>NC_044554.1:58540908-63540908 GCF_007565055.1 Rhinopithecus roxellana
GATAAAAGGGGTGGCTTAAAAGAGAACATACATGAAAAAAGGGTAGCACAGTAAGTCTCTCTTCTTTCTCTATTAGGAATTCCCTTCTAGGTAGAAGATTTAAAGGGAAGGTTACTAAGATACTCCTTTGCCCTGCTAAGCCCCACCCTCACACTGCAACCTTACAGAAGATTACCATCACAAACTACAGCTGCTGAGAACAAATCTATTCAGACCAGACCGCTAGCTGTTTAGCAGGGAGATGACTGCTCTAGATTCCAAGCACCTTCCGGCTCCATCAGGTCAGAAATGTCAGCTAGTTGCACAACAGCCACCATATACATCCCTTGGAAAGAGCAGGAGAGGGGAGTCAACAGCCTGTCGTTTGGAGTCAGGTGACCACTGAGCCTTTCAAATCCAACAGTACTCACTCCCAAATCCAGGGGAAGCTCTGGAGGTCTCCAAACCTAACTCATTCACTAACTAGTAACTGAGGACCCTTTATGTTCCTAGTACTCTGTGGCAGAACATGTGTGAGTGACCTTGGCCAAGATTTTACCTCCAATGAACTATTTCTTCATTTATAAAATGAGAGAGGATAGTCTCTCTAGCACCAACATTCCTTTATTTTATTCTTAATGGTTAAGAAAAGCAGAGGCACCTTGGAGACATAAGAGCATGAGGACACTGAGTACTGTTTATATTCATCTACTGTGCAAGGACCATGCTTTATCTGTTTCCAGAGTCTGTAAGCATATTGCCCACTAAATTGGAGAGAAAAATGGATTTTATAGATTTCTCCAAATAATCTAAATTCTAAAAATTAATTTGTTAAAAGATAACAAAAGTGACAAAAGTGACCATGTTTGACTAAAGTTTACCAGGAGAAGCAGAAACTACAAGTGTACATATCTATCAGCATCTTGGATTCACCACTCATAGATGTGTGCCTTCGCAATGTCAACAACTATTAATCTTAAGCTCTTGAACCCAGGACTTCATTGTAGAATGACTGAACATTCTACTTCTATTCAACATTGTATTTAAGATTCTAGCCAGGGCAACTAGGCAAGACAATGAAATTAAAGGCACCCAGATTGGAAAGGACAAAGTAAAACTATCTCTTTTTGCCGAAGGTATGATCCCACCAATAACCTGTTAGAACTAATAAATTCAGCAAGGCTGCAGGATACAAGAACAATACAGAAAAGGAAATTGGGTTTTTGATACGGTAGCAATAAGCAACATGAAAGATTAAGTAAACAATTCTATTTATAGTAACATCAAAAAGAATAAAATGCTAAAAATAAATGTAACCCAAAAAGTACAAAACTATACTCTGACTACTACAACACAGTGTTCAAATTAAAGAAAACCTAAATATGTATTTATGGATTAGAAGATGTAACACTATCAAGAGGACAACATTCCCTAAATTAACATACAGATTCAATACAATCCTATCAAGAATCTCAGTGGACTTTTTCGTATAAATTTACAAACTGAACTTAAAGTTCGTATGGAAATCTAAGGTACTCAGATAGCCAAAACAATATTGAAAAAGAAGAAAAAACCAAAGGACTCATAGTTCCTGATTTCAAAACTTACTACAAAGCTATAGCAATCAAGATAGACACAGATCAATGAAGTAGAATTGGGAACCCAAAAAAACCCTCATATCTTTTATCAATTGATTTCCAACAAGTGTGCCAAGGCGATGAAATGCATAAAGAATAATCTTTCCACAAATAGTACTGGGATAACTGTATATCCACATGTAAAAGAATGAAGTTAGACCCCTAACTCATACTTTATATAAAAATTAACTCAAAATGAATGAAAGACTTAGAGTCAAAAGCTAAAATAGTAAAAAATTTTTAGAAAAACAGCCATAGGAGTAAAGTCTTCATGACCTTGAGTTAATTAATGGTTTCTTAGATATGACACCAAAAGCATACACAAGAAAAAAAAATAAACTGGGTATATAAAAGCTAAAAATGTTTGTGCTTCAAAGGACACTATTAAGAACATAAAAAGGCAACCCAGAGAATGGGAGAAAAATTTGCATAGCATATATATTCTAGATACAAGTTCCTTATCAGATATAAGGACTGCCTCCAATAATAAAAAGACAAATGATCAAATTTAAAAATGGGCAAAAGGTTTGAACAACCTTTTGTATATTTTGTATATTTTGTATATTGTATATCTTTCTCCAAAGATATACAAATGGTCAATAAGCACATAAAAATAGGCTTAATATTACTAGCTATCAAGGAAATGCAAATCAAAACCACAATGAGATACTACTCTGTACCCACTAGGATGGCAACAATAAAAAGTCAGATTATAAACAAGTGTGAGAAAGTAGGTGGAGAAACTGGAGTCATAATACACTGTAAAATCAGGGATGCAAAAGGCTATAGCCTCTTTGGAAAACAGTCTGGCAATTCCTTTTGTTACACACACATCTACCATATGACCCAGCAATTCCACTACTAAGCATATACCCAAGAGAAATGAAACATGAGTCTATATGAAACTTGTACACAAACCTTCATAGCAGCATTATTCATAATAGCCAAAAAGTGAACACAACACAAATGTCCATTAACTAATGAACAGATAAATTAAATGTGGTATATCCATACAATAGAATATTATTTGGCAATGAAAAGGAATGAAGTACTGATGCAAACCACAATAAGGTTCTTGGAAGAACCTTGAAAGCATGATGCTACTAAATAAAAGAAGCCAGTCACAAAGGACCACTTATTGCATGAGTTCATTTATATGAAATGTCCACAACAGGTGAATCTATAGTGACAGAAAATAGATTAGTGCTTGCCCAGGGCTGGGTGGAATAGGGGAGGGACTGAGGGGACGGTAACAGCTAAGGGGTGCTGGGTTTCTTTTTAGGGTAGTGAAAATGTTCCAATATTGATTGTGGTAATGGAGTTACAATTTTGTGAATACACTAAAAGTCATTTAACTGCATACTTTAAATGGCAAATTGCATGGTATGTGAATTATAATGCAATAAAGATGTTAAAAAAATAGTAAACAGGGCCCAGTGCGATGGCTCACGCCTCTAATTCCAGCACTTTGGGAGGCCAAGGTGGGTGGATCACCTGAGGTCAGGAGTTCAAGACCAGCCTGGCCAACATGGCGAAACCCCGTCTCTACTAAAAATACAAAAATTAGCCAGGCATAGTGGTGCACGCCTGTAATCCCAGCTACTCGGGAGGCTGAGGCAGGAGAATTGCTTGATCCTGGGAGGAGGAGGTTGCAGTGAACCGAGATTGCACTCCAGTCTGGGTGACAGAGCAAGACTCTGTCTTAAAAAAAAAAAAAAAAAAGTAAACAGATCCAGAGAGGTTAAATAAACCTGCTCCAGTCACAGGACTATTAAGGCAGTAAAAATGGACCTTTTTAAACTACCAAATCCCCAGGATTTAAACCCTGGTTAGGTGACTTATCCATGGTTATTTCCATGACTACCAAGGAGGAGAGAGAAGAATGTTTCTATGAATGCTCTACCCTTGTGAAAGGCTGGGTCCTAACTGGACATCTGCTGATGCATCCCGTGTGCCCACGACTGGTAAAGAGAATGAATAAGTTTGTCTGATCCCCAGCTAACACACTGCGATCATGATGGGCCATGTTTAGGAGTTGTTGTCTGTGACTTTAGAAACAAGCTCCGGGTCTTCAGCAAGGGGTTGGGGCATACATGGGATTCACTTGTTTGACCATGGCCTCAGCTCTAACCAGATCCAACAGATCCCCTCATTAACAGCGGCACTCTCAAGTTTGGTCCCTTTTACGTGGGACCAAATTAAAGAGCCAAATAAACAAAGGCCACCGAAACTATAATATTTCAACTACAAAGGAAGGAGAGTTCAACAAAAATAGTAATGTTTCCAATAAATAAATAAAGTCAACATTCCACTTTAATGACTACTCAAGCCATTCACACAGCAGACTAATTACTTACAAATATTTAAAACACTCAGACTGGTTAATAATCTGTCAATGGGACTTAAGTGACTAAAATTTTAAAACAGATTAGGTAAAACCACAGTGAAGCCATTACTCATTACTCAATTTTGGCATAAGTTACATTCAACATCCTAAGAAAGTTAAGCAGGCAGAGCTCCTAAGGCCAGAATAATGCATCTGAACTATATTAAACCAAACTGAATTAGTACTATATTATATAATATCCTATTACAAACTTATTCACTGGAACATTATAGGAAAGTTAAAAATGAGTGGCTAGATATCACATCCCTTGATAACTGGCTCAGATTTTTCTACAGTTCTATGGTCGTCTCATTACAAGCAGGGGTTTTGTTCCAGGACTGCACGTATACCAAAATCCACTCACACTCAAGGCTGGGAGTCAGCCCTACGTCTACAAAGGTTTCACATCTAGCAAGTGTGATATTTTTGATCCAAGTTTTGTTGGAAGAAAACCCATGTATAAGTGAACCTATGCACTTCAAATCCGTGTTGTTCCAGGGTTGGCTGTAAAGGGAACCACCACTGAGTTCTCGCCCTGTACCGACCCCTCTCCGCAGTGGTGTGGAGTTAAAAACAGTTGTCATTACTTAGTGGACCATATTACTAAATAATTTCTGGACCCTAGCAGCCAAACCATAACAGTGTTACTTACAGTTGAACAAACATTTACTAAATTCTTGCAGTGGGCAAGGCACTGTGTTCTACAGTAATGTGTGGAGGAGCAGGTGCAGGGCGAGAACTCAGTGGTGTTTCCCTTTACAGCTACCCCTGTCTTTAAGGGTCCACCATTGGCTTTAAGTCTTGAATCTTCATGTAGAAGCACCTCGGAGCTAACTGCAGTCAATTTAAATAATGGGATATTTTAAGGAAGAAATAATGAAAGTTTGGGGTAATAAGTCCAGGAAGTAACTCAAGGTCAAAACTGGGGAGAAAGTCAAACAACTTTATTTTCTGCATAGAGGACTAACTTCAGGAAGTCAAATTTGCACCTACCAACCCTCTCCCCTAAGTCACCGTGGCAGGAACAGGAACCAAGGACAAACTGTTATATACACTGTACATCTACCAAAGCACCTCCTGGGAGAGGTGCTTGTGCAAATGCTCACTTTCCCCACCAGGATTATAAATTCCTTGAGAACAGGAACAATGTTTGATCCATTTCTGTATCACCTATGTTGTTAGAACACAGTGCCTTGCCCACTGCAAGATTTAGTAAATGTTTGTTCAACTATAAGTAACACTGTTATGGTTTGGCTGCTAGGGTCCAGAAATTATTTAGTAATATGATCCACTAAGTAACTACAACTGTATTTATTCTGTGAATCTACTTTTTACATGTAACTAAAGGCTATAAGGAATAAAATGTTAGGCTGGGTGTGGTGGCTCACGTCTGTAATCCCAGCACTTTGGGAGGCAGAGGCAGGCGATCGATCACGAGGTCATGAGATCGAGACCATCCTGACTAACACAGTGAAACTCCGTCTCTACTAAAAATACAAAAACAAAATTAGCTGGGCGTGTTGGTGGGCGCCTGTAGTCCCAGCTACTTGGGAGGCTGAGGTGGGAAAATGGCATGAACCCGGGAGGCGGAGCTTGCAGTGAGCCGAGATCGCGCCACTGCACTCCAGGCTGGGTGACAGAGACAGACTCCATCTCAAAAAAAAAAAAAAAAAAAGAACAAAATGTTAATTAAAAATCCTAAAACATAAAGCCTATATATGAAAACACCCTAAGGACTTTGTCAGAGGTGCAGTATAGACAAATTTCAGAAAGAGGTTAAAAGCTCCACAAAAGGACCCTGTGTCTCATTCCATATAGGGGCAGTATCCCTTGTACCAAGAACAAGACCTGATTTAGTGAACCCTAGGTGCATCCCTGAACTGAGTAAGTTCTAACTCTCTGGGTTTTCAAATTAAATCTAGTCTTGTACTGTTGAAGCCTTGATTAAACATTGTGCTCCCCATGACCTTACCAAGAAGAAAAAGGAGAATTAAAAGAATCTTAGCCTCGAAGAAAAAGCTGTTGAAATCTAGTGCCAATAAAATAAACAATTCAAATTAAATGGCTTTATATGTTCCTTGGTTTTCTCCAAAGTGTTCAAAATCTTTGAATTTTAGAAAACAGAAGAGATGGTCAGAGAGACAGAAAGATTTGCTACAGGACAAAAAGGAAAGAAGAAACCCCAATTCTGTAGTGCATACGCTTTGGAATTAGAAAAAAAAAGGGAAACAACTCCAGTCAACTCATTCATTAAATAAGGTGCGACCCACTCATTCCTCACTTCCCTCTCCTGGTCAGGTAAGTCACAATTCAAACCCTACCGACAAACAATCTGTGATAAGAGTTCTGTATTCCTTTATGGCCAATACGAGCTGAAACAAGAGATTCTGAATCTCACAGATGATCTACCTATTTTTAATTTTAATTATTTAAGATCTGAATACTATATATGTAAAGATGGGCTAGGGTGATTTGAATATTATAACACAATAAAATAACAGACTAATTTAGAATAAGGCAGAGAGAAGACTCCATTCTACGTTTAATTTTATAGTTAAAATAGCCTATAATGTTTACAAAATAAAGGGTTCTATAATCAGTTATTATAAAAGAAAGCTTAGTCACAACAATAGGCAACTACTTGCCTCATAGAAGAGAGGCCTGAATTGGCTGCTTCTGAAAATATCCCACTAAAATGCCAAAGGTGACCAACTCATCAGTCCCTGTCCCCACAGCTAGTCCCAGCTGACCGTTCCTCCCTGAGTGTCTAATTTTATCTCACCACTTCTGTGTCTTGCTATATATGCAGCTGCACACAGGTCTTCAGGGATCAAGTCTGTCTTGCATGAGTGTCTTGTGTGTCACTCTTACTCCAAACTCGAAACGGCCTCGTCCTGTGCTTGAACCCAGACTAAACAATCCATTTCCTCTGGCAAGATGCAGACTACATCCAGTGGTTCAGTTTGGTACCTGGCTTTTCCTTTGATGCTTGCCAGCAGGAAACAAACAGGAAGTGACTATGCCAACCACAGAGAATGAAACACACGCCTGTCTGGAACGCTACAGTACAGGATGCTTTCAGATACTTAGGTCGCCATTAGATGTTTTCATGGTGGCGCTTTGTGAGAAGTGTGTCTGAACCAGTCAGAGGTGGGCCCTGCTTTTTAACCTGGACTTATTAGCACAATCATAGGTAATTATATTTCTAAAAGCCAGTAAAGCAGTCCCTTAAGTAGGCATTTTTTTACTATATAATATTCTGTATGTCTTGTTTTGACTTCTTTCTTCTGAAAGCATTAGCTACCATCAGATTAAAAGTAAAGCAATCTCAAAAGCATATACGATTTATGAGCAGAGATATTATATAAATAAGTCATTTGACAGGGGAAGGGTCATCCCATCAGCCAAGAAGCCTGTCTTAGGTACTGACATGTGGTTTCCGTGTTTGCAATTCTCATACAAGAGTGTTATCTAGTTCCGAATCAGTATCACTTGCCTCTCAGTGTACCATTCATCTGTGTTGACTCCAGGAGGTCCTTGTTGACCCGCTCCTAGACTAGGTTGTTACAAGAAGAAAAAGGAGGCGATGGAAGGCCCAATTAAGGCTAACGAAATTGAAGATAATAAGCAGAGATAGCTCTGGGATAAAAAAACTAAAAAACTTTATTAGAGGAGTTTTCAACCTGTAACATTAGCAAGATTCTCAAACAAAACTTCATGGTCCAGCAACTTAAACATAACTTCTCATGAAGAAGGACTTTAAAAGGCAGTTCCCTATAATGACCATGATTTAGGTGCTAAATAAAGTCAGAACCAGATGGCTCCTGAAGCCTTGAGAAAGCATAACAAATGCCCTCCAGGTTAGTTTTCAAAGGCAAAGATAGGTGCATGCAGCAACCTTCACTTAATTCTCCTAATTGACTAATGTAGTCTATTACTTTGTGAACAAAAGATAAGGTCCCAATTAAGGCAATGGTGAGTTCACTGGACAAAGCAAGGCTTTCTGAGGTACAATTTACATACAGCAAAAGTCACCCTTTTTAGCCTGTATGTTCTATGAGTTTTGACAACTGCATACAATAGTGTAATAAACAGTCAGGATCTAAAACAGCTCTATCAAATGCTTAAAATTTCCTTGTGCCCCTTGGCAGCCTACCCTTTCCCCACCAATCTGTTTTATTTCCCGATAAAACATTTTCCAAAATGGCACATAAATGGAATCATACAATACACAGCTGTTTTAGCCCAATTTCTTTCACTTAGCACAATGCAGCTGAGGTTCATCCATGATAATGGGTGTATCAATAGTTTGCTTCTTTTTATTAAAGCAGTTTCTTTTAGCAAAACAGCTTAGTGATCAATGACTGATCAAACGAAATAAAAAATATGACCTGGATATACTAAACAGCAAAGTAAAACGCAGTATTGAACCATAGCTTTCCAGTGAGTTCAGAGCCATGTTCTAGTTCCTACTTAAAACAACATGTGTATGTAAAATGTCTAAAACTGTGCTTGGCACGCGGTATGCACTCAAGAAAGGTCATCTTGTATAGCTATGCCAGAGTGCGCCATTCAGACCACAATATTATAACAGCAGTAATAATGTAAGACTCGATTAGTTGCATTAAATTACCTTTTTATAGTTTACCTGCCATGGATGTTCTTGATTCAGCTTCTTAAAACACAGTATTCCAAACAAAGAATAGGTCAAGGGAAAGGCTACCTTTTAAAAAAAAATTTTAAAGCCCAGGTGATAACTGTGTGTGGAGCCTCAGTGAACTGAGTTTTGAGTAGAGTTCTTGATGCCAACTAATTACCATGATCGTGGCCAAGGAATCTGGAGTCTCTTTAGACTTCAGTTTCTTCCAACAGCACCTGTCTTCTTTTCCACAAATGGAGAAAGCATCAGTCAGGATATGACTGCCTATAGTGTCATAATATCAAATATCTGAGAAACAGCTAACATCTTCAGAACCAACACTCTTTACTATTGAGGTACACGGATGATACCTCTAAGAGTAGACCTAAGAGGAGATGAGTAATATTAGCATACTCTTGGTAGAAAGATCTTAAAGCAATTTGATATTTCAGCATAGACCAATATTCTAATTAGTTATTTAACTGGGGTCATAATTCTTCCCACCCCATAGTTACAGTTTTCAAACAATAAGAAAGTATTTTTCTGATAGGACAGTATGCTGTCATTGATGCTATCAGTTACCACACTCCTTCCCAGTAGGTAAAACATTTTTAGCTTGTCAAGCAATTTAAAGACAAAATAGGGAAAATTTACTCCAGTCCCTTGCAAGAGCCCATATTGTATGGGTGAAGTTTACATAACCATCTCTAGAAAGCATGGCTTGGAATCAGATGAATCTGCAGCCACAAGTGTTTTTACTTTCATAATAAATGAAAAGAAATTTAGCAACTTTTGTGCTTACAGGAAATATAAACCCTGGTTATGCCCATTTCTAGATTCAATTCTTAACAGTAGTGAAAGCTAACATCTTCATTTTCATGTTTTTATTTTCTAAAAGTGGGTCTCACTATGTTGTCCAGGCTGATCTTAAACCTAGGTACAAGCAATCCTCCTGCCTCCACTTCCCTAGTAGCTGAGACTACAGGTGCGTGACACCACACCCAGCTCAACATCTTTATAGTGAGGTAATCACATAATTTATCATCCAGGTTGGGGCACTTTTGAAAGTAAAAGGAGATGCTATTAATAATTACATTCGGACAAGAGGTATTAATCACAAAATGGGCATGTATGATCATGTAACTTGATAGTAAGCATAAACTAGCAATTAAGATGGTAACTTTTGTTTTTTACCACCATAAACACATACACATGAACTGGCAAAGTAGTCCTTCCTATAAAAGAAAATCTTTATTTCCCCCTAAACAGTTGGGGAGATTCACTTAATTTTTGGAGTCTTGAAAAGTCAGCATCGAAATCCAATGAATGAAATGTTTTGTTTTAGGTTGGTAAATTACCAAGAAGCACACAAACTTCTGTAATTTGAGCTCTGGAAAGTTAGACATGCAATACAACAGGACTAACATGAGACTAATACGCCTATTCTGGCGAGTTAATACATCTATAATCAATTTTGAAAGGGCTAAAATTCACTAAATTAACAGAAATGATGTGAAAAAATATGATGACATACCATTTCTTCTGAACTTGAGAAAGTCACTTATGCTTAATTCTTACAGTTGTGAAATAGAATACTTGGGACCTTATTTTTCAATAGACATTGTAAGAGAAACTTTATTAATGCAGATTGGCATTTAGAGACAATAACTAACTTATGCAATGATCCTGAAATCCAATCCAGCCTATTTCATGTACATGACATAGTTTCTTCCATGTTAGGTGTGGGAGTTAAGTCACAGTAGGGAACTACAGCAAAATCTAAGAACTCCATTAGTATTAACTGGAGTACCACCAGGGGGTACTATAGGCCAGAAAGGAACAAAGTCGTTATATCCAGGATGGGTGAGAGTCAAGCTTACAAACTATCCTTCTATTTTCCTGTGGACAAATCTGGATCCTCACATCCACTCTATTAGTTTTCTTGGCTATGGTCTTATCCTAACTGCATGTTCTGGCTTTTCTGCCATTTTTCCCCTCTAACTATCTGCCATCCTCCTTGGTCACCAACCCCATCATTTTTATTTCCTACCTCTCTCATAGATACCTCCCTCTCCGGCAGCCCATGTCCTTTTCTGTGTTCACATACTTCCCACTGAAGTCATTGCCTACAACTTACCTCTTTCTGCACCAACCCCACTGTTTTACATCAATTATCCCCCAAATAAAAACATTTTCTATAAAGCCTGTTTATGGTAATAGGGATAGGAGTTACAATGTAAGGCTACTTTAAAATGTCATTAATGGCCAGGTGCACGGTGGCTCATACCATAATCCCAGCACTGTAGGAGGCTCAGGTGGGTAGATTGCTTGAGGCCAGGAGTTCCAGACCAGCCTGGCCAACATGGTGAAACCCCATCTCTACTAAAAAGCTACAAAAATTAGCCAGGTGTGGTGGGACACACCTATAATCCTAGCTACTCAGAAAGCTGAGGCATGAGAATCGCTTGAACCCAGGAGGCGAAGGCTGCAGTGAGCCAAGATCGAACCACTGCATTCCAGCCTGGGCAACACAGTGAGACTTTGTCTAAAAAAGAAAAGAAAATAAAATGTCATTAATCTCTAAAGGTCATTCAGTTTCATACTTCCAACTTAAAAAAATAAAATAAAATAAAAAAATAAAAAAAGACCTTTAGATGAAGGACTGGAAGCTGCCTGAAGACCAGTGCCTGCTTATTTCCCAGGGAGCCCTGTAAGTCCACTTCTGCCCCAGCGGTCAAAGCTGCACTTCCATTTTTCCCAGTGTTCTATACTCTACAGCCGTGCATTTCAGCTTTGTACTCACTTCTATATGTTTGCCCTCCTCTACAGTTTTCTAGGCCAATGACAAATCCTTTTACCTTTCAATTCCATTGATTATTTTTCCAGCTTTATTTTTTTATTTTATTTTTATTTTTATTTTTGAGAGGGAGTCTCGCTCTGCCGCCCAGGCTGGAGCGCAGTGGCCGGATCTCAGCTCTGCCTCCCGGGTTCACCATATTCTTCTGCCTCAGCCTCCCGAGTAGCTGGGACTACAGGCGCCCGCCACCACGCCTGGCTAGTTTTTTGTAGTTTTTAGTAGAGATGGGGTTTCACCGTGTTAGCCAGGATGGTCTCGATCTCCTGACCTCGTGATCCGCCCGTCTCGGCCTCCCAAAGTGCTGGGATTACAGGCTTGAGCCACCGCGCCTGGCCATTTTTCCAGCTTTAATGAGATATAATTCACATACAATTCACCCACACAAAGTGTACAACTCAATGGCTCTTAGCATATTCAGAGTTGTGCAACCCTCTCTACAATCAATTTTAGAGTATTTTGTATCACCCCAAATAACTCTGTACGCATCAGCAAATCACTTACAAAATCTTCCATCCTCCCTACCCTCTAGGCAACAACCACACTACCTTCTGTTTCTAAAGATTTGCCTATTCTGGGTATTTCATATAAATGAAATCCTATTATGTGATCCCTTGTGGCTGGCTTCTTTCACATAACAGAGTTATTTCAATGTTCATCCATATGGTAGCATGTATCAGCATCACCTCCCCTTTTATTGCCAAGTAATATTCCATTGTATAGATAGACCCCATTTATAAGTTGATGAACACTTGGGTTGTTCCATTTTTTGTCTACTACGAATAATGCTGCTCTGCAGGTTTAGGTACAAGCTGTTGTGTGGACATGTGCTTTCGTTCCTCTTGGGCATTGTGATGGTTTGAACTGTGATCCCCTCAAAAAGATATGCTGAAGCCCCAACCTCCAGTACCTTAGAATGTGACCCTATTTGGAAATACAGTGTTTAACAGAGAATAATCCCATTAAAATGGAGGCCACTGGTGGGAGGGGGTGGGCTAATATTATTGGTGGCCTTATAAAAGGGGAAATGTGGATAAGAAACACGCACCCAAGGAGAATGCCAAGGAGCGATGCTGCTGCAAGCCACAGAACATCAAAGATTGCCAACAAACACCGAAGCTAGCCGAGGCAAGGAAGAATTGTCTCCTAGATTCATCGGAGAGAGCACAGCCCTGCTCACACCTTGATTTGGGACTTCCAGCCCCCAGAAAACACATTTCTATTGTTTTAACCCACCCAGTTTAGGTGCTTTCTTACGGCAGCACTGGGAAGCTACTACAGCTATATGCAGAGGTGTGGGATTGCTGGATCCTATGGTAACTCCGTGTTTAGCCCTTCTGAGGAACTGCCAGATTGTTTTCCAAAGCAGGCACACCATTTGATTAAATTAATTTCATAAATTGCTAATAGTTTCAAAACCTCCCTCAAATGTGGAAAAGTAAGTTTTGCTATGTCTAAACACAGCCTCTACATGTAATTTTCTCTTTGCCCCCAGCATGGTTATAGTCTTCTTTACCACCATTTCTAAACGTTCCTATTTCCCTCAAAAAGAACAGTAACAAACAGTTAAATCATCAATGCACTAGCAGGATGGAATGTGTACAATCAGCTGTGGGTGGGCTGTAGAATGAGTTTAAAGAGATCTATAACAAATTTGAAGATAGGTGAAGAGTCAGTGGTATTAAACAGTAGGAAACTTTTTAAAAGGGGGACTTCCAAGCTAAGAAGGTGGAGAAAAGGAGATAGTGGCATTTTCTTGAGGGAAGGAAGCCTGGCCACAATAAATCTGAGTCCCAGTTCTAAAAAAGGAGTTGGCACAGTTGAATAGAATACACCTCTGGCAGAAATTCTGAAATTCTGAATTTCAGTTTGTTGTCTAGTAGGAGCCTCAACTCTTCTTCAAACAATAAAATACTATGGTCCATTAATGATGAAGTTATATATCACTAATGATGAAGTTAAAGATCTAATTATCCTGAACAAGAACAGAAACTTTTATATACTTGAGTAAATCAGATACGCATGTGCATGTGCGCGCGCACATAAACATGCGTGCGCGCACACACACACACATACATATCAAGTGCCACGTCTAGCCAATAAAATTTTAGTATCTAATTGTCTGTAGATTTTAGGTCTCTGCATGACTAATGGATGTCAGCTATACAAGTAATGATTTAGTTCTTGGTCATGTTATAAAAATCAGGGGAAAATAATCACATGCTAAAGATTACTTCATTTTTAACTAATAATCTATTTCTACTTATTTCACATACAAGGTCAGCCTTTTTATTTGTCACAGCCTCTTATAGAAGATTCAAGCGGAATGAAAAGGAATGGTGGAGAAATGTCTTCTATTTATTACCAGTAAGCTAACTGCTGACAGTGATGAAAGGCAGGAAAACACCAGATAGGGCATATCAGGCAAAAACCACAATCATCTGGGATGAGTGGAGACAGAGAGGGAAACGAGAAATCCGCAGAACAGTCAGAAATCCAGAAGGGGTCACAGTGCAATCACTGATGCTCAAAACCGGTGAACCTGAATTCTCAAAAGAGTTCATTTGGTTCATGTTACTTAAAAAGAAGGTAATAATACAATATGTTTTAGTATACATGTAGAACACGACAAAGTAGTTAAAATTATGGCACTGATTTCCAAAAATGGAGAGTCAAGATAAATACATAAACCAACTATGCTTTTAGTTTCCTTCCCCCTAACTTTCTTCCAGTCAATGACTAAACCTGCTCTGAAAAGAGGAGTGAAACAAAAGAACTGCTCAGGAAACCTACGTCTGGAAACACAGCAATCATTGTTTAAAGTTGGAAGAACGTGAGCAAAACTGAAGTCTAGATAATTTACTCAACTTGAAAAACTCAGATTTACTTTCAAGGCCGTTTCAACAATTCCTTCCTTTCCTAGCTTCCTTTCATTTCACTACAACAAGCCATACAGTCCTTTAGACCAGTGCTTCTCAAAGTGTGGAACCCCAATCAGCAGTATCAGCATCACCTAACGCTTCTAAGAAATGCAGATTCTCAAGGTGCACCCCAGACCTACTGCTTCCGAAACTTGGAGGGTGGGACCCAGAGTCTGTGATACACCAACCTCTCCAGGTGACTCTGATGCTTGCTAAAGTCTGAAAACTGCTGCTTCGGGTAACGGGAACAGAAAACGCACAAGAGATCTGATTTCTAGAACAAGATGATTCTTAAATCTGAAGTGACAAAGGGGGATAGAGAAGGAGAGTCTATTGTGTAACTAGGGCATCATTAGCTTAATTTCTAGATTAAGGCCCAGATATCACACTTGGCAACCTCTAATAAGTGGTATATAAAGCTGGTACCTTCCAGGTGTTTTAGGAGTGCCCTACTGCTATTTCCATGAGCAGATATCAGAATGGTTTTGCCACGTAAGACTTCAGGAGCAATCCTTTCATTCCAATAGGGAAGGAGTCTTTCCAGAACATCCTTTAAGCTTTCAGACCGTGGCAGTTGATCCAAGGGCACATCACATACTTTATACCTCCGGTCGTTGTAGATTTCGTGGTAGTAAGGATGAGACTCCTCAATGGGAGGTGGGGTTACATTGTAGCTTCTTCTCCAGAGCCTCACTTGTTCTTCACCATGATTCAAAGCCATTTGCTCCCTGTTGAGACCGATCAAGGCCCCATAGTGACGCTCATTTAGACGCCAGGAGCTTTCCACGGGCACCCATTCCTGCCCTAGCTCTTCCAGGATCAGCCAGGCTGTGTGAATGGACCGATTAAGGACAGATGTGAATACAAGATCAAACTCAAAGTTTAATGCTTTGAGTTGCTTCCCACAGTTCCGAGCTTCCTCCATGCCTTCACTGTTGAGTTTCTGATCCACCCAGCTACAAAAACGGTTCTCCTTATTCCAAGCACCCTCTCCATGTCTTAACATAATAAGTTTGTACTTGGACATACTGATGGCTGAACTTCCCAGGTGTTTTCAAATGGGCTAATATTCAAGGACAGCAATACATCTAGAAAGACAAGAACAAGGCTAAGTTATATTCTTCATTCAACTGACCACCTAGGGATAGAAACAGTTTTACAACACCCAATTTCTAAAAGAAACTGAAATCCCTTTGAACAGTCAGAAATGTGATAACTCATACACTGGGACACATACAGGCATATTCTATAGATATTAATAATTCATTACAGGGAACCTAGTTGACTTTTTTCTGATGTTTGGATAGCATGTTAACTGTATGACATAAAATAACAAAACACTTCATTCTAATGGCATGCTGTGTTTCTGCCAGATACAAAGGCAATTTGTGCTTACAGTAGAAAGGACTTAATATAATGAGTTACAGACGTCTGAAAGAATGACTAGTAGCTGGGAACTCCCAGCTCCCAGCAGCTGACTCTACACTGAAGGCGTCCTTTTCACTTTGTTTTCCTGTGGTGGAAAAAGAAGTATTTACCAGTCTCACATTCTTATATTATTAGAATAATATAGAAGTTATTAAACAAGTTATTTCAATGCACCACTGCATATATCTGGCATGTATCACTGGCTGGTGGCAACTAGCTCTTCAATGCCACAGGCTACATCACACACTAGAAAATCTAAGGTATGCAAAACACATCAGTTCAACATTCAGACAAATTAAAAATGATTTAAAGAGACACTAACACCAAATATGGTATGCACCTAAATAATCTTGCACCTGCCTGAAGATAGTTTTCAGCAGGAATAAATCCAGATGCAAAATAAGCTATCAAATGCAAGCAGCTGAGGGATGCTGCCTGTACAAACAGATCTGGTCTGTAGGAGTGAGAGGAACCACACTGATAAAGAGGCCACGCCTCCTCCTCCCCAGCCCTCCAGATATCCTACACACACCAGCTACATCTCAGCAGGGGGAGAATCTAGTAAAGGGAGACCAGCAACTCTCAAGCTATGCTGAACTCCTTACATTTAAGCTGCTGGCCTGAAGATCTGCTGGGCCCACTCTGTCCTCGGAGAATCTGCTGACATGGCTGCTCGGTCTGCCTCTCTCTCCTTGTGGTGGACACATCTGCACTGACACATGCTTGGTTTACATGCCCGGCGTCTCCATCTCCGCTCCAGTGTTTTTGCACACTGGGTTGTAAAGATCATACGAGAACTAGGGCCTGGTCTTCTGCCACTCTTGGCAACTTCCATTAACTGGAGATTTTCTGTCCCACTTAAACTGTGAGTCACCCACAGTAAAATAACAATCAATGGCAAAATTGATTGGAATCTAGATCTAGTTTCCACCTTTCTTTAGTAATTCCTAGAGATTCTGAAGGGAAAACAGTCTTTAAAATAAGGCTTTATATTTCAATGGAAGGCAAACAGAGGACTTAAGGGAAGAAATCAAATTGAGGTGATATGCAAGTACCATCATGTATTGCTTAATGAAGGCAATATGTTCTGGCAAATGCATCATTAGGTGATTTCATCGGGCAAACAACATAGAATGTACTTACACAAACCTAGATGGTATACATAATTTTACTTATGTATATTTTTTCATATGGAAAACCAAGTATCCCAGCACAATTAATGAATATCAGTCATTTCCCCTACTCGATCTGCAATGCCAATGTCAAGTGCCACATATCAGATGTCTATATATGCTCCATTGCCATCTTACAGGGTCACCATCATACACGCGATCCATGCTTGACTGAAACATCATTAGGTGGTGCATGGCTGAAGTTGAAAGGCTACAGCAGTTAGGATGATGATTCTCCTTCCTTGCTAAGTACCAGGTTGCTGTGCATGTGGAGCAGGGAAGTGCCAGGGAACCAGAGGAGCCTAGGCTCAGGACCCAGGTGAGAGCATCCCACAGAGCTGAGAATTCCCCGGGAGGGAGCCCAATGTCTCTGTCCTTAGCACAGAAGGGGCATCGGGGTGGCAGAACAGAGAAGGGAACAAAAGGTATCTAGGGAGTGTTTTGCCAGATGACTGCCTGTGCCCAGGGGCAGAATAGTCATGAGTCTAACAAAGTTCAAGCTTCAGAGCCCCTCACCTGCAAGAAACCAAGCGATAAGTACACACATACACCCCCACCCCCCCCACCACACACACATACACGGAGGGGTGTGTATATGTTAATTTGCAAATGGAAGATATTTTTGCATTGTTTCTTTACAAAGCCCCAATCCACCAAGTAGTAGAAGCCTGAGATCTATCAAAAACTGTATCTACCCTTTGTAACCATCTATCATTTTGTTTTGTTAGTGGTAGCAGAGGAGGGGGATGGAGAAAAAAGAAGGTATCAACTGTTGCTCTACCTTCACTCTCAGTTTATCTTGTCAAGTGAGAAGCCTCCATAAGCTAATGAAGCCGTTCTCTCTTCAGTTAAAGAAGGGCATGGTTAGACAAATTTTGTAGACAGAAGCACCTTTCCACCATCTTTTGATTATAAACTACACCAAGGGGACAAAACAATGTAGCAATAGCAACATGGACACTCAGGCACCCACCACCAAGCTTTGTGCTCTTATCCTCCTGTATTTGCTTACTGCATTAAAAAAAAGTTCTGTTTTCTTTTTACTGAAAAAATACACACACACACACACACACACACACACACACACACACACACACACCCCAGAACAGAGGAACAGTACTGCAGACACAGAAACTATGCAAATACACATCCTTCCCTCACTCTGAAGCATGGGAATACATTTACACAGATGAATATATGATAAAGTACTAAATTAGTATATCTATCTCAGGAAAACAAAAGGTCACTTTCCTCTCTCCTCCCTAGTACTATCAACAGACTTTTCCCACTTAACTAACTGCTGCATATTTACAAAGAAACTGCTGAGGATTAGCTTGCAAACATAAAAACTTCTATCAACATCCACTGGAGCTGATTTACCCAGTGTTTACCAAGAAATACACAACGCTGTAGCCAGTGTGATTTAAAGTTTAAGGCATGGATTGCAAACTCAAATTCCTACAATGGCCAGGCAGCTGTGTGAAGCAGAGTGCAGCTGGACTATGGGGAGTGATGGGCACCGTGAACTGCAAGGAATATGCATGCTTCTCTGAAGGAGGCAACTCTTGTGTAAACAGTAAAAGCTTTCCTATAACCTCATCTCATTGAGCCAACAGCACTGTTCTTAGAACTTTTCTGGAAAACAAAAAGAAGATGGGATTGCTGACACCAAAGACTAGGGTGAATGCAAGACCCAGAGTCAGACCACAGAGAACCTTTAAGTAAGTAGATGTCATTTTTTAAAAAAAGTTAAAACAATCCTTTCAAAACCTCCTAAAAATTCATGTAAAAAATAAAAGGAGAACTTATTACTTAGCTCCAGTCCACTGCCCTGTGATACTGAGCAATTGAGGTTTCTAGATCTTCCAATTAAAAAAAAAAAAAGAAAACGTATTTTTATCTGATATCTGATTTAAATATTAGCAACTAATGTACATTTGTAAAATGTGAGTGAAACAAAACATTTCTTCTGCAGGCTAGATCACAGCTGCTAGCTTATGACCTCTGACTTAAAGGGAAACCTCCCCTAGGCCACAGATAAATGATGCAGCCACCATACCCCAGCAGACAGAACCCAAGCATCTGGACCACTTAACCAGCTTTCCTGTTATTGTCCAACACAGCCTTTCAAATGACAGACCCTCTAATCCCCATAATGCTCTGGGCTTCCTTCTCCCTGACCCACCTTTAGAGCCCTCCCTCCCCAAACCATTTGCTGGTGCCCTGCAGAATTCCTAGCTCTGTCTTCAAACTCCCACTCAGCTTTGAGCATCAATTGTGCTGAAAAAGAACTGAACTGAAAACTACCTCTTCCCAGGTGACACTGCTTCTCTCTCTAGTAGGGGGTGCTCATGCCTCATACCCTAGGGTTAGGGTCACGTGATGGGCAGCGTCCTGCTTCCTCTGCTGACCAAACTGCCCCTCCCCCACCATCCTGGGGAGTTGGGGAGCTTCAGTGTTGAAAGTCTTGCTATATTCAGTTGAAGTTCTCTTGCCCTCATTTATTAACTGCAAACTAACAATTAAACTCCTTGAAAATTGATCTTACTTTAAACCTTTAATTCTTCCTATTGGTCTTAGGAAAATGTTCAGAATCCTTCATGTAGACCTACAAGGCTTTGGTTTTATTTCCTTGAGCATGTCAGGTTCTTTCTTGCCTCAGTAGTTTTGGACACACTCTACCCCATGCAGAACACTCACCCTTCATCTCTTCTCTCCATTGCCACTTCAGTCCCACCCTGCTTTAGGTTAAGCTCTAGTCATCCTTTAGATCAGTTGTGTCCAATCAAGATATAATGCGAGGCACAATGAAGTTTTAAATTTTCTACAAGCCACATGAAAAAGTAAAAAGAAATAGGTGGAATAAATTGTAATCTTGTATTTAATCCTATAGGTCCAAAAGTTATCATTCAGACATGGAGTCAAAGGAGATCATTTTGGAACTTTAAAGGTATAATGACTGCTCTATTGGATTTCAGACTTGTATGGGGCCTGCTGTACCCCCTTTGTTTTGGCCAATTTCTCCCATTTGGAACAGGTGTATTTACCCAATGCCTGTACCCCCATTGTATCTAGGAAGTAACTAACTTGCTTTCAATTTTCTCGGCTCATAGGCAGAGAGGGCTTGCCTTGTCTCAGATGAGACTTTGGATTTGGACTTTTGGGTAATGCTGGAATGAGCTAAGACTGTGGGGGACTGTTGGAAAGGGCATGATTATGTTTTGAAATGTGAGGACATGAGATTTGGGAGGGGCCAGGGTGGAATGATATGGTTTGGCTTTGTGTCCTCAACCAAATTTCGTCTTGAAGTTCCCATAATCCCCATGTGTCATGAGAGGGACCCAGTGGGAGGTAATTGACTTATGGGGGCAGTTACCTTCATGCTGTTCTCATGATAGAAAGTGAGTTCTCACGAGATCTGATGGTTTTATAAGCTTTGCCCCCACTTCACTTATATTTCTCCTTGCTGCCACCATGTGAAGAACATGTTTGCTTCCCATTCCACCATGATTGTAAGCTTCCTGAGGCCTCTCCAGCCATGCTGAACTGTGAATCAATTAAACCTCTTTCCTTTATAAATTACCCAGTCTCTGATATGTTTTATTAGCAGCATGAGAACTAATACAATTCTAACACATGATCCACACAAAAATTATTAATAAGGCAGTTTACATTCTTTTTTTCATAGTATGTCTTTGGAATCTGGTGTGTATTTTATAATGAAAACACATCTCAGTGTGAGCCAGCCACATTTCAAGTGCTCCATAGCCACATGTGACCAGTGGCTACCACACTAGATCATGCAGCTTTAGAGCTCAGCTTAAATGTTAGTTCCTCCAGGTCAGTGGTTCTCAAACTTTAATGTGCATCAAAATCACATTAAACAGATTGCTTGAGCCCACTTTCAGAGCCTGATTTAGTAGGTCTGGGGTGGGATTGTGAATATGCATTTCTAGCAGGTCCTCAGGTGATGGTGACATGGCTGGTCCAAGGACCATGTTTTGAGAACCCCTGCTTTAGACAGACTTCTCTCCCTTGCTCTTCACTCATTGGAAGTAGTTCAGGCCTGCTGACCTACTCCTAGAGCATCCTGCTTAACCACCTTTGGTGCACCTGTAATGGATCCCTTGCGATATATTACCTGTTCAATGGCTATGTACCCTGTAAGACTGTAAGTGGCATCAAGGCAGGTCTTACTGCTGTATCTCTAGAACCTAGCACATCACTTGGTACATATGAGGCACTCGGTAGGTGTGCTGACTGAATCTAAGTCAGACAGAAATGACTGGATTGTACTCCATTATAGTTTTGTACCTTGTACTTTTGTACTATAAGTTTAGTATACTCATGGATGGCCATAATCTTCACAGAAAAAAAAAAATGGAGAGTCTGATTGACTTGTCCAAAAACATATGGCCAGTAAATGGCAAACTGGAACTGAAACCCTGGTTTTCTGCCTTCAACCCACCACTGGAGATATTAGAGTCGTGGTTTGAGGATCTTAGCTTACTTGGCTTCACTTCACAGGGGCATCTCCAGTCCCAACTTGTCCTTCCAAACCCAGGCAGCCATTTCATAAAATGCAAACGAACAAGGTGAGCATGAAGGAGGGCTCGGCTTATTAGTACTCTTGAGAAAAACCTCAAGGCGCAAAGTAAGCCAGGCGATAGTCACCCCAACTTATAAAGAGGAACTTTACTAAGAATATATACTCCCCACCCCAAATTAAAAACGATTCCTTTTCAACCTCAAGCTTTATTTTTTTGTTTTGTTTTGTTTTTCATAAAAGCTCACCAACATGCACCTGGTTTCTCATTTATCCCATAGCAAAAGTTACTGGCACTTACATTAAGTACCGATTTTAATCAATAATTTACATCATGCTAAAAAAAAAAAAAAACAAACCACATAGGTTATTGAATTATCCCCCAGGGTGTCCTCCTTTTTAAAGTGTGATCTGGCTTGAAGAAAAGTTTACTAAGCAAACATCTTTTATACAACTCTGTATCTTATCCTCCCTCCCCTTCCTCTTGTCCATTTACCTTCCCTTCTAGCCATTCCTTTTTTAGTTTCCTGACACCTGACTCGTGCCTTGCCCACTCTACTGAAAAGGTGTCTCAAAAGACTGCAGGTTAGTTACTTCTTACTAAGTGGAGATCATCTTCTCCATGACTTCTCTAAAACAGACTACTTCCATCAAGAAAAAAAACCCACTAAGATTTTGGTGTAGCATTTCCTCCAGCTCTTCTATGATTACATCTCAGTCTTGGGTCTCTGCATTTTCTTTTTTTTTTTTTTTTTTTTTTGAGACGGAGTCTCGCTCTGTCTCCCAGGCTGGAGTGCAGTGGTGCAATCTCGGCTCACTGCAAGCTCCGCCTCCCGGGTTTACGCCATTCTCCTGCCTCAGCCTCCCGAGTAGCTGGGACTACAGGCGCCCGCCATCTCGCCCGGCTAGTTTTTTGTATTTTTTAGTAGAGACGGGGTTTCACTGTGTAGGCCAGGATGGTCTCGATCTCCTGACCTCGTGATCCACCCGTCTCGGCCTCCCAAAGTGCTGGGATTACAGGCTTGAGCCACCGCGCCCGGCCGGGTCTCTGCATTTTCTTACCTACCTGTGAGAGTACTATAAAGATGATCATATTAGTCACAGTAGCCAACATTCACAGAGTGCTCACCTATGAATGTTACTTCAATGTTACCTGGCACTGTGAATCCTCAACCGCCATTCTATGGAGTGGCTACTATGTTTACTCCCATTTTACAGATGAAGAAACAGGAGCAGAGGTTAACTTGCCCAACGTAACAGAGGCTGTAAATGGCAGAGCTGGAATTTAGTCTCAAGAAGTCTATATCTATGTCCTGAACCATTTTGCTACACTATCACGTTGAAACCTGAGGCTAAGTCTTCAGTTCTTGGAAATCCTTTTCTCACTGCTTTAATCACATTAAAATGGATGACTCATAAATTGAAAGCCCCAAATACTCAGTCTCCCTAGCCTGACCAATTAATTCATTCTTCAAACATTTTGCACATTCCATTTAGGGATAGCCCAATGCTAGGCCTATGAGGAATATGTAATCCAACAAGAATTACGTCTTCAGTACGTGTGTGTGTGTATGTGTGTCTAAAACTCAAAGTAATTCACACCATGAGAAAGCACTTCATTAGTAAAAGGTGGGAAGGGAGAGAATATTTCTGAGTAAGGCTTCGTGGACACAGTACTTTTTAAGCTGGATTTGGAAAGGCAAGGTTTAGATTTACAGAAAAAAGTAAATGAATTACAATCTAGGGGAACAGTGAGT
The DNA here is from genome assembly GCF_007565055.1 of Rhinopithecus roxellana. NCBI lineage: Eukaryota > Metazoa > Chordata > Mammalia > Primates > Cercopithecidae > Rhinopithecus > Rhinopithecus roxellana. The sequence goes on from NC_044554.1 coordinate 58,564,228, forward strand.
GAAGGCAAAGGAGCAGGCACATATGGAAAATGGTGAGCCCATTCAAACTGGCTGGAGTATAGCTAGAGTAACCACACATCCTGATTTGCCTAATAGGCAAAAAATATTCTTTCCATAAAATTGAAGTTATGGTTCAAGATTAGCATTCTTTCAGCAAGGTCAGGACAGAGAGGGTAGTTAGGAGAAAGATGCACATGCATCATTATTACAGAACAGTATTGTCTTAGGCCTGTTTCCCCAACATAATTACTACTAGGGCCCCTTTCACACTTAAGTGTCCCATTTGGAAAATTATATGGCCACTCTTAAGTACAGGATATAACAAGGAAGCAGGAGGAGACTAGCCTAGAAAGATAAGAACAAATAATGACCCAAAAAAGGCCTTGTTTTTCTATACATATTGGGATATCATTAAAAGTCTAGTTAGCATGCATTTTAGCAGGATCAGGCAGCACTTACATACAGAGATAGACCAGAAAACCCAGGAGTATGAACACTAGCTGAGAGGTTTTTGCAATAATTCTGGTAACACAGGATAAAGACTTCGACCAGGACAATGGCTGTTTAAGTGAGATGAAGGAGATAAATGTGAAAGACACTACAGCTTAGCTCAGATATTAGCAACTTTTTCTGTAAACCACCAAATAGCAAATTTTTTAGGCTTTCTAGGCTACACTGGTCTCTGCCATAATTAGGCACAATCGTATCATTCTGCCATTGCAGCTGAAAGCCACCATACGTAATATGTAAGTGGATAAATCTGTTTCAATAAAACTTTACATATGGACACTGAAATTAGAATTTCATATAATTTTCATGCACATGAAATACTAATTTATTTCAACCATTTTACATGTAAAACCCATGCATAGTTTGTGGGCTGTTCAAAAACAGGCAGTAGACATATGATCCAGCAAGCCCACCACTGGGTATACATCCAAAAGAAAGAAAATAAGTATACTGAAGAGATATCTGCACTCTATGTTTATTGCACCACTATTCACAATAGCCAAGATATGGAAGCAATCTAAGTGCCCATCAACAGATGAACGGATAAAGAAAAATTGGCACATGTATACAGTGGAATATTATTCAGCCATAAAAAGAATGAAACCCTGTCATTCACAATAACATGGATGGAACTGGAGAGCATAAGGTTAGGTGAAAGAAGTCAGGCATGGAAAGATTAATTTCACATGTTTTCAATCACATGTGGGAGCTAACAATTTTGAAAACTGAACATATCGCAATAGCAGAATTATGGTTGCCAGAGGCAGGGAACGGTAACAGGAGCAGGGAGATTAAAGTGAGGATGGTTAACAGATACAAAACTATAGTTAGAACAAATAAGATCTAGTATTCTGTAGCACAATAGGGTGATAATAATTTACTGCATTTTAAAAATAACTAAAATAATGGAATTAGAACGTTCCCAAAACAAAAAAAAATAGATAAATCCATGAGGTAATAGACAAATGCATGAGGTAAATCAATAAACCTGATTTGATCATTACATATTGTACACCTGTACCAAAATATCACATATACCTATAAATATATACAACTATTATGCACCCATAATTTAAAATTAAAAACGTAAAATTTCTTTTAAAAGGTATAGGCCAGAAGGCCTCAATATGTCGATCTTGCCCTAGCTGGATCCCACACTTAGATCTACTAACGACAGCAGCATCTTTAACCTTTAAGCATCCCGTCATAGAATAATCCCAACATTATGAAATCACTAGATTTTATTCTTGGCCAGAACGGCAAGTACCATGAGTAATGGAATCCCATTCATAATTGTTTTTATTCCTCATAGAAGGCCATAGTGAGGACATTTAAATCAGTCTGAGTACTTGACTTCTGCTTAACTAAATTATTTAGGAATGGGTTCAAGATAGAACCACAGGGGAAAACTACGGGATTCATCCTGTTAATCTCCTTCAAAAATACCATGTGTCATTTTGACACACTTGACCCCATTAGACATCTTCATAAATTGCCCCATAGTGCCTCACACTTCAGGTGAATGTATACTTGCTCAGGAGTAGGTGCTACGTAATTGCTTTGACAATAAACAAATCGGTGATGCAAAGAACACACTTTGCAGGTGACTTATAACTTTCAAAGACCTTTCACTATAAATGTATAGGAATTCCATCTAAGTTAGCTATAAAGCAAAGAATATTCTTTCCATAAATGCCACCACAAAATTGAAACATAAAATTATGACTCAAGATTAGCATTCTTTTTGGCAAGACAGGGACTGTAGATAGGGGAATGATGTACTTGCAAGGCACTGCATTTACTAAGGTTACCCCTCTAATATTTTCGAGATCCCTAAGTACTTTCAACAAATGTAGCATGATCATCTGCTGCTGCTTCCTACTCCTTCCTTCAACTATATAATTCCACATATGAAATTATGTGAAATATAATTTCACATTATATTTCTCCCATAACTGAGGCTCCTCTGTTATAAGTACTCCCCATAACTGAGGCTCATCCTGTCTTCCAAACTGACACTCCTGGGACTTTGCTTCCTCCCTTCCTCACGTGTTTGAAAATTAATAATGCCTAAGACCCTAGTGGTACAACTCACGGACAAGCAGAACAAACTACAGGGTAAAGTCCAACTTAAAAACCTAGTTTTTCTTGTATTTCCAATGTTTGAGCAAGAAATTTTATCAGCAATGTAATGTTGAAGTTATATAAAGTAAGACAAATAGAACCAGAGTCACTTAGATTCAAAGCTTACATTTAAATATTAAATAGTCAAGTGCTATCCTAGACACTTAGATGATGTTTTCCTTGGTCCAAACCCTTACTGTGTGGCTTTGAGCAACTTTTAATCCCCACTGCAATAGGAATCTAACTTTATAGTAAGATGGGCTATTATTTGAGGACAGAGAAAAAGAACCATGTCTCTAACAAATTAAAAAGGGACAGTTCTCAAGGGAAATGAAATCTGGGGCTCAGTTCCTTAAGGCTTTTACTGTCTTAACAAACTGCCTTCCCCCATATCAAGTTCACTATTAGATGTTCAAACACAGCTGTACCTAAAAGTGTTCCATGGTCTATTACTTTTCCTAAGGCTTTGTAGAAACTTTTTCATCTGTACTTGCAGTTATAAGAATACCTTTTTACCAGGAGCAAACGTTACCACTCACTTTTTCCAGACACTAAACCCACGTTTTCCAGACACTAAAACCCTCTCATTCACCAATCTTACATCTACTAATATTTCCTATTGATTGCTTGTTACAAGAATAACCAGCCATACCAGGCAGATCCCTACTCGCAGGAAAGAGATATACATGTGTAAGGAGACGTGAATTTGCTCAGGGCATGTTGCATGTTCCAGCCTTCATGGCATCATCATTGTGGACAACACCCACTCACGACAGACCCCTCCTTCCTATCTCTGGTCTTTGTCTTCCCCAGGGTAGTAGCTTTTATCAACACAAATTGTTTCCACCAAATCCTAAAAGTCTAAAGTAAAAACAACCTAGATATGAGCCCAGCTCTGCTACTTACTGACAATGTGATCTTAAGTAAGTTATTTAAATTCTTTGAACCTCAGGTTCCATATCTATAAAGATGAGGATCATGAAACGACAGCTCTCAGGGGGCTATTAGGAAGATTAAATGAGATTATGGTAAAGCACTCTACCAAAAAGTGAGAGGTAGAATGGAGCAGACTTTGACTAACTCATAAATAATGGCACAGATCTCAGGCCTGTGAAAGCAATCCTACCTTGCCGATGATATGAGCAGAAGCAAAAACTGGGAATAAAGTAAAATGAAGGGAGGAATTAGAGGGGAAATGCTTGAATTAGGTAGTGGAAGGAGGAATGCAATCAAATATTGTAGGATGGAAGGTGATGGTAAGATACAGTCTCAGAAGCTTACCAAGTACTAATATTCTGCCATCCAAATGCTTTAATGAAGTGGTTAACATTTAATTTATATTTTACACAGTATGTTTTCCTCATATTTGTGGCCAAATTTCAGCAGAAGGGTTTTGTTATTAAGTAATACTTCTTGTCCTCTTTTGTTCTGCCACCCATATAAACATCTTTCATATCAGATTTTATTCCAAGGATGTTTCAAGAAACCATTCGGTTCAAACATTTTTGTGACCTCTGTTCTTCAGGCACTAGACACACAAAGATGAAGGCCCAGTGAATTTAGGTGCACCAATCATTACTTTAAATGTGCCTCTTAATCTCAACCAACCATAGAAGGCAAAAGAGGAAGAAAGATTAAAAGCTCTACCCAAACACTAACAGTGGTTGCTTCTAAGTGACATTTTTCTGCCACATTATACTTCTGTATGCTCCAAATTTTCTACAATAATCTGGTTTGGTTTAAATATGAACACAAAAGAGTATATCCTTGTAATGGGGACAAAAATAGGAAGATAAATAAGACCTAGTATTTGCTAGCACAACAGGGTGACTATAGTAAAAAATAATTTAATTATAAATTTTCAAATAACTAAAAGAGTATAATTGTACTGTTAGAAACACAAAGGATAAATGCTTTTGGTGACAGCTACCCTATTTACTCTGATGTAATAGCACTGTATGCCTATGTCAAAATATCTCATGTAACCCATAAATATATACACCTACTAGGTACCCACACAAATTAAAAATTAAAAAACAAGAATATATCCTTGAAGTTGGGAACTTTTACTTGCTACTAGATGGCACAGAATTTACTGCAATGAGACTCTGCTTGTGTACTAATCATTTTTACTTTAAAACGACTTTTAATACAGAGTTTATACTTCAGATATAATTTAATGCAAAGCAACATCTGCTTTCTAAAGATACAAAATTCGAGGTGGTAGGATCGCTTGAGCCCAGGAGGCAGAGGTGGAGGTTGCAGGGAGCAGAGATCGCGCCACTGCACTCCAGCCTGGGCAACAGAGCAAGACCCTGTCTCAAAAAAAAAAAAATGCAAAAATTAAGAGTCACAGTTGAAATGATTTGTTTAAGATCACACAAATAGTAACAGCTTCAGGACTAAAGCCAATGTTCTTGATTTCTAACTCAGAGCTCCTTCCACTATGACACTGTTGGAATCATGCTTCTCTAAAGTTCACCACCAACTGCGGAGCATCTGTGGTATATGAGGTGCTACCGGAATACAAAGATGGCTAAGAAAGTGCTATTCCCTGGACTTATGGGAGGCAGTTTAAAAAAAAAAGAAGGCCGGGCGTGGTGGCTCACGCCTGTAATCCTAGCACTTTGGGAAGCCGAGGCAGGCATATCACCTGAGGTCAGGAGTTTGAGACCAGGCTGGCCAACATGGTGAAACCCTGTCTCTACTAAAAATATAAAATTAGCCCGGCGTGTTGGCGCATGCCTGTAATCCCTGCTACTCGGGAGGCTGAGGCAGGAGAATGGATTGAATGGGGGAGGCGGAGGTTGCGGTGAGCCGAGATCGCGCCATTGCACTCCAGCGTGGGCAACAGGAGCGAAACTCCGTCTCAAAACGAAAGAAAGCAAGAGAGCAAGAAAGCAAGAAAAGAAAGAAAAGAGGGAGGGAGGGAGGGAGGGAGGGAGGGAGGGAGGGAAGGAAGGAAGGAAGGAAGGAAGGAAGGAAGGAAGGAAGGAAGGAAGGAAGGAAGGAAGGCAGGAAGGAAGGCAGGCAGGGAAAGCCAGGCGCAGTGGCTCATGCCTGTAATCCCAGCACTTTGGGAGGCCAAGGCGGGCAGATTACCTGAGGTCAGGAGTTCGAGACCAGCCTGGCCAACGTGGTGAAACCCGGTCTCTACTAAAAATACAAAAATTAGCCGGGCGTGGTGGCCTATGCTTGTTAATCCCAGCTACTTGGGAGGCTGAGGCAGGAGAATCGCTTGAACCCGAGAGGCGGAGGTTGCAGTGAGCCGAGATCGAGCCACTGCAGTCACTCCAGCCTGGGCGACAGAGCGAGACTCCGTTTCAAAAAATAAAAATAAAAAATAAAAGAGAAATTGACATGAGTTCTGCTTTCACTATAAAAAAACTTTAGTACCTACAGGTGAAACTTAGCTTTTGATTTTTTCCCCTCCTTGGAAGGAGTCTGCATTTAGTCAGCTAACCTATGTTAAGCTAAAGATCTTCCGTAATTTGGAAGGGAGGCAGTAGGGGAATGAGAGTTATAATAAGTTAGCTAATAACCAACTATTCTTTAAAGCTTAACTGTGAACTTAACTGCAATTACGCATTTCATTGACCTTCTCTAGTGTAATACCAGCCCCTGTCCCTTAGAAAAGAGGAAAATACACTTGTTTTTATTTCTAGTGGTTCTAAGAACTTGTGATTTGGCTCCAGATTCCTACATGAAAACACTGCATATATTCACCTCCTTCTCTTTTCACCGCATTCGAGTTTTTCTGTCTGCCACACAAAATGATAGGGCCAGGTCTGCCAAAGCCCAAATACAGCGGCATCGCCCTGCTGCCTTCCAGGAGATCTTCCTATTGAAAGCGCTCTGCCATACAGTGCCTCAAATGTCCAGGATAGAGTTTTCTTCCCTCCAACTTCTATCTATTCTTGCCATAAGGACAGCACTACCAAAGCGGGCTCTTCCTCTCAGTTAACCGAACTGTGACTGCCTGTGAGGCTCATTCTGAGAAAGGGACAAGGGAAAGGGACCAGGGCGATAAGTGAGGGTCACAGCTTGAGGGCTGGAGTGGGCACCAGACTCCCACCAACGAGTAAACCAGAGAAAGTAAAGAAACTGGCCTTCCCTGCACCCAAAAATAAAACATCACATCACTTAAAAAATGGAAACATTCGCAACATTTTCTAAAACAAAACCACTCACCTGCAAAGGGGCTACCAGCAGCAGCAGCAGCAGCAGCCGCTCCTCCGAGCCGCCGAACAGCCAGCGCCTCCTAGGACTCATCACTGCCGCCGGCATCGACGCTCTTTTCTAACCCCCGAACCAGACGTGGGCAGGTCCTAGGCTCTGCCTATTGGAAAGTCGAACTGTCACTCTTCCACGGTCCCTGCCTACTCCCAGGACCGGAGAGGTCTCTTCCGTTTACCAAATCCCAGGAGTAAGAAGTGGGTTCTGATTGGTTCGCTACAGAGACGAGCACATACCTGAACCAGTAAGGAGTTGGCTTCGACGCCGATGGGCGGGCTTGTGCCTAGGGAAGTAGAACTGCAAACCCTGCAGCGTCACTGGTGCAAAACCTTGGGTCCGGGGAGCGACTCGGCGGTTTGAGGTTCTAGAAAGCGTTTAAAGTGTTAGGAGAAACGCCTGCGGGTGAAGACAGGTGTCAGCGGACTCTTGGAAGAAGTGATGTTTCTTTTACTTATGGGAAATTTAGGGATTGAAACCTGAAGACGAAGCCGGGCTATCCTCCCAGAAGAATCTCCTTTCGCACAAATTCTCGTAGGTGAAAGTCTTAAGTGGTGATTAAAACAAATGCCTTTGAAGTGCTCGATTTATAGTCAGTAACGTATCCTTACTTTCTCTTACCGCTTTTATAGGGATTTCCGTTAGGCAGTTTGCTGACAGTCTTTTAGGTGGGAAAGAAAAGTCATGAATGGAATGCCCTAAAAGCTTATTGCACAGAGGAAGGGAGGCTGGAGTGGAATGAGAGAATGACAAATTCGGAGGCGACAATAACTGAACAAGAGAAATCTATGAAAACACCGGAAGTCTGGCACGAGGCCTTAAAAGCTTCTAAGCAGGCTTGAACTACCAACGAGGTTTTGAAGCATATGTGTTAGAACTTTCGGGTGGGCGGGAAAGATAAGGAATATTATGTTTGGCGGACCACCTGGGAGATTCCCTTCTTAACTTAGAAGCTATCCTGCGTAGTGGTTCGTGTCCTCCTGTGAGTTTTTCCTGTTTCATCCTCATAACAAATGCATTAGGTTTTTGACAGGCAAGCAAGTCCTCAGAATAATTATACATACATTTGAAAAGATAATCTTTCAACATTTGAAATTCTGTGACACACTCTGTATTGAACTTATTAAGATCTAATTGTAGCCAGTTCTGTATCTCATTTACCGATCTTAGAGCATGACAGTTCCTCCTGGGATATCAAAGAACAGAACTTTACTTCCGGGACGGCACTAATCCAAGGCTTGACAGGTCTCAGCAGGTGATAGGTCCATCTAATGATAGTTAGAATTTAACTTGCACAAGATTAACTAGAGTTCAGGCCAGAACAGCTGGAAGAGGCAGTTTCCAAATCTTATACATTTGTCCTCTTGCTCTTTTCTCAATATCAGATGAGGACAAAGTAAGGAGAAAGCTTTTCTTCTACAGTGTAATAAAACTCCTACTCGAGTGCCCACCATCCATACTCTGGAGGCTAAAAACAGTCATTCCCAAGTGGCAGTCTTGTGGCATTTGGCATTTAGGGATACTTAGTCTGGACTTAAGGGCGCCTACTCACTGGATTTAAGTTTACTGTTGTTATGGATACCCATGGAATGCTAACTTGTCACATAAAACCTTAACAATATCAAACATCACTTGCCTTTTAGAATCATTCGCAAGAGTATGTGGCTTATGAATAACTCATTTTGATATAAGATGGAAGCAATTGTATCAGTGATTCTGTCTAGAAGGAATTAAAAAGCAAATTTTCATCAGGAGCAAGCATGTTCTTTGTAAGACAAATGTGCACAGAGGCTAACAGAATTTCAGGAGTTACTTTTGCCCTATGGCAGTATTGTTCTCCATACTTAATTATGTTACAGTGTCATATCCTGAACCCTGTGTCCTGCTCTATTCGATGAGCTGTCTCCCTTATGAATTTTTAAATAACGAGGTCGTTGTTCACAAAAATGATCATAAATCCATTTAAGGCAAAGATGAACTCCAAAGAATATTAGACTTGTGCAAACTTAGTACTTGACAGGGCTTTGGAAATTTAACTTAGCTCCTTGTTGTACAGATAAAGAAACTGAAGCTTAAGTGACATGCTCGGAATTACTTGATTGGGGACAAACCTTGGGCTAGAACCCAAGGTTACTAATTCATTTAATTCTGGGAAAATGCTTCCTCGTCCTGCTGCCTTCTCTTTGCCCCAAAAGCAATGTATTTTTTTAAATTAAGATTAATTTTAAGATTCACTTCCATTGAAGACCAACCATGAGGACTTCAATTCTGATATAACAAGTGATATAGATACTGTGAAAATAATTCAGTGTCATCAAACAACTTTTGATGTAGTCTTACTTTTATCCAAACAAGAAATGAAAAGCAATAAATTATTATAGCTATGTTGTCTCTTTGTCTTCCTTTCTGTTAGAAGTGTATATCAAAAAGTCAATATTAACCCATATGATACTTTGAGTTTTAGTAGAAAATTGTCTTCCTTGTGACCTGAATAAACTACTATTTTATTGATAGCATACATACCTGGTCAAAATAATTTCACAGTTATGTGCACAGAGCCTGTAGCCTTTTCCATATATGGCTGAATTGGTCCACTATGCATCAAAACATCATCCATGGACCTAGGCTATTCTCCCTTTTACTAGCCTAGCAGAACCATTGGCTCCCTCCTTCCAGCAAACTCCAGAGTTAGCTAGTTCTATATCCCATGTACAGGAGTGTCTCCTTCTCTTCACATGATCAGGACACACCATGAGTTGGTTATTTGCTGCCAGTATTTAGTCTCCAACTGTACCCTACTTACTTCAGGGTCAGATTAAAATTTACCACTCGTAATCTAGTATAATAAACTTATGTGTGGTCCCCATCATTGACCTCCTAAGTACAAGACTCCCTTTTCTGAAACTAAAAACTGGAAATGCTCTTATGGATCAGCCATCCAGGCCTCTCAGAAGGGACCTTAAAGTCTGCCCTTTTCTTTCAAAAGTTAAAACTTAGAATCCTCATCTTCCTCACAGAGTAGGGTGAAGAATCATGGAGGCAGTTTTGGAATAGCTTTGAAGCACCTTGTGTCTGCCACCTTCCAGCGCTGGGAACTTAGGGGCTTAATTGGACTTATAGTTCTATGTGGCTGGGGAAGCCTCACAATCATATTTAACTCTAGAGTCTGCCGGAAGGAGGGAGCCAATGGTTCCGCTAAGCTAGCAAAATGCAGAATAGCCTAGGCAAATTGCTTGACCTCAGCCTCAGTGTCGTTATCTGTTAAATAGAGATAATACCCAAATCGCCAATGTGAAAATTAAATGGGATAATGTGGTGTGTGCCTGGCACATGGAAAGCATCTCATAAATGGTAGTTGTTATCCTTTGCAATTATGGTAATGATAAATGTAAAGCATTTTGACTACTTACAAGTATTCTTATTCAAATAACTTAGTAAAGTCTTGGCATTGCGCTTGCCTCTTTTTCCTACTCTCCACTCAAGTGGAGACCTGGACTCTTGCAGAGGACATGAGATTGGGATTTCCCCAGCTATCTTGTGGCTACCCAGAGAGGTAATGGGCAGGAAGTGAATGCCAGAGAGGGTACAGACCTAGTGGCAGAGCCAGGAACCTCTGGTATTGGGAAGCCTGAACTATGTGAAATTCCCTTACAGTAAGACTAAACATTGAGTAAGCACCTTGGCATTGGAAAAGAGCCAGGTTGATTTTTTTCTCCACTACTTTCAGATCTGGGACAAGGGTAGGGGAAAAACATAGAAACATGAGGAATCAAGAGGTGCTTTCCTCTTTTACAAATTCTCTACTCCACTAAGTAAAAACCCATGTTTCTTTAAATGCTTGTTGTTTATATTGTGGTAAACACAAATTGTGCCCTATAGAGTTTTTTTTTTAAAGCTTATATTTATTAATTATAAATTTATGTTTTAAAATGTTTATTGTGTAAGGTTTAGAAAAGAAAAAAACTTAAAATTCCTATAATCCTACCCTCCAGAATTTATTTTTAACATTTTTGTGTATCCTATTTCTTCCCATAAACCAATTACTTAAAAAAAAACTGGAATCTTATATATATACTGTTTTGTGGCAATCTTTTTTACTTAATTTGTTATGAACATACAAACACTGTCATTTAATATTTTTCTTCAGTGTATAATTCCATTACATGAATGTTCATCCAGGTGGTATGTCTCACAGTCCAACCAATTCTCTACTCTTGGGCATTGAACTTGTTTCAGTTTCTTAAAAAGATTCAGTGATTTAAATGAGCTGCTGCTTTCTCTAAATGATGGTGCTCTGGGAATGTCTACTGAACCAATGGCAATGCCTGCTGGCTCCAGCCTTTCTTCATGGAGACTGATAAAGTGGCCAGGAATTCTTTTCTCTATACTCTGATATTACAGAGCTAAGAAAGGTGAAGACAGTAGCCTGATAACTACTGAAGGGTTTCCTCTTACCCTCTGTCTCCACAGGGTTTTCTATTCTTTAACCTGAAGAAAAGGTGTTTAGCTGAGGAGCAAGGTGGGGAGGTGATATGGAGGGAATGGCGGATGGAAATCAGAGTTTGTATTAGTCCATTTTCACGCTGCTGATAAAGACAATTTACAAAAGAAAGAGGTTTAATTGGATTTTCAGTTCCATGTGACTGGAGAAGCCTCACAATCATGATGGAAAGCAAGGAGGAACAAGTCACGTCTTACATGGATGGCAGCAGGCAAAGAGAGAATGAGAATCAAACGAAAGAGGTTTCTCCTTATGAAACTATCAGATCTCATGAACGTATTCACTACCATGAGAACAGTATGGGGGAAACTGCTGCCATAATTCAATGATCTCCCACCAGGTCCCTCCTACAACAGTGGGAATTATGGGGGATATAATTCAGGATGAGATTTGGGTGGGGACACAGCCAAACTATCAGAGCTCCATCAGCAAATCCTCACAAAACTCCTGGCATATATGTCCCCACTTTCAGATGAAGAAAGTAAGACTGGGAGAGATAATTTGCCTAAGACTGCACAGCTAGTTACACAACTGGGGTTTGACTCCTAGCCTTGGTTCTAAGCTCTTCCCACCATGCACTGCTCCTAAAAACTTATGGAGATAACTTCATTCTTCTTTTCTTTGGAGCATTTGTTGTCAGTCATCTAAGATGTATTTATCTGCTCCCTAAAAATAAAGATTAAAAAACCCCTCCTGACTGTCCAGGAGTTTCTTCTGCCTATGGGCTTCCCCAGTTAGCTAGCTCTTGGGTAAAAGACCATATCCTCATTCTTTGATGAAGACTCAGATAACATAGCTTTTCCCCTACATACTTGCTTATTTTCTTAAATAAGTGACCTCACCGTATATGTTGAAAGGTCAAACTCATAAAAAGAAGTCTTTATAAACCCTGCATCAACTTAAGAACATTACACATATATTTGTTTCCTTAGCTTTGGGGATTTATGAAATATTTTCTATATAGCAATAGGCCTATTTTTCTCATATGGTTTATACACTGCTTCTGACGTAAATTCTAGAATTGTTGACACCCATGAAGGATCATTGAAATGGGTGTGTAACCTCATAATATAACACATAGAAGGCAGTGACACTTATGTGAAAGTGTAATTTCTAGAATGTCTCATTAAAGCCTCTTTACACAATCTAATCAAAATCAGTATCAATCAAGGTATATGTTTTAAATATTTTTTCCATCCTCCTCATCCTATTCACACACACACCACACCCCTACACCCTACCAACACCTTAACCCAAGCTACCATCACCTCTTGCCGGCATTTTCTCAGTAGGCTCTTAAGTCTTTCTGAATCTGCTTTTACTGTCTTCTAGGCAGCCAGGGGTGGGTGATATGGTAGAATACCTTAGTGATTGTGTCACAGGTCACCCCCTACCACTCCCTAGCTTAGAACAGTGGCTTCCCATTGCTCCTTATAGCGACCCTTCCTTCTCCTTATGATCATTTGGCCTTCACACATGTGTTTTCCCTACCTAGAATGCTATATCCTTCCCCTCCCTCTCTTCTTCCTCCCCTCCCAACTCCCTGCCCCTTAGTTTAATGATTCCTATTCAACTTTGACAATTGAGTGGTCGTTTCCCTAGAAAAAGTTGATCCTACCTGGATTATATCTCCTAGGTTAATTACATGTTTTCAAGGCACCACGCACTTCTTTATAGAACTTTACACAAATGTACTTACACTGTATATGATCTGTCTCTCCATTGGTCTTCAAGCTCCCTAAGCATATGGGCCCTGTTGCTTTGGTTTACCACTTGTCCACAATGTCTGGCATTAGGTGCTTAATTAATATATATTAATAAATGAATGCATCAGAAAAGGAATAGATTAAATTTCCTCTGTCTTTTTTTTTTTTTTTTTGGCTAAATAGTACTTACGTATAGATTCACACAAATAAATAAGTACATGTCTTTTTAAAAATGTTTATGCCTTTAGACCCTAGGAGTTTACAATAAAATGTGATACGTATATATAAACTTATAAAAATAATGTTAAATTTTATGTGTGGACTGAAAATGTTAGCTCTGAAAGAAACAGAAATCATATAGCTCAACTCCCTTATTTTATAGTTGAGAAAATAGAGGCTCAAAGTAGACGAAAGAATTGCTTAAGTACAAAAGCAGTTAAAGCACAGAATTGAGAATCGAAGTTTCTTATGTATAGGGTAAAATCAACCTTCTTGATTGTTTTCTCTTGTTTTCTTCCAGAGAAAAACAAATGTAACATGCAACTGGGAGGCCTTCCTAGGGCAGTGAAAGGCTGGTCCTAGCAGATAAGGTTTCAGGGGCTGCACTAGGTAGAGAAAGGCATATGATTACTTAGTCAAAACAAGTGCCAGGCCACAGATGCTAGTCAGCTGAGATGACATGAAGCCTAAGGGGTCTGAAAAACACAGAGGGAAAAAATTTTTAAGAAATCTAAAACAATATGAAAATCACAACAGAGAATAAAAGGCAAGCTATTTAAAGATGAAATCATCTTAAGCTTCTAAACTAAGCCCTTCTATGTAAAATACTTTTTCTTTGGGTGTAAGCATTTTGGAGGCTACCTGAGATTCTAAGGGTCACCCTTTTTAAAAATGTTCTCTAATGGCTTTGAGAGCTGTTGTTTCCATAGCAACTTCTAGTTGTTATTTTATGTCTAGAGAGAGGCAACTTTTTTCCTAAAGATCTATGATTCCAACATGAGTGAGATAAAGTTCTTTATGTTTCCCATTTAAGTACTCACAGAATCCTTATAAAATCAATGTAAGAAATAGCTTGACTGGCTTCCTTTATTAGTAACTTTTGAAATGAGGAATAAAGAGAGTAAATAATTCATTTCTTGTTTATATCATCAGTCAGTACCAACCACTAAATTCCAGTCTCTGCCAGGTGAGTGTCCTAACTAGTTTCTGATGTTGTCACTCTGTGAGGTATCAGATAAGAGGAATAGGTAAATTGCTGTCTGCAACCAGAGGCTGTAAAAATCAGATAGGGAAGAAAAATCACTCTCATGTGATGTTCTGTTTACTAAGTTACGATTTATAAAGTGAGAAATGGCAAAGGCTTCAAAGCTTGATGATTAGAAGTAAGATGATGTTCAGATTGTTAGGGTCCTGGATCACTCTATCACAGCCGAAACAAAGAAAGAACTGCAATGCCAAATGACATACATGTCTTCACCATCAGAATACCAACAAGTATATAAAGGCCTGACATTGATATATTGCTAGAGTTTCCCTTCTGTAGATAATTGTTTTTATGCACGGCAGGAAAGGACCTGTGTTCTTAGCTCCTAACCCAGCTATATTAGGTAAAACAAGAATAAACCAACCTCTAACAAAATATTATGGAAAATGCTTTCATTTCTTTTCTTCTGAAAAAAGGTAAATATAGCATATATACATATTTTTCTCTTTTCCTAAACTCATCTATTTCCTTATGCTTTGCTGTGTCTCTGCCCTCTCTAAAAATGGGAGACAAAGGAGAGAGAAAAAGGATGAGGAAGAATAATAAGTAAAATCTTCAGAAGTGTACAGGATCTGGTCTCAACCAGCAAATCAATAAGTAACCAATTATTCATTGAATTCCTCCTAATGTTTAAGAACTTGTGTTAGGAATTTTGAAGGAAATGAATTAATATTTTTAGTGCCTACTATAAACAAGTCACAGTGCCAAGTACAAGAGATACGTAAATAAATTAAACATCCTCCTTGTCCTCAAGGAGCGTGGTCCAGTAGGGGAAAGACTAACTCAAGAGTTAATTACAGTCCAACAAATACAAGCCCAAGTAGAATGATTAAGGGCTCAGAGTATTTTTGGGGTGGAAAGGGAGTGCTTAAGTGCAGGAATGTAATAAGTTTAGATACTTGATGGAAGAGGTGAATTCTGAGCAATGTTTAAATATGCACAGAATTCCAGTCAGAATTGCGTAGTAGGTTTTCCACAGTAAACGTTCAGCAGTATTAAATAACATAAAAAGAAAATGCCTAAAATATATTCTAGGGTTCGAAAACAATATAAACATTTCTGTGAACCAAAAACAGAATAGAAACACAGAGCCAAAGCCCTGATGTGCTCTGAGACCAGAGGCTGCTGTAGAGGATGCTATTTCCACTCCTCCCAGGTAGCACAGTCTAGCATGTACTATACTAGAAGGTGGTTGCTTAAGGGATGGGGCTTCCTGTTTTGAAAGAGGTTGGAGATCCTGAACTGCTGCCATTGCTGCCTGGGGCAATGGCATATCTCAACCAGCAACAGAAGAAGAACTCAAGGACATTAGACACAGTCTTTCCACTGGAAACTGGCCTGGAAGAAACAGTGGAGCAACTGAAGATACAGGAGACGAAGTGCTGGAAACCTGGTGGGGTCAGAGGAGCAGGGAAAGCACCCTCTTTGAGTTCATTCTTCTAAAGTGGACCTTGCTGGGACCACATTTTTAAAGAAATATGTTGACATAGGTATAAAGACTCTGATAATAGAAATTAGAGGGAATGGTACGAAAGGAATTCTGTGACTATGGAGAATTAGTTAAGGTGAAGATTCCTCCCAACTAGCAGTGTAGACTTCCTTGCCTGGCCCCACCCCTAGACTAAATCCTGTGTTATACCCTCTATGTGTCATTTACAGAAAGAGGTGGTATTGGAGCACAGTAACTACTCTGCTGATTTCCCAAGACTGGCTAATTTTTGAAATATTCTATCCGTTCTTTCTTTGAAGAGAGACACTTTTTTTCCAACTCAAATACCCTCACTCGTTGCTTAGAAAATACCATCTATCAGCCGGATGTGGTGGCTCATTCCTGTAATCCCAGCACTTTGGGAGCCTGAGGTGGCTTGATCACGAGGTCAGGAATTCAAGACCAGCCTGGCCAACATGGTGAAACCCTGTCTCTAATGAAAAAAAAAAAATTAGCCGGGCATGGTGACATTCACCTGTAATCCGAGTTATTCAGAAGGCTGAGGCAGGAGAATAGCTTGAACCCGGGAGGCGGAGGTTGCAGTGAGCTGACATCACATCACTACGCTCCAGCTGGGGCCATAGAGCGAGACTCTATCTAAAAAAAAAAAAAAGAAAATACCGTCTATCGCTACAGATACAGATAAAAGAAATGAATGTAGCCTTGAAAGGGAAGTGAAAGCAGGCCTGAATGATAGAAATGTGGTCTGGACTCTTCTTAATTGTTGTCCAAGGGGGCACCTTCCTAGGACCCAAAGAAGTTTAAAAGAAAATGTGGGCAATGAGGACTGGAAAACCACTGAGGTGACACTAGCCTTGGTGAACTCACTATGTGCAAGATTTCCCTCCATTTTGTAGACTCAGAAGCTCAGCCCACCATTTTATAAGCTATAAAAGATAACGATTCTATTATTTTCAAGGTTTTTATGATGTATCTCCTTGTTTTTTCATGCACCACCAAATATAAACTCACTATTCCAATCACTGTAAATTTTGAAACTATTATTAAAAAGTGACTTGGTGCCCAGCAATTATCTCCCAGCAAACTCTGATCAACCACTCTTGTAAGTTACTGTCATTGAACCAAGTGGAAATACTTAATTCAGTTTAATATCTCTACAGATACCCCATTTCATTACTCTTCACTTTACTTCATGCTGCAGATACTACATTTTTCACAAATTGAAGGTTTGTAGCAGCCCTTTGTCAACCAAGTCCATTGGTGCCATTTTTTTCCAACAGCATTTGCTCACTTTGTATCTCTTCCACATTTTGATACGTCTCAGGATATTTCAAACTTTTTCATTATTATATATGTTATGGCGATCTGTGATGAGTCATCTTTGATGTTACTATTGTATTGCTTTGGTGTGCAATGAACTATACCCATATACTACATCAAAGTTAACTGATACAGATGTGTGTTCTGACTGCTTGACTGACCAACCATTCCCCCATCTCTCCCCATTTCCTCAGGCCTTCTTATTCTCTGAGACACAGCAACATTGGAATTAGGCCAATTAATAGTCCTACAGTGACCTGTAAGTGTTCCAGTTAAAGGAAATCACAAGTCTCTCACTTGAAATCGAAAGCTAGAAATGATTAAGCTTAGTGAGGAAGGTATGTCGAAAGTCGAGAGAGGCTGAAAGCTAGAGCTTTTACACCAAACAGCCAAGTTGTGAATGCAAAGCAAAAGCTCTTGAAGGAAATTAAACTCTGGTGAACACACAGATGATAAGAAAGTGAAACAGCGTTATTGCTGATAATGGAGGTTTTAGTGGTCTGGATAGAAGATCAAACCAGCCACAACATTCCCTTAAGCCAAAGCCTAATCCAGAGCAAGGCTATAACTCTCCCCAATTTTATAAAGGCTGAGAAAAGTGAGGAAGCTGCAGAAGAAAAGTTTGAAGCTTCAAACTAAAGAGAAAAAAGTTGGAAGCTGACAGAGGTTGATTCATGAGGTTTAAGGAAAGAAGGTGTCTTTAAAATGCAAAGTGAAACAGCAAGTGCTCATGTAGAAGCTTCAGCAACTTAGTGAGGAGGTCTAGCTAAGATCATTGATGAAGGTGGCTACACTAAACACATTTTTAATGTAAATGAAACAGCTTTCTATTGGAAGAAGTTGCCACCTTGGACTTTCATAGCTAGACAGAAGTCAATGCCTGGCCTTATCTTTTCTTATATTTCATGGCCTTGATATTTATGAAGAATAGACATTATTTGGTCAAATGTCCCTCAATTTTGAGTTTGTCTAATGTGTTCTTGTGATTGAACTCTAGTTATGCATGTTGTGTGAGACTACTATGAAATGATGCTATATCCTCACTGCATCATATCGCAGGGCTCATGATGTTGATATCTTGAGTAGTGACTTCGATCACTTGATTAAGTTGCTTTCTGTCAAGTTTCTCCCTGGTAAAATTACTGTCTTTCTCTTTGTCATCAATGTTTTAGGGAAGATATTTTGAAATGATTCAAACTTTGTTTCTCCTCAAACTTTCACCCACTAATTTTAGCATCTCTTGATGGAGGATGTCTGCAAGAGTTATTATGGTGGTATTTAGTGATGATTTTGTGTGTTTTTCTTTCATTTTACATTTATTAATTCAAATTCTATCACAAGGAAGAGCTGTCCCATTTCCCCAATTTATTTATTTATTTATTTATTATTTATATCAGTATGAATTCATGGAAACTTATTGTATTTTATGGCTTATAATCCAATACTATACAGTTGACTCTTGAAAAACATGGGAATTAGGGCCACTGACCCCCATGCAGTAAAAAGAAATCCACTTACAACTTTTGGCTCCCAAAATTTTAACTACGTCCAGCCTACTGTTGGCCAGAAGCCTTCCAGAAGACATTGTCAATTAACACATATTTTGTATATGTGTGATATACTGTATTCTTAAAATAGAGAAAAGAAAATGTTATTAAGAAAATTATAAGGAAGAGAAAATATATTTACTATTGATTAAGTGGAAATGGATCATCATAAAGGTCTTCATCATCATCGACTTCACACTGAGTAGGCTGAGGAGGATGAGGAAGAGGAGGCGTTAGTCTTGCCATCTCGGGATGGCAGAGGTGAAAGGAAATCCATGTATACGTGGACCCTCACAGCTCAAACCCATGTTGTTCTAAGGTACACTGTATTTATTTTGCTGCTCTGATTGTTCCAGGTTTGGCAATTAGGAGCTCCTTTGTGATTGGCTGCTGTGATTTTGTTTGTTTTTGTTTCGTGGAGCATTTTCTTACTCTCTGGCACCACAAGATATTCCAAGCTCATCTTGTTTATTACTTGCCCTAGCCCTGGAATCAGCTATTTCTCCAAGGAACCTGGTTCCTTTTATTGCAGAATGGTGTTTGAAAACCAAAATCTGAGCATTAGGTGTGAAATTGGCTAAAATTTCTGACAATTTCATGTTGGTGAGAATGCAAAGTAATGAGCTTATAGGAATTGGTAAAACTAATTTGGAAAACAATTTGGCATTAGCTAGTAAAGTTGTAGGTAAGTACACTTCATGAACCAGTAATTTCATTCCTAGGCAAATGCCTTGGAGAAACTTTTGCATATGTACAGCAAGAATCATATACAGCTTTGTTTATGATAGCACAAAACTGAGAATCACCCAAAAGCCCCAATAGTAAGAGAACAGATGAATAAAATGGAGTATTGTAAGCTGTGAAAATGAATGAACCACAGCTATGCACATCAACATGGATAAATTTCAGATACATAATTTTGAGCAAAAAAAGAGAATGATTTCATTTACATAAAGTCCAACAATATGCAAATAATGTATGTATTTGTAGGGATACATAAGTGATAAGGTGATAAAACTAGAAAGAAAAGGAAAATTATCACAAAATCCAGGTTATAGGTTGGGTACGGCATGCAGTTGGGTTTCAGAGATACTGGTAATATTTCTTAGCTGAATGGTGGGTTAATCACATTCATTTTATTTAGATCACATATATGTGTGGAATATTGCATAATTAAGAAGGAAGTGAAGAAAAAATAGGCAGGAGCTAGGGGAAGGGAAAGAAAATAAAAAGAGGAAAGCAAGAAAAGAAGGGCAGGAAGGACACAGGAAGGGAGAGAAGGAGGGAAAGAGAACCAAAAGAGCACTCCTGTACGTGCTGTTGTCTTCAGATCCGGTGAAGTTCAGATTGTGACACCAAATATATGTGTGTCTTTAGATGAACCACTAAACTCTAATAAGCCTGTTTTCACACCAGTTAAATCGGAACAATGTGCTTTGGCCTGTATAGTTCACACTGTTACTGTGAAGATAAAATTGAATATTTATATCTATTATATGTATATAATAGCACTTCAAAAAGTGTCCTACAATGTAAAGCAAAAAGAAAAGTGAGATATCAAGTTATCATCTTGATTCCTAATGCCAGATATGGTGTATCTCAATATTTACATGTAATTTCATATTCAGTGACTATTTAACTTACATCCTGCTCCTCTCTCAACTAAAATATAAAGAAGAAAGCAGACATTTTGCTATGCCTTTCACGAAGGTTAGTTTGCTCTTCTGACAAAATTTGTAGAAGAGCAGCTTACCCCAAACATTCTGAACTCTCAGGCTGCAGAACCTGAGGTAGTTTCTCATTCTGGAAGGGTAATGTTGGTCTGCTCTCTGGTGGTCAGAGAAGAAAGCACCGATGAAGGGGTTGTCAATCCGGTCTCAGTTTTAAAAAATACATTAATAATGAAGATAGCAGCTACCATTCTTTATTATGTGCTAGGTTCTGTGCTAACTACTTGGTTTTCATTATCTCGTTTAATCCTCACGACAACCCTGAAAGATATACTATATCATATTAGCCTCATATTTTTAGGTGAGAATCTAGGGTCACAGAGATTTGAAGTAAATGGCCCATGGTCACCAAGTGAGTGATGGACAGATTGCCTCCTGAGAGATGTCTGTGGCCAAAAGCCCACACTCAGCATCCACCCCAAATGTCTATTGAACAACTGAGCTCTCCTTAGAGATCTTAACATCTCGTGGTACTTCAATTGTCTCATTGTCCCTCTTCTTCACTTGGAATAATAATCTTCCCGGTATTTTGACCAGACCCCAAACTGGCTACTTCTAGCCTCCAACTTAACTAATTACTGACTCTATCTTTTGCTTGCTTTATCTTCTATTCTATTACTTAAATTCATTAATTGATTCTTTTATAGTATGTAAATAAATAGTATTTACACTATATAGTATAACCATAGAATATTTAATATTTAGCTATCCTTTAATTTCTGAAATAAAAATCTACTTGGGCACAGAATATTTTCTAAATATACTGTTAGATTCAATTGTTATATATTTTATTTAGGATTTTTAATCTATTTTTATTTGAGAGCCTGGTCTGTAATTTTTTCAATGACTGTTAAAATTTGCAATGACTGTTAGGTTATTCTAACCTTGTGAGATGAAATGCAAAGTTCCGTGGTTTTGATGCTTTGACATAATTTGGATATTATTGAAATGATCTACACTCTGAATGTTTGATAGGGTTTTTTGCATAGTCATTCAAGCTTAGAGATGTTTTATAGGGTAGATTTTTTCATACGCTTTTCACCACCTCACCCTTTCCCTGACCTCTGCTGCTAGCTGGTCTATTTCTGTTTCTTATCTCTTCTTGAATCAATTTTGGTAATTTGTGTTTTCTGTATAATCAGCCATTTCATCTAGATTTTCAAGTTTATGGCACCAAAATTTTATGTTGTATTTTCTCACAATTTTAAAATATCTGTTTTCATTGTACTTATAACCCTTTTGCTATTCAGGTTGCCATACTTTCTTATTGACTGCAGTAACCTCCTGACTGGTCTCCCCACATCCACTACTTTTCTCTGTGTATCTACCTCATCTTTTATCATTCCTTGCTGCATCCATCTATAGTCAAAGAGAGCTATAAGATCTTAACTGCAAACCCACACATTAGAGAAAGCTATTGAAGTAGCAAAGTGCTTGTAGTCTCTTGCTAGCAGATCTGTACTACAGTTCACAGCTGGGAGCTGTGGAACAGAGCCCTGTGCCCATTCTTGGGTATCCAGAGTTATCGTTGTGTCACTTTCATCTCTAGCTCTTCACACACACACACACACACACACACACACACACACACACACACCCCTATGCACCTGCCCTTCACTGCTCCCTGCTGTACCCAGCCTAGCTGCATCTATCCAATACACCCTGCCTCCATAGCTCACCTCTGTTACTGGAGGAAGTGAGGACGTGCTGTACAGGTTATCCTGTAAAAAACAGGTGTGACACTTGATGACCAAATGGGAGTCCACAGTGCTACAAGCAAACCCTCAACCATGTGACAACCTTCACTAAACAAACCACTAAAGAAACTCCAATCCAGTTCTACTCAGGCCCACTCTGAAGGGAGGTGGATAAATCCAGAGATAGTGTGCAAGGTGTCTTGACTGCTTTAAAACTACCCCTAAATCAGCAAAACATATCCACCTTTTAGAATTTCAGACCCCAGCCTGATTCACCTCATACATGTACACCTCTCTTTTTTCTCTTAACCTCTTTCATCACATATTTACCATTTATAGCTCTTAGACACCATGACTTTGATGTACAAATCAGCTCTTTCTTGGCCTCTAGCTAGATCTGTGTTTCATGTTTACTCCTGAGCAGTATTCATCCTTGGCAACTGAGGAAGTTGAGCTGTATACATACACAATGACTGTGTCCTTGCAGTATGAGTTATTTTTTAAACATACAATTGAGGATGTATATTCATAGAGAATATGTGCTTCTTTCAACAAACAAGGTTATGTATGAAGTAATCAGTAAAGAAGAAAACAATTGAATCCAAATAGAGTATTTTTTTTCTCCTTCTTTGTGGCATGCAATGCCATATACTTAAATAATTTTTAATGACTCAATTCAGAGGTGTAGTGTGGTATAATACACAAGCATGGTCTGGAGTCAGGAGACTTTAGTCTGCTCCTATGATCTGTTACACTGGCTGTGTGACCTCAGGATAAGTCTACATGACCTTTGACAATCATTTTATCATAGTAGCTTTGGATCCCAGAAAGTACATAGGTGTTTATTCTTTGTTGAATAAGCAATATGAAAGAGATACTGTTCTTATTCTCAAGAAGTTTATTATTTTATGAAAATAAAACTTATTTTAAGTAGTTAACTACAAGGAAACAGTTTCTCTCTTTTACTCTTTAGGTGTCAAGCCCTTCTAGCCCCTTTTACAGCTAACTTTTCTCCATATATTTTGCTATCTTTGTAGCCTTCAGAAAAAGAGGCATGGTATAATCATGGTTCAAGAAACCAAACCCTATTACCCAAGACCTCTCCCTGGTTTATTATTTACATCTCACTTCCTCTTTTTTCTTCCAAAGTCAAAACCTTCAGCGGATATAGAGAAAAGCATTCTATTCCATTTACTGCCAGGAGTATGATAGACTAGATAGAATGACTCTCCCACTATAACATGACTAAAGCCTGGATGAATTTCAAATATAATTTTTAAAACATTGTTGACTGAGACATTTATCCTCCTGACGGCAAATACATGGTGTCTTTTCCAATATCACTTCTCCAGCTCTCTGGACACCAGTTGAGTGTCCAGTGATCAATTCAATTCTGACACTAACAACCCAGAGTTAGTGCAGACCCCACAGGTTTCAGCTCAGTTCTACAGGACTGTCCCTCAACACAGCCTTCGAATGTCAGCTGTAAGTCCCAGGCCTCCCATCTTTCTGACTGACAAGCTATAAATCAGAGGTTCTCATGACCCCCTCCTCAGGTTTGATGATTTGTGAGAACAGCTCACAAAACTCACTGGTTTATTATCAACGCTACGCTCTGGAACAGTAAAGTGAAAGAGATTTGTAGGGCAATGTTTGGGATCAGGGGTATGAGGCTTCCATGCCTTCTCTGGTCATGTCACTCCCCCAGCATCTTGATGTGTTCACCAACCTGGAAGTTCTCCAAATCTCATCATTTAGGATTTCCTATGGAAGTTTCATCTGTAGGCAAAATTGATTAAATCATTGGCCACTAGCAATCAATTCATTCTCCAGCTCCTTTCCCTGCCCTAGAGATTAGAGGGAGGTGGGTGGAATGTTCCAAGTTTCTAATCAAGGCTGGTTTTTCCGGAACAGCCACCCTCTTGAAGCTACCTAGAAGCCCACCAAAAGTCATGTCAAGAGAACAAAAAATACTCCTATCACCCTTATCACTCAGGAAATTCTAAGAGTTTCGGGAACTGTGTGCCAGAAACCAGAAACAAAGGCCAAGTATCTTTCTATGATATCACACTGACTGACAAGAAATAAGGAATATCCCCATGTGCCAAAAATAGAAAATGAAAAACAACTAAAACTGGAATGATGAACAGTTTAAACAAACGAAAAGGCTAGGATTACCTTGGGGAAAATGTCAGTGCCAGCACTGCAATTCAAAGATTAAGCACTAGGTTTTCTGCAAAGAAAATGAGACTCTCTCATTAAGCCAATATCTTTGAAAAACACTAGAGTAGTCCCAGATCAGTACTTCCTCCTGGATCCATAAAGCAAATGCAAATTCCCAATTTAAGGCCTTCTGATTTGGAAACATTAAATTCAATCAAATATAATGTATAATAAGATATTAACAAATATATCATGAACAGAAGTTAAGAGGAAACAAAAACACACTTAAGTTCTTGAGAATTTAAGATAATGAAATTATTATAGTAAAAAGCAATTATCAGCAAATGTTTTAAGATATTAAAGATGGAATAAAACTGAAAAATGATCAAAATATAGATCTAATTTAAAGTACCAGGAACATTTGAAAAAAAGAGTGAATTAGGATATTTAGAAATAAAAATATCATTATTGAAATCACTAACCCAATAAATTAACCAGCAGAATATATGCAGGAAGAGAGAATTAAATCTGAAGGAAATACTCATAATACAGAGAGATAGAAGATAAATATTAAAGAAGACAAATGTTATGCTACGTGGAGGATAGAATGAGTAAATATAACATATGTAAGTGCAGTTCCAGAAAGAGAGAATAGAGACAATAGAGGTAAGGCAATATTTGAAGATATAAAGCCTGAGAATTTTCCAGAACTGAAGAAAGGTCATGAATCCACAGAGAGAAGAAACAAGAGTCCAAGGTAGAGTAGATAAAAAGAAAGCCACACTCAAATATATTTTATTAAAAACCAAAGACTATTTAAAAGCAGGCAGAGAAAAGGGGTAGAAAATTTACAAAGGAGGAAAAATGATGTCAAGTTTCTCAGTAACAACAATGGAAGCCAGAATACAGTGGTAATAAAGACATTACCAGAAAAATACATAGAAATTATTACTAAGAAATACTTTCTAAACAAACTTTTAAGAATGTATTTCAGAAAGAGGAAATATGATTCTAAAAAGTTCAGAGTATTCACATGCAGAAGAATACAGTTGGACTCTAACCTTACACCATATACAAAAATTAACTCAAAATGGATCAAAGACCTAAGTTTAAGAGCTAAAATTATAACATTCTTAGGAAAAAACATAAGGATAGACTTCACAATCTTGAATTTGGCAATGATTTCTTAGATATGACACCAAATGCACAAGCAAAAGAAGAAGAAGTAAATTGGATTTAAAAGCTTTTATTCATCAAAGGACATTACCAAGGAAGTAAAAAGACAACATAGAATTATTTGCAAATTATAGAAATGATAAGGATCTAGTATCCAGAATATATAAAGAACTTTCACAGCTCAACAACAAAAAGACAAACACCTGATTTAAAAATGGGCAAAGGACTTATATGGACATTTATGCAAAGAAGACACACAAATGGCCAACAGGCACATGAAAAAAATGTTTAGCGTTGTTAGTGACTAGGGAAATGCAAATTGAAACCATAATGAGATGCCACTTCATACCCACTAGAATGGCTATCATCTTTCAAAAATGGAAAATAACATGTTGGCAAGGATGTGCAGAAATTGGAGTCTTTGTACACTACTGCTGGGTATTTATTTGTTGTTGTTGTTGTTGTTGTTGTTGTTTTAATTTTTTTATTATTATACTTTAAGTTCTAGGGTACATGTGCATAACGTGCAGGTTTGTTACATATGTATACTTGTGCCATGTTGGTGTGCTGCACCCATCAACTCGTCAGCACCCATCAATTCATCATTTATATCAGGTATAACTCCCAATGCAATCCCTCCCCCCTCTCCCCTCCCCATGATAGGCCCCAGTGTGTGATGTTCCCCTTCCCGAGTCCAAGTGATCTCATTGTTCAGTTCCCACCTATGAGTGAGAACATGCAGTGTTTGGTTTTCTGTTCTTGTGATAGTTTGCTAAGAATGATGGTTTCCAGCTGCATCCATGTCCCTACAAAGGATGCAAACTCATCCTTTTTTATGGCTGCATAGTATTCCATGGTGTATATGTGCCACGTTTTCTTAATCCAGTCTGTCACAGATGGACATTTGGGTTGATTCCAAGCCTTTGCTATTGTGAATAGTGCTGCAATAAACATACGTGTGCATGTGTCTTTATAGCAGCATGATTTATAATCCTTTGGGTATATACCCAGTAGTGGGATGGCTGGGTCATATGGTACATCTAGTTCTAGATCCTTGAGGAATTGCCATACTGTTTTCCATAATGGTTGAACTAGTTTACAATCCCACCAACAGCGTAAAAGTGTTCCTATTTCTCCACATCCTCTCCAACACCTGTTGTTTCCTGACTTTTTAATGATTGCCATTCTAACTGGTGTGAGATGGTATCTCATTGTGGTTTTGATTTGCATTTCTCTGATGTCGAGTGATGATGAGCATTTTCTCATGTGTCTGTTGGCTGTATGAATGTCTTCTTTTGAGAAATGTCTGTTCATATCCTTTGCCCACTTTTTCATGGGGTTGTTTGTTTTTTTCTTGTGTATTTGTTTGAGTTCTTTGTAGATTCTGGATATTAGCCCTTTGTCAGATGAGTAGATTGCAAAAATTTTCTCCCATTCTGTAGGTTGCCTGTTCACTCTGATGGTAGTTTCTTTTGCTGTGCAGAAGCTCTTTAGTTTAATTAGATCCCATTTGTCAATTTTGGCTTTTGCTGCTGTTGCTTTTGGTGTTTTAGACATGAAGTCCTTGCCCATGCCTATGTCCTGAATGGTACTACCTAGGTTTTCTTCTAGGGTTTTTATGGTATTAGGTCTAACATTTAAGTCTCTAATCCATCTTGAATTAATCTTCGTATAAGGAGTAAGGAAAGGATCCAGTTTCAGCTTTCTACTTATGGCTAGCCAATTTTCCCAGCACCATTGATTAAATAGGGAATCCTTTCCCCATTTCTTGTTTCTCTCAGGTTTGTCAAAGATCAGATGGCTGTAGATGTGTGGTATTATTTCTGAGGACTCTGTTCTGTTCCATTGGTCTATATCTCTGTTTTGGTACCAGTACCATGCTGTTTTGGTTACTGTAGCCTTGTAGTATAGTTTGAAGTCAGGTAGCGTGGCTCCTCCAGCTTTGTCCTTTTGACTTAGGATTGTCTTGGCAATGCGGGCTCTTTTTTGGTTCCATATGAACTTTAAAGCAGTTTTTTTCCAATTCTGTGAAGAAACTCATTGGTAGCTTGATGGGGATGGCATTGAATCTATAAATAACCTTGGGCAGTATGGCCATTTTCACGATATTGATTCTTCCTATCCATGAGCATGGTATGTTCTTCCATTTGTTTGTGTCCTCTTTGATTTCACTGAGCAGTGGTTTGTAGTTCTCCTTGAAGAGGTCCTTGACATCCCTTGTAAGTTGGATTCCTAGGTATTTTATTCTCTTTGAAGCAATTGTGAATGGAAGTTCATTCATGATTTGGCTCTCTGTTTGTCTGTTACTGGTGTATAAGAATGCTTGTGATTTTTGCACATTAATTTTGTATCCTGAGACTTTGCTGAAGTTGCTTATCAGCTTAAGGAGATTTTGGGCTGAGACAATGGGGTTTTCTAAATATACAATCATGTCATCTGCAAACAGGGACAATTTGACTTCTTCTTTTCCTAACTGAATCCCCTTTATTTCTTTCTCTTGCCTGATTGCCCTAGCCAGAACTTCCAACACTATGTTGAATAGGAGTGGTGAGAGAGGGCATCCCTGTCTTGTGCCAGTTTTCAAAGGGAATTTTTCCAGTTTTTGCCCATTCCGTGTGATATTAGCTGTGGGTTTGTCATAAATAGCTCTTATTATTTTGAGGTACATTCCATCAATACCGAATTTATTGAGCGTTTTTAGCATGAAGGGCTGTTGAATTTTGTCAAAAGCCTTTTCTGCATCTATTGAGATAATCATGTGGTTCTTGTCTTTGGTTCTGTTTATATGCTGGATTACGTTTATTGATTTGCGAATGTTGAACCAGCCTTGCATCCCAGGGATGAAGCCCACTTGATCATGGTGGATAAGCTTTTTGATGTGCTGCTGAATCCGGTTTGCCAGTATTTTATTGAGGATTTTTACATCAATGTTCATCAGGGATATTGGTCTAAAATTCTCTTTTTTTGTTGTGTCTCTGACAGGCTTTGGTATCAGGATGATGTTGGCCTCATAAAATGAGTTAGGGAGGATTCCCTCTTTTTCTATTGATTGGAATAGTTTCAGAAGGAATGTTACCAGCTACTCCTTGTACCTCTGGTAGAATTCAGCTGTGAATCCATCTAGTCCTGGACTTTTTTTGGTTGGTAGGCTATTAATTATTGCCTCAATTTCGGAGCCTGCTATTGGTCTATTCAGAGATTCAACTTCTTCCTGGTTTAGTCTTGGAAGAGTGTAAGTGTCCAGGAAATTATCCATTTCTTCTAGATTTTCTAGTTGATTTGCGTAGAGGTGTTTATAGTATTCTCTGATGGTAGTTTGTATTTCTGTGGGGTCGGTGGTGATATCCCCTTTATCATTTTTTATTGCATCTATTTGATTCCTCTCTCTTTTCTTCTTTATTAGTCTTGCTAGTGGTCTGTCAATTTTGTTGATCTTTTCAAAAAACCAACTCCTGGATTCATTGATTTTTTGGAGGGTTTTTTGTGTCTCTATCTCCTTCAGTTCTGCTCTGATCTTAGTTATTTCTTGCCTTCTGCTAGCTTTTGAATGTGTTTGCTTTTGCCTCTCTAGTTCTTTTAATTGTGATGTTAGAGTGTCAATTTTAGATCTTTCCTGCTTTCTCTTGTGGGCATTTAGTGCTATAAATTTCCCTCTACACACTGCTTTAAATGTGTCCCAGAGATTCTGGCATGTTATATCTTTGTTCTCATTGGTTTCAAAGAACATCTTTATTTCTGCCTTCATTTCGTTATGTACCCAGTAGTCATTCAGGAGCAGGTTGTTCAGTTTCCATGTAGTAGAGCGGTTTTGATTGAGTTTCTTAGTCCTGAGTTCTAGTTTGATTGCACTGTGGTCTGAGAGACAGTTTGTTATAATTTCTGTTCTTTTACATTTGCTGAGGAGTGCTTTACTTCCAATTATGTGGTCAATTTTGGAATAAGTGCGATGTGGTGCTGAGAAGAATGTATATTCTGTTGATTTGGGGTGGAGAGTTCTATAGATGTCTATTAGGTCCGCTTGGTGCAGAGATGAGTTCAATTTCTGGATATCCTTGTTAACTTTCTGTCTCGGGATCTGTCTAATGTTGACAGTGGAGTGTTGAAGTCTCCCATTATTATTGTATGGGAGTCTAAGTCTCTCTGTAAGTCTCTAAGGACTTGCTTTATGAATCTGGGTGCTCCTGTATTGGTTGCATATATATTTAGGATAGTTAGCTCTTCCTGTTGAATTGATCCCTTTACCATTATGTAATGGCCTTCTTTGTCTCTTTTGATCTTTGATGGTTTAAAGTCTGTTTAATCAGAGACTAGGATTGCAACCCCTGCTTTTTTTTTGTTCTCCATTTGCTTGGTAGATCTTCCTCCATCCCTTTATTTTGAGCCTATGTATGTCTCTGCATGTGAGATGGGTCTCCTGAATACAGCAGACTGATGGGTCTTGACTCTTTATCCAGTTTGCCAGTCTGTGTCTTTTAATTGGAGCATTTAGTCCATTTACATTTAAGGTTAATATTGTTATGTGTGAACTTGATCCTGCCATTATGATATTAACTGGTTATTTTGCTCATTAGTTGATGCAGTTTCTTCCTAGCCTCGATGGTCTTTACATTTTGGCATGTTTTTGCAATGGCTGGTACCGGTTGTTCCTTTCCATGTTTAGGGCTTCCTTCAGGGTCTCTTGTAAGGCAGGCCTGGTAGTGACAAAATCTCTAAGCATTTGCTTATCTGTAAAGGATTTTATTTCTCCTTCACTGATGAAACTTAGTTTGGCTGGATATGAAATTCTGGGTTTAAAATTCTTTTCTTTAAGAATGTTGAATATTGGCCCCCACTCTCTTCTGGCTTGTAGAGTTTCTGCCAAGAGATCTGCTGTTAGTCTGATGGGCTTCCCTTTGTGGGTAACCCGACCTTTCTCTCTGGCTGCCCTTAAGATTCTTTCCTTCATTTCAACTTTGGTGAATCTGGCAATTATGTGTCTTGGAGTTGCTCTTCTCGAGGAGTATCTTTGTGGCATTCTCTGTATTTCCTGAATTTGAATGTTGGCCTGCCCTACTAGGTTGGGGAAGTTCTCCTGGATGATATCCTGAAGAGTGTTTTCCAACTTGGTTCCATTTTCCCCCTCACTTTCAGGCACCCCAATCAGAAGTAGATTTGGTCTTTCTACATAATCCCATACTTCTTGCAGGCTTTTTTCATTTCTTTTTCTTCTTTTTTCTTTTGGTTTCTCTTCTTGCTTCATTTCATTCATTTGATCCTCAATCGCTGATACTCTTTCTTCCAGTTGATCGAGTCAGTTACTGAAGCTTGTGGATTTGTCACGTATTTCTCGTGTCATGGTTTTCATCTCTGTCATTTCGTTTATGACCTTCTCTGCATTAATTAGTCTAGCTGTCAATTCTTCCACTCTTTTTTCAAGATTTTTAGTTTCTTTGCGCTGGGTATGTAATTCCTCCTTTAACTCTGAGAAGTTTGATGGACTGAAGCCTTCTTCTCTCATCTTGTCAAAGTCATTCTCTGACCAGCTTTGATCCGTTGCTGGCGATGGGCTGCGCTCCTTTGCAGGGGGAGATGTGCTCTTATTTTTTTGAATTTCCAGCTTTTCTGCCCTGCTTTTTCCCCATCTTTGTGGTTTTATCTGCCTCTGGTCTTTGATGATGGTGATGCACTGATGGGGTTTTGGTACAGGTGTCCTTCCTGTTTGATAGTTTTCCTTTAACAGTCAGGACCCTCAGCTGTAGGTCTGTTGGAGATTGCTTGAGGTCCACTCCAGACGCTGTTTGCCTGGGTATCAGCAGCAGAGGTTGCAGAAGATAGAATATTGCTGAACAGTGAGTGTACCTGTCTGATTCTTACTTTGGAAGCTTCCTCTCAGGTGTGTACTCCACCCTGTGAGGTGTGGGGTGTCAGACTGCCCCTAGTTGGGGATGTCTCCCAGTTAGGCTACTCAGGGGTCAGGGACCCACTTGAGCAGGCAGTCTGTCCCTTCTCAGATCTCAACCTCGGTGTTGGGAGATCCACTGCTCTCTTCAAAGCTGTCAGAGAGAGTCATTTGCGTCTGCAGAGGTTCCTGCTGCTTTTGTTGTTGTTGTTGTTAACTGTGCCCTGTCCCCAGAGGTGGAGTCTACAGAGACAGGCAGGTTTCCTTGAGTTGCTGTGAGCTCCACCCAGTTCGAGCTTCCCAGCAGCTTTGTTTACCTACTTAAGCCTCAGCAATGGCGGGCGCCCCTCCCCCAGCCTCGCTGCTGCCTTGTGGTTAGATCACAGACTGCTGTGTTAGCAATGAGGGAGGATCCGTGGGTGTGGGACCCTCCCGGCCAGGTGTGGGATATATTCTCCTGGTGTGCCCGTTTGCTTAAAGCACAGTATTGGGGTGGGAGTCACCCGATTTTCCAGGTGCTGTGTGTCTCAGTTCCCCTGGCTAGGAAAAGGGATTCCCTTCCTCCTTGCGCTTCCCAGGTGAGGCGATGCCTCTCCCTGCTTCAGCTCTCGCTGGTCGGGCTGCAGCAGCTGACCAGCACCGATTGTCCGGCACTCCCTAGTGAGATGAACCCAGTACCTCAGTAGAAAATGCAGAAATCACCGGTCTTCTGTGTCGCTCGTGCTGGGAGTTGGAGACTGGAGCTGTTCCTATTCGGCCATCTTGCTCCACCCCTCTGTACACTACTGCTGGGTATTTAAAATGGTACAGCCATGGTGGAAAAGAGTTTGATTTCATAATCCACTAATAGATTGTAACAGTTTGGTGATTCTTCAAAAAGATAAACATAGTATTGTCTTATGAACCAGTAATCCTGCTCCTAGGTATATAACCCTAAAGAACTGAAAACAGATATCCAAATAAGTATTTGTACACAAATGTTCATAACAGCACTACTCACTGTAGCCAAAAGCTGGAAACAGCCTAAATGTCTATCAATGGATAGATGGCATATTCATACAATGAAATATTCAGCCACAAAAAAGGAGTGAAGAACTGACACATGCTACAACTTGAATGAATCTCAAAAACATTATGCTAATTTAAAGAAGCCAGACACAAAATGCCATATATTGTATGATTCCATTTATACGGAATATCCAGAATCCGTAGAGATAGATAGTAGGTTACTGCTTTCCAGATGCTGCGGGGGAGGCAGGAATGGAAAGTGATGCTTAATGAATAGGAAGTTTCCTTTGTGGGTGATAAAAATGTTCTAGAAATAGATAGTGGTGATAGTTGCACATCACTGTACCGAATGCCACTGAGTTGTGGTTAAATGATTAAATGGTGAATGTTGTGTTTTATGAAAGTTACCACATGAAAAAAGTTCACAGATGCAAAGAAATTAGCAAATAAGCAGGTAAATACAGACATTGTACATTGTATATTATGAGAATAAATTATTATAATAACATCTCATTTGTGTTGACTTAAAAATGAGAATAAAATCATGAACACCATGAACACACAAATTGAGGAAGGGGTGATCAGAGTTAAAGCATGTCCAAGTCCCTCTAAGGACCTATGAAAGCCATCTGCTCTCAACTACTCTTGACTGATTCATAGTAAAAAATGTTTTACATTTCCACACTGTGTACACACATATGTATATGACTGAAACAGGAATTTCATGAAATAACTTGCCCTAACCTTATGAGTGTTGTCTACTCATATTTTCTAATCTAATTAATTTAATTTTTAAAATGCTGATTGTGGCCATTAAGTTGATTGTATAACTCATAAATGAATTGTAACCCATAGCCTGAAACACAGTGGTGTAAAGAGCATGTGGTGGCACCCAAGTAAAGAGCTAGGCAAGGAGAGAAAGTAGAGGACAGGGTCTTGGTAGTTCAATATCCACTCTAATGCTCTGTAAGCAAGCATAGACAAATGGTAAATTGGCTGTTTTCCACAACCTTTTGAAGATATCTATCTGCTTCAGTATTATAATCTCCATGGGGCAAAAGAATATTTCCACTAGTGCACTAGAAGCCTTTTAAACAATTCTGTATTTGAATAGTGTTCTGTGAATTGCCAAGATAAACTTTTCTTGATTTATTCAATATGGACGCAGCTCATGGAAAACATTTCAGGTTCAGGCACACTGTAAACAGTCTATTTCAATTTGAAGAAATCAGATCTGATCTGTGGTCTTACACCTTTTTACTTTGGACAAGTCACTTCATTTCTTTTGGTTTCAGTTCCCTCATTTGTAAAATTAAAGGGAACTTTTAAGTTCTCTTCCTAAAATACAAATCTGTAATTCATTCTAAATCTACACAGAGCCTGAACTTCACACACACACACACACACACACACACACACACACACACACATGCATTGCATTCAGATGAAGAAAACTTAATGTAGATTTCTTATTGAAATACCCACAGCATTGCAATAATCTGTATTAAAATAAGAAGTGATGAGAAGTGATGAATCAGATGATTTATTGAGTGTATTTCCCACGTATTTTCAGATACATAATTTTTTATTTATAAGACATTTATAGTTGTTTAATTAGTTGCTGACTGGGTGTGGTGGAGTTTACTTATTGCAATGTCAGGAGCGTTACCAAGTTGTGGAAGGGGATTATACTGGTCTGAGCCCCTACCATTAAACATGTCCATATTCCGTGGTAGCTACATGGCTCATGTTTAAATTCTTTTTCCAATTGTTGCCAAGTACTTCAAGTAATAATATTTGGTAAGTTATGTTTACACTTGAGATACAAACATCTGTTTTTTTCCACCACAATTATTCATTTGTGTTAGCTAGTCATTGTACCCATCCATGCTGTAGAATCAGATGTGACTAAGACATTTGGTGTTTTCAGTTTACCACTGTCTGGGAAGATTCCTGTGAAATGAAAGAGTGGAAAACATAATCTCTGCTCCAGCCATACTGAACTATTTTCAGTTCCCTGAAAGCTTTTTGATCATTTTTTCCTTATTGTCTTTTTTAAAACTTCTTTTTTGTGGAAAATTTCAAGTGTAGGTAAACAGAAGAGTATAAGGGACATCACTCATCACTCAACTTGTAGTATCAATGTTCTACCTCGCTTCTTTTATCTAAACCTCCACTCCCAATTCCTCCATCTGATTGTTATTGTTTTTACAGTTTTTAAGGTAAAATATACATACATTGAGATGCACAAGTATTAATTAAACAATTTGAGCTGTGTGTCTATACCCTCACCAGATTTCCATCTCATAAGAAAAAAGTCCTCCCTTGGGAGCAATGCCCCAAAGCTTCAAAGGCACCACTGATTTTTTTCAGCTTAGGTTAGCTTTACCTGTTCTAGAACTTCATATAAGTGGAAACATACAATATATCCTCTCCTGTATGCAGCTTCTTTTCTCAGCATTATGTTTTATTCATGTTATTGGATGTATCAGTACAGTAATTCATTCATTTTTATTGCTAAGTGCTAACATACTACAACTTGTTTACCCATCCTCCTGTTGATGGACATTTGGGTTGTTTTCAATTTTTGACTACAGTAAATAGAGCTGCTATGAACATTCTTGTACAAGTCTTTTTGTGAACATGTATTTTCACTTATCTTGGATAATTACCTACAACTGCAATTGCTGGATCAGAAGATGTGTTTAACTTTATAAGAAACTGCCAAGCTTTTTGTCAAAGTGGTTATATCATTTTATACTTCCATCAGCAATATATGTGAGTTTTAATTGTTCTGCATCCTTACCCATACTTGATATTGTCAGTCTTAGATTTTAGCTATTCTAGTGGACATGAAGTAGTATAACATTGGGGAAATCATCACTTCAGACTCAATTTTTCCATCTACACCATGGTGCAGTAAGACTTAGAAGTCAAAGGAAATAAGTATTTGAAAGTGCTTTGTAAAGTGTGAAGCCTTGATCAATACAAAATATTCATCTTGACAGAAGCCAAGATACTTGATGCTCAACATACCACACAGTGCTCTGGGTATAAATATAGGATGAAAAAGATTAGACTGGGAAATAAAATGTTCATTACTTTGTAACCATTTTCTTTTTGTCACATTATTTTCTTCCTAGAAAGTGAGATATGGGAAGACAAATTCAGGTAATTAATTAACTGGAACCCCCTTGGTCAAGACTTCTAATCATTCATTCTAATCACTGATAGGCATCCAATAAATGCTTAGTTAAGCAATGAAGTATTTAGTTACACGTTTCTCATAAGTACATGAATGTTGCTCATATTGCCCTGTTAAAGAACTTATTATTCCTTTGAGGAGATATAAATAATCAATACATCTTCAGACATAATCTGCCTTTGGTCTGTTTCTGTTCAAGCAATACGGTAGAGGCTTTTAGTTAGCCTACTACTTCCAATAGCTGCGATCTTTCTTGAATTTTCATAATTTAGCTAAATATTTACATATATTGACTATCAATAAAAACATAGCAACCACACAAATATATTTTATTTGAAGCAAAATATCGTGCTTGTAGATTTTTTTTTTTTGTAATTGGTATTCAATGGTGCCTTTTCATCTTCACTTATCAAAAGAAATCCTTTCAGTGAAGTTAATAGATAAGGAAATCTGCTTGAAAACTTCATGAGAACCAGTTTTCTAGAATCAACATCAACCATTACCTCTTTGTAGCCCCCTGGAACCTTCGGATGGAGAGGGGTGGATTCTCTTCCTTTACCCTCCCCCATTTCCTATTTGGGCAATACAAATAGCCCAAGTCTTAATTATTCATTGAGTTTGATGCTAAGAGGTACAAAATGCTTATAAGGCTCTCAATCAAAGGGAAACCAGGCCAACCATAAAACCTGAAGAGAAAGTATGATGTGAAAATTGTATCTAAAGGGCAAAAAAGTGTGTCTCACCTATATTTGAATTCAGATGAATAGTCAGCTACTTGGTTTCTCAAAGAAAATTAGTATAATATTGTTTTCTAGCATAGTAGGATACTTCTGTATATAATAAAAGACATCCTCAATGTATCGGTGTTTTGGTTTTACTCACTCACCTTTGCCCATTTTGGGCAACAGAAATGGAAAGCAAGAGTAATTTTGCTGAAGAAAGAGAGATGGCTAATGCTGGTATGTGGATATGCATGTATGGACATGTAGACCAAGGAGTCTCCGTATCCCCTGCCCTCTCTACTGTCCTTCAAAAACATTAACACAACAATTAAGTATTCAGGCAAGTTTGAGTTTGTGGATGTGTCATGGGTTGATAAATTTGGTAAATAGTTTCATATAATATTTTCATAGGTGAAGAATCAGAAGATTATAAAAAAATTGAAATAGTGTCAGAATTCTATAGCTCAGGAATCTGCTGGCACCAATATACCTTTTACTTCCCTATCTATTTAAATATTTCTTCTAAAATCCCAATGTCAAACCCAGAGATTAAGGCCAGAAGCTTGATCTCATAGCCCTCCTCAAAATAATTATCTTCCAGGTACTTTAATGTTAATTTCACTGATGCCATCTAGTGCTACAGTTTTGTCTCATGATACTTTTAGAGAAATGCTTGAGGTCGACATATGCAATGCAAAGATATGTACTGGCCCAGCCACAGGTCATCTAATTCTCCATCTTTTTGCTCCCCAATCCAAAATTGAAGACTTTGTAAACTCTCTGTAGCCAATTTCCTTGTAAACATAACACATTTCTTGCCATCCCTTTCCCCATGCATTCTTTCCTGAGAAAACTGGGACAAGTGTTCATAAACATCTGTTCTGGTCATTCTTTGATTTGTTGAAGATTTATTCTGTGTTCTGTTATGTTCTTTGTCCTGGGAGCCTGACCTCTAGGTACTGTGTTACCCAGGTTCCATTGCCCTCTGGCCAGTGGGAGGAGAGAGATGTTGGAATATTTATTTTCAATATTTCTCTCCTCACCATTTACTCCCACTCACCATCTGCTTCACGGTGGTTCTATCAATGGCCTCATCACCCAAACTACAGCTATCGTTGGGCAGCCCATCTTGACTGTAACTCTTAGCCAGTTTCCAAAAACAGCAGTTTCTCCCCCTGCTGCTCAGGCCTGGGATTCATCAGAACTCCCTGCTGTTCCTAGTGTCTGGGCACCTCAACATGCCTTGCTAGTTCCTCTAAACCCAACCACACCTCTAAATATTTCCTTTATGAAAAAGCCTCTACAAACAAAGCTGAGTGTGCTGTCTCTTCTGCTGAGCCCCTGGCCGATAGAGCCTCCTGCCTTCAAGTTCTTCATAGTCCGTGAGACAGGTCAGACTTAGGGATCACAGACTCCCCTAAGCCTGAAATTAAATAAGTACCTGAGCACACAGACTCACATTGCCCTCTGTGCACTTGAAGTACTTAGAGGGAAGCGTGATGTCAGGAATAAAAACAATTGAGCTAATTAAATAGGAACATTTTTCTGAAACGCGCTATGCCATTTGCATTAGAAGCCCATAGGAAAATACCATATTTGCATTTTTGGGGGTCAAGAATGATATTTTTTGGGGTCAGAAACAGAACTTGGGAAGATACGACCGTTTGTGGAACCATTGGGATGTGTACCAGCTATTGCCACAAAAATTTTGTGTCACAAACCACCCCAAAACTCAATATCTTAAAATAGCAATCATTTAATCTCACAGAGCTGCAGGTCAGCTGGGTGGCTCTGCTTCATCTTCTTCGCCTGCCTTGGACCAGTGACTAGTCAAGACATACTCTTCTCGTGGCAATGATAGGGGTGAAAGAGGCCAGGCCCAACCACTCAAGCACATTTCAACCCCCTATTTGTGTCACATCTGCCAAGGCAAGTAATGCGGCCAAACCCAGAGTCAAGGATCTGGGGAAGGATATTTCCCTTGTGGAGGTAAAATGGGGAAGGAGTGAGTATTTTTGAAAGTACTCTACCACAGTGAGTCAGCTACAGAAAAGTCATTCAAGAGTGGGCTGTAATTTGTTCAATTAAAGGCAGGAAAATTTTTGTTTCAGAGTTTTTCTTCTCATTCTTCATAAGTGAACAAGAGTGACTTTACAGTGTACACTGCTCGGGTGATGGGTGCACCAAAATCTCAGAAATCATCACTAAATAACTTATCCATGTAATCAAACACCACCTGTTTTCCAAACACCTGTTGAAATAAATTAATTAATTAATTAATTAATTAAATAAATAAATAAAATCAAGCTAAATGTCTTGGCATTCAGAAACTTTTTTAAAACTATCACAAGAACAGAAAACCAAACACCGCATGTTCTCACTCATAGGTGGGAACTGAACAATGAGATCACTTGGACTCGGGAAGGGGAACATCACGCACTGGGGCCTATTATGGGGAGGGGGGAGGAGGGAGGGATTGCATTGGGGAGTTATACATGATATAAATGATGAATTGATGGGTGCTGACGAGTTGATGGGTGCAGCACACCAACATGGCATAAGTATACATATGTAACAAACCTGCACGTTATGCACATGTACCCTAGAACTTAAAGTATAATTAAAAAAAAAAAAAAAAAAAAAAAAAAACTATTTACAAAAATAGGCTGCAGGCCAGGTTTGTAGGTGAGTAGGCGATAGTTTGCCTACCCTTGTTGTATGAAGTCATTAATTTTTTTCAAATTAAAACATTCATTTTAGATGCAATGCTCATTAATTTTTAAAGTAGTACATATTTGGAAGTCAGTGTCTAATAATAAATTTATTATTTCTAATGATGATTAAGAATATAATTTATAGGCATCAACCTAAGAGACACATAAACTTATTCTTGCAAATATGTGTATACTCATCTAATTTGTGGAGATACACTTTCCCCTTACTTTGTGAATGCAAAGAAAGATTTTCTC
Source organism: Rhinopithecus roxellana (assembly GCF_007565055.1). NCBI lineage: Eukaryota > Metazoa > Chordata > Mammalia > Primates > Cercopithecidae > Rhinopithecus > Rhinopithecus roxellana. The sequence goes on from NC_044554.1 coordinate 58,603,431, forward strand.
ATAAACTACACTGTTTTTTCTTATTAAGAAATATGTGTATCCTGGGTTAGTAAGGAATCTTACTCATTGATATCACTGAATAATCAAATATATAGCAGAATATATTTGTGAAAAACAGGAAATTTTGAGTAAAATGTTATCTTTACATATTAATACATGCAGAAACACAGTAATCTGGTTTGGCTAACAGAACAGTACCATCACAAACAATCTCATTGTTAAGTATAGAAGTGACTTGGTAAAAATTGGAATTACAGATGCTTTATGGCTGTTGCTGCATTAACAATAATTAATGTATGGTAAAAGTAATTTTAAAAAACTTTGTTAATTGGAAAAATAAATGCTTAATAAAACTTGAAAAAAAAAATGTAGAAATAGTATTGCCCTAGAAATAAAGGTATTTTGGGGTTTTAGCTATCAATCAAATGCTATTATGAAGATTTCATTATCTGTTCATGGTTAAACTGGCATTGCCAGACTTTGAGACCTGAATCAAGCTTTATCTGTTTTTATTTTCCTGCAAGATTCAGATCCCAAAAGAATTACTCTCATTCTGAATCCTGGCTGAGACTCAGTACATACCAATGAATATGGCTGTTGGTAATTCTACAATCTGGATATCCAAAAAAGTGGCCAAATGGTCCAAAACTGATACTCCTTTATCTGTACAGGATTTCCCTAATTAGTAACTAATTTGTGCTTTAACTAAGGTTTATTCGGGCCCCTCAATTTGGAAGGGGTTAAAGTTGAAGATTCCAACAGATTCTACCAAGCTTAGTATCCACCAATTCTTTCCTATCCTAAGAAGGGGAGGAAAATGTTTTCCTTATATAGGATTGAAGAGGAACAAAAAGCCCTTAGTTATATTGATCATCGGGGGGAAGGAAAAAAAAACTATTTTAAATGGTTTAAAACAAAAGAACAGCAAAGAAAACAGGGAGCAGAACAATAGGAAATGTCCATTATGCTGCTAGCACAGTGTGTGAACCAAAGAGTGTCCATAATGATAGCTGATTTCAATAGAAGCTTTAGCTTGCACCTCCAGCTCTTGAGGGACAGTACAGAAATCCAGAGCAGGAAGAAACTAGTATGATTTGCAATCATGACAAACCTCACAGATCAGATAATCCTAGGACTGGAATTTAAGAATAGATTGGTTTGAATAGATGAAGAAGATGGAAACAGTGCTAGAAGACAAAGAAAGTGTATGAGAAATGTTTTGGAGTTAAGAATGAACAAGAATGTTTAGGGAATAGTGAGACCACTGTGGCCCGTATAGGAAAGTGGTCAGAAATTAGATGGGATAGAGATCATGGTGCCAGATTATGAGCGTCTTAATAGGCCAAGGAATCTAAATTGTTACGTGGTAAATGTTAGAAGCTGTTGGAATTCCTTGGTGGAGATATTATTTAGTGCAAACAACTTCAGTTGTCACAACAGGCTAGTCTTCATTGTGACTCTTGGCTAGCTTTTGACTTGGAGATAGTAATGATCACAGTGAACAAGAGGGGATGATTCATGTGTGTTTCGACTCCTTTACAAGTTTAATTTTAGCCTGAATCATAGAAAGACTCTATAGCCTTTCCCCATGCATTTGTTGGCAGCAGCTGCATGTTCCCATGGGAACATACACCACTTACCTAGTCAAGCCTTCCTCTTGCCCTCAGCTTTTATTCATTGGAATGTTTCATCTTTTCTACAAAGCATATTTACACATAAGCTTAGAGCACAGTCTATTTTTTCTTCCACAACTGAGAATTCATTCTGAGTATTCGCAGATACATAAAACTCCAGGTGTAACTCCAAGCAAAACATGATGAAAGAAGGAATTTGTATAAACCATGAAATGATGACATCATATTGAACATCATCTGGTATAAACATTTCCGCTTTCTGCAGTGACCAGATGAAGGAAATATGGCGCTGTGTGCTTCTTCAGTGATTAATTCAGGAAAGCCTTTGCTGAGCTCAAATCCAAAATAGGAAGAACCCACCTCCCACATGTTCAAGAAGCTTGTGGTCCCAGGGATGACACTGCCCTTTTCCTCTGCAGGAAAGATGTTTCCCCTGACCACAATGCCAAAGCTACAAACACTTACAGACCTCCATAATTCTGCACTGAACTCTGATCACACAGTACACAATAATTTCTGCACTATTTTGTTCCTGTTCCAAATTCTAGTGGCTTGAAATTCAAAATAGAGGAAGTTAAATCATAGCAGTTGTACACTTTAGAGAAACTTTGAATTTGGCTACTAGAGATTTTCTAAGGTATTGCTTTTCTTAATTTATATGAAAACTATTGAGCCAGGTTCTAGATTAAGTGCTGGTGATTCAGACATGAATAAGTCATGATGCCTCCTCTGGAGTGTTTCAGGGAAGACAGTTACATAAAAACTAAGCTGTAATAGAATTTAATAAGTCCTTTAATAGAGGTGCAGAGTTCTGTGGCAACGTAGAAGGAAAAATAATTGCTTCTTCAGTTTCAAGGAGGACTTCACAGGGCAGAAGGCATTTGGGGAAGTCTTGAAGGATGAGCCAGGACTCCCTAAGTGGGGTGAGGGCACTTGAGGTGGAGAACAGATGAATAAAAGCAGCAAATGAATAAAAGCATCAAAGTGCAGTGTTGGTTGTTATTTCTTTTTATTCCAGATGAGACAAGTCAGGAATCAGGGCATACAGGGATCCGGGAGGCTGCCCTCTTTAAGCATAGCCTTCTCAGCACAGACCTGCTGCAGTCGAGATTTCAGGACTCCAGAATCAGGCTGACTGAATCATAAGGGTATTATGGCTTCCTGGGAAACAAAATATTCGCAAACTCTTTCTTTCTTTTTTTTTCCCTGGGACATGGTCTCACTCTGTCACCCAGGCTGGAATACGGTGGTGTAATCAGAACTCACTGCAACCACGAACTCCTAGGCACAAGTGATCCTCTTGCTTCAGCCTACCCAGCAGCTGGGACTACTGCACGCCACAATGCCTGGCTAATTTTGTAAACACTTTCATGGAAATGGAACAATGGACTAAAAATAACTACAGATATTTCAGACTATCAGGATATGTGGTTTCTGGAAGAGGAGCCATATTTTTCTAAAGGGAACTTAAAGGAGATTACCCCCAAAGTTTCAGGGACTACAAGTAGTCTCAGTCTTCCTAGCCCCATGAACATGTCATTGTGTTTTTCCAGACCATTCCCTGTGATTGTAACATACTTAGCCTCTTTTAAACTGGAACAGATAATTTACCACTCTTACAGTTAAAGGTCATGTTGGGTTCTGATTACTTAGCTAGTCAGTGGCTACGGGGTCCACCAGAATCAAGAGACTCAGAGAGAAAAGCCAGCTCCCAACATTTATGGAGGGTAAACGAGTTTCTGCTAGCCCCCTATTCAGTTTTGGCAAAGAAACACCTTCAAAATGGACTGAGTAAAGCAACTTCTGCTTTGCTTTCCCATAAATCTCTTTTATCTCACTTTGCTTTTAACATATTCTCAAAACTCTTGGAATTCAGGATTACTGTCTCAGTAAAATTTAATGTCTTTCTCTCTCTCTCTCTCTCTCTCTCTCTCTCGACCTGCACATTTCCTACAGCTACTGTTTTATTTCCCTACAACAAACTATTTGAAAGAGTTGTCTCTACAGGCTGCCTCCAATTTTACTTCTCTTTGGAACTCACTCCCTATCCTGAACCACCTCTCTAAAACTGCTCCTGTCAAGGTCAACAGTGGCCTCCAAGTATCTCAATCCAATGGTCAATCTTCATTCCTTACCTTATTTGACCTTTCTGCAACATTTGACATGGTTGATTCTTCCTCCTGCTTGGATTCTTCCTCTCAACTTGGAGTCCAGAACTCTACTCTCTCTTTTTTTCACTGGCCTCTCCTCAGTTTCTTTTCCTGGATCCATCTCATCTTCTTGACCTCCAAATGTTGGAGTGCTATAGCACTTTGGTGACCAGACCCCACCTTCTCTCTAACTTCACTCACTCCTAGGATGACATCAGATACTCTCATGCTTGGGTGCCCCACTCATAGTCCCTCAAGACTCACCTCTGCACACAGAAGGCTAATTACTGGGGGCACTTCTGATTCTCTGTCTTGGGGCCTTTTCTTGGCCCAGGGAGCTCTGGACTCTCTTGCAGAGAAGCTGGAACTGCTGAACAGTTAAGCTCCCAAAGCAGGCGTTGACCAAAGATGGATGAGATTTGATGGATAATTATCCTAGCTTTCTGGTCCCTCAGTTAGGATAACTTTAAGGCCTCTTCTACACTCTCTCCCAGAGTCCCACAGTGGGTCTAAACTTCTGTTACCTGCAAGAGTTTACTTCATAATGCGCCGTTTATTGACATCCTTCCTTTTCCTGTCTCAATTCCCCATTTCTCCATCAGTATTTATTCGAATCTCCTCCCAAACAAAGTATTTACACTCACATCCTTGTTGGGGTCTGCTTCTAGGGGAACCCAAGCTAAAACAAATACTATTAATATGCTAAAGACTCCCATGTTTATATCTCTAGCTCAAACATCTTCCAAATTCCAAAATCATATTTTGCTTTCTAAAGTACCAGAAATACTTCTAAATGCTTTCAAGTGTGAAGTGATTCAATCCTTACACTAATCCTATGATGTGGGTTCTATCACTGTCCCCACTTTACTGATTAAGAACCTGAGGGACAGATCGCTGAGGCAAAGTGCCCATGTCAACACGGCCAGAAGGTGGAGGAGCCAGGATTCAAGCCACACTCTGGATCACAGTGCTATCCTGTCTCTATTAAAAAAGGGGTACATTTGAGGCCAGGTGTGGTGGCTCACGTCTGTAATCCCAGCACTTTGGGAGGCCAAGGAGGGCAGATCTTGAGGTCAGGAGTTTGAGACCAGCCTGGTCAACATGGCGAAACCCCATCTCTACTAAAAATACAAAACTTAGCCGGGTGTGGTGTTGCACACCTGTAGTCCCAGTTACTCCGGAGGCTGAAGCAAGAGAATTGCTTGAACCTGGGAGGCGGAGGTTGCAGTGGGCTGAGATCACACCATTGCACTCCAGTCTGGATGACAGAGAGACTCTGTCTAAAAAAAAAAAAAAAAAAACGAAGGGGGCGGGGGGTACATTATAGAAAATGAGTTTTTCAATGGGTGAGGGCAATGGAGAGGGGCAATACATTTCGAACTTTAATAAGCAGTATTCACAAAGAGTAAACCATTCTATAGTAGAATTATTTTCATTTTTGACAGACTTTCTAGACTGGAAGACGAAGTGAGTGCTGCGTAAATTGTAGATGTGATTTGAACAAAGCATTTGGCAAGATCTCTCATGATTTGTTTTAGAAAATGTGTAATAGGCCGGGCGCCATGGCTCATGCCTGTAATCCCAGCACTTTGGGAGGCCGAGGCGGGTGGATCACGAGGTCAGGAGATCGAGATCATCCTGGCTAACACAGTGAAACCCTGTCTCTACTAAAAATACAGAAAATTAGCTAGGCGTGGTGGCAGGAATCTGTAATCCCAGCTACTCGGGAGGTTGAGGCAGGAGAATTGCTTGAACTTGGGAGGCAGAGGTTGCAGTGAGCCGAGATCGCGCCACTGCACTCTAGCCTGGGTGACTGTGAGACTCCATCTGAAAATAAAAGAAAAAAGAAAAAAAGAAAATGTGTAATAATATGAACTGGATTCTAGATCAATTAGGTGAATTCACATCCAGTTGAATGACAGTAACCAAAGAATGCTGTTTAATTAATTCTCTTTCAACCTGTTAAGAGGCTTTTTGTGGCAGGTCACAGTGCTCAGTGTTGTCTCCTGTCCTACTTAGGCTTTTTAGCAATGTCTTCAATAAAGGACATCATCGGAAAATCAATCTAATTTGAAGAAGATACGTGGAGTGGTGATGGAACAGGATAGTTAATGTGTTTAAAGGCTGCAATGAAGAAAATGAATCCAACAAGATGGAATTTACTGGGTATGAGAGCTCCTTTACTCAGATCTAGAAAAGCAAACAGCTGTCCAAGATCTGGGTGGGGAAGAGAGCATCACACGGAGGAAGCATCACATGGAGGAAAAAGAGGCTCAGGGTTTTCCTTTGGCTAGAAGCTAAATGAGTCAACAGCAACTTGTGGCTGCTATTCCAAACCAAACCAAAGAAAAACAAAACCCTAAAGAAATCCTTGGTCTGGAAAAACAGAATTGTTGCATCTAAGCCAATTGAAGCCAAGATGAAGAAGCTCTTTTGTTTCTCCTTCAGTAGTCAGCTCATATCTGAGGAACTGAATGTTGTTTGAGGTATTGCATCATAAACGGACAGAAACAAACCACAGGTGTCCAGAGGAAGGAAACAAGAATGGATAAGGATGACACCATCTCATAGGAATAATGTCTGTAGGAATGGGGAAAGAAATTAATGGGAGGATATACTATGTCTTCTTTTAGCGGGGCAGGGAGGGATAGTCACAGAGGGAGTTTATAGGACAGATATTACTTACTCTGTGCCACTCTCTTGTGTAGGAAAACAACAGAAAGGGAACTTGATATTGCATATCTACTCTGGGCCAGGAAGTGGTAGTCATTTTACGTGTGTTGTTCTATTGCATCCTTCCACCAACTTTCTGAGACAGTTGATGGATTTCTAACACCTTAGCAACTTTCTAATAACTCTCTTTCTTCTAATGATTAAGGAATGGGGAAGCATATGCTTGTCAAAGTAAATGCGGTGTTTTGATACTGGACTCCAGCATTCAACTTGAAGGTTAAGTGATCAACTCCAGAGGTAAAGAACCCTTGGCACACAGGGTCTGACACAGAGGTGTACCATTCACTTACTTACTTGGTCACTCAGACCAAGATCAGACTGGGATGGGATAATGGGTGGACTTCATCGAAAGAAAGACTTATTGGAGGATGCCAAATTCAGAAGTGGTGCCTGAGTAACAGGTGCCTGCCTGTTCCCACCTCAGCTATTGCTGACTTGCAGATGCAGCAAGAATTTTGGGCTGTCCCTTTCCACTAAGTCCCTCCCATCAGAATGTACTGATAGTTACCCCAGTCACTGCTCTGCTTCCCAACTCCCTTCCCACTGTCCTTTTGTGGAGTCTTACTCCCGATTCCTCTATCTTGAGGTCCAGTTTATAAATAAGAATTTAAATAAATTATTTTTCAAACATTAAGAGAAATATTAGAATTTCAATCAATCTTTCTTATGCTGCCTGATATGGTTTGGCTGTGTCCCCACCCAAATCTCATCTTGAATTATAGCTCCCATAATTCCCACATTGTGGAAGGGGCCCAGTGGGAGATAATTGAATAATGGGGACAGTTTCCCCCATACTGTTCTCGTGGTAATGAGTAAGTCTCACGAGATCTGATGGTTTTATAAGAGGAAACCCCTTTTGCATGGTTCTCATTTTTCTCCTGTCCACCACCTTGTAAAATGTGCTTTTTGCCTTCTGCCATGATTGTGAGGCCTCTCTCAGCCATGTGGAACTGTAAGTCTATCAAACCTCTTTTTCTTTATAAATTACCCAACCTTGGGTATGTCTTTGTCAGCAGCTTGAAAATGGACTAATACACTGCCTTAGTCTGTTCCTGCTGCTATAACAAAATGTCTTAGATGGGAGAATTTATAAGCAATAGAAATGTATTTCTTACAGTGCTAGAGGCTGAGAAGTCTGAGATCATGGTGCTAGCAGCTTCAGTAATTGGTGAGGGTGCTTTCTTGCAGCATCCTCGCATGGCAGAAAAGGTAGAAGAAGCTAACAGTTTCGTTCAAGCCCTTTTATAAAGGCATTAATTTTGTTCATGAGGATGGAGCCCTCGCTATCTCCCAAAGACCCCACCTCTGAATACCATCACCTTGGGTGTTAAGGTGATCACATCCAACATGTGAACTATGTGTGCAAACCAGAGCATGCACTCACCTATAACGTATAAATACTGCCACCTTGTGTCCAAGACTTCAGATATTGGCCAAGTATGTTTTTCAGGCTTTGTTTTCCATTATATCTCTTCATAGGTTCTTTGTTTCATCTAAATGGGATTACTCATTTTTAATATACTGCCATGCCTTTTCCTGTTGCTTGCTATACTCAGAAATCATTTTTTCTTTATATCTTTCAAAACCACACTCAGCATGTCAACTTCTGTTTAAGTATAACCTCTTTCATTAAGTTCTCTTTGACCAGCAGCCCCCCATAGCCATGGATGAGACATTTATTTCCTTCCTTGAGCACCACAGTGCATGGCTAAAGCTCCTGTATGACATTTTTTTACTGCTTCCCAGTCTCCAAAACCAGTTCACATATTTTGGTATGCAGAATTCATGTATTTTCTTCCCTGTGTTTATAAAGGACAGCATGTCTAGTAATTTCACATTCCACAACAGCTTATTTTAACCCATTTCCTAAATGCAAAAAAAAAAAAAAAAAATCAAAGAATGAAGAGGCAGCAACTCCATTTTGCACTGCAACACCTGTGCAGCTGGTTATTTGAACTATCTGTAATTGGTAGTGAACAATGAGGAAACAGTGATTTTTCTTCCACCACTGCCTTCAAAAGTACCACTGGGGCCAGGCAGGTGGCTCATGCCTGTAATTCCAGCACTATGGAAGGCCAAGATGGGAGGATCATTTGAGCTCAGAAACACAAGACCAGCCTGGGCAACATAGTGAGACATCATGTCTACAAAAATGAAAACATTATCCAGGCATGGTAGTGTGCACCCATAGTCCCAGCTACTCAGGAGGCTGAGGTAGGAAGATTGGTTGAGCCAGGGAGGTCGAGGCTGTAGTGAGTTGAGATCACACCACTTAACTCCAGAGCAACATCTTGTCCCCCAACCCCAAAATACCACTGGCTCTCCTCTCTTCCCTGTTCCTTGGAGATATCATAGGCAATCACTTTCCATTCACTATTACGTGTTAAAACAGTCTGACTTTTCAGGTACTAAGAGGTACTTACTATCTGGCTGAAAACTTCAAACCGTAATACATTTCAACATGTTTCCACTCCTGCAGTTCAGAACTGATTTTTGGCTGATGGATTTAACAGAGGGAAGAAGGTGTGTGGTCTATTATTTCATTCTCCTTGTTCTTTCCTTTCTCCTCCCCCAGCTTGTCCTGGCATGAACAGCTGGAGCCACTGCTAATAAACTGCTAGAGTAGCTCCTTGCAGCTTGGAAACAATGATGCCTGCAGTAAATGAGGCAGAGATGCTGGAAATTCCTTGGCAGAGGAAGGGATCTAAAAGTTCAGAGAGGTAGGCATGTTAGAACTGATGTATTGTGAGACATCAAAGAACCACTAGATGATTATGTTTCCCAGGAGGACCCAGAGGATGCTCTCTTTACTAAAGCAATAAGGAATAAAGCATTCATAAAGGAGGCACTAGCACCTTGAGAAACTCAATGTTGTGTGTCCTCTGTAGGTCAAGGTTGATAGTAGGAGACACTCTCAGAAACTGGGCTCCCTGATGTCAATATAAATGATAGGATCTAGAATAGCCAGATAACAGCATAAAACCGTTGAAAGGTAGGACTGATGAAATTAGCTGCTGTGTTAATTTCCACAACAACCTCGTAGGGAGACAGGTATACTCAATTACTCAATTACCCTAACAGGTAACAAGGCCACAGTGACAACCAGGGAGCCTAAGACTAATAAACTATGGTATCCTAGCAGCAACATACATTAAGGTGCTGTTTGATTAATAATCTGAAAAAGATCTTGGGTTGGTCAGCACATGATAGGAAATCATGATCTCTTGTCCCGTTTTAAGAACTAAGGCCATTTTAAGACTTAGAATACACTGATTAAAGGGCCATGTCCCCTTGAGGAAGTTCCTGCAATGCTGTAGCAAGTAGTTAAAGTAGTTATTCACAGTCTTTCCTCAAGTGGCTACTCGCTGCATCCTGCAGTGATTTGTGTCTCCCTCAAACACTTAAAGGATGCAGGAGTGATGCTCCCCATGAAAACCCATTCAGTTTACCAGTTTGGTCCTTGCTTAAACTAGACAGATGATGGACCTTGATCACCTGGACATTCTGGTCATTGTTCCACTATTTTGATGAGCCCATGCCAAGTGGACCTGGTGGCAGAAAGTGACTAGAGTTCTGAATGCCTAAGTAAGGCATCTACACCTCAGGTGGTAGAAGATAAGCCCTACAAAGATTCAAGGGCATGACACATCTGTGAAATTTTTAGAGGTGCAATGGTCTAGACCAGGGATTGCCAAACTATGGCCCATGGATCACATCCAGCCTTTGGTATGGTCTGCAAGTTAAGAAAGGTTTTTACTTTTTTTTGGAAAGGAGTCTCACTCTGTCACCCAGGCTGGAGTGCAGTGGTGCCATCTTAGTTCACTGCAACCTCCACCTCCTGAGTTCAAGCAATTCTCCTGCCTTAGCAGTAGAATCCTGAGTAGGTGGGATTACAGGTGTGCACCACCATGCCCAGCTAATTTTTTCTTTTCTTTTCTTTTCTTTTTTTTTTTTTTGAGACTGAGTCTTACTCTGTTGCCCAGGCTGGAGTGCAGTGGCTCGATCTCAGCTCACGACAACCTCCACCTCCTGGGTTCAAGAGATTCTCCTGCCTTAGCCTCCCGAGTAGCTGGGACTACAGGTGCGATGTCACCACGCCTGGCTAGTACTAGAGATGGGGTTTCACCATGTTAGCCAGGATGGTCTCCACCTCCTGACCTTGTGATCAGCCCACCTCCGCCTCCCAAAGTGCTGAGATTACAGGCATGAGTCACTGCGCCTGGCCTAATTTTTGTGTTTTTAGTAGTCATGGAATTTCATCATGTTGGCCAGGCTGGTCTGGAACTCCTGACCTCAAGTGCTCTGCCCACTTTGACCTCACAAAGTTCTGGGATTATAGGCATGAGCCATCATGCCCAGCCAGTTTTTACATTTTTTAATTGAAAAAAATCAAAAGAACAATAATATTTTATGATGTGAAAATTATTTTAAATTAAAGCTTAATATTATAAATGAAGTTTTACTATAGCATAGCCATACTTATTCATTTCAGTATTGTCTGTGGCTGCATTTGAGATTCAACAGCAAAGTTGAAGAGTTTCAACAGAGACCATTTGTGGAATCCTCATCACTTCCTTCTGCTGCTCAGTGAGTCAACTTGACAATGTTTCAAGTGCCAAGCATATTTGTTTTACTTTTATTTTATTTTATCAGTGCATATCTTTCATGTCAAAACAAGAAAAGTCCACTTCAAATGTTATACTTTTAAGTTATTGTGCATCTGGCTTTTTTTTTTTAATTGAATTAGATCAGAAAGCATGTGTGTATTATGCACTGACACTAAAGCTATGCTAAAACAGCACAATATATGTCAACATTGCCAGACTAAGCACTCATCACAACATGTCCAACTCACAGGAAAGCAACAGGCAGAAAAATTAGGAAATGTAAATAGAATATCTTATTATAGTGGAATTTCTTCACAAGAATTACAAATGTAAATAAGGCTGCAACCAAACTTAGTTTCCAAGTGGTTCATTTGTCAGCAAGCAAGGAAACCCATGTATCAATAGTAAGCTGATTCAATTGTGTTTTTATTAGCTGAAGAAATGGGTCCACAGAAAATAAATTTGTTCAAGACTGTGAGCTTTTTGGTAAGAAAAGTTGATTGAAGAGTTGAGGATATTGGGAGCAACATCAATAGTAGGTTAAAAACAAGGTTAATTGTTCTGAGTATCTTTCCTTATCTCTTGTTAAATAGACAGATGCTACTGATACTGCTCAGCTGTTGTTTTTTACTTGAGGTATCAATGCTAAGTTTGAAGTAACTGAAGAATTAGGTTCTATGAATACTCTGTATGGAACAAGTACAAGTGAGAATAATATTTTCAAAGAAGTTGGTAAAATTTCTAATTCAGTACAACCTGAAGTGGAATCTGCTAAGATATGCTACATGGTGGTAAAAATTTTTGTGAAGCAGACAAAGGCTTACTTGACTCATTTAAAAGCTTGTGAAAAAGTAAGATGTTAAAACCTGTAATCATTCATTGTATTATTCATCAGTAGGTACTTTGTATAACATGTTTGGTTCTATCATATATTATTGAACAGGCCATGTCCAAAATGGACCTTATTCACTTTTGTGGTGTAAGCATCTGCAATTCTATGATTTTTTATCAAAAATAGAAGCTGAATATCCTGAATTGCTCTATCAACAAGAGTTTAATGGCTTAGCAGTGGTAAAGCTTAATTGTGATTTTTTTTGGTCTTAGCTCAGGCTGAAATTAAAATTTTTCTAAACAAGAAGAGCTACTCTCAGCCGCTATTATTCTAGTCTGAATGACTTTGGAAATTTGTTTGCTAAATTTTGCTAATTTTTACTTGTGACATGGCAAGTGTTCTTATTTTTTAAAGCTATGCATTGTCATCGACAGATAAAAGGATATGATGTTTAGGATTTGTTTCAAAATAATCAGGGATGTAAAAAAGTACAGATGAAATAATATTGTCCATAAATTATACTAAAGCTGAGTATGTACACTACATTCAATACACTATTCCCTCTAGCTTTCTATATGTTTACAATTCCTATAATGAAAAATTAGGAAAAAATCAATATCCATTATTATAGCTGACAAAGAAGGAAGTCATCTTATAGATAGGTTGGCCTACAAAGATGTCCTAAGAATCAAGAGACAACCAGAATAGTCATCAAAGTGTCCAGTATGGCAGCCAATCCTTCAAGCAGCTGAGAGCCTGGGAGTCACTGCAAACTGGCTTAGAGCTAATGAGTCACATGGGAGTTAAATCAGAGTGGGGCAGGAGTGAGGCAAGCAGATGATTTGGGATGAGAAGAAATAAAGAGTCCACTGAATAAGTAATGAAAAAAATCTCTAGAAATCCTCTAGCTTGTGGGAATTAACAAAGGAATACCTCTGGGTTGGCCAAAGACCCAGCTGACTGAAAACAGTGTGATCAAGAGCCAACTTACCCAGGAAGTAGACGTGCAGGGATTTCAAATTTCCTGGAGTAGTATGGGAAAGTAGAGTAACTAACTCCCAGAATTTTTTACAAACTCAGAAAGGAGTGAAGAGAAGGTAGGCTTTGGAGAACTCCTGGATGAACATCTTGCTTACAGAAAGTTCACATGGAGAATCAATGGCAGGAAAGGCAAGAAGGGCATTGCTACATGTGGTGTGCTCATTTCAGACAATGAGCACACAGCAACAGCCAGGATGTTCTCTTGCCTAAGAAGGAATCACAACAAACTGTAAAATACCAGGAATGGGGAGATTCATCCAGTGGAGATATGTTGGGGTAGTCACTGAAGGAGTGAAAATAGCTGCCTGGCTTGAGAAAGCCAGCTATTTGAAGTCATTCTCATCTAAAAGTATAGATTAGCAAGTTCAAAGTTATAATCTCCACTCCATCCCCTACAGTTATTGTGAGCGATTTTTTTTCTTCAACACTCAAGTCAATTCAACCAACATTTTGCTGACACTGTACTGGGAAGTGTGGAAGATAAAAAATATGTATTACCAAAACGTGGACCCTAACACAGGGACACTCATCTCTAAGTGGGGAATGTTAATGGCCCTTGCAACAAACTGGCCCTGAACTCCTTGACCTTCAGCTTTAATGTCCTTCTTCAGTCTTTTTCAGCTACACACAACCATAGCCACTTCTTTGGTATTATCCTCCCTAGTACTCCTCCATCATCAAGATCTCAAACTCTGAAATTCTTTTAGGCTACAAACTATTATTCTTCTGTCTTGTTGGTACCTAGTAATTTTTTCTCTCTGCCCTCGTCGTGAACTCCAGACCCCTTGAATGCTTCTATCCAAGCTGTGTCTTGGTTTCACTTGCCCCCTTCCTAGACTTGACACCATAGACATGCGAAGCGACCAAAGACCACTAGGTGGCAGTAGAGCCCCAACTAGACTATCGCCCAACTTGGGCACCAAGTCAGATAATTAATATTTATAATGAAAGACTCAAGTTTGAAGGGGTAAGACAATAGTGGAATTAAACAAACAATAGCGAGTAATACGGGAAGGTCAGTCAGCTGGGGCCAAGAAGATCTTAAGCCCCATGCAAGTGTTAAACCAGAGAAATGGTGAGACCTCAGCCACTGGGGAGATGACAGGGTACTCTCAGGTTCATTGTCTATAATCATCTCCTATCTGTCTACATGGGTAGCCTTCCCCCTGCTTTGAAACATTTCCTGCTAAACAACCCTTAAGGATTTTCTATTTAAAGATCAGTTAATGTCACTAGGCCTTCTGGAATTCTTTGTACTTAGGCAATTCCCAGCACTAGATAAAATCAACCTTCTTATCTCTCTTTCTCTGGGCAGCCAGGTGCTTGGCAGAAAATTACAAAAGTCTGCACAGTGACTTAATTTTAAATGCGTGATATGTAACCTCAGCAGTGACCTCAATGCTCAAGTTTCATTCTTCATTAACTCCCTAGGGGATTCCTTGTGGCAGCATTCTAAGCCTTCCCCACTCCCTGAAATCCCTTACCGCATGTCAGCTTCCCCAACCGCAGCAGTTGGGTTCACATCCTCCTTTATTCGGGAGGCTGAGATCATCCATCCTGCCCTCTCTGAAGCCCCTCTCTACTGTAGACTGAGCATAGGAGCTACAGAGTCTTTCAGGGTAGGTGTACAGAGTTGGATGGAGAAGACAGAAATTCTACCCTCTTCAACAGAAAGTAGTAAAAATGGGTATCCTGTATCTCATCTCTGAATCAACTTACTCCCCCAAAAGATGTTGTAAACATTACTAACTGGAATGTTTTCTAAATCATAGGAAGGACCCTGAGGTGGCACCTTTTACAAATTTTATCTAGAAAGGCAATGCTTTTAAACTATCCTCCAGCAAAATATGCTCCTGTCATTAAATTTCAACTAACTTTATCCTATCCCGATGACATGTGGTTTGTGTATTCAGTCCTTCATTTGATAAATACTTACTTTAGAGCCAAGCCTCATAGCTACTACACATACTGCCAAATACAGAGATGATGGAAGACTTGTATGCCAGATAAGGAATATTGAAAGGGAAGAATCATTCATCCAGAATTCATGAGAATCTCCCTCCACAACTATCAAAAGAAGATCCACCCACTGGGCTGCAGGCATATGGCAGTGTGCTCTGTCCTTACGATCAATCAGGATGGTAAGTGCCTCAGGCTTAAGTAATTTATTGTAATCACTCTTCTGATATGCAAATCATTTTCAAAGGCTTTCTGGCTACGTACAGCAGGTGCACATACGTTTCAGTCGGCTTGATGGATGTATCTCTCTGAATAGTTATGTAAGTAAGATTCTACTATATTTATCAGTTTTTTAATGAATTAGAAATAATTTTTTAAATTTGAAAAACTGTAGACTGGACCTGGGTCTCAAAATGACTCTACCAAGGTACTGACAGCCTAAAAGATTCAGCTGAAGCCTTCTGTCTTTCTTTCTTTCTTTTTTTTTTTTTTTTTTTTTTGAGACAGAGTCTAGCTCTGTCACCCAGGCTGGAGTGCAATGGTGTGATCTCAGCTCACTGCAACCTCTGCCCACCTGGTTCAAGCGATTCTCCTACTTCAGCCTCCTGAGTAGCTGGGATTACAGGCACCTGCCACCTCACCCGGCTAATTTTTGTATTTTTCGTAGAGACAGAGTTTCACCATCTTGGCTAGGCCGGTCTTGAACTCCTGACCTGGTGATCCACCCGCCTCGGCCACCCAAAGTGCTTGGATTACAGGCGTGAGCCACCGCGCCCGGGCTTCTGTCTGTCTCTTAAAGCTAAGGGTATTAAAGACACATCCATTTGGAACTGTATTAATTGAAGTTATGTGATTTAATTGATGTATCAATATTAGTAAACTAATAAATCTATTTTTAATAAATTAAATTTTAAAATGAATTTAATTTGTGAATTTGAACTGTATCCATTAATTGGGGGTATTCATCAAAAACAACTGGGTGTAACAAAGGAATATAAGACCTATATCAAATATTTGGAGGGCTTTCATGAAGAATAGGAAAAGACCTGTTCTGTGCTGTCACTGCGTGTGGAATTGAGATCTATAAGTGGAGGATAAAGGAAGATGGCATTTTAGCTGCACATAAGAAAGACTTGCTAAACACAAGATTTTCTCCTAAATATTAGTTGGGACATGAATTCCTGATCCCTAGAGGTGTTTAAACATTAGCCAGACTGTGTGGAATATTGAAGATCTAGAAGAACGTCAGTGCCTCTGGGCCCCACCAACCTCGAGTCTATGATTCTGTAACTAGGCAACTTAATTTCAAAATGCATTGTAAACATTTTTTTTCCTTTCTCTTGGGTTTCAACATATAACCTTGAAGCAAACTGCAGAAGCCTTTTGCCTTAGCCTTAAAATGGACTCCACGTCCCTCTCTTTCTCACAGAATATAGTCTCTTCACATTTATCTAACTGCATGCTAGGAAAAAGAAAAGAAAGAGAAGAGGCTCGTGAACCTTCCAGCCACTGCATAGTGCGGAGTCAGTATCCCCCACCACCCTCGTTTAGCTCCCATCAGGGCTTTCTACTGTAAATATAGTAGAAAGGCACATAATTCTTATGGGGCTAATTTTTAGACAGACCAAGTCTGGAGACCCAGCTACAGAATTCCGGAGATTACTTCAAGGCAACTAGTCAACAACTTGGCCATTGTAAGGGTGATGCCAGCCTGAGATCCAGGTGGCCTGGGACCCAAGACAGCTGCCAGAACAAGACACACAGGTACTGGAATCAGCACAATTCTTGCATGCCTTCCGTAACAAGTTTTCCCTTTTTAAACTCCTGCTTTCTCCGCAACTAGCGAAGCGGTTCCTTTGATAGGAATCCAGCCGCTTCTCCTTTAGTCGTTTTGGTTAGTAAAAATCACTTTCTTTCTTCCATACCTCATTCTTGTTAATTGGACTCTGCAAGCAGCGAACTTGTGTTTGGTCACAATTTTGGTGGCCCATACTGGAAGCCAACAAATTCAGTTTGGGCCTGTGTTCAGGTACAGTTTTGGTGGCCTGTACAGGCACCACTGTGTGCCCTGGGGGCCTGAGCCCACTGGTGAGGTGTCTATCGGCAGGGCACAGGGCGTTTGTGAGTTGGAGCTGCTTGTTGCTAGCTGACCCCTGGCTGGAACGTGAGGACTTTCCCTGCAGCTGCTGAGATACTTTTGTCTCAGGGATCCTCTCTCTTCCTGCTGCAGTGCCTGCTGCCTTCAATTCTTCGCTGGTGCAAAGAAAGTGACCTTTAGAGAAGTCGACAAATTTTGGAATTTGGGGATTTGGGAACTTTAAAACTTTGGAACTAGGTGAGTTAGTTGGAATGCACCAACCACCCTCTGCCTCCTTTGTGGTGCCCCGGGTCTCTACGCTATTTAGACTTGGCCACTAGGGGCGCAAGCATTTTATGCATTTGTATTTGTGGTATCCTGGGGCTTTGCTAGGCTAGGACTCAGCAAACTTGGGAGGTAAGGAATTTAGGACTCTACTCAGCCCCTTAACAGGGTATTTTTTTGAAGACTCGCCATTTGTTTGTATGTGTGAACGTGAATGTGTGACTTTAGTGTGTGGGCCCTGATTTTTCTCTCTCTCTCTCCTTCTTCTGACTTCATCCTCCTGGTTATCTGGGAAGCCACCTACAGCCTTCCTCCCCTCAGCCAAAGGCATCCATAGCTCCCTTCTGCTGGAAACAGTTCACCTTGACAGGTGACTTGTGGAAGTGGGAGGGATTCATGCCACATGGTGTGTAAGTCTTGGATGCTGAGGCTCTCCCTGATGGGAGCTAAATGAGGATGGTGGGGGATACTGACTCCACATTACGCAGTGGCTGGTTTTTATATTTCTTTTGAAAATGTCTCAGAATCATATCTCAGAAGTTCAATTTTGCTGTGTCTCACTGCTCTCAGCTTCTTCTCTCCTTGGGGAGGCCTGAGATGATAACTCTCTCCTTCAGCTTTTTCAACAACATTTTCCCTCCAGTTCTAATTTTTGTTGTCTTGGCTTTTCTTGATATGTCTAAGGTTTTCATTGTAATCAGGACCCCTCTCGTACAGTTATTTAGAGTTACGTAGTCCCCTGAGATCACACCACTGCACTCCAGCCTGCTGACTGAGTGAGACTCTGTCTCAAAAAAAAAAAAAAAGAATTATGTATTCCCCTGATATACTCATAACCTTGAACACACTCTTCCCGTGATTGATTAAATTCAAGTACTTTTTGTTCATTGGGTTTAACTTCTGCTTTACCTAAATGGGCCTCCCATAAAGAGAAGCACTCACACTGAAGGCTTTTCTTTGCTTTTCTGGTAACTGGTTTAAGAAACAACATATTATGTTTTATCAAAATAATTCCCATGTTGTCTTTATTGGGTTTTTAATTGCTTGGAAAAACTGAGATCTGAAGTGTTAAGGTTCTTACATCTGTGTAACCTCCTGTATTGCCCTAAAGTCTTTTGATTATCACTTTGGCTGAATGAATAACTATTATTTTACAATGACCTGTTGTTCTGTTTTGATAAAATGCTTTAAGTGTTTTAATATCTTTGACAAATGTCTTCAAAATTGAATCCAAAATTAAGTCTCTGACTTGTTGCTTGGGTTTATGAAAGCTATAAAAGTAATCACCATAAGGCTATAAAAAATTTTTGCAAGACAGCCCATTAAAAAAAAAAAGATAAAAATTTTTTTGCAGCTTTCAGTCAGCTCATGGACTCCATTATCACCACCTCCAGGTGCTATGAAACATAATCCTTTATCAGGCGTTATTAACTAATCCTTGTGCTGCTAAGTCACAGGGCTTTGACTACTGGGTGGACATACCTCATCCAGAGAAGGCACTGACTCCTACCAGTATCTGACACCAAACCCAAGTTAACCAAAGCCTTGTCTTTGCACCCAAACAAAGGAGACAATCAAAATTAGGTGCTTTCATGAGACACAGGGACAGGCCGACATTCAAAACCATTAAGATTGATTTAATAATTTTGCCTCTCTCTAAAACAATATGTTATTCTATACCTTGATACTAAATAATTTAAATGTTTAGCTACCCTTAATCTGTCTTTTCTGTCATTCTCAGAACTAGTCAGGGCTTATGACATTTTTATTTAAAACTTGGCTAATTCTTTATGTTTTGTTTTACCTCCAAAATCTAAAACTACTCAATCCCTCCAGGCCCAGGAAATATTGCAGAAGAGGTGGGTATATGAGATTATAAGGGCCGGTTTTTGAGGGATAAAATTAATTTAGACCCTGAAAAGCAAGGACAGGCACACAGATGCCTAAATAGTTGAACAAAATCCTTGTGTTTCATATAGTCAATTGCCACAAGCCAAGATTACAGTAGCTCAATGCATAGAATTTGTAAATAAGTAAACTTAGCAAACTTGCCTTTTGGCTTTTGGGTTTTGGCTCTTCTATTACTTAAAAGAAGTTTTAAAAGTTAATGAGTGCCTGCCCACCTCCATTCCCATCTGGCCTAAACATTTGATTGGCTGTAAGTCTTTTGACTCTAAGTCCCGTGGCCACAGAGTTCCCACCAAGGGACTTAATGGACCGGGACAGGTAGCTCACCACCCTGGCATCAATATGAAACAAAATAAATGCTTGGCTGCTAATACTGCCTCTGGTATACCGTAACCAATAAAAGGGGCAATATAAACTTAAAAAATAAAATTCTAAGACCTTCAACAAACTGAATGGACCCCCCTTTTGGCCTTGTAAGACTAACAAAACAGGCTCTCTAGCTGTAAAATATCAAATCATCACAGGACCTATGACCATACCAGGCAAGGATTAAGTCACACAGTCCCACATTAAATGAGGAAACTATGTTCTTCTTTTTCTTTAGCAGCCAAAAAAAGCATCAGCCTCAAGATAAGCTGATTGATTCCCAGCCCCTGTTCCACCAGAAATAACTACAGCTTTAATTAGTCAAGAGACTAATTGCAGTAACTTTTTCCTGATAAAAGACCACCAACCATGGCCAGTTCTGGCCAGTTTACATAAACCACACATTTGTGTGCCTTATGTCCTAAAAAGACCTTTTGACATATAAGGCCTAAATGTAGTACATTTAAATATTAAGTTTCCACCTCAAAATAACATGGGTCAAAAATGCGTATTTGTTCAGTACCCACATGTCAGGACCATCTTCATATGGGCACTGAATATGTATGTTCAGCCAGGTTCTTGTCATATCCCCACAGGAAATCTGGGTACAAACAACAGCGAGGAACATGCACTGTAATTAAGACTAAATGTTTTACATACTTTCCAGATAGCTCCAAAAACACATCTTCAGCCCTATAAGACATGCACAAACAAACTGGTGCTGTGTCTAATGGCACAATGTCTTCAAATCATATGGCTTTAAATATCCTAACTATAGCCCAAGGCAACGCTTGTGCATTAATTAAGGTTGAGTATTTTATGTATATACTAAATTATCCTCACAAGCTACGCAGGCCTTAAATACCCATATTTCTACTATAGATGCTGTCTCTCAAGACCTCGTGACAGCATGGTTTAGTCAACTTCCTAATACATGGAAGACTCTCACATACAGTATGACTGGCCTTCTGCCCATTGTTGTTTTCCGTTGCTATGGATTTTATTGCTGCTGTATACTTTATACAGTAATGTAGGACGAACTTGCTCAAACTTGCTCAGGTCCGTCCACCATAATGCTCCAACAAACCCCTACTATAAGTCCAGGGGCTCGAGAATACTTCCAATTCCAGGTCAACAGATTCCATTTCAGTACCCATTACCTACACCCCTTCTCAGCAGGAAGTGGCCAGATCGACTATGTCACCCACTTTCCACAGAAGTAGAATAAAATTTGACCGTGGGGAACTGTAACTGGGCAGCTTAACTTCAAAATGCATCTTAAACATTTTTTTCCTTTCTCTTGGGTTCCAACATATAACCTTGAAGCAAACTGCAGAAGCCTTTTCCCTTAACCTTAAAATGGACTCCATGTCCCTCTCTTTCTCACCAGATATAGGCCCTTCGCATTTATCTAACTGCATGCTAGTGTCTATAATAATTGTGTGCCTTCTTAGAAGTGCCAGGGGCTAATTTTTTAGACAGAAGACCAAGTCTGGAGACCCAGCTACAGAATTCCAGAGATTACTTCAAGGTGACTAGTCAACAACCCGGCCATTGTTAAGATGATGCCAGCCTGAGATCCAGGTGGCCTGGGACCTAAGACAGTCACCAGAACAAGACACACAGGCACTGGAATCAGCACAATTCTTGCATGCCTTCCTTATCAAGTATTCCCATTTTGAACTCCTGCTTTCCCCGCTAGATTCAAGGCAGTTCCTTTGAATAGGAATCCAGCAGCTTCCCCTTTACTAGTGTTGGTTAATAAAGTCACTTTCTTTCTACCAGACCTCGGTCTTGTTAATTAGACTCTGCAAGCAGCGAGCATGCATTTGGTTCCACTTCTAGACTGGCAGGCACATGCTAAACCTCCTAAATCAACCACATCCCTTCTCCTGCAGCCCGAAGCCTACAGCTGCATGTTAGCCTTGGAGTTACCTTTTCTACCAGCCCTATCTCATATCTTGCACAGAAACAGGGCAGGGCTCCAGTGAGACAAACCTGTTAGTTTATTGGCTTGTACAGCTTGCCGCTATGAGTGTGCTGCTTTGTACTTAGTGAATGTATAATGGGTGAGATTGCAGAAGATAATATGATGATGAAGCAAGTGTTTAAAGTGCTTGTCTGGATGCTTGGTTTCCAGCTTGTAGGTAGAATGAAACTAAGTTACAAAACATTAGGACACACCAATTGCAGTAGGATTTTCTGCTTTAGAATATTAACTGTTTGTTTATAAATAAATCAAGTGAAGCTAAGCAGACAGAAGCTGCACCGTTAGTGCTGGAATCAGAGGAGACAAAAGGAGCCGAAAGACATATTTTCCCGAGATCACTTTTTCCCTCTGCGAACTGAAGCAGAAATTAAGGAAGCAGATTTAAGGGTTCCAGTGCCTTTAGGACTAGCTCCAAACTGTTGCCAAGGAAAAGTATAGGGTTCAGAAAGAGCCTCTTCTGATATTACATTATCTGAGAGGCAAGCAGAAGAGAGGGAACTTAATTTTTGGCAGATGTGTGAATATTAATACTTTAGGAAGGGCTGTAGTTTCTAACTTTACCAATTTACTAATCTTCTGATTGTGTGCTTTTAAGAAAATACTTGGTATTTGGTTTCTTCTGAAGAGTATGCATGGGAGATTGGGACTTTTTTAAAATAACTTTTTTGGGGCTTTTTTTTTTTTTTTTTTTTTTTTTATAATAACTAGCACCAGGAAAAGAGGTTCTTAAGAGAAAGAATGAGCTGGGGACCTGTGGCTGTTTCTGATTCTCACAAGCCTGCTCTCCTCCAAGACTCCACAGCCCTGGCCTTGGTGGGAGAGAATGACAATGATGTATCTTGTACAGACAAAAGTCAAAATCCCAAATCTAAAGACGGTGAGGAAGGTGCATCTGCAAAGTCATGGTGCTGGGAACTCAGCCAGGAAACTCAATATTTGATCAGATCATATCTGGACATGGAAATCCAAAGTGCAGAGAACCAACCTGTGGAAGTCATTAGAGTTTGTTTTAAAAAAAGTAGGACCTCAAAAGGATGAGTTTGCGTCCTTTGTAGGGACATGGATGCAGCTGGAAACCATCATTCTTAGCAAACTATCACAAGAACAGAAAACCAAACACCGCATGTTCTCACTCATAGGTGGGAACTGAACAATGAGATCACTTGGACTCGGGAAGGGGAACATCATGCACTGGGGCCTATCATGGGGAGGGGGGAGGGGGGAGGAGGGAGGGCTTGCATTGGGGAGTTATACAAGATATAAATGATGAATTGATGGGTGCTGACGAGTTGATGGGTGCAGCACACCAACATGGCATAAGTATACATATGTAACAAACCTGCACGTTATGCACATGTACCCTAGAACTTAAAGTATAATAATAAAAAAAATAAAAATAAAAATTAAAAAAAAAAAAAAAAAAAAAAGTAGGACCTCGAATGTGTGTCTGAGGTGATGATTAGAGTTTGATAATGTTACTAAGACAATTAAAAAACCTAAGCTTGGGTGATTTTTGTCTTTACAGAAACCAAAGTTAGATCCTGTGTATTGATTAAGCATTGAATTCCAGGAGAAACAAGAATGATCAGTAAATATTCACTGCTTATGAAATGTTTTTAAAAACTGTTATAAACCCCTCTTATTGCCACATAAAGGAAGGTCATTGTCTTTCTGTAACCCTGGGACCATGACAAAACTCTTGACATTTCTGTATACTTTTATTTATTTATTTATTTATTTTTATTTATTTATTTTTTTGAGACAGAGTCTCCCTCTGTCGCCCAGGCTGGAGTGCAGTGGCTGGATCTCAGCTCACTGCAAGCTCTGCCTCCCGGGTTTATGCCATTCTCCTGCCTCAGCCTCCCAAGTAACTGGGACTACAGGCACCCGCCACCACGCCCGGCTAGTTTTTTTGTGTTTTTTAAGTAGAGACGGAGTTTCACCGTGTTAGCCAGGATGGTCTCGATCTCCTGACCTCGTGATCCACCCGTCTCGGCCTCCCAAAGTGCTGAGATTACAGGCTTGAGCCACCGTGCCCGGCCGACATTTCTGTATACTTTTAAAAACATTTGTCACCTTCTTAATATACTGTAGAAACAAATACTGTTTTTCCGTCCTTCTGAAATTCTGCTTTGCCATTTTGATACCCTGATTGTCTAAGAACTACTCAGACAAGTTTGTTTTTGTTTTTGTTTTGATACAGGGTCTTGCTCTGTGGTTCAGGCTGGAGTGTGTGGTTATGCCTCACTGCAATCTCCACCTTCCAGGCTCAAGAGATCCTCCCACCTCAGCCCCCTGGGGTAGCTGGAACTACAGGCTGACATCACCATGCCCAGCTCATTTTTGTCTTTTTTGTAGAGACAGGGTTTTCCCATGTTGCCCAGGCTGCTCTTGAGCTCATGGGCTCAAGAGATCCTCCCTCCTCGGCCTCCCAAAATGCTGAGATTACAGGCGTGAGCCACCATGCCCAGCAAGACGGGTTTTATTACTCACACTGATTTAGTGACATTTCTTTCCAGTTAACAATTTTTCCATTTTTACAAACTGATTTGGTAAAGGGGACAGACCTTTATACTTGGTGATTTTTTTAAATGTTCAACATAAAATAAAATGGATTTTAAAAAGAATATGTGAGATTCTTCCCCAAATCATTTCTTTTCAATTCTGCTTTGTATCTAGTTTGTCTCTTTTATTTTCTTTATTAACTAATGATTCTTTTTTTTCTTTTTTTCCTTGTGGATAATTTCAGAAAAAAAATTTCAGGAAAAATTGCAGAAATCATACAAAGAACTTTTTTTTCCTTCGTAATTTGAGAGTATTTTACCAACATGATACCCCATCACCCTTAAATGCATTCGTGTGCAATTCTTACAAAGACTTACACCTCTTACTACATTTAAACCGTTGAAATGAGGAAATTAGTTCTAATACACTACTATCATTTTGTTTCAGACATCATTAAAGTTTTTTCAGTTGCCCCAGTAATATCCATTTTAGCCAAATGATCCATTTTAAAATTATATATTTCATTTATCGTGTCGTTTTAATATTATTTGATTTGGAACCATTTCTCAGTTTTTCTGATTTCATAATTTTGACTATTTGAAACACTACAGACCACTAATCTTGTGGGATTTATCTCATTGTGGGTTTGTCTTATGTTTCCTAGTGTTTAGATTCAAATTATGCATCTTTAGCAGGGATATCACAGATTTGAAGCTGGAGTCTTCACACTGCATGCTATCAGGTGGTACACGATTTCAATTTGTCCTATTACTAGTAATATTAAATTGACCACTTGATTAAGATTGTGTGGTAGGCAGAATTTTAAGACGTCCCTATGACCTTGGCTCATGGTATTACTCCTATGATGGTGTTATATGGCAAATGGGTAATTACCGAGGTAGGCCTAATCTAAATAAATCAGGCCTTTAAAAGCAGAGAGCTTTTGAGAGCTGACAGCAGCAAAGAAGTCAAAAGTATTCAAGATGTGACAGAGATTCACCTCCAGAGAAGCTCTACCTTGTTGAGATGGGGAAGACCCACAGCACAGAACTGTGATTAGCCTCCAGGAAAGGAACACAACCATCATCTGACAGCCAGCAAGGAAACAGAGACCTTGGTCTAATTGCAGCAAGAAACTTAATTCTGGGAGAAGGATTTTTCCCCAAAACCTCCAGAGAAGAGCCCAGCCTGGCTAACACCTTGATTGCAGCCTTGGGAGACCCTAGGCAAAGAACTCAGGGGTACGGCCTGGACTTCTAACTTACAGAACTATAAGACCATAAGTGGGCTGTTTCAAGCTGTTATGTTTGTGGTCATTTGTCATGCAGCAATAGAAAACTAATACAAGTGGTATCTGCCAGTCTGTCAGTTGTAAAGTACCTGTTTTTATTAATTAATAAGCATTTCATAAAGAGGTACTTTGAGGCAAGACAGATATCCTATTCCTCATCAAATGTTTACCCACCAGTTTCATCATCCATTGATGTAACCGTGGCAGGCAGATTGCCTGAGCTCAAGAGTTCGAGACCAGCCTGGGCAACACAGTGAAACCCCATCTCTACTAAAATGCAAAACATTAGCCAGGTGTGGTGGCATACTCCTGTAGTCCCAGCTACTCAAGAGGCTGAGGCAGGAGAATCGCTTGAGCCCGGGAGGTGGAGGTTGCAGTGAGCTGAGATCATGCCACTGCATTCCAGTCTGGGTAAAGAGCGAGACTCCATCTCAAAAAAAATAAAAGAAAAAGAAAAAGAAAAGCACATTACAAAATATAGCATTGAAGGAAACATATCAATACATTAAAAATGGTGATCTTTGAGTGCTGGGATTACTGATTATTTTAATTTCTTTTTTTGAGATTTTCTGTTTTCCTACATATTCTACAGTGAAATTTACATTTGGTACTTAGAAAAAAAAATTTGCTTTCAATAACAGTGCCTAAAAGTCTTGAACTTTCACCTGAGTTCAACTGAGAAATGGGGGAAAATGTATTAGCAAGGTGATACAGTTTGGCTCTGTGGCCCCACTCAAATCTCATCTCTAAAGATAATCCCCATGTGTCGAGGGAGGGACATGGTCAGAGGTGATTGGATCATGGAGGTGGTTTCCCACATGCTGTTCTCATGCTAGTCAGGAAGTTCTTGAAAATCTGATGGTTTAAAAGCGGCAAGTTTCCGCAGTGCTCTCTCTCTCCTGCTGTCTTTTGAAAAAGGTGCCTGCTTCCCCTTTACCCCTTCTGCCATGATTGTAAGTTTCCTGAGGCCTCCCCAACCATGCAGAACTGAGTCAATTAAACCTCTTTCTTTTATAAATTACCCAGTCTCAGGTAGTATCTTCATAGCAAAGTGAGAACAGACTAATACACAAGAGTTTCTTGTATTATGGTATATTACAGTTTTTAAAACATTTTACTGGATCAAATGCATATCATTTTTCACTGGGGAAAAAAGTGCTAAAATATAAATCTTTTTCCTTTTTCCCACAGTTTCTTTCTCAAGTTGTCATAGTGGCTTTTGTTTGTTTGTTATTTAATGTCATTTTAAGTATAGAAAAATTAAAATATTAAGTTTTTAGCATGAGTTATACTGTTTGTCTTTATATTGTGCAATACCAGTTTTTACAGAGTCACCAACTTTATACAACTCATATTTTGGAGCTCACATATGTGTATATACGTTGTTCTTAGAAGAGTGGAAACACTGCGCAAAACTAATTCAAATTTTTGTTTGTTTGTTTTTGGGTTTTTTTTTGGGGGGGTTGTTTGTTTGTTCTTTGAGATGGAGTCTCACTCTGTTGCCCAGGCTGGAATGCAGTGGCATGATGTCCACTTACTGCAACCTCTGACTCCCAGGTTCAAGTGATTCTCCTGCCTCAGCCTCCTGAGTAGTTGGGATTATAGGCATGTGCCACCACACCCGGCTAATTTTGTATTTTTAGTAGAGATGGGGTTTCTCTATGTTGATCAGGCTGGTCTTGAACTCCTGACCTCAGGTTACCCACCCGCCTTGGCCTCCCAAAGTGCTGGGATTACAAGCATGAGCCACTGTGCCTGGCCCAAATATTTTTATTTCATTTCCTGATGTGCACACAGTCTACTAATATACTTTATTTCTGGCTTACTGGTTGGTAAGGATGTACTGAAAGGAAAATAAACTATGGTTTCCACTTTTCATTTTCATTTCATTTCTTCTACATCATTTTCAGAATATGAGGTGTCTAATAAACAGAGGTAACATAATGAAGGGCTCATGTGATTAAGTCAGGCCCACCCCAGTGATCTCCCCATCTTAACATCAATTGATCTGAAACATTAATTACATCTAAAAAAAATTTCTTTTACCATACAACATAATAATCATGCCAATGTGATCATGTTCATCACAGATTCTGTCTATTCTTCAAGGAAGGAGGTTACATGGGGCAAGATTACACAAGGATCATTGGAGGTTATCTTAGAACTACATTTTCTTTGTGATAGAGAATGGCTGGCTATCACTATCAGGGCCTCCACTCAGCCTGGCTATAAAAAGCAAAATGCCCCTAGGCAAGATAGATAAAGGCCCAGTTAATCTCTCCAGTCAGATCAGGAATTTGTTTCTTCCACAAGGTCAGTAAATGTCAACTGTGGAGCTAAACTGCTTGAGTCCAAATTTCCTTGTCAGAGAGCACAAACGCAAAGTCATGGTGCTGGGGAAGCTGCCAACACTCACAGACACAACTGCGAATGCTTTGTTTTGAATAAAACAATGAGAATCCAGGGAGACTGGAGAATGAATATATACAGAAACAAACAGGCTGCTGAGAAGAGCAGTGGCTAAATGTGAATCAGATTATACCAAGAGATGCTATTTCAGCTACTTGGATAACGAATGAATGAGAAAGTAAGTTCTGATAAAAAATGTTGTCTGAGTACAGTGGCTCATGCCTAAAAGCCCAGGATTTTGGTAGGCTAAGGTGGGCAGATCACTGGAGGTCAGGAGTGGGGCACAAGCACCACAATCCCTGGGGCACAAGCACCAGCCTAGCCAACATGACAAAACCCGAACTCTACTGAAAATACAAAAATTAGCCAGGCATGTTGGCACACACCTGTAATCACAGCTACTCAGGAGGCTGAGGCAGGAGAATGGCTTGAACCCAGGAGGCTGAGGTTGCAGTGAGCCGAGATCACGCCACTGCACTCCAGCCTGGGCAACAGAGCGAGATTTTGTCTCAACAAACAAACAAACAAAACTCCCTAAGTGTATACTCACAAATATTAAGCATTCAACTAAGGGCAGGACAATGTGTCAGACACTATATTGGGTGGAATCGTGTTCCCCCAAAGTCCATTTCCACTCATAACCTCAGATTGGGACCTTAATTGAATGTCGAGTCCTTGCAGATGGAGTTAGTTAAATTAAGATGAGGACATTCTGAATTAAGGTGGGTCATAAATCCAATGACTGGTGTCCTCATAAGAAGGTCATGTGAAAGCAGAGGCAGAAATCAGAGGGAGGCAGCTACAAGCCAAGGAACCTCAAGGATTGCCAGCAACCACCAGACGCTAGGAACAGGCAAGAAGGATTCTTTCCTGGAGCCTTCAAGGGTGTATAGCCTGGATGACACCTAAATTTTGGACTCCTGCCCTCCAGAATTATGCAGGAATAAATTTCTGGTGTTTTAAGCTTGTGGTAATTTGCTACAGCCACCCTAGTGTTACAGGGTGGGTCTTTGTTCCTAGAGTTCCCAAGATGGTAGCAGGCCACTCCCAAGATGGTGGCAGCCACTCCCAAGATGGCAGCAAGCCTTTTGTTCTCTGACCTGGGGTTCTTGGACTCACGGCTTCCAAGGAATGGAACCTTGGGCCATGCAGTGAGTGTTATAGCTCTATTAGAAGCTGTGGGTCATGGAAGAGAACTGTGGAAACCAGTGACTAGTGTTTAGCTCAATTAGGATGAACCCAGGCACTTAGCTGCACAGGAACAGTGGTGAGCCTCTAGCCTGAATGGGAGCAGCAATGGGCGCCTCACTGCATCACAAATGCAGCAGACACTCTGCTGGATCCAGAGAGGTGGAAGTCAACGATGGGTCCGCAACAGCATCGTTCAGCAGTGGTGGGCGGCGAGCGAAAGCTCAGCTTGAGCCAGAACAAACACAGACCAGAAGAGTGTGCAGGTGCAAGATTTAATAGAGTGAAAAGAGAGCTCCCCTACAACAGGAGGGGGCCCAAAGAGGGTTGCTGCTCCCTGCTTGAATGCCTGGGTTTATATCCCAATTATTGTTCCTCCCCCTGTGCTCTCAGGAGATATATGATTTGACTATTTCTTTACCTTCTGCTTTTAGCCTAATTTGTATTTTAATGAGCCCTCTTTACTGCCTGATTGGTCGGGTGTGAGCTGAGTTACAAGGCCTGTGTTTAAAGGTGGGTGAGGTCACCTTCCCCAGCTAGGCAAAGGAATTCTTAGTCAGCTTAGGAAATCCAGCTAGTCCTGTCTCTCAGTCCCCACTCTCAACAGGAAAACCCAAGTGTTGTTGGGGAGGTTGGTTGATGACTACTCTAACTGCTTCCCACTGAATTGGGTCGTAGTAGGGATTGTGCAGTTGAGATTTCCTCAGGAGGGGTAGCTTCAATGTCATTAACATTAGAGCATGGGCTAGTAGGCCTGTCCAGGAGTCCATGGTAGATCTTAGTCATGGACTGCATCTGGTGCTTCATTTGAAGAACTATTTGTAGTTTTACAGCTTTGATTCTGGAAGAGACAAACTTAACAAGGAGTTTAAAGACACAGGGATTGAAATGTAGGCCCGAAGTGCAGGGGCATATGGGTGTGGGTGGTGAAAGTGGGGTTTCTTTTTGAAAAACTCATATATGATGGGGCATCAATATTTCCAGGAAGCCACATTCTTCATAGAAGCTCTTGGTAAGGGGAGCTACTGGTAGTACAGCGGCATGGAGGAGGTGCAGTGAGAGTAAAAGCAGGTAAGAGAAGAGTAAAAAAAATATGACAAGGGAAAGCCAGGGGGATCTACGATTCTAGTTACTTTCCTCATGGTTGTCACTTGAAGAGCAGGTGCAGATCCTCTAGAGGTTCACAGGAATAGTTAGCGTTGTCTCCTGGATTTTTGGGTTCCTTTGGCAGTATCCAGGGTTTGACTCGAGTGTGATGTATCCAAGACTCCACTCCAGCCACATTAACCATGGTTGAGGTAGATAAAATGACTGGGTAGTTTCCTTCCCAGGATGTGTCTAGGGATGGGGAGTTAGAGGGAAGGGACTTGACTAATACCATGTCACCAGGGTGGAATAATTCCTGTCCCTCCTCTTGGGGACAGGTTCCCCATAATGGTTTAAGAACTTGTTGATATGATGTCTGCAACTAAGTTGGCCATCTCTCGGTTAAGCACAAGGTCATTGGTTAGGAAGGGCCATCCATACAACATCTCATATGGACTAAGTCCCACTTTTGGGGGAGAGCTTAGGATTCTTAGTAAGGCTATAGACAACAGAGCAGGCCATGCAGGGTAGGTTTCTTGGGTTAGCTTTTTTAGATGTTGCTTGAGTGTTTTGTTCATTTTCTTGACTTTTCCTGAGGATTGTGGCCTCCAGGCACAGTGTAAGTGATATTGTATGTCCAACGTCTGGGATACTCCCTGGGTTACTGCAGCCTTGAGAGCTGGGCCGTTGTCACTCTGTAAGCCTTGGGGAAGTCTGAATCTGGGAATTATTTCATGAATTAGTGCCTTATTACCTCTTGGGGCTTTTCTGTCCTACAAGGGAAGGCCTCCGCCCAACCAGTGAAGGTATCTACCCAGACTAGTAGATACTGAAATCCCTGAGATTTGGTCATGTGGGTAAAACCTAGTTGCCAGTCTTCTCCTGGGTGATGGCCTGTTCTTTGTTCTCCAGAAAGAGCTTGGTGATAAGGCAAGGGATTATTTCTTTGGCACATTTCATATGCCCTGACTATCTGCTTGATAGTTTTGAAAAGGCCTGGTCCAGTAAATAATGATATGGCCATCTGATGGGTGCTATCAATGCCCAAGTGAAAGGTTTGGTGAAGGGTTTTAAGTGATTTACATTGGTTAGCTGCAGGCAAAAGTATTTTTCCTTCTTCAGTGGCTAGACATCCTGAGGGGAGGAAACTATGTCCTCGTGAGGTTCCCCATTCTATTTCTTCTGCTGAGTACTGGGGCTTGGTTACCTGGAGGGGATTACCCCATACTAGGAGTCCTTCTATAAGCATTTCTAATGGAGAGTCCTGCCTCATGGCTCTTTTGGCTTCAATATCTGCTTGGTGGTTCCCTTCTATTTCCCTTTCCTTTCTGATGACCCCAGCAGTGTAAGACTATCACCTCTTTAGGTTTCTGTATAGCCAATAATAATCTCCTAATGACTTCCTGATGTTTGATAGGTGTTCCCTTGGAAGTCAGGAATTCCCTTTCTCTCCATACGTGGGCACGGAGGACTGGGTAAGCATACTTAGAGTCTGTATATATATTTACCCCTTTTCCTTCTCCTAATTCTAGTGTATAATGGCCCCTGCTTTTGCTAGGATGTCTGTCCCTAACAAAGGAGTGGGGCTTTCAGGAATAATTCGAAAAGCATGTGAAAAGAGTAAAGTTCCCCAGGCACAGCTTAGTGACTGGGAGAAGTATCTAGTGACTGCATGTCCTAGGACCCCTTGGATAGTAACAGATCTGGAGTACAGTTGTCCAGGTCAGGAAAGTAAGACTGAGGAGGCCGCGCCAGTGTCCAGGAGACAGTTAACCTCCTGGCCCTCAATGATCAAGCATACCCGGGGCTCTGTGAGGGTGATGGTATGGGCTGGCACTTGCCCTGGGCACCCTCAGTCTTGCTGCTGGATCATCTGGTTAGTGGCTTCTGACTCAGAGGACCTTCATCCCCTGGGGCAGTGGGCCTTCCAGTGATTCCCTTGATATAAGGGGCATGGATGAGGGGGTGGCTTATTTCTATTCAGACAATCTTTTTTAAAGTGTATTGTAGACTGCACTGGAAGCAAGCCCTATTAAGCATTCAATTTGCCCAGGCTTTCCCTGTTCCACAGCCTCCAAAGTCCACTTGCCTGAGGGCCATGACTAAAGTGGTGGCCTTTTTCTTATCCTGTTTGTCCCATTCTGCCTGCTCTTCCTGATCTCTATTATAACAAACGGAGGTTGCCAAGTTCAATGGGGTTTCTAAGTTTTGCTCCGGGCCTAAGGCAGACTTTTGAAGTTTTTGCTAATGTCTGCAGCTGACTGAGTGATAAACTTGCCCTTTAAGATTAGTTGGCCTTCAATAGAATCAGGTGACAGAGAGGTATGCTTCTTCAGTGCCTCCCTTAGTCTCTCCAGAAAGGCAGTAGGATTTTCTTCCTTTCCCTGTGTTATAGTGGACATCATTGAATAATTCATAGGCTTCTGCCTAGTTTTCCTTAGTCCTTCTAGCACACAAGTTAGCAAATGTCTGCAGCAACAATCTCCATGTTCTAATTCTGCATCCCAGTGAGGGTCAACACTGGGAACTGCCTGCTGGGCTGTGGGGAATTGTTCTCTTTCCTCTCTTGTCATCCTATCACTGACCTGACTGAGATACCAGAGATCACCAAACTCTCAGGCTGCGGTTATGGCGGCACTTCTCTCATTTGGGGTTAGTGTCTGATCTAGCAGTGATATTGTATCTCTCCATGTCAGATCAAAGGATTGTCCGAACCCTTGTAAAACATCAGTATAGCCATCAGGGTTATCTGAGAATTTACCTAGGTCTATTTTAATTTGCTTCAAGTCTGAGAAGGTAAAAAGTACATACACTCTGACTGGGCTGAATTCTCCAGAATACATCTTAGGGGCATTTTTGCCTTGGGGGGAACGTTTCTGAAAAAAAGAACATAGGGATGCCAGCACCCCTAGTCATTTTCTAACGAACTTTAGTCCTAGAGCATCCTCTATGGTCCTAATGCTTATTCCTTTCTGTTGGGAACAGGCCCCCAAATCTGGCCATAAACTGGCCCCAAAACTGGCCATAAACAAAATCTCTGAAGTACTGTGATATGTTTGTGATGGCCATGACGCCCCTGCTGAAGGTTGTGGGTTTACTGGAATGAGGGCAAAGAACACCTGGCCCACCCAGGGCAGAAAACCACGTAAAGCATTCTTAAACCAAAATAACAGCATGAGCGATCTGTGCTTCAGGACATGTTCCTGCTGCAGATAACTAGCCAGAGCCCATCCCTTTATTTCGGCCCATCCCTTTGTTTCCCATAAGGAATACTTTTAGTTAATCTATAATCTATAGAAACAATGCTTATTACTGACTTGCTGTCAGTAAATATGTGGGTAAATCTCTGTTTGAGGCTCTCAGCTCTGAAGGCTGTGAGACCCCTGATTTCACAATCCACACTCTGTATTTCTGTATGTGTGTCTTTAATTCCTCTAGTGCCACTGGGTTATGGTCTCCATGACCGAGCTGGTCTCCGCACCTTTCCAGGGTGCGTAACCACTCATGGACCTCTGCTTATCGGATTAGTTACACTCACCGATGTAGCAGTCCTGCACCTGTTTCCCACCTTTCTTGACTACAAAGAAAGGGGTCCGGGCTGCCAGATTCTAGTGGTCCTTTACCAGCATGCCCAATATTGCCTTTGCACTCAGGGGTGAGTTCTAGAGCTGGGCTGGGTTCCTGAGTATTTCATAACAACCCAGCTGCCCCATCAAGATGCGTTCCCATAAACAACAGTTCTTATGCAAATGCATTTCAGTGAGTGTGTAGGTAACCTTTTGAGTCAGGATTAAGATAGAGTTTTGATTCTGTAAGTACTTTAAGGCTTGGCTGAGTGCAAACAGCTTGCATGGTTGAGCAGACCAATTATTAGGCAATTCTCCTAACTCTGCTTCCACAAGAGTCTCCCTAAAAATTACTGAATACCCATTGTGATTTTTTTCTCAGTCACCCAGGAGGAACCATCTATCATCCTGTCCTGAAGGGAGTTCCTCCTAGGTATGGAAGGATCTTTGCATGGTAATTAAAATGTAAATCCCCTTTTAGGAAATCTGCTGGGTTAAGGGAATTTTCAGTGGTTGATGTTAAATCACCTTTTTCTAACAGAATAGCCCCATACTTTAAGATTTTTGAGTTAGTAAGCTACCTTTTTGCTTTTTTTTTGACTTAGGATAGCTCTGAACTGTTGAGGTGTGCTCACAATGAGGTTTTCTCTAAAGGTTACTTTGCTACTTTTAGCAAAGCAGTTGCCGCTGCCTACTGAATGCATTTGGCCCATCCACGGGTTACTGGGTTAAGGATTTTTGATAGGAACATTACAGATTGTCAGTGGTCTCAGTGTTTTTGGACTATGCCCTTGTTTACACTGACATCAAGGTGGTATTGGAGTGTTATAGGGTCATGGAGAATACCTTCGATTATCAATTATAGGTTTTAAATTTACCCTGGCTTTTAAAGGAATAGGGTACACTGTTTTTTTCTTTACTACTTCTAGTTTTCTCTTTCTTTCTCTCTTTGACTCCCTCTTTGTCTCTCTGTTTCCCCCCTCTCTCTGCTGCTGTTTCCCCATCTCTCTGTCTCTCTCCTCTCTCTCTCTCTCTCCCCTCTCTGTCTCTCTCTCTCCTCTCTCTCTCTCCCTCCTTCTCTCTCTCTCTCCTCTCTGTCTCTGTCTCTCTCTTCTCTGCCTTTGTAGATAGATTCTGCAAACACAGTGGAAGGATGTTCGCTCATTGCCCCCGTTTGTCACTATAGGAATATGTGCCTGCCTTTCATTTACTGAGTTCATTTTCATCCTGATCTATTATGTTGTTGTAGACCGAGTTCCAGTTGTTAAAGTACTGGGTTATCAGTTCTAAGGACCCAGCAAGGGTGGTGGGGAATGGGTCCCACATAACTGCCCATATTGAGAGCTGTATGCCTAAATTGGGAGGGACACCAGGGACAAGACTCCCTGGGTTCATAGCCTAGATGCCTAAGGACACAGCGTAGAGCTTCCTTAGATCCCTTTGGAGATAAAACTTGCTCTAATACTTGGGAAAGCAAGTGAAAGTCTGAAGCATTAGTACCTAGGAGGCAGGGATTGGAGGAAGTAGATTCAGAGGTAAGAAGAATTTTGGTGCTACACTTTCAAGAAAGTCATGGTTGGGACCCAGGAGGTATGGGTCAGAAGGAGAGGTAGGGGTGCATGCATGGGTGACTGTTGAGTAGAGACTTCTGACTGCACCATGATCTCTACCAGCTGATGCCAGGAGTTCAGGATGACAGCTTTTTGCCTCTAGTCAACCTTCAGCTTCCCCAGGAAAGCTGTGAAAGCAGAAGCTGGTTCCAGGCAGACCAATGCTCCCAAATCAGAAGGGTTGGGGGTTGTTAGAAAGCCTTTTCCCAGGAAGCCTCACACCTGAGTCTTTAGTCCAATGGCCATGCTAATTGTTTTTAACTGGCCAACAGATCCCAGGTATTTTCCTCCAATTCTAAGGAAGGATAGGACAGAATAGCAAGTGAAAGTGGTCTGATATTACTTACTGCTTTAGAGAATCCCTGTACAGGCCACCAAATGTTACAGGTGGGTCTTTGTTCTCAGAGCGCCCAAGATGGTGGCAGGCCACTCCCAAGATGGCAGCAAGCCTTTTGTTCTCTGACCTGGGGTTCCTGGCCTCACAGATTCCAAGGAATGGAACCTTGGGCCATGCAGTGAGTGTTATAGCTCTGTTAGAAGCTATGGGTCATGGAAGAGAACTGCGGAAACCAGTGACTAGTGTTTAGCTCAATTAGGATGAACCCAGGCACTAAGCTGCACAGGAACAATGGTGAGCCTCTAGCCTGAACGGGAGCAGCAATGGGCGCCTCACTGCATCACAAATGCAGCAGACACCCTGCTGGATCCAGAGAGGTGGAAGTCAACAGCGAGTCTGTGACAGCATCATTCAGCAGTGGTGGGTGGCGAGCGAAAGCTCAGCTCGTGCCAGAACAAACACGGACCAGAAGACTGTGCAGGTGCAAGATTTAATAGAGTGAAAACAGAGCTCCCATACAATGGGAAGGGACCCAAAGGGGGTTGCCGTTCCCTGCTTGAATACCTGGGTTTATATCCCATTCATTTTCCCTCCCCCTGTGCTCTCAGGAGATATATGATTTGACTATTTCTTTACCTCCTGATTTTAGCCTAATTTGTATTTTAGTGAGCCCTCTTTACTACCTGATTGGTCGGGTGTGAGCTGAGTTACAAGCACTGTGTTTAAAGGTGGGTGTGGTCACCTTCCCCAGCTAGGCTTAGGAATTCTTAGTCGGCCTAGGAAATCCAGCTAGTCCTGTCTCTCACTAGGAAAACTAATACAGACACTAATGGAGAAATAAAAACTAGAATAATGAGAATATTGCTATTCATAGGAAGAAAGCAAGGTTATGAATTCTGCTTATCAGTAAATATAGAGGAGCCATTATATTTTTTTAGTCTTCAGGGTTATCCCAAGGTTGAAGCACTAGGGTATAGTTTTTTTCCAATCAGGACAGCCTTTAAATATACCCCGAGAGTCCGATATATAGGCTGCCTTTACCCCTGCTTTTCACTTGAGCTGTCAGCATCCCTTGGTTAATGGATAATAGTACCATAGCCATTATCTGCCCACTGCTTCTCAGGTCTTCTGAATGCTGTGTCCTAGTAGAAAGCAGATCCTGGGACTATATGGAAGCCATGTTCAACTCACACATAGGAAGGAACTGCTAGTAAGGGCAATGCACCATTTTCTAGCACAGAGTAGAACACACAGAATTGAAAGGAGAGAATATTAGTGGTGCCTCAATTCCTATTTTGCCTCTCACCATTAGACTTGAATGAGAACAGAAGTATAACTTTAATCATTAATTAAAGATTGACATTCTCCACATATCATCCCTGACTCCAAAATTATTCTCAGTTCCAGTTCGAGGATGTTATATAGTCTCTGCAATGTATGACTAGCTGTAGAATTCATGAAATTACTTCAGATTATGTGAGTAGGCATTATGGGTTGTAACAATTAAGAAATCTAGCTTCAGTTTTTTAAAATCTGAAATTGGAGTTAAAAAGTAAAATTGGAGTAAAAACACTTCCCATGCATCCATCCATCCTTCCAACTATCCTTCCATCTATCCATCCTTCCCTCCCTCCATCCATCCATCTATCCATCCATCATCCATGCATCCGTTCTTCCCTGCTTCTATCCATTTATCCATGCCTCCCTCTGTCCATCTATCCATCATTCCAACCACCCTTCTATCCACCCATCATTTCATCCATCCATCCATCATTCATCCATCCCCAATCCATGTATCCTTCCACCCATCCTTCCTTCCTATCATCCTTCCATCCAACCTTCCTTCCTTTCATCCATCCTTCCATCCTTCCTTCCATGTTTCCGTCTATCCATCCATGCCTCCCTCCCTCCCTCCATTCATTCATCCATCCATTGTTCCATCCTTTCAATCTATCCATTTATTCAACAGATATTGTTGATAATCTCTTCTCCCATAGAACTTACATTCTAGTGGGTAGAAACAGGGTAAGCAAGCAAACAGAAAACATATAAAATACATAATGTATTGATAAATGCAAAGGAGAAGAAGAAAACACAGAAGGGCAAGAGGAAATATCAGAGGAGATGGGTTAATTTTAAATAGGGTGAGGAGAAAGCCCTCTCTGAGAAGATGGTAAGTCGGCAAGGAAATTAAAAATACAAGTCAGAGAATTATTCTAATATCTGAGGACAGAACATCATAGGGAATGAGAATAGCAAGGGCAAAAGCCCTGGGTGGCCTTGAGCAAGTTCCTCCTCCCTCCTGTGTAGCTCAATTTCCTCTTCCAGCAAATGTGAACAATAAGATGATAAGAGTACCTACCCCAAAGGGATTATTTTGAGGATTCAATGACTTCACCCACAGGAAAACACTTCAAGTTGTCTGGGCGCACAGTCCACTCTCAATACATCTTGGTTACGATCATTATTTTTTATTATTGATCTTTACATCCTCAGTGTTGGCAGAGTTTCTGGTGCTTAAAAAACATTTGATCAGATCAGATAAGTGGGAAAAATTATCATTTGCTTATTCAAGCCATGCTGTTCTGTGATATTCTGATCCTAGTTGAACATACAGAAATACATGTCTAAAACAGAACCTCGATTCTCACCTACAACAGGACAAAGTTCACTGTGATTTCAGATAAGCTTGGCTAAAATAGGACTTAATGGAGATAGTCACACTTCAGCAAAGAAAGAGAATTCCCTGTGTAATGTCACAGGAGATTCAACCTCAATATTCTGCATCGAAGGGATATTCCTCCAAATGAGAGGATCTGCAGAAACAGAAAAAACAGAGAAACTGTGTTCCATGAAAGCAACAGCTCTGATTCAAAAGGTATTCTTTTTGGTGGACTCTACGGTATTTGTGCTCTCTCAGCCACCTCCCTGCAAGAATACAAGAAGGGTGATCACACCTTGACCCTCCCTCAAATCAATATGAGGGCTTTGGTAGGAAGGAGGACAGACAGTGACCAGGGCACGGGAAACAACTCGGAATGACAACTCATGGTAAGCCTGGTGTCAGGTGAGGCAACTGACAAGTCTTGTCCCAATCCACCCTCACAACATCATGAGGTAGGAAACAACAGCAGAATTGACAGCTTGGGGATTATTATGACTTTAAATGAGATAATAGCAGCAGCAAAGGGCTCAGGACCCTGGCACATTCTGAGCTAAGGTTCAGTGGATGTTTGCTGCGATGAGTATTATCATCCACTTTATAGGTAAAGAAACCAACTTGGAAAAACTAGGAAATTTACCCAGTGTCACACAGCTAAGAAACCAGTGTTAGAGCTGAATTTAAGGCCAGGTGGACTTCCTCCTGAGCCCACCAACCCATTGCCTCCACCGGAAATAATGCTCATAGGAAGGTAAGTGGTTTAGTTTGAGGGAGAGTCCCA
Source organism: Rhinopithecus roxellana (assembly GCF_007565055.1). Classification (NCBI taxonomy): domain Eukaryota; kingdom Metazoa; phylum Chordata; class Mammalia; order Primates; family Cercopithecidae; genus Rhinopithecus; species Rhinopithecus roxellana. The sequence continues at coordinate 58,642,448 of NC_044554.1, forward strand.
TTTTATGTTCACCCTTCCTTTTTACACTAAGCAGCTGTTACTTTGTTAAGTGCTGATAAAAGTAAGCCATTGTAAGATGAGGAAAGGCTGCTGTGATACTAAGGGTGGGCAGGATAGATATGGAATATCATGACATGCAAGCTACGCTTGAGATACTGAAACCATTTTTAAAAGCTGAAAAATCATTTTGGCTATAGAAACATTGGAAGAAATTCAAATTGTCATTGAATTGCAGACCTCGCAGTAATAAACGCCAGGCAACTCTCTTGGATATATTTAAGTAGATACATTAATCAGAAAGTATTGATTGTAAAGAGATGATTTAGGATTCCCACCTACCCAGAGTGAAAACTTTCTTTCAACCACATATCTGACATTTCAAGTAGAGTTACCACCACCACCTTTGAGAGGCATTTGGAGATTATTTAATCCAGCCTCCCTGGCCTTCTTGCTTGAATGCTCTAAACACAATCCCACCTCAGGGACTTGGCACCTGCTGTTATCACTGCCAAGAATGCTCTTCCCCAAATATGCATATGGCATATTCCTCACAGCAAAGCCTCCCTTGACCCACCCCGTATAAAGGATCCGTCCCACTACCACACACCACTTCCTATCCACTTTGCCCTACTTTATTTTTATGTCTAGCATTTGTTATTATCTGACACACGTATTTTGAGTTGATTTATTTCTGTTCTGTCTTCTTCCCTCCCTCCCTAAGTACGTGGAGGCAGCAGCTTTGCATAGTATGATAACCCAAGCATCTAGAAAATGCCTGGCACATAGAGGACCACTAGATATTTATTGAATGCATGAATAAATGAATGCTCGTCTCCTGCCTATCAACAACACACCTTCTGTTACAATTCTAGCTCTACATCCAGAAGTTCAGACAATGAGCAGCAATTAGAGATGTATCCCTCGCAGTGATTCCCAGGCACCCCAATTTTAACTTTCCGAACTGCCCCAAAATGGTATTTGAAGACACAAGTAGTCCCAGCAGCCTTCCAATCCTTCCAACTAACCCTCTACCAGTTTAGAAAAACTCCTGGCAATATTCCTAGTTAACTCCATGCCACTTACTGCAACACGTTACAGGCCCTCCAGTTTCTGTTGAAGCTGAGGATGGTTGCCATCTCCTCATCACTCAATTTAAAGTCAAAGACCTGGAAAGATAGGAGTTCCAGGACATCATCAGTAAGGTCGTTACTGCTGTGGCTGGAGACTGTCAGCCATTCTAGCAGGGAGCTCTAGCAGCACAAACTGGCCACATGAGTTTTTTCCCATTATGTCCACGGGATACAAATTTTTCTCTAAATTAAGTCCTACACAAAGACCACAGTATTTGTAGTGCTCAGTGTTCCAGGGGAGGGAGACCAGGCTCACAGGCACTAAGCCCCAGGTGTGCACAGGCCCTGTGCTCCATGATGCGCCCTTCAAGAGGACAGTTCACCAAGGACAGTTCATACCTCCTCTGCTGCTGGGAGGTGAGTAGGGAGGCCAGGATGGTCTGCTGTTGTGTGTGGCCCAGGGCCTAGCTGCTCAGGGGCAACTGAGGGTCTTCTCAGTGCTGTGAGGCACAGCTGTGCTCAGACCTGACAGGGCTTCAACAGGCACTGTCCCCAGCATGTCTTTAGCCTATGGGTCATTAATCTCAGCTCTACGGAGCCTAGATCCCTGGGCTGGAAAATGATAGGGTGGTGGGAAGCGAGGGAGCCAAAGACAGTGCAGGGGTGAGGTGAGAATCCTGGTGACAGGGTCTGCCTGTCCCCCACTCCACTGAGGAATACCAGGGCCAACCAGCCGGGATCTTACCTGAATGTTCTCAACAATGCGTGCCGGTGTCACAGACTTGGGGATCACAATCACATTCCTCTGGATATGGAAACGGATCAGAACCTGTGCGGAAAGGAGACATTAGGTTTCCACTCAGTTCCACAGACCCCGCCTTTTATGGAAGGGGAGAATAAAACATCTCTGCAGCTCACTGTGGCTTCAGGTACAATCACTAATACTGACTGAGCCCTTCGCAGCTATTAGACTTGTGCCAGCTCCCCGCCTCTTCTCTCCCTTCATCTTAGGGACAACCCTGTGATCTTCATTTTTTACAAATAAAGAAAGCAGTTTGGGGGTCATAAGGCTGATCAGAGGTAGAGTTGGCATCTGCACCCATATCTCTAGATTCCAAAGTCATGCTTTGCGACTTGACCGTAGGGCTTAACAGGAAGCTGTGAGGCAGAAGCTATCTTTGTTTCAGTGACAGCTCTTGCGTTTCCTAGAGGTTCCAACAGACTTCAAAGGAAACACTTTAGAGGGCTTCAGCTCCTGTGTTCTTCCCCTTTAAGGAGTTACTTGAGAACAACACAAGAAATGAAACCTGAGATTAGAAGAATGAGTTGCTGGATAAGAAGAAAAATAAAAATATGGCACCTGGGCTGTGGTTTTTTTGTGCTTTGCAGCAATCTCCTTAATCTTGGGATCCTCCAGCAGGGAAGGGTCCTCTGGCTTGGCCCTAGGGGCAGAAAGATGCTGATGTGAACAATCACCATGGCTACCATATACAGATGGACACCACTCCAGTGAGGGTCTCAAGACTGATCATCAGGGCCTCTCCATCTGGGAGACAGGCAGGAGGACCTGGAAGCTTGGTTCCTCCCCCGGGCTCTGAAGCCTCAGCATTTTGCAAAGCCTGCTTCATCCTTGGGTGGTTGAACTGGAAATATTCCCAGAGGGTCAAACACGTCGCCCATGTTTTTGTTATTGCTGTTGTTGTTGTTTTTTAATTCCCATTTGTTCCCACTGTCATCCTATTTGGTTGTACCAAATGCATTACCTTACACACGTTTTTCTTTCCAGTGACTTATGGTCTCATACCAATATTTACCAAACATAACATAATGTTTTTAAGATTATCAAGAGAAGGATCCACTGCTTGGAAGCCTCACCAAGGTCTATCCGGAGAGCCCAGGGGGCTGTAGGCTGTAACGGTGATGCCCTTGGAGTGGCAGTACTGGATCAGTTTCTCCTGCGTGAGGTACGGGTGACACTCAACCTGCAACAGCAAACAATCTTCGTCACAGGGAATGCTGGCTGGCTTTTTGAGTTGTTCATAGGGAGTTCTACACAGACACACAAAGACCACCAAGCAAAGGCCAAACACCTACCCACTGAGATTCTTGCTAACACACCCATGAGATCAGCCTCACACCTCCCGCAAGTGTCCTGATCACTGACCCCTGAGGTGAAACTCCGGGCATAGCATTGAACGTTCCTCCCAATGTTTAAAAAGTAATAGGGCAAGACCTTTATTTACCCTTATACTAAACAGAATTTACCTGGTTAGTCACTGGTTTATATTTCAGTCCAGGTTTGTTCAAGAGCTTCTCAATCTGGAAGTGGTTGAAATTGGAGATCCCAAGGGCTTTCACCAGCCCCTCATCCACCAGCTCCTCCATGGCCTGTCATAGAAAGGAATACCTTTGGGGCAGCCGCAGAGGGACTAAAGGGACCCTGGCTTGCCTTAGTCCTCCCTGGGACAGAAATTGCTAAAGAATCCACCACAACAGGGTTAGCCGAAGCATTCACAGGAAGTTTCAGTCCAGGGCCTGGGTGCCCGTCAGTGATTGGTTCCAGCCCTACTGCCCCTCCTCAGCCCAAGAAAAACTAGGAGCAACAGGTAAAGATTTTATTTTCTTGCCACTCGTACCTTACACGTAAAGAAACATATACAAAATTATACTTCTCTACACAGGGGAAATATGAAAAGTTTTGTAACACAAAAAACAAAAAATAAATAAAAATCAACATTTGCAAGTTTATGAGATGATTTTATTTTTAATGAATCCAAATGATAGCAGGGAGCTACTGTTGTGTGTGTGCATTGTACACCCAAACCTGGGCAAGCTGTGTTAGTCAGGAAGAGGCTGTAGCATGTGGAGAAGCCTCACTTGTGGGTCCTGAGTCACTGTCGCCCACACCAAACTCGCTTTAGTTTGCAGGAAGGTCATGCATTCAGATTACGCCCTGGCAGGGTCACCTGGCCAAGGAGTTTTGTGGGACTGAAACCTGACCCACCGTCTGCATATCCAGCCATGCTTCTCGGTACAGAAACTACAGGGACCCCCAAGGAAGGGAATCTTTGTATAATTTTTAGCCTATATTGGGCATTTTCCAAACTTGCCCAAAGATATCATATATGTTAGCAGCAGCCTCCAATGCAACATGTATTTATTAGCCATCTATTACGTGTTTTAGATCCTGCCCAGAAGTTGTCAGGATGTAAAAGTATATATGTGCTTCCTTCTTCTGGGATTCTTATAGTCCAATTAAAGTGCTAGGGTTCCCTTCTATGGAGCCATCAACCATGACCCTGAGGCTGCCTCAGATAACAGGACCGTGGCATAGACAGAGTCAGAAAGGGCAGAGAAGGAAGAGATTCACACAGCCTGCAGCTGTCAGGGCAGACCTTCAGGTGGAGTTTAAACTGGTCCTCAAAAAAAAAAAAAAAAAGAGAGAGAGAAAGAAAAGGGGAAAAATATGAGCATATGAGACAAGAAGGCAGGAGCAAAGCCCAGAGGCAGGGATGAGTATGACATGTTCAGGGAACATTTTATCCAGCCCTTCTCAACTTTGGCTGCAATTTGGAATCACCAGGGAGCTTTAAAAAATACTGGTGGATGCAGAGGCTCATGACTGTAATCTCAGCACTTTGGGAGGCTGAGACCGGAGGATTGCTTAAGGCCAGGTGTTCGAGACCATCCTGGGCAACATAGCAAGACTCTGTCTCTACCAAAAAAAACCTTTTTTTTAATTAGCTGGATATGGTGACAAGTGCCTATGATCACAGTTAGTGGGGAGGATTGCTTGAGCCCAGGATTTTAAGACTGCTCTATGCTATGATCATGCCATTGTACTCTAACCTGGGCAACAGAGCAAGACTCTCTAAATTTAAAAAAAAAAAAAATTACCTATTCCTGGCTTTCTTCCCCCAGAGTTTCTTACTGATTTTGTCTGAGTTGTGTAGGGAAAAGAAAGAAACATCAGACTGTTACTGTGTCTGTGTAGAAAGGGAAGACATAAGAAATCCCATTTTGACCTGTACCTTGAAAAATTGCTTTGCTGAGACGTTGTTAATGTGTAACTTTGACCCAGTCACTTTGCCCCAACCTTGTGCTCACAGAAACATGTGTTGTATGGAATCAAGGTTTAAGGGATCTAGGGCTGTGCAGGAAGTGCCTCGTTAACAGAATGTTTACAAGCAGTATGCTTGGTAAAAATCATCACCATTCTCTACTCTCGATAAACCAGGGACACAATGCACTGTGAAAAGCCAGAGGGACCTCTGCCTTGGAAAGCCGGGTATTGTCCAACGATTCTCCCCATGTGATAGTCTGAAACATGGCCTTGTGGGATGAGAAAGACCTGACCGTCCCCCAGTCCGACACCCATAAAGGGTCTGTGCTGAGGTAGATTAGTAAAAGAGGAAAGCCTCTTGCAGTTGAGATAGAGGAAGGCCACTGTCTCCCGCCTGCCCCTGGGAACGGAATGTCTCGGTATAAAACCTGATTGTACATTTGTTCAATTCTGAGATAGGAGAAAAACCGCCTGATGGCAGGAGGTGAGACATGTTGGCAGCAATGCTGCTTTGTTATTCTTTATTCCACTGAGATGTTTGGGTGGAGAGAAACATAAATCTAGCCTACATGCACATCCAGGCGTCGTACCTCCCCTTGAACTTAATTATGACACATATTCTTTTGCTCACATGTTTTCCTGATGACCTTCTCCCTGTTATCACCCTGCTCTCCTACCACATTCCTCTTGCTGAGAAAATGGAAATAATAATCAATAAAAACTGACGGAACTCAGAGAGCGGTGCCGGTGCAGGTCCTTGGTATGCTGAGTGCTGGTCGCCTGGGCCCACTGCTGTTTCTCTATACTTTGTTTCTGTGTCTTATTTCTTTTCTCAGTCTCTCGTCCCACCTGATGAGATATACCCACAGGTGTGGAGGGGCAGGCCACCCCTTCAAGTTGTAGCCTAGACTTTGGGATTTTTAAACTCTTCAGGTGATTCTAATGCATAGCCAACATTGAGAGCCACTAGCGTAGATGAAGTTATTCAATTGGTCAGTAGAGTTTAAAAGCTATGAAATCATAAGTTTCCTGAAAACTTCGATTGAGCAATTAGATAATTTAAAAGCTTTTGTGCATCATAGGTCAGGTTAGTTTGCCTGTATTGGAATTTGACTTCTTTATACTTTTTCCACCCCTCTACTTCAGAGTGGTCAATGAGGTTTCTACTCAACTGGTAGTGGGTCTACATAAACATCCAATGCTTTCATATTCAAGCCTGCTCATTTCAAATCAGAGCCTCTGACCTTAATCACTGATATCTTTTCATGCCTTTCAAATGTTGTATTTAGTAGTCATCCTTGTATTCATTCAGAAAACATAGCACTGTGAGACGCAGGCTACATTGACATACTTGCCATACTTAATATCATCATAGGAGCTTAGACAGAAAAACTGATCAAATGTATTACAAACGGGTGGGTGCGGTGGCTCATGCCTGTAATCCCAGAACTTTGGGAGGCCAAGACAGTGGATCCTTTGGGGTTGGGAGTTCGAGACCAGCCTGGCCAACATAGTGAAACCTCATCTCTACTAAAAATGCAAAAAACAGCCTGGCGTGGCGGCACACACATGTAGTCCCAGCTACTCGGGAGGCTGAGGCAGGAGAATGGCTTTTATTCAGTAAAGGGAGGTTGCAATGAGTCAAGATCATGCCACTGCACTCTAGCCTGGGTGACAGAGTGAGACTCTGTCTCAAAAAAAGAATGCTGTGCTTGTGGATTAACGCCTTTGAATAAACAATACACAGAAAAAGCTACATTTAATTGAATCATGTCAATTCTAAGCATTTCAGAAAGGTGAGGCTTAATATATTTTCCTCGTAAAACACAATAGAAGCTCACAACTGCATACATCCCTAGACACACAGCTGCCAAGATAACATGGTGAACTCTTGGAGTCAGATGCCACTGTTCATTTATAACTTATTCCTCCACTTCGTTCTCTACTAGCATTTGCAAAAGGACATAATGGTATAATAAAAAATGACCAGAGAAAACGTTCATCCCTTAATTCACTTTGAATATGAAGGATGTGAAACAGGTCATGATTTGATCTGAGAAGCAGGTATCTTGCACTGACACCCAGGTTGGAGTGCAATGGTGTAATCTCAGTTCAATGCAACCTCCGCCTCCCAGGTTCACACAATTCTCCTGCTTCAGCCATCCAAGTAGCTGAGATTCCAGGAACACACCACCACACCTGGCTAATTTTTTGAATTTTTCATAGAGACAGGGTTTCACTCTGCTGCAACACTGGTCTCGAACTTCTGACCTCGTAATCTGCCCTCCTCAGTTTTCCAAACTGCTGGAATTACAAGGTTCCCTGATTACTGGATGTGTGTTCACTGCCTGCCAAGCACCATGCCGATGGCTTTGGTGGTTGGAGTTGTGATTCAGATGAGTCTGGTTCCAATACCAGCTCTACCACACACACTGTGACATGACTTGGGCAAGTCACCAAACAATCTAGGTTTCAAATGTCATTATTTACATTATTTATAAATGGGGATGTTAACCCTGTCTCATAGGGTTAGATGATTTAAATGGGCTTTATGACTAATGTTCCTGGCATGTAAACCATCTTAATCTTTATCACACCCTTGAAGATATACATTAGTACTTTGTATTATAAGACTTTAAAGAAAAAAAAGAGAAAACTGAGCCCTACCAGAGTTACAAAACTGGCCCTAGGTTACTCAGCTGCTATGAGCAAACCCAGGCCCAAACCCGCTGTTCCAAATGTTTCACCCTGGTTTGAGAACAGCATGTGTATTCCCCAAAGTGGGGTCCATTGTATTTCCAGTCTTATTTGAAGACTCAGTATTAGCCTTGAAATATAAATAGTATCAGATGCACCCAAAAGCCAAAAGTGATGAGGAAGATATTAGAAGAGCTAGAGAATCACGATGATGAAATTAGAAAGCATCAGGCACATGGCTTCCTTCATATCAATGTGAAGTCTCATGGATAACTGAAGATTTCTCTCCCAGCACACTTACAGGAAGCTGGAACCTACCTCCCAGGCATCCAAGAACGTTGCTTTTCCACCGATGATATTACCTTTATCATCTTTGGGGAAAATGTCATCCCCAGACTATAAATACAGAATGAAAAGTTTACTGGAATCTGCATCACGACACTTGGTTCTGTTAAACAAGGTTTCAGGGTCCTGACTCTTGCTAAGTACCACATGTGCATACCAGTTTTTCAGGCTCTGCAGTACATACTACAAGAATGTGAGTTTAAATAAAATCTCTATATATACTGTAGCATATTAATCCTTATATTTTAGACATCACTGGATTGACTTTAAGATCTGCTGTTAGTACATTCCAGAAGCCAACGTTATCACCATGGACATTAACCTCATACACCTAGATCCTGTATATACCCAAGGGCAAACTTTCGCAGCAATATCACTGGATAAGGATTTTTTTGGGTAAAAAATTGGTTTTCTGGGTAAAATATTGGCCAGCTTCTATCCTTGCAGCCTCTAGAAGAGACATGGAATAAGGGATGGCAGGCCATCATCACTCCAGCTGGTCAGGAGGGGAGAGAGCTGGAAATTTGTCTCTCCCACCCCTCAGGAGCAGGTAGAGCAGAGCCCTAGGCAATGGGAGCCGCGATGACAACTGGCTTCCTTCAAGCATCACCCCACTTGGGCTTTTCTCCAAGATGCCACTCCCGGGGTGTGCTTTGCTTAATAAAATTATTAAGCCCTGGAATATAGTTAAGCCAGAGTAACCCAAGGGATTTCCTGGGAGGGCAACACTGGGGCGTGAAATCAAGACAAAGGTGATAGGGCTGTTGCAACTTGTCTGGGCTGCCAGAAATCATGGCTTCTCTCAGACATAACTGCAAGAAAACACAGGCATGTGGCCACCTCAGCAGCACACATGGCCTCAGCCTCCCTTCCACGCCAGCGTCTTTCTGCTCCAAGGTCTCTTCCTGACCACCTGCCATTCCCAATTATGAAGTGCAAGGTCTCCTGCTCCAGCCCATACCACCCCCCAGCCCTGGTACAGCTACTATTTTCTGACACCTGCTCAGAAACTAGAGGCTGAGAAAGGGAGTCGCTTAAACCTTGAATCCCTGTGGCCAGTGAATAAGATAGACGTCCAGATAGCTCAGCTTCAGGTCCTTGAGGGTCTTCTCAAAGGCTTTCCTCACAAGGGGTCTCTCAAAGAAAGTGGGCCACAACTGCAAGAGGGTAGCAATGAGCTGTTAATACTGGGAAAAGGAAGGGCCACATGATACTCATTGTTCCTGCTTTTATATTTGCACCTTGATCTAACCTGGCACAGGTCATTTATAACAAAGCTGATTAAGATCCACAACGCAGTGTGGAAGATCACCAGGGCTCAGCACATCAATGACATGTCTTAAGTGTTAAAACTAATTTACTTTTTCAACTCTCCTAGTACTCTATATGTCTCTCAGATCATTTAAGTAAATGTGGCCACAGATTTGAAATCTGTTTACCTGTCTCAGTCTCTTCCTCAGCTGTGGGCTCTCTGAGAGCAGGAATTGTGTGTAGCTTTTAAATGTCAAGCATTCTTAGGCCTTCGGGAAAAGATGGTCCTTTATCTGACCTATCTGATAGGTCCCTTATCAAGCCTGTCAGGCCCCAAGTGATAACTTTATAAGGGCTGCTACACAGTGGGGTCTATTTGTCCCACCAGATGTATGCAATATCCAAGTACCTAGAAACAGTGTTTTTTCAGCAAGTTGTGTATAATGTAAATTCAGTGATTCTCAACCCCCTCACACCCAACACCCTGTTCATTTTTATGACATTGTGTACCTCACCTTTCACTAGACTGAATAAAGAAAACCATATGTGACAATAGAAAAATGCCCCTATTGTTTTCCAAAATGCCCCCTGGCTGAGAACCTCAGGGGCACAGTCACTGAGACCACAGTGCTGACAGGGAGACCACACATCAAGCCCTGCCTGCACCCTTGGCCTCTGACTGCCTCTGGGCAGATGGTGGATCCCTCTGATAGGGAACAGGGAGACCCAGGGCAGTGCAGGACTCCATGGAGACAAGCCCACTATGGGAAAACCAACCCGCAGGCAGGTGGCACAGCAAAGACATGTTCAAATATCAAAAACGGCTTGGAGTATGGATAGAATTGTATCCACGGATGTTATCAAGGCAGGGATGAAAAGGGCTACATGTAGAAAAGGCTGACAGAGTTCTCGCTGCCGACCCGACCCAGATACTTCTGCCTGCCTTGAAGTGAAGGCCTCCCACCCAATGCGCCATGTGCACCTTGCTGACGATGAACAGATCCTCCCGCTTCACAGCCTGCTCTTGGATCTTCTCTTGGATGGCTTCCCCCACCTCATGTTCATTCTGATAGAAATAGGCACAGTCAATGTGGCGATATCCTGCATCAATGGCCACCTTCACCGCTTCTTTCACTTTGCCGAGATGAGACTGAAAAGCAAAAGAAAAGCCCATCACACATATATTTTTTTTTTTTCCTTAAGAGATGGGGCTTGCCATGTTGCCCAGGCTGGCCTCACACTCCGAAGTTCAAACAATCCACCCAACTCCCTAGTAGCTGGAATTACACCACAGTCAGCAACCAACATATTCTCTTATCCCCAGACCACCTTCAACAGGCTGCCCCGCATGGCCCAGTTTCTCCAAACCAAGGCCTCACTGGCGTCTCCTCTGCCAGGGGATGTCTGGCAAACTTTAGAAAAGTTTTCAAAAGAAGAGAAGGAAAGTGAATTAATTTTATGATTGTCTCCTTATGTCCTGTCCTAGTTAAAGTCAGTTCCCCTTTCATCCAGGTTAGTCCTGAAATGTCTTCAGATGTGTCGGGGAGTGCAGATGGCTCCACTGCAACTTGCTGAAGACCCAGATGAAAGCCTGACTCTAAATAACCCAGAGGGATTTTCAGGCACTATCCCCAAACGGTGATAAGGATGTGGATAATGGTCATTACAGCATCAATCCGGATTCCAACACTTACTGGGTGTGTGGGCCCAAGCAGGTGATTCCATCTTTCTAAACCTTGTCTGCAAAATGGAAAAAAAAAAATAGCACCAGCCTATAAGACCTTCGTGATGATGACAAGCTGCAATGAATGTTAAGTTAAGCACATCACCTGACACACAGTAAGGCTCAGTAGAGGCCGTTCATTATACAAGGATCCTTTCAGAAAAAAAGGAGAAATAGAAAACCTTATAGGAATGGTAGCTAGTTAGGGTAGTGCCATCATGGATGAAAATGGCAAAGAAGGCAGAGTGAGGTGGTGATGGAACAATTTCAAACTTAGCCTAAGAGAGGCTCGGGAACCTCCCTCACTGAGTCCTGGATGTGCCTTACCATGTTTTGCCAGCTGACATTAACACAGCCCGGTGGAGCTCATGACTCCCAGCCCAGGCTCTTGGCAGTCTCAGCATGCTGCAGATTTCAATGCGTACAGCAACCACCTGGGGACCTTGTTAAAGGGGAGATACCCATTAGGGAGTCTGGGGTGGAGCCCGAGACTCTGCATTTTTTCACTTTCTTTCTTTTACACAGGATCTCACTCTGTTGCCCAGACTGGAGGGCAGTGGCACCATCACTGCTCACCGCAGCCTTGACCTCTCAGACTCAACACTCAGTCTCCACCTCAGCCTGCCAAGTGGCTGGGACTACAGCTGCATGCCACCATGCCCAGTTAATTTATTGATTCTCTGTAGAAATAGAGTCTTGCTATGTTGCCCAGGCTGGTCTCCAACTCCTGGGCTTAAGCAATCCTCCCGTCTGGGTCTCCCAAAGTGTTGGGATTACAGGCATGAGCCACCACACCCGGCCAGTTCTGCATTTCTAACAAGCTCCCAGGTCATATGGATTCCACTAGCCCAAGTCCCACAACGTGATCTGCAAAGGGGTGCCAAGGACTTGGGGCTCTGCATCCTCTCTGCAACCACCCGGCCCACAACAAACCCACAGCCAAGTGGGGAAACGTTGAGCCCAATTAAGTGTCCTAGAGAGACAGAAGAAACTGCCCTGGAAAACAATTTTAAGTCCAACAGCTGCTTGAACTTTGATACTTGCTAGAGAAGCTCTCAGCACTGCTGGGAAAGCCAGCCTTGGAGCTTTGCAGCCTGAATAGCTCTGAGAAAAGAAAGCAATCGGAGTCCTGGCTCCAGGACTGAATCTCACCTCTCCAAACCCCTGTCCGACCTCCAGGCTTTCCTGGCTGAATGCAGAAAGAGAAAACACCCAAACACCCTTGCAGAGAAGAAGGGTGTGCAAAGATTTGCATATTTACCTGCCATGTGCCCAGGCCCACAATGGGCATCTTGGCTTTGGTACTGAGCTCCACAAAGGCGGCCATGGTTGGTGCAGAAATGATTCTGAGTGAGCAGGTAGAAGTCTCACCTCCTGCTGTGTCCAGAGTTGGTTGCTTCTGGTGGGTTCTTGGTCTCACTGACTTCAAGAATGAAGCCCCAGACCTTCGCAGTGGTTGTTACAGCTCTTAAAGATGGTGTGTACAGAATTTGTTCCTTCAGATGTGTCTGGAGTTTCTCCCTTCTGGTGGGTTCGTGGTGTCGCGGACTTCAAGAATGAAGCCACAGAGCTTCGTGGCAAGTGTTACAGCTGTTAAAGGTGGTGCAGACCCAAACAGTCAGCAGCAGCAAGATTTATTATGAAGAGGGAATGAACAAAGCTTCCACAGCTGGAAGGGAACCCAAGCAGGTTGTTTATTCCATTATTTATCCCCGCCCATGCGTTGCAGATGGGTCCATTTTGCAGAGCACTGATTGGTGCATTTTACAGAGTGTTGATTGGTCCATTTTACAGAGTGGTGCTTGGTGCATTTACAATCCTTTAGGTGGACAACAGCACTGATTTGTACATTTCTATAGAGTGCTGATTTATGCATTTACAATCCGTTAGCTAGACACAGAGTGCTGATTGATGCATTTACAATCCTTTAACTAGACAGAAAAGTTCTCCAAGTCTCCAGTCGCCCCAGGAAGTCCAGCTGGCTTCACCTCTCAATCCTCCCTCTAAACGGGACATCCCAACTGCTGTAGGGAATTGGGCAATGTCCACTCTAGACACTTCTTGCTGGATAGGGGTGAACAAGGGGCCCTGCAGTTGTAGTGTCCTTCAGAGGGGAACTCTTTAGGCCAGTCAAAGGGCCAGCGGGTCAGTCCAAGGGTCCTCAGTACAAGTTGTTAGTCGAGCACACTTGGAGTTCCATTTGTAAGACCATCTGTAGCTTGATGGTCTCAATCCTAGAGGAAACAAATTTACAAGGAGGTTAAAAATACAGGGCCCAAAGGTGAGTAATAGCAAGATGGTTGTCACGGGCCTAGAAAGGGGAGAAGCCATGTTGCCCAACTCCAGAGGTTGGCATAAGAGTTAGAAAGGCACTGTCTGATTTCAGAAGCCTTTTCCTGTAAACGTTGAGTGGCATGTCGTACTATCCCTGACTGGTTAGTGTAAAAACAATACTCTCCCCCTAAAAAGGTGCAGAACCCTCCTTTCTCAGCAGTGAGGAGGTCAAGGTCTCGGCGGTTTTGGAGAGTCACTGCTGCCAAATAGTCTATTTGGGATTGTAGAGTAAGGACAGATTTCGTTATTTCTTGCAAACTGTCTGAGAAATCCTTTGAGAGTGTGTGGTAGGAGGATAATGAAGTAGATAAACTGGCTCTTCTGGTTCCTGTAGCAGTGGCCATTCCTAACCCTATTATGTAGGGGTATTAGTTGTATGGCTCTGTGCTGACAGACTTGAGTTTTGAGGGGCGCTGATAGGGTCTGATTTCCTGGGGCAATGTTAATGTTGGGACTTAGGAAGACTAAGGTGCAGGTGCCTGTCCACTTAGTGGGGAGGCAGATATAGGTTGACATTACACAGAAGAAGAATATGCCTTGCTGGGTAGTCAGAACAGGGTGTGTATGTTAAAAAGGTGTGTGAGTTTGTTGTTTTCATTTTCCCATATTCCTAGAGGGCTTGCCAAGGTAAATCCAGTGAGTGTCTGGAAAGGGGTGTTGGGAGCAAACTGAGTGGCTCTCTGTGTTCTGTTTTCCCATTGGAGAAAAAAACCGTTTTGTATCTATTAGGAATCATTCAAGAGAGTGCCTGAAAGATGGGATGAGATGGGATGAAAGATTGGTGCATTCTTACAGAGTGCTGATTGGTGCATTTACTATCTGCTAGCTAGGGAGAAATGTTCTCCAAGTCCCCACTCGACCAGGAAGTTCAGCTGGCTTCACCAGTCACTGCTTTTTGTTTGTTTGTTTTTGAGACGGAGTCTTGCTCTGACTCCCAGGCTGGAGTGCAGTGGTGTGATCTCGGCTCACTGCTACCTCCATCTCCCGGGTTCAAGCAACTCTCCTCCCGAATAGCTGGGATTACAGGCACTCACCATCACTCCAGTCTAACTTTTGTATTTTTAGTAGAGACAGACTGGTCTCAAACTCCTGACCTCAGGTGATCCGCCCACCTCGGCCTTCCAAAGTGCTGGGATTACAGGCATGAGCTTCTGTGCCTGGCCACATCCTGTTTAAGAAGGCTGGTGCTAACTGCTGTGGGAAGAGCTGGAGCCTGGCCACAGTAGCTTCCCTGCCCTATCCAAACAGGTAATCGCTTCCAGGCTTTTGTGAGATTGACGATTGTGTGAAAGAATTATTACACATGGCAACCTTGTGTAAAGTTCTCTTACGTAAGAGTATCATCGGCACTTTTGTTTGTTCATGATGAGTCAAGAAATTCAAAACAGCCCAAAGTTGGAAAGTAGTGACGGAGAGAGAAAGGAAGGAAAGAAGAGTGGGGGGAGGGAGGGAAGGAATGAGGGAAGAGTAAAGAAGAGAGAAAAGATAAAGAAAAAGAAGGAGAGTAAAGGAAGGGAGGAAGGCAGGAGGGCAGGAAGGCAGAATGGCAGGCAGGCAGGAAGGAAGGAGAAAGAAAGAAAAGAAAGAAGAGAAAGAGAGCGAGAGCGAGAAAGAAAGAAAGAAAAAAGAAAGAGAAAGAAAGAAAGAAAGAAAGAAAGAAAGAAAGAAAGAAAGAAAGAAAGAAAGAAAGAAAGAAAGAAAGAAAGGAAGGAAGGAAGGAAGGAAGGAAGGAAGGAAGGAAGGAAGGAAGGAAGGAAGGAAGGAAGGAAGGAAGGAAAGAAAGAGAGAAAGAGAGAAAGAAAGAAAAGAAAGAAAGAAGAAAGAGTAAGAAAGAAGAAAGACTAAGAAAGAAGCCTGGCCAACATGATGAAACCCCATCTCTACGAAAAATACAAAAATTAGCTGGCCATGGTGGTGAGAGGTGAAGCCAGCTGGACTTCTTGGTTGGGTGGGGACTTGGAGATCTTTTCTGTCTTACGAGAGGATTGTAAAATGCACCAATCAGCACTCTGTAGCTAGGATGGTAAAATGCACCAGTCAGTGCTCTGTGGCTAGCTAGAGGTTTGTAAAATGGACCAATCAGCACTCTGTAAAATGGACCAATCAGCAGAAAGTGGTCAGGGAAAATTAAGGGAATTAAAGCTGGCCATCCCAGCCTGCAGAGGCAACCCACTTGGGTACCCTTATATGCTGTGAAAACTTTGTTCTTTTGCTCTTCAAAATAAATCTTGCTGCTGCTGACTCTTTGGATCTGTGCCATCTTTAAGAGCTGTAACACTCACTGCAAAGATGTGTGGCTCCATTCTTGAAGTTAGCGAGATCACGAACCTACCGGAAGGAACCAACTCCAGACGCAGTGGCCATGTCTGTAATCCCAGCTACTTGGGATGCTGAGACAGGAGAATTGCTTGAACCTGGGAGGGGGAGGTTGCAGTGAGCCGAGATCATGCCACTGCACTCCAGCCTGGGCAACAGAGTGAGACCCTGTCTGAAAAAGAAAGAAGGGGAGAAAGAAAGAAAGAGATTAAGCAAAGCAAAGAAGGAAGAAAAAACAAGGATTTTCTTTCCCTATGATGGTTTCCTCTGTGAAATGGAGTCTAGGGAGGAGAGGTGAGAAGCAGTGTTTCCATTTTAAAAGTAGCAATTCCAGATTCAATGCAGAGATGGTCAAATCCTGAGCTGATTAGAGTCAGCTATAACTAGTTGGTAGACGGCAATCTAGGGAACATGATACAGGCCTGTGCCGTGCTGTGACACACCATGACAGGCCAGGGCCACGTCACAGCATCAGCTTCGCCTTGCGGGTAGTGGGTTTTTGTGTTTTTTCGCGTTCTTGTTTATGAGGTGGGTTTGCTTGAAAATTGAAATGGACTTGAATCTCTAGGCTGTGGCTTATGACAGCTCATAGAAGGCCATTGGCATGATATTTTGCACCTATGAGTGAAATATCTTAAATTTCATTGATGTTTGTTAAATTATCTACTTCGACATTAATAATACATGCATGGGCCGGGCGTGGTGGCTCATGCCTGTAATCCCAGCACTTTGGGAGGCCGAGGAAGGTGGATCACTTGAGCTCAGGAGTTGGAGACCAGCCTGACCAACATGGTGAAACCCTGTCTCTGCTAAAAATCCAAAAATTACCCAGGCATGGTGGCACATACCTGTAGTCCCAGCTGCTTGGGAGGCCTGAGACTCACTTGAATCTGGGAGGGAGAGATTGCAGTGAGCCAAGATCCTGCCATGCACTCCAGCCTGGGCGACAGAGAGAGACTCTGTCTCAAAAACAGATAAATAAATACACACATACCTCATCATCTGGTGGCCACAAAGTCTCCTGGATCTGCACATGGGGCACCTTATTTTCCCAGTGTATACTGGATGACATGCAGGGCTAGTATTGTTGAAATAGTAAATCCTTAGTGACCGTCAAGCTAAATAACAGAGAGAGGGTCCCTAAAAGAAAAATATTTCTCTGGGAATAGAGCACTGCAATGGGAATACGCATGCCAGAGGAAACTATGTGTATATTTGGGGAAATAAAGGAAGACAAAAAGTTTTCAGGGAAAAAATGAGGATTATCTAATTGCTTTGAAA
Source organism: Rhinopithecus roxellana (assembly GCF_007565055.1). Classification (NCBI taxonomy): domain Eukaryota; kingdom Metazoa; phylum Chordata; class Mammalia; order Primates; family Cercopithecidae; genus Rhinopithecus; species Rhinopithecus roxellana. The sequence continues at coordinate 58,659,528 of NC_044554.1, forward strand.
TAATTAGCCTTGGCTACAAAGATCAATCATGAAAGTGTTAGTCTGAGGTTGGACAGGCAGTTGTTCAGCGGTCCTTGCAGAGTATGTTTTTTATTCAGTTGCAATGGCCTTTGTTCAAGGTTGTGGTTTTTGCAGTCTTTTGTGGTAATTTTGGTTTTCAGTTGTACAACCATTAGAACCCTCCTTTCATGGCCTTCCGAGCTGTATTTGTTGTTTTTTAACATTAGTGACTCCATTTTAATTCTGACCATTTTTACATGATGCACAGAAAAAAGAAATGTGTATTATTCATGATAATATTCCTTCGATAACCACTTAACTATGATTCGGTGAGGAGGGAGATCTTTTTTAGATAACTGAGATTAAGAAGGTATATCGATTAGCTGTTTTCGTGTAACAAACCAACTGGTTATAACAGCAAACATTTATTTGCTGGTGATTTGTGGGCTGGCAGTTTGGGCAGGAAGCAGCTGATAAGCCAGTCTCAGAACCACGTGCTGTCAGCTTGGTTTCCTCACCTCTGTGGGCTTCACTGAGGTGGACTGGGATGTCAGGGAAGGCAGGGACCCCTCTTCACATGTGTTTCGTTTTCCATGAGGCTAACTTGGACTTGTTCATAGGTAGCAGCATTGTAGGAGGCCTACTCTCGGAATGTGTGCAGAGTCACCTGTCACCTTCTATTGATCAAAGCAAGTCTCAAGGCCAGAACAGGGCCAAGGAGTAAGGGAATAGATTCCACCTCTTGAGAGGATTGGTTACAGGGAATTTTGGCTAATTTTTTTTTTTTTTAAGGCAGAGTCTCGCTCTGTCACCCAGGCTGGAGTGCCGTCGCACAATCTTGGCTCACTACAACCTCTGCCTCCTGGGTTCAAGGGATTCTTCTGCCTCCTGGGTTCAAGGGATTCTCCTGCCTCAGCCTCCTGAGTAGCTAGGACTACAGGTGCACACCACCACACTCAGCTAATTATTGTATTTTATTAGAGACGAGGTATCACCATGTTGGCCAGGATGGTCTCAATCTGCTGACCTTGCGATCTGCCTGCCTTGCTCTCCCAAAGAGCTGGGATTACAGGTGTGAGCCACCACACCTGGCCACATTTGAGCTGTTCTTAATGAACCCCAGAAGGCTTAATAAGAACTTTGATTAACTCCTTTCTAGCTTCATGAATTTACCAATCTATTCTTGGTTTTGCACCTTTAAGAAACTCTCATTTTTTAAATCTGATGAACATATGTTCGTAAGATGCTTTACTTTGTTAAAAATAAATACATAAAAAATTGAGAGAGAGACGTTCTTCGCCAAGAGTCGTCGGGGTTTCCTGCTTCAACAGTGCTTGGACGGAACCCGGCGCTCGTCCCCCATCCCGGCCGGCCGCCCATAGCCAGCCCTCCGTCACCTCTTCACCGTGTCCTCGGACGGCCCCAAGGCCCCCGGCCGCCGCTCCAGCGCCGCGCAGCCACCGCCGCCGCCGCCTGTCCTTAGCCTCCACCATGACGACCGCGTCCACCTCTCAGGTGCGCCAGAACTACCACCAGGACTCAGAGGCCGCCATCAACCGCCAGATCAACCTGGAGCTCTACGCTTCCTACGTTTACCTGTCCATGTCTTACTACTTTGACCGCGATGATGTGGCTTTGAAGAACTTTGCCAAATACTTTCTTCACCAATCTCATGAGGAAAGGGAACATGCCCAGAAACTGATGAAGCTGCAGAACCAACGAGGTGGCCGAATCTTCCTTCAGGATATTAAGAAACCAGACTATGACGACTGGGAGAGCGGGCTGAATGCGATGGAGTGTGCTTTACATTTGGAAAAAAATGTGAATCAGTCACTACTGGAACTGCACAAACTGGCCACTGACAAAAATGACCCCCATTTGTGTGACTTCATTGAGACACATTACCTGAATGAGCAGGTGAAAGCCATCAAAGAATTGGGTGACCACGTGACCAACTTGCGCAAGATGGGAGCACCCGAATCTGGCTTGGCAGAGTATCTCTTTGACAAGCACACCCTGGGAGACAGTGATAATGAAAGCTAAGCCTCAGGCTAATTTCCCCATAGCAATGGGGTGACTTCTCTGGTCACCAAGGCAGTGTATGCATGTTGGGGTTTCCTTTACCTTTTCTATAAGTTGTACCAAAACATCCACTTAAGTTCTTTGATTTGTACCATTCCTTCAAATAAAGAAATCTGGTACCAAAAAAAAAAAAAAAAAAAAATTGAGAGAAAATTATTTTGTAGCAGAAAAATGAATGAGGAGTGGTGTCATATTTCCTTCTCACATCCGTTTCTCTATGAAATGGATCTGTCCTGCAACATCTGCTCCTAACCCATACTGTTCGAATACATAGGGCTGTTGGCCATGGTCTGGGGATTATTTATAATCAGCCACAAGGGGTTACAGTGTAATGGCTTACAATTTGGTGGGGTGGGACCACAGACTAATTGGAGTTTTTTGTTTCAGTCCTCATAACTTATTTGAAGCAGGAGGCTTGGCTGTCCACCCTTTGTACTTAGTAGTCCACCAAACATCTGCCCAGTCACCACAGGGACTTTTCAATCTCCATACTTACACTTGCTTGATTCTTTGTGGTATGGACATAGACACTTATCAACATGGGATAGCTTCCTTTGAACCTGCTCCTCTCCACACAGATGACTGAACAGGCATCAAACAGAAGGGTTAAAAAATGACTAGCCTGAGTTACATTGATGACAAGATGAACTTCTGTAAAAAAAAAAAAAGAGAGAGAGAATAAACAAGTGATTATTAAGGGGATTACCTCGACCCAGTGGGTACAGTGGTCTATTATTACTAATAAGTATAACGACCAATTGGAGGCATTTCAGTGTAATCAATCTGAACACTTTGAAATGGTCTCAGCCCTGGATTTCTTCCTCCAAAGAGCCATTTACTTAGAACCTGCTTATTAGTTTTTTTTAAATATTAAGCAACTATCTATAACTTGTTTGGCCAGGGTGTCAATTCCTATACACCCATAAACCCGGAGAACTGCATCACACATTGCTTGGGGTCCCCAGTGGGTCCCTTGACATAATTGAGACAGACTTCCCTCATGAGAGGTTTTGACAGCATTTCCCTTTAATCTGGTAACATCCATTTCCTTTCCGCATTTTCTTTAGCTCCTATTTTTATCAACTTCTTTTTTTCAATGGAAGAGAAAACGGGGGTTGCAGTAGGAGAAGGAAGGCATGGAGTTAAATGGAAGAAATGGCAACTTGTTTTGCTATCTGATCTGCAAGATTATTTCCTCGACTTGTGAAAGAAAAGTCCTTTTGGTGCCCTGGGACATGTACAATAGCTGTCTCTTCTGGCAACTGGAGATTGTTGAGGACAGGAGCATCAGTTCTATTTGAACCAAATCTTGGCCTCTACTATTGATAAGACCCCTCTCCATCCAAATTTTTCCAAATGTGTGTGCCACCCCAAGGGCATACTTAGATAGTTTTTTCTTGGTTTTGTAAATGTCCTAAAGCTTGGCTGAGTGCAAACACTTCACACCCTTGGGAAGATCAATTATCAGGCCACCTTCCTGATTTTACTTTTTAAGCATCTTTCCGTTAATCACTAAATACCTATTATGTCTTTTTCTTTTAATCACTTGGGAGGATCCATCTATGAATAAGTGCCATCCTGTCTTGAAAGGAGTTTTTCCTAAGTCTGCTTGAACTTTGGTATGGTAATTAATTAGATTTAAGCATGTGTGCTCTCATTTTAAGTTTGGATTCCCCTTTAAAAAGCCTGCTGGATGAACTGAATTATTAGTAGTTAATATTAAATCATCGTTTTTCTCCTACCTTATTCCGTGCACAAGAATTAGCTGCTTCAAGGATCTAGAACTAGAAATACCATTTGACCCAGTCATCCCATTACTGGGTATATACACAAAGGATTTTAAGTCATGCTGCTATAAAGACACATGCACACATATGTTTATTGCAGCACTGTTCACAATAGCAAAGACTTGGAACCAACCCAAATGTCCATCAATGACAGACTGGATTAAGAAAATGTGACACATATACACCATGGAATACTATGCAGCCATAAAAAAGGATGAGTTCATGTCCTTGTAGGGACATGGATGAAGGTGGAAACCATCATTCCCAGCAAACTATTGCAAGGACAAAAAACCAAACACCATATGTTCCTACTCATAGGTGGGAACAGAACAATGAGAACACTTGGACACCGGAAGGGGAACATCACACACTGGGGCCTGTTGTGGGGTGGGAGGAGGGGAGAGGGATAGCATTAGGCAATATACCTAATGTAAATGACCAGTTAATGGGTGCAGCACACCAACATGGCACGTGTGTACATATGTAACAAACCTCCACATTGTGCACATGTACCCTAGAACTTAAAGTATAATAAAAAAGAAAAAAAATTTTAAAAAGAAAATAAATAAATAAATTTAAATTACTAAGATAAAAAAGAAAAAAGAAAAAAACAATTACCTGCTCCTCTTATTGCCACAGTCTTGCAAGGCTCTCCTTCCCGCTTTGCTGAGAATCTGGATTTTTTCCTTACAACCAGTAGGCCATGGTCTCCCTCACCCTAGGGGCATGGTAACTAGACAGTAGGATGCACCCCTCTGGGTGGGGTGACCGAAGGCCCCCATCCGAAAGGAGAGTATTGAAGCCCCAAAGTTGGGCGCCAGAACTATTAGGAGTAATGCTCAAAACCTTAAGGAAATTGAACACTTGAACAAAGGATTCTTAGCAAAGCAATTTTACTTCTGCGCCGAGGGGTGCCTCCTTGGCCAGTCGCCATGAGAGCACACATGAACAAAAGGGCACGAGAGCCTTTATTCCTGACGCAAGTACTGCCCCATACCCTTTCTCCATTGGCCAGGGTCGGGTCGTACAATCTAAACTAATCCCGGTTGGCTAAACATCTGATTTTTTAAGATAAGGTGGGCATGTAAAAAAAAGCAGAGAATAAAGGGGAAGGAGTGTCTCTAATGAGCTCAAAAGTTAGTCCTCCTTCCAAATAAGGAATGGAATGTGAGCTGCTACTGATAACGCCTGGTACTGTGGCATGCCTGGGCATCTAACAAAGGCAAAAAGGAAAAAAGGAGAAAAAGGAAAAAAGGTGGAGGGGTTACTATGAATTAGAGAATAAAAATTGATCACATTATTTGAAGAGAAACTTCATCATATCCCACACAACCATCCATCCATCCATCATTCATCCAACCCCAATACATGTATCCTTCTACCCATCCTTCCTTCTATTCAACCTTCCATTCATCCTTCCATCCATCCTTCCATGTTTCCGTCCATCCATCCATCCATGCCTCCCTCCCTCCATCCATCCATTGTTCCATACATTCCATCTATCCATTTATTCACCAGATATTATTGAGTCAGGGGAATATAATAATTAACAAAACGCAGAAATCTCTTCTCTCATAGAGCTTACATTCCAGTGGGTAGAAGCAGGGTAAGCAAGCAAACAGCAAATATATAAAATATATAACATATGGATAAACAAATGCTATGGAGAAGAAGAAAACACAGAAGGCCAAGAGGAAATATCAGAGGAGATGGGTTAATTTTAAATAGGATGATGAAGAAGGGCCTCTCTGAGAAGACAATCAATCAGCAAGGAAATTAAAAATGCAAGTCAGAGAATTATTCTAATACCTGAGGGCAGAGCATCCTGGGCAGTGAGAATAGCAAGGGCAAAACCCTGAGGCACAAGTACCTCTCCTGTGTAATTTTTCAGTAATGGTCAAGGTCCTCTTGGTCCTCACCAACTCTCCCTAACTTATCTGAGGGTTGACATTTTTGAACCAACAAAAGTGCTGGAAGGCAACACTCTAAGATTTTAAGGGTGCAAAACTTTCATGAAGTTTCTGGGAAAACGCTGACAACAAATGAGGAAAAACAAATGAATTAGGTAGAATTTAAAATTAAATATAATCAAATTCCATTGCATTTTACATCCAGAATACGTGTTTTCAAAAATCGAAAGACTTGTTAAATGAGAATAATTTGAAATAAAAGTGTCTTTTTCATTTGGTTTTCCCAGTGGATGTATAAAATAACTAATTGAGTTAAATTTGTTCCTTTTTAAATCCTTAATGCCTCTCTAGAATGTAAAAGTTCATTTCTTATTGTGGAAATTTTGAAAATTATGTAAAAGTGTAATAAAAATAAACTTGTTGCCAAACAACATAGAAAAAAACTCTGTTAATATTCAAATCTTTCTAAATAGGTTTTCCTTTTATTTCTAAGTTTTGTTTGTTTGAAGTGAAAAAGGCTTATTTTATTTGCATTTTTATTACTAGTCTGTACAATTTTTCACGTCATTTAATGGTCAATTTTTATGTACCAACTTTCTTTTGGGCATCTTAGATTTCTCTTATTGATATGAATAAGCTCTATTGATTATAAGAAAATTGCCAAATGGTTTTGTCCAAGTCTGTTTATTTCCTATTTTTTGTTTGTTTGTTTGTTTGTGTGTTTTTGTTTTGAGATGGAGTTTCACTCTGTCACCCAGGCAGGAGTGCAGTGGCACAGTTTTGGCTCACTGCAACCTTCGCCTCCTGGGTTCAAGCGTTTCTCGTGCCTCAGTCTCCTGAGTGGGAAAACAGGGGTGTGCCACCATTCCTAGATCAGTTCTGTAGTTTTGTTAGAGACCAGGTTTCGCCATCATGGCCAGGTTCCGCCATGATGACCTCAAATGATCCACCCTCCTCAACCTCCCAAAGTGCTGGGATTACAGGCGTGAGTGACGCCGCTGACATATTTTTGCATAATTGTCTGTTCACAGTTTACATTGCTATAGTCTTGCACGTTCATTAAAGCAAAAAAAAAAAATTATTTCCAACAATCTTCACTCTTCAGGGTTCTTTCAAATTTTACTGAAAAATATTTTCTACAGAAACCTCTTTCATCTGTACATTCTTAACTATAATGTACAGTTAAAATCACAATAATGCAATAAGCAGGCTCCACATTTTTTAAAATAATATTTCATATAGCAATAGTCTCATTATGTTGCCCAAGCTAGTCTCGAATTCCGGGCCTCAAGCGAACCTCCTGCCTCAGCCTCCCATACTGCTGGTATTACAGGTGTGAACCACTAGTCCCAGCTGGGTCCAAATTTGTAATCATGTAAAATGCAGAGTTGTTGCAAGGTTGTTGAAATGACTGGAGCAGCCCTGGACAGTCAGGCTTTAAGGGGTCTGACTGGGAAATCCAAATCCCTTTAGATCCCAGTTATACTTTGGCATCATCTGGCCAGCATTTGCCAGATCTCACTTCAATACAACACGGGAAGTCTAGCCCTCTGGACTACCTGGGCCCGGCAGGACAGTCACAGTGATTCCACAATCTCCATGGTAGTTGCTACCCATATTTCCAGCCCTCTCTTAGACAATGAGTGGAGAGAATACTTGAAACATAAGAGCCTTGCCTCCCTACTTCCCACGACAGGCTCCCTTCCTTTTCCACACCGACCTTACCATCTTCCTCTCTGTGGTTACTCCCCTTCCTTTCTCTTCATAAGGCAAGTTCCCTACATTATCAAAAGAGTTATTTAACACATGTCTGTAGTGTATACCTTAGATTCTCTCCCCATAATGGCAGCTTTGGTTTAGTTGTAGAGGATGGTGGCTTTATTTCTGACCAACTGGGACAAAATAGTGAAAAAATTTTAGGATGGATGCCTTGTATTTGTTACAGTTGTGACATTGAGGACCATGAGATCTGCAAGGTTCTCATTACTCGAGATATAAATCCTGAAAATATAATCAGATAACTTGCTGGTGAGGTGGTGTGTGCCTGTGATCCCATCACTTTGGAAGGCAAAGGCGGGAGGATCACTTGAGGCCAGGAGTTCAAGACCAGCCTGGGCAGCATAGCAACATCACAAGATCATGTCTCTACAAAAATTAATTAGCAGGAGGTCGTGGCCTGTGCCTGTACTCTGAGCTACTCATGGCGCTGAGGCAGGAGAATCATTTGAGCCCAGGAATTGAAGGTTGCAGTGAGCTATAATCATGCCACAGCACTCCACTCCAGCCTGGGCAACAGAGCAAGACTCGTTCTCTACAAAGACAGAGAACAGAATCACTAAGAAGTTGCTTGTTAAAACACAGCATTCCTCCACATTAGCTTTTCAAATTTACCTCTGTTTGGTTAAATTCAAGTGAAAAAAACAAACAAAAAAAAGCCACATAATAGAAACCCAATCATTTTCTCCTATAACCTAAACTTTTTATCAAGTCAGTCATAATCACAGTCACATGAAGAAGAAAATTTTCACCAAATGCTCACTAAGGAGATATCACTGGGCTCTGGGTTGAAATTGCTTCCTGTGTATCAATTGTATACATTTTATATACTTTTTTAAAATTATACTTTAAGTTCTAGAGTACATGTGCACAACCTGCAGGTTTGTTACATATGTATACATGTGCCATGTTAGTGTGCTACACCCATTAACTCATCATTTACATTAGGTATATCTCCTATTGCTATCCCTCCCTCTCCCCCCTCCCCACAATAGGACCCGGTGTGTGATGTTTCCCTTCCTGTGTCCAAGTGATCTCATTCTTCAATTCCCACCTATGTGTGAGAGCATGCGGTATTTGGTTTTCTGTTCTTTGCAATAGTTTGCTGAGAATGATGGTTTCCAGCTGCATGCTTGTCCCTACAAAGGACACAAACTCATCCTTTTTTATGGCTGCATAGTATTCCATGGTGTATATGTGCCACATTTTCTTAATCCAGTCTGTCACTGATGGACATTTGGGTTGGTTCCAAGTCTTTGCTATTGTGAACGGTGCTGCAATAAACACACGTGCGCATGTGTCTTTATAACAGCATGACTTATAATCCTTTGGGTATATACCCAGTAATAGGATGGCTGGGTCAAATGGTATTTCTAGTTCTAGATCCTTGAGGAATTGCCACACTGTTTTCCACAATGGTTGAACTAGTTTACACCAACAGGTGTAAAAGTGTTCCTATTTTTCCACATCCTCTCCAGCCCTGTTGTTTCCTGATTTTTAAATGATTGCCATTCTAACTGGTGTGAGGTGGTATCTCATTGTGGTTTTGATTTGCATTTCTCTGATGGCCAGTGATGATGAGCATTTTTTCATGTGTCTGTTGGCTGTATGAATGTCTTCTTTTGAGAAGTGTCTGTTCATATCTTTTGCCCACTTTTGGATAGGGTTGTTTGTTTTTTTCTTGTAAATTTGATTGAGGTCTTTATAGGTTCTGGATATTAGCCTTTTGTCAGATGAGTAGATTGCAAAAGTTTTCTCCCATTCTGTAGGTTGTCTGTTCACTCTGATGGTAGTTTCTTTTGCTGTGCAGAAGTTCTTTAGTTTAATTAGATCATATTTGTCAATTTTGGCTTTTGTTGCCATTGCTTTTGGTGTTTTAGACATGAAGTCCTTGCCCATGCCTATGTTCCGAATGGTATTACCTAGGTTTTCTTCTAGAGTTTTTATGGTTTTAGGTCTAACGTTTAAGTCTCTAATCCATCTTGAATTAATTTTCGTATAAGGAGTAAGGAAAAGATCCAGTTTCAGCTTTCTACTTATGGCTAGCCAATTTTCCCAGCACCATTTATTAAATAGGGAATCCTTTCCCCATTTCTTGTTTTTGTCAGGTTTGTCAAAGATCAGATGGCTGTGGATGTGTGGTATTATTTCTGAGGCCTCTGTTCTGCTCCGTTGGTCTATATCTCTGTTTTGGTACCAGTACCATGCTGTTTTGGTTACTGTAGTCTTGTAGCATAGTTTGAAGTCAGGTAGCGTGATGCCTCCAGCTTTGTTCTTTTGGCTTAGGATTGTCTTGCCAATGAAGGATCTTTTTTGGTTCCATATGAACTTTAAAGCAGTTTTTTCCAATTCTGTGAAGAAAGTCATTGGTAGCTTAATGGGGGTGGCATTGAATCTATAAATTACCTTGGGCAGTATGGCCATTTTCACAATATTCATTCTTCCTATCCATGAGCATGGTATGTTCTTCCATTTGTTTGTGTCCTCTTTGATTTCACTGAGCAGTGGTTTGTAGTTCTTCTTGAAGAAGTCCTTTACATCCCTTGTAAGTTGGATTCCTAGATATTTTATTCTCTTTGAAGCTATTGTGAATGGGAGTTCATTTGTGATTTGGCTCTCTGTTTGTCTGTTACTGGTGTATAAGAATGCTTGTGATTTTTGCACATTGATTTTGTATCCTGAGACTTTGCTGAAGTTGCTTATCAGCTTAAGGAGATTTTGGGCTGAGACAGTGGGGTTTTCTACATATACAATCATGTCATCTGCAAACAGGGACAATTTGACTTCTTCTTTTCCTAACTGAATACCCTTGATTTCTTTCTCTTGCCTGATTGCCCTAGCCAGAATTTCCAACACTATGTTGAATAGGAGTGATGAGAGAGGGCATCCCTGCCTTGTGCCAGTTTTCAAAGGGAATGCTTCCAGTTTTGCCCATTCAGCATGATATTGGCTGTGGGTTTGTTATAAATAGCTCTTATTATTTTGAGATATGTTCCATCAATACTGAATTTATTGAGAGTTTTTAGCATGAAGGGCTGTTGAATTTTGTCAAAGGCCTTTTCTGCATCTATTGAGATAATCATGTGGTTTTTGTCTTTGGTTCTCTTTATATGCTGGATTACATTAATTGATTTGCATATGTTGAACCACTATTGCATCCCAGGGATGAAGCCCACCTGACCATGGTGGATAAGCTTTTTGATGTGCTGTTGGATTCGGTTTGCCAGTATTTTATTGAGGATTTTTGCATCGATGTTCATCAGGGATATTGGTCTAAAATTCTCTTTTTTTGTTGTATCTCTGTCAGGCTTTGGTATCAGGATGATGTTGGCCTCGTAAAATGAGTTAGGGTGGATTCCCTCTTTATCTATTGACTGGAATAGTTTCAGAAGGAATGTTACCAGCTACTCCTTGTACCTCTGGTAGAATTGGCTGTGAAACCGTCTGGTCCTGGACTTTTTTTGGTTGGTAGGCTATTAATTATTGCCTCAATTTCAGAGCCTGCTATTGGTCTATTCAGGGATTCAGCTTCTTCCTGGTTTAGTCTTGGGAGAGTGTAAGTGTCCAGGAAATTATCCATTTCTTCTAGATTTTCTAGTTGATTTGCGTAGAGGTGATTATAGTATTCTCTGATGGTAGTTTGTGTTTCTGTGGGGTCGGTGGTGATATCCCCTTTATCACTTTTTATTGTGTCTATTTGATTCTTCTCTCTTTTCTTCTTTATTAATCTTGCTAGTGGTCTATCGATTTTGTTGACCTTTTCAAAAAACCAGCTCCTGGATTCATTGATTTTTTTGAGGGTTTTTTGGTGTCTCTATCTCCTTCAGTTCTGCTCTGATCTTAGTTATTTCTTGCCTTCTGCTAGCTTTTGAATGTGTTTGCTCTTGCTTCTCTAGTTCTTTTAATTGTGATGCTAGGGTGTCAGTTTTAGATCTTTCCTGCTTTCTCTTGTGGGCATTTAGTGCTATAAATTTCCCTCTACACACTGCTTTAAATGTGTCCCAGAGATTCTGGTATGTTGTATCTTTGTTCTCATTGGTTTCAAAGAACATCTTTATTTCTGCCTTCATTTCGTTATGTACCCAGTAGTCATTCAGGAGCAGGTTGTTCAGTTTCCATGTAGTTGAGTGGTTTTGATTGAGTTTCTTCGTCCTGAGTTCTAGTTTGATTTCACTGTGTTCTGAGAGACAGTTTGTTATAATTTCTGTTGTTTTACATTTGCTGAGGAGTGCTTTACTTCCAACTGTGTGGTCAATTTTGGAATAAGTGCTATGTGGTGCTGATAAGAATGTATATTCTGTTGATTTGGGGTGGAGAGTTCTATAGATGTCTATTAGGTTCGCTTGGTGCAGAGTTGAGTTCAATCCTGGATATCCTTGTTAACTTTCTGTCTCGTTGATCTGTCTAATGTTGACAGTGGGGTGCTGAAGTCTCCCATCATTACTGTATGGGAGTCTAAGTCTCTTTGTAAGTCTCTAAGGACTTGCTTTATGAATCTGGTGCTCCTGTATTGGGTGCATATATATTTAGGATAGTTAGCTCTTCCTGTTGAATTGATCCCTTTACCATTATGTAATGGCCTTCTTTGTCTCTTTTGATCTTCGATGGTTTAAAATCTGTTTTTTCAGAGACTAGGATTGCAACCCCAGCTTTTTTGTTTTTTGTTTGTTTTCCATTTACTTGGTAGATCTTCCTCCATCCGTTTATTTTGAGCCAGTTGTGTCTCTGCATGTGAGATGGGTCTCCTGAATACAGCAAACTGATGGGTCTTGACTCTTCATCCAATTTGCCAGTCTGTGTCTTTTAATTGGATGATTTAGTCCATTTACATTTAAGATTAATATTATTATGTGTGAACTTGATACTGTCATTATGATATTAGCTGGTTATTTTGCTCACTAGTTGATGCAGTTTCTTCCTAGCATTGATGGACTTTACATTTTGACATGTTTTTGCAATGGCTGGTACCTATTGTTCCTTTCCATGTTTAGTGCTTCCTTCAGGATCTCTTGTAGGGCAGGCCTGGTAGTGACAGAATCTCTAAGCATTTGCTTGACTGTAAAGGATTTTATTTCTGCTTCACTTATGAAACTTAGTTTGGCTGGATATGAAATTCTGAATTGAAAATTCTTTTCTTTAAGAGTGTTGAATATTGGCCCCCACTCTCTTCTGGCTTGGAGAATTTCTGCTGAGAGATCTGCTGTTAGTCTGATGGGCTTCCCTTTGTGGGTAACCCGACCTTTCTCTCTGGCTGCCCTTAATATTTATTCCTTCATTTCAACTTTGGTGAATCTGACAATTATGTGTCTTGGAGTTTCTCTTCTCGAGGAGTATCTTTGTGACTTTCTCTGTATTTCCTGAATTCAAATGTTGGCCTGCCTTACTAGGTTGGGGAAGTTCTCCTGGATGATATCCTGCAGAGTGTTTTCCAACTTGGTTCCATTTTCCCTGTCACTTTCAGGCACACCAATCAGATGTAGATTTGGTCTTTTCACATAATCCCATATTTCTTGGAGGCTTTGTTCATTTCTTTTTACTCTTTTTACTCTACACTTCTCTTCTCAGTTCATTTCATTCATTTGATCTTCAATCGCTGATACTCTTTCTTCCAGATGATCGAGTCGGTTACTGAAGCTTGCGCATTTGTCACATAGTTCTCATGTTATGAATTTCATCTCTATCAGTTCTTTTAAGGACTTCTCTACATTGGTTGTTCTAGTTAGCCATTCACCAAATCTTTTTTCAAGGTTTTTAGTTTCTTTGCACTGGTTATGTAGTTCCTCCTTTAGCTCTGAGAAGTTTGATCGACTGAAGCCTTCTTCTCTCAACTCATCAAAGTCATTCTCCATCCAGCTTTGTTCCGTTGCTGGCAATGAGCTGCATTCCTTTGGAGGGGGAGATGCACTCTGATTTTTTGAAATTCCTGCTTTTCTGCACTGCTTTTTCCCCCATCTTTGTGGTTTTATCTGCCTTTGGTCTTTGATAATGGTGACATACTGATGGGGTTTTGGTGTGGGTGTCCTTTCTGTTTGTTAGTTTTCCTTCTAACAGTCAGGACCCTCAGCTGTAGGTCTGTTGGAGTTTGCTTGGGTTCCACTCCAGACCCTGTTTGTCTGGGTATCAGCAGCGGAGGCTGCAGAAGATAGAATATTGCTGAACAGTGAGTGTTGCTGTTGGATTCTTGCTCTGGAAGCTTCGTCTCAGGGGTGTACCCCACCCTGTGAGGTGTGAGGCGTTGGTCTGCACCTAGTGGGGGATGTCTCCCAATTAGGCTACTCAGGGGTCAGGGACTCACATGAGCAGGCTGTCTGTTCTCAGATCTCAACCTCCATGCTGGAAGATCCACTGCTCTCTTCAAAGCTATCAGACAGGGGCATTTACCTCTGCCGAGGTTTCTGCTGCTTTTTGTTTAGCTATGACCTGTCCCCAGAGGAGGAGTCTACAGAAGCAGGCTAGCCTCCTTGAGCTGTGGTGGACTCCACCCAATTCGAGCTTCCTGGTGGCTTTGTTTACCTACTTAAGCCTCAGCAATGGCGGGTGCCCCTCCCCAAGCCTTGCTGCCGTCTTGCAGTTAGATCTGACTGCTGTGCTAGCAACGAGGGAGGTTCCGTGGGAGTGGGATCCTCTGGGCCAGAGGTGGGATGTAATCTCCTGGTGTGCCGTTTGCTAAGACCCTTGGTAAAGCACAGTATTAGGGTGGGAGTTACCCGATTTTCCAGGTGTTTTGTGTCTCAATTTCCTTTGGCTAGGAAAAGGAATTCACTTCCCCTTTGCGCTTCCCAGGTGAGGTGATGCCTCGCCCTGCTTCAGCTGTTGCTGGTCGGGCTGCACCCACACACCAGAACCAACTGTCCGACACAACCCAGTGATATGAACCCAGTACCTCAGTTGAAAATGCAGAATCACCTGTATTCTGTGTCACTCATGCTGGGAGCTGGAGGCTGGAGCTGTTCCTATTCAGCCATCATGGGTGTGCCTCCATATACATTTTAAAAGCATCCCATCTATGACATTGTGTATGGATGTGAACATATATACTAAAAATACAAAAATGTGGATGGGAAGTATACCAGGCAAAGGTCTAGCCAGGAGAAAAGAAACTGTGCTAAGATTTTTACATTTTGTTTGATTCAAATAATTGGTTATGATAGGTGATCAGTTACACATGATGGAATAGCTGGGCTATGGAAAGGAGACGAGGCAACTCAGTTTAGCAGCAGCAGGAAGACATCCTCACTCCTAAGGAAGAAGGACAAAGAAAGGATGCTGCTCCCTCAACCCAGATGCTTTGTCTGGTAGGAGATAGAAGCAAGGTGGAGGCTGCCTGGAAAAAGCTGGGCCCACAGAGGAATGTGCTTTCTACTGGAGATGCCACTCAAGGTCAAGAGACAGGGAGAGAGGGAGAGAGAAATGCCTGGCTCTTCCCTTCTCCAGCCCTTCAAGCTCCTAACAGTACCTCTCACTGAGGAAACCCAGGGGAAGTTATAACATAGCAAGGAAGCCTGGGAATGTAGGTGTACCCCTCAGCCCCAGTCAGAGGGTGAGGGGACTCACCAATTTAGGATAGGCATTTGCCTCTGGAGAGGTAGTCAGGGGAATGTGCACAAAGTGGTCCTTGACTATATTGGTAACCCCTAATTTCTTTAATTTTTTTTTTTTTTTTTTTTTTTTTTTTTTGAGATGGAGTCTCACTCTGTCGCCCAAGCTGGAGTGTAGTGGCCAGATCTCAGCTCACTGCAAGCTCCGCCTCCTGGGTTCACGCCATTCTCCTGCCTCAGCCTCCCAAGTAGCTGGGACTACAGGCGCCCGCCACCTCGCCCGGCTAGTTTTTTGTATTTTTTAGTAGAGACGGGGTTTCACCATGTTAGCCAGGATGGTCTCGATCTCCTGACCTTGTGATCCGCCCGCCTCTGCCTCCCAAAGTGCTGGGATTACAGGCTTGAGCCACCGCGCCCGGCCTAATTTTTTTTAAAGGTTTGGAGACAATATGGCAAAATGTTAGCATTTGTTTTTTGTTTTTTGTTTTGAGACAGAGTCTCTCTCTGTCACCCAGGCTGGTGTGCAGTGGTGCAAGTCTGGCTCACTGCAACCTCCACCTTCCGGGTTCAAGTGACCCTCCCACCTCAGTCTCTCTAGTAGCTGGGACTACAGGTGCACACCACTACACCCGGCTAACCCTGGTTAATATTATAATGTGGGCGACCAGAGGCTCATTACTTTATTTTCTGTACATTACTATATAGTTGGAATATTTCATAAGAAGCGATTATTATAGGAGAAACAGAAATGTTCCAGATTAATGTCAATAGTAAGCATCTTTATTGTATTTCCACGCTACTTCCCAAGGAAATGTCACATCTCTGTCAGTGAACAGTAGCATGTTTGTGGAGTTTTCATGCTGTGCCATTGACTCTTTGGCATGATGGTGTATTGAAGACAAGGTGGGAGAGCAAGACAGGGAATGAGTGGAGACAGGCAAGGAGGAAAGGTGGCAGGAAAAGACTCAGGAGGAAGAGGATGACCATTGATCGCTGTGAGCTCTCCCAGAGCCTGCCTGCCTTTGAAACTTGGTTCAGTCACTTATTACCTGGGGGGCCTTGAACAAGTTCCTCCTCTCTCCCTCGTAAGATGTTAATAGTACCTACCTCAGTGGGTTATTTTGAGGATTCAGTGACTTCACCCACAGGAAAACACTTCACATTGTGTGGGCGCATAGTCCTCTCTCAATCCACGTTAGTTACGATCATTATTTTTTGATTATTGATCTTTACATCCTCAGTGTTAGCAGAGTTCTTGTGCTTAACAAACATTTGTTCAGATCAGATAAGTGGAAAAAATTGTCATTTGCTTATTCAAGCCATGTTTTTCTGTGATATTCTGATCCTAGTTGAATATACAGAAATACATGTCTAAAACAGCACCTCGATTCTGGTCTACAACAGGATGAAGTTCACTGTGATTTCAGATAAGCTTGGCTAAAATAGGACTTGATGGAGATAGTCACACTTCAGCGAAGAAAGAGAATCCCCTGTGTAATGTCATCAGGAGACTCAACCTCAATATTCTGCATTGAAGGGATACTCCTCCAAATGAGAGGATCTGCAGAAACAAAAAAATAGAGAAACTGTGTTCCATCAAAGCAACAGCTCTGGTTCAGAAGGTATTCTTCTTGGTGGACTCTATGGTATCTGTGCTCTCTCAGCCTCCTCCCTGCAAGAACACAAGAAGGGTGCTCACACCTTGACCTTCCCTCAATTTGATATGAGGGCTTTGATAGGAAGGAGGACAGACAGTGACCAGGGCACGGGAAACAACTCGGAATGACAACTCATGGTAAGCCTGGTGTCAGGTGAGGCAACTGAGAAGTCTTGTCCCAATCCACTGTCACAACATCATGAGGTAGGAAACACCAGCAGAATTGACAGCTTGGGGATTGTTATGAGTATTAAATGAGATAATTGCACCGGCAAAGGGCTCAGGACACTGGCACATTCTCAGCTAAGATTCAATGGATGTTAGCTGAGATGAGTATTATCATCCTAATTTATAAGTAAAGAAGCCAACTTGGAAAAACTAGGAAATTTATCCAGTGTCACACAGCTAAGAAACCAGTGTTAGAGTTGGATCTGAGGCCAGGTGGACTTACTCCTGAGCCACCAAGCCATTGCCTCCACCGGAAATGATGTTCATTGGAAGGTCAGCGGTTCAGTTTGGGGAGAGTCCCATTTTATGTTCACCCTTCCTTTTTACACTACGCAGCTGCTACTTTGTTAAGCACTGATAAAAGTAAGCCATTGTAAGATGAGGAAAGGCTGCTGTGATACTAAGGGTGGGCAGGATAGATATGGAATTTCATGACATGAAAGCTACGCTTGAGATACTGAAACCATTTTTAAAAGCTGAAAAATCATTTTGGTTATAGAAACATTGGAAGAAATTCAAATTGTCATTGAATTGCAGACCTCACAGTAATAAATGGCAGAAAACTCTCTTGGATATATTTAATTAGATACATTAATCAGAAAGTATTGATTGTAAAGAGATGATTTAGGATTCCCACCTACCCAGAGTGAAAACTTTCTTTCAACCACTTGTCTACGATTTAAAGTAAAGTTACCACCACCTCCTTTGAGAGGCATTTGGAGATTATTTAATCCAGCCTCCCTGGCCTTCTTGCTTGAATGCTCTGAACGCAATCCCACCTCAGGGCCTTGGCACCTGCTGTTATCACTGCCAAGAATGCGCTTCCCCAAATATGCATATGGCATATTCCTCACAGCAAATCCTCCCTTGACCCACCCCGTATAAAGGATCCATCCCACTACCACCCACTACTTCCTATCCACTTTGCCCTACTTTATTTTTCTGTCTAGCATTTGTTACTGTCTGACACATATATTTTGATTTGATTTATTTCTATTCTGTCTTCTTCCCTCCCTCCCTAAGCATGTGGAAGCAGCAGCTTTGCATAGTATGATAACCCAAGCATCTAGAAAATGCCTGGCACATAGAGGACCACTAGATATTTATTGAATGCATGAATAAATGAATGCTCGCCTCCTGCCTATCGAACACACACCTTCTGTTACAATTCTAGCTCTACATCCAGAAGTTCAGACAATCAGCAGCAATTAGAGATGTGTCCATCACAGTGATTCCCAGGCACCCCAATTTTAACTTTCAAATCTGCCCCAAAATTGTATTTGAAGACACAAGTAGTCCCAGCAGCCTTCTAATCCTTTTAACTAACCCTCTACCAGTTTAGAAAAACTCCTGGCAATATTCCTAGTTAACTCCATGCCACTTACTGCAACATGTTGCAGGCCCTCCAGTTTCTGTTGAAGCTGAGGATGGTTGCCATCTCCTCGTCACTCAATTTAAAGTCAAAGACCTGGAAAGATAGGAGTTCCGGTACATCTTCGGTAAGGCCGTTACTGCTGTGACTGGAGACTGCCGGTCATTTTCGCAGGGAGTTCTAGCAGCACAAACTGGTCACAGGTGTTTTTCCCATTATGTCCATGGGATACAAGTTTTTCTCTAAATTAAGTCCTACACAAAGACCACCGTATTTGTAGTGCTCAGTGTTCCAGGCAGAGGGAGACCAGGCTCACAGGCACTAAGCCCCAGGTGTGCACAGGCCCTGTGCTCCATGATGCGCCCTTCTAGAAGACAGTTCTCCAAGGGCAGTTCACACCTCCTCTGCTGCCGGAAGATGAGCAGGGAGGCCAGGACAGTCTGCTCATGTGGTGGCCAAGGGCTTAGCTGCTCAGGGGCAACTGAGGGTCTTCTCAGTGCTGTGAGGCACAGCTGTGCTCAGACCCGACAGGGCTTCAGCAGGCACTGTCACCAGCATGTCGTAAGCCCATGGATCATTCATCTCAGGTATACTGAGCCTAGATCCCTGGGCTGGAAAATGATAGGGTGGTGGGAACGGAAGGGGCCAAAGACAGTGCAGGGATGAGTTGAGAAGCCTAGTGACAGGGTCTGTCTTTGCCCCACTTCTGTGAGGAATACCAGGGCCGACCAGCCGGGATCATACCTGAATGTTCTCAACAATGCGTGCTGGTGTCACAGACTTGGGGATCACAATCACATTCCTCTGGATATGGAAACGGATCAGAACCTGTGCGGAAAGGGGACATCATGTTTCCACTCAGCTACAAGGACCCCTCCTTTTATGGAAAGGAAGAATAAAACATCTTCGCAGCTCACTGTGGCTTCAGGTACAATCGCTAATACTGACTGAGCCCTTGACAGCTATTAGACTTGTGCCAGCCCTCCGCCTCATTTTCTCCCTTCATCTTAGGGACAACTCTGCGATCTTCATTTTTTAGGAATAAAGAAAGCAGCTTGGGGGTCATAAGGCTGATCAGAGGTAGAGTTGGCATCTGAACCCTTATCTCTAGACTCCAAAGCCATGCTTCACGACTTGACTGTAAGGCTTAACAGGAAGCTGTGAGGCAGAAGCTATCTTTGTTTCAGTGACAGCTCTTGTGTTTCCTGGAGGTTCCAACAGACTTCAAATGAAACACTATAGATGGCTTCAGCTCCTGTGTTCTTCCCCTTTAAGGAGTTACTTGAGGACAACACAAGAAATGAAACATGAGACTGGAAGAAATAGTTGTTGGATAACAGGAAAAATAAAAATATGGTACCTGGGCTACAGTTTTTTTGTGGTTTGCAGCTATCTCCTTAATCTTGGGATCCTCTAGCAGGGAAGGATCGTCTGGCTTGGCCCTAGGGGCAGAAAGATGCTGATGAGAACAATCACCATGGCTACCATGTACAGATGGACACCACTCCAATGAGGGTCTCAAGACTGATCATCAGAGCCTCTCCATCTGGGAGACAGGCAGGAGGACCTGGAAGCTTGGTTCCTCCCCCGGGCTCTGAAGCCTCAGCATTTTGCAAAGCCTGCTTCATCCTTGGGTGGCTGAACTGGAAATATTCCCAGAGAGTCAAACGCGTTGCCCATGTTTTTGTTATTGCTGTTGTTGTTGCTTTTTTAATTCCCATTTGTTCCCACTGTCATCCCATTTGGTTGTACCAAATGCATTACCTTACACACGTTTTTCTTTCCAGTGACTTATGGTCTCATACCAATATTTACCAAACATAACATAATGTTTTTAAGATTATCAAGAGAAGGATCCACTGCTTGGAAGCCTCACCAAGGTCTATCCGGAGAGCCCAGGGGGCTGTAGGCCGTAACGGTGATGCCCTTGGAGTGGCAGTACTGGATCAGTTTCTCCTGCGTGAGGTATGGATGACACTCAACCTGCAACAGCAAACAATCCGCATCACGGGGAAAGGTGGCTGGGTTTTTGAGTTGTTCATAGGGAGTTCAACACACACACAGACAAAAAGACCACTAAGTAAAGACCAAACACCTACCCACGGAGATTCTTGCTAACACACCCATGAGGTCAGCCTCACACCTCCCGCAAGTGTCCTGATCACTGACCCCTGAGGTGAGACTCCAGGCATAGCATTGAACGTTCCTCCCAATGTTTAAGAAGTAATAGGGCAAGACCTTTATTTACCCTTATACTAAACAGAATTTACCTGGTTAGTCACTGGTTTATATTTCAGTCCAGGTTTGTTCAAGAGCTTCTCAATCTGGAAGTGGTTGAAATTGGAGATGCCAAGGGCTTTCACCAGCCCCTCATCCACCAGCTCCTCCATGGCCTGTCATAGAAAGGAATACCTTTGGGGCAGCCCCAGAGGGACTAAAGGGACCCTGGCTTGCCTTAGTCCTCCCTGGGGCAGAAATTGCTAAAGGATTCACCACAACAGGGTTAGCTGAAGCATTCACAGGAAGTTTCAGTCCAGGGCCTGGGTGCCCATCAGTGAATGTTCCAGTCCTACTGCCCCTCCCCAGCCCAAGAAAAACTAGGAGTAACAGGTAAAAATTTTATATTCTTGCCACTCTCACCTTACACGTAAAGAAACACATACAAAATTATACTTCTGTACACAGGGGACATATGAAAGTTTTGTAATGCAAAAAATAAAAAATGAACATTTGCAAGCTTATGAGATGATTTTATTTTTAATAAATCCAAATGACAGCGGGTAGCTACTGCTGTGTGTGCATTGTACACCCAAACCTGGGCAAGCTGTGTTAGTCAGGAAGAGGCTGCAGCATGTGGAGAAGCCTCACTTATGGGTCCTGTGTCACTTTCTCCCACACCAACCGTGCTTGAGTTTGCAGGAAGGTCATGCATATAGATTATGCCCTGGCAGGGGCACCTGGGCAAGGAGTTGTGTGGGGCTGAAACCTGACCCACTGTCTGCATATCCAGCCATGCTTCCCAGTACAGAAACTACAGGGACCCCCAAGGAAGGGAATCTTTGTATAACTTTTAGCCTATATTGGGCATTTTCCAAACTTGCCCAATGATATCATATATGTTAGCAGCAGCCTCCAATGCAACATGTATTTATTAGCCATCTATTACATGTTCCAGAAGTTGTCAGGATGTAAAAGTATACAATGTGCTTCCTTCTTCCGGGATTCTTATAGTCCAGTTAAAGTGCTAGGGTTCCCTTCTGTGGAGTTATCAACCATGACACTGAGGTTGCCTCAGATAACATGACCGGGGCATAGACAGAGTCAGAAAGGGCAGAGAAGGAAGAGATTCACACAGCCTGCAGCTGTCAGGGCAGACCTTCAGGTAGAGTTTAAACTGCACCTCAGAAAAAAAAGAAAAAGAGAGAGAGAGAAAAGAGGGGAAAAACATGAGCATATGAGACAGGAAGGCAATAGCAAAGCTCAGAGGCAGGGATGAACATGACATGTTCAGGGCACTCTTTATTCAGCCCTTCTCAACTTTGGCTGCAACTTGGAATCGCCAGGGAAGTTTAAAAACTACCGGTGGATGCAGTGGCTCATGACTGTAATCTCAGCACTTTGGGATAGGATTGGAACAGGGGGTTTGGGCCTGGGTTTCAGCAACCTAGGGTAAGTTTTTAACTCTTGTAGGCCTTAGTATTCTCTTCTTACAAAAAGTCTTATAATATACATACTAATAATGTATATCTTTCTGATACACATTATCAGAGGCTGAGACAGGAGGATTGCTTGAGGCCAGGTGTTCGAGACCATCCTGGGCAACATAGCAAGACTCTGTCTCTATCAGAAAAATTTTTCTTAATTAGCTGGATGTGGTGGCATGTGCCTCTGATCCCAGCTACTTGGGAGCATTGCTTGAGCCCAGGAGTCCGAGGCTGCACTGAGCTATGATCTTGCCATTGTACTGCAGCCTGTGCAACAGAACAAAACTGTCTCTGAATTTAAAAAAAAAAAAAAAAGTAATATCGGTGGCTGGGTTTCACCCCCCAGAGTTTCTTACAGATTTTTGTCTGAGTTGTAGCCTCGATATTGGGATTTTTAAACTCCTCAGGTGATTCTAATGAATAGCCACACTGAGAACCACTAGTATAGATGAAGTTATTCAAATTGGGCAGTAGAGTTTAGATGCTATGAAAACATAAGGTTCCCAAAACTTCTGATGGGGCAATTAGATAATATAAAAGCTATTGTACATCATAGGTCAGGTTAGTTTGCCTGTCTTTGAACTTGACTTCTTTATACTTTTTCCTCCCCTCTGCTTCAGGGTGGTCAATGAGGTTTCTACTGAACTGGCTGTGGGTCTACAGAAACATCCAGCGCTTTCATATTCAAGTCTGCTCGTTTCAAATCAGAGCCTCTGACCTTGATCACTGGTATCTTTTCATGCCTTTCAAATGTTGTATTTAGCAGTCATCCTTGTATTCATTCAGAAAACATAGCACTGTGAGCACAGGCTACACTGACACATGAGCCATATTTTTTTTTTTTTTTTTTTTTTTTTTTTTTTTTTTGAGACGGAGTCTCGCTCCGTCCCCCAGGCTGGAGTGCAGTGGCTGGATCTCAGCTCACTGCAAGCTCCGCCTCCCGGGTTTACGCCATTCTCCTGCCTCAGCCTCCCGAGTAGCTGGGACTACAGGCACTCACCACCTCGCCTGGCTAGTTTTTTGTATTTTTTTTTTTAGTGGAGACGGGGTTTCACCGTGTTAGCCCGGATGGTCTTGATCTCCTGACCTCGTGATCTGCCCATCTCAGCCTCCCAAAGTGCTGGGATTACAGGCTTCAGCCACCACGCCCGGCCTCACATGAGCCGTATTAATATCATCATAGGAGCTAAGGCAAACTGATAAAATGTATTGCAAATGGCCAGGTGCGGTGGCTCACGCCTGTAATCAGAGCGCTTTGGGAAGCCGAGATGGGTGGATCCCCTGAGGTCAGGAGTTTGAGATCAGTCTGGCTAACACGGTGAAACCCTGTCTCTACTAAAAATACAAAAGTTAGCCAAGCGTGGTGGTACGCACGTGTAGTCCCAGCTACTCAGGAGACTAAGGCAGGAGAGTGGCTTTAACTCGATAGAGGGATGTTGCAGTGAGCCAAGATGAAGCCACTGCACTCCAGCCTAGGTGACAAAGTGAGACTCTGTCTTAAAAAAAGAACACTGTGCTTGTGGATTAATGTTTTTGAACAAACAATACACAGAAAAAGCTACGTTTAGTTGAATCATGTCAATTCTATGCATTTCAGAAAGGTGAGGCTTAATATATTTTCCCTTGTAAAACACAATAGAAACTCGCAACTACATGTACCCCTACACAGACAGCTGCCAAGATAACATGATTAACTCTTGGAGTCATATGCCAGTGTTCATTTATAACTCAATTCCTCCACTTCGTTCTCTACTAGCATTTGCAAAAGGATATAATAGTATAATAAAAAATGATCAGAGAAAACACTGATCCCTTAATTCACTTTGAATGTGAATGATGTGAAACAGGTCATGATGTGATCTGGGAAGCAGGGCACTCAGGCTCCCTGATTTCTGGATGTGTGTTCACTGCCTGGCAAGCACCACGCTGATGGCTTTGGTGGTTGGACTTGTGATTCAGATGAGTCTGGGTCCAATCCCAGCTCTGTCACACACATTGTGACATGACCTGCGCAAGTCACCAATCAATCTAGGCTTCAAATGTCATTATTTATAAAGGGGGATGTGAACCCTGCCTTATAGGTTTAGATGATCACATGGTCGCTATGACTAATGTTCCTGGCATGTAAACCATCTTAATCTTTATCACACCCTCAAAATACATATTAGTAGTATGTGTTATAAGACTTCTTTTTTAAGAAGAGAAACTCAGCCCTAAAAGAGTTACAAAACTGACCCTAGGTTACTCAGCTGCTATGAGCATACCCAGGCCCAAACCTCCTGTTCCAAATGCTTCACCCTGGTTTGAGAACAGCATGTGTATTCCCCAAAGTGGGGTACATTGTATTTCCAGTCTTATTTGAAGACTCAGTATTAGCCTTGAAATATAAATAGTATTGGATGCACCCAAAAGCCAAAGGTGATGAGGCAGATATTAGAAGAGCTAGAGAATCACGATGATGAAATTAGAAAGCATCAGGCACATGGCCTCCTTCATATCAATGGGAAGTCTCATGGAGAACTGAAGATTTCTCTCCCAGCACACGTACAGGAAGCTGGAACCTACCTCCCAGGCATCCAAGAACGTTGCTTTTCCACCGATGATATTACCTTTATCATCTTTGGGTAAAAGGTCATCCCCAGACTGTAAATACAGAATGAAAAGTTTACTCAAGGTTTCAGCGTCCTGACTCTTGCTAAATACTACATGTGCATACCAGTTTTTCAGACTCTGCAATACATACTACAAGTATGTGAGTTTAAATAAAATCTCTATATCTACTGTAGCATATTAATCCATATATTTTAGAAACCACTGGATTGACTTTAAGATCTGCTGTTAGTACATTCCAGAAGCCACCGTTATCACCATGGACATTAACCTCATACACTTAGATCCTGTATACACACAAGGGCAAACTTTCATTTCAGTATCACTGGATAAGGATTAGATCTCCAGGGTGTGGTTTTCTGGAGAAGATATTGGCCAGCTTCTATCCTTGCAGCCTCTAGAAGAGACATGGAATAAGGGATGGCAGGCCATCATCACTCCAGCTGGTCAGGAGGGGAGAGAGCTGGAAATTTGTCTCTCCTACCCCTCAGGAGCAGGTAGAGCAGAGCCCCAGGCAATGGGAGCCGCGATGACAACTGGCTTCCTTCCAGCATCACCGTACTTAGGCTTTTCTCCAAGATGCCACTCCCGGGGTGTGCTTTGCTTAAGAAGATAATTAGGCCCTGGAATATACTTATGCAAGTGTAACCCAAAGGATTTCCTGGGAGGGCAGTCCCAGGGCACGGAATCAAGACAAAGGTGATAGGGCTGTTGCAACTTGTTTGGGCTACCAGAAATCATGGCTTCTCTCAGACGTAACTGCAAGAAAACACAGGCATGTGGCCACCTCAGTAGCACACATGGCCTCAGCCTCCCTTCCACGCCAGCGTCTTTCTGCTCCAAGGTCTCTTCCTGCCATTCCCAATTATGAACTACAAGGTCTCCTGCTCCACTCCACATCATCCCCAGCCCTGGTACAGCTACTATTTTCTGACACCTGCTCAGAAACTAGAGGCTGAGAAAGGGAGTCGCTCAAACCTTGAATCCCTGTGGCCAGTGAATAAGATAGACGTCCAGATAGCTCAGCTTCAGGTCCTTGAGGGTCTTCTCAAAGGCTTTCCTCACAAGGGGTCTCTCAAAGAAAGTGGGCCACAACTGCAAGAGGGTAGCAATGAGCTGTTAATAGTGAGAAAAGGAAGGGCCACGTTATACTCATTGTCCCTGCCTTTTGATTTGCACCCTAATCTAACCTGGCACAGGCCATTGATAACAAAGCTGATTAAGATCCACAACGCAGTGTGGAAGATCACCAGGGCTCAGCACATCAATGACATGTCTTAAATGTTAAAACCAATTTACTTTTTCAACTCTCCTAGTACTCTATATGTCTCTCAGATCATTTAAGTAAATACGGCCACAGATTTGAAATTTGTTTACCTGTCTCAGTCTCTTCCTCAGCTGTGGGCTCTCTGAGAGCAGGACTTGCGTGGAGCTTTTAAATGTCAAGCATTCTTAGGCCTTTGGGAAAAGATGGTCCTTTATCTGACCTATCTGATAGGTCCCTTATCAAGCCTGTCAGGCCCCAAGTGATAACTTTATAAGGGCTTTATCCACACTTGGCTGCTACACAGTGGGGTCTATTTGTCCCACCAGATGTATGCAATATCCAAGTACCTAGAAACAGTGATTTTTCTTTTTTTTTGTTTTTTTCCAGCAAGTTGTGTATAATACAGACCCAGGAATTCTCAACCTCCTCACACTCAACATCCTCTTCTTTTTTATAACATTGTGTACCTCACCTTTTACTAGACTTAATAAAGGAAACCATATATGACAATAGAAAAATGCACCTACTGTTTTCCAAAATGCCCCCTGGCTGAGAACCTTAGAGACACAGTGGCGGAGGCCACAGTGCTGACAGGAGGCCACACATCAAGCCCTGCCTGCACCCTTGGCTTCTGACTGCCTCTGGGCAGATGGTGGATCCCTCTGATGGGGAACAGGGAGGCCCAGGGCAGTGCAGGGCTCCATGGAGATAAGCCCACTGTGGGAAAACCAACCCGCTGGCAGGTGGCACAGCAACGACATGTTCAAATATCAATAACGGCTTGGAGTATGGATAGAATTGTATCCACGGATGTTATCAAGGCAGGGATGAAAAGGGCTACATGTAGAAAAGGCTGACAGAGTTCTCGCTGCCGACCCGACCCAGATACTTCTGCCTGCCTTGAAGTGAAGGCCTCCCACCCAATGCGCCATGTGCACCTTGCTGACGATGAACAGGTCCTCCCGCTTCACAGCCTGCTCTTGGATCTTCTCTTGGATGGCTTCCCCCACCTCATGTTCATTCTGATAGACATAGGCACAGTCAATGTGGCGATATCCTGCATCAATGGCCACCTTCACCGCTTCTTTCACTTTGCCGAGAGGAGACTGAAAGGCAAAAGAAAAGCCCATCACACATGTATTTTTTCTTTTTAGCGATAGGGCCTTGCCATGTTGCCCAGGCTGGTCTCACACTCCCAGAATCAAACAATCCTCCCACCTCCCCAGTAGCTGGAATTATACCACACTCAGCAACCATCATATTCTCTTATCCCCAGATCGCCTTCAACAGGCTGCCCCACATGGCCCAGTTTCTCCAAACCAAGGCCTCACTGGGGTCTCCTTTGCCAAGGGATATCTGGGAGGATACACACTTTAGAAATGTTTTCAATAGAACAGAAGGAAAGTGAATTAATTTTATGATTATCTCCTTATGTCCTGTCCTAGTTAAAGTCAGTTCCCTTTCATCCAGGTTAGTCCTGAAATGTCTTCAGGTGTGTCGGGGAGTGCAGATGGCTCCACTGCAACTTGCTGAAGACCCAGATGAAAGCTTGACTCTAAATAACCCAGAGGAATTTTCAGACAACATCCCCAAACGGTGATAAGGATCTGGATAATGGTCATTACAGCATCAATCCGGATTCCAACACTTTCTGGATATGTGGGCCTAAGCAGGTGATTCAATCTCTCTAAACCTTGTCTGCAAAATGGAAAAAAAAAAAAAAAAAAATAGCACCAGCCTCATGAGGCCTTTGTGGTGATGACGTGCTGCAATGAATGTTAAGTTAAGCACATCACCTGACACACAGTAAGGCTCAGTAGAGGCCGTTCATTATACAAGGATCCCTTCAGAAAAAAGGAGAAATAGAAAACCTTATAGGAATAGAGTTTGTTTTCCATTCCTATAAGAAGAAAGAGGGAGGGAGGGAGAACGAGAGAGAGGGAGAGAAAGAAGGGAAGGAAAGAAAAGAAAGGAAATAGAATTATCACATATTTGTTCTAACCTAACCAAGCCAATGATGGGGGCAAAAAGCACTTAAAACTTGATCTCTCACAAAATAGTCTTTTAAACCTCTTCTACTGTGAGATAACAAACATTGAAAAGAACATAAAACATAGATGCACAGCTACCCTACCACCTGGACAAGAAACGGGCTGCTGCCAGGCATCTAGAAACACCCCTGTGCCCCCAACCGCCACACTACACCCTTCTTCACCTCCACTGCTAAGTTCATAATCCTTTATCTATCATCCCCACATGTTGAAGACGGCTCCCTTCATAATTCTTACATTCAATTCCAAAATTCTGAAATTGTCTGGTAAACTTACCCAGGGTGAGCAGTTTCCCTGGAGTTCTGGAAGTGATTATTTATTCCATTTATATAGGATTGAAGCTCTGATTTTGAGTAAATCTTGCTAATCAAGCAACAGACGCTGTGCATGAATCAAGCTGGAAGTGATCAGTTTGCCCAGATTAACCAAGAATGTATCCTGAGAATGACCCAGTGTGGCAACAGAGTGTCCTACCCTCCAGCTTGGCACAAGAGAGGGGAAAAATCAGGGTGCACAGAAGGAAAGAGCCAGAGGCAGAAGACTCAGCAGGGACATTAGCCATGAGGGATAGGAGAGAAGAGGAATTCCAAAGACTGCTTCTGGTCGCTAGTTAGGGTAGTGCCATCATGGATGAAAATGGCAAAGAAGGCAGAGTGAGGTGGTGATGGAACAACTTCAAACTTAGCCTAAGAGAGCCTCGGGAACCTGCCTCACTTAGTCCTGGATGTGCCTTACCATGTTTTGCCAGCTGACATTAACACAGCCCAGTGGAGATTATGACTCCCAG
The DNA here is from genome assembly GCF_007565055.1 of Rhinopithecus roxellana. NCBI lineage: Eukaryota > Metazoa > Chordata > Mammalia > Primates > Cercopithecidae > Rhinopithecus > Rhinopithecus roxellana. Next base: position 58,688,297 of record NC_044554.1, read on the forward strand.
CCCAGGCTCTCTGCAGCCCCAGCACGTTGCAGATTTCAATGTGTACAGCAACCACCTAGGGATCTTGTTAAGGTGCAGATGCCCTTTAGGCAGCCTGGGGTAGAGCCTGAGACTCTGCATTTTCTTTCTCTCTCTTTGTCTCTTTCTCTCTTTCTTGGATCTCACTTTGCTGCCCAGACTGGAGAACGGTGACACCATCACTGCTCACTGCAGCCTTTACCTCTCAGGCTCAACACTCAATCTCCACCTCAGCCTCCCAAGTGGCTGGGACTACAGGTGCATGCCGCTATGCCAAGCTAATTTATTGATTCTTTGTAAAAAATAGGGTCTTACCGTGTTTCCCAGACTGGTCTCCAACTCCAGGACTTAAGCAATCCTCCCGTCTGTGTCTCCCAAAGTGCTGGGATTACAGGCATAAGCCACCACACCCGCCAGTTCTGCATTTCTAAGAAGCTCCCAGGTCGTATGGATTCTGCTAGCCCAAGTCCCACACCCTGATCTGCAAAGGGGTGCCAAGGACTTGGGGCTCTGCATCCGCTCTGCAACCAACCGGCCCACAACAAACCCAAAGCCAAGACTCTGGGGAAATGTTGAGCCCAATTAAGTGTCCTAGAGCCAGACAGAGAAACTGCCCTGGAAAACAATTTTAAGTCCAACAGCTGCTTGAACTTTGATACTTGCTAGAGAAGCTCTCAGCACTGCTGGGAAAGCCAGCCTTGGAGCTTTGCAGCCTGAATCAGCTCTGAGAAAAGAAAGCAATCAGAGTCCTGACTGCAGGACTGAATCTCACCTCTCCAAACCCCTGTCCGACCTCCAGGCTTTCCTGGCTGAATGCAGAAAGAGAAAACACCCAAACGCCCCTCCAGAGAAGAAGGGTGTGCAAAGATTTGCATATTTACCTTCCAAGTGCCCAGGCCCACAATAGGCATCTTGGCTTTGGTACTGAGCTCCACAAAGGTGGCCATGGTTGGTGCAGAAATGATTCTGAGTGAGCAGGTAGAAGTCTCACCTCCTGCTTTTTGTTGTTGTTTTTGATACCGTCTTGCTCTGTCGCCGAGGCTGGAGTCCAGTGGTGCAATCTCAGCTGACTGCAGCCTCGGTCTCTTGGGTTCAAGCAGTTCTTCTGCCTCAGCCTCCCGAGTAGTTGGGATTCCAGGTGCCCACTGCGACTCCTGGCTAAATTTTATATTGTTAGTAGAGACAGGCTGATCTCAAACTCCTGACCGCAGGTGATCCACCCACCTCGGCCTTCCAAAGTTCTGGTATTATAGGCATGAGCTAAGAGCCCGGCCACGTGCTGCTTAAGAATGCTGGTGCTATCTTAAGTGGGAGGAGTTGGAGCCTGGCCACAGTAGCTTTCCTGCCAGAAGCAAAGAGGAAATCCATCCCAGGCTTTTGTGAGATTGAGGATTATGTGAATGAATTATTAATCACGGCAACCTTGTGCAAAGTTCTCTCTTAGGTAACAGTATCATTGGAGTTTCTGCTTGTTCACCCTGAGTCAACAAACTCAACACAGCTAAAAGTTGGAAAGTACGGAGGGAGAGAGAAAGGAAGGCAAGAAGAGTAGGGAGAGGGAGGGAAAGAAGCCTGGCCAACATGGTCAAACCCCCTCTCTACCAAAAATACAAAAATTAGCCAGGCACGGTGGCACAAGTCTGTAATCCCAGCTACTTGGGAGGCTGAGACAGGAGAATTGCTTGAACCTGGGAGGTAGAGGTTGCAATGAGCCGAGATGGTGCCGCTGCACTCCAGCCTGGGCAACAGAGTGAGACCCTGTCTCAAAAAAAAGAAAAGAAAAGAGAAAAGAAAGGAAGGAAGGAAGGAGGGAGAGAAAGAAAGAGAGAAAGCAAAGCAAAGAAGGAAGAAAAAACAGCGGCTTTCTTTCCCTGTGATGGTTTCCTCTGTGAAATGGAGTCTAGGGAGGAGAGGTGAGAAGCAGTGTTTCCATTTTAAGAGTTGCAATTGCAGGTTCAATGCAGAGATGGTCAAATCCTGAGCTGATTAGAGTCAGCTATAACTAGTTGGTAGGCAGCAATCTAGGGAACATGATACAGGCCTATGCCATGCTGTGACACACCATGACAGGCCAGGGCCACGTCACAGCATCAGCTTCAACTTGCGGGTAGTGGGTATTTCTGTCTTTTTCACATTCTTGTTTGTGAGGTGGGTTTGGTTGAAAATCGAAATGGACTTGAATCTCTAGGCTGTGGCTTATGACAGCTCTTAGAGGGCCATTGGCATGATATTTTGCACCTGTGAGTGAAATATCTTAAATTTCATTGATGTTTGTTAAATTATCTACTTTGACATTAATAATACATGCATGGGCAGGGCATGGTGGCTCATGCCTGTAATTCCAGCACTTTGGGAGGCCAAGGAAGGTGGATCACTTGAGCTCAAGGATTTCAGACCAGCCTGACCAACATGGTAAAAACCTGTGTCTGCTAAAAATCCAAAAATTAGCCAGGCATGCTGGCACATAGCTGTAGTCCCAGCTGCTTGGGAGGCCTGAGAATCACTTGAATCTGGGAGGGAGAGACTGCAGTGAGCCCAGATAGTGCCACTGCACTCCAACCTGGGCGACAAAGAGATACTCTGTCTCAAAAATAGATACATAAATACACACATGACTCGTCATCTGGTGGCCACAAAGTCTCCTGGATCTGCACATGGGGCTCCTTATTTTCCCAGTGTATACTGGATGACATGCAGGGCTAGTATTGTTGAAATAGTAAATCCTTAGGGACAGTCAGGCTAAATAACAGAGAGAGGGTCCCTAAAAGAAAAATATTTCTCTGGGAATAGAGCACTGCAATGGGAATATGCATGCCAGAGGAAACTATGTGTATATTTGGGGAAATAAAGGAAGACAAAATTTTTCAAGGAAAAAATGAGGATTATCTAATTGCTTTGAAATAATTAGCCTTGGCTACAAAGATCAATCATGCAAGTGTTAGTCTGAGGTTGGACAGGCAGTTGTTCAGAGGTCCTTGCAGAGTATGTTTTGTGTTGAGTTGCAATGGCCTTTGTTCAAGGTTGTGGTTTTTGCAGTCTTTCATGGTAATTTTGGTTTTCAGTTGTACAACCATTAGAACCCTCCTTTCATGCCTTCCGAGCTGTATTTGTTGTTTGCTTTTTAACATTAGTGACTCCATTTTGATTCTGACCATTTTTACATGATGCACAGAAAAAAGAAATGTATATTATTCATAATAATATTCCTTTGAGAACCACTTAACTATGATTCGGCGAGGAGGGAGATCTTTTTTAGATAATTGAGATTAAGAAGGTATATCGATTAGCTGTTTTCATGTAACAAACCAACTGGTTATAACAGCAAACATTTATTTGCTGGTGATTTTGTGGGCTGGCAGTTTGGGCAGGAAGCAGCTGATAAGCCAGTCTCAGAACCACGTGCTGTCAGCTTGGTTTCCTCACCTCTGTGGGCTTCACTGAGGTGGACTGGGATGTCAGGGAAGGCAGGGACCCCTCTACACATGTTTTTCGTTTTCCATGAGGCTAACTTGGACTTGTTCATAGGTAGCAGCATTGTAGGAGGCCTACTCTCAGAATGTGTCCAATGTCACTTCTGTCACCTTCTATTGATCAAAGCAAGTCTCAAGGCCAGAAAAGGGCCAAGGAGTAAGGAAATAGATTCCACCTCTTGAGGGGATTGGTTACAGGGAATTTTGGCTAATTTCTTTTTTTAAAGGTAGAGTCTCTCTCTGTCACCCAGGCTGGAGTGCCGTTGCACAATCTCGGCTCACTACAACCTCTGCCTCCTGGGTTCAAGTGATTCTCCTGCCTCAGCCTCCTGAGTAGCTAGGACTACAGGTGCACACCACCACACTCAGCTAATTATTGTATTTTATTAGGGATGGGGTATCACCATGTTGGCCAGGATGGTCTCAATCTGCTGACCTTGCGATCTGCCTGCCTTGCTCTCCCAAAGTGCTCAGATTACAGATGTGAGCTACCTCGCCTGGCCAAATTTTGGCTATTCTAAATCAACCCCAGAAGGTTTAATAAGAACTTTGATTAGCTCCTTTCTAGCTTCATGAACTTACCAATCTATTCCTGGTTTTGCACCTTTAAGAAACTCTCATTTTTAAATCTGATGAATACATGTCCATAAGACGCTTTACTTTGTTAAAAATAAATACATAAAAAATTGAGAGAAAATTATTTTGTAGAAGAAAAATGAATGAGAAGTAGTGTCATATTTCCTTCTCACATCCGTTTCTCTAAGAAATGAATCTGTCCTTCAACGTCTGCTCCTAACCCATACTGTTCGAATATAGATGGCTGTTGGCCATGGTCTGGGGATTATTTATAATCAGCCACAAGGGGTTACAGTGTAATGGCTTACAATTTAGTGGGGTGGGACCACGGACTAATTGGAGATTTTTGTTTCAGTCCTCATAACTTGTTTGAAGCTGGGGGCTTGGCTGTCCACCCTTTGTACTTAGTAGTCCACCAAACATCTGCCCAGTCACCACAGGGACTTTTTGATCTCCATACTTACACTTGCTTGATTTTTTGTGGTATGGACATAGACACTTATCAACATGGGATAGCTTCGTTTGAGCCTGCTCCTCTCCACATGGATGACTGAATAGGCATCGAACAGAAGCGTTAAAAAATGACTAGCCTGAGTTACACTGATGACAAGATGACCTTCTGTTGAAAAAAGAAAAAAGAGAATAAACAAGTGATTATTAAGCTCTTGTTAGAGTTAATTTGGCGGGGGTCAGCCCTGGAGGGACAGTTCATGACTCTGGAGGTGGTGGTGCCTTCTTGACTCGGGTGTGATGAGTCCATCCTCTTTCTGCTGTCCGGACTGCAGTCTCAGGAGTTAGGAGCACTAGGTAGGGTCCTTCCCAGGCTGGTTCAAGCTTCCTTTCCTTCTACCCTTGGATGAGAACGTGGTCTCCAGGCCGATGCTGATGTTCTGGAAACTCCAGGGGCGACGCCTGTACTAGGAGACCTTCAGTCTTAAGGGAAGAGCAGGTAGAGGATAGAACAAGCATATAATTTTTGAGGAACTGATCCTTTGTTTCAAACGTAGGGATGTCAGCAGGGCAGTGTAAGTAGGGAATTCCATAGAGCATTTCATAAGGTGACAGGCTAATATCTCTCCGAGGGGCAGCCTGGATTCTTAACAAAGCAATAGAAAGACATTTAGTCCATGGCAATCAAGTTTCTAAAGCTAACTTAAGTGGTTTTTTAGAGTCTGATTCATCCACTCTAGTCTTCCTGAGGAAGATGAATGCCAAGGGGTATGGTATTCCCAATGCATATCTAGTGCCTGGGCTCACTTCTTAATGACATGCACAGTGAAATGGGTTCCATTATCTGAATCAATATTTTCTATTAGTCCAAATCTGAGTGTGATGTTTTCACTTAATGCTTTAACTACATTGCTGGCAGTTGCACATGAGAAGGGGATTGCCTCTCCCAGTGGGTACAGTGGTCTATTATTACTAATAAGTATACCGACCAATTGGAAGCATTTCAGTGTAATCAATCTGAACACTTTGAAATGGTCTCAGCCCCAGATTTCTTCCTCCAAAGGGCCATTTACTTAGAACCTGCTTATTAGTTTTTTTTACATATTAAGCCACTATCTATAACTTGTTTGTTCAGGGTGTAAATTCCTATACACACAAAAACCCGGAGAACTGCATCGCACATTGCTTGGGGTCCCCAATGGGTCCCTTGACATAATTGAGACAGACTTCCCTCATGAGAGGTTTTGACAACATTCCCCTTTGATCTGATAATATCCATTTCCTTTCTGAGTTTTCTTTAGCTCCTATTCTTATCAACTTCTTTTTTTCAATGGAAGAGAAAACGGGGGTTGCAGTAGGAGAAGGAAGGCATGGAGTTAAATGGAAGAAATGGCAACTTGTTTTGCTATTTGATCTGCAAGATTATTTCCTCGACTTGTGAAAGGCAAGTCCTTTTGGTGCCCTGGGACATGTACAATAGCTGTCCCTTCTGGCAGTTGGAGATTGTTGAGGACAGGAGCATCAGTTCTATTTGAACTAAATTCTGGCCTGTACTATTGATAAGACCCCTCTCCATCCAAATTTTTCCAAATGTGTGTGCCACCCCAAAGGCATACTTATAGTCAGTACAGAGAGTGTTTTCTTGGTTTCGTAAATGTCCTAAAGCTTGGCTGAGTGCAAACAGTTCACACCCTTGGGCAGACCAATGATCAGGCCACCTTCCTGATTTTACTTTTTAAGTGCCTCTCCGTTAATCACTGAATACCTATTATGTCTTTTTCTTTTAATCACCTGGGAGGATCCATCTATGAATCAGTGCTGTCCTGTCTTGAAGGGAGTTTTTCCGAAGTAGGCTTGAACTTTGATATGGTAATTAATTAGATTCAAACATGCGTGCTCTCCTTTTAAGTTTGGATCCCCCGTTAAAAACCTGCTGGATGAACTGCATTATTAGTAGTTAATATTAAATCATCTCTTTTTCCAGTAAGATAGCCTCATATTTTAAAATTTTCGAGTTAGTGATCTACCTCCTTGCTTTTTGATTTAATACAGTTGTAACTTGGTGGGGCGTGGCCTGAAGCCGCTAGGGAGTAACCTAAAACCTCAGTTGGAGGGACAGCACAGTCTGGAGCATGGCCTGAAAAGGATATGGAGTAACCTGAAACCGCAGCCAGAGGGACCCGAGACAGGAACAGGAGGAGCGGGATTGGGGGCGCTGAAGGAAGGAAGATGATTTAGAGGATCCCATGGTTAGTAGGTGTGGATTGTCTAGGCGTTGTCTAGGATGTCTCTTTCCCTTTTAGAAACATTGGCTTCTGACTTTCTCCCTCCGGAGTCTGAAGGGTAAAGGAGAACTGGTCCCAGCCGCCAGCAGAGGGCGGAATCGATTTTTCCTGAGAGACAGGGCTCTTATCATTAACATGTTCGATTAAGAGATGACACGTCCGCTCTTCATTAGACTTAAATTTTGGCAAGAAAAGTGAAGGCTTAAGGATGGATTCTTGAACTCAAATAAAACAACAATATTTTATCATCTACTGTTTTTGTTTATACTTGGCTCTCTTATTATCTTTTCAAGACTTTAGCATAAGCCCCAAGGGGCTATCAGAAGGAATTTCATCCTCTCTAGACTCTCTAGTTTTCCGTTCCCTATCTTAGGGATTATGGGAGGGGGCCCAACCCCTCCTGTTAGAGATTTCTACCCTCCCCCTTCCTGGAGGCTGACTGAGGCTTTGGGGAAAGGCTCCAACCACACCTGTTTGGATTTTCTACCCTCCCCCTTCCTCTTTGTCTGCTCTGTCTGTTCCTGCCTCTAGTTGATAGATGGCAGCATGAGGCCACAGACAAGACTCACTCACTCCACACAACCACCATACTTAGTCTCATTCGAAATGTAGCAGGACGAGCCGCCGACAAAACTCCTCAGACACCCAAATAAAGAAGGAAGGGGTTTATTCCGCCGGGGGTATCAGAAAGACTTCTGTCTCAAGATCCGAGCTCCCTGAGTAAGCAATTCCTGTCCCTTTTAAGGGCTCACAACTCTAAGGGGGTACATGTGAGAGGGTGGTGATTGATTGAGCAAGCAGAGGGTACGTGGCTGGGGGCTGTGTGCACTGGTAATTAGATCGGAACAAAACAAGATAGGGATTTTCACAGTGCATTTCTATACAATGTCTGTAATCTGTAGATAACAGAACCAATTAGGTCAGGGGTGGATCTTTAACTACCAGGTCCAGGATGCGGCATCGGGCTGTCTGCCTGTGGATTTCATTTCTGCCTTTTAGTTTTTACTTCTTCTTTCTTTGGAGGCAGAAATCGGGCATAAGACAATATGAGGGGTGGTCTCCTCCCTTAATACACTCTCAGCCTCCAACTTATCCTGACCACCTAGAAAATACTTTGTCACCTTCGCGAAGTCTCCTACCTTATTCCACGCACAAGAATTACCTGCTCCTCTTATTGATTCGGTCTTGCAAGGCTCTCCTCCCCGCTTTGCTGAGAATCCAGATTTATTCCTTACAACAAGTGGACCGTGAGCTCCCTCATGCTAGGGGTGTGGTAACTAGACAATAGGATGCATCCCCTTTGGGTGGGGTGACTGTAGGCCTCCCTCCCAAAGGAGAATGTTCGAGCCCCAAAGTTGGGCGCCAGAACTGTTAGGAGTAACGCTCAAAATCTTAAGGAAATTGAACACTTGAACAAAGGATTCTTAGCAAAGCAATTTTACTTCTGCGCCGAGGGGTGCCTCCTTGGCCAGTCGCCATGAGAGCACACATGAACAAAAGGGCACCAGAGCCTTTATTCCTGACGCAAGTACTGCCCCTGTACCCTTCCTCCATTGGCCAGGGTCGGGTTGTACAATTTAAACTTATCCCGGCTGACTAAACATTTGATTTCTTAAGATCAGGTGAGCATGTAAAAAAAAAAAAAAACAGAATAAAGGGGAAGGAGTGTCTGTAAAGAGCTCAAAACTTAGTCCTCCTTCCAAATAAGGAATGGAATGTGAGCTGCTACTGATAACGCCTGGTACTGTGGCATGCCTGGGCATCTAACAAAGGCAAAAAGGGAAAAAGTTGAAAAAGGAAAAAAGGTGGAGGGGTTACTATGAATTAGAGAATAAAAGATTGATCACATTATTTGAAGAGAAACCTCATCATATCCCACACATCCATTCATCCATCCATCCATTCATCCATCCATCCTTCATCCAACCCCAATCCATGTATCCTTCCACCCATCCTTCATTCCATTCATCCTTCCATCCTTCCTTCCCTATTTCCATCCATCCATCCATGCCTCCCTCCATCCATCCATCCATTCGTCCATCCATTGTTCCACACATTCCATCTATCCATTTATTCACCAGATATTATTGAGGCAGGGGAATATAATAATTAACAAAATGCAGAAATCCCTTCTCTCATAGAGCTTACATTCTAGTGGGTAGAAACAGGGTAAGCAAGCAAACAGCAAATATATAAAATATATAACATATTGATAAACACATTCTATGCAGAAGAAGAAAACACAGAAGGCCAAGAGGAAATATCAGAGGAGATGGGTTAATTTTATTTTATCTTATTTTATTTTGCTTTATTTTTTTTGTTGTTGTTTTTGAGACGGAGTCTCGCTCTGTCGCCCAGGCTGGATGCAGTGCCCGGATCTCAGCTCACTGCAAGCTCCGCCTCCCGGGTTCCTGCCATTCTCCTGCCTCAGCCTCTTGAGTAGCTGGGACTACAGGCGCCCGCCACCTCACCCGGCTAGTTTTTTTGTATTTTTTAGTAGAGACGGGGTTTCACCGTGTTAGCCAGGATGGTCTCGATCTCCTGACCTCATGATCCACCTGTCTCGGCCTCCCAAAGTGCTGGGATTACAGGCTTGAGCCACCGCGCCTGGCCTGAGATGGGTTAATTTTGAATAGGATGATGAAGAAGGGCCTCTCTGAGAAGACAATCAATCAGCAAGGAAATTAGAAATACAAGTCAGAGAATTATTCTAATACCTGAGGGCAGAGCATCCCGGGCAGTGAGAATAGCAAGGGCAAAACCCTGAGGCATAAGTACCTCTCCTGTGTAATTTTTCAGTAATGGTCAAGGTCCTCTTGGTCCCCACCAACTCTCCCTAACTTATCTGGGGGTTGACATTTTTGAACCAACAAAAGTGCTGGAAGGCAACACTCTAAGATTTTAAGGGTGCAAAACTTTCATGAAGTTTCTGGGAAAACGCTGACAACAAATGAGGAAAAACAAATGAGTTAGGTAGAATTTAAAATTAAATGTAATCAAATTCCACTGCATTGTACATTCAAAATATGTATTTTCAAAAATTGAAAGACTTGTTAAATGAGAATAATTTGAAATAAAAGTGTCTTTTTAATTTGGTTTTCCCAGTGGATGTATAAAATAACTAATTGAGGTAAATCTGTTATTTTTTAAATCCTTAATGCCTTTCTAGAATGTAAAAGTTCATTTCTTATTGTGGAAATTTTGAAAATTATGTAAAATTATAACAATAATAAACTTGTTGCCAAACAATGTAGAAAAAAACTCTGTTACACAAATAGTCATATCTTTCTAGATAGATTTTCCTTTCATTTCTAAGTTTTGTTGGTTTGATAGTGAAAAAGGCTTATTTTAATTTGCATTTTTATTACTAGTCTGTACAATTTTTCACGTCATTTAATGGTCAATTTTTATGTACCAAATTTCTTTTGGGCATCTTAGATTTCTCTTATTGATATGAATAAGCTCTATTGATTATAAGAAAATTGCCTAATGGTTTTGTCCAGGTCTGTTTATTTCCTATTGTTTGTTTATTTGTTTTTGTTTTGAGATGGAATTTCACTCTGTCACCCAGGCAGGAATGCAGTGGCACCATCTCGGCTCCCTGCAGCCTCCGCCTCCTGGGTTCAAGCAATTCTCCTGCCTCAGCCTCCTGAGTGAGATTACAGGGGTGTGCCACCATGCCTAGATAAGTTTGTAGAGACTGGGTTTTGCCATGATGGCCAGGCTGGTCTCAAACTCCTGACCTCAAATGATCCACCCTCCTCAACCTCCCAAAGTGCTGGAATTACAGGCATGATCCACTGCCACAGGCATATTTTTGCATAATTGTGTGTTCAGAGTTTACATTGCGATAGTCATGCACTCTCATTAAAGTAAAAAAAAAAAAAACAAAAAACAGAAACAAACAAAAAAAAACTTCTTTCCAACAGTCTTCACTCCTCAGGGTTCTTTCAAATTTTAGTGAAAATTATTTTCTGCAGAAGCCTCTTGGTCTGTACATTTTTAACTATAATGTACAGTTAAATCTCACAATAATGCAATAAGTAGGCTCCACATTTTTAAATAATATTTCATATAGCAACAGTCTCACTAAGTTGCCCAGGCTAGTCTCAAATTCCTGGCCTCAAGTGATCCTCCTCCCTCAGCCTCCCAAAGTGCTGGGATTACAGGTGTGAACCACTAGTCCCAGCTGGGTCCAAATTTGTAATCATGTAAAATGCAGAGTTGTTGCAAGGTTGTTGAAATGACTGGAGCAGACCCGGAAAGTCAGACATTAAGGGGTCTGGCTGGGAGATCCAAATCCCTTTAGGTCCCAGGCATAGTTTGGCATCATCTGGTCAGCATTTGCCAGATCTCACTTCAATACAACACGGGAAGTCTAGCCCTCTGGACTACCTGGGCCCAGTAGGACAGTCGCAGTGATTCTAGAATATCCATGGTAGTTGCTACCCATCTGTCTAGCCCTCTCTTAGGCAATGAGTGGAGAGAATACTTGAAACATAAGAGCCTCACTCCTTGCCTCCCTGCTTCCCATGACAAGCTCCCTTCCTTTTCCACACCGACCTTACCATCTTCCGCTCTGTGGTTACTCCCCTTCCTTTCTCTTCATAAGGCAAATTCCCTACATTATCATAAGAGTTATTTAACACACATCTGTAGTGTATACCTTAGATTCTCTCCCCATAATGGCAGCTTTGGTTTAGTTGTAGAGGATGGTGGCTTTATTTCCGACCAGTTGGGACTAAATAGTGAACAAATTTTAGGATGGATGCCTTGTATTTGTTACAGTTGTGACACTGAGGACCATGAGACCTGCAAGGTTCTCATTACTCGAGATATAAAAACTGAAAATATAATCAGATCACTGGCTGGTGAGGTGGTGGATGCCTGTGATTCCATCACTTTGGAAGACAGAGGTGGGAGGATCACTTGAGGCCAGAAGTTCAAGAGCAGCCTGGGCAACATAGCAACATCACAAGATGATGTCTCTACAAAAATTAATTAGCAGGAGATCGTGGCCTGTGCCTGTACTCTGAGCTACTCATGGCGCTGAGGCAGGAGAATCATTTGAGCCCAGGAATTGAAGATTACAGTGAGCTATAATCATGCCACTGCACTCCACTCTAGCCCAGGCAACAGAGCAAGACTCATTCTCTACAAAGACAAACTTATTCTACAGAATAACTAAGAAGTTGCTTTTTACAACACAGCATTTCTTCACATTAGCTTTTTAAATTTACCTCTGTTTGGTTAAATTCAAGTGAAACAAACAAAAAAAAAGCCACATAAAAGAAACCCAATCATTTTCTCCTATAACCTAAGCTTTTTATCAAGCGAGTCATAATCACAGTCACATGAAGAAGAAAATTTTCACCAAATGCTCACTAAGGAGATATCACTGTGCTCTGCATTGAAATTGCTTCCTGTGTATCAATTGTATACATTTTATATTCGTTTTAAAAGCACCCAGTCTATGACATTGTGTGTGGATGTGAACACATTTTCTAAAAATACAAAAACGTGGATGGGAAGTATACCAGGCAAAAGTCTGGCCAGGAGAAAAGAAACTGTGCTAAGATTTTTAAATATTGGATGTTTGATTCAAATAATTGGTTATAATAGGTGATCACTTACACGTGATAGAACAGCTGGGCTATCGAAAGGAGAAGATGAGGCAACTCGGTTTAGCAGCAGCAGGAAGAGATCCTCGCTCCTAAGGAAGAAAGACAAAGAGTGCTGCTCCCTCAACCCAGAAGCTTAGTCTGGTAGGAGATAGAATCAAGGTGGAGGCTGCCTGGAAAAAGCTGGGCCCACAGAGGAATGTGCTTTCTACTGGAGATGCCACTCAAGGTCAAGAGACAGGGAGAGAGGGAGAGAGAAATGCCTGGCTCTTCCCTTCTCCAGCCCTTCAAGCTCCTAACAGTACCTCTCACTGAGCAAACCCAGGGGAAGTTATAACATAGCAAGGAAGCCTGGGAATGTAGGTGTACCCCCCAGCCCCAATCAGAGGGTGAGGGGACTCACCAATTTAGGATAGGCATCTGCTACTGGAGCGAGAGTCAGGGGAATGGGGATCAGACGGGCACAAAGTGGTCCTTGACTATATTGGTAACCCCTAATTTCTTTAAATTTTTTTTAAGGTTTGGAGACAATATGGCAAAATGTTAGCATTTGTTTTTTGCTTTTTTGTTTTGAGACAGAGTCTCTCTCTGTCACCCAGGCTGGTGTGCAGTGGTGCAAGTCTGGCTCACTGCAACCTCCACCTCCCGGGTTCAAGTGACCCTCCCACTTCAGTCTCTCTAGTAGCTGGGACTACAGGTGCACACAACTACACCCGGCTAACACTTGTTAATATTATAATGTGGGTGACCAGAGGCTCATTACTTTATTTTCTGTACATTTCTATATAGCTGGAATATTTCATAAGAAGCGATTATTACAGGACAAACAGAAATGTTCCAGGTTAATGTCAATAGTAAGCATCTTTATTGTATTTCCACGCTACTTCCCAAGGAAATGTCACATATCTCTCAGTGAACAGTAGCATCTTTGTGGAGTTTGCAGACTGTACCATTGACTCTTTGGCATGTTGGTGTATTGAAGACAAGGTGGGAGAGCAAGACAGGGAATGAGTGGAGACAGGCAAGGGGGAAAGGTGGCAGGAAAAGACTCAGGAGGAAGAGGATGACCATCGATCGCTGTGAGCTCTCCCAGAGCCTGCCTGCCTTTGAAACTTGGTTCAGTCAGTTACTACTGGCGTGGCCTTGACAAGTTCCTCCTCTCTCTCTCCTAAAATGTTAAGAGTACCTACCTCAGAGGGGTAGACAGTAATTCTCAGAGGATTCAGTGACTTCACCCACAGGAAAACACTTCATGTTGTATGGGAACATAGTCCACTCTCAATCCATCTTGGTTACCATCATTATTTTTTATTATTGATCTTTACATCCTCAGTCTTGGCAGTTTCTTGTGCTCAACAAACATTTGTTCAGATCAGATAACTGGAAAAAATTGTCATCTGCTTATTCAAGCCATGTTTTCCTGTGATATTCTGATCCTAGTTGCACATACAGAAATACATGTCTGAAACAGCACCTCGATTCTGGTGTATAGCAGGACGAAGTTCACTGTGATCTCAGATAAGCTCGGCTAAAATAGGACGTGAGTGGAGATAGTCACACTTCAGTGAAGAAAGAGAATTCCCTGTGTCATGTCACCCGAGATTCAAACTCAATATTCTGCATGGAAGGGATAGTCCTCCAAATGAGAGGATCTGCAGAAACAAAAAAAAAAATAGAAACTGTTCCATCAAAGCAACAACTCTGGGTAAGAAGGTAGTCTTCTCTGGTGGACTCTATGGTATCTGTGCTCTCTCAGCCTCCTCCCTGCAAGAACACAAGAAGGGTGCTCACACCTTGACCTTCCCTCAATTTGATATGAGAGCTTTGATAGGAAAGAGGACAGACAGTGACCAGGGCACTGGAAACAACTCGGAATGACAACTCATAGTAAGCCTGGTGTCAGGTGAGGCAACTGACAAGTGTCCCAATCCACTGTCACAACATCATGAGGTAGGAAACACCAGCAGAATTGACAGCTTGGGGATTGTTATGAGTATTAAATGAGATAATTGCACCAGCAAAGGGCTCAGGACCCTGGCACATTCTCAGCTAAGGTTCAATGGATGTTAGCTGCGTTTAGTATTATCATCCTACTTTATAGGTAAAGAAGCCAACTAGGTAAAACTAGGAAATTTACCCAATGTCACACAGCTAAGAAACCAGTGTTAGAGTTGGATCTGAGGCCAGGTGGACTTACTCCTGAGCCACCAAGCCATTGCCTCCACCGGAAATGATGTTCATTGGAAGGTCAGCGGTTCAGTTTGGGGAGAGTCCCATTTTATGTTCACCCTTCCTTTTTACACTACGCAGCTGCTACTTTGTTAAGCACTGATAAAAATAAGTCATTATAAGATGAGGAAAGGCTGCTGTGATACTAAGGGTGGGCAGGATAGATATGGAATTTCATGACATGAAAGCTACGCTTGAGATACTGAAACCATTTTTAAAAGCTGAAAAATCATTTTGGCTGTAGAAACGTTGGAAGAAATTCAAATTGTGATTGATTTGCAGACCTCGCAGTAATAAATGGCAGAAAACTCTCTTGGATATATTTAATTAGATACATTAATCAGAAAGTATTGATTGTAAAAAGATGATTTAGGATTCCCACCTAGCCAGAGTGAAACTTTCTTTCAACCACATATCTGACATTTAAAGTAGAGTTACCGCCACCTCCTTTAACAGGCATTTGGAGATTATTTAATCCAGCCTCCCCGGCCTTCTTGCTTGAATGCTCTAAACACAATCCCTCCTCAGGGCCTTGGCACCTGCTGTTATCACTGCCAAGAATGCTCTTCCCCAAATATGCATGTGGCATATTCCTCACAGCAAAGCCTCCCTTGACCCACCCCGTATAAAGGATCCATCCCACTACCACCCACTACTTCCTACCCACTTTGCCCTACTTTATTTTTCTGTCTAGCATTTGTTACTGTCTGACACATAAATTTTGGGTTGATTTATTTCTGTTCTGTCTTCTTCCCTCCCTCCCTAAGTACGTGGAGGCAGCAGCTTTGCATAGTATGATATCCCAAGCATCTGGAAAATGCCTGGCACATAGAAGACCACTAGATATTTATTGAATGCATGAATAAATGAATGCTCGCCTCCTGCCTATTGACAACACACCTTCTGTTACAATTCTAGCTCTACATCCAGAAGTTCAGACAATCAGCAGCAATTAGAGGTGTGTCCCTCCCAGTGATTCCCAGGCACCCCAATTTTAACTTTCAAAACTGCCCCAAAATTGTATTTGAAGACACAAGTAGTCCCAGCAGCCTTCTAATCCTTTCAACTAACTTTCTACCAGTTTAGAAAAACTTCTGGCAATATTCCTAGTTAACTCCATGCCACTTACTGCAACACGTTACAGGCCCTCCAGTTTCTGTTGAAGCTGAGGATGGTTGCCATCTCCTCATCACTCAATTTAAAGTCAAAGACCTGGAAAGATAGGAGTTCGAGTACATCATCGGTAAGGCCGTTACTGCTGTGACTGGAGACTGCCGGTCCTTCTAGCAGGGAGTTCTAGCAGCACAAACTGGTCACAGGTGTTTTTCCCATTATGTCCATGGGATACAAGTTTTTCTCTAAATCAAGTCCTACACAAAGACCGCAGTATTTGTAATGCTCAATGTTTTGGGGGTGGGAGACCAGGCTCACAGGCACTAAGCCCCAGGTGTGCACAGGCCTTGTGCTCCATGATGCGCCCTTCTAGAAGACAGCTCTCCAAGGGCAGTTTACACCTCCTCTGCTGCCGGAAGATGAGCAGGGAGCCCAGGACAGTCTGCTCATGTGGTGGCCCAGGGCTTAGCTGCTCAGGGGCAACTGAGGGTCTTCTCAGTGCTGTGAGGCACAGCTGTGCTCACACCTGACAGGGCTTCACCAGGCACTGTCCCAAGCATGTCCTAAGCCCATGGGTCATTCATCTCAGGTATACTGAGCCTAGCACCCTAGACTGGAAAATGATAGGGTGGTGGGAATGGAGGCCAAAGGCAGTGCAGGAATGAAGTAAGAATCCTGGTGAGAGGGTCTGCCTCTGCCCCACCCCACTGAGAAGTACCAGGGCCGACCTGCCGGGACCTTACCTGAATGTTCTCAACAATGCGTGCTGGTGTCACAGACTTGGGGATCACAATCACATTCCTCTGGATATGGAAACGGATCAGAACCTGTGCGGAAAGGGGACATCATGTTTCCACTCAGCTACAAGGACCCCTCCTTTTATGGAAAGGAAGAATAAAACATCTCTGCAGCTCACTGTGGCTTCAGGTACAATCGCTGATACTGACGGAGCCCTTTGCAGCTATTAGACTTGTGCCAGCCGCCCGCCTCATTCTCTCCCTTCCTCTTAGGGACAACCCTGTGATCTTCATTTTTGAGGAATAAAGAAAGCGGTTCTTTGGGTCATAAGGCTGATCAGAGGTTCTTGGGTCATAAGGCTGGTCAGAGGTAGAGTTGGCATCTGAACCCATATCCCTAGACTCTAAAGCCATGCCTTGTGAATTGGCTGTTGGGCTTAACAGGAAGCTGTGAGGCAGAAGCTATCTTTCTTTCAGTGACAGCTCTTGTGTTTCCTGGAGGTTCCAACAGACTTCGAAAGAAACACTTTAGAGGGCTTCAGCTCCTGTGTTCTTCCCCTTTAAGGAGTTACTTGAGGACAACACAAGAAATGAAACCTGAGACTGGAAAAAAGAGTTGTTGGATAACAAGAAAAATAAAAATATGGTACCTGGGCTGCGGTTTTCTTGTGCTTTGCAGCAATCTCCTTAATCTTGGGATCCTCCAGCAGGGAAGGGTCGTCTGGCTTGGCCCTAGAGGCAGAAAGATGCTGATGTGAACAATCACCATGGCTACCATGTACAGATGGACACCACTCCAATGAGGGTCTCAAGACTGATCATCAGAGCCTCTCCATCTGGGAGACAGGCAGGAGGACCTGGAAGCTTGGGTCCTTCCCCCGGACTCTGAAGCCTCAGCATTTTGCAAAGCCTGGTTCATCCTCGGGTGGTTGAACTGGAAATATTCCCAGAGGGTCAAACACGACGCCCATGTTTTTGTTGTTGCTGTTGTTGTTGCTCTTCAATTCCCATTTGTTCCCACTGTCATCCCATTTGGTTGTACCAAATGCATTACCTTACACACGTTTTTCTTTAGAGTGACTTATGGTCTCATACCAATATTTACCAAACATAACATAACGTTTTTAACATTATCAAGAGAAGGATCCACTGCTTGGAAGCCTCACCAAGGTCTATCCGGAGAGCCCAGGGGGCTGTAGGCTGTAACGGTGATGCCCTTGGAGTGACAGTACTGGATCAGTTTCTCCTGCGTGAGGTATGGATGACACTCAACCTGCAACAGCAAACAAATCCTCATCACGGGGAAAGCTGGCTGGCTTTTTGAGTTGTTCATAGGGAGTTCTATACAGACACCCAAAGACCACCAAGCAAAGGCCAAACACCTACTCACTGAGATTCTTGCTAACACACCCATGAGGTCAGCCTCATACCTCCCGCAAGTGTCCTGATCACTGACCCCTGAGGTGAGACTCCGGGCATAGCATTGAACGTTCCTCCCGATGTTTAAGAAGTAATAGGGCAAGACCTTTATTTACCCTTATACTAAACAGAATTTACCTGGTTAGTCACTGGTTTATATTTCAGTCCAGGTTTGTTCAAGAGCTTCTCAATCTGGAAGTGGTTGAAATTGGAGATCCCAAGGGCTTTCACCAGCCCCTCATCCACCAGCTCCTCCATGGCCTGTCATAGAAAGGAATATCTTTTGGGCAGCCCCAGAGCGACTACAGGGATCCTGGCTTGCCTTAGTCCTACTTGGGGCAGAAATTGCTAAAGGATCCACCACAACAGGGTTAGCTGAAGCATTCACAGGAAGTTTCAGTCCAGGGCCTGGGTGCCCATCAGTGAATGTTCCAGTCCTACTGCCCCTCCCCAGCCCAAGAAAAACTAAGAGTAACAGGTAAAGATTTTATATTCTTGCCACTCTCACCTTACACGTAAAGAAACACATACAAAATTATACTTCTGTACACAGGGGACATATGAAAGTTTTGTAATGCAAAAAATAAAAAATGAACATTTGCAAGCTTATGAGATGATTTTATTTTTAATAAATCCAAATGACAGCGGGTAGCTACTGCTGTGTGTGCATTGTACACCCAAACCTGGGCAAGCTGTGTTAGTCAGGAAGAGGCTGCAGCATGTGGAGAAGCCTCACTTATGGGTCCTGTGTCACTTTCTCCCACACCAACTGTGCTTGAGTTTGCAGGAAGGTCATGCATATAGATTATGCCCTGGCAGGGGCACCTGGGCAAGGAGTTGTGTGGGGCTGAAACCTGACCCACCGTCTGCATATCCAGCCATGCTTCCCAGTACAGAAACTACAGGGACCCCCAAGGAAGGGAATCTTTGTATAACTTTTAGCCTATATTGGGCATTTTCCAAACTTGCCCAATGATATCATATATGTTAGCAGCAGCCTCCAATGCAACATGTATTTATTAGCCATCTATTACATGTTCCAGAAGTTGTCAGGATGTAAAAGTATACAATGTGCTTCCTTCTTCCGGGATTCTTATAGTCCAGTTAAAGTGCTAGGGTTCCCTTCTGTGGAGCTATCAACCATGACACTGAGGTTGCCTCAGATAACATGACCGGGGCATAGACAGAGTCAGAAAGGGCAGAGAAGGAAGAGATTCACACAGCCTGCAGCTGTCAGGGCAGACCTTCAGGTAGAGTTTAAACTGCACCTCAGAAAAAAAAGAAAAAGAGAGAGAGAGAAAAGAGGGGAAAAACATGAGCATATGAGACAGGAAGGCAATAGCAAAGCTCAGAGGCAGGGATGAACATGACATGTTCAGGGCACTCTTTATTCAGCCCTTCTCAACTTTGGCTGCAACTTGGAATCGCCAGGGAAGTTTAAAAACTACCGGTGGATGCAGTGGCTCATGACTGTAATCTCAGCACTTTGGGATAGGATTGGAACAGGGGGTTTGGGCCTGGGTTTCAGCAACCTAGGGTAAGTTTTTAACTCTTGTAGGCCTTAGTATTCTCTTCTTACAAAAAGTCTTATAATATACATACTAATAATGTATATCTTTCTGATACACATTATCAGAGGCTGAGACAGGAGGATTGCTTGAGGCCAGGTGTTCGAGACCATCCTGGGCAACATAGCAAGACTCTGTCTCTATCAGAAAAATTTTTCTTAATTAGCTGGATGTGGTGGCATGTGCCTCTGATCCCAGCTACTTGGGAGGATTGCTTGAGCCCAGGAGTCCGAGGCTGCACTGAGCTATGATCTTGCCATTGTACTGCAGCCTGTGCAACAGAACAAGACTCTCTCTGAATTAAAAAACAAAAAAACAAAAAAACCAAAAAAAGTAATATCGGTGGCTGGGTTTCACCCCCCAGAGATTCTTACAGATTTTTGTCTGAGTTGTAGCCTCGATATTGGGATTTTTAAACTCCTCAGGTGATTCTAATGAATAGCCACATTGAGAACCACTAGTATAGATGAAGTTATTCAAATTGGGCAGTAGAGTTTAGATGCTATGAAGACATAAGGTTCCCAAAACTTCTGACGGGGCAATTAGATAATATAAAAGCTATTGTACATCATAGGTCAGGTTAGTTTGCCTGTCTTTGAACTTGACTTCTTTATACTTTTTCCTCCCCTCTGCTTCAGGGTGGTCAATGAGGTTTCTACTGAACTGGCTGTGGGTCTACAGAAACATCCAGCGCTTTCATATTCAAGTCTGCTCGTTTCAAATCAGAGCCTGTGACCTTGATCACTGATATCTTTTCATGTCTTTCAAATGTTTTATTTAACAGTCATTCTCGTGTTCATTCAGAAAACATAGCACTGTGAGATGCAGGCTACACTTACATACTTGCCATACTTAATATCATCATAGGAGCTAAGGCAAGAAAACTGATCAAATGTAATGCAAACTGCCAGGTGCGGTGGCTCACACCTGTAATCCGAGCACTTTGGGAATCTGAGATACGTGGATCCCCTGAGGTCAGGAGTTCGAGACCAGTCTGGCTAAAATGGTGAAACCCTGTCTCTACTAAAAATACAAAAGTTAGCTGAGCGTGGTGGTACGCACATGTAGTCCCAGCTACTCAGGAGGCTAAGACAGGAGAATGGCTTTAACTTGATAGAGGGATGTTGCAGTGAGCCAAGATGAACCCACTGCACTCCAGTCTGGGTGACAAAGTGAGACTCTGTCTTTAAAAAAGAATGCTGTGTTTTGTGGATTAATGTTTTTGAACCAACAATACACAGAAAAAGCTACATTTAATTGAATCATGTCAATTCTAAGCATTTCAGAAAGGTGAGGCTTAATATATTTTCCCTTGTAAAACACAATAGAAACTCGCAACTACATGCACCCCTACACAGGAAGCTGCCACTATGACACCATGAACTCTTGGAGTCAGATGCCACTGATCATTTATAACTCATTCCTCCACTTCGTTCTCTACTAGCATTTGCAAAAGGATATAATAGTATAATAAAAAATGATCAGAGAAAACACTGATCCCTTAATTCACTTTGAATGTGAATGATGTGAAACAGGTCATGATGTCATCTGGGAAGCAGGGCATTCAGGCTCCCTGATTTCTGGATGTGTGTTCACTGCCTGGCAAGCACCACGCTGATGGCTTTGGTGGTTGGACTTGTGATTCAGATGAGTCTGGGTCCAATTCCAGCTCTGTCACACACATTGTGACATGACCTGCGCAAGTCACCAATCAATCTAGGCTTCAAATGTCATTATTTATAAAGGGGGATGTGAACCCTGCCTTATAGGTTTAGATAATTAAATGGCTACTGTGACTAATGTTCCTGGCATGTTAACCATCTTAATCTTTATCGCACCCTCAAAATATATATATGAGTAGTATGTGTTATAAGACTTCTTTTTTAAGACGAGAAAACTCAGCCCTAAAAGAGTTACAAAACTGACCCTAGGTTACTCAGCTGCTATGAGCAAACCCAGGCCCAAACCTCCTGTTCCAAATGGCTCGCCCTGGTTTGAGAACACCATGTGTATTCCCCAAAGTGGGGTCCATTGTATTTCCAGTCTTATTTGAAGACTCAGTTCTAGAATTGAAATATAAATAGTATTGGATGCACCCAAAAGCCAAAGGTGATGAGGAAGATATTAGAAGAGCTAGAGAATCACAATGATGAAATTAGAAAGCATCAGGCACATGGCTTCTTTCATGTCAATGGGAAGTCTCATGGATAACTGAAGATTTCTCTCCCAGCACACTTATAGGAAGCTGGAACCTACCTCCCAGGCATCCAAGAACGTTGCTTTTCCACCGATGATATTACCTTTATCATCTTTGGGGAAAAGGTCATCCCCAGACTGTAAATATAGAACGAAAAGTTTACTGGAATCTGCATCACGACACTTGGTTCTGTTAAACAAGGTTTCAGGGTCCTGACTCTTGCTAAGTACCACATGTGCATACCAGTTTTTCAGGCTCTGCATGCAGTACATACTACAACAATGTGAGTTTAAATAAAATCTCTATATCAACTATAGCATATTAATCCATATATTTTAGAAACCACTGGATTGACGTTAAGATCTGCTGTTAGTACATTCCAGAAGCCACCGTTATCACCATGACATTAACCTCATACACCTAGATCCTGTATACACCCAAGGGCAAACTTCCACAAGAACATCACTGGATAAGGATTAGATCTCCAGGGTGTGGTTTTCTGGAGAAGATATTGGCCAGCTTCTATCCTTGCAGCCTCTAGAAGAGACATGGAATAAGGGATGGCAGGCCATCATCACTCCAGCTGGTCAGGAGGGGAGAGAGCTGGAAATTTGTCTCTCCTACCCCTCAGGAGCAGGTAGAGCAGAGCCCTAGGCAATGGGAGCCGCGATGACAACTGGCTTCCTTCAAGCATCACCCCACTTGGGCTTTTCTCCAAGATGCCACTCCCGGGGTGTGCTTTGCTTAATAAAATTATTAAGCCCTGGAATATAGTTAAGCCAGAGTAACCCAAGGGATTTCCTGGGAGGGCAACACTGGGGCGTGAAATCAAGACAAAGGTGATAGGGCTGTTGCAACTTGTCTGGGCTGCCAGAAATCATGGCTTCTCTCAGACATAACTGCAAGAAAACACAGGCATGTGGCCACCTCAGCAGCACACATGGCCTCAGCCTCCCTTCCACGCCAGCGTCTTTCTGCTCCAAGGTCTCTTCCTGACCACCTGCCATTCCCAATTATGAAGTGCAAGGTCTCCTGCTCCAGTCCACATCATCCCCAGCCCCGGTACAGCTACTATTTTCTGACACCTGCTCAGAAACTAGAGGCTGAGAAAGGGAGTCGCTCAAACCTTGAATCCCTGTGGCCAGTGAATAAGATAGACGTCCAGATAGCTCAGCTTCAGGTCCTTGAGGGTCTTCTCAAAGGCTTTCCTCACAAGGGGTCTCTCAAAGAAAGTGGGCCACAACTGCAAGAGGGTAGCAATGAGCTGTTAATATTTGGAGAAGGAAGGGCCACGTATACCCATTGTCCCTGCCTTTTGATTTGCACCCTGATCTAACCTGGCACAGGCCATTGATAACAAAGCTGATTAAGATCCACGACACAGTGTGGAAGATCACCAGGGCTCAGCACATCAATGACATGTCTTAAGTGTTAAAACCAATTTACTTTTTCAACTCTCCTAGTACTCTATATGTCTCTCAGATCATTTAAGTAAATGTGGCCACAGATTTGAAATGTGTTTACCTGTCTCAGTCTCTTCCTCAGCTGTGGGCTCTCTGAGAGCAGGACTTGCGTGTAACTTTTAAAAGTCAAGCATTCCTAGGCCTTCGGGAAAAGATGGTCCTTTATCTGACCTATCTGATAGGTCCCTTATCAAGCCTGTCAGGCCCCACATGACACCTTTGTAAGGGCTTTATCCACACTTGGCTGCTACACAGTGGGGTCTATTTGTCCCACCAGATGTATGATGTATGCAATATCCAAGTACCTAGAACTAGTGTTTTCTCAGCAAGTTGTGTATAATGTAAATCCAGTGATTCTCAACCCCCTCACACCCAACACCCCCTTCTTTTTTAAAACATTGTGTACCTCACCTATAGATAGACTTAATGAAGAAAATCATATGTGACAATAGAAAAATGTTCCTACTGTTTCCAAAATGCCCTCTGGCTGACAGCCTCAGGGACATAGTCGCACGTCCACAGTGCTGACAGGGAGACCACAGTGCTGACAGGAGGCCACACATCAAGCCCTGCCTGCACCCTTGGCCTCTGACTGCCTCTGGGCAGATGGTGGATCCCTCTGATGGGGAACAGGGAGGCCCAGGGCAGTGCAGGGCTCCATGGAGACAAGCCCACTATGGGAAAACCAACCCGCAGGCAGGTGGTGCAGCAACGACATGTTCAAATATCAATAACGGCTTGGAGTATGGATAGAATTGTATCCACAGATGTTATCAAGGCAGGGATGAAAAGGGCTACATGTAGAAAAGGCTGACAGAGTTCTCGCTGCCGACCCGACCCAGATACTTCTGCCTGCCTTGAAGTGAAGGCCTCCCACCCAATGCACCATGTGCACCTTGCTGACGATGAACAGGTCCTCCCGCTTCACAGCCTGCTCTTGGATCTTCTCTTGGATGGCTTCCCCCACCTCATGTTCATTCTGATAGACATAGGCACAGTCAATGTGGCGATATCCTGCATCAATGGCCACCTTCACCGCTTCTTTCACTTTGCCGAGAGGAGACTGAAAGGCAAAAGAAAAGCCCATCACACATGTATTATTTTTTTTCTAAGTGATGGGGACTTGCCATGTTGCCCAGGCTGGGCTCACACTCCCAGGTTCAAACAATCCTCCCACCTCCCCAGTAGCTGGAATTATACCACACTCAGCAACCAACATATTGTCTTGTCCCCAGACCACCTTCAACAGGCTGCCCCACATGGCCCAGTTTCTCCAAACCAAGGCCTCACTGGGGTCTCCTTTGCCAGGCGATATCCGGGAGGATACACACTTTACAAACGTTTTCAAAAGGAGGAAAGTGAATTAATTTTATGATTATCTCCTTATGTCCTGTCCTAGTTAAAGTCAGTTCCCTTTCATCCAGGTTAGTCCTGAAATGTCTTCAGGTGTGTCGGGGAGTGCAGATGGCTCCACTGCAACTTGCTGAAGACCCAGATGAAAGCTTGACTCTAAATAACCCAGAGGAATTTTCAGACAACATCCCCAAACGGTGATAAGGATCTGGATAATGGTCATTACAGCATCAATCCGGATTCCAACACTTTCTGAATATGTGGGCCTAAGCAGGTGATTCAATCTCTCTAAACCTTGTCTGCAAAATGGAAAAAAAAAAAAAAATAGCACCAGCCTCATGAGGCCTTTGTGGTGATGACATGCTGCAATGAATGTTAAGTTAAGCACATCACCTGACACACAGTAAGGCTCAGTAGAGGCCATTCATTATACAAGGATCCCTTCAGAAAAAAAGGAGAAATAGAAAACCTTATAGGAATAGAGTTTGTTTTCCATTCCTGTAAGAAGAAAGAGGGAGGGAGGGAGAACGAGAGAGAGGGAGAGAAAGAAGGGAAGGAAAGAAAAGAAAGGAAATAGAATTATCACATATTTGTTCTAACCTAACCAAGCCAATGATTGGGGCAAAAAGCACTTAAAACTTGATCTCTCGGCCGGGCACGGTGGCTCAAGCCTGTAATCCCAGCACTTTGGGAGGCCGAGACGGGCGGATCACAAGGTCAGGAGATCGAGACCATCCTGGCGAACACGGTGAAACCCCGTCTCTACTAAAAAAATACAAAAAACTAGCCGGGCGAGGTGGCGGGCGCCTGTCGTCCCAGCTACTCGGGAGGCTGAGGCAGGAGAATGGCGTAAACCCGGGATGCGGAGCTTGCAGTGAGCTGAGATCCGGCCACTGCACTCCAGCCTGGGCGACAGAGCGAGACTCCGTCTCAAAAAAAAAAAAAAAAAAAAAAAAAAAAAAAAAATTGATCTCTCAAAAAATAGTCTTTTAAACCTCTTCTAACCTCTTCTACTGTGAGATAACAAACATTGAAAAGAACACAAAACAGAGATGCACAGCTACCCTACCACCTGGACAAGAAACGGGCTGCTGCCAGGCATCTAGAAACACCCCTGTGCCCCCAACCACTATGCTACACCATCCTTCACCTCCACTGCTAAGTTCACAATCCTTTATCTATCATCTCCACGTGTTGAAGACGGCGCCTTTCGTAATTCTTACATTCAATTCCAACATTGTGAAACTGTCTGGTAAACTTACCCAGGGTGGGCAGATTCCCTGGAGTTCTGGAAGTGATTATCTGTTCCATTTACATAGGATTGAAGCTCTGATTTTGGGCAAATCTTGCTATTCAAGCAAGAGACGCTGTGCATGAATCAAGCTGGAAGTGATCTGTTCATCCAGATAGACCAAGAATGTATCCTGAGAATGACCCAGTGTGGCAACAGAGTGTCCTACCCTCCAGCTCGGCACAAGAGAGGGGAAAAGTCAGGGTGCACAGAAGGAAAGAGCCAGAGGCAGAAGACTCAGCAGGGACATTAGCCATGAGGGATAGGAGAGAAGAGGAATTCCAAAGACTGCTTCTGGTCGCTAGTTAGGGTAGTGCCATCATGGATGGAAATGGCAAAGAAGGCAGAGTGAGGTGGTGACGGAACAACTTCAAACTTAGCCTAAGAGAGGCTCAGGAACCTGCCTCACTGAGTCCTGGATGTGCCTTACGACGTTTTGCCAGCTGACATTAACATGGCCACATGGAGCTCAGGACTCCCAGCCCAGGCTCTCGGCAGCTCCAGCACGTTGCAGATTTCAGTGTGTACAGCAACCACCTGGGGATCTTGTTAAAGTGCAGATGCCCATTAGGTAGCCTGGGGTGGAGCCTGAGACTCTGCGTTTTCTCGCTCTCTCTTTCTTTCTTCCTTGGATCTCACTCCAAGAAAGTGAGAAAGCCGAAACTGGAGGGCAGTGGCACAATCGCTGCTCACTGCAACCTTGACCTCTCAGACTCAACCCTCAATCTCCACCTCAGCCTCCCAAGTGACTGGGACTACAGGTGCGTCCCACCATGCCCAGCTAATTTATTTATTTGTTGTAGAAATGGGGTCTTAAACCATGTTGCCCAGACTGGTCTCCAACTCCTGGGCTCAAGCAATCCTCCTGTCTGGGTCTCCCAAAGTGCTGGGATTACAGGCATAAGCCACCACACCCGGCCAGTTCTGCATTTCTAACAAGCTCCCAGGTCATATGGATTCTGCTAGCCCAAGTCTCACACCCTGATCTGCAAAGGGGTGCCAGGGATTTCTGGCTCTGCATCCTCTCCGCAACCACCCAGCCCACAACAAAGCCACAGCCAAGACTCTGGGGAAATGTTGAGCCCAATTAAGTGTCCTAGAGCCAGACAGAGAAACTGCCCTGGAAAACAATTTTAAGTCCAACAGCTGCTTGAACTTTGATACTTGCTAGAGAAGCTCTCAGCACTGCTGGGAAAGCCAGCCTTGGAGCTTTGCAGCCTGAATCAGCTCTGAGAAAAGAAAGCAATCAGAGTCCTGACTGCAGGACTGAATCTCACCTCTCCAAACCCCTGTCCGACCTCCAGGCTTTCCTGGCTGAATGCAGAAAGAGAAAACACCCAAACGCCCCTCCAGGGAAGAAGGGTGTGCAAAGATTTGCATATTTACCTTCCAAGTGCCAAGGCCCACAATGGGCATCTTGGCTTTGGTACTGAGCTCCACAAAGGTGGCCATGGTTGGTGCAGAAATGATTCTGAGTGAGCAGGTAGAAGTCTCACCTCCTGCTTTTTGTTGTTTTTGATACCGTCTTGCTGTGTTGCCGAGGCTAGAGTGCAGTGGTGCGATCTCAGCTCACTGCAGCCTCGGTCTCCTCGATTCAAGCAATTCTCCCGCCTCAGCCTCCCGAGTAGCTGGGATTACAGGCGCCCAGTGGGACTTCCAGGTAATTTTTATATTGTTAGTAGAGACAGGCTGGTCTCAAACCCCTGATCTCAGGTGATCCACCCACCTCGGCCTTCCGAAGTGCTGGGATTACAGGCATGAACTACCGGCCTGGCTACATGCTGCTTTTGAAGGCTGGTGTTATCTATAGTGGGAGGAGTTGGAGCCTGGCCACAGTAGCTTTCCTGCCATAAGCAAACAGGAAATCCATTCCAAGCTTTTGTGAGATTGAGGATTGTGTGACTGAATTATTAATCACCGCACCCTTGTGCAAAGCTCTCTGTTTGGTAACAGCATCATTAGAGTTTCTGCTTGTTCACCATGACTCAACAAATTTAACACACCCAAAAGTTGGAAAGTAGGCAGGGAGAGAGAAAGGAAGGAAAGAAGAGTTGGGGGAGGGAGGGACAGAAGCCTGGCCAACATAGTGAAACCCTCTCTACTAAAACTACAAAAATTAGCCAGGCACGGTGGCACATGTCTGTCATCCCAGCTACTTGGGAGGCTGAGACAGGAGAATTGCTTGAACCTGGGAGGCGGAGGTTGCAGTGAGCCGATCGTGCCACTGCACTCCAGCGTGGGCGAGAGAGTGAGACCCTATCTCAAAAAAGAAAGAACGAAAAAGAAAGAGAAGAGAGAAGAGAGAGAGACAAAGAAAGAGACAAAGCAAAGAAAAGCAAAGAAGGAAGAAAAAACAGCGGCTTTCTTTCCCTGTGATGGTTTCCTCTGTGAAATGGAGTCTAGGGAGGAGAGGTGAGAAGCAGTGTTTCCATTTTGAAAGTTGCAATTGCAGGTTCAATGCAGAGATGGTCAAATCCTGAGCTGATTCGAGTCAGCTGTAACTAGTTGGTAGGCAGCAATCTAGGGAACATGATACAGACCTGGGCCGTGCTGTGACACACCATGACAGGCCAGGGCCACGTCACAGCATCAGCTTCACCTTGCGGGTAGTGGGTTTTTCTGTCTTCTTCGCGTTCTTGTTTATGAGTTGGGTTTGATTGATAATTGAAATGGACTTGAACCTCTAGGCTGTGGCTTATGACAGCTCATAGAGGGCCATTGGCATGATATTTTGCACCTATGAGTGAAGTATCTTAAATTTCATTGATGTTTGTTAAATTATCTACTTCGACATTAATAATACATGCATGGGCCGGGCATGGTGGCTCACGCCTGTAATCCCAGCACTTTGGGAGGCCGAGGAAGGTGGATCACTTGAGCTCCAGGGTTTGAGACCGGCCTGGCCAACATGTTGAAACCCTGTCTCTACTTAAATCCAAAAATTAGCCGGGCATAGTGACACATAGCTGTAGTCCCAGCTGCTTTGGAGGCCTGAAAATCACTTGAATCTGGGAGGGAGAGATTGCAGTGAGCCCAGATCATGCCACTGCACTCCAGCCTGGGCGACGGAGAGAGACTCTGTCTCAAAAACAGATAAATAAATACACACATGCCTCATCATCTGGTGGCCACGAAGTCTCCTGGATCTGCACATGGGGCGCCTTATTTTCCCAGTGTATACTGGATGACATGCAGTGCTAGTATTGTTGAAATATTAAATCCTTAGTGACCGTCAAGCTAAATAACAGAGAGAGGTCCCTAAAAGAAAAATATTTCTCTGGGAATAGAGCACTGCAATGGGAATACGCATGCCAGAGGAAAGTACGTGTACATTTGGGGAAATAAAGGAAGACAAAAATTTTTCAAGGAAGAAATGAGGATTATCTAATTGCTTTGAAATAATTAGCCTTGGCTACAAAGATCGGTCATGAAAGTGTTAGTCTGAGGTTGGACAGGCAGTCGTTCACAGGTCCTTGCAGAGTATGTTTTGTGTTGAGTTGCAATGGGCTTTGTTGAAGGTTGTGGTTTTTGCAGTCTTGGTAGTTTTGGCTTTCAGGTATACAACCATTAGAACCCTCCTTTCATGGCCTTCCCAGCTGTATTTGTTAGAGTCTTTTTTTTGTTTGTTTTTTAATATTAGTGACTTCATTTTGATTCTGACCATTTTCATGTGATGCACAGAAGAAAGAAACGTGTATTATTCATAATAATATTCCTTGGAGAACCACTTAGCTATGAATCAGTGAGGAGGGAGATCTTTTTTAGATAATTGAGATTAAGAAGGTATATCGATTAGCTGTTTTTGTGTAACAAACCAACTGGTTATAACAGCAACCATTTATTTGCTCGTGATTTTGTGGGTTGGCAATTTGGGCAGGAAGCAGCTGATATGCTGGTCTCAGAACCACATGGTATCAGCTGGGTTTCCTCACCTCTGTGGGCTTCACTGGGGTGGACTGGGATGTCAGGGAAGGCAGGGACCCCTCTTCACATGTTTTTCGTTTTCCATGAGGCTAACTTGGACTTGTTCATAGGTAGCAGCATTGTAGGAGGCCTACTCTCGGAATGTGTGCAGAGTCACCTGTCACCTTCTATGGATCAAAGCAAGTCTCAAGGCCAGAACAGGGCCAAGGAGTAAGGAAATAGATTCCACCTCTTGAGGGGATTGGTTACAAAGAATTATGGCTATTCTTAATTAACCCCAGAAGTTGTCATAAGAGTTTTGATTAGCTACTTTCTAGCTTCATGAATTTACCAATGTATTCCTGGTTTTCCACCTTTAAGAAACTCTTATTTTTTCAATCCGATGAATCTATGTGCATAAATTACTTTGTTAAAAATAAATATATGCAAATTGAGAGACAATTATTTTATAGAAGGAAAATGAATGAGGAGTAGTGCCACTTTTCATTCTCACATCCATTTCTTCAAGAAACAGAGGAAACAGCAACGAATATACCTGAAACAGGGAGGAAAAGAACAATTCCAAGAATTGTGGGAGTGAAGAGAAGTTTCTGGGCAGAACAGTGTGAGACAAGGGCTGGAAGAGACTAAGATACATTGGAAGAACGGGAAGAAGCCAGTGTGGGGATGTTCAGAGAGTAGACTTACGGGTGCCCAGCAGAGTTAAAGCTAGAGTGGTATGCAGGTACCAGAGGGTCAGGAGCTGCAAAGCTGTGATCACGGAGGTGGATTTACCATGAAACTAACAAAACTTGACCTTCAGTCGCCCTCACTTGCCTGAGCACCATCTTAGACTTTGTACCTAACATTGAATTCTTAATTTTGTATTATTTTTCTTTAAAAGAAAACCCTAATTGTACAACGTCAGGATCACAAAATCTGAATCCACCTTGTATGTTAACATTTTTTGTCTTTATTTGAGAGCACCAAAGTTTTGTTTTTTATTTTTCAAAAATCTTTTTATTATGAAATATTTTGAAAATATGCAAGGTCCTCACTTTCTCTCCTTGTGCTCTATTTGTTTTAAAAATTGTATCATAGCTGGGTGTGGTGGCTCACACCACCTGTAATCCCAGCTCTTTGGGAGGCTGAGGCAGGAGGACTACTTGAGGCCAGGAGTAACATAGTGAGACCCTGTCTCTATGAAAAATACAATAAACAATTAGCCGGGCATGGTGGCACATGCCTGTAGTCTCAGCCACTCAGGAGGCTGAGGCCAGATGATTGCTTGAGCCTGGGAGCCTGGATAACAGAGTAAGGCACTGTCTGAAAAAAAAAAAATCACTTTCTCTCTCTAGTTTCCCACCCTCCGGATTCTGCTGATTATCGCATTCCCAGAAATGTATTTATCATGTCACTCTATCCCCCGAATGTCTTGGCAACACTTAATAAGACCTAGAGGCTTGATAAAATTCAGATCCAATTTTTGTTTTGTTTTGTTTTTTGGTTACTTCCTATATGCTGTGTTCTTCTGTTCCAGTGGAATGACTGGCTGCCTCTTTATTTGTATTTATTTATGTGTATTATTTACAGTAGTCATTGATGATCATTCCTTAAATCCATTATTTCATTACATTACAAAACAGTGAAATACTAATTCCACCATTCTTTCTTCATGTATTAGCTGGCATACTTCTTTAAGGAGAAATTTATTTGGCTACCCTGAGGTATAGTTTGTATAGGAACACTGAATAATGATTGATTCATTCTTTTATTTTAGTTATTAAAATGAGGTTTCCAAGCACCCTCCAAGATGACCGATTAGTTGTCATTTAGTGTTCTTTGAATTCATGAATTTAAATATATTCAATGTTATAATCTATTGCTATTATTGATGCTCAAATTATCCTCTTTGCCACTAAGAGCACTTCAAATTGGCTTTTGCATTCTTTTCATGTACTCTTTATAGTCTTTGGTAACTTCATTGCTTTCCTGTTCCAGACCTACATTTATCCAAGGAGACTTGGTTCCTTTTAGTGGAAACTGATATTTAGAAACCACAATTTGGGAACTAGAACCATTCTTTGCAATTGAATTGAATCTTGCTTCCAAGCCTTTTCAGTAGAAAGAGGTAGGAAATAACTTTTTAAAAACCTACCATGTATGTTGAGTAATACAAGAAACAATTAGCCAGGCGTGCTGGTGCACGCTTGTAACCCAGTTACTCGGTAGGCTGAGGCAGGAGAATCACTTGAACCTGGGAGGTGGAGGTTGCGGTGAGCCGAAATCACACCATTGCACTCCAGCCTGGGCAACAAGAGTGAAACTCCATCTCAAAAAAAAAAAAAAAAAAAAAAAAATCATGACTTCAAATGGACATTTCTGATTCAAGTTAAGAACTGCAAGGCTTAATCTCACCTCTCTTATGTTTCTTCATTCTCTCACACTGACTATCTCACTTCCCAAAGATACAAACATAATTGCTAATTTGCTTGATTTCACAATGTACATGCAATAGTACTAAAAACACAACACAACCTACACACTCTAATTACTGAAAACAATTTTAAAGTATTGAAAACAGTTTAAGAACCTTTAGGCTTATTTATTCTGTGAACCCTGAAAATTTGAGACAGGTCTCAGTTAATTTAGAAAGTTTATTTTGCCGAGGTTGAGGACACACACCCACAACACAGCCTCAGAAGGTCATGATGACCTGTGCCCAAGATAGTCAGAGCACAGCCTGGTTTTATACATTTTAGGGAGACATGAGGCATCAATTAACATATGTAAGATGAACACTGGTTCCATCCAGAAATGGAGGGGGCTTCCAGATCATAGGTAGATAAGAGACAAATGGCTGCATTCTTTTGAGTTTCTGATTAGCCTCTCCAAAAGAGGAAATCACATACGCATTTATCTCAGTGAGCAGAGGGGTGGCTTTGTTTGTTTGAAATGAAGTTTCAGTCTTGTTGCCCAAGCTGGAGTACAATGGTGCGATCTCAGCTTACTGCAACCTCTGCCTCCCGGGTTCAAGTGATTCTCCTGCCTCAACCTCCCAAGTTGCTGAGATTACAGGCATGTGCCACCATGCCTGGCTAATGTTTTGTATTTAGTAGAAACGGGTTTCGCCATGTTGGTCAGGCTGGTCTCGAACTCCTGACCTCAGGTAATCCACCAGCCTCGGCCTCCCATAGTGCTGGGATTACAGATGTGAGCCACCGCACCAGGCCCAGAGGGGTGACTTTGAATAGAATGGGAGGCAGGTTCGTCTTAGCAGTTCCCAACTTGACATTTCCCTTTAGCCTAGTGATTTCGGTTGCCTAAGATGTATTTTTTTGACAATTCTATTTTGGTTTTAAATTCCAGGAGTTCCTTTTCAAATGTTTTGTTTTAGAATTATGTTCCAAAGCCAAATATGCATAGTTTCAAATTCAAATATACAAATCAGGTTATTTTCAGAGCAGTCTGCTTCTTACCCCTGTTAGAGTACTGAATGCAAAAAGGCAATGGGGAAATATTTTTCTTAAGTTGTGAAGAAAAAGAACTTTAAACTCAGAATTTTCGATCCAGCCAAACTGCCATTTAAATGGGAGACTATAATAATATTCATACACATG
The DNA here is from genome assembly GCF_007565055.1 of Rhinopithecus roxellana. NCBI lineage: Eukaryota > Metazoa > Chordata > Mammalia > Primates > Cercopithecidae > Rhinopithecus > Rhinopithecus roxellana. Next base: position 58,721,610 of record NC_044554.1, read on the forward strand.
AAAGCCTCAGAAAATTTATCCCACAATGACTTACAATCATTAAAATGTTTATGCTTTATTTCCTGTGATCATAAGGTTCTGGGGTTAGAAATATTTTCTTCTGAATCAAGTTATTAAAATTAGTATTTATACAAAAATAATTTTTAAGCATAAATACTTAAATTTTTGATAAACCATTAAACATCTAATATAAAATTCCACTGGAACTTTATGTAACATAAATGGAGATTTTTTAAAAATTTATTTATATCTGCAAGTGCTGTAAGAGTTAACTTCAGCAGGCCTGAATTAGCCTGATACATCTTATTAAAATAATAAAGGCATCTCCCTGGCATAAGCTGTGAACCGTAATGATTGGCAGTGTTTCTTTGTGACTTTGGGTCTGAGGAGTTGCGTGGCAGTTTGTGTCAGTTTTGTTGTTGATAACATTGAAATTGGTGATGTGCATCTCAGTATAAATTCTTACAGGGCTCTGTCCTTCTTTCTAGTTATGTAACAAGAAAATTCTGATGTAGGCAGAAAGATTAGATTCCATTTTTGACTCTTTAGTTCTAATGGATTCTGTACATATATTTGTGGTTCTGATTCAAGAATGTCCTGGTACAACCCTTGGAGAAAGGAAGAAAACTTGGAGCCCAGACCAGCTCCTCCAGACCCCTTGCTGGAGACAGCCTTTGACTATTACAAACAGTCTCACTTCTAGGCTGTTTCTCTATTGTTTTCTTTTCCTATAGTCACCTGTAGATTTGTAAGCCTTGCCATTTTGGATCATGAGAGCCTTTCTTAGCGTTTGAATCCCATCTAGCTGTGGAATCCAAGGCCTTTTACAAATGTGAAAGTGGCCTGGGATGGAGAAGAAACTCTTCTTTTACTTCTTTACACACACACACACACACACACATATATACTTTAAGTTCTGGGATACATGTGCAGAACATGCAGGTTTGTTACATAGGTACACATGTGCCATGATGGTTTGTTGCACCCATCAACCCATCATCTACATTAGGTATTTCTCCTAATGCTATCCCTCCCCTAGCCTCCCAAGCCCCGACAGGTCCGAGTGTGTGATGTTCCCCTCCCTGTGTCTTTGTGTTCTTATTGTTCAACTTCTTTTACTTCTATTCGATGCAAGGGCACACTGTATATTACTGTCTAGCCCTGGTAAAGAGCTGTTTGGGGTAATAGAATTCATTTAGGGAGACATGGGGATGTGACTGTGGAAAGAATGCAAATTAAACTGATTAATATCAGAATATATGATAAAATGCATGGAATACTGGTTTTTCCGTTATCTGAAAATACAACTGGTATGGATATAATCTCTAAAAGGAAATTCCTCCCCCTACTGGGTAAGATTAAAAAAATAACTTGTAGATTTGGTTTTGTTCAGTATTAATTGGACATGGAAACTGGGAGCCTTGAGAGTTGCCTAAGCCAACTCAAATAGTAAATCTGAAACATTATCAACAATCAATAAGAAATGACAGCCCTAACTCGGGAAATATTAGATGCACATGTGTTAGTGTACACAAACACCATGTACAATAGCCTGTCGTGGTCAGTAAGAAAGGCTGACCCGTTCATGGCATGGCAGTTCACTTCACAATAGAATAGAGGAAAAGCAAAACTGTGTCCCCAACAGCCTTACCAGTGCCTGACCTGGTCCAGACTCTTCTACTGATACAACAAAGTAAAGACAACTGGTAATTGATCTGTAATTAATCTGGCTAATTCACCTCTCTCCATATCAGTCACCAAGGTGAGCCAACAATTTTCTCTGACGTAGAATGATCGCCCTCATGTGTTTACTGTACTACCTCAAAAATATTTCAACTCTCCCATGTATTTTCCTTCTTTCTTTCTTTCTTTCTTTCTTTCTTTCTTTCTTTCTTTCTTTCTTTCTTTCTTTCTTTCTTTCTTTCTTTCTTTCTTTCTTTCTTTCTTTCTTTCTTTTTCTTTCTTTCTTTCTTTTTCTTTTTTTTTTTTTGAGACACAGTCTCGCTCTGTCACCCAAGCTAGAATGCAGTGGCATGATCTGGACTCAGTGCAACCTCTGCCTCCTGGGTTCAAGCTGTTCTCCTGTCTCAGCCTCCCTAGTAGCTGGGACTACAGGCACACGCCACTACACCTGGCTAAGTTTATTGTATTTTTAGTAGAGACAGGGTTTCACTACATTGGTTCAGCTGGTCTCGAACTCCTGACCTCACGTGATCAACCCACCTTAGCCTCCCAAAGTGCTGAGATTACAGGTGTGAGCCACCGCACCTGTATTTTCACTAACTGTTAAGGTGAGTTCCAAATCTAATACAATTGGACAATATACTAATTATAGATTATATTGATGACATGATTATTTCTGAAACTGAAGATCAAGTTAAGAACAAAGTAATTAAGCTTATAAAGCATATCTCTAATTGGAGACGATTGCTAAAATCGAGGGGCCGTGCACAGACTGTGGAAGTTTTGGGGAGATAATATGTGCTGGAATAACCCATAACATACCACAGACCACCAAAAACAAATTACTCCTCACCCTCAGACTAACTAAGAGGCTCAGTACCCAGAGGGTCTATTTGGCTTTTGGAGAAATCATATCCCTGAGTTATGAACACTGCTGGTCCCAATACATAAAATCACTGCGGAAAAGGATGCATTTGATTGGGAACCCAAACAACAGCCTTCTTATGACTGCAGGAGGCAGTGGTTCCACTGGGAACACACAATCATCATGCTAACGTGATATGACTATTGGCTCCCCATATTCAAGCTGTGTGAACTCTCCAGCAGAAGTCCATGACTGCTACTCACCAACTTTGAATTGGGGGGCTAGAGCATTACCAAATGCTGCTCTCTGCTGTACTCCTGGAAAACAGATACTTGTTTGTTATTGGGCATTGAGATAACCCAAATAACTGAAGAACATTAAGACTGGAAATACCCATCATGCTGTGGGTGATATCAGAAAAGCAATCTGGCCAGGCGCGTTAGCTCACGCCTGTTATCCCAGCACTTTGGGAGGCTGAGGCGGGCAGATCACGGGGTCAGAAGTTTGAGACCAGCCTGACCAGCGTAGTGAAACTCCGTCTCTACTAAAATTCAAAAAATTATCCGGACGTGGTGGTGGGCACCTGTAATCCCAACTACATGGGAGGCTGAGGCAGGAGAATCACTTGAAAGTGGGAGGCGGAAAGGTTGCAGTGAGCTAAGATCATGCCATTACACTCCAACCAAGGTGACAGTGCAAGAGTCTGACTTGGGGCAAAGGAAAGGGAAGGAGAAAGGGAAGGAGAAAGGGAAGGAGAAAGGGAAGGAGAAAGGGAAGGAGAAAGGGAAGGGAAGGGAAGGGAAGGGAAGGGAAGGGAAGGGAAGGGAAGGGAAAGGAAAGGAAAGGAAAGGAAAGGAAAGGAAAGGAAAGGAAAGGAAAGGAAAGGAAAGGAAAGGAAAGGAAAGGAAAGGAGGAAGAAGAGAGAAGAGAAGAAAAGCGAAGCACTCCAACGGGAGTGCAAAGCTCAAAGAAGTTCCATCTTAAAAGGGAAATGATACATACAGGAACATGCTATCAGGCAAACCAAACCACAGGAGGGATACATTTTATTCACTAGCAAGTAGCCTCTTTTCCCTTAGCACCTACAATTTTAAAAAAGAATACTAACAACAACAAAAAAGCATTCTACATCAGTTTTGCCCACCTAGTTGTATTTCATCAAATTAAAGCAAACATTTCACTACCCACACAGTACAACAAGGGCCCAAGAAGCATCACATTCAATGAATTTATTGTATTTCTTATCACTATCAAATTAATAGGTTTATAGAAAGTTCGAATGAACAACTAAAGCCTCTGCTTTCAAAAGGATTGAAAAGCTGGTCTACAATCTTCAGCGATATGTTTTGCAAGTTGACATGAGAATATTTAAAGGCGAGTTGCCATTAGATAAATTGCTACACTTTTGTAGTGGATTAGGAAATAGGAGACAATACAGAAACTCGAAGCCAACTCTTCCTTTCTTCACCACAATTTCTTTGTTGAATGTCAAACTTGCTAGTCCCTGAACCAGAGCTATTCATACAGCAAAGGGTCCCACAGGCATGTAATACTCCAAAACAAGATACTATACCTATAAAATAGAACCTAATTGCAAGAATTCCCTGGGGATTGATACAATTATTCTTGTGTAAATTACCAAAAAGGATTATTCTTTTCCTACACCTCACTAAAGTGGGGCTATTGCAATTGTTTTGTTGCTTAGTGGACAAGATGGCCCTCTGTCTCCGTACTTATTTAGTCTGACCCTCAGTGATTGCAAATGAATGTAAAGGGAAGCCCTGGCATGTCCCACACTGCTACCACCAATAGGAATTGTCCAGTGGCTGAAGACAGGGACCTCATTTGTGGGAAAATGTTTAGATGAAAATTAATGATAAATGAAAGAAAGGTAAGATTGTCGTTGAGAGGAAAAAGTCAACAAATGATTGTGGTATCTACCTGCAATTTGGTGCCTCGCAGAGGCTAGAGCAAGAGAATAATATTTTCTCATAAGTTTTGATCCAGATTCCCCTTGGGAGGGAGAACTCTGTCTGCTGAGAACTCCTCCTTTTTTAAAAAACCAAGACGTGAGCTGCTTCAAGGTCAAACTAATGAGCCTACTAAGGACTTATGTTAGAAAGCAGCAGAATATTTCCCCTGTCAAATTCAGAGAACACTGATCAATAATCTTTTGAATGAACATTGCATGACCATTAATTGTGATTAGTGAAGGTTTAACAAAGGTATTGGGATATAAATTATCCATTGAATGCGCCATCTGTTATAAAATTATGTTTTTAAAAAAGCTGTTGTGAGTAGAAAAAGAAAATCCATGAAGAGGTGAAGGCACAATTAAAATACTTGGATCACTGACAGAGATAGTAATAATATACAACTTGGTGATCCTGCATTCCTGAGAATGAAAAGCCAGCAATTAGACATGCATGGTTCTGAGAAGCATTACAATATATACAAACCAAAATTCACCTAGGGTCACTACTACTTACACGTCCTCACCCTGAAGAATTCAACACTTTTGGATCTCCACTTTATTTCCAAATTGCACTAAAGCAATGAGTAATCAATGGCAACAATGTATCTGGTGGCTCAAACAGCATCAGCCCACCCAAAGAAAGAGAGCTTTAGGAGGATTGCGAACTGGGCTAGAAATCGTTGACCAGGCAGAATTCATTTTTAATAAGGAAAGACTGTTGAAGAAAAAGACCTTCTAATATAAATAGGGAAACTAGAAGCATCCTATTTCAGGATAAAGGACAAAGATGGCAAGTTACCTGGCATGACAGTACAGGACTGACAATTATAGCAGCTATTAAGATGACATGCCCAAATCCAGAAATGGGAATGAGCCTGCATGCCAGCACATCTGGGTTATTAGATGTCTTAATTCAAACGGAGTTTCAGGTATCCCCGACACAATGACCAGGGCATCTCACAGCAGAATTTCAAGTTACATATTTATGGAAGACTTATAAGCCACCCAGACAATGAAAATGTTTAATTAGAGAAAGCAACCTACCAACATGTTCTTCCATGGCTTAAGCACCATGACTCAGTGCAAACCATTCTTTCTATAGTGTGACTCATGGTGATTTGACAAATTTGGAAAAGGATTAGAGTGTTTCCCATGGGGAATAGATGGGCCCTGTTGTAGAGCCTCTTTCCTTAGGAAGCAATATTTGTTAAAGCCATATACCTAGAGGAAAGGAGTTTGACTTGGACTCCAAACATTTTGAATCCTGTGTACTCCAGACATAACAGAGATATAGCCTCAAGTTTACACTTTTTTTTTTTTTTTTTTTTTTTTTTGAGACAGAGTCTCGCTCTGTCGCCCAGACTGGAGTGCAGTGACGTGATCTCGGCTCACTGCAAGCTCCGCCTCCCGGGTTCACAACATTCTCCTGCCTCAGCCTCCCAAGTAGCTGGGACTACAGGCTCCCGCCAGCACGCCCAGCTAACTTTTTGTATTTTTAGTAGATACGGGGTTTCACTGTGTTAGCTAGGATGGTCTAGATCGCGTGACCTCGTGATCCGCCCACCTCGGCCTCTCAAAGTGAAGTTTATACTCTTATGAGAAATAACACAGGGTGTGGTAGGCAAAATAATGCCACCGCCACAGAGATGTTCATGCCCTAATCCCCAGAACCTGTGAATATATTAGGTTACATGGCAAAGGAGAATTAAGTTTGCAGATGGAATTAAGCCTGCCAATCTGCTGACTTTGAGATGAGGGGATTATCCCAGATTATTGAGGTGGGCCCAGTGTAATCAGATGGGTCCTTATAAAGTGGAGGAGAGAGGCAGAGTTTGACATTGCTGTCAAACTAAAAGTAATCGTTTTGTTGTAAAAAGGCTGACCATGGGTCTAGGGTGGATTGTACTGTTAGGGTTCATTCTGGCAGGCCTGGAAATCACCTGAACTGTCTAACTGAAATCAGAAATGTAACTCCCAGATGAGATGCATGACTTGCACCTGGCATGGACAAGAGCCCCCCCCCTCCCGCCCCCCACAAGAGAAGTCTGGCCCTGGGGCTGACTATATGGCAAGAATATGTCTATATGACCAGCAGGGTATAAGAGGCACCAGCTTAGACTCCATGAGCATCTGAGAATAGATACACCAAACCACCAAACCTATTCTTCCTCCCCCATCCCTTAGAAAGTCCTGGGTAGGACCACGGTCATGCCTCCTTCTGTAACAGGAGGAAAACTTCTTTTGTGTATAGAACAGCAGAGGATGGAAGGAGGTGGTGGAATTGACAGTCGGACGAGTAGGTGGCACTTGTCTATTTTCAGGATGGGTCTGACGTCTTGAAATATTGAAAGAAATCCTCAGCTGAACTTGAAGGTGTTGAAGAAGATGTAAAATTGTTTCAGAGGAGGGCAGGCAGTAAAGAACAGACAGGCAGAATTGTCCGCTTAGATTTTTCCCCCTATCTATCTATTTATCACTCTCCACCCTCTTTTCCTGGTGGCTACTTGTAGCCATGTTGTTTTTTGCTTTCTTCTTGGCGCTTTTCCCCATAATCAGACCACACTCCCCCTAGTGGTCTGCTGATGAATCTCTACTAACTAGGTTATGTAAAGAAACCTGCTGTATTAAGGTCACAACTGGAGTCCCTCTCTGTTTTAAGATGGAAACTGGAAGGGTATTGTTTTACTATTTACTAAGGGGATGGGGGTGGCACTACCCACCATCTCATTTATCCCTATCTTCCATAGTGAGCTTCTTTTAGAAGAACTGGGCTTAAATTCCCAGTTCTAGGGTCTCTTGGGGGCTGTATATATATACCAGCATCATCCTTGTCAAACTAGGCCTGGAAAGAGCCACGGCTGGGTCTATTCCTACAGAACTTCTATTAAAAATAATTGGTGTAGTCTTCCCTGCTGTCGCCTCTTTCTTCTCCTTCTGACCAGAGAAGCTACTTTTGCCAAGCTGACTTACTGGGCAGAAGAGAGTTGTAAAGCTCTGGAGAGTCACCCATTCTGGTCTTGAAGGAGTGTCATCACCATCTCACACAGAGTGAGGCAGCATTGGAAGTGACCTGGGAATCCCAAGGAGGCAGCGTGTGCCAGGACTTAGGTCCTAGTGCCAGGTTTTCTGCTATCAATGTGACCTATTGATTAGCCGCTTTGAGTCTCAGTTTCTTCATATGTAAAATGATACTGTGGTGGTTCTCAGCAGAGAAAAGGGGTGGCATACCAGAATAATGTGAAATGCTTTTTTAGCATACATATTATTTCTTTTCTCTTTGGCGAAAAAAACCTTCAAAGTATTTCTGAAACACCCAATACTAGATGATTGCGAGTGCCTTAACAGATCTAACACATTGTTTGAAGATGTGTTAGACCTTTGTGTTAGATCAATTCACCCTAGACCCATTGCTCACAATAGAAGCAAGTTCCCACCACTGTGGTAAAGCTCAGAAAAGGTGTGTATCTAAAGGTTTGTTGCAAGGCTGGGCATGGTGGCTCACACCTGTAACCTCAGCACTTTTGGGAGGGCAAAGCGGGTGGATCACTTGAGGTCAGGAGTTCGAGACCAGCCTGGCCAACATGGTGAAACCCCATGTCTACTAAAAATACAAAAATTAGCTGGGCATGGTGGCAGGTGCCTGTAATCCCAGCTACTCAGGAGGCTGAGGCAGGGAAAATTGCTTGAATTCTGGAGGCAGAGGTTGCAGTGAGCCAAGATCTCGCCACTGCCTTCCAGCCTGGACAACAGAGCGATACTCCATCTCAAAACAAAACAAACAAAAACAAAACAAAACAACAACGACAAAAAAACAAAATAAAGATTTGTTACAGATCAAACCTACAAGATTGAAGGAGTGAATCTAATCCCTTTCCTGGCCTAGAACTGCCTTGACAATTTCAGGTGTGATCGGGAAACCTCATTCAATATCAAATCCAGAGCTGCGGTGGCTTGTGTGCATGTCAGACTACAACCAGCAGAGGGTAGCACATACCTATGTCCTGTGACTTTCTAGGAAAGTCACAAAACTTGCCCTGAGATCATGCTTTCTGGAGAAAGGGAACAAGGTTTAACAAAGTCTACATGGGCATAAAAAATTAAAATCCATTTAGAACACAATCTGGAACTCAAGCCCAGGTGCAGAGGTGGACCAAGACAATCTCCCAGTGCAGGAAAACTTAGTCTTTGAATCCTCACCATTTCCCATTCCATGTCCCTCTTTGGCTTCTCAAAGTATGTTTAGAGGACTGGCACCATTGGCATCACCTAGGAACCTGACAGAAAAGCAGAATATCAGACCCTACCCCAGACCCTCTGAGTCAGACTCTACATTTTCACAAGATTCCCTTGTGATACCTGTTCATGTTGATGTTTGAGAAGCAGCGATGTCAGCACCACTTCCCTACCTACACATGCTGCCTGGAAACCTACCCTGTTCCTTGTGCCAGCCTCGCTCCCCACAGGGGAAGGTTCCTGCTGATTTCAGCCTTCACAAAGGGGAAGCACTTCGTGTGGCCTTAGCTGGGCAGACCTGAGATTTCTTCTTCAGGAGATTAGGGACCTCATAGTGTGTTTTTAACCACCCTGCTATATTTGTCTTCACATGACAGCTGAGCAAGGGAACATTGGGGTGACTTGTCGCAAAAAGATTGTTGGGGCTCAGAAAACCGTATCTCAAGTTTAGCACTTTGAACAAAAGAAAATTGGAAGGGCTGAAAGCAGGCTCAGAAACAAGTTCTCTCTGATCTTCTCCTACCCTCCTGTCTCTTGCCTCTCATTCTCCCCTAAAGTGATTCATAGAAACCAGAATTTCCTCTACCCAAGGCGAGTCATAAAACCTAAAAATATTACTCTAACCTTTCTCCCGCCTTTCTATGTAGGAGCTGATCTGCCTTATCAGATAGTAGGCCATAAGACTCATTCCATAGGGGTCCTGCCATATGGCCAGGAGGAAGGAATGCTCAACAGAGTGGCCAAGAAGAATCTGAACAGACTGGCTTTGCTGGGCTTCCTACCTGCTCTTAGTATACTGCCATTAGAGCACATCCTTTTGTGCAATCACATTTCTAAACAGCTGTTCATCCTTCATCAAACCTAAGCATAAAAACAGTTTTCCCTAGGTTTTGGAGGTTTTATCTCTGAAGGCTCCTGTTTCACATACAACTTTGATTGAATAGAAGAGTGACATTAGCAAGATGGCTGACTGGAGACGCCTGACCCTTATCTTCCCTACAAGAAAGGACCGAGGCAATAAATAGACAGCTAAAATTTGACTGGAGTGCTAAAAGAAGAGCGATGGAGTGAAGCAGGGGAGTGGAGATGCTTCTGAGGTGGTTGGAGGCCCAGGAGGACAGGATGGAGGCACCTGGCCTCTGCAGCCCCATCTCACCCACCTGGATCAGACCGGCCCAGAGATAAGAGGACTACCTCTTAGTGGAAAAAGGTAAACAGTAGAATCCCTGTCACCCCTTGACACTGCAAACACATCCAATCCTTACTGCAGAAGAATCCCACATCCTCGTAAGCCCTGAGTCCAGTTTGGAGAGCTGCTGAGAATTCACTCAGCTGTGTCACTCCAGGTGAAGAGCATAAGATGTGCACTCCCCCTTACCTCACTGAGCCACACTGCTGCAGCATAGCACCATCCTCAGAACAGAGCTACTGCTGGAGTGTGCCCTGCTCTGGGGTCATTGTCATTGTGCCTCTCTAGCACTAGGGCTCTATCTTCATTCCACCAAGCCCACATGGCACCCAGCTGCACAGAGGCTGGTCCCAGGATTGGCTATGACTCTTGTCCTGCACAACAGTGAAACAAACCCATGCTATCTGCAATACAGCTGGAAGAATAATCTAGCAGTCTCACCCAGGAAGAACCTGCTTTTGTGCCAGCCAAATGACTGTGTGTTCTCCCCCAAGGAGAACAGCTCCTCAACCCACCAAGCACCTGACATGCCCCTAGGCCAGTGGAGCAGCTATGTGCAGATGTCCAGGGTCTGAAAAACAGGCCTTCAACACTACCCGCTCCATGAACATACCCCTGGCTTGCACAAAGTCCCCACACCCACAATCAGGGTTTGAGAAACTTGAGAGGCTGACCGAGAAGCTGTGTGCCTACGTCCTGGGTCTGAAAGAAAGTCTTATGTGTCACCTGTGAGAAATATACGCCGAGGTCAGCTGAGAAGCCATGCTCTTCCTTGGTGCTCAAAGCCTCTGAGGGATAGTTGTCTTTCTGCAGAATATTTGAAGGATATTTGAGGGACAAATATCTGAGGGATATTTGTCTTTCTGCAGAATAAGACATTTTGAGTAGTAGTCTCAGAGTTGCTTTGGTAAGAGAAGAGAAGGCAGCCAGACAGGTGGCTCATGCCTGTAATCTCAGCACTTTGGGAGGCCGAGGCGGGCAGATCACGAGGTCAGGAGATTGAGACCATCCCGGCTAACACGGTGAAACCCCGTCTCTACTAAAAATACAAAAAATTAGCCAGGCACGGTGGCAGGCACCTGTAGTCCCAGCTACTCTGGAGGCTGAGGCAGGAGAATGGCATGAACCCAGGAGGTGGAGCTTGCAGTGAGCGGAGATCACGCCACTGCACTCCAGCCTGAGTGACAGAGCGAAACTCCGTCTTAAAAAAAAAAAAAAAAACGGAGAGAGAAAAGAGAAGGCTTCCCAGGCCCCATAGATGGGTCTTTGAAGGTGGCTCTGGGCCCAGGGCCAGGTGAGATGCCCTTCGGGAAGAACAACCGTCACTGTGGGAGCTTGTGATAATGATGTAGGAATCTACTGCACTGACCTGAAAAACTGCACGGCCTTTATAAAGGCCACAGAGAACGGAATGAGCACCCACAGGAATGAGACGTTCTGTGCTCTCAGGAAACAGATAACAGAGGCCAAGGCCTGCTGATGCCTCCCCAGGCTTTCTTTTCTTCCCTCATTACCCTTGGCCCTGCCTTTATTCTCTACCTTACTTTCCCTCTCCCTTTTTCACAGGTGAAAGAAAACAGAACATAGGACAGGAAGAAATTCACTGTGTGAATTTCTTGTGAATTTCCTTAGGGACCCACAAGCAGAAGGAGAAGGGGAGGAACTGATACCAGGGCCTGCCCTAGATCGAGCCCTGGAGGTATCTCTAAAATAAGTGCATTCTCTAGCTCCTCTGTCTCTCTGTTGCTCTCACTCTAGCACTCTCCCTTCCTCTCTGCATCCTTGTTCGCCCATACTGCGCACTCTCTTGTTTCCTCTGTGCTAAGAAGCAATTATGATATAAACTCATGGCCAGGCACTGTGGCTCACGCCTGTAATCCCAGCACTTTGGGAGGCCGAGGCGGGTGCATCACCACCCGCCTGGTAGAGACCAGCCTGGCCAACATGGGGAAACCCTGTCTCTACTAAAAAATTAGCTGGGCATGGTAACACATACCTGTAATCCCAGCTACTTGGGAGACTGAGGCAGGAGAATCACTTGAACCCCGGAGGTGGAGGTTGCAGTGAGCTGAGATCGCACCACTTCACTCCAGCCTGGGTGACAGAGTGAGGCTCCATCTCATTCATATATATATATACACTCACTATATTCACAGGGCCTGCCTCAACCTACAGCTTCCCCCAATCCTTCCTTGTTCCACTACCCACCTTGCTGTTTCAGGTCTCCCAAGCCCAGACCCAGTCCCCATGAGGGGGGTTCTCTGCTCCCTTCTTTATAATTAAGCCCATTGAAAACTTATTCATTTGGAGCTAAATGATATCCATGAGTCCCTGATGACCCAGACCTAACAGCTACCTCCCTCAGGACATTTCCATTTCAAAGCTTGAAACTTGAACTGAAATCTTGAGGGTGAATTGGTAGAGAGTGGGGGAAGAGGTTCTGTTATTCCAATTACAGAGATGTCTCCATCCCAAGGTAGAGTATATTGGGAGATGATACTAAATATGTCCCATCCAAAGGGTATTTTCCTCTTCCTGTCATTTTCTTTTGAATTTTCCCACCTGAAAAAGTGCTGGACCTAGGATAGACAATCAATATTTCAAATAAAACATAAGTTGGAATTTATAGTGTCATCAAAACTATAGCTGTGATGGTGACGGTAACTTCTTGGGTATATATAGAAATAGAAAACAACTGATGCTGTTGACATTGAATTATTGATACAACATCGGGGATGGTTGGTTACTCATCACTAGTATACGTTGCCATCAGCGTCATAACTATTATCATTGAATTTCAGAGTCTAACAAGCTTTAGTCAGTGTGAGCACATTTTTATAAATAGGTTGAGCTTAATTTCCTAGAGAAAATTATAGAAAAGTTTAGAGAGCTATTTTTTGGGCTTATGAGGTTCAGTATTGTATATTGTATCTCATAAAATATGGAAGGCCTCACATACCCATAGTGAACAGAAGCTCTGGCCTTTGTTTCTGTGACTCACAGTTTCAACTTTGCCTTGGTATTGTGCTGTTCCTAATAAGACTATAAATTCTTCTCGCACAAGTACAGTCCCTAATGCTTCCTTGTTTCCCCCAGAGGGCCTGGGACAGTGTAATTATATAGTAAGTGCAGTTCCCTGTGGAATGAATAAATCCAAAATCATCTGCTTCCTGTGTTCTCCAGGAAGGGTCACTTTGGCCTGCTAAGGATAGAAAAATGCCTAACAACAAGAGGTGTGAGGAAGAGGAGGCAGCCATTGTTTTTGGCCACCACACGGCACATGTGTGCTCACACCATTACTGTTGGTTTGAGGTTAGAGACTGCCTGGGTCTTGAACAGTGTCGGTCCTGCCATTGGTGTGGTCTCTGTAACTGTTTTTGCCTTCCCTGCCTGACAAGGCCCTCTCATCTATCCAGGTCTACCTTCCCCTGTAAAGTCCTTGATATGGTTGGGCAATGTCCCCACCCAAAATCTCATCTTGAATTGTAATCCCCAGAATCCCCACATGTCATGGGTGGGACCAGGTGGAGGTAATGGGATCATGGAGAGGTGGTTTCCCCCATGCTGCTCTCTTGATAATGAGTGAGTTCTCAGGAGAACTAATGGTTTTATAAGCATCTGGCACTTTCCCTGCTTGCACTCACTGCTTCCTGCCACCCAGTGAAGGAGGTGCTTGCTTCTCCTTTGCCTTCAATCTTCCATCATGATTGTAAGTTTCCTGAGGCCTCCCCAACAATGAAGAACTGTGAGTCAATTAAACCTCTTTCCTTTATAAATTACCCAGTCTCAGGTATTTCTTCACAGCAGTGTTGAGAGCAGACTAATACAGTCCTTTTCAACCCCTGCAGGTACAATGCAGGAGTTAATCATGAAATCCTTTGTGCTTTCTTAGCATTTTACTCAGACCACCTGTACCATTATATATTATATAGGTGTTTATCCTCTTGCTTGAGTCTGAAAGCTTCCTAAGAGCAGGAACCAAGCACAGTTACATTCTCTCACCACAGTTTCTTGTGAAGATAGTATTATCTGACGAGTAAATAATTAATGAGTAAATGAACAGATACAGTTCCTATGGCAAGAATGGGTAAAAATGAGAGAGACCACAGGTACTTTTCCAGATGACTTTTAAAGGCCTTACAGAAGAGAACCAAGAAGATGTTGGCAAGCCATATAAGTGGTCATTCTTCAAAAGCAAAAATACTTGAGGTAGATACAACTTGTCCTTTTTAGTAAAACCTGTGCTTCTTTATGGACACAGCCTGTGTCTAAATTTCAGTATGGCATCTTGATGGCTCTCCTAAACACTTCTGACTTGTACAGCATTCATCTTATGGGTCAAACCTCACACAGCATGTGCAAAGTTTTGTTCACAGGTGAGCATAGCACATGATATTTAAGAACATCTTCCTCTTCCTCTGCCAATGTCTGTCTCCAAGTGATACGTCAGAGTGGTTCATCAGTTCTTCAAAATGAAGACAGTGTGATCCTGTGGGCAGGAGCTGACATGGAGCCAGACCTCCTTGGATGGCCCCAAGACTTACTGAAGTAGAACCTTGTCACTGGGGGTGTCTTTGTTACTGAAAATAAATGCCCTCCTAGGAGAAACATTTACATGCAGCCAGGCCCAAGTCTTCTCATTGCTAGAGCACCAGATGCAGAGCAGGACTAAGACAGAAGCCTCAGGATGCCCCTAGAAGTGCTTGGCTGTGACTTCCAGAGGGAAGATGCATTGGCCAGGCTCAGGCTGGCCCAGGGAGACACTGTCCCAAAAGTTGCTGTGATTTATTCACTGGGAATTGTTTAGGTATAGAATAAAGGTTAAAAGCTTGGGACAAAGCCAGGGGTGACAAGGAACATGAATCTGTTTTAGTCTATGAGGCCTGCTATAGCAAAATACTTCAGACTAGGTAATTTATAAAGAACAGAAATGTATTCTTACAATTCTGGAGGCTGGAAAGTCAAAGGTCAAGACATCAGCAGATTCAGCATCTAGTGAGGGCTTGCTTTCCATTTCAAAGATATTGCCTTCTTGCTATGTCTTCAGATGGCAGAAAGGGGCAAGGGAGCTTGCTTGAACCTCTTTTGAAAGGGCACTAATTCCATTCATGAAGGTGGAACCCTCTTAATCACTTCTCAAAAGGCTCCACCTCTTAATACTATCACATTGGGGATTAGGTTCTAACATATGAATTTTGGGAGTCACCAACAGTCAGACCATAGCATTATCCCTCCATCCTCTCCAGCTTCCCTCTGCAGTCCACCAGGGTGCTCATTGCAGCTCCCCAGGAGGCTGCTGTGTACTCAGGCTAGGCCCACTTCAAGAGAGCTGAACATAGACTTTCTTATTATCTAAAAATTAACAGAAAAGCAACAGTACAGAGATCAAGACAATCATGTATTTATTGCAGAATAAAGAAGAAGCTCATTCCCTCTCCCTCAGGGGAGTAAGAAAATCATCACTGTAGCATATTTCCATAATTATAATAGCCATCTTTTTTTTTTTTCTTGAAACAGAGGCTCACTATGTTGCCCAGGCTGGAGTACAATGGCGCAATCTCAGCTCACTGCAACATTCGTCTCCTGGATTCAAGCTATTCTCATGCCTCAGCCTCCCGAGTATCTGGGACTACTGGCGTGTGCCACCACGCCTGGCTAATTTTTTCGTTTTTAGTAGAGACAGGGTTTCCCCATGTTGGCCAAGCTGGTCTCAAACTCCTGACCTCAAGTGATCCACCCACCTCAACCTCCCAAGGTGCTGGGATTACAGGCATGAGTCACTGCGCCTGGCCCCCATCTTTATATTAATACCACATGAATCATATGAGCACAGCTTGGGGTAGAAATTGCTCTATCTTCATACTAATATCATGAAAATTGTACCACTGCAACTAAGGTAGGGTCTTAAGAATTATTATAGATATTTTTAAATATTACTATTATAGATAATTAAACATAGTGAGGATCCCGAGAAGGTGTGATGTGCACATCTGGAGACCCAGGTAAATTCTAGGGGCCTTGGGAACCTCTTTGCATGGATTTGATCCATTTCCTGGACAAAGCCATGATAGGATGTGTTGGAAGCAATAGTCCCATAACAAAGACTTCTGACCCAGGTATAAAAAGAGAAGGAAAGATGACTGCTCATTTCTTGTGCCGTATGTGGGGTGGGCAGAGTATTCTCTTAAAGGTAGCAGTGAGTCATGTGCTTGCATATGTACCTGAAGTATGATTCAGGGAAGGTGCTTTTTTTTCTTTCTTCTTTTTTTTTTTTTTTTTTTGAGAGAGTCTCGCTCTGTTGCCCAAACTGGAGTGCAGTGGCATGATCTGGGCTCACTGCAACCACAGCCTCCCAGGTTCAAGTGATTCTCCTGCCTCAGTCTCTAGAGTAGCTGAAATTACAGGTGTGTGACACCATGCCCGACTAATTTTTGTATTTTTAGTAGGGGCAGGGTCTTACCATATTGGCCAGGCTGATCTCAAACTCCTGACCTCTGGTGATCTGCCCGCCTCAGCCTCCCAAAGTGCTGGGATTGCAAGCGTGAGCCACAGAGCCTTGCCAGGGAAGGTGCTCTGTGGGATCTCTCACATGGTTCTCCACCCTAGACCAGTGAAACTAGTTCCAAGGTATGGAAGATTTGTGCCTGTGTGTCACTGAAGGATGAGTTAAAGAAAAATAGTGTTTCTGTTTGTTTGTTGGTTGGTTGGTTTTTTGTTTTGTTTTTGTTTTGTTTTGTTTTGTTTTTGAGACAGAGTCTGGCTCTGTTGCCCAGGCTGAAGTGCAGTGGCACGATCTCGGCTCACTGTAACCTCTGCCTCCTGGGTTCAAGTGATTCTCCTGCCTCAAACTCCCTAGTGGCTGGGATTACAGGCATGTGCCACCCCACCCAGCTAATTTTTGTATTTTTAGTAGAGATGAGGTTTCACCATGTTAGCCAGGCTGCTCTCGAACTCCTGACCTCAAGTGATCTGCCCACTTCGGCCTCCCAAAGTGCTGGGATTACAGGCGCGAGCCACTGCGCTCAGCCAGAAAAATAGTTTTAAGAAACTAAGAGTGCAAGTCCAGATAGCGTATGATTCATTTTTTTTAATGTTAACAATGGTAGGAAGAGGACCTTAGTCCACTGACCTGGTCACCCATGGTGATGACAACTTTGGAAGGAGGGATATTGGAAGGGAAATTAGGGCCTCAGCTGCCAAGGTCCCATGCAGTGGGGCTCCAGCAACATTGTGTGGAAAAGAGCACATGCAGAAGGTGAAAGCAGGTCAGGCATCCCGAATCAGCAGAGCCTAGGGCCCGGTACCAGGGGTACCGAGCAGAACAGTGAGAACCCCAAGGATACTAGAGATGGGAAAGAAGCCATGTTACTTGACATAGATGAGATCTGAGTTTGAGGAAATTTTTACTTGGCCTTAAAGAACAAGTTGTACCCAGGAAACAGGAAGACTTCGGGACACAGAAGTATTCATCACTATTGTTTTATTTATTTATTTATTTGAGATGGAGTCTCACTCTATTGCCCTGGCTGGAGTGCAATGGCACGATCTCAGCTCACTGCAACCTCTGCCTCCCGGATTCAACCAATTCTCCTGCCTTAGTCTCTTGAGTACCTGGGATTACAGGCACGCACCACCACGCCCAGCTAATTTTTGTATTTTTAAATGGAGACAGGGTTTTAACATATTGGCCAGACTGGTCTTGAACTCCTGACCTCGTGATCCACCCACCTTGGCTTCCCAAAGTGCTGGGATTACAGGCATGAGCCATCGTGCCCGGCCTAGTCACTATTATTATTATAGATACTATTATTGTGATGTATAACCACTTCTGGATTTAAGATGTGTGAATATAGCAGATTATTTCTCTCTGAGCCTCAGTTTGATCATCTGTAGATCAATGAGTTTGACCAGATATTATGTAAGTTTCCTCCAAATATAATGGATTGTGAACCTTATAATTTTGAAAAAAACAGGGAACTTTATGGAGAAACCAGTAAAAATTCAATACAATGAATAAAACAAAAATGACAGAAAGCATCAAAGAAGGGATGAACTTTAAATTCTTGGGTAAACATGATAGGATCACCTACTAGGAAAAACCCTGACTAGGGTGACCAACCTTCCCTGCTAGCTTGAGCCTCAGGGGTTCCCAAACCATAGGACTTTTGCTTTTAAAATCAGGAAAGTCCCAGACAAACCAGGATGAGTTGGCCACCCTACTTATGGACCTCAGGTACCCAAATAGTATTGCATGGAGAAAATGAGGACAGTTTAATACAAATCAATTGGAATTTGATTAATCAAGGGCGTGAGTTCTTATAAAGAAATACATTTCACGGAAACACTAGATGCTAAAGAAAGAAAAAAGTACACCTGAACAAGAAATCTATGAGTCTCAGAGAATATTTGGATAAAAATAAAGGAAGTAAGAAAGATGTATTTTGTTCAGGGAGCCTGCCTCTGGAAATCCAGCCAGGGAGAAAATGTGTATGATAATTTACCAAGGCAAATATACAGCTCAAATTCTAAAATTATTAAGCAAATTCTAACTGTTCTAAGAATGAGTATTTTTCATTGCTGTTGTTGTTGTTGTTGTTGTTGTTGTTGTTGTTGAACAAAGAAAGAGGAGAGCAAGGTTTGCTGATTTTGTTTGGGGTCAGGACAGTTGTTTTTCATTGGCAGTTGGAGATGAGATTCATAGAGGATGGCATTGTCTCTTGTCCTCACCACACCGCCTGCCTCCTTCTTCACCCTCAGTCATGTTGGACTGTTTTGAGCCCCTTTGGAGGAAGGAATTAGAAGTAAAAATTGAAGAAGTTGTTTTGGTGAGAGATTTTGTAAGACTTGGGGCTCAAATAGTGGTGCTTTGGTATCTATGTAACAAAGTACAAAATACAGTGGATAGAGAACTTTCTCTCCACTTTAGTATGGAACCCAGCTTCCCTCTGCTCCTTGAGGACTGATGGCTTTGGGAATAATTTGCCCATGGACATTGACACAGTCAGCAAGGGCTGTGAGGTACCCTCAGGGGGTTCTACAAAAAGTAAAATTAAATATATATTGATATCTTCTATATATATAGAAGATATGTACAGAAATAGATATATAGAAATATATATAGAAAATATATATATAGAATATACAGAGGAAAATATATATAAAGATGTATAGAAGATATTCTATATATAGAAGATATAAATATATATAAATGTATATAAATATATATATATAAAGAAGATATATGAAAGATACAAATATATGTGATGGTTAATACTGAGTGTCAACTTGATTGGATTGAAGGATGCAAAGTATTGTTCCTAGGTGTGTCTGTGAGGGTGTTGCCTGATTTGCTTTCTAGGAAGCTGATTTGCTTTCCAGGAAGCTGATTTGCTTTCCAGGAAACCAGGGCAAGTATTAAATGACCAGCAAGTAGGCAAGGCTAGGAGCAAAACTGCACATTTATTTTTGGTCCCCAGCTTCAGGAAAGAAGGTGTGGGGGAGGGGTGAGGTCCGTCGGTCTCCGGCAGGGGAGGCCCGGGGAGTCACCTGGTGGATCTCTCCGGCGGAGTTCCTGCAGTCCCCACAGGAGTGAGGGCTGAGGAAGTGCACCCAGTGCGCCCGCCGGGAGCGGCTTTTATGTCCTGGGCCTGGGAGTGGGCGGGCAGTGGGCGGGATATAGGCGGGTCGGGGCCGGGCAGTGGGCGTGGCTAGGCTGTTCCGGTTTTTCTCCGTCGGAGGTCGGGTTGCACCTGCCGCAGTCGACCGTGCCTTTCCCGGGGGCGGGAAAGTTGACGGTGAAGAACCCGGAACTGCGCCATCTTGCCTCCGTTCGTCCAAACATTGCCAAAGGAGATTAAGATTTGGGTCAGTTGGACTAGGAGAGGCACAACCCACCTTAATCTGGGTGGGCACCATCTAATCAGCTGCCAGTACAGCCAGATTATAAAGCAGGCAGAAGAATGTGGAAAGACTAGACTGGCTTGGTCTTCCAGCCTACATCTTTCTCCTGTGCTGGATGCTTCCTGCCCTCAAACATCAGACTCCAAGCTCTTCAGCTTTTGGACTCAGACCTTTCACCACAGACTGGAGGCTGCACTTTCAGCTTCCCTACTTCAGAGGTTTTGGGACTTGGACTGGCTTCCTTGCTCCTCAGCTTGCAGATGGCCTATTGTGAAACTTCACCATGTGAGCGTGTTGAGTCAATACTCCTTAATAAACCTCCTTTCATATCTGCATCTATCCTATTAATCCTGTCCCTCTAGAGAACTCTAATACAATGTATAAACGATAGATACAACATATATTAAATATATTATTAAATATTTAAAATATATTTACTTATGTATTATTTATATATTAATATTAACATTTACATTATATTATTTACAGCATAAATAATTAGCCTCATTTCATCATGAAAGATGAAGTTTCTTTCATTCATTTAATTGTAATTTCATTCATTCTTTTAATTAAAATTTTATTTTCATCTTGATAGTCCATTGTATAAATATATTGCAATGTACTTATCCAATCTCTTGCCGATAGGCATCTATGTGGTTTCTAGGCTTTCTCTGTTACTACCCATGCTGCTGTGAACATCTTTGTACACATAGGCACTAGGATACACATGTGTAAGTTTCCCTAGGACAGAAATTGCTGAAGTACAAATGTTCATATCTTCAACTTTCCTAGATAACAAATTATTTTTCAAAATGATTACCAATGTGCTTTCCTCAGGTACGTATGAAAAATTATGTTGCTCACAAACAATAAATATCATCTGTAACTCTTCCCAATCTAGGCGGTTTGTAATGGTATCTGGTTGTGATTTTAATTTGCCTTTCACTAATGACTAATAAAGTTTAATACTTTTTCATATGTTTATTGGCCATTGGGGTCTCCAGTTTTATTAAATATCTGCTCAAGTCTTTTCCGATTTTTTAATTTGGTTATTGTTTCCTTAATGATTGTAGGAGTCTTTTATATATTCTGGTAACAGTCCTTTGTTAATTATATATGTGTTGCAAATATCCTGAAACATTCTGGGGTTCAAATTTGTATGCTCTTTACAGTATATTCATATGAAAAATATACTGGATTTTGATGGGATCAGATTTATCAATCTTTTCATTTAGTGCTCTTTATATCTTCTCTAAGATGCTTTCTTTTACATGAGATCGGGAAGACATTCTCTTTTTTTATCTTCTAAAAACTATACAACACTGCCTTAACTACTGTAGCTTTATAATAAGTCTTAAAATTGTTAGTGTTAGTCCTCCAATAATGTTCTTTCTCAAAGTTTTTTGGCCATTCTAGGTCCTTCCATATAAATATTAGAATCAGTTTGCCAATTTCTACCCCCACCCAAAAAAAAAAAAAAAAAAAACTGATAGGAATTTTCTTTTTTTCCTTCTTTTTATATTAATTTTATTTTCTTTTAAGTTCTGGGGTACATGTGCAAGACGTGCAGGTTTGTTACACAGGTAAACATATGCCATGCTGATTTGCTACACCTCTCAACCCATCACCTAGGTATTAGGCCCCTATTTATCCTGATGCTCTCCCTTTAAGACAATGAGTCTTAGTTAAGGTGGTTAGTTAAGGTAGACTTGGGTTTCACATAATAATATTGTAGCTACAGGAAGTAGTAACATCCTTATCACTAGAGATATTCAGAGGCTGAATGACTGAGACCATCATGGTTTCTTGTGAAAGGCCGAGCTGAATGACTTAACATTTCCCAATTCTAAAACGAAAGATCTTTAGATGCTGCAAAATAGATTTGAAAAGTGCACTAAGGGCAAAGTCTCAGTTTTGAAGCAGTATCACTTGCCATTTTTCTCAGTCCACTACTTCCCTTATCAAGCTTTCAGCCTTTCATGTATCATTCCCTTGCCATCACCTCTCAGAAAATATGACAAAAGCTTTTATCCTCTCCCCAGGTAATACCTGGGTGATGAAATAATCTGTAAAACAAATCCATACGACACAAGTTTATTTATTTAACAAACCTGCACAGGTACCCCTGAACCTAAAATAAAAGTTTTAAAAAATCCTAATGTAGTTTGGACATTTTCCCCTCCAAATCTCATGTTGAAATTTGATCCCCAGTGTTGGAGGTGGGACCTGGTGGGAGGTGTTTGTGTCATGGGGGTGGATACTTGTGGTGGTGAGTGAAATCTCACTCTATTCATTCCCTTGAGGTCTGATCGCTAAGAAGAGTCTGGCACCTCCCTCCCCTCTCTTTTCCTTCCTTTCTTGCCATGTGATGCCTGCTCCCTCTCCCCTTCCACCATGAGTAGAAATCCTTAAAGCAGATGCCGACACCATGTTTCTGGTACAGCCCGCAGACCATGAACCAAATAAACCTCTTTTTAAAAAAAATTATCCAGTCTCAGGTATTCCTCCTTTATAGCAAAGGAAATTGACTAAGACACATGCTGTTATAGATGTATATGTATGCATCTATAATGCATATATATGTATATGTATATAACACATACACACGTGTTAGAACGTTCAGTGAATATAGAGACAGTATCAATCTCAAAAAAAGGACCCCACCAAAATTAAGAACAGCAATTCTCAATACTTTCATTAATAACATCTTATAACATGTTATTCATAACAATTAATAACATTATAGACTTTCATGTGGTTTTAGCTTACTCAAATTTACCAACATCTTTACATCTTTTTTGTTTTTGAAACGGAGTTCCACTCTTGTTACCCAGGGTGGAGTGCAATGGCACAATCTTGACTCACTGTAGCCTCTGCCTCCCAAATTCAAGCGATTCTCCTGCCTCGGCCTCCTGAGTAGCTGGGATTACAGGCGCATGCCACTATGCCCAGCTAATTTATTTTTAGTAGAGACGGGGTTTCACTATGTTGACCAGCTGGTCTCAAACTCTTTACTTCAGGTGATTCACCCGCCTCGGCCTTCCAAAGTGCTGGGATTATAGGCGTGAGCCACCGCGCCAGGCTCTTTAAATCTTTAAGTGACTATTCTTCAGAGTAATTCACTCAAAAGTGAATAGTATAGAACACTAGCTATGTTTTAAACATAGTTGTATTAAATATTTCTCTCTCTCTAGATATATATACACACACGCATATATAGTCACCTATGTATGTTATGTTAACCTATATATAGGAACCTATATATGCGTGTGTGTTTGTGTGTGTGTGTGTAAAATGTGTGTACATAGGTTTTGGATTTTCACTTTCAAAAATGAAGTTGTTAAATCACCCGAATGGAACGGGCATGGCTGTACCCTCCTGTCTTCACTTTGAGACACTTTGAAGAGTTTGCCGTTTGCCTGTGGTGGTTGAGCACAATAAATAACTTCCACTTGACCCACAACAAAGTTGATGAGACTCAAAGGCTAATTTAACAATTTCTATGAGATCAATTAATCTGGGGGCCAAAGTAACCATAAATACTTGGTATACTCAGTGCTTAAAATTAGATAGGAATGGGGGAATTGAGGACAGTGATTTGCATAACATTTTCTTTGGAGATAAAAGCCAATAAGAGATTTTTTTTTCATGTGCAATCATTTCAGGCAGTTCACCTAAAAGACAATAAAGATTGTTTTGTTTTTTTCCTTAAAAGAAGTGAGATTGCTCTTCATTCTATCTTTTATCCTTTCTATAAGCACTGAGTAAGTAGGCCATTATTATCATTACTATTTCATCTTTCTCTTTTTAATATAACTTTGAATTTTTACTTGGCTTACTTGCTTTAAAATATCATATTCACATTCTTTATTCCAAGAATGGGAGAAGATAGAAGAAAGTTTTACCGCTTTTGATTTGAGGGGAGACTTAAAATGTGATAGGCTGAAATTTGGGAATAAACCCAAGGTCTGAATGACAGTTCGGATTTGACGAATACTGTACAAACAGAATGGCAGAGACTTAATCCTTGGAGAAACTCAATAAAAAGAAATAAGATTTTTGCTACCGGTAATTAAGTAAGAACAATAGTATGAAATATAGAATGACAAACTGAGAAAGCTGATACTCCTACTGCCCTTGACTCCAGTAAGATCCTTCCCAAAGAAATTCTCTTCTTGCTATGTGTGCCAGGACCATGAAAATCCAGACAAATGAGAAGATTAAAAGTCATGTCAGATGGAGAACAGTCAAAACAACAGGAAATGATTTGTTTGGAGAATAAACAACTGGGTGAGATATGATATTTTCTTCAGAATTTGAAGGACTGTTATGAAACTTTTATGACAGCGCTAAGACCAGAAAGAGGATGGTTCCAGGAGTTCTGTGGGGCATGGAATAAAGACATGATGATTAAGGTTGTCTGACAAATTGACAAGCTGCCTCCCAAATCCATGCACTCATTAAGAATGAAAGTATCGGCCGGGCGCGGTGGCTCAAGCCTGTAATCCCAGCACTTTGGGAGGCCGAGACGGGTGGATCACGAGGTCAGGAGATCGAGACCATCCTGGCTAACACGGTGAAACCCCGTCTCCACTAAAAAAATACAAAAAACTAGCTGGGCGAGGTGGCGGGCGCCTGTAGTCCCAGCTACTCGGGAGGCTGAGACAGGAGAATGGCGTAAACCCGGGAGGCGGAGCTTGCCGTGAGCTGAGATCCGGCCACTGCACTCCTGCCTGGGCGACAGAGCGAGACTCCGTCTCAAAAAAAAAAAAAAAAGAATGAAAGTATCTGGGAGCTGTATTAGTCAATTTTCACACTGCTGATAAAGACATATCCAAGACTACACACTTTACAAGAGAAAGAGGTTTAATGGACTTACAGTTCCACGTGGCTGGGGAGGCTTCACAATCATGGCAGAAGGTGAAAGGCACATCTCACATGGCAGCAGACAAGAGAAAAGAGCTTGTGCAGGGACTCCTCCTTTTAAAACCATCAGATTTCATGAGACTTATTTACTAGCATGAAAATAGCACAGGAAAGACCTGCCTCCGTGATTCAATTACCTCCCACTGGGCCCCTCCCACAGCATATGAGAATTCAAGGTGAGATTTGGGTGGGAACACAGCCAAACCATATCAGGAGCTAAATGATAACACAAAGAAGGAAACAACAGACACTGGGATCTACTTGAGCAGGGAGGGTAGGAGGAGGGAGAGGAGCAGAAAAGATAACTATGGGATACTGGGCTTAAACCTGGGTGACGAAATAATATGTACAACAAACCCCCATGGCACATGTTTACCTATGTAACAAACCTTCACATATACCCCCAAAGCTAAAATAAAAGTTTTTAAAAAATGTTTAAAGTAGTACTAATAATATTGTTTTAAGAATATTGAGATTAACTACTACCTGAAGAGTCCTATTATATTCACATATTGTATATAAATAATCATCTTCATCTACTTACATGTAAAAACACAAAAGTTGGCATCAAACAATACAAGGTTAATTATTACTGTAGATCTGAAAGTAGAAAAAAAACAGAATGGAATTACTTGTTCCTAGGTTGAGTGACCAACTATTAGGGATGCTGTGGATGTTTCCTCGTTGAATGAGGAATAGCAGTGGAACTTTATGGCAGTGGTCAAACTTCTGGGTCTCATGACCACTTTATACTCTTAAAAATTATTGAGGCCAGGTGCGGTGGCTCACGCCTGTAATCCCAGCACTTTGGGAGGCCAAGGTGGGTGGATCACGAGGTTAAGAGATCCAGACCATCCTGGCCAACATGGTGAAACCCATCTCTACTAAAAATACAAAAATTACTTGGATTTGGTGGCACACGCCTGTACTCCCAGCTACTGGGGAGGCTGAAGGCAGGAGAATCGCTTGAACCTGGGAGGCAGAGCTTACAGTGAGCCAAGATTGCACCACTTCTCTCCAGCCTGGGTGACAGAGCAAGACTCTACCTCAAAAAAAAAAATTATTGAAGACCCCAAGGAGCTTTTGTTTAATGTGGGTTATATATCAATACTTACCATACTAAAAACTAAAACTCAGAAATTTAAACAAATTTATGTATTAATACTTTTTTAAAATAAGCATTATATGTTATACAAATAACGTTTTATGAAAATGCAACTATATTTTCCAAAACAAAACTTTAGTGAGAAGAATGGCATTACTTTGCATTTTTATAAAACTCATTAATGTATGGCTTAATAGAAGACAGCTGGATTTTCATACCTTCTTCATTCACTGTATTGGAATATCACACACCATGTGGCCTCTGGAAACTCCACTATACACTTGTGAGAGAATGACAATAAAAAAGAAAAATGCTTTTAGTATCATTATAAAAAATTGTTTTAGTCTCCTGAATCCCTCTGAGAGTATCTCTAGATCCCAGATACACTTCAACCCTTTGTAGTCTGATATCATCAACCCAATTTATCAACCTAATAATATTGCATGAATGAGCCACACTCTCCCCTTTCAGGGCAGGGCTAAGACGACGCTACTTGGGTACAAAGCATAGACATGGGAATTCATCAGAATCTAAAAGCATCATTCTACTTTCTCTCTTTTTTTTTTTTTTTTTTTTTTTTGCCATAATCAAGATTCATTAATCCTCAACTAGAAGTTCAATAGTATTTTTTGTTTGTTTTTTCAATAGAGATAGAGTCTTGCTCTATTGCTGAGGCTGGTCTCAAACTCCTGGCTTCCAACACTCTCAAAGTCCTGGGATTACAGGTATGAGCCACCATACCCAGCTAAAAGTTTGATACTCTTGACAGCATCATATTATTTACCTGCAAAGGCTATTATTTACCTGCAAAGAAACTATCTGGAAAAGATTATAATGGGTCATGTCAAAGTTGATTTATCTATGAGGAAGTTTACATTTGAGGTTGTCCAAAAAAGAACCAAAGGGGAAATTTTCAATCTCCAAGTCATTTTTACTTTTTTATTGGTTCTATATAAGGTTTATCATAATTGTGCTACTGACATGTTGGAATAAATGCAAAGTTAATTACAATTGAAAAAGAAGAACACTGCAACGCAAACTAAATTATTTTAACTAAATTTGAACTTACGTGGTTGATATTGTTTCACAACTGTTTAAGTTCTAATGTAATTTAGATCTGTTTAGTTGTTTAGTGTTTAGATCTTTACAAAGGCCAGATAACTAAACAAATCCTTTTCTCTACTTTTTAGTACTGATATTTTTAGATTACTTAGATTATTCTCAAAACAAACCCAGTTTATAGCCTAGTCCACAGCCTGTAATTAGATAACAATTACAATATTGGTATAGTAAAAGTGAAAGCCATCTAATCATTTTCCAAAACAATTTAATTCCTAAACTCATTTTGCTTTTCCTCATTTGTTGCCAACAGTTTCCTACTTTGTCAGTTTCTACATATCTCTCGTGTTCTTTTCATACCTAGTCATCTGATTTTTCCTACTATCAGTATCTGATTTCTAAATAACCCTGCACTTCATTTCAATTACTTTAAAATTTTTCCCACAAATGTTTTCTACTCAAGGCTTTATATTTCTATTGTATATTCTCACTCATGTGGGGAGCTAAAAATGTTGATCTCATGAAGGCCAACTTTTAGCGTCTCTATCATCGCCATGCCCAGATTTTCCTGAGTACAGTTTACAATTCCAGCTCAAGTTTGAACAAAAATACCCTTACTTTGGATTCCCTTAGCATAGCTCAATTAGGCAAGAATTTTAGAAATTATTACTAGCTACTAAGACAACATTGAGAGAATTGAACCAAGAAATAACCCCTACGTCTTATCCATGTTGCCGAAGTGCCCTATGAAATATACACTGGAGTATTTTTCTAAGGTGGAGTTAGTTGTGTCAAGGAGGCTCCACACAATCCACCCTGTGATTTTAGTAAACACAATGCAAACAATGTTTGAGGGAGTGTTACAAAAATCGAAAATGACAAGTCACCATGGGAATTAATTTCCTCTTGGCAGCTTGTTTACAAATTTTGTTTTACAAAGGCAGGTTTTAAGTAAATAGTAAGCAAACAGGGTGGTTACAATGAAGATGGCAAAGTTCTGTGAATGCTCCCAAATATATTTAGGCCAATTCCAGAATCCAGGTTTTAATATATCCATTGAATTTCAATTTGACCGTGAGCCTTCACAACAGGTATGGCTAAAGATCTTTTTAATCATTTGGAAAAAGGTGCATCTTCTGTGTAAACCATCTAAATCTTGTTTAAATGCTATGTTATTTGTGTTTGGTATTGCTATTCTATGTAGAAGTTGTTTATGTTAAAGATCAAATAGGTCCGTTTTAACTTCCTGAATTTCTGCTTCTTGTATTCCTGAAATGACTGGGGCAGTTATTTGTAGATTTTCTAAGCCAGCTACTTGTAGATTATGTCTTTTATCTCTGTGGAAATAGTAGACATAATAATTTCAATCAATAATTGAAATAATTCCAATTGCTACAAATATTCATAGCACTTTTCTTAGGTGAGATTTATCTAGTGGAGATAAATTTGGTAAAATGAGCTTTTTGTCATACCTTGTCCCTTTTTGTCATATCCTTGTCCCTCAAACTGTATACATTGTGGTTGGACATATGTGACTTTAAATTCTTCTATTTTGAAATTTATTCTTACTCTCCTAGCTGTTGGTTTGTAAATTAATTTTAATGAGTTAATTAGAATTTGTTTCAATAAATTTGATTCTAATAATTTAGGTGGAGAGTTTGTTATGCCTTTGGTCCACTGTGGTTTCCAGTGGTGTGTTCACAAGCAATGTGCTTCATTCCAGCATCCTTTGTCAATTATGCATAGTCCAGAGTTCCAGGGTTTAACAGAGCATTTTGCAAAAGAGGTGTCTTTAGCTACAAATATAGGTAAGTGGGAGTCTAGTCTGGTTATGGTTTGGTAAATAGGATGTTGCACTGACCACGTAACTTTATTCCATGATCCATTAGATGGCTAGATCATGGAGAAAAAGTAATTTGACATATCTGGGTTTATTTTTATGACTTTGTTCATATTTATTTTGGTTCCTAGTGTTTCCAACCAATTGATTTAAATTATATATTGTTGTTTAAATCACCCTGAATTTTCAATGGACACTTTGGAAAAATATCTTGATTTTGTGCATATTTGGTTTTGCTGGTAAATTTGTTTAATATAGTCATATTTCTTGGTTCATTTCCTGTACAGAATATGCTAATAATCTCTGTTGTTTCGTATGCGGATATAAATGGTCCAAGTACTTAGATAATAGCAAGTTATAGTTGTCTGGTCTGTAAGTACATGTGAATATTAATTGTTCCCATTTTGTTTGTCATAATTTATCAAAAATACTTGTTTCCAATGATGTCCAAGACCACCCAGGATTTCTAGAAGATGTTGACTTTCAACAGTCAGTAAATTTAGCAGGTATTTTGTATGTTGCTATATCTACTATGATGATGGGGAGCCAGTGTAGTTTTCACAATTGTGTCCAAAATGAGCATGTTTTGGTTTCTGTTGCATCCCATGATACAGTAGACTTTCCAGTTACGGTAACATATCTGTCTACATTTTCTATAAACTCTTTGCCTAAATGTAGTTTTGATATATCATAGCGAAGTTTTCTATCTAATGTAAATTTAGTATGTGTTGTGTTGTGCCAAAGCTGCCTGAATTGGGCTGTGTCTGTTGGTTCAGTTTGATTTTTAAAGCCTGTTGGTCTTGGCATCTGTAGCCATGTTGATAAGTAATTTATACTGAAGAATGGATGAGGCTAAGATTTTTCACCCGTGGGATAATGAAATGTAGCTTTAGTGTATGTCAAGTTAAGTTTAAAGTATATTAATGCTGGTTGTGCCTCAAAATATATATCTTGTTGGGTAGCATTGATTCTGTACATTGTAAGTTCGTCGGTTGTGGTGTTTAACTTGTACGCTTGAAAGCAATATACTTGTATTCAGGACAAGCTTTATCTACATAATCCTAAGTTGTTTTAGTGTGTATTTCACAAGTAGTGTGTGTAAAGTGATAGGATCAGTTAAGATTATGGGGTACAATCTTTGTTTACAATCTAGTTCTGCTGGTAAGAATTTTTTTTTGCCTTACTAAAGAATTGTGGTCCTGTCAAATAATCTTGCCTTTTGGCATAGTAATCATAAGATGAACAGGCTGGATGAAAGCAAAACTTTCTAAAAATGGAAAGTGAACAAAAGTTACTTAGATAATAATTACAATGTGTCTTATCCTCTTATTATGTCTTTCATCTCTGTGGAAAGAATTGAAGTAATAATTGAAATAATTCCAATTGCTACAAATATCTGTAGCTGTTTTCTTAGATGATATTTACCTAGTGGAGATAAATTTGGTAAAATTAGCTGTTTATCATATCCTTGTTGTTCTGACATAGTCTCATGTGTATCCCAGTAACACTGGCACTTTTTCCTGTGGAGGTATGAAATGTGGGTATATGTAATATGAAGTGGTTCATGTGGTAGCAATATCTGGTGTAGTATCATCCCTTGGACCTACTTCATAATCATCATCTTCATTTCCTTCAAGCCTGGATTTCTTCGTTTCCTTCATAGTTCATATCAAGTATTAACAAATGACTTACTTGTAGAAGTGTGTTATATTCAAGCATGTCATGTTAGATCCTGCAATATATGATTCCATCTGTGGTATTGTGATTGCTGTTTGGTCTGATTTATTGCTTCTTATGCAATGATCTATCTTGATTGATATGTCTGTTTCTATTAGCACTTCGGTATCCATTATGTGTGCTGTCTATTGGTTTGAGGTGTTATTGAATGCTTGGTTGTAGCTGCATAAATTGGGTGTGTCACATTTAGTCACGTCATTTATACATTCTTCTAAGGGGTGTTTAGAAATGTGTGCAAAGCTTCTATAAAGACGCATTGGCTGGATGGTGGCTCATGTTTGTAATCCCAATACTTTGGGAGGGCAAGGAGGGCAGATCGCTTGACCCCAGGAGTTAGAGACCAGCCTGGACAATATGGTGAAACCTCACCTGTACAAAAAATTAGCTGGTCATGAGGGCATGTGCCTGTAGTCCCAGCTACTTGGGAGGCTGAGGTGGGAGGATCACTTGAGACCAGGAAGTCAAGGCTGCAGTGTGCCAGTGATTGTGCCACTACACTCTAGCCTGGGTGATAGAGTGAGACTCTGTCTCAAAAAAAAAAAAAAAAAAAAGATACATTGATTTGATGCATGTGTAGAAATTCTTCAGGCATCGCTTTGGTCAAACAAATATGAACAAAATGGTCTAATTGAAGCTCTAAGTATTCCTTTATCAGTCCCTTGATTTTCCAACAATTGTTCAAAAATGGTATGTTTTCATAAAGTATATATTATGAAATGTGTTCTGTTAATCCTATAATTTCAGGTGCTGTATGAGTTGGCATTGTTGGATATGTGTGTGTTTGAAGCTTAGGGATTTTAATGGTCTCTTTAGAAGTAGAAGTAATAGTAGCAGTAGTGATAGTATCTACTATTTCCCTTCTATACCGCCTAACATATTTTAAGCTATTTATATCAATCCTGTATTTGGTATTAATGATCAGATATATAGGCATTAAACTGCAAACAAAGTAGTATTAACTGCAAACAAAGATATGATAATCTATGTATAAGTCTCATTGTAATTATTTCCTTCTTTAATATTATAGTCAAGGGTTGCTTCCAGCAGTGGTATGGCTGCTGGGTTAGATTGGCATAGATTCAACAAAGTAAGGTAGTTATGTGGAGTTTGTTCTCTCCTATTAAGCAGTTTAACAATACAACTTCTAGAAAGGGTTAGCATTCAAGCAAGACCAATGCAATCATTGGGGTGTACACTTTCAGCTAAACCTTGAACGGCTGCTGATGCTTCATTTAATTCATAAATGTAAGGAGTAGGAAGGTGGCAGTGGCACTTAGGTTCTGCAAAGTCTGGTATGAAATTCCAGTCTTTGCCAGCCTGCATGGGCCAGTCCACTTTAGCTAATTCCTGAAAGAAATCAGTGAAGTGGGTCTGAGAGCTGTAGGTGGTGAAAATGAGGCTGAAACTGAAGAGGAAAGAGGGCAAGACGGGATACATGAGGGTGATGGAGATCTTGGAGATGCTAAATCTGTATGCTGGGAGTGCACTACAGCTGTCAGTGTGCAAATGGTTAATCAAATAACACTCTTAAGAAGCAGACAGTGTAATTTGTAATTTGCCTGCAAGGGATGTATTTACTTGTGTTAGTCTCATTTGTCTGTTTACAGTCTCTCTGGTGACAATGTAAGTAACAAGACAGCAAAGTCACTATGATGGCTAATATGAGGTGAATGAGAAAGGTGATAAGACCAGTTGAGAATTGACACTAATTTGTAGCCATTTTGGTGTCTTAAGTGGGTACAGTATTTAATTATTTCGGTGATGACTAGAAGTCATCATTGGTTTTTTGGGGGGTTTTTTTGGTTTTTGTTTTTTGTTTTTTGTTTTTTGAGACAGAGTCTCACTCTGTTGCCCAGGCTGAAGTGCAGTGGCGTGATCTTGGCTCACGGCAATGTCTGCCTCCTGGATTCCAATGATTCTCCTGCCTCAGCCTCCTGAGCAGCTAGGATTACAGGCACCCACCACCATGGCCGGCTAATTTTTGTATTTTTAGTACAGATGGGGTTTCACCATATAGGTCAGGCTAGTCTCAAACTCTGGACCTCAAGTGATCCACCTGCCTCAGCCTTCCAAAGTGCTGGGATTACAGGTGTGAGCCACCGCACCTGGCTGAAGTGATGTTGAAGTTAAAAATATTAGGTTAGTGGCAAGTAAAATGGGATTGAATTGAAGCATGCCTTCACTTATTCTTATGGAAAATATTAATGCATGACTAGAAGAAAACAGTGTAACAATACTGCAGAAAGTGTGATAACATGTCTAAGTATAGTGAGAATTTGGAGAGAGATGGAAGATTTTGTGTAATTGTGATTCTCCTCTGCTCCTCTCCTCTGCTCCCAGTAAGGTTTGGACCATATACCTTTACCATTAATTTTGAAATTATTTTGTCCAATAAGTGTTTCTGTGTCCACTGGCCACAATGTCCTGTTGGGAGATAGTGTTGTCATTTAGTTTAGTGCTTGCCTTGTAAGATATAATATTTGCATTACGTCTTTCCTTATCTTTTGTGACCATTAAGGTCAGTTGATTAAGATATAAGTGGGGGCTGCTTTTGTTAAGTCTTTCTCTTTGATTTAAATGGAAACATGCCAGGTTAAAAGCTTATTGGAATGTACTCATTTTGTCGAAGGTTTTTAATTCTCTTTTTAGTTGTCCGTTCAGTCTTTCTCTATACCCCACTGCTGTCAGATTATAGGGTAGGTAATATTTCATTGTATATCCCATCGATCTGCCAATGCTTTTGTTGTCCTTAATGTAAGATGAGTTCCCTGATCATGTTCAGTTATTTTAGGGGTTCTATAGTAGCTGCCCAATTTTCTAAGGGTGAGATGGTTTATTTAGTAAGTAGGGTGGCTAGCTGCTATTGCTGCACCAATTCCTGTATATGTATCCATCATTGTTACTGCATATTTTTGTGGATAGGAGTGATTTAATGATGCTATAAAATCTATCTTGAAGCGGAAATTAAAGACATCAGGTGTATATTACTATGTATCTATGAATTTAGCATATCTATATTTGTCTAGGTTAGTTTTACATTGCTGACAATTAGCTCTGGCCTTTTTAATTTGGTGCCATGTCACTTTTTGATTTCTGTCTGATAGCCACCTATACGTTGACTGTGTGCTTAAATGTCCTTTTTCTTTATGTAATGGTAGGAGTGTTTGTGGAATGGTGTCTGGTGTCTGTTTAATTTTAAAGTCATATCTTGTTTCACTCTAGTTATCAGGGTTACTTAAGGTTTCTCCCAGTCACTATCTGATTTTTCTCCTGAGTTGTGGAGGTGTAATGAATGTCTCCCTGAGTTGTCTGGATTTCTGTGTAGTTTTAATTTGGGTATGTTTTGAATATCAATGGTTATGCTTCTTGTTAATTAATGGTTATGCTTCTTCCTGTTTATTAAATTTTATGGACTCTGAATTAACTTTTTGGTGTGCTGAAACATGTGCCACAAATATCTTAATTCTGTTTGATAATTCATATAGTTGCTCCCAGTAAGATTTGGACCATGTATCTTTACCATTTTGTCTTCTTTTTGAAGTTAATTTTGAAATTATTTTGTCTTCTTTTATGTGGCCGCAGGGTTATGCCCGCAAGTCTGTAAAAATGTAAATTTTATTTTGATTTTCTGAGTGCCTGACTGCTAGAACAGCTGTAATTAGTTCTGCTGAGAGTGATTGACCTGCCTCCTTCAGGACTGGTTGGTCCTGAGGTCTGAGTGCTGCTGCTGTCCATTGGGCCTGGCCTTGGGTCACAGAGACCTTTTTGTCTATAAACCAGGTGTTGAGTAAGAAGTTTGACTAGCCTGGGCCCAATTTTCCTATGTTAGCATAAATTGTACCTACTCTCGGAATAAATTTTGGCACATCTATTTCGGTGTTGTGAATTTCTTCAGTGAGGAGACCTGGTTGACCCTTAAAGCCTGTGTCTCCATCTTGAATATACCATTTTCATGTGAACAGCTTTGGGTCAATTTGGATACATGTCAATTTTTTTTTTATTTTTCAGGACTCAGTTTTATTCCATGAAGGAGAGGCGTATGGTATCTAATGGTAATATTGCTGTTGCCAGTCAGAGGCTCAGTGTTTTTGAGGGCTTCATATGTAAGCCATATATATATATATATATATATATATTTTTTTTTTTTTTTTTTTTTTTTTTTTTTTTTGTTCGTGTGTTTGTTTGAGAGACAGAGTCTCACTCTGTCACCAGGCTGGAGTGCAGTGGCGCCATCTCAGCTCACTGCAACCTCCGCTTCCCAGGTTCAAGCGATTCTCCTCCCTCAGCCTCCTGAGTAGCTGGGACTACAGGTGCACACCACCATGCCCAGCTAATTTTTGTATTTTTAGTAGAGACGGGGTTTCACCATGTTGGCCAGGATGGTCTTGATCTCTTGGCCTCATGATCCACCCACCTGGGTGTCCCAAAGTGCTGGGATTACAGGCATAAGCCACTGCACCCAGCCCCATATACATTTTTCAAATGGGCTGTATTTGTTGTTAGAATATGGAAACTTTGTTGTCCAAAATCTAACCAGTAGGATTTAGAATCTGATTTCTTTGTCTATAATGACCATGTTCCATGTTCATTGCTCGTTAAAATTTCCAACCTAAGTTCTGAATCTGGAGATGGGTAACGTCACATTTGGAATGTGGTGATGTAGTCTTTGAGTGTTTCAAGTGCTTGTGTTTGTTCTTGTCCCCATGTGAAGTCTTGGGATTTCCTAGTTATCTTATTGGTTTTAGGATGATGTTTAGGTAAGGTATAGGCTGTCTCCAGTATCCAAGGAAAACTACTAGTCTATGCTTCCTGTTTATTTTTTGGTGCCCTATGGGCTTTTGAGCCATCTGTCACTGTGGTCAGAATTTTTATCCCTTCTGATAACCACTGTACTCCTAAAACTTTGCAGTTGGTGTCTGGACTTGTAGTTGTATCTATATTAATAATCTATCTCAGTGATCTCAAGTGTGTTGAGATTTCTTTTGGGTAAGTTTTTCTTGGCCATTGTTTACCATTGTAATGTCATCTATGTATAATATCATTAGTTTGTGTATTTTGATTGATCTATGTGTGATAATAAAATGGAGTGAGCTGTTATTGGACTATTTAAATATCCCTGTGGTAATCTTTTAAATTGGTATTATTTGCGTTCCCAGGTAAAGGTAATATATTCCTGGTCTTCTTGGTCTATTGGTGTGGCAAAGAACATGTCTGATACGTCTATGGTTACAGAGTATTTGCCATTATAGTTAGTGATCTTATTTATTTATTTACTTATTTATTTATTTTTGAGATGAAGTCTTGCTCTGTTGCTAACGTCTCACTCTGTTGCCCAGGCTGGAGTGCAATGGCATGATCTTGGCTCACTGCAACCTCCATCTCCCAAGTTCAAGTGATTCTTTTGCCTCAGCCTCCTCAATAGCTGGGATTACAGGCATGTGCCACTAAGAGATGAAGCCAGCTGGACTTCCTGGGTCAAGTGGGGACTTGGAGAAATTTTCTGTCTTACAAGAGGTTTGTAAAATGCACCAATCAGTGCTCTGTAAGAACACACCAATCAGTGCTCTGTAGCTAGCTAGAGGTTTGTAAAATGTTCCAATCAACACTCTGTAAAATGGACCAATCAGCACCCTGTAAAATCGACCAATCAGCACTTTGTAAAAGAGACCAATCAGTAGGACATGGGCTGGGACAAATAAGGGAATAAAAACTGGCCACCCCAGCCACCAGCAGCAACCCACTCTGGTCCTCTTCCACACTGTGGAAGATTTTTTTGCTCTTCACAATAAATCTTGCTGCTGCTCACTCTTTGTGTCCGTATCACCCTTAAGAGCTGTAACACTCATCGCGAAGGTCCATGGCTTCATTCTTGAAGTCAGCAAGACCACAAACCCAGCAAAAGGAACCAACTCTGTACGTATCTTGGGGCTTGTCTGGGATATTGCCACATGGTGAGTACCATCGGACCCCTTTCACTTGCTATTCTGTCCTATTTTTCCTTAGAGTTCAGGGGCTAAACACCAGGCTCCTGTCAGACAGTTAAAAGCGACTAGCACAGCCACAGGACTACAGACACGGGTGTCAGGCTTTCTGGGAAAACAGGCCGGGTGCAGTGGCTGTAACTCCAGCACTCTGGGAGGCTGAGGCAGGTGGATCACAAGGTCAGGTGTTCAAGACCAGCCTGGCCAACATAGTGGAACCCCGTTTCTACTAAAGATACAAAAATTAGCCGGGTGTCATGGTGCACTCCTGTGACCCAGCTACTCAGGAGGCTGAGGCAGGAGAATTGCTTGAACCTGGGAGGCAGAGGTTACAGTGAACCAAGATCACACCACTGCTCTCCAGCCTGGGCGACAGATAAATATAAAATAAAAAATAAAAATAAAAAACTATCAGAAAACCACACAATTTTTCATAAAGAAAAAGATGGCTCATACATACATGTTTTTAAAAATGTTGTAGCTGGGTATGGTGGCAAACACATGTGGTCCCAGATACCCTGGAGGCTGAGGTGGGAGGATTGCTTAAGTCCAGGAGGTTGAGGTTGCAGTGAGCTGAGATCATGCCACTGCACTCCAGCCTGGGCAACAGAGCAGGATCCTGTCTCCAAAAAAAAAAAAAAAAGGAAAGAAAAGAAAAAAAGAAAGAAACAAAGAGAAGAGAAACCACAAAGTTGCATTTTTGATATTTATTATATATAAATAATATAAATTATTTATAAAACTGAATGCAAATATATTTATACACACTTATTGAGGAGTGAATAAATTAATTAATTAATGGAAACTCGAGACAGGGAGGAGAAGTTGACCAAGAAGCTACCTCTGTCCCCTAGGCTTCTCCTTCCACTTTGAGTACTAATATTTAGTGTTCCCATCCCCATCACTACCATGCCCAGATTTCCCTGAGTACAGTTTACAATTCTAGCTCAAGTTGAAACAAAAATATCCTTTCTTTTGGATTCCCGTAGCATAGCTAAGCTAGGCAAGAATTTTAGAAATTATTGCCAGCTACTTAGAAAACATTGGGAGAATTGAACAAAGAAATAGCCCCAACATTCAAACAAAGAGAAGGACACCTACAATAACCAATGGTATGTACACTCACACCAGTCAGTGCTGAATCAACAGAACCATCTATTTACTTAGTGAAAATTCCATCACTGTTTCTTCAGGGCAGCATCGCCTTTACTACTCTGCAATGCACACACTCTGATTTTCTGATGTAATTCCCAGAATATTCCATATCCACAAGAAGAAGTTAAGGCTCCTTTGCTTGGCACTCAAGAACTAAGTAATCTGTACCAGTTTACTTTTCTGGCCATATTTTCTTCTCCCTTTCCCCAGTACCTTCTTAGATGCTGTCCCCAAACTCTTTGCACAGTGTTACTCAAGAGCTAGGACAAATAGGACCCCGCTGTGAAAACTGTCCCCTTCCACCCCCACTCCCCCATGTCCCCATTGAAGCCATAATCTCCAATATGATGGTATTTGGAGGTAGGGCCTTGGGGATATTAAAAGGTAAGCTTAGACACATAAAAAATTTGAAGCATTTATTTGAACAAGCAGCAATTCATGAATTCGGCAGCACCAGATCCCAAGCAGTTCCGGGCTCTACCGAGAGATCACAAGGGAAAACTTTTGTAAGGTGTTTATAGAAGCAAGACAAAGAAAATACTTAATTGATTCAAGTGGAAAATCCCTAGTTAGAGGATAGTTGGTGGTTTCTGATTGACACAGTTGCTAGTTGGAGGTTAGCTGGTGATCTCTGATTAGTTAAGTTTCATTTTACTGTTTACACTGAGTTAGGCTTCAGTTTGCTGATGTAGAAACCCAAGGTAGTAGAGCTGTTTCAGCCTAATGGCCTCCCAAGTAATGATTTTAATGGGGAGGTAATCATGGTTAGGTGAGGTTATGAGGGTGGATCTATCATTATGGGACTAGTGGCCTTATAAGAAGAGATACCAGAGAGCTCGTTCTTTTTGTTTCTCTCAGTTACAGGAAGATACAGTGAGAAGGTGGCCATCTGCAAGGCAGGAAGAGAACCCTCACTGGAACTGGACCATGCTGACACGTTGATCTTGAACTCCTAGCCTTCAGCACTGTGAGAAATACAAGAGCTGATTAATACATGAGGCTAACTCTGCACGTTTGCTCTAAGCCAGGGTGTAAGTTCGTTGAGGCCCAGGAGGCCGGCATATGGTGCAATACATGTTAGTTGAACTACATTGACTTGACTTGGTTTGGTTTCATTTAGCTTTATGAAGCCTGCCACTTTGCACACTCCTATGGTATTGCTATACTTTTAACCCCTGTGGCAGCTTTTTAAAATTGCATTTACGAGGATGAAGTGATGTATTTAAAAAGTGGAAGAAGAATAAGAACATTTTAAAAGTTTAAGTTCCATGAGAACTACTCTGTATCAAAGTTGTGTTCCTCTTGCTTCTGGTTTCCAGACAGGAAATAAATAGAATCTTATTTTAAAATAGATATTTTTAAATATTCCATTTCTCACCTAATGAAGTAAACCTACCTCCCTACCTGTAGACAGTTGATCCTGGATGTGAGAAATTGATCCAAGGAAGGAGAGCAGATTCCATTTTATGTGCCTTGAGATCCTTGAAGGGTCTTTCTCCTTTTCTTTCAGATAGCTAGGACTGAGGGTGTGTGTCAGACAATGGGGAGCCTTCCAAAACTGGCCAGTGTTTCTTATTGTGAAAAAATGATTTTTACCATGTCTCTTATTCCCCCATCCTCTTTTAGGAACTCTTGACTGTTTTCCTGGCCAGGGTGATCAGACATCACCTGGGGTTGTGGAGGAAACTGATCAGATATTGAGTTGATCAGATATTGAGGATGGGGGTTTCTTGCACAACTGACTTAATAGAGCTGTTTGCTAGAACTGGATTTTACAAGGAAGTGCACAGATCGGCCCCAGTAGAAGATTTGGAAGCCTGACTGAAGTTTGGCCAAGCAAAGAATCCTTGTCAATTTCCATAACATGCTGCCTTTTGTTATCAGTGAAACTTTATTTTATTTTATTTTATTTATTTTATTGAGACAGAGTCTCAGGCTGGGATGCAGTGGCACAATTATGGCTCACTGCAGCCTTGACCTGCAGGCTCAGTCTTTTTTTTTTTTTTTTTCAGAGGTGGGGTCTCGCTCTGTTGCCCAGGCTGGTATTGAACTCCTATGCTCAAGTGATCCTTCTGCCTCAGCCTCCACATGTGCTGAGATTACAGGCATGAGCCACCATGCCTGGCCTGAAATTTAATTTTAGCAGGACAGGTGCTGCCAAGTGCAATTATGAAGCAGCTTAATGTAGGAGATGGATGTGTGAAGAAAATAAATAGGGAGAGAAAAAGAAGATACAAAATCAGTGCCAATGTCTAGACTTTACAGATGTAATGATTATCTATTTATGTATCTCATAAGAGCAACCAGGTATATATGGAGAAAGATCCTGGTTATCTTCCTTAATATCAGTGTAATTGATTTGGGATGATGCCAAAGGTTCTAGTTTCCTTTAACAATGCACTCTGGAGCTGCTATCCACAATAACTTGTCCCAAAGGGTTTTTTTTTTTTTTTATGATAATGATGTTGGCCTCACTTTGCAGATTTTGATTTTCAAGGTCTAAGGCCGTGAACTCCGCCCCTCCCCGATCTGTCCTTAGGCAGCCAGCTTTGTTCTGTATGCAAAGTTATGACTCACACAGAAAGGCTTCCTGTGGGTGAAAAGGAATGTGTCGCTGATTTCAGTGGAACAGTGGGGACAGAGCTTGATATTGGATGTCAGAAGACCTGCATTTGAATTCCAACTCTGCTTTTTACTGGCTGTAAGAAATAACTTTTTTGAGCTTCAGCTTTAGCATCAATAAAGTGAGCGATATAAAGACTAACTCCAAGGGACCAGGTGAAGGCTTAAGAAGACAATGTATGTGAACTGCTCATTGTAACTCTATAGTATTTTAAGAAGCTGTTTTTGGAATGTATTATATGTTGAAAGTAATGTGGGTTTTAGACCTGTATACTTAGGTTACTTAATCTTTTTTAAGCCTAAACATTTTCATGTGCTAAAGATCAGACAGGAAGAAAGAGAGACAGAGACAGAGCCATTATAACCTACTTTTGTAGGTTCTTATGAAGATTAAGAAGGATAATATATGAACAGTGTCTGGCAAAAAATCCCAGCAAAGAATGGGCTTCTGTCTTCCTATAAAATTACAACTCTTCATGAAATTAATAAACCATTAGTTACTTGAATTTTTAAATAAATAAGAAATGGAAGAATTGCCCACACCCAAGTTCTATCAAGTCATATCCACATTCACCTTCCACTGTTATCCATCACTGCTATCTCTTCCAGCTCAATACAGTTTCTCTTCTTGCGTCCTTCTTGGCCCATCAAGGACCTGTAACTGTGAAGCACCAGGCCCTCAAGCTAGCATCACAAAAAAACTCTGGAGATTTATGGCTGACAGATTTGTATTCTCATGACTACCTGACACTCAAGACTATGACACAACTAACAAAGCGTCTTTCTGAAGATTTCATGAAAGAAGAAACACATTTTTGTTCTAGGCACTTAGGTGAAACAGGCAAAGAAAGAAATTCTAAATTCATCACATATGCATAGCTCCCTCACCACGGGGCTTCTCTATGTATAGATCGTATAACCCATCCCACTTAAGGTGTAGATCAGTTAGTATTGTCACACTCTCCAACTAGTTCAAGCTCTTGGGAAAGGATTCTCTAGTTGGCAATGAGATAACGTGAAAAGTGAAGGAGCTTTCTGAAGTCATTCAATCTTGGTTCCATTCCCTGAATAGCTCTGTATGGTCTTGGGCAAGCTACTGAACCCTTCTGGGCTTTAAATATCTCATCTGTAAGACAGCAACCGTGCCCACCTTTCAGGATATCAAGAGGATTAGAGAAACCGGGATGGAAATAGGCTGCACGGAAGAGGCAATTTCACAAAACGCCTCTTCCATTTTAGAACATCTTTGTCCAGATACTAAAGGTAGAGAGAAAGGTGCATCACTTATGCTTCACTGGCGATGTGTATGTGGCACTCCTATGATGAGATCAGCCCCTTCATCCAAGCTGGACCCTTGTGACTGCTCTTCCTCAGGGTCTGGAAGTGTCCACGCAGCCTGGGGGTTTTGTATGGAGTCTCTAGACTCAGACTATCTCACTACCTGTCACTTTGCCATATGAAACACTTAGCATATTGCCCTTCATGAAAACCATTTCATGGGACCTCTCTGCTACATTTCTGTAGATTCTACTTTACCCCCATAAAGTAGAAAGTTCTGCTCTTGGGAAAATCGTTATAAGATAACATCTATTATCTTTCATCCAGCTCGTCATTTACCCTTCCCTGAGGGTGGTAGAGTGTTTTATCTGATGAAATCAGAAAAAGGAATTGTGTGCACTTGGCACAGCCTCTTTTGGATCTGCTCACTCTCTCTCTCTGAGAAAGAATGCTATCTTCAGGTTGCACATACTTTCCACCCAGGTGACCTGCCTCTGAGAGGGAGTCACAGTGGTCCAGTTTCGCCTGACACTGGTGGGCACATTCATTCCAGGGGGGCATTTGATGGAGTCTATAGACAAAGACCAAATTACCTTCTGCGGTTCAACTTTGTCAGAAACCAAGCTGATATTTTGATTTTCATGTGCCTGGTGTCTGTTACTCAATTCATTACCAATTTAAGAAAGGAAGAGCAGTCCCGCTCAACTGCCAGTAGAGGGTGATAAATACATGTTGACTATTAATTTTATGTTTGGTTTTCCAGAGATTTTCATGTGTGTGAACATACATTATATTTTGCCTAACATGAAATGAGTGTTCTTTTGTCAAACAAGCTCTGGTACTTGTAAAATAGAGAAATACTAATGGCGTGAATTTAACCAGTTTCGTATCTACCTTTCATCCGTTTGTACAGGCACACCTCATTTCATGATGCTTCACTTTATTATTGCAGTTCACGGACTTCATTTTTACAAACCGAAGTTTCATGGCAGCCTTGAGTCAAGTAAGTCTACTGGCGCCATTATTCCAACAGTAAGTGCTTACTTGAGTATCTGTGTCACATTTTGGTGATTCTCACAATATTTCAAACTTTTTCATCATTATTATACCTGCTATCATTATCTCTGATCAGTGATCTTTTATGTTATTATTATAATTGTTTTGGGATTCCATGAACTGTGTCCATATAAGAGGGCAAACTTAATCGATAAATGTTGTGTGTTCTGCTCCACTGACCAGCCGTTCCCCCATCTCTCTTCCTCTTCTCGGGCCTCCCTACTCCCTGGGTAGGAGGGAGATATAAGGATATTAAAATTAGGCCAATTAAAAACCCTACAGTGACTTCTAAGTGTTCAAATGAAAGGAAGAGTCTCTCATCTCTCACTTTAAATCAAAAGCTAAGTCAAGACATAACTAAGCCTAGCAAGGAAAGAATGTCAAAAGTTGAGACAGGCTGAAAGCAAGGTCTCTTGTGCCAAATAGTTAGCCAAGTTGTGAATGCAAAGTTCTTTGTAAAAGCTCTTGAAGGAAATTAAAAGTGCTGCTCCAGTAAACATATAAATGATAAGAAAGCAAAGCAGCTTTATTGCTGATATGGAGAAAGTTTTAGTGGTCTGGATGGAAGATCAAACCAGCCACAACATTCTCTTAAGCCAAAGCTTAATGCAGAACAAGGCCCTAACTCTCTTCAATTCTGTGAAGGCCGAGAGAGGTAAGAAACTTGCAAAATAAAAAGCTAACAGAGATTGGTTCATGAGGTTTAAGCAAAGAAGCCATTTCTGTAACAAAGTGCAAGATGAAGCAGTAAGTGCTGATACAGAAGCTGCAGCAAGTTATCCAGAAGATCTAGCTAAGATCATTGATGGAGGTGGCCACACTAAACAATAGATTTTCAATGTAGATGAAACAACTTTATATGAGAAGAAGATGCCATCTAGAACTCTTCATAGCTAGACAGGAGAAGTCAATGCCTGGCTTCAAAACTTCAAAGGACAGGCTGACTCTCTTGTTAGGGATGAATGCAGCTGGCGACTTTAAGTTGAAGCCTATGCTCATGTGTCATTCTGAAAACTCTAGGGCCCCAAAGAATTATGCAAAATCTGCTCAGCCTGCTCAATAAATGAAACAACAAGGCCTGGATGACAATAAATCTGTTTATGGCATGGTTTACAGCATGAATATTTTAAACCCACTGTTGAAAACTACTACCCAGAACAAGAAAAAAGATCCTTTTCAAAATAGTACTGCTCATTGACAATGCACCTGGTCAACAAGAGCTCTGATGGAGATATACAAGGAGATTCATGTATTTTTTTTCTTGTCTGCTAACACAACATTCGTTCTGCAGCTCATGGATCAAGGAGTAATATCAACATATCAACTTTCTTTTTTTTTTTTTTTGAGACGGAGTCTTGCTCTGTTGCCCAGGCTGGAGTGCAGTGGCCGGATCTCAGCTCACTGCAAGCTCCGCCTCCCGGGTTCCCGCCATCTCCTGTCTCAGCCTCCCGAGTAGCTGGGACTACAGGCGCCCGCCACCTCGCCCGGCTAGTTTTTTGTATTTTTTTTTAGTAGAGACGGGGTTTCACAGGGTTAGCCAGGATGGTCTCAACCTCCTGACCTCGTGATCCGCCCGTCTCGGCCTCCCAAAGTGCTGGGATTACAGGCTTGAGCCACCGCGCCTGGCCAATATCAACTTTCAAGTCCTATTATTTAAGAAACACATTTTGCAAGGCTATCGCTGCCATAGATAGTTATTTTCTGATGGGTCTGAACAAAGGAAGTTGAAAACCTTCTGGAAAAGAATCGTCATTATAGATGCCATTAAGAACAGTCATGCTTCATGGGAGGAAATCAAAATATCAACATTAGCAGGAGTTTGGAAGAAGATGATTCTGACCCTCATGGATGACTCTGAGGGGTTCAAGACTTTAGTGGTGAAAGTCACTGCAGATATGGCAGAAACAGCAAGAGAACTAGAATAAGACATGAAGCCTGTAGATGTGACTGAATTGCTGCAATCCTATGAGAAAACTTGAATGGATGTAGAGTTGCTTCTTGTGGATGAGCAAAGAAAGTGCTTTTTTGAGATGTACTCTACTCCTAGTGAGGATGCCCTCAATGTTGTTAAAATGACAATGGATTTAGGTAGAGTTTTACATAAACTTAGTTGATAAAGCACTGGCAGGGCTTGAGCGGACTGACTTCAATTGTGAAAAAAGTTCTACTGTGGGTAAAATGCTGTCAAACAGCATTGTATGCTATAGAGTAGTCTTTTGTGATAGGGAGAGTCAATCGATGCAGCAAACTTCACTTTGTTCTTATTATAAGTAATTGCCACAGCCACCCTGATATTCAGCAACCACTACACTGATCAGGCAGCAGCCATCAACATGAAGGCAAGAGCAAA
The DNA here is from genome assembly GCF_007565055.1 of Rhinopithecus roxellana. Lineage (NCBI taxonomy): Eukaryota > Metazoa > Chordata > Mammalia > Primates > Cercopithecidae > Rhinopithecus > Rhinopithecus roxellana. The sequence goes on from NC_044554.1 coordinate 58,766,564, forward strand.
AACATTAAGATCCGGTGAAGGCTCAGATGATGGTTTAGCATTTTTATTTTTAGCAATAAAGTATTTTTAAATTAAAGTAGACACATTGTGTTTTAGACACAATGCTATTGTACAATTATATTATACAATGTATATTGTATAGTGTAATGTAAACATAACTTTTATTTACACTGGGAAACCAAAAAACGTCATGTGACTTGATTTATCATGACAGTTGTTTTATTAATGTGGTCTGCAGTCAAGCCCACAATATCTCTGTACTTCTTAAGTGCTTGGAATAATGCCTGGTATGGATTTACAGAACCAGTTCTAAAGCCAGGCTGCCTGACTCTGTCATCTACTCAAGCCCTGTAGGTCTTGTTTCCTTAACTACAAAACTGGTGCAATAATACTTACCTGTGGGTTATAATGATGCATAAGTGAGAGAATGTGTGCAGAGTTTATTGCAATCCTTCAAAGGTTAGGGTCAGTTTCAGCTGTAATACAGACCCCAAAAGAGTAACATTAATAGAATGAGAGTTATTTTTTCCTTCTATCTCCAAAAAGGAGATGGGAGAAAGGCAAGTCTGACATGGCAGCTGCATCCTTTAACAGAATCTAGGTTCTTTGAAAGAAAATAAATTTTCTTTCTGACGAATTGTAGCCCCCTTGAATGATCAGGCCCAGGGAAGCATTGAAATGCAACAGCTGTAACCTCTCACTCCCCCTTGAGCTAGATAATTACCTCTTGAAGCCACTTGCTACGTGGGCTCTGGACTAACTGATGCCAAACAGCCATAAAATACCATATGCTGGCTGGACGCAGTGGCTCAAGCCTATAATCCCAGCACTTTGAGAGGCTAAGGTAGGCAGATTACCTGAGGTTGGGAGTTCAAGACCAGCCTGACCAACGTAGAGAAACCCCATCTCTACCAAAAATACAAAATTAGTCGGACGTGGTGGTACATGCCTGTAATCCCAGCTACTCGGGAGGCTGAGGCAGGAGAATCGCTTGAACCTGGGAGGCGGAGGTTGTAGTGAGATGAGATCGTGCTATTGCACTCCAGCCTGGGCAACAAGAGCGAAACTCAGTCTCAAAAAAAAAAAATTACCATACGCTGGACATCACAGCTCATACCCTATAGTTCAACAATGCATAAACTAATCACCAGCCAATGTTATCTCTGTAAACCAATGAGAATTCCAGTCAAACAACATTTTTATCAGCATACTCTTCATCCCCCTTTGCCTTTAATACCCTGCTTGTAACAAAGGCTAAATGAGCATTCCTCAAGGCAACTTGTAGTGTGTCCCAGGCAGTTGTCCTCAACCTTTGCCCAAATAAATTATCTACATTAATTTTTGCATTAGTTTCTTTCTTTAGGTTGTTGTCTCTTTCTATTCTGCTGCTTTAACCATGCTATCTCATAATCCCAATTGGCTGCTTGAGCTCCAGCCCTTACATTCACATTCCAGGCAGTAGAAAGGAAGAAGTGGCAGAGAAGGGTTGAAACAACCCTTTACTGATTTCTTGGTTTACCAAGAAATGTTCTCTTAGAAAACTCAGTTCCCCTTGCTCGGTTGGCATTAGAGTAGATTTCTCTACTATAATTTTACTTCCTCTAAAACTTACTAGGAATTTTTCTGCACTGATCATCAGAACTAAGTATAGAGTTTCATGAAACATTTCCCACAAGCTGTATTAAAGATTTACTAACAGTCTTACAATTCAACTTTTAAATAGCAAGCTTATGTAAGCATTTTGCCACATGTATATATGACAAGTTATGTATGTGTATGTTAGTGTGTGTGTGTGTCTGTGTGTGTCTGTGTATGTGGAGAGACAAAGAGAGGCACGTTGCAATCTATGGACTTGTAGTGTGTACTTTTAGCATGTACATTTTATAGAGGCTGCTCTCTAATAATCTTAACCTTTTTGGGTCAGAAACCCACTCTAGGATCTGAAAGAAAGCTTAAAACTCCTCTCTGGGAGAATGTACATGAAAACATACACTCCAAATTATAGTCATAATGGATTTTATTACATTGGAAATGTATTTCTTTCACAAAAATTATAGAAAACATATTTACAATAATCTGTGACACCAATAAATGTTCAAGCTTGGCAAATGGTTTTAACAATGGTCTTTCCTTTTCTCTCAACAAAAGAGAAAAGTGCTTGAAGTTCAATTTTGTGCCTCCAGAAGGCCTCTGCACAGTCAGTGAGTTTCTTAAAGTCTGCTCTCATTTCTTGACAAAAAAACCTCTCAAACAATGGTGATTCAAAGCCCTGATTCTGATGAAACTGACGACTCCCACAACAGTAAACAAGACTTCTTTCAAGATTTCCGCAGAGTACTTGAAATTTTTTAATGAAATGCGAGGCCTCCTCACTCCCTCCCCGGTCCCCAGGCATTCTCCACCCCATCATTCTGTTTTAACCCTTTCCATGTTGTAATCATTCTATGAAATCATTGTATTTGTTTGGTTAATAAATTTATTACTTTGCTTAGCATTTATCTATCTCTGCCACTAGAATGGAAGTTCCCCTGAGAGGCCACGCTATAGCCCAATGCCTGCAGCTGTGTGCAGAGTTATTTGTATTCCCATGAGGATCATCACTCACCGGCCAGCTGGAGCCCATTGCACAGGCTACCGAGCGGCAACTGGGCTCATCTCTCCTTGACTCCATGTTCAGAGAAACCAGCAGTGCCATATGAAATCATATTGGAGCCTGAGTCAAGAGGGAAAAACAGGCACCCCGTATAGTTATCAAAATATTCTGTCATGTGGTAAACCAAGTGGAAAAAACTAAGTATTATGATAAAGAACAAAAACAGGCTAGGCATGGTGGCTCATGCCTGTAATCCCAGCACTTTGGGAGGCCAAGGTGGGTGGATCACCTGAGGTCAGGAGTTCAAGCCCAGCCTGGCCAACAATGGTGAAACCCCATCTCTACTGAAAATACAAAAATTAGCTGGGTGTGGTGGCACACGTCTGTAATTCCAGCTACTCAGGAGGCTGAGGCATGAGAATTGCTTAAACCTGGGAGGCAGGCATTGCAGTGAGCCGAGATGGTGCCACTGCACTCCAATCTGGGCGACAGAGCAAGAACCTGTCTCAAGAAAAAAAAAAGAAAAAAGAAAAAAAACCATGATTAGTCGGGCACAGTGGCACATACCTGTAGTCTCAGCTACTAGGAATATTGAGGCAGGTATATGGCTTGAGCCCAGGAGTTCTAGGCCAGCCAGAGCAACATAGCAAGACCCCATCTCTTAAAAAAAAATAAAAAAACAAACAGAAGACCATGATTATGTATAAAGCCCTGCATAAGGAAATTGGAGGTATGTAGAAATATAAATTTGCCCAATTCAATCTGTTCCCATGCCACTGTCAACTCTCATAAAACCCCCTGTTGGGTAACTCAAAAGCCACTAAGATTGAGGAGCCCCGGGCTGACTGGAAACAACTGTTGCCATTACACAATCATGCGGGTCCAAAAACACAAACAGCAGCCCATCTTTAGTCCAGGTTTTGATACTTTGCTTGTCGTGGATTTTCTGCATTGATTTTGGTTTTTTAGAATATTGCATTAAAACCTTAGTCCTCGTGATTACTGAGATTGTCCTAGCCCCAGTCTTGGCACTGAATGTCAGACAGTTTAAAATAGGCCACTGTGGGAGCATTAATCCCCTGGAAACTGGCAAGGGCTGCTTATCAGGACTCCACTCCACCTCTCCCAAAGAACTGGTTGTTAAACTTTATTTATCAACAGACCACTGCCAACAATCCTCATTGTCAACATTCCTTATACCTTATCTTCTATATCTTCTCTGAGTGTTCATTTCCTGTTCTTGCTATAACTGATAACATGCCTTCCTTTATGGACATTGCTTCACCTGCTGTTCTCTTAAGAATTGGCTTGTTTTTCTTTGTCCATCCTCATACCAATGATCCTAAAAGTAAGGTAGATATTCTCTTTGGATATTGCAGTTCTTAGTCTATTTTTTGTCAATATCCCAGATACTTTGAAGTACTCAGCATCAAAACTATACACGCTACTATTATTTTAAATGACCTTAAGGTCACGCTCATTCATCAGAGATTTTATCGCTTTTAGCTACCACTTTTGTAATCATTCTTGGGGACTTTCCATATCCATATAATTCTCAGTGACTTTGTTATCTCAGTTAATTTACCCCCTCAATTGTTAAGAACTTTTCCTCTCTTTATTGTCATTACAAACAGATCTACTACCATTGAGTTTCAAATTTAAGCATCATATTCTGACCAATACCTCTTACCTTTCCATCTTGTTCCCTGTAACACTCATACTTTATCAATTCTTGGACACCGTTAAGATCTCTGATCCACTAATCTTATCTCATTTTACTGTCTGTCACAATCTTCCTGGACAATCAACTTCTTCTTGTCCCTCTTTATCCAGTTAAGATGCTGTAATTGATCACAGTAGTTACTCCTTACATTTATGTTTAGCTGGCAAATGATCTTTTTCTGTTCCAATCAATAAAGAGGATCAGAGACAGTCTGCATTCAGATAGAGCAGACAATAGTATGCCTTTACAACTTCATCCCAAGGCTAGGTTAGCTTTCTTACCTATTGTCAGAGTTCAAAGATATCTAGACTATCTGGACATCCCACATTGATCCATCATGTTAATAACATGATGCTAACTGGATTATATGAACAAGAAATGGGTAGCACATTGGACACTTTGGTAAGAAACATACTCCAGAGGGGTGAAATAAATCCTATTAAGACTCAGGATGTATGTCACACCAGTGAAACCTTTAGGAGTCTGGTGGTTGGGACATTCTGGGACATTTTCCCCAAGTATAAGAAAGGATAAATTGCATCTCCCTATCTAAATCTGTCATAAATGAAGATGGAAGTATAGCTCTTGGTAGTTCTCTTCAAGCCCTTGTGGCAGCATATTTCACACTTGTGAATACTGCTCCAACCCACATCCTAGATGTCACCAAGGCAGCCAGCTTTGGTGAGGCCCAGTGGAAGAAAGAGCTCAGCAGCCAGATAAGGTTGCAATGCTGCTCGAGCCATAAAACCCAGCAGACCCTATGGTATCAGTATCAGAGTATCAATGGTGGGAAAGGTGTGTGTAGAACTTATGGAAAGCCTCAACTGGGAGAATCACAATGAAGACCTAGAACTCTTGAACAAGTCCATGCCATTAGCAGCAGATAATTTAATGTCTTTTGAAAAACAACTTTTGGTGCGCTACCAGACCCAGCTAGAGGCAGAGTGCCTGATCACAGGACAGAAGTGACAATGTAGCCACAATTCACATCATGTCCTAGGTTCTATCAGACCCCCCAAGTCCATAGGTTGGTTAGGCTCAATAACAATGCATCCAAAGCAGAAGTGTATATCCAACATCAAGCATGAGCAAAACCAGAGGGCACAAGTAAGCCGTGTGAGCAGGTGACTCAGAGCCATGTCATCCACTGTTGTACCAGCACCTCTCCATCGCTTTACCTGAGTGGTGGTGCAGGGGATACCTTATAACTAGATAATGGAGGAGGAAAAAGCCTGAGCTTGTTTTCTGGGTTGGTGAATTGGTTATGTGGGTGCAAGTCAAAAATGGATGGTAGCTACACGATGGCCCACTTGGGAATAACTTTGAAAGACAATGCCGAGGTGAAGTCCTCCCAATGAACAGAGCTTCAGGTGGTGCACTTGGTCATCAGCTCATGGGCAGTGACCAATGTCTTGGCCAGTCTCTAGAAAGAAAGCCTCATATAATTGGAGATTTTTTTTTTTTTTGAGATGGACTCTCACTCTGTTGCCCAGGCTGGAGTGCAGTGGCACAATCTTGGCTCACTGCAACTTCCACCTCCTGGGTTCAAGAGATTCTCCTACCTCAGCCTCCCAAGTAGCAGGGACTACAGGTTTCCACCACCACACCCAGGTAATTTTTTATATTTTTAGTAGATACGGGATTTCACTATATTGGCCAGGCTGGTCTCGAACTCCTGACCTTGTAATCTGCCCACCTTGGCCTCCCAAAGTGCTGGGATTACAGGCGTGAGCCACTGCACCGAGTCTGGAGACTTATTCTCTTCATCTCTGTAATCCTAGGGCCAAAAACAGTTCCTGTTGATATTAAATGGTGAATGCTTGTGGGATGAACGAATTTATTGAATAATTGAGTGAATGCACCTCTTCCATAAAGGTGCCAAACTTGCTAATACCACAGGTTCCTCACCTGTGCACAGAAATCTTTTCTTCCAGGAGGTTTGCTTAGCAAAGTAATTTTTCACCATCTCAAAGGTAGTCATAGCCCTAGCAGTTTCCAAAAGTTGCTCCCAACATTAGAATGCTTCATGAAAGGCATGGATCTGGCCGTCAAAGAGGAAAACAGGAGCTGGTGGCCAGAAAGTTCAAGGTTCTAATATCAGTTGGAACACCGAGAGCTCACCAACTAACAGCACAAGGCAGTATGGAGCAACACGCTGTTTTAATGAGCACCTTGGTGCAGATGGGCTGAGGCCTAAAATGGTGTCGGCCCCAAATGAGGATGCGGCAGAGGTTTTACAGTCTTCTGTAAACAGGAAGTGTCCCAGTCTGATGTAACTGCTATGTGGTACCCCCACGGCCTCTCTCTTGGTCTTCAAGGGGTACGTGTCTTCCGGCCAGCTCTCTTCCTTCTCCTGCTATCTTGCTGACGCACACTGCTGGCGCAGGTGACCTTGTGCCTTGGCACTGGACCTGAGAAGGGAGGAGTTATTCATTCCCCCAAGCTTTCAGGACCTGGGGAAAGTCTTTCATTCCTGTCTATTTGGTTATAGAAAAAGGGAAAAGGGATGACTTTTTAAATAACTACTTCAGGCATGACATAGAGGGTGGTGTGGGCACCTCGGAAAAAAGAAAAACTTAATTTTGAGGTATTTTTGAGAGATGGGTTGGTATGCATTGTGTCGTTGTAGCAGGATTGTCTGGCGGTTGACTGTAGTTTCAATAAGACTTTTAATGGCTTTTATTATCAGTGGGATAATACAGGGCAGAAACAGGAGGAACCCAGTGATGAAGGTTACTGCCCCTACCAGCGTTTTAAATCCTCCTAAATTAGAGAACCACCTTCCTAGGTTTGTTGGTTCCCATCCCTTCCAGGTTTGGACTGGTACATGGGTTACTTTTCTGATGTTTGAAGTGATTTCTAGAACTGCTTTTCTGTTATCGTCTATATTAAGACAGCAATTGGAGATATTAAACTTACCACAGATCCCACCTTCTTCTGCTAATAAGTAGTCTAGTGCCAGCCTGTTTGGATAAATTGCCGCGCACATTTGGTTTTGTTGTTGCGTGAGCATTTCCAGGGCTGAGGCGGTTTGGTTAGTGTTTATCTCTAGAACAGCCTGCAGTCTAATTACTCTATTTAGCATATATATGGGAGTGCGATAACCATCCTCAGCCCAAGTGGCAGGACCGTAATATTCGATGATCCGTTGTGGAGGCCCCTCATCCTCTTGCCATCTTTGGCTTTGACCTACCTTTAAGGATCATTTTTCTTTGTTTAGGTTATCATACACAGGGACTCCGAGGGTGTTGCCTGCCTGCTTTGGAAGCAAAAAGAATCCAGGTTTAATTGTTCCTAGGAAGAAAGTACCTTGCCAGTGATAAGGTGGCCACAAGTAAGCTGGGTTCCACATATCCAAAGGAATCCATCAGGGGCAATCCATTGTAGGCTGATGTTCATAGGATTGTCCCATAGTGTACTTAGGCGGGGTATGTGGCATAAGGGTTAGTGGTGTTTGTACAGTTCCAGGCCCTTTTTGACGAGACACGATTGAGGTAGCTTAAGTTAGGAGACCAGGCTCCGTGGGGTAACCCTGGCCACCACTCTGCTGCGGAGGTATTGACTGTTAGGGTTTGGTGACAGAGACTTTCATCTGTGGTGCAATGGGTTTTATTAGTCCACTTGCAGTATGCGCGCCATCCCTCTTACTGGGTTGGTAAGTGTCCAGGACTGCGGGCGTTCCTGAGGAGTGAAAGTGAGGCTGGAGTCTTGGGATGCTAGGAAGTAGGGGACACTGTCTATCCCATACCACGGCCACTGTTCACTCAACGAGCTCCCCCACATACCCAGCAATTGCACGCATTTATGGTAAGCATGATGCATTCTCCTAGATCTACAAACAGGTTTTTTTCCTGGCTTGGGAAGGGATGCGCCTGCTTGTAGTTTTGTATAAAGGGGTGGAAATACCATGGGTTATTCTGGAGGGGAGTTGTTGGCTTTGGCCTTTGTTTTGGCTGTAATCTGTTCTCTCTCTATGTCCTCTGGCACTTGAGTGTTTACTCCCCATTGTCCAATTGTGGTGAAGCAAAGCCACTGCTTACCTTTTGGACATATAGCCCCGTTATAACTGCCAGATACTCTACTCCTAGATTTTTTGCTTTATAATAACTTTTCCCTGATTCAACACATTTCCTCGACTAAGGTTCCATAACAGGATTTTTCTATATGATTATGGTAAGTAAAGGACTGTTGCATTTTTCCTCCATAGTGGAAAGACTGATAACATTCACGGCAGCTTGGAGGGGCTGCTGTAGACAGCAGGGTGGCTACTGACAGGATTGTGGTGAGGAATATTCTTGTATTAAGACCTTTGGTTGAAAGTGAGGCACAGCAAGTGGTTGGGTAGATACAGGCCATCTCTGGAAGAAGGTGATTAGTCTTCTCATGTTTAGGCTTTCTAGGGGGTTTTTGGTTTTAAGAAAAATTTTGGGGTTAATTTAAGCTTGGTAGGAGAAACTGGCCTGGAGGACCACTTAGCTGTTAATATTTTAGAGGAAGAAGTAGCCTTAGGGGTGAGCTTGACCCTGGTGCGATGGATCCAGTGGGGGAGTCCTTGGACTCTCATTGCAGTTGGTGTGCTGAGTACCACAGCGTAGGGGCCTGTCCACTTGAGTTGTAGCTTTTTGCGAGCATCAGGTTGGCAGATAAACATGTCTGTGCCTGCAAGACAGTTATGTTGAGAGGACAAGGAGGTGTCGACAGGGAGAGGCATGGTCTCATTTGCTGCTTCACGAATGAAAATCCAGTGTCTGGATTAAGGAGAGAAGGTAATTCCCGAGTGGCTCAGAGTCTGGGAAGGGTGGAGGCTCCAGGACGAAAGTTCAGCCGTCCATGATTTCAAAGGGACTATAAAAAGAGGGTGCCTTTGGTGTTGCATGGAGTCTCATGAGGGTGAAAGAGAGGTTTTTTTATTCATGACTGTTGGGTTTCTAGAGCCGGCTTGGTGAGTTGGGCTTTAAGGACAGAGTTCACTTTTTCAACTTTGCCTGAAGATTGAGGCCTGTAGGGTGTGTGGAGAACCCATTTAACGCCTAAGGATGTAGAGATGCCTTGGGTAATTTGACTGATGAAGGTGGGCCTGTTATTGGACTGGATGGATATTGGGAGTCTGAAACGGGGAATTATACGCATGATGAGAGTTTGTGTGTGATGATATTTGCACCTTCTGAAGTTGTTGGGAATGTTTCTACCCACTCAGAGAAAGTACAGACAAAGACTAGAAGATAGAAGAACCATTTTTTGGGCGGCATGTGAGTGAAGTCTACTTGCCAATCTTGCCTGGGTACCTGGCCCCAGGCTTGTTATTAAGTTCCAGTTTTATTCCATTGTGGTCAGAGAAGAAAGTTGATATAATTTCAAATTTATTTATTTATTTATTATTTATTTATTTATATGTTTGTTTTATAGTAACAGGGTTTCATTCTGTCACTCAGGTTGGCTGGAGTACAGTGATGCAATCATAGTTCACTGCAGCCTTGAACTCCTGGGCTCAAGTGATCCTCCTACCTCAGCCTCCGGAGTAACTGGGACCATATGAATGTGCCATCAGTCCCAGCTATTTTTTTTTTTTCTTTTTGGTAGAGGCAGAATCTTACTATTTTGCCTAGGCTGGTCTTGAACTCCTGGGCTCAAGCAATCCTCCTGCATTGGCCTCCCAAAGTGATGGGATTCCAGGCCTGAAGCACTGCACCTGGCCTTTAAAAATTTTTTTAGAATCTTATCTTGTGTCCTAACATATGGTCAATACTGGAGAATGTTCCATGTCCTGATCAAAGTAATGTGTATTCTGCAACTATTGTGTAAAATATTCTGTAAATATTTGTTAGGTCTACTGAGTCTATAGTGCAATTTAAATTTGATGTTGCTTGCTTGTTTTTCTGTCTAGATGAATCTATCCAATACCAAGAGTGGGATTTGGAAGTCCTCAGCTATCACTCTATTGCAGTATATCTCTCCCTTTCAATCTAATAATGTTTGCTTTATATATCTAGGTGTTCCAGTGTTAGGTGCATATACATTTGCAATTGTTATATTCTTTTGCTAAATTGATTCCTTTATTATTACATAATATCTACCTTTCTTTTTAGCTTCTTATTTGAATTCTGTTTTGTCTGATGTATCTACTGCTCATTTTTTTGTTTCCTTTTGAGTAGAGTATCTTTTTCAATGACTTTCTATGTGCATCTTTGCTGGTTAAATGAGTTTCTTGTAGGAAACATATAGTTGTGTCCTCTTTCTTTTAATTAACTCAGCTAGTCTATATCTCTTAAATGAGAAATTTAATCCATTTGCATTCAAGGCTATTATTGATAGTTGAGGACTTACTCCTGTCATTATTAATCATTTTCTGGTTGTCTTGTATATCCTTTGTTCTTTATTTCCTCCCTTATTATTTATTTTTGTGGTTGGGTGGTTTTATGTACAGATAAGGTTCGATTTCCCTTTTTCCTTTGTGTATCGGCCCTACCAATGAGTTTTATAGTTTTACGTGTTTTCATTATGGTGATTAGGGTCTTTTCACCTCTAGATGTATGACTCCCTTGAGCATTTTTGTAAACTTGGTCTAGCAGTGATGAATTACCTTAATTTTTGCTTGCCTGTGAAATATTTTATTTCTTCTTCATTTCCAAAATATATATTTGCTGGGTATAATATTTTTGAGCAGTCTTTTTTTCTTTCAGTACTTTGAATATTATCACCCCTTTTTCTCCTGACCTGTATAATTTCTGCTAAGAAATCCACAGTTAGTCTAATGGGGATTCTCTTATATGTCATTTGATGCTTTTCTCTTGCTGTTTTTAGAATTATTTATTTGCCTTTGCCTTTTGACAATTTGACTATAATATGCCTCAGAGAAGCGTATCAACCTATTTGTGATTCTTTGAGCTTTCTGAATCAGGATATCAGTCTCTCTCCCAACACTTGGGAAGTTTTCAGGTATTATTTTATTAAATATGCTTTTATTTTTAGATGGAGTTTTACTCTGTTGACCAGGCGAGTGCAGCAGCATGATCTCAGCTCATTGCAACCTCTACTTCCCAGGTTCAAGTGATTCTCCTGCCTCAGCCTCCCAAGTAGCTGGAATTACAGGTGCCCACCATCATGCCAGGTTAATTTTTGTATTTTTAATAGAGACAGGGTTTCACTATGTTGGCCAGGCTTGTCTCAAACTCCTGACCTCAAGAAATCTGCCTGCCTCGGCCTCCCAAAGTGCTGGGATTACAGGCATAAGCCACCGCACCTGGACTTATTTCATTAAATAAGTTTTTTATATCATTTCCTTTATACTCTCCTTCTGTAATGCCATAATGCAAATATTTGTTTGCTTAATGGTTCTTCATAACTCCTGTATGCCTCCTTTATTCTTTTTATCTTTTTTGTTCGTTTGCTTGTTTTATTTCAAATGACCTATCTTTAAGTTCAGAAATTCTTTCTTCTGCTTGGTCTCATCTATCATTGAAGCTCTCAGTTGTATTTTTATTTTATTCGTTGAATTCTTTAGCTCTAGGATTTCTGTTTGGTTCTTCTTATTGTTGAATTTCTTATTCAAATCATGAATTATTTTCCTAATTTTATTGAGTTTTCTGTCTTTATTCTCTTTAATTTCATTGAGTTTCTTTAAGATTATTATTTTGAATTCTTTTCCTGGCATTTTGTGTATTTCCTTATTATTGCAGTCCGTTACTAGAGAATTACTGTGTTCCTTTGGAAGCATTATGTTTCCTTGCTTCTTCTTGCTTAATGTGTCCCTACACTGATTTCTACACATCTGGTGGAACAGTCACCCCTTCCAATTTCATGGAGTAGGTTTTATAGGGAAAGATTTATTCTCATAGATCGGTCTTGGGGAGTAGGTTCAGAGCAGTGTGTTGGCTTTGTTTCTAGGTGGATGCAGTAGTGTAGCATCTGCATAGTTTCTTCAACTGTGATCTTTCCTTGCAATGTTTGTGAGTATCTCAGTGTCCTAGGTTGAGAGATTTTGTGGCAGTGGCAGTGCAGCTTTGCCATGGCGGGCTTGCCAGGCCTTTCTCATGTCTGAGTGCATGTATGGCCACATTGGGTTGGCCAACTTCGGGTCTGGCTCTCTGTGATTTCATGCCATGGGGCTGTTTCTCAAGCCTGAGGGGGCAGGTGTGTAGCTGCTTTGATGGCCCGCCTGCTTGCCTTCTAAGGATTGCCTATGGGGCTATCTCCCAGGCCCAAGATATGAGTGCATGGCTGTTTAGCTGCCTGGAAGTGTGTTTGCCAGGGCAATCCACAGGGCCATTTCTCAGGTATGGGATGCAGCCACACACCTTCTTGGCTGGCCTGGGTGCATGTCTGCTGGGGGTGGCCACAGAGCTGTTTCTCAAGTGTTGATTGCACATGCAGGTCCTTTGGGCAGGTCAGCAGCATGTTCATGGTAGGGATGTGGTCCCATGCTGCTACTGTGTCTTAGGCCCTGGGCATGAGCACAGAGCTGCTCTGTGAGCCCAGTGGCATGTCAGCTGTTAGGTGGATCAAGGACCTCTCTCACTTCAGAGAGGGTGTGCAGCAGTTTAGCTGGCTTAAGGGTAGGCTCTCCTTGGACAAGACTTCCAGAATCTTCTTCCAACTGTAAAAGCAGACAGTGTAGGTTGGTTTCACTGCTGTGCAGGACCAGAGTCACAGGCAATCCTGGGCCCAGACTCCAGGCAGCTGGAGTTGTGGGATTCGGCCACCTGTGTGGGCTTCACACAGCGACTCAGTCAGCTTCTCGTTTCTCCAAGCCCTGGTTGTGAATGTGAGGCAATCCAAGGGTGTGTTCATGGAGGGAGTAGGTGCTATAGGCCTGTTTTTCAGGCCCTGTACATCTGCATATGGCCACTCTGCTGGCCTGGGGGTAGGCGTGTCAGTTGTTTGATGGGCTACGACCTCTCCTGCTTGAGGGAGGACATATAGCCATTTGGCTGGCTTAAAGGAAGGTTCACCCTGGGTGAAACTGCCAGACTGTTCCTTCAGCTGTATTGCAGATGACAGGGGTTGGTTTCACTGTGGTGCAGGACCAGAGTCACAGCCAATCCTGGGCCCAGTCTTTGTGCAGCTGGCCCACATGTGGGCTTGGTGGAATGAAGATGGAGCCCCAGTGCTGGAGAAGTGTAATGGTTATGGCCCCCAGAGCAGGGCACAGTCCGGAGATGGCTCTGATCTCAAGATGGTGCCATGCTGCAGCAGCTTGGCTCACTACGGGAAGGGTGTGTACACACCCTGTTCTCCTAATCCAGAGTGATACAGCTATATGGATTCCCAGAAGCTCTTCAAACTGGGCACAGGGCTTGCAAGGACTGTGGGATTATTTCATAATGAGGACTGGGGTCATTTACAGTGGCAATGGAGACTGGCGGGGTTCTTTTAACTTTTCCCTACAAGGGGACTTCCCTCCTGTCTCTGGGATGATGCAATTGTGGCAGGCAAGACGGGGCTACAGATGCCATGTGCCTCCATGGTACTCTCTTGGGCTTCCAATCACTACAAGTTCCCCTCTACTGCCCCACTGCACCTTAATGCTCTCTATTCATAATTCCAGTTAAATATTAGTGGTTTATTCATTCCCTTGGTCCTGTCTTGTGGCAGGGATAAGAACTAGGCATTTCTAATCAACCTTCTTCCTGACGTCACTCATTCCAAAATTCTTAGTGTGAGTCACAGTTTAAAAATTTGAAAGCTACTGGTAGTGGCTGAGAGTTTGAGTGCTATAGTCAAATTCCTAGGTTTAAATATTGACCCTAACATTTACTTAATGTGAGATCTTAGCAATTGTTCTCACTTCTCTGCATCTCAGTTTCTTCACATGTAAGATGGATTGATAATGGTATCCATGAAAGGGGTGGTTATGAAAATTAAATGATTTAATGTACATAAAGCTCATAGAATGGTGCTGGCCATTTACAAAGCTCAATAGATATATAAGCAGCAGCAGCAGCACCTTCATATAACATATGCCAAGTGCTGAACCATAATCCAGTGTCTGAACCATAATAAAGACTCAGTAGTGGTTTGTCATTGTGGAAGAGACTTCTGGTGCTCACCATACCCATTCACTTCTGTTTTCTGGCACACAGGAGGATGACACTTCCCCATCCCATTGAAGATAGGCCTGACTGGGCCCTACCACCAGATATGGTCAAAGGATTATAGGTAGAAGTGATGTGTGCCACTTCCAGGCCTGAGCAATTGATTGCTCATTTGAGACTCAGGTTCTATTTTGCCTTCCTAAGCCAAACCCTGAAGCCTTAGGTTGGGACAGCAGGGAAACAGTGTGGTAGAACCTCCATAGCTTGAGTCCTTGGGTGAACATGAGTCCTTATGTGAACAGAGCCTACTGCCACCCTCAGCTCCACCAGCTTGTGTTGGACATGTAGCATGTAACCTTCATTTGTTTATAGCAGTTTTATTAAGGCATAATTTACATACCATATGATTTACCTTTTTAAATATACAATTGGGTGGTTTTTTGTATATTCAAACTTCTACCAGATCTCGCAGGGCCTTGAATGCCAGGCTCAGGAGTTTAAGTTTTATCCTGTGTGAACTGGACAGTTCATAAGAAGTTGTCTTTTAATTCAAAATGTGTTCAGATTATTAAGGAAATAATCTGACAAAGAGTATTCCCCATTTGCTTCTGGCTTCTTCCTAATTTTTCCCAAATGTTATAAGTTGTATTTTCCTTCTTAGCATCATGTCATAGTTACATGACTTTGTTTTCTACTTTCACCTTAACATTACCTCATGTATGTTTTTCTCTGTGTCTTTATCATCTTTACTTTTGATGGCTACACCTTATCTCTTGCTATTGTTGGATATTTATAGTTTTACTTTATGTATACAGCATTTTAAAAATAAATACACATATGTGTATACCTGTGTGCAGGCCTAGGACTAAGGGGAGGCAAGAGCCAAGGACATAAATGTAAGGAAGCGCCTACCTTCTGGCATGAAAATTTGCACCTATGTAACTCATTTGCCTTACCTTGGTCCCAGCCCAGCCCTATACCTCTGTGCGTGTGTGTGTGTGTGTGTGTGTGTGTGTGTGTGTGTTTTCCTTTTAAATGATTTCCTTGGGAAATAATTCCCATGATGGGAGATTACTGGTTCAGAGCATGTTAAGATTCCAATCACTAGAGTGTTTCTCAGGAGGATTCCATTGAAGATTTTTTTTCCCTTTTTCAAACTAAATTTTGATATGTATACTTATCAAAAGATGGGAGATCAAAAATCTTGAGATGTGTACATTTTACAAAGATTACAGAGGCAATGGGGGATGTTAGGGGGCCATTACAATAGCATGTCTCAACTAGAGTGCTATTGTTGCTATAGAAATTCCACTGATACAACTTTTCACATTTGCATGGCCCAGCCAAAATATTCTGGGTTTATTTATTTATTTTAGAGACAGGGTCTTGCTATGTTGTCCAGGCCGGTCTTTAGCTCCTGGGTTCAAGCAATCATCCCACCTCAGCCTCCTGAGAAGCTGAGACTATAGGTATCACTCCAACTTTAGACACAGTTATACCTTCATGCAATCAAGCTGTATACTCAATTATTATCAAAACAGCAACAAAGCCTCTGATATTGAGTCCATGTCCCTAACAGATGACCCTTCTGTGTGTACCAACCTGGCCACTCAAGGTGTATCATTTTCACAAGAGATTAGCTCTTTGGATTTGGATCCAGGAGTTTCAATTGGCAGAGCAACCTCCAAGTCAAGAGGACTCTCATGGAAGAAGGAACTTGGCTGTTTTACACAAAGCAAGTTCCCAGTTTTAGGCTCAAGTTCAAATTCTGTTACTTGGGGACAAATGAATTTGCCCAGTAGCAACAATTTTTATAGAAGTTACATGGAAAAATATCTGGGCTAGTCTGTTCTGTATAAATTTTTCCAGGAGGGAGCACTTTTAAAGAAAGCACTAAATGGAAAATCACCAGCATGGAGTTTAGAGAGGTCTAGTGCTTGAGTCATTACCAGGCAGATGGAGTTCCCAAACTTGCATAATTAGGGGAAAGATTGGAGGGTGATGGAGCAGAAAGAGCAGTTGGGGTGAGGTAGAGTATCATGAAGAGAGGTTGTTGGAAAGAAACCAAAATTGTCTTCAACGATCTTCAAGTGACTTTCTGAGGCTATCTTGGAAAAATGTGTTTTTCTACCTGCCAATTAGGGCTGATCAATTTATTATTTTGTACCTTCTAATTTGAAATACTGGAAGCTACAATATTAGAGTTAACTTTTTCTTCTGTGGGTTTCTGTCAGTTCATTTTTCTTCTTCTAGAGAGTTTTGCTAAGTTACTGTACTGGAAGTTACTGCGTTGATAGAGTCTCACTTTCCAAAGACTGATGAAATTTGTTTTACTGACTCTGAATGGAGAGTCTTTTCAAATTCTTCTGAGTGTTTTGGATCAAGCTCATCAAGGCTTTCTAACCTCAAGAGCATCAGAGGATGCTGGCTTTTGGTAGAAGGCTTGCTGAACTACACCTAGTATGCATAGACACAGCTAACACCTGTTAGCTGTGTTAGAATGGGGTGCAAAGAGAGCTCTAGAAGGCTACAAAAAGGCTGGGCAAACCCGTATTTTGTGAAGGTGCTTCGCAAAAAGATTGCAAGCCATTTTTCTGGCATGCACCTTTGTCTAAGAACAAAGTACGGTAAACTATATGTATAGTCAGTATGATTCACATAGATTAAGGACAAGGTATTCGTCAAACTCCCAAAGAGCATCAAACTGGGATCGGACAATACACAAAGGCATTCTTCTGGGCTCTTAATGAAACCAAAACTTATTTCCAGTCTATGTATTTATGGGATGCCTGTTATTTTCGCTAAAGCATTCGCTTTCCCACGAAATACAGGAGCTGAGGAACTCTTTTCTGCTACACGGGACGGGGGCTAGCGATGGGGGCGGAAAGAATTCGGTACCACTAGGACCTGGCGGAAGAAGCATCCCTGGCGGAAGAAGCATCCCCGCCGACCCCTGGGGAAGGCGGCCGCGGAACCTCCGACGCAACCAATCAGAAGGGTCCTTCGCGCAGCGGCGCGCCAACCACAGGCGCCCTTTATGCCGGCCTCTCGGGCTATTTAAAGGTACGGGCCGCGGCAACGACCGCACCGTTCTGGGGCGGGGGTCTGGGGAGCGCAGCAGCCATGGCCGACCACCTCGTGCTCAACAACGGCGCCAAGATGCCTATCCTGGGGCTGGGCACCTGGAAGGTAGGTGGTTGGGGGGCGCGGGCCCTGGGCTCGCCTCACACTCTCCGCGCGGCCTGTGTCGGGGAGGGACCAGTAGTGACCCTGAGAAACCCGCGCCGCGGACGCCTGGGTTGCTGGGTGCCTCGCGCCGGCTTGCAGGTTCCCCAACGGGCTGGGGTCGGCCCTGCGGAGATCCGGGCCTTGGCTCCCGGGGCTGGCCCTGGGCGTCAGGGGAGACATCCTGCGAGTGGGGTTTGGGAGCAGCTCACGGGAGCCCTCGTCCCACCGCGGGCAACCCTTGATGGGCGGCCCCTGAGTCCGCATTTGGTGTCCGAGCGGGCGCCCCAAGCGGCACAACGCGAAAGGGAGGCGGGGAAAGTGGGCTTAGCAGACCGGTGGGCCTCCGGCGCCGAACAGGGACGTGGAGCCGTCGGCGAGGTGTGGGAGCGCGGCCCCAGCCTCCTTCCCCTCGAGGCACCTGTGGCCCCGTTGCCTTACTTGCAAATAGTTTGTCTCAGTCGTTGCCGTTCTTGCCCTCCCTCAGGAATAAGCATCTCAAGCCCGTAGAGGGCAGATAATTAAATTAGGTGGCGCGAGTTTGCCCGGACCCAGTTGCTAACAAGGCTCAGTGCGGAGCTCCTCGGCCAGGCACCGCCTCGGGATGCCCTGGGCCTGGAGCTCGGGACAAAATCTGGGCACCCCATAGCCAATTGATAATTCAGCAGGCGCCAAGGTTAGCATTTTGCCTGGAAAACCTCAACACCACACAGCGTCCCAGAGAAGTGCCTGGCCGGATGAAAATGACAAAAGGACATGAAACACCGTAGGATATGAAAAAGATGATAATATGATTATGAAAAACTAAAAGTAATAGCCTGATTATGTGAAAACTGAGCAACAAATGTGGTGGTATGGGAGCTGAGGCAAAAGCCAGTATTCTTAAGTACTAAGTATCGTATATTATATTCCACAGCCATAACCTGGGTTTCTCTCCCTGTTTCTATTTTCATTGTTTGTTTGTGACAGGGTCTCGTTGCCCGAGCTGGGGTGCAGTGGCACAATCATGGTTCATTGCAGCCTGGAACTCCTGGGCTCAAGTGATCCTCCTGCCTCAGCCTTGCGGGTAGCTGGGACTACAGGTGCTCACCTCTACACCTGGCTAATCTTTTTTCTCCCCTCTCCCCCAGAGACAGTCTCCCCTTGTTGCTTAGGGTGATCTCCAATTCCTGGGCTCAAAGCACTCCTCCCACCTCCCCTCCCAAATACAGGTGTAAACCATCTGGCACGCCCACGTCCCAGGTTTTTCTCTTAAAATTTGATATGGGCCTGGGCGCTGGATATTTACACACAGCCAAGGGAAGAAAACAACAGAAAGGATTGAGTGAACTGGGAGATGTTTGAAATAGGACAGAAGAGTTTACATGTACCCTAAAACCTGCTGTTGAAAATTAGTAAATATAAGGTGAGTAAGAAAAGGGTCATTTGCATCAGGGAGAGTGTTTCTTGGCCAGAATGATCAGGGTACGTAATTTGTTTCCTCCAAAAAGTCCAGTGGTGTCTCTGAGGGTGTAATTGAATTACAAACATGACACCAAGCTAATTTCCGTCTGTTGCAGGTTAAGCTCTTGGAATGGGGGCAGAAGGATGCTTTCTTGGCAATTGCTAATACTTTCTAAGCATGATGCAGCACACAGATATATACATGTGTCTGGAATAAAAATTACTTGACAGTACTTAACCTATGTGGGCAGCATTTCAATATTTTTATTCTATTCCATTTTTCCAAAAATTATTGTCGTAACTCTAGAAGCTAGTTTTGTGACCCATCATTTGAAAATCACTACTCTAGGGTAAATAAGGAGAAAAAGTTTATTTTTTTTGAGACGGGCTCACTGTCATCCAGGCTGGAGTGCAGTGGCATGATCATGGTTCACTGTAGCCTTAACCTCTTGGGCTCAAGCGGTCCTCATACCTCAGCCTCCCAAGTAGCTGGGACCACAGGTGTGCGCCACCACACTCGGGTAGTTTGTTTTTAATTTTTTATAGAGACAGGTCTCCCTATGTTGTCCAGGCTGAGGAGTAAAAGTTTATGGAAAAGGGTTTCAGATCATTCACTTGAGCACTCAACGCCCCAAAAAGCTGTGTCTTTGTTTAAGATAACATCACATTGTTAACATCTGTACATTTAGGTTATGCATTCCAGTAGACAGTTCATTGAGAACTTGGATAATGTCTGCTTCATTCATTATTATTTCTAGCACTTCTCACAGTGCCTGGCAAATATAGTAGTAGGTATCCAAAAGTTATGTGTTGAATTCATGTGAATTCATGAAGTAATGAAGAAGTAAAACGACTTCAGAGATAGCTGTATGGTAAAAGCGCCCACTTGTATTTCTGTGGATGAGATCATCAGGTTGGTGTAGAATTGTATGGTGGGGGCAGCGGGGAATCATGGGTCAAATTAATGGTATAAGGATGGACTTGGAGTCAACTTCCTTTTTTTCTTTTTTAATGACTTAAAACCTTTCCCTTGGGCCGGGCACGGTGGCTCATGCCTGTAACCCCAGCACTTTGGAAGGCAGAGGCGGGCAGATCATGAGGTCAGGAGATCGAGACCATCGTGGCTAACACAGTGAAACCCTGTCTCTAGTAAAAATACAAAAAATTAGCCCGGCATGGTGGCACGCACGTGTAGTCCCAGCTACTCTAGGGGCTGAGGGAGGAGAATTGCTTGAACCGCAGAGGTGGAGGTTGCAGTGAGCTGAGATCCCACCACTGTACTCCAGCCTGGGCGATGGAGCAAGACTCCGTCTAAAAAAACAAAAAAAACCAAAAAAACCTTTCCGTTGTATGTGTGTATGTATTCTTTCACAGATGCTCGATGAAAGATGGGATCTTTTGCCTGTCTTTGTGACAGCTGGAAAAGGCCCTGCAGGCACATGCCATTCCTTATTTTCCTGGGTCTTTCCCTGCCGTAGCGGCTGTGTTGTACCTTTCAGACCCTCAGCAGGATTCTGGTAGTCTCTACTTTTGAAGGTCCTCAAATTCCATTCTCGCCTCAGGTGGAGGTTTCAGGCAAATGGGGAGACCATCTCTGCCTCAGACCCATGTGGCTTGGACAGGGTTTCTTTCTGGCAGGCTTGACTTCTACAATGGATAGTAAACAAGGCCACTGGCCAGGCACGGTGGCTTACACCTGTAATCCCAGCACTTTGGAAGTCCAGGGCAGGTGGATCACCTGAGGTCAGGAGTTTGAGACCAGCTGACCAACATGGTGAAACCGCATCTCTACTAAAAATACAAAAATTAGTGTGGCATGATGGCGGGTGCCTGTAATCCCAGCTACTTAGGAGGCTGAGGCAGGAGAATCATTTGAATCCAGAAGGCGGAGGTTGCAATGATCTGAGATGGCGCCACTGCACTCCAGTCTAGGCGATCAGCAAAAAAAAAAAAAAACTCCGTCTCAGAAACAAATAACAACAACAAAAAACCATCATAGCATTGTAAAGCTAGGAAGCTTTTAAATCAGAGATGATGTCTGCTGCCAGCCAGTGTCTCGTTACTGATAGTGTTTTTAATCTAGTTGAAAAATTGTTGGAGGTAAATAGTCATTGTAAGTCTCTTATGTATGCTCGCAGAATACTCCTAGGGCTGAAGGTACAAGTATGTTTCTCTACCTCCCTCCCACCTATGAGCCATGTGAGACTCTCCCCCCGCATTTTGCCCCAAAATAAAATTGTAATATCACAGATAATATTGTACTTCTGCTTATGGCCCGTAGCCTTCTAGACGGTCACAAGCCATTCTGTAAGCTGAGGGGTTTTTTTGCCCCCAAAGAACTAATTTTTGTCTCTTTGGGGCAATAGCAACCACTTTGAGAATGCATGAGGTAAAAGAAAATGTGCCAAGAAAGACTTGCTCCACCTTCCCCAAGTGGGGGTAAGCTCGTGATGGCCCAAGATCCTTGGATGGGGTAAGGGTTGAGGCGCTGTGGGCATGGAAGTAACACAGGAGTCGAATTTACTGTTCACTTCCCTAGTGTCTCTAAAGCCCTCATCTCCTCCTCTTCAAGAGCAAAGATATTTAAATAACCCCTGCCCCTACAGGGTCAGTCCTGGTCCATCCACATCTCAACTAGTTAGAAATAGCAGTGTCTTAGAATTTGGGACAAATTGATGAAAATAGAACAGGAGGAAGTTAATCTCTGTTGCCAAACCTGATTCTGAGTGATGGTTTCCTGTTCCTTGCTCCAGGATTATCAGCACACCATTCTCATGCTTCCTACTCAGGACGGTTTCTTTACCCAAAGTGAAGTTTCCTTTGCCCCCTCCCCCTACCCTTTCATTTCAGTAGTAACACCTGCTAACTAGAGACCATTTCAAAAACGTACAACGAAGAAGAGTTCCCTCTTCCCAGAGATCCCGTGGTTAATATTGCAAAATATCCAATCTCTGAGATACTTTGGTTTTACCATAAACACTGTTCTGTGACCGTCTTCCTGTTTGGCACTGTGGCTTGCTTTTTGACTTGCAGAGGGAATAGAGGGAGGGGTATCTTGAAGTAACTATCAAATACCTGTAAGCAAAAGGGAAGATAACTAGGTTTTAAAAGGAGTGTTGTGTGTATCTGTGTAGGAGGGAGACACTGATTTTAGTTATCAGTGTCTCAAAGTTGGTATTAGCCGACCGGTGTTATCAAAGGAGGAAGTAGGACCCCTGTCTTGAAGAGGTGGTGGAGGACTCAAGGGCAGAGGCTTCTTACTGCCATCACTTGGTGCCATCAGCCCAGAACATTGCAAAGTCACTGCCCAACGTAGAGCTTTGCAGAGCCAGAAGTTCCAGGAGGAATGGGCATGCATGGCTTTGCCCATTAAGGGCACACAGATTAGTGG
The DNA here is from genome assembly GCF_007565055.1 of Rhinopithecus roxellana. NCBI lineage: Eukaryota > Metazoa > Chordata > Mammalia > Primates > Cercopithecidae > Rhinopithecus > Rhinopithecus roxellana. The sequence goes on from NC_044554.1 coordinate 58,788,970, forward strand.
CAGGATCGGGTTAGAAACATGTAGGATTTGTATGATTGAGTTGCAATTGGAGTGTTTCATATGCTGCATTTCTACAGCTCTTCATCAGTGATGGCTGTGCCTGGATGCCACCCAGCATGTTTTCAGTTTACCTTCTTTTTAGAAGTCAATCTGGACCCTTCCCTCTGTTTGCATTTTCTCTTCTTTGACATGGCATGGGGAGATGTTGTCACCCTGTGTTGGCATTCCCAATTTTAGTGAACGGTTTCTCACCACAGCTTAAGCTGGCTGCTTCATTTGTCCTAAGGCAAATTAGTTTCTCTTGGGGAAGGGCTCTATATTGAGATCGTTAACATTGAATGTGGTTGTGGATCCTCCTACATTTTCATTGCGGAGGTGACTTTTTCCCTGAGCACTTTGGTCAGCCTCGCAGCATACATGTCTCAGCGAATGGCACATATCCAAGGAGCGATCAGCAGCAGCTTCCTCGTGACCTCTTGCAGTCATTGTGTCCTTTACTTTCTAGAAAAACATCTCACAACTTTCTTTTTCATTTCGTGCCAACTGTTTGACAACCTTGATTATCCTAGTCTGTGCTCTATGGATTCCAAAGAACTGAAAAACCACTTTAATCTTAAGCAGGAAAAAAAAAAATGTGTGTTTGGGGTGGGGATTGATTGACTTCCCAAATGACAGCTGCTGACGTTAGGTGTCTGAGATTCAGGGTTCTAAATGTTGTCACCAGGATTCAGCCTCCCTCTGCTTCCCTCCATCGGCTCCAGGCTGACATTCTCCCAGCTCAGTGACCGCAGCAGAACCAGGGCTGGTCTTAGTGGTTCCAATTTAAGTGCAAAGATTGAGTCTCATGGCCTGCGTTGAGTCGTGTTCCTGCCCCCGCACCAGTTGTGTGGCAGGCGGTGCGTGGCTAGGCCGAGCCTGCGGAGTGTGTCCTCCCCTCTGTCCCAGGCTTCGAGGGATCCGGCAGGCACAGTATATATAGTACATGCTGCAGCAGCTCCTCAGAGAAAAATCAATCAAGGCACCATCAAGCCTGGAGAAAGTTCATTGTGTCCTGGGCAGTTTCCTGCCTGGGCCCCAGTTGTTCTCTCTGGGGTAGGGATGTCCTGTGCTCTCCCTGCTCTCATCAGTGGTAACTGTGCCCGGACACCACTTAGAGCCTGCGGTAAGGCATTCTTTCCAGAAATTGAGATTCTCTGTTCCTTCAACCGTGCAGGGTGGGGAAGGCTGTAAGAGCAGCTTCTGAGGTCCTCCAGTCAAATAGGAGGTCGCCAGGTCCTCTAAAGGTCTCCTCTTAACCCACGCCTTCGATGAGCAACCCTACCCTGCCTCGCTTGTCCCTCTGAGGTGGAGAGTGAGCTCCTTGCTAACAGGCTCTGGTAATGGGCTTGTTCACTTGGGTGCCTTTCTTCCCCAATGCCTGTTGAAAATAGCTGATGTCAAAACACAGATGTCTGCAGCTGCTAAGGCCCTGGGGGGGTTTTCTTTTCATTTGTTTCTACCCCAGCTCTTCAAAGGAATGCACTCTGTTCACTCAACAGCCCACTGCGCACATTTATTGCTCAGCTCTGTAATCATAGCAGGATAGTGAAAGTTGGGGGGTACTTGTCCATGCAGTCTGTCTGAGTGCCAGTGAAGCACAGTGCCATGTAGGCACTTCCTCCTCCTCTTCAGTAGCCAGGCTCCCCACAGCTGTTCTGGTCACTCAGATGGTCAGGTGGCTTGGCCATGGACACCCATTCAGTCATTTTGCCAGGTCTACCACTAACCATTTGGCGATCTTCCATGATCCACATTCCCCCTGGTTTCCCTTTAACTCATTTCTGTCTGCTAATATCTCTGAGGGGCCCTCTCCCCTGTCTCTGTACCTCTTGAAGCAGATCCTCATACAGTGAGAATTGACACATGGGCCTTTGAATCAACATCAGTGATGTTCTTGACCTCATGATGATCTCCCAGAAGTGCTTGAAAACAAGCAATTGCCGGTATCAGAAGCCATGCATGAAAAGAGAGCATAAGGGTCAGGCATTCGCTGGCTGAACTGGGGGGCCAAGTGGGAATTGGGGTCCGTAGGACAGCAATTTTTGAAATATTTTCAGATATTTGGAGGAAATGGTTTCCCTTACTATCTCAGCATTCAGAGTGTGGGGAAATGTTTTTAATACAGTGGTTTGCAAATCAGTGGATGTGAAGAAGCAAGAAAATGAGATGACTTCAGCATATCTTTTAAAAGTGATCTGACCTGTGCTTCAGTGGCTGTCAGATTCTCCTACAGGGCAATCCTGTGTGGCCTTTCACCTCCATCCCCCACGTCTGAGGCTGGTAGTCCAGAATGCTGCGGAGGTGCACCTGGTCTGTCTTCACTGAACAAAGCAGCAAGCTGGTCAGCAGGGATCGGCGGCTGCCACTGCCCCTCCTCCTTGCTGGGCAAACTCTGCATTCTGCAGGGCTCATGTACTTTCTCCTTTCAGTCCCCTCCAGGGCAGGTGACTGAGGCTGTGAAGGTGGCCATTGACGTCGGGTACCGCCACATCGACTGTGCCCATGTGTATCAGAATGAGAATGAGGTGGGGGTGGCCATTCAGGAGAAGCTCAGGGAGCAGGTGGTGAAGCGTGAGGAGCTCTTCATCGTCAGCAAGGTATTGTTCCACGGTGGGGCTGGAAGGGGACTCTCAGTCCCATTGTCTGTTGGTGCATCAGCCCAAAGCCAAGTCCGCACTCAATACAGCTACACGTTTCACTGACGGGCGATTCTTCCAGGGGAAACGTGTCACTCAGGGCCATACAGGGCTCCAGAGCTTGCCCATCCTCGGCTCTCTGTTGAACCTTCATTCCATCTGGGCCCATTGCTTAGAACCCCATGTTGATGAGGCTGAGGTTGTGGATTGGCCCTCCCTCTCCAGGGAGTCGCTTTCAAGGATGGAACTTGGTTCCCATCTGCAAACTGAATCTCTACTGCTGGCCACTGTCTTTGACCTGAGATATCGATGCACAAAGGATATGAGGCAGGAGGATGGGGCTGGCTCCACAAACACCAGCCCAGGGGGGACGTTTCCCTGAGAGTTCATACTTAGGCCTAGGGCAGGCTGACCAATTTTGTGTCCTCTGTTTGGTCCTTGTAAGAGGTCTCTGTGACCTGGTCATCCTGCCTGCCTTTGGAAAGTTAGGATCTAGTACACAGTGGAAATGCCCTCACAACCATTCAGAGCATTATGGTGAAACAAATGGGTTTTGGGGAGAGGAGACTGCTCCGTCTTCCAGCCAGGAAGCTGCCTGTGGCTGGCAATGATGACGTGTGCCCTCTCGCTGGCTTAGCTGTGGTGCACGTACCATGAGAAGGGCCTGGTGAAAGGAGCCTGCCAGAAGACGCTCAGCGACCTGAAGCTGGACTACCTGGACCTCTACCTTATTCACTGGCCAACTGGCTTTAAGGTATGGGATGCCTGGTGCAAACCAGGTCCCCCGGAGCTCAGGTGCAACCTGTGGTGTGTTTTGAGCTGCCTTAGCAGGTTATGTGTGGGTGACTTTCTGTTCTTGCTGCTCAAGGTATAGCCAGTGGATCATTAGCACTGGCATCACCTGGAAACATCTTAGAAATCACAGTCTCGGGCCCCACCCAGGCCATTTGAATCTGCACCAGCAGTGACTCATATGCACACTTCTTCCAAGTTTGAGGAGCACTGCTCTTTGTCAGTTTTTAGTTGTGCAGTTTAAAACTGTCAGCGAACACAGCTGTTGTTTGTAATGCACATGGCCATGAGGCACGGTCAGTACCCTGGCCCTCCCCTCCAAGCACATGCACACATACATTCCACACATATATGAGTCCCTACCCACATTCTACACATATACCCTATCCTGTGGAGGCCTGGTAAATATTTGTTGGCTGTCTGGTTCTTTGCACAAGAAGAACTTGAGAGTTATTATGTCTTTTGCCTTTTTTCTAGCTGCTGCCTCAGTTTTCTGCTGTCAGCCAGGTTCAAAGTGTGCATTTAGCTGTATCCTGTAGCCCTGTTTTATTGCACCACAGCATGTCAGGGCTGAAGGGACTTGACTTTTATCTTTGGATTTTAGGGATAAGCCGGGGAGACTGGGCCAGGTGGTAGTTTTATAGGCCAGTGACCAGCCGAGCCTTGGCCCCCATGAGTCCTGGTCTTGAGTCCTTCCTGTATCCACACATTGCAGTCAGTGGCGGGGCTAATCTCTGTGGCAAAGTAGTGTCCATGTCTCCATCTGACAGTCTCAGCTCCAGCCTGTTTGATAGAGAAGTGTTGGCTGTCCACCTATTTCCTTTTCATACTGGCACACAGATTGTGCCTCGCCAGCTGTGGTGGTTTAGAATTGTTTTAGATGCCAGCTTCCCTCAGCAGGTCTGTGAAGGACTATTACTGATTGTTTTGTTTGTTTGTTTTTTATTGTAATGACAGCCTGGGAAGGAATTTTTCCCGTTGGATGAGTCGGGCAATGTGGTTCCCAGTGACACCAACATTCTGGACACATGGGCGGTAAGACAGCCCCTGGTTGGACCTTGTTTTCATGACTGGTACCCTCTTCTTAGGAGCAATCTGCCTGCCATTTCTCACATTGCATTTTGTTATTCTGTCACTGCTGTTTGCTCTTCTTATCTCATTAAAGCCAGCCTGGCTTTCGTCTCACTGTTTCTTGGCTTCTGAAAGGTCTAATTCACTGGCACTGAAGAGTGAGGGCAGGACCCGTTAAACTGGTGCAAAAGACACTACCGATCCTGTCCTTTCTGGACTTGTTTCTGCACCACACAGACACTCTTTCCTCTATAGGCCATGGAAGAGCTGGTGGATGAAGGGCTGGTGAAAGCTATTGGCATCTCCAACTTCAACCATCTCCAGGTGGAGGCGATCTTAAACAAACCTGGCTTAAAATATAAGCCTGCAGTTAACCAGGTAAACATCCCCCAGGGACACTGGCATTGCAACGATGCTGTTTTACTGTCTGATGCTGGTAGGGATTTCTCGTCCACCTCACCCAGCGAGTGGCCAGGAGGCAGCTCCTGGGCGTTGGCAGAGTCCTGAGTTATGATTCAGCATGACACAGCACATCTGGGAGAGGAAATTTACAGGAAAGAAAGGGTTTGAGCCTGGCTTGTGACAATTTGGGTTCTGACAAAGAGGCAGCCATGAGATCCTCAGACCTGTGATAATTGATAAGTGGCTAAAGCCAGGAAAAGCCTCTAGGGCCCATGAGAACATCTATAATAAGATGATAGTAATAATATAATAACATCAAGAATACTACCTGGGTATTGTAGGAAGGTACAGCTTATCTGGGAAATAGGGTATTTGTTATACATAGTTTTCTCTATGGGGTGGGGAGGGACTTTAGCATAGGAAGCTTCATCTGTGTCATATCAGCATGTAGCCACAGTGCTCCCATCAGCTCTTGTGTTTGCATTTGCAGATTGAGTGCCACCCGTACCTCACTCAGGAGAAGTTGATCCAGTACTGCCACTCCAAAGGCATCGTGGTGACTGCCTACAGCCCCCTCGGCTCTCCTGACAGGCCCTGGTGAGCTTCCCACAGGCTCATGCTCCCATGTCACTAGGTGAAGATTAAAAATGACTAAAAAGAACAATTTAGCCTCAAGGAAGATGTTTCTAGGGCTGATCTGCAAAATTTCCCCTGAGTCTCTTGCTGGTTTTCCTGGAAGGGTTGGCGTTTCTAGTAGCAAGACACCTACTCTTTTTCCAAAGGATTGGGGGTTCCTAACCCAGCTCTGAGGAGGAAACTGGTGGCTGCCCTCTGAGGTCGATGGGAGGATTAGGGTTAGGGTTTCTGGCTGCCATGAGTGGCAGCCATGATGGTGTGACCTGGACTATCTTTCTATCCTCAGGGCCAAGCCTGAGGACCCTTCCCTCCTGGAGGATCCCAGGATCAAGGCGATCGCAGCCAAGCACAATAAAACTACAGCCCAGGTACAGCCACTTCAGGTGTTCCTGACTGTCCAGAACTCCCTGCATTCCTGATGGTCCTGTTAGCTGGGAGGAGGAAGTGACTGAGCCTGTTACACCCTCACAGGGAAGTGTAGTTCAGGGTCCTCAAGTGCAGAGTGGAAAGGGCACAGATGGGGGCTTTAGAAGAGTGGCATGGGCTCTTAGAGTAATAGTGCCTGCCCCCACTATCCCAAGGGTGACTGCCACGAGGGCCAGCACTTGTTCATTGATGTGGAAGCTCATCTCTGTACAAATGTAAGAGCTGTACCAGCTGTGCAGGGAATGTTCTTTCTCCTGAGTGGTAGTGTGCGTTCCTAGCCAGTGGAGGGCCTCACGTGGTCTCGTGATATGCCTGAGATACTGAAGCGTGTGGCACGGTGGCTAGCGCAGGACTCTGGAGTCAGATCTGGACCTGAATGCGTCGCCTACCTGTTGCTAGCTGTGACCTGCCATCTTGGAGGCCCTCTCTGATCACCTGCGGAGTTCTCGCATGTCCTTCTGCGGGTTGTGTGTGCGACACTGTGATGATGGTGCGAGTGCCCGGCATGTGTACACACTCATTGTCTCCCTGGGCTCACAGGTCCTGATCCGGTTCCCCATGCAGAGGAACTTGGTGGTGATCCCCAAGTCTGTGACACCGGAACGCATTGCTGAGAACTTTAAGGTAAGATCTTGGCTGGTCAGGCCTGGCCCTCCTCCGTGGAGTGGGGGGTGGGGGAAGCCACTCATCCTGTCCCTGGAGTGTCATCTGTGGGATCCCCACCATCCTCTCCTCTGAGGCTAGGGAGCCATGGCGAGCAAGCCATAGACTGAGACGGACACCTCACCGGTGGAGCCATGTGCAGAGCCAGGCCTTGTGCCTCCAGGGCCCCGTGCTGTGCACACACACACTTACACCTTTGCTCAGGCCCTTCAACAACACTGAGAGGTTACCCAGAGAAAATCTCGCTCTTGAGCTTCACTGCCTGGACCTGCCCTGCGCTGAAACTATTAGTTACCAGCCGCATAACCTTGGGCAAGTCACTTAACTGCTCAGTGCCTCAGCTTCCCTATCTATGAAATAATATCCATTTTGAGGGTTGTTACGAAGATTAAGTGATGCATCAAAGCACTTCACATGGTGCTTAATACCTTAGTAAGTGATCGAGACATGTTGGTGTGCTGATAAGTCCAGGGACCGCAAAGGACACTCTGGGCCATTTAGCCCACTCACCAGCTCTGCAAGGAGTTCATGTGATGACGGACAGAGCCTAGATGTGTGTCAGGGCACTGGCAAAGTGCTCAGTGTGGCAGCTGGAGCAGCTCAGGCTTCCGGGCGCCACCTCCCTCCCCGCCTGTCCTTGCAGCTTTGGTGAGTCGGGGTGGGGGCACGCCCAAAGGAGAGCAACTCAGGAGTCCTGATGGCCCAAGCTCTGTTCTCACTGAGCAAAGTGGCTCTGCCGGGGATGCTCTGTCTTTATCCAAGATCTGTGCCCCATGGGGCTCTTGGGCAGGCCCCAGCTCAGGTGAGCAACTGGTTTTGCCCAATTCCACTGCCCAGGGGCTGTGGCCGTAATGCCTGCCACCTGTCATGTATGAGACAGGGATGAGAGTGATCCCTGAAGAGGGAAGTGGAGTTCATTGTTAGTAGAGGAGGCGGTTTTTCTTCTTACGTGCAGGTAGGTGTTCTGAGTACACAAGATAAAGTGGCAAAACCATGGCCACTGAGAGAAAGGCATAGCCCACCAGAGATGCATCCTTTGTTTCATATTTCATTTTTTAAGGAATTAGGAAAGAAAAAATAAATGACTAATCTCAAAATGCTAACCTAATTATTTTATTTTTGCATCTTACTGTGTAGCTTCTGCACATTTTTCTGTGATCGTAATCACAGAGCCTGTAGCAGACTCTCTTTCTGCACATTCTGTGATCGTCTGAAGCTAAGAGCCCTTCGGCTCTGGGAGTGTGTGTTGGTCTCTTGTGGGTCTCACCCAGTGCTGCCTGCCTGCCTCCCTCCCAGCCTCCATGCCAGCTGAGTTCTGTACCGTCTGCTGCCTTCATGCAGGTGGTTCTCTTCTCCCAGTATACCTCTCTTGCCCTTTCTGTCAGAACCTTATACTTCTTAGGCCATGTCAAATACCATCTCCTCTTCAGCCGTGGTGGTTCAGTTCCCCAGCTGGAATCCATTTGGAATGCCTCTGCCCTTCCTGTGCTCTGTTGAGTGTCTTACACTGTGTGATGAGTTATTTGTCACAGCTGTAGAAATACCTCTGCCCTTTGTTTGCTTCATCAATAGAGGCAAAGACACATCTTACCCATGATTCTGTTCCTCACTGCAGCTTATCGCAATAGAAGTGCTCAGTAGTGTTTTTTGAAATGAAATAAAGTGTATCATTTCCCTGGGAGGTTCTGGAAAGGAAGGACTGTTTTCATCGTTCCATATATTATCTAGCCCAACATGCACATTTCCTGAATAGTAATATAATCAGCTTTTTCTAAGTTCAGTTTATCATCTCTGCTCAAAGCCATGGAAGACATCTCCTGGGTCCTGCACAGTATTTCGTCTTTTGTTTTTATTTGCAGAGCTTACTGGATTTTTTTGTTTGTTTTTTAGGTCTTTGACTTTGAACTGAGCAGCCAGGATATGACCACCTTACTCAGCTACAACAGGAACTGGAGGGTCTGTGCCTTGTTGAGGTGAGTGAGCCCCAGCATGAGGAGCAGTTCCCAGGAGATCCTCAGACACTGCAGAGCAAAAGAGTGATCCCTGCAGGCCTCAGCACCCATGCGCTCCTGTCACAGCTGTTCTTGCTTTGCACATTACCTTGCTTTCTCAGCCACATGATCTTGCATTAGCTGAACTGCATGAAGCCAAGATGCCAAGAGATCTGCTCCTGATATCTTCTTCTAACCCCGGGGCATTGTTGGCCTGGCCTGAAGTAACTACATATTTTGGCATTTAATTTTTAAATCCTAGTGGTTCATCTGAAACCAGGTGATCCCGGGTGACCCTGGATCAAACTCTGGAAGAATTTGCCTGTGACTTTTTGTCTTAATGACCCTAATGAAAGGGGTTTGGTTGGAAGCCCCTGGGGCTGGGGTTTGAGACAGTCCCAGCTCTGACCCTGGTAAGCCACATGGCTCCAAAACAGGCCCTCCCTCTGAGCAGCAGGCACCTCAGTCCCTCCAGCCATACATCCTCTGGTTCTGTATCCTCTCGTGGTAGTTTGGAAGGAGCTGCCTAGGAAGGGTTTCTGTGGGGTTTTCTCTTTTGCTACCATTACAATAACTAGGTGACGCGTGTAAGTCACTTTCTGCTTTCAAGAAGGAACTGCTCATTTTGCAGTGGAGACTAAGACCCTGTTTCTCTTTCACTACCCTTATTCTCGTCTGAGCTCTCTGTTTCCACAAACTCTCCTTCAGTACTTCCTCTTCTAAGCAAAATTTGAATATTCCCTAAGATGGGGTGGGCCACCAGCTTTCCCTTTCCAGAGTCTGTCCCCTCTCCCTCCCTGGAGTTTGCACTGCTGGTGGCTTCAGCCACTGCCCCACGCAGATGTTTGCCCAGTCTGCGTCATGGACGATAACTTTGCCCTGCTTCAGGCATGCGCGTGTCTGGAGAGCCTGCCGCTGCCACACTGTGGCCTCACATTCAAAACAGGCCACAAACTGCATGTCACAGGCAGCCCCAGGCCAGCACCCTTTCAGACATCTTTGTTATTGCTACTTAGCCTTAAACATTAAAATCATTTTTGGATCTAGTGGACAAGGAGGAGAGGAGTAAGTTAGTCACCAAGCTACTTTGGTTCTCCTTTCAGAATCTCCCATTCATCCGTCTTCCTTTTCCTCTCCCACTTGAGACAGTGGATTGAAGCTCTTAGGGCTGAGGAACCACAGTGGTTTTCTCATTGCTCCCTTTACAGTTAGACTCCTCTGCCCTCCAGTATTGTTCTAGAAACCTCTGTTCGATTATCCTGTTGCGTGGTGGTGAGTGGGAGGAAGAGACTAGCCCTGACATGCCCAGGTCTCCCAGGGAGTTTTCTCTACGCACGTGCCACCCCTCTGGCAGATACTGCTCTACTGAGCCTGACCTGCTGATGTCAGTGTCACACTCTTTGGGTACACAAAAAAGGCAGGCCATGGAGAACTTTTGAATGGCTTTGAATAAGAGTTACAGACTCTAAGCACCCAGCTCAGATTACATAACTCTGGCCTTGCATGCCTTGCTCAACCATCTGTCCAGCGTTCCTGCCTTTATGTTCCCAGCACAGCCATTGGCCGTACTAGATGGACAGTGAGTGAGCCTTGGCAAAGATGTCTGCACCTGTGCTCTCTGCCCTGTTTCCAGTATAAAATCTCCAACTGTTGATTGTGCTCACTTCAGCCCCCACTGATACAAGGACGCTCCCTCCATCCTCAGAGCACTTGTCCTCAGAGCACTTGCTGTTGCTTCTCTTATCCTTAGAGATTCAGTCACATACAGAGTTTCAACATCCCCTTTTTTTTTTTTTTTTTTTTTTTTTTTTGAGATGAGCTCTTACTCTGTCACGCAGGCTGGAATGTAATGGCATGATCACAGCTCACTGCAGCCTTGACCTCCTGGACTCAAGCGATCCTCCCACCTTAGCCTCCCAAGTAGCTGGGGCTGTAGGCATGCACCACCATGCCTGGTTAATTTTTAAAATTGTTTTATTAAGATGGAAATCTTGCTGTGTTGCCCAGGCTAGTCCCAAACCCCTAACCTCAAGTGATCCTCTCGCTTCAGCCTGGAATTACAGGCGTGAGCCACTGTGCCTGGCCTACCTTCTCATATTATTACACCCTCTTATTGTTTAAGACCACAAGATACTGTCTGGTCCTGCCAACTAGACTGAGTTACTAGGAGGCAGAAATAGTGTTGCCATCCTGCATGGCCCAGGCACAGTGCTGGGCACATGGGGAGGGGGTTGTCCCTCCCACGTGTGCCGCCTGGTGACAGTAGTGGTAGAGGGGTCTGCAGGGTGAGTTGCTTCCCCCAGCTGCAGAACCGTGATCTGCAGACTCAGAACTGGCTTGTTACCTCTGAGGTCCTGTTTTCTTTCTTCAATGAGACACATCGTTTCTCTCTTGGGGGTTGGGTCTAGTCAAAATCACCTCTTCAAAAAGCAACCATTTTCTCCTTTCTCCTGACAGCTGTGCCTCCCACAAGGATTACCCCTTCCATGAGGAGTTTTGAAGCTGTGGATGCCTGCTCATCCCTAAGTGACCTGTACCTGTGTTTCTTGCCTCATTTTTTTTCTTGAAAATGTAGTATGGCCTGTGTCACTCAGCAGCGGGACAGCAACCTGTTGAGTGGCCAGCGAGGGCATGTCTAGCTTGATGTTGGATCTGAAGAACCCTGTCAGTAGAGTAGAAGTCTCTTCTAGTTTGCGTTGCCCTTCTTTTTGCCCCACTGGGGAAAGTACAACCTGAATACTCTTTTCTGACCAAAGAGAAGCAAAATCTACCAGGTCAAAATAGTGCCACTAACAGTTGAGTTTTGACTGCTTGGAACTGTAATCCTTTCAGCAAGACTTCTCTTTGCCTCAAATAAAAAGTGCTTTTGTGAGCTTGGTTTTGTGAGCTTTGGTTTTTTAAAACAATAGCAACCTTCTGTCTCACTTTCAACCGTCACTTTCCAGATACCCGTAAAGCAGGCCAGTCAGTGATGCAAAAGGAGTGAGGACTTGGCTTTTCTACAAGTCCTCATCTACAAGTTGGGGGCCCCCCACCCCAGCACTTTACCCGTTTAGCTTTAGGGCTGTGGGTTTCATCCTGGCTGCACACCGGGTCACCTTTGGGGGGTTTAAGGCTGGTGATGTCTGGACCTCGCCCTGGAGGCTGATCTGATTGTCTGGGCTGTGGTCAGGACAGCAGGAGTGTACAGGCTGTCCAGGTGATTCCAGTGTGCAGCCAAGGCGGACCCACAGCTTTAGGGTAAGCCCATGTTCGATTCCAGATTCCTTGGTTGCTCCTTCTATGTGTGAAGGCCGAAGTCGGTGTTTAGTAAGCATCACAACCTGAGAGAAACTGCTTTCCTGAAGCCTGTTGTCTAGACGAGAGGAAAGAAAAGCATAAATAAATGGCTTCCAATTGGATAAGGATGAAATAGGGCTGCAAAAGTAAAGGCTTTGCGGCAGAATGCTGCTGTTTTTGTTACTGTTTCTTTATCCAGAGTTAAGTTTGACAAAAGCCAAGAAAGGAGTGGAATAGACAAGTGCCGACTTGAAAGTTCATCAAGTTAGGTTGTTTTGTGGCTGGCCTTGTTTATTGGATAATTTAGGACCCCCATGATCAAGTCACATTAACTGCTTTACAGGTGATCTGTGTTTAAGATGTACCTCTAAAGGTATAGTTAATTGGGCAGTGGTGGTTCCTGGCCCTCACCCAGGGATTGAGCCCAGTGTGGAACCCAGAGCCCCACTGCACAGGCTGCCCTCACTACCTGGCAGCCTCGGGCCTGGGACCCTCGTGGCATCTGCTGATTACAGTGGTCCAGGTTCTCCTGTCAGAGTCGGCAGGTCACACCTTATCCCGAGTTAAACTACAGGCCTCTTATGTCACCCTCTGATGATAATGAGTAGATTTTAGTTTTGTTACAACAGTTACATCAAATCATCTGACCTGATCCCCACTGTTTCCCCAGTTGGCTTCAACACTCTGGAAAAATAAGGTAGTCACTGGTAAGTGTTTAAATCGGTTACCTGCCTTCTAGATCTCTGCTTAGGATAGATCATTATAGCATGACAATTTGAGACTCAGCCCAGGAGCATGAGCAAGATAAAAGGCAAGCTGCCTCCCCTCCCTACTTTCCAACAGAACCCTCAGAATTTTTCTAAGGACTGCCCCTTAGGAGCCTTGCCTGCAGTGGAGGAGGAGGAAGCGAATTAAGTCATGCCACAAATGACAGGGAGAACAGCTGGTTCTGCATTTTGAAGCTCCAATCATATTTTCAGCAGTCAGCGGCTCGGGCTCAGGACTGTTGCTTGTATGCTGAAAAGTGTGGCTTAGGGAGCAGAAGGCGAGGCTGTGGAGCTCAGTGGGACCAGCTTCATTCCACTAACAATTCATCCAAGCAGCAGATGGATCAAGACAGGTGCTGCTTCATTCATCGGTGGAGGGCTCCATTCTTCCTTCCCCTTGTGGAATCAACACCGCTGCACCTTCCTGGGCAGACTCCAGCCCAGCCTCAGGACTCTGGTGGACTCATCACGATGAATGAAGTCACCCTTCAGAGAGCAAAGTCAGTGGCAGTTTTAGAACAATGGTTCTGGCCTTATCTCTGGGGACCTTTGCCTCTGGTGAAGTTGGGGGTACAACATACATTCATGAAACTGGGATTTTGCCAAAATAATGTTCCAAAGAGCAGAATTGTTAAGATAATGAGACCAATGGAAAGATGGAACTAAATATTAAAATCACACGGGCAAGTAAGGTCTGCATTGGAAAATCTGAACAATGCCTCCAGAGACGATTTCAAACAGCATCATTTTTCAGGATCTGATTTCAAAGAACGAGGTTTCTGAACACTATGTCCCTTATGTTGATAAAATGGCACAAACTGCTATAGTGCAATGTCCTTGCTGCTGTCTATCATGGTTTCTCATGGGGCTCATGGGCAGGACCCTGGGAGGGTGCCCAACCAGGATGAGCACAGTCAGTGTTGGATTCAACCCAGGAAGATTTCCCTGGAGGAGCATTCTGGGAATTCACGGCTCTCTAGGATCCAGCCCCCTAGGTTATACCAAGTCCTTCTGTCCCTTGAAGGCAGTGGAAGCAGCTGATGGCTCCTTAAGTCCTCTTACAGCCCCAAATCCCAGTGTAACCTGAGGGGCCAGCTTCTGTTTTCCACACCCTTCTATCCAGTTTCTAGAATTCCACCTGGGCAGAGAGTAAACTCAGTAATGTCAGTTGATGAATGAGTGAGTGAACGAAGAGTTTTTCTTATAATGCCTATTAGAACCCCCAAGTTTTGAAATCAGTATATATTAAACCCAAATGCTAGCTGTTCAGTTCTGATCCTGGCCCATAATTCACCGAATGGTGGCCAAGAGTTCTATGACTATAGACTCTTAACTGCAGTTCTAATTCATTTAATCTATCAGCCTTCATTTCCTCAACCTACAAAATGCCTACCTCATCGTGGTCATGAAGACTGCATGAGATAATGAATGTAAAACCCCCTGTCCCAAGGCCTTGCACACAGCACTCAAAACATGCTAGCCATTATTGTTGATATTGTTAATATCATTATAATCAAATATTGACAACAGAAGCAAACCTATCCAGCCCCTCAAGGCTGGCAGGTGGTGCCCCAGGGGGTAGAGCTGTGCCCTGAGAGGGGCTTTTTTCTCTGCAGGAACATCACTGCATACTCACACAAAGGAAGGGATTCTCCTGACACACTTATCAGTGAGCAGCACACAGTTTTTGTTTCCTACCCCTAGGATTGTATTTCATGGCAAGAAGAAAATACTGCCCATGGGCTTATAAGAGTTATCTGTTTCATACTGATAGGTGAAATCAGAATGCAAGAGACAGAAAAGACTATAGAGGTCATCTAATCCATTGTTTCTCTAAGCCAGCGTTTTCAAATTTATTTTTGGCAGCAGACTCCATTCTTCAAACGAAAATCTACATAGGTCCTCAATATGTAACACATACAGGCAGAGCTGCTGTGGTTTCCGTTGGGGAGGAATCTGAGAGCCAAGCCAGCAGCACCCTTTCCCACATTCCCCTCCACCCATGAGGATGCTGGAACAGTTTCAAAGTCTTGGAATCTAACGCTTTGTGTTTTGTTTTTAATACCTACAAAGATTTATTTCACACAGTTGCTGGATTTATTTCACACAGTTGCTGGTGTTCAGTAATTTTGGAGAAGCTTAGCTGGGTGATTCTATATGAAGGCTTGACTGGGGCTGGAGGCTCTGATTCCAAGATGGCTCACTCAACCACTGGCAAGTCAGTACTGGGTATTGGCAGGAGGCCTCATCTCCTTCCTATGTGTACCTTTCCCTAGAGCTGTCAGAGTGTTCATGACATAGTGGCTGATTCTCCGAGTGAGTGATTAAAGAGAGCACAAAGTGGAAGCCACAATGTCTTTCATCATCTAACCTCAGACGTCACACAGCATCATCTCCACAATAGCCTATTGGTAACAATGGTCAGCCCTAGCCACTTGGGGACACCTCGGAGGGTGACTACCAAAATTTGTAACCTGAAAACTACACATTGTTTAGAAGGCATTTCAGAAGTAACTGTAAACATGAAAATGATACTTCAAAAGAACGTATGTTCAGATTAACAACAACAAAAACTCTGAGGATCAGAACGGTGAAGTGACCAACCAAAGCTCGCACTGCAATTTAGTGGCAGAAAGGGGGCTAGAATCTTGGTCTGTGGAAACTAGTCTGTGGCATTGCATCATAATATTACAATGACATTCCATTATAATAAAAATTATAGTAGTTTACACATGTATAAAACTTTATTGCCAGGCTGGGCATGTGTGATCCCAAGGCAGATGGATCACCTGAGGTCAGTAGTTTGAGACCAGCCTGGCCAACGTGATGAAACCCCTTCCCTACTAAAACAAAAATTAGCTGGGCGTGGTGGTGTGCACCTGTAGTCCCAGCTACTCAGGAGGCTGAGGCAGGAGAATCACTTGAACCCGGGAGGTGGAGGTTGCAGTGAGCTGAGATCGCGCCACTGCACTCCAATCCTGAGTGACAAAGTGAGATGTCATCTCACTTTTGAACAAGGAAAGTTTCAGAAACGGTCACATCCAAGAATAGTAGAGGCAGGATGCCTCAATGTAATGTGGATGGAATCCTGGGATGGAAAAAGGACATTGGATAAAAACTCAGGCCGTCTGCATGAAGCAAGGACTTGAGTTAATAATATCAATATTGGTTCATTATACTAAATGTACCATAGCAATATAAGATGTTAATTACAGGAAAGTGATGTAGGATATATGGGAAATCTCTTCACAATTTTTCTGTAAATGTAAAACTATTCTAAAATAAAATGCCTTAAAAGAAAACTTTATAAGAGTGGTCTTTCTAAACAATAGCCAGTATATCACCTAGATTACTTACCTGCTTTTAAAAATGCCTCCACCTTTTTTAGATCAAGCAGATAAAATGATTAGCAAGGGTACAGATTTAAATGGCAGAATCACTAATCTTGTTCTTGGAGAACACATATTTCTAAGTACATGTGGAACATTTATGTTAAGCAATGATATACTAGGCCAAACTGCTGGCCTCAACAAATTTCAGTGAACTGATATATAAATGTTATTCCTCTGGCCAAAATTACATAAAATTATAAAATTACATAAAATTATAAAATTACATAAAATTATAAAAAATAAAGTAACTGGAAACTGCCCTCCACATGAATTTGGAAATTTTGAAATAGATTTACAATCAATTCAAAGGTTAAAGAGGAAAAAAAAAAAATAACAGCAGACACTATGTATGGCATTTATTAATTACCTAAGGCAATTTAATAGGCATTAATTACCTATTAAAAACCCAAACACAGTTTTAAGAGTTTTACATATTTGTCCATCCTCACAACTCTATGAGGTTGATTCTATTGCTATCCCATTTGCAGATGAAGAAACTAGGACCCAAAGAGGATAAAGAACCTTCCCAAGATCATATAACTGGAAAATGGTGGAGCTGAGATTTCCACTTGGACAGTCTGGCTCTGGAGTTCATCCACCAGTTCTGTTGGGCTGCTTCCTAATGTAGAAAACATGTGGAATCATAACAACTTTTGGGATGCAGCCAAAGCAGTACTCAGAGGGAAACTTACAGTGTTATGTCCATTAAAGAAGTTGAAAAACTAGTTAAAATTTTTCCTCAAAGAAAATACCAGACCAAGATGGCTTTATAGAAGTGTTGTATGTCACATTGTAAGTACAGACAATACCAGTCCTATACAAGTTCCCCCAGAAAACAGGAAAAGAGGGAACACTTTCGAACTCATTTTATGCAGCCAACACAACTCTTGACACTAAGACAAGGATAGTTCAAGAAAACTACAGACCCGTTTCATCAAAGAACGTAGTTGCAAAAGTCCTAAACAAAGTTAACCACATCCAATGATGTATAAAAGAAGGATTCATGTGATTTTATCACAGGAATGCAAAGTTGATTTAATATTAGAAATCATGAATGTAATCCACCGCATGAACAAATTAAAGGTACATGTATGTATTCAAGTAGAAAAACATTTGGTAAAATTCAAAATGGTGTTATGATAAAATCTCTTGGCAAACTAGGAATAGGAGAGGACATCTTTACCTGGTAGAAGGCATCTGCACGAGTGGATCACAGTGTGTTCTTACAGTGTAAGTCCACAGCTCTATGCTTCTACATGAATGAATCTCAAAAGTACTAAGGAGAATACTAAGGTGGAAGAAAAAACTAGTCACAGAAAAAAGACATATAGTAAGAATCCATTTATATGAAATTTACAAGCAGGTAAAACTAAACTTTTTTTTTAAGGATACGATCACAGGTCGTACAACTACTAAGAAGAGAAAGAGAAGGATTTATGCCAAATTCACGGGTGGGAGTTAGAGTGAATCTTGATATTGAAGAGGGATATACAAGGAGTCCTAAAGTACTATTTATTTCTTAACCTGAGTTCTGAGAACTTGTATGTTTATTTTAATTATTTAAATGATACACAGAGATGTTGTACACTCTTCTGCATATATGATTTATTTCTACTAATTTTTTTAAAAATTAAGACAATGTCTCACTGTCATCCAGGTTGGAGTGCAATGGCACGATCTCGGCTCACTGCAACCTGTGCCTCTGGGGGCTCAAGCAATTCTCCCATCTCAGCCTCCCAAGTAGCTGGCACTATAGGCATGCGCCACCATGCCCAGCTAATTTTTAAATTTTTCCTAGAGATGGGGTCTCCTCATGTTGCCCAGGGTGGTCTCAAACTCCTGAGCTCAAGCGATCTGCCAGCCTTGGCCTCCCAAAATGCTAGAATTACAGGCGTGAACCACCACACCTGGCCTATATGTGATCTATTTCATAATAATAAATAAATATTTGTAAGCTATCTCATTTGATCCTTACAACAGTCCCGTGAGACTCGTGTGTGACATGATTCTTCCTTTATAGATGATAAACTAAATCAAGAAAACTCATTTGGTATACCAAATGTCTCACAGCTAGTCAACGGTTTCACCTCCAAACTCTGTGACCTTTCTACTGAATCACATTGAAGCTACTTTTTATGACTACCTCTGCTGCTATCTTAACTCTAGATACAGAACAATTTGATTGCCCAACCGCCTGTCATTGAGCAAAAGAAGTGAAGTCCTTTCAACAGAGTTATCTTTTCATCTTGTCTCCAATTCTTGGCTTCGAGTGATAAACGGTGTTTGCCAGAGTCGTAAGCCAGGAATAATTTCAGTGGTATTAGAGAGTTGGTCAGAGATAAGACAACAGGTTTTGGATGAGAATTGTGAGTGTCCCAACCTGTTAGAGAGCTGGGACCCAAGGAAAGGAGAGCCAGCCTTAGGGCCCATGGCAAAAGTCAGATAAGCTTTGTTAGAAATAGGGTACACAGTCAAAGGGGACCAGAGAATGGGGTACTGACCACAGGGCACAGGACAGCATGGAGAAAGGACAGGAATGAGCGATGGGAGGAAAGCAGAGGGAGGCCATTAATACACTCCCACTGCACAGATCCACTCAGGCCTGCAGCAGAGGCTTCCGGGCCTAAACCTGGGCATTGAGAATTGTGTGGCCTTCTCTCCCTGCAAATCAGTGGGTTGGGATTTTGACAGGGTTCTCAGAGGCCACATGGTCCCAGCCTTCATTGTACAGGAAGGATCAGGTGATTTTGTCAAGAACAGCCAGGGCTAGAACTCTGCAGGTATTTATCCAATACTCTTTTTCTCTAGTCACCTACCTTTTAGTCTGAACACGTGGTTTTGAAAACCCCAGGCCATCCACTCGTGGCCTAATCTGGACTAGAGACCAAATCAGTTTGTCCCCCAGTGGGAGGCCATATGGTTCAAACCGTGTTTCTGAAAAGGCCTGGATTTCCTCCCTGGGCTGAGGAGGCAAGAAAGGGGTGGTACACGCGTCCTCTCTCCCTCCCCTCACCACCTCAACCAGAGCAAATTCCTTTTTATCTTTTTTTGTTGAAATCGTATATACGATTTTATGTGTGAAAAGGGTTCTGATCCTTTAAAAAACTTTAAGAAAAATTAAAATCCATTCCATGGAAAACCAAGTTGGATCTCTTGGAACTCACTCTGTCCATTTCCCAGATTTTAGTACCATTCAATAAGTATTCTTGGAGTCCTAGTTCTATGCCTAGCATTGTGGCACATGCTAAGGGACATAAAGAAAGAGATTATTTGGCCGGGTGCGGTGGCTCATGCCTGTAATCTCAGCATTTTGGGAGGACGAGGAGGGCGGATCACCTGAGGTCAGGAGTTCAAGACCAGCCTGGCCAACATAGTGAAACCTCATCTCTACTAAAAATACAAAATTAGCCAGGTATGGTGGTGGGCACCTGTAATCCCAGCCATTCGGGAGGCTGAGGCAGGAGAATTGCTTGAACCCAGGAGGCGGAAGTTGCAGTGAGCCAAGAGTGCGCCATTGCACTCCAGCCTGGGCAACAAGGCTTTGTCTCAAAAATAAATAAGTAAGTAAATAAATAAATAAAATAAATAAATAAAAGAAGTTGTTCTATTCCCCAAGGTGCAGATCTGCAAATTACTCATAGGGTAGTTCCTTGGAAAACGGTAGCATTTTCCCTTAGAAACAGCTTTATATATAATGCTTCATATACAATGTTCCTACCATCCTATTTAATTGCATCTCCTTTCTTGGATGTCCCTGCAGAAGGTTTGCGAAAGGATAATACAATAAGATCTCGGTCCCTGCAACTTGTTAATTTTCTGCCACAAAAGTAAAGGGGATTTCTTTCTATGTGTGTATGGGTAGCTCTAGGTGAAAAACTTTGCATAATTTTCTGTACAGGGAGAAATACGACAATAATCTCCTTCTTCTCTTTTTTCTCCTTCTCCTTGTTCTTCTTCTTCTTCCTCTTCCTCTTTTTTTTCTTTTTCTTTTCTTTTCTTTTTTTTTTTTTTTTTTTTGAGACAGGGTCTTGCTCTGTCACCCAGACTTGAGTGCAGTGATGTAATCATGGCTCACTGCAGCCTCAACTTCCCCAGCTCAAGCAATCCTCCCACGTAAGCCTCCCAAGTAGCTGGGACTACAGGTGTGCACAACCATACCTGGCTTTTTTTCTTTTTTCTTTTTTAATGCAGAGTCTCACTATGTGGCCCAGGCTGGGCAATAATTGCTTCATGGTGGTGTGAGGGAGGACAGAACAGGCCATTCTAGGTTGGATGTTCCTAAGTTGGGCACAGCATGTGTAAACCCGGTTGGTTCCTGGGACTGTGGGGAGAGCAGATGATAGTCCTGCCAAAAAGAAGGCAGGTGAAAAGTTAAACAACATGAAGAGTTGAAGGAAGTACGTAGCTCCAACTACTGTCTGGTAGAATTCTTTCCTGACCCCAGCAACTGCCCTCTCGATGTATGTAATTCAAATGCTGCTTGGCTAGATTGGGATATACACCAGCTGGTCTCTGCCTGGTCCCTGGCCTGCCTGCCTCACCAGAACATCCCTGAAAGTGTCTAGTCAGTCTGGGTGGGCCTGATCCTACAGCAAGGACCGGCTGGCTTACGGGCACCGTGGCCAAGCAAAGGAGGCGAAGGAAGCCTCGGTCATCGAGTTCAGCCTGTGTGAACAAAAGGAAGTCTCCATCCAGGCTCGCCACGCTCCGTCCTTAGCCTCCTGAGCTTATAGTGTGGTGTATGCTTCCCCCTTCTGGCCAAAAATAGTCAACAACGATTTCTGGCTACGACAATAATCTCCTTCTCTTTTTTCTCCTTCCTTGGTGGGAGTCCCTGCTTACTGCTGGGAAGTGGACCTTCCTAATAACAGCGACGACAATGATACTATTGCCACAGCTATTGATGGAAGTGGTACAATACAACAGGTGCAGTAAAAAGCCCTTTACATACACTGTCTCATTGAATCCTCAAAGCCAGGGGTCCCACAGAAAGGTACCAGTCCATGGCCTGTTAGGAACGGGGCGGCACAGCAGGAGGCGTGCGGTGGGCGAGCGAGCAGAGCTTCATCTGTATTTACAGCCATTCCCCTCTCGCATTACCGCCTGAACTCTGCTTCCTGTCGGGTCAGCAAGGGCGTTAGCCTCTCCTAGGAGCGCAAACCCTACTGTGAACTGCGCATGCGAAGGTTCTAGGCTGCGCACTCCTTATCAGAATCTAATGTCTGATGACCTGTTACTGTCTCCCACCACCCCCAAATAGGACCGTCTAGTTGCAGGAAAACAAGCTCAGAGCTCCCACTGATTCCACATTATGGTGAGTTGTATAATTATCTCATTATGTGTTACAATGTAATAATATTAAAAATAAAGTGGGCCGGGCGCGGTGGCTCAAGCCTGTAATCCCAGCACTTTGGGAGGCCGAGACGGGCGGATCACGAGGTCAGGAGATCGAGACCATCCTGGCTAACATGGTGAAACCCCGTCTCTACTAAAAATACAAAAAACTAGCCGGGCGACCTGGCGGGCGCCTGTAGTCCTAGCTACTCGGGAGGCTGAGGCAGGAGAATGGCGTGAACCCGGGAGGCGGAGCTTGCAGTGAGCTGAGATCCGGCCACTGCACTCCAGCCTGGGCAGCAGAGCGAGACTCCGTCTCAAAAAAAATAAAAATAAAATAAAAAAATAAAAAATAAAATAAAGTGAACAATAGGTGTAATGCACTTGACTCATCCCGAAACCATCTCACCACCCCCAGGTCTGTGGAAAAATTATTTTCCACAAAACCAGTTCCCTGTGCCAAAAAGGTTGGGGACCGCTGCTCAAAGCAATTTTGTAAGGGATGTATTATTATCCCCACTAAACAGAAGACAAACTAAGACACAGAGCAGTTAAATGACTTGTGTAAAATACACGCTGATAAACACAGCAGGGCGGGGGTTCACGCCTACGTGTGTCAAGCTTCCAAGTCCGCGCTCTGGGCCACTGTGAACATTCCCGTTTCTGACAGGATGTATTGTGGGTGGGGTATCCTCTGTCAACAGAGACATCTGTCAGACCATTCCTGCCTTTTTACTTCCCTGAGTCCACATTCTGGCATCTTCCAAGTCATTTTTCCTCTTCACTTGTTGTGCTTACCGGCAGATCTATGACCATCCCAGTCTTTCTTTTCTTCCTGATCTTTGTGCAATTTGTCCTCCCTCCTGCTTGCTTCGAACATTCACTCTTGCACAGTAGTTCTTTTCTTTTCTTTCTTTCTTTCTTTTTTTTTTTTGAACATAGAGTCTCACTCAATCGCCCAGACTGGAGTGCAGCGGCGCTATCTCACCTCACTGCCACCTCCACCTCCCAGGTTCAAGCGATTCTCTTGCCTCAGCCTTCTGAGTAACTGGTATTATAGGCACCCGCCACCATGCCCAGCTAATTTTTTTATTTTTAGTAGAGATGGGATTTCGCCATGTTGGCCAGGCTGGTCTTGAGCTCCTGACCTCAAGCGATCTGCCCGCTTTGGCCTCCCAAAGTGCTGGGATTACAGGGGTGAGCCACTGTGCATGGCCTGTGCAGCAGTTCTTAAACTGGCATCCACAAGAGGTCTGGATTGAATCCGAGAGATCTGTGAACATGGACATGGAAAATATTACATTCTATTGTGAATCTAGAGAACAGAAGTGGGGCCTGTGACTTTGTCACAAATAGAAAGTCACAGCTTTGACTGTATCCCATTGCTGTTACTAGGAATATCTCATGATGTCATCTATGTGCGTCGCTACTGTGAAATTACCAGAGCTATTAAACCTGTCACTAGACCTGTTATTCAATCATTAATAAAAAGCCTATAGATGATCATATTACAAATTTGATTTTAAAAATTATTGTGATAGCAGTCTTTCAAAAACTAAGGAATTCCTTGGTAATCTTGTGCATTTCGTTTTATGTACATAAAAACATTTTTCTTAGAAGGGCTCCAAAAGCTTCTGCAGCTTGCCAAGGGGATCCTGGCATGAAAAATGATTAAAAGAAAACACACTATCATTGATTTTATGCCAGCTTTGCACCTCATGACCCAGCCCATATAAGGTAACAGTGACCCCTGGTAAGAGGGTTGCACTTCTCCAGATAGGAGGACCACAGGATTTCTCTTCCAAACATGGACATTTGAGTATGGATAGCGATACTAGCATAACAAGAGTAAACAGGAACATAAGGTCACCCCCCTCAAATATCAGGTATTCTGGAAACTGAAGAATTAGATAAGAAAATGCCAAGTAATTTACAAGAATCAACATAGAAACACCCTATCTGTAAACATGCTACTGATAAAACTAGATTAAAATCCAACCAGAAGAAAATATAACTAATATGAAATATATCAGCTTCAACTGAAATAATTATAGCATATAATAAAATAAATACTAATATATCACACAGGCATTGTCTTACAACAGCCCTCTGAGGTTGGTTCTATTATGGTCTTCACTTTAAAAATGAGGAAAACGTGCCCCCATCACACAGCTACAAAGAGGCTGAGCTGGTAGCAAATCCAAGCACACTGGCTGCTGCCTGTGTGCTCTGACCCACTGTCTCTCATATGTCTTTGTTAGGAATTTTCATGATCTGAATGGAATCCAGGAAAATTGCAGCTGGAATACAAAACATCAGTCTTTATCTCCAGCACTGTACATGGCAGAAACTGCTTTTATTCTAGATGTCTAGATCCAGTTATTTGAAATAAATTCTCCAGAATGGGGGGAGAAACCTGGAAAGTTTCCATAGAACAATCGAAATATCCCTTTATAACTCTTGAGTTGTAAGTGATGCTATCCCCAGGTATTAGCCTTTTTCTCTTAGCTGCAACCCCTAGCTCCCATATCAGAGGTGGCATGGGCCAGTGATTAAGAACCGGGTTTGAAGTTTCAATTCCAGGCAACTATTTAAGCTGGATGTCCTTGACTAAGTCACATAGCTTTTTTGCACCGCAGTTTTCTCATCTGTAAAGTGGAAATAATGGTAATGGAATGCAAAATGCAAAATGGAAATAATGGTGGTGACAAGTAAATGAGCTGGGCAAATACACAATAAACAAGAACAATTGTTATTATCATTTTACTCGTCTCTATTCTGACAGTTTTGTCTCCAAACTCATCTCTCTTGTCTTTTTCTGAGTTCTTCCATGCGTTCAGGCATTTTCAACTTGACTTCTTCTTCAATATTTTTCATCATTTGGTAGCTATCTTTGGGTAACAATTACAACATTTGCTTATACAGCATTTGCCCCAAAACTCGTTTTGCTGATGCGGCATAAACTGACAACTGGAAGTGAGAATGGGGACACGTGATCTCGTGATTATCACACATTCTCGATTTACCCACTCCATAATAGCATTTGCGCCAGAGCTCTTCATTTGCATTTTGCTGAGCCAACGTGAATTTTTAGAAGTTCCGAGGTGTCCAGAGAATGCTTCAGTAAGAATTGAGTTGACAAAAAATAGGATAGATCATTTATCACCTCTGTAGAAACAAGATGAATTTCGTTTACAACTGAAAGAAGAAATTACAAAAGATTGTGGGGCCTAACCACATGAAAAATTAAAATACTGCAAAAGAAAAATAATTCAATACAAAAAGGGAAGCCTGGGAGATGTTTACATCAGTATAAAAAGGGGTTCACAAATATGCTTTATAAGGCCCATCTTTTAAAAACATCTTTGTTGCATCTCTGCTAAGAAGAAGAGTATCACGACCTAATACAAACTTACATCGAAATAAAAGTTTCATACAAAAAAAAACCTTACTATACTCTGTTGATGGGAATGTAAA
This sequence comes from Rhinopithecus roxellana, assembly GCF_007565055.1. Taxonomy (NCBI): domain Eukaryota; kingdom Metazoa; phylum Chordata; class Mammalia; order Primates; family Cercopithecidae; genus Rhinopithecus; species Rhinopithecus roxellana. Next base: position 58,813,875 of record NC_044554.1, read on the forward strand.
TTAGTACAACCTCTATGGAAAACAATATGGCAATTTCTCAACTAAAAATAGAGTAACATTCAATCTAGCAATCCCACAACTGGGTATAAGGAAAAGAAATCATTATATCAAAAAGACACCTACACGCGTATGTTTATTGCAGCACTATTCACAATAGCAACAATATGAAATCAGCCTAAGTGCCTATCAATGGGTGATTGGATAAAGAAAATGCGGCACGTATAGACAATGGAATACTATTTAGACATAAAAAAAGAATGAAATCATGTATTTTGCAGTAATGTAGATGGAACTGGAGGTCATTATCTCAAGTAAAATAACTCAGCAACAGAAAGGCAAATACCACATGCCTTCACTTATAAGTGCGAGCTAAGTAATGTGTACACGTGGACACAGAATGGAGTAATAGACATTGGAGACTGGGAAGGGTGGCAGGGTGGGAGGATGGAAGGGGGTAAGGGATGATAAGTTACTTAATGGGTACAGTATTCACCATTCAGGTGATAGCTACACGAAAAGCCTAGACTTCACCACTATACCATATATCCATTTTAAAAAGATGAACTTTTACCCCTGAAATGTATACAAATTTTTTAAACACAAAAAATCTTACTATATGCAGAATGCTCTGATATTTCTATTTTATTCTACTCTATTTTTTTCTTTAATACCAGTCATGAGCCACAATATATTTTATAGTCTACTAATGAAATCATGACATAATTTAAATAAACAGTGATGTCAAGAGGTCTTATAAATACATTATTGCATAAAGAATATATATAGATGCTTCAGATAGGAGTAAAAACAATTTCTAAAATATGAAAAATCTCTACTTCAGTACTCACTCAAGATACACACATGAATAACAATGATAAAAACACAATTTCCATTGACTAAATTAGCAAAAAAATTTAAAGTGATGGTGATGTCTGATGCTGACGTAAAGACAGTAAAGGGTTTTCTTTAATACAGTTTTTTATTTATACTCTCTTTAATTCAAAACACATTCGAGGTGGTTTTATGTACCAATATTGCCAAACAACCAATGGCAGAATCAATGCAATTTTGTTTGAGAAGTAATTTGGTAGTACGTTTGGGAAGCCACAAAAATGTTCATACCCAAAAGTAATTCTACTTCTGGGAATTTGTCCCACTGAAGCAATTCAAAGAAAAAGAAAAATCTCTATGCATAACTTTTTATATCATTACTTAAATAGTGAAAAACGAGAAACAGTCTAAATAGCCAAGAATAGCACAATATTTAAATAAGCTGTACTACATCAACTCAAAATATTTTGTAGCCAATAAAATAATTATGAAGACTATAAAGCAACGGGAGAAAATCCTCATGCTAACAAGTGCAAAAGTTATAAAACAAAACTCTTCTTGTGTTTCAGTGACTATAGCTGCATAAAGATTACCCAAAAACTTAGTGGGATGAAACAACCATGTATTACGGGTCAGAAATTCAGACAGCTTACAGCAGTTTGGCTTATCTGGGCCCACAGTGTCAGGGGCTGGATTCACATGAGACTCATTCATTTATATGTCTGGCAGTTGATGTTGGTCATCTGCTGAGACCTTAGCTGGCTCTGTTGGCCAGGACACCTCTGTTTGGCTTGGGCTTCCTCAGAACATGGTGGCTGGGTTCCAAGGACAAACGATCCCAGCGAGAGAGCCAGGTAGAAGTCAGTTAATCACATATGACCTAGTCTTAGAAATTGTGCAGTGTCATTTCCATTTCCATTCACTGAGTCACAGTCTTGTTGGTTTCAAAGGGAAAGAAAAGCGTTGCCACCTTATGTGATGGGAGAGCAACAAGTGTCTGGAAAAGCATACAGGACTGGAAATACTGCTATGGCCAGTTTTAGAAAATATGATCTGCCACAATTTTTGATTGGGTTAAAACCACAGAAAAATAATAAAAGTATTAGGATTAGAACTGGGAAGAAACATGGAAAAATAAATGATTGATTTTTTAAATTTTCTATTATTCTGATTATGTTCTTTGGCCAATAAGTACATAATTATTAATCAAATTATATTGACAAAAATTAAGCTGACAATACTTCAGAAATTATCCCTGGAGGTAACCCAAGCTTTTCCCTTTACTCCTTTGTTTATAAAATCCTACTGTTCTCACTGTTTCATTTTTTGTTTTTTGGGTTTTTTTGTTTTTGTTTTGTTTTGATTTTGAGACAGGATCTCATTCCCTCACTCAGGCTGGAGTGCGGTAGTGTGATCTTGGGTTGCTCCAGTCTCAACCTCCCAGACTCAAGCAGTGATCCTCCCACCTCAGCCTACCAAGTAGCTGGGTCTACAGGTGTGTGCCACCACACCTGGCTAATTTTGCTTATTTTTTGTAGAGACGGGGTCTCACTATGTTGCCCAGGCTGGTCTCGAACTCCTGGGCTCAAGCAATCCTCCTGCTTCGACGTCCTAAAGTGCTGGGATTACAGGTGCAAGCCACCGCACTTGGCCTGTTCTCACCCTTAATTCACTGCGTCAGCAACATCCCTCCCATCATCGCGAGATGGGCCTGCAGCAGAGGCCCCAGTGCCCGCACGAGCCTCATCCATATACACCACCCTCCCCAGGCCTTCATAGCACAGCCTCACCTCCACGGGGGCAGCCTCGTTTGCAGACAACCTCGTCTTTTAGTTACTGAAGAATAAAGCGGAAGGGGCACATCTCTGGTCTCATCTATTAAGAAACCCTCATCTCCACCTGAGAATTCCTGAGTTCTCATTTGCGGTGGGGTTACAACCACATAAAAATAATAAAAGTATTAGGATTAGAACTGGGAAGAAACATGGAAAAATACATGATTGATTTTCTAAAATTTTCTGTTATTTTGATTATGTTCTTTGACCAGTAAGTACGTAATTATTAATACAATTATATTGACAAATATAATTTCCTTCTTGGAGAGAGAGAGAGGTCCTTTCCTGCACAAGGCCAGTCCTACCACCTGTCCTCTTAATCATCCCTCTTCAACTTCTTCCCAAGCTGTCCCACTCAACCATCACACTCAAAAGCCTCCTCTTTTTTCTAGCATCTTTCATCTTAGCTCATTGGCTGGATCTTTTCTCTCCACCTACAGACATATCCAGGTGCCCCATAATTCTGATCATGCAACCCACTGAAAGTGTCATCTGATTTTTTATTCTTCACCTACTCCAGTAACAAACTCATCAAAGGAAACACTCATTCTAGCTGTTTTCATTTCATCAGCCACTCACGCCTCAACACCAGTGGTTTACCTGACAGATTTCCTTCCGACCACTATGGTCATCTGCCTTCTTAAATGTCATTTTGATCTCCTACTTGTCAGATTGAATGACCCTTTCTTCATCTTCATCCTTCCTTCCTCTTGCAACTTCAGATTGTGTTGTTCACCATCATCTTCCTAAACTTCTCTTTCCAAGCTTCCCAGGACCATCTCCCCAGCTCTCCCCTCACACCTCCGAGCCCCCTTTCTGCATTGCGCTCTTCTCGTCACTGGCTCCTGCAGCCCAGTGTTCTCGTAATACTCACATCCTTTAGCTGAGTTTAATGATTCCCATGCTTCTATTACCCCTGAATGACCCCTTCATGAAACTGAAAATGTAATGCATACTACATCTTGGATGTGCAACATTATAAGTGCAACTGTTAAATAAGGCCTATTGCTAATAAAGTTTAATCAGGCTGGATAACTATAAAAGCCCTGGAAGGTGCCTCAGTCTCTCTTGAATTACAGCACACAGGCTTGCATCTGGCATGGCCTAGCTCTGCAAGAAGAGGCCCTGGCCTTGTGGGTGCTGGTCTAGTCTTCTGGGAGGGCCCCTTGCTCCCCAGGGTGATATTCTTGGCTGACCCATTCCCTGTGTGCTTTATGGCCTCTGATCTTGAACCCCCAGCTGTCTAGCTTGGTCCTGGGGAGGTCCTTGGATGATAGAGCCCCATCTTAATGTCCCTGGCAGCACAATTCTTACCCCCAGACCCCACCCCACACCCCCTAACTTCGCCTTCTTTTTCCCTTGGAGGGAGCAGGGTTTCTTCTAATGCCACAGCTACCTTCATCTACATTTTCACCACTGGAGCCTTAAGACAGGGTAGGGGGCCTTCCTGTTGATGAGCTAATTGAGGAAGAGGGAACTGAAGGAATTCAGTGACTCCTCTCGGGATAATATCCTGGTTTGAAGACCATTGTCCTGCCACATAATCGTATTTTGAATGTCAAAAGTTGAATACCAACCTGGCCTTTTTCTAGGCAATCTTTCTCTAACAGGTTCTAATCTCTTCCCAGATATATGACTGCCTAGGGCAGACTTTGTGTAAAGGTCACAGACTCACGAAGACAAAAGTGACAAATCGCATGCAATTTCAAATTATTTCTCCAGTTACAATCTTGAATCTCTATCCATCCTAACCCAGTGGCTTTTCCGAGCTCTAGCTTTTAATAGCTAACTGCCCATGAGACATCTGCAACTCTAAAGCCAAACTCACTATCTTCCTGCTCTTCTTCCAATCTGAAACCTGCTTTTCTTCCAGTGTCCCCAGTATCAAAGTTTAAGACCAGGTGTCTTTCAAATCCCAGGGCTCCAGCCTTTTATTCCCAGAGATTCTGAGTGGGGCTTAGGAATCTGCATCTTTAACAAGTAGGCCAGGTGGTTCTGAGTCTGACGGAAGTGGCATGGGAACCACATTTGGAAAATGCACTCCAAGACCTGCAAGGCAGGAACCAGATCTGGAGGAGAGAGCAAACCCCAGCTGTGAAATCCCCTGTCCCTCCCATCATCTTGCTTCATGACATCACCATTTGCCCATTTGCCTAGTTGAGAAGCCTGGGAGTCCTTCTCTCTCACTACCCCGCCCTTGACCATCGACTGACCTGTCTTCCAAGCGCTCTTGCTTCTGCCCTTCCCTGGATTCCCCCTCCCATCACCTGATCCAGACCTGTGTCAGTTTTCACTGGAAGGCTACGCTGTCCTACTGATAGCTGTCCCAGCCAGAGCAGCTCTGATCTAATCTGCCCACTGCACCAGCTCCTTTAATCACTTCCCCTTCAAGGCCTACAGTGGCTGCCAAGTTCTTCAGCCCAAATCCTTCACAGCTGAGGCCAAGCCTCCAGCTGAGCCTCACTACCTGCTCTCTTCCCTCACAGAGTCAAACTGTGGATTTGCCGTTCCTCCACCATACCAGGGCCTCCACATCCCCTGTGCCTTGGCTCAGGCTGTGTCCCTCACTTGGGCAATCCAAGCCTGGCACTCCACAGGTACTTCCTCAATGGGCCTCTGGTGAGTAGAGTTTGTGGGACATCCAAGATGGCACTACTTTCCTCTCCTCCCACCGGCCCCATGCCACACTCTGAGGTTCACCTGCTCAGTGGGGCTGGGTCCCTAGAAGCCATGGAAGAGCCTAGACTGGCCTCCGAGGTGCCCTATGCCAGATGGCCAGCTCTGTGTCCTTCCAGCCCTGACACCCTGGGTGATCTTGAGCAAAGATCCTTCACCTCGTGGGCTTCAGTGCCTTCATCTGAGAATGGAATGTGGATGGAGGGATGAGTTGCAATAGGCAATGTATATGATTTCCACCAGCTCCATTCCCCTGTAAATTCTTTGTTGTTGTTGTTGTTGTTTGTGAGATGGAGTCTCACTGTGTCGCCCAGGCTGGAGTGCAGTGGTACAATCTCAGCTCACTGCAACCTCCACCTCTCAGGTTCAAGTGATTCTCCTGCCTCAGTTTCCTGAGTAGCTGGGATTACAGGCGCCCACCACTACACCCAGCTAATTTTTGTATTTTTAGTAGAGACAGGGTTTCACCATGTTGGCCAGGCTGGTCTTGAACTCCTGACCTCATGATCTGCCTGCCTCAGCCTCCCAAAGTGCTGGGATTACAGGTAAGAGCCACCACACCCGGCCTCCTCAGCGTAATTTGGATAGCGGCACCAAAAAGGGGTGTGTTTAAGCCCTCAGGGAAGTGGCCACTCAGACTCCCATCTTCAGTACCCCAGCCTTAGACCCGATTTCATGGAGGGTCTGGGGCTGGATTTCATTCCCATCCCAGGGAGGGCAAGAGGACCATGGAGGAAGAGTCTCTGGGAGTGGGGACGTTACTCAGATCTGAGGTAAGAGAAAGTGTCCCACCAACTCTTCACCTCAACCTTGGTCTCTGCTGTCATCACCATGGAAATCTACACTCTGGCAGGATGGATTTTTTTTTTCCCCTAAGACGTTTGTACTTAGATTCCAACCCCGCCCCAGGGTTTCTGAGGAAAAGTTCCTTTTGGAAAATTCCCACCCAGCCCCAGCTGATCAAAAGGGAAGAAGGATTTTTCCACAAGGGGGTCTGGGTTGGTGTGGGATTTAGAGCCCCCGGCAGCCATTTGTCTGAAGGAACAAGGAGCTGGGTTAGACAGAAAGGGGAGTCCCAGGTGGGCTAGAGCTGAGGTCACCCTGGAGGGCTGGAGCCGAGGTCAGCCGGGCAGTGCTTCCCCTCGGACCCCACCACCCTCTCTCGGCATGGATACGGGTAGAGTTTTCATTATCTGACTTGCTCCTCTAGAACTCAGCACTTGGGTTTCATCTGAATCCTAATTATCCAATATATTAAATCAAGTGATAAGATAAACATTTTTCCATCTCTTTCTATCTCTAAGAGCCTCTGGTGACTTCTTTTTTTCCCCTTTGATAAGTATTTAAAAGTTTTTTAACAATTAAAATATAATTCACTCGATTCACTAAATATGAAATTCATCAGTTTAAAGTGTACAATTCAGTGATATTTAGTATAGTCACTATTTCCTGTGACTTCCTGTCCTGGTGGCATTTCCCCTGAGAGAGAAAAGAAGGGGGCTGGGGCTGGAAGTTTCCCTGACATATTCCCCGGGTATGCCAAGGCTTCGGTCCTAAAGGTTTGTTCCAGTTCATTGGCACCGCCACACCTCTCTCTGGAATTTCTGGGAAAATCCTGTCAATGAAACTTGAACCCTACCATTCATGGGGCAGCTGGGTTCTTAGCTAAAGTTTTCCATGTAACGGAGCCTCTTTCATCAGTGGCACCAGGCTCAAAGTTTCCCTCATAGGCCTGTGGGGGGTTAGAGATCCCTGACCCCACACTGAAGCCAAACCCTGAGGGTGAGCAGACCAGGTGAGCTCCAGGTCAGGGCCCCAGAGGAGAGAGAAGAGTCCTGGGACGCTGCTAGAGTCACTAGATCCTTTAGCTCAATTTCCTCCTCCTGAAGATGAGGGAATAGAGATCCAGAGACTCCGAAGATGCCCACCCCGGTGATGGCAGAACCAAGACCAACACCCCACCCTTCAACTCCTGGGCCATGCATTCTCCACCAGGTGACTCACTCAACAGCAACCAGTGATTAGACACCCTCTACCCTCCATCGGGACAGATGGGGGGCACCTGGACATCGACAACGCAGCCCAGAGAGGGCGTAGAGAGAAAGCCCTGCCCAGTGGAGCCTAACCTAACCAGGAGAAGGAAGAGAGCTCCAGAGAGAAGCCCCTTGGCGAGGCTGGCTGCCTGGCTGGTGGCTGCCCAGATAGTCCTGTGTGTATCCCAGTCTCATATAAACAATTCTCTTTCCCTTCACATTTTTATCTTTTTATTTATTTATTTTTGAGATGAAATCTCACTCTGTCACCCAAGCTGGAGTGCAGTGGCACAATCTAAGCTCACTGCAACCTCGGCCTCCCGGGTTCAAGCGATTTTGCTCCCTCACCCTCCTGTGTAGCTGGGATTACAGGTGCAAGCCACCGTGCCCGACTAATTTTTGTATTTTTTTGTAGAGACAGAATTTCACCATGTTGGCCAGGCTGGTCTTAAACTCCTGACCTCAGGTGATCCACCCGCCTCAACCTCCCAAAGTGCTGGAATTACAGGCATGAGCCACCACGCCCGGCCCAACATTTCCAACTCTTTTAAACATGAATATTCTTCCTCCTGTCTATTGCCTCTACTTCCTTTTTCACAGAGTGGGTAAATGAGACTTCATGCCCCTCACTTACTGGCTTCCCACTTTCTGGCCCCAAACTTTAAAGTACCTTAGAATACACCTAGGGCACTTGTTAAAAATATACATTCCCAGTCACCAGCCCCAGAGATTCTGATTAGGGCTGAGGTTGGGCCAGGAATCTGTACCTTTGCCAAGCTCTCCAGGTGATTCTGATGCAGGCAGTATAAGAATGGCATTTTCAAAACATTTCCTTCTGTCACTGACTAAACAATACCGTATTTATTGTTTTCCCTCTAGAGAGAATTCATTTCTGCTGCTCTATCCTCATTCTCTGGCTTGCCACCCTTCCTAGCACAGTCGTTGGATGCTTCCTTCTGGTTTAGCCGGCCCCATTAACCCTATGCTCCAATGAACCTACATCAGGTTGAAGCTCCATAACGCTAAGGATAATAATGTTAATGAAAAACCAGCAGCCAAGCTCTCACTCACAGACACACCACTTGGTGGAGTCATTGCTCCGCTTTTCTTCTCTGGTCCAGCTGACTGGAGTCCTGTAGCTCCATCGACACTTTGGTGTCGATGGTTTCGGGGAAATTTTGTTTCGATCTGCTTTTCATCCTCTGTTAGAATCCTCAGTTCAGATAGACAGGGACACAATGAGCAGCAGGCAGCCTGGGAAAGGGGGTGGGTTTCTTTCACCCTCACCACAGGCCTGAGGAACGTGAGACCCAGCACGCTCTCTCCAAATCCCACATTCTTTTGGCTACAATTGCATCTCTGTACATTCACTGATCAAACATCAATAACAAAGCAGATTTGTGAGCAATTCTATCTTGGACAACCCAAGGGCACTTGGGCCTCTGCCTGCACTCAGGAAGGAAAATACTGACCCCCAGCTACGGAGCCGTGGACAGAGTGGTTCACTTCTACAGCCAAGGGCGGGGCAGATTAAAACAGAAATGCGAAGAAGGAAAATGAAGTACTTTCCAATGAATGGGCGAACATAGTCCCATCTGCAGTTAAAATCAATGGGGCAAAACTAGATGACATTTGAGCAAGCCAGATTGAAGGGCCCAGAAGCCCTTCTCTCCTTCAGTTTCCTGAGGACACCTGCCACCCCTCACACCTGCAGATCTCTGCGGTTGTTCCAAAAGCCACTGGAAGGTGCGGCTGCAGCCACGTGGGATGTATAATGTAGATGATGCCCTCCCTGTCTTCATCCTCTCTGTGTCTAGTGAGGGCGCGGGCAGGATGGGGTTCCAGGTTGGTTAAGGTGAAAAATAGAACCTAAAAGGGCTACATTTGGGAATTACATCAAGTCATCTGGAAACAATGAAAAGCAGATAGGATATGGCAAGGCAGGAAGAAGCCATGTCTCAGTAAAACAATGGGAAGTGAGATGGAAGACTGTTGCATGAGAGGCCGACTCTGGCAGGGGTGGAGAAAGCCCCGATACTGGTCATCTATTTGGGTGGGCATCTATTTTCTTATTTTCATTGCCCATAGGGGTCTTTTGCCTTACTCCTCTTCCACAAGCCTCCCATACACTCAACTCAATTGGACCCTGCTATGGGCAGCATCTGAGACCACTGAGATCATTTCCTTTCCTGAGATCTACCCACTTTATTTGCATCTCTTTCCTCTGCCTTATGGTGACTCTACTCTCAGGACACCAGATCTGCCTAAAAAAGACAAAAGGGGAAAAATCCAACTAGCCAACAACCCATAGGGGTGACTGCAGCTAAGCAACTAGTTTATCTGATTTGCTTGATGCTCAATTGTGGATGTCAAAGTCATTTAACTGCAGTTCAAAAGGGATTGTGCTGTGTGGCTTCTCCATGGCCACTCATGAGCCAGGTGTTTGCCTCCACTATCAGCTGTTGCCCCAGTCTAAATGTGCTGGCTTCCTGTGGCTCCAGCCCCTGTGTGTGGGCATGAGGTTCACATCACTTCATTTACACACCCACTTAGCAAATATTTACTCCATAACTGCTCTGTGCTTGGCTGCCCTTTGGGCACTGGAGGTCACAGTTGTGGGTGTGACAAGGAGGTCTTTGCTCTCATGGAGTTGATGTTCTAGTGAAGAGAGACAAGTGGTAAACAAATAAACAAACAAATCAGATGGCGATGAAAGTTGGGGTGGAAATAAAGAAATGCAAAGTGACCCAGTGTGTCCAGGGGCTTAGTTTAGAGTGGGAGAGATCTTCAATAACCTTGCAAATCTTCCCTAATTGCATCCTTTTCCACATCAACCGCATGGGGTCCTACAGGAGAAGACCAAGAGACAGAGACAGGGACCAGGGAAAATAACCAATACCATTCCTTCTCAGGGATGCTACATATCCATGGGGCAGAGGATAAGAGGTTTCTGAAGGCATCACCCCTCTGGCCATGACTGGTGTGCAGAGGAAACTGGAGATTTGGAGTAGCCTGTTATCCTACTGACTTTTAGACTGTCCCAGCTAAGAAGAACCAACTCCTCCTATTACGGATAAAATAAACAAAGCTGCTCAGGCTCTCTAGTGTCTCCCTGACAGTCATCATACATCCACTTCACATTTCCCTCCTGCCCCCCTGATTTTCTGGAAAAGGGAGAAAGTGTGTGGGGGGAAAAAAAAAAGCACAATAACTTCTGTTAACTTTATAGATGTCTGGTTCCTCCATATGAGGGTGTGCTTGAATCGATTTGGGAGGGAGGGTTTCCAAAGTCTCTCTAGACTCTATTAATTTTGCTAGAGACAATAAAAGGTAGCAGGACCAATGCTATGTGGTGGGAGATCTAGCAACCATTGTAGTCACAATAGCCACCACTTACTGAACACCCACCATGTGACAAAGAACTGTGCGTGAATTACCTCACATTTTTCACAAGCACCCTCTGATTTGGGAGTTCACTCATGAGGCAACTGAGGTTCAGGGAGATGAAGTAACTCGCCCAAGGCAGTACCCTGTAGGTAGTAGGGCTGAGATCTGGACATAGATCTTGCCTCCAAAGCTTTGTCTTTTTTTTTTTTTTTTCTACTACAGCACACCAAAGAGAGTTCTAGAAAAAATGAGAAAAAGGAATTTACCTGTAATCCTTGCTCAAGAAACCGAAGCTCTGAGACCACATTGTCCCAGCCTTTTGCAGCTCCTGCACATGGATACCAGCACCAGCAGCTCCCCAGCCAGGGGCCCCAGCTAAGCTCTCCCAGAAGATGATCTTGGCTTTGTACCTGGGGTGCCAATATCCTGTGAGTCCAACAGAGGGAAGACATAAGAGTATGGTCACCCAGGTAAGTGGTGGACAGCTTAGTGACTATATTCTTGCTCACCACCATCCCCATCAGAGGGGAGTGTCTGTGTTTCTAGTTGGGGGAAGCTTTGGTAGACTGTCAGTAATTCCTTCCTGTATCCCCCATCCTGTGTCAGGTAACAGACATTTGTCTTAATGTATTCACTGTATCATCAGAAGCCACTTCTTATCCATCTTCATGAATACTTGATGAATGAGGAGTCAATGACTAAATGAAGGAAAGAAAAGAGACTGAAAAGGAGGTATGAGAATAGGAAAGACGAGTGGAAAAGACGGGATAGATATTGCCCTAAAGACACAGTAAGCCATCAAATATTTGTTTTCTAGTCCCCTTCTGGAGCCTCTTGGGTTTTGAAAAAGGGTGGAAGAAAATGGAAAAATTGCCAATAACTTCTATTGACTTTCTGGATTCCTAGTTTCCCCACATGCGACTATGCTTGAATCAACTTGTAAAAGTCTCTTTACAGTCTATTAATGTTGATGCAGGCACTAAAAGGCCATGGTCAGCCTAGTTAGATGATCCACTCCACCCTGGACTCTGGAAGATGTTCAGGGCATTTGCCTTTACTTGACCCTATGCTGTGGAGCTACCAATATTTTTCTTTCCACAAATTGGTTTTATTTGTACCTTCTATATATTAAATATTAGAGTACTGGCCAAGTTGAAGGAGTCTTCTTCTATGGCTAGTTTCAATAAACATGGTGAAATAAATCTATATATATATTATATATGTATACATATATATTATATGTGTATATATTATATATGTATACACATATATTATATGTGTATATATTATATATGTATACATATATGTGTATATATTATATATGTATACATATATATTATATGTGTATATATTATATATGCATATGTATATGTACATATATATGTATATATTTTATATATGCATATGTATAGTATATATTATATATGTGTATATTATATATGCATATGTATAATTATATGTGTATATGTATATATATGTATATATTTCTTACTAATTTAAAGGTGCAAGGGACCTTTGGGATCATGAATCATTTTACAGTTGTGGAACTGAGAGCCCACAAAATTAAATGACTTGCCCAAGAATACTAGCAAGTTAGTAGCAGGACGAGGACCTAGCTTGTCTTAAAAGGATTAAGAGGTAGTCGGTCAATTAATTAATCACATATTTATTGATAACTACAATCCATCCCCATCCCTCATGAAGAGCAGAAACTAAATTGCCAACTTACTTTCGCCAGGAGGGCTATGATACAATGTAGAAAGTACTGGCATTATTGTGGTGCTCATATTGAGGCTTGTGGCAACTCTTAATTCATGCATTATAGTGACTTTAATAGACAACATAAAATAGTGAACTGAAGGATGACTTTATGTCTGCAGGTCAAGCAAAGGCATATAGTCCGTATGGAAATATGGCACCTCAGAGGTGCCTGGTGTAATAAGAAACAACTAAAAAAACAAAGGAGGGGATGTGGCTCTAAAAGTTATCAACTGTCAATCAGTCTTGACCACAAAAAGTTAGCCAAAGAAAGACTTGGGCCCAGAGGTTTTGTACAGAGGAAATCCAGGCTCCTAACAAGGGCAAAAGATGGGAATAGAAGGATCAGAACACTGAGCTGGATCTTCGGTTCATTTCAGGTATGGAGAAGGGTAAATGGTCTGTAAAGATGGCCGACCCCAATGAAATTGCCTTCCAAGACCTTGTCCACTCAAGGACATGTTGCATGCCTGAAACTCAGTATAAAGGAAAAGGATAGAAATGGAGTAAGATGGAAACCCATAGGCCGGGCGCGGTGGCTCAAGCCTGTAATCCCAGCACTTTGGGAGGCCGAGACGGGCGGATCACGAGGTCAGGAGATCGAGACCATCCTGGCTAACACGGTGAAACCCCGTCTCTACTAAAAATACAAAAAAACTAGCCGGGCGAAGTGGCGGGCGCCTGTAGTCCCAGCTACTCGGGAGGCTGAGGCAGGAGAATGGCGTAAACCCGGGAGGCGGAGCTTGCAGTGAGCTGAGATCCGGCCACTGCACTCCAGCCCCGGCGACAGAGTGAGACTCTGCCTCAAAAAAAAAAAAAAAAAAAAAAAAAAAAAAAAAAAGATGGAAACCCATAAATCACAGGACCCTGCCATGCAGGTTCAAACCACTGACTTGATGAAATGTTGATCCACTTTGCCATGGATGCTCCACTTTTTAACTTCTTCAGAGTCCCAGGAGGTAAGGCTCTTCTGTTTAACTGATTTGCAGAATTTTTGCTTCTGCTGTTATAATGGCTTCCATAGTTGAGTACCAAAGACACATTACTATGGTGCCACAGAGATATCACAACTTGCGTTTTGCAGATGAGGAAACAGACTGTTCTACCACCAAGGCTTTGGTTTTTCTACTCAATCTTGCACAATCTCTCACTCTCAGCCCAGATCATTGCTGCATTTGTGCGAGCCATCAGCATCCAAAGTGAACACAGGGTCTAAACAACTGAAGATGGCATGAGGGAACACACAACCAGGTCTTTAAAAAAAAGAAAGCGAATAGGCAAACTGAACAGGACATCTAGGACTGAAAAGCCTCTGTGAACAACTGGACTCAATATGAAATTGACATGAGCTCACAGAAGACCAACTGAGTTCCAGATGTGGTTGGGTAGCTTGGGTTATGGGCCAGTATAAAGAAAATGGTCTCTTCTTATACACGGAGTTCAAAAAAAGACTAAAAGTCACCCCAAAGAGTCACTGTCTTTGTCTTTTGGTCATTAGTAAGTCAGCAGAAATTTCTAGAGAAGACTGGATTTTGTGGCTGATTATCAATTAATTGATCATCACTGGGTATCTTTGGGAATGTTGCCTTCTCAGGGAGAAGCTGGAAATTATTCTGTGAAAGGTACTTCCACTGAGAATCGTTAAACTCTTTGGAGGTAAGAAATCAGGTATCTGGGAGAACTCAGAGATAACATAGGAGCGACAGGCTGCAGCCATGAGAGAGATGGGCAGATGGCTGGAGAATGACCATGGGCAGAGGAGAGCAGTGGCAGGGAGAGCCCACAGGCCTCCACCCAGAGTCAGCCTGTCAGCAGGATGAGCTATAAGATCACCCTAGAGGGAAACTGCAGGGCAGGTGGCCTGCGATGAGGGGCCATGACTGTGTGGTGGGCTTTCCCACAGCAGGAGCAACTAGACTGAAAGTTCTTTTTTTTTTTTTTTTTTTTTTTTTGAGACGGAGTCTCGCTCTGTCGCCCAGGCTGGAGTGCAGTGGCCGGATCTCAGCTCACTGCAAGCTCCGCCTCCCGGGTTTACGCCATTCTCCTGCCTCAGCCTCCCGAGTAGCTGGGACTACAGGCGCCCGCCACCTCGCCTGGCTAGTTTTTTGTATTTTTTTAGTAGAGACGGGGTTTCACCATATTAGCCAGGATGGTTTCGATCTCCTGACCTCATGATCCGCCCGTCTCGGCCTCCCAAAGTGCTGGGATTACAGTCTTGAGCCACCGCGCCCGGCCGACTGAAAGTTCTTTTAAGTGAGGAAGCCATCATCTGTCCAGAGAAAAGTGGTTCGGGATACAGGAGGAGCCCTGCACCCTGCACCACAGAATCAGTCTAGTCTTGGGCAGTCTGTTCCACAGATGCCTCCAGCCCAGTGATGGTTGTAGCTATTCGCAACCAATCACGGCACAAAGTGAGGCCTCCCAATCCACAGCCATCCCTAAATACAGACACTTCACTTGACGTCTGAGTATAGCTGTGTGTGCCTGGAAAACCTAGAAATAGAAACGCTGCTGTTTTCCCCAAGACAATCATCTCTACATTCTGATCTGGATCAACAATGATCCATTCTGGAAATCCTGGACACTCCTGCTCGTGGAGAGAAGGGATAGATAACTTTTCCACCTGCCTGCCTGTCCTGTCCACCTGGAGGTGGTCTTGTGGCATCTTGGGCCTCACATGTCCCACAGTCTGTTCTCATCCCTCTAATTTGCTCCTTCTTCAGCCTTCTCTCTCTTGGTTGAGTGGTTTCATCATTTGCCCAAGTTGCTTGAACCCAACGCTTGAGTTACAGCCAACTCCTCTCTTTCTCTCACAACCCAAATCTAATTCATCAGTAAGTCCTGGTGACTCCACTTTCAGAATGTTCCTGGGATGCCACCACTTTTTGTCATCTCTGTTGCTGCTAGCCTGCTGCTTGCTACTGTCAGCTCCAGCCTGGAGAACTGAAATAACCTCCTCACTGTCTCCAGCTGTTCTTCCCGCCCGTGGTCTCTTCTCCAGACACCACCAGAAGGATGCTTTGAAGTCCAAACGGCATCATGTTTTCCATCACATTTAGAATGAAACCTGAGGTCCCAAGTGTGGCCTGAGGGCCAGTCAGGTTGCCCCCAGGGCTCCATTTCCTGCCACTCTTCCTCTCTCACTCTGCTGGAGCCACATGATTACTATTCCTGAACACAGGAGGCTCCCTCTTGCTTCAGGGCTCGTGCAGATTTGTTCCCATAGCCTGGGGACAGATTTTACCCCAGAAGTCCCCAGGGCTTGATTCTTCCCTTTATTTAGGTCTCAGCTGAAATGTCCCCTCTTCTGAGCAGCCTTCTCTCACCACCCAATGGAAGCAGCCATCCCTGCATGCTCTGTCACTTCATTTGGCTCTTTTTTTCTTCCTAACACTTTCACAACTTGATATTCTTATATAGTTTTTCACTTTATTTATTGAGTGCTGTCTCTTCCACTAGAAACCCCTGAAAGCAGGGATTTTTATAATCTGTTGGCCCCCAATAGATTCATAAGGACGCACAGAACCTGGTAGGCTGCAAGCTGTCCATAACTGCTTGTTGAATGAATCGATGGATGAATGAGCAGAAGAAGCTCGTTTCTCTCCGTGAAATACAATGGGTTCCAAAGAAATCGAAGCCTTTTTGAAAGGCCTAGCCATACTTTGCCCATACAGCTACAGTGGCAGATCCATGCTCATGACCTCATTTCTCTCCTCAGAACCGCCTTAAAAGTAGACCTTTCAGAGCTACCGGAGAATCCCGGTCCCTGCAGCTGATCTTCCCACCTCCACCCAGCTCTCATCCTCCTCTCCCTCCCCATCCACCATCGAGTGAGCTGGCTTCCCCTGCTCAATAGCTCTATGCGTTTGCACTTCTGGGTTTGGTCAGGTCGAGACCAGCTCCCCCAAATATTCCTCTGTACTAGACAGCCTTGTTCTAAATGGAAACGGCTGATGACATGGAGGAAGAGGCTTGAATGGAAACGTGGGGCAGGGAAGGAAGGAACAGGGAGATGTCATCTCTAGGTTGGCAGTCCCTATCAGCCTCTTAGGACTTCTCGCCTCTGCAGCAATGATGATAGAGTCACATCTTACTCCCTGGGGGGAGGTGGGTGGTTCCTGACACCTTCCCCTGCTTCTCCAGATTCTTTTTAGAAAAGGATGAAGGACAGTCTATGATGCAGGCAAGGTCATCACAGATTCTATTCCCTCCTTCAAGTGATGTCAAATGTGACACTGAATGAATGTAACAAAGAAGTTCTTTATGAAGCTTTTGATTCTGAAATAGAATCATTCATAAAATATGAAGTAACTCTACAGACCAGATCACCTATCTTCTCATTTAATTGAAGAGGAAACAGAGAGATGATAAGTAACTTGCCCAGGGTCACAGAACTGGTAAGGCACTAAACTAGGACTTGAAGCCTCCTGAGCCGCTCTCCTGGACCACCAAGATGCTGCAGAGACCAGCTCTCTCCAGCAGGAAGTCCAGTTCCCAAAACGCACATGGGCTCCTCCAACCTTGCCAATAATTCCCCCAAATGGTGGAAACTGCAAACATACCCCATTGGCCTAAAATTGTTGCTTAAGGGCCAGCCTCATTTACCCCAAATTATCATCCTCTTCCTCTCTCCTTCCTGCCTCCACCCTGCTCTTCGAATCTCAAATCCCTCAAGCTATCCAATAACTATTGAGAGTTTAGGCATCCAGGTCTTCAACTGTACCAATCCAAGCCTGGGGAAAGATCTCCTTTCCTTTTTCTATCTTCATTGGAAGATATTTCATGAAAAAAAAATCACAGTGAGTTCCTCCATAGGGAAGCAAACATTGCTTCAAAACTCAGCTCTAAACTGCAGAGAAGGCCAGGCACGGTGGCTCACGCCTATAATCCAGCACTTTGGGAGGCCGAGGCAGGTGGACCACTTGAGGTCAGGAGTTTGAGACCAGCCTGGCCAACATGGCAAAACCCTGTCTCTACTAAAAATACAAAAATTAGCCGGGCGTGGTGGCAAACACGTGTAATGTCAGCTACTCAGGAGACTGAGGCATGAGAATCACTTGAACCCTAGAGGCAGAGGTTGCAGTGAGCCGAGATCACACCACTGTACTCCAGCCTGGGCAACAGAGGGAGACTCTGTCTCCAAAAAAAATAAAAAATAAAATAAATTGCAGAGAAAATAGCATGGGCCAAGCCAGCCAGAGGGTCCTGTGCCACATGCCATCAGTGCTATGGTGGGAGCTTAATTCCACTCCCAGGTCAGCACCTCCTCCCTCATCTGTGCCCCCTAGGTCAGTGACCCCTGGGACCCATGAATGGCTAACCAGGCCTGCAGCTGAAAGCTCTGGTTTGTAATTTGTGAAATCCTCTCCTCCTGGCAGCTTGTAAAGTGGCCACTTAACAGATGGCCAGTAATACATTGCATTCCTGGAAAATCTGTATTTCAGTAGTCACATTATTTATATTTTTCATTTATTAATCCTATTAGGAATATTCCCTCCAGGAGACAAATAAAGGTGGAACAAAAAAGCAAGACAAATAGGCAACTGTGAAAAAAACCCACCCTATTCAGAGGCCTACTGTTTCCCCTGGGCATAGCTTATATATCACCTGTGTGCAAATAGGACGTCTGACTTGATGCAGATAGGAGAACATCTGCTGTTCAAATGTCGTTTGAATTTTCCCAAAGACCCCATGAGATATCAGCCAGAGGAGTCTCTTGCTGCAAGGAAAGCTGTAGCCAAGTATATAATTTTTAATCCAGTAATATCGAATACAACAAAAAGTGTCAAGAACACAAAACATGATTAGAAAATAGACCAATGGAAGAGCCAGCAGGCATGGGCTGTTTGGTTGGCTGACTGGTGGTAATGAGTGTGCAACAGGCTAAACATTGACCTGGATGCATTGGCAACATGGTGAATGCAATCGCCTTCATTTCAGCCCAATGCCTGGCACGCACAAAGCTCGGGATTAATGCTAGGCCATGAGGTCGTCATTGCTGTTTCACCATCTGCTAGAGGAAATGCTCCTCATCCTTCAGGGACCAGCTGTCATGCTGCCTCTTCTGTTAAAGCGTCCTTGCATTCGTGCCTTCTCTAAACTCCTGTGAAATCGGCCTTACTTTTTCTCCTCCATGTTTTTTAGTCCTTTGCCCATCTGATGTCCCTCACTGGATTGTTAGCTCCATAAAAACTATGATTTCTATTTACCTTTGGTTCTACCCCCACAGCATGGCCCCTGCAGTGACCTGTATCTAGTAAGGGTTACTATAATTAAGTGATATGATATCAGAAGTTGACAGTTTCCATATGTTTTTGGTTTGGGTGGTATATTAGTCCATTTTCACACGCTATAAAGAACTATCTGAGACTGGGTAATTTTAAAAGAAAAGAGGTTTAATTGACTCACAGTTCCTCATGGCTGGGGAGCTCTCAAACAACTTATGATCATGGCATAAGGAGAAGCAAGCATGTCTTTACCATGGTGGAGCAGGAGAGGTGGCGGGGCGGTGGCATGGGGGGCGTGCCACACACTTTTAAACCATCAGATCTCATAAGAACTCACTCACTATCACAAGAACACCATGGGGGAGATCCACCCCCATGATCCAATCACCTCCCACAAGGCCCCACCTTCAACACATGCAGATTACAATTTATTTTATTTTATTTTGTTTTATTTTATTTTATTTTTATATGGAATCTTGCTCTGTCTCTGTGATCTCCGCTCACTGCAACCTCTGTCTCCCAGGTTCAAGAGATTCTCCTGTCTCAGCCTCCCAGGTAACTGGGACTATAGGTGCACACCCACCACGCCTGGCTAATTTTTGTATTTTTTAGTAGAGACGGGGTTTCACAATATTGGTCAGCCTAGTCTCAAACTCCTGGCCTTAGGTGATCCACCCACCTTGGCCTCCCAAGGGAATTACAACTTCACATGAGATTTGGATGGGGACATAGAGCCAAACCATATCAGGTGGTTTCATTCCTGTGTCCTAACTCTTATACTGTAACTTCAGAGATGGGAGAAGAATGTCATAAACCAGATAGGCATCAAGGAAGGGGGATTCTTTTCCTCACTTGCCTTCATGCTTTAGTTTTCTTGAATTCCAAGACAATGGAAAGGATCTTGACCAATTTTAAAGAACCAAGAAATGAAAAAAGGTGGAGGCATCAGTTTCCAAAGTTATAATTTGTTCATACCTAAGATGAATACTAATTCCTATTCTAACTACCTCACAGGACTCCCCTGAGGCTCAAATAAGATAATGTGTGGACAGAAGCTCTTTGCTGGTAGGAAAGATGATATGGGTGTAAAGTATTATTAGCCCTTTAATCTTTCTCGTCTCATAATGGAGAAAATTTTCCAAAGACAAATTGGGAGCTCATTTCAGTCTCTCAGCGGCCTCTTGCTACATGATGTCCATGTCAATTAAATGCTGCAGAAGAGTGTGGCTGAATCCAAATAAACAGCAGCATGAAATACATTTGTCAGTGCTCTAGCCCTGCTAAAGACAGGTGGAATTCTCCTTCAGGCCCCAGGACTCATCCACTGGCTGAGATGCAGTGGATGAACGGCATAACAACACTGTAAATGCCGCTCTGGGTCAGACCTTTCTTTCATGGATCCAAGTTTTCTGCTCTTACCGCTCCACCAAGGGCCATTCTGTAGGAGGGTGTGGCTGATCCCTGTGATGGTGGAACACAAAGCCTCCAGAAGCCCCTTTGGGACTGAGGGACTCATTGCTCCTGCTCCTGGGAATGATAGCAGCTGATGGTTCTCCTAATCAGGGCGCTAACCTCAGCCTCAGAGTCCCTCACTCAAAGCCACACTCCTTCCTATATCCAATGACTGTGGTGTGTCAGTGGTGGGAAAGGAGGCAACAAGACCTGGCTCCCTTGTCTAGGGTAGGACAAGTCTGCAGGGCTGATTTCCCATAGGGTCAGCTGAGTTCTCTGATGCCATTTTATTGCTGCTCAACTTCTCTGTTTGCCCAGTTTCACGTCCCTTGCCCTTCACAAATATTGTCCCTGCAAACTGTGTTTAATAAAACTGCATACCGATCTCTGAGGAACTTCACCTATGACACTTCCCAAACAGTGCAGCTCTGGATAGGTTACTGGTCTGTAGGGATATTGATCCTCTAAGTCCTTAGAGAAAATAAGTGGATCCCGCATCAGTCCGTGTCCCCAAGCCAGTTACCTTAGTTGTAAGCATCACTCGCCCTCTACCCCAGCATGCTACACAAGCATTATTTTCTATGTGCCGTGATGAGAAAAGGGATCTGTGTAATGTCAGTAATGTGTGGCACACTCAGAAATAAATATGTTTTAACACAGTATAGCCATCTTTCCAATATCCATTCCCTCTTCTTTCTTACTAATGGATCCCTGAATTTTTTTTTCTTCCAGGCAGTAATTTTCCCAGCAAAACAAACAAACAAACAAAACCATTTCCCAGCTTTCTCTGCAGCCAGGGAGAGCCACGTGGACAGTGAATTCTTGAATTCCAAGACAATGGAAAGGATCTTGACCAATTTTAAAGAATCAAGAAATGAAAAAAGTTGGAGGTATCAGTTTCCAAAGTTATAATTTGTTCATACCTAAGACGAATACTAATTCCTATTCTAACTACCTCACAGGACTCTCCTGAGGCTCAAATAAGATAATGTGTGGACAGAAGCTTGAGAATTTAATCTTGCTCAGTGGACAGAAGGAGAAATATGCTGCTCTTCTAAGAAAGGCATCTCCACATTTTCATGTTGTTCCTTTCTGTATCTTCCTGCCTGGAACAGGGATGGGAACCTAATGACCAAGAAGATACTCATATCCTGTGTGGATGCATCTTCTATTGCAGCATTTAAAAATTACACCAAACTTTGGAGGCTTTAAGCAAACACTTGTTATCTCAGTTTCTGTGGGTCAGGAATAATGGTGGGGATTCCGGTGTGGTCCCCTGGTTACACAGCACTAATTTGGTATAACATGAGAGGAAACTACACAAGGGTATACATCCCAGGAGGCAAGGCTCTTTCGAGGCCTTCTCAGAGGCTGCCTCCCCCAGCCCAGCCTCTGGCCCTGAGGAGTCACATCCATCTCACATACAAAATATCATCATTCTCTCCCAAGGTCTCCAAAGGTCTCATCCCATTACAGCGTGAATGTGCAATTAAAGAACCTAATCATCTAAGGCAGGTCCGAGCGTGGAGGAGACATCTCAGGCATGGCTCCTGAAGCACAGCCCTCAGGTACAGTTCCCCTGCAAACCATGCTTCTCCAAAGCCCTATATTTTGGTTTCATGACTTAGCCATGGATGTATCCAAAAGAAGAGAAAAGAACAATTTGACCATCTACTATTTCAATTATCTCCCTACCTACCTCCCTATCCACTTGGCCCTAAAACTAGAGAGTGCATATATGAGGCTGTGCAAACACACACACACACACACACACACACACACACATTCATACATGGTATGAAGTGGCACTCTAGCCAAATAAGCAAGACAAAGAGGATAACAACCAAGCAGGAATGCCAAAACTGATATTTTCCTAATGAGAACAACAATGCAATGAGTAACAGAGCTCACGAGTGGCTGACCCAGCAGATGTCCCCTGGGGATCTGAACTATTCTTTAATTCTCCCTAAAGACCCCAAAAGAAGCAGCAATGGAACAGAGTGGAGTGGGGAGAGGGATGGTTGACCAGTTACAGATTGGGACAGTAAGGGCTGGAACCAGGAAAGGAACCACGGAGAGTCCTCCAGGGCAGCAGTATGACTGTCTTGCTTTAACATTTTGAGCAGGCGTCTCTCTGATTTCTTGCAATACTGTTTGAAACACTCTCTATGTTCTGCAAAACGAGGGGCATAGAAACACTCCTCAGCATGTCTTCAGCTGCTGAATTGCCCAAGTGTGATCTGAGGCCCTCCATTCCTATTTAGTTGATGGCACGTCTTTGGCATTTTCATTCTTTTCTGATAACTCCCTCAGGAATGGCCAGCTAAGCACTTTCTCCATTACGCTATCTCTGTGAAAAGTCACACTTAAGGGTTCTCAGAGGACGATTTCAGATACAGATATAAAAGCCATCCCTGAATGCCACTCTGCTGGCTTTGCTGTCTGTGCAGATGTTCTCAGAGATTCTATCATTCTTTCTGTATTTTTAAAGTTCATTCTAGAAAATTAACCTTAATAACCAATTGAAACCTTCACGGTTTTTTTTTCCCCTGCTGAGGCCTCTCGACCAGAATTTTAAATCCAACCCTTTCCATCCTGTACTCAGCAGGCAGGAGAAATTTAAGAGCCTATAGTCAGTAGCTAATATCGGTCCCCCTTGGCTAAGAGACCCTGTCTGATCTTGGCTCCTTGGTTCCAATCATTTTGCCCTGCCTTATTCCATTTGGCCAGGTCCTTGCCATGAGCCCCAGTCCAGCTGGATCCCAGCCTTGGTTCCAAGGACTTCAGCACATCCAAGAATTGGAGAACATTCTATCCTACCTGCTCTGAGGATGGATGTCACATTTTTTGAACTAAAATTTCTGAAGATAGACAGTGGCTCCGCCTGGTGAGATATTCCCCTGATGCCTACTTGTTTCTAACTTGGCCCTTCTCCTTGCCATGGATCTTCTGAAATCCTAACTCCTCCCATGTCAAGATAGGTGGGTTTTTGGCCACATTCCTCACTTGTCAGACCACTTATGAGAATCATGGGATTCATGGCTGGAAGGGACTTCAGATGCTATCTAGTCCAACCATTCAAGCATGCCTTGCCTGACAATAAATGCAAATCAATCAAACAATGCCTCTGATTCAGAGCCCTCCTTTTCTCGTGTTAAATAAGAACAGCTTAAGGTTAAACATTTCAACGAATTCTTCCTAATGCTAAGGTCCAGGCCTGCCTTATAGGTCCCAGGAATGCTATTTTTGAGATGGTTTTAATAAGTCTGAAGCCTGACTATTATTGTCAGACACACAGAGCCCCATTGCCCCGTTTCAGACAGCAAAGAGGTGGCAGAGGATGAGGGGCAACCTCACATACCCCTGATCTTCACAGCAATGACCTCCCTGAAGGTGGGCATGGACTCCAGCTGCCTCCTGCTTCCTAATTCAGTCCTTTGGTGAGGCTGTCCCTCAGATACTGTACATAAAGCCCATGGCTAAGCAAAGAGGACTACCTTTATGGGTTTCAGTTTTTCAAGTTCTGGAGTGATCTGATAGTTGGTGGATTCGAACCATTCTAGCTGACCCTTTAGGACAAAGCATGTCCTTCCCGGGCTCATGGTGTGTTAGTCCATTCTCACGCTGCTGACAAAGACACACCTGAGACTGAGTAATTTATAAAGAAAAAGAGGTTTAATGAACTCACAGTGACACATGGCTGGGGAGTCCTTACAATCGTGGCAGAAGGCTAAAGGCATGTCTTACATGCTGGCAGTCAAGAGAGAATTGAGAGCCAAGCAAAAGGGAAAACCATCAGATCCCATGAGACTTATTCACTACCATGAGAACAATATGGGGGAAACTGCCCCCATGATTCAATTATCTCCCACCAGATCCTTCTCACAACACATGGGAATTATGGGAGCTACAATTCAAGATGAGATTTGGGTGGAGACACAGACAAACCATATCACATGGTCAGCTAAGGCGCTCTGGGCATGCCATAGAAATAGGCTCCCACCTCCACCCAAAGCTGTGGAGCTTCTTTGCAAAGCATCCCCTCTCCTAGAGCACTTCTTGTGGGTCCACCCTAGCCAGTCGCACTGCTGACCTTGGGTCCTTGCCCCAGCCTGGTCGGTATTTTTCTGAAATTGCACCCTTTCATATAAGCTAGCCCATAGGACACCCTGCCAGGCTGGGTGCCCAAACACCTTAGGGAAAGCTGAGGACATGAACTTACTGCTTTCTGTAGATGTAGAGAAGGCCTGACCAAGAAATTCTGGGAGGCCCATGAGGTGTGGCAGATTTGGGGCAAAATGGAATCATCAGGGACACAACTAATTCCAGAGGTGCCCCGCTGGGGGTTCCAAAGCCTTGATGGGATGTTCTTTGCACCAAAGCACCTGAAAGTTCATGGCATACACAGTAACAGTGACAGCCATGCCCAGGCAGAGGAAGAAAGGAAGCAGAATGTGGTTGAGCCACTTGTGGAATATTTATCGAAGCAGGTAGTTTGAAGATGGCTAGCCAAATAGCATCAGATTTCATGTGCTCTACCTAGCCGTTAAGCTAAATGTGACTAAATCCCAGGGAAGGGATAAGACTCACCCAAGACTTCTCAGAGGGCTTTTAAAGCAGGAGGGTAAAATCGTACTACTCTCAGCTAACGCATCAACTGTCAGCACAAGGAGCCCCATTATCTGGGGACCAGAAAATACCAGTGGGACCCCAAGTACAGGGAAGGCTCTAAAGGGGGTCTTGGGAACCACAAGTGAAGCACGTCCCTTCCCACAGTGGCGTGGGCAGGCGCGCGGAATCAATAGGAGGCATTCAGTCTCACAGAACTTACCAGGGAAAGACAATTTCAGAGGGAGAAAGCAGCCCTGATTAATGCACTGCAACCTTTGAGAAGATTCATGTGTGGACAAGGAGGAACCAATGAGTGTAATTTATTTAGCCTTTCAAAAAGGCTCCATACCAAAGGCTGTTTTTAAAAGTCACCGTGGCATCTGGGTTTTAAAGGACTAGCTTTTTGAGGTTAATGCCAGTGAAGGCGCCTACATTTTCTTGGTGCCAGTGCCACACGCTGTAGAGGACTGGTGACTTGTACCCTGCGTGGCCATTTCTAAGCAGATTCTCACCTCCTCTTGCCCCTCAAGAAGTGACCTCTCTCTTCCTTCTTAATTTCCAACTTGTTCCACTTTCTACACAATGTGTAATTATCTATGTGTGTCTTATCTCTGGAGTAGCCTGGAACCTACCTCTGGACAATGTCATATCCACTTTTGTGCCCTACACGATACCTATGACTAGGATTCTATGACTCTAAATTGGAGAAGACCCAGTAATTTTTTTTTATTTTTTTGAGACAAGGTCTCGTTCTTTCGCACAGGCTGGAAAGCAGTGGCATAATCATAGCCCACTGCAGCCTCGACCTCCTGGGCACGAGTGAGCGATCCTCTCTCCTCAGCCTCATGAGTAGCTGGCACTATAGGTATGTGCCACCATGCCTGGATAATTTATTTGTTACTTGTAGAGATGGAGATAATTCTTTCTTTCTTCCTTTCCTTCCTTCCTCCTTCCTTCCTTCCTTCCTTCCTTCCTTCCTTCCTTCCTTCCTTCCTTCCTTCCTTCCTTCCTTCCTTCCTTCCTTTCTCTCTCTCTCTCTCTCTCTCTCTTTCTTTCTTTCTTTCTTTCTTTCTTTCTTTCTTTCTTTCTTTCTTTCTTTCTTTCTTTCTTTTTTGTGACAGATTTTCACTCTGTCACCTAGGCTGGAGTGTAGTGGCATGATCTCAGCTCACTGCAGCTTCTGCTTCCTGAGTTCAAGTGATTCTCCTGCCTCAGCCTCCCAAGTTGCTGAGACTACAGGTGCACACCACCACACCCAGCTAATTTTTGTATTTTTAGTAGAGACAAGATCTCACCATGTTGGCCAGGCTGGTCTTGAACTCCTGACCTCAGGTGATCTCCCTGCCTTGGCCTCCCAAAGTGCTGGGATTACAGGTGTGAGCCACTGCAGTTGGCCAACAATTCTCAAGTATTATGTTTTACTGCTGTGAATACTGCAGACACCTCAATCTCCACATGGCCAGCACGGAGGCCATTGTCCCCGCCCTTGTCACACACAGCTGCCCTTTCTCTGACCCCCTCTTGCTGAGCGGTCCCACCAAGCACTCGCCTGGCAGCGGACTTGGCTGCATCCTGCTGGCTCATTTCTCATGGTCAGTCCAGTTGGTCAAGTTCTGTGCATTCCTCACCCCAGATGTTCCCATGTTTCTTCATCTGCATGGCAGCTGCCTTATCCCGAGCCTCACTGCTGCATCTGTATGACATCTTCAGATCCTGATCAAATCCTTCAAAGGTCATGGCCAGTGTGTGTAGGGTTTCCTATGCCCTGGCATCTTTCTGAAAAATATTTTTTTGCAGCAGGACCCTGTCTTGTTGCCCAGGCTAGAGGGCAGTGGTGCAATCATGGCTCACTGCAGCCTCAGCCTCTGGGCTCAAGTGAGCCTCTCACCTTAACCTCCCTACCCCCCAGTAGCTGGGACTACAGGTGCATTCCACCATGCCCAGCTACTTTTATTTATTTATTTATTTAGTAGAGATGAGATCTCACTCTGTTGTCCAGGCTGGTCTCCAACTCCTGAGCTTAAGTGGTCTTCCTGCCTCTACCTCCCAAAGTACTGAAATTACATGCATGAGCCACCATGCTCAGCCACACCCAGGTATCTGGATAGCTGTTGTTATCACTCCTATTGCCTTCCACACCTTCTTTCTCTCCCTTCTTCCAGCTTCATCCTGTAGTGAAATCCTACTTGTTAAAATAAATGCCCCCTTCCACCTCAGGGCCTTTGCCTCTGCTGCATTCTTCCTTCTGAAACGCTCTCTCTTTTTCCTAGTACTCCTTCACATTTAAACTCAGTTAGTTCCCCAGGCTAGATCAAATCCCCTTCCTTTATACTTTTGTCACATTTTGTACTTCTACATCAAAGCAAAATTATAACTCAGTTATAATTTTATATTTATTTGTATCATTATTTGGTTAATGACTTCTAACTCCACCAGATTGGCCATGACCAGTTGGCTCACCTGGATAGGGCTGGCGTAATAGAAACCCCACAGGTATTTTCTCTATGAAACAGTGGTAGGGAAGTGAACAGCAGCAAGTCCCCAACCTGGTCTAGGGGGGTTAGAGAGAGCTGCCCAGGGGAAGTGGTAAATCAGGGACCCTGAAACAAAAGTGGGCAACAAAAGTGTTCCAGGCAGCAGATACAGGGTTGGGAAGACTCTGGAGCTAGAAGACCCAGAGTTTTCAAGCAGAGGTCTCTAAAGTAGGACACATGTTTCCCAGTGGGTATACAAGATGGTCCATTAGGAAGCAGGAAGAAAAAATAGATATGTTTATGCTAAATGTTTAGCTTAGCTGAATAAGAAAGCAAGTAAGCTCTGCTATTATATAAGAAACAGGCTAAAACCAGAGGCTCCCTTAGTGCAGGTGTCTGAGAGCCATGTACCATGCAAGGTACATGATGTCTCCCAAAAGAGAAGTGACTGTGCCCCAGTGTGCAGCCAGGGTGTGTCTGTCACCCAGACTCACAGATGATGTTACCTACTCTGAACCAGCCCTCACTAAATACCACATGACTTAAAGAGGCTCCTGCAAAGAATTGACTGATTGATGGTAATACTACTAATGAAAGTATAAGTGAACACGCATTTTTTTCTGAGCTCACACTGCTCCTGCCTCAGATAAGTTCTTTGTCAGCCCATGAGATTAAAAATGATTTAATCAGGACTGACAAGAAGTTTTCCAAAAGAATACAAAATTATCACCAATTCTTTTGAAGTATGGGTTTGCATCCTCTGTTGTTAACATTGAACCTTGCCTTAACCATAGCTTTCCTCATCTGAATATGTTAGTTAATGGTGATAATACCTGTAGACAGCTTTTTAAAATTATTTATGTGTTTATTTTGAGACGGGGTCTTGCTCTGTTGCCCAGACTGGAGTCTGGTGGCACCATCATAGCTCATTGTAGCCTCAACCTCCCAGGCTCAAGCCATCCTCAAGCCATCCATCCTGCATCCTACTCAAGCCATCCCTCTGAGTAGCTGGGACTTACAGGTGCATGCCGCTACACCTGACTAATTTTAAAGAATTCTTTTTGTAGAAACTGGGTCTCACCATGTTGCCCAGGCTGGTCTTGAACTCCTGAGGTCAACCAGTCCTCCCTCCTGGGCCTCCCAAAGTATTAGGATTACAGGCATGAGCAACTGCACCCGGCAGACAGCTTTTAAGTAAATATACATACCTTGGAATTTGTATGTAAGTATACGTACTTGGGAGCCTACAAGTTTTCAGCTTGTTTATTTGCTGTTGTTTTCTCATTGAGGTGTGCAACCAAAACTATGGAAACCATTGCATTAGGAACTGAAAGAAGTTCAACATGGAAGAACTGGGGAGTGGGAGAGGGCAATGTTGAGAAATTGGACTGGAGAGAGAAGCAGGGTGCATATCTCTATTATAGTATTTATCAGACTATCTATCATTATTCATTTTGAAGGTTCTTACTTGATATCTAGGGTTAACTTATACTCAATAATTTACATGTCTGAATATTTTGTGGAGATGATGAATAACCTTCATAGAATTCTCTAAAGTTCTATGTCTTAGTAAACATTATTGATCTAGTTAGTGGTCTGGCTCTCCCAACTAAGCTGCATTCCTTGTTGTGAAAGAATCTCATTTTTTTTTTTTTTTTTTTTTTTGAGATAGAGTCTCACACTGTCGCCCAGGCTGGAGTGCAGTGGCGCGATCTTGGCTCACTGCAACATCTGCCTTCCAAGTTCAAGCAATTCTCCTCGCCTCAGCCTCCCAAGTAGATGAGATTACAAGTGCCAGCCACCACACCTAATTTTTTTGTATTTTTACTGGAGACAGGGTTTCATTATGTTGACCAGGCTGGTCTCGAACTCCTGATCTCGCGATCCACCCTCCTTGGCCTCCCAAAGTGCTGAGATTACAAGCGTGAGCCACCACGCTCTGCCAGAATCTCATTTTTATGATTAGCATCATAGTAAGTGTGAAATAGGTATGAATTATTGAATGAATGAATGAATGAACGAATGAATGATTTATCTATTGCTTTCTCTTTTGGGCATTGGAAGACAAAAGAACCCCAAAAACCCACATACAGCTAAAAGTTGATTCTCTTTTTAGTAATAAGAGTTTCATGGGCTTCATTTAACATAAACTTACATAGTACCTTCTGTATGCCAGATACTAGTCATTCTGTCCTCATAAAAACCCTAGGAGTAGGTACTATCATCGTCCTGTTTCCAGACAGTGAAGCTGAGGTGTGGCTTGATAAGGCCATTTGGCTGTAAGTGGCTAAGGCAAGAGTCAAACGCAGGCAGCCTGGCTGCAGAGTCTATGCTTGTAACCAGCACACCATGGCAAGACCCGCATGTCAGCTCACACGGTTACAGGGTCAGTGTCATCAGAAGGTGCTCAGCATAACCCGACAGCAAAATGCCCGCCATAACCTTCCTCACCCCTCAGCAAAGACTGCCCTTCAAAAGCAAAGTAGGGAGAAGTCGACCGAGATTCAAATGGCTTGGTTTCACGTGGCTACAAATGACAGGGCTGAAGTGGAGAGCTCAACTTGACAAAGTAGCAAACTGCTCACAGAGCCATGACATTATATTTAACATTTTATTATGGAAATTCTCACATTCCAAAGTGTAGAGAAAAATATAATGAACCTCCAACAACTATCAACACATGGCAAGTCATTTTCATCCACATGCTTACTCCTCCACTTT
Source organism: Rhinopithecus roxellana (assembly GCF_007565055.1). Classification (NCBI taxonomy): domain Eukaryota; kingdom Metazoa; phylum Chordata; class Mammalia; order Primates; family Cercopithecidae; genus Rhinopithecus; species Rhinopithecus roxellana. The sequence continues at coordinate 58,843,880 of NC_044554.1, forward strand.
GTCTTTGTTTGTTTTTTGTTGTTGTTGCTGAGTTTTGGCTTCTTCGAGACAGAGTCTCACTCAGTCACCGAGACTGGAGTGCAGTGGCAAAATCTCAGCTCACTGCAACCTCTGCCTCCCAGATTCAAGTGATTCTGGTGCTTCAACCTCCCAGGTAGCTGGGATTACAGGCACACACCACAATGCTGGGCTAATTTTTGTATTTTTAGTAGAGATGGGGGTTTCACCATGTTGACCAGGCTGGTCTCAAACTCCTGACCTCAAGTGATCCTCACACTTTGGCCTCCCAAAGTGCTGGAATTACAGGCATGAGCCACTGTGCCCAGCCCCATTGTTATTTTTAAGTAACCTGATTCCACAAGATTTCCTAATGGGACTTAAAAATATTGTATTATCCACTTAGAAACTCTCTAGAATTGACGTCAGAAGACTTGAGTCTTGCCTCTACACTTTTCCAGCTCTGTGTCCTTAAGCAAGTATTTCTCTGAGCCTCAGTTGCAACATCTATAAATTGTGGATGGTAATACTTGTTTCACCATATGGTTTTGAGGATTAGATAAGTCAACACAAGTGAGAGTGATGTTTAAACTGTAAAGACCTGATTGAATCTCAGCACAGCCCTGCTTCCATCTCACCCCACCACAAGGACTGTCATGGTTCATTTTATGTGCCAGCTTGGCTAGACTATGGTGATCACTTGTTTGGTCAAAGACCAGTCTAGATGTTGCCGTAAAGTTATTTTCTAGATGTGATTAATATTTACAATCAGTTTAAGTAAAGCAGATTACCCTCCATAACATAAGTGGGCTTCATCCAATCAGTTGAAAGTCTTCAGAATGAAGACAGATTTTCCAAAGAAGAAAGAATTCTGCCTCCAGGCTGTAACATAGAAATTCTGCCTGAGTTTCCAGCCTGAGGACTCAAGGCTGCAACATCTACTCTTCCTCGCATCTTCCAGACCTGCCATTTGCCTTACAGATTTTGGACTTACCAGCTCCTAGTATTGTAAGGCTTCAGGTTGAGATAGGTCAGCAGGAGTCAGCAGGTGATTGGAGGGTGGAGGGAGAGAAAGGTTGGGATATTTCTTCCCACGGCTCTTTTCTGGTAGGTTGGCTCAGGCTTCTGGGCCGGTCTACCAAAGTGGTCCTCTCACTCTCCAGGTGATGAGGAGATGACGCTCTCCCTACATTATTTGCCAGCCCTCTGCACATCCCTTGTGTTTTCCTTACATTACATGGTAACCACACCTTTGCAAATAGTTCCTTTATTGAACTCTCCTCAATTACCCAGCTCGAGAGTACCATCTGTTTCCTGTTGGGACCCCAAGTGATACAGATGCTAGAGAAAGCAATTTAACAGAGAACTCATACTAGGTGGATGAAACAGAGTCACTAAGAATTCCATTAGGAATACTTGAGGTGCTCATCAGTATCAGTTTTCCTGAGTCCCCAAACTGTCATGTTCCCAGCTCTCCAGCTCTCTGGGAAACTCAGCTAATGCCTCCTCCACGCCCTCCACCTCGCCTTCCAAGGCATCCCCAGCTGGGTGCTGAACTCACTCAGAGCCCTCAAGTTTGCCCTTGACCATGACCCTGAGTTTACAACCATCTTCATGGCTGGGGGGTGGGGGGAGCACTTCCCCTTGCCCACAGCATCACTCATTTCCTTCTTTCTGTGCCAAACCCGAGCAACCTCTCCCAGTCCACAGAGCCTCGCTGTTTCTGGGGACTGGCCAGCCCACCGCCTTGGAAGCCAGCTCAGACCCAGTCGTCAGTTCCCAGATCGCACCTCCCCTGCCCGTCCGCCCTCACACACACATACAAAAATACTTTGGTTATTTAGGTTGCCATGACCGCTTTTATTTTAGATGTAGTGATTCACCAGTCTGGCCCTTTCTGCAGCACTACACAGTTAATTTCCACCCAGAGCTAATTGGATATCCTTTCATTTTCCCCACTACTTCCCCACGGTGGTTCCCACCAACACTTGCTCCCATAAATATGTATAACTCCACTCCAGATATTAGCAGTGTGTTTTGAAAAACACATCCAATTTTACCAGGAATCTGATAGCATATTCAAAACCAGTCCCAGTCTTTGCTTCTTCGGCAGCTTACTTTGGAAGCTGCTAAAAATTCCCTTCTTGTTTATAAAAAGTAAAAAAAAAAAAGTTTGACCTTGATTTACTAACACAACAGTGTGCGGCAAGTTTGCTTTAAATAATTAAAAATATTAATAAGCCACAAAGCAGCCCTTCTACTCTGCTATGGCGAGAGATGTTCATTTTAATGAGACAGTGATACAGTATAGTGATTTTGATGTTCCCCTGATTTCATTAAAATGGGATTATATGTGGGTGGGTGTGTGTAGCCATAAGTACAAACTCAAAGACCAAAAAGTACAAAAGCTGTTTGAAAGTTAATTAAAATGACCTTCAGGATTTGGGGACAGCAAGAAAGTAAACACCATCTCCTAGCTGGCCACCCTCTGCCTGTCACGAGCATGCAGTTTGGAGTCAACCAGTTTTGTTGCTTTTGGAGTTTATAACTCAACTGGTTAATGATCTGGTCTATGGACACAAATACTACCAGCCTCGGAATCATCAGTCAGCAGGAGTCCCTTTGATATCTTCCCCAATCTCCCTGAGGCTATGGCACCTTGAAATAGGGGCCCCTCCCTGAGTAAATCCATTCAGCTTATGTGACCAAAGGATTTTCTACTCAGTCATGGTGAGAAGTAGCCTGGGACAAGGCTGAGAGTCGCTGGGGACCAGGACTGCTAGGGACTGCAACTGCTAGGGACCACAGCAGGGACTTGAGCATCCAGGCCAGCCTGACCTCCTTCCACAATGAGTCCTGAAGCCCCACACCACACCTGACACCTCCACCAGGCCTGACCTCCACCTGGACTGACCTCCACCAGGCCTGGCCTCCCACCTGGCCTGACCTCCACCTGGGCTGACCTCTACCTGGTCTAATACCCACCTGGCTTCACTTCTTCCCTGGCTTCACCTCCCACCTAGAAGAAAGGTGCATTCCATACCCAAAGCTTTTAAGAGAAACATAACTTCTCTTTTTCTTCATTAGCCATCAGCACCTCCACTTGGGAACCACTTAGAAAGAATAGGTGAAAAGTAAAGAAGTTCACCTTGGCTGGGCGCGGTGGCTCATGCCTGTATTCCCAGCACTTTGGGAGGCCCAGGCGGGTGGACCACTTAAGGTCAGGAGTTCAAGACCATCCTGGCCAAAATGGTGAAACCCGTCTCTACTAAAAATACAAAAACATTCGCTGGGCATAGTGGCGCACGCCATTGCACTCCAGCCTGGACAACAAGAATGAAACTCTGTCTCAAAACAAAACAAAACAAACAAACAAACAACAAAAAGAGGAGGAGGAGAAGGAGGAGGAGAAGGAAAAGGAGGAGGGGAAGGAGAAGAAGGAGGAGGAGAGGGAGAGGGAGAAGAAGAAGAAGAAGAAGAAGAAGAAGAAGAAGAAGAAGAAGAAGAAGAAGAAGAAGAGGAAGAGGAAGAGGAAGAGGAAGAGGAAGAAGAAGAAGAGGAAGAAGAGGAAGAGGAAGAGGAGGAAGAAGAAGAAGAAGAAGAAGAAGAAGAAGAAGAGAAGAAGAAGAAGAAGAAGAAGAAGAAGAAGAAGAAGAAGAAGAAGAAGTAGTTGTTTCCTGGGCATCTCTCACAGTCAGGCTCCTTAAATCCTCCCGGCTAACCATCCTCCTCCTGTCATTTACCCCACCATTCCTTCAAACCTACTTAGAGAGAGGGTATCACATGGCCAAAGGAAATAAAGACGTTTGCCATCAACATCTTTGCCTCCCACAGTTTCTGTCTGGACTTGGGCAGCACGGCTGTGTGGTGAGCAGATCCGCGGGGAGATTCAGGTCTCTCTTGCTAGTCTGTCTTCAGTGCGCCTCAGGAAGATCCCAGGCTTCAGGGGCAAGCAGCCCTGGACGACTTCATTACCCGGTGACCCTGAGACATTATGTAACCTTGCTGGGTCTCCAGCTCCTCATTTGTCAAGTAGGGACAACAATAGGGCCTAAGAATGGGATAATTCTGAGGATTAAAAGTAATTGTGGTCTCTGTCTCCAATTCTATTAACATGGAGTGTCAGTGCAGGGAGTGGCATGGAATGGCACAGAATGGAATGGAATGGAAGAGAACACTGGGACGGAAGTGGAGTTCCCATTGGAAACTACACAGATTTGGTTACCAGCAGCTGGCCATGTCCTGAGGTTTTTCCAGTCCTGGAGAGGTCACTCTTTAAAGAGGGAAGGAATGATATTGCAGAGGTCAGAGGAAGTGGGAGTTGAGGTCAGTTTTGCTTCCATTCCCAGGAGCTCCTGAATTAAAAATTCTGAGGCAGGTTTTCAATAACACAACAACACAAAGTTATCAACCTCAATCACGACAAGGGCACAGATTTGACATTTTCTTTGGAAACTCATGGTTATGTGCTGATTATGGCTATGAAGTCACAAGACTTGGCAAGTGGGAAACCCTTGCCTGGAAACGAAAAAGTAGTCAAAGTAGCTTCACTGAAATACTCCCTGCCTCCCAGCACCTCTCACAAGTGCAGTGTGCTCCCTAGAGTTTCAGTTCCCCCAGCTGCACGGGGAGCCAATCTCTTCTTTTAAATGGATGAGAATGTTAAGTGAGACAAGATCTTAATTCTGGGCTCGGCTGTGAAGGCTTTCCCCACCAAGTCCAGAGGACTTGGATCAGGTCTCCTAGTTCCACTCTTAATCCCACTACAGCCTATTCTTCTCACAATGGTGAGATGAATCTTTTAAACAGTAACTCAGATGGTGTAACTCCTCTCCTGTGATCTCCCAGGGGCTCTCTATCTCACTGGGGGAAAATTTCAAGTCTTCCTGGTGACCTACAAGGTGCTTCACGACTTACCCTCCTGCCCCCTGCCCCTCACTGTCTCTTTAAACACATGCCAAACACAAGACCCTTGCACTTGCCTTTCTTGGCCTGGGAATTTTTTTCACCACGTGTTCATTGGACTTGCTCTGTCACTTCTTTTAAAACTCTTCTCAAATATCAGCTCATCAGTAATGAGCTAATCTCCTAAAGAGTAAAATGTTCATGTGCGTTCATGCACACACACACACCACACCATTATTTTCCACAGTGTTATGCTGCTTTATTTTTCTTCACAGCACACATTACCACCTGACATACTACACATTTTTTAAAGCAATAGACTTTATTTTTTAGAACAACTTTAGGTTTACAGAAAAATTGGCAGAAAGTACAGAGTTCCCATATAGCCCATGGTCCAACATACATACCGTTTCCCTATTATTAACATCTTGCATTTATGCGGTACATTGTTGGAATTGATGAACCAATATTGATACATTTTTTTTTTTTTTTTGAGATTGAGTCTTGCTCTGTTGCCCAGGCTGGAGTGCAGCGGCATGATGTCAGCTCACTGCAACCTCCACCTTCTGGGTTCAAGCAATTCTCTTGCCTCAGCCTCCCAAGTAGCTGGGATTACAGGCACCCGCCACCATGCCCAGCCGATTTTTGTATTTTTAGTAAAGATGGGGTTTCACCATATTGGTCAGTCTGGTTTTGAACTCCTAACCTCAGGTGATCCATCCACCTCGGCCTCCCAAAGTGCTGGGATTACAGGCGTGAGCCACCATGCCCAGCCTGATACATTATTATTAACTAAAGTCCATAGTTTACATTCCAGTTCACTCTTTGTGTTGTATAGTTCTATGGGTTTTGACAAATGCATAATGTCATATATCTGCCATTACAATATTATTCACTGCCCTAATAATCCTTGTGCTCTCTGCCTTTCCATCCTTCCTTCCTCCTCCTCAATCCTTTGCAACCACTGACCTTTTTATTATTGCTATAGTTTCGCCTTTTCCAGAATGTCACATAGTTGGAATACATACACGTAGCCTTTTCAAACTGGCATTTTTCATTTAGCAGTAAGCATTCAAGGTTCCTCCGTGTCTTTTTGTGGCTTCATAGCTCAATTGTTTTATTGCTAAATAATATTCCATTGTACAGATGCACCACAGTTTCTTTATCCATTCATTTATTGAAGGATATCGTGGTTTCTTCTAATTTTTGGTAGTTATAAACATTCATTTATAGGTTTTTGTGTAGACATGAGTTTTAAACTCATTTAGGTAAATACCAAGGAGCATGTTTGATAGATTATATGATAAGAATATGGACAGTTTTGTAAGAAACTGTCAAACTGCCTTCCAAAGTGGCTGTACCATTTTGCATTGCCACCAGCAATGCATGACAGTTCCTGATGCCTCATATATTTGCCAGCATTTGCTGGTGTCAGTGTTCTATTAGAATTTTACCCATTCTAATAGGTGTGTGGTGGTATCTCACTGTTGTTTTAATTTACAGTTCCCTTGGAACTCAGTCTACCAGCGGCCCAGAGAAATTAACATTCCTTTGCCATTAACTGTGTGCTGTTGATCTCTGCATGCTCGGGGCCAGACGAAGTATTTTAGGGACGGAGTAGGTGCCCAGTGATTGCATGTGGAATGAGTTGCAGTGGCATGGAATGTGATAGAATGCAGTGGCAGGGAAGGAAATGGCATGGAATGGCACAGAATGGAATGAAATGGAAGAGAACGCTGGGACAGAAGTGGAGTTCCACTGGAAACTACACAGGTTTGGTTACTGGCAGCTGGCCACATGCCGAGGTTCTTCCAATCCTGGAGAGGCCCCTCTTTAAAGAGGAAAGGAATGATATTTCAAATATCAGAGGAAATGGTGGTTGGGGTCAGTTTTGCTTCCATTCCTAGGAATTGCTGAACAATTCTGTACTTCCTAAGCAGCATCCACCACGGGCTGCAGACTTGTCTGAGCTCATCCTGGGTCCTGATGGGGCACATCCCCTTGGCATCAGTTTGTATAAGTGAGGACCCAGTAGGCTGCACAGGTCTGATTCAAAGACAAGAGACTTAGTCCCAAGGTACTGATGGCAATTAGGCTCTCTGTCTTCTCTTCTTTATCTATGTCTGTGGCCTCTGTTTTGCCCATAGTCAGCTTCTACACAAATTCAACCCCATTCAATGGTTTCCATAAGAAATCAAATCAAACCAAAAATGGTTTTTAATGATATTAGTGAAGATGAATCGCACTGGGCAACACATGAGCTCCCACTACCTTGTTAGCTTATTGTTCCCTTCTACTCTCCCTTTTTCTTCCCCAAGATAAAATAAAAACATAAATAAATAAAGTTCATTCTCTTTTCTTCTCATACAGAATAGCTTTGACTATGTCTTAGAAACCTTGGCACCAGAGAACAGCTATGCTTCAAAGGAATTGACTACACAAGTGAGCTTATCAAGGCATGTTCCTCCAAAAGGCAAGTTTCTTCCTAAGATAAATTTTTATACCAGCTACTAAGGGGATAGCAATTTTTTTTCATCTCATTGTGCCTGGAAATTGCAGCTGAGTAGAATAAGGCATCTGTCATACAGACCATCTCCTGGTCCAGACCCCAGGTGCTCATGGCTGAGCTCTGCAATAAAAGAGCAAATCAAATCTCAGAGAGCTTTTTCATTGCTATCTCCGCAGGGCTCTGAGAACACAGGCACCCATCACATTGGTCCCAGCAGCTTTGCAATGGCAGGTGATAGTGCTAGAGGCTTCAGACATGCACATAATGACTCCTGGCTCAGATATCTAGGCCTTCAAATCAGACATCAGCTGGTGACCTAGGTGAAGGGTCCATGCCTAGATGATGCTTTTGGAGTTGGCTTAATATGGCATCAGCCAATGAACAGGAAAAGGAAGACTACAGATGCCACTGCATAGCCAAGAGAACTAATGCATAGAATTCATATGAGACACCCTCACCTCTGGGGCACTTTGAATGCTCTGAAAGGAATTTGAGTATGAAAAAGATTAACTACCCTACATTCTGAGTAGGTGATAGCTGGGTGACCTAACAGGGGGCTGTGCATCAGATTTCTATGCCAACTGGGAAATAAATTTTCATTGTATGGAAAACCTTTCCATACAATGAAAGATGCACTGTCAGTTTGTCTTCCATAGCACATGGCAGTGTGACTTGTCTTGCTCAAGATTATTTAATAATAACTTCAAAGTGTGCAGGAAAGACAGCTTGGCTAACCTAGTCCTCCCTTCTCTTCTCTAGTGCTCTCCTGTCTTCCCTTCCATGTCCTCTCTGGGGGACACAGATATGGGGAAAATGTTACACAGGTGTATTTTGCTGATCCAAGAAAGGGCAGAGACTGCTCCGTCTCTGGTAAAGATACTCCCACCTTTCCATAACAGCCTCTTTAACCCCCGGGCCTTTCCCAGACATTCCAGGCCTCCCAGACAACTCAGTGAATACACATAGGCTAAGATCTCAGTGCCTTCGGATAACTCATGCTAGAATACAAATTTGTAAAGTTAAAAGACTTGTTCCTATAAATCTCAGAGCGAGCCAGTGGCTTTATAGCTTGCTACATAGTTTAATCATTTTTACGATGTGTGAGCTAGAGCCCATTCTCCCATCTACTCCACACTCATTGTATTGTCATCAATATCCTTCCAATCTCCTTCAGTTGTAAGCAGATGAGCCACAAATTGGGGGCAGTTAAGAGGTATACTGAAAGAGAGTGAGAGCACAGCACTGTTGAAAGTTTTACTTGATGTCAATACTTATTTGTTTTACCTAGTGACCTGCATGGGAATAAGCATAAAGAGAAAAGGGAAGTTTGTGCTAATGGTGATAATTCTTATACTTGAGTTCATGGGGACCAGCAGCTTCCACAGAGACCCTTTTGTCTATAATGGGACTCTAGGTTGTTTTTTCTCTCCCAGCATTCCAGGTTGTTTAAGCATTACCTCCAGTCAGAGGCAGCCAGATGCAGAAGATCCTCTGACCTCACGCCCTCTGCCCCCTCAGCCCCATAACTGCTGCTTCCTCCCTAGCACACAGAAATGAGCTTCTCATCAGCTTCTCAAAGGCTGCATGTTTTGACCTCAGCATCTTTTCTTTCTCTCAAAGCAGAATGTCTTTTTCTGGACCATCCACTCCACCTGCCGTCTCTTCTCCACACCAAACTTCTGTGGATTATCTCATCTGTGGGTTCCTCAGTACTTTAAACCAGTACCAATGTCTGTAGCTTTCCCTCATGCTATGTGATATAGTTTGGATCTGTGGTCCCCACCCAATCTCATGTTGAATTGTAACCCCCAATGTTGGAGGTGGGGCCTGTGGGAAGTGATTGGATCATGGGGCTAGATTTCTAATGAATGGTTTAGCACCATTCCCCTTGGTGCTGTTCTCATGATAGTGAGGAGTTCTCATGAGATTTGGTTGTTTCAAAGTGTGGCACTTCCTCCCCACCTTGCTCCCGCTTGCACCACGTGACATGCAGCTCCCCTTTCACCTTCTGCTATGATTGTATACTTCCTGAGGCGCTCCCTGTACAACCTGCAGAACTGTGAGCCAGTTAAACCTCTTTTCTCTTAAATTACCCAGTCTCAGGCATTTCTTTATAATAATGGGAGAATGTAAATTACCCAGTCTCAGGTATTTATTTATAGCAATAAGAGAACAGCCTAATGCACTGTGTATCCTGTAATTTTATATCATTTTATTCGTATATTATTTCTCTTTTTCTCACACATGGTAAAAACATCTCTATCCAAATACTTCAATTGTTAGCATTCCTTTTTACCTACACAGTTACCCACTTCCTATTTCATTTTCTACTACCCTGTGATGAAAACCTTGGGTTTACAGTGACAACACACTCTTTTTTTTTTTTTCTTTTTTATTATACTTTAAGTTCTAGGGTACATGTGCATAACGTGCAGGTTTGTTACATATGTATACTTATGCCATGTTGGTGTGCTGCACCCACCAACTCGTCAGCACCCATCAATTCATCATTTATATCATGTATAACTCCCCAATGCAATCCCTCCCTCCTCCCCCCTCCCCATGATAGGCCCCAGTGTGTGATGATCCCCTTCCCGAGTCCAAGTGATCTCATTGTTCAGTTCCCACCTATGAGTGAGAACATGCGGTGTTTGGTTTTCTCTTCTTGTGATAGTTTGCTAAGAATGATGGTTTCCAGCTGCATCCATGTCCCTACAAAGGACGCAAACTCATCCTTTTTTATGGCTGCATAGTATTCCATGGTGTATATGTGCCACATTTTCTTAATCCAGTCTGTCACAGATGGACATTTGGGTTGATTCCAAGTCTTTGCTATTGTGAATAGTGTCGCAATAAACATACGTGTGCATGTGTCTTTGTAGTAGAATAATTTATAATCCTTTGGGTATATACCCAGTAGTGGGATGGCTGGGTCATATGGTACATCTAGTTCTAGATCCTTGAGGAATTGCCATACTGTTTTCCATAATGGTTGAACTAGTTTACGATCCCACCAACAGTGTAAAAGCGTTCCTATTTCTCCACATCCTCTCCAACACCTGTTGTTTCCTGACTTCTTAATGATTGCCATTCTAACTGGTGTGAGATGGTATCTCATTGTGGTTTTGATTTGCATTTCTCTGATGGCGAGTGATGATGAGCATTTTTTCATGTGTCTGTTGGCTGTATGAATGTCTTCTTTTGAGAAATGTCTGTTCATATCCTTTGCCCACTTTTTGATGGGGTTGTTTGCTTTTTTCTTGTATATTTGTTTGAGTTCTTTGTAGATTCTGGATATTAGCCCTTTGTCAGATGAGTAGGTTGCAAAAATTTTCTCCCATTCTGTAGGTTGCCTGTTCACTCTGATGGTAGTTTCTTTTGCTGTGCAAAAGCTCTTTAGTTTAATTAGATCCCATTTGTCAATTTTGGCTTTTGCTGCTGTTGCTTTTGGTGTTTTAGACATGAAGTCCTTGCCCATGCCTATGTCCTGAATGGTACTACCTAGATTTTCTTCTAGGGTTTTTATGGTATTAGGTCTAACATTTAAGTCTCTAATCCATCTTGAATTAATCTTTGTATAAGGGGTAAGGAAAGGATCCAGTTTCAGCTTTCTACTTATGGCTAGCCAACTTTCCCAGCACCATTTATTAAATAGGGAATCCTTTCCCCATTTCTTGTTTCTCTCAGGTTTGTCAAAGATCAGATGGCTGTAGATGTGTGGTATTATTTCCGAGGACTCTGTTCTGTTCCATTGGTCTATATCTCTGTTTTGGTACCAGTACCATGCTGTTTTGGTTACTGTAGCCTTGTAGTATAGTTTGAAGTCAGGTAGCGGACAACACACTCTTGAACCAAATAATACTGGCCGCCATTTGTTTAGGTCTTTGTAATCTCTAATATTGAAATGAGAAAACTGGGAAATGGAGTGTTTAAGAAACTTGCCTAGCATTATCCTGCTGTTAAGTGGTGGGAGGTGAGACTTAGTTCATGATCTTGTTGAAGAGTCAGCTTGTTGAGGTCTTGCTGAGAAGTCAGCTCATTCTCTTCATCCAAGACCTGGTTATGGGACTGAGTATTTGGAATCAGTACTGACACCAATATTTGATTCCTGTACTACTCCTCTTGTAATACTAGACTGCCCATGCTTCTACATAATAATTTGTTTCGGTGGAGGGACAGCGCTTATGTACTCTGTTCCATCTTTACCCTGCTAGTCTCAGGTGTCCTGGCTCTAATCAGCCCCAGTCAGCAATCTCCCCATCATCAAAACTCCCATTCTTTTCTTCAGAATTCAGGTAGAGGAACTAGATTTATTTTTAGACCCAAAGCATAACACAAACCCACACTTGGAATCATTCTAGCAGTTACTTTAGCAAGTTGTTTGCAAATGATAGCAGTGTTTGTCCTTGACCAACAAAGACAAAATTTGAACATGACCTTCCCAAACTTCCAAAACCAAAACTTAGAAAAACCTATGGATTGAAATAATAAAAAGGATTTGTAATGGTTAATGCCAAACTTCTTTTATGATTAAAAGAGATATTTTTGAAATAAATATCAAAACTCAATAAATACACACAATGTTATTAATACTTACATAATATTCAAAGATATTTTTGTTTTTGTTGGTTATCTGGGCTCATACTGGAGGCCATAAAAGGAATTTATTCTCAACCTGTACTTCTATTGTTTGATTTAAAGGTCTGTGCACCAAAGAGGCAAAAAGGTTTAGAGCTGGGGAGGGGCCAGTGTGAATTCCAGATTGATGGCAGTCAGTATTTCAATAGGTGTCAGGTCGACTACGGTTCTTTTTATGTTGATGTCAGTTTGCTCTCAAAATAACTTTTCTTCTGAATCTAGACTATTCAGATGAATTTAACATGATGAGAATGTTTTCAACATGCTCTTAGCTATTCTCACCTATTCTCCAGATAAACCTTATAACCGTATTGCCAGGTTCCAAAAAAAAAAAAAAAAACAGTCTCATCAGAATATTGATTGTGTTGTGACAAATGAATAAACTAGGTTGAGAAGAACTGACATTTTTGCAGCATTCAGTTTTGTTACACACAGCCTATGCCTCCACATTTTTAAAACTTAAATTTGTAAGTAGTGAGTCTATTTTACTGTTTTACCTCCCAAATTATGCTATTTTTCTGCTTGCTTTAATTTTAAGCGATTTCTGCTTTTACTCCTGCGATTTTGTTTCTTCTTCTTTTTTCTTAGATTTGTTTTATTCTTACTGTTTTCTTCTTCCAAAATAAGAAAACTGTTGAAGTCTGTGAGTTTGCCCATTAGCAGAGCTTTGGCTGCCTTCCGTTAGACTTCATATGTAGTGATTTGTTTTACTTTCTCTTTGTTTTGTAATTATAGTTGTGATATTCTGTTTGATTTAATGGTCGTTTGAGAACTTTTGTAATTTTTTTTGTTTTGTTTTTTAGACAGAGTCTCACTCTGTCACCCAAGCTGGAGTGCAGTGGCACGATGTCCGCTCACTGCAACCTCTGCTTCCCAGAATCAAGCGATTCCTGTGCCTCAGCTTCTTGAGTACCTGAGACTCGGTACCCACCACCATGCCCAGCTAATTATTGTATTTTTAGTAGACACGGGGTTTTACCATATTGGCCAAGCTGGCCTCGAACTCCTGATGTCAGGTGATCCACCGCCTCGGCCTCCCAAAGTTCTGGGATTACAGGCATGAGCCACTGTGCCCAGCCTGAAGTTTACCTTAATCAATTGGAAGTTTTATTATTTGAGAGAGTTTTATTGTTTTTGAACTTTTATTATTTGAAGTATAGAGAACGTGACCAAAAAATAATATTGACAATAATAATAACAGTAGCTAAAATGTATTGACGGCTTACTATGTGCCAATCACTATGATAAGCTCTGTAAATACCCGTTTACTTCGGACAGCCCCCATAGACAGCAGCTATTAGTAAATATTCACCTTTTACAGATTAAGAAACTAAGTTTCAGTTGGTAAACTGATGTGCCTTTAAACTTCTGCATTTTTTTTTTTTTTTCAGTTCTCAGAATAATTTCCTCTCATTTGAATGGATGAAGGTTATCATTGGGCCAGTATTTATGATCAGCTTTGGTAATGCTCCGTGCATGCTTGCTCAAAACTCTGTTTACAGTGGTCAACTTCGAAGTAGGTCTATTCATTAACATTCTCTTTGCCCTTATTTCTGTTGCCAACTTCATCACTGAGAGTCTCAATGATTGTGTTTCTATCAGTTTCTCTGGATTGTGTCTGAAACGAATAAGCCTTTCATATTTAGTAAAGATGTGTCACATCACTGAGCCTATTTTTCACAGCTTCGTTATCCTTTACTGCCTCCAAAATAATTTTTTTGTTGTTTTTAGACAAAATCTCTCTCTGTCAGCCAAGCTGGAATGCAAATGTGTGATCAAGGCTCACTGCAGCCTCAACTTCCTGGGCTCAAGAGATCCTTCCACCACAGTCTTTAGAAAATCTCTTTGTCTTTTAGTTTCCATGCAAGCCCCCCTTATCTCCACTATCTCCATTCTCATCTGATCTGTTGCCTTTACATCTCAGTTTCTTCTCTCATTATTTTACCCTGTTTCGTAATAGAGGCCTTGTCTTCTTACATTCTATCAACAGTGTCAAATTACCCTCCAAAATTTTCCTCTGATTTCAGAGAGCTGCTCTCCCACCAAGTCATGGACATTATGTCCCTCTTTCTGCTCCTGTTATCTCTCTTTCTTTCTATTTATTATTGGTGCCTGCTAAAAGACAGGGCATGACAGTATCCTTGGCCTTAGCCTTTTAACCATTTGAGTGCTGGTCAAAGATTTCCTTTTCAGCTCTGTGTTGTGCTTGTGAGTTAATGTGCATAACTCCTACCCTAATTCCTAGCTTTTTCAGGAATTTTGTATTTAATGTTGCTGAACAGAAATGGGAGCTTTGGTTTCACCACTGCTTGACACTCTGATTCTCTGACTAATGTGAACAGTAAAAGACAATCCACACGTGCATGATGAGCAGAGCTCCTTCTGTCTCGACCTTGGTTTCCAACAATTTGTCTCAAATGTGAATTCAGGAATCCATAAGTTCTGTAAGAATTTTAAAATTCTGCACTTCTATTTTTATGGATAATCTAAAAAAGTTTATTGCTACAGGCATATCTTGGAGATTTTGCAGGTTCAGTTCCAGACTACGATAAGAAAGCAAATATCACAATAAAGCAAGTCACACAAATTGTTTGGCTTCCCTGTGCATGCATATAAATGTTATGTTTGCACTATACTGTAGTCCATTAAGTGCACGATGACATTATATCTAAAAACTGTACATAAGTTAATTAAAATATTTTATTGCCAAAACATGTCAAGAATCATCTGAGCCTTCTGTGAGTCATAATCTTTTTTTTTTTTTTTTTTTTTTTTTTTTTTTGAGGCGGAGTCTCGCTCTGTCGCCCGGACTGGAGTGCAGTGGCCCGATCTCAGCTCACTGCAAGCTCCGCCTCCCGGGTTTGCGCCATTCTCCCGCCTCAGCCTCCCGAGTAGCTGGGACTACAGGCGCCCGCCACCTCGCCCGGCTAGTTTTTTTGTATTTTTAGTAGAGACGGGGTTTCACTGTGTTAGCCAGGATGGTCTCGATCTCCTGACCTCGTGATCCGCCCGTCTCGGCCTCCCAAAGTGCTGGGATTACAGGCTTGAGCCACCGCGCCCGGCCGAGTCATAATCTTTTTACTCTGGAAGGTCTTACCTAGATGTCAAAGGCTGCTGACTGAAAAAGGTGGTGGTTGCTGAAAATTGGGATGTTTGTGACAATTTCTTAAAACAAGCCAACAATGAAGTTTGCTGCATTGATTGGCTCTTTCTGTCATGAAAGATTTCTCTCTAGCATTTTACCAATAGTAGAACTTTCAGAATTGAAGTCAGTCTTCTCAAACCCTGCAATTGTTTGATCAATTATGCTTATGAATATTCTAAATCCTTTGTTGTCATTTCAGCAGTGCTCACAATGGCTCCATTAGGTTGGTGCAACCTAATACTTCACCAGGAGTAAATTCCATCTCAATAAATTACTTTCATTGCTCATTCATAAGAAGCAACTCCTCATCTATTCAAATTTTATTATGGGAGTGCAGCATTTCAATCACATTTTTAGGCTCCACTTCTAATTCGAGTTCATTTGTTATTTGCACTACATCTGCAGTGACTTCTTCATTGAAGTCTTGAATCTCTTGAAGTTGGAATCAAATTCTTGCAAATTCTTGTTTATGTTGATATTTTTGACCTCCTCCTGTGAATTACAAGTCCTCTTAATGGTAGCTAGAATGGTGAACCCTTTCCAGAAGGTTTTTAATTTACTTTGCCCAGATCCATTACATTTGCCCATAGATAGTATTTCTATGCCAACTATAGCCTTATGAAATGTGTTTCTTAAGGAATAAAATTTGAACGTCAAAATGACTCCTCAATCCACAGGCTGCAGAATGCCTGTTGTGTTAGGAGGCATGAAAACAACATTAATCTCCTTCTGCATTTTCATCAGAGCTCTTGGGTGACTGGCTGCATTGTCAATGAGCAGTAATATCTGAAAAGAGTCTTTTTTTTTTTTCTGAGCAGTAAGTCTCAACAGTGGGCTTAAAATATTCAGTAAACCATGCTATAAACATACATGATGTCATCCAGGCCTTGTTGCTTCACTTACAGAGCACAGGCAGAGTAGATTTAGCATAATTCTTAAGGGCCCTAGGATTTTCAGAATGGTCAATGAGCACTGGCTTCAACTTCAACTAAAGTCAGCACCTGAATTAGTGCTCGACAAAAGAGTCAGCCTGTTTTTTTCGTAAGTCTGAAGGTAGGGATTGACTCCTTTTGTCTAGCCATGAAAGTCCTAGATGATGTCTTCTTCCAAAAGAAGGCTGTTACACCTGCATTGAAACTCCGTTGTTTAGTGTAGTCACCTCCATTAATGATCTTAGCTAGATCTCCTGGATCACTTGCTGTAGCTTCTAGGTCAGCACTTGCTGTTTCACCTTGCACTTTTATGTTATGGAGATGGCTTCTTTTCTCAAACCTCATGAACCAACCTCTGCTATCCTGAAAATTTTCTCCTGCAGCTTCCTCACCTCTATCAGCCTTCATAGAATTGAAAAGAGTTAGGGCCTTGCTCTGGATTCGGTTTTGGCTTAAAGAAATGTTGTGGCTGGTTTGATTGTCTATGCAGACCACTCAAACTTTCTCCATTTCAACAATAAGGCTGTTTCACTTTCTTGCCATTTGTGTTTACTGGAGTAGCACTTATAATTTCCTCAATAATTTTTCCTTTGCATTCATAATACGGCTAGCTATTTGGCACAAGAGGCCTAGCTTTTTGTGGGGGGAGAGGGGGATGGAGTCTCGCTCTGTCACCTGGCTGGAGTGCAGTGGCACAATCTCAGCTCACTGCAACCTCCGACTCCCTGGTTCAAGTGATTCTCCTGCCTCAGCCTCCTGTGTAGCTGGGATTACAAGTGCCCGCCACCATGCCCAGCTAACTTTTGTATTTTTAGTTAAGACAGAGTTTCGCCATATTGATCAGGATGGTCTTGATCTCCTGACCTCCTGATCCACCCACCTCGGCCTCCCAAAGTGCTGGGATTACAGGTGTGAGCCACATCACCCGGCCAAGAGGCCTAGCTTTTAGCCTATCTTGACTTTCAACATGCCTTCCTCACTAAGCTTTATAATTCCTCACCTTTGACTTAAAGTGAGAGATGTGTGATCTTCCTTTCATTTGAACACTTAGAAACTATTGTTGGGTTATTAAATGGCCTCCTTTCAATATTGTTGTGTCTCAGGGAATAGGAAGGCCTGAGGAGAGAGAGAGAGAGTCAGGGAACAGCCAGTCAGTTGGAGCAGTCAGAACACACACATTTATCAGTTAAGTTTGTTGCGCTTATGTGTGCACAGTTCATGGCACCCTAAAACAATGACCATAGGGACACCAAAGATCACGCATCACAAACCACCCTCACAGATCTAATAATAATGGGAAAAGTTTGCAATATTTTGAGAATTATTAAAATGTTATAGAGACCCAAAGTGAGCACATGTTGCTGGGAAACTGGAGCTGACGGATTTGCCTGACACAGCATAAACAGAAACCTTCAATGTATAAACAATGCAGTATCTGTGGAACCCAATAAAACAAGGCACAAGGAAATGAGGTGTGTCTGTGTAAAGATTAATTTCTGCTGCAGTGATGATTTATAGTTGAAAGCTTTGTGCATAGAATCAGATATAATTCTTAGGTCAGTGTTTTAAAATATCATGATTAATTATTAGCATAATTAGCAAAATTGGGTTAAATTATAGTATTGGATACATTATTACATTTCCTGATTTTGATGTTTATTGCTGTTATAGAAGAGAAAGTTCTTGTTTTTAGGAAATAGACATGGGAATATTTGTGAATAGGAATAAAGGCATGATGTCTGCAAACTACTATCAGATGGTTCAATGAATAAGTGTGTGTATACATAGATGATTGATAGATGAGTAAATGAGACAAAATACCAACAATTATGTTAACAATTGGTGAATCCCAGAAAAGGTTATATAGATGTTATTTGTATATCTTGTAACTTTTTTGTAAATGTGAAATCACAACAAAATAAAAATTTTAATGACATGACTTTCAGGACCTCAGCCTACAAAGTATTCTTAGAGTGTGGAAAAAGTGGATTTTAAAATTTATTTAAAAGTGATTCAAGTGAGACACACACCAATAAGTCCTTCACTGTGCCACCAGACTGATCATCAGATGGACTGAGTTTTAAAACCCTAATCATTTTACCTTTCTGCTTAGAAATTTTCTACCAGCTTGTGAGCTTCAAGAAGGCAGAGTGGTCTTCCCTTTCTCTGTGTCCTCCACACCTAGCACAGTGACCAAGAACAGAGAGGACATCTGTTGACCTGAGGAACAGGGAAAACTATCAGATGGTAGGGTGGGTGGCGGGGTACCAGGGGTAAGTCCTGCCATGTTCATAGAGACTGTGACTGCTTTGTGAGGGGCGAGTTGAAGAGCTCCGAGAGAATCTGCCTCCCTCAAATGTTTCCTACACTTTTTTGCCGCCATGTTTGAAATTTCTACATTAGCGCCTGTCTTATTCTGTTTGTGTTGTTATAAAGGAAGGCCTGAGAGATTTATAAAGAAAAGAGGATTATTTGGCTCCCGGTTCTGCAGACTGTATAAGAAGCAGGTACCAGCATCTGCTCCTAGTAAGGGCTTCAGGAAGCTTCCATTCATGGTGGGAGGGCAAGGGGAGCAGGCATCACATGGTAAGGAAGGAAGGAAGAGAGAGGGGAGGGGATGCAGGCAGATCTCCTGAGAACTAACAGAACAAGAACTCATCCATTACAGCCAGCACAGTGCCAAACCATTTACAAGTGATCCACCCCCACGACCCAAATACCTCCCATTAGGTCCCACCTCCAATTTCAACATGCAGTTTGGAGGTACAAACATACAACTTGTGTCAGAGTCCCTTGTACTCTTTCTAGAAAGATAAAGCTTAACTGCACCTGTGTTTTCTGGTATGGGTAACCTATTAACATGCATTACTATAAAAGCATAGATTATTGTCATTAATGAGTATCCTATATGATGTAAGTTCCTTGAGGGTCTCAACCGCACATATATATTTGTTTTTTCTAGCCCAGCAAAGTTCCTGAACATAGTAAGTGCTCAATAAAAGTGTGTTGAATAAGTAAATGAATGAACAACTTTCACACCTGTTAGCACATTAAATACTCACATAAAAAGTCCCAAACCAGGGGATACCCTAATTGTAAACCATCTGACACCATTTGCCCAGGAGGTAGGCTGAATGGAGTCAGAGAGGAGACAGTTCTAGATGACACACTTGTCTCATGGGTATTCATGTTCACTCATGATTTGGTGCTAGTGAGAATAAACTTGTTGAAGAAGGACAATGATGGATTTACCTGAGCTCAAAATAGATGCTGAGATACCTCTTCTGAATCCTGCCAATTCAGCAAGGGGTTAATAGAAGCTTTCAAGCAGGCTACATAATTAACAGGATTAAATCTCTACCTGTCAATTAAGCCAATATATTTGAGTATAATGCTATTTAATTCCCTACCAGAAACAGTGCAATAAATCAAAGTTTACAGATGTCTTCAGCAAGCCCTTGATGAATGAAACACTGTAACTCAGAGGTGCATAGAAAATCTCAAATAAGATAACCTCCCATGTGATTAATATAGCTGTCTGCACTGGCATTGGCTCCAGAAGGTTCTAATCCAAACATGTTTAACATCACATACTTTATTGTGACAGATTTAGACACCTGAACTAACTAACCAGGTGAATGGTGCTTAATTATACTGGCTCATTATGGACCTCAGCAATAAAGCTGGGACACAGAATTACGTGTTACTTCCCATCACATGGTCACGCACAATGGAAGCAGCCCAATATCCAAGGGTCCTATAGTGGTTTATGCACAAAGCACAGGATAGCAATCTGATTCCTCTAGGGGCTACCTTCCTTCTCTCCAGGCAATGGTGCTTCTAGTTCAGACTGGCTAGCCAGCAAATGCATATTACCGAACACAAGGGAAACAGACATGTGGACATGAATGTCTCCAAGAACATTTGTCCATTTAAAAAACAAAAACAATTGAGGATCAAGTCTTTCTTCTACACAAAGGACAGTACCTTCATAAGAACATATGCATGACTGGAACTGTTGTTTAAGAGGTTCAACAAAATGCTTATCAACCATCTGCATTTATTTTAGAGTGAAATCCCCAAAGCATGGCCTTCTAAACAGGTGTACAGATTTGAGTTATTAGAAATGGGATAGGAACATTCAGATACCAAATTCAACTCTGAGTCCTGTTTCTGAGCTGAACTTACTCATAGGGAACTTTTCTTTGTCTCTTATGAGTATCAAAATGTGCACAACTAATACAAGTTTTTTTGTTAATATGATCAGCATTTGATTCCATCTGTTTGACTTCATCTGTGCTGAAGTCACAGTGAGAACAGGAGGCATGGGACTCGGTCATTGTTTGCTGATTGGTCAATCATTAGGGTATGCCAAATATTGTGTAAGAATGGTATGGAGAAAAAGACTGGTATGGGATGGAAATGAAGCATAATTCATACTCTCTGCTGTCAAGACATATCCCATTTATTTGGGGAGAGCAGCTTGACACTGATAAGGTTCAATGATGGTATTGGCTAGACAGGCAATACGAATTCAATGAGGAG
This sequence comes from Rhinopithecus roxellana, assembly GCF_007565055.1. Lineage (NCBI taxonomy): Eukaryota > Metazoa > Chordata > Mammalia > Primates > Cercopithecidae > Rhinopithecus > Rhinopithecus roxellana. Next base: position 58,864,551 of record NC_044554.1, read on the forward strand.
AGAGATAAGTGTTGGCTGGAAATAGAAAGCCTTCATGAAGAAAGTATGGCCACATGCGGTGGTTCACACCTGTAATCCCAGTACTTTGGGAGGCCGAGGTGGGAGGATCACTTGAATCCAGGATTTCAAGACCAGCCTGGGCACCATAGTGAGACACCATCTCTACGAAAAGTGAAAGTTAGCTGGGCGTGGTAGTGTGTGCCTGTAGTCCCAGCTACTTGGGAGGCTGAGGTGGGAAGATGGCTTGAGACTGGGAAGTTGAGGCTGCAGTGAGCTGAGATCATGCCACTCCACTCCAGCCTGGGCAACAGAGTGAGACCCTGTCTCAAAAAGAAGGAAGAAGAAGAAGGAGGAGAAGGGGGAGGAGGATAAAGTGAGTTTTAGGTGAATGTCTAATAAAGGGAAGGGTTTGACCTGCAGAGAAGATGGAGTAAGAGACACAAGATGAGACAAACAACAGGAATTAATGCGTTGAGTGAGGGAGGCAGTGCGGCGAGCCATTTATAGAGTGTGGGTTGCATATCGGTGAAGGATCAGGTCAATGTGAAAAAACTGCATCTAGAAAAACATGCAGAACCTAAAGTCAAAGTTAAGAGGGACATATTTAAGTTCAGGCACAGTGGCTCATGCCTGTAATCCCAGTACTTTGGGAGGCCGAGGTTGGGGGATCACTTGAGGCCAGGAGTTTGAGACCAGCCTGGCCAACATAGCAAAACCCTGTCTCTACTAAAAATACAAAAATTAGCTGGGCATGGTGGCAGGCACCTGTAATCCCAGCTACTTGGGAGGCTGGCACAAGAATCACTTGAACCCAGGAGGCGGAGGTTGTAATGAACAGAGATAATGCCACTGCACTCCAGTCTGGGCGACGAAGTGAAACTCCGTCTCAAAAAGAGAAAAAAAGGGACATATTTAAGATAATTGACTAGGGATGTGACAACATGAGAAGAGGGTTTTAAGAACCTTTGTCTAGAAAGGTTTTACACGGTAGACTGGAGAAAGACACAAGAACCAGAGCAGGCAGATGAGTTTTTACAAAATCTAGGAATAAAGGTGTGAGGAGCTTGACTATGGACAATGGAAATAGGAATAAAGTCCAGGATAGACTCCCCAGCATCCATGCCACCCAAATGCTCATCATCTTACATCTGTACTAATGGTTCTGAACCAATCATTGCCATTTAATCTTTCTCATCACAGATCACTTTGGGATTGGGCCGGTGACCCTTTCTGGCCATGACAAGTACTTCTGAGAAAGACTTCCTTTCCTTAAGTGAGAAACCAAAGATGAGACAGGCTACAGCCTGTCTTCTTCTTCTGGACATTATTCCATCTGGATGTGACATGTGGAACTGCTGCACCATGTCATTATCAACCTGGAAGATAATCCGAGATGAGCCAACCTTGAGCCTCACAGGCCCTCCAGACTTTAAGTAACGTGAGATAATTCCGTTTTATTTTTCAAACTACTTTGGGTTGTAGAGTTTTTCTACTTGCAGCCAATACACCTTGACTGATTTGCAGTCCCACCTTCTTGAGTTGGGGATAGAAGACCCTTGTAACACACTATACACTGAGAAGGTGGAAGAAACAGAAGGGGGCGGAATGATTCAAAAGTTACTGCATGCTTTCACTTAAGACTCATAGTCTTTTAAAATCTTATTTCATTAGTCTATTGCTAAACAAAACAAAAATATTTTTTTCATTTGTTTTGTTCTTTTCTTTCTTTTTTGAGATAGAATCATGCTCTGTCACCCAGGCTGCAGTGCAGTGGTACCTCCTGGGTACAGGTGTGCACCACCACCCCAGCTAATTTTTGTAATTTTAGTAGAGACGGGGTTTCACCATGTTGGCCAGGCTGGTCTCAAACTTCTGACCTCAAGTGATCTGCCTGCCTCGGCCTCCCAAAGCGCTGGGATTACAGGCGTGAGCCACTCCATGCCTGGCCACAAAATGTTTAATTTATGGCACAATGAAATGAGGTTGTTTATTCCTCAGATTTGCTAAAATCTGTATTTTCTTTTATTTCCATCAACAGAGATGCCACTAAATCAAATGGAAATTCATGTCTTCCCCTCTACCTTGTCTGAATAGTTATAAATGATGGCAATAGATATTTTGGTTATTCCTTGAGAATGCTGTGAGACGATGGCTGAGCTTTCAACATCTGTGATTTAGTGTGATTCTAGATCATTGTTAGAATTGACAGTAGATATAGCCAACTAAAAGCACACACTGGACCAGTTAGGATAAGCTGGAAGATGCTGCAGTAACAGCATGAGTGACTCAGGGGCTTAACAGCAAACATTTACCTCTCACTCATACGAAGTCCACCCCGAATGCTCCAGGTAGCTCTCCTCCATATGGTGACTCAGTGGTCCCAGATGCTTTGCTCTCTGGCTCTCTCAACACAGGCTTCCATGATCACTATGACAAGAGAAGAGAGGGTTGGAGCTTCTTACCCCAGTGACATATCAGGAGTGTCATTCCTGATATGACACTCTGTTCACAGCACATTGGCCAGCACTAATCGCATGATCTGCCTAACTGCAAAGTGAGCAGGGGTGTGTCATTGAGGCAGGAGAATAGGGTCTGGAGGCAGGGAACCTAAGGCCCTCTCACACTGACTCCATAGAACTAAATTGAAAGGAAAATCCTAACTTTCCATGTCTAAGTAACAAAAGTATCAGAGGCTACTCCCTTTGCAAACCTTGGGAAATTGAAAGTACCTCTGATTGGTTGCTTTTTTTTTTTGCAACCAATCAGACGTTTGGATAGGAGAGTACCTTTGTAACTTCACTTCATCCTCTGATTGGTTGCTGCCCACAACCAGTCAGACTGATTCAGAGCCAAGTCTTCCTTTGCATGGAAGTACGACTCTGAAGCTTCTTCACTTTAGCGTCTGATTGATTGCTTCCCACAACCAATCAGATGTTAGCATAGGAGTATGACCTTTGTAACTTCACTTCAGCCTCTGATTGGTTCTGCAACCAATCAGACTGATTGCGGGCCACCACTTCATTTACATGGGGTGAACACCAAGTGGCCAATGGTAAACCTCTAGGGGGCATTTGGACCGAGAAGATCCTGTATGGCGGCCCTTGAGCCCCTACGCTCGGCCAGCTCCCACACCGTGGAGTGCACTTTCATTTTTCAATAAATCTCTGCTTTTGTTGCTTAATTCTTTACTTGCTTTGTTGGTGCGTTTTGTCCAATTCTTTGTTCTACATGCCAAGAACCTGGACACCCTCCGCTGGTAACGTCATCATCCATGTGTCCTAACAGAGAGGAGGAAGGGGTATGGGTGAGCACCAGAGTCTCTGCTGCACATTCTGACATATGAGGCACCCAACTTGCTCTTTAACTGGCAAACTTTTGAAGGGCATTACCTCCCCTGCTGGGAAGAGTGTGGAGAGAACTATAAGGCCTTTCATAACGTGAATAGGAATTGGGAATTAGAATTACTTAATTATGGCTCTTGTCTTGGTGGATTTGAAATGAGCTGCCTTTCACTTATTGTTGAGTCTCCCAGCTTGGACAAATGTCCATCTTGACCATTGTCTTCCCTGTGACTCTTTTTTTTTTTTTTTTTTTTTTTTTTTTGAAACAGAGTCTAGCTCTGTTGCCCAGGCTGGAGTGCAATGGCACGATCTCGGCTCACTACAACCTCTGCCTCCTGGGTTCAAGTGATTCTCCTGCCTCAGCCTTCCGAGTCGCTGGGATTACAGATGCATGCCACCACTCCCGGCTAATTTTTGTATTTTTAGTAGAGACGTGGTTTTCACCATGTTGGTCAGGCTGGTCTCAAACTCCTGACCTCGTGATCCGCCTGCCTCAACCTCCCAAAGTGCTGGGATTACAGGCATGAGCCACCACGTCCAGCCTTCCCTGTGACTCTTAATTCTCTGAGCTCAGTACCTTGCAAGGAAAATAAAATTAGGGAAACGTTCAGATCGGATGGAATTGGATCTAGCATGAGTGAGAGGGATGTTGGGAATAACATACCCAAGGAAATCTGGTTTTTCAAACCTGAAAAAGCTGCACTCTATGGGGAGTTTCTCAGACAAGTCCTAGACAGGCAGGCACTGCTCTGGGTCCTCTTACTGACAAACTCTGGAGTGCTGTAAGTTGCTTTGTGAATGGATGTCATGTGATGTGGTGTATTTCCCAAATTTCTCAGTATTTCTTTTCCTTTTTGGAACAGAAAGGCCATCAGGAAAAGTCACCCTCTGGTCCTGTGGGTTTCACACAAGTGAAAGAGCTTCTATAACCATTTTTTTCAGGCACAGCCTGAGAAAGATCCCTGAAAAGTATCATTGAGGTTCAATACTTATGAGCATCACATTTTACCAAAAGGTTTCAGTTTCCCTGGAAATCTTGCTTTTAGGTTATTAACACAAATATAAAATGATGTCTATTCTCTCACTGAGATTTGGGAAATTTCATTATTTATACTTCTCTGACAGTCCAAGGGAAACATTGCTCAGATGTGAGTGTGTAAATGGGAAAGATGGGAGGATCACAGGGGGATTCCTCTACCCCCTCAACCACCACATTTCTACCTCTGCCCTCTTTTTGCTACTTTTACTAGGTCCTCCTCCCCAGGGATTGATTGATCAGACTACAGGGCATTCATTAAGTCACAAAGTAGCAGAATTTAGGATACCTGCACCTGAGCCAGTAACCTGGGCTCTACTCTCTCTCCTCATTCTTGGAGGGCTTAAACAACCATCAATAGAGAGAAAATCTGGGATAAAAAGGGTCAACCTTGATCACCTCTCACACTGCAAGTGGCTAGGCTTGCCATACACTTACGGAGCAGGAAATAGATAGAGAACCCCAGAAACACACTACAGAAGACATCAATTCTATCTTTAAGGAAAGTCAATCTGCTAGATATATAGCAAGGTTCTCATGTAGGGCCTGCCACTTAGATGCTCACTGAACAGTTTTTGAACAAATAGTTGAGTAGGATAATTTGGATTTACATCTGATTATTTTTTCTCTCATAATCAAAATAAGCCTGATCTTTAAATCCCGGAAGCACTGCCAACTTTCTTTGTAGCCTCAGGCAAGTTTTCTAACCTCTCTGAGATTAGTTTTCTCATCTATAAAAAAGAGGCGATGATGGTAATAATAGTATCCCACAAGGTTGTTGGGGAGATCAAACGAGAAAAGCATGCAAAAGTTCCTGATAAATAATCATGGTAATAATGTTATAAAACCTTCATATCTCTCCCCACCCTCTTTGCATAGTTAGTGAACTTGACTGGAGCATTTTTTGATTCCTTGTTTCAAAGTTCCTAATAACAGCAGAGCACAAGAGTCATTAGAGCATATAGACACCTGGCAAGTGTGAATTTCCCCAAACCCTTTGTTACTAGAATTTTAGTTCTGCCACCAGCCATCTGGTAAACCAAGTCTGCTTCTCTCTCCCAGCTGTGATTTCCCATTTTCATTTGGTGAAAGAATCCCAGGAACTGGACAATTCTTTTTTTTTCTATTATTGAGTAGGCAATACATTGGCTCAAATATCAAAATGAATAAAAAGTCATGCATTGAACAGGCACACTCTCATCTCTGCTGTTGTTCGCCCCATTTCTCAGCTTTCAACCCTTACTGGCAATCATTTTTATTATTTTCTCACATATTCAGTTTTTCTCATTACTATATACAAAAGGTAGCATACAGTTTATAGTGGTCTGCATCTTATTTTTATCATCTAGCAATATAACCTAGAACTCTTTCTGTATTAGAACATACTGGTGTTTGGGATGTGTTTTTTGTAACAACTGCATGGAATTCCGCTGTGTGGATATACCATGGTTTATTTAACAGATACCCTATCGTAAACACTCAGGCTCTTTCCAGTCTCCCACTATTACAAACAATATTGCAATAAATAATTTTGTACTTAAGTATCTCATGTGTGTGCAAATAATCAGGAAAATACATTGTCAGAAGTGGTTTCGCTGGCCCACAGGATAAATGTACTTATCATGTTGATAGATATTGCCAACTTGGTCTTCATATGAATTCTACCATATTCTACTCCCAGCAGCCAAGTCTAAGAGCTTGAAACAAGCATGTTTAAAGCAATTTAACAGAAGACAAATGAGAAAAAAATAATGGAAGTTAGCAGAACCAGGGGCAAGGAGCATTGATACACTGTAGGTTAAAATTGCATTATGTATTAGAAATGGAAAAGTTCTGCATTGGTTGTACTGAAGGAAAGGATATGAGATTTTACAGCCTAAGCAGCCCTTACACTACAGTCTCTAACAACAACAGCAGCTCACCTGTGTGTGGCGGGTCACACTACAAAGCCCTTTGTGTACATTAGCTCAGTTGGTCTTCACAACATCACGTGACGTATGTGAGAGAAACAGAATCAGTTGTCCTAGGTAAAACAGATGGATACCCGTAGTGCTGGGACATAAGCCAATCTTCTGACTCAAGATTCTGGGCTTTTTCTGGAAGAAAACCTAGGTGGAGGCAAAAGATTTCTACCACTCGTCACAGTCTATCCTCCCCAGTCACCCTCATGCATCTCTCATATATCCACTCTGTCACTGTCATTTCTACTTTCCATGTCATTTTTGGCCCCTCCTCCCAACCGTCTTAAGGGTGGTGAGGCGGTTCCCTTGCCCTTCCCTCAGCCCACCTCTGATTTCAGTGCAGCTGTGCTGGGCCATTCTGATACACACTGACTGGACACTCGCCCCATCACTTCACTTTCTTGCCTCTGGGCAACATCTGAAGCTCCTGGATCTCACTCAGTCTGGCAGTGTGAGAGGGGCAGTGTTGAAGCTTATGTGGGCGATCTTCAACCAGTGGGGAACAGGAGTTAGAGGATAAATGCCCAGCTGGTGAGGAAATCTAAGAAGCATCCCACAGGGTTCCTCAGAGAGGAGCCCACTGAGACCGAGCACTAGCTACCACAGCTGTAATGAGCTCCATGACACCCCATTGCTTTTCCTCCCTCTGCTTCTCACTCTCTCTTCACTCCCTCACTTCTGCTTCCTGGGATCTCCTCCGAAAAGGCCATCCACACTGAAGTCCTGGTCCAGGCTCTGCTTCCAGGGCAATTCCAACTAAGGAAGGTGGGTTTATGTTTCAGGACATGTCAGTATGTATGGGTAAATAATCAGGTAAGTTTCTGGGGTGGGAGATTTGAGAAAGGGATGCAGACGCTGTATGCCGTCTTGAGACAGTGGAGAAGCATGAATGGGAGGGAGTCAGGTAGGTTGAACTATTCTTGGCTTTGCCTCTAAGTTAACACGTGATCCTCGGCAAATCATTCACCCTCTCTGGACTTTAGTTTCCTCATATGTAGAATGGAGATAATAAACAGTCCCTGCTTGCCTCATAGAGCTGTTAAGAGTGTGTCCCATTCGATCTCTATTGGGTGCTCAAGGTTTTTTCTTTCCAACACCTACCTCACCCACTGTTTGGGGAGAATAACTGATTGGGCCAAAAGCTGGAGCCTGACTTACAGGAAGAAGTTCTTAGGAGGAGGATTAAAAATATTTAAATTACTATTTTATAAGTGGAGTAACTTCTCCTTGGTGTGGTCTTGTTGTGTTAGAGCTATTCCTACCTTGGATTTTGGGGATTTTTCTTTTTTAAGATGGTCTTGTTCTCTTCTCCTCTTCATATGCCTGGTGTCATAAGATCTGGGGTTACCCCTCCTGGAAGGACCCTGCCTTTGGGAGCCTTCAAGGACCAGGCCAGTGCCCTGTGGAGGAGATGAATCAAGTATGCAGCTGGGACCAGATCTGCTCCAGTCCCTCAGAAGAAAGGCTCTCAGTGCTACTACTCAGATAGCCAAGACCATGGTGTGTGCCTTAGGGAAAGGGGACAGTGACACCCTTCACCTGGCTCCAAACAAGGCCTATAGCTTGTGAAAGGAAAATAAATATTGGGGCGCCAAAATCACTAAGCTAAAGGGAAAAGTGAAGCTTGGAACTGCTTAGAGTCAACCTGCCTCCCATTCTATTCAAAGTCACCCCTCTGCTCACTGAGATAAATGCACATGTGTTTGCCTCCTTTGGAGAGGCTAATCAGAAATGCAAACGAATGCAGCCATTTGTCTCTTATCTACCTATGACCTGGAAGCCCCTTCCCCGCTTAGAGTTATCCCGCCTTTGCTTCGAGTTGTCTTGCCTTTTCCAGATGGAACCAGTGTTCAGCTTATATGTATTGATGGATGTCTCATGTCTCCCTAAAACGTATAAAACCAAACTGTGCTCTGAGCACCTTGGGCACATGTTGTCAGGACCTCCTGAGGCTGTGTCATAGGCACACGTCCTCAACCTTGACAAAATAAACTTTCTAAATTAAACGAGACTTGTCTCAGATTTTCAGGGTTTACAAGCTCAGGGTACAAATGAAATAATTGACAGGTGTCCTGGCTCAGCCGGTTTGCCAGGGATAAAGACCACAGAGGGGTGGGGTCGGGGAGTAAAGCAGCCAAGTGCCTGTATCACAGGCAGACACCCCTGCAAGGGAGCCCCCAAGAATGGTGGTGCCCTTGGGGACCTGGGATCCAATTCCTTCTCCTTCTCTAAGAAACACAACCACCAGTGAGAATCAATGACATAAAGTGTAACAGGGTCTGGAAAGTGGTGTAAATATTACTATGGTACAAAAATGAGGCGTCAAGAAGAAGCAGTGCCTCGGGACCTTTCTCCTTTCTCTCCTAGGGCTCTGCTCATGTCCCTGCACCAGTGCAACCTGCCAAGGGAAAGTGCTCACCGTGGCTCTGTCTTGACCTGCCAAAACTTGTGAGTGATTCACACAGTTTAATACCTGAATGTGCAGTTCACTGTCCCTTGCCATCACTGTGACTTCTAGAGTGGGAAAGAACTGGGGATGTTTCAGCATGAGGGCCAGGAACTGTGTATAACCCCAGCCCAGCTTCCCCAGCCTCCATTTGCACTGAGAAGCCTGGCAAGGGACTTTCAGACTTTTGGGCATCCAGGGCTAGCCTGGGGCTTCACTTGACCACAGTATTTGGGGCTGTTTCTTCAGAATTTGAGTCTGCCCCTGAGACTGTTGAATATGTAAATGTCACTCATCGTGTCTATTATGGCGGGAGAAAAAAAAAAAGACGTTGAGAATGACTGATTTGGGAATGGCTCTTTGACATGGAGTCCCTCCTATTTGGCTGGGCTGAGCACCAGTGGCCGTAGCACTGTGTTTGGGTACAACAGAGGCTACTACAACAAGAAACCGAATGTGCAGCTGACTTCAGTTGGAGAGTTTGTGTCTCTCTCAGTATCAGGTCCCAGGTGGGTTGTCCAGGTGGGAGGGGCAGCTCTGTTCCTTCCACCTTCTTGCTCCATGATTTCTTAGGGCATTGGGTGTGGATGGCTGAAGTTGAGTTGCTGCCATGCCTATATTCCAGCTTGCAGAAATTTAGGAATTTAGTAACTGTCATGAATTTGGGGAGACAACTTGCAGTCTGCAATTCCACCCCAGCCAATTATTCCACGCTCCCTTCTATTTAGTAATTTCACATAGGACCAATGCTACTGATTCAGGAATACCAGAAAGCCTGAGTACCCAGGGTAGATATATTACCGAGAATGCAGAGTATAGCATGCATGGTACCTGGCTGTGCTCAGTGTGTCAGTGAGAACAGAATATAAAGCACAGACTTAAAATTCAGGACAGAGATACACAATTGATGTAAGAAGGGACTGTCCTATTGGAGGGTGAAAACATGCAAGCTGGGATATTGAAAAAGACTGGAACTATCCTTCCCGCAGGCTCTTTCAGACCATCATTGCTACTGATCGCTTCTCCCTGAAAACCAGAAGCTGAGCAAGGTGACCCCTTGAGCTCCTTCCAGATTTATGATTTTTATTATTCCAGTCCCTAACAGGCTTGTCATCCCCCCAGACCAAAGCAAAAAAAAAATCACTTAAAAATAATCTATGTAAAAAGAAATGCTATCTGAGGGGGAAAAATCAATTCCTACATAATTCTACTTTTGTGTTAAGAGATTTTCTTCCTTTTATTTTTCTGACTTAGACTATTTGCATAGAGACAGAATCACAGTTCATCCACTCATGCCACTTCTCTTTGTGTTTGTATTCTTGTCTGCTCTGGACCATGACAATCAGTTGCCGTGGTGATAACTGCATGCATCAAGAATAGAGACTTTCATAATTTCAGGTGTAGGATGACTTACTCCATCCTTGTTTGATGGTTTCTGTGATAGTTTGGGCTCTCTTGCTGCTCTTGTAAGAGCAAGAAAGATCTCCTGTTGAAATGAATTCTTCCAATTAATATTTTTAAAGCTTCTTTATTCTTTTCGTATCCTCAATTTATAGAGGTGATACCCATCTAAAGTCACTGTCGTTTAACAGTTGTGGCAATTCTGAATGTCGACAGGAGAATGTCTCCTGGATTTCAGTCTTTTAGAAGATAAAATGGTCCTATGTGATCATGAACAAAATCCTGCAGTTTCTCCAGGGCAGTGAGTTACCTGACATCTGGCAGAATCCTGGAAAGTAACTGTGATTCCAAACTTCTGGGTTTGTCTCTGTCTCCCCCAAAACCTATTCTGCAATCAGCTGAAATTCCATAATTAAACATCCCTTGCTTGATCACCTGCTATACAGCAAAATCTTCCTTTGAGCCCTCACCCCAACCCAATTACCTGGAACGATACAGTGATTGGGGTTCTGGTGGGTGGGATGGGAAGGGAAACACATGAGCACAGAAGCAGGGAGAAAGGGGCCACTGGGGATACAAAAACCAATGTCTTCTTCTTAGACATTTGCTTGGATGCAGGAAGAACACATGGCGGAAGCTTGATGGTGGCCCACCCATATCTCCTCTGCCCACCTGGAGGTCACCTGCAGCTTGGCCGACAGTTCCCACAGAGGGTGATGGTAATCACCTCCAGCGCCTGTTTCCCTCTGCTTGAAGGTTTCCTCTGGCCCCATACCAGGATCCATTCCTGGGATAACTAGAAGTGCCAGGGAGTAAAGCCCCAAGAGCAACCTTTAAGCCAATAAGAGATGGAGTTGGAATGAAAATCTCAGCTTCCTCATACCTCAGTGGGACAATCCTGAGACGTGTTCCTCAAGTCTCTCCGAGGACCTGGTGGGACTGAGTCCTGGTGGCTCTTGGTAATAATCCTCGTATCCACTCACCCTTCCTTGGCTTTCCCACTCTCCCACTTGCCTCGCATGCTTCCTGGACTCACCTCTCCCGCCTCCTACCCATTCCCCAGCACCAGTAAACTACTTGGACCTAATTCCTCACTCAAGGTTTGCTTTTGAGGGAGCTCAATCCAAGACTGCATGTTTTCTCAAAACAATAACAACTCGTTGGTATCCCACCGTGTCATCCACCACCCTAAATCAATTCCCCCCAAGTCCCTACAGAGAAACCTCTGCTTGAGTCACACTATTTCCCTAGCTGTTTCCTGATGCACACCTCCACGTTTTTCATAACAGTCCCTGGAAAATTTCCTAGTCTCTTTTCCTGCCTAAATCCTTCAAGACCCATGACGCCAGTCCTTGACATTTCTGACAAAGTGATCTGCCAACATTGTAGACTCCTGATGGAGGCGTATCATCTACTTTTCCTCATGGCCATTTTCTCTGTTTAATTGCCTCATTAAATACAAATGAGGGCCAATGTTCTTATCAGAAGACGCAAAAATAAAATTCACCCTTGAGTTAACCTGATGACCAGTGGCTTCTCATATACTTCAAATGACAAATGTTAGTAACAAAAACACCTGCACAGTTATAGCATGATTGAAACAAGGACCATGGGGCGGGGAGGGTGCATGATACTCTTGGATGAAGCAGTAGTGCATTCTTATTTTCTATCTTAATGAAAAATTGTAAATTCTACACTCTTGTTGAACAAATAGCATTGTGACTTATGCTTCACAATTTATGTAATTGATTTCTCGGATTTTTGACAGTTCTATCATATTTCCAATAAATATCTTTTCCCTCCCTAGGAAGTTGGTCATACAATGTTGGGAGCGGGTGGTTCGGGGAGCCCTAAATATTTTCATTTCTTTCAATTCCAAGGCAATTACTCCCTAAATCATTTGTTTGGCACTTATTAGAAGCCAACTTGCATTTTTAATTCCTTTTTCTTCCTACAAAAGCCCAGCTTTCCCAGGCAGTCATCTTGCCTTGTCCTTCTCCCAGGATGTGATAATTACCAGTCATCTAAAAATAGAAAAATAATTTTTCCTTGATATTGATGAGAATGTTGACACCTTTCTGAAACACATTATAAAATTCTCTGCTTTTTTCCAGAGAGAACCAGCAGGACTGAATGTCAGTGATTGCACCATGCAGGATTACAGATTGTACTGAATTTAGATTTTCTGCCTTTCTCCTCAGTTGTCAGGCTGCTAGCCAGCTCTTCCACTCCCATGACACCTGCCTCGAATGCCTGCCCCTTCCATACTACAAGACCCTTTCCAATTCCCAGATTAGAATCTGCTGCAGGCTAGGAATCCCACATCCCAGAAGTGATTTGGCTCTAAGTGCAAAGGCACCAAGTGTCTGCCTTTTGTTAAGCAGCTTCGTGATGGACATATCCAGGACTCAGAGACCCGTTTCCCTCAGCTCTCTGAGTTGGAAGCTGTCAGGTGCAGAAGGGCAACATCTTATATACACAGGGTTTGGGCAGGTCTGGACACTGCCTGGTTAATGTTAAATGATGCAGATAAAGGAATTGCTGACATCTGAAAGTCAACATGAAAATTGCATGCACTGCTGTGACTCACGCAACTTCACCCCAGCCCTGGTTTTCCATGATTCCAGAAGTGGAAAAAATAAGGCAACTCTTTTCCTTAGAATTCAGAAAAATACCTATTGAGCAACATCAACTTGGCTCACACAAGACAACTTTTCTCACTTTTATTAGTTAACTTTGCTTGGCCCATAGCCAGAAAAACCTCGTTCTTTACAGACAACATCAGACCACATCCTGGAACCACTACAAAAACTAACTGCAGACGTGTGTCCTACTAGAGGTGTTTGGTAGCATTGAAGATCAACTCCCGGTTTAAAAAAATTTTTTTTATTGAACATAAAATGCATTTTTAAAAATGTTTGCAGTCTTTTTCTTGTCTGCAAGTTAATTATATAGGTTAATACAGGACACTTCCCACTGCACACACACAAAAGAGCTCTAACTGAACAACCAATTTTGATCTTGGGTAATTTGAGCTAGACCATCAGTGAGCACTGGAATTCTCTGTTTTAATGGATTCAGTCATCACAACACTTCATGCACACATCCCCTCCTGCAGTATCACAACCCCACCAGAAAATCTTGCTCTGGTTGAAAGAAAACTAAGAAGTAGCTTTGGTTTTACCTTGATGGAAAAATATCAGGAAAGTTTTGTTTTCACGGATATTTACATGTTTCACACACCCAGTCAGAAACCACCTAAGAAGTTCATGCTGTAGGTGTGCTGGTGGTGAGTATTGATGGAAAGTTTCTGCACCTGAGTGGAGTCAACCAACAAATGCTCCACGTCAACAATGGCCCAGCCCAGGAGAGCCATGGAAAGCAATGATGAAACCAGCAATTCTTAGAGAAATACTCAACAGCTTTTTGGTAGCCTGAAACAGTAGGCAGACATAACAGACACATGGTGAATTCAGTGTTGGGCAAGGGCTTCTTGGAAATCCCATGACTACAAGACTAACCACCGATGAAGAATGTGGTACCTCTGATATGCTGTGGAGACAGACGAGGTCATCAATTGCTCATTAGTGCCAGAAGCTTTTACCTACATGCATTTATTCTCACAACCACCCTACACTGGTTCTGGGGTTATTGTCATTCTATAAGTCAGTCTCAGAGGGATTAAAAACATCTGCCTAAGGTCACCCAGTAGGTAAGAAGCAGGACCGGCATTAGAACCCATGACTTTCCCGCTGAAACTACATATACATTCTTAGGAAGACGCTGCTTTGGAAATGAAGCTTTTGGTAATACAAACTATTCTTCAGGGGTGATATTCAAAATATTTAGCCACAGTATGACAGGGCATTGACCAATCAGAAGGGAAGCAGAAGTAAACAGTATGGACAACTATACCCGCCCTTTTCTACTGAATATCTGCTCCTCCTCTTCAGCCCATCAATGAGATTCAGAACTGAGTGATTGCAAGGAAGTTCATAGTGGTCATTGTTATCAAAATATTTTTTACTCCAACGAATATATATTTTTATTTTATTTTAGAGATGAGGTCTTGCTCTGTCACCCAGGTTAGAGTACAGCGGCACAATCATAGCTCACTGTAGCCTCGAACTCCTGGGCTCAAGTGATACTCCCACCTCAGCCTCCTAAGTAGCCAGGACATGTGCCACCACACCCATGTAATTTTTTATGATAAAAGAAAATGTATCTTCATGGTATAAAATTATAAAATATTTTAAAATGTGAAATACAAACTAGAATATAATTCAAACACACACACACACACACACACACACACACACACACCCTTCCCCACTAGGTAAGATCTTGTCTTTTTCATTTATATCATAAACATCTTGCCTTGTCTTTAAAAAAGTCTCTGATGACTTTATGTCAATGGCTACTTAGTATTTCATTTTAGGCATGTAATATCATTGATTTACTCTTCCTTTTTTTATTGCAAATTTTGAATATTCCCACATTTTTGTTTATACAAATAATGCTTTCATTAATATCTTTGTACCTGCAGTTCTGTTTGCCTTTTCTCTTTAGGACAATTCCTAGAACGGTTACTAGTGAACATGATCACAGACTCCCATACTATTATAAACCTGGAAGCTGGCCTTTTTTGTCTCAGTTCACCTCCTCAATCAGGGACATTTTCCTTCCACACGTTACGGTTACCACCAATACTAATAATTATCATAATCATCATTATGGTTATTACCTTCATGTGACATCTTACCTGGGACCTTCGTGACATCACATCACACCCATGCCAACGCCTCCGTTGATTTCCCCCACTGTCAGTGAGATAAAGTTAAATCTCCTTCATGCAGTTTGCAAGGCTATGTGTGAGCTTGCCTCGTCTTACTGACTCTGCCTCATAGTTTGCTATTCTGCCCTTGAACTTCATGCCCCAGCAACATCACACAACTTTGTTGGCATTGTGTAATGAGTATTCAGGATGGTCTCCAGGACTTTGTACATGCAGTTTCCCCTGCCTGGACTGATTTCTTTCGGCAAGTATGACCACTGCACTGCACCCATCCCAAGAGTGGGCCACCTTCCCCTCCTAATGCCCCCATTGCATTCTGGAATGCCCACCTTATCATTCATCACATTGTAGTGTAATTGGCAGTCTTCCCCCCTCGGTACTAAGCTCCTTGAGGGCAGAAACTGTGTCACCCCTAACTATATACCCTCCGTGCCTTTTGCAGATCTGGCATATGGCACACAGGGAATACGTATTTGTTGAATGGACAGAGCACAATCTCTGTTTACAGTATGTGCTTACTGCTCAGGTCTGAATGAACCAGAGAAGAGCTGAGGTGTTGTGGGTCTATGAGGAGCTGCCATTTTCTTGAAAATTTTTTCCTGATTAGAAAACAATAGACCTCAGCAAAAATGGCAAAGATGCCAAAGCCAAATGCTTAAGGCTCTGGTTAGCAGCAGGAAAACATGGAGAGAGGAAGGAAATGCATCCCTTATCAAGTAGTTAAGTAGATCTAAATGCTAACTTCAGGTAGGAAATTCCCATTCTCAGGGATCAGCATTGCAGGAAGAAGTGAATTCTTTCTGCTTTTAAGGGCCCAGCCACAATATAGAGATCTAAATCCCATCATAGCTCGGAGAGCAAAAGGAACCAAGTTCAGGGAGCTGACTTCTCAGACCTGCCATACCTGCTTTCCAGATACAAAAGGGAAATGTCTTCAGATGTTTATCCAGCACATGTGAATCAGTTCTGTACTTTGCCTCATCATCTTATTAATATCACTTCAAGTCACCATAGGTGTGAAACACCTATATTTGCAAAAGGTGTTGCCATCAGTTCATGAAAATGGAGTCTTAATCTCTGACTCTTCACCTTGGGGGTAAGAGAGAGAGTGCGGTCAAGCCAGTTGGGCACTGAGTCAGAATTAGACCTACAGTCTCCCTGGAACTTGTCCATCCCCCACCCTTCTCCCTGTCTTGGCTTCCTGTTGTCCACATGAGTCACCTGTTGCTGCCATCCTCTGGAAGGTTAGCTGCCCAGTGAACCACTGGGCTTTAATGACTAAGAAATTTTCCAATGGTTCACCATGTTTGCCTTTCACATAAGAACATGCCTTCTCCTCTTGTGTTTACCTTTGGATTTCAGAAGGGAAAAGAAAAAGTGGAGCACAGAAATGAAGGAAAGGAAAAGAAAGGAAAGGGAAGGAGAGGTGTTCTCGAAGTGATTACCTGGTTCAGAAGGAGACAGCTGAAATGAAACGAATGGAGGCATGTCTGTGCACCACGCCTACTGACCCCCATGCCCAATCTCAGGCTTAACATCTCCATTATGCACATGGCTGCCTGGAGCAGTAATAGGATAATCCGTAAATCATGTAATATGGATTTGCTTTCTTAATTGCATTTTTATGCTATTAAAATGAATTTAGACTTGGCCTTATTAAACAACAAGGGACCATTACAGATTGCTAGGAGAGAGGACAATTTGAACACAGAAGCTTGCATTTTCTATCAACCAGAATCATGGCAAGAAACAGACACATTCTAAAGGGATGTTCAAAGAAAATTCATTACAGGGACTATGTACAGTGGTGTGGGAGGAGTATAGGGAGCCAGCAAGGGATGGAGTGGGACCTCAGAGTTAGCAACAGTGGGAGCCATTATTGCCTGAGACCTGAAGCGGTTCCCACAACCCAGGTGGAGATCTAGCTCAAGCTCCAGGGGATAGACAGCTCCAGCCAGAAGCTGTGGTCTTGGGTAGAGGAACACGGTATGGCAGAAAGGGAGGAACCAGGGAAATAAGCCTGACCTCTTTCCTCTCACCCTCCATTCTCCTGTGGAAACCTCCCACTGGCCAAACCCACCCAGCAGTGAGAAGGCGAGAGAACCTCTGGAGGCTGTTCGTTCACACCAGCTTCCCAGAGTCAGAAAAGGGCATGGGAGTGAGGCACTGGGTCCCCAGGGACAAAAAGAGAAGATCTAGTCTCTGTCTGTGCAGCATATTATGATATCCAGAGAATAGATACTTACCTCTATAGGTAGAGATAGATGCAGATGCATAGGTTAGGATAGATTTTTTTTTAATCTCATTTGATCCTCACAACGACCCCGCAGGGTTTTCATGTTTTTCAAATGCAGTCAACTGGGCTCTCAGAGGTCAAATCATTGACCCCAGTAGAAGAGATGGCAGAGTGAGGACATCAATCCAGGATTTTGACCCTTACAGACAGCACTCTCTGCCTCTGCCTCTTCTCGTATCTGCCTACCACTTCCCATCTCCTCGCCTACCCAGGGTTGACCTGTCCTTCAAGACTAGGTCAAACCTGTATGAAAGAAGTAACTCCATCAATTCCATACCTTTTGACTGCCTAGAGCCATTGGTGGTATTCAACACTGCACAACTTAGTAACTATTTATTCACTTATTGACTTTATATTGTTCTGTGAGTGTTGTCCCTGAATGTCAGAGTCCATTTTCCTGAGACAAGATCAATAGAAGAGTCTTTTGGATGTCAACTCCTGAGAGCATTTAGCCCATTCTACCCCTCAGATCAATAACTACTTCCCAAATTTGAATAAACAGCATGAGAAGGGAGATTGGGCCATGTTAAGATGTGTGTATGTGTGTGTGAGCGAACAGCATTTTGTCAGTCAGGGGTTGATGCAAGAAACAGAAGAACTCTAGCCAAAAGGGATTGAAGCTAGGGAATCAGGCACCCTTATAATTACGGGGCGAGCAGAAGCAAAGGGGTTACCTTTGGATGATTTGTTTCTAGATCAGATTACCCTAGCTGTGATCCATAGCTCAGGGAGCTGTTATTACATCAAACAATCGTGTGAGGCACCACGCAATTGCCTCACACCTCTGAAGTGAAGACCAGACACCCAGACATGCAGTTGAGCCACCACAAACATTCGCCTCTGACTGACCTTGCTTCCAACAGCCACAGTGTAAGCAGATGGCCTCTGCCTGCTTCTCTATTGCTCCAGCAAATTCAGCTCAATGGCACCATCTCAACTGCACCAGGATCCCAACGCTAAGAAACATGGGAGGACAGTTTGGGGCCTCTCCTCTCTTGCAATGTTGAGAGGAGCTCAGCATGGGGTGGAAATGGATCCTGATTGTCGGTAAAGCACATGGCTGCAGGCGGATGTAGAGCATCTGGTGCTACTGTCCTTCGAAATCAGACAGTGTGGTCAGGGCTGGATATCTAGGAGGTCTGTAGACTTGGCAGGGTTGAGGGAAAATGCTCCCGAGGTATTTTAGATTGAGCATTTTTATTCCATTGGTGAAATTTCACTGTGGGCTTCAAGATCAGCCTTGAAGGGAGGCAGATGTCACAGAAAGAAAACCTGTACCATGAAAAGAGTGTGGCTGGTGCCAGTATGGGGACCATGGATGGGATGAGGCTGGTGTTGGATTATCAGAGGTTTTAAGATATAAGAACCTGAGTTTTTTGAGCACCAACTGCTCATTTAAAGCTCCCCCTCTCAAGCCTGCAAACACACACACACACACACACACACACGCGCGCGCGTACACATACACACCCCTTCCATCTTGAGCCTTTCTTGATCAACAGTGCCCCCTACTGGTACTGCACAAACATTTACTCCAGTCTTCTGTGCCCTGGCAACAAATTAGCTCTATTTGAACTCAACTTTTAGATGATGGAGGGAAGACACTAAACTAAACTGAGACGCTGAGGAAATTGGAACTGGAGCATATAACGCTTAGCTCCCGGGATCTGGGGCAGCCCCTACCTCTTGATATGCTGAGCTGACTCTAGCTAGTCAGGACTTAGAACAGTGGTCCTCAAATGGGGACTGGTATAGCATTTGGCAATGTCTGGAGAGACTTTCGATTATCATGACTGGGCAGGGGTGCATCTGGTGTATAGAGGCCAGTGATGCTGCTAAACATCTTACAGTGCAGGGGTCCTCAGCTACCATAGTACCTAACAGGCCATGGACTAGAACCAGGCCACATAGCAGGAGGTGAGCAGCAGGCGAGCCTGTGAAGCTTTCTCTGTATTTACAGCCGTCCCCCATCACTTGCATTACTGCATGAGTTCCATCTCCTATCAGATCAGCCACGGCATTAGATTCTCATAGGAGCATGAATCCTACTATGAACTGCGCATGTGAGGGATCCAGGTTGTGTGCTCCTTATGAGAATCTAATGCCTGAAATGACCTGTCACTGTCTCCCATCACCCCCAAATGGGATCGTCTAGTTGCAGGAAAACAAGCTCAGGGCTCCCACTGATTCTACATTATAGTGAGTTGTATAATTACTTCATTAACATGACAACGTTATTATAATAGAAAGAAAGGGTACGATAAATGTAGTGCTCTTGAATCATTCCAAAACCATCCCACCCTGCTGGTCCATGGAAAAATTGTCTTCCTCAAAACTGATCCCTGGTGCCAAAAAGGTTGGGGACCACTGCTACAGTGCACAGGACAAGAAAGAATCTGGTCCAAAATGTCAGTACTTCCACTGTTGAGAAATTCTGCTTTAGAAAAGGATGGTTTCCCCCAAGGGACGATTCTCAGGATGACAGGGTCTCCACTTTCACTGGGACTCAAACCCCCTGCATGGGTCACAGTTCTCCTGAAACCTGAGACACTGAGAAAGAGACAAGGGGGAAAGAATAAAAACGCACAAACCTCACACACTTAGGATAATTATTAGAAAAACAACAACAGAAAATAAATGTCAGTAAGGATGTGGATAAATTGAAATCCTCATATATTGCTTGTGAGAATGTAAAAATGGAGCAGCCTCTGCAGATGGAAAACACTGGATCCGTTTCTCAAAAAAGTTAGACCTAAAATTACCATATGATCGAGCAATCCTGTGCGTACCCCAGAGAGCTGAAAGCAGGAGATCAAATTGATACTTGTATAGCATTATTCACATTAGCTAAAAGGTGGAAAAAAAACAAATGTCCATTAATAGGAGAATGGATAAACAAAATGTAATATATATACAAACAATGGAAGAGGATTCAGCCTCAGTAAGTAATGATATTCTGACACATGCTGTATGGATGAACCCTGAAGATGTTGTGCTAAATGAAATAAGCCAATCACTAACAGACAAATATTGCATAATACCATTCATATGACATCCTCAGAATGGGCAAACCCATAGAGACAGAAAATAGAATGGAGTTCCTGGGGCTGTGGGGAAGGAGGAATGAGGGAAATTTCTGCTTAACGGGAACAGAGTTTCATGTTGAGACGATGAAACTAGCTCTGGAAATGGATAGTGATGATAACTGCACAGCATTGTGAATGTACCTAATGCTACTAAATTGTATGCTGAAAATGGCTAAAATGGTGAATTTTATGTTATATATATTTTACCACAATTAAAAAAGAAAAAAAACCACAAGCCTGGGGCTCTCAGCTCTCTTAGACCAAACAGCGGCCAAGGTCAGCAGAGGCCCCAGCTCACCAAAACCCTCTGCCAGTGACCCACACAGGCCCAAAGGTCTGTTTGCCAGGACTCTGCCAGGTCATGACATATTCGCTAAGGATTTACTGCACATGGCCTTGATCACCCCAGGCTCAGATTGGATTTACTAGGACCAGAGACAGCTGGCAGCACATGTGGCCACCTCTTCAGCTCACCAAGAAGGCATCAGTTAAAAGTCTGAAATCTTTTGTGAAGGAGGGAGCTCCTCTGAAGCCCTCTTGGCATTCTGTAGAAAAAAAGATAAGAGAAAGGGGCTGCCTTTGGAGGAGGGATAAGAAGATTGCCAAGTCCTTCTGGCTGTCCCTGCTTATCTGCTGCGCCTAGAACCTGCCAGCTCTGCTCAAGTTCAAACAAAGTTACTTTACTTATCTTAGTTCATTTTTCTGTGGCTTTCCAAGGTCCATTTGTGTGCGTGTGTACAGGGGTGCACACATGCATGAGTGCATTTATTTAACATTTCCCTCTAAGTGGGTGATCTCATATCTTTAGAACACAGGGTGATGAGTTCAAGGTTGGGGTTAGTTCCAGTTATGAACAGCAAGCATCACAGCAATAACTGTTTAGGTCACATTGCCTCAGCTAGCCTGCTGGCACAGGGGAGTCGGTAAAGGAAAACCATCCACCCTAGCCATGCCCAATGCCTTTGGAAAGCAGAAGTCTTTGCAAAGCAGTGAGCAATGCAGGAGGACCTTTAGAGCATGGTGTACAACGCACGCTGTCTTTTACTCAGAGAATGCTACAGAGCCCAGAACTACCCTGTACGTGATATTAGTCACTTTCCATCAGTCAAACCCTCAAGCGGCATGAATTCATGATTCTGTTTGAAGTTATGGGGTGTCCACTGTGTATACCCCCAAGATTTTCCCAATGATCCCTTTGGGTTTCCACTGAGGGGAATCAGGAACCACCTCATTGGTCCCTGACCAACCAGTGAAAACCGGAGTAGTCAAATATAGTTGCTCAGTTATCAGGACTGGAGAAATCTATATTCCCAGTGCAGCTCCTGCAGAATCCACAGACCATCAGCACACCCCCCTTAGTGGAGGCCTTGACCACCATTGCTAGAATGACTATAGCATTCTCCTTGGGCAACCACAAAAAAAGCACTTTTCTGGAAAAGCTAAGGATTTATAAAGCCTAGATATAGGGGTCATGTCATACAAGGCCACACCCTTGGATCAAGCAGTGTCCCTGTACATTGTCTACTTGTGCAGAGTTTATGACAATGTGAGAAACGCCAGATCTCCTCTTGTCTCCTTGCTGTACACCCCCAACCTGAAATTCAGCATAATAGTTCCAGTCTGTGTTTTTGATCATGCTACTCTCCCTGAGTACAATCCCTCCCCATCCTTGCCTCTTTATCCAAATTCCCCAGTTTGTATCCATCTTTATATTTTCTGGGTCTTCTTCTTCTTCTTCTTCTTCTTCTTCTTCTTCTTCTTCTTCTTCTTCTTCTTCTTCTTCTTCTTCTTCTTCTTCTTCTTCTTCTTCTTTCTTTGTATTTTTCTTTTCTTTTTTTTTTTTCTGAGACAGCATCTTGCTCTGTCACCCAGGCTGGAGTGCAGTGGTGTGATCTAGGCTCATTGCAACCTCCACCACCTGGGTTCAAGCGATTCTTCTGCCTCTGCCTCCCGAGTAGCTGGGTCTACAGGCACCCGCCACCACGCCCAGCTAATTTTTGTATTTTTAGTAGAGACGGGGTTTCACCATATTGGCCAGGTTGGTCTTGAACTTCTGACCTGGTGATCCGCCCGCCTCAGCCTTCCAACGTGCTGAGATTACAGGTGTGAGCCACCGCGCCCGGCCTACTTACTGTTATTTAATCAAGTCGAATGTAGAAGGCAAGCCATCTTAAAACTGCTTTTTTCTGGAGACTTTTGTTTGCAGTTCCAAATTTTGCCACCAGGTGGTGGTGGCATGTTATTCTAGTTTCCAAGAGACCTAACATCCTATACCATGTGTCAGGCTGCGCTGGGAGCCATCCCCACCTGATCTCATTTGATCCTGCAGTGACCCTAGTATTACCATCCCCACTTTACAGATGAGAAGATGGAAACTCCAGAGACCCACCCAACATCACACCACTCATAAGAAGCATAACTAGAGTTGTGAACTCAGGTCTGGATTTAAAATCCCACGTTGTTCTCATTGAGCTTTACTGTTGGGGAAGTTTCCTGAAGAGCCCCCTTACAATCTGTCTGCCTTTTGTTTTAATTGAGCGTGCCACACAATTTGCCCTCCAATCAAGACCGTATCTTGTTTCTGGCTAATGATATGTTTGGTCTTTCTGGCAAGGCTAACTCTCCCAGAGTCAAATGGTTAGCATAAACAATCAGGTGTGGCCCCGGGGGCTCTATCATGAATAACTAAGACACTCAGATCCCTCGGGGAATTCCGGAGGTTTAGAGACTCCCTTCCAGGAGCTGGGACTAAGTCCGGATCTCTGTTGGGATAAAGTTAATTCTTCACTGTACACACCTCTATGGCAAAATACAGTCTCCTGGGGCTCCTCTTCTCCACAATGCCTCAGAGTTCAGAAAAATCTTAACACCAAGCATAGTCCAAAATAATGTGGCCAAAATGTGAGGCTCTTTTGATCTGCCTCAAGACAGGGGTAAATGTACAGTATTTAATGAGCTATCTCTGATACATACACTAGGGGCAAGCTTCCATAAGTATAGTCTTTCTCTCAGCTAAGTTTTTGAGAGCTATTGAGTCAGTTTCCACACTCTGATAACCATTGGAGAACAAGTATTTGATGTTATGGTTAACCATCAAACTGTGTGCCTGAAGAGTCAAACCAGCTGGGAGGTAGGATAATCCCTTGAACCTGGGAGGCGGAGGTTGCATTGAGCCAAGATTGTGCCGTTACACTCCAGCCTGGGCAACAAGAGCGAAATTCCGTATCTGGAAAAAAAAAAATGTCAAATCATCTGGGGTGGGACCACTGTCCTCTGATGAATGAGGACACTGACCTATAGGGATTGTCGTTACTTCAAACGTGTGCAGGCTTGGAGTACCCCTGGCACCTAAATGGATTAAAAATACATTTGTCTCTCAAAAATGTGTGGGCATATGTCAAATTAGCAGCGTTCTTACTGCCAAGCAAACTTGCTAGGTCTATTTTTGAGTTGTAACACTTTGGCAATTAAAGTTATTCAAAACTCTTTTAAACTCTGGGAAACCTTGAAACTGTAAATGAAGTGTAAATGCATTGTTGTTTTTTTAAGTTTCAACTATCAAAACTCAACAAACTTTAATGAATCTCTGAAAGCGTCGCTATGAAGGTGAGAAAGGGGAGACACCATCACCACTGGATCCATTTTGTACGAGTGGGTCTATTCCCAGCTGTGTATGATCGTTACGTGATTGGCATCTGTTGCGTGTGCACGGTCCAAATAGGCACGTGGAAAATGGTGTGCAAACACCTGTCACTAGTCATCACAGGCAGGCTCTGTTAAGCTCAGATCTGAAGGCCTTGGCCTGTCTCACCAGGTCTACACTCTTTGCTATCCAAAAAAGCTTATAGCAGCTTCACTGATTATATCAACTTCCCATTTAATGTAGGAAGAGAGTAGATCCACCTAGTATTATCACTTCCAAGAGTAAATATTATGTCGTTGGTGACAATAAAATTGGCAAAATGAATGTCCTCTTGGGTGGCAGATGTTATCAAGATAGCTAGCTGCTCAGGGCTGGGCGTGGTGGTTCACACCTGTAATCCCAGCACTTTGGGAGACTGAGGTGGGCAGATCACTTGAGGCCAGGAGCTCAAGACCAGTCTGGCCAACATGGCAAAACCCCATCTCTATAAAAAATGCAAAAATTAGCACAGGGTGGTGGTGCACACCTGTAATACCAGCTACCCAGGAGGCTGAGGCAGGAGAATCATTTGAACCTGAGAGGCAGAGGTTGCAGTGAGGTGAGATCGTGCCACTGCACTCCAGCCTGGGGAACAGAGCAAGACTCCATCTCAAAAAAAAAAAAAAAAAAAACGGCTCAGGCACTCCCACAAAAGCAGCCAGCCAGGATCTCTGCTCCCCTTCTCTTCTGTGCCAACAGCTTCATCGGGAAGTTGGCCACAGGGCCCTCTTCACAGCCTGTCTTATCCTAAGAGTGCAGCTGGACCCAGGGCTCATTGTCTGCCAGATTTACTTTGCCCTCAACTTCCTGCCATCATAAAAAAACTGCTCGGGCTAAACTGCTTCCTGGCAAATAAAGAAGCAATGTCCACACGAGGAGTCTTTCTGGACCTTGTGACGCTCTTGTGTTTTCGTGGTAATGTGGCATTGGAATGTTTAGCAATGCCGTTGTGCAACCTTCCAAACCCCACTGGGCATATGATCAGCAAAACACCAAAATTCTTTTAATACATAATCCTTGGTTCACTTTGTTGATTATTTACCTTTACCTGGGGTTGTTTGTTAACTCAGAAGAGGGTAATTATGTGCATTCTACATTCCAGGGAGCCGAACACTGTACCTTACCCAGTACACAACAGGTGCGTAATATGAGTTGCATTAAATTGTCATTGGGTTTTAAGTCAGCATATACTACATGAATGAATGTGAGTTGATTGTACATCCCCCCATGGGGTGGACACCCTGAGAATGCTTCTTGTGATGTTAGAGTTTAGAGTTTGGATATAAACAAAATCTTACTTTTGTGTTGTCCTTGAGTGAACAGCCTCCATTTAAGCGTGCCGGAGGGAGTTTGAAGGGAATCAGCTGAGATTCATATTGATGAAAGAAATGAAGTCATTTGAATTTAACACAGCAATTCTGGAAAAGTACTCCCATATATGTGGGACTGTGCAGCCCTGGAAGGTTCTGGTCCTAGCACACCCTGGAACAAGTAGCTTCAGGGTGCATCCAGAGAAACCACAGAGCAGCTATAGCATCAAGCACATAAACCTTGAATATCATCTACCTGTACACTGCAAGAGGCAGCAGCTCAGGGAGCAGAGACCTCTGAGGCCCCCACCATGTTCATTCCTGTGGTCGACACAAAGATGTGCCACAGGTCAAGGAAGGACTTGTAGCCCAGCCGTGGGAAATGTGCTCAGCAGACAGCCTCTAGCTGTCCACAACTTCAAGGTCATCCTCAGCTATAGAGAGCTGCTCCCTCGCTGGAGGTCACAACTTCCCAGGGCAGCTGTGCCTGGTGGCTGAGCAAGGCCGGGATCCAACGCTGGCTAGCATGGTGCAGCCCTAGCTCTGTGGCTCTCCCAGGTGGCCTGGGTTTTCTGAAACCAGCATCATCTAGGTTCGGCTCCTTCCTCTGCCCAGTCCCCCTCCTTCTTTGTATGGAGGTTGATCCCTAATACACATTTGAACCCCAGACTCTTAGCCTCTGCTTCCAAAGAAGCCAGCCTGGGCAGTCACACTCCCTGCCACCAGCACCTCCCCTTGACAGCATTCTAGGCAGCATGAGGTTTTCATTGCTGAGAGGTGAAGAGAATATAGACTTGAGTCGCACATGGAAGCTCATTTGGATAGTCCCATTTTGGCACTGTCCCCAACTTTCTGTGGTTGGACCCTGATGTGAAAAACAAAAAAAAGACACAGACCTAAAATTTTTTTATTATTATTTATTTATATATTGAGACAGGGTTTCACTGCAGTCACCCAGGCTGGGTGCAATGGCACTATCTCTGCTCACTGCAACCTCTGCCTCCTGGGCTCAAGTGACTCTCATGCCTGGGACCCCCAAATAGATGAGGGTACAGGTGCGTGCCATCATCCCCAGCTAATTTTTTTTTTTCTTTTTTTGTTTTTTGAGACAAGGTTACATTATGTTGCCCAGGCTGGTCTCAAACTCCCTGGCTTAAGCGATCTATCCGGCTTGGCCTCCCAGGCCTGAATTTTTAAAATCATCACACTATTTCATTTAGAAGAAACTGCATTGCAGATAGGAAAGTGGGGGCTCACTATCAGAGGAAAGGGACCATTCACATCAATTCTTTTATTTTATTTATTTATTTATTTTGAGATGGAGTCCTGCTGTGTGGCCCAGGTTGGAGTGCAGTGGCGCGATCTCGGCTCACTGCAACCTCTGCCTCCCAGATTCAAGTGATTCTCCTGCCTCAACCTCCCTTCACACCAATTCTTTACATCAAAATGACCAGTTTGCAAGAAGTTCAACCTAAGATCCCCTGCAGAGCTATCCTGTGGAGGGCAGGGAGAGGTGCTCCCCAAGCTCTGATAGAAAGGGGCTAGGAACATTCTAGGTGAATCATTCTAGCAAATTTCACAAAAGCTATTTGAAAAGAGTATTGATTACATATACTAGAAAAGAGTCATGGCCAGGCGCGGTGGCTCACGCCTGTAATCCCTGCACTTTGGGAGGCCGAGGTGGGCGGATCACGAGGTCAGGAGATCGAGACCATCCTGGCTAACACGGTGAAACCCCGTCTCTACTAAAAATACAAAAAATTAGCCAGGCGCGGTGGCAGGTGCCTGTAGTCCCAGCTACTCGGGAGGCTGAGGCAGGAGAATGGCGTGAACACAGGAGGCGGAGCTTGCAGTGAGCCGAGATCGCACCACTGCACTCCAGCCTGGGTGACAGAGTGAGACTCCACCTCAAAAAAAAAAAAAAGAGTCATAATATCTGTTCAGAAAAATATTTGCAGGGAGTTAAACATTAAGAGTCTCTTCAGCCGTTGATTTTTAAACTTCTTTCTCAAACTACTGACATAAGTATGGAATCATTATGGAGGAACTGATATATTTCTTTGTTTAATCAGGAGATTGAGATCAAAGATCCTGCTCTGAGTCATTTCCGATTCAGAGCCCAATTTAGCTTTTTTTCATCTTATCTTGACTCATAATTCATTGCTTATATATTCTTCTCGTCTGCTAGACCATAAAGTCCTTGAGAATAGAGACATTTTGACATATTTTTGCACCCACCTCACTCCTCCATACCCGACTCCATGCACAGTGGAGTGCCCATGAGGCTGGCAATCATTAAATGAAAAGGTAACAAAGTTCAAGGAAAAGTGGCAAAACATTGCAGCTGTGCTTCATGCCAAGCCTGGAACAAGTGACAGAAAGTTCTACTGAAGGGGCCGCAGTCATCCAGTTGGGCCAGTCTCTTTCCTGGCAGCATAACTTAGCAGGATGTTGAGATATTTCAACAGGTCTGAAGATGGTCCTGCCATACGTTCATTTGAAACCCACAAGAAGAAGCTGCTCACTTGTTTATTGAGTTCATATGGTCCCAAGTGGCTCTGGGACACCTGGAAAGGTCTGTGGTCCTGGCAGAGGGAGAAGGGGCTGGGGGCAAGGGTTTAGGGGGTGCATATTGTAGGCAATATCCACATGGTTTCCCAACTGGGACTTTGGCTGGTCAGGGGGATGTGTATGGATTTCCAGGTACCTAGGGACTAGAGATTCCTTAGGTCTCATTCTCCCATGAAGTCTCTTCCTTCAGCCTTCCAAGCTGCCAGTATCCTATCCTTCTGTGACCACCAAGTTTTCTAGGGCAGAGAAAATTACATTCTTTTTTTAAACAATGGGTGTATCTAAATTCCAAACCACACTCTCCCCATTTATATATGTATATATACACACACATATATATACTATGTTGTGTAATATATATATAATATATATTCATTAGTGATACATATTATTCTAGAAAAGAGCACATTTTTATATAAATTGTTTCAGACATCTTTTAATACAAATGTTAATTAATATTGTTTTATTTTAGAAAAATATACTTTTTACTTAATAATGTATTTAGATCAACTTTTTAACTTAATGTATTATACTTATATAATATATAATACATTTATAATTTACTTTTTTACTTTATAATGTACTTAGATGAACTGTCCATGTCAATAGATAAACATTGCTGTCTTTTTTAATGCCTGCAGATAATTCTATCCTATGGATGTAGCATAATTTCCTTAGCAAACCTTATTGCTGGCATTTGGACCATTTTCAATTGTTCATTGTTTTTTGTTTATGTTTTTGTTTTTTGAGACAGAGTCTCGCTCTGTCATCCAGGCTGGAGTGCAGTGACACGATCTCAGCTCACTGCAACCTCCACCTCCCGGGTTCAAGCAAGTCTCCTGCCTCAGCCTCCTGAGTAGCTGGGATTACAGGATTACAGTGCGCCAACACACTGTTGTGCTGTCCTTCTGAGTGAGCCTTTTTTTCTTGCAGCACACACCCCACCCTGGCTCACCCAGCATCCTTGCTCGTGGCTGACTTCCTCCTAACCTCTGCCACCACTAGAAAATTAGCCTGACTAATTTTGTATTTTTTTAGTAGAGATGGGGTTTCACCATGTTGGCCAGGCTGGTCTCAAACTCTGGACCTCAGGTGATCTGCCCACCTCAGCCTTCTAAAGTGTTGGGATTACAGGCATCAGCCGCTGCACCTAGCTAATTGTTCACTGTTTTGATCAGCCATTGCTGAAAACAGTTGCTAGTAGCTTAGAGGAGAAACAATAATATCTTCATAGTTCACAGTTTATGAAACACTTTCATATGTATTGTGTCATCAAATGCTTCTACCAGCCAGATGAAGTAGGTATGTCAGAAAAGGAAGGCTTAGCAATGTTGCAACTTGCCCAAGCTGGGTGGGAAAATTGTGTCTCAAAGCCAGGATTTCTAC
The DNA here is from genome assembly GCF_007565055.1 of Rhinopithecus roxellana. Classification (NCBI taxonomy): domain Eukaryota; kingdom Metazoa; phylum Chordata; class Mammalia; order Primates; family Cercopithecidae; genus Rhinopithecus; species Rhinopithecus roxellana. Next base: position 58,893,862 of record NC_044554.1, read on the forward strand.
CTCTAAGAAACTGACTTAAAGGGATCAAAAGGACAATGTGGATGCAAACGTCATTTGATTAAAAATGATTGTCTTGCCCAGTAGTAATTTTAGAGCATTGTGGGGTTATTTTGTAATCTTTATTGCATTTTTAGGAAATTCTGTCAAATTTCAGAGTTCTTTAGAGGCAGCTTCAACCCTTTACTTACAATTCATTCCCAACCAACAATTCCTGGTCTGCCATATTTATAGTTGGAAATGATTGAAACAAACAAAATGTACAACTGCATAGGTGAACCTGAATATCCCGGCTTGCTGCTGGAGTATGGAGAATTTCCCTGTCCTGTGTTCACTCACTTGAGCAGTCTGGAATGGGAATTCCCCAGCCAACACCCTGTCTCAGCCTCACTTATCCATGGGTGAGGTCCATGGGCCATGTGACCATGGCAGTGACAGACTCCCTGCTCAGAACTGCCTCTCCTCATTGATGGGGGAGCAGCCATTTGGTCACATGTGTCGCTAATACCCAGGTATTATGTGATGTGCTAAGAATAAAAAATTAAGTTGTAAAATAACAATATTCACGTCCTTCTCTTTTCCTAATTTCAGCTGGAGACCAAGGCAATCTTTTCATCCTAAGCAAGATTTAGTATACTTTTCCCTCTCTCCTCTCCTATTCCCACCCTGTTGCATTGCATGTTGCATGCACACACACGTGCCTACACACATTTGTGAGCCCCAGTCCTCATTTGACAGAAAGGATTTAAAATGAATAAAAGATATGGGAGGGAAATTATAAAGAAAAAGAAACAAACTGGCTAGATGGACTTGCCTCCAAATCTCAAGGGTACTGGCTAATGTTAGTGTAGCTTGGAGATCACCTAATCATTTAATGAAACACAGAGAAGAGAGAGATGCATTTGCTAGTCTAAAAAACCACAAGTCAGTGAATGCAAATGTGCCCTATTCAGAAAACCAAATTAAAGCAACTACTGGGAATTCTCTGCATAGTTAAGCAGAGCAATTTTTCCCCCTTTAAGGCCATGTTTACCCTGCAGAAATCACATATCCTGAAGCCAGAAACCTAGAAATGCATCATTTTCAGGAAGGATGTATCACATTAGCCGAGCCCTGTCCTTCAAAGGAAGAAACTTGAAATTCATCATTGCCCTGGACAGCTTCTGCACATGCTGCAGCTGCAAAGAGAGAAAGCATGTTCCAGCGCTTCTATTTCACTCTGCTGTTAAATGACAGGTGTCTGAGCCAGTCAGAGCCTTGGCCTTGCTCTGACCCACAGCCACAATCCAACGTGAAGATGGTTCAAGAGACCTTAGACCAGGGAAGTGCCTTCCAAAGCCAAATACAGGCAAATGAAGTCATGGGGAAGATTCATGGCCCAGCTCCTGAAATTTGCCACCGGGTCAGTTGCAAGCATTGATTCAACATGTATATTCTTTGCTTAATTGCTAGAGAGCCTTTCTTCCCATTGTCTGTCTCCATCTCCAACCAGGCCAATGATGGATTTCCATTTCAGGGAATGGAAATGCCCTCAGCCTAGCCCAAGCTAAAAGGGGATTTGTGTGAGCATCCTGAGATGTCATAAGGAAGAATCCCAGAGCAGGCAGGAGAATGTCTGCCTCTCTCTGAGTCTCCATCTAGGTGTGTGCTCTTCATCTCTGGGTCAGTGTCTGTCTCCCTGTGGGTTTCTCAGCTTGCTTTCCCCACATCTTTCTGTCCCACAGGAAACTCATTCCCACAGCTCCACGTGGACTTGTCTTCAATGGCGCTGAGATCGGCTGAGGCTGATTCATTCTGATTCTCAATTTCGGATTCCTAGAAGACAGAAGCTTGTAAACAAAAACAACACACTTCTGCCTTCATGGAATAATTTAGTAGAGAGAAAAACACACCACCAAAAATAGGCACATACATAGATAAAGCACAATGTAAGAGGAGGTAGCATGCAAAAGTACAGACAGCTACAGGACAGAACCACAGAATGATGGTGTGATGGCGGATGTGGGGGGTGTGATTATGTAGACTGGGAGTACCAGGAATTGCAGTCCTCAGGGAGTGACATTTAAGCCAAATGTAAAAAAAAAAAAACAAAAAAAAAAAAACGGAATTAGCCATTCATTGAGAAGGAAAATAACATTCTGGGCCAGGGAACCACAGGACCAAAGCCCTGGGGTGGGGAAGAGCTGAGCTTACTTAATTAATAACATTACATGCCCCTGTGGCCAGAGTGTGGTAAACAGCAGAAGGTGACCTAGGATGAGCCGGAGAGGTTCTCCAGGGCCAGAGATATTGGGTCTCATAGGCCAGGTTAAGGGTTTGGGATTTTGTTGAAAGTGCCATGGGAAGCCATGAAAGGATTTTAAGCAGGTGCACTATTTTGTTTGTTTCAAAGGATCATTCTGTCTACAGTGCGAACCAGTGTAACTGGGAAACAACCATGGAGGCAGGGAGACCAGTTCAGAGCCCACTTCAGGCCTACAGAGGAGAAATTATGCTGGCTTCTTAGTCCAGGGCTACAGGTCATGGCAGTGGCCAATCCATGATAATCTGAGGCTCACAGCTCCCCAGGTTTCTGCCCTGAGCAACGGGTGGATGCAGGTACCAGCAATGAGATGGGAAACCCTGGAGCAGGAGCAGATGGGGCAGGACACATTAGGCTTCAGCTGCCTCTGAGACATCAAAGTAGAATAGAAAACCAGGTAATTGTATATGAGAATCTAACACCAGTCACTGTCCTTAAGGAGCTTACATTCAAGTCAGAGGATACAGGAAACAATAGTTATATGATGGCCGGGCGCGGTGGCTCAAGCCTGTAATCCCAGCACTTTGGGAGGCCGAGACGGGCGGATCACGAGGTCAGGAGATCGAGACCATCCTGGCTAACATGGTGAAACCCCGTCTCTACTAAAAAAAAAAAAAAATACAAAAAAACTAGCCGGGCGAGGTGGCGGGCGCCTGTAGTCCCAGCTACTCGGGAGGCTGAGGCAGGAGAATGGCGTGAACCCGGGAGGCGGAGCTTGCAGTGAGCTGAGATCCGGCCACTGCACTCCAGCCTGGGCGACAGAGCGAGACTCCATCTCAAAAAAAAAAAAAAAAAAAAAAAAAAAAAAAAAAAAAAAATAGTTATATGATATGGATAATAAAACAATTTGTGGTGTGGATAAGTATGAAAGTTGTCAGAATCAAAATGAGGTCTCTAATGTTCAAAAAAAAAAAAAAATGAAAGAAAAACCTGACAAATAGAGCCGAGGAAGGCCGTGAAGAGAGGTCTCACACTTGTATTCATGAAAACAAAAACCATCACAAAAGACGGCTGGTATGGTTTGCCTGTGTCCCCACCTAAATCTCACCTTGAATTGTAGCTCCCAAAATTCCTACGTGTCATGGGAGGGCCCTGGTGGGAGGTAATTGAATCATGGGGGTGGGTCTTTACTGTGTTGTCCTCATCATAGTGAATAAGTCTCATGAGATCTGATGGTTTTATAAAGGGGAGTTCCCCTACGCAAACTCTCTTGCCTGCTGCCCTGTAAGATGTGACTTTTCTCCTCCTTTGCCTTTCGCCATGATTGTGAGTCCTCCCCAGCCATGTGGAACTGTGAGTCCATTAAATCTCTTTCCAGTCAGGCATGGTAGCTCACGCCTATAATCCCAGCACTTTGGGAGGCCAAGGTGGAGGGGTCACCTGACGTCAGGAGTTTGAGACCAGCCTGGCCAACATGGCAAAACCCCTTCTCTACTGAAAAAACAAAAATTAGCCGGGTGTGGTGGCGGGTGCCTGTAATCCCAGCTACTGGGGAGGCTGAGGCAGGAGAATCACTTGAACCTGGGAGGTGGAAGCTACAGTGAGCCCAGATTGTGTCACTGCACTCCAGACTGATTGACACAGAGAGACTCTCTCAAAAAACAAAACAAAACAAAAGAATCTAGCACAGTCTGGCTGAGAATGATAAAGTTGAGGGCCATCAAGATAAAGAGAGTTTTTTTTTTTTTTTAATCATGGGAGAAGTGCAGAGTGAAAAGCGAACAGAGACTAGGATTGAGCTGGAGACTCCCACATTAATTGCTGAGGTAGAGGAAAATCAACCAGGAGGTCTGAGAGAGACTAGCTGGAGATAAATAAGGAAAATAGGCAAGCAGGCTGTCCCGTAGCAAGGACAGAGATGGAGAAGGCAGCTGGGCAGAGCCACTGAGAGATTTAGCTGCTTAAACCAACACTGACCCAAGGCCTGCATGCAGAGGTGTGCGTTGGTCACTGTCCCAGAAGGTGTCCATTAGACGTAACTAATGATGACACTGTTTCTATTTTCCTTCCAACTCCTTCATGTTTTATAACTATTCCAGGTAGACGTTTTACTGTAAACATCCACCTATCTATTCACCCACCCATCCACCCACCCATCCATTGATCCATCCTTCCACCATCCATCTATCCACCCATTCTGCCATCCATCCATCCACCCCTCCATCCATCCACCCATCCACACATACATCCATCCATGTCCCCGACTTCCCACTAAGGTGCAGGACACACAAGAATGCACAAGGAGGAGCCCTCAGTCTTCTTTCCTTCCTTTCCCTTCTCTACTGGTTTTTGTTTTCTGGCTCTGAAGAAATTGTGCAGGATGTGCTTCACGTACGTATAACAATATGCATTCTGGTATTTGGTCTTGGTAAAGCACCTCACATCCCAGTTTAATTATGTTGAGTTAGTAGTCGTAATAATAGCAATAGTAGTAACACTATGATTGAAACAATCTCCCTTTTAATGAAGAGAAGGAATATTTCTAGCCTTCCAAATTACCCGCATTGTGTTTTTGCAGTCTAGATTGGCTCTAACCCATTTAAGACGACTTTCCCCCAGTTAACTCAGTTTCTTTCAACATTTGCATTTTCTTTCAGCCTGTCAGCATGAAAAACTCTTATGTAGTGATGCCTTAAAGGTCAGTGTAGTACCGTCACAAAGACTGATGAGACTATTTTCTCAAAAGACAAATCTGTTGTGCTGTTCTTCAGAGTGAGCCCTTTTTTTCTTGCAGCACATGCCCCACCCTGGCTCACCCAGGATCCTTGCTCGTGGCCGACTTCCTCCCTAACCTCTGCCACCATTAGAACCATAAGTTCTCCTTTCCTGGGTAGGTCCCTTCTCTTGCTACCATCTGCTGTATCTATATCGTTTATTCATCGAGCTTGGTAATGATGGTAGATTTCACGAGAGCTTCTCCACATAGATTCACATATTCCTTAATGACCGTCTATGGCACAGATTACAAAATAAGGCACTACCAATCCTTCTTCAAATCTTCTATTATGTCAGACTTCACCTATCACCAGTTTTTTCTCTGTGTCTAGACTGTTGTAAAGCAACCTCACAGCAGTTCATTTATTCTGTGCCAGCCACCACCTCTTAGTCTCTCTTCTCTCTGCTACTTACCTCATTCCAATTATACCCAGTGCAGCCCAGAGTTTCACAACTTGAGGCCATCCTCTATCTTTCTTTAGGGCAGCATATTCCATACCACTCAGTTTTTTGTTTTTGTTAATATTTTTTCTTTTTTGCATTCTCTTTTCCCTAAACTCTGAGCCCATTCCAACAGCAGATAGCCTCACAGCCATCTTGGAAGCAGGCAGTGTATCCTCACTGGACACCCTTTAAAGTGGATGGAAGACATAAATCCTCAGTAAATAGATAGACTCCATCAGCCTGTGTTTGCTGTGGCAGGTGATGAATTAGGGGGATTCACCTTCTGACGTGTGAGAGTTGTTAACCCTGCAATGGCTCTAACAGAAAAACAAGTTGCCTAGTGTCTTTCCCTGGGGGCCTTTCAAAATAAAAATGAACCTGCCTCAGATGATTTAGCGGGGACAAATTAGATGACTTTTCAAAACTCCTTCCAGTGCTGAGTTTCTACTTTTCATCTCTTCCCCGACTCTGCCCTCTGATTTCAGGAGCATGAGAGAAGTTGTGTCGTGATGGACCGCACCCATTCTTCCCACTCTGGGTTCTCTTTGTCCTGATTTTATTGATGGGGTGAGGTGGACTTCCTGTAAATCTATCAGAAAGATATCCAAAGCACACCTCGGGATGCATATTAAATCTAAGAACCCGATGTCCTTTTACTGCTGCCCCTGAATAACAATTATGCATCTATTTCTGCACTTGATCATGTCTCAGATTTGCTGATTTTCTTTGCTCATGCTCATCTTGCCAAGTTTTGAGCGAATGGGCAATTCTCCGAGGCATTGAAAGTCTCCTGAGAAATAATTAATCCATGAATTGTTCGTTTGAGAGAGTAGCTGTGAACCCAGGAGCATGTTCTTATGTAGCCTCCTGAATTTAAAAGCTTGTGCTTAGCACAGGTGCATTGTGTGGCTTAATGTGATGTGTGCTACTCAGGGAACTCACTTGCTCTACAAACATTACCAAGCATCCACTATGTGCAAAGCTCGGTGCTTGGGAGATGCTAGGGAGACTCCCAAAGCCAGAGCACAGAGTTGGTGGCATGGCAGTGAGCACAGCTGCTGTCCAAAGACACAGCATGCTCTCTAACAAAGGAGGAAGAGGATTTCAGGAAGATGAGCAACAGCCTGGACTCTGGAGCCAGACAGACCCGGGCTTTTACCCACCACCAGCTTCATCACTGCACAGCCAAGGGATTTTACACATTACCAAGCCCCCGCTAAGCCTCGCTTTCTTCCTCTCTGAAATGGAGAGAAATATAAGACTGTTGCGAAGTTTAAGTGAGCAAATGAAAGTGAAGTGTTCCACCAGTGTCCAGTGTGTTAAATGAATAATGGCTACTCCCAGCACCTGAATTTGGCTGAGCTGTTTTATTTAAAGTGTGTCTCAGTGTATGGCTATATTCAAAAGAAACACTTTCTCCCACAGAAAGCTTTGGAGCAAATGTCTTGTCTGAATGTGCCGTAGGGAGGTAAAGAGATTGCATTCTACAATTAAGAGCAAGCAGGGCTCCCCAACCATTCTCTTTACTCCTCTCCCTACCCAAAATTCCACACCTCACGCAATGACCCCACCTCTCTACTTTTCATAAGTCCTCCTCCCACTCCCCACCTGACTCTCCCACTCTTCTCCTCACTCCCAAACCACCTCCAGCACACCCATCCCACCTTCCTGAAACCAAGAAGCCTCCGACAGAAGCAGTGTCCTGAGTTCTTTTTAAACCATGCAGGGCATTTATCAGTATTTCTAAGGATTGTGGAGGCTGTTCACTTGAGGGAAGTGATTTTTCCCACTTGTGTTAAAAAATAAAAACAAAACCTTGGGTTTCAGAGGAAAATCCATGGGAGAATCTGACAGGATGGAGAAGGAAGCAGGAGAAAGTGGAAGCAGAAGGTTTTCCCCTTCTTTACAAGAGATAACGAGCACTTGTCCTTCCAAAGCAGGGGAGGCATAACTGCTCAGTATACTGGCCCTGGAAGGAAAGCTGGGATGCTAATTGCACACATTGCAATGGTCAACAAAGTCTATGGTTCCTTTTCACCATCACTATGAGAGCAGGGCTTTCTGCAGTAGTTCTGCAGTTCCGACAATGTAGTGAAGCACCCTGCACCTGCCTCTAGCTGAAAACACAGAAGGAGGCAGAAAATGCAAAAACATACTCTCAGGCCAGGCTGACTTTCCCAGAGTCACACCACATCTCTGAAGAGGAACAAAGCATGAAAGGACCTGAATTCAAAATGAAGCTGGTGGCCAGGCGTGGTGGTTCACGCCTGTAATCCCAGCACTTTGGGAGGCCAAAGCAGGCAGATCACCTGAGGTCAGTAATTCAAGACCAGCCTGACCAATGTGGTGAAACCCTGTCTCTACTAAAAATACAAAAATTAGCTGGGCATGATGGTGGGTGCCTGTAATCCCAACTCTTCAGGAAGCTGAGACAAGAGAATCACTTGAACCCAGGAGGCTGAGATTGTACCACTGCATTCCAGCCTGGGTGACAGAGTAAAACTCAGTCTCAAAAAAAAAAAAAGAAAAAAAAAAAAACAAGAATAAAAAATAAAGCTGGCATGCAATGTGCAGCTGCCCAAGACCCCCCATGGAGCCTACAAAAGGCTCGCGTGACTATGGGTTTGTCTGGCCCTTGTGAGAAGGGGTTTCTGGAGGTACAGACAGCAACAGCTCTTGGGTACATCAAACAGGGCCTCCTGCATACACCTTGGCTGTGTGTTTCATTAGATACACTTTAAAGTGGACAGAGGGTGGGTGGAAGAAGACTGAAGTCAATTGAGTGCATTCCATATGCCAGGAGGCTTACATCTGTCATTTTGCTGAATTATCTAATGCTGGATTAGGTAGGTGTTATTACTCTCTTTTTATGGATGAAGAAACTGAAGCTGAAGTTTTTAAAAACAACTTGCATAGGGCTTAACAACTGACAAGAAGCAGAGTCAGAATGTAAAGGAAGATCCATCTGATTCCAAAATACCTACTTTTCCCATAACTCTCCATAATCTTCCCCATCTTTGGGGTTTCACATTAAAATTAAAACCTCATGTGTTTTATAGACAAACTTTACACTTTCCTAAATTAAGGTTTAATAGAGAGACCCCCTCAAATCATTTTCAATTGACAAATATGTGAGGTGGTAGATACGTTAATTAGCTTGATTTAATCATTCCACAGTGTAAACACTTATCAAAACATCACATTGTAGCCATGGTATATAGTATTATTACTTGTCAATTAAAAATATAATAAAATTTTTAAAAATCATTTTCACAGAAAAAAAACTTGTGCAAACCCAACTTAATTAAAATCATTAATCCACCCTTTGCTCAAAAAAACAGCACACACTCTGCTACTTTCAGGCTCTGGCATTATTTATTTCCTGGGCATGTTCAGAATGGACAAATGACTGTGACATCTGGTGTACATGTCAAATGTAATTTTGCTGCAAATGGAAGAGGAAACTCTCTTTTGGAGATTATGGTGGCCCCAGTCTCACTTCTGCACAGGCTCAGGGCAGTTTAAGACCATTCACTGAGGCAGCCACAATGCCCCAAAATTATATGGAACGATTGTGCATTCAAATGCTGTCATTCACCATTTCAGAAGCCGAAATACAGCTATCTGTACAACTGTTTTCACAAAATGTAGAATCACAGCAAATGAACATTACTCCCTCCCTTCTGAAACACGTTGCTCAGACGTGTTCCCTTTGTTCACCAAGTTAATGAACTCTCCTCACTGCAGGTGAAGGACTAAAAAGAAAGAAAAAAATCTTTGATTAAGAAGAAAGAAGAGGGGTGACTTAATCATTACCCACCTACACTGGGAAGTCTGCATAGATGAGCTTTCTTTTAAGAAAGGGACTTCTTAATTGGCATCTGCCTTTTTTTCTTCTTGTATTTCTAATTTGACCTTCCCAAATGGCATGTGGATCTATAAGGAGATGAGGGGGGCGGTCTCAAAGAGAAGGAATTATTGCAAATTAAGGGAAGCCAATGGCCTCCAGAATCTTTGTTCTTTTATGATTTCTTCTGCAATTCATAGAAGTAGGATGAACAGGGCTGGCCTTGCTCGCTGAGCTGTTGCACAGAGTAAAGCCACCTGTAAAAACAAAGCAAGGCATCCACTCTCTAATATGCAAGGCAGTGTTCTTTATGGGTGATATAGTTTGGCTGTGTCCCCAACCAAATCTCAACTTTTATTGTAATAATCCCCATGTATCAAGGGTGGGGCCAGGTGGAGATAACCAAATCATGGGCATGGATTCCCCCATACTGTTCTCATGGTAGTGAATAAGTCTCATGAGATCTGATGGTTTTGTAAATGGGAGTTTTCCTGCACAATCTCTCTTGCCTGTCTCCATGTAAGATGTGACTTTACTTCTCCTTTGCTTTCTGCCATGATTGTGAGGTCTCCTCAGCCATGTGGAACTGTGAGTCCATTAAACCTCTTTCCTTTATAAATTACCCAGTCTCAGGTATGTCTTTATTAGCAGTGTGAAAATGGACTAATACAATGGGAGAGGAAAAGTCTGTCATGCTGCCCTCACAATGTCTCTGGAGGTTTTTTGTGGCTGGTTCATTCTGAATTCCCCTTGGCCACAGAATCAACCCTCAACTCCCTGCTACTGAAAAACCTGGTTTCAAAGGCTCCCTACACAGTGACTAGCACATCATAACCTCATTTCCTAGGACAATAGTTGTTGAGAGTGATCCAGCTTCTCAAATCTCCTGCTAAAACTCTCTCCTGAGGACTCCAGCCAAGAACTACGACTACCTCCTCCAGGTCCCCATATTGCTACCTGGCATATTGTTGACTCAGTATTAATGACAAAAATTAAAATGATGCTGACACTATCCAATAAAGGAACTAGACAGGGAAACCTCTGAATCCTCCTGATGCCTCAGCAAATACTAAGTTAAAGACAATCACTGGAAACTTAGGTCAGAAAACACATTATCAGCCCTGTATATGGCCATTAAGAATCTTAGCCAGATGGAAGGCAGAAAAAGCACAGCAGCAAAGCACCTCTTCCACTTTCTCAGCTACTTGGAACAGCAAAGCACTGTATATGTACATACACAACAACCAACTGAAGTATATATTGTGCAAACAACCTGTGCCAGAGATTTCAGGTACCTATGATTAGCAACCAAGGGGAGTTGGCCCAGCTTTATAGATTTTCCTGTAATGAGATCATTACTTTATACACTTAGCCAGTTCTGCATGACAAGTTTCTTTATAATCCCTTTACGACTTTGTGGGGATTTTTTGTTTGTTTTTTGTTTTTGTTTCTGAGATAGGGTCTCACTCTGGCACCCAGGCTGGAGTGCAGTGGCATGATCTTGGCACACTGCAGCCTCGACCTCTAGGGCTCAAGCGGTAATCCTCCTACCTCAGCCTCCTGAGTAGCTGGGACTACAGGCACGTGCCACCATGCCCAGCTAATTTTTATATTTTTGTTTTAGAGATGGAGTTTCACCATGTTGTCCAGGCTGGTTTCAAAGTCCTGGGCTCAAGCGATCAACCCACCTTGGCTTCCCAAAGTGTTCAGATTACAGGCGTGAGCCACCGCGTCTGGTGCCTTTATGACTTTCTACAAGTTCATGCAATGTAGGAGGCAAGGAGCATAAAGACATAAAACTTGGGCTCTGTGTAATCCCAGCACACTGGGAGGCCAAGGCGAGTGGATCATGAGGTCACGAGATCGAGACCATCCTGGCTAACATGGTGAAACCCCATCTCAACTAAAAATACAAAAAATTAGCTGGGCGTGGTGGCGGGTGCCTGTAGTCTCAGCTACTTGGGAGGCTGAGGCAGGAGAATGGCGTGAACCCGGTAGGCGGAGCTTGCAGTGAGCCGCGATCGCGCCACTGCACTCCAGCCTGGGCGACAGAGCAAGACTCCTCCTCAAAAAAAAAAAAAAAAGAAAAAAGAAAAAGAAAAAACTTGGACTCTGGGAGGACATGCCTAAGAACCAAAGAAAGCTCTGAGAACATGGGAGCTCTGGATTTAAATCTAGCTCCGGCCATGTAAGTTTGTCTCAAGTTTTAAACATCTGCCTCAGTTTTTCTCTCTGTGAATTGGAGAGAAGAGCACTACCATGTACCACAAGACTACTGAAAGGATGAGCATTTTAAGAGGTTAAAAACATGCTGCAGACATAAACTACACATGCAATTTACAAGGTTTCTTTATCTGAGAAACCCAAGGTACATCAAGTCCATTCACATTGTTAATATATGCTGAGCATATGCTGTAAGTGGCCAGAAGGTAATATAGGTGCTGGTTGCAGCAATGGTCAGAACAGACAAAGTCCCTGTCCTTAAGGAGCTTACATTCAAGTCAGAGGAGATGGGAAACAATAGTTATATGATATGGGTAATACAATAATTTGTGATGTGGATAAGTATGAAAGTTGTCAGAATCAAAATGAGATGTCTAATGTTCAAAAAAAAAAAAAAATGAAAGAAAAACCTGACAAATAGAGCCGAGGAAGGCCGTGAAGAGAGGTCTCACACTTGTATTCATGAAAACAAAAACCATCACAAAAGACGGCTGGTATGGTTTGCTTGTGTCCGCACCTAAATCTCATCTTGAATTGTAGCTCCCAAAATTCCCACGTGTCATGGGAGGGCCCTGGTGGGAGGTAATTGAATCATGGGGGTGGGTCTTTCCCATGTTGTTTTCATGACAGTGAATAAGTCTCATGAGATCTGATGGTTTTATAAAGGGGAGTTTGCCTACACAAACTCTCTTGCCTGCTGCCCTGTAAAATGCGGCTTTTCTCCTCCTTTGCCTTTCACCCTGATTGTGAGTCCTCCCCAGCCATGTGGAACTGTGAGTCTATTAAACCTCTTTCCAGCCAGCCGTGATAGCTCACACCTGTAATCCCAGCACTTTGGGAGGCTGAGGCGGGCAAATCACCTGAGGTCAGGAGTTCGAGACAAGCCTGGCCAACATGGAGAAACCCTGTCTCTACTAAAAATACAAAAAATTAGCTGGGCATGGTGGGTAGGTGCCTGTAATCCCACCTACTGGGGAGGCTAAGGCAGGAGAATCGCTTGAACCCAGGAGGCAGAGGTTGCAGATAGCGGATACCACGCTATTGCACTCCAGCCTAGGCAACAAGAGTGAAACTCCTTCTCAAAAAAAAAAAAAAAAAAAAAAACCTCTTTCCCTTAAAACTACCCAGTCTCAGGTATGTCTTTATTAGCAGTGTGAGAATAGACTAATACAACTGCAAAAACCACAACCTTGCCCAAAGGCCATCATCACCTTACACAAAAAAATACTTTTGCAAGGACATCTGCCCAGCACCTGCTTGTGTAACCTTGGGCTGGTGTCAGCCTTGTTACTGATCTGTGTAGCCAAGGATAATTATTTCAAAATAATTATGTAATCCTCCTCATTTTTCCTTTAAAAACTTTTGTCTCCCTTTATCTCCCTGAATACACACATAGTTTACTATCACACACATTTTACCATTGCAATGTTCTATTTCTAAATAAATACCTTTTCTTTTAGAAAACCTCTCTGTTATTTAGGTTGCATAAGTATGCTTAAAAAAAAATAAGGAAGAGTAAGTTGCTGGAGAGTGATGAAGGGGGGAAAAAAAGTCCTGCTATTTTAGGCAGGATGACCAGGTACAGTCTCTCTAATGAGTTCATTTGAGCAGAATCTGAATGAAGTGAGGAAGTGGGTGATGTGGATATTTGAGGATGAAGCAATCCAAGCATAGAGAAACGCAAAATGCAAAGGCTCACCCATCCCTCAGTATTCCAATCAGAAAAGGGACAAAGGTTTGCTTCCTCAAACAGAGGCTGAGGATGCTGAGGTCCAGAGAAAGGGGAGATGTGGGTAAATCCACACCATTTCACAGTCTGGATAGAAGCAAGGCAAAAAACAAAAAAGCAGATCTGGCTGCAGTCCCATCTACTCTATCAGTGCTCTGGTTCTGAATGTTTGTGTGTCTCCAAAATTCTTATGTTGGAAATCTAACTGCCAAGGTAATGGTAATAGGAAGCGGGGTCTTTGGGAGGTAAGTAGGTCACAAGGGCTAGGCCCTCATAATGAGATTACCACCCTTATAAATCAGGCCCCAGGGAGCTCCTACGCCCCTTCTGCCATGTGGGACACAGCAGGAGGACACCATCTGTGAATCCATCTATGGAACCCAATCTGCTGGCACCTTGATCTTGGACTACCCAGCCTCCAGAACCATAAGAAATAAATTTTTGTTGTTTATAAGCCACCCAGTCCATGGTATTTTGTTACAGCTGCCTGAATGCACCGAGGCAGTCAGCTAGTGTTAAGAACTAAGCTGTAGCAGCCTTCCTGTTTTCTCAGACCCACATTTCTCTGTGAAGATCCTGCTACTTTTGTCTATAAGATGGGGTCTGGATTCTGTGCATCTCTGAAAATGGCAGCAGGAAACTTTGAAAGTGGTCTTATTTATGCAAAGCAACACATTATCCGCCTACACTGTGCCTGTGAGTGGGCAGCCGGCAAAACAAAGCCGAGGCCCTGCACTTTACACACAAAGTGCCCATTACCCTCCCACTAAATTTTTTTTTTGGAAGGCTTTAGCTAAATTACAAGCCACTTTACTGTCTGAGTACGCCTCATTGTAGTGTGTATATTATACTTAGCCATAAAATGTCTTAAGGTTTCTTGAGTTGGAAATAGGTATAACATTACAGTCCATTATTATTATAAATTTCTCTTCATTACTCTTTGTTATATTTCTTAGCTCTAACCAAAATAATTCTTACTCTGCTGACTGTTTACAACCTTCAACTGTAAAGTGGATGGTCCCAGAGTTCTTCCAGATCATCATTTACTGAGCTCTACCTATTCAGCTCTTTTAATCTTTCTTCATAAATCAGGTTGTCCTTCTCCATCGTTCTTGTTGCATTTCCCCTCACGCTCACCCCATTTGTCTGTACCTGGCTGGTAATTAGGTGCTCAGAGCTGAGCACAGCCTTCCAGGTGGGGTCTCAGCAGAGTCGTCTGTTTCTCCAAGTGTTGCTTAGTGGATCCATTTCCATTTCGTCCTGGGCCCCACATTTCACTCCAGACAGAGCTGAGCTGACAGCACAAAGGAGAACAACACAGACATTACCCAGACCCAGAAAATGGGTCCTGGGAGGAAGATACAAAGCTGGGCCATGTTCTATTTAGGGCCCAGAAGCAGTCACAGGAAGAGATGCTATGAAGAGGGCAGGGATTAATTTTTTACTCCATCTTCAGTGACAATAAGAGAACAGGTGTTATGTGGCAGCAGAGACATTTTGTCTTAAATGTTATGAAAACCTGCATGGTGCTAAGCTTTCTAGGATTTCTTTCCTTCCAGAAGTCACTCAAAGCCTACTCTACAGTAAGGTGACAGACAAGGTGGAGCCTCCTACTCCAGGAGGATGCTGAAGGCACGACCCAGCAACTTGCTCTTTCCTGCCCACATTCCCTCACCTCTGACAGGCTCCTTCTCTCTCCCAAGTCACAGATAGGGGCACTTGCCCACAGTAACCCGGAATTAATTCATTTTCTCATCAGCAGGTTTATGGAAGAGGAGAAAACCACAAAAGCAGATAGCTTGTATGGGTTCTTATGAATCAGCCACACCTCTCTGGCAATTCTGTTATAAGCTCAGTTTTTGCTCTTCTCGTATGCCTACTCCATCCTCGAACATAACATTCTCCTAAAGCAGGCATCTGACAGACACTTGGGAGATGGCCCCAAACAGTAGGTTCTCATGTTTTTAAGCCAGAAAGCCCTGGGCTGCTTGTCTGGCGCTCCCATCGGCTGGGTGATTTGGGGTGGGTAATTTAACCATTCTGGGCCTCAGTTTCCTCATATATATGATGTCTCATTGGGGCTTTTGTCCACTGTGAGTGAGAAGGCATAAGCAGAGCCCCTGGTACATAACAGATATTTAGACAATGTTAATTTTTGTTTGGGAGGGATGGAGTCTTGCTGTCTCACTCTGTTGCCCAGGTTGGAGTGCAGTGACGTGATCTTGGCTCACTGTAACCTCTAACTCCTTGGTTCAAGCCCCCTTCTCCTGCCTCAACCTCCTGAGTTGCTGGGATTACGGGCACACTCCACCACGCCCAGCTAATTTTTGTATTTTTAGTAGAGATGGGGTTTCACTATGTTGGCCAGGATGGTCCCGATCTCCTGACCTTGTGATCCGCTCGCCTTGGCCTCCCAAAGTGCTGGGATTACAGGCGTGAGCCACCGAACCCGGCCTAGACAATGTTATTTTTTCTCCCCTGGAGGCAAAAACCATAAAGATGGCTGGCTCTAGTAGACCACACAATCTCTCATGCTTACAAAATGTCTGTAATCATTTCTACTTAGGGAAAGTTAGCGTTTGGAGAGAAAAATTCAAATAATGCAATTTGTCTAATCCCTTAGCAAGACAGCATAGAAGTTCCTAACCTAGCTTTGATCTGCAATTTGGAGGAAGGAGTTTCCAAATACTTGAGGGATCGTTTCTTCCCCTTAATATGATGCTGGAATTTAACTCCCATTAACCATAACAGGCATAATGAGTCGGCAGCCATGGGAAAATACCCTCTAGTGCTTAATGAACACAAAATAAAACATTGCCTTTTATCTTCAACATCTACCAGGGTAATTTGAATAATGATATTCATATTCATGGTGCATACGACCCTTCCATCAGCTCAGCATTGTCACTAAGGCTCCCACGGAATGCCAATAAGTAAGCAGAGATCTTTCTGATGATGTGGTAGTATGGAAGACTCTGCTGCAGATGAATCATTGCATCTCAGCTCAATGAGGCAGATAAAAGGCAAAGGACATTGCACACTAGCTGCATCTTTCCATCTCAACCCATGAAATTGGGAGGCCTTGAAATGATAACCTCCAAGTCGTTCACAAATCACCTTTAACAGAGCAGAGCTACTACCACCTGATGGATGACAACAGGGCAGTGGCAATAATGAAGACTGTGTTAGTCCATTCTTGCATTGCTATAAAGGAATACATGAGGCTGGGTAATTTATAAAGAAAAGACGTTTATGGCTGGGCACGGTGGCTCACACCCATAATCCCAGCACTTTGGTAGGCTGAGGCAGGCAGATCACTTGATGTCAGGAGTTAGAGACCAGCCTGGCCAACATGTTGAAACCCGTTGTCTACTAAAAATACAAAACATTAGCTGGGCGTGATGGCATATGCCTGTAAGTCCAGCTACTGGGGAGGCTGAAGCATGAGAATTGCTTGAACTCAGGAGGCAGAGGTTGCAGTAAGCTGAGATCATGCCACTGCACTCTAGCCTGGTTAACAAAATGACACTCTGTCTCAAAACAAAACAAAACAAAACAAAAAAAAAAGAGGCTTAATTGGTTCAGTTCCGCAGGCTATACAAGAAGCATGGTGCTGGCATCTGCTTGGCTTCTGGTGAGGCCTCAGGGAATTTGTATTCATGGTGGAAGGTAAAGGCAGAGCAGGCATACACATAGTGAAAGCAGCAGCAAGAGAAGGGAAGGCTCTATACTCCTTTAATCAACAAGATCACACATGAACTCAGAGCGAGAACTCACTCATTATCCCAAGGACACCACCAAGCTATTCATGAGGGTTCTGGCTCCATGACCCAAACACCTCCCACCAGGCCCCACCGTCAACACTGGGAGTTACATTTCGACATGAGATTTGCAGAGGACAAACGTCCAAACCATATCAAAGACCTTTCCACCAAACACGAGGTTCTGCAATTTGCCCAACTGGGACTAGACAGGACAGACGTAGGAATTTGAAAAGGAGTGGGGATGTGCAGGAGGAGGTGGGTGGAAGGGTTCAGGCTGTATTATAGTATCAAATTGGACATGAAAAAATCTCTATAGGGAAGCCATCTCTATCTTTTGTTATATCTATGAGCTCCTTGAGGCAAAAGACTATGTCCTACGTATTACATATTTCTACTCCCACCTCTTAGCACAGAGCTTGGTGCATAGAGGGCTAACAATTTCAAAGCATTCATTATGCACCAGGCCCTGGGTTAAGCATTTTACATTACACAATCTTATTCATTTCTCACTATGAATCTATGAGGGAAGGAGGTAGTATTATTTCCTTTTTACAGATTAAGAACTTGAGTTTGGTTTAGAGAATTCTAAAAAATTGCCCAAGGTCTGCTAGTAAATGTTAGAACTGAGACTTGAACCAAGGTCTGTCTGGCGCCATAACCTACAATCTGATGTACCATAAAACGCTGACTTCACAGCACTGGCGTCAAGGGTGGGGTCAGCACAGGCAAAGGATGTGTGACTTTTCTTCATGAGTCTGTGGACATAGAGAGCAATACAATGATGAATTTAGCCTGGAGGACTTTGTGTGGTTTTCCAGCAGGGGTTGGAAAACTGCTTCTTTAAAAGGCCAGATAGCAAAGATTTTAGGCTTTCTCACAACTTCTCAACTCTGCTGCTGCAGCACAAAAGCCAGCCATAGAAAATATGTAAATCAATAGGCGTGCCTGGGGTCCGATAAAACTTTATTTACAAAAACAGACAGCGGATGCATTTGTGCTGTCTGTCTCCGTGGTTTTCCAGTCCCTGCTCTGTAGCATCTTGCCCACAAATATCAATGTCTACATTAAGTTGGGGAAGAGGTAGACCTCCAAAGCAGACAGTGTGTAATTTGCCACTCTGCCATCAGTCAGGGTCCCAAAAGGAAACATATGACATATTCAAAAGATTAATTAGACAAAGTTGTATGAAGGGGCTGGCTATGGAAATGTGCACAGGGTTAAGAATAAAGGACGGTTAAACCTCCAGAGTCTAGCAACAGTACAACCCTAGGCTTGAAGGAACAAAGAGAGGGAACCTGGCATGAGTTATATTAATGGGAGAGGATTTTCCTATCAGGAATTATGGTCCTAGGTAGAAAGATGCTGCCATTGCCAGAACCATCGCCCATGGGGACAAGTAGCAGGGGGAAGAAAGACCTTGAGTTCTCTCTCTTCCTGCCCTCTGATCTCTTGACTGGTACCTGGGTGGCATGTTCCGTAGAGATGGGACTCTCAGGGCTCAAAACAGGACAGAAGAGGGTGGAAAATGAATCTGGAGGGACAACGGAGAATAACCTGTATAGTTTTCTATGACAAAGTTAAGCATTGCTATTTTGTTGAGCTGCTGAATAGTTTTTATGAATCAACCAATGTTCTTCTGAAACTTCTTTTCACCACCTTTTTGGGCCAAGGAACTAAAGAAGGACCATTTTCTGGACAAACTAGTAGCAGCCCTTCAGGGAGTAGCTCTTTTCAGAGAACAACCTCACAGTTCTCTATCCAGTTTTGTTGGAAAGACTCATCATGCACAACTGCCCAACTGTCCCTCGTCCCATCTGCTGAGTGCAACTTTCAGCTATGCCAAACCAAGTAAAAACTGAACAATCAATACTGATTCAATGAATACTGACAGAGAGTTAATAGTTAAAATAATAATGGTAATAAAATAATGTCAATAAAAATGCTAATAAAAGTTAATAATGCTAATAAAACAATGTTGGAAAATCATCATCTCTCAATGTTGGGATGATGGATAATTTTGATGTCTTTTCTTGGTATTTTTAAGTATTTCCCTTTTATTCTGTGGTAAACAGCAGAAAACATCCAAAAATGTGAAGAAGAAGGAGAGGAGGAGAAGAGGTGGGGAGGGGAGAGACGAATGATCTAATAGCACAGTCTGTTGTTCTAGTGGATGTCAATGTTTGCACCTCCAGGCTCTCCCAAGGATATCTTACTGCTGACCCACGTAGAGCCATTCATTCATTTAGCAAGTTTCTATTGAGCATACATTATGAACCAATATTATTCTAGGCATTAGGTTTCCAGTGCTGAAAAAATAGTTCAACCCTGGCTACATGGAGCCAACAGAGCAAGAAATAGATGTATAAGGCCCAGGGTCCTTCTTTACCCTCATGGCCTCTCCAACTGAGATATGCTGAATACCCAAGAGGATATGTGCTGTGAGAGAGGTAGGAAAAGGAAGCTGTAAGAACACAGAGAGGGGCTCCTAGCCCAGTCAGGATTCATGGAAAGGTTCTTGGAGGATGCAATGCCTGAACTTTTATTGGGAGATATGTAAAATTGATCCAGGAGGCAGGAGTAGAAAGGGAAGTCCAGGCAGAGGAAATAGCACAAGCAGATGCACAGAGGAACAAGAAATTTTAATCTATCAGTGTCAAAATTGATGCAAGAAGCGGAGGTAGACGGCTCCAGCGCAGCACCATCTGGTAGAACTTCCTGCAATGATGGCAACGTTCTGTAAATCAGCACTGCCAAAGGAGAAGGTGTGTAGAATGGACAAGTCTAGATATCTTTTTTTTTTTTTTTTTTTTTTTGAGGCGGAGTCTCGCTCTGTCTCCCGACTGGAGTGCAGTGGCCAGATCTCAGCTCACTGCAAGCTCCGCCTCCCGGGTTTTACGCCATTCTCCTGCCTCAGCCTCCTGAGTAGCTGGGACTACAGGCGCCCGCCACCTCGCCCGGCTAGTTTTTTTGTATTTTTAGTAGAGACGGGGTTTCACCGTGTTAGCCAGGATGGTCTCGATCTCCTGACCTCATGATCCGCCCGTCTCGGCCTCCCAAAGTGCTGGGATTACAGGCTTGAGTCACCGCGCCCGGCCACAAGTCTAGATATCTAATGTGCAACATGAGGACTATAGATAATAAAATTTACTGTATGTGAGATTCACGATAAATGAGTAGATTTTAGCTGCTGTTGCCCCAAAAACAAAAAAGCACAGGTAACTATCTGAGATAATGGGTATGTTAAGTTGCTTCACTATCACAACCTTTTAACTATCTAAATATGCCCCATAACATCATGTTTTATAACTTAAATCTACATAGTAAACACACTGATATGGTAGCCACTAGCCACGTGTGACCATTGAGTACTTAAAATGTGGCTAATTTGACTAAAAAAGTGAATTTTTCATTTTCTTTAACTTCACTTTTTTTTTTTAATTTTTTAATTTTTTTTTTTTTATACTTTAAGTTCTAGGGTACATGTGCATAACGTGCAGGTTTGTTACATATGTATACTTGTGCCATGTTGGTGTGCTGCACTCATCAACTCGTCAGCACCCATCAATTCGTCATTTATATCAGGTATAACTCCCAATGCAATCCCTCCCCCCTCCCCCCTCCCCATGATAGGCCCCGATGTGTGATGTTCCCCTTCCCGAGTCCAAGTGATCTCATTGTTCAGTTCCCACCTATGAGTGAGAACATGCGGTGTCTGGTTTTCTGTTCTTGTGATAGTTTGCTGAGAATGATGGTTTCCAGCTGCATCCACGTACCTACAAAGGATGCAAACTCATCCTTTTTTATGGCTGCATAATATTCCATGGTGTATATGTGCCACATTTTCTTAATCCAGTCTGTCACAGATGGACATTTGGGTTGATTCCAAGTCTTTGCTATTGTGAATAGTGCTGCAATAAACATACGTGTGCATGTGTCTTTATAGCACCATGATTTATAATCCTTTGGGTATATACCCAGTAGTGGGATGGCTGGGTCATATGGTACATCTAGTTCTAGATCCTTGAGGAATCGCCATACTGTTTTCCATAATGGTTGAACTAGTTTACAATCCCACCAACAGTGTAAAAGTGTTCCTATTTCTCTACATCCTCTCCAGCACCTGTTGTTTCCTGACTTTTTAATGATTGCCATTCTAACTGGTGTGGGATGGTATCTCATTGTGGTTTTGATTTGCATTTCTCTGATGGCCAGTGATGATGAGCATTTTTTCATGTGTCTGTTGGCTGTATGAATGCCTTCTTTTGAGAAATGTCTGTTCATATCCTTTGCCCACTTTTTGATGGGGTTGTTTGTTTTTTTCTTGTACATTTGTTTGAGTTCTTTGTAGGTTCTGGATATTAGCCCTTTGTCAGATGAGTAGATTGCAAAAATTTTCTCCCATTCTGTAGGTTGCCTGTTCACTCTGATGGTAGTTTCTTTTGCTGTGCAGAAGCTCTTTAGTTTAATCATATCCCATTTGTCAATTTTGGCTTTTGCTGCCGTTGCTTTTGGTGTTTTAGACATGAAGTCTTTGCCCATGCCTATGTCCTGAATGGTACTACCCAGGTTTTCTTCTAGGATTTTTATGGTATTAGGTCTAACATTTAAGTCTCTAATCCATCTTGAATTAATCTTCGTATAAGGAGTAAGGAAAGGATCCAGTTTCAGCTTTCTACTTATGGCTAGCCAATTTTCTCAGCACCATTTATTAAATAAGGAGTCCTTTCCCCATTTCTTGTTTCTCTCAGGTTTGTCAAAGATCAGATGGCTGTAGATGTGTGGTACTATTTCTGAGGACTCTGTTCTGTTCCATTGGTCTATATCTCTGTTTTGGTACCAGTACCATGCTGTTTTGGTTACTGTAGCCTTGTAGTATAGTTTGAAGTCAGGTAGCGTGATGCCTCCAGCTTTGTTCTTTTGACTTAGGATTGTCTTGGCAATGTGGGGTCTTTTTTGGTTCCATATGAACTTTAAAGCAGTTTTTTCCAATTCTGTGAAGAAACTCATTGGTAGCTTGATGGGGATGGCATTGAATCTATAAATAACCTTGGGCAGTATGGCCATTTTCACGATATTGATTCTTCCTATCCATGAGCATGGTATGTTCTTCCATTTGTTTGTGTCCTCTTTGATTTCACTGAGCAGTGGTTTGTAGTTCTCCTTGAAGAGGTCCTTGACATCCCTTGTAAGTTGGATTCCTAGGTATTTTATTCTCTTTGAAGCAATTGTGAATGGAAGTTCATTCATGATTTGGCTCTCTGTTTGTCTGTTACTGGTGTATAAGAATGCTTGTGATTTTTGCACATTAATTTTGTATCCTGAGACTTTGCTGAAGTTGCTTATCAGCTTAAGGAGATTTTGGACTGAGACAATGGGGTTTTCTAAATATACAATCATGTCATCTGCAAACAGGGACAATTTGACTTCTTCTTTTCCTAACTGGATACCCTCTATTTCTTTCTCTTGCCTGATTGCCCTAGCCAGAACTTCCAACACTATGTTGAATAGGAGTGGTGAGAGAGGGCATCCCTGTCTTGTGCCAGTTTTCAAAGGGAATTTTTCCAGTTTTTGCCCATTCAGTATGATATTGGCTGTGGGTTTGTCATAAATAGCTCTTATTATTTTGAGGTACGTTCCATCAGTACCAAATTTATTGAGCGTTTTTTAGCATGAAGGGCTGTTGAATTTTGTCAAAAGCCTTTTCTGCATCTATTGAGATAATCATGTGGTTTTTATCTTTGGTTCTGTTTATATGCTGGATTACGTTTATTGATTTGCGAATGTTGAACCAGCCTTGCATCCCAGGGATGAAGCCCACTTGATCATGCTGGATAAGCTTTTTGATGTGCTGCTGAATCCGGTTTGCCAGTATTTTATTGAGGACTTTTGCATCGATGTTCATCAGGATATTGGTCTAAAATTTTCTTTTTTTGTTGTGTCTCTGCCAGGCTTTGGTATCAGGATGATGTTGGCCTCATAAAATGAGTTAGGGAGGATTCCCTCTTTTTCAATTGATTGGAATAGTTTCAGAAGGAATGGTACCAGCTCCTCTTTGTACCTCTGGTAGAATTCAGCTGTGAATCCATCTGGTCCTGGACTTCTTTTGGTTGGTAGGCTATTAATTATTGCCTCAATTTCAGAGCCTGCTATTGGTCTATTCAGGGATTCAACTTCTTCCTGGTTTAGTCTTGGAAGACTGTGAGTGTCCAGGAAATTATCCATTTCTTCTAGATTTTCTAGTTGATTTGCATAGAGGTGTTTATAGTATTCTCTGATGGTAGTTTGTATTTCTGTGGGGTCTGTGGTGATATCCCCTTTATCATTTTTTATTGCATCTATTTGATTCTTCTCTCTTTTCTTCTTTATTAGTCTTGCTAGCAGTCTGTCAATTTTGTTGATCTTTTCAAAAAACCAACTCCTGGATTCATTGATTTTTTGGAGGGTTTTTTGTGTCTCTATCTCCTTCAGTTCTGCTCTGATCTTAGTTATTTCTTGCCTTCTGCTAGCTTTTGAATGTGTTTGCTCTTGCTTCTCCAGTTCTTTTAATTGTGATGTTAGAGTGTCAATTTTAGATCTTTCCAGCTTTCTCTTGTGGGCATTTAGTGCTATAAATTTCCCTCTACACACTGCTTTAAATGTGTCCCAGAGATTCTGGTATGTTGTATCTTTGTTCTCATTGGTTTCAAAGAACATCTTTATTTCTGCCTTCATTTCGTTATGTACCCAGTAGTCATTCAGGAGCAGGTTGTTCAGTTTCCATGTAGTTGAGCGGTGTTTTGATTGAGTTTCTTCGTCCTGAGTTCTAGTTTGATTGCACTGTGGTCTGAGAGACAGTTTGTTATAATTTCTGTTCTTGTACATTTGCTGAGGAGTGCTTTACTTCCAATTATGTGGTCAATTTTGGAATAAGTGCGATGTGGTGCTGAGAAGAATGTATATTCTGTTGATTTGGGGTGGAGAGTTCTATAGATGTCTATTAGGTCCGCTTGGTGCAGAGATGAGTTCAATTCCTGGATATCCTTGTTAACTTTCTGTCTCGTTGATCTGTCTAATGTTGACAGTGGAGTGTTGAAGTCTCCCATTATTATTGTATGGGAGTCTAAGTCTCTTTGTAAGTCTCTAAGGACTTGCTTTATGAATCTGGGTGCTCCTGTATTGGGTGCATATATATTTAGGATAGTTAGCTCTTCCTGTTGAATTGATCCCTTTACCATTATGTAATGGCCTTCTTTGTCTCTTTTGATCTTTGATGGTTTAAAGTCTATTTTATCAGAGACTAGGATTGCAACCCCTGCTTTTTTTTGTTCTCCGTTTGCTTGGTAGTTCTTCCTCCATCCCTTTATTTTGAGCCTATGTATGTCTCTGCATGTGAGATGAGTCTCCTGAATATAGCAGACTGATGGGTCTTGACTCTTTATCCAGTTTGCCAGTCTGTGTCTTTTAATTGGAGCATTTAGTCCATTAACATTTAAGGTTAATATTGTTATGTGTGAACTTGATCCTTCCATTATGATATTAACTGTTTTTTTTTGCTCGTTAGTTGATGCAGTTTCTTCCTAGCCTCGATGGTCTTTACATTTTGGCATGTTTTTGCAATGGCTGGTACCGGTTGTTCCTTTCCATGTTTAGGGCTTCCTTCAGGGTCTCTCGTAAGGCAGGCCTGGTGGTGACAAAATCTCTAAGCATTTGCTTATCTGTAAAGGATTTTATTTCTCCTTCACTGATGAAACTTCGTTTGGCTGGATATGAAATTCTGGGTTGAAAATTCTTTTCTTTAAGAACGTTGAATATTGGCCCCCACTCTCTTCTGGCTTGTAGAGTTTCTGCCGAGAGGTCTGCTGTTAGTCTGATGGGCTTCCCTTTGTGGGTAACCTGACCTTTCTCTCTGGCTGCCCTTAACATTTTTTCCTTCATTTCAACTTTGGTGAATCTGGCAATTATGTGTCTTGGAGTTGCTCTTCTCGAGGAGTATCTTTGTGGTGTTCTCTGTATTTCCTGAATTTGAATGTTGGCCTGCCCTACTAGGTTGGGGAAGTTCTCCTGGATGATATCCTGAAGAGTGTTTTCCAACTTGGTTTCATTTTCCCTCTCACTTTCAGGCACCCCAATCAGACGTAGATTTGGTCTTTTTACATAATCCCATACTTCTTGCAGGCTTTGTTCATTTCTTTTTCTTCTTTTTTCTTTTGGTTTCTCTTCTCGCTTCATTTCATTCATTTGATCCTCAATCGCTGATACAACTTCACATATTTTAAATGTAAATAGTCGGATGGGGCTAGTAGCTACCAAACTGGATGATGCAATTTGAGAAGAAAAGGCTGGGGAAGAGACTTCACATCAAAAGGGTTGAGTATCGGATGCCGCACTTCCATTCAGAATTTGGCCTTGGATTCTCTGGACCATGGGAAGCCACTGAAGAGTGTGAGTCTGGAAGTGACAGTCAGATTTAGGTTTGTAGTGAATTGCAGCATCGTGGAAGATACACAAAGCACAGGGTGCTATCAAAGCTCATAAAAGGGAACTCTAACTCAAGATGAGCTTGGAAGACTTCCTGGAGGAGGAGGACACACCTGGGCAGAATTTGGAAAAATGAGCTGACATTTGTCAGGTGGCCCTACAGAGAGGGCATCGGATATAGAGACAAGAACAGGTGCAAAGCATCAGAGCAGGACCACGCGGCCATGCTCAGGGATGTCCACGTGCAGGAGGTGGCGGGCTGTGGAATGAGACTGGGAAGTTAGGGTATGAAGGGCCCCGGACACAAGTTTGGAATTTCTTTTTCTGTAAAGATATAAGAGATTCATGAAGGCTTTTAAACAGAAAAGTGTATCTTACGTGTGTGACTTTGGGTTAACTATCGACCTCTCTGAGTTTCTCTTTCATTTTTTTGAAAATTGCGAATTGTAGATGATGACACCTGCTTTGGGGATCTGTGTAAGGGCCAGTATGTTGCCTGCAGCAGAGTAACTGCAGGATAAAAGTTAGTTGCCTAGGGTTCTCCCAGCTGCCTTGTGAAAACTTAGCACCCTGGGGGCGGGCATGCAGACCCTTCCCTTTCCTAGCTGTCACCACTATAGGCTTGATGACTCCAACTTCCTTGAGACTCCGTCTAAAACAAACAAACAAACAAATAAACAAACAAACTGCACTTGAACAAGACCCATTGCCACGTCATCGGAAACTTTGGGAGACATTCTTTCTAGGAAACAAGTTTTCCTTATGTTAGTGGGGTGGGCAGGAACATAAAGCCTTCTTTGCTTTGGCATTCCTCCGACCACTCCTCATTACCACTCACATAAGCCATCTGCCATGGTTGAAAAGTAAAAAGATATGAAGAATCTCGGATGAAATCTGATCCTGAACAAGCAGGCTTCCTGTATCCTGACCTTTGTGAGGTTATGTTGTGGACATTAGACTGGAGCTTGAAAAGCCTGTAATTCAGTTTTCTTCTCTACCCTGTTAGAACTTGTTGAAATACCATGAGGGCAAAATGGAAGGGAAACTACTTGCCACTAAAAGCTTTGGAGATGTAGACTTTAGCACTGCAAGAAAAATAAGCCTGGAAGAATGAAATCCCGGGACAAACTCACAGTGGAAAAGAGCATGGACCCCAAGTCAGACGCTGCGGTCCACATCCTGCTCGGCCACCAGCTGGCTAGAGCCTGTTCTTTAACCTCTCTGAACTCGATTTCCTTATCTGTGTCTGTAAAATGAAAATAAAATAATACACCTCTCCCATAGGGCTGTGGCAAAGTAATATATAAGATACTGTAATGAAAAACATCTGGTAAAATACCAGGCATGGGATTGCTGTTCAATATATGTCAGTTACCTTAAAGAACACTGACATACATAGTAAAGGCATTTGTTCATTTGACAAGTATATATTGAGTGCTACTATGTGCCAGGCACTGTTCTAGGTGCTGGAGATTCACACAAAGTCTCCGGCTTCCTGGAGTTTACTACTGAGTGGAAGAGACAGGCAATAAAAATGAAAATATAGAAAGATAATTGATATCTTGTTAAGTAATGGCAAAACAAAGAAAATAAAGCAGAGTAAGTTAAAACATAGTGTCAGGGGATGCTATTTTAGATAAGGTGGTCCAAAAAGATCTCTGTGAGAAAGTAACATATAAGTACAGAACTAAATGAAAGGAAGGAGAGAGCCATGGATACACCTCAGGAGAGAGTGTTCCAGGCTGAGGAAATGGGCCGGGCAGAGATGCTGGGGCAGGAATGAGCTCAGTATGCTGCAAGGGGCCCAGCATGGCTGGAGGGCAGATTGCACAGGCAAGAGTGGGCAGATGAGTAGGAGAAAGGTACCAGGGGCCAGGTCACAAACTGGAGTATTTTGAAAAGTCTTAGTGGTTTCATCTGTGTTTATCTTGCCTCTCTGATGAAACTGAAAGCCTCTAGGATCAGTGGAGTAGAGTAGTTATGACTATGGTTTTGAGAATCAGACAGATCTGGGTGTTAGCCAAACTCCCAACGTAATAGCGCCTTGGAAAAGCTCTTAATTTCTCTAAGCCTCAATTTCCTCATCTATGAAATGAATATTATAATAGTGCCCATCTCACTATATTTTTATGAAGACTAAATGAGATAACTTGAATAAAATTCCTGGCATTGTGCAATTGCTCCATACATCAGATATTACTGAGGGCAAGGGGAACATGCTCTGAGCTTTTCTTTTGCCTATCAATAAATACACATTAATCTCTTACCATGTGCAAGCACTGTGATGGATAATCCCATACTTCCTAGTGTCGTGTTGGCCACATAACTAGGCTCTTCGCTAATTTTTTGTAGACTTACAAAATAGCAGTAACTTTTAAATCTAGCAATCAGCTGACTGACGACTCCATTCAGAATCCAAGAGCCAGGAGGAAAACAAAATATGTCTTGGAATTCCCAAAACACCTGTCAGAAAGATTAAGCACTAAAGCTACAAACTTGAATCATGGAGAGGCCTCCATTCCCTACTTGTTTTTAAACCCAATCTTAATAGCGCAGTTGGGTTTCTCAAGCTGCAGAGAGTTAGAGGGGGACAGCGGCCAAGGGCAACATGCTGAATTTAAAAAGAGCAACAGTGTGAAAGAAGACAAAAATAAAAGCCATAAAAAGCAGAGAGAAAGACTCAAGGAATATAGGAATCTATTTATTCCTTTGTTCCTTCAATCATTCATTCACTCAACACGTATTTATGGGTGACTATTGTAGGCTAGGCACTATCCTGAGGAGCTGGGTACATAGAAGTGACAAGAACATATCCTTGCCTTCACAGAGGCACCCTGGCTCATACACAAGGGTGTGGTGGGGGCAGACAAGCAAGAAATGATTTCGATACAATGTGTTAAGAGGCCAAGGGGGAGTACAGGACACTAGGGGGCACTGGAGGAGCATTGATCAGTCTTAGGTATCAGACGACTTCCTGGAGGAAACGGGGTCTATTTCGTATGAGGGTTCTCAGACCATGGTTCACCCAGTGGCTCAGTGAGAATCAGCACATTGCAATAGGGGATGCTCAAAACCATGGCGTTGAGTGCACAAACGAGGATAGCCAACATTCAATGTATCATACTTGATAAAGCAGGGGATTGCATGAAGACCTCCATTCAAAATTACTTTAGTACAAAAAATTTCAGTTCTAAAGTCAATATGTTATCTGGAAGTTCTTGGTTAGTTGCAATGAGTTATTTCCTAATGATACTGGATCTGTGAGGAATTACTGTAGGCTGTACTTTTTAGACAATATATAAAGTATACTATAATAACATTTTATATTATACTTATGTATTAAACAAAATATCTGCTTTGGTGTTATCTGTATTTGGGGTTTGGATTTTTTTTAAAACTATCTGGTTATAGGGAGAAGATTTGGAAAGAAGAATCCTTAGCTACAGGAGTTCTTTGAAAGCTTGTACTATCAATGCTACGGTTACAAATCTAAAGTGTGTCAGTCCATTAACCTAAGTTTCATAGCCAAGCAAGGGCCAGTTGTCCATGTATTTAGTTTACTCAAAAATACGTACCATGATATTCAATGCAGTGCTGGCTGTTACAGCAAAAGATGGGAACCAACCTAAAGATCCAATAACAGAACCAGTTAAATAAAAGATGATATAATCATAAGTGGAGTATTATACAGTCATTAAAAAGAACAACACACTACTAATATAAGTATTCTCCAACATCTATTTTTAAGGAAAAAACAGCATGTGAGCGAAAAAAACTACATATTTTGTAGAAAATGGAAGAATGTACAAAACACTGGTGACACTGGTTGCTTCAAAGTGGGAGCAGTGGGTTACTGGGGCTCAGGAGAGGGAAGGAAAATTATTTTACACTAGTATCCTCTAGGCTTTTTGAATTTTGTACCATGTAATCAATCCCAAAAGTAACATATCGGGGTAAGCTGGTGGAGTGACTGAGCTGGTGTCAAATGAGGGTGTTAAAGACCTGGCTCATCCTTTTCCTGGCCCTGTCACTTAGGACAGGATCGGGGGCATAAGCCAGCAGCCTAGAGAAGAAATCTGGCTCAAAGATTGGTGTATGCCATGTCTTAACAATGTGAATTTGAAGGACTTAAAGAGGCATTTCTCCAAAGAAGATATACAAATATACAAATGACCAATACACACATGGAAAGTTGCTCAACATCACTAATTGTTAGGGAAATGCAAATCAAAACCAGAATGAGATATACCACCTCGCACTCACTAGAATGGTCACTATCCAAAAAACAGAACATAGTGAGTACTAGCAAGGAAATGGAGAAATTGGAACCCTGTGCAGTGTTGGTAGAAATATAAAATGGTGCAGCCACTGTGGAAAACAGTATGGAGGTTCCTCAAAAAATTAAATGTGAAACTATCATATGATCCAGGAATTTCACTTCTAGGTCTATTCTCAAAATAACTGAAAGGGTTTCAAAGAGACATTTGTACCCCTGTGTTCATAGCAGCATTATTCACAATAGCTAAAAGGTAGAGCAACCCAAGGGTCTGTGGATGATGAATGGTTAGACAAAATGTGTGGTATGCATAGAGTGGAATATTATTTAGTCTTAAAAAGGAAGGAGAGTCTAACATATGCTATCACATGGATGAATCTTGAGGATATTATGCTAAATGAAATAAGTCACTAAAAGACAGATACTGTATAATTTCACTTATATGATGTACCTAGAGGAGTCAGATTCAGAGGTAGAAAGTAGAATGGAGATTTCCAGGGGCTGGTGGGAGGCAGGAATGGGGAGTTATTGTAGAATGGGTGTAGAGTTTCAGTTTTGAAAGATGAGTTCTGGAGCTGGATGGTGGGAATGGCAGCCCAACAGTATGAGTGTATTTAATACCACGGAACCTTACACTCTAAAATGGTTAAGATGGTCAGGCAGGTAAGGTAAAGTGGGTAAAACTGATTTCTAAGGTAAATGTGTGAAACTGGCCATAAATCACAGTTTTGTTGGGGAATTAAAAAGTGTAAGCTTTTTAATTTATTTGAATTTTATTTATTTATTTTTTATTTATTTATTTGAATTTTTTAATTTATTTGAATTTATTTGAATTGACTGAATATATTTGAATTCATATTTTCAACATTATTTTTCACTGTGGTAACATGCACATAACATTTCATTATCCAGTCATCTGTTGATGGATACTTACATTGATTCCATGTTTCTACTATTGTGACTAGTGCTGCAATAAGCATACTAGTGCAGGTATCTTTTTGATATAATTATATATTTTCTCTGGGGTAGATAGCCAGTAGTGGAATTGCTTCAAGAAATCTGTATACTGTTTTTAATAATAGGGATTATACTAATTTGCATTCCCACCAGCAGTGTATAAGTGTTCCCTTTTCTCTGCATCCTCACCAACATCTGTTGTTTGTTGATTTTTCAGTAATAGTCATTCTGACTAGTGTAATGGTGTGAGTAGTGATATTAAGCATTTTTTTCACATGCTTATCGGCTGCTTGCATGTCATCTTTTGAAAAATGTCTGTTTATGTCTTCTGTCTACTTTTTAATATTTTTTTTCTTGTTGAGTTGTTTGAGTTCCTTGCAAATTTTCTTCAGGTAATTATTCGTATTTACTTTCTCTCATAGCAGGCACCATTTTCAAACCCTCACCTGTTTTCTTTATGAGTCCCTTAAAAAGTAACTGGTTTTTTGAAAGGTCCTCTTCCTTCCTCTTCTTCCTTCCTTCCTTCCTTCCTTCCTTCAGGAAAATCTTAGGAGGCTGAGTCTCGTAAGGCAGGAAGGACGGACTGGATTCTGTTCTGTGTTGATTCTTTATTCGTTCAGGCGCGTGTCTTTATTTATTTCTTCTCATTTCGTTCCGTCTATTCTATATACTTGCTTTCTTCATTCTTCTTCCTTCCCCTCCTTCCTTCCCTCCGTAATTACTTCATTCATTCCTTCCTTACTTCCTTCTTCCTTCCTTTCCTTCCTTTCTTTTCTTTCTTTCTTTCCTTCTTTCTTTCTTTTTTCTTTTCTATTTCTTTCTTTCTCTCTCTCTCTCTTTCCTTCCCTTCCTCCCTCCCTCCCTCCCTCCCCTCCCTCCTTCCTTCCTTCCTTCCCTCCAGCTGTTACTTACTGATCACCTACTATAAGCCAGATGTCATCCAGATGTGGAGGATACTGTGGCTAACAAGACAAAGCGTTTGTCCTTGGGCCACTAATATTCTGGTCAAGAAGGTTTTCTTTCTAGCCAAAACGTCATGCTCCCAAATTACAGTAATCTGAAAAAATATATCTTCAAATAATGCCCTTGAAAATGTTAGAGTTCATAAGTCTATTAATATACCAGGGCATTGCTTGAATCTGACCTATGAAACAAACAACAAGAATATTTTGACTCTATGAATAATATCTTAAGTATATTTATAGTGCACAGCTCTAAATATCTCAAGATATACATAATGCAGAGATGAGAAAATAATCTTCATAAGATAGATATGGAAAAGAGGTTTTAAAAATTCAAATGACAGATCTCTGTAGGACTGGCAATTTGAGCCTTATCAGGCAGTATTCCATCAGAGTTATATTATTTAATTTTTTCTCAACAAGTTGTGTAAGTGAATTTTACAAATGATTCAAAATATGTCTCACTGTCTAGAACTAGATACAAAAACGGCTTTTACAACAAGCTTGACAGCTTTTCCCACTGCCAACACTAGGTCAAAGATGATGAACATTCCTAAAACGATAGATCCTTCTTTATTAAGTAAGAGGACTGTGAAGAGGTTTAAACATGTTGAGCCCAGCTGGTGTCTAAGAAGTTGCTACTCATTCAAAAACGTTAGAATTCTGAACTCAGGGTAATAAAAGAAGAAAAAAAAAAAAGGTCTATGAGATGAAATCATAGCTATACTTCATAACTTTGGTTTTATGATAAAGCAAAATGTCAAAGTTGACATGACCCCTAAAAAACTCCTGGATGTTCTAGTTGTCAATTTATGGCCTCTCTGCTCAAAATACACCCTTTATGGCCTTGTTTGAGATGCTGGAGCTGGACCCTGTGGACGTTTCTCCTCTGACAGGTGGCACAGTGTGGAGCTTTGTCACAGAGGGGGCTGCAGGGACACTGAGGGAGGAGGCGGCTTTTCTTCCTGGCTCTGGTGTGCTTTCCTCTGTGTTGTTCAGGCAGTGCTCAGCCAGCATGTAGGACACCCTGGTGCATTTACCCTGGTGAGTTCAGCAGTACCCTCACAGCTGGTATCCAGAAAATTCTGTCAGAGTCCCACCCAGCTTCCTAGCAAGTACGGAAGTTCCACCAGCAGCTTCTCAATGAGCTGGCCAGTGCCCCACCTGGACCCCAGAGGGTGACCATCAGTGAGTTTCATCAGCACCTCACTGAACGTCTCTGCTAGCCAGAGGACTACAGCCCTACCCCCTTCAATGAGGGCTGAATCTTCATTTGGGGAGGAGGGGAGAGGATCTTTTTCCAAATATGTTCTTTTCTTGGATAGTCTGACTCAGTCTTACATAGTGGCTACTCCTTGTATCTGCTCTTCCTATAATCTAGGGAGATCTTTTAATCCTTTATAGTAGTTAATCTTCTAGTTAATACTATTAGTTAATAATTCTTTATATTAAACTTTCTTTGTCCAAATTACTGTATAATTTCTCTCTCCTGACTGGACCTTGATTGATATGCTGATATCCAGCAGAAATGTACAAAAGATGCATACAAGATATTTCATAGTAGCACTATTAATAATAGCCAAATTGTCCATCACCAGAGAACAAATAAATTGTAGTATATTCATACAAGGAAATGTTACACAGCAATAAGAATAAATGAGCTACAAATACACACAGCAACATAGCTGAACTGACAACATAATGTTGAGCAAAAAAAGCAGAAACAAAAGAAATATACTGCATGATTCCATTTATGTAAAGTGCAAAAGCAGACCAAACTTATCTTTGGTGCTAGAAAGTCAGAATAGTGCCTGCCCTTTGTGGGGGTTAGAGATTGGAATGGGGCACAGGTGCTGCTGGAATACTAGTACTCGTTTATTTCTGAACCTGACTATTGGTTATACACCACTGTTTATGCAAATTCACTGAGCAGTACATTTTTGATGTTTACATTTTTAAAATTAGTCAAGCTGAAAAATATCATATATTCATGAGGTGTGAATTATTTGACTACGTCAAGCTGATTCATTCATTCATTGAATAGAAAGTATATGCA
The DNA here is from genome assembly GCF_007565055.1 of Rhinopithecus roxellana. Classification (NCBI taxonomy): domain Eukaryota; kingdom Metazoa; phylum Chordata; class Mammalia; order Primates; family Cercopithecidae; genus Rhinopithecus; species Rhinopithecus roxellana. The sequence continues at coordinate 58,927,591 of NC_044554.1, forward strand.
CATATTGTATACCAGTCACCATGTAAGATGCTGAGGATCTAGAGATAAATTAGTTATTTGTGGATTCTGTTCATCAAAGGCTTAGTCTAGAGGGGGAGACCAACATGAAAACAGGTAACTACAGTGCAACATGATTAATGGATTAGTGGGGGTATGGAGGAGTGCTGGAGTTATAGAGAAGGGAGCCATGAATGGTTCATTGAAAAGCAGCCAGGAGCAGTAGCTCATCCCTGTAATCCCTGCATTTTGGGAGGCTGAGGCAGGTGGATCACCTGAGGTCAGGAGTTTGAAATCAGCCTGACCAACATGGTGAAACCCCTTATCTACTAAAAATACTGTATATATATTTATACATATATTTATATCTGCCAGACATGCTGGCAGGCACCTGTAATCCCAGCTACTCGGGAGGCCAAGGCAGGAGAATGGCTTGAACTCTGGAGGCAGAGGTTGCAGTGAGCCAAGATCGCACCATTGCACTCCAGCCTGGACAACAAGAGCAAAACTCCCCCTCCAAAACCAAAAAAAGAGAGGAAAGAAAAGCTACACACAGAAAAGTGACATCTTAGTATGGCACCTTCCTCCTGCACAACGTAGAGGTATCTACTCACTCTACTGTCCTCTCTGGCCACTGTAAAAGGATGAACGGCAGTTGGCTAAAGAGAAAAGGATAGTCCAAGCAGACAGAACAGCATATGCACAGGTAGCAATTTTGAAAGTTACTGTAAACTCAGAGAAGAGAGTGAGCTTATGGGAGTGGAACCCAGGTAGCTCTAGAGAGAATGACACAAGATAAAACCAAAGAGGTAAACTGAGGCTTGACTGTGATGTTTATATGCCTTCTACTAAGTGTGATTTTTACGCAAGGAATCAAGGAACACTGTGTATAGCTAGACTTCAAAGACATTCCTCCCACACAGACGCAACTGATGATTTTGTTACTTTTCTCCCACAGTGAATCAAGCTTGGTCCTACAAAATCAATAGGGCGTGGCACAAGTGGCACTGTGTGACTTCAGAGGTCACCACGGCTTCCGCCTTAATATCTTGGAATGTTTGTTCTAGGTGAAATAAGTTACCATTTAAGAATTCCAACTATCTTGAATCCACCATGTTGTGAGCAAGCACAGCCTAAGAGACACCATGTTAAGAGACTTGCTCCTGCCATCTCGGGGATGAACCCCTTCAAGCCTTCAGTGAACTCCAGCCCCAGCCCACATCTGACTGCAACTGCATGAGAATCCAAACAGAGGACAGAGTAGCTGTGTGCTGGGCACGGTCAACACACAGAACCTGAGTGAGAAATACAGTGTTTGGGTTTTTCTGTTTGTTTGTTTTGCTTTGAATCACTACAGTTTGGGGTGGTTTGTTATGTTGTACTACACACTTGGAACGGACATCTTGGAATAGCAACGGGACGTGAAGATTTGGGGTTTTTGGAATCAGCCTGGAGGCAGCAGGAAGGATGGGTTAAAGAACACAGAGGCTGAAGGTATCAAGATGTTAGGAGGCCTTTACAGGAGGAGAAGTGGGTGTCAATGGGAATGGAGAAGAAAGGCTGGAATCTAGAGATACTTGTAAGGTGGAACCAACGGGATATAAAGAGCAAATAAATGTGCCGTGGAAAAAAGAGGAAGACCTAAATCTTTCAGGTTTTTCCCAAAGAGAAGAAGTAGAGTACAATGTTCTTAATAGAAATAACGTCCTGTTAGGGAGGGTAGGTAATGAAATGTGTATGCCCTGATGGTGAGGGGTTTACTGGGAAATATTAGTGAACATTCCAAAGATGTTGGAAATTTTGGTTGAGGACACAAAGAAGATGGGGGCTGTCCATAGACATACACATAGGATCACTGTTCCGTATGGCAATGGTGGAAGTTCCACAGGTGAAATTGCCAAGAGAACTTGTGCAGGGCAATAAGAGGAGGGAATAAATGATGGAACTCTGAAAGGAGAACCCAGCGGTCAGAGGAGGAGAGCCCATTAAGGAAATGGCAAGGGTAAGTCAGAGAAGTCAAAAGAGAAACAGGAGACTCATGTCTTATAAACGGAGGGACAAGAGAATGTCCAGAAATAATGGGTTTTCATTGTAAAAAGCCACTGCCAGGTCAAGTAAGGTGAGACTGTGGTATATGGTTTTGACAATTAAAAAGTCATTACGGCTCTAAACAGGACTACTTTTAATATGCTGACATTGATCAGAGTAGTTTAAGAAGCTGATGGGAGGTTTAACAAGTAAAGACTATGAATATAGATTACTCTTTCAAGATAGTTGATGGTAAAATGAGGGAGGAAGAAAGATAAGTTGGTTTCTTTGAGCATGATTTTGGTCTGAGGACCAGTTTGCTAGCAAAAGTTCTCTGAGCGAATCAGAGGGGAGGATAGAGAGGTCTTCAGAGTTAACGATTTTATAGGCTTCTGCTCTCCAACTGCGGTCAACAGGTCAGTAGCATCAGCATCACCCGGGAGCTTCTCAGAAATGCAGAATCTCAGGCCACGCTGCAGGCCTAGTGAATCAGAATCTGCATTTTAATAAGATTCCCAGGTGATTAACATGCACATTAAATTAATACTCACTGCAGTAGGTCAAGACAGAAATGTGGAGGAAGGAAGGAAGATACAGAACTCGTGCAGGTACTCCAGTACTCAGGCCATTTTTTCTTGTTCAATCACTTAGGCATGCTTTGGTTTTTATCTGAGATGTAATGAGAAATGTTTAGAACATCCTTTAAGGGCTTCCAAATTCTTGGCATATATGGAAAATGAAGGTCTGTGTGAAGAGAAATCTCCTCTAATGAAATCCAGATGAAAATCCAGATCAGCCTTTCTCTTGGTAGGATTATCTATAGTGGAGGTGGAGATAGTATCATTGCTTCAGCCTCACTCCCAGATAGTCTGCTTTATTTGGTCTGAAGTAGAACTGGCACTACTATATACCTGTATATATACCAGTTATAGATGTATGTGTGTGTGTGTATATATATATGAATATAACTGGCATATACACGTGTGTGTATATATATATATAATTGGTGTGTGTATATATATGTGTGTGTATGTGTGTGCATGTGTGCATGTGTGTGTGTGTGTGTATATATATATATATATCTTGTGTGACTCTATTATGCTGCCAGGATTGAGAACCACTGAGAATTCAAGTAAAGCAGTGGCTCTCAACCACATCTGTACATTGGAATCACTTGGAGAGCTTTAAAGATGACTGATAGCCAAGTCCCACCCCCAGCGATTCTGATTTAATTAGACTGAGGTGCAGTCTTAAAGATGATCCATTGCTATTATCCTTAATCCTAGCTCTTTAAGGTACTCCCTTCCTTTACCTCAGTGGTTCTCAAACTTAGCTGTCCCCGCTCAGGCCACAGTCAAATCACCTGGGGGCTTTGAAAACTGCCAATGTCCAGGCACTTCTACCAGCAAAAATGCCTGTATCAGCAATCAGATCTTAATGGTGAAAAGAAGGCACACTTCCTTCTTCTTACAGGGGTATTCTCATAGCACTTACAATCTGAGCCATTCGACTTGACTCTTATTTACTCAATCAACAAGTGTTTGTTAAGCACATATTATGTACATAAGCTAGTGCCCCACTGCTCTGTATTTGTAAAATAGGTATGCACACTTTACCCAGCAAGACTAGTTTTTGATGGAACCATGTTTACACTTCCTTTCTGCTTCCCAGTATCTACTATAAAAGGTTAGCATTACTGCTCAGTATTTTACCACATCAAATATTTTCGTTGAATAGAATCCAATAGCAATAGCAAAGTATACGGTACAAAGCTAGGTAGGATCTTGGAGCGTTATATTGTTTTTGCTATTTCCTGTGAGACATGAACACTCTGAAGTCTTTCTCGAGATCTACAGCATAGTTTGGAATGCTTTTTTCCCCCGTGGCTGGGAGATCACACTGGAATCATCTGAGGTACTCGTTATCAAGTGCAGATTACTGGGTCTCACTTTAGACTTACCAAGTCAAAATCCTTGTGTATGGGCTCTAGAAACCTGTATTTTTAACAAGCACTCCACTAATTCTAATGCATTCTAGAATTTGAGAACTGCTGCCTTAAAAAGGTGAGTAGGAAGAAGAACTAACATGAATAGAATGCCTGCTACCTGTGAAATTCAGTATTTAATGAGCACCCGTCTTGAGTCTGAACAGTGCTGGCACATTACAACAATGAATGAAAGAAAGTCCTGGGGTACATGTTCTGGGGGCACTGTGTCTCGGATGAAAAAAAATGAAAATTAAAAAAAAAAAAAGGAAGAAAGGGAAGGAAGAAAGGAAGGAAGAAAGAAAGGAAGCTAGGAAGGAAGGTTTGTTCTTAGAGAGAGAAAGCGAAGAAAAGAAAGAGTCCTCACCATAGAGTTGCTAATAAAGTTGCTAACAGAGTCAGTTAGTGCGCTGGGTGCCTCATTAAGAATGATAATATAAAAGCAATACACTTAATATGTTAGGCTTTTCAGAGATCATATCTTTTAATTCTCACAAATTAAATGAGATAGGCATTCTTGATCCCCTCTTTACCAAAGATGAGATTGAGGCTCAGAGAAGTTGCCGGAGACAGCAGCGCTGATGAGCCAAGATTCAACCTCAGAACCTCTGAGTCCCACTATTCTTTACTAGAGGTAGAGAGGTAAGTTCAGATGAATTTCTACTTCCACTTAGTTCAGGAAGCAGAGTTGTTTCAGATGCTAGAAGGTATCTACAACAAGCAATCACAGCTCTGTAGTTCTAGTACCGCCGCTGCCAGCAAGTTTGTTGTCACCCTGTCGGCCGAGTTACTTTCTGCGCTCTGGGCGTTCCCGCAAGAAACACTGTCAGCTTTGGGACTTCATTTCCCAGCAAGCCCCGCGGCCGCCTATCGCGCGAGGGATGCGGGCACCTCGTCCCCCTGTCTTCTCTGGCGGAGCTGCCTGGCGGAAGCGGGAACGGCGCAGGCTGACGTAAAGGTGCACGGCATACTGGGACATGTAGTCTGGCTGGGGCTCGGACGCCCCCTCGGATGAATGGGATCGAGGCTGACTGCGAACTACAGCTCCTTGGTGGCAGCGTCGGTGTTGACCGCGGGGGAAGGGGAGACCCGGCGGCCCCGGGTGAGAGCGGCTCTCCAGTACCGTGCGATGTGCTGCGCTGTGGCGAGGCAGGAGGCCGGCTTCCTGGGGTAGCGGTATAAGCGGGCGCTTACTCTGTGCGCTCGCTCCCCCAACCCTGCACCGGCAATGCGCCCGGCCTTGGCGGTGGGCCTGGTGTTCGCAGGCTGCTGCAGTAACGTGATCTTCCTAGAGCTCCTGGCCCGGTGAGTGACCCGCTCGTGCCGCACCCGGTCTCCCGGGCGGGGCGGAGGAAGCCGGAGGAGAGGTCCCCCGGGACGCGCCCACGCCCTGGCCCCACCCCGCCGCCCACGGAGCCCGGGGCAGGACGGCCTGAACCCCCCAACAATCCGTCCTGTCTGGGCAGCCTGGGACCCCGCAGCCCCCGCTGCGCTGCTTCCCGGAACTGCGCACCGGCCGCAGTCCCGCCTAACAGTTTCAAAGCATTCCTGCGAGGGGAACACTCAAGGTGTTGCTGTCGTCACCCCTTTTCCACATTCGGGGGGCACTGATTGAAGCCTGAAGAGTTTTTCACATAACCGGTCCAAGGTCGGCGCAGAGCTAGTGTCAGAACCAAGGTTCCTTCACCAAACCACTCTCTTCCATCCCATCCAACTCCAGCTCTTTTTTCGATCCTGTTAAATGGCACAGGCTGGACTTGAGCAGAGGTTTTTGACGTATAAAGCAGTCTTTGTACATGCTGCAAAGAAAGTTTTACTTTTATTACGGCGTCCTGCAAAGCATTTGCTTTATTGACCTTGGAGATGGTTATGAGTGCATACATAAATGATGCGGTAGAACAGATTTTTATGTAGAAGATCAGTCCACGTGACCCGAGAGTGCTCTTTGAGGTGGCTTGCAAAAAGAAAAAAGAAAATTATGTAGAAGATCGGTCCAAGTGACCCGAGAGGGCTCTTTGAGGTCTCTTTGAATGTGCAAAGTTCAGTGGATAGAAGCTATTAGAGAAGAGACAACAGGTGGTGTGGAAAAGGTTCCAGGACTAAAAAGCTGTGTTGTGAAATTTCACTCTTGGCTCCGTCATCCACTGGCTGTGTAGCCCTTCAAGTCACTTAGCCTCTCTGGGCCTCCTTTTCCTGGCAGTAAAACAATACCTATAGTGTTTTCTAGCTCGTGTTTCTGAATCTATACATTACAAGTTGAGTATCCTTCATTTGAAATGCTTGGAAACGGGTGTTTTGTATTTTGTATTTTTTTTTTTCTTGGATTTGGGAATATTTGCATATACATAATGAGATATTTTAGGGATGGTACCCAAATCTAAACACAAATTCATCTGTGTTTCTTATACACCTTATACACATAACCTTAGCTTGAAGGTACTTGTATACAATATTTTTAATAATTTGTGCATGAATTAAAGTTTGTATACACTGACCTATCAGAAAGCAAAGGTGTCAGGTGTGGAATTTTTCACTTGTAATATCATATCAGTGCTCAAAAAGTTTCAGATTTTTTAGAGCATTTCAGAGTTCAGATTTTCAGATGAAAGATACTCAACTTGTATCTCTGTTGATCATCCGAACAATCCTGTGCAGAAGATAGGTCAAGAATTATAAACTGTTTTACTGAAGTGGAAATGGTCCAAAGAAATTAGGTGACCTTTCACTGCTTGTAAGTGGCAGAGCCAGAAATGGGAGCCAAGATATCTAAGCTCCTAGTCCAATACCTTTTTCAACCTCCCTGCCGGTTTTGAACTTGAGCAGCCCATAGATTTTGGTTATCCAGTTCTTCATGTGGTGCCTACTAGAAGTTTATTTTATTGGATATCATTGATTAAGTCATTCCAAAGCAACCAGTTTATTTAAGGTAAACTCTGTATGGGGTTAAGTTTTGCTGTTACAGAGCTTGAAATTTTGTTATACAGAAAGTGTTGATAAAGGTCTCTTATTTGACTTGGGTGAGGGTCTTTTATTTGACTTGGGTGAGGGTGGTGAGGGATGTAAAAATGACAAAAAAAAATTGTATCCAACTGTAAGTCTGATACACTTTTAAAGGAAGGCCACTTTGGCAGCAGTTGATGTGAAAATATAAAAAAGTCGGGCAGGCACGGTGGTTCACACCTTTTATCCTAGCACTTTGGGAGGCCAGAGTGGGTGGATCACGAGGTCAGGGGTTCAAGACCAGCCTGGCCAACATGGTGAGACCCCTGTGTCTACTAAAAATATAAAAATTAGCTGGGCTTGGTGGCAGACACCTGTAATCCCAGCTACTCAGGAGGCTGAGGCAGGAGAATCCTTAGAACCTGGGAGGCAGAGGTTGCAGTGAGCCGAGATAGCACCATTGCACTCCAGCCTGGGCAACCATGCGAGACTACGTCTCAAAAAATAAAAAAAGAAAATATCAAGAAGTGACTTCATCAGGCCAGCCATGGAAATGAAAGTCAGGGAATAATGGTAATATTTGTGTTGAATATGCCATTAAATTGAATCTTGCCAAAGGTTGTATGACATGAGAATATGCAAGCAACTGAATCCCCTCTTTACTACTTTTTGAGCCCCTGACTGAATTACTTGATCTCCCTGAGTCTGACCCAACTGTAAAAGGGGGTGATGGTGATGATGGTTCTTCCAGCTTCACAGAGTTTTGAAGGATGAAGGGAGATGTGCATGTAAAGCCTAAAGCACACTTGTAGGGCTTCCCATTCTTTCCAACACCTTGGTTTCAATACAGATATATTTCTTTTATGAGATGGTCCTGCAAAGTCCTGGACAAATCTGATTTTACAAAATATTTTCATGCATTATAGGAGCTTCTATTTAAAATATTTTGAATAATTTGTAAATAAATCACTTCTTTTTTTTTTGGTAAATCTGCATTTTTTGCATTAAACAGTGGTATTTCATAAAGTGGCGAGGAGGTGCATTTATTAAAATAATCAATGGTGCACCAGACTGAATAGAGCCCTTTCCTAATTTGCTTAGACAAGTCTCCACTTCTTGTGTTACAGATCAATAAAATAAGAGCTAGTGAACCAGATGGCCTTAAGGTTCTTTCTAGATATGGCTTCGGAATTTGTGACTTTATTTTGGGACATCACAGTGGAAGGCCCATAAATTTTTATAGCGTAGGAACTGTGCTTTTTATATTGGCTGGCTTGGAGCCATTAGGTGCCCTAATAAGTAGCAAGTACCATACTAAATATAAATGCTAAGTGACTTGCAGGAAGAAGAGGACATTTTTAACCATTTTCCCTAAATTGGAAAACAAATGTAGGCTTTTCTTTCTGATTTTTATACCTACAATTGGGACCAATATTAAAACACAATGCAGTGGACAGAGCAGATAGGTAGTAAGGGACGAGTGCCTTGATATTCCTCCTTAGGGAGCTTACATTCTACCTTGGAAACAAGATATACACACACCAGCTAACTAGGCAAGATATTACATGCCTTACATCAGGAAAACAATCTGAAAGGTTTTTTTCCCCTTTTTATTTTTCATTCAAGTGCCTGATCTTGAATTAAATCGTTTCCTAAATTCAGCAAAAGAAATGCAAAAGGCATAAACTGTCTGCCCAATTCATTCTCTTCAAAGTTGCATCCTTTTTTAAATAAAAGTTTGAATTTTTGCCAAGAGAATTCAAAGTAAGAGAAACTGCAGTTAGTGATTACAATTCCTGAGGAATCGAGCTCAAGGAAACAAGATGAAGGGATCCAAGTTTTTACTCTGCAGTTTTAAAATGAATTATTCAAGTTAAAATAAATAATTCCATTGGTAGCTATACAACAGTGTGTTTCAAAAAGGCTTCATAAGTTGAGTTTTCAAAAATTATTTGAGCAGATTAGGGAGATTTGTAAATTCTATAGAAATAGAAACAAAAAGTAAATTGGGGTTGTTGCTGGACTGGGAAAAGCGAAAAATGGAAAGTGACTCAAAATGGGAGTAGAATATCTCTTGGGAGTGTCCTAACATTAGTGGCAATTATTGCACAACTAAAAACCCATACCAAACCCCACTGAATTGTAATAATCATAATGCTAAGGGTAACCGCAAATGCCATTTCTTTGCCACTGACCCCGGGGATTCTTACCTAACGCAGTGCAATGGGACCCTCAGCGTCTTTAGCAATGGAATGAAATGGGCATATCAATACCCACCTCCATAAAATAAAAAGTACTAGGATGTCCTTTTAAAAAATCCTATAGAGAATACACATGTAAAGTGAATCGTTTTTTAAATCTCTTTTTATCTCTCGTAGAAATTATAAGATTCTAGATCACATTGGAACCCTCCCATTCATTCTCTTGCTTGAGCGAAGGTGGGTCACTGACCCGAAAGGGAGAGCAGAAAGGTAAAGGGGCATGGTCTGTCCCCTCACCATCCCTGCTAAGGCACTGGCTTCTGACAGCCTCCTCCTTCATGTCTGGCTCCCTCATATTGTCATCTTCTTGGGCAGGGATCCAGTCCCCTTCAAGTTGGGGGCTCCCTGGAAGCTGCCACCTAACTCTACACATAATTGGGTCTTGATCATTGTTCTTTAGTTGACTTGGCCTAAGCTTGTTAAAGAGAACATAGAAGGAAACTTTTAAGCCTCTTTTGGATTAAGTCTTGTGCTTGGCGCTTATATGTATTTTCTCATTGAATACTCACTACAACAGTGAAGTCAGTTTCATTTTAGAGATGAGAAAACTTAGTCAACTGGAATGTCTTTAAAAGGGGGAGGACCTTTTAAAGATTGAAGACCTTTCAGTATGCAAGATCCTGAATACTGGTCATCATACTTGCCTTTTTCACTCTGTGGCAGGCACTGTGTTAAGTGCTTTTCAGGGATGACTCATTTACTCTACAATAAATCAAAGAGATAGGCACTTATATGGTTTCCATTTTAAAGATAAAAACACCAGACTTAGATAATTCACTTCTGTCACACAGCAAGTGACAGAGCAGCATCTCGCATGTCAGTGTGTACTTTTAAGCACAGTGGAGCATGGTAGTTCCCAACCTTGTGTCAGCACCTGAGAACTACCTGTGCATTCACAAACACAGCGATACATGCACTCTCACACACTCTCAGCCCTTTCCCTACACCTCAACTGCTATTTCTCCAACCTGGCTGCACATGACAATAAAGTGGAAAGCTTTTAAAAGTACAGATTCCAGGGTCCTACCCCAGACCAATCAAATTAGAAGTGGGAGAGTGAGCCTCTTTGGGTAAATAGGTTGTTTTTTTGTTGTTTGTTTTTGAGACAAGAGTCTCGCTTTGTCGCTCAGGCTGGAGGGCAGTGGCACAATCTCAGCTCACTGCAACCTCCACATCCCAGGTTCAAGTGATTCTCCTGCCTCAGCCTCCCAAGTAGCTGGAATTACAGGCATGTACCACCATACCCAGCTAATTTTTTGTATTTTTAGTAGAGACAGGGTTTCATCACGTGGGCCAAGCTGGTCTTGAACTCCTGACCTCAGGTGATCCACCTGCCTTAGCCTCCCAAAGTGCTGGGATTACACGTGTGAGCCACCGTGCCGACCATTTGGGAAACAGGTTTTTAAAGAGCAGAGTAGGCTGGCCCGCGCTCCAAAGCACCGTGTTAGCAACCACCTAGAGTTAAAGTTCTTTCTGTTGCTCATATTTAGGCTAATGGTTTTAATTAGCTCCTTGAATGAGGTAAATGTCTTACATGATTATTTATGGATTCCTGCATTTAGCCTTGTCCTTTGAACATAAGAAGGGCTAAAAGAGAATTTGTTGAATTGAATAGGTTGCAGTTTTCAAGGAAACCTTCATAGGCAGCAGAACTTAAAGAGTAGCAACAGTTCTGCTTCAGTTAGTAAGCCTAGCTCTGTAGGAATGGCTCATGCCTGGGCTGTCTTATTTTTGTGCCTGATGGGTATATTTAAGGACTTGTATATCTTGGCATTGCTTTATATATAATACTAACACCACCAATGGAGAATGGAGTCATTTCTGATAAGTAGCATTACATTAACATGTAATAATACAATTACATCCCTCTCTTCATCAGCTTCAGGTGAACACCTTTGGTCAAGATGAAAACGCAGAATACGAAGGCAGGTGAATATTGGGATTATAGGAAATCTGGAAGTTTCAGGAGAGCAAAGATAACTGCTCACTTTGTTCTTCCAGTGATTGAGCAGAGCTGAATGGAAGACACGCTCAAGAAAACCTGAACATTTTAAATGACTGGTTTTCAGAGTACCTCAAGATGAATGTCAGGAGAAAGTTTTTAACTTTGTAAATTTGTTCCTAACAATCACTGTTGAACGTGGGGTATCTTCCCCAACTATTTCATAGACCGCTAAAGAGAATCTATTGAATTCCACAAGCATTTTTTGAGTGCCTAATATATTCAAAACACGGGGTTAAGGGTTGTGGAGAATAGTAGACTACGGCAGTGTTTTCCAGTCTTTTGTTCATTATGCCTCCTCCAGAATACTTTTTAGACGTTTTTTTCTTAATCCCTCCCTCAGGTGTACTGGTTCAGGTACTGTATGTAGATTTGTATTTTATTATTATAAAAAGAATAAGATTCCCCCCATCCCAAGAACCAAGTTTTGCCCCGTTGCTGGGCACCATTACCATTAAAGTAATGTCCCCTATCATCAACACTGGGTTCATTTTTCATTTGACAGCAGTCTTGGTGATTTCTGGTCAGGAGGGATATATAAACATTCTGGGAGACCTGAGCATATTTCTGTCTCTGGGCTTTGCTGCCTAAGCTGACTAGGATCCTGATTAAAGACCTTTTTGGTGAAACAAAGATCCCAATAAGAACTTATGACCAATTTCCTACAGTTTACTAGGAAAGCTGTATCATAGTTCTGGAAACAAATGTGTCACAGTAATTCTCACTCATGACCTGGTACACGCAAGGAAGAGTAAAATAAGAAAGCTTGACATTCTTCTCTGTGAGATCAATGCTAAGTATATGTGATCCAAAGGCTATGAACATTGAGATAAAGGACAGTGGGTAATCAAAATCCCTCCACTCTGTTACTCTGGCCCTCTAATTAGAATGCATTTTAGTATTATCTCAATTTTTGTGCCTTCCCCTCCTCTTTTGTTATTCACTATACAGGAAGCATCCAGGATGTGGGAACATTGTGACATTTGCACAATTTTTATTTATTGCTGTGGAAGGCTTCCTCTTTGAAGCTGATTTGGGAAGGAAGCCACCAGCTATCCCAATAAGGTATGGTACATTAGAGTCTCTTTTAGCTTTTGGATTTTTTAAGAAAGTAAAGAGGTGGTACCTGTATAAAAGAAGTATGAGACATTCTTTTGTAAGATTTATTTCAGAGATATCAGTAGAATACTAAGTCATTTTCTGAATTTAATACGTTGTGAAAATCCAGGGTGCCTACTTCCAAACTAAAATTTCTGCCACAAGATTTAAAATAACCATGATGGAGACAAGAGTGTGTGTGTGTGTGTGTGTTCTTATTTAGTATAGGATTAGTCAGAAGGCCTAGTGTGACCACAAATTTTGTACTGTCTTCTGTGTTGGTAAAGTTATCAAACATTCTAAAAGAGGAGTATCCTTGTTTCTTTTTAAAAACGAATGGCTTTTGGAAATAAATAGAGGTAGTAGTTGCATAACTTTGTGAATGTACTAAATGTCACTGAATTGTTCACTTTAAAATGGTTAATTTTATGTTACGTGAATTTCACCTCAATTAAAAGAAAATGAATGGCAAGCGAAATCAAAATTTGTTGATGCCAGACCTGTAATCCATTAGTCCAAATTTGCCTAATTGTACTAATGGGGCCAAATAGAAAACAAGGCAGTTCTTATGATAAACAATGTATTGAAAACTCACCTGTCTTGCTGCGAGTGACTCGAGATAAAAGTATAATCCATCCAACTATGAGAATTTAGTAGGATGGTGTCACTTACTCGCTTTTAGAGCGACATTCTGGTATGAATATATCCAAGTAGGAAGGCTAAGGCCCGTCTTTGTTGGTTTTCTTTTGCAGCATTCCTATGTAGCCTGCTATAGAAAATCTGGCTGAATTTTGTTAATATTATACTTTTAAAGTTCCCAATGCGATGCTAAATATTCCAGATACTTTTTGTTTTTCATTGGCTTTAGTATCTGCATAAAACTTTCTGCCCCTAAAGACCAGCATCTACATTGCAGTAAAAGCCCCAGCATTTCTTGACTCCTCTGGCCCTTTCCCGCCTCTTCCCACTGTCTCTCCCCATTCTCTCTACCACTAGCATAGATCAGGAAGTATACCCTGTCACCTTATCTTTTATAATAACATCCTAGCTGACTGACCTCCCTGCCTCGCACCTCTTCATCCGTCCATTTCACTTAATATCATTTTACCATGTGGCCTCACTCTGTGGTTACCATGATGTTCTGAATGACATCCAGACTCCCCAGCCTGCCCTTTGAGGGTCTCTGTGATCTTGCCCTCATAACCATATTCCCGTGCATGTCCTATGTGTGGTGGCCATTTTATTTTCTGTAGGTGGAGCCATAATCAAAATTTTGCTCATGTCATTCATCCCCATCAACAATTTCTAGGCAAGCAATGTGGAATAAATTCATTGTCCTAAAAGACCTTGACAAACTCTCTGTAAATGGCACCTCGTCAAGATAGAACTAAGAAAATTTGGCAAGAAACCTGATAAAGTTGCAGATAGTATGTTATTTAGAAGCTGTGAAGAAGCTGTTGCTGGTAATTTTGCATGTGTGTTCATTGTCAAGTTCCTCAGACTCTCCAGACTATATTAGTTTAGCCTTGGCTTGACTGGCCTGTTGTGGTGTATGGCTCCACACCTAACTAGCAACGCAGAATGGGTTCTTTCAGGGAAGATCACTTAGGACTCAGTGCCGTCATATCCTTCAGCTGTGCAAAGGTGGAAAATGGTTGGGAATCTCAAAGATCAACATTTCCTGAAGAATATGGAACCACTTATTTGCCTTTGCCCTGCATTCTTTAGCTATTTATTTTAAATACTGTTTTTTCTCTTACTGATATGGTAAGTTGAGTCATATGAAATTTCTAGCATTCAACTTGTTGACCTATAAAACCGGCAATTTTATATGGTTTACCCAATATATGTAGAAGGCATCTTATGTATTTTCTGGATCACAATGATGACATACAAATGTAAAATTATTTGTTTATTCATCTGTTCATAATTATTCATATGTATTTATCCCTGTAAGTTATTAGGGTTACTGGATTTTTTTTTTTTTTTTTTTTAGTTTTTGTTTCTGTTATTAAGACCTATAAACTTTCAAAAAACAGAGACCCTGATTTTAAATAAAAATCTGTACAAGTCAAACCATGTCCTCATTAATTTGGAGGCCACTAGTTCAGAATGTGGGAGAATTTAACAGCTGCTAGGCTGAAAATAATCCTTAACTTAGCAAATACTTTCTTTAGAAACAGCGAAAATTAACAGTACAAACAAGTGTATAGAGGAGGTATTTGAGAGAATCAGCCATTTGCAAGTTCTTCAGAGGTATATGAAAATTATTTACAAAGAACCAATGCAATCATTTTAAGTTTCTATGTATACTTGAAAAATATTAGTGTTTCTTTAAATGTATTTTATAACTCAGACTTTCCCATGTTAGTCTGGCTTTGTGAAGCATTTTGATACTTACTTAGTAGTTGACATTGCATGATAATAGCGATGCAATCTTGTAACGCAGAGGAAATATGCAAAATGCCTTTTTAGCCAAAAATATGTATTTCCTGTACTTGATTTTCTTGAAATCCTAGATTCTGTTTGATGAGCTGTTCTGTCTGCATTTCAGGTACTATGCCATAATGGTGACCATGTTCTTCACCGTGAGCGTGGTGAACAACTATGCCCTGAATCTCAACATTGCCATGCCCCTGCATATGATATTTAGATCCGTAAGTGCTGCCAGATCCCGTGTGTATGTTCGTCTGAAAAGTATAGTTAAGTAGGTCGATTGAGTATATGGCAGAACTAGAAGGGTCTTGTAATAAGTGGTCTTGGGTAGAAGAATAGGTTTGTGAATGCATGAGCAAAAATGGCTTTCATCTGAAAAGTAAGGCAAAAAGGGAAATCTCAAAGTGGATGGTTTACTTTTATTCATCTGAGGTCTAATGAGTGATTAATAAAAAGAAAATTAAATTTTCCCTAGGAAACAGATTTTGCCTTCATTTTCCCTCATCTCTTTGATTTTATATTCAAACATGCTATGTTATTTAACGTATTTCTTATCACGTACTTCTTTCTTTCATAAAAGTACATTTACTTCCAGAACATGAAAGAGATACTTGTCTTTTCTGATTTTATTTTTTAAAGCAGAGACTTGAGATAATAAAGGGAAATTCTTGATGAAGGTAGGGTTTCTCCCAAAGCACTCCAGGCAAAAAAGGCTGATAATTGTGATGGTAACATTTACATGTGGTCTGAGATTTTTGTGAGATTGTACGGTTCCCGAAGGGAGTTTCCAAAGCAATTATAATAATTAAGGTGACCTTCAAAGCATTGAAAACATAGTATACTTTCAATAAACACCTGTTGATTGATCGTCACCTTTTTAGAGAACAGAGAGATCCTTGCATGACTTTTCCCATTAAAACTAGTCAGGGGCTGCGCGCGGTGGTTCACGCCTATAATCCCAGCACTTTGGGAGGCCGAGGTGGGTGGATCACCTGAGGTTGGGAGTTCAAGACCAGCCTGACCAACATGTAGAAACCCCGTCTCTACTAAAAATACAAAATTAGCTGGAAGTGGTGGCACATGCCTGTAATCCTAGCTACTTGGGAGGCTGACGCAAGAGAATCATTTGAACCCGGGAGGCAGACGTTGCAGTGAGCCAAGATCACACCATTGCACTCCAGCCTGGGCGACAAGAGCAAAACTCTGTCTGAGGAAAAAAAAAAAAAAGTGGTCGGGGGTAGAGGGTGCAGGTAATGGGGAGAAGCTTATTAAAAGCTCTTATAAATTAGGTAGATGGAAATTTTGACAAATATAAGTCTATGATATCATTTATTCCTGCTAGCCCTAGCTTCACCACTGACCAATTACAGGTGACCCTTGAACAACATAGGTTTGAACCTCATGGATCCACATATATGCGAATTTTTTTCAAACAAATATGAAAATACAGTATTCGTGGGATGTAAAGCATGCCTATAAGGAGGGTTGATCATGACTATATTGAGAATTGATCGTTTTCATTCTCATTGTCATCTTTATAAGGTTTTTTTTTTTAAATATATGTATACGTATATTTTTGGAGATGGAGTTTCGCTCCTGTTGCCCAGACTGGAGGTGCAATGGCGTGATCTTGGCTCACTGCAACCTCCACCTCCCAGGTTCAAGCGATTCTCTTGCCTCAGCCTCCTAAGTAGCTGGAATTACAGGTGCCTGCCACCATGCCCAGCTGAGTTTCGTATTTTTTAGTAGAGACAGAGTTTCACCATTTTGGCCAGGCTGGTCTCAAACTCCTGACCTCAGGTGATCCGCCCACCTCGGCTTCCCAAAGTGCTGGGATTACGGACATGAGCCACCGCACCCGACCATCATAATAGCTTTTTATGGTTTATACTTTTGCCGTCATAAGAACAACTAAATCTTACTAATTATTCATCCTAGCCTCCTTCATTCCATGTTTTTCCCCCTTGCCCATGTTCCTATTCATCTCAAATTATGTTTTTTTCCTAGTGCACTAAACTTGTTACTGTTGTCTCCTTTTGCAGGGTTCTCTAATTGCCAACATGATTCTAGGAATTATCATTTTGAAGAAAAGGTAAACAATATACTTCTATATTTTGTGTATGGAAATGATATCCTGTCCATAAGCTAGTCGTCTGGATTCCTTGTCCCAAAGTAGTGATAAGTTTGCTTCTGGCCATCTACCTCTTTTCTTTTTTTTTTTTTTTTTTTTTTTTTTGGGACGGAGTCTCGCTCTGTCGCCCAGGCTGGAGTGCAGTGGCCGGATCTCAGCTCACTGCAAGCTCCGCCTCCCGGGTTCCCGCCATTCTCCTGCCTCAGCCTCCCGAGTAGCTGGGACCACAGGCGCCCGCCACCTCGCCCGGCTAGTTTTTTGTATTTTTTTAGTAGAGACGGGGTTTCACCGTGTTCGCCAGGATGGTCTCGATCTCCTGACCTTGTGATCCGCCCGTCTCGGCCTCCCAAAGTGCTGGGATTACAGGCTTGAGCCACCGCGCCTGGCCCTACCTCTTTTCTTAGTTCTTTACCAGTGAGGCCCAATCATGCAATGTCCTGAAGCAGCTGACCAGGTAAGAGGCGACACCTGTGGTGTCTCTATGTAGAACTGAATAGCTCTTGCCATCGTTGAATTTTAGTGTCATACTAACCTGCGAAGCCAACTTATAAAGATGATAGAGAGGTTCACTGTGCAGTATGGTCACCACTAGCCACGTGTGACTATTTACATTTACATTTTTCAAAATTAAAGAAAATTAAATATTTAGTGTCTCAGTTTCATTAGTCACATACACTTTTTTTTTTTCTTTTTTCCTTTTTTGGAGACGAGGTCTCACTCTGTCATCCAGGTTGGAATACAGTGGTGTGATCTCGGCTAACTGCAGCCTCCAGCTCCCAGGTTCAAGTGATCCTCCCACCTCAGCCTCCCAAGTATTTGGGACCAAAGGTGTGTGCCACCATGCCCAGCTAATTTTTTTTGTATTTTTGGTAGAGATTGGGTTTCGCCATGTTGTCCAGGCTGGTCTCAAACTCCTAGTCACATTTTCAGTGCTCAGTAGGCTCACGTGGCTGGTGGCGACCATGTTGGAGAGCCCAGATGTGGAACATTTCTAACATCCCAGAAATTCCATGGGATACTGCCGCCCTAGAAGATGCTTATCAGTACAGCATAGCGAACTAAGGAATGGTTGTACATATTAAAAAGGAAATTCCTAACAAAGGCCCAAATAGCCAACAAGATGGAAGGAAAGGTTCAGGGCTGTTCTTTGTGACTATCACCAATGGCTCTCTTTGGGATAGGAGCAGGAAGTACCAGAAGTACCTGGGATGCTTTTTCAAAGTATTTGTCTCTCACCTTCACTCTGAGCTTCACCCCTCACTCCTAAGCAGGAAGGATGTTAGCGAGAGACAACACATACAGTTTGGGAAATTTCTCAGGGAAAGTTCACTGGTAAGACCAAAATTATACAAGCTGATGGCAACTTTTCAATGTATTTCTTATCCAGCCCCAAGCTCTCTAGACGTGCTTGGAAAGTAGCTGTCAATTCAGAATGTGAGAACCTAGAGTTTTTAAGTATTAAAGGCTGTGTCATGAAAATAATAACTGTCCTGTCCTACTAGGCTCCATATCATGGACCCTTTATCTCCTGAGGCTTATGAATTCCTTGAAAAGTACTGCTGTGGTTTTCTTTCTTTCTTCTTGGTTCTCTGCATTTCAACATAGATACATATGATGGTCAGGTTTATTACATTTGAAGTGATTGCCATGCTTCTTATAGTGTGGAATTCACCTTGGGACAGGCCTGTGCTCTTTTCCAACCTTTGATTCTGGCTCATAACAAGGATACCAAAGAACGTGTTATAAGAGGAGTTGTGTTCTCCTGGTATTGCCCCAAAATATTCGGGGTCTTTCTCAAGCATCTGTTGCCCTTAAGAACTTGTTCTGAGGGTGTCATCTTGCATCTGTCTAAGCCTTTTGACTCTTTTCTATGTGTGTCTCTTTCCCATAGAGCAGGAATTTCCATAAGGTAACTTTCCAATAGAGTGAATTAACTTCTTATCTCCTTTTCTCTTGGGTAGAAGACCCTCGAGTTCATAGTGTGCTCCTCATGCCAAGATTTGAAGATCAAATCTATATTCACCTTACCCATGCCTTTATTATTCTTTTTGGCCTGAGTTGTAAACCTCTTCAGCGTGATCTTTCTGGACTGAAGAGGTTCATTATTTTTTACCGTACATCCGCTCATACCTGCTTCCTCCCCAACTGCTCTCTAACATGGTCTTCTTGGCCCTTTTGGTCCCTTTCTCTGCTTATTAGCTAGTTCTGGCCTTTTACAAAGTACTGTGACCAAAACAATACTATGTATTTGAGTAGAAAACCTGGATGGTTCATCTTCTTAGTTAAATTTCTTTTAATCCTCGCCTGAGGCCTTTGCTTGATTACCAAGAATCTGAGAGGGTGCTAATGATACTAGCTAATGTGAAATGGTACTGTTATTACTGTCCGTAGTTCTACAATCTGAATATCCTTCCCCTTATCCAACTATGCCAACATTTTAAAACAACATTAAAGGCCGGGCGCGGTGGCTCACGCCTGTAATCCCAGCACTTTGGGAGGCCGAGGCGGGCGGATCACGAGGTCAGGAGATCGAGACCATCCTGGCTAACACGGTGAAACCCCGTCTTTACTAAAAATACAAAAAATTAGCCGGGCGTGGTGGTGCGCGCCTGTAGTCCCAGCTACTTGGAGGCTGAGGCAGGAGAATGGCGTGAACCCGGGAGGCGGAGCTTGCAGTGAGCTGAGATCTGGCCACTGCACTCCAGCCTGGGCGACAAAGCGAGACTCCATCTCAAAAAAAAAAAAAAAAAAAACAACATTAAGTCATTCAGAGATTTAAAAAAACAAGCCTCCCCCACAGAATGGATGATTGGATTATGTTCTAAGTATTGAATCCTGCTACTTGCACCTGAAAACCTGTTCTTCCACTTGCATAGTGTGTCTTAGGACACAGATTTGGGCCCCCTGAAGACAGGAAAAGCAACAGATCCTAGTAAGGACAGGGTCAGGCTTTCATCTGGACTCTTGAGAGCAGAATGCAACATCACAAATCTGGTCTATTTCTGTTTTTATTTCCTGATGAAATAATCGATTGGTCAACAAAGTGTTGGAGACGGACTAAACAATACCAAGGAAAAGTGTTGGTTAGAAACCAGTCAGTATTCTGATTCATTCACATGCATACTTCTGTGGACTGTGCTGGAAAGTAATCCTGTCTGTCATATTTTAGTGATTTGTACTTTCACCCACCATCTGACTGTAAATATCACTGGGAAATTCATATCTGTGCTTTCCTAAGGTGTTTTTCTTTTCTTTTTTTTTTTTTTGCAGATACAGTATATTCAAATATACCTCCATTGCCCTGGTGTCTGTGGGGATATTTATTTGCACTTTTATGTCAGCAAAGCAGGTGGTAAGAAGCTCACAAATCATTTTATGTTCGCTACTTGCTGTTGGGGCCCAGTTACCAGGCAATTAATAAAATTCAAATTTTTAGGTAATACAAAGATTTTGAAAGAGAAGAGGGGAGGGAAATGGGTAACGTAAATCTTTCCCTTGTATGTTGGCGCCTTGCATGTAGTTCTGCTCTCTGTACCTAGTTTATTTTCTTATTTCCTAGACTTCCCAGTCCAGCTTGAGTGAGAATGATGGATTCCAGGCATTTGTGTGGTGGTTACTAGGCAAGTACAATAATTATAATAAAGTTAATTGCCTCTGCAGTTGTGTTTGCTGAGTTTTCTCCTAAGAGACATGTTTCTTGGCAAGAAGCTTCAGCTAAACAAATTATGCCATGGAAGAGAGGCACCTGGGATCCCATTTCTCTGAACCTTAGTGTTCAAGAAAGGAAAAAAAGAAAATGCCCCCACATTCGTGGCAATATGTTCTACAACATGGATCCGTGTTTTTCTTGGATGCCACTGGTGTAGAAAGAAGTGCGTGTCTACTTGCCCATCACACTCTTTGAATGTCATCCATGTCTTCACGATCTGTCTGCCGAGTGGAAGCTTCTGCAAGAGAAGGGCACGTTAGAGCAACTGACTCTTTAAATTTCCGAGGGACTCATTTCTAAAGACTTATTTTCTTCAGAGGTTAGCTGTTCCATATGGCAGTGTTCCCAAACCTGACTGATCATCAGAATCTCCTGGGGAATTTTTAAAAATACAAGGATCTCTTTGTGGAATTAAATAGGCAGCTCCTGTAGAGCTTTGTTCTCACGTTTTTTGATATGGAGGTGAGATCGCCCCAGGGGCTTTCGATGATAACAATAACAGATTGAGACTGACCAAGTGGAAGAGAAAGAGCAGTGAAAGAACTGTGTTCTCCTTGCTTCTTGGCTTTGAAACTTTATCCCTTTAGGTTGCTGTTTGTAACATAGAAAGATCCTCATGCGCTATTAGAAAAATACCCAATGAGAAAAGTGTGCAAAGGATGTGAACATATAGTTCACGGGGGAAATAGTAGTACCCAACAATTTTAGGTTCAGCCTCACTAGTCTAGTAATCAAAGAAGTGCAAATTGAAACCCAAATACAATACCTGTTTATGTTGGCCTATCATACCAGCAAGATGACAAATGGTTATCTCAGTGCTGCTGAGGGTACAGTAAGACAATTATTTTTATAAAAATAGTTTGGGTATAAATGGACACAGCTTTTATGGAAATATATATATATATATATATTTTTAAATATATTTATTTATAAAAAGTATTGTATTTTTTAAATGTCCAACAGCCTTTGACTCAGTAATTCCACTTATGAGGGTTTATCCTAAAATATATCAACATTTGTTTAAAGATTTGTATACAAGGATGTACATTGATTTTAATAATGAAATAATTGGAAATAACCATTCTCATACGTTTAAGTATGCTACATCCATAGCATAGTCATTAAAAGCATTCTTTTGAAAAAATTTTAATGACTGATTTAAAGGAAAAGTCCAGGCAAAAGCTCATGAAAAGAGCAAGATATAAAATTCCACATGCAATCTGATCCTGTCTTAGTGTAAAAAAATTTACACAAATGAATATATAAGGAGATGTAGAAAGCTGTAAAGGACTAGATGGTAATCATGTATTTTTATTTCTTTTTACAATGTTGTACATGTTCTACAATTAGTTTGTAATATTTGCAGGACTTTAAACAATAATGTTCTTCAAGAAAAACATCTGGAAATGAACAAATGCAGACATCTTGTAACCTGATGTTTTTTAGGTATTGGGGCACTGACTTTTGCTCTTCTGATGTCCGCAAGGATGGGTATATTCCAAGAGACTCTCTACAAACAATTTGGGAAACACTCCAAGGAGGCTTTGTTTTATAATGTAAGCAACTTGTTGAACCTGGGAACATGAAAATTCCTAAGTTGTAAAATGTTACTTCAAGTGAACTATTCCCATTCTTCTGATGTAGTTGATGGGATGCTCTGGTGGGTTCTGAGTCACAGTTCACTGCATGAGATGACACAATCAATCAAAGCGAATTAAATGGTGTCTGCATATTTAGCAAATCCTTTTGTGCAGAATGACTATATGTTTAAATTTCTCCATTCCCTGTTGTTGAGGAAAGGATGCTGGCTCCATTGTTTGCTTTGTCTGTGATGGCCCTCAGACCCTATAAGGGCAAGAACCATAATTTGGGAGTTGATATCCTGCCATACAATGTGAAGTAGTCAAGAAGCTCCATATACATTTAAGTCTAACTTGCTTTTCTTTATATTGCTGTCAAACAACCTGTACAACTTTTAATCATTGTAAAGCTACTCCAATTATTCTATAATGTTTTTGCACTTAGATTTATGTGACCAATTTCTTTCCACAGCACGCCCTTCCACTTCCTGGTTTCATCTTCTTGGCTTCTGATATTTATGACCATGCAGTTCTATTCAATAAGTCTGGTGAGTTTGGGGTTAGGCAGTAGAATTACCTGACAGTTTCTGAGGCAGAGTCTCAGTTTTACTCTTGACTTGACCACGGCCTTTTTCATGATCCTGTTCAAATCATATGTTCCTTTCAAAAATGTCTCCATTCCACTTTCCAGTCATTGCAGCAGCAAAAGCTTTCACAGGAGTTTCTCAATTATTTACAAATGCAGTAAAAGAATATTTTCGAGTTTCCTATTTTGCTTTGATATTTGTGTGTTTGCATTTGAATGTGAAATGTTTGATGTTTTGAGAATGCAAATGAATACTTATAGCACACTGCAGAGACTGGAGCCCTGCGAAGTTGGGCAGCCGTCCAGCTCTCTCAACTGCTGTTTATCCTTCTGTGTCGTGAAAGGCAGAGCTGCTCACAGATCCATCCCAAGCTACCGTGGAGCAGAGCAAGAGGGGAGCTCAATGATGACAAGGTTTTTCTCCTAGTTACAGATGAGATAGGCAGCAGATGAATAAGCAAAATTAGTTTCAAGCTTCTAGTGTAAGTTAGCTGTCACTTTTTAAAGTGGCCAGTTAATAAATGAGCTATAGATTGTCAGTTAACTTGAAAGGGATCACTTATATGATCTGATTATCTACTAACAGTATTATATAGACAGTGAACACACAAGGAACAAATAAACATTTTTAAAATCAAGGTTTTATGTTGCACACACCTCAAATGCTTAAGTGCATTTTGTGGAATGACGGTGCTCAGTAAACATTTGTTTGCTATCTGAGCATGTATCGTGAAGTTATGGCTATTCTCTGCATTTATAGTGTTGCCGCTCCCATTTGCCCCACCCCCCAAAAAATGGGAAGGTAGTGTGTAAGAAAGTTTGCAAGGCTCTGAATTACTCAAATAATCATTTCTTCATATTAACACAGTAGTTTTTAAGATCTCTGAGAAATCCCACACAGCAAAGGGCTATTGAAATAAAAATGTCAAGTTCCATGTGATTGACTGAGTTGTTAGAATGCTTCTAAAAATCACAGGGCTAGGCATTTATGATAAAATGTTTTACAGAATCTGCCTTCAACTTCTTCAGAATCATTTCCAAGTTAAAGATACATTTTCCTTCTCTTGCTTTTCTTGAGATTGTCTGAGATCCATGAATTTTCCAAGAGAGCTAAAAGTCCATCAAAATAAGTGATATTCATTGTCTTTCCTTCAGAGAGTCAGTGTATCTCTGAAGTTATTAAAAAGTAATCACGTTTGTTAACTTCCTTTTCATTTCAATATCTGCTAAGTATATCAAAGACAATAGAATACCAGATTATTGGCATTGCCCACTGATCCAGAACCAAGTTCCAAAACTTAGTCTTTATGTGTGTGTGTGTATATATATATGAGACATTTTATTGGTGAAAGAAAATTGATGTTTATTTTCTTACCAGATCTCAGCATCATTATATCAGAATTTCTTAAATTATGCTGTATAATTCAAACCCGAAAACAATTTAGTAATACAAAAAACTGACCCGTTGATGATTTCTATGTCTTTGTTCTCTTTCATCTTAGATATTTTATTTCCTCCCACAAATTTACTGTGCAAGTGTCATTATATAAAGCTAACATGTGAGTGAGTGTGTGTGTGTGTGTGTGTGTGTCTATCTTTTAAGAGAGACAGGACCTCCCTATTGCCCAGATTGGTCTCAAACTCCTGGGCCAAAGGGATCCTCCTGCTTTGGCCTCCCAAAGTGCTAGGATTACAGGCGTGAGCCACTACTCCTGGCCTAAAACTAACATAAGAATATATTTAAAGTTATTCACAGTTCCATCAATCTAGACATCTGCTAATTGTATTTTTATTGGTTTTCTTCTAGACCATGTCTGTTTACAGAGATTCTTACATAGCTGTAATCCTTGAGTGGATATAATTTTATATTTGTTTTTTACTTTTTTTCTGAGTTTTATGTGGCTATATAATCTCTACGATTTTCATTTTTATCAAACATACAATGCCTCCTCTAATGAAAGTGCCTTTGTTTATGTAGCCATTGCAGCATCATTGGACATTTGATTGATTTTGATTCAGAGTTATCCTTTATTATGCATAGTACTTTAATGAGTGCAGAACCTTTTTCTTCCTTGGAATTAACTAGGATTAATTCTGAAGGATGGGTATGAATACTTTCATAGACCCTTAATAAGGATTATGAAATTGATTTTTTAAAGAATGAAACCAAGTTATACTGCCACCAACCTGTGGCTGCCAGTTCCATTACCAACTTGCCGGATTAAGATATTATTTATAAATTTTGAATTGGCTAGGCACAGTGGCTCAAGCCTGTAATCCCAGCACTTTGGGAGGCCAAGGCAGGCAAATCACCTGAAGTCAGGAGTTCAAGACCAGCCTGGCCAACATGACGAAACCCCATCTCTACTAAAAATACAAAAATTAGCCAGGTGTGGTGGTGTGCGCCTGTAGTCCCAGCTACTTGGGAGGCTGAGGCACAAGAATCACTTGAACCTGTGAGGCAGAGGTTGCAGTGAGCTGAGATCACGTCACTGCACTCCAGCCTGGGTGACAGAGTGAGACTCTCTCTGAAAAATAAATACATAAATATTGAATTGCTAATTTTGTAGCTATAAAATGGTACAGTCTTATTTACTTTGGAATTCTGTAATTACTAGTGTGATTGAACATCCAAACGGTATTTAGTTACTAGCCGCCATTCCTCTTGTGTTGAGTAGTTAAGGCTGTCTGTATCATTTTATCATTCTCAACTTTTCTGTGTTTCACAGTCTTTCTTTGTAAAGTGAGGTACTATTCAGGCAAATGGTAAAGCATTTCCTTAAAAATTAAAACTACTATTTGTTTTAAGAAACCAATTTGATGACTTTAGTGGCTGCTATAGATTGGAGTCAAGGCAAGTAAAGGGATGTGTGGTCCAATTCTATTTGCAAGGAAGAAAATGTTGCTGTTCCTATTATGTTCAGTATGTATTACCCTGTTCAAACTATGAAAAATTCAGCTGTTAAAAAGTGATGTGGCTATATCCTCTTGTAACCTCTACAGAGTTATATGAAATTCCAGGCATCGGAGTGACCCTGCCCATCATGTGGTTCTACCTCCTTATGAACATCATCACTCAGTATCCTTTGGACTCTGCCATCACCTTTATGTCGTCTTCAGGTTCTTTTGGCATAGGAATGGTCATTCTTGTCTTCCAACAGTGTGTTGACTTGAATCTGATTTTCGCTAGATTCATTCTGCAGCAAGCTGGAGACAGAGACCAATTCAGGGAACTCTTTGTAGAGGGCAGAAGAGGTGCTAGTGGTGCAGTAGGTCAGTAAGGCACAGGGCAGCGGGAGGAAGTGCCCTGAGTGGAAGCATAGGAGTCCATTGATTGACAGTGGCGGGTGCAGTGGCTCATGCCTGTAATCCTAGCACTTTAGGAGGCTGAGGCAGGCAGATCACTTGAGGTCAGGAGTTTGAGACCAGCCTGGCCAACATGGTGAAACCCCATCTCTACAAAAATACAAAAGTTAGCCAGGCATGATGATGGGTGCTTGTAATCCCAGCTACTCCATAGGCTGAGACAGGAGAATCACTTGAACCTGAGAGATGGAGGTTGCAGTGAGCTGAGATCATGCCATTGCACTCCAGCCTGGGTAACAGAGTGAGACTCCATCTCAAAAAACAAAAAACTGTGTAGCGTGAATCATCTGTGATTTCTACCTGTGATTTTTTGGTGTCCTAAGATATTTCCAGTGATCACAAGCTGCTGCAAAGTCCTGAAAGAAATTTCAAATTAAGAGGCTGAGGTGGGAGGATCACTCAAGTCCAGGAGATTGAGGCTGCAGTAAACTTGATCACTCCACTGCGCTCCAGCCTGGGTAACAGAACAAGACCTTGTCTCAAAAAGAAAAAAAAAAAAAAGAAATTTCAAAATAGCTTTCGTTTTTTAAAATAGTTATTTCGAATGATCTTACATTCATTATGAAAATAATTATGTCTTTGAAATAGTAAAACGAATCGCAGTTGACCTCATTCCTCTGAAGTCAGCTCCTTGATTTGCCATAGAGCCCCTTTCTGGAGGAGAGGATAGAAGGACTGGAGGCAAGATAAATAAAGGTGAATGGGATCACACTTACCGAGAGTGTCACCCTCTGTCATTACCTTGGAGGTGCCTGTCATTGTAACCATAGGAAGACTCCAACATAAGAATAATTGGCAGTTTTTTAGGCGGTTTCGAATTGGTACCCATAAATGGAATGGCAGGACAGTTGTTCTGCAGGTTCTCCCCAGGAGGAGCCTCAGAGCTGCCGTAACGGACCTTCATGTTTTCTTAGAATATGAGAAGTTAAGCCAGGGGCCATGCTAGAAGGTTCTCCCACTGATCCCCCAAGTATAGTCTGCAGAAAACTACCTTGACTCCACTCCTCCAGGTACGTGTGCATCCGGGGTGTGTTCATCCTCACCACGGAATGCGCCTCCCTCACCGTCACGCTCGTCGTGACCCTACGCAAATTTGTGAGCCTCATCTTTTCCATCTTGTACTTCCAGAACCCCTTCACCCTGTGGCACTGGCTGGGCACCTTTTTTGTCTTCATTGGGACCTTAATGTACACAGAGGTGTGGAACAACCTAGGGACCACAAAAAGTGAGCCTCAGAAGGACAACAAGAAGAACTGAGGCCTGCCTGGAGTATGTAGACCAGTGTCGTCGTGAGGGAGGGACCACCGTTTCGCTTTTGTTAATGCCGAGCTACCCGCAGTGCTGAGCCAGCCATGCAACAGGAAATCTTCAGGAGGAGGGGACTTCTCACATTGCTCATACTGACACGTGTAGACTGAATAGAAACCCCTCAGCCCTAAAATAGAAAAAAGAACAGTTCTGGACTATTGAACAGCCCATTCATTTATTTGTTTTGTTTACCAAAATATTCAGTATTATTCTTGTTTATTGAATTCTGAGTCTCCATGAACTACTGGCTTACTAACCACGGTCTTGGAAAAGATTGTCCCTTCTGTTGCTGTTCTAATGCATCTCTGCCACAGCAGTCATTGTCATCCTGTGGCCTTATCCCTTTTGTCTCCCATCACCTTTTCCTTCCTCAGCAGCACCTCACCGTCAGTCAGACGCTGCAGGCACCACCATCACCAGGAGTGGCCAAGTAAACTGAGACACCAGTAACAGTGGGGCTGGACTTCCTCCCACGTTTTGGGAAGGAAACAGATGTTCCCTTGAGCTGATTCCCAGTGACACCGGAGCAACACTAGTGGGACTCCTCTTTCCCACATTTTGCTTTTTTTTTTTTTTCCTATGCAAAAGTCAGATGCTTCTATCCATTGCTTTCTGTGGTTAGGGCAGCCCTGCAGCATATCTCACAGCACACACAGTGTTCATAACAAAGAAAGGTTGTGCCAGGCATGGTGGCTCATGCCTGTAATCCCAGCCCTTTGGGAGGCTGAGATGGGCGTATCACTTGAGGTCAGGAGTTCAAGACCAATCTGGCCAACATGGTGAAACCCCAACTCTACTAAAAATAGAAAAATTAGCTGGATGTGGCGGCACATGCCTGTAATCCCAGCTACTTGGGAGGCTGAGGCAGGAGAATCACTTGAATCCGGGAGATGAAGGTTGCAGTGAGCTGAGGTCTTGCTACTGCACTCCTACCTGGATGACAGAGTGAGATTCTATCTCAAAAGAAAGAAAGAGAGAGAGAGAGAGAGAGAGGGAGGGAGGGAGGGAGGGAGGGAGGGAAGGAAGGAAGGAAGGAAGGAAGGAAGGAAGGAAGGAAGGAAGGAAGGAAGGAAGGTAGGTTGGTTGTTATGGACTGGGCACCACAGTGGTGACAGCAGGATGGCCCTGCCCAGCACCGCAAGAGCCATGGCTGCCCCTGTTTGCCCAACTGGGCACTCACAGGGCAGAAGGGTAGGTCTCCAGTGGGAGGATGAAGCTTCACCACCAGGAGATTCCCCTCTGCCCGATGACTCTGATAGAGTCACGACCAGTCAGGGGAATGCATAGATGGAAGATATGTAGTGTGTGATGTGTAAATCAGGTCAAACCTCAACTACAATTGAAAGTTGTTGTTTTATTGCCCTATAAGGTATCTTACCATTCTCGATGGGTATTGAGGATGGTTCGATGTGCTTTATTGTATGTGGAAACATGCGTCTCTGCTAATCATTTCAGAGGTCCAGTTTTCCTGTCACGGGACAGTCTTGAGTAGGAGGAACGCTGTCGCTGTAATATGCGTAGCTTGTGTGTACTTTTCGTAGTCTGTGTGTGATCAAAGGGCACGGAAGTGGCTGCACTTTCACATCCCTTTTCTTTACTTAGCTGGGACCTTACATACCAGTACATGTTCCCCTGTAAGCAGCTGAACTCACCGGCCACTTCTCCTTTTGCCTATAGACAAAGACTGTGTCTCTGTGTGTGTGTGTGTGTGGTGCACACATTGTGTTCTTAAACTGAGACGTGGCTCTCCAGGTTTCCTGGGCTCATTCCATGGTGTGGTATGTTTATTCCACTGTCCAGAGCTATTCTCTGATGGATTTGAGCTATGGCAGTGGAAATAAATGTCCTAGAGTCACCAGGTCCCTTGGAGAAGAAGTCATTTAAGCTGCCTCGGGTTTTTGATACTTAAAATGTGGATATTATTTTTCTACCTAAATCACTGAGTTTACAGAGTAATAATGTGTTGCTCTGGACATTGACAGTGTTCTAGAGCCAGTAATGGGCTCTCCTGAAAGATGCTCAATTAGAAGTGAACCCATTCATAGGATCAAAAGCCACTTGCTTTGAAATATGTAGCGTTCCTCAGAATTGACGGTGCTAGAAATATCCAAGTATTAAATAACCTCTTAAAAGCAACAAAAGCTACTTTTTTCTTATCACCTAATAGAAGAACCTGTCCCTAGAGGCGACTTGATTACCACATATCTGGAGTCTCTGAACTCTTAATAGGATGCAGCCTCACATACGTAAAAACACCCATTTTATGTTGATGAAAACATTACAAGTTTTCATTGTGGGGTATGTGTTGATATATGTAGACAGCACTTGGGCCCATTAGGTTTTAGCATCTGGTCTTAGAGCATGTGTGTTCATCTCAATGTGAATACTTCAGCCAGTCTTATGAATAGGAGGCCATGCATGGGCACAGAATAGGTTAGAACACTCGTACAAGATGACCACATATAGAAGCAGAGAGCCCCAAATCCCCTGGGAACTGGTTTTTCTCTAGTAGCTGAATATAAGGAAATATGTCTAATGGACACCAGTTAATACTTTTTAAAACTACTCTTTAAAAAAAAATATGTTCCTCTTGGTTAACTGATTTTTCAATCCAGGGTGGACATTTTTTCAACCTTTATTAAAAGGACAAATAAACTATTTTGAAGATCAGACTCCTACCTAACTGGAAGAGAAATGTCTATTAAATGTCTCTCCTCTTTTTCTGGGTCAAGACCATGTAGTTTTATGCTTCAGAGATGAGGATATAGTTTGTTTACAAAGAGTTTAGTCTTTAAGACATCCAAAACTCTATGCTAGAGCAAAAATCAAATAGCAAAGGACACTAGCCAGAATATACAATGTATGTGTGTGTGCACCTGTGTGCCTGCTGAATAACCTGACAGTATAACAGATAAGGTGACAGAAGATGGTGGCTATTTGAATTGTATTAGCTTAATGTCTGCATATCTTTGGCCAAAACTCTATTGTCATGTTAGAAACATGTTATCTTCTCCATGTTTATTAGTTTATTTTTTATTGTTTTCTTTTTCATCCAACTAAAACAACTGTAATGTACCTGATACATTTATTTCAAGTTCTAAAGTATTTAGACAAATCCAAATACTTTGTTTTTAGTTTTTTCCTCCTTTCCATCCAGTTAACCACAGTGAAATGCTGCAGTATTTTGATTTGGTCAGTGCTACAGAGGAAGACCAGGAAAGCTGAATTGGTCTGTGCCACCCAGAGTAAACCTCTTTTCTTCTGGAAGGAGGGCGTGATGTTTTTCAAGGATTCTAACAAATATCTCGCAGTCATCTCCTGAGCACC
This sequence comes from Rhinopithecus roxellana, assembly GCF_007565055.1. NCBI lineage: Eukaryota > Metazoa > Chordata > Mammalia > Primates > Cercopithecidae > Rhinopithecus > Rhinopithecus roxellana. Next base: position 58,958,344 of record NC_044554.1, read on the forward strand.
TTTCCTCTATTTCACTTCCGAACTCCTTCCCCCACTTTCTTCACTCCAGTTTCTTCACTTGCAGTGTTTTCTGCTAAGAAAGACCTATGATCTTGTATCTGCTTATGCCTCTATTCTTTGGGGCCTCTGGATGTTTTTGTGGATTTTTACAGAGTATTTATATCTGCACAGCATGTATTTTGTTACACATTCTTATATGCATTGATATGGGGGGGTACATTTGTAATAGTAAGAATATCTGGCAGAGTATGTGAATGCCATATCTGTAGATGAGGATGAACGTGAAGGGTTAATGTAGAAATGTTTGTTTATTCTGTTACAGCCCAAAATGGGGGCTGAGAATCTGTACCACCATTCCCTACCCTATTTGAGAATCTATACCACCATTCCCATCTCTATTTGGAAAACAATACTTTTCTTATTTTGCTATTTTTACCTTCCCATTAACTGGCTTCACTCAACAGTGCCAGATACCTATGGAGAGGGGAAGTAAAACACCTTAGGTCAGGAATAATTATAAACCAATGAGTTAGCTCAGGGCTGATGGACATGTTCACTGGTGGACCAGTTGGCATTGACCTAAGCAGACAGAGAAATGCACCACACGGAGGAGAACCACATTGAAATCAAGATCCTATGTCTATTGTATTTTGTTTTTCTTTGCCTGGAGTAAATAGCATTATAAGTCATTCCACCCTTATTAGATAACTAAAGCATTTTGATCTCAATAGCTTTCTTCTGAAAAATTTGAATCTCACGTGTGGCAGTTCACTCTTAAGGTTGAAAGAGCTGTCAATATAGATAAAATCCATTCCTTATTATTGATTGGCGTAACGTTTGAAAATATGTCTAAACAATATTTGTTAGTAAAAGAACTAGTCATAAGCTTCGGATGTGTTCAGTATGTACCAAGCTGGAATGGGAGACTGGCCCCTCTTGGCTTTGTAGCGTGTTGTCTTTTTCCAGCAGCTTCCTCCTAGTAGACATTCCAGGGATGAGAGGGGCCAGGGATCATGTCTTATTTCTGTATCGCCAGCCCCTGGCATATGGTCTGGCTTATGTTACATGAACAAATGAATGCTTGCCAAGATCTCTTCTTCCCTCACGTTTCTGGGAAACCTGAAGGTTCCTGATACCTGTTCCCACTCTATCAGCTGGTTAGCAAGAAAGCAAATAAGGGGAAACATTCCTCACATTCCAAGCGAGAAAAGGAAGAAGGACCACTGGGAGGAAGTACACCAGCGATTGCTCAGTGTGCAGCCTGCTACCTTGCCTTTGGCTCTCTGGATTGCCTGGTGGTAGAAGGGAAGAGCATTGTGTAGTTAGCACCTTGCATATTTGATGCTCAGGAAGAAAGTGCAAGGAGATCCCTAATAGAACATTAAAGATTCTTAAAAGTTGAAGTAGGCTGTCTGGGGTGACCAGCCCCACCCTTACATCTCTCCATAGCTGGTACAGTTAGCTTGCAGCAGGTGAAGCTGATGCCTGGAGATCACTGTCTGTCGGTCTGATCTCAGTATCATACTGAGGCACCTCCCCTGAGCCTTACCTACTTAAATTACTAACCGTCCTACCAAAATTTGTCAATTTTAATCAAATGAAGCGAGTTGCAAGGGAGCCAGAGATATGTGAAAAAAGAAAAGCAGAAATCCTAATACTTTCTAAGAAGTTGTAATAATTTCTTTGGCACATTGACTTACTGTTATCTTTTGAAATGCATAGACGACTCTTGTGAACCAAAGAAAGCAGCAGTGGTTTTTCCCCTGGCGCAATAAAAATGCCTTTGTGTACCACTTGGAATTGCCAGTCATTTCTGTGCCAGTTGCTTTCATTCCAGAGAATGGCCTCATTCTCCAAAAAAAGACTATGATTTTTAGAAGTAGGATTTCCTAACAAATTATGTGGTGGGGAGGGACGGCGGGGATTTTATTCATCTCGTCTGATCTCTTCATTCAGTACTACCATTAGGTTTTAAGAACAAAGATGGGGGAGGAGGGAGTAGAAAGCTGAGAGTATGTAGAACAGCTACAAGACATTAGTGGGTATTCAGATTTTGAGCTGTGTAAATATCAAACATCGGCTTCCAGCCTTAAGAGTTATTTGAGCAGAGAGTTAAGGAGAAATGGGAGATTTTGTGAATAAAATGTTTTGCCAAACTGAATGAGTCTTTTGCCATTATTTCTCATAGAGAGCCATTTTTTACCTTCTGAAACAACTCATCAGACATCTGGGGTTTATCTTGAATTGTACCATCATTGTTTCTTAATAAAAGTGATACATTTCTTGCAGGTGTTTCCAATCACCATTACCTTTGAAGTGCCTGTATGCAGTTTCAAAAGCTCTCCAATTTTTACCTTGTAAAGTGGCAGTGGCATATTTTACTACAAACGATTGTCAGCAACCTGTCTTCCTAGTTCCTCGCAGCTGGATCAGTAATAAACCACTTCTCAGGCCGGTTCCCGCATCAGAAGGTAAAGAGGATCAGCCTACTTTTGGAAGTTTTAGAGGTTTGTGGCAGTATATTCTGTAGCAAATCTCTCAAAACCTCTTTGCCTTGCTAGAAATACGTTGACGTTTGTAAGCTGCAGTGACCAGCTCTCTTTGTCTTTGATATGTTGCTTTTAAATAAACCTCAACTGGAAAGCAACTCTTCAAAGCAGTTTACCACACCCAGCCTATTTTTAATCATGGTATGCAGTAGCCCCCAGGTACAGAACACAAAAAGAAAAACAAATGAGAAATTTTGCACTAAATATAGCATAGTTACAATTCATCTCTTTAAAAATGGCATTACTCTTTTATCGGGACAGGGCTGGATGTTCTTAAACAACCCTGGGCCTGTCATTACATGCAGAAATGGTCTCACTGCTTCTGAAGCCCTTTCACTCTCAAGTCATTAAGGCCTTAGAATGTGTTGAACTCTAAGATGTTATGAACCACAAGCCTACAAAAAGGTAAAGAACCTTCTGGGGGACAAAATTGTGGTTTAGTTCAACTCTAGCAAATTGTATCATCTCATTTAATGGAGGAGACTTCTACACAGAACTCTGATTCTGGGGCTAGCAGCAAAACACAATTGCAGACAATGCAGTGGTGGAGATGTCCCTCATTAATAAAGGCTCCAAGAGCCGGGCGCGGTGGCTCAAGCCTGTAATCCCAGCACTTTGGGAGGCCGAGGCGGGCGGATCACAAGGTCAGGAGATCGAGACCATCCTGGCTAACATGGTGAAACCCCGTCTCTACTAAAAAATATAAAAAACTAGCTGGGCGAGGTGGTGGGCGCCTGTAGTCCCAGCTACTCGGGAAGCTGAGGCAGGAGAATGGCGGGAACCCGGGAGGCGGAGCTTGCAGTGAGCTGAGATCTGGCCACTGCACTCCGGCTTGGGTGACAGAGCGAGACTCCGTCTCAAAAAAAAAAAAAAAAAAAAAGGCTCCAAGCACATAGGTGGGTGTCAGCAAAGATCCAATTTCTTTGTCCCGTCTTACATTCAGCATTTCAGCAGTACATTAATTCATTCTCATGCTGCTACTAAAGAGATACCCAAGCCTGGGTAATTTATAAAGGAAAGAGGTTTAACTGACTCACTGTTTTGCATGGCTGAAGAGGCCTCAGGAAACTTACAATCATGGCGGAAGGGGAAGCAAACACATCCTTTTTCACATGGCAGCAGGAAGGAGAAGTACAAGCAGAGGAAATATCAGACACTTATAAAACCATCGGATCTCGTGAGAACTCACTATCATGAGAAAAGCATGGGGGAAACCATCCCCATGATTCAATTATCTCCACCTGGTCCCGCACTTGACACGTGAGGATTATTACAATTCAAAATGAGATTTGGGTGGGGACACAGCCGAACCATATCAGGCAGCCATAAGAAATGAATACATATCAATGAGTTGAATATGTGTTTATGTCAAAATTTCTCTTTAAAAGGAAAAACAAAGCACATCTGGCTATGCAAGTGTTTGTTAATAGAACTTTTCAGTAATGTTCTTTATCTGCAAATTAAAATCATGTTATGAAAATTATTTTAGCATCTGATTGTTTCTTAATCAGCACATCAAGGAATTAGCATATGGCTCCATTTTTACATGTGACTCCATGATGTACGGATGCATTCTAAAGCCAAGGGGGCTTATGATTATAATTACTGGAGTTTCGTTATTTCCTGTAATAGCTTTGAATGAAGTTTACTGCATGAAACACTCCTTTCAAGAAGGCCATAAATCTGTATCGATTTCCCAGAATCTTTAGCATTGTGAAAATAATAGGTTCCATTCCAGCAATTAAATGGAGTGACATGGTAATAATAGTAAACATATATTTACTATGTGCAAGGCACTTATATCAATTTATTTAGTCCTCATGAAAAATCGTTGACAAGAAAATTATCCTGATTTTACAGATAAGGAATCTGAGGCTCAGATGAGCTTCCTAATTTGCCTCAATTACTCTTATATTTTGGAGCTGGGATTTGAGCCCGTGAAATCTGATTTCAGAATGCATACTGTTAAATCCCTGCATTATGCCACCTCGAAAATCTCAGTAATGGGACTATAGTCTCCCTTTGCCCTGTGTGTTCCTGCATGGTGTAGATTTTTATATGCTAAATGTCATCAATCAGTCTTGAGTCGTTATCATGTCATCATGTGTTTGAATTCATGTCCTGTTTCCTAAGAACTTATGATCTGTTCTATAGTACAAGTGTATTAGTCTGTTTTCACACTGCTTTAAAGAACTACCTGAGACTGGGTAAATTTATGAAGGAAAGAGGTTTCATTGACCTTCCACTGGCTTAACAGGCTTAACAGGAAGCATGGACTGGGAGACCTCAGGAGCAGAAGGCGAAGGGGAAGCAAGCACCTTCTTCACATGGTGACAGCAGAAAGGGAAGGGGAAGTGCCACACACTTTAAACCATCACATCGTGCGGGAACTCACTCACTATCATGAGAACATCAAGGAGGAAATCTGCCCCCATGATCTAATCCCCCCACCAGGTCCCTCCCCTGACATATGGGAATTACAGTTGAACATGCGATTGGGTGGGAACACATTGCCAAGCCGTATCAACCAGCAAGAAGAAAATAAAACCCAGGAAGTTAGCAGCAAAACAGGACTCTGAAACCATTCCACTTCTCACATGTTCACATCAAAATGTACCCATTTACTCTGGTATCTGTAGCATATGACTTTCAGGTTAATCAGCAATAATAAATATACAGAATAGAAAAAGGTAATTAAATCCAAATATCAATGAATGCTACTTAAGTAGGTATAATTTACAGAATATTTAATATATATATTAATTGGTCTTTCAGTTTCTTTAAGTTCTGTCCCAGAAAACATTTAAATTCTATTATCTTACCTACCTGGGTAAGTGTCATCCCTGAATTATCCTTTGATAATAAACCTTCAACCATTATACAAGGATCATTACAAGAGTTTTCATTTTCAGTGATTCAGTATCTTTGACACAAATGGAGTTTAATACTTTAGCCATTATCCACCGGATTGCCTAATATCCCCCACTCAAAAAAGGATCCATATTGTATTATGGCTCAATTTTTAGTGCTAGAAAACTTTTGTCTCTACAGATGTGTTTGCATGCATAATTTTGTCAGAAAATGAAAACTAGCAGTCATCTCTTTTATACAGATTTTATCAGGATTATGTTTAATTGCATGTAATGGAAACTCAAACCAGTCACTTAATCTGATGGTTTATTTTTCACAGGAGATAGGCACATTGGGGCTGGGTCAGTCATTCAAGGAAGTTGTCAAGGAAAACAAGTGGAAGCTGCTATAAAATGGCACATCTGATTCGCCCGTCTCAGCTTCCCAAAGTGCTGAGATCCAGCCACTGCACTCCAGCCTGGGTGACAGAGCGAGACTCTGTCTAAAAAAAAAAGGAAAAAATGGCACATCTGCAAAAGCCCACTTGCCGGAGGAACAATCCGATGCCTTCTGCTTCACTTCCGCCTTCCACCCCTCAAGTACCTGTCATTACAGGAATCCCAGAAAGCTGCCAGCAAAGACTGTGGGAAATGTAGATTCCAAGACTCCCAGCCCCTCTGGTACAGGGGAGAAATGAATGGGGAAATACGGCTGACTTGGCAACCGGCAATCCAGCACAGTCCACACCTGTGGTGGACTATTCAACAATAATGTTTGACTTCCAGACAGAAAAATGAGAGCAACAACAGCATGCTCGTAATATGATGTGACTATCCCTCCTGCAAATGAACATACTATACTTCTTTCCCAAAATGGAGACTCAAAGTCCCTTTCCTGCCTACATTGGTGATGGTGTTCATTAACTTTTACCACTGGACATGCAAGTACTAAGAAAGGTACACAGGGAATGCCTTGAGTTTCACATATTCCTTATCTGCATGATGTAGCAGGAACTCTGTTTCCCCTTGATAACCAGGATCAATTCCCCCAGCAACTGTAGTCATCGTCTTTCTTGCCTACTGCTTCAGTGGCATAAAAAGGCAAATGTGACCAGGTGGCAGTCTCAACTCTCTCCTCAACTCAACCTTTGTTATACTCCTTGGTGACAGTGTTCCTCCCTTGAGAACTAAAACTTCTAGACCAGCAGCTCTTGAAGTTGTGGGGATCAGAAACAAAAATTTCACAAGGGGTTATTTTGGGTAACAATGAGAAGCCATTCATTTCTATCTCCTAACTCTTGGACCTGGGGTTTCTTGTGGGTGAAAAGGTGCCATATTGAACTGGTTGCAGTTTAAGCATACACTGTAACTTGTAAGACAGCAAGTTTTCATTAATCATGCAATCAGCCTCCATGGAGACTCAACCAAGTAAACGAGGATGTGTCAACTTACCTAGATCATCCTATTCCAACTGCCAGACAAGCAACGAGGTCTCAGGTGTTCATTACTGGTTTAAAACAACTTGAGTGGCATAAAGAGATTTGGCTGAGCTTAATCTGTCTGTGATGTCTTCCTTAAACATTGCTTAAACACATGCAAATGGAACACACTCACAGTTTACAGTATTTCTGCTGTGAATCCTGAAAGCTACATTCTTTCTTTTCTTCTGAAGGCTTCTCAGCTCCCCCAACCCCCTACACCTCTTTCTTTCATGGGCCCATTTTAAATGTGTTAAATCTAGGAAAAGATGCCATTAAAAGGAGAAAAACAGGTGGGAAAGAAAGAGATGAAAACACTATTTGACAGTTCACTTCTGTTTTGCAGCTGTGAGAGCTGTATATTGAATTGTGTTACCCGCCCCCCACCAAGCTAATTAATTCTCTTTTTTGAAAAAGCCACGTCTCCTTCCTTCAATCAGTGTCAACAGCCAATTACAATCTTTCATCACCCAAAGTGTAATAATGCAAATGTTATCAAGAAGGAAAACAGTTGGACTGACAAGATTAGCAATTCACTCCTTCTTTCTTAATCTTGTAATCACATGGCATACAGCAGTTTACAATAATACACACCCAAGTTTGCTAGTAAATTACTCTATAAAGGCCGTGTGTAAATCCCCCATCATGTTATGTCTACACTTGGCACAGAAGCACGTGTCTTCCTGTAGGAGACGCGGGATGAATTAAGATCGCTTCCCTAGAGAGCTTTCTCCTCATCCATTAACCACTGCAGAAGTTGTTAATTATGTAAAGAGAGGCACACTTGGTAGAATATAAAACCACGAATGGCATTTAGGGGTAACAGAAAACCGAGGCAGCTGACAGTGACAGAAGCTATTTCGCCAATGCTAAGATTAACACTTTGCTGTTATCTGCTGGAAGACAAAAAACTTCTTACTTTATGGGAGTCTTTGACTCCCATATTTGTTGATGTCATTTGGAATTTGTCCCTAAAGTCTTTGGAAAGCCCAGGTTCGTTATCGGTACACTCCCCACAACCCCGGAGGTTGTGCGTACAATGGGTATGAATTTTGCAACACAAGCTGGGCTGTGAAAGGAATGGCACATAGAATTGTTATGAAGACTTTGATTTCAAGAGCTCATTTCTAGCCCTCATTCTGCCAGACTGGTAGAGCTCTCAAGCTCCACCTTTGCTAAAGCACCTTCATTTCCCTGGTGCCAAACAGAAACCCAGGAGGCTAATGTGATGTTTAAAAAATGAATGGGGGCTTCTGCATTTCTGCCCATTCTTGATTATTGTGGTCCCTGAAGCCTGGTGACCCTGCAGCTCCGGTGCCTGACCCTGGAAACAATGCCTTGGCTACCCCTGGGCATTTAACTCTGAGCATTTCCCTGGGTCCAAACCCTGGCTTACCTCAGGCAAGAGAGCACAAAGGGCTTGGAGTGGGGGAATAAGACTTGGCAAAGGGATTTTAATGAATAAAAATGGATGGCAGAGGCAGATCACATTCAGTGAAACACTGGAAGTGTAGCTTTGAGGTGGAGGAAGGATTGGGGCACCTCCTTAATTTAGAGCTTTCTGTCTTCCTGTTATTATTCTCCTAGATTCCAAGAGGACTCACCACAACCACCACCATCTCTATCAAGTAGATGGTATGGCTTGTGCCCTCTGTGGTCTGTGGGGTCGCCTTGTCTCTGCTGCTGCTTCCATGCCCATTCCTTGACTTGCGATGCTGAAGGAGAATTTCCCTTTCTTGGGTGGCCACAGGAATATCAGTCAATCTTAGAAGATCTTATCTGAGAGTGATTACAGGTGAGAGTGACCCTCTGCTGAGGAACCAGGAACACATTCCCTACTTTCCCAAGGTCCTCTGCATCATTTCTGCCAGGGGACCTCTAGGGCTCTCAGGACAGAGGACTTGTGATGTGGTTTGGCCGTGTCCCCACCCAAACTTCATCTTGAATTGTAGCTCCCATAATTCCCGCTTGTTGTGGGAGGGACCCAGTGGGAGATAATTGAACCACGGGGGCGGTTTCCCCCATACTGTTCTTGTGATCATGAATAAGTCGTATGAGATCTGATGGTTTAATAAGGGGAAACCCCTTGCGCTTGGTCCTTATTCTCTCTCTTGCCTACCGCCAATGTAAGACGTGCCTTTCACCTTCCACCATGATTGTGAGGCCTCCCCAACCACGTGGCACTGTGAGTCCATTAAACCTCTTTTGCTTTATAAATTACCCAGTCTCACGTATGTCTGTATCAGCAGCGTGAGAACGGACTAATACGTGATCCTATAATTGAATGGCCTGGGAAGCCCAGGCCCCACAGTCACTACTGCTGGAGTCACACATAGTCAATCCAGGATCAGATATTGGCAGCCGATGGGTAATACAAAAAAAAATTAGAATGAGAATATATCCCCAAATCATCCTTGAGTAGCCAAAATGTAGTTATGGTATAATAGATAATTGATGGAAGGCAGCGTTGTTGAGCTCAGTATGTTTAGTGTCTTGTGCTTGACTATCTCCCACCAAGAGTGAATTGAAATATTTCTATTTCAAACCAAACAAGAACACACACACTCTGCTGTGGATGCTGCGTGTTGAGTTCAATTCAAGCAGCTAAGGCACAGATTCCACAACACACTTTGTCAGCACAGTCTGCAGGCATTCAAAGGAGATGGTGAAAAGTCTGTGAGGTGCCTCTGCCATTTCCAATCCCCAGAGTGCCCTTGGAGGGCATGGCCCACGCCCTGTTTTGCAAGCAGAAACTTGAGATGATACACAGAGTTTTAGAATGCATGACCAATGACAAATTAGTGAAAATGGGCCGTGAAGGATTAATAATTTTATTTATTTTTAAGTGGGCTATTCTAATTATTTAATTGTTGAGTACCAGAATTCACAAGCACTGAGCTAAGGTATAGAAATACATATTGGTACTTGGTACTAATTTCAGGGTGCCTCCAACCCTTCTGATGTGGTGGTTCTCACTAACCAAAGACAACTACTGAAAAATATTAGTATTTTTCTTTCCAGTTTTTTCTTCGCCTATATGCCATATGCCAAAATTAATATCATACTAAATATACAGCTCTATGTTGTTTTATTCACTTAGCACTGTTTTGTATACATTTCTAATATTCTTTGAAAATGTGAGTTTTCGTGACTTCATAACAGTCTATTATGTGGATGTTCCATAATTATTTAAACAAATTCATTATTGTTGATCATTGAACATTCACTGTTTCCAAACTTAATTTATTTTATTTTTATTTGTATTTATTTATTTTTTTGGAGATGGAGTCTCGCTCTGTCACCCAGGCTGGAGTGCAGTGGTGCGATCTCGGCTCACTGCAAGCTCCGCCCCTGGGTTCACGCCATTCTCCTGCCTCAGCCTCCCGAGTAGCTGGGACTACAGGCACCTGCCACCACGCCTGGCTAATTTTTTTGTATTTTTAGTAGAGATGGGGTTTCACTGTATTAGCCAGGATGGTCTCGATCTCCTGACCTTGTGATCCTCCCGCCTCAGCCTCCCAAAGTGCTGGGATTGTGCTTGGCCCAAACTTACTTCACTATAAATAACAATCCCACAAACGTCTTTGTAGGTAAATATGTCTGCATTGATCAGATTTCCTTCCTAGAATATATACCTAGAGATAGACATATTAGTCCATAGAGTACAAATATTTAAGATTCTTAAAGACAATTTTGTGGCTGTATACTTTACCTAAGTCATTAGTCAGGTATATATCGGGCAGGCTATTAGGTGCCAGATAAGATGCTAGGTACCAGGAGTACATTGCTGAGCAAAATCAACAGAGTTCCTGTTCTTACAAATGTTATCATTGACCAAGAATCTAGATCTAATCTTGGAACAAGAATCTTTATAGATTTAATGTTAAATTCATGCAAAATTGAAAGCTTAGTGGAAGGAAAAATTAAGAACAAAAAGAAAGATTTGACTCTTAGAATATCATTTATGCAAATAATTCCAGGAAACAAATGACATTAAAATGTGCTAAGCATTGTAGCAGCTGTCAAATTACCTATAAATTATGCATTGTGTTTAGTTAGTTAAGGTTATGGAGGAATATTGGATTCCCCAATTTAATAATGAAAAGGAATAATTTGTACATCAGAGGTATTAGCTTTTTGTTTTTTTGTTTTGTTTTGTTTTGTTTTGTTTTTGGCAAAGTTATCTAGGAAAGGCTGCCAAAAATGCTAGGAAAGGGAAAATTGAAGAGGAAGGAAGAGTCTCTTGGGAATTTCTGCATAATGTGACGAATCAAGTTGACATGAATGGGTTCTCCTCCTGTTCCAAATCCATAGATATTCCAGAGGAAAGTGTGACAAGGAAGAGAGGGGGGAAAAGATGAAAGGATAATAATTAAGCCACAAACTAGGAGAACATGTCTGCATACATACAACAGATAAAATAGTAAAAACAGCCTTCAGAAAGAACTCCTAAAATCAGTAAGGGAAAGACAACTGAATAGAAGAACAGGCAAAAAAGGCATGAACAATGCTTCACAAAAATAGGAATTTCACAGAATAGAAAACACCCAATGGTCACTAAACAGGAAAGGATACTTGATCACATTAATAATTAAAGAAATGCATTTTAAATCCAGAGTGACATATCACATTACATTCATCAGATTGGCCAAAATTGGAAAGCCAGAAAATATTAAGTTTGGACAGAGAGTGTACGCACAGAAACTTTTTATATACTGCTGTGTAGCTCAAATTGGTAGAGCCAACTTGGGAAATAACTTGAATTTATCTTTTAAGGCTGAAGACCTGTCTACCCTGCAACCAGAAATTCGACTCCTGTATATACCCATAGAGAAACTCTTTCACATGTGTACCAGCAGACATACGTAAGATTTTTCATAATAGAACTGCTTACTTTGCAAAAAAACTGGAAAGACCAAAATTGCTGTTGACAAGAGAATGGAAAAGTGGAAAAGTAATGAATGTACTATAGCTTCAGCCATCAACAAAGCTGAATCTCAAAAGCATAAAGTTGAGCATAAAAAGCCAGACACAGAAGAAAACAAACAGAATGATAGAATTTTCATAAAGCTCAAAAATTAGCAACATCAAGCAACATGTCCTATTAACAAGACAAGGTAATCACAGTCTAGAAATTTACAATCGAGATTATCTCTACTTTTCTGGGCTTACATTTTAATAAGAGGAAACACATGGTAAACAAGATACATAATTAAAATAAATGTTAGATGTTGAAAAGTTCTCTAGAGACAAATGAAGCAGGGAAAGAGAAAGATGTGGGGTGTAGGTGGGGGCTCTAGACAGACAGATGTTTAAATAGGATGATCAGGGAAGACCTGAGACGTTGATGTATGAGCAAAGACCTGAGAAGATGAGGGAGCAAGCACTTTGGTGATCTGGGCAAAGAGTGTCCTGGGGAAAGTTACTGGAAATGCTCACACTCTCATCTGTAGCTCAGTTTCATAAGTGAAAGTCACGTTGCAACACTGGTGCAATGAAATCAACCAGCATCCTTCACCTTCCATTATCTTGCCTTCCCTGTTTCTCCATTTCCCTCCATCCTCTGGCATTCTGAGCCGTATACTGATTAGTTTTTTAAGGACCTGCCCAAGAACAAGCAAGTGTAGTTATTATTTAGGCAAATTGAGTGACTCAAGCAAATCCTTATTTTGCAGAATTCATAGTTAGAGCCAGAATTTTGCTGCACTTTACAAGAACTGCAATTTTAGGTAAATAGATTGGAGCTTTGTACCTAAGCTCAATGATCCAGTAAATACAAAAATTTAAATATTCCACAGTGGCAATTCAGAATATTTTGACTTTATAATTGGCATGGTATTTTATAGGAGTTAAAGAATTAGAGGCATGCTTTAGGATAATAGAATAGAATTTTCAAGAGAACCTTATAAACCAGGGTGAAAATTAGATTTGGGGCTTTAGTGTCTGGGATTCTAATTTAACATGCTGTGGAATGCACCTCATCAAATTGCAAAAACTAATCTCTCATGCCAACAACTGCCTGGGTTAATAAAAAACCTGAAGTTTTTTACATGTTAGTAAACAAGAGAAAATATGTAACTGCAGACTTTTCCCCTTCTTAAATGCAACCAAGTTGTATATGACCTTAGTGGAGCCACTTTGATTGATGGAAGCATTGTAATTAGTAAATCAAATTGCTCTCATTTTTCAGAGTTCTTGTTTGACAAAACTTCCTGCATATGATTTTTAAAAAGAGTAATAGCACAGATCCTGTCTGGTGCTACACTGATTTTTGTACTGAGTAGCTGTTCTTCATGTGTTAATTTCATCATCTTTCTAAACAACACCCTGTGCTATTAACAGCATTTGGGATTGGGGTATTTTCATTAATCAACTTCTTTAGGGAAGGTTTTTTTCCAGAAAAGTAAACAATGATAACATAGAATGCTTATGCATTTGGAAATCTAAATGGCACATGTATGAATATGCATGCAATGTCTCACCAATATTGCTATGAGAAGTGCTTGTTTTAGAGGGTTTGATGTGATTTGGGAGAGGAAGGAAAGGTACATTTTCCAGGTGCCCTCACACCTCTTCTCCCCCCGCCACAGACATTGCCTGGACACCGCACTGTGAGAAGACCATTAGACCACAGAATTTAAGACTTGTTGCTATTCACAGACTTTTAGCTAAGGCCTAATTTTCATTTTTTCCCATTTCTCTTTTAGATTTTGGTTTATTCGTTTTGGTAAGGAGATAAATATTATGTATCTATAAATATATTACAAATATAAACATATATATGTGTACTACATACAGCTATGTATTGCTTTAATGAGTTTTTCTCATTCTAGTTTTATTCTTTTGTTTTCTATTTATATTCATCCTATTGTACAATTTATCTATTTAAATATTTAGGTTCTCTATTTTGTCCTTTAAGATTTATTATTACATGTTTTAATGTTATACCTTAAAAATACTTATTTTGAACTGTTGGTTTAGAATAGTTCTTTTATTTTTTTCTTTTTTATTATACTTTAAGTTCTAGGGTACATGTGCACAATGTGCAGATTTGTTACATGTGTATACATGTGCCAAGTTGGTGTGCTGCACCCATTAACTCGTCATTTACATTAGGTATATCTCCTAATGCAATCCCTCCCCGCTCCCCCACCCCACTTCAGGCCCCAGTGTGTGATGTTCCCCTTCCTGTGTCCAAGTGTTCTCATTGTTCAATTCCCACCTAAGAGTGAGAACATGCGGTGTTTGGTTTTCTGTTCTTGTGATAGTTTGCTGAGCATGATGGTTTCCAGCTGCATCCATGTCCCTACAAAGGACATGAACTCATCCTTTTTATGGCTGCATAGTATTCCATGGTGTATATGTGCCACATTTTCTTAATCCAGTCTGTCATTGATGGACATTTGGGTTGGTTCCAAGTCTTTGCTATTGTGAATAGTGCTGCAATAAACATACATGTGCATGTGTCTTTATAGCAGCATGATTTATAATCCTTTGGGTATATCCCCAGTAATGGGATGGCTGGGTCAAATGGTATTTCTAGTTCTAGATACTTGAAGAATCGCCACACTTTCATCCACAATGGTTGAACTAGTTTACTGTCCCACCAACAATGTAAAAGTGTTCCTATTTCTCCACATCCTCTCCAGCACATGTTGTTTCCTGACTTTTCAATGATCATTAGAATAGTTCTTTTAACTTCTCAAGTGTCTACATTTAACAAGTCTAATATAGAAATGTCCTATACCATGGTATTTATTTTTTGTGTGTGTTTTTATTTATTCCTGATTTCTTGGGTTTGAAATTCTTGTTCTCAAGCATTTGAATATGTTACTGATTTTATTTTTTAATCTCTCTACATTTAAATTATTTATCACGTGTATGAAAACAGAAAGTTGGACTCACATGACCCACACGTAGAGTGATCATGAAATTATTGTCTGCATGAGAATACTTTTGAGGGTGACAGGGACCTCTGTTAATAATTTTGCTGGGACAATAGATATAAACTGAGACAGCCAAGGGCAGACCAAGGTGCATGGATCTCTCAACCCACAGGGATGCTTCTAGGTCTTCCCCTCCCCCCGCGTCGTGCATTCCCAGGCACCAGGAAATGCAGAGCTGCGTTTCTGGGATTTTCTAATAGATCTTCTATACCTTCCAAATCTGTCTGGGCAAACAAACTTATAAAAGGAAAAATAGCTCATGTTTATATGGAGCATCAATCATTTGACAAGCACTTTACATGAACAGTTCAAGGGGAATGGGGTATAAACTTCCCCTGAAGGTAGATGTAGCCTCTTCCAAAACAGGTATGGTGTAGCTAGTTCTGCTTCTCTCACGTTTTTATGAGTTTCTCTGTGCCTCAAACCCGGTGGTCTCTGATATCCTTCCCGTTGGATTTGGGGCCAGTCTTGCCAACAGCATAGGAGGGAAAGGTCAGAGAAAGCATCCATTGGCAATGATACCTCCACAGTCCTGGTTGACTGGTGAAAAAAACATATAACTATAGGGAAATGGTACTGGAGAGCCCCCTGGAAGGCTGTTGACCTGCTCCCTGCCTTCCTCTGACCTGCATATGCTCATGCGTATTTGTGGCTGACAATTTTCCCTGGCAAACAAAAGGAGTTTTCTGCTATATGCAGATCCTTGGTTCCTTTTCATCATTACGAGGAAGCTGGAAATGGCAGCAAGGATTAGCCTTAGGAAGGATTCCTCTTAAAATAAGAGAACTGTGCTTCTGCTGAACACCTTCTCACCTGACGGCACCCTAACTGGATAGACATGGTCCTCTTGGATTGCCAGAACTTTAGCCAGATCCATGCCACCTCTCCAGACAGACCTTGGCTGCCCCTGAGGAGCGGCTGGTCTCTTATGATAATCATTGCCACCTTAATTTATTGAATCTGGGATGTAGCACATTGCAATATACACCGTCATTTTCTATTCCACCAAGAAAGAAAAACAATGCTGCCAGTTCAGCCATGGCATGCCATCAATTTTTAAATGTGCCCTGAGTTTAGAGATATTAAAATGTGAAAAATGCCCTCTTAAAATCAATGGAATACTTTTTTTCCCTTCTATTTTCCACCACTTGATTATTAATTCTTTTCCAAGATGCAGCCACAGGGAATTGAGGACTTGAGGCTAGAGGCCTGCCTGATATTGTTCAACCTGATTCATGATATGCCCCCATCCATCTCCCCCACCCCATCCCCCACCATTCTGTGAATGACACCACCATCAGTCCTTCCATGACTGAGCCTAACAGATGAAGAAACAGAGAGCAGAGTAAATTGCCTAAAGTGAGACTCCTAAAAGGGATGAACCAGGATTTGAACTCAGGAATTCTGAGAGCAGTCTCCCACAGTGAATAATTCTATGATAATACCTTCCTACATAGTTAGACATGTCTGTCAAATCACGCCTTTGGTGAGGGTAGGGAGAATTGTGATTTCGTATTCTATAGTCTACATTAGAGGACGTTACAAGGAATAGAAGTGGCTTTGTCAAACTCAAGACTGTATTTAATGCCTATAAGCTACTGAGAGGGTGGTCCATACCTTCATACCGTTGCCCCCTTTGGGAGAATTGGGAAAGTCTCTGAAGTCATTATCAAGAAAAGCTGTGCTGCTTCTGAGCAATTGTTTGACTTACGGTCTTAGGGTCACCATGAGTCTTGCTACCGTGGAATGGAGCTCGCTTCTTTCTTTGCTTTGGCTACCAGGAAGCTTAATTTTGTGACTCTAACAATTAGAGCTTGCATTTGATATATTCAACATTTTTCTTTCTTTTTGCCCCAATATCCTTGCCCTTTTTGTGCTATATCTAATTGAATTGAATTTACTACTAAATATTCTCAAAGATTTTTGGAATGAGATGATATAAAAATACATAAATACACATTTTTATGAACTTTTGAAAACTTAGTGCTCTCTAGAAATTGGAGTGCAGATAAACCTGGTTAATATGGTAGCATATTGGCAGCTACCTATCCTAAACTTCTCATTCAATGAATTTGTCAAGGGGGTGAAAGACAACAGCTTGATAAAATCCAGGAAAAAGCTTCAACAATAACAAGAGTAACTGGTAGTAGAAATAACATCTAAAGTTAAGTCCATGTGCCAAAGTCTTGGTATTTCCACTGAGCACAGTATCCTGAGCATAACAGAAAAAAAGATACATATCCTGGGAATAGCAAAAGAAATGCAAAGAAAAAAATTCTGTCATTTCTCACCTCTCATCTCTCCTGCTGGAATGCCGAAATCAAGCAGACTGTTCTATTACTGTGTATTTTCCAAAATGCTCGCTTCCCCTCACTTTCTTTTCTAGCTTTTAGATCAAGAATTTGACCATGAGACAGTCATCATATAAAACAATTGGTAGTAAACTTTTAAATTACTAAAAAAGTTCAGGGAGAATTGCAATAACATACATATTGAATATAAAGTCAAAATAGCTCTTAAAGATTTATTTGAAAAAAATGGAGATGGGATTATATAAACTGAGTCTGTAATTTCTAATTAAACTTATAATTGTGGGAATGGAAAAGATAAGGAAAAATGAAAAACAATAAATACTATGTTATATATCAGAGTAGAGAAAAATATACCTTTCAAATTACTATAAATGAAAAGAGCAAAAAAAGTATAGCAAAAAGTGTAAACTAATAAGCGAAATAGCAGAACATCAGTGTCAAACTCAATAAAAAATATAAAACAAAATGGTAGAAGTAGGGCTGAACTTAGTATGAAAAATAAATTAAAATAGTTTTGCTCTACAACTGAAATGAAAGATTTGAATTGAGTTAAAGAAGATCAAGAGTGAGACCAAAATTAAATTACATTGAAAAGCTAAGATTGCAAGGATAGGTATAGAAGGCAAATAAAAATAAGCACAGGTGGCACTGATATTTTCAAAGGAAAGTTCAAAGCAAAAACAATTCAATACAACAATGAAACAAAAAGAGCTCTTTTCCATTGAGACAAGATGAAATCTGTAGTTATGGTGTAATAGTCCTGTGCATTTATGAGCTGATTAACATAACATCAAAATTTACATAACAAAAAACTATTTGATATATAAGAAGAAAGACTGAAACACAATTACAATTAGGTACTGAAATCCCACACCGTCTATTACAGAACAAGTTGATAAAAATAAGAGGCTGTATCTAGGTAATTTAAATAACATGATCAGTAAAACTGAATTAGTAGATGTAGCAAAAGTTTATATCACAGATTTTCTTTTCAATTCCACTGGTTTTCTAAAATTGAGCACGTTATAATAAGGCACAAAGAACATGAATAAAGTTTAGAAATATAAACTATATAAGCCAAACTTTTATTTCTTTATTGTAATTCACCAAAACTAGAACTTATAAGGAAGAAAACTCTCAAAATGACTGTTGGATCAAAAAGCACAAAACTATAATGATAAACCCTTTATAATTGCACTGTCCATTGTGGTAGTCACTGGTCACATGTGATTATCTACCTTTCAATTAATTAAAAACAAGTAAAACAAAAAGTTCAGTTTCCCAGTCACACCAGTCACATTTCAAGTGCTCAACAACTACATGGAGCTGGTGACCACCGTAGTGGACAATGTAGGTATTTCTACACCTTTCCATCATCACAGAAAGCTCTGTTGGACTGTGCTGCTTGTGGAAGACAGGATATGTGCGTATACACAAGCAAACACTACATAGGAAAATATAGAGTTAAAAACTTCTCTATTTAAAATAAATGAAAACCAATAACAAGTTTAGATGGATATTTATAACAAATGGGAACCACATAGTTAATATTGAATAGGCTATTATTAATGTTGAATCACTTTCACAAAAATATAAGAGAAAACACTAACATCCCGGAATAAAAATGTTAACAAAGACATGAGCCAACAATTCGTGGTTCAATTAAGAAGGAAATACTAACAAAAAATAAGCTTATGAACAATAGTAAACCTAATCAGTAAAATAACATATTTTTCAACAAACAAATTAATAATTCTAAAAAAGTATAATATACTTTATGCTAATGAGGGCTTGTTAATATGATCACTCATAAACTGCTGAAGGCCAAAAGTTAAAAAATTTGACAAAATCATTCTAGAAAGCCCCCATTCAACCTTGTGGAGCAGCGGTTCTCAAATCTGTTTGCACATTGGACTCACTCTGGGGACTTAAAAAAAATGCAATGCCTGAGCTTCCCTGCCCATAGATTCTTATTTAATTGGCTTGGGTTGGATAGTGGGCTTTGGTATTTTTGGAAGCTTATAAAGAGTCTGATATGCAGACCAGGTTGAGAACAATTACTTTGGAGGCATAACCTCAGGGACCAGGGTACCATAGACATCTCATTTGAGTGTGGGACTCTGAGAGGAAGGGCTTTCATGCCCACTGCCTGGCTCTACCCTAGAGAGCTCTACCAGGCATCAGGTTCACCAAGTTCTCAATATGTCCACATCCCAATATGTCTTCCCCTAGTCAGGGGAAGACCAGGTGTGTGTCAAGGCAGAGAAGGGCTGAGCCTGACTCTTGGCACAGGGAGCAGTTGATTTATTATGTGCTTTCATGAAGGGAACCAAAGTTCCATGAAGAAGACTGTTGACACACCTCGAGAGCTCAGAATGATGGGGATGCAGCCACAGCCAGGCATGCATTCTGGCAAATAGACAATACCCAAGACTTTCTCATGAATTCAGGGAGGAACCTAATGTCTCCCCTGATGCCTTGAAACCCCACAAGCCCCTGGAAATTGGATAAAATCTGAAGTAAAATGCAAGAGAGGAGAAACTGTGAATTAATTGATATTGTCCTGAATTGACTGAGAATAAGATTGATTCTTTCACTTAGGATTTGCACTTCAAATTAAAAGTTTGTGGCCTGAAGTATTCATACTCACCATAGATGCATTATCTAGTTTAATCATCACAAGACTCTTAATAAGCAATTCTGTTAGTTTTATAAATGATAGTACTGTCATTCAAATAGAAAGTAATTTACATTTCTTATACTTTTTGCCTTATATATTTTGATGTCATGTTATTCAACTCATTAAGGCTTATAACTGTTATTATACCTTAATAATGGGATGTACCTGACTTAATGTAAAAGGTGTTTTATGTATCATTTAATGATTTTTGTCTTGACTTCTCCTTTGTCTGATTGTAGTATTCCTACCCCTCCTTGCTTTTTATTTGTGTGGTATTTACTTCTGATTCTTTTGTAAGCATTTCTTACATACCACTGACTTTTCTACAACCATCCAGCAATACAGGAAGGAAGGGAGGGAGGTAAGAAGGGAAAGGAAAGAAGAGAAGGGAACAGAAACCCTATCACAGTGAGAAGTTTTTTGACCTATCAGTATGAATAAGTAGGAAAAAATGAAAAAGGAAATAAATGTTTTGAATAATACAATTAATATGATTGAATTAATACATACTGCAAATTTTTGTACCCTACAAAGAAAACACTCTCTTATCAATACTTATTCATGGTAAAACTCTTAGTAAACCAGGAAGAAAATGAAACTTCTTTCTCCAAAGAAGTTTATCTACCTAAAATCTATAGCAAATCTCACACTTAATAGTGAAGCATTAGACAGATTCAGATGTGAGACAAGGATGCTCGTTATCATTGTTTCTATTCAACATTGTATTGAAGGTTGTCTCCAGTGCAGCTTAGTAAAGAAGAAAGGAAAGGAAAAAAGAAAATAAAAATAAGAATGGAAAGAAAGGGAACATTGTTATTTTTTATTATACTATCTGCATAGAAATCCTGAAATAATCTATAGTACATTGTCAGAATTAATACACAGGGTTATCTGCAGAAATGAATTGCATTTTATACACCAGACAGAGAAAATATAACCTTTAAAAACATTCAATTTATGACAACCAAGATAAAACACATCTAGGAATAAATCTCACTAAAGATACATTTGTCCTTTATGAAGAAAAGTATACAATTTTATTAAAGAAATTAATGAAAACCTACATAAATAGAGAATGTTTATAGATATGGAGAACAAGTATCATAAAAAAAAGAGAAGCCTCCTCAAATTTTTGAATTAAATGTAATTCTAACCAACTCCAAGTGAGGCGTTCGTAGAATTTGAAACATAAATCCAAGCATTTAGGGAAACAATCTATGAGAGAGAAGGTCTTACAAACTAGGAGGGGAGAGTAATGGGACAATTGGAATTAAAAAAAATTCAATCCTATCTCAAATCATACACAGAAGTTCATTCCAAGAAAATATAGGCCTAAATTGAAGAGCGAAACTTAACAAAAATTTAGAAAAATATCTGAGATTATGTTTATGACAATAGGATAAAAAAGAAACTCATAAGATGTAAAAAGTACAAATCAAAAAGAAAAAGATTGACAGAGGGGCGGAGCAAGATGGCCGAATAGGAACAGCTCCAGTCTCCAACTCCCAGCGCGAGCGACACAGAAGACCGGTGATTTCTGCATTTTCCACTGAGGTACTGGGTTCATCTCACTAGGGAGTGCCGGACAATCGGTGCTGGTCAGCTGCTGCAGCCTGACCAGCGAGACCTGAAGCAGGGCGAGGCATCGCCTCACCTGGGAAGCGCAAGGGGGAAGGGAATCCGTTTTCCCCTAGCCAGGGGAACTGAGACACACAACACCTGGAAAATAGGGTAAATCCCACCCCAATACTGCGCTTTAAGCAAACGGGCACACCAGGAGATTATATCCCACACCTGGCCGGGAGGGTCCCACGCCCAAGGAGCCTCCCTCATCGCTAGCACAGCAGTCTGTGATCTAACTGCAAGGCAGCAGTGAGGCTGGGGGTGGGGCGCCCGCCATTGCTGAGGCTTAAGTAGGTAAACAAAGCTTCTGGGAAGCTTGAACTGGGTGGAGCTCACAGCAGCTCAAGGAAACCTGCCTGTCTCTGTAGACTCCACCTCTGGGGACAGGTCACAGCTAAACAACAACAACAACAACAACAAAAAAGCAGCAGAAACCTCTGCAGATGCAAACGACTCTGTCTGACAGCTTTGAAGAGAGCAGTGGATCTCCCAACACCGAGGTTGAGATCTGAGAAGGGACAGACTGCCTGCTCAAGTGGGTCCCTGACCCCTGAGTAGCCTAACTGGGAGACATCCCCCACTAGGGGCAGACTGACACCCACACCTCACACGGTGGAGTGCACCCCTGAGAGGAAGCTTCCAAAGTAAGAATCAGACAGGTACACTCACTGTTCAGCAATATTCTATCTTCTGCAGCCTCTGCTGCTGATACCCAGGCAAACAGAGTCTGGAGTGAACCTCAAGCAATCTCCAACAGACCTACAGCTGAGGGTCCTGACTGTTAGAAGGAAAACTATCAAACAAGAAGGACACCTACACCAAAACCCCATCAGTATGTCACCATCATCAAAGACCAGAGGCAGATAAAACCACAAAGATGGGGAAAAAGCAGGGCAGAAAAGCTGGAAATTCAAAAAATAAGAGCGCACCTCCCCCTGCAAAGGAGCGCAGCTCATCGCCAGCAACGGATCAAAGCTGGACGGAGAAGGACTTTGACGAGATGAGAGAAGAAGGCTTCAGTCCATCAAACTTCTCAGAGCTAAAGGAGGAATTACGTACCCAGCGCAAAGAAACTAAAAATCTTGAAAAAAGAGTGGAAGAATTGATAGCTAGAATAATTAATGCAGAGAAGATCATAAACGAAATGACAGAGATGAAAACCATGACACGAGAAATACGTAACAAATGCAAAAGCTTCAGTAACCGACTTGATCAACTGGAAGAAAGAGTATCAGCGATTGAGGATCAAATGAATGAAATGAAGCGAGAAGAGAAACCAAAAGAAAAAAGAAGAAAAAGAAATGAACAAAGCCTGCAAGAAGTATGGGAGTATGTAAAAAGACCAAATCTACGTCTGATTGGGGTGCCTGAAAGTAAGGGGGAAAATGGAACCAAGTTGGAAAACACTCTTCAGGATATCATCCAGGAGAACTTCCCCAACCTAGTAGGGCAGGCCAACATTCAAATTCAGGAAATACAGAGAATGCCACAAAGAAACTCCTCGAGAAGAGCAACTCCAAGACACATAATTGTCAGATTCACCAAAGTTGAAATGAAGGAAAACATCTTAAGGGCAGCCAGAGGGAAAGGTCGGGTTACCCACAAAGGGAAGCCCATCAGACTAACAGCAGATCTCTCAGCAGAAACTCTACAAGCCAGAAGAGAGTGGGGGCCAATATTCAACGTTCTTAAAGAAAAGAATTTTCAACCCAGAATTTCATATCCAGCCAAACTAAGTTTCATCAGTGAAGGAGAAATAAAATCCTTTACAGATAAGCAAATGCTTAGAGATTTTGTCACCACCAGGCCTGCCTTACAAGAGACCCTGAAGGAAGCCCTAAACATGGAAAGGAACAACCGGTACCAGCCATTGCAAAAACATGCCAAAATGTAAAGACCATCGAGGCTAGGAAGAAACTGCATCAACTAACGAGCAAAATAACCAGTTAATATCATAATGGAAGGATCAAGTTCACACATAACAATATTAACCTTAAATGTTAATGGACTAAATGCTCCAATTAAAAGACACAGACTGGCAAACTGGATAAAGAGTCAAGACCCATCAGTCTGCTGTATTCAGGAGACCCATCTCACATGCAGAGACATACATAGGCTCAAAATAAAGGGATGGAGGAAGATCTACCAAGCAAATGGAGAACAAAAAAAAAGCAGGGGTTGCAATCCTAGTCTCTGATAAAACAGACTTTAAACCATCAAAGATCAAAAGAGACAAAGAAGGCCATTACATAATGGTAAAGGGATCAATTCAACAGGAAGAGCTAACTATCCTAAATATATATGCACCCAATACAGGAGCACCCAAATTCATAAAGCAAGTCCTTAGAGACTTACAAAGAGACTTAGACTCCCATACAATAATAATGGGAGACTTCAACACCCCACTGTCAACATTAGACAGATCAACGAGACAGAAAGTTAACAAGGATATCCAGGAATTGAACTCATCTCTGCACCAAGCAGACCTAATAGATATCTATAGAACTCTCCACCCCAAATCAACAGAATATACATTCTTCTCAGCACCACATCGCACTTATTCCAAAATTGACCACATAATTGGAAGTAAAGCACTCCTCAGCAAATGTACAAGAACAGAAATTATAACAAACTGTCTCTCAGACCACAGTGCAATCAAACTAGAACTCAGGACGAAGAAACTCAATCAAAACCGCTCAACTACATGGAAACTGAACAACCTGCTCCTGAATGACTACTGGGTACATAACAAAATGAAGGCAGAAATAAAGATGTTCTTTGAAACCAATAAGAACAAAGATACAACATACCAGAATCTCTGGGACACATTTAAAGCAGTGTGTAGAGGGAAATTTATAGCACTAAATGCCCACAAGAGAAAGCTGGAAAGATCTAAAATTGACACTCTAACATCACAATTAAAAGAACTGGAGAAGCAAGAGCAAACACATTCAAAAGCTAGCAGAAGGCAAGAAATAACTAAGATCAGAGCAGAACTGAAGGAGATAGAGACACAAAAAACCCTCCAAAAAATCAATGAATCCAGGAGTTGGTTTTTTGAAAAGATCAACAAAATTGACAGACCGTTAGCAAGACTAATAAAGAAGAAAAGAGAGAGAATCAAATAGATGCAATAAAAAACGATAAAGAGGATATCACCACCGACCCCACAGAAATACAAACTACCATCAGAGAATACTATAAACACCTCTACACAAATCAACTAGAAAATCTAGAAGAAATGGATAATTTCCTGGACACTCACAGTCTTCCAAGACTAAACCAGAAAGAAGTTGAATCCCTGAATAGACCAATAGCAGGCTCTGAAATTGAGGCAATAATTAATAGCCTACCAACCAAAAAAAGTCCAGGACCAGATGGATTCACAGATGAATTCTACCAGAGGTACAAGGAGGAGCTGGTACCATTCCTTCTGAAACTATTCCAATCAATTGAAAAAGAGGGAATCCTCCCTAACTCATTTTATGAGGCCAACATCATCCTGATACCGAAAGCCTGGCAGAGACACAACAAAAAAAGAGAGTTTTAGACTAATATCCCTGATGAACATCGATGCAAAAATCCTCAATAAAATACTGGCAAACCGGATTCAGCAGCACATCAAAAAGCTTATCCATCATGATCAAGTGAGCTTCATCCCTGGGATGCAAGGCTGGTTCAACATTCGCAAATCAATAAACGTAATCCAGCATATAAACAGAACCAAAGACAAGAACCACATGATTATCTCAATAGATGCAGAAAAGGCCTTTGACAAAATTCAACAGCCCTTCATGCTAAAAACGCTCAATAAATTCGGTATTCATGGAACGTACCTCAAAATAATAAGAGCTATTTATGACAAACCCACAGCCAATATCATACTGAATGGGCAAAACTGGAAAAATTCCCTCTGAAAACTGGCACAAGACCGGGATGCCCTCTCTCACCACTCCTATTCAACATAGTCTTGGAAGTTCTGGCTAGGGCAATCAGGCAAGAGAAAGAAATCAAGGGTATTCAGTTAGGAAAAGAAGAAGTCAAATTGTCCCTGTTTGCAGATGACATGATTGTATATTTAGAAAACCCCATTGTCTCAGCCCAAAATCTCCTTAAGCTGATAAGCAACTTCAGCAAAGTCTCAGGATACAAAATTAATGTGCAAAAATCACAAGCATTCTTATACACCAGTAACAGACAAACAGAGAGCCAAATCATGAATGAACTTCCATTCACAATTGCTTCAAAGAGAATAAAATACCTAGGAATCCAACTTACAAGGGATGTCAAGGACCTCTTCAAGGAGAACTACAAACCACTGCTCAGTGAAATAAAAGAGGACACTAACAAATGGAAGAACACACCATGCTCATGGATAGGAAGAATCAATATCGTGAAAATGGCCATACTGCCCAAGGTTATATATAGATTCAATGCCATCCCCATCAAGCTACCAATGAGTTTCTTCACAGAACTGGAAAAAATGGCTTTAAAGTTCATATGGAACCAAAAAAGACCCCGCATTGCCAAGACAATCCTAAGTCAAAAGAACAAAGCTGGAGGCATCACGCTACCTGACTTCAAACTATACTACAAGGCTACAGTAACCAAAACAGCATGGTACTGGTACCAAAACAGAGATATAGACCAATGGAACAGAACAGAGTCCTCAGAAATAATACCACACATCTACAGCCATCTGATCTTTGACAAACCTGAGAGAAACAAGAAATGGGAAAAGGACTCCCTATTTAATAAATGGTGCTGGGAAAATTGGCTAGCCATAAGTAAAAAGCTGAAACTGGATCCTTTCCTTACTCCTTATATGAAGATTAATTCAAGATGGATTAGAGACTTAAATGTTAGACCTAATACCATAAAAATCCTAGAAGAAAACCTAGGTAGTACCATTCAGGACATAGGCATGGGCAAGGACTTCATGTCTAAAACACCAAAAGCAACTGGCAGCAAAAGCCAAAATTGACAAATGGGATATGATTAAACTAAAGAGCTTCTGCACAGCAAAAGAAACTACCATCAGAGTGAACAGGCAACCTACAGAATGGGAGAAAACTTTTGCAATCTACTCATCTGACAAAGGGCTAATATCCAGAACCTACAAAGAACTCAAACAAATGTACAAGAAAAAAACAAACAACCCCATCAAAAAGTGGGCAAAGGATATGAACAGACATTTCTCAAAAGAAGACATTCATACAGCCAACAGACACATGAAAAAATGCTCATCATCACTCGCCATCAGAGAAATGCAAATCAAAACCACAATGAGATACCATCTCACACCAGTTAGGATGGCAATCATTAAAAAGTCAGGAAACAATAGGTGCTGGAGAGGATGTGGAGAAATAGGAACACTTTTACACTGTTGGTGGGATTGTAAACTAGTTCAACCATTATGGAAAACAGTATGGCGATTCCTCAAGGATCTAGAACTAGATGTACCATATGACCCAGCCATCCCACTACTGGGTATATACCCAAAGTATCATAAATCATGCTGCTATAAAGACACATGCACACGTATGTTTATTGCGGCACTATTCACAATAGCAATGACTTGGAATCAACCCAAATGTCCATCAGTGACAGACTGGATTAAGAAAATGTGGCACATATACACCATGGAATACTATGCAGCCATAAAAAAGGATGGGTTTGTGTCTTTTGTAGGGACATGGATGCAGCTGGAAACCATCATTCTCAGCAAACTATCACAAGAACAGAAAACCAAACACTGCATGTTCTCACTCATAGGTGGGAACTGAACAATGAGATCACTTGGACTCGGGAAGGGGAACATCACACACCGGGGCCTATCACAGGGAGGGGGGAGGAGGGAGGGGGGAGGGATTGCATTGGGAGTTATACCTGATGTAAATGACGAGTTGATGGGTGCTGACAAGTTGATGGGTGCAGCACACCAACATGGCACAAGTATACATATGTAACAAACCTGCATGTTATGCACATGTACCCTAGAATTTAAAGTACAAAAATAATAATAATAATAAAATTTAAAAAAAAAGAAAAAGGTTGACAAAGTTGGCCATATAAAAAACTTTTATTCATTAAAATATAACATTTTAAAAGTTGAAAAGCTAAGTCACTACCTGGAAAAAGATCTTTGTAATATGCATAATTAGCAAAGAATTATTAACCAGAATCTATAAATACATCAAATCAATAAGAAAAAGATAATAACTCAGTTTAAAATTGGGCAAAACACATAAACAGGCAATTCACAGAAAAGAACCATAAGTGGCCAATAAGCTTATTTAAAAGGTTCAACTTTACTTCACAATTGGAGAAATTCAAACTAAATCCCCTGACACCACAATGAGATTACATGAACATTTATTGGATTAGCAAAAAAAAGACTATTAATGCCACTTGTGGAAAATGTGAAAAAATGAGCACTCTCTTACGTGTTGGTGAGAGCATATTACAGCAACCATTATAGTAATATCTGATAGTTAAATATTTGTATACCTATAATGCAGCAATTCCACCTCTACACAAGAATGTTTTTAGCGGCATCCTTCGTAATAACAAACATGTGGAAACAAATGTAGTGTTCACCAACAGAAAAGTGAATAAATTACTGTATATTCTTACAGTGTAATATTATATAGCAATGAAAATTATAAAACTACAATAATAAAAACCTATGTGGATTAATCTTACAAACATAATGTCGAGAAAAAAGTTAATTGCTGAATATATGTAGTGTAACATGAAGTATTGACCCATGGAGAACAACAGTATATATTGTTAGGAATAGACACATATATACCAAAAGTGTAAAAGATTCATGGGAAGGATAAAAAACTAAACTGAGAATAATGGTTACATCAGGGTGGGAAATCAGGAAAATATAATTAGAAAGGATACAAAATGGGCCTTAAATATATTAGTAATGTTTTGTTTTTTAAAGTGGGTATATAACGGGCTTAGAGTTTTATTGTATTATTCTTCTTCACTTGTAAGATGTAAGTCTTGCGCATTTTTAAAAGATCTGCATCTAAAAACTTCATTTTGTTGAGTGAGTGTAGTTTAATTTCTGTTTCCAAATGCTCATTGTTAGTATGCAGAAATACAATTCATTTTTTGTATCGATCTTGATACCTGAGACCTTAATGAACACATTTAATCATTCTAAGTGTTTTTCTTTTCTAGATTTCTGGGATTTTGCTGTGTAGATCATAATATTATCTGCAGATAAGGATTTCTTTCTTTCTAATATGTATTCTTTTTATTACATTTTCCTGCTTTATTGCACTGGCTTGAACTTCTGGTCCTATGTTAAATGAGTGATGAAAGTAGTCACCTTTTCCTTGTTATTCTCAGAGAGAAACCATTTGGCCTGTAACCACTAAGTATGATTTTAACTGTAGATATTTTGTAGCTGTTCTTTATCAAGTTGAGGAAGGTCCCCTCTGTTCCTAGACTTCTATTGTGAATGGGTGTTGGACTTTGTCAAGTGCTTTTCCTGCATCAATTTATATATTCTGATTTTTCCTCTTTAGCCTATTATTATGATAGATTTCACTGGCTGGTTTCAACTGTCGCACCAACCTGGCATCTCTGGATTAAATCCCACTTGGTCACAGTGCACACATCTTTTATGTATTGCTGAATTTTATTTGCTCATGAAATATTTACCAAGGTGGAATGTATCCAGAGCCACAGAAGAACTTCAATAAATTTAAAAGAATTGAGGCTGGGCACACCTGTAATCCTAGCATTTTGGGAGGCTGAGGCAGGAGGATCACTTGAGGCCAGGAGTTTAAGGCCAACCTGGACAACATGGTGAGACCTCATCTCTACAAAAAAAGAAACTTAGCCAGGTGTACTGGCACACACCTGTATTCCCAGCTAGTTGGGAGGCTGAGGCAGGACGGTTGCTTGAGCTCAGGAGGTCAAGGCTGCAGCAAGCTATGGTGGCACCACTGCACACTAGCCTGGGCAACAGAGAGAGACCCTCTCTCAAAAAAAAAAAAATTGAAATCATATAGAGTATGTCTCTGACCACAGTGAAATCAAACTAGAAATTAACAACAGGAAAAAGGTAACAGGAAAACCTGTAAGTATCTGGAAATGAAACAACACACTTCTAAATAATCCGTGGATGTACAGGGAAGTCTAAAGGGAATTAAAAATTCATTGAACTGAGTAAGAAAGGAATCCCACCTCATGATTTTTTGGAACAGTTTCAGTAAGATTGGTAGTAGCTCTTTGTACAACTGGTAGAATTTGGCTATGAATCTGTCTAGTCCTGGGCTTTTTTGGCTAATATTTTGTTAAGAATTTTTGCAGCCGGGCACGGTGGCTCACACCTGTAATCCCAGCACTTTGGGAGGCCGAGGCAGGCAGATCACGAAGTCAGGAGATGGAGACCATCCTGGCTAACACAGTGAAACCCCGTCTCTACTAAAAATACAGAAAAAATTAGCCGGGTGCAGTGGTGGGCACCTGTAGTCCCAGCTACTCGGGAGGCTGAGGCAGAAGAATAGCATGAACCTGGGAGGCTCAGCTTGCAATGAGCTGAGATGGAGGCCCTGCACTCCAGCCTGGGCAACAGAGCCAGACTCTGTCTCAAAAAAAAAAAAAAAAGAATTTTTGCGTATATAAGTGATATTGGTTTGTAGTTTTCTTTTTTTATATTGTCTGTCTGATTTTGGTATCAGGGTAATATTGGCCTCATAAAACGAGCTGGGAAGTTTTCCTTCCTCTTCTGTTTTCTGGAAGAGATTGTATAGAATTGGTGTGAATGCTTCTGTTAGCAATTGGTTCTTCAGTGAAAGCATTTGGGCTTGGAGATTCTTTTCCAAATTCAATTATAAATTCTTTAATTCAACCTAATTCTTTGATTTCCTTAATATATTTATAGGGTTATTTAAATTATCTATGCCATGCAGTGTGAGTTATGGGAATTTGTGTTTTTTAAGAAATGAGTTTATCTAAATTGTCAAATTACATATGTAGAGTTGTTTGTAGTATTTCCTTATTATCTTTTTGATATTCAAGGAGTCTGTAGTTTCATCCCCTATTTCATTTATATTATTGATAATTTGTATTAAACCATATTATCTTCATCTGTTTTTACTAACTAGATAGTCTTGTTTTATTGATTTTCTTCTACTGTTTTTTCCACTTTCATTAATGTCTGCTCTTTATTCTTTTCTTCTGCTTGATCTGGGTTTATTTTACTTTTGTTCTGGTTCATGAGATAGGAGCTTATTGATTTAAGACTTTTCTTGCCTAATGTAGGCATTTAGTGGTATAAATTTCCCTTTCAGCACTGTTTTAGATGCATACTACAAATTTTGATATGGTATATTTTCATTTTTATTCAGTTCAATGTATTTTATTTTATTTTTTTTTTAATTCTAGATTCTGGGGGTACTTGTGCAGGTTCGTTACACTGGCATATTGCATGATGCTGAGGTCTGGGCTTCTAGTGAACCCGTCACCCAAATAGTGAACATGGTACCCAATAGGAAGTTTTTCAAACCTTGCCCCTCTATTAATCCGTTTTCATGCTGCTGATAAAGACATACCAGAGACTGGGTAATCTACAAAGAAAAAGAAGTTTAATGGACTCACAGTTCCACATGGCTGGGGAGGCCTCACAATCATGGCAGAAGGTGAAAGGCACGTCTTACATGGCAGCAGGCAAGAGAGAATGAGAGCCAAGCAAAAGGTGAAACCCCTTATAAAACCATCAGTTCTCATGAGACTTATTCACTACCCATGGGAATAGTATGGTGGAAAGTGCCCAATTCAACTGTCTCCCACCAGGTCCCTCCCACAACACGTGGGAATTATGGGAGCTACAATTCAAGGTGAGATTAAAATGGGGACACAGCCAAACCATATAACTCCCCACCCTTTTGGAGTCCCAGTGTCTATTATTGCCATCTTTATGTCCATGTGTACCCATTGTTTAGCTCCCACTTGTAAGTGAGAAGATGTGATATTTGATTTTCTGTTTCTGAGTTATTTCACTTAGGATAATGGCCTCTGGCTACATCCATGTTGCTACAAAGGACAGGTTTTCATTCTTTTTATGGCTGCATAGTATTCCATATTTTTACTCTTTCCATTTTTCTTTCTTCCTTCATGATCTTTCAGGTTTCCTTCTTTTATCATTTCCATTCTGTTTCAATAATTTCCTTCAACTACTCTTTTAGGATAGGTTTGTTGGCAACAAATTATTTTTGTTTTCTTTCATCTCAGAATGTCTTGATTTCTCCTTCATACCTGAAGAGGATTTAGCTGCCTCTGATTTCCCTGCCCAACCTGGTCATCTCCTTCATGGTCCTCTGGCTCCACCCTCACCAATCCCAAGAAAAGAACTTTCATCAGCTTCTGTTTGAGAGCAGGACTAGGGGGAGGACAGGAGCCAACAGCAAATTGTGTTACCACCAAATTTGTCACAGCAAAGTGGATTATTAAAAGGGGTTTTGATATTTTAAAAAGGAAAGTCATTAGAGGATTATGATACTCAAAATATTTAACAATGAGTATAGTACTATGTGGAGGCTTCTCTTTTCACTAGTCATCATGCACAGAGTACTCAAAGAGACCATTTACCAGTACAAAGGAATATATCTCAAAGTTTTAACAATCAGGATAGCCTTACTGGCACATACTAGCTGAATACCAGCCTTGTCTATAACTGCTCAATGGAGGTGTTTCTTTTTAAGACAAGAAGTGAAACCACAAAGATGATGAAAGTTGTCTAAAAGTATATCTAATCACAAGTAGTCCATAATCAGAGTCAAAGAAGGGTGAAGTAAAAGAATCAACTGTTACTCTTTATTGTTTCGTGTTGCTAAAGCAAGTCAAGAACCCCCGAAAATTACATTAATTCCTTATGAGAGATGCAGTCGCTATCATGTTGGCTACAAGTTAAATGGAACTCTGCAGTCCTTTCATAATCAGAACAAAATAAATCAGTCCTCTAGAGCATACAGGAATGTTGTAAATGGACATATTGAAATTTTAAGAGCACGATCCCAGTTGGGTATATCAGAAAGCCACTCTGTATATCACAGTGCCAGAGATCTTGGGAGATTTTCCCATCTGATATTTCCGAGCAGGTAGCAGCTGGAAAAAATTTATTTATAGCTATAGAAAAAAAAGAAACGATATTTTTAAAAGCTAAGAATAACTCACATTCTAAAAAAAAAAAAAACTCACATCTTTAAAAATTATTTAAGAAACAATTTTTTTAATTAAAAAAACTCAAGACACCAGCCAAAGAATCACAAAAGAAACTGATTGAGAGAATTAAGGCAGATAGAACATTCTTCTGTGGGTAATAGGTTGAGTGAAAAACAGCTGGATCCATGGCCAGGTAAGGCAAGGAATTAGACATCAGCAGAGCAAGTTTTCCATGTTAGGATCAGACATCAAGTGCTGGTCTACCTGCGGCCCTGAGGGATTGGAGGGAGGGTGGGTTTGACGTTGGAACCTGGGCGACTGATGACTGGGACAGAGTGTTTTCTGTGTTGGTGAGACTCTTTTTCACGTGAAAATGATTGTATAGGCAGTGCTGTAAAACATTCAGAAAAAATGATAGTTAATCCCTTGGTTTCTTGGTACAAAGAAAGTAAGTGTTGCATGATATAAGCACCAGAACAATTCTAGTTCTATGAATTCTAGAATTCATTCATGACAAACTATAAGAAATAAATGAGGCCAGGTGCAGTGGCTCACACCTGTAATCGCAGTACTTTGGGAGGCCAAGGTGAGTGGATCACTTGAGGCCAAAAAAAAAAGAGAGAAAGAAATGACATTCAAGGAAGAACAATAGTGGATGAGGTCAGACTATAGCATGTACATGGCTAAACAAGCCTTAGGTTGTATCAACTTGCCCAATGACCGCAGGATGCTACAGTGTGCAGCCATTAGAGATTCTTCCACTTGCTCATGCCCTCTGTAACAATGCTCCACTAGGTACTCTTTCACAATTGTACACATGCACACACACACACACGCACGCACAGTGAAGTGAAGTTCTTCCTACAGAAGCTTCATTTAATGCCCTCTAAAGATTGGCCTGCTCACCAAGCAGGAAGACATCTGGATCTCGGTTTCTCCAGGGACTGTGGGAAGCAGGAGGAGTTTAGAAGATAGAGAAGAAAGGTAGAGGCATGGTGGCCATAGCAGAAGCAGAATTCTCACTGGTAAGAAAGCAGAGTAGCAGGGATTGAGAAAGTAAAGCAGAGGATTCTATAGAGAGTGAGAGAAATGGAAATGGCGGATAAGATTTTGAAGACTGGATCTATTGGCCAAACCAAAGCAATGAAAAGTCAAAGGGAACATTGACCTTTTTAGGATATATTCAAAGAAAAAATAAGACATTGTTTGAGAGGATATTGTTATCAGCAAAAGAAATGAAAAAAACTCCTCCTTTTTTAAAATTTTTTTATTTTTTTTGAGACCAGGTCTCGCTCTGTCACCCAGGCTGGAGTGCAGTGGTGCGATCTCAGCTCACTGCAACCTCCACCTCCCAGGTTCAAATGATTCTCATGCCTCAGCCTCCTGAGTGGCTGGGATTACAGGCATGTGCCACCACCACGCCTGGTTAATTTTTGTATTTTTGGTAGAGATGGGGTTTCACCATGTTGGCTAGGCTAGTCCTCGAACTCCTGACCTCAGGTGATCCTCCCGCCTTGGCCTCCCAAAGTGCTGAGATTACAGGTGTGAGCCACTGTGTCCAGCCCTTCCCTGTTTGCTGGTTTTTGTTTTTATCCGTGGGGATATTTTTTAAACAGGAAAGAGCAGAGCAAACATGTTGAGAAGAAAGCAGACGGTAGAGGAGTAGGCCTCCTTTTTCAATCCATTCAAGTCCTAGAAGCAGCTAAATTGTATCTCAGGGTGCTGGAATTGCTTATGGAAGCAGTTTTAGAGTATCCAGGCTTAGATAATTCATCCACAGTGAGAACAGTGCTGGAGACAAATAATATTGCCATTAAAAAAATAGGAATAAAGGTTTACAAACCAGTACATTTGAATTTTTATTTATTTTTGAGACAGTCTCACTTTGGCACCCAGCCTGGAGTGCAGTGGCACAATCTCGGCTCACTACAACCACCACCTACCGGGTTCAAGTGATTCTCCTGCCTCAGCCTCCTGAGTAGCTGGAATTACAGGTGCACGCCACCATACCCAGCTACTTTTTGTATTTTTAGTAGAGACAGGGTTTCACCGTGTTGTCCAGGCTGGTCTCGAATGCCTGACCTCAAGTGATCTGCCCACCTCAGCCTCCCAAAATGCTGGGATTACAGACATAATCCACTGCGCCCAACCACATTTGACTTTAAATCTTAGCAAATTTCAGTTTATTAAAGAAATTGTTGTGCATTTATAAAATACTGTCGTGAATGATGAGTGTTGAAGGGGTCTGCAAATAAAATTTACTTGAAAGTAACTTCATTTCCCCTTTATTTAGGCAGGGGTCAATAAACTATGGCCACACTTTTCTGTTTCTTTGTATGCCTTTGTTCTTTTGTTGAAAATTGGGCATTTGAGAAAACAGCTACCTCACCAAGGCTAATGTTAGAGAGCTCTCCCCGTTCACTTCCTTCCTCTATCAGCTACTCACAGAGCCCCACCTTTGCTATTGACACCCAGATTATTCTCTCCCATTCCCATTTTCACCTCCTGTTCAAGGTCTTTACTCAGTGTTATTATTGAACACTGCCGCTGAGCCCAGAGAGAAAAATACAATGTGCCTTCTGCCTCTGTCTGGACATGCACATTCACATGTGTGTTTGGGATCTAGGAGCAAAAGGGAGGTGAAGAGGGGCTGGGCCAGATCCTTCGAGCCTAAGTCATCAGAATTCTGCCAAACCGCCACAGTGAAGACTGGACTGCAACGCAAAGCCTCCAAGCTTTCCTCCCCTTCACTGAATGGAGTCTACCTCACCAAAACCTCTTCCAAAGAGCATGTGGTCCCTGCCCCAGACCCGTGCAGATAATGTGGCCAGGTGGACAGTGCAGCAGCTTCTACTCAAAGTAGCTAAGTGACCGTGGGTGGATTCCCCACCTTTCTCAACAGTGGGCAACAAGATAACACTCTACCTTAGAGGGAGATTCTGACTCAATACTCTAATTTAACTTTCAAAAATCAGGATCAATAAAAAGACAGTGGGAAACATATATAAATATAATACAGACATATTTATAGTACCATATGTGAAACAACTCATACCTTCTTTTCTTCCTTTTTTTTTTTTTTTTTTTCGAGACAGAGTTTTGCTCTTGTTGCCCAGGAGTGCAGTAGTGCGATCTCAGCTCACTGCAACCTCCGCCTCCACCTCCTGGGTTCAAGCAATTCACTTGCCTCAGCCTCCCGAGTAGCTGGGATTACAGGTGCCCATCACTATGCCTGGCTAATTTTTTGTACTTTTAGTAGAGACGGGGTTTCACCATTTTGGCCAGGCTGGTCTCGAATTCCTGACGTCAGGAGATCCACCCGCCTTGGCCTCCCAAAATGCTGGGATTACAGGGGTGAGTCACGGCGCCTGCCCTAACTCATACCTTTCAGGGTCTCTTCGGTCTCACTGTCACTGGCTCCTGATCCTAGGTGTGAAGAAATGCTCCCCTCTGGAGGCTGGAAAGGCAATTCTTTTGACCACGGACAGAACCGAAGCCATGAACATTTCATGGAAACCGAGGAATCCTTCCCACTGAAATAATGAAAAATCAAAGATCTTTTTGAGATGTAAACTATGCACTACTAATGGCCACACGATCTATGACTATGACTTCACTGGGTTACCTTGTGTTGAGCTAGTTTTCAACAGTGTCTATAGCAGGTGCTACATAGCAGCTGACATATCTTAAAGTATATTAGGTACTGTACACATTAGCATAAATGTCCCATCCATTATACAAGACATGGGAGTATCTACTAAGGGCAAGACATCATGATAGGTGCTGGAGTATAAAACAAGATGAGTAAGGCACAGATCCTCATCTCCAGGATTTTAGAATCAGTGCTATATCAAGGATAGAGAAACAAAACCATATTAGGTGGCCTCACACTGGGCATAGGTTTTGGGGACTGTGATTTCCTTTCCATTTTTTTTTTTTTTTTTTTTTTTGGAGAGAGTCTTACTCTGTTGCCCAGACTGGAGGGCAGTGGCACAATCTGGGCTGACTGCAATGTCCACCTTCTGGGCTCAAGTGATTCTCCTGCCTCGGCCTCCCGAGTAGCTGGGACCACAGGCATGCACCATTGCTGGCTAATTCTTGTATTTTTAGTAGAGACGGGGTTTCGCCATGTTGGCCAGGCTGGTCTCGAACTTCTGATCTCAGGTGATCCACCAGCCTTGGCCTCCCAAAGTACTGGGATTACAAGTGTGAGCCACTATGCCCCATACTCATTTCCACTTTTAGGATAATATTCAGGTATAATTGGGTGCCTGAAATCCCTGCTTCTGAGCCAAAACACTTCCTACTGCCAGGTTCCTCTCCTTTGGGATTCACCTGTTTCTTCTCTCCCTTGCAGGGAGGCAGCTCTACCAGGGGAGCTCATCCTGCAAAGCCCTGGCAAGCAGCTGAACCTTGTTTACAGGCACTTCTACGCACTGTGCCTCATCCCCACCATATTTGCTCTCATTGGAGAATCTGAAATTGATCACAAGAAAATGGTTGATATTTAAGCCATTACGTTTTGGATAAATCCTGCCTTTTAACAAGGGCCAAAGTCTTAAAAGAATGCAACTCTCATGGCAGATTTCGGGCCTCAGCAAGAAGGCAGGAGAAATTCGCTGAGTGAAATTTCCTCACTAAACATTGAAGTCATGCCATTAGTAGTCCCTGACTCAGCAAGGGGGACAGCTTTGATTCCACCTGACAGAAAGGTGGACACTATCCTCTCCCCTCTCCCTGACCAGTGCAGTCCCCATCTCCCACCTTGGGACCCCAAAGATTGTTTACACTCTTAACCCTTTTCTGTCACTCACTTATCAAGTCTCATTCACAATTCTAACACTGAGGAGGTTCAGGGGATATAGCAGTGAACATGAGATCTGGACCTGCCCTGTCCAGCTTACAGACTGGGAGGTGTATCTAATCACACACGTGCTTTACAGAAACTGAGATATGAAGGAAAATGCAGATGCTATAAGATGATATATTAGGCACTCCAGGACAGCTTTCCTTGAGGAAGCGCCATTTTAGTTAAGACATGTGGGATCCATTAGCTAGAAAAGAGGGGAGGTGGGGTGGAGGTTGAAACTGGAGGGGAGGAAGGAGAATGCTCTCAGCAGAGGAACCATTGTGACATCTGAAGGGCCTCACTGGGAGACTTCTCTTCTCCAACTTAGTGGTTCTGGAATGCTTCAGTCAAAGTAAACTTCAGGAATGATAGAAAGATGCTGGCTTGGAAAACTAATTGGAAAAAGGTAAGGAGTAGACTTTTTTTTTTTTTTTTTTTTTGAGACAGAGTTTTGCTCTTGTTGCCCAGGCTGGAGTGCAATGGTGCAATCTCAGTTCACTGCAACCTCCGCCTCCCTGTTTCAAGTGATTCTCCTGCCTCAGCCTCCCAGGTAGCTGGGATTACAGGCATGCACCACCACGCCTGGCTAATTTTGTATTTTTAGTAGAGATGGGGTTTCTCCATGTTGGTCAGGCTGCTCTCGAACTCCGGACGTCAGGTGATCCACCTGCCTTAGCCTCCCAAAGTGCTGGAATTACAGGCATGTACCACCGCTCCCAGCCAGAAGTAGACTTTTTAAAGAGAGGGTTTGGGGATTGGAATAGGATAATTCAACTACTGAAAAGGCAGGAGCGGGAAAGCATGAGGCCTGGAGTTTTATACCACTAGGGCTTGGGAAGAGGGCGCCATAACCCAAGTGACATGTGTCTCTTCTGACACAGGCCACAGGGGGCTTGTTCCTGTCCATGTTTCTGGATCTCACCAGCCAATGACTCCAGGACCAGATGGTGGCTGACTGAAGTATTTATAGACTATGCTCTTGACCTCCCCAGCTGTCTCATCACTGGGTGCCCTCAGCCATTGGTAGGACCTTGGCAAGGAATCATGCTGAGACCAGATAAAAAGATCCCCTCATCCCCCATGCACACACAGAAAGATTTCTAGTTAACAGCAAGTGTCAAAAAAAAAAAAAAAAAGGTAAAAATGTAGGCGAACCCCTCAGACATAGAGTTGAAATGCAAATATGGGGCCCTCCGATTTTTAAAAGTTTAATAATTTTTCTTTAGAAAGCCACAGAGAATGTGAATTCTCTGTTGGAGATGCTGGCATATTTTGGGGGGCTTTAGCAAATAAGAGGTAGTTTGGGGAGAAAAAAGAAACCTCTGGTAGAAAATAATGAAAGACAAAAAAGATGTCTAAACTAATTGTCTTTCATTCATCACAGACGTGCCTGTCATTGGTGTTTCTCTATACATGTGTTCTTCCTTCAGTTAAGTTCTAAGCCTTGTAAACAGTGTAGCCAAGTGGCTTAGCACAAAGATTCGAGCCTTTTGGCTTTGGTTCAGACCTCAGCTCTGAGACTTGATAGCTTCAAGTCCTTTTACCGACTAATTAACTTGCCTCAGTTGTCACATTTTTAAAATGAGGAAAATGATGGCATTTTTTTCTCGCCGGGTAGTAGTTATAAATTAGTGTGTGTGTGCGTGCGTGTGTATGTGTGTTGAGATAACATATGTCACATTCCCAGAACAGAAACTGGCATGTGGTTGAGTGTTACACAAGATCCACTAGCTTTGTAACTCTGCTTCTCATATCCCATATACATTCATACTTCAGTTGTTTTGGATTGACTTATCTTTATCCACTGTATTAATTTCCTAAAAACAAAGTTCACTAATTGCTTCTCATTATAAAACTAAATCATATGCATTATAGACAATTTAGAAAATACAGAAAACTAGAAGGAAAAAGGAAAATCAGACATAGA
This sequence comes from Rhinopithecus roxellana, assembly GCF_007565055.1. NCBI lineage: Eukaryota > Metazoa > Chordata > Mammalia > Primates > Cercopithecidae > Rhinopithecus > Rhinopithecus roxellana. Next base: position 58,997,747 of record NC_044554.1, read on the forward strand.
AAGCCACTCTTACAGTTTGGCTCTTTTTGTTTTATGTAATTGTGCACATTTTCAGTGAATTTCAGTGAATTTTAAGTTATCAACAGTTTTCTGAACCCTGATCTTTAACCGCTGCATAACAGCCCATCAAGTATACACTTCATGCTTTATTTGATCATTCTCTTATTTTTGGACTTTCAGGTTCTTTCTAATTTTTTCTGTCATAATGAATATCTTTGTATATGATGATGTTCCACATGTTAATTTAGTAGTATCTGCTAGGGTCTGAATGTTTGCATCCCCACAAATTCCTCTGTTGAAATTCTCGTCCCCAAAGTGATGATATTAGGAGGCGGGGCCTTCAGGAGGTGCTTAGGTCATGAGGGTGGGGCCCTCATGGTGGGATTAGTGCCCTTATTTAAAACTCCAGAGAGCTCCCTCACCCCTTCCATTGTGTAGAGGACACATCTACACAATGCCACAAGATGGCATCTGGAAACCAGAAAGTGGGCCCTGACCAGACACTGAATCCGCCAGCACCTTGATCTTAAACTTCCAGCTTCCAGAACTGGGAGAAATAAATGTCTGTTGTCTATCAGCTACGCAGTCTCTGGTATTTTATTATAGCAGCCTGAACGGTCTAAGACAGCATCAATTCCCAGAAGCAGGATAACTAGGTCAATAGTAAATATATTATTTAGGATTTTGCTATAAACTTCCTAATTGCCCCCCAAAAGATTGTGAAATTTTATCTCCCAAAGAAATCTGGGCTCTCCAGCAGTATCTTTCTCTTTGCACCATTTAAAAAATAATTTTAAAAAAATCAGTTATGCTAATTAAACAAGCAAAAAGTGGCATATTATTTAAAATTGCTTTCTAATCACAAGCAAGATTAAACATTATTTTTTACATTTATTCATTAGCTCCTCCCCATACTCCTTTTGTGACCTGTGTATGTCTTTTCCTCATTTATCTGTTGAGGACCATACTGTTTTTCTTACCAATTTGTCTGAACTCTTTACATATTGAATATTAACCCTTTTGTTGTATTGTATAAAGCTTGCTGTTTTTCTTTTAAATTTGATTTGGACCTAGACAAACTTTTTCTCATCTCTCCAAAAACTTCTCTTTAACATTTTAATCAACCTGCTCTCTATATGTAGTTAAAATTAAGTCAAATTATATAGAGAGGCTCTGTCTGTCACCCAGGCTGGGGTGCAGTGGCGCCATCCTGGCTCACTGCAACCTCTGCCTCCTGGTTTTCACTGATTCTCCTGCCTCAGCCCCCTCAGTAACTGGGACTACAGATATGCACCACCACATCTGGCTCGTTTTTATATTTTTAGTAGAGATGGGTTTTTGCCATGTTGTCCAGGCTGGTCTTGAATTCCTGACCTCAAGTGATTTGCCTATCTTGGCCTCCCAAAATGCTTGGATTACAGGCGTGAGCCACACCACCCAACCCTGACATCAATTTTAAATATATCTTTTAATAGATACGATTTCTGCTATGATACGGAAGAACTTAACTCACTTTATAACACTCCCCCTACATAGTTCTATCACTATTCTCAGTTCTTCCATCTGTCAGATCTGTATCTTCATATATCATATTTTAAAACTCCATTTCTTCTTTCATTAACAACAGATAATAAAATTGACCCTCCACCTCTACCTCCTAAACTTTGTCATTACAGGTCTGCTTTTCACTGTCAATGTTGATTATGTTACGCTTTGTATTCATAATTCTGTCTTTTCATGATTTGGCCAAAGGTTGATTAAAATGTTGAAAATTAATAGGTAATTTTTTGCTGCAGAACCTAGTAGGTGGCTATGATTATACTTTCTTTTCTGTAGTTCCAATATTATGATCCCTATCCCAGCAAAGAAGTACATTTCTAGGATCAAGTTCAAGTTGACCTCCACTTGTTCACACTCCACATTTCACTTAGATTCATACCTGGCAACAGGAAAGGCTGATGCAATTGGGTCTATACAAGGTAAAGCCTGCCATTTAAATGAAGGCATCTACATTTACTAGGATGATATTATGACTGTGGCAGAGATTAAAAGGGTAGAAGCCAGTCTTAATGAAATGCCCCTAGGAGTTCAGGGCTCTAGTATTGAAAAACATAGTGCAATTAGCTATCATCTGGGCCTGTCCTTGAGCCGGGAGGTAAGGGAGTGGGGTGGCATAGGCATACTGAGGGTGACACAGCTAATGCGCGCCACTCACTTTGTCTGTATCATGTTTGAATGGCAAGCAGAGGCCACAGCACTGGTGCACTTGGGAATCCAAACCCAGCTCTCCTGGAAAGCCCACATGCTGCTGGGCATAGATACCTGCCTACTACTCGGACCTCAGATGTCTGTCAACTACAGCTAGGGCTACATGGCACCAACGTTCCCAGACAGAGGTGTTCTGTGATGGGGCACTCTCCCTGCACCCTAAGGGTTCTGCTTAGAAGTGTCAGTTACTTGTTATCAAGTGGCAGAGAAGTCTAATTGCTTGCTCAAAGGAGGAGGTCCATCTTACCATCTTGGGCTGAGTTCTTGGGACTGTCTTCTCTTTGTTGGACAACAGCTTTTGGAATTCTACACCAGAATGTTAGGTCCCTTTAATTTAATTTAATTTAATTTAATTTAATTTAATTTAATGATCTATTTGAGACTGGGGCTGTCATCCAGGCTGGAATGCAATGGTGCAATCACGGCTCACTACAGCTTTGACCTCTTGTGCTCAAGCCATCCTCCCACCCCAGCCTCCTGAGTAGCTGAGACTACAGGCATACACCACCATGCCCAGGTAATTTTTTTTTTTTTTTTTTTTTTTTTTTTTTTTTTGTAGAAACAGGGTCTCACTATGTTGCTGTGGCTGGTCTTGAACTCCTGGGCTCAAATGATCCAATCCTTCCACCTTGGCTTCTCAAAGCACTGGGATTAGAGGTGTGAGCCACGACACCAGGCCTAGGCCCCCTTTAGATAGAGCAAAGTCTCCTAGGAGACCTTGTTTCCCAATCTCTTGCTCCCACCTAGGGTAATTGAGCTTGCCCAAGAAGCACTTTCTAGAGAAGAGTAAACTGAGACCAATATTGCCAACGTCTGGCTCTTCCAGTCACCAGGACAAATCTCTCCTCTATTTCCTGCATTGGGAAAGTGTCATTATTAACCTACGCATGGGATCTTCTCTTTAGATTTATTCCTAGACTGAGTCTCTTCCCCTAAATACAGCAGTAGATGCATTTATGTTTTATGGGATAGAGCTTTTTATCAAATGATAGATGCATAAAGATGTTCTTCCACCTTTTAGTGAAAAATGCAGTAACCCAAAATGATAAAGATATAGTGCATACAATAGTAGGTTATATTTATAACATAAATTAAATACATACATAGCATATAACCATGTAGCATGTTAAAGGAAACACAGAAAGAATTGACAAGAAAAATTTCACTGGATTTTTAATACAGGTTGTATTAGTTTGCGCCGGCTGCCATAACAAGGTACCATGAACTGAGTGGCTTAAACAATGGAAATTGATTGTCTCACAGTTATGGAAGCCTAAAGTCCAAAATCAAGGTGTCAGCAGGGTGGATTCCTTCCAGGGTCTGTGAGGGAGAATTGTTCCAGTCCTCTCTCATCACTTCTGGTGGTTTGCTGGCAAGCTTTGGTGCTCCTTGGCTTCTGCCCATCACCCCAATCTGAGTCTTCATCACAAGGTATTCTCCCTATGCATGTGTCTGTGTCCAAATTTCTGCTTTTCACAAGGACAGCCTTATTGGCTTAGGAGCCCACCCTACTCCAATATGACCTCATCTTAACAAATTACATCTGCAGTGACCCTATTTCCAAATAAGGTCACATTCTGAGATCCTGGGGGGTCAGGACTCCAACATATGAAATTGGGGGTATGGGGGGACAGCTCAAACCATAACACATATGTTTTGGGAAAGAATATGTCTGCATTTAAGACACACACCAAAAAAGTCATCACAGAGCAAGTTCTGTCTTTCAACAATTATTTTTCCTTTGCATCAAAGTATTAAATGAATACTCATTGAAAGTCAGAAGAAAGTAAGTGGTGGAGTTAAAAGACACATGCATGACCACAGGTGAAGTGTCAGACTTGAGCCACAGGCCTGACCCCTTTTACCACAGGAAGAGATGATGTGTAAACCTACTGCAGCCCATTAGGCCACTTTGTTTTCTCTTTTTTGCTGTATTCCCATCTGCCTACCTCACTGTACTAACAATTCAGAGCTCAAACAAATCCTCAGAGATCACAGTTTCAACATGGTTACAGAAAGCTAATGAATGATGATGCTAGGGTCTCTCATCTCTAGAGAAATGTGCAGACTGAGAGGGGACCACTGAGAGGGGACCACTGAGAGGGGACCACTGAGAGGGGACAGCTATTTTTCATCATCACATGTATGAAAGGAAACCCCAAGTGTCAGAACAATAAAACTCAGAAATAAAGGAAAGCATTGCTCATTTAAAAAGTTTTCATTCTCATTATGATATATGACCCTCATAAAATATCCCTTTGCTGTGACAGACTTCTGAAATAACTTTGTAAAGAAATACTAATGCCTCAAAAATTATAAAAATGTTCATTGTTGAAAATATGGGGGAGTGAACAAAATAACAAAAATTGGCCATAATCTATTCACTAGAAGATAACAACATAATATTTTAGTGTAAATATTTTTACTTTCTCATTTATTGAATATTTCATTAAATTCTTAGGGATTTTTAGTAGTTTTTTAGGATGTAGAAATAAAATATATATCCCTGTGCAAATAATTTAGGTATTATAGGAAAAAAAGGATAAAGAAGAAAAATAAAATGACTGGTAATTCTAGAGAAATAGCCACTGTTAACATTTTGGTGAGCTTTCTTCCAGTCACATTGTATGTCCATTACATTGCCATGCGTTTGGATGCTCCAGAGAGACTGCCCTACCCGCAGACCCCTGCTGAAGACTTTTCCACTTGGTTCTCTGCCACTGGTCTGACCACAGAATACTGGCTAAAGGATAGGTGCCTGGCATAGGGACAGCCAATCTATAGACCAGCCAGCAACCTATGAGGGCCCTGGCTAGAGATCTCTACCCAAGAGGGGCACCCCGTAGTAGACGGCAATTGACCCAACCAGCCAGATCTTTGTGTAAATTTGTTTTCAAGACCTACAGCGAGTTGGTCAGTTGCAGTGGCAGGAGCAACTGAAGGAGAAACAAAATGTAGCAGAATGTTCGCAAAAGCACAGCACTACAATCAGCGATGGAGGCTCTGTTGTGGTCTGTATGGGGCCCTCAGCCTAAAAACATGTTCAGCTTTCGAGCCGCACTGTGACATATTGAACACTGAGACCCTGAAATGGCCTTTTATATATTGGACTTCCATTGGTAAGCATTTTGAAATACAGCGTCATACTAATCAAAATGGTTGGTTGCAAATACAGACACTCTTTGGCCAAGATGAATATTAAAAAGGGAATTATTGGAAGGCTATAGGGGTACTTTATGAAATTAATGGAAACTAGAGAATCAGGCTTTAAAATGAGGCAGGAACAAAGGTAAGCTTGGAGCCAAGAACACAGCCGAATCACAGTAGAGGAAGAGATCAGCAGAACATCATTGCCTGCCTTACCACAGTGGATGTCTGTGCTCTTCCTCTGAAATCTCGGTTCTTCTGCTACTGGTGACTTGAATAACCTCTAACTGCCCGTGTCTTTGTATCACTCCCTCAAGATTCAAAGTCCCAGATAAAAGCTTCCAATGGTATGAACCTAGGTTATATGTCTGGGCCCTCCATAGAGGGGCAGGGTCTGCTCCCTTCAAATTCTACAGCGGGAGTTAGGGCCCTGCTTCCCAGTTTTAGGATTTCTCTGAAGCCTAGAGATGAGTACCACGATTTTAACTAACCAGCAGAAAATAACCAATTCCATCCAACGAAACACCTCAACTCACCTCTTTTCAGGATATGGTCCAAATGGAGGTTTAAAATAGTCTTCACAAAGATCAAAACTTTTCCGTAGTCCTTCTAAAGTTGTATAATAGTGTAGACCACTGGTGAGAGGTACTGGTACTGGACCCCTGGAATCGGAAATTAAAAAAAAAAACCCCAGAGGATTTTGTAATGATTCCAAGTGTACACACATGTATACCTAAATATCCCAGATAAATGCAAATGCGAATGAGATCTATGTGGAATAATGTAATGTGTTCACTCAGAAACATTCACATCAGAGCTTGTCTAAGTCATTGGCATCATTACATTCTAATTTGAAGGTTAAGTAAATATTCATTGCTGTGAATATTCCATAGCCATTAAAGTACTAATATAGGCAAATTATCTTCCTGGAGATTCATATGTACTCTATTATAAATCCTAGTCCATTTGTTATGCAACGGTTGGCAATATATCAACTGCTATAAAAGTTAAAAATAGGTGTTTTCCAACTTTATTTATAATCTAATGCTTTGAAATGGTATCCAAGTAAAATATTTCTAAAAATTCTACCATTATACGTTCAACTAAACTCTAGTATAAAATATCCTTTTTCATCTACTCATATGTGCTGTATGCAAGTCTGTTCCCTCAGACTGACTTGAAAGAAAAAGAATCATTAGCCATTTTTCGTGAATAAACCCTGCTGTTCTTCAGAGACTTGCTGGAGTTGCTATGTGAAAAGCAGCCCAGTTGCATATAAATGCAGGCAAATTCAAAGCATCTATCTGCCTTTGTGACGACCCATTTGGAACTCATATTTAAAATTGTATAGTTTCTCTGTCCAGGCTGTTCGAACAGGCCTGGCATTCCGCTGGGCAGTGGTCACCTAGGCCCAGCTTCAGCTGCTCTGGGAGACAGTGTCTCATTCCTGGCCACCACCCTCGCAAACCCCCCATACGAATTTGCATATAGCACACAGCCTGTGTTTTGAATCCGACTATCCAACGATAGCCTACCAACGTCAAGAAAATTAATCACTCTGTTTTGACATGGCAGCAAACAAGTGAACAAAAGTGTATTTATATTGATTAAAGATTCTCAATAGATAACTTAAAATTACAAAAAATAAAAAGAACCGAAACAAGCATGCAAGGGAAAGGATAGATGGTAGTTAAAGGTGGTGGAGCCACAACTCCAGATTAATCACCCGTCTTCTTCTTGCAAAGAAATATTATTTGCAATCTTCAAAAAATCATCAGTTTCTAGTAGCTATGAGCATATTGTGCCTTTTAATAATGTATACAAATGAAAAGGAAATACAACTTCTAGAACTGGGTGTACTGCTGAATCACTGGGTCCATTTTAGGACAGAGGTTTCTGTTTATGTTCATGATTTAGGATTCATTTGATATATTTGGACACTAGGAAATCAATCTGAAGTTGCTCATGTGATAAATTGCTACCTTTGAAATAGGAGTGTGTGATCAGGGCGTATCCTTCCCATTAGAGCTTGCCGGGCTGCCTCATGCTGTCTGTGTATAGAATCTCTTTCCTAGGTAAGAAATATCATTAGAGAATTATATTGATGTTAAGAATGTCAGATGATTAAAACATCTATAATAATTCTCTTTTGTACTAGAGATTGACCAATATGTGGAAAGAAATAGGGGGAAAAAGACAGGCATAAAAAACAATTGGTATTCACTCAGGAAAAATAAAAGAACAAACTTTATAAATAAAACCAAAATCTTTTTATAAAGACTGTAATATAATATATAAACTCCATTTGGCATCTAAATAATAATATGGCCATTTTTATTCACATTTTATGTGTGCATTTTTATCTTTCTAATGAGTTATAAACTTCTCAAAGGTACAGACTATTATGGTCTTTTTAGTCTTCTCAGATCTCAGCACATACAATGGCTAACTGAGTGAATGAACATAGCCACCAGGCCGGGCGCGGTGGCTCAAGCCTGTAATCCCAGCACTTTGGGAGGCCGAGACGGGCGGATCACGAGGTCAGGAGATCGAGACCATCCTGGCGAACACAGTGAAACCCCGTCTCTACTAAAAAAATACAAAAAACTAGCCGGGCGTGGTGGCGGGCGCCTGTAATCCCAGCTACTCGGGAGGCTGAGGCAGGAGAATGGCGTGAACCCGGGAGGCGGAGCTTGCAGTGAGCTGAGATCTGGCCACTGCACTCCGGCCTGGGCGACAGAGCGAGACTCCGTCTCAAAAAAAAAAAAAAAAAAAAAATAGCCACCAAAGTTTAATTATGATCCTGAAATAGGAAAAATTGATGGGGCGGGGGGGGGGGTCTTTCTGTCATTATTTCACAAATATCACTATCACTGTTTAGTAAGCATTTAATGGGGATACAGATACTTAAAAGATAGTCTCTACATTCAAAAGGTTTATGGTCTGGTGGCAAAAGGCAACAAAAAAGGAGGAAATAAAACCCAGATAGCACATTTTTTTTATAAATAACAGAGGATATATTGATACAAAGATCGCCTGATGGAGTATGACCTATTTAGCAACTGTTCAGGTACTGGGTTTCCTCCCTTAAAGCAAACCTAATACATAAAGTTCTTAACTTACAGAAAAGATATATTAACAAGTGATTATTTGTTTTACATAAAAGTTTACAAGAGGATTTATAATGGTATTTATTTAAACAGCAAGTACATTTAAAATACATTAATCTTTGCTTCCAGTAACTTAATCTGAAATAAGCCTTGCTGTTTTGATTTTTATGTCATTACTAGGCTCCCCTACAAATTGGCATTCACTTAAAATTTCACAGGAAATAACAGCAAACAAGCATGCAAGGGAAGGATAGCCAATACTTAAAGGTGGTGAAACCACAACTCAGATTAATCGCCTGTCTTAGCCTTGGGGGCTAGCATAGTTTCAATTGTTTGTTTGCATGTCTTTAGGGGAAGTTTTTTAAAATCAATTTTTAAGAATTAAGTTGATGTGATTGTAAAAACATTTTTGCATCACAATAACTTATCTGGAGAGATGCCAAGACTGACACACCTAACATCTCTGGAAATAAGTCACATCCCAGAGAGATCAGCATCCCTTTTGTCACTGCTGTATCCCTGCACACAGCACACACACTTTAGCACAAAGCAGGACCTCAATAAACCACTTTAATGTACAACAGTATACATTTGGGAGGGATAATTTAAAGAGTGAATAATGTTTACCATTTTTTTATAACCTGGATTAGAATTTGCTGTCCACTGTTTCTAGCTTGAAAAAGTCTAGGTCAAGCTTTGAAATTGTTCCTTAGAGACCATGACACATAAGCGCTAACGTGGGCTCATTGAACACACTCCCAGGTGCATATTTGATTACCAAAATCATTTTACTCTTTCCCTGAGCTCTGTGTTTCTATGTAAACAAGATGAAGAGAAAATTGTGTTGGGAAAGTCGGGGGAGGATGTAATGAGAGAAGAAAGGAACAGGCCTGATTTACATTTCACCATTTAAAAACTACAGGTTTAAATAATTCCATGAATACATCTAAAAAACTTGACATTACTATAAAATAACTATATATTAACCAAGTCTGCTGTGAATTTACTTTATTTTTTGTGTTTGTTGTTAGTCACTCTCCCGTGAATTTGTCATTATTTTGCTGGGAATCACTTTACAGTAGTACACCATTTACTACTGTGATTTCATTTTATACCACCCTTACTTTTTCCCTTATTGTAATATATTTTATTATAACTGAGAAGATGACAGTGGTAGTGGCAGCATACTTTTTGGATCTTCTAGAATTCCACATAAAAATAAACATAGCAACTAAATAGCAAAATCAAAAACATGTCAAAAAATATACAGCAAAACCAGGTGACAGAGTATCTCCTCAAACCCCAAAATGCAGGTGGGGCTTTCATAACCACAACACCTGCATGGTATCAGTATCTATGCAGGAGAAAGTCAGAGGAGAGCCACAACACCTGCATGGCTTGTCGACGCAGGAGGAAACTGAAGGAAGCGGCATTGTGACTGAAAGACCTGGAAACAGGGGAATGCCAAGACAGCTGAAAAATATTCACTGAAAAGCAAAGCAGGACAATCTGGGAACCACAGCTGAAACAGAAAAGGGGTCGTTCCCACTCCAGTAGTGTTTGAGTGTAAGCAGTCATAGGGACTTCTAAAGGAGCTGGGCCAACTGTGAATTCTTGAAACTGACCACCTGGGGCTCCCTGCTAAGACAGGCTCCGCACTCAGAGAAGGTGATGGGAGTGGAATAAAAATGTATTAGAATGGAGTCAACAGAAACAAAAGAAAGAGAAGGTCTAGACCAAAGGGGTGGGGACAGAGAACAGAGCCAGGAAATCCCAGGAAGAAAGCTGCCATGTATTTTGATGCTATTTGAAGGAATTGTGCTCCCTTCCAAAAGTCTGAGAAAACTAATTTCACATAAAAATGAGCAAAAGAAAGTATCAAGTGGAATCCCACACAAAGTTACTGTGAGAGAAAAAGGAGGAGAGTAACACTCTGACAATGAAAGCTTTCATCTAAAACCAGAAAAAAAAATCTGCAATCTACTACTTCAGAATAAACTAAAAGACATTAAGAAAATGACACAAAACGTCAGGAACAGATAAATTACAATTTTAAAAACTCATGAACTAGGTGGCAGAACTCAGGAAAGAATTAGAAATAGAGAAAAAACCACCCCAGAAACAAAAACTAAACTAGAAGAAATAGAAGAGTGAATAAACACAACAAACAATGGTTAAAAAAAATAGAATGTGAGCAGAGTAAAACATTTTAAATAAAAAAATGAATAGAGGTAAAAAAGGACTCAAGAGAAAATGATGAATATTTAAGATAAAGAAGACTCAACACACAAACAACAGTCTTCCTTGACAAAATAAACAGAACAAGGAAACAGGGTAATGATAAAAACTACAATTACAATGTAAAGTATAAGTGTATCACACACTGTTATCCATATACAAGAACTCAGGAAATATTGTTTCCATAATCCTTTTTGTAGCTAGTAAAGAATAAGCTTAGACAACAAAAAACTAGAGCAGTGTTGACCTATGGTCTAATGATGAGTATTAAGCATGTACATACTTGAGAACTAAGGTAAAATAATTTGAAGGTAAAATGAGAGTTAACAAGGAGAGTCTTCAATGACTATGCTTTGATAGTGTAGCTATGAATCCATAAACAATGGGGGAAGAACATTTGTAAAAAATGTTCTAACTATTTTTTGGTTTTCGTAAGGGGTGCTGGTGGTATTAGTATTGTTATTCTGAGACTGTTCTGTGTGTGAGGTGGGATAAATCAAAGGAGTAATTTAATGGGAGATTGTATCATCTCCTGTGTCTTTCAGAATCAGGGTTCTCAGTGTGGAAGAAAGAGAAATACATAATAAAAAAAAACTTAAGTAAAAATCTTGAAAGTCTTGAATTTTAATTGGAAATATTAACTGAGGCCGGGCGCGGTGGCTCAAGCCTGTAATCCCAGCACTTTGGGAGGCCGAGATGGGCGGATCATGAGGTCAGGAGATCGAGACCATCCTGGCGAACACGGTGAAACCGTCTCTACTAAAAAAATACAAAAAACTAGCCGGGCGAGGTGGTGGGTGCCTGTAGTTCCAGCTACTCGGGAGGCTGAGGCAGGAGAATGGCGTAAACCCAGGGGGCGGAGCTTGCAGTGAGCCTAGATCGCGCCACTGCACTCCAGCCTGGGCGACAGAGTGAGACTCCATCTCAAAAAAAAAAAAAAAGGAAATATTAACTGAATTCATGAAATATTCTATCTCTCCACCTAAAAGACCTAGAAACGACAACCACCTCAATGGTAATGAACATCCCTGGTAACAACAATGTGTTCTTGCACTACCATTTCTCACTTAAAGAAACCAAGATTTCTCAAAGAAAAGACTGATTCCAGGTCTGGGATAGGGAAAGTACAAGAAAGCATGGATTATCTTGTCATAACAGACAGTAAGGCAGCTATGAAAGACTCCACAGGGCATGTTAAAGGACACAGATGTCAACTTGAACAGGCTTCCATTAGCCAAAGGTAAGATAATATGAATTTCAATAAGGATAAAAAATATGGTGGGTGGTATCCTTCAAATATGCTTAAATGAAGATCATAATGACCATAAATGATAATTTAAAATTAATTGGTCACCTTCAGAGAATAAATGGGAGCCAATTCATTATCTTGAAAAAAGCATTAGCTGGGCATAGTGGCTCACACCTGTAATCCCAGCACTTTGGGAGGCCGAGGTGGGCAAACACAAGGTCAGGAGTTTGAGCCCAGCCTGGCCAATATGGTAAAACCCCATCTTTACTAAAAATACAAAAATTAGCCGGACATGGTGGCAGGCACCTGTAGTCCCAGCTACTCAGGAGGCTGAGGCAGGAAAATCACTTGAACCTGGGAGGTGGAGGTTGCAGTGAGCCCAGATTGTGCCACTGCACTCCAGCCTGGGCAACAGAGTGAGAGACTGTCTCAAAAAAAAAAAAAAAAGAAAGAAAAAAGCATTTAGCCTGCTGATCCTATAAGAACTGATGAGAGATGAAAGAAGCATCTCTTCATAGTATTATTCCAGCTAATAAAAGAAAATGAAGTGATAGAATTACAAAATCATCAGTTTTCAATCTTCAACATATTAATTGAACTAGGTATTGAACAACAGCTAATATAATAACAATAAGTGTAAGAAATTTCTTCTGCTAGCTTCTTTTGAATTTCTGCCTTCAAATCCTCTTAGTGTTAAAATCTTCCTGTCACTGAAAGAAAACAGTACCTGATAAACTGTTCAGAAAAGAAGCTTGTTTTTACTTTTCAGAGCTAGATATCTGTATGGCCCTATAGGCACATACGGGTGTAAGAAAATTCTGTTAGAAGAACATCACAAAAAGAGAAAAACAGATGTTATATGCCCTTTAATGAAAAATAAATACCACTATTTACCGCCTTGCTAAAGGAACAGATTCTGAGTTTGAACAAACTTCTGGATCCAGCTGCCAATTGCAGGAAATTCAGGGGCAGAAGAACATGATGAATGGCACCATAAGCATGCAACTGGCAAAACCCAAAGTGTGGGAGATGCTACAGTCTAAACAGAGTCCTTTAACAGGAACTTGTAAAGAAAAGAAAAGGCTGGGTGGAGAACCTGTAGATTAAAAGATACTGTAAATATATATTATTTATTTTAAAGTAGACAAGACTAAACTAGAACCTAAGGATGCACACTTGTGCAATAAAACCAAAAGGAATATAAGGAATTGGTTACTATAGAGTCAGAATGATGGTTTCCTTTGAAGGGAGGGCGTGTAGGATGGGGCTCATGGGAGGGCTTCTAGAGTGACTGGAAAAGTTCCATGTCCCAACTTGGGGAGTGGTGACAAGGAGATTTGCCTTATAATAATCTATATATTTATTTTACTTGTTTTTTAATTTTATAATTTTAAAAAGGGTAAGAAAATATATTGTATTATGATAACATGGAACTTAAAATATGAGGTAGAAGTTTGGGACTTGAGGAAGAATTAAAATATCACTGTGCTTCTTACCTATTAATATCTTACTAAAAATGTTACATCTTTTTATGCAGATAACATTTGTTCTAGCATTGCCTTGATTTAGCAAATAAAAATATAATATTGACACTTACTGAGCACTTAATATATTCCAGGAAATTAATATCAACTAACCTAGAACTTGATTACTATTATCTCTACAGATAAGAAAACTAAGACTCAGAGAAGACATGTGACTTGCCCAAGTGACAGTGCTCTAAACTATACTTCCCCCTATTCCTTCATTCATTCAACAAGTATTACCTGAGCACTACTGTGTGCCTACCATTGTACAAAATAATGAATACATCAGGGAGTAACAATGATTTCTGCCTTTGTAGGATTTATAGTCTAACAGGGGGAGACCAATGACAAGCATAATAGATAATCAAATAGCCTAATACATTAGAGGGTGATATGACTTTTCCAAAAAAAAAAAAAGTAGAGCAGAGAAAAGGGGCTAGGGACGGCCAAGGAAGGACACAGAGTAGGGGATACAGGCTGCAGTATAAATTAGGGTTTCAGGGCAGACAGCACAGAGGTGGTAAAATGTGAGTTAATAGTTGAAGGAGGAAAGGGAGTCAGCCATGTGGCTATCTGGGGAAAGAGTGTTCCGGAAAGAAGAAACAGTTAGTGCAATGGCTCTAAGGCAGGCGTGGTGGTGGGTTAGAGGTACAATCACTTGCCAGTGTCAGTGGAGCTGAGGTAGGAAGAGGAGTAGTAGGAATGAGATCAGAGACACCAAGGGAACAAGATCATGCACGACTTTGCAGGAAACTGAAAGACACTGAGCAACATGGAAGCAATTGCAGGTATTTGAGCAGAGGGTCTCATGATCTGACTTAGGTTTGCAATTGATCATTCTGTCTTCTGTGTTTGCAAATAGCCTATACGGGCAGGGGTAGAACCAAAGAGACCACTTAAGAGGTGGCTGCTGTGATCTAGGTGACAAATAATGGAAGAATAGACCAGGACAGTGGGCAGATTCTGGATTCCAGAATAATTTGAAGGTAGGGCCAGTGGAAGTTTTTAACAGATTGGATATTGGGTTGGGAGAGAAAGGAGTACAACGTTTTTGGCCTGATAACTGCAAATATAGAGTTTGCATCAAATAAGATGAAGATTTAGGGCAACAATCAGTATTTCGGGTTTGGAAGAAGTGAGTGTAGATAGGGAAATAGTGGAAGGGAAAGGAAGAAAAGGAAAAAGGAGAGAAGGGAAGGGAAAAGAAAGAAAGGGAAGGACAAAGAACTGAGCCCTGAGATACTCCAATATCAAGAAATTGGAAAGAAAAAGAGAAAGGAGCCCGAAAAGGAACAAGAGAAGCAGAGGGAGAAACAAAAATTTAATTAAATGACTCAGACAATAAATCTATTCTTAGAAGAACAAATTTATCATGAGAAGGAACATGGTGCTAATTTTAGGAGGACTAGAGTTACAATAAGATAGTCATTCTATAATCAATTCCCTGCCCACCTACCAGTTGAAAACAACAATGAAGAAAGGAATCAAAGGAAAACTTTGGAGGAAGGGTTCTAGTATATCACAAATCATTCCTTTGTCCATTCACTTTTACTCATTCATAGGTTCAGCAAAATTTATTGAAACCATGCAGGGGGTCAGACAACCACACTAGATGTTGGGAAACCATCATTGAACAAAGCAGAGTATCTCATCTCAGGAAGACCAGTGTGTGAGATCGCTAAGAGACTGCAGTAGATTGTGGTATCTGAGGGTCATATAATGCTTAGAAAAAGGGATATTGGGAATTGGCCTCATGAAGAGCAGGAGAACAGGTTTGAGATGCTGATCTGTGCCCCTATGAACCTAACCGAAGCTTTTTTTATGACAAAAGACATATTGAAAATGGAACAGTTTCGAGCAGGGGTGTCCAATCTTTTGGCTTCCCTGGGCCACACTGAAAGAAGAACAATTGTCTTGGGCCACACATAAAATGCACGAACATTAACAATAACTAAAGAGAGTAAAAAAAAATACATTGCAAAAGAAATCTCATAATGTTTTAAGAAAGTTTATGAATTTGTGTTGGGCTGCATTCATAGCTGTCCTCGACCACATGTGGCCGGCAGGCTGTGGATTGGACAAGCTTTGTTTAGAGCCATGAGGATCCTGAGTTCAAATTAGACACAAAGAGCAGAGGCCAAAGATACTGGATATCAAATGTATTCTCTCGAGATTCACATTGATGCCTGGGTGACAGAGCAAGACTCCATCTCACAAAAAAAAAAAAAAAAAAAAAAAAAAGATTCACATTGATGTATCAATACTGAAAAATGCTCCTGAGTAGAAGAAGGCATTTTTCTTCTGAAATCAAAATAGACATTCCTAAGCTGTATGATCCTTGGACAAGCAGCCTCTCTTCCCTGAGCTGACCTGGGTCCTGAGAGTATTGAAAGGAAATGGTGCTTAATACTTTGTCACCACAGGTCCACTTTGTCATTTCCCCTTCGTACAGTTTGTACTTACAGGATTGTACTGGCCTTGTCTGCTATACACATATATTTGCTAAATTGTCTCTCAATTAATTGGTCATTCAGCAATTTTTCTTTCTGGAGAATTGGCTCTCAGTGACTTGGCCTGTGTCAGGGATAAAGGTGTTGAAGGAGCTGGTTGAAGAAACAGATATGATGGAGGTAAAGAAAGTCAAGCTTCTTCTAGAAGGCAAAACCTAGTCACAATAGCAAATCCAGAGCAAGAAACCTTAACTAAGTGAGCACAGCCTTCATGTATGCTTTCCAGGGAGCCAACCATGCAAAGAGCATTGGGTTACCATCAGGGAGGGAGACTGAAGTATAACGATATCTGACAAGTAACACACAAGAACTTAGACATCTGTAACCTACACATGAGTGTTGCAAAAATAAAAACCTCTCACTGATAGAGTTGGTCATATATTTTTTGCAACAGTAAGAAAAGAGCTGTGCACTTTTTTATACTCAAACCTACAAAGAAAAATGTTTAAGTGTTTAAGAAGTAAGGCTGATTAAAATTACATTTACAGTTCTCTAAGATTCTCTTAGAGATATTCAAATTAATGTGCTTTGGGAGTCATTCAGAAAAGTAAGTACCATTTAAGATAGGAAGAGAGAAGAAATAAAGTAACAAAGAATTGTATAAGCAAGGAATGAGAAAATGAGTAAACTGGATATTTTATTATCTAAATTCATATTAAATTATGATCATATTTATAGAAAGAATTTTATATTTATAAATGATTGGAGTAGCAATCAAGACATGTGATTTTAGCAGATTTTGTTCAGATTGAAGAGTAAAAAATAATATTTGTGGGCATTTCTTCCTAACAAAAACAAGTCATTCAGGTTCTAGAGGAAACCTCCAGTGACCTTAGGAATAGGAAATAAAGAGCCTGGTGCGGTGGCTCATGCCTGTAATCCTAGCACTTTGGGAGGCTGAGGTGGGTAGATCAGGAGGAGGTCAGGAGTTCGAGGCCAGCCTGACCAACATGGTGAAACCCAATCTCTACTAAAGACACAAAAAATTAGCCAGGTGTGGTGGTGCGTGCCTGTAATCCCAGCTACTCAGGAGGCTGAGACAGGAGAATTGCTTGAACCCAGGAGGCAGAGGTTGCAGTGAATCGAGATCGTGCCATTGTACTCCAGCCTGGGTGACAGGGTGAGACTCTGTCTCAGAAAAAAAAATAAATAAATAAAAAAATAAAAATAACTGTCAGTATATTGGAAGTCAGTAATACTGAGGATTTTCTACTCAAAGAAAGAAGGTAGTAGTAAGAGGACTAGGGATACACTGACCTTATCCCATCAGTACAAGTAGACCAGAGGATGTCACTACTAGAATATTAATTCTATCAGGACAGGGACCAGACCCATATTGTTCTAGTGTCTACAGCAGGGTCTGATCAGCAAATGTCTGCTCATATTGAAAAAGCAAATCAATATCCTACATACATGATAGGAATTCAACAAATATAAGATGGGTAGATAAATAAATGAGGAAATGGGAAGAAGGCAAAAGAAGGGAAGAAGGGATGGGAAGGGAGGGAAAGGAAGTAAGCGGGGAGGAAGAGAGGAAGGAAGGAAGAGAAAAATGAAAGGAAGGAAGGGAGAGTGAAAGTAAAGAAGGAAAGGAAAAGGAAGATAAGACGGGAAGAAGGGAGGAGGAGAGAGAGAAAGGGAGGAAAGAAGGGAGGAAGAGAGGGAGAAAGGGAGGAAGGAAGGGAAGAAGGGAGAGAGAGAGGGAGGAAGGAAGGAAGAAGAGAGGAGGGAGGGAGGAAACAAGGAAGGAAGGAAGAAAGGAAAGAAGAAAGGAAGAGAGGAGGGAAAAAAAGAAGGAAGGAAGGTCCTTTTGAATATGGGAATGGAGACGATGGCTATGAGAGCAAAGGCTCTTTCTAAGCTTGATCAACTAGCAATGACATAATGAACTCATCTGCCAACAAACTATCACAGACCACAGATACTATCTTATGTGGCCACACCTCCCTTGACTCATTATTTCACTTTTCTCAGATTTATGTCCAGTGGGGTGGTAAGCTGGGTCTCCCCCTAATCTGGGCTACTGCCATGGATCCTCACTCACTTCAAATCCTTCAGATGGATCATCAAGTTGGACTCTGGCTGGTTTGGGCTTCAGCATCACCCTTGGATCCTTGCCTTATAGATTACTCTTAATTTTTCAAACTACAGCCCTCAGAAAATCCTACCCAATCCCAGAGTGGGTTATGTTAACTCACTGTGGCTTGTCCAGCTAATGAACAGAACAAATAGCATTCCAGTTCACCAGGTGGTCTCCTAAACCTCACAAACAATTGCCAGCGTCTCCAGGTCCCTCAAGACCCTTTTCAACTATTACCACATCTTCCCCCACTGGAGATAAGCACTCTCCTGACTTTTACAGTAACTACTTCTTCTTTATAGTTTTATCACCTAAATGTGCATCCCTAAATACCATGGTTTAATACTGCCTGTTTTAAATTGTATATTAATGGAATCAGATGGCATGTATAGCATGTATTCTTTTGCATTAGAATTCTTTAGTTCAACAGTATGTTTGTGAAATACAACCAAGAAGTTAAGTGTGTTGGTTTACATTACTGTACATATTTTATTATATGACGATTCAAAAATTTACATAGCCATTCTTCTGCTGATGGACATGTGAATTTCTAGTTTAGGGCTCTTATGAACAATGCTACTATAAACATTTTTGCACGTATCTTTTGGTGCACATAACCACTCATTTCTATTGAGTATATACACAAGAATACCACAGTTGAGGTATAGGGTATATGCATGTTCAACTTTAGTAAGTAGTGCTCAACTATTTTCCAAGGTATACCAATTTAATTTCCCATCGGTTGTCTTATAAGAATTTCCATTGCCCCACATATTGATAGTCTTTGTAATTTTAGTACTTTTAGTTTATGCATAGTAGTATCTCATTGCGATTATATTTTGCATTTCCCTGATTAGTAATAAGGCCAGGTATCTCTTCATAAGAATATGGGCTATTGGATATTACTTTGTGAAGGGATTTTCCCATAGGTTACCTATGTTTTTTTCTTAATAATTTGTAGGAGTTCTTTATATATTTTGGATACACTTTGTTGGTTAAGTTATGGCAAATGTCTCCTCACTCTCTGTAGTCTTTTTTTTTTTCCTCCTTAATGCTGTGTTTTCAATTAACAGGAGATCTTAGTTTTATGTACTGCAATATTTCAGATTTTTCCTTCGTAATGAATTATTTTTGTGTTACATTTAAGAAATCTTGACCTCAAGATCATAAAAATATTATCTTACATTATTTTTTGATTATTATTTTGCTTTACACATTTTATAGACAATCTACCTTAACTGTTATATATGGTGTGAGATCAGGGTTAAATCTAATTTTGTTCCTATTTATATCTAATTAATGCTATACAAAAGGCATCATTTTCCTACTGCTCAGCAGTGTCACTTTTTTCATAAATCAACTTTCCATGTGTGCATGGATCTATTTCTGGGCTGTTATTTATTTTACTTGTCTATTAGTGGTGATACCAGCATTTTCAGATACATATTAAAATCAGATTATTAATTTCCACAAAAATGTGAGAATTTTTTTGACTGTATTGCTTTGAATGTATAGACCTATTTGAAGAAAGCAGACATTTGTATAATATGGAGGCATGCAATCCATAAACATGGTCTATCTCTCCACATTTTAGGTCTTTAATTTTTCTAGAAAATGTGTTTTACATTTTTCTGAGAAGCATTGCACACCTTTTATTAATTTGTTTTTAAATATTTGACACTCTGGATGTTACTGAATATATATATGTGTGTGTGTGTGTGTTTGTTTGTTTTTTTTGAGACAGAGTCTCCCTCTGTCACCCAGACTGGAGTGCAGTGGTGTGATCTCAGCTCACTGCAACCTCCAGTCTCCCAGGTTCAAGCGATTCTCATGCCCCAGCCTCCCATGTAGCTGGGACTACAGACGTGTGCCACTACGCCTAGCTAATTTTTGTATTTTTAGTAGAGATGGGGTTTCACCATGTTAGCCAGGCTGGTTTCAGACTCCTGACATCAAGTGATCCTCTCATCTCAGCCTCCCAAAGTGCTGGGATTACAGACGTAGGTCACTGCACTCAGCCTGAATATATATTTTTAAAAATTAAATATATTTAAAATTGTTGCTATTAGGTAGAAATTTATTTTTATATGTTTTATGCTTCTAATAATCTTGTCAAATGCATTTATTAACTATTTTCAAGCTTTACACCATTTATTTCTTGTTTATGCTTTATTGCACTGGCTATGACCTCTGATACCATGTTGAATTATTTATTTATTATTCTACTCCTTCCCCCAATTAGACTAAAAAAATACATTTCCCCATCTTCTTTTAGTATCATCCTAGAGATTAAAATGTTTTCTTGACTCATAAAAATCTGATAATCTGATATTATTACATTTACCCTCTTCTTAGACTTCAAATGCAAGGATTCTAAAACATTTCATCTCCATTTATATCCTTCTTGACTTACTATAATTGTTGTCATAAATTTAGTTTTATTTTTAATTTTTATATCTTAATTAAACTTTTTTATTGTGGTAAAATATACACATATAATTTATTGTCTTTACCATTTGTAGGTGTATAGTTCAGTGGTATTAAATATATTTACATTTTTCCCTTCATTCCACATATTTTAATTTATACATTTTAATTCTATGTACTGTTAAAGCCATTGCTGTTTTATATAGTCAACAACCCTTTAGATTTACTCATGTATTCAGATTTACTCCTGTATTACCCTTTGTCTTGTTCTTCATTTTTTTCTCTATCTATGACGCTGTCTATCTGAAATCATTTTCATTCTGCCAAAAGAAAATTCTCTAGTGTTTCCTTTCATGTAGGCTTCCTGTGACAAATCCTGTTTCTTTGTCTGGAAATACCTTTAATTCACCTTCATTTTTGAATGATACATTCACTGGGTACAAAATGCTAGGTTGGCAATAATTTATCACTTTAAAGATATTCTCTGTCTTCTTGCTTTCATGATTTCTTTTGAAAAGTCAGCTGTTAACCTAATATTACTTTTTTGAAAGTAATTTTATCCCCTATGACTGCTTTTAGATGTTTTCCTTTGTTTTTAATTTTAGTACAATATGATTTCAAAACAAATATGTGTCTAAGTTGGGTTTTTAAGATTTATTTAATCTATGGCTTGATGACTTTTATCAGGACCATAAAGTTTCAACCATTATCTCTTCAAATCTTGTTTCTGTTCCATTTCTTCTCTCCTTTTAGGATTCAATAACACATGTTAGAACTTCTCACATTTGCTTTATGTCTCTTACTCACTCTTCCACTGTATTTCCCATCTTGTTATGTTTCTAAGATTTATTTTTCTTATCAACTTTTCAGTCTATTAATTCTCTCTTTAGCTGTGTCTAATGGGGTATCAATTTCAGTTACTATTTTCCCCCAGGTTTTCACCATTTCCATTTAGTTAGTTTTTATTGTCTCCACTTTTGCTGAAATTTATATTTTTGCCTTATATCTTGGACATTATAAATACAGTCACATTAAAGTCTTGCTTTGATAACATTGATGCTTGAAGGCTTCAAAATATGTATTTAAAATCTGGAGGCTCTTGTAGGCCTGTTTCTATCATCTGGGGATTCTGTTATTTTTAGTTCAAGTTTTCCCATGTCCTTATGTGCCTAGTTATTTTTCATTATGCATTAGACAGTGTATTTACAACATTATTTATATATATTTTTTCTGCCACAGACCTAGGGACATCTGGGATCTTTTGAATATAATTTCAAGAATAAGAGTACTTTAACTGTGGCTCCTATGAAGTCCTGACTACTTTTTGTTCACCTTTACTCCAAGGTTGCAGCCCTTTGGTTACCAACCTAAAGAAAGCATCGTTCACTAAGTTTACCTCCTTGATGGACCTCATATTTGATGTTATTGTCCTAGTTCCACAAGACTCTCAAAGTGTCAAGTCAGCCTTCAGCCATGTCTACCTCAATTAGCAAAGGTCCACAGGAGTAAGTGCCCTCTGGTACCAGGTTCACCTCTCAGGATCATCCTCCCCTAATTCCTGGCCAGATAAACTTTCTCTTCTGTTTATTCTCTAATCCCTTCAAGTAGATATTTTTTTAATCCAGATTTGCTAGCTGTTCTCAGCAAGAAGGTTACTCCAAATTACCAGGTCTGCCTTTATTGGAAGCAGAAGTTCAATTAACCACTTTTCAGGTATCTGAAGGTTCTTGGTGATACGGAGATGCCAATGATCCCCCAAAGGAGAGCTGCTGTTCTTGAATATAAAGAAGTACAGCTGAGGGCCTGAGCCCTTCCTCACTCCCTGCCTACCATCACTGCCATAGCGACAACATTTGTTCTGTAGTCAATCATTTACAAAGAAGTTTCATATGCATTTGACACCATGACATTGTAAGATAGGTATTATTATTTCTCTGTATGTACTTTACAGAAGAGGAAGTGGCATCTCATAGCAGATGAGTGGCTTTTGTAAGATCACCCAGTAGATGGCAAGGCTGTCACATGATTCAAAAGTAGTGCATTTTCCCTCTTGGGTCAAGAAGCCAGTAGTTAAATGGAAATAGACATGAACATAGACCAAATACACACATAAACATGTACTTACCTAGCTAGTTAGGACATATGCCATATGTAACTACCAAGAAATAAGACTGGTTTCCTTAAGACATACACAAAACCAGCCTCGTTATTTTGTAATCACAGCTCACACACATGTCACTGCACGCAATGGCCAAGGGAAGAGGAGAATATTAGATTACAGAAGCAGTATGGACAAGGCCTCATGTACACAGTGAGTTTTGAGGTGGATTTGAGCAGGAGAGAAAGAATGCAATCTTTGACATAAGTGAGAATGGTGCTTCAGAGAAACAGAACCAGAAACAGAAACACACACACAGACACACACACACAGACACACACACACACACACACACACAGGAGATGGGAATTGCTACCTTGTCCATCACTGTCAAAGCCCTCTTAATAGTTTGCAAAATAAAATATAAATATATTAAATGTATACTTAAGGCACCAAAAAGCACAAAAATGCCTTTTTTCTTTTGGATAATTTAAGATAAAGGTTTTTGACAAAGGCAGCTGCAATTACTTTCTTCCATCCACTAAAAAGTTCCAAAAAGACATGGAAATTTACCTTGGGAAGGCAAGAGAAGATAAACAACATCTTCTCCTTAGGGTTGCAGTGAGGGTATATGAGATATCCTACACAAAAGCTCTTTCTAAATTACAAATGCTGCATAAAGGCAATGTATGTTCTCTAACACACATAATGTCTCACTGAAACTTCTGCTGTGATGGTCTTAAAAAGGTATATTGCTTCTTTTGCATCATTATACCAGCTGTGCAAAAGGTTAACGACCTGTGAGATCTCCTAAAATGGGATAAATACTTGCAAATTCCAAGATCACTGAATCCATAATCTTTAAAAGAAAAATAAGGCACCAAACATAATCTTAGGTGAATTCACCCATACATATGACAAGAGCAATTCAGTTATTACATTTGCCCTAATTTCTTAAGAGTGAATCTGTTAGTTCTGAGGGGGTTTGACTTGCTTTTCTATGAAACTACCTTGTTACATTTGTATTTCCACCTAAACTACTAGCACTGAGAGGCAAAGGCACCAGAACCTCAGGGCTCTGCAAATTACTACCATCAGGGGTCAGTAAATGCCACAGTGCTGACACTGGACACAACACAGGCTCCACACAGGCTTCCAGATACTATGGATTATGGGGGCTGCTCAGTTTCTCAGGGAGGGACACTGCAGGCAAGGAGCAATCCAGTGTCAAAGTTCATGAAACTCTTTCCAGTAACAGGTGGCCTGGGATATTGGGTCCTTTCCCCCATCAATTATCACCAGGGTGGCCCCTTCTACTCTCACACTGATTTTTTATCTTCTCTCCGGTTTCCCCATACTGTCTTCATTTTATATTAAAACATTAGAGCTGAATCACAGTTAAGAGCACAGAGTGGGTTTTGGTTTTTGTTTTTTGCCAGTTCTGTTCCCTTGTCTCCAGCCCTTAGTACCTTATCGCCCTTGACTAGAACTTTTTTTTTTTTTTTTTTTTTTTTGAGACAGAGTTTCGCTCTTGTTGCCCAGGCTGGAGTGCAGTGGCGCGATCTCCACTCACTGCAACCTCCGCCTCCCGGGTTCAAGCAATTCTCCTGCCTCAGCTTCCTGAATACCTGGGACCACAAGCACGCGCCACCACACCTGGCTAATGTTTTGTATTTTTAGTACAGATGGGGTTTCACCATGTTGGCCAGGATGGTCTCGATCTCTTGACCTCATGATCCGCCCGCCTCAGCCTCCCAAAGTACTTGGATTACAGGCATGAGGACCACTCTCAGCCAACCAGCACTCTCTTTAATTAGGCCCCCACATTTTCTAACAGGGGATATTTAGATTGGACATTTTTTGTTTTTTAGCTTTTAAGTTCAGGGGTATATGTGCAGGTTTGTTAGGTGAACTTGTGTCATGGGGGTTTGTTGTACAGATTATTTCATCATCCAGTTATCAAGCCTAGTATCCATTAGTTTTTTTTTTTGCTGATCGTCTCCCTCCTCCCACCCTCCACCCTCTGAAGATCCCAGTGTGTGTTCCTTTCTATGTGTCCATGTGTCCTCATCATTGATCAGTGAGAACATGTGGTGCTTGATTTTCTGATCCCGCATTGGTTTGCTAAGGATAATGGCCTCCATGTTCCTGCAAAGGACGTGATCTCTGAACACATTTAAATAAACCATGAATACCCATTAAGTGGAAGAGGGGTGCAAGTCAATGGTGTGTGCTTCTGCCTATCAGTGTGAATCCAGCTGTGTGTCAGGACAGCCCACCTGGGAAATGGGCTGCCTCTGATTGTCAGGGCGCAGGCTTAACACTAAGGAATAAATAGGTGGACAGGATTTAGTGGTCTGAAGGTTTGCACTCTGGATTTCCATATCCCAAGGGGACATTAAAACACTGATGCTGTATTTGAAAGTCCAAGAAGCATCAAGCCACACCATCCAAGAAGGCTGGAACACCAAGGGCAGGAGAGAAAGCTGTGGGCTGATCTGGAAAGAGGTGGATTTCCCAGGACCAGAAGGACGGAGAGTGATAGGTTCCTCATGTAGAGGGAGCTTTACCTGTTGACTTCCACCCATTACCCCAGGTGTAGCAAGATGTCAGGGGTAGGTATTAGGAAAAAACCTACTAGTTAGCTGGGCTCATTGACTCATGCCTGTAATTCCAGCACTTTGGGAGGCTGAGGTGAGAGGATCACTTGGGGCCAGGAGTTCAAGGCCGGCCTATGCAACATGTGAAGACCCTGTCTCTACAAAAGAAAAAAATAAAAGAAAAAAGCTACTAATAGTAGAAAAAGGTAGGATGGAGAACACCAGGGCCACTGGCTCAGAATGGGATTTAGTGCCTTAGATCAGAAGCATGTCCACGGTAACCACGGTGGTTATTAAGCTAGAGGCTCTTCTGCAATTTCCCAGGATGGTGCAACCCTCAGGATTCTTAAGCTTAATCCAAATATGGGGAGTGATCCACATTTCTAATGATATTTGATTTCCCACAAATCCTAGTGGGATGGGAACAATCCCAGATTTAATTGATTTTGGATAAATACGACTTTCCTACACTCAGTATCATGGAAGAAATTCATCTTATTTATAGGTGTTTAGTGTGCGCCGACTTACCCCCTGCTGCCTCTAAGAAGCCACAGCCTGTGCCACAGGTCGTGCTTTCTGCCCTGCCACAGGTGACCAGACAGGCAGGCTAATATGACCTCCACGGCATGGCTTGAAAAGTCAAGCTGGGCTGGGTAGATTCTCCTGTCTTCAGCAACTTGAATTAAAGAGATGGAAGGAAATTGCTGGGAAGAATGAGCACAGAGCCAAGAGGCCTGGACCACTGGGGCTGGATGGCGCATGAGAGCCTGCTCAAGCTAGTGGGAGCAAAGTCTGTGGGCGAGTGGAAGAGACCAGCCAGGAGAGAGAGGGCCACCACATGCGGGAAATAGAAGCAGAGATACTGTTTCTTGCATCTAGAACACCCAAAACTATTATGACTCAGTAAGAGTAAACTGTATATAGCTATACTATATCTGTATATGCCCCAGCCTGAGACTTTTTGCCTGAAGTAATCAGTAATCAGTCTGATTCTTTTGACCATTGAACCACTGGCACTGAACACTGCCAATGGTTCTGACTTGATGCAACTATTTGTTTAGAACAGGCTATCCTTGGTGGGGCGTGGTGGCTCACACCTGTCATCCCAGCACTTTGGGAGGCTGAGGCAGGCCGATCACCTGAGGTTGGGAGTTCGAGACCAGCCTGACCAACATGGAGAAACCCCATCTCTACTAAAAATACAAAATTAGCTAGGTTTGGTGGTGCATGCCTGTAATCTCAGCTACTCGGGAGGCTGAGGCAGGAGAATCGCTTGAACCTGGGAGGTGGAAGTTGCAGTGAGCGGAGATTACACCATTGCACTCCAGCCTGGCAACAAGAGCAAAACTTCGTCTAAAAAAAAAAAAAAAAATCAACAACAACAAAAAACAGGCTAGCCTTAAGGAAACACAAACAAGGAACTCACAACCAAAACAAAGTTCTGTTGCTTCTGCAGCAAATTGCAATTGCAAGTCTCTGTATTCCCAGATCATCACATAAAAATGATTACAGATGGAAAACAAGTATGACCTAATCTGAATGCCATGCCAATTTTGCATTCAATACTCCTGTGCATGCTGCTTTCTCAAAACTTTCAAAGAATTAAGTTGGGACTAAGCGATGCGATGGGTTTAAGAAGTGCTAAGTTATAAAACACAGAATCTTTGAGTGGACTCACTTTTCAGGCTCAGCCCAAGAATACTCAAATTTATACCCTAGCAACAAGTTTTCCCTTGAAATACATCTTTCACTGCATTAATTTTCTTGTAATGCTTTTCTATTCTTACCAAATGGAAGATTTGAATGTCAGAATTTTCACTGGGAGCCCGGGAGAAAGGTACTCACAGAATCTGATACTGAATATTCTACTTTTAGAACCAGTGTCTATTCTCAGGGATGTACAAAGAGGCAACATCCTGTCTTCAGCTGACACTAGCGAGAGAATAATTTTGGGGAAATCTGTTAGTCTCAAAATATTAAATCCTCTCTTTGTCTGACATTGTGTAGAGCTCAGCTGTTGCTTCCCCGCTTCTATCCCTCCCTTACCGCTGGGGTTTTTTTGGCTGAAAGTTTGGCCCATAATTTAACAAGGTAGTTTCTGTCTGTAGAATGCAGGAAATCACCAATATTCGAAGAACTATACTTTGTAGGATGTACTTCAGATTTCAGGTGGGATGTCTTACCATCTGGTAGGAGAAAAAAATAGAGTTTAAAATAAAAGGCATAATATAAAGGAAATTTCTGAAGGGATAGAAATGTTTTATATTTTTATTTGCCCAAACATAACAAGCTAGATACTTAAAGTCTGTGCATTTAAACTTTAAAATAAAAATATATCTTACAATAAAATAACTCATAATAATAAAGTCAGTCTGTAACACCTAATAGATATATCCTCCAAATATACCCAATACTTAATCAATTCAGGCTTATAAATAGAATCAAAAGAAGTAAAGCATGTCAAAAACAGTGGCTTCTAGATATTTAATTGAAAAATTACCCTTATAATGACTTTTCATTTGATGAAAGTCCAAAAGGCTAAAAGGAAAATAAACTATGCAATGCTAAGAAGCTTTGAAATAGAATGGAATGATGAAGCCACTGTTTTTTTTTTTTTTTTTAGAAGGAGTCTCGCTCTGTCACCCAGGCTGGAGGGCAGTGGTGTGATCTCAGCTCACTGCAAGCTCCACCTCCCGGGTTCACGCCATTCTTCTGCCTCAGCCTCCTGAGTAGCTGGGACTACAGGTACCCACCACCACACCCAGCTAATTTTTTGTATTTTTAGTAGAGATGGGGTTTCACCGTGTTAACCAGGATGGTCTCGATCTCCTGACCTCATGATCTGCCCGCCTCAGCCTCCCAAAGTGCTGGGATTATAGGCTTGAGCCACTGTGCCCAGCCTGAGGCCACTGTTTAACAGAATTTACTCATAAATAATATCTAATATTTCCTTTAAGATGTTAGAATGTTCAGAGACCTAGAATATAAGAATACTGTATAAATTTCTATTACTGCTCATTCACAGAGGGGCTAGGAGTAAATAGCTTTGGCTACATGAGAGCATCAACACGTTCAGGAGTATTGCTTTTAAAGTGCTAAAATAAATGATATCCACATGTACCTTCAGTCAATATGATGGACTGAGCAGAAGTGGAAAACTACCCTCACCCAAAGATGAGAAAAACACTAATGTATAACATAAATTTGTTTTGTTTTTAATACATAGTAAGGCAGAAACCAAGAAAGAAAATTTTCTAGATACTACAAGTGTAGTGAAGACTTGAAGTCAGAGGAGTGAGAATTGATGCTAAGAGGTCAGAGGGCATCGGGGACTGAGGTTTGAACACATGGTCTGAGAGGGGAAGCCACAGACCCTGCATGCTCGGCATGCAAGACCTGACTTGGCCAGGTACGATGGCTCACACCTGTAATCCCAGCACTTTGGGAGGCCGAGATTGGCGGAACGCTTGAGCCCAGGAGTTTGAGACCAGCCTGGCCAACATGGTGAAACCTCTTCTCTACAAAAAATACAAAAATTAGCCTGATGTGGTGGTGTATGCCTGTTATCCCAGCTAATTGGGAGGCTAAGGTGGGAGGATCACTTGAGATCAGGAGGTAGAGGCTGCAGTGAGCCATGATTCTGCCACTGCACTCCAGCCTGGGTGACAGAGTGAGACCCTGCCTCAAAACAACTACAAAAAAAAAAAAAAAAAAATGAAAAGAAGGAGGAGGAGAAGGAAGAAGGGAGGAGGAAGAAGGGAGGAGGGGAGGGATGAAGAAGAAGGGAGGAGGGGAGGGAGGAGAAGAAGGAGAAGGAGAAGAAGGAGGAGAAGGAGAAAGAGGAGGAGGAGGAGACCTGGACTGTTTGAAAAGGTGACAAGTGGCCAGGCGCGGTGGCTCAAGCCTGTAATCCCAGCACTTTGGGAGGCCAAGATGGGCGGATCACGAGGTCAGGAGATCGAGACCATCCTGGCTAACATGGTGAAACCCCGTCTCTACTAAAAAAATACAAAAAACTAGCCGGGCAAAGTGGTGGGCGCCTGTAGTCCCAGCTACTCAGGAGGCTGAGGCAGGAGAATGGCGTGAACCCGGGAGGCAGAGCTTGCAGTGAGCTGAGATCCGGCCACTGCACTCCAGCCTGGGCGACAGAGCGAGACTCCGTCTCAACCAAAAAAAAAAAAAAGAAAAAAAAAAGAAAAGGTGACAAGTTGGAAAAGGGGTATCTGGAAATGTCAGTCCACAGACGTAGGGGCTTTGTCTGGGGACAGATTCTTACCTAACCAGACAATAGAAACACCTGTGGGAAATCAGACTCTACTTTGGTTTGGAATCCGAACTTGAACTCCCCCCAAATTGTGTGGCAATCCCAAACCAATAACACAAGGTCAAAGTTGTTGCAGACAAGTAAAAGTATTTAATCATGGTAAGGAAGTCTAAAGTTCCACCTAGGCCCTGTCTTGAGAAAGGGAGCTTGAACAGATGCAACAAATGGGTGAGGACTATATCCAAAGAATTTTGGGTATAGAACAATCTACAAAGGAATATTAAAGAAACTGTGTTTAATCACAAAGCGATAAAATGAAATGACTGTATGCAGAAGCATTCTCTGTTGAATCTCTGTGATAAAAGCCACTTGACCCACAAATTATTGCACACGTGCTATGTGCTGGCTGTTGCTCTGGATGCTGGGGATATAGCAGTAAATAAAAAGTTCTTGACCTGTGGGGATTACATGCTAATATTGGAGTCAGACAAATAACACATTAAATAATGTCAGGTAATGACAAGTGTGATGAAGAAACAGAAAGCCGGATGAGGGGACAGCATGAGAGATGGCATGGTGGTCAGAAGAAGTCCACCTAAGGTGGTGACATCTGAACACATATTAAAAGGCATAAAGAAGAACAGTATTCAAACATCTGGGGGAAACTATATCAGACCGAAAAAGTGGCTTGTATAAGAACATAGATGTATCCTTAATATAACTGCATCACAGTAAAGAATTCAGTGTGGCTGAGGCAGAAACAGAGAGAGAGAGAGAGAGAGAGAGAGAGAGAGAGAGGAAGGAGGTGCATCCTGTGCTAATTTATCTTTGGGAAAAAAACCCTTGTCCTGTTGATGTCACTCTAAGTACAGAGCATTAGGAAAAAGACTAGATGAACTGGAACCATATAAATAAGATATAATTTAAAGAAATAAAAGCTATATTCACTGAAATAATTTCCATAGAATAGATCCTACATAATATATAAAAGTTTATTCAAAATATAGTTTTTGTGTCCGGGTTCCTTTTTCCAGTTTTCTAAGACATAAGCTGTCTGTACTGTGGTGTAAACAAGTCAAGTTCCATCTGATGACACAATGCAGCTATAATCCCAATAATTTAATGTCTTAGTGACTTCTCAGCAACAAAACATTCTGGGTAAAGATAGTGTGTTTAGATGACTATTAAACTACATTGTAATACTACCACTTTAATGACTTGAACTCCTATAATAAAGAGTTTCATACAGTTCTTCATATATTGTCTAATGTCTTAATACATCAATGGACAAAAGAGCTTACTTCCCAATTTAAGGAAAAAACCATAATTCCCAATGTTAGAACACCATGTGACAAATTTTCTTAATGTGATTTTATTCAAGCTATCTAAATTAAAGTCAACCTTGAGGCAACATTTTAAATACATATAAACTACTTTACAGTCCACAAAAAGAACCAAGTTGTTCAGTATATATGCTAGTTAAATTTATTTAAATACCTGCAATGAAGCATAAATGAATTTAATGATCCAAGGCAGATTTTTAAAGTTATTTTATGGATTAGTATCATTACAAATGCAGGAAAATATAAATGAAGTATCTGGAACAACTGGAACCACATTTCAAATTAATTCTAAACGGCTTAGATCTTTTATGTTAGACATACTCTTTTGAAGTCAAACAAATTAAAATAATATTTGTATAAAACATTTTAAAAGAATAAGCATAAAATCCAAACTAAACACCAAAAGCAGTAGAGGCCATGTACCTAAGAATAAAAGATTTGTACGTATATTTAACATTATATCATCAAACAGACTAAATAGGGCCATTTACTGCATTAAGGAAAGTTAAAAATAGAAGATGTTGATGATCTGGTATCACAGGCATGTAGCCAGGTCAATAATTAGTGATGACATTTGGGGGTCAGATTATAAATATTTTGAAAAACAAAATCTCTATTTTAATGACAAGTGTTTCTACATTAATAAGATTTCTTATTTAGCAAGGCAATTTAGTCATTCTCCTGTCCAAAAATATGACTGGTTACTTTTCAATATGAGCTTTTGAGCTTTTGACATTTAAATAAAACCTTGCAAAAAAAAAAAAAATGTATCAACGCTAGAACTGATCTCTCTTTGAAAGCACTTAGAAATGGATGACTTGGGAACAGGCTTTAATTAAAAAAAAAAAAAAGTCCTCAGATGCACAGATGACTTCAGAATCACTTACTTCCCCCCCCCCCCAACTCAAATGGGGCTTTGTAATCCCAGCACTTTGGGAGGCTGAGGCAGGTGGATCACTTGAGGTCAGGAGTTTGAGACCAGCCTGGCCAACATGGTGAAACCCCGTCTCTACTAAAACTATAAAAATTAGCTGAACATGGTGGCATGTGCCTGTAATCCCAGGTACTCGGGAGGCTGAGGCAGGAGAATCACTTGAACCCGGGAGGCGGAGGTTGCAGTGAGCTGAGATCGTGCCACCGCACTCTAGACTCCAGCCTGGGAGTCCTCCAGGCTGGACTCCATCCAAAAACAACAACAACAACAACAACAACAACAACAAAACCATATAGCAAGGGTTTTTTTTTTTTTAAAGGA
Organism: Rhinopithecus roxellana; assembly: GCF_007565055.1. Classification (NCBI taxonomy): domain Eukaryota; kingdom Metazoa; phylum Chordata; class Mammalia; order Primates; family Cercopithecidae; genus Rhinopithecus; species Rhinopithecus roxellana. The sequence continues at coordinate 59,029,862 of NC_044554.1, forward strand.
AAAACTAACAAGAATAATTCATACCTACAATGATTAAATGCATATATACATATGATGTAAATATCTGTAAAGTTAAAATCTCTTTAAGTCTTGATACTGAAATATGTAGTCACAAAAAAGAGCTTAAAAGAAAACACAATAATCTGCTATCGAATTTTAAATATTTTTAATATGATAGATAATTTGTAGTGGAAAATTAAGACAAAAGTTAGTTTATTAGGAAGTGCTATCACAAAACTAAAGGTGGCAAAAGAAGCTATTTTTCTAGGACAGAATTACATCTTCAAAGTCTTGTCTATCTGTGCTTCTAAGAAAAGAATAATATCAACTAGAAAAATAATAATTTTGCATAGTATCCATGATAATTTTCCATAGCAAAATAAACTTTTAGAGTAGAAAACTAACATAAATCCAAGGAAATACAGTAATAATGTTGTAAATAGTCATGTTATATATGGTAAAGTGAATACATTTATTAAACTATGCTTACAGTGAAGTGCTATATTCTTGAGTGTCTAATCAAAGAAATAATTATTTAAACAAAAACAATTTCTATATCAAGAAAAAGGAAAACATACACATTTACATTCATAAGAGCAAATAAAGCACAAAAATGTTCTTTTCCAGTAAACCTCATACATTGTAATGTCTTCAGTGGAGGTGAACTAATGGGTCAATATTTGGGCCTTGCATCAAGAATGTTCCAATTAAAACATAGAGCAATAAGGCCCAGAATTCAAAAAAAAAACTGGATGAATATATAATGAAGTAGTTAGTTGACACTTTAAAGAAGATAAAACACATAGAACAGGTAAATTTCAAGAGTGGAAACTTGCTATATACGATCTGCATTAATATAGAAGAATTTGGGAAAGAAAAGAGGAAAAGGGTAGCAATGATTGGCAGAAAACAGGATATACATCATCAGGAAGCTTCAATACACACTAAAGACTTCCTTTCCTTCTACTAACATGTTCAAATAACTGTATTTCTGATGGGATTTCCACCCAATCCCATACCCTAAGCATGATCTTTGATTGCTAAGGGCTTATCCTTCAAGAATAACATCTTTTTCAAAGATGTTACTTCATTGGTCACTTTCTCCAGCAAAAACATTCTCTTTCTTCACTTTGCTTTTCTATTTTTATCCTAGGACACCAAGGGGGTATAGATCTGGTAATTGTAGAAGCTAGTCTTTGTCTCAACTGAGTCTCAAAGAGAAAATAAAATATCTACTATCTGGACCAGTGACTTGACAGCATTCACTATCTAACCAATCTGAAACCCAGAATACAAATGATCTTGATTTTATCAATAATGAAATCATAGTAAAAATAATAGATAGCATTTATTGAGCATGTACTATGTGCCAGGTGTTACTACAGGCCTTTTATGTGTGTATCACATGGAAACTCATAATAATCTCAGAACTGAGGTTTCCCTACCCACTTCTCCAAACTGCAATGCTCCCTAGGAATGCCCATTGACGAACCTCTTGGTCTTCATAATATTTTGCTCAACTACAATTTCTTTCCAATACTACTCTAATTTTAAGTTCCTTAATTAAATCAAGGTTGTCACATTTTTAAAAAATAATTTTCACAAAGACCGTCTCATTTACCAAATATTTCCACCCAGCTTGAACAGTGTCGTCATCTTTCGATGAACGGGAAATGCAAACATTTCTGCTGCTTTCACGTGAATATGAACAAACACTACTCATAGAAGCACTTACTGTGTGCTAGATATTGTTCTGGGTGGTTTTCAGTATACTAGCTCATTTAATCCACCTAAAAATACTGAGGTAGATACTATTACTACCTCCATTTTATACATGAGAACTCAAACTTGCCCAAGGTCACATGGCTAGATTGTAACGCAACTGGAATTTTCAAGGATTATTTTGAATTTTAGTGTTATCTGCAATCATGAATTTCTAAGGTTACAATCTGTAATAAAAGGTCTTCAGCTTTTGCAAATCATGACTGCACGCTCATAATCAGTTTTAAGATTAGAGGTTTGATCTTGTAACACCATTTATCTGTCATCAACACAGCAATGGTTAGGCCGTTCTTATCCTCTTCTCTGAATGCCTGGTCAATACAGAAAAGTGATTTCTAGAATTATGTCTTTCAAATTGGACTATGCAATTAAATTCATTTACAGACACACTGTGCTACATACTATATAAATAGTGCAATTATCTGAAGTGGAAATAGGTGGATCTTTTATGGTAATAAGATGATTTTCAGACTTGTCATGGAGCAAAAGGCAAGGAAGTAAGCTGATCAAGATTGTTCTGAAGTGCCTTTTTTTTTTTTTTTTAAAAAAGCTCTATATAAAATGTATGCATATGAATTTTGGATGTATCTTATCCTGAGCCCCAACACTGAAAAAGAACATAACTGCCAATACACCAGATCCTTGTCCCAGAGCAGAATTCAGTATAAATGATGTCAACCCATCCAACCTCACTTGAAGGCAACCAGAGCAGGGGGCAGTCTGGTAACAGGCCTCCAAGTAAGGTCAACATCAAAGCAAAGCTCTAGGGCGCTCAGTGCGGTGTCTTCCAAACTGCAGGTTGCAAACAAAATTGTGAAATCAATTTAGGAGGCCACAACCAGAATATTAAAAATTGAAATTCAGCACCATAGAAAATATCAGTCATCTATCACCATAGTAAGGGTGTTTTATGACACTTTTTTTTTTTTTTGCCAGGTATGTATGTGTTTACTGGGTCACGATATTGTAACATGTATACTTCTAATTATGGATCTTGGTCAATAAAACTTTGAAAACCACATATCTAAGGAGTACTAAGTACATGTAATTTTCTAGTACTAAGCACTACATTTAATAAAATAGGATTCCTCATAACAAACAAATGGAGTCAGTTGCAGTAAGAGGATCTTAGATCATAAAATGAACCTTACATTTTAGCCAGTCCAACTAATCACCCAACATATGAAGACCTTCTGTAAGATTCCCATAACAGAACATCTAACTTCTGGAGCAAGTCAGTCTGTTCCTCTGCAAATCACCTCTAACTCTTAGAAAGTTCATGATGTCAAATCAAAACAGAATGTAAGGCTATTGCTTTCGCATGACAGCTCTTCAAAGTGTGTGTGTGTGTGTTTAAATTTAATTCTATATAACTTCTTCTGAATAAACATAGGTCATGGTAGAAAATTTAAAAAAATACTAAAAAGCATAGATGGGAAAATAAAAATTATGCAGAATCCATAATCCAGAGCTAATAACTAGAGCCATACTGGCTCTACCTCCTTAACCTGCTTTCTACTTACTATGCAATAAATAGTTTCCTCCAATTAAATATTCTTCTACGACATGATTATAATGACAGCATAACATTCTAGCATATAGTTATACCATAACTTATTTCTAAAATCCATTAGATAGCTAGATTATTTCTAGATTTTATCATAAAAAAACACTGATATGAACATCCTTGCACATAAGTGATTTCCTTATGATAATCGTCAGATTCGAATTACTAGACTGAAGCTATATAAAATGTTAAGGCTTTGACAGAAAATTGCAAAACGTGTCCCAGAAAAATTGTGCCAATTTACTTTCTCTCCTGAGACATAGAAAGTGCCTTTACCCACAGCCTCGCCAACAGTAGGCATTAAGCTGTTTTTCATCTGTCAATTCAGTACAAAAAAAAAGTCTATCCTGTTTTAACTAATAATGAGGTTAAATACGTTTTGACATATCTATTGGACATTTTTATTTCCTCTTCTGTGAATTTGCCAATCATGCCCTTTGTTCAATTATCTTTTGAGGTTTTGGAAATAACTGATTTAGCTCTTTAAATATTTGAGGAAGGCTTTCATGCCAAGAGGCACTATTAACTCCATTGATTTGAATATTAGGTGCCGGTCTTCTTTAAAGGAGTTAAAGATGGTATTACTAACGTAGTAACTATAAGCCACAATGTTTTTTTGTTCCTATAAAGATCACCTTACTGAGCAACATATCAAATGGGAATGATAGGAACTTTGTAAATATAGATGGAAAATGGCAAATTTTAAATATTGTTATTCTATGTGTAAAAATCAGAGGTTTCCCTTATACCAAGAAAATCAATAATAGCACTAAAGACCTCTTGTTGATACTCTTTTCCACTTCTTTCCTCCAACCACAAACAAAAGGTTGTCCAGTTCCATTGAGTCTAAGACATTAGGAATGTATACCACCAAAACAATAACAGAAACACAAAGAAGTGATAACAAAAATTTGGCTTATCTCTTCCCTTTTGTACCCTAATGGAAATGCAACCACAAATGCCTTCAGGAGCCTCAGAAACAGGCGCCCAAAGAGGAAAATTATACATTTCTAAAAGTAATTTTAAATTTGGAAATTCTTCACCTAAATGAGACATGGACAACTCTAAAGTACCACATACCCACCTCATAGAAAATGAGTAATTATCTTAATTTTCTTCCTTTCTTGCACAATCTGCCCTCCCCGACATCCAAGCTAAATATTTACCTAATTTGACAATTCCTGCCCCACAGCCTTGTTTCAGGCCTAACTTCTTTTCTAGACTACAGCAATAACTTCCCTGCCACTCCTCCTGCTTCCTGTATTGCTCTCCTCAAATTCATCCTCTATACGCCCTCCAGACAGATGCCTCTCAGATACAAATTCAGTGGTTCCCATTGTTAAAGATCAAGTTTCCAAGCTCTTTGGTGTAGCACAAAAGGGACTTTGGATTTATATAGACCTACACCTCTCCTGGCATTCGGGTCCTTAGAAGATGCTATGCCTGCGCGTGCCTCTGCTTACGCATGCGTGGTTCCTTCTGCTAAGAAAACTTCCTCTCCCCATCAGTCTGCTGACTAATTCTGCAACCACAAAGACTAAGCTGAAGGCTGACCTTCTCTTCGAAGTGTTTCCTGATCCAATGTTTGTATCCCAGGCCCAATACAAACCAATACAAATATTGGTTTGTATCCCAATACCAAATTGTCCTTCCTTGGCATTCTTATGACAGTCTGGAAAAGTTAACAAATGGATTTTCCTGTCTGTACGATGCAAAATATAGCCTAGCACACTGTGGGGCCTTCAGTTGCCCTAATCACATGGCATTATTAATATAATGAACCCTCTTATCTCTCTCCCTTGATAAAAGACAAAGCTTCTTGAAGTATCCTCATCACCTCACCTTATCTAGCAACCATCACTGTCTGGCACATAGGGTGTGCTCAATAAATGCTTGTTGGATGAATGAGCTTTTAGTAAAAATAAACACACTTTTAGTAAAAATAAATAAATGAATGAAATAAATGATATGTTTTCTACAGTCTTCCTGCCTCAAGAGTTCTTTTTGCTTTGGAACTCCTCAATAATGCAAGAGGGATAAGAGGATTATTCTAGAAGTCTAGAAGCGAATTTTCCTTATGAAGAGAACAAAACTTAATGGCAATATGGCCCTGCTTCAGTCAGAGTTGGAACTCAGGTTGGATTCGTGTTTGGACACAAAGGCTACTTGCTGGCACCAGCCTTCCAGAACAGCCGAATTTGGTGGCAGCAGCTGATCAAGCCGCATCCCTCTGGGACATCTGCTCTTCCAGGCGTGACGGCAACAGCAGAAGAGGCACAGGACTGCAGATTGGCTGCCTTCTAGGAATCCAAGGTTTGGACAGCACTGAACAGCCCCTCCACCTATGCTGACCATGGGTTCAGGAGGAAGCCAGTGTGGAGACTCACAGCACCCAGCCATAGCTGGTCGTTCTCTGACAGTACTGCCTTGGGGTTCCCAGACCTTAATGAGCTGGTGGCTCCAGGGATGGCTTAAACCTTGGTGCGATGACTGCCCCTGGCATTCGGTCTTTCCTTCCAGCTGCCCTGCTCCACAGCAGACACCTGGTCCTGTGGCACTGCCCCATGTTTTCAGGTTTGCTTCTCTTTGGTTTGCTGCTTGGCATCAAGTGCATTGTGCCTTTGGACAGAGCTCTCTCTGGCCTGACCTATCCCTGATGGGCTGGTGTGTCTTTGTCAGGCTGCTGGGTTGGGGGCTCACTGTCCTGCTCTGGGGGTTGCGAAGCAATGTCTCTCCTCTGAGACCTGCCCTTTCAGTGAACCTGTCCCTTTCTCCCTGGATGCTCCACAGGAGCCAAACTATCCTGTAGCGACTCCGCAGGGGCCCTTTCCCTCTGGAGGGGTCTCCCGGGTGAGGGCTGGCTCTTCTGAGCTGGCCGATCGCCGTTGACGGGAGTTTTATTTTCTTGACATAATCCTCCAAAAATCTCTCTCTTCCAAGATGGCCCTTGTTTGGACACATCTACATTCCGAGCCAGGTCATTTGTGGGGAGGTCGGTATGGGCCCTTTTTCTGAGATTGTTGTTTTTTATCTTCTTGTAATTGGGGGTCTCTAGGTGATGGCTGGGCATGGGGGGCTCAGGAATTTCTGGTTTATGGAATTTGCTTCTCTGGTTGCTCAGATCTCCCTAGTTCGTCACAGTTACACACTGAAATACTAGTTTAGACAAGAAACAAGAGAAGGGCTGGGGTTGGGATGGTCGGGCACCATGGCGGGAGCTGGCTGACGGAGGGGTTCTAGCTGCAAGGCTGGCTGGTGGCTCCCAGGCGGAGCCTCTTCCAGAGGTGCCAGTCCTCCAGCCTTCCCTTTCTGGATGGGGAGTTTTTGTTTCCTAACCCCTGTCTGCTGAAGTGGCCCCTGGTTGTGAGGTGAGGCCTGCATGTCTGGAATCCTCCTCCTGGAGGAGCCGCCTGCTTGGGGAGCTTTCCTTTCCTTTGCAGGCCTTGCATCGGGCTGAGTCCTCGAGTTCTGGGGCAGCCCTGGCTCCGGGAGAGGAGCAGGAATGCGAGGGAGCCTCACTTTCTGAGCCGCCTCCTCCAGGGCGGGACTGAGGATACGCGGTGCTGCTTGCTCCTGGCTGGGGGGACTGATAAGAGGGAGTTTCACCTCACTGACCTTCTCTTCCTGGACTTGCTGAGGACTGTGGGCTGCCTGGGGGTTCAGATTTGGCGGTGGTTTTGAGTGCGGAGGGCTGATGGGAGGAAGTTTACTGGTGTCTGCTTCCCGGGTTGGTGGAGGCCTGGGACAGGGAGTCATGGTTTGATCGGAGGTTGTTCCTAAAGCCTCTTCCCTGCTGGGCCATAGGAGTTTGGGTGTGGGCCTCCTGCTCTGGAAGGGAGCCAGCACCTGAGGCTGGGGCAGCCGAGTGGGAGCCAGCCGGATTCTAGAAAGCAAGGTCGCTGGGGCTTCCCTGGCCTGGGGCTGCTTGGTATCTGTTGCTAAGTCTTGGGGATGTGGCAGTTCTGGGGGAGGGGTAGTGACCCTGATGGCTTCCGGTTTGGAGGTTTCCTCCTTCAGAGCTTGCTGAGAATCTCCAGCAAGTTTCTGCACCACATGAGGGTGGGAAGAATCTTTTGGAGGATCATGGTGGGAACTGCTGGGTGGATGTTCGTCTGACTCAATTTCCTCATCCTGAATTCTCTGAGGGCTGAGGGGAGTGGGGCCAGGTGCCTGTGGAGGTTCAGACAGAGGAGGGCCACTGGGGGTTACCTGGGCCTCCCCTGACTCCTCATCCTGGCCTGGCTGAGGGCCGCCGGACAGGGGAGGGGAAGGGTGTGCAGGAGGCGCCAGGGTAGGGGTGATGGGAGACTGCCCCACCTCACTGGCTTTCACCTCAGGGACATCTGTCTCAGTGGTTATTTGTTTTAGAGGAAGATGTGATTGTTGGACATCCTCTTCCGTCGGGTTTAGGAATAGGTCCTGGGCTTGCTGAGGAAGAGCCAGTGCCGATGAACTGAGGTGTTGAGGGAGCTCAGGATTGAGATGGCTGTTAAGAGAAAGCTCTTTTTGATGGGTTTCTCCATCCTGAGCCAGTGGTTGGTTCTGGGCAGAAGTTAGGCTCTGATTTTCTAGGTTCTTGGCATGAATTTGCATTCCAGAGAGATGCTCTGTCATCTGGCCATCTGCTTGCAGTTTTGCCAAGCGCCTGGGAGATGGAACCAGGTGTGCTGGTACCCCAGAGAGAGTCTTCTTGCTAGAGGGAGCTCCTGCTTTAATATAAAAAGAAGTTGACTATAAACAGAAATTAACTAACTGCTTAGAAATTAATAAGAAAAACATCTTTTCCCCTGTTAGATGCACATAGGCCCTTGAAAGGAATAAAATTACACATACAGGAGAACTTAACCTTCCCTTCTCCTTGGAGATACTAAGTGTCTATAATTCTCTTATTTTGTGGAACTTAGAACAATTTTAGTCAACTGAAAACATAAACTTCAATGAATAAACATAAGAGGTTTATGTCTGGTTCTCATTCGTAGAACCAAAATTTACATCCAGGTTTGTGGGTGGTGAGACATTTTCCAAGTGAATGAGATTTTAAATTTATACCAACTTAGAGTATCAGCGCTGCTTTTGACGGTAGAAACTAGGGGATGCACATCCAAGCCAGATGAAGTCTCATTGCTTTGTTTCCTTGTTTAACGGCAGCCCCTTTATATAAGCCGTGAGCTCTGTGAAGTGTTCTGTCTGTTCACCAATACCTGGCAAAGGGGCAGGAACTGAGCAAATGGGTGATGAATGCAAGAAGGAAGGAAAGAATCAGCCTGACAGAATCACAAGGCACCATGGCTCAGAGCAGTTGTTCCTGAGGACCCCCATCCAGGTTGCTATCCCCCCACTCACATCCCCAGGCCTCCCCTTGGACTTCCACATCTACCTTGCCTTCAAAAATGGCTCTAGGAGGCCACTAGCAATGCTGGTGTTGCAGAGAGGGGGTCCTCCTCCATTCACCATGACACCAAGTTCTCAGAATGACTGATCTCAGGGACAGTCTCACAGATGCCATCATCCAGCAGGCACTCATTCAGTGAACACTTGTTCACTAGATGGATTCTGGGGGTCCAGATACCGTCTTACCCCAGTCCTAAGGACATAGCTCTGAAATGTGGAGCGGTCAGAGGTGGTACACCAGTCTGGAACAACCCTGAAGAAGCTAGTTTCAGCTCACTTTGGGGGAGATCTGATACTCAGAGACTCCAACCCAAATCAGACCTCTGAGGTGACCCCAGAGTGATCCATTCCCCAGAGGTAAACCAGGCTCCCAGCCCCCGATCCCCTCCACTGACGCAGGATGAGCTTGCACTGCTGGGTTCTCACTGAGCCCCTAGTCTGGACACGCACCCTTTGCATCCCATCAAACTGGTGTTCTCTAGGGAGAGAGTGGGACAGGTGGGAGCAAAGAAAGGCTTCCCTTGGTGTGGTTTCTGAGGGGATGTCCTGTTCATCATTTGGAACTCCCTAGTTTATAACAGCTATAAACTGAAATACTAGCTTAGACAAGAAACAGGGTTAAATTGAAAAATAAAACTGTGAAAATATCAAGAATAGGCAAACTCATAGAGAAAAGAAAGGAGATTCGAGGTTACCAGGAGTTGAGGGGAGTAACAGTTTAATGGGTATAGAGTTTCTGTTTGGGGTAATGACAAATTTTGGAAACAGGTATTGGTGATGGTTATACAACACTGAGAATGTAATTAGTACCACTGAATTGTACACTTAAATGGTTAAATTTTAAAACATAAAATTTTATGTTATGGTATGCTTTTTAACCAAAATATAAAATTAATTTTAAAAGGTAGAAAAATATCAGAACAGTGAAATCCTGTGCTAAAGCTTCTTTTGCTCCTTAATCTCTCTTGGTTTACTGTAATCAGACATACAAGGATGTGTTCCCCACTTTTACAATTTAACAATTGACATAACTTGGCAAATCATACCAGGCCTTTTATTAAAGATAAAGGGAAACTTTATGGACTAGTCAACTGCTCAGTTCTCCTCTGTTTGACTCATCATAACCATCATCATTTCTTTCTACCATTAGTCAGAATAATGATTTGCAAATATAATTTTATTTTATGATCTATATAGCAACAACTCAGGGTGATAGTTGGTCCAGCTTTCTAAAAGCTTTACTGGAAGCACTATCCCAGAAGTAGGTTGTTTAGAGACAAATGGAAAGAAAGACATCCCTTAATACTGAGTTGTGAATATAGTTTTTTCCTTATTTTATAGAAACTATTTTATTTATTTGTGCTTTTTAAGTTTTTGGGTATTAGAAATAAATGTTATTCACATTACAATAGGGAAAATATGTGTGTGTGTGTGTGTGTGTGTGTGTGTGTGTGTGTGTGTGTGTGTATATATATATATATATATTTTTTTTTTTTTTTTGAGATAGAGTCTCACTCTGTTGCCAGGCTGAAGTGCAGTGCTGCGATATCAGCTCATTGCAACTTCTGACTCCCTGGTTCAAGCAATTCTCCTGCCTCAGCCTCCCTAGTAGCTGGGATTACAGGCACACACCACCACACCCAGCTAATTTTTGTATTTTTAGTAGAGACTAGGTTTCTCCTTGTTGGCCAGGATGGTCTCAACCTCCTGACCTCGTGATCTGCCCGCCTCGGCCTCCCAAAGTGCTGGATTACAGGCGTGAGCCACTGGGCCCGGTCAATATATATTTTAAATTAAGGGGATATCTGAAGATTTCAAGGGTTTATGATCACTGTGTACCTAAAGTTACTATTTTATACATGCATTAAGTGAAAATTCAATTAATCCATCCATTGGTGAAAGTTTATATTTCTGGGTCCAGGCTGAAAGATGCTGTACTCAGAACTGATAAACCTTGCACTTCCTTTTATCACTCTGTTCCATTCTCATTGTTAAGAGTAGAAATTCAGCTTGTATTCTTAGTTACAAATTAGCAATGTAAAATTACAAAAGATAAAGCTATGTATTACTACTTCAGATATCTGGGAATAATTTTCAGTTTGCATTGATACAGGATTACCACTTTAAGAAAAACAATGGTGTTGGTCATAAGATTTCTGTTTGTAGTGATGCCTAATCCAATTGGGAAAAACCTCAGCTCTGGACAGCCAGATTCTAATAGTGCACCATGACATTATATATAGGTTTTTATTTTAAGAAATTGGAGCTCAAAATTATTTCTCCAATCAAGTTAATGGTTATTGGTTAGATTTAGAATAGAAAACCAAGGCTTCATATTTCCAGTCCAGTTTTCTAATTGCTCAAAGCTGTCTTTCACAGAATCATAAATATTTTTTATTTCAATTTCTTCCTTTTGACAGTTCAATTATTTTTAAAAAAATTCATTGTACTAAAACTATTGTTTATTTCTAGAGGTCCCATTTATATGAGTAATGTGTTTATACACATATATCTAAATTATAGAACTTAAAATCAGAGTGACCCAGCTCAGAGCAGGAGCAATGAGGTGGAGCAGCAGCTGAGCACATGACTGTGACTCTGCCGGGGCTCTGGGTCCCTTCCTGGGGAGTACTTATGAGAGGTGAGGCCAGCTGGATTTCCTGGGTCAAGTGGGGACTCGGGGAACTTTCCTGTCTTACAAGAGGTTTGTAAAATGCACCAATAAGTGCTCTGTAAAACGCACCAATTGGCAGGATTCTAAAAGTAGCCAATCGCAGGGAGGATTGAAAAAAGGGCACTCTGATAGGACAGAAAGGGAACATGGGAGGGGACAAATAAGGGAATAAAAGCTGGCCACCCCCACCAGCAGCGGCAACCCACTGGGGTCCACTTCCATGCTGTGGACACTTTGTCCTTTTGCTTATCACAATAAACCTTGCTACCCCTCACTCTTTGGGTCCGTACCATCTTTAAGGGCTGTAATACTCACCACAGCTCTACTCTTGAAGTCAGCGAGACCGCGAACCCACCTGCAGGAACCAACTCCAGACACACTGACACTCGTTTTAAGGTAATTATGGTTGTCCCCACTCTCGTGCACTGAACCTGTAAACATCTGGCCCCAACTCCTTGGCACCTTGTTCACAGCCCTGAGACTCAGGAAGAACATCGGCTCTCCTTCTTGTCCCACTTGAGACATCATTAAATGTGTATTAATAAGGACCATGGCCATTAGAACTTTTTAGATACTCACTTGAATAATGTCTGGCCTCTACAATGTTACTTTATGTGCAAGCTTATTCTTAAACCCACAAGTGGAAAAAGTAACTTCCTCAGCAAATTGTCTAGACAAGATAAAGTGATTGGCTTTAGAAAACACATTGTTTTTCAAAATACTAAACATGCCAAAAAAAGAAAGGGGCCTTGAGGCTAGTGATTTGATACATTAATTACAAATCTGCCTACCTATCTTTTAAAGATGGAATTCTATTAGTCAATAACTAGATGGCTCAGTTTCAGTTATGAAATGTAACTGAGAGCTATCACATTTTTACAAATTCAGTAATTCACACTTTTCATTAAATCAGCCAAGCCTGACCTCATTAGTCCAAATAAATAAAATTTTATTATACCCGTTAAAATCAAAGTCTATTTTTCTATGCACACATTATCTGGTCTATTAATTTACCAAATGGCAACTGCACCCAATAGCCAGTGTTCCTGATAGTTGTAGAATAAGAAAAGATACAGAGATGGATTCTCACTGACTGTTGAGGCAAAGTCTTGTTCAAGCCCCACTAGTTAGTGGCAACCTCAGATTGAGAAACACACTGTTCTCAGTGACTCAGAGCTGGTCAGGCTCAGGGGACTGATTCATGTTTATCCAAACCCACAAGAGGCTGATTTAAAAGCTAGTACACCAATTAATTAATTTACAATGGAGACAAGCCTGGCTCAGGGATCAGGGCAGGGTGAGAAACGTAGGGTACAGCCCCCACAGGGGCAGGTCCACCTGATGGGACCAAATTAAAGATCAGAAGGTTGCTTGGTTAGCAAAGAATTAAGGCAAGGGGAGCCAGATTTCCTCAAGAGAAACTTCTACTGAGCTACAGAAGCCTCATTAGGTACACTACACAGCCCTTCTCCATAGAGATGGCTTTCTAAAGAACCGATGCCCAGTGCAGAGATTCCGAGCAGGGCTGGATAAATACACTGACATGCTCCTAATCTAATGTCCCCCAATCCCCCCTTCGTAGACTGAGCATAGTCCTCCAGTTCTCCATTCCTGTCTATTTTCAGACAGGTCAAACTTTCTCCAGGAACATTCTAGTCAGCAGGTCATACCCTGGTCACTTCATCTCCTATAAGACATATGGAGAAGGAAATTCTCAGCCATTATCTGTTGATTTTTACCAGTTTTACATTGACCTCATTCCAAAACACCAGGGGCCCTCAACCTGGGAGAAGTGTGCAAAATTACAAAACAGCATTGATTTGAAGTCTGGCAAGATCATGACCTGCCCTGCCTCAGTCTGCCAGGATGGAACCTGGTAAACAAAATCCTATTTGGGCAAAAAGTCACAACTGCTAAAACACAAAGCTGAACATACTTGCAAAACAGCCAGGGTCTCGGGTTAACATTTCACGATATGCAGTGTGTGAATGGGGTTCAGTCCATCAAGGGAAAGTTTTAAAATTTACTATGGTGGCAAAATACACATAACACAACATTGACTATCTTAACCATTTTTTTTGTTTGTTTTTGTTTTTGAGATGGAGTCTCGCTCTGACGCTAGGCTGGAGTGCAGTAGCACAGTCTTGGCTCACTGCAACCTGCTACTCTCTGATTCAGGCAATTCTCCTGCCTCAGCCTCCTGAGTAGCTGGGATTACAGGCATGTGCCACCATGCCTGGCTAATTTTTGTATTTTTAGTAAAGACAGAGTTTCACCATGTTGGCCAGGATGGTCTCTATCTCCTGACCTTGTGATCCACCCACCTCGGCCTCCCAAAGTGCTGCGATTAGAGGCATGAGCCACCGCGCACGGCCGTCTTAACCATTTTTTTTAAGTGTACAGTTCAGTGGCATGAAGTGTATTCACACAGTGCCACCATCACTATCATCCATCCTCAGAACTCTTCTCATCTTCCCAAACTGAAACTGTACCCATTAAACCACTCCCATTCCCTAGCCTCTGGCAACTACCGTTCTTCTTTCTGGCTCTATGAACTTGACTACTCTAGATACCTCATGCAAGTGGAATCATAAAATAGTTGTCCTTTTGTGACTGGCTCATTTCATTTGGCACAATGTCTTCAAGGTTCATCTATGTGTAGCATGTGCCAGAATTTCCTTCCTTTTTTAAGGTCAAATAAAATTCTATTTTATGGGTTCCTTCCATCTTTTGGCTATTGTGAATAGTGCTGCTAAAAACATGGGTGTGCGGCTCTCTTTTTGAGACCCTGCCTTCTATTCTTTTGGAGGTAGATCAGAAGTGGGATTGTTGGATGATAGGACAGTTCTATTGTTAATTTTTTGAGGAACCTCCATGCCGTTTTCCACAGGAGCAACACCATTTTACCTTCCTGCCAACAGCACACGAGGGTTCCGGTTTCTCCATATCCTTGCCAACACCTGTTAATTCCTGTTTTTTTATTTTGTTTTTATAGTAGCCATCCTAATAGTTGTGAGGTAGATTCAAGGGAATCTTTTAAATACATCTCAAAATTCATGTACCAAAATTCTAACTTAGGGCTTTAGAATTCCTGGATTCCAAGGGGGTGCACTCTTACGAATACTACATCATGTGCTGCTGACCATCCATGTGGTAGATAAGGAGCATTAGGTCTATGTAGCAGAACGGTAAACTGAAACTCCAAACAGCGAAGAAGCTGACCCAAGAGAGCACAGGGCTAGGAGAGGAGCACCGATCCTATGACTAGTGCTCTTGCCACTGTATTCCGCAGCACAGTATTTTGAGGACTGGGGTAACACAAAGAAAAGGGAAAAGAAAACTCTCAGACTAAATACAAACCCGACAAGTAGAACAACATCTCAGCTCTCTAAAGAATGAAACTTCTGGAAGGCTGAGTTCTGAGCCATGAGGTTAACCCTTATCTATTACCTCCATCAAGGCACTGCCCAGCCTGTTCCTGAAGGGCAGTCCCTGGAGGCCCATCATGACCATGGAGATAAGCAGAGTTACAGGTCCAGAAGGCTGACTCATGCTGCTTGTTTTGGGGACAATTGCCCCAGAAGAAGTACAGGAATAAAAGACAACCAGCTTTAGCCCAAGTGATGAGTACCCAAATAGGAACTCAGATTTGTTTTCCTTTCCATGAAAAAAAAAAAAAAAAATCCTGGCGCAAAAAGGATAGGATAGTACCTGCAGTTGTAGCCAAACTCTTGGCAGGTTCCTTAGTCAATCCAAGGTATTCTCTAATGAGCTGACTCAGGTTTTGGTAGGCAACATCCAGATCATCTGCAGCAAAGAGAGTACATTTTAAAACAACAGGATCAGATCCAAAACAGTTGATGTTTAACTATTGGTGGTAATGATTTGTTTACTGCATTTAATTTTATATATATTATGGTAGAATTTTATATATATTATGGTAGAATTCTAAGATGACCCTAAGGACACATCACCCTTGTATAATCAATCTCCTTCCCTTAAGTGTGGGCAGAACCTGTGGAGGCAATGAGATACCACCTCCACGATTGTGTGACATTCAGCAAAAGGGATTTTTGCAGATGTAGTTAAGGTTGTTAATGGGTTGACTTTGGGTTAATCAAAAGGGAGATTATCCAGGCAGGCCCACCCTAATCACATGAGCCACATAAAAGGAGAGTTCTCTCCAGCTGTTGGCAGAAAAAGAAGTCAGAGACTCAGATCCCAAGGAGGATTCGATGTGCTGGTCCTGGCTTGAAGATGGTGGGGCCACGTGGATGAGACCTGAGAGCAACCTCCAGAAACCGAGGATAATTCTTGGCAGACAGCCCACAGGGAAACTGCGACCTCAGTTCTACAACCAAAAGAAACTCCATCCTGCCAACAAGAATGAGCTTTGGAGGCTTATCCCCAGAGCCTTCAGATGAGACCTCAGCCTCCTGATACCCTGAGCAGAGAATCCAGCTATGCTGTACCAGACTTCTTATCTAAAAAACCGTGAATTAATAAATGGGTGTTGACACTTTAAGACACTAAGTGTGATAATTTCTATGCAGGAATAGAAAACAAATTCAACTGTGTAATACATTAACATGTTTCAGAGACTAAAAACTATTATTAATAAGTTGAACCATATGAAATTGCTGTTTTCATAGGTCAAAATAGTTGAATATCAACAATTTCATATGGTTCAACTAATGTCCCCTGTCCATCTAGTTCATCTAGTTTCCCTTCCCCCAAGAGGTAATCAGCATTATTAGTTTCTTGCAGATTCTGCCAGAGAATTTTTTTATGTAGTACAAGAAAATACAATTACATAATTTTTTTACATAAATGATGGCATACTATACCGTAAACCTGTCTTTTTTAGTAACGGTATGACTTGAAGATATTTCCTTATCTGGACAGAGAACTTTCTCTTTCTTTTTTATGACTGTGTAATATAGTGCAGTTTAAAAATATATAGAAATTTGCCAGGCATGGTGGCTCATGCCTGTAATCCCAGCACTTTGGGAGGCTGAGGAGGGCAGACTGCTTGAGGTCAGGGGTTTGAGACCAGCCTGGACAACATGGCAAAACCCCATCTCTACTAAAAATACAAAAATTAGCTGGGCGTGGTGGCAGGCACCTGTAATCCCAGCTATTTGGGAGGTTGAGGCAGATGTATTGCTTGAGCCTGGGAGTTGGAGAAAGAGGTTGCAGTGAACCAAGATCACGCCATTGCACTCCAGCCTGGGCGACAGAGCAAGACTCTCTCTCCAAAAAAAAAAAAAATATATATATATATATATGTGTGTGTGTGTGTGTATAAATTTCTAGAATATATCTATAGAAATTTTATATGTATAAAAATATATACATATATATGGAAATTTTCACATTTCAAAAAATTCTCCCATGAACTATTGTTTTAAATTAAATGGTCATTTATAAACTAGTTTCTGAAAATATTTGTTTTACACATACATTTTTATGGTTATATTTTGAGTAGTTGGGTTTTTAACCTATGTGTAGATTATAATAAAATTACCTGAGTTTCATATGCCTTTCTAGAAATTTAAACGTGTATTTCAAATTACATATACTTTAACTTTGTTCTCACAATGTCCCCTAAAAAATGAACTTAGTTCAGGCTCATTTTACACCAAATCTTATTAGCTACAATCTTAAGAAATAATGGAGACAATGCTCTCATTAAAACAGTAGAAAATTAGACCTCTTGGATTCTTTTTTTTTTTTTTTTTTTTTTTTGAGACGGAGTCTCGCTCTGTCGCCCAGGCTGGAGTGCAGTGGCCGGATCTCAGCTCACTGCAAGCTCTGCCTCCCGGGTTTATGCCATTCTCCTGCCTCAGCCTCCCGAGTAGCTGGGACTACAGGCGCCCGCCACCTTGCCCGGCTAGTTTTTGTATTTTTTAGGAGAGACGGGGTTTCACCATGTTAGCCAGGATGGTCTCGATCTCCTGACCTCGTGATCCGCCCGTCTCGGCCTCCCAAAGTGCTGGGATTACAGGCTTGAGCCACCGCGCCCGGCAGACCTCTTGGATTCTTACCCTTTTTGCGCTCTTTGTGATTCACTGTTACAAGGAAAATAGCTTTTACCCAAGAATTTTATCCCCATGAAACAAACTTTTAATTCAGTAATCTTACATTTCAAAAATAAAACTTTGCTGAAAATTACCAACCTGCATTGATTACTGCATCAAAATATCCCGGAAAATTCTGATTAATTTTAATATAAAGGTCCACTCTGGAGACAGCAAATTCAATTTCTGCACGACTGAATAATCCTTTTCTCCGCAAATATCCCTCATATTTTTCCTTGTTCATGGGTACTACCAGGATATAACGAGGCTCAAAATAGGAATATTTTAAACTTCTTACACCCTGTGCATTAAAAGGAAGATAATACATTGGAAATAGATACATGATTTACAAATCATTTTGGAGCCATCTGACAACAATGGGTATAAGAAGTAGTATTATTAATATATTGAAGAATGTATTTCACCTGTAGAGTTAGCTGCTATTTTTCTATAAATACCTAAAGATTGGATTACATTTCTCTCTTCATCAAGTTTTAAATTGTCATTGGAAATATTAGAATTCACTCCACCTGGCTTTCCTTTAATTAATCATTCTAATGAATATGACTGTTAGAAAATTGCTGGATATAAAACAGGTACATTCATAGCAATATTGCAACTTCATTACAGAAAGGTAATTTCAATTCTATATTTCAAACACCTTCTGCGGAGCACCAGGAGACAGAGATCTTGCCAGGGAGAAAAGGCTCTTCTGTGGCCCCTTTGTCATCATCTTGGGACCCTTTCTGCAGCTAAATCGGCACCCTGGTTGGGAAGGCCAAGCTCCTGGTAGCCTGCAGACCAGGAGATCACAGCGTGGAACTGTGTAAGGAACTGACTGGTCTGTGAGTCTGGAGGGCTTTGTCACAACTGCAGCTCTCCGGCTCCTGTAGACTCTGCACAAATCCTTCAAGTTCTCTGGCTATCAGTTTCCTCGTGGGTGAAATGAAAGAGCCATTCCAAATGGACTCTAAAGTCCCTTCCATCTCAATCAGTTTCACTTAAGGTTCAAAATCTTTGTTTTAAAAATTCAGTTGGAAGAAATACAGGCTATTTCCAAAACAATTTCCGAAAGAGTCAATGACCAGGGCAGTCTGGAAAAGTACTTCAGCTGGGGAGAATCAGGGGAATAAAGTATGGATTATAGACTCAACCTCCTGGAAATGAGTAGGAATGAACTCCCAGAGAGAAAAAGTGTGAAACAGGAGCCACTGCTCAGATAACTGTTGGACCAGAGAAAGATAGACAGAAAAGACGGAGAGTTTCTGGACTCACGAATGCATTAATTTTTGTTTCTGCCTTGTCAAATGAATAAATTTTTTAGAAAAGAACTTTTATTTTTGCTAGTTATTATAGAAACAAAGAAAACTCTCCTTAAAGATACAAAACCAATTAATCACAGAGAAATAAGATTTGAAAGAGTCTAAGTCAGGAAAGTTAAAGAGCTGGAAGAAATGTGTAAGCTAGGAAACGCTTATACCAACACAAAGAGCCAAAAGGGAACTGCAGTCTCCTACTGTGTGAAGTCACAGAGGAAAAAAGAAAGATTCAGAGTTGACATCAAAGGATTATGTACCCAATTTGCCTAGGTTTTGTTTTCTGTACGTTTGGTCTAATTGAATTAGTTTTATAATTGCTTTCTTTTTAATTCCAAAAGTGTCATACTGCTCAGTTAAAGGATCTTGAAAAAACAATCAACTGTCTTTGAAGGTTCCAAGTAGGCAATAAAGCTATATTTTTAAAAAATAAATGAGTGGGAAATTCATAGTTTTACTCTGGATCTTAATTTTGGAGAAGCTTCTATATACTCTAATTATAGATCATTGTTGGGGGAAGACAGGGTATCGGGGTAGAGAGAAAAATCTCTGACATCTACAGGTCTAAATTGCCAGAAGTATGAAAATATTACACCCAGCGAGCAACTGCAGTTAAATGGCAGCACAGCCCACACATCTCATGCAGAACGAAGGAACAAAGTTGACCGCATGGGGCTGTCATTGTCCTAGGGCATGGGGAACCAGTCCCACACTCTACGAATCAGGCTTTATCTACAGCCTTTTATATAAACAGAGACCATGCTCTAAAAAGAAAAAGGAGCATTTAGTGAGGAAATAACAGAAAATAAAGCTCGAGTGGCAGTTACACTTACAATATCTGTGCAATTTCTTGTATTGTAACCTAACTCCTGTCACTTAATGTTTCACATGTCTTGCCCCGCATACTAATTATAAACGGAGTATCTTATCTTGTGCCTGGCAATGTGTTGCCTGTGCATTGTAACCCCCTCCCCAACCTCAAATATGTATATACATTATCGCATGTACCCCAAATATGTACCTCAATTATGTATCAATAAAAAATTTATATATATATATATATACACACACATACACACACACACATACACACCCACCACACTCACACAAACTACACACACATTAATTGGTTGAATGAAAAACACTTACTTCTATTTCCATATGAACACAGCTTGCCAAACCATCTCTTGCGATAGCTTCTATGGTGTCCCTATTTAATCCATACTTGTGATTACCATAACTAAATGTTACAATGAATTTCCCCTGGAATTCGAGAAGAACAAAGATTTTCCTATAACAGCAGCCATCATGGAATTTGATCACAACTAAAATCATTTGATGTCTTATTCTAAATAATTTCAAAAACCTTACAAATTTTAGCAACTGCATACGGATGACAATGGCGTAAATGAAACTTAATTTCAAACTGTGACAGAGAAATTTATTCAGAATTCTCAGCTGACAAAAAAAAATAGGTTTTTAGAAATAATCTGCTGACAAAATGTTGAGGAGTGTTAAGGCACTGCAGCATATGGTAAAATAGACTATTTTGTTTACTTACCCACTTCCTGCCAAACTCGCACCAAAACCTTCATTACTGAGAGAACAAAACTAATGGCCTGCCCTTTACCGCCGCCATTTCAGCTGTGCCAGCACACCAGGCAACCCAGAAAAGGCTTCCATTTCCAAAAGCCTTGCATTCCAAGATAAGCCATGAATTACAGATAATTCCGGGAGGCCATGAATTACAGGGACATCCTAAAAGCTTTGAAAAAGCAAACCCATCGTGTTTTTCCTCATAAAGATAGCTTTCTACTGAAACTGCCGCAAATGTTATCCAACAGAATTGGTGTCTGCCCTATAGCCATTTGAACTATAAATGATGCCTCTGTCTGTATTCTGGAAGCTCAGTTCTTCCAAAAACTGCATTCCCTTGGGGAAAAAAAAGGCAAGTAAAAGCACGTCTCTCAAAATTGTCTGTGACTTTTTCTTTGGCAATACTATATTCATTAAACCACTAGGTCAAATCTAAACTGCGTAACTGATAACAACAGAAGGAATAAAAACGTGGATGATCTTGGCAAGTGTGACTTCTCATATACGTGATTTTAAAATAAACAATGAAGTGAAAACTTCCAGGGCTGCACTGAATCCCATCAAATGGCGGTGACAGCATTAAGAACAGTAGCAGTTGGGTCTATTGCTGTCCTGCGTCCTGGCCCCAGATGTTCTGGAAATGTGAGGGTACAGGGATGGGCTGTCTGTCAGGGAAGAGAGGTCAGAGACCAGAGGGCATAGGGTGTCTTTTGAGGTTGGGGGATGGGTCTCTGGGCAATGTGTCTGCTGCGGGTGATGAGGAAAATCTACATCCCCCATAATCAAAAGAAGTTTATGTTATGTATTCCCAAAGTTAAAAACTCAACAATGAATATCCTTACTATTGTATTCCTTCAAAGTCATACTTTCTTTGTTATTTGGAACAAATACTGTGACTCCTTTTCTATATATATATATATATATGTCACATATATATGTGACTCCTTTTCTATATATATGTATATATATAAAACCTATATAGATATATGTCTGGCTCTCCTTTCAGAGAGACACTTTATCTTGTTTTTTTTTTTTTTTTTTTTTTTTTTTTTTTGAGACCGAGTCTCGCTCTGTCACCCAGGCTGGAGTGCAGTGGCCAGATCTCAGCTCACTACAAGCTCTGCCTCCCGGGTTTACGCCATTCTCCTGCCTCAGCCTCCCGAGTAACTGGGACTACAGGTGCCCGCCACATCGCCTGGCTAGGTTTTTTGTATTTGTTTTAGTAGAGACGGGGTTTCACCATGTTAGCCAGGATGGTATCGATCTCCTGACCTCGTGACCCACCCGTCTCGGCCTCCCAAAGTGCTGAGATTACAGGCTTGAGCCACCGCGCCCGGCCACTTTATCTTGTTTATTGCATCTGCTGGTTAGTGTTATGTGTCAACTTGGAAGATGTTTGGGGGAGATGAACATTTAAATTGGAGAACTTCAAGGAAGCAGACTGCCACCCATAATATAGGTGGACTTTATCCAATCAGTTGAAGACCTCAAGAGAACAAAAAGATCAGCCTTTGGATTTCATCTGCACCACTGAAACCTCCATTGCAAAATGATGACTGAGACAATGGAAGAGATTTAGCCTAACTGCCTCCATCTTGCTTCTAACCTCCAAACTGTCCTTGTTCAGTCTTGGGCACAGGCTGAACTAACTTTGGGAGGAACTTAGTTTACACTTTAAAACAAAGATGATAACAGCCCTTTCCCAAAACAAACTTCCTTCTTGCCTGGGGACTAGACTGCCTTTGTAGGACTAAAAAATTAGCCACAAGATTAGAAATTACGGTTTAGGGGTAATGCAGCTGGAGGCTATAAGATTCTGACCCTCCCTAAACTGTTCCTGAGATTAGTGCTTGAGATATTTTGCAGAGCCTGCACTTGATGGATCAGCTGGCACCGCCCAGATTGATAAACTAGTTCATCTGATCCTGTGGCTCCTATCCAGGAACTGACTCAGTACAAGAAGACAGCTTGACTCCCTATGATTTCATCTCTGACCAATCAGCACTCCCGACTCGCTGGCTTCCCCCTACCCACTAAGTTGTCCTTAAAAACTCTGATCCCCAAATGCTCAGGGCGATTGATTTGAGTAATAATAAAACTGTGGTCTCCTGCACAGCTGGCCCTGTGTGAATTATTCTTTCTCTACTGCAATTCTGCTGTCTTGACAAATCGGCTCTGTCTAGGCAGTGGGCAAGGTGAACCCATTGGGATTTCCTGGCCGCCTGGCTCACACTGCAGATTTGGATTTGTCAGTCCCCATAACCCATGTGTGCCAATTCCTTATACTAAATCTCTTTAAGAGATGGGGTCTTGCTGTGTTACACAGGCTGGGGTGCAGTGGGGCAATCATAACTCACTGCAGCCTTGACCTCCTGGGCTCAAGCAATCCTCCTGCCTCAGCCCTCCTGAGTTGCTGAAACTATAGGCATGAAACCCTATACCAGGCTAATTTTTTATTTTTTGAGGAGATATGGTCTCATTATGTTGCCCAGGCTGGTGTTAAACTCCTAGGTTCAAGCAATCCTCCCGCCTCAGCCTCCCAAAGTGCTGGGATTATAGGTGTGAGCCCAACCCTAAATCTCTTTCTATACATATACACATCCTATTGATTCTATTTCTCTGGAGAACCCTGACTAACACTCTATGACTCACCCTGTTTTCAAAATGTATACTTGAATTCCTTTTCAGATATATACCGTAAGTTTGTTTATTCACACGTACAAGGACCTTCCACTGTGGATCAAAAAAAAAAAACAAACAAACCCCATTTTCTAGAAAGACGTAGAGACAGAGTTGGGAGGAATCTTGCATAGTACATAGGTATAAAAAAGACTCCATTACAAGTTTGTTAAGAATTGGGATTAAGTGGTTTCCCTCTACCCCATTCTGGCTGGTGATGCTACTTTGGTTTCTTGCTGCATGTGGATTTCCTAATAAATAGCAATAGTCTTACTCCAGAAACCTCAGGGTCTATGGTTTTATTTCTGCAGGAGAGAGAGTTTCTGTGGAGACTATGTCTGTGTCCATAAAAAGGGTTCTCATATCTGCGGGCATGTTAGGGGGGTGATTGTGTGTTGTGGGGGAAGTATCTGATGGGATGGAGGAGGCACCTGTGTTGGGGAGGGTGTGCAGGTCTATGTGTTGTACCTATCAGAGCAGGAAGGTATGACTGTCCACAGTAAGGGTGTGCCAAGGCTGTCCGTCAGTGGGTCTGCTGTAATGGAGGATGGTGGGCAGGCTGTCTGGGTGGCTACTGTGTAGAGGGCGGTTCTGTGTACGCAGGGCTGAGTGTCTGTGGGTGATTGGCAAAGCTGACAATGTGTCATGAGTTTGTCATCTCTAAGTTTGTTTCTCTTCATGAAACAGTTTCAAGCTTACATTAAAGGAAAAGAGATCAGAAGCACAATTCAAGTTCAAGAAAATTATGTTATCCTGAAGTATATGTATATATTATCAGAATCTGTAAAAATAAGTACTTCTCAAACACAGGAGGATTTTTGTAGAGGTAGTAAAATTCTAAGACTAAATATAGTATAGAAGTGTAGTGACTTTTTAGACTAGGAATTGAACCAGACTAGATTACAGATCTGATAAGGTATGAAACACCAGAGAGCAGATGGGGTTCTGAGAACAGATGAACTGACATGAGAAAAAAATGCCTCATACTCCAACAAGAGAAATTAACATTAATTTTGGGAACTAGTTGTCTTTCAACCTAAAGAGTCCTAAGAGAATGCTTCTTACTAATATCAAGATAACTTCTCAAATCTCTACTGAGGCTTTTAAAAACAAAGTCCCAGAGTATTCTTAATCAATTAAACTGAACTGCCAAAATATAGCCCTAGGAAAGAAAATTATAAAGAATTTCCAAGATGTTCTTTTGACAAGGTTAGAGGAAAACAGGGATCATACGTTTTTCTCACTTGTATGTCTCCACAAACACAAGAGAAGTCCAGAAAACACACATCATGTATAGAATTGGCCATTCGAAATTAAACTCATGGAAACTGCAAAGCCTATGCTGAAATGGTCCATGATTTTGTACAATGAAGAATAAGCCAGGTCCATTATTTTGGGGGTGGGAACAGAGGAAGGAAGAAGGAAAAAGAAGGGGAAAGAGGGAAGAGGATATATAGCTATAAGGGAATCACCAGTTGGGTGGTAATCTTTCAAAAGCAGAAACACAGATGAGTCCCTCATCTGATAGTTCAGTGGGCTTCAGAAAAGAAAAGGAAGGGTGTAGGATTTACTTGGTGATAGAAACAGTGAAGATATAAACAAAAATAAGGGCCATGGTGAAGTAAAAACAAAAGGTTTACAGATTCATTGGTCGT
The DNA here is from genome assembly GCF_007565055.1 of Rhinopithecus roxellana. Classification (NCBI taxonomy): domain Eukaryota; kingdom Metazoa; phylum Chordata; class Mammalia; order Primates; family Cercopithecidae; genus Rhinopithecus; species Rhinopithecus roxellana. The sequence continues at coordinate 59,054,602 of NC_044554.1, forward strand.
GATGAAAATATGAACTCCTCTTTCAGTTTAACTGAAGTCATGGGCAGATACATATTTACATTAGCATATACTTTCAACAGATACAACATGCTAGGATTATGAGGGTTCCCTTTGTATGTGAAGGCCAAGAAGGAAGAAATAAGTTGTTCTGAAGAAAATGAATTCAAAGACAAGAGCGTTTTGAATTACTATCAATAACTAGATTGTCAGGGTTTCAGTAGAAAACAAACAAATGAAAAAACCCAAAACTTAAACAAGATTGCTCTGAGTGCCTGTGAAATGGACTAACACATGGTAATTACCTTGACCTCGTTAAAACAGTCCTCAAAGAAGTTAGGGATCATCTCCCATCTTCTAGCAAGGGCTTCCATCTGCATTAGTGAACTGCTTGGCCTCCAGGACCGAGAACTTCTCAAACAGGAACATGACCATGGAAGGTAACATGTCCAGAAAAAGCCAACTAAATGGGACACACCATATTGAAATGGTGCTTAGGGCTGTAACAATTAGAAAGCACCACAGATAATACACAGAAAGAGTACTCCCTGGACAGAATACCCAAATCTCCAGACATACGTAATTTACAAGCTTTGTGCACCATCGGTTATGTAAGAACTGTTTTTCTTGAGTAAATCTGACTAATAACAGTAGCAGCAACTGATAAACACAGATCACAGGAATTTTTCATACTGCTTTCATTCTATTTCCTTAAAATGCCTACTCATTCATTTTTACCGGAAACTTACAATATTTTCTCCGAGACCATAAAATAAAAAAGCATGTGAAGAATGATGTATTAAGCACTTTAAGAAAAAAAAAAAACCAATATGAACTCACCTCTCATAACAAGCACAAAATTTAATTCTTCCTTTTATTTATAACTATTTCCTAACATTTTTTCCAGAGAACGTGTATTTCTTATGCAATAAAAACAAAGGAAAACATTCTTACCGTGTTTACCATTTCATCAAAAACTTCTTGAGAGATGAAATCATAATCAACTCGATCCCCTTCTCCAAAGTAAGGTGGTCTTGTGGTATGACAGGCCCTGAAATCATAAAACAGATGATCCTAGTCTATTTGTAACTGGAAATTCAAAATGGAAAAGGTTTCAGTATAAAGTATGTTTTAAAAAATGAAGTTAATCCACAAATCATAAATCATAAAGTAATACAGTTGTGAGAATATGTTGGTTTCAAAGTGCTAGATTATATTCAGTTGCTATCATCTATAAGGATTATACAAAATTTGGATCACCCATACCAAATTTTTACTCATTATTACTTATCACCTTCTGAACCTCTTCCTCTGCCATCATGTAATAATACTTTAAGAAGTAAATCAATACTTATCATTTAACTATTTTCCACCCACCTGCTTTCATGTTTAATGTATGAGCCTTTTCCACAGGCTGTCCGTCTCTCCTTCCACCTGGCTGGCCTACTCGTTTCTTAGGACTCAGTTTAAATGTCACCCCTCCAAAAATCCTTTCCTGACCTCTATGGCTGGATTATTCATCGCTTTATATTTCCACAGCCTCAGTGTCTGTGTCAATTGCATTCCAATTGTATGTTCAGGGCCCATTCCCTCCACCACTTGAGGGCAAATCTGTCTCATGTGCCCTGTGCTTGGTCCATATCAACACTGTGTATAAACCTCCTGTGGCAATCCATGGTGCCAATGCTGAACAGAAGTCTCAACTCAACCAAAGAGGCCTTTTCTCTCCACTGTCTGAAATAGCCTCCCCATCCCACCACACCGCTCAGCTACTGCCTATCACCAGAACTGCTTTCTTTTATATATTTATCTGTTTTTTTCCCATCTTTCCCAGCAGAACATATGAATCATAAGGGGAGGACCATGTCTTATTCACCACTGCATTCCCAAAGCCTGGCACATAGTAGGCATTTGATAAATTTTTGTAAAGGGAATGAAAAATGAAACATGAGAAGTGGATAACAGCTGCTAAGAACTCCCTTTTATTGATAACTACAAAAATGACTCCTCTAAGGTCACACAGCAGGCCAGTGTTGGTCCTACAACAAGAATATGGTGGTCCCAACCACCAGGACTCTTGAATTCATATAATTCTGCCTTCCACTGTTAAGTGCAGGAAATGCAAACTGATTTTTAGATTTTCCTGTAATTTTAAAATAGGAGATGAGAGCCAGGCACAGTAGCTTATTCCTGCAATCCCTGTACTTTGGGAGGCCAAGGCAGGAGGATTGCTTGAGCCCAGGAGTTCAAGACCAGCCCAGGCAACATAGTGAGATTCTGTCTCTACAAAAAAAAATTTAAAAATTAGGTGTGGTGGCACGTGCCTGTGGTCTCAGCTACTCAGGAGGTTGAGTTGTGAGGCTCACTTGAGCCCAGGAGTTTGAGGCTACAGCAAGCCATCATTGCCCTATTGCATTCCAGCTGAGGCAACAGAGCAAGACCCTGTTTCAATAAATAAATAATAAAATAAGAGATGAGACTAGCTAGACACTTGACATGTTATTTCATTTATTTCTTACAAAAACCATGAGCTAAGTATTATTTCTTATTTTTATTTTATAGATAATGAAACTGAGGCACAGCTATTAAGGAATGTTACTAAGTAGCAATGCCAAGATGACTCAAAAGTCAAGTCTTGTTAATATCATACTAATTCAGACAGTAAAGTTGCAACCTCCAAAGGCTCTTCATTGCAAAGTCAAAGACAAATAAATGTTTATAATTCATACCACTGCTCCCTTTCCATTCTACTCAAGAATTAACTGTGCTAATAAATTTTGAGGTCTTAACATCATACTTAAATTATATACTCAGGAAAGAGAGCACATTCTAAGAGAAGGCTGTCAAAACACCATGGCATTTGTTTTGTTGTTTGAATACATTGGCATTTCTTCACACGCCTTAGCAGAGACCTGACACCCTCTGTCTATTGGCGTCCTTGACAGTCAGGGAAGATAAATCAATAGCTTGGCACCCTTGCAGCAAACTCTTAGCATAGCCTTTACACATTATGCTGAACTTACAGTTCTCAACAAAGGAAGTGAGTGGCAAGAATTTCTTCTGAATTTCTCAAAGAAAGACAAAACAAAGAAGCAATTTGAAGCTTCTAGGCAGGTAAATAAAGAGATGGTTCCACTGGTGTGCAGAATGCTGATGACAGAACCTGCAGCTACTGCAGACTTTCTATTAAGAAGAACCTAAGATGATCTGTGTTTTTGAATTTGTCATCCAATTTCCACATATACAAATGTTCACTGTGTTATATGCCGCCCAAATATGAACATCTCAAAAAGAAAATGCTTCACAGTGAAGGCAACATTTCACTCAACTTACATAGGAAAAATGATACCAAATTCTAGACAAAGAAATTTGCTCGAGCCAGGACTTTCAAAATTCTTCTTTTCCCTCATCTAAATCTTTCTGCAGATTCATTATTTACTAATTAATTTACTAGTTAAATTATGGTTTGTAATAGAAGCCATAATTCCAGTCATTTCACTTAACACAGAAAAGGACTGAGTTAGAGATGAACCCCAGACTCCAACTCTGGTCCTAAAAGTCTAAGGGTGCCAATTCATGGCCAGGTGTCACTGAAGCTACTAGCAAACCAAATTCACAGAAAGGAGATGACCAAGAGGAAAAGGAATTGGAAGGCCTGGCCAAATAATGAAATCCCAAAATATCCAGGGAAATGTAACAGGAAGAAAAGATATCTAAGAAGAGCTAGCAGGTGGATGAGGAAGTCGAATTTTTTTCAGTGTCATTCAGAAGCATGCAGATTTAGAATCTTAATTCTGAACCAGATTGCCTCAGGAAATAATGAACTCGTTACTGCAAATATTTAGGCAGAAGCTTGGCTCTGAGCACATCTGAATTCAAGCATATTATAGCACATCACATTATTAGGAAGTGAGCTCTATCAATGGGTAGCCACAAAAGCCCAGGTATTCCTAGAGGAATGTGGGAGGTAAATGAAATTGGTCTGAACACCCAATGCAGATATATGTCAATAGCTTGCTGGACACAATTTAAGTGATCCTCCACACAAAAGATTCCAGCACATACTATATCTAAGTATCAAACTCCATGAAGCCACTACTCTGCCCACTTTTCAGTAACTACACACCATTTTCTGACTCATGCTATCATCACCTGTCACTACATTCTACCTGGTCTTCTTGTCTCCAGACTTCCTTCCCTAAGCTCTTTCCCAAACTGCCACCAGGATACGGTTTTTAAAATGCAAATGTGATCACATAATTCCCCTCCTTGTTTAGAAATCCTTTATGACCAGACCCCTGTCTGTCCTTCCAGTCTTAACTTTTGCCATCTCCCTTGATAGTCCAAGCTGAGCCATATGCTGTACTCTCTGCCTAGAATACACCCCCAACTCAAGCCCCACTTCCCACTTCTCTTTTATTTCTATCTCAGAGGCTCTTTACCTCCCTCATCATAGCACCCATCAAACTATCTTGTGAGCATTTACCTGTTTAAATCCCATACTACTTTGTAAGCTGCCAGGAGGAGAAGACCCATACCTGTTCATTTCACAGTTTCATCACCCACATATAGCATTTGCACAGTGCTCGATAAATATTGAATGAATAAATGAACCATTCTACAAATTTGTCACATGTGTATAAACAGACACATTAGCTGAGACCGCATTTAGATTGCTGCAGCTCATATCATCTCATGTAGCTAAATGGCTGTGGTCTTTTATTTTACTGTATTACAATGCTAAAAATAAAATATATTGAGCAGTCAACATCATAAGAAGCTTATGAAAATAGAGACGGCTATAAAATAAAGATCTAAGAAAGAATAAAGGCTTTCTTTCAGGGCCATTCAGATCACTTTCATGGCCTTAAATCTAGAAGATAGACAGGCATGCTGATATTGTTTTGTGTTGCCCTCATTATCTGGCACTTTTCCAGGAAGTCACTGATTTGTGGGTGCTCAGCTAGAAATCAATAGAGAGACTTTGAAGAAAGTAAATGCATATCTCCAGGTCATCCATAACTAATACTGGTAAAGAAAGAATATTCAACATATTTCTAAAACCAAGAACAAATAGTAAAATCAAAACCTAACCACAGCAAAATCTCTCAGCCACACCAATATTTGTTATGTGACTGAGTTACGTTTTCAATATTTATATAACTGGATATGCAACTTAGTGTGCGAAAATTTCATTGAATGTCTCGATATTGGGTCGATGCAATTTAGAAAGCAAGTAAAATACCAGGAAAAAATTAAATGAGGAAGAGAGAAAGAAATGATTCAAGCAAATGGTGGAGAAAGTGCCTTTGTAAATGCTTTTATGTTTCACCATGAGATTCTATTCATGCCTTTTTTCTTTTTACATAATTAAAAATCAATAAAACTTACATTGGATAAAGAATAATAGAAAAGAAAATCTAAACAAGAGCAATGACTTGCCCTTGAGAATGTGAGAAGGTGCTTTGGTTTTATTGTTACATTTTAACTAGAAAGTTGCTGCATATAATAGTAGCACTATCTTACTTTCTCAATGGATAAAGTAACTACCTATCTAACACCCTTTTTCATCTGATGCATAGTCTTTTATCCATGCCTTGATGAAATTCTTAGAATAATTTGCCATTGAACAAACCCTGACCTCTGCCTTCATGAGGATGACAGTGAATGGTTGGATGGTGCTTCTGAACCTCTGAGGGAGGTAGATGAATGAGTTTGTAGTTGGCAGGGGGCCAGTTAGGAGTGTCTTTCTACTCACCGCTAATTCCAGCCAGAAGAGAAAAATAGCAGTGGCAGCAGTAACAGTACTGGAGCAAGAAGCTAATTTTAGGATTCTGTTTGGCCATCTAGTGTCTCCACCTAAATTTCATATAGCACTAATTATCTAAGGTCTGAGTCCCCCATTAGATTACAGATTTCATTAAGGCAAGGACCTCACCTGTCTTGTTCCTGCTGTACCCTCAGGGACTAGCACAAGAGAGGAAATCAATAAGTATTTATTGAAAGAATGAACAAGTGATGAATCCATTCATCACTGCATAGCTCCATCAGTGGAGGTTGGGGAAAATCACCCATGCTTCTTATTATAGTAATTTCTATGATCTGTTGCACACAATGCCATTAATTCAGCCAACGATTTACTCAATCAGTCAGTCAGTTGGTTATTTAACAAATATTTATTACACACATGTTAAGTGTCTGGCCATATACTGGGCATTGAGAACTCAATGGTGAACAAGGCTGACATGAGCCCTACCCTCAATGGGCTACATACAAGTAAGGAAAGCAGACATTAAATCAACTCATCACAAGCCTGATAGATAAACATTCTAATTAGGGAAATAAAAGATTTAATGAAAATGAGTGATTGGGAGGCCTCGCCAGATAAGAATGTAAGGGCAGATTGGCTCCAAATCTTGATGATGAGTCAATAAACACCTCTAAAAACATATCCAACAAAGCATGTCTTGGCAGTAGCATATCACAGAGAAATAAACAGGACTGGGCTACCAACCATTTGCTACATAACTGGTATCAGAGATGTGAAAGGAACTGGAGAAAACCTTGGTTCCTCATAGGTCACTTTGGTTTGCTAAAAAGTTCCAAATTTATGCATTAGAAAATAGCATATACCTTTCGCCCTAGTTTGACCTTCCATTCATTGTGTTCAGCTTATCTTTTACAACAGGTTCAGTACAGCCACAGAAACATAATGTACTCTATATTTTTATTCTAACATTAACTTTTAATTTATTTGTGTTACTTCAGGGTATTTAAAATATATTAATCAATAAATTTTTCCATAGTGTTTGTGGCCTAGAGTTGTTCAAATAAAGGATGTAATTTTAAATATCTAAATAAATGGACCTGTTTGAAATAGTGTTTACATTGTTTGAACATGTGTAGCTTCAGGGAAGGAAGTTTTTTTTTTGTAATAGCATTAGGAAATAATTTACGCTTATTTTTCTGGCTGTCCTATATATCTTTGTAGTCACATCCTCAGTTCACTGACAGGCACCACTAATCTAAAAGTAATTTATTTGCCATACATAAAAAATACAAGAGGAAACCAGTTTAAGAGATGACAGACAATTCTAAATTTGAGTCACCAAAACCTCTGAAAAAAAATCTTTGTTTTTTTTTTATTTTGAGATAGAGTCTCACTCTGTTGCCCAGGCTGAAGTGCAGTGGCACAATCTTGGATTCTCATATCTCAGCCTCCCAAGCAGCTGGGATTACAGGTGTGCACCAACACACCCAGCTAATTTTTATACTTTTAGTAGAGACGGGATTTTGCCATGTTGGCTAGGCTGGTCTCGAACTCCTGGCTTCAAGTGATCCACCCCCCCCCACCCCACCTCAGCCTCCCAAATAACTGGGATTAAAGGCATAAGCCACTATCCTCAGGCTCTAAAAAACTTTTTAAACTCAGTTGGAGTTTTGTGTGTGTGTGTGTGTGTGTGTGTGTGTGTGTTTTCTGATGGTTCTAGTTTTTTGGATATGTTCCTCTATTTTAACTGGGTCATTAAGACATCACTAAGCAAAATATTTGCTCCAGAAAACTTGAAGTGTATTGAATGCTAACCTGAAGGAAAGAAAAACAAAAACTTGCTGCCCCTTCTTCCTTCCTCCTGAAATACATCTCAAAAGAGGAAGACCTGTCAGAGACAAAGAAGCTCAAGTGCCGTTGGCACATGTTCCAAGCTAAGAGAGGACAGTCTGTCCCTGAACACAGATCTGCCCATCACACATCACAACATGGTGATTCATGCTGTCATACTGCAAGGCAACAGGAGAAGCCTGCCTTCAAATGCCATTATGCTTAATTAAAAAGATGTTTATTTTCAAACCCTGGAGGGTGATTCGGGCTGAGACTGAATTAAGTTAAGCATTTGGAAAATTAAAGTTAAAAAAAAATACCGTGTATATCACAGTATAATAAACGACAAAGAAGCTGATAAGCCTTTTATGGAAAAGGTGGGGAACAGCATGAATGAGCCATGCTGGTTTGCTTGCTTATTTTTGTGGGGAACAGGGGAGTCATTACTGTATGTTTACTGTCTGCTTCGCAAAAGAAAAATTATTTTGTTTTGGCCAGGCGTGGTGACTCACACCTGTAATCCCAGCACTTAGGAGGCCATGGTGGGTGGATCACGAGGTCAGGAGATCGAGACCATCCTGGCTAACACAGTGAAACCCCATCTCTACTAAAAGTACAAAAAATTAGCTGGGTGAGGTGGTGGGCGCCTGTAGTCCCAGCTACTTGGGAGGCTGAGGCAGGAGAATGGCGTGAACCCGGGAGGCGGAGCTTGCAGTGAGTGGAGATCGCACCACTGCACTCCAGCTTGGGTGACAGAGCCAGACTCCATCTCAAAAAAAAAAAAAAGAAAAATTATTTTGTTTCTTCCTGCTATATGGTAAGTTCTTCTATTGCTAGAAGTATACTTTAGCAATCATCTTTACCATATCGATTAGAATGGCACAAGAATCAAGATTCTATCGTTCCAGAACCAGGTAATCACATCGATCCAATTTTATCAATAATTTACCATCAAGGATTAATACTCGCATGATGCTCTGTCCTTACCAAGAGTTAATATCTATTGACCATTCAATGTACTTACCACTTTTGGTTTTGCTATAAAGTGTAACTTAAATATTAAGTTGTTTTGTACATTTCTGAACTTGCTTAAAATTAATAGCCAACATTAGCAATATCAGAGATTTTACTAGAAATGAACTGTTGATACCTCCAATAACTCAGATAAATTTCCAAGTCTTAACAAGCCAATAAACAAACTTACCCATATCTGAAGTAAGTGCTAAACTGTCTGCAGAGGCGATGGGCAAGTTCTCGTTTCCCACAAGCTGCAGGACCAGCTAGTATCAGCATGGGATAAGGGGCATCCAGGCTGGGAAGAGTGCTACAACACAGGAGCAGAGTCAGTTCTCCTACTGCAGCCAGGGAGATAGCACATGAACTACATCCATTAGGCCATCATTAACCCGGCTGAATGAGGACTCACTATAGAAGACACTGCGTAGAAGAATAGTTGTTCTTTCCGGAAACAGATTGATTATATGTCAAAAATCATATTCAAAGCATAGATAACAGTATAAGGTAAAATATGAACTTCTGTAAATTTGCTTTAACATGACTTTTAAAGGAAAACTATTAATATTTATTGGTTCTTGATTGCTAGAGTGAAATATTCCTCCCCAAAACTGATCAATGAAAGAAATGACTGTTAAAGTTAAATAAGACTGTAAAGTTAAGATAAATATTCATAACTACTGAATTAGAATGCAGGTATGCAAAGCCAACTTAACAGTAATAGCTAAAATTTACCTGAGCAATTACTATGTGCCAGGAAGCATTCTAAGAGTCATACATGTATTACCTCATTTAATTATCACAAGAAGCTAATGAAGGTGTTTCTGTCATTATCCCCTTTTAACGTATGAAGAAACTGAAGTACAAGGAGGTTAATTAACTTGCTCAAAGTGATAGTTAATCGGGGAGAGCTGATATACAAATGTAGGCTTGACTGCCAAGCCTGAAGACTGGACTAAAGAATGAATTCATTAATAAAATCTCCTGCAGCTGGGCGTGATGGCTCATGCCTGTAATCCCAGCACTTTGTGAGGCTGAGGCAGATCACCTGAGGTGAGGAATTCGAGACCAGCCTGAGCAACACGGAGAGACCCTGTCTCTACCGAAAATACAGAATTAGCCGGGCATGGTGGTGCACACCTGTAATCCCAGCTACTTGGGAGGCAGAGGCAGGAGAATCTCTTGAACCTGGGAGATGGAGGTTGCAGTGAGCCGAGATGGCGCCTTATACTCCAGCCTAGGCAACAAGAGTGAACTGTCTCAAAAATAAAAAATAAAATAAAATAAATAAAAATAAAATCTCCTGCAATACACTGAACGATGTGTTTAGACTCCACTCATGACACAAATTGTAGCAATCTAGAATAAAATACAAAGTTTTTAAAAACCACATGGCTGAGGTGTGGATTCTGTGAAGATGAAGGTGTAGATTCTGAGTAGAGTCTGTGGAAACAATGAAACAGCATAGTTTTTCAGTCTCTCTGAATTCCCACAGAAAAACAGAAAAATTTGAGAACAAAAGCCTAAGGGAAACACATATAAGTACATGAAACAGTATCATCAAGAGCCACGGACCCACAAAACCTGTGTGGTACTGGAGTCGACACAGGAGGAAGAAGAAGGAAGCAATGGGCAGCGTCTGACAGATCTGAGAGCAAGTGAACCCCAAGACAGCCACTGGGTACCTGCCAAGAGCAGGCAGGCTGAAGCTGTATACATGCGCAAAAGCCTGGACATGAATGTTCATGACAGCTCTATTAGCGATCACCCAAAACTGGAATCAGTCCAGATGTCTTTCAACAGGTGAGCAATTCAAGTAACCATGATACCTCCATGCCATGGAATGCTACATGGCAATAAGAAAGAATGAACAATTGATTCATGCAACAACTTGAATGGATTTCCAGGGAATTAGTCTGAGTGAAACAAATAAAGCCAATCGCAAAAGGCTATATACTGTATGATTCTATTTATATTACATGTTTGAAATAGCAGCATTATAGATAGAGACAGGGACAGATTAGTGGTTTCCAGGGGTTAGGGAAGATGAGGGGGAGGGAGGTGCTATGGCTATTACAGAGTATTACAAGGGATCCTTGTGATGAAACTGCTCTACAACTTGACTGTAGTGGCGCTAAGAGAAATCTACACATGTGATAAAATTGCACAGAGGTAAATAGAACTAAAGACAAAAGAGTACATGCAAAACTGGTGAAATCCGATAAGGTTGGTGGATTTCTTGGTCAATTTCCTTGTTTTAATGTTCTGCTATAGTTATGCAAGATATCACCCTTGAGGAAAACTGGGTGACTGGTTTATGGAATTTCTCTGTATTATTTCTTACAACTTCATGTGAATCTACAATTACCTCAAAATATATTTTTTTCAAAAAAATAACTAAGGAAAAGAAAGTGACAAATATTGAAAATAAGCAAAAGAGATCTTCCTGAAGATGAAAACCAAAGCAAAGGAACAGAAAACAGAGGCTATACTTCAAAAAACCTTCCCTGAAATTAAAAACAAACAAACAAAAAACAAAAACACTATACATTGAAAGGGCACACATTATACCCAAAATATCAGCCTGGAACTAATACCAGGACATAGTCTAATAAAATTACTGGGCTTTAAAGAAAAAGAAAAAAAATTCCAATTAGAAAAAAAAAGCACATTACTTATAAGGGAAAGAAAATTATCATCAGATTTTGACAACATTTTATGCCAAAAGACAATGGAGTAACATTTTTAATATATTCAAGGAAAAAGGTGTGGGTCATGAATTTTATATCTAGCAGAAATGACTTTTAAGCATAAAGGGCACACATTATTATAGCATGCAAGAATTCAGAGGATACTGATCCCATATCCCTTCCTAAGGAATCTACTACAAAACAAGCTTCATACAACCAAAGTGACTCAAGGGACATCAATGTAACAACTGGTAGTGAGCAACAACTATGTAGTTAGCCAGAGAATTAAGACTAAATGAGAGCAAAGAGGGAGAAAGCACGGTATGTGATGGCTGTAAGTTTTGACAATATAAATATAGTACAACACTATTTTCTAAACGGGGTGGTTGATACTTATATGAAATACATACAATAGGCAAATTCATAGAGACAAAAGTAGATTAGAGCTTATCAGAGGCTGGGAGCAGAGAAGAACCAGGAGTTATTGCTTAATGGGTACAGAGTTTCTGTTGGGGGTAATGAAAATGTTCTGGAAACAGATGGTGGTGATGGTTACTTAACATTATGAATGTACTTAATGCCACTCAACTGTCCACTTTAAAATTGTTAAAGTGGCAAATTTTGTTACATATATTTTACCACAAGAAAAAACACAGGAGGGAATTGGTAAATTGTAGGCAAAAAAAAATATTTTTAATGGTTTCAGGAATCATTTTGGTGGTAGTATTAGTACTTGTATTCTGATACCATTGTGCTACAATCTAGGATTTTTTCAAACGAGTAAGAGTAATTATGGGATTTGGTAATTTCATCTTCCTCTGTGTCTCTTAGAACCAGATTTCTTTTCTTGGTGTGGGAAAAAAGGAAATATCCATACAATAGCAAGGAGGTTGAGTAAAAACTTAACTGTAGTTTTGGAATCAAATTGTAAATATCAAGAATTCAGAAGGTATTTAATCCATCTATCTATAAATAGACACAGGTAGGTCTACCCAAACAGACAGAGATAGATACAGATAGAACAAATATAGACAGGTACAAATAGATTGGATGGATGGATGGATGGATGGATGGATGGATGGATGGATGGATGGACAGATGAACTGCTGAAAAGATTTACATTCTTAGCTCTTTCCACTAAAAGGCCTCAAAATAAATGACCAACCCGGTAGCAATGAGTATGTTAACCCCCAGACTGGAATTGGGAAATACTACTTTTCTCTAAAACCGGAGCTTCTTGCAGAAAAGGCTGATTACAGATTTGGGACAGGACATGTACAAGATGAGTCTGGAGAACTTTCTCATATCAGAAGGTAAGAAGCTATCAATGACTACCAGACCAGAGTCAAGGTTTGGTCATGTCATTTTAATACTGTATCCTCACCTCAATTTTGCCAGGAGAGGGGACAGCAATTCCCCAGTAATACAGCATTCAAGTCCCAAAGCCAAGGGTTGGGGTTCCTCTCCTGAATCTTGACTTCTGGTGCTGACAGAGAGCGGTATACTGGCCTAGACAGAGTAGGAAGGGCATTGCAGGCCTGCACATTAGCTACTGGTCCTGTGTCCATGAGTTTCCACAATGAATGCCACTCCATCCTGGAACATCTGGGCTTACTTGGCCTTTGTTCTTGTTTGCCCGACAGCCAGAAATGATCAAGACATATGTGTTTATCAAACACTGCTGCAAATGTCTTTGATATATGTTTTTATTTAAGTGTACCCTAAAGCATCAAACAACTAGCAATACCATAAACTAGAAAAGAAATACAATGAGGAGATAAATGCCCCTCTTTTGAATCAAATGTGCTTTTCCAGATGCATGTAAATAAATGATAATTCATTTCACCTAGAGGGCCACCATAAACATGTAAAACTGCCAATGTCTACGTTATTAAATTATATGTAAAAATCATGTCCTGGGTTGCAAAATAAAACATTTTGCTCTCTGTGGGAAACCAGCCATGTGAAGTACAGGAGCAAATACCACATGAAGAAGAGAAGCCATTTATATCCAAGAGATTTTACAAGTATTTTTAAAATGCCTTTGGGTATTGATAGAATTTCTCCATTATACTTATAGCATATATGGCCATCTGCTCCAACAGATTGTTTTAAAAAGAAATGGAGAAAGCATGGTAAATCTGTCTTCGAATTCAGAGGTGAGAGACTCTGTTCATGTGTTCCACCGAGCTGGGCGACTCCTCCCTGCTGAGTTTATCGCAGCTTAGTGCAGACTGCTTCGGGTTTCCCTTAGGCTAGCTGGGCTTCCTTCTAAGGGACTCCCTAATAATGTGAATTCATGGAACAGTCTTTGGCAAGGGTATTTAGCATTCACTCACAGCTGAGGAAAAATTTATAATGGATATAAATTATCACAATTTTCTGTTAAGGTTAAGGTCTGTGTTTCTCTCATAAGGCAGAAAAATTGACTTTTTTTTTTTTTCCCCCAAAGATTTCAGTGTTGATTGGCACAGAATGGCCACCATATAAGGGGTCAGACAAACTAGTGAAGATGAATCAACTCATCACCATGCTTGGGAAAATACCAGCAAGCAAGCAGCACATTCAAGTACATGATATTAATAATATACCATAACAGAGACAATATCATCTATCAAATAAAGACTTGGCCCCTTCCCTGAGAGAAGGGTAAAAAGCAGCATTTATCAGAAATAAAGGGGTCACAAAATAGAGGGCTAGGGGAAATGATGAGGCTGTCTTTTGCTTGCTTACCCTGAATTCTGGCCTGTGGATTCCTAATAAATACCTGTCAAAGATCCTCTGCGGTTGCATCACGCTGTTGACAACGTGGGTCAGGTGGTCTTGAGCTGCAAGCACTTCAGGGGGAGGATCATATTTATTCACTGCTGAAACCTTTTCCAGAATTAGAGATGTAAAAGGGAAAAAAAAGTTTTATTTCTAAAAAGAAGACAAAGCTTGGATTTTTCCTTAATGAAATGTTGTACACATGCAGCCAGGTACACAAAATAATTTAACACATGCCCATGAATGTTAGTATTCAGTCTTCATGTCTATGCTAAATTTTCCTAAAATTCAAGAAATGATAATTATTTTAAAATATTGAGTGGAGTCTTTTGATCTCCTACTTCTTTATACTGCCTGCTTTGGGAGGGAAAAATGGCAAAAAAAAAAAAAAAAAAAAAAAAACACCAAACAAAAACCCACAGCCCCTCTAAAGCCTATGATTACTTTTAATATAGTAAACATTCCAACTTTTAATATGTGAAAAATGAATAAAACTTGTAGCTGTAGATTCCAGGTTTTGATGCATGGGGAATGTTTTCCTCATACCATCTCGCCAAGAACGATTCCCACAATCTCAAATTCTACCAAAACTTCCTCTTCATTTAGCATAACTTTCTTCATTCTAGGATATGGGCCTTTTCTTCATAATGTACAGTTTTCCATCCCCTTGTCTTTCCCATTCTTCTAAATACATTATCCTCATCTACCATATGCCATATCTTTACTTAATACATGGTTTTAATTTGTATTCCTTTTGCAAAATGTTAAAGGAAAAGAGGAATCTAATAAGTACCTTTGCTTGTGAGAATAAGGATAGTCTGGCATCTGTAACTATTTTTAACCAAGATTTCAGAAAGGCATTTATGAGATGGAATACGTGCCTCTCTACATATTTATACCTGTTTTCATTCCCATCTCAAATTTGCATCCAGTGTAAGAAATCCTTCATTAGTAGAGATTTTGGCTGTCACCAACCACTAAAGCAAGACAAAGCAGTGACCATGAGTATGAAAAGCAGGGAGGCAGGTGCTAGCATTCAAGGTCTGGTTATTCTGGAATTCTGTGACTAGATGAATCATTATTTTAAAGAGCAGAATTAAGGATTTAAAATATCAGAGTAGTGATTTATTTGAGTACTTTTCGATTATATGGTAGAGTGACAGTGACATTATAGTACATTTTGTTGTTAAATGAATTTTTCAGGTAACACAGATAGAATCATACACCTTCCAAATAGGATAGTTTTTCAAACTGATAGTCTGCCATAAAGCTATGACCTATATAAGTGGAGTGTTGCTTCTGTTCCCTACGGTCAACCTCTTCACCGTACTAACAGCAAGCCATCAGGCCTTTCACTACATTTGTGCTGATACTCACTTTTGCAGAGGGTTAAACAAACAGATCCTAAGACAAGGAAACATTCCCTAAATGAATTAATGTACATATTGTTACGTGTCTTATTTATTGATTATATTGCTTCCACAGCAAGCAACACGAGCTTTTGAGCATATTAACCCATAAACACAATGGTAATGGTATGACATGATTACATACCTTTTCTTCCACTTTAATCTTCTTCTGATCTAATTCTGTTAATTGCAGAAGCATAAAAATTACGAAGAACCAATATTCAGACTTTTCCTATTTAAAATATCAAGAGGACTGCTTAGTTGCCTTCCTTTTCCCAAAATAACAAGCACCAACATTGGGTTTTCATGGGCTTGGGCCTTTCACCTGCTACCTCATCATTCCCACACACACCCTCACAGGGCTATGCATTTCACACTTCCCAGTCCCCTTACATTAACTCAATGCAGACTGTGCCTTGTAACTTATAAAGATCTTCAAGTGTATACTCTTGTTAATCTCCCTGTGAGATTAGAGATTAACAGCACAGGTGGGTTACCCTCATTTCTTTTTTTAAAATTTAATTTAATTGGTCAGACGACGTGGCTCACTCCTGTAATCCCAGCACTTAGCGAGGCCAAGGCGGGCGAATCACGAGATCAGGAGATCGAGACCATCCTGGCTAACACGGTGAAACCCTGTCTCTACTAAAAATACAAAAAAATTAGCTGGGCGTGGTGGCGGGTGCCTGTAGTCCCAGCTACTCAGGAGGCTGAGGCAGCAGAATGGCGTGAACCCGAGAGGTGGAGCTTGCAGTAAGCCGAGATCGCGCCACTGCACTCCAGCCCCTGGGTGGCAGAGCAAGACTCTGTCTCAAATAATAATAATAATAACAATAATAATAATAATAATTTAATTTTAAGTTCTGGGATATATGTGCAGGACGTGCACGTTTCTTACACAGGTAAGGGTATGCCACGACGGTTTGCTGGACCCATCAACCCATCACCTAGGTATTAAGCCCTGCATGCATTAGCTATTTATCCTCATGCTCTCCCTGCTTCTGGCCCCCGACAGGCCCCAGGGTGCATTGTTCTCCTCCCTGTGTCCATGTGTTCTCATGGTTCAGCTCCCAGTTATAAGTGAGAACATGCAGTATTTGGTTTCCTGTTCCTGTGTTAGGTTGCTGAGGATAATGTCTTCCAGATTATCCTCATTTCTAAAGGCTACCAAGCCTCAGAAAGGTGAAGCATCTCATCTAAGATCCCATGGCCAGTGACTTCAACCCTGTCTTCTAACTCCAACAAGTCTCAATTCTGCCAATAATGAAACTTTAATATTTTATATTGTTATTATTTATATGCAATATTTCATATTAATTTGTATTTATTATGAATTTGTTTGTAATAATAAAATGATATTCATTTATCAAATAAACTCCTTATTACTCCCTACCATCAGGATTATCTGCCTTTTGGAAATATAATTAGAGTTTTTGTAGTAAAAAGCTATACCTCTTTGAGGGGAAAAAAGACATTAGATATTAGTAGATGATCCATTATATATTAGGTTGGTGCAAAAGTAATTGTAGTCTTTGCCATTAAAATAATACAAAAACCACAATTACTTTTGCACCCTCCCAATAGATGAGACTGTATATGAGGTGAATGTACAAAGCTTAGGTGTAAATGTTGGGGGGAAGGTTTTGTATATAAATCAGTTAACATATGTCAAAGGGCTTGTGATGCTTATTCATGTGTGTGCACAAACACCCTTCAGGGATCTGAAACTGAGGTGTGCTGGCCACTTTAAACCCTGCCTCTTACTTTTCCAGAAATGCTTTTAAATTGCCTCTCACTGTTCCTGTCCCAAGGGCAGTTTTTAATTTATAAATCTTTCTTATTTTTTTTTCACCTATCTAGACATTTTCATCAAGATATACACAAAAAGAAGGTTACTAAGAGCTACATGCAAAGTCAAGAGCCTGTGGAAACTAAGTGAAGGATACAGGTAGAAGAATGGAATGAAGGACAAGCAGACAAGGAAGGAGGGAAGGAGACCGGGAGAAAGCATCCATCAATGGAGAGAAAGAGAGGGACTCGAAACACAGTCCCTGATCCTTCAGTCCCAGAGGTGTGAAGAACTCCTGGGAAATGTATTATTTTGTTCTATAATTATTTTACATATACATCAATGTCATGGGTATATCCAGGTAAATTAGGTATCTAATCTTAGATTTTCTTTCCCTTGTTATAAAATAGGAATCACATTCTGTCTCCACCTATGGTGTCTTGCATTGTCTAATGTGAGAGAACATTGTTCTGTAATCTTATTACCTCCTTCCTGTAACCTTTAGTACCACCAGGGATGAGTCACAAATGACCAGCAGAGCAACTAAATGATATTCAGTTTCAGGCTTTCCTTCACTGACAGTCATGTGACAGCTTGTTAGTCATGAAAGAAGATCTTAAGTCTTAAAAAAAAATTGTCACTTTAGGTACTACTAAACCCTTCCTTGGAGAGAAGGAAGATAGACAAATTCGAGTCACACTCCTGATATTCTTTTACCAAAAGTACTTCTTGAAGAATTCCTAGATAGTTCCCATCCACCCTCCCACTTTCTTCTCTCTCTCCCTCCCCTGATATAAATAATATCTCACCTGAATTGGATTTTTCAGAAGATTGAGAACTCGAAGGATGGGTAAATTTTTGATGTATTCTATTTCTCTCAGCTCAGCAATCTGTTCAATCAAAGAAAAAAAAGTATCAACAGACTAAATGCACAAACACAATAGAAAACATAACACAATAGGAGCCCGTTTGGGTCCTTTCAATTCAACTTATTTAAAAAATTGCTCTGTCCAGCTTTTTAATGAGAATTCCACAGAACTACACAGAACAAGGGAATGAGTGCATACCCCTTCTATAAACATGCATGCACACAACCACGTTTTCTTTTTTCTTCTCTAGGTAGGGAACAGTAAGTTTCCTCCTCTTTCCCATGTTTACTTTAAGGCAGAAATAAAATAGCATTCAAAGTTAGAAAAACAGTACAAAAACGCATCCAAGGATGACCTGGTTACCCACCCCACCCCCATTCTTACCCCACCAGCCCCCCAACTTCCTTTCCCAATCCTGCTTCTGCCACCCTGGTCATTTGTGATTTTTTTTCTTTTTTTGGAGATGGAGTCTCACTCTGTTGCCAGGCTGGAGTACAGTGGTGTGATCTCGGCTCACTGCAACCTCCGACTCCCTAGTTTAAGCGATTCTCCTGCTTCAGCTTTCAAAGTAGCTGGGATTACAGACACACAGCACCACGCCCAGATAATTTTTGCATTTTTAGTAGAGACGGAGTTTCAACATGCTGGTCAAGATGGTCTCAATCTCCTGATCTTGTGATCCACCTGCCTTGGCCTCGCAAAGTGCTGGGATTACAGGCATGAGCCACCACGCCCAGCCAAAGTCTTCTTACTGCATGCACATATATGGCTTTGTCACTTTTTCCACCAGAGAATTAATTCAAGGAAAAGTAAAAAACTAAAAATTGTATGACGTATTTCTTGATGGGTGTGTACTGTTCACCTTGAACTCTTTAGCTAACTTGTACACTTACGTTTTATATACTTTTCTGTATAGGTTGTATTTCACAATTTTAAAAAGTAGCAGAACAGAAAGAAAAAAAAAAAAATGATTGCTTGACAGTTCCTTAATTTGACCAGGAATAGCACTTAGGTTGTGGCAGCCCTGAATTCTTCACTAAATTAAAGGCAAATAGGTTTATTTAAATTTTTGTAATTAGCTTAATTACAATTTTATATCAAGTGTAGATATTAAACTTTTGCAAAAAGTTAATCATCACTTTTTCATTTCTATTTTTCTCCAAATCATTTCTGCATGCATTGGAAAGCACTCCAACAGAAGGGTTACCAATAACTCCTGAGTTATCCAACCACAATACACAATTAAAATGCAAACTGGACCCAAAGCCAAGGCAGAGGACAGACATATGCACCATGTTCAAAGGATGCCATTTTCAAAGACATAATATGAAGGGCAAACACCAGAGTTGCAATCTACAACCTGCACACATTAATCTTGTTAGAGCAACATTATACTATTATACACATATTTTTCCATAAGATGACTAAACTGGCCATCAGCCTGCCATTTGGATTATCTTTTTTTTTAAAAAAAAAAGGGGTCAATTGTTTTCTATTGTATTATTCGGGGAAGTGGAAAAGTAAACTTGTGAACAATGGATTAATTTTCTTCTAGCATTCCACCTGCTCTTGTTTTTTTTTTTTTTTTTTTTTTTTTTTTTTTTTTTTTTTTTGAGATTGGGTCTCCCTCTGTCACCCATGCTGGAGTGCAGTGGTATGATCACGGCTCACTGCAGCCTCGACCTCCCTAGCTCAAGGAATCTTCCTACCTCAGCCCCCCACCCCCAAGTAGCTGGGACTACAAGTGTGCACTGCCAAGCTCAGCTAATTTTTGTATTTTTTTGGGAGACGGGTTTTGCCATGTTGCTCAGGCTGTTCTTGAACTCCTGAGCTCAAGCAATCCACCCACCTCGACTTCCCATTCCCAAGTGCTAGGACTACACCCATGAGCCACCACACTGGCCTGCTCTTGTTTTTGGACCTAACACTAATGTTAAGAGATGTGTTCCTTCATTTATCACGTCTCACCAACAAGTTGTGGCCATGTGCATTTGCATACATTGCTGGTGAGAGTGGAAACTGGTTCATTCTTTCTATAGGGCAACCTCATGTATTTCATGTGTTTCATAAGCTATGAACCAGCTTTCCCACTTCAAGAGGTTTATACTAAAGAGATCATTTGTATCTAATTTTTTTGTAAAAATTAGATTTCCCTCAAGGCCATAGTCTCTAAGCATCACCATCCAGATCTAAAGGGAACCACTAAAGTCTTTTCTTTAAAAAAAATTGTATATAATATGTAATTTCTATATGTGAAATATTCTATATTCTAATGTTTGTAAAAAAATTAGATATTCAGTCTAACATTATCAATACAAGTAAAAAAAATGTAAATTCCTAAGAACACCATGATCATGTAATTAAATGGGTAATAGTATAGTCTTATAGTAGCAACACTACATGCTCATTTTAGAGGATAGTGATATTTACAGTGATTGACATGGAAAGATCTCCTTGATATGTTACAAACACCATGAACACAGTGGTCATGGAATGTACAAAATTACACTGCCGCAAGATGTCAGCTGGGATCAATTGGTTTTTTGAGAGTCAAATGAAAGGGACCCATCTTCCCTTCCTGGCCTTCCATAGGTAGGATGAGGTGAGAGGGGAGAAGGTATGGGGTGGCCTGGCTTCATCTCCCCATGTCTACTGAATTAGCAAAGTGCCACAGATACTTCTTGCCCTGCATGCGCCCTCCCTCTTCTGCACAACCTACCCCAAGGACTCCACCCTCACATCTTTTCTCTGCAAAGGCCACAAAGCCAGAACTGTGTGCATAACAGACTTTTACAGAAGGAGTAGAGACAACAGCACCCCAAACAGCTTCCAGTGAAATACTGCCGGAAAAGTTACGTTCCTACGGGAAGTTCAGTCATCTGCTGCCAAGAATGTCATCTTAGCACAGTTGATCCCCAGACTCCAGTCCAGCCCATTCTCTCACCTCCTTTGCCCCTATTGACAATAGTCCACACCCCCACCCCCAAAGCATGTTGACTTCCTCTTCTTTTCTTCTTTTACCATTTCCCTCAAGGCCATAGTCACTAAGCATCACCATCCAGATCTCAAGGGAACTACCAAAGTCTTTTATTTTAAAAAAAACTTATATATACATATATAATTTCTATATGTGAATATATATTTATATATGTGAATATATAAAAATATATAAGCATATATAAATATGTTATATATATACACACATATATATATAATATATATATATTTGTCTTCTTAGAAAACAATTGGGTACAACGATTAAAATTTTTTTCACTGCCACATTTAAACATAAATCTGTGCAGAAAAATATTTTTCAAACTGCAGGGAACCCATCAACTAGCTGATGATGTTGGTAAGTGCATTACTGGAATAAGAATCAACAGACGGATCAATGGAACAGAATAAATACTCCAGAAACAGATCTTTTCAGTATTGGTTTTGTTTCACAATTTTAAGAAGGGGGAAAAAGAAAAAAAGAAAAAACAAGATTGCTTGACTTCCTGAATTTGGCCAGGGTTAGAATTTGGGTTGCAGCAGGCCTGAATTCTCCACTAAACTAAAGACAACTAGTTTTATTTAAGTTTTCTGTATCTTAGTAGAATCTTAAGAGAAATAAGAATGGTGTATATTTAAAAGATGAACCACAAATATTTTTCAAACTGTGGGGATCTATCAACTAGTTGATGATGTTGGTAAGTGCATTACTGGAATCAGAATCAACAGACAGATCAATGGAACAGAATAAATACTTCAGAAAATATTTATTTCGGTATCAGTGAGAAAATTAGTCTTATTCAATAAAACTACTTGTTAAATGAGTTAACTAATGTGAATTGGTTAGCACAAGGCTGGGGATATAATGGGTCCTCAATAAATGATAGCTGCTATTATATTACTATTAGATATTGAAAAAAGTAAACTGATTTTTTACATTTTTAGTTATTGTGGATACGTAAGAGTTGTACATATTTACGGGGTAAATGTGATATTTTGATACAAGCACACAATGTGTAATGAACAAATCAGGGTAACTGGGGTATCCATCACCTCAAGCATTTATTATTTCTTTGTATTAGAAATGTGACAATTCTACTCTTTTAGTTATTTTGAAATATACAGTAAAATATTATTAACTATAGTCACCCCATTGTGCTATTGAATACTAGATCTTATTCCTCCTATAAATTAAAATGTTTGTTTCAATTATACCATAAAATAAATTACGAATTAAGAGTTGAAAGGTAATAAAAGAAACCAGGGGGAAAAAGTTTAGGTGAACACCTAACAGATTTCAGAACAGAGAAAGACTTCATAAACATTTTAAAAATCATAAAGGAAGACACAAAGAAAAATACTGATAGACTTCAGAAATTACTTTCAAATGTGTAGCAAAAGTACAATGAATATAATGAAAAGCAGAACAATAATAATATAAATGATAGTCAAGGGCATGAATAGACAGTTTCTAAAAAGAAAACTAAGTGTCTAACAAACAGGTCAAAAAAATGTTTAACCTCATGGGTAATCAAAAATTTTTATATAAAATAATGCAAAATACTGTTTTTCTCTACCAGAGTGACATGATTTGTAAAAGATATTTGCTCACAAAGGTGTAGTAAGATGTGCTTATAATATAGTATTCTAACTGGTAGGATTATAATTAGTATGAACCTTTATGAAATACAGTAAGAGTCTTAAAAATGCCTATATCCAGTAATAGTATTTCCAAGAAACTATCCTAAGTAAATCATTTCATATATACTTAAAGGTTTCTATATAAGAATATACACTACAACAAATTTTAAACATAAATTTCAATAAGTAAATGACTCAATAAATCCTGACATATCTATTCAATGGAATATTTTACCAGTATTAACCAGAATTCTGAAATGTTGGGACAATTTATTTCCTACCTGGGAATTAGATGCCCACCTCACACTCCCCACAAAACAAATCCCAATTGGATTAAAGACTAAATATGGAAAAACAAAACGTGAAATTACAAGAAAATATATGAGAATGTTTAAAATCTGGGGTATAGAGAAATTTCTTCAATAAAACATAAAAAGCAGAAATTACAAAAGACCATAGGGAAGAATAACTTTCAGACCTCATACTCTAGTCCCCAGACATACAGTTTTACTTGATATATAAGTTTTCTAGGGTTTACATAACAAACTACCACAAACCTGGAGGCCTAAAACAACAGAAATTTCTTCCTTCAACAGTTCTGGAGACCAGCAGTCTGAAATCAAGGTGTCAGCAGTCCTGCGCTCTCTCAGAAGGTTCTAGAGAACCCTTCCCTGCCTTCTCCAGCTTCCAGTAACTCCAGACCTTGCTTGGCTTGCAGCAACATAACTCTAATCTCTGCCCCATCTTCGCCTGGGTCATCTCATGGCCTTCTCTGTGTGTGTGTGTGTCTTCTTCCCTTCAGCCTCTTATCAGGACATTGGGTTTAGGGCCACCCTACATCCAGGATGTTCTTCTCTTTAGATCCCAAACTTGATTACATCTTCGAAGATCCCTTTTCCACTGAGGGGACATTCACAGTTCCCTGGGGGCAGGCTTTTTGGAGGAGAGGGACACACAATTCCACCTGCTATACTTAGTAAGGATTAGCTTCCAAGAGAAGTGGCTCCACGGACAGGGCTTGCCTTCCGTCACAGACAGCTGGCACAGCATGCCCCCACCCTGCTGTTGGAATGGGACACTCTGCCTCTAAGGTTTAGGACAAGATAAAGAACCATGCACCAGGGGTTCTGGATGACAGTAAGGAGGCTGAATGGCAGCACTGTCACCCAGTCACCTGAGTCACCGAAGTTGCAAACGCGGGAGTTGTCCTCAGAAACATTTTCTTCCTCATCCACCACCTCCAATCTGCCCTAGTAATTCTTCCTCAGGAACACCTCTAGACCACAGCCTTCCTTCCCCCTTCCTCACTACAGCTACCTGATTGAAGGCCCTCATCCACTCAGCTCAAACCACTCCTCTGATCTCCAGTCACCATCTCCCTTCTCTGCCCTGTAGGAAGACACTCGAGCCTCACTCATTCATTCCGGAATCATTCCGGAATGATTGAGCCTCACACAATCATTCCGGAATCTCATCCCATGCACCTCAAACGTCAACCAAGTACTTGATAGAAGGGAAGCAAATCTGGGTATTCCTGAGAGTTCCTGAGGGTCCTGCATTCAGTCAACAAATATTCATTGTTTTTTTTAAGAGATAGGGTCTCGTGATGTTGCCCAGGCTGAGGTGCAGTGGTGCGATAATAGCTTACTGCAGCCTCAAACTCCTAGACTCAGGCCATCCTCCTGCCTCAACCTCACAAGTAGCTGGGACTACAGGTACATGTCACCATGCCCAGTTATTTATTATTTTTGGGGGGCAGGGGGAAGAGATGGAGTCTCGCTGTGTTGCCCAGGCTGGTCTCAAACTCCTGGACTCAAGTGATCAGCCTACCTTGGCCTCCCAAAGCTCCAGTATTACAGATGTGAGTCACCATGCCTGGAGCCAAGACAACAAATATTCTTCAGTGCCATCTCTGAGCCAGGCATTGCTCAAAGTGAACAAGATAAAGTCCCTGAGCTCTTGAAGCTAACATTCTAGTTGGAAAGCCAGTGAACTCTAACAGATGTGAAACTAGAATATGCAATATGACACAATCTCAGATAATAGTAAGTACTAATGATAAATTTAAAAGTGTAAAGGGATAAAGAAAACAGTGAGGGGGTGCTGGAGAGGCCAGAGTGGGGTCAGAGGCCGTTTTTTGTGAGAGTTTGCCAGAGGCTTAAATGAAATGAAGTGAATTTTTTTGAAGATGAGGGGAAAAGCTTCCAGCAGAGACACCAGATGTTATGAAGCTCCAGAGGTGGAAATATGCTGGATCTGCATGAGGATCAGAAGAAAATGGCTGACTTAACATTCCCACTCCTTCTGCAAGGGAGCACTCACTCCGCCAGCTGCCCCTAAGAGTGCTGGTCTCCATCCCCAGTCACACAAACTGGCCACTGACAGCCAGTCCTACGTAGCCGGCCTAACCAAGTCAGATGGCGAGGAACATGTGGTCTCCTGGTCAATGGCCGGCACTCAGTGAGCCAGTGCTAAAGCAGGCAAAGGGCAACTATCCCTGCTGACCCCATCATCATGAAGCCAGGGCACCAGGAAGCAGGCCAAGTCTATCACCAGGATATAAGTGTTAAGAAAGGGGTCGGGGCAAAGGGGAAAGTCACATTCACCTTGGTCTGAGAGTTCAAAAATTGTTTCTAAAAGTGATGAAGCAGCATCAAAACCCAGACCCCAAGTGTGCACCCATTAACACTCTCTGTGGAGAGCCAAGACTATCCAGAGAACAGTTGCTGAGCAGATCAGGGTATCCTGCCTTGGGCATCACCTTTGGGTGTAAGGAGGCCAAAGATCTCTAAGGGGGCCTCCCTCCTGTTTGCATCCCAGGGCAGGGGCATGTTGGCCAGGTGGAATGGAGATTGACTTTAGCAGGAGATCTGATCACACCGGCATCAATGGCATGCCTCTGCATCACTGTTTTCAGCCCCTGCAGGCCCCAAGGACTCACCCAGTCCAACCCTTCTCATTACAGGCCTAACCTAACAAACTTAAATCCAGAGAGAAATAAAGTTCACTTAGAAGTCTGATTGGGTTTAATGACCCCAAAGTTCCTTTTGCTCACATATGTGAAGTGTGAGCGAAGGTTCAATGAAGAGGGGGGTAAGGCACATTGCTTGCCAGGGACATTAAATGGCATCTGTCTCTGAACAACAAGAAGCAAGGAGTCCTCAGCAAAGAATGTTCCGCCTATACAAAGCATCACAAAAATAGAGTGGAATAATGGTCTTCAGCTGCCATTGTCCGCATCAGCATTCAAGGAGAATGATTTGAAGGAAAGCCAGAGTACTGCAAAGAATGAAGAGACAGGAAGCTCTGGGAAGAGCACTTTTATTACTTAGGATTCAAGTTCTCTCCATGTTTCCATTGCTTTATGAGTATTACCTTGCGAATCCTCACAAAAATTCAGAAAAGTAATTGGGAACCGACAGTGTGAAATAATGACACTGAGACTTAGAGAAGTAAGACAGCATTTTTCTAAGTCACTCCCAAACTGATATCTTGCTTCTAGAAGAAAGGACTGAGGTTATAATAGAGCTAACAGCTTGGGATATGTTTTAAATGCTGGAAATTATGTAAAATCTAAGAAGACTACAGAGTAGAGGGTAACTAAGGTCCCCAAATCCCCAGCTGATGGTAAACATTCTCAAGTGGCCTTAAAAAGACGTTCAAACAATCACTTGTGGGTGCTACGATGTCTCAACTGCTAAAACCAAGTACATAATACTGATGCAGTGCTACCAATAAAACAATATTCTTAATGTCAGATTAATCATATGAGAAGCAGAAGCTAGGTTATGTTTCTGCTAAATGATAAAATTTCCACCCCTGATACACAGTATTCTCAGTAGTCCTGGAGAGTTCTCTGAGGAACTCTCCTAAAGCCTCAAAGAGTATTTCAAAGTACTGCTGGTTGCTCCTCAACCTGCCCAGGGGGGAGCCGGGGAATAAGGTGATTGTTACAGACCTCATGGGTGCCAAAGGATCCCCCTTTGGGACACGTGGCCATTTTTTTTTAATGGATCCTCTTTAACATTTGAAAATTATAAACTCCTTTCTTCACATGATGATACTCCTCTTTTTTCTTTAAAGTTTGTCAAATACAATTTGAAAAGTCTCTTGAAATGGAAGAGAATGACATACTATTTGTGAGGTGTTTCTAGATCTGCGCTGTCCCATATGATAATTACTAGCCACATGCAGCTGCCCAGCACTTAAAATATGGCCAGGATGAATTGAGACATACTTTAAGTGTAAAATACACACCGGATGTCAGAAATTTAGTATGAAACAATAGAAAGTTAAATATCTCATCAATAAGTCTGTACATAGATTACATGTTGAAATGACAACATTTTGGATCTACTGGGTTAAGTAAAATGCATTATTAAAATTAATTTCACCTGTTTCTTTGCACCTTTTTACTGTGGCTACTGGAGAATTTTGGATTACATCTGTGGTTCACATCTGTGGCTCACGTGACGTTTCGCTGAGAAAGCACTGTATTGGGGCATTACAACAGGCCTTTTCAGAAGGGAGGCCCATTAGCATTTTATGTGCTATATCACCCTGGAGAGGTTAAGAACATTGAAACCAGAGGCAAACCATTCTCTATTTGCAGACTGGCTCTGCTATTTGCTGGATATATGACTTTGGGCAAGTTACTTAACCTCTTTCTGCCCCTGTTTCTTCATTTGTAAAATGAATAATAGGGTTATAATGAGGATTAAATGAGATAAAGTGCTTAGGAAAGTGCCTGGTGCATAAAGATCCTCAACAAATATCTCTAGATTATTTTATGACCGGAATTGTTACTATTATCATTACTGTTACTCCTTTTCCTAAATCCTGAGATGCATTGAGTTGAGATTTAATGAGTGCTTTCCACCTTTTCAACAGCCCCTGTATATATGTGAGAACCATTTTAAGTAAGAAATTTTCTAAAAATCAGCCTTCAGTGGCAAATGCATGAAAAGGACACTAAAACCACACCAGACAGAGATTGTGTGGACTTCCTGAGACACGTGGTACAGTGAACAAAGATTGTCCAGTAGAATTAACTGGAGAAGTTGCCAAAACAACTAAACATACAAGTCAAGGACTCACGCCTGTAATCCCAGCACTTTGGGAGGCCAAAGCGGTGGATCACGAGGTCAGGAGATAGAGACCATCCCGGCTAGCACAGTGAAACCCCGTCTCTACTAAAAATACAAAAGAATTAGCCGGGCGTGGTGGCGGGCGCCTGTAGTCCCAAGCTGCTCGGGAGGCTGAGGCGGGAGAATGGCATGAACCCGAGAGGTGGAGCTTGCAGTGAGCCGAGATAGCGCCACTGCACTCCAGCCTGGGCGACAGGGAGAGACTCCGTCTCAGAAAAAGAAAAAAGATACAGACACACACACACACACACACACACACACACACACGTCAAGGAGAATGACGAGGGACAGTTTTGTCTGTGATTGAAAACTCATCCGTTCCCAGGACTAATAACTGACTTTTCTTGATTCTTAGCAACCTAACAGATAAGGGAAGTTTGTTGGAATAAAAGGCTCATCGCGCAAAACTGACAAGCACCACCACAGCAGAACACAGCAAGATTCCCACTACAGGCCAGCTCACTTGAGCTGACACCAACTGTCCCTTTCAGGCTCAGCCCAACTTTTCATTTTCAAGAAGAAATAAACATTCAGCCTCCTTATGAAAGTGTTCTCCCAAAAATGTGATGAAGTATTCAATATAAATAAAATAACTTTGTAGACCTTACAGCATAAGCAGTCAGGTAAAGTTACCAACTTAATATACCATGATTAGGAGCACAAATGCTTTGTTAAAAATAAAATGTAAAAGTAAAAGCCCGTTTCTGTGATTTTTGAAGTAAAGTGTGCATTATTAAGCCAGACATTAAAATTTGAATAAACCCAGTCCCCAACCCATCATGTAGATTGGTATATAAGAACTCCCTTCCTGTGCCTCTTCTCTTTATTTTTAAGGGTTTAAGCCTTTCCTAAGGTATTTGCATTTTTAAACGTTTTAATTTTTTTTAAATTGACATATAAAATTATAGGTACTCATTGTGTACAACACGATGACTTGAAATTCATCACATCATCACGTTACATTGTGGGATGGCTAAATCTAGCTTTTTAACATATGTGTTACCTTGCAAAGTAATCATTTTTATGGTAAACATGTTTAAAATCTACTCTCTCAGCATGGAAAAATACAATATATTTTTATTAACTATAATTGCCATGTTATACAATAGATATCTGGGACAAACTCCTTATATAACCGAAATGTTGTATCCTTTGACCAACATCTTCCCAATACTTCCCTTACCAAGGGAGTATTGAGACTTTTCTTTAAATGGCAGACATGGAGCAACACTAGCCTATGGTTATTCTTATATCTCCAACCTCCTTACTCTGATATTTCAGACATTCCTACTGCCACATTTCTACACAAAATTTTGTATGAACACGTATACTTCAGAAAATCATCCACACGTGGTTGCAGTTTAAACCTTAAAAATAATGTAATTAGGAATCATCACATTTTCAATAATTAAGATTTTAAGTACTTTTTAAAAACAATCCTTCTGCAACTACTCTAGGAATTTTGCTAGAATAATATTTCTAAGCTGGCATTTAATGTGTCCACCCTTGAGAAACCAAAAATGAAGGGTCTGTGCTTCTCTAATATGTCCTCTTATGTCAACACTGAAACCAAGACATGTGAAATGCAACACTACCTTATTATCCTCCAGGTTGATCACTTCCAGGAGGTCATGATTCTCTAAGCCTTGGAGGCTGCTTATCTGATTGTGGGACAGATCCAGATTCTGTAGGGCTTTTAGATCCTCCAAACCTGTGATTGTCTCAATCTGGTTATTGCTCTAAAATAGACAAAATACATTTAATGTCTCAAAGACCTCTCAAGGAAAAGTTGTAACGGCAAATTTTCATTTTGGATACTGACCCAAATCTCTCTAAAAAAATCAGTAAGGCATTCTTGTCCTTCCCTCCATCCCATTTCCATCATTCACCACTCTAAACACATACACATATCCCAGAAAGAAGTTCTAGTTTTTCAGGTGGAAAACTCAGAATATAATATTTTCATTAAGGTTAAAGCAAGATGAGTATTCAAATCAGTAAGAAAGAAAAAGGCAGGCAATTGAAGCTTTTAACATTGCACACCTAAAATGTAATGACAGCATAACTCCAGATATATCATTAGAAATATAAATTTAATGTAATTCTTTCATCATCAACACAAGAAGCCACTTGACTATTATAATCCCCACATACATTTTGTTTTCAGCAACACCCTAAATATAATCACTAATGTGGTGAGGGTGCTAGTAGTCTGTTATCTTAGTGTTCTCCAATGAGCCATGCCCCCAGTTATTCCTGCCCTTGTGCAGTTCCCTCCACTCTTTCTTTTTTTTTTTTCTTTTTTTTTTTTTTTTTTTTGAGAAGGAGTCTGGCTTTGTAGCCCAGGCTGGAGTACAGTGGCACGATCTCGGCTCACTGCAACCTCTGCCTCCAGGGTTCAAGTGATTCTCCTGCCTCAGCCTCCAGAGTAGCTGGGACTATAGGTGCACACCACCATGCCTGGCTTATTTTTGTGTTTTTGGTAGAGATGGGGTTTCACCATATTGGCCAGGCTGGTCTTAAACTCCTGACCTCAAGTGATCCACCCACCTTGGCCTCCCAAAGTGCTGGGATTACGGGCGTGAGCCACTGCACCTGGCCGCGGTCCCCTGCTCTTAAACCTAGGCCTGACCTATGACTTAGCTTCACCGAAGAATATGGTAGAAGTATGCCAGTTCCAAGCCTAAGACTTAAGAAGGCCTGGCAGCTTCTGCTTTTGTGTGTCAGAAGTACTGAGCTACCACATAAGAACTGCAGTTACTCTGTTGGAGAGAACTTGTGGAGAGGTTATATGGAAAAGGAAATGTCACATGGGGAGACGCCCTGACACTAAATAGAGAGAAAAACCTAGCCATCCGAGCCTCTCAACTGAGCCAAGCCCCCAACCAATATGCCAGCTAAATGCAGCAAGCCCAGTGGAAGAACCTCCCAGCTGAGCCTGGCTCAGATTGCAGAATTGTTAGTTAATACAATGGTTATTTTTCCAAGTCACTAAAACTGTGGTAGCTTGTTATGCAACAGTAGATAACCAAACCAAGTTTTTCAATAATTCACACAAAAGCATCTTCCTCAACAATGAGAATAAAACAAAGATTTAAGACTGAAATGTTGTCTTCTTCCCCAATCTCCATATACCCATAATAACAAATAACAATGACAATAATTCTCTTCCCTCTGTATTTTCCCTGGTACACGTTTCCTGGTACATTTGATAGCAAGAGCTCATTTTCGTCCTACTTTTAAAATAAAATTTCATTTCAATAATTAGCAAGATTTGTGTTCATTAGTTTAATTCTATGGCTTTAAAAATATGTTAATAGAATGTTGATAATCTACAAAGCTAAGTGATAGCACACAAGAGTTTATCATAGTATGCTTTTTATTTTTATTTGAAAAATATCATAATAAATAGAAAAAAATACCCATAATCCATTTGCCAAAGTAGTCAAATTTCCTTCTGCCCAGAGTTCAAAAAAGTTATATAAAGTATAATAGAAAAGGGAAAGAAAAAAACTACACCAAACTTAACATCATATCCATATTAATTTAACATACTGCAATAAGACCCCAATAGCCTATTCAAAATATTCCCACATATCAAATTTATATACAATATATTTCTTCCTAAAGAACTCTGAAATGCTTTAGATGTGGTAGATAGACTGTAATTCTTCTTAATACACTTCTTCCCAGAGAACTTTGAAGTCCTTTAGGTGTGGTAGATAGACTGTAATTCTTCCTACAGTATCTCTAATGGCTTTCAAAGTGGTAGATGACATGAGAAGAGTAAGGCATAGAAAAGTTTAATTAGATAGCCTATAGGCATAAAAGAAACCAGAACTGAAAAAAATTTAGAATCACAGAATTTCTGAATTGAAAGCTTTCTAGTTAAACTCTTTATCCAATGCTGAAAAACCAATGCATCTCTCCTAAAAGTGGACATCCACCTTCTGCACAAAAAGTTCTTTCTGCTTGTTTCATAATGATTATTTGGGAAAAGACTTTTAGAATAAAGCCATGTTCTTGAATAAATAAAATTGGAAACATTCTTAACCAACCAATTTTGGAAGAAAAAGACAAGCAGCATTTACTGTGACAAAATGAATTTTAAAGTTTGGAATGCATTGTTATTACTTGCTAAGAAGCTGGGTGACAGAATAGCCCATTAGTGAATCACATTTTCCCTTTATATTAATCATAAAAGTTGATATTCGAGAATTAACAGTTGATTTGTATGGTGAATTGTTCTTCTTTCTCTAAATTGTAAATTATTTTCAATAGTAACTAAAGCTGCTGGTTTCCTGATTCCATGAATTAAAAATAAAAGCATTAAAAACTATTGAAACAAATTTTATAGGTTTTATTAAACTTTGGAAAAGAAAACTTTTCTATTCTCAAAAAATTAAGAAAAATGAATGATAGTATATTTTGTATATTCTAGTTGATCTTGGGTGATGAGGGCAGAGATTGGGAACAATCCACCAAATCTAACAAAATAGAAGTATTCTATCCTTTTTCTAAAAGCTACCTGAGACAGAACTGTCAACATGGATTATTTATTTTGTAATTGAAACACACTCTTAGGATGAAAATGCTACATATTATTATTCTTAAGAATGAGTTCATTCTCATTCCCTTAAGCACACCCCTATATCTTTTTCTATTTACCATGCTCCACTTTAAATGAATGGGAACATCAATACAGAGAAGATATGTAAAGAAAAGAACAATATTCCAACAGACCACAAAATGAAGCATACGTGCTGCTAAAAATCCTTCAGATTGTCATAATTTTAAAATGTGACTTTCTTTTCTAACTTGAACATTTTCAAACTAATTTATCAAATTCATTTTCATTTATGTTTTGCTCACAAGCCTTCATGGGCAGAAAACATGAAAGATCAGGAAAAGTATTAAACCCTCAAGTTCATCCTCAGTACTGAGATGCCAGTACTTTATCCTGACCTAACTCACTGTAGGAATGGAAGAGGTTTGGTTTGTGGTTTTTGTTGTTGTTGTTTGCTTTGTCATGTTTTATTTTGTTTTTTTGAGACAGAGACTCGCTCTGTCACCCAGACTGGAGTACAGTGGCACAATCTCGGCTCATGGCAACCTCTGCCTCCTGGGTTTAAGCAATTCTCCTGCCTCAGCCTCCCGAGTAGCTGGCATGATAGGTGCCCACCGCCACGCCTAGCTAATTTTTGTATTTTTAGTAGAGACGGAGTTTCACCATCTTGGCCAGGCTGGTCTTGAACTCCTAACCTCGTGATCCACCTGCCGTGGCCTCACAAAGTGCTAGGATTACAGGCATGAGCCACCACGCCCAGCCTGGAAGAGTTTTAAGAAAGTACTTTGAGCTCTAAGCTAAGGGAAGGAAAAATGAACACATAGCCAATCTTCAGTGATCTATGGTTAAATAAGACAGAAATAGTATATTGTATATGTCAAAAATCAGCAGATAATCCAAGATGTCATTTCTTTTTTTTTTTTTTTTTTTTCCTGAGGCGGGGTCTCACTCTGTTGCCCAGGCTGCAGTACAGTGACATGATCATGACTCACTGCAGCCTTGACCTCCTGGGCTCAAGTGATTCTCCCACCTCAGCCTCCTAACTAGCTCGAACTACAGGCTTGCGCCACCACGTCCAGTGAATTTTTTTTTTTTTTTTTAGAGACAGGGTCTGGCTATGTTGCCCAGGCTGGTCTCGAACTCCCAGACTCAAGTGATCCTCCCACCTCAGCCTCCCAAAGTGCTGAGATTACAGGCATGAGTTGCAGTGCATGGCCCAAGATGTCATTTCAAGCAACAGTTTCAACAACCCTCTGTGGGATAGTTCTCGTAAGAAATTTACAAGCTACAAGCCTCATAGCTTGAAATCCCACCTGTCCACCCCATGATAGATGTAAAGAAGAACAGCAAAGCCACCCAAGTGGGTAAGAGGTAGGAGGAAGGAGAAGAAGGAATCCTGGATATTTCACATACAATACTGTAGACCCCCAAGTTAGGGAGCTATACTGTTATTTCAAAAATATTGTGTATATCTTTGGGACTATTAGAATCCTGCTGAATTTCTGTAAATTCAGTCATAGTCACACAGCAGGTCACACTTCAAAAGAGTGCTCTCTGTGGGAAAAAATAATCAAATTTAAACTTTCTGATTGGAATTGTTCATTTATTCTTAGCACTATTTTTGATTTTCTAGAGTGGAAGACTAACTAACACATGTTAAAATAAAAGGACTGTCAAAATTCAGTGCCCAGAAAACATCTTGTGGTTCATTTGAAAGCAGTTAAAGTGTTAACAGCAATAAATATTATGCTTACGTATCCTTAAATGTTATTTTCACCAATAAGATATTATAAAAAGTATTTGTAAATACGTGCTCAAAGTATACCTTTCTTTTCTAGTATAAAAAAGTCAATCATTTAAAATATTGAATTTGGATAACAAATTAACAAATCATTTTACTTTAGCATGAAACATTGCTTTCTGTCTCTCTTTCTCTCTCTCTCTCACAACCACACACACACACACACACACATGCAAATGGTAAAGAAAGGAGTAAACAAAACTGAAGACAATAACATTTCATGAAGGAATTTGCTCTTTATATATTTAAATCCTAAGTAGTCATAATTCATGTAGTTACTAAAACATAAACTACTACTTCTATAAAGAATGACATTTTGTTAGACTCACCAGACAAAGTATTTTGATTGGTAACTTGTTTAAGCCATTAATTGTCATGATCTTGTTGTTGGCCAAACTAAGGTGAATTAGATTGTTGCACATCTCTAGTCCACTGATTTCTTCTATCTCATTGCCTATATACCATGACTACATTTAAGGAAAATGTTATTAAAAGCATTTGGAAGAAAAAAAGAGTCAGTGTTAAATCATCAGTAGACAAAGCAGACCGCAGCTTAAATAAAGAATGATTATATGCTCAATATAGGATGAGTATTAATCTTGAAATATATATTTCCATACAGAACATGTCATATTTTATACAATTTTTCTTTTAAAAAGGCATAGCAGCTGGGTGTGGTGGCTCATGTCTATAATCCCAGCACTTTGGGAGGCCAAGGCGGGTGAATCACGAGGTCAGCAGATCAAGACCATCCTGGCTAACACGGTGAAACTCCATCTCTACTAAAAATACAAAAAATTAGCTGGACGTGGTGGCAGATGCCTGTAGTCCCAGCTACTCAGGAGGATGAGGCAGGAGAATGGCGTGAACCTGGAAGGCGAAGTTTGCAGTGAGCCGAGATCGTGCCATTGCACTCCAGCCTGGGCGACAGAGCGAGACTCTGTCTCAAAATAAAAAAGGCATAGCTTTTAAGTGTGCTGGGTTGTATTTGACTCATTTAATCGGTATGGAAAGAAAAATCACCGTGCCTCATAGCTGCCTCATTGGCACTGTGTTTTCCCTTGATCAATTAAGTCCCCATGAGAAACTCATGTGTGTTCCCACAGGCAGAACTTCTGAGTACCAGATCGC
Source organism: Rhinopithecus roxellana (assembly GCF_007565055.1). NCBI lineage: Eukaryota > Metazoa > Chordata > Mammalia > Primates > Cercopithecidae > Rhinopithecus > Rhinopithecus roxellana. Next base: position 59,090,017 of record NC_044554.1, read on the forward strand.
CCTGCAGGGACAACATGCACCAAGCATTATCATCCTCATAACTGGGCTAAGAGCCTGGGAGATGTCATCTGTAGCAAATGGGTGGTCCAAAGACCAATACCCTGTTATAGAAAGGAACAGCCCTTTCTTTCTGTCTACATTGACCTCCATTCTCCTTGTAAAACAATCAGGCTTAAACTCTGCCTTACTTTCTTCATCTGTTAAGTTCCATTTATTGTGAAAATTTTAGCTGATCTTCTGTGTTCCATCTTGTAGTCACCTAAAACTACAATCTCAAAGTCATTAATTCTGTTCAGCTCTCTCTATTCTCAAACTCTTTGACCAATTTCCAGGATTTAATATCATTTCCCCATCAAAGCTCAGTTTTTCCTCTTAAGTAACCCATGACATCTCCATTTCTCAGCCACTCATAATCTGCGAGGCATCCAATCACCAAGAGCTGCCTTTTTTGCCTTAAAATATCTCTTTAATGATTTCTTTCCTTTTTATTCACTCCTCTGCCAACTTAACTCTCCTTTAACATCAATAGTTACACTAATATCCATTACTTTCTGCCCTAAAGTCAGTCTACACACTGTAGGCTGATTAATTTTTTAAAAATATTGATTGAATATATTTCAATTTAAAAATTCTCATCGAATTCCAAATTCCTCACTCTTCTATCCAAGGCCCTTTACTATAAGCAAAATCTGTTTATCCAGTTCCATCCACACTATCATCCAAAGAGAATTCCCTATTCCTGTCAGGTCAATTTCTCAATAGTTCTGGAATGTACCAAGAACTTTCTTTTTCCTACTTCTTTCTAAACCACATCTATTCTTCAAGACAACTCCAAATCCCACTTTTTTTCTTATTTTTTTAACACTCACATTAAATCAATATCTTAAGTATTTCTTTTTGACATATAACACTCATTTTCTTACTATTTATTTTCTTACTATTACTTTTTAAATACACAAATAATTGAAAATAATAGGGTACGAGAACATGTTCACAATATATATTAGCAGACAAAAGATTCTACCTAGAATACATTAAAAATGACAATAAATCCATAGAAAAAAACCCAATAAAAAATGGACAACGAATATGCCCAGGCAATTTCCAAAAGAGTGAATCCAAGTGGCTAATAAACATATGAAAAGACATTCTGTCTCACCTGTAGTCAGGAGAATGCAAATTAAGATAAGCTGCCATTCTTTACCCATCCGCTTGGCAAACATTTTAAAGTAAAAGGTTTTGAGTAACAGATACTTTTATACTATTGAGAGAATTCATTATGATATAGCCACTTTAGAGGCAATTTTGCAATGTCTATCATAACTGTAAATATGTTAGTCATTCCATTTCTTAGTATATATTCTAGACAAACCATTTCTTCCTCAAAGCCTCTCCTGGTCATCTTCTAATCTCCAGTTATCTCCTTCCGTTAATCAGAGAAACAAAGAATTTTTTTAAAAAAGAAGGAAGAAGTCATAAATATCACAAAAACATTTTGCCTCCATAATTATTTGTAATGATCCCAACTCTACTACTTAGTAGATTTTTCATTTAAAGTGGGGATAGTATCAGGTGTCCATTAAGGCCAAAAGTTACATCATGGGAAAAAAAATAAGAAAATGGGTGTGAATGAGCAACAAACCATAAATCACCTCACAATTAAAAGCCATTGATATCATTACCAAATTACATGAGGCCAAGGAAGCACGTCCTCTATCTCTTGGCCAATAGCACAGAAATGGAAAATTCAAGGCTGGGATTAAGCCTGAAAATACTTAGGCCAGAAAGAGGTAAATAAGGAAACTACACAAAAATGTAAAATGTACCAGAAATTCTTGGGGTTTCCTCAATGGTTTCAGTTTCAATCCTTGGACTGAAGTATAGCTCTGTTTGTGGTCAATATGCATTTTCAAATCTGTTTCCATAAAGCTTCCTGCCAGAATAGCCCTACAAACAGATGTGCATGCTCGCAAATACTATCCTTTCTGGTTCTACTTTCTTTGGGCTGCTTCAATAATTATTCTGAAACTAGAACAAAGACCAGATCTTTGTAGATACAGATTGCAACAAAAGATGAATATGAAACATAAGAAATAGGAGATTAAACTATCTCACTCAGGTATGGATGAAATAAAATACCCTTGGAGCGGGCAATCTTTGGCAACAAAAACTATGCAAGGAAAACTTCGAATGGCCATCTGTCTCAGTTTAGCAGAGACAAGAATCACGTTTAAGTCCTATTTTAGGAGCACTAGAGTGTCCTGGTAGCTCTACCCCAACCAAGATGAAGATACTCTGAATTATGGCAAAATAAAACCAGTGCTTGTGGGTATCTGCCTCAGGAAGTATTCTCATGGGAAGCAGGCAAGGATCAGAAAACTAGAAAACAGGAATCCTGAAATTATCAAGAGATATCAGGAATCAAAAAGGAAAGCTTGTTTATTGTGTCTACAGTAATTTTCTAAGACATTAGAGGCTAACCACAGTTCCCTTGGTACATCCAGCTTACTCTCTAGCTTGGACTCCCACAGCTAGTCATGTGTTCTGAAATTAGCACTGCAAGGACAGAAAGGAGGAGGAATTCAAATGCTCACTGCAATCACAGCCATGGTTTCTTCAGGTACCGTTGCGGTCACTAACAGCACTGGGGCAAAGGAGTAGGAGTTGCCTGAACATCTCTGTTGAGAAATGTGCTCATTCCAGAAAAAATTATTTCCTCCTATTTCTCAGCTTTTCACTCTCCTTTAAATATCAAGGAACTTCAGGCACGCTAAATTAATCAGGCTTCTGAGTATAGAGAACTTTCTATAGTGACACAACAGCTTTTTCCTCTACTTGCTCCCACAGTCACCTCATGTGTGCCTGGTGGCACTGCCAACAGTCAATATGCAGGCCTGGGCCATAGAGAGCTTTGAGTTCATAGTTGGTCTTCCATATCTTTATCTCCCCAAACTCTCGTTCTCTTAAGAACCTTCAGAAAATGTTACTTGCCCTTCCTCCTAATGTTATTCGTGTTCTTTCATAGGTCTTGGGACTTCCTGATAAAAAGAAACACAATCTGATAAATCACTACACATTACAATGACTTAGCTTACTGGGTTAATCCTCTTAGGTATATTTTAATTTTAAAAGACCACTATCGGGAGAAAGAAACTCAAAAGAACTCAAAATCATCATACCACATTCCATCTCTAAACTTTTATGATTCTGTGAATAAATCTTTTAAAGTGAAATTGTAGATCCTTGGGGAAACTGAATGAAGGAATCCTGTGGCACTTAAGCATAACTTTACAACTGGGGAAAAACCCAACAGTATATTTTTACATTTTGACGATGCTGTCAGTAGTTCACAATGCTTGACATGAATTATTCACTAGTTCAGTATTTGCTCTTATTCATTTGTCTACAATCATAAAATATGGTTCAGGTGTATAGAAAACAGTTACTGAGAAATAGTAGGAAATCCATCACAGTACTCTTAGTGGAGAGAGCTGCAATGATGGCTTTAATCAAAACCAATCCTGAAAGATCTATATCTCCTTACCAGTGAAAAAGGCTCTTCACTGTGGGAGAGAATCTCTCCAAGAAATGAAACATGCATAGTTTAAATGCCTCTGTGACAAAAGTTGTAATTACTCAATGAACTGCAACATAGGAAAAACAATGGAATTCAGAAGTCTCAGTTCAACCATTTACCAAATAATCTGGGGCAAGTTGTTGACCCTTCTGGAGTCCCAGACTCCTCTTCCATAAAATAAAATAGTGATTAGCACTAGCTGATCTCTAAATTTCTGTCTGGAATTAAATTTCTATGAATTTTTAAATTCCATTATTCTATCATCATAAATTCTAATAAACAACTAGTCAAGGTTTATAGGTAAAGAATAAACTGTACCCTTTCTTAAGAATAAATATACTTACTTAACCTTGGCAAAGCTTATTGTATTGCAATTTAGGATGATTATCAATTAATCATCAATTATCCACATATGGAAAGACAAAATAGCATAAGATAAAAAATTGATATCTTATAGTTACCAATTCATTCTGAAATATTGATATAATCTACTACAATTACACTGTTGGTATTACTAGCTCAACTGATTTGTTTTTATTTTAAATAATTATTTTCAAAGAAATTAATTTAGAATTTTTGGGCTTTTAAATTTTTACATAGAGCTAAGTTTAATACTTGATTCACCATTGACCTATGCTTGACTGATTTTATTTTTAAAAATATAAAGAGCATGCTTGAAACTAGTGCCCCTCAACCTGATCAGTAGAAAATTAACAACTTGAACCTACCTCTGCATACCTCTCCTGTCAAATCCGTGTCTCCTTCCCAGAGATAGTAACTATGCTCAGTTGTCTCTTTCCTCTTACCTTCCTCCCTTAGTTTTATGCCTAAATTTTACTTACATGCATGTAGATATATTTCATTCATTTTCTCATACTGTATGCTATGCTATTGTGTGACTATACCACAACTCATGCTCTCTCTTATGAATGTGTGTTTGGGCTGTTTCAATTTTTTACTAGTACAAGCAATACTGCTATGAACATTCTTATACAATGCTCCAGGTACACATATGCTAAACTTTCCACGTGTAGGAGTAAAAGTACTAGGTCATAGTGAACTTGAATGCTCAACTTTATAAGACAATATAAAATTGTTTCCTACGGTGGTTGAACTAATTTCATACCCACAAACAAGGTAAAAAGATCTTCTGGATCTACAAGTTCTCCAACACTTGGTATGTTTTGATTTCTTAAATTTCGTCAATTGAATGGATATAATACAATATCCATTAATATCCATTAAGAGCACATATCATGTGGTCTTTAGTTGCATTTATCTGAATACAAATGAGGTTGATATCTCTTCATATGTTTATTTGCCTTCTCTGATTTATTTTCCATAAAATTCTGTTTCTCATCTTTTATTTTGCCCATCTTCTTATCCAGGGACACGGGATATATTTCTCTTTAGTTAGGCCTTCAACACCCTTAAATAGAGTTTTGTTAGTTCCCCTACCCCCACAAGTCTTGTTCATCTTTAATAAGATTTGTTTTTGTTGTTTTTATAAATGGGTTTCTTTTAAAAGTTGTTTTCTAATCGCTTGTTTCTGGCATACAGAAATGCAACTGAAGTCATATCTAGTCATGTTGTTGAACTCTCAAAATGCTATTATTTCTAGTAGCTTATTGCACATTTTTAATATTCTCTATAGATAAACATGTCATTTGCAAAGAATGACTTTTATGTTCTCCTTACTAACCTTTACACCTTTAATTTCTTTCTCTTGTTTTATGGTGTTGGCTAAAACCTCCAAAATAATGATGGGTTGAAGTGGTAATGGCAGACATCCTAACTTGTTCCCATTTTAAAGGAGAAAGCTTAGAACATGTCCCCAGTTAGGATAAAGTGTGTTTCAAAGATTTTTGTAGACATCCTCTATGAATTTGTGGAAATTCCCTATACTAGTTTATTGAGAGTTTTTATTGTGAATGAGAGCTGGATTTTATTAAATTGTCTGTTGAGTTTCTGTATCTCTGGATCATAAGGTTTATTTCCCTTAATCTATTAACATAGTTAATTATATTTATAGATTTTCTAATATTAAACTCTCCATACACTCCTGAGAAAAACCCAATTTGGTGGTAATACATGGTCTTTTTAATACACTGTCAGAGTCTGTTGCTAATATTTTGTTTAGGACTTTTACAGATACATCATGGGTGAGACAAGCCTATCATTTTCCTTTCTCTTATTGCTCCTTGGCTGGCTTAGATATCAAAGTAAACTCATTAAAATGAATTGTGAATATGCCTTCTATTTTTAGTGTTTGAAAGAATTTGTTCACTATTGGAAGGTCTGTTTTGAAAATTTTGGGTCTAGGCTTTTTTGGTAGAAAGATTTTTAATTTTTAAATTTAGCTTAATTTACAATAAATTACTTTTATAGTTATAGGACTACTCAGGGTTTCTATTTCCAAGCTGATGTGTAATCTTTTCCTAGGAATTTTTGTATTTCATCCAAGTTTTCAACTGTACTGACATAAAAGTTGTTTCAAAATTCTCTTTTTAATCAAACTCTTAATATTTTCAAAAACAGTCTAATCTAGTGATTTTTCTTCTCAAGAGATTAATTTATCTAGATATATTTTTGCTTTCTGCTGTCCAGAAAAGCTTGTAAAACTTCACCACCTGTATTATGCACAATATGATATGCTTACACAGAACAGGAAAGAAGTATATTTCATGCTGTTTCAAAACTAGCCTACTATCTTTTCAAAACTGCAAGAGATCTAAGAAGTTTATTTCATTAACAGTTAATGAATGATAGTTTGTTTTTGCATTTTTTAAAACACAGGTGAGAAGTGGTGCCACGATACACTCTAATTATATACCCATGTTCTGAACTTCTATTGGTTTTGATGTAATAATTACAGCTTTTTATACTTTAGTGATAAGACTCAATTGCTACATCTAATGTCAAGAAAAAAAAAAAAAACCCTAATTCCTTTTTTCATAATATCTGACATTTACAAAGTCATGATACTTTAGTTTTTACATGGAAAGCTAAATGTATATAGAAATTAAGACTCTCGTGATAGAAATGTTTTCAACTGTGTTTTGAGTCCAAAATACTGCGGAGTTGTTTTCTTTGGCAATTCCATGTCAAAACATAGAATGTTTTCTGGGGGAACATGAGATCTCCATAACAAACTCCAGACTCTCATGTCACCATCAGCATTCAGGGTACCCTAATTGCTGAATTCTTCTGGCTAGCAAGAATTTAGGGGCTGCTGACTTCTAGACCAACCAGTGTTTCTGATTGTTTGTTTGTGCTTTTGTTTTGAGATAGCGTCTTGCTCTGTCGCCAGGCTGGAGTGCAGTGGTACAATCTTGGCTAATTGCAACCTCCACCTCCCAGGTTCAAGCGATTCTCTTGCCTCAGCCTCCCAAGTAGCTGGGGACTACAGGCACGTGCCACCCAGCTAATTTTTGTATTTTTAGTAGAGACAGGGTTTCACCATGTTGACCAGAATGGTCTCTATCTCTTGACCTCATGATCCGCCTGCTTCAGCCTCCCCACGTGCTGGGATTACAGGTGTGAGCCACCACTCCCAGCCTAGACCAACCCCAGTGTTTCTTAAGCTTTAATGTGAGCTCAAATTGCTTTGTGGGGGGGGGGGGGTCTTATTAAAATGCAAATTCTGATTTCTTAGGTCTGCAATGGAGCCCAAGAATCTGCATTTCTATGAAGTTCCAGGTGATGCTGCTGCTGTGGACCTTCCTGTGAAGCACTCTACACAGCCTGAGATAAATGGATGTCTGAGCCAGATAGCTTCTGGACTGCCCGGCTGTCTCTTTGCAAACTCAAAATATATGATAGTCAAGCATGAAGTGAAGGTTCTACAGAGATACGCTGCTAATGTGTATGCTTTTAGTTTGTCAACAAAACGTGTTATTTTGGTCACTTTCTGATTTCTCTGTTAAGCTATAATCAGAAAAACTTGCTCATTTAAGCATCATCTAAATGTCCACTAATTGCTCATTTTCACACACAGGTTCTAAAGGGAGTGTTGCTATGTTCCAAGCTTTCCATCATATATGAATAAAGGATTTTTTCTTTTACAAGATATGTCTTCAAGAAGATGTACCCTCTGTTGTACCTCATCTCAGCCTTATCACAAATGTAGTGTGTACTAGCTGCCGTCACATCCCTGAATGAGGCACCCAAGGCAATCAATTCATTCTCCATTCTGTCCCCAAAAATCCTCAGGTCAATAGAAAGATACTTACTGAGAAAGAGAAGCTACTGGCTCCCCTGCCACCAAGAAAACATCAGTCTCTGGTGTGAAAAAGAGACTCAAGCTCATTAAACTCAGGATCTCCAATTAGCCCCTTAGGCTCTAGAAGTTGGAGCTCACTGTCTTTAAAGTAGGTGCTCTGCTTGCACAGGAGCCTGGCTCATGAAATAGGTATGTTCAAATCAAATCAAAAGTTCTTTTTTTAAAAAAAGAATGAAAGCATATTTAAAATACATTAGAAAAGCTTACTATTTAAAGAGAACTTAGCATGAACTCATTGTAAAACAAATAATCACTAATTTTCCTTATGACCATATCTAGATTTTCAAATACTGAATTTACATAAAATAGGACACAAGTTTCAGTACATTTGAAGAAAAGAGTTAATTTTTTTTTTTTTTTTTTCTTTTGAGACGGAGTCTCACTCTGTTACTCAGGCTGGAGTGCAGTGGCACAACCTTGGCTCACTACAACCTCTGCCTCCTGGGTTCAAGCAATTCTTGTGCCTCAGCCTGCCAAGTAGCTGGGATTACAGGTGTGCCCCACCACACCTGGCTAATTTTTGTATTTTTAGTAGAGGCAGGGTTTCTGCCATGTTGGCCAGGCTGGTCTTGAACTCCTGACCTCAGGTGATCCAGCTGCCTTGGCCTCCCAAAGTGCTAGGATTACAGGTGTGAGCCAACACACCCGACTGAGAAAGGAGTTAATTACAACAGAACTTCTTCTCTGGTTCTAGAATAAGAATAAGCCTACACTTATCAGAAGGATGACTATCTTACTTAGCTTTTCAGGGGTAAGATACTCTTGGCAAGCTTTGACTCACAGTTTCATTTCTTGGTAAATAAAATATTTATCCTCATTTTGTGAATATCAATCCCTAGTCATTTAAATGAATCACATCTCTATTAAATTGCTTATCTGGTACTAGTCCAGGTAGTATAGTACAATTATTGAATATGTAGCCTTTAATTTTTAGATTGTTTTTAAAATTTTCCCCTTTACTTATTCAAAGGATACCATCCAAAATTAGTTTAGTGAGAGCATGATACGCCGACAAATCACAAATTTCAGAAATGTGGTTGTGGGAAAAATCCGCCTTCTGGCAAGAAAAAGAGAACAAAATGTTATATTAATATTTTATTTTTCATATTTACCACAATTAACTGCACAAGAAGAAGGTATCTCTGAATGTCAAGTTAGAATCATTACTGAAAGCACACTAAGGCTAAAGGAGTCATCTGTCTTTAATCTTTTTTTTTTTTTTTTTTTTTTAAATGGAGTCTTGCTGTGTCGCCCAGGCCAGAGTGCAGTGGCGTGATCTCAACTCACTGCAACCTCTGCCTCCTGGGTTCAAGCGATTTTCCTGCCTCAGCCTCCTGAGTAGCTGGGATTACAGGTGCCCACCACCACACCCAGCTAGTTTTTTTGTATTTTTAGTAGAGATGGGGTTTCACCGCGTTAGCCAGGATGGTCTCAATCTCCTGACTTCATGATTCGCCTGCCTCAGCCTCCCAAAGTGCTGAGATTGCAGGCGTGAGCCACTGCACCCAGCCATTTAATCATTTTCTAACTGGGATACTTTTCTGTCCACCTTGAGGATACTAAGAAGGCCTCTTCCTCATGGTGCACAGGAACCTCCCAATAACCTAAACACTTTCAATTCCTGCAGCCACGCTCTCCACTTTTAGCATTTATTTTAAATTTCCTTGGTCTTCCTGCAGGATTTACCTCAATTTCATCCTTACCTACAACCATTTTATTTTCTCTACTGTCCAGTAAACTGTATTCACTTCGTTTCTGTGCATATCTTCTTTCCTGTTCCTTTACCTTTTCTATTCCTAGTTGCATATATTGTCCCATGCTACTCTCTAAATGCCAAAATATTCAATTTTTTTTTCTTTTCTTTTCTTTTTTTTTTTTTTGAGGTGGAGTCTCACTCTGTTGCTCAGGCTGAAGTGCTGTGGTGCGATCTCAGCTCACTGCAACCTCCGCCTCCCGGGTTCAAGCAATTCTCCTGCCTCAGCCTTCCAAGTAGCTGGGACTGTAGGCGTGTGCCACCGCACCCGGCTAATTTTTTTTTTTTTTTTTTTTTTTTTTTTTTTTTGTATTTTTAGTAGAGACAGGGTTTCACTGTGTTAGCCAGGATGGCCTCGATCTCCTGACCCACCTCCTGATCCACTCGTCTCGGCCTCCCAAAGTGTTGGGATTATAGGTGTGAGCCACCATGCCCGGCCTAGTCTTTCTTACTCATCTCCAGGCAATGCCTCTTCAACTTTACATTCTTTCTCAAAGTTGACTATCATAGGAAAGCATTTTCAGCAACATCTGTTGTTCCTAGTCAAACATGTAAGACTAAAAATCAATATTAAATAACTTTAATTATTCACCTATTGGCAAAAGATAAAAAAGTTTTTTTAAGGAAAGAAAAACTCAAGTTTTAGAAACACTGTATTCATAATATGCTGGGTACATGATAATCATTTTCTGGAAAATCATCAGTCAATTACATAATAAGTGCTATTCTTATTTTTCCATGTCCTTTAAAATAGTGATTTCACCCCCCAAATTTACAGAGATTATTTTAGCAACACATTAAATACTAAACCCTTTAAAGACTAAAAACTTTATATAGTAAATACTAAAAACTAATTTAGATACAACTCAAATGGCATAGAAAACTGATGAAGTGAATTGCAATATAGCAAGCAACAGGACTACTTAGTAAAATACAAGTGAGCAGACCATATGAAGAAACAGAAATGTACAAATAAAAGTGTTACTAAAAAAATCAGAACACCAAATGTATGCATATGCATATAGGAGCTAGGTAAAATGATACTATGAAATAAGTCAGTTTGGCATGATGTAAATGGAGTTTAACATTCATTTTTTTCTTCTATAGAATAATAATAAACTAGGAATAAACTTATCATATAGGGCTTACTTATCATTGACACTTTTTCATGAACACCTTTCATTCTGGTGCCATAGCATGACATCTGTGTAACTACACCTCAGTCAGGGCAGCTAATACTATGCTTTCTATGTAGCTATAGTATTAGGTTTCTTTTTCTTTTCTTTTTTTTTAGATGGAGTCTCACTCTGTCGCCCAGGCTGGAGTGCAGTGGCTCAGTCTTGGCCCACTGCAACCTGAGTCTCCCAGTTCAAGTGATTCTCCTGTCTCAGCCTCCTAAGTAGCTGTGACAATAGGCTCCCACCACCACGCCAGGCTAAATTTTGTATTTTTAGTAGAGGCGGGGTTTCACCATGTTGACCATGGCTGGTCTCGAACCCCTGACCTCAAGTGTCAGCCTCCCAAAGTGCTGGGATTACAGGCCTGAGCCACTGCGCCCAGTCAGGTTTCTTGAAAGACCTTAAAGGGGTTTGTGCCACTGTTTGGACTCCCATTGGAACCTAGAGCTTGGAAAAAGTAGCCATCAAGTCAAATTAACATTTTTCACCTAGTAAGAACAAAAGCATTCTAATAAATACAAAAAGAGTGTACGTACAAGTTCCCACTCTAGGAAATGCATGTTCTCTCTGGTTGGTGGTACCAGGTTCATAGATATTAAATGAAAAGGAAGTGGAGCTTCTCAAGAGGGTGGGGGATAGTACACGAGCCTGACTTACTGGAAAGATGTGGGCTGTGGGGTCTCAGACAGCGGGTTCAATCCCAGCTCCGCTACCTCCCAGCAAAGGTGAAGTTAGTTACTTAACCTTTCCGGCTTCAGTATCAGGACAGTACCAGCTGCCCAACAGCTTTATTGGCAGGATTAAATAACACATTGAAAACACCTGAGGCCGGGCGCAACAGCTCGCACCTGTAATCCCAGCACTGTGGGAGGCTGAGGCGGGCAGACCACGTGAGGTCAGGAATTTGAGACCAGCCTCGTCAACATGGTGAAACCCCATCTCTACTAAAAACACAAAATTAGCCAGGTGTCGTGGCTCATGCCTATAATCCCAGCTACTCAGGAGGCTGAGGCAGAAGAATTGCTTGAACCTGGGAGGTGGAGGTTGCAGTGAGCCAAGATCTCGCCATTGCACTCCAGCCTGGGCAACAAGAGTGAGACTCCATCTCAAAAAAAAAAAAAAAACAAAAGAAAGAAAAGAAAAGAAACACCAGGAAGCCGCCATCATTCCTTCCCAGGTCTACACAGAGCTCGCAGTGGCTCACAGCACCTCAGGGGACAGCCTGGCACTTGGTACACACTTCTCTAAAATGACCAATATATTTGCTCATAATTCTCCAGGAGCTCAGAACCTTAAAGATGGGGTCTATGATTTGTTTTTGTTCGTTTGTGGGGTCTTTCTGGGAGAGTGCAAGGAAGGGGTATGAAAGGGAGAAACTCCAAAGTTTTTCCTGGGGTAGGGATCATGCTGTTACCATGAATGACTGCCCTGTGGCTTCAGGCAAGGCGACTGGAACAGCAAAAGGAGGATCAAATCAGCTCTGCAAATTCAATTCCTGATAACCTCAAGACCATGCAGCCCCACACTGAGTACAGATAGGCACCGAGTACGGCTTATCTGCACAAAGGAATGTCACCCTGGCAAAAACTACAATTTCAAAGGGAAAAAGTGTGCTATTGATAACGGAATGATATAAAATAGAAGAAAAATTGAAAATTAAGGTCTCTCATCAGTATAAGGGAATGTCTGTTTCTTGATTTCAAACGGATTTTTGTATTTGTGCAACTCTCCATAGAATATTTTGGATTTAAGTTAATTTGGTTTGTAAATAAAATAAAACTAATAGATAAATAAAAGGCAATAGTTGATGTCCATTCCTTAAAATAACTTTTTAATTAAATATTTGAGTCCAATATAACAACACTAATCACAAAACCCAGGGCGATCATTTCCAGATTTGTCAGCACATTAGAGTCACCTGACGGTCTCTTTAAACGGCCAGGCCAGGCGTGATGGCTCACACCTGTAATCCTAGCACTTTGGGAGGCTGGGGCAGGTGGATCATTTGAGTCCAGGAGTTCAAGACCAGCCTGGGCTACATGGTGAAACCCCATCTCTACAAAAAACACCAAAAAAAAATTAGCCGGGTGTTTTGGCATGTGCCTGAGTAGCACCTCAGCTACTCAGGCTGAAGTGAGAGGACCACTTGAGCCCAGGAGTCCAAGGTTGCAGTGAGAGTGAGACAATATTGTGCCACTGCACTCCAGCCTGGGCGACAGGATCACTTGAGCCCAGGAGGCTGAAGGTGTGGTGAGACAAGACTGCGCCACTGCACTCCAACCTATCTCCAAAAAGAAAATGTCCAAAGCCCACGCCTTACCTTGGACCACTTAAATCAGAATCTCTTGCAGTGGAATTTGGGCATCAGTAGGTCTGAAAACTCTCCCAGGGCATTCCAAAGTGCAGAAAAGTGTAGAAACCACTTCTCTCTGACCTTGCTACTTAAGTATGACCCATGGATCAGTGGCATGACATCACCAGGAAGGTGCTTAGTAATCACAGGCTCAGGCCCCACCCCAGACCCAACGGGTCAGAATTCCCTTTTCACAAGAACCACAGGTGATTTGGGCATGCATTTAAGCAACAGACTCACTGCTCTAGGGCATAGCAAACTATTCCATCCACCGCTGTTCACAGGTAGTTTATTTCTGCTTCAGAAATGCAAAAGCAAGTGCAGAGAAGCAAGAACGGAGATCCGAAAGCATTATTTTCTTAAAAAGTAAAGTTGGATAAATAAAAGGGCAAAGTTTGAGCCTAGGACATTTTTACAGATTATTCGGATATAAAATTTTTCAGATAAATTATTCTGCTATATGTCCCATAACATCATGCTGTACATCTCAAATATATACAATAAAATGCATTTCTTTAAATAAAATGTTCCAAGTAATATTTTTTAAAAATTGTTCTCCTGTAACAACAAAAAAGTGCAATAATAACTACTATTCAAATGAGGGAAAAAGGAGACCAGAGGAAAGTTCGTTGGTTTGAACACTAGGTTTGAACAAAGCTTGCTGAAAGCCTATCCATTGACAGACCATATCCCTTTTCCAAAATAAAGGATACACAAGGTCGCCTTTTTTATTTCATTTCAGAAACTTACATTACTTACCTCTGTATCTTGTTCTCTCTGAATTCTCTATTTGAGTGATATTTTGCTTATTTAATGCACTTTTGCAAACCCCTTAACATGTGTAATTAATGTATTCATAAAGTCTACCTTGAGGTTTTTGGGTGGCTTGAAATTGAAGAATGTAGTCAAATTATTTTGAGAAGCATTAAGTTCTAGGAGATAAGGCATACAACTCACACAAGATACATCTGGGGGAAAACAGATACAGAATAAGGTGAGCCAATAAAATAACAAGACAAAGGCATTAAAAACAGTATACATGATCTCAGAATATTTTAAAATTATAACAGTTGCAAAGACATCTTAATTATTCCATATGAGTGAGGGGAATAAAATCAGGAGTATGTGAACCATACAAAAAAAAATGTGGAAAACTCTCGATGAGTCAATAATTTAATCCTCTTCCCCAGGGGTGGCCAATCCTTGTATGCCCTATTTTGGGGGCAGCCAAGTAACCAATCCCTGTGGCCTCTTCCTCATGCCCGCTCACTCTCCCGCTAACAGTGAAATGCTACAAAACTTGCCAGCCTTTGAGAAAAGGATGAGAAGGAAGAGCCTTGATAATCCTCTTGATAATTAGCCCCTAAATAACTAAATTAGATCTTTTCATAAAGAGTGGAAATGCCACAATTCAGAAACTCTCTTTGTTGTAAATTAAATTTTGTTTCAGTTGGATTTAGCACCAGATCGCATTAAGTATTTGAAGTGATTTAACTCATTGCTGTCATTTGATTTTTGACTCTGGATTGGATCAAATGCACATCCGAGTTTTGCATTTTATCCCAAGCACACACTTTGAATCTTGAATACTAAGTAAACGACTACTGTGCTAATAAAGGATACTGCTAATGGCATTACATATAAAAGATAAAAGATATGAACGATTGTTTTACATTTCTCTATGACTTTACAGCAGACACAGAGGTAGCGGAATGAATTAGGGAAGGAATCTGAAAGGGTCACACAGTAAGAGTCATGGCCCTGTCTCTACCAATAAGTCTTTTCTCCGCCTGAAAATGGCAACAATACTAGCATTTCCCTCTCTCTCCTCGTTCTAGATCACAGTATGTGCTATTACAACCCCCTGGGGACGGCCTCTAGTGGAAGAGTGGAGCCTCCTCACCCAAAGCCAAGCAAAGTGCTTCTACCTTTCTCCAGGTGGCACAGACACATGCAGATCTGGGGAAGGAAGCCAGTCTGGAGTAGCTGGGGCCCTGCCCTGAGATGGATGGGACACGCTGTGTAAGGGACCTCCTGGTATCTTCCCTTCTCAATAGTCACTGAAGCCAGAAAATTCCCCCCAATTTCTATGTTATTTCTCTGGACGAAACCATGCCCTTCCTTACTAAATGTAAATAGTTCTAGGAGAGACAGTACTTTGAGACATTAACACTTTGTTGGAAATGAATCAGCAAATCAAGGAAGAACTCTTTGAGGAAACCTAAGGAGAAACTGTGATTGCTTTCCAATTGGTATCAATTTGTCCACGCTGAGCTCAGCTACATGTCTGCCAGTAGTGGTCTCAACTCTACTAACTTCACAGGACACCCAGACCCTCCTGAAAGATGATCTTTCTGTGGACAGGTAAATGGAGATCCTTCTTGAAGCAGAGGCAGCAGTTAGTACTTAGCTAGAGACAAAGAGATGGTGAGTGCATTTCACACACTGTAGATAGCCAGTGTTTTCATATCAAGACAGAAAAAAGTCCCTGGTCTGGGTTGCTGGACTTTGAACTTGAGCTGGCCTGTTGTCCCTATCAATGCAGTGACCTCCTTGCCCACCAGAGGGCAGGAGCTCCTCGTGTCTCCATCACTGGTTCTCAGCGTGTGGTCCCGGACCAGCAGCATCAGCCTCATCCAGGAGCTTGTTCGAAATGCAAATTCCCAGGCCCCGCCCCAAACCTACCGAATCAGAAACCCTGAGAGTGGGGCCCAGAAATCTGTGTTATCAGGGCTGCCAGGTGATTCGGACGCAGTCTGAAGTTTGGCCTACACCAGGAGACCAGTGAGGCTGTCATCACAAAAAGAAAGATACGCTGTACCTTACACACAGGAGGCTTTTAAACCGTTGATGAACTAATGAAATGTGCCATCCAAGGTTCATGAGTACTGATCTGGCTGAAGAGGAACGCCTGGAGCATAACCGTGGGCTCCCTGCTCCTATTGTCAGCACTGAGCATTGGCAAGGCCCCCACCACTCCGCGATTTCCTACCCGGCAAACGGAAACAACCTCGGAGGTATGGAGTAGGCCAAGTGCTCCTGCCAGAAACACTTTGAAAAGGCCTTCTGATGAGATGACCATCTGAGATTTGCTTTAAAATAACCCTGGGGAAGCGGGGCAGGGAGGTATATAGATGGACTGATAATTGTTGAACCCAAATATTCATTCCAAAATTCTATTTATGCACATATTTGTAACTTTCCATAATAAAGCTTTAGAAAACTGGAAAAAAAATAATTAAAAGTCTTTCAAAAACAGTAGCATTTTAAGAATGAAAACGGGCTAGAATATTTCTTAATCGTTAAAAAGTGGACTTTAATTATTAGGGTCCTAGAAGGGGGAAAATAAACCCAAAATCAAACAGAGAAGACATATCAGCAACATTTATTTGTTATAAAAAAGGCAGGCAAAAGAAGCAAGCAGAAAGATTATCAGTGAAGAAAGCAGGTCAGAAGTAATGATGTGCTCACTTCCCTAGAAATCTAAAGAAAAACATTGTACACTGTCAACTTCAAATAAGATCAGAAAAATACAAACAAGGATCAAGCTTTGAAGAAAATTTGACAATGGTAGGACTAATTTCATTAAATGTGAACAAGGTGTCATAACAAATATATTATATAGAACTACAAATGGTGGAGTTAGAGTTGAAAGAATCAACTAAATAAAGACAGCAAAAAAAAGAATGAAAAATATGTATCTGTGAATCCCTGGTGCTCAATAATAAGGATAAAAGAGCTAACAGATTTAAAACACAAAATGTAGGCCCAGGCACAGTGGCTCACACCTATAATCCCAGCACTTTGGGAAGCCAAGGCAGGCAGATCGCTTGAGCCCAGGAGTTCGAGACCAGCCCGGGCAACATGGTGAAACCCCATGTCTACAATCAATACAAAAAATTGGGCATGGTGGCATGTCTGTAGTCCTAGCTACTCATGAGGCTGAGGTGGGAGAATTGATTGAGCCGGGGATGTCAAGGCTGTGTGAGCCGTGATCATGCCACTGCACTCCAGCCGAGGTGATAGAGCAAGACCCTGTCTCAAAAATAAGATTGCTGGGTGTGATGGCTCATGCCTGTAATCCCAGAACTTTGGGAGGCTGAGTCAGGCAGATCACATGAGGTCAGGAGTTCAAGACCAACCTGGCCAACATGGTGAAACCCTATCTCTACTAGAAATACAAAAAATTAGCCAGGCGTGGCGGTGCATGCCTGTAATCCCAGCTACTCCAGAGGCTGAGGCAGGAGAATCACTTGAACCTAGGAGGTGGAGGTTGCAGAGAGCTGTGATCATGCCACTGCACTCCAGCCTGGGCAACAGAGTGAGACTCCATCTAAAAAAAATTTTTTTTTAAATTTAAAAAATAAGATTTTAAAAATGCAAAATAAGGAATGTAATAGAATATAAATGCAAAAGCAAAATAAAGAAAAGAATCCATTAAAGAAAAAAAAAGACTAATTCATCTGCACTGAGTAACTAACAGAGGAAAAGAAAAGAAATCATGAAACATTCAGGGAGCATTGAAGAAGTAATGATCGATCTCTTAAAAGGAAAAAATAAAGGCAACATTCCATCTCCTAGTCTTAAATATCATTGACTGCATCTCAGCCACATCACAATATTGCAGATCTGTGCCTTTTTCTCTCTCATCAGCTGTCGGTGCCTTTCTTGCATGGAAAGCAAAGGATCAATATGTAAATTGATACACAAATTAGTTATATCAAGTTTGGTATTATTAAGCCATATTACATGCTGCAACGTTTAAGTTTTCAGAAAATTCAGTGATCGATCTAGAATGACAATTACATACCTTCAATTTTATTCACTGAAAGATCCAACTTCTGTAGGTGAACATATCCACAGAGAATGCTAACATCAATTAAATTACAACCCTGAGAAAATAAAAGGTAAAAGACTTTTATGTTGCTTTATCAGGTTACTACTCAGCCTTCTTGCAATAACTGTTGATGGAAAGAAATCCAGAATTTCTTTCACAAGTATAGAAGAAGTGAGAGAACAAAATCTGAAGCCTGCTACTAATAGGATCTCAAAACAGATGCCATTAAAAAAAAAAAAAAAGGCCCTTCCTTTGAAGAAAATAATAGCTTAGTAATATTAGTGTTGTTAGCAAAAACAAATACAACATAAAAGGCCAATTTAAAGCAGTGTTCACGGAGACCGTTAGAACAGAGTCTTTTTTTTTTCTTTTAATAAATCACACAATAGCAATAAAGACAAGGCCTTTATCTAGTAGAAGAAAAGAAAAAAAAAGTCTAGAATTTAAATGAAGTTTTAAAGAGAATTCACAGCTCATCAGGAGATCATTAATAACAATACTACCTACACTTTCACCGGGTTCATTTTCAAAGCTCTTTCACAATAATCACATCTGATGAAACACAGCTGTGAAATCTGTAGGGCAGCTTACCCCCAATTTAGAGGTGAAGGGTGTGAGGTACAGAGAGGTATGTTAATAGCCTGAAATCACACAGCAAGTTAGTGATAGAGAAGCAGTATCTAAGTCTCGAATCCTTGTCCAAAATTCTTTTCAGGAAATCTTGATTCTAGTCAACTTCAAGTGAGGTTGAGGGGAATTCGGTTGAGTGGAACAAAGACTCCTATGACTGTTTTATGTCGTGATGTCAGAGTCA
Source organism: Rhinopithecus roxellana (assembly GCF_007565055.1). NCBI lineage: Eukaryota > Metazoa > Chordata > Mammalia > Primates > Cercopithecidae > Rhinopithecus > Rhinopithecus roxellana. The sequence goes on from NC_044554.1 coordinate 59,108,811, forward strand.
GAAAAAAAGCAAACCAATGAAGAGTCATTATAAGCAGGTTCTCACATAGAATAATGGTGACTGCTTAATAAAGGCCACTAGAACAGTAATAATAAATAAACACTTACTGAATATTTACTATGTATAAGGCATTGTGCTTGGCATGATGAGAAATACAATGATGGAAAAGAGCTATATTGTGCCCTTGAGAAACTTATGACTTTGGTAGAAGAGAAGATATGTACACAAGTAATAAGAGAAAGTAAAAAAATAACACGTAACGTAAGTAAGACATAAAGGAAAAAAAGAAAATCACCAAACCAGGCAACTCTAAGAAAGTGTATTCAGTAAGACAGGTTATTAAGTCAAAGTAATTCAACGTGTAATATCTCAAATGTAAGGAGGTCAGTGGCAAAATAAATTAAGCTTCAGTCCATCCAGCTGAAATAAGATTTAAAGGATTGCTTTTTGGGGTAGATCAATTTAAGGCATAGCAGTACCTACATAAGTAGAATATTGATTGAAAGGGGCTTGTGTGGGGATGCATTGGCTGCTGGAATTATATACCACATTCCAGCATCGAACATAGTGCAATGCATACAGGGTGCTCCCTATATGTTATTGCCTGACTGGCTGAGTCATCCATAAAATGTTATAAAGTGAAAATAGAAAAAGATTACTGTTTTAATATGCTGACCTTGAAGGACATGCCCACGGAACTAGCAAAGGTGAAAACAGCTTAACATTTCTTGCGTAGCTTACTCATTCAAATCCAAGATAGAATAGGCTTACAGTGAACTATATATACCCTTTCGCCAAATCATGGTGCCATGGTAAAATTTCAATGCGCGTTTTTTTTTCTCATAGGTACCTAAATTTACTCTGTGGATCTCCAATGAATACTTAATGCTTTATAATATAAGGAGGCAAAACGACTTAAATTGTTTTCCTAGGACTACAGAGAAACAAAATGAGGAAAGAAGCAAGTATTCCCAGTAGTTTGCTCTTACAGCCTCTCTTCTGATAAAATTGAAGCCAAGATTTTGTGCTACTCTATGACGAGTACTGAAATCTTAAAAACTGATGAATAATAATAGATTTTTTCCTTTAATGATAGGTATCTTTTGGAAAGTAAGATATAGCTCAAAGCCTCTTATTTCTTGACATACTTAGTGGGGAAAGTCAATATCAAAATACTTTGTTCCCTCGGATTCAGATATAAAGTTTATTGCTTCTTCCACTGATCAGAGAGAAAATTCTTAGAGTCTTTGATTGGTTTTACAGAATCAAATTCAACCTCCTGGAAAGAAAGCATTGATTACTATAATATAGACTACTTAAGATGAAAGAAATAGAGCGTGAAGAGAATGAAAACTAAGAAATTTGGGGGGCTGATTACTGGATTGGTCAGAGCTCTTTGGAGTCTAATATTTACATAAATATCTCTTATCAACAGTCTCCGTCAAATGCGAGGCTCCAAGATTTTCTGCCATCACAAAAGCTATGAGTACTGAAGAAAATGAATATGGTCTAGCCAGTGTCAAGCTGTAGCCAGCCAATGGAGATTTTGTCATACTCACTGACAAAGTCAGATTGAGGTAGACTTGCTCAGTCCCAGAGCCTGAGCGCCCCAAGTGATGGAGTGCTTCGGCCACGGCCTCCTCTCTCAGGACCCCGTCAAATTCCTCCTGTAAAACACCCAGAAAGGTAGACAAAGAAAAGACTCTCATTAGGAAAGAAACAATCTATCTTGTCATATCCAGCACTTATTTAGTATATTTTATACCCAGGAGCTGAGCCCTCCAAAATTTACCAAGCCCCCAAAAAATTCTGTGTTGATAACATATACGTATTACATATAATTAAATAACTATCTGCCAAATCAATGTTTTCATCGGCACTGGTTTTTTCAGGTGGTCACTTGCATTAGGTATTCAAAGTTGAGTGAACACTGTAGCAGTAGAAACAGTAGTGTCAGTGGTGGTATTGAGTGGTTCTCTATTCCAGACACTGCACTAACAGCTCTCAGTGGATGAACTCATTGAATCCTTTGGACAACACTGAGATAGGTACTCTTATCTCCACTTTACAGACGGAAGAATTAGGGTTTGGAGGTTAACTTGCCTGAAACTAAACAGATAGTACGTGACAGAGCTGGAATGAAAATCCCAATCTGTCCAGTCCCAGGGCAATTCTCTAAAACTGCCCTAACCACTGCATTTGACTGCTTACCCACACCCTAAAGGATGGTTACATCAAATTAAGGCAATTATTTTTCTAAATCTGGTATTCTTGCTGGAGAAAACAGGTCCTTCAGTTCACTTCCTATTATTCAATGTTGCTAGATTTATAAAATGTACAAGATTATTAAAAAGGTGATGATCATTTTCATAAGAAGGTTGGCCCTTGGTCTATAGACATCACATGGACCAATGGCACCCTGACATGCCCTTCCTCCAACAATGACAGACAAAAGAGATAACAGGTAGGTCAGTATCATGTTTGTGCTGCTTTCAGCTCCATAATGACCAACGCATTGACACTGACATCAACATGAGGACACAAAACATAGTGATCACATCAGTCACACGGACATAACTAACCATGACTAGCATATAGACTACAATGGCAAAATACCCTTTTTCTAAGTCCTCTATATGAATTCAGGAATCAACAGTGCTGCTCCGGCTGTAGGTACTGATGACATACGCATGTAGGCTTGTGCTATTATAAAGAGTTTCTTTCCCAGCAAGTTTCCACTGATTCAGGGAAGTAAATACCACCAACAGGGAGGTAGCACATGGCTTCAGAATTGGGCAGGCATGGCTTGAACCCCAGCCCTGCCATTTTGGATGTGTGGCTTTGGGGAGGTAAAGTTTTCACTGAGCCTCATAGTTTTCAGCTATAAATAGGAAATGTTATTACCTTTGAAGAGGTTCGGGACATGTTGCTCTAAAATATGCCACATTGGCATATTGATTATTTTGAGCTGAAGGCACTTGAAAAACAGCAAACGCAGGGAAAGGCTCTCTCTGAACTCCCTTTATCTGCCAAAGGCAGATCCTCCAAAAGAAACTCAGTTGTCCTCAATTCCTCCCCGCTGGTGGTTTCATCAAACATGGAAGAATGACTTTTACCCACTCAGGAGAGGAGACCAGAAGTCAATGTCACACTCAGACGGACTTTGTCACAAACTCTCGTACCTCATGTCTGTTTTTCTAAGACACAATTCATTCCCTAAAAAATATTTACTCTCCCCTAAGTGACCTGCATTCCTTCTCCCCTTCTCCTATTGAGATGGTGTATAACATCTCAAATCTCACTGTTTTTTGATTATTCACTTTTATTTTTTCCTGCAATGTCCCCCACAAACATTACAAATTTATTAAAACTTAATACATGTATAATACCTTTTCTCCTGTTAATCCACCTGTTGTCAGTTTATTTTATAGACCCAGCTATAAAAGCCAGGAGAGTAGAGGGAAAGTCATTCCTTCCCTGCACCTTCTTTTAATATATTTGGAGAAAGGAAAAAAATGGATATAAAACTCACAGCACAGTATATGCAACACAGTGTTCCCAATAGATGACGATTTTTGTTACTACCAATTTATGAAGTCAGAAATTCCGCATCTTAATGTTTCACTCATCTGTGCCACTCAGCCTGTTCACAAAATGGGCAAAACACATTTACTTTTCTAAATGAAGTTCTAATTTATTACACAAGGCCGGGAAGGAATGTTGCCTTCCCTCCTGACTTTCCACCGAGCCCTCTGAAGTTCATTCATTTCCTGAAAATATGAAGACACTGCATCTTCACTTCTAGCAGGTGGATGCTTATTTTTCAACGTAGCCACTGACATGGAGATAAGCAACACTGTCACCATTTTTCCTTGGGTAAGGCAGCACTCTGCACAGTAACCTCCTCACACCTCCTGAGGTTCCTGACATTTGGCAGTATCATGTCTTCTCCTTCTGATCTTTGGTCATTTTCAAGCTCCTGTCATTACATTGAGTGGCTTCAGAATCCCTATGGATGGCCATCCAACACCCTATTCCCAGCACATGCACACACGCACAATTCCTTACTGCCTCAGCTCCAGAGTGCTTACTCTCACGGCCATGCCCTGGACCTAGTCATCATGCTAAACTGCTCCACCCTGGAAACCTCAGACCCCAGTGTTCCACTCTAATCCCACAACTGCTTATCCTTCAACCTATCTAGCACCTGTTGAACTTGTTCACTGACCACAACAAAATCTCCAGTTTGTTCACAAATAGACACCTTTCTCAGAGTCCATCTGTTCCCATCTAACTATACTCCCTTCCCTACTGGGTAGCCCATGGGCAATTTCCTTTTTCTTTTTTTTTTTTTAGACATGGTCTCGCCCTGTCACCTGGGCTGAAATGTAGTGTTGTGATCTCAGCTCAAAGCCTCAACCTCCCAGGCTCAAGCCATCCTCCCACCTCAGCCTCCAAAATAGATGGGTCTACAGGCATGTGCCACCATGCCAGGATTATTTTCATCATTTTTTTTTTTTTATAGAGGCAGGGTTTCACCATGTTGCCCAGACTGATCTCAAACTCCTGGGCTCAAACGATCAGCCCACTTCCACCTCCCAAAGTGCTGGGACTACAGGCATGAGCCACCACACCTGGCCCCATAGGCAATTTCAATTTCTATCTTCAAATCTCTGATCCTTGTCCCCTGGTTACAACTACCCCATCCATACACAAATCAGAATCAAGTTCACAATCAACTGCTGCATTGAGGCAGGACTGTGTCATGTTCATCATTCATCAGGGGAAAAAAAATCTCTATAGAATACCCAGCACATGCCAGCCACTATGCTTGGCTCAATGGATAAGACATAGTGAATCAGTGAACAGATATGGTGCCTGTTGATAAGGGATTTACAGTTCAGTCTGGGAGACAGACAAGTATGCAAACAATTTTTGGATTTGATAAATAATATAATAGAGATAAGCAGTGTCTGCTGACTATGAGCAGGGCCCCCATTGTATGTCAGTACCAGGGTGGAGTAAGAGGTTAGCAAAATCTTCCTAGGAGAGAGCAATTCAATTGAGACCCAAACTGTGAGTTACTCTGGCCAAAGGGAAGATAAGGCTGAAGAGTGAGCCAAGAAATAGTATTACAGGCAAAAGGGGCAGCATGTACAAAATCCCAAAGGCAAAAGCAAGCATGGCCTATTGAGAGAACGATGAAGGTTCAGGATGGCTGAAGCCTAAGTGTGAAGGAGGCAAACAGTGGCTCGCACATGGTGAGTGCTCAAATATGGGTTGAATGAATGAATGCACCTCTTCTGCCCCCTAGCTGCTGAGTGGGGTGGAGAAGACCCCACAACCCTGCATCCTGGAGTCCCTGTAAAGCTGACTTTCAGCCAGGCCTCTTTGCTATGAAACAGTCTCCCGTTCTTCATCAGCCCCTTTTCAACTCCCCTTCTTAACTAACCCAGCTCTCCATCACTCTCAAGCTGTGCAGTGCCTCAACTCCTTTGCCCTCTTCTCCACTAATGCCCTTCTCTTCTACTTCTGAGACAAAGTGGAAGCTCTCAGATGTTAAGCCTCTCAGCTTCCTAGGAGCACCTGTCCTAATGCTTCTCACTCAGGTCTTAGAGGAAGACTGTGCCTTCTCTCTACTCAGGGTCCCACCCCCTTCTCTTTCCTCAGGGACCATTTTTGCCCCCTTTTGTCTGTGTTTTGAACCCACCACTCTCTACTGTTCCCACTCCAGCTATACAAATGTGTCAGACTTTTCTGTCCTACAGAGGCTCTCTTCAGTTCTGCAGGTTCCTTTAGCTATAAACTAGAGTTTCCTTTAATAACCAATCTTCTCTAGAGTTGTTTGTTTTTTACGCCTTAGTTCTCCTTTCCTCACCTCCCAACTAGTCTTCAACTTCACTTAGCCTCCTATTCACCCACCTCATAAAAACCACATGGGCCAATGTCTCCAATGACCCTCAAACAGGCAAAATGAAGGAGCACTTTTTAGACCTCTTCCCACTTAACCTATTTGTAGCGTAACACATTCCCATCTTCTTCTTCTTCTTCTTCTTCTTCTTTTTTTTTCTTTTTCTTTTGAGATGAGGTATTTCTCTGTCACCCAGACTGGAATGCAGTGGCATGATCATAGCTCACTGCAGCCTCGAACTCCTGGGTTCAAGTGATCCTTTTGCCTCAGCCTCCCAAGTAGCTGGGACTAGAGGTGCATACCACTATGATCCATTGGCTAATTTTTAAAAAAATCTTTTATAGAGATGGGGTCTCACTATGTTATCCAGTCTGGTCTCAAACTCTGGCCTCAAGCTATCCTCCTGCCTCTGGCTCCCAAAGTGTCAGGATTTCAGGCATGAGCCACTGCACCCGGTCATCATGTTCTTGAGACTCTTGGCTTCCCTATCATACAGGTCTTCTTTCTCCTCCTACTTCTACCAGTCCTTCCCAGTTTTCTTCCCTGCTTCTTCATCTGCCTACTGCTTAAATATCCTTAGTATCTGTACCTTTATGGTTCTATTTGTGGCCTTTTCCCTCCTATTCCTTCCGGGATGATTTCCCAGAATCTAGTGGTGATGATTCCCATGTCTCCTACTCTGAGATCCCTGCCCTGATTTCCAGTCATATGGTTCATATATCCAACTCCTTAACAAATAGCTCCATCTGTCCCTGATTCATATGATAGACAACAGCCTTATTATTAGCCCAGACCATGCCATAGGCCTAACAGTCATCCTAGACTTCTAATATTTAGTTTGTAACTGAACCATCTTAAATACTTTGAATATGTTTTATCTTTAGTTTCCATTCCCACTGCCACTGCCTTAATCCAAGCTCTTCTCACTCCCCGCTGGATTTTGCTAGAGTCTTCTCACTGATCTCCTTGCCTCCAGTATTACCATCCTCCAATCTAATACCACCTCGCCAACAGAGCAGTTCCCCACTGTGTAGGGACCCAAGTGCATGCTCCTACAGTATCACAGTGCCCTCCACAATCTCACCCCTACCTAGGAGGCTTCTTCTGTTCTCACCTGTAACTCATCACTAGGAAAAGCTGCCACCTGCCTGCCCACACACCACCTCTCCACCCAGGCAAGAGTCTCCTTCCCCTGAAGTCTTCAATGTCCCTGCAACACAGGTGTCAGTTGTACTCATCTCTGTATGACATACTACAGGTATACTGAATTGCTATTATTTACTCACATTCTTATGTCGCTTTGAGAGCAGGGACCCTGTACGTCTTCAATCATATTCTCATCTTTTTCTACCATTACTGTTATTATTTATTGCAGCCATGATTTTTTGAGAGTCTATTCTGTATGAGACACTACAGTAAGAACTTTAAATATAGAGTTTCTTATTAAATTTGATGTTCATAACTATCCCAGGAGTAGGTATTATTACACATATTAAGGGACTGAAAAGAAGTGTTTTTCATGCATCAATTTTTGGGCCCAGAAACTTCTGCTGTGTACAGTCAAAGAGTGCTTTCTGCATAGCAATCATTCAGTAAATGCTTGTTCAATGAAGGCTAAATTAATCAAATCACTTAATGGGCTGTAGTTAGCAGATAAAAACATGTAAGTTACTATTTGTATTATTAACTGTATCAAAATATATTATGATAAGCATTTAACATATAGGATCTCATTTAATTCTCACAACTGTTTAAGTATTATTATAATTCCCACATTAACAATGAGAGAGGTTAAGTAACTTGCTCAAGATCTCACAACTAACAAAAGGCTAAATCAAGCCTCAAACACAAATCTTTGATTCCAACGGCAGTGTTTTGAACAGGCGGTCCATACTGCCTCGCTTACTTCATAAGGGCTTCCGAGGTTTAAGGCATATTGTATTAAAGGCACTCAATAATCGTTGTGACCATCATAGCATTGCAAAGGTGCTAAGCTGGGAATAAGCTGGGAATAACAGGCTAAGAAGGGAATAATAAATCACTGAACATGAATTTCCAAATATTTCTTTTTAAAACTTTGTTTCAGTTTATTTAGCATATTAATATGTATTCAATACTATGAAAAGCCAAAATAGAATAAAAACACAAAATTAATATTTAGAATGGAAATGGAAGAAATAATGAACCTGTTCCACACGTGTCTTACAAGCCAAAAAGGAATATCTAGTTCATGTCAACTCCTTCTATGGTTTGTTAATGGCATACTGAAGACAGATTAACAATGGTGCTAATGAACCCCACAGCCAAAGAGCTACGTGTTAATTAGAATAACAAAATATACTGGTGGTTCATTTGTGAATTCCTCTGGGGGGGAAGCTGGTGGAAACCATACAAACATCTCAAAGTTGCAAAAACACTGCTAGAGTTTTGCAATAGTCACTGTTAAAGATAGAAAGTAAATCAACAAAAGACAAAAGAAGTAATAATGAACAGAATAATTAATAGCTTTCTATGGTCAACTTTAAGCATAACTAATGGGAACTAGCTCATGTAGAAGGAAGTAAAAAGAGAGGAAAGACAAAATGGAGGATGAGGATGGGGGAAAAAAAAACAACAGGCCAAACGTTGAAAGTGAACAGAAGGACATTACAAAGGAAGGGGAACCCAAGTGGTTAACAGAAGAATCAGAGTAACAGAAGACACTGCAGGTTAGAAAGGGGAGAATAAGGAGAAATAGGACAAATGAGGAAAGGAGTTTGTGAAAGGGAACAGGCATAATACAGAAATATGTTTGGCCTCAAAGAGAAAAGGTGACTATGAATAGATGCAAAGATGCAAAGAGGGGAAACCAGAAGAATGTCACAGAATGAGAGCACTGAAAATATCCTAGGCTGGGCACAGTGGCTCATGCCTGTAACACCAGCACTTAGGGAGGCTGAGGTGGCCAGATTGCTTGAGCCCAGGAGATTACGACCAGCCTGGGCAATATGGTGAGACCCCCGTCTCTACAAAAAATACAAGAATTAGCCAGGCGCTCTGATGTACACCTGTAGTCCCTGCTACTCAGGAGGCTGAGGCAGGAGGATTACTTGAGCCTAGGAGGTTGAGACCGCAGTGAGTCATGACTGCACCACTGTATTCCAGTCTGGGTGACAGAGTAAGACCCTGTGAAAGAAAGAGAAGAGGAGAGAAGAGGAGAGGAAAGGAGAGGATGGGAGGGGAGGGGAGGGGGGGAGGGAAGAGAGGGAAGGAGAGGGGTGGGGGGAAGAAAGGCAGGAAGGAGAGAGTGGAGGGGAGGGAGGGAGGAAGGGAAGGAGGGAGGGAAGAAAGAAAGAAGGAAAGAAAGAGAAAGAAAGAAAAAAGAAAGAGAAGGAAGGAAAAGAAAGAAAGAGAGAGAGAAAGAGAGAGGAAGGAAGGAAGGAAGGAAGGAAGAGGGAGGGAGGGGAAGACAGAAAGGAAGGAAGGGAGGAAGGAAGGAAGAAAAAAGGAAGAAAGAAAAAGAGGGAGGGAGGGGAAGGAAGGAAGAGAAAGAGGGAGAGAGGGGAAGGCAGGAAGGAAGGGAGAGAGGAAGGTAGGAAAAAAGAAAGAAAGAAAGAGAGAGAGGGAGGGAGGAAGGAAAAAAGGAAGGAAGGAAGGAAGGAAAAGAGGGAAGGAGGGGAAAGCAGGAAGGCAAGAAGGGAGAAAGGAAGGTACGGAGGGAGGGAGGGAGGGAGGGAGGGAGGAGGGGGGAGGAAGGAAGGAAGGAAGGAAAAGAGGGAAGGAGGGGAAAGCAGGAAGGCAAGAAGGGAGAAAGGAAGGTACGGAGGGAGGGAGGGAGGGAGGGAGGAAGGAAGGAAGGAAGGAGGAAGGAAGGAAGGAAGGAAGGAAGGAGGGAGAAGAAAAGAAAGAAAGAAGAAAAGAAAATATTCTATTTCTCTACATGATATTTACTTCTGAAAAGAATTTCATGCAATTTATACTGTGAAGGAAAAGGAAAGGGGAGAGAAAAGCTAAAGAAAACTTTGAAATTAAGAAAAACTATTGACTCTAAGTTTCCTGGCAGCCAAGACAAAGAGAAGAACCTAACAGTGTATTGAAAGGAAGCAAATTAGGCCGGGTGCGGTGGCTCATGCCTGTAATCCCAGCACTTTGGGAGGCCAAGGTGGGCGGATCGCGAGGTCAGGAGATTGAGACCATCCTGGCTAACATGGTGAAACCCCGTCTCTACTAAAAATACAAAAAAAAAAAAAAAATTAGCTGGGCGTGGTGGCCCACACCTGCAGTCCCAGCTACTCAGGGGGCTGATGCAGGAGAATCGCTTGAACCCAGGAGGTGGAGCTTGCAATGAGCGGAGATCGCGCCACTGCACTCCAGCCTGGTGACAGAATGAGACTGCATCTCAAAAAACAAATAAATAAAATAGAAAGGAAGCAAATTAAATTACGCGTTTGAAAGAAAGCAATTTATTAGAAGCCAAGAGAAAAAAGGGATGTGATGAGAAGTGAAAAAGGACAAGAAGGCAGCAGTGGACTAAGAAAGGAAAAGGACGACAATAAGCGTAAGAAAGAAGAGGAATTGTGTGGTGGTCAGAAGAGGTATTGTAGAAAGGAGGGAATCGAATCAGCAGTCATGTGAAACGTGAAGCCCTCACCCCAGTCAATACAGGTGGGATGATGGGAACATTCCCCACATCCTAAAATACTCCCACAACGAGCTGTTTGAACATTCTAGGGCTCTTTTCTGGTGTGTGTGCATGTTGCTTGTATAAGGCATATGCCCCTGACAGAAGTAATGTATTCAACTTTTAAGTCACTTAGTCTTTGAAGAAGCACTTTCAAAAGAGGATTATTATTATTATTTTTCCTGGAGGGAGGCTGACGGGACTAAAACTGAGGAAGAGTGTGGAAGTATGTCATAGCCATGGGCAACAGGTGCTGGCAATGTCAGAGATGAACTCTGCCTATTCACAAGACTGTCAAAGTATAATTTTGAAAAAGCTAAAGCCATAATTCCCAGACAATTATCTAGACACTCTTTCAAAGTGACGCTGTGTTAACTTGACTCATAAGAAATCAAATGTGTTAATGAAAAAAGAAAGGAGATATTTAGAACTATTTCAGGCAGGGGGTGAGAAAGTGGGGTAACAGACAGGGGAAGAAAAGAAGGGGAAGAGGCGTTCCTGCAGGCGAGAGAGGCTGAGAAGGTGTGGGAAGCTTCGGGCTGGTGGGGGTGCATCGGGAAGCTGCCGCTGAAGTAGGAGGGCCCGACGGCTGGACGAGGAAGCCAGGGAGTGAGGGGTAGCGGGGAAGACACACCTCCAAATTCAGCATTTCGGACTCTGAGGACTCCTCGGATCCCGCCTCGCCCTCGCTCTGGTCTTCGTCTCCGTCCGCGTCCAGCTCCTGATAGGGGTGCATGAGCTGCTGGAGCAGGTAGGAGGAGGCTATGTTAGACCTGCCTTTCTTCTTCTGCCCCATGGGAAAAGAAGACCAGCAAGGCTGACGCTCTTTTTCTGAACGAAACTGTAACGATCGGGCTCCACTTTGGGATCTGCCCAAGCCTCTCAGGAGAGAGGCAGCTCTGGTCCTCAGGAGGGTCCTCTTGGTGGTCGCCATCTTGTTTAGGGGGGTTGCCTAGGAGACTGACCCCCCGGCAAGGGGAACCGCAGGGGATTCTGGGGCCTGTAGTCTCCTCCGCGCGTGCTCGCCTACTGCAGGCGGGGCAGTGGGAGCTCCACTTGACTTTTCTTTTTCTCAACCTCTTCTGTTATTTTTCTCTCTTTGGTCCGTTCTGTTCGCTTATCTTTCTTGTTTTCACCTCTTTTCGCTATACCCCCTTTCTTTGTCTCCAGTTGTTTCCTCCCTACCCTGAGAACCCTCTTAGAGTTTTGTCATCCCACGCTAGGATCGCAGGTGCGCCACGGTTCCCGCTTCATTCCCAAAGGGCTCTTTCCGCAGAGTTGTACTTTGGAAGTGTCTAATGTCTCTAAAGCTGACTGTAGGAAAGCTAGTACCATTGAAATTTATGCAGAGCGCGATGCTAGGAGATGAGGGTGCATACAAGTGAAATAGAAGGCATGGTTCCTGTCCTTATGATTTAATTGCAGATAATAAAGAGAAACTACCGGACGACGCCTGAGAGCTAATTTCCAATTAATTTACATTCCCCACCCCCACCCCCCAATGATAAGCCTTGTCCTTGGGGAGAAAAACTGGCAGTGGTCTAACAATCCAAACAGAGAGAGAAAAAACTGCTGTCAAATTGACACTGTATCTGAAAGCGTCTGAAAAGCTATTAGCATCCCATAAATAATTATATTAGTCAAGTGACCTGCATTGGCAATTATTTTAATATTGTTGCATAGGCTCTCTTTGCAGTTAAAAAAAATACTCTTTCAAGATAACAAAGCGTGATTTTATGCTAGTGTGATTTTATGTGACCCAAATCCCATAGCCTTAAGCTCCACAAAGTCGACACTCTATAGAAAAGCAGAATGAAAATTATAGTAACTATTATTGCCATAGTGATGACAATAGAGATCCTTGCAGGGAAGTAACCCTCATCTTCCTGGCCTTACAGGGCCTTTTCTGCACGCTTCAGTGACAGCAGTTGCAAATACAAAATGATCCTGTCAATGGCTGTCAGGGGAGAAGGAGAAAAAATCCTTATGGACACCATCCATTGACTATTATCTTTCTCAGTGCTTGAGGGGCCGTTAAAACTGACATAAAGCTTTCAGAATTACCTTCCTTCATTATCTTGCTAGTCATAAATGTAAAGGCCATAAGCAAAGTATCTCTTTCTGCCAGGCTCATCTTGCTTTTTGCTTATTTCTTTTTCCAATAAGTAGAGATTCCTCCAAGGGAATTTTCCCCACCCTAACCCTCGTAGGGCTTGGCTTTGGCTAAGTAACATAGGGAAGAATCAGGCAGAAAGTGTAAAAATGCAAATCTCGATCGTTTTTCTTTTTTTCAGTAACTTAATCAGCGTTTCTAGTGAGTTTCACCAATGTCGGTCTATTGAGGACAGTGTCTGAAGGCAGTCAAAGAATAATTTTCAAAAAATTAAAAAGAGCATTCTTATATAAAAAATAGAATGAAGCACATGTGAAAGATTCTATTTGACTCACTAATTAATGAAGAAATCAGGAAGATAGTAATTAGGTATTCAGAGTCTGTGAGAAAACATATTCTGAAATAAGTTTGCCAAGTTATAGACAAAACTGATTAATGTCCCACAGGGCAATCAAACTATAACCTTTGAGGTCATATGGTCTAAGAATTCTGCCTCCTTTGATCTTCACATCTACCCTCTGTCTATCCTCATTAGACAGATGAGACCACTGAGCCTCAGAGAAGTTAAATAACTCAGAGAGGTCAAAAGCCAAGTGGTGGTACTTAAGTCCAGACCTAGAATGACCAACTCCACAGTCCACCTTCAACTACCACTTTTGCGTGTGAAAAAAAATGTGAGTCAAGATAAAGCTACGCAATAAGAGGTCTCAGAAGAAAAAATACATCAGTCAAGGTTTTTTAAGTATTAATGAAAGAATTCATTCAGAGAAAAACCTTTTCATATAGAACCATAAAATATAAAAACCAGAATGAAACTACAAGTCCATCTTATCCCAATTCTTTTTACAGAAGAAATTAATAGCCTTCAGGGGCTAATGACTTGCCCCAAATTGCCAGGCTTGTAAGCCCCAGAGCAGGAATTAGAGTCTAGACCTCTTGTTGCTCAGTTTTTGCTCATGCTAGTTCACCAAACTGCTCACTAGGCTGGACTTTTACTAATAGAATCCCTACTTTGGGATTCTGGGCATCGAATTACAAGGCATTGTATCCATAAAACAAGTTATTTTATCAGGCAGAGAAGACAGAATTAGAGGGAGAGGAGGTGAGAGGAGGAACTATTTACTCTAAACTCTTCTCATTAGTACAAAAACATCAATAATCACTTCCATTTATTCATTGCTTACTGTAAACCAGGCCTGTTCTAAATGCTATATGCATATCTCGTTTAATTATTCCAACGACCCTCTGAAATAGGATTGACATCCCTATTTTCAAAGGAGAAGAAAGAGGCCCAAAGATGGTAAGCAATTGCCCAGTTACAAAATTTGTGTCTAAAGTGGCATATCAACTCAGGTCTTCCTGGATCCAAAGCCCCTAAAATTAACCATTAATACTCTTCTTTCTCCAAAAGTATGAATTAGTTGCTCAGTAACTTATCATAAGGCATAGAGAACCTGGCCATGGTGAGACTCTAAAAATGGGAGAGAGAGTGAGAATGGGGTGCGTGTGTGCGTGCGTGCGTGTGTGTGTGTGTGTTGGAGCAGGCAGGAAGACCTCAGGTTTCTCGGACCAGGGAATTAAGTGAGGTGGGCAAAGACAGTGGGATATGATTGTTCTGGAGAGCAGGGTCTTTTGTGATAGCACTGGATCCTTGCCACCTTGGGTGAGAGGAAGGAGAAAGTAGAAGAGTGACATGATGATACTCAAGAGTGCATTTTTTGAGAGGGCATCCAGGATAGGCTGTCCTGGAGGGAGAACCAAAGGGGTAAAGAGCTTACGTTGGAAAGAGGGTGCTGACTCCAGCTTCAACTTCATGATATCTTTGCGTTGGTGTTATTATTAACTCTTACTTACCTCAAACTCTTCTGTGTGCAACTGAGTTGTTCCCCCAGTCTGGAGCCAGCACCTAACCTCATTCAGAATGGAAAGAAGAGGCCAGGTGCACCTTCTGTTGCCTATATTTGGAAAGAATGCCTTTCTAGGAGTGTGGACCTTGGGCAAGGCAAAGAATGTGCGTCCCCTTCCCCTGTACATACTTACACCCCTTTTGTGCAAGGACAAACAGTGCTTCTCAGACAAGTTGAGATGGCAACACTTCAAACTCATGGTAATTTTTTATGGAACACTGTAATTTTTACAGAACACCTTGAAATGAAGAGAGAAGATAGACAATAGAAGGCACCATTAGTATTAACATAATAATAACAATTAAAACACAACCACATTCATATTTATGAGTAATTGCTAAATGCCAACTAAGTGCTTTACATATATAAACTCACTTAATCCCTAGAGATTAATATTATTATTCCCGTATTATAGATGAGGAAGGATAGGCATAGAAAGGTCATGTAACCTTCAATCCACTGTGTCAAATAGTGACAAAACTAGGACTCCGATACGAAGTCTGGTTTCCCAGCCTACATCCTTAATTAAAACGCTGTGCTTCCACTCAACTGCTTCAGTAAAACTTTATGGAGGAGAACCTTAAATTTGAGATAATTTGATGAATTAACTTATTATCCTTTGATGGTTTCTTATCCCTGTCTAGGAAGAAGAAAGCTTGTTATCTCATAAAAGCCTAGTGGGTATATAGACATTAAGCAAACGATTACACTAATAATCATGTCGTTTTATTTGTCATAAGGGCTAAGGAGGGAAAATATAGGAGCCATGAGAATTTCACCTGGAGCCTTGACCCAGTATGGTGGAGAGGGGCCCTTTAAAATGTTAGACAAACACTTTGAGCCTCATGATTATAAAGTTGAGAAAAGCCAACAACGGATGAGGAATGCAGGTGTTACCTTTGCAGAAATCAGCTACATTCAGAATATAATTGTCACAAGTAATTGCGCTAATAAGATCCGATAAAGTCTAGGCAGAATTCGACTGAGCCAAATAATATCCATCCTAGCAGATTATCAAAGACGCTTTGGAGGTAGGTTGCCCCAATAATAGAAAACCCAGATCGGATACTGGTGTTGAGATCAAAGATAAAAATTGCAGTCCAAGAAAAGATAATCCTAAAAGCTCAGAGACCAAGGCAAAAAAAAGTTAAGCCAATGAAGAATTGTTGCAAAGGAATTGCAAGCATCATGTTGTGAATAAAATCTGAACACAGGACTAGATAAGGATTACTGAGAATTTCTAGGTTGGATTATCTTAGCAGACACAAAACTGGATATCATCAGGGAAGTCACAAAGACTTAAAATCAAAATGATTAAAATGATGACCAGAAGGGACTGTGTGAAATCTTTTGGGGATGAAGATATGAGGACTTGAGAATGTTACACTAGGACAGTCGGGAGATCAAAGAAGACCAGGAGAAATTCAGGAAGAAATTTATGAGTAATTGCTAAGGTCTGACTCTAAATGAGTCCTGTTGGCCCCTCTGAATGCTAGCTTGTATCTTTTTAATTCTTTGGAGCCTTCAGAGTCTAGGCACTCCTGTGATTACAGGAGGTGGTAAAAGGAAGAAGTGCTTGAGAGACAAGTTTTAATAACTAAAGCGTCCCAGTGGCGCTGAATAATAAAAACAGAAAGAAGAGCAAATAGAAGACAGACACATGAAAGGTTCGAGAAATCCTGCCAGAGCACTTACACTTCAAAAATAGCAACACAGTTCATCTAGTTAAGAACAAGTGTGGAACAGTGCTGCTTTATGGAAAAGCAAATCATGCAGGCTTTGATATAAAGCACAGGTAACACCCAAGTCACCATTATCACCGACTGGTTATACAATCTATAAGGCCCTACTACACAGAGAGGACTGTTTCAGGCACTGGGGATACAGAAAAAGTTAAAGTCCTGGTCTCTTTATTCAAGGGATTTGCATTACGGTTGGAGCAGCAGGACACCTACACCAAACATATAAGTTAAAAGTATACAAGAGGAGATAGGTTCCACCTGATTGGTCTGGAGTTATGTTACAGGTCTTCAGGGAGGGACTGAATTGGAGGCAGCAGTGGCCATCACTTTCCCCTTACCACTGCTGGCAGATGGGGCTCACTCCTGGACTCAGATAATGCAATGCTCGAGCCAGTCCAGGGGAGTTAAGAGAAAAATCTCACTTGGGGTCAAATCTGTCCCAAGACAGCGTTGCTCAGGAGCTTTAGGGAAGAGGTAAGAATTGAGCGAGACCCTGAAAGAGGAGAAGGAAGTGGGCATTCTGGGAAGGGGAAGCAGTAGAGATAAAGGGGAGGAGGCTTGCTGGGCTGTGCTGCAGGAAGTCTCTGAGAAGTAATTATTAATAATATAGAAATAAACTCTGCTCACAGCAAGTCGGAAGAAGGACGAGGGTACTGCCTTCCTGTAAGAAAAGGGACATGAGTGAGGAAAAGGAGGAAATCGTGTCAAATGTCTAAGCAGAATCTAGAGATGAGAGTTAAAACAAAGGAAGAAAAGATGGGCACAGCTAGAGGTTCTGACAGCAGTGAGGAGAAGGCAGGAGCCTTATAACTCCTGGTCTTAGGTGACGTCTATTACACACAGATGATGCTCTCCCATGAGGTTAATAGGAGACTCTGTTGCCTGTGATCTACTGTACCTTTTAGGCACCTTATAGAACTTTTATTTATACCTTGTATCCAAACTTCCTCAGTTACTTCTCTCCCACAAGGGTGTTTCTCTTTCTTGCTGAAGGTCTCCTGCACATAGTGGTATGCTTTATAAACATGTATAACTGCTCACAAACTCATCTTTATGGTGATTATGCCAAATGCATCTGCCACTTCGTTCCTCCTAAGTGAAATGACATCCCTGCAGATGAGTGTTTGGAATGAAATGATCAGGATGCTTGTCTCAGAGAGGAGTGCCTAGACTCTGCAGCCTCCAAAGAATTAAAAAGACACAAACTAGCATTCAGAGGGGCTAACAGGACTCATTTAGAGTCAGGCCTGAGATCTAATCCAAACTAGCCCGAATGCCTACCTTCCAAGGTTACAAGAAAAGTTAAAGGAGATGAGTATAAAGTTGGCTGATTCAGCATGCTAGATTGCGAAGACAGCTACCAATTCTTCCCATCCCTGCATGCACAACCCTTGCAAGGTGACTTTTGTAGCTCTCCAATTAAGAAGTGGAATCTATTTCTCTACCCCTTGAATCTGGGCTTGACCATGAAACTTGCTTTGGCCAAAAACCAGTTAGCAAATGTGGTACAAATGCTTGGCCATTGGCTACTTGTTCTTGTTGCTCTTGGGAATGCTGTGACCACCCTGTGAAGAAGCTTAGGCTAGCCTGTGGGATAACAAGAGATGCTGGGGCCAGTTTCCCTTGTGGGCCTGGCCAACTGTATCCCATTGCCAGACATGAGAATGAAGCTAGCCCAGATTATTTGGTACCAGCTGCCTTGCCAACTGATTTATGAGGGAGCACAGTAAAAATCAGTTGAGATGACTCAGGCCAGAAGAACTGCTTAGGCAACCCAAAGAATCATAAGCCAAATCAATGGCTATTTTAAGCCACTAATATTTGGGATAGTTTGAAAGGCAGTAAAAGTTAACTTATACATACAGTACCTGGATGTATATAGGATGTGAGATGCCTACAGTCTCACTCAACTGGTTAGTAAAAGACTTTATTTTCTGACTCTCACTGAAGTGATTAGTTTCATATTAGTCTTTGCTACTGTGAGTACTATCTTCCGTAATAAACAAATCTTTGCTGCTATAAAGGCCAAAAAAGAAGCTGCAAATCTTTCCCACAATGAAAGTGTATTCATAGTCAGGGTTCTCCAGAGAAAGAGAACCAATAGGATGGAAGATGTTTCTTCAGAGAAACAGAATGAATAGAATAGGCTATAGATACATACATACATATTATAAGGAATTGATTCATGCAATTATGAAGATTAAGAATTCCATGATCTTCAGTTTGCAAGCTGGAGACTCAGGAGAGCAGGTGGTAAAATTCCAGTACAAGTCCAAGCACCTGAGAACCAGGAGAACTAATGGTGTAAATGCCAGTCTGAAGGCAGGGGAGGACCAAAATCTCAGCTCAAGAAGCCAGGCAGACAAAGTTTCCTCTTATTCAGCTTTTTTGTTCTATTCAGGTCTTTAATTAATTGGATGAAGCACACCACATTAGGGAGGGCAATCTGCTTTCTTCAGTCCACCCATTTGTATGTTAATCTCATCTAGAAACACCCTCACAGACACACCCAGAATAAAACTTGACCAAATATCTAGGCACCTCATATCCCACTCAAATTGACAAAATTAACTATCACAGCATGTAACACTTAGAGAAGTTTCTAAGTAAAGAACAGTGTCAGTCTTTTTTCTGCTGCTATAACAGAATACCAAAGACAGTAATTTATAAGGAAAATAATTTTATTTCTTACAGTGCTCGAGGCTGGGAAGTTCAAGAGCATGGTGCCACATCTGGCAAGGGTCATCTCACAGTAAAAGGGTAGAAGGCAGAAGGGCAAGAGAGGGTGAGAGGGCACAAGACAGAGACGAAAAGGGGGCCAAATTCCCAAAATAACTAACCCACTACCATGATAAACACATAATCCATTCATGAAGACAGAGTCCTTATGGCCCAACCACCTCCGAAAGGCCCCACCTCTTGACACCTCACAATGGCAACCAAGTTTCAGCATGTGTTTTGGAGGAGATGTTCAAACCACAGCAAACAGAAAGTCCTTTAGAATCTCTTAAAGGGAAAGAACAAACCTTACATCTTTGAATGTTGCTGTACCAGCCTTCCCATCCAGCCAAGTGGGCCTCATGCGTGCTCTGCAGGAACATCTTCGCCCATTTTGTGCACCACTGTCTGCAAAGTGCTCCAGCCTTCCTTAAAGTTTGTGATGATGCAAACCATTAAGAATACTACAAAGTCGGCTGGGCGCGGTGGCTCAAGCCTGTAATCCCAGCACTTTGGGAGGCCGAGACGGGCGGATCACGAGGTCAGGAGATCGAGACCATCCTGGCTAACGTGGTGAAACCCCGTCTCTACTAAAAATACAAAAAAAACTAGCCGGGCGTGGTGGTGGGCGCCTGTAGTCCCAGCTACTCGGGAGGCTGAGGCAGGAGAATGGCGGGAACCGGGGAGGCGGAGCTTGCAGTGAGCTGAGATCTGGCCACTGCACTCCAGCCTGGGCGACAGAGCGAGACTCCGTCTCAAAAAAAAAAAAAAAAAAAAAAAAGAATACTACAAAGTCTAGGATGCACATAGAAATAATAAGATAATAAGATAATAATAGTGAAAAGAGCCACACTTGCATGAAAAAGTACAAGTAGACGAGAAGTGGCTTTGAAATTCCTTCCCCTTCAAATCAAACATTAAATGTTTAAAATGGAAAGAGTATCATAAAAAGAGAATCACACCCTGAGTCATTTCACACAGGGCCTTCTGGTGAGGCATAGGACATCAGCAACATGCATTTCTGGAGGACAAAAATCCATTGCCTTGTGAGGAATAAGACAGAAGCCTGACCTTTGTCCCTCATTGCCTTTAGATATCAAGGTGAGTGATTTTGTGTTTGAATTATTTACTGATACATATACAGTCTTGCACATACAAACAGCTTTGAGTAGGCTTGGTATTTCCATTATAAATAAATTGAGACATAGGGCATTTTTCAAAGTCATTCATTATTCAGGCATCCTCAAGAAGTTCTCACTTTGTCACGTTCTGACTTTCATTCCTGAGCAAATCAAGCTACTCAAAAGTCTGTCTGGACTGGAAACTCATTCTGAAAGTGATTTATGGACTTCTACAAAATTCTTTTGAAGAAAAACCATTTTAGAGAAATTTGATTTTAACTCTTTAGGTATTGAGTTTCTCTTAATACTACAGCCTTTAAAAACATTGTGGTAAAATACACATAACATAAAATTTACCTTTTAGCTATGTCTAAGTGTATAGTCCACTGGCATGAAATACATTCACATTGCAGTGCAATCCACCTGTCTCAAGATCTTTCACCTTCCAAAATTGAAAGTCCATTGCTCCTAAATGATAACTCCCTATTTCTTTCTCCCCTGTTCCCTGGCAAACACCATTCTACTTTCTGCCTCTATGAATTTGACTAGTCGAAATACCTCATATAAGTGGAATCATACAGTATGTGCCTTTTTGTTACTGGCTTATTTCACTTTGCATAACGCTGTTAAGGTTCATCTATGTTGTAGCATCTGTCTGAATGTCCTTCCTTTTTAAGGCTGAATAATATTTCATTGTACAGATAGAGCACATTTTGCTTGCCCACTCACCTTGTCAATGGACGCTTAGGTTGCTTCCACCTTTTGGCTATTATGAATAATATTGCCATCAACTTGGGTGTCCAAATATCCCTTTAAGAACCTTCTTTCAATTATCTGAGGTATATACCTATAAATCGAGCTGCTAGATCATATGGTAATACACTGGCTTTAGAAAATGCCATATAGTTTTTCACACTGGTTGCACCATTTTACATTCTTACCAACACTGCACAAGGGTTTCCATTTTGCTACATTCTCATCAACACTTATTTTCTTTTTTTTATAGCAGCCATCCTAAAGGGAACAGGATTATTTCTCATTGTGGTTTCCATTTACATTTCCCTAATGTAATGTTGAGCATCTTTTCATCTTTTCATGTGCTTGTTTGACATTTGTATATCTTCTTTGGTGTAATGTCTATTCAAGTCCTTTGCCCATTTTTAAATTGGGTTATTTGTTCTGTTATTATTGAGCTGTAGGAGTTTTTGTTTTGTTTTGTCTTTTTGTTTGTTTGTTTGTTTTTTTGATTCAGAGTTTCATTCTGTCATCCAGGCTGGAGTGCAATGTCAAGATCTCGGTTCACTGCAACCTCCACCTCCTGGGTTCAAGCAATTCTCCTGCCTCAGCCTCCTGAGTAGCTGGGATTACAGGCGTGCACCACCACGCCCAGCTGATTTTTGTATTTTTAGTAGAGACGGGGTTTCATCATCTTGGTCAGGTTGGTCTCAAACTCCTGACCTTGTGATCCGCCCACCTCGGCCTCCCAAAGTGCTCGGATTACAGGCGTGAGCCACCACACCCGGCCAGGAGTTCTTTATATATTTTGGATATTAACCTCTTATCAGATCCATGGTTGGCAAGTAGTTTTTCTCCCATTCTATGGGTTGTGTTTTCACTTTGTTGATTGTGACTTCTGATGCAAAGAAGTTTTTAATTTTGATGTAGTCCAGTTTATCTATTTTTACTTTTATTGCCTATGCTTTTGCTGTCATGTCCAAAAAGTCATTGCCAAATCCAATATCATTAAGCCTTTCCCCTCTTTTTCTTCAGCTTCACTGAGGTATAACTGACAAATAAAAATTATATATATTTAAGGTATACAATCTGATGTTTTGATATAAGTACACATTGTAAAATGATCACTACAATCAAGCTGATTAACATATCATTGGCTTGTATAGTTATCATTTTCTTTCGTGTATGTGTGTGTGCATGTGTGGCGAGAACACTGAAGATCTACTCTATTAGCAAATTTTAGTATACAATACTATATTGTTCATTATAGTCACTATGCTATACACTAGATCTCCAGAACTTAGTCATTTTGCATAATTGAAACTTTGTACCCTTTACTAAAATCTCCTTATTTCGTCCTCTCTCGGGCTCCTGGGAACCACCATTCTACCCTCTGTTGCTATGAGTTTCACTTTTTAAAGATTCCACATATGAATGAGATCATGCACTATTTCCCTTTCAGTATTTGGCTTACTTCACTTAGCATAATGTCTTCCAGGTTCATCCATGTTGTTGCAAATGACAGGATTTCTTTCCCTTTTAAGACTGAATAATATTTCATTTTATATATATGTTTGTTGTATATATATGTATATGTGTGTATATATATAATACATATGATTGGATATGACATAAAAGTACAGGAAACAAAAGCAAAGATGACAAGTAGCAAGATGACATCAAAATTGAAAACTTATGTGCATCAAACATCAAAATCAACAATGTTTTATACTGTCCAGGACTGGTGGCTCATTCCTGTAATCCAGCACTTTGGGAGGCCAAGGTGGGCAGATCACCTGAGGTCAGGAGTTTGAGGCCAGCCTGGTCAACATGGCATAACCCCATCTCTACTTAAAATACAACAATTAGCCAGGTGTGGTGGTGCACACCTGTAGTCGCAGCTACTCAGGAGGCTGAGGCAGGAGAATTGCTTGAACCCAGGAGGTGGAGGTTGCAGTCAGCCAAGATCATATCACTGCACTCCAGCCTGGGTGACAGAGCAAGACTCCATCTCAAAACACACACACACACACACACACACACACACACACACACACAGTTATATACATACACACACACACACACACACACACATATATATACATGTATCTGACATTTTCTTTACACATCCAACTGCCAATGGGCATTTAGGTTGTTTTCATATCTTGGTTATTGTGAATAATGTTACAATGAACATAGCAATGTAGCTATTCCTTCCAAATCCTGATTTCATTTCCTTTGGCTATGTGCCCACAAGTGGAGTTGCCAGATCACAGGATAGCTCTATTTTTAAGAAAATCCTATACTGTTTTTCATAATGTCTGTATCAATTTACATTCCTACCAACGGTGTACAAGCATTCAATTTTCTCCACATCCTCACTGTATTAATCCATTCTCACAATGCTATAAAGACATACCTGAGACTGGGTAACTTATAAAGAAGAGAGGCTTAATTGGCTCCCGGTTCTGTGGGTTGTACAGGCTTCTGTTTCTGAGGAGGCCTCAGGAAACTGACAATCGTGGTGGAGGGTGAAGGGGAAGTAAGCACATGGCTGGCATGAGAGAGAGCAAAGTGGGAGGTGCTACACACTTGTAAAAAACCAGATCTCACAAGAACTCTATCATGAGGCAGCACTAGGGAGATGGTGCCAAACCATTAGAAACCACCCCTATGATCAAATCACCTCCCACCAGGCTCCACCTTCAACACTGTGGATCACAATTCAACATGAGATTTTGGTGGGGAAATGCAGCCAAACCATATCACTCACCAACCGCTGTTTCCCTTGATAGTGATGTTGAGCATCTTTTCATATACCTATGGCCATTTGTATGTCCTCTTTGAAAAAGTGTCTACCCAGGTCCTTTGCTCCTTTTTTAATTTGGTTATTTGTGTTCTTTGCTATTGAGTTATATGAGTTCCTTATATATTTTGGATGTTATCACCTTGTTAGATATGTGGTTTGCAAACATTTTCTCTCATTCACTCTGTTGATTGTTTCTTTTGTGGTGCAGAAGGTTTTCATTTTGTTGCAATGCCACTTGTTTATCCTTGCTTTCGTTGCCTGAACTTTTCTGTCATATCCAAAAAATTGTTGCCAAGACCAATGTCAACAAAGTGTCAAACTGTAAAATATTTAAAAAGGTTTATTCTGAGCCAAATATAAGTCACGAAGGCCCAGGACACATTCCCCAGGAGAGTCTGAGAACATGTACCCAAGGTGGTTGGTTACAGCTTGATTTTATATATTTTAGGGGGACAGAAGTTTCAATCAGACATCAATCAATACATGTAAGGTGTTCAGTCTGAGAAGATGGAACAACTCAAAGTGCAGGCTTCAAGGTCATAGGTGGATTCAAAGACTTTCTGATTGACAATTGGTTGAAAGAGTTAAGTAATTATCTAAAGACCTAGAATCGATAGAAAGGAGTGTCTGGGTTAAGATAAAGGGTTGTGGAGACCATAGTTTTTATTATGTAGATGAAGCCTTCAGGTAGCAGGCTTCAGAGAGAATAGATGGTAAATGACTCTTATCAGACCTAAAAAGTTGCCAGACTCTTAGTTCTCTCCTGGATCAGGAAATGACCTGGAAATGGAAGGGGATTCTCTCCAGAATGTAAATTTTCCCTGCAAGAAATAGTTTTGCAGGGCCATTTCAAAATATGTCAAAGAAATATATTTTGGGGTAAAACACTTTGATTTCTTTCAGGGCCTGCTACCTGTCATGTGATGGTATACTAGAGTCAGATCGGAATTCAGTATCTTATTGTTACAAAAGTCTGTTTTGTCAGTCTTAAGATCTCTGTTTTAATGTTAATGTTGGTCAGCTGTGTTTGTATTGCAAAGGGAGGAGGGTATAATGTCTGACCCTCCCCCTTCCCATCATGGCCTGAACTAATTTTTCAGGTTTACTTTGGAATGTCCTTGGCTGAGAGACTAGTCACTCAGTCAGTTGGGGGTCGGGGGAGAGCTTAGAGTTTTATTTTTGGCTTACACCAAGATCAACATTAAGAATCATTTTTTTCCTGTGCTTTCTTCTAGTAGTTTTACAGTTTGAAGTCTCATGTTTAAGTTTTTAATCCCCCCCCCTTTTTTTTTTTGAGATGGAGTCTCACTCTGTCACCCAGGCTGGAGTGCAGTGGTGCGATCTGGGGCTCACTGCAAGCTCTGCCTCCCAGGTTCAAGCGATTCTCCTGCCTCAGCCTCCTGAGTAGCTGGGACTATGGGCGTGTGCCACTGCACCCAGATAATTTTTGTATTTTTAGTAGATATGGGGTTTCACCATGTTGGCCAGGCTGAGCCCAAACTCCTGACCTCAGGTGATCCACCCGCCCTGGCCCTGCAAAGTGCCGGGATTACAGGCGTGAGCCACCATGCCTGGCCAAGTTTTTAATCCATTTTGAGTTGATTTTTATATATGGTGTGAGATAAGGGTGCAATTTCATTCTTTTACCTGTGGACATCCAGTGGTCCCAATATCATCTGTTGAAAAGACCCTACTGCTTTTTAAAAATATATTGTTTGCTTCTCTTCATCCTTCAGCTTCCTGCTGTGGCTAGGCCCCAAGGACCTCAGCATCCTTTATTAGTTTCCTTAACCTTGCCCATACCTCTGTACATCGACCCTTTATTAAATTCTCTTCAGAATTTTGAGTGGGTCAAATGTTTCCTGCTGGGCTCCTGCCCAATAAGAATGGTGTGTGAACATAAAGACAACCATTTGAAAGGAGCCAACAAAACTAGTCTAGAGAGATATTCATTATGGTACTTACATCCTGTTTGGAACTTGACAGTTAAGTGAGAGAGACCCAGGAGTCATGTCTCCTGTGCTTTTTCTTTTTCTTTTTTATTTTCTTTTCTTTCTAATCTTTCTTTTCTTTTCTTTCCTTTTTTTTTTTTTTTTTTTTTTTTTTTTTTTTTTTTTTTCTGTACGGGCATGGGGAACTGTGGGGGAAAAAAGGAAAGGGAAATTCTGAGGTGAGGTGTGTGTGTGTGTGTGTGTTTTAAAGGCTAAGATTCCAAAGGGAAAACTTGATGTAAGAGACCAACATCTCTTACTGAGTAGTGATTCATATAGTTATTATATGCAGACAAGTAATAGGATTTTACACTACCAGCAGCTTAAAGGATCCAGGAGGGTTTCTTCAGTCTCCCTAAACCCAGACAAGATGTTAAGCATTGTTTATGTATCACTCAGCCACAGAAATACATTTATAATTTGGACATAACAAGTGAATGCAGGACTGGATTACATTAAGCAAAATTTATCATACCAGAAGTGAATGAGAGCTATGACACCAATCTGGGACTACCGGAGTGTTCTATTTCTCTTGTTCTTGCTCTTTTAGTCCTCTTTCAAAGGGATTGTATCCTCTTGTAGCCAGCCACGCATGAGCGTTGTAAACCCAACCTATTTCAAGGATAATAACCATCACAATTTACACAGTTAAATGACTACTTCCTAATCCCTTGTTGTCTCAAAAATTACTCTTTATGTTAAACTTTTTAAAATAAATAAGTGGACATGGATCACAGTTAAACTATAGATAGAGAGATCTTCTCCCCATCTAATCAGCTCATACGTATTGAAATAATGACGTAAGGCTAGGAGAGACGACTTCTAAATTTGATACATATTTCTTTATCTCAACATTTCTCAGAGACGCTGCCAAACCTTCTTAGATAAATCCTAAACGATATTTTATATTTTCATTATGCTTGTTCTTAAAAATGAAAATATAAAGACAAAGTATTTTTCACCCTGGCAATAAACCTGCACAGGCAGAGAATTAGATGTCAGAATCTTTAGCAGAAGCCACATTATTTAACTGATGAATTAATAGGAATTTGTGGAAGAGGAGGTAGGATGGAAAGTTAAAGCTGAATAACAATTAGGTTGTTTTGTCATTAAAATTCCACTTTTAGCTGCTACTAATTTTCTTTTGACCACAAAAGACATTAGTTTTTCTGAGTGAAGAAGAAAAAGATCTATATTGTTTTACAACAGTATCTACCAGAGAGGCTGCCATTGTAGGAAGAGGTTGTCATTTGAATTGCTTAGGAAGAAATAGATGAACAGAGGGTAAAGATAGGGAGAGAAAAGAATACACCATGGTCTATGTCCAGTCTTGACTGCACAAGCAGACTCAGATGGGAAGCAGCAATATTGTTTCCAGGGGTAAGGGAATGAATGAAGGAGGGCAAGAAGAAAGAGCAGAGGCAAGCTCCTCAACCCAGGGGAAGAGAGTGCTGAACACCAACGTGGGCATGGGCCAGGTACTGTCCAGAAAAGGATCAGGTGCTTTAGCAGGGAAGGTCATGTTATTCAGGATCAAAGACAAGTCTGCTTACCTTCAAGTGACAGTGTGGCTATTGGCTTTAAGCCTTTAGCAAACTTCCATCTTGAAATATTAGTTGGTGCCCAGAACTTACCTGGGGATGATGGGGTTTGAGAAATGCTACCCCAAAATGTCACCTTGAGGTACTGAATATTTCACACCAAAAGAATTTGAGAAAACTACAGAAGCAGAAAGGTCACTCTGACTGCCACCCACCCTCCCCAACCTCCTGAAGCAGATCATAAAACCTAACAAGGATTTGCCGACCTTCCCCTGAAGCAGGTCAAAAGACTCTAATGTGGGAGGTGCCCACCTGCATGTGGAAGAAATAACATTCTTATCTTTGAAGACACAGAGATGGCAAGAAGAATCTGAACAGGGCTTGCTAAGTTTCCCTCAGTTTATTACCATTAGATCATTCCTTTTTTGCCATATCATGATTCTCCACAATTTTCTGCTCTTCATCAAACCTACTATTAAAAAATGCTCAGGGCCAGGTGCGGTGGCTCACGCCTGTAACCAACACTTTGGGAGGCCGAGGCGGGCGGATTGCCTGAGCTCAGGAGTTTGAAACAAGCCTGGGCAACACGGTGAAACCTCGTCTCTACTAAAATCCAAAAAGAAAAAAAAAGAAAAAATTAGCTGGGTGTGGTGGCATGTGTCTGTAGTCCCAGCTACTCAGGAGGCTGAGGCAGGAGAATTGCTTGAACCTGGGAGGTGGAGGTTGCAGTGAGCCGAGGCAGCACCACTGCACTCCAGACTGGGTGACAGAGCGAGACTCCATCTCCAAAAAAAAAAAAAAGAAAATACTCAGGTTTAACCACTTCTTCAGGTCTTCTTTATGAAGGCTCCTGTATCACATAAAACTTATATTAAATAAGTTTGCCTGTCTTTTGGGGGCCCGGCCAATGGACCTAAGATGGGTAGAAGGAGACAATTTCCTCTCCTATAGGGCACAGGACTTGGGTTTGCAGCCTGATTACCCCTTCCCACCCTAGTCTGCCTTCCCTTCCCAAAACAAATGCTGGTCTACTATTAGGATCACCAGGGCTACCCACCTACCTTGTTCACGATTTCAGATAATAAATATAGAAACTGGATACATTTCATTGTTACGCAGGCCCGTTGATAAATTAATTGAGGGCAAAAGAGCACAGGCATTTGAGTTACGTGACAAACTGTAGAATTTCAGCTATAGACTGTCAAAGCTACAATTCTGAGCTCAACCACTCAAAGACCAAAGTGTCTAAGGTGAAGAAGTATCACTGCATGAGTAATATGTAGAAATGCAAAACAAGGATGAAGCCACCACTGCTCAACTCAAGACTACTACTAGAAAATCAAACATTCTTCTTAAAGCAACTCTGGTAAGCACACAACTTCTAGAGGAACAACAGCAAATCAAAGAAAGCTGATTCCATAAACTTGGAGCCACTCTACTAGAATAGAGGAACAAGAACTCCCCCTCAAAGACCAACAGTTAGAGAGCTGCCATGAGAGCCTGAGATTAACAAAGAAGAAAAAAAAGAAAGAAAAAAGAAAAAAAGGAATAAGGCCAGGCACAGTGGCTCACGCCTATAATCCCAGTACTTTCATCACTTTGGGAGGCCAAGGCAGGCAGATCACCTGAGGTCAGGAGTTCGGAACCAGCCTGGCCATCATGGTGAAACCCCATCTCTACTAAAAATACAAAAATTAGCTGGGAGTAGGGGAGGGTGCCTGTAATCCCAGCTACTCAGGAGGCCGAGGCAGGAGAATAACTTGAACTCGGGAGGTGAGGTTGCGTTGAGGTGAGATTGTGCCATGGCACTCCAGCCTGGGCAACAAAGCCAGACTCTGTCTCAAAAAAAAAAAAAAAAAAAAAAAAGGAATGACTCAGCAAGAAGATGGCAGACCCTCACAAAAATGAAATGTGGGTCAGAGCCTCAGCCCTCCCTTGCCTTCCTAATGGCTCCTCTGAAAGTAGCTCTGTTAACTTTGCGGCTATCCCTTAAAGACACAAGGAAATGAACATCCCGTGACCTCATCACAGCACTAAAAGGGGTCATATTTCAGTTGGAAAACGGCAGTCTTTCTCTGTAATTTACATACTACACAGAAGCTTCTAGATTCCTGGAATTTCCCTTAGGAAGATAAGAAAAGTTTTTTCAAAAGTGCCTAGGCTAACCCATGGTCTAGCAGGAGAAAGTGAACTAAGTCCAGATGACTCATAAAGATGGGTGGCTGTGGTAATACAATGCGATTATGTACTAATGGAGCTATGGACCAGTGGCTAACAGAAAGCAGCAGAAATGGGGGCCAGTGGAGCTCTTTTTGTACCCAACAGTTCTCACTTCATAGACTAGTGAACAAGTGGAGTACCAAGTCCTAGTGAGGAGAGATAACATGCCAATGTTTTCGTTTTCAGTTTGAGCCTCCAAATTTGACTGGCTCTAGGTGCCTCCCTTCCTCAATATTTTACGAAGACATGCAATCCTACCAGTTTTCTCTGTGGACGCTGTGAACTGTAAATTATTTATTGCATTTCCTCTGAAAACAAATCTAGGATGTCAACCCGCTAGCAAACTAATAAGCAGCTGGCCCACCAGGTACTGCCACCATTTTGGACATATGTAGAATAACGGGATTTCACAGTAAGGGCACCTTCTATAATCCGGGCATTATACTGAGTTCTTCACACACTTTCTGTTTCTTAATATTTATAATGGTGGGAATTATTATCCCCACTTTGCAGAGGAACAAACATAGTTTAGGAATTTAGGTGACTTGCCTAAGACTGACAGCACATAAGCTACTCAGTGGTGCTGCAAAAAATGTCAACCCAGGTTTTCCGATCCCTAAACCCATGCTCTTTCTATCACATTCTGTGCATCCCACAGAAAACCAGCTTGGACCTTTCCTTATTTCCCTTGATGATGATAACTGCCTTTGGATGTTTCCAGTGGTTAAATGACTACTTAAACTATGTTGCCTTTTTTTTTGGGGGGGAGAATCTGGGGCAATTAATTACTACACATTCATTTCTTTTCTTGTAATTTACAGAGCTTTCTTTCTGAAATGCAGAGCAACTACACAGGAAGCCGGAGGAAACTTCTCTCCCCATGTTCTTTTGTAAGATCCAACAGGTATCTGTCAATAAAAAGCAGTCATTCAGGCTGGAGCTCTTTAATGTGATAATGAGATAATGCTAGGTCTCAGATTTCTCTGGGGCTTTTCAAGGGTCTGCAGACTGCACCCCACTTGTATCTCTTGTCCCAATTTGGTCCCTCTCTGTATCCTCCTCCCACTCCTCTCTCTCAGATGCAAATGAATGTCTCAATATTCTCTGTCTTTTTACTCTTAACCCCTTTACAATCTTAAATTCACAGAGCACCCCAGATCTTCATCACTAAATTCACCAAATAGTGTGGATTGCCTACTACGTGCAAAGCACTGTGGTAAGTGTGATGCAAGATATAAACTCCAGTAAAGTCAAGTCTCTGCCCTCAGCTTATACTCTTGAAAGGGAAATAAATCAGGGTAAAGTAAGCAGAGAGTACAAATCAGGGTACCATCTTTTACCAGCTGAGGAAGAAAGAGCAGGTGAGCCTTGGGGGTGAGCAGACAGGGGGAGGGGGGCAGAAGAGGGGAGTCAGCTCCTGCCTCCTTCACTTTGCAGATCAACTGCAGGACACTGCAGGTTCCAGGCCCCTCACTATTTTTTCCACCTCACCCTTTTCTTGACTCTCTTCTTAACTAGCCCATTGCCCCTTGTTGTGCACTACTGCCTTCCCTCTGCAATGAGGAGCTCTCTTCAACCACTTTTTAAAATGTAGTATTGAGGCAGGAGAATAGGATCTGGAGGCAGGGAACATAAGGCCAGTTCATGCTGACCTCCTAGAACTAAATCAAATGGAAACACTTCAGCTATGACAGGAAATATCCTTTCCATTTACACAGGGCATACACCAAGTAAATGAGTTTGTAACTTTATTTCATCCTCCTCATTTGCATAGGGCATACACCAAGTAACCAGTAGAAACCTCTAGAGGGTATTTAAATGGCAGAAAATTCTGTAACCGGCTCTTGTGCCCCTGTGCTTGGCCTGCTCCCTCTCTGTGGAGTATACTTTCGTTTTCAAAAAATCTCTGCTTTTGTTGCTTCATTCTTTCCTTGATTCATCTGTGCGTTTTGTCCAATTCTTTGTTCAAGATGCCAAGAACTGGCTGGCCACCGTGGTTCATGCCTGTAATCCCAGCACTTTGGGAGGCTGAGGTGGGCGGATCATGAGGTCAGGAGTTTGAGACCAGCCTGACTAACATGGTGAAACCCTGTCTCTACGAAAAATACAAAAATTAGCCAGGCATGGTGGCACACACCTGTAATCCCAGTTACTTGGGAGGCTGAGGCAGAAGAATCACTTGAACCAGGGAGGTGAAGGTTGCTGTGAGCTGAGATCACGCCACTACACTACATACAGCCTGGGGAACAGAGTGACACTCAGTCTCCAAAAAAAAAAATATGCCAAGAACCTGGACACCCTCCACCAGTAACATATTTTATTGCTGCTAGCTGCCACCCCTTCTCCCTGGGATCTTCTAAGGTTGGGCATGAGGAAGAGCCAGCTCCAGGATGTTGAGTAAAATCTCATCCCTCAGCATCACCTGAGGGAACAAGAGTTTAACAGGAGAGGGACTGGGGCTTCCCAGGGTAGAGAGTGGGCAGATGCCTTGGCTTCTGTCTGTGAATAAGGTTCCCTGTCTGCCCTACCCTATCAGTAGGTGTATGTGGCTTCAGTGTTGGGTTGAGTGAGATCTGCTGGTACTGTTGTGGGCTGAGATGGGGGCAGTGGGATGGGCTGCATCCAATGAGCCACATACCTTGATGAGAATGTGAGATAGGCTTGGATACCACATGGCCTGCATTTGATACAGGAGGGGGGCAGGAAAGTGCTGGGTAGAGAAGGGCATGGTTCCTGGCTAGGGCTCTACCCTCAGGCCTGTGCCCACAGACCTAAGTGAGGACAGGCGTTTCTGTTTTCATACCCAAATGCTGCATTTTGCAAGACCACCCAGGCCTGCCATGCCCCTATCCTGTGCCCATGAAAACCCCAAAACCCTAGTGGGCACAGACACAAGTGGCTGGATGTCAAGAGGAACACACTGGCAGAAGAGCACACCAGCAGACACCAGAGACACTGGCAGGTAATGTACAACAGGACAACGTGAAGTTCAGTCAAGGGTGGTTGGAAGAGAACCCGGCCACTGAGAGGCCTGACTCCAGGGAAAGATCACCCTGCTTCTGGCTCCCGTCCATCTGCTAAGAGTTACTTTGACCACTCAATAAAACCTTGCCCTCATTCTCCAAGCCCATGTGTGATCCAATTTTTCCAGTACAGTAAGGCAAGAACCCCCGAATACAGAAAGCCCTCTGTCTTTGTGATAAGGCACAGGGTCTAACTGAGCTGATTAACACAAGCCACCTACAGATGGCAAAACTAAAAGAGCACATTGTAACACATGCCATGTGACTTGTTCAATGACAGAGATACGGAAATCTACCAAGTACTGCCAGTAGAGTTGGCCTCTGTCCTTATGATACTTAACAGTAAAAAGGACCAGTAATACTGAAAATTAGGGCCTTTACTGGTAACACCAGCTGTTACTGGTAATATGTACTTGGGCAAGGCATTTATCCTCTTATATCCTCAGTTTCCCAGCAGAAAAATGGTGTTAATCTATGCGTTGCTCAGTTGAATGTAAGAATTACCGGCCAGGCGCGGTGGCTCAAGCCTGTAATCCCAGCACTTTGGGAGGCTGAGACGGGCGGATCACGAGGTCAGGAGATCGAGACCATCCTGGCTAACACGGTGAAACCCCCGTCTCTACTAAAAAAATACAAAAAACTAGCCGGGCGAGGTGGCGGGCGCCTGTAGTCCCAGCTACTCAGGAGGCTGAGGCAGGAGAATGGCGTGAACCCGGGAGGCAGAGCTTGCAGTGAGCTGAGATCCGGCCACTGCACTCCAGCCTGGGCGGCAGAGTGAGACTCCGCCTCAAAAAAAAAAAAAAAAAAAAAAAAGAATTACCTGAAATAGTGTAAATGCAGTGCCTAGCATGGTATGTGGCACATAGAAAAAACACTGGGTAGGCCGGGCGCGGTGGCTCAAGCCTGTAATCCCAGCACTTTGGGAGGCCGAGACGGGCGGATCACGAGGTCAGGAGATCGAGACCATCCTGGCTAACATGGTGAAACCCCGTCTCTACTAAAAAATACAAAAAGCTAGCCCAGCGAGGTGGCTGGCGCCTGTAGTCCCAGCTACTCGGGAGGCTGAGGCAGGAGAATGGCGTAAACCCGGGAGGTGGAGCTTGCAGTGAGCTGAGATCCGGCCACTGCACTCCAGGCCGGGCGACAGAGCGAGACTCCGTCTCAAAAAAAAAAAAAAAAAGAAAAAAGAAAAAACACTGGGTAAATATTCTCCTTCTCCCCAGTTCCTTTCTATTAAAATTTGAGATTCAAGCTTGCCTTTGCACTGTAGGGGAACAAAAACATCTTTTCCTCATCCATTGTTAGCTTCATGATAAAGCCCCTATAACATAAAACAGATTAACAAGAGAAAAAGCATACAAATTTATTTAATAAGTTTTACACACATGGAGCCTTTATAAAGAAATAACCCTAAGAAACACTTTAAGTATAATTTAATGCTAAGTTTAGTGAAGAATGGACAG
The DNA here is from genome assembly GCF_007565055.1 of Rhinopithecus roxellana. Classification (NCBI taxonomy): domain Eukaryota; kingdom Metazoa; phylum Chordata; class Mammalia; order Primates; family Cercopithecidae; genus Rhinopithecus; species Rhinopithecus roxellana. The sequence goes on from NC_044554.1 coordinate 59,142,765, forward strand.
TCATGGAGAAATATGACTGGACAAAGTGGGGATGATTTGATGGTAATAAACTAGGGATATCTTAGCAAGGTCTATTTGTTCAGATTCTTCTCTGTGTCTTTGTATCCTCAAAGATAAGAATGTTCCTTTCCTGTAGGTGTAGAGAGGGCACCTCCTGAATAAGGGTCTTATAACCTGCTTCAGGGGAAGGTCAGAAAATCCTTCCTAGGTTTTATGCTTCAGAAGAGAAGTGTGAAAGAAAGTCAGAAAGTGACCCTCCTGCTTCTTTGGTTTTCTCAAATTCTTTCACCCTACAATGTTCAATATGTCAAGGTAGCCATATTTTTGAGTAGCAAATCCTGAACCCCATCAGCACAAAATAATATCTGTAAACTGAGTCCTGTAGCTTTTATTTATTTATTTATTTATTTGAGATGGAGTCTCACTCTATTGCCCAGGCTAGAGTGCAGTGGCACAATTCAGCTTACTGCAATCTCCACCTCCCTGGTTCGAGCCATTCTCATGCTTCAGCCTCCCTAGTAGCTAGGACTACAGGTGCATGCCTCCATGAATGGCTAATTTTTGTATTTTTAGTAGAGACTGGGTTTTGCCATATTGACCAGGCTGGTCTCAAACTCCTGAACTGAAGTGATCCGCCTGCCTTGGCCTCCCAAAGTGCTGAGATTATTGGCATGAGCCACCACCTACGGCCCTGAGTCCTGTAGCTTTCAAACAGGAGGAAATACCTTATAATTTTGAAGAAATCTCTAGAAAATTAACTGGTCACACATTTTGAAGTGTTAAAAAAATCTGGGGATGGGGAATCATTAGACTGGGGTGACTCCAACATTTTAAGTTTTTATGTAAGCAGACCAAAGCCTGATGTAAACGCCAAAACAAAACTAAAAACTTCACCAACCAGAAACTGCCAATAAACCTCCAACTAAGATCTTTCTACTGTAAGCAGTGAAATAGATTTTCTTTGTGTTACTTCCATCCCAGCCTATAAAAGCTCACTGCTCATGCTGCTACAGCTACAGAGCTCTCTGAACCTTTCCTGCTTTGGACTGTTGCCCAGTTCATGAATTGTTCTTTGCTCACATCAATTCTGTTAAATGTATCTTATCTACAGTTTTTTTTCAATCAGAAGAAAGATCATCCATGGTGAAAATGAGGTGTGATGCCATAACTAGAGAATGGGTTTGTATAAATAGCAAGGACTGAAGTCTTCTGTTCAGAAGAGATGGTGCTGTGCTTCCCAATAAGTGGGCCACCAGCCACATAGGACCCTCAAACACTTAAAACTGAGATACGTGGCCAGGCGCGGTGGCTCACGCCTGTAATCCCAGCACTTCGGGAGGCCGAGGTGGGCGGATCACGAGGTCAGGAGATCAAGACCATCCTGGCTAACACGGTGAAATCCTGTCTCTACTAAAAATATAAAAAATTAACCAGGCATGGTGGTGGGCGCCTGTAGTCCCAGCTACTCAGGAGGCTGAGGCCAGAGAATGGCGTGAACCCGGGAGGCGGAGCTTGCAGTGAGCCGAGATTGCGCCAATGCACTCCAGCCTGGGTGACAGAGCGAGACTCCATCTCAAAAAACAAAACAAAACAAAAAACTGAGATACACTTTAAGTGTAAAGTATATGCTGGATTTTGAAGACTTCACACCAAAAAAAAAAAAAGAAAGTAAAATACTTCAATAATTTTAAAACACGGATTGTATGTTGAAATGGTAATATTTTGGACACACTGAGTTAAATAATATATATTATTACTATTAACTTTGCTTGTTTCTTTTTACTTTTTAAAATGTGGCTATAAAAAGTTTAAAATTATTGGCTGGGTGCTGTGGCTCACGCCTGTAATCCCAGCACTTTGGGAGGCAGAGGTGGGTGGATCACCTGAGGTCAGGAATTTGAGACCAGCCCGGCCAACATGGCAAAACCCTGTCCCTACTAAAAATACAAAAAAGCAGCCAGGCGTGGTGGTGGGCTCCTGTAATCCCAGCTACTTGGGAGGCTGAGGCAGGAGAATTGCTTGAAACCAATTGGGAGGTGGAGGTTGCAGTGAGCTGAGATCGCACCACTGCACTCCAGCCTGGGCGACAAAAGCGAAACTGTCTCTAAAAGAAAAAGAAAAGAAAGTTTAAAGTTACATGTGGCTTGTATTCTATTTTTATTGGAGACCGCTGAAGTAGTAAGTAGTTTGCTTGTTTGTTTATTTGTTTGTTTGTTTGTTTGAGATGGAGTCTTGCTCTGTCTCCCAGGCTGGAGTACAGTGGTGCAATCTTGGCTCACTGCAACCTCCGCCTCCTGGGTTGAAGTGATTCTCCCGCCTCAGCTTCCTGAGTAGCTGGGATTACAGGCACCCACCACCACACCCAGCTAAATTTTGTATTTCTAGTAGAGATGGGGTTTCACCATGTTGGCCAGGCTGGTCTTGAACTCCTTGCCTCAGGTGACCCACCTGCCTCAGCCACCAAAAGCACTGGGATTACAGACATGAGCCATGGCACCCGGCCTGAAGTAGTAAGTAGTTCCCACGGCAAGCCATCCTGTGTGATCTTATTCAATATTATTTGTCTTAATGAGTTTGGTGACAACAGATCACATGTGGTATTTGTCACTTGTACCAGGCTTAATAAATACTTAAGAAGAGAGTTAAGTAGGGTTGAGTGTGAGTTAGATTCTACTACCCCTCACTGTTTAGCTGAACCAGGCTTTTCTTACTGTACTTTAAGGAAAGGCCTCTCTTCCATTCTGGCGCTAAAAGCATCCAAGCTCTATCCAGATGGGGCTGCTTCTCTCTTTCTCCAGATGCATCAATTAATAATACTTTGATAACCCGAGCTTCCTCTCTGTGGGAGAACTCAGTATTCACCAGCTAATTAACTCTACAAAGAAAGCAGAGCTGCTGTCATTTCAAATGTTTCCACTTCTGCTTCCTGGGACAGCCAGGAGAGCAAAGCAAGAGATCACCCCTGTGGGCTGCGGGGACCTCGGGCTGGAGTTCCTGCATCTGTCTTTCTAGTTGAGAGGGACCTTCCTTGACAAACAAGAGTACTCCATCCTTCTGAAGAGAGGGATGACTTCGCTAAAAGCAGTGTTTAAGTAGTTTTTGCCACTGACCAGACCTTTTCTTTGTTAATAGTACCTAAGTGCACACACACACACACACACACACATTTGACTAGATGAGAACAACCTCTAAATGGATTAATTTATTTTGTTTTTTGCTTATTTGTGTATTTTTTTTTTAACCATTTCACTTCATTTCTTGCAGAGTAGAATCATTATTTTTTAGCTGCCTTCAAAACCTCACTTCTATTGTTTGGATGAATAATGGCACATTTTCTCCTAAGTCCAACTGCCTGCTGGACCCCTCCACTACCTCAGAGTCAATGTGTGCAAAACAAACTCCTCCACCTCCCCCACGTGATGCTTCCTCCTAAATCTGCAAATGGCACCAACTGTCCTCACAGTCACCAGGCTCAAATGTTGACCACGTTCCATTTAATTCCTCTCTCTCCCTTCCTCCCACATGCAAGCATTTGCCAGGTCAACCCATCATTTCACCTCTTGTCTTTATCCCCTCTTCTCTGACCTGCTGCCCTTTTCCTAGTTCAGACCTGCTTTGCATAGTTTTCAGATGATGGCCACAGCTTCTCACCTAGGCTGCTGTTTGGCTCTGTTTCTCCAAGGAGTTGCATCTGAGATTATCTTCCTGTGCAGGTGCTGATCAAGTCACTTCCTGGCCCACAATCTGCTTTGCCATGATCTACATGCTAAGGTCAGCCACCTCAAATCATTTTAGGCCAAGATAGATAGAAATAAATATTAACACAAAACAAGCAAACTCTGCTAGATAAAAATGTAGATGTCTTTTTTTTTTTTTTTTTTTTTTCAGATGGAGTCTTGCTCTGTCGCCAGGCTGGAGTGCAGTGGCACCATCTTGGCTCACTGTAACCTCCACCTCCTGGGCTCAAGCAATTCTCCTGCCTCAGCCTCCCAAGTAGCTGGGACTACAGGTGCCCACCACCATGCCCAGCTAATTTTTGTATTTTTAGTAGAGATGGAGTTTCGCCATGTTGGCCAGGATGGTCTCGATCTCTTGACCTCGTGATCTACCCCTTCGGTCTTCCAAAGTGCTGGGATTATAGGCATGAGGCACCGTGCCCGGCCCCAAAATTTAGATGTCTTTTTCAGCATTCAAAGCCTCTGTTACTTGGCCACAGTAACCTTCCCACGCTCCTTTACAGACCTTGGTTCCAGTAGAACCAAACTGCTGAATGCTGTCAATATATAAATACATATTCTTACCCCAGTACGCTCATGCTCTTCCTTCCACTTGAGGTTCACCTTCCCATTTCTAAAAATACAGTTCTACAAACCTGTATTCGTTTGCCAGGGCTGCTGTAACCAAGTACCACAAGCTGGGTGACTTAAAACAACAGAAATACATTGTCTCGCAGTTCTGGAGGCGAGGAGTTCAAAATCAGTATGTTGGTAGAGCCTTGCTCCCTCTGAAGGTGCTGGGGAAGGAGCTGTTCTAGGCCTCTCTCCTGGCTTCTAATGGTTCCTAGGCTTGTGACAGCAGAACTCAAGTCTTCACATGGCATCTTCCCATGTATGTGTCTGTCTCCAAATTTCCTCCTGTAGGGAGAAAAAGGTATTTTCCTCACCCATTAACAACATTCATGGCTGAGACCACTATAACAAAAGACATATCAGCAAGAAAAATGCATATGTTTATTTAAGTTTTATGTGACATGGAAGACTTTAGAAATGAAAATCTAGCCGGGCGCGGTGGCTCACGCCTGTAATCCCAGCACTTTGGGAGGCTGAGCCGGGCAGATCACGAGGTCACGGACTCGAGACCAGCCTGACCAACATTGTGAAACCCCGTCTCTACTAAAAATACAAAAATTAGCCGGGCATGGTAATCCCAGCTACTCAGGAGGCTGAGGCAGGAGAATCGCTTGAACCTGGAAGGCAGAGTTTGCAGTAAGCAGAGATCGCACCGCTGCACTCCAGCCTGGGTGACAGAGTGAGACTCTGTCTCAATAAATTAATAAATAAATAAATAAATAAATAAAGACCTAAAGAACCAGGAAAACCTGTGCAGAAGTGTTATGGGAGGGCTGGGTGCAGTGGCTCACGCCTGTAATCCCAGCACTTTGGGAGATCAAGGCAGGTGGATCACCTGAGGTCAGAAGTTCGAGACCAACCTGGCCAACATGGCGAAACCCTGTATCTATTAAAAATACAAAAATTAGCTGGGTGTTGTGGTGGGCACCTGTAATCCCAGCTACTTGGGAGACGGAGGCAGGAGAATCACTTGAATCCAGGAGGTGGAGGTGAGCTGAGATTGTTCCACTGCACTCCAGCCTGGGCAACAAAAGCAAAACTCCATCTCAAAAAAAAAAAAGAAGTGTGATGGAAGGAGCAAAGGGAACCGTCTAATGATAATACACTGGGGGGAGCTAGAAGGCCTGTTTGTCCAGCTCCTTCTTGGTATCCCTGTGTGATTTTCCTTCCCACTAGGTATAAGACAGGAGAGCTGTCACATGAGCATCTCCAGGACAGAAGCGAGGGAGGTCAAAGAGTGACCTTCCTAGGTTTTATGGCCTGCTTCAGGGACAAATGGTGAGGGGAACGGTGAAAATGACCTTCCTGCTTCTGCTGTTTTCTCAAATGCCAAAGTGCCACAATTTCAGTAGCATGTCCTGAGTCCCATCACCCTTTTTACAAGGACACCACTTATGGGATTAGAGGCTTGCCTTACTCCAGTATGACTTCATCTTAACTAATTACATCTACAATAACCCTAATTGCAAATAAGGTCACATTCTGAGGTACTGGGGGTTAAGACTTAAAATACGCATTTTGGGGCAGGACACAGTTCAACTCATAACACCATCCTTTAGGTGAAGCCCAAACACCATCTCCTTCTGGAAACAACCTTGACCCTTTCCCCACCTCCTTACCCCAAGCTTGACATAAACTCTATCCCTCCTTGAATGCCTCTGGCCTTCAAGAAACTCTTACATCTTTATCATACGTGATGGCACAAAACACTGGCTTTGCATTTGAGTCAGGCATTGTGTTGGACGTGGCTCCAAGCTATTTTCTAAAGGGCTTCTCTTTCTCACACCCATGTCTCATCTCCCTTGGAGGATGGAGGACAAGAAGCATAAACACTTCAGTGAGAGCTCTCATTGGCCCTGGGAACTGGCTGAATGTGTGTCTCTGCCATGACAGTTGTTCCCAGAACCAGAGGTAGAGTTCTGAAGACAGCTGTGAGGATTTCTTCACTTCCAACTGCTAGAGAGGCAGTACCTCCAACTGCTACCCCTGAAGTACTGATGTTCTCAGCTGTCCCCACCCCTCCACCCCAGCAACTTTCCCATGCAGAGCAGTTAATCTGCTATTTAAGATGCAGACCTAGCTTTCTTTTCACAGCTTGCTCAGCCACATTTTGCAGTTTTGATTAGGAAATAGCACTCCGTGTGCAAGAATTGGGTTGGGTTACACCATTTAATAAAGCTATCATGACTGATGTGAGCACTACTCACAAAAGGGAACAGGAGTCACACAGCTGTACTCTTTGTGGCATGAAACCATGCAGCTTGCACTTGGGTAAGGACCTTTCTGATGTCACCAGGTGAGGGATTAAGTCATAATTATGTAGATCTAAATTACCTTCCAGCAAACCCACTGGTGGTTCTTCATTAACATCACAGCAGGCTTTAATTCCAGCAGAAGACTGATCACCCTTCAGCTGCCCAACATCCAGCCTGAAGAATATGTTTGCAATTAAGCAGAGGTCTTGGTTGAAAAGAACATCAGGTGCTGTTTCTTGGCTTTGGTCTGAGACTTTGTTGGTATGTGTGAATCCTCCTTTTGTGACAGTGCTTGGGATGTGTGTGTGCCAGGTTCTACCCATTTGCCTTCATTGTCTCATGCTCACACATTGGAATCTGAGAATCCAGTAGTTATTAGGGACCTTGGATATCACTGATCATCTGAGTTTTGATCAGAAGGCAGTACTGATCCAAGTCAGATTTCCAGGACCATTTATGACTGAGGTGGCCAGTTGATGCCACCATGAACATCTTGCAGGCCCCGGAAAACTCTTCATGCAATGGCCCAGAGCTATAACACCTTAGTGTCTATCCCTAGGGAGGCTGAAATAACCAGGAGAAGGGTCTTATGGATAAATGGGATTTTCTGGGAACTTGGGTGTTTCCCTCCCACATCAACTTGTGGGGGTAGATTTCCAGTCAATGTGTGGGAAGCCTTGGGATTGATTAGTTGATTTTTGTTTTGGGTCACTCAGAGGCTTGTCTCAGCAAGAATAGTCGATAAACCATTTTCTCTTCCGTTTTCCATTAGGGTGAACCAAAGAGAATGCCTCCCAAGTTAGGCAGGATAAAACAACTTTGCTTTAGGGAACTACAAAGCAGTCCCTGTGAATAATGAATGGTGAGATTTGCTTTTCTCCATTAGGGAGGGAGCTAGGCATTTCATACCCACCTTCTGGGAACTGCTGCCCGCGAACTTTTTTTTTCTATCTGTAACAGGAATACTCTTAAGCTTACCTTAAATTGGGTAACGTTTAGCCCCTGACAAAATCATGGAGGAGATGACCAAGAGCTGGGAGAGACGGTCTGAGACAGTCGATCTCTAACCAGAATTAGATAACAGGCTTAAAAAAAGAATATATTACCCAGTTCCACTCCAGATGTACTAAATCAACATCTCCAATGGTTGGGAGTTGAATTTTCTTCTTTGAACTTCCATAAGCTCAAATTTTTAATTTTAATTCTTGCTACTCTCCTAAGTCTTCCATGTGGTTTCTGATCTCTGTTTTTTAAAATTTGTATATTTTTAATGTGTATATATCATAATTCCATACTACTTCATATTTTTTCTGTAAAAAAACTGGTGGTGGTGGTGGATGCAAGTTATAAGTCAACTTGAAAACAGAGTGTGACGGTTAAGATTGAGTGTCAACTTGATTGGATTGAAGGATGCAAGGTATTGTTCCTGGTTGTGTCTGTGAGGGTGTTACAAAAGGAGATTAACATTTGAGTCAGTGGATGGGAGAGGCAGACCCACCCTCAGTCTGGGTGGGCACCATCTAATCAGCTGCCAGCGAGGCTAGAATAAAGCAGGCAGAAGGATGTGGGAGGACTTGATTTGCTGAGTCTTCCAGCCTACATCTTTCTCCCATGCTGAATGCTTCCTGCCCTTGAACATCAGACTCCAAATTCTTCAGCTTTTGGACTCTTGGACTTACACCAGTGGTTTGTCAGGGGTTCTTGGGCCTTTGGCCATGGTCTGAAGGCTGCACTGTTGGCTTCCTGACATCTGAGGTTTTGGGATGGACTCCCTTCCCTGCTCAGCTTGCAGATGGCCTATTGTGGGACTTACACCTTGTGATTGTATGAGTCAATACACCTTAATAAATTCCCCTTCATATATACACCTATATCCTATTAGTTCTGTCCCTTTAGAGAATCCTAACACAAGAGGTCTTCTAAAAAATCCTCTACCCAGTAGAGAAGAAAATCACATTCAACATTGTGATAAATGGCCCTCTATCTTGGATTGAAGTATTTAAGTGAAAAGCAGCACACCACTTTAAAATGTGATTTATTCCATTGTGGGCTAGTCTTCCTACGTAAAGTTCATCCTTTTATTAAAACTCACCGTGCTTTTGATTTGCACCTCTCTGATGATTAGTGATGTTGAACATTTTTTCATATATTGTTGTATGTCTCCTTTTGAGAAGTGTCTGTTCATGTCTTTTGCCCACTTTTCAATGTTTTTTTTTGTTTGTTTGTTCAATTATTTAAGTTCCTTACAGATTCTGGAAATTAGACCTTTGTTGGACGCACAGTTTGCAAATATTTTCTCCCATTCTGTGGGTTGCCTGTTCACTCTGTTGATAGTTTCTTTTGCTATGAGGAAACTCTTTAATTAGGTCACACTTGTCACTTTTTGTTTTTATTGGAATTGCTTTTGAAGACTTAGTCATAAATTATTTCCCAGAGTCCATGTCCAAAATGGTGTTTCCTAGGTTTTCTTCTAAGATTCTTAAAGTTTAGGGTCTTACATTTACTTTAATGCCTCTTGGGTTATTTTTTTATAAGGTGAAATGTGGGGGTCCAGTTTCATTTCTCTACATATGGCTATCGAGTTATCCCAGCAAGATTTATTGAATAGGAAGTCTTTTCCCCATTGCTTATTTTTGTCAACTTTGTAGAAGATTAGATGGCCACAGGTGTGCAGCTTTATTTCTGGGTTCTCTATTCTGTTTCATTGGTGTATGCGTTTGTTTTTGAGCCAGTATCATGTAGTTTTCATGACCATAGCCTTACAGTATGATTTGAAGTTGGGTAATGTGATGCCATTAGATGGCCGCAGGTGTGCAGCTTTATTTCTGGGTTCTCTATTCTGTTTCATTGGTGTATGCGTTTGTTTTTGAGCCAGTATCATGTAGTTTTCATGACCGTAGCCTTACAGTATGATTTGAAGTTGGGTAATGTGATGCTTCTGGCTTTGTTCTTTTTGCTTTAGATTGTTTTGGCTTCTTGGGCTCTTTTATGGTTCCATACGAATTTTAGAAGAGTTTTTTCTAAATCTGTGAAAAATGAAGTTGGGAGTTAGATAGGAATAGCAGTGAGTCTGTAGATTGCTTTGGAAAGTATGACCATTTAAATAACATAGATCCTTCTAATCCATGAGCATGGAATATTTTCCCATTAGTTTGTGCCATCTATGATTTCTTTTTTGCAGTGTTTTGTAGTCCTCCTTGTAAAGATCTTCTATCTTCTTGGTTATATGTATTCCTAGGATTTTTTTTGTTGGTGTTTTGTTTTTGGTGTGGCTATTATAAATGGAATTGTGTTCTGATTTGGCTCTCAGCTTGAATATTGTTGTTGGTGTGTAGAAATTATGTAATTGATTTTTGTACATTGATTTTGTAGCCTGAAACTTTGCTGAAGTCATGTATTAGTTCCAGGAGCCTTTCAGTGGAGTGTTTAGGGTTTTCAAGGTATAGAATCCTATTATCCACAAAGAGAGATAGTTTAACTTTTTCTATTTGGATGCCTTTTATTTCTTTCTCTTGCTTGATTGCTGTGGCTTGGACTTCTAGTACTATCTTGAATAGGAGTAGTGAGAGTAGGCATCCTTGTCTTGTTCCCCTTCTCAAGAGAAATGGTTTTAGCTTTTGCCCATTCAGTATGATGTTTGCTGTGGCGCGATGTTGACTCACTGCAACGTCCACCTCCTGAGTTCAAGCAATTCTCCTGCCTCAGCCTCCCCAGTAGCTGGGATTACAGGCATGTACCACTACACCTGGCTAATATTTGTATTTTTAGTAGAGATGGGGTTTCACCATGTTGGCCAGGTGGTTTCAATGTATATACCTCCCTTCAGGATCTCTTGTAAGGCTAGTATAGTGGTAAAGAATTCCCTTAGCGTCTTTGTGTCTGGAAAAGATTTTAGTTCTCCTTTGTTTATGAAGATTAGTTTGGTGGAATATGAAATTCTTGTTTGGAATTTCTTTTCTTTGAGAATGCTGAAAATAGGCCCCAAGTCTCTTCTGGCTTATAAGGTTTCTGCTGAGTAGATACAATTATTATGCAGTCCTTTAACTCTTTAGACATGATTTCCTTTAATTCTTTGAAAATATTCATATTGGATGATTAAAAGTATCTGTATAATAAGTACAGTATCTGGATTTCCTCAATTTCTATTGACTCATCTTTTCTTGTGTACGTCTTTTTCTGATTTCTCTGTGCATCTCATAAGTTTTTTTGTTAAAAACTGGACTTTTTTTCTTTAAAATTTTTAATTGAAATATGTCTTATATTATAATATTGACCCTTTTAAAATGTACATATAATTCAGTGGATTTTAGTATATTCACAAGGTTCTGGAAGCATCACCACTAGTTCCAGAACACTTTCATCAACCCAAAAAGAAACCCCATACCTAGTAATTCAAAACTGGACATTTAAAATAATGTAATGTAGTAATTGTGGAAATCAGACCAAGTCACATAACCCTTATTCAAAATGCTTAAGAACAAAGGTGTTTCGGATTTTGGATTTATTTTGGATTTTGGATTATTTGCATATATACAATGAGATATATTGGGGATGGGACCCAAGTCTAAATAAGAAATTCATTTGTGTTTCATATACAGCTGAAGGAAACAAAAATATTCTTCTCTAAAGTACTGGGGATTTTAGTTAAGTCTTATAAAAGGTTTAAACACAGGGGCACACTCTGACCCTGCTCTCTGCCTTTCCCACTTAAAGATAGGCCCCTTTATAATGCTTGCTTATAAACTGAGAGACAGAAGTCAGAAACAGTGCTGCTAGATCATCTAGAGCAGATTTTACTCTTCTCATAAATTCACCTTTCCACATTTTCCTGCCTTTTGGAAGCCTTCTTTGTCTTGTCACTATATAAGATTTATGGGTCTTTGTGAAAATACTGTCAGAGGCATTGAACCAGAGCAACTCCATCTTGAATAAGGGCTGGGTAAAATGAGGCTGGGACCTACTGGGCTGCATTCCCAGATGATTAAGGCATTCTAAGTCACAAGATGAAATAGAAGTTCAGCACAAGATACAGGTCATAAAGACCTTGTTGATAAAATAGGTTGCAGTAAAGAAGCCGACTAAAACCTATCAAAACCAAGATGGCCATGAAGAGTGACCTTTGGTCATTCTCACTGCTACACTCTCAACAGTGCCATGACAGTTTACAAATTCCATGGCAATGACAGGAAGTTCCCCTATATGGTCTTTTAAAAGGGGAGGCATGAATAATCCAGCCTTGCTTAGCATATCATCAAGAAATAACCATAAAAATAGATAACCAGCAGCCCTTGTGGCTGCTCCGTCTATGGAGTAGCCATTCTTTTATTCCTCTACTTTCTTAACAAACTTGTTTTTGCTTTGCACTGTGGACTCGCCCTGAATTTTTTCTTGCCCAAGATCCAAGAACCCCCTCTTGAGGTCTATATCAGGACCACTTTCCTGTAACATCTTTCTGGCAACCACGAAGGGATGATACTGAAGAGACCCCTAATCCCAACTAAAAATCATCTGCTTGCACCAATTTTGGCTGACTTTGGGTAAGTAGGGTGCATATACCTGGTAAAGAATGGAATTGGGTTAGAGGCTCAACTTAGAGGAGTTAGAGTCTCTCCTAAGACAAAGTGGGTTAGAGGCCCCTCTCGGTAAAGTCCCTTTTGGCTAAGGATGGGTTTGGCACTATGGGATGCTAACTGCTGTTCTCTTTGCATTAATCTGCCTTGCACTCGTTGCTGACGGCTGTGGGTGACAGGATTAGGCATGTACAGGATCATAGGACATGGGGAGTGTCTTCTTCCCTAAAAGGGAAAACCTAAGAGCTGATGAAACTGCTGGAAAAGATCCCTTCATGACCAACAAGCGGCTGCCTGAACGTTTGAGCAACGTGTGGATCTTTCTCTGGTCTCCCTGAGCTCTTCACCTTCCCCACCCTGCCTCAGGCAATGCTTTCTTTCTCTTTCTCTCTCTCTTTCTATGCTAACCAGTTGAATTAATGGTAAGAATCACATTTATCTCCTCTGTAAAGTTATGATTAATGGAAAAAGGATTTGAGAGACTAGTGTTAAGCTGTAGTAAATCTGGTGCGCTTTGTGTGTTTTTCTGTATTGTTCTGTCATAAGGAGGGGTACCTTAGGATAGAGCATGGGCTTTTCAAAATGGCCCAACAAACTGGTCAGCTACAAACTTTGCTGCAGGTCCCTGAAAAAAACTGGATGAGGTTTCCTTCTTGTCTAGTATGTCCTTGGGAGCTTGACCTTGTAACCATGTGGCCATGCTTTCTCTTTTCATAATGGTGGCCTAGGTTCAGGGTCCAATTCCTGGTTTAGAGAATGAGTCCTTTATCTTCTGTCTGTCTGTGTATTTATATGTGTTGTGTGTGTGATTATATATGAAAGAGCTTTGATTAATTGGCTTAAAAATAAGTGCTTAAATCAAGTATTTTGTCAAAAAAGTAGACAGTGTAATGCCTTTTACTTCATGTGACTTTAGTAATCTTTGGAAAATAGAGACTTTTTTAAAATTATTGGTAAAATAAAAATATCTTCCAAAATGTAAACATCTGGTCTAAATTATACAGGTCAGATATTAAGTTTACTAAATGCTTTAAGGTCATAAACTGCTTCTTTGACTTTTAAAAATTGTTCAGTTTACCTACTTTGAAGCCCTAGATTCTAGATAAGGCCTGGAGACATGTGGAATTAGCCATACCCCATAGCTATGCAAAGAAGTTTATAAAGAAAAGAGACTTTATACAAGGAAGGATCTTATATGGTAAATTCTTGTCCTAAACTAAAATAACTGGTTGTTTTAAAAAAGGGATGTTTAGGATAAGTCACAAAGTCAAAGCATGTCGTAGATAGTCTGTGTAGGTCACGAAATTCCCATAACAGGGAATTTATGCAAGAAATGTAAAATTTAAAGGTGATTAGGCCTCCTAAATGCTTCATAGAATACTACTGTGATGCTTAACTGTACAACTTGCCTGCTTTACAGCTATGTAAGGCTTGGGACCTGTGAAGTTAGATGTTGAAAAGAGTCAGGACTTCTCTGCACTTCTGTCTGGGTCCTAGGCTCCACACTAGTACATAATTAAAATGGCTTACTAACCAGGCTTTTCACCAGACGTAAGAGTTGCTAAGAGTTAACAATGTAACATGTATTTGAGACTAAAAAACAGTTTTATGTGCAAGGTGTGTAAAGAAAGTGAAATGTGTTTTTGGTAAAAGATTATAAGAAGTCATAGGAATGTGGATTTTTTATGCCTAAAGTGTTAAAGGATTGTTTTAAGTTAGATAAGGTAAAGCTGAAGATTTAAGCAAGGTGTGGAAGGTTTGTGAAAAATTAGTTGTAAAAGAGATTCTGTGTGTGAACATACTGGCTGAAGTTAAAGGGGTATCATTCAGTTTTTCCATAAATTGAACAGTGGAATAAAAGAACAACAAGTTTTTCTTAAAGCAAAAATCTGCTTATAATCTGCTCTTAATAAAAATTTGTAAAGGGTTATACAAGATTTATGAAAATCTTATCTTATGGTCAAATGGATTAAGATTGGACAGATTTATGTATAAGGTTTTATTAAGAATTGGGTTTAACAGTACACTAATGCAAAGGTAAAATTTGCCTTGTTTGGTATAGTAAAATCATACAAGAAGCACTGACAAATATAATAAAACTTATTGTAGGTTATTAATAATTATAATTGTTACATAAAATCATTGTATGCCACAGAGGCAACCAAACTTCTTTTTCAATCATGTTTTTGGCTGTGGTTGTCCTAAAACATTTTGTCATCCACAAACAACTGTTGTCTTGTTTTAATCCTCTTCAAAAGGTGGTTTATAGTCAGCTATAGAACTCTAACAGGTGTTCTTAAATGCAGGTTTCTGATAACTTTGGAAATTATGACATTAGAATAGAAGAAACAACTTTCAGAATTCTCATGGAGAACTGAAATGTTCATGAATATCAAACAGAAGAGAAATTAACTGCATGGAGTAAACTAAAAGAAGTCTAAAGTAATCTTTTTAACTTTTTGCTTAAAACGTTGCTGATTCTTTGTTTTGTTTTTCAAAGTCAAGAAAACAAATTTTAAGCTATTTATGGCTTTTGTCAATTAGGTAAAGTATACTCCTATGAACCTAATTTAGAGCATATTTGTTTCTCTCTACCTTGCTTCTCCAGAATTTGGAAACTACATGTGAATAATCTTAATTTATGGCAATATAGTTATTTGCATAAGTTATTTGCAATAAGAATCTGTTTTCTTTTGTAACAGGACACAATTGGAAAAACTGGTTATTTTACCAAGGCTTTGACTGGAATGGTGTGTTTTCCTTTAAGGAATTAAATTTGACTTATAGAGCCAATAAAAGTCCCTTGGGAAAACTGGCATCATACCTTGTCTACACAGTCCCTGTGCAGGGTTCCTGACATGTCGTAAGTAAAGAATGTCACTTTCTATCAGGCCTAGGAGAGCTAAGTTATCTTGGAACCTCAGGAGGAGAGGAATTTATTCAACTTACAGGTATTTGCGGGTACAGACCCATGGCAGGGCTCAGCTCTAAAAAAGTCTTATCTAAGATTCCTTTTATGGAACAGAGTTCCATCAATGGCAATTTAAAGAGAGCTTATGTGAAAAATAATTATTCTTGCTGCACTTTATACAAATAATCAGGCCAAGTAAAATAAAACAAATCAGTCTTACCATGATTTGTCTTAATAAAAATGGGAAACTGGAGAGAGAAAAATTATGTTTCAAGAACGATGGTACACTTGTTATTAAATTCTAGTCTCATTAGTTGTTTATCAGTTTCTTTCCTGCAATTAAGACTGATCCTGCTTATTCCTGTGAACCAACCAGTGATCTCTGGCTGCTGCTCAGAAGAAACAAGAGGCATGGGTAATGTAAAAATCTGGATCAATATTCTAATCCTAGGCACATATTGAAATCATCTAGCAACCCCATATCAGCTTGGTTCCAACAGCTGCCCAGTTCATGGACAGCCTTCTAATTTAGTTTACTTGGGATAATTTTACTTATTTTGCCTTACTCTTGTGTAATATATTGCTATTGTACTCTTTGTATACGAATAAGGATGAGGTTACTCAATGTTTTCTTAAATTGAACACTTATTAATATTCCAGATATCACCTTTTGTTGGAACTCAAAAGTTATGAATAGCCCTCATCATACCAATGCTTTCTGATTGAGCTGTTCTCTACCCCAAATATAAGAGACTAATAGTTAGGCATGAACATCATTGCCCCTATTCTGCCTGAAGAAGTTACAGAAGATAGATCTTCATTCCTCTGCAAATCTTGAAATTAGGGTTGTCTTTTAAAAGTGGGGGTGGTGGGGAATGTCAGAGGTATTTGAGACAGACCAAATCAATCTCAAATAGGGGCTGGGTGAAATGAGGCTGAGACCTACTGGGATGCATTTCCAGATGGTTAAGGCATTCTAATCATAGGATGAAACAGGAGGTCAGCACAAGATACAGGTCATAAAGACCTTGTTGATAAAACAGTTTGCAGTAAGGAAGCCGGCTAAAATCCAACAAAACCAAGATGGCCATGAAGAGTGACTTCTGGTTGTCTTCACTGCTACACTCCCACCAGTGCCATGACAGTTTACAAATGCCATGGCAACAACAGGAAGTTTCCCTATAAGGTCTAAAAAGGGGAGGCATGAATAATCTGCCCCTTGTTTAGCATATCATCAAAAAATAACCATAAAAATGGGTAACTAGCAGTCCTTGTGACTGCGTTGTCTATGGAGTAGCCATTCTTTTATTCCTCTACTTTCTTAATAAACTTGCTTTTGCTTTGTACTGTGGACTCGCCCTGAACTTTCTCTTGCCCAAGATCCAAGAATCCTCTCTTGGAGTCTGGATCAGGACCCCTCTCTTGTTAACAATACTATTTAAGCAAGGCCCCAGAACCACTGCCTTGAGAGGGAAATACTTTTGAACTGAGGGCTTTCCCTGTGATGGTACAGCATGCATTACTAAACTTCTTCTTGTTTTTTTTCTGTTAATCTTACTTTTGTTTTCAGGAGGGTGTCTCAATTAAGAACTTAAAAAGGAAAAGAAATTATGTTTGCTCCCCTACGTACTTTATGCACAGAACCTGAAAGTAATTGTTTATAATACTTTGAATAATTTTGTGCATGAAACAAAGTTCTGACTGAGACCTGTCACGCGAGGTCAGCTGTGGAATTTTCTACTCATGGCATCATGTCAGTGCTCAACTTTCAAATTTCAGAACATTTCAAATTTCAGATTTTTATATTATGGATGCTCAACCTGTACCCTCTGTATCCAGGGTTTGTTGTTGCTGTTTTGTTGTTTTTACTGTTTGCTTAGTAACTTTCCTGGACAAATTCTGTAAATAAGTATTTCCTATTATGATTGAAGTCCTACTCAGTTAACTTAGTGGTCGGCTAATAATTGAACAGAGGTTTTCTTAAGTTCTTTGAACTAATAAGTCTCTAGCCTTAGCCAAGGGGTACTGTTAGCTATGTGTTGGGGCACACTTTCAATGCTCTGGTATGACTTCCTGCTTGCAAGGTCAGTCAGAGGTGAGAAGTTAGGTTCCACTTAGGTCTTTCCTGAGCACACACAGCTCTGCCATGTGTATGGCCTTCCAGATCCCCTGTGATATGTTGGAGCTTTTCAAAGCCCCCTGTGAATATCCCCTTCCCAAGATCTTCCTTTTAAATGTTTTGCCAGGCTCCCATTTGCCCCAACTGGTATTGCAGCCTCAGGCAGCCACATGTTAAATCATTGCTATTGGTTGTTTTTGACAAATACCCTAGGGATAAGTTCTACTCCCCAGATCCCAAGCAATCAAATAATGACAATAACATCCTGTGAATGGAACTTTTCCAGGGAGCTGAAAGACAGGTAAAATAGTGACATTTCTAAGGAGACGTGCTTTTGGGGGAGCTCTAAACCCAGGTTATACCTCCAGTGGCAGTAAGGCTGCTCATATTCATAGCTTCCATAATTGCAGAGCTGCTGTTTTCAAGGTTTCTGCAGAGTGGGAGTGAGGAGTACAGGAATAGTGCAAGTTAGAATGTTACAACATTTTGCTATTCTTACCAAGATTCAGCAGTTTTTCTTGCATTAATGTTCCTTGGGTTTTTTGCAAGCCTTTGGTTAATTGCAGAGTTTTTAAAAAGTTGATTATTATTATTATTATTATTATTATTATTATTATTATTTTTGGCCACGTATTCTGAAGAGTGGATTTTGGTAAGGTTATTACTTCACCATTCTGGAAGTTTCCAACCTCTCAACCTGACCTAGAGCTGCAATGAACAGTTATGAGGTATTAAAGCAAACTAAACATGGTCTGACAAGGACTCCATACTTCTATATTTGAGTCTTTGTGGATGAACTGTAACCTAACTGGATAGGTAGACAAGATTAAAAACCTAATTTAGGAGTATGCACCTGTAACAATAGCTGAGTCTTGGCCAGTCCCAGCAGCCATACTTCAACCACCCATATACTGCTGAGTGTTCAAAATGTGTTCAAAAAAGGCAAATGCCCCGCTGTAACCAACCCAGCTGTTTTTATGCCTTACTTCCAATTTCTGTATGTCACTTCCCTTTTTTTGTCTACAAATTTGTTCTGACCACCAGGCATCACTATAGTCTCTCTGAATCTGCTGTGATTCTGAAGGCTGCACAATTCGTGAATCATTCATTGCTCAATTAAACTCCTTTAAATTTAATTTGGCTGAAGTTTTTCTTTTAACAGAGGCTTAGCAATGGAATTAAAGGGAATGGGAAGATTGTCCTTTTGGTGAAATTTTCTTTTTTTCTTTTTTTTTTTTTTTTTTACAGCTGCACCAAATGCTTTTCCAGAAGTTTCTGTCCTTTCCCCCCCTTTTTTTAAAATTGAGACAGAGTCTTGCTCTGTCACCCAGGCTAGAGTGCAGTGGCGCGATCTCAGTTCACTGCAAGCTCTGCCTCCCGGGTTCACGCCATTCTCCTGCCTCAGCCTTCTGCGTAGCTGGGACTACAGGCGCCCGCCACCACGCCTGGCTAATTTTTTTGTATTTTTAGTAGAGATGGGGTTTCACTTTGTTAGCCAGGATGATCTCGATTTTCTGACCTCATGATCTGCCCACCTCGGCTTCCCAAAGTGCTGGGATTACAGGCATGAGCCACCTGTTCTCTCTTTGAGCACTTGGAAAGCCTGTGCCCTTTGTAACCACCTGCCAGCCTTGCAAGGTAGAAAGGTATCTACGTTCAGAGGAACCTTCCTGAGGCCCTCCTGATATAAAGATAATCCAAGGCGAGTCCTGATGTCAGGCTGAGATGAGAGGATCTTCCAGCCTCTTGGGACCTTCTCTCTGATCAGCTTTCTCAGTGAGGTTTCCCAGTGCCACTAGTCGCTCTTCTCCTTGACTTGACGGTGCCTCACCAATTTGTAGCTATCTTCTCACTTCTGGCCACCCCTCAGGCACTTTTTGTGTACTTCGTGATGCCCTAAGAGATTTTAAACTGTCTATAACACTGGCAAGAGATATATCTCTTCACTAATGGGAAATAAGGAAGTCTCAATGACTTTCACAAGAATATTCAGGAATTATAACGAAGGTCTGCACGTCTGGCTTAGCTGCCTTCAGAATGGCCAGTTATTGCCGGTGACCAGTGTGATAACTGATCAGTAGAAACTCCACACCCTTGGATGAGTCATGTTGCCAGGCTGATGACATCTCTTTCACAGCAAATGGCCTTCTCAGGAGAGCCAGCTTAGCATCTCAATGGAGCCAGACAGCCCTGGGATTAGAATGATAGCATAAGGGATCCTTTTTGTTTGCTATAATAAGCCTCATTTCCTATGAAGAAAGAAGTGGAGAGATTTTGACTTTGCAAGACACTTCTAGAGAGAAATTGGCCCACACAGTAAGAGGAGCAGAAGGATAACAACTTGGATGTATGCGTCAGACCTTGCCCCCTTGAAAATCCTGAACCAGAGAGTGTGGCAGATTACAGATGGCTGCAAATTCATTGATATTCCTCCTGTTGAGAGGTTGGATCTATGACTGGCCTATTACATTTTGACCTTTAGCATATGGTCAAAGTGATGCTATGCTAATTTTAGGACTAGCATTTAAAAAGACTGGTCACATCTGTTTTGGTTTTTTTTAGAGCCCTGAGTCACCGTTTAAGAAGTTCAACTACCCTGCTGAAGAGATCACATGGATAGGCTCTAAGACTACAGCCTGAGAGCTGTTCCCACCAAGGTGTCAGGCTTGTGAATGAAGCCATCTTGGATGTTCCAAACTGTCCCAGGTATCAGCTTAGTACCATCAGGTGACTCTAGTTGGTGCCATATGGAACAGAAGAATCACCCAGCTGATCACCCCTCAAATTCCTGACCCATAGTATCATGAGATACAATAACTGTTTTAAGCTACTAAGTCTTGGATTAGTTTGTGTTGCAGAGACGAATAACAAGAACAGGGAGCCAATTGCCCTTCTGTGAGAGTCTGCCTTAGACATGAGCAAGGAACCAGAGATAGACCGTTACTTTTCTGTAGCTGCACCCAGATGGGACCCATATAACCTCTCTTAGGGTGTCCTGCTGGTGCATCACTGAATGGGGCTCCTAGGTGTCTGCTTAGTACACTAGCTGGTCATACCCTCCCTTTTCCTCTTGGTGAATAGCAGATCTTGTGCTTATGACCAGCAAATATATATATCTAGAAGGAAAATTGCTAGTCATGGATATGTAAATTTCTAAACTTTTTGATATACACTGTCAAATTGTATTCCAGAAAGATCACCCTTTTCCAGTTGCTTCCAAAGTCTATGAGAGTGCTTATTTACTGCCCCCTCAGTAACACTGGCTGTTATCAACTGTGTGGTAACTGTGACTTTATATGTAACGTCATCCATTTGCATGACCTTGTCAGAGGCCTTTACCAGAGCAACTCCATCTTGAATATGAGCTGGGTAAAATGAGGCTGAGCATTCCCAGACAGTTAAGGCATTCTAAGTCACAGGATGAGATAGGAGGTCAGCACATGATACAAGTCATAAAGAACTTGCTGATAAAAGAGGTTGCATTAGGCTGGGTGCAGTGGGTCATGCCTATAATCCCTGCATTTTGGGAGGCCGAGGCAGGTGGATCACAAGGTCAGGAGATTGAGACCATCCTGGCCAACATGGTGAAACCCTGTCTCTACCAAAAATACAAAAATTAGCTGGGCCTGGTGGCATGTGCCTGTAGTCTGAGCTACTCTGCAGGATGAGGCAGGAGAATCACTTGAACCCGGGAGGCGGAGGTTACAGTGAGCAGAGATCATGCCACTGCACTTCAGCCTGGTGACAGAGCGAGACTCAGTATCAAACAACAACAACAACGACAACAATAAAAACTAGGTTGCAGTAAAGAAGCTGGCTAAAACCAACCAAAACCAAGATGGCCATGTGAGTGACCTCAGGTCATCCTCACTGCTACACTCCTATCAGTGCCATGACAGTTTACAAATGCCACGGCAACACCAGGAAGTTACCCTATATGGTATAAAAAAGGGAGGAACCCTCAGTTCCCAGAATTGCCCACCTTTTCCAAGAAAATTCATGAATAATCTACCCCTTGTTTAGCATATACTCAAGAAATAACCAAAAAAATGGTCAACCAGCAGCCCTCAGGGCTGCTGTGCCTATGGAGTAGCCATTCTTTTATTCCTTTACTTTCTTAATAAACTTGCTTTCACTTTACTTTATGGACTCTCCCTGAATTCTTTCCTGCGTGAGATCCAAAAACCCTCTCTTGGGATCTGGATCAGGACCGCTTTCTGGTAACAACCTCAGTTTACTCATCTGTGTATCCAACATGCTTGGTGTAGGGTCTGGAACCAAGTGGGTTCACAACAAATATTTTTTTAATGTATAAGGACTCCAAAGGCTGCACAATCTATTCTTTCAGCCCAAAGTCCTGTTGCCTCTACATCTTTCTGTACACGGCCCACAAGTGCCTCAAGTTTATCATCACCTCCTTCACCTCCAACCCTTTACCTCCAAACCTGCTTCTCCCCGTCCTGCCTGGTGTTCCTTATCTCACTGAATAGCAGGCCATCCCCTCAGTTAACCTAGCTAGAAACCTGGGAACCTACCTTTGCTCCTTTACCACTTCCTCTTACCCCTTCCCATTCAACCAATTATCACGTCCTGTCAATTCTGTCATCTTTCACCTATTCATTCATTCTAAAATTATTTATTGACCATCTATTGTGTGCCAGGGATTGCTCTAAGTATTGGAGCTACAGAGAACAAAAGATATAAAAGCCTCTGCCCTCAAAGAGTGTATACTTTAGTTGGGGAAGACAAACAATAATCAAATTAATGATTGAGTTATACAGAATGTCAGATGGCAATAAAAACCATGGAGAAAAATTAAGCAGAGAAAGTATACGGTGTGGGGAAGGGGCTGCTGTTTTATTTATTTATTTATTTATTTAATTTTTTGAGATGGAGTCTCGCTCCGTCACCCAGGCTGGAGTGCAGTGGTGCAATCTCAGCTCACTGCAACTTCCAACCCCTGGGCTCAAGTGATTCTCCCACCTCAGCCTCCTGAGCAGCTGGGATTGCAGGCATGTGCCAATAAACCCAGCTAATTTTTGTATTTTTAGTAGAGATGTGGTTTTGCCGTGTTGGCCAGCCTGGTCTCAAACCCCTGACCTCAGGTGATTCACCTGCCTCAGCCTCCCAGAGTGCCAGGATTACAGGCGTGAGCTATCACGCCCGGCCGGGGCTGCTGTTTTAAATAGGTGGTCGAGAAAGGAATCATTTAGAAGGTAAAATTAAAGCAGAGACCTAAAGGAGGTGAGGAAGCAATCATGCTTTTATTTATGTATTTACAATTTTTTAAAGACAGGGTCTCATTTCTGTTGCCCAGGCTGGAATGCAATAGCCTACAATCATAGCTCAATTCAACCTTGAACTTCTGGACTCAAGCAATCCTTCTGCTTCAGCTTCCCAAGTAGCTGAGACTATAGGTGGGTACTACCATGCCTGACTAATTTTTAGATTTTTTTTTTTTAAAGATGGGGTCTTGCTCTGTTGCCAGGGCTAGTCTGGAACTGCTGGGCTCAAGCAATCCTGTCTTGGCCTCCCAAAGGAATGGGATTATGGGCATGAGACATTGCACCTGGCCATTGTGTTTTTAAGTATTTCCTGAATCTGTCCACCTCCCTCCATCTGTATTACTACCACCCTAGTTGAAGCCACTACCATCATTCTCCTTGACCACTGACTAGTCTTCCTGCCATCTGCCTTCCAATCCATTATCCATCCTCTGGGGTGATATCTGTAAAGTCAAAACTCAATACTACTTACTTGCTTAAAACTCCTTAGTGGTTATACCAGATCCCTCAAGAAAAAAAAAAATACTTATTAATATCTCCTACTGGCCATTGAATTATTCTCCAACCTTATCTCTCCAAGTCCCCAGTTGTAGTCACAACTACTTTTAGTCCTTTCAGTAAGCATGGAGCTGAACTTTTAAAAACCTTCTGAAGCTCTTTCTTTTTCTCATTCCATAAAGAAAATAGTGGAATTTTGTTTTTGTTGTAGATTCTTTTTTATTTGGGTTTGAGATGTGTTTTAGAGAACTTGGCTGCCTTTAAAAGAGCCATTCATTCAGAAAGGGCAGGTTTTGTGGCAGGATGAAGCTTTCTAATCAGTAAGATAAGAGCTAATCACGCAGATGAGGAATGTTTACAGCTGAACTAAGGGGCTGCAGCTACATATTATTAATCAGCATGGCCCCAACTATTAACAGCATAAGCTGGAAGGACTCTAGATCTTGGCATGATCAGAGTCCAAGGCTCTGTATCCTTGGAGAGGGAGCCTGTTTGGACTAGCATCAGGGGTTAGGTTTTGTGGGCGAGAGGGTGTTTCTGGTGAATGTGTTTAGCATCCCTTGTGCTCTGAGGCAGGCTGGGACTACACCCTGGGTCCTGCCTTGCAAATTTTCATTGAAGTTTCCAAGGACATGTGGATGGCTCAGTGCAAACTCATGCCCATAACTAGGAAAGTGATGGTGAGTAGATGTCCTATTGTGGAGGACCAGAGGAACTGACACTGCATCTGAAGGGCAGGGCATTTATTAAGGAGGGACAGGATAGCCCAAATTGGGCAGCTCCCTGAGAAATGACATCCTTAAAGATCAGACTCAGGTGCCTCCTTCCAGAACACACTTCCCAGAAGTGGCTGTGGCAAAGTTTTCAAGGACTGCCATCTAAACAGGAATAGTGCTGGAGGGTTGGTTAATCAGCATAAAAGGGGTAAGAAATGAGTGCTGAAATTGTTCAAGACATGTGGTGGGCTGGTAAGACTTTATGGGCTTTAGCAACTTTTTGTGAATGAATTAAAAAAATAAGTAAACCTAGTACTTGACGTCTATGAAACAGCATTCTGGGTCCTCAAGCACCCAGAACGCACGCAGAACTCTGTCTCTAGATAAAACTAGAAGGTGGGTCTGATCCTGCTGACAGAATATCGTTGTGCTTGCCTCAGAGGAAACTTTCCAATAAGGTGCTGGACAGAGAATAGGGACAGAGAGTGCTTTCTGAGCAGGCTGGAAGACGATGTTTGTGCTCGCTTGCTAATGAATGTTGTCTGTGGACGGCTTATTTTGTAGCATACTACCTGCTAGCAAAGTTGTGAGGAGGAGCCACATTGCTTCCATCTCTGCTTATGGCAGAAGGCTAATGATGTTTACTGAAGGAATTTGGACAGCAGGAATGTCAAACTGCCCTAGATCAGTCCTCGATGGAGGGTGGGATGTGGGGCGAATGATGTAACTACTCTTACTTCCCTTCTGAACTCTGTAGGGTCTGGAACAGTGTGTAAGCACCTCAGGGGCATCCAGGAAACATGGAAATGAAAATACAAGAAAACGATAACAGTTAATACAACTGCAAGATGCAAGAATTTCTATATCCCCTATGAAAACATTTTAATATTTGCTGTTATCATAGATGATGAATTGCTCTTTAACTGCCAAGAGGCCTAGTACCTTGTGCTCTATTAGTCTCTTAAAGCTAGCTGAGTTAACAGCATTTAAGTGTTATGATTCCTCATTTTAAGATTGCAACTTCAAATCTCATTCAAAACCATTAGCATTTACATCCATTGGGATATCAGAGAAATACAAGGAACTCTAAGTTGTTGGGGAGGAGGGTAGAAAAATATATTCTTTTCCTGAATCTTTTTCATGTTTTGGTGATTGGGCCTATGTTGTTAGACGGTAAACACTTACTGCTGAGGATGGGTAATAAATGATACTGAAATAGAAAGTTCGTAAGGGAAAAGGGGCTGGTCCAGTGAGATAATTAGACATCAGGATTTTGGAGCAGGGATGTGTGGCATCTTGTAGGGGGTTTTAAGCTTCAATAACAGCTAATTATTATGAATAGCAGATTTATAATATCTATCTATAATATTATACATAGTTAACTATTATAGTTTTATTCTGTTTGTTGGATTTACATAGAGGCTTTCCTATGAATACTCAGAGACACTGAATTAAGACCTATGTATTTGAGCTCACTAATACTATAGGAGTTCAAATAAAGGAAAAAGGTGGATAAAGCAAAAGACACAAATAAACTGGGGGGATCCAGGGTTGCTTGTTGTGATGGTTGAGGCAGGAAATTAAAGAAAAATAAATTAAAAAGAAAGAGAAATAAGTTTTCCTGTATTAGTCTGACTTACCCCGGAGGCAGCAACAGGCACAGCCCAGACCCAGGAAAAGTCTTGGTAATATTATGTAATGTGCTCTGGAGACTCTCCCAGCACTCCTTCAACATAAGGAGAAGAAAAACAAATGTTCCTTTGTTTTATGGAATGAATTGATAGATTCCTATTCTCTGTAACTAGTGACTTCAAGTATTCTGTTTTATCTAAGAAGTACAACGAAGGCCATGAGAAGCCTGAGTAGGCCTGAACTACAGCTGCCTGGGCACCAGAATGAAGTAGAGGATAAGTCTGTTCCCAGACAAACCTAGGGAATGGACATCTAGGTTGCTTGGCAACAGTCACGTGCAATCCCGTCTTTGTCCCGCCTCTGCATCCCTGCTTTCATGCCACTGTGAGCTTGCTTCAAGCTAGCCCATCCCCTTTTGTGAAGTGTATATAAAAGTCAGGTGCAGTCTTTGTTCCAAGTCCAGTTTTTTGGAGATGAGTCAGCTGGGCCTGAGTGCACTCAATAAAGATTCTCCTGTTCCAACCCGAGGTCTCTCTCGTCCTCCTGAATCCTGCAACAAGGGTTAGTTTTATATGTCAACTTGACTGAGCTAAGGGATGCCCAGATCGCTGGTAATAAATTATTTCTGGGTCTGTCTGTGAGGGTGTTTCTGGAAGGGCTTAGCATTTGAAGCAGTAGGCTGTGTAAAGATCTGTCCTCACCAATGTGGGTAAGCATCATCCAACTTGTTGAAGGCCCTGTTAGAATAAAAAGGTGGAGCAGGGACAAGTCTTTCCCTCTTTCTTTGAGTTGGGACATCCATATTCTTCTGCCTGTAAACATTGGAGCTCTTGGTTCTTGAGCCTTTGTACTCTGAGACTTAGAGCAGTCCCCCACTTTCAACTCCCCAACGGAGAGTTATACCACTGGCTCTACTAGTTTTCAGGCCTCCAGACCTGGGCTGAATTACACCACCAGCTTTCCTGATTCTCCAGCTTGCAGATGGCAGATTATGGAACTTCTCAGTCTCCATAATCATGTGAGCCAACTCCCATAATAATTCTGTCTCCTTGTCTCTCTCTCTGATTGCTCTGCTCTCTCTTTTATACACACACACACACATATGCAGGTCTTCAACTTACGATGTGTTTAACAGGATGTAAGTCAAGGAGTGTTATTGAATGAGTATTGCTTCTGAACCATTGTAAAGCCAAAAAAATTTTACCAAAACATTGTAAGTCATGGATCATCTGTACATGTAATTCTAGGGGTGCAAAGATTCCATGTATCTGCTGAGTTCTAACAAGGTAAGAACAAAAAAGTCAAGAATATTTGTTGTTCTTCATTTATTGTTTGAGATATACGTATATATGTATATATATAAAATTATAGACAATAGTTTTTTCTGTTTATATGTTAGATATATATTTATATATTTTTGTTTATATGTTGGATATATATATCTTAAAGATACATATATATATATATTGGTTCTATTTCTCTGGAAAACCCTGGCTAATACACTCCTTGAGTGAACAACACATACTTGTTGCTTCTGTCTTTAGGACAGACATGTACTGACTGAGGACTTGTTGGGAAAGTGCTATCTTTTCTCCCCCTTCAGCCTCTAAATTTGGCTCTTCTTCTCAATCCTCCACTCAACTAGTTCTCTTTCAAGTCAAAATTTCATCCCTCATTAAAATTCCCTTGCTGTTTCTGGGCTCCTCACCATGATCAGCCTCTTTGTTGTGTGTATCAGTCAGGATAGGCAGGGTTATGCTGCAGTAACAAACAATCTCAAAATGTCAATGGCTTTAAACAACAAAGATGTATTCCTTACCTCATGTGTCTACTGCAGGTCAGCTGGGGCTCTGGTCTGCATCTTCCTCCCTCTGGAACCCTAGCTGAGTGAGTGGTCACTATCTGGAACATTGCTGGTCATTGTGACAGAGGGGGCACTGAGCTCTGGAGGGTTTCACACAGGTAATTAAATGGCTTTGGTTGGGAAGTGACACCCTTCTACTCATAACTTGTTGGCCAAATAATCACATGGTACCACCCAAACACAGAAGGGTCTTGATATGGTTTGGGTGTGTCCTCACCCAAATCTCATCTTGAATTGTAGCCCCCATAATTCCCACATGTGGTGGGAAGGACCCAGTAGGAGATGACTGAATCATGGGGGCAGTTTCCCCCACAATGCTCTGCGATAGTGAATAAGTCTCATGAGATCTGATGGTTTTATAAGGAGTTTCCCCTTTCACTTGGCTCTCATTCTGTCTTACCTGCTGCCATCTAAGACATGCCTTTTGCCTTCCACCATGATTGTGAGGCCTCTCCAGCCACGTGGAACTGTGAGTCCATTAAACCTCTTTTTCTTTATAAACTACTCAGTCTTGGGTATGTCTTTATCAGCAGTGTGAAAATGGACTAATACAGGCTCAGAAATGCAATCCTACTATATTCCTGGAAGAGGAAGAGCAAGATATATTGAGAACCTAATGAAAACCTCAGACCTGATTTCATATAATGCACTTATACACCATCACCTCAAATCACCCATATTGTATGCATGTAATTCTAGAGGGTTCAAAGATCCCATGTATCTGCTGACTGCCTGTGGAGGTTGACAAAATGCATACCTTCATCTCAGCCCTCACATTGATTCTGTAGCTCCACTTGTTTCTCAAGACCATGGTCCAGTTCCATTTTCCCAATTAAGTTGTATTTGACTAACGATAGTCTACAATCGTTATTCGTTTTTCTGAGTTCCTCAGAAACCACTCAGTGAGCTTTCAGTGGTACACTGGCTTACGATACTCCACAGTGGATTCATGTGTGTTGCTCTGTTCTTTCCATGCAACAGTCATGTCTCTGAAGGCAGGACCTTGCCTTCTATCCCTCTACTTGGCAGTCTAACAGCGTGATTCACATGGGGGCTCCCAAATGCAGGAGGCTGGGAATGGTAGTCGAGACCTGGATGCTGGTCCTGGCTCAGACATGAACTAGGCATCCCCACTCTCTTCTCTTGGGCCTGCTCCCTTTGCTCCTCTGGCTCCTTTGAAAAATGAGATGGTTGGGATGGAAGCTCTCTCAAGTTATATCCAGTTCTCTGAATCCAAACGGTAAGTTATTGTGAAAGTAATTGATGCCAACCCCCCACCCCAAATTAGGATAAAAGATTCCCACTGCCACCCTGTAGGGTTACTTGGGGATTGCTCTTGAGTCCAGGCTCTCTTTATCCTCAGAAGTCTGGTTAACAAACTTCTTGTTTCAGGGCAGAAGAAAAAAAAAGGGGGGAGAATAAGAGAGGGGAGGGGAGAGAGAAAACTTATCTTCACTCAGATACTCCCTCCAGCAGCCTATTGTTTTGAAAGATATAGGCCCAGGAAAGGAGGCTTTGCTCTCCCAGTGGCAGAAAGGAAAAGAGGCTTTGGCGTTGGGAGGAAAGAGGAGAGAGCTGCCCAACCTGGAGTGTTGGATCCCCCAAAGCTGGGAAGAGACAAGGGCTGGAGCGTGCACGGGAGCTCCACCGCATCTAGCTCACAGTGCCCATGCGGGCAGGCCCTCGTGTCGGGCAGCTGAGAGGGATGCCTGTGGTGGATGGACACTGAGGCTTGGAGGTCCCTGGAACAAAGCCTGGGCACACTGGAAAGGGCTCGGCGTGTGGAGCACAGGGCCTGAGGGCAGCACCAGACAGTGTTTAGAGCCTTCAGTGTGTTGCAGAAGGAGCACGGGGACAGAGTGATCAGGATGCCCTGATGATATAGTGCTCACCTCGCTCTCCTGACCTGCTTCAGCAGCAGGGTGTTGGTGCAACCTGAAGAAGGGGGGGCCTCTCCCCAAAATCCCCATCCCCGGCCCATGAGGAATTCACAATGACTGGAGTCGGACTTCTGCTGAGAATGGTAAGCGGGAACTCAGAGCCAGATTTGATTTTTAAAAATTAAAAAAAAAAAAGAATGTGACATTTTTCTCACCTCAATTTCATAGAGCAATTTGTGAACTTATTAGAAATTCAGGGGCTGACATTCCTCAGCAGAGGTAGAAAGAGTAACAGCAAACTCAAACCCCAGGCAGAAGGCTATTACGTCTGTGAAGGTCTGGTCCCTAAAGGGTACTGGAGCCTTGAGTTAATGAGATGCTCATAATATGCTGGCAGGCAATGAGATGCAAAACCCTCGTTAATAGCTAAAATGGAAGCAGGCTTAAGGAGCCAGACACTGAGGGCAGTCGGCCTGTGTGGGGAGAGGGCTGAAACAGTCGTGTAAGATCAGAATATCCAGTTCCTATGATGAGGACATCCGGTTCCGGGGGCCTTCAGGTGTCCACATACAGCAAGTAACAGTCTTGGGTCCACCCTGCCATTGCCTGGGCCTTTCTTTGTTTTTGTTTTCTTGTTTTTTTTTTTTTTTTGAGACTAAGTCTCATTCTGTCACCCAGGCTGGAGTGCAATGGCACGATCTTGGCTCATTGCAACCTCCGTCTCCCAGGTTCAAGCGATTCTCCTGTCTCAGCCTCCTGAATAGCTGGGATTACAGGCACCCACCACTATGCCCGGCTAACTTTTTGTATTTTTAGTAGAGATGGGGTTTCACCATGTTGGCCAGGCTGGTCTCGAACTCCTGACCTCAAGTCCCAAAGTTTTGGAGGCCGCCTCGGCCTCCCAAAGTTCTGGGATCACAGGCATGAGCCACCATGCCCAGCCTAACCTGGGCTTTTCTAACCAAGAAGCGTGGTAAGCGGGGTTGCACTCTTACTACACTTCAACACAGCAGGCTTTCTTGACAGTGTGTCTGAAACTCCTCAAATAAACAGACAAGATAATATTATTTGTTATGTATATATAATATTTATGACATGCCAGGCACTGAACGCCTCTGTTGGACAGGAGCTATTAGTATCACTGTTATCCCATTTCAAAGATGAGGCAACTGAGGGCATTTTTAAGCACGTGTAACCCATCAAAAAAACAGTATGTTCAAGAAGTTTTCTCTGACCTTCCCCCCGCCATCCCACTTCTTTCCCCTCTGAAGCAGGTGATAAAACCTAGGAAGACTTTTCTGACCTTCCCCTGAAGCAGGCCTAAGATCCTCCTGTGAGAAACCAGGCTGGGCAATACAGCAAGACCCTGCCTCTAAAACACCGCCGCCACCACCACCATAAACAACAACAAAACCCCACCCAGGTTTAACTACTTCTTTGGGTCTTTATTTTTTTTCATGTATAAGTTATATTAAATTAGTATGCTTTCTTCTTCTTGACCTGTCTTTTGTTACAGGGGTTCCAGCCAATGAACCTAAGATGGATAGAAGGAAAAGATAAGTTGCCTCCCCTACAAAGGTTAAGGTAATATGTTGAACCAAGATACACCAGATTCTAGAACCTGAGCATTTAGCCTCAGCCTCTCGGGGTTATCTCCAGTCTCCAACTGGCTGGGGTCAGTCCCCGAACCAAAGGTTTGTGTTTCCAAGATTTCTGTCAATGTACTGGCTACAGGGATGGGCTTGGGCAGCTGGGGGTGGAAGAGAAGCAGAGAGGAGAGTGGGCAATGCTGGCCCCAAATGTGGTCCAGAAATGGTTCCTGCTGGAGGTTACAGGAGAGGACAGGGTGAATGGATGAGTCGGACTACCACACAGTGTCACTTGGGGCTCAAGTACAGCATGTGAGAGTCCCTGCCTTTGCCACACTAGACAAGGGGGTTTGGCTCAAAATAAGAGCAGAGGGGGTTTCCGTAGCAGTGAGAGAAATCTAGCGTAATTGACTCCATCTTGCTTCTAACCCCCGAGCAAACTGCCTTTGCTCATTCCTGCGTGTAGCCCCAGCTAACTATGGGAGGAATTCAGTGTGTAGCTTAACTTCAAAGCAAGGTTGATAACAGGGCCTTCCCCAAAGTAACCCCTGAGGAGATAAGGAGGGCATACAACCAAGTAACAATATTATGCTAAAGACTTATAGGAGCGCTGCGACCTGACCAAGGATAAAGAAGTTATGAAACTCCCTCAGACTCTTGCTGACACCCAGATGTCTGTGGTCACCTGTCACCTCCTGACCTTAACCCCCTCCTTGTTCCCTTTACCCAATATAAAAAGCAGCTTGAGATTCATACCTTTCAAATGGTTCTTTAGGACACCAGTCCGCCATCTTGGTTTGCCAGCTTCCTGAAATAAAGTCACTTTCCTTTATTTGGAAAAAATAGTTGAGTATGTCTTGTCTTATTGGCCGTTGTGAGACGAGTGGTATGAGCTTTGGATTTGGCTATGGTTCCAAGCATGAACTCTCGTGTTGGGCAGAACTGGCACACTTACCAGATCTGGTGCAAAGCCCTTAATCTGAGCCTTAGTTTCCTCTGTAACGTGGGGATGATAATAGTATACATCTTGTCAGATTATTGTGAGGATTAAATGAAATAATGTGGTAAAGCATTTAGGACAGCACCTGATACACATGAAGGGTTCCATAAATGGTGTCTAGAATAACATAGCAGCAATCACAAAATAAAAACAACCACAAAAACCAGCTACTAATGGTTTCCTGATCTGTCACACACAGTACATAAATCCTTGTGTGAAGGAAAATTTGAGCTGGTGATAATTAAATCAGTTTGGGATGAGGAGATTGCCGGGTTTTCTGTTTGGAATCAGGTTCCTGCTACAGTATCTATTGCAAAGTCAGCAAGAATCTGAGGTCATTTTTCTAAATGGGATCAAGGAAAATGGGAACTGCACTCACCTGAAAACACCTAACCTCCTTTTTTTTTTTCGGGTTATTTGTACACACATAAGCGGTCACGTACATCTTAATAGTATGCATGTGGCTTTTACAAATTATTGCGTTCTTAGGTTCGCGGGGACTCTTGCTCCAGGTGTGTGAATGTCCTGGCAATATTTTTAATTACAGACGTGTCTTTGGCCCAGACATATTAAAACGGCCCCTCCCCACATCGTGTAGTTTCATCACACTCACACCTACCTCCATTAGCAGAAATTCTCTCCTGGTGTTTGTGTCTTAGTTCACTTTTAAAGAAATTTCCAGCTCAGTTCCAATGGCTTTTGCATCTCATTACACTCTTGATAATTAGCTCTATCTCATTACACCCCAGCCCAGTTGGAATAGGATTAGTTGTTTTCAGGTGTAAACCTGTGGTGTGCATGTTACTACACCTCTTCAAAATCCCAGGCAGGCCCTCTGCCTCCACCAAATTAGGACAACTACTTCCAGCTGCGCACAGTTCATTACACCTCCATTTCAGGAAAAACCTCTGCTGTATTGCACATCTGGTCACATGCTTATTAATTATGTACTTCTTATAACAACTGTGCCTAATTAGGACAGAGTTGACACCTTGCCAAGCCTAGTGATTCTTTATGTTTTCTTGTTTTTGGTACCTCATTACACTCCCTCCAAATTATGTCCAATTTGTTTAACATTCCTGCCACATTAAGACAATCACTCTCAGGTGTGTGTATTTCAGCATTCACTTTGCTTTGGAAAGCAAAATTGTGTTGACCAGGACTCTCCTTATTTTCATATCCTGCTACAGGGACAGCCCTTTGGCTGGTCTTCTGATCACATCTGCCCTGAATGAAATGACTCTGGTCTCCTTCATGGTTACTGTGGTCTCTGGTCTCCTTCATGGTTACTGTGAAATTTCTGTGCCCTGGTCCTAGGGAGGCAGCCACAGCTACACACCAGAGCAAGAATCCTGAATTCAATGGCCTCAGTCCTTTCATAAAGGCTGTGGGGGTGGGAATCCATTAGTTCCATCAAGAAATGGTAAAGCGGCCAGGTGTGGTGGCTCATGCCTGCAGTCCCAGCAATTTGGGAGGCTGAGCTCCAGGGGTTTGAGACCAGCCTGGACAACATGGTGAAACCGCATCTGTACTAAAAATACAAAAATTATCTGGGTGTGGTCTGTAGTTCCAGCTACTCGAGAGGCTGAGATGTGAGAATTGCTTGAACCTAGGAGGCAGAGGTTGTAGTGAGCTGAGATGGTGCCACTGCACTCCAGCCTGGGCAAAAGAGTGAGACCCTGTCTCGAAGAAGAAGAAGGAAGAAAGAAGAAAGAAGGAGAAGGAGGAGAAGAGGAGGAGGGAGGAGGAAGGAGAAGGAGAGGAAGAAAAAATGGTAAAGGGTGAACTGCTAGGTGTGCTAGCCAGTGGGGCACAGTGGATCGTGAGAGTCTTAAGCTTCCAGAGAAGCAAAGCTCAGAAGAGAGTGCACAGAGTCAGGCTGAAGATTCAAGCTGTCTTCCGAAATGAAAGGGTGGTCTCGGAGAATCGAGGTGGGAAATAAGGACTCTGGGAAGGGTATATCGGACAGGAGTTGTAAGAAGCCAGTGGAAGTATAAACTTTGTGTTACAAGGGGCTGTCTCTTTTGCCTGCCATTGCTTGACTCCCGTATCAACCTGAGCTGTAACAGGCAATTCTATCTCTTTGACTAACTGAATGCAAGCATTAATGCTATGAAATTCATGGATATGACTTGACAGTAAGTAGCATCAGGGTTTGGTTGCCAATTCAACTTGTCTGAATTGGAGTTTTTCCTCCTAAGCTATTTGAAACATAAATAAGGACTGTCAGGCTCAGAAAACATTCAGGCAAGAATAAAGTCTTGGAGAGAGGCTGGGGCTTCTTGGAATGGGGTTACTCTGCAGAGGGCAGTAACTGCCAGAAGGGGGTCCTACCAGATTAGCAGTAATGTAGTAGAAGTAACAGTACCTAAGGATGGGCAAGACACAACCCCTATGTTAGTCCATTTTCATACTGCTATGAAGAAATACCTGAGACTGGGTAATTTATAATGAAAAAGAGGTTTAATGGACTCACACTTCCACATGGCTGGGGAGGCCTCACAATCATGGCGAAAGGTGAAAGAGGAGCAAAGTCACATCTTACGTGGCGGCAGGCAAGGAGAAATGTGTGGGAGAACTGCCTTTTATAAAACCATCGGATCCCGTGAGACTAATTCACTATCACGTGAACAGCACTGGAAAAACTCACCCCCAAGATTCATTAACCTCCTACTAGGTCCCTCCCACGACACGTGGGGATTATGGGAGCTACAATTCAAGATGAGATTTGGGTGGGGACACAGCCAAACCATATCAGCCCCTTTCCTCAAGTAGGTCAGAAACAAGCAGGAAAGCTCATGAAAAGCCTCTGCTTTTTCCAGTGCAGTGTCACTGGCTGTTTCAAGAGTAAGGGCTATAGCAGCTCAGGCCTGGTCTCATCACTAAACTTGAGCTGATCTGGACATACTAAAAAATAAGCTTGTCTTTCAGAGCCTGGAAGCAGGGCTTGTCCTCTTACAGCAAGGGCAACCTGAGGTACCAATCCTTATCTAACCATTGGGATGAAATCAGTGTGGAGGGGGAAAACGTTCTAGTTGGGCAGTAAGATTTTCCAAACCCTACTGTGAGGCGGGAATAAAAACACTGTCCTAGGGTAAGACCCTGAAAGAAACTGTATTAATAGAGCAGGTAGAAAGAAGTGCCTGTGGGGTAAGGGGCACAATATCATCCAAAGAGTATTTTCATTTATAAATTAAAAGGTATACTGACAGGCAATAATATGATAGCTAAAAGTAACCACAAAATGTAGAAACCACTACCTGCACATCTGAGAACACAATTTGCCTGTGTGTGGTTATATATATGTGTGTATATATATATATATATATACATAAAATAGTTGGATCCCAGCTGACGAACTAGTACTTCTTTTTCAAGGAATTTATTCCAAGGATGGCTAACTTGGAAGAGATTCTTTCAGTGGTTTCGGGGCCCTTGGGTATGGAAGAAAGGAAAGTAATATTTATGACATGGGTTGCTGTGAGGACAAAATGGGAACACATGCTAAGTACCAGAGAGTAGATAACAGTGTTAGCAGAAGGAAGTGCTCTCTGGGAGCTGCGGTTCTGATAACCAAGTCAGATGACATCAATCCAAAGCCTTCCTTCTTTATGGTCATGTTGATTTCCCATCTCAGGATCCCTCCTACTCCTGTGGGCCTTCTCCATGGTGCAGTGACTAGCGATGCGGGCAGCAGCCCACATGTCCCTCCCATTTGTACCTCTGTATAAGAACGAGAAAATGGTTTGCTTTGTTTCCAGCACCCCTTCTGGTAAGGCCTATTTCATTGGCTTTCTTTTTGAGACGCAGTCTTGCTCTGTCGCCTAGGCTGGAGTGCAGTGGGGCAATCTTGGCTCACTGCAACTTCCACCTCCCGGGTTCAAGTGATTCTCCCACCTCAGCCTACTGAGTAGCTAGAATTACAGGTGTGTACCACTGCGCCCAGCTAATTTTTGTATTTTTAGTAGAGGTGGGGTTTCACTATGTTGGTCAGGCTGGTCTAGAACTGCTGACCTCCTGATCCACCTGCTTCGGCCTCCCAAAGTGTTGGGATTATAGGCGTGAGCCTTGCACCCAGTCTTTGTCGGCCTTGTTATCTGCAATAGCACACTTAGGGAGAGGTCTTCATACAAGAACATTATGTAACTCTGTATGTGTTTGGTGGGCCCTGTCCTTGGCAGACCCTGTAAACAGCACAACAGTCTCACAAAATACCTCTAAGTAGGATCAAAATGTGGAAATATTCACTGTGTTCCAAAGGCATGTAGGTTCTGAGGTAGCCGCTGACTATCCACTGAGTGTGTCACTGGCTGTTCTTTATCTGTGGAAGAATAAAGACTGATGTGCCAACCTTCAAAGAAACTTGGATGTCCTAAATGTCTTGGAAGAGTCCTAGAGCCCCTTTTCTGTGCAGAATTACCATTTTCAGTCCCGTCATTGTAAGCAGAGCAGGGATTTCACTTTCCTAAATGTTGCCCCTGAAGCAGCTCATCTGCCATTTTTAGGTTGGTTCTCAGGGCTCTTGACATTCTGCTCAATCCAAACCCATGTCTCTTTCCACACCCCAAAAAAACTAGTCTGAGCACTCTCAGTCCCACCCTGGCTCTGCTGCCATCACTGTCACCACTCCGGGTTCTCCGCCTGGAGTGGACAGGAAGAAAAAGGAAAGGTACAGAATCAATGCTGGGGGTCATGGCCATGAAGAAGCAGCTTAGGCAAACCTAATGTCCTCTCATCCCCCTTCTCCCACCACTGCTTCTAAAGTAGACTATTTCTCATGGTATTGTTTAGGGCAGTATGTTTTTCCACAATTGTCTCCTACAGAGATTCTTCTTCTTCCCAGTTAGGCCCTTGGAGCCAGACAGATTGACTACATTCCTTCCCACCAGAATCCCCTGGAACCTCCAGCTGCCCAGTGAATCCCCTTCACGGCAGCCCCACTGCCTGACCTGATTCTGACCCAGCCCTGAGTTTAAGCTGTTCGGATTTTTGACTCCAGTCCAGTTCCCACACTCTTAGATAATAAGGGTGTCCTCTTCATCTATCCATTTGCTCCTGTGTGTGGCAGCATGGAGCACATATTATGCTTCTGGGGAATATTTGCTGAATAAAGAACACCAGAAAAAAAACATGAAACACTTAAGCTTCTCAAAACACTTTTTAATATTCCATTTTCCCATCAAGACCGAAGTTGTACAAACAGGTATAAAATCCCCCACCTTCAGGGTGTTAGGCATCACTGTGTGTGGTCAAAGTCCCTCCTCCTCCCCTTTCCACGAGTTTTCAAGATGTGGCCCAGTCAGTGCATTGCTGCCTTCTGTGACCTATGAACCATGGCCAGCAAGAGGACTGGGGACATGGTGAGGTCCAATGTGCCAGGAACACGGTAAATGCCCACAATGCGGGGCAGGACAATCCAGGGACAGGCTCAGCTGGAGGCCACACAGAGGAGAAATGTCACACTGTCCCATCTTCCCTGCATTCAGCTGAGCTCAGACCAAGTGAGCACTTAAGAATCATTTACTCCCAAAGGACATTTCAAGTGAGATGAAATGTTCTCTAACCATTATTCTCTCAGAAATTAGGGCTCTGAGAGGTGGGGGGGGGGGGTGGGTTGGAAATCAAGCAGACGGTTGAATTGCCTTTCATTCCTCCATATTTGTCTAATTGTACGGCTCTTGGTTTTTATATAGCAGAAATAAAACAAAATGGCAATAAACCAACCTACAACCTGTGTACAAGATACGGCATACAAAACTGTCCCGGGGACTGGGATCAAAAGACTTCGATTCCTAGCCCTAAATTAGAGGTTCTGTTTTGTTAGGGAAGTTTGTTGTAAACAGCAGCTGAGAAGCCATTTATTTGACTGTGGCAATAAAGACAGGCAGCAATGCACAGACACTTATTTCATTGAACTGTAAATGGATAAGGTCAGGAGAGGAAAAATCCTACTGTTTATGTAATAGAACCCTACTAAATGGTTTTAGGAAGGGACCAAAACTTATGTAGCAGTCTACTTTCCAAGGCTGGAATTATATATATATATATAGAGAGAGAGAGTAATAAATGAAATATTAGTAATCCATCTACTCGTTTTCAGAGTCCAGCAATTTGATACCACCTTCCTCCCTATCCCACCCTAGTCCCGTTAGACTTGACTGCATTAAAGTAGTTGTTCA
The DNA here is from genome assembly GCF_007565055.1 of Rhinopithecus roxellana. Classification (NCBI taxonomy): domain Eukaryota; kingdom Metazoa; phylum Chordata; class Mammalia; order Primates; family Cercopithecidae; genus Rhinopithecus; species Rhinopithecus roxellana. The sequence goes on from NC_044554.1 coordinate 59,180,612, forward strand.
ACCAAAACAGTCAGTACTGTCATCTTCCTTTAGCATTTATATGAAAAGTCAAACTAGAGAGAAAAAATCCTTACACCTCCTCTCCACTAAAGCAACAGTGTAGAGAAAACTAAGCTCAGAATATACCAATAACATACCAAGGGAAAAATTGAGTGTGACTGAGAGGACCCCAGCTACCAACCGAAGTAGGTCCCACTAAACAGTAGTTATCTTCTTGTCCTTGGTAGCTTGCTTGATGGCAGCCTGCTCGCAGATGATCTCTTTGAGCCGCTGCAGCCTCATGTTTTGGGTGGTCAGTTCCCCCACCCCTGTCTGGCTGCGGTGCAGCAGCGTCAGGGCGTGGATGTACTCCAGCTCCGTGTACTTCACACCCTGGTCCACCACCAGGTTCAGGAGCTCGTCAGCTGTGTTGTAAAGCATCTCGTAGTACTGCCTGAGAAAGCAAGAGAGAACACTGCTCACCAGCTCCACCATTGGTAACATCCATCTCGAGGGGACATATATGCTGTCTATACATTGATTCCTCTGCTGACTTCATAAAAATTGATCAGCAGGCAGTGTTCTGGGCCCCACCAATAGAATAAAGAACATGACAGCCACAAGCTCTGTCCTTTGGAGCTCATAGGAACTCTCTTCAGGAGAAGTCTAGGTGAGGACCCAGGGAGGCTGCACACCTTTCAGTGGCTCAGCTTATTCTACATTGTTTGCTAATTTTGCATTTACCTTGGGAGAAAGGAAAGAAAAGTAGGAGTGTAGCCTGAAGAAGGAGAGAAGGCATTGTTAACAGGTTTTTGTCTCATTCAATCCCTCATTCATTCATTATTCATTGGAGGTTTTGTGAAATACTGCACATGGTTTTCTGCTCCATAAAGTGGGTTAATAATAGTACCTGCCTCTTGGGGTTATTGAAATAGTTGAATTAATTAATACATATAAAGCTCTCAGAGTGGTGGTGCTTCATAAAGATTAACTATTACTATTAGAACTATAATGATGCTAATGTGTGATAGTAATGTGATCAAATTAATAGTAGTATATAAGGATGGGCAAGACACAGCCCCTTTCCTCAAGTAGCTCAGAGACAAGGAGGAAAGGTCCTGAAAAGCAGAGACATAAGGATTTCAGTGCTGTTGACCAAGTTCATTCCCATGCACTGTGCCACTTACCCCTCACTCCACCCAGGGGCTACACCTGCCTTTTCCCAGACACAAAGACCAAAGCATGGAGAAGTTAGAGGGCTTTCCCATGGCACAAAGACAGGGACTGACTATGCCAGGATCTGACTCCAGGTTTCTGACTCTAAGTTCAAGACTTTTTTTTCACGGACACTTGACAACTCACAAGGATATTCTATGTGCCGTAAGTGAGGTCCTAGTACCGTGAATTAGTAGCAGAAGAGGAGAAATTGCATCATGCAGAGGGGATGGTGTGGGGCTGAGGAAGACGTCCTATGGGTAAGATTCTGTCAGGCAGGGCTTCCAGGAAGGAAATTCTAGTTGGAGGGAAGAGCATGAGAAAAGGCATGGATGAGTGATCTGGTTAGACTGGGGAGTGCAGAGCAATAGCAGAAAGTCCTGGGATAAGGCAGTTGACGCCCCTGAACATCAGGCTATGACTTTAGACCTAGTTAAGCCAATAAAGGACTTCCTTTTTCCAGAGATCAGAGGTGCCATTCAAAGTTGTGCTTCTGGAAGATTAATGTGACAATGGGATGCAGAATGGTCTGGGAGGGCACTGGTTACAATTCTAGCAGAAAGAGACTTGAGAGCCACTTACTGGCAAGGCCATTAGCCTGGGTGGTGGAGAAAGACTTGTGCCTATAATAGAAATACGCATTAGAGTGATTCTTCAATGCAGTGAGAAGATGAAGGTGGGAGTCAGGAAGTGGAGAAGATGACCATTCACCATTCTTTAAACCAATACTGTGCAACTGCTATCTCTGAGTCTACTGGACTCTGAGGCTGTGACTTGCACAGCCACTCCAAATTACCCAGGAGGTCAAGTTCAACAGACTCTGACCCAGCAAGGCTTATCACAGCTTGTCAGCGAAATGAAGAGTGTTACTTACTTCCCTCTGATGTGAAGGGTAACTTTGCCAAGATTGAGGGGACAGAACCAGGCAGTGCACTCAAGGCAACTCTTGGGGGCGAAAGAATCTTCCAGACCAAACAGGATCAGTGGCTCAGAAATCCTGTATTATTAGACTCAGGGCCGTGGATTTGTTTCTTTCTCATCAGCAACATTTTGAAGAAAAAGAGCCTCCTACGGGGAAATGAAGCTATCCTTGTGGTAACAAATACATTCTAGGAGCTCCATAATTTCAGGCCTATTTTACTGAATTGCTAGTGCAAGGGGAATGTGGTCAGGAAGAGTTGCGGTGTCTTTTCACATGGTTAGCTTCTTTTCCTCCTGCTAAGCCTCCTTTTCTAACTAACACACTCTTTTAAAAAATAGGGGAAAGAATAATCTTTTGTGAATATTCCCCAAATAGTGGCAGAAATTCAAAGGGCTCTTTGTAGATTGGTAAGTTAATGAGGATCTCCTGGGAGCAAATCGGTCAGCATCCTTGTGTACAGGGGGCTAATTTTTTCTTTTTTTTTTGAGATGGAGTCTCACTCCGTTGCCCAGGCTGGAGTGCAGTGGCACGATCTCGGCTCACTTCAAGCTCTGCCTCCCGGGTTCACACTATTCTCCTGCCTCAGCCTCCTGAGTAGCTAGGACTACAGGCGCCCATCAACACACCCGACTAATTTTTTTGTATTTTTAGTAGAGACGGGGTTTCACTGTGTTAGCCAGGATTGTCTCGATCTCCTGACCTCGTGATCTGCCCGCGTTGGCCTCCCAAAGTGCTAGGATTATAGGCGTAAGCCACCGCACCCGGCACAGGGGGCTAATTTTCTATAGTGGTTTCAAACGATGTTCATTTTGGCATCACAGAAGCAGATATATAGCAATCACTGGTCGAGGGTGACCCTGAATATAGACAGAAATGCTTGGTAGAAGAGGAGAAAAAACTCCGCTTCCAGAGGTGTGAGACCCCAGTATCAGCTACAATCAGTAAATCTTTTGAAGTTTCATGTTTAGCATAAAACTCACATGAACTTTGCATTCTACTCCTCAATGTATCTGCTGTAATTTAAATACACTGTTTCTAAGAAAAACTTGATGCTGCAGGAAGATGCATCACATTAATATTTATCCTACAGCTTTGCATGTCCCCTGGCTCTCACTGATATTGGCCCCTATTTTGAGAAATGATGCCCTATGTCATCTAACTCTGTTTCCTGTAGATGCACAGGCGAAGGAGAGTTGTCTATTAATGGAACTTCCTAAGAGTATACATTTTAAAAAATTGCCCAAGAAGAGCTCATGCATGCATCGAGATTCACCAAATGAAATAAGAGCGAATCTGGGGCTCACGATTTTTTTAAAGCTAGAAGGAACTTAAAAGCTGCGGTTTCTAGACTAGCAGTTCTTGAACTTCAGGGTACCTAACTAAGAATGACCTTGAGGTGCTTATGAAAAGTGCAGATTCCTGAGGCCCCATCCCCAGATACGTGCTTTTTAAAGGTTCTGAACCAGCCACGACTCAGCCAGACTCTGTTTGGCAGACGAACAGTTACAGAACTACTGTCTCCTCCAGCCAAGGACCTAAACACATCAGGGAAGGCTACAGAAGCAATAAAAGGTTTGTGATGCTTTTCACTGAGATTAAACCAAAATAACTGGATTTCTTTGTATTAGGATGTTGGTATTTTTATCATTTATCTTAAGAGGCAACACTGAACCCATCATGCCAGATGAAATTGGATTTCTTTTGAAAAATCTGCTGAATTGTTTCCAGGGATACTGGCTGGTTTTCTACAGAGGCCGTTGTTCCATGCTGGGAGCAAACAACAAAACAAAGATGCCTGCATTTCTACTACTGGATCGTCCGGTGTGATGAGTGATAAAGGGCATGCTGCTTAAGTCCTTAATGTTTCAATATCCTCTGTGCAGTGAAGACCTTTATAAATCCCAGAATGACAGTCTGAAGTGGACTGAGAGACTAAGAGTCCTCAAGAGCCTCGGATGAACAGTGCCCCTGAATTGCAAAGTGAATTATTCAACAAAATTGACAAATAACTGATGGTGTATTTTCTATAGTTATGGAGAAAAAAATTCCTCCATAACCATGATGATATATTAGATCATAAAGAATCATAAATATTTAAAGACAGAACAAAATTCATTTATCTTTTAGAATGGTACCCAGGGGCAAAGATGACTAAACTGACATAGCAACAGTTTCACTTGGAGGTGGGGAAAAGATGCTACCAGGTGCCCTGAAGAGAAAATAGAAAAATGCCCCAAACTATACCATTAGAATGAGCTTCCATGATAAACACTGACAGACTGAAATGAAATCATGTCACCCAATAGGGATAAGTAATTTATCAACACTTATTGAGGCCCCAGGAAATTGAAAGCTTGGTCTTCATTATTGAGCATTAAAATAGCAGTCATGGCTTCCAGGGCAACACGTTTTCCATTTGATGACACTTTGCTCGGGCTGCCTGGATGGGATCAGTGAATGCACATTTGATTGAGACATTTTCTGGCTCAGGGCTTGTAGCCCTTCACAGCCTCTTCATAGCCTACAATGTTCAGCAGCCAATTGCTACATGTACACCAAATACCTTATTCTGGAGACCAAAGAGTTTCATGTCACCCTGGTGGATGGAACGTTCTGGAAGGATATGTGTGCCTTGCTGTGGTTTCTCCTACCATTTGCTGTGTGCCTTTGAGCAGCAGTTCCCAAAGTATTATGAGCAGAGAGGGTGAGGGAGTGGAGCGACAGAGAAGTGGAGGTGTGACTTCACAGACTGGTCTCATGTGCAGAGTCTAGAACATGACAATGTTTATGCTTTGTTCTGGTGCAAACAGATCATTTTCTCTTATCTTCCTCATGTTTGCTTTATCAACAGACTGTTTTCTGTGGCTTTTTCTTTTGTGCTTTATTTTAATGGTACTGCACTGCGACTCTTTCTCCCCCACACATTCTGTTTGAAAACATTTCTACCAGGAAGGAAATGCAAGGTATTTTGGAAAGGTGGGCAGATCTTTTTAAAGTTTTAAAATAAAATTTTATCTTCCTCTGATTGGAAAGTTAATACACGTGCCATATATAATATATGGGCCATAGAGAAAGACTTCTCAGAATTCCATCATAAAGATAAACCACAGTTTGGCATATTTTCTTGTAGTTTGCCCCAAGCACATGTAGGGTTCTAGCCAATTTTTTTTCTTATAGTTGAAATATTTAGGTTGAAACACAATTAGATACTTCAATTGTTTCCAATTATAAAGACTTACTTTCTCAGGGATAGCTTTCTAAAAACAGAATTAGTTAAAAGATAAGTATATTATTGAGGACACTTGACAATGCTGCCAAGTTGCTTTCTAAAAAAGCTCTATCGATTTATCCTCCTATCAACAACATATGGGCAGCATCTAACTCACATTCTTTTGATTTGCATGAGGTTGAACAATTTTTCATCGACTTTTTTTTTTTTTTTTTTTGTCTTTCAAACCATATTATATTTAATGAGATCTGTTCCAGTCATGTCAAGAATATTGCCCTTTCTCTAGGGCCATCCATCTACTGCAGAATTTCTTTTTTTTTTTAATTATTATTATTATACTTTAAGTTCTAGGGTACATGTGCATAACGTGCAGGTTTGTTACATATGTATACTTGTGCCATGTTGGTGTGCTGCACCCATCAACTCGTCAGCACCCATCAACTCATCATTTACATCAGGTATAACTCCCAATGCAATCCCTCCCCCAACCCCTCCCCGTGATAGGCCCCGGTGTGTGATGTTCCCCTTCCCGAGTCCAAGTGATCTCATTGTTCAGTTCCCACCTATGAGTGAGAACATGCGGTGTTTGGTTTTCTGTTCTTGTGATAGTTTGCTAAGAATGATGGTTTCCAGCTGACTTGTTTTTAATGTATGTAGGTATGTGTGTATGTATAAATGAATTGTTGGTATCTTTTTATCTTTGAGTATTAATGCTTTTCTGACTTCTCTTTAAGAGCTTTCCATAAATTTTCATAGACAAGAGGCCAGGGAGTTTTCTCATCCCTGGTTCTATCTCCCACGTTGGCATACTCAGTGCAAAAATTAGTACTGTATCTCTGAAAGCGATTAGAAAGTTTCAGTTCCCTGCTTTGCAAATTGAGGGAAGAAATATTCACTAACATAAACTATTCCCACCCATGGCAACTCTTGTTCCTGTACTTGTAGGCATTCAATAAACTTTGCCTGTAGGGGTGACAGCAAGGCCCTGACTGGGGAATTATACAAGGTCCCTGAGGAAAGCTTTGCCTGTTGCCTTCCTTTACTTTGTAGAATTCAGGTCCGAGATCCCGGGATGGAAACTGTGTTTTAAAATATATAGCTACATCTCATGCTGGGTTTTGGAATCTGTCTTGATTGTAGAATATTAATAATAATGTCTAGCTTTTAGGTGCATTTAAATCCTTTTAAATAGGTACTACAATTATCTACATTATACATATGAGAAAACCGAGCTCTACAGAGTATGAGTGATTTGTCTAAGGACTCAAAATGAAAGACTTTGAGCCCTGTATTTACTCTAAAACCACCTTAATACAAAAATATTTGAAATTATAAAAAGCAAAAGAACTGAAAAGAGTATTTTTATCGCTGACTCATTTGAGTCTTGAGTACACAAACATGAATTAAATAAAATTCCCATACTCAGCTCTGCCTTTCATTGTAATGCAATGAGCCAGTATTGTGGCGATTCAAATTCGTTTGTATGAACTTTGCGGTATATTTGAACAACACTGGATTTCATCTGGGAATTCGGTGCTCTAAACCAAGTAATAAAGTCATGTTGTAAATTTAACACTTAATTTGGGAGTTTACAGGAAAGACTTTTTGGCTTTTTATTTCTTTTATTTCTTCCTTTTTTGCCCCTTCAAGCTGGTAATGGATGAAGTAACCTTTCTTTCCAAAAGTTGACTGTCCCTCTGATTCAGTACATTTTTGGGAAAGGGAGACAATTATTTTCATTGTAAAGACTTTCTCTTGTAGTCCTTCCCAAGATAAAGTTCCAGTATTAACGTCAACAAATGAATTATGTGCTGAATCTGACTTTTGAAATACAAATTTGAGACGGAGAAAAATTGAGCTGAATAAAACTTAGTATTGACAGTAGCTCCCAACATTAGTTTTAGCCAATATTTACAGCATTTTGAGCACTTTAATAAAAACCCAATGGTAGACAGGTTACTAAGTTGTCAAGTGAAGCAGTGAACTCCTATCTTTTCCACCCACTCAATGGTACCTATGTAATAACAGGGAAATGACAAGAGAAAAAAGAGTAATCCACAAACCAGATAATCATCCCATAAATAATTGAGAGGTCATGGTTATAGCACAACAATTTAGTGAGGTAAATATTTAAGAGATCAACTAAACTCAGATTCTGGGTAAGTCTTTCATTCCTCACTACTAACTAGCCACGTGACCTTGGGCAAATACCATCAGCTCTCTGGATCTATTTCTCATGTCCAAAGCAGAAAGGTTACAGCAGATGCTATATAAGCACTGGCATTTTTGGATTTTAAACCTTTACAGCATCCCCTGCTTGGTCCTTTAAAATCATGGGGCTCCCATCAGAATTAGCTGATGCTGTTTTTCTTCAAGCAATGGTAGACAAGAGGCAGTAGTAATTGATTTGAAAACTCTGAACAAGTGTAATCTCAGCTCAAATGGACTTTCCAGACCAATAATAAAACGGATGGTAATCTGTGTGTCAGAAGAATAAATTAGTTTATTAAAAAGTGTAATCTAATTGCTCTTATTTGTATTCCCCTTCGAAGAGCTTAGAGTTTATTACAAACATGATTGAAAATTCTAATTTAAAATGAGCTGAAGTTATTTTCATTTTAGGAATGAGAAAACTAAGGTAGAGAAAAGCTAAATAATTTTCAGACAGTTCATGGCACAATTAGGTGTATATTCTATATCGGGGTAGTGTTTTTTTTTTTTTCACTTCTCACAACAGATTGTACAGGTTTTTGCTGTGATCAGGACATGCTAGAAGTAAAGGATGGTCTTTAGAAAAGATACTGCCTATATTCCCTCAGCTGGTGGCAGCAGAAAATCATTCAAGAGGTAAAGATAGCCTGGGAGTCTGTTGCTTTAAGGTTTGCTTGGGCTTCTTTGATCGGTCATCTACCTACCTGTTTTTTATATATAGTGACACATGCACACACCCACCCTTTGTCAATGGCGCTATCCTTAAATGGCAGTTACCAGTTACCTCTTGGCCTTGTTCTGATAACCATCATGCCTTGGCAGTACAGCAGGGGTTGGGCTCTCCTGGGAGACGCTGAAAGTTAAAATCAGCTGTTTCACTCCTCTCAGGAACGTATCCTGACATTTTTGATAGACAGCAGCAGCTAGAGCCTTGCTTTATTTCTCGTCAGAAAATAAAACCACTTGAAACAAAGAAACTCCTCCAAGACATCCCCATCAGCGTCAAGATGATGACACACTCCCAGGCTCGGTTACAGTCACTGAAATGGGGCTAAAATTTCTTTTTGTTTCCTTAGCTAGCTAGCAACTTTGCTCCCTGCCTTTGGAACACATTCTAAATTTATAAACATCTATGGTTGAAATGTCCTCTTCAACAACTTAAGGATTCATGTGTCACTCTCCGCTACATCAGATAATTTTTTAAATTAAGTTTTCTACAACAGGGCTGGAGAAAGATCTGCATTTTAAATTCAGTACAATTAAAACTGTGTCTCTTTGGTCTGGCACTGCCTTTGGTCAAACCCTATTTGTATGAATAATTATTCAGCCCATTAAGAAGTCTGCTCAACTCCTTCTCCCATTTTGAGGGTTTTAATAAATATTGATCAGGCACATTTCTGTTTGCACTTGCCAAGACAATTCTGATGGATTCATCTTCTGATGTTATCAAATAATGAAATATGAAAGAGTGAATAGAATTACCCTCTTGTTCTGTGATTTTTTATTTAGGGTCTTCATTTTACTTTCATAATTGTGTATGTCTCATACTTCTGTAAATGTTCTTTTGATTATCAAAAGGTGAGTCCAGGTTAAGGAATGCTATTCTGGGCTGAATATCACTTTAGAGTCTTTTCAATTTAAGAAAATAGTTAATCAAATATCACTTTAGAGAGTCTTTCTGATTTTTAAAGACAATTTATCTAATATCATAGGTTGATAAAAAGGACATTGTATTATATACTTTGGTGACCACAAAGCTACATATCATTTAACCCAATTAGCACAAGACTCTTGTAGTGTGTATTATCTACATTTTTCAGATTAGCAATCCGGGAAACAACTGCTGAGAGGCCCTACGGCTTTTTCAATTTTTAGTAATAAAATCACATCATTAATTTTTCAATAAATAATGCAAAGGATTTCTTCAAAGCAAAACCTAATGTTATTACTAATGCTTAGGAAACTCCAATAACATTTTAAATGTTAATATGATATAGAAAGGTATAGTCCTTGGCTTCAAGAAGCTTTATTTATTTATTTTTAAAATCCAATCCAGGCCCAGATCAAAAATACCCAAGACATGAAGCAAACATTTTAATTTAAAGTAAAGGAAATCTAGGGCTTGGCAGTCTGCCTGCCTGCCCTTGTCTCCTGGTACGTAAGAAGGGCACAAAGAGTTGGAGTGCCCTAGACAAGGGACAAAAACAACGCTTCTGCTCCAAATGACGACCAGGGTTGGAAATGAGATGGTGAAGTGAATGGGTAAGGGGCTTCCTGTATTTATAATACTGGATCTTGCCCTACCTGGGGGTGTGTGAGGAGAATGGTCAGTGGCAACAGGCATGGCCTGCATGGCTTTGATGGGAACATATGCTTCCATCAACGAGAGCATGATAAGCATGATGCCAGTGAGGCCAAGGTAATGGTTGATTCTAGCAGGTGCCAATTCGTTCTATTTTTTGGCCACTGACTCTGCCCCCAGCCAGCTACCTCACAATGATGTTAAGACAGGGCTAGGGGAGGCTGAATGGAGAGTTCACTGCAACCTACTACAGCTGCTGGGAGTCTTAAGACGCAAGGACTGCTATTCAGCCATCACTTGGCTGAGTCACTCAAACCCTGATTCCTGACCTTCTGGTCCTGGTTAGTGACTCTAGCACAATTCTTGAAATTGTAGATCTCTCTGCCTTGCTGAGACACAAGACCACTTCTTACAGGACTGAAGGGCCACAAAGGAAAATGATTTCATAGAAGAACCAAAAAACTCTGGAATATATGAGAAGTGTGAGCATATGCAAATCAGCAGGTCTCAGTGGCAAACACTTGAGGGTGTATTAACTAAGCCCTTAGGTAATTTATGAAAGAGAGAAAAGCTAAATAAACCAAAGCTACAAAATGGGCCACCTGAGATTCTAGGACATGTGACTCAGAACAGATGTCAATTAGAAAAATAATAGACTAACTAGAAAGGAGCTAATGGAAATATGAACAGTATCCAGCAGGTTTAATTAAAGACCCAAATACTCTGACAAACGTGATGGATAGCTTTGGATAACAATGTGAATTTGGTGGATGAAAAGACTACCGTGGCTGATATATATTTGAGTGTCAGTGAACCATTTGATGCAGTACCTCTAGAAAAATATAACTAGCAAAATGAATTTATTCTGAATGGCTACCCTCGATAGGACACAGGCTGAAAAACAAACAGAGGGTAATGATAACGGCAAGTCAACAAATGCAGAAGAGAAGCATCTAGTGAATGCTAAAGATGCTGGCTTTAGAACTGATCTCACTTAATACCTTCATTAATGCACAGGAAGATACAGAGTGGTGAAAGGGGCCAATGTTAGTGAACGGGGAAGGGCTGTGAATGGCAACAAAAAAGGAAAAATCACATCAAGGACTCCAGGGAATCTGGAATTATGGGAAGCAAGTAATGAAAGGGGATTCATCTTAGAAAAACCCAAGTGAATTTGTTTGGGAGAAATTCTAACCTCCTATATTTATTCAATAGTTGGGAGAAACCTTAGAACAGGTGGGTGAATGGTCACTGGGTGAGGGGGAGGAGGCGGTGGGTGTGTTGGGGTGGGTGGTAAGGGCCATGGAACCAGAGCATTTCTTATTTCCTATTTAAAAAGTACAATTTCTGTAATCCCAGCACTTTGGGAGGCCAAGGTGGGTGGATCACCTGAGGTCAGGAGTTCGAGGCCAGCCTGGCCAACATGGCAAAACTCTGTCTTTACCACAAATATAAAAAATTAGCTGGGCGTGGTAGTGCGCACCTCTAGTCCCACCTACTTGGGAGGCAGAGGCAGGAGAACTGCTTGAACCTGGGAGGTGGAGGCTGCAGTGAGCCAAGATCATGCCATTGCACTCCAGCCTGAGTGACAGAGCGGGACTCCATCTTAGAAAAAATAATTAAAAAATAAAGTAGAAGAAAAAGTACCAGCTATAGAGCAAGGAAGTGACAATGATTTGTCCTTGTTGTACTTCATAGTTCTTCTTTTGCTTTATACTGCAAGCCAATTGAAAGAAAATCAGAAAAGAGGATCAGATGGGATTAAAGGGACAGGAGGTTGGGGGAAACTAGAAGATTAAAAGAGATTCAGGTCAATTTTTGCTCAAATGTCTGCTTATCAATAAGCAAGGTTTTCCCTGACTACCTTTATTTTAAATGATACTTGCTCCATCCTCATCAAGCTTTGTCCTTTAAATAAGCTTTAATTTTCTTTTTAGCATTCATCTCCATCTAAAAAATATATTTCCAAAATATATTTAAAATTATATATTTAAATATAAAATCAGAGATACTTTGATCAGCATATACAATGGTTAAGATCATGGACTCAGGAGCCAGTGGCCTGGGATTTCAACCCAATTCTGCCTCTTCCTATTTGTATGACTTTGGACAAGTTATTAATCTCTCTGTGCCTTATTCTCTTCATCTGAGAAAAGGAAATAGTAACACAGGATTGTTCCAAGGCTTAAATGATTAAGAACAGTGGCTACACAGAGTAAGAATGTAGAAGCATTTAGTACATAAACAAGTATCTGCTTCCCGCTCCTCCAATGCAGGTTCTATTAGAGCGGGGCTGAATTCTTTTTTTCTTTTTTTTTCTTTTTGAGATGGAGTCTCGCTCTGTCGCCCAGGCTGGAGTGCAGTGGCGTGATCTCTGTTCACTGCAAGCTCCGTCTCCCGGGTTCATGCCATTCTCTAGAGCAAGGCTGAATTCTATATTCAACTTGCTCTTACCCCTTGGTCTAAGGAGATGGTAACTAGTGAGTGCTGAGTAAATGAAAAAGAATGAATGAATGAATGAATGAATGAGAGAGCTGATAGTCTATACATGTCATTAAGTATGGCATACGATCTAAAAAGCAGTCTATGATTCTCTGACACTGGGAAGAGAGGAAGTATGAATGAAATAATTGATCCATATGAAACACAAAATGTTATTCTGATGTAACTCCGGGGGGAGATGGTCAGGATAATGGTCGCTAATGGAAAAGGGGGGTGACACAGAGATCCATGTTTTGGCTAGTGATCTGTAATCCTTCTCAGCTTTTCATTCTCTGGCAGATTTAGACACGAATCCTACATCTTTTACCTAAAATGCATGACTGGAAATTTCTGAACCTGTCTCAACTTCAGTTTTTTCATTTAGGCATGGGATAAACAATATTACATCATGTTAGGTTTGAAGATTAATCAAATGATATGACAGAACACCTGCTATGTGATATAATACAAATGATAAAAATAATTGCTAACTTTGGTTGCATACTCCTCTGCAGTCCGTACTGGCCAACGTTCATGTATACACTATCTCTGAGGGTCTCACAGTTGTATGAGGTATCACACCCTCCGTACCGAAATACATTTTAAACAATCAATCCTTCCCTCGACTCAGAAGAAGAGGGGTTTCTTTCTGTAAGATTAACCCTATGTCTTTGATCCTCACCCCTCCCAATGCTTTCAAGACTCTGCTGGGTTTTTGTTTTGTTTTTAATTCTTGTATCCAGTATCTTCCCTTTTCACTGGTTCTTTCATGTCTGCTTCAAACATCCTTCTGCTTCTCACATTTTGGAAAAACAAATCAAGAAATAAACCCCAAACCCTTTACGTGATCCCGTGTCCACTCCATCTCTCCTTTTGTGTCTTTTCTCCCTTTCATTGTTGAATTTCTTGAACAAATCATTTGTATTCACTGCCTGTCCTTTCTATGCCTCCACTGCATCTATGAAAAGGGTCATCAGCGACGTCCTCATGGACACACACAGCGGCTTTTCCTAAGTCCTCTTTTCCTTGACAGTTTTCCATCCTAAACCCAACTGTATGGAGCCACATTTCTTTTTTCTTTTTCTTTTCTTTTTTTTTTTTTTTGAGATGGAGTCTTGCTCTGTCGCCCAGGCTGGAGTGTGGTGGCGCGATCTCAACTCGCTGCAAGCTCTGCCTCCCGGGTTCATGCCATTCTCCTGCCTCAGCCTCCCGAGTAGCTGGGACTACAGGTACCCACCACCATGACCGGCTAATTGTTTTGTATTTTTAGTAGAGAAGGGGTTTCACCGTGTTAGCCAGGATGGTCTCGATCTCCTGACATCATGATCCACCCACCTTGGCCTTCCAAAGTCCTGGGAATACAGGTGTGCGCCACTGCGCCAGTCCATGGAGCCACTTTTTTTTTTTTTGAGACGGAGTCTCGCTCTGTCTCCCAGGCTGGAGTGCAGTGGTGCGATCTCGGCTCACTGCAACCTCTGCCCCACCAGGTTTAAGCAATTCTCTGCCTCAGCCTCCGGAGTAGCTGGGATTACAGGTGCGTGCCACCACGCCCGGCTAATTTTTTGTATTTTTAGTAGAGATGGGGTTTCACATCTTGGCCAGGCTGGTCTTGAACTCCTGACCGTGATCCACCTGCCTCGGCCTCCCAAAGGGCTGGGATTACAGGCGTAAGCCACCACGCCCGGCCCCATGGAGCCACATTTTTAAGGCACTTCTCCCAGCTCCCTCTGAGTTTCTTCTCTGATTCTGCTATTGGCTCTGTGTCTGCTTGCTGCAGGTGTTCCTGCCGGTCAGTGAGGGGGCGGATGGGGGGGCAGCGAGGGGGCGGGTGGCCCTCCACTCTTCTCCCTCTGCTTCTGAAAGTCTTATCTGTGCATGTAATGCTCAGATGTCTCTCTCAAGATCTGGTCTCTCAATAATCAAATCTTCATTTTCACTTGTCTGCAGACATTTCTATCAGCTGCCCTTGTCAGGTGGCCTCCCTAGCCTCTGAATTTTGCTTAACAGTACTAGCTTGCAAAACCTCAAAATCTCAGTGTCACCTGGAATCTTCACTCTCCTTCATATCTTTTGTCCAGTTGTTACCAGGTCTATCACTGCAACATCTTTCATGTTCATTTCTTCTTTCCAATCTCACTATCACAGGTCCTACACACTTTTCATTGGATTGCTACAGTTGCCTCTTAACTGGCCACCTCACTCACTCACTCTTCCTAGACTAACCCCCAGTTCTTAGTTGGATCATATCACTATTCTGTATTTAATAATAAAAAAAAAACCTTGTGTGTTTACTAGTGCTAACAGAATCAAGTCCAAACTTCCAACACTGACATTCAAGGCCTTTTAAAGACTTGACCTGTATTCCACCTTTTCTCCCAATTCTTCCCTGCTTCAACCTGCCATTCAAGCCAAATTGAGCTACTCACTGTCCCCTGAATAATACTTAGTACTTTTTGGCTCTAAGTATCCAGAGCCTACTTCATGTTCAGAATCGCTAAATCCTCTACCCTCTCTGAAGCTATCCTGAGCAATTTATTTCTTCTCTGTCACTTACTGCATGGGTCACCCACTTAACATTTATCATGCAGAATCATACCTTTTATTAAAAAACAACTCTTAATATTCTTTTTGAGCTGATGATACAATAAAAAAGGTTGCTAGGGTATTTACTTACTAGTTGTGTGAACTTGGGAAAGTTATTTGACCTTTACAGGCTTCAGTTTTCTCATCTGTAAAATGAGGATACTGATAGTACCTAGCTCATAGGATTGTTAAGAAGACTAAGCAAGTTAATATTTGTAAAGTGCTTAGAACAGTGCCTGGCACATAACATTCTTGTTATGTAAAAAGATAAAGGTACAAAATAAGCACATAGTGCAAAGCCTCTCTCCCACCATTTCCTTTTCTAGAGACAATTACTGTTACTAGTTTCCAGGGTATCCTTCCAAATATATTTTATACATACACAAGCAGTCTTTCTTGAGTGTGTGTGTATATATAGACACACAAATATATTTAAAGATAAATGGTGTTTACATACTGTTCTGCACCTTACTTTTTCTACTTAACAATAGAGCTTGGAGAAGGTTCCATTTCAGTTCATATCAACCTGCCTCATTCTTCTTAATGGTGGCAGAGTACTCAATTTTGTGGCTGTACCATTATATGTATTTATTATCCTCACCTAGACCGCAGGCTCCTTGATGTCAAAGACTGTGTCTTATGACTTTTTGTATCATCCTCACTGCTTATACAGTGCCTTTCAAAGTCCTTTTTGAAACTGTTTACTTGCTCAACCTATATTTCAGCATCAATGACACATCAGGCAGTATTCAGTAGACACTGTGGATGCAGAGGTAAGTAAAACATAGTCCTTGTTCTCTGGCAATGCAGAGTCTGGTGTGAAAGTAGCCAGGCACTGTATGTACTTATAGCAATGTGACTGTGGCTATAATAAAGGTACGGAGGAGATTCTCTAATATCACAGACAGGAAGGGTTGTAGGCTTCTTAGAGCAGCCAGAGAAGGCTTAATAGAGAAGGAGAAGTTATCAACAATGAGACAAATATGAAGGAAAGAAAGTCCTCCACAAGCAAAGGAAACAGAATGCGTAAATTGGGTGGGAGAGTAGGAAGAATACGGTATTTGGGGAAAACGACGAGTGGTTTATCGCTCACTGTAGTGCATGGAGTGTGGGAAAGGGCAAGGAAGGGGAAAGGTGGGCAAGGCAAGCTGGGCCCAGAGCATAACAGACCTGTGGGCCATGCTAAGACTCTGGATTTTCATGGGTGAGTGGAAGGAGGAAGGTGAATTAACCTTTATTTTGCCCAGATTATTTAAACAAAACAATTATCATCTATTATGACCAGAATTTGATGAAAGAAGGTATGTTAACATACCTTAAGTGGAAATAAAATAATCTCAGAACAAAAAGGTTAAATGTTTTGTTGCTTGGGAAACTCAGAAACTTTTAGTCATTATTTATAAGAAACTCACCAAGTACAGTCATTATTTTTCTAATTTTCCTATGGATAAGGACAATCAGCTTCAGTTTACATACACCCTGGCATTTGGAACCAATGACAGGGAGGAATCTGGAA
This sequence comes from Rhinopithecus roxellana, assembly GCF_007565055.1. Taxonomy (NCBI): domain Eukaryota; kingdom Metazoa; phylum Chordata; class Mammalia; order Primates; family Cercopithecidae; genus Rhinopithecus; species Rhinopithecus roxellana. Next base: position 59,197,050 of record NC_044554.1, read on the forward strand.
CAATTTTAGAAAGAAGTCACACATGATGACAACTGTGTTTTAGAAAGACCTTTTTAGCTGCAGCATGGTGGGTGGAGCTGAGAGTAAGAAAGTCTTCAGACTGTTGGGCAACTTGGCTATTTTTTTTTCTAGTATCAGACCACGCCAATCTTCTAGAAGGTTTCCTCACAACTCCACATCCCCAAGCTTGTAGCTAAACAAAATCAACCTCAAAGAGGGAAGGATGCCAGCACCTCAGTAAAGAACAACACATCAGGCTCTCACCTCTAGTATGTCTCCTTCAGGTCAACAGTGACCTGGGGCCATTAACATACAGACAACGGTACTGAGATGAGGCCGGTATCTGAGAGGACAGAGAAGGCTAGCAGTGAGAATATAAGAAATAAGAGGACACCTTTTACTCAAAGGTTCCTCCTAACCTACTCCTCAACTGGTCTGGTTGAAATGTGAGGGAGGGGGACTGAAACTGCCTTTGCAAAAATTATAACTGAGAAAGTTATTAGTGAAAGAGACGCTGACTTAACAGACTCCATCTTGCCTCTAACCTCCAAGCTGTCCTTGCTTATTCCTGGGCATATGCTGAACTAACTTTGAGAGAAACTTAGCTTATAGTTAAACTTTGATGACAACAGCACTTTCTCAAAACAAACCCCTTCCTGCCTGGGGACTAGACTGTCTTTGCAGGACTAAAAAATTACCTCCAAGATTCAAAATTATGGATTAGGAGTCATGCAGCTGGAGGCTGCAAAATTCTGAACCTCCCCAAATTGCTCCCGGGGATAACACCACTATTGTTAAAACTAAGATCAGTGCTTGAGATATTTTGCAGACCCTGTACACAGTGGATCTGCTGGCACCACCCAAATTAATAAACTGGCTCATCTGGTCTTGTGGCCCCCACCCAGGAAATGACTCAGTGCAAGATAACAGCTTCAACTCCCGATGTTTCATCTCTGACCCAACCAATCAGCACCCCCCCACTTTCTGATCCCTTGCCCACCAAATTATCCTTAAAAACTCTAATCCTTGAATTTCTGGGGAGATTGATTTGAGTAACAACTCCATCTACTGTGTGGCATGGCCAGCCTCACGTCAATTAGACTCCTTCTTTACTGCAATGCCATGGTCTTTATTTGTGCAGCAGGCAGGAAGAACCTGTCCAGTTAGGTTACAGGACCTAAGAGCACAGAGTATAAATTAGGAGTACAAATATGATCTCATTTAAACTCTTGACAAACATACAAGAAACGCTTGATAACCTTAATTTGGCAGATAAATAAAGGGTCAGAGAAGAAGGTCACAAAACCTCCTTGTGACGAACACGACTCAAACTCTAGTTCATCCAATTCAAAAGCTCAAACTCTGATTCTACTACAGTTATGGGGATTTGCTGGGGGCACTGGGAACTCCTAGGGTCACTGTTACACAGCAGGAGTTTACATTAGATTCTTAGTTGTAGAACCGGGATTTGTGCCTTGGGGGGGTGTCTGGAGTGGAATGACATATAATAGGATAAAATTAACCACAGGAAAATACATCCTGAGAGTCAGCAAAGAAAATCAGGCATTGTAGGAGAGAATAGCAACTTTTTTTAAGTGGCCCTTTCCATACAAAAAGACTAATACTGAGGCTGCTCCACAATGTGGCTCTCCTAAGCCTATATATAAAGAAAAAAGGCCTTTGATGGGAAAAATATAGAGAGCATTTGCATTCATTTTTTAGGATGAAAAAGTATCTGATTTGAAAAAAACCTCTCAGAAAGGGCAACATTATGAGAGGAAGGTCTTCAGGCAAGTTTAATGCTTCTATTTAAATGCTAATGCTAACCTATAGCTCTGGACCACACAAAAACTAAAGTTTTTCAAAGACCATAAAGTGAATTTAAAATGAAACCTTAATTTCTTTAAGAAAAGATATTTTATTTCTGAAGAGCCAGCTAACACACATAATTTCATAACAGCAGTACCGATTTGATCGCACCAGTGAGGAGGCAGGTGAGTTAATGGCAGAGGCTGGCCGGCATCCAGTGTGCAGGGGCTGCCTCTGTCACAATTAGGAGTCCTCCTCAAAACACCTGCCTTTGGAGCCCAACATTTGCCCCCAGATGTCCCTGATGGGGATTAATGCTCCCCTCCACAGCCCGCCCCACTCCCCTGAATTGTTTTTTGCAATTACCTGTGCTGAGAGCTCGCTGGTGTTTAGAAGGAAAGCTGGGGACAAAAGTGAGGAGAAAATACAAAGGCATGGGAGTCCCTGGGTTCAGAAGGGGAGGCTGTGGGTCCTGAGTGCTTGACGCTGCTTGTTTTCCCTGGGAACCAACATTAACGAACTCAGGTAACTGGGGCCTGGAGTACTGGGGAAAGGTCTCCCAGGCTTGGGGGACCCCATACTTACTGCCTGTATTAATAGATATACAGGGAAACAAACTCAGAAAAAAAAAATCAAACAAAATTAGGAAATGCCTGTGGTGAGGGCAACGACTAGGAGGGGGGCAATCTGAGCCGGTTTTTTTTTTTTTTTTTTTTTGAGACAGTCTTACTCTGTCGCCCAGGCTGGAATGCAGTGGTGCGATCTTGGCTCACTGCAATCTCTGCCTCCCAGGTTCAGGCGATTCTCCTGCCTCAGCCTCCTAGGTAGCTGGGACTACCCTCATCTGGCTAATTTTTGTATTTTTATTAGAGACAAAGTTTTACCCTGTTGGCCAGGCTGGTCTCGAATTCCTGGCCTCAAGCGATCCGCCTGCCTCAGCCTCCCAATTATAGGCCTGAGCCATTGTGCCTGGCCCTGAGGTGGTTTCAACATTCTGTATTTTTACGGGAGTGATGGTTATAAGGGTGTGTTCTCTTTGTCAAGAGGAATCCCATTGTGTACTTAAGATCTGTGCAGTTTACTGTGTGTACGCCATACTTCGCTATAAACACCTTAGTTTCCTTCTCCCCACCCCTACAGAAAAAGGAAATGATAACAGACAGCAGGCTGTAGGCCAGGTGTTGGGATGTGTACATGAGTATATTTTTAACTGTCTCATACCTGGTTATTAAGACAAGTGCTAATTTTATAAATCTTGAACATATTCTGCTAACTGAAACAAGCTAGCCACAAAAGACTAAATATTGTGTAATTGCACTTCTATGATCTATCCAGAAGAGGCAAACCCACAGAGAAAGAAAGTAGATGTATGGTTGCCAGGGGTAGCGTTTAGGGGAAATGAGGTGTGACTGCTAATGGATACGGGCATTTCTTTTGGGGGTGATGAAAATGTTCTAAAACTAGCTGGTGATGATGGCTGTACAACTCTGCGACTATACTAAAAAGCAATGAATTGCACACATTAAAAGGGTTAATGTTTATGGTATGTAAATTGTATCTGGATAAAGCTATTATAAAAATGCAAATCCTATAAACTAGAACCCTGACTTCTCAACTACACAGAAGACACCTGTCCACAGCCAATACTGTTGTGAGAATTGATCCATTAATTGAGACGTTTGCTGCAGTTCCACGTTCTCCTGTGATAACTGCAGAGAAGATTCTGTAAGCTGACAGATATGGCAACATCTTCACCAGCTCACATTTTCACTAAGTGCCCCAGAAATGTATTAAAGTCATGTCTCAGGGCTCTACATTTTTGTAAGTTAACTGACCCCCAGCATCTTTGTACTAAATGCCTTTGAACTCTCTCCATCCCTACATACTATTCTTAAGAAACATTGATAACAACTAGTAATGAGTAACCCTTACGAGAAATATAGGTTAGAATTGGGAACAACTCTATGTACGATAGAAATATAATTCAGCCAAAGATTCACTAAAGATTCTATTAATGTTTATTATTAAGAAGGACCATAATTACAGGGAACAATTAGCATTTAACACTTACTATATACCAGGTCCTTTCACATACACCTGATTTAGTCCTCACAACCTGAGGCTCCAAAGGCAAAACACCTGCCTAAGGTCACCTGGCTGGCACCAGGATTGATTTCTTTTATTCTCTCAGGGTTAAAGTTTGACTATATAGCAAGACACTATCATACCCTACCTCCTACACATCATTCCAGGAAAACTGCTGAGTTAGGCTGTGAGAAAACAGTTCAAATCAGAAAATGCTTGGGGAGACAAAAATGTTTACTCATCAAGAGACCCACTGAAATCATATTTGTGAAAGCTCTATGTTGATTGTAAAGTGCTATGTGAATATAAGTATCTAGCAAGAACATATTAACAGCCCTGGATGGGGGGAGCTGGAAACTGGGGTGCGGCTGACTGCTGCAAGTGTGCGTGTTGTGCTAACTTGTGCTACACTGAAGTGAAGGGGGAGATGCCTTGCAATTGTCTGCTCTTTCACAGATCAGACCTTCAGACCTTTATTCGTGGTAATGGATGACTGTTCACAGTTGAGTTGAGGCTGTTCTAGACAGCAAGGAGGCAACCAGGATGGCCTGTGATCTCAGCAGATACAGATGTCAAAGAAAATACATGCTGATCCCTAGTAGAAAAAGTGGACACTGTTCAAAAGGCAGCAAAAGTAGCCTGGAAACCTGAACCTAGTTTTTCACAAATCCTGCAGAAGATGGTGGCAGGCACGACGTAGCAGAGGTTCCATTTCTGTCACACTTGCTACCTTCAGAATTAGTCTTGTAATTTCAAGTGCTTTCAAAAATCTCATGGCCTTCCACAGGTGCTTCACCTGTTTCAGTGGGGATGTCAGTGAGCGGGATGTGGCCTTATTGATTACTTCCCTGTGGCTCAGAGAAACGGCTGCTCTCATGACCTGGATATCAGTGGAGAAAACAAAATGGGAGGAAGGTGGTGACAAGGACTCCCTTGGGCAAACTCTGGACAGGCTCCTTTGAGCTCTTCTCCACTAGGCTTCACCCAGTGCAAGGTGGATTAGTTGAGATTATCCATGAGTCAGAAACAGAGTTAGGATTCAACCCATTCTGCCTGGACTCTGAACTGCTGATCCAGTTCCTAGACCATGCTCCATCACTGATCAGGCCAGCACTACAAACCAAGGTTATTTTAAAGACCCCATTTCCAATCAGCACAACTGTGTTGGAGCTGCAGAGGCTGTGCTGGGAAGTGAGGGAAAAAATGAGGAAGAATCAAGTAAGCCTCAGCCTGTCCTTCTCTACACTTTACACTTCCTGCCTCCTGTCTTTACACTTCCTTCTCAACAACTACCCTACATTCACAGCTGCATGAGAGAACTCACTTGCCACCGCCAAACCTCCCCTGAAACCACCGCACTCCTCAAGGTACCGCTAATAGTTTACACCCGAGAAAAGTCAAAGTCTAAGGTGATGCTGGGAGGTGTCACACATTCCTAGGGGCCAGGAAGAAACTGCTATCCCTGGAGGACCCTGAATGCCCCAAACCAGGTGGCTGTGGATGTCCCTCCCTTTCCAGATTTATACTTCTGTTGAGAATCTGTTTTACTGACAAACATTCTAATGTTTTCAAAGAGAAATCTTTCAAATGTGGTGGTGATACAAACATTGGTTTGTGACCCAAATGTTTCTGCGAATGTTTTCTCAGGCTGGGGGATGTGTATGTTTACAAACCATTTGAGTAGGAAAACAGCAGTGATGTGTTTCAGTAATCGTTGCTTCGGGGAAAAAATCCCACCCCTACCAAATGCAGCCAGGGTGTCATTAAGAAAATCATTATCTGCTCCGTTATGTGCTGTGTGACAGCGCAGACATGACATGATATCTCTGAGGCATCTATTCCAGTCCTTGCCCCAGCACTAGCTCACTAGTGATCACGATCATGTCACGCAATCCCACTGTACCTCAGTTTCCATATCTGGGAAAAAAATGGAGTAGGCTAGAATATATAACGTCTAAAAACCATCCAAACCCATGAGGGAAACTGCAGTGGGGGAAGGGGCAGCATTATATTGATTGATTCATTGATTGAGATGCAGTCTTGATCTGTCACCCAGGCTGGAGTGCAGTGGTACAATCTTGGCTAACTGCAACCTCCGCCTCTCGGGCTCAAGCAATTCTCCTGCCTCGGCCCCCCGCACCAGTAGCTGAGATTACAGGCATGCACCACCACGGCCAGCTAATTTTTGTATGTTTAATAGACACGGGGTTTTGCCATGTTGGCCAGGCTGGTCTCGAACTCCTGACCTCCAGTGATCCACCTGCCTCAGCCTCCCAAAGTGCTGGGATTACAGGCGTGAGCCACCGTGCCTGGCCGGGCAGCATTATTAATATTATTTCCATTTTCCAGGAAATAAGATTTAGGTGCGAAAAGACAGGTCCAGATCACACAGCTAATCAGTGGCAGGGCTCTCACTTAAATCTGCATATCCTGAGCCCAAAGCCTCTAACCTTTCTAGTACACCACACAGGCTCTTGACAATTTATCCGATTCCCTGGCTTCCTCAGGCTTCTGTCATAGTCAACAGTGTGCCCAGTCGTAGATGGCCCACATTTGTCATGTGTCCTTTCACTTTCCTTTTTTTTTTTTTTTTCATAGCATGCATTGTGTCACTCAATCTGCAATGAAGAAAAAGTGCTTTTGACAAGAGCACTGAGCACACTGGGAAATGTGGTTGATGCAGCTTTATTTCCAGGCATATTCAATTGAAAGTAATAGAGGCTTTATTGTATTAAAAAGCTTTATTGTGCTTTGTAATGAAGACACAAAGCACTTAGTTGAAATAATAGTCTTTTACATTAATCTGCTTTATACTCTATAGCAGAGATGCAGATACAAGGGAATTCAAAAGTGATTTCTGCAAAATGATTCACTCAAAGTCACTGTATCTTTTGAGTAGAAGCGTCAGTTTTTCCCAGGTATCCTCCCGGGCCAGGGTTTCTTTCTTTTCTCTTTTCCTAAGACGTTTGTGGCAGTGCTCGCTGATCTTTCTCCATGTTTATTCTGCTTGGGAGGACTAGATAGACTTCCCCACAAATGCCGCTACATATTATATGATTGCAATCAGGGTACACAAAACCTGTACTGCCTACCTGCACATACGCCCAGCAGAATGTAACACAGCTGGCTCAGTGGGAGAAGAGGGAAATGAGGATTTTAAAGCCTTTAAATAAAGATTGTAACTGTTGTTGGACTGCACAAAGATACAGAGTAATTAAAAAGCTCTTCAAAGAATGGAATAAGCCCATTAAATCCAGTTAAATAATTTTTCAGAAACACTGCAAGGAACATTCTTGCTGTTTCCTTCTCTCACAATGAACTGAAGGAAGAATATCTCATTTTCCAAATGGAACTTTATGGAGTTTTCAATAAGCCCCCTCAGCACTTATCTAAATCTTTAATTAGTTCTATAATATACTGATGATATCAAGCCTAATTAAATTTATATAGATAAGGTGCAATGAAATTCTAACCAAGTGATCTGGAGAGCATATATTAAATAGTAAATTTAATGGTTCAAGCTGATAACCACAATTTTATATCAAAAAATTAAATTCAATTTACATGTTGTATTTAAATTGATTTTGAGTGTGCAAATTATTGGAAAAATCTCTTAAATATATCAGTAAAATTGCCAATCCAGCCTGTTTAAATATCAGTTATTAATGTCTACATTTGCAAATAAGCCACACACATTTGCATTTTTACTGCATATAGTAAAAAATTATCTAAACCTTATGCCGTTTTTATTAAGAATATGAAGTAATTTTTCTTTTGGCTTCATGCATAAATTCAGGAGGTAAAGAAATGACTACTGGGTCTAAAGAAGAGAGAGTCAGCAATTCAATATCTACCAAGGCAAAGATGATATATATATTTTGCTGACTAAAGCAGTTTATGTTATCCTTTGGGAATAGCAGTTACAACGGTAAAAGTTTCCCTTATTTAGGATCAACTCAAACAGAACTATCTATAAACATCTGATGTCATAATCATGGGGAGAGGTGGCTATATGCAAATTTGGTGGGTTTTACCATCAGTTTAGGGAGGGGAAGGAAAATGCATGGTTCGGCTTTATTAGAGGGTAAAGGTACACACCAGCTGATCACGTGTCACAGTTCAGCCAAGGATCAGACCTGGGAAGTTATATTAAATATTCATCTGATTAAAGAGAAGGCCCGACCACCAATACCACATATGCTGACCAACAATAGTACCATTGATGATACACAGGTGATTGACTATCCTTTAGAAGTATCATCCTGAAACATGCTTACATATTTTTCTTTGCTGACAAACAATATTACAAATATTAACTGAGCTTTAGTTACCTCAGAATTCGCTACATATTGCTAAGAATTTGTGCACTCATTACTTTGCCATTATCATTACTTGCTTTCCCCAAGACATGCCTTTATTGCTCTTCAAGTCCATTGGTTGGAAAACTATCTTTGAAATGATTAAATATTTATTAAATATCTGTTTTATGCCTTGTGCTTCATTATGGAGGTTTCACGTAACATGCCAATGACTTCGGAAAACCGAAAAATGAGGGTCAACTGGAGCAGTCAATTACTCCAGAGGAGGGGTGCAAGTGCGATATGTTCTGAAGGCTGGGAGTTGAAGAATGAATCAGAACAGCCAGAATAAAGAAGGCCTGGAGGATGGACCGTGAGTCCCATGTAAAGAAGACTCTTAAATCAGTGGGAACATAAGGTTAAATAATGAGAGAAGATGCTGGCCAATTAAGAAAGAACAGTGATCAGGCAAATTTTTCTTTAATCCTGACAAGTTTGGGCCAAATAGTATATTTATAAAAAAGTCACTCTAAGGATTGGGCAAAAAATTAAGAGAAGCAATATCTTGGGATGATTAGTCTATCTACATCACAAAGGATGGCTGAAGGGAAGAGACCAAGAGATATAAACATCAGCTGTGGGACTGTCGCTTTATTCCAGATGTGATATGGTGGCAATGGTGGGAACAGTAAAACAGGTATTGAACTGAGAACCATTTGGAGGGAGAAAGACTCAACAAGTCTATGTGTTTAACAGGATATAAAGGGCTGACAGGACAGACGGCTGAGTCACAGAGAGGTGTTGGCAATTTGTATAATGTGAAATGTAAGGTTAAGGGATGGAATACGGGACTAAGATTCAGATTTGGCAGATCTTGAGGCTACTTTCACAGAGAACCCAAATCCAAGTTAATGAAGCTATTAGTTTGTTACCAACATCTGGAAACGTGGAAGTAGAATTGCTAGGACCAGATACAGATGATGAAAGAGAATCAGGAGTGAACAACCATCCAAGACTTCCCTCCTGAATGAGTTAGAAACGGGGACCTGCTGTATGAGAGAAGATGATGAGCTTTGCATGTAAACTCTTCAGTATGGTGAAAACCTGGATATCCTGAGACTCTGTTCCCATGGTTGCTCATTATACTGCGGCAGCAAGGAAAAGCAATATGACCAGCTGCAGGTAGAGGTCAGTTCTGAATGGAGGACTATGATGGAGGGCAGCAGAGAAGGAGATGACACTAGCAGGCCTGGAAAGATGATTTCATTTCAGCATTAGTACGATTGCCTGTTCTGATTCCTAATGTTCTGTTCAGAATTCCAAGAACAAGAAAGCAAATACAGCCATCCAAAGAGAATGGATTTAGAATCTCACAGCACCTTTTGAGAATTTGGGAAAATCATGGACTATCCTACCAGAAAAAATTCACATCTATATAAACATAGATTTTGCATATAATTTTGGGGGTTTATGGACTCCCTGAAGCTTTATCATGCACTCCAAGTTAGGAGTATATGGTTTATACCATACCTACGTGAGTACATAAACATTTATCTATTATCTATATCTATCGATCATTAAGGCCTCATGTAGCAATCTTTCACTCATTTCTATCTCTGATTAAGCAAGATGTCTACTCAGACCATACACAGAAGCAGGAGAGCGGAGCAATGTAAAGGTGGGTGAACCTTTCCATGTTGCACCAAGGAAAATTAAAGCAGAAACCTCAGTATCTCCAGAAGTGGGAACACAGGTTATGGGATTTACCATGTAGACACACATAGGTATCTCTTTACATGTGCATTTGGAGTGCTTTGAGACTGCTAGGTAAGCAAATGTCCATTCATCTTGATTCTCAGCATCCTGACCTAGACCTAGTCAAGCCCTAGGAAGATCTTGTTTCCAACTGATAGCTCAGGGATGTTCCAAGAGCCTCTAGTTATTGCCAACGGTAAGTGACACAGACTGGGAGCAGCCTGTGGTGTGGCTGTTCTGCTTGTTCTAGGCTTCCCAGCACTCTCTGGGAAGATAAGGGCATGGGGCCACAGAGGATAGTGAAGGAACATAAGGTAATAAACAGGAGAAGTAAAATAAAAATGAGAATGAGTTAGAGGGTGAAGACTGGGAAAGATATGAGGAATCAGAAGGAAGCAAGAGAGAATAAAATTAGTGTGTTACAAGTGATTTCTCAAAAAAGACTAATTGACCCACATCATGAAGCTCAGCAGTCTAAGGCAATTAAAGGATATATAAAACAAACGAGAGTTCAACAATCCCTGAATATCTGACTACACGGAGGGGTTCCCGAAGAACATAAACGTAAATATATGCCTAGAGTATTAATACAGCACTTGGGAAATATTTTTATTTTGTAATGCCTAATAGATCCAGGAATTCATAAAGACTGAAATCTTTTTATGTGTTCACTGGATCTCCACGGGAGAAGTCGGGCTGCATGTTAAAATCCTCAATTTGCTGTGTGAAAGTTCAGCAATGCCAATCTGCCTGATGCAGATGCCTCTCAGTTGAACGAGTTCAGACAGTTCCCATCTGCCAGATATGCTAATCCTTATACAATCAATACTGCGACTCCTTAGCCCATGCTTCTCAGACTGGCCTCAGGAAATGTGATGTCTGTTCTACTGAGTGGTCCATAGTGGGTATAGGGGGCCTAGATGGCACTGGGTCTTGACCTTTTAAAGGTAAACAGTGGAAGACAAGTTATCTATGTTAGTACCTGTTATTTGTAGTTGTAGGCATTCTGAAAAGAACTCCCTGGGTTCAGAATCAGAGAACACATGAGTTGGTGAGTAGCAAGATGCTGAGGATCGCTATCTTATAATTGGAATACTAGAAAGAAAAAGGGTCCTTTTTATCAAGAACTCCTGGGACATCACTGGGAAACAAGAACTTGTAAAACCTCATAGGAAGTCTTCAGTTTTATTGTGGCATTCTGTTTCATGAACTGTTTGAACCTAGAGCATTTGCTCAAAGGGGATTCAAAAGAAACTGGAAAGATGATGCTCCTACCCAAGGACTCTCCCTGAGGAGGAAAACTGAAAAATGAGGGTCAACTGGAGCAGTCAATTATTCCAGAGGAGGGGTGGGAGTGTGATGTGTTTTGAAGGCTGGGAGTTGAAGAATGAATCAGAACAGCCAGAATAAAGGCATGGAGGTTGGACTGTGAGTCACACGTAAAGAAGAACATTTCTTCTACATTGTGCCTAAAATGTTCATGTTCATGTTTATAAAGCCGTGGGTACCACAGCTACAGGAACACTGCTCTGGTCTCATGGCCTTGGTAGGGTGTGAAGAATGGAAAGCCTACCACAGGGCCCCTCTCCACCGATGTATGCCAAAACGAATTCAGATAATACATCTGAACTTCTTTGAGCCTCCCACAAGGGAAAAATGCTAGAGAAATTCAATTATTATTGAATTATAATCCTATAACATATTTCACCCATCTTCTCATGCTTTTTGATCATCTGATTTCAAAGTGTTTCAGCGAAGAAATAAAGTCACCCTGGTCTCCTTCTGTGAGGAAACCATTCCACTGAAATCCCCTTCAATGGGGCTCTGTAGGATCTGGCTCTGGGCAACGTGGGAGCAGCTTGCAGTCTTTGATTGAGAAAACTTGGTCAAAACCACTGATATCTTGTCCCTTCGGTCTTTATCCTTGCTGCCTTTCATCTCTCCTCTTGTTACTATATTCCTGTTTAAAATGAGAATTAAATTCCTCTGCCTTGCCCCCTAATTTGACTCACTTTTCGATAACATCAAGCTACTATCAAAAATACAAAAACGGGGAAACCAAGTGCTAGATATCCTCTTACACATTACAATGGGAAGAATAAGAATGAACAATCACAAATCTCCCCCTTCTATTTGTACTGGGTATTTTACTTGCAGTTTCATTTAATCTACAACCACCCTAAAGTGTAAAGAAATCATCTCCATTTTATAGATAAGGTAACAGAAGTATTAAAAGGTTAAAAAGCTACTGGGAGCTAAGCAGCTACTAGTAAAAGGTGGGATTCAAGCTCTAGCTTGCATTTGGTTTCCACCTCACCAAGGAAACTTTGAGAAGTGACACAGAAACCTTCTGTCTCTATAGAATCTCTACATATGTAAATGTAAAATCTATAGATTTACAGAGATGAAGAAACTTCTAGAATCTATGAATTATATAAAGCTGTTTAATCCAAGAAAAAATTCATTCAGCAGTTCTGAGGATTCTCTCTCTTTTTTTTCTTTTGAGACAGGGCCCTGCTCTCCCTTCCAGGCTATAGTTCAATGGCATGGACACGGCTCACTGCAGCCTCAACCTCCCAGGTTCAAGGGATCCTCCCACCTCAGCCTCTTGAGCAGCTGGGACAATAGACATGCACCACCACACCCATAATTTTTGTATTTTTGGTAGAGATGGAGTTTCCTTATGTTTCCTGGGCTGGTCTTGAACTCCTGAGCTCAAATGATGGACCCACCTTGGCCTCCCAAAGTGCTGGAATTACAGGCTTGAGCCACCGTGCGCCCATGCAAGTCTGAGGATTTTGATATGATACATAAGCTGGAGAGAAGGACGCTCTCTTTCTGTATCTCAAGGGAAAATTATTGATCAAGGAAACTAGAAAGTCACCATGGCCTTTTTTTTCCCTGAATTTTGTGTCATTAAACTCATACAGGGACAGCATAGACAACTTGTCTGTAATAGGTCTACTGGTAAGAACACTTATCAATTAAGGGAAAAGGTGAGATTAACAGTTGTCACACTTAAGTCTTAGGTTCATGCTGAGATACAAATTGCTATTTCTAGGGACTTCCACCAAATCAAATCTGCTGAAGAATGGCTGTAAGAAAGCAGCTTTCCATTTCCGTTGTCAGTTACTAGTTTAGGGGGAATGTGTGATCAAGTTCTGGCCAACAGAACATGGGAGGAAGTCAGCTGAGGGACTTCTAGGAAATGTTTCCCTGCTGATCAAGATAAAGCCCAGAAGGAAACACTCTTCTTCCAATGTGTCTCTGTGATGACTGGAAACTCAGCAGGCAACCCTGTACCACAGGAGCAGCTTAAGAGGATGAAGCCAACAAACTTTAAGGAAGGAAGAGCAGAGAGATGGCAAGAACCTGGGTTCTTCACGACATCAGTGGGCTACTGAATTAGCCCACCCACAAGCCAACCTACCTTGGGACCTCACATTAGATGACAGAAAACTTAAAAAAAAAAGTTTAAAGTCACTATTTAAAGTCAGTGTTTTCTGTTACATGTGGTTAAAAGTATCCTGAAAGATAAATCTCCTGATGTGGAAGACAAAGATATGGCTCATCTGTTACTGCTCTCCTTCTTCCAGTATTTTATGGTTATATTTTATCATTTTTGTGCAACAATATTGTTCTTTGTAATTTAATTACCTAAACCACTATTTTTACTTCAACAAATCTCCCGCCTGCCCCCACTTTTACGATGACACTATTAATGACCCTTTAAAAAAACTTTTTGGCCAGGCGCAGTGGCTCATGCCTGTAATCCCAGCACTTTGGGAGGCTGAGGCGGGCGGATCACCTGAGGTCGGGAGTTTGAGACCAGCCTGACCAACAGGCAGAAACCCTGTCTCTACTAAAAATACAAAATTAGCCGGGCGTGGTGGAGCATGCTTGTAATCCCAACTACTCCAGAGGCTGAGGCAGGAGAATGGCTTGAACCCGGGAGGTGGAGGTTGCAGTGAGCCAAGATCATGCCACTGCACTCCAGCCTGGCTGACAGCTAGACACTGTCTCAAAAAAAAAAAAAAAAAAAAAAAAAAAAAAAAAAAAAAAAAAAAAAAAAAGGAAAGAAAGAAAAGAAAAGAAAAGAAAAGAAAAAAAAAAACGTTTTTTCCTCCTTCTTTCCCCCAAACCTTATTTCTGTGTCTCACCTGTTTTCTCTCAGCTACATTCTTACTTTTGCTGGGAGAAGATAAATATTTACATACTATCCTGCAAACACAACGGAGTCTTTCATGCTTTGTTTGAATAATGATTCATGAAAAACAATAAAAAGCATTTAGGCCATGCATATGTGCAAATAGTGCTCAGCCACTGCTGCTAAGGATTATATTTCCTTCTCTATCAGTCACTTACAACCTGCATTAGTCCATTTTCATACTGCTATAAGGAACTGTCCAAGGCTGAGTAATTTACAAAGGAAATAGGTTTAATTGACTCACAGTTCAACATCGCTGGGGAGGCCTCAGGAAACTTACAATCATGGCAGAAGGTGAAGGGTAAGCAAGGCACTCTATCACAAAGCTGCAGGAACGAGAAGTGCTGAGCGAAGGGGGAAGAGCCCCTTATAAAACCATCAGATTTCATGAGAACTCACTGACTATGATGAGAACAACATGGGGGAAATTGCCCCCATGATTCAATTACCTCTACCTGGTCTCTCCCTTGACACGGGATTATGGGGATTACAATGCAAGATGAGATTTGAGTGGGGACACAAAGCCTAACTATATCACAGCCCTGGGGCCTCTCAAAGAGGGTGCTTCTAGAAGTTCACTTTGTATGCAGGCCACACATTTCCTGTATAGTTGCTTTTTTTCCTAAAGATTTCCAATTGCCTTTCCTTTTTCTTGTACTACTTGAGTTTTTCACATCATAGGCTCTTTTTCAGTCTCTCAATCATACTACTTATTTTCTTGAGTCTTTTCCCAGAGACCTTTCCCCAGAACAGCTGTATCTCATTATCCCAATTTGGACGGGTTCCTCTCTAAGCCTGTTTCATGGTTACCTTTTCACTGTTCTGAGTTGGATCAAGCGTTTTTTAGACATGACGTTTTCTAATTTTTGTGGTTTATTTACTTGCTTTGCTTAAATGCATTCTCAAAAAGTTCCCTAGAAAGAAGAGCATGAAAAGTAAACTTTCTAAGTCTTTATAAATCTGAAGATGCCCTTATTGCACCCTCAGAATTGGCTGATACATTGTTTGGATGTCTAATTCTAGGTTGAAATCATTCTTCCTTGGAGCTAAAAAAGCATTGCTTCATTATTTCTTAGCACTTAGTGCTACTGATCACAAGTCTGATACCAGCTGACATTTTTTTATGCCCCTCTCTCTGGAGCTTTTATAAGTTTACTTTTGGCATTCTGAAAATTCACGAGGCTGTGTTTTAGGTGCTATTTCTTCATTCACTGCACTGGGCACCCAACAGGCTCTTAATATGAAGACTTGGGCCCTTTCTGAGTTCTAGAAAAGCATTTTTACTAGTTCTTCAGTAATTCCCCCTTCTCTTCATTTTCTGTTCTCTTTTCCATAGACTCCAGCTGAATCCTGGGCCTCTAAGTATAGGCAAGATCATGTTTCTAAAAAGGCTCTTAGTGGGAGGGAGTTCCTGGGAGTGTTATGTGGGGTGGTGCAGAAGGTGCTAACAGGTGAGTTTCTCTTTAGGATGAGCAGGTGGGATGCCAACTGTCAGGCTGGGGACCTCTTCCTCCAATGCTAGAATGAAGAAGGTTTTATTCTGGCTCTCCAACATCCACACCAGAAGTTTTGACTTTCCTTAAATATTTCCTAGGATGGCTCCTTCAAGAACAACTTCTGGATACCAACATTTCGGAGGGATGAAGAAAATAGTGCTGTAGGATATACATTTTTATGTCTAGAAAATTTTCATTCATCTCTATTTTCAGTGTCTCTTGGCACTCCTATTTTTTTTTTTTTTTTTTTGAACTTCTGATTATGAGCCTGGAACTTCTCTGAGGTCCTCATTGCACATTCCAGACTGAGGGTTTCCTTTTCCCCCACTATTTTACCCATTAACAATGTTCCATCTTTGTCCTATCATCCAGAAAGTTGCTGTCATCGTTTGCTTATTGGTAAATCCTCCTATTCTTTCTCAGTTGTGGATTTATCCCTTTTTGTTTCTCTGTGAAAGTACAGTAATGAAGTCTGCCATCTTATACCCTACGCATTACCTAAACCTTACAAGCTTTGTTAAAAATGTTAGAGCTAATGGAGGACATTTAAAAATAATTTTCAATGCATGGCATTAATCTTTGCCTAGTGGTCAGGGAGGGGCAGAATATTGCTTATTTCTGTTACCTATGCAGGCACATAGTGAGGAGAAAGCTGTTGGTGCTGTCCACTCTCCTAGACAGAATAATTCTCTAATTGCTTTCATCTCCAGTAACCAGTACAGAAGAGACATGCTGGGGCTCTAATGTGCTGACCCCTAAAAGTACAGAATTCTTTGAGTCCCCAGGTCCAGTCTCACTGAGAGGCCCAGCTGCTTCTGCAGGCAGAAAGGTGGCCACCACACTCCCTTCACCAGTGAGGCCTCCCACCGGCTCAGGACCGGGCTAGTTCCTGTTGGCTTCACTGCTGTGAGGGTGATAACGAATGGTGGCAGTAAGAGGTGTCAGATGGCTCTGAGCCTGGCAGGGGAAACAGCTCCTGCACCTTGATGTGGTATGGAAAGGTGCCAATCAGTCCCATTAGCAGCAGGAAGATGGTGGCAGGGGCAACAGCTTGTGTGTGATGGTGATGACAGCAGCAACAGTGAGAACAGGCTGGCAGCTGTTCAGACACCAGAGGAGCAGCCACTGGACAGTGACAGCAGCGACACCAGAGGAGCAGCCACTGGACAGTGACAGCAGCGACAACTGCAGGAGAAAGTGTTCATAGACCTAGGGCAATACACGCTGAACGCTTTGGTGTAATATATTGAAAATCACTTTCAATATGGAGGATGTTGCTTTCTAGGTAATGTACTTATAAGAAAAAACTTCAGTGTGCGTCAAGATGCCTATGACAAGGGGCCTCTTTCTCATATCAAGGTCAAGGACCTTATAAAAAGCCTTTGTCACCATCTCTGAATCACTGATTCCTAATTTCATCTTTCAAGAAATTAACTTGTTTCTAGAAAGGCTAGTATTTCCAGAAGGGGTGTACTCTTTGTTGTCATCAGGTGGCAACAAAGAGTCATAATTTATAATCCCAGATGCTTGGGGTTACTAGGGAGATTAGACATTTAGTATTTTAAATCAGGACTTTATAAACGCACTGCTTATTAAAATAACAACAACTGAGAGAGATTCAGCAACAAATGAAACTTAGAAAAAAAATCTTTGTTGCATGTATAAAACAAAATAATTCTGTATGCTTCTTTAGCTCTTCACTTCATGGGTATATACTGGAAAGTTAGATTCATTTGCATAGACGTTTCCTTCCCTTCTTTGGATGCATCTATTCTAACTTTGGAATTGCTATTTCTTCAGTAGCTCATGGCAGCATAGTTCCCTTTCTAGCATAAGCAAGTCTTCTTCCAGCTGGATGGAGGTGTCAGATTCTGAACTAGTAAGACTTCTCTCTACCCTCCCAAGTGTAATCTGCTCCTCCTCTACCTGAAAGTTCCTTAGTCCTAGTTAGCTCCACAATCAACTCTTAATAACAATAATGATGATAGTAATGATACTAAAATCACCAGGACCACTAAAACCATTTCCTTACTTCCAGGCAGGGTTATAAACCTTGTGTCTGTCTTTCCATAATCCGTAAAAATGTTTTCCCTTTTAGAGAGAGAGAGAGAGAGAACAAAAACAAAACAAAACAAAAACCTCTCTGCTATTCCCTACCACTGCTCTCAGTTTTTGCTCTTATTCGTTTTTTTCTTCAAAAAGCAGCTTTATTGAGATATAATTCACATACCATACAAATCACCAATTTAAAGTATACAATTCAATGATTTTTAACCTATTTACAGATATGTGCAACCATGACCATAATGAATTTCAGAACATTTCTTCACCTCAAAAAGAAACCCCGTATCCTTTAGCTCTCATCCCCTTCCCCGCTACTCTCCATCCAGCCCTAAAGTGAACACTAATCTACTTCTGTCTCTCTAGATTTCTGGACCTTCATATGAACGACACTATAAAGTGTGTGGTTTCTTTTGACTGCCTTCTTTCATTTAGTGCAATGTTTTTGAGGTTTACCCATGTTGTATGTTGTAGGAGATTGGCCAGGGTGGTGGCAAAAGGTTAAAAGTTATAGGGAAAGATGCAAACCTTCTTGGAAGGCTGGGAGGTTGTGCAAAAGCTTCAAAAGAAAATTTGGCTGAAGGCAGCCAAATTCTCTTATCCAGAGCCTGACAGCAAAGGGTAGATAACAAGGGAATGTAAAGGGTCTTATCTAGATGAATTTGTTTACTCCTGTCTCCAGAAACCAACCTTTGATCAATCATGTGCAGGACTGCTCTCTACTTGCGGGGTCAACAATATTTATTATCCACAAATTGTGTTAGCTTCAAGCCTTTGTCATTAAATCTGTACTAAATAAATGCGAGTGTCTCTGGCTTATGGGGGCTGCTGTGGCTGCACTGCACTCTCATCAGCGGTGCTAAGCTGTGGGGTCCTCTAGCCATGCTGTCAGGCAACATACCTGTGTCAGTGAACTTCTTCCATCTGTCGCTCGGCCAGAGTCTGTGGGACAGGCTTGGCAGCATGTAGCATGTATCAGTACTTCAAGTCCACTATGGTCACATAATATTCTGCTGCATCGATATACCACATTTTGTTTATCCACTCATCATTGATGGACATATGAATTGTTTCTACCTCTTGGCTATTATGAATACTGCTGCTATAAACATTTGTGTGTAAGTCTCTGTGTGGACACATGCTTTTTATTTCTCTTGGGTATATACCTAGGAGGGAATCTTATGAGGTTTTAACCTCCTTTCTTACCTTAATCCTCTCCCTCTCTTAATTCTTATCACAAGGTTCTGCTCCCATTACTGAGGTCTACTGTGCTATACTGTGTACAAACAGGAATCATATTTTTATCTTTGTAGCTCCAGGAATGATTAGCTCTCACATTTATTCAATAATATTTGATGTATGAATGGAATGACTGACCCCTTGCCAATCTGTCATAACCTCAAGCAAGCGACTTCTTTAAGAAACATTCCAGATATTTAAACAGTTTAAAACATATGCTTGTACATGGCTATTCTCATTTTAGAAAGTAGTGGAGAGAAGCTCTCAATGGTGGATGGTTCCAAAGATATGTAAGAGCCTAAGAAGAGCTACTTTAAAAGGGCCACCAGCCAGGCATGGTGGCTCATGCCTGTAATCCCAACACTTGGGGAGGCTGACACTGGAGGACTAGTTGAGTATAGGAGTTTAAGACCAGTCTAGGCAACATGGTGAAACCTTATCTCCTCAAAAATTTAAAAAAATCAGCTGAGCATGATTGTGTGTGCCTGTGGTCCCAGGTACTCAGGAGGCTGAGCTGGGAGGATCACTTGAGCCCAGGAGGTTGAGGCTGCAGTGAGCCGTGTTCACACCACTGCACTCCAGCCTGGGCAACAGAGTAAAACCCTGTCATTCATGAAGTAATAAAATAAAACCAATCAATCAATCAATCAACCAATCAATCAATAGATAAGACCACCAAGGCCCTATAGTGGGGAGGAGGCATAATGTAAACAGACAAGGGACACATTAGAATGTTTTGGATCCTGAGGGTATGTCATCCCACCACATAAGAAAGATAACCCACTGGGTGAATATCTTGGCCTCGACAAGGTCAGCTTCCTTTATGAAGCTAAGAGAAAACCACCTGGGTGGGTGTCCTATGGTCACAATGGCTGGTTCCCTCTGGTCCCTCCTAACTCCTCAGAAAGACCCCTGAAGAGGCCGGCCACCTGAGGATCCTTTCACATCTCTTTGCTAGATATGCCAGTACAGCTGAGAATGTTCTTTCAAGGCAGCCAGTAGGTGTCTAGATTAGACCACATTCCTCTCAGCGAAAAAGTGAGAAAAAGAAGGTTACGTGTAAGTGGCCCCAATACTAAATCTCTGCTCTCCTCCAAATTGGTCAGAGGTACAGAGATTCCCTCTTATCACTCCACATGTTAAGGGCACATGATGACCCTAAACTCTGGGCTCAGGAGAAGAACCTGTGCACCCTAAGGAGAAATCTTCATTGGAGGCAGAAGACTAGTTGGCACTTAACAAGTTAGGTGAAGACACTCATCTTCCAAGCTTGGGCAATGGCACCATGCCCACTGCTAGCGAAAGAGGAGTCCAGCCATTCTCCACACTGCGGCTACCTAGGAACTCCATGCCTTCTTCCAAAGATTTCACTTTCTGCATCTTAGCAGCAGGAACAGTCTCCCACATGTTATTCTCACATAATCACAGTTCTTATATTTTGTTTTGACTTACAGTTTAGTAGAATTTTGATTGTAATTGTGTTATAGTTTCTACTTCAATTTCCTTTCGAAAAAATAACCAAGTTGATGTGGGCAGAGCAGGTCTTTATAGCTAAGAGAGAACATGACAATTTCAATACCAAAGGCTAATAAAACTAATAATCTTTCTGCATTTACTTAGTAACAAGGACATGAGTATGTGAACAGAAGTCATAATTACTGGTCACATAATAATTTTTGTTTGTAAAGATGTGTCCACAGCAATGTTACTCTAGTATTAGAGGAGGTGGATATTATGGTTAATGGGGTTAACATGATACTCTTAGGATGGTGTGAGAAACACCTCACAAGATGACCCTCCTCCAGAGGATTCTAGTAATCATATTCCTGGGTTGCCTGTTGCGGCCCTAGGGCATCACTCTTCCCAGGGAGAATGTGAATAAGGCTGAGAACTCCTGACATGAGTCTGCAGGGGGTGTTCAGAGCTCCAGGAGGGAGCCCAGAACAAGGAGTTCAGAAATCTGGGTTCTAGCCCTATCTGGATCATTTGTGCCCAGTTACTCTATCTCTCAGAGCAAGTCTCCAGCCTGATAAATGAAGGGGCTAGAAGACACCATCTCTAAGGTCCTACTCAATTAAGACTTTCTGAGTTTCAGACAGTACGATCTAGTGATCTGAGTCAACCAGGACTCTCTTCTTAGCAAATTCAAATCCTGTCTCAGATTTCTGCTTCTTTCTCCTTCACTAACCCCATGAGAACTACAAAGTCAGCTCAACCAATTCTTTTTTTTTTTTTTTTTTTTTTTGAGATGGAGTCTCTCTCTGTCACCAGGCAGGAGTGCAGTGGCGTGATCTCGGCTAACTGCAACCTCTGCCTCCTGGGTTCAAGCGATTCTCCTGCCTCAGCCTCCCGAGTAGCTGGGATTCTAAGCACGCACCACCACGCCCAGCTAATTTTTCTATTTTTAGTAGAGACGGGGTTTCACCATGTTGGCCAGGATGGTCTTGATCTCCTGACCTTGCGATCTGCCCGCTTTGGCCTCCCAGAGTGCTGGGGTTACAGGTATGAGCCACTGTGCCCGGCCAGCCAATTCAGTTTTTGCTGCTTTTCTCCTCGTATTCTCAGTCCTCTTTCACTGTCTTTCTCAGACAGAGGTGCGGGTGGGGTGGTTGGGAGTATTTTGCTTCTGTTTCCTCCTGAGTTCATGAGAGTGGAACCAAATTAATTTACATTTATGGAAACCTTCAGATTCACAGGAGGACTATAAATACAGATGACTGTTATTTCTGGTAATTTCAGCATCTATTGTTAATCAAAGTGACAAAGGACAACAAAAATGCATATATTGTACACTTTTAAAAGAGTTTTCCTTGATAGCAGTCACCTTGATAGTTTTATTTTTGTGTGAGCCTCCCACCTCCCCTTAATCACTAAAACATCTATTTGTCATATCTAGGTTAAAAAAATTCTTTTTGGAACCAACTAAATCTGTAACTATATAGTTCAACATACTATAATAACCAAACTCCTGATTTTCCTATAGGTATAATTTCAGAGGATCAGAAACATCCTGAAATTATACTCTGCAACCTTCTCTTTTATTAACAGCATTTGTTTTTAAAGAAAGCAACGTTTCCTCTGCTTATAAAACCCTCCTTCCTTCTAAATCTTACCTTTTTCAAAGTACAGCTCAAAAATTGCTTCTACAACATTTTCTCTAAAGATTTCAACCCACTTTGAGTAATGTTCCAGCTCCACTTCTACCTCTTTCCATAAAAATGTCTTTCCATAACAGCATTGTTTTTAAATGTCTGTCTTCTTTGACACCTAATAAACTCAGTGCGGTAGTGCCTGCACCACTCAGTTATAACCTACATTTTATTCATTCAGCAAACTGCCACTGGGCTTAGGGATGATCTTGTTTTTGTTTATCCAGTATCTATCCCCCTTATTTTTGGTAACCAAATCTTCTCTTTCTGTAGAAAATGTTCTTCTAGGTCCAGATCAGACTGAGCAACTTTTCACCACAGGTGCAGATGAGTGATCTGAAATTGTCCAATCAGAATGTAGCATTCCTCTTGACCACAGGAATTGGCTCAGAAATGGACAGAGCCCATCAAGAGGCCTCCCATGGATTTTTCCCTAAGATTTCCAGCTATGAGTATAAGCCTGGGGTACCACTTTGCCGTCGTGGGGAAGCAGGCTATGTAGTAATAAAGAGAAGCAGATGCAAATAGAAGCAGGAGTTGGAGGAAGAAAAGCGATCCTGCTGATATGGTTTGAATCCTTGGATAAAGCAAGCCTAAAACCAACCAGCCCTTGAAAATCTTAGCTTCATGATTCAAGAAATTTCTTTTACTGGCTTAATCATTTGAATTAAGTTTCTGCTCCTTGCACTGAAAGCATTCTGACAAATAGATGGAAGGTCTACTGTATGAGGCACTGTGTTGGGTGCATATAACTGGAGGCTGAAGTTTAAGTATAGCGGTAACTAAATTCCAAAGATAACTCCTAATGAACCATGCCTCCCGCTATTCATGCCTCTGTTTAGTCCTATCCTACATTAAACCTGGGCTAGCCCTGTGACTTGCTTTAAGAAAGTGACAGAAGTGATACTATGCTTGTCCTGGGTCTAGGCCTTAAAAAGGCCTGATAGCTTCTACTTTCATGTTTTTGGGAGCCCCAAGTAACCATGCAAGAGGTATGCCTACCCTGATGAAGAAATCACATGGAAAAACTACATGGAGAGGGGGAATCTCTGAGAGTACACAGAAACAGAGAGAGGAACCGAGCCATGCCCATCTCCCAGCTGAGTCCAGGCTTCCAGTTGGCCCCACCAAATCACCAGACAGATGAGACAAGCCATTTTGGATGTTCCAGCCCTAGCTGCCATCCCACTGCAGCCACAGGAGAGAACACAAGGCAGTCCAGGGAAGAACCTTACAGCCGGGCCCCAGTCAATCTGCTCAACTAAGAGAACTCATATAATGGTTGTTGTTTTAGGTACTGCGCTTTGGGATGATTTATTGGAAACAAATGTGTAGATCCAATAACTACCTTTTCCTAGATCTGGGTAGCCTTGCTTCAGGGCATGCAATCTAGTCAATTTTGCTTTTTCTTTAAAAAATAAAAATTCTTGATAGACATTTAAGTTTGTTGTATAATTGACAAAGATAAAGTGATACAATGTGGGTTGAAACTTCAATAGTAATAATAATAATGCAAAATTCCAAACTTCACTGTGGGCTGCCAGAATTAAAAGGTAAGATTAACAATTATTACTAGATTTTACTACAAATATATGTATGTAACAATCAGGGTTCAAAGTTGCAGAGAAGGAATTATTGAAAGGGTACTGGGCAACTCCAAGATGAGCTAGGAAGGCTGGAGAATGCGACTTGGAAAGGGAATAGGAATAAACAAAGCTAGACAGCAGCTAGGATTGTGGCCAAAATCTCTCCAGAATCACACTTCAAAGATAGTTTTGTGAAGATATCACCACAGCTGCTGCTAAACACAGAACACCAGGTTTTGCTCTGCTGCCAGCAGAAGCGGATGTTGGCCATACCACTGCCACTACTACTGCCGCCACCTTAGGTAACCAGAAGTTACCACTGCTGCTGAGACAGCCTTTCGTGGTGCTCTGTCACCCTTGTGCTTGGAGTCCTTAGCCCCCGATCAGAGTTCAGAGTGCATCTGATGGGTGCAGCCGAGGTTGTCCCCCACACAATAAGCAAGTTGGGCTTCTGTGTGTTTGTGGTGGAAGATCCACTTTGTTTCACTCCAAGACCAGGTTGTGGGGAATTCCTTACACATAGATTTTAGAGGAGAGGTAGCCAAAAATGGACAAGTGTCAATAATACATCACTACTTTTTCTTTTAAAATGACTAGATTTTTTATTGAAATAACAAAAGACAGAGCTTCTTGATTTCTCCTCCTTTGTGAATGTTTTAAAGTAATTAAAAACATACTAACTTCTAGCCAGGCGTGGTGGCGGGTGCCTGTAGTCCCAGCTACTTGGGAGGTTGAGGCAGGAGAATGGCGTGAACCCGGGAGGCAGAGTTTGCAGTGAGCCAAGATCGTGCCACTGCACTCCATTCCAGCCTGGGCAAAAGAGCGAGACTTCGTCTCAAAAAAAAAAAAAAAAGAAAAGTAAAACAAAAAATACTAACTTTTTTTTTTTTTTTTGAGATGGAGTCTTGGTCTGTCGCCCAGGCTGGAGCGCAGTGGCGTGATCTCGGCTCACTGAAAGCTCCACCTCCCAGGTTCACACCATCCTCCTGAGTAGCTGAGACTATAGGCGCCCATCACCTCGCCCAGCTAATTTTTTAATATTTTTTAGTAGAGATGGGGCTTCACTGTGTTAGCCAGGATGGTCTCAATGTCCTGACCTCGTGATCTGCCCCCCTCGGCCTCCCAAAGTGCTGGGATTATAGGCGTGAGCCACTGCTTCCGGCCACTAACTTCTTAAGGGCTATTTTAAGACACTTTCATCAGTACCACCCTAGGTAGGAGCTGTACTGATACTGTAGGAACTGAGGTTTGTACTTGGTGGACTCATTCTCCCTGGAAGGTGTGGTCCAGCTTTCCTCCTGGATTTGGGCACCCCTAACGCTGCTGCCATGCCAGGTCTTTCTGAGGTCTTACACCCCCTTCATGCCTGTGGGCAATTCCCAGACAGGCCTTTGGGGCTGCGCTCATCAATCCTGCCTCATCATCTTCTTGGGTCTTCTTTTGTTTTTTCCTGCAGGTCTACGATACAACATCTCCTGTCAGCTCCTCTCTGTGAAGATAAAACACTGCCATCCCTCCTTTAAGTTCTTTTGACTAGGAATACTGTGCAATACAGTCAATAAGAATATTGAGGCTGTGGTACATTTTCTTGAAATACTGATGTATTACACTGTCATAAGCTGTACAGCGCCACGGCTAAACTGCAGATAGACCTGACTTTGAATCATGGTCTTGTCATTTACTACAGTGTAGAACCCGGGTTACTTAATCCTTCAGAGATTGAGTTTTCCCATTTGCAAAATGAAAAAGTTAATTTGTAAACATACTAGGTTAGTATAAGGATTAAATAAGATAATGTGTGCAAATCACATAAGTTACACGAAGTACTCAATTCATAGTAGTTATTAATAATACTAAAAATAACAAAGTAATATAAAATTATTTTAAGCAGTTTGTCATTACTACCTAGTCTTATGAAAGAAATGAAATGCTATGACAATTATAGAGATACAAATACTCTACGATGCAGGATGAAGAGAAAATGAGGGCTTATTTTTAATCAGATATCCTTGCTTATTCTCAGATATATCATATTGAGTCACTGATTTTTCAGAGACAGAATACAGCAAAATATATATAATGCCAACTATACTAAATTGTAGTAGTATTCTTCTTTGGTAATGGATGGGATATTCTAGACTCAGGCAAGCATCATGAATCCCAATTATCATTGCAATGTAAAAGCACAGAGTCCTAGTTTAGCACAATTTTCCATACAGAGGAATTACTGATAACCAGTTCTTACTGTTCTTATATTTGGTTCTAAATATAAATAATAGTTCAATGAAAGAGATTAACATTGAACGGGGAAAACATTGTTTTAAGAGGGACAGCTTGGTATGGGAAATTAAGCAAATCTTTGAAATGCAGACTTTGGATACTTCAGTGATCAGGAATGAACAAGAGAGATTAGATAGAATAGAGAAGCAAGATTAACATGAATTATTTGAGTTGAAAATACATGTGAACAATTCCTATTTTGAGGAGTGAGTTAGCCTTAGTGCAGAGAGAAGGAAATTGATGTGTGATAATATGCCATGCTGGCCAGTATACAGGCCTCACTATTCTATCTGCCAGGGCAAGGGTACCTGTTCAAATAGCTGCCAAAAGGAAATTTCTCTTCCTTTGTCCAGGTGAGTCAACACAGAGGTTGGTATTATCCAAGTAGATCTTTACAGATCTTACTGGAAGGCAAGAACCCCAGGCAAGGAGCTGCAGCTTTTAATAGAAAAAAAAACAGATTTTTTTTTTTTTTTTTTTTTTTTTTAATTTGAAAGAGGGGAAAGAGCTATTACAGACTCTTTGGCTTGAGGGTCCACAACGTAAACATATGCTATTGGTGGAAGGAGCCTTAAAATGCCTGAAAGCCAATTCTTCCCCTCTATACAACAGACAGTAAATATTTAAGGCCCATTAGAGAACTGGCAAATAGCTGATAGCCAATAGCTACGAAACTTAACCAAAGCAATGAGCTTCCTCACACACATATGCTTCCCTTGTTCAAATGCTGGTTATGTGTCATTATCATTTCAATACCTATGTCCCTGGAGAACTATGCACCAAGAAATGAAAAAAGCAAAATTTCTGAAAACTGAAAAATAAAAATTCTCATACGCTATATAATTAAAGTTAACAAAAGAAACAGACGGACTGCCACACACATAAAACAGAGAGAAGCCGAAGCTTCACATGACTGATTTACCACAGCAAGTAATTACTTTATGTTTTTCACAAACATTTGAAACCTATTATTACTTTCACAGCAGCACACATCAACAGACGACTGTCACCTAAGGGAGAAATGGGGAACTGGGCTGTAATTAATTTCTGGTCAAATATATCATGAAGCCTTTAATGTTGTCAATAAAAGGCTCTAGCCACTAAAAATCCCCAACCTCTCCTTCCCTCCCTCTGTCCCCAATACCCCAAAATGTTTAATCAGCGTCTCTGTAAAACAGATTGCCTGAAGGAGAATGAGATGCAGTGTTAATGCCTGCTGAAAAGTTGAGGCCATTGATCCGTTCCTTCCCCTGACTGTGTGTGTCAAGAGAGAGAAGTCAGTCAAGAGCTGGCCTCTCCTACTCCACTCTTTTTTTTTTTTCTGCTTTGACTCCATCTGCAACTGAGAAAAACAGAAGGTGCACAATTCTTTGGAGGAATTTAAACATGCAGATTCCAGGCAATGGAAATCATTACACGACAACCAAAGTCTATATCGTTAAAGGTTAGAACACAGAGATTAAGAATGCCTCCAGGAAAAAGAGAAATGGCTGATCTGAATAAAACCTTTCCATCAATTGGAAAACTACAGCACAGCAAAGGAGATGAAGAGCTAAAGCAGATGTGACATTTATGTTTTTGAGTACCTACACGTTTATGTTTTGAATTACTGTTCAGAGCCTTATAAGACCTTTATAGGTCAAGCAAAAGCAGTAGCCAGCATCTATCTCTGTTTTACTTTCCTGTACGTGTGGTGAGCAAATGCTATAAGCACGATCTTGACTAAGAAAATGAACAGGCCTACAGTCCTTCCTTCCTCATTAAATCTTCCACATACACACGCATTAGTTTATCCAGTCAACAAATATTAAAATGCCTGTTATATACTGCATATCTCAGAAATCTTTACAGTATCTTTAAAGAATTGGATGGGAGCTAATTTCCTTCTTCTTAGATAGCTTTCCTGTGACAGCCTCTTCTGAGAGCTAGGAGTTGAGGCAGGGCTCTAGATCTCTCAAACCCCTCTCTGGCTTTATGTCATGGAACTCTAGGCAAGTCCAATCTGCAAGAGACCCTATGGTTGATCTTCTAATCAAACCCTTCATTTTTTTTTTTTTTTTTTGAGACAGAGTCTCACTCTGTTGCCCAGGCTGGAGTACAGTGGCACAATCTCGGCTCACTGCAGTCTCCCCCTCCCAGGTTCAAGTGATTCTCCTGCTTCAGCCTCCCAAGTAGCTGGGACTACAGGCACCTGCCACCACGCCTGGCTAATTTTTGTATTTTTAGTAGAGACAGCATTTCACCATGTTGGCCAGGCTGGTCTTAGACTCCTGACCTCAAGTGATCCCCCTGCCTCAGCCTCCCAAAGTACTGGCATTACAGGCACAAACCCTTTATTTTATAGATGAGGAAACTTCAGCCAAGAGAGCTAAAGTGACTTATTCTTTTTTTTTTTTTTTTTTTTTTTTTTTTTTTTTTTTTTTTAAAAGGCATGAAATGTGTCTTTATTAAGAAAAATATATTTTGTTTAACTCAGAGTTTATTTAAAAATTGTTTCAAAATATGAATTGAGGAAGAAAATAAAAACTAGCTAGAAAGAAAACAGTAAGTAGGAGAGATGGATATAAAGTAAGTTATATTTATAAATATATTTGGTTAAAAAACTTAAAAATTGTATAAGAAAAGTCTTACATAATAATTTTTCTACAATAAAATGGGTGATTTTTTAAGAAAGAAGTATAGAACAAAGTATGAAGTTTAAACATATTATCGAAAGTCAGAGTAGGTCATGAAAGGTTTGTAAATAATACATTTAAGAAAATTTTATATGTGATCAATTTGGCTAGAATTAGAAAAACAACTGTTTATGTTCCTCTAAACATTGAGCTTTGATGTTAAAAATACACTGATAGAAAACTAAATGTTTAGTCACCTCTGTTAGAACAAGAAGATTTTCTTCTTCTTCTTCTTTTTTTTTCTTTTTTGAGACGGAATCTCACTCTGTAGCCCAGGCTGGAGCGCAGTGGCCGGATCTCAGCTCACTGCAAGCTCCGCCTCCCAGGTTTAGGCCATTCTCCTGCCTCAACCTCCCTATTTCCTTCAAGTACTGATCTGATCCTAGTAAAATTGTAGGAAGGTTTGATTATTAATTCTAAAATACGTTTCTTTAACAGCCACCTTCTAAATTGCAGACAGTTTCCATTTATGCCACGTTTCTTCCTGAGATTGATTTAATTTCTCTAGTTTCAGGTTGGCAACATTCTCACCTTCATTTAGAGTGTTAGTTTTATCCCTTGAGGTAGAGTTTTTCTCTTAAAGCTTCTAAAATGTGTATCTCCGAAGTTCAACTTTTGCTGTATCTTGCAGCACTTGATTTGCAAATCATGCATCATTGCCTTTAGCTCTTTCTCTTCTAGAAGAAAACCTGAGATCATCATTGTCTCCAGCTTTTTTTTTTTTTTTTTTTTTTATTATACTTTAAGTTCTAGGGTACATGTGCATAACGTGCAGGTTTGTTACATATGTATACTTATGCCATGTTGGTGTGCTGCACCCATCAACTCGTCAGCACCCATCAATTCATCATTTATATCATGTATAACTCCCCAATGCAATCCCTCCCTCCTCCCCCCTCCCCCCTCCCCATGATAGACCCCAGTGTGTGATGTTCCCCTTCCCGAGTCCAAGTGATCTCATTGTTCAGTTCCCACCTATGAGTGAGAACATGCGGTGTTTGGTTTTCTCTTCTTGTGATAGTTTGCTAAGAATGATGGTTTCCAGCTGCATCCATGTCCCTACAAAGGACGCAAACTCATCCTTTTTTATGGCTGCATAGTATTCCATGGTGTATATGTGCCACATTTTCTTAATCCAGTCTGTCACAGATGGACATTTGGGTTGATTCCAAGTCTTTGCTATTGTGAATAGTGCCGCAATAAACATACGTGTACATGTGTCTTTGTAGTAGACTAATTTATAATCCTTTGGGTATATACCCAGTAGTGGGATGGCTGGGTCATATGGTACATCTAGTTCTAGATCCTTGAGGAATTGCCATACTGTTTTCCATAATGGTTGAACTAGTTTACAATCCCACCAACAGTGTAAAAGTGTTCCTATTTCTCCACATCCTCTCCAGCACCTGTTGTTTCCTGACTTCTTAATGATTGCCATTCTAACTGGTGTGAGATGGTATCTCATTGTGGTTTTGATTTGCATTTCTCTGATGGCCAGTGATGATGAGCATTTTTTCATGTGTCTGTTGGCTGTATGAATATCTTCTTTTGAGAAATGTCTGTTCATATCCTTTCCCCACTTTTTGATGGGGTTGTTTGTTTTTTTCTCGTATATTTGTTTGAGTTCTTTGTAGATTCTGGATATTAGCCCTTTGTCAGATGAGTAGGTTGCAAAAATTTTCTCCCATTCTGTAGGTTGCCTGTTCACTCTGATGGTAGTTTCTTTTGCTGTGCAAAAGCTCTTTAGTTTAATGAGATCCCATGTGTCCATTATGGCTTTTGCTGCCGTTGCTTTTGGTGTTTTAGACATGAAGTCCTTGCCCATGCCTATGTCCTGAATGGTACTACCTAGATTTTCTTCTAGGGTTTTTATGGTATTAGGTCTAACATTTAAGTCTCTAATCCATCTTGAATTAATCTTCGTATAAGGGGTAAGGAAAGGATCCAGTTTCAGCTTTCTACTTATGGCTAGCCAATTTTCCCAGCACCATTTATTAAATAGGGAATCCTTTCCCCATTTCTTGTTTCTCTCAGGTTTGTCAAAGATCAGATGGCTGTAGATGTGCGGTATTATTTCTGAGGACTCTGTTCTGTTCCATTGGTCTATATCTCTGTTTTGGTACCAGTACCATGCTGTTTTGGTTACTGTAGCCTTGTAGTATAGTTTGAAGTCAGGTAGCGTGATGCCTCCAGCTTTGTCCTTTTGACTTAGGATTGTCTTGGCAATGCGGGCTCTTTTTTGGTTCCATATGAACTTTAAAGCAGTTTTTTCCAATTCTGTGAAGAAAGTCATTGGTAGCTTAATGGGGATGGCATTGAATCTATAAATAACCTTGGGGAGTATGGCCATTTTCACGATATTGATTCTTCCTATCCATGAGCATGGTATGTTCTTCCATTTGTTTGTGTCCTCTTTGATTTCACTGAGCAGTGGTTTGTAGTTCTCCTTGAAGAGGTCCTTTACATCCCTTGTAAGCTGGATTCCTAGGTATTTGATTCTCTTTGAAGCAATTGTGAATGGAAGTTCATTCCTGATTTGGCTCTCTGCTTGTCTGTTGCTGGTGTATAAGAATGCTTGTGATTTTTGCACATTAATTTTGTATCCTGAGACTTTGCTGAAGTTGCTTATCAGCTTAAGGAGATTTTGGGCTGAGACGATGGGGTTTTCTAAATATACAATCATGTCATCTGCAAACAGGGACAATTTGACTTCTTCTTTTCCTAACTGGATACCCTTGATTTCTTTCTCTTGCCTGATTGCCCTAGCCAGAACTTCCAACACTATGTTGAATAGGAGTGGTGAGAGAGGGCATCCCTGTCTTGTGCCAGTTTTCAAAGGGAATTTTTCCAGTTTTTGCCCATTCAGTATGATATTAGCTGTGGGTTTGTCATAAATAGCTCTTATTATTTTGAGGTACGTTCCATCAATACCGAATTTATTGAGCGTTTTTAGCATGAAGGGCTGTTGAATTTTGTCAAAAGCCTTTTCTGCATCTATTGAGACAATCATGTGGTTCTTGTCTTTGGTTCTGTTTATATGCTGGATTACGTTTATTGATTTGCGAATGTTGAACCAGCCTTGCATCCCAGGGATGAAGCCCACTTGATCATGGTGGATAAGCTTTTTGATGTGCTGCTGAATCCGGTTTGCCAGTATTTTATTGAGGATTTTTGCATCAATGTTCATCAGGGATATTGGTCTAAAATTCTCTTTTTTTGTTGTGTCTCTGCCAGGCTTTGGTATCAGGATGATGTTGGCCTCATAAAATGAGTTAGGGAGGATTCCCTCTTTTTCTATTGATTGGAATAGTTTCAGAAGGAATGGTACCAGCTCCTCCTTGTACCTCTGGTAGAATTCAGCTGTGAATCCATCTGGTCCTGGACTTTTTTTGGTGGGTAGGCTATTAATTGTTGCCTCAATTTCAGAGCCTGCTATTGGTCTATTCAGGGATTCAACTTCTTCCTGGTTTAGCCTTGGGAGAGTGTAAGTGTCCAGGAAATTATCCATTTCTTCTAGATTTTCTAGTTGATTTGCGTAGAGGCGTTTATAGTATTCTCTGATGGTAGTTTGTATTTCTGTGGGGTCAGTGGTGATATCCCCTTTATCATTTTTTATTGCATCTATTTGATTCCTCTCTCTTTTTTTCTTTATTAGCCTTGCTAGCGGTCTGTCAATTTTGTTGATCTTTTCAAAAAACCAACTCCTGGATTCATTGATTTTTTGGAGGGTTTTTTGTGTCTCTATCTCCTTCAGTTCTGCTCTGATCTTAGTTATTTCTTGCCTTCTGCTAGCTTTTGAATGTGATTGCTCTTGCCTCTCTAGTTCTTTTAATTGTGATGTTAGAGTGTCAATTTTAGATCTTTCCTGCTTTCTCTTGTGGGCATTTAGTGCTATAAATTTCCCTCTACACACTGCTTTAAATGTGTCCCAGAGATTCTGGTATGTTGTATCTTTGTTCTCATTGGTTTCAAAGAACATCTTTATTTCCGCTTTCATTTCGTTATGTACCCAGTAGTCATTCAGGAGCAGGTTGTTCAGTTTCCATGTAGTTGAGCGGTTTTGATTGAGTTTCTTAGTCCTGAGTTCTAGTTTGATTGCACTGTGGTCTGAGAGACAGTTTGTTATAATTTCTGTTCTTTTACATTTGCTGAGGAGTACTTTACTTCCAATTATGTGGTCAATTTTGGAATAAGTGCGATGTGGTGCTGAGAAGAATGTATATTCTGTTGATTTGGGGTGGAGAGTTCTATAGATGTCTATTAGGTCCGCTTGGTGCAGAGATGAGTTCAATTCCTGGATATCCTTGTTAACTTTCTGTCTCGTTGATCTGTCTAATGTTGACAGCGGAGTGTTGAAGTCCCCCATTATTATTGTATGGGAGTCTAAGTCTCTTTGTAAGTCTCTAAGGACTTGCTTTATGAATCTGGGTGCTCCTGTATTGGGTGCATATATATTTAGGAGAGTTAGCTCTTCCTGTTGAATTGATCCCTTTACCATTATGTAATGGCCTTCTTTGTCTCTTTTGATCTTTGATGGTTTAAAGTCTGTTTTATCAGAGACTAGGATTGCAACCCCTGCTTTTTTTTGTTCTCCATTTGCTTGGTAGATCTTCCTCCATCCCTTTATTTTGAGCCTATGTATGTCTCTGCCTGTGAGATGGGTCTCCTGAATACAGCAGACTGATGGGTCTTGACTCTTTATCCAGTTTGCCAGTCTGTGTCTTTTAATTGGAGCATTTAGTCCATTAACATTTAAGGTTAATATTGTTATGTGTGAACTTGATCCTTCCATTATGATATTAACTGGTTATTTTGCTCGTTAGTTGATGCAGTTTCTTCCTAGCCTCGATGGTCTTTACATTTTGCCAAGTTTTTGCGATGGCTGGTACCGGTTGTTCCTTTCCATGTTTAGGGCTTCCTTCAGGGTCTCTTGTAAGGCAGGCCTGGTGGTGACAAAATCTCTAAGCATTTGCTTATCTGTAAAGGATTTTATTTCTCCTTCACTTATGAAACTTAGTTTGGCTGGATATGAAATTCTGGGTTTAAAATTCTTTTCTTTAAGAACGTTGAATATTGGCCCCCACTCTCTTCTGGCTTGTAGAGTTTCTGCCGAGAGATCTGCTGTTAGTCTGATGGGCTTCCCTTTGTGGGTGACCCGACCTTTCTCTCTGGCTGCCCTTAAGATTTTTTCCTTCATTTCAACTTTGGTGAATCTGGCAATTATGTGTCTTGGAGTTGCTCTTCTGGAGGAGTATCTTTGTGGCGTTCTCTGTATTTCCTGAATTTGAATGTTGGCCTGCCCTACTAGGTTGGGGAAGTTCTCCTGGATGATATCCTGAAGAGTGTTTTCCAACTTGGTTCCATTTTCCCCCTCACTTTCAGGCACCCCAATCAGACGTAGATTTGGTCTTTTTACGTAATCCCATACTTCTTGCAGGCTTTGCTCATTTCTTTTTCTTCTTTTTTCTTTTGGTTTCTCTTCTCGCTTCATTTCATTCATTTGATCTTCAATCGCTGATACTCTTTCTTCCAGTTGATCGAGTCGGTTACTGAAGCTTGTGCATTTGTCACGTATTTCTCGTGTCATGGTTTTCATCTCTGTCATTTCGTTTATGATCTTCTCTGCATTAATGAGTCTAGCTGTCAATTCTTCCACTCTTTTTTCAAGATTTTTAGTTTCTTTGCGCTGGGTACGTAATTCCTCCTTTAGCTCTGATAAGTTTGATGGACTGAAGCCTTCTTCTCTCCTCTCGTCCAAGTCATTCTCTGACCAGCTTTGATCCGTTGCTGGTGATGGGCTGCGCTCCTTTGCAGGGGGAGATGCGCTCTTATTTTTTGAATTTCCAGCTTTTCTGCCCTGCTTCTTCCCCATCTTTGTGGTTTTATCTGTCTCTGGTCTTTGATGGTGGTGACGAACTGATGGGGTTTTGGTATAGGTGTCCTTCCTGTTTGATAGTTTTCCTTCTGACAGTCAGAAGGACTCTCTGTTGGTCTGTTGGAGATTGCTTGAGGTCCACTCCAGACCCTGTTTGCCTGGGTATCAGCAGCAGAGGTTGCCGAAGATAGAATATTGCTGAACAGCGAGTGTACCTGTCTGATTCTTCCTTTGGAAGTGTCCTCTCAGGGGTGTACTCCACCCTGTGAGGTGTGGGGTGTCAGACTGCCCCTAGTGGGGGATTTCTCCCAGCTAGGCTACTCAGGGGTCAGGGACACACCTGAGCAGGCAGTCTGTCCGTTCTCAGATCTCAACCTCCGCGTTGGGAGATCCGCGGCTCTCCCCAAAGCTGTCAGACAGAGTCGTTCGCGTCTGCACCGGCTCCCGCTACTTCCCCTGTTGGTCTTCAGCTGTGCGCTGTCCCCAGAGGTGGAGACTACAGAGACAGGCAGGCTTCCTTGAGCTGCTGTGAGCTCCACCCAGTTCGAGCTTCCCAGCGGCTTTGTTTACCTACTTAAGCCTCAGCAATGGCGGGCGCCCCTCCCCCAGCCTCGCTGCTGCCTTGCGGATAGATCGCGGCAGACTGCTGTGTTAGCAGTGAGGGAGGCTTCGTGGGCGTGGGACCCTCCCGGCCAGGTGTGGGATATATTCTCCTGGAATGCCTGTATGCTTACAGCGCAGTATTGGGGTGGGAGTTACCCGATTTTCCAGGTGTTGTGTGTCTCAGTTCCCCTGGCTAGGAAAACGGATCCCCTTCCCCCTTGCGCTTCCAGGTGAGGCGATGCCTCGCCCTGCTTCAGCTCTCGCTGGTCAGGCTGCAGCAGCTGACCAGCACCGATTGTCCGGCACTCCCTAGTGAGATGACCCCAGTACCTCAGTTGAAAATGCAGAAATCACCGGTCTTCTGTGTCGCTCGCGCTGGGAGTTGGAGACTGGAGTTGTTCCTATTCGGCCATCATCAAGTGACTTATTCAAATTCATGCAACAATTAAAGGTTGATTTATTAGCCAACTACTAGGTGAATGAAATGCTATTTACTCCCAAATTTCCAAGAATACAACCCGACCCTGCCTCAGTGTCTACACATGTTAACTGAGAGTAATAATGGTGACCACCTTGTGGGTCCTTTTAATGATAATTTAAGATAATCTAGAAAAGTGCTTTCAAGTTATTTTGACTTTCACTGCCTGCAGTAGGAGATAAGAGTCAGGGGGACTAAAGGAGAAACATGAGGCTGAAAGACAATGGTCTGGATATTGCATGACTCTCAGAGAAAACAGGTCAGGCCAGTATTTCTGCATGGGGATAATCTCCTGAGCACTTGTTAAACTGCAGATGCCCAAGCCCTGAATCAGAACTTTTAGGGATGGAGTCAAAGAGTTTCCACTTAAAGCAATTTCCCTGGAAGAGACCCTATAGTTGATCAGGAAATTCTTATATCTTCTAGTCTTTGGGAAGCACTTGGTTGAGCTGCTGTTTTAAAAGCACAGGTGTGTGCATTTGGATTAATGACAGGGCTGCTCAGTGCCGTGGACGATGTGCTAGTTTGTGGTGAGGTTCTGAGACACTGGTCTTGGGTCTAAGTGTTGCTTCCCCAGGAGTTGTTTGGAAGGCCAGCAGAAGACCCATAAGCAGCACGAACACCTGACAGCTGAGCAAAACCAACCCCATAACACCTACCAAGGTAGGAAGAGTCTGCAGACCCCTCTGCCGTCAAACTGCCCATTAAAGCGGATTAAAACGGTTAGCAATCAGAGCTCAGTGGAAATCAACTGGGAAAGACACCCAACCAGAGAAAATAAAGGGAAAGAAAATGTTTGGTAGCTAAGAGACTAACTGAAAAATAAAATCATATTTTAATATAAGCAAAAGAGAGACCCAAGATTGACCAAAATGGTAGCCTCACTTCATGTAGTTAAGAGCATACATAGACTTTAGGGTTGGATTGACCTAAGTTTGAATCTTGCCTCTCTTCTTATGTAAACTAGGAATTTACTTAACTTCCTTAAGCTTTAGTTTTCTCATCTATTTGCAGCAATAGCTACATACAGAGTTTCAGGGACACTCAGTGAACCAACGTAGGTAAAGCATTTACTAAAATTCATGTCATGTGCTGAGATCATTACATAATATTAATTATAAGTACTCGTATTATGATGGGAATATGTCATCATCATCATCATCATCACTGAGAGAAAGTCACCAATATAGGCCTCTAGGATGGTTTGTAAAAAAAAAAAATCACATGTCTTGCAGGAGCTTTCCTTGTTTTAGAGAACGTAGTTTAAAGTTAAAGGTCTGTAAAGCTAGGTACAAAAACTATTTCTTGGTAACTTATTTGTATTTAGCTATAGATGCTCTCTAAAACATACATCACGGCTGGGCGCCATGCCTCATGCCTGTAATCTCAGCACTTTGGGAGGCTGAGGCAGGTGGATCACTTGAAGTCAGGAGTTTGTGACCAGTCTCGCTAACATAGTGAAACCCCGTCTCTACTAAAAATACAAAAATTAGCCGGGTGTGGTGGCACATGCCTGTAGTCCCAGCTACTTGGGAGCCTGAGGCAGAATCGCTTGAACCTGGGAGGCGGAGGTTGCATGGGGCGATATCACGCCACTGCACTTCAGCCTGGGTGACAGAGCAAGACTCTGTCTCAAAGAAAAAACAAAAACAAACACACATCGAAAGCAGCACATATCAAACATACTTTGAAACCCAAATTATTTTCATAAATACTTTAGATTGCTGACAATTAGTCTATGACAGAGAAGTAAAACAGGGAAAACCACCCAGAAACCAAACAAAATACAATCATGGTAACTAGTCACAAGAACTTTATAATTCAGTACAGAGAGAGAGAGAGAGAGAGAACATGCTAATAAAAATTAGAGGAATAAAATATTAAAAGATGGGAACAAATGAAGAACAATATAGCACATAATGAGGTATTAATTTTAGAGTACAGAAAATTAAAAAAAAAAAAAGGATTATAAAAAGAGCAGCTGATATGGGCCAGGCACATTGTAGAAGGTTTCAGGGAACAAAAGGTCCCTGAGCTGAGTGCTGGCCACAGAATTCACTGTGGCCATGTAACCTTCCTTCAGTACTCTGATCTTTTTCTCTTTGGATCAGCAAAGGGTGTTCAGCAAAGCAGGAGGTGGGAATGAAGAGAAGGGCTTTCTTTCTGTATATGCCAAAGCAGGTAACGGGAGGGGCAGGATAGAAAGTCTGACCATGATACCGTTTGCAAGGGACTGTAGCTCTGCTTTTACAACAGCAATTGTGCCAGTTTCCTACTTTTAAGCATCAAAATTTAAACACTACATCTTTATTTACAAAACAAGAAAGGTCAGCTTCCAGCCTCAATTTTTTCAGTGAGAATTCTAATAGAGTTGGTAAATGATCATTCTTGGGCTTCAGTCACAGAACAAGCTTAGTATCTTTTCAGTACAATGCAACCCTTCCCTGGCAGAAAAATAGCCTCCCTGGGTGGGTTAATTTAATTTACTAACTATGATGAATACAAAGGTACTGCAGGATACATAAATAGCAGGATTCGATGAGAGACTTTGGACAAGTCACTTCTTATTTCTGTTCCTTGGGATCTTTATTGAATAATAATAACACTCGCTATCTATGCTAATCTCTGAATCATTCCAATTCCAGCACATGTGCTACAAAGGGAAGACTGTCACTGTCTGCCAGTAATCTCGAGGAACCCTAAATTATACATTGACAATATATATGTACAAAATATGGTGACACTAATTGAGCATAATCAAAAGAAATCTTACTTAACCAAAGCCTCACACATGAGACATGTTTATGGGGAATCAAACGTCAGTTACTGAGAGAAATTTTTGTGAGAGGCTTAGAAGTATTTATTGCTCTGAAGTGCTCTGTGAAGGATATGCAGACCAGTAAGGCATGCTCACCTGTATTCAAGGAGTCCTAATTAAACGATTAATTAGAGATCAATTAATTAATTGTTACAATGCACGGGACCTAATGTAAATGTGAAAAAAAAAAGGGAGATCAGAAAACAGTGACATGGTCAGAAACGGGACAGCAAGGTCAAATGAGGTTTAATTAGAGAGATGTAATATTATTTAAATCTATTTATATAAAGATCTTTAAGAAAGTCCATCAGATCAGGCCATACAAGATTTTGTTTTATTATTGAATTTTATCAACTGGTATATTTCCTTCTATCTGGCAGTGGGAGCCATGTAAACCATCGCATTTCCCAATTTACTCTGGTCCCTAGGAAAACCGGGGCTAGCTTTTTATCACTATTAAATTTAAGAGATTTCACAGCATTTTAAGGGGCATCATCATTAAAAAAAAGACTTTTTTTTTTGGCAGCAGACTAGTCTTTTCTACAAACTTAATCCCAAATCTACATGGCTAATAATCTTCAGTCAAAATTCTGGAGTATTAAAGGTAAATCTTGGGAAAAGGATAGGTGCCCCTAGAATTGGGAAGGCGAACAAGACCAATGGCAGAATAAAGCTGGCAAACACAAACAGAAAAAAGGATGTGACAAATATTGTGCTTCTTTCTCAGAAACAAAATTGTTCTTCTAGCAAAGCAGTCAGATACAATTTTATTTGATAGGGTGGGGCATTTCATGTTTTCAAGGCAAGTCACCTTTGAAGTCTACTTCAGGGGCAGTACCCTCTCTTGATTCAGAAGAGTCAGGGGAGATTTAGGAGACCACAGACATTCTCAGTAAGGCTGTCTGTGGGCATTTCCAGTAGGTGGCAGCATGTCATTGCTAATCCCCTTCTATCAAACTACACTTCGGTCATTCCAAAAGGGAAAATTCATAACCTTTCCTGCAGAAAACAAAAAGTAATGTTCCTGGTGCAATAGGTTTGTAGGAAACAAATTTATGTAAACAGCTCCCCTGGGAAGAATTCAACATTCTCAGCTATGCCAGAGATCATTCCTGGCCTTAGTGAAGGTACACGGTCAAGGAAGAAGCAGAGGTCTGAATCCGTATGTTTAGTTGCTAGGCTGGCTTTGTCACTCGTCACTTGAGGAAAGTATCTGGACAGTTTAATTAAAAGAGCTGGAGAAGTTAACATGAGAAAATGCTTCCATTTATTGGGAAGAAGGATGTTCTATCAATTTATGGGGAAAGTAGCATTTCTGTGCAGGCAGCTATGTGATCATGCACTCTGTTTGGTCTTCATGAGCTGTGTTCTGCCCTTGTCCTATGAGACCATTCCTTCCCTATCTTCTTCAGGGGCTCCTTTTCCTTCTCATGCCCTTTACTCTGGGTCTTCCCCAGGGGATTGCTCTCCATCTACCTACAGCCTTGATCTCCATTAATGGTTTTAAACAGCTCCATGATGATGATTCCCCGTATCTGTTGGTTCACTCCCAGCCTCTCCCTCAAGCTTCCAGTTCACATGTCCAGTTGCATGTTAGATGTCTCCACTTGGAAGTCCTACATCCATCTTACACTCACCACAGCCACTGATGATCTTCCCTCCATCAAACCTACTCCTCTCTCCTCCTGTATCCTTATCTTACTTGACTGTGGTGTAATCTGGCTAGACACTCGTGTTAGAAATTGGAGAGTCATCCTTGACTCCTTCCCTTTACCCTCACTATTCAATCACTCCCCAAGACCTGCCAATTTTAGCTCCTTCACACTTCTCAAATATGTCTCCTCCATTCCCCCTCCCCCTACCGCCAAGCCCTGATATTGCTGAAGCCCTACACATCACTTACTTTTTTTTTTGAGACGGAGTCTTGCTCTGTCACTAGGCTGGAGTGCAGTGGCGCGATCTCAGCTCACTCTAACCTCCGCCTCCCAGGTTCAAGCGATTCCCCTGCCTCAGCCTACCAAGTAGCTGGGATTACAGGCACGTGCCACCATGCCTGGCTTTTTGTATTTTAGTAGAGATGGGGTTTCACCATGTTGGCCAAGATGGTCTCGATTTCCTGACCTCGTGATCCACCTGTCTTGGCCTCCCAAAGTTCTGGGATTACAGGCTTGAGCCGCTGTGCCCGGCCCCTACACATCACTTTCTTAGCAATCATCTTCCAATTGATTGGAAGGCATCCAGTTTTATCTTCCTCAAATCCAAGTCCTATACTGCTGCTGAAATGATGTACTTAGAATATAAATCTGACCATCTCACTCCTCTGCTTAAAATCCTTCAGTTACTTACAGGATAAAGTCCAAATAACTTTAACACCCACAAGCATTTACTGAATGTCTACTATATGCCAGGTACTGGTTTAGGTCCTGGGGCTACAGGAGTGAACAAAAAAGGATCCCTGCCTATGGAACTTACATTCTATTCAGAGTAGACAGATGAGGAACAAATAAGTAAATATAAAATATGTCAGATACTTGCTTTTTAAAATCATGGTAAGGAGAATAGGGAGGGCTGGTTGGGGAGGAAGGCATGTTTTCAAAGTGCAGGAGAGAAGGCCTTAATAAGGTGGCATTTGTGGCTTATCCTAAGCCAGCCCTGACTTCAGGACTGATGACGACTCAGGTCTCTCCTTTCACCATCTCCTTCCTTGAACATCTTATCCAGTCCCCGGAACTACCCTTTTTCTTCCAAATGACTTTCTCCCTATTCCGGATAATTCCTATCAAGACTAATATGAAGCATCACCTCCTTCTCCAAAAATTCTTCCTTTATCTTCTACCTCTCAGGATGGATTAGGGAAACTAAAAAATGAGCCAAATATTTCCTTTTAAAAGTTTCCCTACTAATGAGAGGATAAAACTTGGGTTCCTCGGCCGGGCGCGGTGGCTCAAGCCTGTAATCCCAGCACTTTGGGAGGCCGAGACGGGCGAATCACCAGGTCAGGAGATTGAGACCATCCTGGCTAACACGGTGAAACCCCGTCTCTACTAAAAAATAAAAAAAACTAGCCGGGTGAGGTGGCGGGCGCCTGTAGTCCCAGCTACTCGGGAGGCTGAGGCAGGAGAATGGCGGGAACCCGGGAGGCGGAGCTTACAGTGAGCTGAGATCAGGCCACTGCACTCTAGCCTGGGCGACAGAGCGAGACTCCGTCTCAAAAACAAAAACAAAACAAAAAAAAACTTGGGTTCCTCATTTCCTATGGCAAATCATTAGATTTTTTAAGTCTTAAAGCTCAACCTCTTTTTTTTGTTTGTTTTTAAAACAGCTTCATCGAGATCTAATTCACACACCACATAATTTTCAGACTTAGCAGGTACAACTCAAGGACTTTTAGAATAGTCACAGGGCTGTACAACCATCAGCACAATCTAGTTTAGCACATTTTTATCACCCCCCAAAGACTCCTCTATCCATTTCCCCATCTCCTTTCAACTCCGACTAATCTTTCTATCCTATGCATTTGCCTATTTTGGACATTTCATATGAATAGTATCATACAAAATGGCTTTTTGTTTGTTACTAGCTTCCTAAATTTAACATAATGTTTCAAGATTAAGCACATGACCTCTTTCTGTGGCCAAATAAAGTCCATTGTATGGATGTACCACATTCTATACATCCATACGTTGATGGATATCTGGTTGTTTGTACTTTTTTTTTGAGACGGAGGCTCGCTCTGTCGCCCAGGCTGGAGTGCAGTGGCGCAATCTCGGCTCACTGCAAGCTCCGCCTCCTGGGTTCAAGTATTCTCCTGCCTTAGCCTCCTGAATAGCTGGGACTACAGGCGTCTGCCACCATACCCGGCTAATTTTTTTTTGTATTTTTAGTAGAGACAGGGTTTTTTTATTTTTTATTTTATTTATTTATTATTTTTTATTATGCTTTAAGTTCTAGGGTACATGTGCATAACGTGCAGGTTTGTTACATATATATACTTGTGCCATGTTGGTGTGCTGCACCCATCAACTCGTCAGCACCCATCAACTCGTCCTTTACATCAGGTATAACTCCCAATGCAATCCCTCCCCCCTCCCCACTCCCCGTGATAGGCCCCGGTGTGTGATGTTCCCCTTCCCGAGTCCAAGTGATCTCATTGTTCAGTTACCACCTATGAGTGAGAACATGTGGTGTTTGGTTTTCTGTTCTTGCGATAGTTTGCTGAGAACGATGGTTTCCAGCTGCATCCATGTCCCTACAAAGGACACAAACTCATCCTTTTTTATGGCTGCATAGTATTCCATGGTGTATATGTGCCACATTTTCTTAATCCAGTCTGTCACTGATGGACATTTGGGTAGAGACAGGGTTTTACCGTGTTAGCCAGGATGGTCTTGATCTCCTGACCTCGTGATCCGCCCACCTCAGCCTCCCAAAGTGCTCGGATTACAGGTGTGAGCCACCACGCCCAACCTGTTTATACTTTTTGGCTACTATAGATAATGCTTGCTATGAACATTTGTGTATGTATTTTTGTATGCATGTATGTTTTCATTTATCTGTGTATATACCTAGGAGTGAAATTCCTAGGTCATACCTAACTCTATGTTTAACTTTTTGAGGAACTGATGCAGCTGTGCCATTTTACATTTCTACCAGCGGCAAAAGAGGGTTCCAGTTTCTCCATAACCTTGCCAACATTTTCATTGTCTTTTTAAAATTATTATTATTGTTATAGCAATCCTGGTGGGCACAGAGTGGTGTCTCATTGTGGTTTTAATTTGCATTTCCCTAATAACAAATGAATTTGAGCATCTTTTCATGCTCAATGTGAATTAGCCACCTGTATACCTTCATTGGATAAATGTTCTCTGAAATACTTTGTCTAATATTTTTATGAATAGACTTTATTTTTTAGAATAGTTTTGGATTCACAGAAAAATTGAGAAGATAGTACAGAGTTCACATATAATCTGTATCCAGTTTCCCTGTTATTAACATGTTACATTAGTATGATACATTTGTTACAGTGAATGAACCAATATTAACACATTATTTTAACTAAAATCTATAGTTCATTCAGGGCCTCTTAGTTTTTACCTAATGTTGTTTTTGTTCCAGGGCGCCATCCAGGAGGTCACAGTACATTTTAGTCATCATATCTCCTAGGCTCCTGTTGGCTGTGATAGTTTTTCAGACTTTCCTTATTTCTGATGGCTTTGACAGTTTGGATGAGTACTGATCAGGTATTTCACAGTACGTATCTCTATTGGAATCTTTCTGATGTCTTTCTTATGATTAGACTGAGGTAATAGGTTTTGGTAAAGTGCCATTTTCATCACATCATGTCAAGGGCACATAGACATACTGTCAACATGATTTATACATGTTGATATTGACCTCAAGAAAAGAGAGGCTGCCAATTTGGTCTTTTATACGTTGCACTAAAAATAATTGCATTTTTGTTTTGCCCTGATCACATCAAACCCTACCGTAGACTCGAGGAGTGAGGAACTTCTTCCCAAATATATACATTTGAAGCGTACTCCTACTTTAGGTCAGTTGTGTACAGAAGATAAAGGAATGCAAACCAAAGCATTTCAGGGCTCTTGTCAAGCCCACCAGTAGCCAGTTCTCTGTCTTGAGCTAATTTAACCTATCAACAGCATTTGACACAGATGAAGACACACTCCTCTGAAAACACCTCCCTTGACTTCTGGGACAACACCCTTTCTTAGTTACCTTCCTATTCTGTTGGCTACCTCCTCAACTTCCTCTGCTGGTTCTTCTCCAGCATCTCAACAGTGGGGTACCCAAGGTCCAATTCTTGGACAGCTTCTCTTTTTCCTCTACTTGTGCTCCCATTGAGATCTCACCTCCCAGCCTTTCTCATGACTTTGAATCTCACCTATAAGCTGATGACTCCAAAACTCCCATCTCCTCAACTCCAGGTTGTATAGCCAGCTCCCTTTTTATGTCTATTCTGGTGCCTAATAGGCATCTCAAACTAACATTTCTTGTTATCCACTCTCTATCTGAACCCCTGCTCCGCCCTTCACACACTTCAATAGCCTCTCCTATGGTCTGGTTCACTTTCATTACAGTAAATAAAAACTTCATGCTTTGAATTGTTCAGATCAAAAACTTTGGAGTCTCTGGTTCACTTCTGATTCCTCAGCAAATCCTGTTAGCTTAACTTTTAAAATATATCCTAATCTGACCATATCTCATCCTCTCCAGTGCTACCATCTTGCTTTGAATCAGCAGTACCTTTCACCTAGATTATTGCCACAGTTTTCTAAAGAGTCTCCTGCTTCTGCCTTTGCCTACAATACTCCTCCACAACTAACAACTGCGATGTTAGTTTCAACATTGCGGCCAGACTGATTCACATTATGTAGCGTCCTTCTG
Source organism: Rhinopithecus roxellana (assembly GCF_007565055.1). Lineage (NCBI taxonomy): Eukaryota > Metazoa > Chordata > Mammalia > Primates > Cercopithecidae > Rhinopithecus > Rhinopithecus roxellana. The sequence goes on from NC_044554.1 coordinate 59,241,869, forward strand.
CGCCAAACCTTCTAATAGCTTCCAACCTCATGCAAAGTAAAACTCAGTGTCATTACAACGACTTTCCAGATCTCAGCTCCTTAGATCAAACCTCAGACTTCATCTCTTACTCTTCCCCTGCTCACTCACTTCATCCATTCTGGCCTTTCTGCTTTGTTCTTCAGATGTTAAGTGTCCGCCTCCCTCTGGCTCTTCACCCTGACATGTTCTTTCCTGGTATGCCCTTTCCCTAGATAGCTGCGTGGCTTGCTCCTACTCTTCCTTTAGGTTTTTCCTCAAATGTTACCATCTCATTAAGGACTTCCATGAACACTCTAAAATTTCGGATTACCTCCATTATACTCTGGCACCCTCTGGTCCCCTCCCCATGCCTATTCTTTTTTTTTTTTTAACTACAGCATATATTATCATCTGAAATACTTTATATATATTTTACTTATTACTTTGCATCTTGCCCCACAGTAATGCAAGTTTCATGAGGCCGGGACCTACAGAGAACACACACTGAATAAATATTCGATGAAGGAATGAAGACATGAAGAAATAACAGGGCGAGGAATCTGTCTTGGGTGTTACAATTTTTTGCTCTACTACTTCCTGAACTGCAGCTTTTGTTTCCTTATCTTGCACAGGTTTAAGAATGAAAGATACCAGTCCAAAGAAAACCAAAATCAGGGGAAACACTGAGGAGCAATGAAACCTTGAAGGAGGACAGCAGGAAGTAGAGTTATTGGAGAAATAAAGGAGAAAAAAGAGACAGTTGAAGAGGTAGAGAAAGAGACAAAATGGGGCAAAGAGGGGAGAACTGGGAAGAAAACTCTGGGATATTCTTTTTGAATGATGGCGTCACTCAAGCTGGAAGGGTTGTCAGATACACCCTGGGGACTCCAATCACCATGCATTTGGACCTCTCTTGTTATGCTCCCACCATCTGGACTCCTAGGAGGCTTCTGTGACTCCCATGTGGAAGGGCACATGACAGCTCCAGTTAAGATGCTCTGTGATGAAAGGAACTAAAAAAGCACACTCATAAAGCCCTTCTACCTTCTAACTCATCTGCACTGATTTTCCTGGATAAAGCATCTTTTTGACTCTGAAAATTAACAGTGGGGTCAAAACCGTAAGACAGCTTAAATGATCATTACCATAGAGGACAGAGGCTCTCTGTACTTCCGGTAATGTTACAGGTTGTCTGGTTCCTTTGCTCACCCAAGATCTACCCTCCTATTAGAGATCAGTTAGAGGAAAGGTGTATATGAAAAGAGAGAGACTAGAAAAAATACTATGAGTAGAAGAATCAACATCAATGGAATTGCTCCAGATCCCTCATTTCTTTATTACAGGAAGGTGTTATATTTTCCACTGGCCAGGAAGGCTGAGAAGGTAAGAAAACTACAAGCACTTTGCAACTTCTTGTTAAATAAGTTTTCTGACACATGGCAACTAGTGATTAATTACTGTGTTAGCAGATAACATTCCTATAGAGATTTGCTGGAAGTACAGATGCTGTCCATGCTTGATTAGACATTGCTTAAGGAATGCTGAGGTATACTGCTGCAGTCTATTATTTCTGGCTATTTTGGTATTGCTGTTTTATTTATTTTACATAGCTTCAAATATGGTAGAATTGATGGAGCCCCTTTCACAAAACCTGTCCCTATCAAAAACAAGAAGGGGGGGAAAAATAAGGCTATAAAGTATGTCTGTATAAAAGCAAGAAAAAATGAGAGGGAAAGAGACTCTGAATAGTAGGGCTACATTATTTCTTTTTGTAATGCTTTTTGTTTTACAAAGAATGAACTGCAAGGAAAATATGTTTTTTCTTACAAGCTTATAAGAAAACTGACCCATGCCGGCTAGTTTAAACCTTCAGGGAATTAAACATAAACTAACCTGTCGATATCCAAGGCCTTCATCCACACCAAAATTAGCCTTGATTTGATATCTGTTCATTCATTCAGTACATACAATGAACACTTACTTTGGTACAGGCACTGAGAAAAAAGTCTCAGCCTCTTGGAGCTTATAGTCTTAGAAAGGAGATGTCTTCTGAAGCAGGAACAGAAGAACAGATTCAGCCAGTACTGTATGTTTATGCTAGCCTATTTCCTGTCAAAAACCCATGTCAGAATAAAGAATAATAGTAGCAGTACATCTCCCAAGTGGTCCACATGCCACTTGTACCTACTTTCTGGGACATAATTCACCAATCTAACTGTAAAAGGCGTGGCGTGGTTGGGACTCAGTTAGTTCCTGAAGAAATGCTTCATCGGCACATGACCTGCTGATGCCAACTTCAATCCTGCCCAGTCAGCATTGCATTATTCAGATGCCAGGTTTTGCAGGCCCCATACTGTCTGCCAAAAACTGTGTTAATTTACTTATTTCAGCTAAATAAAAAAAAAAAAAAAATCATTTAAAATAGGATGATTGAATTTAGGAATTGTATTCCTTAGAGCATTAGTAATGGGTTTCTGTATCCCTCAGGCCTCTATGTTCTTAACTTCCCCTTGTCAATGTTATTATGACTAGACTAATTCAATAATGAGATCATTCCCCATAAGAGCGACCAAATAAATGCAGCATTCTGTCACACCTGGTTTCCCTAATCTGAGCAAGGAAGGCTTTCCACCAAATTTAGCCTAGAACAGGGAATTTAATGAAAACACACACACTATGTTTCTCTCTTTCTCTCTCTCTGTCTCTCTTACTTTCCCACAAATAGAAAAAGAAAGGGAAGGAGAAGGATAGAAAGGCAGAGGAACAGGGTAGCAATGGAACAAATGTAGTAAAAGATTGAGGAAGAAAGGTTAAAAATGAACATATATGGTTCATAACCAAAACAAAGATCACAGCATATTTGTCTTTATAATTGTTAAAGTAATATAATATTTCATCATCTCCGTAAATGCCTCAAGAATTGTTTCAAATTTTCCTGCACTTCTCAAGGAATCAAAAAAATCAAGTGATTTCACCGTGTTAGCCAGGATGGTCTCGATCTCCTGACCTCGTGATCCACCCGCCTCGACCTCCCAAAGTGCTGGGATTACAGGCGTGAGCCACTGCACCTGGCCAACCCCGTCTCTACTAAAAATACAAAAAAAATCAGCCTGTAGTCCCAGCTACTCAGGAGGCTGCAGCAGGAGAATGGCATGAACCCAGGAGGCGGAGCTTGCAGTGAGCCGAGGTCACACCACTGCACACCAGCCTGGGCGACAGAGCGAGACTCCATCTCAAAAAAAAAAAAAAAAAAAAAAAAAAAAATTAAGTGAAAAGACACAGAAATACTAAATGTCAGGCAGAAACATTGGGGATTATTAAAAACAAGTGACTTCCTAGCCATGAAGGCTTCTGGAAAATAAGGGAGTTTACGTAATAATCCACTCAGGTATAAACGGCAATACAGCATGAAAATAACATATTTATCATCTTCAAATTGCTTAAGCTTTTATTAAAGCACCAAAGGTATGATATTCTAATTAAGGTTTAGATGGTGTTAAAACAAATGAAGAGAGAAGAAAACTAACTCTCAAATTTTGAAAAAGTGTGTTATACAAAAACATTAAAAATTGAGATCAAGGCCAGATGCAGTGACTTATACCTATAATTCCATTGCTTTGGGAGGCTGGGGCAGGTGGATTGCTTGAGGCCAGGAGTTCAAGACCAGCCTAGGCAACATAGTGAGACCTTGTCTCTATAAAAAAAAAATATAAAAATTAGCCAGGCATGGTGGTGTGCGCCTTTAGTCCCAGCTCCTCAGAGGATCCCTTGAGCCTAGGAATTCAAGGCTACAGTGAGCCATGTTCACACCACTGCACTCCAGCCTAGGTAACAGAGCAAAATACCCGTCACTTAAAAAAAAATTAAGATCAGAAAACTTAGAGAAAGGAGAGTGATGAGTTCTCACTTTCCTCCCAGTGAGAACAAGAAGAGATGGGTTTCAATCAGAACAAGATGGAAGAAATGAGAAGTAGGTTCCTATAAAAATACAGTAGATACATGTTATTTACAATGAGAGAAAAAAGGGGAAAAATTCAAATGTTCCAAAATTTGCAAGTGATTAAAAATAAATATGGCTCATTTATGCCATGAAATATTTGTTCGGGCATCATTAAAAGTAATGTTTTCAAGGAGTATTAATGAATGTGGAAAAATTATGTTTTCAAACAACGCTATTGATATGGGAAAACAAAATTAAATTAATATAAAATTGCATTAACATAGTTCCAATTTTGGAAAAAGGGAAATCATATGCTTGAGTATGTGTGAAAAGTCACATAAACAACACAGCACATGCAAGAAAGTCAGGAGAAAATATACCAAATATCTTAGCCTCTAGATAAAGGTTTATATTCTTCTTTGTATTTTATCTTATATATTTTATGCAATAAGCATGTATACTTTTATACGCAGAAAAAAACATTATTCAAGTACTGTAATAAGAACAACTTCAGTTAGAAATCAGGAAAAACTACCTGCCAAAGTAACAAAATTCAATAGAATTCTGTGAAATTACCTTCTCTATAGGACCTAAAAACATGTATCTGTGCTTCTTTCTTTCTTTTTTTAAACTAAGCTTTTTCTGCATCAAGAGTCCATTTTAAAAAATGACTTCACAGGCAATGGGGTCTTGACTTTGGCACAAGAAACTAAGCCCAGTTTTAAAACCTCCTACCTTGCGAAGTCCAGGTCTGCCTCCCGTGACATGGTGATGTTGGTCAAATTCTGCTGAAGAACAAAAATGTTCCTACACATTTTCTTGATACCAGACTCACTGATGCGCCTGAAGTACTGGGCACCATTAATGAGGATGCAGGAGATCAGGTGGCCCAGGCCTGAGGGGTCAGCCACAGTGCGGGGCAAAGAAAACGGAAGACAGATTAGAGGCATTCCTACAGAAACCTGCACACAGAATTGCTGTCTTCTAATCCTACGTTTAAATGACCAAAGAAAATCTACCTCTGATGGTTGCATCTGCTGATCTGACAATAATTTTAGGGTATTTCTACATCGCCCTAGTAGTTACAAATGGGTGGACTTCATGTTGGCGGCAAAGCCTGGTAACAGCCACATCTCCAGCATTGCCATGTACACCTACTGCCACCATGCCAAGGCCTTAGAGAAGAGGCCAGGTTATTACAAACTGTAGAAGTGCATGGGAAATCCTGCTTTTCTTTACAGACAATTGGGAAGCAGAGAAGAACACAGGCATATAAAATGACCTGTTTGGCCTCTCCTTCCTCCTGAAAAGTAGAGAAGGACACTTTTGGCTCAAAAGTTGACTGGGAAGCTACATAAATAAAATCAATACGAAACTGGGCCTTGGCAATAATGTTAATATATTTCAACACTGTCAAGTAAAAACTAAATCAATAAGAAAACTGGGTTATTGGCAGTAATGCTAACACACCTTAAAAATGGCAATGGGTGTATTTCTAAAGTAGTAATTGGAGAAAATGTAATTAGAAACAAAGGGTGAAGGCAAAGCAGATAATACATTAACTGTTGACTTCCTGTGAGACATCTTTGGACATTTTGGGGCCCCCTAAGTGGTTTGCTCTTACATCTGGAGGGTTGTTTTGTGGTCTGTGAAATTTAGCAAAGGACAGCTCAGGACATCAGCAAACTACCAAGTCCTCCTCAGGATACCCCATGTAATTAAGTTGAGAAACGCTGGTTCAGAACAACGTGAGGCACATATGGGTTACTATTTTTAAAAGCTGGATTTTAATTCTAAATGGAATTCAGTAAATGTTTCTTCCTTCTTTCTTATTCTTGGATGCTAGCAGGACATTTTCCTCGGAATTGTAAAGCTGGTCTGACTAGTCGCAAGCCATTTGCTATTGGTTGTTTTCCTGTTCTGAAGTCTAGTCCCTTCCCCAAGACTCTGAGGTTTAGATCAGAGTGCAGGGCTTATCTTTAGGTCCATGGCTCCCCATGTCTTCAAAATGAGTTTTCCCTTGATTAAGGTGAAAGTAGAAATGAGGGAGGAGATGCATTCAGGTCTTGCTTCAGCTACACTCACACAACACTGCTTCAAGACCACAAACTTATATGTGCTACTATTTGAATGTGAAGAAAAGTTTTTATTCAAAGAAAAACACAACCGCAGATTCTACATTTAAAGCTAGACAACTTATTTATATGAAAAATCTCTGTAGGCCAAGTTTTGGTGTCATTCTCTCACGTCCACAACTTTAGGTACAGTTTTTTTTTTTTTTTTTTTCCCTGCCACAGTATAACATGGTCTGCAAGTCTGGGTAATGAAGGGGTATGCTGTTTGTAGAGAATATGAAATAATAATACATTATAATAAATACATTAAATGCATTTTGTCATAGGAATAAAACAAATGTTGATATGCAGGGGCTGGGAAGAGCCATAGTCAAGAGCAAAGAGGAAACTCGGTGTAATAACAGAAAAGTGAATTCTCAGGTAGGCACTGCAGCTTAAAGTGGCAGAATATTCCAGGTGCCGCCCAACTCATAGTGCCATGGGGTTAACTGACAGCTAACCCTTTAATCACTTACACTTTTTGGCTAAAGTCTTTGAGAGATATACCCCAAGAGAAGACATCTCTTTATAACTCCATATATATTTAAGGATTGGATTTTGAGGGGGTCCAAATTTGCAGGAATATAACTTTCATAAAGCAAACATTGGCCATGTATTGTCAGTTTGCCACAATCCTTTGGACAATGTACCTTCTTAGTTGTTTTAAAAAATACTAGTTTAATTCTGTGAGAGAACACAGATACAAGTTTTCACATAAACAAACCAAAACATGGACAAAGGGAACATAATGTGAAATCCTAACAGGGGTCCTCTGGGTGAAATTCATCATGAAAAATTATTTGGGTGCCATCACATTTTTTCAAAATTGTGAAGCATAATGTCTTTAGATGGTACTTCCTGTCTCTCACACCCTTCCTTGCCTGCCCCTTGGAGGCATTTATGGACATATCCTTCCTAAAAATTGCTGCTAATCAGAGGCTTCTGTTCTTTCCAGATGATTATAACATTCTGTGAGAAAACTTCCCGTTCCAGTGATAATTTTAGCCAATGAGTGATCTTTCAGGATTCTCTCCTCATTGTGTATGTGTGCTTTTTTTTTTTTTTTTCTTTCATAAGCTCCTCTTGAGTTAATTTGTGGCCCAGTCTGCACATTCTCTCAAATCTCATGAGTGGCATGTCAGGGAGGCAGCCATCTGCCTTATCTTGGATTAAATCTCCTTATCAACCAGGAGCAGATGGCGGCCATATTGTTGTCTACCTAGTCACGCACAAAGAGGCTAGGTATTGCAGATTTAATTCAAACAAGCAAGCAAGCAAACAAACAACTCTTTTCTACAAGTCTTCAACTTCAGTAATACAGAAAATCAGGAAAACCTTCATCCTTTCTTCCTCCCCAACTCCCAGAGACAGAAGCAGGGTCTGACCTTCAAAGATATACTGGAACTTGTGCTGCTGAAGGCTGGCACTCATGGCTTCTTCAATGGCGCTGATATCTTTGTTGAGCTTCACCACTAGGGGGTCATAATCCATACTTTCCACATTAGCCACAATGGCATAGTTTCCCTCCTTTGCAAGAGGGATGAGATAGTGGAAACAGTGAACCCTGAAAAAGAGAGAGATGGGGAGAGCAGTTACTAATAAATCTTTCCAGGGAGGGCAATGATCTTGGGACACAGCACCAAACTAACTAATAAATTATCATTAATAAATGTAAGACTAGCGATGATAGCCAATGCTTAACTCTGTACTCTATTTGTGCCAGACACTATGCTCTACACTTAATATGAAGCAGCTGTGGCCTTGTATGTTTTAATGTAAACACCCTCCCCTCTTTTAACCAGAAAGCCATCTTAGTTATTCTGTAGAACAACTGAGTGATCTGGGGCAAGCTGGCTGCTATGATCATTGCTTGTTTAATCCATACAGTGTTGGTAAGGAGTTCCAAAATTCTTTTCAATGCCAGGGTTGTAGGCATAGTGTGAAAAGCATTGTAATTTTCAACAGATATTGTTGCAATGAAGATGAGAGGCAGAGTTTACAGATCTTAAAAGTGTAAGGAGACTACTTTGGCTTCAGTCACCAGCTGTATAACTTTAGGCTTTATTTCTCTATCCCTCAGTTTCCTTATCCATTAAATGGGGGTGAAAACAACAGCTGCCTCATAGGGTGCCAATACTTACTACGCACGCCATTTGTGCCAGACACTGCTATACATAACACTGCTACTACTACATATTAAGTGTTATGTATAGCAGTGTCTGGCACAAATGGCGTGCATAGTAAGTATTGGCTGTCATCACTAGTCTTATATTTATTAATGATAATGTATTAGTTACGTAAATCACGTACGGAACCTCTATGAATTTGTAAGAAATTGTGCTAGGCCCTGGAAATATAAGACAGTTTGTATCCTTAAAGACCCACAGCCTAGTGGGGCAGATTAAGAAAATGACTAAAAGAGAACAGCATCTCACTCCAAGCACATCTACACAGTGTCCCATGGAAACGTGCCACAGGGTATCAGGAAAGGGTCCTGACGGAAGGTGATGTTTGAGTCTCACAGAATATATCTGACAGCTTGAGGAAGGAGGGCATTTCTGTGTGAAAATGGCCTGTGTCAGTCTGGTCACACACAATTCTCAGGTTCTTTTTGGCAGATATTAGTAGCTGCTGAAGAAGTCTGAGGTGGGTATGGATTGGCTGCACCAACACAGCCTTTTAAAGTTGTAATCAGAGTGTGTTTCAGTCCAAATTCTGCCCTACATGCAGGTATTTATTTTGAATCCCCCACCCTAGTAAAAAGAAAAAAAAAAAAATCCCAAACCAACAGTATTCCGTGGCAGGCAGAGTTCAAACAGGCTATTCTGTACGCCCAGTCTAGTCCTAACTCTGTCATTTTAGGTGCTCTGTCTGACCTTGCATGGAAGGTTCACTGGAGGTAAGACATGATGACATAATCCAGGGTCCACGTTCTGTTACCTTTACAGTTGGCATCAAGTAATAAGAAATATTCCTAAATGAATGGCTGCAAAAGCCTAGGGCATTATTATCTCTAATGATGCGACCACGCTTTGCCTGTCATCTTTCTTTACTTATAGTCAGGTTTATTGAGAAATAATTTACAAACAGTAAAACTCCCCCCTTTTAGTGTACAGTTCTATTAGGTTTAACAAACATGTACAATTGTATAACCACCACCAGAACCAAATTATAGAACACAAACATCTCCTCCAAAGTTCTCTGTGTCCCTTTATAGTCAATCCCTACTCAACTCCCGAACCTTTGGCAACCACTGATCTATTTTTCTGCCTCTAAAGTTGTCTTTTCCAGGATGCCATATAAATGGAATCATACAGTATGTAGCCTTTTGAGTTCGGCTTTTTCACTTAGCACAAAGCATTTGAGATTCATCTATGTTGTTCATTACTTTTTATTGCTGGGTAGCCTTCCACTGAATTGGATGTCCCACAGATTATCTATTCACTCACTGATATTTAGATTCTTTCCAGATTTAGGTGGTTGTGGATAAAGCTACTTCATGTACACATTTTTGTGTGCATATAACTTCGTATTTATTTCTCTTGGATAAATACCTAGAAGTGAGACTGCTGGATCATATGGTAAGCGTATGTTTACTTTTGTAAGAAACTACCAAATTGCTTTCCAAAGGAGCTGTGCCATTTTGCTTTCTTACTGGCAGGATACAAAAGTTCCAGTTGTTCCACATCTTCATCAGTACTTGGTGTTGTCAGTTTTAAAGAAAAATTTTTGGTCATCCTAATAGATGTAGAGCAGTATCTCACTGTGGTTTTAATTTGCATTTTCCTAATGATGAATGATGTTGAGTATATTCTCACGTGCGTATTTTCTGTACATATATCTTTGATGAAATATCTGTTCAAATCATTTGCCCTGTTTTAAAAATTCGGTTTTTTGTTTTCTTAAGTTTTGAGAGTTCATTGTATATTCTGGATACAAGTCCTTTATCAGATATGCATTTTGCAAATATTTTCTCCTGGTCTTTTGCTTGTATTTTAATCTTGACAATGTCTATCAAAAATGGTTTTAATTTTGATGAAGTTCAATTTATAACTTTTTTCTTTTTGGATGGTACTTTCAGTGTCATATTTCAGAAATCTCTGCCTACATAAAATGATAAAAATTTTTTCCTATGTTTTCTTCTAGAAGTTTTAGAGTTTTAGATTTTACATTTAGTTGAATGATCCATTTTAAGCTAACTTTTATATGGGATGTGTTATATTCTTAAAAGCAGTTCATCCAAGAGAATCCAAGTATCTTGACTACTGCTCATTTTTACTGATAGATGCTCATCTTAACAGTTGCTAATTAACTAATAACTAATTTCACCAATAAAAACCCATTCTGACATTCATGTACTAATTGGCACAAATGTATAATTTTGATAAGAATACCAGTAATGGTACTGGTTGCAGCCTCCCCTGGAACGTGATCTTTCTGACAGAATGAAAGTTGACCAACTCTGGAATGGGATTCATGACTAGGGCACTGATTGCTACTGTGGTTGAAATTTAAATAAAGTTTAAATTTTATTTTTAACTTTATTTTCAAAGAAGTTGAATAAAATTAAAGCATCTACGCTAAAGTATTTTTCAAGTAAATGACAGATATTATGACTCCAGGCAATGAGAAGACCATGTAAAATAGCATGAGACTATAAATGCAGGATGTTCTGAGGACTGGTGAGTAGCTCTTTTCGGATGCACACAGATCCGACATTACAGGCATGCCACGAGCTTGGGGAGATGGGCACAGACCAGGTCAGCACAGGCTCTGAAGGCCATGTAGGGAATCAGGCCTTTATCCTAGAAGCCACAGGGAGCCTTAGGGGGATTTTAAGAGGTGAATAATATAATCAGACCTAAGCTTTGGCAAGATCACTCTGGCACAGTATATGAGTGGATTAATAGCAGAGAATGGAAGCAACTGGAAGTAGAGTGACTAGTTAGGAAATTCTTAGGAACTGGAGGTGAGAGCTTATGAGATCCTGAAGCTATTGGGAGAGAAGACATATAACCTTTCTTTAAGGTATTATCTTCTTCCCAAGTGATTAGAGATTTAAAAAAAAAAAAAATTAAAATAGTCATCAGCTAATGCCAAATTCAAATCAAGTATTTTTTAAAATTTAAATTCTGGCCTGTTGTTGCTGACCTTAGTATGACTTTGACATTAATGTATTCTGCAAACACTGTTGATTACACAGTGGGGTGGATGATTTTCAGAGAGTGCACACTTAGGATCCTAACAGTGATAGACAGTTGCTGTTGAACCTACTTAGAGCCCTCCTGATGGTGAGAAAAATCAGCTGATAAAGGTGACATTCTTGGCATCTTGGACTCAAATGGCAACTTCATTTTCTTCTTCTAAAGTTCAAATAGAAAAAACAAACCTCAACAGTTTTTAATGGGCTCACCATGTCTTTCGTCTCTTGGGGGTACCATTCGCTTTATGCTTTGTACTGTGGAAAGGGGCTGCCTGGTGGTTAAAATGTGAACCACAATGACACAGGTAAAATGTCAAACACTCCTTAGATAGATCCTTCAACACAGACTGCGTGGGATTTGAAAACAGTTTTTTGGTTTGAACTTTAATAATGTCAAAGAAAAATATGGGCTATGGATATAAAGATATTTTGGGGAACAAGACCAGTTTTTGGCATCTGAAGTTGTTCTGGACTTTTTGCTGGCATATCCCATTACTTTTCTCCATGAATTTTTTTCTTCTATCTGTACTCTTATCTCAGTGATTTCTTGGCTAAAAATGCCAGACACAGGAGCTAACTAGCCACTTTTTCACCACAACAGCTGCTGGACAACTGGGCCTAAGCTCTAATTCCCTTTTTACAGCAGGATGGGAACAAAACAAACATTAGTTGATGAGAATGATGTTGGCCACACAGCCTCTGTACCTCTTAAGATAATTCAGTGGACTTACAAGTGCACTACTGTGTAAAAACAGAAACTGCAAACCAATTCGTTTTCTTTAAAGACAACAGGTTTTGTTTGATAAAGTAGCACTTACTTTATCTGAGTTTGGTTTCAAACCAGCTAATTCTTAATCACATGTTTACTGAGCACCTAATATACAGCATGATATTAGGTTTCGGGGCCAGCCATCACAATGAACAAGCCACACCTGGAAGAGCTGTTTGATGGTCTCTTCCACAGTCATGCCCCCAGAGCACTTAGCAGACAGCTCTATTCTAGCGTTATTATGCTAGAGTGGCATGAAATCTGTCTTATTCATTTTGTATCATCACTGTGCAAACTGAAAAAAATTGTTAACATGACCAGGACACAGTAAGTGTGTCTACATTCACTATCCAAGCCTTATGTGGTGTATTCTGCTAGTTGTATGTACCTTACTTTAAAAGGAACAAAGACGAAATGAAGCATACTTACAAGAAAGCAACCTGAGTGTTGGAACCATGCTATATGAGGAAGTGAGGAAATTTAATTTAAAAAAATCCCATGTTTTGTGTTCTGAGTTAAATTCAAGGAAAGATAATTCTACATCCAGGGCTCTAAAATTCAGTCTTTTAAAATATTCATTCTTAAAAATGACGTTTTTCTGTTTTTAGACTAATGTTGAAGAAGATATAGCAACTGGTGTTATAGCACTGTATAGTTTCTTGTAAATTAATGACTAAAGCATGTTCAGTATTAAGAAGAGTATTGCCAAGATGTATCAAAAGGGCAGAAATAGGGGTTAAGGACTTAAAAGATCTTACTCAAATGTATTGCAAATATCCCACTTGGAATTAACTACACATAAGTAGACAATTCTGAATGTAGAACACATATAAGCACACAATCAATAGTATAAATTCCAGGAGTTGTGATAGTAACTAATTTGGTATTCCCTTGTTTTCCTTTGTAACTCAGGTAACAGCAGCACTAGAATATTACTTGGTGTTTTTCATTTCCTTCCATCTATTGCATATATTTATTCACAGAAAACACCTGATTTATTTCACTGTCCACTTGTAAATAAAGAGATATCAAATCTGAAAATTATTTTAAAACAAATCAGAAAATATATAGAAAGAGCTTTATTTCTGGACAGATTAATGTGAGAAATAACATCAGGAATAAAGCTGAGTAGCAGATTCTAAATCTGCAATGTTAACTTCTCTTGTTCCACTCACAAGGCTCTCACAAGCAATAAGGAGGTAACTCACTGGGCAATGGTAATGAAGAAGGATAAGAAGCAAGCAGCACACACAAGGAGTCACCCTGGAAAGAAATCCAAGTTCTAACTGGAGTCCAAACATAGTCCCAAGGGTCACCTATCAAACAAAGTCCTATTTACATTTTTAAACCCTAAATCTAGTAAAGACTTCAAATGAAAAGAAAAATAGTCTATCAATGTTAATCATGTTCCAAAGCAATACAGAACAGAATGTGTTACCACACCATGCACTTTCTGGTCCTGATGTTTGGACATTGCTACCTAGTTGTTTAGTAAGCATCTCAAGCTGAACGTCTCTACATGGCAGGCTTGATTGCCGCCCTTCTCCTCAACCCTTCTCCTCCCTCAGTCTTTCTCGCCTCAGTTAATGGCACCAGCATCCACACAGTTGCTCTGGCCCCAAACTAGTGGTTTTCCTTGAGTGTTTCCTCTCATTGCACCAGCCCCTGTTTCCAATACAATCTATCAACACACTTCATTAGCTCTACCTTCAGCATGTGTCCCAAATCCTACACTTTTCATACCTCCACCTCTGTCACCTTGATGCTCAGAGCTGGTCTCAACTGGTCACCCTGCTTCCATTCGTATTTTTCCCTGCAATCCCTTTTCCATACAACAGCCAGAGTGACCTTTAAAAAATGCTAATTAATTGGTATCTCTCCCTTTCTTAAAACCCTTCCATGGCTTCTGTGACATCTGAATGATTCACTTGGTCTGTAAGACCCTGTAATGTGTCAGGCTTCATGACTCCACAGGACTGGGCTCTAGCCTGTCTCCTGTGTCTTAGTTTTTCAGTCCTCCCCACCCAGCTTGTTCATCAGCCTACAAGCATTATCAGCCTCCTCTCTGCTCTTAAAACCGCCAAGCTTGATTTTTGTCTCAAGACCTTTGTTAGTGTGCCTCCCTCTGTCTGAAACTCTCTTCCTCCGGGTCTTTGCACAGATGGATCATTCTTGTTACTTTGTCACATTTCTTTTGACCATTTTATCTTAAAGAAAAAAATCCCGGGGCGGAGCAAGATGGCCGAATAGGAACAACTCCAGTCTCCAACTCCCAGCGCGAGCGACACAGAAGACCGGTGATTTCTGCATTTTCAACTGAGGTACTGGGGTCATCTCACTAGGGAGTGCCGGACAATCGGTGCTGGTCAGCTGCTGCAGCCTGACCAGCGAGAGCTGAAGCAGGGCGAGGCATTGCCTCACCTGGAAGCGCAAGGGGGAAGGGGATCCGTTTTCCTAGCCAGGGGAACTGAGACACACAACACCTGGAAAATCGGGTAACTCCCACCCCAATACTGCGCTGTAAGCATACAGGCATTCCAGGAGAATATATCCCACACCTGGCCGGGAGGGTCCCACGCCCACGAAGCCTCCCTCACTGCTAACACAGCAGTCTGCCGCGATCTATCGGCAAGGCAGCAGCGAGGCTGGGGGAGGGGCGCCCGCCATTGCTGAGGCTTAAGTAGGTAAACAAAGCCGCTGGGAAGCTCGAACTGGGTGGAGCTCACAGCAGCTCAAGGAAGCCTGCCTGTCTCTGTAGTCTCCACCTCTGGGGACAGCGCACAGCTGAAGACCAACAGGGGAAGTAGCGGGAGCCGGTGCAGACGCGAACGACTCTGTCTGACAGCTTTGGGAAGAGCCGCGGATCTCCCAACGCGGAGGTTGAGATCTGAGAACGGACAGACTGCCTGCTCAGGTGTGTCCCTGACCCCTGAGTAGCCTAGCTGGGAGAAATCCCCCACTAGGGGCAGTCTGACACCCCACACCTCCCAGGGTGGAGTACACCCCTGAGAGGAAACTTCCAAAGGAAGAATCAGACAGGTACACTCGCTGTTCAGCAATATTCTATCTTCGGCAACCTCTGCTGCTGATACCCAGGCAAACAGGGTCTGGAGTGGACCTCAAGCAATCTCCAACAGACCAACAGACAGTCCTTCTGACTGTCAGAAGGAAAACTATCAAACAGGAAGGACACCTATACCAAAACCCCATCAGTTCGTCACCACCATCAAAGACCAGAGACAGATAAAACCACAAAGATGGGGAAGAAGCAGGGCAGAAAAGCTGGAAATTCAAAAAATAAGAGCGCATCTCCCCCTGCAAAGGAGCGCAGCCCATCACCAGCAACGGATCAAAGCTGGTCAGAGAATGACTTGGACGAGAGGAGAGAAGAAGGCTTCAGTCCATCAAACTTATCAGAGCTAAAGGAGGAATTACGTACCCAGCGCAAAGAAACTAAAAATCTTGAAAAAAGAGTGGAAGAATTGACAGCTAGACTCATTAATGCAGAGAAGATCATAAACGAAATGACAGAGATGAAAACCATGACACGAGAAATACGTGACAAATGCACAAGCTTCAGTAACCGACTCGATCAACTGGAAGAAAGAGTATCAGCGATTGAAGATCAAATGAATGAAATGAAGCGAGAAGAGAAACCAAAAGAAAAAAGAAGAAAAAGAAATGAGCAAAGCCTGCAAGAAGTATGGGATTACGTAAAAAGACCAAATCTACGTCTGATTGGGGTGCCTGAAAGTGAGGGGGAAAATGGAACCAAGTTGGAAAACACTCTTCAGGATATCATCCAGGAGAACTTCCCCAACCTAGTAGGGCAGGCCAACATTCAAATTCAGGAAATACAGAGAACGCCACAAAGATACTCCTCCAGAAGAGCAACTCCAAGACACATAATTGCCAGATTCACCAAAGTTGAAATGAAGGAAAAAATCTTAAGGGCAGCCAGAGAGAAAGGTCGGGTCACCCACAAAGGGAAGCCCATCAGACTAACAGCAGATCTCTCGGCAGAAACTCTACAAGCCAGAAGAGAGTGGGGGCCAATATTCAACGTTCTTCAAGAAAAGAATTTTAAACCCAGAATTTCATATCCAGCCAAACTCAGTTTCATAAGTGAAGGAGAAATAAAATCCTTTACAGATAAGCAAATGCTTAGAGATTTTGCCACCACCAGGCCTGCCTTACAAGAGACCCTGAAGGAAGCCCTAAACATGGAAAGGAACAACCGGTACCAGCCATCGCAGAAACATGCCAAAATGTAAAGACCATCGAGGCTAGGAAGAAACTGCATCAACTAACGAGCAAAATAACCAGTTAATATCATAATGGCAGGATCAAGTTCACACATAACAATATTAACCTTAAATGTTAATGGACTAAATGCTCCAATTAAAAGACACAGACTGGCAAACTGGATAAAGAGTCAAGACCCATCAGTCTGCTGTATTCAGGAGACCCATCTCACATGCAGAGACATACATAGGCTCAAAATAAAGGGATGGAGGAAGATCTACCAAGCAAATGGAGAACAAAAAAAAGCAGGGGTTGCAATCCTAGTCTCTGATAAAACAGACTTTAAACCATCAAAGATCAAAAGAGACAAAGAAGGCCATTACATAATGGTAAAGGGATCAATTCAACAGGAAGAGCTAACTCTCCTAAATATATATGCACCCAATAAAGGAGCACCCAGATTCATAAAGCAAGTCCTTAGAGACTTACAAAGAGACTTAGACTCCCATACAATAATAATGGGAGACTTCAACACTCCGCTGTCAACATTAGACAGATCAACGAGACAGAAAGTTAACAAGGATATCCAGGAATTGAACTCATCTCTGCACCAAGCGGACCTAATAGACATCTATAGAACTCTCCACCCCAAATCAACAGAATATACATTCTTCTCAGCACCACATCGCACTTATTCCAAAATTGACCACATAATTGGAAGTAAAGTACTCCTCAGCAAATGTAAAAGAACAGAAATTATAACAAACTGTCTCTCAGACCACAGTGCAATCAAACTAGAACTCAGGACTAAGAAACTCAATCAAAACCGCTCAACTACATGGAAACTGAACAACCTGCTCCTGAATGACTACTGGGTACATAACGAAATGAAAGCGGAAATAAAGATGTTCTTTGAAACCAATGAGAACAAAGATACAACATACCAGAATCTCTGGGACACATTTAAAGCAGTGTGTAGAGGGAAATTTATAGCACTAAATGCCCACAAGAGAAAACAGGAAAGATCTAAAATTGACACTCTAACATCACAATTAAAAGAACTAGAGAGGCAAGAGCAATCACATTCAAAAGCTAGCAGAAGGCAAGAAATAACTAAGATCAGAGCCGAACTGAAGGAGATAGAGACACAAAAAACCCTCCAAAAAATCAATGAATCCAGGAGTTGGTTTTTTGAAAAGATCAACAAAATTGACAGACCGCTAGCAAGGCTAATAAAGAAAAAAAGAGAGAGGAATCAAATCGATGCAATAAAAAATGATAAAGGGGATATCACCACTGACCCCACAGAAATACAAACTACCATCAGAGAATACTATAAACGCCTCTACGCAAATCAACTAGAAAATCTAGAAGAAATGGATAATTTCCTGGACACTTACACTCTCCCAAGGCTAAACCAGGAAGAAGTTGAATCCCTGAATAGACCAATAGCAGGCTCTGAAATTGAGGCAACAATTAATAGCCTACCCACCAAAAAAAGTCCAGGACCAGATGGATTCACAGCTGAATTCTACCAGAGGTACAAGGAGGAGCTGGTACCATTCCTTCTGAAACTATTCCAATCAATAGAAAAAGAGGGAATCCTCCCTAACTCATTTTATGAGACCAACATCATCCTGATACCAAAGCCTGGCAGAGACACAACAAAAAAAGAGAATTTTAGACCAATATCCCTGATGAACATTGATGCAAAAATCCTCAATAAAATACTGGCAAACCGGATTCAGCAGCACATCAAAAAGCTTATCCACCATGATCAAGTGGGCTTCATCCCTGGGATGCAAGGCTGGTTCAACATTCGCAAATCAATAAATGTAATCCAGCATATAAACAGAACCAAAGACAAGAACCACATGATCATCTCAATAGATGCAGAAAAGGCTTTTGACAAAATTCAACAGCCCTTCATGCTAAAAACGCTCAATAAATTCGGTATTGATGGAACGTACCTCAAAATAATAAGAGCTATTTATGACAAACCCACAGCTAATATCATACTGAATGGGCAAAAACTGGAAAAATTCCCTTTGAAAACTGGCACAAGACAGGGATGCCCTCTCTCACCACTCCTATTCAACATAGTGTTGGAAGTTCTGGCTAGGGCAATCAGGCAAGAGAAAGAAATCAAGGGTATCCAGTTAGGAAAAGAAGAAGTCAAATTGTCCCTGTTTGCAGATGACATGATTGTATATTTAGAAAACCCCATCGTCTCAGCCCAAAATCTCCTTAAGCTGATAAGCAACTTCAGCAAAGTCTCAGGATACAAAATTAATGTGCAAAAATCACAAGCATTCTTATACACCAGCAACAGACAAGCAGAGAGCCAAATCAGGAATGAACTTCCATTCACAATTGCTTCAAAGAGAATAAAATACCTAGGAATCCAGCTTACAAGGGATGTAAAGGACCTCTTCAAGGAGAACTACAAACCACTGCTCAGTGAAATAAAAGAGGACACAAACAAATGGAAGAACATACCATGCTCATGGATAGGAAGAATCAATATCGTGAAAATGGCTATACTCCCCAAGGTTATTTATAGATTCAATGCCATCCCCATCAAGCTACCAATGAGTTTCTTCACAGAATTGGAAAAAACTGCTTTAAAGTTCATATGGAACCAAAAAAGAGCCCGCATTGCCAAGACAATCCTAAGTCAAAAGGACAAAGCTGGAGGCGTCACGCTACCTGACTTCAAACTATACTACAAGGCTACAGTAACCAAAACAGCATGGTACTGGTACCAAAACAGAGATATAGACCAATGGAACAGAACAGAGTCCTCAGAAATAATACCGCACATCTACAGCCATCTGATCTTTGACAAACTTGAGAGAAACAAGAAATGGGGAAAGGATTCCCTATTTAATAAATGGTGCTGGGAAAATTGGCTAGCCATAAGTAGAAAGCTGAAACTGGATCCTTTCCTTACCCCTTATACGAAGATTAATTCAAGATGGATTAGAGACTTAAATGTTAGACCTAATACCATAAAAACCCTAGAAGAAAATCTAGGTAGTACCATTCAGGACATAGGCATGGGCAAGGACTTCATGTCTAAAACACCAAAAGCAACGGCAGCAAAAGCCAAAATTGACAAATGGGATCTAATTAAACTTAAGAGCTTTTGCACAGCAAAAGAAACTACCATCAGAGTGAACAGGCAACCTACAGAATGGGAGAAAATTTTTGCAACCTACTCATCTGACAAAGGGCTAATATCCAGAATCTACAAAGAACTCAAACAAATATACGAGAAAAAAACAAACAACCCCATCAAAAAGTGGGGAAAGGATATGAACAGACATTTCTCAAAAGAAGATATTCATACAGCCAACAGACACATGAAAAAATGCTCATCATCACTGGCCATCAGAGAAATGCAAATCAAAACCACAATGAGATACCATCTCACACCAGTTAGAATGGCAATCATTAAGAAGTCAGGAAACAACAGGTGTTGGAGAGGATGTGGAGAAATAGGAACACTTTTACACTGTTGGTGGGATTGTAAACTAGTTCAACCATTATGGAAAACAGTATGGCAATTCCTCAAGGATCTAGAACTAGATGTACCATATGACCCAGCCATCCCACTACTGGGTATATACCCAAAGGATTATAAATTAGTCTACTACAAAGACACATGTACACGTATGTTTATTGCGGCACTATTCACAATAGCAAAGACTTGGAATCAACCCAAATGTCCATCTGTGACAGACTGGATTAAGAAAATGTGGCACATATACACCATGGAATACTATGCAGCCATAAAAAAGGATGAGTTTGCGTCCTTTGTAGGGACATGGATGCAGCTGGAAACCATCATTCTTAGCAAACTATCACAAGAAGAGAAAACCAAACACCGCATGTTCTCACTCATAGGTGGGAACTGAACAATGAGATCACTTGGACTCGGGAAGGGGAACATCACACACTGGGGTCTATCATGGGGAGGGGGGAGGGGGGAGGAGGGAGGGATTGCATTGGGGAGTTATACATGATATAAATGATGAATTGATGGGTGCTGACGAGTTGATGGGTGCAGCACACCAGCATGGCATAAGTATACATATGTAACAAACCTGCACGTTATGCACATGTACCCTAGAACTTAGAGTATAATAAAAAAAAAAAAAAAAAAAAAAAAAAAAAAAAAATCCCATTCCTAGTCAGCCCCAGCCACTCTTGGCAACTGCCCAGTATGCTAGTACTGGGTACATGTAGCTACCAGTCACTTAAAATGGCCAGTCCACATTGTGATGTGCTGTAAGTATAAATGGGCACTTTGAAAAGTTTAGTGCAAAGGAAAACGCTGAATACCTCAATCACTTCTGTTGATTGCCTATTGAAATGCTGTTTTAGATATACTGGGTTAACTAAAATATATTAGTGTAATTCTTTTACCTCTTTCCCTCTACTTTTTCCAACGTGACTCCCTTCTTGACTAGCAGAGCACTTTATTAAAAATATCAATCACAATAAAGTCACCACAATAGCAAAGCTACCATATTTTGAGCACTTACTTTTTGTCTGGCATTGTGTTAATTATTATTCCATTTATAAAATCTCTATAAGTTAGAAACTACCATTTCCATTTTTAAAATAAGGAAACCGTGGTTTGTAAAGTTAATTAACTGGCCAATGATTGCCTAGCCAGTTGATAGTGACATTCCAATCCAGGTGACCTGATTTCATAGACCATGCCAGCTCTGAATTACCATACTCACAATACACAGTGCACTCAAATAGTCACTGAATACGGCTAAAAATAACTTTCAGCGTAAAAAGGGATAATATCAATAATATGAGCCAGAAATTATGGCGATACTCCCTGGAAATAAGTAAGTGATTTATGAACCACAGTGCATTCAAATTGCAAGGTCCTGGGCTTGGCTCATACCTCACTTCCAGATGTAAGACCAGCAAGCAGCGGTCAGCCATATCCTGGAACGATTTGGCCAGCTCACTCAGAGTCTGCATGATCTGCTCTGACACTGGGGGAAGATCCGTGTTCGTGTGGCTGTCTTGAGCAGGAGAAAGCACTGAAAGGTAAGGATAAAACACCAGTCATTTCATTACATGCCTACAGATTTTTTTGAAATGACATTATTTTGCTGTTCATCTTGTTGTTTTTACTAGTTTGGGTAACACTAGTGTTGGCAGCATTAGAAGTCCAAGACATGATAGACTGTTTCTATATTTGATTACACATAGAAGCTCAGTGGCTTATCTTGAATCAACTCATAGAATAATATTTGGGTTGGTGCAAAAGTAATTGCGGCTTTTGCCATTACTTTCAATGGCAAAAACCCTAATTACTTTTGCACCAACCTACAGAAAGAGAACCTCAGAGCTGGAAGAGGCCTTCACTATCATGTGGCCCAACCATCTGCTCTGTGCCGCCATCTTCTGTGCACCTCAAGTGGCTGTCCACATTCTGGTTGCACACTTACACAAACGCTGGTGAAAGGAAACTTAATACCTTTCGAGGCAGCCTGTTCCATCTCCGAAAGATTTGACCATCTTACATCAAGCCAATATCTGCCTCCATTAACTTCTAATCATTGGCTCTAATTTTACCTAACTTTGCAATCCCACATGTGTCAGTACTACAAGTATTGAAGATACCTCTTTTGGCTTCCTTGAAGTCTTCCCTTTTGTAGGTGGAATGTCCACAGGTCTTTACCCATTCTTCTAATGATTGAATTAAATCATTTTATAATTCTCAAAATTTACCTACCAAAACATTCGAATTTTCCTGTATTTCCCTTGAAATGCAGAACTCAGGACAAAACAGAATAAACACTACAGAAAGGGCTGACTAGTCTAGACAGAATGATCAATTCCCTTTTTCTAGATGCCATGATGCTTTACCCCTCCCTAAATTCTGGGAGGTGGAAGTGGTAGTGTGCTATATTCCACTTCAACTCATATACAGCTTATGGCCAACTAAGAGTCCTAAAAAGGTCTTTCTGGAAAATTTGATAAAGTTACCTTCTATATATTTCCAAACCAATTTATTAAAATATTTAGCACCACTTAGACATTTTCTTCAAAGAAATGCTGAACACAAATAAAAAACATTTGTTTATCTCTAAACTTATATTGTATCCCCATTTCCCCACAATTTCTCAAAGATTACCAACCAACAATTTGGTAATCTCATTCAAAGGTTTTCTTAGCTCTCTAGAGCCTCAAAGTTTGGCTTTAAGTCCTGGCTCCAACATTTCCTTTATGTGACCAAGAGCTAATTCTTCAAATTTTCTCTGCCTTATTATTTTATTTTGTAAAGTGAGGGTAATAGTATCTATATCATGGGGTTAAATGAATTAATGTAGGTGAAACACTTAGAATAACAACATATAAAACTTAATATAAGCAAGAAACATAAGCAATTATTCTTCTTCTTTAGCAAGTGATTTTTTCAGGTTAGGTCTTTGATTTATTATAGCAACAGTAGACTTACAAAATAATTCCATCCATCCTTATTCAATTGCTGATATGTTTTGCTTTTCTGTATGAAAATCCTTCTCTTTTTCAGAGAGTCCTTTGGAAGAAAGAGGTGCTCTGGACTTAGGGAACATGGGAATTGGTGAGACATCACTAACTCAGAAGGTCATTCACCTTATAGGGTAGAGAGCCAATGTCTTGCTGTAGTGTGTAGTGTCAACACGTATGACCTTTCAGCACTGTATCCGTTCCTAAACTTTGCTAAGTCCAGAAAACGGCTTGGATAGACAATCCAGGCTTATAATATGTAAGGCTAAGTTCTCCTCTGTGGAACCAGATTGTAATAAGTAAAAATAACATGGCAAACATAAAAAAAAAAAAAAGAACGTTGTACAAGGGAACTGATGGGTGAGGAGGAAGGGAATGTAGCAATGCAGATTTTAAATTATTGCCAGCCTTGGTATCATTCTAGATGTTTACTAACTTGATCTGCTGAAGCCTAGATGTATGACATTGCATCTCTTCTCTAACGTTAGCATTAGTCATGTTGTTTGATCGCAAGGCAAGATCACTGCTTTTGCAATGTTTTCATGGAACAGGCTAGAGGAAAGCAACTATACAACTGTAATATTTAAAAACATTTTAGGGCTTTTCAGTCTTTCAATTCCTCTATGGGGTGATAGTGACTGTAGCATGGAGAGTTATCTTATATCAATGAGAAGAGGCAGAAATTGGACTTTGAAGTCTCACTCCTAGTCTGAGGTCCAAAGATATACTAATTGACCAAATTCCATCAAAGGCATTCTGGACAAATCCCGCCAAGAAACTTTAAAAATTCCCCTTTCCTATTTTATAAATACATAATTTTATCATGTGGCAATTAACCACTATCAGATTACAAATTAAGAAATATCTAAGTTGAAAGTCTATGGCAGATTAGCTGCTGAGGTAAAACTTAGAATGAGTGAGGTAAAAAGTAGTTTCAGGTAACAGCACACTACATTTCACTTGACTGTCATCTGTGGCAAAAATATAACATTTTATTAAAGCAACATGAAAAATTATGCCCAGAGCTCTACTAGAAAGCTGGCTTGTGAGCTCCTCAGGGCTTACTGAAATTTACACAGTTTTCTTAACAAGAAGGAATATACTGAGCAAAGAAATACTAAGCATGGCAAACAAAGACAACACAAAAGCCATTAACTGGATCTTCAGTGTCAAATGAAAATCTATAAAAAAGCAATGTTAACACAATCTGCTTGGGAGGTTACAGTTAAGGTATGAGATTACTAGACACACACACACACATACACACACAAACACACCCTCATACATACCCTTTAAGAGGCTACATTGTATATTTATCTCCAGTATTGCTCTTCATATCAGCAGAGACCACACATATTAGACTTTAAATATGTTAGTGCTTGATCACTTTATGAAGATATGCACTTTGAGCTGTTTTCCTAATACTAAGGATGGGTGACATCAGATCATTCTTAGTATCTTTGTTCCTCCTATGACCACTGCATAAAGCATGCCATCTTTTATTTTTATTTTAGTTTACTTTAAGTTCTGGGATACATGTGCTGAACGTGCAGGTTTGTTACATAGGTATACATGTGCCATGGTGGTTTGTTGCACCTATCAACCCGTCATCTAGATTTTAAGCCTCCACATACATTAGGTATTTCTCCCAATGCTCTCCCTTCCCTTGCCCTCCTCCCCTCGACAGGCATGGCACATATACGCCACAGAATACTATGCAGCCATAAAAAAGAATGAGTTCATGTCTTTCGCAGGGACATCAACGAAGCTGGAAACCATCATCCTCAGCAAACTAACACAGTAATATAAAACCAAATACCTCATGTTCTCACTCATAAGTGGGAGTTGAACAATGAGAACACATGGACACAGGGAGGGGAACATCATAAAGCATGCATCTTTAAGTCACCTAGTTAGCTGTTTGTGGCAGGATGATTGTGGCTTTCTGTACTACATAAACATTATTCCATAAAAGGAAGCCGAACATTGGTCTTTGGAGCAGACATTGCTTTTTTGGTGAACCAGCAGCTACTTCCAATTTCATTCTCTCCCTTACTCACTCCACTACAGATTCTGGAAAGCTAAATATTTGTAATCCCAGCCCTGTTTGTTGCTAGAGGTGGCCATGTATCAGTCTGTCCACTGGACTCCTAAGTAGAGTCTTTTGTGGCTATCGGGAAGTCTTTTGTTTTCCCCGATTAAAAGGAGAATTGAGGCTGGTGCCACCACTTGCTCCCACTTTCCCCACTTTTCTGATTTGATTGAAGTACCTGAAGTTGCATCATCTTGCTATTGAGAGGAAAAGACCAAGAATCAGAGAGGTGCTGGACTAAGTATTGTTGAACCATTGGCCAAAAGAAGCTATTGCTTGACTTCAGACTTTTTGCTATATTAGAAAAACAAACACCTCTTTAAATCACTGCAAATAAAAAAAAAATTAATAACTTGCTGCCAAATTAAATCCTGTTTTCAGCCTCTGAAATTTTAAATTCTAATATCATATTCTCAGATCAAAAACTTTTCTTCTTTCAACTCTCTCCCACCCTGATTTCCATTATAACTTTAATGCTGTAATCCCCTCATTTTCTCCTGGTAGAAAAAGTCCCTCTTAGGACCCTCAGCATGGATTGCATGGTTGATCCCCTGAGCTACTCTTTGACCATAAACCTCAACTCCCTTGAATACTTTTCTTTCACTATAATTGCCCTAAAACTCACGTAACATTGAGTCAATTCTACAACTCATCATTTGACAGGAAAACAAAATAACATATTATTCACTGATACCAAAACTAGACAAAGCGAAACAACAAAAAAGAAAACTACAGGCTGATATCCCTGATGAATATGAATGCAAAAATCCTCAACAAAGTGCTAGCAAATAGAATTTGACAACACATTAAAAATATCATTCACAGTGATCAAGTGGGATTCATCCCAGGGATGAAAAGACGGTTCAACATATGCAAATCAATAAATGTGATATATCAACAGAATAAAGGACAAAAATCATATGATCATTTCAACAGATGCCAGAAAAAGCTCTTGATGAAATTCAACATCCCTTCATGATCAAAACTCTCAAGAAACTGGGTATAGAAGGAACATAACTCAACATGATAAAGGCCATCTATGACAGGCCCAGAGCTAGTATCATACTGAATGGGGAAAAATTGAAACCCCTACACTAAGTTCTGGAATAAGACAATGATGCCCACTTTCACCACTTTTATTCAACAAAGTACTGGAATCCTAGCTAGAACAATTAGGTAAGATAAAGAAAAGAAACGGCATCCAAGATGGAAAGGAAGAAATCAAATTATCCTTGTTTGCAAATGACATGATCTTATATTTAGAAAATTCTAAAGACTCCACCCAAAAACTCTTAGGACTCGTAAATGAATTTAGTACAGTTGCAGGATACAAAATCCACATACAAAAATCAGGCCGGGCACGGCGGCCCATGCCTGGAATCCCAGCACTTTGGGAGCCTAAGGCGCACGGATCACTTGAGACCAGGGGTTAGAGACCAACCTGGCTAACAAGGTGAAACACTGTCTTTACTAAAAATACAAAAAATTATCCAGGCATGGTGGCGGGTGCCTGTAATCTCAGCTACTCAGGAGGCTGAGGTGGGAGGATCACTTGAGCCTGGGAGGCAGAGGTTGCGGTGAGCCAAGATTGCATCACTGCATTCCAGCCTGGGCAACAGCGCTAGACCCTGTATCAAAAAAACAAAACAAAACAAAAATCCAGTAGCACTTCTAGATGCTAACAGCAATTGATCCACCAAAGAAATCAAGAAAAAAATCCAATTTACAATAAGAAAAACTTAGGAATAAATTTAATCAAAGTAAAAGACATCTACAAGGAAAACTATAAAACACTGATGAAAGAAATTGAAGACACACACACAAAATGGAAAGATATCCACACTCCTGGATTGAAATAATATTATTGAAATGTCTGTAGTACCCAAAGCAACCTACAGATTCAATGTAATCCCTATCAAAATACCAATGACATTCTTCACAGAAATAGAAAGAAAAAATCCTAAAATTCAAATGGAACCACAAATAACCCAGAATAGTTAAAGCAATCCTGAGCAAAAAGAAGAAAGCTGAAGGCATCACACTACTTCGATTTCAAATTGCACTACAAAGCTATGGTAACCCAAAGAACATGGTATTGGCATAAAAAACGGACACACAGACCAATGAAACAGAATAAAGAACCCAGAAATAAACTCACACACTTAAGAGCCAATTCATTTTGACAAAGGCACCAAGAACACACACTGGGGAAAAGACAGTTTCTTTAATAAATGGCACTGGGAAAACTGGCTATCTGTATGCCTAAGAATGAAACTAGATGCTCATTTTTTAACATATTAAAAAAATCAACTGAAAATGGATTAGAGATTTAAATGTAAGACCTAAAAACTATGAAACTACTAGAAAAAAGTATTGGGGAAATGCTACAGGACATTGGTATGGGCAAAGATTTTTGGGTAAGACCTCAAAAGTGCAGGCAACAAAAGCAAAAATAAACAAATGGGATTACACCAAGCCAAAAAAGCTTCTACAAAGCAAAGGAAACAATCAACAAAGTGAAGAGACAACCTATATAATAAAGCAAATTATTTTCCAACTATATACCTGGCAAGGGATTAATAACCAGAATATATAAGGGACTCAAACAGCTTCAACAGCAAAAACAAAAAAACAATAAACAATCTGATTCTAAAAATGGGCAAAAGACCTGAATAGACATTTCTCAAAAGAAAACACACGAATGGCCAACAGGTACATGAAAAAAAAAATGCTTAATATCACTAATCATTAGGGAACTGCAAATCAAAACCACAATGGGGCATCATTTCACACCAGTGAGAATGACTATTATAAAAAAGACAAAACAAAGCTGGTGAGGATGTGGAGAAAGAAGAATGCTCATACATTGTTGGTGGGAATGTAAATTAGTACAACCATTATGGAAAACAGCATCGAGTTTCCTCAAAAACTAAAAATAGTACTACTATATGAGCCAGCAATCTCACTGCTGGGTATATCCAAAAGAGAAGAAATCAGTATATCAAAGAGATATCTGCACTCCCATGTTTATTACAGCACTATTTACCATAGCCAAAATACGGAACCAGTCTAAATATCCACCAACTGATGAATGGAGGAAGAAAATGTGGTAGATATACACAATGGAATATTATTCACCCATAAAAAGAATAAAATCCTGGCAGGGCACAGTAGCTCATGCCTGTAATCCCAGCACTTCCGGAGGTCGAGGCGGGTGGATCATGAGGTCAGGAGTCCAAGACCAGCCTGGCCAACATGGTGAAACCCTGTCTCTACTAAAAATACAAAAATTAGCTGGGCATGGTGGCAAGTGGCTGTAATCCTAGCTATTCAGGAGGCTAAAGCAGGAGAATCGCCTGAACCAGGACCCAGGAGGTGGAGGCTGCAGTGAGCCGAGATTGCATCACTAGGCTATAGAGTGAGATTCCATCTCAAAAAAAAAAAAAAAAAAAAGAATAAAATCTTGTCAGTCGAGCAACATGGATGGAACTGAAGGTCATCATGTTAAGTGAAATAAGCTAGCATAGAAAGACAAATATCACACATTCTCACTCGAATGTGGGACCTGAACAGGGAATTTCAAGGAGGCTGAATGGTGATTACCAGAGGCTGAGAAGAAAAAGGGGGTGGAGGGGGAGAGGAAAGTTAGTTAATGGGCACAAAAATACACTTAGAAGACATAAGTTCTAGTATTTGATAGTACCATAGGGTAAGTATACTTAACAATAATTTATTGTATACTTCACAATAGATGGAAGAGAATTGTAATGTTCTCAACATAAAGAAAAGATAAATGTTTGAGGTGAGGGATATCCCAGTTACCCTGATTTGATCATTACATATTGTATACATTTATCAAAATATCACATGTACCCCCAAATAGGTACAGCTATAATATATTAATTTAAAAAGACAAAAATGTATAGATTGTTGCCACTAAAATGTTCTGGATTTTAATTTCAAAAAAACCTTTCAGTACCACTTGTCAATCCTTTCCCTGGTGCTTGGCTAGCTCCTTCCCTTTCTCAGCAACTTTTCCAGATTCACGCTGTTCTCCTCAGGCCCTTTGTACTACCTGCTCCCTATTAGTCCTCAACAAAGACCTCAAAAGAATCTTAGCACTGACTTTCTCCAGTCCCACCTCCTATTAACGCTTCAGTGTGCCACAATCTGACTCTGCCCTCACCTTTTCGTTCAAAACTTTTCTGGTAATAGCCATCAATGATACCGTAATTGCCAAATCTACTGGCTGCTCTTCAGTCCTCATCTCGTGCAGGCTCTCTGCTATCTCTGAATTCACTGGCCCTTTACTTCTTGAAATCATCTTCTTTTGGCTTATGTGGCGTACTCTTCGGGTTGCTGTTTTCTCTCTCTGGCATTTCTTCCATAGCTTCCTTCACTGAATCCCCTTCCTTTAGTCCGTCCACAATGCTGGGGTTTCTGGGGACTTTTTCTTCTAGTGGTCTTCCTTACTTGCCAATATGTTCTGAGTGGGCTCATCCCTTTTCATTGTTTGCACTGCTATCCATGAAATGATGACTCCTAAACCTTATTTGATTAATGATTTGCAAGATATTGTTACCTGTATATCCCATAGGCATCTCAAATGCAATGTGTTCAAAACTAAACTCATTATCTTTCTTTAGCATCTGTTCTCTATCCTGAATTCTCTTTTTATAGGTGATACATCAATCTGGGAGTACAAACTGCAAACATGAGTGTAATTTTTGACTCTCTCCAGCAAAGACTAATCTCTACCAATTTTATTTACAAATATTTTCTTAATATTTATTTTTTCTTTTCTGTATCTACTGCCACTTTCTTGGTTTGGACCCCATCTCTTCCATGGACTACTGCAATAGTTTCCCAGCTGGTGTCTCTATTTCTTACCTGGCCCCCTTTTATCTAATTAAATATGAGTTAAAGTTATTTACCCAAAACACAAATTTGACTATGTTAAGTTCTTGTATAAATAATATCAATGTTTCCCACTGCTTATATGATCAAGTCTAAGCTCCTTAGCAAGGCTTTCCAAGATTTTTTATTTCTGTCCAACCCTCCAGATTTTCTCCATCTCTCCATTCCTTTTTTCTCTCCAGCGTATCCCCTCTCCAACCCTGGCCCTTTGATTTACCACCCTTTTAAAGCAAATTTCCTAAACATATCATGCTGTCTCATGATTCTACACCTTTGATGGCTCTTACTCCTCTTACAAAACTATTTATGCCTTGTCTGGCTCAGAAAGTCTTTTCTGATTCCCCAGGAAGGGTCAGTGGCTCTTCTGGATGTTCCCCCACCCCTCTCAATTCTAGAAGTTATATTCCATTAACTATGTCTCCCTTCCGGATCATTAACTACTTCAGTGAAAGAATGATGTATTATATGTATTTTCCCCCGTTCAAGGCCAGCAGAATAACTAGAGGCATTACAGAAGCTCAATCAATGCCTTTTTAATTAAACTGACCAATGCAATATGACAATGAACATAACAGATTGTTAAAGAAAGATCAGAAAAAAGAAGAAACAACTTGCCACTTACAACTCGAACTTTCTCCTTAGTTTTTCTGAGTATAATCTAGAGATAGAGTAGGGATGGGGAAGTAGTTCATTATAGCTGGTTTCTGGGGATTCAGGAATCTAACAGAAATATAATTTAAAGCAATTCTGGTGAATTCTTATACCCCAAGTTCTTTCCCTATAAATCATGCTGCTGTTAGAAGCCACTTTAATTTCATGAGTTGTTAGTGCACTTTGCTGCATCCACGACTTGGGGTCTCTCTTTACTATTGACATAAAAATGTCTGGCATTAAATACCTAGCATCTATCAAGGAAAGCCAACATACGAACTGTCATCGAGAAGTAATCAGACTAGGACATTAGGATGTCTCAAGTGGTTCCACATCCTAATATTAACCAGACTGAAATCTGTTTAGGTCTTAAAATTAGTTAAAATTGGACTCATTCAGACCCAGAAGAGCATCTGCTTTCAAGGATGCAGCTGCTACACTTTCAATGGCAACTTACTGTGACTTCTTTAATTGATTCATATGAGGATGTCCTTGTGCATCTGCAATATTATCTAAAATTGTTCCAGTATTAGCTTAGACTGGTATCAGCTGTTAGGAAAGTGAGAAAATGAAAAGGGAAAGATGGTTATCTCGGCAGGAAAGGAAAGGTTAACACTGTGAATTCAAACTTTTTAGAAGATAGAAAAAGACAGTGAAGAATGATCCCATGAGATTTTCTCACTGAAAACATTTTAGAAGATCAAATTTTGGTATAATAATGATTTCCGAATCCTCTTCCTATTTGTACAGAGGTGAAAGATACCACACAGTTTTCTACTCTAACTTGGGATAAAATCAGTTTGTTCTTTCTTTTCTTCTTCCTTCCTCTCTCTCTCTCCCCTCTTCCCTCCTTTCTTTCTCTCCTTCCTTCCTTCCTCTTCCTGCCCTATCTTTTCTCCCTCCCTTCCTTCCTTCTTTTCTCTCTCTCTCTCTTTTTCTTTCTTTCTAAGACAGCAATCCTCCCACCTCATCTCCCAAGTAGCTGGGATTATAGCAGGCGAGCATCACCACGCCTGGCTAATTTTTTAATTCTTTTGTACAGAAAGGGTCTGGCTATGTTGCCTAGGCTGGTCTCAAACTCTTGGTGATTTTCTCACCTCAGCTTCCCTGTGCTGGGATTACAGTGTGAGGAACCTTGCCCAGACTCAAAATATTTAATTTTTAATCTTCAGTTTTCCTATTTAGAAAACTATTAATAGTACCTTCCTAACTCCTATAGCAATATGTGACTAGGTCTTAAGACAACTCTGAAATCCTTTGATGTTGTTGCCTGGACAAAACTAAATACTTAAAAAAAAAATAGGAATGCTCATTAGGTCTGTGATATTAAGAATTCACAGGGCCTACAAAGTCAATGGGGACAGTGACAGGAGCCCCTCCATCTAACTTCTTTCCTCTCCTTAAATGCCTAAGGGATATGCTGCTATCACGCCTAACACTGGGATCACATTTGAGTGTCAGACACCATAATACTCCAGCTCCAAGCTAGAGATTTAATGCCAGCTAATTCTACCCCCAGTCTCCATAATTTCTCTGTACTACTGTCCCTGCATTTTATTTATTGCCTTGAATTATTTGGAAACCTATACAAACTAATCTTTCCTTACCCCAGTGCTTTGTACACTGTAGGCACTAAATACGTGTTTAAGAAATAAATTATGTACTTATGAAGCCTACTGGCTTTTGGAACAGAGGGATGATCTTCACATGCTAAAGTAACTTTAACTTTCTTGGAATAGAGATGTCCTTTTTTCTTGAACTAAGTCATTACACCAAACTAAAATTTCATGGTAACTATTTTTGATCACCCTTTCCTGAGTCCCATTTTCCAAAGCTACTACTCTTTTCCCAACAGTACTTGGCTTCTGCCACTATTAGTAATTCATGTATTTACTTGTTCTTTCCCATCTTCCAAACCATCTATAATAAAACTGTTTCTACATCAGGATAGACCTTATCTAAGAAACATGTTTGGAAAGTTCTCTTCATTTTGCTTCCTATTTCAGAAGCAATAGTTCTTCTGCCTCCAAATAATAACTACCTCTTGTCACGGACCCCAGATATTTTAGGTTTGAACTACTAATAGCAAAATAAATTGATTTTGAAAACCACCATGCTCACTGATACTGTTCCTTCTGATTGCACAGGATGGGGACATAATGCACATTAGTCAGATTAGGTCCTATGCATGCATACACGTGTGGCACAACATGCAACCAATGAATTCTTTCACATCTCGATAACGGAGCAATCATTCCCTGCCTTTTCACTGCTCTCTCTCTTTTGCCCACTTTTACAGACGGAGGGCAGATGAAAGGGATTTATTAAGAACTGGGATGGAGAAAAGTGAAAGAAATCATCAGTAAGGATAAAAGGGATAAGAACGAGGGAAACTGGAGGATCGGGGGAAGGCGTCTTAATTATATGTGCTTTTCTATGGTCTAGTCACATAATTGGTAATATATTTATATTTAAAAAATGCTTCCTGAATATGGAGGTGTTGAAGTCAGATAAAATATAGAGATGAATGTCTAAATTTGAAATTTTTTACTTGGAAAGTAAGAACTGCAATTTGGGGCATACACAGAGAATGGGTAGTCTGTGAACAAAGACCAAAGAACAAAGAGAACAAAGAGAAGGTTAGGAGTCTTGTGAGAAAGACAAACACTACGTATTGTTTTAAAAGAAAGCTCATTGGCCCTAGTAGCTGTCAAGCTCTGACTGGGAGTGATGGTGGTAGATAAAAGCAACTTCAGAGTCACAGCAGGTTGTTTCCGCAGCTATTAGGTAAAACTGGTCTTAGAGTTACAGCAGGCCATTTCAGCAGCTGGCCTTGTAGAAAATGTAATTCTTGGAGCAGGGGTAATGTACACAGAGTGATTTTACCTCTGGCCTCCTGAGTTGCATTTAGTTGGGGATGACAAGAATGACCCAATTTGTATAATGAACTTTCACAGAGGGGACGTTTTATATTTGCGTATAGGTGGCAGAGACCTACTTTCTTTTATGCGTTCCCATTTGTTATTTAAATGATCATTTGTTACACCTTCCCCCAACCACTGGTCATAAGACTATGGGCAATATAACTTGTTAGTGTTTCTCAGAATGCTTCCTCCTAAATATCTTATATTACCCTAGCTACAAACAGTAACTCTATGCGGAAGCAAAGATATACCTGTTCCATTCACTGCTCTGCTTAATGTCTTAGATGTCTCTACACTCGTTTGAGAAAATATTATTATGAGCCTCCCAAAAAATAGTAAAAACCAAACTCTGCTACTTAAGAGAAATTTTCATCTCTATGAAACCATATTCTTTCCTGCTGCTTCCCAGAGGAATATAATTTATTCTTCCACTTCTTATTACCTCCAGAACAAATTTCTTAACAACTCTAAGTCTTGTTTTCCTCAAATACACAACTTAGGGAGTTGAGTGAGGACCAAATGGGAGATGTGGCACCTTGCACTGTGTCTGCAACAAAGTTAAGGGCCATCCTTTGAGCCCTGGTAACACTCTGCCTCTCTCCTACGGACTTAGTACATTTCATCTTGCACTGTATTTGCCCACAGCATTCCTAGTAGATTGTGAGATCTGTGATAACAAAAACAGTAACTACTTCTTCCTGGCATCTCTCAGTGTATAGCTCTTCTTTACTCTCAGTAGACTGCTGATAATGCTTGTTGAATTTTATCTTCAAGTTAAGGACAAATCAAAGAGTTTTATAACGATTTTTTTCATTATATTTTCACAATGCCTTTAACTTAATGTCTTCCAAATAGTTCATTCGCCTGGAACATTATTCTGTTTCAGGGTGAGAAACTGAAGCTCCAGGAAGGATATGAGCATCTGAAATGGAAGAATTACCCCAAATATCAAACTACATAGAGAGAACAAAGGAGATTCATGGAAGGCCCGTTCTGATGAACAAAACAAAAATAAGAGCCAAAGTAGAAATGGATAGTCGTTCCCTTAGGCTACCACAGGATAAGAGGCCAGTTCTGAGCCAACAGTGCACACTACACACTGCACAGCTCTGCAGAGAGAAAATTGCATCTGGTTCCTCCGGAAACAGTGCTTGATGAGCAAGTCTGAGCAAGCCCTAGGTCCCCCAGGACATTTAGCTTTGGGGTCCTATCTGCATACAGTGCAAACCAGCACGGACACATGATTTTTATACCTTGTGATTGACAGTACAGACCTCAGTGTCTTTCAGTCCTGGGGAGAAACATTAAGATTGATTTTTCCTTTATTCCAAATAATCCTCCCTAAGGCTTGGTAAAAAAGTCATCATTTGCTAAAAAGGCGTATGGTGTGGCCAATTCAGCTCTTGCCGGATATGAAAGAGAAACAGGATGGGTAGGGGAGTGGAGGCTAATGAACAGCTCCCGTTCTTCTGTTGAAAAGCACTATTGTGGTGCTATATTAGATTTCCATGGACTTTGTAAGCCTTTTGTATTTCTGTAAAACCCTGCATCAAAGAGCATCTAAAAGTGTTAACCAATACTTAATCAGGTATTTTGGGTGAATAAGGGACACAGATTTAAGCTTTGCAGAATTCTAGAGGCAAAAATATTACATGGCAGAGAGATAACATTTGTCTATGTGTTCAAATAGGATCCTTCTAGCTTAAGCATTTGTAAATCTTCCAAAGAGCCTTAGGGAATGGCTTATTCACGGGTAAACTGGAAACATTAGGACCATTTACGAATGGTGACACTGAACCAAACAGAAATAAAGCACACTTCCCAATACGACACAGCAAGTAAGTAGAAACAGAACTAAAGAAGTTGAATTGGAAGTCCCATATGGAGTTCCTCTTCAGCTTAACTTTTTCCAGTTGCTGTATTTCATGGGTTTCTTTTTGAGGCAGCTGCATCACTCGTAAATTTGGATCTAAGTTGAAATACTCATTACCTTCTTGATATAGTTTGGATGTATCCTCTCTAAACCTCATGTTGAAATATAATTCCCGATGTTGGAGGTGGGGCCTAGTGGGAGGTGTTTGGGTAATGGGGGAGGATCCCTTAGTGCTTGGTGCCATCCTCACAATAGTGAGTGAGTTCTTGCAAGATCTGGTTGTTTAAAGTGTGTGAATCTCCCGCCTCTTTCTCCCACCACATGAGATACCTGCTCCCCTTTTCCTTCTGCCGTGACTGGAAGCTTCCTAGGAGAGGCCTCCGCAGAAGCAGATGCTGGCACTGTCCTTTCTGTACAGCCTGCAGAAACATGAGCCAATTAAACCTGTTTTCTTACAAATTACTCAGTCTCGGGTATTTCTTGATAGCAGTGCAAGAACAGACTACCATACCTCTTAACCAATAGCAGGTACAACGTCAGTTTTATCTTTGTATCCCCAACACATAATGTGTTTTCTGAAACCAGCAGGTAAGTACCAAGTATAGTGAACAGGAAGGTGGTCCTTTGGAGGCGCACTGACCTGAGTTCATATTTCTGACTTTCTCATATATTATACTATTTGGAAGAAGTTCTCTGTAACAGATTCCCCACCTGTGAAAGGAGGATCATCCTACCTAACTCACAGGATTCTGATGATTAAATGAGAAAATATATAAAGGTTTACAACAGTGTTTGACACACAATTGCTAATACATGGCAATTCCTCCTCCTCCTCTTCCTCCTCAATAAAGGTGTTGAATAAATAACAAAAACCCAGTATCTTTTTAATTTAAACCTTTATTCTAGGTTGAGGGGTGCATGTGCAAGTTTGTTATATAGGTAAATTTGTGTCACAAGAAACCCTTGTTGTACAGATTATTTTGTCACCCAGGCATAAGCCTAATATCCAACAGTTATTTTTTCTGATCCTCTCCCTCCTCTCACCCTCAAGTAGGGCCCAGAGTCTGTTGTTCCCTTCTGTGTCCAGGAGGTCTCATCATTTAGCTTCCACTCATAAGAATGTGTGGTATTTGGTTTTCTGTTCCCGCATTAGTTTACTAAAGATAATGGCCTCCAGATCCATCCATGTTCCCGCAAAAAACATGATCTTATTCTTTATGACTGCATGGTCTACCATTGTATATATGCACCGCATTTTCTTTATCCAGTCTGCCACTGATGGGCATTTAAGTTGATTCCATGTCTTTGCTATTGGGAACAGTGCTGCAGTGAACATTTGCATGCATATATATGTCTTTACAGTAGAACTATTTCTATTCCTTTGGGCATATACCCAGTAATGGGATTACTAGGTAGAATGGTAGTTCTGTTTTTAGCCCTCTGAGGAATTGCCACCTTGCTTTCCACAATGGTTGAGCTAATTTGCACTCCCACCAAGAGAGTGTAAGTGTTCCCTTTTCTCCGCAACCTTGCCAGCATTTGCTATTTTTTTTACTTTTTAATAATAGCTATTCTGACTGGTGTGAGATGGTATCTCATTGTGGTTTTCATTTGCATTTCTCTAAAGATCAGTGACGTTTAGCTTTTGTTCCTGTTGCCTGCATGTATGTCTTCTTTCAAAAAATATCTGTTCATGTCCTTTGCCCACTTTTTAATGGGGTTGTTTCTTCTTACAAATTAAAAACCCAGTAGTTTTCATTCCATCTACAGTTTTATGTGGGCATTGGGAAAATGACTCTAGCTTTATACATTTGATGGCAAAATCTGAGAGCCATCAAGACTGCAGAGGAAAACAGGCAGAATCTCAGAGGGCATGGCCACTCTGACTGCCATGTGGGTAACATCTGGACAACTGATTTATCTAGAAGAAGCTGACCCTGCCACCAAGTACATAGATCATCACCGTGACTAGCTGTGTAATTGGTGGGGGATCCTCTGAAGCATGTGAGAAGTGAAAAATACAGAATTAACTTGCTGACGCACTGTAGACTTTGCAAGTGTAAATCTTGCTAAGACAATTTCTACTCAGTGAGGACAAGTGTGGCCACTTCTCAGCATGTGGTGAAGATAACAGTTAAGTACCTCCCCTTTAATCTCTTAAGGGTCAGACAGTCCCTGTGCAGGCTGATTGATGAGGTGGTGTGATATACATATTGACTAATGCTTTGTGAAGGTTAATAATATACGACTATATTTCTGTCTTTATACATTAGTAACACATGAATACTATTCACACATCCATTCCAGTTCTGCCATGTAATCCCTAGAATAATTAACAGTTCATATAGATGCTTCCAGAATCAATTTTTTAAAAAGTAAAAGATTAATAATCAATCTGTTTATGCCAGTTGAGAGTACATAGAGAATGAATTCAAGCTACATAGAGAAGCAATCATCTATCAGTTGTTTACACAATTTCAGGATATTACCTCAAAATCTAAATATCTTTCTCCAAGTAAAAGGATATGAGTATTCTTCTATTAACTAAGAACCAAATTCCTATGTACATTTCTTTTGAATTGACAACCATTTCTTTTTGATTGGCCCAGAAAGTAGTAGTTACATTATGATTTAACCAGTTACTAACTGGATAACCTTGGGGAAATCATTAAACCTGTTTATCTAAGTGACTATTTTCAGCTTCAAAGGGTCATGGTAAGGATTCAATGATATAAAACACATAAAATATTTAGAACAATAATCAGCACATAGTAAGTGGTCAGCAAATCGAAGTGATCATTGTTGAACACCCTGGTGAAGATCCTAAAAGAGTGAGATTCCTAGACTCATACTCTTACTCCTCGAAAAACCTTGTAAAAAATCTGACAGCTGTGGGCCTAGTTGTTCATGGGGCTAATGGCCAGAAAGAAAATGATATATTAATATATTAAACATATACACTGGATAAGATCATGACATTCTGCACTTAAAATAAGGAATCACAGAAGTATGAGAACAACACAGGAGTCTGGCAATGTTCAAATCAGTGAAAACACACAGGAGAGAAAAGGGATAAAAGCATAGGGCAGGTTCCAATTTATCTTTTCATACATAAAAAGGGGAGAATGCCTTTCTCCAGTCGCCAGTTCATCCGTAGAGATGGCCTTCTTCAGGCATGAGGTAGGTAGTGGACTGGTAGGAAAGCCAGGACTGATGTTGAGGGGCAGTATGGGAGGAGATAAAGCAGTGTTTTTAACATTACTTTGAGGAATGACAGGGATCTCCCTTTCCGAGGAAAGGATGTCTGCCAAGCTAGATTCTTTAACAAAGGCAACTTAGGGGTTACTTTTTTTCTTTTTTTTGAGATGGAGTCTCGCTCCGTTGCCCAGGCCGGAGTGCAGTGGCGTGATCTCGGCTCACGGCAAGCTCCGCCTTCCGGGTTCACGCCATTCTCCTGCCTCAGCCTCCCCAGCAGCTGGGACTACAGGCGCCCGCCACCGTGCCTGGCTAATTTTTTTTTTTTTTTTTTTGAGGCGGAGTCTCGCTCTGTTGCCCAGGCTGGAGTGCAGTGGCTGGATCTCAGCTCACTGCAAGCTCCGCCTCCCGGGTTTACGCCATTCTCCCGCCTCAGCCTCCCAAGTAGCTGGGACTACAGGCGCCCGCCACCGCGCCCGGCTAGTTTTTGTATTTTTTTTTAGTAGAGACGGGGTTTCACCGTGTTCGCCAGGATGGTCTCGATCTCCTGACCTCGTGATCCGCCCGTCTCGGCCTCCCAAAGTGCTGGGATTACAGGCTTGAGCCACCGCGCCCGGCCAATTTTTTTGTATTTTTAGTAGAGACGGGGTTTCACCGTGTTAGCCGGGATGGTCTCGATCTCCTGACCTCGTGATCTGCCCGCCTCGGCCTCCCAAACTGCCGGGATTACAGGTGTGAGCCACTGCACCTGGCCGCAATTTAGGGGTTATTTTAGGAATTCAAAGAATATTCACCGAAGCCTCGAAATTGTTCATGTGATTGAGAGATCATGTCTGCCTTACTCAAACAGGGCCTGGAATCAGCATTTCTTTCCTGACCACAGTTTATTTCCTTTCTGTCAAAGAGGCCCTATGAGAAGGGAAGAAAATTACGTGAGTGTGATTCCTGGTGGTAAAGGTAAGACAGTAATGATTCTGAACCTAAAAAGCCATTATGATACCTATGAAGTTTTGACCTGAAATGATAGAAATTGTGTTATTTTCACCTGAAGAGACAGAAATTGGGTTATAAATTATTTTAATATGTACATAAAAACACTGACAAATCAGGTT
Organism: Rhinopithecus roxellana; assembly: GCF_007565055.1. Taxonomy (NCBI): domain Eukaryota; kingdom Metazoa; phylum Chordata; class Mammalia; order Primates; family Cercopithecidae; genus Rhinopithecus; species Rhinopithecus roxellana. The sequence goes on from NC_044554.1 coordinate 59,281,429, forward strand.
TTCCATTAAGGCTTAAAACAGCTGAATCAGGATTATTTCAGAAAGATGCTTTTTATATTTTCTACCACAGGAGACTTGTTATTTTATCTGCTTTCTTGGAAATATGTTGATCTTCCTGTTACTCTAGACTAAATTTACTGTATGAGTCAAATGGGAAAATACCCTTGTGCCTTGTCTGTTGTCAACTCAGCGTCACCTCTAGCCACTTTCCTGGAAGCAAAGGAACATTTACAACTTCTTGCCGGAAGGGGTTTTGGGTTTGGATTCTGCCACTGAGAGGTACTCCCAAAAGATGTGTAAGGCAAAAAGAAAGGGAAGGCAGGATTCTCTTCTTACAGCGGCAGAAAGATGCTCAGGCAGCTGGCAAATCAGAAGCTTGCAGCAGCTTCCAGAAGAGCTCCTGCAGACAGCTGCTTCCTCGCAGCAGGAAGGTGAAATCCCCGGTAGCATTTCCGGATTATCCCGAAAGGCAGCAGCTAGATTCCTTGCTGTTGGTATCCTTCCAACTGCTGTCTAAGCCCTTTCAGCAATTTCTGAAACATCTTATTCCCTGTATTAAATTCCTTCTTGCTTGAAATACCTAAAATGGTTTCTGTTTTCCCAACTGAGCCTTGATGAATGGATGTAACCTTCTACTCTTGAGGTATTTTTGAACCGTGGCACTTTAAATCTCAGAGAAGACCGGAGCAGGAAGGAGCGAGGTGGAAGCGTCACCAAGGATCTCTGGTCTACCTTTCATGCCATGCTGCAACCTCTAAGGCAAGGATTTTTAAAAAGTGCCCTGCAGAGTTCCTAATCTCTGTTAAAAGACCAAATTACAACAAACGTAGATCTTAACTGGCTTTTAATTGTGATTCTAGAATAGTGCAGCAGCCCAGACCAAAAATGGTTCAGAATGCTCTGCTCTATCACATGTGTAGATTATATTTATAGCCAGAGAAAAGGAAGTGGCATGTAACGCAAGGGATGTACAAAGGATGCATACTTAGTTAAAGCTCAGTGTTTGCCTCATTTGAACCTGGGTTGAAGAGTTGGCTGCCTATCACTGACTGAAGCTCGGCTGCTGTGATTGGCTGAGACTCAGCTACCTGTTACAAGAGTAGGTTCCAGTCTGTTTACACATCAAGTTAGGTTATGGTTCACTATGTACAAAGAACCCCTTAGGTCAAACTTAAAACATGGACAGAGGGCGAGGCGCGGTGGCTCACGCCTGTAATCCCAGCACTCTGGGAGGCCGAGGCGGACGGATCACAAGGTCAAGAGATCAAGACCATCCTGGCCAACGTGGTGGAACCCCGACTCTACTAAAAATACAAAAAATTAGCTGGGCATGGTGGCGCATGCCTGTAGTCCCAGCTACTCAGGAAGCTGAGGCAGGAGAATGGTGTGAACTCGGGAGGCGGAACTTGCAGTGAGCTGACATAGCGCCACTGCACTCCAGCCTGGGCGACAGAGCGAGACTCCGTCTCAAAAAACAAACAAACAAACCAAAAAATGCACATAGGCAGCTTTGGGCCAAACTTAATTCAATTTAACATTCCTCAATCTCCATTCTCTCCATCTTGCCTTCTCTGCTTCCTTCGTCAGAGAGGCTCCACTTTGATTTGTTACCCAATTCGGATTTTATAGTAAAATTCTGCTGGAAGAAAGGGTTCTGCTGCTAAAACAAACAAACAAACAAACAAACAATCACACACACACACACACACAAACGACAACGAAAAAACCAACCAACCCAAAGCAAACAAAAAACCAGCTGCTCACAAACCACTGTCTTTGAAAAGGAAGGATTTGGTCACAGCAAACAAGTTCCTACTGCACTCCACTCTCTAGTTGTGAGCGAAGGTAGGGATAAAAGTCAAACATTTAAATTATGGCACCGTTCCTATAGGTTGAGGACGAGGGGGAGGAAAATCTATATAAATAATATTTATTTGGAAGCAAGTGATTTGCTTTCTCCTTTCTCTTCATTATTTTTGCTATATAAACTCTAGTATCTTTTTTTTTTTTTTTTTTTTGTATTTAGTGAATACCGAACACATTATAAATTGCTCTTATTCTCAGTAACACACACAAGATTCCCTTGCAAAGCAGATTCAGCTTTCCCTTCAGAAAATGTTTCACAGGACTATTTTACTTTCTAACTTTTTAGAAAAGTATGCCATGGGTTTCTACTATTTTCTAGAATCCCAGGTTAAAGATGTAGACCCCAACAAAACAGACTTCTTAGCAGGGTCACTCAATTTGGAACTGCTTTCAATTACTCTGTAAAAACTTCAGTTGAAGACTGAATGTATCTTTCCACACAAAGTCCATGCCTATGAGTACACTCAGTGTGTTACAACTTCTGGGCTCCACAGGTTAGACCACCAAGCCTCAAGCAAGTCTTTGGCAATTAGGTTAAAGGTATGAAATTGAGAAAGAACCACCTATCGAGGCAGAAAAGCTTAGCTCTCTTTGTTCTAAGGCTCATTCATCAGAACATTCACTTTTAAAAAGTGAAACTTAAAGTTTTCCATGTTCCCTTGCTGGATTAAGTCAAATTTGATTTTCAGAGAAACAGTGGGCTGATCCTGGAAAACCTTGATTTGTTAGGACATAAGAGCTAAGTTAAAAATACATGTATTCATACCGATTTATAAACCAAACAAAGGTGTTTGAGACTGTGGCAAGACTTGGTCTCTGATTGGTAACTACAAGGACATATGCATAATGCCCCTGTTCCTTCCATGGGAAGGCCTGTCCATTTTCTTTCAGTAGCCCTTGGACACCTATGATACTTTTTCTCCCTCTTGTGAACCATTTTGGCTTCTGGCACTCATCATATTCTTTTCCATGTGCTAACTATCATATTGGATCATTGTCTAACATTAATCTGTAGTTTCTAGAATTTCTTCTTCACTCTGTTTTAAGAATAGGAATATCTGCTGTAATCTGGGTGTTCTGTCACTTTTTACATGCTCTACAATTTCTCAAATTCAGCAAATTTCCTTAACACCCTCGGATTTGAGTTATTTAAGTTCTACTCTAAAGAAGCCAGATGCCATCTGACACTTTCCTCACCTTTGTTTCTTATCACAACTTGTCTTATCCTTACATTTGCAGAGCAGGCCCCTTTCTAAATAAGACAGAAACAAAAGAGAAGTTAGAGTAGTTCCGCATTTTCTTTTTGTTTTTTTTGAGATGGAGTCTTGCTCTGTCACCCAGGCTGGAGTGCAGTGGCGCTGATCTCGGCTCACTGCAAGTTCCACCTCCCGGGTTCATACCATTCTCCTGCCTCAGCCTCCCAAGTAGCTGGGACTACAGGCACCCGCCACCGTGCCTGGCTAATTTTTTGTAGTTTTAGTAGAGACGGGGTTTCACTGTTTTAGCCAGGATCATCTCCATCTCCTGACCTGCTTTTTCTTAACATTACATTCACTACTTCACCAATCTGTGGACCTATCTGTTTCATGTTCTCTTTGTGCTTAAACATAGCCACACACTGCATTTTGTGGTCCTTGGCATCTCTGATGACCATTAAGTCATTCTAGGCTTTAGCCTCCCCAACACTGTACCTACAAGTCCCCCGGACATTTTGTGTGCTTGCTATATGCACTCATCTGTGATTGACTGCAGGACTTTTCTTTCATTTTTTAAATATATCTTCTTCTACGTGACCTCATCAGAGAGTTCTCTGAATGCTACACAATAGTGTGGTGGTTAAAAACACAGGCAGGCTGTGAAGGCATACTAAATAGGTTCAAATTTTGGCTCCACCATTTAATAGCTGTGTGTCCCTGAGTTATTTTAATCTGTGACTCAGTTTCCCAATTTGTAAAAATGAAGATTATGATATCTACTTCTTGGGTTATTGTGAAAGTGAATAGTTGTCTCTCTGTGTGTGTGTGTGTATTTTAGAATACACCTTGTCAATGAATGCTTGCTGTTACTTTTTGTTAAAATTACTTAGCATTTTATAGTTCAAATGTTACATTGTATAATCTCCCACCTCTCATCATAAATTACATTCCCTTTGACAGGTTTCTATTCATGAGATCATACCTACATTTTCTCCAAATGTCTAAAAATTTAACTTTCTGAAAACTAAACATCTAGCTATGCCTAGTGTTTACTTTCTTTGCTGTGTAAATTCCAGTATGATATGAAAATATTCTCTAAAGATTATTGATTTTTTACTTTCCCATGAATTCTTCCTTTTGGTCAGAATTATGCACAAAATGGTGGGTCTCCACGTGTTTCTCTCTTGAGAAGAAAGATCATCTAAAAGATGAGTCAAGAACTTATCATTCTAGTTTGGCTGAATTTGACTTCTGGAAACGTCAAGCTCATTGAAACCATCCCTACCATCCCCATATCAGTGTCATCATTTATGTCAAGAAAGCATGATCCAGACCCTATAGTTCACTGAGTGAATAGTACACTTTTATGAAAATATCACTTGCTTCTTCCTTCTTCATTTATTTTAATCTTCATTTGAATATTTTTTCTAATTTCTCAGAGAGGTGAATTTCCAAAAGATATTTTCCACACTGTACTTATAAACAAGGATGGTGAATAAATATCTGTGCTTTCCTCCATATGAGATACAGAACTCAAAAAATAAAAAATAAAAAATAAAAAAAGGTACAGGAATTTATATAAGGCTTGAATTTATTTGGTTGCTGCAAATGGTCCATCTGGTACTTCGCCATAATTTTGGGTGAAAGCATTATACATAGAGCAAAGATGTTGATAAGTACTTGCAAAATCAATAGATTCAATTCTCAGTGAAACTTACACAGAATTCCGTAATTTTATTTTAGTTAGTACCATCAACTTTTACTTTCATTAAACCATTCACAAGGACTACTAATGAGCTGAGTTACTTTAGGGACATTCAAAAGCTTATTGCTCAGGGTGAGAATTACCTTCTTTGCCTTTGTGTTTTGAACTCTTTCAGGTTGTTTAGCTGCTTATAATTCTTCCTGTTAACCCCAAAACAGAACCCTTGTTTCACTCTATCTCCCAAATGGAACAAATACAGGGCACGAACAAAATGCCATTCAAGTGAGTCCATGTTGCTGCTTCTAGTAGGTCTATCTGGAGAATAATCTAAGATTAGATTTGTGTATTACAGACCAAATAATATGACTACAAATATCTTTATACTGGAAGAGATTTCTATGAATCAACAGTATATCCTAAGGAAAACTTTATAAAGTTCTAGTTCAACTAAATTATTTGGACAGTTTTCTTTTGTTGTTTGTATTTAGAATTAAGCTGTAATACACATCTGTGATGTACAGGTCAAGTTTCATTTTAATAAATGTCATTTTAACATATGGTTCTATTTGGCATAGATGATTCTGCATCCTAGCACAGTGCTTAATATAGCCATAGTGTGACTAGTTGTACAGACAAAGAACTTGGTAATACTTCTGATGCCCCTGTTTCCTGTACTCCCTGTAACATTCTTTCTTAATATCTCTTGAATCCAACCCCACTATCTCTGCCTTGGTATAGTCTGCTATGGTTTAAATGTGTCCCTCAAAAAGTGTGGGCTGAAAACTTAATCCCAATGCAACGATGTTAAGAGGTGGGACCTTAAAGAGGTGGCTAGGCCTGAGGGTTCTATCCTCATGAATGAATTAAAGCCATCATAGCAGGAGTGGGTTAGTTATGAAAAGGCTGAGTTTGCTGCCCTGCCCCTTTTTCTCTTGCCTTTTCATCTTCTGCCTTCCACCTTCCACCACGGGATGATGCAACAGGAGGGCACTTGCCAGATACAGGCCCCTCAGTTTGGGACTTCCCATCCTCCAGAACTATAAGAAATAAATCTTTGTTCTTTATAAACTAGCCAGCCTCAGGTATTATGTTATAGCAGCACAAAACAGACTAAGACAAATCCTTTGCCATCTATCATCCATATTAATGCATCAGGTTTCTAAATAATCTCTTGCCTCAAGAATTATTCTTTTCCAATTCATTCCCCTATATTCTTACTGGAGAAATAATTCCAAAACACCATCTGATCATGTCTCTTTTATGTCTAAAATCTTTCAATAGCTTGACATTGTCCTCCACATAAAATCTCAACTGACCTTGCCTACATCTCTAGCTTCGTTACTTCTTGCTGCTCTCCTACAGTAAGCCCTGCAATGTAGCCCTACTGAATACGTGAATTACCCCGAACTCATCATATTTGCTTCCACTTCATAGCCTTTTCTTTCCTTTCACTTAGTTTACCCTCCATAATATGACTTCTATAATGTAATAACAATATAACATATTAACCCCTCTTTGTCTGGCTAATTACTACTTATCCTTCAAGACACAGATCAGGTGCCATCTTCTCCAGAAAGCCTTCCTTGATACTTACATCCCCCTTAAGATGCATACGTCATATATTCCAATTATATGTTGTGGTTTTTCCACAGTCGCCAAATCACATTATGAGGTTATTACTTTCATGCCTGTATTTTCCATGACTTTTAAATTCCCCGTAGGCAGAGGCTGGGTCTTGTTTATCCATGCCCCTCTAGCCTAGAGACATAGCTGGTACTGCGTTATTTGTTAAACTGAACTGATCCACAAATACTTACTGAATCAATGAATATCTTCTCTAATGTCCCCATAAGATAGTGCACCACTGATTTAATTTGTGTTTGAAAAATCCCCCAGAACACATGATGTATGAATCCCTGTCTATGTGTGTAACAGTTGTGGCTACTCGGCTGATTGACTATGTATCTGTCTGTTCCCCCAGCAGGCGATGCCTACTGGAGAAGATGGAGAGTGAAGGAGGGGACAGACCCAGGGAATACAATAGGGAAGTCAGAAATCAAAGGCAAAAACAGGGAAGCCAAATTTCCTTTTCCAAGTAAGACCGCTTTCAGCACTTCCTCATGCTCTATAACTCAAAAAACCCACAACACACAAAGTTACCAAAAATTCTCTAATGTAGATAGTGAACATTTCTGGGTTTTTGCATTTGCAATATTTATCTAAGCATTGCTTTATTTCGATATAAAGACATGTAAATGATCCTCTCTTTGCACATTGCTACCACACTGTATTTTCAAATTTACTTTGAACTTAATAAAGCAATTCTGATATTTCGAGTGTGAAAATGTCATTATACCTATTTTTATTAGTTAAGAAAACAACTTAAATGATAAGGAAGATAAGTAAAGAACTTTCTAATCCAGAAAGTTAAAGTATGTCCAAGAATCACCGAAACAGATTTTCAGAAGAAAAGACATCTTTGCTTTATACTTCAGCTGACGGATCGGTAAAAATTTTTCTGTCACATGAGAAAGTAGAAATCATAAATATAGTGGACAGACTAAGCACTTACATGAGTGGTACTGAAAAAATGGAAAATAATGAATGTAAGAAGGAGAAAAAGAAGCAGGGTAAAATTTCTTGTTAGTTTAATAAAAAGTAATGTAGCTCTTGGGTCAATATCCCAGCTCTCTCATTGGCTAAAGATAATTCATACCTTTTATACTTCAGTTTTTCCATCTGTAAAATGGGAGTTAAGATGTTAATTTTCTAATTAGCTCAGAAAGTGGCTGTGGGATGACTACAGTGTAAGGTACAAATGTATAGGGCTAGAGAGTTTTTGCTTGGGACGTATCAGAAAGTCAAAGAGAATGGGAAGAAAATTTAAAAATGGACACAATAATTTCATAGCTTCCTTGAGACCCCTGGATTCCTCATTTCAAAGAAGCGAGGAGGGATGCCCAATGAAGCTCTGAAAGTGATGTAAAGTCATCTAAGATGAGCTGTGATAAGCAGGCCTGACTGTGGTCTCCAACAGCTCAGTCAACACTAATGATGGAGAGATAGTGCAGACTGCCACTGGTGATAAAGAGTCAGCTAAACACTCTATTAGTTTTTCATTTTGTGAATTAATGTCCTTCATAGTGTGTGTACACTAACCAGTAACTGAATTGTCTCCTTCGAACTGCCTGGGGTGCTCCTCACTGCCTCTGCAAGAAGGCATAAATTTCACATGGAAATTAGCACTTTTAAGGAGGCAATTACTCCTTTAAAAAAGGTTTGTTTTCCATTAGTTTCTGCAAACATCCTGCCTTTAGATAGAAAAATCTATTTATTTAATAAAAAATAAGAGGCAAGACAATCTTCTATAAGAAAAAATATACGTATGTATATATGTATATATATTCATATATTCTTATAAGAATACACAATACATATTCTTATATAGAATATTCTAATATATATATATATATATATATATAATTTTTCCCCACAATTCTTATAAGAGCCCAGGCTCAAGGAGCTGGAAGTATTTTTTTAAAAAACCAACAACTCTGAAGCCCTACTGGTCTTTGTAACAAAGAGAAATCAATCTCTTACTCGTCAAGTCCTGCACATTAACCCTGATGATTAGGTTTTTTTCCATTTGCCAAGGTTCTGTAAACCTTCTGTACCCCTGCAGAATCAGAAAGTCAAGCCCGGGCCTCTGATGCACATAATAGTATTTCCTTTCTCTGGAGTTTACTGTAAACTCTATATTTCATGAAGGCACTACAGTTAGGGCTGAGGTTCTCTCTTCAGTCTTTAACCAGCTTCCCTGGGGGTTTTTAACCAAGAAGACCTTTCTCAAAGACTTAGAAGCAATTTGGGAATCATTTTTCAGGGCTGAGAAATCAGCAGATTTAAGAAAAGGAAGGCAGGTCAGGGGAAAGCCGTTTGGAACCTGCAGTTTCCTGGTGGCTCCATAGCTCACCATCTTGAAGCAGTGAAATTTAAAAACCCAAGAGAAGGGTGGCTGGCAAGATGGCTGAATAGGAACAGCTCGGGTCTGCAGCTCCCAGTGACATCGAAGAAGAAGGTGGATGATTTCTGCATTTCCAACTGTGGTAACCAGCTCACCTCATTGGGACTGGTTAGACAGTGGATACAGCCCACGGAGGGTGAGTAGAAGCAGGGTGGGGCATTGCCTCACCCAGGAAACGCAAGGGGTCGGGGAACTCCCTCCCCTAGCCAAGGGAAGCTGTGAGGGACTGTGCTGTGAGACACGGTGAATTCCGGCCCAGATACTATGCTTTTCCCACAGGCTTCGCAACCTGCAGACGAGAAGATTCCCTCCGCAGTCTACACCACCAGGGCCCTGGGTTTCAAGCACAAAACTGGGCAGCCATTTGGGCAGACACTGAGCTAGCTACAGCAGTTTTTTTTTCACACCCCAGTGTCACGTGGAACACCAGTGAGACAAAACCATTCACCCCCCTGGAAAGGGGGCTGAAGCCAGGAAGCCAAATGGTCTAGCTCAGCAGATCCCACCCCCACGGAGCCCAGCAAGCTAAGATCCACTGGCTTGAAATTCTGGCTGCCAGCACAGTGGTCTGAAGTCGACCTGGGACACTTGAGCTTGGTAGGGGGAGGGGCGTCTGCCATTTCTAAGGTGATAGTAGGCAGTTTTCCCCTCACAGTGTAAACAAAGCCACTGGGAAGTTTGAACTGGGTGGAGCCCACCACAGTGCCCCAGAGCCTCTGTAGCTAGAGTGCCTCTCTAGATTCCTCCTCCCTGGGCAGGGTATCTCTGAAACAAAGGCAGCAGCTCCATTCAGGGGCTTATGGATAAAACTCCCATCTCCCTGGGACAGGGCACCTGGGGAAAGGGGCTGCTGTGGGTACAGCTTCAGCAGACATAAACGTTCCTGCCTGCCGGCTCTGAAGACAGCAGCAGATCTCTCAGCTCAGCCCTCAAGCTCTGCTAAGGGTCAGACTGCCTCCTCAACTGGGTCCCTGACCCCTGTGTCTCCTGACTGGGAGACACCTCCCAGCAGGGGTCAACAGACACCTCATACAGGAGAGCTCCAGCTGGCATCTGGTGGGTACCCCTCTGGGACAAAACTTTCAGAGGAAGGAACAGGCAACAATCTTTGCTGTTCTGCAGCCTCCGCTGGTAATACCCAGGCAAACAGGGTCTGGCGTGGACTTCCAGCAAACTCCAGCAGACCTGCAGCAGAGGGGCCTGTTAGAAGGAAAACTAACAAACAGAAAGAAATAGCATCAGCATCAACAAAAAGGATATCCACACAGAAACATCACCAGAAGGTCACCAACATCAAAGACCAAAGGTAGATAAATCCACGAAGATGAGGAAAAACCAGCACAGAAAGGCTGAAAATTCCAAAAACAAGAATGCCTCTTCTATTGCAAAGGATCACAACTCATCACCAGCAAGGGAACAAAACTGGATGGAGAATGAGTTTGACGAATTGACAGAAGTAGGCTTCAGAAGGTGGGTAATAACAAACTCCTCGAAGGTAAAGAAGCATGTTCTAACCAAATGCAAGGAAGCTAAGAACCTTGAAAAAAGGTTAGAGGAATTGCTAACTAGAATAACCACTTTAGAGAAGAACAGAAATGACCTGATGGAGCTGAAAAACACAGCATGAGAACATCATGAAGAAAACACAAGTATCAACAGCCAAATTGATCAAGTGGAAGAAAGGATATAAGAGATTGAAGATCAACTTAATGAAATAAAGCATGAAGACAAGATTAGAGGGGAAAAAATGAAAACGAACAATCAAAGCCTCCAAGAAATATGAGACTATGTGAAAACTCCTAACCTACGTTTGGTTGGTGTACCTGAAAGTGACAGGGAGAATGGAACCAAGTTGGAAAACACTCTTAAGGATATTATCCAGGAGAACTTCCCCAGCCTAGTAAGAGAGGCCAACATTCAAATTCAGAAAATACAGAGAACACCACAAAGATACTCCTCGAGAAGGCCAACCCCAAGACACATAATCGTCAGATTCACCAAGGTTGAAATGAAGGAAAAAATGTTAAGGGTAGCCAGAAAGAAAGGTTGGGTTACCCACAAAGGGAAGCCCATCAGATTAACAGGAGATCTCTCCACAGAAACCCTACAAGCCAGAGGAGAGTGGGGGCCAGTATTCAACATTCTTAAAGAAAAGAATTTTCAACCCAGAATTTCATATCCAGCCAAACTAAGCTTCATAAGTGAAGGAGAAATAAAATCCTTTACAGACAAGCAAATGTTAAGAATTTTGTCAACACCAAGCCTGCCTTACAAGAGCTCCTGAAGGAAACACTAAACATGGAAAGGAAAAACTGGTATCAGCCATTGCAAAAACATACCAAATTGTAAAGACCATCGACACTACGAAGAAACTGCATTAACTAATGGGCAAAATAACCAGCTAGCATCATAATGACAGGATCAAAGTCACACATAACAATGTTAACCTTAAATGTAAATGGGCTAAATGTCCCAGTTAAAAGACATAGACTGGCAAACTGGATAAAGAGTCAAGACCTGTTGGTGTGCTGTATTCAGGAGACCCATCTCACATGCAAAGACACACATAGGCTCAAAATAGAGGAATGGAGGAATATTTACCAAGCAAATGGAAAGCAAAAAAAGAAAAAAAAAAAAAAAAGCAGGGGTTGCAATTGTAGTCTCAGTTAAAACAGACTTTAAACCAACAGAGATCAAGAAAGACAAAGAAGGACATTACATAATGGTTAAAGGAATCAATGCAACAAGAAGAGCTAACTATCCTAAATATATATGCACCCAATACAGGAGCACCCAGATTCATAAAGCAAGTTCTTATAGATCTAAGGGACTTAGACTCCCACACAATAATACTGGGAGACTTTAACATCCCACTATCAATATCAGACAGATCAACGACACAGAAAATTAACAAGGATCCAGGGTTAGAACTCAGCTCTGGACCAAGTGGACCTAATAGACATCTACAGAGGCCAGGCGCGGTGGCTCAAGCCTGTAATCCCAGCACTTTGGGAGGCCGAGACGGGTGGATCACGGGGTCAGGAGATCGAGACCATCCTGGCTAATACGGTGAAACCCCGTCTCTACTAAAAAATACAGAAAATTAGCCGGGCGAGGGGGCGGGCGCCTGTAGTCCCAGCTACTCGGGAGGCTGAGGCAGGAGAATGGCATAAACCCGGGAGGCGGAGCTTGCAGTGAGCTGAGATCCGGCCACTGCACTCCAGCCTGGGCGACAGAGCGAAACTCCGTCTCAAAAAAAAAAAAAAAAATAGACATCTACAGAACGCTCTACCCCAAGTCAACAGAATATACATTATTCTCAGTACCACATCACACTTATTCTAAAAACTGACCACATAATTGGAAGTAAAACACACCTCAGCAAATGCAAAGGAACGGAAATCATAACAAACAGTTTCTCAGACCACAGTGGAATCAAATTAGAACTCAGGATTAAGAAACGTACTCAAAACCACACATCTTCTTGGAAACTAAACAACCTGCTCCTGAATGACTACTGGGTAAATAACAAAATGAAGGCAGAAATAAATAAGTTATTTGAAACCAGTGAGAACAAAGACACAACATACCAGAATCTCTTGGACACAGCTAAAGCAGTGTTTAGAGGGAAATTCATAGCACTAAATGTCCACAGGAGAAAGCGGGAAAGATCTAAAATCGAGACCCTAACATCACAATTAAAAGAACTAGAGAAGCAAGGGCAAACAAATTCAAAAGCTAGCAAAAGACAAGAAATAACTAAGATCAGAGCAGAGCAGAACTGAAAGAGACAGAGACATGAAAAACACTTCAAAAAAAAAAAAAAAAAGAATCCAGGAGCTGGTTTTTTAAAAAGATTAACAAAATAGATAGACCGCTAGCCAGACTAATAAAGAAGGAAAGAGAGAAGAATCAAATAGATGCAATAAAAAATGATAAAGGGGAGAGCACCACTGATCCCACAGAAATACAAATTACCATCAGAGAATACTATAAACACCTCTATGCAAATAAACTAGAAAATCTAGAAGAAATGAATAATCCTGGACACATACACCCTCCCAAGACTAAACCAGGAAGAAATCGAATCCCTGAACAGACCTATAACAAGTTCTGAAATTGAGGCAGTAATTAATAGCCTACCAACCAAAAAAGCCAAAGACCAGATGAATTCACAGCCGAATTCTACCAGAGGTACAAAGAGGAGCTGGTGCCATTCCTTATGAAACTATTCCAAAGAATAAAAAAGAGGGACTCCTCCCTAACTCATTTTATTAGGCCAGCATCATCCTGATACCCAAACCTGACAGAGACACAACAACAACAACAACAACAATTCAGGGCAATATCACTGATGAACATCGATGTGAAAATCCTCAATAAAATACTGGCAAACTGAATCCAGCAGCACATCAAAAGGCTTATCCACCTTGATCAAGTTGGCTTCATCCCTGGGATGCAAGGCTGGTTCAACATATGCAGATCAATAAACGTAATCCATCACATAAACAGAAACAATGACCAAAACCACATGATTATCTCAATAGATGCAGGAAAGCCTTCGATAAAATTCAACACCCCTTCATGCTAAAAACTCTCAATAAACTAGGTATTGATGGAATGTAGCTCAAAATAATTAAGAGCTATTTATGACAAACCCACAGCCAGTACTGGTAATGGTATATTGAATAGGCAAAAGCTGGAAGCATTCCCTTTGAAAATGGCACATCATCTCAGCCCAGAATCTCCTTCAGCTGATAAGCAATTTCAGCAAAGTCTCAGGATATAAAAATCAATGTGCAAAAATCACGAGCATTCCTATACACCAATAATAGATAGAGAGCCAAATCATGAGTGAACTTCCATTCACAATTGCTACAAAAAGAATAAAATACCTTGGAATCCAACTTACAAGGGATATGAAGGAACTCTTCAAGGAGAACTACAAACCACTGCTCAAGAAAATAAGAGAGGACACAAACAAATGGAAAAACATTCCATGCTCATGGACAGGAAGAATCAATATTGTGAAAATGGTCATACTGCCCAAAGTAATTCATAGATTCAATGCTATCCTCATCAAACGACCACTGGCTTTCTTCATGGAATTAGAAAAAACTACTTTAAATTCAATATGGAACCAAAAAAGAGCCCATATAGCCAAGAGAATCCTATGCAAAAATAACAAAGCTGGAGGCATCATACTACCTGACTTCAAACTATACTACAAGGCTACAGTAACCAAAACAGCATAGTACCGGTACCAAAACAGATATATACACCAATGCAACAGAACAGAGGACTCAGAAATAATACCACACATCTACAACCATCTGATCTTTGACCAACCTGACAAAAACAAGCAATGGGAAAAGGATTCCCTATTTAATAAATGGTGTTGGGAAAACTGGCAGTCACATGCAGAAAACCGAAACTGGACCTCTTCCTTACACCTTATACAAAAATTAGGTCAAGATGGATTAAAGACTTAAACATAAGACCTAAAAGCATAAAAACCCTAGAGGAAAACCTAGGCAATACCGTTCAGGACATAGGCATTGGCAAAGACTTCATGACTAAAACACCAAAAGCAATGGGAACAAAAGCCAAAATTGACAAATGAGATCTAATTAAACTAAAAAGCACAGTAAAATAAACTATCATCAGAGTGAACAGGCAACCTACAGAATGGGAAACAATTTTTGCAATCTATCCATCTGACAAAGGGCAAATATCCAGAATCTACAAAGAACTTAAACAAATTTACAACAAAAAAAACTATCTCAACAAAATGTAGGCAAAGGATATGAACAGACACTTCTCAAAAGAAGACATTTATGCGGCCAACAAACATGAAAAAAAGCTCATCATCACTGGTCATTAGAGATATGCAAACCAAAACCACAATGAGATAGCATCTCACATCAGTTAGAATGGCAATCATTAAAAAATCAGGAAACAACAGATGCTGGAGGGGATGTGGAGAAATACGAATGCCTTTACAGTGTTGGTGGGAGTGTAAATTAGTTCAACCATTGTGGAAGACAGTGTGGCGATTCCTCAAGGATCTAGAACCAGAAATACCATTTGACCCAGTAATCCCATTACTGGGTAGATACCCAAAGGATTATAACCCATTCTACTATAAAGACGCATGCACATGTATGTTTATGGCAGCACTGTTCACAATAGCAAAGGCTTGGAACCAACCCAAATGCCCATCAATGATAGATTGGATAAAGAAAATGTGCCACATATACACCATGGAATCCTATGTAGACATAAAAAAGGATGAGTTCATGTCCTTTGCAGGGACATGGATGAAGCTGGAAACCATCATTCTCAGCAAACTAACACAGGAACAGAAAACCAAACACCATATGTTCTCACTCATAAGTGGGAGTTGAACAATGAGAACACATGGACACAGGGAGGGGAACATCACACACCAGGGCCTGTCGTTGGGTGGGGGCTAGGGGAGAGATAGCATTAGGAGAAATACCTAATGTAGATGACGGGTTGATGGGTGCAGCAAACCACCATGGCAGGTATATACCTATGTAACAAACCTGTACATTCTGCACATGTATCTGAGAACTTAAAGTATATAGAAAGAAAAAAAAAAAAAACACACAAGCGAAAAATATGGTTGGTTTTTCAACTTAGCTGGCTTTGTTTTGTAATATAAAGTTGTGACGCTGACATAATGAACTGGACAAGGAGCCAGGAGGTCTGAGTTCTATGACTGTTCTGTTGCTGATTTTTCTAAGGAGGTTTGGGAGTTCCTTTCTTCCCCAAAGACTTATATACTGCCTATTTTCAAAGAACTTGAAGTTCTTTCTCATATATTACCTCATATTAGCTTTGCGGATTTTAATTAAAAAGATTTCACAGGGGCATACATACATAATAAAAACATTCTCATAAAATATATAAGACAAGTCCCTATTTCCGTACTTAACATTCTTAACAGTCATCCTTTCAAGACAAACTACTCCTTTCTTCTTTTTTCCATAATTGTCTGTATTTCCTAGGTAACCACGTTAAAAATATAACAGAAGTCTCTGCGTTAATTTAACTCATGTCTTATGTAGATAATGGCCCCACTAGGTTGTAATCCCCAAAGTGACACCATATCTAATGGTCACCGCTGAATGCCCCATGCCTAACAGTCCTGGGCACAGAGCAGGCTTGAAGGATTGAAGTAACAGAATGAATGAAAAAACAATATGCTTTCTTGCTCAGTGCCAATTTCACGTTCTTCTCTCCTTTCATGGCAATTCTTATTTCTTTCCTTTTTGACACTTTAATATCATGGATTACTCTCTAATAATTTAAGCATAAAACTAGTCTTCCCCCAAATCCTTCACGCTGCAGTTATTTCATGGGGTTCTGGGGCCCACAACATCTACTTGTCACTTTCCTTTCACTCCTTGCCTTGTCAGGAAACACCCCCGGGTGCTGGCATTTCTTTTGCCTCCGGGCTGTCTTTAGTCTAAGAGAAATTCCTGAGGGTTCAAAATGTCTGTGTTGCACTGTGGAATAGATTTTCTAGGGTATTACATTACAACAGTACTTAAGCGAGGCTGATGTGTACCCTAAACCCTTAATGTATACCCTAAAATGTACTCTACAACTAAAAAGCATTCACAGAGGTTTTAATTTATGAGCATTTTCACAGTTCTGAGTACTATAGATGCCTCCCCTCTCCCTCACCAAAACAAAAATGGGAGCACCCCAACAACCTTTCTGTGATACCTGATCTATGGGAGTGGGAAGAGGCACAACTGTGGTGAGTGATTAGCAAGGGCTACCTGGTGAAGTGGGGGGACAGGGAAGGCAGCCACAGGCTGCAGTATTCCCTTCCCTTGCTTGGGATCAACTCCTGTTTTTACCATGCTGCCACCCTGTATCTCAGAGCCCTTCCTACATGTGCAGCATGTGAAAACATATTGAAATCCTCTTTGGATCACAATACATCTGTTCTAAGAGGCTGAATGAGAGATGCCAGGGGAACATTAACTCAGAATCTCCTAACTTGAGTGCAATTAAAATCTCAGCCACAGTGTGGAATTAATGTAGCCCTTTGCATTTTAAATACATATTTTAATTAAATGACACCCATCTGTAGAATATGAGACTGCATTTTTATTGAGGATTTCAAATGATATAATCTGTTCCTATGAAGCGTAAATGGCTTGGTTCATGTTTCCAAAAACCTCAAAAGAATTATACAGATCTGGTATAAGCACATGTGGTGACACTCAATTTTGCTTAAATTTAAATCTGTTTAACTTGCATGCTAAATGTTGTTTGTGTGGTAAGATTTAGATAGTATATAAAGAGTGACAGAAAATAAGAGCACAGCCTTTTAAATGTCTTGGGGTACATCTCCACAGAGGCTGTCAAAGGGAACCAGAGGATCAAAGGTGGCACATCTCTGCTCGGGCTGAAGCTATGTAGCCACGATGATCATCTTTTAATTAATTTAACCTAATGAGAAGTGTCATCTAAGGTAAAGGGTATGTTAATGAGCCCAACTAACAAAACATAGGCAGGACAGCTACTTGGGAGTTGCACAATTAGCTCTGACAGAAAAGATTTGAGGTATGTGTAAAGCTTCTCAAGAAATTAAACTACACTAACAAGGAGAGAGCAAATGCATTATTGTCTATTTAGAGCTGTTATTTGGTATCTTTGTTTGATCTGGAATTTTCACCTGTATTTCCACAGTAAGTATGTTCTTTAAGAAGACAAGGCCCTAGATGAGACAGAATTTAACCTGGGTTCTAGACCTGGCTGTGGCAGCAATCTTGAGGTGTGACCTTGGGAGAGAGTCAGACATCTTGGTTCAGTTTTCACATTCATAAACTGCTAGGAGATAGCAAAGAGGTGTTGAGATTAAGTGTGCGGGCACTGGAGTCTGACCGCACAGCTTTAAATCCTGTTTCCACCAAGCTTGGCCTCAATTTCCTCCTCTAAAAAATGAGGGCAGCCACCACCTTCCCCCATAGGCTGCTGCAAGGACTAGATGAGGTACCACATGAGAGTGCATAGACCAGAGCCTGCTTCCTACCTGGTTGGTGTTCTATAAATGCCAGCTATTAACTGCTGTTGAAAGAGTCTGGTCTGAGAGTCACACTGGCCTAGGTTCCAGTCTTGGCTGTGCCAATTACTTAGTCATGGTTTTTGTAAAGTTACTCAATCTTTGAAACTTAGTTTTGTCATCAGAAAAATGGAGGCATTAATACCTACTGTGTTAACTTCCCAGTGCTGCTGTGACATTACCATGTACCTTATGGCTTAAAACAACATCCATTTATTATCTTACAATTCTGGAGATTAGAGGTTGGATATGAGACTGGGCGCGGTGGCTGATGCCTGTAATCCCAGCACTTTGGGAGGCCAAGGCGGGCGGCGGATCACCTGAGGTCAGGATTTCAAGAGCAGCCTGGCCAACATGGCAAAACCCCGTCTCTACTAAAAATACAAAAATTAGCGGGGTGCAGTGGCATGCGCCTGTAGTCCCAGCTACTCGGGAGGCTGAGGCATGAGAATTGCTTGAACCTGGGCGGCGGAGGTTGCAGTGAGCTGAGATCATGCCACTGCACTCCAGCCTGGGCAACAGAGCAGCACTCCGTCTCAAAAATGAAAAAAAAAAAAAAAAGAAACAAGTTTCACATGAGTCTCAATGGCTTAAGTAAGTGTCAGAGGCTCTAGGGGTGAATCCATTTACTTGCCTCTTCCAGCTTTGGGAGGCTGCCTGGCTTCCTCCTCATCTTCAAAGCCAGCAATGAGGGTTGAGTCTTTCTCACATTGCATTACTCTAATCTACTCTTCTGTCTCCCTCTTCCACTTTTAAGAGCCCTTGTAATTACAGTGGGCTCACCTGCATAACCCAAGATAATCTCCCTATTCTCAGGTGAGCTGAGAACGTTAGTTGTCATTTGCCTCACATTTTTGTAGGTTCTGGGGATTAGGATGTGGACATCTTTGGGGAGCCATTTATTCTGCCTACCAAACTTACACAGGTTGTGAAAATTAGAGATGATATCCTAAAATCTTCAGTATAGCATCTCATGTATCATAAATTCTCAGCATATGGCAGTGCTTGTCATTGGAGCAGACTACTGGCTGAGGTTCTGTCAAACTTGCAAGTTCTGTGATCTTATAATCAATCATATAGCAATATCCCTGATGAACCCAGATGCTAAAATCCTTAACAAAATACTAGCTAACCGAATCCAGTAACATATCAAAAAGGTAACCCGCCATGATCAAGAGGGTTTCATACCAAGGATGCATAAAGGGATGCTGGATTTTGTCAAATGCTTTTTCTGCATTTATTGAGATGATCATGTGATTTTGGTTTTTAATTCTGTTTGTGTGGTATATCACATTTATTGGTTTGTGTATGTTAAATAACAAGCAGCGAGATTGAAATGGTAATTTAAAAATTACCAACAAAAAAAGTCAAGGACCAGATGGATTCACAGAATTCTGCCAGACATTCAAAGAATTGGTACTAATCCTACTGACACTATTCCACAAGATGGAGAGAGAGAGAGCTCTCCCTAAATCATTCTATGAAGCTAGTATCTATCACCCTCATACCAAAACCAGGAAAGGACATAACCCAAAAAGAAAACTACAGACCAATATCCCAGATGAACATGGACGCTAAATTCCTTGTAAGTTTTAATCATTATTTAGTTTTAAGTACTCAACTCCAAACTCTCTTCTGATGGACAAATTTTTTTTCAATAAATCTAAACATATTAGGTATTCTAATCAAAATCCTCCTCCTCCAAGAAGCTCTCCTGAGAGCTCAGCTATTCCTCTCTGGGCTAGCTACATCCTAAGTTTGTGGCAGAGCTGTTATCTTGGCATATCCTATCATGATCATTCTGGAGATAACTTTCTCTTTCTGTAACTACTCTAGATCCCCATTTCTTGTAGCAGCGCATGTTTTCCTATTTTTATGTCAAGTCCTTCAGTTTGGTAGATTCTATGGAAGACTGCATGGAAGATAAGTTTTCTGAGAACTTGTATGTCTGAATTCTTCCCTTACATGGAACCGGTAGTGTGGTTAGATACACAATTCTAGGTTGAAAATCAATTTTCTTAGAATCTTATAGTTTTTTCCTTTTTGTCATCTAGCTTCTTCTGCCACTTTTGAGAACTCATTGCTTTTCTGCTTCTTTTCTAGATGTCCTTTGTAGAAAAACTTTCATTTTTTTCTTCTTCTGACAGTTGTAGGGTTTTCTTTTCAACTCGAGGGTTCTGCAATTTTGTGATGACTGCCTTAGTGAGGATGTAGGTCTGTTTTCATCCGCTGGGTCCTTTCGTTTTGAAAATTCCTGTTTTCCATTTTGGGAAGTTTTCTTAATTTTGTTTATGGCCCTCTCTATTTTCTCTCTTTTCTTTCTCTGTGGACATATAATTCAGTTATGGACTACCCTGCTGTTCCATAGGGTCCTTTTTCTGTTTTGCCTTTTTATTCCATCTTCATGGATATTTCAATTCTACCTTCTGGTCTTTCTTCTGAGATTTTTATTTCCCTTTATTTTTTATTTCTAAGAGTTCTTGTTTTCTGAAAGTTCCTTTCATATAGTATACTATGCTTATTTCATGAATACAATATCTTCTCTTATTTCTTCTAGGAATACTAACTTTCATTTTTTAAAGATTTTCTTAATTTCTGGATAATCCTGGTTTCCTCTAAGTTGCTTTTTCTGTTTGTTTTGGTCTCTGTTTCCTATAATAAGGTCTCTTCAAATATCTACTCTTCTTGGCTGTCTGCTCATATTTACGTGGGGCTGACTGAAGTTTTGTGTCTGGAGGTAAGGCTGATGCACTGTAGTCGTCTTTGTAGGTGATCTGGCTGGTCTCTTTTAATGGAGAACCACTGATGTTAGTGTCTATCTCCTGCCTCCACCTGCCCCATCCTGGTGCTTATCAGATTTTTCAGAAAAAAAGACTTTCTAGTCTTTTGTCTGAAGTTATATTCCTGGATGCCAGCCAGTAGGAAAAAGAACAGAAGTGTCAGCAGTCATTAATGTAAACTTTGCCTAATTTCAGAACAACAGCCCTCACACTCAGCTATGACTTATGTCCCTCAGTCCAAGGAATCTCTATTTTACCATTTTCAGAAACTAAACCTCTCCAGTGCTCAGCTGCAATTCTGATAGGAGCAGTGGCACAGGTACATGAAGTAAGAGAGAAAAATCTGAGGGTAAATATCTCCTAAACAGACTTTTAACAAGTCCTCCTGTTTTTAGCCTTATCTTCATTTCCTCCTTCAATGTCAGTAGCTGTGCCAATTCTCTATCTTTTGGGTTAAAAAAGAACTTCTGGAATATAACACATATATTATTCAGTGAGTGATATTTGTGTCAGAGTAGGTACTATAGGAAAGATTGTTTAAGAAAAAGTAAGAGAAGTCAAAGTAGAAGGTCAGAGAGAACAGTTTCAGTAAAGAAAATCCACATTTAGCAAGGGGTAAAATAGGCATATAATTAAATATTTTGCTTTAAATGTGTACATTAATGACCAAAATACTGTGGAAACAATAATCATACCATTTAACCCTAACAGAAATTCATAACAGAAATAAATGGATGACTAGAGAGGAACATCCCAGTGCTATAAGACATTAATAATTGTTACTATCAGTGTTTGAAATGTGAGGGAGAAAAAAAAAAAGGAAAAGGAATGATAGTACTTGCAAAAATAAGAAAAATGGTTGATTCATTTGAATAAGTAGCCAATCTGGCAAATAAAAGCAGGGTAGAAGATTTCAGGCCCTCACTGGAAGCATTTTGTTAATTTAATTCAATTTGATAAAACATTTATTAAGTGCCTGCTATGTTCAAGGAGTTATGCCCTGAACTAATTTTATTACTGATACTGACCCTGTCAACATCTAAATCAACAGGAAGTATCACGAGGCACCAAGCAGCACACTCAGATTGGCTGTGATTTCTACCTGGTGCTCTGGTTTACAATCTAAGTCACAATATGAAGCACTGCTGAGGAAAAGGAATCATAGTGCTAACTGATCTGGCAGTGGTGACTGGGTTAAGTAATACACATGACTAATTCAGTGTGGAAAGTAGAAAATTAAGTAGACTGCAGCATGGCTAATTAACCCCTAATGAATTTGAGCTAAATAGCTATTTTCACTATTCTTGTTTTCTAGCTCTTCTGAGTATATTACTGGGATGCATTTCTCAACTGTTTAGATGTTTCAAATGGTTCTGCTGAAGCGAATAGAAGATCCTGACAATGAAGCCTTTTGTTGTTTCATGACGTATGTGAAACCTTAAGAAATAATCCTTATAAAGGGTGGGTATACAAAAGAAATGATGGAGGAATCCATTATCCAAAGAGTGAACACAGGAAATGCCACATTAACATTTAAAAATCTTGACTTTCCAAAGACCAGAGTGGCTTGAACTCCTTAGATTCTATAAGGAAAATCCTAATTTAGACTAAGTTATACTGTGCATCGGGATTTTACTGAAGACTAAAGACTATAGTTATTCAAAAGTAAGTCCTTGAAAGTTATGGCAGATATTTTAATTAATGCATATTTACTCTAAAACTTCCAGCATATAGGGCATTAAGGAAGTATCAGTATTCTGTACACCTTCCTAAAACTATTCAGGGTCACTCAGATATTTAACAGTCTATAATTATTCTGCCTTTCCAAAATAAAACTATTTCTCAGAGGTCTAACTGAAAAAAAAAAAATCACTGTGAGCAATCCATTCAATGAGACATGTTACAAATTAATCTCTAATGAAGAAAGGAAGAAAAGCTTTGACTTTAGGGAACACTTGCATTGAAAACTTAATTTAGTTAATTTTAAGCCATGAATGTAAAGATCATTTTGAGTATGCCATTGAGGAACACTGAAAAGATGCATCATTTCAATTGCACATTTTAGCCTCTCTATATAGTCCTCACATTGACAAAAAAAAAAAAAAAAAAAAAAAAATCAACTGTATTATCACTTGGAAAATAAGTCACTTTTTCTTATCACTTTTTATAAGAAAATGCATAGAAAACATGCTCTCTGTACAGGCCAAAGTGATTAATTATAAATATCTTTTTTTGGTATTGTTTCTTCATAATTCACCAGTGTGGTGGAATAAGTATGATCATAATTCTTTGCAGCTTTTCCCATTAAGAAATAGAGTCTTTTCCTCACCTCTTAAATCTTGATTGGCTTTATAGCTTACACTGACTGATAGGATATGGATGAAGTTCTGTTATGTGATTTTCAGAATCTGGGCCTTAGCTATTCCAGCTTCAGTCTTTGCCTTCTTGGAGCTGCCCTGAGACCTGTGTGCATTGAAGCAGCCCAGACTAAAGGACCACACGGAGAGAGGCCTCCAGTCTTCTCACATGATGCAGCCCCGACTTAGCCACCAGCTGAGCACAGCTACTTGAGGAGCTCTGGCTAGAAAAGTTGCTCAGTCAACTCACTGAATTGCGAGAAGTATCTGGGCTGGTTTGTTCTAAATGCCAGGTACAGATAACGGAAAGGTCAAGTTTCTGTACACTCCAGCATTGGCCATGATATGCTTCACTTTGCAATGATTCAAACAGACAAAAGAGCTTCCATGGAGGAAGAACTGTTGTTAGTCTGCTTGTCTGTCAGAAAATCCCATCCTATTTGAGCCACCTCTATCTTTTACCACTTACTTTAAGTTATATGGAAAGAATCTGGAGACTGCTAAAGTCCTAATTATGTCATATTATCAGCTACAATTCACAGTGTTCATCTAAAAACAAAACAAAGAAAAAAAAAAAGAACAAAAAGCAATGGTACTACTGTCCCTGTGGTCCCATAACAACTTCATTTGGAGACAATAGTGTCTAAAGCAATTGATGGCCCCCAGCCACAGCTGCAGACCCAGGCCTCCCTGTGGTCTTGGGGGCCAGAAGCAGGCAGGAGCCCTGCCCTCCCAGGTGCAGCTGCTGCCACCCAAACTGGAGCTGCAGACCTGGGCATCTCTGGACTCAGGGACCTGGGAAGCCCCCCAACTGCCCCTGAAGGCTCAGAAGTGCCTACTCTCACTACCTGGCTTCTCAATGCTCCCAGTGCCCACTCTGATCTTGGAGCAAAGTTGAGGCTAAGCCTGGGCACTGTTGCAACCTGGTCATGTATGCACGCACTCAGGGCAGTGCTGACACGCCAGCCCCTACTCGCCATTGGGTGCTGGCTTGTCAGGAGGGGGGCTGATGGGGTGCCAAGGGCAGCTTGGTGCAGGTCTGTAGGCGCCCCTTGGCATGAACAGCCTGGGTACCATGAACAGCAGCAGGAGGCAGACAGGCCTCCTGACAAGGGCAGGTTCCCAGTGAAGCCCCACCTTTAAGCAAGGGAAGGTCTGAAGCCTGGGGGCCAGGCTGCCACTCCCATGGACCAGAATGGGACCTTATGTTGCTTTTTCCAGGCCCAACCATGGACCAATCAACATACACTTCCTCCCCTCTGAAGCCCAGAAAAGCCCCAGACTCAGCCAGATTTAAGCAATCAACAGGATGACCTGCCTGCAGAGAGGAGCTACCCACTCCAGGGTCTCCTCTCTGCCTAGAGCTGAACACTTGACAGGACGACCAGCTGCAGAGAGGAGCTACCCACCCCAGGGTCTCCTCTATGCTGAGAGCTGAACACTCATTGGGATGCCTTTGCTACACAGAGGAGTTATCCACCACAGGTCTCCACTGAGCTGTTTTGTTGCTCAAAAAAACTCCTCTTCACTCTGCTCACCCAACACTTGAACATGTAACTCATTCTTCCTGGATGTAGGATAAGAAATCAGGACCCACTCAATGGCACAGTTAAAAGAGGCATAAGCCGGGTGCGGTGGCTCACGCCTGTAATCCCCCCACTCTGGGAGGCCGAGACGGGCAGATCACGAGGTCAGGATATCAAGACCATCCTGGCTAACACAGTGAAACCCCATCTCTACTAAAAATACAAAAAATTAGCCGGGTGCGGTGGTGGGCACCTGTAGTCCCAGCTACACGGGAGGCTGAGGCAGGAGAATGGCGTGAACCCGGGAGGCAGAGCTTGCAGTAAGCAGAGATTGCGCCACTGCACTCCAGCCTGGGCGACAGAGTGAGACTCTGTCTCAGAAAAAAAAAAGAGGCATAATGTAAATAGGGCTGAGACACTCCCCTTGCTCACCAAGTTGCAAGCAACAAGAAGGAGAGAAGAGAGGAGAGAAGAGCTGCAGCCCCTTGGGGAGCCCAGATTTAGGAGCTCCCCAAGCCAGGGTTGTGACACCCTCTTTGGGGCTCTGCAGTTCCTGGTGTCTCCAAGCTTCCATGTGCCACCGTGTTCCCTGGTGCCAGCTGTGGAAGCTGCCTGTGGTATGCCTGGTCCAGCTGCAGCCTCGCAGGCAGCTGGCGCCCATGTTGGCACCTGGAGTTGCCCATCTCACTGCAGCCAGTGTATCTGGCTGTGAGCAGTGGCTGGAGCTGACGCTCAGTTGCTCACACCCCGCTTGCCGCTCTGCTTGCCCTTGGCAGGCATGGGATCCAGGCCGGTAGCGCAAGCCAAGCCGAGCACAGCCTGCCAGGTCAAGTGAGCCCAGTGGTCCTGAGCAAAACTCAAAGGCACCAGTGGCCACAGAGGCTTCCTGCTAGTGAAGAGACACCCCAAGGATCCCGTAACACAATGATCTCCAAACCTCTTTGATTATGTATTCCAACAGCAAAAAATATTTGTGTCCAGATTCAGAGTAAATGTATATTTAGTTATTTATATATACTGGTACTAATACATTATATAAGTTTAAAAATATAACCAGAAATCAATAAAAAGTAAGCTAAAGACGAAACAAGTGATATTCTTAAATGTCTTCCTAATGATTACAGCTTCAACATGTAATAGGTAATATTTCAAGGCACACATACACTTAGAGCAAGGTTCATGTTAATAATTGTAGATGTAAATCCATATTCCAAATAATGTCCTTGACAAGTTCTTTTGCCAGTTTCCAGTCATCTGATTAGATTATTACTGCTTAGATAATTATAATGTGACTGATGAAGATCCCCGCCAGGAACAATGACAATGCCAGCTCTGCCATTTTCTCATCGTTCAGTTTTGCTTATAGTGTCAATCCAAAGTTTCCCTTTGAAGTCACTTATCCATTTGGGGAAGGTGAGTTTAGTAAAAATTAAAAAATGTAATCTACCTGGAACATATTACAAAATGTTGAAAATTTTAAAAAATGGCTGAAGATGCCAAAGTGAGCCTCTCTCTACTGAGGAATCCTTGGGGTTCCTGCAGGACTCCTTCCGTATAGTACTTCACATATGGCTCAAATGAGGGCTATCATGTCATCGCTTATGTTAAATATTAGTAAAACTTGCATCGTTTCTGACTGTTTTACTTTTAAAAAGTATACATAAATGGTCTCATGTTTCCTTCCCATGCTTCAATGTATTGTTTTACACAATTCTTGGGGGGCATATAGCCAACATTGTAAACAGCTGATCTGGAGAACAAGCCAGTAAGTTTAAATTTCCATTGTCAATGTTGAATTCTCTAGGAGTGAAAGGAGGGCACTCTCTAGGGCTTTTAAATTTTTTTCTTTTCTTTTCCTTTTTGAGATAGGGTCTTTCTCTGTTGCCGGGCTGGAGGGCAGTGGTGCAATCACACCTCACTGCAGCCTTGACATCCCAGGCTCAAGTGGTCCTCCCACCTTAGTCTCCCTAGTAGCTGGGACCACATGTGTACATGACCATGCCCAGCTAACTAAAAAAAAAAAAAAATTTTTTTTTTTTGTAGAAATGGGGCTACACCTGGCTAAATAATTTTTTTTTTTTTTTTTTTTTGTAGAGATGAGGTCTCCCTATGTTGCCGTCTGGTCTCAAACTCCTGGGCTCAAGAGATCTTCCCACCTCAGTCTCCCAAAGTGCTGAGATTACAGGCATGAGCTACTGTGCCTGGCCACCACCTGGCCAAATTTTTTATTTTCTATTTCAAGAGGTGGTAAGAAGTAATGATTGATTTGAAGGCGGCAAACTCTTGACCTCAAGTGATCCACCCACCTTGGCTTCCAAAAGTGCTGGGATTACAGGCGTGAGCCACCATGCCTGGCCTATATATATTATTATCATATCTGAGAAACATACTGAACTTTCCTTCAGAAGACGTCACATATATAAGCAATCAGAGAGTTGAGAAGAAGTAGAAAAACATGTTAAGTACATCTAATCTCAAATGACTAATTTCCACAATTTCACTTCTGGGTATATACCCAAACGATCTGAAAACCAGGACTTGAACAGATATTTGTCCCCCCATGTTACAGCAGCATTACTCACAATAGGCAAAAGGTGGAAGCACCCTAAGCATCCACTGATGGATGAATGGAGAAATAAAGTGTGGTACAGTCATTCAATAGAGTATCTGCAGCTTTCAAAAAAGAAGGGAATGTTAACACATGTTTCAACATGGATGGACCTTAAAGACATCATGCTAAACAAAACAAGTCTGTCACAAAAGGACAAATACTATATGATTCCACTTATATGGGCCACCTAGGGTAGTCATATTCATACAGATAGGAAATAGAATGCAGGTTGCTAAGGGCTGGAGGGAAGGAGAAATGAGGGATTATTGTTTAAGGAATATGGAGTTTTAGTTTGAGACGATGAGAAAAGTTCTGCAGATGGATGATGGTGATGGTTACTCAATAATGTGAATGTACTGAATGCCCCAAACTGGACATTTAAAAATGGCTGAAATGATAATAAAAACGAACACAAATTTCCATTCCTAGCGAACACTCCTAAGATCCTAGCAGAACTGAGACTCCCAGAACTCCCGTAAGTGTGTTATTAGGCAGCAGAGAGGCATACACAGCTAACCAGATTATTGTCACCCCTGTGGAAGAGGCCCAGCTGAAGCTTGGATAGATCTTAACTAGAGCTATTCCAAAGCCCACTTCAACACAGACAGAATCATTCCGTTGATGTTAAAAGGCCTGAGTCCCAGAGCTACTGTGGGCTCTGAAATTAGCTGGTCTGCCATTTTTGTAATAGTTTTTACTGAAGACACAATTCAGCAGTTTCTTTCTTTCTTTTTTATTTTTCTGAGACAGAGTCTTGCTGTTGTCAGCTCACGCTGGAGTGCAAAGGCATGATCTTGGCTCACTGCAACCTCTGCCTCGTGGGTTCCAGCAATTCTCCTGCCTCAGCCTCCTGAGTAGCTGAGATTACAGGTGCCTGTCACCACGCTTGGCTAAATCTTGTATTTTTAGTAGAGATGGGGCTTCACCATGTTGGCCAGGCTAGTAACTCCTGGCCTCAGGTGATCCACCCGCCTCGGCCTCCCAAAGTGGTAGGATTCAGGTGTGAGCCACTGCGCCCGGCCAATTCAGCAGCTTCTTCATTGCCATATTTCTTGATATGCTGACATACAAGTTCACAGAGGAAGTAATTTAATGAGAGCTTGAGGTTTAACCTTAAGTTTCACTCATTGTGCCCCTGAATAAATACGACCTTACCCTATGCCTATGTTCCAAGGACATGTGGATTTTGGAAGGCTGTTAAACTTAAGAGCTCAAAATCTAATTTCAACTGCAATACAGCAAAGATCTTTTGAGATGAAATTAAACTATCAAGCAGAATGGGCAGAATAACCTAGTTATCAATAGGAAGGACAGGAGCAGGGGGAAATAAACAGAGGGCGAACTTGGGCATTTCACGGTGAGTACCACTTTCGGCAACTATTGGTAGCTAAATGAGAAAGAGAGAAATAAAATATTCTTGGGAAGAATAAGAATGAGGAAAAGAGCTTAAAAAAGAGGAAGCAGAAGAAACTACTATTTATCACGTGATCACTGTTTGTAGGCATTGTACCAGGTGTTGTGTATACATTAGTTGAGCT
Source organism: Rhinopithecus roxellana (assembly GCF_007565055.1). NCBI lineage: Eukaryota > Metazoa > Chordata > Mammalia > Primates > Cercopithecidae > Rhinopithecus > Rhinopithecus roxellana. Next base: position 59,310,138 of record NC_044554.1, read on the forward strand.
GATCCTCCAAACAACCTATGAGGGATTTATAATACAAATGACACCATCAGCAATGTCAAGTACCTTGTCCAAGGACAAGCCCATACTCCTCTATTGAGTTACGCTGGTGCTGAGGACTAGAATTAAGGCAGGAGTGTAACAGATGTTGAGGTTGCCTCGGTATTCCATGGGTAGGGCTGGGTCAAGGGACAGAAAGTCCAGGCACAGCATTCAAGAAAAGCACCCCTTCCCATTCATTTTGTGGGAATGGGAGCTGGTGGGAGGAGTTTCCGGCCGCTGGTGGTGCTTGTGGCAGCCATCTGTCTGTCAGTGACCCATGCTCCGCTTCCTGGAGAGAGGCAGATACAGCAGCATATGCAAAACTCTTTTGTGGGGGTGTTTCTCTAGCACACTTCCAAGATTTCTGTGAAAAGCTAAAAGGCTGCTGGCTTGAACAAATGCGTTAATTGGACTTGTGGTACCATTAAACAAGTAATACGATGGTAGATTTTTAGTCACAGTCCCTCTTTTAGAAGCAGACGTGACCAGCATCTCCTGTCTCTGGGTAAAGTTTGAGCAAATATTTTTCATCGTAAAGCCAATCCTAAAGGGCAGCCCTTATTATTAATGTATGAAGACAGACTACAATGCTATTTCTGTTTGATGCTTACAACAATAACCCATAAATCTTAAAATGAATATTTTGGTGAGATTCTCTAACACAATCTTTTTCAGCATTCTGATGTCACTATTGAAAGACTGTACCCATAAAAGGTCAAAATCTTATCATCAAACTTCTTGAATGAAGTTCTATACTTCCCTGAAAATTGGGAGAGACTCTTGGACAGAGAAGCAGGCCCTGAGGCCTAAGGAGAGAGTTCCCAGCGACAGAAGATGTGTGGCTGTCTTCTTGGGGTCCAAAGCTTGGGTAAAGCATACAGATCTTTTAAAATCCTTTCAGAACCACAGGGAGTAGAATTTTTTCAGGCTCTAAAACAGTTAAAAATTTCAATAATGAGCTATACATAGAAAGATGTTGTTTGAAGTGGCATGTATCCCTCGGGTGTCAGGCTAATGACTTTATCATTTTCCTTTCAGGAAGTTTCTCATATAAAGACGGTCTATATTTACTGAAAGATCTACTTATATCGTTTATCACCACCTTTTGGAGGTTCTATAATATAATAATTCTGATAATACTCTCCTCGCCTTGTCTTCTAACTACATCAGGCTTCATAATACCTCATCTTTGCCATACACTGTGTGTTTTAGCAGAATGGGGGAATCCAAAGAGATAGAGAATACACATGTATTAGAAAATAAAAAGAATAAAACAGGGAAGACCCCCAGTTGCAATTAAAATGCAATAGGCCTTACTGCACATCCCAATGCTAGTTAATACAGACATTTCCAATAAGTTTAATCTTTTAAGTGGTGATTGCTAGAAAAAAAAAAAAGAAATCAAGTTTGCGTTTCTTAAAAGACAAGAGAGACGAAAATGACTTGTCATATCTGGCTGGTTTGGAAATATAAAATCCAATTCTGAAGAAGCAGAGATAAGAAAAGTGTGGTGGAAGTGCCATCAGCTTAGCAAACACTAAATAATGAACAATGCAGAGACTGTCCGGCATGATAAAATACTCTATTAGAGGGACTGTTTTTAAATTAGTGATAATTGTGGCACATCCACAGTGAAAGGTTATTGAATTTTTATCTGTAGCAAGAAGCTTTTGACAGACTTGCTGAAAAGTCACCTACAAATAGTACCTTCTTTAGATGAATTTGACCAAAGGGGTTTTCCAGCATGTAACATCTTTCTGACATTTACAGGATTTTTGCTTCCTTGAAGAATCTGATCAGATATTCTTGGCTTCTATAAAGACACTTAGGTTTTTCATCAGTCTTACTGAAAAGTCCTCATTACTCTTCCTTTCATAAAAATTGGATTAAGACGTTGGTTAAGAACTCTAGTCAAATCCACCTAGGATTCAACAACCAGAGCTCAAAGATGTTAGTACACAGAATTAACTGCTATTAATAAGGAACACTATGCCTTAGAGACCTATACCTGACCTACCTCTGTACCCATATGAAGAAGCAAATCTTTTATTGTATAATTTACAATATTTAATATAAATCACAGTATTGAATTTAAGATAATAAGACAACCTCTCCCTGAATGCATGATTACCAAATTTGGTTCCAAAATAGGTCCTTTGGGGGCAGGAGGTACAGCTTTTACATCTCAGCTTCTGAAAGAGACTAAAATAATGTCAAGCTCACTTTTCCCCACTCCTTCTTTTAAAGTGTATTATTCAATACCCATTTATACTAAATGTTTTATTCAATACCATTTATACTAGGCACACAGCATTGCATTCGCCTTGCTGCTGTGGCTTTGGGAGATGGCTGAACAACAGCATTGCCTCCGTGGGGAAACAAAGGCACACTGGTTTGGTGTGCTTGTAGCTCTGTCACTCATAACTTATAATAGGTGATTATATTGTTTTTCCAGACACTCTGGTCTGCACTCTGAGAACAGACAGATGTGGTCTAGATTTTTGTCACTGACTGATTTTGACGTTGGGCAACTGCCAAACTTTTGCATTTCATGATCATGCCTTGTAAAACTGAGAATATAAAGGCTGGTTTGTCAACTACAGCTTGAGGCAGGGATAAGAGATTAAGAATGAGTGGTTATAAAGGTCCCTGAAAGTCTGAAACGTAATCTAAAAGTTGAATCCATGATCATTACCGTAGTATCCTTTGGGGCCATTACACGCATACGATTCGCACATCCTGCCCCTTTGCTACATTTTCCTGGGCTGTCTGGAAAAAGTCTTTATGCACTATTGATTAATAAGGAAGCTTTTTGAAAAAAAGCACGTCCAGTTCACATTTAGAACATTTTTCTAAATTCAGTCCCACGAGGTAATGGAGAATTCTTCCACGTCACTTCAGGCCAGCCCTTCCATCTTCTTTCTGATTTCCCTGTCAGGATTTGTCTCCCCTCACCCACTGCATTTTGTAGGAGATCTAAACTTAGTTTCAAGGGTGAAGAATGGAAAGACACACTCTTTCTCTGGTGAGGAGTTCATTAAGCCATGATTTCACACGGGTTCCTGGGCTTATCTCAGGTTTTAAAGCAACCAAGTGTCTAAGGGTTTTTCTAGATAAGAGGCCAGATTGAATAGCACAATCAGCGCCTTCAGGTACAATCTTCCACTGCTCCTCATTGGAACGCATGGTTCTGCTCGGCAACCACATCAGTCCCCTCAGATGTCTTGTTCAAGTCACTCTGCTGCAGCAGCCGCTCCTCCTCTCTGCTGTGCGGGGTGTCGGCTCAGGCTCTGGCGACTCTGCATTTCCACCATCTTCTCTGGCTCTGCAATTTCAGCATGCCATTTTAGAGCCTTCTCTTGCTTTCGAACTCCTTCTGTCTCTCCTCTTTCCCAGAGATTTTTTTTCATTTATGTTTCTTCTGGTTGTTTCCATTTTATAGTTTTGCTTGAAGATACAATCATTCAGCTGGCAGCTCCCAGCCACCAAACTTAAGCATCCATGATATTATCATATTTTAATAAAATATTTCCCTTATGGATACAAATGTTGGTATTTCCAAAGAAACAGCCACATAATTTTTTATGGGCAAGTACTTAGAACTCCATAATGACATTGAAACGCCCACAGCACTAGCCTTCTGTAGCTCCACAGTTGATAATCACCTCCTTACGGAGGGAGGTGGGGTACTGGTTTCTAATCCGCACAGGACAGTGAACTCTACTAACGACCAGCTGATTGACAGAAGGGAATTGTGGTTGGATTTGGCATGTTTTTCAATATAGCTGAGCCTTGTTTTCACAGTTTTGAAGAACAAAAGATGCCTTTTTCAAATTCAACCCTGGCTTCTCAGATGAGCACTAGTAGGCCCTCAGATGCAGGCCCACTCTCAGACACACTTCCATGACCTCAGAAACACTTTGGGAGTTCTGGTGAGTGAGAGCCATGATTTACTGGAAATGATTTAGGAGCATACATAGTAACAGTTTTGAAAGCAATCATACAACTTGAGAGAAAAAAGAAGCCTGAAGGAGCAGGAGGAAGGGGAAGACCCAGGACAGCGAATGAGAGCTCCAGGGATAAGATTTACGTTAGGAAGCCCAGAAACCCCATAGTGAGCCTCACTGTGTATCAGACACTGCTGAGAACTTCAAGTTCATCAGATCATTTAATAGTTAGAGCAATCCAACGAGTATGCATCATTATTTCAATTTAACAGGTGAGAAGACCTATTTAGGTCAGACAGGCTAGTTTCCCCGGTTATATACTAGCTTGCCTGATTTGTCCTTAAGTGTGTCAGACTTCAAAGTGAAATATGTGCTCTATGTCTCCTAGACTAAGGGAGAAGAATTACAAAGATTCTATGAATTAAAAGGAGAATTTCATGAATTGTGAGGAGAGTCAAAAGTAACCATGATTGGGGAGCCGAGGGAAGACATTCAAGACACTCAATCACAGGAGAGGGAAAACAAGAGAGAAGAGATGTTTTACAAAGGGGGTAACCCTTGTGTATCAGCAATTTAAAATGTGCTCAAAACCAAGAAACACGGGGAACCCCACTGGGGTCACTCTGAAGCTTGCATGATAAACAGAAGGAGACAGAGAGGTCTAGATGGTATTCCTTAGAAAATAAAAAAATAAGCAGCATCTCCATTCCTAGTAACAACGTGGGTTTCAGAAGAGGGCTAAGAAGAATCAGGTGAACACGCTAAGCACAGGGGCTTTCCACACACTTCTTTCTTCATTATGATAAGTTTCAATGAGTTTGTGAATATAAACAGAGTACAATTAAGACTGACAACGAACAAAACTGGATCATCATACAATTATCAGTTGGTGCTTTTGTACCTACAAAAGATTAGTTGAGACATCGAGCACAACATGGAAATATATTTGGACATTATTTTTAAAAGTGAGAAAGGCTCACACAGAAGTACAAGTAATGTTAATTAGATAAGGTCAAAATATATTTAGAGTCAGGCAGGGGGTGGGAAGCTCATGAACAAAATATAATACCAATGGTAAATTAATTTTCTTAGTCAATAGCATCATCATGAAATCAACCAACTGGCAATGAATTTGGAAAGTATCATCAATCAAATAAGAACAACAGAAATGAAGCCACAATATGAGAGTCAGCTTAGGAAAATGACAATTACTAAGGCTGAAAAACGATGAAGGGTGTGGAAAGTCTAACCACAGAAAGGTGATTAGAGAAACTAAACATGTACGGTGGGCTGAGGAGGAGCTGTCTGATAACAGTCAACAAATATTTGAACCTTGTAAATACTGAGGCGGGAGAGGAATTACCATGCATAGAGTTCTAATTAAAAAGAATCAGATGAAATTATGACAAGGAAAACTCTGGCTTAGTGGTTTGACAAACGCAAACCTGAAACATGACAGATTCCCATGAGATCTTGGGTAGGGAAATTCTTATTCTCATTTGTGCCAAGGCAGAAAAACAAACAGCTGGGTGATTTGCATTTTATTTTTCATTTACTATTAAGGCACAAAGAGTCCATGATAGTGAGCTCTAGCATGAGAAAATTCACATTCCATCTCATAGAAAATATTAAATCACCACAGGGAATGCATAAAAACATGCCGGAATACTGCACAACTGTGCACTTGGGGGATGGGGGTGGACCAACACCTAGGCCTTTTCCATTTATTTTCAATGATATAATTTCAATGACATATCTACATTCATTCCATTGGTTTGGCAATTGCAGCCTTTTGTGTTGAGAGACACAGATTCCTTATGCCCTTCTCATTTAGCTGGCTTGAAAAGTGTAAAAGGAACATTTTTGTTTTTAATCAGATTTGGGTGACAGTTTAGCTAACAACTGCTAAGCAAGGCTGTGGTCCTGACTCCGGCATGGACACGAAGTACAGTATCTCCATGCCTACTGTTCTCGTCTGTAAAATGGGACATCACGTTAATCTCAAGCTTCAGAGGATAGAAGAACTGGCAAAATAATTACAAAGCATTTCCCAAATATAGAGAGTGACAGAAATTGAAGAATCAATTTTTAGGGGCTCTAAATTGGTGGTTCTCAACCTTGGCTGTTTGTTAAAATTGCCTGGGGATATGTTAAAAAGCACAGGCATTTCTAATGAGATGAGGCTGAAAACCACTCCTTTACAACATGGGTTCTCTGCCTCTGATTTGACTGGTCTGGGGTGTAGCCTGTTGTTGCCCATGTCATACCTAGGAACAATTACATCAAAATCTCTGCATCAGTATTTTTAAAGCTCTCTAACTGATTGTAACTGATGTGCAGCTTGGTATGCGGTATCCTACTCTAAAAGGACTTCTCAGGAAGCGAGTTCCACTTGTGAATGGGTTTTGAGTCAACACTGCACATTACAGTTTAATTACAATGGGTTAAAATAAGACTTTATTTTTAGTGCAGAAATTTAGTTAAACTCTCTCAATGTCAGCATGGTTTTGTTGGAAATTAATATGGTTGTATATATTTACTAAGGGATGTTTAGCATATGTAGCAACCAAAAAGTAGCTACAGGCCTTAGTCAAGTGGCTCAGGGTATTAAAAAACAGTTCCTCCCACACAGTCTTTCAGACCCACAAGATTATAATTCATATCAACTGCATAATTGTTTAAGGTAGACAACCATTTTTCTTAGCAAGTATTCAACTCATCCAAACATTGGGCTTATAATAAGATGCTTCTATCATGTTAAAAAAATAAACAGCTGCTAGAAAGATAAGCAATTTGTAGTAGGAAAGTGGAGAGTCAATCCAAAATTCGGAAGGAACTGTCAAGAGACGACTACACAAATTGGACGCACAAAACCAATCCCAGACATCATCAGTAATAAGTTACATTGATGATATGCACCCTTGATGTGATTTCATGAGACTGGTACCTCGCCTCTGTAGTTTTCCTTTTGAAAACCCACAAGCCCAGTCTCATCAGGAAAACACACCAGATACAGCCAAACTGAAGAAGATTCTACAAATACCCAACCAGAATTCCTACAAACTCTCGAGGTCATAAAAAACAAGGAAAGTCTAGGAAACTGTCACAGTGTACATGAGCCTAAGGAGACATCATTATGTGATATATGTGATAACTGTGATATGGGAAAACTGCAGTGTATATGTGATACATCCTGGATGAGATCTTAGAACAGAAAAAGAAGATCAGGGAAAAACTAAGAAAATCTGAACTAACTATAGACTTTCATTAATAATAAAGTATCAATATTGATTCATTAGTTGCAACATATGTATCATACTAATATATTCACAATGGGGAAAACTGGATGAGAGACATAAGGAGATTATCTGTAATATCTTTGCAACTTAATCTAAAAATATTATACAACAAATTTTTACCGTAAATCAATCCCAGGAGCCCCACAATGGATATATTGACATTATGCCATAAATTGGGGTGTGTTATAAAATTGTAGCTAGAATCTTTGAGAATTGTGAGAAAAGCACAATGACTGGAAAAGGGTCAGTATAGCAGTAGCCAAGCCTGAAACAGGCGGAAAGGGAAACTATGGTTATTTTATATTGGTTGACTTGAACATTTCTAAAAATCACGAAATGAATCAAATAATCAAACAACCAAATTGCAAAATAAGTCATCTGATAGTATGCAAATTTGCCAATAATATGAAAGTAAGTTCCCACAATAGTGGAACATCTGCCCTGAGCCTGATGGTGCTGGAAGAAATAAACTATTCTAAACAAATTATATAAATATAGCATCAGTCAGTGTCACCTGGAAGTTGTTTCATGGACAAAAAGCCCTGTGAGATACGCTGGGAGAAAAGAATTCCAATGAAAAGTAAGTTTAAGAAACATTCCACTGCTGTAATTATCTGGTTAATATAGTAAAGATTTTAGAGGTTTTCTGGTATTGAATTATATTTAATGTACTTTAATATTTTCCCAGTCTATTTGATCACAAAACCTTTTCCCTTTTAGCATTAGTTAACATCAATAGGAGAAATTTTGATAATGCAGAGCCAAAAACATCAACCTTCATCAGAAGAGTACATGTGATCTGAGGCTGGACAATTAAAGTAGTTCACCATGTTTTGATAGAACTAGGTAGGCATTTCAAGTATCTTTCAAAGCCTAAGTATATGGACTGGAATTATTTTTAACCTTTATTAATGACCTCGGTGATGATCTACAGCATTGGCCAACAGAACTTTCTGTGATGATGAAAATGTTCTATACCTACACTGTCCAATATAACAGCCACTGAGCATTTGAGACGTGGCTAGTATGACAGAGGAACTACATTTTTAATTTTAATTAATTTAAATTTAAATAGCCACACAAGGCTAGTGGCTACTGTGTAGGACAAAGCAATATCTAGAATATATTACATGGCATGATAACAAGACAGATGGAGTTTCTAACTTAGAAAACATGTGCAAAACAAAAATAGAGAGTGGCAAATTAGAGAAATGTTTTATTGCAACTAAGATGAAATTTAAGAGGGGTTTGTACAATAATTCCACGTATTTAGGTGTAGAAATTCTGTTTAGGTACAAGAAAATGATCAGAAATGATCACAAGTTACTTGTAAGCATTAAAGTGCTTCCATTAAAATAAAATATGTCCACACTGCTGGAGTGGTTTAATAGGAATATGGCATGAAAGGTCCCATTGGTGGCTCTAACTGACGTAGTAGAAAGAAAATTAAACTGGGAATTTGAAGACCTGCTCCATCTCAGTTTGGCACAGACAGGTGATATAACCACTCTGAGACCTTAATTTGCTCATGTGCAAAATGACTGAGTTAGACCAGATGATTTGTAAGATGCCTAACAATAATTTACCTTTAAGAAAGAAGTATATAAATAATTGTATAACAATACTGCAATTCACAAACCAATTCTGGTAACCAAAATTATTTTTTTGCCCGAAAAATTAGAAGAATGTTTAACTTTGTGGTTGCTCAGACTGAAAAAGACTAGGGCATGGTTTTTCTTACTCTTATTATTCATGTATGTGGGCTTAGCAAGAACTTCGGCAACGGGAACTCAGAGAGCTGGAGTGGGTAAGCCTGGTGTCAAAGATCCTACTCTAAGCCCCACATTCACAAAAGCCAACAGCCAAATCATCGTCCAAGAGACTGAACTTGCGCCTGATCGGGGCTCCTAATCCTACTAGATTTGGGTGTCCTTGACTCACAGACTGGAATTGTCACAGGCCCAAAAATCTTTAAAATCCAGTGAAAGGGAAGTACAAGGCCACGGAAATGTTTTTGGAAGCATTACAATATTTTATAGAGAAAACAGTTGTTAATAGTCATCATTTAATTTCTGAAGAGAGTATAAAAGAAGAATGAGGTTTAGACTGAAGCACAGGGGTTTCACTTAAAAAAAAAAAAAATGACTTCCTAGATGGTAAGGAGCAGAATATATAATCAAGGAGGTTGTAGAATCTCTAATCCCAGAGATTTTTACAGAATTCAAGATAGAGAGAAGGGCCTCCCTAAGGAAGCCATGGAGACAAAATAAGCCCTTGAGCCTCCTTCAAATTCTGTGTAGTCTATTTTTAAAAACAATCCATCTTTAAAACAAAAGGATAAGATGCAAAAGAAAATCACTAATGTTAAACTGAAAAATAGTCTAACAATTTTTATGTAGGTCATATTTTGTTCTGAGAATTTTCTTAATGATAACAATTTCGGAGTCTTTATTTAGGGATCTTACAAACAGCAAGCATTACAAAAAGCCAGCATTATTTGTGCCTTTATTACAAGGTTGAAATTGTGATTAATGCAGGAAAATAAGTAGAAACTTACATCCTGAATGCTCAAGGCTAAATATGCTCCTGTTCACCTTCCTTGCACTGAAAGCACATCTGTTAAAGCAGGTCCTGAATGTAAGGGTCTTCTAGGGGTAGGGATGGGAGGCTGAGACTGAGGTGGGGTGTGCGGGAAAAAGAGAGAGAGAGAGAGAGAGCAGGTGTGTAAGCATGCCTGGGACCTGATGATATTTGGAGAACCTCTGGATCCAGCCACTCTTAAAGTCCTTTGATTTATCAGTTGTATGAGTCAATGCATTCTTTTTCCTTCAATTAAGTCTGTGACTTTCAACTGAAAGAATCTTAAGTAGAACCAGTGTCGGAAAGACTGAGGGGAGAATACCAGAGAAGATGGAACAGGGCAAATGTGTGGTAGGGCAAATAAAAGAGTTGGACCTTTGGTGTGGTCAGGAGTTAGATACAACCAGGAGACCCTTTCATGTCTAAAGGAGTTAGAGAAACATTTAGGCAAATACGAAAAGAAATGAAAAAATTACCTTAGAAAAAAAGTAATCAGTTTTAACCTGCTGAACAATGTATATAGCCAGCCATGCTCCGCCATTAAAATGTGGAATTTTTTTCTCTACTTTCTTCTAAATGTAATACCTGACATGAAATGTTCAGGTGGATGAGAATCCTACTGTCCTATCTGAAGAGATATTCTACTATGAAAATAATTTTCGGCTGGGCGCGGTGGCTCATGCCTGTAATCCCAGCACTTTGGGAGGCTGAGGTTGGCGGATCACGAGGTCAGGAGTTCGAGACCAGCCTGGCTAACATAGTGAAACCCCGCCTCTATTAAAAATACAAAAAATTAGCTGGGTGTGGTGGCGCACGCCTGTAATCCCAGCTACTCGGGAGGCTGAGGCAGGAGAATCGCTTGAACCTGGGAGGCAGAGCTTGCAGTGAGTGGAGATCGCACCACTGCATGAATCCGTCTCAAAAAAAAAAAGAAAAAAAGAAAGAAAATAATTTTCTGCAAACTTTTTCCACCCTATCACAGTAATAGCTTCTTAAGCTTAATAAAACATGGCCTTTACCATACCAAATAGTTAACAGAACAGGGAACAAGAAATAAACCGAACATCTTCTTGTCTTGATTTCTTCCCACGCTGCTGAGCATTGTCCTCAAGTTCTCTAGTCTCCAGACTTGGAAAAACTTTCGTTGCAGTAATCATTTGGTTCACTTTTCGAAAAAAAAAAATATTAAAAAGCATCCCCTTGTTCCCCTTCTAGAGTCACACTGACATAGGGCAATCAAAGTTAGTCATTATCAGAGAATCCTCTGCTTTGTTCAAATTATAAACATCAATGGGCATCTCTCCTGGGAATTCAAAGAGCACGTAAGTGGGGGTGAGCCAGGCTTGCTGTTAGCAGGATAAACCAGGCTTGCTTGATGCTTTGTTTTAGCAAAGACACCATAAGTAGTGATTATAGTTCACTTGGGTTTTGCACTGATCCTCAAAATGCTGACAGTTACTTAAATCACTCACTGGGTGGAATAATCACCCTGGAAGGAACTGAGAGGGTACAACTTATGTTATAAAATGGAACTGAGAACATGAGGCAAAGGATTAACAGGCGTGGTAGATGAGATCTTTGTCAGAATAACAGAGATGATTATAGGCACGAATTAGACATCAACTTTATGGGGTACTTTCAGTGACATGAACACAACAGCTAAATTGTGCAATTACAAAGTTAAGCGTAACTCAGAATGCATCTTTCTCCTTTTGAAAACAGTTGATGCCAGGTTAGCCTGTGTGAATCACTCAGTGGCTTGCTACAGAGGTTATGTACTATCTTGCTTTGTGAAGCCCTTTTAGAATGGGCAGAATAGAAATCTAGAATGCTGTGTCATTAGAAACAAGAGACTGTAGCATTAAATATTAGATGCTAATGACATACTAAATGACAGCACTCCTTCCAAACATTACTAAATAAACTACCTAAGCAGCTCTGTATTTCCAAGTCAAAGAAAACCAGGAAAAGAGGCAAGTGGCACCTTTTTTTAGAGCTGTTCATTTTGCAACTAGCAAAACTAGCAAAGAAAAATTAGTTCTTTCTGACTTTTTCTAGAGGGGAGAAGGGAGCAGAGTGGGTTTGGCAGATAAAATGGGTAATTTAAACTGCTGCTTGTAATAGAACTGCCTGATACTATGGGATTATAAACTTAAAGGGGCCTTTAAGGATACATCCGTATGTAGAATCTGATCAAAAGTAATACTGTGCCCAAGCTATCCTTAATTGGTAGACACATTTTCTATTCTTATAGATTTCTGAGAATAAACTTGTATAATTTTGTCATCAGATAAAAAGCAGTCTTTCAGAGTTGGGCATAGTGATGAATGCTTGTAGTCCCAGCTACTCGGGAGGCTGAGATGGGAGGATCACCTAAGGCCAGAAGTTCAAGACTAGCCTGGGTAATACAGCAAGACTGTCTCAAAAATAAGTAGTATTTTCAATAAAAGACATAAGAATAAAAGTATAAATATACAGTAATATTTTAAGAAGATTTCTAGTGCAGATTCTGTGATTTCCCTCCAAAGCCCAAAGATTCAGTGCCTTCTTCCCACCCCTGCATTGGCCCTTGGGATAGGCAGAGAATCAGCATGAGGCCATATAAGCAGTGAGCACTTAAGGGCCTCCTTAGACTCTGAGAGGATAAGGGAATAATTCACCCTGTGCATTTAATCCACACCTTTCCATCTCTAGGCTGGAAACAAGGCTAATCAAGTAATAATACCTTCTCAAATGACGGTGATTAAAGAAAACTCACTCTGCTGTGCACAGTGCAAATAATGTTTTCTTTCTAATAATTGTCTAATAGCCCTAATATTAAATTCAGAGGTGATTTTGCTTCCTTCTCCTTCCTGTTGTTTTTTTGCTTTTTCTATCCTGTTTCTATCTCTCCATTCATGCATCTAAATCTGCCTTTTGGGCTGGACGTGGTGGGATTACATGCTTGTAATCCCAGCACTTTGGGAGGCCAAGGTAGGTGGATCGCTTGAGCCCAGGAGTTTGAGACCAGCCTGGCCAACATGGCGAAACCCTATCTCTACTAAAAACACAAAGCCAGGTGTGGTGGTGCACACTTGTAATCCCAGCTACTCAGGAGGCTGAAGTATGAGAATCGCTTGAACCCAGAAGGCAGATGTTGCTGTGTGCTGAGATTGTGCCACTGCACTCCAGTCTGGGCGACAGAGTGAGACTGTCTCAATAAATAGATAATAAATCTGCCTTTTCCTTTATGTCTTCTTCATATCATGTTTTCTTTGTCTCTATTTCAATTGTGTTATACATACTCCTGAAGTAATGCTTTAAGTACAATTGTATAGCTATTAAAGTTTATGTGCCCTAAAGTTTTCAAATCATTTTTTTCAAATCATTTTTCTCTAAGTCATTGGTCCTTGACAGAAAAAGAGGCTCCCCCTAATTTCATGTTCTGTTCCTTAATTTCCTTGAAATCTATAATTGCTATCTCTTAGCCATCTTTTTTTCCAGAATAATTGTTGTCTTCATTGACTCTATTTTCTAGCACCTTAATCACTTCTATGACTCCAATTAAAAAATTAGCTTTATGCCAAGTAAAATGAGAATGTCAGCCGTGCACACAGCCCTGAGCTCTGAGACAGTTTCTGCCCTTGAGAAGTTGCTGTAAGCAGGAAAAAAGGTATTCCTTTCTATTCTTGAGACACAGTGGCTCAATCCTAGATGAACTGATATTTCTAAAGCTATGTTAATATCAAGCTATGTTAACATGGGCCTTTCCTGGCTTCCCACATTCCACACAGGGAAACCAAGATTAGTTCCTTTCCCAGAATCACAAAGTACGAGAAGTGCAACACAAGCAGAATTCTAACCAGGATCTTCTGACAACTTGAGACGCGCCCCGACATGGTGACCAGTTTATACTCTCATCTTTCAATGAACACATTCAGTCTATTCCTCAACTGTCCCCACAACAGCTTCCTACTAGATACTTACTCTGGGATGTAGAAAGATTGGAGAAAGCTGACTTTGTTCGACTTGCCAACCATTCCAGGCTTTCATGCATGTTGGCCAAGGCTTTGAGGTCACTGACGTCTCGAAGGATGTCTTGTGGAGGGATTAATTTATCACCCAGGTTTCCAATAAGAACTTCAGACTCCTTGCCAAAAGCTGCCCTGAAAAGCAAATTGGAAACACACTTCATATATACAGCATGGAAAAGGTGGGACCGGGCAACTGTTTCAGGCACACCTAGCACAAGGACTGACATGATCACTAGTTTACAGCATGCTCTTTTCCCTAGGTTTCACTTTGTGAGACAACTATCACATGCCGGCTTAGCATGATTCTGGTAGGGGAAAAAGTTCTTAGAAGAAGAAATAAGTGACTCCAATGATTGTGCCTTCAACAGGGACGAGCATGGGCCTGATTTATACAGTGATGGTTCCTGGGGATGGCGTCTATACTGCTCTCCTGTAGGTGTTTTCCTTGCCTCTTCTCATGCTATACAGGTTGACAAACAGCTTAGGGTGTTAAATATGTACATGGTTTAAAGTTTATTGTAGTGAAAATAAAACCACCAAGTTAATCTGACACCTAGAAAATACTGAATAATATTCAAAGGCAAAGACCCTACTCTTTAAAAGAGTAGGTTACAACTGAGATGGATGACAGGCTTCATTTATTCATTTACTAAGTTGTTCTAAAAAGGATCCAACACACATAAAGTATAACTATTAAGGCATTTAGCATTTGGAAAGAGAAACCAATTAAAAAACATCAATGCTGGGATCCTTTTACTGACTGGAAAAATATAATCGAGTGGGTTGCACGCAGAGCCCAATGTCTAAAACGTTTTGCAGGGTCAGGGAGGGGTTGAAAAATCAAGTTATAGGGGTTACAAAGGATGAAGCTGGAAGGGGCCTGAGATCACAGAGCTCAGCCACTGCGGAGATGAAGAACTGGAGGCTCCGACAGTTAACTGTTCTGCCTACATGACACGTGAGTGGCAAAGCTGGGACTCAGGCTGCCTAATTTCCACAGCTCTCTTTCCTTTTAAAAATGAAAAGGGCTAAAATTAGAAAAGATGACGGAGGGCTGGGCGCAGTGGCTCATGTCTATAATCCTAGCACTTTGGGAAGCCAAGGCAGGCAGATTACCAGAGCTCAGGAGTTCGAGACCAGCCTGGGCAACAACAGTGAAACCCCGTCTCCACTAAAATGCAAAAAATTAGCCAGGTGTGCCAGTGTGCACCTGTAGTCCCACCTACTCGGGAGGCTGAGGCAGGAGAATCGCTTGAACCCGGGAGGCAGAGGTTGCAGTGAGCTGAGATCGTGCCACTGCACTTCAGCCTGAGCAACAGAGCATGAGACTCTGTCTCCGCCCATCCCCCCTCCCCCCCCCAAAAAAGACTGCGACTGTTAGGGAAAAAAAATCGAGAAAGTTACACACAGGTGGGTAAGCAAAGCTGATGCTGGAGGAGGTTGAAATAGGCACCTGGAGAGTTTTCTGTAAGACCCAAGGCTTTTAAAATCTAACACACCTTAAGTGAGAAGAAGCAAGGGCTTAATTTAACTAGAACAAGTCAAATTAAGTTTGAGCATGCAGTGATTAATAAAAATTGTTGACACATAGTCAGAAAGATGCTTAATTGACACACAGGCGTTTAGCACCCAGCACTACAGCAGATGCCCAATGTTGAAAGAAACAACTGCTGTGAATCAAATGGTTATCTAAAATGTTTATGCTAACAAGAAGTGAGACACGACTAGCCTCCTTATTTTAGCCAAGGGTTATCTTTTCTAAAGGAAACGCCACAGTTGATGTTGAGGCAATGAAGAGCAGTGAACCCAGCACATGGAATGTGGGTGTGCACCAATCTGATCTAAGGGGTGTGGAAAAGGTCTTGGGGTGGGGCCCTGAATTCTGCATTTCTAACTGATTTCCAGGTGATGCCCAGGCTGCTTGTCTGAAAAGTGTTTTCCTTGAGTGGCAAGGGTGGGACATAGACTTCAAAGCGAGATAAACCCAGGTTTGAATACTGAATCTGCCACTTGCTTGCTGTGTGACACTCCTTAACTCCAAGCATTATTATCCAGGGGTAAAAGAACTGACCTGATATGAAGTAATGTGAGGATTAAATGCGACTTTTAAAGCTTTTCATTGGGAAAATTTCAATAATTATAAAAGTAGAAAGAAGAGTATAACAACCCCCCCATGTAACTGTCTTCCAGCTTCAACTATTAGCAACTCATGGAAGTCTTATTCCATTTATCCTTATTTACGCCTCCCCATCACCACTTTAGAAAATTTTAAAGCAAATCATTCAGCTGATGCTTTTACGTGCATAACACAGTGCAAACAGTTTTTACCTGGTAAAAACTACTATTGTTATTATTATTCTCAGGTCTGTTGAGATGGCTAGTTTATTTAGCGGGATGATGAATGAATTTAAGTAGATGAGAGTGAGCAGGAGGAAATATGTTACATATCAAGGGTGAGTTTTACAAATACCAACCGCAGCGTCTTACAGTCCCTACTTTCATCAGAATTTTCAAGATGTTAATTATTGTGACAGAAGCCATTAGCTGCCTACCCAGTATCCATTATCCCATGTGTTCTTGGTAAAAGTACCCTGATGTTGTTGGGGTCAGCAATGTGCCCAACTTAAGGTGAAACAAAACAAAAAAACCCCAGTAAATTTTTCTGCCCTTCTTGCAGATGCGGTGGCCAGTGAGATGTAAACTGAAATCGGTAGATGGGCTTCAAGGAAGCTCTCTTAAGCAATCTTAGTTAGCAGAGACCTCTTTTGCCTTCTCTCTTTCTGGAATGAAGCCATGGCAACTGGGGCTGCAGCAGCTCTTCTCAAACATCAGGTGACCTTGAGTATGGAAGCCAGCGCTGAGCATAATGGAGCCCAAAGACAGTGGGGCAATGGCGCACTGATGCCCTCATGGAGCACCAGTGCAGTCCCAGACAATAAAAATGCTTTTGAGCTTCATGTCATAGCACAGAAAAATGAAACCCTACTTGTTTAAGCCACTGCTATTTCAAGTTTCTGTTAGTAGCTGCTAAATGCAATTTCTAGCTGACTCATTTATCTAATTAGCGTACGAGATGTCATCCCAAGGAAGCTTTCTCTGAATTTGGATAGCTCTAAAATCCACTTACTAGGAAAAGCAAAACAATGTCTCCTCCGTGATTCGAGCCCAGAAGACATTTATAGTATTTCCCCTGGCTGTCACTCAGTCAGGTTGTAAATATTTACTTTTCTTAATCTGCCCTTATATATCAACTCTTGGAGCCCCTTAATCATCTGTGATAGATATAACACAAAAAATGCCTCTGAGCTGGGTGGTGAAAAAGCAACAGGGGGGGCAAATGGCTTTGAAAACCAGGCTTGGAGCTATTTTTATGCATATTAGTTGTAGCCCTAGGTGGAATGTGACAATCAAGACAAATGTATTTATGTAAGAAGTCTAATCTGCTTGAGTGGGGATCTTGGGCCCTGGGCATGTTTGCCTGTGCTGCCAGGGCTTGATGCCTATCCCATTTCCCTCTGGCTCACTGAGATTTGCTTAACCTCCTCAGACAGAAGAGCAATAGACTGAGAAAAATACAAACTGCCTCATGTTGAATACATAGCAGACATCTCATTTGACAGGAATCCATAATCAGCCCCTAACAACCTGAAAAGAGCACAGAAACCATGACACAGAGAATCAGTGATTGACAGCTATAACCATTTCACACAAAAAATCATTCCTTCGAGGATTTGTGTGTGTCAAAGAGCTTGGTGGAAGATTTTTATGTGTTAGAATAACCTTAAAGGGATGGCTTTAGCTGTCCGACTACAGATTTTTTTCCCAAACCCTCTGATTTATTAAATTATCATCTATCTATACTATGGAAAACCATGAATTCATTAGGAATTATGTATACAAAAAACTTGATAACATGGAAAACTGGTATAGCTTACTTTTCATTATGATATGCAGTGGTGTAAAATAAATTTATACAACTGTAGGTACTGTATGATATTAAGAAAATAAACAAATACATGAACCGAGAAAAGGTTGGATGTCTATATGCCAAAATGTTAACTGCAGAAACGTATCATGCTTTTCTATACCATCCATATGTTCTCCAGAAAAACAAGTTCACGCTTTAGTGAAGAGAAAAATGGAACATCTCACCACATATGAGAGAACTTTCAAATGGGCACGTCAGGCAGGAATCCCAGCACATAAAACTGGAGGACACGGGTATTAGCTACTTGTGCCAAGGTGGGAGGCAGTGGGCCCACTGGCCTGAAGCTGGTCTGGACTGGTGGCTCCAGGCTTGCGGAAGACACAGTCACTTGTCCCCTGCAGAAGACCTCACAGCCAGAATGGCTGCTGCCTGGCAACTGGATAGTATTATTTCCGCTTTACGTACCCTTCATCTTCTGCTTATTATGATAACACATTATTTAATGAAGACACTATGTATTTTTGAGTGAAAGCGGCAGCAAATTAACATTGTCTTCAGAAGGTGAAGTAACAGAAACTCAAAGGCAACAGGCACTTAGCAATTGCTCAAAATGATGCGACACAGCAGGAGCGGGAATCAGAACTCAAAACATGAGTGTTTGGGTACTGGATCCCATCTCAGGACTTGCCTTCCAAATCGGTTGGCCAACAGGCTCACATAGAAGCCTATGAAACTAAAGAAGAATGTTAAACCTGTTAAGTTTAATTTTTACCACACAATTATTTATAATCTTTAAAGAGCTCTGACAAGAATTCATTTAAGATAATTTTGCCAGGAGTGTTAAACCCATTTAACTTAATTTTACCACACAATTACAATCTTTAAAAAGGTCTATCTGACAAGAATTCATTTAAGGAAATTTTGCCAAAGACGCTCAAAATTGTCTCCATTTAGTCTTTAAAGAATTCTGTTATCTACTGAAAGGAAAGCGAAAAAGAAAAAAAAAATCTGCACTTTCAGCAGACCTGATGCAATTATGAACAAAACATCACAAATGGTTTCAGGGATTGGTCTGCAGACCTGTGCTGTATCTGATCACATTTACACACACACACACACACACACACACACACACACACACACACACACACACACACACTCAGGCCCATCTCTCTCTCTCTCCTGGCCATGTTCCCCAAATCTTTCATTGCCACTTTCTATTGCTGAGCCCAGACCTGAGATAACTGCCCCAAGAGCTTAGGAAATGCTGCCTGCAAAGTCAGTTCCCCTGTGATAAAGAACAGAGCAGGGGAAAGGCCAGGACAGACTCAAATGGCCAAGCCTATTGACAACAGTGGTAATTTGTTACAAGGCCGCAACATAAAACTAATACATACGGTAATGATATGGGTACATAAGAGAATGTCTTCGTTCTTGGGAAATGCAGGCTAAAGATTTCAAGAATAAAGGTCATTATGTCTGTAGCCTACTTTTGAATGGTTTGGCAAGGAAGTGTGTGTATATATTTGGAGAGAGCATAGAGTGAGTATAGCAACATGTCAGTGGTCAGGAAATCTCAGTCAGTATATGGCACATATGCATTCACTGCACTGTTAACTTTTCTGTGGGTTTACTGTTTTTCAAATTTCTAAAATAACAACAAAGAGTTAAGCTCAGGGAACAAATAAGAAGTGAGAAAAAGCATTTTTTGTTGGGCTTTTCAAAATCAGTATCTCTCCTACTCCTGTCCAAAATAGTTCCTAAGATGGCGAACTCCTGGGAATCACTTCCTACATAGATCCCTTGACAGTGCTCTTTAACTTTCTTCCCAGCGTGCCGAGTTTCTGGAAATGAAGGTTTTATACAAAATATAACATGTACGATGAGAAGTTAATGTACCAATTACAAACTTAAGCAATATTACGAAAGCAATCAGAATCCCTGCAAACTATCTCTGCCGTTTTAATTTCAGATCTGGAGAGAGAAAATTTAGAATGACAATCAGTTAGGTTTTGACATGTTCAATCCAGGAATGCATAAACGCATAGTTTCTTCTATCAGTCTATCTTTCTGTCCTTGTGTAAGTATTTTTGAGTGGTTTATGTGTTGTGTTCTTAAGGCTGAGCACAGAAAAACTATTATGCATAATTTAGCCTCTTCTAGAAGAAGCAAGGTTAGAGTTATCAAAGCTATGGCAGAGGCAAAGGTCTAGAGAGTAAATTGCACACACCATTCTGCTAAGGCGGCGTTGCCACCATGCAGGCTCCCAGTCTAAGAGAAAGACACAAACACGTCATCCTTATGGAGGCTAGATTGGTAGCAAAACACCAGGATCCAAACAGCTTCTCCAATTAGAGGCCAAGATCTTAATCACAGGTCAAGGTGTGTGATAAGTCCAAATGCATTAGTATGAGAGATTTATTATGTTTTAAAAAAACCTGTTCCTATTTGACTCAGATCTGTATAATGTGTATGAGAAGAAATTCTTTAAAATTTCTCTATAATTATACTTTTAGTTTAAGTTACAGTTTTTCTTTCCTAGCAGCATAACTGTTGTTCTTTTGCCTATATTATTAAAAATATATTCTATATATTAAATAGATAACTTTTTGATTTCTGAGTAATTTTCAATTGCCAATATAAAACTGCAGCTCAGAATCTGGGCAAACAATTAAGTTTTTGTACTCCATATTCTGAGATTCCTCCTATACTATCCTTTCTCTTATTTGAATCCATTACTTATATATCAAGTAGCACATGAATATAGACATACATTCATTCAACAAGTATTTATTGAGCCACTCCTGTGTGACTCATTTGATGCCTGTCATTAAACACTTAAATTCTAGAACAATAAAACTGGCTAGGCACTCTGGTCATTAACCTTACATCTTTGATATCAGTGTTGAATCCTGAGTTTATCTAAGAACTGGATCCTTCAAAAGCAATTACAGGCAGCTTTTGGTTGTATGATACTGTTTTTCTGGAAACCTCACTGGAAAATAGTAATTATGAAAAAATTGACCCAATTTTCTTTTAAAACAGCTTTACAATTGGAGGTTGTGTTTCTGAGACATCAAATAAATGACGAATGTTTGAAAAAAAAAAATGCCATAAATGTAAACTAGAACCCAAAGTAGTAACTAAAAATAGTACGATTATATTCAAAGTTCCACAAAATGGGTAGAAATACATTAGGTGATTACACAAGGGGTTCCAGCCTCCTCTGAAGCATAAATATCTGACTTAAAAACATAGCTTTACTGGATGTTAAATATGACCTAATAAGCTAGTTAAAACAAATAAATACACATAAACACATACACACACACAAACATCACTTAAGAAAAAAACCCAGTAAGTTGGAGACTCACAGGTTGTCGTTTACAGAGGAAGAGCTGGAGGTGCAGAGGAGGAAGGGACACACGGGGAGTTAGCGGCACAGGGGGCCAGGAACCCAAGGCTCAATCTCAGGGTTTCTCCACATTTTGTATCCCCGTTTTTGGTACCAAGCAGAAGAGTACACTGATGTATCAGTGGGTAAAGACAGTGAAAAAATTCCGTGAAAACTGATACTAGAAACTAAACAAAAAGCTAACTGCAAAGCAGCATGTAGTACTTTGATGCTGACAGCACCAGCTCAGAGTTATGATATGTAGACTTGGAACACAATTGCATGGAAATGCTCTAGGAGCTTGGAAAAAGAATGCATCTTTCTTTAGCTAAGACACTCAAATAAGCTTGGCCACTAGCTTTGCTTCATAGAAATTGTCAAGCAACACTAGGTATAAACAATTAGGTTCATGTTTTTTCTTTAGGTGCTAGGACTTCCGTAGGTATGCAGTTTTTCTGCCAGGAGTCACTGTATAACATGCATTATACAGTGCATAATTATAACAATAACTTTCCGTAAAGAATTCCTGAACTTCAAAATAGATTACCAGGTGATAGGAGTAAAATAACCAATAATCACTTATTATAAGTTGAACACATAATACTCTGGTTTTTCCACTACTGAGAATGAGTATGGGTTTAAAAGTCATACTTTATATACCAGCTTATTGAGTGTCTTGGTTATTTGTCAAATTGCCATATGCTTTCCTCTTGAAGAACTGATATCTATTCAGAGCAGAGACATTAAACAATTGACCTCAGGCAAAAGCAAGGAGGTATCAGGTAAGGTTTCTTTTCTCTTGGAACAGAGAAGAGAAAGGATGAGGAATGAGTAGGGGAGGGGGTTTTAGGACGAGGAAGAGAGAGATGTGAACCCTGGCAGGGGCAAAATGAGGTACACACTGATACAAAGAAGGGAGGAGTAGACATGGGCCTACTTGAGGGTGAAGGGTAGAAGGAGGGTTAGAACCAAAACACTACCCATCGGGTACTATGTTTCTTAACTGGGTGACAAAATATTCTGTACGCTAAATCCCCATGACACGCAATTTACCCATGTAACAAACCTGCATACATATCCCTGAATCTAAAATAAAAGTTGGAAAGAAAAAAAAAAAGAGATACTATACAGAAGAGTAAATGCTTTGTGTAAAATTGCCAAAAAAAGTGAAAATGGCTTAAGATGATCGATTTTTTTTCTGGGACAGAAGTGTTAGAACAACAGTGTATTTGGGAGCAGCAGGGAACTATCAGAGCAGTCACAGGGTTTGAGGATGTGTGCAGAGTTATTTTTAAAGCAAATAACAATTCTAACCCAAAGGAATAATTACCCATGGTTAAATAACCTACATTAATCAGTAGTGACCCCACTGTCCTACCACTCCCCAGTCTCAGTCTTGTGCCCCAGAAACAACCACATATAACTGTTTAAACAGGTACTACCGTAACCAGGAGTGGTGGCTCACACCTGCAATCCCAGCACGTTGGGAGGCCGAGGTGGATGGATCACAAGGTCAGGAGTTCAAGACCAGCCTGGCCAATATGGTGAAACCCCATCTCTACTAAAAATACAAAAATTAGCCAGGCATGGTGGCACGTGCCTGTAGTCCCAGCGACTTGGGAGACTGAGGCAGAAGAATCGCTTGAACCCGGGAGGCAGAGGTTGCAGTGAGCCAAGATCGCGCCACTGCACTCCAGCCTAGGCGACAGATAGAGATGCTGTCTCAAAAAAAAAAAAAAAAAAAGTACTACTGTTTCTAAAATTCTTCCAGTGATTTTCACCATCTCTCTAAAAAATCTTTTGAAATGGCTACTTGTTGATGTTAATTTTAGATAATGTGCTCTGACCTCGTTTGATGGATGCATGAGGAACCCCTCCCCTGAGCTCCAATTCCATCCCCTTTGTCTTTCTAATGTAGTTATAGTATGCTTTTTAGTTCTCTGGCCTCTTCTGTGTAGGTTTATCCATATTTTTCCTTCCAGCAGTAGCACTCACCGCACTATTAAGGGTCTGCTTACTTGTTTGACTCACCCACAGACTGTGAGTGAGGGGAGTAGCGTGGAGTGTGGAGGCGGAGGAGGGTTTCTGGGAGGAGATGCTGGAGGAGTTGATACCGGAGCTGAATCTTGATGGCAAAGGTGAGTATGAAAGAGGATGGTGGACTGGGAAGTGGAAACAATTTAACAGGGAGAGAAAGGCAGATGTGAGGAGGCAAATGGTCCTTCACCCCCTGGCAGGGAATTTCAGCTTGCAGCAGAGAACAGGCATCAGCAGAGACAGAGCGGGGCAAAGCCTACAGAAGGCATGGGCTTTCGGCAGTGCTTCTAGACCTTCTCACCACTTGCCCTTGGTCTTGGGAACACTTCTGCCTGCAACCTACCCAAGGCTTGATCACAGGCATCCTGCCCACCACCACAACGGCACAGGTGACCACTGCCAGCCTTTCTCAAGGGCTAAGTGGGACTACCTTGCATTTTTTTCTTTTATTAAGCTTCAAATGAAAGAGGTATGGTATTAAATGTCCACTGTAATGGAAAAAAATTAAATTAAATAAAAAATGAAATGTAGGAGACAAATTAGTAACACTTTAATGATACTAACAGATAATTATAATTCTCAAATAATTATCCAAATACACTAGCATTAATGTGATGTGTAGGGGAGATTTTACATTTTGTTTTTTTCCATTTACTGCCAATCTTATGCTAACAAGAATGGTATCATTTTCATATAATAACAGAATGCCTAATTCAATCATCTTGAACATTAATTGATATGTTTGCAGCTGAGTCTCCAGTTAATGACCTGTCTTTTTTGTTTAGTTTTGAGATTTAAGTCAGCTTCTCATCCAGACTTGCCTGGCAGCATCCTATATCTATCTACGACCTTCACCTCATTTAACTGCGGCAAAGAAAATATTTTAGTAAAGCATTTTCTACTCTTGCACTTATTTAATATATTCATGTTTTCTAATTTGTCTTTCCTTTTATAATTATATTTTAAAAGTTACATTAAGCATCCAGATATAATGAAATAAATGTCTCCAATTTATGCACATAAATATGAACATTTTGTTCAAGACAGCTAAAGTCTTTTTTTTCCCCACTTCACTCCTTTCATTTACTCCTTCAAACTCATCTAAAGATTCTTTGGTAGTTATAGTCAGCTGGAACCTTTTAACAGCTGTGGCTTATATTACGTTGAGAATCTTTCAAATTTCCAACAGGAACTTTTCTGAGAATCATTTGTGCTTTACTTTATTCATATAATTTCCTCATCTAAACACATTCCTAGCCCTGCTAGAGTTCTGCTTCTCTTGGAATTGTTTAATCTGAATTGGATGAAAAAATTGAAGAGGTATAAAGAACTACTAAGGACAAAAACAAAACAAACTAGTTAATGATGGTGCTGAGGACCAGAATGTAGGCCAGTGACTTTCCAAAGGGAATTTCTTACTATGCATGTAACTTTTAGAGACTTCACTGAAGCCTGAGGCCTCCTCATTTTTTTTGTTTTTACATTTTATTCCTTTCATTTGATGAGTAGCTGATCCTTCTCACTCATTCAACATTTATTGAGGACCTATGGTATGAGGACCTATGCTAAGAGGATTCCACAGAAGAAAAGTAAAAGTGCAAACCTGCTTTCTGCTTTTATTCCTTTTTCACTGAACACTTAACATATGACTCACGTCAAATAATAACTTAAGATCAACCGTCTTGCTTGCTGGAAATGAATATTTTGCTGTTAATCATGTTGACTTCCTAATTTCACAAAACCCCAAAAGGTAGTCATAATAAACATACCACTCATCTGATTCTCCAGACAAAATAGAAAAGTTATTTTCTGAATAACTCAATAACCACAAATAGCTACAAAACATCCTTTAGTCTCTCTTCCCTATTCAGGACTGCATCGCCCTCCACCCAAAACCTATGTAATGTATTTCACATCATTTTTATATTTCATTCTCCCATCTTCTTTTCAACAATGATTATTATTTTTTCTTTGCATTGATTAGTCAGACATATAACTCAGAGGAAAATAAGACAAGTAGTTTTAAAGCATCTAGATTCAATGTATTGTTTTTCCTCCAAATACAGCTGGATGTTCTGTTTAACAACCTGTTACTGGAAGGGAGAGAACCTATAACAATATAATACATTATAATACATTTGGTAACAATATAATACATTAGGTATAATATAATGAATACCATAGAAAACAAAATCTAGAGTCAAAATGCTTATATGATAAATGTCTGTGACATTAGCATAAAATGACTCAACTATCAGTCAAGATTATGATGGTCAATGAAAATGAAGGAATAATTCAAATGTCAAAATCCACAAATTCCTGATTCATTTTTAGGCTGGTCAGTCATAGTGTGGTGGCTCTGGAAGTCAGATTACCTAGAGTCAATTTCTAGCTCTGTCACTTAGTGGCTGTGTGAATTTGGGGAAGTCATTTACTTCTTCTGCACCTCAGTTTCCTCATATGTTGAGTAGGAACAATAATTCCTGAAACTTTGTACTGCTGCTGTACAGTGCCAGGCACTGACAACTCTTATTGCTGTGACTGCTGGAATAGACAGAACAATCTTAATTCTTTTTTTCTTTTTTTGAGATGGAGTCTCGCTCTGTCACATAGGCTGGAGTGCAGTGGCCCAATCTCAGCTCACTGCAACTTCCGTCTCCTGAGTTCAAGCAATTCTCCTGCCTCAGCCTCCTAAGTAGCTGGGACTATAGGCATGTGCCACCACTCCCGGCTAATTTTTTTTTCTATTTTAGCAGAGACGGGGTTTCATCATGTTGGTCAGGCTGGTCTCGAACTCCTGACCTCGTGATCCACCCACCTCAGCCTCCCAAAGTGCTGGGATTACATGCACAATCTTAATTATTTATTGTGCATCTTTCAAGACTAATCTGTAGGTTTTATATATTGCTTGACCTTTAGCACCTGAAAATTCTGCTCCAGGTCCTGCCAATCACACCTATCCACTTAAGGATTTTCAAACCCGGCTCTAGAGAACTGATTCTTCTTCTTTCATTCAGGGTATGAATGAAATGGGGGTAACAATTTGGGGGGGGGCAGCTGCTGTTTTTCTAATACACATGGCCTCCCTAGCTCCTTCCCTGTCCCCTTTGCTTCCCCCAACACCTTATCCCTTCGTTAATTACATCTCCAGAAAGCAGGAATGCCTTTTACCAGCAGATACTCATTGATCTCAAAAGGATAAATATATACATATATATGGCAGGTGCAAAGACAATGGGCTAGAAAGCCTGCTTTCAGCTTCTTTGGGAATAAAAGGATATTTGCTATTTTTCTTTTTTCTATGAACGCCCTTGCTTGACCTATTTTTCCTCCCTCCATTCAAAGTTAAGCCTGGAAATAATACATTTTATTTTTTAGTTAAAAAGCAAGAATAGAAAAGAGCCTCGTTTAGTAATGAAGGGAACATAACCTTTATTCAATGCAAAGGGCACTGGATTCTATATTCATCTATGTGCCAAGCAGCCCTCTGAGCTTTACAAACTAATTATAGGGGGAAATTGTGACTTTTCAGTCTTTTTGGCTCATGCCATATTCTATGGTGCTCTAAAGTGCTAAATCAAGGCACTCTGCCAAGTCTACCACATTGGAATACCAATGAAGAGTGTCCTCTTCTACTTACCTTTGCTTTAAACTTCTAATTGGGATAGAGAATGTGACAGGTTAAAAGGAAAGAGTCAATCATATACCAAATAGACCTAAAAGTTACTTTTCTTTTGTTAAGGCAAATATAGTTTGTTTTTCAAGCCATGCCTATAAGCAAAAACATGGATAAATCCTTTAGGCATAATGTTGAACAAAATAAATCAGATGCTATGACTAAATTTATATAAAATTAAAAGACAAGTAAATCTAAACTATGGTGATGAAAGTCAGACTAGTGGTTACTTTGAGAGCAGGACTTTTGGGGATACTAGAAAAATTGTATATTTTGATCTGGGATGTTATATAATGAGATATAACATTACATTTAGTTATACACTTAAGATTACACTTTACTTCATGTATTAAGAAATATACATTTAATTTGTTTTGCCTTCAAATTTAAGATGGAAAGTGATATAACTCAGTGAGCCAAACAAGAATAAAGAAAGCCAGGACCTTGATTCTAGCTTTTCTAAATCAGAAGCATGAGGTGGTAAAAACTCATTTCTTTGGATCAGTATTCTCTCTTCTGGAATGAGGCTAGAAAGCATTCCCTTCAATTTAAGCTACTGAAGATACCTCATAAGACTGATGGAAAATCCCATTGCTAAGCATCGAATACAATTAAGGAGTTACAGAAAAATAGGCTGAGGGACAAGAAGAAGAAGATATTTAGTCATTTAAAATAATCTGCAAGGTTGGGAAAAAGTAATTTTTCTTCCAGAAGCTGCTTGTAGTGCGACTATTAAGGTTGACAGCTGTAGTTAGATGAGTATGCTTACAGAGAACGAGTGGGGACATGTTCACCCAGGTGTCTTCAAAATCTGGCAGTGGGAAAATATTATGGCAATACTGTAAAAGAGTGGAGCCTTGTGGCTTGACTTCTGTCCTAAGGTCAGTTTAATTATTTCTACTCAGGGCTCTAATGATCTCTCAATCATTCTTTACCTGTCTTGATAGAAAAAAAACCCTCAAGTTACTCTCTACACTATAGTCACGACAACATGATGCAAATGAAGGGAAGAGAACAGGTAGAGGAAATAAAAATGTAAGCGCTTATAATTTATATCAGATGCAGGGGGAAAATATGTTCAGCACAATAAAGGTTTTAGAAGAAAACATCTCTGTGACTTTGGTATATCACAGATTTCTTAAATAGGATTCAAAATGTCCCTGTCCATAAATAATATCAAATTCAATTTATTAAAACTTTCAAAAGTCTGTTTAGTAAAAGACACCATTAAGAGAGTAAAAACGGCAACCTGTACAATGGGAGAAGATCTGTTGGTAGGTTGATCTATCTATCTATCTCAAATATGTTACATCCAGATATGCAAAGAACTCTTAAAAGTCACTAAGACAGGCAAGCTCATTAAAATGGGCAGTAGATTTGAACAAATGTGTTACCAAAGAGGATATTCAAATGGCCAATGAATACGTAAGTGCACATAAAAAAGTGTTCAAGTTCATTGTTCAAGAGATAAATGCATATTAAACGACAAAGAGATACCCTTACAAACCTACTGGGCTGGCTAAAATAAAAAATTAAGTGCTGGTGAGATATAGGGCAACTAGAACTCTCATACAACACTATAAGGGAAGCCGAGGTGGGCAGATAACAAGGTCAAGAGTTCGAGACGAGCCTGGCCAATACGGTGAAACCGTTTCTACTAAAAATACAAAAATCAGCTGGGCATTGTGGTGGGCGCCTGTAATCTCAGCTACTTGGGAGGCTGAGGCAGGAGAATCTCTTGGAACCAGAAGGCGGCGGTTGCAGTGGGCTGAGATTGCACCACTGCACTCCAGCCTAGGCGAAGGGTGAAACTCTGTCTCAAGGAAAAAAAAAGTATAAACTCTTACCACCACTTTGGAAAATTATTTGGCAGTGTATACTAAAACTCAACATATGCATACTCTATTACCCAGAACTTCTACTCCTAGGATATACCCAACCAAAATGCATATATATGGTTATCAAAAACCCCCAGGATATTCATAACAGCACTATTTGAAATAGTTCCAAGTGCCCATCAGAATGATGTATGTATGAATACACAATCACATGTACATACATACACACACATAGACACACACATGTATAAATTGTTTAAAAACCTTGTTGTAGTAACATAATGAAATACAATATAGACTATGGAGTAATGAGAACCTATATACAACAATATGGATGAATCTTGCTCACATAATGTGGAACATAAGAAGGCAGTCATAAAAATAAAAATGTATATAATTGCATGATTCCACTTATATAAGGTCCAAAAATAGATTAAACTAGTCTAGTAGTTATGAGTCAGCTAGGGTAACTTTTCAAGAGGCAGGCAGTAACTAGAAGGAAGGAGGACAAGAAGGCCTTTTGTTGTTATGTTCTATTTCTTATTGCTAATATTCTGTTTCTTGATCTGTGTATTGGTTACAAAAGAGAAAAGTGTAAAAATTGGCACAGTTGTGACTTTGATATGTGCACCTTCTCACATATTTATTATGCTTCATTAAATGTATGTATATATAATAAATAGATATCCAATAAAAAGCAAACTACAGGTAATGCAAGAAGAGATGAAAACTCTAAGATAAAGAATCAAGAGGAAATGTTAGAAATAAAAAACACTGTAACAAAAATAAAGATGCCTCCAATGGGCTCAGCAATAGATTGGATATGGCCAAGGAAAGAACTGGAGACACTGAAGAAATGTCAATAGAAACTTTCAAAACTGAGCCAGAAAGAGAAAAGAAGAATAAAACAACAGAATATCTAAGAACTCTGAGACAGTTAAAAAACATATGATCCAAGAACTATAAGACAGTTTAAAAAGGTATAACATATGCATAATGGGAATATTAGAAGGAGAAGAAAGAGGAAAAGGAACAGAAGAAATATTTGAAGCAAGAGTAACTGAAAATTACCCCACATCAATTGGAGATAACAAACCACAGATCCAGGAGGCTCAGAAAGCACCAAGCAGGATACACACCATAAATTCTACACTTTGGCATATCATATTCAAAGTACACAAAATCAAAGACAAAAAAATCTTTAAAGAAATCAGAGGGGGAAAAATCATATAGAGGAACAAGGGTAAGAATTATAACAGATTTCTCTTCAGAAATCATGCAGGCAAGAAGAGAGTGGAGTGAAATATTTATTTGTTAAAAGAAAAAACAACAACAATCAATTGTGATATTTACTTTTATATGTCAACTTGACTGGGCTAAGAGATGCTCAGATAACTGGTATAATATTTCTGGTGTGTCTGTGAGGGTGTTTCTAGAAGAGATTAGCATTTTAATCAGTAGACTTAGTAAAGAAGATCCTCCCCCACCAACATGGATGGGTATCATCCAATCCACTGAGGGCCTGAATAGAACAGAAAGGTGGAGATGGGTGAAGTCCTTCTCTGCATGCTAGAGCAGGACACCCATTTTCTCTTGTCCTCATACACTGAAGCTCCTGGTTCTCAGGCCTTCAGACTCCATGACTTACACTAGCCCCACCCTCCACCCCTGTTCTCAGGTCTTTGGACTTGGAATAAATTACACCACTGACTTTCCTTGTTCTCCAGCTTGCAAATGGTGGATGGTGGAACTTGGTCTCATAATTTAATGAGCTAATTCCTATAATCAGTCAATCAATCTGTCTGTCTATCCATCCCTCCATCCTATTAGGTCTGTTTCTTTGCAAAACCTTGACTAATACATCAGTCTAGATTTCTGTACCCAGTGAAATTATCCTTTCAGTGAAGAAAAAATAAACACTTTCTCAGACAAATAAGAACTGAAGGAATTTGCTGCCAGTACATCTGTCTTGCAAGAAATGTCAAAAGAAGTTCTTCAGAGAGAAGAAAATTGATACAGATCAGAAACCTGGATCTACACTGAGAAAGGAAGAGAATTAGGGAGGAATAAACAAAGGTAAAAATAAACCTTTCCTAATTCTTACTTGTAGTGTACAGTATAGTGTGTAGTGGTACAGTGTTATTGAAAGCAGACTTGGATTAGTTATAAATGTATACTACGAATGCAAGGAGTAAAAAAGAAGTATAACTAATATGGTAAAAGACAAGAAAAATGGGATCATACAAAATAATTAAAACAAGAGAAGACAGAAAAGCACAATTCACAAAAATAATGTTGGACTTAATTAAAAGTTCTCCTCTGCAAAAGATGTCATGAAGAGAATGAAAAGGCAAACCACAGGCTGGGAGAAAATCTTTGCAAAATACTTATCAGATAAAGGACTGCTACCCAAAATATACAAATAACTCTTAAAACTGGGAAGAATATTCATAACCCAATTAAAAAGTAGGCAAAAGATCTGAATAAACACTTCACCAAAGATATACCGACAGCAAATAGCATATGAAAAGATGTTCAACATCACATGTCATTAGGAAATTGCTAATTAATACAATGAGATATCACTAGACATTCATAAGAATGGCTAAAATCCAAAATACTGACAGCATCAAATGTTGGCAAGGATGTGGAGAAACAGGAGCTCTTGTTCCTTGCTGTTAGGAATGTCAAATGATACAACCACTTCGGAATACATTTTGGCAGTTTCTTATACAACTAAACATACTTTACCCTTATGATCCAGCAATCACATTCTTTGGTATTTACTCAAATGAGTTAAAAACTTGCATCCACACACAAACCAGTACACAAATTATTTACAGCACCTTTGTTCATAATTGCCAAAACTTGAAAGCAACTAAGATATCCTTCAATAGATGAGTGAATAAAGTAGTACATCTATGAAATGGAACATAATTCAGAGATAAAAAGAAATGAGCAATAATACCACAAAAAAACATGGAGGAAACTTAAATGCATATTGCTAAGCAAAAGAAGTCATTCTCAAGAGGAAACATGCTGTATGATTTCAATTGTATAACGTTCTGCAAAAGACGAAACTATGGAGATAATAAAAAGATCAGTGGTTGCCGGGGCTCAGGGTGTCGAGGGAGGGAGGGATGAATAGGAGAACACAGGAAGTTTTTAGGGTAGCAAAATTATTATTCTGCATAATACTATAATGGTGGATGTATTCCTTATACATGTGTCAAAACACATATATTTAGAATATGAAGAGTGATCCTTAATGTAAACTACAGACTTTAGTCATTAATATTGTATCAGTATTAGCTCATCAATTATAACAAATATACCACATGAATGCAAGATGTTAAAAACAGAGGAAATGGTTGGTGGAAGTGTAAGGGGATCTATGGCAACTCCGTACTTTTTGTCCAAGTTTTTCTGTAAACCTAAAATTGCTCCTTCAAAAAATGAAGGTGGTGAGAGATAGAGTTTTCTTATATAATTAACTAGCTAACAAGTTTCTTTCAGATACTGTGAAAAATAAGGAAGAAAAACATAAACAGGAAGAATTTAGGTTAAATTACACATGCACTTTTGAGTATAATGGTTTTGAGAAAGTTTAACATGACGCTATAGAAAATTTTCATATTAAAAAGTTGGTAAAAATATGACACTATAGTGTATGATTATAGGTTAACTTTGTGAGCAGTAAAGATTTGTCTACGTTTGCACAGTTTGAGAGAGAGAGACAAGAACACAGTTCTGTGATGAATTAAAACATGGGCCATTACTCCTTTTATTCCTCTTCTAGTCTTTGTTTCTTTAAAATGCTTTTATTTTATTTTTACCACTTACTCAATTCACTTAGGCAAAAGAAAATAATATTAAACCTAACTTTGATGTGACAAAGTATTACCACCATTGTTTTTCTACTTTACACTGCTCTAAAGTGACAGAGGTGAAAATGTTTCACTGTGACAAGCCAGCCATATGGAAATGAGTAACTTCATCAAATGAGGCCACATTTTCATGACTAAGTAAATAATTCAAATTGAACAAAGGCAAATATTGAGTGATAAAAGAAAGACTCTACTTTTGTTAAAACACAGAAAACAATCACAGATGATACTAAGTACGTGAACACACACACAGGAAGCACATTTGTGTTTTCCAGAAAGCCCAACAAACAGTTCTACGGACTGAAGAACATGTTAAGAACAATCATAACATATTCTGTATGGACAGAAATTTATCTTACTCTCATGTTTGAAAGGGTATGGCCCATATGGGGGCTATAAACAGCTTTGCTGAATGAATGAATGAATGAATTCTATTTTTCCTCTAAGAGGAAAGAAGAACCTATAAATTAAGAGATATTTTAACCCAATTTAGCAATGTTCCAAATTTGACTTGCATTAATGTTTTTCCTTCTGAAGTTTTGAGCTCAAGGCACACTTGCATGGGAAATGAGGTGAGGCAGGAAGAAAACAGATTTTACTAAGTTCAAGTAATTGCTGTTTGATTTTTAGAATTGGCCAAAATCTCATGTAAGGAAAAGATTGGTTAAACAGATGTGCTTCCTCCCCATGTTTAGTACAACTTAGAAAATGGACCCTTTACCTTATGAAATCTTCTTCCTCCTCTCTTTTTGGCCTCAGCTGTTTGGGTTGAGCCATATTCATCCAGTTTGGTAGAGATTTCAAGAGTCTGCTGATATCATCATCTTTTGCCCAGGATGCACTGATAACAAGTTTTTCTTCTGACTGGACAATACCCCTAAACACAGCCAATAGAAAAAGAGACACTGTAGCATGATGCCTGGTATTCAGTTAGCATTTCCATCTACCTTTGCTGCAAAAAAGAGATCACACTCATCTCTCTTTTGAACATAATCCATTATCTAAGTTGGAGTCCGTGATACCCATTAGTAGATCAAATTACTGGGGAACAGCACTTCCACATTTCATTCTTAGTTTCTTAGTTCTTGAGTAATTGTGACAGTTGAAAACACTAACTAGGTCCTCTTACTGTATTTGATCCCTTAGGATAAATAAAAGCGTATGGTATGTTTTGGGGGAATCTTTTAAGAAAAAGTGGGATCTTTGAATAAAAAGTGGGATAACCATGTTAAACAATGCTATTAAGTGACAACATAACTAGTACCTGAAAGGTGACAGAAGTGTTACAAAAGGTTGTACTCTGACTTCTTGGTTTAAATTATCAATTAGTTCTAGGTGAGGGTATTGTTTGAATTATGGACACCCCTCTCTTCACAGCCAATCTACCATCATTAAGAAACCCTGGGGGGCGGAGCAAGATGGCCAAATAGGAACAGCTCCAGTCTCCAACTCCCAGCGCGAGTGACACAGAAGACCGGTGATTTCTGCATTTTCAACTGAGGTACTGGGGTCATCTCATTAGGGAGTGCCGGACAATCGGTGCTGCTCAGTTGCTGCAGCCCGACCAGTGAGAGCTGAAGCAGGGCAAGGCATCGCCTCACCTGGGAAGCGCAAGGAGGAAGGGAATCCCTTTTCCTAGCCAGGGGAACTGAGACACACAACACCTGGAAAATCGGGTAACTCCCACCCCAATACTGCACTTTAAGCAAATGGGCACACCAGGAGAATATATCCCACACCTGGCCGGGAGGCTCCCACACCTACGGAGTCTCCCTCATTGCTAACACAGCAGTCTGTGATCTAACCACAAGGCAGCAGCGAGGTTGGGGGAGGGGCGCCCGCCATTGCTGAGGCTTAAGTAGGTAAACAAAGCCGCTAGGAAGCTCAAACTGGGTGGAGCTCACAGCAGCTCAAGGAAATCTGCCTGTCTCTGTAGACTCCACCTCTGGGGACAGGGCACAGTTAACAACAACAACAACAAAAGCAGCAGAAACCTTTGCAGACGCAAATGACTCTGTCTGACAGCTTTGAAGAGAGCAGTGGATCTCCCAACACAGAGGTTGAGATCTGAGAACGGACAGACTGCCTGCTCAAGTGGGTCCTTGACCCCTGAGTAGCCTAACTGGGAGACATCCCCCACTAGGGGCAGTCTGACACCCCACACCTCACAGGGTGGAGTACACCCCTGAGAGGAAGCTTCCAAAGTAAGAATCAGACAGGCACACTCGCTGTTCAGCAATATTCTATCTTCTGCAACCTCTGCTGCTGATACCCAGGCAAACAGGGTCTGGAGTGGACCTCAAGCAATCTCCAACAGACCTACAGCTGAGGGTCCTGACTGTTAGAAGGAAAACTATTAAACAGGAAAGACACCTGTACCAAAACCCCATCAGTACGTCACCATCATCAAAGACCAGAGACAGATAAAACCACAAAGATGGGGAAAAAGCAGGGCAGAAAAGCTGGAAATTCAAAAAAATAAGAGCACATCTCCCCCTGCAAAGGGGCGCAGTCCGTCGCCAGCAACGGATCAAAGCTGGTCAGAGAATGACTTTGATGAGATGAGAGAAGAAGGCTTCAGTCCATCAAACTTCTCAGAGCTAAAGGAGGAATTACGTACCCAGAGCAAAGAAACTAAAAATCTTGAAAAAAGAGTGGAAGAATTGACAGCTAGACTAATTAATGCAGAGAAGGTCATAAACGAAATGACAGAGATGAAAACCATGACACGAGAAATACGTGACAAATGCACAAGCTTCAGTAACCGACTCGATCACCTGGAAGAAAGAGTATCAGCGATTGAGGATCAAACGAATGAAATGAAGTGAGAAGAGAAACCAAAAGAAAAAAGAAGAAAAAGAAATGAACAAAGCCTACAAGAAGTATGGGATTATGTAAAAAGACCAAATCTACATCAGATTGGGGTGCCTGAAAGTGAGGGGGAAAATGGAACCAAGTTGGAAAACACTCTTCAGGATATCATCCAGGAGAACTTCCCCAACCTAGTAGGGCAGGCCAACATTCAAATTCAGGAAATACAGAGAACGCCACAAAGATACTCCTCGAGAAGAGCAACTCCAAGACACATAATTGCCAGATTCACCAAAGTTGAAATGAAGGAAAGAATCTTAAGGGCAGCCAGAGAGAAAGGTCGGGTTACCCACAAAGGGAAGCCCATCAGACTAACAGCAGATCTCTCGGCAGAAACTCTACAAGCCGGAAGAGAGAGGGGGCCAATATTCAACGTTCTTAAAGAAAAGAATTTTCAACCCAGAATTTCATATCCAGCCAAACTAAGTTTCATCAGTGAAGGAGAAATAAAATCCTTTACAGATAAGCAAATGCTTAGAGATTTTGTCACCACCAGGCTTGCCTTACAAGAGACCCTGAAGGAAGCCCTAAACATGGAAAGGAACAACCGGTACCAGCCATTGCAAAAACATGCCAAAATGTAAAGACCATCGAGGCTAGGAAGAAACTGCATCAACTAACGAGCAAAATAACCAGTTAATATCATAATGGAAGGATCAAGTTCACACATAACAATATTAACCTTAAATGTAAATGGACTAAATGCTCCAATTAAAAGACACAGACTGGCAAACTGGATAAAGAGTCAAGACCCATCAGTCTGCTGTATTCAGGAGACCCATCTCACATGCAGAGACACACATAGGCTCAAAATAAAGGGATGGAGGAAGATCTACCAAGCAAATGGAGAACAAAAAAAAAGCAGGGGTTGCAATCCTAGTCTCTGATAAAACAGACTTTAAACCATCAAAGATCAAAAGAGACAAAGAAGGCCATTACATAATGGTAAAGGGATCAATTCAACAGGAAGAGCTAACTCTCCTAAATATATATGCACCCAATACAGGAGCACCCAGATTCATAAAGCAAGTCCTTAGAGACTTGCAAAGAGACTTAGACTCCCATACAATAATAATGGGAGACTTCAACACTCCACTGTCAACATTAGACAGATCAACGAGACAGAAAGTTAACAAGGATATCCAGGAATTGAACTCATCTCTGCACCAAGCGGACCTAATAGACATCTATAGAACTCTCCACCCCAAATCAACAGAATATACATTCTTCTCAGCACCACATCGCACTTATTCCAAAATTGACCACATAATTGGAAGTAAAGCACTCCTCAGCAAATGTACAAGAACAGAAATTATAACAAACTGTCTCTCAGACCACAGTGCAATCAAACTAGAACTCAGGACTAAGAAACTCAATCAAAACCGCTCAACTACATGGAAACTGAACAACCTGCTCCTGAATGACTGCTGGGTACATAATGAAATGAAGGCAGAAATAAAGATGTTCTTTGAAACCAATGAGAACAAGGATACAACATACCAGAATCTCTGGGACACATTTAAAGCAGTGTGTAGAGGGAAATTTATAGCACTAAATGCCCACAAGAGAAAGCAGGAAAGATCTAAAATTGACACTCTAACATCACAATTAAAAGAACTAGAGAGGCAAGAGCAAACACATTCAAAAGCTAGCAGAAGGCAAGAAATAACTAAGATCAGAGCAGAACTGAAGGAGATAGAGACACAAAAAACCCTCCAAAAAATCAATGAATCCAGGAGTTGGTTTTTTGAAAAGATCAACAAAATTGACAGACCGCTAGCAAGACTAATAAAGAAGAAAAGAGGGCCGGGCGCGGTGGCTCAAGCCTATAATCCCAGCACTTTGGGAGGCCGAGACGGGCGGATCACGAGGTCAGGAGATCGAGACTA
Organism: Rhinopithecus roxellana; assembly: GCF_007565055.1. NCBI lineage: Eukaryota > Metazoa > Chordata > Mammalia > Primates > Cercopithecidae > Rhinopithecus > Rhinopithecus roxellana. Next base: position 59,347,536 of record NC_044554.1, read on the forward strand.
TCCTGGCTAACACGGTGAAACCCCGTCTCTACTAAAAACTACAAAAAACTAGCCGGGCGAGGTGGCAGGCGCCTGTAGTCCCAGCTACTCGGGAGGCTGAGGCAGGAGAATGGCGTGAACCCGGGAGGCGGAGCTTGCAGTGAGCTGAGATCCGGCCACTGCACTCCAGCCTGGGTGACAGAGCGAGACTCCGTCTCAAAAAAAAAAAAAAAAGAAGAAGAAGAAAAGAGAGAGGAATCAAATAGATGCAATAAAAAATGATAAAGGGGATATCACCACCGACCCCACAGAAATACAAACTACCATCAGAGAATACTATAAACACCTCTACGCAAATCAACTAGAAAATCTAGAAGAAATGGATCATTTCCTGGACACTTAAACTCTCCCAAGACTAAACCAGGAAGAAGTTGAATCCCTGAATAGACCAATAGCAGGCTCTGAAATTGAGGCAACAATTAATAGCCTACCCACCAAAAAAAGTCCAGGACCAGATGGATTCACAGCTGAATTCTACCAGAGGTACAAGGAGGAGCTGGTACCATTCCTTCTGAAACTATTCCAATCAATAGAAAAAGAGGGAATCCTCCCTAATTCATTTTATGAGGCCAACATCTTCCTGATACCAAAGCCTGGCAGAGACACAACAAAAAAAGAGAATTTTAGACCAATATGACTGATGAACATCGATGCAAAAATCCTCAATAAAATACTGGCAAACCGAATCCAGCAGCACATCAAAAAGCTTATCCACCATGATCAAGTGGGCTTCATCCCTGGGATGCAAGGCTGGTTCAACATTTGCAAATCAATAAACATAATCCAGCATATAAACAGAACCAAAGACAAGAACCACATGATTATCTCAATAGATGCAGAAAAGGCTTTTCACAAAATTCAACAGCCCTTCATGCTAAAAATGCTCAATAAATTCGGTATTGATGGAACATACCTCAAAATAATAAGAGCTATTTATGATAAACCCACAGCTAATATCATACTGAATGGGCAAAAAGTGGAAAAATTCCCTTTGAAAACTGGCACAAGACAGGGATGCCCTCTCTCATCACTCCTATTCAACACAGTGTTGGAAGTTCTGGCTAGGGCAATCAGGCAAGAGAAAGAAATCAAGGGTATGCAGTTAGGAAAAGAAGAAGTCAAATTGTCCCTGTTTGCAGATGACATGATTGTATATTTAGAAAACCCCATTGTCTCAGCCCAAAATCTCCTTAAGCTGATAAGCAACTTCAACAAAGTCTCAGGATACAAAATTAATGTGCAAAAGTCACAAGCATTCTTATACACCAGTAACAGACAAACAGAGAGCCAAATCATGAATGAGCTTCCATTCACAATTGCTTCAAAGAGAATAAAATACCTAGGAATCCAACTTACAAGGGATGTCAAGGACCTCCTTCAAGAACTACAAACCACTGCTCAGTGAAATAAAAGAGGACACAAACAAATGGAAGAACATACCATGCTCATGGATAGGAAGAATCAATATCGTGACAATGGCCATACTGCCCAAGGTTATTTATAGATTCAATGCCATCCCCATCAAGCTACCAATGAGGTTCTTCACGGAATTGGAAGAAACTGCTTTGAAGTTCATATGGAACCAAAAAAGAGCCCGCATTGCCAAGACAATCCTAAGTCAAAAGAACAAAGCTGGAGGCATCACGCTACCTGACTTCAAACTATACTACAAGGCTACAGTAACCAAAACAGCATGGTACTGGTACCAAAACAGAGATATAGACCAATGGAACAGAACAGAGTCCTCAGAAATAATACCACACATCTACAGCCATCTGATCTTTGACAAACCTGAGAAAAACAAGAAATGGGGAAAGCATTCCCTATTTAATAAATGGTGCTGGGAAAATTGGCTAGCCATAAGTGGAAAGCTGAAACTGGATCCTTTCCTTACTCCTTATATGAAGATTAATTCAAGATGGATTAGAGACTTAAATGTTAGACCTAATACCATAAAAACCCTAGAAGAAAACCTAGGTAATACCATTCAGGACATAGGCATGGGCAAGGACTTCATGTCTAAAACACCAAAAGCAAAGGCAGCAAAAGCCAAAATTGACAAATGGGATCTAATTAAACTAAAGAGCTTCTGCACAGCAAAAGAAACTACCATCAGAGTGAACAGGCAACCTACAGAATGGGAGAACATTTTTGCAATCTACTCATCTGACAAAGGGCTAATATCCAGAATCTACAAAGAACTCAAACAAATTCACAAGAAAAAAACAACCCCATCAAAAAGTGGGCAAAGGATATGAACAGACATTTCTCAAAAGAAGACATTCATACAGCCAACAGACACATGAAAAAATGCTCATCATCACTCGCCATCAGAGAAATGCAAATCAAAACCACAATGAGATACCATCTCACACCAGTTAGAATGGCAATCATTAAAAAGTCAGGAAACAACAGGTGTTGGAGAGGATGTGGAGAAATAGGAACACTTTTACACTGTTGGTGGGATTGTAAACTAGTTCAACCATTATGGAAAACAGTATGGTGATTCCTCAAGGATCTAGAACTAGATGTACCATATGACCCAGCCATCCCACTACTGGGTATATACCCAAAGGATTATAAATCATGCTGCTATAAAGACACATGCACACGTATGTTTATTGCGGCACTATTCACAATAGCAAAGACTTGGAATCAACCCAAATGTCCATCTGTGACAGACTGGATTAAGAAAATGTGGCACATATACACCATGGAATGCTATGCAGCCATAAAAAAGGATGAATTTGCATCCTTTGTAAGGACATGGATGCAGCTGGAAACCATCATTCTTAGCAAACTATCACAAGAACAGAAAACCAAACACTGCATGTTCTCACTCATAGGCTGGAACTGAACAATGAGATCACTTGGACTTGGGAAGGGGAACATCACACACCGGGGCCTATCATGGGGAGGGGGGAGGGGGGAGGGGGGAGGGATTGCATTGGGAGTTATACCTGATATAAATGATGAATTGATGGGTGCTGACGAGTTGATGGGTGCAGCACACCAACATGGCACAAGTATACATATGTAACAAACCTGCACGTTATGCACATGCACCCTAGAACTTAAAGTATAATAAAAAAAAAAAAAAAAAAAAAAAAGAAACCCTGAGCCCCAGATGTCAGTCAGAAAAAGCCTTTGATTGCTGCCATCTCCACCGGGCTCTGACTAGTGACCTAGAGCTGACAGGCTTCAAGTCTTTTAATAGGGCCCGGGGTTAGCTATTAATACTGCTCTTACCAGAATGTTACCTGTAAATTCATCTTAAACGTTCAAGTTCAATTTAATTAAAAAGCTTTTCTTTCTGTTCAACATTTGTCACTGTAACTGATTTTAATGATCTAAATATCCTCGTCAGCAATACTAGGTGACAGAAGTGACATTTATTTACGAAAGGAGTGCCAATTAGCTGGCTCCTCCTCTGGGGCTGACCAAGACTCCAGAAGATTGCCCTCACCATAGGCAGGAATCTCTTTTGGTACTGGCGGACATTCTGCACTTCCAAATAAACAATATATATGGCATGTATGTATGATACCTCCTTGACCCAACAGACAATTAATGTTTGTAGACAAAAGAAGGTGGAGCCTGGGCCAGACGCAGTGGCTCACATCTATGACTGCAGCACTTTGGCAGGCTGAGGCAGGAGGACTGCTTGAGGCCAGGAGTTCAAGACTGGCCTGGGCAACATAGATTGACCCTCTCTACAATAAGCTGAAGCCTACAAAGCTTGATTCATGACAGACTGACTTAAGTTAACATAGTTTTGTGTTGTAGGGCAGGGGTCCCTAACCCCTGGGGCACGGACTGGTCCTGGTCCGTGGCCTGTTAAGAACTGGGCGGCACAGCAGGAGGTAAGCAGCAGGTCAGTGAGCATTACTACCTGAGCTCCCCTCCTGCCAGATCCGCGGAGGCATCAGAGTCTCATAGGAGTGCAAATTCTATTGTGAACTGCACATGCGAGGGATCTAGATCACATGCTTCTTATGAGAAACTAACTAATGTCTTATCATCTGAGGTGGAACAGTTACATCCTGAAACCATCCCATCCCCTTTTCTCCCCCCAAACCCCACCCCAGTCCCTGGTGACAAAAAGGTTGGGGACCACTGTTGTAGGGAGCAATATTACCCTGGTTCTTTTAAAATAACTAGAATAAATAAGACAGCTATTTATTTGCTCTCTTAAAGTTTTGAGCTCAAGGCACACATGCATGGGAAATTAGGTGAGGCAGGAGGAAAACAGATTCTAGAATTCTTCTAATTCACTATAAGCAAATGTTTTCTCGTAGTAACCATGGTCGGAGACACAAAAATTGGATTACAGAAACTTCTTCCCTCCAATCTCTCAAATTACTTTCTTACTGCTATCTTCTATTTCCTCTTTTGTTATTTCCTTGCATCTTTTCTGCAATATTTATGCACTAATCCAACAATTCAACTTTTACCATCTTATACTCGCACTGCTAGGTGCAATCTTATAGCATGGTACCACCTCAGAGATGAGATTCTGTTGTAGGTGTACCCTCACTCAATGTTCTCTGACATTCTTTATACCTGTCTCTGATCAGGCTCATCTCCCCATTTATCTTAGTAGCGATTTCTTTAAAAAACATTTGCCCTTTCTGTATCTGCTCATTGCTTATCCCCCATATCCTTCTTATCTGACAGAGAAAGGAAGGGATCTACTTACATATTTTCGAATATTTGACCTCCTATCCCCAACAGAGATATGTTCAAATCTGTTTCACCCTCATTCATTTCCAGTAATTCCTCTATTTAGGCTCCTGGGGATCTTTTCTCCCCAATCTATCTCCCCTTTTTCCTGTATTTTTACTCTTTCCATTATATAGTCCCTAATCCTCTGTTATTTTAAAAATGAATGGATGAATGAATCTCTTCTCTGCATTCCTCTCTAACAAAGCTGCTCCCTCTCCTTCGAAGGCATTCATCAAAGGAGAAGCCTGCACTAATTGACTTCCCTGCCTCACCTCTCATTCATGAAATCTCTCTCCAAGGTCTACTTATGATTTAACCTATCTGCTTTTTGAAAAATTTTTAGTTATTGTATTTTTCATTTCTAGATTTTCTATTTGCCTCTTTTACAAATCTACTGGCTTTTCCCTCCCAAACTGTCCTGTTCTTGTATCATGGAAACTGCTCTTTTCTTTATCTCCTTGAATGTTTTAGAAAACAACAATTTTTAAGTTCCTTTTACGAAGTGGCTTTATATTCTTTGGTAGTTCTTGTAGATGTCAAGTGTCCTGTTTGTTGAATTTGCCTTCTTTTCTAATGATGGTGCATTTCCTTATGTGGTCTGCTACTTTGGTCTGGAAGCTCTACTGCAGTGGGACTTATCCTCTGTGGGAATCTTGCATTTGCCCTGAATTTTCAAGATATCACTGTTAGGTAGTCTGCATTTGCCTCTTCTGGGTCCTTTGAGTTTCACTGGTTCCAAACAGGGTTTTAATTTTTTTTGCCTTTTTTTACTTTTTACTTTTGGCTTAAGGCCTTTTCTCCCTATGTAGGCAGTACAGATTGAGGTTCTTACACATATCACATGAGGTGTGGGATTTTGATTTCTTTTAGGGGCTACTTTCCTACTCTAGGTTGGGTAGCTCCTTCTTAAGTCCCAAGTTTTCTTGGTTCCATTCATGAATGAACTAAGAAATATGAACGAAACAGTTATTTGCATAACTTCTGCACAGATAAAGTTCCCTCATTGCCTGGAAGATGTCAAGATGCTAGCCTCTATTTGACCTCTATATGTGGTCCTGAAACCTTTGTAGCCCACTCAACTTCCACAGTTGTCTGTTTCTGGCTTTTAATTCCTCTTTCATTCATGGCATTTGGAGAATTCCCTTTCATCTATTTGAGTTTGGTTACATATTTAAAATGCTTTTAAAGTTATAATTTTTTAATCCAGGATTTCTACAAGTTAAAAACAAGAAAAGGGCTTTTTAAATCTATTCGTACCAAACTTTTGACAGGAAATCAAAATCCAGTCTTAAATCAACTGCAATCAGGGTTCTAGAACCATTACTCCATTGAAATTGCTCCACCAACCCATGAGCACTTTTTATTTTATTCTTTGCACTCTTTGACTATTCTAAAGCATCCACGATTTTTGATTACTCTCTTCTTGAAATATTACTCTTTTGCTTTCCACATCATGTTCTTTACCTACCATCCTAACCTTTCTTAGCCAAACTGACGGCTCTTTTTCTCCATCCGTACTTCAAATGCTATGTTCCACAGAATTCTGCATCGCTGCCACTTGGGCAGTCATCTTCTTGCCCAACTTGAACCACCTATATTCTGATGACTCTGAAATTATCATCTCTAGGGTGGCCCTCTCTTCTAAGTTTCCAGTCTGCATATCCAAAGGCTTACTGTAGAACTCTACTTGAAAGTTTCATCCACATTTCAAGTTAAAATGAGTCAAGAGGAACTCAGTTTACTAACTACTACTCTCTCTCTCCCACTGAGCATTTAGTATTCCCTATTCAAGCCATCCCGTTATTCGAGTCAGGAACGAACGCAGAGTCATCCTAATTACCCACTCACCACATCCTGCCAATTACACTGCCTTAATATCTTAATAAATCTGTCATTTCCTGTCCAGATTCACTGCTATTAACCTATATTTTAACCCTCATCTGTTTTAACCTGGACTTGGCAATAACCTTGTAACTGGGCTTCTCGCCTGCAGCTACAAGACCATCAGTTCAACTTACCACATCAGTCAGAAGAGTCATTTTTCTAAACTACAAATCCAATCATGTTATAACCCTTCCTACAAGTCTTCAGTGACTTCTAATTCCAGGTAAGACCAAGGCTAGACTTAGCAAGCCATGAACATCTATCTTTTGAGCTTCATCTCCTGCTATTCCTTTTCTCCTTTGTGTCTGTTCACTATTCCTAGCCAACCCCTTGCCCATGCTGGTTGAACACATTACCCATAATGAGTATTCCAAAGTTTTCCAAATGGGATCTATTATTTCCTGCTTCTGTGTGTCATCTCTGCCTAGAAAGCCTTTTTCTCATTCTCCTTGTTTGCCTCTACTTGTCAAGCATTGCCCCAGCTCCTCCCTTGGTACATCTGAGTCCTCTTTTTTTGTGCCTCATCACCCCTATACCAGAGGTTTTCAATCTCGACTAAACATTAGAATCACTTGGGGAAGCTATTTTAAAAACCAGATGCCCAAGCCATACCCAAGACCAAGTAAATCACAATCTCTGGGCCGTGGGACCCAGGCAACAGAAATTTTTATAGTTTCCCATATGATTTAAATGTGCACTCAAGGGCCACAACCTTTGCATTTGCCAACCTCTATTTTAACTGGTCCTTCTACACTTTTTTGCAAGCTGGAATCCCAAACTGGATGATGAGTTCTCTGAGGGCAGAGCTGATTTCTTATTAGTTTTTGTGTCCCTAGTGACTAGCACAATACCTGGTATATGGAAGGCATATAAGAACTGAAGTACAGATAAAAATAAGCCCTCTTCAATTTCAAAAGTCAAGATAACTTATTGCACTAAAAGCATCTTAATGGTTTCAGTTTTCTTCTCTGCACTAAACAACTTTGATGAGCTGTCAAGTCATTTGGCATTTAACCAAATCACAGATCACTCTGTGCCACGCCCTTCTCCATGCCTCTCTGGATTCAATGCAAATCAGGATAATGAATACAGGTGTGTCCCCTTCTGAAAAATTCCAACATAAAATAGTCCTGACTCGTAAAACAAATGAACCAAGGAGAGATTATTAACAAGCCTTTCCCTTCTACGTTACTTATTCCTAGGTGGCCTATTATTGGAAAGTCTCCTCAAAAACTCACTTTCTCTGTGAAGAATTTGTTGATTATGTCAGTCTACAATGATCTCTCCCTTCGGAAACAAAACAAACAAAACCCCTCCTTTTACACTTACCCCTAACTTCCCAATTAGCACTCTGTCTGATACAATGGGGTGGGCAAACCATGACCTGTGGGCCAACCCTACCCATCAGCGGTCTTTGTATGTCCTGTAAGCTAACGATGGTGTTGACATTTTAAAATGGTTTTTAAAAAACTAAAAGAACAATATTTTGTGACATGTGGAAATTATATAAAATTTCAATTTCACCATTCATATCCAGAAAGAATCTTGGCTGTATGGCTCAATTCCTCTTAGACCCACACTACGGGTCAAATTCTGTTTCACAGAGTGAGAAGCCCAAGCCCAACTCATTTTGTCAACATCTACGTCTTTGAGCCCATCCGTGCTGGCCCGTATCTGCCCTCAGGTTCAGGAAATAGTTGGATCGGTAGGTGTGAGATGGTATTGTACATTTTGAAGGGCTAGAATTTTCCATTTTAGCATTAGCTGAACTAAAAAAATTAGGTTAGGTTGGAGGACATTAAAGGTACCCACATTATTTACTTACATGTTTTTAGAGGACTGGATTAATTCAGTAATTCAAGATTATGTTATCTCCAATATGCATCGATCCCATTTTATTAAAAAATGGTCATCCCAATGAATGAAAATGCTACTAACATACTGCCCTCAACAATATATGTATTAGTACATACTAGAAGGAACATCAATCCCAAAAGTAATCCCAAATATTCTAATTTGAAATACTGGCATTGATCAGCAATATACAATTACCCTAAAGAAAATTTTTCACTCAAGTGGCAAGTCCACCCTGACTCATTGCATTTATTTGTTTTTGATTTTCTGATAAATCAGATCATGTGGGTTACAGAAGTCCAGGACATATCCAAATAGCTTCAAAAAAGGAGAGCTATACCTCCAACAATTATTCCATAGGAGAAGCAAGGTTAATCACCCCTACCAGAACCATAATGTACTCATTAATTCACAGCTCAATGGGCCACAGACAGAGCCATCTGTGTAACTATTTGTATCTGTTCCCAAGAGGAAGAGGAAAATAGGTGTACCTTTTGGTACAGGTGATGAGGCTGCCAAGAGAAAGGTCTACCCTCGAGATACGGCTGAGTGAATTTCATTCAGAAAACATCTGCTGGTGTCGCCTGGCTCTGATGTGTACCGCTTCCTCTCTGGAACAGTTGGGAAGTGCGAGTGTGCATGGTCCCTGGACACAGCTGGGGTGCTGAGTGTTTCATTAGGTAAACAACCAGGGGCAGGTGGGGCTAATTGGATTCAACTGTTTGGTGACAGCCACGGCATGATGTTTACTTTCCCAGACTGAATCTTTCAAGATACTTCAAAAACTAGGAGCCAAGCTCAACAAATGAACCCTGGACAAGGCTGGTCCAAATTAAAGTGCTGTCGTCCAATTTAGACTGTGAATAACTGGACCTGCAGCAGACGAAACCGCAGTGAAATGTCCAGCAGCACAAGTGATAATGATAATTAGGGATGCAAAGATAATAGTATTGTGCTGCCAAATAAAACAAAACAAACACAAAACCAAAACCAAAAAGTCAGTTAAGATGGAGCAGGATACATAGGAAAAGAGGAGAGGAACATCAGAACATCTTTGACACCATACTCAATGCTGATCAGAGAGCTTTATGATAGTATATATGTCTACCTGAGAATGACAACTTCTGATAACTCTGGAGAGGGCCCATGGAAAACAGAAACCATCCAAGGGGACCTAGGGAAAAAAGCTTTGGAATGACAGTTCACAGAAGGTAACTCTTGGGGATAATTTAATAACAACCTTTAAACAGATAAGTTCTCATATGAAGGGTCATAACTGTTTGATACTTAAAAGATCAAGAAGAAAAAAATTATACTGTAACACAGGTAGTGGACCAAGAATTCATATAAAATCTGTATCAGGTGGGCGCAGTGGTTCACGCCCGTAATCCCAGCACTTTGGGAGGCCGAGATGGGTGGATCACCTGAGGTCAGGAGTTTGAGACCAGCCTGGCCAACATGGTGAAACCCTGTCTCTACTAAAAATACAAAATTAGCTGGGTATGGTGGCACTGTGATCCCAGTTACTTGGGAGCCTGAGGCAGGAGAATTGCTTGAACCTGGGAGGTAGAGGTTGCAGACAGCCAAGATCATGCCATTGCATTCCAGCCAGGGCAACAAGAGCAAAATTCCTCGAAAAAAAAAAAAAAAAAAAAAAAAAAAAGAACTGTCTCAACCGTCAATGTTCAGATTTTTCTCATAATAAAGCAAATTTAAATATAGTCTGTGTTTGAATATCATTAAGATCTTTATAAGCAGATCTCAGATCAGATAACTCCCTATTTAAACCTTGCATGTCTTCCCATTTAACTGAGAATAAAATTCAAATTCTCTAGCCTCAAGATCCTTTATCAATGGTTCTTAATCCTGACTGCACATGAAAACACCTGGGAAGCATTTTAAAAATACATCAATTCACAGTCTGAAGTGGGGCTCAGTTTGGATATGTTTTCATCTCCCATGTGATTCTCATGTGCAGCCAGAAATGACCCAAATGATCCGACCCCTGTACCTGTCCAATGTCACTCAGTATTCATTCTCTTTGCTCACTAACCTGAATTCAAGCTAGTTCCCATCTTCGGACTTGCTCCTGTCTCCACCTGGAGTTTTCTTCCCCACATTTCCACGTGGCTCCTTCTCATCCTTCAGAACTGAGCTCAAACACCGTATCCTCCACGACGGCTTCCCTGACCCTACTCCTCACGTGAACCTCTTGTTTATTTAATCACATCATCCTTATTAATGAGAAATTTATTATTTATTTCCACTTTATTATTATCTAGCTCCCTCCATTAAGGTGTAAAATCCATGAAAGCAAGGACCTTACCTAGTCAATTCACTTCTCCACCTTTAGCCCTAGAATAACGCTGGCTCCTAGAGGTGCTCAATGAATGATTTTTGAATGACTAACAGATTGAAGCAATGAATGATACAACTGAAGCACCAAACACCGGGAAAATAACAAACGACCTAAAAATATCTTTCTGAACCACACACCGCATGTTGTCACTCATGAGTGGGAGTTGAACAATGAGAACACATGGACACGGACACAGGGAGGGGAACTTCACACACTGAGGCCTGTTGTGGGCTGGGAGACTAGGGGAGGGATAGCGTTAGGAGAAACACCTAATGTAGATGACAGGATGATGGGTGCAGTAAACCACCGTGGCACCGTGGTATACATTGTATATCGATGCAACAAATTTGCATGTTCTGCACCTACAGCCCAGAACTTAAAGTACAATAATAGCTGGGCGCCGTGGTTCACACCTGTAATCCCAACACTTTGGGAGACCCAGACGGGTGGATCTCGAGGTCAGGAGATGGAGACCATCCTGGCTAACACAGTGAAACACTGTCTTTACTAAAGATACAAAAAAGTTAGCCAGGCGTAGTGGCAGGCGCCTGTAGTCCCAGCTACTCAGGAGGCTGAGGCAGGAGAATGGCGTGAACCCAGGAGGCGGAGCTTGCAGTGAGCCAAGATCGCACCGCTGCCCTCCAGCCTGGGCGAGAAAGAGAGACTCCCTCTCAAAAAACAACAACAACAACAACGAAAAAACCCCCCCAAAAAAACAAAAACAAAAACAAAATTTTAAGTATAATAATAATAAAATTAAAAAAACTTTCTTGTACCGTCTTATTATTGAATATCAACAATATCATCAATGAATTTAAAAGTAAATAATACAAAACAGCACCAAATGCAGCAACAATAAATAATCATATTGGCCGACAATTTAGCCTTTACCATGAGCTGTGCATTCTTCTGAGCATTTGGCATATATTAACTTTTAATCCCCACAACCACCCTGTGTGGTAGGTACTAACATTACTTCCATTCTATAGGTGAAATACAGAGGCACAGAAGGTTGGGAACTTGATGGTGGTCAGTCAACTAGCAAGGTAGAACCTGAAATGAACCAGACCTGCTGTTCTGCAGTCTGTTTTCCTAGTTATTACACTGTCTCTCTAAAGCATTGGACGCATTTTTCAGGTTTCCTATTTCCTCTTTAATTCCATTGCCTCTCCTTTGGGCTGAAGACTGAGATATAGCTAGTGCTTTTCACACACGCACTACCACTTCATGCTCTGCGGCCACGTTATTAACTTTTCTGAACCTCTGTTTCCTCATCTGAAAGGCAGAGAGAATCTAATTTAACAGAATTGTTGCGACTGACTAGATGAGCTATGACTATAAAGTCCCTTGCACAGAGACTATGCATTAATACTTTATTATTTATTTTCATTCCAGTCTAGGTCCTTGTTACTTTATGTCAAGGTCACTGCAACAGACTCCTATCTGATTATGGTAGAGTGACTTGGGTAGGAGAAATGAGGACTGGCTGCTTGCTAGAGAATTTGTAGGGCAACTGGTTAGGTGGGCAGCATCTGTATTTGGCCAGAAGGGCAGCTGATATGTACTGGAAAGGATGAATGAAGGGATTCACTTGATCAAAAATCAAGAGTGCAAGGCCTATACAGAGACACCATGCAAGATATTGCAGACAGGTGTGCAGAAAATAACATAATAACTTACTTCTGGAAGCTAAGAGTTCATAAGAGTTCAGACCAGTGATTTCTTGATTTCTCTCTCTCTCTCTCTTTTTTTTTTTTTTGACCAAGTCTCACTCTGTCGCCCAGGCTGGAGTACAGTGGCATGATCTCGGCTTGGCTCACTGTAACCTCTGCCTCCCAGGTTCAAGTGATTCTCCTGCCTCAGCCTCCTGAGTAGCTGGGATTACAGGCACCCACCACCATGCCCAACTAATTTTTGCATTTTTAGTAGAGACAGTGTTTCACCATGTTGGCCAGGCTGGTCTCGAACCCCTGACCTCAGGTGATCCACCCACCTCGGCCTCCCAAAGTGCTGAAGTTATAGGCGTGAGCCACCGTGCCTGGCCCAGACCAGTGATTTCTAACCAGTAACACATGAGAATCACTTTGAGGATATTTTTAAACTAAACTTGCCCAGGTCCAACTCTCAGTGGGCCTAGTATGGAGAACCCAGGACACGTGTTTTGAAATTTCCCTCAATAACTCTGTGTGAAGCTACAATTGAAAAACAATGTGTTCGTTTTTTTTTTTAAAGAAAAACAGTTAAACCAATAACTAATGAAATAATATATTTTAAAAGTCTAAATTACAATACAATGGAATAAATGCCAGTATAAAGTTTTGCATAATAAATTATAGACGCACATAATAAAAGCATATTTGCTGAATGCCCTCTATGAAACAGATGCTGTATATAGGTTATAATGTTTTTGCACCTATTTAATGTTTAATATAAATGAATATATATATCAGTGTTAGGAGACAACATAGCTTTGAGAGACAGGTCACAAGCTGGAGCTTGCAGACGGTTTCCCTGGTGTATGCCCTTGGCTCTTCTGAGGTTCGAAGTTAAGTTAGATTGCAAAAGCTCCAAGGCCAGCTCAAGGAGAGTCTCATTCCTATAGGACCCTGGCCTCTGGCTACACAGGAAACCTGAAGGGCTTCAGAAGCAACCAGAGCCCCTAGTGTCTAGTCTCTGCTATTGAGCACCGTGGGGCCAGTGAGATGGTAAAACACCACTTTGACCATGTCATCCTCCTTACCAACACCTATGTGTCAGGCCTCTGAGCCCAAGCTAAGCCATCGCATTCCCTGTGACCTGCATGTATACGCCCAGATGGCCTGAAGTAACTGAAGAATCACAAAAGAAGTGAAAATGGCCTGTTCCTACCTTAACTGATGACATTCCACCACAAAAGAAGTGAAAATGGCTGGTCCTTGCCTTAAGTGATGACATTACCTTGTGAAACTCCTTTTCCTGGCTCATCCTGGCTCAAAAAAGTTCCCACACTGAGCACCTTGTGACTCCCCACTCCTGCCCGCCAGAGAACAACCCCTCTTTGACCGTAATTTTCCTTTACCTACCCAAATCTTATAAAACGGCCCCATCCCCATCTCCCTTCACTGACTCTTTTTGGACTCAGCGCGCCTGCACCCAGGTGATTAAAAAGCTTTACTGTTCACACAAAGCCTGCTTGGTGGTCTCTTCACACGGACGCGCATGACACTACGATAGTACTCTTTTACCTAATACAGGACATTAAAAAAAATCCCCTTTCCTGCCCATTTCTACCCAACCACACTGTCCACCCTAGTCACTGTGATTGCTCAGCCTTTCTCCCATGCACCATGGTCATCCACCCTGCTCCACTGCTTGCTCGTCCTGTTCAGTCTGGCAGAAATTTCCTCATTCATTTAGTGAGCATACTAAGGGTCAACAAGGTACCTAGCCCAGTGCCAGCTCTGATGTCTGCCATCAGCCACTGCAGGTTTCTCCTCCTCACTCTTTCTTCATGTCCAGCATGGGTTCTAGCTCCTCTCTGAAGTGGTGAAAGGGGTGAGCTGAAAGTAACATGCTTGTGTCTTAAATCAACTCAAACCAACTGAGCCTCTAACACTAGGGAAGAGGTTTTATTTGTATTCTCTGCCAGGCCCGACACAAGGCAGAGAGCCCCGTTATCCCCCACCTCCAAGGAAAAACATTGATTAATGAACTGATGCTAAATCGGAACAGAGAAACTTCCGAAAACTGTGATTTCCGATCTTTACATTATTATTTTGGGACACATGAGCTGCTGGTTGGATCTCAGGACAGAGGACAGGCAAGGGGAGGGAAGCACTCTGCTTAGACATAGGCGACTCATAGGCCAAGTGCCTGATGGCTAATGTCGAGCAGTACAGAATTCACAGCTGCGTTTCCCTTTAAGCCCCAAGGGGTGTGGATAATTAGGGAAAAGACTTCTAGCCCTCATTTCCCTTTTTAAGAAAGCCCTCTTAATCCAAAGCACGTAACCTGACATCATTACCTGCGGCACAGTCTTTCTCTCCAGAATGAGGTACTCATAGAAAGGTGGTATGTTTTTCATCTTTCCTCAGATCGCCAAGCTCCCAGGAGCTGCCCCAGTTCTCATGGGAAGCTTGGAAGACAAGCCAACCCTCAGCAGAGGGCATTGTGAGCTTCTAGATTTTCTGATTTCTCTGAAGGATATCTGCTGAGGATCACACGGGAGAAAATCAGACTGCAATGTCTTCCTGCTCCCTTCTTCCTTCCCCAGTGTTATACCATTTTGGATCATTTGAATTGTATATGGCTTTCTATTTAAGTCAGTCATTTGCTGGCAGCAAAACTAGAACATTTCCTGTTTTTCCCCTCACTGTAATCAGGATTTGGCCGTCCAAATTAGGACTGCCCTAATTACTCCTCAGCAGGTGCCAATCTGGGGGAGGGCAATAAATAGGAAGAGAGGAAGTAAGGACACTTTGCATCTTCAGAGTCATATAATAAGAAAACACTGTCTCCAGAAACCTGAATACGCTGATTAACCAGCAGGCAACAGCACCGTGGGGGCATGTGTTGTGCCTTTGAGTGTGCATTGTTGTATAACAACTAGAAAGATGATTTTCTATTTATTCCCTTTCAAAGCCTCACAGAGTACTTTTCCCAATCCTGAGAGAAATTTAACATAGGTCCATCATTCAGCAACTACGGTAGGTCCCTCGCAGACAATCCCCTGTGATGTGACAGTGGGCAGCAACAGGTGGCCACCATTTCAGAGACTATGGGTAGGAGAGATGCCACAGCAGTAGAGTTTCTTACGGGAAGGAATCAAAATGCTCCTGACGACCAGAATATGTCAAAAACCAAAAGCAATGGCCATGTTCCAGAAGTAGTAGTCCAAGGGAGACAGAGTTCTGCTGTTTGGACAAAGCAGTAAAATACGAATGACAGAGAAATAACTCAATTCCTGTAGAACAGACAGACAGCATGGGCAAAACTATCCATGTTCCCACTTAAACCAATCACTCCAGTTGCGCACCCCTCCTCCACCCTTACTTCCCTGGCCAAAAACATAATTTCAGGATTTTCTCCTTTCTCTCTTACATCACCAAATTTCCCTTCTTCCCGAGTCCATTTCTTCAAATACAAATATGTACTTATTTCTTCTATTTAAAAAACACATAAAACAAAAAAACCTTCCTGTGACCTCACTTCTCCAGCCACTATGCCATTTCTCCATACCCCTTTGCAGCAAAACTCAGTGTGAAAGTTTTGCCTCTATTTACCCTTCCTCTACTCTTAGTTTGTTTAAGGCCATGCCTGTCCAGTTTTCATCCCTGCTACTCCACAAAAACATTCACATTTATCACTCAGTCCATGCTGAGCTCTAATGCTGGCAACACTACAACACTACATTTTCTAGATTTTCCTCCTCCTTCACTGGCTGCTGCTTGTCAATGTCCTTTGATGATTTCTCCTCATCTTGCAAAATTCATAAAGTCCACGGTCCTCTTCTTTGCCTCATGAAGTCCATGGTCCTCTTCTTTGCCATGAGTATACTCCCTCCTGTGAAGATTTCATCTAGTCCCATAGTTTTAAATTCCATTTAGCTATACTATTTATATGCCGATGGCTGCCAAATATCTATCTCCAGGCCAGACCTCTCCTATTTTGATGCATATGTCCAACTCCGTCCCCCACGTGGCTAAGAGACACTCGAAATTTAAGCCCTGATCGGCTTGCCCAGACCTGCAGCATCCTCCGTCACAATAGCTGGCAACTCCATCCATCTTTTCATTGCTCAAATATAAAACCCTGAGAGTTATTTTTGACACCTTTCTTTAACTCACACCCTATCTTCAATCTGGCAGGGAATTCAGCTGGCTGGTTCTTCAAATACATTCAGAGTTCACTCAGTTCCCTCCATCTCTGCTGCTACCAACAGTGCAAAGAGTCCTCATTTCTCACCTGGGTTACCACTCCAGCCTTTAGTTGGTCTCATTGCTTCCATCCTTGTCTCCCTAAAGCCTATTTCAATACTTAAATTTTAAAACACATGTAAGATCATGCTGCTCCTACACACAATCCTTGTAATGGCTTCCCATTTCACTAACAGTAGAACTCAGCATCCCTAGAGTGGCCTACCAGGCCCTCCATTCCCCCTTGATGATCCTCTGATACCCTTCCTCCTTTTGTTCACTTTACTCCAACCATGCTGGCCTCCCTGCTATTCCTTAAAAGTGTCCCAGAGAACCCTGCCCCCTGGCCTTTGCCTGTGCCAGTGCACTCTTCCCATATGGCTGGTCAAACTCTTTCAACCCCTTGGAGCCTTTCCTCTAAGCTCAACGCGACAGAGCCTCCCTGGGGCATCCTATTTAAAACTACAACCTGCTCCTCCCACACTCCTGAGTCTATCTACTTTACACCATTTCTTTTTTCCACAGTACTCACTATCTTCGAAAATTCTTTTTTTGTTTTGTTTTGTTTTTTGAGACAGAGTCTCACTCTGTCACCAGGCTGGAGTGCAGTGGCGCAATCTCGGTTCACGGCAACCTCCATCTCCCAGGTTCAAGAGATTCTCCTGCCTCAGCCTCCTGAGTAGTTGGGACTACAGGTGTGTGTCACCATGCCCAGCTAACTTTTTTTTGCATTTTTAGTAGAGATGGGGTTTCACCATGTTGGCCAAGATGGTCTCAATCTCTTGACCTCGTGATCCGCCCACCTCGGCCTCCCAAAGTTCTGGAATTACAGGCATGAGCCATTGCACCTGGCCCTAAAATTCTTCATGTTTATGTTTTACATTCATTTATTGTCTATCTCCCCTCTCTCATCCACAACAGAACATAAACTCCATGAAAGCAGATATTTAACCTGCTTAGTTCACTGTTATATCAACAAACTCTCGTACAAGCACTCAATAAATATTTGTTGGATAAATGGAATTCTAGAAACTAAGTGAATGAATTGTTTTAAGGACGCAGTGATCCACTGTGTTTGTTAATGGTTATTGAGATCAAAAAAATTCCTGAAAGGTTTAACAAATTTAGGGAAGGATCTTGTGGTGCCGAAATAATTCAAAGCATGGAATCACAGAACCACGGCTGAACATTTTGAAGGTATCCTGACACACAGGAAAAAGTGCCTGGGAGCAAATCCCTGATGTTCATAAAAGAAAAGGGACATAATACAGAAATGGGGTGAATTTGGAATTGTAGGCAAAATTCTGAACAGATAATTAAAAAGTAGTTCATGAATAATTTGAAAGTGGTACTCACTAGAAGCTAGAAGGATCTCACAAAGAACAGGTCAAATGATCCTTTCCTAACTGACTTGGGGCAGTGGTAAATTCAGCTCTTGGTTGTCTTGATCTTGTTTCCAAAGGTAATTTGAAAGCTGCCCAAGAAGAGAGTTCTTAAGGAATGGTTTAGTTGGGAGAAGTGGGTCCTAACAGTAAAGGGATGGGAGGATTCCTGAACAAATATCTAGTATTGTCCGTAACAGGTTTGCATGCCCATCTCGGGTGGACATGAGGAAGGGCTGGCTGCATTAAAAGAATCAGGCTGGGAAGATGCCAGTAAGAAACCTGATCAATCTTTTACAGGGCAGATTACGAAATATGTGGAATAACTGTCATGGGAACTGGTAAAGGCAATTACTGTCATTACCATTATCATCATTATCAAAATAGCAGCAAATCATTTTGGGGGGAGCATATTATTTTGTGAAAACCGGTTACAAAAGATTGACATTTTTTGAGACAACCCTTTGAGAAAAGGACTATTATTACCTTTTTGCAGATGAGGAAATCAAGGCAGAGAGGCTGAGTAGCTTTTCAGGGTCATATAAGTAGTAGGTAGAAAAGCTGGCATTTAAACTGAAGCTGTAGGGCCTGCTCTTGAGCTAAAGCCCAGGTTCCTAGTTAGAAAAACATATGAACTCCTGAGGCACTAAGTAATACATACGTCAACATACAAGGAAGTGTCAGGAGGTATAGCTCCCAAATTCTCAACTTAGTCCTAAGCTGTTGGACATTTTTTTTCAATGACATGCATAAAAAAAAGACTGCTTATGTAATCAAGGAAGACATGGAACTTACAGGAATAGCTAAGATTTTTTGATGACAGAATGAAGATTCAAAAATATCTCAATAGGCTGAAATGGTGACTTAAAAATAACATTAAATTTGGCCAGGCATGGTGGCTCATGCCTGTAATCCCAGCACTTTGGGAGGCCGAGGTGAGTGGATCACCTGAGGTCAGGAGTTTAAGACCAGCCTGGCCAACATGGTGAAACCCCATCTCTACTAAAACTACAAAAATTAGCCAGGCGTGGTGGCACACGCCTGTAATCCCAGCTACTCAGGAGGCTGAGGCAGGAGAATTGCGTGAATCTGGGAGGTGGAGGCTGCAGTGAGCTGAGATCGTGCCACTGCACTCTAGCCTGGGCAACAGGGCGAGAATCTCTCTAAATAAATAAATAACATTAAATTTAATGGGTAAATGTGAGATCCTAAATTTGTGTTTTACAGAAATCACCACAAATACAGCATAGAAAAGATAATACTAATTTCAATCAGTATTTCTTCTATAGCCAATCAGTGGCCAAGTCTTATCAAGTTTACCTCTTTATTATCTCTTAATCTGTTCCTTGCTCTCCATTTTCCTTCCCTGTCCCCTAATTCAGGCACTTAATGTCTCTCTCCCCTCTATCTCTATACTCTTGCTTTTCAAATCCATCTTACACAAAACTCAGAAAAATTTCCCTAAAGCACAGGTCTCCACGTGGCACTCCATGCTTAACACTCACTCAGTGGCTCCTTGCTACTTAATTTAAAAAGGCAAAGTTCCTTGAGTCTGACATTCGCGATCCTCCAGTCTGAGGATCCACTGAGGAAAGCCTTCCTTTCCACATCCCAGACATTTATCACTTACTCTTGCTCTTCTTCAAGCCTCTGTCTAAATCCTCTTTATTCTTCACAAAGTCTAGTTCATATCCTTCACCAAGCCTTCCCTGTTCTCCTTCGTAATTTCTTCCTCCCACAGCAAGGCATTTTTACCTATCCTGCCATATTTTCTGTCATGAATTAATGCTGTGGATATATGCTATTTCTTTGTCCCGTATTTCCCTTTCTATTCTTCACCAAGAATATAAGCACATGAAAGGTAGAATCTTGACTGATTCATTTCTTTATCCCCACACACCCACACGGCATCTTGGTAAATGCTCAGTAAATACCTGACAAGTGCAATGACAGGACACACTAAGAAGCATTGTGTCCAGCACTGGGTCCTGAACAAGGAAAGTGATGGTGCTGCTCAACACCCAGAGTGCATCTGGTCACGTGGGGAAGCCGAGGCAGTGGGAGGATTGCTTGAGGCCAGGAATTTGAGACCAGCCTAGCCAACATGGTAAAACTCCATTTCTACTATAGATAGATAGATAGATAGATAGATAGATAGATAGATAGATAGATAGATAGATAGATAGATAGTTGGGCATGGTGGCTGGCGTCTGTAGTCCCAGCTACTCAGGAGGCTGAGGCAAGAGAATTACTTGAACCCGGAAGGCAGAGGCTGCAGTGAGCCAAGACTGCACCACTGCACTCCAGCTTGGGCAACAGACTCTATCTCAAAAAGAAAAAAAAAAAGGAAGAGTACATCTGGAACACTGGGCATAGTCTGGGGCACTCCTTTTTAAGATGGACACTGCCAAGCTAATGGGTAATGGAGAAAGATGACTGGGATAGTTCGTAGACCAGGGCATGCCAGAAACTGGGAATGTTCAGTTTAAGGAGAAAAAGCAAGACTAAATGGACTATGATAGCTATCTTCATATATTTGAAGGGCGTTCAGAAAAGGATTAAACTGATGAGTTATTATTCAGAGAAAAGAACTGTGTCCAATGGATAGGAGAGTATCACTTCAAACTAAGAGAAAACTTCCAGATGAAAACTATTCAACAATGATCAGTCTGCTTTGCAGATGCAGTGGCTTCTAGCCACTTGACCTCTTGAGAGGCAGGAACATAAATGATTGGAAAAAAAGTCACGCATGATGAATATGGTGCCAAGCTACAAGAACTTACAACATGTCTTTCAGGACAACAACATCAATAATACTATATAAATGGCCATCAGTGGGATTTGCATTCTAGAGACAACTTGACCTTATCGTGGTCAGGTTATGCAACGTCTCCACTATAATTACTATTTATCAACATTATTATTTGTGAGAAAGTAATTGGGTGCCCATAATGAGGTAACTTGCTAGAAAAAGAGGGCATGCCCTACTTAAAAAAAAAAAAAGCTTTAAATTTAATGGAGGTTAAACATAAATTTAAAGTATAATATTATTAAAATGCAATTATTTTTAAAATTTTTAATTTTTTAATATTTAGGTTTTTATTTTTTATTTTTTGAGATGGAGTCTCACTCTGTGACCCAGTCCAGAGTACAGGGGTGCGATCTCGACTCACTGCAACCTCCACCTCCCGGGTTCAAGCGATTCTCCTGCCTCAGCCTCCCGAATAGCTGGGATTATAGGCATGTACCACCACACCTGGCTAATTTTTGTACTTTTGGTAGAGATGGGCTTTCACCATGTTGGCCAGGCTGGTACCAAACTCTTGACCTCAGGTGATCCACCCGCCTCGGCCTCCCAAAGTGCTGGGATTACTAGCGTGAGCTACTGCACCGGGACTAAGTTTCAATAGTTAAAATATTTTATTCAATTCTCTTTTGGTAGATGAGACGTTGGTATTACCACTTTGGAGTTTGGTTTTGTAAAACTGGAAATCCAAGACTCTATGGCCCAGAAATTCCAATCTCAGACAATTAACCTAGAATAGTGGCTTTTACAATTGTTATTGGTGTATCCTTAAAATAATTTTGGAAAACTATATTCTCCTTCCTTTTTTAAGTTGACATTTAATTTTTTTTAGCATGCGTTTAAATAGATGCAAAAGACATAAATTTTGGCATATCCTAAAGACTGACAATGTTAAAAATCACTATTTTAAATGTATCCAATGGCCAGGCACAGAAAGACAAATATTGCATGATTTCACTGATATGGGGACTCTAAAAAAGTCTAAAAAAGACTCACAGAAGTAGAGGGAGAACAGTGGTTGCCGGAGGCTGGGGGCTAAGGGAGCGGGATGGGTGTGGGGTGAGGTGGGGAGATGTTGCTCAAACCATACAAAGTTTCAGTTAGGAGGAATGGCATTTTGAGAATGAATGAACATCATGGTGACTATAATTAATAATAACATAATATATATTTCAAAATGCTGAGAGTAGATTTTAAATGTTTGCAGCACAAAGACACACAAAGACAAGTATGAGAGGTAATGGATATACGAATTGGATTGAATGTAATCATTTCATAATGTATTCATATATCAGAACATCGCATTGTACTTATTATATAATTATTATTTGTCAATTAAAATTTTAAAAAAAGTATCCAATGGAATCTCAATGCCACAGGGATTTGATACTCTCCATTATACATTTAAAATACATATGAACAAGCTCTTCTTTAACAGTTGGATATTTTTCACTTTTCCTTTTCCTCTTTGAATTATTATTTCTATTTCATTTCCTCACTGAAATTTATCCTAATAAAATATATTTTATGCTTGAAATTATTTTATTATTCCATTGTAGTTTTTTACAAAAGACTATCTGTATAAATTAAAATCCAAAATCTTTAAAGTTTCTGTTACCACAAGACTAAGTTTTAACCTTCTTTTGTTTGAATTACCATTATAATTATTATTTACTACACAACCAATTGACATAATTGTTAATTATATGTATGATTTTAACCTAAATATAAGTTTTGATAAATAATTATTGAACACAAAAGGTTATTGGGACAGCATCTCAATGAGATGGTTGTTGTTTAATTTGTCCATGTAACTGCGGATAATTCTTGTTGCTGGAATCAGGAAGGTTAAGCATTAATCTATGTTGTATTCCTCTGCCAAATCAATCTTCTGTAAACATTGCTTCCTTGCTCACTTATAATGATTCCCTATCTGCTATCCAACATCTACATTTTCAGGATCTTATTTTTTATGACCCTTTTTTAGTCGGTCTTAATCTTCCTATTCAACATTATCTCCTGCTAGATTCTCCTAGGAACTCTGTCCCAGTCAAACTTCCTCCTCATTGTCTCCTTTAAATAGTGGGCAACTGGGTTGGGTGCGGTGGCTCAGGCCTATAATCCCAGCACTTTGGGAGGCCAAGGTGGGCGGATCACGAGGTTAGGAGTTTGAGACCAGCCTGGCCAACATGGTGAAAGCCTGCCTCTACTAAAAACAGAAAAATTAGCCAGACGTGGTGGTGCACACCTGTAGTCCCAGCTACTCGGGAGGCTGAGGCAGTAGAATTACTTGAACCCAGGAGGCAGAGGTTGCAGTGAGCTGAGATTGTGCCACTGCACTCCAGCCTGGCGACAGAACGAGACTCCATCTCAAAAAATAAAATAAAATAAATAAAGTAAAATAGTGGGCAACTGTCTCATTGCTTCCTCCATCCCCGCCTTTGTGTATTCTCTCCACCTCTGCAAATTTCATCAGTCCAGCACATATCTCACTTGTAAAACCATTCCCGATTACAACCCTTTCTCTTTCTTGTGTTTTGATCCCTCTGCCCTCAAAGTCCATATTATACAAGCAGCGCCTGATTACGTAGTGCACTTCACCTATCTAGTCTTCAATATAGAGCACAGAAAATTTAGTATTTTATTATACATTCTTTTCTTCCCTAATCGTTTCATGTATTGTGAACCAGACCATAATTTGTTCCTATTATAAGCTTTCTTAGAGAGTTGCTATGATCTTTCCCACAAGCCCAGAGATTTTTTTGAACCTAGGGAAGAAAATCAGAGGGATAACTAACGGTTTTCAAGTTCATAACAATGGTTTTTCATTGCTACTGATGCTGAAAACAGGGGTAACTGTTCTTTTGTGACAGTAGGAATGCTACAAATTAAATGTCAGGAAGAATATATATATATATATATTTTTTTTTTTTTTTTTTTTTTTGAGACGGAGTCTTGCTCTGTCGCCCAGGCTGGAGTGCAGTGGCGCGCGATCTCGGCTCACTGCAAGCTCTGCCTCCCAGGTTCACACCATTCTCCTACCTCAGCCTCCACAGTAGCTAGGACTACAGGTGCCCGCCACCACGCCCAGCTAATTTTTTGTATTTTTAGTAGAGACGGGGTTTCATCATGTTAGCCAGGATGGTCTCGATCTCCTGACCTCGTGATCCGCCCATCTCGGCCTCCCAAAGTGCTGGGATTATAGGTGTGAGCCACCGCGCCCAGCCAGAATATATTTTTAATTAAAAAGAAATACTATTAAAGATTAAGAGTTTCAAATTGCTCTATTTTAAGGATCTTTTTAACCATAAGATAGACTAACCAAGATCTGGAATTTCCTTGAGGAACATGATCTTATCATTCCAGGTTTTCATGAACATCAAGGCTGACACATAATCTGAACCACTCAATGGCAGTCCTAGTGGCTCTGTCCCTTCATCACTTTCATTCTCTCTGTTGTTCTGACTACACAAAGGTCTAGGAGACTATTTCCATGATGGATGTTCTCATCTCTTGACAAACTCAGAGATGATCCTTTTGAAAATTAGGCTATTGAGGCAATGTCACCAATCAGAACCACCCTCAGGCTCCAACATTACTTTGCTTAGTTCCTAACAGAAGCTACACCTGTAAGCTGCATTGCAGGTGTCCTTGTACTCCTGGAGCTTCACGCACACCATGTTGAGGAATTGATCTGAATATGCACTCAAGTCATGCATCAGGTTCAGGAGGTCTTGCACTGTCTTCTCCACAATGATTGTGCTCTGGAAATGAACAACAAAGAGAGGATATGAGATTTCTGTAGTCAAGTAATGTGTAGGACAAGGAAGGACAACTCCAAGTATGTCATAATTTAAGGTACCTAAGCTTTCCTGGAAGAATGTGACATTTTGAAATATGAACTCAAAACAACAACCAAATAAGAATCTTACACAGCGCTGGTCTTCCCAAGACCTGAGCAAGTGTTTTTTCTGGAAGGACACAGAATGGGGATTTTCAAGTTGATATCATGGAATTCTTGACACTCACAAGATAACTTTGGCTTTTAAGACAGAAAATGCATATTCAGCTGGAGCCTGATTTATCACTCCAAGGCTCTTTGAGATTAGGAACCTATGACAGGCAGCACAAAGAAAAAACCTTCCATGATTTATTTTAAAAGTTTCAAAACCATCAATCTATTCAGAATAACAACTAACATTTGTATTGTGTTTTACAGCTTGTAGAATGTTTTCACATACACAGCATATGTTATCTCACTTGAGACTCACACAATAATCATGATAATCATGAACATTTATAGGGTTCTTACAAGTGCAAAGTACAATGATAAGCACTTTGTATATTTTATTTCCTTTAATTCTCTCAACACCCCTATACCTATCAGGTGTATCCTATCATCATCCCCAGTTTAAAGATGAGGAAACAAGCTTAGGAAGATGAAGAAAACAAAGAAGGAGCTCCAGGCTTTGCTCTTCTAACTATACCATTCTGCCTCAGAGCCAGACCAGAGTTCTGTTGCCCACAGTGCATTTTCTCACGAGATTACAGTGTTTCATATTGCTGTCACCACTGTAGGCGCAGGGTCTAAACACACTCAGACATATTTTAAAACTGAATTAAAAAACTATCCGAAAGGAAAAATAAGCCCATCTTAAAGCTAGATGCCGACAGCATTGTATAGTAAATCAGTGTTATATCTGAAAAAGACACATAGTCAACAAATTCTAAATATTTGATTAAGAAAAGACTTAGTTGTTTAAACCATTAGTTCATGCCTCTTTCAAAAGAAGCAAAATTACACTGGGGTAAATATTAATCGCATGCTTAGCAGCTTGGAATCCTTCAGTCAGTAACTGGTTTGTTGATTTTATATTTATATAAAATTACATAGGCTATGATAAGCTTAGCCATAAAAATAAGCTTAAAAAAATACTTTTCCAGTCTTGATAGTGAACTATGAAGAAATCAAAGGCATTTTCATTATGCTTAAATACAGATGATGGGGTACAGGGTTTTGGCTAATTATTTTCTTAAAATCAAAAGATTAAACAAAGGTGTATGGCTCTTCTCAACACAGTAGGGGATTAGCTTGAATTATGAGTTACACTTGCATGCTTATTCAAGATTTGGTGGTAGAAGCTTCTTGTCATCTTTCCCCTTCCTCTCATTCTTCCCACCCCAGTAAAATAATCAGAAGGTGAAAAGCAAGGAGCACTTACATTCTGTAAGGCAAAACCTCATAGGAAGTCAAATTACAGTCTCTATAGAATCCCCACAAGTTCAACTTCCTTTTCTGTATTGATTTTAAGATTAAAGCACTGCAGCTTCACCCTGATCCATAATCCCATTCCTCTGTATTTGTGTGTGAGTGACAGGAATTGATTCTGCCTGGCTACACGTCCCTACACTAGGAAGAATTTAAAATCCTCATCCTGATTCAAAACACAAGATATCCTACAACATGTGGGCAGCAATTAACAAAGGAGACTGAAGTTCAGCCATCCTAACAAAGCCTGTTTAAAATCTAAAACATTGCAGGGAAGACGAGCATGAGGAGATCCCTCTGATTATTGGGAGAAAGGGCCTGGTTCTACTCCCAAGTATGCTATTGATGACCATCTCTGGGGTAGGTTTGGGTAGTCCTTTCCTTTCTTATGACTCAATTTAGTTCTCTAATAACCAAGGATAATTGGATTGCTCCTTTACTCTGTTGGCCCCCATGACTCATGCATTCAATTTGTGTACTGGCGCTTTCATACTGGACGAATACTGTGTAATGGCTCTCAAGGCATCTCAGGTGTATTTCGTCTTCCTGAATAGATTATCAGCCTCTCAAGAGGGATCAGCATTCCTCTTTTCTTTTTGTCCATCTCCCATCCTTCTCTTCCCTCAGTTGTTTATAATCTCTCAGAATTTTCAGGACAATACTATTAATAAAAGAAACTAGGCTAACAATGTTAATACACAGAATAAATCTCCGAATGCCATATATGTGAGGGATGTTAGACACAGACACCTGTGCATTTTGAAGTCTCCTTGGGTGGTTTAGGTTTGGTTTGTATTTATTGCAGAGCTTTCAGCTGACTAGAATTGTGCTGATAGCATTTGGAGGGGAAGGGATGACTGCGAACACCTCTGCATATCCACTGGAGGTCAAGGTTTTGGGGGTGAACAGGAAGTACCAGCAGGGAATGATTAGATGCCATGGTTTAATTCTAATGGTTGTGCTCAACACAGAGCCTCTGTGATGCTATATGATTACATACAATTTTCCAGCTATTTGGTTGGTTTACCTTGTCATGGTAGCACTCTGGATAATCAATCACTACATTCTTTTCAAGAAAAATGACACTGTATTTTGCCAAATGATGGGTATTTTTACAGGGAAAAAAGTTTCCATTTTTCAAGAATTTATAACAATTTCCAAATCAGTGGCTCTGACAGATAAATGTTGAAAATATCAAATTTCTAACAAGGTCAATCCTGTTTTTATTTATTTGATCTCTTTAGCAATGCAAATGATTTACTGACACATTATTAATTTTGGGATTTGCTAATGTTGACTATAATGACTTCATAATAAGCAAAACCCTGATTTTCTTCATTATAATTTCTATTAAACAAATCATAAATGATTGATATTTACTTAGAAACAACTCAATTCACATTTCTTGCAACTTATTACCAGGTAATAAAGTCTATGCATGACATGAAAAATGAGAAAAGAAATGATAAATCCCAGGACAGTTGATGTAATAAAAAAAATATTGCTGTGGAAAATAAACACTTAAAGTTTATTACAGGGATACGCTGGTCATCTAAAGTATAAAGTGAACCAGTTGCTTGGTTCTGCACTTAAAAAAATTTAATCAGTGAATGAATAAAGATGATTGTACTTTTGAGAACTAGTCTACTGTTTGCCAGAATGGGGCTCTGCCTCATGATACTAATATCCTGTTACAGAAAATCGGCTCCCAGTCCACATAATTTGGAAAATACTGAATTAAAGAAAACTGAAGTGGTGTTTTTACTGGATGACTTCAGAAACCTTTAATATGCTAGAGTCATGAAGAGTCTTAAAGAGGCCAATGCAGTATTCAGTCTTCCCTTAACTATCAAAGTAATGAAACCATTGTTCATAGTCCATCTTTTCACATCTACTGGAACAGTGTTTCACAGTTTGGGAACAACTCTCCCTAATTCTCTGGTCATACTAATCAGGACCCTAAGGCCCAATGACATGCTTAAGGACACATGAGGAGTACCACTGTCAACAGGGCGAGCTTGATCAGGCCTCTTACTTCTCGATCCTTCCTTCTCAGCCCTTTCATGAACACCAATCATCTTCAGTTCTGCGTCCAGCCTACCCCTCTAGGCTTCTCTCTCTCTTTTTAAAAGTTTTTTTCTCCATTAAAATTATTATTATTATTACTATTTTTTCCTCTATGCTTCTCTCCAGTTCCTCTGAACATGCCCATCTTTTGCTCCAACCACACTAAATTACTAGTGACTCCTTGCCTGCACCAGGCTACTTTTTGCCTTTGTGCTTTTGTGCCTCCTAATCTTAGCGTCTGGAATATTATTGCTAGCTCATGACTCTCATCTTTGGAGATTACCTTCTCTGATTTAAATGCCCCTTCTGTGCCACCAGAGGACCCTGGCATTTTGGCCCATGCTCTAATTGGAGTGTGGTAATCACTGGTTCAATTGACCATCTCTTCCACTACACTGCTAATTCCTGTTGATCAGTGACTGTACCTTCACACCTCTAACACCTCACAAGGTATATGGCATATTGCAGGTGCTCAATAAACATGTATTGATTTAATGCACATGCACAACACATTCAGAATAGGGTGAAAAGAGAGAGTTAGAGTATAATTGTAGTAGTGGATAAGAGCCTGATTTGGTAAGGTGAAATGAGACCACTGCCTCCTTATTACTACACTGTATCTTTTTTTTTTTTTTCTGAGACCGAGTCTCACTCTGTCGCTCAGGCTGGAGTGCAGCAGCATGATCTTGGCTCACTGCAACCTCCGTCTCCCGGGTTCAAGTGATTCTCCTGCCTCAGCCTCCCAAGTAGCTGGGACTACAGGCGCGTGCCACCACAACTGGCTAATTTTTGTATTTTTAGTAGAGAGGGGGTTTCACCATGTTAGTCAGGCTGGTCTCGATCTCCTGACCTCATGATCCGACCGCCTCGGCCTCCCAAAGTGCTGGGATTATAGGCATGAGTCACTGTGCCCGGCCACTACACTGTATCTTAATTTCCATGGTTCTAAGGACTGAACATTTATTGTGGCTGAAAGTCTTGGGTATTTCCACAACAGCACTCTTAACTTCACCTGATTGTATTTTTTCTATAATGGGAATTCATTATATATGTATATATAACTGAATGTGTTCATTTTAATGTTTTAAGACATAAATTCCCAATTCAAAATGTGCTGATTTTAAAGTTTTAAGACACAAATAAATTCACAATTCAGAAACAAAACCAACATCAAAACAACTTTAGTTTGGCGAATAGAGTCTCTGTATCTGTATTGTTTTACTTCCTGAGAGGACAGATCAGAGATGCTGCTAAGAATCTAAGGTTCTGTATGGTCAGAGAAATATGTCTATCACATCAGACACACATTTCCAGCACCATCACACACGTGCGTGCGCACGCATACACACACACACGGAGTGTAGGGCAAGCACACCTGAGAGCAATAATTTAAGCATCTCCTTAGAATGATCCTGTGTGGCAATGCACCTGAATGTGTGTTCTGAGCTAGGTAATTTGGGAGTGGCTAACCTGGAGATTCCTTCCTTATCTATGATAAACATCTGAGGGCCCTGGCTGATTTCATGGAACACCAGCCATAGGGGGGATTGAGGCCCTGAGTTTTGGGTTACATTAAAAGTTGCCAGGTGGAGGTGGTTGGGAGGGTGGTAAGTGGAAATGCTCTATAAACTGCATGATGTTTGTAGGTGGTTGTGGTTTTCCTGCCCAGCCCGTCCCCACTGGACTCTCTCCCTTGTATTAAGCCCGTAATAAAACCCCCTCTCTCCTCTGCTGGCTCTGGGTCTCTTCTTCGACCTCTTGAACCTGATGCGTTTCCTACTGAGGTTAACAAGGGTTTGGCACAACAAGAAGCAATCGTGAAAACAGGGCTTCGCAAACGTTTGATGACAATAATGGTTTTGTTTATTGGGGCATATTCAATGACAAGTCACTAAAACTTGTATATCATATTGTCTTTCCAGTTACTATCAGCTCTAAGCTGTAGCTGCCTGTAAAAAACGACAATAACTATGAAAACGACAGTAATGATACAGACAAAAGGAAATATGCTTTCCATTTTTTAATCTATGCTTTGATTTGTGTGATGTTTAAACTGTTCTGAATGTGTCCTCTCTTTACTAAGATGACTTGCAAAAGGCTATACGTCCAAGAGCTGGTGCCTGAGGAACTGCCACCTCTGTGCCTTCCAAATCAGCCTCCACCCTGAACGCAGAGTAATCTTTTTGAAAATTCTACCTCCCACAGAAATGAGTGTTCATGTCAATCAAAAGACATGAACACAAATCTTCACAATGATTTTATTTATTTATTGCAGCTCTAGCTTAATTTTTTCTTTTTCCTGAGATGGGGTCAGACTGGAGCTCAGTAGTGTGATCATAGCTTATTGCAATCTCAAGCTCCTGGGCTCAAGTGATCCTCCCACTTCACTCTCCAGTAGCTGGGACTACAGGCAGAGGGCACCATACGAGGCTAATTTCTTTTTTTTGGTAGAGATGGAGTCTTGCTATGCTGCCCAGGCTGGTCTTAAACTCCTGGCCTCAAATGATCCTCCCACCCCTGCCTCCCAAAGTGCTGGTATTACAGACATCAGCCACTGTGCCTGGCCTAATCGTTTTATTTATAACAGCCAAAAAAAAAAAAAAAAAAAAAATCAATTCTCATGTCAATCAATAAAGTGGGCAAAGTGGGCAAATAAATTGTGGTATACTCATACAATGGAAAACTACAGAGTCATGAAAGAGACAGGCTACTGCTGCAGGCAACACATGGATGAACTGTGCAGATCTTAGGCTGAGTCAAAGTAGCCTGACCCAAAGGTGTGCAACTGGACAATTTTATGATTATTGTAGTTCAAAATCAGGGAAAAGTAACCTCTGGTGATAGAAGTCAGAATAGTGGCTACCCTTAAGAGAGGGTCCTAACTGCGAAGGAGAGGACATTCTAGGTGCTGGCATTATACTGATGGAATAGCTGTTTGTGTTAGTAAAAATGTATATAAAAATTCTTTGTGCTTAAGATTTGTGCACTTCAGAATTTGTAAGGTTAACATCAAAGGAAAAAAATTTAAAGTTATGTCCGTTCACGGGATTAAAACTCTTTAATGGATGAGGACTCACGTTGCTCAGATAACTCAGAAGGCCCTTCATGACATGGCTTCTGTCTACCCTTCCAGCCCCACCTCCTACCATTTTCTACTTTCCTCTCTATGATTCAGCTACATGGGGGTTCTTTCAATTCTTCATTACCATTTCCGGACCTTGTACCTTCCAGCAATGCTGTTCCTTGTCTCCCGACAGTACTTTTGTTTCTCTTTCGGGTCTCAGCTAACATACCCTTTCTGTGGGAAGATTCTCCCTAACCCTCATACCAGATTAGGTTTTCCTGTTATAAACACCTAGAACACCTTCTATGTCTTTGTTACAACACTTAACACACTTGTAATGGCTTGTTTAGGGTCTGCCTTCCCCAGTGGTCTGTGAGATTCCAGAAGGGAGGGACACTTATTCAGGACCTGGCACACAACAGGTACTCAATAAATCTTTCTTAACTGAATGAGTAAAGTTAAGTACATCCTATATTAAGATCAATTCGTTGCCTATTAGAAGGCAGAGAAAGGACAAAAAGCAGGTCTAATGCTATGCTCTGTAGTTTGGTTCTCAAATAAAACTTTATGTTCAAGGCCAAGTCTGGAAATAACCCAAATGTCCATCAACAGTAGAGTAGATAAATAAAACTGTGACATATTCATACAATGAGATGCTACAGAGCAATGAAAAAGAGCAAGCTAGTAGTTAACATAAGAATTCACATGGAAAAATATCACAGACATAATGCCGAATGAAAGTAGCCAGTCACAAAAAGAAATATACTGTTTGATCTCATTTATGTGAAGGTCAAGATCCGGCATAGCTAATATAGGGTGAGACAAATCAGAATAGTGGTTATTTGTTTTTAGAGCAGGGTGGGGAGGATATTGACTGGGAAAGGCATCTGGTTGGTGGTTACATGAATGCATGTTAAGCCTCAATTTTAAACAATTTATTTACAACCATTGTTACAAATAGGTACCTCTTCAAAAACCTTTGAGAATACAATCCTTAGGTATATTGGTATTCTAATACAATAGTTTTTACTTATGATATATTTTAAAAATGTGAACACATAGAAGTATTGTTGGCAACACTGCTACTGACTACCAGATGAAAACTGTTCTGGAGAGGATGGGAAGTTGTTTGGGGAAACAGCAGAGAACTTAGCTAATTGATTAAATAGATAAATAAGTAAGTACCTTCTCTATGCCAAACACTAGCCTAACTGCAGGAGATACAAAGCCAGATAAGATTCTTGCCCTCCAACAATCTTAGATACTAGCAGGATTAAGAAAGTAAGTTCACACAATGAGAACACTTGGACACAGGGCAGGGAACATCACACACTGGGGCCTGTCATGGGGTAAGGGGTATGGGAGAGGGATAGCATTAAAAAAAATACCTAATGTCAATGATGAGTTAATGGGTGCAGCAAACCAACCCATGTATACATATGTAACAAACCTGCATGTTGTGCATATGTACCCTAGAACTTAAAGTATAAGAATAAATAAATAAATAAATAAATAAGAAATTCCTGATGAAGATAAAAAAAGAAAGAAAATAAGTTCACAAATAAGGACAATAAAATGTCCTAGGTGCTGATGGGCATCTGCATATTGTACAGTAGAGGCACAGAGGAAGAGTTAATTGGACTGGGGTGAAAGGCAGGGAGAGAGAGGTGAGAAAGAAGAGTGTACAACTGAACTGACTCCTGCAAGATAAATAATTGAGATTTGTAGAATGAACAAAGATGGAAAAAGAGCACTTCAAGAAGATGGAGCAGTATGAACATGAAACAGCATGGGATTCAGGGAACTATAAGTGGTTGTTCATGGCTGGGGTGAAGGCGGTGTGTAGGGGAATGGGGATTGGGGGGGTATGTATGCATGATCAGGTGGGAGGGCTCAGAGAGGCAGTCAGCAGAAGCCAAGTCATGAATGTCCTTTTACGACATACATACATACATACATACGTACATACATACACACACAGACAGAGTACTTGAACATTTGGAATATCACTCATTTCCAGCAAGAAAATATAAATAATTCAATCTGATGACACTAATCACTAGATGAGCCACTTCAAGTACAGAAGATAATTTCAAAAAGTTTCACTGTTCAGAAAAGATGAATATACTTACATAATAAACTCTGAAGTTCTTTTGTCAGGCTAACGAGGCAGAATTTAGAAATAGGCTTACACAAAAAATATGAGGTCAAATTTTAGACAATCAAAAAAACTATATGCCTTTAGAATTCACATAAGCTATTCTTATTAAATTTATTTGCCAATAAAAACATGGAAAATGTATATGATATAAATTATCAATAATATATATTTTTAACATTTTGGGTAGAAATCATTTATGGTTGAATAAAATCTGTGACGAACATAATCTTATAAGCACAGCTGTCTCTTTATGAGGCTTATTTGGGGGTTTGTGATTTCATATTCAACACAAAACAAAACATAACAGCAGGAAAGGGAGAAAAAGTCTACAACAGTTGTGCTTAATTAGACCGTATGAACCCAGGGGCCATCTTTCTTTCCCTAGCTAATATTACATAATAAGGCAGTAATCGTTGACTTATGTATTTCAAATCAATGCAACTCTACGGGTAAGTTGTCAATACCTCTTGATATGCAATGGGTTCCATTACATATGGGTAGAAACAGATCGATGAATAGGAAAGTATTAGCATTTATAAGAAATATCCCTAACACCCTCCTTCCCCAGCACAAGCACACACACACAAACACCCATGCACACTTCAAAAGCACCTTAAGGCTGTTATTCAGCAAAACAGAAGGTGCTACATGTTAGAAAAGATACAGAAATGTAACAATGACATTAGCAGATACTGTACTTCTACTGGGCCTAGCAATGTTCTTGGTAAAAAGCATGGCCTTTTTTTTTCAGGGGTGATGATAATCTACTCGAGAAAACATCAATTAGAACAGGAAACAGTGATATTCCAAGAGAAGAGGGAAATGAGTATAAAAGACAAGATAAGGGAACAGGAATAAAAAGGTGGGGGAGCCTGAACTGGGATCTGGAGTACGGGGAGGTTTGGATACTTACAGAGGCAGAGTCAGGGTATTCAGGCAAGGGAAAAGGTGTAAGTAAAGGCTGGGGATAAAGGATGAGCTGGTCATGTGTAGCAGTTAGGAGACAAGTGTGGCTGGAGGAGGGAATTTCTGTCAAGGAATCTGGAGAAAGGGTTGAATGGATGGGGGAGCCAGCTTGTGAAAGGCCTGAATGACAGACAGGCTGAGGGTGTTCTGCAGCTGGACAGAGGCAGGGCAGTATTCGGTAGCAGAGCTCACGATCCTAATTCTAGAGCTGAAAGTTGTTATCTAGTCTAATTCTCTGGCTTAAAAAAGAACCATAACAAATATTAAAGGGCCTGTCAAAGACATTAAATATATAGATAGTTTATGATACTTCAAAATCTAGAATCCAGCTCTGTGAGTCCCTCTGGCCAAAGCTGATGATTAGTGCATCAGAAAGAATAAATTATTACAGATGATTACACATACTGAAAAATCAACGAAGAGAGAAAGTCAGAAAAAACTCATTTGTCACCATTTAAGGTGGCTATTAAAACAAAACTGTCTTTGAAATTTGGTAAATAAAAATTATGCATTTGTGCTATCTTGCCAGTAGGAACTATATTTCAGCATTACCAAATTCAAAAAGTCCTATTTTAAGGAAGAATACCAGCTAATAAATGTAGAAAAAATAATATAATTACAAAATAAGGCAGGATGTGGTGGCTCACACTTGTAATCCCAGCACTTAGAGAGGCCGACACAGAACTGTTTGAGCCCAGGAGTTTGAGACCAGCCTAGGCAACACGGCAAGACCCTGTCTCTACAAAAAATTGAAAAATTAGCTGGTGTGGTGATGTGTACCTGTAATCCCTGCTACACTGGAGGCTGATGTGGGAGAATCACTTGAGTCTAGATGTTCCAGGTAAGCTATGATTGCACCACTACTCAAGCCTGGCGACAGAGTGAGACTCCGTCTCAAAAAAAATAGTAATACAAATAAAAAAATCATTTTGTGGCCCCTAATAAAACAACTGATTCAGGTAAAGGTTATCCATTGGTACTAAGACAAAATGAAAGTTGAGGCCAGGCGCGGTGGCTCACCCCTGTAATCCTAGCACTTTGGGAAGCCAAGGCAGGTGGACGGCCTGAGGTCAGGAATTTGAAACCAGTCTGGCCAACATGATGAAACCCCATCTCCACTAAAAATACAAAAATTAGCCAGGCAAGGTGGAGCACACCTGTAGTCCCAGCTACTCAGGAGGCTGAGGCAGGAGAATCACTTGAACCCGGGAGGCGGAGGTTGCGGTGAGCTGAGATCACGCCACTACACTCCAGACTGGGTGACACAGCAAGACTCCGTCTCAAAAACAAACAAACAAACAAACACAAAAAACCAAAATGAAAGTTAACCAGAAATTGTGGAAATGAACATCCACATAGGGTCAATGTTATAGAACATCAATTACTTCCCCACAACAAAAATCAAATTACACAATGGAGGGATTAGAAGGTCACAAGCCTCATCCAGGGGTCGAGCTCGGCCTAATTAATGTAAGGAAGCCAGTTCTTACAGGTTTATGAATGAGATAGAATATGAATATAACATCATCTATGATATATTCTCACTAAAAGCATTTAACTTCAATCTAATCAAGCTTTCAGACCTAACTTCTAGTAACAGGAAACAGAGGAAGCAATCAAATACAGAAGCTGGAATGTTCCACAGCATGGCTGGCTGGTTCCGTTCACTGTATCAGTGTCAAGAAAAAAATGTGACTGTTTGGGATTACAGAGACTTAAGCCACATAACAATTATGGTCCTAGATGGAATCCCAGTTTGAACAAACCAGCTGAAAAGGACATTTCTGGGACAATGCATCTGGGAAAATGCAAAATTGACTACATATTAGAAATATGGAGATACTAGAAACTTTTTCTAATTGTGATAGTGATAATGCTGTCTTGATAATACATTAATGATAATGAAGAAAATGCTCTTGTTCTGCAGGGAAGTAAAATTAAAGTATTTCAGTATAAAATAGCTTGAAATCCTGCCTTAAGCAATTAGAAAACCAGACAAAATATGGGAAACAATAGTTTCAGACACCAGAGATGAAAAACAAATGACGTGAGCCCTCTGAGTGCCCCAGCTGAAGAGTTTCTGGGTCATAATGCAGGAAGAAGGGACCTGGACAGAACCTGGCAGTCTTGTTAGGTTGAGACAGAATTCGGAGTTTCAGAAGACCAAGACAGCTACAGTTCACTGTGGCAAAATACTGAAGAGTGGAGAGCTTCACAAAGAGAGGGGAGGGTGGGGAGAGAAAGAGAGCACGTGTGTGCAAAAGGGAGCATATGTGAGCACAAGATCTGTGTAGATCTTCTGTGTAGAACCTTTGGCTAAGTACTGGTCTGTGTGAAGGACGCTACCGAGGCCAGAGAGGACCACCTCAATGGAGCAGGCAGAATAATCCAATTTGTGAACTCACAAATCCTGTGAGTTCACACAGGGCAATGAATGGTCCATGTTCCTTTCCACTAGTTAGAGTGGAAGAACCTCCTAATAAATAGGGTGCCAGGTAGTCTTCAAAACAATATTGCCTCAGCAGCGGGGCCAAATTAGCCTCAGAGTAAAAGCTGCCCTAGACCTGTCTGATAA
The DNA here is from genome assembly GCF_007565055.1 of Rhinopithecus roxellana. Classification (NCBI taxonomy): domain Eukaryota; kingdom Metazoa; phylum Chordata; class Mammalia; order Primates; family Cercopithecidae; genus Rhinopithecus; species Rhinopithecus roxellana. Next base: position 59,384,581 of record NC_044554.1, read on the forward strand.
AGCCTGGAAGCAAGGCTGACATGATGAAAATAATTCTAAATAACTTAAATGTGTTCCCAAAGTTCAACAATATTTAAAGAACTATAACAAAATCCAGCACTTAACAATGTAAAAAAAACCTCGCATGTCTAGGATCCAATAAAAAAATTACCGGGCATATGGAAATAAGTTGGAAAATATATGAGGAGAAGTAAAAATCAGTTAAGGGAAACAGACCCAGGGATGACACAGATAATAGAAAAGGAGGTTAAAACAGCTATTAGGAATAGGGTCCTATGTCTAAAAACATAATGGAAAATATAAACACGGCGGAAACAGAAATGGAAGACACAGCAATAGAAACTATCCAAAATAAAACACATAGAGAAAAAAGGATTAAAAAAAATAGGACAGAGAGTCAGCAAACTGAGAAACAATATCAGGCAGCTTAATATACATGCAACTGGGGGTGGGGGGTGCAGAGAAAATGTAAGAAGATATAGTGGCTGGAAATTTTCCAAATTTGATGAAAAGTATAAGCCCACAGATTCAAGCAGCTCAATATATCTCAAATGGAAGATAAAAACTATAGAAAGTCACAAATAATCGAATTGCTGAAAATCAGCGATAAATAGAAACATCTTAAAAACAACCGCCAGAAAAACAACACAAAACAAAACAGAAAGAAAGAAATGAGATTTCAAAGGAAAAAGAAGAATCTAGGCCTTTTGAGTCCGTTTGATGTTCTCTTTACCACCCTATACTGTGCCCCCTCCCCGGGAAAATGGTATTCGATGAAGACTTGGCAGACACACTGGGGTGGTCTGGAGAAGTGAGAGTTCACAGTAAGGCATCTGAGGTAGTGATGTCCCCGGAAATTTTACTTCCCAGTTGTATATTTCCAAATATTCTTTTCCTGCTCAAAAGACCCAATATGATTCCCTGCTCTACAGTCTACACACACACACACCCCTTCACTCTGTTCCTTAACCTAAGCAATATGAGTTGTTATTTTTTAAATGTAATTTGCTCAAGGAAAAATATTAATAGCAAGAAGCAATATAAAAGTTAAAAGACATGAAAAGCCACAAATATAGATGAGCTTATAGCAAACAGATATATATTCAAAGATAACCAACTCTAGCCCCTACAAGGTAAAATACCCAAGCACTCTTGCTTCCTTTCTCTTGTTTTGGGTATACCTGTAGATACTATATCAACAGCATTTATATTATATATAAATGTGAATGTTAGAATAAGCCTACTTACCTATCTGTGAATCCATCCAATATTTATTGACCACCTACTATGTGGCAGGCACTGCTACTATGCTATGCTCTCGAATACAACAGCAAAACGGTTTATACTGTTATGACTGAAACCCAGGCTCTGAATCCAGAGCCCATATCTTAACCACTATTTTTTTGTTACTTCCAGTAAAGATGAAAAGCAGTAAGTTCAATCTTTTCAGGTAGTCCATGATGCCAGGTGTAGCGTGGTAAAGATGAATGAAGACTGCTTGTAGAAGAAGGTTATTGTGACCTTCCTCAGATGACAGTTCCAATGGTGGGATTGGTGAGGCCAAAACTAGGTTTACAGGAAGCTGTGAAGGTAGTGTGTGGTGCAGGAAGACACACTGTCATCGGAGATATTCACCAGTGAAAAAAAGGTGTGAAGTAACTCAGTAAGTAGATAGGATGGGGTCAGGACAGCAAATGAAGATGGGACCTTCCTGATCATCAATGGACCATTCTATGTGACCAGTCTCAGGAGACACAGACCACTCCAATGCCAGCAGCCAAGAGACACTTCCTGGGCAGTTTTGGGCCAGCAAGATCTCTTCTCTCATCCCACGTGCCTCAAACCCTGACCTCTAAATTTACTCAGAACTGATACCTAAGACAAAAGGACAGACCAGAAGGACATACTGATTGTCATACAGGTACAGGCCAGTAATCCAACCTGTCTTCAAACTTAACATTCTGAAATTATTTTAGCATAGGTTTCCACGCCCTGCTAAAAACATCACCACAGCATTTCCTAACACCCTTCTTCCTCGGAACTCAGAGTACTTGCAAATATCTCAATCAATATCCAAACAGATTGTGAGAAAGTAGAGCAGTCATTATCATCCCTATTTTATCACGAGTCTAACACTTAAAGCCGTTTCAAGGAACAAGTATAACACTAGAGAAAGGTTTTCAAAGAACTCCAGAATATCAAGCTGCCACCAAAGGTGGTCTGAAATGCTTTCATTTCCTCACGTATCTCAGATTCGCATTCCACACCAACTAGTTTGTCATGCTGCAAAGCATCTGTAGTTACAGAAGCCCCTCTTGATGTAGCAATGTTATTTAGACATTTTATGTGATTATTTTGTCCTTTTAAAGATTACGTGTCCTCAGCCACTCCTTTAGAGCCAATAAACCCCCAAAATTCACAGAGGAGAACCTTTACTATTCCTTTTGCTAGCAAAGGTAAGGTCTATTCAGCAGGAGGCTCCAATGACCCATAATGGGGCATGATTCATTAGGGAAGAGCTACAAATATATCAATCAACATGTCAGAGGAGAAGTCCGGTTACATGCAGTGGGAGATGCGTACCACATATACATTTGTTCCGCTCTGTGCAGGCTCACCTGTCTTTGGTGGTTCACACCATATAATAATCAATTTTGCTGACAAGTTTCCCTACAAATGGTTTCAGCCTCAGTTACGCGTGCACCTCAGAGGTGAGATCTGCAGCCCTCTAAGGAGGAGAATGAGCAGGGAGCTTGGCTTCCCGTAAAACAGAACATATGGAACTGTTTGAGGGAGAGAGTGTGCAAGCAAGCGTGCCAGTGTACACGCGCAAGGGAAAATTTGTTCAAGAGTGGAGATTCAGCTTGGATATGCCTCCTACTGGGAGGGACAATAACACTTGAGAAGAACTAATGAATTTTCAGAGCAGTTCTTGATTTTAACAAAACTGGTTGTTGTGAACCCAGCATTCTAGCTCATTCCAAAAATAAATTTAACTGCTTTATATAACTTTTCCATGCTGAGTAAAACAAAATGCACCACTGGGCAAAAATCAAATAGCTAGCCAACAGGTGACCTGGGCTCCAAACATAATTTTAACATTGACTGACTCTGAGATGTTGAACAAGTTGCTCTCCTTTTCTTCATTTGCAAGGGTTATGATAACCTTTATGAACCATGGTGATATCTCCAGCCTTCCCACCATAAAGTAACCTTAGGCTTTAATTTAACTGTCTCCCTGAGTTTAGGAGATGAGTCATTGTATTTCCTAGATTTTAGTTATCAAAGCACATAATTTGTGAAGAGATAGGCCAATATGATATTGGAAATCACTGGAATGCATTCTAATTAAACTCAGTGGCATCCTGCCCAAGTTTATATGAAAGGAACAGTAACAGTACCACCCACGTATTGCCCAGGGAAGCAGCTTTTCTCCCAAGTCCAAGAACAGTTAGTGTTTAAAAATCAGAATATCAAATCTTTGCTAAGTTTCCCTCTGAGACAATCTCTTCATACAGGAAACACCTACACCCTGGGAAGGAGACAGCCAACACTTAGAATGTACGATAGTTTTCAAACTCAGATTTCACCAACCAGAAAAAAAAAAAAAGGACCAATATAGATCCAATTTTTCATTTTATCAAGTTAGAATACTTAAAACAAAGGGGGATTATCTATATTACCACTCTTTTCATAAAATAATGGCAATGTTTTAACACCAAATAGGAGGAAAATAATATCAGAAAAAAGGACAGTCTCTTCTAAGAAAATCAACTCAAAATCTTCACACTTACCCCACCTCCCACACATCCACCCTACCCACTACTTTGACCTTACTTTCCCCATTTTCTGTGGATCACATGCTGGACTGGCTGCCCCAGGTTAGTGAACAGGCTTTTGTGTACCTTCCTCTAGGAGAGAGGTGTGAGGTATCATTAACAGAGTACATGTTTCACAGATGACTATGCCTGATGAGACATATGCCAAAAGACAATGTTTGACTGTTGTGATTGTTTTCAACTTTGGGTGAGGCAGAGGAACTTTTGCTTTTATTTTTATTCATTTGCTTTTAGAGACAGGGTCGGGCTCTGTCACCTAGGCCGGAGTGCAGTAGTACAATCAGGTGCACACCACCACAAATGGCTAAATTTTTTTGTAGAGATGGGGTCTCACTATGTTGCCCAGGCTGATCTCAAACTCCTGTCTCAAATAATCCTCATACCTGGGCCCTCCAAAATGCTGGGACTATAGGCGTGAGCCACTGTGCCCAACCGAGCTTTTGCTTTTGACTGAGAAGTCATCATTCTACCAAACCAGGCTTTGTATTTTCTCAAGTCTGTCACTAGACTGGGGAGGAGAACAGAGATAGGGTCATATGTTTTAAAAAGCAGAGGAAAGAAAACATACAAAGACTCAGTTATCATGATTTTATCTTTGGGCTATTAAGTATGCATTTTTTAAAATATAAAATTAATATGAAACTCAAAAGTGTTAAATGAAATTGTTCAACAGCCTCTTACTGCGGGTTACTTAGGAGGGATTTTAAGAACATGCAGTTATAATTTGGAAAAACATTCTAATGATTCATAAATTGACCACAGTTCCCAAGTAACTGAAGACAATAGCGCTCACCGCAAAACATAGACAGAGCATTCAAATCATTTTAATCGTTTCTCGTTTTTTTTCTTTTAAACTCTCTGCTCCTTTTATCACTAAGATTTTTGTAAATGAAAAGTAAAATGTCCCTGCTGCCCATTTTCTTCTTTTATTGTTTCCCTTTTGCTCTAACAATGAGGGTAAAATTAAGTGCCTGGACCACTAGAGATTTCCAGATGGTCAGACAAATGAGTACTTCAGCTCCCGGCTTGCATTTTTGATAGATATGGACACACATCTCTCACTCTGTCCCTGTGGCTCTTGTTCAATACACAGTTGATTTAGCCTAAGTACCTTAAATATGTGGCTACCACATTCCTGCCTGGGGTGAAGACCAAAACTGAATTAACTGCTAACATCAAAATGGGAACTTTCTATGCATTTATAAAAAATACCCCTTTATTTTTCTGGGGTTTACACTTGAAATAAAATACTAAAAGCTAATATTATGTATATTTTAATCTTTGCAGATTATTTTGAAATGTAATTTTTTTATTTGTCTCCCTTCCTGATTCCCACCTTTCCTCCAGTTCATTTCATTGACTCTTTTCCTAGTTCCCTAGAACTGTCACACCACTCCTGGGATACAACCCCAGGCCATTTTGCCTCTTCTTTTATTCTCATGTGTTCCATTGCTGTTATCCTTCTGGCCTTGAACATTAGCACCTAAGGAAGGGCTGGATGACAAATACAAGTGTTTATTTTATTAAGTAAATATGCACATATTGCTTACTATAAGCCACCCATTATTCTAGGTGCTTTTAAATTAATTCATTTGGTCCTCATAATAACTGTGCTAGGTGGATACTGTTACTATCTCCACTTTACAGATGATAAAACTGAGGCACAAAAAGTTCAGTAACAACCCCAAGGTAACATAACCAGCAGATGATGAAGCCCAGATTCAAAGCCAGTCAGTCTGTCTCCAGAGCCCTTGCTCTTAACCATTGGTAGAGGAAGAATGTGAAGAAGCAGGAAGGAGAAGAGGATGGGAAGCAGAAATAGAGGGAGAAAGAGGGAAATTAATGACTGAATCATTGGGGATGAGAAAGATGGAGGGAGAGGCAGCCTAGGAGTAACCATGGATCCAGAGTGAAAATCTGGGCTTGGTGTTCATACGGCTGTGGGGCAAAAATGCGTAAGGTTGGTATAACCACCTTGGAGGAAGAGTTTTGCCATCTTGAAGACGAATGGTAATTGGTGCAGCTCACAATCACTCATGACTGGCAGGAATAGAAGAGCATGACTAGCGGTGTGCTGGTAAATGTTTTGACAACCAGGGAAATGGAGGGGTCCTGGTTTGTGGTGTTTGGTGGTTTTCGTGGTATAAATAGTCCCACCATGGCTGATTTCAAGCTACCACTGAGATGTCACTGAACTTAAAGATGTCACTGAACTCAGAGTTGGGAAGAGATGAAAAGCAACACAACCAGTAATAAGGTATAATAATTCTACTATCAGCAGTAGATGCAGACACCCTCAAGAACATAGATAACCCTGAAATGTTATAAAATAATTAAGAAATGATGAGTCTTGGCATTTATCACCTTTGTCATATTATGGAATTTGCTTTTTAATAATGGCTGTATTTAACAATCAGCTCACAAAATTTCAGAAAGTTTGACAACCAGCTCCCTGGAGCACAGAGAATGTGAGTATGACTACCCGAGTGCCTCTATTCTCAGGTAAGTGGATGGAGAGTGAGCTGAGACTTGATCTTCACAAGACCCCAAATTTACCCTAGCTAGGAAATAAATGCAGAAAGAGGGGAAACAAAAATGACAGAGCTTATGAGAAACAGAATACCCACTCTAACTTGAAGACTGGAGAAAGAGGTCAAGTGTGAAAGAGTTTGAGAAGGCAAGTCTAGAGAAGGGCTGAGTGTGTGTTCTCTACCAGGCTATAGGCCACGAGTGGCAAACAAAACAACCTTACCACCTACCCTGAACTCCCTAAGCGAGGTCTTGTGTCTTCTTTCTCTGTTCTACTGAGATTTGTACTCACAGGAAACAGAGGTCAAGAAGGAGTAGAGACATTTCATAAAATGACCCTCTTTAGATGAGCCACAATAATCAACTGTGTAAAAAGAAAATACAACTCAGGAGTTTAATGGAAACCATTTACACACAAAGCTGGATGTAGCACTGAGAAAAAATTTGCACAGACTGGCTCTGGTAGAAAAGAAAAAGTCAAATATCAAAGGCAGCTAGAAATCTTTGGAGGGCAACAATCTGTCTCACTCAAGTTTTCCTGAGAATCAAGCAGAGTCTAGTACAATCATACTTGGGAAGAATTTTCCACTAAATGGATTTCCATGGTATCTGTTCCATGAGGTAACCGTTTTAAAAATTTTTGTCACTTGAGTACAAAGGGAGGTAGGGAGATGTGTGTGAGAAAAAAGAAAACCCGCTGCCTTTTTCTTTATTGCTTAAGATATTTGAAAATTCATGAGCTCAAAAAGGGATGCACACTTAACAATCTTTTACCTCTAGCTCTGCCTGCAACCTTTACTAGATATAGCACAGTAAAGAATTTTACGTATAAAGTACTTACCAAATGCTTGCTGAATTGAAAGATTAGTGCAAGAGCCATCTCATCACACCAAACTGCCAAATAATAGACTGTTCTGCTAATTGACATTTGAATATATAATTATAACTAGCAACCCTACCTAGCAGAGCACCTTGGGTCAAACAATCAGCTAGCTTCCAGATCCCAAGTGGCAAGCTGTGGATTGAATTGGAAGTTAGCTAACACACTTCTCATTTACAACTGGAAAGAGGAGGCACAGCTGAAAGCCTCAGGTTGGCTTTGGTGAAGCCAACACTGAGGCTGAGGCCCTTTCAGTTTTATTGAACACTGTGTTTCTGTTCCCTCATGCCCCTTAAGTGATAAGAACTTCCTGCCACATGATTCTAGTTTAGAGAAGGGATTCTATTTCCTGCCATAGTTGATGTGGTACAGCTGGATACAAATAGAGTCTATCTAATGAAGAACCTCTACCAAGTTCTTTTTCCAGAACAATCATTTAGTGAATATTTCTTGAGCACCTACTACAAGGAATGTACTGTGCTATGGAGATGTGTGGATAGAAGGGGCAGGAGACTAATTTTTATTAAATACCTCCTCCATGCCAGGGACTATGCTAAGCAGGGACAAGGCTTCATCTCACTTAGTCCTCACACGCCTCATTTTACAGATGAAGACAGGGAGCTACAGAAAGGTTAAGTTCTTTGCCCAAGAGAACACAGCTAGTAATTGGTGGGCCCCAGAGCTGCCCCCAGGCTGCTCCTACCCCAAGGCCTGCTCTACTATACCACATTGCAACTTATTTCAAGAATTATCAGGCAAAGCCCTGGAGCGAGAACAAATGCAGTCTAGTTGATCTAGTTTGAGTCTTCTTGAAGAGGATAGAAAATATGCATACACAGGAATTCAGCTGCCCATGGTTTTCTAGACAACTTAAGAATCTCAGGTGGGCCTTCAGGGAGGGTAACTAGAAAGGCTGGATTTGCAGTGCATGCATAGGAAGAAAAGAAGGGGGGTGGGTGTTCCATATTCTTCCAAGCGCCTGCTGGGAGAGGCAGGGCAGGGCCTTCTAAGTAAAGGCACAGGGAGCAGGAAGGACAGATGTTATCGAGGGGAGAATTTACTTCTAGGTAAAGAAAGCAGATTCAAAATACACATTTATTCTCCCTCCCTCTTGAAACCCCATTGAAATGATGATAAAGAGATTATTTTTTCCCCAAGACATAAACCTACAAGGGTAAGGAGAACAAGAGGGAGAAAACAAAAGCAACGTAATTTTGGAAGCTGAAAGGCATATTAGAGAGATCAGTTCCTTTAATAGACTCAAGAAAATGGAATCCTGTGTGAATAGGAGGGAAGGCTGGGAAACAACCTAATCTTTATTTTGAATTCCTGGCAGCCCCAGGTACATCTGGACATGGGGGCAAAAGCGGGGGAGTGGTTCATAAAAGGATTACTTGAAAGTCTACTGAAGAAGTAGTCAGCCCCCTAGATCCCTTAGGCCCTCCCTGGGCAACTGTCTCTTCACCCCAGCAAAAACTTGAAGGTTTATTTTTTGGAAGGAATAAAATAGAGGGTCTCTGGACTGGCAGACTTCATGAACAATTAAGGGTGGAAGAAATATTAAGTGAATTCACATATACTGGACGCCAGAAATTCCCACCTCTCTTCTACCCTCTTCCCATTTGGTTTCCTGGATACTGGCAGCCAGGCCTTTGATCTCCAGAAAGCAGATTAGAGAATCTTTCTCTGTGGTATCTGGTCTAAGACAAAAGACCTAAAGATACTGACATTGGAGGTCTCGCAAATAAATGGCCCAGTCAAATCTTTATGGTTCTATGACCCTACCTCAAGCCAAGAGATAAGATGAGAAGAATAAATAAAAGCTAAACAACTCCATTCCTTAGTATTTGAAAAATAAAAAGGATCTCTTTGAACCAAACTCCATATAAAACTATTACTAAAAAACAGTTTAAAGTATTTTAATTTATTTACAGAAGAAAATGCTTTTTACCTTCTGTGTTCTTGGCAATTATTTGCTTACCACATTAATGGAATAACCTCAGATTCACGCTGGTTTAAAAGAGAAGGACATTAGCACATATGCCTGAAAGATCCCCTAAACCATACAGTAAGATAACACACAGTGCAGTGCACAGGTCATAATCTTCCTTTAATTAAGTTAATCAATACACATTTGCTCAGGGTTCTATGGAAAGGACCTGGTCTCTTTTAATATGCACACCCACCTCTGAGACTTCTAAAAATTAGTCTGTGGCAGGTTTAAGTCAGTGATTAGGGTTTTCCACTGTTATCCTACAGGTCATACTATGCATCACATTTAAGTGAATGTGGCAGGATAATCTTCTGAGAGGCTACTTTCTGTTCTAACTGCTGCAGGACACTGGACGGGCTGGGGGGTGGGGGGAGAAACACCCCAAAGATATTTTTCTCCTTCTCTGCCCTCACTTGAAAAGAATGGTTCCCCAGGCAAGGATTAACAGTTTCCTTTGCTCCAGGAAATATCCCCCTAAAAACCTACCAGCCAGGTGTCTGAGAGAGGAAGCTGAGACTGCCCTCAATGGGAAGGGGTAAGAGGTTTTATACACTTCGTAAAGATTGATGCCATAATGGTAATGAGAACAAACTTGAACATTTACTGAGTGCTGACTACTGTGTTTGAAAGTTTTCATAGTAATATGCAAGTTAGAGATTTACATACTAATTTATTTAATCCTTGCAACAATCCTGTGAAGAGGGTATTATTATTGCCATTTTGCAAAAGAGAAAACTGAGGCACAGGGAGGATAAATAATGTGCCTAATGCCATACAGCTAGTGAATGGGAGGGCCAGGATTTGAACCCTGGCAGTCTGGCTGCAGAGCCCACTGGATTATTTACTCATAGTAGATCCCTGGCCTGGGAATGCCTGGACTGAGGAGTGCTAGTTTCCATACAGGCTCCAGTGGTTGAGTTCGACTGGCATGAGTGGCAAGATCACAGGGCACGGCAGAGCCAAAAGTTTTCAAATCTCCTGAAGGGACTTGAAAGTGACCCTCTCAGCAAAGACGGCAATGGACAGAATGCATTTTAGGAGAGAGGGCATGCACATTTCTCTTTTCAGTAGAACAAGTTGTACAACTCTTATAAAGCTCTCCAAAAAAGGTTTTAAATGGGAAGCATTAGTTAACTTGATTGTGGGCATCACTTCACAATGGATGCATAGATCAAATCGGCACATTGTACACGTTATATATAAGTAATTTTTATTTTTATTGTCTCAGTAAAGCTGGAACTTTTTTTAAAACTCAAAGCTTTAGAGCACATAGGCTCTCGGATCCAGGGATGAATCAAAATGAGTTTTACTTTGGAAGAAGGAAAGTAGATAAATAAATTAAAAGGTACTTGTTAGAGCTGAGATTTAGTGTAAGAAGCAAGTGGTGATGCCTCAAATTAACCAATCCCATTGCCCAGCCTACACGACTAGCTATCCCTTGTCCAAAACAGGACAGCAGCCTCACCAGTAGAGCCTCTCTAGCTAGCATTATCTCTTGCTACCTCCCCTATGTTCCATAGCTGTAATGAAGAGCACACCTGTGCCCCTATTCCTTAGTTCCCTGCCCCCAAACATCTCATACCAACTAGGCCTTGACACACACAAGGCCCGGTGCATCCTGAGCATCTAGTCAATGTCTGGTACCCAGTAAGCCAAGTACCTGAGCCACGTAGTGTGTAGTAGGGACAGAAGAGCTTGAATGCACCTCCATCTCTGTCAGTGACTCACTCTGTGACGTTGAGAAGTTGCTCGATTTCCCTTAATCTCATATTTAAAGTATTTGCAGTATAGTATTGTTGCAAAGATTAAATGAGATCATATATATGAAAAGCATGTTACTCAACAGTAATGTGCTTATTATTAGTAATTGTTAGCTATTAATAGTTTCTCATCATAAATGTTACTTGTCAGTCCCAGAGTTATTATATGTCCCCCTTCATAAATATTAGTTGAAAGAAGGTAATTTCTCTGAGAAATTATTGATAAATGACTATAATCTTTATTAAGAAAATATGCACAGCAAAATAGATGTCTCCAAGTTCACAATGATTGGTGATATGATTTGGCTCTGTGTCTCCACTCAAATTTCATGTTGAATTATGATCTTCAGTGTTGGAGGAGGGGCTTGGTGAGAGGTGACAGGATCAACATTCCCCCTTGATGTTCTCGTGATAGTGAGTTCTCACAAGATCTGGTTTTTAAAAGTGGGAGTACGTCCCCTTTGCTCTCTCTCTCCTGCTCCGCAACGGTAAGATGTGCCTGCTTCCCCTTCGCCTTCTGTTATGGTTGTAAGTTTCCTGAGGCCTCCCAGCCATGCTTCCTGTACAGCCTGTGGAACTGTGAGTCAATTAAATCTATTTCTTCACAAATTATCTAGTCTTAGGTAGTCCTTCATAGCAGTATAAGAACAGACTAACACAATTGATCATTAGTAGAGATATCTTAAAAGAGCAACTAAGATACAAGTGTTTCTACAGAGGAATAAATACAAATAAACAGGAAAATGCTAGAGATGGGAAAACAATGTAGGACAATTGTATGCTCAGAATATTACCATGATTTAAAAGAACTGTTGGCATATGCTGAATTTATATGTCATTTCTAGGTAAAATCCATGAGAGGACCCTGGAGGTTTTCATTATAAACAAACTATACTTATGTATTCACCTGTTTGTTTCAATGCACTGCCAATGAATTTCTTATTCTTCATTTCTACTGATGGTTTTTTAATGGAAATGAAAAAATTAGTAAGATAAAAATCTTAGAATCCACCTTAAATCTGATAAAATTAGGGAAAGATCTCTGTCCCATGAAATTTATTTAAGAAAAAGAAAAAAGTATGATAAAACAGTAAATATCTTTTAAATTGCATGTATAATAATCCTTCACTACTCACTTTCATTTTTCAGACAAGGATTTCCTAAATAAAATCCTAACAGGTAGTTTAGTAAGAAAATCAGTAAAACTAAAAATCTTAGAAATCACCTTACATCTGATTGGGCAAATAAAATGAGTTAAGATAACATCCCTATCCCATGAAATTTATCAAGTGTTATCAGGGCTCATGGGGACAAAGCTGTCCATGCCTGGAGTTTCTGCCCTCAGACTCCTGCTCTGAGGAATCTGATACCTAGCGTCACTCCTGCATTTTTTCACTTCCTACCATTAAAGACTGCTAGATCCAGATGAGCCACACATGACAAGGCTTGTTTCCCTTTCTGGCACATATACTCATAAAATCCAAAGTTTTAGTGACAGAAGAGATCTATCTCTTGCTCCATAATTATCTATAGTCACCAAATCTCCCTGCTTTTCCTAATTTGAATATAATTGTCGTAAAAGTCAGGAGGAAAGGATTTGGAAATTTACTGCTTACCAATAGGCCATGGAATGATAATTTGTAAGTTATTAAATACTAACAGTTACAGGAAAAGTTTGGGGGCTAGTGAAATCATCTAATAATTTTTACCAGCTTTTTGTAAATTAATGAGACTCCCCTAAAGCCTTTCTGATCCAAAAGAGGAGGTGCAGTACAGTGAGAAACACACAAAATCAGAGTTAGATCTGGATATTAGATCCTGGGCTACCACTTACTAGCTGTGCTATATTAACTAAGTCATATAGTTTCCCTCTCAACCAAATAGAAGAAATAACTTATCTCACAGAGTTGTTGTACACATGATACACACAAAGGCATTAAGTAAAATGCTATCCAGACATTCATTAATATCGATTTCCACATATAAACGAGTGGGCCTAGTCAAATCAAGTTTCAGTACCTGTAAACAAAAACTACAGTGGACACACAAAGCTCTGTGCTATTTTATTTTAGCACAGTTATTTATGCAAATTAGCCATCAGAGATTACAGCAGAGACATGCTCAGCAATCAACAAAAGAACTGATGATGATGATGAGAATAAGTCGACAAATAACAAATTCCAGAATCAACATCAGAAGATATACTTATTACTGCTGCTAATGCCACCCTAAGCAGATACAAGCAGAAAACAAACAACTCAATGGCCACCCACTGCCTTTTGTGAAATCTGTTTGCTCAAAGCTCTGTTTGGTCAGTAGTTGTAATAGAACTACTGAATGTCACAACTGTCAGTCACTAGTGCAGAGCTGCAAAGCAGGAAGCTTTTCTAAGCAAGAAAGCCATTCCAAACTAAATAGCATCCTCTAATACAGCCTTGATTTTCTTGGCAATATGTTTAAGTGAAAGAAAATATATAAACAGAAAAGTGCAAAGTGCATAAATTGTAAGTATAGAGCACAACAAACTTTTACAAAGTGAAATCACCCATATAACCACCACCCAAATCAGGATAGAGAACACTGCCAGCACTCCAGAAGCCTCTCTCCCTGGACTCTCCCAGTCACTATTCCTGCCCAAAGGTAACCCCCTGCTCTGACTTCTATCCCTGTGATTCCTTTGACCTGTTTTTGAACTTTATATAATGAAATGCCACAGTATATGGTTACCGTGTCTCATTTTTTTTTTTTTTTGGTTTATTATTATGTCTATGAGATTTCTCTACATTGTGGCATTTAGTCAGAGTTTATTATTTTTCATTGTTATAATATTCCATTGTATATTTGCCTAACTGCAAGTCATAAATATATTCTATTTTATCTTTCCAAATTTTTAAAATTCATTTGGATATCTAGTTGATCCAGCACCAATATGGAAAGACTACCCTTCCCCCATAGCCCTGCAATGGCAATGTTCATAGTCAGAGGTTGGTCTGGTTTTGATTTTCTATTACGCTCCACTGATTTCTTTTTAATGAAAAAAATTGTGTGGATCTCCCCATGATGGCATCTGTATGTTCAATATTTATTGATAAAGAATATATTTAATTACCTAAAGATATTATAACTTCAGTGAGGTTTATAATTATTTTATAGTTATCATTATAGCTGTTACCCATGTTAACAAATAGTACACTTACGTACGAACCCTAATAATTCTGATTAATGGATCCATGTGATAACTCAGAGATTCTCACACTGATAACTATGCTTTAGATGTTAATTTTCAAATGGTTTTACTCACATGTATTTGCTCTGGTATAATTTCTCACTGTAAACATAAATCTGTCACATAACCAAATGTAAACATAACAAAAAAATTTTAGAAAAATGTTTTCCCTACATAATAACTATCTCAGTTTTAAAAAGAAATATGTATGTATGCACGTATATGTATGTAGTATGTATGTATCTATAGCTTAAAGAGCAACTTTGACTTCTTGTAGACTTCCTAAAAATCTTAGCAACAGCCACCAGTTTCACAGCTGGAAAGCAATTATTTTGTTTAACTAAAGGCCATCCTTTCTGTTGTAACTAGTACTTTAGTCAGTCAATCAATCAATCAAACCCCAAAATAAAATGCCTTAATTAATGAAGCCTCTGGGAATAAGGTTCTTTTTATTCCCCCCTCCCCCCGCTCCCTGAGACGGTCTTGTTCTGTCACCGAGGCTGGAGTGCAATGGCGTGATCTCAGCTCACTGCAACCTCTGCCTTCTGGGTTCAAGTGATTCTCCTGCCTCAGCCTCCTGAGTAGCTGGGATTACAGGCTGGGATTACAACCTCCTGAGTAGCTGGGATTACAGGTGTGCCACCAACTTGGCTAATATTTTTGTATTTTTAGTAGAGACGGGTTTCACCATGTTGGCCAGGCTAGTCTCGAACTCCTGGCATGATCCACCCACCTCAGCCTCCCAAAGTGCTGGGATTACAGGTGTGAGCCACCACGCCTGACCTAGAATAAAGCTCTTTTTAATGAAAAACGTAACATTAAAAAAAAAGAAAACTAAAGATATGAATCATATGAGCCAGTGCTGATATAAATCTTACGGCTTTATGGGATTGCTTCTAAAGCTACATACACAACTGCTGACTAAGTACCTTGTCTCATGACTTTTATGTGTAATCACCAGAGAAAAATGGACTTGATCTCACATGAAACCGTGAAAGCATCCCTTTAACATCCCCAACTTTACCTTCTGTACCATGCCTTACCTCAGTATGAAAGGCACCTGTCCTCTAAACCAGTGTTTCTCAAAGCAGGTCCAGGAAACACCTTCAACGGAATCACCCTGGGTGCTTGTTAACATTGGGGATTCCTAGCCAGACAAGGTGGCTCACGCCTGTAATCCCAGCACTCTGGGAGGCCCAGGCAGTGAATCACTTGAGATCAGGAGTTCGAGACCAGCCTGGCCAACATGGTGAAATCCTGTCTCTACTAAAAATACAAAAATTAGCTAGGCCTGGTGGCGGGTTCCTGTAATCCCAGCTACTCAGGAGGCTGAGGCAGGAGAATCATTTGAACCCGGGAGGCAGAGGTTGCAGAGAGCTGAGATCACACCACTGCACTCCAGCCTGGATGACAGAGGAAGACTCTGTCGCAAAAAAAAAAAAAGGGGGGGGGATTCCTGATCCCCGCTCCAGATGTAGAGAATCAGAATCTGTGGGGTGGTGCCCCGGAGTTTCCGTTTTGTTTTTATTTTTAAATTGTATTTATTTCTTTAACGTTTATTCTAGGTTCAGGGGCACATGTGCAGGTTTGTCATGTAGGGAAATTGCATGTCACAGGGGTCTGGTGTACAGATTATTTTACCACCCAGATAATTAACATAGTACCTAATAGGTAGTTTTTCCATTTTTAAACAAGGTCCGCAGGCAATTCTCATGCACCCAAATGTAAGAACCACTGTTTCTGGCCCTATTGTAGCTTCTCCTCATTTCCTGAAAACCCTTGGGGTTCTCTTCTCTGACTTAGTTAAAGCACAGGTCAGCATTGACTGTGAAAGCACAGGTCAGTGTTGAAGGAATCTTCTCTTCACATGCCTCTCTTCCCTTTTGACTTGAGAACAGTTTAGTTACTTTCAGCTGATGAGGTTGTTTTGTGAAGGAGGTGGCAGCTGAGTCAGTAATATTTGGATATCTCTGGATGGGTAGAAGGGCATTTTCAACAGAGAAAAGTGAAGGGTAAGAATGTAAAAGCAAGCATTCTCTCAGAATGTGAGGGGAAAGGTAGCAGTTGGGTTTGGCCTAAGTGCTTGGATTATTTCTAGTCATATATAGAGAAACAAACAAATACATGTTGAGATCATACATATTAATGGATTTAGGTAGACCATGACATCATGCATGTATGTGGAAGTGCTTTTAAAGGTTTAGAGGGTTTTCCAAAGGGTATTATTATTATTAGTATTATTATTTCATGGGTTTAAATTAAAGCATTTAAGGCCCATGTTTGAAAACTGAAAGTAAAGAGGAAAAAGAAGTAACATCTATTAAGCACTTACGTGTGTGTTGGCTGTATATGTGATATTTAGCTATTTGATTCTCTTCAATTCAACATTTCTCTAAAATAAATCAGAACTAGTAGATATGAAAATATTTGCCCAAAGTCACACAGCAGCTGTAAGGGGGGAAAAGATTTCTTTTTCTTTTCCATAGTCCTTTCTTCCCTTTCACACACTGCCATCTCTGGAGTCACCAGTGTTAAAGTTTTTCCTTGTCAATGGCACTTTGTAGGCATGAGGAATTGCTTGCACTTGTACTTTCTTCCTCGGAACTTTTAGTTTGATGTTCTCTCATGCTCTGTTAGCTTGACAGTGTAATATGTAGAAATGCTGTGGAAAACGAGGCGGAGAAAGGGAGACCGAGCTGTCCGACATTAGCCAGTCTGTGTGACCAGATGTTCCCCTAGCATAGCAACTCTGAGGCACATTTCAGATTCAGTTAACAGCTTAGAACTGGGCTCCTCTCAAGGACAAACAGGCATTGGCCCATGGGCTTCGGATTTTTTCAGAGGCAGGAAACATACCTATGGTGCTCTCTTGGCCTTCAGAATTCTATCTAAAAACAAAACTGCATAGGTCGAATAGTAGGAAATTGCCACCATTTGACCTTGTTTGACCTACAAAGGTGGCAATTTCATAATGAATAGAAACAAACATTCCAGATGTTCTATGAGTTGGAGTTTTCTAGTCTGCAGCCGGCTCTGCTTTATAAAGGCAGCACAAATCTTTGTAACAAAATTTCCCGCACCGTAAAGAGCTTCAGCATACCAAACAATAGCAGCCCTGACTATTACACCTACAAGCGCTCAGAGCAATTTTTAACCAGCATCTCATTTTATCTTCACCATTCTGTACATTGAAGACATTAAAAAAAACTGTTTTTTTCTAACTCTTAAAGTCAGAAATAAACGTTTTATGTTAGGTCTTTGGTTCTATCTCTAGAAGGATTTTGTGAATTTGCTCTCTAAAAAACCCAAAACCAATCAACCAACCAACCAAACTGTCCTAAGTGTTCAAGGATGGCATGAAAGCAGCTCTCTAGTCCTTGTCTTCAATATGATTTCCTCCCAGTGCTAATGACTGTAAGCCACTATTCCGTGAATAAACCCATTTAGGTCTCCTAACACCAGCTGCAAGTAGGAAATTAAAGCAAATGGAAAGCCAGGCGCTGCAGTAGTTCCAGTGTGGGTACCAGGATCCAAGAGACACTCATCCATTAACCAAACAGCAGCACTTTCCAGCCCAGCGGGAACCAGTGGCTCCCTGCTGAGAAACAGAAATTAACTTTGCGACGAGATAATTCGTCTTCAGATGGTTGTCATATTCAGAAAAGCTCTCTGGGTGAGGTAGTGGGAAGAGAGGGCGTGAAGCTCCCGACAACATAGCCACACATGAAACAAAAGGCTTATCAGGGAGCCAGGTGGCACTGAAGATTGATGTTCTGTCTTGCCACCTCTGGGACATGAGCTTGAAATGTAGCAGGAGCTGTGGTGCCATTTGCCTCTAATGGCTGCTTGGAAAAACGAAGATGCACAAGCAGTGGTTGTAGATTTAACTCTACCGAAAAGAAACAATGAGACAAGTAGAATAAGGTTTTTGAAAAACAAATTGGTGCCACTGGGTGGGTTCTGCAAAGTTTTGAGGGAGGGGAGAAAAGTCAAATACCCAGAGGATGCTACAAAAGATGGCAAAAAAGAGACCTGCCAGGGTGGAAGGCTGTCACAGAATAGGCGCCTGGAATTTGAAATGCATCTTGGGATTGGATAGCAAGCTGCAACAAGATGCCACTTGCTGTTCAGAACAGATGAAGCATAGAAGGATCTCAGACTGAAACACCGATTTGACTAATTTGAAAATAATGTAATACTATAGGGTTTGGATTAACTACCATGGGGTAAAAGTGCAGGAAAAGTCTGATATTGGGAACTGAACAGAACACCATTCCATTTCAGAATCAACATTTGATGAGCACCCGCACAACACCAGGTCTCCATCCTCAACAAGTTTCCAATAAAATTGTGTCTGTTTAGTCCAAGGTTACTAATGATAGCAGCAGGAGGCAAATTCCTAGGCAAGAAGGGGCAGGTCCCTGGTGATAGCTAACCTTCAAGCCAAATAGAGCGGGAGGTCTGAAAACCAGGCTGCCAGTCTTGGGGACTCCATTATCCAGAGTGAGAACTTCCTTAATGCCTTCGGGTCAATCCAATGGTGCTTTTTCCAGGTCCACCCATGAACCAATCAGCACACACTTCCTCTATCCTGAGTCCATAAAAAACCCCAGACTCACCCACGTTAGGACTGCCCACCTGCAGGTAAGAGTTACTCACTTTGGGTCTCCTCTCTGCTGAGAGCTGTTCTGTGGCTTAGTAAAATTCTTCTCTGCCTTGCTTACCCTCCAGTTTGTGGAAACTCATTCTTCCTGGATGCTGGACAAGAATTCAGAACATACCGAATGGTGGGCTCGAAAAGGGCTGTAACACTTTCCTGGCCAGACCGCTGAGCTGCGGGCGATGACATGCTCCTGGTCATGAGACTGTGGGAGTGAACACTGGCGACCCTTCTGGAGGCCCAGACCTCAGGATTCCCCAAGCCAGAGCTGTAACACTATATCCTTCCTACCCTCCGCTGGTGTTGGGTGGCTACCCCATGTGACGGGAAGCAGCAATGGGGCCAGGGCAGCCTGGGAGCCGTGGGCCAGTGAGGCGGTGGGACTCAATGAGGCAAAAACACGCCTCCCTCCTACCACCCCCATTCGCCAAGCTGTGGGTGGTGGAAACGAGAGAGCTGCAGAGCGCCCCCACACCCACCCCTTGGGGCTCTGCAGTTGCTGGCATCTCCGAGTTTTCAGGTGTCACCACATTCCCCTCATCCAGATGCTGGCACCCACAGGAGAAGCCGCTTGTGGTATGCTTAGTCCAGCTGTAGGCTTGCATGGAGCCTGGAGCTGCCTGCCCTGCCGCAGCAGCTGGTGTGTCTGGCTGTGCGCACTGGCTGGACTCCACGCTCACTCACGCACACACCCCTCGCTGCTCCATGCCTGGCTTGCCCTCAGCGGGCATGGGTCTGGGTCAGGAGCACGAGCCGAGCACAGCCTGGCAGGCCAAGGGGGACAGAACAAGCCTGACAGGCATGAGTGAAACTCAAGCAGAGGCGCCGCCGGCCACAGAGGGTTCCGGTTGGTGAAGTGACACTAAGAGAATCATCCAGGGAGGTTAAGTGGAGGTAGTATTTTTAAAGTGTTCTGTTTCTCCATTGCATTTACGGCTTTAGATAAGAACCTATCAAGCAGGGCCCAAGAGGCATCAAGAAACCTAGAGATGCAGAATGAAGCACCTGGATCTCCTGTGAGCTACACTAATTGGCCATTGCCCTACCAATTCCAATTCATAGTTATTTTTATAAGTGTAAATGATATCTAAGAGGTACCATAGTATAAAAGGTATGTAAGATGATAAAAATCACACATTTATTCATTCAACACACTTTCTCTATCTACTACATGTTGGATACTCCACTAGGAGCTGCCCACACAGTGAGAAGACAATCTCTCTATACTCAAGGAATTCAGACTTGTGAGTGACAGAGAAGTAAATACACAATTTCAAAAAATGTGACGCCACAATGTTAGTAAATGGCAGTGTCAGGGATCACGTGCTCCAGGTGCTTAGCCATTTGGATGCTCTCTCACAACTCCCTAAAGCATCACACATATTATTTTCCCACTTACAATGGCACCAATAACCTAAATCTATGTAGGACTGACCTTCTTTTAAACACGTTACTGACTGAATCCCCATATTGGTGTTGTAAATTGGTATTACTTCCATTTTATAGCTAAGGCTCAAGGAAGTTAGGCTTCCTGTGAAAGGCCACACAGCTAGTGAGGAGGTCTCGAATCTGATCCCACGTCTAATTCCAAAGTCCATGCTCTTTTAATGACACAGGGCAGTTTCTTAAAATTAATATGCATGTAGGGTTTGACAAAGTGCTTTTACGTGTTCTAGATCTTTTAACCTTCCTGGCAATTCTGTGAAGTAACTATCAGATGACAGGTAAGAAAATCAAGGCTCAGGATGGTGAGGGATACGACCTGTTTATATGGGTGACAACCTATGTACATGGTTGATAAAGCCAAAGGCTTAAAACCAGGTGCCAAACCAGGCTTAAAATCAGTGCCTTCCCTGTAGACAGACACAGTCTACATCTGTAGATATAACACTTACAGATAATTATTGCAGCCATGTCATAACTGTTCACTGACTTTCTTGAGTGGGAAGGGCTATATAAGGTTAACTGCTTTGACTGGCAGATGGATTGTGGGGAGCTGGCTAAGCCTTACTTTCTTATCAGTAGTTGCTTTTACCCTCCTCCCAAAGAGAAAGGTACTATGTTTTTCAAAATCACTGATCATTCTATTATTATGTTAACAGTGCTATTACATCACTATATAGGCACTTAGGGTGGAGAAAATGAATCTGGAGATTTGAAGGTTATAGGCTAAAATATGAATCCCAGGGTCCTAGAATAAAAGCCACGTACCTTCAAATGTGCTGATATCTTTAGAATTGAGATAATCAATCCTGCCTGCCTGATAAATGGAAGACACACAGACATGGGCGTTTGTACATCTTTTCATTTCATTTCAGATTTCTGAAGAAATGAAATCTGACAGGGTACCTGCTGTAGTGTAGAGGAACAGCTGAAATCTGCTGTGGAAAGAAGTTGGTTTTCTGGTTTAGATTATTAGATTATTCCAGGAAGGTTGGTTCAGGAGGACTGAGAGAGTATAAAGCAGCAGAGGTGCTCTACTCATTGTCTGGGGTAAGCCATACATGAAAAACAATTGTCCACTTCTCTGCTGATTTAAAAAAAAAAAAAAAAAAAAGCCTTAGGAATAAAGAAGCCATTATAATCCCATAATCGGCTAGAGGGCAGCACTGTGTCATCTACTTGCTGCAAATGAGAAAGACATGAAGACAATAAGAGAATCATAAAAAGTAGGGAAAATATACTGCACAAGTCTCTAGCTGATGATCTAGATCATAAGGTGTCTTCCTTTTTTAATTAATGCCAACAGGCAAGTTCTTTTTTTTTTTTTTTTTTTTTTTTTTTTTTTTTTATTGGTTTCTAGGGAGTAAGGAAAAGGGATGGTGAGGAGGATACACCCAAGCAGATGAAATGGCGAAGAGGGGCTATTTGAAGGTAGGGCTGGAGTGGGAGTTAAGAGGGCTCAAAAGTCTAAAGTGCCTTGAGGTCCCACACAGCCTCTCAATTTTGCTGATGGCTGCGCTTGTGTTTTAAAAATAAAATATCTGCTGAGTGGATTAAAGGAGTGAATTGAATTCCCGAGGCTCCGATTACTTTTCCCTTTGCCAGTTTTTATCAGCAACGATCAGTAAGACTGTCAGATCTGATGTAAGCTGCTTTCCTCTTGCACTCTTCTTTAGCTTCACAGCATGTGAAGCACAGGATTAAAATGTGTGTGTGTATATATGTGTGCGCGCGCACATACACACACACACACACACACATACATTTTAACGTTTAACAGCTGAGCCCAGTTGAGAAGAATGCTAAAGAAAATTCCCTAGGAATCGGGAGACCAATAAGAGGTGGCAAGCACATGCGAGGGCACACCATCCTCGGTCTCGAAGGTAGGGCCCTGGAGTCCGTCATTCTCATTCCCAGCTCTACCCCAGCCTCACTCTGAGGAACAGGGAGCTGGACCACTAGTGTCTGCAGAGGCACATGTAAAGTGATGCTACTGATGTGTTATTATGAGGCCTCTTCCCGCAGCCAAATGGGCTGGGCCTTTTGACACACTCCCTCTCCCTGTGCACACTGATGCCCTGATGAGGCAGCTGCCTGCCAGCTCCTGGCTGAGGTTGTTTCTTCCGGGCACCACATCCACTTGGAGGTTAAACATTCTGCCTCCAGAAGGCAAATGGAAACAGAGTCAATGTTTTTGACTCACCCCTCACCCTAGGGACTGTAAACTGCTGAAACCTTGTTCACGAATACTCTGTGCTCACAGATATGCCAGTCAAAGAATGCACCTGGAATGAGGGCACAGTACAAACAGGCTGCTCAGCTCACAGGAACCAGCAAGTTCTTCTTGGTTTTAATCTGTCCAGAAGAGAAGGGAAATGCTTCTAGAATAGGATCACTATAGAGACACTCCTCAGAGATGAATACAAACATGAGCATGGGGAAGGACTCAATAAACATGGGCTAACTGTATCAAACTGAAGCAGGATGTCTCCCCACTGGCAATGGTTGGGAATGGTTCCCCAGTTCTCAGGTGTGCCTAAGCTACTTAGATATTAGGGCAAAGAAAGATTTTCTTTCCCCATAAAACAGATAGAGGATGCGATGGTCAAAAACATGGATGAGATATTGACAATACGAATATTGAAACCAGCTGCAGTGGTGCATCCCTGTAGTCTCAGCTACTCAAGAGGTTGAGGTGGGAGGATTGCTTGAGCCTACAAGTTCAAGACTAGCCTGGGCAACATAATGAGACCCTCTCTCCATCTCTCTAAAAAGTGTGTGTGTGTGTGTGTGTGTGTGTGTGTGAGAGAGAGAGAGAGAGAGAGAGAGAGAGAGAGAGAGAGAGAGAGAGAGAGAGAGAGAGAGAGAGAGAGAGAGACAAAGAGGGAGAAAGAGGGAGAGAGACAGACAGAAAGAAACAAAGAAACAGATGGTAACAGAGCCCAGCCAGCTACACGAAGCAGGTGTTCCATCTAGTGAATAAGCACATAGTTATCCCCCATGTCATGCTAAAGAATGGCATTGTTCCAAAGAAGCCGGAGACGACCTCGACTGCTTAAACCACAGTCAAAATGCACTTAACTGGTACTTCTCTACCTTAGGCTACAGCCATTTACTGGATTCTGAACATTAGAAGCAAAAAGACAGGTAATTGACTAAATCCAGCTTCCAGTAACTTAATCCATGCCAGATTCTGCCAGGCCTTCAAGGAATACTTGAGAGCAGAGATGCCTGATTGTGTATTTATTTATTGTTTTGTTTTTTGTTACTCTGGTCCCTAGATCATTGTGAAAGTACTCAATAAATGTGCTTTGTGTGATTTTAAGGATGGATTTTAAGTGGCAGCAAATGTTGCTATTCCTTTCCCTTAGAAAAAAATGTTTTTTTTTATCAAACAAGACTCTATAAGCTTTTACTTGTTCCCCAATCTCCATCCCAAAGACAGGAGTCAGGGAAATGCTATGGTTATTTTTTAAAAGCGGGGGAAAGGATTTTAGAAATTATTGATTAAATTTCAATCATCCCTTGGGTTATGAATATTTAGACAAAGAAATGTTAACTAAAAGCCATTATACATTCACCTAGATATTATGTTAATTTTCTTTTCTTTTGCTATAGGATTAGCAGACTAAGCGGTCTATATGTGTTAAATTATCTCATGGGCTATCCTTGCAGAAAAATATGGGGAAATGAAAATTCATGTAGTCAAATATTAGCAGGTGGTTGAAAAGCTATATTGAGAAAAGGTTGCTTAATGGATTCTTTCAACTAAAGGGATACTTGTAACAGACTACAGTCCTTAGAAATGACCTATACATGTAATCCCAGCTACTCGGGAGGTTGAGGCAGAAGAATGGCTTGAACCCGGGAGGCAGAGGTTGCGGTGAGCAGAGATGGCACCATTGCACTCCAGCCTGGGAGACAGAGCAAGACTCCATCTCAAAAAAAAAAAAAAAAAAAAAAAAAAAAAAAAAAAAAAAAAAAAAAATCTATACAATGACTTTATTGCCAACTTTGAATAAAAAATTTATTTATTAAACTTAGTAAAACCCAAAAGCTGAGAATGCTCTAGTATTACGACAAAGTCAGGATTCAACATTATTCTAACAAGGCATGAAAACAAAATTATAAAATTTAAGAGCAACAAATATTTTTCATTGAGATTCCAAATTACTGGCTTTGTCAAGATTATAAGAAAATTTTAAAAGATCTTTTTAATTCGCCAAAAATAAGTTTGTTTGAGAAGTTTGACTAGGTTCTTAGCAAAACAATGGCAACAACCAAAAATCTTGGGCTGGACTAACAGCAGTATAATGTAGCATGATGACTCATGGGAAGATCAAATCAACTGGAATGAACTGTTGAAGTTTGTAACACTCTCCTGCTTAAAATCTTCCAGTGGCCACCTACTATGCTTACAACCTATACTTACCTGAGCCTTGGTAACACAGCTGTGATGCCTTAAATACGCTGGCTGCTGGCTTCCTCTCTGATGTTGCTGAAGTGACTCTCCTCTTCTCTTGCTCTACTTTGCACACGACATCTCTTTCTTTTGACAAGACTCATGTTCACCATAGAGCCTGCCATGTACCACTCCCTCTGGCTGGAATGCGCTGTCCACAGACCTTCATTCGCTCCCTGGTTCCTTTGTATTATTCCGGAATAGCTCAAATGGCACGTTCTGAGATGCCTTCCCTCAGCACTAATCAAAACATGCCACCCTGGCCGGGCCAGAGGCTCACACTTGTAGTCCCAGCACTTTGGGAGGCCAAGACAGGAAGACGGGTTGAGCCCAGGAGTTTGAGACCAGCTGGGGTAAGATAGCAAGACCCTGTCTCTATTTATAAACAAAATAAAAAAATACTACCTCTCTGCAAATATTTTCTATCATATTATCTGGTCTTATTTTCTTTGTAACATTTTTGACTACCAGAGACCATCTTGCTTATTTCTGTGTTTCCTGGTTTACTTGATTTTCCACTACAAGACTAGAAGCTCCATGAAATATCCGACCTTGCCTGTCTTCTTGTCTGCTGTATTCCCAGACTCTAGAATAGTGCCCAAAGGAGAACAGTGGCTCCAGAAGTATTTGTTGAATAAAAAGTTAAACATGTGTGCTTGACAGATCATAGCAGACTGTGTTTAATTCTAGTTATCTTGTTTTGAGAGGGACACTGGACGTTTTCCAGGGGAAAGTAACCAGGATGTTGAGAATTCTAGAAACTTCTTCATATGAGGAAGAGTTGAATAAGCTAGGAATAGTCAATCTGAAGAAGAGAAGGTGAACAGGAAACATTATAGTCATCTTGCAGAAAAGAAAGCAAACTTGTTTTGCCAATATTCCAGATGGCAAAACTAGAAAGAATGAGTAAGTTACAGGGAAACAGATTTTTGGTTCAATTATAAGGAAAATCTTTGTTAAAAAAGGAAAGGAGGCCAGCCATGGAGTGGAATGACTTTTGGGATGGGAAGTTTCCTGCTAAGGTCTGTATTCAGCAGAGGCTGGATGACCATCTGTCGGAGTGATATAAAATGGATTTTGACATGGGTGTGTGTGTGGGGTAACCTAGATAACCTTTAAGCCCTCTCATGTCTGAACGTATGATTCTATAAGACTGTTCATACATAAATACAGCATTTCCCAAAGAGAAGTGGAATATTAGGTCCCTGTGACATTCTTGTGGAAAAAAAAAATCATTTGGGAAATACTATATACTATATCCCCTTTGGTGATGTGCTACCGTTTAAAAAAAAAAAGAAAAGAAAAAACAAAAGGCAAACTTATTTAATACTGAACCAATTTTTTCCAAACCTATTTGGAAATGAATCAGTTTTCATACAGTACCTATTAACATCCCACAGGGCTGGATCCCAAGGAATATATTTTGGGAAATGGTAGCCTATACTAGAGGGAGAAATTCTTTTCTCCTTAGAATGCCCTAAAATGCAAAAATACTAGAATTCCTATTTCTACATTCAGGTCAGTGCCAAAGCTCTAGGCTAAAAATGTGGAAAAGATACAGTACCCAGAGAAAAATTTTCAATTTTCTGCAATGTTATAAAGACAAATAATCTACATATCACAGGAATTGGCAGTGTTTTGTTGGTTTAGAAGAACACACGCAGCTGAAAGAAATTGACATTCTACTGAAAAATAGTTCCTGAACATATTTACATTGAGAGTTGTTTCTGTGAACATTATGGCCATGAATAACTCAGATACACTTACTTGGATGATATTGAAAACATTAATATTTCATATGCTGAAGTGCTTAGGGATGAACGTTTATAGTATATTGTTAAAGCTGACCAAAAGAAAGAAAATGAAATGTGATTTTTAGACAAGAAATCTTTTTCCTTTGTTTTCAGTTGTATTAATCTGGTAAGAATGCAAAAGATTGGATTGATTCATTCAGTCAGCTAATACCTGAGTACCTCCTACTACGTGTTAGGCATTAGAGATTCAATGGTGAGCAAAAAGACATTATCGCTGCTTTCAGGAAGTTCATTATTTAGGGAAAGAGAGAGAAAATGAAATCAGCCACTATAATAAATTGTGGTAAGAATAGCGATGTGCTGGAGCTGGCTCTTTTGGCTCCTAAGCGTGTACTGTTAAAGTTTTAGGACTTTCATGAGTCAGTTATTAAACACAGCCATCATTAAAAACTATATAAGTGTACAATTAAATAAAATTTATTAAAAACAATGGTAATACTCAAAATGTTTCACTTCCCAGTTATCTTATTATATATTTCACTACTCCTTAAACTCTTTTTTTATTTTTTAATTTAAGAGACAGCATCTTGATCTATCACCAGGCTGGAGCACAATGGCACAATCATAGCTCACTGTAATCTCAAACTCCTGGGCTCAAACAATCCTTCCACCTCAACCTCCCGAGTAGCTCAGACTGCAGGCATGTGCCACCATGCTCAGCTAATTTATTTTCTTTGTCAAGATGGAGGTCTTGCTATGCTGCCCAGGCTGGTCTCAAACTCCTGGCCTCAAGCAGTCCTACCACCTCCCATATCACTGGGATTACAGGGGTGAGTCACTGTACCCAGTCTCTTTATGCTCTTGGGGTTATTAGCGTCTAGTATAGCTGTATGATGAAAATTCTATATAATGAATTTTCTTAGAAAAACTGTACATTTCTTCCAAAGTCTCAAGGCTTCAGGTTAAAACAGATGAGGCCTCCATTAACATGTAAAAGCTATCAAACAAGATTTTTGTATTCTGGTATTCTTGGATTAAGAAGGGCTCTCCTATAAGAAAACTGTATTTACTTTTGCTTAAACATATTATTACTCAACAAATATGTACTGAACAACCTACCACATGCGAGGTTCTGAGAGAGAGGCAGAACTGAACTAGAAACGTCCTGATGTCCCCAAATTTCTAATCTCATTGAGAAGATGTGAAAAGATAATAATAAAATGAGTAAACTGTAATTTTAAATGATGGTCCAGACAAGCTATTAAAATTTAGAGAATGAGAACATTTTAGATCCCAGAGAAGGGGTGAGATGTATTTATGGATAAGATCTGACAGCTGAAGGAAAGTATGAAAGATATTTCAGGTAGAGAGGGAAGAGTTGTGGAACAGTAAGGGGTCAAGACAATGCCATGTATGCATTCAGGGACAATAACTAGACCAATGAGAAGGTCTGTGCTATACAGAATATACCATTCTACCTAAGATACAATTACCTTCCACAGTTGTCCTTATAGACATGTTTGCCTGCTAGCTTCACTAGTGTTAAAGATTCAGAGACTGGGAAAGTCATAATATGATGTCCCTTGAGTGCATCAAATCTTGGCAAGTTAAACATTTTCACATGGGAACACTTAGATGGGAAGGAAACCAGCTATAATAACTATCACCTCATTGACTGCTGGAGTTGATATAAAAATATCACAGACCCTGGAGGCATCCTCCTCTTCTCCTATGCATTATTCCTGAAGCTGTACACGCGGGCAAAAAGCCTCCTTTCACATTTGTTCCCTTTGCTAGGTGATCTGTTGCTGGGGTTTCAGATTAGAATCACATTCACATGCACATTTCCAGGTGCTGTGTACCGCCCAGTGTGGGGCTCTCATAGGGCTTGTTGTGGCTGTGTCACTAAATCCTGTGTTCAAAGATATTCTGGGATAGCTGTGGGGCATTAGAAGTGACTCCTGGGCCAGGCATGGTAGCTTATGCCTGTAATCCCAGACTTTGAGAGGCCAAAGCAGGTAGATCACCTGAGGTCAGGAGTTTGAGACCAGTCTGGCTAACATGGTGAAACCGCGTGTTTACTAAAAATACAAAAAAAAAGTCAGCTGGGTGTGGTGGCAGGTGCCTATAATCCCAACTACTTAGGAGGCTGAGGCAGGAGACTTGCTTGAACCTGGGAGGAGGAGGTTGCAGTGAGCCGAGATCATGCCATTGCACTTCAGCCTGGGCGACAAGAGCGAAACTCCATCCCCCACCCCCAACTCCAAAAAAGAAAGACAGAAAGGAAAGAAAGAATGAATCCTAACCCGGCCAGGCACAGGTGACTCACACCTGTAATCCCGACACTATGGGAGCCCGAGGTGGGCCGATAACCTGAGGTCCGGAGTTCAAGACCAGCCTGGCTAACATGGTGAAACCCCATCTTTACTAAAAATACCAAAAAAAAAAAAAAAACCCCACAAAAAATTAGCTGGGCATAGTGGCATGGGCCTGTAGTCTCAGCTACTTGAGAGGCAAGAGAATCGCTTGAACCCATGAGGTGGAAGTTGCAGTGAGCAGAGACTGCGCCACTACACTCCAGTTTGGGGGACAGAGCGAGACTCAGTCTAAAAAATAAACAGAAATTAAAAAAATAAAAGAAGTGAATCCTAATCCTCTCCTCCTCTAGAAAAATTGCCCTTGCTGCTGCTAATAATACTTATTAGGGGAAAAGTCTATGTTTACATAGTACATCATAGTGAATACATCTTATTTATCTAAATTATGCTCTTTATTCTATTGCACAGTAGGGTGACTATGGTTAACAGTAAAGTATTGTATATGGCAAAATAGCCAGAAGAGAAGCTTTTGAATATTCTCACCACAGAGAAATGATAAATGCATGAGGTGATGGGTATGCTAACTACCTTAATCATTATGTAACATAATGATTATATAGCTAAGCATCAAATTGCACTCCATCAATATGTATAATGTGTTAAATAAAAAAATTTTTAAGTCTATAGAATGTTAACAAAAATTAAAAATTAAATTATCCCATGCCATGTGACTTTCTAAGGAAGGCATGGCAAGTGCTATTACCATGAACTTTACAAATACATACAAAAGTATGAGACCCATTTGAGACCACACTGATTATATGGGTCTCAAGCCCCATATGAATCCTCAGCTTGAAACCCAGCAATCTCGTCCACATATCAGGAGTTAGCAAAGTACGGCCTGAGGGCCAAATGTGGCCTGCCACCCACTTTTGTAAATAAAGTTTACTGGAACACAGTCACATGCATTCACTTATATATATGTTGTCTACAGCTACTTCCCTACTACAAAGGCAGAGACGAGTGGCTGCAACACAGACCGCAGGGCCCAAGAAGAAAAAGATTGCTTGTCCCTGCATTATACCATATTATCTTAGTTGAATGGTCCTAAATTCCTAGAAACAAAAGTATGGAATCTTTCAGCCCAGCATATAGAGAACAATCTATATCTGATTGGGTACTGGAAAGGGATTCCCTAAACCCATAGGAACACTACAGGATGAATGCCACCCACACAGCATATAAGGACTCCCTCATCCCAGAGTACCAACCGTGGGATGCATGCCACCTACACACAGCTCACTTAAGGGTGGTAAAAGGCTGTGATTACAAGGTACTGGATTAACTTCAGGTTGGCCTGTGATTTCTATTAGCATTTTTGAAGGTTACAAGAAACTGAAGAAAAATAACTGAGTAGAAAGATTGAACTAAATACTTAAAAGATTATATGAAAGCCTAAGGTAATGAGGCAGGCAGCTGACAGGGCTAGAAATGGATTTTATGAAATTCTAGTCTCAGCTTGCTTCTTGCAGCATCTTTTCTCAAATTTCCTTTCACTTTATCCCCTATTTTTTTGCTTGATTGAAGACCAACTTCAGAGATATAAAATAAGTGTGACGTTTAACTTTTTTTTTTTTTTTTGGCATAAAGTTCTTGTGTGTGGGGAGGGTAGTGAGGAGTAAAAGGCAGTTATTACAGAATTCATTGCAAAGTCAATTGTTTTATTATAGTAAGCAAATGCCTGCCTTTTATGTTCTTTCAAATCCTATAAGACTAAAGAGTTTATCCAGTCAACCAGACACACAACATTCTTCCTGAAAAAGGAGAGTGTGCTATCAGTGGTCTAATGCCACTGCAGCAAAGAATCAGATTACTCTGACTTGTGTTCACAGCATGATTATAAAATAAACCTTTAATCTGTGAAAGTGAGCAAAGCTTCCTTTAGTTCACTGCATGCAACATCAAGTATATAGAGTTTTGTTTATACTAAGTTCCAAGCATGTATCAAGATAGACTCCACTAGCTGAGAGGTAGACACCCATGGCTGAGATGTGTGGCAGGAATGACATGCTAGAGTAGGCATATGTGAAATGCTTCTGTCAGGGAGAAAGCCTACCAAGTTATGTGAAAAGCTTTTGGACTTTCTAAGAGAATCAAATACTGGATAGTTTGGGATAAGTCTAACTCACAAACATCTTCAGTTAGTATAATGGGCAAACATTATATTTCTTTTATATATCTTATATATCTAGTAAATATAAGAATATATATAAATATAGTAAATATATGTATTACATATAATATTGTATTTAACACACACACAGACACACACACACACACACACTCACTCCTAACCTGCATATCATGCTAGTTGGCCCATGCTAGGTGCTCAGTACATCTTAATTGAAGGGAATATTCCCAGTGGGCCATTTGTAGTAAAACAAAACAGGCAATGGTACGTGCATGGATCATGCAACTGCAGCTCTTGCACTAGAAAAGCAACATAAAGCACACGTTTACCTAGTCAGAGTAGGCTTCCATATCATCTTTCTAAATAGGCAATAGTTTATTCACTCTATTTCATACAAAGAGAAAACACATAAGCAATACAACCCAAAGTTCCCAGGATGTAGAGTCTACTTACACATACAAATTTCAATGTTAAGATATAACTTTAGATCTTCAGGCTTGAGTTAATCAAAGGCCCTTTCAAATAAAATTCATATTAGACACAACGAAATTTGCTATAAAGTAGAAAATCTAGTGTGGTTTTAATGTGGACATGGGTGTTTTCAGGTCATGTTTCAGAGTGCCTGAAATGACCTCCTTTTTAGTCAGAAATGGGCTGGTGAAGGGGATTCTAAGCTTGGTTACAAACACCTGAGTAGAGTTTGAGGCATATGATACTTTGATGCTGTTCTACCTATAGAAGCATGATAGGGAGGTATGGCCAGTGAGAAGAACAATGAGCAGTAGGTACTCCATTGTCAAGCTGGTCAGAATAGAATGTGTGGCCTGCAATCTCAGCACTTTGGGAGGCCGAGGTGGGCAGATCACAAGATCAAGAGATCGAGACCATCCTGGCCAACAAGGTGAAACCACATCTCTACTAAACATACAAAAATTAGCTGGGTGTGGTGGTTTGCGCCTGTAGTCCCAGCTACTTGGGAGGCTGAGGCAGGAGAATCTCTTGAACCTGGGAGGCAGAGGTTGCTGTGAGCCGAGATCACGCCACTGCACCCTGGTC
The DNA here is from genome assembly GCF_007565055.1 of Rhinopithecus roxellana. NCBI lineage: Eukaryota > Metazoa > Chordata > Mammalia > Primates > Cercopithecidae > Rhinopithecus > Rhinopithecus roxellana. The sequence continues at coordinate 59,416,692 of NC_044554.1, forward strand.
TGGTGACAGAGCAAGACACCATCTCAAAAAAAAAAAAAAAAAAAAAAAAAAAAGGAATGTGTGGTAGTAGTGAAGAATCCAAGAAATTAAATAGATCAGGTATAAATGTAAAAGATATTAGAAATAATTTCAGGTAGTCATTGGATTTCAAGACAGGCAATTGACAGAAATTGACAGAGCTGAATTTTACCAGACATATAAAGAAGAGCTGGTACCATTTCTACTGAAACTATTCCAAAAATCGAGGAGGGACTCCTCCTTAACTCATTCTGTGAGGCCAGAATCATTCTGATACCAAAACCTGGCAGAGACACCACAACAAAAAAACTTAAGGCCAATATCCTTAATAAAATATAGATGCCAAAGTCCTCAACAAAATACTAGCAAACTGAATCCAGCAGCACATCAAAACACTACTCCACCATGATCAAGCAGGCTTCATCCCTGGGATCCAGGGTTGGTTCAACTTATACAAATAAATAAATGTGAGCTCATCACATAAACAGAACTAAAAACAAAAACCACACGATTAGCTCAATCGATGTAGAAAAGGCTGTCAATAAAATTCAACATCTCTTCAGGTTAAAAACCCTCAAGAAAGTAGGCAGTGAAGGAACATAATTCAAAATAATATGAACTATCTATGACATACCCACAGCCAACATCATACTGAATGAGCAAAGCTAGAAGCCTTCCCCTTGAAAACTGGAGCAAGAAAAGAATGCCTTCTCTCACCACTCCAACTGCCTTCTCTCACCACTCCAATTCAACATATTACTGGAAGTCCTGGACAGAGCAATCAGACAAAAAAAAAAAAAAAAGTATCCAAATAGGAAGACAGGAAGTCAAACTATTCCTGTTTACAGATGCTATGATTCTATTCCTAGAAAATTCTAGTCTCTGCCCAAAAACTCCTTGATCTGATAAGCAACTTTGGAAAAGTTTCAGGATACAAAATCAACGTACAAAAATCAGTAGCATTCCTGTACACCAACAATATCCAAGGTGAGAGCCAAATCAAGAACGTAATTCCATTCACAATAGCCACAAAAAGAATACAATATCTAGGAATACAGCTAACCGGGGAGGTAAAGGATCTCTACGATGAGAGTCACAAAACACTGCACAAAGAAATCAGAGATGACATAAACAAACAGAAAAACATTCCATGCTCATGGATAGGAAGAATCAATATTGTTGAAATGCCATACTGCCCAAAGCAATTTACAGATTCAGTGCTATTCCTATCAACCTACCAATGACATTTTCCACAGAATTAGAAAAAAAAAATCTATTTAAAAATTCATATGAAACCACAAAAGAGCCCAAATAGTCAAGGCAATCCTAAGCAAAAGGAACGAAGCTAGATGCATCACATCACCCAACTTCAAACTATACTATAAGACTATAGGAACCAAAACATGCTACTGGTACAAAAGCAGACACACAGATCAATGGAACAGAATGAGAGCCCTATTAGAGACCAGAAATAATGCTGGAAATCTACAACCATCTGATTGACAAAATCCACAAAAATGAGCAATGAAGAAATTTGTTCATTTATTGAATCGACTCCCTATTCAATCAAAGGTGCTGGGATAACTGGCTAGTCATGTGTATTAGATTGAAACTGGATTCCTTCCTTATTTATACCATACATACAAATCAACTAAAGATGGATTAAAGACTTAAATATAAAACCTAAAACTATAAAAACCCTGGAAAATAACCTAGGAAATACCATTCTGGATATAGGACCTCAAAAAGATTTCATAATGAAGCAATTGCGATGAAAACAAAAATCAACAAATGGAACCTAATTAAACTAAAGAGATTCTGCATAACAAAAGAAACTATCCACACAGTAAACAGACAACCTACATTATGGGAAAAAATATTTGCAGGCGGAGCAAGATGGTCGAATAGGAACAGCTCCAGTCTCCAACTCCCGGCACGAGTGACACAGAAGACCGGTGATTTCTGCATTTTCAACTCAGGTACTGGGGTCATCTCACTGGGGAGTGCCGGACAATCGGTGCTGGTCAGCTGCTGCAGCCTGACCAGCGAGACCTGAAGCAGGGCAAGGCATTGCTTCACCTGGGAAGCGCAAGGGGGAAGGGAATCCCTTTTCCTAGCCAGGCGAACTAGGACACACAACACCTGGAAAATCGGGTAATTCCCACCCCAATACTGTGCTTTAAGAAACGGGCACACCAGGAGATTATACCCACACCTGGCCGGGAGGGTCCCACGGTCACGGAGCCTCCCTCATTGCTAGCACAGCAGTCTGCAATCTAACTGCAAGGCAGCAGCGAGACTGGGGGAGGGGTGCCCGCCATTGCTGAGGCTTAAGTAGGTAAACAAAGCTGCTGGGAAGCTCGAACTGGGTGGAGCTCATAGCAGCTCAAGGAAACCTGCCTGTCTCTGTAGACTCCACCTCTGGGGACAGGGCGCAGCTAAAAAAACAACAGGGGAAGCAGCAGAGGCCTGTGCAGACCCGAACGACTCTGTCTGACAGCTTTGAAGAGAGCAGTGGATCTCCCAACACGGAGGTTGAGATCTGAGAACGGACAGACTGCCTGCTCAAGTGGGTCCCTGACCCCTGAGTAGCCTAACTGGGAGACATCCCCCACTAGGGGCAGTCTGACACCCCACACCTCACAGGGTGGAGTACAACCCTGAGAGGAAGCTCCCAAAGTAAGAATCAGACAGGCACACTCGCTGTTCAGCAATATTCTATCTTCTGCAACCTCTGCTGCTGATACCCAGGCAAACAGGGTCTGGAATGGACCTCAAGCAATCTCCAACAGACCTACAGCTGAGGGTCCTGACTGTTAGAAGGAAAACTATCAAACAGGAAGAACACCTATACCAAAAGCCCATCAGTATGTCACCATCATCAAACACCAGAGGCAGATAAAACCACAAAGATAGGGAAGAAGCAGGGCAGAAAAGCTGGAAATTCAAAAAATAAGAGCGCATCTCCCCCTGCAAAGGAGCACAGCTCATCGCCAGCAACAGATCAAAGCTGGTCAGAGAACAACTTTGACGAGATGAGAGAAGAAGGCTTCAGTCCATCAAACTTCTCAGAGCTAAAGGAGGAATTACGTACCCAGCGCAAAGAAACTAAGAATCTTGAAAAAAGAGTGGAAGAATTGACAGCTAGAATAATTAATGCAGAGAAGGTCATAAATGAAATGACAGAGATGAAAACCATGACACGAGAAATACGGGACAAATCCACAAGCTTCAGTAACCGACTTGATCAACTGGAAGAAAGAGTATCAGCGATTGAGGATCAAATGAATGAAATGAAGCGAGAAGAGAAAACAAAAGAAAAAAGAAGAAAAAGAAATGAACAAAGCCTGCAAGAAGTATGGGATTATGTAAAAAGACCAAATCTGCATCTGATTGGGGTGCCTGAAAGTGAGGGGGAAAATGGAACCAAGTTGGAAAACACTCTTCAGGATATCATCCAGGAGAACTTCCCCAACCTAGTAGGGCAGGCCAACATTCAAATTCAGGAAATACAGAGAACACCACAAAGATACTCCTCGAGAAGAGCAACTCCAAGACACATAATTGCCAGATTCACCAAAGTTGAAATGAAGGAAAAAATCTTAAGGGCAGCCAGAGAGAAAGGTCGGGTTACCCACAAAGGGAAGCCCATCAGACTAACAGCAGACCTCTAAGCAGAAACTCTACAAGCCAGAAGAGAGTGGGGGGCCAATATTCAACATTCTTTAAGAAAAGAATTTTCAACCCAGAATTTCATATCCAGCCAAACTAAGTTTCATCAGTGAAGGAGAAATAAAATCCTTTACAGATAAGCAAATGCTTAGAGATTTTGTCACCACCAGGCTTGCCTTACAAGAGACCCTGAAGGAAGCCCTAAACATGGAAAGGAACAACCGGTACCAGCCATTGCAAAAACATGCCAAAATGTAAAGACCATCGAGGCTAGGAAGAAACTGCATCAACTAACGAGCAAAAAAACCAGTTAATATCATAATGGCAGGATCAAGTTCACACATAACAATATTAACCTTAAATGTTAATGGACTAAATGCTCCAATTAAAAGACACAGACTGGCAAACTGGATAAAGAGTCAAGACCCATCAGTCTGCTGTATTCAGGAGACCCATCTCACATGCAGAGACATACATAGGCTCAAAATAAAGGGATGGAGGAAGATCTACCAAGCAAATGGAGAACAAAAAAAAAGCAGGGGTTGCAATCCTAGTCTCTGATAAAATAGACTTTAAACCATCAAAGATCAAAAGAGACAAAGAAGGCCATTACATAATGGTAAAGGGATCAATTCAACAGGAAGAGCTCACTCTCCTAAATATATATGCACCCAATACAGGAGCACCCAGATTCATAAAGCAAGTCCTTAGAGACTTACAAAGAGACTTAGACTCCCATACAATAATAATGGGAGACTTCAACACTCCACTGTCAACATTAGACAGATCAACGAGACAGAAAGTTAACAAGGATATCCAGGAATTGAACTCATCTCTGCACCAAGCGGACCTAATAGACATCTATAGAACTCTCCACCCCAAATCAACAGAATATACATTCTTCTCAGCACCACATCGCACTTATTCCAAAATTGACCACATAATTGGAAGTAAAGCACTCCTCAGCAAATGTACAAGAACAGAAATTATAACAAACTGTCTCTCAGACCACAGTGCAATCAAACTAGAACTCAGGACGAAGAAACTCAATCAAAACTGCTCAACTACATGGAAACTGAACAACCTGCTCCTGAATGACTACTGGGTACATAACAAAATGAAGGCAGAAATAAAGATGTTCTTTGAAACCAATGAGAACAAAGATACAACATACCAGAATCTCTGGGACACATTTAAAGCAGTGTGTAGAGGGAAATTTATAGCACTAAATCCCCACAAGAGAAAGCTGGAAAGATCTAAAATCGACACCCTAACATCACAATTAAAAGAACTGGAGAAGCAAGAGCAAACACATTCAAAAGCTAGCAGAAGGCAAGAAATAACTAAGATCAGAGCAGAACTGAAGGAGATAGAGACACAAAAAACCCTCCAAAAAAATCAATGAATCCAGGAGTTGGTTTTTTGAAAAGATCAACAAAATTGACAGACCGCTAGCAAGACTAATAAAGAAGAAAAGAGAGAGGAATCAAATAGATGCAATAAAAAATGATAAAGGGGATATCACCACTGACCCCACAGAAATACAAACTACCATCAGAGAATACTATAAACACCTCTACGCAAATCAACTAGAAAATCTAGAAGAAATGGATAATTTCCTGGACACTTACACTCTTCCAAGACTAAACCAGGAAGAAGTTGAATCCCTGAATAGACCAATAGCAGGCTCTGAAATTGAGGCAACAATTAATAGCCTACCAACCAAAAAACGTCCAGGACCAGATGGATTCACAGCTGAATTCTAACAGAGGTACAAAGAGGAGCTGGTACCGTTCCTTCTGAAACTATTCCAATCAATTGAAAAAGAGGGAATCCTCCCTAACTCATTTTATGAGGCCAACATCATCCTGATACCAAAGCCTGGCACAGACACAACAAAAAAAGAAAATTTTAGACCAATATCCCTGATGAACATCGATGCAAAAATCCTCAATAAAATACTGGCAAACCAGATTCAGCAGCACATCAAAAAGCTTATCCACCATGATCAAGTGGGCTTCATCCCTGGGATGCAAGGCTGGTTCAACATTCGCAAATCAATAAACATAATCCAGCATATAAACAGAACCAAAGACAAGAACCACATGATTATCTCAATAGATGCAGAAAAGGCTTTTGACAAAATTCAACAGCCCTTCATGCTAAAAACGCTCAATAAATTCGGTATTGATGGAACGTACCTCAAAATAATAAGAGCTATTTATGACAAACCCACAGCCAATATCATACTGAATGGGCAAAAACTGGAAAAATTCCCTTTGAACACTGGCACAAGACAGGGATGCCCTCTCTCACCACTCCTATTCAACATAGTGTTGGAAGTTCTGGCTAGGGCAATCAGGCAAGAGAAAGAAATAAAGGGTATCCAGTTAGGAAAAGAAGTCAAATTGTCCCTGTTTGCAGACGACATGATTGTATATTTAGAAAACCCCATTGTCTCAGCCTAAAATCTCCTTAAGCTGATAAGCAACTTCAGCAAAGTCTCAGGATACAAAATCAATGTGCAAAAATCACAAGCATTCTTATACACCAGTAACAGACAAGCAGAGAGCCAAATCATGAATGAACTTCCATTCACAATTGCTTCAAAGAGAATAAAATACCTAGGAATCCAACTTACAAGGGATGTCAAGGACCTCTTCAAGGAGAACTACAAAGCACTGCTCAGGGAAATAAAAGAGGACACTAGGAAATAGAAGAACATACCATGCTCATGGATAGGAAGAATCAATATCGTGACAATGGCCATACTGCCCAAGGTTATTTATAGATTCAATGCCATCCCCATCAAGCTACCAATGAGTTTCTTCACGGAATTGGAAGAAACTGCTTTGAAGTTCATATGGAACCAAAAAAGAGCCCGCATTGCCAAGACAATCCTAAGTCAAAAGGACAAAGCTGGAGGTGTCACGCTACCTGACTTCAAACTATGCTACAAGGCTACAGTAACCAAAACAGCATGGTACTGGTACCAAAACAGAGCTATAGACCAATGGAACAGAACAGAGTCCTCAGAAATAATACCACACATCTACAGCCATCTGATCTTTGACAAACCTGAGAGAAACAAGAAATGGGGAAAGGACTCCCTATTTAATAAATGGTGCTGGGAAAATTGGCTAGCCATAAGTAGAAGGCTGAAACTGGATCCTTTCCTTACTCCTTATACAAAAATTAATTCAAGATGGATTAGAGACTTAAATGTTAGACCTAATACCATAAAAACCCTAGAAGAAAACCTAGGTAATACCATTCAGGACATAGGCATGGGCAAGGACTTCATGTCTAAAACACCAAAAGCAACGGCAGCAAAAGCCAAAATTGACAAATGGGGTATGATTAAACTAAAGAGCTTCTGCACAGCAAAAGAAACTACCATCAGAGTGAACAGGCAACCTACAGAATGGGAGAAAATTTTTGCAACCTACTCATCTGACAAAGGGCTAATATCCAGAATCTACAAAGAACTCAAACAAATGTACAAGAAAAAAACAAACAACCCCATCAAAAAGTGGGCAAAGGATATGAACAGACATTTCTCAAAAGAAGACATTCATACAGCCAACAGACACATGAAAAAATGCTCATCATCACTCGCCATCAGAGAAATGCAAATCAAAACCACAATGAGATACCATCTCACACCAGTTAGAATGGCAATCATTAAAAAGTCAGGAAACAACAGGTGCTGGAGAGGATGTGGAGAAATAGGAACACTTTTACACTGTTGGTGGGATTGTAAACTAGTTCAACCACTATGGAAAACAGTATGGCGATTCCTCAAGGATCTAGAACTAGATGTACCATATGACCCAGCCATCCCACTATTGGGTATATACCCAAAGGATTATAAATCATGCTGCTATAAAGACACATGCACATGTATGTTTATTGCGGCACTATTCACAATAGCAATGACTTGGAATCATCCCAAATGTCCATCTGTGACAGACTGGATTAAGAAAATGTGGCACATATACACCATGGAATATTATGCAGCCATAAAAAAGCATGAGTTTGTATCCTTTGTAGGGACATGGATGCAGCTGGAAACCATCATTCTTAGCAAACTATCACAAGAACAGAAAACCACACACCACATGTTCTCACTCATAGGTGGGAACTGAACAATGAGAACACTTGGACTCGGGAAGGGGAACATCACACACTGGGGCCTATCATGGGGAGGGGGGAGGGGGGAGGGATTGCATTGGGAGTTATATCTGATATAAATGATGAATTGATGGGTGCTGACAAGTTGATGGGTGCAGCACACCAACATGGCACAAGTATACATATGTAACAAACCGGCACGTTATGCACATGTACCCTAGAACTTAAAGTATAAAAAAAAAAAAAATTGCAAACTATGCATTCAACAAAGGTCTAATATCTAGCATCTATTAGGAACTGAAACAAATTTACAAGCAAAAATGAACCCCATTAAGAAGCGGGCAAAGGACATAAACAGATACTTTTTTGAAATAACATATACATGTGGCCAAGAAGCATATGAAAAAATGCTAAGCATGACTGATCATTAAAGGAAAGAAAATCAGGGGGTGCACCCAAGATGGCCAAATAGGAACAGCTCCAGCCTCCAGCTCCCAGTGTGAGCAACACAGAAAACAGGTGATTTCTGCATTTTCAACTCAGGTACCAGGTCATCTCACTGGGGCGTGTTGGACAGTTGGCGCTGGTCCGCAGGTGTAGCCCGACCAGCGAGAGCTGAAGCAGGGCAAGGCATCGCCTCACCTGGGAAGCGCAAGGGGGAAGGGAATTCCTTTTCCTAGGCAAAGGAAATTGAGACACACAACAGCTGGAAAATCGGGTAATTCCCACCCTAATACTGTGCTTTACCAAGGGTCTTAGCAAATGGCACACCAGAAGATTATATCCCACACCTGGCCCAGAGGGTCCCAAGCCCACGGAGCCTCCCTCATTGCCAGCACAGCAGTCTGAGATCTAACTGCAAGGTGGCAGCAAGGCTGAGGGAGGGGTGTCCGCCATTTTTGAGGCTTAAGTAGGTAAACAAAGCCACCAGGAAGCTCGAATTGGGTGGAGCCCACCACAGTTCAAGGAGGCCGGCCTGCCTCGGTAGACCTGTCCTCTGGGGACAGGGCATAGTTAAAAAAAAGCAGCAGAAACCTCTGGAGAGGAAAATGCCCCTGTCTGACAGCTATGAAGAGAGCAGTGGATCTCCCAGCACGGAAGGTGAGATCTGAGAACAGACAGACTGCCTGCTCAAGTGGGTCCTTGACCCCTGAGTAGCCTAACTGGGAGACATTCCCCACTAGGTGCAGACCAACACCTCACAACTCACATGGCAGGGTACACCCCTGAGATGAAGCTTCCAGAGCAAGAATCAGATAGCAATACTCGCTGTTCAGCAATATGCTATCTTCTGCAGCCTCTGCTGCTGATACCCAGGCAAACAGGGTTTGGAGTGGACCTCAAGCAAACTCCAACAGACCTACAGCTGATGGTCCTGACTGTTAGAAGGAAAACTAACAAACAGAAAGGACACCCACACCAAAACCCCATCAGTATGTCACCATTATCAAAGACCAAAGGCAGATAAAACAACAAAGATGGGAAAAAAGCAGTGCAGAAAAGCTGGAAATTCAAAAAATCAGAGCGCATCTCCCCCTCCAAAGAAACGCACCTCATCACCAGCAACAGAACAAAGCTGGATGGAGAATGACCAGTTGAGAGAAGAAGGCCTCAATCGATCAAACTTCTCAGAGCTAAAGGGGGAACTACATAACCAGCGCAAAGAAACGAAAAACCTTGAAAAAAGAATGGATAAATGGATAACTAGAATAATCCATGCAGAGAAGACCTTAAAATAACTGACAGAGATGAAAACCATAACAGAAGAACTACGTGACAAATGCACAAGCTTCGGTAATGACTCGACCAACTGGAAGAAAGAGTATCAGCGATTGACGATCAAATAAATGAAATGAAGGAAGAAGAGAAGTGTAGAGAAAAAACAGCAAAAAGAAATTAACAAAGCTTCCAAGAAACATGGGATTATGTGAAAAGACCAAATCTACGTCTGATTGGGGTGCCTGAAAGTGACCGGGAAAATGGAACCCAGTTGGAAAACACTCTGAAGGATATCATCCAGGAGAAACCCCCAACCTAGTAAGGCAGGCCAACATTCAAATTCAGGAAATACAGAGAATGCCACAAAGATACTCCTCGAGAAGAGCAACTCCAAGACACATAATTGTCAGATTCACCAAAGTTGAAATGAAGGAAAAAATGTTAAGGGCAGCCAGAGAGAAAGGTCGGGTTACCCACAAAGGGAAGCCCATCAGACTAACAGCAGATCTCTCGGCAGAAACTCTCCAAGCCAGAAGAGAGTGGGGGCCAATATTCAACATTCTGAAAGACAAGAATTTTCAACCCAGAACTTCATATCCAGCGAAACTAAGTTTCATAAGTGAAGGAGAAATAAAATCCTTTACAGACAAGCAAATGCTTAGAGATTTTGTGACCACCAGGCCTGCTCTACAAGAGATCCCGAAGGAAGTACTAAACATGGAAAGGAACAACAGGTACCAGACATTGCAAAAACATGCCAAAATGTAAAGTCCCATCGATGCTAGGAAGAAACTGCATCAACTAGCGAGCAAAATAACCGGCTAATATCATGACAGGATCAGGTTCACACGTAACAATATTAACCTTAAATGTAAATGGACTAAATGGTCCATTTAAAAGACACAGACTGGCAAACTGGATAAAGAGTCAAGACCCATCAGTTTGTTGTATTCAGGAGACCCATCTCACATGCAGAGACACACATAGGCTCAAAATAAAGGGATGGAGGAAGATCTACCAAGCAAATGGAAAACAAAAAAAAAAAAAGCAGGAGTTGCAATCCTAGTCTCTGATAAAACACACTTTAAACCATCAAATATCAAAAGAGACAAAAAAGGCCATTACATAATGGTAAAGGGATCAATTTATCAGGAAGAGCTAACTATCCTAAATATATATGCACCCAATACAGGAGCACCCAGATTCATAAAGCAAGTCCTTAGAGACTTGCAAAGAGACTTAGACTCCCATGCAACAATAATGGCAGACTTTTAACACCCCACTGTCAACATTAGACAGATCAATGAATCAGAAAGTCAACAAGGATATCCAGGAATTGAACTCATCTCTGCACGAAGAGGACCTAATAGACATCTATAGAACTCTCCACCCCAAATCAACAGAATATATATTCTTCTCAGCACCACATCGCACTTATTTCAAAATTGACCACATAGTTGGAAGTAAAGCACTCCTCAGCAAATGTAAAAGAACAGAAATTATAACAAACTGTCTCTCAGACCACAGTGCAATCAAACTAGAACTCAGGACTAAGAAACTCAATCAAAACCGCTCAACTACATGGAAAGTGAACAACCTGCTCCCGAATGACTACTGGGTACACAACGAAAAGAAGGCAGAAATAAAGATGTTCTTTGAAACCAATGAGAACAAAGATACAACATACCAGAATCTCTGGGACACATTTAAAGCAGTGTGTAGAGGGAAATTTATAGCACTAAATGCCCACAAGAGAAAGCTGGAAAGATCTAAAATTGACACCCTAACATCACAATTGAAAGTACTAGAGAGGCAAGAGCAAACACATTCAAAAGCTAGCAGAAGGCAAGAAATGACTAAGATCAGAGCAGAACCGAAGGAGACACAGACACAAAAAACCCTCCAAAAAATCAATGAATCCAGGAGCTGGTTTTTTGAAAACATCAACAAAATTGATAGACCGCTAGCAAGACTAATAAAGAAGAAAAGAGAGAAGAATCAAATAGATGCAATAAAAAATGATAAAGGGGATATCACCACCGACCCCACAGAAATACAAACTACCATCAGAGAATACTATAAACACCTCTATGCAAATCAACTAGAAAACCTAGAAGAAATGGATAATTTCCTGGACACTTACACTCTCCCAAGACTAAACCAGGAAGAAGTTGAATCCCTGAATAGACCAATAGCAGGCTCTGAAATTGAGGCAATAATTAATAGCCTACCAACCAAAAAAAGTCCAGGACCAGAAGAATTCACAGCCGAATTCTACCAGAGGTACAAGGAGGATTTGGTACCATTCCTTCTGAAACTATTCCAATCAGTAGAAAAACAGGGAATCCTCCCTAACTCATTTTACGAGGCCAACATCATCCTGATACCAAAGCCTGACAGAGATACAAAAAAAAAAAAAAAAAGAGAGAGAATTTTAGACCAATATCCCTGATGAACATCGGTGCAAAAATCCTCAATAAAATGCTGGCAAATCAAATCCAGCAGCACATCAAAAAGCTTATCCACCATGATCAAGTGGGCTTCATCCCTGGGATGCAAGGCTGGTTCCACATACACAAATCAATAAACGTAATCCAGCATATAAACAGCCATAAGTAGAAAGCTGAAACTAGATCCTTTCCTTACTCCTTATATGAAAATTAATTCAAGATGGATTAGAGACTTAAATGTTAGACCTAAAATCATAAAACCTTAGAAGAAAACCTAGGTAATACCATTCAGGACATAGGCATGGGCAAGGACTTCATGTCTAAAACACTAAGAGCAATGGCAACAAAAGCCAAAATTGACAAATGGGATCTAATTAAACTAAAGAGCTTCTGCACAGCAAAAGAAACTACCATCAGAGTGTACAGGCAACCTACGGAATGGGAGAAAATTTTTGCAATCTACTCATCTGACAGAGGGCTAATATCTAGAAGCTATAAAGAACTCAATCAAATTTACAAGAAAAAAACAAACAATCCCATCAAAAAGTGGGCAAAGGATATGAACAGACACTTCTCAAAAGAAGACATTCATACAGCCAACAGACACATGAAAAAATGCTCATCATCACTCACCATCAGAGAAATGCAAATCAAAACCACAATGAGATACCATCTCACACCAGTTAGAATGGCGATCATTAAAAAATCAGGAAACAACAGGTGTTGGAGAGGATGTGGAGAAATAGGAACACTTTTACACTGTTGGTGGGACTGTAAACTAGTTCAACCATTGTGGAAAACAGTGTGGCGATTCCTCAAGGATCTAGAACTAGAAATACCATTTGAGCCAGCCATCCCATTACTAGGGATATACCCAAAGGATTATAAGTCATGCTGCTATAAAGACACATGCACACATATGTTTATTGTGGCACTATTCACAATAGCAAAGACTTGGCATCAACCCAGATGTCCATCAGTGACAGACTGGATTAAGAAAATGTGGCACATATACACCATGGAATACTGTGCAGCCATAAAAACAGATGAGTTTGCATCCTTTGTAGGGACATGGATGCAGCTGGAAACCATTATTCTCAGCAAACTATCGCAAGAACAGAAAATCAAATATCGTATGTTCTCACTCATAGGTGGGAATTGAACAATGAGATCACTTGGACACAGGAAGGGGATCATCACACACCGGATCCTATTGTGGGGAGGGGTCGGGGGTAGGGATGGCATTAGGAGATATACTTAATGTAAATGACAAGTTAATGGGTGCAGCACACCAACATGGCACATGTATACATATGTAACAAACCTGCACGTTGCGCACATGTACCCTAGAACTTAAAGTATAATAATAATAATAATAAAAGGAAAGCAAATCAAAATCACAATGACATACCTTTTCACACCAGTCAAAATGGCTATTACTAAAAGTCAAAAGAAACCAGATAGATGCTGGTGAGGTTGTGGAGAAAAGGGAAAACTTATACACTGCTGGTGAAAATGTAAAATAGTTCTTCCATTATGGAAAACAGTTTGAGTATTTCTCAAAGAACTTAAAACAGAATTACCATTTGACCCAGCAATCCCATTATTGAGTATATACCCAAAGGAATATAAATCATTCTATCATAAAGACACAAGCACACATATGTTCACTGCAGCACTGTTCACAAGAGCAAAGACATGGAATCAATCTAAATGACCATCAACGGCAAACTGGATAAAGAAAATGTGGTACCTGTATACCATGGAATACTAAAAAACAATGAACTCATGTTCTTTGCAGCAACATGGATGGAGCCAGATGCCACCATCCTAAGCAACCTAATGCAGAAACAGAAAATCAAAACTGCATGTTCTCACTTATAAGTGGGAGCTGAACATGCAGCACATATGAAGACAAAGAAAGGAACAGCAGACACAGGCACCTACTTGAGGGTGGTGGGTGGGAGGAGGGTGAGGACTGAGAAACTACCTTTTGGGTACTATGCTTATTATGTGGGTGACGAAGTAATCTGTATCCCAAACCCCTGCAACATGCAATTTACCTATATAATGAACCTGCACATGTATCCCTGAACCTAAAATAACAGTTTAAAAGAACTTTCTGGAAATAAATACATAAAGATGGGGAATTGAGTAGTTTTCTCATCAGGACTGTGGTGGAAATGGTACTGATTTATACCTATCTGAAGAAGTAGGCAGGAAAAATAACCTTTTTGTAGAATGAATGGACCTCAAAGGAAAAAAAAAAAAAACCTGCAGCAGAAAAAGCCTTGCCCATTGTGGATACTATATTCCCCATCTCAGCACATGCCATCTTCCTAATCAACAAATTAAAAAACCTGGGAACCATGGTAGACCCTGCCTTCCCATGTCCTATCAGTGGCCAGGTGATTCTAATGCTTAATACCCTTCACATCGTCAGTGGACTCAATGTTTACGAACCACTTCCCAAATTCATATGTTGAAATCTTAACCCCCAAGCTGACAGTATAAGGAGGTGGGGACTTTGGGAGGTGATTAGGTTATCAAAGCAGAGCCCCCATGAATGGGGTTAGTGCCCTTATGGAATGGGATTAGTGCCCTCAGAGAGATTCCTCACCCCTTCCACACTGTGAGGTTCCAGAGAAAAGGTAGCCAACTATGAATGAAAATATAGGCCCTCACCAGGCACCAAATCTGCCGGCACTTTGATCTTGGACTTCCCCATCTCCAGAACAGTGAGAATTAAGTTTCTGTTGTTTATGAGCTACCCATTTTGTGGTATTTTGTTATGTCAGCCCCAATGGCCTGTGACAATACCCATTCTTCCATTTCCTACTGCCTTATTCAGGCTCTCATTGTCTTTTAAAAAATCTCTTTTATTGTGAAATGTAACCTAACATATATATGACAAAGTTTATAACAGGAATGCACATCTTAATAATCATAAAGGTAATACCCAATGGAACCACAAACTTGGTAAAGAAAAGAAGTGTCCAGCCAGGTGCGGTGGATCATGCCTGCAATCCCAGCACTTTGGGAGGCCAAGGCGGGTGGTCTCCTGGCCTGGTGATGGCCAGGAGATCAAGACCATCCTGTCCAACATGGTGAAACTCTGTCTTTACTAAAAACACAAAAATTAGCCGGGTGTGGTGGAGCGCGCCCATAGTCCCAGCTACTCAGGAAGCTGAGGCAGGAGAATTGCTTGAACCCAGGAGGCAGAGGTTGCAGCGAGCTGACATTGCACCACTGCACTCCAGCCTGGGGGACACAGCAAGCCTCCATCTCAAAAAAAATAAAAAAATAAAACTTTCCATTATCCCAAGTGCTGTCCTGCCCAGTCAAAATCTTCTTCCCTTCCTATCTGAGGCAACCTTTGTAATAGTGTTTCTTTGTTGTTGCTATCCTTTATGATTTTACCGCTTAGATATGCATCCCTACACTGTACAACTTAATTTTGCCTGTTACGAATACAATCAAGTTTTACATATTCTTTTGTGTCTTGCTTCTTTCAACATTGTTAGATTAATGCAGGCTATGTATGACATGCGGTACATCCATTCACTCTCACTCCTGTATCGGATTCCATTATAGGTATATATGACAATATATCTATTCCCCTCAATGAGGTATGCCACTATATCTTTGTTAATACTTTTTCCTCTATTTGGAATCTATCTACCTTTCTAGATTCAGCTTAAGCATCGCCTTCTTTATGAAATCTTTTTAAAATGACCTTCAAGGTAGAATTGACCACTGTCTCCTGAACTCCCAATGTGTCATGTGTCATACACAAGTGTAGACCATGGCCGATATAACATTAATTTATTAGTACATCTGCCCTTCTCTAATAAACTTGAGGGCAGGACTCAGGTCTCCTTCATCTCTGTTGCTCCAGTGTCTGAGACTGTGGTATGGATTGAGCATATACACATGATACATGTTGGCTAAATAAGTGCATGGACTGTTAGAAAACTTTCAAGTGTAATACTTAGAACTTCAAAGATATGAAATATATGTGATCTATAGTAATGAACAAATTAAAAAGATGAACCTAATATAGAGGCCTGAGGTTCTGGATTTTAATATTCCTATAAAGCACCTGTCGCTATAGGATTCGGGTCTTGGTACAAGTCCTCCATGGCTGATATCATAAAACTCAATAGAATTCTTACCTGAGTATCAACTTTGGTCTTCATTCTTTATTGTCTGCCAACTCATATGACCATTTCCCTATTACTGGTAGGCAAATAGGCAAATGCTAAACAACCTTGCTGAGGAAAATACAGTGAAAATGAATTTATTAAGAGCATACATTTTTCACCAGAGCACAATCTTCAAAGCAATATGCTACACTGTCATTATCTCATTACAGTAATTTCAAGACTTGCTCCTGTTAACTTATTAAAAAACATTTAAAATCATTTTCTTCATTGCAGGCACAACAAACTGTCTCATTATCCAAATAGGATCAGAGCCAAATGATATGGCAAGGGATGGGATAAAAGAAATGCACACATGCAGGAAAAAGTCAGAGTTCGGAGAAAGGCAGGCACACAGCAATATACAAGTATAAACGACTGTTTGCCAAAGAAGTGATTTTTCAAAATGCTGGCACTATTATGCCACAATAGAGCTAAGCCATTATGCCGCTCACCTTACCCTAAGCTCTCTAGAGAAAACAAGATACTTTGTTAATTGACTAAAAATTTTTCTTGCATAATACCTAGGTATAGCATGAATGAACCTCTACTCATTGTATATATGCCTAACATCACTATAAAACAATCCTATGTAGATATATGGATGACAACTTTTACATTAAAAATAACAACAAACCATTTCAAATACATTGCCTAAGCAGGGGTTGGCAAACTACAGCCTGCAAGCCAAATCCAGCTGCCACATTTTTTTGTAAATAAAATTGTAATTGAAATGCAGCCACGCTTATTCATTTACATATCATCTATGATTGCTCTTATACTACGATGACACAATCAAACAGAGATGATATAAACCACAGGCTGAAAATATTAACTTTCTGGCTCTCTTCAGAAAAACTCTGCTGACCCCTGGTCTACAGCCTTGCTACCTTAAAGTAGTACCGTGGACCTACAGCGTAGGCATTACCTGAGGGCTTATTCAAAACGCAAAACATGAGGCTGCAACCAGACTGACTGGATCAGAATGTGCATTTTAAGTTGTCCCTGGTGATGAAAGTGAATATTAAAAGTTTAGAAGCACTGGTATAAAAAGAAAGAAACTCACCAAAAAGGGGGTGGGTAAATTATTACTAGACTCACAATATTTTATTATTAGACAGCAGAGAAGAGGGCTGCTTGCGAAGATTTTTATAAAGACGAGAGAAAAGGAGGTGGATTGCAAATTAGGGAACACATTAATATTGCAGATGAAGCGGAGAGATTTCTATTAAACAGCATCAATTTATACCCCTAGAGACCACGGGACATGTGAAAACTACTTTAACTCAGACGGCTAGGTACTTTGTTTTCTTTCATAAAAAAACCATTACTGCTGAGAGCTGGTCTGGGCCCCATATCATTCTCCCTAGTACAAAAACAACAAGTAAATAAGAAACAAATTTGCTGATTTCAACCAAGTCCATTTGGTTGTCATATTCATTTCCTTTTTAAATACTCCATTCTCCCTGTGTAACAGGAAAATTGTTTTTCCAATAAGGCAAATGGGTTATGATTTGCTCCCTGAAAATAAACATGTTATAAAATCCACTCTAAATCTCTATTTTATCATGTGTTATTTGTGTTCCATTTGTAACAGGCTATACGCTGTCATTTGGGGTTGACTTTATCCAGCGCTATAAGGGTCTGGCAGAGATGAAAAGCATTTCCTCTTAAAGTTGCAAAGCCTGCTCTATTGTATTTACACTTAAGATCCTTAAGTTTTCTAAGTTTTTGAGTTAGGAAGTTTTACCTTATCCAACTCAGACACCTCCAAAAAGAAAAGCATAACATATAAAAAAGCACAAAACCCATTTTGTGACTTTCTCTTCTAACCAATAAATAGTGAAGCTCAGGCTTGTGAAAACCACATTAGAATTAGAATCCTCGCTGGAAAAACAGCTTCACGAGCTAAGAAGACATCAGGCAATAATTTGAAAGAGAAAGTTATTGCTGCTTTGATAACTTTCAGTTACTCAGAGATTGTTACCTTCTGCCTCCAAACACACCCTGTTTTGGGCATGCAGGACTTAGCAGGAAGAAAATGTATTCAAGTTAAAGGAATCCTTTGTCAAAGAGTTGAAATCAGAGATGACAACATGACTTCTGCCACAGAAAATTTAAACCTTTTACCACTCCCTATTCTTCCAATTAAATCTGACAAAGAAGCAATGTGGCTGCTATTGTATGATCTTTTTTTGGAGCACTGCCCAATGTTATAGCTAGAAGAAAATTCAGAAGAGGGCCAATACCCTCTGTTTAGAGATGAGAAAACTGAGGTCCAGACAGATTAAGTGTACTGTGCAAAGTCATGCCACAAGTTAGTAGGAGATCACCAGGATGAACACTCCTAGAGGACAGTCCTTTTCTTTAAATTTTTGCACTTCCTAATTGTTAGTACTGTCCCTGGCTCACAGTAGGCATTCAAAAATTGTTAGTTCAACTGAATTCCAGGCCAAAGTTTTTTCCATTGTACCATGCTTACTCATGTTTAACAATGGATTAGTCTTTTTTATCTTCCAAAAGAATCATAAGTCAGATTTCAAATTATGCTTTTACACAGGTATAATTAAATCTTTGAAAGGTGGGATGGCAAAAAAATTAGAGGCTAGAGTGTAACAGACATTTTACAACCTGCAGATGCCAGCAGCAGGCAGCTCCCATCCTACTTCACTCCCACATCCCCCACAGTATAACGGCAATTATATTCCAGGGTGAATAATATAATTATCTAAATGAAACCAGGAAGGGAAAAATAAAGCATCCAACATAAAAGGATTAGCTGCTCAAGACTTGCGGTTGAGGGAGGCAGGAGGATGGATCCAGGCTGACAATTTCATAAAGTAGCCATCAATTATTTAAATCATTGTGACTTTTCAGACAGCATTCTGGACAGCAAGGGGGAAAAAAAAAAACTCTGAAATTTTGAAAACCATAAATTAGGAGTGAGATGTGTGTTATTTGGTTTTGGAGTGAAACGTGTTCTGCCTTTAGAGAGAGGAGCAAAAGGAAAGGCAAAGTCACCCTAAGTAGGAGGTGGTTTAAGATGTTCCTTTACTGGAACTTCAGCAGAACAAAATATTTCTTTTACAGTACAAGTGTCAGCGCTGTTAGAATCCAGTATAAATACATCATCCAGCACATGAAAGGTTAACAGGTAGAACAGAAATAGAATTGGGCTAGAAGGAGAAGGGCCTGAATTCTACTATTGGATCTGCTATTTACCAGATATGTCATCTTAGACAAAGCACTTAATGTGCTGAACTTGACTCCAGTAAAGAAATTAATTTCTAAGGTATACCTTCCAGCCTTAACATTCTATTGAAGTCTAGCCGTTATATGATAGAGAATACCAATGCTAGCTGGGGAAAATTAATGATGTAGGCTAACTATACACAATCAGGCTTTTATTGAAAAGATTTATAACTCAGAATAATTATCCCATGTATATACGTTTGGTGAAAACATTGCCTGACTGCTATATATTTCCATCATGTAAGTAAACTAGCCTGTGTCTATATGTCCAGAACCTGAAAGAAATAAGGAAACAGAATTGAAATAAGCATAGAATTTTTGCTATTACTTGAGGTATTTGCATTTGCTAAGCTAGCACTAAGGCAATTAATTATTTCTACCCAGGCACAAGGTTTATAATTGGGTTAGTAATCATGAAGTTAATCTGGTCAACAGTTTCATGAGCCAGTTAGCTTGGTTTTCCCTAGATAAAGCTGGTTGACAAAGAGTAAAGATAGCTTCCATTCCATTCATTTACGATGATTTCTATAAAACGACTCCATAAAAAGGCAATATTATAAATATATAATCACATAAATATTTAACTAATGCATTTTAGACAAATATATGAACTATAACATGATTTTTAAAAATATACTTACCCAGGGACTAATTAAAAACATTCACCAACTATGTGAAAGGAAAATAAATCTTGGGACCCCCCAATTCATTAAGCTAAAGCAAAAAAGTGAAGCTGGAAACTGCTTAGGGCAAACCTGCCTCCCATTCTATTCAAAGTCATCCCTCTGCTCACTGAGATAGATGCATATCTGACTGCTTCCTTTGGAGGCTAATCAGAAACTCAAAAGAATGCAATCCCTTGTCTCTTCCCTACCTATGAACAGGAAGTCCTGTCCCCACTTCGAATTGTCCCATCTTTCTGGACCAAATCAATGTACATCTTACATGTATTGATTGATGTCACATGTGTCCTTAAAATGTATAAAACAAGGCTGTGCCCCGACCACCTTGGGCACATGTTGTCAGAACCTCCTGAAGCTGCATCATGGGCACGCGTCCTTAACTTTGGCAAAATAAACTTCCTAGATTTACTGAGACCTGTCTCAGATATTTGGGCTTCACAACTGTAACATAAATTATAACTTATCTCTGACTTTTTTTTCACTGTATTATTTTATTTTCACACTGCTGATAAAGGCATACCCAAGACTGGGAAATTTATACATGCAAGAGGTTTAACGGATTTACAATTCCACCTGGCTGGGGAGGCCTCAAAATCATGGCAGAAGGCAAGGAGGAGCAAGTCATGTCTTACATGGATGGCAGCAGGCAAAAAAAGAGAGCTTGTGCCAGGAAATTCCCATTTTTAAAATTATCAGATGTTGTGAGACTCATTCACTATCATGAGAACAGTGCAGGAAAGACTCCCCCCCGCCCCTTAATTCAATCACCTCCCACCGGGTTCCTCCCATGACACGTGGGAATTGTGGGAGTTACAATTCAAGATGAGATTTAGGTGGGGACACAGCCAAACCATATCATTTACTTAAAGAGAAATCTTAAATTTTCTATTATTTATGTTCTATGTATCAAAACGCTTCTGATCACTTGCTGTTTACAAATTTCTTGTCATGTTGGCTGTTGGAGAAAGTTCTTTCTGCACTTATACTTTGGCTCCTCTGCTCATACTCCTTCCATCCTATTAATTCTTGTTAGGAATAATGCTCAAAATCCTAAGGAAATTGAACACTGGAACAAAGGATTCTTAGAAAAACAATTTTACTTCTGTGCAGAGGGATGCCTCCTTGGCCAGCTGCCATGAGAGCACACCTGAACAAAGGGACACGAGAGCCTTTATTCCTGACACAACTCCTGCCCCTGTACCCTTTCCTCAATGGCTGGGGTCGGGTCATACAATGTAAACCAATCCCAGTTGGCTAAACATTTGATTTTTTTTAGATAAGGTGGGCACTTAAAAGAAAGTGGAGGGGAAGGGAAAGGGATGTCTGTAATGAGCTAGATAGTCCTCTTTCCAAATAAGGAAAGGAATGTGAGCTGGTACTGAGAACGCCTGGTACTGTGGCGTGCCTGGGCATCTAACAAAGGCAAAAAGGAAAAAAGGGAAAAGGTGGGGGGTACTATGAATTAAAGAATAAAAGATTGATCAGATTATTTGAAGAGAAACCTCATCATATCCCACAATTCTGCTTCAAATGAGGAGAGCTTGTTAATCTAGTCAAGCCTCTGAGATTATATCTTACTAATATGCAGGGTCACTGTGCATTCAAGGTGGGGGGTGTGCTTGGTACCCCTTCCTGTGTGTTCCATCTGCTAGGCAGTAAATATATTTCTCTTTCTCTATTCTACCTTCTTCACCAATAACTGGTATATAAGTCAGGTTCTAACTGGCCCAGCTGAATCAGTCACCTAATACTGAAAGCTGTGCAAGGGTCAGGTACGGTGACTCGTACCTATAAATCCAGCACGTTGGGAGGCTGAGACAAGCTGATCGCTTGAGCCCAGGAGTTTGAAACCAGCCTGGCCAACATGGCAAAACCCCATCTCTATAAAATATACAAAAAAATTAGGTGGGTGTGGTGGCACATGCCTGTGGTCCCAGCTACCTGGGAGGCTGAGTTGGGAGGATCACCTGAGTCCAGGAGATCAAGGCTTCAGTGAGCCATGACTGTACTACTGCTCTCCAGCCTGGGTGACAGAGTGAGACCCTATTTCAAAAACCAACCAACCAACCAAACAAAGGTGTGTAGGCTGGAAGCAAGAGGCTTCTGAAAGGCCTCCTGGTCAAAGCCATCTCTTCCTGGAAGCTTAACAAAAACAACTCCTAGTTAGCTCTTGACAAAGGAAGATTTCATTTACCATTTGGTGAGCTCCTTCGGGTTTAGCTCCCTCTATAAGATATATCTGGGAGGAACCCCAAATCCCAGAAAAAATGACTTGTTGCTATCTCTAAATGACTTGGTAAAATAATTATATTTGTTCTTTTGTCTTATTAATCAATTCCAGGTTTCCAAATACCTAAACATCCCTAGGCCTTTTTTTTTTTTCTTCTTAGAGGCAACAACTGATTATTCAGCTTTACATGAAATTTCTCTCCTATTATTTGAGTTGGAAGAAGAAAAATCATTGTGTTAATTTTTGCAGGAGTCTACCACCTGACTTGTGGTCTTTGCTAGAGCTTTAACAGTGTGTCTTCAGCAAGTTAGGTTGGTTTGGAGTGTGTGTGTGTGTGCATCTATGTGTGTTAAGGGTGTGTTTTTCCTGGAAAGAACTGCTAAATATTATCTTTTCTATAAGAGAGCCTAAGAATGATTAAAGTATTTTTACTTTTGCCTTTTTCTTAGATTCAACAGTTTACATGTTATATTTATAGTTTTATGAAAGCACTTACCACTGATATACTTGTTTACTTGTAAATCTCCCTCTACCACACCACAAGCCCATTGACGCCTATGATTTCAATACATTAAAAAACTCCAACTGATTAGAAAGCTTGTATCCAACACAAAACCTAAACATAAGTGTTTATAACAGTTTTATTCATAATCATTCTAAATGGAGGCAACCAAGATGTCCTTCAATAGGCGAATGTATTTTAGAATCTATGGTATATGAATACAACACAATATTATTCAATGATAAGAAGAAATGAGTTATCAAGTCGTGAAAAGCCACGAATGAATCTTAAGCTTATTGCTGAGTGTAAGAAGCCAGTCTGAAAAAGGCACTTCTTATATGATTCCAATGATATGAATTCTGGAAAAGGCAAAACTATGGAGACAGTGAAAAACTCAGTGACTGTCAGAGTCTTAGGGAGAAGGGAGAAATGTTGAATAGGTGAAGTATGGGAATTTTTTAGGGTAGTAAAAACCATTCTGTGTGATATCATAATGGTAGATACATGACATATTGCATTGTCAAAACTCACAGAACGTTAAAGCACAAAGAATGAATGTTAATGTATGCAAATTAAAAACATCATTTGGGTTATCATGGAATCCTAGGATTTAGTGCAGAATGTGACAAAACTATCTAACTATTACAAACGTATAAAACAATGTCTTTGAAGAGGGTAGGGAGAAAAGGTACTGACCCAAGTAACACCAGAAATGAGTATAGCCTATAAGACTAAAGGCAAAAGAAACTATAAAAGTACTGTATACTAGCTGGTAAAGTTGTTTCCCACAAGGGTATGCGGTAACAATTCTGACACTGCTATACGTATATATTGGAATTGAATGACTGTGTTATTGTTACACATGTATACTAGACTCCATGTATACAGTTAAGTAAACTAATGGCAGATGGTGGGAGCCAGGTTTCTCACTGAGGGAGAGGTAGGTCACACCTAACCAAGAGGAGGCTAGAATGCTCCACATAGTAATGGATTAGTGTTGGAGACATCATTATGAACTCGTTTTTAGCTTAATATAGATATAAATGGTTACATATAGAAATATATACAGATATGAATATATTCAAGGGTTAGTATACACTCATATATTTTTCCTTTCAATGTCAGCTGAGTGGGTCTAGAAATAATGATACTCAAGTAACAAGAAACATTCTAAAACCCCAGATCTTGTTTTCCAGTACTAGTGTCTAATAAAGGAACTAGGATTCCTAGAAAAATGGCTGATGCTAGGCCTTGGGCAGGGAACATACAAGATGAGCCAGGAGCACCTTGTAGTGCCAGAAAGTAAGGAGGTGCCTTAAAAAAAAAAAAAAATCACAAAGATGGGAACTTAGGAGATAACAGAAGCCAATCAAAGAAGCTCCTGATGTCCAAAGCTAGACATCAGCAGCAAAATAAAGTGGATTATAACTCCAAGAATAAAATACAAATCTATAAGTCTATACTGACAAATAAATAACCAAATAATTACATAAATGAAGGAGAACAGACAGATCTCTCATGTAGAAGCATTCTAAATCAAATCATTTATACTGATACTCCACCGTCAAGGAAGTGGAGAATAACTCCCTGCACGTTAAGTGTGTGAGCTGGGCAAAGTGGCTTCCTTCCAAAGAATACACTGTGGAAAGGGGGTAAAAGTAACTCGGTAGTGAAAAAAAACCTGACAAGTATTGCCTCAAGCAAGTAATCAAGGTTAACATCAACAGTGCTAAGTCATATTGATAGTGTATACCCTGGTAAGATGTGATGAAAATGTCTCCCAGAAACACATAATCCCAGTGAAATCATGAGAAAAATAGCAGACAGGCACATATTGCAGGACATTCTACTAAATACCTAACCAGCACTCCTCAAAACTGTCACGGTCATTAGAAGAAAGGAAAGTGAGAAAACTGTCACATTTAAGAGAGCCTAAGAAGCCATAACAACTAAATGTATTGTGGTATCCCAAACAGCAAGAGGGCATATACACACACACATATAACACATATACACAAAACAAGGCAGTGTGAATAAAGTATTAGTTAATAATAATGTGTCAATACTGGCTCATTAATTGCAATAAATGCACCATAGGAATACAGGTGTAAGATATTCATATAATAGGGAAAGTGGGGGTATATGGGAACTCTTTGTACTGTCTTTGCAATACTGATATATCTATAACTTTTCTGAAATAAAGTTTATTTTTTTTAAAACACAAATATTTGATACTCCTTTCCTTGGCAAACAACAGAGGTTTGCTTTTACACACCCTAGCCCTAACCAAGTAAGCCAGAGGCCACACTTTAACACAGCTGTTGGCAATTTTCATTTTATTCATTTGGCAAATAAGTACCTACTATGTGTTAAAGATTTATTTGGCTCTAAAGCAACACTTTGAAAGGTTGGAAGAAAAGCGTACTCCTCCTGTTCAAGAGGCAAGAAATTAACTGACAGGCCAACCTTCTCTCTGCTCGGGCAGGCTGCTCACTCTGGTAAAGCCTCAGAAGCCATGGGCAAACACAGCAAGCAAGGTCACCGGAGCACTTCTGCAAGTGCCTGATAGGCAGCCTTGACCTTGAAATGACCAAGGGGACAACAAATTCCGAAATGCTTTGTGGAATAAAAAGGAAGAAGCAATTAAGCTCCTGCAGCTGAAATGGGGCAAAGAGAAGTAGTGTGTGTGCAGTGAGAAGAGGTGGAGAATAGCTCTCATTTAAGTGTAGTTATCTGTATTTGACTTTGTAGCTATTTGCAAGTGAATACTCAGGGTATTCTGGACTTCACAGATATGACCATCCATCATGGGAATAGCTGTAACTATAAAGGGGAAAAAAGGAGATAAAAATGAAGAAGAAAAAGAAAGGGAAACTAGAAGGCTAGACAGCTTTTTTTTTTCCTCCTCAAAAGACTCTATTTCCAATATGCACAATCCAGAAAGGGCATAACGACATAGATAACCTGTTAATGAACTGGCGGCATGTTGCCTTTTCCCCAAAGCAGGACTTTAACTGACAGAGCTCCTGTGTGTCTAAAAAAGTAGCAAATGAGAAAAGTACAGCTTAAACTTTAAACAAATGTGAGTGTGCTAAAGCCAAGATGGCTGCCCCTGTGGACACGGAGGTGATGATGAACCGCATTTGGTCATGCCTTTGAGGGCTCAGGAGGCAACACCCTCACGGAGATTCATGAGTGCAATATTTACCCCAGAAAGTCAGACTGTTGGGTGGTTTGGTCAACCAGGACAATAATTCAAAAGACTGATGACAAATGCTAAGCTCGGCACAATGCTGGGGCTCACCGGATCTCAGGCAGCCATGACGCCATCACCCAAAACTTTGGTCTGGAGAGAAACACATGCAACTTTCTGTCTCCCCTTCAGAGCTGAACTTAGTGGATCTCTGCCTCAGCCGCCTCTGGGACCCCAGGCTCTCTACCCCTTAATCCTGTCTGAACTGCCAAGGTCCACTGTTCCTTAAAAGTGCATCCATTTGAACACGTCCCTTCTCTAAAAACTGTCACCATTCTGTATCAGTTCCATTTCAAAAGTAAACTGGTGTGTTTAGAGTTTGAGACCTCCCTGGTAGAGTTTTGTGTCCCCTGTTAACCTTATTTCTCATTCTCCTTTCATTCCTTCACTCATTTAGACTCTCACTGATGAACACGCGATGGTCAGTTTTACCTTTTGTGTCTTTGCTTACGTTGTGACCGCTGTTCAGGTCACTTTTCTCCTCTGCCTTCTTCGTTTCTACACATCCTACAATGACCCAGGGCCCACTTCTTGCCTAAGGTCTCTCTTGAATCCTCCAGCCTTCTGTCTCTCTCTCTTCAGCTCTTATAGTGAAAATCTTCTAAACCATCATATTCAGTACTCAATTATAAAGTGTCCTTTACTGTTCTTGGATTTGTAGGTGTGAGAAATTCCAGTTTCCTAATTAATTGATCCCTACTAAATTCCTGAGAAGGAGTCTTGCTTTAAATTTATTCTTGGCCGGGCGCGGTGGCTCAAGCCTGTAATCCCAGCACTTTGGGAGGCCGAGGCGGGCGGATCACGAGGTCAGGAGGTCGAGACCATCCTGGCTAACACAGTGAAACCCCGTCTCCACTTAAAAAATACAAAAAAATTAGCCGGGCGAGATGGCGGGCGCCTGTAGTCCCAGCTACTCGGGAGGCTGAGGCAGGAGAATGGCGTGCACCCGGGAGGCGGAGCTTGCAGTGAGCTGAGATCCGGCCACTGCACTCCAGCCTGGGCGACAGAGCGAGACTCCATCTCAAAAATAAATAAATAAATAAATAAATAAATAAATAAATAAATAAATAAAAGTATTCTGTATCTGCACATCACCTTGTCGAGTGATAGCACAAAGCAGGTGTTTAATAAATACATACTAATCATTTCATTTTATTAAAATTTCAGTGGTGAAAATTCTTTCACTGTGCCATGTCACTCTTGTTTTAAGAGATGTGTCAGCTTTCACCAGCCCATCTGAGATTGTCTATGCTAAGATTAAGTACACACAAGTTTTTGAGTAGGGCAGGATCCTTGAAAAGCATGAAGAAAAGCAGCTGCTTTATTCGAACAGTTAATCTTAAAGGGCCATTAAACTTTGAAGCTGAGATAGTCTTGTTTCCCTCCATTTTCTCACTAGAACATCTCTAAGCCAGAGCTGCAACATCCACATAGGGCAAAAACTGCTTAGAATAAGAACCTCAAAAATTTCCTAAGTACAGCAGTTCTCTGTCTACACTCATCTGGCTCCTACTAGCAATCTCGCACAATCAGCAATTCTGCTGCTCCCAAGAATGATAACCATCATTTGCTTGGGCTGTTGAGCCAGGCTTTTCTCTTCCTAGTATCTTTCAATGGGATGCTCTTCCTCTTCTCTAACATTTAAGGAAAAGAAATAAATCTGAAGATGCCTTTGTTAGCAAGTAAAGTCAAATATATTTCAGGCAAAGGCAGTCCTCTAAAGATCTGAGTGACAGAGTGTTAATGTATTTCAATCCCTGTCAGCAGATCTGTCATAAGTCATTACCTTCTCTCCTGCTTATCTACCAACGAGTGGGCTGAGGCAAGATCAAAATGGACAGCAGCCAATCAAAACCTCAAAATGCTTACCCCAAGTAAGCCCTGTTTCATAGAACAGTCTAGGTGACAACTAAGACGACCATCAGTGGGGCTTCTTTACTCATGATAGCAAGTAATCTCAGAGTCCTACTTTAAAACCCAGGGGTTCTCCCTATACTGATGTCATTCTGAAACAGCCTCGTGCTCAGACAAGTTTCCTAGCACCAAGCAAAGCTAGTAAACAAGTGTCACCGACTATAATTACTTTCTCATTCAGTAGTCCCTCATGACTCCTCTACCCAAGGAGATAAAGGCTTCCAGTTTATTCTTTTTAAACTGACCTCATAACCCAGATGTAGTAGATGAATTCTTTAAAAGTTGCATCTAAACTAAAATCTGTTCCAAATACATTAAGAGAGATGATAGACTGTTGAAGAAAACATTCAGAATAATGGTTGACCTCAAAAATAAAAAATGTTGAGATAATTAAGGATCCTTATAAAATGTGTAAGATTGGTTGCAGATGATTTTCTGAAGACAAAAGAAAATAATGTTTATCTCTAGTCCCTGTGGTATTATTCCAAAACCCTAGCTGACTATATTATATAGAAGCTAGTTTAAATACAGTTAAATATTTTTTTCTGTCATTGCTTTGCAGAAAGTTACTTACAGAAGTCTAGTTAACCAGGAACTTCTCTAAGAAAACCAGCCAGTCAGAGGAGATCCTGTTTCTTTTTCATTCGAAGGTAAGACAATAAGTTAACGATATTTATAGAAATTCAATTTGATCATATAATGGGCCTGTTCTGCCTGTATATTAAAAAAATCATCTCTGAGTGACTCGACTTACAGCCTTCTTCATCAACAGTTATGAGGACAAGTTCCTTTGTAATATTATATCAATAAAGGCACTACTGATAGATTAATCATAAGCATGAGCTGGTCAATTTCCT
This sequence comes from Rhinopithecus roxellana, assembly GCF_007565055.1. NCBI lineage: Eukaryota > Metazoa > Chordata > Mammalia > Primates > Cercopithecidae > Rhinopithecus > Rhinopithecus roxellana. The sequence continues at coordinate 59,445,578 of NC_044554.1, forward strand.
TTTCCATGGAACTATGTGAAGGAAATGTTTGGATGAGTACTTTTAGAAAATAAATACTCTTTTGAAGCAACTACTTTCTTACTTAATGTATCTCTTTGTATGTTCAGATTTTCTAAGATTAAAATACTGGAAATAGCACCATAGTAAGGTACTCATGGAATGATGGGGAATTCATTTCTGTGAAGGCTGAAGAGGAATCAAAATGACCAGGTTTGGTTATGCTATAAAACAAACATAGAAAAATGTTAATGGCAGAATCTGGGTGGTGAGTATGTGGGTGTTCAGTGGACATTTTTTTCTAGATTTTTTGTATATTTAAAACATCTTTGTGATAAACTGGGGAAAAAATATTGCCAGGTTCTTGTACTGGTTGTCTAATCATGTATGAAACAAACCAGTAAATATTAGTGAAGCTTTCCACTTAGTAGAAAATATTTTCATTCATGTAGGCATTTTCTTAGCACCACTCCCTTTAACACTAGTGGATTTTTTTTTTTTTTTCCTGAATGGAGAAATGTGTGGGCATGTGGACCACTAATAATAATTATGAAACAGATCAATATGTAGAAGACTTCATAAATCCCTGCTGAATCCATGATCCCATGGTACTTCTCATCCTAGTCTTTGGAGGTAGTCTATAGTCTGGGCAAGTGTCATTCTCATTTTATACATGAGAGAGGAGAAGCTCAGAGAAGGCAAGTGGCTTGGACTTGTCTAAGGTCATTGAGCTGATGATTACGGAGACCAAATCTATGTTTCATATCCATTTCCCACCTCACCATGATGAAACGTAGCAGTAAGCACTTTCAAAGATGGCTATGAAGAATCACAACAAAACTTCTACAAAATTAAAATGTACTAAATCAGTAATAGAATTAACAATACACAAGTAACACAACTGGATAAAAATGATCTGAAAACATGGACGAATGTTATCAGATCCGAAAGGCTCTATTAGTAATAAAAGATTTAATTTGCTCTGGTGTCTTGGAAGTGAACAGGTGAGTGCTGGACAATCTAAATAAAGACAAGAACAAAGGCATCTTCCACTCCATCTTCCTCGATGAAGTCTTAGGTAGCCACAAGTGGTTATTTCTTGACATGAAGAGGCAAAATAATAGTTGGTGAATAAATAAAATAACAAAAGTAAAATGCAAAGAAAATCAAAACTCTGAGTGGTAAGTTAGTGTTTCTTTAGGTATCAATAAACACTGAAGAATCAGATTAGACCCCAAGGCATCTTGGTTCTAAGACTTATTTTTAGCACAGTGAGACCATTAGCACCATCTCTCAGCGCTTACAGGGGGAAAAAAAATCAATTGATCAGTTCTCTTCAACCTAATGATTTTCATAATGACTTCCAGCAGACCTTAAATGGGACTAATCTATTTACACTAATAAAAGCTGAATCTATTCTGTACCAGAGAGTGGAAGGGCAACAACTGGCTGTGATGCAAAAGCTGCTCAAACGCAACGTTCTTCATATGAACATAATGTGATATGATGAGAACAATATGCTACTGCTGCTGGCCACACTTCCTCGGGAAACCAGAAGAAGTTACTGGCAGTGCCTTAGCTTGGCTGAGGAGATAATAGGTTTGGGCAGCAGTATAATTATCTCTAGCAAATTATTATACTGTAAGCAGCTGTGTCCACCAACTTTCAGTAAGAGCTCCAGCAATCACTCAGCCTACCAAACACTTTCACTTTGAACCTTGTTGACATCTAGAATTTAGACCATCCTGGGCCTACTGCCTTAACAGAATACTTATTTATTTATTTTTTCTTTTTTAGAGACAGAGTCTCACTCTGTTATTCAGGCTGAAGTGCAGTGGCATGATCATTGTTCATTGCAACCTCAAACTCCCGAGCTTAAGTGATCCAGCCCTCCTGCCTCAGCCTCCCGAGTAGCTGGCACTACGGGCATATATCATGACACCTGGCTAATTTTTTCTTTTCTTTCTTTTTCGTTTTTCTGGGGGTGGGGGGGACAGTTGCTTGCTATGTTGCCTGGGCTGATCTCAAATTCCTGGCCTCAAGCAACACCCCCACCTTGACCTTCCAAAGTACTGAGATTACAGGTGTGTACCACCCAGACTGGCCAACAGCAATACTTCTACACTGCTTCCTGCCAGAGAGTCTTCAAGGAAAACATTGCCAATTGAATCGACTGTATTCTAGTTATGAGCTGTAGTGGACTAAATAGTGTCTCCCTCCAAAATTGTACATGGAACTTCAGAATGTGACTTCACTTGGAAATCTTCTTAGATGTAATTAAGGTAAGGATTGAGATGAGATCGTCCTGGATTAAGACAAACACTAAATCCAATGAAAGTATCCTTACAAGAGCCAGTAAAGAAAACATGGAGATACAGGGGAGAAGGCCATGTTACGATAGAGACAGATATTGCAGTTATGCTGCCAGAGCCAAATATCAATGGGAATCACCAGAAGCTGAAAGAGGCAAGGAAGGATCCTCCTCCAGAGCTTTGGAGGGAATGTGGCTCCTAGGCCTCCAGAACTGTGCAAGAATACATTTGTGTTGTTTTAAGGCACTAAGTTTATGGTAATTTGTCATGGCAGCCCTAGGAAACTAATCCCCTAGCTTTAATGGACAAAAACAGTGCATGCTGCTTCAGCTGCTAATAAATGACCAGCTGACAAACTCCAGGAAAAGGAGAAAGCATGTGAAACAGTATCTTCTCTTGCTGTCACACCAGGGTAGGAGAAGGCAGGAAAGAAGTTACTAGCTGGGTGCTAGAGTAGAAAGAACAGAAGGTGGGTAAACAGCAAGCTGGTGATGAGAAGATGCAGGCTGAAAATCTGGGCAGAGAGGGGAGGAGTTGGGGAGCAGTCAGTAGAGTTCAGGAAGGAAGGCGGGGTGTTAAGGGGCAGGCAGGAAACATATCAGAGCAGTCAATGCAGAGACTTGCTCTCAGGTGACCCGGGGTAGGAAGGAGAGGGCACGTTTTAACTCATTACTCCATTTAACCACTAGAGTGTTGCTATGACACAGATTTTATGATTCCCATTTTATAGGGGAAGAAATAGGTACAGAGAAGTTAAGCAATTTGGTGACAGCCACAAAGCTATTAAATGACATGGCTGGGATTTAAATCCATTTGCATCTGATTCCAAGGCTTGGTTCAAAGTATCCTACAGAGCAGTGTTTTATAAACCTGGCTGCATTAAAGAAACCCTCAACTATATATATATTATATATATGTAATATTATGTATTATATATATTTTATATGTGTGTATATATATATGTATTTTTGAGACAGGGTCTTGCTTTACTGCCCAGGCTGGAGTGCAGTGGCGCTATCTTGGCTCACTACAACCTCAACCTCCCGGGTTCAAGCGATTCTCCTGCCTCAGCCTCTGGAGTAGCTGGGACTACAGGTACGTGCCATCACACCCAGCTAACTGTTGTATTTTTAGTATAGACAGGGTTTCGCCATGTTGGCCAGGCTGGTCCCGAACTGCTGACCTCAAATGATTCACGTGCCTCGGACTCCCAAAGTGCTGGGATTACAGGTGTCAGCCACCACGCCTGGCCTTCAACAGTAATTTTTGATGTACTATCTCTCCCAGCAATAACTGATACTAGGGAGTAGAAAGATCGAGGCTGGTGGTACAAATTCCGGCTGCATGTTGGGATCATCTGGGCATCATACCAAACACTGATGCCCATGCACGCCCCACCCCTGACCAACCAATGGGATCTGGGAAGTGGCATTTTTAGGAAGTTCCTGGGTGATTCTAATGGGTGGCGTTGGTGAGAATCACGCTGTAAGCCTACAGATATAAGTGGAAAGTGCAGCTGGCAGAGGAAGAGACGACAGCGTGGTGTTTGCAGGCAGATTCTAGCCATTTCACTTCTCAAAAGTTACTCTGATAAATACTGGGGCAGAGAGGAAAATGAAAATACACTCTAAACATTTCAAGATTGCCCAGAATTTGTACTTGCACAGCTTATGTTTGTTCCTCCAGAGTTTAAGCCTGAGCATTAGAAAAGCTGCCTCTGTCTCACATTGCCCTGCATGAGCCAGAAAATGTAGGCTCATCCTGTACTTGGAAACAACTTTGCAAAATCAATGTGCTAGACTAGGAAGCAGCTTCTGCTGCTGCTGCAAATATTGTTTTTACAATTGCTGGGCCTGCATGAAACAAAGCTGAATACTTTTTAAAAAATGACTACTGTTGTGCACCACAAAGCTAAGACCCCACAACATTAGATACCATTTCCTAACCTCACGCTGGGTATCATGATGATGCTATGTTAAGAGAATGCTTCTTAAACTTCAGCGAGTATCAATATCACCTGGAGAGCTGGTCTGAACAGAGATATCCAGAGTGGAGTGAGGTTCAGGAATCTGCATTTCTCTTAAGTTCCCAGGTCACACTGATGCTCTCAGTCCACGGGCCACACTTGCTTTTGCACTGGTATAAGGCAATGCTGCTCAAACTCTACTATATAAACAAATCACCTCGCGATTCTGTACAAATGCAGACTGATCAGAGTTTGATGTTCTTGGCCACAGAACACTCTCTAAGTAGCAAGGGTATGGGATATTCCATTGGGGATAGAGGAAGAAAGTTTGCTTGTATCGCTTGTTCAAATAGATAGTTGCCCATTCAGCAATTTGATAGGTAAGGGGTTAAAAACTTTAAGCACTAGTCCCTTCACTCTTTCTTCAGATGGAGACACCAAAGAAGAAATAAATTAAATGGCATCTCCAAATCATTGATAAACCAGGGAAACGCAGTAAATCAGTTTAGTCTGTCTTCTCATTTTTAAGGAATGAGTAACTTGTACTCTGGGAGACATATAAAGCATGAGATGGTATCCACTTCAATGAACTGTTTCCAGAACTCCACGTTCAGAATCTGACTCAGGAGAAATGAGTAATTTCTCTTAAGAGATTTCCTTAGTTTGAGTCAACATGCTTTGCCTTGCAACAGGTGGAGGCCATTCTTCAGAAAAAGTGATGGCAACAGAGGGATCTCAGATGGTAAGACCGTGAGATGCATCCAATCCTGCCCTCATCCTGGGAGCATTAGAGGCATAAGAACTGTGACTTTTTCATTTTAGCACCATTAACTATCTTAAACCCAAGATCATGAGTCTTATACTGTGAGCAGAAAACACAGCCATGTCCCTGTACTAAGGAATTCATAATTAATTCATTCATTTTCATTCACTCATTCATTTATCCATTTATTAAATAGTGAGTGTTTCCTCCACGGCAGACACCATTCTAGGAGCTGGTGATTTAGGAGAGACCCAACTGAAACACGTATCTGTGCTTTTCTATCTATCTATTGTAAAATGCTTTAGGCACTGGAGCAAAAAAGATGGTTCTGTGCTTTACCTCTCTGTGAGGCAGTACCAAAGAGTAAGGGATTTAAAAAGTTCTTCTCTAACTACGGAGAGCCCAGTTTTAATCCCCAATCAGTTGCACATTGATACTTTTATAAAACATAAAAATGAATTGCTAGAACAAAGAAATTTTAAAACCCACAAAGATATACAAGAGGCCTAATTTTTTATTATTGGATTCAACAGACAATGTCAAAATGCTAAAAAAAATTAAGTGTCTAAATGCTCACTCCTAAATTCTCTAAGTCTCATAGCAGACTGGTGACAAACAGCTTGCAGACAAGCATAATCCTCAGAATCCACTTTGGGTAGAACTGGCCGGGAGCACAGACTCCCAGGTTACATTGCCTGGGTTTGTATTACAGTTCTACTACTTGGCAGCTATGTGACTGTGGGCAAGTTATTTAATTTCATTGTTTCTCAGTTTCCTCCCCATAAAAAGAATACCACTCAGAATTGCTGCCATACATTTTAAACACTTGCAATCAATATAGACAAAGCACTCAGAATAGTGTCTGACTCATAGTAAATGCTACTAAAGTGTTAGCTGCTATCATTACTACTATCTACTATTATAACTGCTATCATTACTGTTTTTACTTCTTCTGTTATTACTACTAGTGTTACTCTGCTGTATCAGCTTGGGCCAACACTTGCACAGTTGTTTTATGTATAAAATGCTGCTTGTCATCTCTTCCTTCCTACTGACTTCCTTCCCTCCTATGGAATCTGTGACTAGAAAATGAAATCACTTAGAACACATGTTGGCACCCACAGAAAGGCCTCTAATAACCCAAGTGTCTGTACTGCCCAATTGCCACTTCAGAGAGACAAGGACAAAGTGTCCTGGGGTTCTCTCCACAGGGCTCCTAGGCACTGTGTCTGTCTGTTATCAAACAAGTGGAAGCATCGCTGAGACAGCTGTCCTCCCACCCTCCCTGGAGAATCTGGCTGGGCTGATGCTGTGTGACACTGGGTGTTGCCTCAGGGAAAGGCACATCCTCTCTTCTACTCTGTGACCAAACAACAGTTTAGCAAAGGGAAGAATTTTAAAGGACATTTTTATACTTCCTGTAATTGAATACTTAACCCACGTGCATCTTTCACACATACACATATTTCTCCAAGCTCCTTCTTAACATTTGTTTTCGATTCTCAGTTAAAGTTTTTGAGAATTATTTCTTACTCTTTCTTCAGATTAGCCACCCACAATTAGCTGGGAATAAAATATTGAGGAAACATAGAAACACATCCGAGAATAAAATTCACCTTGTGCGTGTAGAGGGAGACAAAAAAAGAATGAAGCTTGAGTATGGGGAATTATTAGAAAACAATTTACAATCCTATAAGGCAGGAAAATACCCAAGATAGGAAAAAAAAAATAACCATCTCCTTGTTTGCTTTTTAAACTGCATAACTTTCTCTGAGAATATTAAACAAACTTATTGATATGGTTTAAACAATTTGCATTTTCATAAAATAAAATTTTTATGAAAGAAAGGAGAGTAACATAATCACACAAAAAATTAAGTAGGTGTGTTAGCTCTAGAAAAAAAAAATCGCAGGTTAATAGCTTGAATGGTCTTAGTCTCAAGATTTATTCACTTATATATAATTATATCTTGACAAGGTCAAAGAGAGAACGGGTAAAGCTGGAGTTCTTACCTAGCCTCACAATGACTTAAAGGGCAAGAAGCACAGTAATGTGTACAAAATGGCTGGTGATGAGGTTGGGAGGGATCTGACAGGCACACGGATAGACTGCCCAGATATGTCATTTTGCTGGTAGCATATGGCCTTGACATGGCCCAGATTGTAGCTAAGGAGTTACGAGTTTTAATGCATCTTTGCTACTGAAGCTGCAAATTATCACATTTAATAGTATTATTGGTTCACAGATTCACTCTGTAATGTACTGTTGCCTTTTTTTTTTCCTTTTAAATTCAGTACACTAAACATGTTCAGGTTGCTCTGTATGGCATATAGCGTGACACTTCAGATAAATACTGAAAGGTTTTCTGATGGAAATGAGGCTAATGATATGGTCAGACAACACATAAAAGTAAGCATATTTTTGTCACTCTCTATTTCTCATCTCCCCATTCTGACTCTGCGAGTATTCATGACTCTCAAAACTTACTCACTGTATCCATCCTTCCACCTTTCCTTCCTTCTTTCCATCCATCCACCCATCCCTCCATCCGTCCCTCCTTCCCTCCCTCCACCACACATTTATTCAGTAAGTTATTCATTGAGCACCTTCCTGCTGCCTGGCATTATAATATGTGTTTGCAACTTACCCTCTAGTGGGAAAAGACAGAAAATATACAAGTTAGCGAAATTAATTAATAATTAGAGTTGTGATAAGTGTTAGGAAGAAAAAAACCAAAGTATTAAAATACTGATTAACTGGGGAGATCTACCTGGGATCCTGACCCCCCCCCCAAAATAAGGTATTCTATTCAGATGATTCAAATAAAGAAATATGAATGAAGAAATAACTTACAGAGGTATGGGAAGGGTTGAAAGCAGCAACAAGGGATACTGAGGCACCCAGAGGCTTGTAACAGCAGAAAGTTGAAATCAAGAGGCAAGGAGAAGAAATGACCTTGCTAGAGTCCAGTGAGAGCTGGAGCTATGGAGGATGTGTCACCTGGCAGGATCTCCGGTGATAGAGGGAGGCACGCACAGCCAGGGCCATGATCCAAAGTGAAGAGGAAGGGGAGAAGAAATCACCCACCCTCGTTCTCCTCCCACTTTCCAATCTTCTACTTGTGCTGCCTATTGGCAGAACTTGATCAGAAGCTATCTGGCAAGGGGGCCTCCATGACACAGTTCACAGACACAGTCCATAGGGTGTGGCCTCAGTATTGATAATGGATGGGGGTGGTGGTGAGGGAAAATGGGAGAATGGAGAATAACCAGGAAAGGGCACCTACTTAGCTAGGACAGTCAGGAAAAGCCTTCCAGTGGACATGACATTTGAAGTGACACCCAGAGAGGAGAAGACCCCAGCCACACAAAGAGCTGGAAGAGAAATCCAGCAGAAGGAAGAGCGAGCATGTGCCTTTGGCATTCTCCCTTCTCTGCACCCCACACTCAGTACAGATCCCTCACCAGGCATATGGTTATCAGAGACCCAGACCATCCAAATGAACACCTTCCTATTCTATTTTATCAACATAATAGAAAAGCTTGTTCATAAAAAAACATACTCAAAAGCAGAACACTTCTCTAAGAAAGGTCCAGCACTTCTGTAAATTCTAACGTACAAAGAAAAATCAAGGGAGACATATGTAAAGGCAGGAAAGGGCAGGCAACTGGAGCAAGCATAACTCCCTTCCAATTATACAACTTCTCTTGGAAAAGCCCAAGTCTTCCACATACTGAATAGTCTCATATTGTACAATTTACTAAAAGTGTGAGACTGTGCCCATCCTACTCTTAAATGAAGAAACACAGTAAGGATTCAATTCCAGTGAAATAATAGTTAATGTATACCTATAATTTAAACTCCTACTAATTTTCTTTTAGTTTTATATTTACCTCCAAGTCACCAGCTAAAATGTATATAAACTATATGCCTCAAGCCTATTAATCAAAAATATGTACTGACAGATGATTTTATTTTTTCTGATGCTAAGAAACCATTTTTTAAAATATCAAGTAAAATTTCCAATACTAACAAGATCATCATGTGAATTCAGTGATTTGACTTTTAAAGGCCAGTTTACTAGTTCAAATTCCCAGTGAGGTAGGGAAGTCATTGAAAGGTAAGGCTGCCCTTAAAAGGTACAGAGGGTTTCCTGCTGGTAATTGAGGTTGGGCATCATAACTTCCTTCCTGTTAATCCTTCATACTCAGGGATGCATTCACCAATGGAAAAACAGTTCCTTTCAAGGACAAATTCCAGGTATAATAATGAGGAACTGCCTGCATGTTAATGAGATTCACCATCTCTCATATCCAAAGGTGTTTTTTTTTTTTTCCTTAAAGATCTTAAGGAACTTCCATCATCCAACTACATTAAATCTAAATTTCCCTAGTGCCTATTTAATTTATTTTCTTTTGTTTTGTCCCTGATGAATATGGAAACAGATGGTAATTCTTCTTCTTTTTTAAATTTATGACGCTTGCCAAGTCAATGAAAATTGCTGATAAAAATAAGTTCAAAGTGTATTATTACCTGTAGGAGAGGCCGCTGCACTCCCAGCACCTTCATGGTGTCTGCGTTAGCCAGAATCTTCAAAGGGTCAGATGTTTTAGTGACTCCTTCAATCTCCTTGTTGATCTCAGCCAAGACTTGATTGAGAAAGATGTTTTTGATGTACACGGTGAGAAACTCTCGAAGAGGACACTGTTTGGCTGGGCCAAGACCCAGGGCATGCTCAATCTCCTGAATAAATCTGGAAGACAAACAGTAAGAAGGTTATTAAATTTATGAGGAAAGTGTTATATAAATATGTCAAGATGACATGATAATATCTAGCGTTGGCTATTTCTGTGAAGAGGGCAGGTCATCATAATGCTCATCTCTGTATAATTTTTAATCTTTTAAAAATATAAATTATTCCACTAATTGAATAGAAATAGGATGAAACAGAGAACATGACTTCTAAAAATGGGGGGAAAAGGAGAAGACAAAAACTATTTTTAATTCAAGAAGGAGATAAGAATACAAGAAACAATGGGAAAACATGAAAAACAAAAAACACAAATTATTGTGCAAATTAAAAAGCACATTCCCGAAGAGTACATATTTCCCACTGAAACCTTTACATCAGGGGTCCCCCTACCCCCGCACCGGGCCATGAACCAGTACTGGTCTGTGGCCTGTCAGGAACCAGACCACACAGCGGGAGGTGAGCGGCCAGCTGGACGAGCATTACCACCTGAGCTCTGCCTGCTGTCAGTTCAGCAATCACATTAGATTGTCACAGAAGCATGAACCCTACTGTGAGCTCTGCATGTGAGGGATCTCGGTTGCATGCTCCTTATGAGAGTCTAATGTCTGACCTGTGGTGGAACAGTTTCATTCTGAAACCATCTCTCCCGCAACCCCTGTCCATGGAAACATTGTCTTCCACGAAGCTGGTACTTGTGCAAAGAAAAGCTTGGGGACTGCTGCTTTACATGTACATATATAAATGTCGAAAAGAGAGAAACAGAGAGAGAATGAAGGATACTCTAAAATTCATGATGATATGTGAGTTCAGAGGTTAAGAAAGGGAATGGGATGGGAGCTGGAGGACAAAGGAGAACTTCAACCTTACTTGCAATGATCTATTTCCTTTATTAAAAACACTTAAAGAATACACAACAGAATGGTAATGATTGTCAAGTCTCAGAGATGAGTATATAGATATTTATTAAAATTCTAATTTTAATAATAAACAAAATAAATTTATTATTATAATTCTTTTTAATTTTCTATTCAGGCAGCCCCTACTTATATGAACAAATTGAAGTTACTACTATTTTTTAGTTAAATAACATCAGTCCTTCAATTACATAGTTTCAATATCTCAATACCACAGTATAGTCACCACAGTACATTAAATTTAAGTAACTAAAGTATAAATTTGTTGCTAGCTCCTCTGAAATCCCAATGTAAATAACTGATATGTGTTCATCACGATTAGTGACCAATCACACCCCTTCTTCCAATGTCTACTGGCAACTGGTCACTGTGCATTTGTTATTCACTTCATGTACAGGCAGCAAAGCATGCAGCTGTGGTGCCTCCCTGTCTCCCACTGATAAACCCATGTGGCATTTTATAAAAATGGATAATTGAAAGAGGGAGGGAATTGGCCAACAAAGATAAAAGTACCACAAAGTGGTAACACTGGAAGTGAAATTTGAATTGAATGTAAATGGAGTTACAGGAGAAAGAGCTGCCCCTGGGAATGTTGACACTGCTGCCACTGGAGAGGCATAGCCAGACTGAAGGCGAGAACCAACCAGGAAGGTGGTTGTGACCAAAGGGATGCAGAGGGTGAAGAGAGATGAGATGTCAGAGGAAGTGATGTTGGCAACAAATTTCACACTTAAAAACCTCTTGGAGATATTTCACAACACAGAAAAAATAAAGGATAAAATGCTGGCAACTGAGCCAAACTTAGAAGTATGACAGTTCACCGAGGCCCAGAAAAGACACTTGCTGTATACTGTAAAGTATATAAGGCAGCGGCAAGCACTGCTATACTAATCTTGATAAGATTTTAACAAAAAATAAAACACTTTAATTCTCAATGTTTCTAATGTTACAGTGTACTAAATACATATTGGTTTTCTTATTTTTCATTTCTGTATATATTTATAAATGCCAGGAATAGAGTTTTTAATTTTTTTTTTTTTTTTCTTTGAGACAGAGTCTTACTCCATCACCCAGGATGGTACGATCTTGGCTCACCTCCATCTCCTGGGTTCAAGAGATTCTCCTGCCTCAGCCTCTCTAGTAGCTGGGATTACAGGTGTGTGCCACCATGCCCGGCTAACTTTTTTCTATTTTTAGTAGAGATGGAGTTTCACCATGTTGGCCGGGCTGGTCTTGAACTGTTGGCCTCATGTGATCTGCCCGCTTCGGCCTCCCAAAGGTTTTTTAATGTTTTCACAAAAAATTGTAAAGTCATGAAACAATTGTGACTATCCTCATTGATTAAGATTGCTTTGCGTGGTTTCAACTTGCATGGTCATTTTTACAGTTCCACAATGCTATGGAAAGCAAGAGCTGTATTGTACTTCAATTTCTTCTCAAAAAGGGGGAGAAGAAAAATAAATGAAAACATAAAATGAATAACCAATTGAAAGATATATTTGCAGTTTGAATCACAGATGATGGCTGGAACTCAACAAGAAAAAAAACCAAATAACTTAGTAAAAAAAATGATCAAAACACATGAAAAGACTGTTTATAGTCAATACAATGACTAATATATTAAACATTTAAAAAATTATTCATTCATAAGAAAAATGCAAAGTAAACTATACTAAGATACCAATTTTTACATCAACGCAATTGGCCAAGTTCCAAAAGTTTGAAAACACACTCTGTTGCCGTAAGTGCGAAGAAAGAGGCATTCTCATATATTATTGATATGAGTGAAAAATGGTACAACCCTTGTGGAAAGCAGGTTGGCACTATTATTCAAAAATCCAGATGCATTTCTCTATGGCTCAGAAATCTCATTCCTGGGAAATTCTTCCGAGAGCTCTATCTAAATATGGATGTGATGATCTACATACCGAATATACAGATCATTACAGCACTGTTTTTAGGCAAAAGACTGGGAACAACCTAAAAGTTCATCAATTAGGGAATAATTAAATAAACTGTGGTATATTTACATTTTGGAATACTGTACAGCTCCCTCTACCCCCAAATGTGGAAACTTTTGATGTACTAATGTGAAAAGACCTCCAGGATATATTGTTACAAGGAAAAAAACAAGCTCAGATCAATCTACAGTTAGTAGTATTTACTACACTAACCCCTATATAACAATTATATATCCTCATTTGTTTATTTTAGCATAAAGACACCCTGGGAAGTCTCAAAAAAATGACTAACTATCCATAGGAGGCAGGGGTGGGGGTCAGGTCTGGAAGAGGAGTGGAAATTAGACTTCTGAATTTTAACTTTTAATAATCATTTGATTGTTAAAAACTGTTAATGTATTAGCTACTCAAATAACTTTAAATCAGAGAATTTAAAAATTGGCTATACGTATCAAAGACTTTATTTCATAAATTGCTGTCTAATTAGGACACATTTAAAGTGTGGTGTATAAACAGTTCCTTAACTTTAGCTGTTTAACCTAATAAAGAATTTTCTTTACTTATGAAATCAATAATACATTGCAGTTAATCTTACATATTACCAGTTAAACACTCTATTAATCCCTGGGGTGTATGTGTGGTGGGGGATGAAGATGGTGTATATATAGGATTGTCACAATGAAAAAAGTAGCTTTTCTTCAAAGAAAGACGAAATTGAGAAAGCACAAGAAAGAGCACTGAGGTTTCTTAACTGATGTTATCACTGTGAAAGAAAAATAAAATATGACCAAAACCAAAATATAATGGATCTTAAGGAGAGGGTGAGTGAAAGAAGGCAGGGAAAAATGAAGAAATAAAAGTAGATGATTAAGCATGGCCACAATTTGAAGATCTCCAAATACCACATCCTGCTACGATGACCCCTTCTGATCTCATCTAACCCTCAAAAAGATGCCCTACTCAGGTGCATCCTAGTCTACTTGGTTGCCTTCCAAAAGAAAACCCCTGTTACTAATTTCCTAATGAGTAAATACATCGAAACTCTTTTTATTATTTTTTAATATTATGAGAATTAATCATCAAAATCTCTATTTTCTTCAAAGGGACTTTGGAAAAGAGTTTTCTGAGTGTAAGTACTTCTGACATTTTCAAAATATTTAACATTTATTAGAACAAAATTTTTACTAGTCAATCTGCTGCTAAACAGATGGGCAGAAGACTCTAAATTAGCCTCATTTTCTTTTTTTCTCATATTTGCCTTTGGTGTCCCTAAAATATGAACTGCGCTGAGCAGCACAGACAGAGGGGCCGCCATCGCTTCTGGCTGAGTGATTTCTTTCCAATTCACATCATTTATTCCCTAAAGCATACACATCTATCTCACATGACACATACAGGTTGATGTTGTCAGCGCTAACTGGAGGGGACTCATTCAACATGTTTCCAAATCTGCTTTCAGAGCTGCAGGGGACCTCCCTGTGCAGAAGCACAAAACACGTGGGTGAGAATGAAAGAAAAATTAAGGCTGTTCCACCTTCTTTACCTTAGTGAAAAATGGGTAGAATGGGGGCTAAGGGATGTGGGAGGGGAGGAGATGTTGGTCAAAGGATACAAAATTTCCAGGAGGAGTAAATTCAAGAGATCAACAGATCTAATCTATAACATGGTGACTATAGTTAGTAACAATGTGTGGATACTAGAAATCACGAAGAGAGCAGAGTTTATGTGTTCTCACCACAAAAAATAAACATGTGACGTAATACATGTTACTTAGCTCAATGTAGCCATCCCACAACGTATACATATTTCAAAACATGTATATCACAAATGCATATAATTTCTATTTTTCAATTAAAAATAAATAAATATGAAAAAAAAGTAGTTACATTAAATGGGCAATCTACCCTTCATGGGCAGGAAGGACACAGAAAAATGAGCCTTCCTAGCCATTCAGGAGATGAACCTCACTCACTGTCACTCTGCAGAGGGGAGTGACTTAGAGGAGAGTGGTCAAGAGAGGAATACTTACAGTAGGGCTTCCAGAGTTTGGACCTGGAACGCACAGTCTTGAGCAGGTTACTTAGCCTCTCTTAGCTTTACTTGTGTCTTCTGTAAAATGGCTATAATAATACTACCTACCTCACAGGATTGTTCTGATGGTTTAATGAGGAAATAAAAATTAAGCACTCAAAACAGAGACTGGCACACAATAACCGCTTAGTAAATGGTGCTGCAGTGGTTTTTAGAATTACTATCTTACATAAACCCTGATGAGGCTGGAGATTAGAGGAAAGTGTGAAATATTGTATGGTTTTTTTTTTTTTTTTTTACACTTTGGTCCCTTATTTTCCCATCTAATCATCCCTAGTTGGCAATTCAGACCATTAGGTTAATACTTGGAATATTTCACTAATAAATGGATTTAGGAATGAGCAAGAAACCCCATGTGGCCAGGGGCAAAGTGTAAATTGCTAACTGCTGAATCCTTCGTGCCGAGTAGTGCTACTCTATGGCTGGCACACAGTAGACTTGTAGGAAATGCTTATTGAATAAAATATTGGATAAAATAATTAAAAGGTCCTTTGATCATAACCCATAGTTCCTGAAACTAGGACATAATCTATCTGGCATGTAATGCCCTTCTCCTAAGAATTTGGACTACAGATTTCAATACAAAATTTTTAAAAAATCATCCCATATCTCCACCATTCCAATGTAAACCAGTAATTCTTATTGACAGAAGATTCTCTCATTCTTATGCACATCCCACACTGTTTTATATTTTGTGCAATATGGCTGTTCACACTACTTTGTATTCTGCTCTTTCACAGAGTATTACAGACTCATTCTATCAAGCTAATGAACACAGTATTATTAACCAAACCTCTACTAGGGAACATCTTCATTTCGCTTCTGTTGAATTATTTCCACAAAATTAAAATACTGCAAGTAGCTCTTCAACATTTTTGGTGAGTCTTTATTTTATTTTCCCTGATTTGCCACAGTGTACTGGATGAGTCCTTTCATCTAGCAAATGTTTAAAAATGATCTGTTGAATGGGAGACAGGAGGGAGAGTCAAGGGTATAGAAGAAAATAATCAGAAAGCCCAATTTTCCCAACAATGCTCCTCATTAGCTCTATGGAAGTATGAAAACATTGAATTTTTAACAGTGAAAAGAATCTCATTAGAAAAGAAAATACTTCACTTCAAAGTTAAGTTAGAACACAGATGGAGCCCTGTCAAAAGAGTATTATTTAATCTCATGAAGTGCTTTTACACCAGGGATTTCCTATCTCTGTAAATGATGAGCAGGCAAACACAACGTACAGGTATATCTGTGTATATGGAAAAAGAGACTATGAGAGTCAAAGAAAAGGGTATACATAATGCTGTATGGAGAGCATCTCATCACAGGATTTTGAGGACCCTTATTCAGATCAGCCTCCTAAACTTAAGGCTGTAAAATAGGAGAAACCAAAAAACAAATAATGCTAGTATGCAACTGACTCTCGTTGCTTTTGAATGTTTAAAGCACGGATCTGGTAGGGCGTGGTGGCTCACACCTGTAATCCCAGCACTTTGGGAGGTTGAGGCGGGCAGATCACGAGCTCAGGAGATTGAGACCATCCTGGCTAACACGGTGAAACTCTGTCTCCACTAAAAATACAAAAAATTAGTGGCCAGGCGTGGTGGCAGGCGCCTGTAGTCCCAGCTACTCAGGAAACAGACAGGAGAATCACTTGAACCTGGGATGCGGAGGTTGCAGTGAGCCAAGATCGTGCCACTGCACTCCAGCCTGAGCGACAGAGCAAGACTCCCTCTAAAAAATAAAGTAAGATAAGATAAGATAAGATAAAATAAAAGCATGGATCTTATTGTCTAAATTCTAATATTTATAAATATTTAATTGAAGTTTTCCTTTTCAGATTCTCAACTAAGGGCCCTCTAAATGTATGCACATAAGCAATACCTGTGTTGTTGAATTTACTTTCTTACGGCAAGTTATGTGTCCTTTGGAATGCACACATGAGCACACACTACCAACATTTTACCCAATATTTTCAAATTTTTAATCTTCATTTGGTTGCTATCGAGGGAAATTACAAACTAATTAAAATTTCACTCAAGCATCCCTCACTTAGCCCAGCCTTATCACAAATTCTGTTTCACTGTACAGCTCCATTTCTTCCATTTCATCTCAGCCAAGAATTGTGGCTGTTACCAGCTGGAAATATCCTTGAACAGAGAGGTCCTACATCGTATTGTAGAAGCTGCAATATGAGCAGTGATATGTTATTTATTTGAATAAAAATGATTGCTTATTCAATAAGTATTCCGTATATTCATACCCTAAAAAGCTTTTAAATTCGACGGCCAACATCACTAATAATGGGACAAAATGGACATCATGTACCTCCTGACATGATATAAAGAAGAACACAGTATTGTTCTCTGTTATTCTTGCTAAAAAATGCGTAACTTGAATCTAATCACAACAGCACATCATCTTTCATAAAACCAAAATATGAAAAATTTCAGAATATTCAAATTCAGGATTCTGGTTTTACAGCACAAGTAATTCATGCATGACTCTGTCATAAACAGTGAATCACTGTTTATTGCTAATTATGTTTTGTAATACATACATTTACATATACTCTGTATCATACAACATAAACTTTTCATTTGGCTATTTCCTGACTTTGCTGTGTATCATTACATACAATTTGGTAGTTTAGGATGAATAACATACACATTAATATAGGTATCTGGGAGGCCTGGGAAGTTTTCTACTGATTCCATGTATCACAACCAATAGAAATGTGTGATTTATCCTTTACGACTTCTGCATTTTGCAGGATCTCTCAACATATCATTTCCTCTTATATGTTTTCTAATCTAGTCTTCACTCTGCAGAGATGTACTATCCTTACTGAGAAGCTCTGAATCTCTCCTACTAATAATTTTAAAGACTAAAAAAATAATCTGAATTCTCTTATCTCCATTTTAGTCCAAGATTTCTATGTGAAAAGTTGCATGACATTTACAGGTCTGCAGAAGCTTTGCATGATCAAAAGTAAGTCCACACGGTCCCATCCTCATTGTGCCAATCCTCTACTGTCACATTTAATATTGTTGTATGACACAGATTGTGTATAAAAGCATACATTAAAATTTTAATTAGCAATAAGCAGTGATATACTGTTTGTGACACCATCATGAATGAATTATGTGTCCTACAAAAGCCACAGTTCTGCATCAGAATTCTGAACCTTTGATTTTGAAGTTTGGTTTTATGTAAAGAATGCAAACAACAGTAATAAGAAGCCTGTAGCATGAATGATACATGAGTTACAAAGAGAAAATAAAATGCACATTTCCCCCCAAATCCAGCGAACTGAAATAATCTTTGGACCCAGAATGAGAATGAAACACTAACTGTCAAATGCAGAACTTTTCAGGAGAGATATGGGCCCATGTACAAAGATGGCAAACAGCACCAATAACACAGTGCTGCATTCGGATAACACTTTCTGCACACCACTCTAAGGGAAATCATGGACTTTTATGAGAACACAGTATAATCAAAATCTCTACCATGCTAGATTTATATGGGAAAAAAAAAATCAACCTACAACTCATAATAAAATCCACCCCCAGACATGGGCCCATCCTTGTACGAAGAACTGTGACCAGTTAGCTATACTCAGATGATAAATAGGCCTTGGGAATCAAAGCCAAGCGAGGCCATGCCAAAGGCTGGAAACAACTCCGTCTGCAGAAAGAAGGCGCCCCCAGCAAACAGGGCTCCTTTAAAATATATTTCTTACTTTCTCAACTGCTCTCAGGTATGACATTTAAGACACAGAACAAACTGGAAAACAACTCGGGCAAAGGAAAGAAGCCTCAGAGGAATTGATTTGAGATATATTCGACTCACTAGTATTATCTGAGTCGAAAAAGATCATTTAGAAATGATTTACAAGGGACTCATTCAGAAACAGCAGCAACAGGCATATTTAAGACCACAAATCAGTGGAACATGAAAACCGAAGAAAAATCCATAAAGGTTAATGCACTTTGGAGCACATTTGCCTCTTAATTCATGGGAGTAAGCCATTGGCACATCAGGAAGAGGTTCTCTCCCAACAAGCTGTAATTGTTCATGCTGAGTGTAACTACTATCTGTGCCTTTTGTATATAAAGATTTTCTGTGTAAAAGTGCAAAATAAGCTCATCACTGCAGAGCCCAATCATGTCCTTAGCCCATACCCATAGGAGACAATTTGCTGAACTAATCAAATAAAAAGGGATTTGGGTGCTCTTATTTGTAGTGTGTGAAATTCATGTCTGGGAGTAGAAGAGAAAAGGGGTAAAAATCGTTAAATAAAGGGAGAAAGAATATCATCTACAAAATTTGGATTCTGCAGGTTTATAAACAAATTTAACTTAAAAAATCTTACCATGAGTATATTGCAAGTGATTTGTGACTGCAGTTAAGTGTTCCCTCTAGACTGAAAAGCACTTTAGGCAAAATGAAGTAAGCCTCTCTAAAAATGACAGCTGTTAAATTTTTTTAAGCATATAATTTGGAAATTGAAGTGACTTAAACTCTAACCCTTAATATCAAACAATCTTTTTAAACCAAAAATTGCATAAATAAATAAGGGATGCTGACACAAAACTCAGAGAACAAAATAATAATCCTGCTTTTCCGATAGGTCTGGAATTTTGTTTTTATCCTTTCAGTTTACCTCACAGTAAAATAACCTCTTCTTTATGTTTTTTTCAGAAGGTCAAGCTTTCAGAAAATTTTCCAAGAAAAACTGTAATTTATTACAAAATGTCTATCATACACCTGGAAACTTACGTGTCACATATTAAATATACTCTGTTTTAGGCGCCCCATATCAGTTTGGCCTTCAGACTCTGTAATGCAGGACACAGAAGAATCTGGGAAAGCTCCTACCTGTTGCTATGCCAGTAGGAGCTGTATTAATAATTGCTTACACCCATGGAGCGCTTACCATGTCCTGATCAAAGAGCTTTATATGGATTCTTTTTTATGTGATTTTCACAGACACTCTATGAGGACTGTGCTTTTACCATCTCCATTTTACATGTGATAAAACTGAGCAGCTGAAAAAATGGCAGTAACATTAACAGCTGACAGTTCTTATTGTTCTTATTACAGTCATCTTTCAGTATCCCTGGGGGACTGGTTACAAGACCATCTGGGTGTGTGCACACTCCAGTCCGGCAGTTGGCCCTGCAGAACCTGCGTATATGAAAAGTCGGCCCTCCATATCTTCTGATTTCACAAGCTGTGAATGCTGTATTTTCGATCTGCATTTGGTTGTGGATGCACAGCCCTCCGATATGAGGGCCAACTATATTTATTTAAGAAAATCAGCATAGAAGTAGACCTGCGCAGTTCAAACCAGTGTTGTCTGAGGGCCAACTGGATAGGCCAGCACTGTTTTAAGTAATCACCATGCTTTGCTTCACATATTCCTTACAACACTATGAAGTTATGTACTTTTATAATTGCCATTTGGAAGAAGACATGAAGGCACAGAAAGGTGAAGTTACTTTCCCAAGGTCATATAGCTAGCAACGGATGGGGCCAAAATTTGACCTTGGACAGTTCATCTCCAGAGACCATGCCAGACTTCATCACTCTACCCAACATACTTCTCTAACATCGCTGCCTCTCAAGGGTTCACCTGTAGGGTTAGAACTCCAGAGGTGGGCAGGTAAGGGGATGACAATCAATAGACTTAAGTCCATGTTGAAAACCCTAAAGTGTGTGTTGAGGTACTGGGACCTTGTGTGGATGGAGAGTACCATAATATTACTAAACATAAGCATTTGAATATATCAAAGACCGAATTATTTCTCTTAAAATACAATAAATATTATCTCTAGCCCTGACTTCTTGCTCCTGACCTGTGTTTCCAATCACTTGATAGATACTTTCAAGTGATGTCCTCCTGATAACTCAAACTATGTCCAACATGGAGCTCTTCGCTGCTGCACTCCCATTATCATTTCCATTCTCTCCTCCTGTGTTCTCTATTTTTGTGTCATCATCATTCCAGTTACCTAAGCTCAAGCCTAAAAATCATCTTTCACTTTTTCTTCAGCCTTGCTACTCATGCAAGAAGCTTCTAGATGTATAGACATTCTCTTTATATTAAATCTTAAGTTCATACATTTATCTACTTGTTTACCCCTTCACTTATTTATTACTCCTTATGCTGAAAGGTAGGCACTATGTTAGTGTTCTAGGTCTAAGGCACCCACAGTGAAAGAATTATGCCCCAGGAGCTATCACCCACTTAGCATATGATATGAATAGTGTTCAAGTCGTTTAATGCTGGCACTCAAGCCAACATTCCTGTGCCTCCATTTGTAACACTCACATACTAATTCAGGTTCTTACAAAATGAGATGATGCATGTGAATAGACAGAATTTAAAATAAGGCAAAACTTTTCCCAGGCCTCCCTAAAATAGTCTCCTAACTGGTTTTTCCTTCTTCCATCCTTTCTTCCTTCAACTTATGGAATATATGACTATTTGGTTAATCTCACTAAAGCAAAGAATCTAGAACTCCTCGCAGTTTCATAAAACATGCCTTGCTCTCTCTTGCCTCCAGCATGGTCTCTGTACATGCTGGTTCATTTATCTAGAACAGTGTCACCATATATCTGTCCTGTCACTTGTCCGGTAGCCACCAGCTTAGATGTCACTTCCTCCAGAGGCCCTTCTCCTTAAATGTATGTTGAACGCCCTTTGACTATGTCACCACACCACCCTAAGTCCACAGAATTCTGCTGCTATGGAGGTATCCGTCTTCCCTACTAGTTTTTAAACATCTTGAAAAGAGGGAACATGGCTTTTTCATTGTAGACAATGTTTGACATCCAGTAGGAACTCAAGAAGTAAGTCTAACATTATTTCTACTCCTACTCGTTAGCAAACTTTGAGTCCCATGTACTCTGTATTTTTTTAAGTTCATGCCTTTTCTTATAATGCTCCTGTGGTCTACTTCTAGTGTTCCCTTACATTTTCTAAATTGTAGCAAATCAGCTAAAGAGGAGTTTCGAAAATTTATCATTTTCACAACAGCCTTTCTTCAAGGACCACTTCAAAACTAAGTCACTCACAAAGTTTTCCCTGATGCCTTTAAAACTGCTTCATGTATTTGAACTATTTTACTTCACAGCATTAGTCTTTTTTTCTACCTGTTTTTCTCTTTAAGTTCCTTCTGAGCAGCAACTGTGTTTTGTACATCTTTGAGTTATACCTGAAACACTTAACACTATATCAAGTACAGTGGACATAATTAATGTTTTAATAAATAATATTGTCATTTTTACAGCTTGTTTAGGCTTGTCTTTAAAGGCAAGTCCTTCTTGAAGGGGATACAATATACAGATTATTTTAAAGCTATGTTTTAGGAAAGAAATATGGCTGGCTAAGCAAGATAAAGAATAGAGATGGCGAAAGAAAAAAAGAAAGTTGTGAAGTTAAATGATGCATGTACTATGTTAAACATATCAATATGAGGCATTTTTAAGGCAAACTATCAGCAAATTAAAACCTAGTCCTTTTCTCAAACGTGAAATTTAGTGAAGCTGGCCTAAGCTGAACATTACTCAGGTATCAATAACAGAAGTCAAAGTCTGGAAGTATTTCGTATGTCGAAAATGTGACTGACTTGTGTACCTACTAGGATAAAATTATAGTATATACTGTCTGGAAGAAACAAACTGGCTCCATGGTTCTTCCACTCTTTTTCAACAGGATGGATTGCATTACATTTAATAAATGAATGCTTTGGAAAACTTAGTCTGAATGGTCTCTGATGAGCCTATTTGGCAACGACCCTTATTGCTGAACTTAGTTTATTATTTATTTATTTATTTATTTATTATTTATTATCGCACTCTTATGTTTACTATCACTTGATTAACTGGCAAAGTGTTCTGAATGCACCGTGCCCTAAAAAAAAAGTAGTCACTAATGATATGAGTCACAGACAGGCAATAAGTCTTGTCCCTTAAACTTTTCTATTTTTGTTTTCCTGTATTCACACACTTGATCATTAATTCAGGTAAGCCAGGATCATCTTCTCATATCACTGTTGGTTTCTTTCTCTGTTCCCACATCTACACTTTGCCTGAAAAATATCTACAATTATCTTGCAACAGTATTCACAAAGTTATTTTTCTACGGTGGTTCAAAGTTTTTCTCATATTTACCTCCTCCAGAGCCCTTTCCTACTTAGAAGAGATTATTGCCTTTTAGAGTCTCACTTTGGGCCATCTATTGAAACATCACACTATCAGGATTTCTACATAACAAAATGGGTTGGAGTAACATCAAATTTACATCAAAAGTGAACTAACAGTAAACCAAGCTAAATATTTTAAGCCATCTCAGCCAGCATTCCATTCTTACAGTTCCTTGTTCCTTCAAGAGGCATCAGTGTTAAATTCTTCTTTATAGTTAATTTCATAAATAGGTCCACTTATTACATAGGAATTAAATACTTTAGTATTTCCACCTTTCTATTTTATTTATGTTTTCATATCCCCTGTAAGGCTAAATCAGAGTTAAAAACTCTGCTTACAAACCTGAGATGTAGAAAAGTATAGATTATTACATCTCTATACAGGATAATAAAGAAAAGGTATCTTCCTGTCTAACTGATTACTTGCAAGTGAATATCTATCAATTGTATATAGGCATTAAAATGATGGAATATGCATCATTTTCTAAGAAAAACTAGACTCTGTAGAAGTATTTTGATTACAATATTATCAGTTCCTGCAGAACTGATATTCTTTTGGATTATGTTGATGACAAATTCCTAAAACTCACAGAAGATAAAAGAGCTGTCCAAGCAAGAGTCAATGTCTGCAATCAGGTGACTCTGCCCAGTGTGTTATACTCAGCAGAATATGCAAGAGACAGAAAAAGCCTGTAGAAATAGTTTGTACATTTAAAAAAATAAAACAACAAAACTCCAGTATAAGCCCTGGTTTCATCTGAGAACTGTTTCCTGTTTTCAAAGTAATGGAAAAATACAAGAAATATATGCTTTATCATAACACAAACACAAAATACATCTTAATGGAAAAAATTATTTCAGAAAACTACTTTGGCTCAGATAAAACTTGTGAAAAAATTTCTAGCCATCATATTGGCAGCGAGTTCTAACACAGCTGATTTTAAATATGATAGTATTCATAAAATTGTCCATTGTTATAAGGCTAACAATAAAAAATTATGGCAACAGGCATGATAGCCACAAGCACAAAAGTTAGCTCTGCATTTACCATTTATGTATTCAGTTCATTACTTCAATGCATTCACACTTATTCATGTCTTTAGAAGTGTTTTTTTGTTGTCATTTCGACATGCATATCTTGTTTTGGAAGCAATATAATAAGCCCTTCTTGGACAGGAGGTATTCACTGTATTTTCTCTCTCTCTCTCTCTTTTTTTTTTTTTTAATTGAGATGGAGTTTTGCTTTTGTCACCCAGGCTGGAGTGCAGTGGCCTGATCTTGGCTCGCTGCAACCTCCGCCTCCCGGGTCCAAGCAATTCTCCTGCCTCAGCCTCCCGAGTAGCTGGGATTACAAGTGCTGGCCACCACATCTGGCTAATTTTTTGTGTTTTTAGTAGAAATGGGCTTTCATCATGTTGGGCAGGCTGGTCTCAAACTCCTGACCTCAGGTGATCTGTCTGTCTCGGCCTCCCAAAGTGCTGTAATTACAGATGTGAGCCACCGCGCCTGGCCTATTTGCTCTTTTTAAAAAATATGGAGCAGCATCCGTTTTGCTGTTTGGTTTTGACAAATTCTCAGCAATAGTTATTCACGTAAGATCCCAGCAACAACCTGAAACATGACAGTAAGCCTACCAAATATCTAAGTATTAATTCAACTAACATTTACTGACCATATGCAAGCTGTGCCCTAGAAGCTAGGAATGCCAAGTCATGTAAATCAAGTGGATACATGATTATTGCTCATATCTATAGTGCATGTTAGCGCTTACAAAAGACTTTCACATACTTGAACCTCATTCTGCTTTGGGGGCTGTTTTGACAGTGATAATTATTTCCATTTTACATATGAGGAAACTACAGTTCAGACAAGATAAGTAATTTACTGAAGGTCACACTGCTATCAAGCTTTCAGACTGTATCTTGAAGCCAGATCTGGTTCCCAATTAGTCCACCATTCTTTCTTCTATACCACATCCTAAAAATGGCAAAGTCCATAATGCCTGGAAATCCAGAGGAATGTAAAATACATGGCCCACAGGTTCAAAGATTCTAGAAAATTTCCCAAGGAGCAGAAATACGGAAAGGCTCATTTTTCGTAACTAAGTTTTAGATATTTTGGTAGTTTTAGAACTTTCTGATGCACTACTATATCCTGAACAGTTTTAAAACACTAGCAAAGTCTAATGTGTACAACCTTGTTGGAAAAGTGGGTGGGCAAAATGTGTATATAAAAAGGAGCAACATGACAGGAACTTGTACTATTGGTGTGTTAATTTATATAGGAAAGGATCCCAAAATGGGTAGGACATGATCAATGCTATACACAGGTTCTGGCAACTGTGAAAGATCTGAGATTTTTCTAAGACTTAACCACAACAGTAGGCTGAGCACAAAATCTGCATCTTTTGCCTCTGAGTTCTCCAATGACAGAAGTCAAAGAATAATTAGACTATGTGGGTTTCTCTGTAACCTGGTCGGCCATTTCCCCTAACAGCACAATTACCCCGCTAATGAGATTAAATTTGGTTTAACTAGAGGATTATTTCACTGCAGAACCCCCCACCGACTCAGGTTCCCACAGGATCCATCCCTGTGTTGATGCACCCATCTAACATATCTAACATTCATCCGCCTTAATGAAGGCCAGACACGAGAATCAGGCCTGCACAGTAGCGAAAAACACAAGGGCTTTTGTTTATATTGAAGAAGAGCCTCATTTAGTCAATCTGAATCTTCCTAATACCCAGTGAAATATTTATTAATGAGTATCAGCACAGCAAGCCAGAAAGTCTTATTTGCATTCATTTAAACCATAAATAATTGAAGGTAGAGTTCATTCCTTCTGTCATGGTTTCAGGAAAATCCTCAAGAGCATGCTGAATGAAAAGAGACCATTAGTGAGAGAAAATGAATTAAAAGTTGAGAGTGGTAGATGTTTTGCCTACCCTTACACTACATGGATTGTTTCCTGATAATATATAATTCATTATCTTGCTATAGGCATTTCAGTGGAGGTGACAGAATGAGATACTAACAATTTTTTTGTTATTTCTTTAGGTCATTATAGAGGACATATCTGTGCTATTCATAAGGTCGAATCAAAGATGGTTCTGAGCAGACATGGGTATCCCTTTATTCACTTATTCACTCATCAAAAGAAGGACTTGATCAACTTCAACCGCAAGCTTGAGCCACTGTATTCCTCAAGATAATTTATGTAAGTTAAAACATTGGAATGGAATAGAAGCATGAGATTATCTTTAAAAAAAATTGTATCTCATGCTCAGATTTGAAAATTTATGTATGCTTGACACTTTGTAATATCGTTATTAGAGAACAGAAGATGCCTGCCTATCCACACTGAAGTTATGACTAGACGTCAACACTGTCCATTACTTGGGTCATCTAAACTTTGAAAGCAATGACCAGGGGATCTTTGTGAAATGTTTCCCTAAATGAATTATTTTTGACTATTGTTCCTAAGATTGCTTCAATTTTTGAAACAAAAGAAAGAAAATCTATCATCAGAGGACTGAAAATTCAGTGCAGAAATACTACTTAATAATGTGATGATTACTTAATACTGCTTTATGAGGACAATAAAAGGAATGTTATTAAAACAAAACAGGAAAACTTTTACTTTTCAAAAGGAATCAGAATAGTTAAAAACTATTAGAATGATTGAAGGGTATATTTATTTCCAAAAGTACAAGTAATATATAAATCTACCTACTTTAAATGTGACTTTAAGAGACTTCAAAAGGATGACAACTGGATAGTAACATTTCAAATTTGTTTTCAGAATTTTTTAGTCATTTTCACATTCATTACCTAATTTAATGCCACCAGCATTTTAGAGTGCTAAGCTGAGACTCTCATCTGGGGAAGTGATATGTTTGATCGTAAGTATAAATGTAGAGAGGGAGGAAAGAAAATATGATGGGTGGATGGATGGGTAGATGAATGGATGGATGGATGGATGAAAGGATGGATGAAAAAAGTGCATTCTAAAAAGCTACAGCTACCTGACTCACTAAGTTCTTGGTATTTAACCTGCTCCTTCGAGTGTGCATTATTTCCTTTAAATCACATTAATGAGATTAAGTAAGGTGAAAAGTAATCTCCAAACAAGTACCATCTCTAGAAATGATCTAATTCTAGTCCATACCTTCTTCTAGATTATAAGTGTCTCTGGTCTGGTCTTTTCCATTCCTATTTCACTACCCACCCTACATTTCACCACTAGACTAATTTGCATCAAGTTTTCACAGTATATTTCATTTCTCTAAAACTTTTAATGGTTTTTACTTCCATCTCATGAATCTCTCATTTTCTCTCTGGTTTTCATGGCCCTCTTAGGATCAGGCTGCGTTACTTTCCCATATCTCTGCGTAAAGGCCATTTGATGATTTCAGGAGAATCCAAAATTATTTCTGTCCTGGTTCTTTTGCTTATGTTTTTCTACTTGTTGAGAATATACTCCACTTCAGTGAGGTTTTAGAATACCCATATTTAATATACATGAAATCAGTGGTGCATGGGCTGACAGGGACTGGGGCAATGCAAATACAACAAGGTATTTGGCCTGCCATTCCACTCGATGAGAATGTGTCCCACAGTATGCAGGACAGGGAGGCACCAATCCAGGTCTCTCAATCAGACTCAGCTCCTGGATGTCTTTCATGGTGTTAGACTCTAGTCACCCTGAGTGTGACTGTGTGATCTAGTACTTAAAATGTGCATTTTTTATGTGACATAATTATTCACAGGGGGAATACTTATTTTGGAGTTTAACCAAACGGGTATAAAATTGGAGGAAAACGTAGCTGGGTTATATTGACCATATTGAGAGACAGTAGTTCATCTCTTGCTAAGCAATTTTCACAGGTAATCATGATGACATATGATTTTCATCCTAGGTACAGGAATAGATTCTAACATCCATATGTGATTGGAACTCTATGACAGAGATCACCTGAATTTTACCTGTCTCAAAATTGCAGCTTAAGGCTTATTGTCTGTAGTCTACATTAATCTCTTTCTGTTCCCTAGCTTTCACAGTCCAAGGAATGCAATGATGTGTTTCTAACTCTTCTTTCTCTGCCCTCTGTTATTTCTCTTAAAATTACCTCTCCCCAACTATATTTTCATGTCTCTGAGTACAGGGATTGTGCTTTTATTTATTTTTTTGTCTTTCTCATGGTTCCTAACACAGTGTGCCACTCATATTAAGAACTCAATGGTATGATCTTTTGAGCAACATAATATACAGGACAGACCACAGGGTTTGAGGTCAGACAGGCCTGGGTTGGAATTTCAGCTCTCCCAGATATTTAACTGTGGCACTTTTCTGACCTCTCAGGCTCCTAATCTGTAAAATGAGGAAATAATATCTGCCTTGCAGGGTTATTATACGGTTGGCAGTGATGTATGTATTGCAGTCGTACCTTAAATTCACCTAGTGTCTATAAACAGTGTCTGAAATATGGTAGCACTCATTATATGGCAGGTAATATTACTAACAAGTAATTCCTTTGTTTATTTATTTGTAAATATGCCAAGAAAATTACTGCTAAAAGGTTTGTGTGATAAAAGTGATATCACCACAGAGTTGGTCTCTTTAAGTGGGAATTCCCTCAAAGCTTTTAATGACTCAGATTATAATGATGGAGATCTCTAAAGCTTATTTGGAGCTTACTAACAATATCCTATGTTTATGTATTACTTATAGATTACAGTACCTTCTCATGCATATTTTCTGTATGCCCTAACTTACAAATAAGAAATGTTGAGGACTAACTCTAATATTATCAGGCAAAAAAATCTGGAAGCAGCTGGTTTCTTGGTGGTAGGACTGACAAAAATACTTATAATTTGCTTGGGCCTCTGAAAGTCCTGGTCCCTCTGCCTGGGCTGCTCTTCCTCCAGACAATTACACAACTCACTTGCTGACTTCAGTAGGGTGCCAGGACATACATCACCTTCTTAAGATCATTCTCCATCTCCCTTCACTGCCTTTTTTTTCCTTTACAGCACTTATAATCTGATACCACATGCACTGACTTTGTTTACTTTTCATTTGCCTTACTAGAAAGTAGGCCCCATGAGGGCAGGGTCTTAGATGGATTCACAGCTGTATACCTAGAACCTAGGAAAGTGCCTAGCACACTGCAAGTGCTACTTAGACACTTGCTGAATAAATGTAAGCTTGTGAAACTGTCTAGCTCTTTGCATAAACTTCAAGGACTAGAGATTCTAGGAATCCTATAGAGCAGGGCTGTGACTCTCACTGAATCAATAGTGAATGAATAGAGATGATGTCTTTACTACTTCTTCCCCACCAGACACATGCAGCCACAGTTTTTCAAAGGAGAATAAAGCTCATAACCCAGTTCCGCTTCCAAACCCTTATATTTAGCCCATCCATTGAGTTCCCTGACCTCTAGCGGTCCCAGGAAGTAAAACTACAATCTGTGAACTTAAAAAAGTAGTTAGGTAGCACTGCTCTAGACCTTGTCACCTGTCCTTAATGCCTCATTAAGATTGATCTTTGATAATCATACCTGAAAAGAGAAGAGTACCAGTCTAATGATATTACTTGGGCAGAATAGCTTTAATTTTAATTTTTTTTGAATTATCACCAGTAGCACATTCTTCCATGTTCAAATCCTGCGGCTCTCAATCTGGCCCCCTGTAAAAAGTAACATATGCTCACAATAAATCTTTAAAATGGCTCTATTAATAGAGTGGCTGTGGTGACAGTTTTATAAATGGGCCCCATCTTTATGCAAACTGTGTTTTATTCGATTGCATTATAATGATTTGTAATAAGAATACAGAGATGAATTCTGAGAGAAGGAACTCCAAACGTTCCTAAGCCGGTCAGGGGTTTCAAAGCCCATGCATTCTGTGTGGTGGATTCTGCATTCCCAGAACAACAGACATCATCAGATTAGTTTTTGCTACAGTTGTATGCTTCTCTGGCTGCTTTTTTCCAATCAGATAATAACAGTCTAATAACTGACTTTGTGTCTGTCAATCCAATTACTTCCTATTTGGGATATGCTGACACTCCATTAAGTTGGCAGACAGATGGCAGGGTCTTTCATTACCCTCCGACTGAATAATTAGTTTCCCAGGCACGTAACTGGGGAAGGAGCCTTCGATGAAGTCAGGTACCTTCCAAATAAACCCAAAGATATAGATTACTACGAATAATCTTTTTTATTTTGAAATGGAGTCTCGCTCTATCACCAGGATGGAATGCAGTGGCATGATCTCAGCTCACTGCAACCTCTGCCTCCCAGGTTCAAGCGATTCTCCTGCTTCAGCCTCCAGAGTAGCTGGAACTACAGGTGCGTGCCGCCATGCCCAGCTAATTTTTATATTTTCTGTAGAGACAGGGTTTCACCATGTTGGCCAGGATGGTCTCGATCTCCTGACCTTGTGATCCGCCCACCTCGGCCTCCCAAAGTGCTGGGATTACAGGGGTGAGCTACCGTTGCACCCGGCCAAAATAATCTTGTTAACCCACTATTACATCAATGCCATGCCTGTAATAGGCAAAGCTATCCAGTTCATCTGAACTGAGGAACCTTTCTGAGCAGCCTTGATCAGGAGGAGTGGTCCTCTCGCCCTATTTCCACCAGAGTCTTTCCCCCACAATCCGTACATCTGATTGGTATCCACCCAAGGAAAAAGGCAGCCTCAGTCTGGGATCCAAATGATGTCACGTTGGGAAAGAAAAACAGCTATTTCATCAGATCTGAGCTTACTAAGAATTTAAAGAAGTACCACACTGACTAAAAGAAGTTGCCTATGGAGAAAGTTATGTAGAATTTAACTGAAAACTTTTAAGGCTTAAATGTCTATTGTAAATTAAGACCTAATCATAAGAATTTTATTGAAGTTACCTTAACTTCATAGGATGTTCATAATACAATTAGGAAAAAAGAAGTAAAAGGAAGCATCATCACATGTCTTCCTTCTTCTCGACTGTATCTACCATAGTGATCAATTTATATTGTTCTAAGAAGGGTAAATATGATTTAACAGGTGTTTCATAGACTCTCTGAATAAGCTTAAGGATGTTTTTAAAACATGAATAATGATAATTTTTAAAAAGAAAAATATGTGATATAGTTGGTGAAATTAATACTCCCAAATATAACTGGAGTTTACTTCTAAGAAACTACACAGTTGATAGAGATGCTTTTCTATTCCTCTACCCTCCTTGAATAACTTTGTCACGTAAGTTCTACCATCATGGTCAAATTCTAATTTTAGATATCTGGCGTTTTGTCTTTTTCATAGGTTAGAAGCTCAGGAATGGAAAAGGCGAATTCTTATGGAGATAATACGATGTCACAGAAAGAATCTGGACCGCGAGTTGAAAGACCTGGATTCTGGCCTGGCTGTGCTATTCATAACTGGGTAGCCCCAGGCTTCAGTTTCCTCACCAGGTCCTTTGCAATACAGCCTCGCATTCCATGATTCAATATGGGATGCTGGCATGATTTGCCTTTTTCTCAGTTTTCCGAGTTGCTGAGAGTAATTCTCTTGGGGCCTTAAAAAGGATCTGAAACATCACTACTATCTCATTATGAATATTCATTCCCAAAGGCCACAAAGACTAATAAACTCCCAGCTGCAGGGAACAGAGGGTCAACATACTAAAACAGCACTAAAAGCAAGGAGACATCAGTGTGCTGAACCGAGAAAGCAGACAACTTTATAGCCCTTTAATGAGGATTATACTTTCGTGGTTGTGGTTAGAGGGAAAAGCAGACCCATTACCTATTGTTCTCTCTTTTCTAGGTGTCATCATTTCTTATTTATTGAGGGTAATAGTTCTATTCAACAATGGTTATATATGAGCTTGCTTGTGCAATACTTGAGTTTTTAAAAAAAGGTTTTTTGAATAAATAGTGTCTTCAATGTACCAGTTAAGAAAACATGCATAATGGGTAGTTGCTTTGAAAACTATCCATTGTGATTTGATTGGGAGATGCTCACTCAATGGGGCAACAGTTCTGCTACTGAAGAGACAATGGTAAGTGCCAGTGGGTTGTGACACACTCAAGCTATTAGCAGCAGCCTGGATAGCTTCCAAGGGAACTAATATAATGATAGAAGGAACATCTGGGCTGAAGGAATTGAAACCTGAATATATCAAACTGAGGGTAGTGCCTCTTAGGTGCTAAGACATGGAATAGCCTAGTAACTAAAGCTCGAAATCAGAAAAACAGGTAACTTAATTTTGAGATTTCACAAACGCTGAAAATAAAGTAAGAACTCCAAAGTAGAAGAATAAGGTTCTTCTCCTGGGCTCACTAAGGAGGCCAGGTAGCTTCCATGTTACTAGGACAGTCGCCGAGGGGTTAGTCCGTCAGTGGCTTTCTGAAGGAATTCACCACTTAAACCAGGAGAGAGACACAGTCTATGACTCATCTAGACAGTAAAGATGAAAATATCACCCAAATTGCTGATGTCTCCCGAATGTGCCTGAAAAGGTATCTTCAAAGAGTTATTTTTCCAACTAGGGATAAAGATCACGAGAAGCATCACAGAGGATTCAAAGCTGATTATAGTAACTGGAAAGTGTATCAGAAAAGCCCAAACCAAAAAATGAACTAGACAGGTCAGGTTTTTTTTTTTTTTTTTTTTTAGTTTTTAAAAAACTAAACCTAAACTTTTTTTAGTTTTTGTTACTAGATAGTAGCAAAAAAAAAAAATGAACTAGATATATGAGGAGAAGTTCAAGGTCCTTGAATCTACCTCTTCAGTCAGTTTCTCACTGTATCAGGACTACATATGGAGGGAAAGACCTACCAAATCTAAGGGGGCATTTTTATTGTTCTTAGAAGGGTAACGTGAAGCTGAAAGTCCTCTTGGAGTTGTATATTTGAAACCCACAGTTCAACAGTTATGTGAAGTACCTGATAAATACAGTCAGAATTAACTTTATCCTGCTGTTTTAGAGCTATTTATTTATTTATTTTTATTTTTACCTTTTCTTGAGATGGAGTGTTGCTCTGTCCCCAGGTTGGAGTGCAGAGGTGATCTCAGCTCACTGCAGCCTCCACCTCCTGGTACCAGAGATTCTCCCGCCTCAGCCTCTTGGGTAGCTGGGATTACAGGCATGTGTCACCACGCCCAGCTAACTTTTGTATTTTTAGTAGAGACGCAGTTTCACCATGTTGGCCAGGCTGGTCTCCAATTCCTGACCTCAGGTGATCCACCTTGGCCTCGTAAAGCGTTAGGGTTACAGGCACGAGCCACTGCACCCGGCCTTGTTTTACGGCATTTTAAATGATGAAACAGTGCGAGCTGTTTAATCTGAGTTGAAACAAATGTGAAAACTCATCAAGTCTGAAAGGAACGTCCAAACCACAAGAGCCAAACAGAATGGTGGTAGATCCTCCAAATCAGGATCCTTACCATGGGGTCTGTGAATTGCCCGACGCTATGAGTAAACTGCCTGGGTCTGGGCACACAAGTGTTAGTCCACAGTCCATGGCTGTCATCAGATTCTTAAACATAGCTGTAGCCCTCCCAAACTTCCCTAATCTTGTATTAATATAGTCAAGATTAACAGAGTACTATTGCGTCTATTAATATCTCTTCAAATCACTAGAATTAAAAGTATTAATGAAGATAAAAGGAGTTGAAAGTGCTCCCTGTTCACTCTGCCCTTTCAAGATTTTGGGGCTTCATTTTTACTAAATATCTTCATTTGCTAATTGGATACATTGGGTTTGCTTTCCTAGTAATTGGCTTATTTTCACAGGTAAAGAAAATGGGCGGGGTTACGGGGAGAACGGCAAAAAAAAAAAAGCCCAGGTGATTGTCCACGTGCATCTTCCTGTCCTCATCAGGGTCTTGCTGATGTTCTGAAGGTAAGGAGAGCAGCCTGAGAGGATGACTCACCATTTGGTTCTCTCTACACTAATGAGCCTCCAAATCCACACAGACACCTACCATTGACTATTCTATTATTTAGTACCTTTTCTTGAAGAACTCTAAATGTATGCTATTTTTATACACTTTTTCAGAACATTAAAATTGTCTCCATTTTTACAGTACCATTTCCATTTTGGGATAAAAATGCATACTTTACAATAGCTCCACTTAAGGCTTCAACATAACATAGTGATTTAGATTTTTGTTCATTGTGAACAATTTTCTTCTACAACAGGTTTTTTATATTCCATATTTTTCAAAAATGAAAATGCCTTAGTTGTAAAGTAATCACCTTCTACGGACAATGTAAAAAGTACCTTTTAGGGTTTTTTTTTTTTTTTTTTTGGAGACAGGGTCTCACTCTGTTACCCAGACTGGAGTACAGTGGTGTGATTGATCTCAGCTCATTGCAACCTCAACCTTCCAGGCTCAAGCAATCCTCCCACTTCAGCCTTCCGAGTAGCTGGGTCTACAGGTGCGTGCCACACCACTCGACTAATTTTTCAATTTTTGGTAGAGACGAGGTCTCACTACATTGCTCAGGCTGGTCTTGAACTCCCGAGCTCAAGTGATCCTCTCACTTTGGCCTCCCAAAGTGTTGAGATTACAGGTCTGAGCCATCATACCTGGCCATTTTAAGGCATTTTAAATGATGAAACAATGTGAGCTGTTTAATCGGAGTAGAAGCAAATGTGAAAGCTCATCAATTCTGAAAGGAACATCCAAACCAAAAGAGGGCCAAACAGAATGGTGGCAGAGCCCCCAAATCAGGATCCTCACCATGGAGTCTGTGAACTGCCCGATGCCGTGAGTAAAACTGCCTACGTCTGGGCATACACGTGTTTGTCCATGGTACACAGCTGTCATCAGATTCTCAAAGGTACCGGTAACCCCCCAAACTTTCCTAAACCACAAAACTCCCTTGAACAGAGTCTCAACTGCATGTGAAAAACAATGTTCAGTGATGTTTCCACACCTTTTAGACGTAAGAATAAAAGTGAGAAGTAACTGTAGAGGCAAGTTTTATTTAGAGCTGTAAATGTTTGATTTCCAAATCTTAGGCAGCATTTTTATTCATAAAGGTTAAACACCTAAAGGAACCTGATCTGTTTTCAATAATATAGTTTGTGGTGGGAAGACGGTGGGCCAATAGCTCTGGATTCTAATCCTGATTTTGCCATCATCCCCCTGCTCAACTTAAGACACTTAAGTTTTCTGGGCTCTAGTTTACAACTGTGCAAAGTCATTTTCACACCAAGAACTTATATTACTAATTTGCTCTCAAGGAGATTTTGTTTTGAAATATTTTTACTAACCAAACTGTGCTTATTAAACAGTAATTGATTCCTTCTTTAAGAAAATTAATCCAAGTTTCTATAACTGCCAAAAGAATTTCTGATTAGTTCTTCTTCCACTCATTTGTTCAACCATCCAACCAACAAATATTAAAATTCCTACCAGGTGTGAAGTCCTATTCATGAGAGCTACGGACACAGAACTCAACTAGGTAGACCCAGCCCCTATTTCTATGGAGCATACAATACACGCTACACTTTGAGTTGATATAACTCCAACCCAAATACAAATAAATCAATTTGTAGTTTTGTGGTCATATCATGCATGCATTCATATTCATAAATATACTAAAAATAACTTGTAAACCCTATCACCAACTTCTCAGACTTCTAGGGATTGGGTAGCCTGAACAGGCAGCTGCTGAATGAGATCAGTTGCCAGCTTCCTCTTGGTTCTAAAATGTGAAGATTCCACCATTCTCAGTGGAAAAGAGGGGATCCGTTGTTCAATATCAGTCCCTAATATCCAGCTGTAATAAAAATGGTATTCCAGTGATTAAAACCTTCCACATCACCCAATCTACATAAATGTCTTCTTTTTCTAAAACCTAATTACGCCTACAACTAAAGTAGATCTTTGTAATGATAATTCAATCGATGTAATATACATCTCCTTCCATGCTTCAGAGAGTTGAGTTTAAATGCCTTTTTTGATTACTAATTATTTTCTAAGTGAGTTTAATGCTTGTGAAAGCTATGGTGACCACATGTCTGAGAATGAATGTTCTCTGTTTATTTGACAAGCAGGTTCCAGAGAGCCCCCAGCCACATGCCTCATGAAATTCTACCTGCAAATCTCAATCTGGAAAGGCTTGTTTCATGGAACTGAAGAATATTTCAGTCATACGTTGCCTTAAGTTACTGGCTAGTTGTAAATCTTAAATAGAAGGACAACCTAGCTCTAGTAACAGGAGATGAATTATACGAAGAATTGGCCTAATTATTTCAAATGAAATGCATGTGGTCACCCACAAAATACAAATTGGGTAAATAAGGTTAACATGTGAACTTGTGATAGCAGCAAATTACTTCCACATATTTCCATCCAGTTGCCTAAGTTCCATCACTTTGATGCAACTTGAGGTGTTATGGTCATCGCCCCCACAGCTCCAGGAAATGGAGGCATGATTTTCCATGATTTGTTTCAGCCTACTCAGTGCTTCACAACATGGAAGTGCCTCAGTGGGCTGGACAGAGACTCAGCAGCAGCTTAAAGCTTTAAGACTATTAAGCAATCTCAGGTGAAGAATCTCTGAGACTTTTCCAGTGAAAATCAATTCATCAGACTCCTTTCCTGTCTACATCCTATTGCATGCTCTATCGCTCCTAAAAAAGCTTGCTTCTCCAGCTGGGGGAAATGCAGTTCACTCAGCAACCACTGATACTTGGACCATACTGCATACTGTGAAGTAGGCTGACATTTCTGCTGGGAAGATCAGGTTCTGTTAGTTATGTGCTCATTATTTACGAGGCTGGAAGCAGCTTCTGACTCCCCAAGGAGCTGCCTAACACGACTGACGTCAGGTTACAAGAGAATATATATTTCATCTAATTATGTGGTCAACAGGTTGAAGATCTCCCTATCCAGAAAGAGGGGCAAGTCCTTGGATACTTTAAAACATATGATCAAAATGTTGACTACATCTAAGATGGAGAGTTAGAAAGTAACTCAGTATAATATGGCTGTGATGGTTAAAATGCACACCTTGTATATCAAGTTTATCAGTACTTTTAACAGTGTATTCTTAGAAATTGAAATTGAACAGAGAAAGTCTTTCCCCATCATACCCTGAAAATGACACCAAAATAACAATTTCCCTTTGAAATGGATAGACAGGCTGATTAGTAAACCTGCAATTATTATAACAGTAACACAATCTTAAAACCAAATACAGTCACTGAGATAGATATACAGTCATTAAAGTAGACCAAAAATACACCTAAGATCAGCAACGGGCCTAGAATCCACAGCTTTCAAATCCTCAGCCAATCTTCTTTCTAATACATCATACTGCTTTTATTCTACCATCAAATGGTAATGCTGTATCATTAGTGGGAAACTATAGTCAGAAGCTTGCTGGAAATCAACAACTGCACAAGTAATCGAAAGCAAAATATATGCCCTTTGGTCCTGGGGAAGGGGAGGGAGTAGTGGCACAGAATTCAAGAAACATCAGCAAAATGCAAAGTCGTACTAAATGGAGAGCTTCTGTATGGCTGTAATCTTTTCCTCAAGTATTTTCTGGAGACCTGTGCTCTAGAACTTTTTAGATAAAGAATAAACTAAGGCTTTCATCACATTTCTGGAATAGATGCTGATCCAGAAAATGCTCTGGCCCCTAGTTTTCCTTTCCTCCTTCCTTCTTGCTTTATAGGGCATGGTGAAGAATTGGAACTTTACCCTAACAAAGTGCCATAATGTACCCTGTGTTTTAATAGGATCACTCTGGTTGCCATGTGAAAACCAGACTATACGACAAGAAAAGTAGTAAAAAGTGTCCGATAGGAGACATTGCAAAATAATGGAGATGAGACATGATGGTGGCCTCATTCAGTGGGGTAGCAGTAGAGATAGTGTAGGGTGTCAAGTTTGTTTTATGAGAAAACATATATTTCACGAATTATATGGTGAAAGAGCAGATCATCTTGCTATCTAGAAAAGGTCAGATTCTCCGTACAGCCTGAAGGTAGAGCACACAAGGTTTGTTGAGGGCCTATTGCATGTGGGATATTAAAAAAAGAGAAGTGTTGGCCGGGCGCGGTGGCTCAAGCCTGTAATCCCAGCACTTTGGGAGGCCGAGACGGGCGGATCATGAGGTCAGGAGATCGAGACCATCCTGGCTAACACTGTGAAACCCCGTCTCTACTAAAAAATACAAAAAACTAGCCGGGCGAGGTGGCGGGCGCCTGTAGTCCCAGCTACTCGGGAGGCTGAGGCAGGAGAATGGCGTGAACCCGGGAGGCGGAGCTTGCAGTGAGCTGAGATCCGGCCACTGCACTCCAGCCTGGGCGACAGAGCGAGACTCCGTCTCAAAAAAAAAAAAAAGAGAAGTGTTTCCGGGTGTGGTGGCTCACGCCCATAATCCCAGCACTTTGGGAGGCTGAGGCAGGTGGATCACCTGAGGTCAGGAGTTCGAGACCAACCTGGCCAACTTGGTGAAACCACGTCTCTACTAAAAACATAAAAATTAAGGCCGGGCGCGGTGGCTCAAGCCTGTAATCCCAGCACTTTGGGAGGCCGAGACGGGCGGATCACGAGGTCAGGAGATCGAGACCATCCTGGCTAACATGGTGAAACCCCGTCTCTACTAAAAAATACAAAAAACTAGCTGGGCGAGGTGGCGGGCGCCTGTAGTCCCAGCTACTCGGAGGCTGAGGCAGGAGAATGGCATAAACCCGGGAGGCGGAGCTTGCAGTGAGCTGAGAACCGGCCACTGCACTCCAGCCCCGGCGACAGAGCAAGACTCCGTCTCAAAAAAAAAAAAAAAAAAAAAAAAAAAAAAAAAAAAAAAAATTAGCCAGGCATAGTGGTGGGCACCTGTAATCCCAGCTACTAGGCAAAGGAAAGAATCGAATGAGGTGCAATGGCAAGACACCACTGCACCTCTAGCTGGACGTACCTGTCAAAAAAAAAAAAATTAGCCAGGCATAGTGGTGGGCACCTGTAATCCCAGCTACTAGGCAAGCTGAGGGAGAATTGCTTGAACTCGGGAAGTGGAGGTTGCAATGGGCCAAGATCACACCACTGCACTCTCTAGCCTGGGTGACAGACTGAGACTCTGTCTCAAAAAAAAAAAAAAAAAAAAAAAGAGAGAAGTGTTGAGCATGACATAAAGAACTTTTGGCTGAGCAAATAGGAGGGTGAAGCATTTACTGAGATGACCAAGATAGTAGGACGAGCAGTTCTAGAAAAAAAAAATTGGTGAGTTTTGTTTTGGACAAGTGGAGTTTAAGATGCTGATTAGACATCTAAGTGGAGACATGAAGTGGGCAGTGGATATATGAACTGAGAGTTGAGAGTAGAGACTGGCACTGCAATAAAAGTTTAGATGCTATTCTTGTATAGTTGTTATTTAAAGCTGTAAGACTAGGCAGTGGATCTGATGGAAAAGAGGAGAGAAGAGGTCTAAAACTGAGCCCTGAGATACTCCAATTAAGAGGTAGAGAAGATGAGGAGGGGCCAGCAAAGGAAAAGTAACAGCATGTAAAGCAGAAGAACCAACCAAGAAACCAGCAAGTGCAGTATTTAGAAGCTATATGAACCTTATTCAGGCTCCCTTTCCTGTAGAAAATTCCATATATATATGAATTCCATATTTTATATATATATATGCATGCACAGAGAAGAAGTATCTAGATGGCTACCTGTGTGACCTTGAATAAGTTACTTAACCTCCAGGAGTGCTATGGATTGAACTGGGTCTCCCTATCCTCACAAATCCCCAATGTGAGAGTATACGGAGGTGGGGTATCTGGGAGTCAATTAGGTTTACATAAGATCATGAGGATGGAGCCCTCATAACAGGATGAGTGCCCTTATGAGAAGAAACAGCAGGGAGCTTGCTCTTGCTCTCTCCCTGCACCCTTTGTGAAGACACAGCAAGGGGGAGGCCAACTGTAAGCCAGCAAGAGCCTCTGCCAGAACTGGACCACACTGACATTCTGATCTTGGACTTCTAGCTTCCAGAACTGTCTGTTGTTTGAGCCACCCAGTCTACAGTATTTTATTATAGCAGGTCAAAGTGACTAAGACAGTAAGCCTGTCTCTTTAACTATAAAGCAGTACCACCTATATGTTAAGGGATTAAATGATTTAACCCATAAAAAGTGCTTTGTATAAGTACTTGACACAGCCTGGGCAATACAGGGAGACCTCATCTCACCAAAAAAAAAAAAAAAAAAAAAAAATTAGCCTCTTGTGGTGGTGCATGCTTGTGGTGCTAGCTACTTGGGAGGCTGAGGTGGGAGAATCACTTCAGCCAAGGAGTTGGAGGCTGCAGTGAGCTATGATGCTGCCACTGCACTCCATCCTTGGCAAGACAGCAAGACACTGACTCAAAAAAAAAAAAAAAAAAAAAAAGCACCTTACAGAAAATGCTCAGTAAATATTGCTTATCATTATTTTTGTTATTCATGAATCTTTTATGCCTAAGGCACTTTGCATCTACAGACTGATCGTTTGGAATTTACTTAAAACCTTGAAGAACAGTTGTAACTACTTCCCTGTTTATATCTTATATTGATAACTAAAGTATAAGCAATTTGAATTCAGCAACTGGTTCAACTTCCTTATGTTTTCTACAATTCTAGCACAATACTGGGAGCACAGCAGATGCTGAACATACATTAGGGGACTAATATATTCTGACTTCTTTGTTTGCCTGGATGATTAGGAGGAAACATTTAATATGAGATACTTAAACCATAAGTCTTCTAATAGCCAAGATGGTGAAATCATCACTGTTGGATCTTACATGGCCTTTGGTTAGATGGGGGAGACGAGGAAAACAATTGAATAAAGCGCAGTAAAATGTAAAGCGACACAGAGTGCAGACCTTCAATGTGGCCTTAAGCCTGAGTAAAAATGCTTCTCTTGATGTGGAGTTCCAAACTTCTCAGGTACTGAATATACTTTGAGAGCTTTCCTCATATGTCTGGAACAGATGCTGATCTGGAAAACACTTTGACACCTGTTTTGTGATATTCTGAATTATGTTCTGGACCCTGCCTTAACCCTGGATCTACCAACATGGATAGTTCGTGGGTGGCACACCCAGTCTCCTTTCTCAGAGAAGGATCCAGTCTCCAGCAGGGTGGACTCTGAAACCATGTTTTCTGTCTCATGGCCTTGCCTTTGCTCTAGATGATGTGCACAATATCAGTAGACCCCTGGCCGAAGCAAGAGACCTGGGGCTTAGGAGTTAGTGATAACTGGGTCACGCAATGACCCAGAGGGAAGATTCGCAGACGACTCCTGCTGAGGCCCCCAGTGCTGCCCTGGTTTTTGTCCTTCCAAAGGGTTAGATTCTATGAGACATTCTAGTGTCCTCCAAAAAAGTACCTCTTTTGCTTAAAAATGTTTTTGTATTCGTTTCTTTTATGTACCAAATAGAACCCTTTATTGATATATTTGGTATATTGGAAAGAAATTGAAGTGTGAAGTAAGAATATTAATTAAAGTTTCTTTTTTTTTTTTTTTTTGAGACGGAGTCTCGCTGTGTCGCCCAGGCTGGAGTGCAGTGGCCGGATCTCAGCTCACTGCAAGCTCCGCCTCCCGGGTTCACGCCATTCTCCTGCCTCAGCCTCCCATGTAGCTGGGACCACAGACGCCCGCCACCATGCCTGGCTAATTTTTTTTTTTTTTTTTCTAAAGTAAAACCAAGAAAATAAAACATGTGCCCATTTCTGGCCGGGTGCAGTGGCCGACGCCTGTGATCCCAGCACTTTGGGAGGCCAAGGTGGGTGGATCACGAGGTCAGGAGATCGAGACCATCCTGGGTACGGTGAAACCCCATCTCTACTAAAAATATAAAAAATTAGCCAGGCGTGGTGGCTGGCACCTGCAGTCCCAGCTACTCAGGAGGCTGAGGCAGGAGAGTGGCGTGAACCCAGGAGGTGGAGCTTGCATTGAGCCAAGATTGCACCACTGCACTCTAGCCTAGGCGACAGAGCAAGACTCCATCTCAAAAAACAAAACAAAACAAACAAACAAAACCAAAACATGTGCCCATTTCTGTCTTCCATCTCTTCCTCTGGCCTCGGTTTGGTGAGTAGAAATAATGGCATTCTTGGGGGCTGATGATGAAAGAAGCCAGTCAATTTAGAGAAAGTAAGTATGTGCTTAGTGAAAAAGGAGGGAATATGTGGTGGTTTTTGTCCAAGTCACCTCACTTCCTCCTTGTCTTTTCACTCTATCCCTAAATTATACAGTCATCAAAAGACAAAACTCCTAAGTTATGATACAGTACAGTAAATCAGACACACAAGGGAAGGAAAAAAAGTCAACTGAAACAATTTCTCAATTCTATGGAAGTGTCAAAGAAAATGGGTATTGAAAATACTCAGATTTGATCAAATGCCTATATTGTTATTTTTTATATTTAAAAGGGGATATCATAACTAGCAACTGAAAAATTAGTAGTGCTTTAATTCTAGAAATTACCCATGTAGCCAAATAGACCTAGAGAACATAATTTTCAGGTATTATTCCAACGGCGGGGGCACTTGGGCTGATTAACAGCAGTTCCTTTTTCCAGACCCGTTTTGCTATAAGGCAGTAATCTGGAAGATGGGTAAGTAAGGCTGGGAATATATTAACTGGTGATTGAACTTAGTGAAGTTAGCCCCTACGGAAACTAAACTCGTGGTCTTGATCTCACGCAAACCATGCTCTAATTAACTACAATACACTGTTCTGTGGTCATGTAGCTGCAGATCTCTCTGGAGGTCCCGAAACAGCACAGCTGTTAGGAGTAAAAACCAGCAGTCAAGCAGTTAATTGCATTTGGGAAAGCAAAATATATTTTTTAATGGCTTCTTTTTTTAAACTTTAGCCTGGGTGCAGCTGTGATTCTTGAACAGCTTGTTCTGAACCACATGGCCTTCCAGCCTCCCAATCTTCCCACTATGTTCCATGCTCAACTGGCTTTCAACAGCCTTCCCGAAGCAACTCCTCAGCATACTAAACTTGGGATTCTGTAATACCAAGTAACACTTTTCTCTCTTTAATGGGATAATTTAGCCTTCTGACTTTCACA
This sequence comes from Rhinopithecus roxellana, assembly GCF_007565055.1. NCBI lineage: Eukaryota > Metazoa > Chordata > Mammalia > Primates > Cercopithecidae > Rhinopithecus > Rhinopithecus roxellana. The sequence goes on from NC_044554.1 coordinate 59,488,624, forward strand.
GCAGATGCATTTAAGACTCAGTGATGTCATTTAATTACAGACTTTGAAGAAATCTGAAGGCATCATTATCACTAGCCCGGACTGTCAGCTCCCTGATGGAGCTCACCAGCAATGCCACACACGAGAAGAACAGACCCCAGAGAGGAAGAAAGACCTGTGCTTCATTCCTTGAATACTCATGTCCAGGGTGCTTCATATATCACCTAGTTAAATGGAGATAAACTTAGAAGGGCCAAGACCAAGGGTCCAAATTAGAAGGCAAATGAATGATCAGGTCAATAAACCTACTGAATAATTATTAAGGTGTATTTTCTCAATTAGAGTGATCAGATTAAGATATCAAAGGTGCATTTTTCTGTCCTCTTAATGAACTCTTGGAAGTCTTAACCACAAGAGTTCAATAACTGCTATGGACTATTACAAGCATTTCTACTTGGCCTTTGCCTAGTAAGAAAGAGATGATGATAAAGAAAAAAAATATGAGCAAAGAGAAGACTACATGTTAATCAAATGATAAAGCACTTTAAAAAAATTAAGTGGCATTTTTTATTGATTAGAATTATTAACATAATTAGTATTATTATCATTGAAAATGGAAAGATAGTTAAAACACACTTTTTTTTTTTTTTTTTTTTTCCTGAGATGGAGTCTTGCTCTGTCACCCAGGCTGGAGTGCAGTAGCGCGATCTCAGCTCACTGCAAGTTCCGCCTCTCAGGTTCACGCCATTCTCCTGCCTCGGCCTCCTAAGTAGCTGGGACTACAGGTGTCCACCACCACACCTGGCTAATTTTTTGTATTTTTAGTAGAGATGGGGTTTCACCGTGTTAGCCAAGATGGTCTCAATCTCCTGACCTTGTGATCTGCCTGCCTCAGCCTCCCAAAATGCCGAGATTACAGGCGTGAGCCACCGTGCCCGGCCAAAACAGACGTTTTTAAACTAATGATTCCTATTATTTAAGAGTGGAAGGATGGGGGTATGAGGAATATATTACATGCATAAGTTGTCCAAAGAAAGCAAACCAAACCACATCAAAAATAAACATGCATTTCATCCACTGTATAAAGCTTTCTCTTCATGCCATCAACTAAGGGCCTATGCAATTAAACTGTATGAAAGAGTCTGGCAAAGTTTGAAAGCATCACAGCCCCAAATCTGTACTACCTCCTGTTATTGAGAACATGTATCTCTGGTATACTGTACATAAAGTAAGAAGGAACTGAGCTATCTTTGTGAGTCTATCAAAGTCTAAACCTTCTTCCTTTCCAAATCATCTGCAGTTTTTAAAACTACCAACAAGCAATGATCCCATACACTAACTCTCCACACAGTTCACTGAACACACACTTCATTACACTACCTAAATGTAACAGGGTTCAAGAGAATATAGATGGATGAGTAATTCTGCATGGCAAGGGATATGAACATTCTGGTTCTCTGCCACTAGGAATCATATGAAATTCATTGCTCATAAAAGCAGTTACATCCTAAGGGAACCACAAATAGGATGAAGGCTAGGCCATGACTTGATATCATGATGTCACACACAGCAGTGCTTCATATGTAAGCATCAAAGTCCATATGGGTATGAAATTATGATCTACTCTTTCAACAACCAACCCCTGATCCCAGGACATGTCCTACTAGAGCTGGCCTTGGCAACACGGGCAACAATGAGACTTAAGGATGCTACGAAGATAACTTCATATACTTCAGTCCCCTGTGACAGGAAAGGGACTAAAAAAGTAAAGTTTTCAAGGGATGCAAAGGCTTATATTCACAGTAGCAGATATAAGTTATAAGAGGTTCCTTAAAAAATAATGTATTAATGCTACTATGTATCTGGCATTATATGAATTCCTATAAACATTTTATTACCCATCTTCAAAATATTCCCATTTTCCCCATTTTAAAGATGAGGCACAGTGATGTTAAGTAACTTGTCCAAAGTCACCAGGCAAATAAATGGCATAGCTGGGATTCAGACCCTAGTCTGTCTTGACATTTGGGTCTTCCCACTCTGACACCCTGCTTTCCAATGGCCTGGGCAAGTAACCATACAGAATCCACCAGTGGGTGGTCTTGAAGCCAGAGGGATGGTCTATGGAGACTAATTTTGTCTTTCTATACATACCTCACAATACCATTTGCCTTTGCTATGGTGCCCCTCTCTCCACATGCATAGTATAATTGTAGTTATGTACCCAGGTCTGAGGAACATTTAATCTAAGGTGACAGTCATTCCTGGCATTCATTTAACCAGATTTTATCTACAAAAGGAAGTGTTTCAGGGGACCTATTAGAGTGTGATTTGCTCCAGGCTCCACTCCTACTATGAATGACTGTGAAGAAGGCTCCCATGTCAGGTTCATTTTTCTGCCCTTATGTGAAACTTATCCTTTGACAGCTTTCAGCCTGCCTGATCTTGGTTTCATCTGTTCAAGCAGATTATTGCAAAAGAGACTCCTTGCCTAGTAAAATCAACATGCAGGGAGCATCAGATAATTTCTAATTGAATTTTGCATCACTTTGATGAATGTTAATGCCCTCAAGGCCCCAAGGATGGGTACATTTGTGTGATTTGAAGTAATCCAAGAACTTTATAAAACCAAGGAGGGATACTTACTTTATTTGTGAGCCTAGAGGCCCAACTATCTAGCTAGTCTGGATCCCTGAATGACTGCATGCCCTCAGAGGTTACATTTACTTTAGTATACCTATGGATATGGATAAATATAACATTTCCTAACTCCTCTGAGCTAAGGAAGCCAATATGGTCTTAAAAGCTTCAAAGATACTAGTTGCAGACAATACTGCAACACAAGCAGCAGTGACACTTGGCAGCCTTTTGATATTGACCCCACTTGGTTCTATTCATCTCCCAAAACGATTCATATAGGCTAGGATTACAAAGAAATGATTATTAAAATTAGAAGCCACAAAGTAATAATTAAAATTAGAAGAGATTGGTTCTGACATAATAAAAGCTTTTTCTGTGTTATCACTGATTATGTGGCAGGTCTGGAAGTACACATTATTTGTGCTTTGCAGCTGGTGAAACTAAAGATAAGTTAGATAACTTGGCCAAAGGCATTAAGAGTTGTAAGCCCAGAACACAATTGGGAGTTGAGGCTCTGAGCCCCCTACCACTCCAGTGATCACCATGAGTCACTGCTGAGCCTCACATGGGAGACCCACAGAGGTGAAGAAGGCCCAGAGCAAGGCAGACTCTCTGGAGACATATCAATCTCTCCCACGAGCTTTAAGTATGTGGGCAGCTGGGCTTTGAGGACTGCAATCATCTAGAATTACTTAGCTCTGACACTGACAGAATTACTAAGTTTTAGGATTGTAAAGGGCCTCTTCACTCACTGCCATTCCAATTCTTGCACTCTGCAAACAAAGAAACAAACCCAGAGACTAAGTGATATCTTCAAGGAAACACAACTAGTAAGTGGCTCTGCCAGATTCCAAACTCAGGTCTACAAACTCCAGGCCCACTATTCTTTTAATGGTACCTCAGTGTGGACAAACCATCTTCAGATTTTATAGCCTACAGAAAGCCAGTTTATTTTTTATGGTGACTCCAGGAACCCCAAGAGATCTGGTCTGATCTTGAGTTTCATGGCCACCCTAGGGTGTGAAGAAATGGACGAGAAAACCCGGAATGGCCTTCAAAAGTTTTCTGCTTCCAAAAGTCTTCTTCACAAATGGTTTTGAATTCAACACTTAGAAGGGAATTTTGCTTCTTGATACTTTTTATTTCCGTTATATAGAAAGATATAATATCCAAGAGTCAGCGTTTTCTTTCAGAACCAAAGTGTTGGCAGGAATACAGACAGCATATTCTACTCCTGTTGGGGCTGCTGACTCACTGGCCAGTGCCTCATGCTTCCAAAGGCTAATAAAAGGTTATCTACCCAGTTTTGTGATGTCACCCTATTCTTTGCATTTTATAGTATCATAAATCCATAATTCTCAACACTGAGGCAAAAATAAGAGTTAGTAGTATTGAGAAAGCCATTTAAAAAAAACCCTCATTTTTATAGACAGGGGCATTAAATACACAGCATTTAAACCTCTCATTTATACAATGAAGATGGCAAGTAGATATAAATTTCATAGTATCAGAAAGCAAAACCCCATGGCCTACCAAAACAAAATTACCTTCCCAATACAACTTTGCAACAACATTTAAACTCCAAAGGTAATTTTGCATCCAAGGTACTCACTGATGTATAAATGATACTCACCAAGGTGAATCAATAGATTCTGTTTGATTGCTTCATCATCCCTCCATTATCTCAAATCTTCTAAGGCAGCAGGAGAGATCATAAGGATGTTTGAGTATTGCTTATTCGAAGATACAGAGAAGGCCAAATCATATCATATCTATTAAAGGAGTGGAGCCTGACCATGAAATTCTAATTAACACTGTAACAATTTACTTAAAAGTCTCTGATGCAGCCTATGTGAGGCTAAATCAGAAGGGAAACAGTGTTAGCATTTTAGTAGAATTAAATTAAAAGAAAAAAATGACATAACAGAGACCACATTATAGACTAATAAGTGATTAGATAAAGCAATTATTGCTTAGGTTTTGTTTCTGCTGTGTGATAGAATGAAGAGGACACAGCTCTGAAACTTCGGTTAGAAGATGCTAACTTTCTGAATGAGTAATGGTGGGACACAGTCAGTGGTCACAAACTTCTGACCTATCTGCATCTTAGAATAGCAGAGAAGTCTTTGTTTTTTTGAGACAGAGTCTCACTCTCTTGCCTAAGCTGGAGTGCAGTGGTGTGATCACAGCTAAATGCAACCTCCACCTCCTGGGCCCAAGTCATCCTCCTGCCTCAACCTTCCCAGTAGCTGGGACTACAGGCACACGCCACGCCCAGCTAATTTTTTATTATTTGTAGAGAGAGTCTCCTGATGTTGCGTAGGCTGGTCTCGAACTCCTGGGCTCAAGTGATCCTCCTGCCTCTCTCCTGGTCTTGGATTATAGGTGTGAGCCACCATGCCCGACCCGAGAAGTCTTAAATGAGATAATATCTCAGACTGAGTCCTGTTCAAAGTTAATAAGGGATTCATGAGGAACCTGGTTTACATTTTTCTTTTTTCATTAATTATCCCCTAAGATAAGCATCAAGAGATGGAGTAGGATGGATGGCAACTTGGGTCAAAACTCTTAATATTTTGAACCTTTCCTTTGTCTTAATCATGGCACAGTCCTGGTTAAAATGTAAATATTCTTGGGAGAATGCCTGTACTTCTCAATCAAGTATATTTTTATAAATCTTTCAGAGAAATTTTTTTTTTTTTTTTTTTTTTTTTTGAGACGGAGTCTTGCTCTGCCACCCAGGCTGGAGTGCAGTGGCCAGCTCTCAGCTCACTGCAAGCTCCGCCTCCCGGGTTCACGCCATTCTCCTGTCTCAGCCTCCCCAGTAGCTGGGACTACAGGCGCCCGCCTCGTCGCCCGGCTAGTTTTTTGTATTTTTTAGTAGAGACGGGGTTTCACCATATTAGCCAGGATGGTCTCCATCTCCTGACCTCGTGATCCGCCCGTCTCGGCCTCCCAAAGTGCTGGGATTACAGGCTTGAGCCACCGCGCCCGGCCGAGAAATTTTTTTTAAAAAATGGAAGATAGAGAATGAATGTTACTAGATATCTAGGCTTCAACTAGCACAGAGATGCAGAGATTATGTAATTCCAGAAAGCACAGACTATTACCTGGGTAAGGTATCCACTAAGACAAACTTCATAACGACTCATGATAATAGTCATTCATATATACTAGCTATATGCCAGAGACTTTTCTAATAACTTTACATGTATTAACAAGCTTAATCCTTAAAACAACCTTATAAAAGGTGGTATTGATCATTATCATCCCCATATATCACATAAGGAAACCAAAGTACAGAGAGGTTTAGCAACTTGCTCAAGGTCACAAAGCTAATTAGTGACTGAGTCAGAATTTGAACCCAGATAGTCTGCATTCCCACCAATGTGCTGCCATCTCGCATCTATATTACTCATCCACTTTCTACTATAATTCCAAATCAGTGCATCCTCATTCCACCAATAATCATAACACTGTCCTATTCCTTAGAATAAATGCACTAAGAATGCGAAAGTCCTTTTCAGCTCTAGAGTAGCACCTTCTCACATAACCCTCTGCAGGAAGTATTTTTCTCTACACTGTGTTCCAAAAGGTGATCCTCAGATTGTCCGAATCAGATCTGGATATAGAATTCAGTAATAATGTTTCCTGATAATTTCTTCTGAAAAATATGTCTAATACAATCACATTTGATATATACATATTCTCTCTCTCTCTCTCTTTCTCTCTCTCAGACTAGAAGAAAGTATACATGATCTTCAATCTCAGGAGAAGTTCTGATAAATACTATGCTCAAAGAATTCTGCTTGATAGGGAACAAAAATCAATAAAGATTGTGGTAAAACTCACCATTTTAAATCTGTAATCTTAGCAGACTAAATATAAAAAATCAACAACAAAATATATTTATAATGTTTAAAAATATAAATTAATTCTCCTCCTCAAATGGTCCTGTATTTAGAACAAATTTAAAGCTCCTGCTCCTTTTTGTTTTCATTTTTGTTACTTTCCAGAATGCTAAATGGACCTTCTTGTTACAGGACAGCTTTGTTTCGTATTTGTAATATGGCAGCGAATTACAGATAAGTATTCTTAGATACCAAGCAATTAGGAGGACATCAGTAAAGCAGGGAACAAATTCATGGCCCATAACATGCAACAAAGAAACATAGAGAATCATACTTTGTTAAGATCATCCATTTGAAGACCCAAAGCAATAGGTTTCTGTACTTCATCCAAATTATTTGGCATATGAATAGGCTAACTCTAAGCCAAATGTTAGCTCTTGAACACTTGATAACTCTTAAAAAATAATATGTTGATGATTTAAGAGGGTACAAATCAAACATGAATTGAATTTTTCATAAATTACCCATGATCTAAAAAATTAGACAGGAGAGTAAATGACTCATGTCCACAGTGACAATGGATCCCAATTCATCATTCGCATTCTGGAGTCCTTCATTCACAAGAAGGTAAATTAGCCTTCTTTGGCAATCCCTTTTTCCACATAAAGGAATTAGGCTTGGGGCAATACGTGCCAAATGTCTGGAACAAGAGACAAGATGTTCAATTAACTCCTGAAAGATGACTGAATAAATTAATATAGAACCGAAACTAACATAAAAACCATGTCATTTCAGTTGGCGGCATCAGAAAAGGAGAGAGAGCAGCCTTTAAGGAGGATGCTGCATTGTTGCCTTATTTTGCAACAACATAAAGACAAGACTATTTGTATTCCTAGAACCGACGGGTTGAATTGGAAAATAGACTCATGACAATTAATAAAGAGATGGTGGAAAAAGAAACTGAAAAACTCAGTATCTTTAAGTTGCCAACCTATTCTTTAAAATCATGGTTGCAACTTGAAGTCCCTACTTGCTTTAGCTTTCTAGCCCAGCTAGAATTAGATATCCCATCTTATTTTTCTTTATTTCTTTAAGAGTGCTTTTTAACTACAGAATACCCAGTAATGTCCAATAAACCCTAAGTCTATTAAGACTATAAGTAAAAAGAAGATAGATGCAATTCCTTCTAGATGATGTGGTTTCCTTCTAGCATTGAGCCTAGTCTTGTATCTCCTAGAAATCCTTTCCTGAAGTGAAGAAAAGTAGAGAACATCAAAGTTCAATTCTTCTAATGTAGACACAAGAATATCCCACATGGTCTATAAGCCATGACTTTCTCCATTGCAAGTGCAAAATCAGTCCTACTGTCTCTAAGGATGCATGATAGAAAAGTGAATGAAAGGCTTACTGATGCCCCATGGGAGACACAGATAGGGAAAAAATCTTGTATATTTTCTTGGACATTTTGATGCTTTAACTGTGCCACAGTTCTCCCTATGTACTTAATACAAAGAAAAACTATAGGGAGAATATATCCCAGATAGCCTTAGTGTAGTTATAGACATGACTGCTGATGTACCTGTTATGTATTTGGCAGATAAAACTAATTTATCCTCTTGCCTAACTTTATTAAAGACAATAAACTAAAAGACAAGAATATATAAACAGAGCTACATTGTGTACCCAGATTAAGGTCACGTGTTTGCAGATCACCCTGTGAGACTGTCAAACTGACTGCTTAAATGAATGGCCTCACCGGTGGCTTGACATCATTTCTCCATGCTACAAGCTGCAAATGATCCATGTACACTCTTCTAACTGAGACAAAGCCTAACACATGAAGGCTGTACATTTCATGCATGTTGATTTCTACTCCTTTTCTCCCAAAGATTAGGCATACTACAGATTAAAGACGTTAAGAAATCCTGGCACATGGCACAACCTAGTAAAGAGTTTAGGAGAGAAATGCAATTCCTCACTTCTGAAAAGACAAACTAAGGGAAAAAAAATCATGTAAAATGCCGTCTACCTTTTTGAAAAACTGCCATAATTATAGCTCCATAGAGTTAATGTTATTTAAAATCCCCAGACCTGGAGTCCCAGGGGTAAAGACGGTGCTCTATTCCACTGCCCTTTATCTGGGCCACTGCTAGAGAGAACAGGCTTTCGTCAGTTTAGCCATGTGTTCATCCTAATTTATTCAACTAATAAAGTGGTGGTGGGGGGTGGGGGAGCAAGCTGGGTGGAGGATTGAGTCTTTAGGGAAAAATAATCATAAACTTTGAATTGACAATGTGAATTATCCATAAGCCTCAGTGATTCTTGAAATTATTCCAGAGATGAGCTTCATACAGCCCATTTAGTTCACCTAAAAACATCCAATGCACTAAACCCAGTGGAAATATGAATACAGAACTAATGTCCATAAGTTAAGGACCATATACTATAATATGCACAAATAGGGTAAGAAGTTAGGCTTGAACAAAGTAGATTGTTTAAACTGCTGTTTTCTAGAAAATCAAGTTAAATGCCTTGAACTTTCTATGCTTCACATCCAGTCAATATGCCACTGATTATCAGTAATAACTTGAGTTAAACAATGATGGCATAAGAATAATAGTGATAACATCAACTGAGGTTAACATTTATTGAAAGCTTATTATGTGCTGGGCTCTGGCTAAACTAACTTTAATATATCTTATCTCGTCATCTTTGGTTGCATTATTTTTTTCAACATCTTTATTCAATGTCATTCTACCTCCTATGGGGCATCTTCAAACCTTTACAAACATTTAAGAGTCCACAGCTGGTAAGGAGGTTGCATTCATTTAGAAAGCAAGTGAACCATTATAGTAACATATGGAATTGGCTATTGCATACACTCTCTGCTCATGCCTGAGAATAATTCAAGAGATCAGCCTGGCTCTTTGGGGATGTTAATGGCCTACAATCCTATAGCCTTCCCAACTCTGCCCTGGCTGGTTAGCTCATTGGGTAGAGACTCATGCAAGGTTAGGCCTTGTTTTATGGCTTACTATGCTTTCTGATCCCAGTCTATTTTACACAGAAAATAATCAGTACCACACACCACATCCTTAATCCCAGCTACGTGTTTTGAAAATCTGTGTCAGTGATTATGAGGAAACCAGATGTAAGAAAGAATGGCCTAATACAAACCCAGCCATATCATTCGGATGGTGATTATGAAGGGATTAAAACCACTACCACCATAAAATAAAATGAAACAAATCTCAAACATGTTTTCTACTGGTAGCAGACAGCAGGCTTATCTTCACAGACAATAGCAGCTATCTACTATATAATCCATTTAGACTAGAAGGGTTGTAGACCAAGTGGTGATAGTGGGTGCTGGGTAGCTTTGTGCACGAATGAGTACATAAGCGCAAGCAAAGAAATGCCAGTGCGTCCAAAAATTTATATTATCAGTTCACTGCTGATATTTCAACCCCCAACATGTGAAAGTTAATTACAACCCACAAAAAGTACCCAGAGATTTTAGCAGCTGTTGAAGCTAGCATATTTTGGGTATGGTGTGATCTGTTCTGATAGAACTAGGCACTCGAAAACCTGGCTGGTCTTCACAATTATCCAGGGAGCTCAAAAAGAAAATAATAATAACAATAAAACAAAACCTAGCAAATACATAGATTAACAGGCTCTTCTCCAAACTTCCTGTACTAAAGGTTTTCCTTCGAGGGGAATTGACAGAAGGGCATTGAGTGGGTCAGGGAACGAGAATCTGTACTTTTAAAACATTCTCCAGGTAATTCTTCCTCTGGCATGTTTGGGAAGCACTGTCCTAGAGACACCAGTTATGATAACTTGGGTTGAAAAAGCTTGAATGTCAGCACATGGCTTGAGTGGGCATGGCTCTAAAATAAGAAACAAATGTACTGGGTGGCCCATAAAAGAGTACGGCTTTCAATCACAAAGGCACTGAGAGCCTTCTTATGCCCCTGAGAAGGCACTTACAAGCTCCAGGCATGCTCTGGGACGACAGCAATGACCTAGGGACACCTAAAGATAAAGGCAATCAGAAGGCAACATAAAGTTGCTTGAAGTCTTACTGAAGGCTTCGGAGTGGCTTCCCCACTGACGCTCACTTTAATTCTATGAGGTACATATTATTCCTGTGTCCATTTTACAGACTGGGACTCTCAAATTCAGAAACATCTAGGGCTTAGCTCAAAGTCACTCAGGTAATGTCACTAGCTAGTGCCCTTAAGGGGAAAGAGTAACAGCCTAGAACTCAGGAGAATGGAATTCCAAGTCAGGCTTGCCCAGAAACTGCACAATCTTGGCAAATTACTGTAGCATTCTGGGACTCAAATGTCCTTGTTTGCAGAGCAAAACGAGTGGACTAGAAAATTTCCAAGAATGCTCCAAGAACATTCCAAAATGTTAACAATCTATGATTTCAACACGGTTTCTACTTCATGGCTTAGTTTTTAAGAAACATTATACTTTATTGTCATGCTATAATGATGTTCGGTAAAAGGGAGCATGAAAAATTTAGGTTAAGTACTACTGCAGGAATTATTCAAATTTAAGGTTTTAACATATGTGAGAATAGATGACTTTAATTAATGCATTGCAAGTTCTGTTTTAGAAAAGAGGGAAGCCTCGTAGTTTGAATTTAACAGTGTGAAAGATTCTTTTTGTTCTAATGCATAAGTTGCAATGACAAGAGGCATCTTCCACTTGAGACCAGGTGTTAGACTGCTGTGTGAGATGTTCCTAATATTACCAGTGCTGCAGTAACATCTCTGTCTGCAAAAGGCATGCCCAGCCCAGCCTGGGATGCAGAGTACATACTAAGTAGGAAACATAAATGTGCAGAACGGCTGTATAATTGTTGAACTCGTGCCTCATGTATTCACAGTTAATTTTGGCAACCGATTTCAGTTACGGGAAGGGGGAATATGAGGAGGGGGTGACTTCTCCTGTCCTTCAACTTCCCAGAAATGTATTAAAAATGACAGCCTATGATTGCTGCAGACAGTATCTAATTAACTGTCATTATAAAACACATGTCAGAGCCTGGGGCCTATGAGGGATCTGATGTCTAATTTCTTTCCAGAATAATAAGAGTCTCCTTTGAAACAAGCTGGTGAATGAATTTTGTTGTCTTATTAATCAACTGATTTCAGTCTGACCCCCTGTTTCCCTCCCATACCTCATTCTTTCCTGCTGCATACCCTCCCCTAACTACTTTGGAACTCATATTTTAGACAAGTGATGGATTTAAAACAACTTCTTGTCATCTTCTGCCGAGACAATCTCAATAAAGAGCGACTGTAGCAATATGATATGGAAATGGAAGCTGTTTGTAAAAACTATTAACTCAATAATGAAACAATTATTCCTAAACAACCATGAAAATTACTTACAAGCCTTATTTTCTCTCATTTTGCCATACCACGGATTGCAATTCTATTTTCATTCCTATTAATTAGAACAAAGAATTTAATCCTTTTCTCCTTCTATTATGCAAAAACAAGCATGGTTATTAGGGAGCTATCTAGTTTCCAATTAATTTTATTTAGGAATGAGTTGCAGAGACTGAATCATTACTGATGTCCTCTAACTAGGGGGTTAAGATGAAATGAGGCCTGAATCAACATAGAAAGTAAGCAATTTCCTTCACTTCATTTTTTCATCCACAAGATGACTCATCAGCTTCTCCAAATGGATCCATGACACACTGCAACAAAGCAAGGCACATCAGCAAATGAGGCTGAATGAAATCGGAAAAAAGGCTGTCAGTTGATAGAAAAAGAATACATTCTCCTGTGACATGGGAGGCCTTCCATAATCTGCTGCCAACTCGCCTTTCTAGTCCTGTCTCCCATGTATACCCTCCCCCGATTCTCTATAAGTCTACGTCTTTGGCTGTGACTTCAGTTCTGCCTAGGCTGCCAAAACAACTTTGGTAAATTCCAGTTTCACTGCCTGCAGCCTCTTTAGTGAATCCTTACTCAATAAGGGGAAGTAAATCATTCCTTTCACTGGGCTACAACATGTCCATTCATGTATGGCCACAATCCCTTCTGCTAAACTCTTAGGACCAGATATATTTCAGAATTCAAAAAGTTCAGATTTTAGAAAGGTTTTCAGGGCATTTACTATGTATTATATGTATTATGCAACAATGCCAGGAGAGCTTGGGGTAGCACCTCATAATCAAACACACATATGAAAAATTATATTAAGAGGTACAAACAAAGGCTATATATAATGTGGCCACATATGAATTCAGGCATTAGTGCTAAATGAGTCTACACATTTTTAAAATTTCATTTCTTAGTGCATTTTGGAAATCAGAATTGTGGATAATGGATTATGTACAATTAGTAAGCTTCCCCAGCTAGATGTGACCTCCTCAAGGTCGGGACATATACATATGTATATGTATGTTTACCCTGATGCCTGATACAATGTCTGGCTTACTATTAGCAAAAGCACATTTGCTGAATACAAATCTTATTAAGTATGCATTGGCTAAAGCTTGCTTTCAACATTTCCAAACAAAACTACCAATAAGCTAATAAGTGCTATCATAAGAGATCAAATTATGGTTTACAGCAATAACTGTCATGTCTTTTTTTAAGATCACAGAAGGATTAAAAGGATGAGGTATAGCATAGCATTTAAGAGCATGGGCTCTGTAACCAGATAGGCCTGGGTATGAATCCAGCACCGTTAGCTGTAGGATAATGGGCATGTTGCTTAATTTCTTGTGCCTTAGCTTCCTCACAATAAACAGGATAACACTCTAGTATCTACCTGAGAGAACTATTGTACAGGTAACTTGGGTAATACAGGCTAAATGCTTAGCATGAGTTAAGTGATAAAACGTAATAGTTAACTAATATTATGATTATAAAATGATTACAAGAACATTTATGATGTTACTGAAATAGTTACAGGAGGGACCAAAGTGACATTCCACATGTATAGATGGCTACACATGTTGATTTTGGCAAGTTTATTGAAGCAATGACCTACTCTTTCCTAATACATAATTTGATTACTTTCACGAGGTTTCAGCTTGGCAGAGGTGGACATTTAAAAACAGCAGATGAGGCTAGCAAAACAGAGGCACTTGCTATAACTACACAGAAAATGATTCCGATTCAGGAAAAAGGATGGGAAATAGAATTGGAGTGTGAGGCTCCCTGTGGTGATTGCTAATAGTCTCCAAACCTGGAAGCTAATTCTCAACAAAAATTGGCTCCTTTGGATATTAAACATTCATGATAAAGGGAATAAGGAAAAAAGTTCAAAACTGTTTTAGATTTGCTTTGTTACCTAGGAAACAAGATTGACATACTGCATTTAGAGCTTTTTTTCCCCTCACTAGAAAATAACCAAAAGTTTCTCTCAAGTCAGTCCTTTTTTTTTTTTTTTTATTAAATAAATGTTAACTATTCCCCTCAGTTGTTAATAAAAAGAATAATAAGAAGAAATCATTTGTCCTTCTGTGTGCTACATGGCTCAAGGCACAGCATGTTCAGACAGACCTTAGTATTGAAATAAAAACCAAACACAACCTCAGGACAGAAAGGTTTGATGGATCAAAAACACGTCTGTTCAAAGTCTCTGAGAAAAATGGTGCATTAATTGGGAATGAAACTTTCCATTTTAGTAGCCTAACCACTGGGTAGGTGGTTGGCAAATTCAGCTGCTATGAAACACCAACATTTGCCTTCTTTGGCAATGGAAGCCCAGCTTTCAACACTTAAAAAGAAACCAATCTATTTATTTTTATTTTTTGTTTTACTTTAAGTTCCAGACACAAGTACAGAATGTGTGGGTTTGTTACATAGGTATAACATGTGCCATGGTGGAAACCAACCTATTTTTAAATGACTACGCACCAGGCTTGAGTAGCTTCTTTACCTGCATTCACACATGCAATTCTCACAATGTTTTGTGGTAAACACTAAATGCAGATGCGGAAAGTTATGTTCAGAGAAGCTGCATGACTGGCCCAAGTATCGGACATCCAAGTATATGTGATTTGCACATTAACAGAAAGTACATAGGACATCCTTCCCTGTGTCTTCATCTGCCTAATTTCTCATTCATTCTGAAAGACTCAGTTTAAGTGTCGTGGCCTCTGATATGACATCCTCTTTTCTATAACCTGCTCTTTAGGTTTCTTCTGTAGCACTTACCACGATATTTCGTAATTATCTACTTACTCATCTGACTCCTTCACTAGACCATGAGCTCTCTGAGAAAACGGGCCATGCCTTTTCACTCTTGCACTTAATATAGTGCCTGATATCCAACAGTCAATCTCAAAGAGTGTTGAATTGAACTGAACATCTCTCCCAAATTCAGCAACAAATTTTAGGGAATTCATCAAGGTGTGGCTAATAAATAACACTTTACTATGAACCAGATACAAATTTCATATTATAACTGAGAATCCTCAAAAAACAATGCAGCATTTTTGTTTTGCCAATTAAGGTTTATTATCTAACCTTGGTGACAGTTGAACGTGAAAAGAAGTTTTGACTATTTTTAGGTTCCTAGAGAACCCAGTTGCTGTTGTAGACACAGTAGATTTATCTGCAGTATTTTACATACCCTAGGGCCTCTCTCTCCTAGACAGCAGCCTGACTGACCATTCCCAGTTGACACTGGGGAAGAGTTGTGGGGGAGACAATAAAAACTTTAAGATGGACAATAACGTTCTTTCTAAATTGCACTTTTTCTTAATTTAAAAAAATCTATATTCCTCATATTAATAAAAAATGTTTATTTCAAATCATCAAACAACTCGTCCCTTCTCTTTCCTTCTACCTCATTTCCAGCTTCTCAGTTCGGTCTTTCCCATTTAGGAGGATAAATGTGTTTGTTGTTTCCCACCACGGTTTCTTAGTCTTCTGTCTTAGTCCTTGATAGTCTTGCAGAGGTTTTTGTTTACATAAGGATTCATTTCCGCTGCTGGCAATCAAGGCGCAAACTGTTAATCATCAGAAAGCCTTCTTAGATGAGTTCATGGATAAGCACAGCTTTCTATGCCCTAGGTACTTACACATTCCATTTATGCCACGCATATTGCCTTAAAACTACTTTCTTTAACTGAATCTAGAATTGCTGAATCTAAGAGTTCAAAGAGGTTGTCTACCAGACTATGAACTCCTTCACGGGAAGGACTATGTCTTAATTTGTCTTTGTGTCTAGTCCTAGCAAAGTGTCTACCATGTAGTGGGCACTCATTAATGTGAGTGAATTCAAAATAACGGTTCAGTACTTCAGAACTATCTGATTTTGCAGGGTCTGACTTAGAACACAAAAGGACCTTGTATTTCATGGACAGCAGTTACCCCTTTCTCTGTTTCACATAAGTTTCTTATGGTTTCATGTAAGATTGCAGTTGAAAAGATTTTTCACTACTAAGAAAGCTTGAAAAGCACTGACTTTAGTAGCTTCTGTCTCATTGGTTGGTATATTTTGTCTCTTGAAATAGAGTGTGAGCATATGACAAAAGGAACTCAGTGGTGTGTACACGGTACATATAAAATATCACATATATAAGGGGTAGGGATGTGTGTGTGTGTGTGTGTGTATTAAAGGCCACTGTTTATAATTGGAGCCTACTATGAATTAGATGCTTTACATATGTTACATCATTTCACCTTCTCT
Organism: Rhinopithecus roxellana; assembly: GCF_007565055.1. Lineage (NCBI taxonomy): Eukaryota > Metazoa > Chordata > Mammalia > Primates > Cercopithecidae > Rhinopithecus > Rhinopithecus roxellana. The sequence goes on from NC_044554.1 coordinate 59,504,775, forward strand.
CTAGCCCTAGATGGCTGTCATCATTGAGCACCCCATTTTACAAATAAGGACTCTGAGGCTCAGAAAATTAGCAACTTACCTAAAGAGGCATGTTTTAAACTCATTTCTGTCTGGAGCCAAAGATCAAGCTCTTGTGATAGAAAAGAAAGTTTTTGATGTAAATTAGGGAGAGTGACTAGGTAGAAGAAATTGCAAATTTTTTTAGATTGGCATTTCAGAGAGAGGAAGTAGTTTTAAATTGAAGGAAAAAACCCAGATAAGAGTCAAACGCTCTGAAAAGATGCAAGTATGCATGCAAAAAGAGGGAGCAGCTATGGAAATCAGAGTTCCCCGCTTATCACTAGGATAAGTAGGGGAAATTTTAAAAAATATCTAGTGTCTGACAAAGGGTAGGAGGAAGAAGACATCTGTAGAGGTAGAAGAATTTTGAAACAGAGAGGATGAAGTGAATGAAATGGAAAACACTCAGCTCCACTGGGAATCCCATTTTAACTCGAATAGATTTGCAACCCTAAAAAAGCTTACACATATGCTAAGTACCTGGGTGAGTGATCATAACCAAGTGACCTGGGCAATGTGACTTTAAACAAATGCTTCAGAGAATATATTAGACCCACTTCTAATTAGGTCTTTGAGAATCACTGTCAAGTATAATTCCCTCCCTTTCTCTTTTATAGTAGGTGATCAGGAAGTTCGGAAGAACAGGCAAGGTTTTCCTTAAAGGATGAAAATGTTTCCTTCAGCAGATGAACCACGTGCAGCATCAGCTGGTGGTTTGGCCATGTTAACCATTTTACTCTAAAACTTGAAGATCCCTAATTACAATCTGATATTAAAACAACTCTGTTAAATTTTAGCGAGTCCAAATTCCATTGAGGTAGATAAAGATTTTTCAACTACTATTCTAATGAAATGTCACTACTATTATTTTAGGAAGCATATTAAATTGAAGTTTAATTTAAGTAGAAAGTGAGTTGCTTTCCTTTAAAGAATTACACTGTTACCAGTGTTAGGCAAATAATAATTAACACAAGTACACACAGTTATAATTAGCAGGGAATTTAATTAAACAAATATGCCAACATAACCAGATGCATGACAAAGTAATTGTAATATGTCTTGCCAGCGTATTCTTTCCCACTTCATAGTTCTTACATAGTAATTATAAAGCTATCTCTTTTTTCATAAGCACAGAAACTCTAAATACAAGCCTCCTAAAAGCCATATTCAAGTAAAAGAAAACAAATAACAGAAATCTTATTGAAGGGGGGCGCTGGAGAGCGCAATCAATTACTTCACTAAGGACTCCCGGTAAAAGTTCAGTTGATTTTGATTCTTTAGCTCCATCTGAACTTTACCAGGTATCATCCTCACTTTCGTTTTATGGAGCTGTATCTCTAAGCTAGGAGAGACAAAGTCATATTTTTAAAAGACTGATTTTACATAATCTCCTAGCAGTAAGTACTCTTGTCCTTTGAAAGGAAAGCAAGTCATCTAGAAGTCATATACTACTTTGAGTACCAAAAGAGAGAGTAGGGAAATAAATTACCGAAGAGAGAGGAATATGATTCACAGGTAAAGTTTAAAATATGTATTCTTATTTAACACTGAGGAAAGAAATATGATGGGTCAGTCTGCTAGTTTCCTTATAGGAAAGATTATAATACAAAGGAAGGTGATTAACGCAGAAAAAAGAAAGACTTAATTAGGTCACTTCTAAAATAAGCCCAAGTATAAACTTTAACATCACAATGCTATGCTACACAAAGATCTTAAAATACCATACTCCCTTTTTATTTTTATCCTAAACACACAAAAACTATGATGCTTTTAGTGATCGAGAAATAAGCGATCTGCCCATGTTAACGGCACATCTGGAGACACACATACAGCTTTCAATTCCCAAGCCTGCCATCCTTATAGGTATTCTATTTGCCTTGGGTTTTTTAAATGAGAACAAGCCATTTGAAAATATGATCTACTCTGCATTCAAAAAGAATCAGCTATTCAGCTTTTTAAATTTTGTGTCACACATGTTATTCTAAACCAGTGATAAATTCAATCCAAAGGCAGGCAGGGATCACTTTCATTTAAATGTTAAATCCTGAAATCAGGGAGAAAAAAACAGCAATCCTCACTAGATGCAATATCCAGTTCAATGAAAGTATAAACCCTCCCTAAGCAATGAAAGTATGCTTACTTTATAGAAAAGAAAACTTATTTTCATAAACACTATAACACAAAGACAGCAGCGACAGCCTACCTCTATGGAGGACTAGAGGTCCCATCTACCTCTGGGTAGGGCTTCAGTGGTTGTAGAAATTATCTCACAGTTTAACTTAACTGGTGGTCACAACTGTAGTTACCTAGTGATTCATATCTGTATTTAATGATGTGGTAACTGAGACTGCAGAGGTTAAATATCTTGTTTGGGATCACCTAACTAATAAGTGGCATAACTGGGGCTCAAAACCAGTCTTTGTATTTTGAATTTACTCTTTCCTATCACGTTCCAGATGTCAAAGAGAACACAGATCTGTACATATGTATAATAGACATCATCATTCTCCAGATGAGCAAATGCTTGGTCAATATTAAGCACCTCCCAGCTGGGTTAGCTGATGGCGAAACAACTTATCTAGAAAAGTTACCCAATATACTTAAAACTACAAACTTTCTCAGTATTTCAAATATTACCTAAAAAGAAAATTAAATGGCAACTGTGCATATATGAGATATAAAGTTCGTTTCCTAATCCTCACAGGAAATTAATTCACTCTTCTGGGATTAGAAAGTTTTTGAACTGAACACCTCAAACCAAACAATTTCTAGTGGCACCTTTGCCTCAGTAAAACATCATACTCCTGGACTAAGTCCTGGCAGCCCACAGCATGCTGCAGCTCTTCTAGGAGGGGGAATGGATTCATCCCTAAATAGAGATGCCATCATAAAATATTCATGAAGCCTTCTTGTCCTGGAAGAGAAAGGAGGACTTCATATTTTGATGATTTGGATTAACTCTTAGAGAATATGTTTTTTAATAGGAGTATCAGAAAAATTATTAGATTGTCAACTTTTAGGGCAGTTCTTGAAAAAGCTTGCCAATCCTAGAGACAACACAATCTTCACTTCTGTACATTTGAAAACGACGGGAATGTGGGCTGCAGGATGAGCAGAAGGGAAAGTGGGAAGGAAAAATGAAATGAATTAACATTGAAGCTGAATCAGCTGTGTGCCTGGCACCTTGCTAATTCCTCACCTCATCTTCACAACTAACCTGTAAGGGAGTGAGTACTGTCACCATTCACAGAGAGACAAAGGCAAAATCACAAGGTTAAAGAATTCTACTAAGGTCAAAGAGAAAACTTCCCATGCTTCTTTGTGGTTTATTTTTTATGGCTACAAAAATCAAAACAAGACTAAGAAACTTTCATATGCTTTTTTGGTAGGTCTCCTAGTTGGTAAATCCTGGGACTTTCAGAGCCACTAAAAGCAGAAAAGTCCAGTAAAACCTGCCATATTACTTTCAGAGAATTCTATTTTCTCTATAGTCCTTTCCCCAAGTTTCCCTAGTAAATTAAAAAACAAACAAACAAAAAAAAAAAACAACAGCAACAAAACTACAATTTCTTGAAAGTGTTTGCTGTTGCAATCTTTTTTTTTTTCTCTAGGTATTCAAATAACTCTTCTTTTTTGAAAAGGATTAAAAATGCAAGCAATCCTATACGACAGTAACAACAGCTGCTGACATTGACTAAGTGCTGTTCTAAAACTTGTGCATTAACTCATTTACTTCTCCCTCATGAAGTTATTTTACAGACGAGCAAACTGGGGGAGCAAGAGGTTACATAATCTAGCCAACAGCACATCAGGGTAAGTTTATGGAGCCAAGGTTCCAATTCATTTTTTATGATTTCAAAACTGTACTCTTTACCACTTATTCCATTCCATAAACCAACCAACACAACTGAACATTTTTTCCTAAGTCATGGACTGTGCTAGGTGAAAGGGATACAGACAGGAATTTTAATTTGTTACAGCTTGGTGACTTCAAGACAGCATTTATACTTGGTACTCAGCCCTGTTTTAATGAAATTCAACTGACCATTGATAAGAGTTTCTGACCCCTGGAAGCAGAGGCTGTGGCAGGGGGAGTAGCAGTGTATACATGTTGACACCAGCAACTTATTTTCTCACTGGGGATATATATCTCCATATGGTGATTCTCTACATTAGTAATTCTTTTTTTCTTTTTTTGAATCACAATTTTTTTTTTTTTTTTTTTTTGCTATACTTTAAGTTGTAGGGTACATGTGCATAATGTGCAGGTTTGTTACATATGTATATTTGTGCCATGTTGGTGTGCTGCACCCATCAACTCGTCAGCACCCATCAATTCATCATTTATATCATGTATAACTCCCCAATGCAATCCCTCCCCCCTCCCCCCTCCCCATGATAGGCCCCAGTGTGTGATGTTCCCCTTCCCGAGTCCAAGTGATCTCATTGTTCAGTTCCCACCTATGAGTGAGAACATGCGGTGTTTGGTTTTCTCTTCTTGTGATAGTTTGCTAAGAATGATGGTTTCCAGCTGCATCCATGTCCCTACAAAGGACGCAAACTCATCCTTTTTTATGGCTGCATAGTATTCCATGGTGTATATGTGCCACATTTTCTTAATCCAGTCTGTCACAGATGGACATTTGGGTTGATTCCAAGTCTTTGCTATTGTGAATAGTGCCGCAATAAACATACGTGTGCATGTGTCTTTGTAGTAGACTAATTTATAATCCTTTGGGTATATACCCAGTAGTGGGATGGCTGGGTCATATGGTACATCTAGTTCTAGATCCTTGAGGAATTGCCATACTGTTTTCCATAATGGTTGAACTAGTTTACAATCCCACCAACAGTGTAAAAGTGTTCCTATTTCTCCACATCCTCTCCAACACCTGTTGTTTCCTGACTTTTTAATGATTGCCATTCTAACTGGTGTGAGATGGTATCTCATTGTGGTTTTGATTTGCATTTCTCTGATGGCGAGTGATGATGAGCATTTTTTCATGTGTCTGTTGGCTGTATGAATGTCTTCTTTAGAGAAATGTCTGTTCATATCCTTTGCCCACTTTTTGATGGGGTTGTTTGTTTTTTTCTTGTACATTTGTTTGAGTTCTTTGCAGATTCTGGATATTAGCCCTTTGTCAGATGAGTAGATTGCAAAAACGTTCTCCCATTCTGTAGGTTGCCTGTTCACTCTGATGGTAGTTTCTTTTGCTGTGCAGAAGCTCTTTAGTTTAATTAGATCCCATTTGTCAATTTTGGCTTTTGCTGCCGTTGCTTTTGGTGTTTTAGACATGAAGTCCTTGCCCATGCCTATGTCCTGAATGGTACTACCTAGATTTTCTTCTAGGATTTTTATGGTATTAGGTCTAACATTTAAGTCTCTAATCCATCTTGAATTAATCTTCGTATAAGGAGTAAGGAAAGGATCCAGTTTCAGCTTTCTACTTATGGCTAGCCAATTTTCCCAGCACCATTTATTAAATAGGGAGTCCTTTCCCCATTTCTTGTTTCTCTCAGGTTTGTCAAAGATCAGATGCCTGTAGATGTGTGGTATTATTTCTGAGGACTCTGTTCTGTTCCATTGGTCTATATCTCTGTTTTGGTACCAGTACCATGCTGTTTTGGTTACTGTAGCCTTGTAGTATAGTTTGAAGTCAGGTAGTGTGACGCCTCCAGCTTTGTCCTTTTGACTTAAGATTGTCTTGGCAATGCGGGCTTTTTTTTTGGTTGCTCATGAACTTTAAAGCAGTTTTTTCCAATTCCGTGAAGAAACTCATTGGTAGCTTGATGGGGATGGCATCGAATCTATAAATAACCTTGGGCAGTATGGCCATTTTCATGATATTGATTCTTCCTATCCATGAGCATGGTATGTTCTTCCATTTGTTTGTGTCCTCTTTGATTTCACTGAGCAGTGGTTTGTAGTTCTCCTTGAAGAGGTCCTTTACATCCCTTGTAAGCTGGATTCCTAGGTATTTTATTCTCTTTGAAGCAATTGTGAATGGAAGTTCATTCCTGATTTGGCTCTCTGTTTGTCTGTTACTGGTGTATAAGAATGCTTGTGATTTTTGCACATTGATTTTGTATCCTGAGACTTTGCTGAAGTTGCTTATCAGCTTAAGGAGATTTTGGGCTGAGACAATGGGGTTTTCTAAATATACAATCATGTCATCTGCAAACAGGGACAATTTGACTTCTTCTTTTCCTAACTGAATACCCTTGATTTCTTTCTCTTGCCTGATTGCCCTAGCCAGAACTTCCAACACCATGTTGAATAGGAGTGGTGAGAGAGGGCATCCCTGTCTTGTACCAGTTTTCAAAGGGAATTTTTCCAGTTTTTGCCCATTCAGTATGATATTAGCTGTGGGTTTGTCATAAATAGCTCTCATTATTTTGAGGTACGTTCCATCAATACCGAATTTATTGAGCGTTTTTAGCATGAAGCGCTGTTGAATTTTGTCAAAAGCCTTTTCTGCATCTATTGAGATAATCATGTGGTTCTTGACTTTGGTTCTGTTTATATGCTGGATTATGTTTATTGATTTGCGAATGTTGAACCAGCCTTGCATCCCAGGGATGAAGCCCACTTGATCATGGTGGATAAGCTTTTTGATGTGCTGCTGAATCCGGTTTGCCAGTATTTTACTGAGGATTTTTGCATCGATGTTCATCAGGGATATCGGTCTAAAATTTTCTTTTTTTGTTGTATCTCTGCCAGGCTTTGGTATCAGGATGATGTTGGCCTCATAAAATGAGTTAGGGAGGATTCCCTCTTTTTCTATTGATTGGAATAGTTTCAGAAGGAATGGTACCAGCTCCTCCTTGTACCTCTGGTAGAATTCAGCTGTGAATCCATCTGGTCCTGGACTTTTTTTGGTGGGTAGGCTATTAATTGTTGCCTCAATTTCAGAGCCTGCTATTGGTCTATTCAGGGATTCAACTTCTTCCTGGTTTAGTCTTGGGAGAGTGTAAGTGTCCAGGAAATTATCCATTTCTTCTAGATTTTCTAGTTGATTTGCGTAGAGGTGTTTATAGTATTCTCTGATGGTAGTTTGTATTTCTGTGGGGTCGGTGGTGATATCCCCTTTATCATTTTTTATTGCATCTATTTGATTCTTCTCTCTTTTCTTCTTTATTAGTCTTGCTAGCGGTCTGTCAATTTTGTTGATCTTTTCAAAAAACCAACTCCTGGATTCATTGATTTTTTGGAGGGTTTTTTGTGTCTCTATCTCCTTCAGTTCTGCTCTGATCTTAGTTATTTCTTGCCTTCTGCTAGCTTTTGAATGTGTTTGCTCTTGCCTCTCTAGTTCTTTTAATTGTGATGTTAGAGTGTCAATTTTAGATCTTTCCTGCTTTCTCTTGTGGGCATTTAGTGCTATAAATTTCCCTCTACACACTGCTTTAAATGTGTCCCAGAGATTCTGGTATGTTGTATCTTTGTTCTCATTGGTTTCAAAGAACATCTTTATTTCTGCCTTCATTTCATTATGTACCCAGCAGTCATTCAGGAGCAGGTTGTTCAGTTTCCATGTAGTTGAGCGGTTTTGATTGAGTTTCTTAGTCCTGAGTTCTAGTTTGATTGCACTGTGGTCTGAGAGACAGTTTGTTATAATGTCTGTTCTTTTACATTTGCTGAGGAGTGCTTTACTTCCAATTATGTGGTCAATTTTGGAATAAGTGCGATATGGTGCTGAGAAGAATGTATACTCTGTTGATTTGGGGTGGAGAGTTCTATAGATGTCTATTAGGTCTGCTTGGTGCAGAGATGAGTTCAATTCCTGGATATCCTTGTTAACTTTCTGTCTCGTTGATCTGTCTAATGTTGACAGTGGAGTGTTGAAGTCTCCCATTATTATTGTATGGGAGTCTAAGTCTCTTTGTAAGTCTCTAAGGACTTGCTTTATGAATCTGGGTGCTCCTGTATTGGGTGCATATATATTTAGGAGAGTTAGCTCTTCCTGTTGAATTGATCCCTTTACCATTATGTAATGGCCTTCTTTGTCTCTTTTGATCTTTGATGGTTTAAAGTCTGTTTTATCAGAGACTAGGATTGCAACCCCTGCTTTTTTTTGTTCTCCATTTGCTTGGTAGATCTTCCTCCATCCCTTTATTTTGAGCCTATGTATGTCTCTGCATGTGAGATGGGTCTCCTGAATACAGCAGACTGATGGGTCTTGACTCTTTATCCAGTTTGCCAGTCTGTGTCTTTTAATTGGAGCATTTAGTCCATTTACATTTAAGGTTAATATTGTTATGTGTGAACTTGATCTTGCCATTATGATATTAACTGGTTATTTTGCTCGTTAGCTGATGCAGTTTCTTCCTAGCCTCGATGGTCTTTATATTTTGGCATGTTTTTGCAATGGCTGGTACCGGTTGTTCCTTTCCATGTTTAGGGCTTCCTTCAGGGTCTCTTGTAAGGCAGGCCTGGTGGTGACAAAATCTCTAAGCATTTGCTTATCTGTAAAGGATTTTATTTCTCCTTCACTTATGAAACTTAGTTTGGCTGGATATGAAATTCTGGGTTGAAAATTCTTTTCTTTAAGAACGTTGAATATTGGCCCCCACTCTCTTCTGGCTTGTAGAGTTTCTGCCGAGAGATCTGCTGTTAGTCTGATGGGCTTCCCTTTGTGGGTAACCCGACCTTTCTCTCTGGCTGCCCTTAAGATTCTTTCCTTCATTTCAACTTTGGTGAATCTGGCAATTATGTGTCTTGGAGTTGCTCTTCTCGAGGAGTATCTTTGTGGCATTCTCTGTATTTCCTGAATTTGAATGTTGGCCTGCCCTACTAGGTTGGGGAAGTTCTCCTGGATGATACCCTGAAGAGTGTTTTCCAACTTGGTTCCATTTTCCCCCTCACTTTCAGGCACCCTAATCTGACGTAGATTTGGTCTTTTTACATAATCCCATACTTCTTGTAGGCTTTGTTCATTTCTTTTTCTTCTTTTTTCTTTTGGTTTCTCTTCTCGCTTCATTTCATTCCTTTGATCCTCAATCACTGATACTCTTTCTTCCAGTTGATCGAGTCGGTTACTGAAGCTTGTGCATTTGTCACGTATTTCTCGTGTCATGGTTTTCATCTCTGTCATTTCGTTTATGACCTTCTCTGCATTAATTAGTTTAGCTGTCAATTCTTCCACTCTTTTTTCAAGATTTTTAGTTTCTTTGCGCTGGGTACGTAATTCCTCCTTTAGCTCTGAGAAGTTTGATGGACTGAAGCCTTCTTCTCTCATCTCGTCAAAGTCATTCTCTGACCAGCTTCGATCCGTTGCTGGCGATGGGCTGCGCTCCTTTGCAGGGGGAGATGCACTCTTATTTTTTGAATTTCCAGCTTTTCTGCCCTGCTTTTTCCCTATCTTTGTGGTTTTATCTGTCTCTGGTCTTTGATGATGGTGACGTACTGATGGGGTTTTGGTATACGTGTCCTTCCTGTTTAATATTTTCCTTCTGACAGTCAGGACCCTCAGCTATAGGTTTGTTGGAGATTGCTTGAGGTCCACTCCAGACCCTGTTTGCCTGGGTATCAGCAGCAGAGGTTGCAGAAGATAGAATATTGCTGAACAGCGAGTGTGCCTGTCTGATTCTTACTTTGGAAGCTTCCTCTCAGGGGTGTACTCCACCCTGTGAGGTGTGGGGTGTCAGACTGCCCCTAGTGGGGGATGTCTCCCAGTTAGGCTACTCAGGGGTCAGGGACCCACTTGAGTAGGCAGTCTGTCCGTTCTCAGATCTCAACCTCCGTGTTGGGAGATCCACTGCTCTCTTCAAAGCTGTCAGACAGTGTCGTTCGCGTCTGCTCAGGACTCTGCTGCTTCCCCTGTTGTTTTTTTAGCTGAGTCCTGCCCCCAGACGTGGAGTGTATAGAGACAGGCAGGTTTCCTTGAGCTGCTGTGAGCTCCACCCAGTTCGAGCTTCCCAGCGGCTTTGTTTACCTACTTAAGCCTCAGCAATGGCGGGCGCCCCTCCCCCAGCCTCGCTGCTGCCTCAGCGGTTAGATCGCTGCAGACTGCTGTGTTAACAATGAGGGAGGCTCCGTGGGCGTGGGACCCTCCCGGCCAGGTGAGGGATATATTCTTCTGGTGTGCCCGTTTGCTTAAAGCGCGGTATTGGGGTGGGAGTTATCCGATATTCCAGGTTTTGTGTGTCTCAGTTCCCCTGGCTAGGAAAAGGGATTCCCTTCCCCCTTGCGCTTTCCAGGTGAGGCGATGCCTCGCCCTGCTTCAGCTGTCGCTGGTCAGGCTAGCAGCAGCTGACCAGCACCGATTGTCCGGCACTCCCTAGTGAGATGACCCCAGTACCTCAGTTGAAAATGCAGAAATCACCGGTCTTCTGTGTCGCTCCGGCTGGGAGTTGGAGACTGGAGCTGTTCCTATTCGGCCATCTTGCTCCGCCCCCCCACATTAGTAATTCTTAAAGTGTGGTGCCCAGACTTACAGCATCAACACTATTTGGGAACTTGTTAGAAATGCATTATGTGCATGTTGCCATGTGAACATGCTAACCTTTGGCCAGGGAGCATATTGACTTTATAAATTGGTATAAACAATTGTAAGCATGCAATTATTAATATATAAATGATGTAGAACAATAGATGTTAATTGTATAACAAAATTAAAACAGCAAAGAAAAAATATTTCTTTCTCAAAAGTCAAAACATTATCAATGTTTTGGTATATTTTCTTGTTCTTTTCAATGTGTACAGCTTTTTACACAATTATCATATTCTATATACTATTCTGAAATTACTTTATTCACTTACTATATTCTACATGTTTTCCAATGTCATTAAAAACACTTGGTAAATATTTTAATTACGTATTATGCAATTTTAATTATATAACACTACGTAATATGGATACATGATTAATTTACCTTCCCTATTGCTAGATATTTAGTTTGTTTTCCATTTTCTGCTGTTATAAACAAATTCTGAAGAACATATTTGTGCAAAAATATTTATACGCGTATCAATCTAGCACCTTGGTATAAATATCTAGCAGTGAAAAACACTGAGTTTAAATATTTGCATACTTACTGGTTGTATTAATCAATGCTCAAACCAGGAAAGTATAAGACTAATTGTTGGTTTATTATTTAACGAAGTAAAAAGAAAATGGTTTCTTATTTTTTCAATTTTTGACTCTTAGTAATGTTGAACTTCTTATATATTCACCAGCCATTTATCACATTTTTGCACATAACGGATGTCATTTGATGTTTACTTTTTAGGTTAAGCCATATGAACTTGCCCTTTTGTAGATATAATACAGTTGAAACCAGCAATTTCATATTCTTCAAACCTAATAGCTTAGCCTTTAGGATTCTGAAGCTGTATCACTTACAGTGATAGAATTCTCAAATGGGGATATAAGACATATATACATGAAAAGAAAAAAATACGTATCACTAGTCTCAGGACCATCATGGATTCCACTCAGAGCTCTGCCTTCTCCTATAACCAAGTAGCCAATGACATTTAAACATTTTATTAAAGGGCACAGACAGAACAGATTAAGCATGACAGAGCTGAGCTTGAGGCAGAGAAGAGCATCCACATGGCTCTCCATGTGCCACCTTCTCATTTCTTCTTGGCAAGTCACTTCAGTGAAGTCTCATGTCAGGAGGGAGAAGCACTCGCAAAAGCCAGCCTAAGTTGTTCATTTGGTCAGTACAGGTAAAAATCATTGGGCCCAGGTGAAAGTATTTGCTTAAAATTAGTATTGTTCGTAAAGTGCACAGGGACATGGTTAGAAATGAAAACAATCATAAAGATAATTCACTTATAAGTTATTACCTCAATCAACAACTTGACTGTACATTGAAAAGCTAATCAAACACTAGCCAGGCAATATGGTGGGATGGGAAGAGCAGTGAACGCTTCTTTATCTTTCAGTCAGCTTGGAGTCTAGCCCTGGGTCTGTTGCCAAAGCCAGCTGTGGGACCTTCGCTGAGTCAACAGTCAACACATCAGTTCACCCTTTCGTAAAAAGAGTCAGATATGAAAAGTTCTAAAGTCTCTCTCCAGTTCTGAATTCTGTGATGACACTGACAATTGAAGAATACTATAGAGTGACTCTTTTCCATATAACTCGGGCAATAATTTTTACCAAGAGACTCAGCAAACCTTTCAAAGCAGGCTCTTAAGCACCCTTAAACTCTCACATATGCTAGAAAATACAAGGCTTTTTATGAGTTTCATGAGTCTGTTTCAGATACTGTAGAAGAAATAGTGTTATCCAAGCTAATTAAATCATTTCATCTGTGTGGCTCTACGCAATTGTTGGGATTTTTCCAAAAATGCTCCTTAGGGTATCTTCTGCTTACAATGTTTTGTTCAAAATTTCAAAGGTAAACATCAACAGAGAATGCTAATCTCCCTCTAAGACTTCTTAATTAGGGAAGGTTGAAACCCCAGTAGATTTATTGTTAATACTACATTCTTAGTTTATCAGTTTGTTTGCCCTCTCACTTATCATCAATAGGCTGAACATGCGATAATTTTGGTGGAGGGTTGTGAATTTGCCATCTTGTTTTTTTGCCATCAAGCTGTAAAACTGAGTGTTATGAGTCAAATAATGATAAACAGAAATACAAAAGGTGATATGTATCTGTTTACTTCCTTAGAATGTTGTTGTATCAAATACTGCTTGAAATAAGAGCATTTTCTAGGCCTTGGAAATACTTTTGTTACACAGAACTTTCGGTTGTCCAGATAAGAGGCCCCTTTTAAATCAACCTGATAGGACATTAAGCATGCTGGGCTACATTTAAACCTTTTTTTTTTTTTTTAAGTAAAGAAGGTTTTATAATATAGTGAAAACAACAGGGAGATGAAAACCAGGAGACTTGGGTCCCGCCTTTGTTACAAATGCCTTTCCTAAAAGCCCCAGAATGGTGTGAGGTCAAAACACACGGGCAGAAAGGAAGTGATCATCAGAGCAAAAGAAAGTGCAGGTGCCAGGCACTCACGTGTGCAGTCATATCAGGTAGAGATGACGAGTAGAGATCTGCCCTAGAAGACACTGGATTCTGAGATTCAAAGGGGACAAGTTGATTTGATAGCCAGTGATTTTACAGCCCACTTTCCCTGCCCCACCCCTACTCTAAGAACTGACATTCTATTAGAGGAAAATACTAAGATGGTGTCTATCCTTCCATATCACATCCCATGAACCAAAACAATATTTTAGAAGTTTCTGGGTTTATTGAAAGCATTACACATTATATTCCACTATAGTCACTATACATACACACTACACTCAAAATGTTACTTTCTTCATTAAAAGAACAAAAAATGGACAGGGTCTTCTGAATGGCTCTGTTATACAAATTGGCTTTGACTCTACAGCTTGCTGTATCCCTATCAGGAAGGCAGTGTTTACAATGGCTGCCCCAGGAGAGTAGCCTGATTACACAGAACTGAGCAGCACAACGGTACCCCTAAAAACAGAATTTAATTTCTGGTGATTTTGCCAGTAAAGGATTTTCACTCGTCACGCCATTTCATCATTGGTCAAACTCGTGCTGACGTGGAGAGTCAAAGCTGAATTCTCGCCTGCACAGTTTCTTCTCAGTCCTTTCCTGTAGCCCTTTTGTGTTCTTGTAGCCCAAATTGGAAAGCAGGTGAGTCGGCTACTGCCTTCCCATCTTACTTTTCTTCTACTGTACTCCTTCCTATACTCCGACCACCCCCACACCCCCAACATCCAAGGACTGATAACCTTTCCCCTTCTTCCTTTCCCTCAACCTCCATCAGAACTCCAACTAAGCAGGGACCTTCTCTCAGTTTGCTGTCATAGAGGATAGAGGAAAGGAGTCAATACGTGATTTCAGGTGGCAAATATCTAATGACAACTTTATATGCAGTGGGGGTAGAGTCATACTACCAGGGTTTGAATCCTGGCTCTGCCATTTACTAGTCATGTAGCCATGAAAAAGTTATGTAAATCTGTTAAGCCAAAATCTCTTCATCTGCAAAATGAGGAAGCTCATAGGACAGTCATATTTAAGTGAGATAATACTTGTACATGGAAAGCCACTGTAGATCTGTGCCTGAGACACAGTGCAGTTATGTACCATTTTAAAACATCATAATGTAACCATCATCATCTCATCATCATTTACTAGCCTCTCCCAGATCCATTTCAGTTTTAAATGATGACTGCTCAGAGAAATAATATCTTAGTTTAATATTCCACAAGAAAAAGGATTCTTGACAGGTGCAGTGGCTCATCCCTGTAATCCCAAAACTTTGGGAGATGAAGGCAGGAGGACTGCTTGAAGGCTGTAGTTCAAGACCAGCCTGGGCAACAAAGTGAGATCCCATCTCTAACAACAACAAAAAATCATTTGTTTTTGTTGTGGTGGTTGTTGTTTTTAATTAGCTGGGGTAGGAGGTGTGCCTGTAGGGGCTTTTTGGCATGGGGAGCAATCCCTAAATCCAAAAAAATTCATCACAGTTAAAACTGTCTACTCTGTCAACATGATAGCGGTCCCTCTCCTTATTCCTCTTTACCCTCTAGGAAACGCCTCAACATTTCAGCATTTTTTCCTTCAGCACTTGAAACTGCCAAAGCACTTGAATTCTTGATTTCCCCTTATGAATAACACAATCTTTGTCCTCTGTAATCTACAGACTAAAAAGGCATGCTGTATCTCTGGGGCGCAGGGGGAAGAGCTGTATCTTAGTAAAGTTATTAGACTTCAAAGATTAATAAAGAATCATCTGGTTGGCAAGAAAAATTAATGAAATTATTATATACACATACACACTTTCAGGGTATAACTATATAGCATGTGTCTATTTTACTTATCAAAAGTATATATGCATTCTTGAAGTATGAGTGAAACAAAGAACACATGTTCATCCCCAGTGCCCTCACTGCATCTGTATATGTGACTCTGTGTACCTGTTGATTTGTATATCTGCTTCTCTCAGACAGAGAGCTCCTCAGGGATTGAGACCTAGCCTTTAATCATCTTTCTGTCCCTAGGGCCTGGGATATCATAAACATTCAATAAATAACCATTCAATTCAAGGAATAAACTATGGGCCGGGCATGGTGGCTCATGCCTGTAATCCCAGCACTTTGGGAAGCAGAGGCGGGAGGATCACTTGTGGTCAGGAATTCGACACCACTCTGGCCAACATGGTGAAACTCCATTTCTATTAAAAATACAAAAATTAGCTAGGCATGGTGGCATGTGCCTCTAATCCTAGCTACTCGGGAAGCTGAGGCAGGAGAATCGCTTGAACCCGGGAGGCAGATGTTGCAGTGAGCTGAGACATGCCACTGCACTGCAGCCTGGGCAACAGAGCGAGACTCCATCTCAAAAACAAAAATAAACAAACTATGCATTGATTTCATTATTTCATATTAGCTTCATGACTTTCTGCCTGGATCACAGTTACTAATAATCCCATTGAAGATGTTTTCTAAATAGTCTAGCAATTCAAAATTCCCCCAACTGAACAAAAAATAAAAGCAACCATTAATGTGATCCTTCTTCAACCCCTCTGTATAAGAAAGCAAGTTCTGCAGCTCAACGTCCTGAGTTCAAAGCTCCGTTTTCCCATTTACTTGTTGTGTCAACTTAAGCAAATTGTGTAAAAATTTTAAGATTGTCTCCTTATTCTCTTTAAAAATGAGGGATAATAATAGTACAGGTAACTACCTCATAGGGGTGTTAAAGGGATTCAATGAGTTTATAAACACAGAAGCACTCACACAGTATTTTTCATACGAATAGCACTCAGGGCTGAGGAGAAACCAGTGGGGTCACTGAACAAACACATATTTAGTTGAAACCAGATATACGAATACCTTGTCTTTATCCAGCTCTGCAGTATTCCAAGAATGTTAATATAAAAGGGTTTTGCACAGACAATGGAAGATATCCCACTGTGGGATTATTGTCCTTTTTTTACTGTAATTTAATCCAATTTGGGATTCCATGGCATAGGCCTCTCTCAGAAGAATCCATCAAGTAGTTTTGACTTCCAAATCCCTCAGGAAAAGGGCTGTCTGACATTTTTCTCTCTCATCTCAACCTGGACACTTCCAAAGCTGAAGCATACTCATGACCTTATTCATGACCCTCCTTTAAACATCAAAATCACAAAGCAAACACAATCTGCATTTTTTTAAAAATAAGATGCTTCATATTTTTTCCTAAAACTACTTCCTCCCACCTCCCTTAACTCAGCAGAACAATCCTGAGCCATTTAAAGCCATAAAATGCAATTTGTGTTCAATGGCTCACATTCAACATTAGATCATTTCCCCACTATAATCACATTTTGAAGTAGGATCCAGTATCTTCCCATGTAAGAAGAGGGTCCTGGAAAAATGGGTGGCATCTTCGGCATTAAGACAGCGTGTAAGCATCTTAACAGCCACTTACACACAGAAAATGAAACTCGAACAACCAATTTCACAGATAGATTTTCTAATAACATACAGTGAAGCTAGGAAACATATTCAAGTCTTTAATACATATTTTTAAAAAGCAGCTAGACCATCGTGACCTTGCCCATTTTCCCCTTCTCATTCTAGAAGCCTGAGTTTAGCATTTCCAGAGTCACCATCTTTGACAACAGCGATTCTCCTAAGCTAAATAATCAGATCAGATCCAGATATATTGAACTCATTTTAGTCACTATTTTATGTAACCTTGCAATGCGTTTTATACATGCTTTTCAGAATATCTTCCAATTTTCTACTTTCCTGGTTGCATAATATTAGAGTAAAATAAGCCACATAATTTCTCCCACCTCTTAGATAGGGAATACTTTCTGAATTCTATGTCATTTCCATAAATTTTTCTTTCCTATGCTTAGGGCAAAATATTCTTGATCCCCAGATGGTACTGCATGAAACATTACATATGTTTGTGCGCAGTGGCAATTTTAAATGGAGGAGGATTCAAAACTTTCACCGTATTCTCAGTGGGGTGTACGACACAAAAAAGGTGAAGAATCACCAACATTATAGAGGATTATAACATTCAGAGGGTCATCGAGTCACAGACTAGTTAGAGCTTAACAGGACTTTCGAGATAATCTTAGAGATGATCAAGCTCAACACTCTTCTACAGGTGAGATAATGAAAGATCAGAGAGGTTAAGCGAATCTGAAATAACTCTTGTGAAAAAGTAACATTATCGAAATTAAAAGTGACAGTCTG
This sequence comes from Rhinopithecus roxellana, assembly GCF_007565055.1. NCBI lineage: Eukaryota > Metazoa > Chordata > Mammalia > Primates > Cercopithecidae > Rhinopithecus > Rhinopithecus roxellana. The sequence goes on from NC_044554.1 coordinate 59,522,021, forward strand.
GCTTCCTCAGCTAAACACCCCCACCCCTTACCTTATATTGTAACACAAGTACTTACGGGAAAAAAGGCAGGAAGTGTCATCAAGATAGTAATTATGGTTGATTTATTTTCTGTAATGGGTTAACATTGTTTTTATGATGTAAATGATACTTCTGAGAATTATATAGAAATATGAAAAAATATGCTGTGTAAGAGAAAAGCAGAATACAAAACAGTACGAGTGGTTTTATAAGAATACACATGCATGAGGAAAAGAGCTGGAGGGTATGGAACTAAAATGAGTTATGCTGGGATAGAATATGATGTTTTTTCTTCATTCAAATATTTCATTAGCATCAGGCTATTTTCCCAATGATCTTATTCACAGTACAGCCACTATGCAGACTCTGGTAATATCAGCTAAGTCATGGAGGATGAAGAGGTAAAATAGAGAAGGAAAAGCAAGTTATTTAAGTCAAAGATTCCACCTTGACAAGAGACACAAAGAAATTAAAAACAGGAATATCTTGGAAATGGTTTAAGAAGTTCAGGGTGTTTGAGCACATAGTTCTGTGGATAAGAGGAGACATGTACTGTACCTATTTGCACAGAGCCTAGTATGCTAGGCATTTGCAAATGGAATTAGGTGCTACTGTTTTTATTCTATAGACGCTTTAAAAATTATAAACGAGGCTGGGCGCGGTGGCTCACGCCTGTAATCCCAGCACTTTGGGAGGCCGAGGTGGGCGGATCACGAGGTCAGGATATCAAGACCATCCTGGCCGACATGGTGAAACCCCGTCTCTACTAAAAATACAAAAATTAGCTGGGCATGGTGGCATGCACCTGTAGTCCCAGCTACTTGGGAGGCTGAGGCAGGAGAATCACTTGAACCTGGGAGGCAGAGGTTGCAGTGGGCTGAGATCGCACCACTGCACTCCAGCCTGGCAACAGAGTGAGACTCAGTCTCAAAAATATATATATATATATATATATTTTATTAATATATATATATAAATGAATGGTTTACTAACTGTTTCATTGTGTGAAGAATTTATGTAACATCAAGTAAGCCTTATGGAAATAAAACTGGTAAATGAAGGATTTGTTAGCACTTATTTTCTGTTGATCTTTAGCCTGTTTCTCAGCTTTTCATTATATTTTAAATAGGCTAAGAGTTGATAGAGAAAGGGATGTTGGAAAAAATGTAGGGTCAACGTTTCTGGCAAGATTTTTGTTTTAAGTAGGGAAAAGAACATCATCAATATGCATTCACTGACCAGCAACTATAATACTGTATTTACAGATCTGTGGGAAAACGCAAACAATCCCTCCTCGTTAAGAGCAAGGGCAAGTATGTAGAGAAAAGAAAACATCAATTTAGTCCCTTTGAAGAGCTTTTGACCATGTCTTAGAGATAATACTTCTTAGCCCTTCTAAATTCTAAGAAAGAAAGAAAATTATTAACTAAATATATGATGTTTGTCCTATTTGTTAGCATTAAATTTAAAGTACAATCAAGTTGGACTTTAAAATAGTACATATACATAGCTCATAGTACATCAGAGCATCTCATATAATCAATCCATACTGTACATTTATGATGGCTAATGATTTTATCACAGCAAAAATGTTAACAGTATATAGTAGTAGAATCTTCATGTTAGTCCCCATCCTCTGACCATTCCTGAAATGGTTATGTTCCCTAAGGTGTCACCTAGTTCTCTTCTTATTTAACAAACTACATAGTTCATTTCAACTACTGACATGGTCTCAGCGAGCACCCAAGTACCAATAACTCCCTTTCATAAACCTTTTACTGATAACCCTTTGAGCTCTTGAGAGGCATTCCTAACAAACGAATATATTCCTTCTCAGTATTTGTTTGGGACCTCAAATGCCACAAATTCGAACCTAAATTTAACATCCTTCTCCAGAAACCTGCTTCTGCTTTCAGTCTCTAGCTCAGAGAAAAGCACTGCCATTGCAAGCTGCCCAGGGCAGAACCAGGGGGTCACCATGGCCTTCTCCCTCCCCTTTACCTCCAACAGGCTAAGACCTGTCAATTCTTGTGACAAAACCCCTTATCTCAGTCTTACTGAAACAATCTGATTTCAAGGACCCATCATTTCTCAACCAGGGTATTATAATAAACTACTCCCATTGCCTTTAGTTTTGCCCCCATTCAAAACATCCTCTACATGACTGACACATTATTCTGGGCATCGAAGATGTGAAGATTAAATGAGTTAATATATATAAAGAATGTGATTTTTTGCCTGGCACATTAGAAGAGTTATAATCACCTTCTCTTCCCTTTTTTCCACCTTCTTCAAGTTCAAATCTGATCAATCCATTTTGACTTATACTCCTTCAACATTCCCCAACCCATAAAGTCTGAAGTTCTGAGTCCTCTATGAATCAGGCCTCTATACATCAGTGAGGTTCCAGCCTTGCTCCACCCTTCCAGCCTCAAGTTCACACCACTAAATACACTCAGCATGCTAGGTACAGTGAGAAACTTGTAGCTGTGCAAAAATGTGAGATTCTTTCCAATTCTATGCTTTCTACAGATTGACTCCTCAGGCAAGAATGTGCTTCCTTCCTTGTTCACCTGGAGAAATTCTTGCCATCCTTTAACATAAATAGTATAACATTCATCGAGCTTTTCTGTACCTCCCCTGGTAGGGTGATTTAACATCTTCAGTATATCTCTGTAGTAATAATTATTTCTAATTACCTATTAGATATTTACACAGCTGATTTCTAGAGTTTTGGGTTGTTGTTTAGATATAATCTAAGCTCAACCCTAAATGTTTGTTAATATATTCCTTTACTTAAGTAACATTTTATCAAGTGTCTATCATTCTTGGGTGTCTATGCTAGTAATACAAAGGTGAATAAATTCTAATCCTGCCTCACTGAGACCACAATAAGGTAGCAGATTCAGAAAACAAACAGTTACAATGAGGACTACAAAGTTAGTCTTTGGAAAGAACAGTTACCTCACCTTCTTCCCATTTCCATTCCTAATGGATCAAGTTTTCTATATTTATACATTTAAGCTGAAAAGGCACAGAACATAATTTATATATAAAGCACATTTTTAGAAGATTGAGTTCTTTGATCTTTAAAAGAGTTGGTCAATATGGTGAAGAAAAATATCAAGAATATTCCTCAGGATAAGGATAAAAAGAATGATGTTGCAGAAGCAGAAATGATCAAATAACAGAAAAGGAAGACAGATGAACCAGCTTCGCCTAAGCAGGATGGCATTAGCAAAACATGGCGTTGGAGGTTGGGCATCTTTGTGGGATGATGTCTGACAGAGCCAGCGGAGCAGTCAAAGGTTGAGAAGAACTGGGAAACTGAGACTGGTGAAACACCTGCAAGTTTTGCTAAGGGCAGCAAAACAAGGCCTATTTTTCCTCATCTTTCATGAAGACATTCATTAAGTTAACATTTACATGCTGAGGAAAGTTGCTTGTGCCTTCTCTCCATACCCCACCAAAAAAGAAAGACTGATGGTTTCCCCTTGCTTCTTCTGTTTCATGCTCCCATGGCATCCTGTACTCACTCTTTTTTGTTTTTGTTTTGCTTTTAAACAGTGATCACACTTATAACCACATTTTTAATGTTCATTTTCCCTAATAGATGGTGGGTTTTATGACAGCATAGACTATGTCCTTCCTGACATTCTGGTGTTGGCACAGGGCTTCACACAAGGTAAATGCTCAATACATACCCTGAATGAATGAAAGAACAAATGACCAAATGAGAAAACATCATCCCAGAAAGGTGGGTACCATTAGTCCCATTTTACAATGAGAATATTGTGGACTGGGAAATTAACTGATCTGACCAAATTCACAGAGACAGAAAGCAGCGAAGGCAGTTGCGAGTCCAAAAACGTTAGGACTCTGCCACCCATGCTTTTTCCTCCTGATCACAGAGCTTCCCTTTTAAAGCAAGTAAAATTAAATTCTTAAGTGCTGAGGAAACATAAATGAGTCCTCCAGAAAAGGAAGACTTACTAGAGGAAGAAATTTTAGATAATGGTCTTTTTGTTTGTTCATTTAAGAGAAAGGGTCTCACTCTGTTGCCCAGGCTGGAGTGCAGTGGCATGATCATAGCTCACTGTACCTGCAAACTCCTGGGCTCCTGAGATCCTCCTGCCTTTGTCTCCCAACTAGCTAGGACTATAGGCATACCACGATGCCCAGATAATTTATTTATTAATTTTTTTGGTAGAGAGAGAGTCTCACAATGTTGCGCAGGCTGGTCTCAAACTCCTTGCCTCAAGCGATTCTCCCACCTTGGCCGCCCAAAGTTCTGAAAGTAAAAGTAGGGGCCACAGTACCTGGCTAATGCTGGTCTTGAAGAAAACAAATTAGAAAATTCAGAGAATATAACAGAGTAGCCGTTCCAAGTGAAGAAAAATAGTATGTAAAAGGATAGTTTCAACGGCTCTTGAATCAAGTTAAAAAGGAAAAGTAGATGTAACTGTTTCACAGTTTTAAGACGACGTAAAAACCCATGTGACAAGAAGAGCTACATAGGAAGCTATGGTTTTGACAGAAATAAAAGAACAACAAAGAACAAACACCCAAATCAAGATGCTGCTATATATGGAGATTTGCTCACTTACATCATCTACCTAACTTCTGCCTTCCTGCTTCAATTCAGTCCATGAAAACCAATTAAACTTGAATGAAAAGAAAGCCAAGCAGTTTCTGAGAAGATGTAACACCCCCTTACATGCTGACAAATCAACTTTGGGTGGAGGCAAAGCAGCAAGGAAATTTCAAACTATTTTGGGCTATGTGTTTTCTCAGGTCTTTCCCTGGCTAACCCTTCCCAACCCCAAAATTTTACTAATTGGATCTCTAGATTTCAAGCAGAAGTCTTGAGCTGTAATTTGGTACATCTGCTTAGAAATGTGACTAGACTCCCAAATGATTTAATTGTAACATTTGGGAATGGTGAACACTAGTGCAATTACAAATAACTACCAGAGAAATGCTAATAAATGTCACTTTGTTGGAAAAGGAGAAAGACAGGCTCCAACTTTACGCAAGCAATTAAAGCTGCCTTTGTGACCATGAAATAAGTTGGCCTTCCAAATATTTTGATGGTCTTTCATAAAACATGAAACTCAAAGGATTCAGGAAACCAGTTCAGGGGAAAAAGTACTTTCTTCCAAAATGGTCCTCCTCCACACTAACACACGTGTGTGGGTGTGAAATACAAACAACGTCTGTCCAAGTGGTGTGATTCTTGTATTTCAGGAAACTTCATGCTTTCCAAAAATGGGTCTTCGTAAGTTTTCCCATCAAAAAAGTTCAAGGCTGGGCACAGTGGCTCATACCTGTAAGCCCAACACTTTGGGAGGCCGAGGTAGGAAGACAGCTTGAGCCCAAGAGTTTGAGACCAGCTTGGGCAACATAGGGAGACCCCGTGTCTACAGAAAGTAAACAATATTATCTGGGCATGGTACTGTGAGCCTGAGGTCCCAGCTACTTGAGAGGCTAAGGTGAGAGGGTCACTCGAACCCAGGAGATTTGGGCTGCAGTGAGCCATGATTGTACCACTGTGTTCCAGCCTGGGAGACAGAATGAGACCCTATTTCAAAAAAAGAAAGGTTAAAAACAAGTCCATAATCCCCTCACACAACAAATACGTTCTCCAGCAGCACACTACCTTGACCATAGTTTTAAAGCTGGATTCCTCACAGCGTGAAGCACTACAGGCATTCTGCTTTACATATATATTCATTACAGAAGAAACCAGTGAGCTACCAATGATGCTCTGAACCTCTAATTAGGGAATACCATATAAAACCAAAAGAGCATAAGACCTCTTAAGGAAATGGAGTTCAATGGATGCCTTGGAAAGTGTTTTAGGTCAATGATCCTTACATCGAGATCTAAATATGCTTGAAATATAAAGCACATTTCCATCCATGATCATGACAATGGCTCACTGTTAAGGACACACAGAATCCAGAGTCTTGGGGGGAAGGAGACAATGGGAAGCAGATGCAGTGAAGAAACAGAAGCCCATGTAATCTGAGTCCTCAGATAATTCTAATATACAACCTCCCTTCTCTGCTTATGACCAAGAAAAACACATTAGGCCTTGGACCACTCCTTCACTTCTGCTACATTTCCAGCAATCTCATTTTGGTCTCAGTGGCTTATCTGCTTAGAGTTCATGGCACCAAAATTCACTGGTAAAAAAACAAAAAACAAAAAACGCCAACCACCTTTAGGAAGCCCAACAAGGAAGAGCAGAATGTCTTAAACAAGTGTTAGGGTTCGTCTTCTACTGAACCTCAAGGTACTGTAAAAGTAAAAGCAATTTAGCTTAGAAAAATAATTGACCATTGGTTCGATGTTAAGATACTAATGCATATCATGCTCAGTGCTTGAATTGAAATTTTAGACACAATATTATCCCTTTCAAGTTTAATAAGATTAGGTTTACTCATGACATAGACTGAACAAGCTCAAAACAGGCCAGGCCTGGTGGCTCATGCCTGTAATCCCAGCACTTTGGAAGGCCAAGGTGGGTGGATCACCTGAGGTCAGGAGTTCAAGATCAGCCTGGTCAACATGGCAAAACCCCATCTCTATTAAAAATACAAAAAATTATCTGGGTGTGGTAGGGCGCCCCTGTAGTCCCAGCTACTCAGGTGGCTGAGGTATGAGAATCGCTTGAACCCAGGAGGTAGAGGTTGCACTGAGCCAAGATTATGCCGCTACAATCCAGACTGGGAGACAGAGTGAGACTCTATCACCAAAAAAAAGACTCAAAACAATTAAGTCACATTTTCAGAGTTCCTCAGACTGATTATGCGGAAAGCTTTAAATATGGGCCACTATCCATCAGGACCCAGAGACATGGGTAAAATTGTAAAGTAGGCCATATGGGGGACTATCTCTCCTTTCCATCACCCCTTCAGGCGCCAGTGAAAAGTCTATCACAGAGAACAGTGATTCTCAAACAAAAGAGCAGGGCACCAGAATCTCCTGAATTTAATTTCCAAGTAATGACGTTCCCTTAGATTACTAATAGTGAGTTATATGTACTAATGAAAGCATGAAAGTATTTATCTCTCATGTATGAAAACAGGCACCAACTGCCCAGGCTCCTGAGCCTATTTTTACATGTTGCCTATCCACTAAAATCACTGAAGCCACGTATTTATCTTTGTGCAGGCTGAAACTGCTATCTTAAAAAGGGCCTGTTTGCAAGGTTGGCCTTGGAGTAGCATTTGGGAACTTGGGATTTGGAAGTGAGCTTCCCTTTCCCTGACTGATAAGGGTAGTTTCCTGTCTAGACTGTGCAAACAACACGGTTTATGCCAAATACCTGATTTCCTTCTGGAAGTCTGAAATTTTGGTTTATGCCAGTGAGAGAGTTGCCGACGTGACTGGGTGACAAGTCCCTGATCTTAGGCACTGAATCTCTCACAAATGTTGCATTTTTGTCTCCTGGGGAACAGTGTGCTCTATATGACCCTCTCATGGAAGGGAGACAGCATAGGAAGCCTGTACATGGATTCCTCTAGACCTCAACACCTGTGCTTTTCCCCTTATTATCCAGTTGAGTAACCTTACTACTTCAATGTAATAAATCACAGCCATAAATACAATTATACGCTAAGGCTCCATAAGTCCTTCTAGTGAATCTCCAAACACGGGAGTGATTTGGGGGACCCCAGTGCAACTCTGGAATGCCTAGCCAATCTGGGCCTTCACGTGGTTCCTCTCATCCCTGGGGCTCACTGATTGATAGGCTTCACTTTCCCCCTGTTGAAACCTGCCTAGCTCTTACTCTCCTAGATTATTGATAAAGTGTGTTAGTGAAGAAGGGTCACTGCAGAGTTCTAAGATGTAAGGTCTTTCTTCAAAACTGTATCATGTTGGAAAGAAAATCCTCAGGTTCATTTTCTGAGCCAAAGTATTAACTATAATGGGAGAAATCTAAGGTCAGGTAGAAAGATGATAGGTCAATAATTGATCAGTGAAAAAAAAAAAAAATCTGGGGGCAATACAGGCTTTGCAGTGTCTCCAGTCATAATACACCAGCAGCTCTTAGATCTGCAAAGAGGGCTGGTCTAGCATGAAGATTGAGGTATATGTCCACAGGAAGAGAAAACCTACTGCTCTGCTAGTCTTTGTGACTGTTTAGATTCTCCTTTTTCAGTATGAGACGGGCAGCAAAAAGCTAATGAGACATTCTAAATCTGAAAGATCAAATCTTCAATTAGGATGTAGATGTTGCAATTATGTGATGGTGACTGATAGGCAAGAAAATAATTAATATTCTCCCTGACTGTTGTTTTTTTCTTGCTGAATAATACAGATTTAAAACACTGTCTCAGAATAGGAACAGTTATGTTGGCATGGGGATGGAGGAGCGGGCAGCAACAGAGCAGCTAGGAAGTCAGGTTATACGCTCAAGTGGATCCTCGGAGGAGCAAAACAGCTCATATCACCTTTATTTTTTGACAAACGTAAATGAATACACCAAGGTCAGAAAGGTGCATTACCATCACCATTTTAGCAACATACACTTCAATGTACATGCATTTCAAAGTCAATTCACAAATTATTTCATTTGATACTCACAGTATATCAATTTATATGACTATTTCTGGTGTGATTTTAAATAAATGTTACTATAGTACTATAATATTAGTCTTCTTGGAGTTCTAACCACAAGTTAAACATGCCAAGTTTATTTCCTGTAAGAAAAATAACAGTGATAGTGACCAACAGTACTACCACTGCCATAAGATCAATTCAAATGTACCATTTATTCCTTCTATTTAGCATACAGTTGTCTTTATTCTGGACTACATTACTTTCAATAGTAACTGCTTTTAGGTGTGTTTGCTGCAATGCTTTCCAATATTATATTAAACAACAGATCTTAATATAGAGCAATAAGAGTATATGGTATTTCAGAAAACTGAATACACCACCAACTTGGAGTTAAGGGCTCAGAAAAGTCTCAGACCTTCAGAGTAAACAAATGCTACTGGAAGACTCATTACACACATTTAATTACATCACTTCAACCAAAGATTTGAGAAGTGGATGCTTTTCTAAGTGCTGCTTCAAACAACATACTTTTTGTCTGGACCTAATTCCTAACATTCCCCAGGTGTAGTTGTACTACTAGTATTGCCAGTCAGTAAATACCCGTCTGAGCCTCTGACTTTCTCTCCTCAAGTTATTTCCTTCTCTCTTTCTCTCATCTCCTGTTTTTGCTTTCTCTAAAGTCCTTCAGTGAGACCCTCTTTAGAAAAGAGAAAACTCTGCCCTGACTCATAAGAACCATGGTAGAATTTCCTGCTGTCAATCTGGCAGTTGAATGAGGAATCACAAGAAAGATGGGCTGCATCTCTGGCTTTGAAATTTGTTAGTAACAGATGAGAAGGTTTCTGCATTCTGTTTGAATTCTCTCTGTATGAACCTGTGTGTATCGTTACAATCCTATTTCACTGAAGTTTCATCTTTAAAAATGAGCATTGAATTACAGAAAACCTTATGAACCTCAACAACGAATGCCAAGGCCAAGTTTTACTGGAAAGCAAAGTCTCTGGCAAAGAAACATGTATTCCTCTCACTGGCGTATCTGCAGGTAACTTACAGGTAACCTAGCTGTAGGCAGAAATGCACCGTGGCTCAGTGAGTCAAAGCATGCTAGGTAGAAACTCTGGCACTGGGAAGATTAATACAGAGTAAACCATTAATGGAATCTGTGAGTTCATTAACCACGCTACAATTTTTGGAATTAAAAACGGGGATATTTTCTCACCTACAACAAGGCTTTAAGGTAACATTTAACTAGCAAAGTAATGAAAGTTCTTTATGTCACTTGGAACTAACTATCCTAATCAAAAAAGAAGAGCTTTAGTCGGTATAAAACAGAATAGTGGAAAATTAATATACTTAGGATTTTCTCAGACTGATTAAAAGCTAACAACAAAAACATCAAAAAGTTAAAATAAATAAAGGCTGTGAGTTGGAATGGCCACTTCTAAAAACAAACAAGTGAACAGTAATACAAGAATTTTCTTCTTCTTCTTTGATACTTTACCATGAACTGTAGGGTAATACTTTTAAGTATTACCTATTTTAAGCCTTTAAGAAAGCTGAGCTAATGTTTTAAAAACAGTCTTTTTAAAAAATGTTATAACAGTTAGGGATTTTCTGTTAACATGACTGGAAAACATAGAAAAGTAAGAAGCAAATATATTCACTCAACACGTACTTATTGAAGAGATGTCCTGTGCCAGACACTTGGCATTAGACACAATATATAATGGTAGAAAAAGATTGACTTGAGTCCTTTCTCATTTAAAACATACATGCTACAAGGAGAGACAATCAAAACCAACTAAATAGACAAATACAGAAATTGGATTGTGATAAGTAACCCAAACAGGAAAAAAAAAAAAAAAAAAAAAAAGAGTAACAGAAGGCAATAGTTCTAAACTAAACCATAATTAATATTTTGTTCTATTTTATTCCAGTCCTTTTAAAAATGTTTAAATGTTTATTTTAATAGTTGTGATCATATGTCACTTTATATCCTCCTTCTTAAAGTTCTCTCATGAACATTTTTTGTATCATTACACATATCTTATAGACATAATTTAATAAGTTTTTGTTATTAAATAGGTTAACATATATTTATAGAGTGCTGTGTACACAATACTTCCTATATGTTAGTCATTTAATATTGATAACAATGCTAGAAGATACTTCTATAGTTCTCATTTTATAGAATATAAAATTAGACAGTAAGTTTAAAGAACTTACTGAAGATTATATAATTAATTAAAAGAACAGTTGAGATTCAAACCAGGCAGTTGTACTTGACTGTAAGCTCTTATTACATAACTACACTCTACTGCCTTAGTGCTTGCATAATATTCCATCATTCTTATTTGGTATTTGGCACACAAACTTTCTATAGGGTGAAAATCAAAACAGTAAAGACAAAAAATATGGAGAGACAATGGAAGCAACAAATATGAAAGAAAAAAGGCAGAGCAGTAGAAAGAACATTTCCTGGGAATGATGAAATAAAAAGGATCAAGAAAGGGGAGAAAAAGTGAATTTCAAAAATTATCTCCTTGGCAAATTTCCAGACATTGCTGATCCAGAAGTGATTATGCATTTGAAATAACTTTATTTTTTTAAGTAAAAAAAAAAAAAATGCTTATTATGTACTAGTTTCACCATGAAATCATCAGCTAGAACCTTCTATACACTTGGGATCATGAGCAAAATGCAGCAAAAATGTAGCCATCAGCTCTGTTCAGGTTTGGCTGCATGTGCAATTCACTGGCCTCAGTGGAAAGGGTATATAGAATCAAGCATTTTCTGCAAGCCTTGGTACAGTTTCATAAAAATGACAGAGTCAAGTCACCAATCAGCAAAGGTTTTACGTGCTGTAGGTTTTACAGACAGCAGGGATTCACACATGCGAGCTTAACCAGTGGTGGAATAATACAAAGCCATTTGTAGCATTAAAAATAATCAACAATAGTTCTCACAAAGCTCTAGTTCTATCTATGCCTCCTCCTCTTTACTTTTCAATGCCTTTGGGCTTGTACGTTTAATTCAATACTCTTCTATCTCACTCTCCCAAACCAACATCTCTATCATCAGTTAGATTTTGGGTTCACTGAGTAAATACCAGCTTCATACATTTCTTCTTCCCCTAGAGAGGCTTTCTTTTAAACATCAAGTAAAAATTGTAATGAAAGGTTTGTGCTTTTAAATCAGACTCTCCTGGATTCAAATCCTGGTTCCATCACTCACTTTTGATTAATGAACTTACGAGGGAAGGAGGGGAGGTTCAGGGGGACAGCGGTGGTGAGGGGCAGAGTTAAGAGTTTGCTATAGTTCCTGTATAGAAGATGTCTTCGATAATGCCTTGTACATAGGTGGTCAATAAATATCTTCATATAATGTGCCCCATATCTACATTTTCTCTGTACATTTAACAAGATCTAATTCTGTTCCACATTTTTTTTTCTGCCTCTAGGAACTGTGTACCTGGCAGATGTTTAACAGCTATATATCAGCAATGAATGAAATGATGTTGGTACATAATTTGGTTGTAAAGTTTATAAAGTGCTTTGAGCTGACAGAAATAGTGCAAATGAAGACTGTAAATGAACATAAAAAATGAAATATCTCTCTCAGTAGCCTATACTTCCTCCATAGAGTTCTCTCTCCAAAACTAGGAATTCCTCTGGTTTTCTCCTTCCCCTAGGAGGCAGACACACCAACCTAATAAGTAGCAGTGAGAAGCAGGGTGGCTCTGATTTACTTAGAAGACTTCACAGCATCAGGGCACGAAAACACCCAAGTAGCTTCTTCACCTAATGTGTATGGCTTTTTGATTAAGCCTCACTAAATGGACAGTGATCTCTAGCAATTATGTCCATAAAGAACAATGGCCCAAGTATGGCCCACAATGGCAACCATGGGGGTTTTTGACTTATTTCATGATTTTGTAAAGGATGGCATCTAGTTTTCAAAAATATCCTGATGTTTTGGGGAGAAATCCATCCACTATCTTCCTCTGGAGCTTTAATATATGACATGTCATAGTGCTTTTGAGTGGGCTACTGCCAGTAGTACAGAAACTGATGACATGAAACAGGTACCAACAATGGCACAGCTGCTAAGGGGCACATTTAAATCAATATCTATTCTTCCCATGCCATCATGCAAAGCCCCTTTTACTGCTCTAAAACAAATACAGCTTAATTTTATTTCCTGCTTGGCTTTGTATAATTTTGACATGTCCTCAGTCAAACACGACCCAGACCCTTCAATCAGGGCCTTCAATCAGGCCCTATTTTTCTGGAGATGGGAAAACAAGAGGAAGCTAAAGTAATTATTGAAAACTCATAAGCAGCAGCTTTAGCCTAATTACCTTGACTTTTCTTTTTAATTTTTCTATCGATTGTCTCTTGTTAATATACAAGTATTGACTGAGCTGGTAGAGCCTGGTGCTACTATGATAAGAAGAGATGCCGCTGGGAAGTGAAACGTAATTACGAGACCCAATATTCTGTTCTTCTTTTTCAGAAGCACGCATGTACAGCACAGACTTTGATTTAAGACCCTCACAGGAACCACCAGCAGCACCTACACAGCCAAGAATCTTTGTTAAGCGTCTTTGCTGTCTGTTGTGCCTTTGCCACCAGAGGGCAGCTGGGAAAAGCAAAAACAATCCCTTTTTCTTTGTTCCTCCTTCGATGTTAAAATAATGTTTCCCCTATTTTTAACACATATTCTATTAGAACTCCCAGGTCCACAACTCCAGGGGGATGCACAACCCAGGAATGAAGGTGACATCCTTTGGAGCTACATGTGTTCCCTTTTAACTGCTGCTGTATTTAAAGTGTCAACTTGGGGGGAAAAACAAACCAAAAACTAAGCAATATTGCAAGAGCTATCCTGAATATTAATGTATCACTGACAAATGCTTTTAACAGATTCTGATTCCTTTGTCAGAGAGAAATGTATGGTTTTCTTGCTGCGGGATATGAAACTAGCTTTAAAAATACTTCTAAAATACCTTAAACCTTTTGGTTTTTCATAAATCCAAGTTTTATGGAATACTAATAATATCTTATATGTTGGGAATCTTAAATTGCTATCAAGGTGTAGCTCACTTTAAGCAAACATAATTCAGTAAAGTTGTCACAAATCCATTTTCTAGGAGCCAAGAAGACCTTGGTAAACCAGGGTATCATGTTGCATTCTGTTTTACTGTATCTTTTAAAGCAGAACTCTAAGAAGAAATAAATGAAGCAGGAGCAGTTCTCAAGGCTAAAAGTAACCAGAAATCTCTAAAAGGGGGATTTTCTCAAGGGCTAGCTAGCAACAGCCCTAAAAACGGTGTTAGTGTTGTCTAATCCAAGAAGCATGGGGAAAGGGACAGGAGAAGGAACCCAATCATTCAAAGGAAAAAAGAATTAAAAAAGCATTAGACTAAAAAAGAGGGCTAATGACTGGTATTTAACACAGACGGTGTGATAAGCAGTAGAAGCAGCCGCAGAAGTAGCTTAGTACTTACAAAGTGTATTATAATAACAACAACAGCACATTCATTACAACATGACAATTCTACAGACTTTGGGGGCATTCATTTCATGAAAGGGCAAATGGATTTCTATTAAAATAGCTCCATTGGTCCCTGAGAGCACTGTAATCAGCTAGTCTCAGGAATAAGTCTATCACCAGTCCAGATCAGCAAATGGCAAACAATTCACTGGAAGGTACTGAGAAACGAAGTCATACTACAATCTATACAACAGTATGAAAAGCATCAGACAAAGTCATAGATACTCATCCATAATATAGGTTTCAAACATGCCTTAGTGAAATGTTAGTTCGGGTACCTTAAATTTAAGGTTCAGAAATGAAAGCTGAAAAATATCTTTAGGATTTTGAATTACCTAATTCTGAAAAGTAATACCGTACTATGCACATAGTTCAATTAGAGCACTCAATGTTTCAGAAGTTCAGGAAACATTTTCTGAGTGCCAACTATGTCCCAGATGGTAGAATATAGGGCCAGATATGACCGAGGTTTTCTCTCTAGAAAGGTCTTTCCCTAGTGGAGAGAAACACCCAGATAATTACGATACAATGTGATAGGAACAATAATTATGACAGGAGCAAGGTGTTATGTTAACTAAAGAAAGAAAACAGGAGGTTTCATATTTTTTAGAAGGTTACATTTAAGTTATATCTTGAAACATAATTGAAATGATCAGCGGGAGAGCAGCAGGGCTGGAACAGTGGGTAGAAAGGGGCCCTGGCATGCTCAGGTCAGCTCAGGCATGCTGGCGAGAGACAAGCTGGTATGAATAAGAACAGACCTGTGTTTAGAGGCAAGAATGGGAAGAGAGATGAAGATACCTGCTGGGGAGCTACTTTAGGAGACAAAGTGAAGAGTAAAGAAAGATGAAATAAAAAAGTAGACGGTCATTTTCCAGAAATTGAACTCTAGTTTTTACCAACTTTCTAAGCATGCGATAATTGAAAGAGCTTTGAATTTACTGGTGGATGGGCTGGATTTAAGTTCTAGCTCCAGTATTTACTCTGTATGTGACTGTTTCCACCAGGGTTAACAGAGCTGCAAATAACAGGAAACTGACTATAGGTGGCAAATAGGGTTTCACTGTAACAGACAGAAACCACTCTAGTTATTATACCTCCAACTCACAGGGTCTTCCTTTCCTGAATTCTAACATGAGGATGTTAATATCTGCCTACTCATTGAACATGGTCATCATTCCCAAGAGAACGAACCTATGCCTGCTATCTAACGGGGCCATCATTCCTAGAGGATCACATTAAATGACATATGTAAACTCTCTGTATACAAGCAGATGCAATTATTATTATAAGGGGGAGTGAGAAAGGGGACTTTGTTTCTCAGAAAGTATCACCAGTCTCAGAATAGTGTTAATTAGAAGGAAAAATAATTGCCATGAGGAAAAGCAATTTGCTGAGATGTATGTTTCTGAAGCATTTTATATTGTCATCATGGGAAAGAAGGTTAGACCATATCTAATCAAAGACAACCAGCAAACCATGAAACTGCCCAACAGTGTTGGAGTGTTTCCAGATAATTTTTTTTTAACAGAGACTCTCCTTAGCAGTGTCAGTATGTAAATGAAGGTGGACTACATTTATGAAGCAATTCCACCATCCCAGCAGGTAATAATAGATCAAGAACCTCAAGTTTAAGGGACAGGTTTTGGTATTAATGTACATGCTAACATCCATGCAGACTCATATATAAAATGTGTGAAAAATTGGAAATTTTATGGTCCTACAGTTTTCTTTCTTTTTTTTTTTTTTTTTTGTTGAGACGGAGTCTTGCTCTGTCGCCCAGGCTGGAGTGCAGTGGCCGGATCTCAGCTCACTGCAAGCTCCGCCTCCCGGGTTTACGCCATTCTCCTGCCTCAGCCTCCTGAGTAGCTGGGACTACAGGCGCCCGCCACCTCGCCCGGCTAGATTTTTGTATTTTTAGTAGAGACGGGGTTTCACCATGTTAGCCAGGATGGTCTCGAACTCCTGACCTCGTGATCCACCCGTCTCGGCCTCCCAAAGTGCTGGGATTACAGGCTTGAGCCACCGCGCCCGGCCGGTCCTACAGTTTTCAAAGGGTCATATGCTTGCTTGTTGCTTCCAGTGCACAAGCTAATGCATAAAGTATTCCTGTCAAGTCCTAACATTATTTTTTTTACACTCAGTAGAATTTTATTTCATATAGTTCTATGAGGGTAGCAAGTATTACTATTATCATGCTTGTAGTATCTTTCTGCTTGCTAAAGTTAACTCACCGAATCAAACTATATTATAACATGAAATATTACAAAACTGGATGTCATAAATTGATGATGAAACTTTTCAAAGAAATTTCCTCTAATATCATCATTTCTTTACTCTTAATTTTGCTACATTAGAATCATTTACCCTTAAATACAATGAGCCATGCTATAGGACTCTCAGCCCCACAGTAACAATAGTGATGCAAGGAAATACACTGGTTATGCCTCAAATTTCATCATCCAGATATCATGAGAAGGTTGGAAAAAGCCTTGGTTGCAGAATACTACCCTTTTGAAATATTAGACAAGTTATGCAGAAGGCTTATTTGTTATGATGGCTTTGTAATGTGCAACTTGGCCAGGCTGAACTGCATTTCCCAGAATTCTCTTGTGTGTTCAGGGGTACGGTGGGCTAAAAGAGACATTTTTGCTTGAGCTGTGAAGGGTGGAAGTAAAGCAATAGTCAGTCTGTTTTAGACAATCAGCAGCTGCAGCCTTAATGTTGCTGCTTAGCAACTTTTCATGAGGCAGCTGCTCCAGCTTTCCTGGATCTCCTTTCTGCTTCATCGATGTGTAAACCGAGGGTTTCTCTAGCTCCATGATGCTTCTCCTACAGGACATCATTAGGACTGGAGACAGGGAGAACTGACATGAATTCCAGCCTATTATCGCAGTTCCAGCTTGTCACTGCTCTCCCTGACTTTATATCCCTCTCTGTCTTCTGATGGCCTGCCTTCTGAACTTCAAGCTCCATTATGAGTTGTGAAGACAAAAATCTTACAGAGACTGTTTAGCCAGATCCCACAATTAAATGAGGTCAAGTTCCTGCAACAAATCTCTTTTTATACACACACACGTGCGCGCGCACACACACACACACACACACTCACCTCTACATGTGCCTCTGTAAGGTAGGTAGATGTCATGATAAAGTTCAATGCTATCCTTTCATAAAATGTCTTTTGTTGTTCTATTAGAAAACAGTATAGTCCTATACTATGGCGGGTATTCATAAAAGGCACCAGAAGTAAGAGTATCAGGTCTAAACCACAACAAATAATTTACATTCATATTACATTTTATAGCTAAGAGTACACTTTCGGGTCTCAAGCTATGTTTCAGTCTCCATTGTGCAGGTTGGTTTCGCTCTCTTCCACAGCTACAAACTGTTAAAATAATCCATCTATTTTATAAGTGTATTCCATATATAAAAAGGAAGACTAGCCTAGAGCATATTCATTTCAGGTGCTGCAAACAATCTGAACAGAATGGAAGTACCAACACAACTTGGAGCTGATAGGAAACTTACAGGCATGCTGGTTCACATGGTACCCAAGCTCCTTTTTGCAGTACCCTTGGAGATGTAACACTATCTTCAAATTAGAAGAAGCTAATAGTTTAGATAATTTCTAATAATTACCACTTTACAAAATATTTTAAATCATGTTCCCTGAAAATGATGTTTTCAAAACTCCAAAAATACATGTCAAAATTATCTATGAAAAACAGGTCACAATGACTGGAACAACCGAGCTTCTTCATACATGCAGAGTCTGATAGTTAATCCTAAAGAATGTCTCATAGAATGCAGCTCAGAGAGTAAGAAGTTATCATTTTGTTATTCCATTATCCACATTCTCAACTATAAAGCTCTTCTCCAAAGGAATTCTTCTTGTCTTTTAAAATGTTGCACTAAGTAAGCACCATGCTATTTCCAAGCAAAGATAACCACAAAGGTAATGAGGCTACACATTTAATTTTTCTAGCCTTCATGTGACTGTTGACATTATAAATGAGTCATTAATGTCTCAAATAGATTGACATTGTCTGCTACTACTGAGAAATTTCATTTCTTTCAAGGTAGCAGGAGGACAATTTGGATTTAATAATCAATCAGGGCTGGGCACTGATGGCTCACACCTGAAATCCCAGCACTTTGGGAGGCCGAAGCAGGAGGATCACTTGAGGTCAAGGGTTTGAGATCAGCCTGGCTCACATGGTGAAACCCAGTCTCTACTAAAAATACAAAAACTAGCCTCACATGATGGCATGCACCTATAATCCCAGCTACTCAGGAGGCTGATGCAGCAGAATCACTTGAATCCAAGAGGCAGACGCTGCAGTGAAATGAGATTGCACCACTGCACTCTAAACTAAGCAACAGAACAAGACCCTGTCTCCAAAAAAAAAAAAAAAAAAAAAAAAAAAAAATCAAGAGGCACAAAAAGTGGGCGAAGTTAGAAGAATCTAAAAGTATATGAGTCCAACTTTCTAGGGTATTTATTTTGTCATTTAACTCAAAGTCTGAATGGCATATTCCATAAATCATGGAGGCTGTGAAGATAGCCTCTGACCTACAAAAACATGGTAATTAAAAAACAAAACACACCTGAAAAACCTCTTCTTTGCCATGTATAGTTTGAAGGAAAAAAAAATCTGCTACACAAAGGTCCTAGGATGTCACATACATCACAGTCAGCCACAAGCCATCTTCTAATGTACAAATACATCCTAGTTAATTGAGATCCAAACAACTAGAAATGGTAAGCTACTAGTTCTATACTGAATTTGGAAGTCTAATATAACATGAGGTAGATGCATATAGCCTAGAACAAGGCAAAAATTTTCCTGCCTAAGGGATTCAGAAAAAAAATTAATAAGCTTAATAAGAAAAAAGAACATTTATGCTAGAAAAGAAATGTCAAAAAAAAAAAAAAAAAAGTTTAAAGGCTAGGGAACACCAAGCAGCCCAGTTTAGCTGAAGCACAGAGTCTCTGCAGAAGAGTGATAGAGATGGATTGCAAATGCTGGCAGAGAACTATTACCAAGTGCCTAGAATTTCACCCTAATTGTTTGGATTCAATTATAGTCAATAAGGAGCCATAGAACATATTAAAAGACAGTGAAAAGATTGGGGCTTTGCCTGAAAATATGACAGCACTGTGTGGTACATAGTAAAGACCAGCTACTAGGTTATTATAATTGTACATGTGCAGCCAGAATAAGATTAATGACTATACGAATATTAAAAGAATAGCAAATTAAGAAGCTGTTCATAGGATGGAATCTATAGGTTTTAGATAAGAACTGTTAGTGACAAAAAGTAAGATAAAATTTAAATATGATGTTTATGTCACAGGTGGCTGAAAAAACAGGAGCTAGAAAGAAAGAAAAAAAAAAAAAACAATTCCAGCAAGACAATAAGCTCTTCTCTGGACAAGAATGCCAATGGTATATGTAAAAAGGTACCCAGAAGGCAGTTTGTTTTGAGGATTCTGGGTTTGGGGAAAGAGTAGGGTGACATTACACACACATAATGGAAAAGTGAGGAAATAAGATCATTACTTTAGACTATATAGATTAGAACAACTACTTAGATTAATAATTGGGGCAGAAACAGTATTTTTGGAATAGGCAAGGGGAAGACCAGTCAAAAGAAGACAAAGACAATGAGCAGTCAGAAAGGTGGGAGGATAAATATGGTTCACTGTTTCAACCATGAATATTCATGGACACAGGGAATGTTTTATTATGCTTTGAAACAATAAACCTAGAAGGGTAAATGTTGGGAAGGAAATCTGTTGAATTTAACCTTTAGGAGGTATTATAGTGATTGGTTAGAGCAATGGTCCTCAACCCAAAGCACATTAGAGTCTTCTGGGCAAATTTTAAAGTTATCAATGGGAAGACTTATCAATGACCAATGAAATCAGAATTTTTCAGGATGGAACCAAAGGATTAGAAGTTTCTAAAAGCAACCCAGATGAATTATAACACAACCAGGGCTGAAAACACTGTTCTACACAGAATGATGAGGCAAAAAATATTCAAAAGAGAAAGATTAGAGTCAGTGGGTGGTTAAAGTAGAGAAAAGGAACACAGTCTACTGTTTGGATAAATGTGGGGTAGAAGAGCATCTTGAGAGGATCTCAGGTTAGGGGAAGGTTTGTTTAGGATAAGGGGAGAATGAGCATGCTTGTAAGTAGAAAGAACGAGATCAGTGGACATAGAGCAAATACCTTTTTTTTTTTTTTTTTTTTTTGAGACAGGGTATCCCTCTGTCACCCAGGCTGGAGTGTAGTGGTGCAATGTAGGCTCACTGCAACCTCCGCCTCCCAGGCTCCAGCAATCCTCCACCTCAGCCTCTCAAGTCACTGAGACCACAGGCATGCACCACCACACCAGGCTAATTTTTATATTATTATTATTTGTAGAGATGGAATTTCACCCTGTTGCCCAGGCTGGTCTCAAATTCCTAACCTCAAGTGATCTGCCTGCCTCGGGCTCCCAAGGTGCTGAGATTACAGGGATAATCCACCATGCCCAGGCAGAAAATAAGTATCTTATGGTAATAGAGGGCTGGATTGGGTTAGGTGGGGGATGATGTAGCAAGATTCTAGAAAATTTGGAGAGTTTATAATCAAAAACACAAATGGGGAGTTTCGCTTGATATAGCAGAAGACAACTCGTTCTGAGGAAAGAGGGAAGAAAAGAAGAGAAGAGAAAGATAAAAAGAGATTTTTGAGTAGAGTAGGGGCATGCTAGAAGAAGGCTCTTCAGAGGGTCTCAAATGGAGAAAGTGGAGGACTATAATATCTATAAAAATAAAGAATGTAAGATCCCCTTTAACTGAGGCAGGTACATAATCTTCTAATGCAACTAATCAGATTTCCTTATAAGAAAAGATCAGGAAGATGAGTGGTGTGCATGGAGATGACTCAGATAAACTTGTAAGTCATCTAGTAGAGGTTTATAAACAATATGCTAAGATTAAAAGTCCGATCCCAGCTGCTTTATAAAAAAGAAAAAGGGCTGCTTAAACTGATGTTGCAACATGTACATTAAGTCTAAAGAGAGTTAAAGATCTGATCAAAGTTTTGAGTAAGAAATGGCTTTAAAATAGTTGACAAACACCAAACTGTACTTTAACTTATAATTTTTTTTTTTTTTTTTGAGACAGGGTCTTGCTCTGTTGCCCAGGCTGGAGTGCAGTGGCTTGGCTCACTGCAACCTCCACCTCCAAGGTTCAAGCAATTCTCCTGCTTCAGCCTCCTGAGTAGCTGGGATTATAGGCACACACCACCATGCCCAGCTATTTTTTTTTTTTTTTAGTAGAGACGGGTTTTCACCATGTTAGACAGGCTGGTCTCGAACTCCTGACCTTGTGATCCACCTGCCTTGGTCTCCCAAAGTGCTGTGATTACAGGCGTGAGCCACTGCACCTGGCCTTTAACATTTACGATATACAGACAATGAAGTGAGGGTCATGACTTGTTAAATCTCTAATATGTCAAAAAGTTGCCTGAAACTAATACAGGTTGAGTATCTCTTATCCAAAATGCTTGGGACCAGAAGTATTTTGGATTTTGGACTTTTTCAGGTTTTAAAATACTTGTATCACATATTCTTACCAATTTAGCATATCTAATCCAGAAATCCAAAATCCAAAATACTACAATGAGCATTTCCTTTGAATGTCATGTCGGTGCTCAAAAATTGTCAAACTTGGAGCATTTCAGATTTTGAATTTTCTAATTCAAAATTAGGGAGATTCAACCTGTACAGAAAAACTAGAATGTCAAGAAATCCCTGGGTTTCTGGAAGGCATACAGAAACTGAAGGAAAAATCTTTAAAATATAATTTTTCCAGTAAATGTAATCTAATAGAAACAATTAGAGATCTAAAGTTTCAACCTCATAACCATCTTGGAAAAAAAAAAAAAAAGTGAAGAATTGTCATGAGATAAGTGAACTTCAAAGATTCCATTTACATTCTGCCAGGTCCTGTTTAAGTAAAATGGAAAACCAATTTATGACCCATCGCCATCCCCCTGCTTAATGTGATAATGACTGTACAGTCTTAAAAGGTTTAATTTTAAATTCTTCCTAGTACTTGGGGATGTTCTCATCAATAATTTGAGCTTGTGAGTGTCATCAGCTCTCATTCTGGGCTGCTAACGGAAGCTGTCCCAAGGACGCCATGAAGCTCTCCGGTGGATAACAAACAACTTACCTGTACAAATTTGATCTGCCACAGGTGCTGTTGTCTAGTGGTTGGTAAATGGCTTGTATAAAAATCCATATATTGAGGTAAGCAGGAATGAAATAAAGTCTGAGCAGCGACAGGATGTCAATTACGGAGTTGGTAAAATAGCCCTTTTAAAAAGTTGTTAACTTAGGCACTTTTTTGATTCTAAGGATTTTATTTAAATATCATATTTCTCTGCCACAAGCCACCTTTTTGTCACTGCCATAGTATCATGAGGAATTAGAAGTGAAGGGTGAAGAATCTCAATACATCACCCTAAGATTTCTACAGAAATGTGGTAGGTTACAAACACTGAAGAGAAAGTTACCATAGACTTGTAAAAATTAAAGTTCAGGGAGAATGAAAATTAAAGAGTGACACCTTGATGTGTCAAGCGTAATGACAAAACTAGTAGTCAAGAATTGGCAAGGAAAGACAATAAGAGGAAAATATTTATGCCATATATCTGTATATGCCAAATGCCATGTACATTAACATTTGAGGCACTTTCTGCCCTTTTGGCTCTCTCGGTAGCAGCACGGCAGTCGCCAAGAACAAGTGCCTTACAAAAGGTGGCAAAAAGGAAGCCAAGAAAGTGGTTGATTCGTTTTCCTTTTTTTCTTTTTTCTTTCTTGTTTTCTTTTTTTGAGACAGAGCCTCTCTCTGTCGCCCAGGCTGGAGTGCAGTAGTGTGATCCTGGCTCACTGCAGCCTCCTCCTCCCGGGTTCAAGAGTTTCTCCTGCCTCAGCCTCCTGACTAGCTGGGATTACAGGCATGTTCCATCATGCCTGGCTAATTTTGTATTTTTAGTAGAGATGGGGTTTCACCACGTTGGCCAGGATGGTCTCAATCTCCTGACCTCGTGATCTGCCTGCCTCGGCTTCCCAAAGTGCTGGGATTACAGGTGTGAGCCACCGTGCCCAGCTGGTTGATCCATTTTCTAAGAGTGACTAGTGTGATGTGAAAGCATCTGCTACGTTCAATGTAAGAAATATCATAAAGACACTAGTCACCAGGACTCAAGGAACCAAAATTGCATGAGATGGCCTCAAGGGTTTGTGCGTTTGAAGTGGGCCTTGCAGATCTGCAGTCAAGTTGCATTTAGAAAAGTCAAGCTGATTACTGAAGATGAACAAGGTAAAAAAACTGCCTAACTTTCATGGCATGGATCTTACCAGTGACAAAATATGTTTCATGGCCAAAAAATGGCAGACCATAATTGAAGTTCATGTTGATGTCAAGACTACTGATACTTATTTGCTTCATCTGTTCTGTGTGGGTTTTACTAAAATGTAAACAATCAGATATGAAAGACTTCTTATGCTCAGCACCAACAGGTCCGCCAAATTCAGGAAATGATGATAAAACCCTGACCCAAAAAGTATAAGACAAATGACCTGAAAGAATTGGCCAGTAAATTGACTTTGGACAGCACTGGAAAATATATCAAAATGGGTTGCCAATCTATTTATCCTTTCCATGATGTCTTTGTTAGAAAAGTAAAAATGCTAAGCCCAAGTCTGAATTGGGAAAAGGCATGAAGCTTCATGGTGAAGGTAGTGGTTCTGGAAAAGCTACTAGAGACCAGACAGTTGCTGAAGTTGAACAAGCTGATGGGTGTGAATCACTAGTTCAAGAATCTGTTTCAAATTCAGTCTTTTTTTTTTTTAAATTTTAAGTTCTGGGATTCATGTGCAGGATGTGCAGGTTTGTTACATAGGTAAATGTGTGCCATGGTGGTTTGCTGCACCTATACACCCATCACCTAGGTAGTAAGCCCCGCATGCTTAGCTATTTATCCTGATGCTCTCCCTCCCTCCACACCCCTGACAGGCCCCAGTGTGTGTCGTTCCTTTCTCTGGGTCCATGTGTTCTCATTAACTCCCACTTGTAAGTGAAAATGTAGTGTTTGGTTTTCTGTTCCTGTGTTAGTTTGCTGAGGATAATGGCTTTCAGCTCCACCCATATCCCCGCAAACGACATGATCTTGTTCCTTTTTATGACTGCACAGTATTCCATGGCGTATATGTACCACATTTTCTTTGTCCAGTCTATCATTGATGGGCATTACGGTTGATTCTGTGTCTTTGCTATTGTGAATAGTGCTGTAATGAACATACGTATGCATGCATCTTTATAACAGAATGATTTACATTCCTTTGGGTATATACCTCATAATGGAATTGCTGGGTCAAATGGTATTTCTAGTTCTAGGTCTTTGAGGAGTCGTCACACTGTCTTCCATAATGCTTGAACTAATTTACATTTCCATCATTTGATTCGTATAAATTTCTTTTTGAAATGTGAGTTACGATTTTCAGAATACTTTGATATAATTACATTTTTGGTTCCTCACAACCTCCATGTGAGGCTAAAAAAGCAAGCTTTTATTATGCCCATTCTACAGCTGAGACAACTAAGACAGGTTAGCAACTTGCCTAGAACCAACCATTTAGGCTAAATGGTAAAGTCAGGATTCAAACTGAGGTCTCATGCCAAATTCCATGCTACTCCATTGTACTAGTGAGTATTTTGCTTGGCCAGACATGTTACTATTTTATTTATCTCTTTACTCTTTCTCTGCTGTTTTGCAATAGCATAGTAGTAGTTCTAGAAGTCTACTAGTTCTACAGGTTAATTTTTTTTTTTATCATATCCCAGTAACAAATGGAGAGTCTTCAGTTAGTACCTATTACTTTTTTAAAAAGCCAAAGATATGGGATATTCATTTATACACATCTCACATAGAAGAAAGCAAGCAATAAAAGGGAAATGAGATGTTATTAGTTAATGGGTAGCATTTCAGTTTGGGGAGATGAAAAGCTCCTAGAGATAGATGGTGTTCATGGTTGTTTAACAATGTGAATGTATTTAAGGTCACTGAATCATATACTTAAATGGTTAAAACAGTAAATCTGATGTTATGTTTTATTATTTTATTGCAATGATCAAAAGGGAATAAAACATTTAAAAACACATCAAATTTTCATTGAAATACTGTCCAAAACATAAATTAGGGTGAAATCTAATATTTTTGAAAATCTGTTAAATATGCTGCTTTTTAATTTAAACATAATCTATATTTTTAAGTAAAATCTAAAGTAAAAAATACCTAAGTCCTATCTTCCATTTGAAGAGCTGGATTCACTTTGTAATGATTATCAAGTGAGTCTTGTGAAAATCAAGAGATCTGATAGAGGAAAGTAGAATATTTAACTGTACTAAAGGCCTGTCTTCCACAGCATTCACCAAAAAATGACCAAAGCGCACCATACTTGTGTTTATCTGTTGTTGTGAGTTAATTCATACAAAACTGAAAAATAAAACCAATAAAGCACATAATTTCCAATAGTTTGATATTCAGTATTGGTATTTTTGAACTCTTCTTTCAATATGTTTTGGATTGTAAGCTCCATGAGGACAGAGACTCGTCTTACGCTTTGCTGTATGCCCAGAATTCAGCAAGTAATAGAGGAAGGAAGGCAGGAAGAGAGGAGAGATGGAAGACTGATGACTTCATAAACATATTCAAACAGGCATCCCAAAGCGAATGAGAAATCTGCCAAATCTGAAACAACTGGTAGCTCACCAAGTTGACTTTCATTAGATCAGAAAGCTAGTTTTTTGTTTTTTGTTTTTTTTTTTAACAACAGTGCTCAGCAGATAGGGCAGGACCATTAATACCATCTTACTAATCTATAATCTGTTTGAAAGGAATAATGAGAATTTAGAACATTTCAGTAAAGTGCCATCATAAACAATGAATCCTAACACTCCATACATGAGGATCCCGTTACCTCTAAGATCTCCCCTACAAGGTCCCTGTCCAGGTAGAGAATGTAATTTCAAGCCTATTTAACAAGATTGTCATATTGTCACAATCAATTATTATCCTGTTTCCAATCATCTCATTTGTACAATGTACGTCAGAAAGAAGGTCACTAAGAAGCTGTTTTAGCTGCCTTTGGGATCTAGTGGGTGGTTTTGTTTGTTTGTTATCCTTGATTTGTGGTTATTAGAAAGAGTAGCAATGTTGGAATAACAGGAAATTAAAGCCATGCTCTTATTTGGTCAAAAGCCTACATCTTTTATTTCCTTCACCTAAATCCAAGAAAAGTAATCACAATAGCCAATGATTATTTATCCGGATGCTATAACATTTAATTTCTAAAGGTCAATTACTTTATCTCCCTCTGGGAGGTTTTCAGATAAAGATTTAATTTATCACATACCTTTGACCAAGAGACTAGGCTATTTTAGACCTAGAAAAGGAAGTTTTCTTAGTCTTCTGTAGTGAGGAGAGAATCTATCTTTTGAATACATGGAAGCATTTAGAAAAGGAGAAATATAAAAGCTGATAATGACTATTTCAATTCTTTTTAAAAAGTTACCATCAAAATAATGAAGTTTGAAAAATACTCTAAAAGAAAAATCTATAATTAAAAATAAAATAACAAGAAAGCTTGAGAAGTCTTACCATCTTTGAAAAGAAGTTATTCTGTAAGTAAGCACTCTCTCCCAATCATGCCAGATAACATCATTTCAATCACAGGAGGCACAATGAGGTCTTTTTATTGCTCCCTAATATGCAGTGAACTAAGCTGACAGTGCTGACTCTTCCTGGTTCAATATATATTTACCTGGCAGTATCTTTTATGTATTTCTCCCTTCCCCAATCCCCTTAAAGAGCAGTTTGCAAGATTTGTATATTAGGTCAATGTGAGTCCAAATCCATTGATTAAAGACAAATAAGCAAATAGCATTGCTTTAACAATTATACAATAGACTAGTGCAATTACTGTCTTCTCAAAAAAAGTTTTTAAAAATGGCATAATTATATATTCACTCAATAGAAGGTAATCAAGCCAGCTGTCAATCATTCCCACATTTCTTCTCACAACTTGCCTCAAGTTTTTAGTTTGCAACTAAGTTTTTATATCTGTTCTTCTTAGCTTTTCTTGAAACTAATTCTAAGGAAATATAATGGAAGAAAATTCATCAATAACCAACATTATTTGAGAACCAACAGAGTCTACAGAATAGAACTATGAATCTGTCATTCAAATATATGAAGAACTGTTTTGTGGAAGAGAGATTAGACTATTTCCATAGAAACCCAAAGGCTAGAAGTGCAATGGAAATTTCCCCAGTATACACTGTCAAACAAATAATCCTTTCAAGGACAGGTGAGGCTGGGAGGAGACTGTGTTTTGCATTAGAGGAAGGCTTTCTAATAGGTAATTTCATTGAGAGATGAAATGGGTTTCCTCAAACGGTGGGGAGTTCTGTATTACTAACAGCCTAAATGTTAGGGTGGACAAAATTCAAAAGGAAGGGATGCTAGAGAAAAGATCATGTGTTAGAGAGTGGCTGGGCTAGAAAACCTTCAAGGTCTCAGTGTAATGACTTGTACGTAGAAGTCCTTCTTGTTAATGCTACTGGCCAGCAAATAATGAAATGGGGTAACAGCCCAAAAGAAGTTTGTAGAATAGATGAATTTTACACATCATGTTATAGTGGCATATACTGTAAATTACAAATAGCTAGGTGGCAATGAAGTAAGGGAAGTCTGCACTAAATATCAAGACAAATTACCCGCAAATACAACCATTTTCCAAGGGAAGGAAAGAAAATCCAACTTAAATCTAACAAGGAAAGACACGAAAGACACTCTTTGATTCATTCGATGGGGTCAGAAAAGCTTGAGACAGTCTATAACTCTCAATGTTATCTACAGTTCTGAAATAAAAAGCTGTCTACAGTAAACATTATGTGACAACATCAATAGAAAGTCTCAATAAAAATTTCCCCAGTACATACTGTCACAGAAATAATCCTATCAAGACGGATCCCCTAGCAAATAGTTACTTTCTTGAAACAGCAACTATGTTTCTTGCTAGCCAAGTTTCACAAAGCTATTAAGCAGAGGTTTAGCTTCCCATGGAACTTTCTCTCTCTCCACCTGATGCACTACCATAAACTGTTAACATAAGATTTTAAGGTCTAATGATAAAGTTATGAATATTGACTTTGGCTGTTGCTCGTTCTCACTCAGTGATGCTGTTGATCAACAAGAAAAGTGGCAATTTGGGGTAAAGGAAGAATCAGACACTCATTTGTTGTTATCAAGGCAATAAACTGCCAAGTCGGCAATGATTTAAAAGGATTTTAACAAGGAGTGTAGAATGAAAAATAAAAAAGAAAGAAATTCAACTGTAATTAACTTAAAACATAAAAGTTAATGCTTAATCCTTTCAATGTAAATAATTTAAGAATAAGCATGTGTTCACAAGGGAAAGTGGGAAACACTATAAAAAACATAAAAACATGAATAAAAATGGGAGTAATCTTTTTATAACTTTTCCTTGCACACACTTGTTTATTAAATTATCTGCCCTGATGTGCTGCTGCTTGTTGTGGGTGTGATGGCTTCGAGGTTACTTTCCGGAGCTGGAGCATTGACTGTTCAGGCCCGCATTCCCGATGGGGCGACCGCAGTGCGCTCCATGGCATCTGGAGGTGGTGCTCCTAGTGATGGCAAGCAGGTGACTGGGCTGGAGAGAGAGGTCATGATGGCTGCCCTGAAGGGACTGGACCCTACAATATACTGACCCCCAAAGACAGCCTGCAAGGCAGGAACCAAGGAGGAGCCTAATTTAGTCCTGTCCATCACCAACAAGCATATAGGGGGCTGTGTCTGCGAAGAGGACAACAGCATCATCATCTGGTTTTGGCAGCGCAAAGGCAAGACCCAGCAATGCCTTAATTGTAGAACCCATTACAAGGTGGTGTCATAGCAGGTGGCCCACTAAGTCCACGCACTAAGTTACTCAAAATGTGCTGTAAAGTTTCTTCTTTCGGCCGGGCGCGGTGGCTCAAGCCTGTAATCCCAGCACTTTGGGAGGCCGAGACGGGCGGATCACGAGGTCAGGAGATCGAGACCATCCTGGCTAACACGGTGAAACCCCGTCTCTACTAAAAAAAAAAAAAAAATACAAAAAACTAGCCGGGCGAGGTGGCGGGCGCCTGTAGTCCCAGCTACTCGGGAGGCTGAGGCAGGAGAATGGCGTAAACCCGGGAGGCGGAGCTTGCAGTGAGCTGAGATCTGGCCACTGCACTCCAGCCTGGGCGACAGAGCGAGACTCTGTCTCAAAAAAAAAAAAAGTTTCTTCTTTCTGATAAAAATTAGCCATTGCACTGGCACCTTCTCTCATAAGTGGCTGGTCTTATTTCTTTCTGATATTTTTAGGTAGGCATGGAATATTCTTATGCTGGGAATAGCTATCTGTTAACACTAGCTTGCCATCCACTTACTTAAAGTATCTAATCAGTGTACAGTGCTTAGATCAATAACAAAAACAGATTGACAATCTATTAAAAATAAATCATTTAAATTGAAAACACTTAGCTTGAATCTGACAGGCAATAAGTGCAATATTTGAATAAACTTAATGTAACTATCTCAACTAATTCCATGACACCTTATTTGTCTTCATTTACAAGTGAAGAAATGGAGCCTTCAGGAGTTTAGGTTACTTAGGAAAGTCACAGGCTCGTAAATGAAACAACTAGTATTTGAAAACCGGTCTGTTTATACCATTCTCCATGCTCATAATCATTCCACTATGGTGTCATGCACCTGCTCACAGGGATCCCAAAATATGTGCAAAACAAAATGAACAACTGGAACCAAATGGAAAGTAGGATGCATGTCAGTAGAGCCATGACAAGGGTTTAAGGACAGGTTAGAAAAGAAGTGGAGGGAAGGGGAAGTACTCATGAAGCAGAGCACATTTGAAATGGCCCCTAGTAGAGTGATAAGATTTCAATAGGTAAAGAAGGACAGAATGGCATTTCATACATGAAGGAATTTGCATAGAATGAGTAAATAAATGCAAAATTGCAGAGCCTATTGGAGGCCTATAAAGAGGTGCTGCAGTTCAACTCAGTCATATATTAAAATACAAATTCCTGGTCAAGGAGTTGGCAATGGGGAGCTATTAAAGGCCTCTGAATGGGGTAAGGGGGTGTTGTATATTAGAACTCAACAGAAGTCACTATAGAATAGTGTGTGCCCAGTCATTCGTTGACACAGCACACATACGTGTGCCTATTATGTACCAGGCAGCATTTGATAAGTACTGATGAAGTCTCCCTTGACACACTTGCACTTGGCTGCTAAAACATCACTTTCTGGTTTCTTTCACCCTTCCGCAGTCTTCTTTTCTCAGTTTTCCTTATGTGTTTTGTCACATACTGAAGTATGCCAAGGATTAGTCCTCAGACCTTTTTCCCATCTTTGTCAAATTCTCACTCTAGGAGATCTTATTCCTACCCATGGTTTTAATACCATTTTTTATAACTATCAAATATATATAGCTGCAGTCCAGATCTCAGTCCTCACCTCCAAACTCCCCTTGGATAACTGACAGACATCTTAAACTTCAAGCCCAATTTAAAAGTTTCTCTCAAATCTGCTTCTATCCAAGTATTTCCCATCACAGTAAATAGCAACTCCATTTTGTCAAATGCGGAGGCCAAACACCTTTAAGTTATTTGTTTGAATTTCCTCTGTCTTTTACACCACACATGCAATCCACCAATAAATCTTATCAACTCTGCCTTTGAAACAAGCCTGGTCATCGCCACCTCTCATTCACACCAGGAGTTGGTAAACAACAACCTATGGGCCAAATCTGACTGATGAATGAATAAGCTTTCATTGAAACACAACCATGCTAGTTCATTTACATATTGTCAATAGCATACTTCAGCAGTTGTCAGAGTCCATATGAAATGTCAACCCTGGCCAGAGGTGGTGGTTCACACCTATAATCCCAGCACTTTGGACTGCCGAGGCAGGTGGATAGCCTGAGGTCAGGAGTTGGATACCAGTCTGGCCAACATGGTGAAACTCTGTCCCTACTAAAAATACAAAAATTAGCTGGATGTGGTGGCGGGGGCTTGTAGTCCCAGCTACTCGGGAGGCTGAGGCAGGAGAATAACTTGAATCCAGGAGGCGGAGATTGCAGTGAGCTGAGATCGCACCATTACACTCCAGCCTGGGTGATAAGAGTGAAACTCCATCTCAAAAAAACAAAAAAAAAAAAAAAAAAGAAAGAAAAAAAGAAACATAAACCCTAATATAGTTACCAGCTAGCCTTTAATTAAAAATTTTTTTGTTTTTGTTTTTTTGCTAAGCCTTGATCTGCATTCCTAAGGCTTTTCCCTGCTTTTGTCTCTTTGCTTCCACATACTATTCTCCATAAAGCAACCTGTGAAAATGTATAAAATTTTTCTGACCAATATGCTAGCCATATGTTGCTGCTTAAATTAAAATTCTATTAAATTTAAAAATTCCGTTCCTCAGGTGCACCGGCATCACTTCAAGTGTTCAATAACGACAAAGGGTTAGAAGGCACTGCAGATTTTAGAATATTTCCATCATCACAGAAAGTGCTACTGTTCAGGACCACCTTAAAACCAAAGTCACATCATTTTCCTCTACTTCTCTAAATCCTCCAATAGCTCTTTAATTCAATGTAAACATCTTTGCTATGGCCTATGATGTGATCACCCTCCATCCCCAGTTCCACAGCACTTCTCCGACCTCATCTCCCTTCATTTCTCACTCATCATCTTCTAATCCTACCAGTCCCCTCACAGTTCCTCAAAATGCCAAGCACAAGTTTCTTTCAGGTACTTTGTACTTGCTGTTCCCTCTTGCTAGAACATCTGTCTCCAAATATCTGCATGAACCATTTCCATACTTCTTTTGGCCTCTGCTCAAATATCACTTGCAGAGATCCCTTTCTTAATTAGCCCTTCAGTCCACTTTACCTTTATGGTGCTCGTCACCAAATGATCTATTATCTGTATCTTATGATTCATTAATACAATAATAGATATGATGTTATTAACATCTGTATTTCCCTACAAGTTCCAAAAGAACAGAATTTTTTTCTGTTTTGTCACTAATACAACTCCAGAGTCTAGAACAATATCATGTACACAGTAGATGCTCAGTAAATATTTGTTGAAAAAAATAAAAGATATTTGTGGAATGAGTGCTGAGTAAATGAACTTACGAATGAAAACACCCAGCAAATGACTCTCCAGAAGAATTAAGGTGCATGAGGCAATGCTTCAGAAACTGGTTTTGCTGCACTGACCTAGCTTCCAGATATGGTTTAAATGTTATCGTGACCTCCATCAAACTTTGGTCTGACTGAGGTCTCCTTTGGAGTAACTGGAAAAGTGAAGGAGTCTCAACAAAATAAGACTGTAAGACTTTTGAAATATCAGCCTGGGAAAACCACATCTGATTTAGCAACTCAAGACCTCAGACTAAACTTACCATTGATTAGTCTGACAGCCTAGGTTTAATTATAATCAATAATCTATCATCATTAAACTGTTAATAATTATGTAAGATTTTTGACTCTCACATAAGTTAAACTGGTCTGACTAGCAAATGCATGTACGTTTTTTGTTGTTGTTTACATAACTCAGGGCTTCACTTTTAATTTTAAATAAGTCACTATAAATAAATTCTATTTATTTAGTAGATCGAGATAATATTCTCAGCTGGGCATGGTGGCACATCTATAATTCCACCTACTCAGGAGTCTGAGGTGGGAGGACTGTTGGAGCCCAGGAGTTCAAGACCGGACTAGGCAACACAGTGAGGCCCTGTCTCATTAAAATGAAAAAAATAAGTAAGTTGGGCATGATGACTTACGCCTGTAGTCTCAGCACTTTGGGAGGCTGAGGTGTGCACATTACCTGAGGCCAGGGGTCCAAGTACAGCCTGACCAACATAGTGAAACCCCGTTTCTACTAAAAATACAAAAAATTAGCTGAGCATGATGTCACATGCCTGTAATCCCAGCTACTCGGGAGGCTGGAGCACAAGAATTGCTGAACCCAGAAGGCAGAGGTTGCAGTGAGCCAAGATCACACCACTGCACTCCAGCCTGGGCAACAGAGTGAGACTCTGTCCCAAACAAACAAACAAACGAACAAGAAAGAAAAAGAAAAAAATATATATCCTCCCATCAAGTACAAAAGGTAATGTCTTACCTGTGTTCTCTGCCAGAGACGGATAGACCATTTCTCTTGTTTTAAATAGCGTTCTATTTCTCCACTCCAACCAATCCCATCGAAGACTGAATGAATGAAACAGCATGGGAGGTGGAAGAGTGAAAGCAATTGTTCAAGGTTTAGCAGAAACTGCCCAAAGGCACCAGTCAGTGCCAGCTGCAGC
This sequence comes from Rhinopithecus roxellana, assembly GCF_007565055.1. Lineage (NCBI taxonomy): Eukaryota > Metazoa > Chordata > Mammalia > Primates > Cercopithecidae > Rhinopithecus > Rhinopithecus roxellana. Next base: position 59,555,683 of record NC_044554.1, read on the forward strand.
ACAGCAGACTTTGTTATAAACTGCCTGACCTCTTCTTCCCTCTTTTCTGCCCCTTATAACACTTTTTATTTTTGCTGTGAACCAAGCCAGCTACTTTAATGAGCAACAGACAAGTAGCATAAATACATTCACTCATCTGGCAGCTTTCATCTGGCAAATTTGTAACATATGAATTCCAAAGCAGGTAAATAATTTAAGATCACTAATGTAAATGGATAAGTAACACTTAACTCATAAATAATACTCATAGAAGAATTTTTCTTCTTTGAGGCATATAAAAGCAAATCTGTATGATGATCACTGACCTAAGAAAAGGTTAAGAGTAGTTTAATAAATGCACAAGTAGAATTCAGACAGACACAAATTTATTTTTCCTGTTACTACATCCATATGGCAACAATCCAATCTGTGAAGCTGAATTTATGAGGTAAGGGCATAACTCAAACCCTGCTTGTTTAAAAATGCAACAATTTAGGGCAGTTTGGAGTAGTGATATTATACACCACTTTGCATTTTGAATGGCAGTGAAATTTTACATTGATTTTCACAGCAGAAGACACTTAAATGAACACTCTAGTAAAAATTAATGGATTATTTTACCTTCCCCAATGACCTTTAAAATGCCTAAAATTCAAGGTGAAGTACCTAACAGTTACCACCTCTGCTTACTACACCAGTTGTATTACACCAAAGACAGGGTTTCAATATTTCCAAATTGGCTACTGATAGAGACATGCAATTGCCAAAGACAGGGTTGAACAATAGCCGGTTTCCCTTTCCCTGTGGAAAAAACAAAATATATTGCTTCCTTAGGACTCCTCATTCTGTAGAATCTTGATTTCTAAAGGAGAAAGAAATTAACTATTTTCTCCATTTAAAGAGACTGTACTCTAGATAAATGCAAAGGCAACAAGAATGTAATGAACTCAGGTAAAGCAGCTGAATACGTGTGGCCAGAGATACCAGTTTTCTCTGGTTTTATGTCTTAACACTCTCAAAATCAAAGTGCATTATCAGTAGACTTCCAACATTTCACTGCAACGAAAGAATAGCTTTCAGGCATCCAAGTCCCAAATGGGATAAGGGGCAAAGCCTATTTAGCAAGAAATCATAAAGCCACATTTTTATGTCTTTAGTTCTGACCTCCCGTTTGCGTGCCAGAATTTATATGCAGCTGCAAATTGCATCAGATATATAACTTCATCTCTGTCCCTTACTTTAAATTCAGTATGTTCAAACTCAATTCTGCCAGAAACTGTGAAGAATCTCAGGTTTTACCCTATTTGCAAGCTAACAAGTTGGCCTGCTATCATTTCACGAATGCTGGTAGAAGTTAAAAATAAACAAACAAACAAAAAAAACTTCCTGGGTCAAGGACAAGGATATTTTATTACTCCCCACAAAAATAGTAGCCAGAGTATCATCATTTAGTGGGAGGCATTGTCTCTTTCTTACAAGGCTGTTCACTAACCAACCATCCTTCAGTTCACAACCAAAAGGGTGTCACTGTGCCTCTGTTCATGAGACACGTACACAAGTAATCCATGGAGCACTGTCTCCAACAAATTCCTTCTTACCGTGTAAACCTGCCCCATGGTTACATGAAAAGAGACACCTGATGTATTAGGAAGTCATGAAAAAGACCTGGTGCTTTTGGTTGACCACAAAGATTCAAAAACTTACTGCATCATACACCAAGCATCATATTTTATCTGGATTTTTCTTTTTCTAAATCTTAAAACTGGCCTATGTCTAATGTGATAAAATCTGGCCTCTGACAACATTAGGAATAGGAATGAGACTCCTTGGCTTCTAAACATATCGTTTTTCTGACACACCACCCTGGCTTCAAATTATAAGAGAATCTCTCTCTTATTAATGATTCCAATTACCAGTTTTGATTCGTAGCTCTTTCCCTAAGGATACTATATGAACCTCAAACAGGTAACACTCAAAAGGTATATCTGGTAATGTTTTGAGGTATTTTTCTTTATAATAAGTTCCTATGAGTATGGGAAATAGTAAATTGCAAGGTAATGCCACTTGCTGATAAATGTGCAAAATACAGATTTTTTTCATAATCTTAATGAAAAAAATCAAAATGAAGCTCCATATTTTCTCATCTTCACCCAAAACCAAGGCCAGCCCATTAATTTAGTGATACGAAGAAAGAGTTCTCTGAATTTCAAGTTCTTTATTTTCCCTTAATTGGACACAGATAAATTCAAGAGCAAGTCTGCCAGAAGCAAAAGGAATAGAACAAAACTACCATTTCAACATCAAATACCACTAAGCTACATATTTACTGTAGGAAAATTGAAGGCTCCTATTTAAGCTATAAAGTTATATTCTAGCTCAAAAGATTTTCTTCTCAAAATTATCAGATACATTTAAGTCCTAAATAACTATTCACTGTTTTTGTGGTGGCACGCTTAGGATAGCAGTCAGGTCAGTTTGAAGTTATCTATCCTCTTGCTGGAATGTTCATTTTCTGCATCTCCGAATAGTCTATGTTCTGTTTATCTACCATGGAAATATTATGATTTGCTAAATACAATAGCAGGTTGCCGTTAAGTACCGTCAACAAGTTAAGCAAAATATTGTCCTGACTCTCTTGAAATTTATTTTTCTTTGGTATTTTAACATGAAAACAACTGAGGCAGGCATGCAAAATCCACCACACTATCAGAAATTTCTAGTTGTATAACTTGATATATTCCAAAAGGGGCTATTTTATTTTCTTTAACATGAATAAAAAATAAAATACCCCCAAAATAAGAGCCTATGGTCGACTGTTCCGTGCATTATGGTTCTCTTGGATAAACAGGTTATTTCCTTACCGGTGGTCATGCCTTCCGGTGGTCATGCCTTGCAGCCTCCTATTATGAAGGTTTATGCGCAACACTCATTAAATAAGTCCCTTGATTAGTTGCATATATAGCAGATTTAATTATTATTACTCTAAGGTATTACTATATTTTAACCTATTATGTATTGGCAAAATAGGTACTATACATTTTTTTTAGATAAGGAAACCAAGGTTCAGAGATCTTAAGTGAATGGCTTAAGGCCCAAGGCCGGAACATAATCCTTTATTGGTGAGATACTCTCCCAGAACTCCATGCTTAGCATTATTTCGGGGATAAATTCACTTACTCACTTAACGAAAGAGTATTCTAGTTAACGAGCTAGGAACTGGTAATACAGTAAGAAAAAAGAGACACAGATCTTGCCCCAAGAGGTCCACAGCCAAATGTGGTGATGGTGAAGACATATTAGACAATCATATACGATCAATCACAATCAGTGGGATAAGGTCCAATGATTCTGAACTCCTTTGCATACCTTCAACTCATCCATCCATCCATTCATCCATCCATCCATCCATCCATCCATCCATCCATTTCCATCCATCCTTTCCTGAGAAGAAGTTAGTTTCTTACAAGCATTATGCTAGACAGGGTTAGAAGACACAATGCTGAACAAGACACTGCAAACTTTTATAGAACTCTGGCTCGCTACATTAAAAACAATTACTATTTCTTGCAATGAGAAAGTATTGTTTCTGAGTTTCTGCCAATTCAATTTAATGAGAAATCACCAAAACTCACTTCAGAGAAATGCCATTTATGTTGTTTTTGTCACTATGCCTTATTAAAAATAATTTTGATTACTCAACTCTTTTTTGCAATGCTAACCCTCAAACCATGCACACAATGAAGAAAAGCAGCAGACAGACAAAGGTCTGAGGCATACAGCAAATAAGGGCATAACTAAAGGAATGAAGGCTGATGGAAGACGAGATGGAAGTCGAAATTTAAAAAACTCAAATCCACGACTTCCTGGAAAATAAATTACCTCTAGCCTAAAAGGTCTTCCTGCTTTTAATTTGTTTACTTTTTAATCTACGTGGAATGCCTACCACCGCATTACTTTTCCTAAAAATTCTTCTATGTGTCATGGTGTATTAGTTCGTTTTCATGCTGCTGATAAAGACATAACCAAGACTGGGCAATTTACAAAAGAGGTTTAATCGACTTACAGTTTCACATGGCTGGGGAGGCCTCACAATCATGGTGGAAGGCAAGGATGAGCAAGTCACATCTTACGTGGATGGCGGAAGGCAAAGAGAGAGAGTTTGTGCAGGGAAACTGCTCTTTTTAAAACCATCAGATCTTGTTACACTTATTCGCTATTGAGAGAACAGCACAAGAAAGACCCGCCCCCATGATTCAATTACCTCCTACTGGGCCCCTCCCACAAAACATAGAAATTGTGAGAGTTATAATTCAAGATGAGATTTGGGCGGGGACACAGCCAAACCGTTTCACATGGTTCGACATGAAAATCATGAATGGCTCCAAATGGACTGGAAGATGACTCTTTGGTCTTACATTAAGGGCCCTCCACAAATCCGGTCTATTCTCCCTAGAATGAGCCCTTTCCCTAACAAGACTGGGAAAGTGGGTCCACTCACTATCCCTGAACATGCCTATGCCCATAAAAATGTTCTCACCACTCACTTTTTCAGAGGATCCTTACTTTTCAGCTAATGTTTACTAAACATTCACCATGTGTTACATGACTATTTTATTTAATCCTCACTTCATGCCGGGACAATGGGCTGGCTTGGGTAGGTGAACACCTTCCTCCCAAATCAGTTATCCTCAGCACTGGTGGCTTCCCTGAAAAGAGAAAACTGCCAATTCACATCCGTCTAAAGGCATCTAAGCACTAGGCAAGCAGCTGACATTCTCAGACAACTTCTGTAGGCAGCTGGGGTCCTAAATTGAACTGTTGGGTCCTAAGTAGCCTCTGTATTCTCCACCAGTAAGAATGCTTCCTCATTCTTGCCCTGTGGTAAGGCACAATACCACTGAAATCCACAGAGTAGGTTCAGCAGAATCCAAACATAGTATACCTAGTACGTCCGCTTTTCTCTTGCTGACTGAGCCTTCTAAGTTTTCCCTTTCACCAGTAAAATCTATTCCTTAACCCATGCTGGGTGAGGTGGGCAATCAGTGTTGAACTCTGGTGCGTGATGAATGGAGACTTAGATGGAATCTAGTGAATGAAACCACCACCACCACGACAGTGCCTTTTGGCATGTGTCTCACTCGCTCTTTTAAGGCTGAGCTAAAGTCCCATTCCCTCTGTGAAGAAGTCTCTGATTCTCCTTATTAAAGGGAGTTCTTTAGCCTCTGTTTATAAGAGAGGTGATCCTTTAGCCTGTGAATAAAGCAAGGCTTTGAGATATATACCATCTTTAGTTAAGGCAATGTTTTCACAAATGTTAATTTTGGTTCCAATGACACTGTACACTCCCTAAGGGTAAGACAAGAGCCTTATATTTAGCAACTTCAACAGGACCAGATATAAACATGTAAAAAAATAAGCATTTAATGTATATTTGCTGGTTTTGTGTGTATAAGTATATTCTGAAGACCACACACTTCATCTACTCATTATTCACATATCTAATACACCAAGTACTGTGTTGGGCACTGGGTCCACAAAGATGCTGTCTTGGCACAAGAAGCTCCCAAGCTGGCAGTAAGATGAATATACAAACAATATATTCAAAAAATTTATGCAGAACCGTGAGGTAGTGTGGAGGGCACATCATGGAGGACCTCACGGGTTGGGGGAGGCAAGCATGTGCACAGCCAGAACAGTTACATTCTAGTAGTGCTCTGATGGATTAGACTAAAAGGGAGAAAATATCTACAACTGAATGAAAAGTACATCAACTCTTTAGTTATTAAATGAATAATACTAACCTAATAGAAGATTATTCCTATCATTGATAAAATTATAAAGCTCAATTAATGATCAAAAGTTCTCCCACAAGTTATTAACCTTGAATTACACACCAAAAGTAATTTCACTGATTTCATTTTTCAGCAGTAGCCACCTTAAAGGATAAGAAAATAGTGAACCTTTCAGAAGTTTTCACAGTTCATCTCTGGAATTTTTTTTATTGGAATCTATTCAGGATACCAATTTCTAAAATATGTAACAATGAAAGAAAAACTAAATTTCTTGCTTCTTACAGTTGAGCCCAAGAAACACAGAACTGGTATGAATTATGGCCAATTGAAGAAATGTACTTTTAAAGAATTTTTTTTTTTTTTTTTTTGGTTGAGATGGAGTCTTGCTCTGTTGCCAGGCTGGAGTGCAGGAGCATGATCTCAGCTCACTGCAATCTCTGCTTCCCAGGTTCAAGTGATTCACCTGCCTCAGACTCCTGAGTAGCTGGAACTACAGGTGCACACCACCACGCCCAGCTAATTTTTTGTATTTTAGTAAAGACGGGGTTTCACCATGTTGTCCAGGATGGTCTTGATCTCCTGACCTTGTGATCTGCCTGCTTCGGCCTCCCAAAGTGCTGGGATTACAGGCATGAGCCACCGCGCCCGGCCGAAGAATATTTTCTAACTAATGTAAAACAAATAAATCCTATCATTACAAAAATATTCTAGAAGTAAGCTCTTTTTGGGGGGCATTTTCATTTCCATATGTCATGATAGGGGACCATAATCTATATTAAAAACCATTTTATGTTTTCAAGTCTAACAGGCAAGATTAGATGTAGAAAGTACACACTGTTCTGTGAATAGGCAGAATGTCTCTTATAGATCCTTCTAAAGTAGTGTTTTTGCTCTTACATTTTTCTAAATCCTTATCTGTATACATAGGTTGCATTCACCCAAGACTCGCTCCCATATACAAGTATTCAGCTCTATAACAAGCCCTTATATTTTTCAATTTATTTTCTCCCACCCAGTGAAAGCCACTTAAAGACAGAGTCCCATGTCAACTTTTCATTGCTACATGCCCAGCACTCTGCAGTGCCCTGCACATTATAAGTATTCAATAAACATTTGCTGAATGGATGCCTAAATGAATGAAATGCATCTAGAAAAAGGATACTTAAGTATCATGCCAGAATAAACCTTTTTGAAAGCAGTGTTGTAGCATATAGTCCTTTAAGAATTTGACTTTAATAATTTAAAGAAGCAGGAAAAGAATGTCTCAATTGAGATACCATGTGCCTTCCATATTCTCTGGCAGAGTTAAGTGCTTTAATGATTCTGCATCACCTGTAAATGGTTCTCCCCATTTGAACAGGATAATATAGCAATCTGACAGTAACCTTCCAATGAAAAAATATGCTTTTTAGACTTAGAGTTAACATGGGAAGTAAACTGCTTAGCCTCATGTGTCTATAGTACAGACTCATGAGAATTAAAGAATCAAAGGACATTGGTACCCTAGCATCCTCCCTTCTTTTCCCTTCCTTTCCCTCACCGAATGCCTCTAAGAGTGAAAAGAAAACAACAAACAATGTCTGCTGAAACAATACACAAAATGCAGAAGAGGTAGAAAGTGGTCAGCTTTGAATTCAGCAGACAAGAGCAGAGATAAGTCTCTCAAAAAAAGAAAAAAAAAAAAAGAAAGAAAAGAAAATGTCCTATATTCACTCAAAATATAAAGATTTTTATACTGTACGACTGCTAGAGACCAGATCTGTTTTTGTAGTCTGCAGTCAGGTTACTGCCTTTTCTAGCTAACGTGTTCCGTGGTAATCACAAGACATGAAAGGATAATGAGAACAATGAAGTCTCAAAAATAACTGATTTGGGCAGAACTGTAGTCCCAGCTACTTAGGATGCTAAGGCAGAACAGTTACATTCTAGTAACTCTTTAGCCCAAGAGTTTGAGGCCAGCCTGGGCAACATAGCAAGACTCTGTCTCTAAAAGAAATTTTTAAAAAACGTATACTAGTTTGGAATTAGAGATACTGGAACACTCAGTACATGGTTGCCCACAGTTTCCATTCTCTGCTCTCTAGCCTCATTTATTTATACAACACAGGAAAAAAAACTGCTGCTCTTTTGTGATGATCATGACGATTCTGAGGAGTAAAGAAAAAACAGAAGACAAGAAGAAATATTAATGGAATCAGGTATCAGAACCATAAGAAAAGCTGGAGATCAACACATATAACCTATCCCATACCACAGATAAAAACGAAGCCCAGAGATGTGATGTCTTTCTCAAGGTCACACAGTAGCAGAGTAGAGGCTGAAGTCCAAATCTGCTTGCTCTTTTGTAGTCTAGTGCAGTCATTCCCGGTATCTGTATGGGGACTGGTTCCAGGAACAACCCCAGTCCGCTGCCCGCGGATGCTCAAGTACCTGATATAAAATGATGTAGTACTGGCATGTAACCTATGCACATCCTCCCACATACTTGAAATCATCTCTAGGTTACTTATAATACCTAATACAAGGTAAATACTAAGTAAATAGTTGTGCAAAAAAAGTCTGTACATGCTCAATACAGATGCAACAACATTTTGATTTACACTCAGTTGAACTGGATGCAGAACCCAGGAATATGGGGGACCAACTGTATTACTTTTATTATATTATGACAATGATTATAATATGAATGAAAAAGACAGCTAGATTTGAGTTCTAAAGATCAGGACTTGAATCCTGGCTGAGTCTTAGGCAAGTCACTACACCACTAGAGGCTTTGTTCCCACTCGGGTAAAATGGGGATGACTTGCTAACTAACTAATCGGTTACTAAAATTCCTAAACATACAATACAGACTATGGAAGAAACATCCAATGTGACCTCTCCGTCAGCACTCTTTCAGCAGCAAGAGGATGCAACAGTTAGTCAGAAGGTGGGGAGGGTTCCAGGATGGTGAACTGTGGCTCCAGCTGTCTGTCACTCCCTTGGCTTCTGCCTAGTCTATGGTCAGCCTGCCCTCAGATTATCTTCCCTTTAAACTGCAAAAGAAGGAAGACCTCTCTCTCCCAACTCTAGAAAGCTTCCACCTAGTACTGGCACTTATTGTTGGTGTTAGGGTGGGCCTGACAGTGGTTGTGTCTGCATCCAAGGCTCTGTGTATCCTATCAAGCAGGATAGACCAAGTCCTGGATCCACCATATTTCTATGTCTCAGTTGCCTATTGGTTTCCATTATAGTTCTTATGTTCTATGATACCGTATTAGTCCATTTTCATACTGCTGTAGAGAACTGCCCAAAACTGGGTAACTTATAAAGGAAAGAGGTTTAATTGACTCAGAGTTCAGCATGTTTGGGGCGGGGGGAGGCTCAGAAAACTTACAATCACGGCAGAAGGGGGAGGGGAAGCAAGGCATCTTCTTCACAAAGAGGCAGGAAGGAGAAGTGCCAAGTGAAGGGGAAAGAGCCCCTTATAAAACCATCAGATCTTGTGAGAACTCATTCACTGTCACAAGAACAGCATAAGGGAAACCACCCCCATGGTTCAGTTACCTCCACCTGGTCTCTCCCTTGACACATGGTGATTATGAGGATTATAACTCAAGAGGAGATGTGGGTGGGGACACAAAGCCTAACCATATCAAATACCTTTCTTGTGTTTGTTTACTTATTTTTTGGTCTTTCTACTCAAACAGAACCTTAACTCTAGATGATATCTTACTCACATTTATATCCCTAAGACTAACATAATGCCTACAGCACAGCAAGCATTCTGAATATTTCAGAATGATGAGATCAATGACTGTTATGTACCTTTGTGAAAAAAATAATTGGTAAGTCAAAGAATAATCCCCCCCATTCTGAGGGAGGTCACAATCTAGTTGGTAGGAATGAACATAGTTCATATTCCTTCACTATAAATTAAATTATCTTTTCTTACTTAGGCAACTGTGTAGAAGAGGAGATGAGTTGGTTATTCTTATAAAACCTACTGCATATAAGGACCTGTCTTTATTAGCCCTTTACTTTCTCTTTCCAGATAAGAATTCTTAGCTGTTTCATTTTTTTCCCTCAGGAATAACTTATTAAGGTGAATTTCATATAACATGAAATTAGCCATATTAAAATGACCAGTTCAGGGGCACCTAGTACAATAAATATTGTGCTATCACCACCTCTCTGTATTTCCAAAACATTTCCATCATCCCAAAGTAAGAGCCCTTACCTGGTAAGCACTTCCTCCCAATTGTCCCCTTTCCCTAACCCCTGGTAACCACCAATCTGCATTCTGTTTCTTCAAATTTATCTATTCTGGATATTCATATAGATTGAACCATATAATACATGACCTTTGGGGCCTGGCCTCTTTCACTTGGTATAATGTTTTGGAGGTATATCCATGTTGTAGCATGTATTGATAGTTCATTCCTTTTTATCACTGAGTAATACTCCACTGTATGGATATACCATTAATTTGTTTACCCATATATTTGCTGATGGCTATTTGGGCTATGTCTATCTTTCAGTTATTGTGAATACAGCTTTATTAATGTGTGTATATGTACTTGTTTGAGTCCCCTGTTTAAATTTTTTTTTTTTTTTTTTTTTGGTATATGTATCTAGGAGTGAATAGTGAAGTTATATGCTAATTCTGTGTTTAACTTTTTGAGGCACAGCCAAACCTGCCATCATGGTGGAACCCTTTTGTATTCCTACCAGCAGTGTAGGAGGGCTCCTTTTTTTTTTTTTTTTGAGACGGAGTTTCATTCTTGTTGCCCAGGCGGGAATGCAATGGCATGATCTTGGCTCACCGCAAACTCCGCCTCCTGGGTTCAAGTGATTCTCCTGCCTCAGCCTCCTGAGTAGCTGGAATTACAGGTATGCACCACCATGCCCGGCTAATTTTGTATTTTTAGCAGAGATGGAGTTTCTCCATGTTGGTCAGGCTGCTCTCAAACTCCCGACATCAGGTGATCTGCCCACCTCGGCCTCCCAAAGTGCTGGGATTACAGGCACGAGCCACTGCACCCGGCCAGAGGGCTCCATTTTTTTAATGTCCTGGCAAGCCTTGTTATTTTGCATTCTTATGTTACAGTCATCCTAGTGGGTGAGAAGTAACACCTTATTGTGGTACTTCGGTCTTTTTTAAGGCTCTAATTGTTAATACTTGCATTTTCTATTGACTACTTCTGAATGTTCTTGATGTTTGTCAAATCCACTTTATTTCACGGAGCTCAAATTTAGGCAAGGTAGGGAAACTTTTAGATCATCTTGATAGTCAAAGAGAACAACAAATCCAAAATGGGCATCAATGAATAAATAAACAGGAAGGCATGATAAGATAGTGAGTACTACAGTCAGTCAAGAACTATGGGCAACAGTCAGGAAATGACAATAATAAGAGGCACCCATAAGAAATGAACTCTCTCCCCCAACCAGGAAATCTCCTAAATGATTCCTGCTAGGAAAAGACTAAATGCTGGGGTTGGCCAGAAAATAATTTGGACTTTATCCTGTACTTTGCTCGCTCAGCTCTCTTAAGTGCACCTAAATAAGCATGGCTTTACAAATACTGTATTCAAGGGCTATGATAATGGCATTGACTATACACAACTACATCCCAGACTGACAGAGTCTGAGTTCCTCTAAGTGCCGGGGGTCTTATCAGTCTCCATCTCACCGAGTCTATTTTCCCTAAAAACATCCATGAATTGCTTAATACCATGTACTTTTATGAGACACTCAAAAGCAATCGTGTGTATTTTTATCAGTGGGTTTCAGTTTGTGCATCCTTCCACAAAAATCCATGAAACTCTCTCTATTTTGAGTTTCACGAAATCCATTTCTTTCTCATTTCAGTCTGAGCATTGCAATCTAGCTCTACAGGTAGCAGATTGAAATGTTTAGTGGCCCATTGCAGACAGATTGAATCTGAAAAGAATACAGCAATAAGAAAGAAGCCAGGCATCAATATCATACAGTAAAGCTCTCACCAATGACAGCGAAGATGTAGGGTGAATGATTGAGCATTTGTTAAACTTCTACCATTGTGAAAGTAACCTATTATTTTCCTGGTTGTGCACTGAAATGCCTCAATCACCAACAGAACAAGTCAGTAAAAAATGATATAGTTCATTTTCTATTGCTGTTTTTCCATGGGGACAGTGTGGTGTATCATACCTCTCACCCCTTGAACTGTACTTTACCAATACTGTGCTCAAAATCTCTTCCTTCCTTCATTTTGTAAAATGTTTTATATCTTGGTGGCAATCTTTTTTTTTTTTTTTTTTTTTTTTTGGCTGTTAAAATTAAGCCTGATGCCATGACATGGTTTTCTGATTTAGGAAAAGAACAGTATCTGGCAAAAAGTATCATGTCAAAACAAAACAACAACAACAAAAAAGAAATTAGTAGCAGCTGCCCTGAAATACATTTCTATCTCTGTGACTGCATACTAAAAATAGTTGAAGCTACTGGACAGATCTTACGCAGTAGCATTTTGTTTTTTTGTTTGTTTGTTTGTTTGTTTGTTTTTTGAGGCGGAGTCTGGCTCTGTCGCCCGGACTGGAGTGCAGTGGCCGGATCTCAGCTCACTGCAAGCTCTGCCTCCTGGGTTTATGCCATTCTCCTGCCTCAGCCTCCCTAGTAGCTGGGAATACAGGCGCCCGCCACCTCGCCAGGCTAGTTTTTTTTGTATTTTTAGTAGAGACGGGGTTTCACCGTGTTAGCCAGGACGGTCTCGATCTCCTGACCTCGTGATCCGCCTGTCTCGGCCTCCCAAAGTGCTGGGATTACAGGCTTGAGCTACCGCGCCCAGCCCGCAGTAGCATTTTGTATCTGCAACTACCAATATATATCACAACTAGTTTCTGTGTCCAAATCATCTCACCACTGAGTGAAATCCCCATACAAACTGAGCCATTAAAGACGCACTGACCCAGGCCTTTGAGCAAGAGGGAAGACTATGGATGGCAGTTGAAAGATCAAGTACAGAGGAGACAGCATATCTCCGAGGTCAGTCCCACCCTGTGATGGAAGCCTAGACCATCACCAGTGCTGCTTCTGCTGCACTTCCTCCCAAGTATTCTGTTTTAAATGCCTGGCTACTATGGCATACGATATTTCATTAAACTCGTAAGTTATTTTATGGCTGATAAAAATTTGACAACACTCATAGGCAAAGTGCCAGGAATCTAAAAGTAAATGCTGTTATTCATCTGCCATTAGATGCTAAGAGGATAATGGTGACCGATTTAAGCATGGTGTGATAACACATGTGTAATAATAATTACAGCAATAACAACAATCACAGTAATAGCAGTCTAGCTAATGCCTACAGCATTTACCATGTGCCAAGCACTCTTCGAAGTGCTTTACTCACAAAAATGCTATCAAGTAGGTTCTACTGCTATCCCCATATTACAGAGGAGGAAACTGAGACAAGAGATTAAGTCACTTGTCCAAGGTTTCACAAGGGGTTAAGGGATTGGCATTAAGGCGATTTGGCTAAAAAGCCACAGAGTCTTCACCATGACACTGAAACCACACACTGCTTTGGAAAAAAAAAAAGAAAACAGATTATGATAGTGATGAGTTTATCAGAGGATATTTTAAAACAATGCTAAACTGCTAAACTCACTATAGGCAATGAACACCTATAATCTTCCAGCTATGTGGTCTGAGGTCTGGCCAAAATACATTAAATATGATTATGTCCCCTTCTCTTGGATCAGATGTAATCAAAACCTTAATCTAATAACAAACAAGGTGTCTAAACAAATTGGCAGGTAGCAACTGTCACCTGCTGGGGCAGAGCCTGGTGACAGCCACTGCTGATAATCAGTTTGCAGGACGCTTCACTGTAGCTGACCGGTCTGTGCATGGAACTGTCTTGCCTCCTTTTTATCTTTTCTTCCTCCTTGATGTCATCTCCTACGTCCTATTCCTCCACAAAATCTATATGTGTCTACAGCACCTCCATCAATGTCCACCTTGGCAGACACTGCCTGGTGATAACTTGTTGTCCTTTGCAATTACACAGACTACACTAGTAAAGAGGAAACTGGTTATCAGAACCTTTCTGAACACAGTGCCCATTACGAATCTTCCTGCTGTTATTGACGAGAAGTAGCCATTTGTGCGACCAGATCAGAACAGCCATATCAGATGTCATTTCTTTGAAGACATTACCAAGCCTAATACTCCAAAATAACTGCTCTGAAAAAATGCAACTGAATGATGAACAAACTCATATACTCTAAAATTATTAAATGTGGACATTTGGTAAGGAATTCTTACAAAGAGTGTGACCATGGAAAGAGACAGTACAGTAGTGGAGCTATGGATCCATGGGGTCAGACCAACTGAGATTTTTGTTTTCTGAAACCACTTTATTAGGCTATGACTGACAAACAAGATGCTGTACATATTTAAGGCATGTAACTTGATGAATTTGTAAGTAAGTATACACCAATTACCTTTCCAGTTACTTACAAGCTGTGTAATCTTGAGCAACTTTCTGAGACTCAGTTTGGTCATCTTTAAATGGGAAATAATGATAATGCCATAAGTTGCTGCAGAACTTAAATGAGAGAATGAACATGAAGAACTCAGCACAGGGCCCACAACAAAATGGCAACTTCTTTCTCATCAGAATTTAATCTCTACAATGGCAGGGAATCTTGTCTGTTCTGCAGCACATAATAAATGTCCAACAAATATTTATTGAATAAATAAATGAATAAATGTGTTGACTGACTTCTTCCAATCCATTCAATACCAATTAATATTGATCTCTGTTTTCCATGCTGTGGAACGGAATTCTTTTATTAGGACGAGGTAACTTACTGAATTCTTTCGTATCAATGTTCGCCATCTAGCCAACTAAACTGTTTGTTCTTTCCCAAACTCAGTATCATAAACTCAACAACAGACTATAAAAAATGCCTCAAATTCTTCATTTATTTTAGTTTATCAAGTCACATATGAAGAATTCCTATTTTTCTGTATTGGCCACATATTCTTCCTTTTTGTGTCTTTTTCTCCTTGCAATAAGGAGTCATATACTTTCGCCTCACCTTATACTAAGAAGTCAGTACTCCTACTTCCAACTTCTGAGTCTGAAAGTTTTTATTAGATTCTATCTTGAAGATTTCAAAACAGCACATTATAAATAATATGAACCACAGAGCACCTTAAAAATTTCTGGTATTTTTATCATTCCATTATCTAAATAATTGTTCACTGCCACTCATGATAACCAGAACTTCAGAATTTCAAAATCCAGGAATTCCATTCCATCAAAACCAAAAGTGAGGCCAGGCACAGTGACTCATGCCCATAATCCCAGCATTTTGGGAGGCCAAGGCAGGTGGATCACTTGAGGTCAGGAGTTTGAGACCAGCCTGCACAACATGACAAAACCCCGTCTCTACTAAAAATACAAAAATTAGCCAGGCGTGGTGGTGTGTGCCTGTAGTCCCAGCTACTCAGGAGGCTGAGGCAGGAGAATCACTTGAACCCAGGAGGTGGAGGTTGCAGTGAGCCGAGGTCATGCCACTGCACTCCAGTCTGTGTGATGGAGTGAGGCTCTGTTTCCAAAAAAAAAAAAAGATAGCAAATATTGTTCAGAAATAAGCACCTGGGAGGTGAGCACAAACGGGGCAGATTCCTAAAATCTACACTAAAATAGAAAACTTAATTAATTGGTATTTCATTTTCAACTTTGTCTTTGCTTCTCTTTAACAATGGCTTTTTTTTGAGTTGACTCTTGCGGAGGAAAAAAACAACAACAATGGCTTTTCTGTCATCTTTTATTTTCTTTGTATATGTCAATACAGAGTCTCGCTCTGTCACCCAGGTTGGAGTGCAGTGACATGATCTTGGCTCACTGCAAACTCCACCTCCCTCCTGGGTTCCAGTGATTCTCGTGCCTCAGCCTCCAGAGTAGCTGGGATTATAGACATACACCACCACATTTTCTGTCATTTTCTTGACTAATCATGGATCTATGTTAAATTCTATACTTTTACCTGTAAATGCTTCAATACAGATCCTTCAAAGAACCTTACAATGAATTATGTCCCAAATTAGTCTCTTAGCTTCAATTCTTTTTGGTTTTTTGAAAGCACAGGCAAAAAAAAGGCCACTTAATGTGTACACACGCATGTCTTATAAGAGCTCTGGTTCACTGGGATAGAGACAGTGAAAGCTTGAAGTTATACATGTCTGTGTTTCCCCAAATTCACAGGCTGAAGCCCTAATCCCCAGTGTGACAGTATTAGGAGGTGGGGCCTTTGGGAGGTACTTAGATTTAGATGGGGTCATAAGGGTGGGGCCTCATGACGGCATTAGTGCCCTTATGCAAACAAGAAGAGAGAAAGGTGCTCTTCCCTCCCCGCTTTTCCCCTTGCTCCAACCATAAGCCATGAGGGGATATTAAGCACTTCAAATGTGGCTAGTCCAAACGGAGATATGCTCTAAGTGTAAAATACATGCTGGGTTTCTAAGACCTAACATGAAAAAAAGAATGTAAAATATCTCCTTAAAATGTTTATATTGATTACAGATTGAAAAGATAATATTTTGGATGTACTGGGTACAATAAAATGTATTACTAAAATGTATTTCATTTATTTCTTTATACTTTTTTAATGTGGCTCATATTATTTCTATTGCAAATAAAATTACATTTGTGACTTGCATTATATTTCTGCTATCAGAGAGGGCTCTTAGTCAACCAAAAGCCATGTCTAATGGTGACTTGGGGGTTTCCACGTATGTGTGTATAAATGTAAATGTAAGTACAAATACTAATATGTTTGTGCACCTCTCCTTTGTTGTATCCTTTTGTAACTGATAAACCTATTCTGTAAATTCTTATGAAGTAAAATCATAGTAGCATGCTGGAAATTACTTATCTGGATATTTTTGGTACAATAATTTAATTATATTGAGGCTAATGGAACTAATAAAAAAAATACACAATTTTTCACACACACAGATACAGACTTGCACGTACATACACATATGGTGGTCATCAAAATGACATTAATTCAAACTTGTTGGGAGGGAAGTTTATACAAAACCTGGCAGAAAAGTCAGGTGGATACTACACTTTTTTAAAAATTAAGAGAGATTATTTCTAAAGTTATAATTGCACTGGAACTGCTAGTTAAACGCTGTCTGCTTCTAGTAGAAATTAAGTTTAAAAAACAAATAAAAATACAGTAGTTCCTCCTTATCTATAGTTTTGCTTTCTGTGGCTTCAGTTACCTGCAGTCAATTGTGTTCCAAAAATATAAAATGAAAAATTTCAGAAATAAACAACTCATGCATTTTAAATTGCACACCCTTCTGAATAGTGTGATGATATCTTATGCTGTCCTACTCTGTCTCATCCAGGATATGAATCATTCCTTTGTCTAGTGTATCCATGAGTTTTATGCTACCTGTCCGTTAGTCACTTTGTAGCCATCTCGATTACAAAGTCAACTCTCAGATGGGTATTGCAGTGCTTTTGTTCAAGTACTCCTTTTAACATTTTTGGACCACAACTGACCACGGGTAACTGAAGTCACAAATAGCAAAATTGTGGATAAGGAGAAACTACTATATTTTTATTTGTTTAGTAACTATAGTTTCTACTAGAAGTAGACAGAATTTAACTAGCAGTTCCGGTACATTTATAATTTTAGAAATAATCTCTCTTAATTATTCTTCTTCTTATTTTTTTGAGATGGAGTCTACCTCTGACCCCGAGGCTGGAGTGCAGTGGCATGATCTCAGCTCACTGCAACCTCTGTCTCCCAGGTTCAAGTGATTCTCTTGCCTTAGCCTCCTGGATTGCTGGGATTACAGGCATGCACCACCACATCTGGCTAATTTTTGTATTTTTAGTAAGAGACGGAGTTTCATCATGTTGGCCAGCCTGGTCTTGAGAACTCCTGACCTCAAGTGATCCACTGGCCTCAGCCTCCCAAAGTGCTGGGATTATAGGCGTGAGCTACCATGGCTGCTTCTCTCTCAATTTTTAAAAAATACAGTATCTACCTGGCTTTTCTGCTAAGTGAAAGGTGAAAGTTCTTAATTTAGGGAAAGAAAATAAAATCATATGCTGAGGTTACTAAGATCTAAGGTAAGAACAAATTTTCTAGCTGTGAAATTGTGAACAGCAGATTCTTATAATTGTTCACCATGTTGAGCAACCCTAATCCAAAAGTCTGAAATCTGAAATGCTCCAAAATCGGAAACATTCTGAGCATCACATGATGCCACAAGTGGAAAATTCACATGTGACCTCACGTGACAAGTCACAGTCCAACTGCAGGTGCACAACACAGTTTATTCAGCACTCCCAAGGGACAAATGACCCTCCCAGGAAGGATATCTTTCTTCCCTTCAGCTGCAGTGTATCTTCCACACACATACCCAGATTCTCCCCATAAAAGCACGCTCACAAAGTGTAATACAATGCCACATGTACAAGCCAGATGCAGCAAGGACAGGTTCCCCAGGATGAGGCTAAGACCTATGTGCATTAGTCACTGTGTTTGTGTGCTTATTCTCTGCTCTGTGGTGAAAGATATTGTTGAAAATGTCAAGAAGGCTATGAAAAACAGTGATCGGAAAAAGAGAAAGCATTTGTGTTTCTCTATAGCTCTGAAAGTCAGGCTGTTGGAGAAACTGAATAGCAGTGTTAAGTATGAAACATGTCACAGAAGACTATGGTGTTACAATGACCTCCATATACGACCTGAAGAAAACAAGGATAAACAGTTGAAGTTCCATGCTGAAAGTGATAAACAAAGTTAATGAAACACAGAAAAACACTGCAGAAAGCTAAAAATACAGATCTTAGGGATGGCCATGGCAGCTCACACCTGTAATACCAGCACTTTGGGAGGTCAAGACAGGAGGATCACCTAACTGCAAGAGGTCAAGACCAGGCTGCGCAATATGGCAAGTCCTCACCACTATTTAAAAAACAATTTATTAATTTTAAAATCTTAGGTGTTGAAAGAGGGGACTCATCAGTGTCACAGTGAACACATGCCACTTAATGGTATGCTGATGATGAAACAAGCAAAGCTCTATCAAGATGAACTGAAAATTGAAGAGAACTGTAAATATTCAACAGGCTACTTGTAGAAACTTAAGACATGGAATTCAATTTGTTTTAAAGATTTATACAGTGAGAAAGCATCTGCTGACCATGAAGCAGCAGAACAATTCACTGACGAATTTGCCAAGGTCATTGCTGATGGAAATTTGATGCCTGAACAAGTCTATAATGCTGTTAAACATCACTGTTTTGGTGTATGGTCCCAGAAAGACACTGGCTACAGCTGATGAGACAGCTCCTATAGGAATTAAGGATGCCAACGACAGAATAACTGTGCTGGGATGTTCCAATGCAGTAGGCATGCATAAGGATAAATTTGTTATGGTAGGCAAAGGCTATGATCTCACTGTTTTCAAGGAGTGAATTTCTTACTAGTCTATTATTAAATGAACAAAAAGGCATTTATCACCAGGGACATCTCTGATTGGTTTCTGATTGGTTTCACAAACATTTTGTACCAGTGACTTGTGCTCATTGAAAGGAAGCTGGCTGGGATGACAAATGCACAACTTTATTATTCCTTGACCACGGTTCTGCTCATCCTCCAGCAGAAATTCTCATCAAAAATCATGTTCATGCCACACATACTCCCCCAAATGTGAATTTATTAATTCATCCATGTGACGAAGGTATCCTTACATCAATGGAGAGTGAATATAAAAATGCACTCTTGAACAACATGCTAGCAGCAATGAACATTGGTGTGCTTGTGGAAGATATTAAAAAGGAGTTTAACATAAATAATGCTACATATCCTATTGCCAACACCTAGAACACTGTGACTAAAGACACAGTGGTGCATGCCTGACACGGCTGCTAACCAGTGACTACGTTCAGTGATAATGATGAACAAAATGCTGACTTTGAAGGATTTCACATGCCATGTGAGAAAAAAAAATGTCTGATCTCCTTACATATGCAAAAGATGTATCTTCAGAATCCATCAGTATGCTGGAAGAAGTGGATATTAAAGAAATTTAACATTGATAATGAGGCTTCAGTTATTTCACTCATTGACTGATGACAAAATAACCAAAATGGTTCTGAATCAAGGTGATTGCATAATAGTGATGATAAAGATGGCATTGTTAACACTGCAAAATTACTATCTACAGACAACATGGTGCAAATATGTGATGAGCTTATTGAAGGACTAGAGCAGTGCACATTCATAACAGAACATGACAGTTTACAAAATTAAAGAAAGACTTCTAAGACAAAAATCATTATGGAGTCGCAGATGACTCTGCTGGAAGCATTTTTAAAAGCCACCCAGCAGAATGCTTCCTTATCCCTAGGGGATCCACTTCCTGGACCCTCAACTGCTTCTGATGTTTCTTCTCACCTAAATAAATAAAATACAGGCTAGGTGCAGTGGCTCACATCTGTAATCCCAGCGAGTTGGGAGGCCAAGGCAGGAGGATCACTTGAATCCAGGTGTTTGAGACTGGCCTCGGCAACAGAGCAAAAAAATTTTAAAAAATTGGCTGGAAGTCATGATGCCCACTTGCAATCCAGGCTACTCAAGAGGCTAAGGTGAGAGAATTCCTTGAGCCCATGATGTAAAGGTTGTAGTGAGATGTGATCACGCCACTGCACTCCAGCTTGGGCAACAGCATGAGATCCTGTCAAGACAGACAGAGGAAGGAAGGGAGGGAGGGAGGCGACAAAGCCGGCTGTGGTTCAGCAGCTGATGTGGGTGTTCTGGTGATGCTGCTGTGCTGCTTAGATACCCTGAACACATTATGTTTTCACTGTTTTAATGGTATGTTATATATTTTGCTATTAACTATTTATGTGTGAATAAGCGAAGCGTAAGAAAATGATTGCTTATCAGTAGCATATATACTCAGAGTCAGAAATGATGATCGCTTGAGCCTGGGAGGTCGAGGCTGCAGTGAGTCAAGATGACCACACTGCACTCCAGCCTGGGCAACAGAGGGAGATACTGTCTCGAAAAGGGGAAGGGAAAGGAGGAGGAGGAGGGGAGGAGGGGGAGGGGAAGGGGGAGGGGAAGGGGGAGGGGGAGGCGAAGGGAAGGGAAGGGAAGGGAAGGGAAGGGAAGGGAAGGGAAGGGAAGGGAAGGGAAGGGAAGGGAAGGGAAGGGAAGGGAAGGGAAGGGAAATGACAGTGATTCCAAACAACCACAGATTGTCCCCATGGGTGGCTGAGATACTGACACCTTTGTTTCCTGGTGGTTTAATGTACACAAACTCTGTTACATGCACAAAATTATCACAAATATTACATAAAGTTATCTTCAGGATATGTGCACAAGGTGTATATGAAAATAAATGAATTTTTTATTTAGACCTGGATCCCATCCTTAAGAGATCTCATTTTATATATATGCAAATATTCCAAAATCTGAAAAAAATCAAAAACATTTCTGGTCCCAAGAATTTCAGATAAGGGATATTCAACCTGCATTTTATTATTAGTTATTGTTGTTAACCTTTGACTGTGCCTAATTTATAAATTAAATCTTATCACAGGTATGTACATATAGGAAAAAACACAGTGTATATAGGGCTTGGCACTAGCTATGGATTCAGGTATCCACTGGAGGTCCTGGAATGTCTTCCCCATGGATAAGGCGGGGAGTCACTCTAACCAACAACCAGCATAACAAGGCCCCAGTGTAGGCAAAATCCTTAACAGTGTCTAAAACACTGTTGCTTAAGCAGGCAAATGTTTCCCTTTTCAGCTTATTGATCTTGTTTAATCAGGTTAATATTCTCCTTCATTAAAATCTTTAAGGTAATACTATGCTTCAACTCACTTCCAATTCAGATTAATGCTGAATGATGAAGTCTCTTGCACCCTGTGGAGATCTTTTTGGGGCATGTAAGAGTTATTTGGATAATAAAAAAATTCTCAAGTCTAGGACATTTTACTTTGCATTATCTATGGTGAAATCCAAGTTGGAAAAGTAAGATTTCATATGTGTTCTTAACTCTGGTGGAATACTACTTGTAAATTCAAAGTAATGTTTATTTTCATTAACATACATACCTGTATTTTTATTCTCATACTGCTTACCTGGTCTTTTCTATTTATTATACCAGGTAAGAATACATTATAATTTTTTTTCTTGGTAGAGACAGGGTCTGGCTATGTTACTCTGGCTGACCTTGAACTCCTGAGCTCATACTAAGCCTAATATTTGAATTTGATCAAGTTAAATTAACTTACAACAGACACTACTAAACTAAGTTAATATTGACTATCAGAGAAGCCCTCTTTTTTCCCTTTACTAACTAAAAATAAGGGCCACAGACAAGGGTCCCTGTAGTGTTCCTTAGACTATATTTGATACTTAAGTCTCCACATAAAAAACAATTACCAAGCCAATCTCCTTCAGCTAATAAAAACATAAATCCAGTGAAATAAACAAATGTGGATTGTCTATTATTTGTTATAACACAATCTAATATAATCTGACATATACATCTTAACTAAGACCTATTAGCAAAACAATGACTACAAGCTGAAATTCACAAATCCAAAAGCTGAGTATTTGCCCATGTGTCTCCTCAGATAGCCCCCTTGCTAATGAATAAATGGAAACAATTTCCTGCAATTTTGGAATTTGTCAAAACTCATAGAGCATATCAGAGTTGAATATAAGAAAAGAGCCCACAACCAATATATTTTCAATATCTTTTGTTAACATACAAAGTTGAGATGACTTTGATATAAAGAACTTGAATCAACATCTTACAGAATAGATTAGTGCAGCTCCTCCAAATTACATCCTGAAAAAAAAAAATAGTTCCTCAAGAAAAAATAAGAGTAATTTTGAAGAGGGATTGTGTTAACATATAACTGTAAAATATTGTGTGTTATAGCAATCTCTTTGGCACTATGCACTTTAGCCCATTATAGTTGAGAAAAGTCCTGGAGTCAAAAGTAAAAAATATTATTAACTTTTACTTGAGTTTTTTCCAAAATCCATCTTCTCCTCCACTGGCCATGATTCCAGTTACGTTTCTTGGAAGCAACAGTGTCACGTGGACTGTAGCTAGGCAAAAGCTAGTTTTTTGAAAAGTATATAGGATTGACTGACAAATGAGCATAATGTCAGACTAAATCTAAGGGACAATCTGTATGACTTCAGCAAGCTATTTAGCTACCTCAGACCTCAGTTTTTCTAAAAATAAGAATCATAACATATGTCACAATTATATAATGTGAAATCAGTTGTTCTGTTACATTTTCTATTGCAAACAATAAATTTTATTCATTAAATCAAAATCAAACATTTAGTGAATGTTCAATGTTTCAGACTCTATGGGAGCTCCCAGAGATGGTCCTTAAATGAAGGAGCTCATATGTACTTGAGAGGACTGTGAAAGTTGTCCACGTCAAAAGACAGTCACTTATGTCAAACTCCAACAAAATGGAGCCAGGATGCAATGAAAGACAGGCCCTCATGCACATTTGCTTGACAAAAGGAATTATCATAAGAGACTGCCAAAACCACAATGTTACATAAAGCCTACTGCAACCGTACATACAGATTAGTTCTACGAGGAGACCTGCCCAGCAACTGCCTGTTCCACTAATGAACTGATGCCAAACAGCTACCGTAACCTCCCTCATTTTGCCTTTACAGACTCTTACCTTCCCTTGCCTCTCTGGAAGCGCCTATGATCCATCATAGCAGGAATATCCTGGATCGCTCCCCTGCTATTCCTGAAGAAACTCTTTGGAGAGTTGATCTTTCTGTTGCTTATTTTAGGTTGATAAGACATACACTTAAAAAAACCACTGCAGGTACAGACTGGGGGAAAAACACTGACTCAGTCTAGAAAAGTGTCAGGCGGAGAGGGCTCTTTTGAAGAATGGACCTGAGGGGATGCACACCAATTTGCTCCAGGAGCAGCAAAGGGAAAGAGAATTTCAAAGAGAGAGAAGAGTGTAAGAACATGCATTTTTAAACCCTCTAAGTTAAATACATCCCTCTCGAGATTTCAGACTAGCCTCTTTACTGTGTATTTTAATTTCACCTGTGCAAATATTTATATCTTATCAATGTGATTCTAAAAAAAGTGAATGCTGATACTAAACAATAACATTACTTCTAGAAAGCAACCTCAAGTTAGTGCACAGTTTTACAAGAAATATAATATACATGCTACAGAACTTCAAAGCACATGCCTATTTTATTCCCTACTTTTTCATTTTCATAATTTATTGTTACAGTCAGCTTTTAATTTCCATATTGCAGACACACATCATACACAAATAAATTAACCATCACCTTCTAAACCTTAATATTCTATGCAAAATCACAGTACAAGGCCTCAAAGCCACCAAGACAGAAAAACAATAGCCAACATACTTGCCGTAAGAAAAAAACAAGGCACAGAGTGTGTTAAAGTAATGTGCACACTGAATATAGGTTGCTGTTTTTATAAGTTTAAGAAATAGTTATATAGTCTGTAGTGTGAAAAAATAGCTGTATATCTACATGTATCGTATCTGCTTCTTTTTTTTTTTTTTTTTTTTTGACACCACTCTGTTGTCCGTGCTGGAGCGCAGTGGCGTGATTTTGGCTCACTGCAACCTCAACCTCACACACACAGGTGAGTCTCCCACCTCAGCCTCCCAAGTAGCTGGGACTAAGGGCGGGCACCACCACACCGGGCTAATTTTTGTGTCTTTTGTAGAGACACAGGCTGGTCTCAAACTCCTGGGTTCAAACAATCGTCCTGCCTTAGCCTCCCAAAGTGCTGGAATTATAGGCATGAGTCACTGCAACCAGCCTGCATCTTCTTTAAGAATAACAGTCTCAACACAGAAGTGAAGGCACTATTTAAACTATACACAATGTTTTTTAAAAAAACAATAGCCTAGGATTTCCACCCCCCCTTCCCCGCCCGCCATGGAAAGGCACTGATACAGAGAGCAGGGGTAAACAAAACACAACACAACCAAAGTCACAAATATAAACCAACATAATTTTTTTCATAAATTATTTACATTTTTTAACGAAATAACTTATTCACTTTCTTCTGTTTTTCAAAACAGAACACATATGCAGTTAGTACAACACATTTATAAACCAGCTAAATTTGGTTTTACTATAGAGCTGGTGATAGACTCTCTTCATTGACCAAAACTTGAGTCGGCCTCCTCTGAGTCCTTTTCTGAGTAAGCAGACATTGGGCTTCCCTCTCTGCTCTTGTAGAATCCAGTTAGAGCTCAAGAATCCTGCTAAGTCGGTTTAGGGAAAATCGCCCACCTTTGGTATCTGACCACCGTGGATAACTTATCATCTGGCCTGCCTTCAACAAGGGTCCTATCAGGTCGAGTTAGCCAGAAACCCCTGCAGCTGATGCTTCCACTTAGGGACTTTCCACCCAATCCTGCATCATGCTCTTCAGTTATAAATCTCCGCTTGTCCTTGTTGGAGTCAGGGTAGAGCCCAATCTCTCTCCCCCACTGAAAGGCCCCATCGCAGTGGTCCCCATACTTATGGCCACGACCCCTTGAATAAAGCCTCCCTCACCATCTTTAACAAGTGCCAAGAACAATTTTTTTCTTTAACACTGCTTTTATTAAGAGAAAAGAATATGAGCTCTGGAGTTACACACCTCTGGGTCCCAAGCCATATTCTACCATTAACTAGTTTTGTGGCTTTCTGTAAGTTTTAAAAACCTTCAGTGCTCAATGAAAAAAAGGGAAATAATAACATTCACTTTACAAAATTATTCTGAGTGAAATAAGATAATCTGTATTGAAGTGTCTTCCCCTTCCTTAAACTTGAAAATAAGCTACTTAGTCTCCCAATTCCTATTTTCTCCTGTGAATAGAAATAAAAATTTTAAAAAATCAGAGACAAGGATATTAATCAAAGAAAAGGAAAAAGATGATATATCCAGTCTAGTGAAAGGACAATCTCTTTATCTTGAAGCATGACAGAACACTAGTATCACTATGAGAGCTTTGGAAAAAAAAAAAAAGAAAGACTTCTCCAGTCCCAAGCCTTACCCTATAGTATCAGAATCACCAGGGATGGAGTGTAGGAGTAAGAACCACTTTCAAAGTTCCCTAAACAACATGATGCAGCCAGCCCTACGCTTAGAACAAATTTGTTACAACAGGTAACAGTCCTGACACAAAGTTTGTGCTCAAAACATGTTTATTAAATGAATTATTGCATGACTGACTAATTGACCCACTTGTAAAATCATTAAAAAGAAAAACTACACTAATGATGTTGCCAGGGACAAGAGATGTAGTGAAAAATAAGACATTTTGCCTTCATGACATAGTAAGGGAGAGGCTGATATATAAACAAAGAAATTAAATAAAATTGTGGTAAATGCAACAGCAGAAACATAGTAAAGAGGAAAGCGGGATTAATGTGCTGCTCTAAAGCAGCTATAAGAGATTAATAATTATGTTATTCTGTTGTCAATATCAATAACAACAACCAAGATAATACAGAAAAAGAGACCAGAATTTGAGTGGAAACATTCATTTGTTTTGCATTTAAAATATTGTTAACATAAGACCATGAGGTACATGGGAGAAAAAAAGAGGAGCTTTATTTTCTATAAGCAATATGCAGATTGGGGACCGGAAGCCTACAGTGCAAACTGAAAATGTGTTGGCTCTGAGGATGGGTTGGAGAGTCAGAGATTATGAAGGCAAAAACTGGAGGACAGAAGAGGGGAGTCAGGGGAGTGAGGAATAGTCTTGATTGGATGACCTTTAAGCCCTAAATCACCAGTATCTCTTAACCAGCTGGTTCAGTGGTCAGTTGGTTGGTGTCAGGTGGTCTGTTGGTGGTCAGCTGGGGGATTTCCAGCTACAGCCAATCTCTGCATTGACAACAAAAACTGGTTTGGCATGATTGTAGAAAGGGAGGTCCTGTGACACTTTTAACAGTATCTCTGCAAAACACAGAGTACATGACTACCCCCTCACGCAGTCATGGCCACCTGATCTGTTTAACAAGCACCTCAGTTAGCCACAGGAAGTCCACTTTGCCAGCCGGGGGCATACTTTAACAATGTCATGCTTTAAATGCCCCTCGATCAGTAAAATGTTTTATTTTTTAATGACCTAAGAAGCAGTACAAATAACCTCTAAAACATGAAAAATGTTTGAACCATATTTATATGTTAATCTTCATATAATAAAACATTATTTCAAGCAATCCCTACATACAGTTGTGTTTCAGTATAACGAATGAATTTGGATGGTCCCTTGGCTTTTACTATAATAGGATTTGATTCATACAATGTAATTGTTAGGATAAGCATAACTCAGATGCCTCTGGAATTCTATTTCAAATTTGTAAAATGCTGAGACAACTCAATGAACATCACTGATAATGGACTAGAAAAGGTGCTATCTCTATGTCACTGCAACAATTATCAATACAGACTTATTTAAGCTGATGATGGTTTGGTTTTACCCCAATATTTAAATAGTAAGTCATTAGTTAATTATAACATTATTAAATCATATGAAGTCTCTTAAAAGTAAGAGGCTAGTTGGGAAGGGATTCAACTATTGAGAAAGAGGTAAAAAGTAAAGGTGAAATGTGGAAACCTGCTATCTACAAAGTCTACCTTCTTATTAAAAAAAATGCTAGACATATAATCAAAAAAAAGGAAATCAATATATCAAAGATACCTATATGTTCATATTTATCGCAATACTTATTCATAATAACCACGATATGGAATCAACCTAAGAGTCCGTCAACAGATAAATGGATAAAGAAACTACAATACACATACACATTGGAATATTATTCAGTCATTAAAAAGAATGGTAAGTCATTTGCAACAACATAGATAGAACTGCAAGTCCTTACGTCAAATGAAAAAACCTAGGCACAGAAAGACAAATGTTGCGTGTTTTCACACATATGTGGTAAGGTAAAAAAATGAATCTCATGGAGATAGGGAGTAGATTGTTGATTACCATAGTTAGAAAGGGTAGTGGGGTCTGGGCACGGTGGCTCACACCTGTAACTCCAGCACTTTGTGAGGCCGAGGTAGGTGGATCACCTGTGGTTGGGAGTTTGAGACCAGCCTGACCAACATGGAGAAACCCCATTTCTAATAAAAATACAAAATTAGCCGGGCGTGGTGGTGCACGCCTGTAATCGCAGCTACTCGGGAGGCTGAGGCAGGAGAATCGCTTGAACCCAGGAGATGGAGGTTGCAGTGAGCTGAGATTGCGCCACTGCACAAAGAAAAGGTAGTGGGAAGGGAAGATGATGGAAGGTTGATTAATAGGTACAAAAATGCAGTTAAAAGGAGTAAGATCTAGAGTATGATAGTGCAAATAGGGTGACTATAGTTAATAATTTATTGCACATTTCAAAATAGCTAGAATTTGAATGTTCCCAACATAAAGAAAAATGTTACAGTGACAGATATCCCAATTACCTTGATTTGATCATTACACATTGTAAGCATCAAATGTAAGCATCAAAATTTCAGAAGAACCCCCAAAATATACACAACTGTTATGTAACAATTTAAAAAAAAATAAATGAAATGAGAATACATCTTTAATTGCTTTTCTTTACACACACTGTTAGACCAAAAGTAGACAATTTCAGTATGATAAACAACTCTGTTTCTTTTAGGTTTCAAGGGAGAGGAATGGAAATAATATTGTAATTCTTGAAATAAGTCACGTTCGCTCATCTTCTGAGCATTTATAGCGGTTCTCAAGTTTGAGCATACCTAAGGATAACCTATAAAGGCTTTAAAAATGCAGATTTCAGGGCCCAACAGTGTTTCTACTTCCATAGGTCTGAGACTTAGCATTTCTAACAATTTTTTTTTTTTTTTTGAGAAGGAGTCTCGTTCTGTTGCCAGGCTGGAGTGCATCAGCCTGATCTCGGCTCACTGTAATCTCTGCCTCCCAAGTAGCAGGGACTATAGGCATGCACCACCACGCCTGGCTAATGTTTGTATTTTCAGTAGAGATGGGGTTTCACTGTGTTGGCCAGGATGGTCTCAATGTCTTGACCTTGTGATCCACCCACCTTGGCCTCCCAAAGTGCTGGGATTACAGGTGTGAGCCACTGCACCTGGCCAACATTTCTAACAATCTTAAGAGATGTTCATCCAAGGGTTACTCTGTGAGACTCCCTGGTAAGCATTATCTCTTCAGCCTTGAACACCACTAAACAACCTGGCCATACCCACTGAAGCTTGGGTCATAAATAATCTCTTTTCTGAAGCCTCATCTGAGACCTTAGTGGTATCTTCCTATCCTGCTTCCCCTTCCTCTTATAGAAAAGACATTTTCCTTACAGCCCTTCTCTGCCAGGGACTGCACTGAGGCTAGGTTTATCTACATGGCTATTTTTTCTATCACCCGTGCCTACAATAGAGACAGCATTTTATTTATTTTTTACTGATTGAAATGCATGTGATTATCAAGAGAGTGGGTCCTGGAGTCAGATTGCCTGGGTTTGAATCATGGCTACATGACTTTCTAACTGTGTCATTAGGAGTGTGATGGTTAATACTGGATGTCAACTGGATTGGCCTGAAGGATGCAAAGTATTGTTCCTGGGTGTGTCTGCGAAGGTGTTGCCAAAGGAGATTCACATTTGAGTCAGTGAACTGGGAGAGGCAGACCCACCCTCAAGCTGGGTGGGCCCCATCTAATCAGCGGCCAGCAGGGCTAGAATAAAGCAGGCAGAGGAAAGTGGAAGAATTTTGACTTGCTGAGTCTTTTGGCTACATCCCTCTCCCACATTGGATGCTTCCTGCCATCTAACATCAGACTCCAAGTTCTTTGGCTTTTGGACTCTTGGACTCACACCAGTGGTTTGCCAGGGGCTATTGGACCTTCAGCCACAGACTGAGGGGTGCACTGCTGGCTTCCCTACTTTTGAGGTTTTGGGAGTCAGACTGGCTTCCTTGCTCCTCAGCTTGCAGACAGCTTACTGTGAGACTTCACTTTATGATCGTGTGACTCAGTACTCCTTACTAAACTCCCCTTCACATATACATTGATCCTATTAGTTCTGTCCCTCTAGAGAACCCTAATATAAGGGCATGGTACTTAAATTCTCTGGACCTCAGTTTCCCTATCCAAAACAAGGAGGAGGATATCAACAGGACACACTTCACAGGACCAAGCTACAAATGGAATAAAATAATATGTGAAGTGCTTAGCACAGTAACGAACATGTGGAAAATAATTAATTTCTATTTCGTTGACAATATTATTAAGAAATACTAAGGAGGAGGAGGAACGTTAAGGTGCTGTTGGAAAACTCTTGAATAAAAAGGTACATGAACATACACTGATTTTTACACATAGACTGATACTTATTGCTTCTGGGCACAGACTGAGTACTAAGTTTAAAAAGGACTAAGAACTCTGTTGATTTTTTAAATATTTTCTTTTCCAGTTTCTCACAACTGGCAATCCAGAGGGATTCTGATTCACTGGAAGGGGAGATTATGGAAGTAGAATCTCTCGAATATGGGTAAGACGGAAGTGTTTAACAAGTATCTGGGATTTCTCCCATCTTCCCATTCACACAACAATAATTTCCTTAGATTTCCCATAAAAGGTCCACAGACCCTGTGAGTGTCCCAGGGTGGGAGGTAAGTGTTAAGAGTTGTACACCATCAATCTGAGCTCAGTTAGGGGAGACACTGTGACGCTATAAAAAGAAAAGCACAGAATGAGTAATTCCTAGATTGGTAGAGAAAAGACTTTACTAAAAACTATTTTTTTTTTACAACTAATAGTGTGTATATTTTGCAATCACATTTGGAGAGTATGCCAGGAAATTCTACTGCTCATAGCTAGACTCTAGAAATACTCTCTTGAGGATTACTTTTGGCTTGATAGTTTTCTCTACTTAGGTTTATTGGCGCTAAGGTAGTTTTTTTGTTACTACTGCTTCACAAATTTTGCAGGTTAAAACTACCACAGACATACTCCATAGCCTCATTATTTATGCATAGGTGAGAAGTGAATGTCTTCCAAAGACACTCTTGACCCAGCTCTATCATTATTTCCTCTATATTATTTTGCCTCCCATCAGAGATGAGGTGGTCTCTCCAACAGCAGATTGAAACATCAGCCATGAGATTATGACGCACACAGTGGAGGTGGTCAAAGGATAGTATCTTTTCCATGTGAAGGCTTCCTGTGATTTTAAGCACAGCCTTATTCTAAGCACACTGGCTGCTTTTCGATTTCTCAAATGTGCCAAGCTCTTCCTCACCTCAGAAACATCCATTCTCAACTTGAATACACCTCCCCAGGAGGCAACTTTGGCTGAAACTTCTTAAAGTTGCCACCAAATTTTATTCTTTACTGTACTACTCCCTGGGGATTTCCTGCCAGCCACTTATTGGATTTCGTAATTATCTGATATTTTTGCTTGCTTACTTCTTGTTTATTATCTGTCTCTCCCCATTATATTTATAAGCTCCTTGAAGACACAGGTCATGTCTATCTGGTTCACTATTACATATCCAGCATACATAATATGTTTCTGGCATACAGAATATACTCAGTAAATACATATTATTAATATTTTATTTGCTCTGTTGTACTGCATTTACTTCATTGTTAAAAATATATGCATTACATTACAAAGTATTATCTTCACGAGAATCTCTAGAAGCTTTCCCATTTTCAGGAACAGATAATTCTTCAGAGCAAATGATTTATTTTATATGATAGACCCAAGGAATCGAATGAGATATATCTATGTGCATCTCTGTGCTGACTGCTGGAAAGCTCAAGACAGTCACAGTCCATCTCCAACCACTAACATCAATGGCTGCTTCTGACTTTTTGAGCCATCATTTCCTTAGTTTCATATTTCTCATATATCATTAAGTTTAGCTTACTTAATTGCATCTGTAAAAGCCACCTTAAATCTTTTGTGAATGAGGGAGATGAGGATATACTACCCTAAAATATGCTGCTCAAACACAAGGATTATTTTGAGCTGAAGGCAAGTGAGAAAGAACAGATGCAGAAGAGTTCTCTGCCCTCCCTTATCTGCTCAAAAGCAGGGCGGAAATTTCCCTTGTGAGGGTGTTCCCTACTTCTGGACCAGAGAAAGGAGAGCAACTCCTATTACAAGTTATCACAAGATGAGGAGTCGGCACCGAGATGAGGCTGCATAAGCAACCCTTACTAAAATAATCCTATCTTCCATTAGTTTCCCCCATATTCCTAGTCACTTCCCCACAATTTATGGCTCCTTGAAGCCCAACCCACCCTGTCCTGCGTTTGAATGACATAAGACCCTGAGACTAACTACTTTTTTGATTTTCTCTTCTGTGAACTCCCATGTATATAAATATTAATAAAACCTGTGTAGCTTTTATCCTATTAATCTGTCTTTTGTTATTCTAATTCAGTGGTCCTCAGGCACTGAAATGAAGAATGTAGTGAAAAAGTTTCTCCTCCCACCACATGGAAAAGAGGAGAATATAAACAAAATCTAACTGTTTGTTGAGACGAAGCATTTGATTCGCCAGAATCCCAGGAGAGCTGCCCCTCTCAGGAAAAAGCCTACAGCAGGAATGATCCTGTATCCCAGGAGGCATTGCTGCATCAGCAGGAAGGGGAGAAAGAAGAAGGCAATGGTAACAGGGAGATAGCATGGTGGTATGCGGCCTGCGGGCACAATTTTAGCTGCTCCCATCACTGTAAACTTTGGGCTGAGGAGGAGGTATCTGAAGAGGGCTTTTACAAAGTTTTGCTGTGAGCTGAATCTTAAAAAGTGACTTTCTCCTCTTCAAGAAAATTAAGAGTAAGTATCTTTATTCTGACAAAGACTTTGTTGAATAAAATTTATAGGAGGCTATGGGTTTGGACTCAGATCCTACACTAAGCCCAAGAGACCAAACCAAAATGGAGTGACTCATGCTGAAGTACGAAGCCACCAAGCTGAAAGTAAGTTATTTATCTGACCTTCTGGGAAACCAGGAGAGAGATGATAGCCGAAACTCCAAACAGCCCAGTTTTAGCTGGCATGATAAAGAAGTTCCCTGTGCTTCAACTTTCATAAAGAAAATAGCTTTGAAATGACCAATCCAATTTCTGCAGTCTGTTTTTGTTTTCCACAGTCATTTTTAGTCTATAAAGCCAAACTCATCTGCTCAGCTCATCAAAACACTCATTCTGTTTTATAGAATGAGGCATTGCTTGATTCTAAAATTGCAAATAAAGGTCATTTAAGATGTTTAAGCTAAATTTGTTGTAATTTTCTCTTTTGACAATTCTTTCCCTTGATCAAACTTGAGTCAGGCTTCTCTGAGTCCTCCTTCTGATGAGGTCCCTGACCTTGGGTTCTGTCCTTGGCTCCTTCAGTCTAGTTTTAGCAACAATCCTACTGGGTCAGTTGAGGAAAAGTCCCTCACTCTGAATATCTGATCAAATTCCACCTCCCCATCCTTGATATCTGACTACCTTTGATATCTGATCAAATTCTTTATCCCCTGCCTTCCATGTTTTACCACCTTGGCCTGCCTTCAGCAATAATCCTATCAAGTTGGTTTAGCCAAAACACTGTTACCCCTGATGTTTCTTCTTAGTAATTTTCCATACAGTGAGCCACATCCATATCCTTGGCTATAAATCTCTACTTCTCTTTAATATATTCGCAGTTGAAACTGATCTTTCTACCCCACTACAAAACTCCATCGTAGCAGCCCCCCCTTGAATAAATTCTGTCTTTAACAAGAATCATGAAATAATTGATTTTTTTTTCTTTAACAATTCCTTCATAGCCCTCATTGTTGGATTGGTTTGTTAAATTAGGCCACGAGACTGCTCAGCTTTCTGTATTTTATATGTGTTAGAGTAGATAAATGTAAGAGGAACTATGAAAACACTAAAGGAGGAAGCGTAAGCTGGTCAGGGAAAGTATTTCATCATGATCATGAATAATCACCTCTACTATGACAGCCATTCACCGAGAAATTGCTGGATGTGTTGGTTATTCTACCTAAGAGACCGAAGCATAGTTTCCAGATTGTTTCTTTTCCAAACTATTCGACTAAAGCAACACATTTGGGGAAGGAGGGTGGCTACAAGGGAATGAAGACTGGGCCATGTATGAAAGAAACCATATAGATAAATAGTCACATTAACAAAATATATCTATGGAAAGAAGACAGCACAAATTCAGCATGTGCACAGAATGTTGTGAATGCCTGACTAGTAGATGAGATCCCATTGGTTAATTCCAAAAGAACTAGAATCCTTTGGTTTCTTAAGTATTCAGAGTGTGATATAAATGTCAACACTTTCACACAGGAACCAATGAAGCACTTCTTGACAAAAGGAAAAAAAAAAAAAAGGGGGGCCCAGACCATGGGGCTATGCCTTCTGAAATGTTTAAAATGACAGACAAGCTAAATTGTGTATGAACATTTTATTTTTCTAAGGCAGACAAACTACCTTTTGCCAACACTGAAAGATAATTTACTTGTTTAAAAATATATTCAGGCCACATTCTTCTAGCTCCACAAGCTTCCCATACTACTTATAACAAAGAATACTAATGACTAATATAATTGGGCACCATTTCTGTTCTTATCAGTCCCAAAGGAACAATAATCATCACTGTACTGTCATTTCTAAAGTAAAATCGCTAATCCATTGGGACTCAAAGTAAAAAGCTGCAAGATATTGCTTTACTACTGTTACTTTTTTCAATACATATTTTCACTTCTGTAGATTTTCATTCGGTTTAATCAAACATATGCATTGATCAAAGGAAAAACACAGGTAGATATGAACATAATGAAATGCCTATTCCATGCACTGTGTGCCTACACAGAGAGGCACATTTCAACCCACTTCACATAAAGGCCACCTATCACGCTATAAAACTTACTGCCTTCCTCCTTGCTTTGGTGAAGACCACTATAAAATTACACAATGACCTCAGGACATTTCTATTTACATTATAGGGTGTCTCAATCATGATTTTAACTCTGAGCTCAATGGCACGGAAAGTGATGCTAAATGGTTCTCTAAACTAGCTATTTTAAGGGAGCTTGAAGGCAAATATAGATGTTCTCTAATCCTAAAAAAAGTAAATTTCACACATGCCTGTATATACAGTTTGTTAGATT
The DNA here is from genome assembly GCF_007565055.1 of Rhinopithecus roxellana. NCBI lineage: Eukaryota > Metazoa > Chordata > Mammalia > Primates > Cercopithecidae > Rhinopithecus > Rhinopithecus roxellana. The sequence continues at coordinate 59,590,689 of NC_044554.1, forward strand.
TATATACTAGTATTTTAAGATGCAATGAAAATATTTATGTTAAATATCTTTTATCTAACATGCTTTTTTTTTTTTTATGGCAACTGATTTAACAGCTAGTTAAGCTAAAATAATGACCAATTGTTTGAATTATTTTTTAAGGACAGATTGAAGAATGTAACTAGTTAGGAGAAAAACTAACACTTGTATTAATGTTACAGAAACACCAGAAGTTCAGTATAGGTCCTGCTGCTCACTGTGCAGAAAGTCAATCACTGAGATGGTGACTATTGCCAAGGAAGACTTTAGTCAGGTGCTACAGCCAAGGAGGCAGGAACTCAGTCTCAAATCAATCTCCTTGACTGTCCAAAACAAAGGGTTTATATAGCAGAGAAGAAATGAAACAATGTGTCAAGAAAACCAGAACTAGGGATAGGCAAGGAAGCAATCATGGTGAATGAGGGGTCCAGCATCTTATTGTCTGGATTTAGTGATCTGGTGAGTTTCAGTTCTTTTTCTTTAATTTTAAATATAATATTTTAATTTTTTATTTCCATAAGTTTTTGGAGAACAGGTAGTATTTGGTTACATGAGTAAGTTATTTGGTGGTGATTTGGAAGATTTTGGTGCACCCCATCACCCTACTGTACCCTAAACCCAATTTGTAATCTTGTATCCCTCACTTGCCTCCCACCCTTTCCCAAGTGCCTAAAGTCCACTGTATCATTCTTATGCCTCTGCATCCTCATAGCTTAGCTCTCAGGTTTGAGTAAGAACTTCATACAATGTTTGCTTTTCCACTCCTGAGTTACTTCACTTAGAATAACAGTCTTCAGTTTCGTGAAGGTTGCTGCAAATGCCATTAATTCGTTCCTTTTTATGGCTGAGTAGTATTCCATCACACATACACACACACACACACCACAATTCTTTATCCACTCATTTATTGATGGGCATTTGGGCTGGTTCTATACTTTTGCAATTGCGAATTGTGATGCTACAAACATGCATGGGCAAGTATCTTTTTTGTATAACGACTTTTTTTCCATCTGGGTAGATACCCAGTAGTGGGATTGCTGGAGCAAAAGGTACTTCTAGTTTTAGTTCTTTAAGGAATCTCCACACTGTTTTCCATAGTGGTTGTACTAGTTTACATTCCCACCAGCAGTGTAACAGTTCCCTTTTCACCACATCCATACCCACATGTATTATTTTTCTAGTATGGCCATTCTTGCAGGTGTAAGGTGGTATTGCAGTGTGCTTTTGATTTGCATTTCCCCAATCATTAGTGATGTTGAGCATTTTTTCATATGTTTCGTGGCCATTTGTATATATTATTTTGAGAACTGTCTATTCATGTCCTTAGTCCACTTTTTGATTTTTAGATACTTTTTTGGGAGGCCTGAAAGTCCATTCCTGAGGAAGGTACTCAGACAAAACAAATGTTAAGTTTCAAGCTTTAGGGCCAGGAGGATCAATTGCTGTGTTTATCCAAAAACAACTGTCTATAGGACTATTGGGTTTTCATCAACAGTGGAGTCCTGTGGTGTGGGGAAAAAATGTTAAGAGGCAACAGAGAGGAGGGAAATGCCAATACAGAAGTTCTGAACTCAAAATACATGTTTTGATCCATTTTCTGTTGCTTATAATACCTAAAACTGGGTAATTTACAAAGAAAAGGAACTTATCCTTACAGTTACGGAGGCTGGGAAGTCCAAAGTCAAGTGGTCAAATCTGGTGAGGACTTTCTGCAGAGTCATGAGGTGGTAATGAGCATCACATGGACAGGGGGCCGACTGTGCCAGCTCAAGTCTCTCTTCCTCTTCTTACACAGCCATCAGTCCCACTCTCATGATAACCCATTAATCCACGAAAAAGAATAAAATCACGTCTACTGCAGCAACATGGAGAGAATTAGAGGTGATTATCTTAAATGAAACAAGAAAGCCAAACACTCATGTTTTCACTTGTAAGTGGAAGCTAAATAATGTGTACACTTGGACATGGAGTGAGCAATAATAGAAACTGGAGACTTAGAAAGGTAGGAGGTAGGTGAGGGATCAGAAATTAATAGCATTAATTAATAACATTATCCAGGTGATCACTACACTAAAAGACCAGACTGCACCACTACGCAATATGTCTATGTAACAAAACTGCACTTGTGTACCTTAAATTTATAGAAATTTTTAAATATTTAACATTTTCATTTTTAGAGGTCTACTTGTTCCTTCTCAAGTCAGCCTAATCTTCTCTGGTAGCATCTTAATCTTTTACTACTTTTACTATGTTTTGATTTCTATTTCTCAAATGTTTAAAACCTAGCCATTTGATATTCTATAATCAGAAATCTCATTTCTAAAGTTATTAGGAACTAACTGAACTGTTGTATTAGTCCATTTTCATACTACTATAAAAAAACTTCCCAAGACTGGGTAATTTATAAAGGAAAGAGGTTTAACTGACTCACAGTTCACCATGGCTGGCGAGGTCTCGGGAAACTTATAATCATGGCAGAAGGTGAAGGGGAAGCAAGCCACCTTCTTCACAAGGCATCAGGAAGGATAAGTGCTGAGCAAAGGGGGAAGAGCCCTTTAGAAAACCATCAGATCTCGTGAGAACTCACTACCACAAGAACAGCATGGGGGAACCACCCCATGACTAAATGACCTCCACCTGGTCTCTCCCTTAACACGTGGGATTATGGGGATTACAATTCAAAATGAGATTTGGGTGGGGACACAAGGCCTGACCATACCAATTGCTTATTGTTTCTGCCGACTCCAGTTTATGGTTACATATTTCTTGTATATTTCTATGATCGGGGATTGTGAACTCATGTTTTAGAAGATTTTATCCATGGGAAGAACAAAGGCCTAAACTGAAGGCAAATTCCTCAAGAGAAGAACTGCTTGCTTTTGCCAAGACAAGTTTCCTTGCCATCTCCCTTTGCTGATAAGATTTTTTTCTATTCTACCCTTTAACTGATGATGTATCCCTTCAAAAATTACATGCTTTATAAAAAGGAGGTTTCAATTCTCCATCCCATTTTGTATAGGCCAAAGGCCCTGTCTTCAATAGTGATCCAGCTGTTCAAACTTGGACCTCTAGGTTACAGAGGCTGAAAAATGCCCCATGGCAGCTGAAATTTCAGTGTCCGTTTACTGCTCTGGTTTTTAGTTTTCTCTTTATTTGCATCCCCAGGAGACCTCTAACTCTCTAAACAAGGTCAACAATGCTTTTAAAAGGAAGTTTATTGCATTTTACCCAGCATTTCTAACTGCTTTGTACTGGGAAATTTACCAGACATTTTAGCACTCAACCTTGCCAGGAATCAAAGTCCTTTCATTTTCTTTTTATGGGGTCCTTTTTAATATATTTTCTTCACCATTTTTTCTTTCTTTCTCTGTGAGATGAGGTATTGCTATGTTGCCCAGGTTGACCTTGAATTCCTGGGCTCAAGCCATCCTCCCACCTCAGCTTCCTGAGTAGCTGGGACTACAGGTCCATGGCCCCATGTTTGGCTCTTTTGCATTTTCTTAAGACATAGAACCCACAAATCTATCAGATATCATGGAAAAGCCGTCTACCTTATCACACCAAATTATTAAAAAGTCAAAGTAATTTAGTATTTTTAAATTACCAATCCAAAATATGGTAATTTGTACTATAACTGTCTTTAGAAGCATAACAAGTTTACACATAATAAACCATCAATTTTGAATCTTTTACAAAGTTAAGAGTGTATTACAACTCAAAGAATAAAGAATTCTGATATTCTAAATAACCTTTTTATCATGAAGGATGAACGCTTTGATTTGTAAAGCAAGAATGATATGACATCCTGAGACATCTTTTCTGAGCGATATGATCAGTTCTCACTCAAGTTCCTTGTATCTGTGCTAAGTAGGATCTACAAGTTATACTTTATTACAGTAGAGGTATCTAAATAATTTGGATAAACAGTGTATGCTATAGCAGAACAATAAATATTTAAAATAGCAAATGTGATTCCATAGCTTTTTAAATCATATAGGACAGATTGCTAAACATGTATAAACTAACTTGGATGGACATTGTGATCATTTGCTCAACAGGCTATATTTAATTTTGAAAAAAAAATTATATTTTCTAGGACTTTTATTTTGCAGCCTTATATTTTGTGCATTTAGATCTATAGGAAAGATATTTACCAGCTCGTTATATTTTGATGTTAATAAATATTATCTTGTTTATCCCCACATATTACAAAAGTGGCAATTTTAACAGAGTTGGTAAAGTTGTTTCTTGGTTGAAGAATGCCTACAATCTCATATGAGTACCCCAAAATTGGAAAAAAGAGACAATGTGCTATGTAGAGACCATACAACTGTAAGAAGGGTAGGAATTTTTTATTTTTCCTTGCTTTTCTTGTTTTGTCTTATTTTTAGGGGTAGGGCTTTTAAATGTGGGCTTTACTAAAAATTATTTTCATAATTCTAAGCTTAAAATAACACAACATTCAGTGAAAGAGTAATTCTCACAGTATATTTTCATTTGATTCAAAAGATACAGATATTAGTTCAAATGGCTCAGATGATCAAATTATAAAGCATTCATTCTCCTATTGCCAGAGTCTTGACAGTTTAATATATATGTTAGATACTGAGCCCCAAGATATGAACCAACACTGCATATAAAATCAGTACACTGTGAGTTAAATTAACAAGTCAGATGTAGAATAAACTGCAAACTTGATACTGATCAATTATGCCCCAAGCGGAGCAATCAAGGAGTGCTATCTTTGAAAGTAAGCCTGTTGACCTGGAAGAATGAAAAACAACATTCTCAGTGATTTTACTCCTTCTAATCTCTCTGATAACACTAACAAAATGTGTCAGCTAGAATGAGCTATGCAATATAAACACAAGGGGAAGGAGAAGTCAGGTCCCACAAAGAAAGACAGGGTAAAAGATGAGGAGGAGAGATGACATTCAAAAGAGTCATAGTGCTCAGATAATCAAGGTGAGAAGGGTGGTCTTTTAAATGAGCCTTCACAGTTTTCCCCCTTTCACAGAATGACAACATCTCTGTAAGATCAGAAAACCAACTTGTTTAAAGGAAAGCATTTCATGGTGTTCAGCACAAAAGGGTAAATCCATACATCTCTTTGCCATGTCTGCACCACCTCCTTTCCTTCAAAAGCATGTATCGGTACTTGAGAAAATCACAATGGGCTCTGGGACCCAGCAGGTGCAGCATTTGAGTCATTTTGACTGAGAACCTCAAACTCTATGTGGTGGTAAAAGCATCTGATCTTTACCACTACTTTACATGTGGTAGGTGACTAGCAGGCAGTGAAATTATAATGTATACATGAGAAACATGGCTTAAGAAAGTGCTCAGGGTTTGCCCTTCCTCCATAATGCCATACACAGTTATCTGATTGTTACCCCTATAAACTTAATGGTATAAACCTGGTAGGAGAATTCCAGATATGGGGTGTATTAGTTTGTTTTCATGCTGCTGATAAAGACATACCCGAAACTGGAAACAAAAAGAGGTTTAATTGGACTTACAGTTCCACATGGCTGGGGAGGCCTCAGAAGCAGGGCGGGAGGTGATAATGGCGGCAGCAAGAAAAAAGGGAGGAAGAAGCCAAAGCAGAAACCCTGATAAACCCATCAGATCTCATGAGACTTATTCACCATCATGAGAATAGCACATAACATATACTTTTCAAATTACTATGGGTGAAGAATTTTATATCAAAATGGTTGAGAATGGAAACTCTTTTAAAATACAAAAATTTACAACTTTGGTAAATAATATAAAAGTCAGAAAATCAGTAAATCTATTTAGGTAATAAAGATAACAGCTGCCTGGATGTGGTGGATTACTCCTGTAATCCCAGCATTTTGGGAGGCCAAGGCGCCATGATCAGTTGAGTCCACGAGTTTGAGACAAGTCTGGGCAACAGGGCAAGATCCCATCTCTTAAAAAAAAAAATAGCTGGGCATGGTTACACATGCCTGTGGTCCCAGCTCGGGAGACTAAGACCAGACGATTGATGGAACCTGGGAGTTCGAGGCTGCAGTGAACTATGATCATGCCACTGCACTCCATCCTGGGCTACAGAGTGTGATACTGTCTCTAATAATAACAATGGCTAGCAATTATGGAATATTATAAATCAGGTGCTGTTTTAAGCATTTCACATTTATTAATTTATTTAATCTTTACAACTAAAACGTATAACTGATGAAGCAGGCACTTCCTTATCTCATAGTGAGATAACTCAGACACAAAGAAGTAAAGGTCAAATTCATACAATATGCAAGCTAATCATTTTGCTCCATGATATGGTTTGCCTGTGTGTCCACCCAAATCTCAACTTGAATTGTATCTCCCAGAATTCCCACATGTTGTGGGGGGGATCCAAGGGGAGGTAATTGAATCATGGTGTTATAAAGTCCTTCAAAAACTTTTCTCTAAACTATGGTAGGAAGACTGAAGTCCACATACTAACAACATTGAATGTAAACTGGGCCCAGTGACTGAGGAATTTGCTTTGCTTCACTACTTATTCGAAATATTATGCGAATAAGTAGGTGTCCTATTTTGTCACAACTACAGACCTTTCTCACTATAGATACAGAGAGAACATCTATTTTTAAATAAAAACAAATTTGCCCTTGAAGCAAATGTTCATCATTCAGAAAGATATCTGGTGCTGAAATGTCCTTTACCTTGCTTTATTTACATGAGAAGCATGACAGAGAGAGACTTTATGCTCTCTACTACCTAATTTCTCTAAGTTACAGCCATTGATTCTTTGTAAGTTTATTTATTCAAAACAACAGCACAAACAATTCTTTTTTTCTTGGGTCAGCAGCTTACTGAATTAACATCAATCATCAAAGGAGACGGGGCTGAAAGGAAGATGGAAGCCCATTTTCTCAGAGATTGATTTTTTAAGCCGAAACACACAGGCATAAGCAGAAGGCTATTTACCATCAAAAAGGTTCAACTTGAAAGTCACAGCCAAAAACTGAGCCCTCACAGCACTGACCAGGTTCCCTGAAATCTTAAACAAGGAAAATGTTTTTCGTAAAAATCATTTAAATTTCTTTTTTAATGGCCTGTGAAAGTTTGATTACTTTACCATATAAAGTCCAACTAAAAGACTTAAAACAAGGAAAGGGGAGGTTCCAAAGGAGAGAGAAGAAGTAGATCAATATTGGTATTTATTATAATGATTTTCTAATGGCTTTCTCTACTCTCTTTGCTTTGTTTGATGTATTTAAAGTGGGCAAAGTTCATCAAAAGACTTCTGTGATTAGGGGCTTAAATGTATTCAAGTAACTACCTTTGGTATGTTTGAAAGGTGATTTGCTCCACAGGTCCTAGCGAAATTATTTTTTGAAAATCTTGATTCACTTCTTGCTAGAAATTCAGCTCAATTATTTTTCCTTAAAAGATGGGGGTGGAGAGTTCTTGCTTGAAAATGAAGTCAGAAGGGTCAGTATTCCTGAGACTCTGGGAACTGCAAACAGTAATTGGTTTATATCCATTTTACATCCTGTCATGTCAGGGGAATGTGTTTCCTTCCTATAGCTTTTCTGGAGATTTATGCAAGGTGAGGAATGTATTAGACCAAACGTGTATAAACTGCCAGTTGCCTATTTCAGTAGAATGTGCTATATTCTTTATTTTAGATATTTTTAAATGTTAACTATATTGTTAAATCTACTTTAGAAGAAAATGTGAGATTTTTTCAATTTAGAATTGTAGTGAATGAAAAAAGATAAAAAAATAAAAGGCCCACATGCCTGAGTTTGTTGGCCGAAAGGATCTGTATTATCACTGTTTTCTCTTAAATGTAGACAAAATTTATTTCATTTCAGAATCTGATATCAAAGCTATCAATCACTTGCTTGTCTGAGAATGAGGCAGGAACATCCATTTGTTCTCCAGATGTAAAACAAAGAGTTTTAGCCTCTAATTCACAGGGATTATGATGAAGAATAAAGGTCACTCCTTGGAAGGGAGAAAACATACAAATTACTTAAACAAAAAAAAGTAATGAAGGACTTTCACCCAATTTAAAAAAACAACAACAAATTCCCCACTATTTCATATTGAGATAGTATCATTTGTTAGCCAGTGTAAACCTTCTTTTCCACTTACTCTCATAATTAAATCACAAACAAATGAGCAAATTAATGTACTGCATGTTATCACATATGGCCACTCAAGAGCAATCTTTTAGCTTTACCATTCTACAGAATGTTTTGCGTGAGAATATGCAAATTCTAGGAGAACAAACGCCTGTCTCAAATAATGACTGGCAAAGTCAACTGATTATAATGGTATTATAGTGAGTATGATGTCCATACCATTCTATGAGGAGAAGGTGGAATTCAAGTGAAGCTAAAACCACTCCCCAGGGCCAGCTCTGAGGCATGATAGATGATAGCTATCATTCATGGATGGATGGATGGATGGATGGATGGATGGATGGATGGATGGGGCAGTAGTAGGAGCTCCTGGACCATCAGGCCAAAGGCTCTGCTCTCAGCAGCTATGTAGTGCACTTCCACCACGAGGAGAACTCTCAGAGGCCTCCAGAGCATTAACATCATGGGGAGAGGAAGTAACTTTTCACAATGAGCTTTAAGAGGGAGAACTGAAAAGTATTGTTAATAGAAATGCTTTGGGAGAGAGATTGTTTCAAAAACATGATTTGAAACAAAAGTAGCGAAAGGGAAAAAAAGGCCTTATAAAATTCTAAAAATATAATTTGCTAAGATTTTCAAAATGGCACATGCACTTTTAGCAAGATGCTTCATTCCCAAAACAACAACTTATGGGAAAGAAGCATCACACTTAGAGGAACAGCAACTATAAACTTGTCCTACTTCTCTATGGTTCGGAGCACCAAGGAAAACACACCAAGGCAAGGACCTAAATTATTAGCACGTGATGGGCCTTAAAGATTTTAACAAAACAGAAGTTATGACATTGGTTTGAAAGCATAAAGAATAAACACAAAAATTAAAAATAAAATAAAGTATGAGATTAACCAGGCAGGATGAAGAGCCATAAAGACAGTAGAAGCTGGCCAGGTATGGTGGCTCATGCCTGTAATCCCAGCACTTTGGGAGACCAAGGCGGGGGAATTGCGTAAGCCCCCGGGTTTGAGACCAGCCTAGGCAACATGGCAAGACCCCATCTCTACAAAAACAAACAAACAAAAAACATTACCCAGGTGTGGGGGCATGCGCCTGTGGCCCCAGCAACCTGGGAGGCTGAGGCAGGAGGATCACTTAAGCCCAGGAAGTTGAGGATGCAGTGAGCTGTGTTCATGCCACTGCACTCCAGCCTGGGAAATACAGCAAGAACCTGTCTCAACAACGAAAAAAGAAAAAAAAAAGAGGGTGGGAGCAATCAAGAGCTTGCTTGGTGACACAATGTGGAAATTTCAAAGGGGAAAACATCAAAAGGAGAATGAAACCAACCAGGTGTGTGGCTAAATTTATGACCTCCAAGAAAATAATTTCAAAATAAACATAACCTTGAGAAATTCATGACCGTAAGAAAGGGGTCGGCACGAGGGAAACAGTTGGAAGTGCTTTAAACTATCTCTCTGTGAGTGAACACGTAGTGCAACACGCTGTGAAGAGCGTAATTCCACACTCACATTGTGTTCTGCAAGCAAAGTGGGAAACTGAGAATTATTGAACCATGCTCAAGTTCTTATCCAAATGACTGTTTCAATTAGTTAACTAAGATTTCCCCATGTTTTAGAACTGTAGTATGTGGAATAAAGCAGTCAATCTATGGTGCTGCAAAATGCCCCAGCAAATTTGTTACATGTGGGGTTAAATCTAATGAGAGAAGGCTATTTGTGTTTTAACACACAACAATATAATGTAGATATTTTAGGTTATTCTTTTTTATATAGAAGCTTTACTGAGATATAATTTACATATCCTAAAGTTCATACTTTTTAAAAGGTTATTATTGATTTCAACAAATACAGGAGGCAATGAAGACATTAAAAATCGCAAGTTTTGCAGTACAATTATAATGATGCTTTTTAACAACAGTACAATGTTGAACACATTATAGGACATTCAATAAACATCCTAATTCACTATGTGATGTACGGTCTCTCAAATATATCTACCAATAATAACCACTTAAAACATAAAAAAAGAAATCCTTCAGTTACAACTAATACAAAAAAAAAAAAAAGCCATCAAAGTGATGCCTTCTAATGCTATTTAGCAGAAAGAGAAGAATTTAAGATTGATTAGCAGGTCTGGGTGGCTTTGGGGTAGGAGAAAGTAGAAATTAGCTTTTACTTATCTTTGCAACTATTAAAGTGCTTAAAACAATTCTTTGCACATAGCCAACATTTAAGAAATATTTGTGAAATTAAACTAGAAAAAGAAGGAAGCTGAAATGTATAAAGAAAGAAAAAGCCAAATTAAAAGTCGGAGCAAAAGAAACTTTAAGACACAAGCTTGTAATTGCAAACTGAAGCTATAGAATTTTACTTTTATGATTGATAACTCAGATGACAATCTTTTTTTTAAGTGTACACAATATATTTGACATTTGAGAAATTCTAGTATACATTCCCTGTGGTGAGATTAGCATGGCCTTGACAAAGATGGAAGTGTCTAAAGATGAAATCATGGAACAAATCAAGCACAGTAAATCACCTGCATACGGCACTTTGACCCATGGATTTGGTAGAAGCCTTATGGAATGACAAAGACATGGGATTTGTCATTTGTTCCTAGAAACAACAATACATCTTAACAGTAACAAAGATGTTAACAAGAATCTTCTGTTCTTTTTTTCTAAAACTCAAAAAATGAGAGACAAGGGAGACACTAAGAATTACTAAACCACTAAGTTTTTTTCTCATGTATATGCAACAGGGAGCTCAAATAAAACAGAATAATATCTTATAAGGATAAGACAGATGTTATCAGCATAAATAAGAATGACTGTCCGAATAAAGGGGGCAAGAACTCCAAAGCCTTGGTGACTCATCACTTTGTTCTCAACACACACACACACACACACACACACACACACACACACACACACACACATGCACACAGTTTACTACATACCCCCCAATAATTTATTTTTTGAATAAATGGATATAACTTTTTGAATAGTTTTCTATAATATACATAAGAACCTCCTACTGTAAATAAGAGATTTAGGAACAGACTTTTAACTAGTGAAAATGACCAGAAAAATAGGAAAATAAATAGCTCAAGGGTATACACAGTTAGATACCACATGGATATCCTATTAATTAACTTATTTACTTAATTAAAGAGAGAAAAGACTGCCTTGGGGAAAAAAGAATAGGGTGGTAGCTAATAAAACATCTTATGGGAAATGACTAAATCACAGAAGTATAACATCCTCCCTTCCACTTTGTATATGCTAGATCCTCTCACAATTACTGTCTTCAATCCTGGTTCCTACACATGAAAAGAGACAAGAGTCAACTAGAAAAGACTCACAGAAGGGCAGCCAAACTATTCAGAAGAAGAACTGCTGCTTCTCAGTCTAGACTGGAGGTTAATGTGATTGAAATATTTAATGGCCGTCATAAAGTGATCAGAACTACTCTATGTTGCTCTTCAAAACAGGCATAGTTGGTCCCATTCCAGCAGTTGCAGCTAAAACAAAACAGGCATACTTGGTATTTTACTTGTTTAAAATAAAATTTTGAGTCCATTCTAAATGTAATGTACTTTGTCGGGTGAAGTAGAAGGTAAAAGGTGATCAGACAAGAACCCTGTTCTCATACACTATATGGTCTAGAAATAAAAGGAAGATGCAGAGGATGAGTACCACCTAGTATCTAGAACAGTGCCTGATACATAACGGGGACTCCATAAATATTTTTTGAATGAATGAATGAATGACTGCAACTCTCACGCCATTAATTTTGTGACCACCTGCTTGACTGAGTTGCATGAACATATCTGACTGTCTCATGTTCCTCTTCAAAACTGTCAGCTCATGAAGCAGATGACGTTGCCACATAGAGATGAGACATCCTTTATTCATAGTATAAGCATAAATAACACACAAGACAGAAATTAACATTTGCCTGAGAAGAGAACCAAAGAGTGCACTGGGAATTTTGAGGTTGAATAAATTAGTATTAAAAATTATAAGAAGGCATATTTCATCTCAATTTAATAATTAAAACTGTCCAACAAAGGAACAACTTCCAACTACCCAAATCAAGATTGTGCTTTTTGAAGCCTCTCTTTAGAAGGACACGGTATACGGTTCCTCACTCCTACGCCGTTATCTGGAGATGTAGTGAGGGGCTAATTCATCTTGGCAGAGCCATCAGGAATGCAGTCTGCTCTAAATCAAATAATCTACGAAGTGGAATGATTTGTCCACATAGAAGTAGACAACTAGTAAATCAGACCTCAAAATCTTCCAGAATAAAGTCAATTCTTCCCTGATACAGAACCATGGCCTATACTGTTTCTGTAACACCCTACCTGGTATCAAATTTTAGGTATTCAAATTTGTGACCATTTATTTAAAGGAACAAATATCTAGAAAAGCAAATCATATCAAATAAAAACAAAGACAATACAAAAATAAACCAAATAATCTTAGAATATAATCAGGCATACATTGATCTAGAAAGACTTTTGAACACTCATATATTGACTCTTTCTAGACTTCAACCATAAAACAGAAGGGCCCTCAGACCAAATGCCACACAGACATTCTGGCTTGTAGATATTGCATTTATGGATAGCTGACGGCTGGAGTCGCCCTGAAAATTCCAAATGGAATTGACAGAGAAGAGATTTTGAAGCAATCCCCTGCCCTCTCCCACCCCCCCATCAAAAACACAACCCCCCAAAACTAAGGGTTTTCCAAGGGTGAAGAAAGTGGAAAACACTAACTTACTGCGTATTTAGCGTAAGAAATTAAGCATTATATGCTTTTGAAGAACACTTTCTTATTTGAATTGCCGATTTACAGTTGGTATCACCTTCTCAGATGTTGCTCATGTGACTCAGTCTCCTCCCTCCCTGAGTCTCACTGAATTCAGATGCTAGTAGTGAGCACGATGTCAAGCACTGTAATTCTGCCTTTATTAGATTCAGGTATACAAATGACATGCCAGCGAGCATGGTGAATTTTGATCGTTACTTCTCCACTCAGGTTGTGTTCATCTTCCTGCTGAGAGGATGATCAGTGAGTTTCACCATAGGCCCAAGGGACCTATTATTTATTATAGTACATTTTATGCTGTGGAGTAAATAAATAGCGTTAAAGTGCTAAATTCATTCACAAGAGATGAACTGTATTCATAAACTGGAGAAGTTCTTTAAATCAAGCCTATGCTGCTAATAGGCTCTTCATAAATATGCAGAAAACATTCATTGTAATATGGCAGCAATAAAGGGAGGCAGCTGGAGTAACACACAGAAACATTACAAAGCAAACATTATAGGCAAGGCACATTATCGGCATATAAGTGAATCATGAGGTTAAACACAACAAAACTCATTTAATAATCTATCATGTTTATATACCTGAATTGCAAAAATTCAGACCTTAAAATAATGTAATTATCCTGATAGAATTTCAAATAAATTAAGTATATGAATGTATTTAAAAATCCAGCAACCCTGACCTCTTCTAAGATGTTCCTAATTACTGTGCATTTTGTCTTAATTGGCTTGTTTTATAGTAAAGCCCATTGGGTGGGGAATGTGTCTGTATCTGTCTTTTGTACTATATATAATCCACTCTCATTTCCATTTGTGGTTTCTAGGGTTTCGAGCAATTGCTTTTGGTATAGCTTTTGACTATAAAATACTTTCTAGCCATCACTCCTTTGGGATTTTCTTTCCGCATTCTTCATGTGACTTTTAATCATTCAAGGCAAGCTCCAGCTCTGCATTTTTTCCTTCGCACGTTTAAAATCTGGAGGGTGTGAGAGTGACGCAAATTCCTTGCCTTACTTGAACTCCACTATAGCAAGTCACAGTGGGTCTTAAGAATAGGGCACCATACAACCCTAGCATCTGCTCCTCCTCATACAGTGCTGTACCAACACTTCCTACAGGACTGAGTAGCTTTACCAATAGGAATGAGGATGCATGTTCTGTGTCAGTCACAGCATTTATTTAGTATTATAAGCTGGTACAACACAGATATAAGGAATAAGAAAAATAAGTAACAGAGTGCCATAGTAATTATTGAAAAACATACTCAACAGAATTCCCACAAGACCTATAATCAACATATTAAAAATAGCAAGGAAAAAATGCATGCATGTTGTCTTCTTGTTTTCCAGATTTATCTCCATGCCAGTGTAATAGCTCAGAGAACACAGGAAACAGTATATCAAATACAGAATGGAAGCTAAGGCAGAGCCAGGTGCACAGAATACAACCAGAGGTTGGGACATGGAGGAGAAATTCCAAATGCAGGCTTGTTAGAGTACTTCAAGACAAAGCAAGGGTGTGTGTGGTGAGACCAAGAAAGACTCTGAATCAGGGCATACATAGGAACAACGAATGGAACTTCATTCAAGTGGGAAAAGAGAAAGACAGGACATGAAAGGTTAACTCTCTACATTTGACATCCAGAAGAAGAATTAAAAGAGAAGATGATAAAAATAATGGAAAGATAATCAGATCTAGCTATCAGAGATTTGGGGTAAAATCTACTTTTCAACCATATACAATAACTTCCTACAAGTTGCCACAGGCCAAGTATACATACAGATTCTAGCTTCCCCATCTAGGAACTAACTCCCTTTAAGTACTCCTTTAAGGAACCACAGAAGAGCAAAGTAAGGGAGAAAGGAAAAGTCCAGGGCTAGGCAGATGTTTGGCTCTTTAAACTCAACTGCTGAAATAAGAAATACTGAGGCTATCTCCAATCCAGCTCCTCTAAAATAAGCCCTGAAAGAACTGGGGAGGGGTGATGGTGGGTGGCTGATGAGTAAGAGGTCATGAACAGAATTTGGGATTTCTAACAGGTAGCAGTTATAAGATGGCAGTGGTTGGACCTCAAAGAAGAGAGCATATTTCCTAAAAAAAAGTTTTAAAGGCTAATCGAGTAACCCATTAATTTGTTCAGCATTGTTCATTTCAGAAGTGATTATAAAGCAGTAACTATTTGTTAGGGCCTGGGATAAGAATGGGTTTCAAAGAGATAAATCCTTACATGACTTGCTCTACAATGAAGGTGATGAACAGATCAACAGCATTTATACATTTGATTATTCTCATTAAAACACTGTCTTCACTTGGCTTCTTGGAAACTGATTTCTTTTGGTCTTCCCCTTCCTCACCATCTATTGCTTTCTGAATACCTTTTGCTGGTAGCTTTGCATTTTCCTAACCTCTACACTGGAGATCTCAGTCCTCAGATGTCTTTTCTTCTTTACCTATGCTTCCCCCAGGTGGACTTACCCAGTCTCATGACCTTACAAAACACTGGAATGTTGATGGCTTTCAAGTTTATATCCATAGTCTTCCATGCCAAGCAATAAGTAACCACTACACACATATGACTATTTAAATTGTAATTAAGATTAAATAAGATAAACAATCGATTTCTCAGTTGTACTAGGTACATTTTAAGTGCTCAATATCCACACA
Organism: Rhinopithecus roxellana; assembly: GCF_007565055.1. Taxonomy (NCBI): domain Eukaryota; kingdom Metazoa; phylum Chordata; class Mammalia; order Primates; family Cercopithecidae; genus Rhinopithecus; species Rhinopithecus roxellana. The sequence goes on from NC_044554.1 coordinate 59,606,345, forward strand.
TACTAGTGGCTATTATATTGAACAGTGAAAATATAAAACATTTCTATTACGGTAGAAAGTTCTTTTGGACAGTGCTAGTCTAGTTCTCATTTCCGAACTTTAGTGTCATGTATTTCAACTAGCTACTCAACATATACACTTGACTATCTAATAGATACATCAAATTTAGCATGTCCCAAACCAAACTCACAATCTTACTATCCAGCTAGCTTCTTCCTGTAGTCTTCCTACGGTCTTCTGAAATTACGTTTCCATTGTGCTGTTACTTAAGTGAAAAACCTGTGCAATATGCTTGACTCCTCTTTTTCTTACGTGCACATTAAACCAATTGGCAAATCTTCACACTTCATCCAGAATGTGACCACTTCTCCCCTCCACTGTTACCATCTCTTACCATTAATTATTACAATGGTTTTCTGCTCTCTGTTACTATTATTCCCCTATAGCATATTCTTCATATGGCAGCCAAATCCATCCTATTTATTTATTTATCTATTTAAGATGGAGTCTTGCTCTATTGCCTAGGCTGGAGTGCTGTGGCGTGACCTTGGCTCACTGCAACCTCTGACTCCCCGGTTCAAGTGATTCTCCTGCCTCAGTCTCCCAAGTAACTGGGATTACAGGCACCCCCACCACGCCCAGCTAATTTTTGTATTTTTTAGTAGAGATGGGGTTTTGCCATGTTGGCCAGGCTAGTCTTGAACTCCTGACCTCAAGTGATCCGCCTGCCTCGGCCTCCCAAAGTGCTGTGATTACAGACTAGAGCCACCGTGTCTGGCCCAAATCTGTCCTTTAAAAAGGTGAAAGCAGATTATGACAGCCCTCTAGTCAAAACTCTCCAATAGCTCTCCATCTCACTCTGGATAAAATTCAAAGTCCTTATTACCATCTAAATGACCTTTCATAATCTTGTGCTAGCATCTCTCTGATGTCATCTTTGACACACTCCCTTCCTTGCTCGCTTGTCTTCAGGTGTACGGGTCTCAGGGCTTTTGTCCTCCACTAGGAATGCATCTCTCCCAGGTATCTCAGGGTTTGTTCCCTGAATTCACTGAAGTCTTTGCTTGATCACGCGCCCTGAGCACCCTATGGCAAGCAGCTTCCTATCTGACTCCTCCTAAGCCTGCTTCATTTTTCTTCACAGTACTTAACACACCTGAGGCATTTGACATTTGCTTATTGTCTGTCCTTCCCATTAGAATGTACACTCCATGAAAGCAGGTTTTTTTTTCATTACTTGATACATAACAGGAGCTAAATAAATATTGTTAAATACAAACACTTATTACATCATGGTGGTAAATGCTCGAACAGCGTGTTATAAGAATGTTCTCCAAATCTGTCACCTCAGTCCTCCAGTTGGGATTACCTCAGTCAGGCAAATACTGTCACAGAAAATATAGAGATACAGACACAAACAAACATTCAGGAGAGATTCCCAGGATAACATGTTACACAGTGAAGAAGAAGAAACACAAGGAGGGCATCTAGGAAAGAGTCTCTGGAGGCTCATGCCCCTGACAAAGAGGCAAAGTAGTCTTCCAGGCTGCCCCTCAATGTTTGGCGGCTCAACAGACGCCCTGCAGCCAGACTGTACTGCTACTGTTTCTCTGCCTGCTCATTAGCAATAGTGGAAGAGCATGCAGTCACACATGGAATCAAACTGGAACAAACCATGCACTGGCTGGGCAGCTAGGAAATGCCAGAATCTTTCACATATATCATTTGAGTTGACACTTGAACAGAAAGGTGAGCTAGGTAGTATTTGCTCCATCGTACAGGTGAGGAAACAAGTTCAGATGATTAAAAAACTCGCCCTAAGTCACAAAGCTGCATGGCTAGAATTTTAACGCAAGTACCACCCCAAAGACTCTGCAATCTGAGATAAGTTAAAATAGCTACTGAGGGTACATTAGCAATGTACGCACCAATCTTTAAACGAGACACTTTAAATTCACAAAGAAACACCCTCCCCACAGCAGTTATTTGCAATCTTAATGTTCAACATGAAAACTAATCATGACTTTGTAATACCAAAAGTTGAAATGACTAACCTTCAGGAAATCTACCAAAAGTTCATTAAAAACTTCAATTGTAAAAAGAAAATGAACTTCCTAACACCCCACCCCCTGCCAAATCACAGCTACAGTGCCAGATTAGGTAAAGAAAATAACTGTGGCAATGTTTTGATATAAAAGTATAATAAGGGAAACAACACTCCTTAGCGTCCTTGTAAGTGTTCCTCAGAAATAGGAATGTTATCTCCGACGCCATTCTAGAAGCTTTATGGGAGTGGAAGGGATTCTGAAGGAATTCATCTCATGTTTCAGCCCATCTAGCTTCCCTCTCTTTCCAAACACCCTCTCTTACCCTAAATACACACAAATGCATTTTACTGCAACTTCCTGTCTTTGAAAACGGTGCATATTTAGAAGATTCAGGGTCAAGGGACATATTTTCTCATGTGTTAAACACAGTCAGGCATTTAGTGAACATAGTTCTTTATTCACTGCTGTGTTTGAATATTACTTAATTGGTTTCTAAAATTAAAAAGTTTCCATTCTAAACTTTCCATGATTTGCCACTAAATCAGAAATTCTGATTCCAAAGAAAAGTACTGAGCACTCTCTTCAACTGTCCTCCCCACACGCACACAGGTGCCCTGGCCTGGCCACAGAGCTAGCATTGTTTACCCTCCCCACCTCAGCAATGGCTTCCCCCACCGTGTGACATGTGGATCTCAACCTGCATGGAGGCAGCCTCATCCGCTGCACACGCCAGCCAGGCCATAGGAGCTCCTTTTCCTTACAACCAACTGAAACATCCCGCTGCTCCTCCTCTCACCACTGCAGACGCTGCATCCACCAAAGACAGCTCGATTTGGCTTCTTATTTCTCCCTCCAATCATGGCCTCCCTGAGTGAGGGGGAAAATCTGTGTTGGTGTGCTGGTAGTGGCAATGAGGAAGAGAAAGGTAAATGTCTTTTTGCCAAAAAGGGGGAGTTCACCCAACAGGCCTTACTAACTAGGAAGGGAAGTAAATAGAATGGAGCATGAAGTGACAGGCAAAAAAATAAATAAAATAGGGAGAACAATCTGTTGTGCATAACAAAAGGGGCCCACATATTCACTCCTATCCTCAGACCCCCATCACCTCCTTCCCTTTCCATGCCTCACTCCAAAGCTGTTACCTGACCCAGGCCACATCCTGCCTCTTATACCAGTGACCCCTGGAGAATGCCCCTTACCACCTAACTCTCTCCAGAAAGGCACCTCTAGCCCAGGCCCTCGGAACCATAAGTTGGGAATGTTGGAGGTGATGTTCTCATTCTCAAAACAAAGGAAGGCGGACTAATAAGCTTTAACGTCCCCTCTGTTGACCATGTCCTAACATTGCATAAGCTTGTGATCCCATGCACAGCATTCAGTAGGAAGAAATGTGCTCCTAGAATCTCAAGTCAAACTCTAAGTCCATTCCCAGGACACATGCTTAACACTTTAGTTAAATTTCAGAAAGCCACAATAAGATACTAGAAATACATTATGGATAAACCTGTGTTGCAGAGGGTTACACCAATCAAGATAATATAAGATTATGTCTATGAGAAAATGCATTTTGAATTTCAAACAACTGACTTACAAGTGAACCAGATGTATGAACTAAAATCTATTTACAAATAAAAAAACTATATTGTTATGATTGTAATGGGGTGCCCTGCTTATAAAAAAGCTTCAGAAAACAGGCGATTAGGCAAATGACTGTGAACACGACCTAAAGATGACCACTGAATATTCTGTATGTATACATTTTTATTGAACTTACACATGTTTCTGGAATACATTTATGAGAAAAATAAGGCCTTGTTATAAAATATTTTCCATTCATACATTTAATGGTTTTACTTCCTTGCCTATATTCATTGCACTTCCCTTGACATAAAAAACCATTCAGAATATAAACCATACAGTGCTTCTGTAGCGCATCAGGTTTTAACACTGAGTCACTTTATATTTGTTTGTAGAGCATGAAGGAGAGACATGATAAAAACATGATATAGCTATTAAGGTAAAAACATCCTAAATCTTAGGACAGGCAGCAGATGAGACAATTAGAAAGAAAAAAAGAACAGCAGACAAATTCAGGTAACTTTGTGGGAAAACAGCAAAAAGTTTTTGGTCGTACAGTATATTTTTTGTCTATTTGATTGTAACGGCTATTTACGTAAGAGTTCTTACCAAACGCACTAGTTGTTGGAGTTCCAACAACTGAGTAACTGTTGGAACAATCTGAAGTTCTGAAACTAAGTCAGTGAGCCTGGAAATACAGAGAAAATTCCTGTTATTAAGTCTTGCATAGCAAAGATAAAAAAACAAAATGTTTGAAGAAAATGCAAATGTAATTGTGAAATGTGCAACAACAAAACAATAACCTTCTATGAAGACAAAAGAGTAAATTCAAACCAAGAAGATCCATGGAATACTTCCGTCAAGTACAAGGTGGAAAACTAGAAACCAAATACATTACACAGGGCTTAGGAAAGTATTACACTCCACAAGAGCTCAATAAACATTAGCTAATGCTTCCCAGCAGTGTCCATAACTTATTTATCTATCCACTTACATTCTCAATGCCTCAATTTCCCTGTCTAGAAAATAAACAAATACTTACTATAAAATAAAACAGCCATCTATACTCACTGAGGGGTTGGGAGGCTCCATTTCAGTTTCAGAAGCATTTGGAAGAAGGCAAATGATGGATGTGAGTGTCAGTCATCATCACTGCTCATAACTGCTCTTGCGGCAAGCAGGTTAGAAAGCCAGCATGCCAACTCTCCTGGCTCCTGTGTTTTCTGTCATGGGAGACGTGTCCTTTTTCTAAAGCCACACTCTTCTCGATTAGTTAGGGTATGAAGGAAAGATGAGAATTGCTAAGGCAATAAAACTGGATATAGCCAAGTTCCAATGCTTTACATCAATGAAGATTTCCCTTAATGTATGACAAGCATTTGTGCCTACAAAATATATATAAATTATTTCCTAGGAAATGCTAAGAGAGAATGGAAGAAAAGGAAAGAGAAAGAAGGAAGGAGGAAAAAAGAAGACACTCATCTGGAAAAGTCCAGACTTCACCACTATGCAATATACGCATGTAAGAATCTGTACTCGTACCCCCTAAATATACAAAAATTTTTTTAAAAAGAGAGAGATGATACTTATCTGGGTTTTGAACAGAGTTGAAGAAGGGAAAAAATCTTTGATTAGGACCTTCATTGTATACTACTGGTTCCTAATCCATCAGCCTATAAATTGCGTCGAAGCAGGTATTGTGGCAATCACTCTTACATTGACTGGCATAGTGTCTGGAATACATTAAGCACTGAGGAAAGGCTGAATGAATAAATGGATGAATATCTATGTCTCAATGTCTTATTAAGCAATAGTCAAAGCCTAACCAGCTACCAAAAAGCTGACAGTAATGCTTCTAGTTGCTTATGAACTGCTTCAAAGTAAGATTTTGAATGTTTCCATCCCCATTAGCATAACCCTTAAAGGCAGGAGAGAAGAGGGAGGGGGGAAAAAGACAGCATTTCTACATTCTATAAAATGTCCACCACCTTAATATATGACATGGCTATCAATCTGGACACCAGTCACCCCAATCCATTCTGGAGAAAAATCACTGCTTCCAACATAATACACTAAAACAAATTTATAAATGTTAATAAAAATTTTAAAAGGTCAGGTCACTACTTCCTACAACATATGTCAGGGAAACCTAATATATCTCAGTATCAGGTCATTGGCAGGACAGCTTTGACATTAAAGGATGGAGAAAATGGAATTTTTTCGTTTTTAAAATTAGTTAACCAGCACATCCGTCTGCTTCCCTCTTGGATGCCTGGTATGGAGCAAGAACTGTAACAGGGGAAATTTATTGAAACATACCATTAAATCAATATGGCAGAGCACTCTACTTTATGCCATGCTATAAAAGTCATGCATGTGGGAAGGCGGAAGGAAACAAATTGGTACTGAAAATAAGAACAGAAATGTTTTAAAAAGTAAATGGATTTCTAGAATTTATAAATTTAGTAGATGAGGTAGCAAAACCAGGGTCCTGAAATAGGCCTTGAAACTCTTTTGCTCTTAGGCTAAAATTGTAGTAAGTTCTGTTACTTCACAATCTAGCTTGAAAATGACAGAACAAAAATGAAGGTTCTGGCTGGATTAACAGAAATTACTTTGGAAGAAGGCAATAAAACTGGATTTATAGAGGAGAGTCAAACTAGAGCTTTATATTGTCACAAATGTAGATGCTATATTTTTGTAAATCATCCAGGGAGATTCAGAGGGCAGGAAGGAAATGTGTTGTCAAATAATTCTGCCGTAGGGTAAAAAGTGTTCTGAATGTCTGAGAATCAAATACTGAAAATATAGTATGTGCGTCACAGTGACATTCAGAATAGATTATAAAAACATCCTAGGCCACTTCAGATCATTCAATAGTTCATGGTCAACTCACAGAAACCCCAAATGTTATGTATGTATGTATATACATCCCAATTACCTTAATTTTATAGAATTTACTAGAAGGATTACTTTCAGAAGTCTTAGAACGATTCAAGTCTACAAATCAACTGGTTTAATATCCACATAAGTGCCATTAACTTAAATGTTTACAGCAATTTATGAAGCATATTTGTACACATTTGATTCCCACAACAACCATGCACAATAGGAAAAGTTAACTGATCAACTTGAGATCACCAGTTAAGCATGTAAAGGTCAAATAGGAAGGGGAATGACACACATGCTTCTCACTTAAATTAATAATGGAAACAAATGCATGGAAAGTGAAAGAAATCAGTATAGATTCCTGTGATCCTGGTGTAAGTGTCTACAAGTGAAAACAACAAGGAACTAAACAATTCAACATAACAATTTGCAAGACATGTGAATACCACAGGAAAAGGAATGAATGAACTATACCAGGTTGGAAATAAAGAACATTGCATTTTTGCCCGATACAGTAGAGATTCCCTCACCACTGTAAAATGGTGCATGGATCTTTTTCAGCCAAGATGCATGTACTTACAAAAACAAAGAAAGGAAAAACAAAAAGATACCATGAAAATCACCTGGCCCGGCAGATTGTTTCATTGCACCTTTGGATGAGTTTTTTTTTTTTTCTTTTTTCATTACCTTAACAAAAACAGGAAAAAATCCCCATGGCTGCTAGGCCTACAGAGACCCATTTTGTCACAGGCCATTAGTGTTCATCATTACACAGCTTAATGCAGTTGTCTGTTCCCTCTAGTGAACTCTGCATAGATTTATCTTCAGCTAATGCAGCAGAGGCTAAGGGAAACTACAAAGGTCTCTGGATTTGTTTGCCTTGATGGGATAGCGTTTTGAAGTCATTCTGGGCAAAAGGACTAAAGAATTGGAGATGGTAATATGTGTTTCTCTTATTTGGCTCTAATAGGCAGTTCTTGTTCAGAGACATAAAGATCTGGGTACTCAGAGGCACCTCTGTTCAGAGGTGGAAAACTGTTGTCTTGAGACTGCAGTTCGGAGATCAGTAGAAAAATCGTACTCACAGACCAATATACACTGACATAACCCTGACTCAACCACTCTATTTTAGACTCTGAAACTTCATTCATTCATTCAACAAACATTAACTGAAGGTCTACTGTATGTCGGGAACCATTCTAAGTGGTAGGAAAACTACAGTGAACAAAACAGACAAAAATTCCTGCCCATTTGGCACTTATGTTCTAGTGGGAGAATACAGACAATAAGCCAGATAACAGATAAAGTATGTACATGGTAATAAGGGCAACAGAAAAACATTACAAAGTAGGGCATGCTGGAAGAAGATATCACAGTTTTCAACAGGATGGCCTAGGTAGGCTTCACTAGGAACATAACGTTTGAGAAAAGCCGTAAAGGTATTAAGGGAGCAAGTTACTTGGATGTTTGGTGGAAGAAAAGTAGTACAAATGATTAAGGTTCAAGGAATAGCTGAGAGGCCAGTGTGGCTGGAGCAGTGATCCACAGAGAAGATTGTAGAAAATGCATTCAGTGTCAACCAGTAGGGGCAGATTATTTAGGGCCCTGTAAATCACTGAAAAGAATTCTGGCTTTTACTCTGCATGAATTGCAGTTAAAAAGTTCTGTGCCAAAAGTTCTTGTAATGTGACTTACATTTTAATAGCATCATTATGGTTAAAAGGGAGAGGAGCAAGAGATAAAGTATAAGACCATGCGGAAGCCTAATCCAGGCAAGAGTATTGACAGATTAGACCAGGGTAGGAGTTATGAAAGTGGTGAGCAATGGTTAAGATTCTAGGTATGTTTTGAAAAGTCAATAGGACATGCTGATGGATTGCTTCTGAGGTGTGTGAGAAAAGGGATACTCCTGGGATTCTGGTCTAGGCAACTGGAAGGATGGCATGCCACTCATTGAAATGCAAAGACTATGGGAAAGCAGGTGTTGAGCACAGAGTGTGGAATATTGGGATCTCAGTTTTGCATATTTTAAATCTGAGGTTCCAATATAACAAGGAAGTGGACATGTTAAGTAAGCCAAAAGGCATTTAAGGCTGGGGTTCAGTGAAGTGGTCCAGGCTGGAGAGACAAATTTGGAAGTGATCAGCTTGAGATGGTATTAAAAGCCTTAGGATTGGATCAGATTACCAGGGAAGTGAGTGTACATGAAAGAAGAAAAGGTGGTCAATGACTAACCCCTGGGTACTACAGGCTAATAAGAGGTCAGGCAGATGAAGGGGACAGAGTTGGGAGAAGACAGTGAGGCAGGAGAAAAATCAAAAGAGTGCGTATCCTGGGAGCGAAGTGAAGGGAGTCTTTCAAGGAGAAGATACCAGTGAGCCACATCAAATACTATAGATGGATTTAGTAACATGTCAGACTAGCTGGTCACAACGGTGGTGACACTTTGTTCTGATGAGCAGGAAAAACGCAGACTGGGAGACACTGCACAGAAAAGGAAAACTGGGGGTTGCAATTGTCCCACACCAGTCCTTTCTGTTTCAATTTCTCCACTGCAAAAGGGAAAACAAAGAAATTCAACAGCCACATCCTTTGCACAATACATATTTATAAAACGAAGCACGTCTGTGAGATGTTTGGAGTACCTCAGTAAAAAGTATAGGAAATCCCACTTTCAACTGAGTCCACTAACACATTTACCCTATTACCTACTGCCATCTTCCATCCACTTCTTCTTAGTAAAATACTTCCTAGGCAAAATAGAGAAAAATAGCTAATTCTGCTTTCTCAGTAAAGCAGACACTATCCCACACTTTTTTTTCTTGTTTTATACACATATTTATTTATTTTAGAAAAGAGAAGGAATGGGACAAAGAAGTAAAGGAAGTGTCACATGCGCTACTTTTTTTGTTGTTGTTAAAAAATATTCAGAACTGCTACCCTAGATTAAATAATGCTCTTAAACTAGCCATATGTGACAGGTGAGGATAATCACTGAATAAACTAATTCAAAGTTTCAAGATGAATGGCATATTGAGATATGACTAAATATTATACTCAAAACTGTTCTTGTCAAAGTCCCTAAAGACACATAATCTCTATATCCAATAATTTCCCTCCCATTCTCCTTGAGTTCTTTGTAGTTTTTAATAACTCTCTTCTTCTCTAAATACTCTTGCATGGTTTCCCGAAATTGGCTTTCTTTCAGTGTCGTTTGCTATCTCTTCACGTGCTATCTCAACACTTCTCTCACCCTTAATAAGGGTATGTTCCAAGATTAAATTGAACCCTGCTTTCAACTATATTCGAGGTTCCAAAATCACCTCTATGCAGACTACCATAGGAATTAAGAGTTTAGATGTAAACATCACAAAGGTTTGCCTTTGAATCTCGCTCTAACAATTGCAGTTGTGTGACCTGAGACAAATTACAAAAACCTTTCCTGCGCTACGTTCCTCATCTGCAAAAGATGGATTTTAATACTACCTTCGTGGAGTTTTTTGTGAAGATTTAGTGAGCTCATCCATGTAAAAGGCTCAACACAGAGACTGGCACATATTAAGCATCTTAAAAATGCTGGCTATTATTGTGGCTCCCAAAAACAAATTCCTGGCTCCAGCCTTTCTTAATTTCAAGTTTATTTTTTAACTACTCTCTAAGTACTAAGGAGTTTGATGTGACACCATACTTTACAGGACAATATATGCTTTATAGGACTACCAATATAGTTCTGTAAAGCACGGTACCACATCAAACTCCTGCTGGACACCCAGCTCACTGGTTATAATCTATTTTAAAATATAGAGTCTGACTGTGATCAAAATTCTTTTTTATTTTATTTTTTGTTTTAAGGAGTGGAGAATTTAATAGGCAAAGAAGAAAGCAGAAGGAAGAAGTTCCTCTATATAGAGACAAAGGGAGGGGGCTCCAAAGCCGAGAGAGGGAACCCCCCAAAATCTTTTATTTTACAAATATACAGCCCCTAATGATGAGCAGTTAATACGATATATCCACAGGGCCAGTTAAATGTGTATTTTAGCATTTCTTTGTGAGTTTTATGTATTCTTTATAGCAGCAAACTTTTCACTTTTGCCCAGAGGAAGGGGGCAGAATACAACTATAGCTCAGGTTTTGAAGACAATTGCGAAAATGTAAAAAAATCCCTCCTGTATTGCTCAATGACCTCGCACAGTAAGATGTGTATATGGTTAATTGTGACCTTGTGTTCTTCTCCCTCCAGAAGACAGCTCTTTAAGCAGTTAATTCCCAGAGCCTCAGCAAATATACGGTGGCTTTGCCAGCATGCAGCAAGAGACTGCCAAGCAGCGGGCATGGAAGGTGGGTTCCCATCCTTGACCCCTCTCAGGCGTGATGCTACCCTGTCATTTCAGGTATCTCAAGTGCATTATGAAAATGCCCTGCTTGGCATTTTCGTAGAGTACCCTGGCAAGCAAATGAAACTTAAAATCAGACAAATGTGAATTAAAATCTGAAATACAACACATGGTAGTATGTTCTATAACCTTGAGCAAATCACTCTATCTCTTTCTCCAGTTTCAGGGTTTTTTTTAAATATCCCATAACTGTTATGAGAACTAACATAAGACATGAAAAGTAGTTGGTACACAGCAAGTGCTTAATCAATGAATAAACAGCAGTTCTCTCCCTCCAGGCAATGTGTGCACTTCTGAAGGTGGCAGTACATCCCACACATCCACACTTTTCATCAAATTCTGTACTCAACTTTAATGAAGCATTTACTATGTATCCCCAAGGAATAAAACTACCATTGGGTCTCCCTAACAAGTAATCAGAGGCAAAAAAGTAAAGAATAATTTTTTTAAAAAGATAAGGAAAGCCCTAAATTTCACTCACAGGTTTAATATTCTTCTGACTGGATGCTTTTAAACTTTGCAGAGTTCCACTAAGACCATTCAGCAGGGAATAAATTCTTTTCCATGACTTATAGAGATCAGCCCAAAACAAAAACAAGACACGCTGTGCTATAATCCTGTAATCAAGAAGTCTTCCACACAGTGTGGCCGAAGTAATACCTTAGAGGGGGTAGGCATCTTCACCACCACTCTTTTCGCCTGTTTATTCTTTTAAAAACTCCCACAGCAAATGCAGGCAGACAGCTATTTATGCCTCAACATTTCCCCTTACTCTAGCTCACGGTTTCCTAACTCACCTTTGCTTGGAAAATACTCAGTAAAGAAATGAGTAGAAACAAATTAATCATTCTGCAGTCTATTGATCAAGCCACACTAAATCAGAGTCTCAGTAGGTATGCTTGGGGAAAGGGAAGCAATCAATTCAAGGCTGAAAAAAAAAATAATGAAAACACATAGAAGTTCCAGTCTGTTTTTAGCTTGTTATTAACATTCAGGTTGTGAATCCTAAACGTACTGCTCCAGGGCAATAACAAACCCCAGGATGGTAGCTGGGGTTTGTTATTGGTAACTCCATGACACTGCAGGTTGGTGGCTGATGGTGCCAGCCTCTGCTTCTGGTTTCAGAGAAATGGATGCTAGTAAGAGAAGACTTACCTAGAAAGGAAGTGAGTTCAGTCATATCTTACTTATCTCTGGGAATTATCCACATAAATGAAGCCTACTTAAGAAGTAAATTGCTCAGTTTCTCCACCCAAAGTAACGCAAAGAAGGTTTGTCAGGATTCACAGTTGTAGAAAATCTGAGTAGGTAATAGAAAGAAGAGGAAGTGACTGTAAGCCTTTCCTTAGTGGAGCACCAAACGGGAGGTTTGTGCTCAGGAGACAATGTGACCCTAACAGGTTGTAAACTTCAATACGTATAGAAATCACCTAAGAGCCTGTTGAAAATGCTGATTCTCCATGCTCTGCCCAGAGGTTCTGATTCAGCAGGTCTGACCTAAGGACCAGAAATCCATACTTACAACAAGAACTCCCGCTGATTTTGATGCAGGCAGTTTTTAGAACACACTTTGACAAACACTGCAAAAGTATAAATGAAACCAAAATAAGCAAACATTTGCTTTTGCCAAAAAAAGGGAGGAAATGCAAATAACAATATAAAACCAGTCATTTTTCCCCAGAACTGAGGTAGGTGACAAGGCCCTTAGAGCATCCTTAGTACATATTTGCTTAGTGAATCAATGAGTGAGGGAATGAACACGTTCATCATTAGCAAACACAGGCAGACAACTGTCACCATAGTTATCACTTATGGGATACTTAACATAATCTTCAGCAACACTATGAAATAGCTGCTGGTGGTGCTGCTACTACTACTATCCACATGAGAAAGATGAAGATAGATTAAACAACCGACCAAATATCACACAGCCAAGATATCATGGAGCTAAACTGCCCTTACATCACAGTCTATGTCTCTATTCTCTATGGATAGTCAATGACTAATGCTTTGAGGGCATTTTACCTGAGAGGGGACACCACAACTACTTCTGTCTTGGAGAAACCAGCCCTAAAACCAGCCCCTTTTCTCATTTATATGAACCACAAAAAAAAAAAAAAGAAAGAAAGAAAGAAAGAAAAAAAAAGCTTCTCTGAAGTCTCACCAAATCAATAATTGGCTGAGTTTTTTGTTTTTGTTTTATCTGAAACTAAACCAAAAGGTCATTTCTTTCCTATGCAATATCATTTGCAACAACATCAACATGCAGTCACTGTTCCAGGTACACTACTCTCTCCATCAACTATGCATTGAGATTAAACAGGATTATTCAACACCGCATCTTTACTCCTTATTGCAACAATATTCCTTTCCCGTACCTTTACTTGAGATCTCACTTGATTCCTACCTTCCTAGGAAACCTCTCCAGTTGATCACACGTCCATCCCTCATATCCTTTCCTGTTGGAATTTTCTGTCGTGCTTACAACTTACTTCAATGTCATAATAAGTCTGTAGAAGAAGTGACTGTAAACTGCAGAGTTAGCCCAAAGACATAGTCAATCTCATGATTTCAGTTAGCACAGGCTGGGAATAGACAGCACCCCACAGGCTAGGGGCAATCATGTACTTTTGGGGCACGGGCAGCATGAGCCCCATAGCAGCCTGGCCATACAGAGGATATTCGGCAGGGGTAGTCACACTAACAGGAGATGTGGACCTCCTTATTTGGGCACAGGGTAGATATAAGTAGATTTTAACCTGCTGGGATCCTTAAAGGCCCTAAAACATACTGGCAGAAGGGTCATGTGGCCTACAATCAACTACTTGCGTTTTCAAACCATAGGCGAGAAAGTGCAAGAGCTAATGGACAAACAAGTTCATATTGGCACAATGTGGTAGATCTTAGACTCAAACAGTCCTCACAGATGTTTAGGGATCTCTCTCACTCTCTCTTTTCTGACTGCCTTGGCACATGTACTTTCTGATAGAAAAGGTCTTCCCCATATCCCTAACTAAATATTAGTCATCCTCTAGGTCTCAGTTTAGACATCTCCTATTTCAGGAGGATTTCCCTGTCCCTCAAAGGTAGAGTTAGATTACTCTACTATACTCTCCCACCCTTTTGGTAACTAACTGCTTTCTTTAAGATTGCCTATATTCCCCGCTAACCTGTGAGCACCATGAGGGCTGGAATGACTCATGTCTATTTTATTCCTATTGGCTAGCACAGAGCCAACCACACAATGGGTGTTCAGTAAATGATTGCTGAATGAATCAATGAATAAACCAATGAACAAATAAGCAAGGAAACTAAGCCTTGACAAACTCCAAGGACCCACAGTAGGTTCATGGCAGAGCCAATTCTATAAGATTTATTTCAAGTGCTGGGTTCCCTGCAGCAGTATAAAGTACCAAAAGGCAAAACCCACGCATATCATTACAAGAAACACAGAGAAACTATATCTCCCAGTTCCAAGCTTCTCCATACAGTCTCTGTAACCAACTCAATTATCCCCCAATGCTGAGTCCACACTCAGCCAAGGCAGGATCCACACTGATTTCTAATGTAACACTGCAACTCTGGTGAGATGAGAAGAAACTCAAAAAGCATACACCACACTTACAAAATGCTGTCCTTGGGAAACTGAAGATCATTTCTGCTTAGAATTACAGTTTATACTAAAGTAGAATGACCCTCCTTAGTAAAATACCAACATTAGTAAAATTTAATTGTATCTATCAAGGGAGTTGGGATAGAACTAATACAGAACTGTTGATGGTGTTTAACATCCATGCTAAAACAAAAAAATGCTCGGAAGTAAAATTTTGATATTTAAAATGTTATTTCTCTATGCTCAGTAACAAAACTCTAAAGCTTTCTTAATAGTAGCTGTGAATGGCCATCCCTTCTTGGGCTGAATATTAACTAGGAATGGAAAGAAACTGATGTCCATGCTTCTCATTTGCTGAACTTCATTCACATCATTAATTTAATATGAAACCGGAGGGGACCAGCAACTGTCACCATGCATTTAGCAAAACTTGTTTCTCTTAGCCATGCCTCAATTCCTAGAGGAAATACCATTTTACCTTTCCAGACTAAGAACAAAAAGACAAGAGATAATATCTGCCACTTCTGATATTCTCCTTGGCTGTCTCCACATCTTCATAGCATATGCTAAATTAGATAAATGAGCTTTTGTTCCCCCAAGTGTCATTTGTTATTTGAAATGCTGTTCTGAATTATTCTCATTTCAAGTGCCAAAATCATAACTTAATTCCTAAACCATCAAAAGTAAAATTCAGGCAAGTATATACAACTTTACACAAATCCCTTCAAAGCTATACTATATCATTTCACAATATTCAAATTTATGTTAGTGTTCTGGCACAAATCCTACGTGGTAAGTCAGACCTGATCCATTTAGTACAAATAACTGCAACTCTACTGTTTCTGGCAACATTTTCTGCTTAAGATGGAAACAATTTAAAATAGGTAGGCACTTGTGTTTTTATTCGGTAAGGATTCACTAAAGTCCTCACAATTAATTTAACACATACGTGTCTGTGATGGGTCATTTCATCAGTAGTTGCTGTCATCTCATTTGCACTATTACTTAATAGGATCACTCACCATTTTACTAGCACTTTTTCTATATTTGAGGAGATTATTACCTCCTTAATATTTTCAGAATTCAAAAATAGTGATTCTCACTGTTCCAGTTATATATATATATATATATATATACATACATACATACTCTGGATGCTTTACAAGATGAAATTCATTTTCTATTTCTTCCAGTATTCAAACTTGTTAAATCATTTTCACAGGCAGAAAAGAAAGTAGTACATTCTATGTGTTTTATGAATTCCCCCTTGCCAACTGGTATCTTTGCCACTAAAGTTTCAAATTTAGCCCTTAATGATTTAAGTGTAAGTGATCTTTCTCCAAGTGCTTCTATACTACAAATACTGTGGTGAGGCAATATATCCTATTACAGTCATGCACCACATGATGACGTTTTGGTCAAGCATGGACTGCTTATATATACCATGGTGGTCCAGTAAGATTCCAGTGGAACCGAGAAAGTCATATCTCCTAGTGATGTCACAGCCATGATAAGGTCACAGTACAATGCATTACTCATGTACTGTGCTGATGCTGGTGTAAACAAACCTATTGTACTGTCAGTCTTATAGAAGTACAGCATACACAATTATGTAAAGTTCATAATACCAGATAAGAATAACAAACAATGTCACTGGTTTACTTATTTACTATAGTCAGCTTTTATCATTATTTGAGAGTGTATTCCTCCTTATTAAAATAAACAAACAAAAAAGTTAACAGTAAAACAGCCTCAGGCAGGTCCTTCAACAGGTATTCCAGAAGAAAGTATTGTTATAGTAGGAGGAGGCACCTCCATGTGTGTTACTGCCCCTGAAGACCTTCCAGTGTGACAAGATGTGGAGGCAGAAGACAGTGATATTGATGATGCTGACCCTGTGTAGGCCTACGCTAATGTGTGGGTTTGTATCTTAGTTTTTAACAAAAGTTTTAAAAAGTAAAAAAATAAAAAATTTCCAAAACAGAAAAACGTCTATAGAATAAGGATGTAAAAAAGAAAATATTTTTGTACCACTGTACAATGTGTGTTTTAAACCAAATGTTATTAGGAAAGAATCAAAAAGTTAAAAGGAATATGTTCAGGTGTTCTATTACACAGCAGGGAGACTATAGCTAACAACAATGTATTGTATATTTCAAGATAGCTTAGAAAAGACAACAGTAACCACCACATAGAAATGATAAAGGTTTGGGGTGATGGATATGCTAACTACCCTAATTTAACCATTATAAAATATATACATGTATCGAAACATCACACTGTACCCCAATGTGTACAATATGTCAATTATAAACAAAAATTTCTAAAGTTTATAAAGTTGAAAAAATTACAGTAAGCTAAGGTTAATGTATTATTGAAGAAAGAAAAATATTTTTAAATAAATGTAGTGTAACTCAAGTGTACAGTTTATAAAGTTGCAATGCTGTTCAGTAATATCCTAGACCTTCATATTTACGTACCACTCACTGACTCACCCAGAGCAACTTTAGTCCTGCAAGCAACATTCATAGGGTAAAGGACCTATACAGTTGCATTACTTTTTATCTTTTATATGTATTTTTGCTCTGCCTTTTCTATTTAGATATGTTTAAATACAGAAGTACTTACCACTGTGTTGCAACTGCCTATAATGTTCAGAACAGCAACCTGCTGTTCAGGTTTGTAGCCTGGAGCAATGGGCTATACCATAGGGCCTAGGGGTGTTGTGGTTATAACATTCAGTGTTTGCAGAACGATGAAATCACCTAATGGCGCATTTCTCAGAACACACCCCCATGGTTCAGTGATATGTGACTATACTTTAATATGAATGAAGCCTGAGCAACAGGGAAAAGAAAGAAAGAGAACTGCTGAGCCCAGTACGGAGATAAGAGGGAAGGAGCAGATAATACTCCCATACCCTTCAGTTTGCTCTATCCATAACCAATACCCCCTAAATGCTAAGGCCCCTCAGATCCTCTAAAAGTGTTAATCCATTTAACCAACCATTTTCAGTTTCTATAACAACCACCTGTACAAATATCATTTAACAAGACCCATGTTTCAAGTACAATTCTAATTAATTTAGGTATAATGGCTCATCTTCTCCTAACAATCCCATAAAACTTAATGATATTATTGCCATTTTAAAGATGAAGGAACTGAGGCTTAGGGAAGTTCAGTGACTAAAACAAGAACGGAACTTAGATTAGTTTGACTCTAAAACCTGAACCTCAACTGTATTTCTGCTCTCAGGGCTAAACAGTTTCACTCACAGCTCTCAGAATACTAATGAATTTAAGGTCCTCCTTTAAATTCCTACTAAGGTATATTCTTTCATGCAGAATTGATTTGGATAAGCCCTAATTCACACATGCATAGAACTGGTGCTGTAATGACAGAGACCACCCAGTGCACTACTCGATTTCTTATTAAGGCAAAACTTCATCTATTAGAAAGCCTACTTTATTAGTCCCAAAGGGGGAAACATTTCTAGAGGAGACACTTCTTCCATGACTATCCCTACCTTTCCCGACTAGGTTTCTTAATTGTAATTAGACTTTCTTGTGTACTATTCACCTTGGCCAACAGAAATGGAATTTCTCTAGCCCTGAATTCTCTGCTGCCCTGGGCACTCTCTTGCCCTTTTCCTGTTCTCACACTCATAAAAGGTAGCTATGGACAGAGAGTACACCATTCTCAATATCTCTAATTTGCTCACTTCAAATTCTGCTGTGCAGTTCAGAAACAGGAAAGTTGTTTAGAGAGTGACAACTCAGAAAAAGGTTCACAAAGTCAGGCTTACTTTTTCTTACCTGTCAAAAGGGAGGAAATTGGAGCTACAAGGGAAAGAATATTCAGCTATATAGGGAAAGGTATTTCATGAGCTTTGGACAGTTTACAAGGAATGAGGGGATATTTGCAGAGCTGAAGACCCAGAGAAAAAAAGATTAGAGAGGGTTATTACCCTACCAACTTGCCAGAGAGAAGTGAAATTTCTGAAAGATAAATGTACTGCTGCATTTGTGTGCAAACACAAAATAGTGCAAAAATAGTACAGAGAGGTCCTGTACATGTTAACAAATTACTCTTGAAACACAGTGAGTATTCTCAACAGTTCTAGGTAGATATGTTGAGAGCATTTTATCATCGGCAATTGCCCTTTAGGGCAAAAAAGCTAGTGAAAGCTAAGTTTTGGTTTTAGATTCCAAACCAATTCAAAGTAATAGAGAATCTGAAAATATAGTATCTGCTTACTAATATAGCATATTAATATTAATAATGATCTTCTTCCTCTCTGAAGTTTCATTAGAAGACACCCCCAGGCCCACCATGTGGTATGTAGAAAAACATTACATACAACTGTTCTATTACAGATGCAAACATATAACCTCAGGTTTCAAAATTCTTCAAGGCCCAATCTCACTTATTTACTGATGTTGCTCTCTTCCTAGGAGTTAACCTAATTAAAAAAATTGTAAGCATTGCCAAAATAGGTCACTGAGAGTTTTAAATTCCTATCATTCCTATGTCCTAAAGACTTTCACTCTTTCAAACAAGAAAAAGCAGGCTATTTTAAGTCCAAAACGGGTCTACTTTAATATAGTATGCAGTCTGCAAGCTTTTAGGATATGGCCACAAAAGCATTAAAGTTATTTTCATTTTCCTATCTGTAAGTAAAACTGATGATGATGAGGCAGGTTTGGAATGGAGAAACAGTTGAAATTCATCAAAACAGCAAAACCTGACTGCTCGCTCATGAGGCGGAAACGTCAAGAGGGCCACCTAAGGCCCTTTGACCTGTGGCTGCTTCTCCCTTCCCAGCCACCCTACAATCTCCATTTATCTCCAAGTCTCCTTCTTGAACCAGGACTCCATCTTGCCCCTCCCCCATCACTCCTCTTTGGATCCTGGTCTGTCTTTGTCTTTCTTCTTTCTATGGCTTCCCTTTGCCACTGGGCAAGCGGGAAACTCCAGTCTTCACTCCTTCCCTCTGCTAAGTGGCTTTTATGGAACTGAGGTTTGGTTGTTTGTTTTAAAAAAAAAAAAAAAAAAAAAAAACAACCGCTGTGTTTAGTAAACAAAGCACTATAATCTCTACATTATGCTAAAGAAAATTAAATCACTTCTATTTCTTGAAGAATAACAACAACAAACTGTATTTTACCAGTATTTCGCTTTCAAATTAAAATCTCTCCTCCAACTCCCACTTACATTCATTCAAAGATACTATATGTCTAGGCTGCATGTGAAAGTAATAACAGTTCATATTTTTTCACATGTAAATCTTTTTAAATGTGTATCTTTCTATTATAAGTATTAATACGTATACTGGTAGCTTTTCATCTACATGGAAAATATTTACTATTAGTGTCACGGGGAGAAGGGCAATTATAAACCATCCACACCACAGCCGAATTACTTGGAAAAGAAAATCAACCAGGGTTTCCCGTTTATTTCTAAGCCAATAATGAGAATCAATCTACCAAGTCGCACCTGCCTTCTAGAGTTTGAGTTATGGCAGGGTGTGGTGGCTCATGCCTGTAATCCCAGTGCTTTGGGAGGCTGAGGTGGGCAGATCACCCGAGGTCAGCAAGACCAGCCTGGCCAACATGGTAAAACCCCGTCTCGGCTAAAAATACAAAAATTAGTCAGGTGTGGTGGTGCACACCTGTAATCCCAGTTATTTGGGAGGCTGAGGCACAAGAATCCCTTGAACTTGGGAGGCAGAGGTTGTGAGCTGAGATTGTGCCACTGCACTCTAGCCTGGGCAATGAAGCGAGACTCTGTCTCAAAAACATGTATATATATAAAAAACACAGTTTGAGTTACAAGGTGTGATCCTTTTGGGAAACTCTAATATCAGATAAAAGTCCTCAAAATAATTTTTAAAATCTTTCTATGCAATGAACAATCTATATCTTGGAATCCTGGTTTAATGCTGTGAGGCAAAGCACTTACTCATATCATAAGTGATCCAAAGCCTATTTCCATTATAGTCAACAATCCTTTTCTTATGATAATGTGATAATTTTTCAGACTAATGAATCATGATGTTTTTCTGAAAATGTTCAATTCAAAACAAACACAGAATCTGTAGTGCTGAGAATACTATAGGTGTTGGAGTTTTTTCACATTTTGTTTTGGTTTTTAATTTTTTGAAGATACAACGTCCTTTTCCTTTAGATTTATTCAAGTTTGAATGAAAAGTTCCTGCTTCAGTTCTGAGTTTTGATTTCCTTAGCTATGATGTCTTCCTTGACCTAGACCCTAATGAACAGAAGGTACTACACATGCTGTCAATCACTTATGTCAAATGCTGGGAGTGAGTAGAAAGGGACTTTTTATTACAGAACACTGAGGTCTTATTTTGACAAAAACTGTGGGATATGTGGTGTATGACTTTCGCATTTTCTTCCTTCTCACATGGGGAGTGCTTTGAACATATTCAAAGAAACTTGTACAATCATAATAATTAAATCATTAAGGAAACTCCCTCCTGCTTTCTTTCTTTGACAACACACAATAAATGCCCATTCAAAAACAAAAAACAAAAAACAAAACCTGACCAATCTCAGTATGTACTAAGAAAGCTTTATTTATAATCCTAAATGAACAGTTTCTCTCTATTATGGGATAAAATAACCTAAAAGTTAGGAATACGTCTCCTGGCTTTACTTCTGCTTTGTATTTCTTCCACTGCAGTTATTGTACAGTTAGTAACCAAACAGTGAATATCCAGCAGGGTAGGTTGCTGATTACATCTTATGATGAGACCAAGTCCTCCAGATTTGGGCTTCAATATGAAGTCAGCCAGGATTGTAAAGTCTTAACATAAGATTCACTTCCTCATTCCAAGGAATAACTACTATAGTTAGGGACCTTGAAACAAGTACTCCATTAGTTTGAAGTGGCATGAATTAGGGCTTATAATTTAGATCCTTTGTATAATATACAGACATAAACACACACCATGTAAACTTCTGGCTTTTTTTATTTTAAAAAAACACCAATTTGAAGATGAAAAATTGACCAAGTATTCTTAAAAGGGCATAATTTTCATTCTGGAAAGGAAATGCATGATCTCAAGTTGCTACCAGTGGGAGGAACAATTGAGTTTAGAGCTCCATTTCACAATTTAAATTCTGGCTGCATTTTATCATCAAGTCTTTTTTTCTTTTTTTTCCCCTTCTTGGTGCCAGATATACATTCCAAAGCCAATGTTCTCAAGTGAAAACATACAGTATTTAGACTAGCTGTAATTCACTAGTAATGTTGCCACATAATCATTTCACACACAATTGCTAATCGTGCCATGTGACAGAACTCTCTAGACTAGGGAACATACATATGACTGTAAAATTAAATTATCAAACTGAAAAATAAAGGAAAAATGATCAAATAAAAGAGTGTATTCCAAGCTGGTTCAGAGTATTAACCAAGTCTGTTATGAATAGTTTTGTATATTTATAAAAGGATTAAAAACCTAGAAAATAACTAAATCTTATGAATATAAACTTTCTCTTACTCCTGAAATACTTAGCTAAAATTACTTTTCCCCAAAGTAGTGATGCAACATTAAATAGGTTCTTATTCAGTCATTTATCATCATAACTTCTAAGAACTATGCTCTTAAAATCATTTACTGAAGCTCATTCCAGTACCAGCAACAACAAAAACAATGCATGAAGTATATTCCCACCAAGCCTCCCTCTCCCTCTAACCACTTCAAGCCACTATCAGGCAGCCATAGAAATAAGGTGTTGGAACTACACCAGAGCTTCTGAGAGCACTCTCCTGTGAAAAGCAAAGCATGGCCTTGAACCGAACTCCACTTCTTTTCCTTTCGCTCGAAAGGAACGACACAGAAGGTGGTGACTGAAAGTATTAGTGAGGTTTACATAGAGGAAAGCCAAGAGAAACACTCTGATAGGGCACACCCTTCCCTCCCTTCTTCAGGAACACAAATGAGCATGAAAGAAATCAAAGTTATAAATAATCTTTACTGGTAAAAAAAAGTAGTAATGCTTCACACATGGTAGGGTCTGGCAGAATATGTTAGTTACAGAGCCAGCCCGTGAAATGCTTAGCTATCAAATTCATTCCAGTTGGCTGGGCTATGAACCCTATCATGTGTATTGAAAACTAGATGAAACATAACCAAATGCAATGATAAAGAGCAAAGAAAGTGGTGCTGGAAAAGTAATCATGAAGCTCAGCATGTTTAATGATTCTGTCAATATCTGGAGAAGAGGAATTCCATAGAACCGTAAGTATCCTCAGGGGGATTTTGCAAACATTAGGAAGAAATTATTAAAAAGGGATTGCAACACCAGTAATTTTTAAAAAGAGGAGGAGGCATTATTATTTTAAAATAATAAGCTCAAGAAAATGCCCAAATAAATTTAAAAGCCAAGGTGACTTTTCCCTTTATGAGTGGTATGCTGAGACTTATGAAACTACCAAAAAAGTCTACTCAAGCCTCTGTGCAATCCACCACAGACAAAATTCATCCCTTTCATCTCTTTGTGATATTAAAGGCACTACATGGAAAAGCACAGGTATTTCAAGAGAAATGGGTAAGAAAAACTAAATATGTCCAATGCTTTCCTTTCATAAATTGTTGCTGACATTGTTTTCCCACAACTTCTGTTTTTAACCACCCCTCAAATGAAATATTCAGGCAACTGTTTCACAGTCTTTTCAGAAAGGGATAAGCAAGTAAATACATTTTAAAAATTAATGACGTTTCTGAATCAAATTGCGAATCCTTTATTCAACCTTTCCAAATAAATATGTAAATGTATCTATTCCTCCTCATGTAAGACTAAGGATTCAAAGGCAGCACTAACGGTCTGTTTAAGTCACAATTGTCTTCCTCCCCTTTAATGGCACCCACTGTATCATCCTACTATAAAATAAGGACTAAGGAATATGTCATACATTGGGGGATATATGTGTTTAAAGACGATTCACAATAGTGTCATGAAGACTAAAATATTTGAGAACAGTATTATATTGCACATATCTCATGGAAAAAAGAAGATGATTCTACAAAGGCAGAAGTCATTTGAGAAACAAGGTAATGCCACAAAATGTAGGGAAGTACATGCTCTCCAGAAGACAGTGCCAACAGAGAATGTTTATAAAGGAGACAGTCCCGTAGGCAGCACGTGAGGTTGCTGAAAGTTTTCCTTTCACTTCAGACCAAGACCTAAAGCTAACAGGGAAATCACAATGTTCACTTCTAAAAATATTTAAGTGCTCCTCTTCGGCCATAGAGGCATCCCTAATCTGTGCAGATCAATTTTTTTAAATAAATTAAATTATATTTTAAATGGGCTTGAAAATTTACCTTGGGTTAATGTATTTAATAAAAGCCCTTAAGTTATGCAAATAATTAGACCTATATTAGCCCATCAAATACATAATCTTTTCTTCTAAATTGGCCCAACTCTTTCTAGATTCTTATCTTTTAGAAGCAAAACTAATAGAAGGGCACAGTAACTGGGCTGGACCAACATAACGAAGTGTTCTGAGCTCATCTTGACCTGGCCTGGAAGTCTCTGGGACACAGGGCTGGTCATATTTTATCTTTTCATCTTAGTTTCTTTTTTTTTTTTAACAGAAAAATCATGTATTTCAACCTAACAGGAGAACTGTTTATGAACCAGACATCTTCCATGATGGCTCTACTTAGGCTGTTTGAAAATCCAGAGTCGAACTGGATCATCTGTTTGACTGTGGATTATCAGAGTGGATTATCTACTCTGTTTGACTGTGGATAAACTCTTTGACTGGATTATCAGCGTCAAACAGCCTAATTAGAGCCACTATGGAAGAGTCCTCGAGCCTGAGAGCCTCCTCTGGTAAGGGTTTTAAATGGAGGCACACACCTGAGGCATAGAGTAAAAGGTACGAGCTGGGGCTCTAGGGTCCTTCTGTCTAGGCTTGATCCTAGCCCCCTATTTACAATCGCTTGATCTTGGTCAAGCTACTTCATCTCTCCATGCATGCCTCAGGTTCCTTAGCTATAAAATAGGGGTGATACTATTTCCTACTTCATAGAGTTGCTAGGAATACTAAATTAGATAATACATGCAAACTGTTTATAACATAGCTGAGTTCATCACTAAGGCTCAATCATTGTAGCTCCTCTTATTATTTATTTGAGTTGATTGTGACCTTTGCAATATATATACAAATTTCAAATGACCCAGAATGCACCCTTAGATAATTAGTTCCATGTCATATTATCCCAACATGCCCAGACTTCAGAATATTTGAAAACTTTTGCTTTCTTGTATATAATCCAAAATAAAAGGATTCAAGATGTATGCTAATTACCATTTCTAGGGACAAGTAGGAAATGGCATTAATGTTTGTGAAATTCAGTGTTTGCATGCCGTCAAACACTTCGTGGCAAACTGGATGTGAGCAATGCAAGCAAAATCACTAGGATTGCATCAGTAATCTGACTCCTTATGGCTTCAGAGATGGGTTTCCTGGAGTTGGCCATGAAAATGCATATTGATAATGCTGATCCATTAAGGGCCATGTGCGCTGTTTCAATGTGTTCCAAGTAATTTAATCATGCTTGTTTGGGAAAGGCTTTGAGCTGTCTTAGGAACATTTAAATACCTGGGTTTCTTAGAATATGCTAATACATTTAAATTATAGAGGGGTTTCCTGATTGCATTAGAAATGCATCCATCTTCCCCTTCTCTTCTTTGCAGAGGGCATGCTACTAGCTTTGTCACAACCAAACGTAAACTTCTCCAGGGCTGGTGTTGTTAATTACATTTTGAAGAGCAACTGGTTTCTCTCTTAGTAGTTATTCAACATCCATCAAACTAAAATAATATCTGAAATATGCATACCACACATACATATATTTCATCCAACTCCCAAGTAAGTACACATGTGGATAATTCCCAGAAGTGGGTTTGGTGGAAAGCATCTAGAAGACTGGGAAGAAACTAAAAGGAAAAATAAACAGAGATTGTGGAAATATCAAGGTCATTTGAAAAAGCTTACACTTTCATTTTCAGAGAAAGCAGGAAAAAAAACCAACATGAGATATAAGTAATATTTAGAAGAAAAAATAGCCTCTTGTAGTGTAGTAAACTATAAAGTTCACACAAAATATTGGAAAGATTGCAAATGTGTCAGCAGAGGCCTCCTTCCTCTTTTCCAAACTATGAAAAATACTTCCTGCAGAAGCTCCAAAGCGTATGACAAAATTTCTCTAACATTTACATCTGTAATGGTTTTTCTTCTGGAGAGAAGAAAAAATATAAGGACATGAAATTTTTGACAGCCTTTGTGATGTTCAGTAAGGTGGAAGTATGTTTGCAAACTCCAAACCTGACTGACTTGTTGTAGCACCTTCTCTGACAGGCAACGTTAAACAAATGTCTCACATAGAAGGCTCCTCTGATACGTGTGCTTGGGTCTGGGGAGGGGAGGAGAGGAGACGCTTCACGTGCTGTCACGGGAAATTAATGGCCTAACTTAAGGAGTTTACAGACTATCATTTTTAATCAAACACAGGCAGTCTGTCAGCTAACATAAAGCAATCAAGATTGCAAAACAAAAGACCTTCTTTCTCTGCTTCATCCTCATCTTTACAATGACCTAAGTAAAAACTAGTCCACTTTAAATAACTTTACCACAAAATACATTTGGAAGTGCATATTTGTAATTTGTCTATTTGGATATCAAAAGCAACTCCAAGAAGAAACACTGGATGCAAATCTATTTTAGGGGGCAGTGGTCCGAAGGCACACAGGAGCACAAAACCTGAACCATGAACTGTGTGTGGTTTCCTAACAACCGGTTGTCTGTTCTTGATATCCTGGTTCTGACAGTGAGAACTATATGACTTTAATTTCCATGAAAAAGTCACATTACTGATTCACTCACCAAATATTTACTGAGAATCTAGTGTATGCTAAAAATCATTCAAGTTCTAGTTATGCAAAGCTAATCAAATAATGGTCCCTAGCATCTTCTTTTTGAGGGAGAAGAAACACCCAGGAAGTAATGTGCTAGGTCCCACAAGGGCACAGAGGAAAAGGAAAGGGACCACTGAGAGATGAGGAGCAGTAAGAGAGGTGGTAGAGGGCTGGGTGCAGTGCCTCATGCCTGTAATCCTAGCACTTTGGGAGGTCAAGGCAGGTTAATCACGAGGTCAGGAGATAAGAGACCATCCTGGCTAACACAGTGAAACCCTGACTCTACTAAATATACAAAAAATTAGCCAGTCATGGTGGCACTGTGCTTGTAGTCCCAGCTACTTGGGAGGCTGAGGCAGGAGAATCACTTGAACCTGGGAGGTGGAGCTTGCAGTGAGCCAAGATCACACCACTGCACTCCAGCCTGAGAGACAGAGCTAGACTCCGTCTCAAGAAAAAAAAAAAAAAAGGTGGTAGAAGGCTCCCCAGAAAAGACGTTGCTGAGGGATGAGTAGAAATTCATCAGGTGAAGGAGGAGGAAAAGGGCATCAAGTAGAGAGAAAGAAAACACATACAAAAATACAAAGGGATATAGCTATGGCCGAGCACTGTGGCTCACAAAACTTTAACTAGTTTGCACTACACGAAGAATACAGAAAAATGAAGGAAATGATGCTTAAAAGAGAGTTCTACAATCCCGTCTTTCTCATGCACTTACTAAATGAAAAGACTCTGAGGGCCTAGGCATGAGGGGTCCACCAAATGAAGGTGGCCTGGATCCCTGACTCACCTTGTGGTACATCCCATGGAGTACCTGGGAATGGCTCTCTTCAGGCCCAGGCTCCAGATCCAACAAAGTGCAGAAAACACAGGATTTATAATCAGATTCACAGATTTTTAAGTTTTGCCTCTAATACCATGTTACTTTAAACAAGAAACTGTCCAAGCCTCAACTATAAAACAGAAATAATATGTCTACTTCGAACTATTTCTTAGGGTTGGTATGAGGACCAAAAAAGACAATGTATTTTCAAGTATTTTGCAAACTGTATTTAAATGTTAGCTATTAATGGTATTATATACTTTACATATTTAAGTAAACATCATAATCATAGTAATAAAGTTATAATAGATCTAACCATGGGAACCACAGTCACTCAACTACAAAATTTAAATACAATGGGAATAATTGCATCCCAAGATGGCAGGGGCCAAGTGACGGCACTCAACCATCAAAGGCAAAGAAGGCATAGCTACAGTAACAGACAGCAGGGGCAGAGCAGCAATCAGAATAGTCTGACTTCTGTAGAGCTCTGGCATTGGCTAATTAACCACAGTGTTCCTAGAAGTGAAATTGACAGGAAGCCTACTGCATTCCTACTTTATTTATATAAACAGAAAACTTCTAGGTCAAATAGACAAAAAACTAATTTGAATTATAAAAACAGGAATCACAGCCCCTCAACCAATTTTCAGACTTGAGCCAGTTTACAGACCCAGAACTCCTTGAATGAAGGCGAGGCCAGGTCCCCTCGAGGAAGGAGCCCACTGCATTACTGACAATTTATGCAGCGAATCTTTCTCCCATCCTTCCCCAAGGAGACCTCTGGCCTTCTACCATGGCAACTGTACACTGGGGAAAGGAAAATGATCAGTAGAGGAAGCAGTCATCAATACCTATGATCAACAACAGCTATGACCACGTGACTGGTTGCAGAAATAAGGATGGTAATTATAATGAGTATTTCCTCCTTCTTTTGTTAAAAACATGTTTGTGTATGTATACACTTGCATTAAGAAAATTGCTTCATTTCATTTCCTTTTTCCTTCATTATGTGACATGAGATTTATCGACTTCATATCAGCATTTAAGTATTGTTAACTTCATGTAATAGTATTTGGGTTGAGGATTGGTGTGTTTCTGGTTGTACAAAGGACAGTTGTATTATGTTAAGCGTAATGACCTTATTATTGTCTTTAACATTATACATGATCTCAGGAGATGTATATGGGTTCAAGTTGACAAGGGGTGGACTTGGGATGGTTAATAGTGAGTGTCAATGTGACTGGATTGAAAGATACAAAGTATTGATTCTGCGTGTGTCTGTGAGGGTGTTACCAAAGATTAACATCTGAGTCAGTGGGCTGGGAAAGGCAGACCCACTCTTAATTTGGGTGGGCACATTCTAATCAGCTGCCAGCATGGCTAGAATAAAGCAGGCAGAAAACATGAAAAGAGACTGATCTAGCCTTCCAGCCTACATCTTTCTCCCATGCTAGATACTTCCTGCCCTCACACATTGGACTCTAAGTTCTTCAGTTTTGACACTTGAACTGGCTTTTCATGCTCCTCAGCCTGCAGACGGTCTATTGTGGGACCTTGCGATCATGTGAGGTTCTAGAGAACCCTGACTAATACACCAAATAACACCTGTGTTCTATCTTGAGTCATCTCCAGACAATGTGCTCAGTGCTATAATAAAAATACAGCAAAATCACAATGATTTTTAAAAAGCAGACAACGATCCACTTACATTATGCAAGGGTGGGTAGGAGTAGGCCCAGGAAAAAGTTGGAAGAAAAGGGGATACATGAGCTGATTCTTGAAGGATAAAATGTCTTTCAGATAATGAAGGAGGTCAAAGGTCAGTGTTGGTAGATGCCTTTTTGGTAGAAAGAAAAAAATTTTGAAAATAGCATGACAGACCTGGAAAAAGAAAGGGTTTGTGCCTTTGAAGTGTACAAGGGGGGCCTAAGAGCTGTGTGCATAAAGTCAGAAAGTCAGGCCTTCTATTCTACAACAAGGAGTTCCACTTCAAGGGCTGGGGACAGGAAAACACAAAGAAGGAGGGGAATGACATGGGTCACTCTGGAAGAAGTGTAGAAGATGGATTAAAGAAATTTAGGTTTGGAGTAGCAGAAACCAATTAGGAAACTGAGCGACTGAAGCGATGGCAACAAGTATCGAAGGGGGGACTGGATAAATTTGAGACATATTTAAAAAGTAGGACTGGTAGAAATTAGCAACATTAGATGTGTGGGGTAAGAGGGACAAGGGTCTTCTAAGTGGAACTTCAAGATTTTTTGGTCTGGATCCCAAAGGGGATGGAGGGAAGTGGGATGAAGACCAGAGGTGAAACTACCTCTGAAAAAGAAACAGCATGAAAAGAGATGTGCCTCTGCAACAGATAATCTTCTAAGCTTAAAAAAGGAAACCGGAAGAAATTTAGCACTAGTGGAATGATGGGCTCCTTTGTCATAGATTTTCTGTTACTCTCAAATTACCACAATACCCTCGTTAGGAACACAGTCTCCACAAAGCCAAGGGCAGTGTCTGGCACATAGTAAGCACCCAGTGAGTAGTTGCTGGAAAAAAAAGAATGAATTAAAAATAACAGAAAAATATGACTATATTGAAGAATTTTGCCCCAAAATTCAGTTTAAATACTGTCAACTCCCACTGAATGTTGAAGTTGCATTTTTAAAATCAACATGTCAATCAAAAATATGTAAAAAAGAAAATGTAATGAGTTGAGGCTTATAAAGCAGACAGACCTCCAACATTCAGAGAAGGATGTTGGTTTCTTTTTAATCTTCATGAAATCCTCATATCAATTTTCTTAAAAGCTTCAAAGAAAGAAAGAACTGTAGATTCACTTAGATGCATTTCTGAGCATTGATGCACCTCTATCAACCCTGTTCAGCATTTATAATTTCACGCTAAAGAATGAATTTAGTGGCCTATTTTTGTACAGTTTTCTTTACTATTCTTATTTCCACTCTTACATTGAGAAGATGTTCTACCATTTTTCACAGATGCAAAAAGCAAAACTAAATAGAATACGCAAAAAAAGACATTGATGGATGCCAGCACCCTCAGCACACTGGACAGAGTAAGAGAGCTTCAGGTGGTTGGCAAAGCACTGCAGGTGACACTGATACTAGCAGCCACCAGGAGAGGCTGCAGATGTACAAAAACTTGAAAAAAAAAAGTGGCTGGAATAAATGTGACTGTATAAAATATATTCTAATAATCAACTAGCTAAAGTGAAGACAATGAGTGTGTGTGTTTATATGTATGTATATGTATGTGTGTATATGTATGTACGTATATATGTGCTCAGGACAGTATAAAGAGGTTAAAAAAGTATCTTTTAATATTCAAGAATTACAATGAAAGGTTCTACAGACATACTAAAAGAATATTCAATATCCATCCAGTTTGCCTTATACATTTAAAACTGCCCCCACCACTTTTAAATTCAATTAATTTGCTCATTTACTCAAAACATTTTTAGTGACTGCCTGCTAGGGACCAGAACCATGTGATTTACGATCAATAAAAGTAAATTCCCAACTCACTACAACTATGTTAGGGTCGCTCAATTGGGTCCACACCTGATCATGGTTTCCTGTGATAATTCTGCATCTGGCTCTTGGCTAATCCCTCATGTCAAGCTTCTCTCCTCCCTCTTTGACTGAATTT
The DNA here is from genome assembly GCF_007565055.1 of Rhinopithecus roxellana. NCBI lineage: Eukaryota > Metazoa > Chordata > Mammalia > Primates > Cercopithecidae > Rhinopithecus > Rhinopithecus roxellana. Next base: position 59,637,310 of record NC_044554.1, read on the forward strand.
ACTGTCCCCAAAAACTAGCCTACATATTAATGTTGGTTTAAGAACACTGACTTAAGCAGGGTATGGAGGCTATGGTGGGAGGATCGCTTGAGCCCAGGCATTCTGCAGTGTGCTATTATTGCACCTCTGAACAGCCACTGCACTAGCCTGGGCAACACAGCAACATCCTATCTCTTAAGAAAAAAAAAAGAGAATGTCGATTTTAAATTGCCAATTATCTTTCCTTAAAAAGGATGGATCTTAATTCTAAGAAAAATCCCTTTTATTTAATAAAAGTAGCAACTCATGTTAATTGCCAATTATCTCTTCACTGACTGATCAGAAAACCCAAAGTCTAGGAAACATGTCAACTAATTTTTGCTTCCCTAGCTTTTACTACCAAAGCTGTAGGAAACAGTCTACGTCCATCACAGAGAGAATGTGGCTTCCAGCTACACTGGCTCACTGCCCTGCTGGACACTGCCCCACTGCAAGATCTCTTACTGCCCTGAGAACCTCCTTGGACCCACAAGATAGGAAATCAAAAGATTTCTTGGAAAGTTGTTTAGAAGAAGTTTAATTTGTGAACAGTTTTTAGGACCGTAGGATTCTAAAAGTTCTTTTATTCCAAAATAATGATTGAATATTATATTTTATAATTGCTAATTTCAGTAGTATACTGACACAATGACTAACATAAAAAAATCAGTGTTAGTCTATGGATGACTAACATAGACATCATGTCACACAGAAGAAGTCAGGCACCAAAGAGTACATACTATATGATTCCATTTATATCAAGTTAAACCATAGGCAAAACCAATCTATCTGTAGGGACAGAATTCATAATAATAGTTATCTCTCAGGGAAGGAGATTGACTGTCAACATAAGCAAGTCTTCTAGGGTACTGAAAATGATTGATGTCAATGTCTTATATCTTGATTTGTGTCCTGGTTATACTTGTGTACACATATGTAAAAATTCATACAAATATACAAATATATAAAAATGTGTACAGATTTATACATTTGAATGTATATATGTGTATCTCAATAAAAATTTTAAAAGATTTTTTAAAATGTATAGATTCTGAATTTACGGAGTCCAATTAAGTAACATACTTCCATATTCTTTCACTAAAGAGTGGTATTGTAGAAACTTGTTAGCACTATAGTTTTTTTTTCTTCTCGACATTATTGAATACTTTCTCACCTATTTACAATGTGATATTTTACAGAAATAGGCTTTGAAGAATGCTCACCGAGTTTAAAAACGGTATGATTGTCAGAATTACTATTCGTTCCCAACTAGTAAAAACAACATAAAAACATCAAACATTCCAGCAACTATTTCAAGTGCAACATGAAAGTCAGACCCAGCACTTCCCAGGTTCATAACCACTACTCTTACCAAAAAATGAAATTAAGGTAATTCAAAACTAAAACTTCCTTTATGATGCTTCCACCTTTCTTCTCCTTTCTAGCTGGCTGTTCTCACTTATCTTGCTGAATCAAAGAAGTTTCCTTTCTTAGTTATTAAATAATAAAATCCTGAGAAAATATCATTGCTTATTTTGGGGTTTATTTTTGTTTAACTACAAAAGGAAAATAAAAAAGATCTCATGACCATGAAAAGAAAAATACTTCACTTGCAATATGACACATTTTTTAAAAACATGGTAGGCAATATTAATGATCAAATGTTCAAATGACAATTATGACCAAAGAAGAGTCTTTGGTATTATATAGAAGGCCCAGTAACAAAGAATGCAAAACAGAAACAGAAAAAAGTAAACAGGAAAGAGGTTGTGTGTGTGTCTTTCTGTTTTTTGAGGAGCAAGAGGAATGATAAAATAATTTTCCCAATCATACAAAGAAACAATGCAAAGCCAACACTCAAAGGAATACATGTTATTAAAGGGAGAGACTGTATTTTCCTCCTAGGTATGCCTATGTTATTTTTAACACCAAATTACATTATCAATTCAGATTTCAAAATCAGATGTAAATGGCCCTGTGGCTGGACATAAACATATTTCATCGAATGCTGAATAAGCATATTTTGTGTATCGCAGTCCAAAAGGCGAATACATGTTCAGAATACATAAAAAGCAGCATACAAATTGTGCAAGCCTTTTGTTCTGAATAGTCTTTTCTACTGTCTTTTATATGTAAGCTGCTAATAAGGTTAATTAATAACAAAATGTAATTGATAAAGAGACGAAAACTTGCATCTAAAATATCAACTTAAATCTACGTCAAAATCACAGCAGCAAAGTAATGCTGATTTTAGGGTTATTTGGAAATACAGCGTTGGTCCCAAATTAGCTTTTTTTTTTTTCTAATTTTTTTATTATACTTTAAGTTCTAGGGTACATGTGCATAACGTGCAGGTTTGTTACATATGTATACTTATGCTATGTTGGTGTGCTGCACCCATCAACTCGTCGGCACCCATCAATTCATCATTTATATCATGTATAACTCCCCAGTGCAATCCCTCCCCCCTCCCCCCTCCCCATGATAGGCCCCAATGTGTGATGTTCCCCTTCCCGAGTCCAAGTGATCTCATTGTTCAGTTCCCACCTATGAGTGAGAACATGCGGTGTTTGGTTTTCTCTTCTTGTGATAGTTTGCTAAGAATGATGGTTTCCAGCTGCATCCATGTCCCTACAAAGGACGCAAACTCATCCTTTTTTATGGCTGCATAGTATTCCATGGTGTATATGTGCCACATTTTCTTTTTTTTTTTTTTTTTTTTTTTGAGACGGAGTCTTGCTCTGTCGCCCAGGCTGGATTGCAGTGGCCGGATCTCAGCTCACTGCAAGCTCTGCCTCCCGGGTTCACACCATTCTCCTGCCTCAGCCTCCCGAGTAGCTGGGACTACAGGCGCCCGCCACCACGCCCGGCTATATGTGCCACATTTTCTTAATCCAGTCTGTCACAGATGGACATTTGGGTTGATTCCAAGTCTTTGCCATTGTGAATAGTGCCGCAATAAACATACGTGTGCATGTGTCTTTGTAGTAGAATAATTTATAATCCTTTGGGTATATACCCAGTAGTGGGATGGCTGGGTCATATGGTACATTTAGTTCTAGATCCTTGAGGAATTGCCATACTGTTTTCCATAATGGTTGAACTAGTTTACAATCCCACCAACAGTGTAAAAGTGTTCCTATTTCTCCACATCCTCTCCAACACCTGTTGTTTCCTGACTTCTTAATGATTGCCATTCTAACTGGTGTGAGATGGTATCTCATTGTGGTTTTGATTTGCATTTCTCTGATGGCGAGTGACGATGAGCATTTTTTCATGTGTCTGTTGGCTGTATGAATGTCTTCTTTTGAGAAATGTCTGTTCATATCCTTTCCCCACTTTTTGATGGGGTTGTTTGTTTTTTTCTTGTATATTTGTTTGAGTTCTCTGTAGATTCTGGATATTAGCCCTTTGTCAGATGAGTAGGTTGCAAAAATTTTCTCCCATTCTGTAGGTTGCCTGTTCACTCTGATGGTAGTTTCTTTTGCTGTGCAGAAGCTCTTTAATTTAATTAGATCCCATTTGTCAATTTTGGCTTTTGCTGCCGTTGCTTTTGGTATTTTAGACATGAAGTCCTTGCCCATGCCTATGTCCTGAATGGTACTACCTAGATTTTCTTCTAGGGTTTTTATGGTATTAGGTCTATGTTTATGGTCTATTAGGTCTAGGTTTTTATGGTATTTAAGTCTCTAATCCATCTTGAATTAATCTTCGTATAAGGGGTAAGGCAAAAAAGAGCCCGCATTGCCAAGACAATCCTAAGTCAAAAGGACAAAGCTGGAGGCGTCACGCTACCTGACTTCAAACTATACTACAAGGCTACAGTAACCAAAACAGCATGGTACTGGTACCAAAACAGAGATATAGACCAATAGAACAGAACAGAGTTCTCAGAAATAATACCACACATCTACAGCCATCTGATCTTTGACAAACCTGACAGAAACAAGAAATGGGGAAAGGATTCCCTATTCAATAAATGGTGCTGGGAAAATTGGCTAGCCATAAGTAGAAAGCTGAAACTGGATCCTTTCCAAATTAGCTTTTACAACAAAAGAAAGCTAGTTTTCTTTTTCCTTTAACAGTCACTGGAAGAGTTAAGTTATACTCGTATGTACCAGTTAGTGGACATGAAAAAGGAAAATACAAAAATAAAAGCAGAGAAGAAAAAAAGAGGATAGAAGGAACTATATGGTAGGGAGAGGTGGCGTTTGTCTAACAACCCTTCCATGAGTCTCCTTGTGTTCGAAAGAAGAAAGTCAATGCTGAAGTGACACAGAAGTCAACTATACTCCCTTGACCCTGCCAATGATAATCATCAGCATTAAGCTGAAGCATAAAAAAGTAACTCAAATGAGCAAGACTGGAAGAAACATATCTCCCCAGAGCTCTGAAGTTGCACAGTATGTTAGAAAGGCTTACAATCAGAGATTTAAAGAATGTCGACCTGGAAATTCAACAGCCAGTTAACTGCATCATAAATTCAGCTTCTGGTTAATCATCTCCATGAAAAATATTATCTTCCAAGAAAAGCTTTCCTATTTCTGCTGCCTTATTCATTTGAAAATTTTCACTGTGTAGAGCAGAATCTCTTGAAACATACAACCAATTAGTTATAATCCATATGTACGAAGCAACAAATAACAAAATAACTTTATCTCTTTAAGGGATTACAATATAAAGTGATCTCTTTATATATGTAAACAGATAAAAAATATTCTGTTTCCCCCCTGTTTTTCACTAACATTTCCAGTTTTTCCGACTGTTTCTCACGAGAAATGGCCTATTCTTTTGTGCTAACTAGATTGAGATGCTTCACCTTTTCAGAAATTGCCGAAATGTGCATAAATACATGGGTTGAAACCTTGACTGGCTCTCCATTTTACTCAGTAGTACAAAACTGACCATTTAGTTGCAATCAGTGTTTAGCCATATGTCATACATTTTGAAAATATAAAAGTAAAAAAAGTTTAGAATGAAATTTTTTAATCTCCAAAAGTTAGGTGGTCTGAAGGTTTATAGCATTTAACATTTATAATATTAAATCAAAAGAAGTTACTCAAATATAGGGCTTGAAATCTATGTATACCAACCACTCAGCACTTCACAGGCCTTACAGGTCAGGCAGACCGAAAACTAGCAATATTTTTTCATAATTCTGAGCAGAGGGGAAAAAATGGCTGTGTTTCATAAAAATGCAACAAGGTGTCCACATTTCCACCCATGCATGAATAATGTATGATCTACAACATTATTTGCTAGGCTGTCTAATCACTAACATCTTTCAAAATGTCTACATAAGCTTTAGCTCATTAAGAACAAACATGCATCTGTATAAAAATATCAAATACCTGTGAACACTGAGAATAATATTCTGCTAAATAAATATCAATGTACACATCAAATTGACATGGGTAGAACAATGTCACTGCATTTTTCAAAGATAAAAATATTAAGAAAAATGTGCTTAATTATAACAGTAAATTATATATGCCTTTGATCTGAAAATATTGGCAATATGTGATATTATAAGTACTATAATTATTAAAACAAAAAGTATAAAATAAAAATGCTAATCACAATTCTCTTTTACTTTGAAATGTCATTTTTGGAAACAGAAATTACTGGTTAATAGCATAATCACCTTTGGAACCTTTCACTGCTCCAGGTTTGGTTTCAGTTACTTCCTGTCCTAACTTTAAGCATCTCCTAATCACAGGCATTTCAAAGCTATTTCACAAACAGGCCACAAAACAGTACCCTATACTGCTGCGATATAGCGATTTCTATGTGTAACATCTACATCTCAGAGTAATTTTTAGAAATTCTTCTCTATGCATTAGCTATGACTACAACCACTTGTTCTGACTGTTATTAGTCTTAAGGATGGAACACAGCAAACCAAACCGTCCATCACCAAAAGCCCAAGTTGCCAAGAGAGGTTCATCTTCTTAACTGATCTAGATGCCAGGACTTTTCTCACTGGCCAATAAATATTTCACTTTTTGCTCTACCTAGAAAGACATAAATTGATGTCTGATCTTAATGAGGTGTGGATGATAATTACTAGTAAAAAATGCTTATAGCCCAGATGTTCAACATTCCAGCAGTGTCCAACAGAACTAGAATCAGTAACACTTTGCAACTTGAATGGCATCATCATCCCCATGTCCCCAGCCTCCTGCCTCTGCCATGTCACAAGACTGCAAACAACTGCTCTTCAGTTGTCCCGTAAGAAACATATTACTTCATGCATGCCAAGTGTTCATTACCTTAAAGAGCCAAATGCCTTTTAAAAGCCAGTTGAAGCATATAAGCAACAATTCTCCAACACACTATAAAACTCACTTGCTACATAAACTTTTAAATTTCAAAATGCCAGGCCTTCAGATTCCCTAAATATTATAAAAGCACTGCCCAGTCACAGAATCACAAAACTTAACAGGTAGAAAGCAACATCCAAACCAACCAACTCGTTTATTTAATGCTTTTCCTTACTGTTTTCTCTTTCTGGTTAAGTGCGTCTGTTAAAGAGTAAATTTCTAGAAAGAAATGAGGTATAGTATTATCTTGCTTTTAATCTTTACCTACCAAGACATTGTCTGTCATTAAACACTTAATGAATGTTTTTCTTTCCTTTGCAGATAAGGGAAACGAAGGCTCCCAGTGATCTGGCAGACATCAAAACTTAGAATGTGTTCACTTCTATCCAGCCCCAACACTTCACTTCTTCACTTTTAGTGGTCTAATCTCTCTCTCTCTCATACAATGTACAAAACTCCTTTCCAGTTAAAATAGGATTCCAATGCTAAAAGGATGGTTAAATACCACTTTAATTAATAGTCTGTCTGACAGTGAATTTTAATATATATTCTCTGAAAGATGTAATTAAGGTCAAATGAGGTCACAATGGCAGGGCCCTGATACCATAGAGCTAATATTCTTGTAAGAGGAAGCGACACCAGGGAGCTCTGTCCCAGTGCACAGGGAAGAGGCCATGTGAGGACTCAGAAGGTTTCCTTGGGCCAGTGTGTCCTTGTTCTTGAGTCTTGTCCTAGCTAACCACTGTTTCTAAAGCAGTGATGGGCTGCATTAAATGTTGCCATCCTTCTTTGACAATTCCACTTATTTAACTGGGACTCTGTGGTTATGAGGTGCTAAGTGCACCTGTCAAAGGCATGACTTTGTTTCGATTTAGCAACGCTCCCACCAATACGCCTTATTGGTCCAGGAAGAAAAAATGGCATTAGAGTATTTTCTGAATGATACTTCTAGTTAGGTGCAAGCATTCAGATTTTCTAAGAAATAACTTGTGTTCTCACCTGTGTTTGCTATGTGAAAGAACTGTACTAACAAATCTAAGGCACAATAAATTACCTGTTTTTAGACTTGCAGAGAATAAAGAATAATAAAAAATGAATGAAAAAAAACAAAGAGAAAAGTACATTCTCACTCCTTCTCCCCACAAATCCCACAAATAACAGCTACAAAGTAATTTCAAATTTCCTGAAAAGACTACATTATATATTAATTGTAATAAAAAGTGTCACCCTCATTTAAATTGTGATTGATACTATAATAAAATGTACTTCATGGCCAAAGGTTTCTTTATATTCAGATCATGGTTAAAAATTACCACGATGTAATTATTCAAAAATAATTATTTTTGGAAAGAAACCTAAATGCACATCAGAACTACACAAAAGAAGAGAAATAATGTCACTCAAATTCCAACATTAACATATCTTCCTTCTGTTTCCCAAAATCAAGGCCCATAACATAAATTCCATTTATAAGAATGAACTCATTCATTTGTCTTAAAGCCTTCTAGAGAAAGCTGAAAGAGAGGAAACATGTCAATGGAAGAAAAAAAGGCATCAGTTATATCACTTTCAGAGTCTACATTTTAGGGAAAGTATTTCAGAATCTATCTGGGCATGGCTAGAAACCATTGTTTTGCCGTATGGCTCAAGCGTAATCCCACATCTTTGGAGCCAAACGGCGATCACGACAGGAGCTCGAACATCTGGCTACCAGAACCCGTCTATAAAAAACACTACCGCGAGGGGCGGCGCCTGTAGTCCAGACTCGGGAGCTGAGCGGGGCAAACCGGGAGGCGGAGCTTGCATGACTAACGGGCCACGCACTGTCCGGCGACGAGCGAGACTCTCAAAAAAAAAAAAAAAAAAAAAAAAAAAAGCATTGTTTTATATGTTTGTTCATTAGCCCACAGGCAGAACAGGATGAGGACTGTATTGCTGGGCACATCACACCTGTATCTCAGCATTTGGGAGGAGTGGCAACACCTTCAGGAGTTTGAGACCAGCCTGGCCAACATGGCAAACCCCATATCTACTAAAATACATTAGCCGGGCATGGTGGCGCATGCCTGTATCCCAGCTATTTGGGAGGCTGAGGCACAAGAATTGCTTGAACCCAGGAGGCAGAGGTTGCAGTGAGCCAAGATCACACCATTGCACTCCAGCCTGGACAACAGAATGAGTTTAAAAAAAAAAAAAGAAAAAAAAAAAAAAAAGACCTATCATTAAAAACATTCATTAAAGGTTTAATTACAGACAATGTCTTGGTAGGCTAAGAGTAAAGCAAGTAAGATAATATACTATACCCCATTTCTTTCTAGAAATTTACTCTCTAAGAGACATGCTTGACTGTAAAGAGAAAACAATAAGGAAAGCATTAAATAAGCAAGTAAAGGGACAAGCAGAGTTAATGGGCAGTGAACAAATTAGAAGTCAGTATATTTGACTCTCACATCCTGTGAGATTTCCTAGTGATGGAACTGCAGTAGCTATGAGAACAGTATAAAAATAAGTTAGCAAGATTACCAGAATTGAAGACCCAGTATAATAATTTTATGAAAGGAGAGTAAAAGCAACTACTGAGAATATACAAACCAGCATAACGGGAAACTGTGCTGTGGTATTCTTAGAAGGGTGGTTGGAATTGTCAACATAGAAACCCTCCAAGCTGGAAAGAATGCACTACTAGAATGAAAACTATGAAATGAATGATTTTAATAAATGAAGTGTATAGAATAGTCATATGCATAGTTTCAGAAGACAGTACAGTACCAGTGACACCAGACATAGGGAAAAAGTAGCAAAGGAAAGTGAAGGACCTAAACACTTGAAAGGGATCTCCCTCCACTGAAAACAAATGTGAGTTTGCCAAGAGACCATGTAAGAAAAAAAAAAAGATATAATGTTTAAATAGGTCCTGATTTTTTATAAAAGTCAACTTGTGGTAAGTTTCTCTAGAACTTATTTCATTTTATTTTTGAGATGGAATTTCGCTCGTTACCCAGGCTGGAGTGCAGTGGTGCAATCTCAGCTCACTGCAACCTTCGCCTCCTGGGTTCAAGTGATTCTCCTGCCTCAGCATCCCAAGTAGCTGGGATTACATGCACATGCCACCATGCCTGGCTAATTTTTGTATTTTTAGTAGAGACGGGGTTTCACCATGTTGTCCAGGCTGGTCTCAAACTCCTGACCTCAGGTGATCCACTCGTCTCGGCCTCCCAAGGTGCTGGGATTACAGGTGTGAGCCACCGTGCCCAGCCAAACTTATTTTTAATATGAGCTAAGCTATAAATAAAGAATAATTATTGTAACCAATTAGAAAAAGAGTTTGGTGGGGGGGCCGCCCTGGGATAGGGGCTGTGGCAGTACGCGGGGACCCGGCTGCGGTGGCTGCAGGGCTGACGATTGAGTCTCGGGCTGGGGCGGAAACGGAGCTCCAGGAAGCTACTAAAGTTCCTGGGGAAGCAAAGTAGAATTTCATAAGAACAAAATGGATGGAGAGGAGAAAACCTATGGTGGCTGTGAAGGCCCTGATGCCATGTATGTCAAATTGATGTCATCTGATGGCCATGAATTTATTGTAAAAAGAGAACATGCATTAACATCAGGCACGATAAAAGCCATGTTGAGTGGCCCAGGTCAGTTTGCTGAGAACGAAACCAATGAGGTCCATTTTAGAGAGATACCTTCACATGTGCTATCAAAAGTATGCATGTATTTTACGTACAAGGTTCGCTACACTAACAGCTCCACCGAGATTCCCGAATTCCCAATTGCACCTGAAATTGCACTAGAACTGCTGATGGCTGTGAACTTCCTAGATTGTTCAATAAAATAAATTATAATAAACTGTTAAAAAAAAAAAAAAGAAAGAAAAAGAGTTTGGCAAATTGGCATGGAAAAATAATATGAGTCAGTTGATAACAAGTAGAAACACATTTAAGAGCATTAGGAGAGGGAACTGCTAGGTAACAGGAAATGTGATTTCTCAATAATGTCAAACCAGCTGAGAGACGCTGAACCAATTTACATCCTCCCACAAGGTATGAGACATCCCACTGATCCATGTCCTCACCAATATGTGATGTTTTCAGGCTTCTTCGTTTTTTGCAGCCCATGCGGCTACCAAGAGAGGAGCTTGCAGGTAAGGATATGATCTTATTTTTTTCTTTCCCCAGGACGTGGCATAATCAGAGTCTAATAACAAGCACTGAGTAAAACTGAAGTGAAGAAGCCTAGACCTGAACCAAGATCACTTGTCATGTTTTCCATTTGGAATTTGCAATCCTGTACATTTTTTCCACCTTTCATTCTTCTACACTGCCTCTCCCATTATGCTACACTATCTTTCAAATAACAGAATGCTAACTCACATTCACTTAAACTAGCATAGAATAAAAGCAATGACCGTTCTAAAGAACAGAAAACATATCTACACAATTTTTGTTTATATAATCTCATAAAAATACGAGCAACTACGTCTGAACAAGAGACCACATCTAACTTGGAGATAGGAAAATATGCATCATAAGTATTCAATAAATATTTGTTGAATATAAAAGAAAAATTTTAAATTATAATAGTACTAATAAAATACACAAGTATGATAATGCACACTGGTTCGTTTAATTACAAAAATGAAACTTCTAAATTTTAGAAGAAATAATAAATCCAACACTCAGGAAATGCTGAAGTGTAAAAACTCAAATAAAAAAGGTAAAAAACCACTAAAAGATCTTAACCATTTCAAGTTCCACAAGTCAATCAGGAGTTTTTGACAAGGTTGCAATTTGGGCCAAGAGCTAATTAAAACTCTATCACAGTCATCTGTTCATCCAAGAATGAACTTACCTTTCAGACCACACAATATTTTTGGAAATTCCATTAAGAGATACACAGAGAAAGAATGAATGATAAACTATATCAGGCAACAAACTTTTTTCAGTTTTAATCAATAAGCTAAAATTCTGAATGAAAGTAGAAATCAAGTAAGAGAGTAAAACCACTGGGAGTACTACCAAGCCTTGAAACAACTATCTAGCAAAGCAGCATTTATAAAGACTTAACAAGTAACTGTCAAGAACTGTAATACATTAAGTTCCACCAGAATCTTCTACAAAAAAAAAATGCATTTTATTAAGTGTAAAATAAGTACTAACATATATATTTATATATTATGTGTGTATATATATATATTTCATTCTTCTAACTTCACATTTAAAAAGAAAAAAAAAACAGAGGAAAAATCTCTTGAAAAGTGGTTACTGACAACACTGTTAATGGCTTCTAAAGGATTTCTTTTCTACTTGGGAATAAATGTAAGCACAAGAATTCCACTTATCCAAACTATAGTATAACTTAGCAGTAAATTATGGCACTAAATCTAGGTTAGAAGATGCTTACCATGATTAAGGTATTTTCCAATTTCTAACAATTAGCAACATTAACTAAGTAGAAATCAATTGTAATTGAAGAAGACAGTGAAAACTAAACTAATTACCAAAGTCAATTGATATATATAATCAATGTTATTTAATTATAAATTCTGTATGTTATAATTTACTTATTATATACATATAGTACTTATCAACTAAACCTACAGAGAAACAGTTTTAATTTTCTTAATCTCTTAATAGTCTTAATTTTCTTAATCCCATGGTTCTTAAATGAATTTACTTGCTACAAATCTCTGCTAAAACAGACTTCTTAAAGTCAGTAAAATTTCTTTAAAAACTTTTTATTGTGTGAAAGTCAAGTTTTCGATATTTAATTTACATATTTATGTTTTTGTATTTAAAATCAATTGAGGAAACTAATCCAGTACAATTTAGAACACTGGTTACCCATATAAGAGATTAGAATGTAATTAGTTCTAATGGTATCAATTTAGTAAGTCTCGAATAATGAGAAGGTAGGACATTGTAATAATAAACTGCTTATGCTTGGAGAAAATATTCATAATATTATCTCTGGCCAATTCAACAGCATTTGCTTAACTGTTATTCCAAATGCTTCAAATATTATAGAATTGATCGGAGAAAGGTAAGGTGATATTCTGAAGTACCTAACATTTAGTAAATTCAGGAGTTTCTGGTCTATTATATGAAAATGCCACAAATATATACTCTGGTTCTTTACAGAGAAAACATACAATTGATATTATATTAGATATCTGGATCCCAAAAGGTGCATTTTAAAAATTGTGGTAAAAAAAAATACATAACATTAAATTTACCATCAACCTTTTTTAAATGTACCGTACAGTAGTGTCAACTATGTGCATACTGTTATGTAACAGATCTCTAGAACTTTCCTATCATAAATTGAAACTTTTTATCTACTCGACAATTGCCTCTTTTTTCCACTCTCAAAAAGTATCCTTTTAAAAGTATTCAGGATTTAGATTTTTTTCTTTAATGGAGGCACTATGGATTCTTACATTCCTATAATCATGTTATCCTAATGAACTGAGCATTAGAATCGATTTCACTCTGGTCACATCACGTTATCTTTCAACATATAAAAACATACACTTGATGTGTATGTCTTTCATTTTTTTATAAATCATATTTCTTCAGAGACCTGCCAGTTCTCAAAGGATATCTCGGACATTGGTGTAAATGACAAGGACAGATTATGGGTTGGCAATTTTTTCCTGTAAAGGGCCGGAGAGTAAGTATTTCAGGCTTTGTGGGCCATATGAGTTCTGTTGTAATTAAAAGTCTGCACTTGTAGCACAAAAGCAGCTATGGACAATACGTAAACAAATGAGCATGTCTGTGTGTCAATAAAAATGTATTTAAAAATACATGTGCAGGGCAGATTTCTCCAGTAAGCCATAGTTTGCCAACTCCTGAGACAGAAAAGAAAGAGACAGGGAGGGAAGGAGGGAAGGGAAGAGGGCGGGCGAGGGACAGAGATAGGGAGTGTGAAAGAAAGAAAATCAAATAAAAGTATTTATTCCTGAAAATAAGTAGCTACTCAGTGGGACTGAGATTATCTGTTAAACTGACTAACTTTGATAGTGAGGCCCTAAAAATAGAACAAATTTCTTTTATGACTTGTTTCAATGCTGACGCAACAACTGGTATTCCGCAGAGCAGCATAAATAATGAAAATATTGATCTTCAGTAAGTACATCACAGCACTTGACTTACCTTAGTAATGGGTGGAATATGACAGTAATGTTTCTGGCTCCAGGTTTGCAGACAAATTTTGTTCCTCCACCTTCAATTAAGTTGTCATCAGGACCCCCTTTCAGACGAAAGAAAAAAAAGAGACTTAGCTCATTGAAACGTTTATAAATAAACAAACCAAGCATATCTAGATGAGTCCTATACTGTCATAATTAGGACCATCTTTGCAAGCAATAACCTTCGGTATGTACAAAATTATTTTGAACGACTTCATCCAGGCTTCCTCACTTGAATAAACAAGAGATTAGAATTTTCACCCTGGCCGGGCAAGGTGGCTCACAGCTGTGGTCCCATCAGTTTGGGAGGCTGAGGAGGGTTGAGCACTTCAGGCCAGGAGTTTGAGATCAGCCTGGCCAATATGGTGAAACCCTGTCTCTATTAAAAATTTTTTAAAAATAGCCAGGCATGGTCGCATGTACCTGTAGTCCCAGCTACTCAGGAGGTTGAGGCAGGAGAACTGCTGGAACCTGGGAGGCGGAGGTTGCAGTGAACCAAGATTGCGCCACTGCACTAAAGCCTGGGCGACACAGCGAGACTCCATCTCAAAACAAACAAACAAACACCCAGCATTTTTATTCTGAGTAAGAACATGGAATCACAGTAAGAACAAATGCTACATTTAATGGAACAGTGCAAGGCTACAATTCCGTTAAGGTGAAAATTTTGATCTCCAATGACCAGGGTCCATCTTGGACAGTATGGGACATAAAGCTTTCAGAGAAAGGATGAAGTGCCTGCCATTCAAAGTTGCTGCATATTGTAAAGATTGGAGCAGAGATTCATATAAGCCTAACTTACCATACTTTATCAAATCTGAGACCCCAATGATTACAAGACATACTATTATTTTACACATCACCAAGAAAAAAAAAGTCCTGCTATTTAAACGATATAATGCTTTCTTGGAATGTTTCCTTTTCCTTATTGAATAGCTTGGCTTTTCACAGAAACAAATGGTTACCATAAACCTCTCAGGCACATTCAATAAGAAAATATAAGAAAAATAAGTTTGTTAAGGCATTCTTAACACTAAGTAATATTTGAAGTCTAGCTCTTTCGAATCACTCTGACTCAGAGTTTTCAATGTCCTTGTTTTCTAAACATTGTCATCCACTGTCACCAAGAGCGTGTGTTTCATAAAGGAATGCTCCATGCTGCATCCCGTATTTCATTGCACGCTGCTGATATCCATCCTGCAAAGTTTAAAGTTGATGCTTTCTTGATGCTATCAGAAGGTTTAAACAGAAGGCTTTCCTATCCCAACCAGGACTTATACTCTTTCCTCAAATGGTCCTTAACTGCTTCATTAATGGAAACACTGAAGGGTCATGGTGCTAGGAGTAACACAAGCTCACACACACTGCACCGGTGACAATTCACCATGACTGGTTTCCAGTAGGCAGCCATTAAGATGTCACTCATTTCAGATACATCCTCATTTCAGAGAATTTAGAATGTGAAAAGATGTATCACTTTGGATGTTGGGAAAAATGCTCTCCCCCACTTGTGTTTCTTGCCACTATAATGAAGTTCAACTAATGTAATCTCTGACCTCTTTCCACCTTTTACCCACTCCAGGGGAAGTGATATAATGCCTCTGACTGATAAAAATTGAGAAGAAAAGGCTGGGCATGCATGGCTTAGCAACTCCCATATTCCACTTTAGAAACTAGAGTGCCTGAAGACAGTTAAGTGGTGTCTGGTGTAAGTTTAGCTATAAAGGTCCTGCTTTGTCAGAGAAGGCCTGAAGTGGGCCAACATCTTTTCTAAATGGGTGAGTAAATCTGTTTAACTGTGATGTTCAGTTAGCAAGCTTTGTTTGATTCTCAAACTGGGTTACATCCTGCAATCTGGCTTAAATCAATATAAAAGTGACATTTCACTTACTATCTACCTTACTTATTTCTCAATAGTTTCAAAACTCCAGCAGGAAAGATGGCTACTATTTAGTGGGCTTCCTCAAAACCCTAGCAATCTACACTTCCAACATTTGGTTTCCTTCTTCTAAATTAAACATTTTCTTTCTGAGTATAGTTCTTTGCATGTTACCAAACACAGCTAAATCTCCCTTGATTTATTATCTATCTGAATGGTCTCTAGGCATCTTGGAAATTGACTGATAAAAACATGTGAAGCTTCAGAAATCCATACCCTGGATCATCAGGACTTCCCAGAGGCATCAAAGTCTAGACATTTGGATCAGTTGTTTCTACCAACTCATCAGTGCATACTTTTTCTTAAGAATAACCAAAAATACAATGGCATAGTCAACCCTTAATTAGAAATCGTGCACTGTTTTTTCTCATTAAAAAAAATCAATCTTGTACAATGTTTGCATCAGAGATATGAACGTGCTGCTAAATTTTGCTGAGTTAAGGAAAGCATGAAGACTGAAACAAACACTACACTTCTAATAAAATCCTCCTTGAAAGGTCACATGGTATAGTTACAAAAATGATAGAATAAGTATAACTTCTTTAACATCTTTCCTTTTAAGATTATAAAATCTAGTCAGAATTCATTCACAAAGGAGATATGTATAGAAGAAACCGGGATATATTCTACACTTCAGGAACAGGTAAATAAGTCTACATGAAAATAATGTAATAATGGACACAATATGAACATGTCTTTTGATAACCTATATGAGATAGACTAGATGATTTCCAACAGTTTATAAATATTCTGAAGTGCTACGATATTAGGCACTCAATAATTAAGTTCAGACCTGACTAACCTGGCTTCATTCAAATGAAAACCTTCACGTATGGTAAATGCGCTGTATGCATGTGCACCTCTATGCCTTAGCCACACTGCGCTACCATCTGGAGGTCTCTCTCCCCTCGTACCAATTCTTTAGGTCTCACATCTATTCCCAAACTATCAAATGCCCTTCTCTCAAAGTCCACAATTCTATTAACAGTGACTATGTATAAAATAACCCATAAGAATCTTAACACAAGTCACTTCTGTTACTATGTGTTTTCTTCCTTATGTCACTTTTTCCCACCTGGAATGTAACTTCCTGGAAAGTGATTAAACAAGAATACATTTGCTGAATGAAAGGAAAAAAGACCTAACTTGCTAAAATGTTATAGTAATTAGATGAGACAGTATGTGTGAAAGCTTAATAAATGTAAACTGTCAAAACCCAAATAAATGTAAGCAACTGTCAAAAACTAATAAAGGTAAGCAAATCTCACTGTATCATCAAAGCTGTATAGGGAGTAGGTGTGCTTAATAAACATTTGTTGATGACCATATTACAGAGAACGAAGATAACAAAAGATAAGCTACAATACCAAAAATACAGCATCAGAGTCACTAGAAACGTCAGTGAGAGGAAGATATGGCTGTGAAAATATAGGTACAATGACAGGGTATGAGGTTAGAAACTAAATAATACTTTCATTAGTTCTAAACCCCTGCTAGCTACAAAAAGATGATTACTGATTCACATAGTGCAGTTAAGCTAAATAAAACGTAGAGTTCAGAGAAAAATATGAAAAAAGAGACTCTCCTCCCTACCCCAACCCCTAACCAGACTTCCATCTACAGGAACCTCATACACTCTTCCAGCTCCATTACCAAATGCCATCTATACTGCACTTGTCATGATTTCCTCTTGAAGATGAGAAGTCAAATGTTTCTTACTACATTACCAATAAACAGAGCCAACCCAATGAAAATTTTCTTGAAAATAAAGCTGTTAGAAACAAAAGTAAAGGTCATGGCCAAAAATCATAAGGTCTGAGTCCTGAACCCCTGAAATCTACTTTAGCATTTCAGTATTCTTAGTGAAAAACAAAACTCACTTTTCCTCACGTGCCTTCTCATCTTCTCATGATCAAATAACCTGGGACCTACTGTCAGGAACTTTTTTTTTTTTTAAGATGGAGTCTCGCTGTGTCCCCCAGGCTGGTATACACTGGTGAGATCTCGGTTTACTGCAACCTCCACCTCCCAGGTTCAAGTGATTCTCCTGCCTCAGCCTCCCGAGCAGCTGGGATTACAGGCACGCACCACCATGCCTGGCTAATTTTTGTATTTTTAGTAGAGACGAGGCTTCACCATGTTAGCCAGGCTAGTCTCAAACTCCCGACCTCAAGTGATCCACTCGCCTCACTCTCCCAAAGTGCTGGGATTACAGGTGTGAGCCACCATCCCTGGCCAGGAGCCTTCTTAAGGAACATGTTGTTCAATCCTGGTTAGAGCACTGGACAGGTCAGTGCTTCCCTTCACTCTCTTTATGGTCTAATTGTAGCTGTGAGAAGCCAGGTGACAGGCACTAGAGAAAATGTCAAATGATGATGGATGGCTGGAATGCAAGGGAACCCGACAATAGTATTACAAGTGGAATATACTATGCAAAAGGAGAAGAAAGGCCCCAGATATTTCCTATTTTTAACAATGAGGACGATGATTTGACACGCTGTCCCAGACAGCTGGCAACAGGCACCGAGGCCACCTGATAACTGCTGGAATGACAACATCTTAGTGTTCACAGGTTGGTCCCTTCTTTTAGAATTCATTTGCTTTTAAGTAATAAGATTCCACATTTATTTATTCCTTGATTCTACCCAACTAGAGTTTAATGTGGTTTGTAATAAATATTGTCATATTAATAAAACACAAACAGAAACTAAAGCCTCAGAAAGAAATGGAAACAGGATTCTCACTGAAATAACTATGGAACAGAGGGAAGAATCAAAATGATGTTGTGTCAAACATCAGACCACTATTCATTATTAGCATAAGTGCGACAAAATTATTTAAATTCTCTGAGTCTCAGCCTTGCCATTTATAAAATAAGGATTGCAATAAACTCTTTCAAAGACTTGTGATGTTTAAGGGAAGTAACGCAGATAAGAGCATTCAGTACAGTGTTCTGTGCCGAGTACATCGCCAATGCTCTTTTCCTTTTCCATTAGAATTACCAAACACTGAAGGATCTAACTGATTTCACAAACTAGGGAAAAAGAAAGTCCAAATTCAAAAAAGGTTGTTCTTGTTACTTTAGGCAACACAATACTAGTCAATATCATTAATGAGATCAACTTTACAACAAATGTGTGAAACATGCTTGCCTTATTTTCGTGGAAATATTACTGTAGTGAAAGATTTAGAAATTTGATGGGAACACTTAGCAGGACAGAAAGAAAAAAGGTTTTCTCTAGTCTTAATTTTTCCTCTTTTTTTTAAATTTATAAAAACATTAGATAGTGTTAGCCATTGTTCCCCCTACTCTTTTTTTTTTTTAAGCGATGAGGTCAGGCTGGGCACGGTGGCTCACACCTGTAATCCCAGCACTTTGGGAGGCTGAGGTGGGCAGATTACCTGAGGTGAGGAGTTCGAGACCAGCCTGGCCAACATGGTGAAACCCTGTCTCTACTAAAAATACAAAAATTAACCAGGCGTGTTGGTGCATGCCTGTAATCCCAGCTACTCGGGAGGCTGAGGCAGGAGAATTGCTTGAGCCCAGGAGGCAGAGGTTGCAGTGGGCCAAGATCATGCCACTGCACTCCAGAATGACCAACACAGTCAGACTCTGTCTCAAAAAGAAAGGGAAAAAAGAGAGAGAGAGAGAGAGAGAGAGAGAGATGGGGTCTCGCTCTGATGCCCAGGCTGGAGTGCAGTGGTGCGATCACGGGGTTCCTCCCACCTCAAGTTCCTGAGCAGCTGAGACTACAGGTGCATACCAACATACCTGGTTCATCTTTTATTTTTTGTAGAAACAGGGTCTCAATATGTTGCCCAGGATGGTCTTGAACTCCTAAACTCAAGCGATCCTCCCACCTTGGCCTCCCAAAGAAGTAGGGATTGCCCAGCCCTACTCTTTATTTTTCAATTAAAAATAATGAATATTAAATGTATAGATGTTGAAATTATAACCATCTTGTACCAAGTGCTCAAGTGAAAAGAGCATAAAACTGATCATGACTTTTTGAGCCACAGAGAGTCGCATGCCCCATCTGACCTTTTTAATGTGTCCTGATTTTTAAATTGGCCTTTCCACATAGAAAAGAACCACAGTGAAGGTGAATTCTTTTATAGCAAATATTTTGCTTCATAACTACTTTCTAAGGATTATGAAATAGTATACAGTATAATAAATATGGAATTCCTGACTGCATCAATAAATGTGGTCTTTAATTGGCTCTAAGAGCCAGCTGAATGGTTCAAGAGTTCCCTGAATTCACAGCTGTCACCCTGCCAGAGGGGTTCTTTTAGATTACATTTCTTAGCAAGTGCTTATTCTTAAAGCACATGTGATCATTATGGCTTAATGCTGTTGCCGCTCCTACCACCACCACTAAACTTGTCAGAAGGGTAACCTTGTTACAAGTATGTGACCTTGGGGTTTGTTGCTACATCAAGAAGAAACAAAGGTAAATTACTTATCCTTACCCTCAAATGATTTACTATCACAGCAAAGTCAAGTAAATCAGGATTAGTGATGGTACTGTGTTACCCAAGAGTGAGCTGCTGCTGGACACAGGAAGAAAATCCAGGCAACAAGCTCCTTCAAGGAAAGAATCACCTTTTGCACTCAACTCTTAGGTAGTGTGTCATCATTATTAATAACAACAATACTATTTTGTTCATAATTGTATTATTTGTGCCTAAGACAGTTTCTACCAGAGAATAAGCACTCAGTATATTTGTTGAATGAACATATGCACAAACAAAAAGTGAGAAAGAATATCTTTTTTAGAACAAGTGAATTCTACCTACAAACCAACTAGGAGCAAATAGTAATTATGTTTTCACATAAAGTTTGCTCAGTGAGAAATCCATGTTTCAAGAAAGGGCTGAAAAAGTATATTGATTACAGTATTATTTATAAAAGATAATCTCACAAATAGAAATAAATTCATTATTCTCATCATAAGACAAGTAAATGTCTTGCCAATATTGTGTTCAATTATATTTTATTCTTGTATAGCTCTCGTGTTGTACTTTAGGTTAAGACAGGTGCCAAGTATTATCCTGGATATGTAGAAAAAAGATAAAAGAAGGGCAAGGGGCAATTCTAATTTATCAAACATCTACTAAGAAACTGGCACTATGCTGAATCCTTTACATAAAAATACTCACTTCATCCTAATAATATTCCTGAAATATTATTATCTACCATAGAGATGAAAAAATGGAGGCTCATGGCAGGGGATTAAGGGGCATGAAGTGTCTTGCTCAAGGTCACACATAGAGTAGGTTCATTATTCAAACTTCAGTCTGTTCCTCCAAGAACAATTTTTTCAACTATATATCCTACAATGTGCTTAATATCATTTTATGTTTCCAAGGAATCTGCAGGTTGAATAAAAGGATGTAGATGATAGTAGTGCAGGAAACATCTAAAACAGGGACCACTGAACCTTGATATTGTGATGGAGTTTGACAAACAAAATGTTTTCCATGGCATCAACATTAAATAAAGCAGCTGGTTATTCCAGCCAAAACACAAAAAGCCTCATTATAAATGTAGGTGAAGCTTAAGAGAAACAATATATAGGTTATGTACTATATATATAAATATAATGATCATGTATGCAAGGTTTGGGTGGTCCAACTGAAGCTAGAAATACTCTCCTCTCTAATACAGTCCTAGTAGCAAGAACTAGAGCTCTGCGTTTTTCTGTCTCTCCTGACTAATAGTGGCTATGATGATACTTATCCCATCCTCACCTTCAAACTGCTGGTGAGAGCTCCCTGGGTGTCAAAAACATGAAGGGAGGAACGAAAAAAAAAGGAGGGGTTTGCAACTTTCAAGAAAAGAACTGTGGAGAGTTTGCCTGCCATCCCAGAAACACTGATAGAAATCCATCTATTCTGTTTCTCCTTCAAAAGGAGAAAAAGAAAATCAGCCAGGTGCGATGGCTCATGCCCTTAATTCCAGTGCTGTGGGAGGCCAAGATGGGAAGATCACTTGAGGCCAGGAGTTAGAGACCAGCCTGAGCAATGTAACGAGACCCTATCGCTACACAAAATTTAAAAATGAGCCCAGCATGGTGAGGAGCAACTGTAGTTCCAGGTACTTGAGAGGCTGAGGCACGAAGATAGCTTGAGTCCAAGAGTACAAGGTTGCAGTGAACCATGATTGCACCACTGCCCACCAGCCTGGGTAACAGAGTGATACCCTATCTTTATTGGATGGATGGATGGACAGACAGACAGACACACAGACAGACAGACAAAAGAAAACTAGTCAACAGACCTTTCTTGCTTCTGTTACTGTTACCGCAGACCATTTCCACACTTCTAATCATCCGAGACCCAAACAATGTCCTGCAGTTTCCTCATGACACAGAAAAAAGCTATGGTTTAAATGTCCCCTCCAAAACTCACATTGAAATTTAATTGCCATGCAACAGTATTAAGAGGTAGGGCCTTAAAAAGGTGGCCATAAGGCTCCAGATAAATGAAGGAAATAAGGCAAATTCCAAGGATCTCAACTCAGAGGAGAAAGGACAGATCCTTTTGGTTCTCCCTAGAGTCACTCACAGGAATAGGTTCTCCCTAGAGTCACTCACAAGAAAGAGAATCTAAATGTGGGACTGCCTAATGATGGATTATTGTGAGAAGGACATCTCTCATATGTGCCAAAGTAAAAAGAACAGCATGTCATGTGTATGTGCAGTATCTTATGTGTGCTGGAAATGTCCATGCCAGTAGACTGCTAGAATGGAAATAACTAATCGAAGTTTTGCTTCAAGTACGACTCTCTCCTAGATTTTTGGCTAACGACCATAAAATAATCCTCATGAAGAAATAAAAATCATATTTTTTGTAGTTCAACAACTGAGTGCATTCTAGCTCCTATATAACAATGAATTCTATAATAATCTACTATTTATTTCAAGGTAGTCTCTTGGTTTAGAACACAAAACAAGAGAAAAAAAAGCAGCTTTCTCAATTATCTCCTTACCATAAATTAAAAGAGGAGTGAAAGGACAAGATAACAAGGGAAGAAACAAAAATGAAGCAACAAATTTGAAGGTTAATAATAGCTCATCCTGAGCCATCAGTAAAATGTGTTCACCTGGAGCTCTTCCCTGAGCATAAGTCAAAGGAGGGTCCATTAGCAGCAGTGCCCAGTGTTTCTACAATAGAGTCTGAAAACAGCATGTTCTAGGAAGAGCAAAATGTAAGATATGAGCCAATTACCAAAGGATCCACAGTGACTCCATGCATATTTTTAAATGGTTGATCAACAAGGCACAAGGGAGTTTTCACTGACGATCCAGTGAGGAGCATTCCTATCCTTGTGACATTATCCTACAACTCACTTTATATTAAGGTTACCTTGGAAGATTGCAGTAATTCTTCTCTTTCCACTCTAACTGATTCTCCAGATTTAATTATCTTGAATCTATTAAATATGTTTCAGTGGCTATTTGGGTATATCTAGCTCAGAGATTCTCATGTGTGTGAGCCAGGGAACTGTACTTCTAATTACATTTCTTTTTTTTTTTTTTTCACTAAGCATAATGTTTTCAAGGTTCATCAGTGGTGTAGCAGGTATCAGTACTTCATTTCCTTTTATGGAAGAATAATATTCCAATGCATGTATACACCACATTTAATTTATCCATTTATCAGCAGATGAACATTTGGACATCTCTACTGTTTAGATTAAATAATGCTGCTAGAAACATCCAGGTACAAGTTTTGTGTGGATGCATGTTTCAACTCTCCTCAGTATATACTACATCTAGAACTGAAATTGCTAAGTTATATGGTAACTCTGTGTTAAACATCTTCAGAAACTGCCAGATTGCTTTTCAGAGAGGCTGAACCCTAATGCTAGGTTTTTTGTTTTTAAGTAACTAGTTGCTTAACAGAAAATGGCAGGGCCCAGTGGCTCATGCCTGTAATTCCACTACTTTGGGAGGCTGAGGCAGGTAGATCACTTGAGGCCAGGAGTTTGAAACCAGCCTGGCCAACATGGTGAAACCTAGTCTCTATTAAAACTACAAAAAAATTAGCCAGGTGTGGAGATGCACATTTGTGGTCCCAGCTATGTGGGAGGCTGAGTCAGGAGAACTGCTTGACCTTGGGAGGTGAAAGCTGCAGTGAGCCAAGATCAGGCCACTGCACTCCAGCCTGGGTAATAGAGGGAGACTCTGTCTCAAAAAAAACAAAAACAAAAACAAAAAAACAAAAAAAAACAAACAAAACAGAAAATGGGGAGATGGGGAGACAGAGAAGGTAGGCAGCATGCAGAGAAAGTATGAATATTTTCTTCTCTAGGCTCTGTCACCTGGCTCTTGTAGGAGTGGTCTTGCGTATGTCAAAGAATCATTGAGAAGGCATTACCAGACATAACAGATGATGGCTAGAGCAGAAGCACTGGGGAACTGGGCCAACTAGGAAATTATCTGTGCTATTTGCATTCTTTGAACTAAGTGTCTAGTCTGTTTTATCACTCACGATTAAAACAGACAATAAGGTTTCTCTTCTCACTCAACTTTTAGATTGCAGAAGACTTTACTGTTTGCTCTGTAATTCTTGTTACAGCAAGAATGATATGAAGGACAACAGAATGCCATGAAGTTCTCTAATCAGGTGAGCCCATCTCATTGCTGACCTAAAGCGTATGGTTGGCTAGCTGAGAATCCTCTGATGACAGCTTGCCAGTTGAGCAGTAGATTTATGATGCAAATAAGCCTCAAACTGAAAATATGTTGACCTATCAATCTTATTTTGTCTGTGAAAGGGTCCACAAAAGAGCTCAGGCCACTGGAAATGATTAGTGCTAGTTCACATAGAAGAAACAGTGCTGTTTAAACGCTGTCATTGTCTTCACTCACAGAGGTGTGCTTAAATCTAAGTACTCCCAAATTCGGAAAGAAATTATTTTGAAGGGATTGGCATAACAAGTATAATTCAAGATGACTAAGAGAAGTCAGAGAGATAGAGTGCTCTGTAAATACAAAATCAGAGTCAAAATACAGGTTGCAAAACATGGTGCCATTTAGCTTACTGACAAAGATAATCAGAGCTGGCATCTAAAAAGAAACAGCATTATTTCATGGCTCATTAGAAGCATCTGGATTACTGAGGCACAGGTGGTTTTAAATAACTTTACCAGCAAACCTATAGTTGCCGTTTAGGTTTCACTGGCAACAGTCAACTTTCCAGGCACTCTAGGCAGCAATTTTCATAATATTCTAACAAAATCAAAATCGGTCTTCCAAGCCAGGGAAATGTGAGCCATGACAAGATCAATATTCAAAATTACAATTGCTAGAGTCGTTTTTCCTGTTTTCACACAGAGAACATTACATATTACTATGATATATAATATTACTTGTACATTTATTATGTTCAACAAATAATTGACAAAAAATAATCATCATTTTACAGTCTATCCAGACTCAGACTATTTCGCAGACCTCCAAGGTAGAATACAGTTTAAATTTTTGCTCTGATGGAGTACTATATTGATAACAAAAGGAAATACAGCACTCCTACATATCTTCAATCAAAATAATGACACCAACCAGTAGAAAAAAGGTAAGTATTCTATGTTTGAAATACTGACCTCTGTCCTTCACTGAATTCAGTAAATTCAATGTTGACCATCCACCAAAGCAAAAAGTAGTGAATTTTTCCAATCTTATTTGCTCCACATTTGTCTAGCACACTTACATGAAAACTCAAAATTTTTATTTTCCATTTGATCGGTCTTGATTGTTATAACATTTTGAATATTATCTGATCTCAAAATTCCAGTTCTAGGAATTTACTCCCAACCTCAATAAAAAATAGCATGGGTGAAATTCAGATTTGGCAACAAAGATGTTCCTCACAGAATGGTATATTGAACTTTAAAAAAACAAAACTCTCAAAATGCAAAACAGAGACTAGATTAAATAAACATAAATATAGACATACACACACACATATATATAACTAGAATATTATGCATCCATTAAAAATAAACACTGCAATAAAGCAAGAAAAAAATATAAAAGGCAGGCGTCATTAAGGTGAAAGGTTATTAACTAAAATCATATTACAAAATGAGCCTGTATCATGTGTCTGATAATTACAATACTGGAAGTCTCTGCTGATCTGGTTCTTCTCTTTTCACCGCTACTGAATCCTGGTTAACTTTTTCCTGTGTATCATGTGTGTATATGTCATCTTCCTTAGATCTTTATCTATAGCAATTCTTTAAGGCCCGGTTTGAAAGTAGGTCCTAACCCAAACATTAGCAACAGTTCTGCTAATCCACTTAAGGGCACTACCAACCTGGAACACATTTGGAACTCAATTCTCACTTTAAACTTTCCTCACACTATCCAGAGGATGTATATTTTGACAAGACATCTGGTTAAGAATTCTTTAGGGATGTTTTTCTCCTCTCAGCCTGTGTCAAGATGACCAACTTTCTTTTAGTCTCTTACAGGAGGTGGGGTATTATGGGCCCACAAACCCCATAAACAAATAGGTTTGGTCCCGGCCTTTCTATTAACTTCTAGCAAGATTACACATGCAAGCATCCCCGCTCCAGTGAAGACACCCTACAAATCATCATGATTAAAAGGAGTAAGTATCAAGCACGCTCAATGCAGCTCAAGACACTTTGCTTAGCCACACCCCCACGGGAAACAGCAGTGACTAATATTTAGCAATAAACGAAAGTTTAACTAAGCTATGCTATTATAGGGTTGGTCAATTTCGTGCCGGCCACCGCGGCCATACGATTGACCCGAGTTAACAGACATCGGCGTAAAGGGTGTTTTAGACAAATCCAACTAAATAAAGCTAAACTCTTTCTAAACTGTAAAATCCTAGCCAATGTAAAATAGACTACGAAAGTGGCTTTAAAATTTCTGAATACACAATAGCCAAGACTCAAACTGGGATTAGATACCCCACTATGCTTAGCCCTAAACTTTAATAGTTAAAACAACAAAACTACTCGCCAGAACACTACAAGCAATAGCTTAAAACTCAAAGGACTTGGTGCTTCATATCCCTCTTTCCCCATATTATGGGAAAGAGATGATATTTTTAGATGATCCATATGCTTTATGTAGAAGATGGGGATGCTTCTGTCAGACTCCCCAGGTTGCACAGGTCCTGGGCTTTGTTCTGTTTCTCCTGTGCCATGCTAGTTCACTTGGGTTTAGCAAATACCCTTAGGGTGAAAACTGGCTTTAGCTGTACTTTGTCTAATATCTCCCTGCAGCTTGTTTGTGTTATTTTGCTTATGTGAATTCTATCTTTCTTGCCAGTTCATCAAAGCAATTTAACACACTTTTGAATGTTTTTTTATGGCAATTTTAGTTTTTTCATGAAATGATCAATGAAGGTACTACTTATGCTGGAGAGAGAAGTCTCCACCAACCCTCTCTCTTTACGGAACAGTCTACAAATAACTTCACCTCACCATTCAGTTTTTCCAGTGTAAGTGTCTTTGGATTCTACTCAGATAAACTATTACTGTTTTTATGGTTTTAGTCCATTTTCTTGTAATCCTAACTAAGGCAATCACTATAAATAATCCAAAAATAATTAATATAGAAGAGGATACAGCTTTTGCCTTAAATGTTATGTTAACTTGATATAGTGAAATATAATGATATATAATACAATGCAATTTATACATTACAAAATCAGATACTAGGAAAACAAAGTTATCTAACTTTGACATAAAGTATATGGCGTTAAGTAAGCTACTTAACCTATCTGGGACTTCTATTTCTTGCCAATAAAATAAGGCAACCAGGTGTGCTCATGAGCAACCTCCGAGACCTCAATCTATAGTACATATCAAGCAATTCAACATTTTTTTTTTTTTTGTAATGTCCCCTGCTTCTTGGGAGCACTTCCAGCGTGACTAATGGCACTTTGTATGGGTTCCATAGAGTTATTCAAGGCTTAAAGTATCGTACTGAACACGATGCAAAATACATGAGAACTGCCAAAGATCACTTCTCACTGCCATATGAAATTTACTGGAGAGATGGACTGCTCACAAGGAGATGATTAGTATCACACAGCATTTTAAGCAAATACTCGCAACGCTTGAGCTCACGGTAACAGCAACAGGAGGTGACTATGAAATGACTGCAATAGTACAGTATGCACTATAGCTAATTTTATGCAGTTATGATTTAACACTGCATCTTCATGTTTCTTTACATTTCTTTCTACTGTGAATGGCACCATGTAAGGTCTGTATTTGTGTAAAAGTTCTGATGTATTTTAAGTTTTATAATAGAGTCATATATTTTCTAATAAATAATAAAAATAGGCTAACATCAACATATATTTTGTGCATTCATGACATATCTAACTTTTTCTTAATTTTTCTGCTATTTCTACACTACACACTGTCTCTTGAGTTTTTTCAAACTATAGGTAATGTCCAAAAATTTGTTCAATATATTTATTTTTTAAAATCCACACACAAATGGACTTACACAGTTCAAACCCATGTTGTTCCAGGCCAACTATACATCCAAAAAGTATTTATGAAGTACCAGCCATATACAGGTACAGTACAAGGTCCTGGTGATGGTAAGAACAACCACCTTTAG
The DNA here is from genome assembly GCF_007565055.1 of Rhinopithecus roxellana. NCBI lineage: Eukaryota > Metazoa > Chordata > Mammalia > Primates > Cercopithecidae > Rhinopithecus > Rhinopithecus roxellana. The sequence continues at coordinate 59,665,402 of NC_044554.1, forward strand.
TTGCTCATGTCTAAAACTTTGGAGTCATCTTCACTCTTGTATTTTTGTCTACCTCTCATCCAATCCATCAGTAAACGCTTTCCATTTTGTCATCAAAACATGAAGAATCCCAGTACCTCTCACCACCCTCGCTACTACTACCTTCCAAGCCACCACCATCTGTCTCCTGGATTACTGGCCTCCTAACTGGTCTCTCTTCATCCATCCTTGCCCCCTGTAAGTGGATTGTCATACATGCCAGAGTGATACTGTTAAAATACACGCCTAATCCAGTTACTCTTCTCTCCAGAATGCGCCAGAGGCTTCATATCTCATTTGAAGTAAAAGCCAAACTCCTTAAAATGACCTGTAAGACCTGTGTTCATCTTGTTCCCTCTACTATGTTAACACTCTTTCCCCAGAACTGCAGACCTCACTCGCTTACCTTCTTCAGGTCTTTATTCAACTAACTCCTTCTCAGTAAGCCCTTCCTTGGCATATAAAGTAAGAGTAAAATCCAATATAAATAAGATCATTTAAATATTAAATCTAGTCAGTAGAAAATGTATACTTCTATATAGCAGCAAGTAAGAGTAAGTTTCAGAAATCTGCCCAGGATGATATAACTGTGAGAGAGATTACCTGGGAATGCCCACTAAAAGAAAACATTTGCACAAGCTCACAACTCACATAAAAATTGAAACCATATCTATATAAATGTCTGAGTCAGCTTTTTCCTCCTAATAAGCTATCCTAAGTGTTTTCCCATGTCATTAAATATTCTTAAGAACATGAATACTAAAGATTACAAATACTGTCGGGAAGCACCAAACATTCACCCGTCAATAGTTGTTACTAGACAGCTTGCTGCACACCAGGCACTATGGTAGGTGCGACATGGTCCCTGCCTTCATGGAGTTGACCATATTGTAAATGAGATTATTTACATGTAGTAAATAATATTCAGCAATACTGCAAATAAAGATGTAATTACAAATTGCCTTCTGTGTTATGAAAGATTGGAAGAGAACGGCAGGAGAGACCCTAATATCTCTATAGTACTTAACAATAATCTCTATAATACCTATTAGGGGCTAATTTACGTCAAGGCCCAGGAAACCCATTTCAGGCTTCACTTCATGGAAATGACACACGGACACCTGAAAACAGGTGGGAGGTGGTCTGTAAAGAACAGAGAAAGGTGTGTTCTGGGCAGAGGGAGAACATGTGTGAAGGCCCTGGGCACATTCAAAGCATTTAAAAAAGTTGAGTGTAGAAGGCTAGGGAGGAAGGAGAATGAATGAAGAAGGGAGGTAGGTAGACCAGATCAACAGGGTGTGGTAGGTCCTATGAAGGAAAAGACATTTTTGTATCCTAAGTACAACGGGAAGCTATTAAAGATTTAGAGCAGGCGAGTGATACAATGAAAATGTCAGAAGATCATGTCGTTAAAAACTCAGAGTAACCTCTGACACAATCTTTTCCTTAATTTTTACCCTGATATAAAGTCTAGCTTCAAAATGCTTTTCCTATCTGCTCCAAAGCAAAGTATCTGAAATGTCTCCTATTCTCCCTACCAAGCAGCACACAAGGTCTGTACCTTCTAAGACCATCATCAGTCATGCTAAAGTGACAAAACCTCTGGCCACTACCAAAACCCATCACACCTCTCACTCCTATTTCATTGGCTTATTTTCTTGGCTAGAAACAATCTAACCATTACCACTCTATAATCTCTCTCATAATCCTCTCATTAAATGAACAAATAAAGGCCAGACATGATGCTCATGCCTGTAATCCCAGCCTTTGGGAGGCTGAGGCAGGCAGATCATTTGAGCCCACGAGCTCAAGACCAGCCTAGGAAACATGGTAAAACTCCATCTCTACAAAAAAAAAAAAAAAAAAAATAGAGAAAACAGCCAGGCATAGTGGTGCACTTCTGTGATCCCAGCTCCTTGGGAGGCTGAGGTGGGAGGATTGCTTGAGCCCAGGAGGTCACGGCTGCAGTGGGTCATAATCACATACTGCATGGCAACCTGGGTGACAGAGTGAGATCCTGCCTAAAAAAACAAACTATATATATTTGTGTTAAGTTCTTTGTAAAATTTTTATAAAGGACATTATAAATGCTAGTTACTGTAACACAGAAACAATTGTGTGTTTTGCTAATCCCTGCTGTGAGGCAATCACAAGAGTTGAATCCTCAGAGGAAAGCATGTTTAAGTTTTAGAGTTTTATTCAAGAATATAAAAAAAAGTGGAAGAAATGGGGACTGTTTAGGTGAGAGAAGTGGGGGTGTGGGGAGGAATATGATTAGTGTCGTGTGACATGTGAAAAGCTACATGATGAAAAAGGAGTTAAAATTATATTCCGTGGTCCTAGAAGACAGTATTAAAATAAACAGGCTGAAACTTTCAAAAAGGCAGATCTGACTTTATAAAAGCAAAAACTTACTAAGAAGGGCATGAAAAAGTAATGGCTTTCTTAGGAGACAGTTTATTCTCTGCAACTTCAGTCTTTTGTTTGTTTTTCCTAAGAGAAGTTGAAGGTCCACTTGTTGTGGTCTCATAAAGGAGATTTAAAACATTGATTAGAATGTTAAGAATCAATTCCAACAGCGAGATTCTGGGAATTCATCAAAATATCCTGGGATTACATCCATAAATATTAAGTCAGGAACCATCACCAAGGTTTCTGCAGCCAGTGTCAACTTCCCTGAAGAAATTCAGTATAATTCTCTGTCACAGTCATGGAGGAGCACAGAAAGGAAACTAAATTTATAACAAATTTAATTACATCTAGTTATGTCTATCAAGAACAAAAAGGAACACTGCACACATCAAGGAACAGGTGATTATGAAACAATGAGAGTAGTGTTTAAGAAGACTAAGATTACAGAACAATAAAGCAGCATTTGAGCCTCTCTTCCTATGGGTAAAAAGTTGTTCATGGACTATAATTACTGATGTGTTGGTCAATGTTTAATAAGCAGCTCTGTGAGAGAGGCTAGAGTCCTGTGGTAGCATTTGCTGATTTCTGTTGTGTAACTACAACCATCGTGGCCGATTCTAAGCTACCAACATGATGTCACTGAATGCAGACTGTTCAGTGGGAAGAGATGTGCACCACTGGCTCCGGTGAGTCCGCTCGACCCCACCTGGCCCACCGAGTCTATCACTATTCTCATGATTCTTATAATTTTATCACTCCCCAATCCCCAGGATAAAACCACATGTAAGGCAATGATGTTTAAATACAGATTTTTCCCAGTTTAGTTGTAACTATGCTTTACACATATAAATTTTTTATTTATGTGTCAATATGAGAGTTGCAGCTGATGGGAAATATTCCTCTATTAACATTTCTTCTCAGCTGACTTCTACGTATTCCCTGTGCTTATTACACAATCAAGAGAAAAGGGCAATTGCTACAGAGCTATTATGAATTAGTAATATCAGAAAATTACTATTTTTCAACTCACTGCAGGCACAATATACATGTAATTGGAATATGCTATATTCACAATAGCCAAAAAATCACTTGGCATAAACATCTGAATCAAGACCTGGAACAGTCACAAGTTCAATTTAAGTATGGAAACAGTCCACACATAAAACAATAGGAAGAAGTTCTGCACTGTCATACTGGATTCCATATAACAAAAATTATTTCTTTTTTATTACCTCCTTTTAATCAGTAAACCCTAAATGGAGACAAAATGTATAATTACAGTTCCCCACACTTAGATATCCCAATTGATGGATTTGTGGATATCTAAGAAGGTGCTCTTCAGTTTTAAAGATGTGAATTCAGGCAAGCAGGGGTAAAATGACGTAATGTCTGGAAGTTGCTTTAAAATACTTCCAAAAAGAAAAAAAATAAAACAAAATAGATGAATCCGGCATGATAAAATTTTGATAACAACATGACACTTAAATGTGAGAAATGAACACATAAGTTATATTTAAACTATTTTCCCAAATTGTGTGTTTATTTGAAATTCTTCCAAAATAAGTAAATAAAGCTACCAGAAATACAGCGGTTAAGGTTGGGGGCAGTGGCTCACGCCTGTAATCCCAGCACTTTGGGAGGCCGAGGCAGGCAGATCACGAGGTCAGGAGATGGAGACCATCCTGGCCAACATGATGAAACCCTCTCTCTACTAAAAATAGAAAACTTAGCTGGGCTGGTAATCCCAGCTACTCGGGAGCTAGAGCAGGAAAATCACTTGAACCAGGGAGTTAGAGGTTGTAGTAAGCCAAGATGGCCACTGCACTCGTCTGGCAACAGAGCGAGACTCCGTCTCCAAAAAAAAAAGAAAAGAAAAGAAAGAAAGAAATACAGCATATTTACTATGGATAACAACCATTTATTAATTTTCCCCACATCCACTAGGGTCTTTGGTATGATGTACTCCTAAACACTGTTGCAGCAAGTTTGAATACTACATTCTTTTTTAACTCCTATTTCAGTATAATGCCTAAATCTCTAATAATGTTCACTAGCTGATGATCATAACAAATATAGATCTATTCTGGGAAGGCAGAAAGAAATTACCACAAACTCAAATGCGGTAATCAAACAAACTGTTAATCTAGATACCTTTAAGCAATATAAGAGAAAATATTCACTAGACTTATCATCCCGTTTTTTCAAGGGAAAATGTATTTCCATTGCTGTTTTCCATTTACCTAACAAAAAATAAGTCCCAAACTCAGATTAAAGTATTCTATATTAAACTAATATCCCAGAATCTAGCTTAAGAATAAATCCCCAGGAAAATTCTATTATGAAAGTCTGAACATCTTTGAGTTGAAGCATATTCTACTAACAAATGCCAGATTTCAAAAAAAATTTTCAAAAGAAAATTTTCTAACTCTATTTACAACTGAAAAAGTCAATAAAGGATGACTTAAAAATGACTTACTGATACCAATTTTGGCTTGCTCCCCCCACTACCCCTTCACTTGGTGAAGATGAAATTGAAATTTCAGAGCCATGTTTGCTTTTCTGAAATCTGTTGTTATAGTTAAGGGGTACGTAGTTTTATGCAATGGTCCATTTTACATTACATAGCACATAGCAGGCATTAATGCAAATTTCTTCATTATAATAATCCGCACTTCTACTTTTAGTGTTTCTTATGAGAAGTCTATAAATCGATTATAGTCTTCTGATCTTCTTAAAGCACAAGAGAGATGGAGAAATTAGAATGATCACAGAATGCCTGTGATAGTGCCATTTCACTCTGATCTCTTTTATGTCAACTCTGTGGAGATCTTGAAGGCTCTTTTTGGTGCCCTGTAATTATTTATTTGCTACATATCGGAGCTTGATGTCATGAAATGCATTTAAATATTGTTATGCAGATAATGCTTAGGTACAACGTCCTTCTGATGCTGCCGAATCTGTTTTTATTTCCAATACTATCTTGTCTGACATCCAACACCATATGCATTGAAATAAGTTGTTCTTCAATGTTTCAAAACCTGATTTATTAGTTGTTCACATTCCATCTGCCTAAGAAAACTGCAAATGTGCCTTTACTTTCACTGGCTGCCCAAAAGGTTGAGGCTCAATTTTCCTTCACTTTATCATTTGATCAGCTTGTCAGACACATGTGTTAAGTTCTCCTTTCGACTACACGAACCATTTAAAATTCATCCATTTTTTTAAAAATCAGAGCCGTATGGCAGGAGCCTGATTAACGCATTTGTCATCTTCCATATTTACTAATGTCTCAGAAAAACTGCTCTAGAAACGTATCCTCACTATTATAAACCACATAGAAGCCAGGCTGTAACAATGATGCTTGCCAAAACTCGGAAAATAAATTACTATTAGCAAATACACTTTGTAGGATCTACAGCTAGGAAAAGGTGGAACAATCCCAGGGTCTATAAATGAGTACAAGAAATAATAGCAGATGGAATAATCTGAAAGTATGGGAATTTTTAGGGAGGTATTCTAGAAGAAGGCACTGTTATCATAACAGCTGACAGCTCCATGCATGATATTGTCCCTGAAGACCTTCTAGTGGGACAAGATGTGGAGGTGGAAGACAATGATACTGATGATCCTGACCCTGTGTAGGCCTGGGCTCACATGTGTGTTTATATCCTAGTTTTTAACAAAAAAGTTTAAAAAGTCAAAATAAATAAATAAATAAATAAACAATTCTAAAATTAGAAAAAAAGCTTATAGAATAAGGATATAATGAAAATATTTTTGTACAGCTGTACATTGTGTTTGTGTTTTAAGCTGTGTTATTACAAGAGTAAAAAAGTTGAAAAATAAAAATTCATAAAGTTACAGTAAGCTAAGTTTATTAATAAAGAAAAATATTTTCTATAAATTAAGTGTAGCCTAAGTGCATGATATTTATAACATCTACAGTAGAATACAGGAATGCCCTAGGCCTTCACATTCACTCATCACTAACTCACTCGAGAACTTCCAGTCTTGCCAGCTCCATTCATAGGGTAAAGGCCCCCATACAGATGGACCATTTTTACCTTTATACTGTATTTTCACTGCAAAAGATAAAACGTATCTTTTCTATGTTTACATGTTTATTTACACAAATACTTACCCCTTTGTTACAACTGCCTACATGTTGTACACATACTATAGTAACATGTTGTATAGGTTTATAAAGCAACAGGCATATCATAAACTATACCAGAAGCAACAGGCTATACTATATAACCTAGGTGTAGGTAGGCTATACCATCCATGTCTGTGGAAGTACACTCTATCATGTGCACAAAATGATGAAATCACCTAATGATGCATTTCTCAAAAAGATACCCACATCATTAAGTGAGAAATGACTGTATTTAGGTATCTGCATGAAGCTGCATTTGAGTTTAAAAATTATTTTTTGTAGAGCACAAAGAGGAAGTTCTAAATCAATCCAGACAGGCATTACAAAACTATTGTGAGTATGGCACCTAGAGAGAAAACAAAGAGTCTAAAATATAGTGCTCTACCTCAAGCACTTCATAACCTACAAAGGTACAGAATCAGCACCAAACCCTAGAATTTCCAAGGTAAAAGACCAGCAGGTGAAAGAGTAAAATTATGTAAAGTTTAAATTTGGTAGCAACTAAAAAAAAAAAAAAAAAAAAAAAATCACCTTGTATATTCTTGATTTCTAAAATCCTGCATATTTTTTCAATGTGGAAAAGAGCATATCATTAACAGGGGTGGTAGACGTGAAATAATTGTTTTTAGACAACCATAATTCCACAGTACATCTTAAAATCTAGAGAGCCACCCAACACCAATAACACTTATTTTTTTCCTACATATTATATAAGAAAGGAGCTCATTTTCCATTTCCCATTGGCAGGCAAAGAGATCATTCCTAACAGCACGGGCTTTCCCAAGTGAGCTGCTGCCTGAGCTGCTCATGCCAAGGCACAGAACACACCTGTCAAGAAGAAAGGCCCAGCTGAAGCTGAAATATATGATTGTCTAGACTTTGCCCTGCCATATCATGTTCCTCAATCTGTTCATCCATAATCTCTTTTAGATGGGTTTCTCTACCTTCTCATCATGGCAGTTTTGTTTAGTCTGAAATTCAATCACAGATGAATTAGGCTTTCAGAAACATTCCCATTCTAGTTTTGTAGTCACATCAGAAACCCTAGACCCCGTGTTAATTTTGTTACAGCTTTTAGTTCTCGCATTTCAATGTGAAATCACTTCCCCTTGGAGAATGCCACTGATATTGGCAAGAAAGCACAAGGGGCTGCCACACAACTCAATGGCCAATAACAACCTAGGAAACTCAACCCTCAGCAGACATTAGTAATCATGGGAAAACAGCCAGAACTTTAATCACAATTCTTTCAAAAACAGCCAGGGATTTGGAAATGCTGTTATTCTAGGATATGACCCTACTACACTGCTTAATCAAAGCCATTGCCAGTACAAGAACAACCTGCAGACTTTAATAAAAACCAATTTCATAAAAGTCAATGTGTCAGTATCACGCTGGACTCAATTTAGCAAAATTCCAAAATCTTTACATATATGCACCTTCTATAGATACAAATTTGCTTATTATATTGCATACAACCTCTCTGTTTGGAGTTGCAAACTTTTACAAACACACACACACATACACCGCCATTTCGGCATGCAGTCACCCAACTGAGGTTATATAGTCAACAAAACTACTGAAAAATACGAACCTGTAAAATTGGTGACCAGCTGGGTGGGCAGGTGCAGGATCTGGATTGGATTGCCTCCATGCCCCAGAGATGGTCTGGAGGCTTTCTTCAAAACAGAAATTTGGGATAGAGTATTTTCAGTGCCAAGCTGGCAATAGCCACACATCCCTGATGTTCAGGAAGCCATGTGGCTTGACTTCACTCCACCAGTAGCTCTATTTTTACGCAACATCCTGGTGAAATGGCAAAGGCCACAAGCACACCTTAAGATACAGCAGCTGCCGCCACTGCTACTGTGGCTGGTGAGAGCACAGGGGAGTTGTTCTCTGTCATCATGGAGGAGAGAGAAGGAAGGCAGAAAACTGCTAGCCCATCCTGTCTGCTCCACTCCCACTTCTAGGGGATTTCTCTTCTTCCAACTAGGAGAGAAGTAGGGAAAGTAGCAGTGGGAAAGGAACATGAAGATGGGGAGGGAGAGGCTGGATTGAAATGTTTTATTCACTTATAAAGATCATGTCCACCAGGAAATGTGAATATAATGGTGGGATAGATATACAACAATTCAGAGTGATTTATGGCCTATTAGAATTGAAGGGAATGAACTAATCCTTAATTTTTGAAAAATATGTAACCCCCTCAAAAATATATATATGTATATATATATACACATATATACACACACATACACACACACATACATACATACCTACAGGCCTCCAAAGATTTTCACTGTATCTTTCCACTAATAAAGGGAAATATATTTCTCCAAATAAAAATAACAGGACTATAAATAAGTATGCCAAACCAAAGGATACCAGTAAAACAACAAAATTCAGCATTTCAATGAATTTAAAAAGCAATCAGATTTTTACCCCCCCCCAAAAAAAACACTTAACAAAGAGGTCTATGAAAAGAATATGCCAAACAACCTATTCCTCAATTTTTTAAAAAGCAGCATATAAACAAAGGGGAGGATAGGCAATGCAGTGTACATCTGCTGCATTTCTAGGTACTCTTACAGGACAATCCAGGATTATTCCCTGGATAGGTGATTCACTGCAAACCTGCTTTCAAATGTACATTGACAGTATTTAATTACATACTTTCTTAGTATAATCTATACGTAGTTGATACTGCTATAGAAGCTGAGAAAACAAGATGCTTCACACAAGTCAGTTCCTGTCTGACTAAAGGTTTGAAATGTTAAAAAATAAAAATAAGCCAACAATGTTGTAAGCTAGAACTCTGCACCGGTTAGAGACATAGATACGTATCTGTCCCACAAAAGGTTGCTGGGAACAAAGGGCAAAGACGGCAAGTTGTAAAGCTTATTTTCTTCTGAGTCAGACTAATTTATTTATTTACTTATTTGCTTTTGTTTTCTGAATTATGAATTCTTGGAACACAAGAGAGACCCATATGTAAATGTAAATGCTGAATTATTTTCTGAATGATTTTCTAATTATATGGCTTTTTGGAAAATTTGCAACATCGATTCTCTCCATTAGTGCAAATAATAAAGGGTACACTGCACCTAGGTGATTGGGAAAGTGGAAAACTACACCACTCTCATTTCACTGAAGAAGAAAAAAGGTCTATGTAAATAATATCTTATAATAACATAGCTACTAAGTGTCCAAATTGCCTTTGCAATCATATTCTCCTCTGAGTCTCAAAGTATTATGAGGTAAAGCAAATATTACTGAAGCAACCAATGAGAAAACCAAGACCCCAAAAGCTGAAGCATCTTGCCCAAGATCCTCACAGATGGCTGGCAGTTGAAAATAAACAAAAATGCTAGGCAATGCAAGCAACATTCAAAGACCTCAAAAGTCAGGGGAGAGTGGCTTATGCCTGTAATCCAGCACTTTGGGAGGCCAAGGTCAACAGATTGCTTGAGCCCAGGAGTTCGAGAATCTCCTGGGCAACATGGTGAAACCCCATCTTTACTAAAAATAAAAAAATTATGCAGGCACAGCAGCACCCACCTGTAGTCCTAGCTACCTGGGAGGCTGAGGTGGGAGGATTACCTGAGCCAAGGAGGTTTAGGATGCAGTGAGCCATGATTGTACCACTGCACTCCAGCCTGGGCGACAGGAGTGAGACCCTGTCTCAAAAAAAAAAAAAAAATTCAGGAATCTGTTCAATTTTTAATACTTGCTCTATAATTAACATCTAGTGTGGTATTTTGGGGTAATAATGTCAAGGTGGACATGAGTTTGTACTTTATAGAATAAGAGTCACACCACTTTACCCCCCAGAGACAACAAAATAAATGAAATAGTAAATAAACAGTATGCTCTGGATACAATATACTCCACACAATTTCAAAAAATAAAAAGTTTGGTCTCTGCTCATTCATCATCTAAGAAATGACGAATGTCCAGAAAAGGTCCATCTAGCTATGGAAATTATTGTCTGAAAGGCTAATTTGGTAACTGTCATCAAAGAGGCAATGATACACCACATTCAGCAAAGTATGCCACATGAAGATTACACAGTATGGTCATCTTCTGTTCAACAGCCATTAGAGAAGTCCTATTTCTGGCAGAGGCAGGGTTAAGAGGAAGGCTGAGGAAACGATCATGATAAAGTGAAAGAACTAGAGAAACACAAGAACATAAAGAAGAAGATAGTAGCATTCAGCAAGGACATTACAACAAAAAGATAAGGCCCAGCTGTATCCATCTTGGAAATTTGTTTCTTCTGAAATCAGAAGATATTAAGAAGCCTCATCATTTGTACAGAGTCATGTCCTCTATTAAGAGATGAGGCTTTATAACACTGCCAACCAATGGAACTATAATGTGGGTCACATATGTAATTCTTTATTTTCCAGTAGCCACATTAAGAAGGTAAAATGAAACAAGTGAAATTAGTTGCATTAATATTTTCATTTAACCTAATATAGCCAAAATAACATGCAAACATTTAGTCACATTTAAAAATTGAGATATTTTATTCATACTGAAGTCTTTGAAATTCAGTTGGCATTTTATTTTATTTATTTATTTATTTATTTATTTATTTATTTATTTATTTATTTATTTGAGATGGAGCCTCGCTCTGTCACCCAGGCTGGAGTGCAGTGGCGTGATCTTGGCTCACTGCAACTTGTGCCTAGCGGGTTCAAGCAATTATCCTGCCTCAGTCTCCAGAGCAGCTGGGACTACAGGCACCTGCCACCACGCCCAGCTAATTTTTTGTGTTTTTTAGTAGAGACAAGGTTTAACCATGTTGGTCAGGCTGGTCACAAACTCTTGACCCCAGGTAATCCACCCTCCTCAGCCTCCCAGAGTGCTGGGATTACAGGCATGACCCACCACACCCGGCTCAGTTTGCATTTTATACTTAGAGTACAACTCAATTCAGATGTTAAATGTTCATCGGATATACCTATCTAGATTTTATAAAATGTACAGTTGTAAAAGTAGAGTCACACACCCAAGTTGTTCCAGACACAATTAAAAGTTTCCAAAAATTGAATCAAGTATCAGTTTTTAAATTAAATTTAAAAATTGGTTCCTCAGTTGCATTAGCCACATTTTAAGAACTCAATAGTTTCACGTGACTTGTGGCTGCTATGCCAGACAGGACAGCCACATACATTAAGTTCTGCAGTCTCTAGAACATCAGACATCATTCTGCTGATACTGGCACAGATTTCAAAAGGGCAAATGGAGATAAACAAAGTCCAAATACTAAGTAATTGATCATCTGTTCATTAACATAATTAACTCAGGTGATTAGATGAGGGTACAGCAGAAACTGTTAGCAGAAACTGTAGATTAATTATTAATTAATAATTAAACTCCCCCGATTTTTTCTTAGAATTAAGACTACACTTTTGGCCCTCTCTTGCAGTTAGGTAAGGCTTTTGTCCGGTGAGACATAAGCAGAAGTGTTACGTGGTAGCTTCTTAGAATATTCCTGAAATGATAGCTGGTATAAGCCTTTTGTCTCTATTAGGTTGGTACAAAAAGTAATTGAGGTTTTTGCCACCACTTTTTTTGTTTTTTTTTGTTTTTTTTTGAGACAGAGTTTTGCTCTTATTACCCAGGCTGAAGTGTAATGGCGCCATCTCGGCTCACCGCAACCTCTGCCTCCCAGGTTCAAGCAATTCTCCTGCCTCAGCCTCCAGAGTAGCTGGGATTACAGGTGCCCGCCACCAACACGCCTGGCTAATTTTTTGTATTTTTAGTAGAGATGGGGTTTCGTCATGTTGGCCAGGCTGATCTCGAACTCCTGGCCTCAGATGATCTGTCCCCCTCAGCCTCCCAAAGTGCTGGGATTACAGGCATGATGACATCACTTTTAATGGCAAAAACCACAATTACTTTTGCACTAACCTAAATACTCTGTTCCTTTCTCCATTCAGTAGCTGCAATGGCCACCATTTTGGACCACTGTTTAGCCAAAGAATGAGTTGGAAGGAGCCTAATTTTCCAAGAATTCTTTTTTTTTTTTTTTGAGACAGAGTTTTGCTCTTGTTGCCCAGGCTGGAGTGCAATGGCGCGATCTCGGCTCACCGCAATGTCTGCCTCCTGGGTTCAAGCGATTCGCCTGCCTCAGTCTGCTGAGCAGCTGAGATTAAAGGCATGTGCCACCACGCCTGGCTTATTTTGTATTTTTAGTAGAGACGGGGTTTCTCCATGTTGGTTCAGGCTGGTCTCGAACTCCCAATCTCAGGTGATCTGCCCGCCTCGGCCTCCCAAAGTGCTGGGATTACAGGCGTGAGCCACTGTGCCTGGCCTCCAAGGATTCTATGCAACAAGGCTGTCCTATCAGCCCTGAACTAAATCTGACTTGTAAGTAAGAAGGGGAAATGTCCATCTTGTGGGTGCTGTTGTTATTTTAGGTCTTCGCTACCTGTAGCGGAATCTAATCCACACCGATAAAGGTGAGGAGGGGGCTGCTCCAGTGACATGAATTATCTTTGTCCTATTCACCAAACTTGATCTGGACAATCTGGCTGGATGAGGGGATACTCCACATATACTGAAGAAGACAAACTAAAAATTTGGCTGTCAACCTAAATTCATATCCTCCCTGATTGCTTCCTCTAAAAAGAACCCTAATTCTGTTCTTCTGGACAGCTGGATGCTTCGTGGGAGACTGACCCAAAGTCCTTGGCCAGAAATAGATATAGGCAAGGTCCACAATTCAGGCTAATGAGACATGGGGTCTTCCAGTAAAGATTCACTTGCTTTATAAAGGAGAGGCAGAAAGAGATGAGTCTTTGTTGGCTCTAAAGGTCCTGAGTGGATTTTATAGCTATGAGAGCTATGATGCTGGGTACACTAGTGCCCATCTTGGAACTAAGTTGAAGATGAAGTTTGTACTTGGAAAAGGGAAAAACCATGATACTGGCATGGAAATGAAGCTGGAACCCACCCCCTGTAATGAGACTAAAGCTCACCCTATTTGAGAGATGTCTTGTTGCACTGATGGGGGAGCCACATTATTGGGGGAAGAGTGAATTTCTCTACACAATCATTTCATTCTTTTACCAAGCTCCAAACACAACAAACAAACGATTAAAAACAAACAAACAAAAATACATAGCTGAGTTACGGAAACAGAGGATAAAGAATGGGAGTTTAAAGCAGGAAAATCTAATTTTAAGTAGTTCTACTATTAATTCATTCTGCAAATATGAACAATTCTCTGCACATGTTCCCTAGTTTTAAAACAAAGTTAGGCTATTTTTGTCTTTTCTCCAAAATGAGGCAGCACATTATGAAACATAAAAAAACAGCCAGAAATCACAGAAATTCTCAAAAATCCATGGAACATTTTCTTTTTCCAATGTGAAATAAAATAACCAAATACAGTTTTCACTAAATAGCAAGAAAGAACTCTAGATTAGGTCAAGGATTGAGACATCAAAGACATGTAGCATTTAGGCTGTGAGATGAGAGAAAGAAATTACACAGATGAAAGGCATATGAAGACAAGGGCAGAGGTGGAAGTCATGTGAATAACATTGTACAAAGAGAGCATGTTGGAGCAAAGTAAATGGGAGTGTGGGAAAAAGGCAGGGCTGGTTGGGAGCCACACTTAGCTAAGACAAAAACAGGCAGACAGGGGTGCCAGAATCTGGGCTTCGGCTCTGTAGGAGAATCCAGAGAAGACAGAGGCACGGTAGGTAGGTACAGGGGGGAGATACTAGAATCTGAGCCTTTCCATTAGCTTCTAGAAAAACTCTAAGAGTAGAGATATTTGGTGATAAGACAGTGCGAGGTATAGGAAGGAACTTCTTGTTGCTAAGAGTGTAAATTTTAGAATGAGAAAGACAGAAGTTTTAAAAAACAATTCTGCCACTGACTAATTATGTGACCTTGCACTGATTTCTAAACCTCTCTGATCACTAGTTTCCATATCAGTAAAATAGGGATAAAGGTAGTTATAGCTCATAAGGCTGTAAGAAGGATTAAATGAGATCATGCACATAAAGTGCTCAGCACAATGCCTGACACACAGAAAGAACTAAAAAATGTTTTTCTGACATACAAACACACAAAACAAGCACATCAGAAATAATTCATCCCATAAAAGTAGACGCTAATTTCATGAGGTATGCAAAACAGACATTTGTGGGAAAAGTCTTAAGAAAGGCATATGCAACAAAAGCAAATTACTTATAGAAACTAAAGACCTCGTAGCAAGGGACAAAGGACAGGGGAAAGATAGAGACAGATTTTTCTAGGTTGTAGGACCAAGAACTTTGTTCACCACTTCTAAGGGTATCAGCAGCATTTGACACATACTATTGATCACCTCCCTTCTTCTCTTGGCCTCCAGGATACCACCTGCTCTGATTCTCCTGAGTGCTACTGCACAGTCTACTGGGTTCCATCCTCCTTCTCTTCCTTTACTATATGGGGAAAAAGTCCTGTCTGATCTCATCCACCTACTCTCCCCATTACCTACACTCCTCCATCCACACTGGTTTCCTTGCTAGTTCTCAACGACTTCCTCCACCCCCACCTCCATATCTGCATGGTTCTTTGACTGCCTTCAGCTCCTGCTCAAACATCACCTTATCAGGGAAGCATTCCCTGACCATTGGATCTGAAATAGCAACTGACACCTACTCCCATCATTACTCTGACCCCTGAACCGCTTCATTTTTCTCATTATACTTCCCATAATCAGATCTGCTTATTAATTTATGTTTATTTTTTTATTCTGGCAGGCTCTTGAGCCAGAGTAGGCTTAAAAAGACTGAAGCTTGGCTGGGTGCAGGGGTTCACACCTGTAATCCCAGCACTTTGGGAGGCCGATGCGGGGGTATCACGAGGTCAAGAGATTGAGACCATCCTTGCCAACATGGTGAAACTCCATCTCTATTAAAAATACAAAACTTAGCTGGATATGGTGGCATGCACCTGTAGTCCCAGCTACTCAGAAGGCTAAGGCAGGAGAATTGCTTGAACCAGGAGGCAGAGGGTGCAATGAGCCAAGATCGCGCCACTGCACTCCAGCCTGGAGAAAGAGCAAGACTCCACCTCAAAAAAAAAAAAGAAAAAAAAAAAAAGAGTCAAGCTTATTTATTTCTTGTGTCACCCACGCTCCATAACAAATGTAAGCTCCATGAAAGCAGAGACTTTTTGTGTTTTATTCACTGCCTATACCCCTTGCCCAAAACACTGTCTAACACATGGTAGGATCTCAACAATATTTGCCAAAGGAAAAGAAGAGGAAAGGTTTTCAAATGAAAATATTATTCATTCTTTTTTTACTCTATCTCTCATTACCTGAATTTATTTTCTTCCAGTTACTTTTTAGCCACTGTCTCTCTAATATACAAAGACTCACACATCAACTCTCTTTTTGGTTAATGGGAAGCAACAGATACTTTGCATCAAAGTGGTTCACATTTAAGGGTTCTGACAAGTCTTGGATTCTAAGATTACTGTCTCAGTTCAACTTAACACAGTTTTGCCTCAATAACACTCAGAATGGTCAATATGACTATTTCAGTTTGAGGACAGTCTCTTAATTACTATGCTTCAATTCTACTTGTTAGAAGAACATTATTTTTATCTAATCTACAGTTAGGCACAGGCATTTTTTTTTTGATAAATTCATTCTTTAAAAATCATTAAACTTTCCACATTGTTACATAACCACATAAATGTGTGTTCCAATACAAAATTAGAAAGCATTTGTTCTTGTTTTAATATTTAATCAGAATAAAACACAAAACTGGTCTACTTCTGTTTGCTTAAAAATTTTGCATATTATTCGTAAGAATGTTGTCTATTTTACTGTATTTGCTCAAAATATGTGTGTGCTCATCTATTATAGAAACACTCCTCCAAAAATTTAGAAAAGCGAGGTGCAGGAGTTGTGCCAAGTGGAGGAAAGGATTGTCTTTGAAAGTCTTTTGATGTGTGGGAAACGGAACTGAAAACTAGAATCAGGAGAGGTTTCTATAATTCAAGAGCTTTCATCCATAAACATCCCCTATGATAATTTACCATATAAATCTGACAACTGAACTTCATCAGTTATTCTTCTGAATCCAGACTCCCCAAAACACATTGATTCCCATTTTATAATCACATACATTATAATTACACATTAGTGATTCAGGGAGCAAGATGGCCTAGGGCTTAAAAATTTCTAGCTGGATTCTGTTAGACTCTGAAGGTTATGCCTGCTGGGTGAGGATTACCAGAGTTAATTTCAGATAGTGAACAAGAGATACCAAGAACTAATGAAGAAACATCATACTCCACAACCAAAACAAGGAAGCAGCATCTCCCATCTTGCCTTAACAAATCTCCTCTTGCTGATGATACGTGATTCATTCTCCTGTTTCACTTGTAAAAACAAAATGAAACAATAGCATCACAGTGCTTACTACGGTACAGAATTGACGACTGTTCACACCACTTTTTCTCTCCAATGTTTCACAAAAACTCAAAAACAACAAGAATTACTGACAGCAAAACAAAAGACTTGCCTAATTTTGAAAGTATAAGCTTTAATATCTACCAATTTAGGCCAGGCACAGTGGCTCACACCTGTAATCCTGGGACATTGAGAGGCCAAGGTGGGCAGATCACTTGAGATCAGGAGTTTGAGATCAATCAGGCCAATATGGTGAAACTCGGTCTCTACTAAAAATACAAAAAATAGCCGGGCATGAGCTGGGCATGGTGGCTCACGTCTGTAATCCCAACACTTTGGAAGGCGGAAGCGGATGGATCATGAGGTCAGAAGATCGAGACCATCCTGGCTAACACGGTGAAACCCTGTCTCTACTAAAATTACAAACATTAGCTGGGCATGGTGGTGCATGCCTGTAATCCCAGCTACTTGGGAGGCTAAGGCAGGGGAATCGCTTGAACCCAGTAGTCAGAGGCTGCAGTGAGCTGAGATTGTGACACTACACTCCAGCTAGCAACAGAGTGAGACTCCGTCACAAAAAAAAAAAAAAAGCCAGATATGGTGGCACATGCCTGTAATTCCTGCTACTCAAGAGGCTGAGGCACTTGAATCACTTTAACCCAGGAGGCAGAGGTTGCAGTGAGCCGAAATTGCACCACTGCAGTCCAGCCTGGATGATGGAGTGAGACTTTGTCTCAAAAACAAAATTTACAAAAATTAATATGTACCAATTTAGTTGCTGGATAGATCTTTCAAGGACTCTCCAGATATTCCAAGGCACTAAAGTAGCCAAATGGAAAGGTTTTCCATATTGTGGGAGGCCAAGGCAGGAGGACTGCTTGAGCCCAGGAATTCAAGACCAGCCTAGGCAACATGGCAAGACCCCACCTGTACAGAATTTTTTTAAAAAAAATTCACTGGATGTGGTGGCACACACCTGTAGTCTCAACTTCCCATGGGGCTGAAGCAGGAAGATCACTTGAGCACAGGAGTATGAAGCTACAGTAAGCTCTGATCATGTCACTGCCCTCCAGTCTGGGCAACAGAGCACAGACCCTGTCTCAAAAAACAAGAAAAAAGAAAAAAAAGAAATGTCTCCAAAGAACTCATATCTAGATTTTGCCACACTTTGGCATACTTTTCTATAGCCAAAGAATAATCCCAGGACATGAATATTAGAGTGCTGAGTGGAAAAAAATTCAAAAACTGTTTAGCTCAGCAGACTCAAAGGGCAGCTCAGGATCACAACACGCATCACTGCTCCAAGTGTATATACCTGTATCCACCTTGTTGCCACAGCATGGAGAAAATGAAAGTGTTTTTAATTGATTCCCCAACCTACATGCATTCAGTCCCACAAACCCAAGTGTCACCTTTTACAGAGCAGTCCATTCTGACCAGCAGCGCACAGACCTGAGGAAACTCACTTCTGCAGAAAAACTGTTAGTCTCAACAAATTCAAGTCGGCCACTTAGATCCAAAGATGTATTTTTTACAAAAATATACAGAGTGCAAAATGAAAGAAAAGAAACAGTGTTGCTAGAAAACACACACACACACACACACACACACACACACGAGGTCTTTTAAAAGTTCACAGAAAATGCATATGAAAAAACTATGCCATGGGTTTCAAAAATTTTTTTGTATCAAACTAAGCTTGCTATAGCATGCCTGAACAGGATCTAGTTTGAGGCACTAAAAAGGATAAAACATCAGTCACATGAATTCTGTTAAAATTGAGGCAAGAATGAACATCAAAATTATGGTGAAGGCTGGGAGCCAAGGCTCACCCTATAATCAGTAGCACTTTGGGAGGCTGAAGTGGGAAGACAGTTTGAGTCCAGGAGTATGACACCAGCATGGGGAACATAGTGAGATTCCATCTCCACAAAAAAATTGTAAAAGTTAGCCAGGTGTGGTGGTACATGCCTATACTCTCAGCAACTCGGGATATGCTACAATTGAAATGGGATAGTTCTCTCGGCCCTTTTGTGGGACTCCTGAAGAGGGTGGCTTTTTTACTCAGCCCACAGCCCTCAACCCCTCACAGGAAGGGGAGCACACAGGTGAGCAGGTACAGGGGCTGGGGCAAGTACCTTTGGACACAAGCAGGGCCGAGCCCTGTATCAGCCACGTGGCAGTGTCTAGGGAGGTGCCCTGCCCATGATCTGTGATGCCCCAGAGGGAATGTTATACTGTGCTCTCTTAGCTTTGCTGTCTATCAATGGCTATGTGTTTAACAGCTCAGTGTGACAGCCCTCTGTATCCCAAGCTCTCGTTCGGCATCCAGGAAGAATCAAGTCACAGGAACAAATTGAAGACGGTAGATGCAAGGGATTTTATTACTGATGAAAGAGGCTCTCAAGAGGGATGGAGAGCTGGAAAGGGGATGAAGTGGAAAGGTGCTCTTCCCCAGAGGTTCGGCCATCCCTAGCCAAACTCTTCCCTGAAGTCCCGCCGTCGAGCCGTCCCTCTGAAGTCAAGCTGCTTTTCCCCGAAATATGGTTGCTTCTTCTCTCCTTCTCTGCCACTCTGCCCCGCTCCTCTACCAGCGGAGCCTGGGGGTTTTATGGGTACAGGATGGGGGCAGGGCAAGCTAGGGTGATTTCAGAAAGGGCAGCATTTGGGAGAGAAAACAGGAAAGTATGTTCTCACTTTGGGCTGCGGGTTCAGGCTTGAGGGTGGAGCCCTTGCCAGGGACCCTGCCCTTTTCTACCCAGTATTTCCCTGACTCCTGTCCATATCAAAAGGAGCTATGAGGCCGGGCGCGGTGGCTCAAGCCTGTAATCCCAGCACTTTGGGAGGCCGAGACAGGCGGATCACGAGGTCAGGAGATCGAGACCATCCTGGCTAACACGGTGAAACCCCGTCTCTACTAAAAATACGAAAAACTAGCCAGGCGAGGTGGCGGGCACCTGTAGTCCCAGCTACTCGGGAGGCTGAGGCAGGAGAATGGTGTAAACCCGGGAGGCGGAGCTTGCAGTGAGCTGAGATCCGGCCACTGCACTCCAGCCTGGGAGACATAGCCAGACTCCGTTTCAAAAAAAAAGGGAGCTATGATTGTTACACTGCATTCCATTCTAGGTGTCAGGGTGAGACCCTATCTCTAAAAATAAAAATAATAATTAATTACGTTTTAAAAAATAGAAAAACCATATGGTGAAGCTTGGATGGAAGAGTGGTGAAACTGATAGATCCAGGAGGCAGAGAAAGGAATCTACACAGGGTCTTGCCTGAGCATGCCCACAACGGACCAGGGGCCTGCATGTGTACTGGGAAAACGGGGTGGAGGCATCAGAAATTCGAGCCTTAGACGAGGAGCCGGGGGTCTTCAGCTTGTGTGTGGTGGCCTGTTATTCAATCTGTGAGGTGGGAGCCTATTAGCAGAACTCCCCTTTTCTGCAGACAGATTTCTTTTAATCAATTCTGTTTTCCTCACCTTTAAATGTGTTTGCAAGCCTAGTTTTTTCTGGTCGTGAGACAATAACTTGGATTTTAGCTGAACTAAGGAATAAAAAATCCTGCATCAAAATTATTGATTCTTTATATAAAGATGATAGAGATAATGTCCCAAAGAAATCAGCAGTTTATAAATAGGTGACTTGTTTTCAGAAGGGACAGGACAATCTTGAGGATGATGCCTACAGCAGCAGACCATCCACATCAATTTGTGAGGAAAAACTCAATCTTGTTCACGCCCTAATTAAAGAAGGCCAACAATTAACAGTACAAACAATAGCCAACATGATAGACATCCCATCTGGTTCAGCTTACCTACACTCCTGACTGGAAAATTAAAGTTGAGCAAACTTTCCACTCAAACTTTCCACTCTGCGTGGCAAAACTGTTGTGCTCAGATCTGCTGCAGACAAGAGCAGAGCATTCAATGGAAATTTTAAACAAGAAAGATCAAGATCCTGAAGCACTTCTCTGAAGAACTGTAACAGAAGACAGAACATGGCTTTACCAGTGTGATCCTGAAGACAAAGCACAAAGCAATGCCTCCCAAGAGGTGGAAGGCGTCCAGTCAAAGCAAAAATGGACAGGTGAAGAGCAAAGATCACGGCAACAGCTTTTTGAGATGCTCAGGGTATTCTCCTTACTGGCTTTCTAGAAGACCAAAGAATGATACCATCTGATTATTATGACAGAGTTATGAGAAAGTTAGCCAAAGTTTTAGCAGAAAAATGTCCAGATGATCTTGAAAAATCTTTAAAGGCCACCAATTTGTCTGCAGTTAGTAATGTAAAAAAGATGGCACTGACATGGTTAGGTTCCCAGTAGCCTCAGTTCCTTAGGGAAGGACTAAATGGCTGATACCATCACTTATAAAAGTGTCCTGACCTTGATGCAGCTTATGTTGAGAAATAAAGCTTATATTTTTATTTTGTATCTTTTAATTCCTTTTATCCAAGACCTTTTGAAGTCCCCCTTGTGTGTGTGTATACATATCTATATACACACACACATACACACACACACATATATATACAGACACACATATATACACACACACACATATATACACACACACATATCTACACATACATACATACATATACACACACACACATATATACACACACACATATCTACACATACATACATACATACATACACACACACACACACAAATACATTTTTTTGAGACAGAGTTTTGCTCTTGTCACCCAGGCTGGCATGCAATGGTGTGATCACGGCTCACTGCAACCTCCAGCTCCTGGGTTCAAGCGATTCTCGTGCCTCAGCCTCCCAAGCAACTAGGACTGCAGGCACAAGCCACCATGCCCAGCTAATTTTTGTATTTTTAGTACAGACAGGGTTTCACCACGTTGGTCAAGCTGGTCTCGAACTCCTGACCTCAGGTAATCCGCCCGCCACCACCTCCCAAGGTGTTGCGATTACAGGCATGAGTCGCCGCACCTGGCCATATATTTATTAATTAAAATAGAATTACATCCAAAAAGTTGAAAAGAAGGCAAAAAAGTGGTAAGTCTTCATTTCCCTTTTATATGGACATCACATTTTTATACAGTAAATAGAGAATAGTGGCAAAAAAAATCTGCTAATATTTTTCTTAATGATAAGTAAATTATTAACCACTAAAAAGAAAACCACAAATAAGAAAATACTGAAACAAAAAGCATTTGGTGTGTATTTAGGATATCACTTATATTTCTAAAGGGTGAAATGGGAAACCTCGGGGAGAAAGAAGGGAGGAAAGGAAATCATTCATTTTGTGTCCACAGTATTTAATTTCTTTCTTGGAATGAACTGAGAATCTGGGTCTCATGAATCTAAATGCTGCCACATGGCCCAGTTCCTAATGATTGGTCTATTACACTATAGTTGAATTTATTTGAACAATTAAATGGCTTGTCCAAAACAGAAGGCATTCCTGCCTTCCAGTAGATAAAATACACAATTTCCCTTAGGGGATGAATACAAAGAAGTATGTCTAACAACGGTAAAAATGTCAGGAAACAGAAAATGTCAAATCCTCAAGGGAAAAACAAACTCAAACTTTGCTTAGAGCTCAGGCACCATGTTTTTTGTGATGAAATTACACTCTACAGTCTCCCCTAAGGGGGAAAAAAAACCTGCTAGAACTAATCAAAGTGTAGTGTTTGGTGAATTTTTTTTTTCCTTTTGCAAAGTTCAAAACAAAAGCAATAGCAACCACATAGTTTTCATGTCATCACTGGC
This sequence comes from Rhinopithecus roxellana, assembly GCF_007565055.1. Taxonomy (NCBI): domain Eukaryota; kingdom Metazoa; phylum Chordata; class Mammalia; order Primates; family Cercopithecidae; genus Rhinopithecus; species Rhinopithecus roxellana. Next base: position 59,688,171 of record NC_044554.1, read on the forward strand.
AGGAAATTTAACTCTTCTCTGGATAAGTTCTTTGGAAAAAAACTGCACCAGAAATGAGAGTTTCACATTCTGAGGTCTTCTTTCTAATTTCAATTTCCTGCCTGGTACGCTAGAAGCTAAAAAAAAAATCTGGAGGACAAATTTAACTGTTAATTACATATTCAAGCCATCTGATTTTGTTGATAGGTTCAAACAATGATGCTAAAACTTGGGCATTTTACTTGATTTTTGCTCAATCTGACATGCAAACACCTTTTATAAAAGACAAATATAGTGAATAAAATTGGCTGCTAACTCCCCACCTGTCCGAGGCCAGTATCGTTTAGTTTCACTCTGAGCACTGGAGCTTCAGTTAGTTCTGAGATGAAGCAATTTCTCCCCATAGTTCCAGTTTCCATTATGAAACTCAAAGACACTAACATCCTCATTCAAAATCTCCAAAGGGCAATTAATAATGGCTGGTAGAGGCAGGTAGTCTTTATTCTTCTGGTTTTCATTTTGCAAGTGTCTGAACTAATAAAAATTAGACAAAACAAGTATTAAATATTTAACTTTCATAGAATTTCACCAGTCTCTTCCTGGATGTGAAGGTCTTGCCTCTTCCATTATCTCCTGTTCTATTTTGATACCATACCAATTCCTTGTCACTATACTTCTACTGCAATAAAAATGGGATCAGGGCCAGGCATGGTGGCTCACTGCTGTAATCCCAGCACTTTTGGAGGCCAAGGAAGGTGGATCACACAAGGTCAGGAATTTGAGACCAGCCAATATGATGAAATCCTGTCTCTACTAAAAATACAAAAAAAAATTAGCCAGGCATGGTGGTGTGCACTTGTAATCCCAGCTATTCAGGAGGCTGAGGCAGAAAGAATCACTTGAACCCAGGAAGCAGAGATTGTAGTGAGCTGTGACCGCACCATTGCACTCCAGCCTGGGCGATGAAGTGAGACTGCCTCAAAAAACAAACAAAAAAAATTGGATGAGGAATACAAAGAGCCCATAACAGAGGTGAGGGCACAGCTGACAGAATGAGTATATCTAGATAAACGACCGCATGTCAAAGACTGTGTACTATGAGTATGTCATGTGTTTCCCAATTTCTGAAGAGAAAACTTCTGAGAAGCCTTTCCCATTCAATCTGTCTATTCAACCCAGCAATCCCATGATTGGGTATATACCCAAAAGAATATAAATCATTCCACCATAAAGATATATGCACATGTATGTGCATCAGAGCACTATTCACAATAGCAAAGACATTCCTGGACTCAACATACATGTCCATCAGCGGTAGACTGGATAAAGAAAATGAGGTGCACATACACAACCATGGAATACTATGCAGACATTAAAAATAAAAAAAGTAAGATCACATCCTTTGTAGCAACATAGATGGGGCTGTAGGCCACTATCCAAATAATGGAGGACATTACCCTAAGTAAACTAACACAGGAACAGAAAACCGAATGCTGCATGATCTCACTTGTAAATGGGAGCTAAACATTAAGCACATATGGACACAGGAAGAGAACAACAGACATCAGGGCCTACTTGAGGGTGGAGGAAAGGAGGAAGGTGAAGATCAAAAAACCACCTATCAGGTACTCTATTTGTTATCCAGGTGGAGAAATAATCTGTACACGAAACACCCATGACACACAATTTACCTATCTAACAAACCTGCATATGTACCCCTGAATCTGAAATTTAAAAAATAAATAAAATTTCTACCACCCCTCTTGATACTTCATATCTCCTTTTCCTCCTTTTTCTCCTTAGCACTTATCATTATTAAAACTGTATATATTTCTAGGCCAGGTGCGGTGGCTCACACCTGTAATCCCAGCACCCTGGGGGGCCGAGGCAGGCAGATCACTTGAGGTTAGGAGTTCGAGACCAGCCTGGCCAACATGGTGAAACACCGTCTCTACTAAAAATACAAAAAATTAGGTTGGCGTGGTGGTGCGCAACTGTAGTCCCAGTTAAAAGGGAGGTAGAGGCAGGAGAATCACTTGAACCTGGGAGGCAAAGGTTACGGTGAGCTGTGATCTCACCACTGCACTGCAGCCTGGGTGACAGAGCAAAAATCCATCTCAAAAAAAAAAGTATATATTTCTTAGCATTTATCTCCTCTTCTAGAACATAAGCTCCGTGCTGACAGCTACTTTTTATTTATTTATTTATTTATTTATTTAATTTATTATATTTTTTTAAGACAGTGTCTCACTCTGTCACCTAGGCTCTGGCGTATAGTGGTGTGGTCACAGCTCACTGTAGTGTCAACCTTCCAGGCTCAAGTGACCCTTTCACCCAGCCTTCCGAGTAGCTGGGACCACAGGTGTGCGCCACCACCCCGACCGATGACAGTGATTCTTGTTCATTTTGTTCACTGCTGTATCATCACTGCCCAGAGTAATGCCAAAGTAAATACTTCTTAAATGAACAAATGAATGAGGGTGCACAAAGGGACTGAGATCAGAAAAAGTAACCATGTGCTATACACTTCACTTTATTAATTTAACCTACACATGGTCTATTTTACACATAAGAAACCTAAAGTTTAGGAAAGTCCGTCATTTGAAGTTACACAGATAACACAAGGATTTGCATGAAACTTTATAAAATACCACACTGCTTCCTCTACGAAGAGGAAATGAGACTTGAATTATTGAATTTGACCTTTGCATGTGTGAGGAGTAAAGAAAGTAATGGAAACAGCATTTTAAAAGGCAGACATAAAAATTCAGGAACATTGAATATCACAGAATGACAGAAGCCTAAGGTTTATGCTGAGATTTACATTTGAAAAAATAAATTAGATAGGGAGAGACTCCAAAGAGCCTTGAATGCCAGGATCTGTATTTTTATAAATGAATACTTTCAAACTTTTTTTTTCACAGCAGAACTCTTCTTTGTCATTGGAAATCTTATATAGAACTCTGACATATTACAGAGATAAAAGTCTAGAACAGGCGCGGTGGCTCACGCCTGTATTCCCAGCACGGGGGGCCGAGACAGGTGGATCGCCTAAGGTCAGGAGTTCTAGACCAGCATGGCCAACACGGTAAAACCCCATCTCTACTAGAAATACAAAAATTAGCTGGGTGTGGTGGAGTGCATCTGTAATCCCAGCTACTCTGGAGGCTAAGGCAGTAGAGTCACTTGAACCCGGGAGGCAGAGGTTTCGGTAAGCCAAGATCACACCACTGCACTCCAACCTGGGCAACAGAGCAAGACTCTGTCAAAAAAAAAAAAAAAAAAAAAACTGAAATAGGTAAAAAACAAAGGCCTGAAAAATAGTGATACAAGTGGGAAACAATACGAAACGGCAGATCTAAAAGGTACTGCACAGGAAAAATGCAAAATCATGATGACTAAGTGATGAGAGATTACACAGTTAATTGTCAGAGAAGACTCCCAACTCTGGCTTCCAACTACATTGAGAATGATACAATTTTGAGTGAACAAGACAATTTAGTAAGAAAAGGGTTTTGAGCAGATAATGATGACTATCTCCTCCACCTTCAAAATCCCTCACCTGCTGGGGTCCCCAAGATTCTTTTCAAGTCTTTGTTCTTCTTACTGTATCTCTGATCAAATACACAATCATGATATCAAGTCAATGAGAACCTGAATGCTAATGATACTCAAAGCCATGTGTGGCCCAGACCTCTCTCTCAAACTCCAGATTTCACCTAAATAGTCCACACATCCCAAATTCAACAAGTTCAAATCCAAATCTGAGCTCTTGTTCCCTACATCCTGCCCTTCTTCCACCAAAGTTAAACCCTCCAGCATGCAATTTTCTGAGCCATAGTCATCTCACACTCCTCCTTGTCCTTTATAACCCTTCTTCTTCCCCAACCCACACAGTCACTATCCTCCAGACACAGCCACAGTTCATTATCTCTAACTAAAGCAACCACAATCACCTCATAGACATCCTGTCTCCTTGCCTTGGCTTACCAAATTTACCTTCAGACCTCCTGCTAACATCTCGTCATACCAATCCTCTGCTTAAAATCCATCATTGGCTTTATCATTTCTTCCTCCACGTAAAATCTTTCAAAGGCTATCTCTGCCTTCAGGATAATGATGATATTCCTTAGTATGGCATTCAAGGTTTTTCAAAAATCAGGCCCTTCCCAGTCTCTCCCTCTCACTTTTTGTCTCCTAGACACGCCACTGAATGCACTGGTCGCTTTCCTCTAAATACAACTGGTTCTTTCGAATCTTAGAAGCTTCATATATGATAATCCATTTGCTTGGCATTCTCTGTCTCGTACATCTGGCTAACTCTTACCTACTCTTTGAGATTCAGCTCAAGAGTTCTTCCTCCTGCAAAATCGTGCCTGCACCTCTCAAGTGCCCTTCTATGTTCCCAGAGCATCCTGAACAGCGTTTCAGTCCCTGGAGTGCCACCATTACTTGTTTACGTAACTGTCCTCCCAGCTAGACCAACATTCCTCAGTGCCCAGCACACAACAGGCTCTCAATAAATGCTGAATGAATGCATAAAATAGCAGGACACATAAGAGATTACCAGAGTAATATTAAGGAAGTGAGAAGAACAAGTTGGAGTGTAGGACTAGTGTTTCCGTATTAACAGTTGAAACAGCCAAAAAACAGTAGGCAAGATCTCAAAGAAATCAAATGTAAATAAAGAATAATAGAGGCTGTTGGTGAGAATATGAAGAAACAAAGAAAAAAAACACACTTTAAAAGAAAAATAGTCTATTGTAAAATTAGAACGGAGCAATGGCTATACAACTCAGTGAATATACTAAAACCAATAAATAGTATACTTTAAATGTGTAGCTTACATGGCATGTGAATTATTTCTCAAAAAAGCTGTTAAACAACACTAAAGAATACGTAAGACTGATGTTTCTTAACTTCTACATATACTGTTATTTCCCAAAGGATGCAATTCATCTGCAAAGAATGAAACTTGTCAAAACCCCCATGAACTCTTTTGTATTTCTTAAGACTCTACTTCTTTTTTCTTTTAACATGTTAATTATTGTTTGGAAAATTTTCTGATTGCTTGAGAAACGGGTAATTCTGGTCCTTGTGATTTGTTTCTGTTGCAATTTAAAATGCTTTTTTCTTAATTTTTTTATTTTTAATCATTAGCCCAATGATCATTATTCACATTTATACTAAAATGGCAAGGTATCTAATCATTCTGCACATATAAACAACATTAGGAAAAACTTTCATTTACATTTCTCCTTATTTAAAATAAAAAAAAATACAGAGCGATTGTGACCCCATACGGACTATGGAAATACCATTAGGTAAATTTTATTTGATTAATTATGTTTGAAAAACCTGATTTTAACAACCCTGCAAAGCAGTCTATTTTATCTTGGATATGGAGGCTTCAGTAACATCCATAAGGACACTTTTAACAATTAGACTTTGAAAAATAAAGTAGAGAAGTCCTTAAATGACCTGATGGGGCTGAAAACCGTGGCACGAGAACTACGTGATGAATGCACAAGCTTCAGTAGCCGATTCGATTGAGTGAAAGAAAGGGTATCAGCGATTGAAGATCAAATGAATGAAATGAAGCGAAGAAATGAACAAAGTCTCTGAGACATATGGGACTATGTGAAAAGACCAAATCTACGTCTGATTGGTGTATCTGAAAGTGATGGGGGAGAATGGAACCAAGTTGGAAGACACTCTGCAGGATATTTTATCCAGGAGAACTTCCCCAGCCTAGTAAGACAGGCCAACATTCAAATTCAGGAAATATCGAGAACGCCACAAAGATACTCCTCAAGAAGAGCAACTCCAAGACACATAATTGTCAGATTCACCAAAGTTGAAATGAAGAGTATCGTTTAAAAGTGCTGTTCTTCAGTAGACTGGATAAAGAAAATGTGGTCATATCCACCATTGAATACTACACAGCCATAAGAAAGAAGAAGATCATGTCCTCTGCAGCAACATGGATAGAACTGGAGGCCATTATCCTAAGTGGAACTAACATAGGAACAGAAAACCAAATACTACATTATGTTCTTGCTTATCAGTGGGAGCTAAACACTGAGTACATGTGGACAAAAAGAAAGGCACAAGAGACACCGGGGGCTACTTGAGGGTAGAGGGAGGGAGGAAGGTAATATGGTTTGACTCTGTATCCCCAAACAAATCTCATCTCAAATTGCAATCCCCACATGTCAGGGGAGGGGCCTGGTGGGAGGTGGTTAAATCATGGGGGCAGATTTCCCCATGCTGTTCTCACGATAGTGAGGGAGTTCTCACGAGATCTGATGGTTTATTTAAAAGTGGCAGTTTCCCCTGAGCTCCTTCTCTCCTGCTGCCATGAAAAGACGTGCCTTCTTTACCCTTCGCCTTCTGCCATGATTATACGTTTCCTGAGGCCTCTCCAGTCATGCAGAACTGAGTGTCAATTAAATCTTTTTCCTTTATAAATTACCCAGTCTCAGGTCATTCTTTATAGCACTGTGAAAACAAACTAATACAGAGAGTGAAGATCAAAAAGTACTATATTTATCTCTTGAGTGATGAAATAATCTGTACACCTGTGGCAAGCAATTTACCTATCTAGCAAACCTGCACATGTACCCCCGACCTAAAATAAAGGTTAAAACAAGTGCTGTTCCTAACAACAGTAGAAGTCTTTGACTATGTCAGTCTCTTCAGCTATCAAATAAGGTTCTCACTGAATCATCTCATAGCTTCCAGCCAACTTCAAACTTCCATAATTCTGAGCCAGTGTTAACAAATCAGAGAACAGTTGGTGGGTCCAAATATTTTCTGGTCCTGTATCAAAAGCAGCAGGAAACAAAGGCCCAGTCTTCGTAGGCCCAGTGTGTGCCTTAAAGCAATATTATATTATACAACATGGAAAATGCATGCTCAAAGCAACACCAGCGTGAGACTGCTTATACCGCACTGGAAAGGAAAGAGGCCTATGTTAGTTACTTCCTGAAAAGTTCCTCCCAGACTGGACCTGTGTATTCATGTATCATATGTATTTTGAACACCTATGACTTGCCAGGCACTATGACTTCGGTACTGCTGATGCTATAAAGTTGAAAACCATGTGGATAGTACAGTGTCTGACATAAACCCACATTCAGTTGCATTCACTAAATGGAAGTCACTGCACTAAGATGCAGTACCTTAAAAGAGAAGCTCAAAAGAGAAGACAATTATCTACAGATATGTGTGGGAGGGTGTTAAAAAGCTTTCTTGGGAAGATTTTTAGAGGAATTTGAAACTTCATCTTGGATCTGATTCAATCAGTGTTAATCAATGTTTCTAGAGTCAAAGAGAAAATAAAGAAGGATTTTCAAGTTTACTTCACACCTCTCTGAATCGTTTGAATCTCTACAATAAGAATATGCAAACTTTTATAACTTAAAAATCAATATATTAAACAGAAATGTAGGCGTGTCAGCGAGGTTGTAGAGAAATTGGAACCTACGGGCTCTACTGATGGAAAAGTCAAATGCTGTAGTCGTATGGAAAACGGTAGGGAGACCCCTCAAAAAAATAACAATAAAATTACCACGAGATCCAACAATTCCAGTTCTGAGTAAACATCCAAAAGAATTAAAAGCAGGGTCTCAAAAAAATATTTGTATACCCATGTTCGTGGAGCAGCATTATTCACAAAAGCCAAAAGCTGAAAGCAACCCAAATAATGTACATGCCATGTAAGTCACACATTTAAAGTACATGTCCATCAACAGGAGAATGAATAAACAAAATGTGATGTATATATACTTTGGAATATTCTGCAGCCTTAAAAAGTAAGGGAATTCTGACACATACTGCCACGTGGATAAACTTTTGAGAACATTACGCTAAGTGAAATAAGTCAGTCACAAAGAGGCAAACACTACATTATTTCACTTATAGGAATCAATGGAGTCAAGTTCATAGAAAGTAAAATTGTGGGCGGGTGTTGTGGCTCACGCCTGTAATCCCAGCACTTTGGGAGGCCAAGGCAGGCAGATCACAAGGTCAAGAGATCAAGACCATCCTGGCCAACGTGGTGAAACCCCGTCCCTACTAAAAATACAAAAAATTAGCTGGGCATGGTGGCGCATGCCTATAGTCCCAGCTACTTAGGAAGCTGAGGCAGGAGGATCACTTGAACCTGGGAGGCAGAGGTTGTAGAGAGCCGAGATCATGCCGCTGCACTCCAGCCTGGCGACAGAGTGAGACTCCGATTCAAAAAAACAAAGTAAAATTGTGATTATTAGGGTATTAGGGACTTGAGGAAGAGAAGAACGGGGAATTATTGTTTAATGGATATGGCTTCAGCTTTGTAAGATGAAAAAGAGTTGTGGAGATGGATGGTGGTGATGGTTGAACAACAATGTGGATGGAGTAACACTGTACTGTACACTTTACACTTACAAATTTTTTTCTAAAAGTCAATTGAAGCAACTAAATGAAACTCTAACTACATAATAAAGATAAATACTAGTGCTTAAAAAAATTACAGTACTTCAACACCAAAATACATATATACACTGTGTCCCTGTTTTAGTCTATAAAAGAAGAGAATATTTTCTTATCAAAAGAAATGATGAATTACATGAGTAAGCAAATTATTTACTCATATCAGGTACTACATTTTCATTTCAGAGACAAAATGCCAATATATTACACACTATGCTAAAGCATCCCTTCACTGTTAGTCAAGTTTAAATGAAACCCTTTATGGATGGCTAAAGACCTGAAACTAAAGTTATCAGTATACCATTAATATTTTAATTGACCATGAATATTCATAGTCATTTATTGCTTTAAAGAAAAAGATAGGATAACTAAATTATTCTAATATGCAAATTACAGTTCTGACAGGACATCTTACCTTCATCTGCATTACAAAAACCAATGCATTTTGCATCCATTCATTATTTATGTAATTCTAGAGTTTTTCAGGTTAACAAGAGCTACTGAGCGCAAGAAGCATTTTCTCAGACACAGGCAGAACAGTCGTGACGCTGCAAAGTCATTTTGCCCTAGCTACCTCAAAGAGTTGTATTTTATTTTTTCATGATTCCAAACTAATTTCAACACCACCTCAACACCCGTTCTTCAATGCAAGCCCAAGAGAACAAGCAGAATGCAACACTATCAAAGATTTGTTTCTTTGCTTTTTCTTTCAATGCCCTGGGAAATTCTAGCCCTAACACTGCAAAGAACATTAAGAACTCTGACAGGTATGCCAACTGTTTTATAAAACTAATAGTGTATTACTTCAACTCTCAAGCATAAATATATTTATGCAAATTAATTGATAATCCTCTGAAGTAAGGCAACTCTTTTTGATACAGCTGTACAAATCACTTGCTAATACAAGGAGCTTTCAGAAGTATATCACCATGTCAGGGTTATATATATTTTTAAATCATGTTATTATATTCAAGTTAGCCATAGTGATAAGAAATGGCTGGAAATTCTACGATCACTCATACAAGATATAAAAATATATCTTAAGATCCAAAAATCACATATGTGACTGGAGAACAAGACGCTGGATTTTTAGTCACCAAATAAATAATTAGCCATCTGGGAACTATACTCAAAATTTTGTAGCATTAAGTAACGTGAAAAGAGTCTTCTTTTTATATACTAAGGACAGTCAGGTACATTCATAAAAATCCCAGTAAGTCTAAGATGAGAGGTGAAACTGATTTAAAAGGGACAAACAGGACCAAAAGGGGATACAGAATCATAAATCTCCTCTTCCTGAAAAGCAATGTGGCAATCACATTACAAAAACACTACAATTTCAACAAATTAAGATAATAATATGAGTAATAATTCAAAGGTATGTTCAGTTGGAAAACTATTTGCTTCTATTTATTGGGGAATTATTAAAAAAATCCCTATGCTATTCTGAAAATCTATCACCTTTACCATGCTAATTTGTCTGTGATAATGAACACTGACTTATATAATGTGACTGCGTTGGTATTTCATTATGCAATAATGTCCTTCCAAATAAGCCAGATGGATCCATTTTGGTTTCTTTTCTGATTTTAACTTTTTTTTTTTTTGAAAGTCAGAAAAAATGCATATGTAAAACAAAACTACCAGTTTCATTCACTCAGTTAATAAATATGTATTGAGCATTTTTTACAAAGATGGCCTATGGAAAACAAATTTTAATTCTATAATTCTATTATTAAAACATGGATGACAACACTGATTATAATTGCTAAACTAGACTGCAAACAGCATACCCTTGACATTTTGCAGCCAACCCAGCCAGACTGAGAATGTGATAGAAGGCAACATTAGAGTCAAAAGGACTGAACAAGGATGAAAGGATCTAGGTTCCTCTCCATACTCTGACTTAACTTATTGTGTAATCTTAAACATGTAACAACTTTTGGGGAACTTAGTTATCTCTGTTGTAAATCACACTAATGCTATTTAAGAGATCTTCTAATTTTAAAGTAATCATTGGAATAATTTGTTAAAAGTAGTTTTCTTAGAAACAGTTATTAGAAGAAAGAGAATGAAAACTGAGAGAGAGGTGATACAGGACATTGGCACACAGTGGCATTTTTAGATTTTAAACGTTTTTCCATAATGGAAAATATTACTAAATATTACTTACAAAGAAAATACAAATTTGTAACCTCAGAATATACTTGCAAGCTTCTTGAGGTCTGAAGAATACATTAAATAGAGTGAATGTTTAAAGATAAGTAGAGGTGACACATTTTACTTTTCTGATCTACAGTAGTACCCAACATTTAATAAAGGTCTGTCCCGGCCCTATCACTTGTATAATTTACTCTTAGATTACGTCTGGCCGGGCGCGGTGGCTCAAGCCTGTAATCCCAGCAGTTTGGGAGGCCGAGGTGGGTGGATCACGAGGTCAGGAGATCGAGACCCTCCTGGCTAACACGGTGAAACCCCGTCTCTACTAAAAATACAAAAAACTAGCCGGGCGTGGTGGTGGGCGCCTGTAGTCCCAGCTACTCGAGGCCGAGGCGGGAGAATGGCGGGAACCCGGGAGGCGGAGCTTGCAGTGAGCCGAGATCGCGCCACTGCACTCCAGCCTGGGCGACACAGCGAGACTCCGTCTCAAAAAATAAAAAATAAATAAAAAAAAAAGATTACGTCTATCATAACTCACACTGTGAAAGACTGCTATGTTGAAGCCTCTGTACCTATAAATATGTGAGCATCTTCTTCTACTTAATAATCAATGAAAATAGATATCCAACCCCGGCATATTATCTTTCTCACTCTCACTCACATACCCACATACACACATGCAGTGAATAAGAGATCTGGAAAGCAAGAACTAACAAGTTAATTTAATCTTAAAACAGATTACCCAGATGAATTCATCTTAAAACAGATGAATTAATTGGCCCTAAATCTCGAGGAGTTCAGTAAAGACTTGCCGTGCACAGAAGGGCTGTCTGGGTGTGAAGGCCTCACAGTTACCTCTCCAACAGTACCCTGTACACCAATATCTTCTATCTTCATGTTGCCAACAGGTCTTCACTGGTTTCATGGGTCCCATTGCTCCCTTCTGATTGTTTCTTTTTCAACTGAGTGAGATCACATTTAGTAATAGCTACGTGGTTATCTCTACCCCCTTGAGAAATCCGCTTTATAGATCTGGGATTATTGGGATCCTCTCCTTTGCTCATTTTGGTTTTGCTTGCCGTTACTAAATTGGCCATGTAAGAAAATATTTCAAATAATTCAAATGCAACTGACAGATGCCCTCTATAAATGGGTTAAATAATTTTTTAAGTGTAGTAATATACTACATAATGCTAATTTGACTGTGATGGAGACAACAGATTAAAATGAAAGAAACAAGCCAACCAATCACTTTTCTTAAGGTGTGATCTGCCAATTATCTCAACCGACACAGATCCTAATATTATCATTCTAGGCCATATGTGTAACTCTCAGGCAAAAAATAAATCTTTCAACAAGTCTGTAAGGACTGTTGGCACCCATTCATGCCAGCCTGCACTAACATCTTGAGAATTTTCTCTATTCCAAAAAATACAAAACGGGGGGGTAGAAGAGGTGGGAAAGAACTTAGCCATACATGTGATTTAGTTATAGGTCCAAAAAGATGTAAAGATCCAAGCAATTCTTTTAAAATTTGCTAATGGATAATAAGAAAAATGCTGGCAGTGCTCACCACTCATAAGCTGAAGGAGTAAGCGGAGGTCCAGAACACTTTCAATATTCACTGTGCCCATCTGTCAGCAACACAGTCGCTGAAGAGAACGAGCAATTACCAAAGCCCTTTTCAGATATAATCTGTCAACCACATCTAGTCCTCCTGCCAAAAGAAATCAGAACTGAGGAATGCAAAAACAGACTGGCCTTATGGGACCAAGGAGAGGTTCATTTAAGATGAACCTGGAGATGAAGAAAAGAAAGGGGAAAATCAGACAAATGTTATAACTACTCATCAGATATTTTTGAATTGTATACCACTGGGCATCAGGGAAGCCAGGGAGGAGAGAGGCACCACTATGATTTAAACCTTCTTTGCTGCATTGTGCTTATTACAATGTTAATTTCAAAAATGCTCTACTCATTCTCAGAAATAGTCCTCTGTGGACAACGAACATGCTACATACCGGATTTGCTCCTCTCTAGAATCGTCCCATTACCATATCCTACCATCATAGAAGAATTTTTAAATCAACAAACTATTTCAATTCAGTAAATATATTAAACGTTTTCACCATCTAAAGCGGTACTGTATATGTTATAGGTCCACAATTATTTTTTAATTGGGTGGGGGGCAATTTTCAAGTTAGTGCTCTAAAAATTACAAACCAATACCTCTCTTGTGCACTTTTTGATGAATTACGCCTTCTAGTCTAGAACTAAAATCTTATCACCACTATCACCACCATGGTAAATAAATGTCTGCTGAAGTATACAGTATATAGAATGAACCAGAAACAGGAGAGACAAGCATTAAGTGTACAGTAACTCAGGCCTGAGGTGATGAAGACTCGGACAATGTGGTAGCAATGAAATTAGGAAGCCATAATGGGTAACTCTAAGCTAAGAAGGAAATGACAAGAAAAAATGAATACATTCTGACTTCTTTGGGGGGAAAAAGTCACTTTAAAACTTCCATAGCTGTGAATTGAATGCATCTGTTTTCAACACGTGTGTATACTCATAATTATCTGATCCTGTGGAGCAAATTACCAATATAGATAACATAAACGCACATGAAACAATCAGGTCATCTGTTTCACCAATAGTTTCATTTGTATTACAATATCCCATCCAAAAATTTGTTTCTAACAGGTTTGTCATCAACGCTGAAGATAAAGGATCATTCTTAACTCTTTTCTTTTTTTCTTTTTTTTTTTTTTTGAGACGGAGTCTCGCTCTGTCGCCCAGGCTGGAGTGCAGTGGCCGGATCTCAGCTCACTGCAAGCTCCGCCTCCCGGGTTTACACCATTCTCCTGCCTCAGTCTCTCGAGTAGCTGGGACTACAGGCGCCCGCCACCTCGCCCAGCTAGTTTTTTGTATTTTTTTAATAGAGACGGGGTTTCACCGTGTTAGCCAGGATGGTCTCGATCTCCTGACCTCGTGATCCGCCCATCTCGGCCTCCCAAAGTGCTGGGATTACAGGCTTGAGCCACCGCGCCCAGCCCATTCTTAACTCTTAAGAGGTTTCAAATCTTCACCAAATAGCATCTCTGCAGGTGACAACTTTTTGGATATATCTGGGTACAATGGACAGAGACAAAGTTATAATGAGAAAAAAACGAAAAGAAGAAGAGGAGAGCAGCCAGCATGAGCTGTAGGTACAATATTCACAAGAGTGAGAAAATTTGCATTTCTGAGAAGCAATGGTTACGCTGATCACGAGCTTCATTCTTAATTCATGTAAAGAGCAGATACTTCAGGGTCAAGGCAGCTATCAGTGGTTGCAGCTCACCAATCCTCTAGACAAAGTGACTGGCTTATACACAAACAAAGCACCCTGATCTTAGTTATTCTTTAGAGAAATGTAACAATTTACCCAGTCCCAAAATCAGGGCAAGCAACAAATATTTCATTCAGTGTCTATGAAGTAAAAAAACAAGAGAAAATATCTACCCTCAAGAAGCAAACCCCTTAGTGAAGAAGCTTATAATCTAGATTCAATCTAATTCATTCCCTAAATATCTAAGAAAGCAAGTAAGTGTGTGCATTTTGGTGTATGTGTAAACATATATGTATACAGAGTTCATATTTGTATAAATCATATATAATTATACATGACTATATGATTATGCATGTATACAAACACATGCATGTACACAAATACATGTGCACAAACATACACACTCTCTTTGAAAGAGCCAGAGCTACTTCTTATATATATTACACACTTTATACTTACATCAGATATCAGTTACGAATAATTTATAATCACAAACTATTAATAGGCACAGCAACTTATTAGCAGTCTTACTTAATAACTCATGATACTAAGAAGCACTGTGAGAATACAAAATGTTTCAAATATACTAAATAATAACTGGGAAAAAAACCATGTAACCAAAGGTATTTTAAGATTTCACAAAGCTGGCCTGGCGCGGTGGCTCAAGCCTGTAGTCCCAGCACTTTGGGAGGCCGAGACAGGCGGATCACAAGGTCAGGAGTTCGAGACCATCCTGGCTAACACGGTGAAACCCCGTCTCTACTAAAAAACACACAAAAAAAAGCTAGCCGGGCGAGGTGGCTGGTGCCTGTAGTCCCAGCTACTCGGGACGCTGAGGCAGGAGAATGGCGTAAACCCGGGAGGCGGAGCTTGCAGTGAGCTGATATCCGGCCACTGCACTCCAGCTCAGGCAACAGAGTGAGACTCCGTCTCAAAAAAAAAAAAAAAAATTTCACAAAGCTGAAGAATCTCTCTACACAGTAGAAATGTATGAAGTCCCCAACATCGTTAATTTGTACTTAACACAGGAAACTACAATGTTGACAGCAATGAATCAAACCATAGGCTGGCAGTTAAAGACCTGGTTTGGCAAGGTGCAATGGCTCATGCCTCTAATCCCAGCACTTTGTGAGTCCAAGGTAGGAGGATCACTTGGGGCCAGGGGTGGAAGGCTGTAGTGAGCTATGACCATGCCACTGCCCAACAGAGCCTGGACAATAGAGAGAAACCGTGTGTCAAAAGAAGAAAAGCGGGGAGGGGAGTTGAAGAAGTTCTGCAGGACTGTATACTTTAGGGTGTATTATCACAGCTTTCCAGGTACCTGACTCCCCCTTACAGAAGCTGCCTCTGGTGACACCTCAACTAGATGGGCCTAAGTAGAGGACCAGAGATGATGACTTACCAGAGAGGGCAATGAGGTGAGTGAAGGGCTATCCTAAGTATACTGTATGGCGCTGAAACTGGTTCTTCCTCTATTCTTCTAAGTAGCATCATGGTTTATCTACAATGGTGCCCAAAAGATCTGGTGCTTACTTATCTCTGTCAATAACAAGTCAATTCACCTCTCTAGAACTAAGTTTTGTCATTGTGTAAAAATGGGGTTCCTTCCATCTCTAACAATATATATAAAGTCGTAAGTATCCTATATATCACAGATAAGTATTTTTTGTTATTAATTGGATAACTCCACAGTCAACATATTAACTATACTCAAGATGTAAGTGTTCATGTATTACCACTGCTATATATGACCAAATCCTTTTATTTGTTTGTTTTAGAACTGGTATAATTTCATATTAGCTACATATAGTAAGTGCTTTGCCATATGGTCGTATCCTGAAATGTTACCTCAGAATCTGGATAGTGCTTTCTGGTGAATGGAAGATGTCTAACTCAAAAATTCAAAAATAATAGACTCTTACCCCCAAGCAATCCTCATTTTCATAGTGGGAAACTAAGATTATTAAATTGAAAATTGTCTAGTAGTTTCAAATGAGAAGCTGGTCATAAGCCTTTTTAAATCACTACAGACCATATTCAGAGATCATTATTCTTGGATTATTAATCAGCAATCACAATCATGCTGTTTCAGTGGAATGACATTTAGGGACCCCAAAAGCTTCCCTGGAATGCCAACAGCTCTTCAACTCAATAATATATCTACACTAAAGTTTATCATTTCACTAAAGAGATTTTTGTTATGCTGGAAGGAATTCTTTTTATGTATTTTTTTTTGCTTGTACTTCCTTTATTCTGCTGTAACCTTTCAAATGCTAGAAATCTTTCATGTACACACAAGAAGACTATCAATTTTTTAAAAAAAAATTATATTGTTCAAAGTAAAACGATTATAGAAGCAACTTGGATATTTATTATTCTTGATTTATTCTTTTTTTTATATTGAATAAGCTTTTACAAGTTTTTTTTCCCTAAGCTTATTGATTTTTCAGTTCCAGTCATCTTTTCCAGTTCATGTTTTAGCCTGTTCAATTATTCACTGCTACAATTCAGATGTACTGTTTGCCTTGGTGCAAATTTGGAGGAATTTACAAAGCATTTCAGACAAGAATCTGAGTTATTCAAATAATCTGTAACAATGCAGAAACAAAAGAAAACAGACTGGGGTGGTGTAGTAAAGAACCTCTAAGCACAAGTATGACCATCCAAATAATTGCTTCCTTTCTTTGATACATATTGACACTTAAATTCCTTGTTCACAAACACTACCACTCTTTCATTACAGTCATTGCATATTTTGTATACATCATTGTATATTTTCACCCAGTAACTCACTAACAAAGAAAATCCCTGTGCATACCTTCCCAGCAAATACTAATTTTTCATTAACCTTCTGCTATAGTTTCAACGTATCCCTTTTAAAATTCCAGTGTTGCCAATGTGATGATAATTAAGAGCTGGTGCCTTTCACAGGTGATCAGGCCATGATGGTCCTCCCTTATGAGTGAGATTATGTTACTTAGAAAAATAGAATCCTTGTAGCTTTCAGCTCTCTTACTCTTCTGCTTTCCACCACATCAGGACCCTGAGTGTCCTCCTCACTGGAGGATGCAGCTCTCACCAGACAAACAGCCAAACTTGCCAGCACCTTGGTCTCAGACTTTCCAGCCTCTGGAACTGTGAGAAAACTAATTTTATTTTATTTTATTTTTTTGCTTTGAGGCAAAGTCTCACTCTGTCACCCAGGCTGGTGTGCGGTGGCACAATCTTGGCTCACTGCAACCACTGACTCCTGGGTTCAAGTAATTCTCATACCTGGCCTCAGCCTCCCAAGGACCTAGGACTACAGGAGCGTGCCACCATGCCCAACTAAGTTTTTGTATATTTAGTAGAGATTCACCATGTTGGCCAGGATGATCTCAAACTCCTGACCTCATGTGATGTGCCTGTCTCAGCCTCCCAAAATGCTGGGATTACAGGCATGCGCCACTGGGCCTGGCCTAAATCTCTCTTTTTTATAAATTACTCAATCTGTGGTATTTTGGTAAAGTGGCACAAAAGGGCGAAGACACCTTTCTTCATTTTTATTAGTAATTTCCACACTCACTGGCTCCCTTCTGTCTGGTGACTTTTGATCAGATAAGGGCTCCCTTTCAGGTTAAGCCCCATCAAAGGGGCTTATCCCAACACAGTTCTGACTGAAACTTGTCTCTCCTCCTCTAAACCATTACATGATCGAGAGCTACACAAGTGATCATTAAATAATCACTTTTTAAAATATCATTCTTTAAATCTGTTTATAAGTTGTATCTTCTGCAGGATTCTAAGTTACTTAAAGGCAGAGTTTGAAATAATTATAAATTTCACTGTCATGGAAGATAAGGCCACCCAGGTTGCTCAGCAGGAGTGAAGATGGGATACCAAAACTTAAATTACCCTTGATAATCAGTTCCAAATTAAATCAATTTTCAAATACTAGGTAGCACAGTCTTACTTCTTTAAAATGCCTAATTAAAGCTGGCCCATGCTGGGCAATTTTACTTCTTATTAATAAGCATACATCACCCTAAGAACTGGCATCATGTTGATTTTAGATGTTTTTAAATCTTGTTCCAAACCTCTAGGTAGAGTGAGTCACTCCAATTTCTAGAATGTGAAAAACCATACATCAAAAAAAATATTGAGGAGTGGATAGGAGTCCTGGTTTCCCCATTTCCTACATGTGTGACTTTGGATATATAACTTCTATGTATTTCGGTTTCACGCATGACATGGCCTAGCCTTCTCAAAGTGTGCCTGCCACAAGAGCCATCTGCATCTGAGATTCTTGGGCCCACATCCCAGACCAGCTAAATCAACATCTCTGAGGTTGGAGATCAGGAATCTGCACTTTGACCACGAATCACACGTGGTACACTGAGAGTTGAAAACCACGATGGTAGAAGACCAACATGTGCTGAAAGAAAAGCAATGAAACAAGACAGAAAACCTGTTAATCTCTACCACCAAATTTGCTTCGTACACACAGAAAAATTACTTCTTCAGGTTCCACTCTCCTACTATAAAATAATGTGACTGAACTGGATGATCACTAACTGGTGAGAGTGTAAGACCTCCAGCTCCCAATCTTCAGTCTAAAAGCTCTCCCGACAATATGAAAAGTGTGCAGAGGCTCTACGTGCATGAGGTCATCAACATTCACAGTGGCATCTATTATACATTATATATTGACACTGCTAACTTTTATATACCAGATTTGAACTGTCAAATATTTCCTATTAATCCACTGCAGCCTTTGCGGTCAGCTCACAATTCAATTTCAGCAGCACTGACATCTTGGTATAGAAGCGGCTAGGTAACTATGTGGTATTTTATTGTGTTCCACCATTATCTTATAAAATTTAGTGGTGAACAGAAAGACAAGTGTGTACACTCATGATAAGCACAGACCTCATAAACATATTTCAAAGATGACAGAGATGTAAAATATGAGGTAAAATATAGAATCTGTAAAATACAGAATCTCTAGCAGAAGCCACACATTCACTGGAAGCAGCCTGGAAACTTGGGCATTTGATTATGAAGGAAAAGAATAATATTCATCTTCATGAATGAAAGGCAAAATACTGTGTCAAAATTTGAAGAATAATTAAATATTCTGTACTTCTTTTGGCTCTCTGGAAACAAAACCCAACACTCCATCATTATGTCTTACACACACATACACATGTATATACATTTGAAATATAATCCACACATCCTTCCTCAATATTGTCTTCCTAATTCTTTACTCTCTTAATAACACTGAGTTAATGCATGTTTAATAATAAAGTTATATATCTATACTCAGTTTTTAAAAGACTTTCATATCTTTCTACTTGAAAACAACTGCCTGCTTGTACCTAACATGGGAACACTTACGATTATGTCAACTTATACATTTTATCTTACTTTCAAAACTGAAGCTCTTCTCTTATTAGTCAAGTCCTTTGGGTATGTCTAACATATTTCTTGTCCCCTGCATTAAAGTCCTATAGAGTGACTGAAAATTCTTACTTGCTTTTATTGGCTGTACAAAGTATTATACATTTAATGTTATTACCTTGCAGTTTATACTCTCACCTTTCAAGTTATCTGAGGCTTTGTTGTTTATTATTAATCTGGCCTTTTAAAAAATCTTTATTAATTATTCTTTTTTTTCTCAAAGGGAGTTCCAAAATCACATAGTTGGGAAGTTAGTGTTCTTATATTACTACCCTCTCCAACATCTTGAAAACTCTCTCAAATTAGTTCTCTTAGTCCTATTTATTTGCTTATTTTTACCTTGCTAAAAAATATCAGTAGAAAGCTGCCAGTCTTATAAACGTGAATCCTATCAGTTGTTGTACTCATACTGTACATCAACATTCTTATAATTCAGACTGTATCTGTTCTTCTAAATAAATCCTTCAGTTTCATAAAACTAAACTGTTTTAAGATATTTCTGATTTCAAAGATGAGTATGGTAGAAATATTTCCTTATTCTGAGTCCTGTTCTTTCCTATACAAAGAAAGAATGAATCATTCCTGTCTATGCATTCCCAAACATCTCTACCATAACACTTCATATGACTTTTCATTCATTATTTGTTTTGGAAATCCTAGTCATCCAAGTTTTAATATGCTCTATGAGGGACACCCACCAAATTTCCTGATATATAAATAATACTCAATGAAAACTGGTGGAAATAGTGAAGTCATAAATAAAACAAAGTCAAGGCAGAAATCGAATGATTTCCTCATAACCTATACCTAGATAATTGCCAAACAAATTGAAAATTTAAACGAAAAACAAACTATAAAAGTTATTTTAAAATTATGATAAAATTCCTTATTTATAACCTCAGCTGGTGGAAGTCTTTTATAACTGTGTCACAAATGTAGAATATGTCGAAGAAAAGTTTGTTATATTAAATAAAATAAAGATTAAACATTTCTGCATGGCAAAAATTATGCAAAGGTAAGCCAAAGTTAAATGGGAAAAAATTGGAATCTCATATCTCAAATTGCTATATTCCCAGATTAAAAAAAAAAAAAATCCTACAAATCAGTAAGGGGGAAAAAAGAGGCAACTGAAAATTATTCAAAATCGTATGAGGAGACAGGTCACAGAAAAGGAAATATAAAAAGTTCTTAAATATATGAAAACGTGCAATCTCACAAGAGAAATATAAATTCAAACTAAAATAAAACATTTTTACATATCAGAATGGGAATGAGTCAAGAGTGTGTTAACACAATATATTGATAATAATGTAAAGAATGAAGAATGTTACCTGGTAAAAGTGTAAAATGGTACAACCACTATGGTGGGCAGTATGGCAATGCTACGGCCTGAACACCTGCACCATAACTCATGTTGAAATTTAATTGCCATTGTAACTGGGTTGACAGGTAGAACCTTGAAGAGGCAGAGTCCTCATGAATGAACTAGTATTCTTATCATGGGAATAAATTAGTTATCACAGGAGTGAGCTCAGAATAAAAGTATAAATTCAGGCCCATATTTCTGTCTCTTGTGTTCATTTCTGCCTTTTGCCCTTCTGTTATGGAATGCCCCTCACCAGATGCCAGTGCCATGCTCTGGGACTTTCCAGTCTCTAGAAGCATGAGTCAAATATACTTTTGTTCTTTATAAATTATCCAGTCTATGATATTCTGTTACAGCAGCAGAAAACGAACTCAGACAGGCAGCATCCATCAAAACTACAAATGCACAAACCCTGGAATATAAGGGTTTGACCCGCAAATGCCACTTCCAGGAATTTATCTTACAGTCATATTAGCACACGCATGCAATGATGGTTATACTGTAGCATTACTTGTGATAGTAAAGGATTAGAAACAACATGAATGCATATTAACAGAGGATTGGTTATATAAATTATGGTGTAACAATACAATGTAATACTCTTGCCATAACAAAGAATAAAGAAATAAAACTCCATGATATACAAAATGAAAAATATTTGATGTTCAGAACAGTGTTCATACTGTTACCATCTGTGTAAAACAGGAAAAAAAGTATATATATAAAAATATATATATATTCACTTATATATGCCAAAAAAATTCTAGAATGATATATAAGGAACTAATGATATAACTTAACCCATGGGAAAGATAACAGGGTATCTGTTGGACAGGAGTTTTAAGGAGATGTTTAACATATACACTTTTATACTTTTAAATTCTGAAGCATGGGAATGTATTGCCTATTTAAATTTACTTTTTTGTTTGTTTGTTTGTTTGTTTGAGACGGAGTCTTGGTCTGTCGCCCAGGCTGGAGTGCAGTGGCACAATCTTGGCTCACTGCAACCTCCGCCTCCTGGGTTCACGCCATTCTCCTGCCTCAGCCTCCCAAGTAGCTGGGACTATAGGCGCTCACCACTATGCCCGGCTAATTTTTTTTTGTATTCTTTAGTAGAGACGGGGTTTCACTGTGTTAGCCAGAATGGTCTCGATCTCCTGACCTCGTGATCCGCCCGCCTCAGCCTCCCAAAGTGCTGGAATTACAGGCATGAGCCACCGCGCTCGGCCTAAATTTACTTTTAAGAATAATAAATACTATGCAGCCATAAAAAAGGATGAGTTTGCATCCTTTGTAGGGACATGGATGCAGCTGGAAACCATCATTCTTAGTAAACTATCACAAGAAGAGAAAACCAAACACCGCATGTTCTCACTCATAGGTGGGAACTGAACAATGAGATCACTTGGACTCGGGAAGGGGAACATCACACACCGGGGCCTATCATGGGGAGGGGGGAGGGGGGAGGGATTGCATTGGGAGTTATACATGATATAAATGATGAATTGATGGGTGCTGACGAGTTGATGGGTGCAGCACACCAACATGGCACAAGTATACATATGTAACAAACCCGCACGTTATGTACATGTACCCTAGAACTTAAAGTATAATAAAAATAAATAAATAAATAAAAGAATAATAAAGGTAGTTTTCTTAAGCCAGCATAGTATATTGAAAGGTTAAAAAAGAGAAGAAAAACCAAGTGACTGTTCTTACATCAGACATTTAAAACATTTCCATTTTTCTTGACATTCTGTATGATTGTGTATATGTGTCCAGGTTCATTGTTTGCGATATTCTGAACCTTTAGTCTAATGTTATATCCATGGGAACATAACTTTCTGATATAACAACTTTGTCTACACATAACCATAATATCCTTTAAACACAGTTTATTGAAAGCATTTACCAGTGTTAGTCATTTTTTGTTTTTTCCCACAAATATTTATTATCTATTATACAAAAAAAAAACTGTTTTAGACATTAAGGAAAAAAAAACAACAAAGCAAGAATAGTCTCTGCTATTGTGGAGCTAATATTGTAGTGGATAGTAGACCAAGTAACCAAGTTCTAATATGTACCTTCCTGTCTACGCATGAATCCGTGATGTTTCTTAGTCAAAAAAAAACAAAACAAAACCAACTTGACTCAGAGGATTTGTTAACAATGTCTTAAAAACTTACCTACTAAATTGAGGATTTGAGTTTTATTAATCCTAATCCTACTTTAGTCTGCACTTAAGTGCTCACTGTATGCTAAACCATGTTCTTTCTTTTTTTTTTTTTTTGAGACAGAGTCTAGCTCTGTTGCCCAGGCTGGAGTGCAGTGGTGCCATCTCGGCTCACTGCAAGCTCTGCCTCCTGGGTTCAAGCAATTCTCCTGCCTCAGCCTCCCAAGTAGCTGGGATTACAGGCGCCCGCCACCACGCCCAGGTAATTTTTTGTATTTTTAGTAGAGACGGGGTTTTAACATGTTGGTCAGGCTGGTCTCAACTCCTGACCTCATGATACGCCCACCTTGGCCTCCAAAAGTGCTGGAATTACAAGCATAAGCCACTGTGTCCAGCAAGCTACACCATGTTCTATGTGTACCCTTGCACATCATGCTCACAACAATCCTATGAGATAGGTACTATGATTATTTCTACTACACAAATGAGAAATAGCTCTAAAGCCCATGAAATAATCTCTCTACACTGCCTCCTGTACGACTCTAATTACTGGCTTCTGACTTAAAGGGATTATAGATAAAGTACAGATGAGTTTAAGGTTTCATCCTGGGCTCTCTCATTCCCAACCCCAAAAATAATTCCTGGCATTAAAAAGCTATAAATTTGAAGTTCATGAAAGTATAGCTCAATTAAAATAAGGCCAAAAAGATGGAACCTATATTTTCATTTAGGTCAATGCACTTAGTTACACACCTTTACAAATGATCTCAAACTCATGTTCCTTATTTTAAAGACTTAACCACAAATATATAACCCCCACTAAAGTGCAACTATTTTGACACTAACATTATTGACTTGTATCTTGCATATATTTTGAACTCCCAGGGAATGTGATGCCTTCTGCTGCAGTTATTTGTAAATGATCGTCAACATACTCCTCAGATCCATTAGGTTGCAGGTATCAAGGAGTTCTCAAAGTGCTGTCCTGAACCACCAGTAGGATCACCTGGGAAGGAACACATTCGACATGCCAATTCAAACTGCCCCACCCCAGACTCAGTTTTCCAGATTTAGTCAAAACAAAACCAAAAACAAAAACAAAAACCCAGAAGATTCAAATTTGAGATAAACAATGAATTTAGCACAGTTAAATTAAAATTTCAGATAAACAGTGAATTATTTTAGTATAAGTATGTTCCAAATATTGCATGGGACATATTTAAAAGACTAGTTACCATATATCTGAAATTCAAACTTAATTAGGCATCTTGTATTTTATCTAGCAACTCTACCCTAGGGCTACTGAATCAAGAAAACTCTGAAGATCATTTCCAGTAATCTGTGTTTTAATGAGTACTCAAGGTGATCTCCAAACAACTCCGGGGCCTAAGGTAAAAACCCATTCCTTTGAGTAGGTAGTATCTGTAATTGCCAACATATTTACTGAACACTCACTATGTCAAGGCAGTATTTTACGTGTTATTTATGGATTTTCTTTTTAATCATCATAAACAACCCCATGAGGTGACTATAATTATTGACTACTGTCATTTCACTGATGAGAAAACTAAGAGTAGGGGAGGTTAAGCTCAGTATTCAGCATGCTTCGGAGAGCAAACTAAGTCTATGGTCTTCCCTACCAAGCCTGCCAGGCATTTCCAATCCTTGGGAATTAGCTTCTCCCTTGACTCCTAATTAGGTTACAGTTCCCCTGAACCTCAAGCCATTTTGCCATGGTTCTGAACATGGAAGAAGTATTTACCAAGGCCACTAATTGGGATTCTAATTCTAACTAAAACCAAACATCCCAACACCACTATTCATCAAATTCGATTTCTATCACAATTCCACTTCACCATGTTAGACCCCGAGGTCGTCTATACTTGGCTGGGTTGGGTTTGAGTTCCTGGAATCCCTGGAACACTGTGATTCAGACCTACTGGCCCTGGCCTTAGCAATCTTCGTTCACAGGCCTCAAGGTTCAGTTCCAGGACAATTTGCAGCGAACTCGAAGGTTAGAAAATATTTCCACTCATTAAGAGTAGAATTAAGATGTCTCCTTTTTGTCTCTCACATTACATATCAAAAGCTTCATACATTATAAATCTTAAAAAATATTAAGTGAACAGTGAAAAATTTTGTCTGACTTGTACTGGTCAACAAAATTCAGCATTTGACTGGGCCTTACCTTCAAAATTGATCACTAAAAGAGGTTAGTTAGGTTTAAGGTACGGTGTAGTTGGTTTGGTAAAGGTATTTCATAAAGACTAAAACATCTTATATTCTATCTTTTAATTTCCAATTTAAAATAAGTGGAGAAGGAGAACAAAAAAAAAAATAGGAGCTTGAATTTGACCTGTGATATGGTTTGGATCTGTGTCCCCGTCCAAATCTCAGGTAGAATTTTACTCCCCAACATTAAAGGTGGAGCCTGGTAGGAGGTGACCGGATCATAGGGGTAGATTTCTCCTGTGCTGCTATTCTCATGACAGTGAGTGAGTTCTCATGAGATTTGGTTGTTTAAAAGTGTGTGTGGCACCTTTCCTTTCTCTCTCTTGTTCCTATCATGGCCATGTAAGATAGGCCTGCTTCCCTTTCACCTTCTGCCATGATTGTAGGTTTCCTGAGGCCTTTCCAGAAGCAGAAGCTGCTATGCTTCCCATACAGCCTGCAGAACCGTGAGCCAATTAAATCTCTTTTTCTTTATAAACTACACAGTCTCAGGTATTACTTTATAACAATGCGAGAATGGACTAATACAACCTATTACTGAGTAGGTAAAATAAAAGTATTTCTATGAAGTAAGTGATCTTTCCATAATTCATATGTTAACAAGAATAAAACATTCTCAGCACCTTCATTTACCTTTAAAGACTTCCATTCTGCAGAATTATGCCCAAAAGAGTAACTCAGCAGGAAAATTCAAATGGACAAAGCGACCAGTGTCAAAAGTCAGTGGTCTCAACGTGTAATATAATTCCGGGCAATTCTGTAGAAACAAATTTCTATCTTTACACAATTTGTAATTCACGTAAAAGTATAAGCAAGTATATTTGAATTGTTATATTTTAAAGCCCTATTTTGAAAGGTCTTCATTTAATCTAAGATATATCTCAATTTTCCCCCCTAACTTACGCTGCCTAGTTTTACCAAATCCATTTCAATGAAAACAGAAAAGACAATGTATCAGACACCTCCTACTCGAGCTACACATAACTAGGCTACAGCTGGTGTAGATTAAATTCAACTCTTAACAGGTGCTTGGAGGAAAAGGCTTTAACAGATAAGCATCCTTGTCTTTAGGATCTTAAAAATAACTAAATCATCTTACTTTTTTGACACAAGCAAATGCATGTGACCCAGGCAACAGTCGGAAAGAGGAAATAAAGTGACATGTAAGATGGAGGAGAAACGAGTAAAACTAGAAACCTCACAGCCAACAGCAGCTGCAGAGCAATTAAACGCAATGCTTTACAGATGTTCGGGAGCAAAAGCTCATTTGCCCAATTTTGATTGACTTTTTTAACACATACATTTCTTGAGACATTCTTTAAAATTCCATTTTTTGGGGGGATACTTTAATAATTAAAAAAACCTAACTTTCCTTCTTTCCAACACTTCAGTCTCTTTCAATTTCATATGCCATTAAAATGGCCATTAAAAAATGACCACTAATGCCAGAGTGTGACAACCCACTAGTACAAATCAAACAAATGAAATATAACAGTTTACAACAGAACACTCAGCCTCCCAAATGCTGACCACAAATAGTGCTCCTTGGCCTGAAATACCCATTTTAAATAAAAAATGTCACTGAAATGCCCAAAATGATTTCATCCTCCTTTCAAGACTTCATGCATCACCAGTCGTCCCAGCAGACCAGTGCATTCCTAATGAGTCTTTCTATTATTAAAATTAATTAGGAAAGTATTCAGTTTGGCCACAGGAGGGCTAGCAATACCAAAATGTGATGACTCAGGGACTAAAAATTAAAAGCTCTTATTAAGAGGCATGAGGATTACTAAAGACACATTAAGATCCTTTTACTTTAGATTTTGTAAGTAGCAAGGTCCCAGTGTGATACGCGAACCCAATAACGTAATCGTTGTATCGTTAGAAACTACAATGACTCAATGCCCTCAATCTTTCTTTCAATTTGTTGCCTTAGTACAAAACAAGAATATTTCAGCTGTGCTTATCTGAAACTAATTGCAATTTTCCAGCTCTTCACACACTTGTGAAAACAGCTCTAGTTAAAATAAAGCTAATATTTTTCCTAGGTAAGAAAGAACTGCATTTGTCAGGAGAATGGCATAACTGCTGAAGCAATGAGACCTAATAAAAATGACAAGTCTGGAAGTGTCAGGTGAATGGGATTGAGAGAGCCGCATTAACCAGAAGCACAAGGTGGCAAGGTCAGGCAAGCCGGGAAACCTAGCATTGCAGAAACCAGGAACCAGAGCAACACCATGAAAACCTAATCCAGAGGTCAGGCTAGGGCCCTGTGAGAATGCTCATACTGCCTTCATATCATGGGAGCAGAAACCAACCCTTGGGCTTGGACAGTCTAGAGCAGCACACAGTGGACTAAAAGCAAATGCACCCTTCACAGAAGTTCAACTATTTCTTCATGGTAAAAGCAAATACATAAGCAGAAATGCAACAAGTTCTTCACTTAACATCGTCTATAAGTTCTTAGAAACTTTAACATTAAACAAAATGATGTACCACAAAACCAATTTCCCCACTGGCTAACTGACGTAAACAAGAGTTGAGTTGTTACGGCATATTTCTGGTTGCAAAAACATCACCAAACCTCTAAATGAAGACAAAAACACTAATATTAAATACTGAAATAAATGTGAGCTATGCATACATTTGAGATAAATGACACCAAGTAAGATATTTACCCGCTTAATCCAGTTCAGGGCGGTGGGTAGCAGAAGCCTATCTCAGCAGTTCAGAATGCAAAGCGGGCACTAGCCCTGAACAGGACACCATTCCATCTCGGGGCGCGCGCACCCATATTCAGACTGGGATAATTTAGACATGACAATTCAAAGAACATGCACAGCTTTGGCATGTGGGAGGAAACTGGAGTATCCGGAGAAAACCCACAGACATGGGGAGAATGTGCTAACTTCACACAGACAGTGGGGCCCTCCAGGAATCAATTCCTTTTTCTTATCAACGTTATAGCAAAGCGATGTTATTCAAGAACCTGCTGTAGAATCAGCATTCCAGCTCAGTGAGGAATGCCCAAGGCAATTCAGTCTTAGGCAATCAAGAAATAGCATTTTAAAATGATGGAAAACACACTATAAATGATTTTTTGGGTTTTGAGGACCCTTTTCTGCACTGTATAAGTGCCAGGCAAATAGGGGTAATGGCTTCCTAGAAATCACTGAGGGAAATAAATGAATAAATTAAGAGGCTTAGAGAAACACTAGTTTAAGAAGATGTTTAAGAAGAACTTATTTATCCACTGTCTAAAAAATTGGCTTGTACAATTTAAGATCAAAAGTAATTTTGGCCTTATTTGCAAAGGCAGATGGTGTTGACTGGCTACCCAAAGGCCATTCCAATCCCACTTTCCACAATAGAGATTAAAAAGCCATGTGCTTGCTTGTCAACCTTACCTGCATGGAGAAGAGTTCATGTGACCAGGCAGCAACAGAGGTACCCTAAGACAGCTTTCGTTTTACTGACAACAAGGGAACAAACTAACATCAAACATTCTGTCACCCTCTTGCCTCAAACAGGTACATAATGACTGTCCTGGTAGCAGTCATCTTGTGGCTACCAGAGAAAGGCCAAAAGAACTGTACAGAATCGTCTTTGAACAAATATCTTCAAACCTCTTTGATTATGAATAATAAAATCATACTCTTAGCAGGTTTCTTTTTACTTAAATGGGAAAGCATTCCTGATACAAATGCCAATTTATTGTATCCTAAACATTTAACCTCTGTGGAAGATATAGCACCATGATATGCCTAAATGTATATACAGTTATCCCTAAATGGCAAGATTATAAGAAAACTTTTTCTTCTTTTACTCATCTTTGCTTTCTAAATTATCATTATTCAACGAAGTTTTATTTGATTAAGCAGAGATTAGTAATGGGCATTCATTTGACAGTAATATAGCCACACCAGCCCACTTTACCATAAAAGAAAGATTTTTTTACATGGAAAGGCATACCGTGATTCTGGAAAAAAAACCTTGGCCCAGCACAGTGGCTCACTCCTGTAATCCCATCACTCTGGGAGGCCAAGGCGGGAGAATCTCTTGAGGCTAGGAGTTCCAGACCAGTAGAGACAACATGATGAAACCCCATCTCTACTAAAACTATAAAAATTAGCTAGGCATGGTGGCACACACCTGTAATCCCAGCTACTCAAGTGGCTGAAGCATGAGAATCACTTGAACCCAGGGGGTGGAGGTTGCAGTGAGCCAAGGTTGCGCCACTGCACTCCAGCCTGGGCAACAGACAGAGACTCTGTCTAAAAACAAAAACAAAAAAATCTCAAAATAAGAAGGCAAATTTCCACTCAGAAAGCTATAACTTCAATACATTCCCATCAAAAAACATGGGATATGTACTGGAACTTGACATACTGATTCCAAATTTCATTGGGAAGAATAAATACCAGCCAATAATATTCTGAAAAGTTAAAAAAAATGAGAAAGTACTTGTCCTACAGTTTTATAAGCCAAACAAAACTACGGTAATTGACACAGCACTGAACTGAAATAGGCATGGATAAACAGATATAATTTCTAGAGAGTCCAGAACGAGACCTATGTACCTAAGCTGCCTAATTTTTCTAAAGAAGAATTAGCCTTTCATCCCCATGGTTATGGTCAGGGCTGGCTATGTTTTTAATGACTTCATTTCCAGAACACAGTGAAGGGCCGCTGACTGAAATCTGAGATTTTTCAACTGGTAACCAAAAAAGTAGTTTCTGAGTAGATGAAACACTCAGGAACCACTCAGAAAAAGTGTACAGTGAGGAAGAAGAATGAAGCCAATATATGAAAAAGAGAAGAAATGAGAAATGAAGACAAAGGAAAAAAGAAAGAGAATGAAACCTGACGGGATTTGAGTTCCTGTACATAGCTGTTGCCAAGGCACAGCCACCCGCTCTGTGGTCATGAGGAAAAGCCTGCTCTCCTTAAAAATTACCCAACTTTGTTTATGCTCATTAAGCTGAGTCCTTTACACCCGAAATCAAGAAATTCTAATTACGCATTTGGAATTGGGAAACACAGTGTATTTCAAATCACTGGGAACGGACAGAACTGACCAACAAAAGATTCTGAGACCCTTTTTTATTTTTTAACATCAGGAAAAATTAAATCAATATCCTACAAAGAAATAAATTCTATATGGATTAAAGGCCTGGATGTAACACAGAAAAATTAAACAATGAAGTCTAGAAAAAAAAAAAAAAAAAAAAGTGTGTGTTTTCAATATTAGTGTAGAGAAAGCTTAACCAAAGAAAATTTAAAAACCAAGAAGCTATAAAGAAAAAAGAATTCATGACACAAACATTATACATTTGCATAATAATAGATACTATAAAAGTTTAAAATATAAGCAACAAACTGGGAGAAAACAATTTGCCACACTTGGAAAAGGATACCCATAATATACACAAATATTAATACGTATATATTAATACGGTAAAGGGATAAGAATGGGTCATTTGGAAAGACAGAAACAAACACCAAATGCACACCAAAGTGGAAGTTCACAGTTTGCAGTATTTGGTTTAACTGTTTAAAATCATAAACCTGAGATGCATTTTACGTAGACCCTGTATATTATCAAGAATTTCTCCTCCTATGCCTTTTATTCTTAAAATAGAAAGGCTACTATGGTTGGTCATATGACTGATGACCCCGGAGGATAGGTGGGCACAGGGTTTCCTCCTTCTGCCCCTCGGGCTTCTCTTGAAGGCAGTTATCAGTAGCATTTCTCTTCTGAGTAAATGAAAGTGTATTAAATGATTTGAAATGTTAACTGTGGTATCTTAGATGATCAGG
Organism: Rhinopithecus roxellana; assembly: GCF_007565055.1. NCBI lineage: Eukaryota > Metazoa > Chordata > Mammalia > Primates > Cercopithecidae > Rhinopithecus > Rhinopithecus roxellana. Next base: position 59,719,155 of record NC_044554.1, read on the forward strand.
ATTCCATGGAACACAGTTTATATCTATCTCACATCCTTTCAGTGAGCATAGTCACAGCCTATGGGAAAAAAGTAACAAAAGAAAAATACAATCTATATCCTTAAAATTAAAGAAAAAAAAGACATTTGAAGAATACGTACATTTGTTTGTAATTTCCAAAATTATTGTTCTACATTAAAAGAGGGAGTAGATTAAACACGTTTCTCATTAAATTAGTCAATGTTTAACACACCCCTCTCCCCAGTGCCTCAGGTACTTCACGAACTTAAATTATTATTTATGTATTGAATTAAAGAAATCTATTATTGTGGTGTTATACACACAGAATGAATATAAAGCAACATATGTAACTCTTTAAATTCCAAGTTATAGCTGAATTCCAAGAAGCCATAATTCTGATACTTTATTAGATTTCCCTCTTACATATCTCACAGGATTTACATTTATAACAGATTACAGGGCAAAAAGTGCTTTTATTTAAAGAAAAGGAAAGAAAAGAAAAGAAAAGAAAAGGAACCAAAACGCCAGCTAGCATTTCTTTTCAGGAAGTATTTCACCATGGGAGTTTTAATAGGCATGTTTCTTTGATCAAGAAATAAAAAAGCAGATGAATTAACAAATATATGACACAGGTTAGAAACCATGCATGAGGGGAAAACACTTATCATACTAATTTCCTGTATTTGCTGTTTGTTTGTGTTTGTTTTTGAGAAGGAGTCTTGCTCTGTTATCCAGGCTGGAGTGCAGTGGTGATCTTGGCTCACTGCAACCTCCGTCTCCCGCGTTCAAATGATTCTCCTGCCTCAGCCTCTCGAGTAGCTGCGATTTCAGGTGCCTGCCACCATGCCTGGCCAATTTTTGTATTTTTAGTGGAGACAGGGTTTCACCATGTTGGCCAGGCCGGTCTAGAACTCCTTACCTCAAGTGATCCATCTGCCTAGGCCTCCCAAAGTGCTGGGATTACAGGCATGAGTCACCACAACCCCACCATTTGTGCTGTTTTAAGTACAACAGAAAATAAAATGTTGGATTTGCGCGTTTAGGATCAGAAAGACTTTTACTATTCCGAATGCCATAAAAATCACGTATGTTTTATTCACCACACATCTGTGATTCCAGCATCCTGACAAGCCCTAACACTGTGAATGTACTGACTCTATTTATTCAAAATAAAACAATTTTAAGTTCATGAGAAATTGAACGTTTTGATTTCAAAATCAAAGCACTAACCTTGGGCCCGTGAAATCCCCAGGCCATTGACAGAATGCATATGGCATATACCATTTAACTGACAGAGAATCAGTGTGCAACTTAACAATTATTAGGTGTCAATTATATGCCAATTAAATACAAAATAAAGGTGAAATATAGAGAATAGTGAATGAAAAAGAAATGCAAGACTTTTGTGTTTGGTTTATTTGAAGGGAAAGGTAGGAAGGGAGGGGCTTTGGGGGAGGGAGGAGAAACCAGGTGGTATTTAAGAGTTTAATGACTACAACATTCTGAATGAGTCAGGTGGAACAAACGCTCTAACAGTTAGTTAAAGAAAAGGGTACCTGTCTCCTTGGTCCAACATTCCAGTTAAGTACTTTAGGTTAACTGCTCTTTTCTGAAGAGCTCAGTGACCACAATGACTCGGAAGTGAGAGGCACTTAGAATTTCTAAAGGAGGTCCATCCTCTATCTGTCTAATAACATTTTCTTTCTTTGACTTATCCTTTCATATCCACTCACTCATTCACTCACCGAAACAGAGGGACGCAGAAAGGATTCAAGAAGGCCCCTGGCACTGACCCGTCCTTGGGTATCAGGAAGGCCTCCTTGCTAGAGGGCTCCAGCTCTTTTCACACCTACATCAAAGTACAGATTCCCTGAAGATCAAGTCCTTAGTCCTGGTAATGAACCCTCCCACTCCTTCAGCAAGTCATTCATCATTTCCAACAACACCCACAGAAAAATATTCCATTAGTGCCTTATCTCCCTCATGTCCAGCCCCATAATTCTTCCCAAAGTGGTTAATTCCTATCATAACACTTCCTGTGTAGGTCTCTAGCAACTAAGCAGAAATGCTTATCATACACACTGAAACTAGATCCCATCCTCACCGTGGAACACCATTTTTGTTTCTTCAAAAATCTGACATAGTATATTTGTATGAAAGTCGGTGCTTTACTATTTCTTTTTGGACAGTGTGGGAATTATGAATTTGGCAGGGATGTAGGATTTGAAGATGGATAAGAAACAATAAGGAACTGAACACTAAAATAAGCTAATCTTAATAAAATGAGATGAAAAAAGGTAGGGCAAAAAATCTCCTTTCAAAAGAAGAAGAATTAACTCTAGATATGTATGGAAATTCCATTTAGGATAAGAATCAGCGACAGGAAACAGCCAGAAGGGACTATTTGTACTGAAATATAAGCCATTAACTTGAGCCAAGCTAATAGCAAATGACTGCAGCGGCAACTGCTGGCTACAGATAATTAGTTTAGAACCTATTTAAACATGAATATTTTATCATGCAGCCCAAAACTCGTTATGGAGAAGAATTAAAGAGCCAGGACGTCTGAAGGCTCTGGAGAGGTGATCTGTCAGGTCCCAATAAACAGCCTTCTAGGAGAGAACAGGTTTAGTGATTCAGCAAGACTAGATTTCATTAAAGTTACAACAATCCATGAAGAATATAGCTGGTGACAAGTGTAGGTACCAAGTTGCACTGCAACAACTTAACTACAGGCAACAAATAACAGGTAAAATGAAGTTTATGAAAAATCACGTCAAGTGGTTATAATTTTCTAAGTGATGCACACATCCTATTTCTATCAGAAACAACCTAATGTATCTGGCCAACCCTCTCACAAAAGCAGAACGACCTTACATATACAAGGTACAGAAATTCAAAATGTTGAAAATTCAAAATTGTATTTGGCATGCTACGTAGGAGTATGCCGAACTGGAATTTTTATTTTAAATATACTTGTCTATCAAGCATATGTTATAATAGCTAACAATCCTATGGGCATTATCTCATTTAACTCTCAGAATTACCCCGGAATGAGGTGAGTACCACTATTGCCATTATTTTGTAGATGCCAAAATAGCAAAAAGATGCTACAGTAAATATTTCTAAAATCATACAGCTGGAGTAGCAAAGCCAACATTTCAACCCATGCAATTTGATTATGAAGTCTGTGCTCTTTCTGTCTGTGTGTCTTTCAAATAGTCTCTAGAGCTTCTCAATATAAACCTAGGTTCTTAGAGGAATAACTTAAATGACTTTCAATTTTATTAAAGAAATAAAAACAGGAACATATACATATTACTCAAAAACTTACTATTATAAAGAAAAAATATAGCTAACAAGAATAAAGTTCTAGGTAATCTTTGAAGTTGAAACATAAAATGTCTTACCTGTGAAAATAGTTAACACACGCTAACATATTACCATCTTCTTAACCATTACACGCTCAGTGACCAGCCAATAAAAAAAAAAAAAAAAGGTACATTACTAGTTTTTCAATCTATTTAGATGCCTTGGTCTATACAAAGAAGACTCAAGTCTAGCACAGTCCCTTAGGCTGAGGGGGACTCAATATAGTTCATTGTTATTTAGATAAATAACTTGCCCAGGCCATTCTCTGTTACAGGAATTAATCCACACCTCAGAAGGAATTACAGGCTAGATTCAATCTTTCCAATCATTTCTAATCCACTGCTTTCCCCAATATTTTCTATCCATAGAAATCATGACATACTGCTATACCTAAGGGAAACTACAAGATGAGGCATCTTACAATCATTAATCCATCTTTTAATTCCTCATTTACTACATGTAATGTGCAAGGCATAGGATTACAGAAAATTAATAAATCATGATCCCTTGCCCATAAGGATCTCACAGTCTAGTTGGAGAGCTAAACATATAAATGCAAAATTATAATACAATGTGCCGATTGTTACATATAAGGAGCTACTGGGATAGGAAAGGGAAGATAAACTCTAAAAGGTCAGGTGGGGCTCCGTGGATGAAAAGTGACCTGCAGGAGGCTACAAGATGCCTGAAGCAGCAGGCCTAGGAAAGGACAGGTTTCAAATAATGAGGAGGAAATGACAATGGCCACAAAACCTAAAACTCACAGGGGTCCTGTGATTGGCATTCTGATTCATGGTGATTTTGTCAAAGAAAAGGCATCAATTTAGTAGCATTTTGAAACACAGATCAGGCAGATAGGTACAGATACTGCCCCAGCACTAGATGAAGGTTGGCGAGCAGAGCAATAAACAACTCTTCCAGATTTCAATTTATTTTTAAATTGAGAAAATGTATAACAACAATTCTATTTTTCCTGTAAAGAGCTTAGGAACTTAGAATTTAAACATATACGGCTGTTCTGTTGACATTTACAAGATTTTTGATACTCAAATAATATTAAGAATGATTTCTAGAGAATAGTATTAAATTACTGAGAGATAAAATAAAACATTTCATTAATCTATAGTAGTACAGTCTATGAAGATTTTAATAGTCTCACGAATAGGCCTGGGCTGTAAAGTTACTATTTTCCTAAAGATCCACCTGAGATAAAGCACGACTTAAGAAAAGCTAATATAAAGGAGTCTACGTAACAGATAAACTATGAGGTTTTTCAACGTAAAAACTGGTTATTTGCTTTCTAGATAGCTCACCTCTTCATTCCTCTAAACAGCTATTTCCTATGGAATTTACGTTATAAAATGTATTAAAAATTACTATCTATATTACATAAAATAAGAATGCTTATAGATCTACATAAACTCCCCTTATCAGTAAAGTACAAATGTAAGCACCAAAGAATAGACATGGGTGGAGGCGGGAGAAACTGGTAACATGCTACAGGAGCGATAAAAACCTACCACAATTTTAAATTCTCCAACAGCAAAATAAAACCTAGGATCACCTCTCACTTTCTTGGGAACAACAGAAAATAAAATTTGTTAATACTTTCTCTCCCCTGGCTGCCATCCCCATTCCTACCATTATCTATTCCATTTTTATAAAAGAAACATTGGGCCTGGCAAAGGAGGAAAAAAATTAAGGGACAAAGTCATATCTGAGATGAGTCTTGAGAAACAAATCAGATTTTGTTGAGTAGAAACATTATGAGGTTAGAAAGGAGAAAGGATTTTAGGTAGAAATAACAGCACGGGCACAGGCATGTAGGTGGCAAGTATAAAGAGCTCGGGATAGCAAGCAGTTCAGAGGATGAAATGGGAGGAAGGAGTATAAAGAGAAGATAAGGGCTAGAAGAGTAGACAGGTGGCACAGCAAAAAGTCTTGAAAAGGAAAGTAACATATTTAGAACATTATTTCAGGACTACTCAACACATCCTATAAAAGCAAGAGACAGGGAATTGATTTAGCAGAAGATAGGTACAATACAAGTGTGAGGTAGCAAAAGGCCTGAATTAGCTGGGGCCGTCAGAATAAACAAAGATGTAAATTACAGACACACTGTGATTAGTAATACCCTTTGTATGTATACCACACTTTATAAAACACTTCATATCCATTATCTTATTTGATTCTCATAATAATCCTATAAAGTGGGATATATAATACTAACCCTAGCTTATCAATAAAGAATCCATCAGTGCCTGAGATGTTGTAAGTTGCCCAGTGTCACACACCCACTAGTAAATGGCAAGGATAGTACTGGAGCTCACTACATGTTAATCCAGTCAATAATCCTTCAATTCTACGAAAAGCAAATGGATCAGACTTTACAAAGGTAAGTTCTCCTCCTTCCTTTATTAATTCACCAAACTCATTTTATTCAAATATTTAATAAAACTTTAAGAGGAGGCCAAAAACAACAGTAAATATACACATTAATGGGTAAAATACACCTGAACGACAAACATTTAAGTGTGAAAAAACATGATTTGTTATTATCAGAAAAATATGGTGTTTTCTACTTTGCACCAGATACTGTGCCAGATGCTATGAATACAGTGGCAGATACTTCCATGTAGCCTGACTGTGCTGATTATACATGTACGATCATTTCTGTCACTAGTTAAGGACACTGTCCCTCCTCATTACCCCGATTCTAAGTTATCACTGAGTTTCAGCCGAGTCTGCAGAAACAGTCCAATTTGCCATATCTCCCTAGAGGTGGCTATGGTTGAAAGGAGGTAATGCCTAACATAGATGGCTTTTGAAGTAATTTCAAATATCAATAATTATGGCTCAATTTCTCTCACATGTTGGGTATTAATAAAATACCTGCAGTTAAAAATCTCAAATGTCTGCTAGACTGTAAACAAGTAGTACCTTTTTGTTTGTATGTGACAGCAGTAACACAAAGACATCTTCAGTGATTTCTACCCTGTCTATTAAAACAGTTGCTTTGAAGAGAGGCTAAAATATTTAAGATGCAATGTAAAACAATGCTAGCTGACACATAAACCAACAACTCTGCCTCAAGCTCAGAGAAGCATTTTTATGAGGTCTGAATACCATGGTTCAATTGAGCCATGTTTTTTTTCTCTGTTTCTGAAATCAAAGGTTCTTAATGATATAAAACAACTGCAATATCATGCAGTCAGAATGCAACCAGTTTTATTACTTTTTATATTCAATCAAAATGCCAAGTGCCATTCACAATATCATTATTCCTGAACCATGAAAACATATTTATATTCATTACTATTACTTTAAAAAATGTCCAAAATGATCTAACTCCATCGTCTCATGAAGACTCAATAAAATAAAAAAATTAATTTCCCTCTCCACTCCACAAGTCAGAAATAGATACACTGTTCCCTGCTGTTAATGAGGTGATAGAAACACTACTGCTATATTACTAATGCACTCCTTTAATGGACCATTCTTTTTTTCTTGGTAATCACTGTAACAACAGTAACTCATCCCAAACTTCGGCATTTTAACACAGGCATATTATTTTCATTTCCTTATTTAGTTTGCTTACCTCTTGGACAAATTTAAATGAATGAAAATCGGCTAGATTACAGGTGGTATAAACCCCAAAAGCAGCACCATATGGAGATCCATATGCTTTGGCACTATATCAGCACGTGACAGAATCCTGGAATTTAACTTCAGAGCAACTGACATCCCCCTTTGTATCAACTCTCTGTACTCGTGCTCTAGAATATTCACATTTTAATCTTTGAGCTGACATGTTATACATTTAACTACTGACTATAGTAAAATGCACGGCAGTTACGTTTCTCCTTCCAAAAAACAGAGCAATTTTGAAACAACTAAAATTATCAAAATATTATTTCTCTGTACTCTAGACCAGAAAAATAACATGATGAAACTATCCTTAAAAAGAATAAACCTAGAAATTAAAAAAAATCAAATGACAAAATCGGCAAGTATACAATAGTATGGTTTGTGGCAGCTGTGCAAGTGAAAAGTATGTTTAGTCCAAGAACTTAACATGCAGCAACGGTCTTTTTTTGATATGTAGCATAGGAATAGGGTGATTAATTAAGAATCATGCTTAGCATCACACTATTTCTTAAAAAATTATCAGGAGCCATCATTCTGATAGAGTAATATATCAGCCAGGGTTCAACTAGAGGAGAAGAACCAATGGAGATACACGTTAAGAAATATACTGCAGGGTATTGGCTTAGAATAGTGTGGGAGCCATCTGGCCAAGTACAAAATCATCAGGACAGGCTGTCAGGAAGGTGGGGCCTAAGTCCCAGAAATCAGCTGAAGATGCTGTCCACAAATGAAATTTTTTTCAGGGAAAGCCACACTCTTCTTGTAAGAACTTTTTGCTGACTGAATCAGGCCCACCTAGAGTATCTATTATAATCTCCCATACATGAAGTCAACTGCTTATGGACTTTAATCAAATCTACAAAATACCTTTGCAGCAGCACTTAAATTAGTGTTTTGCTGAATAACTGGGGGTGGTAGTCCAGAAATGTTAACATATCAAAAAGGCCATTACAAGTTCTAATGTGGAAGCTAGGAACATGCCCTCATTTGTGAGGTTAGGAAACTCTGGACAGTATTCTTGCAACTGCATCTCGGTTAAAGTTGAGTGCTTATGCTTATCTTTTATTTTCCGAAATTAATAAAAATGAGTGATAAAGGAAAGTGTAAAAAGCCTTATACTTATAATACTGTTGGTGGTAATAAAACACTATAAGGCCGTTACCTTTGAGTAAAAGCTAGATGTCATTAAATGCTAGATTTGCTCTGAGATATAGATTTTATAGTCTCAAACTTAGTTACATTTTTCAAGAAAATCTTTATTATTTAAATTCCTGCAGGAAGAATAACTCTGTTATTGAGAGTAATAGCCATAAATGTATAACAAAACAAGTCTAAACAGGGCCTGATTTTTTCTTTTTATTATACTTTAAGTTCTAGGGTACATATGCACAACGTGCAGGTTTGTTACATATGTATACTTGTGCCATGTTGGTGTGCTGCACCCATCAACTTGTCAGCACCCATCAACTCATCATTTACATCAGGTATAACTCCCAATGCCATCCCTCCCCGCTCCCCACTCCCCATAATAGACCCTGGTGTGTGATGTTCCCCTTCCCGAGTCCAAGTGATCTCACTGCCCAGTTCCCACCTATGAGTGAGAACATGCGGTGCTTGTTTTTCTGTTCTTGCAACAGTTTGCTGAGAATGATGGTTTCCAGCTGCATCCATATCCCTACAAAGGACACAAACTCAACCTTTTTTATGGCTGCATAGTATTCCATGGTGTATATGTGCCACATTTTCTTAATCCAGCCTGTCACTGATGGACATTTGGGTTGATTCCAAGTCTTTGCTATTGTGAATAGTGTCGCAATGAACATGCATGTGCCTGTGTCTTTATAGCAGCACGATTTATAATCCTTTGGGTATATACCCAGTAATGGGATGGCTGGGTCATATGGTACTTCTAGTTCTAGATCCTGGAGGAATCGCCATACTGTTTTCCATAATGGTTGAACTAGTTTACAATCCCACCAACAGTGTAAAAGTGTTCCTATTTCTCCACATCCTCTCCAGCACCTGTTGTTTCCTGACTTTTTAACGATTGCCATTCTAACTGGTGTGAGATGGTATCTCATTGTGGTTTTGATTTGCATTTCTCTGATGGCCAGTGATGAAGAGCATTTTTTCATGTGTCTGTTGGCTGTATGAATGTCTTCTTTTGAGAAATGTCTGTTCATATCCCTTGCTCACTTTTTTCTGGGGTTGTTTTTTTCTTGTAAATTTGTTTGAGTTCATTGTAGGTTCTGGATATTAGCCCTTTGTCAGATGAGTAGATTGCAAACATTTTCTCCCATTCTGTAGGTTGCCTGTTCACTCTGATGGTAGGTTCTTTTGCTGTGCAGAAGCTCTTTAGTTTAATTAGATCCCATTTGTCAATTTTGGCTTTTGCTGCCGTTGCTTTTGGTGTTTTAGACATGAAGTCCTTGCCCATGCCTATGTCCTGAATGGTATTACCTAGGTTTTCTTCTAGGGTTTTTATGGTATTAGGTCTAACATTTAAGTCTCTAATCCATCTTGAATTAATTTTCATAGAAGGAGTAAGGAAAGGATCCAGTTTCAGCTTTCTACTTATGGCTGGCCAATTTTCCCAGCACCATTTATTAAATAGGGAATCCTTTCCCCATTTCTTGTTTTTCTCAGGTTTGTCAAAGATCAGATGGCTGTAGATGTGTGGTATTATTTCTGAGGACTCTGTTCTGTTCCATTGGTCTATATCTCTGTTTTGGTACCAGTACCATGCTGTTTTGGTTACTGTAGCCTTGTAGTATAGTTTGAAGTCAGGTAGCGTGATGCCTCCAGCTTTGTTCTTTTGACTTAGGATTGTCTTGGCAATACGGGCTCTTTTTTGGTTCCATATGAACTTTAAAGCAGTTTTTTCCAATTCTGTGAAGAAACTCATTGGTAGCTTGATGGGGATGGCATTGAGTCTATAAATAACCTTGGGCAGTATGGCCATTTTCACGATACTGATTCTTCCTATCCATGAGCATGGTATGGTTTTCCATTTGTTTTCTGTCCTCTTTTATTTCACTGAGCAGTGGTTTGTAGTTCTCCTTGAAGAGATCCTTTACATCCCTTGCAAGTTGGATTCCTAGGTATTTTATTCTCTTTGAAGCAATTGTGAATGGAAGTTCATTCATGATTTGGCTCTCTGTTTGTCTGTTACCAGTGTATAAGAATGCTTGTGATTTCTGCACATGAATTTTGTATCCTGAGACTTTGCTGAAGTTGCTTATCAGCTTAAGGAGATTTTGGGCTGAGATGATGGGGTTTTCTAAATATACAATCATGTCATCTGCAAACAGGGCCTGATATTTAATACAACAGAATACAGTACATTCGGCTATGAAAGAGGTTTAGGCTAGAGTTAGAGATTCTGATTTGAGAATCCCTACTATGTACTTGGCATTGTGCTTGATTCTGGGATCACATTAGTACACAAAGGAGACATGGTGCCTGCCCTCAGAGGGCTCATTTAGTAAATATAAATGATTTACTACATAACACCTCTTCCTGCCAGTGTAGGGCTGTTTAATACCTAATGCAGGCAACAAGGGCTTCAATTCAAATAGAAAAACATACTTTAGAGAAGATTTCATTCATAAGAAATAGTCAAATGAGAAACAAAAATCCACTGGTTTTGTACAACTTATGGCTATGGAAAGTATCAGCCACATAAATTTCAAACTTAAAAATGTGAAAGAACAAAAATGACAAAGAAAAATGTGAATTTCAATAAACAGTGTGCCAGGTGATACTTTCAAAGTCACATTAGTAGGCAGAAAAGGTTACTAAACTTTTATATAACGGAAATCTAGGCTTAAAGGCATGCTCCAGATTTCAACATGACATCTGCCAAGATTTCTTGTGCTGTCCTTGGTTAAAACACATGTACCAGCACATGTTTTTTGAAGTATGCTTTGCTTTATTGCATTTTTTACAAATTGAAGGTTTGTAGCAACACTGTACCCAGAACGTTTATAGGTGCCATTTTTCCAACAGCCTGTGTTCACTCTGTGTCTCTATGTCACATTTTGATAATTCTTGCAACATTTCAAACTTTTTCATTATTATTATATCTATCACGGTGATCTTTGATGTTACTACTGTAATTGTTTGGGGCACCACGAACCACACTCATACAAGACTGCAAACTTAATCAATGCATGTGTGCATTCTGACTGCTCCACTCACTGGCCATTCCCTCATTTCTCTCTCACTCCTCCAGCTTCCCAATTCACAGAGACACATCAATTTCGTAAAATATACAAATTAATAACCCTACAATGGCCTCTAAGTGTTCAAGTGAAAGGAAAAGTCACACGTCTCTCATTTTAAAAGCTAGAGGCTGGGCGTGGTTGCTCATGCCTGTAATCCCAGCACTTTGGGAGGCCAAGGCAGGCAGATCACTTGAGGGCAGGAGTTCGAGACCAGTCTAACGACACAGTGAAACCTATCTCTACTAAAAATACAAAAATGGTGACACATGCCTGTAATCCCAGCTACTCAGGAGGCTGGCATGAGAATCACTTGAACCTGGGAAGTGGAGGTTACAGTGAGTCGAGATCATGCCACTGCACTCCAGCCTGGGTAATAAAGTGAGACTCTGTCCCAAGAAAATATATTAATTAATTAAGTAATGAAAAGCTAGAAATAATTAAGTTTAGTGAGGAAGGCACATGGAAAGTCAAGACAGGCCCCTTGCACCAAACAGCCACATTGTGAATGCAAAGAAAAGTTCTTGAAGGAAATTACAAGTGCTACTCTAGTGAACCAAGAGAAAAGGATAAGAAAGTGAAACAGCCTCATTTCTTATATGGGGAAAGTTTTAGTGGGTCTGGATAGAAGATCAAACTAATCAAAACATTCCCTTAAGCGAACACCTAATCCAGACCAAGGCTCTACTCTCTTCAGTTCTATGAAGGGTGAGAGAGGTGAGAAAGCTGCAGAAGAAAAGCTTGACGCCAACAGAGACTGGTTCATTAGGTTTAAGGAAAGAAGCCATCTATATAACATAAAAGGGCAAGGCGAAGCAGCAAGTGCCAATGTAGAAGCTACAGCAAGTTATTCAGAAGATCTAGCCAAGAACATTGATGAAGGCATTGATTTTCAGTGTGATGAAACAGCCTTCTATTGGAAAAAGATGCCATCTAGAACTTTTCAGAGCTAGAGAGAAGTCAATGGCTGGCTTCAAAGCTTCAAAGGACAGGCTGATTCTCTTGTTAGAGGCTAATGCAACTGGTGACTTAAAGTTGAAGCTAATGCTCATTTGCCATTCTAAAAATCCTAGGGCCCCCAAGAATTATGCTAAATCTACTCTGCTTGTTCTCTATAAATAGAAGTGGAGCTAAAAGATGGACTAAATTGCTGCAATCTCAGGATAAAATTTGAATGGACAAAGAGTCCTTACAGTCAAGCAAAGAAAGTGGTTTCTTGAGATGGAATCTACTCTGGTGAAGATGCTGTAAACACTAGTGAAATGTCAACACTGTTGACATAAAAACAAGGAGATTGTTTTCATGTCTGCTAATATAACATCTGTTCTGCAGCCCGTGCATCAAGGAGTCATTTGGATTCTTAAGTCCTATTATTTAAAAAACACATTTCATAAGACTATAGCTGCTATAAATAGTGATTCTTCTGATGGATCTGGGCAAAGTAAATTGAAAACCTTTTGGAAGGATTCACCACGCTAGATGCCATTACAAACATTTCTGGTTCATGGGAAGAGGTCAAAGTATCAACATTAACAGGAGTTTGGAAGTTGGTTCCAAACTTCGTCGATGATTTGGAGGGGTTCAAGACTCCAGTGGAGGAAGTAACTGCAAATATGGTAGAAACAGCAAGCGAATTAGAAGTGGAGCCTAAAGATGAAATTGCTACAATCTCATGATAAAACTTGAATGAGCAAGGAGTTCTTATAGTCAAGCAAAGAGAGTGATTTCTTGAGATGTAATCTACTCTTGAATATACTGTAGACACTGTTGAAATGACAACAAAGGATTTAGAATTACATAAACTTAATTGATAAAGCAGTGACAGCGTTTGAGGGGACTGACTCCAATGCTGAGAGACGTTGTACCGGGAGTAAAATGCTATCAAACAGCATTGCATGCTACAGAGAAGTTTTTTGTCAGAGGAAGAGTCAATCCATAGGGCAAGCTTCATTGTTACCTTATCTCCAGAAACTGGCATAGTTACCCCAACATTCAACAACCACCATCCCGATAAGTCAGCAGCCACCAACATCAAGGCAAGACCCGCCACCAGCAAAAAGATGACAACTTGCTGAAGGCTCAGATGATCATCAGTACTTTTTATCAATAAAGCTTATCAATAAATTAAGATATATATTTTGTTTTTCAGACATAATGGTATCACACACTTTACAAACTACAGTATAGTGTAAACGTAACTTTTATATGCACTGAGAAACTAAAAAATTCATGTGACTTGGTATATGGTGATTTTTCACTTTATTCTGGTGGTCTGGAACTGAACCTGGAATATCTCCAACGTATGCCTATATAAGTACAAACTGAACAATAATAAAGTTTAGTGGATTAAAGTAAAATATCAAAAGACAATGATTAATGAATAAGTGTTACCTTAGATAATGTTGTCTAGTGTCAAATAAGGAATTTTTGTGAGTTTTTTTCCCCTTGGCTCTTATCTTTGGTTGGCCTTTTATCCCCAATAACATGGAGGATCAGCTAAAATGCATATCAAATGTATGCATGGTATGAGATAGGGAAGAAAATAAAAACAGAATTGGGATTAAAACTATCTTGACAGTCTAGAGCTACATATCCAAATTAAGATGAAGAAATTTTAAATAAATAAAGTATTATACCAGAGCAGAGAAGCCAACCATGTAAGAATAGAATGGTATCTACAAAATACAAAATTGTATGGACAGGAATCAGGTTGCCAGAGGCTGGGGGTAGGGAAATGAACTGGCTGCAAAGGGATACTAGAGAACTTTTGAAAAGGAAGGAAACAATTTATATCTCAATTTTGGTGATAGTTATATGACTGTATACATTTGTCAAAACTCTTCAAGTTTTCCAGCTAAGGCCGGGTAAAGTGGCTCACTCCTGCAATCCCAGCACACTGGGAGGCCGAGGCATGCAGATAGCTTAAGGTGAGAAGTTTGAGACCAGCCTAGCCAACATGGTAAACCTCATCTCAAACAAAAAATACAAAAATTAGCTGGGTGTGGTGGCACATGCCTGTAATCCCAGCTACGGAGGCAGGAGAATCACTTGAGCCCAGGAGGAAGAGGCTACAGTGAACCAAGATCGTGCCATTGCACTCCAGCCTGGGTAACAGAGCAAGACTCCATCTCTCAAAAAAAAAAAAAGTTTTCCAGCTATTATAAAAAGGGTAAAATTTTGCTGTATGTAAACTATATCTCAATAAATCTGATCTTAAAAAAAATAAAATGGATATAGTTTAAAAACAGTAGCCATAAGAAAGAATTCTTAGAAGTTATTATGAATCAACAGAGTGACTGGCTATAAAACATACCTAGAGTGATATTAGGCTACATTAACAGAAGTATCTAGAAGAGAAGTAATCATCTCACTCTCCTCTGGATTAGTTAAATCATATCTAGACTAGAGTCCATTCCAATCCAAGAGCAAGTTAAACCAACTGAAACAGCAGGAAATAGCAACCCCAGTGTCAAGCCACTGGAAACCCCAAAATATAAACTGGTAAGTAGGGATTTTCATTTGGAAAAGGGGAGGCTCAGTGAGAACATGCCAACCATCCTCATGTATTGAAGGGTGCCACGTGAGACTGAGATCTGACATTCTTTGTGGTTAGACAGGGTCAAACTAGGACCAGCACATTTAAGCAACAGATATAGACTGCAAAGTAACTTGAAGAAGGGATGCAAATAGAATTCAACTATTGGGACAGTAGTCAAACTAGATTGCTTTTAAGAATCTTTAATATTGAAAACGGTTCAAGTGAATGATAAAGAGAATGTAAACTGGAGAATCTGTAATAAATACAGAAAGGAAAAATTTTTTTAATTTGAATGTAAAATCTAAATGATTTTATGACTATGAGTGTATGAAGAAATAAGAAAAAGAAAATTTAAATCAAGATATGGCATTTAATGGGAAAAGGGAAAGAACCTAGTATTTATCAATCGGCTATAAGGTATCCAGTTTTCTTGATATCTCAAAAATACTAAGTTTTTTGCAGTTCTAGGCATTTTACACTTATTTCATCCTCTGAACAAATCATTAAAATAGGTATTACATGTCCATCTTTAGAAAAGAAGAAATGGAGGTTCAATGAAATTTATAACTTGTTCAACATCTAAAAATGGAGGAGCTAGTATGATTCCCAGAGGTAGGATTTAGTTATCTGGAAAATTAACTTTTGAGAGACACTTCGTTTCTTAAAGATACTAGCAAATGAGGCATTACTATACTTTTTTCTTCTACAATGCAAGAATCTTGAACCTAAAGTGGGGGAGGAAAAGAATAACTCATTATGAGTATTTGACAGAGAAACAGCTACCACATAGATAAGGGAATTGTTGAAGTAACCTTTTCATCCCTTACAAATTTCCAAATACTAAACACATAAATACACACACACATACATATGTACACACACATATGCTTTTAAAGGCCCAAAGTGAAATGAAATTTAAAAACGAAATAATTGAAACAAAAAGTGAAGAGTTATCCTCCCATTCATTCAAACCTTCTTTTCATATTATTTCATGTGCAAGATACAAAGAGCCCTGAAATACACTGACCAGAAAAAAAAAAAAAAGGCAGGGCGGGGGGGGAGGGGAAGGAAACCTGCAAGTGGAAGACAACAAGGTTTTTCAAAAAAATCAACCCACACAGCAATGTCCTCTTGCTTTAGAAACAGAACATAAAAAGGTTATTGCTTTAATTCCCTCGATTTGGTTAAAAATCACATTTGAAAAAATATGTAACAAACTTACTAACATGGTCCTAGAGATCAAGAATAGAGGAAAGAAAAAAAAATGACAGTATTGGAGTTCTAAAATGTCAGTTAAAATGCAGAAGAAAAAGGCATTCAACACCGTTAGGTGACCTCATTTCGTTTCTTATAGGAGCTGATACAAACGGGTTCTGAAGTCCTAGATCCTGACTGACAAAGAAAAGACAATTTCAGAATAAAGATACCAGAAACACACGTGGAAGTAAAGGTAAATCAGTTTCCTACTGAGAAAACAAATAAATGGTGGAAGTTACTATAAAAGTCACTTTACCAGCAGAAATTATACTAGATTTCAATTTAATTTGATCTTTAAATGATTAGGCAACTAAAAGGAAGACAGATAAAACAATGAAGACATTAGTCCTAAACATGCTGTGATTATCAAGATTTGGAACTTTATTTTAGATCTGAAAAAAAAAATCAAAGAACAAATATTCAGTAAAATTTACTTTGAACATATATTTCTCAGTTCGGCTGCAAGTATAGATGGTGAGGAATCTTTGTTCTGTTTAGAAAATATATGCTGATTTCTTAGTACTTGAATTTTCCCAATGCACCATTATTTGTGATAAAAGGCAAAAAAATATATGTATGTAATAATAATCAAAATTTAGCCCCTAGCCTTGGCCATTTAACTTTGTTCAGAAAGAAATAATTCAAAATTTTTCTAAGTAATGCTATTTCTGGAAGAAATAAGATAAACCTAATTTCATTTACAGGCAAACTAAAGACTGAGGGTCCATTTATCATTTTTAAAACGCTAGCCAGCAGATAAGATTAGTTTCTGTCACTCACAGCACTGTCAAGATGACTCAGTATGATTGCAAAGTCGATTTTTATGGCCATATTTAAACAAATAATAAATGTTCCCATGGATGCTTCAGTTTGAGGATCTCAAAGAATTTGACTGCTATAGAGGAGAAGTGACAAGCACACTTCTAGCAGTAGGTTTGTTTTATAATCTCATACTACTCTTTTCTAAAGAAGATCTAGAAGAAGCTGCTAAAATATTAAAGGCTGGATAAAAGCAGGATAAAAATAAAGCTTAAAGGAACTGGAAGGAACTGGGATTATTGTGGCTGAAGAAAAGACAGCATAAGGGTAACCTAATAATAGTTATTAAATATACGAAAGCTTATTGTATGAAGGATGGATGAGGCTGTTCAAGGGAGCAGCAACTCAGGAGAAATGGAATTAAGGGACCAGGTAAAATGAGGGGAAAAAATGCCCACAGTATAACCATAGCGATGAAAATATAAAAATACTCCTCTGAGACTCAACACTAGGGAAAATCAACTGATAAGAGCTTGGGTGGAATAAACAGAATTAATTAAATTATATCGTCAATGCCTGAGTTAGCTCAAATAAATATTGAATAGAAACGTAAAAATGTGCCTTAGGGGAAAATCTTAGGCTATTGAGATTATGTCAGGACACTCAATTTATACACAAAGTATATTTTGCAAGGATTATATTTAAAAAATTCTCATTACCTTTTAAAATCAATACCAAAGGGTATTAAATCCTTTACCACACCATCCAGAAAATAAATGGCAAAGCCAATCAAGAGCTCAAGGACAAATCTGAAAAGTTCAAGTTTCTCAATATATTCAAGCTGTTATGTTTGTGGTATAACTGAAAATAAGCAAAACATTCTTTTGATAGCTGTGGTCATCTTAGGGCACTCCATTACCATATTTCTAGTCTAAACACACTTAATATTATTAATATTTATAACCTCTAAGTTTTTATTCTGAATCCAACAATTCTAAAAAAAATTCAAATTTTTTTTTTACATAGAAGAAAAACTAAAATGGTACTGACAATCAACCATAGAATTAAATGCCATTCATTAGATCAGCTTCAAACCATTTCAAATCATTTTCTGAACACCTTTAAGTAGGCCTTCTCCAAGTGACATATATTGGGGCTCAGAAGACAATATCCCCAAAATGAAGGCTTCAGAAGTGGCCTCAGAAGTTGAAGTTTTTCTCTGATCTTCTCTCCTCCTCAGTCCTATTCTCCCCCAAGGCTACCCACAGAAACTAGAATCCCTCTTGCCCAAGGCTGGTCACGGAAGCCAGACCCTTTACCTCAAGGCCAGCCATAAAACCTAAAAATATTACCCTAACTTTCTCTCCACATTTCCATGTAAAAACTGGCCAAAAGGAACTTATCTGACCAACCTTGTTTCACTATAGGTCATAAGAGCCCCCACTCCCCACGCCCAGTTCCAGAAAGGGTCCTGCCGTATACCCAGAAGGAAGGCATGCATGCTCAGAGAGGCTGGGAAGAATCTAGACGGACAGGCCTTGCGGGATTTCCCCACTCCTTCTGTGAGAATCATGATCATGCTCTTTTGTCCAATCATAATTCTACATGATTGTCCATACTTTGTTGAACCTAAACATAAAAATGGACAATTACCTCTGTTTCTTTGGGTCTTCATTCTGAAGGCACACACACCCACCCACCCACACACACACACACACACACACACACACACACAAACTAGACAAACTTTGTCTGCCTTTTCTCTAATTAATCTGCCTTTTGCCATTTGAATTTTCAGTGAATCTTCAGAAGGCCAAGGATCTTGGCCTGTACACACATTGCTTCAAAATAATTTTTAAAATAAGTTCTTAAAATGCACTTACACTGTGTCCTAAAGCAAGATTCCTAACAAGAACCCTGGAACCTTGAATCTACCAGAAAGCAAAAGTGCATGACCACCACAAATGGGACTTCAGTCTCTGCTGGAATTCCTCACTGGACACCCACCCCTCACTCATGACACAGGATACAGTGCCTGGGGAAAACTTCTTTCCCCAAAAATTAGTCCCAATATTACCCAGAATTTTAAAATCTATTATTCTGCTTATTCATTCACCAGATAGAGGCCAACATCCACTAAGAATTTTCCTTCAATATGCAAATATACTTGAGCCCAGGAGTCAAGACCAGTTTAGGCAACATAGCGAGACCCCCATGTCTACAAAAAAAAATACAAAAAATTAGCCATGCATGGTGGTGCCCGCCTGCAGTCCCAGCTACTTGTGAGGCTCAGATGGGAGGATCATTTGTGCCCAGGAGGTTGAGGCTGCAGTGAGCCATGATCACACCACTGTACTCCAGCCTGGGCAACAAAGTGAGATGCTCTCTCAAAAAATAACATAACATAACGTAACGTAACTTAACATAACATAAAAACAAATATACCTCAGTAGATGATTCATGCCTGAAAGTAGTTATTTATGAGGCAACTATTTAATGAGAAATAATGCATCATTATTCCCAAGTGTTTATAGCCAACAGTTTCTAAGGCTATCAGGGAGATTCTAACCACAGTGCCCCATAACGGACAGGTAACAGTGACCAATATTCAAACATGAAAAATTAAGCTGAAGGCCATTTGGGCATAGGTTCTCAGAGACGGTATATCTAACTGATACTTCCTGCATAGTGCACAATTTCTCAAATGGTTTGAAAAATATGGGGAATCATTTTCAATATGAAAATGGTAAATAATGACTATAATTAGTTTAATAACCTAAGGACACTATATTACAAATAACTCAAAAACATTCTGTCTCAAAAATCATTTCATGTAGACATAAATATTCAGGAGATGTGCCATGGTTTTCCTTATTATTGCGTATCTTAATGTAAAATCTTTCCTTTTCCTAGAATTAAAGAAACAAAATTGTTAATAATGTCAAAAAAGGGGAAAGAGCTAGCAAGAAGTGCTTCGATTCATTGTGTAAAAATATTCCAAACATCAAGATTCCAAATTTCAAAACAAAAATTTTTTTAGTTTTTTGAGGAGCAGTAAATAGAGAATTAATAAATGTGTCTGTGTAACAAAGCCTTTCTCTACCATATAATGGGAAGCTATTAGCTTTGCAAGTAAAACTGGCAAAGTCTATCAGGTCAATACATTGTTCCATAACATGCAAATTGATAACTGCTGGCAGGAATCTTTCAGAATAAGAGACCCAAAGCTATTGAATAAGGAAGGCATGACAATTTACCAGGAAACACACACATACATATATATATATGCAAAGAGCTTTGCATTAGTAAATGAAAGCACAGACTTGGAAATTGTTTGTAAATTTGAAAGTGAATAAAACAGCAACTTAGCAATTTAGCAATTGGTTATAAAAATGAAGCCATGCATGGAAAACTTATTAATGTTCTTTTAACAGTTTTCTGAAGTAATAAGAACTATGATGGGGTAATCAGGTGGAGTTACGCTGGTTTTTAATAATATTTTCTTTTCCTGGGCATCTAGTATGCTATGTTCCTAAGAAATTTCTATTAGCGGTTCATTGACAAATAGAACAGCAACAGTATTCCAGGGCTGGAGTTTGAAGAAGAAAGAAATCCAGTGGCAACATTTAGATGGTATGTGGTTTACCACAGATTACATAATGACAAAAAGTAGCCATCAGGAGTAAAATTGCAGCTCCTGTAAGCAACTGCATTAGTGAAGCAGGTGCTACATAAATGATAACAAGTAATGGCAACAGTAATAACAAAAAATGCCTTATGTTTATCTAGTGCCTACCTTCTAAAGTCCGCAAAAATACTACCAGGAAATAGCTAACTGCTGTTCCCAGGTTTTAGAGGTTGCTGGTGGTAATTTTTTTTTTCATACTCGAATTACAGAATTATCAAAAAATCATCAAGCAAGAAGGGATTGTGAGATTACCTCCAGTGAACTCATTACCTCTACAGAAGATGTGCCCCTAGGGCATGCCTCCTTAGAATCTTCTGGGAGAGCATCTATACATTTCCTTAGTAAGATAGTGTTGGAAATTCTCAGGTCTAGGGATTCATAAACTTCACAGAGCAATGATCTCCTTTGCAAAGACCAACAAAAAAATTCAGGCCCCATTAATGATGGGATCTTGAAACAGGTTTCATTTTTATAAAACCGTATTATAATTTCCTTTCCTATACTTAAAAACTGCTAAGTCACACACAAAAAAGGAAAAAAATCTCCAAGTCATTAAATCATCCAAGCTACTACACCGATTTTATAGTTAGCTTTTAGAGAGAATGTATATCTGGGGCAAACAAACTTTCCTATTCTTGATTAACAGGTATTAAGCCTGTCTTTACTTAAATCAACATGGAATTGAATGCAACTGAGATCTAGAACTCTGTTAAATCAGTCTTGCCAAAGGAAGTTCATTTCAAAGTTCATAATTTGAGTTCAATTTAAGGTTCAGACATTGCAGTTATACAATAGGAAAAAAATCCAACCCAGCAGAAAAGGTTAAGGGCAAAAAGAGATACAGGAGAGATGGCTATTTTTGTCAGACAACAAAATAATAGTACAATAAAAAGAAGACAATACAAGAAAAAAAAAAGTCTCATATCAAATCAAAGCCTCACATTGCTTAAGTAGGACAGAAAGAATGCTGCTCTGTCCATTCCCAGGGAGGGCAGGACACTCTGTCACTGCCTTCTGTCTCACTCTCTGTAATATAATGGCAATAGTAATATTGCCATTTAGACACATGCATGTGTGTGTCTAAGGATAAAATTGTTCTTTCTAGAAGCAATGAGGTAGAGCAGAGGCTTAAGCATACCACAGATAGCCGGGCGAGGTGGCGGGCGCCTGTAGTCCCAGCTACTCGGGAGGCTGAGGCAGGAGAATGGCGTAAACCTGGGAGGCGGAGCTTGCAGTGAGCTGAGATCCGGCCACTGCACTCCAGCCTGGGCGACAGAGCGAGACTCCGTCTCAAAAAAAAAAAAAAAAAAAAAAAAGCATACCACAGAAACAAGATACCTGGGTAAAAGATAAAGACAGACAATGAAGTAAACATTTCCAGAATAGAGAATGACAGATCAGCAGCAGTTTATATTAAAAATGGACCAATAAAGAAGACTAAGTAAGACAAAAAAAAAGGCAGCAATTTCACAGGGACAATTTTCTTTTCCTTCCCTTCTCCTTCTCCTCTTCTCTTTCTCCCCTTCTCCCCTTTCCTCCGCCTCCGCCGCCTCCTCCCCACCGCCTCCTCCTCCTCCTCCTCCTCCTCCACCTCCTCCTCCACCTCCTCCACAGCAATTTCACAGGGACAATTTTCTTTTCCTTCCCTTCTACCCTTCCCCCCCTTTCTCCTCCTCCCCTTTCCTACTCCTCCCCTTTCCTCCTTCTCCTCCTCCTCCTCCTCCCCCTCCTCCTCCTTTTCCTTTCCTTTCTTGGCACAGCATCTTGCTCTGTAGCCCAAGCTGCAGTGCAGTGGCACGATCACAGCTCACTGCAGCCTCTAACTCCTGGGCTCAAACGATTCTCCTCCCTCAGCCTCCCGGGTATCTAGGGGGTACAGGCACATGTTACCTCAGCTGGCTGAGTTTTTTATTTTTTTATTTTTATTTTTTGTAGAAACAAAGGTCTCACTTTGTTACCTAGGTTGGTCTCACACTCCCAGACTCAAGTGATCCTCCAGCCTCAGCCTCCCATAGTCCTGAGAGTACGGGCATGAGTTGCCACTCCTTTCCTATCAATCCTTTTTCATACATATATTATGTGTCCCTGAAGAGATTTAAAGTACCTTGAGAGCATATATACGACTGTTAAAAAATATTATGTATTCAATTAGAGAAGAAAGGGGGAAGGTCTAAGAGTAAAATATTTTAAGAACCAGAAAGGAGATGTTTGTCAAGCTATGGATGAAAAGGAAACCATTTAACAGGAAATAAAGGGAAATAATTCTATCCCAGCTGAATAATACGGTATAGAGATGAGGGTTCTGCCATGAAGGATGACCCATCCACTCTGAAATCAAAGAAATAAAGAATTTTGAGAATTCAGTCTATAATATGCAAAAGAATGCTCTTATTTTCCCATTCTTGTACCACGTGAAAAAGGAAGTGAATTTTAGTTCAAACGACCTGGGTTTGATTCTGGGATCTGCTGCTTGCCTGTTACAGGGCCTTGGACAAGTTATCCAACGTCTGAACTCAGTTGCCTCATCTTTAAAATAAAAATATTCTTATGGCCTCAGATACCTGGGAAAGCTCTTGTAATTGTTCCTACTAAAGAAAGGAAACATTTATTTATAAAAGAAAACAAAATGAACCACAAATATATGTTATTGTGATCAACATGTAAAACTTTTTACAACCCCATCTTCAATACAGTTTGGTTAAATGTTCTTTCGTTACACTTGAGCACTGATATATTTCCACAGATGCTTTGATAAAAATACATGAAAGAGTGTTATACTACCATTATTTGGGTTTAAAACAACAGTAAAATCCACGTTAGACTACTTTCAGAGGAATGTGGGGGAAAAAATCCAATATGGCATTCTGCTAGATTTGCCTGCTAAGACTACAGTCACTGACCATGGTGGGTGGTTCAGGAGAAAACAAAGAATCTGACTAGAAGAAACACTTTTCTCTTGGCAAGAAAATGAACGAAATACAAGTGGTATTCTATTTCCATAGATAGTGTGGACTTAGAAAGATAAAGCATGGGATAACAATAGATAGCTATGTAGTGTGAAATTAGGCCGGGCGCGGTGGCTCATGCCTGTAATCCCAGCACTTTGAGGGGCCAAGGCAGGCAGATCACTTGAGGTCAGGAGTTCAAAACCAGGTTGATCAATATTCTGAAACCGCATCTCTCCTAAAAATACAAAAAAAATTAGTCAGATGTGGTGGGGGGTGCCCGTAATCCCAACTACCCAGGAGGCTGAGGCATGAGAATCACTTGAGCCTGGGAGGCAGAGGTTGCAGTGAGTTGAGATCACGCCACTGAACTCCAGCTTGGGCGACAGAGTGAGACTTCATCTAAAAAAAAAAAAAAATCTACAGTGTGAAATTAGAGGATTTGGTTTCCTAAAACCTTGGCTAAGGATATGGCATATCTCACACATACCAACAAGGCAGACACTGCCAGTTGTCCTCAAATATCCATTATCTCCTTCTTTTAGGCTCGTGGATAATTGAAACAGGATACATTTCTGAGTCTTTGCTGTATCTAGACATAGTCATGTAATACAGTTCTGGCCAAATGTAAGAGGAAGTCAGTGTGGGCAACTTCCAAAGAGAAGGATATGTCTTACTTTTGCCCCGTTTACTTCCTGCTGCTTAATATGTAGATACAATAGTAAGAGTTCAAGTATCCACCTTGGACCAGGAGGGGACCTTAGGAATGGAGCACGCATGTGGTGAAGCATTAAGATAGAAAGAGCCTGGGTCCTTGAGGACTTTGCAGATCAAAGTCCCCACACAAGCACTTGACTCCCACACTTTTATGTGAGAAATAAAGTTCTGTCTTGTGATATCACTATTATGCTGAGTCTCTGTTATTCACAACCAAACCTACTCCTATAGCCAGGATAAAGGAAGCCTGTCAACTAGATAAGGAGGCCTTTAAAATGGACTGAAAAGAGGCCAGGCACGGTGGCTCATGCCTGTAATCCCAGCACTTTGGGAGGCCGAGGCGGGTGGATCACGAGGTCAGGAGATCGAGACCATCCTGGAGAACACGGTGAAACCCCGTCTCTACTAAAAACACAAAAAAATAGCCAGGCGTGGTGGCAGGCGCCTGTAGTCTCAGCTACTCAGGAGACTGAGGCAGGAGGATGGTGTGAATCCGGGAGGCGGAGCTTGCAGTGAGCCAAGATCATGCCACTGCACTCCAGCAGCCTGGGTGACAGAGCGAGACTCCGTCTCAAAAAAAAATTTTTTTAAAAATGGACTGACAAAAGAGAAGGAAACAAGAACAGATAAAATAGATAACGGGGGAGACAATGGATATCACTGGAAAAAGTAGTGTGATAAAAATTGCTACCAGCAATATTTTGAAGAAGTCTGGCTGGAAACTATTCGTATGATCAGAGCATGGTCAAAGTAAACTTCGAAGTGGATGTGCGTGATCTCATAAGAATTTGTGGCTACAAACTGAGAGAGAAGGAGAAAAAGAGGAGTAGGGAGAGGCGAACAGAGGGAGCAAAATATCTAATTAAAAAGCATGAGAAACAGTACTGCATATAAAGGAGAACTGTAATTTGTTGAACATTTATTCTGAGTAAGGGACCATGGCAGGCATTTCTCTCAGGCTGCCCTATCAAATCCTCACAACAGCACAACTAACCCCTATTTTACTAACAGGATTGGGTGTGACTGGGAGTATTTGAGTAATTCAATAAAGCTAGTAAGTGGAACAGCAAGAATCCAAATTCAGGTCTTTGTCTCAAAAGCCTACACTTTTTTCATTACCTGATGCTGCTGCCTCAAAGTTCTATTTCTGAACAAAAACTACTAAACTCAGAATAAAAGTGAAGTTTTAAAACTCAGACTGTCATAAAAGACAAAAGAAACAAATGTGTTAGCACTGCCTGCATTAATGTAAGCCATCAGAAAAGACAAAGATGATGCGATAGTGACAGAAATCTTGCAAGAAAATGAAGATGCTTATTCGAGTTTATAACAGCAACAAAACGTATGCTGGAAATACTTAAACGTGTACCACTAGCCTTGAGAGGAAGAAAATGACACGTTTGGAGGATGGATATGTATAATTCCGGGGCTGAAATCTATAAAAGAAAATTAAAATGTATAAGCTAGAAACCATTTTTAATCATATAAAAGAGTTGATATTGCTTTAAAAATATGCATTAAATTGCTTTCCATAAAACAGTATCAGAGCTCTGATTACCCAGGCTGCCCTTGGTCTGCATGCAAATCCTATAATCCTCCCACAGAATGCTGGTAGACACTGTGATGCCATCCTTGCTTTCTACAGTATTTCCAATATTACTGCTTATCTTGACTGAAGTTAGGATTCACGCGGCTGTGGTCATTCAGGTATGATTATAAATTTCCAGGTATGAGAAATTCTTTTAAATGAAATTCTTCTCATAATTATCTAGAATCATGTTAGCCACATAAACAAGGCAGCTGTTAATGGCTGAAAGACAAAATCACTGTAGCTGGAGTCAGAAGGCCTGCATTCAAGGTCTGGCTTTTACTTACGGGGAGGGTAACTTTGGACAAGTCACTTACCTGCTCAGAACTTCCTGAGTAAAATCAGGATAATGACTCTTAACCTCCCACAATGAGGCATTATAAAAACATCATCTCAAAAGTCAAGTGCCACAAAGACATTCAGTTTTACAGTGGGCTCTCAACCGATAAGCATTTGACACTCAAAAAAGTTGTTTTCAAAAAATAAAATATAGTTGTTCCATGTGCTCACGCAGAGACATTGTGAGCACAATATGAGGGCCCATCTCGTCTCCAAGTAATGACTCTCATGACCTTTTAAGTATTCTGCGTCATAGGCACAAATCTGTTGACACATCTATACAAGTACCACTGAGAAGTAAGCAACAGATACCACATGGGATAATAACAGCTCCAAACATAAAATTCACCCCATTTACCCCATACTTTTTCAGTCCATGTCACCAAAGACAGTATATTATTAATCAAGCAGTTCTTCAGCTGGATATGAGGAAATCAATGAGACCAAAGGAAAATGTGCTGTTTAAGTTTGCTGACTAAAATCACAAGAAAAGTCATCTTCAAAATCTATTTCCTTCTTCTGTTTGATTTGGCCTGATTGACTTTGAACACTGATGTAACACTACTGTGTATGTGTATGCAAGTGTATATACATGTTAATGTAATTCAATACTACCAGGTTAAACTGCAGAGAAAACATTTCCTAGCCCTTGATTACGGCCTGCATTAAACCATCAGGCCCCATCACAAGCTTTGCTGATGAGTAGCTATTTGGACACACACAGAGCTGTGATTTCCATCCACTTTACTAATCAGCAAGTTCAGATTTGCTGCTAATGTGACAGTGATGAACAGGAACAATGTTGATGTGACAGTGATGAACAGGAATGACAGCTCAGGGCTGACTGAAATTAGCTAAGGATCTTCAACCTAGGACAAAATGGAAACAACTACAACCAAACATGCATCTCGGAAACAGAAAGAACAAAAACATCTGTTTACTGATTATACATAAATTTGAGCAAATGTACATTTCAATGTGACATCGTTTAAAATGTATGCAGTCATTAATCAAATCCTACACTAAATCAAAAATGGCAACAAAAACATGAATACACGGAACCAAAGTGCTGAGCAAAACAAAACGTCAAAAGGCAGAGGCTACGGTTTGATTATGAAAACATAGGGAACACTAGAAACAAATCAAGTTCTTACGTGAGCTGAAACAAAATTCTCTGACCTAAACTGAGTAATTTAGAAGAGGTATTCTCAAATGCCATGTGAACTTCTCCCATTTTGTCATTTGCAAAGACTTGAAGTTAGATCTTTTATCCAAGGACAATTACCTCATCTTCCTTCCCTTCCTTTTTCTCACCAGCTACTCCCATACCATCAAGGCCAAATCATTAGATTAGCACATCAGGGAAAGAGAAGAGTCAAACTGTACTCCCATCAAGCAGGTAACACATTTCTCTTTTCCAACATACTGTACTTAATCCAGCCAGTTTCTGACATCATACTACTAGTTTCTATAAAACAAATAAACAGAAAATCCATACAGAGATGGCACAGTCAGCCGTGGCACTACCATAGCTTTTTAAAGGTAACACAGAAGACCTGTGGCCAGGAGTGGACCATAAATAATCCACACTGTACACGCTATCCCCAGAGCTAGGTATAGAATAGCGTATGATACCAATGTCCCTTTTTTAAAAAAAAACTAAAATCCACTAATACATTCTGCCTCTGTTAAGCTCTACGTAAACTGGCCAGATTCTCATTGTTGACAGTACTGAATTTAATTCCTAAAGATTTACTCAAAATATTAACCTGCACCACCGAGTCATCTGAAAAGAGTAGGCATCCACAAGCTACGATGTCCTGGCATAGGCCGTCATTCCATCACTTAAGACCAAAAAGCATTTCAACACAAACATTTATAGAGATGAGGTTCTACAAAGAATAAATTAGAAAAGTATATTATATACCAGAAATAACAATCTCAGAACCCTAGTACATTTTAATTCAGGTTTTCTTCATTACTATTCAAATTGATTGAACTGTTAAATACTAACAGAAATGGTTAAGTGGCCTTCTAAGAATCCAAAAATCTATAGATAAACCAGACATATTTTACAAGCATTTCTGAAAGGAGGCAACAAAGGAGATAAAAGAACAAGATACATTGCTCAGAGCTTCTGTAATCAGATACTGAAAGTCAATCAACACAGGCAAATCTTCAATTACTGTATTCCCAGTGGCAATCAATGACAAGGCTGTTTCTGGGTCATGCTCCAGCCATGCAATTTTCACCCTGAAATCTCAAAGAAAAAAATTACATTCAAAGCAAATCTCTACTTTTAAACTCTAACCATCTACAGTAACCCTATTTCTTGTTTAGTAAATAGTTATTTCTCATGCATAATTGTTTAAATTATCCTTCATTAGAATTCTTCCTCAAAAGTAAATTTTCTAAAATTATCTGAATTGCTTTATTGCTGCTAAATAAGTCAATTACTGACACTTCCAAACAAATTTATATTGGAGAAAATAATACATTTATTTTTCTTGGGCTAAGATTCAAAATCAAACACGGATTCCAAGCTTAAAACCTGATGTGGCCAACTTTTAAAATGCCCACACCAAAGTCCTATTCACTTCTAGAAGAAACAGGTATGAAAAGCAGACTTTCTCCTAGAACTATGTTTTCTTTTAGCATTATGCTTCATTTCTTGGCATTAAGATATGACCATAGCACCATATATAAAAAGCACTTGGCACCCAGGAAAACAAATTACCTATAAAACTAAGCACCAACTCTTGATCGGTGTGCTTACTCTGCTCCTGTTTACAGTGGAAGAGTGCAATTAATACTCATTTCCTAAGAGGAGTTTCACTGAAGAAATTTATTATAATTCCTGTCTTTTTGGGCCCATCCCTCCTTTTATGTTTCTAAAATATTGCTAAATGATGGGTCATATATTGATGAATGAAAATAAAAGAGTTAAGTTCAAGCTAATGAAGAAAAAAGAGGTTTAGAATATTTTTGGAATTACTGGCTTTGCCAACATTAGAAATAGTAAGTATTGGGTACAGGTTGAACATTCCTTATCAAAAAATTCAAAATCTAAAGTGCTCCAAAATCCAAAATTTTTTGAGCATCATTACGACACCACAAGTAGAAAATTCTACACAAGTACTTAACATAAACCTCATTTCATGTATAAAATTACTTAAAATATTGTATAAAACTTTCTTCAGGCTACATATATAAAAACAAATGAATTTCATGTTTAGACTTGGGTTCCACTCCCAAGGTATCTCATTATGTATACGCAAATATTCCAGAATCTGAAAAAGTCCAAATCCCAAACGCTTCTGGTCCAAAGCATTTTGGATATGGGATATTCAATCTGTGCTTGTAGGTCTACCAGGCCTCTAGTCCCCAAAACTAATTTCTAAAAACAATTCTAAAGGAAGATTTTTTGAAAATAAAAAAGCTATCACATTATTAAAAGTCAGGTTCACTGCAAAGAAGCAGTACAACTGAATTCTCAATCACAAATCCAAGGAGGATTTATGTACCTAAGGACTACTATACTTTTCACATATGAAGAACTTTTCTCATGTCTTTTTTCTTCCTAATTTTGAACCCTGACTTTGGTAAATCTGCTCGTAAGTCTTGCCTGGCTCTGAAATAAGTGGTAGTGCCACAGTCCCTGACTAATGACAAGTCTTTCTTGGTTCTACCAAAATGTTCCCTTGTCGCTCCTCCAGTTTTCACCTACTTGTCAAAATTTTAAAATTAGATATAAATTCAGTCAATGATCTGTAGTTAGAAGCCAACTAGACCATATTATAAATCTAAACTGCTAAACATAAAATGGTTTATTATATCAGAACTAATTAAAGCAGCACAGACACTCTCCAACATGGATGGTTGGGTTCTGTGCAACAGCAGTGTTATAATCTGTGTTTCAAGAGTTAACTTAGGAAAGATTTCATAAGTACATTTATAGTCAATAAAATAAAAACACCATCTCTTATAAAGATAATATCATCTATATTTTAAAGGAAATGAATAATAATGGGTACTATAATATTATTTCCATTAAAATATATTCCTTACTAAAAACTTCATTTTATCCTTTTCCTACAGTTTGGATTCCTTACAGAAAATATGTATCTTAAGAAGTATTTGTATGTATATGTATACTAATGATTTTAGCTTCCATTAAGTCCTGCCTCTATGAGTCTGGCCATGATGTCAGAAAGGCCAACCTTAGAGACACTTTAACTAGAAAAAAAGAGTAGGATAAGCCCCTTGACTACATTCAAGGTTATGCAGTTAATTTGCCAAAGCATGTGACATCACTCTCTCCATCATCACAGATGCCTTGGCATGTAAAGTGAACTGGAATCCTTCATATTCCCTTTGACAAAGCTGAATATGTGCCAAACCCATCTAGCCTTTCTCTGCCACTGCTTTAACTTTCCTTTTTTACTCTCAGAACCCCTAGATTCCACTTGTACCCAACACGAGTGATTTAGAAATCACATAACTAACTTTCTTGTATTAATAAAAAGTTACCAAGTAACTCTACATGTGCTTTCATTTCTCTTTAGGAGAGTAGCATTTGAGGATGGATAAATGTATAGTTGTATGCCTCATAACAACATTTCCATCAACATCACACTGTATATACAATGATGGTTCCATGGGATTATGGTATTTTTACTGTACCTTTTCTATGTTTATATACACAAATACCACTATGTTACAAAGACTCTATTCAGTACAGTAACATGCTGTACAGGTGTGTAGTCTAGGAGCAACAGGCCAAACCATGTAGCCTACGTGTGTAGTAGGCTATGCCATCTGGGTTTGTGTAAGTGCACTCTATGATATTTGCACAACTATGAAATTGACTAGTAACACACTTCTGGGAGTGTGTCTCCATCATTAAGTGATGCATGATTGTATATCCATTTTCTCAATATTTCTTCCTGTTTGATGGAAAAAGAAAATATCCAGGTGTTCAAATAACTTACCTCTCTTTTTCTAGGTTACTATGTCACACCACTTCCACCTCTTAAACTGCCATTCCTTGGCAGTGTAGCGTAGTGATTGAGAGCTCGAGCTCTGGAATCAGATGGCAGCGCTAGCCCCAGCTGTACGCTTGCAGGCTATGTGACCTTGGGCATATTATTTAAATGCTTTGGACCTCATTTTCTACATCTACTCTTACACCACCTAGAGGATTAAATAAAATAACGCATGTATGTGCCTGGCACTTAGTAAACTCCCAATACACATTAGTGGAGAGGTTGATATTTTCTTCTCTCCAGTTACAAAGAAAGCACCTGGCTGGCTGCTATTCCTGAACATCGCTGCCTATTTCATTTGCAAAGCCTGAATAACTCTCCAAATAGAAAAATGATGACCTAGATATAAATCTGAATCTTCGGATAAAAGTGATATTTTTAACATGGTTCCTCTTATCTTTCTTTTGTCCTAAATAATCATGCCACATAAGCAAACAATGATGCCACATAAAAAATGAATATAGACATCTAAATTTATATGTAACTGAGCAAAAGGTTGCATAAATAGTACAGAGAGATGACGGAGCCAGAAAGACACAGATATGAATCCCCGCTTCACAATTTACTAATTGGGTTTTAGATCTTTCTGATGTTTAGGGCCCCATCTACAAAATGAGATAATAATTCCTATATCTTTATGTCTCATAGATTTCTTGCTACAATCAAATGGAGTAATAGGACTAAGCACCTGATACAAAATAAAAACTCATAAGCTCCCTCGCCTGATAAGTATGAGAAACTTAAACTTGCAATCCTCTCTCCAGCAAAGTTGCTTTTTATACCAAAGGGAGCAGGGATGTCTGAATGACAGGGGTTTATTGTGAAAATCTGTCCTTAATATTCTTCTGGTTACATAAACAAGTGATATGTACTAATTACACTAGGGTTTTATTTTTTTAAATACAAGGCACAGCACACACCATAAAGATAATAAAAATGCAAAGAAGAAGGAGAAAGGATTAAGAAAAGGAACAGCTGGCATAAACTGTGCACATCATTCAAAGAGGCAATGGGGCCAATAGAGTTTTTCAATAAAAGGAAGAGAACACTAGGTGGTAATGAAATGGATACTTTAGATCTCAGGAAGCACAACATATTCACTACTCTTCAGGATGCCAGGGGAGGCTTGGATAACATCTCCTGTCTTAATGAGCTATATTCCATTCCCAGCTGTTCAGAACAATGACAGAGTTCACTGCAGCAGAGTATCCACATACAAAACTCCATGGTCCCTAGAGCCAGAGGTGCAGGGCAAATGCTAAATCATACATCTGTTGATGTTTGGATGTATAAATGAACAGAGATTTAAGAAGAAGAAGAAAAAAACCCTTGCACATTCAGGATCTTTCTTCTCCAAACTTATGTACATTTTCTCATCTCTTCTTTTGTTCAGACAAATGTGTTGGCTCTGAGTACTTTTTCTTTTTAAATTAATTGACTTTAAATTTTAGAGCAGTTCTAGGTTTATAGAAAATTAAGCAGGTGATACGGGGAGTACTCATATACTCTCTCACTCTGAGCACTTTCACATGTCCTGGCTGACTTAAAATATTACATGGTCACTCGGTATCTGAATGAATCAACATATAAAAGGCCATAGAAGATCATTTGAAAGGCTCTTCCCGATTTAGGTTTGCAAAAACCAACTGACAGTGACAACAGTCTGAAGAGAATACAATGATCAGCCACCAGAAAGAATATATACAGCTGTAGATCTCTATAGTTCCTATCAAGGAATCACTACTGCCACATTCAAAAATCACAACCACTAATGTCGAACTCAAGTTTATTTGTAAAATCAGAACTTTCACAGACAATTAAAAATATTAACATCTCATTGACCCCTATATTTCCTAAGACTATAAGGAAATCTCTCACCAATCTAAAGGACTTTGAATGTTCCTGAGATCAAGGCTCAGAGCTCCATTTAGTTTTATTATACACCTTCTTTCAACTGTGAAACTGCTCCCTCTTGTTTTTAATACGATGAGGTGTTCTATCATGTCACATAGATACCATCTGTCATTAAGCCAAAGATCATCAGGTGAGTCTTCACTACTGCTAGGAAAAATTAAATGGACAATATAGTGGTTATCAAAGTATGGTAATTAGAAATGCACATCATTGGGTCCCACTCTTGACGTAATGAATCAGAAATCTGGGGATGGTACCCAGCAGTCTGTGTTTTAACAAGCCCTCCAGGCGATTCTGATGCAAACAAAGTTTGAGAATGACTGATACATTCAAAGATGTCTGACCAAGTACGAAAAGGAAGTGAGCATGAACAGTAAATATCCCCCCACTATATCACACCCTCACACACAGTTTTGGCTAAAAACAAGAATGATTCTTGAAGATCAATGTTGTATTTTATTTGGGAATACTGATGACTGTTTTGTAGGGCTTCATATAGTGGCCTACTGAACAGAACTCTTTCAACTACAGCCATTCTTTGAATGTAATTCAAATTTTCCATGCATCACAAAATGAACTGAAACCTACTGTTATAACTAAACACAATTTTTCTCTTCTACACAACTTGAAATTTATTCTAACTAGTTTTTAATCAAAATTTTTTTATTATTATTCCTTTATGTATTGCTCAGAGTGTAGTAACAGCAGACTTACCATAGGAAGATCCCATGTTCGGATAAATCAGATAAAAGTTTCTAACCGTATGCTCTAGTCTTTAGTTAACCAACGTAGAAGGCCCAACAACTGGATGACTGAAATACATATATTTATTTATTTTATTTTATTTTTTGGAGATGGAATTTCATTCCTATAGCCCAGGCTAGAGTGCAGTGGCGCGATCTCAGCTCACTGCAACCTCCACCTCCCAGGTTCACACAATTCTCCTACCTCAGCCTCCCAAGCAGCTGGGATTACAGGCCCCCAACACCATGCTCAGCTAATTTTTGTATTTTCAGTAGAGACAGGGTTTCACCATGTTGGCCAGGCTGGTCTCGAACTCCTGACCTCAGGTGGTCCACACACCTCAGCCTCCCAAAGTGCTGTGATTACAGGCATGAACCACTGGGCCCGGCTAAATACACATTATTTTAAAAGAACTACAGTTTGATGTAAGAAAAATCCAGTTAACAGGGGTGGTATTAAGGTTATTGTCCCTTTGTAACTTTGCCCCCTTTAATATTATCATCTATATCTACTTTTTGTTTTTGTTTTGTTTTGTTTTGTTTGAGACGGGGTCTCGCTCTGTCAGCAGGCTGGAGTGCAGTGGCGCAATCTTGGCTCACTGCAACCTCTGCCTCCTGGGTTCAAGCGATTCTCCTGCCTCAGCCTCCCGAGTAGCTGGGACTACAGGCATGTGCCACCACGCCTGGCTAATTTTTTTGTATTTTTAGTAGAGACGTGGTTTCACCATGTTAGCCAGGATGGTCTCAATCTGCTGACCTTGTGATCCGCCTGCCTCGGTCTCCCAAAGTGCTGGGTTTACAGGTGTGAGCCACCACGCCCAGTCCCATTTCAGTTCTATTTTATATATATGTTTGTAACTTTAACAATATAATAATAATGGTGTGGGTTCAGTTTTTTTTTTTAAACTGGATGTGAGTTATTTATTTCATGACTCCTGTTTATAAATCAAAATCAGCAAAAGTATTTCATCAATATCTGTCCTCTTCAAACATTTTAGTAAACTGTAAGAAGTGAAAGTGGAGTTGAATACCAGTCATAAAGCTAGTTAAACCTCTTCCAAAACAAACATACAAACAAACCCCTAAACTACAGGTGTGGACCTTCATTATCTTTTCTCAGAAAAGATAATGTGCCTTTAATGTGTTTGAGTCTCTCTGAGATGCATAATACGTGTTATTTGTTTGAGTTTCAGCCATAACTTAGTAGTGATTTTTCTCCATTATGGACTTTGCACATAATGAATTTCAGGAAATACACAACAGCTTCTTCCGCTTGTAGATAAAGACGGTAATATGATGGAGTGATCAAATACAAATGCTCCTTTAATTTATTTTACCAAGACATTTATCCATGTTTTATTTATAAGGCAATTGAAGTCATTCATTTTGTATGGAACTCTTCCTCTTCTGAATAACAAATAATATATTATCATATATAGCGCATTGGGGGAGGGAGTGATGAAAGCCAAACTTGAAAATAAAAGTTTAATATTTTGGGCTCATTGGGCACAATTATAGTGGTACTATCTTTGTTTTCAACTGAATCATAATTGTGTGTGCAGATTTTTAAAAAACCGGGATGGCATACGGCACAGAGTAGTATGGAAAACAGAAAATTCTTTGTTCGAAGAGAGGGTTTTTTTTTTCCCTCTAGTTGAAGAGCATTTTAAATGCACAAAATCTGTCTCAGAAATATCCCTTTGAAAGATTTTTGCATACACAAGATTTAAAATGCTTTCATTCTGTGGGTGACTTGAATGAAATGGAAGCCTACATTCCCAAGAATCTCTGATATGACCATATAAAAACCATGACCAACTGGTTTGTTTTTAACTCTTACCATGTACGAGCCCATTTGAAGGGCATGGGCAATACTTCATTTCCAAACCAAGTCAAGTTGACCACTGGCATTTAACACACCACCTAGTGTTTGCCGTTGCCTGATGCCAGTAAGAAATACATTGAAAGCTATAGTATAATGATAACCATTATTTGCCCTCAGTTAAAATTCTAGGTAATGGGTATGAGGTGCCCACAGCTTCATATTGCTTGAGACTACCCACTTTTAGGATATTTTAGAATAAAAGATCAGACCAGAAAGAAAAGTTTAAAGCTCAGAATCTCATAGAATAAATGGAAGATAACCAGCTAGTTCTGTTAAAGCAGACTCTATATTTTAAATTCAGTAAGGATTTAAGTATATTAATGGTTACTAGTTTCCTATAAATTAGTTTGGGGAGGTCCATGTAACACTGAAGTCATAGTTTACTGCCATGTTTTTCCAAAGTATGGTCACAGGTGTTTGGAATACGTATGATCTCATCTGAAAATAAAGAGTATATATACCTTTCAATTCTTACTATATCTTTCAACAGTGAGCTGTTCCTTAGCACTTTGAGTGTATCTGGCTTATAAACTACTATTTCAAGAGTATCTCTTATAGAGAGATCCAAGCATACCTGATGATTATAAAGACACAAGGTTATGATTGTTTTAATATCCAGTTTGAAGGGTATTAAAACAATATTAAGAATAACTAGGTGATCCTTCATTTCTCCCATTTTGCTAAAATACATTGGGGGAGAATAAAATTTCAAAGGCTACAGAAATAAATAAGTGTTAACAAATAAATACTTTCTGATTTTATAAAGTAACAGCCTTAGATAGAGCCACTTTTATTGTTTAAAAGAAGGTATTTTTAAGTAAATAACACAAATTAACCTCAGTGAGAAAATCATGGAAGAAAAATCTGTTTTTTTTCTCCTGTGCTTTGGGGAAGTGACTTACAAAAAGAAAATTATAATCACAACTAATACAAAAGATAACGTAAAATAAAAATCATCTATTGTCTAGGGTTTTCAATTGCCAACTAGTGTTTCCCACAGCATAAAGCAGCTCTAGAAAAATATTAAAATATAGTAAGTGTATTCAATACAATAAAAGCTAAAGCCTGACTGATACAAATGTCATTTTGAAAATTTATAAACACTGTTATTTCCAGTAGCTAATATTAAACTCACTCAGTTTACCATCCAGACCACGTAATGTGGACTTATAAGCCCTGAAGGGGCAACAGTCCACACAACATCCTTCCCTTTATTTTCTACATCATCACCAACAGTAATCATTCTGCAGTGAAAGCTTATTTTCCTCATCATACTGGTGCTATATGAAAGCATCCTTGGTTGATTTTTATGGCAAAATAGGCAAAGGCATAAATGAAACTCAAAAACTTCACTCTTTCACTGAGCTGTTGTGGGGAAGGCAACAGAGAAAGGAAAAGAAAGAAAGGGAGAATGGAGAAAAAAAGAGGTAAAGAGAATGGGGGTGGGAAAATTAAGACAGGAGGAATTAAGGTAGAGCTTCAGCAACTGGAAGGAGGGAAAATTAAAAACGGCACCAGAAAGATCTCCCTGTAATTGATTCATATAAACAATGTGTGGTAGTTGCATTTTGTAATGTGACTTCAATAGCCATCTAATATTTTACTGGAATGTATATTTCATATTTTAAAATATTTTGCACCAAGAAAGTTAACGTATGCTGCATTTGCACAGTAACTTAACTGAACATTTTTCTACCCCCTTCTCAAACCTGCTTCATCAATTGACAAATGCATTTGTCAGCATTTCAGACCACAGTAAAATAATAGCCCCAGAATACAATTTGTTCATACTCAGACATTTACAAAATGCCTTCTGGACTAGACTTTGTGTTTGTCCCTGAAAATACCAAGATGTGAAAGGTACACACACATACATATCCCACCCCAAGTGAGACTGATACAAAAACAGTAATTATAAAATAATGTGGCAAGAACAGGAATAAGATACATGCTCAGGTTTTCACCCAAAAGAGGATTTTATCTGGTAAGAACTTTAGCCTTTCTGTCATATTTTTGGCAACATTATTCAATTAAATTTTTTGACTTCTAATTTTATGTTTGGATTATAAAAAGTTTTACATTTTTATGTGGCAATATTGTTATCATTTCCTCTTAAAGTTCTTTTACTATTATTATGCAAGAAGTATTTGTATATCCAAACATTAAATATTTACTTTTACCTTCTAATTTTTTGTGTCATTTGTTATATTTTACTACTTAGCTATCTGTAATTAATTTTGTCAGATAATGTGACGTGAATTAAACCACACATTATCTGTGAGATTTTCCCAAGTTTCTGTAGCACCATTTACTGACTACATCCTTTCCACACTGAATGATCATATACAGTAGGTTCCTATAGAAACTGACTGGGAACTTCATCTGAAAACTCACCTGGACTTGTAGCTCCCACAATTACCACGTGTTGTGGGAAGAATCCAGTGGGAAGTAATTGAATCATGGAGGCGGGTCTTCCTGGTGCTATTCTTATGACAGTGAATAAGTCTCGCAAGATCTGATGGTTTCATAAAGGGCAGTTTCCCTGCACAAGCTCTCTTCTCTCATCTATGGCCATGTGAGATGTGCCTTTCACCTTCGGCCATGATTGTGAGGCCTCCCCAGCCAGGTGGAACTATGAGTCCACTAAATCTCTTTATTTTGTAAATTGCCCAGTCTCAGGTATGTCTTTATCAGCAGCATGAAAATGAGCTAACACACATGGAGCAGGGTAAGGAACTCAAGAGAACAAAACTTATATATTATCTTTGTTAATATCTTCAAATGATTAATAGATTTGTAGGTTTCATTTTCCCATCTCAACAGACAATTGATAATAGCAGGCAATACCTTTTTCTTGATTTTTCTGTTATTCCCTGCACACTGCCTTTAAACCCTCTCTCCAGACTCATTGTGGAACTGCCATAACTAATCCTCCTTCCCAACCCTATACTTTCTATTAATCACACTGCCTCCCATGCAGTTTCAAACATGTCTTCCAACTGTCTTGATATTATTTTTACAAATCAAATAATTGTCTTTTAAATAAATGTATAGAATTCCTTTTGCTCTGTGAAGGACCCATTTACTCTCATTGTCCAAATTAGTATCAATATCATTATGGTTATGGCATAGTTACGTCCCTTGGTTCATCAGAAGGATACTTAAATAGACACATACATTTTAGAAAGAATAGATTTAGGTGTATGTGCATAAATGGTGTATTTACATGTACTATTTGTGATGTGATGACTAATCTACATCACAAATGGACAAGTTCACACCTCGAAGAGGGAAGAATAAACAACTCACCTTGAAGATGATGGCCTAAAGCAAAAATATTTTAATTGAATGTTTTCTACTGTAAATAAATGGTATAAATTCTGTAAAAAAAAAAAAAAAAAAAAAAAAAATGAGCAGCTAGCTTGTCAGTTTCCCAAAAGAATAAACCCCGAATGACCATATGATCCAGACTTTCCACTTCTAGGTGTTTACCCAAGCAGGATGAAAACGTGCATATAAAATCCTGCACATGAATGTTATTCATAGTACCCAAAAATTGGAAAAAACACAAATGTCCATCAACAGTTCATGAGAAGATATATAAAATGTCCATACAACAGAATAGTATTCAGCAATGAAGTAGAGACCAATGCCACACATGCATGAACTTGAAAACCTAAGTGAAAGAAGCCAGTCACAAAAGACCACATCTTATAAGATTCCATTACATGAAATGTCCAGAAAAGACAATTTTTTAGAGACAGAATAATTTTTGTCTGCCTAGGATTAGAGGAAAAAAGAAAGAAGAGACAGTGACTGTTAACAGGTACAGAAATTCTCTTCAGGATGGCGTAAATGTCCTTAAATTGACTGTGGTGTGGTTATATACTTTGTGAACATTCTAAAAACCACTAAATTATACATATGAAATCGGTGAATAGTATGGTATGTGAATAGTATGGTAAGTATTTCCATACAGCTGCTTTTTAAAATGTAAAATCAAAATAACAAAACAAAAAAGTCCCCCAAACCTTGTAGTGGTGATACAGTTGCTAAGACTGTCATATTACCCACCTCAGAGACTGTAATTTCAATAGTGATGCATCCATATTCTTCCAGTCTCTTAAATCACTGCCATTGAGCAATGGTTCAATTTGCAGTATATAGCTAATAAGTCAATTAACATTGAAGAGCAACTAGATGACAAATTTTCTATTCAGATTGATGAAACCACAATTACAGACAATAAAGCTCTTCAATACATTTGTACACAATTTTGATAATGACTATAAACTGTAAGAAGAGACGTTGTTGGTGAATTCTTTAGAAACTGGCTATAGTGAAGCATCTGTTTTTACTTCTGTAAAAACTTGATTTGATTTTTTAAAAAAGTGCTGGTCAGGAACTCTGGCTCACCCCTGGAATCTGGGCACTTTGGGAGGCCAAGGCAGGAGAATCGTTTGAGGCCAGGAGTTTGAGACCAGCCTAGGCAATGTAGCAAGACCTTGTCACTACAAAAAATTTGAAAATTAGCCAGACATGTTGGAACCTGCCTATAGACCCAGCTACTGGGAAGGCTCAGGTGGGAGGATCACTTGAGCTCAGGAATTCCACCTGCAGTAAGCTATGACCTTGTAGTGACATTCTACAATGTTGCCCAGCCTGGGCAACAGAATGAAACAGTCTCTCTCAAGCTCTCCCTCTCTCTCTCTATATATATATATGTATATATGTATATATATGTATGTAAAATACACATGTGTGTACATATATACACATGTGTATGTGTATATATGTGCATATATTTATATATAATTACACATATAATTATATATGTGTAATATATAATTATGTGTGTGTGTGTATACACACTTGGGCTACTGATTGGAGTAACCTCCATGGTTAGAAGCTATAAAAGTTTGACAAACCCACCTAAAAAAGTATGTCCTGAAGTTCTTGCAATATACTGCACCGTGCATCAGCATTAACTAATTGCACAATGTTGGTCCAGTTCTTTATCCCTCTCTCAGTATAACAGTCTAAAATAATCAAGTAAATCCATATTCCACACATATAAAAAAGTTGAGCAGCTAGTAAACAAAATAAACTATCTTGTAGAGATGTATACAAAAAAGTGCTCTAAAAATTTGTTATTTTGACATTAATATAGTAAGAACTATAGTTTAATATTACTTTATCAATCTGAGCTTCTCATTAATAATAAAGACTTAAAGTGGTGGTAGCAACAAAAACATTCACTCTCCTTAGTCTAATGCATCAGATTAAAATGCCCTTATATGAAATGATATCATTTATCATAGTAATGAGTATAAAGTACTGGATCAAAAATAATTCACATTCTCCTACAGGGTCCAGACTTTTCTTGGGCTTTCCTTGCCATGTAATCGACTCAAAAAATATTAACCTATTCTTCTGCACAACTGTTTATATTTTCATTAGTCTCCTTTTAAGAACTTTGGTGCGTCTTGCTGCCTGTATGGAAAGTCTCTAAATCTAGATTAAGGAGTCTCTCATCAATCATTTAGATACTGAAGGGGTTATCTGATGCTGCTCAAAGGCACCTCTTTGCCAAATTTTCTAGAACATTCATTCCAGGAGTGGATTTATCAGAAATCACATGGATAAAAAGAAAGTTACTTAAGTATAAAGATGTTCCAGGCCGTGTGCAGTGGCTCACGCCTGTAATCCCAGCACTTTGGAAGGCCAAGAAAGGCAGATCATGAGGTCAGGAGATCGAGACCATCCTGGCTAACACGGTGAAACTCCGTCTCTACTAAAAATACAAAATTAGCCAGGCACAGTGGCACGCGCCTGTAGTCCCAGCTACTCAGGAGGCCGAGGGAGGAGAATCCCTTGAACCCAGGAGGTGGAGTTTGCAGTGAGCCAAGATCGCGTCACTGCACTCCAGCCTGGGCAACAGAGCGAGACTCCCGTCTCAAAAGAAAAAAAAAAGATGTTCCAACAAGATGGATATTAGAACTAAATTAATCAAATTGATCACATAATAGAAACAAAATTTTATCAATACCATTAATACATGTAAAACACCTAGAACAATGTCTGCGTATAACAAACAATAAATGTTAAGTATCACGCTACATACATAAATTAATAAGCATTATATAGTGCCTTGAGCCAGCCAGCCACAATGTGCTAGGAAAACACTACCCAATGGAACAGCCAATTTTCTCCTCTGTCCAATTACTGTCTAG
Source organism: Rhinopithecus roxellana (assembly GCF_007565055.1). Lineage (NCBI taxonomy): Eukaryota > Metazoa > Chordata > Mammalia > Primates > Cercopithecidae > Rhinopithecus > Rhinopithecus roxellana. The sequence continues at coordinate 59,761,049 of NC_044554.1, forward strand.
CAAATTGAAGAGCAGATACAGCTCACATATCCAGCAATTTCATGAATCTTCATAATAACCAAGAACTGAAAGTAAACAAAAATGGCCTCTCAAGGGACAAGACAGATGTTAAAATTTCACAAACCTTATTACTCACCTCAGGTCTATTTACTTTTACTTTACACAGAGCAACACATTCTTATATCCGATTTCTAACTCCAAAAGAAAGAAGGAAACAAAGACTACTAGAAGACAGTAAGCTATGAGCAAGAAGAAAATGCCTGAAACAAACAAATAACAAATTAAATACAAATCAGACCCAAGAACACAAAAAGACAGGATGCTGGATCACTTACATCAAGGACAATCAGACTGAAACTTTAGTATAGTATGCTGTTTGGAGCTGCTAATGACAACCTGAAGTTATCAATACAAAAGTGTCTCATGTTTAAAATATTATGTTCAAAAAGACAGAAAAATACGTAAAATATCTTAGAATGCTTTTCCTAGAAAACAGGTAAAACTTTTGATGATAAAAATGATATCAAGCCAGGTGTGGTGGCTTGTGCCTGTAATCCCAGCACTTTTGGAAGCCAAGGTAATAGATCGCTTGAGTTCAGGAGTTTGAGACCAGCCTGGGCAATGTGGTGAAACCTTGTCTCTACCAAAAATACAAAAATTAGCCAGTCTCATAACCCAGTAAGTCTCAAAAATAGGTAAATAAATAAAAATTTAAAAATAAAATAAAAATACCAGACATACAGTTAAAAGTTTCATATACTTTATTTATTTATATATTTTTTTGAGATGGAGTCTTGCTCTATTGCCCAGGCTGGAGTGCAGTGGCGCAATCTCGGCTCACTGCAGCCTCCGCCTCCCGGGTTCAAGTGATTCTCCTGCCTCAGCCTCCCAAGTAGCTAAAACTATAGGTGCACGCCACCATGCCCAGCTAGTTTTGTATTTTCAGTAGAGACAGGGTTTTGCCATATTGGCCAGACTGGTCTCGAACTTCTGGACTCAAGGGATCTGCCTGACTCGACCTCCCAAGGTGCTGGGATTACAGGTGTGAGCTACCACACCTGGCCAGTTTCATATAATTTATTTTCCATTTTAACTGCTTCCCTGAGGATGAGAATGATCAACCTTAATATAACAGATTGAGGCTTAGAAAGAGTAACTTGCCAAAAATCAGATGACTAAGACCGCGCTTAACCACAGCGCAGCATGACCTAAACTCAGTTAACTGTCCAGTTTCTTTGTTTGTTTGTTTGTTTTTGAGCTAAGCTCTCCCTCACTACACTAACTTCTTTGAATGTCTTGTGCACATTGATCTTCTTCCTCACTGGGAGCCTTCACAACTATCTTCCCTAGGTTTGGCATTCCCTTTCTTGCCTCTGCTCCATCTCCCTGATGCTAGGATCCTTCAGAGATCTTCCCCAGAGAAGATTTCTGACTCTATAGACTAGGCTAGATCCTGTACTATGCATTTTCTTTTTTCTTTCTTTCTTTTTATTTTTTTGAGACGGAGTCTCGCTCTATCGCCCAGGCTGGAGTGCAGTGGCATAATCTCAGCTCACTGCAACCTCCTCCTCCTGGGTTCTAGCAATTCTACTGCCTCAGTTCCTGAGTAGCTGGGATTATAGGCACGTGCCACCATGCCTGGCTAATTTTTATATTTTTAACAGAGATAGGGTTTCCCCATGTTGACCAGGCTGGTCTCGAACTCCTGCCCTCCCTCAGGTGATCCACCTGCCTCGGCCTCCCAAAGTGCTGGGATTACAGGTGTGAGCCACAGTGCCAGTGCATTTTCAAAGCACTCTATACCTTCCTTTCACAGTAGTTATCACAACTTAACAACTATTTGTGTGATATTTGCTTAATATACATTTCCCCTGCTAGACTATAATCTCCAGCAGAGTAGGATCCATTTTGTCTCATTGATATCTGAATCCTCCAAGCTGAGCAGGTGGAGAAAAGTAAGAATGCTGTGCTGTGGCTAAGCGTGAAGTGGTAGGAAGGAATGGGAAGGGCGGGGAGGGGAGGATTTCACACAGGACTACCATTCACTAAATATTTACTTCACAGGTACTGTTTCTGCATTTGCTTTACAATGATTATACTTAAGGGAACCAGAATACGTCACCCCAAAAAGAAAGAATGCTGCGCTGTGGTTAAGTGTGAAGTGGTGGGAAGGAATGAGAAGGGAGGGGAGGGAGGATTTCGCACAGGACTAAATTCATTCACTAATATTTACATCACAGGTACTGTGCCTGCATTTGCTCTACAATGATTATACTTAAGGGAACCAAAATATATCACCCCGAAACATGCCACTTTGGCATAAAGATGATTCTGAACTGAAGGCAACTGAGAAAAAGCAGAAACAGGAATAGCTCTCTGCCCTCCCCCATCTGCCTAAAAGCAGGCATTAATTCTCCCTTGCGAAGGCCCACTCCGACCCCCATGCCAGGAAATGAAGAACAATCCTTATCACCAGAGACAGAGAGAGCACTGAGATGAGTCTGCATAATCAACCCTTACAAAATAAACCTTATCTACCATTAGTTTCCCCCATATATTTAATCTTCCCACAATTTTTTTTTGCCCCCAGAAACCCAAACCCTCTTTGCCTAGTCAATTCTCAACAATTTAGTACCCTTTGTTAAAATTGTATATAAGCCCCCCAATCTAACTACTTCTTTGAGATTTCACTTCCTTTCTGATTCCACACATGTAAAATTTAAAATAAAACTGGTATGCTTTTTATTTTGTTAATCTTGTTAATTTGTCTTTTTTTATTGTTTAATTCACAGACCTCAAGCACACACCTAAAGAGGGTATGTAGCCAGGATGTCTGGAGCCTAAATGTTCTGGATTAACACTTACAAAATGTAGGTATCTTACCTACCAGTAAAGAAAAGAGAAAGAAAAATGATGCAGATCTCGTGGATATACTCTTTCGGCTTTTCTTTCTTTTATAAATAAGTTATAAGAGCATATTAAGATTATGTACCGGACACTACAATTCTGAACTTTAAGATGGTTCTTACTTGCCAAACCATATGAGCAATGAAAAAGTCACAACTTGTGCATTACCAGGACTATGACAATACAGTCACTACGGCTTCTGGTGTGATGTATACCACTCTGTCCTTAATGAGTGAATAAACTATCAAGACAATACTAAGTAGTCATTTGAAGCCCTGTGGGTCCCACTATCACCACCCACAGTGCATTACTGAAAATCACTATAATGGTGTGGGTTGTTTTAATACATGCTTTTGAAACAATTCTATTGCTCGCATGCTTTCAGTGTTTAGACTGCTAAACAAATGATCTCGTAAGGTATTTCATTTAATCCTCACAACAACTCCACGAGGAAGTCTGTATTATCACCTTTTAGAGATAAGAAAACCACATGTTTTAGAGACGAGTAGTTAGGCAATTTGCCAAAGGTCACTAGCCTATTAAGCAGAGCTAAGATTCAAAGTCACGTGTGTTAAGGACTTGAAGAGCAATGTTCAGAGCAGCATACTCACAATAGTCAAAAGGTGGATGCAACCCAATGTCCATCAACTGATTAATGGATAAACAAAATACAGTATACTCATTCAATAAAATACTATTCAATAAGAAAAAGGAATGAACTACGGATACGTGCTAAATTATAAATAAACCTCCAAACATTATGCTCACTAAAACAAGGTCATACTAAAGACCACATCACGATTCTATTTATATGAAATGTCCCAAAAGGTAAATACACAGAGACAGAAATTAGATTGGTGATCTTCTGAGGCTGAGGTGGGGATTTACTGTAAACAGGAACAAGGGATAACATAAATGGGTTGACATGCTCTAAAACTGAATTGTGGTAATGTTTGTAAACCAGTAAATTCACTAAAAATTACTGAATTGTACATTTAAAAGGGGCGAATTTTATGTTCTGTAATTACGCCTCCATAAACTTGTTAAAAATAAAACAGGTGTATCTGACTCCAAAAGATACACCATTTCACTAGGTGAAAAGAAGAAGAAAGAAAAGATTAAGATGACGGGGACCCAGTGATACATGTGGAATAATTTACAATGAACTTACAAAGTCATCTGTAAAAATACCTCATAGGTTTTAAAGAGATACCCTTCATTAACAAAGACAGACAATGCCATCTTCAATATAAATAGCAAGGTTTGCTTACAAGTAACAGAAAATCCAAATAAATTGGTTAAACAAGACAGACATGTATTTCTCTCTCCAATCTGACAGTACACAGTCCAGGGCTGGAAATGTTGGTCTGTGATCATGTTGCATCAAGGCTCCTTCCTGCTCTACTAGTGCTTGGCTTCCAATTTCAAAGTGGCCTCAGAGTCCGGGATGGCCACTAAAACATCCAAATGCCAGGGAGAGAGGAAGAGGAAGGGTTATAAAAGAGTACCTTCCAGCTGAGCCTTCTTTAAGGAATTTTCTCAGAAGCCCTATCCAACTACCTCTGCTTGTATTTCAATGGTTGCACCCAACTGCAAAAGACACTGAGAAATGTATCACTGGGAATACTGCCACCTTAAATATAATCAGAAGGGGTAAAAAAGGAGGAGAAAGGGGTGAGTAATTGGATACTAAGCAACCAGCAGTTTCTACTATGTGCCTTCTAAAATTGCTCAGGACCAAAAATAATCCAAAGAAAGTCTGGAGTAAAAACTCAACAGTAACGTACAACAAACATGTAGCACAATGATAATATCTCTCTACAGCATTTTATTATTTTTCAATAGTGTGGTATGCCTTATAAGCATCTAAACCGACTACTCACTTTCAATTCACAATTAGTACGAAATCTCTATTGGAATAACAGTTTGGATGCTACTCCTTCATCCTCTTCCTGCTTTCCCATCTCTAGTTTTACAATTCATGCATAAAACCCAAATGGAGGAGACTGGTACAAACACCCTGATAATTGTTAATTTGTGACTGTAGCTACAGGTTTTATGTCATTTGATGGAAATGTCTCTTTTCAAATTGCTCTAGGCCCAAGGGAAAAGGTATAAGGTTGATGATCTCTTACAGTGCATGCATAATTCTATTAGGTTTGATCTTCTCCAGGGGAAATAAGATAATTCCTAAGTGCTACAATGTCAAAGAGGAAACAAAAGTAGTTGGTCACAGGCAATAAGGCTATCCTGATTAGCACCACCTTTCATCATTATTATTACAAGGTTTAGAGTAGTGCTTCTCAAAGTGTGTTCCCTCCATAAGCATCATAAAAGGACTTGTTAGAAATGCAAATTTTCAGACCCCATCTCAGACCTACTGTGTCAGAAACTCAAGTAATGGGGTCCTGCAAGCTGTGTTCACAAGACTTCCAGGTATTTGATGCACCCCAAAGTTAGAGAACACCATCTCACGAAATACTTCATATTTCATTTCTTTCACTGAAAAGACATAAGTTCTTAAGGACAATGATATAAGAAATACCATGATGTATTATTCAGTTGGGTACCTTTGTAGCTATGGATTAAACAAACAAAATCTGTGTATTTGTTACTGATTTTTCTTTTCTTTTCTTTTCTTTTTTTTTTGAGACAGAGTTTTGCTCTTGTTGCCCAAGGCTGAGAGAGTGCAGTGGTGCGATCTCAGTTCACTACAACCTCTGCCTCCCAGGTTCAAGTGATTCTCCTGCCTCAGCCTCCCGAGTAGCTGGGATTACAGGCATGCGCCGCTATGCCCAGCTAATTTTGTATTTTCGGTAGAGACAGGGTTTCACCATGCTGGCATGACTGGTTTTGAACTCCTGACCTCAGGTGATCCACCCGCCTCGGCCTCCCAAAGTGCTGGGATTACAGTACTGATTTTTCATGTTACCAGAAGAGGAATTATAATGCTGCAGTTTATAACTTAACACTTTACACTTCAGAACTAGCCAGTGGTGACAGGGAAAAAAGTCAACTGGTCATGCTAAAATTCTTCCAGTCATGTTCAGCTATGGTCATCAACACAGGAGTGATTCCCATGCTTTCTACAAGGAAATATATGTTGGGCCACATACTGGGCCAACCATTGCTAGACAAGAAAGCTATGCCCTATTTGCATGGCACATGTATTTTACCTTGAGAGCACATCTCAACAGACTGAGATTCTAATTTTGGATTCTGCAACGGTACTACCTTCAGTAAACTGTTAAATATCTATTCTTCCCTTCTGAAAAGCACAGATGCTGCCCACTCACAACTGATCCAGAAGGATATTATGATGCTGACAGTTTATAAAACAGACTGATTTTAAGAAGAAATGCAGTCATGTTGCTACTTAGTAACAAAAGATTTGAGATTTAATTTAAAAACTTAGTGAAATCTTGAAACTTCATGTTAATAGGAAATTTTTTTAGACTACTAAATAAGCTAGATAGGTATATCGACTAATGTTAATTAACACATTTATATATTTTTTTTTTAAGTTGAGAAACAAAGTTAATAAGGACTGTGAGAGACTAGAAGTGATTCCCCAAGGAAAACTGTAATATCTACTTACTTTATGGTCTTTTAAAAACATCCATCTGAAAGACATCATACTATCAAAAAATACTACTATAATAGCTTTGAAATTATTTTTAGAAAAATCATCTTTGTCCCCAAATTAAATCTTATCTAAATGTCTGACTAAGAGGAAAAGTATTTGTAATACATTTGTATCTAGAATATATAGCGTATCTAAAAATCAGTAATTAAAAAAAAGTCCAATAAAAATAGGAAAGAGGTATTAGGGATTATTTTTAGACTCGATAATAATTAAGTGAAAAACTACAAATGTCAAATAAAGGCAAAAAATATGCTAAACCTGGTTAGTAATCAGGTACACACTCTAATCAAGTTGGTAAAATTTCAAATTTTAAGGCCTAAAATTTAAATTTAAAAAATTTGGTAATATTAAATGATGTCAAGGATGAAAAGAAATGATGTTTCCATAGATTTTGAAAGAAGTATAAACTAGGAAACACTGGAAAGTAATTTGTTAGTCTATCAAATGTTAGATAAGACTATCTTTTTAATCCAATGATTCATCTTCTAGATACCTACATTAAAGGAGTATCACAAATGTTCATAAAAGTCTGTATTGCAATTTTTGAAATAGCAAAATTTAGAAAATATGTCTGTGTGAAATCCCAAGATACAAAACCAAAAAAATTAAGCATCCCTGGATGAAGCTTTCAAGAGGGAATTGAGAATTCTGATCGCCTAATTTCTTATACCTTTCCAGACCTCTAACTGTTCTAGGGAACACAGAGTTTTAAAACTGCTAGAGTAGCTTAACTCAGAAGATGCTTCCTAGCCCCAGGGAAGAATGTAATTTTTTGAGGGGTTTAATATCACTAATGATTATCCAAACTTTAATTACAGACATAAGTACATTTAGATTACCAGAACATTACCATGAGTGCCATCTACAACCTAAAACAATCATATTAAAGAAATATATCCTCCCTAATTTATTTAGGTATTCTAAAACATATCCTATCACCCAATTACCAAATATAATACAACTAACAAATAAGCCAACCACTAAATAGGATATGAATATTTTTCAAAGTATTTTTCCAGCATATCTCTCATTTAAAAAAAAAAAATCTAGTTGAAGAAGGCCATTTGAAAGTATTTACATATTCCATTGAACATAACAAAAAGGAACTGTTCATTCATCCTGTACTAAATGCTCCTGACGGACACTGCCTGCACAGTGAGTAAGCAGGAGACTTCCGCAGTAGCTAATGGCAATTAAGCTGAACACAACCACAAAATCATAGCAACTGAAACTCCCAGAGAGAAATGCAAAAAGTCATCCAAGCTACTAATCATTTATAACTTTTTTTTATATTATTTAAAAGAATCTAACTACAGAACATCAAGCTTTTGTTACTATACTATCAAGCTTATGTTACATTATCAAGCAATTAGAGAAAAATCTGAAAAACTTAATGTGATCTAAGATAGTACTAAATTCTTAGAAGACTCAGAATGGGTATGAGATATCTAACTTAGGAGGTCTTGCAATTAGCTGGACCTCACAGAAGGTTCATATAAGATACAAAGAGAAGTTCTTGATGTTACATTAGAAAAATTTTCATTGCTATAGTTAGTTTCATGCCACTAAAACAAAATATTTCCATTAAATACAGGATGTCATAGTTAACCAAAAATTCTTTTTCACTGACCACTTTCTTACGGGCTGCAAAAATCATACAATTCAAACTCTGAAAATTGCAGACAAGAGCAGACTATTAAACAATTAAAATGAACCCATAATTTTGGAAAAATCGGGCTCAGAGACAAAAGTGCGGTTATCAAAACCGGCAGGAGGGCACAGGAAACAAAAGCCAAAATCGGACTGTGGTTCTTGGGAATCATTAAGAACTCATCTAAATGTGTTTTTCAAAAAGTGGATAGAAGATTTTCACACTATAAACCTTAAGTGTCCATTTGCCTGCCTTTCCTCTAACTTATTCAAGACACTGCTTGAGTCTCACAGCCTACTCTTCTTCAACAAACTAGCAGCCTTTTCCTTAGGCAGAGTCTAGAGTTTTTCTTTCCATCTATTACTGTTTTAAAAGCTCAACTCCAGCGTTTCCATCTATCTCATAGATGACTCATAACATTTCAATCTCCGACCTGACTCTCTGCCAACCCATTGCTTTGAACCCTGAGGTTTCCATATTTCATTTCACTGGCCTACACTCACTTTCATGCTCACAAAAATCTAATTTCATAAATTAGATTGACTACTATCCTAAGAAAATAGGGTTCTTTGTACCTACACTACTTCTGCTAGAGTAGGAAATTCTCATGAAAGCAAGTATTTAGATGAGAAGTGGAAAAGAGTTCCAGACACTCAATAATAACAGTTATCCCTACAGAAATATCAATCATAGATATTTAATAAATATCTCTTCAGATATAATCATATAAACACACATTAGTTGATCACTATTAAAGATTAATTATATCATACTAAAAACTAAAGGCATTCTTTTCCACCCATCACCAGCAATGATTTTTAAATATTCTTCCACATCCGTCATCTACCATGATATAAACTGAGCATAAGCAAATCAAGCAAAGCAAAAATGAGCCAGTAGAACAGGTGACACCCTCACCTCACCACTGGGAATTCAACATGATAATATGATTATTATCAACTCTTAAAGCCTCTTAAAGCAAATCAAGTTCCTTAACTAAATGATCAATTGAGCTATATCAAACTGTACTTTTAAAAAAACTTCACATTAAAGGAGAAAAAGCAAACAAACAAACCTAGAATAGCTATGCTTTTCTGCTTTTCTACTCCATTAAATAATCCTTGTTTTCTTTCAAATGATTCACACTTAATTACTATGCCTCTCTTAATTTTCTCAATTTTTATAAATTCAATTTCTCTGCCTACCTGTGATGTTAATATAATTAATATTAAATGTTACTAAGCATTTAAATATAGGTTAGATGTATTTAATTCATATTTATTACAAAAGGATATCATTTTATGTGCTTTTACTAAAGCTGTTATATTGTTTTCTTCTGTTGATAATAAGGCTCTCCAACTTGGGAACTGTATTTGTATATGTATTTATGAATATGTGTGTGTGTATATACGTGTTTACATATATACACACATCTATACATATCTACACGTGTATATATACACATATCTACACGTGTGTATATATACATATATATACACATATATATACACACACACGTAACAATAGCATTTTGTAAACCTAATGAAAACTTGGTAACTTCTTCCTGCTCCCCAACCCTCTAATCTGAAGACACTGCTGGGTGTCACAGACTCCCTGAAGGCTACCCATGTACCCTCCCCCAAACCACCCAACACATAGACACACATAGATTAAGAATCCCTAAATTCATATGCTTAGGCTCCCTTTGTTATGGACCTGGTAGAAACATTTCCCAACAAAGAAAATATCCATAAATATAACTATAAATTCTTTCCACAAATGTTTATTGGATGCTGAAAGGCATGTAATCATAATCATCAATATCTAAAAACATGAAGATCAGCATTGATAACTGATGACTACAAATCTGACAAGATCAACTCTTCAACCTCTGACTGGCAGTTTTCTTCCTTTTTCCCCCAAGATTAAACTGCAGCCAATTTTCATCCAGGCAGTGATAGATACTCTTCATCAACAAAGGAAGGAGGATTAAGCAAGACTGACAAACAAAGCTGAGAATCCATAGTAGGATTGCAAGAATGATAGGCTAGATCAATGGATCATGTTCCTAAATCAGAGGGGCTTTAGAAAGAAAAATGCAATAGCAAAAATCTCTGATTATATCCAAATGACATATGGCCTCTTCCATTCATTTTTAGTGTAGTCTGGTATCTGCTTATGAAGATGTTTTTTAAAACAACTTCCCAGATTCTAACAAAAAGTCCTATCCCTTATTTAAATAGAGAAACCAACGCTAGGAGAATATGAGAGAAACCAGATTCACACAAGACTGTCAATCAGTTCTCAGCCCCTCTCCCACCCTGGGCCAAAGACACGTTGTTCACTTGTGTTCCCTCTTAGAACTGGATGCCAACGAGTTCCCTAACATCAATAAGCAAGCAATCCATAAATAGTACATATTACTAATTTTAATATTTATAGTGTACTATTTTTATACTATTTATAGATAGGCAATTCATCATACATGCAAATATGAAAACAAGGTAATGAAGAGAAGGTTGGATGATTCAAAAATACTGACAAGGTCTCTTAAAAATCTTAGAACCTATTGAATAAAGAACAGAGGCATATGAGTTTTAACTTGGCAGAATGAATTAAAACAAAGGATACACTGCTCCTCTATTTCTCTGTGAAAATTAGATGTCCAGATTAAGAGGAGACAAGATGAAAAATATTTTCCAGAACAAATGAATTTTTCATTATGTTGCATTCCTCAGGGAACACCAATTACACTGATGACAGAATACACTTTGTTTTACAGCAAACCTGGGATTGCCTTACTTCTTATCTCAGGCACCTAAGCTTGACAAGGTCACTTATCAATAAGTGGTCATCTATGGCTTGACATAACTCACTACCTAAACTGTGTTTTGAGTGACTTAAAAAAGTGAAAAACACCAATGAAAAGAAACAGACCCCTCCCCACCGTCAAAAAAAAAAAAAAGCAAGAAGCTCCCTTTTCCAACAAGAGAAATTTTGGCCTCTCTCCAACATATATAAACATTTTAAATATTTGTTCAGCCACTGAATATCCAAGAGAAATTTATGAGAGAAAAACTGAATAATAAGTAACAATGACGGAACAAAACAATATTGCTGTGCTCCTAAAACATACTTGCAGCAAACATTTACAACAGATATTTTGCATAGCAAATAGGCCACAACAGAATCAGTCTTTTCAGGTTCTTCCATTTCAGATCTGTTGTTCTTTCCCTCCTCTGAATTTCCCACTGCCGTAACAGCAATCTCAGAATCAAAATCAAAAGACTCTTTTTTTTTTTTTTTTTTTTTTTTACATATAATTTCACACTCCCCCACTCCCGCTTTGCTGTCAAGTGTCTGACCCTGGTTTGATAATCTCATTTCCTGAGAATCAAAAAGCTGGAAATTTAAGCTTCCTCGAGTGTTAATTGCGGCCCTGCTCCATTGCTAATCAAAAAATTGGATGTTTTGCATGAAAATGCTTCTCTAATTAATTCTCAGTCATAAATCGCCCTGGTTTTAATAACCCCTCCTTGATTGGATAGCCTTTGAAGAGACAGTGCAGCTAATCCGCTAAACCAGAAAAAACACACGCAGAGGAAATAATAAGTGGGCTTACAAGGTATGAACTAGATGATTGCATTAATACTGTCAAACCAAAAAAGTGAGTTTCCTTTCCAAGTCTTCCAGACCTCACCCTGTACCCCAATAAAATAAACCACGAAACTAGGAATCATGAACAAAGGCAACTGTCAAAGAGGTCATGCATCAGAAGTCAAATCTTTTCACCCTACTTTCTCATAAAACAGCCATTCCCATCATTTTTAAAAAAAGAAGTTTCCCTTGACATTATTCCCCTAGAAACCAGAGATCCAGCAATGTCCACTTGTCACAATGTCTATTTTAATAAGACAAGGTTTGTGCTTCTCCCCTTCTGTTTCTGACTGACAATATATTATCACACATATCTCTAAGAGGTGCTGAACTGAATTTTCATTATCTAAAATGTCAAGATTCATTTTTGTCATCAGAGAACACAGCTGGTCTACACCGGCAGCCCTCTGATTAATTCAAATGGAACAAGTCACCTATACATAACTTCATTTTCCCTAGACTAGTCCTTGCATTCTGAAAGTTTTAATTCACAGCTTCTCAGTTTAAGATACCATTTGCTGCCATGGTGGCACTCAAAGAAAAACATAAAGTCTTAATTATCAGAGCTTTGCATTAGCCCTGTGATTACTAATAAAGCAACAATTGGGAATTTTTATCTTCAAAGCAGGACTTATTCAGAACTTACCCACAAACTTCCAGAAGATGCTGGAAATATAGATATATACAATAATGAGCATTTTATGAGTATTTTTAGTAAGCATTATTTTTAATGTGTAATTATATATATACATATATGTCATACACACACAAACATATACATATATGTATGGCTTTCCAGTTGACTCGTAAAATAGTTACATGTATTTTCTCTGTATTTAAAAACTTCATGGAGGTAGACACAAGTTATTCCAAAAGACATGACCTATAATAAGAGGTTTAGACGAATTCTCACAGGATAAAAAGGATTTGAGGTTGATTCTAACTTGGATATAGAAGGCCTGAATCCACATTCGTGTGGCCTCCTACATCAATAAGATGTTCTATTAAAAATAAACCACCATAATGAGACACCACTACACACCCAGCACAATGTCTAAAATTAAAAGAACGAACAATACCAAGTGCTGACACACATTGTTGCTGGGAACATAAAATAACACATTCATTTTAGAAAACTGGGAATTTCTTTAAAAGTTAAACATATACTAATCATATGACCTAAGAATCCCACTCTTAGGTGTTCCTCAGGGAATACTGTCCCACACAGACACCTACACACAAATGTTCACAGCAGCATTATTCACAATAACTAAAAACTAGAAACAACCCAAACGTACATCAACAACTGCAGGGATAAGCAATAAGTGGTATCTCCATATGATAGAGTAAGTACTACTCAGCAGTGAAAGAACAACTAAGAATGCGACACTGAGGATGAATGCCAACATCATCATGTGGAGTGAAAGAAGCTGGTCATAAAAACTGTCTATTGTATGATTCCAGTTATATCAAATTCTAGAAGTCAAAAGCTCATCTATTATGACATAAAACATTTTAACAGTTACCAAAGGCTTGAAATCAAGGGAGAAACACTGAAAAGGACACAAAGAAACTTCTAGGTAATGAAAATGCTCTGTATCTTAATAGTGATATTATTTTCACAGGTGTATACATCCACCAAAACTTATCAAATTGTTCATTTTAAATAAATGTGGATTATATAGAAAATATCTCAATAAAGTGGAAAACACACAAGCCATTTCAAATGCAAGTTATTTTGCAAACCCTATATAATAACTATTATGTAACAACTTTGTCCTTCATTGGTTTTGTGACTTTGGTCAAGTTACTTAATCTCCATGAGCCATATTTTTTTCCTTAGCTATAAAAGAAATGAAATAACAAGGCATATTAGTCCATCCTCACACTGCTATAAAGAAATACCTGAGACTGGGTAATTTACAAACAGAAGAGGTTTAACTGGCTCACAGTTCTGTAGGCTGTACACGAAGCATAGTGGTTTCTGCTTCTGGGGAGGCCTCAGGAAATGTATAATTATGGCAGAAGGTAAAGGGGAAACAGAAGGTAAAGGCGCTTCTTACATGGCAGGAGCAAGAGAAAAATCTCAGGAGAACCCTGTCACAAGAACGGCACAGAGGTGAATGATGGTGCTAAACCTGACATGAGAACTCTGTCCCCGTGATCCAATCACCCCCATCACACCCCACCTCCCACATTGGAGATGACAATTTGACAGGAGATTTGAGCAGGGACACATATCTAAACCATATCAAAAGGCCTACTTGACAAAATCATTATGAGAACAAAATAGTTATGTATATACCCTAAATAATTCCATCTCAGTCACTTCATGCTCTTCTCTCAAATAACATTAGTTTCTCTTAGCTTCCTTCTTAATATAATCTAATCTGTGATATATTCCTGTATATCTCCAAGTATTATCCGCTTATGGAAAAAACCTCTAAACTTGAAGGGAAAATACCTAAGCTACTGTCTCATTCAGGCATTTGTTTAATAATATTGAACTTCTTTTACTTTTAATAAGCATGATTATGTATTAGGTGCTTACTACACTAGTGATTGGTATATACTGACTTGGTCCCTGACTGCAAGGAACTTAAAATGAATGATAAATACACATTTCGAACAACAGCAAATAATTAAATAACTAAGTATGCCAATTGAATAATGTAAGTATGCCATGTGCTACAAAGTAGGAAGCTGACCTGGTCTGGGGTAATTTTCTTTTTTTTTTTCCAAAAAGCTTCCCGAAGGAAATAATGGTTAAGAGAATAAAAGAAGAAGATATACTACCTGTAAAATGTTTTAGAATACTGATTGACATATGGTAAGTACTTAATAAGCATTATATAAAACTCTTATTATACAGAGAGGATTAGCTTAAAGATGGCATTAATTATCAAGAATATGGAAGGAAGCCAATTCCATGTACAGACAGCGGCATGCAAGGAGGCTTCAAGGCCTGAACAAGCACAGCATATTCTGGGAAGTCCACAATGCTATGATTTTCAAAAGAGGCCAAGAAGCTGCTGCATATAGTGGTGGCTCAATCATGCAGAACTTTATTAGGCATATTGAGGACATGGGGCTTAGTACTAAGTACATAAGAAATTGTTAACCACCTTTAACTCACTATAGTTCTGGTATAAAGAATGGCTTGGAGGGATAAGAGATAGAAGCAAGAACAACCAAGAGATGATGGCAGTTAGAACCTGTGTAGAAGCAAGGGACATTTTATTTTTGTTTGTTTGTTTTTGAGACGGAGTCTCACTCTGTCACCTAGATTGGAGTGCAGTGGTATGATCTCAGCTCACTGCAAGCTCCACTTCCCAGGTTCACACCACTCTCCTGCCTCAGCCTCCCAAGTAGCTGGGACTACAGGGGCCCACCACCACGCCCAGCTAATTTTTTGTATTGTTAGTAGAGACGGGGTTTCACCATGTTAGCCAGGATGGTCTCGATCTCCTGACCTCGTGATCCGCCCATCTCAGCCTCCCAAAGTGCTGGGATTACAGGCATGAGCCACCATGCCCGGCTGCTAGGGACATTTAAAAAAGAAACAGTTTTGATTTGCATTTCTCTGATGGCCAGTGATGACGAGCATTTTTTCATGTGTCTGTTGGCTGTACGCATGTCTTCTTTTGAGAAATGTCTGTTCATAACCCTTGCCCACTTTTTGATGGGGTTGTTTATTTTTTTTCTTGTAAATTTGTTTGAGTTCTTTAGGTTCTGGATATTAGCCCTTTGTCAGATGAGTAGATTGCAAAAATTTTCTCCCATTCTGTATAAGATATCATCTCACACCAGTTAGAATGGCAATCATTAAAAAGTCAGGAAACAACAGGTGCTGGAGAGGATGTGGAGAAATAGGAACACTTTTACACTGTTGGTGGGATTGTAAACTAGTTCAACCATTATGGAAAACAGTATGACGATTCATCAAGGATCTAGAACTAGAAGTACCATATGACCCAGCCATCCCATTACTGGGGATATACCCAAAGGATTATAAATCATGCTGTTATAAAGACACATGCACACGTATGTTCATTGCGGCACTATTCACTTGGAATCAACCCAAATGTCCATCAGAGACAGACTGGATTAAGAAAATGTGGCACATATACACCATGGAATACTATGCAGCCATAAAAAAGGATGAGTTTGCGTCCTTTGTAGGGACATGGATACAGCTGGATACCATCATTCTCAGCAAACTATCGCAAGAACAGAAAACCAAACACCGCATGTTCTCACTCATAGGTGGGAACTGAACAATGAGATCACTTGGACTCGGGAAGGGGAACATCACACACCGGGGCCTATTATAGGGAGGGGGGAGTGGGGAGGGATTGCATTGGGAGTTATACCTGAAGTAAATGACGAGTTGATGGGTGCTGACAAGTTGATGGGTGCAGCACACCAACATGGCACAAGTATACATATGTAACAAACCTGCACGTTGTGCACATGTACCTAGAACTTGAAGTATAATAAAAATAAATTAATTAATTAATTTAAGAAAAAGAAACAGTAAGTGGGTTTGTAACACACTTAGGAGGCAGCATCAGTAGGATCTGCTGACAGATTAACTGTCTAGGGTAAAGGAGGAGGAGTCAAGGATGCCTTTCAGGTTTACCAACAGTGCCATTTAACAAAATTAGGTGCACTGAAAGAAAAGCAGGTTTGAGAGTGGTAGGGAGAAGGAGGAATCATGAGTTTCATTTGGGCATGTTCAGTGCCAGGTGCTCGTAAGACAGCCCAGGAAGGTAACATGATAATCTGTGCTGCCTTCCTCAGGGGGCTATCATCACAACGATGTCTTTACTATAACTACAAACATTTTCAAAATGGGTATCTCATACTATAAAGCCCACAGTAACAGAGAAAACCTATAAGACTTCCATCCTTTCCCAAAGCCCCTTTCAGCTTCCAAATTAAATAAAAGCCATAGAGAACTGGAGGGGCCAGGAAATATTTCAAGGCTGACAGACGTGTCTTCCTCATTAGTATAGTGGTATCCCTGCCTGTCACTTGGGAGACCGGGGCTTGATTCCCTGACAGGGAGGCAAAGGTGTTACTTTGGCCAGGGCGTGGTGGCTCACTCCTGTAATCCCAACACTTTGGGAGGCTGAGGTGGGCGGATCACGAGGTCAGGGGTTTGAGACCAGCCTGGCCAGCATGGTGAAACGCCATATCTACTAAAAATACAAAAGTTAGCCAGGCTTATTGGCAGGCACCTGTAGTCCCAGCTACTCAGGAGGCTGAGGCAGAAGAATTGCTTGAACCTGGGAGGTAGAGGTTGCAGTGAGTGAGCCGCAATCAGAACCACTGCACTCCAGTCTGGGCGACAGAGCAAGACTCCGTCTCAAAAAGAAAAAAGACTGACAGACAGTTGGAGTAAATTTAGGGTAGGGAGGGTAGGGTATTTTCCTTTCTTACAACAAGAGAGCTAGTCTAGCAACTTTCATCCATCAGTCTTACGAACTACATGGGAGTCTCAAAGGGACAATTTCACAAATTTAGCAGCTTAAAAAAACAAAAATTGATGATCTCACAATTTCTGTGGGTCAGAAGTCCAGGTATGGGTTAGCTGAGTCCTGTGTTTAGGGTTTTACTATGCTGAAATCAAGGTGTCAGGCAGGGTCACAATCTTATCCAAGGCTTAGGGCCCTCCTCCTAGCTCATTCTGATTGTTGAGAGAATTCTGTTCCTTTCAGTTGTAGGATGGAGGCCCTATTTTTCTGTTGGCTGTTAGACAGATGACTCCAGGTCCTTACAACATGGCCTAATCTATTTACAAGAATTATTACTTTGAGGCTAACAGAAGAGCACCTTCTGCTGCTTTTTGTCTCTTATAAGGGTTCAAATGAATGTGTGAGGCCAGACCAGGGTAATCTCCCTTTTGATTGACTCAAATTTAAATTATTAGGGATTTTAATCACACTTGCAAAATCCATTCAGTGTTGCCATATAAAAAACTAACCCTGAGAGTGACAGTCCATCAAAATCATGGATACCACCCACACTAAGGGGAAAAATTGTAAATACATGGGCATGGGTCTGGTTACTGGGGTCATTCTAGAATTCTGCCTACTACCAGTGGGAATATCAGTAAGAAAGATGCAATAAAAAGATCATTCCAACTAGAAAACCATTGACCAAAAAATTACAAAAAGTTGAAAGAGAGGAGATACCTTTATCTTCCACCTTGAAGGTGCTAAGAAATATGGTAGATGATTTCTAGTAAGAAAGGCCACTAAAGAATTCTGGGTAGAAACTGTATGAACATGATCAGGACGTCTTCTAGAAAGAATACAAGATCACTGAACTATGAAAAACTATACTGGCTGGGTGCAGTGGCTCAAGCCTGTAACCCCAGTGCTTTGGGAAGTTGAGGCAGGAAGACTATTTGAGGTCAGGAGCTTGAGACCAGCCTCAGCAAAAAGGTGAGACCTTGTCTCAACAAAAAGTTTAAAAACTGGCCAGGTGTGATGGCACATGCAGTGGTGCACACCTGTGGCCCTAGCTACTTGGGAGGCTAAGGCAGGAGTATCACCTGATGTCCAGGAGGTCAAGGCTGCAGTGAGCTATGATCACACTGGTGCACTGCACTCCAGCCTGGGGGACGAGCAAGACTCCATCTCAAAAAAACCCCAACAACAACAACAAAAAAGTTGTACTGTAAATCAGTAAATTGGCAGACAGTCTGTATAGCAAATAATCATATCCAGAAATTCCTGCCAGTATGGGGGCAGGGGAAGAGTGCAGAAGTAAGGAAAGCTTAGACTCTTTTATTTTTTCTTAAAAGAAAAAAAAAGGTATACTCTTTAAAAAAAGAAGAAGAAGAAGAAGAAGAAGAAGAAGAAGAAGGTATACTACACACTCAAGAGAATGGTAAAAATTTGAGCCCATAAAAATACATTAGTGAGAACGTAGAGCAACTGACAATGTCATACAATTTCTTATCAATTTCTATAAAGGTAAAATGCTTGTATCTCCTAAAGCCAAACACATGCCAATGTCATGAACCAACAATTCCATTCCTAGGTATATTCCCATGAGAAATTAGTGCATTTGTAACACAACTGTTCATAGGATAATTATCTATAGTAGCCCCAAAGTGGAAACGATCAAAGTCCATTAGGTGAATGAATGAATTGTCCTATAGTCATAGAATAAAATACTATGCAATAATAAAAACTGATATGCAAATCAGCAAGAACGAATGTGCCAGACATTTTGTTGAGTTACAGAAGCCAGACACACAAAACACAATATGATTCTATTTATTTAGAGTTAAAGAACAGGCAAAACTAAGAGATAGAGTTAGAAATCAGAATAGTGTTGACCCTCAGGGAGTGGTAAGAAGCATGGGAAATCTTCTGGGTGGTAGTTATATGGGAATATATGTGTGCAAGAATTCAGCTGTACATCTAAGATGAGTGCATGCTACACACTTCACTGCACGTACATTCACCTCAATAATAAGTGAAATCTAATAAAAGTGTAATAATAATATTAATAAATAAACTAAGGTTTAAAAAAGGGAGAAAGAACAGAAAAGATTCAGTGTACAGGAATTTAAAACTCCAGTGTTAGAGACACAAATTTTTTTTTTTTTTTTTTGGAGACAGAGTTTCACTTTTGTCACCCAGGCTGGAACGCAAGGGCGTGATCTCAGCTGACTGCAATCTCCACTTCCCAGCCGCAAGCAATTCTCCTGCCTCAGCCTCCCAAGTAGCTGGGATTACAGGTATGTGCCACTATACCCAGCTAATTCTGTATTCACCATGTTGGCCAGGTCGGTCTCAAACTCCTGACCTTGCGTGATCCACCCACCTCGGCCTCCCAATGTTCTGGGATTACAGGCGTGAGCCACCATGCCACACTCAATATTTTTAATATAATGTATATTATTATTACTTCTAAAAGTATTTATAGGAACTACAAATTTCAAAGTGTAAAATGCAACAAATATGGCTAATAACTAAACAGAAACCAACTAAAATAGATAGAAAAGTAGAAGTTACTTAAAGAGTTAATTATTCCTCTTAGGCATTATAATTGCCTAAAAAATGTCCTGGAAGTGACAGTAAAAAGAAGACCATACTGAGTATCATTTGGGAATGACAAAGGATTTCAATTGGTTTGAATAAGTTAGACCAAATTCTGTATCTATTTTAAGGCAACTGCATCTATTGTGTTAGGGGAAACACCATAATTTAGGAATGACAGCCAACCACTCAATTTACATGTTAAAGAATTCTTATGGAAAAAGTTCCTGTCTTGAGGAATTTTTAAAATGATTCACGACATATTTAAGTGGATATGGAGTTAATGGTTCTCAATAACAGTCCTGTAATCTAGAAATGGTAGATAATCATAAATGAGTGAATGATTCAGTCCCATCAATAGCCTTGTTTTTATCAGTACTCTTTCAGCAGACATGCTGTGGGGAATGACATCCATAAACAATTCATTGCTTGCTTTCCAAGCCAAGTCAAAAATTTCCCTTTCAGATCACCTGTAAATTTTTTTTTTTCAAATTTTGTTTCTGTGATGGTTACCTTTATATGTCAATTTGACTGGGCTAAGAGACGCCCACAGAGCTAGTAAAGCATTATTTCTGAGTGTGTCTATAAGGGTACTTCTGGAAGAGGTCAGCATTCCAATCTGTAGACTTGAAGAAAGAAGCTCTCCCTCACCAATGTATTACCCAATCCGTTAAAGGATTACAACTGCATTTTTATTTTTGTTTTCACAAGCGGCAAGAAAGTGATGTCAAACTGGAGGCAGGAGGAAGGCAAAACAATAATGTACATAAAACAACGCCAAATTTTCAGCTGCCATTAATTCATATATAGAAGGGCTGTCCTTTCCATTTTAACTTCTTTACTAGCCATATTCCTATCGTCCTAAATTATTTGTGTAGTAAAATTTTGAGTTCGTGCCTCTGCAGATCAAATGGCTTTGAAGAAAAATGGTCACGTTCATTATGGCCATTAATATTTATCACTGGGGTGGATATAGGCCGGAAAGACGAATTCACTAAAGGTCACCAAGTATGGCCCTCTTAGAGGTATATGTGAATCACACCTACATTCTCAAAATGGATGTCACTTAACATTACAAGATTGGGACAATCTCTGAGGTAAACACATTTTCTCAACACTCTAGAAAGACTTCTGTCAGAGAAGAAAACAGGAAAAACGGGGGGGGGGGGAAGAGTTTCTAGGGACCATTCTAGGAGATACTACTAGAAGTTACTTGTCCATTAACAGGCTTGTTGGTGCATTAATTTAAAAAAAACATTTACTGAGTGCCTCCTATGTGTGAAGAGTGATGCCAGGTGCTACAGGTTATGGGTAAAATAATAGTTGCTAACATTTATCAGTACTTAACATGTGCCAGGCACAGTTTTTTGTTTTGTTTTGCTTTGAGATGGAGTCTCGCTTTGTCACCCAGGCTGGAGTGCAGTGGTGCGATCTTGGCTCACTGCAACCTCTGCCTCTTGGGTTCACGTAATTCTCCTGCCTCAGCCTCCTGAGTAGCTGGGACTAGAGGTGTGTGCAACCATGTCCAGCTAATTTTTGTATTTTTAGTAGAGACAGGACTTCACCATGTTGGCCAGGCTGGCCTCAAACTCCTGACCTCGGGTGATCCACCTACCTCGGCCTCCCAAAGTGCTGGGATTACAGGCATGAGCCACTGTGCCAGGCCCCAGGCACAGTTTTAAACATTTTTCATGTGTTAACTCATTTCATCGTCACTATGGCCCTATGAGGTTAGGTATATTATATTCACAGTTTAAGAAAATGAAAGTGACATACAGGAGTTAATGTGCCCAAAGTCACCTAGGTAGTAAGTCACATTCCACAGACCACACTCTGAACCTTAACTAGTCCCCAGACTCTGCCCTGAGGAACAGAGAGTGGGCAAGTGAAAGAGAATCCAAGAACCTAGAGCTTTGGAGATAAATGACATTCAAAACAAAACAAAACAAAACAAAAAATCATTTACCTTCTTCCCTTTGCAACTGAGAAAACTGGTTAAGTGATTTGCACAAAGTCAGAGCAAGTTATCAAGAAACATCACTAGCAGTTTGATTTTAATAATAAAAATACAGGGTACATCAAGGAATAAAAATGAAAGAATTCATATTCTTAAGAGACTAAAGTGGGCACTAAAACTAATACATCAATGAAAGCCTAGAAAAAACAGAAAGTAGTATTTGCAATTAAAAAATAAAAAGAGGAAAAGGGATGGAAGAAAACCGTAACTCCATTACTCTGAACTTGGGAAGAGTAATGGTTATGAGTAATCACAAACTGCTGAAAGCTTACACTTGAAGGAAAAATAGAAGATTAGACTATGTAATAAAATTATATTGGGCTAGATTAGACAGATCTAAACACAACTAAAAGCATATACAATGAACGCTAGCTTCACCCCTAATGCTCCATAAAAACTACTCCTCTTTTTATATTTCCTATCTTAATAAATAACATCATTACCTACCCAAGACACCAAAAAACATCCCTCCTGCTGAAACACCACAGAGAATGAGCCACCATGTCCAACTGATTTTACCTCCAAAATAGGTTCTGGGTCACTTCCCACCTCACCTAAATACTCTTCTATAAGCTCTCACCTGAAATAACAACACAACTTGCCTCTGTGTACACTCTCATTCCACTCAATTCATTCTCCACACAGTCATCAGAAAACAGTTTCTAAAATGCACGTTTCATTATGCGACTCTCCTACTTTAAACCCTTGGGGGACTCCTTATCACCCACAGGACAAAAACGGAACCTTCCTGCTATGGCATACCAGGTCTTTTGAGATCTGCCTACCAGTCTTCCCTGTCTATATTCAATCTTCCCCATATACTTTACGCTTAACCACAACAAATTATTTCCAGTTCCATGAAATTCTCACACGTCTGTGTGTTCATTCGCATCTTCTCCCTAGTTGCAGCGAGTTCCCTTCCCTTGTTCAGTGTCAACTCATCTTACCAGTTCTGCGTAAGGCACCTTTGTAATACTCCCTATGACCTCCCTTGAAAATGTTGAGTGTTTTCTCTTCTGTACTCCCCAAAGTACTTCTAATATTCACTGAAACTGTGACTGTTTGCATGTCTTATCTTCTACAGCATCTAGAACTCCTCTGTACACAGAAAATGTTCCAGAATATAGTTGGCCTAGAAATGTTGACTGTACACCATAACCTCCAGTGTGTCAACTGATATGACAGCCCTAAGAACTAACCAGCATTAACTTCATTACACAGATGAATAACCTAGAGCTCAGAAAAGTAAAGTGCCTTGCCTAGAAAAGCTAGGATGAGTAATAGGTGATCATTCTGCTAAACCATAACACTCCCCAAGCTACTCAAAGCCCAAACAGAGCTGCACCAATATTCCACAGATGAACATCACTAACCAACTGAACAGGGATATGTAAATGAGTTAGCTGGTGCTGAAATCAGACATTAATGTGCAAACAAACAGGGACTTATTTGAGCTAAGTGGGCATGAATATGCAAATTACTGGCTGCAATTCAGTAGATGTCATCACAATTCTAGGAGTGAACATCCTATATTATGACTATTACAATATTCATGTCGCATTCATACATACTATCATATATTACCGTAATATGGGCTTTTCCAGTTTAAAATTGTGGGGAAGCCAGAAGTAACTTAACGCATGTTTTCATCCACACCAAAATGACAAGCTGGAAATCAGATGTGAGCACACAGAGCTCTGCAATCTCCATATAGAACCAGGCAGCCATCATGATCACTTGCAGTTCAAGCTGAACATTCTATTTTTAACTCAAGGTAGTTTAGAAATAGGTTGTGCTGGGAGCTCTACCAATATGTCCAGCCTCAGCTACCATGCACAGTCTAATATAATACGCTATAGCAAGTGCATTTAAAACAAAGTTATTAATGCACTATATCACCAGTACACCATTGGTTCTTATCAATTCTTAATCTCTTATTAGGATGAACAATGGCCAAAGCCATTCACAATAGCTTTGATGTACTTTCATCTCTGACTCCTGAAAGTAACAAATTACAATCAGTAAAAATCTGTATTTATACACTGAGTTCCTTAATTGGTAGAAAAATATCCGATTCATGTTGTGAAACTCTGATGAGAGAAGAGCCTATACTCTCACACTTTCATACACTCACCTGTACTGTGCCTGGTGCCTGAAATGCCTGCCTCAATTTCTTTACCTGGAAAACTTCTCTTCATCTGTTATAACCAAGTTTAAGCTTTAAATACTTATAGATGCCTCCCTGCCTTTCCCAGAACTTCTATATGCATCCCAGTTGTCCATATATATACACACAACTCCGTGATAGTGTGCATCACAGAGCTGTGATCACTCGTGTTCCTGCTGAATTAACTGAGATATAAGTAGGGCTGCATGTAACATGAATCAAAACACTAGTGAATTAACAAGTCAGAGTTTACTCCTCTCCCATGCAGAAGTCTGGGATGATGTGGTGACTCTGGTCCAGGAAGTTCTTGAGGTACGGCACTGCACAGTATCAGAAACCCAGGCCCCCTCTGTCTTGTTGCTGTAGCTTCCCTCCAGTGCTGCCTCAACTGCATGGTCGAGGAGGACTTACCACATTCCATTCATATTCATACCTTCACACACATGCTGGGCTGGGAGAGAAAGACAGACCCTTTCTTCCCATTAAGAGCATGACCCAAAGTTACACACATTACTTTCAATCACATCCTATTAGCCAGAATTAAATTACATGTCCATGTTGGCTGCAAGGAAAGTTAGAAATGTTCCTGTTTTGGGTGGCTGTGTGACTAGTGAAATATCAGGGACTCTACGAATTTGGAGGAAAGGGAGAACAAATGCTGGGAGGCAGGTGACCATCTGAGTGACACATTTATAGTCCCTTTCTTTTCTTTTGGCCTTCAAAGGCAGTCCTGTTCATTATTTTGTTCTGAGGGTCTAGTGAAGTATCCAGCACAAGTAAACATACAATAAATCTACACAGTATTAATAAATAAACAGAAAGTCATTTAACACAGGAAACAAAAGTATAATAGCTGCTGACTCCAATTAATATTGGGTGTCTGACATCCCAGAGGGAGGATGATGGAGAGAACAGGTAAGTTGGGAGGAAACTCTTCTAACCACAAAGATGTCTTCTCATGAATGACTTAAGGTACAGTACTAGTTCAGGGGTAGTTGATAGCTTTGGCACGTACCAGGAGTTGCAACGGAAGTGCTGCTGTCCAGAAAACCCCACATTTGGTCTGGATTTCTAAATGGGAACATTAAACTATATACATGGTTTTGTCTCTAAAGCTTTAAGAGACTTCTTTAACAACTGTTTATATCTGTACATTTTATGAAATGTATGAGCACATACGACATTTGTACAGTTTTTAAAAGAATAAAACAACAGTATTTCTATAACAGCTTAAGAAACAGAACATTACTAGTATCTTTGAATCCCCACAAGCTCCTCTCTTTGGTTACATCCCTCCTCCATCCTCTCCAGAGGTGATCTCTTCCTTGAGTTTTATATTTATGCCTTTACCTTTTTCACTTTTTTATCACACAGGATATATTCCTACGAAACAGGTTATTCAGTCGTGTCTGCTTCTGACCTTCATACAAATGACATTAGATTTTACATATACTAAATATATTAGATATTATCTATTAGATTCATATATTACATATTAAGTTTACATATGTAAGATATTAGATTTATATATTATATATTAGACTTTATAGAGATTTTATATGTATTACATTATAAATGTTTACATATTTTTATATATAATCTAATTTCTAATATATAATCTAATATTTTCTTATATGACTACTTTTGAGATTCAACCAACTCAATGTATAGCATAGTTCATTTCATTTTAATTGCTACATAGTATTCTACTTCGTGGCTCTAGGACAACTTACATATCCATCCTTCTTTCTATGGGTATTTGAGCTGTTCTCAGTTTTTGCTACTAAAATAATGTTATTATGAATAGGTTTGACTTTCACATTTGAGTTATCAACCTATTGAAAAATTATTTCCGGCCGGGCACGGTGGCTCACGCCTGTAATCCCAGCACTTTGGGAGGCCGAGGCAGGCGGCTCATGAGGTCAGGAGATCGAGAACATCCTGGCTAACACAGTGAAACTCCATCTCTACTAAAAATACAAAAAATTAGCCGGGCGTGGTGGTGGACGCCTGTAGTCCCAGCTATTCGGGAGGCTGAGGCAGGAGGATGGCGAGAACCTGGGAGGCGGAACTTGCAGTGAGCCAAGATAGCACCACTGCACTCCAGCCTGGGCGACAGAGAGAGATTCCGTCTCAAAAAACAAACAAACAAACAAACAAATAAAACAAAACAAAAAAACAAAAAATTCATTTCCCTAAATGATATGAGGTACAAATCCAATTTCTTTTTTTTTTTTTTTTCCTGTATGCATGATCAATTGTCTCACCATTCTTTATTGGCTGGTCTGTTCTCTTCCTAAACTTTATAACATCATTTCTCCCTCATATAATATTTCCGTAAGTCTGCTTCTGAGTCTTCAGTGTTTTCAATAGTACTCTGGGTGCCAACACAGAGGAAGGAAAAAGAAAAATATGAAATGGGGGCCGGGGCAGATGGGGCTCTGAATCCTCAACCCCACTTTGTTAAACCATCTCCACTTCTACCTGTTGTCTACCTTGAACTGTGACATAAGATGAAACAGAAGAAGAGTTCTATAACAAAAAATGAATTTAAAAAGCACTAGACTATGAGTTCTAAAGCACTTTCTAACACTAAAATCTATTGTTTGATTTTCCAGATATCACACTACCTGCAAGTTTACATAAATTTCCTCTGAAATTTGGTAATTAATAGCTCCCTTCAGAAAGGAAAATTTCTATTAATACTATTAGTATTCTTAAAAGGATCCAAATTTCATTTTCAAATACAAAATTATCTCACGAATTGTGTTTATTGGGACAATATAATAAATTCATTATTTAGCATTTTCATCCGTTTCTAATAATTACTTTCTTTACTATATGCCATAAATGTTTGTGGTCTTCTGTGTACTTTAACAAGGCTTAACTCATAATGAGTGGTATTACATAAACTATTAGAATTGCTAAAAATATACTTTCTTGTGGGCCTAAAAAAGGTCTAATAAGATGAGCAAAGCTGTTATTTCTACCTTATTAAAAAACTAATGTGAATCAAATAATTAAAAATATGAGATATAAGTTAACTTTTAAATTTCCCTGTTGCATCGTTTCAGAAGTTTTTGTTCTGAAAACAAAAACTTTTTACACAAATTTAGTGTTTTTTTGATGTTTTTTTTTTTTTTTTTGAGACGGAGTCTCACTCTGTCACCCAGGCTGGAGCACAGTGGCACTATCTCGGCTTACTGCAACCTCCACCTCCAGGGTTCAAGCAATTCTCCTATCTCAGCCTCCCGACTAGCTAGGACTACAGGTACACACCACCAAGTCCAGCTAATTTTTCTATTTTTAGTAGAGACAGGGTTTCACCATATTGGTCAGGCTGGTCACAAACTACTGACCTCAGGTGATCCACTCGCCTTGGCCTCCCAAAGAGATGGGATTGCAGGAGTGAGCCACCACCCCAAGGCCATAAATTTGGCTTTTAAAAAAAAACCTTATAATTGAAGTATAATACAAATATAGAGAAATGCATTTGTTCAACTTTTAAAACTCAAATACATTATATTTCATTTACCAGCATTCCCTCTTTTCTCACATCTGTATGAATGATTAGAATCCTTTTAGAAATAAGGTTAGATGTCATCAACTAGTTCTGTGTGATGACCAAGTATCATTATCTCAAGAGTGAGGTTCTTAGGCTTTACTAAGCAATGGGCTTTGTGATTGTTATTTTGTACTCTCAAAGATCCATGTTATCGTAAATTCCAGGCTCTTCCATATGGTTCAGCTACCCATGGTTTGTCTACTGGCTAGACAAAATAATGATCAGATTTATTCAGAAAACAAATCTAATTTGTATAAACTAAATTCATAACTAAAGAATATTTTTAAATAAATTTCTACATCATATCAATTAAGGCTAAAAAGTAATACACTTGATAACAATCTTGGCATAAGAATAATTTTATTTCCTAAATGATTTGAAATAATGCAATCTGTTCATGACCTGAGGAAAGTATATTTATTAGTTACAACGTCTTAGGGATAGAGAAAGAAATTAGCATTTGTAAAAATTCTATTATAACTTTATTATAAGACAAATCTTACATATAAGTAAGTTAAGGTCATTCTTTTAAAAAAGCAAGAATATAAATCTACGAAGAAAAGGGGAATCAATTTTTAAACACTATTTTAGAGGCTAAGACAGAAAAGATAACTATGAAAGATTAAAAGTTATTTTGCGATAATTATATGCAATTTTCAGAAGAAAAAATGTACTTTTTTTCATGTTCCCTGCATATTGTTACATAGCTATTATTAACGAAGTCATTAAGCAAATTCTAGAAGGCTACAAAGAATTTTCTAATCAAACTTCAGGGTATAAAGTTTTGAAAGTGCTTCTTATATTTAAGGCTGCAGAACAAATATATGTCATGAGCGTAATATTGCTATACAAAATAACGCACCTCACTTCAATCAAAATGACCCCAAAAATGTGTGCGAAAGTGAAATATTGCCTTAAACGCTCCATTATAGAACAGCTTGCTATATAAGAGACTCCTATTATAAATCCTTTTAGTAAAAATGGATAATCAACTCAGAGTGAATCTATCTCAAATACTATCTCAAACCTTTTCTTAAGGCAAGACACTCCCGAACAGATTAATTACATACAATATCATTAAGCATTCACAATCCTAGTCACCAACAACCCATTAGAGAGAAAAACTCAGAAAATTCAAGTCAGGTCAGTATAAGAGCTCAGTTTTTCCTTATGCCAGTATGTCCATATTTCCTATGTAATGCAAATCATCTTAAAGAATTGAAGTCTCAAGTGGTTGGAGATTTACAGAACATTTTAATGTCAGAGCTATAGAAAGGCCACTCATTAAACTAATGGAAATAAAAATGGCACTCTAAAGGTAATATCATTGAATAAAAACAGAAGTATTAAGCAGTCCCGAGATAGAAAAGAAAACATAATGGAAATTGAGTATATATTTCTGTTCGAATCAATGGCAATTAATATACTCTTACTCATTCATGGGCTTTATTATCCTTAAAAATGAGAAAAGACAAATCACAGGACTCCCAGTCTGTTTATTTAAACAGCCACTAGGGTTTCTCAAATAAGTAGGCTTGTACCCACAAATAAGGAGATATTAAAGACAGAATCATATGTGTTCATCATATATGTCTTTAAGTGCCTAATTCAAGCCAAGCATTATCCTAGGTACTGAAATGTACCCGTGAATAAGGCTCGCATTCTGGGTCAAGGGAAGTGAAGGAAGTTAAGAAATTAATAAGACATGTACATATTAAGAAAAGTATAAAGAGAAAAATTTTTTAAATATTGCGATAAAGAATTATAATGTGGAGAGATAGGATGCTAGAAAAGGTCAGAAAACAATGAGAAAAGGGCAGAAGACACAGACATGGAGGTCAGCTGTGCTCAGGCACCCAGTGAAGCTTGGTCTTCTTGGCTGAGATCATCTGGGGAAAGTCTACAAAGTGAGCACAGAGGAAATCCCAGGACCAAATCATGAGATACTCCAACAGGCTTTTGACAAGACTCTGAAAGAACATGAGGATAAGAAAAGAAAAACAGTGGAAAGATCAAGTGAAATGAATGCCAGAAAAAGCTAATACTAAGTCTGCCAAGCAGAGACCACTGGTGACTCGGAGGAGAGCTAACTCAGTGGACTGGAGTTGAAGAGAAAATGGGAAGTAAAGAAGTAGATGGGGCACTCTTAACTCCATGATGATAATTTTTTTATTTTTATTTATTTATTTACTGACTTATTTAATTACTTATTGTGAGATGGAGTCTCACTCTGTCACCCAGGTTGGAGTGCAGTGGCGCGATCTCGGCTCACTGCAACCTCCACTTTCCAGGTTCAGGCAATTCTCCTGCCTCAGCCTCCCAAGTAGCTGGGGTTACAGGCATGGTTTCACCATTTTGGCCATGCTGGTCTCGAACTCTTGACCTCAAGTGATCTGTCCACCTGGGCCTCCCCAAGTGCTGGGATTACAGGTATAAGACACTGTGTCCGGCCCAAGATGATTTTTTAAAACACCACTTTATCATTTAAATCAACATTGCTAATCTAATGTTTCTAATGTAGAAATTTCTAATATTAATAATTTAATATTTAAGTTAATAGTCACAACATTCCCCTAAAGTAGTCAGAACTGATAACAGTTCTAATTTTTTTCTATGAGAAATCTGAGGCAGAATGTCACTGATAAACCTGTGAGCTTATTTTGGTCATGACTGGCAGTCTTTAGATTGTTTTTTGTTTTTAACTCCCACCAGATAATGTGTTCATCAATTAGCTATTCCCCTGAAGAATTATACATTAAACCTGAGAAGCTATATTCAAATTAAATGTTCATTAAAACTTGTATCTTTCTTCACTCCCAACACTGCTGTCTAAGTACAATGAAACGGCAGAGGCTAAAACCACAGGAAGCCCATGATTAACACTGACACATCCACAAGTTAGATTTCCACCTGGTATCTCACACATTTTGAAGCAGCACCCGCATCTCTGCAGCCCAACTGCCAACAGCAGACTATATAATGAACCATCTGTACCATAACAGTTAGAGCCTATTGAGATGGGTTGATACCACCAAAGAAATCTCATTTTTTTAATCCTTTTATCCCCTTGGGTGTTGTTAGACTGAGTAACATTTCTAATTGTATGATAAATTGAAAATGTTGGCAGGAACTTAACTTTTGTAAAATT
The DNA here is from genome assembly GCF_007565055.1 of Rhinopithecus roxellana. Lineage (NCBI taxonomy): Eukaryota > Metazoa > Chordata > Mammalia > Primates > Cercopithecidae > Rhinopithecus > Rhinopithecus roxellana. The sequence goes on from NC_044554.1 coordinate 59,791,867, forward strand.
TGAGCTTTTTAATGTTACTTTGTCTTTCTGGTGGATTTATTTGCCGCTCCCCTGCAATGGAAGGAAAAGTTGACCTATGAACCGAAACTACTGGGAAGCAAAGCTGCCGCTATATGGTGTTAACAGAAGAAACAAAAATCTTCCCCTAGTCTCTTATGGTTTGACTGAATTATTCAATTATGCCTTTTTAGGGATAAGTTGAAATGCAAATCTCATTGCGGTCCTTGGACCAGTCAGATTAATGGAATAATTGAAAAAGGACAGCAGTTTTTAATGGAAGACAGGTATGATTTTCTTCTCTTTTTTTCCTGTTGAAATGTTAAAAGCATTGATCAGAGAAACTTTCCCTCCTCAATGAAACATCATCAGACTTTTACAAAAACTGGTCCGCTGATTCATTCTCTCACCAAGTGTGTAATATGTCAGTTCACCTAAAGTATTTTTAATGGCTATTAGGAACATAATGTGCTTGCTAACTATTACTTTTTTTCTGTTGTAACCAGAAATATCCTTGCTGAAAACTGGTAAGTTCAATTGATTTGTGCTTGAAAGCCCGTGTTTCAATTAACTTTTTGAAGGATGGGAAAATTCCTAGTTAGATTATAGTGATTTCTCCATTAACCATTCTCACAGAGTAAAATTTCTCTGTCACTTAGATTTTAAAATGTTTTTCAATTACATACAGTAGTTTTGTCCTGGGCCAGAGAGCTCAAGGGCAATATTTCTACTTAATAAAGCTTATAACTGCAGAGGACAAAACCATATATGTATACCCTCTACTTTGTCTTCAACTTAAAGACTAATGGAAAACTATAAAGCTGAAAGTAGCTCCTTTCAGGCCGTTCCTGCCTCTCCATGGTGCTCTCTATCCTATTTTAGATCCTAACTGTCCTCATTCATTCTGTCACTAAGTCAACCAGTATTTATCAAACATTTCTTGTACCAGGTACTGTGCGAAGCACAGAAAATAAAATAGTGTTTTACCCTTGGAGCTTATAGTTTTGTGGCAAACTCAAACAAGAGAGCATTGTTCCACACTGCAGTATGGAAAGTACTCAGCAGAACATCATTAAAGATGTGGCAGTAACACACAGCAGGGGCCACAACCCCAGAATGTGCGTGTATTCATGTCAGGCTGAGAGAGGAGGGACAAGCAGGGAAGCCCATCTGAATGAGCGACACCTAAATTTAACTTGGAAAGCTCAGGAGGGCTTAGCCATACACAGATGACAGAAAGGACAAACAGAATGTGTGTGAAAACTCTGAAGTTACACCACAATACTAGAAATAGAGAAGAAGAAAGGCATAGCATCCAGTGTATGTCAGACACCTTTTGAAACACTTCCTAGCTTAACTCACCTAATTTTCACGACCACCTCGTGAAGTTGGGAGTGTTACTTTTATTCCCATTTAGAGAAAAGGAAAAAGAGGCACAGAGACCATGGAACTTGCCGGAGGTTACAAAGAGTGCAAAGAGTGCTGGGGAGCTAGGTTCCTAAATGGAAGCAACCTGGGCCCAGAGCCGCCTACTCTGCACTGCCACCCTATACTGCCTCTCAAGAGAGCATGGACCACTGGGGTGGGACTGAAAAGCCTTCCCATGGCTGCCGCACAGAGTGCTCTCCATTCTCACTCATACAAGCAGAAAGAATCTGCCACCAGTCCTGTGCCCTTGTTGACTAATTATGCTTGAGTGTGAGTGAGTGATGAGAGGTCCTTGGTCCCTATGTAACCATAGGGACATGTTCTGCCTGTTCATCTGGAAGGGTCAAATGGAAGGCTGCACTGTGCTGCCAGATGTCGACACTGGAAGAAGGTGGGCATGTGTGGGGACAAGGGCACACAGAACTCTACTTTCCACTCAATTTAGCTGGGACCTTATAACTGCTCTAACAGATAATGTTTATCAATTTTTAAGAAAGAAAATAATCAGGACTCAACCTAAAAAAGAAGAAAGGAGACGCTTTGTCACCATTAAATAAATGTATGTGTATTAGAAGACAGGTGGAGAAAAAAATATGGAGGCAAATGTAAACTATTCCTTAAGGCAACTCTGAAGAGAAATTAAAATTAGGACACCGTGAATGTGAAGACACACTAACCTTAGATAAGTTGCTAAGGGCAGTTCAAGCACAATCCTACCTCCTACAAGAATGTATGTTCTGTTATCATCATTTCCTTTCACTGTTGGCAGCCTAGCCTCTTCTCCTGGGAGGCAGCAGCCTACCAGAGCATGGGTCACCCTCCTCCTTCACTCCTTTCTGTCCTTTCACTTGTTCCAGGTCTAATGACTGTCTGTACTCCTCTTCATCAAGACTCTCAACATGCACATTGCATGTCTTCCAGAATGCATGACAACCCTTTCATATCAAATAAAATGTTGGTAGGCTAATCTCCTCTTCCTAATACCTTAAACATACTTCTAGGCTTTTACTTCTGGTGACCACATATATGGGCTGTAGAACTATCACTGTGATATAACTATGAGAGAGTACAGCAGCATCTCTGGAAAAACTTAGAGGTTATTCTATTAATAATAAAGGTGAAGTTAGGAATGATAAGGCAATAGTCTTTAAATCAAGAAAGGTTGAGTGGTTACTTCATAGTCTTGTGGTATAGAATAATGAGTCTTAAAAATTAAATATTTAATTACACAGGCCAGTCACTGCAAAATGCTAAGTGCTTCCAATGTATCAAAGACAGTAAAAGTATTTGTTCCCGTCCCTCATGGAGAAAAGCCCAGAGTTATAAAATAATTTATGTAATCACTCCTTTCTTGTAATTTCTCTAGCAATTTATCCATACCACACACTCAGTTGTTAGTATTTACTTCCTGATATTGTTATTGACGTGTGTGTGTGTATGTATATATGCACACACACATACGTATACTTTACTTTCATAACTAGATCTTTAGGCTTTATATTTCTTTGTACCCAACTTCCATTACTTCCAACACCTAAGATGTCTTACACTTAGCAGGCCCTCAACAATTTTTTTTTTTTTTTTTTGAAACCGTGGTCTCACTTTGCCACCAAGGTTGAAGTGCCGTGGCATGATCTCAGCTCACTGCAACCTCTGCCTCTCAGGCTCAAGCAATCTCACCTAAAGCTCCTGAGTAGCTGGGAATACACACATGCCACCATGCCCAACTAATTTTTGTATCTTTTTATAGAAACAGGGCTTCACCATGTCATCCAGGCTGGTCTTGAACTCCTGGACTCAAGTGATCTGCCCACCTCAGTCTCCCAAAGTGCTGGGATCACAGGTATTAGTCACCACACCTGACCTCTAAATCTTTCTTAACCCATTACATTTACTATGATCAGCACCTTTTTGTCACAGAAGGAAATGTTATCAGTCTAATATATTTATTTATATTTCATTTATTTTCTAAATATTTTCTTCCTCAGCTTACAACTCTTTGGTAACCACACATGGGTATCAAAGATCCTGTATATCACAGTTATGTCGATTATAACATACTATTTAGAGAAATCTTTTTCCCTTTCAATAATGACAGTGGTTGCATTTTCCCTTTCCCAAATCTCAGGTACTCCTGCCATATTCTAGAAGGTGTCAAAAACAGCAATTAGAAGTAACAGTGACAGTTGCAGAAGACCAGCCTTCTCCTAGACTCTGACTGGACTCGGGTCTTCTGTTTAAGCAAGACGAACCTGGCCTCATCTCTTTTTGCTTTGAATTCCCACTTGAACAGTCGCAGGTTTATGAGTCCTATGGCCACAGTAATAGTTTTACCTGCTTGGCAGCAGATGCTGGGAAATTATAGACGAAACAAATTATTAAGTCATAAAGTGTTTGTTATCTTGAAAGGATCTTGTGAATTCAGGAAACAAACTCACATGCAATAAAGGAGATATTCCTCCAGAAAATTAATTTTTCCAGAGAAGCGCAATCACCCACCTTGCAGTTCTCCACTCCGACTATAGAGTTCCCTTCTCTGTTCTCGCAGATAGGCACTCATACTGATGGCATGGGAGGACGATTCGAACCTGCGGAGAAACACAGGGGAAACAGACAAGCAGGTATAAAATGAGTAAGGGCTGACCAGCTCTGTATTCCACAAGTATTCTACTCTGGTCTGTGTGGTGCTCCCCGACATTCTGTGATGAAGACACTTTGGCTATACCATGACAGGGCCAGGGCCAGCTGCCACAGACCTTGATTTATGAATGCTATTCCTGGCTAAGGCTCCATTACAACCATATTTGGATCTTTTGCTTATTCTCCATTTCAACTGGTACAACTCTGATCTGCCCCAACTTCCTTTTGCTTTCAGACCCCCATCTGCCTTTGTCAGGATCCTTATACATACAGCAATGAGAGCATCCTATGAAGTCATTCTAATTACGTTACCATCCAGCTCAAAAGTCACCAATGACTGCCAGCTGCCAACACAGACACACTGGCTCCTCAGAGCAGAACTCGCGCCTAACTCCCATAGGTAGAGGACTAGACAAAGGACATACTAGAAATGTGGCTGAAAAATGGCACCAGAAAAGCAAGGCAGCTATGGTCTCTCCCTAAACGGTCTAAAAATCAGTTTCTTCTCTAAATGGCTGCTAGTTTTTTGACCTGCTGCCTACCATATAAAATATTCTCAAAAATACCAAGCTATGCAATATTTGTTCACACCTACCCAGGAACTATTTCAGAGGTTAGAAACACTGGTGAAGGAAGGAGAACAAGAGACTCATGACAAAGGACAGGTTTCTAAAACCTAAAATAATAACTATAAAAAGAAATAACAAAAACAAATCAGTCTTAAGAGAAACGTGCAAGTAAGAAAAAAACAGATAAAATTATGACATATCAAACAGTAAATCCTTTGATGTGCTAAGAGATTCCATTTCAAACTGAGATTTCAAAGGCAGGATAACAACCTGCCAGACGGAGGAATCCTTCTATGAATGACTGCCACTAAGGGGTAAGCAGCAACATAGTACAAGCAATAGTGCTAATGGGATAGGTTTCTGGCAACAAGGCAGGCACACCATCATTTTCTTAATTATGCCTTCTTTATCCTTTCCTTGACAAGGAAGATGAATACCAAGATGAATGTCAGTCTGTGAGGGAAACACTTGGGTTGCTTGATCCCCTCTCTGCACGCTGCCAAGAACTAAGAGGGTACTAACAGCCGGAAATAAGGCAAAGTGTGCAGTACTTCAAACATGCCACCTGCCAGTCAAGGGCAGAAAAGAAGCCACTGACCTCCAAAAAGCTTGCTGACAGCTATTGATCAGATATGGCAAAGAAAAAAAAAAAACTCTTAAGCAAAGAATAGAGAGGCACACATAGCACAATAAGGCAGGACTTAAACAAACTTAATTAACCTTAGCTAAGGGCAATTAAAGAGGGTAATAAAGTCCTTTACAGATGTGATAAAAACAGATTACAGCTCGCCAAAATCTTAATCCTTTATGACTTGATGTATTTTTGCTACTCAGGAATTCTTTTTATGTCTGCGACAAGTCACAGATTGATACAATTTTGCAGTAAAAGAGGCAATAGAGATTGAGTCTCACCTCCCTATTTTATAGCCAGAGGCACTGAGACCTGCCCAAACTCACATGGGCTCAATGATAGAACCAAGACTGGAAACAGATACATCTGTAATAACGGCCTAATTCTGTGTCTCTGTGATAAGTTTCATTACTGCCCAACAATAATAAATGTGTAATAATTATTTAAGACAATTTGTTCATTTCCAACAATTTCTATTTTTTTTCCAATACCACAACTTCAGAAGCACTGGCTAAAAGTTTGAAAATGTGTATGTGGTCTGACTGAGGCTGAAAGTCAGAGTGATGGTTGAGAGCATGATCTCTAAAAACCCTAAAGCCTGCTTTCTGCAATGATTCCATATTTAGAAGGTTAAATTGAGCTAGAAATAGAGAAAACAAAACAGAGAAGAAGAGAAGAGAAGAGAAGAGAAGAGAAGAGAAGAGAAGAGAAGAGAAGAGAAGAGAAGAGAAGAGAAGAGAAGAGAAGAGAAGAGAAGAGAAGAGAAGAGAAGAGCCGAGCCTGGTTAGGCGCATTTGAGACAGTGTCAGTTGCCTCTACCAGCTACCTTTTCCTTCTACTATCTTTGTGCTTGCTGGCATAGCCCTGATTCCATCTGGGCATTCTACTTCCTTGCTCTTTACTCAGTCATGTGCTCAGAAAAAGTGGCTTCCTCTCCAGCTGGAAACCTAGCACTAGAGAGGAACCTGACTAGTTTAAGACAACCACTGAGATCTGCTTCCCCTTGCCAGTGACTAGTTTAGGAATGGGCTTACGACCCAATCCTAGAGCTTAATAGAAACCTACCAAAGAGTTTTGTCACTAGCAGAAATGACTAATAAATTGATAATTAATAAGTACTAATTTAAAAAGATTTAAAATGGTATAGCCACTTTAGAAGACAGTTTGACAGTGTCTTATGAAGCTAAACATAGTATTACCAAATGATCCAGCAATGTTGCTCCCAGGTATTTACAAAAATGAGTTGAAAATTTATGTCACACCAAAACCTGCACATGAGTATTTAGAGCAGCTTTATTCATGATTGCCAGAAGTTGGAAGCAACCAAAATGTCCTTCAATAGGTAAATAAGCAAGCTATGGCATATCCACACAAAGGAATGTTACTCAGCAACACAAAGAGACATCTATCAAGCCACAAAAAGATGTGGAAGAAATTTAAATGCATATTGCTAAGCAAAAGAAGCCATTCTGAAAAGGCTAAACACTGATTCTGACTATACGACATTCTGGAAACAGCAAAACCTGTGGAGATAGTCAAAAGATCAGAGGTGGCCGGCGGTTAGGGAGGGTGGAGGGATGAATATGCGGTGAATGGAAGATGTTTAGGGCAGTGAAACTGTTCTGTATGACACTGTAATGGTGGATACATGACCTTATGCCTTTGTGAAAACCCATTAGAACTGTACAACACAAAGAGTGAACTCTAATGTAAACTATGGAATTTAGTTAATAATGACATGTCAATACTGGTTCATCAACTCTAACAAACAGACCATGCTAATACCAGATGTTAACAGGGTAAAATGAGAACGGGAGAAAAAGGAAATCTCTGTGTTTCCTGCTCTACTTTTCTATGAAGCTAAAACTGTTCTAAAAATAAAGTCTGTATGTTTTTTCAAAGAGACAGATTCACAGGGAGAATCACATGCTATTTTCTTGCCCACACTGTCTTTAGTGGACTGGATACACCACGTGATCGCAATAGAAACCATTACTAATGTGTTGAGAATGGCAATGCAGAGAGATGGAAAGGGCTAAGTCCTTTACGATACTGTACAGTTGAATTAAGGAAACCTCCACATTCATCCCTGTTATGTGAGATAGTAACTTTCTTATAGTTCAATCTGTTGTATTTAAGGTTTTATGTTACTTGCAGCCTAAAGCATTTTAACTGATATTGCAGCTACTCTCTGAATAAAACTGTTTAAAAAGGAATGCATTCAATAAACGGAATAGATTTCATTTCTGGCAGGGACATACTAAATAAATCTCTCTGCTAGATCACAAAATAAATAAACTGTTGAAGCTTTCTTTAATTATTAAAAACACTACAAATCTAAGATAAAACCAGGCCTCAAATGTGAATCAATAGAAGGTATTAGAGCTCCAACTGCTGAAAAAGAATAAATTCAATATACTGGGATACTTCTATGGTGGTCACTTCACATGCTTATATTTACAGACACAACTACTTAAATCTCTACTAAACCCTCAAAAGAAAATATATCTAAAGTAAGACTGCCAGAATTTAAATCCTCCTTCTACCAAATGTTAGCTATGCGACCTTATATAAATTACTTAACCATTCATGTCTCAATTTTTTTATGTGTACAAAGTATTAAAAATACAACTCTTGCCTATAAGATTGTTGTAATTAGTAAATAAAATAATCTATGAAAATAATGTAATGCCTTGATTAGCACTTAGTAAGAACTCAATAAACGTGAGCTACTACTGCTGCTGCTGAAATTTAGTATAATCCAATTTAAAGTATGTTTAATTGAGATTATTTTGAGAAACTCACCCAGTACAGTGCCTGATACCTAGGAAACAATCAATGGTAGCTGTTATTATTGAAGTTATTATCAATATTATTAACTATTAGTTGTTGCCAAGAGATATATACTTTGGGCACATGGCTTGGTGGAGTTAACTAAGGTAATAATTAGAGAAAAGAAAACCCAGATTGTTCTTTTACTAAACAAGTAACCACATAAGGCCCAATACTGCTTAGCTAGAAACATTTGCATAACTTTATTAACAAAGGTTGTTTCTTGGCTCTTGGGGATTTTTCAAGGCTGACATATTTCATTTCCTTTCATTTCATATAAAATTTCCCAGAAACAATTGGGGAGTTTCATTTCTCTTAATTTTAAATAAAACTCCCCTGAAACAAGTTCCAGAAATTTTTATTAGGAGTTCCAGGTAGTCCAGTCACCATACCCAAAACAGCCACCTCACCTGACAGAAAACAAAAATAAATAAAACTCAACATATATTCACTTCCGTTAAATTACTTCAATCAACTTAAGCTAGAGAAAGTGATGGCTATCAATAAAGTAGGAAGTCGTCTTACTTCAGTCTAACAATTCTTAAAACCTATTATCTTAACAGCAGAATAATACTTACTTGAAAAGAGAATTTTTTGGCCTTTGAGGTTTCTTCTTGGCAAAAAAGGCTGCAAACTCTCGTCCAGTGCTGGCATAGCTTAGTTGAGCTGATGGTTCACTAGCCGTACGAGTATTTTTCATATCCAAGTACTCAGTTAACAGCATCTGTGCAACCAGATAAACCAGTTAATGTTAATATACACATTTTTAATGTGCTATTAAGAAAAACTATTTTAAAACTATGCATATCTAATTCTAAAACCTCATCCTTGACATTCAGGAATATATTAACCTGGTCATTAACTTTCCTAGTTGGGGATCTAAGAAAAGATTCATTATAGCTAGTAAGTCATCTACTTGTTACCTATTCATAGGGAAGAGAGGTGTGGTGGGCATTTGAACATGGGAGTAAAAGGAACGTTTTTATTGAGTATCTATTATGTGTCAGATATTGTGCTGAGTGAGTTAACATTCCTCTTTAATCACAATTTAATGCTCATTATTCTGAACTATAGCAGCATTAGCAGCAATGCCATAACATTTACTCAAGGCTTACTATGATGTAGGCAACATGTTAATCCATCTAAAATGTATTATCTCTTGCAAAGCACAGAATTTTATCAGATAAATTCACAGATTACAGATAAAGAAATGGGGCTTACAGAGGTTCAAGAGTTGTAAAGTGATTCCTAGTGGACTAGGAAGTCCATGCTCTTACCACTCACTATTACACATAGTAGATAAACACTACAACAAACCTGCCAATAAGAGATATAGAAAGGCCACAGGAAGCTAAGAAGTCCTGACTTGCAAAGAATTTCCATAGCCACTACTCATTTGAGAGCTTCAACACAAGAAAAGCAATTGCCTTTTAAAAAATCGACTACTAGGTAGGCAAAGCAGCTCATGCCTGTAATGCCAGCACTTTGGGAGGCTGAGGTAGGAGGATCACTTAAGGACAGAAGTTCGAGACCAGCCTGACTAACATAGTGAAACCTCATCTCTACTTAAAAAAAAAAGAAAAAAAAAAATTGGCTGGGTATGATGGTGCACAAGTGTAGTCCCAGTTACTTGGGAGGCTGAGGCACAAGAATCACTTGAAGCAGAGGTTGCAGTGGGCTGAGATCACGCCACCACACTCCAGTCTGGGTGACAGAGTGAGACTCCGTCTCAAAAAAATTAAAAAATTAAAAAATTGACTACTGCCAACAGGTCCTACTTATAAAATCAATCCAATTTAAAATCTAAGAATTATCACAAAGCAAAAACCTGTAACAGATACACTAAAAACAAAAGGCAGCAAATTGAAACATGCTACCAGAGAGATCATGCAACCACAAAGAAAGACAATAAGAAGAGTTACAAAACAACTAGAAAACAAGTAACAACATACCAGCAGTAAGTCCTTACCTATCAATAATAACACAATGTAAATGAACTAAATTCCCTGATTAGATACACAGTAGCTGAATGAATTAAAAAAACAAGACGGGGAGGAGGGGTGGCTCACCCCTGTAATCCCAGCACTTTGGGAGGCGGAGGCAGCCAGATCACGAGGTCAGGAGATCAAGACCATCCTGGCTAACACGGTGAAACCCTATCTCTACTAAAAATACAAAATATTAGCCAGGCGTGGTAGTGGGCACCTGTAGTCCCAGCTATTCGGGAGGCTGAGGCAAGAGGATGGCATAAACCCAGGAGGCGGAGCTTGCAGTGAGCCAAGATCACACCACTGCACTCCAGCCTGGGCAACAGAGTGAGACTCTGTCTAATAAATAAATAAATAAATAAATAAATAAGACCCAGTAATGTGGTGCATGCAAGAAACTCACTTTACCTATAAAGACACACGGACTAAAAGTAAAGATATGGGAAAAGATATTCCATACAAATGGAAAACACAAAAGAGTAGGATTTGCTATACCAATACCAGACAAAATAGACTTTAAGTCAAAAACTGTAAAAAAGATAAAAAAGGTCATTAATAAAGGGGTCAATTCTGCAAGAGAATATAACAATAGTAAATATATATGCACCCAACACAAGAGCACCTAAATAAGCACAGGTCTATAGGTGGCAGTAAATGGACTTTATTTCATTTTCTTATTTCAATCCAATAAGGATTGCACCTGGAAAGTACAAGACATGTCAATAGACTGGTAAATATTTTTTATTTATTTATGAAGCCACTAGAGTATTATTCAGTATATGAATGAAATAATATAATGATAAATACTATCTCTGTTAATACATCACCCAAACTACCCAATGGTCAGGGAGAATATTGAGTTGGGTCTCTAGTAACAACTCAATGCAGGGACTAAATTATATTGTATATTTGCCACTGCTACTAATAAGATTTTCAGCAATCTGCAATCAAAAAGACCAGTAAACCAGAAAAGAATTTCAAATTAATATAACACAGAAAGATGTAAATAAATGCATTGTTTCACTCATATTTCAGATGGTTAACACCAACATGACAGAGTGATGTTTCTACTAAAGCGTGAAAATACATTAATCCAAGTAACTCTTTTGAGGCACTTGCTGTCCTAGAATCCAATGATTAAGGCCTTGTGTAATAAAATACTGACCTCAAAACACAGGTATTTTAAGATCATTTTGCCCTTTCTCATCATCAGTAAAGTCCCCTTAACTGTTACCACTCAGCATTGTTAGTCTATTCCTAGCCACCCACTTCTGCTTTCAATCTGCAAACACATACTTATCCTACTTTCTCAACAAAAAACTTACATTGGTCCTTATGCTATATCTATAATCTTATTTTCCTTTTGTCTTTGGGTCCCAAACTTTAAAAAGTAGCCTTTACATCTACTGTTTCCTTTATCACAATGTGATTGATTCCTCATTTCTCTCCTGAGCTCTAGTCCCACATCTGTGACTGCATGCTTGATATACATTCACATATTTCACTAATAAAATCAACTTTTCTGAAACCTAAATCATCTTCCCATAAAAGCATTAATTACTTCTGTCTTCTTTTTTTGTTGGTAGTTTCTTATTTTCACTACTTTCTCAGGTTTAAAACTTCAGAACCATCTTTTGATACATTCCCATACCCTTTGTGCCCAGAAAGGAATTAGTCCTCAAGATCATTAATGACTGTTCCTCAACTCTCTACTAGTTTGCCCATTTCTGTCCATTTTGACAGCCACCAACTTAGTTCAATTAGTATTCACTGAATTTTCTGCCTTTCATCTCTTACCCTCCCAGTCCTCCTCACATACTATCAACAGACAGTCCTAAAACACTGCTGCTATCATCAGAAGGCTACTCCTTTCATCATCTACAATATTCTGACTTCAATACATATTTCCAAGTGTATCTTATTCTCTTAAATGTGAACCCAACACTGTAATCAAAATTACTTAACTCTTCCCTTAATATATGTGGGCATTTTCATTTCTAAAAGGCCTAATCTAGATTACCTTCTCTCCTAAATAAATACCAACAAACCCTTCCAGGAACAATTCCAATGTTTTTTCTTCAATGAGCCCTTCCCAGGCCAGTCTAGTCGGCTATACCCTTTCCTGAACTCTTAAAACACCCATTTTCTACATCATTCAATAAGTATTCATCAAAAACTGCCTGATACTATTAGTCCTTATTTAATAAAAAAGACACCTGACTACCCCCAATTTGTATGTTCCTTTTCCAATGTTTTTTCTTCAATGAGCCCTTCCCAGGCCAGTCTAGTCGGCTATACCCTTTCCTGAACTCTTAAAACACCCATTTTCTACATCATTCAATAAGTATTCATCAAAAACTGCCTGATACTATTAGTCCTTATTTAATAAAAAAGACACCTGACTACCCCCAATTTGTATGTTCCTTAAAGCATTACATTTCTTTACTTCCACCATAGAGCCATGCAACGGACCAGCAAATCAAAAAAGTACAACAAACTCCTGAACATTTTTTTAAAAAGTATATAAGAAGCCTTAATGAATATGTTGTTATATGCAAATTAAAAATAGTCTCCAAAGTAGAATGAACTCTTAAATTAATCCTCAGTACAAAAATCTACAATACAAATAAAATTTAAAAGAAAAGGGATGGTTGTGACTTTTAATCACAGATAAAATGTCTTTGGAGCATCTAATATATATTTTTAGCTTAAATGAGTATTTGTTCCTTCACTAAGATACCTATGGATTGATGAGTATATATATACATTTTTTTTTTATTCATTTTTTTTTTTTTGAGACGGAGTCTCGCTCTGCCGCCCAGGCTGGAGTGCAGTGACCGGATCTCAGCTCACTGCAAGCTCAGCCTCCCAGGTTCCCGCCATTCTCCTGCCTCAGCCTCCCGAGTAGACTACAGCGCTTGCCACCTCGCCCAGCTAGTTTTTTGTATTTTTTAGTAGAGACGGGGTTTCACCATGTTAGCCAGGATGGTCTCCATCTCCTGACCTCGTGATCTGCCCGTCTCAGCCTCCCGAAGTGTTGGGATTACAGGCTTGAGCCACCGCGCCCGGCCAATGAGTATATATTAATATGCATCTATTGACATTTATACCAAAATTACTATCTTTGCAGAATACTGGTATCTCATAAAAACAGGAGTAGTGGTTTGCACACATTTCAATCTGTACAACTATGAACCCCATTTTCCTTTTATTTGTTTTTCTTGCCTTTTTTTAAGACAGAGTCTCACTCTATCGCCCAGGCTGGAGTGCAGTGGCACGATCTCAGCTCACTGAATCCAACGCCTCTCAGGTTCAAGCGATTCTCCTGCCTCACTCTCCTGAGTAGCAGGGATTACAGGTGCGTGCTACCACACCAGGCTAATTTCTGTATTTTTAGTAGAGACAGGGTTTCACCGTGTTAGCCAGGACGGTCTCGATCTCCTGACCTCGTGATCCGCCCGCCTCAGCCTCCCAAAGTGCTGGGATTACAGGCGTGAGCCACTACGTCCTGCCCCAATTTTCTTGACTACTAACTTCACATATTCAGTGATTTACATTAAACCATAGTATATTGGTCCTCCTTGATGAATCTGATAATAGACATGAGAAATAGTAACACGAAAACATCACCTCAAGCTCTCAACATGAACTAAGACTCAACTTCTCTTGGGCAATATTTTAAATGTGCCTATATTAAATACTGGAATTTTCAATAACTTGCTCTTTTAAAATGTTAGTGCCCAATAGTTTGTATTCCGGGTACAGCAAAGCAGTTCTCATTGAACTGGTCCTCTTGCTGGTAATTGTAAAAGCCAAAAAAAATACTAAAAAATAAGAATTTGAAGACCCTAGAGAGGAATCAAATTAGGCAGAAACTGACAGCTATGATCCCTGGAAGAAACAAGGAAGCACAGTAGGAGAATTCCTCTGGCTTTCTTCCAGGAGGCGCCTCCTGGTTTTCATGGAGCAAGGGAAGAGCCCAAGCAGAAAGTATAGCACCCAATACAGGATGTCTCAAAAGCACTTGAAAAGGATGAGAGACAAAATCAGGGTAATATATCAACCAAATTATAACCTTGATTCCTGAAAACATTATAGCCAAGAGACTGAAATAATACAGTAATATTTTTAAGTTAGGATGTCCATTTTAAATTACCAAAAATTATTGGGTTTTCCTCATAGATTTACTATGAATAGAATGTTAATAACAGAAAAAAATAACAGAAAAAGTTATTTTTTCAATATAGCAGTCTAATTTCCCCATTGTATAAAGTCTAAAATATTCTGCAGTAAGGAAAGCAAAGGAAAAATCATCATTTTGAAAACAAAGCGGATGCCTGCTCAATTATACTCATTGTCAATGGCAGTTGTACAATTAAAATCACTAATGCTATGGTCTTGTGAATGGTTCATTAGTGTTCAGAATAAAACAAATCAAAAACTTCCAAGAGTACACATGTATTTTTGGCCCTGTATCAAACATCTGATCAAACTACTCATGTTTTGTTTTTTTTCTTTTTCCCAAGAGAATAGCTCTTAGCAAAGAAAGCCCAGTTTTAATAGCTTCCAAATGCTTTCATTCATTTTAAATATATATTTATTTAACACAGAAAATATGCAAAGTATTATGCTAGATATAAAACCAGGACTCAAAAATAAGTCCTTCCCTCAGTGTACTTATCTAGTAATAGAGACACACACGAATGACAACACAAAGGAGAAAGTGGTAAAACATCAGGACAAAAATATGGCTAAGTGCATTTATAGGAGGACAAGATGGCTTCTAACTAGGGCAACAAAAAAAGCATTCAAGATCATGGAACTACAGAAGGACATAAATTGAATCTTAGAATGTGTGAACCCCCCCCCCCCCAAAAAAAAAAAAAAAAAAAAAAGGCACAGAACAGAATAAGCAAAGAAATAGTGCTGAGAACATTTAAGTTGTCTTCAGTAACTAACAAATATTTCAGGTGACATTAAAATGACCAACGAGAGGTAAGCCTGGAAAGGGAGTACACTGACAAACGTCCAAGAATCTTTAAAAAAAAAAAAAAAAATCTGTAATAACAAACTTACAAACTGAAGCCAAATACAAAATGAGGCAACGAAAAAAGAGTTTTAAACAGGCAAATAAAATGGTGATAAATATGCTGTATGTAAATTGATCTGACAGCATACAAAATTATTGACTGGAAGGAAATGGGATTGGGGGCAAAAAGAATGATCAGGAAAATCCTATAAAGGAAGGAGACCAAGAAGAGACAACCTACCAAGACAGCTCAATTTAGAAAATTAAAAGGTTTTAAACTAAAGCAGTGGCAATAAGATTATACAATTAGGACAAATTTAAGAGTCAAGGCAGAGAAAAAAAATGAACAAAATTTAATCAGTCATTCTGAAAAAAAAAAAGGAGAAAAAAGGTGAAATAAAAGCAATGGCTAAAAGATTGCTATTTGAGGGATTTTAAAAATTATGGTTCTATGAACAATAATTAAGAATGCATGAAACATGGGTTGTGTAGCGCATGGCGGCAATAAATTTTGTTTTGAATATACTCCCTTGAACTTGAGGTAAATAATGTGAATAGGTTAAGATTGATGGTATCTCCATGTTCTATAAGTTAATAAATTTGCATTAGGTCAAAAAGTTCCTTGGTGATGCTAGTTGCAGGTTTTTCACAAGTGTCTTTTATGAGGTTAAGTAAGTTTCCTTTTTTAATGAATAATCAGTGGAGATCAAATGCTTTTCCATATCTATTGAGATGATTATGTGACTTTGGCTCTTTATTAATATGGTAACACATTAATTGACTTTTAAAATAAATCCCAATGAATCATGGTATAATACAGTTTATATGTCGATACATTCAACTTGTTAATATTTTGTTCAACATTATTATACTTATGTTTGTAAGTCTACAGTTTCCTATAATACTTTGGCTTTGTTATTAGGGTAAGACTGGCCTACTAGGATGCATTGGAAACTGTTTCTCTATTTTCTGAAAGAGTTTGCAAAGGACTGATATTATTTCATCTTTAAATGTTTGACAGAATATTTGTGTGAATTACATAATGTGCAGGAAAATTTTTAATTACTAATTTATTTGTTATAGGACAATTCAGATTTTCTATTTCTTCTTGGGTCACTTTTGGTCCTTTGTGTGAAATTTGTTTCATCTACATTGTCTGACTGGCATATCATAGTAGTCTCAGAATCCTTTTAATTTCTGTATAGAGTCTGTAGTTACATCTCCTCTTTCATTTCCTGATTTTGGTATTCTTTAGATCTCCCTTTTTTTTAATTGGTTGGTTAAGATATATCAATTTTTGATCTTTTCAAAAGACCTCTATTTGGTTCCATTGTTCTTCTCTACAGTTGTCCTGATTTTTATTTCATTGATTGTCAGTTTACCTTTATTATTTCCTAACTTCTGCTTGCTTTGGCTTTGAGTTTTCTTTTTTTTTTTTTTTTTTTTTTTTTTTTTTTTTTTTTGAGATGAAATTTCACTCTTGTTGCCCAGGCTGGAGTACAATGGTGTGATCTTGGCTCACTGCAACCTCCACTTCCTGGGTTAAAGTGATTCTCCTGCCTCAGTCTCCTGAGTAGTTGGGATTACAGACCCCTACTACCAAGCCCAGCTACTTTTTTGTATTTTTAATAGAGACACGGTTTCACCATGTTGGCCAGGCTGGTCTTGAACTCCTGACCTCAGGTGATCCACCCACCTCAGCCTCCCAAAGTGTTGGGATTACAGGTGTGAACCACTGCCCCCGGCTGAGTTTTCTCCTTTTTCTAGCTCTTGGGATGAAAACATATGATTATTCATTTTAGGTCTTTCTTCTTTTACCCATAGTATATTCACAAGTTTGTTGTCTTCTTTCCAAATATTTGGGGACCTACAAATTTCTTTCCTTTTTTTGTTTAATTCTGTTGTGGTCAGAGGATATATTTTGTGTGATTTCAATTCTTTTAAATGTATTGAGATTTACTTGGTGATCTAGTATATAGACTCACATGGAAAATATTCTATATGACCTTGAGATCATCTGAATTCTGATGGTGTTGACTGTACCATACATGTCAGTTTAAATCAGGGTGGTTAATAGTGTTGCTCAAGTCTTCTCTGTATTTTCTTCTAGTTGTTCTATTAATTGTTGAAAAAGAGTATTCATTATTTTAAAAAATCACCAACCATAATTACTGAATTTTCCACTACTCCTTTCAGTCAATTTTTCCTCCATGTATTTTGGATCTCATGGTATTTCAATAGTTTGTTATTTCTACTTTCACTCTTAAAAAGCAAAGACAAGTTGGCCAGGCACGGTGGCTCATGCCTGTAATCCCAGCACTTTGGGAGGCCGAGGCAGGCGGATCACGAGGTCAGGAGATCAAGACCATCCTGGCTAACACGGTGAAACCCTGTCTCTACTAAAAAAGTACAAAAAATCAGCCGGGCATGGTGGCAGGCGCCTGTAGTCCCAGCTACTCGGGAGGCTAAGGCAGGAGAATGGCGTGATCCTAGGAGGTGGAGCTGCAGTGAGCCGAGATGGTGCCACCTGCACTCCAGTCTGGGCGACAAAGCAAGACTCCATTAAGAAAAAAAAAAAAAAAAAAAAAAGACAAATAAAAGAGATTATGCTAGGGGACGGCACAAAAATGGTCTCAACATTCAAAGGTATATTCCTAACTATAGCTTCAATATATTCTCTGCCCATTTCATTTAAACATACTTTAAAGTTCATTCTACCTATTTACATTGCTTTCTCCCCTTTTCTCTTCAACTTTGACTACCAAACTCTAGAACTGTCTTACCCCATTACAAAAACTTCAGGCTGGGTGCAGTGGCACATGCCTATAATCCTAACACTTTGGGAGGCCAAGGCGGGAGGACTGCTTGAGACCAGTAATTCAAGACCGGCCTGGGTAACAGTAGTGAGGCCCTGTCTCTACCAAAAAAAAAAAAAAAATTAAAAACTAGCCAGGTGTGCATGTGCCTGTAGTCTCAGCTTCTTGGGAGGCTGACCCAGTAAGATCCTTTGAGCCCAGGAGTTCAAGACTACCATGAGCTGTGACTGCACTACTGCACTCCAATCTGGACGACAGAATGAGACCCTAACTCCAAAAAAAAAAACACTTCAGCTACTGGTTAATTGTTAATTAATTAATTAGCACAATTTTACTCTGTTGTAAGACTAATATGTTTCATCATAATATATTGACTCCTTCTACCATCACAGAGTCTTTCTCAGTCTCCTAGATTCCAATAACCTCCACTCTACTATTCTTTAGGATTCTGTGTCCTTAGGAAATACTCCATCTATAAGGTCACCAACTCTGAGTTCTCTTTGTCCACAATGTTTTATCTGCTCCCAAAAAATATAGACCTCTTCCTTCTCAGTTTGTGCTAAAATTCTGGGAAGATTGGTCTGCACATAGGAATCACTTGGAGAACTCTTTTAAAATAGAAACTCATGTGCCTGCCTTAGAACTACAAAATGAGAGGGTCATATAAAAACGCAGAAAGTCTGTGCTTGAAATCAACTCTACTACTTATTAGTTATGTGACCCTGGTCAAGTTACTTAATCTTTCTAAGCCTCACTTCTCTCATCTGTGAAATAAAAATAATAATAAAAGATAATAATAGAACTACTTCATAGAAGCACACATTTACCTATGTAATAAACCTGCACATCCTGCAAATGTACCCTTGAACTTAAAAGCTGGAAACAGAAAAAGAACTACTTCATAGAATTAATATGAAAAAATTTTTAATAATGCATATAAAATGCTTAGCACATAACAGACTATTATCATCTTTCAGTATAAGGCTCAGAAATCTGTTTCTTTTCTAATATATTCCAGTAACTATATATCTATGATATTACCTCTCAGAACCTCAGTTTCTTCATCTGTAAAACAGAAATAATATCATCTATTCCACAGTACTATCATCAGGGTCAAATGAATATTCCACTTAGAACACTGCCTGAAGCACAGTAATCAATTTATAAGTGTAAATGAGTTCATGAATGGGTAAATGAAATTATCTGTGTATCTTCATCATCTCCTCACAATTATCATTCTTCTCCTTCTTTCCTCTTCCCCTTTGCTCTACAATAAAGGTCTCAATCACCAAATTCAGGCTTTTGCTAATACTCATTCTCTAAACTTTTGGAATGTTTTCTTTCACTTCAATGAGTTTGATTACCATATTTTACAACCTAACTACTTGAGCATTAGTAGTTAGGTTGTAAGAACTAACACTAACACTAATACTTAAGACTATTACTTGAGTATTAGTAGTTAGGCTGTAAAATGCGGTAGTCAAACCATGGAAGTAAAATATCCTAACCCTTGCTCCTGCTCTCTTCCATTTTTATTATTTCTACATTCTGAATGATTCCCAATTATCCCTCTTACATCATACTTTCTCTCAAGCTCCAAAGATACACTGCCATTGCCTGCAAGAATGTCTGGGTTCTCACATCCATATCACAGTAAGCAGGTCAAAATAATGCAGCAGATTTTAGGAAATGCTAAAGCATGGGTCCAACAAACTCAGCCTGACCAGGTAAACTCTCTACTACCACCTCTCCTCAAAGGGAGGAAGGGGACCAAAGGCGGGGAACTCCTTAATGTCATCATTCTTCTGATCACCTGGGATCAAAATGTGTAATTCATTGTGGCTCTTCTCAGCCTTGTTCTCCAAATCACCTGCCAAATCCTACAGACTTAATAGTACACATTTCACATCCAGTTCCTCTTCTAAATATTTTCATTCCCATACTCATCTTTCTAAATCAAGTCCTCATTATCTTTCATGCAGATTATTAAAACAGTCTCCCACTGGCCATATCCTGCTTTATGCATCTCATGACAGTCTATCCCACAACCTGCTACCAGATTAAACTCAATGTTTTCATTCATCTGACAAGTCCTTCAATGGCTTCCTCCATGCCTTCAAAATAAATAAACCTCTATCTTCTCATTATTATTCAGCACTTCTCACAACACAGCCCCAATCAACCTCTGTAGGATTAGATCCTATTGGTTCCTTTTACATCATTACCAGTTGATTAAACTAAAATTTTATATCCTGTTTCCTAAATAACTCCCAAAGGCTTTCCATCGAGTCTAAATTTATCTAATTTTTTCCTGCCATTAACTACTCTTCCATTTATCAAGTAAAGGGAATATTAGCTATATATCAGGTATCAGGGAAAAACAATTTTTTTTTTTAAAGCTTGGGGTATGAGATCAAGAAAGTGAATCTAAGTAGAATTTAATGGATTTTAGCAAGGTACTTTTGCTCCATTCAGATGTTACTCATCAGACTTACATGCATGGAGATGAAGCCAACCCCATGCATGAGGAAACAGAGGGAGGGGCTTATAGCTTTGAATTTTTATCTTCTCATGGAAATGTTACCTCTACCTTCTTCTTTTGAAAGTTCTTTTTGCACTGGTCTTTTTACATCACTTCCCCTTGGTCTTATGATGACAACTATGTGCCTCTATCTTCCCATCAGATGTAAATGTGTAGCATGCTGGTGGGTAGAATAAATCATTCTTATATTCTCTTCTAGCTAAAGGTCAATATCTCACCAGTAGGCTGACACTCAAGTTGAGGTTACAGGGAACCAGTGAGTGGCGTATATCACTAAAAGATGCTGTTTTTTTTTTCCTGGTTTTCACCTACTTACTATAGTCACTTTAGATCAGTGCAAGACATTAATATTTCATATTATCACGAGGAAAAAAAGCACATATATGAAAACTGTAAAATATGTTTATGACTTATTCATCTCATATTTACATATTTGTTCATATTAATATTTATACATATACATATCTATATACTGAGAATAAACATGAATGAGTATATTGTGTAAAAAAGCCATGATTCCGGTCTTCTGGGAGATTACCATCTATCTCGACTGTCAACTATGATATCTGTCTCTAATTAAAACCCATACAGCAGTTTGTATCTCTCAAGGATATCATCTTGCAGTTATTTGCCTTCTCTGCTGCCTGTCAGCCAGGTCTCTTCTTTGTATCTCCGTCAACATCTAGGCACAGTGTCTTAAAGTAGGGACTCTCTAGTAGGTTACCTAAATTGAAAGTAAGATGCTCCAAACAGCAGCTACTTATTGCTGTTTCATATTCATAGATGAGCTCCTCAGAGTACAACTACAACACCCATGGTGAAACTTCAGGCTTTTTGAGGCACATTAATTTACTTACATTATAGGAATACCATTTATTACATTTCTGCTCCAATGAGATAAGTGCCACCCTAATGACCTGAAAGAGTTAATGCAACTTGGAAAAGACCCAAATTACTCTCTGGAGACAGTTGACTCAATTAAGTGTCTAAGATCCAGCATTTTCAATTAGCAATTCAGTTACTAAAGATGCTTTTATATCGGTTATCTGTAATATGTAAATATTGACACATTTATAAAAAAATATTTGCCTACAGTTCATTCAAAATAGAATTTTTAGAGATAACAATTACAAATTCAGATTCAACCAGCATTTACTTTGTACTTACCAAGTGCCAGGAACTGTGTCAAGTACCGTCTCATTGGAATTTAAGGGGAACATTGTAAAGACCAGGAGATAAGGGGGTTTGGAAGCACTGAGAATACAAGGCACCAGAATGCAGAGACAAATAAAGTGGTTCCGTTCTTTAAGGAGTCCACAAAGAACATCTCAACCGAATTCATTGAAGCCTCTTCAGAATCTAGTTCTAAATTCAGTAAGGTGCTCACTGTTCTGAATATATGCATATTATCCCTATCTAAAATGATCTTTCCAAAATACCTAAATCCTAGCCTTCTTTCAAGGACCAGTTCAGCTTCTAACCCATGCGCAAAACCTTCTCTGGCCAATCTATCTGAAGTTATCTTTTAAATTCCTAGAGGATCCACAGATGATATTTGGACTTGGCAATTAATCACACACTGCTGTATATTTAACTTTTCCTGTATTTCTCTCTTAACCTCTCAACATGACTTGAGGAAAAGGTGTTTTGTCTAATATCAGCATGTATTAGACAAAATTCATGTCTAATGATATTTCCACTGAAGTATCTTATTAAAATGCTTTATGACTGAAAGAACAACTTAATATCACTAATTTCTGTACTTTGTCAACTCTTGAATCTACAAGAAAGATTCTGCCTATGAAATAAGCAAAATTCTTCTGTCTGAAGGTGATGGTGTGTGTGTGTGGTGTGGGGGTACACTTGAGCAAGCTACGAAACTAATGAAAAATACCTGTCGACAGCTTGGTTAAACAAAAAGTAATACTATTTTATCACTTTTGTTGCCAAAAAAAATTTCCATATCTACAATAGGTATTTGATTATTATACATTATTTATACTGAATGTTATGTGTTAATTCAAAACATGGAATTAAACTATATTATTTATGCACTACACTTGAGGACAGTCTAAAATTTAAAAGGTTACTCAAATGAACTGCACTGCTGGTTTAAGTAAGTTTACAGTAAATGTGAAAACTCTAGGGCAAGGGTTCCTGTGCACTAGAATTACCGGTCTATGGGCCTTTACCAGCACCAGCCCATGGCCTGTTAGGAACCAGGCTGCACAGCAGACGGTGAGGGGCAGGGGAGCAAGTATTACCACCTGAGCTCCACCTCCTGTCAGCAGCATTAGATTCTCATAGGAGTGTGAACCCTATTGTGAGCTGCACATGTGAAGGATCTAGGTCGTGCACTCCTTATGAGAATCTAACTAATATCTGACGATGTGAGGTGGAACAGTTGCATTCTAAAACCATCACCCACCACCCCCCATACATGGAAAAACCCTCTTCCATGAAACTGGTCCCTGATGCCAGAAAAGGTTGGGAACCACTGCTCTAGTGTACAAAAATGGAGAACTATTTCACTGATATTTCTGGCATCCAATTTCATTCTTTTGCATTGGCTTTCCTATTTCTTTTTCCCCAAATAATTATTTATTTTGATCTTTTATTTAAAAGCAATATACACTCATAAAAATTTCAAAGAGGACAGAAACATGTAGATTCCAGTATTCTTTAATAGCACAATCATATGCAATGTATTTAAATCATATGTCTTTGTTGATTTATCATTTCATTATTTTTCTCATCATCCCTTAAATTCTAATAAGCACAATGTCCTGCATACATAAAGTACCTAAGAAATGCATTATATACATCCATCGAACAGTCCAATTCTATCAGTAAATGAAAAACACACTATATGACTGGCAGTATATAATCCAATAAGATCCTTTCTTTCAACTATTTACTCCCCATTTTCCATTTATCACAGCACATCTCAGTTTGTAAATTATACTACGTACATCTGCCCCAACAAACTTAACCCCCCACTTCCGCCCCCATGATCCAAGGGCAACGGCTGAACAGCTCACATGCCTGATATCAGAAATTAGTTGTATACCTGGATCATTTCTCTCCAATAACTACATCTTTTAATATTAACTCTCAAAAAGACAACCACAGCCAGAAGATGGATACAATAAATTCATCACAGTAGGATGATTAGCCTTGACTCCATAAGACATGAGAGTGAGTGTTTATAAACATAACTAGAGAACATCCAATGGGATGAGGAACTATGCCTATCTCTGGTACTTAAATGAAAACCACCACAGCTCTACCTAATTATTCTCAGCTCTATCCTACCACTCAGTAACAAGTTCATACCATAAAGCAAGCCACAGAAAAGAAAAAAAGACAGCATGCTATTTAAATACCAACCATGTTAACGCAGAAGCAATACCATACAATTCATGTACCTCATGTTCTCTGCTAATTGCTTAAGATATCCTGCAACAGAGAAGAGAGCAACAGTAGCCAGGCCCTAGTCTTCTTTAAATGCCAGCTCTTAATAACAAACTCCAAAAAGGTCTTAATTGCATTTACCAGGAGCTCATGAACTTTAAAAGTTGTTAATCAGATTTCCATGTAAATGGAGTGACAATTAAAGGTTAAGTACAGGTTTCTGAAATTTCGGAAGTTGAGGATATATTGCCCTTCACAGGGCGGGGGGTGCAGGGATGGGGAGAGGGCTACCAGCCTTGACAGGAACTAAACATCTTAATTAAACATGCAGAAGTACCATGCTTATTTTTACGTGAAGTTCCATTTCCAAATGTCAAAGTTAATCATGCACTTGACTAAAAATGTGCAATATTCTCGCTGCCAGCAAAATGTCTTCATATTCTTTTCTGAGAAGACACCAGCAGGTCTTCAAAAATTTCTCTGGAGTCCCCTCAGACCTGATCTCTGCCTATGCTACAAGAAAACCTGAGAAGCAGAGTGAAATGCCTTTACAGAGAGATCTTAATTGCTCTCCACCTGAGGAGTAATCTA
Organism: Rhinopithecus roxellana; assembly: GCF_007565055.1. NCBI lineage: Eukaryota > Metazoa > Chordata > Mammalia > Primates > Cercopithecidae > Rhinopithecus > Rhinopithecus roxellana. The sequence continues at coordinate 59,816,344 of NC_044554.1, forward strand.
AAACCACACGTTTTCAATCAATTCTGCTTCATATTTATGTGACTCAGGAGAAACACGAGGTGCTTCCTCCATAAATTTGCTGCACCTGTGTCCCTGGAGTGACATGCTGACAAATGAACACAACATCTCCTCAAACTCCAATAAGAATTTATGATTCTTTGAAAGAATATATTTGATCAATTATAGTGTCATCACAGTTGAAAGCAAAACCATGTCTTTGGAGTGCACTTCACAAAATGTGCGAGGGCTTGCATCCTGCAATAGGATAAATGACAATCCCAACCCCCAGAGTCAGGTCCTTATTCCAGCTCTAATACTTAATCTCAGATTCCCCAGCTTAAGAGGAGCTAGGTACAACAACCGATAAGTGCAATAATGAATGAGATGAACAGCTGTGTAGGGCTCTAGACAAAATAACTACAGAACTCAAAATCAGAAAATATTTGTAGTGTGACATCTAGTCAGTAAAAATAATTATTCTTTAGGTATACATTTACTAAGAAAAACACCCCTTCTGTCAACCCCACTATTGGTCTCTGATTATACTTCTAATTCTTCCTTATTTTATTTCTTCTAAAAGTCTAAAAAAAATTCAGTGTCTGCTAAATTCAAGTACCTACAGCACACTTTAAAAGAAAAGCATAGATTCTTAGCATCATTACTGAAGCTACACCTTCTACCGTACGATTATGATTAAATTTGGCCACAGAACTAATCAAAATACCTGAGGTTTAAAGGAATCCGTAAGTGAAAAAGTAATAAAATATATTGGTTATCCAATTTACAGTGAAAAAGGAAGAGGAAGCAGAGAAGGGAAGAATTTTTAAATAATTATTTTCAGCAACTGTCTCTGCCAGATTGTGAAGTCCTTCTGGCAGAGTCCCTGGTTGCCTCTCAAGGACAATGGTATATACCAACTGTAAGGAGGTTCCCTCTTCCTGAGAATAGCATTTCAGAGTTTTAAATTTGATTCAATTCAACAAGTATCAAATTTTGATAAGCAACCTAATTGAGAAAATGATCCCACTCAATGTGGCGAGTTACCGAGGAAGACGGGTGCGCTGAGCTATATACTGCACTTGCTTCTTGCTGGTGCCCTTTTGAGACCAACAGCCTATAGTAAGCCTATTGATCAGCAGTTATGAGACTAGTCTGTGAGACAGAATTTCTCAGTACAAAAATGTCTCATCCCTTTGTATTTCCCCAAAGAAGCATGCACTGAGTCTTTTTGTGTGTGTGCAATCAATATCAACCTCTTACCAACCATTACCACCACGACATACACCACGGGCCTCTCATCAGACTGACCGCTCCTGTGTGTCACAAAATCAAATAAGCTCATTCCAACATCTGTGCCTTTGTTCACTGAGTCCTACTATTCTGAAAAGCCATGTCATTTTCCTTCACTAAATCAAATTCAACCACCATTCAAGGCCCAACACAAATATGAATGTTTCACTAAAGTTTCTGTTCATTCAATGAGCATTTATTGAATGCAGGGTACTATGTTAGGTATTGCCCATGAAAAGATGAATAAGACAGTTTATGCTCAAGAAGGAGCTCTCAGTGTTCTTTAGTGGTCTTCCATTTCATTGAACTACATTTAGTTTCTCTGCTGGCTTATACAAATAATCCTGCAAATAAAATTAACCTGAAGTGTTATCTCTGTTCTTCACATGCTATGGCCTATTCCTGTAATTTCCTTTATTAGCTTAAACAGCATTTATGAGTGCTTTCTGTGTGCTACACACCACAAGTATCTTCGTCACCTAGGTGATCTGTGGAGTGACTCATTTCTCCAAACCACCTATCATGTCCTTCATCCTGGGCTCTGTGATACCTGATTCCATACTGGCGGTAGCTGCAGCCCAAAAGTGAGCTCAGAGAACTTCGGAAGGTACACCTGCCTTCAAGTTCAAGATGATTATCCACACCATTCAAGGGAGTTTGCAAAGTTCAATTCATGATGTTTCCTAAGTTTTATCATATCAGACATTGATTAGATAGTACAGAATGTGGTTTACTGTTATTTACCAAACTACCAGGGGAGTTTCATCTCAAGTTCCTCTCCCTCCTAAGTCAATTCAATTATACGATCACATGAATGTGAATTATGGCAGTGTGCTCCATAAAGGCAACAAAGTTTACGATTCCTGACACTGCGGCACTTTCACACAGTGGAGATATAATTATTGCCCATTTTGTTGACCTTGGTGCAGCCATTCTTTCTTCTGGGTACATAAAACTAAAACTCAAATAGTTTCCAGCCACATGGTGACCTCTCTAGAATCTGGTGATCCATATAAACACAGTGATTCTAGGATTCAGTTACAATAACTTACAAGAAGACATTCGAATGATTAATGATAATATATAGGCTGGAATAGAGGTGCTTTACCTTCCTTTGCATTTACCTTCGACTGATAAAAATGTACTTATCTTTACATAATAGCCTCCATGAATAAAAGCAGAACACATGTATATTGATTACAGAATGAAGCATATCAACCAAAGATATTCTGGCTTATTCCAAGGTGGAAGGAGACAAACGGCTCACATAATTCATTCCTTATAATTTATTTTCTCAGAGAGTAAACCTACTGCAATAATTCTGAGTTAATAAATAACAAAGGTGTATGGTCTGGGATACAATAGACATGGCAAGAGGTGCACTGCTTATGTTGCAAGAAATTCTGTTACTTTTGATGTTTGAAACATCACTATCACTACAGATAGATCATTCAGTCTTTCAGTCATAATAGCAGTAACTTAAAACCCATAAATCCATGGGATGCCAATTATGCATATTATATATGCAGTTTTAAAGCTCCAGTAAGCACTTATTCACTGGGCAACCACTAGCTCAGCCTTGTCCATGATATTGGTTCACATACTTAGCGACCACTTGAATTTTCAGATTTATCAATTCTAGAACAGCTTTCAAAGAAGCCTAAAACTCTCTATAATAAACAGGTTCTAACAAATTTAGAAAATAAACTCATTTTGTCTCATATGTCAACCATGACACTTTAACTGAAAATCTATGATTAAAATCTAGATGGTGGTATTCCTAAACTTTGTCAGGTAAAATTTGGTAAGAAAATACTACTACTAAATAATACAGTGGTCCCATCCCCACCTCTCCTAACCCCTGGGCCCATGGTTTTGCTTTCCATGGTTTTAGTTACCCACAGTCAACCACAGTTCAAAAAAATTAAATGAAAAATTCCAGAAATAATTAGTAAGTTTTAAATTGCGTGCTGCTCTGAGTAATGTGATGAAATCTTGTACCGGCCCACTTCATCCCTTCCTCAAACATCTTAAGAAAGAGAAGTTATGTGAGTTTTACTCACATAACTTTTACTACAGTATATTGCTATCACTGTTCCATTATCGGTTATTGTTGTTAATTTCTCACTCTAATTTATAACTTAAACTTTTTATTTATCATATATATATATATATATTTTTGGAGACAAGGTCTCACTCTGTTGCCCAGGCTGGAGTGCAATGGAAAATCTCGACTCACTGCAGCCTCAACCTCCCAGCCTCAAGCAATCCTCCCACCTCAGCTTCCCAAGTAGGTGGGACCACCATGCATGGCTAATTTTTATATTTTTTTGTAGAGATAGTGTTTCACCATGTTGCTCAGGCTTATTTTGAACTCCAGAGCTCAAGTGATCCACCTGCCTCAGCATCCCAAAGTGCTAGGACTACAGACATGTGCCACTGTGCCTGGCCTATAACTTAAACTTTATCATAGTATATAGAGTGGTTCTGTACTAGCTTCAGTTTCAGGCCTCCACTGGAGGTCCTGGCACATATATCCTCCACAGATAAGGGAGGATTACTGTAATCACATATTGCCATCTTAGAAATAAGTTCTATTATTAGCAAGAAAGAAATTTTGTTTCATAAACTTTGGCCTAACAAGAAACAAAGCTCCTCAAAAGAAATGAAGGCAGTGGCCAGGCATGGTGGCTCAAGCCTATAATCCCAGCAATTTGGGAAGCCAAGGCGGGCAGATGACTTGAGGCCAGGAGTTTGAGACCTGCCTGGACAACATGGCAAAATCCCATCTCCACTAAAAATACAAAAATTAGCCAAGTGTGGTGGCACACAACTGTAACCCCAGCTACTTGGGAGGCTGAGGCACAAGAACTGCTTCGCCAGGAGGCAATGGCTGCAATGAGCTCAGATCACACCATTGTACCTCAACCTGGGCAACACAGTGAGACTTTGTCTCAAAAAAAAGTAAATAAATAAAATAAATGAAAGCAGTGTTGGAGAAATTATTTAAAATGTAATATAAAACAAAAGGTTCTTTTAGTATGAAAGAAATGTCCTTTCAGAAATGAATTAAGGAAAAGATTTCCTTATCTACTGGAAACTGAATTTTTATAATGTTTTCACTCTAGTTATATGTGAGTAGGGGTGAAACTGTAATAGTAGCATGTCTTTAATTTTCTTTAAGATTGGCATTTAAAAGCAATCTGAATCACAGAATTTAAAACTTAATCATAAATTGTCTGGAAATGCCAGTGCTGCTAAAATTATATTAGTTTGATCTCAACTAGGAAGCAATCTAAGAACAACATTGTGTCTTACACTTCTTCTTTATCTCTTGTATTATGTATAGAGGTGACTTAATTCCAGTGACATGAATGAAGCATTTTTTATATACAAAGAAAATCATCTGGCTGTCACAATAAAGTATGTACTTACCATGCAACATATAATTCTTAACTGTGTAAGAGTTACATATTATAAAGAAAACTTTCTTCAGCAAAGAATCTGTTTATTAAAATGGAAGTAATTAACCAAGAGACGATACCTTTAGTAAAAAGAATACTCTCTTTAATACATGCTTAAAAGGAATACATAAGTTTATGTAAACTTACATAAACTTATATGCTTATGATTAATTTTCCCTAGAAAATATTGTTAAAGTAGATACAATATGGAAAAAAAAATTAAGGAGATTCTCTGAATGCTTTATAAAAAAGTAGTCTAAAAGTTAATCACTAATTAAAGAGAAATGACATTTTAAACAAGTTAAAACAAAATGTTTAAATTTTTCAATACAGATTTTCATTCTTTAAATGATTACAAATCTGCATGCTATTATCCAAGAGCAAATATAGAGAGAAAATGTAAAATTTCTTTTGAAATTTTGATAACAATATAAAGCAAATGCAATCTCCAACAGAAAGTATCACTGTTCCATGCTACCAATGATCTCCCAGAATGCTCACTATGGAACTTTCTAGTATATTCCACGCCTATATTCCTACTATAGAAGCTGGCCAACCAATGATATTAAAATCACTGGGACTTATTGGGAGAAGTAGAAATATATGTCTGCCTTTACATAAAATGATTTCTATAACCTTGCTGTATTATTTATAATTCACCGTGACTTTTATATTCCCAAGTCTATAGATTTTTCTTAGTGATTTATGCTAAGCTCTTTTAATGCCTCGTTCATATTTATGGTTTATTCTCCTCCCAGAAAAGGTAACAATCCATTCCATGTATAAATGTCATGACAAACTTACAGACTGGCAGAGGGAGGACAAAAGGAGACTCTACATAAGGGAAAGGAGATTAACGAACAACTGGTAATGACATTATAAGGCCCTTTTCACATGGAAACAAACACAAAATGGACTATCGAATTCCACAACTAACCTCACATGACAGAATTTTAAACACACATATATTTCAAATGTCCATATGTTGTTCATTTGCCCAGAGTGAACACAAAGCTGAGTAGTTTACATATGTAACATTCTGTTGGCTATTCTGTCATCATGGCTAAGCACATGTTCCACAGGGTACATTTGTCAGGCTGTCAGTTGCTCTCAACAATCCATAATGGTAGAGAATCAAACAACTTAGTTAAAAATAACATTTATAGAAAAAAATAAAACTGCTATCTAGAATGGATGAGCATTAGCTATTATGGACATACGAGATGCACAGAGAGCTAAAGGTTGGGTGGGGCATGAGGATGGCAGAGGCTATTGAGGGAACATGGCTTGTGAGCTTCTTGATGCCAGTGCTGTGGCATTGTTCTACTCTGGTCACCAACTTCCTCCTCAAACACAACATTTGCTGCTTCCTATCACCATGTGGGAGACTTCCTGGTATTTCTCAGATTCTAAGGTACACATTTGCTCACATTTTTTCATGTATCTAAAAATCAATAGTTATCTTATGATAGATGTATATACATTTAAGGTAGTTTTACTTTTTTGTCCTAATCTTACACTTCTTAGGGTCTTGGAATCAAGGAAAGGAGACATTTACTAATAATGCTGTAGGGACCATTTATAATCTAAGCTATAATCCTCTTCCCTCCTCTCTGCTTTTATTCTCTCATTTTGTCTTCGGTTCCTTCCATGAGAAAAGTTGGACTGTTCAACAACTCACAGTGCATCAGGCTAATTATCAGAGCCTCAGCTCTTCAGAGTAGGACAAAAAGCTTTCAAAGATAAAGGCAATAAAAGATAACACTAATGTGAATATAGTTAACACTACTGAACTGTACAATTAAAAATGGTTAAGATGGTAAATTTTGTGGTTTTTACTACAATTAAAATTTTTTTAAAAAAGGTAATAACAAGGCAACAGGTTTCTCTGTAATTATCCTGACATACAGTTGTGTTTCCAACTCAAAATCATTGACCTCCTTCCATCATATCAATTAGCTATGGGCTGAGCAGGTCTACCCTACCAACACACTGGAAACCAGCATCATGCTGGAGACCTTAGGGATGAAACATCAGAATTGAGAATCCATTTCATCGTGTTCCTAGGAAGGCAGCTCAGCTGATGGGTGGCTATTAGCTCAACTCCCCAAATAAGTCTTTGTAACTCTTTCTCTGACTCAAGGTTTTTAAATAATATATGCCTGGGGATGAGAGAGGAAAATATACAAATAAAAGAGAAAGTAAAACATTTTAAATATTGAGTCTATCAAACAAATGCAAGAAAGAAAATTCATTCAGGAATACAAGAGAAATAATTTTCTCTTAAATATTAACAAATAAAATATTAGTAAGTTACCTGAAACATTGATGTTAATCTGCTAACTAAAACATATTTAAATTTGAAATCCCATTTAGAGCTGAAGAAAATAAGATCAAAAGAGGATATCACCCTAAATTACAAGTCATTAGGAAACCTACAAGTAGAAATGAGGAACAAACGTCAGACTTCCAAGTTAAAATGGTATTTGGCTAGTAATACCCCACATGATCTCTCCCACATACTCATTCAAATATCTATGAATGCAAAATATTAAAAAAAAAAAAAAAAAAAAAAAAAAAAAAAAAAAGCTTCACAATGTCAAAAAAAAATCTGGGCCCACATACAGCCAGAATCTTTAAACAATCTCCACTAAATACAAGGTCAATGGAAGAGAGTTAACACGTACACTGAATGGTTTGTGTTACAAGGAAAGTAACCTTCTTACTTGGAAGTAGGTACAAAAAGCCTTTCCCACTCTTACACTGCCTGTACTCTCCAAACCAAAGTGAGCAACCGTTCACGACCGCATAGTTGCTGGCCTGAGAAGCAGCTAGCCCTCCCACTCACCATCCCACCCGAACCCTTCTTGTCCTGCATCCATTAGAAATAGTACTTCACATTACACAGTCTACTATGAAGTAGAGAGGACTAACAATGGAGTTGACAAAGAGAATCACCTTTTGTGAAATACTGTAGATAAATACAAAAATAATCATGGAAAATGATTTATGTTTACCTTAGCAATTCATTTATTATTTTCTGTGTTTCAGGAAGCCAGATAGTGATACAGGTTGAAGTACCACCTCAGAAAACCAGATTTGCATTATACGTTAACAAGGAGTTGAGCTAGCATATGTATACATGAAATTGACTACTAGCAGTAAAACTCAGAAAAAGATTGTATTAGCACACATTTAAATAACAGGCTAAAAGGCAGTCTTCGTATTCCAAGAGTCAGCAAACATGAGGTCTAGGTAGATTTCCTCTCATTTGAGAATGAGTAAACAGGGAAAAGAAAAAGTGAGGAAAAGACACATTTCAAGAAATTAGAGGCCTGACACGGTGGCTCATGCCTGTAATCCCAGTACTTTGGGAGGCCAAAACAGAAGGATGACTTGAGGCCAGGAGTTCAAGATCAGCCTGGGCAAGAAAGCAAAACCCCATCTCTACAAAAAATAAAAATTAAATGGGTGTGGTGCCACACCCCTGTAGTCCTAACTACTCAGGAGACTGGGGCAGGAGGATCGCTGGAGTCAAAGAGTTTGAGACTACTGTGAGCTGCACTGTACTGCAGCCTGGGCAACAGGGTGAGACTCTGTCTCAAAAAAAAAAAAAAAAAAAAAACCCAAAAACTAGAAACAAGAAATTTTCAGTAAATCCTGGCATCCTCAATAGCATACAAGAACACATAGCCACTTGCAACAGTAAAAGAAATCTTTAAAGAGAAAACAGGTTTTGAGGAAAAGATACCAGGATAAGATTTTTTTTAAGGGGGAACAAGGGAAAGATAAGAATTGTAAGGAAGGTTAAAATGCTATAACTTCAGAAGAGAAAGCCATAATAAAGGAACTAGGAAATAACAATTGATATTCCAGAAAATAAAATCAGAAATGCAAAAAACAAATTGAGAAATACTCCCAAATAAAGATGGGAAATACAGCAACAATCAAGATTGAAAAAGTTGAGGAGAGATGATAGACATAAAAATTTTAGAACAGGGATTCAATCTAAGAATTACAGAAATAACTTTTGTAAAAAGAGATATGTGTATACACACACACACACACACACACACACACACACACAAATATGTATTTTCTTGCTTTAAAGAAAAAAACACCATGAGTAAGACAAACGAGTTTACCACATTTTGCAGGGAAAACAATGAAATTACACTTATCTAGATACAGGTAGAATAAGGAACTTATAAAAAGAACAAAAATCACGATAGCTATATACTTCCTGTAACACTAAATGACAGAAGACTAAGGAGCAATGTTGATAGATTTGTAAAGAAAAAACACTGTATTAAAAGAAATTATCCTTGCATTTAAGAAAGCTCAAAAAACAACTTGAGCGAGTTCAGACACAGGTGTTCATGAGACGTGTGTTAGTTTCTCAGGGCTACAGTAACAAATGACCACATACTGGGTGGCTTAAAACAACAGAAATGTATTCTCTTGCAGTTGTAGAAGCTGCAGATCTTAAATCAAGGTACCGGCAGGGTCATGCTCCCTCTGGGGTCTTTAGGGGAGGAGTCTTCCTTACTTCTTCCTAGCTTCTGGTGGTAGCCAGTAATCCTTGGCGTTCCATGGCATGTACAAGTTTTACTCTAATCTCTGCCTCCATCATTATATGACATTCCCAGTGTATCTTTTCTGTAACCAAATTTCCATATTCTTCTTTTTTTTTTTTTTTTTTTTTTGAGACAGAGTCTCACTGTCACCCAGGCTGGAGTGCAGTGGCATGATCTCGGCTCACTGCAACCTCCACCTCCCAGATCCAAGCAATTCTCATGCCTCAGCGTCCTACTGAGTACCTGGGATTACAGGCACGTGCCATCAAACCCAGCTAATTTTTGTATTTTTAGAAGAGACAGGGTTTCACCATGTTGGCCAGCTGGTCTCAAACTCTCGACCTCAAGTGATCCACCCACCTCGGCCTCCCAAAGTGCTGGGATTACAGGTGTGAATCACCACACCTGGCCTAAATTTCCATCTTCCTATAAGGGCACTAGTCATTAGACTGGGACCCAATTTAATTCAGTATGACCTCATCTTAATTTGACTGCATCTGCAAAGACCCTCTCTCTAAAAAAGGTCACATTCACATATACCAGACGACAGGATTTGAACATACCTTTTGGGGTGATACAATTCTATCCACCATAAGCGGAGGAAAGAGGCTTAAGACCTGCTCTAGGTTGGGTAGGGTGGCTCATGCCTATAACCCCAGCACTTCGGGATGGGTGAAGAGGCAAGATCACTTGAGGCCAGGTGTTTAAGACCAGCCTGGGCAACATAGTGAGACCTTGTCTCTACAAAACAAAACAAGAATTTAAAAATTAGACAGCCATGGTGGTGTGTGGCCTGTGATCCTAGCTGCTAAGGTAGCTGAGGTGAGAGGATTGCTTAAGCCCAGGAGGTCAAGGCTGCAGTAAGCCATGATTGCACCACTATATTCCAGTCTGAGTGACAGAGCAAGATCATATCTCAAAAAAAAAAAAAAAAAAAAAAAAAGACATATGAGGAATGAGTAAAAATTGGTATTGAAAGCATAAAGAAGTCACAATATATAGGACTGGTGGGGTTTCCCAGTTCCAATGTTAGTTATCTAACTAGACTGAGTGCAGCAGGGCATACTCCACAGTCCAAGGGCAAAGGGAGGCCCAGAAATGCTTCACTGAACTGTACTTTTTCCTGCTCTGTCCCTCACCTAGAGCCACTTTTTAACCCATAGTCACAGTATTTTAGTTGAACACTTAAGACAACAGCAGTGTTGTTCTTTCTAGCACTTACTAATAGTGGCTCAACTATTTTAAACACATTTGGGACAATATTCCTTGACAACAACTAAATAAAAAGTACATCTTTCTCTCTAAAGGGAAGAGTTACATATCACAACATAATAGACACTTTTTCCTTAGGAACTTCAGAAATAATTTCTCACATCTTTGAAACTCGAACTGAATGACCTGAGTCATTAGTATTTTTATTAACTCCTTCTCTCATCCGTAACCTGTGACAATGCCTGTATTAGGTATATTTAAAAATAATTATGATATGAATCCAATTTAAAAAGTAAGTAAATATAAGTGAAGGTTAAAATTGTCCCTGGGATATAGGATTTTGGGTGATTTTTAAACCTTCTTTGTAAGTTTTCTCTATTTTCTTAATATTTTTATAATATACATATCTACATTTATTGATAACAGGAAAAAACAGCTTATTTAAATAAGCACATAGAATTTTGTACTCCCAATATGTTGAAAATTTTGTAATTTTTAATGAAGCAAAATTTGAAGAAGGAAATGCATAAAAATGTGAATTCTCTAAGTGCTAAGAATATAAAAAAGTTAACTCTCCTGTTGTACTTTTCTGTATTTTCCAAATATTCTATAATAAGCATGCATTATTCTTACAGTAAGAAAAATAATATACAAAAAGGGAGTGGAGGAATTGCCTGGTAGACTCTACAAAAGACAAGAGAGTGAAGCAATGCTCATTTCTCATCTGTAAGAGGATCTATACATCCTAGTTAGGAAAAAGCAAGCAGAAATCTTTGATTGCCTAAAACAATGTGTAAGAGAAAAGGATTAACACTGATGTTTTCATGCCTCAATGTACTTTAGAAAATGATGTACTTTATAGAACATACTAGTGTACAGCCAAAATACAAGTGACTATATAAAAAATGAACTGTGGAGTTGACTTGGTCAGAATCACTCAAAAATGAAAACAAAAGCTGCCAAAGCAAACTGAAATCTATCTATCCCCTTTATAACTTCACTTATGGTTAAAAACCAACCAAAATGTTCCTGAGTCTTCAAACGGTTATAGAAACATCTGTAAATGTAAACTGCAGCCTAGAGAGGACAGGTGGCAAAGTATCAGAAGCAGGTTGAGAAATGTATATCATAGATTAAGGCTAAGCTCTAAGCTAATGCCCAGTGCCAGAACTTGAAATTTACCACTTACAGTGTGTTACTCTAATCCTTAAAACAGTCACAAATCAAGAATATTATTTCTACTCGTGAAAAGAGCAGGGGTAGTTATTAGTCCTCTTAGTGACTACTGGATTCAGAGATCTAGTCCATGGCTTCTAAAATTATCTATCACCAGTTTTTGTTACTTTACAAAACATTAAAAGTGTATTTTTTAAAAAGACAAAGATGAACAAAATCTAAAGTTATGTTTTCCAAATCACTAGGAGCTTCTAATGGCTTCATCTCGGTTTCTGTACTTATTTCATCAAGGATGGGTAATAGCGAGTAGACTGGTCACTGGACTGAGGACCCTGCCCTGAGTAGCTCAGAGTAATCTTGCCAAGTTATAAGCCAGCATGTTTTCACTAGCTAACAGTGAGCAAACTAGAGAAGAAGCTATCTTCATTTTACAGACAGCCCTGTGTTAAAAGCTAGGAATAACCTTCAAAAACACAACCGAATCTCCAGAGATAATTTTATAGCACAGAGTAGGGCAAAAAATAAAAAGCATCTCTCTATATCCAAAAAACGGAATAAAGTCTCCCTCGTAAATAAGAAAACAGTTTTATTGACAGGTTTTGGTCGTAATTAAATTGGGCTGTGGGAAGAAAGGAGTTAGTCCAGTTTCACTGGTCTCATGTACAGGCAGAGAGAATACTGATACCAGAGAAAGAATGTGTGATACCTGCAAACTCACAACCAGAAACAGAAACAGTCACAAGAAAGAGGAAGGACTCTGCTTGAGACTCAAAGAAAGAAAAGAGAGGACTTCCTTAACAAGGTCATTAGAAGTATCCCAGTTGGCTCAGCCATTTTTTTTTTTTTTTTCTTAAAGACAGGGTTCCATTCTGTCACCCAGGCTGAAGTGCAGTAGTGCAATCTCGGCTCACTACAATCTTGACATCCTGGGCTCAGTTGATTCTCCTACCTCAGCCTTTTGAGTAGCTGGGACTGCAGGCATGCACCACCATGCCTGGCTAATTGTTCTGTGTATTTTCTGTAGGGATGGGGTCTTGCTATGTTGCCCAGGCTGTTCTTAAACTCCTGGGCTGAGTTTAAGCAATCCTCCCACCTCAGCCTCCCGAAGTGCTGGGATTACAGGGTAACAACACACCAGATAACGCAGCTCCTGGTAAGGCAATGTGGAATAGGGCAGAGGCTCACAGCTACCACTGCACATCAGAATCACCATGAGAGGTTGATTTGTTTGTTTGTTCGTTTGTATGAAGTAACTGTCCAGGCCTCTGAGGTGGAGGCACAGTTGCTGGGCTTTTTGTTTTATTTTATTTTGTAACTTCCCAAGACGAAGCTAACATGGGGCAAAGGCTGAGAACCACTGAAGGAGTGGAAAGACCCTGGCACATAAATTAAAGCCTTGGATTCTAAGATTGGTCCTAACAATTTTTAGTTGTATTTTCCCGTCAGAGTCACTTTATAGTCCAAAGTTCTACCCCACACAATTGCAAAGGAAAGAGAACAACATCTTTCTACCTCACACAGGTTTTGGAACCTCAGATGTGTGTTACCTATAAAGTACCTGACACACGTTCCAGCCATCTCTTTCAAATACAGTATTTACTAAGAGAGATTTCTGGGACTCTTAATAAATCTGAAGATCAGAAACCTATGACTGCATATGCACACTTGAGTAGATTCTATAATGAGTTTAGAAAATTTTCCATTTGTCAGGATATAAGCTGAAAACTTTGAGAATTGCTGTCTTTTAGCCATCAAGTACATGACAGGAGGAACTTGTCAATCAGTACACATACGGTCCAGAAACATGAAAAAAACATAGACACACAAAATCATATTCATGCTCCCAAAGTTCTGCCTCATTCAACAAAAAATCTGTTCTATTTAAAATAAGAATCTTACGTGTTGTTAATCTCCAGGCAAATACACATGATTAAAAGAGCTCCAAAAAAGTGTGAAAATGCCATCTCATCCAGTCCTGTGACTTTAAAATACAATCTATCTGGTAAGTCCCTCCAATCTGTCATCCCAGACCTCTGACCTGAGCATCAACAAGCTGACAGCACCGACCTACCTGCTCATGATCTCAGGTACCACAGGCAACCGACGTTTAACACAGCCAAAATACAAAACCCAATTTTCTTCTCCCTTCCCTCAATCTTAATGTGGCACTCCTTCTCACCACTCAGGACTCAACCCAAACGCCATCTCTTCAAAGAAGGTTTGCTGACCGCACTAGCTTTAACACCTACAGAACAAATACACACCCTGCAGCGCTGGTTCTCTAATTATATCTTTTTCATAGGAAATCATCAGTAAGGAATTACCCTAAGTGTATAGGAGTTTACCATCTCCACCTGTCCACTAAGACATAAGATCCACGGGGCAGGAAACGGGGGTATAAGACTGTCTTGTTCTATCTTGCTCATTGCTGTGGCCCCAACACATAAAACAATATCTGGTACAAAGTCAATCCTCAATAAATGTTAGTCTCCACCTCGCTAAGTATGTGTCCAAATTGAAGCATATGGAAGGAGGGAGATTCAGGAAGAATAAAGAGCCTGGAGGAAACGCCAAGCCCCACTTGCTACCCTCTGCTCCGATTCTTCGTTTGCTGGTCTCCTTGGTCCATTCTGCTGGCTCTCATCCAGAATCTCTCTTGCCCCTTTGGACTAAAACTCCTTTGGTCAGCCAGCCTGACTTTATAATTTGGCTTCTCCTGAAGAAACACTCAGACAGAACCCATGGCTACACACAATCAGAAAGTGAGCTACACTCCACTTTTATGAAGACCTGGTTTTCAGCATATCTTTTGGGCCCGGATATCAGTATACTCAGGTCTCCTGACCCAAGAGAACAGGAAATGCTCGTAATTCCCTGAACTACATAGTTCCTAGGGTTTGTCATTTGTCCCTGGTCCTGCCTGGCACAATGGCCAAAGTAAAGGCCACACTCCCAGCTTTCCTTATCTGGGCATCATCTTCCAATACAGGTGCTTCTTACACAGTTTGAGCTTTTTGTGTACAGAAGACAACGCTTAAACACTACATGCCCCTATGAGAGGGGGTGTTTTCCAAATGACCTTTCTTGGAATATAACTTTGAGACAGAGAGATGGAGCTCTGGGGTCCTTAGATACTGTAACTAGTTCTGGCTCCTCATCACAGCCAGGAAAATGGGAGAACCTTTGTTAAAGGCCACTCACACCACCCACTGATGCCCCTAGAGAGGTCAAGACCACCTGCATGGAAGTGAATCTGTAGAGCAGCAGAGACAAACACTCACCCAAAGCAACTGCTGGATTCTGCACCCTGGTGCGTGACCATGGAAAAGGTCACAGAGGAGTTTTTGGTATTTGACTTTCTATCACCAGACTGAAGTGACAACAGACTCAGGAACAACTAATAGGCATTTCATAGACCTAGAGGCTGATTTCTAACTCCATCCAAGGCTATCCAGCTGCTCTCTGGTGGAGAAAGCAGAGATGGGCCCACATTCTGTACTGTGCATGAGACTTTACCAAGAGGCTGGTGTGTCAACTGTTCATCTTTCCCCTTGCCCTGGGCCTCCATGCTAGGGTTTCCTGGGAACCCACCCCAGCCTTGAAAAGGGCATTTCTGTGTCTAACAGTGCTTCTGCCCATGCGAGGTCGAGCCTCCACAACCATGCCTGTGCCTGAGATCCTGGACAAATGTGACTCCGGAAGAAGATGTGAAGATGAAGCAGCTATACACCACCCCCACAGGCAAATAAATTGTTCTAAATCTCACCTCCTGGTTCCTGTCACAGCAACCAGAGCTTCTCACTCTACTACTTCACAAACACCCATGTTCTGAAGAGAGGCACTTTGTACTGTAGATTACATTGTCATTACACTCCTCTGTAATCAACGGTGTTCACCCTCATCTTTCACAAGTCAACCCTATCAACCTTCAGTACAAGCCTCCTCTGGACTCCCATTATCTCAAACTCAAATGTATTTAAAAACAGATTCATCTCTTTATTACAAATGGGACCACCATTCTTTTCAGTCACACACAACTGATTCCTTGGTCATCTTTGATTCATTCCTTTCTTCAGTATCCAACAAATCTTTAATTCTTTCAAATGCCTTCTCCTAGTGGTCAAAATCCTTCTACTCTCACCTCCTCCATAATTCACTTTATTAATCTCCTCTTCTCTCTCCCAGATCATCTCTTTTTCTCTACTAGGTTGTTTCCTTTTGTTTATAAATGGGCTCAAATACCACCCTACAAGTTCTTCTCTAGTCCATTCCCCATCCCCCGTAGCCTGAGGCATCACTTCATGCCTCAAGGGCGCTTCAGCCTGTTTCATCCTGAAGCACAGCGTACCATCACTGCTTAGCTACTGGGGGCTCTCTGAAGTGGAGTCCAGCTTTTTCAGCTTTAAATCTCCACAGTGTAATAAATTTCAATAAATGTTTACTAAATGAATAAACTCTCCCTCTAATCATTCTCTAATTCATCCTTCCTACTGTCTAATAACCACCTCTTTCTATTCTCATTGTCCTTATTCTGTTCCCCTCATCTCATGCTAGACTTTCAAAAGGGTCTTTTTAATGTGGCTTAAGATTTTATCAGCTCCAATTCATCAATTATATCCAGTACATCCTTCCTAAAACAATAATTTCAAACTATCAATTGCAGGTATTAAAAAACACACATGAAAATAAACATAATATGTAAAAAATAAGCTAACAAAAAAACCTCTAATGGTTTGCCATTGCTTATTGGCAAGCCTTGTAAGTGGGTCAATCATTAGTTGTCCGTAGATCTGAATGACCACGTGGTCAGAATTTCATTTCACAGTATTCCAGGATTATTCACTGGAGGAGAACTCAGCCAGCAGCAATGCACTGTCCCCCACTCTGCTCAAGGACTCCCATCTTAGGAATAAACACCAGTAGGGATGTTGTATTTACATAGGTATGCGTGTGTGCGCACACACACACACACACACACCACAGAAGCTTAACAGTGTGAGTCAAAATTAGCCCCACTGTATCATTTGCAAGCCACATCTCTTAGAAGATGATTGGAACCTTAGAGGAAGTGATAAATGCCTCTTCAAGATAACTAGAAGCTGGGCATGGTGGCACGTGGTAGTTCATGCCTGTAATCCCAGCACTTTGGGAGGCCAAGGTGAGTGAATCACTTGACGCCAGGAGCTCAAGACCAGCCTGGTCACATGGTGAAACCACGTCTCTACAAAAAAAATACAAAAATTAGCCAGGAGTGGAGGCACACATCTGTAATCCCAGGTACTAGGGAGGCCGAGGCATGAGAATCACTTGAATCTGGGAGACAGAGGTTGCAGTGAGCCGAAATTGCACCAGTGCTCTCCAGACTTGGTGACAGAGTGAGACTATGTCTCAAAAACAAAGCAAAAAGACAATTAGAAACCCTTGCTCCATAAAATATGCAACTGAAAATCTTCAGGTGGAATTTCTAGGCCCTTTATGAGCCAGTCCCAACCTACCTGACCAGGATTTTCTTTCACACGTCTTACATGCATACCTTCTGTCTAGTCCCTTCATTATATTCCTTCCGTCCACACATTCCATATACTTTCCTAACTCTCTTTCTGGTACTGCTTCTCCAGATCTTACTTGCTGTAAATATCTCTTCCATCTTTTGCACTTTCCAACAACTCAGTGATCTCTACTTTCCTGTAACTCCCCTGGTACTTACAGTCTATCATTTATTTGGCATTTGCCACTGGCTGTTGATGTTACAACTTCTGAAATAGAAGACCTCAGCCAAAATCTCGCAACAGTACTAAAATGTTTCTGTTTCCAGAAAGGGGTCCTGATCCAGACCCCAAGAGAGGGTTCTTGAATCTCACACAAGAAAGAATTCAGGGTGAGTCCACAGAGTAAAGTGAAAGCAAGTTTTATTAAGAAAGTAAAGGAATAAAAGAATGGCTACTCCACAGAGCAGCCCCAAGGACTGATAGCTACCCACTTCTATGGTTATTTCTTGATTATATGCTAAACAAGGGGTAGATTATTCACCTCTCCCCTTTTTAGGGTAACTTCCATATATGGTAACTTCATCTATGGAAGTTACAATGCATTGCCATGGCATTTGTAAACTGTCACATTGCTGGTGGGAGTGTAGCAGTGAGGACCACTAGAGGTCACGCCCATTGCCATCTTGGTTTTAGTGGGTTTGGCTAGCTTCTTTACTGCAACCTATTTTATCAGCAAGGTCTTTATGACCTGTATCTTGTGCTGACCTCCTATCACATCCTGTAACTTAAAACCATCTGGATTATGCAGCCCAGTAAGTCTGAGCCTTATTTTACCCAGCCCTTACCCAACATGGAGTTGCTCTGGTTTAAATGTCTCTGACATTTCCAGCCACATCATGAACTCTGATGACCAACTGCAGCATGAGAAGTTAATTCTAAGGCTAAAGGTACTTGGAAGGAAGACAGAATTGAATGGATAATGGGGGGTGGAGATAAAAGTGGGAAAAATAACAGAATGAGAGATTTTATAAAAATGCAGAATTGATTCCAGTACTGTACTTTCCTCTGAATCCCTGAATAAGTCACTGTCACACCCAGGAAGACTCAGATCCAGTGAAAACATGAAGAGAGATAAGAAAGCCATTGCAGTGTTCAAGAATTATGACAACTTCCTGAAGAATGTAAACAGTAGTTAATGTTACCTATGTAAGGCCTCGACTCAGAAATAGTTAAACTGTGTGTCCCTGTGGGGGTGGGAGAGGGTTGCCGTAAGTGATTATTCAATTTAATCACTAAATTTATTTTTTAATGCTTTCAAATGAATATATTGAATTAAAAAGTAAAAAAATAAATAAAGAAGCTATAACTCATAATAAGAATTGTGCTCATCTGAGTTTGGTTTCCTGGAGATGTCAGAGGTGAGTGATAGATGGAAGAGTTACCCACTGAGTTACAGTCCCGCTGATGGCTTGGTTGTTAGGAATCTTTACACACTACACAATTCGACAGTGAGGCAGGTCCAGAGAAAACATGAGAAGGGTCATCTGGGCTGAGAGACTGGTAATCTCCTCCTACATCTTTGCTTCTTTTGTGTTATAGGCTTTATGTCTCTTAATAAATCCTGAGTCTTTCAGGAGTGTCAGACCAGTGATACAGCTTTTTTGGTCCCAAGCAACCATGTGTCAGTTGTCAGAAGGTAGCTTTGTGTGGTATCATTATCCTCACAACTGCAAACACACTCACACACAAATATGTACACTATACTTCATGGATCATATGATACCTATTATTTCACATTTTAACATCTCTGAAGTTGGGAGGGATCTGATAAGTGATGATACATTAGAACTGATGAAATATGGGCCGGGTGTGGTGGCTCACGCCTGTAATCCCAGCACTTTGGGAAGCCGAGGCAGGCAGATCATGAGGTCAAGAGATCGAGACCATCCTGGCCAACATGATGAAACCCCGTCTGTACTAAAAATACAAAACTTAGCTGGGCATGGTGGTGGGGATCTGTAATCCCAGCTACTCGGGAGGCTGAGGCAGGAGAATTGCTTGAACCCAGGAGGTAGAGGTTGCAGTGAGCTAAGATCACCCCACTGTACTCCAGGCTGGAGAGAGAGTGACACTCTGTCTCCAAAAAAAAAAAGGAACTGATGAAATATGGTACATTTCCTTTAAATAACTATAACATCTGGAAGATGAAAACCAAAACCGAGGTTCAAATACTGACTGAAAGGAACAGTGGTAATCCAGTCCAATCTGCTTCATTTTACAAGTGAAACACACACATACGTATACACACATACACAAAAATATACGTGTACAGAGGCAGAAGTAAAACCAAACCTGTAAGTCAAATTTCCTGATTCCCAGTCGTTGTTCTTACGTTCTATCAGCACCTCAGCAAAATACTAATGAACTGACCTACTGTCATCTGTAAGCAACAGGTGATCAAATAAGTTTTTAAGATGAAGAAAGCAATTTAACATACTATAAGAACTGCAAGATCAGGAACAATGTCCATTTTGCTCACTGTGATATTCTGAGTGCCCACAGTGCCTAACAGAGAGCAGGCATTTTATAAATGTTCTGAGATGAAAAATCTGGCTGCTGTGTTTAAGATAAAGAATGGCAGTTAGCAGGTGGTAGCAGTAGTGGACTGCCTCAGTAGACCACCTTATTAAAACTTCTTGGGATGTTTGGCTCTTCATATCTAGGCTCTTCACAAACCAAATGAATTAGAATTTCTGGGGCTAAGACTCAGAAATCTGGACTTTTAACAAGCATTCCAGGTGATTCTCATGGCATTAAAGCCTGAAAACCAGAGTATATTAGATAATAACAACCCCCACTGGAGGCAACAGAAAGGAAGAAACTAATGTCATAATATTTAAATCAAAAGAACATAGGGCATTAGAGAAATAAGAGAGAAAATCAAGATGACAAGGAAAAACCAGGGGAAAGTTACTTAAAAACTAATATAAGACTATTTAAATATAAATGTATAAACATTAAGGAATCAGGAACTCTGAGGAGCCCTGGATAAGGAATTAATTCCATCAGTGTGCAAGAGGCCAGGGGTACCATATGAGATATCATTAGGACAATTAAATAATTAACACACATAGGATTAAAATTCCTCTTGGGGAAAATGATAATGAACAAGAAACACCTAATGTAGTTTCACAAATGACTCTTCAAATATCTACAGACAAAGACAGATCTGAACTAAATATGGAGAAAAGTGAAAAAGTATCTTGTTACAGTCAGCTAAAACTTACAGAAAAGAGTCAGAGGTAGCAAATTAATTCATGCTACTCAAATAAGTCAGACATGAGAAAAGGAGCTTTTAAAATTACCAAGAGCGGGACAAAGACTAGGAAAAGGAAAACGCTGCTAAAAATGGAGTGGGGTTTGGAATTAATGAAGACTAAACTAGCTAAGAAACTGAACTAATTCTTTTTAATTTGTCTTTGACAAGAAAAATGAAGAAGACATATTTGTATAATTAGAGAGAATGAAGACTTTGCAAAAATAGCGACTGACAAAAAGCAGATGGGGAACACTTGACAATACTGAACTCATACCAATCAGCAGACCTGGATGATGGGAGGCAGAGGATCTTAAGGGAATTCACACACGCACTTGTGGAGTAATTTACGATCATTACAGAACATCACAGAAAAATGGGGAAATAAAAGATCTGAAGTGGAAAAAATATTAGATAACAAAATATCCTATCGATCTTAAAATGGTAACAAAGAAATACTATGGAAAATTTTAGTGGTGAAACCAGTAGCACTGTTTTCCCATCCTGATGTGAGCTCCACGAAGTCAGAGGCATTGTTCTTCATTGTCCAGCATTAGTCTGGAGTTTAGAGCAAATAGTAAGTGATCACCAGATAACTGAAAATGGGAAAAAACCATGAGCTACAAAATGAATGCCACCAAACTTTTCCATTTCTTCTGAACAGAAAATTGTACCACAGGGAGCTTACAGTTCATTTTTTTCTCCCGTAAATAATAGCAAAAGGTAAAATCCTTAAACATCTGGTGGATAATTACATCATAAGCCATAATCAGAATAAACATCTAAAAACTCTAGTAACACAAATATAAGTAAATTTGAGAAACTATAAAAGCAAAAAAAAAAAAAGTAGAACACAAATATTAATTTGGGCAAATATTTTCAGTACTTTAAAATGAAACCCTCTAACAAATTTGGATAACATGCAAAATTTAAAAAGAAATCAAAAATAAAGAGAAATTTTTAAATTAGCCTTTACTATGACCACTATATAACTCAATGAATCACGGAAGATCCTCGCATCTTCACACACTCCAACACAAACCCATCCATAGTCACTCAGATGTATTATTTTTTAATCAATTCATCCTCAATTTATAGACAGGGCCAACAGGCAAATTTATATAAAAGTATATGCCTCCAGGAAACTGACACAAAGCTCATGGGAAAAGATCATAAGTTACTCTAAAGTAATTATCAACCCAAGGAAAATAGAAGAAATGCATTTCCTACAAGCTAAAATAAAGGGGGTGGGGGTAGGGGTGGGGGTGAAGATTTCATTTTTGGATTTTTTTTTTTTTTGCATAGAGCACAGTGCATTCCATAATAGTGCACATTAATAACCATATATGATTAAATCCAATTGAAAGCCACTGGCTCATATATAGGAAGGGTATATGATGATACTTAAAGAGGCTGATTATTTCATAGGTCTATCTCATTTCTTTTGTCAGGTCCCCAAAACTGAACTCTACGGTTCTAGGCTTTAGTAAAGAAGTATTAGAAGTATTATGCCAGTAGAGTATCCCATAAGATATGAATAATATTAAGGTTTTTTTTTTTTTTCCACCACACTGCCTTCACTGAGGAAAAGAGAGACAAAAAGAGAAAAAGAAAAAGGTTCTAATTACTGGAAAGGAAGTTAGTTTCATCATTTATTAGTTTTGATGCCAAATGAAGAGGAAAGGAGAAAACTATCTCAAAAAGAATATCATTTATATGAGTAATGATAGCTCTGGCCTAAAGAGGACAGTCAAATTCTAGATCTTCTCAGTCAGAGGGCAGAGCTCAGGGCAAGTACAGACACAGCAGCTGAAACAGTCAGAAGGCAGCACAAGGAATGCCCACGCCACTCTGGGTTTGATACAGTTCATATCGTTAGTTTGTATGGATGCCAAGAAAAACATCTTTCAAAAACAAGCAGGCTGATGCAAGAGCACCAATTTCTTGAAATGAATAGCAAGAGCAAATTCTATCTACTTTAAAAAAAAAAAAACAACTGAGATAATTCAAATTCTTTCACCCTGTCCTTCCTTATGTGGCTCTAAGGAATAAAGGACAAGAACAAATTAAGAGAAAAAAAAAAGTAACCAAATATTTAATCACACACACAAAAAAGAAAAAACCCACTTTCTTCAGTACCAAAAGAAGCATATTTATTCATTCACTTATCCATTCAGCACAATCCAGGTGGCAAAATAAACAGCAATAACTTTAACCCCAACCTAGACACTTCTAGAAATTAACAGATCACTAGATAATGGAGCATTTTTCCCAGAAATGGATCTTCATGGAATAGCTAAAACTTAAGGAACACAAATACAGATGGATGGGACTAGGATAAAGACTTCTACAATAAAAGTGTTTTAGGTATCATTTGATTGCCATTTTTAGCAGAATAACACCTAATTTACCTGGCAGCCTGGACTAGTAAGAATAGCAGAAACTAAAGATGAGAAAATTAAGAAAAAAAGGACATTTCCAGGGGAAAAATTTCCTTATGTTATACAATCCATAGCTGAGAATTCATGGGCATGATGCCACAGAGTGATCTCTGGTCGCTTACTCTACACACAATTCTAACCACCTTGGTTCTCTGCCTTTGTAGCTCATACACAATAGTTGAGCAACTTAGCAAGAGGAGCTTGTCTGAAACAGACACAATCAATAGCTAGACATGATAACCTACCCCAAAAAGCAAGGGAAAGACAGAGGGCATGAAGAGTCAACAAGGAAGCTTTTTTTTTTTTTAATGGAAGTCCAGGACTGGTTCAGCATGGTGGAACATTGTCCATGCCTTCACAAGCGACAAGATGACCTCTGACATATCACAATACCTTCAATAAAGGGTAGTGTGCAAAAGTGCAACCAAAGCATCCATTAACCAGGTTCAAAATGACAGCCCTTCAGTTACCAGAAAAAGTCTGAATGTGCTCAAATTCAGACGTTGTGACAAAAGGACCAAATCTGAGAAATAGATTTTATAAAATTTCCACTAAAGATGTTAAATACAACCTTTAATGCTTAAAGGGGAGAGACTTTATTTTCTGGAAAATTAAGCCATATTGAAAATCAGATTCCTAGATGGTGCTAATAAATTAGGCATCACCAGTCTTCTTTTTAAAGAAACTATCACACAATAGTTAGGAGTTTACTTACAATAAAGCAATCAGTCTCTATCAGAACAAAGATAGCCATTGAAGACAAAAAAGAGGAAGAATAAAGCTTTAATTACAAAAACAAACAGATACATGGATTTATCTATTATGACACCACAATCCTGAAGTCTGTGTAAAAGGCACCTCATTTCAGTCCTGGCACACTAGCTTTAAAAAATGGTTAAACAAGCTCAAAGTATCTTTGAAGCAACATCAATGGTGTATGGTACTTGGTTTCCGATTTTTTCTGCACCAAATTTAAAGTTAATAAATTTTGCCAGCAATTCCTCTACATTTCTCAATCCACCCCCACCACAAACTCTGGGAAATAAAAGCAGTCCCTATCATTACTTTACAGTCTAGAGGGTTTGCAGAATGTCTTGGAGGGGGAGCTCTGAAGTTTGTAGTATTAGAAAGAGAAATATACCATGAATGCCAGAGGGGGGAGCTCAGAGCAAAGGGAAAGATCATGTTTATAATGGGCAAAAAAGGGAAATTCTGAAAACCTTCTGAGCTTTTACACAATATTCTTTTTTCTCTTTTTTCAGTATTCTCTTTTGAAGAATGGGTTCTAATATCCTTTGAAATAAACAACCTTCTTTTTTCCCCCCATGTAGAGAGAAAATAAATAAAGGTAGTACTGAGGGTAACCAGTTTAAACAATGTGCAGGTTTCTGAAACCTGCTTTAGGGAAGTCTCATGCACACAGCCTCCAGTCTCTAATCAGTTTTGTTTGCAAATGAACCTACACAGTAGGATTGGCATCTAATGATGCTGAAGGCACAGTAAAGGAATTAGCCCAAGACAATCATTATTTTAAAGAGGCGTTTGGCCTCCTCCAGATTCCTTTATATGTTTACTTCTTAAGACAAAATGGAATTTTAATAGGCTCTTTCCATAATTAAAGACACTATCTTTGTGTATTCACCGCCCTTTGTACCACTAAGGACATACAACTATCTGATCCAACAACAAAAAAAAGAGCCACTGGCCATTATACTTTCCTAGAAACAACTTCCAAGTACAGACAGGTTTGTGGAGATAGACAGGGTCAACCAGCACTCTTCTTCCCATCTGAATTGTAAGCATTTCTTTAAACTGAGCTTTCAATCCTGAACAGTTTTGCCAGTAACCAGAGACAAAATTGGCATTAAAATAGGTGCCATTGAACAGTGAAGTTCTTGATGCTACATGGAAAGCTACAGCTTTCACAGCAGTGCCCAAGGAAAGTCTTTAAAAGAAATGAATATCCTTTTGTATTTGTTGGCTACCGCCACAATACTGAGTAACAAACCACCTCAAAACTCAGCAGCATACAACAAGTATATCTTCCTTGCTCATATATATGCTCATTATCTGGGACTTGGCTGTAGGCTGGACTACACTGGGCTTGGTACCAACCTGCAGATCAGGTCCAGAGCCGGTGCTTTTCATCCTCCTTGAATTAGCAGCTACTAGAAGCATGTTCTTCTCACGGCAAACAATAGAAGTACAAAGACCAAGTCCAACTGCACAAGCATATTTCAAGCCTTTGCTAATGGTATATTTGCTAACATTCCATTGGTTATAGCAAGTCACACGACCAAGCCCAAGAGCAACTGGATGAGGAAACAGACCGCTCTCACTGGTTGGGTGGGGGGCTGCTGGGGGTGGGGTGGGTTAGGGAATGAATATTTGCTGAACAATAATCTAACCTACCGCATCCTTCCATTCAGGCTGCTAGAGGTTATTTGTTTACCACATCTGGTATCCTGCTGCTTATGTAATAACAAGATCTCATCATCTAAGTAAATAAGTCCTAGTTTTACATTAAGTCTGCCATTTATAGTACCATTAGAAAATAAGAATGAGAACTAAGCAGAAAAAACTGTAAAACTGGTATTATATTGTATAAATGGACATGATTAGGAGTTTCATTGATGTCTCAGAAATCTGTTGACAAAGGGTAATACATTACAGCTATAGAGTACTGCTTAGTATACTCTAGTGTTTCAAGTCCATGTACTTGCTAAGCTGTCTACCTTACATCGGCATCAATAATATTTTATGCAGTATTAGTTTTGCATACAAATAGCCTACTAGACAGCAGAATTACAAAGAAAAGAGAAAGCAGGAAAGATCACACCAAGGTTTCCAACTTCGATAATGTAGTAAGCAATAGTAGTGGCATTAGCAGAAACTGGAAGAGAGTGGAAAGCACTTGACAAACAGATTTAGAGCAGCTATTAACAAAGCTTTACAGTGAACATTTTAAGATAACTTTAAAAGGCTCTGGCTATTACATACATTTAAAAGTTAACTTGTCAACCACATACCAGTTAAATCCTAGTGGAAACAAGACATGGAATGCAGATATAAAGGGGGGAGAGGAATATGTATATTATATAAATATGACACATATTTATATATCTATTTACCAAAATTTTCTTAAGAAGGTCCAAGGAACCCCAGGTTCAGATTTCACTATCAGCTATTAAATGCCTACTGTGTATCCCATACATTAGCCCACAAAGTACAAAGCTATGTTGTAATGTAGGACTTATTATTATTGTCCACATTTTACAAATGAGTAAAGTAAGCCTTGGTAAAGTTAATAAAGTTATATAACTAATTAGATGTAGAGCCAGAATTTGAACACAAATCTTCTAAATAAAAGCCTGTTTTGTTTTTTCCTGACTGTCCCATGCTAACTCTCTAAAAATGCCTTTTTTACCTGAACCAAAAGGATTCTTTTATATTCTCCCATTCTCAACTCCCAACACTAAAGGGATAGAGTAGACCAGAAACACAATTATGATAATAGACTTATGATCCTCCTAGAATATCTCTCACAGATACAACAAAATTCAGGAATCTTTTAAACGTGTTACTTTAAATACCAGGTATCAATCAGTTGATCAAAAGTTACAAAAAGAGGGAAATCTCAGTACTTTCAAGTAATATTTTAACAGTCTGCTTCCTGGAATGAGTTTTAACTAAGGTAACTGAACACACTGTTTCGCATAAAGCCTGATAAAATAAAGTCTTTGTCAAAAGGAAATGAAATATATGCTCTCTGCATTCAAAGGCTCTTGATGTCTACCTGTAGTCTACAGTTTTTGCACGATTCTCAACTCCATTAGGGGTCCAGTCTATAAACCTATCCCTCATGGCACACAACTCCACTTAACATGCAAATGTGGCTCCAAGAACAATGCCTCAGATACAGGGTAATCTATGCTTACTTAAGCTATGCTACATTTAATTTACACACATATTACTCTGGAAGAGCAGAATAAGGAGGAAAGGCTGATAAAATGGATTCCTCCATCCGCAAGGGTGATTAGCAAAGAAAAGAATACCAGTAGATAGATAGCAAACCTGTACTAACCTGTCTCACTTTCAGATAATTAGTTGTGAAATTTTTAAGGCAAGTAACTCACAAGGGAGGGTACAAATTTATTGCCTTCCACAATCTAATAATCTTGGCAGCAATGAAAGTTATCTATTTATTGATAGGCAACTGTAATTTATCTTCCCTGGGTAAAATGCAGTCATTTAAATATTTTTTTCTTGTTATGAATGCTAGCCTCAGCAGTAAACATGTAAATGACTTCACAAGAACAAAAACACTCATTAAATGTCGATAAACCCCCAAAGCACAGCTATAAAACTGTCTGAAAATTCTGTATCAGGTCAGCAATGGACCACGAAGTTCAGGAAGAAGAGTGAATTCAAGATGACTATGATGGCAAGAATTTGGCAAGGAAATCAGGACCAGAATTCTAGTCCTTGTTCTACCACTAAATTCCTTAGTGACCTTTAGAAAGTTACCTGACATCTCTGGGCATCATTTTTCTCATTATGAAACAGAGGAGTTTGATTAGATTCACTTATTCAGTAAAACTGGCTGAGCACCTAGTATTTACAGTGCTGACATAGGTGGAGTAGATACAGAAGTGAACAAAACGGACAAGGCACCTGACCTCAGGGATTTTCCATTCCAGCAGAAAGATGGATTCATTAGAACCTCTCAAGTTCTACAACTTTAGGGCCTTTCAAAGTACCAGACAATAACTCATTCCAGTATATATGATGTCCAAAAGGCAAGACAGAAAGGGTAAACCTATTTTGTGTTAGTATATCAGTTACATTTCAAATAATATGCCCAATATGTGTGGTGGAATATAAAATCATACAGCTGATTTGGAAAACAGTTTGGCAGTTCCTCAGAAAGATAAACACAAAGTTACGATATGACCCAACAATTCCATTCCTAGGTATAGCAAAATTGTAAACAAATATTCACAGAAAGACTTGCATGCAAATTTTTATAGCAGCATTATTAATAACAGCAAAAATGTGGAATCAACCCAGATATCCACCAACTGATGAATGGAGAAACAAAATGTCCATATAATGGAATATTATTGATATGGACAGGAGGCAGGGAAATATTAGATAGAAGAAGGCAGTTCCCCAGCAAAGGCCCCACCCACAAGCCTGGAAACCACTGCCCTAAATGGGAAGAGTTATCCCTGTTTTCCCGCTCAAATGTTGCTTTTTCCAAAACCACCCTGGCCCGCCACACCCCCCATCCTGTACCCATAAAATCCCCAAACTCCACTGGCAGAGGAACAGAGCAGCGCAGCAGAGAAGGAGAAAAGAGAAGAAGCATCTGAAGGTCAAGAGGAGTTCAGCTGGGACGGTCGGAGATGAGGGAAGATCCTCTTCCCACTCCACCTCCTTTCCATCTCCCCATCCCGCTGACAGCCACTTCCATCACTCAATAAAATCTCTACATCCTTCAAGTCCATGTGACCTGATTGTTCCTGGATGCTAGACAAGAACTCAGGTACCAAGAAGGCATGGTGTAAAAGGCTGTCACCCTGACTCTCCACTGAGCTTGTTAACACTTAGCTGTTCACAGATAGCAACTGCTAAAAGAGCATTAATTTTAACACACCCCTAGACACTGTCATGGGGCTGGAGCCCAAAAGCACTTGTCCCAGCCCTGACCCACTCGCCTGAGTGTTCCCCATTCCTCAAGAGGTTTGAGCACAGCAGCAGCCCAGTAAGCGGGCCACACCCCCATCACAAGTCCCATGAGGGGGTCAAGGGAATTCTCCTGTCTTATTATTAAGCAATAAAAAGAAATTAGGTACTGCCATGCTATAACATGGATGAACCTTGAAAACATTATGCTAAATGAAAGCTAGTCAGAAAGGCCATATACTGTATGATTCCATTTACACAAAATGTCCAGAATAGACAAATCTACAGAGATAGAAAGTAGATTGGTGACTGCCAAAGGCTGAAGAGAAACAGGAATGGGAGTGACTGGTAATGGTGAGTGATTGCTAATGGCCAGTTTTCTTTCTGGAGTGAAAAACATGTTCTGGAATTAGACAGTGGCGATAGTTGCACAACCTTGTGAATATACTAAAACCTATTGAGTTACATTCTTTAAAATGGTGACTTGTATGTGAATTGTATCGCAATATTTTTAATTTTAAAAAATTAAAAATTATGGAAAAATTTAGGTCCTAATACGTAACAGAATCAATTATCTTAGCAAAGTTAGAAAACAGCATAGTAAAACAGAAAGCAGATGATTTGCTAGTGAAATGTTTAAAATAATGTTCAGATTGTGATTTCAAAGCAGTCTTACACTTGGTTCATTATTTTAGATCCAAAATAAACATCATTAAGATTGATTCAAACAAAATATGAAAAGTCATGTTTCCATCAATTCTTTCTCTAATATTCTAAGACTTCGTTGTTTCAGTGCCCTTTCATTTTACTAAATCAATATCCTCACTACTTCTCCTTCATCATTTTCTTCCAACCCATGCTGTTAATCACTTCAATCCCTCTTCTCAAACCATGCCTCTCTTGCTTAATACTTTCCCTGCAACTTCAGCCTTTCCAAGGTATCAATATTTCCACAATCCTCCTCTAGTCAACGTTTGACTTATTATAAGAATATCTAATCTACACATCTGTATAACACTCATAAGGTAACTTTTGATCAGGGAAAAAGGGAAAAAGAAAATACAAAAACAAAATTAAGAAAAATGATGATACTTACTGCAAGCAATTTTACCAAAATTAACTTTAATAAGTCCTGGTATACTGTGGCTCAAAATTTAATATCTACAATAAGCACCAATAGATGTTTGTGGCATAAAAGAAAGCAAGTGGCATACCAGAAAACACACTGATGTAGAATATAACTGAAGGAACCCGAATATTATACTAAACAAGTCTTCAAGCCACAACTATTGAATCCGTTTCCTGATTTATAAATTCTACAAGAGCAAATTTCAAAGCATTGAGTTTGTGCATAACTAGCCAAAGCTGGATATGCTCTAAGGATTACAATAAAATAAGAATAGAGCAGAGCAGAACAGAAAAGAACAGAATAGAATAGAATATTAGCACAGAGTGATGACCATTTGTTCTGACATTGCTTATTCCTGATCACTCTAAGGCATGTGCTCTACTTGGTGGCAAATGCTTATGATACTGGAATAACAAATGGCATTTAGATGTCAATAGTGAACAAAGTCAAAGGTGAAATGTTAGCAATTCTCTGATTGAGAAATCCAAGGAAGAGCTCCTTAACACTCAGTGTGGTTGGCCCTGATCAGAAATTTAACTGTAGCTGAGAAATTTACAATCAACTACACAAGACAACAGGAAGGATGGCTGCTCCTCACATCAGACCAAGTGAATAAAATTGAAAAATTTTAAATCAGGACATTCTCTATGCTGAGGTTTAATAAGCTGTAGACATACAAATCACTGTCAAGTGTGATCCAGCAATTCTGAGAGCTGCATTTTTAAGCTTCCATTAGGCTGGAGCACTTTTACCATGATCCTATCAGTCACAAGTTGAGAAGTTAAATACCCTATTTCTCAAACTCTTGAAAGCATCACAGACTGAAGCAAATAATTTGCAAACACAAGTAGTTATGTCTCTCATCTTTTTCTGTAATAAGGAAATTGATTATCTCCTCAAAATCTACCAATTGATTTTTCTCCTTCTATTAATCAGATTATCAAAACAAAGTATAATTTTTCTACATGGGAATCTCAAACTGAAAGGAAGAACAATGGAATACCCAAGGTGTGTGTGGTACCACCCCTTACCCACTGGAAATACAATAAGAAAATATTTGGCCACCAGCCTCCCAAACTCTCATCTCTGCCACGGCAATTGATGGAGAAAACTGGCCAAGAGAACCCATGCAAAAACAAGATGTTAATTTATAGAGTACAGAGTTTGGTGGTTGAACCTTCCTGTGCCAACCCCACATCTCCCTGCACCCCAACACACTTGTAGATGGCAGAAATGAGGTTGCAGAGTAGCTGATAAAAGCTAATCCAAGATACAAATTGCTGCTTTCCTTTCTGACTAGATGTTAAAATTCCTGCTCTACCAAAAATTAAAACAAAAATCCATTTCCATTCTACTTCCTGTTTTGTGAACAACAGATCATGGTGTCTGGCATTCCATAAAGATAATAGTTTCAAGTTTGTCATGTCAAAATGTCAGAGTTGCTGATGAAAATGCACAGAGGTAATGTCAATGCCTGAGCCTTAGCATATAGACAGCAAACAAATAAAACAGTAACCCGGTATAGCTGTGGCTCACAAAGGCTGGGAGTGGAGAAGCACAGCCTATAAAGTTGGATACAAAAACAAACACTCTTCATCCCAGCTAAAGACTCATTCCCACACTCATCCCCTAGCTTATGAGGTGACTGACATACAATCCAACTTAATGAACTGCAAAAAAAATGATTATCTTGAAAAAAATAAAACAACTCATCAAATCACCTTTGATATACCTCAAAAAAAAATAAATGGGAACATCAAGAGAGTCACATTGGATGCTAAGGTTCCTTTAGAGTGTATGGAGCACCAGGCAGAG
The DNA here is from genome assembly GCF_007565055.1 of Rhinopithecus roxellana. Classification (NCBI taxonomy): domain Eukaryota; kingdom Metazoa; phylum Chordata; class Mammalia; order Primates; family Cercopithecidae; genus Rhinopithecus; species Rhinopithecus roxellana. The sequence goes on from NC_044554.1 coordinate 59,847,941, forward strand.
TTTAGAGCCATCTTTTCAATGTGAATCCAATTACTCATTAATGAAAAAAGAGACCATGGATCACACTGTCAATACAAACTGCTCAATTCCCTGTTTTACCTTAAGAGAGGAAATGTCTGAAGCTCAGCAAGAAGCTGACATCAAAAGATGTTCATGAAAAAGATCAACAGGAAGTCAAATGAACTACTGAATGTTAATATTCAATGAGAACCTCTGTATTATTTAATGATGTTGGTGATGACAACCATCTGTTTACAGCAGAAAGAACCTACATTCATTAATAGTTCTTTCTTCACCATGTATTTACAAATACTGTCTTTAAAATTGCCCTTGGCAAAGCAAAGATAGCAAGACATGGTAACAGTTTTCATAATTTCAAGGAAGTGTTTCTAAAAGAAAGGCAAAAGGAACCAATATTTATTATTTTCCACAGGAAAATTAGCAGAAAATTGAGCCATGTAAATAAATTTGCCATAAACATCCAAACAGATACTATTATTATCCCACATTTCATGAGCAACTTATTTGCATGTAATTAATTTGCTTATTTCTGGGGCCTCAGACAATATAATATGCTTATCAGCTTGGTTTCCAAACAATAAGTGTTTAACTCTTCCTTTTATAGTTGTAAGAAAATATTTACTTGCTCTTTCCTTGACAGATTCAGAGCCAGCTGCAGGCATAACACACAGGGCTGCTTCTGTGGCAATTACAGACACGTAACCCCCAACTGGGGCATGAAGTTACTAACCTTAAAATGAACATAGAATAGCCAAGGCTGAATTCCCTAACACGAAAAACATCATCACCAGAAACAGAAAACATCTATGGGAAAGGGGTGTTCACATCTCCTTCTTATAGACAAAAAGAGTCAAACTCTGTAAAATATTTGAAGAGATATATTCTGAGTCAAATATTAGTGACCATGGCCCATGGCACAACCCTCAGGAGATCCTGAGAACATGTGCCCAACATGGTCGAGGTGCAGTTTGGTTTTATACATTTCAGGGAGGCATGAGCCATCAATCAAATACATTTAGGAAATATAATGGTCTGGTCCAGAAAGGTGGGACACCTCAAAGCAGGGTGTTCCAGATTATAGGTAGATTTTAAAATTTTTCTGGTTGACAATTGGTTGAGTTTAGCTAAAGACCTGGGATCAAGAGAAAGGAATGGCTGGGTTAAGAGAAAGGACTGTGGAGATCAAAGCTCTTATTTGCAGAGGAAGCCTTCGGGTAGAAGGCTTTACAGAATAGGCTGTAAAATGTTTCTCCTCAGACTTAAAGTCTGTGTTGATGTTAATGCTAGAGAGGTATAATGGGGCATGTCCAACTGCCCATGTTCCCGTCATGACCTAAGCCAGTCTTTCAGATTAAATGTTAAGAGTGTATTGAGCCAGACGTGATGGCTCACACCTGTAATCCCAGCACTTTGGGAGGCTGAGGCACGTGGATTGCCTGAGCTTAGGAGTTCCAGACCAGCCTGGGCAACATGGTGATACCCCGTCTCTACTAAAACACAAAAAGTTAGCCGGGTGTGGCAGCGTGCACCAGTAATCCCAGCTACTCAGGAGGCTGAGACAGGAGAATTGCTTGAACCCAGTAGGCAGAGGTTGCAGTGAGCCTAAGATTGCGCCACTGCACTCCAGCCTAGGTGACAGAGTGAGCGAGACTCCATCTCAAACAAACAAACAAAAAAGAGTGTCTTGGCTGAGGAGGAAGTCCATTCAAATGATTGGGGGGCCTCAGAATTTTATTTTTGGTTTACATTCCCCAGACTACGGACTTCTAAATTCTGTCCTCCCTTGAAAAAGCAACTCCCAGGCCGGGCGCGGTGGCTCAAGCCTGTAATCCCAGCACTTTGGGAGGCCGAGACGGGCGGATCACGAGGTCAGGAGATCGAGACCATCCTGGCTAACCTGGTGAAACCCCGTCTCTACTAAAAAATACAAAAAACTAGCCGGGCGAGGTGGCGGGCGCCTGCAGTCCCAGCTACTCGGGAGGCTGAGGCAGGAGAATGGTGTAAACCCAGGAGGCGGAGCTTGCAGTGAGCTGAGATCCAGCCACTGCACTCCAGCCTGGGTGACAGAGCAAGACTCCGTCTCAAAAAAAAAAAAGAAAAGAAAAGAAAAGAAAAAGCAACCCCCTACCAACATCTCCCTATCCCCTGAAGCTTCCATGGCTGCTCAGCTCACTGTCTTTAAAGTTCTTCTCCCTGCCAACTGTAACTGGAGTCCATGGAGCCCATGCCTTCCCCCACAGGGTACCATGGCAGTGTCTCCCCATCCTGAGCTCTGGCCCTAGGAAACACTGTTGTTTCCTCGCTGAACTGGTTGCCATCACTAATATAGTCTGAAGCTTTGGGAACTCCCTTAACGTTTTCTGTGTGCTAGCCAACCGACCTTCTAGAGGCTTTGCCTCCAGAGAATTTTGGTAGTCATTTGTCAAGTTACAGGCTAAAGATTTTAAATGTCCCATCTATTGATCTCCCTCTCTCTTTTCTTAAGTTTAGCTTCTCTCTGAGAGAATATAAGAAACAAGAGTTAAGCTGATCACATTTTTAGGGATTGTTGACTGACTCTATTCATAGTGCTAAACCTCACATCGAATATACAATATTATGACTCTAAACATAACGTTACCTCTAAATATTCCAGGCATATCTTTTTATGAGTAATGCTTGTGGGGTACAAGGTTATGAGAAATATTCATTTATTCATTTAGTAGTTACTAAACACCTATTATGTCCAAGAACAGCACTAGGTACGGGGTACATAATAATAAGCTAATCACATGGTTCTTACTTTCAATGAGCTTAAAATTTAGCAGGAAGGAAACTGACAAAAGTCTACACATGTGCACATACTCACACCTACACAATCACCAAATGAGCAAAGTGATGTAAAGTAAGATAGAGGGTGCTATGGCTTACATATGGCTTACCTAAAGTGAGGACAAAAGATGACACAGAATATCTAAGCAGCAATATTAGTTTTACCATATATTATGAAGCCTCTAGAAGAATTCTAGAATTAATCTCTAAAAGAATTCTCACAAAGAAACTTATTTAGCTCATTTTGGATTGCTCCGTTAATTCTATTACTTTACCTAGTGATAATTTTCAACATGAGATTCTTTCCCTTTCTGCTTTTAAAAAGTAAGCATTTCCCACAATTTCTGCAGTAAGATAAAACCTTCACATACTTCTCTAAAATTCTAACTACAGATATTTTTTCTATTATTAAAAAGAATGAGATTCCTAGTTTTTTTTTAATTGCTCCATAAATCCCCAAGGGATTTTCCACCAATGCCCACTTCAATCAGCTCTAAGTTGAATGTCATTCTGAACTGGGTCATTTTGAAGAGCTGCATGAGCCAGTAAAACATGTAACCTACATAACCTCCATGTTAAGAAAATGTGGTTCTAAAATCAGCTTCATGCAGTTTGACTATAATTTCACTGGCTCCCATCTAATTTAAGCACCGATTTTATTATGTAATGCAAACTACAGGAAACACAGAACTCTTACGTTCGGCACCCTTTTTATTAAGCAATGCAAGCATTATCAGTACCCTCTTTATTGTAGAAGATATATAAGTACCCTTTTTATACATGATACAAGCTATAAGGAAAACAAAACCTCTAAAACCAGCCTGAAACATGAAAATTGCCCAGAGCTAAAGGATGGCTTAATCAAGAAATCAGCAACTTCACTAAGCAAGTTTTGTTTTAAATCTCCGATTTGAACTTCTGTTTTGTTTTCAGTTTTGCCTACCTCAGTGTATTGTCCTCTGCCTACTTAATGAAGAAATGTATGTAGGCCGGACTGCCCAGCCTACTTCCAATGTTCAGAGACACAAGCAAACATGATGGGTCCAAAAGCATGTCAGGGCCTTACCATCAATCAGGGACAAAGGGCTCAATTCTTTGCAAAAAATGAAATTTTTAATGACCTTCAATAAGGTTACTGGGCATAACATAAAAATTACCTCAAATGAATTGCACATAGCTCTTATTTCTTTATTCTGCCTAGTATTATAGGTTGTCATTTAAATGTCCATTTCTCTTAGTAAATTAAAAAACCGTTTCAGGGCAAGGATCATATTCTTCATTTTGGTATTTCTAAAGTATCCTGAAAAACTGCTCAATGACTATTCAATGAATGAAGACATGTAATTGGCCTTTAAAAACAACTTATGTAGGCACTGGGGGGAAAATAAATGAGTAGTTAGGAGATTTTTTAAAACTTTTAAGTACACACTTACTGGCTCACATTTCAGCTCTCTAGTTGAAAGTAACAGAAAACAACTCAAAATAGCTTGAACAAAAGAGGGAAAATTATTACTAATACCTAGATTTAGAGTTATGTGTTATACAACTTAAAGGCAAAAATGCTTCCAGGACCCAGAAAAGCAAGCAGGAAATGAAAAGCAGACTGGTCCCCAGCAGTAAGCCCTCTTTCTCCATAACTTTTCTTCTCTCTTCAGATCTGAGCTCCCTCTGTCCTCTGCAAGGAGCATTCTCTGCCACTCATATAGTAGAAGTCAGCTGTACCACAGCTTCCTCGGTTTCTAATCTCTTTACGTTAGATCAGCAAGGACTAAACTGTCATCATTTGGTCCCAAATCCAAATTCCCAAGACGGAGAATCTGTGTGACCCAGTTTGGATCAGCCATCCATGGCTTCCCTGAAGGACTGTTGTCAGACTAATTCAAGGAACAATCATGATTTTTGGGTACACACTACTATTGGTAGGAAGGGGACAGCCCTGTGAATAAAGCAATACAACAAAATGAGTCCACTACAACATTATATAATGCTTTACACTTTACCAAGAACTTTCACCTCTTTAACTGATTCAATTCACGCAACAGCCCTATAAGAGAAGAATGACAGAACTTACATATAAAAGAATTGATGCTAAGGATAGTTCAATGTCTTTCCCAAGATAGTTCTGCTATTAGGGCAGAGCATGTCCATTACTTTACAACAACCCCCATCACCAAAATGGAATAGTAAAAGAGAAAGGAACAACGTTTTTTTTTGTTTTAAGCCCAAGTTAGGATATTACAAACTCTCTCAGGGAGTTCAACAGCACTACAAACGTGAAAAACACTACACTCAAGCAGAAGTGGCAGGGAGAAAGAATACCAAAAATTCCCTAATGTGAATAAGCTTTTACATAACAAATTATTTTGCTGACCATAAAACAATTCACCTGGCCAGGTCAAGCCCAAAGAACTTTCTTCTCCCTCTAAATCAACCTTCTTTGGCACCTACCATCTGTAAAAGTTTCTTAAAATGTAATCGTCTAAGGAGTGTCGCTGAAATGTAGATTCTGATTCAGTAGTTGCCACAGACAAGACTTTACAGTGACCCCATGATCCCTACCTCCCACTGTCCAGGCTTTTGTGTGTTTACCTCCCCTTCGGTGTGGGAGGGAACTGTGACTTGCTTTTAACCAACAGAATATGGCAAAGATGACAGGCTGTCACATGACACTATACAAGACTCTGAAGCTAGTAGAACCCCTCCCACCAACCCCACTGCTGGCTTTGAAGAAGCAAGTTGTCATGAATCCTGGAGCGGCAAGGAAAAGAACTCAGCCAACAACTGGAGCTTAGAAGCAGACTCTTCCTCAGTTGAGTCTCTGAGGTGAACCCAGCACTGGCTAACACCTTGACTGCAGCATGGTGACAGATCCCGAAGCAGGGGAACCATCTTAGCATCCCAGACTCCTGACCCACCAAAACTGAGAGATAATAAGTGTGTGCTATTTTAAATCACTAAGTTTGTGGTAATTTGTAGGCAGCCATAGGAAAATAATAAGAGTCGGTTGGACTGGGGCCTGGGATCTGGGATTCACACTTCAAACAGCACTAACATTCATTTGACACACCAACATTTGCTGTCTTCCGTTTAGGTTGGCCTTTGATGTTATCCCTCTGCCAATCAGACTAGGATTCCCTTAAAACACAAAAACCATATCCTCCATGGCTCCCCAGGAAAATACTCAAATAAATACTTGAGTGTTGGCTGTGCATGAATGCACCACTGTTGCCTTCCTGATCTCCCATCATATAGATTTTATCCCTTTAACTCTGCTTCACATCAAAACACCAGTCAGGTGATCAATTGCTTTACTGTTAGTTCTCAAAACTGACTTTTTAATTCTTTTAATCATGAGTACCAACTTGAAGAACTGGAGAATTTCAAATGTGTTCCTTCAGTGGATCTGTAAATAAGTCCTCAATCCGTTCCATACTATGAGTCTCCTTTCCTCCTCTTCCTTGACATTTTTTCAGTCCTACTAATCATACATCAGCTCATATGCTGCTGATGGTGCTACAAGTCCATAACCACCCCAAATCCTCATTACATGATTCATCTAATGTCTCTCAAATTGAAACCACCTTGCTATTTTCTTGAAATCCTCTCTCCACTTCTACCTTCTTTAATTCTGCCTATACCCAGCCTCTTGAAATAACAGTTATTCAGAGGATGTCTCCCGTTTCCTCTGCTGTACAATACTCCTTGAATTCACTTACACCAGGAATATCATACTGAACCACTTTATGACTTTGAAACACAGTCGGAGATGACCTTTTTCTCACCACTGAAATTATCTGTCATCCTTATAATATATTCCCATAAATTTCCATTTATTTTTTCATTTTTAATTTAAATTCTGAAAGCTTACTGTATATGAAGGCTTCATCTAATCCTATATCCTGCATAAAAGTTTGCTATAAAATACCTGACCAATCAATTACAATGGTCTCCCAGCCTCAGAGTATATGCACCAATTCATCTTATATCTAACAATATTCACAATAACCCTAAAAGTAACTACTAGTAGTGAGTACACAGAGTGATACAAAGCAGAATAAAGGAAAACAACAAACCCTGGGGATGACAGCTACAGCAGAATCTCAGGAGGTGGGTTGTGTATATTTAGAAACGTTTTAACTAGAGCTTCTGTTATCACCCTTTAAAGAATGTGGTCCCCACCCTTACCCCAAGAGAATCAATGCACTGACCCATTTTTTTCTCTCCAGCACTTCATAACCCGTGCACATTTCAGACATTATTCTTAGTAACTTTTGACATTATTTTCCATGAACACTGTGACTTTAATTCAACAGTATCTTAGCAGTACAATGTGAAAGTAACTCTGAGACTGATTATTCAGTCTTCTCCAAAACCAATGTTCAACCTCAGTAAGCAAAAAGAGCTAACTGGCCAACATTACGAACCAAGCTACTTTGCCATTCCTTTCACATTCAGATGAGGCAAGACAAACTACAGTAACCAATACTAAATTTCTGGGCACTAATGTGCCACAGCAACAAAAAAAGTGTCGAGTCTGGGATTCTCCAAGATTGCAGCCTACTGTCTAAACATGTAAAGCACTGAACCAAGAAAGGAATCAAACATACAGTTGTCTCTTGTCCTGAACTATGTTCATAACATGTTTGATGACATTATCTTTATGAGATGAGTGAAACTGATACATCTGCTATGTTCTTGCTATTACTAAGCAGAGATGAAAGTGGAAAGAAAGGGTAGAAAGGAATTATTCAAAAATTCTTTTTTAGTAAAAATGGAAGAGACATTTAGTTATTAATACTATGACTTTCACTTAAAATCAAATATTCATCTATTGAGTGATGCCAGAGGTTAAAAATCATGCAAAAACTGGAAACCTATAAAGAATTCTAATGTTTCACATGCACAGTCTACAAATAAATTTAATAATCCTTGGTTTTTTACTTTAAAGAAGCCAATTATAATGACTTGTTCTCAAATGAAATTTTAAACGAGGGTAAAAAAAACACGGTACCTAAAGGTACTGATGAGGTCAACTGATCAAGGATCACAACAAGTAAGAGGGGTATTACCGATATGATCAGTCCTTGATGTCACTAGTATAGAGGCAGAAAAAAAGGATGTAAACTATGGCAAAGATATTCCTCAAATGTCTTAGATCCTTGGCTCCATTCTGTGTACAAGTAGAACCTAACCTTGATTCTTGTAGTCACTATATGTATTCTAACCTAGCCTGGATTCTTATAGTCACTACATTTATTCTGCTTTTAATTATAAATGAGATTTTTTTACCCCATCAATGTTCTGATTATAAAGCCATTTAACACCTTAAGTGTAAAAAAGGCTTTCAGTTGACACGCAGTCAGACTTTCCATCTTCACATCCTAGCTTCTCTCTGAATCCTTCCCTTGTTAGGAAACTCCCTACCTCTAAAGACAGTGTATTCTAAGAATAGATAGCTCTAATTACTGGTGATTTCTTTTGACTGGGCAGGAACCTGCCTTTCTTTGACTCTTTAGTGCCTGAGTTCTGTCCTATGATAAAACAGAATTAAAATAGTTAACCATAAAAGAACTGTTAAAACATTTAAGGGAAATTGCCATGTCTCCACCGAATCTGTCCTTGCAGTCCCGCAAATCCCTTTCATTACACACCCTGTATGCTCTTCTTCATTCCCAGCTTCCAAAGTATAAAAATCATATAATCACATAGACCTCATCATTCGTACTATCTAAATCCATGTGAATCCTCAATGTTGTTAGACAATGCATTTAGACATCTGTCTTTCAAGTCTTCACTCATCCAAAGATGTTCCAAATGTTGTTCCTTCCCTGTAATGCCCCACATTGCTACCTTCATCACCACCAGGCCCTCTTCCTACCAACTGGAGGGCACTCACCATGCATTCCTTCAGCTCCTCCTCTACTCCAACATCAGCTTAGCTTCCCTCCCTGCAAGCAAAGAGTCATCCATCCACCCATCCTTTTTTAAAAAACGTACTGTTGCCCTTTCTCTTCATTCCTTTCAGAGTGTTCTGAAACTGTTTACCTCAATTATTTCTTCTCAAACATCTAGTGGAGGAGACATGAGGAAATACTAAAGATTGACTGATCGTGAGTGAGGCAGTGTTGATGGCACTTTGCACACATTGTTTCATCTTCCCAGGTTTTTCACAGCTTTCCCACATACAAAGTCTCTCCATGCTGGATAAAGTTCTTTTTCAAGATATATTTGCTTATGTATCTGACTATACTCTGTGGTTGGCAGTGGTATTATAGAAACTATTATTCCTTACTCAAAGGATCTTTGAGCGTTGGAAAGAGAAACAACCCTATATGCACATAACATGTTTTTAAAAGAGAGAAGGTATGAATAAAAAACTTGTCACTCTAGGTATCTAAATCAGAATTATGTTGCTGTGGTACCACTTGGAAATTTCAAACTGTTCACACGAGTGATGGTCAAGTATTACAGCAAATCTGATGCATAAGGCAAACTTCGTAGCTCCATCTTTCCTTTCAAGCCCTATTTCTCTCCTTCAATTCACTGACAACCTTTTTAATGTGTTTTACACCACAGTCTTTTTTTCTCATAGGGTATATATATATTGTATACTCCCTACAATCTGATTTTGAACCTTGCTTCTAAAATGAAAACTGCATCCTAGGAGGATATTAATAAGCTAATTGCCAAATATGAAGTTTTGTTGTTTTTATTTAACTACATTCACTCCCTCTCTGTACCATCTGACATTGTTGACAAGCTTTCCTTAGTATCTGTACTAATAAATGATTCTCCAACTTATACCTTTATGACCAAATTTTATTTCCTGTTTGTCAGATCTCAACAAGATGTAAGCATGCACCAAAGCATTTCTGCAACTTGTATTATGTTTTAATTCTTCCTTGGCAAAATTTTCTACTCTCATCACAATGACTATTATTTTGAGGTTGTTGACTACATCTATACATATCTGTATTTTAGAAAATGATATAACAGCTATGTATCTAGTACCACAGCTTTAACAAATGCTAATATTCTGCCTTGTTTAATGCCTTTTGTTATTTAAGAAACAAAATGACACAAATATAGCTAAAGCTTCACTCACCATCTCTTCCCATTTTTTATACTTTGATCATACATGTGTGTATCGAGAAACAATATATGCCAATGTTTTATATGCTTTACAAATCTACATACAGTCAATATGCACATGAAAAAGATGATCAACATCATTAGCCATCAGAGAAATGCAAATCAAAACTACAATGAGATACTACCTCACACCCACTAAAATGTTTATAATCAAAGATGACAGTAACAATTATCAACAAGGATATGGAGAAACTGGAGCCCTCAATGCTGCTGGTGGGAATGTAAAAGCATGCAGCCACTTTAGAAGACAATTTGGCTATTCCAACATAGAGTTACCAGGAATCCAGTGATTCCACTCCTAGGTATATACCCAAGAGAAATGAAAACACAGGTCTACACAAAAACTTAAACATAAATGCTCATAGCAACATTATTCATAATAGCTACAAAGTGAAAACAACCAAAATGTTCAACTAATGAATGAATACACAGAATGTGGTATATCTATGCAATTAAATATTACCCAGCAATTAAAAAAAAAATGAAGTACTGATACATGCTACAACACTGATGAACCTCGAAAACATTATCTAACTGAAAGAAGTCTGTCATTAAAGACCACATATTATATGATTTCATTTATATGAAATGTCAACAGGCAAATATACAGAGAAAGAAAGATTTGTGGTTGCCTAGGGCTGGAGAATATGAGAGACTGGCAGGGTTTGGGGGTAGGGGACTGATGGCTAAGAGAACGGAGTTTCTTTGTGGAGTAATGATAATTTTCTAAAATTGACTGCAGTGATAGATACACAACTCTGTGAACAAGTTTAAAGCCATTGAATTGTGTGCTTTGAATTGGTAAACTGTATGGTATCAAAATTATATCTCAAAAAAGGTTTACTTATAATAGAGAAAATAGACAATCACTATATCACATATATAATAGTTATGTTACATATATTATATACTCTTTTACAGCTTACATTACCCTTAGCATGTTTCTGAGATGTATCCATGTGGATACATGTGCAACTAGTTTATTTAAACTGCTCTGCTGTATGGAGGAAACACCACCCTACATTTATCCATTCCTCCACTTTCTTTCTATTTGAAGTAGACAGTGCTAAAATGAACATCCTTGTACATGTCTCTTTGTTTTCTATGTGTGACAATTTTCTAGGCTAACACATAAAGGCAGAATGGCTAAGTTGCAGAATATGGACATCTTCAACTTTACCAGATATTTCTAGATTGCTTGCTTAAAAGACTGTAGTAATTTATTCTCATTAGTAATATACAAGAGTTCCTGTTTCTTCTCATCCTTGCCAACACTTGGTGTTATCAAGCTTATTAGGTATTGCCAATCAATAGTTGTAAAACGGAATCTCACGAGGGTTTTACTTTTCATTTCCCCAACTATTAGCAAAGTTAAGCATCTTTTATAATTGGCCATTCAAGCATTTACCTATGTGAATTGCCTAGTCATATTCTTTATCCATTTTCCACTGAGTACTTTATCTTTTTCTTATTGATTTGTATGACTTCTTTCAAATTCTGGATATTCTCTTTGGCCACTTAGAAGAGTTACAAATACATACTACCAGTCTGTGGTCTGGCATTTTGTTTTGTTTTAATGTCTTTTGTTATATTTAAGATTTTTAAGTTAATGTATTTTTTTAAGTCAGTCTTTTAGGGCTTGTGATTTTTATATCTGCTTTAAGTGTCTTCTCTATTACAGTGTCATGAAAGTATGGTCCTTTAAAGTTATTCAGAGTTTGTCTGAAATGGCCTGGCCTTTATACCTCCTTCATTGATCAGTCACTATGGGCCAAACCGGGAAGGTATATGATCTTGGACAACATAGCTCTCAGCAGCTTTGGCAATCTCTAAACAAGGTGACAGCTGAAGTTCTGGGTACCAAGATCTTTGGTTTGACCCACAGTGCAAATATGAATGATCTCCTATTTAAAACCCTTCGAAGACTCTTCTGCACTTCCAGCCAAGTCCAAACTGATTAAACACGGCTATAAGTCCCCAAAAGGAATCTGAGGTTTATAAAAATTAAGTCACTTGCACAATACCCCAGAGCCATCCAAAGTAGCAAGACCAAAAGTCAAGCCTAAATCTGACACCAAAGTCACTGCAGTTCTATGACATCATCAATAAAATCCCAATGTGAGTATATGAAAGGGGATTAAAGCTAGGGAAGACTAAAGAAAGACCATCTACAGCAACATTTTCTTAAGAGCAGTCTTACTATCTACACTGGTCCCAAGAAAACCTGACTATTAAATAGAGTTAATTAAGAATGCCCCCTGGTAAGTCCTTTGGATTTAGGCACCAAGCAAAATGACAAGGAATTTGGTTTTGAAATGACCAAACTGCCAGTTTCATCATAACTTTCATTGGAGCTCATAAATCAGAAAAAAATTCAATGAGCTGTGCAAACGGAAAATCACTGAACTCAACAGAAGAAATCATTCCGAAATAGGTCTTCAGTAGATGGAGCTCTCCCCTTTGAATTGGTACTGAACCAGAACTGAGAAATCCGAACAGTTGGAAATACAGTCGTTCAGACAAAGTTTCTGAACATTTCCACTGATTACAATGCCAATCACCCTTCTCCTTAAAGCGCCAGCATTCACCCTAGTATACTAGCCACATTTCAATCCAGAATAACATTATTATTAAACATGAACTGAGCACCAACAATGCCTTCAGCACCTCTAAGAAAGATAGAGAGTCCTTGCCGAGAGGTTTGCCATTAAACCACTATTTTGAGAAAGATAGCAGAACAATTGTAAACATCTTCTGAATTTTATTTTCATGGGAAAAAAAGAAAACCTCAAACTTCATTTCTCCCATTAAATTTTAATATGATTCAGAATTTACTTATGAAAAACTTCTCTATGATTACTACTTTTTTCTGATGCTTGATGTTGTCATATTAGGCTTATGGCCCAGTCCTGTTCTTTTGTTTTGTTCTGATTTTTTTAGAGATAGAGTCTTACTATGTTGCCCAGGCTGGACTCAAACTCCTGGACTCAAGCAATTCTCCTGCCTCAGTCTCCAGCATAATTGGGACCACCGCTAAAGAGGGTATTTGATTTTTCATGGTGGTTTGGGATTAATTGTGAGGTTGCAGAGCTGGGCTACCATTAGACAAATGCTCAAGAAAAAAACATTTTATACCTGAATGTTAAAAAAAAAAAAAGACATTATCTGAAAAAAATGGAAATATTAAAATACCCAAATATACTCAAATAAAAGTATGTCTAATCCTCCCACAATGCCCCACCACAACATACCACTTTTATCAGCTAACTAATTCCCGTCAACCAATATTGGCAACAACAACAACAAAAAAAAGCTGAATTCTGAAGGTATTGACCAGATACAAATCAGAAATTCTGCACAGTCTAGACGCTCTTCAAGGCTTAAATTTAGATAGACCAAAACAGAGCAAAACTAACTTTGGCCCAGCAGTCAGGTAATAGCCCATCAAAAGCAACACACCTTATAACAAGCTCAGTGATAGACAAGTGATTATTATTTAGTGATCCACTTGAAGGTCTGACCTCTTCCTATCAAAGCCACACTTAGAAGTAAACTGCATTATTAGAGAGAAACAAAAACTTGCAATGCAAAATCAAAAAACATTGCTTTGTTATAATGATGTACTCCAAAACTTTTAAAAGGCAGAAGAAAAACAGCAGGTGAGCACATACATTCAAGTATTTCAGTATAAACAACGCTGCGTGAGTACCAAATAAACGAGCATGTTCCACTTGACACTATGACACAGCTTCCCCCAAAGCCAGCATACTTTTGTGACATTGAAGATAAATCTCCCATAATCTGATCATAATTTGCACCTGGAGATGCCCTGTCTGGAGTACTTGATGTTGGGATTTTTGTTCAAATGACTTTCGTGAGAATGTCAATACATGTTTAGATGGAATATAAGGACTAAAACAACTGCCCTACTTTTGCTGATGCTAAGTCTTAAAAAGATTGAATGTACAGATACACAATCTGTGATGATATCTAGTTAGAATTCTGCTAGTGTATGAATGTGCTAATGTAGTGGTTGAGGCCAGGAAAAGCACAGGAAATGGGAAATGTCTTTTCAACGCATAAATGACTAAGAATATTTCTATTCTTATTAATAGCATGTTTATTCTATAGTAATAATAAGAATTATTGAGTTTACTTCTAATGACATTATAAACTATTAAAGACTACACTATAGTAAAATGATTCAGTGAGGATCTATGATCTACGGAATATACAAAGATGCTTCAACTTCTTTATATTTGGCTAACACAAACTATTTAAGACTTTGTATCCAAAAATGAGGCTACAGATTTAAGACATCAAGTTTAACTATTTGTTTACAAAAGTGAGAATGAGTGTGCACTAATCTACATACATCTTTTTGCTAAATTCCTTTTGATACAAAAGATGGAAACTTTTAAGATGGCTGGCCATAATTTGGGGTATAGTACATGAATTAAAAAAACAGCCCAAGTTAACTAATCCAAAGATAGTTAGCCTACAATTTGTAACTTCAGCCTCGTAAGAGACTCTTAAAATCACAGTCCCATCCAATGTAGTGCCTATCCTAAACTTTAGTAAAATAAGATCAGAGAGGTTGACTTAGCACAATTTAAATGGTTCATATTTATTGATGCTAATGTAGATTACAAACAATATATTTCACTGTCATCTTTTGGTGACCTTTGATGTATTATTCAAATAGAATATAAAACAAGGTGATACATCAATTATATCTTCAAATAGTTTTAATACCTTTGGGAAATTATCAAGATGTGACATTATTTTTAAAGTTAGGATGCAGAACTGTATACATGCATAATCTCAACTATATAAGCATATATAGAAAAGAAACTCACAGCTAACAGTATTTCTGCATAGGATAGTTATAGAGTAAATTTCATTTTCTCCATATTCTATAACTTTCTCAATGAACATTTATTACAAGGAAAAATAAAAATATTTCTTTCTCCCTCTGTCATCCCCAACATGCCCCCACCCCAACACACAATCCTGAAGGTAAAAATCCAAGGTTTGAATCAAAATAGACCTAACATAGAAGCGGACAACATGCTGATAACCAAATAAACCCTCAGGTGAGTCAAATTAAGTGATTGTGTTGTAAAAAAAAAAAAAAATAAGATAAAACAAGGCAACAGACAGATGCCCATGTGTGCACAATGTGAATGCATGTAGTAGAGCCACACATGGAGAAAAAAAAAACCACACACATAGATAGATATACATTCGTCAATATTAATGTTCATCTGATAACCCCGCACAAAACTCTAATTTCCCTAATGTAATGCTTTTTACCCTAATATAATGCTTTATTCCCTCCCTCCTCTGATATACTGTGAGATGTAAGTCTTGATAAGAAGACAGAGCTATCTTGAAACACATGTCCAAGACATTATTATGATTCCTGCAGACTAACCATGTGGTGCTCACAGACATAAAACCATTTCAAAAGTACATTCACTGTGTACTGGCTCAGCAGGATGGGTTGTCTGGAGGAAGGGAAAAAATGAAAAGACGGTAAGCAGGGAGGCCTGGGTAAAATAAAACTTCATTTGTTAGCATGAAAAAGAGACTCCCAGCAAATCTGTAGACTCAGTCTCTAATCTTTATTGGTAAAATCAAGCTAATAATTCTGAATATTCTTTTAAGAAGATCATACAGATAGCCTAATTAAGTACTGAAAAACCAAAAAAAAAAAAATGCAAAATTATTTTAAAATGTTAGCTAAAAAGAGGTTTCCCTTGTAAGAAAGATCTAGTAATTTCTAGTTCTTTCATTCAACTGTTCTTCCTAGTCCTGTAAGGCTAACTAACCCAGAGCTATGAAGACGAAAGTATTTCCAAAACTTATCAAGCTAGCCACTAGTAACATTCTTCAGAATACCAGATCCCTAGGGCAATTAAAATGTATAGAAAAGAAAGAAGGAATTAATTGAATGACCACAGCCTGCCAAATGGCTGAATAAGGTCAATTGTTAATACTTTCCACAGTAAGAAAATTTTAGGCTGGGGTCAGGACGGTGGCAGCAGACAGTCACATGAACTGCTCTGAGTTAGTGATTTCTAAAGGTAATAGTGAAAATACTCATGGAAACAAAAGCAAATCAACTCCTGTGGCCATTTTTGGATACACTTTCAAGAGAAACAAAGCAATTCAGCCTCCAGCACATTCTGTCTCTCATAGATGGTGATACTTCACATGACTGCTTTGAGAAGATGGGGGATGGAGGTGGGTATCACTGTGCATACAGCATGTAGCACAGACATTTATACATGGATTTTTCCTGTCACTTGTGCTATAGGAACATTCTGTAATGGCAATGAATTAAGAGTAAATCTAATACAGCTAAAATTCTGGTATTTTTAGTAGGCTATCAAATGGTAGCTTTCTAACAGGAAAACAAAGCCTCAATAAAGTGGCAATAAAACTTGATTATTCTGTTATTGAATTTTAGCTAAACATTTACAAATTTGCTAGTTACTGTATAATCCCTTATGAGTAACACGGAGGTACAGCCTATAAGTAAGAACAACGGTGATTTATCTATTGACTAACCTACTGGGAGGTTTATCTGATTTTGATTACACTTCTTTTTTATGCAGTCACTCCAGATAGTTCCAGCAAGAGAAAAGTGTTTATATGAGATTGTCCTAACACAGGCTATCTATGATAGTTCAGAAAGGTCTTTTGGTCTTATAAATAAAGTGGTGGATATTGAAATATGCAAAGGTAAGAGAATAGAACTATTGATGGCAGTTTGACCATCTTATACTAGTCCCACAGTCCCAGAATACAGGTGTCGTTAGTCTGTGAAAATACACAGAATTCACATATGGTGGACTGAAAATAATGTGAGAAGCAACGTAACATTTCTGTGAAGTATGTGGACTTGGTGTCAGACAAACTTAGGTTCAAATCCAAGCTCTGTCACTTAATAGGCATGTAGTACATTATGGATGCAGAGGTGTAGGTGAAATGAGATCATTCCAGAGGTTAGGACAAAAGAAATACTAAGTAAGTGGCAGCTGCCACCACCATAACACCATCACCCCCATCATTACCATCAACATCTTCACCATCACCGCCCCTCCTCAACTCCATCATCACTACCAATCCCTCCATCATCCCTACCACCCTACCATGACCTCCGTCATCATCACCACCATCACCAGTCCCACCTCTACCATCACCACTCCCACTCCACCATCACCAAACCCTCTCCACCTCCATCATCACTACCAATCCCTCCATCATCACCACCACCACCTCCACCATCACCAGTCCCATCCCACTATCACCACCCCCTACCTCCATCATCACCACCAATACTTCCATCATCACTACCACCCTACCATGACCCCCATCATCACCACCATCACCAGTCCCACCCCACCAACACCATTCCCTCTCCACCTCCATCATCACTACCAATCCCTCCATCATCATTACCATCACCTCCACCATCACCAGTCCCATCCCACCATCACCACCCCCCTCACCTCCATCATCACCACCAATACCTCCATCATCACTACCACCCTACCATGACCCCCATCATCACCACCATCACCAGTCCCACCCCACCAACACCATTCCCTCCCCACCTCCATCATCACCATCAATTCATCATCACTAATATCTCCATCATCACCACCACCCTAACATGACCTCCATAATCACTACCACCTTCTCCACTACCAGCACCACCATTTCCATTATCACCACCACCATCACCTATAACACCATCAACACCTCCACCATCACCACTAACTTCCCCCCAGTCCCCCTTCTTCATCTGTACCACCACCATTATTTTACAGGTTTTGGAGTTAGGTTTAAGTTCTAGTTGACTTCAAATAAATTATTTGACCATTTTTAACTTCAAGTTTATCATCTAAAAGTGAAAAATAATTAATGGTCCCGGCTTTGCATAATTATTGAGGGGATAAAAGAAAAAAAAAGTCCGACCAGGTATGCATCTAGAAATCTAGGAGCTCAACATGAACCTCATGGTTAACTAAATTCTTATTTTGCTTATTCCAGCTTGACTTTAAATGTTTTTACAACCTCCTTCAAGGAGAAATGCTCCATAGGTTGGTAATACTAGTATTTATTATCAGCATTTTATTTAAATTAATCTTACTCCTGGAATTTACGGCCACCCTTTTCAGTTTGCTGGGGACTACATCTTACATACACCTTATCATACTCTAGATTGCTATTCTTCGTAGCTTATTTAAACATTACATATTTGAATATGGCTGATATCCCCTTCTTTTATCTTTAGGCCACAGGGACCTTAACCTCTAAACCCAATCGTAGACTTGATTACTTGAATTGTTTTTGCTGCTGAGAATCTGTTAAAGAAAAAAAAGTCACTCTCAAACATGTTAAAAATGGTAAGAAAGATTTTATTCAAGACCACAACAATACAGATATTTGCAACAGGGGAGAGAAGCTGGGCTCAACTTCATATTAAGCTAAGACATTTGGGATTTACAGCCAACAAGCAAAGTAAGAGGACGGTGAATGAAAAAGTACTAAGAGGAAGAACACATCAAGAAGAGGGGGATTCTTATTAAACTAACCTAACAGAATTGTTGCTAAAGGCAGGTCAAGGACCTACAGATCAAAGGTGGGGAATGCGGAACTTGATCAGATATCAAGGGTGATCAGGTATCAAGGAGAGGGTGGATTCTCAATAAACTGACACAACAGGATTCTTGCTAAAACTGGATGTAGCAAGGACAAACACAGAAACCCAAGGTTGACCCCAAGTTGAGAAGAGGGCTCAGAGGAACCTAACTGAAGTTTGTCCCTTAGGAAACAGTCTTTGTCAAATCCAAGAGTAAACAAGCCCTGAGTGCAGGCCAGAGTAGCCTTCCTAATAAAGAACATAAGGTTCATGGCATACATTTTAGGACATCAATACCAGTGGCAATGGACTGTCCCCTCCCACTCTCTGTCCAAGTGGAGGACTATAATAATACCACCTTACATTCATACATCACATTGCATTTAATAAACCACAGTTACATTCATTTTTATCAACTGATACTGTCAATATAAATGACTGTTGCCTAAACGAAAACTTTCCGCAGAAGCAGATACAAAAAATAATTTAAACTGAAGTGAACTATGATATTTTATTTATGTGTTGTAATTCCAATAATGTATTTCTTTCTCTAAAGTTCCTTCTAGCTATAAGAATTTCATCCTTTGTATTTTATCAAGATAGCAAGGAAATTGCAAAAGGCAGAGAGAAAGAATCTAAAGAAATTTCAAAAAATACATACCTTCCCTTTACTGCTAATTTAAAAAAAAAAATACAATTCCAGAAAACATTAAGGGTAAAACCAGGCTTTTAACATTTTACAGTGACAGAGACCCAATAGTAATATAATGGATATAAATTAGGTTGTGCTCATCCCCAAGGCTCAAAAATTATTAAGCATTTGCAGCATAAATACCAAAAAAAAGTGCTTTTCAAACCATATTCTTAAAAACTTGATATGATTCTGTACGATACTCCACAATCGACCATGGATGTAGTACAGTACGGTGTGAGGAAATGGCACGGGATTTGGAATCGGAGCCTAGCCTAGGTTCAAGTTTACTTTCTCCATCACACAGCAATGTCACTTTGTACAAATTACTCTCAGTCTCTGTTTCCCTCATCTGTGATGTGGAATTAAAGGCAATAAGACGCACGAAAGAGCTCTATGAGCAGTACATCACTATACACATATTCGTTATCTACAGACAGCAAAGAACACTCACATGTAAGTTGTTTTTGCAAATAATGGACATAGTTTATCTTTCAGATCATATATATCTTGCTTATAATCCCAGCACCTAACACAGTGTCTGGCTCACAGTAGGCACTCAAATATTTACTAACTGAGGTAAATGGATAGACCCCCCTTATCCACAGTTTCAATTTCCATGTTTTCAGTTACCCACAGTATAGTACATACCTTCAATATAGTAAAATAAGATATTTTGAGAGAGAGCAAGAGAGTGTGTGCATGAAAGAGTTCACAAGTGCACATTCATGTAACTATTATGGCATACTGCTATCATTGTTCTTTTTTATTATTTTGTTAATCTCTTACTGTGCCTAATTTATAAGTTAAAGTTTATCATAGTTATGTATAGGAAAAAATATGGTGTATATAAGGTTTGGTACAAACTTCAGTTTCTGGCATTCACCGGGGAGCCTGGAAATTATCCCCACAAATAAAGGAAGACTACTGTATATTTGGATGGAGGCAATTCCTTCCTGTTTTCTAGCCCTAAATCAGAATCCAATTACTACCTTAAGGTGGTACATTTGCTAGCAAAGACAAATAAAATAATATTCAGAAAACAAAAAAATCAATTTTTTATAATACTTATACCATGATCTAAATAGAGAAACCACAAAAATGGAAAAATTTAACGTTTCACAATTGCTACATCTCTATCTTTATTCAAATATTTATTATTGGTTTTATGATTATTATTCCAGATATTTTCCCTCCTCTTCCATATTTAATATGAATCACTGCCTACATACTAAAATTACAAATTTTGTTTTACTGATATTTGCTCTACATACATCATTAAAGCTTTATTACTAAATCTATGTGTATGAATTTAATATAAACTTTCCATAGCCTCAACATTGTAAATTCTACCTCACACAAAATAAAGAAACAGTACTTACCTAAGTTTTAATTTTCTTTTTTTAAAAACGGTTTTTAGAGACAGGGTCTTGCCCTATCACTCAAGCTGGAGTACAGTAGCATGATCATACCTCATTGCAGCCTTGAAATCCTGAGCTCAAGGGATCCTCCCTCTTCAGCAACCCAAGTAGCTAGGACTACAGGTGTAGGTTATCACACCCACCTAATGTGTGTGTGTGCGTTTGTGTGTGTGTGTGTGTTGGAGGGGCAGGGGATAGAGGCGCAGTCTCACTATGTTGCCCGGACTGGTCTTGAATTCCTGGCCTTCAAGCAATCCTCCCACCCCAGCCTCCCAAAGTGCTGGGATTACAGGCATGAGCCACTGCACGCAGGCCTTTTCTTTTCATTTCACCTCTTATTCAATAAGAGGTGCCAGGCACTAAGACAGCTGTGCACAGGTCACAGTCATGGCCCCAAGAAAGTTCCCAGTTGAGTCAAGAAAAGGCAATGACAACATAAGATGAAAACTGCGAGAAAGAAATGTGCACAGCACTTTAGGGAATTCTACAACAAAGGGTACAGTATGTGCAAAAGATTGGAGGCAAGAAAGAAAAGGACCCCACCAAGAAACTAATGTGAGACGCACAGCTTCCACGGCCAGACTCAAGGAAGGCCTTGTGTGCCATGTCAAGGAATTTGGACTTAACTTTCAGAGTTTAAATGTTAAGGAGGGATTTGTCACTTAGAAAGTTGATCCCAGCTGCACTATGGAGAGTATATCAGAATAGGGCCAGAAGATCAGTTAATAGGATGGTATAGTGAGCTGGGGAGACAGACCAGTGCCCCTGAACTAAAGCTGTGGTCTTCGAGACAGACAGACAGACTTCAGAGGATTTTAGAGACAGGAAGAGGTAGAATTGTTAGACTTTAGTGACTGATGTGGGACCTTTCTGACAGCAAACTCCTGGGCTCAAGTTACCTTCCTACCTCAGCCTCCCAAGCAGCAAGGACTACAGGTGTGCACCATCATACCTGGCTAATTTAAAAAAAAAATTTGGAGATGGGATCTTGCTATGTTGCCCAGGCTGGTCTTGAACTCCTAGGCTCAAGCAATCCTCCTGCCTTGGCCTCCCAAAGAGATGGAATTATAGGTGTGAGCCACAAAACCCAGCCAATGTGAGGCTTTTTGATGTAGAGCACCTGAATGGTAATATTCAGAAGTTACTGAAATGGACAACACAGCTGCCGTAGGACCCAAAACTGAGTTAAGCAAACAGACAGGATTTAACTGATAATGTTGGTACCATTCTAACTGCCAATCACTATAATGGACTAAATTCATTCCTACTAACGCTGGTAATCAACAAGGAAGTTCAGAACTTCAGCTCTGGGTCAAACATGATACCCCACCAGCAGTTTTTCCATAAATGCAGTAGGATCACAGTGATAAAAGGGGAAAGGGATACTGAAAAGACAGGAGTCATGACTACAGTCCCTTAAGGGTCTCCAACAGCTCCCATCATCTGAAAGATGACAAATGCTTATGGATAGCAGGCATGCTTGTGCATACGTGTGAGCATGTGTGTATAGTTCCTGTCAGTAAAGGATTTCTCCCCTTCTTCTAAGAAATATTAGGCTCTTGCGGCCGGGCGCGATGATTCACACCTGTAATCCCAGCATTTTGGGAGGCCGAGGCAGGCGGATCATGAGGTCAGGAGATCAAGACCATCCTGGCCAACATGGTGAAACCCCATCTCTACTAAAAATACAAAAATTAGCTGAGTGTGGTGGCTCGTGCCCGTAATCCCAGCTACTTGGAAGGCTGAGGCAGGATAAACATTTGAATCAGGGAGTTAGAGGTTGCAGTGAGCCAAGATTGTGCCACTACTCTCTAGCCTGGTGACAGAGTGGGACTCTGTCTCCAAAAAAAACAAAAAGAAAGAAAGAAAGAAAGAAAGAAAGATTAGGCTTTTGCTACTCAAAGTGTGGTCTATGCACCACTGGTATCATCTGATAGCTTGTTAAAAATTCAAATTCTCCACCAGGCACGGTGGCTAATGTCTGTAATCCCAGCACTTTGGGAGGCCAAAGCAGGTGGATTGCTTGAGGTCAGGAGTTCAAGACCAGCCTGGCCAACATACTGAAACCTCTTCTCTACTAAAAATACAAAAACAAAATTAGCCGGGTGTGGTAGTGCATGCCAATAATCCCAGCTACTTGGGAGGCTAAGGCAGGAGAATTGCTTGAACCTGGAAGGCGGAGGTTGCAGTGAGCCAAGATGGTGCAAGACTCCATCTAAAAAAATAAATAATGAATGAATGAAATGCAAATTCTCTAGTCCCACCCCAAAAATCCTGAATTAAAGTCTACATTTTAAGAAGATCCCCCAGTGATTGTGATTCATATGCTTGTTAAAGCTTGAGAAGCACCGAATTAGGAGACTTGTCCACAACTTATTCCCTAAAGATAAAACAAAAACATAAGCACTGCTGACTTCATACCTGTTTGAAACAGTTACTCAACAACAGCCTTCAAAGTATACCACTTACAAAGCAGTAGACATGGGTACTTAATGGCAATTAGCCATCAAAAAGTAACTTCAGGATTTCCTATAGGCCAGAATACTTAGACAAACTAATATACTTACAGTTTGTCCTTGTTTTAAATACTTTCCAGAGGAAAATTTTCATTTCCACCACATATTTATTTACTAGAGCACTGGAAAACTTATATACATTTAACTCATTCCCAGTCTTCCAGCTTCCCCAAGGGCTCTGCAAAGCCCTTAATTACATAGTAGTCCAGAACAACTATTTCATTAGCTAATTTTCTGCCTACCCTCTTTTATCAGGTGCAAATGTGTTACCAAGGTTCTTAGTGAAGGCACAGTTAATGTGTTTTGGATAGTGATTTGCCTTAAAAGGGGTAATTAATATTCTAGTTCCAAAATATCAATAAATAGCACATCTATTAAAATAATGCATTCAGGAATAGATTAAAAGGTTGAAGAAGGTAAACTTATGTCAAGATTTAGACCAAAAAACAAGAAAAATCATGCAGAAATCACTGTGTAGACTACTTAGTATCTTAAGCTATTTAAACAAATTCTCAGTGAAAAAGATTCAGAGTGATGATTTATCTTTTTTTTTTTTTTTTTTTTTTTTTTTTTTTGAGACAGGGTTACCCAGGCTGGAGTGCAGTGGCAGCAACATAGTTCACTGCAGACTTAACCTCCTGTGCTCAAGCAATCCTACCACCTTATATTCCCAAGTAGCTGGGACTACAGGCCCATGCAACCACACCCAGCTAATGTTTTTATTTTCTGTAGAGAAGGGGGTCTCACTATATTGCACAGGCTGGTCTTGAATTCCTGAGCTCATGATCCTCCTATCTCAAGCCTCCCAAAGTGCTGGGATTATGGGCATGAAACCAGTCATCCTCTAACTATTAAAGAACATAAAATAAACTGTCCTTGCTAAGAAAGACCAAATTTCAGGACAACTAAAATCATTGAGAGGTTAAATACTTGACTGAATAGGAAAGAGAAGAAAACAGGCACTGAAACTAAATTTGGATCAATATTAGCACAAAATCACTACAAAGAGGCCTAATCTCTTCAGACTGCCAAGTTAAAAAACAAAAACAAAAAACAAAAAAGTGGGCTCTGGAATTATTCCCAAGGAATAATATTGTATACAAATGGTAATGGTAACTAAGATTCTTAGGCACACCCCAGCGTGGAAATTAAAAATTCTGGCAACTCTTCTAGTTGATTAAAAGAGACCTAGAAAGACATCTGAATAACCTTTACTACTTCCTGTACAACTCAGAGTTTAGGAACCTGAGTTCAATCAGAAACCTCTGGCTACAAACAGCAACTCGTGCCCCCACTCTGAGGTCTCATACGTTTTCATTTTCTGTCCTTCTGTTTTCAACTTCTATCCTCTCTGAAACAATTCATTTTCCGAAATATCCACTAATCTACCAATCTATATGTTTCACCTACCTCTACATTCATCTCCTCATTACCTTGTTTATTAACCTATCACGTAATACAAAACAGGGCACAAGAGCCCCTCAAAGGGGTGATGGAAAGAAAGGAGGGCCCAAAACAAACCTTAGATAGTTGTTATGGCCAAGTGCTAAAATTGGGAGAAAAAGTCAAAACTACTTCTTCAAAGAGATGTGGCTTTTGTTTCTAAAATGATGGAATACAGAGAAAAAAAACGAAAAACTATAAACTAGATTCAGTGATGCAACACAGTAGGCTGTTGTAAAAATGAAAAGCCAAAAAAAAAAAAAAAAAAAAATCCTAAGAAAAGAATAAAGGAGACAACACTGTAAAAACACAGTCTTTGGTCAATCAGGTGACTCCCAAATAACTGGTCATTACAAATACTAGGAAGTAACTTATTACATGGTTGTCCCCCAAAGTAACTAACATCAGGTGGGCAGAGGGATAGAGTAAGCAGCCCGTCAAATCTAATGAAGAGATGTACATAGAGTAGGTGATTGATAAATATCTGCCAACTAAATACTCGTCATTGCAAGTTCTTATTACATTAGATGATATGTAGAATAACCAAGAAAATATGAAGTTTCAGTCATCTAGAACCAGGTCTTCAGTAGCTGAATTTCGAAATTTTAGGACCAACCATAACCCAAGGGGTCGTCGACCCTAACAGCCTTCTGCTATTTCTATCTCTGGTCTCCCCATGTTTACCCAGGTTGCTCATATATCTCAGTGCCACTAACTCCTGCCCCCGCAGTCCAAGTGTCTTGAGCATAAATTCAAAATGCATATAAAAGTGCTGAGCATTGTGCCTAACACACAGATGGTATTCAGTAAGTGTTAGTTCACTATGAGTCCTTAGCTAGCATTCAAAGTCCTTAGAGATCTGACCTCTATTTAACTCTCAAATTTGAATGGTGACTAAACCATACATGAACCCTTACTCCAAACAAAGTGGAAATCTCCCTGTATCAAAACATGTAATATGCAAGACATAGCTATCTTCCCTGCTTAGGATACATGTCACCACTACTCCCTCTTTTTTGTTTCTCTTACCAAAGCCTACACTGATGTCTAAGCCCTCTATCCCCAGTGGGCAGTTCAGTTCTAATTCCACCTCCACGTAAAGCATTTCTAAAAAGGTACAACTTTGCTTCTGTGATGTCCAACAGTAGATCTTGTCTACACCACTCATGAGACACAACTTGTGTGCATCTCTTACTGTGACTACTCAGTGTTACTTTAATCCAGTAAGATAACACTTTTGGAACATACAGAAATGAGTTTTATAATGGAAGAAACATCTGAGCATGAAAACTCATTGTGTCCATAATTCCAACCATGCTGATGTTTAGACAGATTCAGTCTGTAAGACAGAATCACACACTCAAATCGAGATTCAACAAACGAGTGATGCTGGTAGTGTGTTTTTTCCTGACCCAAGTGTTAAGTGGGTAGGTTTAGTTCATGAACATTTGTGAAAAATATACAATGTGTGCACATTCCTGTATGAATAAAAAATATAAAAATAAACAGAGGGGAGAAGAAGAAAGTCATGTCGGCAGCCATGTCGGCAATTCCGGCATCTCCTTAACTTCAAGGGTATTTAAAAATGTTTACCTTTAGTGGTTTTAAAGCTATTAATCACTTTCACCCTTTTAACAAGGTGTAGTTGTCTAAAATAAAAATAAGAACTATAAACGGAAAATGGCAACATTTCAGAGGATAATATTGACATAATTTATAGAAATGCCAGGAGGACTAGCTAATTTACATGAACAAAGCACTTTGGAAATGTAAATGGTATACACATTCTAAATGATGATAATAATAATGGTTATCTATATTTTAACCTCTATAAATGTAATTTAAAAATAATAAGCACTTAAACATCACTTTACATTCTCTAATCAGTGTAGAGATACTAATTAAGCCAGAGGGCATCCTCTGAAATACATGTAAATATTTCCACTTAGAGAAATGGAAGTCAAGTCACTAAGTTAGAGTGGCACTGAAAGGAACTAAAGGTAATCTAAAGGTAATCGGGTTCTCTTTCGTCCCTAGAAATTCAGTTGAGAATGCGGAACTTATGGAAATAAAGCAGAACAATACAAACTCAAATTTCTTGTTTTGCTTTTAGCTCCCTCTCTAAACCTGGCTTAAAAAAAGAAAGGATTACTGAGTGCCTGGAAAGGAAAGTTATTAAAATGAAGATCCCGCCCTACTGTGTGATCTAATCCACATTAGAAATTCAATACAACTGAATAAAGCAAATGCAAAGAGGGAGCATGAAATAGGAAAAAGGTTTACATGCAAAATACGAAATCACTAAGATCCTGGATTGAAAGGAATTGAAATATCGGAAGGAAGTAACTAAACTGGGAAAACGCTGATACAGCCCTATTTCATAACAGGACTGTGTGTGCATCCTTGTCCTTACCTTATACTGGTATATTTATTAAAAATGGCATCTAAGCTTAGTTATGAACATATATACTAACTGTGTCATGGCTAGAGTGAGGAGATAGCTTGAGCCATGTGAAATAAGTCTTAACCTGGGAGGCTGTAGCCCATCACAGCCCCATATGACATTCAGCTCCCTCTAGCAGAAAATCCTTATTCTAGGTGTAGGTAGGTGCCTGTCGGCCTAGAGGTCTCTACATATTTTTTTTCCAGATTATGATAAGCAGGTTAAGCCTAATACATGGGTAAGAAAGATGTCATACTAAAGCAAAGGAGACAAAGCCATAAAGGTTTTTATATCTTTTGAAAACAATGGAGGCAATATACTATAGTGGTTAACAGTTTAACTGGAACGAAGATACAGTTGAATTTGATTCTCAGTTTCACCACTTAACAGCTGGGGCGAGGCACTTAACCTCTCCAAATTTCATTTTTATCACCTACAAACTAAGAATAATAATGGCATTATAAATGTGGGGGTTAAATGAGATAATGCATATAAAGTACTAAGCACGGTGGTATGTGGCAAATGCTCACCAAATGTTAGCTGTAATTTTTTAATTTTTTGTTATTAATGGAGAGAATAAAGAGAGAGAGCAAAAAACAATGATGTATCCGCAGTAGTGGAACAGCGAGTACAAACGCTCGGAGGGAACAGACGAAAAAACTCACAAAGAGAAAAGATAAACGGAATAATGTACAGAAGATAGGCTGGAAAATAATAGGAAGGGACAATAAAATAAGACAGAGGCAAAATATTAATTCTTTATGACATTATCGAGCACGCACTGTGAAAACGACACAGTAAGAGTTTACAGACAAAAAGCAAAGAAGCTGTCCTCAATGCCCAAGAACTAACAATTCAGTTAAGGAGACTGCAACTTTAGGTGACAGGTAAGAAAACCAAATGAAACAAAAACAAACAAGATGATATCGAAAGGCCTAGATATAATGACCAGATGGGATATGTCTGGACCAGATCCAGGCTGTTTCAAATCAAGGCTTGCGATGGAAGAACCGTGACTATTGTTGTGACAAACAGCAAAGGTACACATCAGTGCAAAACTTCAGGTTTGCAAATGAACCCCTAAATAAAATGCAGGTAAAAGCAAACTTTAGCATCTTGGTTGGTTTGTATTTCTTTTTCCATCACAACAGGATGGTACTGCATAGAAGCAAACTATAGCTCTCCCATTGAAAGGGAATAATGACCTTGAAAAAGACACTCCACTATGCTTATTTTTCCAGTTCGAAGTGGAAAGCCTCACTGTAAAATAGGCAGCACACTTCACAGGGAAAGTACAGTCATCTAAGGAATCAAGTCTCCCAGGAGGAAGCCTGTTCAGAGGATATTAGGCCAACTAAACGAATGAGAGAGAGTAAAGGCAGAGTCAGGACTAGAGCTGAGTTCTAGATTATACTCTGGTTTGCTCTTCGCACCCAACTTGCCACTCAATCTCTCAGGCACTTTCCTAACTGATGACATACTTAGTTTTAAAAAGGCACAAGAATAGCCACTTCAAAATCATTCTTTTTTAAATCTTCCTATTCTACAGCAGTTAAGAAAATAAACTTTGAAACCAGACCAAGATTCAAAGCCTGCTTTACTGCTTACCAATCAAATGAGCATAAACAGAGTGTCATCATCTGAACGGAAGAATAATGACAGCAGGCTCTCGGAAGTGTTATGAGGGTGGAAGGAAATAAGATATTTAAGGTTTGGCCCAGGTCATATTCATCAGCATAAGTGAGTCTGAGTGTTGATGTTTCTTGAAATAACACTAGCATTTCATTATTACAGTCTGTGTCTAATTCCATGGTTCTCCTGCATATCAGAATAACCAGGAGGGCTTACTAAACACAGACTGCAGAGTTCCATCCTCCAAGTTTCTCAATCAGTACATCTGGGATACAGCACTAGAATCTACATTTCTAACTAGTTCCTAAGTGATGCTGATACTGCTGGTCTAGGAATCACTCTCTGAAAACCACTAGTCTATCAAAGATCATTCCTGATGCTATTGTCTATCCTGAGAAATTTTCACGCTAAGACAAAGGAATGAACCTCTCCTATAGAATCAGAAAAGGCTAACATTTAAAAAAAAAAAAAAAAAAAAAAAAACTTTTTTTAAAACAATCATATTGCCATGTTTGTATGCTGTAAAGAAGAAAAAGGAAAAAAAAAAAAGGCATCTGCTGACTTGAGAGCTAAACAATTCCTAAACAGAAATTTGGTTGTCCTCCTCCCCTTTTTCATAAAATGTTAGCTCAAGTTTACTCTGTACAAATCCCAAGTGATTCACTGTCAGATTAAATCCCCACAGAAATACAGACAGAATGAACAGATGGTCTTTTTCTTTCTAAATACAGTGTGTGTATTTTATATATACAGTATATATATATAATTTTCTACTGAGCAGTAAAACTCACTTCCTCCAGAATCACATAGGGCCTAAATGTAATAATCTCAATACTTTACTTTCATAACAATCACAGTTCTGGGGTCCTATTCACTTGCTCCTTTGATATTGTGAACTTCTTGTGCTGTATTTGCATCCCAGCTGGCCACAGATCAGGGAGATATAGTAGATGTAAAATCAAGAGCATAATAGGTATAAAATATGAGAAGTTTCCCAAGCTCTTCTGGCGGCCTCCAGATTTTTATTTTAAAGAAAAGGGCATCATTCTTCACTGTATATACTTCCTCATTGCTTTAATCCTCTGATTAGTGATCCCAGAAGATGAACAACAGCTCTTCACACATATTGGAATGGTGTTTATATGTGGGTAGAGAAAAATTTTAAGACTACTTTATATTTAAAATGCAAACTTTCCTTAATGTGAGTGCTTCAAACATCCCTATTTCACATCAGGAAGTTGCATTTACCCTTTCACGAGTAAATGGATTTTTCATCATCTTCAATTGCGACCAAGGGGAAAAAAAAAAAAAAAGGCAAAAGTACTGCTGTTTGACCAGCTAACATAATATAAAGATTTGGTGACCACAGCAAAATTACACTAATTACCACAGACTAGCTGGTGATCTTCAAATTGAGGCTCTCAGAAGTAATTTGCTACCATAAACTGACTCAAATACTGCAACTTTAATTCCATATATTTATAGCTTCTTTTTTCCTTTTTTTTTTTCTTTTTTATATTTTCCCCTTTTAAACGTTGCTGATCTTTAAAAAAGACACTATCAGGCACTTTTGGTAGTGTCTTTTTTATGCTAGGTTATTTGTAACATTCACTTGAAGCTTGAAATTAAAATTCTTTCTTCTACCAATTTAGTGCCTTCCCATTTGGCAAACATCTCTTTTGATTCTTGCATCTCTAATGAAGCTGAAAATTAATATGACTTTTATGTTTAATTCTTTGATTATGCAAAAGAATCATCAATGATGTTAGCATGGCTCTGTATAGTAGGTCAGGAGTTGTAATAAAAGCCTTATATTTCTATAGCACCTCAACTCCCAGAGGACCACAAAACACTTCATAACTGTTTCTGTTTCTCAGAGGAAACACCTTCACATCACTCACTGGAAGCTGCCCCTCCAGTGAAATGCATGCTCTGATTAACTAGGGTTTACTCCAAAGAATTACATAATGGAAGCTCTGATGATTCTAAAGACAGACTTAACACTTAAAGAAGGTAATTACAAACCAAAGCTATCACTGAAAGAAGTAGATTTAATTTGCAGCAAGTACATTTCACTTATAGCAAGATATGAAGGAAAATTTTTTAAATACGAATAAGAAAATTAAAATGAAAAATCAAAAATTTAAATTATTTTCAAAGAATAAAGGACAAGTTGTATAGTTTAATTTCACTTAACCTATTATCAGATTTTTCACCATTCTTCCAAATCTATTATTGTCTTGCCCATGATAGAAATGATACTATCTATGCATGAGCATTGGCTATATAATAGTATACTATGACAGTCCCAATTATTAATGGTTTATCTTGCCAACATTATTTCATGCCCATTATTTCATGACATCATTTCATATCTAGAAATCTGAGCTAACAATCTGTCTGGCCAACAGAAACTCTTCATATAGGGATGATTTAATTGCAGGCCGGTCTAAGAGAAAGCAGGAGGAACTGGTCTCCTGGGAATATAGCAAACCTTCGTAGTTTTATGAGTCCTCTGCTACGTGATTTTAAACCTACAAAGTTCATCACATTTACAAAGCATTTAAAATTCAACCTTGTCTTAGTTCAAACCACTACAACAAAATGCCACAGACTGGGCAGCTTATAAACAACAGAAATTTATTCCTCACATTTCCAGAGGCTGGGAAGTCCAAGATAAAGGCATCGGCAAATCTAATGTCTAGTGAGGACTCCTGTCCTGTTTCACAGATGGCCATATTCTTGCTGTAACCCTACATGGCAGAACTGTCGAGGGAGCTCTCTGGGGCCTCTTCTATAAGGGCACTAATTCCATTCATGAGGGCTCTGCTATCATGACTTAATTACTTCCCAAAGGCTCCATCTCCAAATACCAAAACATTGGGGATTGGCTTTCAATATATGAATATGGGGGTGGGGGAGACATAAACATTCAGTCTATAGCAAATCTTAATCAATCAATAGATACGTATAGAGTATCTACTACTCATTTGCTCAAAACATAAGTGCATACTGCCAAACTCTGTGAGTGGAGGCGAGGAGACAGGCACGATAAATAAGCCATAGTTTCTTCCCTCCAAAGGCTTAAAGACTAGTTGAAAATTGAATTTAAAAATGGAAGGCAAAAGCACTGTGAGAAATTTAAAGACATGTAAGAAATGGTCCTCGAGAGAGCCTTTTTAATCTGATTAAAAAGGAAAGATGTGGATTCGGGAGAGGAAGAAAAATATAACTGTTAGATATGTCAAATGAGTAGTAAAAACAAGAAGTGCAAAGAGTTCTTGAAGGGAAATGATCAATGAATGCTTCACAGATAAGACAGAGGACTGTAGCATATCAGAGAAGGTATTCAGAGATGAGGGCAAGGACAGTAGGAAAGATGTATGGAATAAACAAAACTACTACCTTAGGAAAGGACAGTCATTTTTAGAGGACAGAAAGAAAGCCTGATTTAACTGGACTACAGCATTTCTATAGACAAGTGGTAAAGCTAAGCCTGGAAAAGCAGAGACTTTGTCCGAATTGTAGAGGTATTTGAATGCCAAGCTAAGAAAACAATCTCATCCAAAAGACTTAAGATTGGATAACAATCTCTCTAACAATCTTATTCAACAGACTAGTTTATAACAAGGAAACACAGACCAATTGTAATGAACCGGAAATTTAGTTTGCACATTCAGTTGACTTCTTTGATTATACAGTGATACTACTACAGGCAAAGACTGGCATACACACCACTGCCACATCATAAGGAGTCAAGCTCTTCTCCAGTAGCCCTTTCCCATCCAGGAACCTGACATTTTCACGTTTCTACAGGACACAGTAAAAGTCTGTGGTCTCCTAGTCTGCTAAATATCCTTTTTCTTCAAAGTAAAGTCCTGGAGGAAGAGGGGGAAATAAAACCATCATTCACTCCCAAAGCACCCAAAGAGGCCAGCGTGCAGCCCTGTTGGGTTATCAGACATATTTGGAGAAGACACTGACCCCATACACATAGGTCCATTCTATATTACATGTATTCACCTTAGGTAAAGGAACCTAACACTGCCTCCCAAATAGAAAGGAGAAATTCTACAACACCAGGAGGGATGGTGCCAGGTCAACCTCAAGGCAATGAAGCTCCACTTTTAGCCTATGTCAATCAGGAAAGCATCTAAAATGTGCCTGGGTATAGAAAAACAAGAGATAAAATTTCTTCTTGATCACAGCAGGTGAAGAGACCATCAACAGGACCCAGAATCAGAGAAGAGAGAAATGAAAAATGCCTACAAGGATCTTCTGTCTATTTCCCTACTGATACACATCCAGTTCTGTCAGGATCAAATGTCCAATGAAATTCAACCCAATTTTCCTAGGGGAATATCCTATGGTCCAATAGTTGTCACTGCAGAAATGCTCCCTGACATTCAGTTTATACTCTGTATTTCTTAAATTATTTCTTTCTGTTGTGTTTGCCTATACTGTTGTGGAAAGTTAAGTATAAAGTCTCACTCCCACTGTTCCCAGGTTTAATATTTGCATTTGAATTTCCAATCAAAAGCACCTGACTTACATAATCTATTATTTTCTATTCCTTCTCACATCATAGCAAGCACTGCCAATGTTAATCTCTTGATTAAAACACAGTTGATCACAAATAAGTCTTTGCTTAATTTTGCTTTAGAGCCCCTTTTTGCTGATATGCTGCCTGTGAAAGTATTTGGGTAATTCCTCTAAAGTGCACTGTACTAAACTAATGCCAACTATAAGAGGTCTATGATGTATTTCCTCAACATCAACATCAGCCTATCTCTGAAAAGGTTAACGTCTCTTTACTTCTATGCTCATTCCTAAATATGCCACTTCTAAAACTTGCCTCATCTAAAGTCCTTAGTCACGGCAGATGCTCTGCTTGGGACTCCTACCCATTTGTCTATCCTTCCGGTACGCACGTGTCCTACACTCAAGACAGCATCCCAGATGCTGCCTCACAAGTACTGGGTAGGAAGGAATGATCAGCCCCAGCTTGGTGATGAGATGCTGTTTTGTGCAGCACAGCCAAAAATAGTGTTGGCTTTTTTCACTGCCATATCACGTTGCTAACACATATTTAATGTGCTGTCGTTTATCACCCCAACGAGACTGGCTAATTCGTGCTGAGCTTTCGTCATTTGCTGTAGTTGAATTGGCAACAGCCGTCATCTTCCTGTGGAATCATATCCAAAGCAGTGAATTTTGTTGACGGTGGTGGTGCTCACTTTGTATTTTACTTTATATTTTCAAAACCCTTCAAGACTTTCAGGTGGCTAGTCAAAAAAGGTTTGTGCCACTCACTTACGTGACACAACTCTTTGGCAACACCAACAAAAGTTTCTGGAAAGCCCAGAACTATTACAGAAAAATATAATCTGCACCTTTGAGAGATAAAAGATTTTCTTTATGATATTACTGAGGATAAAAAATTAAAATGATTTTGAACACAATTCCCCTGTGAAGAAGGGCACATCACCTGTGTTCAATGCCTCACTGAATTACAGGCAAAGATTTGATAGCAAACATTTATTTTGCCATCCTTCTGCAACTAGGGAAAAGTATTCATAAAACACAGATGAGTAAATAAGACGCTGTTATACAGGTTAAGGGATATTTCCGAATAGCACATTTTCTTAAAATCCTTTCAGCTAGGGAGGACTTTTGAAATGATTACATATAAGTTTTGTAGTTTCCCATTAACCACAGTCTCTGTAGTCTCAGTGGATATAAGGCAGAAACAGCAGGAGAGGACAAAAGGGAACTCTTGGTGCCCCACCTTCACTAACCAGTTCTCTCATGATGTATAGGTCAGGCTGGGCTTCTGAAGGAACTAAAAGAGACTAACGCAAGTCTATCAAATCCCTTCAACTCCAAGGTCTTTCCCTACAGCTGGCCCCACCCACTTTGTCCTGCTTACTCTGCTTCTTCACTCCTTCCAGGCTCACTTATGGACTTGGCTTTTATTTCCTCCCAAGGTGTCTACATCCCCAATGGAATCACCAGCTTCGGAAAGCCAACACTCCTGACCTGAACAGCAGCTGGATCCTGCTCAAAAATCTGCTACCGTATCACCTATAAATGATGAAAAGCCACAGAAGCAAAGAAACGCAAAATGTGGCATCAGCATGAGAAACCCCAGTCTCTAAAAACCGTGTAATATTTTGCTGTGACAACTACAGAGAGCTGATTAAGCTGACGAACTACTTAAGGAAAGTGCTCCTCACTTCACTCATAAGTTTCTGAGCTGGTCCATTTGTATGGCTTCAGCTATTCCCAGGCAGACAAGAGAATCCCTAAATTTCTATCTCCTGCCCTTACCTTTCCCCTAGTCCCCCATGACCAATCTAGCTGCCTGATATGGTTTGGCTATGTCCCCACCCAGATCTCATCTTGAATTCCCACGTGTTGTGGGAAGGACCCAGTGGGAGGTGACTAAATCATAGGAGTGGGTCTTTCCTGTGCTGTTCTCGTGATAGTGGTAAGTCTCATGAGATCTGATGGTTTTAAAAATGGGAATTTCCCTACCATCAGAGTGAACAGGCAACCTACAGAATGGGAGAAAATTTTTACAATCTACCCATCTGACAAAAGGCTAATACCCAGAATCTATAAATAACTCAAACAAGTTTACAAGAAAAAATCAAACAACCCCATGAAAAAGTGGGCGAAGGATATGAACAGACACTTTACAATAAAGAAGTCATTTATGCAGCCAACAGACACATGAAAAAATGCTCATCATCACTGGCCATCAGAGAAATGCAAATCAAAACCACAATGAGATACCATCTCACACCAGGTAGAATGGTGATCATTAAAAAGTAAGGAAATAACAGGTGCTGGAGAAGATGTGGAGAAGTAGGGACGCTTTTACACTGTGGGTGGGACCGTAAACTAGTTCAACCATGAGGACAGTGTGGCAATTCCTCAAGGATCTAGAACTAGAAATACCATTTGACCCAGTCATCCCATTACTGGGGATATACTCAAAGGATTATAAATCATGCTGCTATAAAGACACATGCACACGTATGTTTACTGCAGCACTATTCACAATAGCAAAGACTTGGAACCAGCCTAAATGTCCATCAATGATAGACTGGATTAAGAAAATGTGGCACATATACACCATGGAATACAATGCAGCCATGAAAAAGGATGAGTTCATGTCCTTTATAGGGATATGGATGAAGGTGGAAACCATTATTTCGAGCAAACTATCGCAAGGACAGAAAACCAAACACCGTATGTTCTCACGCACAGGTGGAACTGAACAAAGAGAACACATGGACACAGGGTGGGGAACATCAAACACCGGGACCTGCCCGGCAGGTTGGAGGAAGAGGGAAGGGATAGCATTAGGAGAAATACTAATGTAAATGACGAGTTAACAGGTGTAGCACACCAACATGGCACATGTACACATATGTAACAAACCTGCATGTTGTGCATATGTACCCTAGAACTTAAAGTAAAATCATAAAAAATAAATAAATAAATAATAATAAAAATGGGAGTTTCCCTGCACATGCTTTTTTTCTTTTCTTTTTTTTCTTTTTTTTTTTTTTGCCTGCTGCCATCCATGTAAAATGTGACTTACTCCTCCTTGCCTTCCACCATGATTGTGAGGCTTCCCAGCCACATGGAACTGCGATTCCAATTAAACCTCTTTCTTTTGTAAATTGCCCAGTTTGCGATATGTCTTTATCAGCAGCATGAAAACAGACTAATACACTTCCTGTAACACAATTCTGCAAGGATAGTCTACCAATACTCAGACCTTCAATTCAACAGGCACAAAGCACCATCTTCCTGACCCTATTTCCCAATCACTAAGGTTCACAACTTTAACCTGACTTATGACTCTCCTTTTTTTTTTTTTTTTTTTTTTTTTTTTTTGAGCAGGAGTTTTACTCTTTTTGCCCAGACTGGAGTGCAATGGTGCAATCTCAGCTCACTGCAAGCTCCGCCTTCTGGGTTCAAGTGAATCTCCTGCCTCAGTCTCCCAAGCAGCTGGGATTACAGGCACCCGCCACCACACCCGGCTGGTGTTTTTTTTTTTTTTTTTTTGTATTTCTAGTAGAGACAGGGTTTCACCATGTTGGCCAGGCAGGTCTCAAACTCCTGACCTCAGGTGATCCACCCGGTGCCTTGGCCTTCCAACGTTCTGGGATTATAGGCGTGAGCCACCACGCCCAGCCAACTCTCCATTTCTTATAGTTAAACCTAAAAGGTTTTGAAAATTCCTTCTTCTTTCAAAATCTCTCTCATCTCTATTGTCTTTCTTTTCCCTGCTGCTGCCTTACTGTAGCCTTTCCCTCCCGCATTGATTGAACCTGCCTTCTAATTGGAATCTCTCTATTTCCTCCTTTACCAATTCATTTTGCACACTGCTGCCAGACAAACCATCCTAAAAACATTACTTTCACTACTTTACTTCTCTATCCAAAAAAGCATAATACCTATGAAGTAATCATGTTACCACAAATCAACTTAAATCTGATCAAGGCTCTAGATCCAAGCTACAGGACAAAAATAAATAGCAAATGACGCTAGCAATCAGCCAAAGCCAGCCATGCTGTGGAAAATTTTACAAACCAAATGATATAGTTTCTTCAATAAATAAATTTCAAAGGATAAAAATAAAATGACAGATAAAATGACAGATGGAGCAGGAACTTACAGATTAAAAGAATCTTAAGAAACTTAATCAAATTGCAATATTTAAACCTTATTTGGATCCTGATTCAAACATAATGTAAAAAAATATAATTATAATATTTGAGACAACTGAAAATGTGAACACTGACTAGATATTTGATGATAAAGAAATTATGTTTTTAGGTATTATTTTATGTTATTTTTGAGACAGAGTCTCACTCTATCACCCATGCAATGGCACAATCTCGGCTCGCTACAGCCTCCACCTCCCGGGTTGAAGCGATTCTCCTGCCTCAACCTCCCAAGTAACTGGGACTACAGGCCACCACTCCTGGGTAATTTTTGTGTTTTTAGTAAAAACAGGGTTTCACCACGTTAGCCGGGTAGGTCTCAAAATCCTGACCTCAAGTGATCTGCCCACTCCGGCCTCCCAAGTGCTGGGATTACAGACGTGAGTCACCACAGCCAGCCAATTTTTAGGTATAATTTTAAAAAGAAGAGTTCTTATTTTTCAGAGATACATATTAAAATATAGACAAAACAGTATAATTTCTAGGATTGTTTCAAAATAATAAAGGAGAGGGAAACAGGGAGGGGTAGAAAACAATATCACATAAATTGATAATACTGAAACTGATCAAACTGGATAATGAATACATGGGGAACCATTCTACTGGTTCAATTTCTGAACATGTTTGAAATTTTCCATAGTAATAACAAAACAAAACTATAATTGCAGTCCATGGCTTAAAAGGCAAAGTCCAAGCCACCCAACCTCTTCTTCAAAGGTCTCTCTATCACCCAAAAGTATTCAATCTTTTTTTTTTTCTGGTAACATGTTCTAAGAAAACAAACAAACCCCCCAAAACCCATCCTCCCCAGGTCTGTATAGTGCTATTCATATTATGCATTTAGACTTAACTGTGTAAAAACATGCCAAGTCCCCCTTTGCCCATGAACTCAACTACTTTAACCCACTCTGACCTCAGCCTCCCAAGGTCTTCTCTAGCACTTGTGTTCAGACTGACCATTTGTCCATGGGACCATAAACTGTTTTGCTCTGTTTTTGTTTTGTGTTTTGTCCTCAGCTCCCAGCAGGATTAAAATAATTTCGTAAATTCCTTTTACATGAACTTGTTAAAAAGGAAAAAATTTCTCCCCTCCATTCCATAAAAATCTCATCAATATAAGCCTTAAAAATTTATACAAGTAATAAATGGAGGTGGGGTGAGAAGCAACCTAGAAAACCCCCTTCTTAATAACAGACAATTAACATGATGATATAATTGTTTCCAGTCCAAAAAATTATTGGATGAAGTAATGCATTTGTCAACATTCTCAACTGTTCAAGTCAGAAATAGGAATTATCTATGTTTGCCAACTTTGGGCTGCTACTCTAAATAAAACTGACCAAAATCTGTAAATGGAGATCAGTTAGAGCACAGATGTCTAGCTTTTCTTTTCCCTTTATAGCAATGTACATTAAAGCACGTTCCCATATTTATGAAGTTTCATAATTCTATCTTCATTTGCTATATGTTGCAGAATACAAACACTCTCCTAAACGTGACGTATCTTTCAAAATGAATCAAAATTTGCCTCTGTAAACCTCTTCAACCCCTTAAGACTTTAATGGATTTGATTTTAATATGACCAATCCTGTATCACTTACTAATCCTGCCTCTTAACCAGGAGTGTGCATTAGAATCAGTTAGAATCCTACTGAAGCATGCTCTAGAGATGTAGGGTCCACAGGCCATTCTGATTGTGCATCCCCACAGAGATCTGCTGCTTTAAGATAGTAAAGGTAACAAAACTAAGACTGACCATGACTAGGATAACAGAATCCAGAAGACTTCATCAACCAGATTACACATACATTTAAAATAGACCAAATAATGGGGTTCAATACATTATAGTGTACTGTGTGACTTCTGCACTGGTGTTTCTTGCCACCTCTTTACCAGAACAACTGGGTCTTGCCCAGTATAGCAAAGATTCACACAAAAAAACTCTTCTTTCATTATGTCTTTCATTTGCAGAATTCCAACTAATGGAGATCAGACAGGCCAAGATTAGAAGAAATGGTGCAATAACAGGTTCTACGTCACCTTTTACCACAGAGGGTTTAAAGTCAAGGGCATAAAATATCAATATCCTACAATATCACTTCTACTCAATTTTTAACTTAAGTTTTGCATACACATTATGGTACACATGTCAGTAATATCCCTCCATTCTATATTCCAGCCTTCACCCCTGAACAAGAGTATAAGCAGCACAAACTGAAGTGGCGAAGGACTGCTCCCTTCACTACCAGAATGCAGTCCTCACTGGAGTGACAAACAGGCAAAAGAAGCACACTCTCAAAGGAACAGCAACTGCCAGAGAGCCTCTTTGTGCTCCCTGCTGACAGCCACTTCATAAAAGCAAGATATACAAGAGAAAACAACACCTTCTAAAAAGAGGGAGGGAGGAAGTCACAGCTATTGCAGTTACCATTGGCTCTGGAGAGGAATGGTGGGAGGCCCAGTGACCACTGGAATAGCCGTAACTAGCAAAATGTTCAGAATGTTCAGTTGATCTAATCTGAAGCCACTGCCAAAAACGAAACAGACGTAGCCTTACCTTTCTTGACTGTATAGGGTAATGCAAAGGCTTAAACCAATCTTAGTGCCTTTATCAAAATCTTTGGTATTTTGAAACAGGAAAAGACAAATCTCTATGCAGAGATGGTTATTCTTTTAAACTTGAAATCCACACAGTAATTATGTACAATTTTATCTGTCAATGTAAAAAAAATAAACTTGAAATCCTGAATCTTCACAATTGGAAAACAATCATACACAAATACACGTATACATGTATAGTGGTAAACACACTTGTATATATACAAACAGTAAAATCCCTGGTTGAACAAATTTCTCAACACAAAGCCTTGATTTTAAAAATATGTGAACTGAAATCATTTTAACTAAATGAATCAGCTGAAAGAGTTATCATGAATTCTCTTAAGTAAAATGTCAAGATGCCAAAGTATAAGCCAAAGTAGGCTTTTAAATCGATGACTTAAACATTGTAAAAGAAAGCTAGGGCAAGCTGACTCCATATTTGACTCTTTGATGCTAAAAAAACATGATTTAAAACCCATCACAGTTTCTCCACCTCTAAAATGGGGCACAATATGACACATTGTAACAACAGAAAGATCAAAAGGATTAATAACATATAAAAAATCATTTCAGTGCTTGTGTGTAAAGTGACAAAGTATAACTACTATAAGAATTAACTCACCTGAACAAAGGAGTTCTGTGAAAGACTTGTATTTTCCCAAATGTATCTTGAATGGTCTTTAATATGATCAAACTGGTGAAATGTTGCTGAATCTGGTAATCATTTAAATATTCTCTAACAAGAACAGTAGACAATGAAATACTGGCCTCTATCTTATGATACAAACCCAAAGACAATAACCTCATGCCAGTGTCTGACTGGTGGGTCTATAAGGCAAACTTACAAAGTCCACAGCGAAGTGGTAGAAAAAAAATAGCTTCAAATTCCTTGCCACTCTTCACACTAAATAAATTCTATTTTCCCTCCACTTAAATCTGAGCTACCCAATTGACCAAAAGAACACGGTAGACGTGATACCAAGTAATGCCCAAGGCCAGGCTTTAAAAGACCTGCAGCCTTCCCCCTTTAGAATGCTCTCTAGTTAAAGCTAGCCATCATGTATGAAGTCCAACCACCCTGAGACAACCCTGCTGCAAGGTCATGTGGTGAAACAGAAGCCACGTAGAGAAAAATGATGGTGCCAGATACATAATAAAGTCTTCTTGGACCTCCTAACCAGTCCATGCTGCAGATGCGCAGCCAAGTGAATGTTCTCAGCCAATGCCATGTCAAGTAGAAGCACTGTGCATCGGAGCCTTCATGAATTCCTGACTCACAAAACTATGAGAAATAAAATGGTTGATGTCTTAAACCACCAAGTTTCTGAAGAATGTGCTATACAGCAAAAAAAAAAAAAAAAAAAAAAAAAATCAGAAGAACTATCGCTATATGCAAGGATTCAGACATACCCATTGCTTCCACAATCAGAATACGTTTTTTTTAAAAAATACGCTTAAAAAAAAAAGACCAATTCAGGAAAATGTAATTATTGTTGCTCCAAAACCTTCTCAAGTAGGCAAGAGCAATATATCAGTGAAGTTCATGCCAGTAGCTATAATTTCACTCAAATCACAGAATGATACTTTCTACATCACACTATTTCACTTCATGCTATTAATCACCACCACTTATTATGGCCTCTTGGTTCCTAGCAACATTCTTGCCTTGGCCCAAATGCACCAAATCTTGATGAGGACACTTAAAGGAGCAATAGCAGCATGAGTCTGATGGACACTTGGCTTTTAACAGTTCACCCTCTAAAACAGCAGACAAAACCAGAGAGAGATAAGCTTTGGAGGCAGTGAGGGAGAAGGAAGAGCTGTCATTTCTACACTTGTGTTCTCTAGATCAAGACGTAATGAGGCCCTGAGCAGGCCCATCCTGGGTATGTGAAAATTTAAGGAGAATAGCCTTCCTACCAGATCAACCTATTCTGGGGTATCCCCAGCAAAGCTACTATTTTCTAAAGTTTGGCCCAGTGTACTAAAATGTCCACGACATTGACATCACACTTCACTAGGCATTAGACACCCCAGCATTCTGACGTGGGTATCTCCTACGTCTGTACTAGAAGCCAGAGGAATCTCCCTGGCTGCTCATCAGCTCCTGCTTGAAGAATTAGTAGTGAACATAAAACAACACAGGGAGAGTCCTGGTGCTATAGAAACAAACTCGATGTTAGAAGATTTTTAATTTAACTTGCAAATGTTAATTATATTCTCTTCACTTGGCAGCATACTATCCATTGACAAGACAGAAGAAACATTCTAGGAGCAAGCACTTTTGTGGAGACTCAATGGCCTGGCCAAAAACATGACTTCATGATGCCACCCAAAATAGAGGTTATCAAAAAGTTTTACAGGCTTAGAAATAAAGAAAAACTATTTCTGCAAGAAAGTTCTCATACGTTTTCTGGCCTGAAATGCTAAAGTAGGCTAGTTTTACTTTAAGGTATAGAATCCTCAGCTAACCAAAATACCAAATTCAACAAAATCTAAGAATAACCTAGTTTCAGACGTGGATTCAAAATAGAAATTGCATGTGTCTCCTTGAAAATCCACTCCAGGTCAAGGATCAGTGCTAATAATCTGGTGGATTCTCTTACCTGACAGCAAACGTCAAGCCCTCTCTGCAAGAGGTTAATTTTATCACTATTTAAACATTTATATGGCAGTGAACAAAAGTAAAATGATTTTACAATCTGTCTCCATTAATCTCCAGAAAAAGAAATCAAGGCACTAAAAAAAGTAAAATGACTTATTCTAGGTGTCACTAATAGTGGTAAACCATATAATCAGAACCCACTGTCTCCATCTGTAGACACTGCTTAGCATGCCAAGGGGTTACACATTTAAGCCAACAATGGCTAAATAGCCAGTTGTGTTTTGAAATGAGATGTGAAAAAAAAATTATTATTTTTTACAGAATCAAAACATCTGGAGGATGGGTTTGTTGAAACTGATCCTCTTCCTTTGCTATACAGAATTCAACAGGACTAAATATTTTGTGTTTCTAGTGTACCTCAGTCTTTTACACACTTGAAAACACACAGCCAGGGGCAGTTCCAAGAAGGCCGAATAGCAACAGCTCCAGTCTACAGCTCCCAGCGTGAGGGATGCAGAAGACGGGTGATTTCTGCATTTCCAACAGAGGTACCAGGTTCATCTCACTGGGGCTTGTTAGACAGGGGGTGCAGGACAGTGGGTGCAGCACACTAAGTGTAAGCCAAAGCAGGGTGAGGCATTGCATCACCCGGGAAGCACAAGGGGTCAGGGAATTCAATTTCCCAGCCAAGCAGACGGCATCTGGAAAACGGGGTCAATCCCACCCTAATACTGCGCTTTTCCAAGGGTCTTAGCAAACAGCACACCAGGTGATTATATCCCACACGTGGCTCAGAGGGTCCCACGACCACAGAGCCTCGCTCATTGCTAGCACAGCAGTCTGAGATGGAACTGCAAGGGGGAAGCGAGGCTAGGGGAGGGGCGTCCATCATTGCTGAGGCTTGAGTAGGTAAACAAAGCAGCCAGGAAGCTCGAACTGGGTGGAGCCCACCTCAGCTCAAGAAGGCCTGCCTGCCTCTGTAGACTCCACCTCTGGGGGCAGGGCACAGCCAAACAAAACACAGCAGAAACCTCTACAAACTTAAATGTCCCCGTCTGACAGCTTTGAAGAGAGTAGTGGTTCTCCCAGCAAAGAGTTTGAGATCTGAGAAAGGACACACTGCCTCCTCAAGTGGGTCCCTGACCTCCGAGTAGCCTAACTAGGAGGCACCCTCCAGTAGGGACGGACTGACACCTCACACGGCACAGTACACCTCTGAGACGAACCTTCCAGAGGAGAGATCAGGCAGCAACATTTGCTGTTCAGCAATATTCGCTGTTCTGCAGCCTCTGCTGCTGATACCCGGGCAAACAGGGTCTGGAGTGGACCTCCAGCACACGCCAACAGACCTGTAGCTGAGGGTCCTGACTGTAGCTGAGGGTCCTGACTAACAAACAGAAAGGACATCCACACGAAAACCCCATCTGTACGTCACCATCATCAAAGACCAAAGGTAGAT
Organism: Rhinopithecus roxellana; assembly: GCF_007565055.1. Classification (NCBI taxonomy): domain Eukaryota; kingdom Metazoa; phylum Chordata; class Mammalia; order Primates; family Cercopithecidae; genus Rhinopithecus; species Rhinopithecus roxellana. The sequence goes on from NC_044554.1 coordinate 59,892,136, forward strand.
AAAACCACAAAGATGGGGAAAAAACAGAGCAGAAAAGCTGAAAATTCTAAAAATCGGAGCGCCTCTCCCCCTCCAAAGGAATGCAGCTCCTCGCCAGCAATGGAACAAAGCTGGACGGAGAATGACTTGGATGAGCTGAGAGAAGAAGGCTTCAGACCATCAAACTTCTCGAAGCTAAAGGAGAAAGTTCGAACCCATTGCAAAGAAGCTAAAAACCTTGAAAACAGATCAGACAAATGGCTACCTAGAATAACCAGTGTAGGCAAGTCCTTAAATGACATGATGGAGCTGAAAACCGTGGCACGAGAATGACGTGATTAATGCACAAGCTTCAGTAGCTGATTCGATCAACTGGAAGAAAGAGTATCAGTGATTGAAGATGAAATGAATGAAATGAAGCGAGAAGAGAAGTTTAGAGCAAAAAGAATAAAAAGAAACAAACAAAGCATCCAAGAAATATGAGAATACGTGAAAAGACCAAATCTACATCTGATTGGCGTACCTGAAAGTGAGGGGGAGAATGGAACCAAGTTGGAAAACACTGCAGGATATTATCCAGGAGAATGTCCCCAATCTAGCAAGGCAGGCCAACATCCACATTCAGGAAATACAGAGAACGCCACAAAGATACTCCTCCAGAAGAGCAACTCCAAGACACACAATTGAAAGATTCACCAAAGTTGACATGAAGGAAAAAATGTTAAGGGCAGCCAGAGAGAAAGGTCAGGCTACCCAAAAAGAGAAGCCCATCAGACTAACAGCAGATCTCTGGGAAGAAACTCTACAAGCCAAAAGAGAGTGGGGGGCCAATATTCAACATTCTTAAAGAAAAGAATTTTCAACCCAGAATTTCATATCCAGCCAAACTAAGTTTCATAAGTGAAGGAGAAATAAAATCCTTTATACACAAGCAAATGCTGAGAGATACTGTCACCACCAGGCCTGCCCTACAAGAGCTCCTACAAGGAAGCACTAAACATGGAAAGGAACAACCAGTACAAGACACTGCAAAAATATGCCAAATTGTAAAGACCATCGATGCTAGGAAGAAACTGCATCAAAAAATGAGCAAAATAACCAGCTAATATCATAATGACAGGATCCAATTCACACATAACAATATTAACCTTAAATGTAAATGGGCTAAATGCTCCAACTAAAAGACACACACTGGCAAACTCGATAAAGAGTCAAGATCCATCAGTGCACTGTATTCAGGAGACCCATCTCACGTGCAGAGACACATACCCTCAAAATAAAGGGATGGAGGGAGATCTACCAAGCAAATGGAAAACAAAAAAAAGGCAGGGGTTGCCTTTTGACCAACAAAGATCAAAAGAGACAAAGAAGGCCATTACATAATGGTAAAGGGATCAATTCAACAAGAAGAGTTAACTATCCTAAATATATATGCACTCAATACAGGAGCACCCAGATTCATAAAGCAAGTCCTTAAGAGACCTACAAAGAGACTTAGACTCCCACACAAAAATAATGAGATGTTAACACCCCACTGTCAACATTAGACAGATCAACGAGACAGAAAGCTAACAAGGATATCTACGATTGAACTCGATTCTGCACCAAGCGGACCTAATGGATATCTACAGAACTCTCCACCCCAAATCAACAGAATATACATTCTTCTCAGCACCACATCGTACTTATTCCAAAACTGACCAAACAGTTGGAAATAAAACACTCCTCAGCAAATGTAAAAGAACAGATATTATAACAAACTGTCTCTCAGACCACAGTGCAATCAAACTAGAACTCAGGATTAAGAAACTCACTCAAAACCGCTCAACTACATGGAAACTGAACAATCTGCTCATGAATGACTACTGGGTACCTAACGAAATGAAGGCAGAAATAAAGATGTTCCTTGAAACCAATGAGAACAAAGACACAACATACCAGAATCTCTGGGACACACTTACAGCAGTGTGTAAAGGGAAATTTATAGCACTAAATGCCCACAAGAGAAAGCAGGAAAGATCTGAAATTGACACCATAACATCACAATTAAAAGTACTAGAGAAGCAAGAGCAAACAGTATGGCAATTCCTCAAGGATCTAGAACTAGATGTACCATATGACCCAGCCATCCCACTACTGGGTATATACCCAAAGGATTATAAATTAGTCTACTACAAAGACACATGTACACGTATGTTTATTGCGGCACTATTCACAATAGCAAAGACTTGGAATCAACCCAAATGTCCATCTGTGACAGACTGGATTAAGAAAATGTGGCACATATACACCATGGAATACTATGCAGCCATAAAAAAGGATGAGTTTGCGTCCTTTGTAGGGACATGGATGCAGCTGGAAACCATCATTCTTAGCAAACTATCACAAGAAGAGAAAACCAAACACCGCATGTTCTCACTCATAGGTGGGAACTGAACAATGAGATCACTTGGACTCGGGAAGGGAACATCACACACTGGGGTCTATCATGGGGAGGGGGGAGGGGGGAGGAGGGAGGGATTGCATTGGGGAGTTATACATGATATAAATGATGAATTGATGGGTGCTGACGAGTTGATGGGTGCAGCACACCAACATGGCATAAATATACATATGTAACAAACCTGCACGTTATGCACATGTACCCTAGAACTTAAAGTATAATAAAAAAAAAATAAAAAAATAAAAAAATAAAAAAAAAAAAAAAAAAAAAAAAAAAAAAAAACAAATTCAAAAGCTGGCAGAAGGCAAGAAATAACTAAGATCAGAGCAGAACTGGAGGAGATAGACACACAAAAAAACCCTTCAAAAAATCAATGAATCCAGGAGCTGGTTTTTCGAAAAGATCAACAAAATTGATAGACCGCTAGCAAGACTAATGAAGAAAAGAGAGAAGAATCAAATAGACGCAATAAAAAATGATAAAGGGGATATCACCACCAATCCCACAGAAACACAAACTACCATCAGAGAATACTATAAACACCTCTATGCAAATAAACTAGAAAATCTAGAAGAAATGGATAAATTCTGGGACACACACACCCTCCCGAGACTAAACCAGGAAGAAGTTGAATCCCTGAATAGAATTATAACAGGCTCTGAAATTGAGACAATAATTAATAGCTTATCAACCAAAAAAAAGTCCAGGACCAGATGGATTCACAGCTGAATTCTGCCAGAGGTACAAACAGGAGCTGGTACCATTCCTTCTGAAACTATTCCCATCGATAGAAAAAGAGGGAATCCTCCCGAACTCATTTTATGAGGCCAGCATCATCCTGATACCAAAGCCTGACAGAGACACAACAGAAAAAGAGAATTTTAGACCAATATCCCTGATGAACATCGATGCAAAAATCCTCAATAAAATACTGGCAAACCGAATCCAGCAGCACATCAAAAAGCTTATCCACCACGATCAAGTGGGCTTCATCCCTGGGATGCAAGGCTGGTTCAACATACGCAAATCAATAAATGTAATCCAACACATAAACAGAACCAAAGAAAAAAACCACATGATTATTTCAATAGATGCAGAAAAGGCCTTTGACAAAATTCAACAGCCCTATGTGCTAAAAATTCTCAATAAAATAGGTATTGGTGGGACGTATCTCAAAATAATAAGAGCTATTTATGACAAACCCACAGTCTGTATCATACTGAATGGGCAAAAACTGGAAGCATTCCCTTTGAAAACTGGCACAAGGCAGGGATGCGCTCTCTCACCACTCCTATTCAACATAGTGTTGGAAGTTCTGGCTAGGGCAATCAGGCAGGAGAAAGAAATAAAGGGTATTCAATTAGGAAAAGAGGAAGTCAAATTGTCCCTGTTTGCAGATGACACGATTCTATATTTAGAAAACCCCATCGTCTCAGCCCAAAACCTCCTTAAGCTGATAAGCAACTTCAGCAAAGTCTCAGGATACAAAATCAATGTGCAAAAATCACAAGCATTCTTATACACCAATAACAAACAAACAGAGAGCCAAGTCATGAGTAAACTCCCATTCACAATTGCTTCAAAGAGAATAAAATACCTAGGAATCCAACTTACAAGGAATGTGAAGGACCTCTTCAAGGAGAGCTACAAACCACTGCTCAATGAAATAAAAGAGGACACAAACAAATGGAAGAACATTCCATGCTCATGGATAGGAAGAATCAATGTCGTTAAAATGGCCATACTGCCCAAGGTTATTTATAGATTCAATGCCATCCCCATCAAGCTACTAATGACTTTCTTCACAGAATTGGAAAAAACTACTTTAAAGTTCATATGGAAACAAAAAAACAGGCCGGGCGCGGTGGCTCAAGCCTGTAATCCCAGCACTTTGGGAGGCCGAGACGGGTGGATCACGAGGTCAGGAGATCGAGACCATCCTGGCTAACACGGTGAAACCCCGTCTCTACTAAAAAAAAATACAAAAAACTAGCCAGGCGAGGTGGTGGGCGCCTGTAGTCCCAGCTACTCGGAGGCTGAGGCAGGAGAATGGCCTAAACCCGGGAGGCGGAGCTTGCAGTGAGCTGAGAACTAGCCACTGCACTCCAGCCCGGGCGACAGAGCGAGACTCCGTCTCAAAAAAAAAAAAAAAAAAAAAAAAAGAGCCCGCATTGTGAAGTCAATCCTAAGCCAAAACAACGAAGCTGGAGGCATCACACTATCTGACTTCAAACTATACTACAAGGCTACAGTAACCAAAACAGCAGACCAATGGAACAGAACAGAGCCCTCAGAAATAATACCACACATCTACCACCATCTGATCTTGGACAAACCTGACAAAAACAAGAAATGGGGAAAGGATTCCCATTTAATAAATGATGCTGGGAAAACTGGCTAGCCATATGTGGAAAGTTGAAACTGGATCCCTTCCTTATACCTTATACAAAAATTAATTCAAGATGGATTAAAGACTTAAATGTTAGACCTAAAACCATAAAAACCCTAGAAGAAAACCTAGGTAATACCATTCAGGACATAGGCATGGACAAGGACTTCATGTCCAAAATACCAAAAGCAATGACAATAAAAGCCAAAATTGACAAATGGGATCTAATTAAACTAAAGAGCTTCTGCACAGCAAAAGAAACTACCATCAGAGTGAACAGGCAACCTACAGAATGGGAAAAAATTTTTGCAATCTACTCATCTGACAAAGGGCTAATATCCAGAATCTACAAAGAACTTAAACAAGTTTACAAGAAAAAATCAAACAACCCCATCAAAAAGGTGGCAAAGGATATGAACAGACACTTTACAAAATAAGACATTTATGCAGCCAACAGACACATGAATACACGCTCATCATCACTGGCCATTAGAGAAATGCAAATCAAAACCACAATGCGATACCATCTCACACCAGTTAGAATGGCGATCATTAGAAAGCCAGGAAACAACAGGTGCTGGAGAAGATGTGGAGAAATAGGAACACTTTTACACTGTTGGTGGGACTGTAAACTAGTTCAACCATTGTGGAAGACAGTATGGTGATTCCTCAAGGATCTAGAACTAGAAATACCATTTGACTCAGCCATCCCATTACTGGGTATATACCCAAAGGATGATAAATCATGCTGCTATAAAGACACATGCACACATAAGTTTACTGCAGCACTATTCACAATAGCAAAGACTTGGAACCAACCCAAATGTCCATGAATGTTAGACTGGATTAAGAAAATATGGCACATATACACCCAGGAATACTATGCAGCCATAAAAAAGAATGAGTTCACGTCCTTTGTAGGGACATGGATGAAGGTGGAAACCATCATTCTCAGCAAACTATCGCAAGGACAAAAAACCAAACACCACATGTTCTCATAGGTGAGAACTGAAAAATGAGAACACTTGGACAAAGGAATGGGAACATCACACACCGGGGCCTGTTGTGGGATGGGGGGAGGGGGGAGGGATAGCATTAGGAGATATACCTAATATAAATGACAAGTTAATGGGTGCAGCACACCAACATGCCACATGTAACAAACCTGCACATTGTGCACATGTACCCTAGAACTTAAAAGTATAATACAAAATAAAAGAAAAAGAAAGAAAACACACAGCCAACAATATGACACACTTGTCACCAAGCAGGTATCATTTTGGAAGGTGCTGCCGCTGCTCAAAAGGGCAAAAACATGTATTTCTATTATCACAGTTTCAAAAAGAGTGTAAAACTGAAAAAGGAGTGCAATGGTGTGTGGTCACAGGGCTGAGACCAGGGAAAAACCATGACACCCCGTTACTATCATAGCTATAGCCTTGTCTCCTCACTGTCTGTCTTCAGACAAACACGCTGAGACAAATGAGCCTTCCAACTAAAGGATGGGTTCTGGCTGCTAGGGAAAGCCCAAGTTCCAGTGGAAAAAAACTGTTGAAGTCATTAAAAGATCAAAAATTATTCTCTCCTCCAAGAATTAATTTACTATACAAAGAATTTAATATATAAGGAACATTTCAACTTTTCAGCAGGAAACGTTTTCCATTCAAAGAAATACAGAAATTTGAACTCTAAACACTTATAACTCTATTAATCATAATATCCCATCACCTTCATTCATGCTGTTACATACTTAACTAAAGGCTTCTAGTATTCTGTTCAATTATTTTGTTCTCCAGGAATGATTTCTAACCTAAAGAACATTCCTCCAACAAGTATATGAAAACTAAATTGGCCCCATGTGTAAAACTGTACATAGAAACTTAACCAAAAATTTTCGTCCTAAACCCTCCATATAAGTGAACATTAAATATTTCCTAGCCAGGGCTCTCCTGTGTTCAACGTATTTTTTTCTGTTCCCCAGTACTCAGCACATAGTTGGTCACAATAATATTAACACTAAACCATCATTAAAATATCTGTCATATTGGAAACTAGGCTGGCAGATGGACCATATCATCCTACAGATTTTCTAAAAGACTCTGAAAAGGTTTAGAAATCTTCTCCCTTCTTTGTATTCCTTGACCATACACCAAAGCCTGTCTTGTTTACTTCACTATTAAACAGTACCTCAAGTAATATATGCATAGACTCTCCATTGCCTACAAAATAGTTTGCCTGTCTTAGTCCCCACCCTCTCTACTCAGTCCTTTTCACTCAGTCCTTTTCATTACTACCACATAATCTTCCTTCATCTCATCACACTCCAATACAAATCTCCAAAGGTCCCATATTACCTACAGCAAAGGCCCTCAAACTTGAGTGTGCCTAAGAATCACCTGAAGGTCCCGCCCCCAGAGTTCTTGTTTCAGTCAATCAAAGGTGGGGATAAAAATTTGCATTTTTTAATATGTTCCCATATAATGCTAATGATGGTCTAAGAGATATACATTGAGAATCACTCACCCAACACAATGACTTCCAAATACAAGATCCTAAACAAATACATCAGAATCACCTTAGGTGCTAAAAAACGGAATGTAGTCCTTATCCACAGCAACTGTCATTCATAGGGTGTAGGATGGAGCTAAGAATCAATCCCTAGATGAGTCAAATGTGTAACCAGGTTCAGAAACTATTACTCTAAAGATAAATCACTAACCACTTAGATAACCCTAACAGCTTTTCACAACCTACACCCAAATCTACCTAACCAAGCTTATCATCAGATCCACAAAGTAAACCTTCAGTTATGCTACACTCTTCTTCTTACCTATCCCTGAATATCCTTGTCTATTCATTCCTTTTTTGCCACTTGCAAATATTATCTCATTAGTCTTTCCACCTACCTGGAGTGCCATTTCCCATCTCCTCTACCTCTACGAATCCTCCAAGGATCAACTCATCATCAATCTCCAAAGCCTTTCTTGGGCCATTCAACATGTCTCAGAATAATAACATTACATATTACATCTACTACTCTTCTTACATTCAGCAGCATTAGTCCATCTGTGTGTCTGTGCCATTAGCCATCCAGTTTATTGATGAGTATATAGCCTAACATTACTCAGTACTGTATAACCTGAAAGAATTCTGAGAGAACTAGAAAACATGGAAACCTAAAAATAATTTAAAAGTTATATAACAATTTTGATTGCACAGCAATTACAATTTAAAATATTTATATGAACCTCTTATTCAAAAATGATCTATGCTCAAATTTATAGGACAATAATAAAGATGAGTAGAATAGATAGTTAAGAAACAATCAACAACAGATTAACTCAAGTCATGACTAAGGCCATTCTTCCACAACATGCTTAAGAAAAAAGGGCAGAAAAGTAGATAGTTAAGAGGGGAAGAAAAATGGGGAAAGAGAAAGCAAGCAAAAATGCAAAGAACATTGCCATATATTGGCCTCAGAGCAATTAAACAAAATACATGAAATGAAATGTTATTTCTATGTCAGACCTCTCACCTTTCATTAGAACAGTTTCAGTTCTATGTTCCTTCTCTGTCAAATAGCTTATGCCATTGGTGCATGTATGCATTAACGTGAAATAGCAACAGCACTGCCAAGTGTATAATTTGGAGACTACAAGTTTCTGACAGATATAACACAAAATTGATACCTCTTTTAGTGTCTTAAATTCATCTTGTCTACTTTCTCTTAAACTATAAAATTTCCAAGGATCCATATTTTAGAAAAATAACAAAATAAAGATCGTGGATCCACGATAAAAATAAGTCATTTCCAAAAAGTAGATCAGTACCCTAACAGGCTAGGCCTACAGGTAAGTGGGATATGAGGAGTGACTGCTAATAGATACAAGATTTATTTTGGCATAGATGAAAATGTTCTAAAATGATATGATTGTGATGGTTGTACAACTCCATAAACATACTAAAAAACCACTGAAATCTATACTTCAAATAGGTAAACTTTACAGCATGTAAATTATATTTCAATAAAGCTGTTTAAATAAACAACTAACTCATTCCATAACTTAGACAGAATCTCCAAATCACTCATTTTAAACTATATGTATGAAACGTATAACTCATTTAATAAAACAGAAATACCTATTTTTAATCTGTAAATTTCACCTGTTAATATCTGATAGAATTTAAAGTTGCTTAGTTCATTAAAATCAATTTTATTATGAAATAATGGGTTTTGTTTTCAGTTGTACAGGAATTATATACATCTGACAATTACAAAGTAAGCAGAGTTAGGGAAGACATGATATCTTACTTTGTTCATAATCACAGCTAATTCCTCATGGTAGTATTCTAAATAGCATTCTAACAGATTTAATAATTGTTTTCAGTTTAGAACATAAGTAAAAGCCAAAGATGGGGGGGGTCATAAAAACTTATTCAGAAACTATTTTATGACCTTGCCATAAGTAAAATTACATAGTCCATAATACACTTTCTAGGCCTTGATGTATTCAAGTTCTAAATGTCCTAACTACTATAATACAAATAATTACATTTATATATTCTAATAATGTCTGATGTATTTGTGTAATACTAGCTATTTTTATTAGTATTTCATGGTATATCTCTTTCTATTCTCATACGTTTAATCTTATGTTTAAAGTGTATCTTTTAAACCCAAAACGACAAATTTGCATTAACAGGGGAGAGATACATATTTTTCAAAAATGCCACTATCATAAAAGAGAAAAAAAAAAGACTATAAATGTTCAAGTTTAAAGACAACCAAACGAAATACCTGATCCTAAACTGGTTTCTCTACTGGAGGGGCAAAAATACTGCTGTATAGAACATTACTGGGTCAGTTGACAAAACAAGAATATAGACAGTAGAGTATATAACTTGCTGTCAATTTTTCAAAGAGAAATGCATGTGTGTGTCCATATATACACAGAGAAAACAGGAAAAAAGTGGTAAAATGTTTAGAACAGCTGAATTCAAATAAAGAGGTATATGGCTCTTTGTGCTATTCTTATTCTCACAACTTTTCTACAATTTTAAAATTATTTAAAATTTTTTAAAGTAATAAAACATCATAAAATGCATCTCTTGAAACAGCATAGTTGGGTCTTGGTTTTTTTAAATCCAGTATGATCTCTGTCTTTCAACTGGAGTATCTTGTCAATTTATATCTAATGTAATTATTGACATGGTTGGTGCTAAGTCTATCACCTTGCTTTTGGGTTCTATTCATCCTATCTTTGCTTTGTTTTTTATTGTTTCTTTCTTCCTTGTTCTTTTTCCTTCTTTTCTTTCTTCTGAATTAATCAAAAATATATTCACTGTTCAATTTTATCCCCTCTACTGGCTTCTTAGCTATGTATCTTAGAATTTTAATGTTTGCTCCAGGGATTGAAATATGCATCCTGAACTTATCATAGGCTACCCTAAACATTATACCTCTTCATGTATTATATAAGAAATTCACAACAGCATGGTATCATTCACTCTACTCCCATCTTTTGTATAATTATTGTCATATATTGCCTTTCAAAATATATTATAAAACCCACATACACCATGATTGTTTTTGACTTAGACAGAAATTTTAAAAATTCTTTAAATAAAAATAAATCAAGAAATGCGGAGGGGGAAAGCATTTTATTTTTTTGTCCACATATTCACCATTTCTGGCCCTATTTACTTTTTTCTGTAGATCTAAGTTATCATCTGGTATTATTTTCCTTCAGCTTGAAAAACTTTTTTTTTTTTTGAGATGGAGTCTCGCCCCTCCGCCCAGGCTGGAGTGCAGCGGCGCGATCGTGGCTCACTGCAACGTCTGCCTCCCGGGTTCACGCAATTCTCTGCCTCAGCTTCCGGAGTAGCTGGGATTACAGGTGCCAGCCACCACACCCAGTTAATTTTTTTGTATTTTTAGTAGAGACAGGGTTTCACCATCTTGGCCAGGCTGGTCTTGGACTCCTGACCTCGTGATCCACCCGCCTCGGCCTTGCAAAGTGCTGAGATGACAGGCGTGAGCCACCGTGCCTGGCCGAAAAACTTTCTATAACGTTTAAGTGTAAGTCTAGTGGTGACAAATTCTTTAAGTTTTACTTCATCTGAAAATGTCTCTATTTCAGCTTCATTTTAAAGAATGTTTTTGGTAATACAAAATCCTAGATTGACAATTTTTGTTTCTTTTCAACACTTTTGGAATGATATACATTGACTTCTGGCTTGCATTGTTTCTGATGAGATGTTACTGATAATTTTTATCACTGTTTGCTTGTAGGCAACGTGTTTTTCTTCCTCTGGCTATTTTTAAGATTTTTTTCTTTGGTTTTCATAATGTGCATATGTGTGCTGATTTTCTTTGTGTTTATCTTGCTTGGGATTTGTTACGTTTCTTGCATCTGTGCATTTATGTTTCTCAACAAATTTCAAAACTTTTCAGTCATTATTTCCCCTGATATTTTTCTACCCCAATCACTCTGTCCTCTCTCCTTCTGTACCTGTAAACCACATAATTGTTAAGCTGCATAATATCCTTGAAGATATTATAGCTTTGTTCATTTTCCTTTTGTCTATTTTTTTCTCTGTGCTTTGATTTGGATGGTTTACATTGACCTATCTTCAAATTCACTGATCCTTTCTTCTACAGTATGTTATCTGCAGCTAAATCATCTGGTGAATTTTTCATTTTATTATTTATTTATTTATTTATTTATTTGAGACAGAGTCTCACACTGTCACCCAGGCTGGAGTGCAGAGGCACAATCTCGGCTCACTGCAACCTCCACCTCCTAGGTTCAACCAATTCTCTTGCCTCAGCTTCCTGAGTAGCTGGGATTACAGGCACCTGCCACCATGCCTGGCTAACTTTTTTGTATTTTTAGTAGAGACAGGGTTTCACCATGTTGGCCAGGCTGGTCTTGAATTCCTGACCTCAAATGACCCACCTACCTTGGCCTCCCAAAGTGCTGAGATTACAGGCATGAGCCACTCCTGGTGGGTTTTTCATTTTAGATATTTATTTCTATCAACTTTTTCATTCTGGTTAAGAGTCACATTTTCCTGCTTTTTAACAAGCATAATAATTCTATGCTAGACATTGCAGGTGCTTTGTTATTGAGAAACTGAATTATGTTGTCTTACTTTAGAGAGAGTTTTCTTCTATCAGACAATAAATCTATAGGTGGATCAAGATGCTGAAATAGAGGCTTGGTTTGGGGCTTTGTTGTATGAGATCTATAGTAGCCTGTCTTCTACTCCTAGAATGGCCCTACTCATAAGGTGTGACCTTTCTGAGGTCACAGCTGAAAGCACAGTATGTTTAGCAAGCTCTCCCCACACTGGCTGGTCTGAGCTCCAACACTGCTCAGAAGCTTCCAACTTCTAAAATCTTCATTCAGCTCACAGTCCCACAGTAGCTGTTTTCTGCCAAGCCTTGTGGTGTACACAGCTTCATATCTGTTCAACAGGCTAAGAGTTTGGAAAGTATTCACGAAGAAGATGCAGGGATGAAGGTAGAGCTCACCTAGTGTGTTCTTTTTTCTCAGTTGACTGTGCTGACTACCTAAGTTGCTTACAGCAAAAGGTAACTTCATCAAGACGAAAAACAGAAGTCCCTAATTCTAATTATTTTTAATCTAGCTTTAAAATCTATTATCTTATTTCATACTTAAACATGGATATGAAAGGCACACATTATTTACATAGGACGGATGAGCAAATCAAGATGCAAAATGTTAAATAACCAGCCTCCAACCCATAAAGATATTTTATTCAATACAAAAATATTCACCAAGTACCTACTACAGGCTTGGTAATTGACAAAGCAGTAAAAAGAACTTAGAGCATATAGTTTCAACCAAAATATTATTTCTACTGAACCACCAGTAAAGCATATACACTGTACCAAAAGTTGTCTAACGAATGAGAAACCAGGAATCAATCATTCAATCCACCAAGAGCATGTCTACATTCTAAAAAATGACTATAATTGACATTCATGATTTACTTTTTCCTGCAAAGACTCCTATTTGCCATGGAAGTAATTTCATTCCTACACAGTTACGTTTTCCAATTCCCTACATATACTTAATTTTTTTCATATTAGCAGATACTATCTAACTAAGTTACTTCTATTTAGTTATGTCAAACTTGCTTCAGCTAACTCTTAATTATATTTCTAATTTCCAGCTGGCCAAATCAAATATATTTTGCTCACACATGCAGAAAAAATATAATACAATTTCTAAATATCATTTCAGCAGCATCATACCAGACAGTAATATCATTCCTCTAATCTTCAACAAATCAAGCAAAGTGATACATTTATACCTCACAGATCTATTCTCATCTCTCAAAATAAGCTCTTGTTCTGTCATGTAACCCAATATATGCACAAGTTGACTCTAAGGAAATAGTCAACAAAATTAAGCTACATACATGTTTATAAAATAATGCTTAAGAACAGTTTAATATTTTTTACCTTAATATATGACTAATTCCAGTGAAGTACAGTATACTACAACAGAAAGACAGATACTATATATATTAAGAATATGCTTCTGTTTTTAAAGTCTGCCAAAAAAAAAAAAAAAAAGAAGTCTGTTAAAGGTTTTGTTTTGTTTAGATGGAGTCTCACTCTGTTTCCCAGGCTGGAGTGCAGTGGTACGATGGCTCACTGCAACCTCTGCCTCCCGAGTTCAAGCGATTCTCCTTCCTCAGCCTCCCAAGTAACTGGAATTACAGGTGTCCACCACCACACCCAGCTAATCTTTGTATTTTTAGTAGAGACAAGGCTTCACCATGTTGGCCAGGCTGGTCTCAGACTCCTGACCTCAGGTGATCCGCCCACCTTGGCCTCCCAAAGTACTGGGATTACAGGCATGAGCTACTGCACACAGCCTGTTAAAAAGTTTTTTGAAGATGATAGAAGTTAATGCCATCAGCAACATCACGTTCAAATGCAAGCATTACTTTCTCATCCTCTTTATGACTCTCAAGGTAATGTTTTAGGTGGCTTGTTGTTGCTGTTGTTGTTGTTATTCTAAACTGTTACTCTGAATCAAGACGACACCCTTTGTAAAAGGCTCTTACCTGTAGAACATCTTGGATCTTCACCCATACATCTGCCATGTCATACAGTTTGATATCTTCCTGCTGAGTCAGTGGAGTCACTACAGTGTCCTGCAGGTATCCCAGGACCACAGAGTGTGCAGTGGCTACAGCATTAAATTTGTCAAACAGTAACTCCAGCAGTTCTAGAAGCAACCTAGTGACATAAACAAATAAATAACATTGACACATACATACATGCAGATAAATGGCTTACCGTGACCTGCAAGAAAAACATCAAACTAAAGTAGCACTCTACAATGTAAACAGCATAAACGTTAGATTTCAGCAGATGTGAATTCAAACAACTGTATTATCTTAAGCAACTTTTAAGAACTTATTTAAGCCTCAGTTTCCTCTGCTATAAAATGGAAATGATGTAAGAATTTTAAAACCAATTGTAAAGCCCCTAAACTACCAATAGCATCTCAATAAACATATGTTGCCTTTTTAACATAGCTCACTGATTACAATACTACTACTATGTATTCATATAGGCAGCTTCTCCAAGGAATTCACGCATTTCAGACAACAGCTCAGATGTAGGACAGAATATGCTGTTCCCTAGCAATAAATTAGGCACTTTGATAAGCATATTAATCCATTTAGTCAGGGAAAGCTGCGCTTACTACAATCCAAATGCATGGCCCGAGTTGCCTGAAAAAATATATACACCTGCCAAGCAATCTGACTTTCACCACAGGGAGAAGCTCAGGCATCCACATTATCTCATTCATCATAGTGAGATATGCTGGACACATATTATTACATCAATTTTATATACTCAAGGACACAAAATAAGGTTGCAGTGCAGCTAGGCCTAGAACAAAAGTTGATTTCCATGTCAGTACATTTAGCCACCTACCTCTCACTACAGTTCTAGAATGTAGATGTATCTTTAGAGATAGCACAAAGATTTATGTCATAGATGCAAAGTAATTCCTCTACCACTGAGACTTACAGTTTCAATGATCACATAGGCCTGGAACCATCTTTTCCTCCTCTGAACCTGTATACTATTTTGTCCTGCTTTTAAGGAACTGATCACATGAGCCTCACATATGTGGCTCAATAAATGATGGTCATATTTCTTTATATATAGACATTTTACCTCACTTCTCCATTATTAACTTTTCAGAGTAGGCACCGCTTTATACATCTCTGAATACTTAGAAGCACTTAGAACAATAATTAGCAAATACTGTTGAATGAATTTAACGTGTATAGGATGAACAAGTACAGAAAATATTGCAATGTGAGCTTTATTGTATATTTTGTGGCTCTCAGCTTGTAATTCCTAAATATACTGATAAACCAACTTGGAAAGTTGAAAAGGAAAGCAAAAGAGCTTGTCAGCAGTGTCAATTAACAAGGTTTTATTACCATAAATAAGGGGTTATAACTACAATCTCATCAAAACGTACAGCACATTATCTATTCTATGGCTTCTTTACTGCCCAATTATTGTAATTAATGTGCCAATGTGACAGCCCATAACTATCTTTGGTAAAACCATAATATCTATTTGACACTGTGATTCAGATGAGACAAAAATCAATAGAATTTATGTAGTACTCTCAGCCTAGAATATACATACATAATCCAGATGTTACATATTGTGTTTATAAATAGAAGTCATTCTACCTTTTGATTGATGATTCTTTTTAATCCTTTACAAGTCAAATTCATATTTATACTCACATATATCTAAAATAATTCTTCTTTCTCATCTGTGTTATTGAAGAACTACTCAAATATTAGCAGAGATACATACAAGATACAGAAACATGTGTCTAAACATACCAACTGAAACACTTAATGTGGTGCAGGGAAATAATCCGTATAAAACTGGTATCCGACATCATACAGATCAGTAACTTAATCAGTACATACCTGATTAAGTGAAGGTTCTCTTTTTCCAACAAAGATTTATCCTAGGTATGTAAGACTGTGGTTCTCAAATATGAATCTATAGACTTAATATGTTTTTGAGTGGTGGATACCAAAGTATGAATAATATACTGACTTTTCACAAAGGTAAATTTATTTAACATTACATCTTTTGTACTCTTTTGATAGGAAAATCTTAGTTATTTTCTGCCATGAATGGCAGTTATGTTGCCAAATGTCCTTACTGGAGAAAATTAAAACTTAATGTATGTTAACATAAATGTTGGGGTATTCAAAACATGGTGTGAAATCATATTGATCCATGACATTCAGATGCCTGAGGTACACTGGTGTCTAATGTCCCAGTGGCATGAAGTTCTAGATACAGGATTGTGAACCAGCAGCAAAGTTTTAATGGAAAAGTGGCTCCTCTTGTTAGGGGTGCTGTTATCTAGTTATCTCCAGAGCTGATGAGTTCCACAACTGCATACCTTGCCTGTCAGTCAAGGACAACAGCTGTTCAGCAGCCAGGAGCAGTGCTACATTTAGAAAAAAAAAAAAACCCAGTAGAGAATAGAGGTGTAAGATGAGATTCACAGTATCTGTTAACATCTTGGAAATAGCCATCTCTTAATAAAATGCTGACACAGTTCCAGCTTCTGCCACTCCTGGAGGCTCAAAGCCAAAACAAGCCTGTTCCTATAGTGTGGCCATCATAGCCACAGGACAGGCTACACAGAGAGGAAGGAAAGGAGATGTAATTGTAGCTAGGAGATAGATCACAAGTGGTGACACTCCACTTGCAGCTCTACCTATTTTGAGACCTCCAGCCATTTTAACAGGAGGAAAGCTCTCTTCCACCTTACCAAAGCACAATGGTGTCATATTATTTAATAAAACCCACAGCTCTCACACCAAAATTTAAAATGTATGTCCTTCAAATGATACCATCAAGAAAGTAAAAAGGCAATACAAAAAACGAGAGAAAAAAATTTGTAAATCATTAATCTGATAAAAGACAAATCTAAAATCTTACACTCGTAATAAAAAGACAACTGAACTTAAAAATGGACAAAGGATTTAAATATCCATTGCTCCAAAGAATATATATGAATAGCCAATAAGCAAACAAGAAGATCCTTAACATCATTAGCCATCAGAGACATGCAAATCAAAATCACAATGAGCTAGAACTTCAGTCCACTAGGATGGCTATAATCAAAAAGCAAAGCAATAAAAAGTATGAGTAAGGATGCAGAGAAATTGGAACTCTCATACAGTGCCAGTGGGAATGTAAAATGGTACAGCCGCTTCGGAAAACACTTTGGCAGTTCCTCGCGACATTAAACATAGTTACCATATGGAGCCAGTGATTCCATTCCTAGCTATATACCCAAGAGAAATGAAGACATACGTGCACATAAAATCTTGTACACAAATGTCCTTAGCAGTGTTATGCGTAAAAACCCAAAGGTGGAAACAATCCAAATATCCATCAACTGATAAATGGATAAATAAAATGTGGTATATTCATACAATAGAATATTATTTGGCCATAAAAAGGAATAAAGTACTGATACATGGTACAATCGGAATGAACCTTGAAATTACTATGGTAAGTGAAAAAAAGTCACAGAAGACCATATATTATATGATTATGGTAATATAAAATATTCAGGATAGGCAAATTTATAGAGACACAAAATGTATTAGTGGTTACTTAGGCTGGGGGTGGGTGGCAACTGACTGATAAAGTATATGGGATTTGTTTTAGGGAGGACATAAACTTGCTGGAACCAGATAGTGGTGACGGTTGCAAAACTCTACGAATGTACTAAAAACCACTGAATTGTATACTTTTAATAGGTGAATTGTGCAGCAGTGAATTATACCTCAATATAGCTGTTCAAAGAACAGCAGCTGTGGCTGTGAATGGGGAGAGGGAAGATCTAGCACCTCTCTAACAGTGAAGAGGAAATACATAAAACAGTGAAAAATGAAACTTGGCATCTCAAAAACCAAGGTGTTGTGAAAGCTGATTCCTTTACATTCTTACTACCAGGAGGACATCAACTTTTCTCTTTTAGCTCACTTGGTTTTTTATTTGTTTCTCCTTCTTAAATAACATGTAAGAAACAACAGATTTCCATTCTTTCCCAGCATTGACACTTCCTACATCTTTCATTATGAAAAAACTCTCCCAACTTCTCCAAGTGTCCCCATCTGCAAAGCGAAAGTATTAATTAATAACTGTTCTAAGAGACTCACAACACTGCTGGAAAAATCGAATTAGAAAATAGAACTAGCTGAGGTAATGGTACAATTCTAAAGAGAGGGGAAGGTTCAGGTTTCCTTTGTCTGAAATTCTGGCTTGAGCAACACTGAGGAGAATGGTTAACCTTTCCTGTGTGAAAGGAAAATAAATCTTGGGACCCCAAAATCACTAAGACAAAGGGAAAAGTCAAGCTGGGAACAGCTTAGGGCAAACCTGCTTCCTGTTCTATTCCTTAAAAAAACAGCTACTAAGATTTTTTTTAAAAGCTACATACCTCCCTCACAGTTTGTCCACACGGAAATTCCTTGTGGACAAAGAACAGACAGAACTCAACGTCATGTCTCTGGTCACTGAGATAAACTTGTATCTGACTGCTTCCTTTGGAAAGGCTAATCAGAAACTCAAAAGAATGCAACTGTTTGTCTCTATCTATGACCTGGAAGCCCCTCCTCGCTTCGACTTGCCCCACCTTTAGGGACAAAACCAATGTATATTTTACATATATTGGTTGATGTCTCATGTCTCCCTAAAATGTATGAAATTCAAAATAAAAATAAACAAACTGTGCCCTGACCAGTGTGGGCACATTTCATAAGGACCTGAGGCTATGTCATGGCTACGTCCTTAACCTTGGTAAAATAAACTTCCTAAATGGTTGAGACCTGCCTCAGATACTCTTTGGTTTACGCTTGAGAGAGGTAGGGGGAGAGAGAATTAAAGTGAAACTAGAAATCTGGAAGGAGGCCGGGCGCGGTGGCTCACGCCTGTAATCCCAGCACTTTGGGAGGCCGAGGTGTTGGATCACCTGAGGTCAGGAACTGGACCAACATGGAGAAACCCCGTCTCTACTAAAAATACAAAATTAGCTGCGTGTGGTGGCGCATGCCTGTATTCCCAGCTACTCGGGAGGCTGAGGCAGGAGAATCGCTTGAACCCAGGAGGCGAAGGCTGGGTGAGTCAAGGTTGCGCCATTGCACTCCAGCCTGGGCAACAAGAATGAAACTCCATCTCAAAAAAAAAAAAAAAAAAAAAAGAAAGAAATCTAGAAGGAGAGATGTTGGGTTTTTATCTGGATATGTTAAGTTTAAGGTGTATATCCTTAGGTAGTCAGATATGCAAGTCTGGAGCTCAGCAGAGAATGATACTGGAAATTTTAAAAGTGAAAAATATTTGAGGAGATGAGATCACTCGGGGATAATATGCAGAATAAGTAAAGCAAGTGAGGTCCAGGACCAATACTCCAGGAAAGAGTATCATTAAAAAGATGGTTAGAAAGTAACTAGAGAGGAAGAAGGAGGCCAGGGAACATTGCAGAGGAGAAAAGAGAGAGAATACCAGCAGAGCAAAAGGCTATGGTAAGGCTTAAAGAGAGAAATGTACAACTTAAGGTCCCCAGTGACCTTGACAAGAAGGGTTTCAATGGACCATTGAGTGGAACTCAGTAGTGGGATAAGCAGTGAATGACTAATAAGGAAAAAGAAACCAAAGTCAATCATACGTTGTCCCTCACCAGCATGTACACTCCTTTAAAAAGAAAAGGAGAAAGGAAGACAACGCTCCCCTGATGCAGCACAGAATAAAAGAGATTAGGAATCATTCACATAAACAGGATGTAAATCTGCACTAGCTTGGCCCAATTTAAAGCTACCAGAAATAAAGTGAAATATGTTGTTAATATTTATATACACTCTCTGACTGCCCACAAGATTGAGAAAGAGCTGTTTGCCTTTAGCCGCAGACACACTGAGGATGAAAACACAACGCCCCATTGAAATCATTCCCTGCCCCACTCCCACCACAAAATATTAAATAAAAGAAATAAAACATTATATTGCAGCTAGCTCAGTTGCTTACATCCTGCTAGGATCAAGGTTTTCACCACTGATCTCAAAAAGACAAAAGAGTGACAAGATCATGAAATTATCTCATGATTCCTTAAGCTGAATTGAATTAGTAAAGGCCCAAGAACCTTAGAGATTTTAATTTCAATAAATTGCAATTTCTACCCTTCAGAAAAAAATAACACACATACCCCTCTCTCACAAGTTATTTCTAAAGTCACAAAACAGTATGTAGTAATACTCAATACAGCATCACAGTTGGTGAAAGAAAATATTAATCCTGGATGGCAATGTGGTATAAATGCCAGTAAGAAACCTGGACTTGAATACCAGCTCTCTAGACTTCTCCAAATTTCAGCTTCCTCAGAAATTGACTGTGAGAGCTACATGCAAAAATATATATGAATGTAACACTTAAAACAACAGCAAATTAAAAGTAATAATGAATTAATTCCTGTATCTTTAACATTTATCATCTAGAGGGAAAGGAGATAAGAGATACTCTGGATGTTCCTAAGGCCCAGCGCATCTCTCTCCTTCTAACAGCTTGGTTAGTAAAGTCCTGCTTATATTCCATAATGAAAATTCTGTATCATTCTAATAAAAAGCCCCTCTTTGATTAAGTTAGGTGATTTCAATTTCTGGCACTTATAACCAAAAGAGGCCTAATCCATAGAGTAAGAGAATCTAATTCTCTCTTTCCTCTGTGATTCTACAATCCCTCCAAACAATTACAATGAACTGAGAGAAGTGACAAAACAGGCATGCGTGGCCTCCCGAGCCAGAAAGTGAAGGCAGAATTCCTATTTTACGGTTCTTTGTAAACACATCTCTCCTATAACACATGGACCAATGTCCAGAACGGAGAAAACAGTCGAATTTTGAGGGCAAATGAGTTCATGAATAAAAAAATGAGCAATGCAGTATGGCAATATGAGCAGAAGTCCAGGATGAAAGATGATGACCTGGGGTCCGTCTTCTACAAGGCGCAGGTAGTTAGCTACGTGTCATAATGGAGGAGATTCCTCAGAAAGTAAGACTGAAATGAAGTATCAGTGACAATGACAATGAAATCATGATAGCAACAAAAAGGAGACCTATGCTCATAATAGCCACTCTTTCCTAATTATTCACAACATTCTGAGCACTGTGTTAAGTACTTTACTTGGATTATCTCATTTCATCCTTAGGACAGCCCTATGAGGAAGGTACTACTTTATCCTCATTTTATAGACAAGGAAACTGAAGTTCAGAGATAAGAAGAGAACAAAGGACACAGGTTTGGAGAATGTCCCTTTTTAGGGGTGTTAGAAAACAAGGAAACGATTTTAGAAGAGAGGCCAAAGTAAGTACTCTATGATGCTAGGGAAGCCAAGGCTAGAAAGAGAACCAACTGTCTATACTGCCTCTTCCTTCTCAACACAAACAGGTTTTCACCCCTGGGACTCTACTGAAAAATCTATTGCTAAAAGTCCCTAATAATTATTTTGCTCCATCCAAGAAACCCACTTTGGCCTTTAATCAAACAGCCATAGCACTTGTTTCTACTGCCCACTCTTGCCTTCTTGAAACACTGGCTTCCACCGGCCCCACAACCCTCCACTCTTCTGCTTTCCTGCCACCTCTCCAGTTGCTCCTTCTCAGGAACCTCATCCTCAGCCTGTTCCTTAAATGCGGTAAACTCTTCTCAACCCTCAAACTCTCTCTAGCTGAGCTCATTTGCCCCTAATCTTCAATTATCTATCGCTATCAACTCTCACACATATCTCTTGGCCAGATTACTCCCCTGAGCTGTAGACCTCAAACTTCATATGACTTAAATGGAACTCATCATATTCTTCCCCAAACCTACTTCTTCATGTTCTCTACGTCAGTAAATGGTAATGCTTGCCCCAGCAAAAAATCCTTACCTGCCCTCCTCCCTCATACCCAACGCATCACCAAGTCTCTTTACTGCTACCTCTTTACTCTCTCTCAAATAGGCCTCCTTCACTCCATTGTCACAGTTACCTTGCTCATGCAGGCCATGCTGCCTTTTGCCAGGATTATTAAAACTGTCCTCAAACTAGTCTCTCCTTCCCTCCAGTCCTTTCCTCTTCCCCCTACTGTAAGCTCACTATGGGTATGAGTTTCTGATTTATTACTGTATTCCAAATATTTGGCATGACACCAATTGGCAAAATAACATACGATAGGCAATAAATGAGTATTTGTTGATGAAGGAATGAAAAAGTGGGCTCCAGCAGAACAGGAGAGAGGCCTGATTACAGATGAGGTGGTTAGAAAAAAAGTGTTATAGATTAAAAATCTCCTGATTTTAGAAGCCCACTATAAAAAATATTTCACACAAAACTAGGCTCTCAAAAAGGTAACCTTATAAAGCTAAACATGAGAACATGAAGTCGAGTTACGAGCTGAAAGATACACACTTTAAGAGCCAACTTTAATAATATGGCAATAAAATATATTTTACATTTAAAAAACAGAAAAGTATCAGGATGAAGAAAGTGTTAATTCCTTAAACTCATATCCAATTACCCAGCGGGTTTTAAAACCAGACTTCCTAGAGAAGTAAAATGTTACTTATTCTCCAGATCATCTACTAACTTAGCAATCCCTGGGTATCTCATCTTCAAGTGCTACCATGAAAAAAGGCAGAAGGCTAAGAGGCACATGTTAAGAAACAGTCACAGTTGCAGAAGGCAAGAAGCATCAACAGTGTAAAGCTACATCATTAAGCTGTGAAAAATTTTCAATATTTAAGGTGAGATAAGACTATCTGAATCTAAATTTAACATCCAGGGAACCTTGAATTAGTCATTTGGCTGGAAAACCCATGTTTGCAGCCAAGAAGCTGCCTTACTTGATCACGAAGCAAAGACACACACAAGGTAGAAGAATTAGTTCTGTTCTACTACTTATCTGCTGAGACTTTAATATCAGGGTTCTGCATTTCCCCACTGACAGACAAAGGCAATAAGCACAGAATGTTTATTTCCCTACTACTATGCTCTAAAAGGTAAGAAAGTAGTGAACTCAGAGCATAGATTTTATATAAAAACTTTATAATTTTATAAAAAGAAATGTATAATCAATTAGCTAAAAGTGGTCTTTGTTTTACCTGCCCATATCTCTCATACACATTTCCTTAATAAACCTGGCTGAGTTACTATTTTTCATTTCAAATAGGACATGGAGCCCATTTAATCTTCAAGGTTATCTAATACTTACTTTTAAGGGATACAAATACGTTTTACCACTTATTAATAAGTCTTCATGTAAAAAGGGGTTACTATTTAAAGAGTGCTGACTAATTCTCCATCTGCTCTATGAAAAGAGCAAGAAAAAATTAGTAGTAATATAGAATGAAACACAGTAAAAATAACAAGAATACTGAAGTGGGGCCTGGCGCTAGTCACTTCCTTCCTGTGTTACTCCCTCCTTGTCAAGTCAGGTTTCTGAGTTCTAGAGAGATGACCTCAAACATCTAATCCTGATGTATGCCAAATTAGTGGCTAAAATTAGAAAATAAACCCAGGTCCTCTTTCTTTGAATTAAAGTATCAGTATCACTCTTTTGAAATCCTTTCCCCCATTCCAAAAATAACATTTCATCATAGTGGAATATTAGAAAAATGATCCATAAATCCACTTCCCAGGGACAACAAAAGTTAAGATTTTAGGTGCATATTCTTAGTGCTTTGTTGTGTTTTGTTCTTAGTACAAGAATGCCCCTAGAGGAATTATTTAGATAATCAAATTTGATTCTCAAGTGACCTAATTAGAATCCAGGCACTCTGTGGCTACTTTTCACACTTCTCAACATCTCCAGCTATCTCTGAGGCCTGTCACTGACCACAGTGTGAGGTATGGGTAGGAAAATGGATATTTACTACAGAGATCATCCTTCTGAGGACAAACAAAATCAGGCCCATGACATGGGTTGGAAACATCGTCTTTATATAAGCCAGAAAGCAAACTTACATGGTGGAAAAAGACTACTTCTAATTTTAATTGCACCACGAACAAGCTTTGTGAACTGTCAAATTATTTCAGCTTTCACATTTCTCTGGGTAAATCTGGGATTAATAATAATGCCCCTGCCTGTGAGGAGGCAAGTGGTGAGGCTCACTCAGGTGAGATACCAGATGGCAGACAGCTTTGCAAAGCGTGAATACTACAAAATTGCAAAATTCTATGACGTTTGTGATGTTATCTAAAGAGTGTTCTCAAACTTCAGTGTGCATAAGAATCAACCACGGCATAGAGTCCTGTGGGCCCTGCACCCAAACATTCCAATTTAATAACCACTGCTTCTTGGAGAAATTTGCATTTCCAATTCTCAAGTGACACTGGTGATGTGGGTCCACAGACTCACTGTGAGTAGTGCTAAAAAATATAATAATAATAACTTCCACTAAATTACCTTATTTGCATATTTTTCTTATTCGTTCATTCATTAAAACTGGCCAGGCACAGTGGCTCACACCTGTAATCCCAGTATTTTGGAAGGCTAAAGTGGAAGGACTGCTTGAGACCAGGAGTCCAAGGCCAGCCTGGGCAATCACAGTGAGACACTATCTCTACAAAATAAAATAAAATAAAATAAAATAATAACTTTAAATAGCCAGGCATCGTATCACATACCTGTAGTCCCAACTACTCAGGAGGCTAAAACAGGAGGATCTCTTGAGCCCAGTGGGGTCAAGGCTACAGTGAGCAATGATGATTGGGCCTCTGCATTCCAGCCTTGGTGACAGAGTGAGATCACCCATCCACAAAAATAAACTCGTAGGCATTTAATATGTGCCCAGCCCTAAATCAGGCTGCAAACACAAAGTTAAACACTCCCCCTCCCCTTATAAACTCACAGTCCAATCTGATTAGAGACTATGACAAGAGGATGGGGCAGGAGCTAGAAGAGCCCAGACAATATGAAATCAGCCTGAGAAACACATGAAGGTGCTTTAATCATATATGACACCGCCCCTACACATCATCAATGAAAGAATTTCCTTTGACACAGGTTTGTTAGTTTGTTTTTGCAATGGAAAGATCCAGTATTAGTCTGAGCTTGGAGTGCCTTTCCTATTACAACACTAGCAAGTGCACAAAAATGACAAAACCTAAGACAGCTCCCATTCTAGCAAACAGAGAAGTGGCCTTGATATAGCACAATGGCTGACATCTAAATAAAGTTATGACAGTCCATGAAACAGATTGTATCTATTCCTCTGACTGGTCGGATCTTTAATTTGAACCTGCTATAATATGTAAAACATGAGAAATCAAGAGTAGGTTTGTTTTGTTTTTTTTAAACTTTGCCACATAAAAAAACAAAGGTTTAAGAAATGTAATATGGAGTAACATCTCTGGCTTATTCAGCCAAGAAGCCTTTTTCTAATGACTATAACCAAAGGACAATACACAACCAGAATAATAGCTGTCCAACCTCATGGTTACAAAAGAACTATGAACATTATCGACATTTCTCAGTCACTGTATATGTGATGGAGCTATTATCAATTAATTTATTTAAGTCTTACTAGGAAGTATATAGACTTGGGACCTTTCATGGTAATGATTATATATTTTAGTTAACAATTGGAGTAATAAGTCCCATATGTAAAAAAAAATTAATTCATTTGTTCTAAAAATATTTCAGTTAAGCTGCAGGGGACATATCCTAGTTGAAGAATAGTGGAATTTCTTCTATATGTCTCTGGTTCATCCTATTCATCCCCTTCAATATTTAATAGTTGGGTATATTTAAAGCATGTTCTCACTGATACATGTAATCAAAAGTAGAGATTTAATCAAATGGAATCATAATCACTGAAGTTAAATTTACTTGCTTCCCGCTTGCTTTGATTCGAATTAACTACTCATCTAAATTACACGGAGGCCCTTCCTGATTCCAAGCATGTCCAGGTGCTACATGCGGTGCTTGGGAATGGCTATAAGAAGCCACAAGGACAAATGCCTGACCTTGCTTCAAAGCTGCTCTTAAATGACTTTTCTGTAAAATAAAATGACCAATTCCACCATGTCCTGTATTTCGGATACTTAGAAGACGGGTAACTAACATAGAAAGAAGAGACAAAAGGAAATGCTATTTATATGAAAAAGAAACTCATGCCTGAATCTAGTCACAGGTCTAAAAAAAAAATCATGATCAATATTTCATTTATTTCTCTTTCCATAAACATTGTATTTATACTACAAAACTATCCTTGAGGCCTGAGCCTTTAGTCTTCCTCACAGAGAAAAACATTTTATACGAATGTTCTATTATATCAGTACGCCCTCATTCTGAATTCTGGCCTCCAAAATATAAAAAATATTTCAAAAGTTTATTTTTTCAATTTTAGAGCAATAATTAAATGTATTTCTGAAAATCTCAGTCTTCACAGACTGAAAAACCAGGAGGGAAGAAAGAGTTTTAGAAAATGAGGCAAATACCAACCTTGAGAAGAACTATGGCTATATTATAAACGATTCAATGTTAGAATTATTCAGCAATTATGCAGCTAACATGGACAATTAATTACATGACAGATACATGGGTGACAGAAATGAAAATGGTGTACAACCCCTTACAATACAGTGTAGTACATGACAGGTGTGCTCAAAAGTCGTTTGGCCACTCCTTCAGATTCCATATGTATCAAAGATATAAATATTAAGAATGAGACTATGTAAGTACTAGAAAAGTGTTGAAAATTTTATTTATAATCTAAGAGTAGGGAAGCTCTAAGTATGACACAAAACCCAGAAGCTATAAAATCTGATAAATATAGCTTCATAAAAAATTAAAACGGCCGGGCGCGGTGGCTCAAGCCTGTAATCCCAGCACTTTGGGAGGCCGAGACGGGCGGATCACGAGGTCAGGAGATCGAGACCATCCTGGCTAACCCGGTGAAACCCCGTCTCTACTAAAAAATACAAAAAAACTAGCCAGGCGAGGTGGCGGGCGCCTGTAGTCCCAGCTACTCAGGAGGCTGAGGCAGGAGAATGGCGTGAACCCGGGAGGCGGAGCTTGCAGTGAGCTGAGATCCGGCCACAGCACTCCAGCCTGGGCGGCAGAGCGAGACTCCGTCTCAAAAAAAAAAAAAAAAAAAAAAAAAAAAATTAAAACAAATGTCTACATGCCCAGAAGCATCATGAAGTCAAAAGAGAAACTGGCAGAAAGTTACAAAATAAATTCCAAAGAACGAATTTCCTAGATATATAAAGAGTTCCTACAAATCAATAAAAGACAAACATACTAGAAAAATGTAAAGAGTTCCTACAAATCAATAAAAGACAAACATATTAGAAAAATAATTCATTGAAAAGGAAATAAACACTATTTAAATATTGTACTGTTGAAAATTTCAAACATTAAAAAAGTGAAGATAATAGGATAATGAACCACCTTGTACCTATTACCCTGCTTCAGTATCATTTCATGGCTTATTGTAAGTGTATCCTCAGTCACTCACAACCTATTTTATTTTGAAGTAATACATCCATATATAACCCAGATATTATGACAAGTTACTTTTATACAAACGAAAAGAAGTGTAACCGTACTTAATAATAAAAATGCAAATCCAAACCACCTTGGAAATACCATTTTTCACCTCTCAGATTGGCGAGGATAAAAGTATTTGATAATACAATCTGTTGGCAAGGGTATATAGGAACTCTCAAACATTATCCATGACATGAAAAACTGGTATCATCTCTAAAAGCACACTTGGCAACAGTTAAAATTTAATCAACACAGAGGTAAGCAAAATCAGTGAAAATGGCCTATCAAGAATCTGGCTGCTTTCATTCTCACATCTTAGGGTTCTTTGAGTAATGCCTTTCTTCCCCCTTTAAACTCCAGGAGGACAGGGACCACATATAATTTGTTGGGCATTTTAGCCCGGTGTCTGGTCCATGGCAGATATTTCATAAATGTGGAATTTATTCTTGCAATCAACGATAAATTTATTATGGGTCAGGTGGGCACTGTACTAGATTCTGGAGATACACCAGTGCTGAATAAGACAAACTAATGCTCTCTTCTCTTCCATTCTAGAGGCAGCCAATAAATAACCAAACATATATAAAGTTACACATAATAATAAAATTAATGAACGATGTCAAGTTGGTTTAAAAACAGGTATTACATTTTTCTATATTAAAATTTAGTTTTATGAACTTTCATGCTCCCGTAGGCATTTTAATTTCTAATAATTTCTTGTGATTAAAATAACCTAAGTAATAATGTAATTTCTTGATTATGAATTATTTTCACTATAACTTGAGGTGCAAAATAGGAAAAAGCAAAGACTACAAGCCTACTAACCAAACACAACTACTTTTAGCATTAAGCGTATTTGTTTCCCATGTTTTGCATGAAGCTTTCTTCAATATCACAACAAGCGCAAAACACACAAAGTTCTCTGCTTTTCACATCTGACATTTAATCTTCTTTCTTCATAACAGAGGTCAATGAAGCTTTTAAAATGGTTTCCTTCCAAAAGAGAGCAATGTCTCCCTGGAAGCAATGGCTTCAACTCACTCAACGCTTTCTGCCCTCTCTAGGACCAACAGCTCTACCTAAGTGAAGCTGACCTCCATCATCCCTTTGTGCAATGAATTTTTGCCTTTGCATTTAAACAGGTCCATTTTCCTCCCACATGCCAACCATTCTCTTTTCCCACATTCTTTTCTTCCATATTCTTGACAAGATACCACATCTTTGGTAAGTTTTTCCTCCATCTCTTCCTTATGCTTTTCTTATTTGTTAAGTATAGAACTCCTTCCAGCTTCTTTTAAATAAAAATAATATAAAAATACTCATGAATTAGATTTTGGGACAGAATCAACAATCAGGCAGCCGGAGTTGAAGAAATCGATTCTGAAATGCAGAGGCTTCAGGCCACAGTCACCATCTGAAGTTGAAGACACTGCCTACCTTTCTAGAGAAATAATGGGTAGCAGGTGGTTCTGGTAAATTAGCAAGGCAAATGTTACCCTAATGTTTATCAAGTTGGCAATAATTGTATTTGAGTATTTTCCTTTAATAGTAAGTAGAGGCTTAAAGACACTGATAGATTATGAATGAACAGAAAAGACAAAATATTTCTCCTATAAATAGACAACAGATAGTTTGGGAGATCAAAAACAAAATAAAATAAAATAATATGTAGGTCACCAAAGTGATTTCTTAAAAAACTGGCTGGGAAAGTATCCTGGCTCTGTCGGAATTAAAAGCAAGAAAGAATTCACTAGCTTGTTTCCTTCTACATTTCTAGCAAAATAGCATACAACATTAATTCTCTTTACATAAAGACAAATGAAAACAAGCCTGCAATGCATCACAACCAGAATATATTTAATAAGATGATGAAACCTTCAGGGAAAGTTACAGTATGGGTATCTTGTCTCAGAATAGCTAATGTTTTAGAACAGGATATTTCATTGGAGGGTGGGGGAGAAAATATGCATGTTGGGGAACAGGATTTATGAATTTTTTGGTCTATGTTCCAACTTTCTTTAAAGAAATAAATTCGTGGATCTTTAACCATAAAATTTCATGAATGGTAAACAATAGTAAAAAATTATGCCAAGTATTGTGATTTTACTTCTCTCTGAAATAAATGCCACTAATACCTTCCTAAGTAAAATTCAATGCACAAAAGCACCACAAGCTGTAAGCGATAATTTGACAATATTGCTTCTAAAATTCCAATCCTTTAGAAGCAACAGTGCTAATCATTTTTGAATGACTGTGCTTAATTCAAGAGAATTAATTCCTGAAAAGTTTTAAAGCATTTGACAGTACACAACTAGAGACTAGCTCAAAATTATCAGTCATTTGGAATCCCAACCCCCAAATTGAATCTTTGATCTTCTAACAAACTGGTTTACTCCAAATATTTGCTTTCTCTGTACTATTTTGTCTCATAATAAACAGTTTGGGTACCAAATGTTGAATTTGTATGTTTTATAAAATGGGATTATATTATAGACATAAAGCCAAGGCAAACAGCTCATTCACTTGTTAGTGTCCAATATACCCTGCCTACAAAAGCTTTCTAAAATACGACAAAAAAAAAAAAAAAGACACTTAACAGGGAAAAAAATCCTGCTGCTGACTCATTCCTCATAGAGAAACATTTAGTATTTCCCAGGGCAGTGCGCTGAATTTCCATTATACTTCTAGTGCTATAATTTCCACTCATGAATTCTGGAAGGAGTTTAGGCAAGGGGGAAAAAAAAGATGAAACTCCTATGAAAGACACAGTGCTTTTTTAAAGGTACTATAATGAGATCTGCAGAAAAGTTATTAATCCATGCCCTTTTGTTTTATTTCTGATATATACTATAGTAATGTTATTTCCCTAGGAAAGTTCACTGTATTCATCTAGGAACTTGCAGCAACAGGGCAAAGAGCAAACCAGAATTTTAGAGTATCATCAGTAAGGAGTCAAAAGGTCTTCACGAAAATCCAGGTACCAGGCAAAGAAAGAAGAAAGGCAAAGCTCAAAGAACCACTCTCCAGCTTCTCTGGATCATGATGTAAATGATCAAAGAACATGGAATTTGAGGAAGACACCGATAATAAACGTGTATTCATATGCACATGTGTACATGCATATACACAAGCATGCATGCATGCATGTTATAGTACTTACTGGTGCTATTCCACTAACCACCACAACCATATAACCTCATCTAAAGCAAGCAACTCTGTAAGACAGGTATATTTTGCAAATCAAAAAATGGGGATACAAAGTCAGGTCTGTTCTCCAAAACCCATCAAATATTTACTTTTGGTGTTTTTGTTTGTTTTATGTTTTTTTGCGTTTTGTTTTTTTTTTTTTTTCTGAGATGAAGTTTCACTCTGTCAACCAGGCTGGAGTGCAGTGGTGTGATCTCAGCTCACTACAACCTTCGTCTCCCTGGTTCAAGCAATTCTTGTGCCTCAGACTCCCAAGTAGCTGGGACTACAGGCATGCGCCACCACGCACAGCTAATTTTTGTATTTTTAGTAGAGTCGGCATTTCGCTATGTTGGCCAGGATGGTCTCGAACTCCTGACCTCAAGCAATCTGCCCACCTCAGCCTCCCAAAGTGCTGGGATTACAGGCATGAGCCACTACACCTGGCCAGATATATACTTTGAAACATTCTGTGGCAGGAGAAGGATAAAGGGTAGTTTCATTCACCAAGCATAGTACTTTTGAATCAAGTTTACAAGGAAATTAATTTTTGAAATGTTAAAGTATAACTGAAATCAATGTTATTTAGATATGCAAAAGAACATAGAAATACAGAATATGTTTTTTCCAAAAAATTTAAATAAGTCTACAGAGAACTCTATACTAAATGAGTTATTATTTCTCCTTAATTTTATCTTCTTTTAAAAAAATTTTACGCCCCAAGTAAAAACAGTAGATATTTCCTTAACAACTTATCTACAAGATTATGATTTCTTGTTTGTCACACATGATCCCTTAGCATATGATAGTCACAAAGTTAGAATCTGAATTGAATTTCAGTACTCTCCATATGAAACAAGCATTATGAAATTCAAATCTTATTGTTTTAAAAATTCCTGAGACTGATTTGTCTACTGGAAAATATCATTACACATTAAAGAAGAAAGCATAAGACACAGGAAAGACCATGGATTTTAGAATCAAATGGACTAGTATTCAACACCAAGACAAGCCACCTGTTCTAAGAGCTTGCTAATTATTCAATCTCTGAGCTCCAGTTCTTCTAACTGCAATATGTGGATACTAATAATTAGCTCATACAGTTGTAGTGATAATTAAGTGAGATAATATACATAAATTGCCTTGAACATTGCTGAGTACTTAGTATGTGTACAACAGCTACTACATTATTTGATTCAACTTATTTATTCTTTAAATATGTTTAAATATCGACAGTCTTTACTATAAATACGTCCATATTTTTCACTCAGTGACAATATGCTTTAAATTTTTCAACAATATCAAAAAGCAGACAGCTGAATTATGCCTAGTCAAGCTGTTTTTACCAATCTAAGTTTGTATGGGCTATAGTATCCTTTTTTTTTCTTTTAGAGACGGAGTCTCGCTCTGTCACCCAGGCTGGAGAACAGTGGTGTGATCTCGGCTCACTGCAACCTCCGCCTCCTGCATTTAAGCAACTCTCCTGCCTCAGCCTCCAGAACAGCTGGGATTACAGGCATGCACTACCATGCCCAGCTAATTTTTGTATTTTTAGTAGAGATGGGGTTTCACTACCAGTACAGGCTAGTCTCAAACTCCTGACCTCAAGTGATCCTCCTGCCTCAGCCTCCCAAAGTGCTGGGATAACAGGCGTGAGCCACTGCACCTGGCCTGTATGGGCTATAGTATCCTAAATTCAGGAAAATAACATCAACAGAAGATAAGTTACTTACGCTCTGCCTAGAAAATGTACAGTAAATGGAGTTATCAAAAATACAAACTACACTCCCACCTACCTTGGTTGGTTCTCCACAGTAAGGTTCTCCCCCCGCTGATAGCCACTGTCTGCCACCTGGGTTGTAGACCTCTTCACAATTTGCTTCAGCTCCTGCTCCAAGCGCTCTATGATTGCCTTAACTGTCTCTGGGATCTTCTTCAGTTTGGCCAGACCCTTAATGAGGATACCCATAAAAAGGGTGCTGTTTTCCTCTGGATCCAATTCTAAATCTTCCTTGATGTCCTGCAGATTTATCTCCCTCACTGAAAAATTAAATAATAACAATAACAGATACAGACTCCACTCAAAAACCCCAAAAAAGAGCAGTCTAATAAATGAAATCACTGCCTTGATTACTCTCTTAAGATTAAAGAGGATTTTTCAATTAAATTATATTTGCCCAATAACCATCCAAGAGTCACAAAATAACATTTGTATTCCTCAAATCATACCCATCAGTTAGTAATAAGAGGCAGACGCAATAAAAATTAGTAAACAAATCACCATGGGAAGTTTTCCACAGACTACTACTTCTGCCATGAGTCCGCTGGCCCATGACATTTATTAGGCACTTGCTGTTTATAAAATGCCATATGTGGTGCTGCAAGAGAATTCTAAAGAGCTGGATCCTAGCCTCAGGTTTGTATTTGTTAGTTAAAAGTGGTAAGTCACTGGAGAAAAAGACATCATAAACACACACAGGGGAAAGGGTGGTAAATAAATTAAAATTGTAATAAATTTTTTAAAAAGATTAAGGAAAAACAGTACATACAAGTGAGACAAGACTTTGAGGAAATAGAGTAACGAAGAGGTACTTCATAAATACAAAAGAACAACCTGTTTTTCTTTAAACATAATCTGCTACAACATCATTATCTATAGGAGACAGATCTTGCTAATAATCCATGAAAGGTTTCTGAGAAGTAATGTTATATATCAAAAGCCTCTGTAGCTCTTCAGAATACAGCATTCATTCAAACAATCTGGCATTGAAATTGAAGAAATAACCAAAACTTTAGTTTTTAACCCCTGTGGCAAGTTGGGGAGAGGGGAGAACTGCTGATAGGAGATCTCTGTTATCTACTGAAAGCCAAAGGCCTTGCTCTCCAAAGAATGAATATACATATGCAAAACTTCACATAGGAATTCCGGGTTTCCACAACTGCCAAAAAAAACAGGTTACAAATCTCTCACTTAAAAGTAACTGCCTCATTTTACAAATGGCTGGATTAAGATATACAAAAGCAAAAGTGGACATAAGCCTGAAGATGGAGACTAATAGTCAAAAGTTTGCCCCATCCACCTCTGTCCTCCATCCCTGAAAACAAATGCGAGATTTTAACAATATGCAATATCCTGAAAGAATGAATACATTCTTCCTTAGTAGATTTAAACTCAATTAGACTACAAGTCATTCTAAGTTATTCAGCACTACTGGAATGGTATTGAAATCTACTAGGGAAGAAAGAAAACATCCCAGTATATGGAATGAGTTCTTGTAACTGCTGCATAAAGTCCGTAAAACCTCTGTTTCAGATGATCTGAAATCCACTGTAGGGCATTCTCCTCAGTCCCTATTTTGGGGGTTCCCAACTTATAAAATGCACTTAAGGAGGATTCTGGGAAGGCTGCAGAGTAGGAAGCACCAGGAATCTCCCCACCTACACGACTGTACTGGCAGAATCTCTCTGATGTAACTATTTTGTAACTCTGGAGTCTATGTAAGGCTTGCAACTTCCAAGGGAAGGCTTAGATGGTAAATTGTGGTTAATTTCGGTCAGTTACAGCTCTTACCACAGTAGCTACCCAGCACTGTGGCAGACATCCCTGTACCTGTTCCTGGAGTACCTTGCACACACCTGGTGAAGACATGGTGGGCAAAAAGAACCCTGCCCACCAAGTATCAATAATCTATGCTCCGATCGCTGATTGCTTCCTCTAATCACAGAGGTACAAAGAGGTGGGTGACCATTGCTGTTGCACCTCCTCCAATTTTTCAAGCCTCTCCTACTCTTGCTGAAGTAAATTCCAGGAAATTTAAAGAGCCAACAGCCTTCCCCCACCACCTTTATTTTTCTCTTGCTCCCTTTTTAAACCCAAACATTGGGACTAGGACATTCAAAAACAACTGAATGTATTCAAAAAATTATAAAGTGACCGTGCATGCTCATGTAAAGGTGCAGGCTTAGAAAAGCTTAATTTGAGGAGATCTTAAATTAACGCCCAGGCTGATCCTTGGGATAGACACTGGCTATAGTAATTTATAAAACAATAACAACATCAAAATCCAGCAAACCCTGGAAAAGAGGGAGAATCCGATTTACAGAGTCACCACATCATTAAACTGAAATGTCCAGTTTTCAACAACAAAAAAATCACAAAGCACACAAATAGAGAGGAAAATATGGCCCAGTCAAAGGAAAAAAAAATAAATCAACAGAACCTGTCCCTGAAAAAGACTTAATGGTAGATATATTAAGAAAAAAACTTTTTAAAAGTTTTTTTTTAAGTTTTAACTATTTTAAAGATGCTCAAATAACAAAAAATATAGAGAAAGTCAAGAAAATTATATATAAACAAACTGGCAATATCAATAAAGAGATATAAAAACTAAAAAAAAGAGAATAAGAAATTCTTGAGTTGAAAAGTATACTTGGAATGAAAAATTCACTAGAGGGATTCAAAGGCAAATATGAGCAGGGAGAAGAAAAAAATCAGCAAATGTCAAGATAAGACAGTAGAAATTATCATCTGAAGAACAGAAAGAAAAAAGATTGAAGAGAAGTGAAGAGAGCCCACAGGATACAATCAAATGCACTAATTTAGACATTGTGAGAGTTTTGAAAGGAGAAGAGAGAGAGAAAAGAGCACAGAATATTTAAAGAAATAATAGCAGAAAGCATCTCAAATTTGATGAAATACATGAATATAAATATCCAAGAAGTTCAACAAACTCCAAGTGAGAGGAACTCAAAGAGACCTACACTACGACACATTAGAATCAAACTTTCAAAAGACAAAGAGAGAATCTTGAGAGAAGTTACTCATCACATACAGGATCCCCAATAAGATTATCCACAGATTTCTCATCAGAAACTTCAGGGGCCAAAGGGCAGTGGATTCATTCAAAGTGCCAAAACAAACAAATAAAAAATCTGTCAACCAAGAATTCTGTATCTCGCAAAACTGTCCTTCAAAAGTGATTGAGAAAAATTAAGACATTGTCAGGTAAACAAAAGCTACAGTATTTCAGTACCATCAGGACTGCCATGCAAGAAATGCTTTAGAAAGTCCTGCATGTTAAAAAGAAAGGACATTAGACAGTAACTAGAAGGCATATGAAGACATAAATATCTCAATAAAGATAAATGTCTAGGCAATTATAAAAATTAGTAATGTTACAAGACAATTATTTCTAACTGGAACTTTGTTTTCTACATAATTTAGAATATTAAAAGATTTTTAAAATAATTAGTCTAAAAGCTAGTATTACTGTTAACTTTGGTTTGTAAATTCACATTTTGTTTTCTACGTCATTTAAGAGGCTACTGCATTTAAAAGAATTATTAGCTTATGTTTTTGAGCACACAATGTATAAAGATACAATTTTGTGACATCAACAACCAAAGGTGTTAGGGACAAATCCATTAAAGGGTGGACATTTTGTATTTTATTGCAGTTAAACTGGTACAAATTCAAGTTAGAGAGTTATAACTTTAGAATGTTAAACATAATTCCTATGGTAAGCACAAAGAAAAATGCTACAGAATGTACACCATTGGGAAATGAGAAAGGAATTTAAACATTTCACTATAAAAAGTCAACTAAACACAAAATAATATAGTAATGTAGAATATGAAGGGCAAAAAAATAATAATGCATATGAAAAAAATAACAAAATGTCTGAAATAAGTCACTCCTTATCAGTAATTACTTTAAATGTAAATGGGGTAAACTGTCCAACCAAAAGACAGAGACTAGCAGAATGAATAAAAATTCATGACCCAATGATATGCTGTCTACAAAGGCAAAATCGATTCAAAGGCACAAATAGACTGAAAGTAAAAGGCTGGAAAAAGATATTCCATGAAAATAGTAGCAAAAAAAAGAGCAGGGGTAACTATACTAATATCAGAAAAAAATAGACTTCAAATCAAAAAAGATTACAAGAGACAAACAAGGACATTATTTATTAATAAAAGGCTCAACACAGTAAGAAGATATAACCATTATAAACATTTATACACCTAATGACAGACTATCAAAATATATGAAGCAAAAACTGACAGAATTGAAGGCAGAAATGCGCAGTTCTACAACAGTTGAAGACTTCAATATCCTACTCTTGATAATTGATAGAACAACCAGAGAGAAATAAGGAAATAGAAGACCTAACACAATCAACCAACTAGATCTAACAGACACATATGGAACACTCTACCCCAAAACAGCAACATACACACTCTTCTCAAGTACACATGGGACATTTTCCAGAACAAACCATATATTAGGCTGCCAATTAAGTCTCAATAGATTTAAGCAGAATGTATCACACAAAGTATCTTCTCTAACTAAATAGGGATAAAGTTAGAAATCAATAACAAAGTTAAAAAGGGAAAATTCACAACTTTGTGTCAATTAACACACTCTTTAAAAACCAATGTATCAAAGAAGAAACTTCAAAGGAAATTAGAAAAATACCTAGAGATTAAGGAAAATGAAAACACAACATATGAAATACAATTTACAGGATGCAGGAAAAACAGCAAAAAAAGGAGAAATTTATAGTTATAAATGCTTACGGTAAAAAACAAAAAAGATCTCAAAACAACAGCTTAATTTTACAGCTTAAGGAATTTGAAAACAAAGAACAAACTAAACCAAAGCTAGCAGAAAAAATATAAAGATTAGAGCAGAGATAAAATAGAGAATAGAAAAACAATACCAAAAACTGATGAAACCACAGTTAGTTCTTTGAAAACATCATCAAAAATAACTGTTGGGAACAGGCCCCCCATTTTGGGCCATAAACTGGCCCCAAAACTGGCCATAAACAAAATCTCTGCAGCACTGTGACATGTTCATGATGGCCATAACACCCACGCTGGAAGGTTGTGGGTTTACTGGAATGAGGGCAAGGAACACCTGGCCTGCCCAGGGCAGAAAACCGTTTAAAGGCGTTCTTAAACCACAAACAATAGCATGAGCGATCTGTGCCTTAAGGACATGCTCCTGCTGCAGATAACTAGCCAGACCCACCCCTTTATTTCGGCCCATCCCTTCGTTTCTCATAAGGGATACTTTTAGTTAATCGAGTATCTACAGAAACAATGCTAATGACTGGCTTGCTATTAATAAATACGTGGGTAAATCTCTGTTTGGGGCTCTCAGCTCTGAAGGCTGCGACACCCCTGATTTCCCACTTCACACCTCTATATTTCTGTGTGTGTGTCTTTAATTCCTGTAGCACCACTGGGTTACGGTCTCCCCAACCGAGCTAGTCTGGGCAAATAACAAACCTTTAGCCAGGTGAACTAAGAAAAAAATAGAGAAGACTCAAATGACTAAATTCAGAAATAGAAGTTACATTACCATTGATTCTAGATAAATAAATTGATAACAGGGTACTGTGAATAATTGTACAACACCAAGTTATATAACATAGATGAAACATACAATTTCCTGGAAGCATAAAACCTATCAACACTAAATCACAAAGAAATAGAAAATCCAAATCGATCTATAACTAGTAAGGAGATTAAATAAGTAGTCTAAAATCTCCCAACAAAGAAAAGCTCTAGACCCGATGGCTTCACTGGTCAATTCTACCAAACATTTAAAGAAAACCAAACTTTTCCAAAAAATTCTAGAAGAAGGAAGAAAACTTCCTAAGTTATTCTATGAGGCCAGAATTGCCGTGATACCAAAACCAGACAAAAGCACTTTAAGAAAACTACAGACCAATATCCCTTATGAATACAGATGTAAAAATTCTCAACAAAACACTAACAAACTGAATTCAGCAGCATACTTATAGGACTATACACCATGATCAAGTCAGTTGCATTTCCATACACTAACATTTCTATACACTAACTATACACTAACATTTCTATACACTAACAATCTCAAAAGAAAATTATAAAAATAATTCAATTTACATTTAAAAGAATAATCAGGAATTAACAAAAAAGGTGAAAAACTTATATAGCTTATATACATATATAGTAGCTTTCATTATATAATGAAAGCTATAAAATGTTGCTAAATTAATAAATTATAATTAATGAATAGAAACACATCCCATGTCATGGACTGGAAGATTTACTACTGTGAAGATGTCGATACTATTATACCTAAAGCAATCTACAAAGTCAATGCAACCCCCATCAAATTCCCAATGACATTTTTTTGCAGAGAGAGACCATCCTAAAATTCATGCAGAATCTCATGGGATCCAAAATAGCCAATACCATCTTGAAAAAGAAGAACAAATCTAGAAGACTCATACTTCCTAATTTCAAAACTTACTTCCTAATTTCAAACTTACTTAGAAGCTACAGTAATCAAAACACTGTGGTGCTGGCACACAAACAAATATATAGACCAATGGAATAGAAAACAGACCCTAGGAAAAAAAACTTCACATACGCAGTCAAATGATTTTTGGCAAGAATGCCAAGACCATTCAATGGGGAAAGGATGGCCTTTCAACAAATGCGGTACAGGGAAACAATATCTACATACAAAAAGTGAAGTTGGATCCTTATCTAACACCATATACAAAAGTTAAGTCAAAATAGATCAAAGTTCTAAATGTAAGACCTAAAACAATAAAACTCTCAGAAGAAAACACAGGGCAAAAGCTTTATGACATTGGATTTGGTAATGATTTCTTGGATATGATACCAAAAACAAAAGCAATAAACGAAAAAATAATCAAATTGGACTGCATGAAAATTTTAAAATTTTTGTGCACCAAAAGACACAAAGAACAGAGTAAAAAGGCAACCAAAAGATTGGGAAAAAAATTCAAAATCTCATATTGGATAAGGGATTAATATACAAAATACATACAGAACTCCTAAATTCAACAAAAAAGTCAACTTGAATATGTGCAAGGGACTTGAATAGACATTTTTCCAAAGAAGATATACAAATGGCCAATATGTACTTGAAATGATGCCTAACATCACTAATCATTAGGAAAATGCAAATCAAAGCTAAAATGAGATGCTGTCCTACACTCATTGGGATGGCTACTGTTAATATCACCACCATCTCCCCAAAAAAAAACAGGAAATAGCAAGAGTTGGCAAGGATGTGGAGAAATTGGAACGTTTGTGCACTGTTATTGGGAACGTAAAATGGTACAGTCACTATGAAAACCCGTATTGCAGTTCCTTAAAAAATTAAAAATGAAATTACTATATATCCAGCAATTCTAATTGAGTATATACTTAAAGAATTGCAAGCAAGGTCTTGAAGAGATATCAGGGTCTTGAAGAGTACACTCATTTTCATAGCAGCATTATTCACAATCACTAAAATGTGGAAGCAACTCAAGTGTTCATCAACACATGAATGGATAAGCAAAATGTGATATATACATACAATGGAATATTATTCAGCTTTAAAAAGGAAGGAAATTTGGATGCATGCTACAACATGGATGAACCTTGAGTATATTATGCTAAATGAAATAACTCAGTCAAAAAAAAGACAAATACTGTATGATTCTACTTATATGCAGTACTTAGATTAGTCAAATTCATAGAAACAGAAAGTAGAATGCTGGTTGCCAAAAGCTGGGAGAAGAGGGGTATGGGGAATTGGTCTTTAATGAGTACAGAGTTTCAGTTTTACAAGATGAAAAGAGTTATGGAAATGGATGCTGGTGATGGTTGCACAACACTATCAGTGTATTTAATACTGCGGAACTGTACATTCCAAAATGGTTAAAATGGTAGGTTTTATGGTATATGACTTTACCACAATAAAAAAAAAAAAAGCATTTAAATCTGAATCAAAACCATTTTAATTACATACATGATATAATCACTTACACAAGTTTTATTCTTATAAGAATAAGTCCTCTAATTATCCATGATGCAAATCTTACTAGACTCATTAGATCCCTGAAATCTATAAGGAGAGAGAGGTATAATGACCAGATTCATGTGGTTTTACTTGCAATGTGGAGGGCATTTGATGATATGGGATTTAACAAATAAACTTTTTGAATATTAGTAAAACTTGGAATAAAACCAAGAAGTCTTAAGCTCATAAAGATGACAACGCAATGCTGAAGGCAGATCAAAAAAAAGACACTGATATTTCCAAATTTGAAATTTCAGTTACTGGGTTTGTTTTACACATGAAGAAGCTAGATCAGAAGTACTCCATCCAGCAAAACCAACACCACAGCAAGGAGAGAAAAGTATTTAGCAGTCAATGAGCCAACTAAATCCAGCATGTTTAGGGATTGGGGGTAGAAACACGCAAAACTGTAAGCAGAGCTTCAAGAACTACAAAAAAGTAACCGGAATTTAGGTGAGACAAAATGCTGTTCACAAAAGAGCACAAGTCACAAACGTGACACATACAAAGTGCCCCCGACCACTGCAGCTAACTGCCACAAAGGTGATTAGTGATGAGCTAAATGCAGTTTAAATCAATAAGGCCTGAGATCATGTCACATG
The DNA here is from genome assembly GCF_007565055.1 of Rhinopithecus roxellana. Classification (NCBI taxonomy): domain Eukaryota; kingdom Metazoa; phylum Chordata; class Mammalia; order Primates; family Cercopithecidae; genus Rhinopithecus; species Rhinopithecus roxellana. The sequence continues at coordinate 59,933,256 of NC_044554.1, forward strand.
TAGCCTCTTATATACACACTAATATGATAGATAGCCCACTAAAAAACAGCAAATAAGCAAGGTATGAGTAATAAAATGACACAGCCCCAAATGGCACTTGTTTAGAACCTTATCTTCCTGTTTGTTTCCTGAAATATCCTAGAGCATAAACACTGAACAGATCCAATATTAATTAATTTATATTATCTATTTCACTTACATCAGCTGAAAATTAAAAGGCAATTTAAAAGGATAATATAATCAACCATGACTAGTCTAATATCACAAAACCCTGTGAGGTCAGGTAGAATTATTGGTGCTTTATGAAAAAAGCCCTGTACAAAAATAAGTTAACAGGAATTCAGTAAAGTCTCACACCAGAATTATAACAAAATATACATATTTCCAAACGACTGAACTCCTAGTCATTCCCTAGTATCTATATTGCTACGATATGTACTCAGCATGTAGGTTTTAGAACACTTTAAAATTAGAAATACTTTACTTCCTTTCCCAAATCTCTTACCCTTGATTATTCTGCTCTGAGGGTCTTAAAGAGTGAAGATTTCTCAAACCTAGTTTTGAAGACTTTCACAGACTGATAAGATAATGCTAAATATTAAAAGATTTGAATGCCCTTTAACCAATTATTTCTACTAAAATTCTCTTGGTCCCAAGTGCTTGTGATCACAGCCCCCTACACACACACACACACACACATTATATATAGAGATAAGAAAATATTGGTATATACGTCTAAATGGCTATAAATCATCTCTGTGATTGAAGCTAAGAATGGAATCATGAAAGGAGGGCTTAGCTAAAACTCTCTGGGACTCATGAAAGGATTGACTACATAATATCTATGGTCCTTTCATTCTCTACAATTCCATGATTCCACTAAGTATAGTTTACAGGCTGGGCGTGGTGGCTCACGCCTGTAATCCCAACACTTTGGGAGGCCAGAGCAGGTGGATCACAAGTTGAAGAGATCGAGACAATCCTGGCCAATATGGTGAAACCCTGTCTCTATTAAAAATACAAAAAGCAGCTCGGTGTGGTGGTGCACACCTGTAATCCCAGCTACTCAGGAGACTGAGGCAGCAGAATTGCTCGAACCCAGGAGGCAGAGGTTGCAGTGAGCTGAGATCGTGCCACTGCACTCTAGCCTGGGCAAGAGAGCAAGACTGTGTCTCAAAAAAAAGTAGAGTTTACGTCTATATATCCTTGGTTACCATAGCCTACAGCTACTTACATGTATACCTATATTATAGATGGCTCATTTAAAAAACAACATATAAAAAAGCTAAATAGACTATTTATACAGTTAAATATTTTATTTAAAAAACTACTTCATGTCCTAGCAAGTACAGAAAGCAATCTAGACCACCAGTTCATCATGACTGCTTCCTTTGTTCAGTATATTTGGTGGGACAAGATCAGTAACATATGCCATACCATACATATACATCACCAAACCCCAGAAGGTAAGGGCCCTGGTGATATACTTCAACTTTTTACTTAATAAACTAAATTATTTCATTTATATTTGTACATGTTAACTAAGATATAGGACAATAACAGTGTTTACTATAGAAACTCTTGGTAGATGTCATTCCTTATACCACACATGATACACAAATTACACAAAAATCACATATATGATTTCAATCTACATAACTTAAATCACATGTGTTCAAGAATATTATCCCTCTATCACATGAGAATTGTCTGCCACTATTGAATAGAATTCAATATAAAAAAAAGTGTTCAAAAACATTACCCAGTCTAATTAGACCACTAGAGTATCAAAAAAGTTACTTATCTACAAGCCCTACAGAAAGTTACCATTTAAAAATAATGTGAGTGCTTCTGATCAAAATGGCACTATAAATTCACACTTAACATATCCAATATGCTCAAAATATAATTAAATGTAAAAATATAAATTAAGAAATTAAAAAGAAATCATCTGACTCAAGATTCAGAGTAACATCTCTGTGGACAAGAAATGCAAACATGAAGAGGAGCTGGAGTACAGGTCCAGTGAGCACTGGGTGAAGTAGACAGAAGCAGACCGGATTTGGCCCATGCAGGGTAATAGAGACTTAATGCGCTCCACAGGCCAGGGGAGCCAATCAAACCAATCCTCCATCAAAAGCAGCAAGCACAGGACCAAATCAAGGGCCTACCTAGGTTGGAAGGCTGTTGCCCTTGCCAAATCTGTATCCTTAGCCTCCACTCATGTCTTATCTCTGTGTAAGAAACTGGCCAACTACATATCTTAAATAGCATTCCCTTCACCAGTGAAAAATTACTTCTTACATCTTTTATTCTAATTAATGCACCCACTGGTGCAGGTTGAGAGCAATATCTGAGGCACTGGCTGCCTCTGGAGTACAGAATTTTGATTAGGGTCTTTCAAATGTTAACTAACTACCCCTGGAGTGTAGATTCATGATTAAGGTACTTCAAAAATGTTAACTAAGCACCCCTAAGGTGCAGATTAAATTACTTTAAAGAAAACTACAGACAATATAACACCCACTCCTGAAAGGAGGCGGCCAAAAGTTGTTGCCAACTGCTACTTGGCGCTATCCTTTCCATTAAGTGGGGAGTTTGCACAGGGAGGGCAGTGAGTTTTGAAAGCCAGGTGAGTGTGCACGGGTCCTCCCGTAAGTGAAAGTGAGCCAAGAGGGAAATGATAGTAGGTCTGCTTTAAGGGGAGATAGAGTAGAAAGCTCTATTAGGAAAATAAATAAATAAAATAAACAAAATTGACATCTGTTGAATCATTTTTCTCAAGAGACAGCACTTAATGTACATGATCTCATTTACAGGAAAGAAAATGCACCTTAGAAGGTCAAGGAGTAGCAGCCAGTGGAGAAGAGGCTACTAAAAATATAACAGGAATACAAGATAATAGGAGGGATAAGGAACAGATGAATAAATTGACAGTTTATAATCACTAAAATGTTTTAGGTTGCAGTATTTCGTTAATGCATGGGTTTTCTAACTTCAGTTGCTCAGAGAGATGGCAAGATGTAGTGGAAAGAACAAGAGCTTGGCATCATACAATTTCAGAGTTGATTAGAATCTCTATCATTCCTAGTTGTGTGATCTCCCTTGAGTCATTTAATCTTGCTGGACCTTGATTTTTTCATCTGTGAAATGGAGATAATATGTGTAGCTCAGAGGTGTGTAAATTTAATGAGATAATGTGATGAAATGTAATATCAAAACTCAAAATTAAGAAAAATAGTTTAAAAGGCACTTTTAAAATGTTTGGCTTTGGAAACTCCCAGGCTGACAATGGTGGTTGCTTATGTCTCCATCTTTCAATATTTCCTCCAGAAGCAATAGAGAACAAGAAAAAGAAGCAGCAAAGCTACACAAAAACCATGTCCTCAGGATCACTAGAAAACAGAAACTGACCAAAATCCAAAACAACTGTAAATAAAAATAAGAAAACAAAAACCTAATCCCAGCAAGTGATCTCTCATGCTCCTCCTCTGCCCCTGATCTGCCAGAAGGCTTTATTGCAAACAAAGGTAGAATGTGAAAAACTGTAACAAAGAGAGAAGGGAATTAGTGATGAACTTAAGGTTGATCTAAAACCATCAGAGGAAAGACAAAGTCAACCCTAAGTTTCAAAATACTTAAAAGGTATCCAGAAAGATAAGAGAGCTGACTACAGGGATGGGATGTAAAAGCAGACACAATCTTAAGGACCAGTTTTTGAAACATGCACCTTCTGGGAAACAAATAATAAAAAAAAAAAAGGAAGAGAGAAATGCTCTTTGGCTGTTGGATGGCTAAAAGAGAAACAGGAAAAAAGGGGAAATTTTGGAATCCTGTCGATGACAAGAGAGCTAAAATTCAGAGACCATACAACCTTCCGCTGCCATCAAAACAAACAAAAATCTGGACTTTGCTCTAGTGACAGAAGAGGGAGCCAATGAGCTAAAAATCCTATAAAACACCCCAATATCATAAAAATGAACAGAAAAAAATGATGAACAGACTCACAGTGAAGTATTATTTTAAAAAGACAGAATATCCAACACACAGCAACAGGGGTAAATTCCCGTCAACAAAACAACCATGAACCACAAGAAAACTAGAAGGCAACATTCCAGAAGGAACCGATATACTCAAACAAGAATTTGGGATGGGAAAAGCCACCTTGAGCCAGAAATTCAAAAACTAAGAAAAGATATGGACAAAAAACAGGAAAGTGTGAAGAGAAAAGATGACCCTCAGAAAAGAAATGGAAGAAAAAGACAAAATTAGGCCAGGTGCTCTGACTCACGCCTGTAATGCCAGTATATTGGGAGGCCAAAATAGGAGAACTTCTTGAAGCCAGGAGTTTGAGACCATCCTGGGCAACATAGTGAGACCCCATCTCTACAAAAAAACAAAAATAAAAAAGTTGGCCAAATGTGGTTGCTCACGTCTGTAGTGCTATTTGGGAGGCTAAGGCAGAAGGATCCCTTTGAGCCTAGGTTCAAGGCTGCAGAGAGGTATGATTCCACCACTGCTCTCCAGCCTGGGTAACCGAGCAAGACCCTGTCTCAAAAAAAAAAAAAAAAAATCAAAGATAAATAATAAATTATTAAATGTCCAAGAGAGGGGCTCAAATGAATAATTCATAGGAAACACTGAGGAAATACAAGACACCAAAATAGAGAACAAAGTACAGATAAAGAAATAGGCAGGATGAGGGATATGAAAAGCCACCTTGAGCCAGAAATTCCAAAACTAAGAAAAGACATGAACAAAAAACATGAACAAAAAACATGAACGAGTGAGAAGGAAGTGATGAAACTCAGAAAAAAACAACGGAAGGAAAAGACAAGATTAAGTCTAGTGTGTGGCTCATGTCTGTAATCCCATCACATTGGGAGGCCAAGGTGGGAGGATCACTTGAGCCCAGGAGCTCAAGTTCAGCATAGGCAACATAGGAAGACCCCTTTTCTACAAAAAATAGAAAAATTAGCCAAGTGTAGTGGTGGTAACTGGAGCAAGTGCTGGCTGAGAGACCAGCTGAGAGACCTGAAGACAGATCACATCACGGGACTCTTTGAAGACACCCCCAAGTACCAGCCCATAGCCTGGTAGCTCTGCTGGGTGGCTAGACCCAGAAGAGCAATAACAATCACAGCAGTCCAGCAGTCAGGAAGCCCCAACCATAGGGGAATGCAGAGAGCACCACATCAAGGGAATCAGGCTGTGGGACAAAAAAATCTAAACAGCAGTCCTTGAGTCCCAGATCCTTTCTCTGACATAGTCTATCCAAATGAGAAGAAACCAGAAAAACAATTCTGGTAATATGACAAAACAAGGTTCTGTAACATCCCCAAAAGATCACAGTAGCTCACTAGTGATGGATCCAAACCAAGCAGAAATCACTGAATTGACAGAAAAAGAATTCAGAAGGTCAATTATTAAGCTACTCAAGCAGGCACCAGAGAAAGGTGAAAAACAAATTTTAAAATTAATGCAAGCTATGGATGTAACAATCTTGAGAGAAATAGATTTCATAAATAAAAAACAATCACAACCTCTGGAAATAAAAGACACATTCAGAGATATGCAAAATACACTGGAAAGTTTCAATAATAGAATTAAACAAGTAGAAGAAAGAACTTCAGAGCTCAAAGACAAGGCTTTCGAATTAACCCAATCTGACAGAGACAAAGAATCAAAAAAAAAAAAAAAATGAACAAAGCTTCCAAGAAATCTGTAATTATGTTAAACAACCAAACCTAAAATTAATTGGTGTTCCTGAGGAAGAAGAGAAATCTAAAAGTTTGGAAAACTTACTTGAGGGAATAATCAAAGAAAACTTCCCTGGCCTAGCTAGAGATCTAGACATCCAAATATAAGAAACTCAAAGAACACATGGTAAATTCATAGCAAAGAGATCACCACTCAGGCACAGTCATTAGGTTATCTAAAGTTAAGACGAAGGAAAGAATCTTAACAGCTGTGAGGCAAAAGCATCAGATAACCTATTAGATTAACAGGAGATTTCTCAGCAGAAACCTACAAGCTGGAAGGGATTGAGGTCCTATATTTAGCCTCCTTAAACAAAACAATTATCAGCCAAGAATTTCATATCCAGCAAAACTAAGCTTCATAAATGAAGGAAAGATACAGTCTTTTTCAGACAAACAAATGCTAAGAGAATTCGCCACTACTAAGCCACCACAAGAACTGCTAAAAGGAGCTCTAAATCTGGAAGCAAATACTGAAAATACAACAAAACAAAACCTCTTAAATCATAAATTTCACAGGGCCTATAAAACAATAACACAATGAAAAAAAAAAACAAGGTATTCAGGCAACAGATAGCATGATGAATAGAACAGTACCTCACATCTCAATACTAATGTTGAATGTAAATGACCTAAATGCTCCACGTAAAAGATATAGAATGGCAGAACGGATAAGAACTCACCAACCAAGTATCTGCCATCTTCAAGAGACTCACCTGACACATAAGAACTCACATAAATCTAACGTAAAAGGGTAGAAAAAGATATTCCATGCACGTGGACAGGAAATGTGAGCAAGAATAGCTATTTTTATATCAGACAAAAAAAAACTTTAAAGCAACAGCAGCTAAAACAGACAAAGAGGGACATTAGATAATGATAAAAGGACTAATCCAACAGGAAAATACCACAATCCTAAATTATATGTACCTAACACTGGAGCTCCCAAATTTATAAAATATTTACTACTAGACTTAAGAAATGAGATAGACAGCAACATGATAGTAGTGGTGGACTTCAATACTCCACTGACAGCACTAGACAGGTCATCAAGACAGAAAGTCAACAAAGAATCAATGGACTTAACCATACCACAGAACAAATGGACAAACAGATATTTATGTTCTCATTCTATCCAACAACTGCAGAATATACATTCTATTCAGTGGCACATGGAACATTCTCCAAGACAGACATTATGATAGGCCACAAAGCAAGTCTCAACAAGTTTAAGAAAATCAAAATTATAACAAGTACTCTCTCAGACCACAGTGGAATAAAATTGGAAATCAACTCCAAAAGGAACCCTCAAAACAATACAAATACAGAGAAATTAAATAACCTGCTCCTGAATGGTCTTTGCATCAACAAGGAAATCAAGATGGAAATCTGAAAATTCTTTGAACTAAACAGTAACAGTGACACAACCTATCAAAACTTCTGGGATATAGCAAAAGTGGTGCTAAGAGCAAAGTTTATGGCATTGAACACCTACATCAAAAAGTCTGAAAGAGCACAAACAGACAATCTAAGGTCACACCTTAAGGAACTAGAGAATCAAGAACAAACTCAACCCAAACCCAGCCGCAGAAAAGAACGAAGATCAGCGTAGAACTAAATGAAACTGAAACAAACAACAACAAAAAATAAATAAATAAAATACAAAAAAAAAGCTGGTTCCTTGAAAAGATAAATAAAATTGATAGAACATTAGCAAGATTAATCAAGAAAAGAAGAAGATTGAAATAAGCTGAATTAGACATGAAATGGGAGATATTACAACCAATACCAAAGAAATACAAAAGATCTTTCAAGGCTATGAACACCTTTATGAGCAGTAACTAGAAAACCTAGAGGAGATGGAAAAGCTCCTGGAAATATACAACCCTCCTAGATTAAACCAGAAAGAAATGAAAACTCTAAACAAACCAATAACAAGCAGCGAGACTGAAATGGTAATTTAAAAACTGCCAACAAAAAAAAGTCCAGGACCAGACAGATTCACAGCAAATTCTATCAGACATTCAAAGAAAAATTGGTATCAATCCTATAGACACTATTCCACAAGATAGAAAAAGAGGGAATCTTCCTTAAATCATTCTATGAAGCCAGTATCACCCTATTACCAAAACCAGGAAAGGGCATAACAGAAAAAGAAGTACATACCAATATCCCCAATGAACATAGACACAAAAATCCTCAAAAACAAAAACAAAAACATACTAGCTAACTGAATTCCAACAGCATATCAAAAAGATAATCCACCGTGATCAAGTGGGCTTCACAGAAGGGATGCAGGGATAGTTTAACATCCCAAAGGCAATAAATGTGATACACATGAACCGAATTAAAACCAAAAATCACAGGATCATCTCAACAGATGCAGAAAAAACATTTGACAAAGTCCAGCATCACTTTATGATTAAAACTCTCTGCAAAATCGGCATAGAAAGGAAATGCCTTAACGTAATAAAAGCCATCTATGACAAACCCACAGCCAACATAATTCTGAATGGGAAAAAGTTGAAAGCACTCCCCCTGAGAACCAGAACAAGACAAGGACACCCAGTTTCAGCTTTTCGGTTCAACATACTACTGGAAGTCCTAGCCAGAGCAATTAGACAAGAAAAAGAAATAAAGGGCATCCAAATTAGTAAAGAGCAAATCAAACTGTCCCTGTTCACTGATGATATGATGATCATATACCTAGAAAACCCCAAAGATTCATCCAAAAAGCTCCTAGACCTCGTGGATCACGAGGTCAGGAGCTTGAGACAACCGTAGCCAACATAGTGAAACCCTGTCTCCACTAAAGAATACAAAAATTAGCTAGGCGTGGTGGCATGCGCCTGTAGTCCCAGCTACTCTGGAGGCTGAGGCAGGAGAATGGCTTGAACCCAGGAGGCAGAGGTTGCAGTGAGCCAAGATCGTGCCACTGCACTCCAGCCTGGCAACAAAGCAAGACTCCATCTCTAAATTAATTAATTAAAACAGAAAGATTGAAAAAAAAATACATAATTCACCAAAATATATAAAAATAAACCTTAAACATATCAGAAATTGTACAAATGTTATACATAATTATAGAAATGAAAATTAAACAACACTGTGATAACATTATTTACTTCTCAGACCGGCAAAAATTGTAAAATGAAAACACATTCTGTTGGGAAGGCTGTGTGGAAACTCTGCGATGCACAGGTGGTGGGAATGCAGACCGGTACTACTCTCTTTGGGGGAGCATCTGGCAAGACCTAATAAAACTACACATGAGCATAGATGCTGACCTTATACCATATACAAAAAGTAACCCAAAGTGGATCAAAGACCTAAACATAAGACCTAAAACTATAAAACTCTCAGAAGAAAACACAGGGAGTAGGCCTCATAACATCGGATTTGGCAAGGATTTCCAAGATATGACATAAAAAGCACAGACAACAAAAGTAAAACTATACTACATCAAAATTTAAAACTTCTGTGCATCAATATACATGGTCAACAGAGCAAAAAGGCAACCTATGAAATGGAAGAAAATATTTGAAAGTCACACATCTGAAAACGTGTTAATATACAGAATATATAAAGAGTCTCTGCCACTCAACGGAAACAAAAACAAATAAACCAATTTTAAAATGGGCAAAGGACCTGAGTAGGTATTTCTCCAAAGATGACCTACAAATGAGCAATAAGCACATGAAAAAATGTCCAGCATCAGTATCATTACAGAAATGCAAATCAAAACAATAATCAGATATATCCTCATACCCATTAGGATGGCTACTATCCAAAGAAAAAAACACAGAAAATGGCAAATGTTGACAAGGATACAGAGAAGTAGAACCTTTGTACACTGTTGTTGAGAATATAAAACGGTATACCTGCTGTGAAAACAGCATGGCAGATGCCCAGAAAATTAAATATAGAATTACCATATGATCTAGCAATTCAATTCTAGGTATATATTCATAAGAATTGAAAGCAGGATCTCAAGGAAATATCGGCACACTCGTGTTCACAACACCATCACAATAGCCAAATGTTCATTGACACATGAATGGATAAACAAAATACAGTATATATACAATGGAGTATTATTCAGCCTTGAAAAGGAAGGAAATTCTGATATAGGGTACAACATGGATGAATGCTAAAAATATTATGCTAAGTGAAATAACTAGTTACAAAAGACAAATACTACATGATTCCACTTAAATGAGGTATCCACAGTAGTCAAATTCATAGAAACAGAAAGTAGAATGGTGGTCACCAGGGGTTGGTGGGGGCGGACAAAGAGGAGTTGTTTAATGGGCACACAGTTCCAGCTTTGCAAGATGAGACAGTTCTGGAGACTGGCTGCACAACAATGTGAATATACTTAACACCACTGAACTGTCTCCTTTGAAACGGTTGACAGTAAATTTCATGAGTTTTTTAAAACATTTAAAAAAATTTTAAGCTATAAAAAAAGATTCCATACATATGGGCTTGGGCTTACCTTCTGATTGAGCTGTCCCTCTTCTAGAAATTTAATGATACACCTCCAACAACATGTAAATACACATGCATGTTATTTATTCCACCACTGCTTGATGGCAAAATACTGAAAACAATCTAAATACTCATACAAAAGAGAGTGGTTACAATAGCAAAGACATGAAATCAACCTAAATGCCCAACAATGACAGACTGGATAGAGAAAACGTAGTACATATACAACATGGAATATTACATCACCGAAAAAGAACGAGATCATGTCCTTTTGCAGGGACATGGATGAAGTTGGAGGCCATTATCCGTAGCAAACTAACGCAGGAACAGAAAACCAAATAACCATGTTCTCACTTAATGAGTAGGAGCTAAATGATGAGAACACAGGGACATACAGAGGGGAACAATGCACACTGGGGCCCATCGAGAGTGGGGAGTGGAGGGTGGTAGAAGGGAAAGAATCAGAAAAAATAACTAGTGGGTACTAGGCTTAATACCTGAGTGATGAAATAATCTATACAACAAACCCCCATGATACACATTTACCTACGTAACAAACCTGCACATATACCCCTGAACTTAAAAGTATAAAAAAGAGCAACAACAGAGAGTGGTTGACCTATGATAAATCAACCCAACAGAGTACTATGCAGATATAAAAAGAACACTAAAGAGTGAGCAGAACCTCTATAAACTAATACAGAATGATTTCCAGGATATATTGTAGAGTGAAACAGCAAAGTATAAAGGAGTATCTATAGTATCCTTACCCTTCATGGAAGAGAGAAAGGATTTAAGAAAAGATACATTTAACTCCTTGCTTTTGCAAAAAGAAATACAGGAAGAATAAAGCAGAAATTAATGTGATTGATGACCTATAGGGACAGATGGAAAAAATAGGTAGGAGACTGGGAATAGGATAAAAGATAAGGATGGAAAAGTGACACTTGCCTGAGTGCTTTGTGTTAACAGTTCTAATGCTTACAACGTGATAATGCTTCCAACGTACCCCCACAATAAATAATTAAAATCAACTGAGATCTAGGAGAACCCAAATGAAATAAAAACAGTTACAAATGAACCTAAACGCATCGCAAATAAGTAACATAACCATAAGTGAGTGGGTTGGGTTCAAAAAGAACTAACCTAAGTAACTGGACTTTGACTATTTTGACTAAATATTATAAGCCGTCTAATATGCAAATTGAACTGCACACAAACATTGTACTCAAGTCAATAGATTTGTTTTTCACATCTGTGAATTGTTTTTCATTGGTTAGTAATTGTAAAATTATTTTATGTGTATACTAGGATTACACAAATGAGTTGCTTGTCACAAGAAACAGGTGTCTCACTATTAAAAAGAGCTAGAAATAAGGAAAAGAGGAAGGCTCAGTTGAACTGCAGTGGTTGACATGGCATTGGAGTTGAACTCATGTTTTACTTATATATACACATGGCTAGAAATAAACAGATACAGAAATAAATAGATACAGATCTATGTAGAAATACATACAGAAATAGATACATACAGATGTGTATATATATATATATATGTTTCTGTCTATACATGTGTATGGTGTACACACATATACACATGTAATATACATAAGCATGCACCTACATTATCCCCTAGCTCTGTCAACTAAGAGGGACTACAGCAACATTACACCAACAGCAATGTATTCAACTAGAATACAAATCTAGGTTTCAAAATATCATTCTCCAATAAAAAAAAAAAAAAAAACCCCAAGGATCTCCTTAGAGAAATGGTTAATTCCAAGGCAAAGGGAGGGGAAGTACAAGGTGAGTCTGAAATGTCTCGTGGTACCAGAATGTAAGGAAGTTTTCAAAAATGGATGGGGACATGTTGGAATAACCTAGGAACCAACCTGAAGGAGCTACCAGTGGCCAAATTTGGGACAATTTGAACAATAATATGAATAATGACAGCACCTGATTACAAGTCATAGAACAAAGTAAATATCCATAAATTTTTACTGATTTAAACAATTAATGAATATGGAAATACATGAAGACACAGCCCTTCATCACAGTAGAATTCTATTAGTAAATGAAAAAAGAATGACAGAAAAAGAAAATCATAATTTGACCAACACCTGATAATTGCTATAGGCAAGAATAATAATCATACCTTGGAATGTGCACTGCATTTGAAATATTAAAGAAAAATAGATATTTGATAACTTTAAAATATCTCTATAGCATAGTAGGTGCCAAAAATTAAGGTTAAAATCTAAAAGAACAAAAATATAATCTATAGCTTCCCACCCAGAAGCGTAAATAACCAGTCAAAAATGAAAAGTAAATATTATACTTGATGACATTTTAGAACCATTTCCATTAAGGGCAAGACTCACACTATTGCCTCCCAGCTATGCAAAAATTAAATTTTTCCCAGCTATGCAAAAATTAAAAACAAATAAACAAAAAGGGGAATCTTTAAGAAAAGGAGACAGCACTGCCCTTACCTGCAGACACTTACTGTTTACATACAAAATCCAGGAAAATATACAAATATATTTTTTAAATATTCTATTAGAATTTTGAAAATAATTCAACAAAATTGGTAGATACAAGACCTCGGCTCACTGCAACCTCTGCCTCCCAGGTTCAAGCGATTCTCCTGCCTCAGCTTCCCAAGTAACTGGGATTACAGGCACTCACCACCATGCCCAGCTAATTTTTGTATTTTGGCCATCATGTTGGCCAGGATGGTCTCGATCTCCTGACCTCATGATCTGCCCGCCTCAGCCTCTCAAAGGGCTGGGATTACAGGCGTGAGCCACTGCGCCCGGCATCCAAATTCTTAAGATATATATTAAGTCTCAGAACAAAACTTTATGGAATAAAATGCACATCAAGAAAATAGCAGCAAAAAAATCATTTAATTCGTGTTCTCTTTAGGTTTTTATTGCTTAACCTATGCTTGTACCAAAAAGAAAAGAACTAAGAAGTCCAGTTTCATTATAGTCATATTCACGCAATCCCAGCAGAAGCATGAATAAAATGAATAAAGAGGCCACAAATGAAATACCTGTGTTCCCTGGGAGTAACTGCTCAGTCAAAATGTTCCAAAGGCAGTTTGCCAAATGAAAAGACATACTGGGAGTCCAAAAGCTTAAACCAACATTCTTCTACAATGATTGGCTTTTCTCCACACGTCTCCCATCCTTCTACCTAAGTTATAGATGAACTATTGCATCTAAATTAGACATTAGTTTCTCTGTGCATTACAAAATACTGTGACTGAGGAGAAAAACAGAAAGGCTTGCAAAATACATGCCCTACATATTTAGTCTGGGAACAGCATGAGGCCAGGCTCCAACAATTACCATCTTGGTTGAACCTGGCCAAACCGCTCAACCTACCTGCATTCAGCTTCCATATCTGTAAAGTGATTGTAAAGATAATACCTGATTAACTAGAATATAAGTGGTTTTTCATATATTTATTAGCATTGGATTCCCCTTATGTAAACTGTTCATAATTTTGCCTATTATTCTATTAGCTTGTTTTATTGATTTATAGAGGTTCTTAACATATTCTAGATACTTAAATCTCCATCAGATAAATGCCAATTTTTCCATGGAAAGGGACTCTTCATTGAATTGTCCATTATTTGCTCAGTTCTTTATTATGTCATTTCTTTTCTTCATTAATATGTAGGAAAGCTAAGCGGATGCTAATCACTTTTCTTTTAATGGGTTACTTGCTTTTGCCAACCTGTGCCTTGACTTTGCATCTTGTAAGTAATGTTTTATATCTGATCACACACTTAAACTTAACAATCTAAATATAATAATTGTAATAGTAATCACATAGTACCTGCCCTAACTACGTCATAGGACTGTTGCATCATTTAAATGATATATTTTGCAAACTATAACTTATAAACTATGATTTAAAAAAAAAAAAAACCTCTCACAGAAAAGTCACCCACAGATTGCTGGCAAGACGGCCGAATAGGAACAGCTCCAGTTTGCAGCTCCCAGTGAGATGGACACAGAAGAAGGTGGATTTCTGCATTTCCATCTGAGGTACCTGGTTCATCTGACTGAGACTGGTTGGCCAGTGGGGCCGCCCACGGAGGGCGAGCTGAAGCAGGGTGGGATGTCGCCTCACCTGGGAAGCACAGGAGTCGAGGAATTTTCTCCCCTACTCAAGAGAAGCTGTGAGGGACTGTGCCCTGCCATGAGGAACAGTGCACTCTGGACCAGATACTGAACTTTTCCCACGGTCTTCGCAACCCACAGACCAGGAGATTCCCTCCAGTGCCTACACCACCAGGGTCCTGGGTTTCAAGCACAAAACTGGGTAGCCATTTGGGCAGACACGGAGCTAGCTGCAGTTTTTTTTTCCAAACCCCAGTGATGCTTGGAACACCAGCAAGACAGAACTGGTCACTCCCCTGGAAAGGGGTGCTGAAGACAGGGAGCCAAGTCGTCTGGCTCGGTGGGTCCCACCTCCACGGAGCACAGGAAATTTAAGATCCACTGTTATGAAATTCTTGGTGCCAGCACAGCAGCAGTCTGAGATTGACCTGGGACACGAGCTTGGTGGGGAGAGGGGTGTCCACCATTGCTGAGGCTTGAGTAGGAGGTTTTACCCTCACAGAGTAAATAAAGCTACCGCGAAGTTCCAACTGGGTGGAGTGCACCATGGCTCAGCAAGGCCACTGTGGCCAGACTGCCTCTCTAGACTCCTCCTCTCTGGGCAGGGCATCTCTGAAAAAAAGGCAGCAGCCCCAGTCAGGGGCTTACAGATGAAACCCCCATCTCCCTGGAACAGAGCACGTATGGGAAGGGGCAGCTGTGGGCACAGCTTCAGCAGACTTAAACGTACCTGCCTGACAGCTCCGAAGAGAGCAGCGGATCTCCCAGCACAGCGTTTAAGCTCTGCTAAGGTCGGACTGCCTCCTCAAGTGGGTTCCTGACCCCTGTGCCTCCTGACTGGGAGACACCTCCCAGTAGGGGCCAACAGACACCTCATACAGGAGGGCTCTGGCTGGCATCTTGCTGGTGCCCCTCTGGTATGAAGCCTCCAGAGGAAGAAACAGGCAGCAATCTTTGCTGTTCTTTAGGCTCTGCTGGTGACACCCAGGCAATCAGGGTCTGGAATAGCCCTCCAGCAAACTCCAGCAGACCTACAGCAGAGGGTCCTGACTGTCAGAAGGAAAATTAACACACAGAAATCAACAAAAAGGATGTCCACTCAGAGATCCTATCCGAAGGTCACTGACTTCAAAGACGAAAGGGAGATAAAACCACAAAGATGGGGAGAAACCAGTGCAAAACGGCTGAAATTCCAAAAACCAGAATACCTCTTCTCCTAAGCATCACAACTCCTCAGGAGCAAGGGACAAAACTGTACGGAGAATGAGTTTGACAGGTTGACAAAAGCAGGCTTCAGAAGGTCGGTAATAACAACCTTCTCCAAGTTAAAGGAGCATGTTCTAACCCATCGCAAGGAAGCTAAAAACCTTGAAAAAAGGTTAGACAAATGGCTAACTAAAAGAACCAGTGTAGAGAAGAGCTTCAATGAACGGACAGAGCTGAAAATCACAGTACGAGAACTTTGTGAAGCATACACAAGTTTCAACAGCTCATTCGATCTAGCGGAAGAAAGGGTATCAGTGATTGAAGATCAAATTAATGAAATAAAGCAAGAAGACAAGATTAGAGAAAAAAGAGTGAAAAGAAATGAACAAAGCCTCCAAGAAATATGGGACCATGTGAAAAGACCAAATCTACGTTTGATTGGTGTAGCTGAAAGTGACGGGGAGAATGGAACCAATTGAGAAAACACTCTTCAGGATATTATCCAGGAGAACTTCCCCAACCTAGCAAGGCAGGCCAACATTCAAATTCAGGAAATACAGAGAACACCACAAAAATACTCCTCAAGAAGAGCAACACCAAGACACATAATCGTCAGATTCATCAAGGTTGAAATGAAATAAAAAATACTATCGGCAGCCAGAGACAAAGGCTGAGTTACCCACAAAGGGAAGCCCATCAGACTAACAGCAGATCTCTGCAAAACCCATAAGCCAGAAGATAGTGGGGTCCAATATTCAACATTCTTAAAGAAAGGAACTTGCAACCCAGAATTTCATATCTAGCCAAAGTAAATTTCATAAACGAAGGAGAAATAAAATCTCTTACAGACAAGCAAATGCTGAGAGATTTTGTCACCACCAGGCCTGCCTTACAAGAGCTCCAGAAGGAAGCACTAAACATGGAAAGGAATAACCTGTACCAACCACTGCAAAAACATACCAAATTAACAATATTAACCTTAAATGTAAACAGGCTAAATGCCCCAATTAAAAGACACAGTCTGGCAAACTGGATAAAAAGTCAAGACCCAGCGGTGTGCTGTATTCAGGAAACCCATCTCACGTGCAAAGACACACACAGGCTCAAAATAAAACGATGGAGGAATATCTACCAAGCAAATGGAAAGCAAAAAAAAAGCAGGGGTTGCAATCCTAGTCTCAGATAAAACAGACTTTAAACCAACAAAGATCAAACGAGACGAAGAAGGCCATTACATAATGGTAAAGGGATCAACTCAACAAGAAGAGCTAACTATCCTAAATATATACGGACCCAATACAGGAGCACTCAGATTCACAAAGCAAGTTCTTACGAAGAGACTTAGACTCCCACACAATAATAGTGGGAGACTTTAATACTCCACTATAAATAATTAGATCAACGAGACAGAAAATTAACAAGGATATTCAGGACTTGAACTCAGCTCTGGAACAAGCAGACCTAACAGACCTCTACAGAACTCTCCACCCCAAATCAACAGAATATACATTCTTCTCAGCACCTCACAGCATTTATTCTAAAATTGACCACACAATTGGAAGTAAAACACTCCTCAGTAAACGCAAAAGAACAGAAGTCGTAACATACAGTATCTCAGACCACAGTGCAATCAAATTAGAACTCAGGATTAAGAAACTCACTTAAAACTGCACAACTACATGGAAACTGAAAAACCTGCTCCTGAATAACTACTGCGTAAATAACAAAATTAAGGCAGAAATAAAGATATTCTTTGAAACCAATGAGAACAAAGACACAAAGTACCAGAATCTCTGGGACACATTTAAAGCAGTGTTTGGAGGGAAATTTATAGCACTAAATGCCCACAAGAGAAAGCAGGAAAGATCGAAAATGGACACTCTAACATCACAATTGACAGAACTACAGCAGCAAGAGCAAGCAAATTCAAAAGCCAGCAGAAGACAAGAAACAACTAAGATCCGAGCAGAACTGAAGGAGATAAAGGCACAAAAAACCCTTCAAAAAAATCAATGAATCCAGGAGCTGGTGTTTTGAAAAGATTAACAAAATAGACAGACCACTAGCCAGGCTAATAAAGAAGAAAAGAGAGAAGAATCAAATATATGCAATAAAAAATCATAAAGGGGATATCACCACTGATCCCACAGAAATACAAACTACCATCAGAGAATACTATAAACACCTCTACGCAAATAAACTAGAATATCTAGAAGAAATGGATCAATTCCTAGACACACACACTCTCCCAAGTCTAAACCAAAAAGAAGTTGAGTCCCTGAAGAGACTAATAACCAGTTCTGAATTTGAGGCAGTAATTAATAGCCTACCAACCAAAAAATGTCCAGGACCAGACGGATTCACAGCCAAATTCTACCAGAGGTACAAAGAGGAGCTGGTACCATTCCTTCTGAAACTATTCCAATCAATAGAAAAAGAGGCCTCATTATGAGGCCAGCATCATCCTGATACCAAAACCTGGCAGAGACACAACAAAAAAAGAAAATTTCAGGGCAATATCCCTGATGAACATCAGTGTGAAAATCCTCAATAAAATACTGGCAAACCGAATCCAGCAGCACATCAAAAAGCTTATCCACCATGATCAAGTGGCCTTCATCCCTGGGATACAACGCTTGTTCAACATACGCAAATCGATAAATGTAATCCATCACATAAACAGAACCAATGACAAAAACCACATGATTATCTCAACAGATGCAGAAAAGGCCTTCAATAAAATTAAACACCCATTCATGTTAAAAACTCTCAAGAAACAAGGTACTGATGGAACATATCTCAAAATAATAAGAGCTGTTGATGACAAACCCACAGCCAATATCCTACTGAATGGGCAAAAGCTGGAGGCATTCCCTTTGAAAATCGGCACAAGACAAGGATGCCCTCTCTCACCACTCCTATTCAACATAGTGTTGGAAGTTCTGGCCAGGGCACTCAGGCAAGAGAAAGAAATAAAGGGTATTCAATTAGAAAAAGAGGAAGTCAAATTGTCTGTTTGCAGATGACATGACTGTATATTTACAAAACCCCACTGTCTCAGCCCAAGATCTCCTTAAGCTCATAAGCAACTTCAGCAAAGTCCCAGGATACAAAATCAATGTGCAAAAATCACAAGCATTTCTGTACACCAATAACAGACAAACAGCGAGCCAAATCATGAATGAACTCCCATTCACAATTGCTACAAAGAGAATAAAATACTTAGGAATACAACTTACAAAGGATGTGAAGGACCTCTTCAAGGAGAACTACAAACCACTGCTCAAGGAAATAAGAGAGGACACAAACAAACGGAAAAACATTCCATGCTCATGGACAGGAAGAATCAATATCGTTAAAATGGTCATACTGCCCCAAGTCATTTACAGATTCAATGCCATCCCCATCAAGCTACCACTGACTTTCTTCACAGAATTGGAAAAAAAAAAATTACTTTAAATTTCATATGGAACCAAAAAAGAGCCTGCATAGCCAAGACAATCCTAAGCAAAAAGAACAAAGCTGGAGGCATCACACTACCTGACTTCAAACTATACTACAAGGCTACAGTAACCAAAACAGCATGGTACTGATACCAAAACAAGATATATAGACCAATGGAACAACAGAAGGCTCAGAAATAACACCACATATCTACAACCATCTGACCTTTCACAAATCTGACAACAACAAGCAATGGGGAAAGGATTCCCTATTTAATAAATGGTGCTGGGAAAACTGACTAGCCATATATAGAAAATTGAAACTGGATGCCTTCCTTACACCTTATACAAAAATTAACAAGGTGGATTAAAGACTTAAACATAAGACCTAAAACCATAAAAACCCTAGAAGAAAACTTGGGCAATACCATTCAGGGCATAGGCATGGGTAAAGACTTCATGTCTAAAACATAAAAATCAAAGGCAACAAAAGCCAAAATTGACAAATGGGATCTAATTAAACTAAAAGAGCTTCTGCACAGCAAAAGAAACTTTCATCAGAGTGAACAGGCAACCTACAGAATGGGAGAAAATCTTTGCAATCTATCCATCTGACAAAGGGCTAATAACCAGAATCTACAAAGAACTTAAACAAATGTACAAGAAAAAAAAAAAAAAAAAACCACCCCATCAAAAAGTGGGTGAAGGATATGAGCAGACACTTCTCAAAAGAAGACATTTATGCAGCCAAAAGACCCATGAAAAAATGCTCATCGTCACTGGTCATCAGAGAAATGCAAATCAAAACCACAATGAGATACCAACTCGTGCCAGTTAGAATGGTGATCATTAAAAACCCAGGAAACAACCGATGCTGGAGCAGATCTGGAGAAATAGGAATGCTTTTACATTGTTGGTGGGAGTGTAAATTAGTTCAACCATTGTGAAAGACAGTGTGGTGATTCCTCAAGGATCTGGAGCCAAAAATACCATTTGACCCTGCAATCCCATTACTGGGTATATACCCAAAGGATTATAAATCATTTCACCATAAAGACACATGCACATATATGTTTACTGCAGCACTATTCACAATAGCAAAGACTTGGAACCAACCCAAATGTCCATCAGTGATAGACTGGATAAAGAAAATGTGGCACATATACACCATGGAATACTATGCAGCCATAAAATAGGATGGGTTCAGGTCTTCTAACACAAGAACAGAAAACCAAACACCTCATGTTCTCACTCATAAGTGGGAATTGAACAATGAGAACATATGGACATGGGAGAGGAACATCACACACCAGGGCCTGTCGGGGTGAGGGGCTAGGGAAGGGATAGCATTAGAAGAAATACCTAATGTAGATGATGGGTTGATGGGTGCAGCAAACCACCATGGCACAGATATACCTATGTAACAAAACTACACGTTCTGCACATGTAGCCCAGAACATAAAGTATGATTTTAAAAAAATAGTCACCCACAACTCTACCTCAAAATAGGACTTGTGAGAAACGACTTGTTTAAAAGCAATCAGAATTCTCATTTAATTAATAATAACCTGAAAGTTCTCAGGAAATCACCTCCAACCTTAATTTATGGTACCCCAGTGGGAGAGCCATACTACCCAGGGATTCCCTACTGGAACTTCCTCTATAAAAGTGTCAATTCTAATGGATTACACCCTCAATCTTACTGTTTCACAAAATGAGAGAGGAGCTTTAAGAGCCTATGTTAAATTTCCTGCTGAAAATGGCTATTACTTTCTAGGCGGACTTGCAGAGCACTTCACAAATAGACTCTTAGGACTTACAGTTTATTATTAAGAATAAGACAAAACTCTTGCTTTTTATTATAGTATATTTCATCAGTCCCATAATTTTATATGTATTTAGTAACATTTTGTAGAGTTCTCTACATAATTTACATCTTCCTCATTTATACAATTCCCTTTAATAATGTGATCCAGATTAATAGAGTCCTAAAGACTAGACTGCAATGACTGAAAAAGATTTCGCTACATAATTTGAAGAAAGTCAAATTTTTACACTTGCTCCTAAAGATAATTTAAGTCACAAAATGGGCAGTGCAGAGTGTGGTAAGCAGAATTATGGTTGCCCAAAGACATCCATGTCCTAATCCCTAGAACCTGTGATTAGTCACATTGCAAAGGAGACTGCAGATGTGATTAAGGTTAAGGACTTGAGATGGGAAGATTAGCCAGAATTATCCAGGTGGAATCCATCTCATCACATGAGTCCTTAAAAAGAGGAAGGAAGCACAGAAGAGTGGGTCACAGAGAGGCAACGTGAGAAGAATGTGACCCATCGTTGCTGGTTTTGAAGATGGAGGAAGTAGACCATGAACCAAGGAATATGGTGGCCTCTAGGAGCCAGAAAGGAAAGGAAACAGGTTTTCCCCTAGAGCCTCCAAAAAGGAACACAGCCCTGCCAACATCTTGATTTTACTGCAATCAGATTTGTGTTAGACTTCTTACCTACAAAACTGTAAGATAATAAATGTATGCTGTTTAAGCCACTAAGTTTGCGTGAGTGGAAAATTAATACACAGAGGATACTTAGCTTGTTTTCAGCAAAACAAACTGGTTAGAAGAGCATAGTCGAACCTGGCTCTGAGCTTAAATCACAACTACTTGTCAACTGTGTAAACTTTTATCAATTATTAACTTCCCTGTGCCTCAGTTTTCTCATCTGTAAAATGGGACTGACAATAAATTGTTATAAAATTGTTGTAAAGCACTTAAGACATGGCTTCACCATATACTAGGCACTAAACACATATTAACCTCTGCTATTATTGATTTTAATCAGTAATATTTTTACCTTCTTTTTTGGTCATGCACAAAAAAACAAAAAAAGAAAAAAAAGAACAAGATCAAGTCTTCAGAATAGTCAAGGAAATGAACCCATCTAAAAAGAAAGCTGTGGCCAGGCACAGTGGCTCATGACTGTAATCCAAACACTTTGGGAGGCCACGGTGGGTGATCACCTGAGGTCAGGAGTTTGAGACCAGCCTGGCTGACATAGTGAAACCTTGTCTCTACAGAAATTAGCAGGGCATGGTGATGCATGCCTGTAATCCCAGCTACTCAGGAGGCTGAGGCAGGAGAATCGCTTGAGCCCAGGAGGAGGAGGTTGCAGTGAGCCGAGATTGCACCACTGCACTCCAGTTTAGGCCACAAGAGTGAAACACCATCTCAAATAAATAAATAAATGAAAGGTTTATACACATCTCTACAAGCAGTCCCCATAATGCTCCTAGCCCCAGTCAACTACCAAGCAGTTCTTCAAGAGTAATTCCTAATAATACCAAAGTCAGAGTGCCACCATGAACTCCACTAGGTGATGAATGCAAACTCCAGACGCTGACAAATAAAGTGCCTATCAAAAAGTAAGGCCTATCATAGTAAAAATAACAGATGTAGCAAAATTAGCTTCTACTGAAATCTGCCATAATTGGCATATTTCAGCTTATTTTATATTTATACAACACTTATTTGCAAAGCCTGCCCTGTCATTTCTTCATAAATAATTAAATTTTTTATTTCACTTGGCCACTGACTTGGCAACATTTACATAAATTAATATAACCAGGCTAAGCAGTAATGATTCACATTATAAAAAAGCAAAGATGTAACAGTTGGTAATTTCCATGAAAGGCAGAGATAAAATACAAATCAAAGGTACAAATACATTTTGTTTCATATTTCAACAGTCTACAACACCTCAGAGCAGTGTTAAAACTCAAAAGCAACATTACATCAGAAAGAGGGAGAAAACAAAACCTTTCTAGCTCCAAGAAGAGACTGGAGTACAAACTATTGTATTTATTGTATAATAAAACTAAATGTTTGCAATTTTTTAAAATTTGGCTACTAATTAAACAAAGGAAAATTTATTAACAAATTCTATACTTTCCTGTAGTTAAAGTAATAAACTTCAAGATTCCACGCCTAAATAACCCTAAAATAATTTTAAGTGGCATTTTAAAGGTAGCAAAATATGCTCCAACAATATATTAAGCTCTCAACAGAAATATTTCCAATTAGTTATACAAAATGTACTGATTGAATCCAAATTGTTTTTCTGTTTTTTTCTACCTTTTCATTATTTCAAGCTCTACAGAACTAATAAGAACTATAAGAACTAATTTTTATCTGAAAAGACAATGATAATAAACATTACAATTTTGTTAAAATGCAATGAAGATTTTGGCTGCCACAAGAAGGCACGTGTGAGGCATCCCACAAAAGACATCCAGTCTTCTTCCCCAACCCAAACTTATAATAGCAAAGAAACTCTCTGCAGAGGTCCAGAAGGTCTCCAAGCCCAGTTGAGCTGAACCCTCTGTAAAAGCAAGTCTAAGACAATCCACAAGATTCCCCTAAATCTTCACATTCAAAGTATACCCTCCTGCCCTCAACCCTAAACATAACCCCAAAATGGCTTTGTCTTGTTCAGTAAGATATTGGGTGTCTTCAAAGAAGAAAAAATAAGTTCATGGATATTTCCTCAAAGTGTGTTACAGGTATGACTATGTATGCACATGTGGATGCGTGCACATTTAGGAGTGGAGACGGCATAGGACAGAGGTCCCATACTCAAAAGCTCCCAGGACCAGACATTGAATGTAATACATGAGATAACTGAGTAAAAGCTACTAGGAGTAATAAATATTATAGCACAAAGGAAAGTATATGCTCTATCAAAAAGCATTCAACTTTAGAAAAACAGTGCTGGTCGCCCAAGTGTGGTGGCTCACGCCTGTAACGCCAGCACTTTGGGAGGCCAGGAGTTTGAGACCAGTCTGGCCAACATGGTGAAACGCTGTGTGTACTAAAAATACAAAAATTAGCTGGGCGTGGTGGCAGGCACCTGTTATCCCAGCTTCTTGTGAGGCCGAGGCAGGAGAATCCCTTGAACCCAGGAGGTAGAGGTTACAGAGAGCCAAAATTGTGCCACCGCACTCCAGCCTGGGCAACAGAGCGAGATGAAAGAAAGGGGAGGGGAGAGGAGGGGACAGAGGGAGGGAGACAAAAGAGAGGGGAGATGGAAGAGAGGGGAGGGGAGGGGACGGAAGGGGAGGGGAGGAAGGAAGGAAGGAAGGGAGGGAGGGAGGGAGGGAGGGCTGGTCTAATAAAACACAGATGCAGTTGGATTCAGCAGGCAGGCCAGGTTCAGCTGCCACTTTTCAACCCTGATAATACAACAGACCAATGAATCACTGTACATCTTATTTGCTCTGAAGGTTGCAAAGGGCTCATCACAGGTTCCAACGCACTTACCTCAGGCCCACCCAGCCCAGCCCAACCTAGCTTAGCCCCCAGAAAGCTCCTCCAGGTCTTTGCCTAGGAACTGAGGCATACTAAAAAGCTTAGTGGCTGAAGAATTAAATACTTACCACTTGAGCTTCCAGCAGTAGAATACTGAGAGGTATCAAGGAATTTTCGAGGAGTAGGGAGGTTTGTAACATCAATCAGAGGAACAGAAGCATCTTTCACAAGGGAGCTGAAATGGAAAACAGCACTAGTTACCACTTTCTCCAAAACCAACTGAAGTCCTCCCACTACATGCCCCATCCTTACCACTTTTGTTTTTGTCATGAGTCCTCTTTACACTAGAACTTCAAACATCTGGATCTCCCCAGTATATTTTCAATAAAGAGGTAACTGTCACAGACAGGGGTATAAAAATGTATTGTAAGGATTCTAAGTACTTAAATTTTTATTTTGTCATTTCATTCAAAGCTGTTTAAAAAATTAGCGTAGTGTATTCTGGATCACTGGATAACCACCTTGTAATAACACTATGCCAGGCAATTTCACTATCCTCCTTTGTATCTGTATTAAATATTAATTTATCAACAAAGAAAGATCAAATGACAACATGCCATGATACTGAATAAAGGTTTAACTAGTGTTTACATATGTTTTTCAGGCTACAGTTTTTGACATATTCCAGAAGTTTACTACATTTAGTTTTCTTCAAAAGAGACTCATAAATTTCATGACGTTGATAATCACAACAATTAAAATGATTTAAGGATCTCAAACAGGTTAATTCAGTATTTGATTACCCATTTCACCTTTCCTAAGAAGGCCAAGCTCCTCATCTTAATAATTAACTTTAAATAAACTAATAAACTTTAAAGAAACTAATAAATCAACTTCCTTCAAAATAAACACATTAATTTTAAATCACGAAAACTATAAAAATCAAAATTTCAAATTAATTCCCATCTCAAAGTACCTGTTAAGTGCAAGAATGCAGGCAATGCCAAGCCAACTAAACTGTATGCCCTGCTCTCAAGAAATGGAATCGTCTCGCCACACTATCTACAACAGAAAAGCCCCTCGGAGCCAAATCCAAGGGTAGGGAAGTCAAAGCCGTAATTCTCACTTTTTAGTACTGAAATACATCATCAGTAGCACTGGCTATGGAGAGCAGGCAAAGGAAGAGCAGGGAAGCGACCAAGCCCATAGGAAAGATTTCTTCAAATGGAAGAAAGGAAGGATGTGTGCAATTGGGAACAACGTCTGCCCCCACTACAGTGATATATCCCCATCTCCCCCCTACACTTCTTTTGGAACGAATGTGCTAGGTATGTGTGTATTTATAACCCAATAAAAAACAAACATGTTCTCTCAGAGAACTTTGAAAAATAAAGTTTGTTAGGTGATAATTCAGGTTCAAGTGATAATTTCGCACTGTGTTAAAGAGCGAAATTATCACTTAAGGGTTTATTCTTTTCATTGAGTGCAAATAATGTGGGAGCCACTGTCCTAGGCCTTGAGGATCACTATGACAGTCATTAACTTCTCCCTTTTCACTTATTACAAGGAACAAGGGAATCATTACTCAAACGATTCTTCAGCATCCATTATGTGCTTGGCACTGTGCTCAGTTCTGAGGATGCGAGTATGACTAAGATATGAACTAAACCAAACAGCGTTATTTCCAAATGAGCTAAACCAAACAGCATATTTTCAATTGTTAAAATTACCCACAGGCTAATGTGAAAAGTGAAGTATGAGATATTAAAGTAACAGAAAGCATTTACCAGGAATTGAACTGGCATCCTCCCAACAACTCTTTTCCACCAATATAAACCTGTAAGTTCCCAGCCTAAACTATCTCAAGAAAATCCAACAGTCCTCAAATCCAATAACTTTTCATAATGGTTTATCTATTTATAAAATAGATAATCGATTTGTCCGTTCTTTCATGTTTTATGACTTCTTTTGTCCTCTCATTTTTTTCCACTCAGTGACGTCATCCTCTTTCACCTGCATTTTACTCACAATTAGAAAACACTTTACAGGTTCCCCTAGGCCCTGGATACAGATGCCCAAAGACACAGAGAGCTCTTTCCACCATCTTTCCATGCCACCGTAATGGTGTGCATAAATGTCCTGTCTGCTGCTTTCAAGAGCATCGACAATGCCGAAAAGAGAGGGAAACACCTGGTTCTTACTAGACCTTGTTCCAAAGTCATTGTCTGGTGTCTTCATCAACTGTGATGACAAAGTATGGGTACATGGGCGAATTTGAAATCACTGATGATCCCAGAGCTGGAAAAATTGTTGTGAACCTCACAGTGTGACCAAGTTGTTGTGAACAAGTGTGATCAGCCCCAGATTTGATGTCCAACTCAAAGATCTAGAAAAATCTAGAAAAAACACAGAATAATCTGCTCCCATACCACCAGTTTGGTTTCATTGTACTGATTTCGCTCAAATCATGGACCATGAAGAAGCAACACAAAAACACACAGGAGAGAAAATTCTGGGGTTCTTCATCTAGGGATGTAATACATATTTACAAATAAAATGCTTCAATGGACAAATGAATAAAGTAAAATAAAATTTTTTTTTTTTGAGACGGAGTCTCGCTCGGTCGCCCAGGCTGGAGGGCAGTGGCCGGATCTCAGCTCACTGCAAGCTCCGCCTCCCGGGTTTACGCCATTCTTCTGCCTCAGCCTCCCGAGTAGCTGGGACTACAGGTGCCTGCCACCTTGCCTGGCTAGTTTTTTGTATTTTTTTAGTAGAGACGGGGTTTCACCGGGTTAGCCAGGATGGTCTCCATCTCCTGACCTCGTGATCCGCCCATCTCGGCCTCCCAAAGTGCTGGGGCAATAAAAAATTTTTTAATTATAAAAAAAGACACAGGTTTATGGTACTGCTACAGAGTAAAAAAACTTTAACTTTAAATGACAGGAATAATACATTGTCTAAATATTTAAATATTTCTAGAACAAAGTGGAGGAATTATTTTCAAAGCATAAACAAAGGTATCAATCAGCAGAGAAATTCAGTTATATAGCTGGAATACTGCCTGCCACACCTAATGATGAAACAGTGCACACTGATACTTTTCAGTGCACATTGATATTTTTACGTGTATTTATAACAGTACATACTTCTATGAACATAGATGTACATGCGAATCACTTTAGATTAAATCCTACAATTATTTTCTCAGTTTTAACCTAAAAACATATTTCGGTTAAATTTAGGGTGATAAACGACTTGCCATTTCAACTCTGAAAAACATAACCTGCTGATTTTATTATCAGAGCCAGAAGGGCCCTTGAATTCCATCAATAAACTTTTAGAAAGTCAATTTACTGCAAAACTATTTTCATACACTCATCTCTCTCTCTAAAATGTTCCCTTAGGCTTCAATTTTCTCCTTTGTGAGCACTAACCCAAAGGCAAGTAACTCTGGAAATGACTTTAGTTTTGCTCCCGCTGTTTTATGAAAGGACTTAGTCTCAAAAGTTCCAGAGAAAGGGGCACACCCACTCACTTTGTGACTATAGACATGAATGAAGCTCAGCAGAAGGTAGGCGCTATTGTAGAATATCGCATTAAATAGTATGGACCTCAGTTTGCATTTCACAAGAGAGAAAAAGACCTCACCACATATCAGAGATAAAGCTGAGAAGGGATTAATTAATACCTTCAAAGGGTTTTTAATCTCTCAGAGAAAGCATTTTTTGTAAACAAAAAATAAAATAAAAATTAGACTGCTCTTTTGGAAATATTGATAGTATTTTTCATTTTAAATACATGATTACAATTTTTTATTTTAAATCCATTCAGAATCATTCATAACTGAGATCAAAAGACAGCTGATATACAGTAAATCCCTGCTAGTATAAAACAGTCCCCCCAAAATTACCAATTATATATTATGACCGAATGCATTTTGCCATTTAATAGCAACATTGGTAGAGGACAAGAAAAGTATACAACAAATTAAACCAAAAACAAGCAACAACAACCACTGCCACTGTAACCTCAAGAACTTCCTGGCCATTAACCAACCATCCAACTAGTAAAGATCTGCTTCTAAATGTTCAAAATTTCACAACATGAAAACAGTTTTTTAAGAGGGGTTAGAAGTGCTGACAGCTTATTAAACATCTACTTTTTAATTATAACATATTTCTGTTCCTTCGTTTCGCAATAAATGGGTTCAACTACGTACAAAATTTACAACTGCAACTCATTTGGCTGATTTTGTGAAACTAAAAAATGACAGAGATGAGTTGAACTTTAAGTTGTAAATCGAATTAACTGACATATTCAATTCTATAACCAGAACAGCTGGCACAGTACCTGTCAAAGAGCAAGTGCTCATAAAATTTTGTTAAATCAAACTGAGCTGAGAAATATCTGTCAAAGATAATGTGCCCTTAGTAAGAAGATTTAACTAAATAATGAAACAGGAATGGCTGGCATAGTAATTCTCAATAGTTCTAAGATCTGGTGGAACACTCAGAAAGAATAATGAATGATTTAGAGGGTATAAAAGTAAAAATGAGCCATTGTTTCAAATGACAGACCAAAGGTGAAGACATGGTAACAGAAAATAAAGTGAAGCTAAAAATTTTAAATCTAAGCAAAGAGGGGAAAAAAAAAACAACAAAAACTGAACGATAAAAAGAAAACCAACATATGTGAACAGAAAAAAAAAATCTTTAAAAGACAAAATAGGGAACAAATACAATGGAGTCAAGAACGTTCTTTACATGCCCAGAGACAAATATGGACACCAAATTTTCTCTTCCATGAGCTAGAGGATGTCCCAGGATGGCTGAGGAAGCAAGGTTAAACCAAGTATTAATCCAAGAGATCATGCAATAAATAAAAGAATTACTTTTAAACAACTTTTTAATTTTATCTGATTATAAAGGTGTAAATTCTTTCTAGAAAATACAAAAAAAAAAAAATAATCCATTCACATCATTTTGGTATATTGCCTTCCAAAACATTTTACAGAAAGGAGCATCAAGGCCAAGCACAGTGATATGCCTGTTACTTAGGAGGCTGAGGTGCAAGGATTGCTTGAAAAAAAATTTAAAAATGAGTCTCTGTCTCTCCATCCACCCCCAACATCGCACACCACAAAAATGGCACACATGCTCCTTTTTCAACATTCTTTGATCATCCTGCATAGTTTTGAATTCCAGTTTTTCCCTTCAAGCATATAGCCTAAGCATTTTCCCATTTCATTTTTAAAAATCTTCAAAAAGATCATCAGTAATTGTATTTTTTTTTTAAACACGCTCATGATGTATACAGGAAATAAAAGAATTTCTACTTCCCTATTCCCCACCTCACATTTCCATTTCTCACAAGTAATTCCTTTTGTCAGTGTTTTGACATTATCTGTCTGGACATTTTCTATACACATACAAATATTTATACCAACATATAAAGTATACATATTTAAGTTTCTATCTTTTCAATCTTTCACAAATAGGTTCGTACTATCTATGCTATTTTTCAATTTGCTTTTGGGACCCAAAAATGCACCTTAGAAACCTTTCCACATCAGCACATAGAGACCATTATCATTCAAGTTCTATAATTACATGGTATCAATATACCATACTCCTCTTGATGAACATTTAAGCTGCATATTTTTGTTGTTCTTACCAACAATGTCACAATGAATATCTTGTTACATATATTTTTATGAACTGGTACTGTTTTTGTAGGATGTAGACCTAGAAACAAAATTCCCTGGACAAAGAATATGCAAATTTATTTTCCAAAAAGGCATACTGGTTATTCCACCATTAAGAGAAAGGTATGCATTTCCGCCATCTTTGCCATCATAACATGCTATCAATGTCTTTGAACAAAAAATTGCATTTAATTTTTCAAAAGTGTATTTCTCTGACTACTCATGATATTGAACAATCTTATGTTTATTAGCCATTTGCATTTTTAATCTATGAACAGTCTATATCCCTTTTTACTAAGCTTACAAATATCTGCATGCTTTAGATATTAAAGCGTTATATGACATACATATATTTTCTCAGAGTGTAGTTTATCCTCTGACTTCGTTTTACTAAAGGTAAGTTTTGGGTTTTTAAATGGCTAAACCATTTAATATATTTCTTTATGTCTTCTGATATGCTTGGAAAAGGCTCCTCCACACATATCCTTCTATAAGTTTTTCTAATGCTAATACAGTGTTATGTGATTTTTACATCTGGCTGAATTATTTGTACATAAGAGGTAGGCATCTAAATTTATTTTCTTCAAATTAACAGTCAATTGTCTGAACACTATATAATAAATAGCCTTCATTACCCCCAGTTGACTTGAACTATTGTTCAAAAATACCAAAGTCCATAGATCCTGGGGTCTATTTCTCAACTCTACTTTGTCTCACCCATCTGATTTTCTATTTGCATGTCTGTACTGTTTTCTTTTTTAAAAAAATTTTGTTTTTGCATGTCTGTACTGTTTTGACTAAAACAGTTTTACAATATGCTTTGATATCACATAAGAAATGCCCCCCTCATAACCTCCCTTCACAATTCTTTTAAACAAGTCTTACGCATGTATTCATCCATGTGAACTTTAGATTTCATTTGACAGTTTCAAAATTTTCAACTGGAATTTAACTGGAACTGACATCTTCATGAGCTAAGAACAAGGACAGTCTCACCATTTATTTGTTTCATTTCCTCCAAATAAAATATTTATTATTTTTTGTATGTGAGTATGTACCTTTCTTTCATTTGTCAATTCTACTACCTATTTTCTACTTCGAAAATGTCTAGTAGTCTTTATACGTAAGTGCCTTCACGTGATTTCCTTTGTTTTCTCCCGCAGTAGAAATTTGTTGGGTGTTTGTTTTGGCTACCAAACATCTGAACAGTCCATCCCCACTGACTGCATCAAAGCAAAAAGAAGGCCCCACTTCCTACTATGGAAGCTGAAGGAGGCCAGGCATTACCAGGCTCAGCAAACTGGATGCTTGAATCCAGAACTTTGAATCTTGAAGAGATAAAGGAAAGATGCAGGGACATTTAGAGATCATTTACAGAAGAATTAAAATCCAGCTACTATGGGCAGGGTGCCAGCAAAAATAGCAACCCAAACAGACCCTTCCTGTGGCTTGTCTAAGACTGTGTGTGCTCAGCTGCTTAATCTCCGTTGGTTCCTACTGGGTTTTAGAGCCTGATTATACAGACTTCCCATAGATTCCGTGAACAACCTGATAACTTTCCAATAAATTCTTTTCCTATTTTTGTTACCCAGACTGATTTCCTCTATTTGCAATCAAGAATCTTGGCATATAATGAAACCATTTAACCATTTTTTGTTTTTCTCTCATCAACAGAGGACCTTGAAGGACACAATGTTATTCTAGGACCTTCTGTACGTCATTTCACTTAAAGTTACAGCTTCATTTCACTTAAAGTCACAGTTTCCAAGTACCTACTGAGAGCATTAAGTGAGAATTTACTGTGCAGGCAGATTCAGGGTTCAGTACTATCTGCAGTTTCAGGTACCTACTGTGGGTCTTGGAACATATCCCCTGCTGACAAAGGAGGGCTGCAGTACAATATCCTTTGTAATACAGAACATTTTTATTTGTCTTCTCTATTGATTTTTAAATATAAAAATCTTTAAATATACATATCTAGATCAATAAAAACAAAATTAAACATTTTCTCTAATTACTAAAGTCCAAAACAAAACTTCACCCTCATCTTAAGCAAGAATTCAGCATTCCTTTCTCCTAACTATCCAAATTTCCTAGTCACTATTAACTGAGTAAAAAGTGATATAAATTCTGTTTACTATTAGAGAGTACTCCTTGACTACATAGACCTTTTTTTGTTTTTTTTTGTTTGTTTTTTTGTTCTGTCACCCAGGATGGAATACAGTGACGTAATCTCAGCTCAATGCAACCTCCACTTCCTGGGTTCAAGTGATTCTCCTGCCTCAGCCTCCTGAGTAGCTGGGACGACAGGCACGTACCACCATGCCTGGCTAACTTATATTTTTAGTAGAGATGGGGTTTTACCATGTTGACCAGGCTGGTCTCAAACTCCTGACCTCAAGTGATCCTCCCACCTCAGACTCCCAAAGTTTATTACAGGCATGAGCCATCATGCCTGGCCGACCTTTTTTTCAACAATGGTTTTTAGCTGATATTCTCAATCTTGCAAAAATATATTTTTCAGTTACTTACAAATATACACGTACATATTTAACAGTATGTGGCCCTCAAAGTTGTTTCAAATTACCTACAACTTTATTGTTCTCTGGTTGTAATTTTGATGTAGGTCTTACAGTTTACCTCTGAGAATTTTGCTCAGAAAAAGAATACTCATGTTTTTTTATTATAAATTCATATCTGAGAATGTCTCTCTATCACCTACACATATCAATGTCCCCTTGGCTGGGTAGAGAAGTCTTTGATCCCAACTCTTCTCCATTCAGCTTTATAGACTTTGTTCTATTGTCTTCTGGCGTTAGTATTCAGCAAATCCTGGTGAGCCTGATTTTTGCTCCTTTCTGTGTAACTGAACTGGTTTTAAGTGTATAAAAAGAAGACCAAATAACAGTGGTCTGAGTAAAACAAAACTTCCTCTCATATTAAAGAAGTACCCCATCCAGGCCTAGAAAAGAGGTTCAAGGTGATCACGGAGTTTCGGATGTGGCTTCTATCCTCAAGGTCACCTTGTGTCTAGGATGGCTTGATGGCACCAATCTATGTCCCAGATAGAAAGTAAAGAAAGGCAAATGAGGGGTAAAAGAGTGAGCATACCAGTTTAATTGGTATCTTTGAAAAATTAATGACCTCCCCATTCAACAGCTTGCAAACTGAAGTCCCACTAATCGCCCTCTAGCTATATGGGAGGATGGAAAATGCAGCCTTTTAGCTGGGCCAATAGCCACCAGGAATGAAATAAAGATTGTCATTAAAAATGAAGGGAAGAATGGATATTGGGTGGGCAAATAATTATCTCTATCACTTCAGATCACATAATATTTCTTCCCGGTGCTTATAAAATTTGTTTTGGAAAATCATAAAAATTTCCAGATTATATCAAAGAGTAACTTTTTTTATTAAGTTTTTTATTAACTTTACCTTAAATTCTTTCAACTTGCAGACTTGTTTTTCTGTTTAAGTGGGTTTCTTTATTTATACTCTAATTATTGCTTCTGATCCCCTGAGTTCACTCCCGCTGCCATAATAAAGTTAACACAGACTGGATAGCTTAGACAACAGAAATTTACTTTCTCACAGTTCTGCAGGCCGGAAGTCTGTGATCAAGGTGTGGGCGTGGCTGGTTTCTTCTGAGACCTCTCTCCTTTGCTTGTAGGTGACCATCTTCTCCCTGTGTCTTCACATGGTCTTTCCTCCAAGTGTGTCAAATTTCCTTTTTAAAAGGACATCAGGCCTACTGGATTAGGGCCCACACTAATGACCTCATTTCAACTTAGTCACTTCCTAAAACACCCTATTTCCAAATACAGTCATATTCTGAGGTACTGGGGATTAGGATTTCAATATATGAATTTTAGGGAGAATATAATTCAGCCCCAAACACTATCATTTTAGTGTGATCCTCTGGAAACCCTAAAATCACTGGATTGGCCACTGTTCATCTTCCATATTTATCATCTTCCTTTTGGCATCTTGTCTTTTTCCTCTTCATCATGAGAAAAGTTTTCCCTCCACATCAGTGATTCAGATCTTCTCTCTAAAGTTTTAAAGACTTAAATTTCCCTACTTCATTTTGGTTTCCTTACATGTTTTCCATGTTTTTGTTAGCTCTGTTAGCATCTCTCCTCACTCTGTTCTTGTAACTCCTGGTTACTGTTTTCATATAAGCTATGCGCCTGCTGCATACAACCACAAAATCTCAATAATGTTCAACAATAAGCATATATTTTGGGGGTTGGTTGATGCAGGCTAGGCAGGTCTGCTGATCTTCAGTCAGTTCCATGTGTCTCTCGCCCTTCTCCTGGGACCAACAGCAAGACAATGGCAGAAGCACGAGAGGCCACACTCAACAGCATAAGCACATTTGAAGCCCCTGCTTGTGTCATGTACCCTAATGATGGCAAAAGCCAAAGCCCCAAAACCAAAGGGTAGGAAATACTACTCCTCACACTAAAGTAGAGGGGAAAGGAGTGATTATTCTGAATAGTCTACTACATCGTGTTTCTTATATTTTTTGAGAAACTTTGAGCTTAAGTCTCTTAAATGTTTCTTGCTTGCTTTACATAAATTTTTTTTAAATAAATGTTCTTCCTCTGAGACCTCAAAATAATGCTCATTTTCCCTTATAATATAGAATATTTTCACAGGACTCATAGTGATTTTATTACTTAACCTTGTATGGGAAGAAATCTCTTCAGATCTGCTATTTATCACCAGGCATTGTAGAAAGAATTCCTTAGCACTTCCCCTACCCACCACTTCACTCTCTGCTGAGGTACTGACAGATACCGTACTCAGAGCTAGCCTTGAAGTTATGTGTCAGATACATATCAAATCTGTGTGCCCGGCAGAAGTATTTCTAGTGCCCATCTGCTGAAAAGAGGTAGAAACTTCTCTTTCTCTGTCAGGGTCTCTGATTAAACTGAAGCATCACATGCAAATTTGGCATTTTTTGTTCAAACAGGGTAAGAAAGACTTCATTCCCAGTGTGCATTGATTCCAGTACTCTTCTTGTCTATATCTGAATGAAAAAGCGTCAACATGTATATTTCAGTAGACAGTGCTAAAATGCCCTCTGAAAAGATCTATTCTAAAGAAATGTTGGAAGGACATGTACCATGCACAGCTATCTAACATGCTAAAAACTCCAATGTTCTATCATCTTAAGATCTAGTCTTATTCCCTACCAGGCCTCTACTAACCTAATGAATTTCTTGAGACTACCCAGGCCATTAAATATAGGGCTATGCTACAACCAACCAAGGAATAAAAGTGTTCTCTCTGAACCTTTCCTTAACTATTCCAGAAAAAGGACAACCTAAAGCTGAACATAACCCTAAGTAACAAAGAATCTTATTCAATCAATACATCTATATTTCTTTTTGTCATTTTTTTTAAGAGACAGGGTCTCTGTCTCTGTCACCCAGGCTAGAGTACAGTGGAGAAATCATAGCTCACTGCAGCTCAAACTCCTGGGCTCAAGCCATCCTCTCATCTCAGCCTCTGGAGTAGCTAGGATTACAGGTGCACACCACTATATCCAGCTAATTTTGGCCTATTTTTTGTAGAGACAGGGTCTTGCTCTGTTGTCCAGGCTGGTCTTGAACTCCTAGGCACAAGCGATCCTTCCACCTTGGCCTTTCAAAGTGCTGGGATTACAAGCGTAAGCCACTGCACCCAGCCAATATATCCACATTTCTTAATTAGGCTGACTTCACAGTCCAATTTAAGAATTTTTCAACTTCCTTCTGAGACGTACCAATGTCTCTGATCCAGAATATGAGACCCACAGTAAATTACTCTTATATATCCTCACAGAAAAGGACCATAATGAATGTAGAATGAATGAATGAACAAACTTCAAATGTCAGCCTCTCAGAACATGGAGTATTTGCTATTATAAAACCATCCTGAAGTTTCAGAGACAGTACATTAAAGGAAAAATAAACTACAACAACATTCTGGAAAACAAAAAATATTCCTTCTAATCCTACACTGCCACAAGACACTTATAGCAAAGAGCCTCTTTAACCTCATTTTCCCCTTTTCCTTGTTACGCTGCACAACTCGGCTAGTCGATTTGATGTATAGGTGCCGGTGTAGTTCATCTATGAGAACCAAATGGAGGTTCATCTTCTTGCTGTGAAGCTCTAGTCGAAGGTCACTCAGTCCTTCCACCTGGAGCAGGGGGCCCTCCAAAGACTCAACTGCTGACACCTGAAAAGATAAAAAAAAAAAAAGAAAGAAAGAAATTAAGTACAACTTAATAACCTGGCAATATTGTAAATAAGAAAGATATCTTAAAAAGATACTAACAAAAGGGAGCTTATGAGAACTTTATCAGCATATCCAAGACTTTGCAGAGTATAATGTGGCTAGGGGAGAGTTTTTCTCACCTTAGATAATGATAAAACAGTCTTGACAAAGATAAACATGAAAGCATACACAGCACCACAGCAAACTATTTATGCCCACACACGCCCATCAATGGACACATGTAAAGAGACCTCCCTATTTAAATGATACTCTCATTCACATTCTCACAGGAATCCCATGTACTAATGGTTTAATCAACTTTTACTCAAAGTTAGCTTTTTTAAACTAAGGCTTTAAAAAAAGCACACTATATAAATGTTTTAAAAAGAACTTGTTCTCACAGCAATCATGACTCTTTATGCTTACCAAGAGTCGGGCTCTCTCTCACTCTTTTACAAATACACATCATACAGAGGTAAATACATTTTTTTATATGAATGCTACAAGTGGACAATAGTAGTCATCACCTCTCCTTGTCCTGATTCAGTTTAATAGAAGAAATGGGAAATGAACGGTGACTGGAAGACATAACATAAAGAGGAAGATACTCCTGGTACAAAGTGGTTTGGGAGATTTTCAAGGCAAAAGGACTGTATAAATCAAACTGGTATAGGAATGCCTACAATAAATGGAGAACATGAAGGCTTCAGGGAACCTGGAGCAACCCACTCACTTTGAAACACAAAGTGACATCTGCAAAGGGAAAAAAAAAAAAAAAAGACAGCATGCATGATATGATCCCATTTATTCATGTACACAAAATTACGTTTGTTTTTATGTATAAAGATCTTGTATCTTTTCAAAGAAAAAAACTTAAAGAGCATACTCTAGGTGCTATTCTTTGAGAGAAAATAGAAATGACAGGATGAGCTTAGAGGGAAAGAACACAAGTGAGCTCCCTCAGGGATGAAATGCTATGTGTGTTATTCCCTGCGTAGGTTATACTAAATATTCATAATAGGTACAGATAAAGGAAATAACTAATGATACTTCAGGGTAAAACCCTTAAATGTAATTCTGGATACAAACACGCTCCTAAAGAATGAACCGTTTACACTAAAACAATAGGTAATTAAAGCCATGAAACACATTGGTGATCAAAAATGTTGATCACACATCTACAGCATTCTAAGGAGTCATTTAGGAGTTTGTGGACAGTGAAGAAAGAAATCTTTGTAGCTGCCCAATATAAACCAGCCTGAAATGGTAAAGAAAATGTGATGGCTTACCCACAACCACATCACTTGTTTTGTGATGTGCTATAATCAAATGTCAGTAGCAAATAAGTTTCCTTAAGTTAACCAAGAAAGAATCAAGGAATGTAAGAGTGACAAGCCCTGGGCCAGCTCTGCCCTCTGAAGCCTACCAGTTCATTTTCACGCTGACTTGCAACTGCCCCTGCTATGAGAGGCCCTGGGCCCAGAGCAAGCTGCCAGCAATTCCAAATGGAAAGGCAGCCTCACAAAATGACCAGTGTCCCCAAGGAGGAAAAAACAACAACAAATTCATTTACACTTATGCCCTAAAATGGATTTTAACTCGGGTCTCTAGCAGAGAAAAGAGGATGCATTAACCTCTAGTGACACTGAGATCCAAAAAACGAAAAATAATTTGGTAAATCACTGGCCCATCATGTAGCCTTATCCCTTAAGGTAATTAAATCCAGCTGAGATATTTAAGCTTAAAAACCACCCACTGCACATCCACACTTGATTTGTTTGTAGGAATTTACATGAAGATTTTTAACCCAAACA
Source organism: Rhinopithecus roxellana (assembly GCF_007565055.1). Lineage (NCBI taxonomy): Eukaryota > Metazoa > Chordata > Mammalia > Primates > Cercopithecidae > Rhinopithecus > Rhinopithecus roxellana. The sequence continues at coordinate 59,971,379 of NC_044554.1, forward strand.
GTACATGGTCCAAATACAGAATTTTATGACAAGTGTCAACTTTCAAAGCCACCTAATTAAATTAAAAGTAAAAATTCAGGTACAACACTTAGCACAGTGCCTGGCACCTCCTCAATGCTTACTGAAATTATTTTTAAGAGTACCTATTTATTCCATGAGTAAAGAAACCTCAGAGGGTATTCCCAACATGTTTTAGTGAAGCAATTTCAGTAAGTGTTCCTTCCTTCTTTGAGCCATTGTAACCATTTAAATGACAAACTTTGAATATATTTCCTTGACCCAAAATACAAGTAAAATTAACATATATATTATCAAAGGTAGTCTCAGAACTTCAAAAATTTGAAAACCTTACCACAAAAGAGAAAAGAGAATAGTGTCTTATTTCTATAAGAAATCACTGTTTTATTTTCTGGCCTTCACTTATTAATAGTCTATTTATAAAGCTGTAATTATGGAAGCTGGACAAGGCCACTATCTTCCCTTACTCTAACCATACTAAGTGGTACTCAAACCAATTTAAAGAAAATAGTTGTCAATGCAACATTTGCTCTCTAGAATATATATTTAGAAACCTAACATTTACCTTTTTCTGTTTTTATGAGATGGAGTCACCCTGTCGCCGATGCTGGAGTGCAGTGGCGCAATCTCGGCTCACTGCAACCTCCGCCTCCGGGGTTCAAGCAATTCTCCTGCCTCAGCCTCCCGAGTAGCTGGGATTACAGAAGCCTGACACCATGCCCAACTAATTTTTTGTATCTTTAGTAGAGACAGAGTTTCACCATGTTGAACAGACTGGTCTCAAACTCCTGACCTCATGATCCACCCACCTCAGCCTCCCAAAGTGCTGGGATTACAGGTGTGAGCCACTGCGCCCAGCCCTAACATTTATCTTATCTGGTTTTAAGGAGTTGGAAACATAAAGTTCACCCACAAAGGAACAGTTGGTGAGGTAGCAGTCAACCCAACAGACTACCACCTCTGACCTGACCGTCAATTCTGTTGTACTGGGGAGGTGCAGTTTCCAGGTATTTACTAAGACTTGAGATTTACTAGAAATAATAATCATCTGTATTTAGGAATGTGCATAACTAATAATAAAAAGATTGTTTTAATATATGGGAAGTGGTCACTGTATAAATTACTGCACTTTTCCAAATGTAATGACCACAGAGTACCTTTTAAATAACACACTGATGAAAGATTAACAGAAATTTAAGAGATGCAGTTGGATTAATGTAGACAGCAATAAAATAATTTCACAGGGTAGCTACTATAAGAAATTATTTAAAAAGGGGGGATGGTTCCAAGATGGCTGAACAGGAACAGCTCCAGGCTACAACTCCCAGCATGAGTGACACAGAAGATGGGGGATTTCTGCATTTCCAACTGAGGTACCGGGTACATCTCACTAGGGCGTGTCGGACAATGGATGCAGGACAGTGGGTGCAGCCTACAGAGCGAGAGTCAAAGCAGGGCAAGGCATCACCTCACCTAGGAAGTGCATGATAAGGGAATTCCGTTCCCTAGCCAAGGGAAACCATGACACACAGCACCTGGAAAATCGGGTCCCCTCCACCCTAATACTGCATTTTTCCAAGGGTCTTAGCAAACGGCACACCAGGAGATTATATCCGGGTCCTGGCTCGGAGGGTCTCACGCCCACGGGGCCTCCCTCATTGCTAGCACAGCAGTCTAAGATCTAACTACAAGGGGGCAGCTAGGCTGGGGGAGGGGCGCCCACCATTGCAGAGGCTTGGGTAGGTAAACAAAGCAGCCAGGAAGCTCAAACTGGGTGGAGCCCACCTCAGCTCAAGGAGGCCTGCCTGCCTCTGTAGACTCCACTTCTGGGGACAGGGCATAGCCGAACAAAAGGCAGCAGAAACCTCTGCAGATTTAAGTGTCCCTGTCTGACAGCTTTTAAGACAGTAGTGGTTCTCCCAGTACGGAGTTTGAGATATGAGAACCGACAGACTGCCTCCTCAAATGGGTCCCTGACCCCCAAGTAGCCAAACCAGGAGGCACTCCCCAGTGGGGCAGACTGACACCTCACATGGCCAGGTACCCCTCTGAGACGAAGCTTCCAGAGGAACGATCAGGCAGCAACATTTGCTGTTCAGCAACATTCGCTCTTCTGCAGCCTCTGCTGCTGATACCCAGCAAACAGGGTCTGGAGTGGACCTCCAGCAAACTCCAACAGACCTGCAGCTGAAGGTCCTGACTGTTAGAAGGAGAACTAACAAACAGAAAGGACATTCACACCAAAACCCCATCCATACGTCACCATCACCAAAGACCAAAGGTAGATAAAACCACAAAGATGGGGAAAAAACAGAGCAGAAAAGCTGAAAATTCTAAAATCCAGAGCACCTCTCCCCCTCCAAAGGAATGCAGCTCCTCGCCAGCAAGGGAACAAAGCTGGATGGAGCATGACTTTGATGAGTTGAGAGAAGAAGGCTTCAGACCATCAAACTTCTCCAAGCTAAAGGAAGAAGTTCGAACCCATCGCAAAGAAGCTAAAAACCTTGAAAAAAGATTAGACAAACGGCTAACTAGAATAACCAGTGTAGAGAACTCCTTAAATGACCTGATAGAGCTGAAAACCATGGCACAAGAACTATGTGACAAATGCACAAGCTTCCGTAACCGATTCGATCAACTGGAAGAAAAGGTATCAGTGATTGAAGATCTAATGAATGAAATGAAGCAAGAAGACAAGATTAGAGAAAAAAGAGTAAAAAGAAACAAACAAAGCCTCCAAGAAATATGGGACTATATGAAAAGACCAAATCTACATCTGATTGGTGTACCTGAAAGTGAAGGGGAGAATGGAACCAAGTTGGAAAACACTCTGCAGGATATTATCCAGGAGAACTTCCCCAACCTAGCAAGGCAGGGTAAAATTCAAATTCAGTAAATACAGAGAGCACCACAAAGATATTCCTCAAGAAGAACAACTCCAAGACACATAATTGTCAGATCCACTAAAGTTGACATGAAGGAAAAAATGTTAAGGGCAGCCAGAGAGAAAGCTTGGGTAACCCACAAAGGGAAGCCCATCAGACTAACAGCACATCTCTGGGAAGAAGCTCTACAAGCCAGAAGAGACTGGGGGCCAATATTCATCATTCTTAAAGAAAAGAATTTTAAACCCAGGATTTCATATCCAGCCAAACTATGTTTCATAAGTGAAGCAGAAATAAAATCCTTTACAGACAAGCAAATGCTAAGAGATTTTGTCACCACCAGGACTGCCCTACAAAAGCTCCTGAAGGAAGCACTAAACATGGAAAGGAACAACCAGTACCAGCCACTGCAAAAATATGTCAAAATGTAAAGACCATCGATGCCAGGAAGAAATTGCATCAACTAATGAGCAAAATAACCAGCTAACATCATAATGACAGGATCAAATTCACACATAACAATGTTAACCATAAATGTAAATGGGTTAAATGCTCCAATTAAAAGACACAGACTGGCAAACTGGATAAAGAATCAAGACCCATCATTGCGCTGTATTCAGGAGACTCATCTCACATGCAGAGACACACGTAGGCTAAAAAACAAAGGGATGGAGGAAGATCTACCAAGCAAATGGAAAACAAAAAAAAAGGCAGGGGTTGCAATCCTAGTCTCCGACAAAACAAACTTTAAACCAACAAAGATCAAAAGAGACAAAGAAGGCCATTACATAATGGTAAAGGGATCAATTCAACAAGAAGAGCTAACTATCCTAAATATATAGGCACCCAATACAGGAGCACCCAGATTTATAAAGCAAGTCCCTAGAGACCTACATAGAGACTTAGACTCCCACACAATAATAATGGGAGACTTTAACACCCCACTGTCAACAGTAGACAGATCAAGGAGACAGAAAGCTAACAAGGATATCCAGGAATTGAACTCAGCTCTGCATGAAGGGACCTAATAGACATCTAAAGAACTCTCCATGCCAAATCAACAGAATACACATTCTTCTCAGCACCACATTGCACTTATTCCAAACTTGACCACATAGTTGGAAGTAAAGCACTCCTCAGCAAAGGTAAAAGACAGAAATTATAACAAACTGTCTCTCAGACCACAGCACAATCAAACTAGAACTCAGGATTAAGAAACTCACTCAAAACCGCTCAACTACATGGAGACTGAATAACCTGCTCCCGAATGACTGCTGGGTACATAACGAAATGAAGGCAGAAATAAAGATGTTCCTTGAAACCAATGAAAACAAAGATACAACATACCAGAATATCTAGGACACGACACATTTAAAGTAGTGTGTAGAGGGAAATTTATAGCACTAAATGCCCACAAGAGAAAGCAGGAAAGATCTAAAATTGACACCATAACATCACAATTAAAAGAACTAGAGAAGCAAGAGAAACACATTCAAAAGCTAGCAGAAGGCAAGAAATAACAGATCAGAGCAGAAATGAAGGAGATAGAGACACAAAAAACCCTTCAAAAAATCAATGAATCCAGGAGCTGGTTTTTTGAAAAGATCAACAAAATTGATACACCACTAGCAAGACTAATAACGAAAAAAAGAGAGAAGAATCAAATAGACACAATAAAAAAATGAAAAAGGGGACCCCACAGAAATACAAACTACCATCAGAGAATACTATAAACACCTCTACGCAAATAAACTAGAAAACCTAGAAGAAACGGATAAATTCCTGGACACTTAACACTCTCCCAAGACTAAACCAGGAAGAAGTTGAATCCCTGAATAGACCAATAATAGGCTCTGAAATTGAGGCAATAATTAGTAGCTTACCAACCAAAAAAAGTTCAGGACCAGACGGATTCACAGCTGAATTCTACCAGAGGTACAAACAGGAGCTGGTACCATTCCTTCTGAAACTATTCCAATCAACAGAAAAAGAGGGAATCCTCTTCTAACTCATTTTATGAGGCCAGCATCATCCTGATACCAAAGTCTGACAGAGACAGAACAAAAAAAGAGAATTTTAGACCAATATCCCTGATGAACATTGATGCAAAAATCCTCAATAAAACACTAGCAAACCGAATCCAGCAGCATATCAAAAAGCTTATCCACCACGATCAAGTGGGCTTCATCCCTGGGATGCAAGGCTGGTTAAACATACGCAAATCAACAAACGTAATCCAGCATATAAACAGAACCAAAGACAAAAACCACAAGATTATCTCAATAGATGCAGAAAAGGCCTTTGACAAAATTCAATGGCCCTTCATGCTAAAAACTCTCAATAAATTAGGTATTGATGGGATGTATCTCAAAATAATAAGAGCTATTTATGAAAAATCCACAGCCAATATCCTACTGAATAGGCAAAAACTGGAAGCATTCCCTTTGAAACCTGGCACAAGACAGGGATGCCCTCTCTCACCACTCCTATTCAACACAGTGTTGGAAGTTCTGGCCAGGGCACTCAGGCAGGAGAAAGAAATAAAGGGTATTCAGTTAGGAAAAGAAGAAGTCAAATTGTCCCTGTGTACAGATGAGAGGACTGTATATCAAGAAAACCCTATCGTCTCAGCCCAAAATCGCCTTAAGCTGATAAGCAACTTCAGCAAAGTCTCAGGATAGAAAATCAATGTGCAAAAATCACAAGCATTCTTATACACCAGTAACAGACAAGCAGAGAGCCAAATCATGAATGAACTTCCATTCACAATTGCTTCAAAGAGAATAAAATACCTAGGAATCCAACTTACAAGGGATGTGAAGGACCTCTTCAAGGAGAACTACAAACCACTGCTCCATGAAATAAAAGAGGACACAAACAAATGGAAGAACATTCCATGCCCATGGATAGGAAGAATCAGTATCGTGAAAATGGCCATACTGCCCAAGGTAATTTATAGATTCAATGCCATCCCCATCAAGCTACCAATGACTTTCTTCACAGAACTGGAAAAAACTACTTTAAAGTTCATATGGAACCAAAACAGAGCTCACATTGCCAAGTCAATTCTAAGCCAAAACAACAAACCTGGAGGCATCACACTACCTGACTTCAAATTATACTACAAGGCCACAGTAACCAAAACAGCACAGTACTGGTAACAAAACAGAGATATAGACCAATGGAACAGAACAGAGCCCTCAGAAATAATACCACACACCTACAACCATCTGATCTTTGAAAAACCTGACAAAAACAAGAAATGGGAAAAGGATTCCCTATTTAATAAATGGTGCTGGGAAAACTGGCTAGCCATATGTAGAAGGCTGAAACTGGATCCCTTCCTTACACTTTATATGAAAATTAATTCAAGATGGATTAGAGACTTAAATGTTAGACCTAAAACCATAAAAACCCTAGAAGAAAACCTAGGCAATACCATTCAGGACATAGGCATGGGCAAGGACTTCATGTCTAAAACACCAAAAGCAACGGCAACAAAAGCCAAAATTGACAAATGGGATCTAATTAAACTAAAGAGCTTCTACACAGCAAAAGAAACTACCATCAGAGTGAACAGGCAACCTACAGAATGGGAGAAAATCTTTGCAATCTACTCATCTGACAAAGGGCTAATATCCAGAACCTACAAAGAACTCAAACAAATGTACAAGAAAAAAACAAACAACCCCATCCAAAAGTGGGCAAAGGATATGAACAGACACTTCTCAAAAGAAGACATTTATGCAGCCAACAGACAAATGAAAAAATGCTCATGACTCATCATCAGAGAAATGCAAATCAAAACCATCTCACACCAGTTAGAATGCTGATCATTAAACAGTCAGGAAACAACAGGTGCTGGAGAGGATGTGGAGAAACAGGAACACTTCTACACCGTTGGTGGGACTGTAAACTAGTTCAACCATTGTAGAAGATAGTGTGGCAATTCCTCAAGGATCTAGAACTAGAAATACCATTTGACCCAGCCATCCCATTACTGGGGATATACCCAAAGGATTATATAAATCATGCTGCTATAAAGACACATGCGCACATATGTTTATTGCGGCACTATTCACAATAGCAAAGACTTGGAACCAACCCAAATGTCCATCAATGACAGACTGGATTAAGAAAATGTGGCACATATACACCATGGAATACTATGCAGCCACAAAAAAGGATGAGTTCATGTCCTTTGTAGGGACATGGATGAAGCTGGAAGCTATCATTCTCAGCAAACTATCGCAAGAACAGAAAACCAAACACCGCATGTTCTCACTCACAGGTGGGAATTGAACAATGAGAACACTTGGACACAGGAAGGGTAACCATCACACACCAGAGCCTGTTGTGGGGTGGGGGCAGGGGGGAGGGAGAGCATTAGGAGATATACCTAATGTAAATGACGAGTTAATGGGTGCAGCACACCAACATGGCACATGTATACATATGTAACAAACCTGCACGTTGTGCACATGTACCCTAGAACTTAAAGTATAATAAAAAATAAAAAAATAAAAGAATTATGAGAAAAATAGTAAAAAAAAAAAAAAGAAATTATAAAAAAACAGGCTTATAAGTGTGACACACAACACTGAATAATGTCACAAATATTATTAAAATTACAAGATAAAACATAGCAGATGAAAGACCAAACAGACAACATCCACAGTATAGTGAATTGGTAAATGCTGTCTATTCCTCCATTCACAAATCGAACACCATGCATTCATGTACCAAATGATCTCTAATATGACGTCCTAGAATTATCAGGTATATCTCACAGTGTCTTAAAGTTAGATTACTATATAATAATGATTCACCTAAATGTATTTAAATTCTTCATACAGATAGATATAGGTAGTTTTACATGTATTTTGGAGGAAAAAAGATATCACTACCAGTGAATTTTTTCACAGAACACCTATTACCATCTAATAGAATATTAATGTTCTAGTCAATACAGTTGGAAACTGCTCAGATAGATAATAGAAATCTGTTTTAGAGCTGAAAATAAATATTTCCTTTAGGATTATGAAGATAAGCAAACATTTTCCAAATGTTTTATCACATGATATTGAACAGGAAAGCATGTTTTGCTATTAGAAACCTATCCATGTAAGAAAACAAAAATTATGTTTCTATAACTAAAAGAATAGGTCAAACACACAGTTAAAATGTATATAATCAAGAATTCAAAAACATTTCCCTGAGTTGAGATATAAGTCTACAACAAAAGAAAATATTTGCAATTAGGAACCACCATACCCTTAAATTTTCTTTCCCAATGTCTATTTCTCAACTTCATTTTAGTGTAAAACATAGGAAATAATTATTTCATAGTTAAATGCTTGTCTTTAGCCAATCTTAATCATGCTTATCAGGTAAAAAGATCTAGCTTGTGTCCTGACATGAACCACTGTAAATATCTTGGAGGAACACTAAACTTGGCCATTCTCAGCAGCTGCTTTGTTGAAGAAATGTTGTAAAAGAAACTACTGATCTTTTAATTTTTCTAGTTGAGGTGAGTAAGACACACAAAGGTAAATGACATGAGTAACTGTTTCTGAATAGAAATAAGGTTCAAGCCAAAAAAAGAAGAAAAATTTGTGTATAAACAAAAAACACAACTGATAACTAAATCATCTGGTAGCTAATGAATATGCTTATTTTGGCAACACTGTTTCCTAAGGAAAGCAAATGTATTGCCATTGTTGAATCCAAAACAAATATTTCCTTGAGGACTCTGAAAATTATATGGTTCCAAAATGTTTTATCACTTTTCACTAGGTCAGTAAATCTCCCTTAAGGAAGCATTTTTCTAGGAAGACAACATAACCATTCTGAAAATGTTGCCATGGTCTACCTTGGAGTTGCAGTAAAAAACATATGAAATTAGGCTACTCCAGAAAATTGATACCTTCTCCCTTCTTACATATATATAAGACACAGTTAAACAAACTTGTTCAGCAGTCTCAACTATTTAATAAATAAGAACACTGCAAAATCTCTGGCTATGAACAAAAGAAACATGCCCTGAAGCCCTAGATTTACTTAGTGCCCAGGTCACCCACCTGCTGCTGCCTGCCCCTGCACTGCTGGAAGGCAACCTCCAGTGGTTTTAGGCCCTGCTTCCCTAGAGGGCCTCCACCCCCAAGTGTCCACCTTCAGGATCAGGGAGTCCTGGGTGGGCACAAGAAGCCTCCAGGTCTCCCAGTGAATGCGGAATGATTCCGACTCAGGTCTAAGCAAGCAGCGAAGATATTTATCACACAGGAGTCAAGAATCCCAGATCATTCACTCACCAACTATTTCTACTTTGCTACATGTTATTCTTCCCAAGGCAGAAACTTTTATCTTTATCAGACAGAAACTAGTAAAACAAACCATGCAGGTTAGGAAAAAAAAAAAAAAAAATATATATATATATATATATGGTATCTATGGTTATTTCCTATGGTCCAACCTCACAGCTGTAGCAGCAAGTCTGAAAGCTTTGATACATCTGGGACATCACAGCACTTTTTGCAAAACATTGTAGCCTTTATAGAACTCTATGTATTTAACTGCAGCAGATAAACTAGGAACAATTTTACTAGTAGAATATACCACAATATATATGTATGTGACATAAATGTGCAAGCAAGTGAACCCAAAAATCCCAACTGTTAATATAAACCTAATAACATCATCCACATAACTTTTGTTTACAGCATGACACCAGTAGACTGGTCTTCATGTAAAAATGGTGGTCAGGGGGAATAAGAGTATGGGACATGCAAGGGAAAATAAAGGGGATTCATTCAAGGCTCAGGGCTATTGTGAAAGTTTCAGGGACTCTTGCGGGATCTATGGGAAAAACAATCTCTGATTTCAGCTTCATTGGAGAAGACTAAGATGAAGTTTCTGGCTCCCTATGACCAAGCTTTGCCACTGCCTGAAAGCCTCAGGGTTATTGACAATCTGGTACTGAAGGCAGACTTTCAAAAATAGCTGCGTCAGGAGCAAGGCCAAGTGCCTGGAGCAAGAATACTTTTTTCCCCTAACTCCTCAGCCTATATGCTAATCAACAGTGATCAAGTAAGACAATCAAAAATGCCCATTCTTAAATCAGCCTGACAAAATAATATCGATCAGACCCATTCAGATGTCCTATCTCCCTTAGGAAACCCAATACCTATAAAGCAGACTTGGTGTACTCTCACCATTAAAAGGATGCTGTCTACCTCCCTTCTCCCTGCATTACTGCCAGGTTATTGCATGTTTTGTATTTAATAAACCTTCATCAGCTCAAATGAACGGTTGTTATTAGTTGAGCTAACAGCAAATGATAATGCTCCAGAGAGATATCAGTGCTTGTTGGTGCATTAACAAAGAGAGGAGAAGGACTGAGGTCAAGTATGTGTCAATGTAAATGAGGCGATATTAGGTACTAAGGGCTTAATGCAATAGACTGCCAGGGAGATAATGGAATTTACAGGATAAGGCAAATTAGATGAAGTTATTGATAAGTGAATGAAGGGAGGGGGGCCTGCAAGATAAAGTGCTGTCAAAGAAAAGGCCCTTTACTTGTGAATTTCTTCTTTAAAGTATCTTCAGATCTAGCTTAGAAAATAAAACTCAAAAACAGGATCAAATGTGACTTCTTCCTTCATGAAAGATCTCATCTCATTACTACTATGAAATGCAGACTTGTTCTAAAAGCATACCACCTTACTAAGTTATTCTTAAGCATTCTTCGGGGTTCCCTGTTTTGCTGTTGGTTTTTTTGTTTTTCCCCCTTAAACATCAGGGCATTCTGCCACAAATAATTCCCATATTTTATTAAAGAAAAAGTAATATTTTTTTTCCCTCCTAAAGTAGGGACAGACAAGTCTTCTAAGATACTCTATCAGCCTGAGCCTCACAGAACAACAGTATCTGAGATGAAAAGTAAGAACTTTCCATTGAAAAAGACCTTTAAAGGTTGTCGAGACTGAGGTCCCACCCTAATTTCACAGATTAAAAAGAAGTGAGGCCTAGAATGGTATTTTTTTCTTAAGCTTTGCATTTCTCCCAAATTACAAAAATAATACCTACTCAACCAAGACAACTTGAAAAGCACAGAAAATTACAAAAGAAAAAGATCATCATATTGTCACTCATCTGATGTAATAATATATAATATTTTAACCTAATTCCTTCCAATCATTTTTCCATGCAAAGTGTTTGCAAAAATACTTGTTTCTAAACATGCTTTTTCCATTTGGCAATACACTGGGAGCATGTGCCTATCCCTAAACATTATATTTAGTATTTTCTTTTTTTTTTTTTTTTTTTTTTTTTTGAGACGGAGTCTCACTCCGTCCCCCAGGCTGGAGTGCTGTGGCGCAATCTCCTCTCACTGCAAGCTCCGCCTCCTGGATTCACGCCATTCTCCTGCCTCAGCCTTCTGAGTAGCTGGGACTACAGGCGCCCGCCACCACGCCCACCTAATTTTTTGTATTTTTAGTAAAGACACAGTTTCACAGTGTTAGCCAGAATGGTCTCGATCTCCTGACCTCATAATCCGCCCGCCTCGGCCTCCCAAAGTGCTGGGATTACAGGCGCGAGCCACTGCGCCCGGCCCTATTTAGTATTTTCATACTAGTCCATGAGTATGAATATACAATGACTTAAACCACTTCCCTATATTTAAGTCATTGCTAATCTTTTTACTTTCATAGATCTTACTGTGATAAGTATCCTTGTATACATATTTGTGACACAAAACAGTTACAATTCTTAATTCTTTCCTTAAAATACAATTCTAGAAGTAGATCCCAAGTCCTAAGCTATGCATAGTTCTAGGGGTTCTGATGCATAATTCCACATTAAGAGCCTTATTTCTTCTAAAAGGCCTTGTAACAGATCTGTTCACAATTACTTTCCTGATGAAATTAAACTATACTTAACATGGTAAGAGAAAGATAACTGTAAACTGCTCATAGGAAAACCTAGAAAAAAAACCTCTTTTGTTCCTAACCTCATGGTTCCTTCAATTCCCAGTTCCCATCAGTGCTCTGTAAGAGAGCATTAAAACCTAGGTTTCTACTACAAAATGCAGTAGAAGAGACCACTAGAAAAGCCATTCTTTTTTAACAAGTGTCCTAAAGTCACTCACCCCGTCATGTTATTTGTTACTCTGGGATAAGAAAAAGTTACAGAACAACTCTCTTTTTAAGAGTTGGCAAAGGAGGTCTCAGAATCACTTCAGGCTCGCACTTCAATCAAGACAATTTCACCCACACTCTGCAAGAGCCCCAAATCCATTAGAAATGCTCAGCACTTACACAGCTCTTTACTAACATGAACTATTAAAATCCCACAAAGGAATGACAGAGGAATATGGCTTTTTTCATTTCAAGAGCTAGGCAACCACAAGTAATTAGTATTGGGATGAATCTCAGAGAAAACAGACTTCTTTAACAAGCTCCTCCTATCTTGTCAAGCCAAGCAAAAGCTACTGATTAGCATTCTCAGACCATCATCAAGTTGAGACTGAAGTCCCCCATCAACAACATGGTTGTCATTGGCTGCAATTTACACAAATATCTAGTTCCCATCTGGCCACAGACTGACCAATCGAAAATCTGTTCAAGAAAGGTCATATGTGAGGTTGAAACCACAAATATGATGGAGGATGGCAGCAAATGACTTAGGCATTATTCTTGACTTAGAACATTCTTCCTGTAGACTCAAGTGTGCAAACACAGTCACACTTGGTTTATCTGATTAAAACAGGTATGCATTAATGATGGTAGCACCAGAATAGAAATGCTGCTCAGTGTAAACAAGCCCAGACTCCTGCATTTTCTTTTTACCTGGCACTGGGAAGTGACGACGATGTTACCTACATCGTTTAAGTTTTTATACTGCTTTGTATTCTACAAAGCACTCTTCCTGTACTATATTTCACTTTTATTCTTATAACCATTCTATAATGTAGACAGGTAAGTATCTGTTTATCTGTTCTACAGATAAGGATACTAAAACAGAGAGATAATGTAATTTATTTATCTAAGCTCAAGTAACTGGTAAGTCGTTGAATCAGGACTAGAACTAAGAATTCTTGCTTTTAAATCCACTTTGCTTCCACTATGACACACTATACACAGCCACCACTTGTCAATTAATAAACATATTCTCTAATTTCAATCCATTAAATCCCTGCAGTAGGTCATATCAGGACCCATAGCAAAAATACACAAATCAGAGCATCAAAGATGACAGCTCTGAAGAGTGCAAGTCAGTCCAAACCTGGAGAATCATCTCATTTAACAACTAAGTGAGTTAACTACTAAATCATCTCATTTAACTACTAAATCTATTTGACCAAATAATCAGACTATAAAATCAGAATAAAAGCCAAATACTCAGCTCTATCCCAAAACTACAATAAAGTATGGCAACAAAGCAACTTCAAACAATAAACTTCTACATAAAAGTGAATATCACCATGTGATATGTGTCTTACATAAATACTTGGTTTTCAACTACTTACCGCTGTCGCTAAATGAAGACAAGAAAATTAAGTTTTGCTGAATTCCACAGAACAAGCTACACTCTACACCAATAGTTCCAATGTTGTCTGCATATTGGCATTACCTGGAGAGTGTCAATAACTGAAGTCAGTGGCCCACCCCTAGAGATTTTTATTTAACTGGTCTGGGATGTGACCTGAGTTTAGAATTCTTGCAAGATTCTCTAATATGCAGTGTGGGAATCATTGCCCCACAGCAAGCAAGCCAAATGGAAATTGCTGAACCTCGTAGGCTTTAGTGCAATAAAACAGAATTTCCATTGGCTTTAAAATAAAAGAGGCAAATGAATAGCAGATTAAAAAAGCAAATTAAAAAAAAAAAGGAAAACTAACACAATAACCAGGTGCCTATCAAACAAACTGGTTTCCAAAAACCCCAGCCTTCAAAAACAAATATAAATAAAAAGGGCCTTGAGCAGCATGAAAAATAGCTACTAAAAAGCCCTGCACTTTTACTCTATAAGAGAAAAATAAAGCTGTCACAAACCTACTCACTTAATTGTAGATATAAAAAAAACAAAGTTACTCATTTTATTTTCAGCTTTTCCTAAATATTTTTGAAGGGAAGAATGAAGGGGGGTCCCAAATGCGGCTAAAAGCAGCTACAGCTGACCACCCCTATTTAAATAGCAAACCACACTACCCCTACCCCAACTCCCAGTCTCCCTGTCTTACTGTATTTTTCTCCATAGTACTTAATATAATATGAGAGACACTATTTGGTCACCATCTGTCTCTACCTACTAGCTAGTAATATCCTCCACGGTTAAGGCCACCTTCACACAAACACATACCAACAACAGAAGTTATCAACAATGGCATTACCACATGTTAAAGACCCAATCATTTGTCTCTTTATCAAAATATGTGCCAGATTCTTTCCTGATAAATTATTAGCATAGAATATTGGCCTCAGTCTTTCAAGCTGCTCTTCTACACTAGGAACAGATGGGCTTTAGTAATGGCTATTTCATTATTGATCACTGATATATTTTTATCATGTTGTGGAAAATCCATATGGAATATTGGAACTTCGTTGTACAGTCACTGAACCACTTTCAGGTTTAGTCCAATAAGCTCACTAGAATATTCCAGCTCCTGTCATCTACAGAGCTTTCACGTCAATACTTTTCCCAGAGTAATAAGAAAAAACAATTCTGTGAGATCTCAGAAACTTTCAAGCCAGATAAAAGGGATGTATGTATGTTTTGGTCCCCTTTTTTCTTGCTTGCACATTAATCATTTCACAGTGGATGCATGATCACCCATTCCTTGTGCATAAAGAAGAGAAAATAAGATCAGTCTATTTGCTAATGACACAGTTTTATTGACACAAATAGAAGCAACCTCACTGGTCCACTGGTCCTGCTATCTAAGCACTCACAGAAACAATAGCTTAACACCAACTCTTCTAACACTAAAATGTTCTGATGACAAACACCTTCCAGTAGTGACCTGGCTTATATCTAGTGATGATACCCTGTGGATTAACATATTTACTTACCTAAAAGTAGATTTTACAAGCTCATCTTGGATACTTTACCAACAAATTACATCACTCATGATTATACAATCAATGGGTACCCTATGAACATATTTTTAATGTAAGCCGAGTAGGTAACTGATGACACAGAATCTGAAATTTGTCCATGCCAAATCCTAGAAATATAACACAGAATTGTGGGTCTTGGTGGCCCATCTGTGCCTATGTTAGAGTAGACTAGAATTGCTTTCTGAGGAAAACCCTATCCACCCACAAGAGTTCCTTTAACTTTAAAAAAGGTAGGCTGGACCGGGCGCGGTGGCTCAAGCCTGTAATCCCAGCACTTTGGGAGGCCGAGACGGGCGGATCACGAGGTCAGGAGATCGAGACCATCCTGGCTAACATGGTGAAACCCCGTCTCTACTAAAAATAGAAAAAACTAGCCGGGCGAGGTGGCGGGCGCCTGTAGTCCCAGCTACTCAGGAGGCTGAGGCAGGAGAATGGCGTGAACCCGGGAGGCGGAGCTTGCAGTGAGCCGAGATTGCGCCACTGCACTCCAGTCTGGGCGACAGAGCGAGACTCCGCCTCAAAAAAAAAAAAAAAAAAAAAAAAGGTAGGCTGGTCTTTCATTCAGGTATATCCATGTTGGGCCAAGAAGAAAAGGAAGCTAAACTGCTTAACCCAACCCTACTTCAACTTTTACTAGCTCAAAAGAAGTCCACCTCCGAGACAGTTTTTGAGATTATAACATGGAAGCAATCATCATATCATTTCCTACAATGTCAGTAAAATTTATCGATTTATTGTACATAACATTTCAAAAACTTTATACTGCATATACTTTATGTACACAGTTTAATATCTCACTTAATCCATTCAACAACCTTTGGAGATATATTTATTATTCTTAACTCCAGCTTTCAGCAAAGATAAATTACTAACCACAAGTCATCCAGCTACTAAGAGCCAAAGCTGGGATTCCAGCATCAGACAACCTAATCCAAATTAAGACCCATGCTGACATTCACAACCCACCATGTTATCCAAATCCAAAGGATCTTGTTAACTAAAAATACCACAAATATACTTATTTCATTACATAAAGTCTTAGAAAACTATTCGATTAAATAGCTGCCCTACTCTCTCTATCCTAGATATGGCCACATTTTCACAGTGTAAGTGAAATAATTCCATTACACCATTCTCTCAGCAAAGCACTCTGGGATCCTCTGGGAAGAAGGCAGCTATATAAATATAAGTTGTTATTATAATTATCATAATAATCCTTATCTGACTATACAGCTATGGATTCTTTTTAAAAGGCTTATAAATAAAGACAGACAAAATGATTAAGAGACATTCAAAATCTCTACAATCTCAGGAAGGCTTAGAAATGAAAAAATTATTTTAGTCACAAGCCTTGTGACTGTCAGCTAAAGTGCTTCAAAACTATTTGCACTGGCTTGGTTTCCACTGATTGAATGCAATTATGAATTGACTTCTATGGGATGATAAATCAGAACTTGTGTAAGTGGTTTTCAAAGCTCATCTGTGCAATTTTAGTTTGATGCAGACTTCTACACAAATTTTCCCTTTAAAAAAAAAGTTTATGAAAATATTAACTACCATGAAATACCTTCCTGGTTAGCTCATGCCACTGGGAAGAAGCTGCTATTCTTATATTAATAATTCTTCCCAGAATTAATCACTCTTTGTACATTAGAACCAGCAGCTGGAGTGTTCTGAGTGATAATGAAACCTGTAACAAGGCATCTTCAGCCGTCTTTTCAAGACAATAAGGGAATTAAAATTTCAATTTAAATGCAGAGGTTTGAAACACGCTTCACTGGCAAAATTACTTCAATTAATGTGAGTGGAATACAAAGGACAGACTGCAGAAATGTGATGCTGCAACCAGAAATTATGTCATTAATGTGCTTGCATCAACCCAGCACAATGAATGCAAAGGTCTAATTTAAACCGTACATATCACAAAGCTACAGGCTACAATATTAATCAAGTCTCTGATTTCAATGTGACGGATACAGGCTTCTTGTTGGATCACTTTTAGCTTTTCATAAGCCAACAGCAGCTGTTTACCTTGAAGAAAGAAACAAAAGGCCAGACCTATTTGCAGACATTCCCTGTCATGACAATTTAATTATTTTATGCAATACTCGGGTTATCATATCAAAAGAAGAAACAAATATCTCACCTAGAAGCCAAGCCTATAGCTACCAGACCAGTCTGATGGTGAAGTAGGAACAGCAGGAGCTGCCAAGAGCAATGGGTCACCACAGAGTTATTTACTCTGGATTTATTAATCTATTCTGAGTAGGGATTAAATTACTAAGCATCTGCATCTGCCTTAAAATGGAAATGCTAAATCTTCTGACAAACAAATCCAAGGAAATCAGGGGGTTTTGAAGACTAGATTGTTTTGTCTTCACTTTCCTCTGATGTCTTTTAGCAAAGATTTCCATTTGGACCCTTGAGATGCCTTAAGTAGATTTTACTTCTAATAGTACATAACCATGGGGAAAGAAAATGTGACTGCTTTCCACGTGAAGTCCAATGAAAGAGCAATTATAGAGCTTACTACTCAATCTTATATACAACAGACCAAGTTGAAGATATCTCCAACCTTTTAAGTGCACTTTAAATCCTACCTTCACGAAATTTTTGCATATTGGGATATACAAATCATTGTTTTTTGGGATATGCCAACTCCCCAGAACATGCAAAGTTATAAAATGGTAATATCAGAAGTGGAGTTGTTGAGAGAAATAAGTTAACAAATGTAACATATTTCAGATAGTACCAGGACATAGTAAGTGCTCAATACATACTAGCTATTGTTATCATTGTCATTCATTTAATTACTACAAAAAGGAAAGGTTAGACACTAGAGAATCTTGCCATTAATAAATAAATAAATAAATAAATAAATAAATAAATAAATAACCAGAGAAGAAAAAACAGAACAAAGCTCCCACAAAAGAAACACCTTTTTCTTTCTGTAGTGGGATTAAAGTCTTCCACATAGTCACCCATTTAGCTAATGATTTGTGAACTCTGACTATATGAGCTACACTATGCTGGGAACAGGGCAGACAAAAATAGGTAAGACACAACCCCTACCCTCAATGACCTACCACACCAACAAAAGGAATTATATTAAAATGAAACATACGAGCTGATGTCTTTTTCATAAAGAAAAGCACCTAGCTATCTGAATATCTGGGATATTCAAAGAGTTGATGAAATTTGAGCCAGGTCTTAAAAAATAAGTCATCACTTTTCAGGCAGACAGTATTAGGTATCAGTTCAGGGAAATATAAGGTCAATTAAAAAAGAAAAATACATCACATCCTTATGCACCAGCAACCAGTAACTAGAAACCTTAATAAATAAATAGCTACTGTTTTAAAAGACAACAGCAAAAAAATGTAATACCCAGAAATACATCTAACAAAATACATGCGACACCTCTGAGGACTATATTGCTAAGCATTATTAAAGGACACAAACGAAGATTTTAATAAATGAAAGGAATATGTTCACAGATAAGGAGACTTAACATTGCAAAGATAATTCTCTTAAATTCTATCTATTAGCTATTGAAGGTTCAAGTGATTCTCCAGCCTCAGCCTCCTGAGCTAGCTGGGATTACAGGCATGTAATCCCACCTACATTTTGTATTTTTAGTAGAGATGGAGTTTCACCATGTTGGCCATGATGGTCTCGAACTCCTGACCTCAAGTGATTTGCCCACCTCAGCCTCCCAAAGTGCTGGGATTACAGGCGTGGGCCACCATGCCTGGCCACAAAGACAATTTTGAATAGCAAGAGACAATCTCTTCACTTCCTATCAAGATGTATTATAAAGTTATAGGAGTTAAAACAGCACGGTTTGGGTGCAGGTACAAATAATACCATTAAACAAAATAAAGAGCTCAGAAACAGATCCATGCATATGTGAAAAGTTGCTGTGTAACCAAAATAGCATCATAAATCAGTAGAAAAAGGATTCAATAAACAGCCTGAGCCAAGCAACTATATAGAAGAAAGATAAAATCAGATCCTCAGTTGATACTATATATAAAAATGGACTTTCGATGGGTTAAAGAAGAAAACATAGGAGATTCTCTTATGACATTGGGATGGAAAAAAGTTTTCTTACATCAAAAATCACATAACAGGCCGGGCACTGTGGCTCACAGCTGTAACCCCAGCACTTTGGGAGGCCAAGGCAGGCAGATCACTTGAGGTCAGGAATTCCAGACCAGCGTTACTCAACATAGTGAAAACCCATCTCTACTAAAAATACAAAAATTAGCCAGGCGTGGTGGCACACGCCTGTAATCCCAGGTACTTGGAAGGCTGAGGCAGGAGACACCCTTGAACCTGGGAGGCAAAGGTTATGGTGAGCTGAGGTCATGCCACTGCACTCCAGCCTGGGCAACAGAGTGAGACTGTCTCAAAAAAAAAAAAAAAAAAAAAAAAAAAAATCACATAATAAAAAATACTGAGAAATTGTTTTGCATTAAAATTTTTAATTTCTTTATAACAAAGACACTGTAAACAAAGGAAAGGCCGGGCGCGGTGGCTCAAGCCTGTAATCCCAGCACTTTGGGAGGCCGAGACGGGCGGATCACGAGGTCAGGAGATTGAGACCATCCTGGTTAACACGGTGAAACCCCGTCTCTACTAAAAATACAAAAACTAGCCGGGCGAGGTGGCGGGCACCTGTAGTCCCAGCTACTCGGGAGGCTGAGGCAGGAGAATGGCGTGAACCCGGGAGGCGGAGCTTGCAGTGAGCTGAGATCTGGCCACTGCACTCCAGTCCGGGCGACAGAGCGAGACTCCGCCTCAAAAAAAAAAACAAAAAAAAACAAAAAAAAACAAAGGAAAAAGATAAATCCCCAATTGGGAGAAGATATTTGCAATCCATCTAACACACAAGAAGAATTAGTATCTAGAATATATAAACAACCAAACAGAAAACGAAACAAAACCTCCAGAAAATGTGTCTTACACACTCACTCTTTTCTGGACATGACTGTTCTTCCTCCCCATTCCACCCCCATGTCCCCAACCAGATAGTTTTATTGATGATTATCATACCCAACCTGGCTCAATCTAGCTCCTAACCCTAGATTTCTGAATTACGGGGAAAAAAAAAAAGAGTATTTTCTTCTGTAAAGGTGGAAAGATGTAGACATAGCCTGTGCCCCCTGTTTTCTCTCAATACCCAACCTCCTCCCTCACACATGAAGAGACGAGTCTTCAGTAGAACAATGAAGAGGGTATGCAGAGAAAACACACAGGTGACATTCCACATACACTCCTGTTCCTTTGGTAGATTGGTACATGAGTCAAATAATTCTTTCCACTTAAGCTAGCTAGAGGTGAATTTCTGTAACTTACAACCAAGAATTTAAAGAAGTTATTTAACGAGTCTTGAGGAAAATATGTTAGAAAAAAAGGAACAGTATTCATTATTGATTAGCCTTTAAGTAAATAAATTGATTAGCCCTTAAGTAAATAAATTAGCCCTACAAAGACCATTACACAAAAATCTGAAATCCTAAATGAATATAATTAACAAATAAATTCTAACAACCTATTTTAATCTGTGGCACTTACTTAAAAGCAAGCCCACTCCAAAAAATCATGATTCAAATAGATATATATTTGCGACACAAATATATACATGCTTATCTGATTGCTGAATCTTGATGATTTAGCACAAGTATGCATTCATAATGCATAAATCAACACTAAAGGTGAAAAGTAATTTTTTTCTACCAGACACCCTATAGTCATTATTACTAAAGAAGAAGCCACTTTGAATAAGATGCTGAAAATAACCAATTCTTTTGTCACTCCCAAGAGTCAATCTTTTTTTGTTGTTTTTTGGGATTCTTTTTGAGACAGAGTCTTGCTCTATTGCCCAGGCTGGAGTACAGTGGCACGATCATGACTCACTGCAGCCTCAAACTGCCAGCCAAGGGCCAACCATTATTAATCTCCTTCCACTGTGGAAACTGACCATTCAGTCTTATCACATAACCAGGTTTTAATATCTCATAGAATATCATGGCACTTCTCACTCCTTGGTTACCAAATTTCCTTAAAAAGCTTCTTAAGAAGGACTTTTAGCAAAATTCTTCTTGGAAGTCTGAATGAATCAGAACCACTTAGAGCATTTAATCTGTGTCCCTACCAATTCCCCTCAGTGTTTTTTCCAGTGTTAAAGCCAATCTAATTTGGTGAAACAACGGTAAAGAGCTTTCACCTACTGTGAGGAAGAAAAAAACAACAATGCAAATACAGCCCATCTGCTGCTGAGAGCTCCTATAGAGCGCTTCCTTCACCAACTCTGAATGAGATGGAAGTGGGACTGGGTGGGTAGAAGGAAAGAGGGAAAGAGCAGCCCTCTCTAAGAGCCACAGGCCCTGGGAAAGTTAGGATTATTAGGGAACAAACTCTGTATTTCTATTTTTTATTCATCTTCTTGACACTCAGCCACATGAACTACTAACTGCATCCTTCAGGGAACTTTCAGCAATTCAAAAAGGAGCATACACACAGAACTAAGATAGAAGCTAAAGGCTAGATTGTGGAGTACTCTTGCTCAATAAAGTTGCTTCCAGCATTAGTCTCCCAAAATTTTATTTCTTATCAATTTCAAGGAAAAGAACAAAGCCCTAATGTAAAAATTTCTTCAAAAAATGTGTGGAACACTAGTCTATAAATCTTCAGAAGTTCTGTATCATGTAGATTTCATTCTTTAAAATTGGATTCATTAACTATTTTCCTCTGAAGCTAAAAAACGCCTCTCATTACCATTGTAACCTGATTTAAGTACTGGTTTCTTACTATTATATTTATTCCCATTGTTACAAAGGCAGATAATACATAAATAATAATCACCTACCATTTCAAACACTGGAATTAGAAAGAGAACCAGCCAGGCTTCACCTGCAAGGGCTCATGCATCCCAAGAGGGCAGTTTGTAATGTGCTACACACATTACAGGATTTAGAGAGAACAAAAGAGAGTGCTTTTACATCTTAACAAAAATGACCCTTAGCACAGGCTGTTATCTTACCAGCATGTCAGTGGCACTGAGATAGTGCTTGCTGGCCATGCACTGTTCCAGCTTTTGAGGCACTTGCTTGATATTCTCAATTTCATCCAGCAAGTTCAGGACATGCTTATGCTCAATTCCTTCAATCCATAGTTTCCGAAGCTCATCCCGTTTGCAGTGCAGCAGCATCTTGCATGAAAGCAGGTTCTCTTTTACCTACAATAAAACAGATTCAGTCTTGGGTCAGTCCAAAGTCTTGCCAGTCTAAACCTATAATCTGGTTAGTAGTCTTCACTGGTACTACTGTATGTAGCAGTTCCTAATTCCCACTGCCACTTACTCTCCTTGGTCTGCCTCCAAAATTCTAATCCTGGTTCTGACATAGACTCACTTGGGCACATCTCCACCTCTCTCTAATTTCTCTCCCATGAAATAAGAAAAACTACTCCCAACCTACCTTTTCTAGATTACCTTTGAGTAATCTAGAAAAAATTACTAAAGAGAAAGCACTCTGAAAACATGAAGTACCTCATAAATATTAATATACCTAAAAAGGGAGTGATCAGTGTGAGAGTCCATGCTATTATACCTTCCCCAATCCCTGCAAATCTCCTATCCAGCTGATAGGTCACTTGGTCCATGCTTCTAGCTCTAGAACTCCAGCTGAAGTTTAAAACCAAGAAACTGGGTGCTCAACTTAACTGACTAAAATAAAAATAACCCCAGCTTCCAAAAGAGAGTAGGCACATCCAGAGATAATCTCAAAATAAACGGACGTACCAAGGCTTTTTTGCCTTGCATTCTGATTATCAGATATTAAATAAGACAACCTCCACCACCTGTAGATCTGCACGGTATAGCAACTAGCATACGCAAAACATGACAAAATAAAAGGGAGAGCAGAGGAATGGAGGAGGTAGTTGTGATGCACGTGATAGGAGTAAGTTTTTATTTGCTCCCCTAATTGAAAATTTTCCATTTTTGGAAAATGGAAATGACAGCCATGACAGAATGGAATGACAGCCATTTTGCAGCAACATGGAAAAATTTTAAAAACCATGATCTTTCAAAATTCACAGAACTACTTTCATATATTTTTGATAGTCTTCACATGTATGTTATTTAAATTTGAGTTTAAATATTTCTTTACAGTTTTGTTTCTGGTTTTTGTTTGAAGTAAAATTTATCCATGAATGCATCTCAAGTGTACCACATGGTAAGTTTTGGCAAATGCGCCCACTTGTATAATCCAAACCTTCATCAATACATGGGACATGTCCATCAGCGCAGAGAGTCTACCATACTTTTGATAACTGAAAATCTGTATTGTTCTTCTACAAGATTTGATATGGTGATGAAAATATTCACTGACACTATATGCCTCTGGTGATTACAAAACTAAATTTCAACATTCATCCAACAAGTATGGAAAATATGAGGACAATATACTAAGATTAAAAGGTTTCTTGAGAAAGCCCCAATCCCGTCCTACAACTTCATGACAACACCTAAATCATGCTTCTGTGAAACTCTCCCATGTTAAAAAAAAAAAAAAAAAAAAAAAAAAGTCTTGAATAAGAAGACCTTGTAACCTCTCTTAATAAGTATAATAAACTGATTATTAATTTGGGGTGTCATAGAACTCTTTGAAAATCTGATGAATCTGATGAAGATAATTTCAATTATTTCTACTCCTTCCTGCAATCCCACCAAAGTAATAGCAAAGAAATTTTTTTAAGCATAAAAAGAGAGAACGGAGAAGAAGAACAGCAAATAAGAGATGATAACAAAACTGTGGAAGTTAGCAAGAAGATGGACAGTAGGCAACTAAATTAGCAGGCCAGAGAAATCTGAAAACCTTAGCCTGGAGCAGGATTTGCCAACATCAAAAAGGAGGCACCAAGTATACTAAAGGCAGGGATACTGGGTTAAAAGTTTCCATAGGAGTATTTTGAGCCCCAAATCCCCATCAAGCCACACACATGGGTAATTCCCTCCCCACAGCATTGGCCAAATTGGGAGCAACTGAATTGGAAAGGATCTAGACAAGGAAATGTCAGGTATGATTGAGCAGAGGGCATGAGACACTACACAGAAAACAGGAGGATGAAGACAAAGTAGGACCTATTAAACAGTATGATCCTCAGCCCCCATGGACTCTCGGTCTCTGTCAACAGTTAGGCTCCAAAACACTGGCGGCTTGACTTTTCACCCCAACACAGGAGACACATGACTTCTCCCTTGGGAAAGTGAACTGGTCCAAGTGAAAAGGCCTATACAGATAGTGACATCTGACGATTCACGGAAGAAACTGCTGAGTCCCTACCCAACAATCATTATGGACAAGCTCCATAACATGTTCTGAGCTTCCAATCAGCTTTGTAGTGCCTGCCTCTTACTCACAGATGGTCAGCCAAGGATCATCAGACATTCACAGAAAGCCTGCAGAATGGAATGACAGGCATCAAAACAAAAAGAGAAAATTACTGAAGCAGGACATGAGGGAACAGAAACTGCAGGAAAGATAATTTTGTTAAACTATAATTAATATCCTTAGGAAAAATAAAAGAAGTTATTACATCAATTAACCAAGGACAGAATGATATAAACATTGTCAAGAAATGAAAAACAACTCTTAGAAATTAAAATAGAAATTTTAAAAATCAAATTGAAAGGTTAGAATGTATCCTTGAGGAAATCTCCAAATAGGAAAACACCAAAAAATGAGTTAGGAGGTAAAACAAAACAATGGGATTGATCCAAAAGGTCCAACACTTACCAGATAGGAGTTCCAAGTAAGGAAAAGTGAAAAAAATGGAGTGGAGAAAAAAAGTTAAAAAAATAATTAAATAATTAAATAATTTTTTTTAAAAACTTTAAAAAATAATTAAATAAATTTTTTAAAAAAGGGCAGTGTCTTACTATAATCCCAGCACTTTGGGAGGCTAAGGTGGAAGGCTGCTGGAGCTCAGGAGTTCAAGACCAACTCTGGCAACACAGGGAGACTCTGTCTCTACAATAAATTAAAAAATCAGCCGGATATGGTGGCACATGCCTGTAGTCCCAGCTATTCAGGAGGCTGAGTTAGGAGATCACTGGAGCCCAGGAGGTTGAGACTGCAGAGAGCCATGATCGTGCCACTGCATCCAGCCTAGGCAACAAAGCAAGACTCCAGCTCTTTTTTTTTTTTTTTAATAAAAAAAGAAGAAAGAAAAAAAATGCCAGAACATGCCAAAACCTAAGTTTTCAGATTGAAAAGGCACACCAAGTGCTCAAGAAAATGGAAGGCAAAAAGGCCCAAGTCAGGACACATTATTCTGACATGTAAGAACACAAGGGATAGAGAGACAATCACAAAAGCTGTCAAAGAAAAAAAGGAAAAACCAGGACCTATACAAAGGCTTGTGAATCAGAATGACATCAGATTTCTCTCAGCAGCAACATTAAAAGCTACAAGACAAAGGAACGATAAACCTTCAAAATTTTAAGTAAGAATTATTTCCCAGAAGAACTATCAATCAAGTATGAGGAAAGAATAAAGACATTTTCCAGCCTGCAAGCTCTCAAAAACTCAACTTTGTATGCACCATATCTCAGCAAACTACTGAAGAATGTGTTCCACCACTACAAGAGAAAACAGAAGAGAAGAAACAAGGGATCCAGGAAACACAATACAGAAGAAAGGTAACAGGACTATTCAATCAGTAACTCCAGGAAAACAACAACACGAGCACACAAGAAAAAACATAATCACAGTATGCTGTATGGCTTAGATGTACATATTAGTGTAGTTATAAAAAGGCAAGCACTGATCATCTATTTAACCAAAACTAGAATAGAACTATATAGAGAGGATGAAGGAAGAGGATGTGGTAGGATGAGGAGAGATTGGGAAGCGGGCTAAGGCCTCATCTTCCGTAATTGGAAGTTAATACATAACATTTAAAAAACACACACACAGCACAAGCATACTATTAGAAATAGAAATACCTAAAAAAGAAAAACTAAAAGAGTAAAAGTCGGCACCTCTGAGATGTTGGAACTGGGACTAGGGTAGGATGAGGTAGGAGAGTCCAGTCTTTTATCATCATTTGTGGCTTTATTTGACTTTTAAACATATCTCTCCGGCCGGCCGCGGTGGCTCACACCTGTAATCCCAGGGCTTTGGGAGGCCAAGGCGGGCAGATCACGAGGTCAGGAGATAGAGACCATCCTGCCTAACAAGGTGAAACCCCCTCTGTACTAAAAATACAAAAATAAAATTAGCTGGGCGTGGTGGCGGGCGCCTGTAGTCCCAGCGACTCCGGAGGCTGATGCGGGAGAATGGCACGAACCTGGGAGGCAGAGCTTGCAGTGAGTTGAGATTGCACCACTGCACTCCAGCCTGGGTGACAGAGCAAGACTCTGTCTCAAAAAAAAAAAAAGCATCTCTCTAAAAGCCATTCCTAGATTCTACTGGAGTTCTTAGTCTCTAGGTTAAAGACTCCAGCTATTAAATCATTCCATTTTAAATCTTACTTCAAATCTGTTAGAATCTTGATTTCTGATATCCTGCTCATATCACCTTGCTAATATAGTTCTCAGCTTTTTCCTCTATGCGTAATGGTTACCATGGAAACAGTTAAAAATAAATTTTATGTCATACAACACCCAACGAGACTCTTGATCCAGAGTGGGGGACAAACTTACAGGGTGTCAGTAAAGCTTGGCAAACTCCTATCTGATTGGAAAAAGACAATTGTGTCATTTCACACTAGGATATGTACAATGTAATCAGCTCACTCCTCACTTTTGCTTACTACATGGAAAGAAAAGTGAAGCAGAATTTGTCGGGGGTAAACAATTGGCATCAGGCTGTGTAGAAAATGACCACGCCAAGATTCTCTAAACCGAGGTAACAAAGCTACAGACCAAAGAAACTACAGGAACTTTTAATACTAAATTGCCCTGAGGTTTCTGCTTTATGATTAGAAAGTCACAGTCGTAAAAAAAATGTTATTTTAGAAGTTGGGGGATAGGGTCAGTCAGCCACAAAAAGGAAGAAATAATGAAGAATCACAAAAACATTATGCCAAGCAAAAGAAGCTAGACACAAAAGAGGGCATAACATACAAAGTTCCAGAACAGGCAAAACTAATCCATAGTGCCAGAATTCCAATCAGTAGTTGCTTGGAGCAGGATGTGAGAGAGAACCGACTCCAAAGAGGCAGGAGAGAACTCCGGGGTGATGGTAACACATTCAGTGATACATACGTTTGCCAAAACTCATTGCACTGCACTCTGAAAATATGGCATTTTACTGTACGTAAACTATACCTCAATAAAGATGGAAAATACAGCCACTGTGGAAAATAGTATGGAGTTTCCTCAAAAAATGAAAAAACAGAACTACCATATGATCCAACAATCTCACTACAGTGTCTATATCAAAAGGAATTGAAGTCAATATGTCAAAGAGACATCTGCACTCCCGTGATCACTGCAGCCTAAGTATCCATCAACAGATGAATGAAAAAAGAAAATATGGTATAAGCACAATGGAATGCCATTCAGCATTTAAAAAGAAAGAAATCTGTTCAGGCATGGTGGCTCACACCTGCCCGAATCCCACCAATTTGGGAACCTGAGGTGGGTAGATCACTTGAGCCCAGGGGTTTGAAACCAGCCTAGGCAACCTGGTGAAAACCCATCTCCACAAAAAATTAGCTGGGCATAGTGGCATGCACCTGTGGTCCCAGATAGCAGAGGGACTGAGGTGGGAGGATCACCTGAGCTCAGTAAGTTGAGGCTATAGTGAGCCCCAAGATCACGCCATTTATTCCAGCCTGGACAACAGAGTGCAACCCTGTCTCAAAAACAAAAGGA
Organism: Rhinopithecus roxellana; assembly: GCF_007565055.1. NCBI lineage: Eukaryota > Metazoa > Chordata > Mammalia > Primates > Cercopithecidae > Rhinopithecus > Rhinopithecus roxellana. Next base: position 59,999,293 of record NC_044554.1, read on the forward strand.
ACTCTTGTCATTTGCAACAACACGGATGAACCTGGGGGACATTATGTGAAGTGAAATCAGCCAGACACAGAAAGATGAATATTGCATCATCTCCCTTATATGTAGAATCTAAAATAGTCAAACTCATAGAAGCAGAAAGTAGAGCAGTAGTTACCAGCGACTCGGAGTGAGAGGACGGGTTGAGAAGATGTTGGTCAAATGATACAATACTTCAGTTAGACAAGAGAAGTAAGTTCAAGAAACCCATTGTACAACACGGTGACTACAGTTAATAACAATGTATTGTATGCTTGAAAATTGAAGAAAAGGTAGATTCTAAGTATTCTCACCACAAATAACTGACAAGCATGTGAGGTGATGTGTATGTTAATTAGCTTGGTTTAGCCATTCCACAATGTATATGTATTTCAAAACATCATGCTGTCTACTACAAACATATGTAATTTTTGTCAATTTTTTAAAATTAAAAAATAATTTTTTTTAATGGGAAGAAACAGGGCTATACCCATCAATGAATAATAACATTCAAATGTTAGAAAAGTATCAAATAACACTGAATCATTTATTTCTCAAAACTCTGTTTTACTTTTATAAATGTGATGACAGTATTTTCATTTCATTCTATTTAATGTATAAGTATAATTAAGATTGAAAAATTATGTTACTCCATTTCTTCCTTAAACAAATGCATGAAAAGTCAGGTTGTTCAAACCACGACATCAAGTCAGAAACAAATTTCCTTTGCTTTCTCAGAGTTTTAGTAACTTCACAGTTGCTCATAATCACCTGTTCAGCAATAGCTAGAATTTCACAAAAACTACAAGTCACCCTAACTAGAGACTATTAGAAAAAGAGAAAAGAAGGAAAACAGGGCTCAAGAGGCTATTGTGAATAGAAATGTGAGATGATACAGACGGCAGAGAAGTTGAGATTTTTGCAGCCCTCTCTTGGAAAAGATAAAGGGGTGAGAAAAGCAAAGTGGGGCTTTGAATAAAACTGCCTTAGCATTTGTGAGAGGAAGACCAGAGAGATATATATAGTGAGAGGGGCTGATACACACAGGCCTGGGGAAGGTCATAACTTTAAAGTCATAAAATCAGAAAAGTACTGAATTTGGCTGGGCGTGATCGCTCTTGCCTGTAACCCCAGAACTTTGGGAGGCCAAGTTGGGCAGATTACTTGAGGTCAGGAGTTCAAGACCAGCCTGGCCAACATGGTGAAACCACACCTCTACTAAAAAATATAAATATTAGCCAGGTGTGGTGGTGGGTGCCTATAATCCCAGCTACTTTGGAAGGTGAGGCAGGAGAATCACTTGAACCCGGGAGGCGGAGGTTGCAGTGAGCCAAGATCGCACCATTACACTCCAGCTTGGGCAACAGAGCGAGACTCTGTTTCCAAAAAAAAAAAAAAAAGAAAAGTACTGGGCTGGGCGCGGTGGCTCAAGCCTGTAATCCCAGCACTTTGGGAGGCCGAGACGGGTGGATCACGAGGTCAGGAGATCGAGACCATCCTGGCTAACCCGGTGAAACCCCGTCTCTACTAAAAAATACAAAAAACTAGCCGGGCGAGGTGGTGGGCGCCTGTAGTCCCAGCTACTCGGGAGGCTGAGGCAGGAGAATGGTGTAAACCCGGGAGGCGGAGCTTGCAGTGAGCTGAGATCCGGCCACTGCACTCCAGCCCGGGCGACAGAGCGAGACTCCGTCTCCAAAAAACAAAAAAAACAAAAAAGAAAAGTACTGAATTTGGATCAATGAAAAGATAAAGAAGTGTGGGAATGCCTCTGCGTATGCATATTATCTGTAATAAAATACAACAACGTGCAAACAGCTCATTGAAACTATAGACTAGAAATATCCTGAAAAATTCTCTATGAGGCAAGGATAGTAAATGAAAATTAATGTGTTGACATCATTCTTAATTTTAAAAGTATAAAATATTGAGATGTCTTCTTTGTTTTTGTTGAATTTTGTTGGCAAAAGTAAATCTACATATAAGCACTATCATAGGTTTTCTCCTGCCATAAGAGACCAACCCAATTTTTTCCATGGAGTCTTATAGAAAGCACCTAGAAAGAACAAACCTTGGAAATACCATTCAATGTTCTGTTTAAAAGCCTTTTAGAACTATAGATCATTTTTAAATTACCTTCAAACTTGTATTGCCTGTGCTTTCTTTCCCCGGGTTTTTTCAGTTGCCATTCTAAGGTCTGAAATTCTGAGAGGCTCCCCTCAACGCTTTCCAATACCTTCCTTTGAGCTGCAGAGCCTAAATACAGTACACAAATACACACACACCTGAACTTAATGGAAAGATCACCTCATGGTTCCTGCGACTGCATTAATGTGCTCTAGAGTGCTGCACACATTTAAAATTATATCTCATTATTACCCACTGTTTAGCATGTCCATTTATAGAAACCAAAGGCCTTCTCCCTTTCTCATACAAGTGGCTAGAATTTTCCATCTTATATTTGGGTTGTAAATAACTTCCTACCAAACCTTGTTGTTCTACTAGGACATTTTTAATATTAAGGCTACTCCTCGTTCTAATTCTACCTTTCAAGGTATAATCTCATTTAAAAGCCAGAATTATTTTAGGTATATATTAAATAATAAATGTTTCATTACTCAATGATTAAGCCCTAACAACTTCACTTGAATAATCGTGTACAGTTATTTCTCATTATAGGCAAGAAAAATGAGATTCAAAACTTGATCTAGTACCAACAAGGTGGTCAAAATTGGGATGAAATGTTAAGTGTTTGTGTGCACATCACAACAAAGCCAGGTATCTCCCTTCAACCTACCCTGCTCCAGTGATAAGCATTAGACTACTCTGTAACTTTAAAGAAATCTGAGGTCATCTCATTCACCTAGTACACCATAGAGAAACACACCAATTCATTTGGCCCAAATCCCCAATTTGTCTCAACTCATATCCATCTATTTTGGTGCTGCTGCTATAATAAGCTGGTCGGTCATTATTATGAGAGAACTGGCAAGACCTATGGAATTGGAGGTTTACCAATGCAATAACATCTCATTTTGAGAAAGTTTACAATGCATTCAAAAGTAATAGAACTGCCCAATTATTTTGCTTATCGTCCACATTACTTGACCTGATCAATTGTACATGGTATCAAGGCTGAGCCTATGAGCCTTCTGTTGAGATCTCGACTCTACAAAAACAATTTTAAAATTAGCTAGGCATGGTAGTGAGTGCCTGTAATCCCAGCTACTCAAGAGGCTGAGGCAGGAGGATCCCTTGAGCTTAGGAGTTTGAGGCTGCAGTGAGCTATGATGGCACCACTGCACTCCAGCCTAGACAACACAGTGAAACCCTATCTCTAAAATAAATCAATAATTAAATTTTTTTTTAAAAAAGCTTGGACCATCAGGGAAGAAAGTTAAATCCATCTGTCAGCTCATTTTTATCCTCAAAAACATAGAATCTACCAATATAATATAAATCAATATATGAAAGTAATGTCAAAAAATGAGATGTGTAGGCCATGCACAGTGGCTCACACCTCTAATCCCAGCACTTTAGGAGACCAAGGCAGAAGGATCACTTGATGGAGTATGAGACTATCCTGGGCAACATACAGAGACCCAGTCCCTGCAAAAAAAATCAAATATTAGTCAGGCATGGTGGAACGCACCTATGGTCCCAACTACTCAGAAGGCTGAGGCAAGAGGATCACCTGAGTCTGGGAGATCGAGGCTACAGTGACTCATGATGGTGCTACTGCACACCAGCCCGGGTGATGGAGACAGACTCTGTCTCAAATGGGAAGCATAAACAGTTCTGTGGTCTCAAGCTTTAAAAAGTGGCAATGGACAAATATGAACATCTTCATTCGCCTTGGTCCCCACTGAAATCCATTCCCAGCACAGCAGCTAGAGTGGGCCTTTTAAAATGTTAGCCACACCATGTTATTCCTGTGCTCAAAGCCTTACAATCAATACTGATAGTTAAAATCAATGTCTTTCCAGTGACCTACAAGACCCTACGTGACTTCCATCCACCCATCCACCACACCACATGCCCTAGCTCTCTCATCTCTCTCCTGCCACTCTCCCCATGCCTCATTTTGCTTCAACCTCACCAACCACCTTGCTGCTGCTCCCAACCTCCAATCATGTCCCTGCCTTAGGATCTGGGCACCTGTGTCCTTTCTTCCTGGAATGCTCTTCCTGACACTCTCCCTAACCTCCTTCAGATGTTGGCTCATATAGTACCTCAGTGAAGCCCTGTCTGGCCAACCCAGCTAAAACAGCAACTCCCTAATCTCCCCTCCTTGGTGGGGGGGTGGGGGTGTGTGTAGCACTTCTCACCATCTGCTATACCACACTTTACTCATATATTCACTTATAGTCTATAGTCTGTCTCCCCCGAGTAGAATGTAAGCTCCACAAGGACAGAAATATTTGTGTTTTCCCAGTTAGAATGGCAATCATTAAAAAGTCAGGAAACAACAGGTGCTGGAGAGGATGTGGAGAAATAGGAACACTTTTAACACTGCTGGTGGGACAGCAAACTACTTCAACCATTGTGGAAAACAGTGTGGCGGTTCCTCAGGGATCTAGAACTAGAAATACCATTTGACCCAGCCATCCCATTACTGGGGATATACCCACAGGATTATAAATCATGCTGCTATAAAGACACATGCACACGTATGTTTATTGCAGCACTATTCACGATAGCAAAGACTTGGAATCAATCCAAATGTCCATCAGTGACAGACTGGATTAAGAAAATGTGGCACATATACACCATGGAATACTATGCAGTCATAAAAAAGGAAGAGTTCGTGTCCTTTGTAGGGGCATGGATGCAGCTGGAAGCAAACTATCTCAAGAACAGAAAACCAAACACCGCATGTTCTCACTCATAGGTGGGAATTGAACAATGAGATCACTTGGACACAGGAAAGGGAACATCACACACCAGGGCCTATTGTGGGGAGCGGGGAGGAGGGAGGGATAGCATTAGGAGATATACCTAATAGAAATGACGAGTTAATGGGTGTAGCACACCAACATGGCACATGTATACATATGTAACAAACCTGCACGTTGTGCACATGTACCCTAGAACTTAAAGTATAATAAAAAATTAAAAAAAGAAACATTTGTGTTTTCTTCACTTCTATACCTGAAAATCTAGAACAATCCTCAACACAAAGTAGACACTCAATACATAGAGACAACATAAATGTTGCTCAACATTATCTATTTGTTCGTTTTCTATCCTCTCATTTGCACATAAGCTCCATGAGGACAGGAACTGGTGTTTCCCATTTGTGCAGCCCTAGCACCTAAAACAGAACCAGCAATGTAGCGGGCACTCAACAGATATTTGCTGCATGAATGCTTATTCTTTTGGCAGAGAACACAAAGAAAATTTCAACTCAGATCTACACATTCTTAGCATCTTGCTTGGCTCTGAGATAACGTAGCCCAATTGTTACTGAATCATCCATGTTTTCACTTTAAAAAAATACATACCTATATTTCATATATAATCCAAAGTGCAATTAAAAGCCAAAAATGACAGGAAAAGATTAGTGAGAAAACATCAGTGTTTCCTTGGTGATAAGAAATGGACTGTCATGGTATAAAATTGTCAAAAACAAATTCATTTTCGTTTTCCCCCAACACTTTTATTTTCCCATTAATCAATTATTAAAGGCTCTTTTGAAAAGAGCTTTGACCCTTTATTTCTCTTCCCAATACTGAAGCTAATTCATAACCCAGAATAGTATGACATTTACTTTCTTGACAACTATCAGATATAATAAAGTTTTGTTATTTTCTTTTGCTCAAAACTCTAGCATACTGAAAATGAGGACGGTCAGAAATGTGGCTACTAAAACAAATGTGAAATGATCAAGACGAGGCTCTTTTTCAATATTAGGAGAACATTGTTTGTTTGCAGCAAAGATGCTACTGACTCAGAGTGATGGGAAGCAAAGCAGAAATCACTGCTGGTGCTTCCCGTGAGATTAGGACAATGTCTTTTCAGTCAACCAGACTAATCAGAAAACACACATACCATGAGGTCCTTCACCTTTGCTGTGATTACCCAAGGCAAAGCCAGAAGGTCAGCAGCTCTATACATTCACTGACCCCTCCTGAGCTTAGTATATTGGGTTAAAATGGACTACAGTTTACTTTAAATCTAGAGCAAGTGATCTATAACTTTACCAAGTTTCACAGATAAATCCATAGGATGAACTCAGCACTTGTAAAGGCAAACATTTATAGTATCCCTTTCAGAAATGCCCAGTTATAGCCAGGCATGGTGACTCATGCCTGTAATCCCAGCTACTCGGGAGGCTGAGGCAAGAGAATCACTTGAACCCAGGAGATGGAGGTAGAGGTGAGCTGAGATTGCACAATTGCACTTCAGTCTGGGCAACAAGAATGAAACTCTGTCTCAAAAAAAAAAAAAAAAAAAAAAATGCCCAGTTAATTTTAAAATGTACAGAGGTCAACATGTGGCTTCCAAAAAGGTTAAGAGCATACTGATTCTGGAACTAGACTCTTAGACATTGAAAGTCATATATCATCAGTATTTGTAGAAGCATAATTTATATATCTGCTTACAAAATCATAATATAAGACCTAATGGACACAAAACAAAACATGAAGATGCCATATGCACAGCTGTTACTGGGCAGATACAGGCCAGACAGTCCCCTAACCAATCTCATAGCATAGGGCAGTGAATTTTAAATCACGGTCTATGCATCCCTCAGTCCCACAGCAGTGGGGAGAACCAAGCATGATGCTTTAGATCTCTCACCCCAAAACCAAATAAGAGGAGAGCATTGCCTCTCCTAATGATTGATATGCTGGTATTCTACAAAATATCATCCAAAAAAAAAAGTTTCTGCTGCTTTAAAAATGCCTGAAAATCAGCATCAAAGGCTTTAGAATCAGGGAGATTAGAGTTCAAATTCTAAATTCATTGAGATGATTGGACATAATCATCCCTTGCAAAGACTCAGTGTTCAGTAAGTGGTGGCAATTATTGCTATTTATCACAGGGTAGTACTGAGCGGTATTAAAGGAGTGATCTCAAAATATACAGTTAAAAACCACATAACTATAATGTTATACTACATAATCCTTATTTGATCAGTTCATCCTTTGCCCAATTGTGAAAATACTCCTTACAAAACCATTTTATTCTTTAGGTACAAAAGGCATAGTACCCAAGAACCAAGATTTTTCTCTAGGACCTAATGCAAATGGAAGAAAGTGGGGGCGGGGAGCAAGATGGGGTAGGAGAAGAGAGAGAAGGGGAGAAAGAACGTGGGGGAAGGAAGAAAGGAAGGAGGAGAAAAAGGGAGAAAAATAACAAATAAAAGAAAAATTGTTCCAAAACATGAAAAGAAAACTACAAAATAAAAATTAATGGCAGGGTGCGGTGGCTCATGCCTGTAATCCCAGCACTTTGGGAGGCCCAGGCGGGAGGATCACGAGGTCAGGAGATCGAAACCATCCTGGCTAACACGGTGAAACCCCGTCTCTACTAAAAATACAAAAAAAAATTAGCCAGGCGCGGTGGCAGGCACCTGTAGTCCCAGCTGCTGCTCAGGAGGCTGAGGCAGGAGAATGGTGTGAACCCGGGAGGCAGAGCTTGCAGTGAGCTGAGATCATGCCACTGCACTCACTCCAGCCTGAGCAACAGAGTGAGACTCCATCTCAAACACTTAAAAAAAAAAAAAAAATTAATACACATTAGTCACAACTAAAGCATGATATTCAAGAATTTTGCTTTTTTGCCAGGCATGGTGGGTCACACCTATAATCCCAGCACTTTGGGAGACTGAGGCAGGAGGATTGCTTGAGCCCAGGAGTTCAAGGCTTCAGTGAGGCACTACTGCACTCTAGCCTGGGCAACACAGCAAGGCTCCATCTCTAAAAAAAAAAAAAAAAATTGTTTTCATAAACATTTCATTTTATGTTTAAATAATCTGTAGGTTAAATTTTCTTCACTTCACAAAAAATACCAAGAATGCACAATAAATGCAGGCAAATCACAACCAACTTCAATGTAGGAGACACACTCTCTTCTGTGGTTTAGATTCCGATAAAAGGGCATTCAGCTGGCTGCCCTCCAATTCATGTGAGTGTAAATAGGTCGGCCACTAAGATTCAGAATAGGCACTGACTCAACGGTCCGAATATTATGCTTTGTTGTTTAGATGTGTGAAGTACAGGAATAACTGCTAGAATGAGAATGGAGAATACAAGGGCCAGTACGCCTACTAGTTTGTTAGGGATGGACCGTAAGACACAAGCAAATGGAGGCCATCTTGCTTGTCTCATTCCACACTGCAGTGAGAAATAATGGCAGAACCAATGATAAGACACAGGGGAGGGGAGAAATCACCCGAGGATGCCTTCTGTGGTCTTTCCCAGCCAGCCTTTCCAGATACCTGCAGAACTCCTGAAAAGCAGCATTTTGAATCACTTATTAAGGACCATTAGCCACTACCATGGCTCCTCTCCAAGCTGCAACGCCTATACTGATAGGAAGTGCTGCCATCACCGGACAAAAAGGAAGGAATACCTGCTTTATTTTATTTCGGGAGTTAGTGATGCGCTCTGTGATGCTCTGGTATGTGCGAATGGCTGTCGTCAATTCTGTGTAGTGCTGCACAATCAATTCATCCAGGTCACGGTCACATTTCTCGTAGGCTTCTTCAAGGCGACCCTTCTCATTTTCCCTGTCTTCGACATCATCACTAGTAGACAGAGTCCTGGTGAAGGCAGAGAGTATATCAAGCTGAGTAAAACTTGAAAGTAAAATGCAAAAGAAAGGTGAAGCACATTCATCTTACTAACTAGGAAATGAAGTAAGTTACAAACACAAAACACAAAACTTCCTTCACAGTAAATTCCAATAGCCCATCCAAGTGGATTTGTTGTTGCCTATCCAAGGGGCCCTTCTCCTCTGTCACTGGCATTAGAACTGATTTTAATCAGCTAGCAGGCAGGCAGCAACGGTTCAAGAGACTGGGTAACTCTTGATTTGAGTGAACTGTTCCATTCTCCTTATCAGTGACAAGTCTGGTCAATGAGACAGACCTAAGGAAGTACTAGGAACAATTTTCTGCAAGAATAATAACAAGAAAAGGTCCCTTTCCCAACCCTAGGTATCACTGTACAAAGACAAGATACTCAGACACTTCAGCCATGTGTCTGAGTAACCGTAGAAGGAAAAACCAGGAGGAATGCCAAGCTATCACTATGTCCTTGGCCACCAAAGCAGCCCTACAGCAGCCTTACCTCAGGACTTCTTGTTAGGGGAGATAATAAATATCCATTGTTTAAGTCACTTTCAGCTGGTCTTTTTCATACATAGCTGAAAGCACAGTAACGGATACAATTACTTATACACTGAGGAACCACCTTCCAAAAAGCTCATTTGAATGACCTGAATTTGCTATGGAGCCCCCAGCAGTCTGGAAATAAGGTCATATTAATTCTAAAATCTCTTACAACAGCAGTCATCTAAGGTATCCTACAGGACAGTTCCTGCACTTACTAGTCCTCAAACAGCACTAACAAGATTGATATGAATCAACAATAACCAGGGAATGAGATAGATATACTTACTAAAAATATTTCAATAACTTCGTTTGATACATGGACCACAGATCTTTGTTTCCTCTACTATCTTTCTCGGATAATTTTTTTTAATTTAGTATTATAATCAGTAACAAAGGAACCTTTTCCTCTTATCTGTTGGCTGTGGTAATTTAGAGTTTCATTAAATTCTCTCAGATTTGTCAGCTTATACATTCAGCCTAGTTTATTTCATTTATCTTTTTTAATTTAGGGAGGGGGATATTTTAGGTTCTCAATGATGGATACCATCAATTATAAGTCCATCATTAGAACTGCTTTCAGAGATGGTCTGTCAGCAAATTAATCACATATCCACTTCTAGATATTTGCAAGCAAAATACTGTACAATAGTCTGCTCTGAATTGTCATTTAGAGCAAAGGATCTTAATTCATGAGCCACACAATATATAAAACTCCTTTTTCAATTTATAGGGAAATTCAGGCCAGTCTTTGATTTCAATCTAACCTCCAAAAAGAATTTTATACTTCTTTTTGTTAGGTGTTAGGGATGCCAAAAGATCAGCTCTATCATGAATACAAGTAGGGGGATGGCAGGAACGAAGGCAAAGAAGCTAAGTGCAAAAGCCACTAAGGACAGTGTGCGATGCTCCGGAAAGGAACACTACTGGGAACCACAAGACTTGATTTAAAGCCTTTACATGAGAGATCCTGTTTCCTCATTTGTAAACTGGTGACCCTAAACCAGACTACTTCCAAGGTTTCTTGCAGGTAGAGAATACCACCCAAGTGTTTGACTATTAAAGTAAATCAGAGAGGAGAATGTAAGCGAAACTAGGCTTCAAAGATAGAGCTACCAAGATTACTTGCAATATTTGGGTACAGAGCAGCTTAGCATGTATCATGTGTTCTTCTTGTTTTAATGATACACAACTTTGCTCTTTAAATCTGAAACTTCCAGGCTGTTAATCTAAAGTAAAGCACAATCAGAAAATGCCTTCAATTTATCAACTGTCCCAAAGGTAAGGGTTCCTAGATGTTTAACTATTATTTCCCCTTGTAACAGCAGTCACAGAATTGGCAAAGCTACACCAAATCAGTCTGCCATCTTTACAAGGCTTTTCATGATTTCCGCTCCACTACCATTTGTGGAAAAAATATAACATTTCACATTGTTTACCTTAACTAGTTAGAATTACCATTAAGGAAAATGTCAGGCCCAGAGAGGACACCTTCTCTGGCATCAGCTGTCACTGTGAACACATTACTAGATCATTAGGAGTTATTTAGGGAATAGAAAGGATTACTAAAATGAAGATTAGAGAGTAAATTGGGTCTACTGGGGGGTTTGCCTCCTATTTTCCTTTTTCAAGAAAATATTTATGTAAGAAATACCCTGTGCCAGCTTTGCCCCATATTTGAAATGTATCCTCTTGATGTAAACTGGGATGAATAATATTTTGTCTTTAGTGAAAAATATTTACATTACAGAACTCAGAGTGCAAAACTATTAAAGCTTTTTTTTTTAATTAGAGAAAAGGCAGCAAGGATAATAAAAATAATAATAGCCGCTAATATTTAGAGAGGCTTACTAGCTGCCAGGAGCCAGCTGTGTTGCACATTTTATAGAATGTATGTTTAATCCTCATAACAGGCCTTTGGAGTAGGTCCTATTATTATTCCCTCCCCTCTTTTTACAGATGAAACAGCTGAGATTTAAAGAGGTTACATTAATTTACACCACCTCACACAATGAAGGTTAGGAATAGTATGGGGATTTTAAACCCAGGTTGGTCTGCTTTCAGATTGCACTCCTAACAGCTACAGAGTGGTGTCTCTTCAGGCAGAGTAAAGCTGCCTGGGTTAGAATCGTGGCTCCACCATACTGACTACTCATGACCTTAGTAATAGCATCTCATTTTGCTCATCTATAAAGTGAAAATACTAAGATACCTTCCACATAGGGTTGTTAGTGAGAATTACATGAGATCAAACAAGGCCTGGTATGTCATTAACACTCAACAAATGTTGGTGGTTGCCGTTAGCTATTATTGTTCTAGTAATAACAGTAGTAATAGCAGCAGCAAAGGCAGTAGCGTTTTTCCACAATATAATAAAAAGTACACCCTCTGAAGACAAAAGTTAAAATCCCACCGCCCCCAAAATACTAGATCACTTAACTCTGGGCATTAGGTTTAAACTCTCTGGTTCTCACTTTATTCCTCCTTAATGTCAAGAATGGTGAAGGTTGAGATTTTATCCTACTTGCAAGCTAAGAGGTTAGCCACAGTTTCACAGGTGCTGGCAGAAGACACAAAATTCCTGGAGCTCCTCAAATCCAGAAGACTTGATCACACTCATAGCACAGCAAGCGGCGTAAGTGCAGCATAAGTGCAGCATGTTCACATCAGTTCCCCTCGCCCCCGAATCCCACAAGGGTTAGGCAGATGGGCCCAAAGAGAAGCCTGCCCACATAGGCAGCTTCTGGAGAAGAACTCCAAGCTCCAAAAACCGAATCTAAGCTCAGAGACTGGACTGGAAACACACCTGCCCCTTGCTCTGGAGTGAGAGACCATCTCTATCTTCCAACGCTGTTTGCTAAACAAACATCCTTGGCAAAATAACCTAAAACAAAGGGCAATCAGTGCTTGGCTCACAAGAACTTCAGAAACATAAGAGACCTGAGGAGAATAATCTCCCAACAATAATAAAATCTAAGTCATTGGGTTCCTTCAAGGATTGAATGCATGGTGCCAAGCAACAGCAGGCAGTGAATATTTATTTCCAAGCTCTGTTTTCTTTTCTGCAATATGAGAGCAGAAATACAATGTCTCAGACAATAAATATTTGTCTGAGATAAATATTCAATAAAAATGAATAAATGATAGACCATAAAAGCATGAGAGGCCAGGCGCGGTGGTTCACACCTGTAATCCCAGCAATTTGGGAGGCCAAGGAGGGCGGATCACAAGGTCAGGAATTCGAGATCAGCCTGGCCAATACGGTGAAACCCTGTCTCTACTAAAAATATAAAAAATCAGCCAGGCGCACTGGCCTGTGCCTGTTGTCCCAGTTACTCTGGAGGCTGAGGCAGGAGAATCACTTGAACCCAGGAGGCAGAAGTTGCAGTGAGCCGAGATCGCACCATTGCACTTCAGCCTGGGCAACAGAGTGAGACTCCATCTCAAAAAGAAAAAGAAAGAAAAGCATGAAAGAGCTGACTAATTCTAGGGAAAGTTCTCATGAACGCTAGCAAATCCCAGCAAATTTCAGTGTGGGATTATCACTAGTCCCTTAACCTGAACAGACAGCAGTGCAGAAAAGAACACTTGTCATTGAGCTCACTCCACCAGCCAGGTCATGAACCTCTCTTCAGCCTTCTAAGCCTCTGTGCAATGCAGAGCTCTACCAGTTCACAAAGCAATTCACTGCAATTTTGAACAGCTTTACTTATTATAAAGCCTTCCATTAAAATCAAATAAAATCAGCCTCTTTATCATTTCTACCCATTGATCCTAGTCCCATCTTTTTCTGTAACACAAAAAATGTCTATTCCTTCTTCCATAAAATTTCCCTTTAAATGGCAAAGGACTTTCGATAGTTCTTTCTTGGGTTACACACCTCCAGTTTCTTCAACTGTTTCTTCCATACCATGACTTCCAACAGCCCACCATCCTTTTTGCTTTCATCTGAAGTCCCCTCGGAAACAGGTAACACTCACATAGAACTTATTATGTGCCAGGCATTAATCTAAGTGGTTTACACATATTAATTAATTTATTGCAAAAACATCCTTATGAGGTAGGTACCTGTATTAATCTGTTTTCATGCTGCTGATAAAAACACACCCGAGACTGGGCAATTTACAAAAGAAAGAGGTTTACTGGACTTACAATTCCACGTGGCTGGGGAGGCCTCATGATGAAAGGTGAAAGTGAAAGGCACATCTCACATGGCAGCAGACAAGAGAATAGGGCTTGTGCAGGGACTCCCCTTTTTAAAGCCATCAGATCTCATGAAACTCATTCACTATCACAAGAACAGTGCAGCGAGGAGAGACCCCCTCAATTCAATCAACCCCTACTGAGTTGCTCCCACGACACGTGGGAATTGTAGGAGTTAAAATTCAAGATGAGATGTCAATGGGGACACAGCCAAACCATATCAGTACCATACTTATCCCTCTTTGTAGAGATAAAGAGATTGAGTTTTTTATTCAAGGCACAGTCTTTAAGGAGCAGAGTCTGACCTCAAACCTGGGCCATATGGCTCTTAATGGCTTCACTAACCTGCCTCTCAGATGTGCTGAGAAGTGAACACAACATACTTCCAAATGGAAAGAGGTTTTATATCCCACAACATGAACACTATATTTCTAATAATATAGCCTAAAACTACATTGCATTTTAAAAAAATATAGTCCAAAAATTATCCAAGATCCCTTTGACAGTAAGTGTTGACAAGTCAACCCTCATTCATCCTCCACTTGTGAAATTTTAAAACTAAATGCAGAAATTTACATGTATTACAAATTTAGGACATCCCTGTGTCTTACATGTTTGGAATTACATGTTTGGAAAGGAAGGTGAAAGTGAGGCACAGGATACAAACTACTGAGTGTCTATAATACACCAGGCAATACAGTGGCTATTTTGCATACCTAGTCTAAGACAATCCTCAAAGCAGTCTAGTATAATAAAATATTATCACCAGCCTTTTTACAGATAAGGAATCAGAGGGTCAGAGAGGTAAAGTAACTTATACACATGCACACAGTTAATATCAGAGTTGAAATTAAAGCTAAGTATATTTGACTCCAAAATCCATGCTCCTTCTACTATACATGTTACAAAATCCTATCTTTCCTGCCTTCAACTCCTGAGCTGCAGGACACGTACTCTCATCAAGCCACAGTTCATAGGTAAAGAGAACAGCAGACAGCTAGGGATGAAAAGAGAGCACCAAGCAGCTTTTTTAGTAATAACAGTCTTGAATCTGGGCAAGATTTAAAAGCATGAGCTAAATAAAAGACATGATCAAAGGATCAATGGTATAAAGTTGCCAACCCAAGACGTATTCAAGTTATTGAATCACTCTAGATTTTTTTTCCATTCCTATTCTCAAAATGATTATGACTTATAAACTATTGTCAAGTTCATGGAGGAACGTAAAAGAATAAACAAGATTCCAGTTAAGCTGGACACAAAGACATTTCTGGATCATTAAGAATTTTTCACTAAGACAGCTCTGGTATTTTGCATGATGAATTACATCTTAACCATGACTAATTAATCCCCAGGAAGGAATTTATTTACCTAAAGGGCTGAAAGGACCACGGTACACATGTTAAGCTACTGTTAACAACATCTAGTAGGAACAAATATGTTATTAAGTTCTAGTTGATTCACAACCATGAGCTCCAAGTGAGTCCCATAAACAAGCATTAAAACCCAGGGTAAATAATGGGAGATCTAAAACTGAATTTGTCTGCTTCCCATTTTCATACTAGCTTCTGTATTTCAGTATAGCCGATCCAATGTTTTGAAAGGAAAATAACCAATCACCATCACTGGTTCCTTCTGTGGAGCAATTTTGCTTTCACTTTGGACTTAACAGAGTAATGGAGTCCAGACAGGAAAAAATACATAAAAGTCGGTATTGTTCCTAAAGACAAAAGAAAGATCCAATAAAGGAAAAAGCACACCTCTCACGTGGAATAAGAGGATGCAAAAAGAAAAACCCAAATCTAGAATACTACCATTAGGAATACACCAAGAAAGTCTCTTACTACCTCATCAAGCATGTCAAACAAAAGCCATCCACATACGCATTAAAGGAACACAGGTTCTGGAATTTTAAAAAACCCAGATTTAAACAGAGCTCTGCAACTTTCAAGCTGCTTGACCTTTGGTAAGTGACTTAACTTTTCTGGGTCTGTTTTTTTCTTTGTAAAACAGGTAAGATAATAAGAATACCTGCCTCACCAGGATATTGCTAGGACTGGAGAAGTGTGTGAATGTGCTCTGAAAATAGAAAGTGTGACAGAAGTGTTGGTTGATGTATTATTAGGAACAAAATAAATAATCTATGAATCACAACATTGTTAGCCCAAATCCCCTAAAGTCTACCCCTTTCTAAAGTTCCTGATGATATCTATTTCTGAATTAAGAGCAGACCTTTTCTCTATACTCTTACAGTGCCTGGTACATTGAGTGCTTAGTAAAAGCTAAGTTATGAGCAGCAATGCCATGCAGGATCTAGAGAGGTCATGGAGGACAGTTCCCAGCCTTAAGAAACAATTGTAACTAAATTGTCTCACAAGAAAGACATGCTCACAAATCTGCAGAAAAGAACAAATACTAGTTGCTAGTGACCCTATTTAATTCATTTATTCATTCAACAAATATTCACTAAGTATCTATTACTTACCAGGCACAGTTTTGAGGGCCTAGAGATACATACAGCAATGAACAAAACCAATCCCTCCCTCATGAAGCTTATGTTCTAGTGAGGGGAGCTGGGAGGTAACAGCTACGCAAAAGCCAAGACAGACAAGGAGGAAGGCGGCTACTTCATTTATAAGGAGGCCAGGGAGGGCCTCTCGGATGAAAATGGCATTTGAATACAGCTTACTGGAAAGTGAAAGAGAAAGAGCACTATCTGGGAAGCTGATTCCAGAGAGAACAGACCCTGAAACAAGATGTGTTTAGCCTGCTCAAGGAACATGGAATGACAAGGAGGTCAGTGTGGCTTTAGAGACTTGAGGAAGAGTGACAGTGACAGGATATGAATAAAGGAGAAAATTAGGAGTCAGACCAGTCCCAACTTTGCGAGCTTTTACTCTGAGTGTTCTATGAAGCTACTTGGGGGTGAGCACCCAGTTAAAGACTGATAACCATTCAACCAGTATTTAATGGTGAAACTAAGTAACAATATCTACATTCAAGTTTCATTTTAATTATATCCCACCTCTTCCCAAAAAAGATGTGAGATGGCTTGCACAAGAGTATAAACAATAAAAAGTAAAATACAAATGAGAAAGCGGGACTAAAGAGATGCAGAGCTAAACAACACCAAATAGATGTAAAAGACAACTATGCAGATCATATGGGCAAGCAGAGTGAATATGAAGTGAGCCCCCAAACTAAATCTGAGCTTCCTAGCAGCCCAGGCAAAAGGAGACACGTCACATGATATAATTCTCATTGTCAAAATTATAGACTCCAGTTCCTCCTAAGGAAGCAAATTTTGAACTAGTCCTAAATTCTAAAAGAAATCTTTCACTTAAAAAACACGGAAGACCTAATATAGTAAAAGATGTCCTTACCAGTCTTCTGAAAGCAGACAAAGTCACAAATCTTACATGGCCATTTCTTGTAAGTTCCTTCAAGAACATAACATTAAAACTCAATTCAGGCCTAGAGATTTTGAAAGATCTGAATATAGCCCAGGTATAAAGTTTTCCAACAATTCATTTTAATTTAAGGCTAGAATTTTAGGAACTTTCAGGACTAAATAGATCAAATTATGTTTTATTAATTTTAATATAAACCAGAAAAGCATGCAGTAAGATTGACAAACAATTGTGAAAAATTAGCAGCCTGATCAGGGCTCTTGCCTGAGCCTCAAGGCTACTTGTAGATGATGAGAGATTGTCACTCTAGAAGCAGTTTAGGATATTTTTTCAAAGTAATAAGAGTCCCCAGGGTACCACCTGTTATGAACTTCAGTTCATAACTGTGTCCCTCCCAAATTCAGATGTTGAATCTCTGACTCTCAATGTTATTGTATTTGGATACACAGTCTACAAAGAAGGTAATAAAGGTTAAGTGAGGTTATAAGGGTGGGCCTTAATCCAAAAGGACTGATGTCCTTAGAAGAAAGGAAGTGGAAGGAGAAGCCCTCTCCACACACTTATACAGCAAAGGCCATGTGACAGTAGAGTAAGGGAGCCATTTACAAGCAGAGTGAGAAGCTTCCCTAGAAACCAGCCCTGATGGGTTGACCTTGATCTTGAACCTGTAGCCTCCCGAACTGTGAGAAAATACATTTCTATTGGTTTAGCCACCTAGTATTTGGTGTTTTGTTATGGCAGCCCAACTAGACTAATACACCACACTTTAAAACACAAGCAGTGTTATTTTGGTTGGCTAATTTCTCAAGATAGATGTTATCAGTTACTCTTAGTCATAAGCAACACAGAGTCTTGGCAAATCCACAAGAATTAGCTGCCTAATACAGCCCCTGATAACTAAACTAATTAACCAGCTATAAGAACTATTTAATGTAATACACCTGAATTTTGGCGACACCTGCAGAATAATTAGTATTAAGTCATGCTTTCTGCAAACAGTTAATGGGCTTAATTGTCTATTAAGGACATTCCTTGTTGGCATCCAGTGACCTCTCCTCCAGGAATAATAAAGATTAACAAAACAATTAATGGAAATCCCTTCCAGCAAGTCAGAAAAACTAATCACAAGTACAGCTTCACATATCCAAAAATCACTTACCAGGAAGCAACAGCTCTACAGAGCACAATCTATAGTAAGAATCAAATCTGTGACCCTTCTTAAAAGTACTCAAAATGGGCCCCTACGTGAATAAACTATATCACGGAATCCCTGCCTTTTCTACTCATCAAGCACCTGAACCGTCCAATCAGTGCTACCTTCTCTCTTGTTGGGACAATTCCAGTGAAATTTTTTTTTTTTTTTTTTTTTTTTTTTAGACAGATTCTAGCTCTGTCGCTCAGGCTGGAGTGCAGAGGCGCAATCTTGGCCCCAATGAAATTTCTTAAACTGTATAATGCAAAGAGTACTAGAGAAGGAGCCATCCTGATTTAGTTACAAAGTATTCTAACACATTATCATAAGGCAAAAACTAAGCATAAATGCTCAACAAATGCTGAAGAGTTCACTAGTTTCAGAACCTCACTCCAAGATGAAAAAAAAAAGGAATTATTAGCTTACTGATCTTTCCAGAACATAATATTCCTGTTGCTACTAATCCCAATGCAAAAAAAAAAGTCTACAGCTGATGTGATTCTTTACAACACAAATCCTGTTTTCTCTCCCAAACTGCTTTTAAACAGAAGACATTAGGTTAAGTTATTGTATCTATTCAGCCCTAATTTCACAGTGTGACAGTCAGGTTCTCTTTGCCTTTAAAATTCTAAAGAGCCAATCTAAGAAATGGCTGACAGCACCACATACCTATAATGTCATCAGGAAACAAAAGCCAGTCCTAAGTATGAATAGAATGAAAGTACAAACTGAAGAGGAAAAGAGATAGTTAAGAATATAAACACTAAAGAAACAAGTTAAGAAATAAGTCTTCCAAGCCTCTTATTCTAAGCAGAACAGTTTGTATAAGACAAATAGTCTATAAATGCTCCCAGTGAATTACAAAAATAAGAGACCTTCATCATATCCTTTCTGAGTTACTCAGAATTATGAGCTTAATGTGTAAAAAATTACACATTAAAGAAATGTTCAAGATGTGTATCACTATATAATCATATAAGATACGGCTTCACTCAAAGCATAACCAAATCTACACTACATTTTTAAATCGGATTTTATTATATTCAATTATACATTGTGATTGCTTGTTTCTTAATTATGTCTTATTAGAGCACACAAAATGCAAGCTAATCCTATCCCAACTGATAGCAATTCACAATGACAAGTCCCTCTGAAAAAGTTTTCTGATGCATAAAAACAATATCCCCTAAATAAAAACAATATCCTCTAACAGTACAAAGAGATGTATTTAATATCAAGTGACACTAAACAATTTTTGCTTAAAGTCAATTGAAAATTCGTTGGTGTCTTGCTTCAGACAGCACTTAGGGTGAATTACTACACCCAACACATACAGTTTTTCAACATTTCAATTAACTCAGTTATAGAACACTTCTGGGGACCAAAAGCTATAAATCTCTTAGGCAATAAAGAAGGTCATTATCTAATATTAAGTAAAATCACCCCACTAATGCATAAAACTGAGCCCAAAGTTGACAAAGTCAACTTAAAAACTTCCCCCTACTCTTACGTCACCAAACTGACCTCTTTTTCTACTTCTATTGCAGCCCCACATCCTTCTTTAAGCATCGTCCAGTGATCTTGTTTTCTGGTGACTTCCTCAGAAACAATGTTTTACAAAAAATTAAGAGGTGTTATGTGGTCAAATTTTGGAAATTCTGGGCTACACAAATTGAAGCAGATTTCTTAAATGCAGAAATCAGGGACATTTAAATATGTTATCATTCAAAGTGTCTAGGGGAGAGAGAACAGGACATAAAGAATATATAGCATTTCTGTAATATACTAATCTATTAAAACATCAATCAATTAACTTTGTTTCTCACTATCTTCCCTCCCCCGCAACATATACATATGTAAACACACACACATAAAAATTTTTATGGAATTTTCAACCATGTACAAAAATTAAAAGATCTGTCAAATAGGTCAGGCACTGTGGCTCATGTAATCCCAGCACTTTTGGAGGCCAAAGCAGGCAGACCTCTTGAGGACAGGAGTTCAAGACCAGCCTGACCAACATAGTGAAACTCCATCTCTACTAAAAAAAAAAAAAAAAAAAAAAAAAAAAAAATTAAAAAAAGAAGATCTGTCAGATGAATCCAACTTCAACAATTATCAACACATTCCAGTCTTCTACATTGACAACCCCAGTTACTCTAACCCTCCTCTCATTATTTTGAAGCAAATCCTGGACATGATATCATTTTTGTTGGTATGTATTTCAGTATATACACTGCTTAAGAATAATGTTTTTGGCTGGGTCTGGCGGCTTACACCTGTTGTCCTAGCACTTTGGGAGGCCAAGGCAGACAGATTGCTTGAGGCCAGCCTGGCCAACATGGTGAAACTCCCTCTCTACAAAAAATACAAAAACTAGCTGGGCTTGGTGGCACACACCTGTAGTCCCAGCTACTCAGCAGGCTGAGGTACAAAAATTGCTTGAGCTTGGGAGGCAGAGGATGAAGTGAGCTGAGATCACGCCACTGTACTCTAGCTTGGGTGACAGAGAAAGACCCTGTCTCAAAAAAAAAAAAAGAATGCCTTTTCAAAAAATATATCTATATAACGTTTATCTTAGAATAAATTTTTAACAATTGCAATTGGCTTCTTGTATCTCTTTTAATTAATGCAAAATATTTGTACATATTTATGGCACACATGTGATTTTGTAATATTCACAGACTGTGTAATGACCAAGTCAGGTGTATTAGTCTGTTCTCAAGATGCCAATAAAGACATATCTGAGACTAGATAATTTATAAAGAGAAGAGGTTTAACTGACTCACAGTTCATCATGGCTGAGGAGGCCTCACAATCATGGCAGAAGGCGAATGAGGAGCAAAGTCACATCTTACATGGCAGCAGGCAAGAGAGAGCTTGTGCAGGGGAACTCTCATTTATAAAATCATCAGATCTCATGAGACTTATTCACTATCATGAGAAGAACACAGGAAAGACCCACCCCCATGATTCAATTACCCCCCACCAGGTCCCTCCCATGACACATGGGAATTATGGGAGCTACAATTCAAGATGAGATTTGGGTGGGGACACAGCCGAACTATCAGGTATTTAGGATATCCATCGTCACTAGCATTTATCATTTCTATGTGTTGAGAACATTTCAAGCCTGGGGTTTCTTGTTCTAAGGGCTACCTAAACTTTATTGTGCTTTCAAATCACCTGGGACTCTTGTTTAAATGCAGATTCAGCTCAGGTAGGTCAGGTAGGACCTGAGATTCTGCATTTCTAACAAGCTCTCAAGTGATATTTTTAGTATAATTCTCAAATAATGTTCAGCACAATTATAGGTTTTAAATGGAAAAACACTTTTTAATTATATTCTACTTTGTTTTTGACAAAGACTTTATACTTTTAAAAGAATCAATAAAAGTCAGAAAAGGGTCTCCTAAGAATCTCCTAAGTATCTATTTTATTTTATTTTATTTTATTTATTTTATTTTATTTTATTTTATTTTATTTTATTTTATTTTATTTTATTTTATTTTATTTTATTTTTTGAGACAGAGTCTTACTCTGCCGCCCAGGCTGGAGGTGCAGTGGCACTATCTCGGCTCACTGCAAGCTCTGCCTCCAGGGTTCATGCCATTCTCCTGCCTCAGCCTCCCGAGTAGCAGGGACTACATGTACCTGCCACCACACCCAGCTAATTTTTTGTAATTTTTTGTAATTTTTTGTATTTGAGACGGGGTTTCACCATGTTAGCCAGGATGGTCTCGATCTCCTGACCTCGTGATCCACCCACCTCAGCCTCCCAAAATGCTGGGATTACAGGTGTGAGCCACTGCACCCAGCTGAAATATTTTATTTTCTTACCAGGTGTCAAATGTAATACAAGAATTTTCCCTTATTACTTCCTGTTAAACTGTACACACTTATAGTATTCAAAGCTAAACTCCTAGCACATAAAAAAACTGACCACTATAAGGACAAAGGTCATAATTTATTTCATGGCTTACTATGCTGCCCCACCGGGAGTTGAACTCCTGAGCTCAAGCAATCCTACCACCTCAGCCTCTAGAGTAGTTGGGACTACAGGCACATATCACTGCACCCAGCTCCCATCATCTTAAATAGCACATTTGAGTATCTTATTCTTCCACACTGAGAAGATGCAATCCAAAATAGTACCTTTAGAGCTATTTTTTAAAATAAGAAGTGCTGATGGACTTCTACTTCAGGCCCAGAAAAAATAACAGGGACTAACAAAGTAACGAACAAACAAACAAAACAGGTTTCAAAACACTGCATATTAAAGTGGTTAGAATCTGCAGGGCAGTAATGGAGATGGGAAAGAGCATCACAGGGAAGTCTGCAGATCTGTAGAGGGTCATCAGCTGGGTATTGATCAGCACACATGTGACAGGTAACTACCCAAGGCCAGGAAAACAACCTGAAAGGATTAGAGGGACTAATGATCTGAACTCACACAGGGCTGGAAATAGTGCCTATCATCCTAGGCCAGAGTGAAAAAGTCTCACAATTCTTATGGTATTGAGTGGAATATTCAAAAGAATTTTGTCACAGTAGTGAGACAAACTTAGCCCTAGACTAAATGTTGGTCTGCTTCTAACTAGCAAAACATAAAACAAGGCCTGAAAAGAGCAAATTGTTTCCAAGTAACTTAACCACATCTCAGAACAAAGCTCAAGAATAGTGGAATACAAAAATACCAAAACCAACAGCCATCAAGATAAAACTGGCAATGTCTAGCATCAACTCAAAAAGTACAAGATGCCTAGGTGTGGTGGTTCACAGGCTGAGGCCTGCGGATTGCTTGAGGCCAGGAATTCAAGACCAGCCTGAGCAACATAGCAAAACCTGAAAAAAAAATACGAAAATTAGCCGGGTGCAGTGGCACACACACCTATAGTCTCAGCTACTTGGGAGACTGAGGTGGGAGGATCACTTGAGCCTGGGAGGTGGAGGTTGCAGTGAGCAAAGATTGCGCTACTGTGCTCCAGCCTGGACAAGAGAGCTAGACTCTGTCTCAGAAAGAAAAAAAAAAAAAAAAACTACAAGGCATGTAAAGGAAGAGGGAAAATTAATCAATGGAAACTAACCCAGAAATGGCACAGATGATAAAATTAGTAGACAAGGACATTAAAACTCTTATAATACCCGTATTTCATTTGTTCACAAAGCTACAGGAAAAATTAAACATGTAAGCAGAGACATGAAAAAGACCCAAATCAAACTTCCAGATAACGAAGATAAGCTTCTATATCTTAGATTGAAAAGTACAATCTAAGATAAACAATAACATTAGATGGGATTAACAAGAGATTAGGAATAGCAGAAAAGACTAGTGAACTAGCATAGCAACACAAACTATATAAAACAAAACACCAAGAGAAAAAAAATGCGTTTTTTAATGAACATCAACATTCCATGAACTGTAGGACAACTTGAAGTGGCCTAAAATAGAGATAAATCTGACCAAAGACATATAAACCTAGACACTAAAATCTACATATACACATACACACATACACACACACACACACACACACACACACACAAATTGCTGAGATAAACTGAAGAAGAATTAAATGGAGATATATAACCCCCATGCATGGATCAGAAGATTCAATATTAAGATGTCAATTTCATATATTAATCCCAATCAAAATCCCAGCAGGTTTTATTGTAGAAACGGACTAGCTTATTTTAAAATTTGTAAGAAAATGCAAACAACCTAGAAGACCCAAAACTACTTTGAAAAGATAGAATAAAGTAAAAGGGGCCAGGCACGATGCCTCACTTTGGGAGGCCGAGGCAGGTGGGTCACTTGAGGTCAGTAGTTCAAGACCAGCCTGACCAACATGGTAAAACCCCGCTTCCACAAAAAATACAAAAATTAGCTGGGCGTGGTGGCGCACACCTATAATCCCAGCTACTCAGGCAGGAGAATCATTTGACCCCGGGAGTCGGCAGTTGCAGTGAGCTGAGATCGTGCCATTGAACTCCAGCCTGGGTGACAGAGCGAGACTCTGTCTCAAAAAAAAAAAAAAAAAAGTTGAAGGGCTTACACTATGTCTGCAGAACTTAAAAAAAAAAAAACACTATGTCTTCAGTAATCAAGACAGTACGATATTGTTATCAATATAAACATAAATAGAACAGACTAGAAAGTCAAGAAATAAACCCACACATATAAAGTAAATTGGTTTTTGACAAAGTTGCAAAAGAAAGCAAATAAAGACAGCATAGTCTTTTTAACAAGTGGTGTTGGAAATGGATATCCTTACACACACAAAAAAAAAGGTACTGGAAAAAAACGGTAGAGAAGGATCATTCTAGTATACTGGAAGTGTTCTATATCTTCAGCTGGACAGTGGTTACACAGGTAAAAATTCATCAAGCCATATACTTAAGATTTGTGCACTCTAGCATATATATGTGTACCTCAAAAAGGAGGACAAATGAAATTAGTATATAGAGTAAGATCCCATATTTAATGAAAAATTATTTCTGGCCATCAACATTTCATATACACACATACATTCACACAGAAAAGGGAGGGGTCTGGAATTCAGTTCTTCTAATATCAATGATAATAACTTATAGATGACAAAATTTGAAATAATTTTTTTATTTTCATCTTCACAGTTTTCTGCATTTTCATTGTTTGAATTATTTATCATGAGAGTACTATTTTTATAACAATAGAGTGATTTTTTTTCTTAAACTGGAAGCAAAAGTATTAATAGTGGATAATGCTAGTGAAGAAAATACAAGTGGGCCGGGCACGGTGGCTCACGCCTGTAATCCCAGAACTTTGGAAGGCCGAAGCAGGTCAATCACCTGAGGTCAGGAGTTTGAGACCAGCCTGGCCACCATGGTGAAACCCCGTCTCTACTAAAAATACAAAAACTAGCCAGGCATGGTGGCATGTGCCTGTAATCCCAGCTACTCGGGAGGCTGAGGCAGGAGAATCACTTGAACCCAGGAGGCAGGGGTTGCAGTGAACTGAGATGGCGCTACTGCACTCCAGCCTGGGTGACAAGGCAAGACTCTGCCTCAAAAAAAAAAAAAGAAAAGAAAAGAAACTATGGATGATTTTTTTCTTCCCTATTGTTCTGTATATGTTTAATTCCTCCACCTAAAAAACTTTTATAACTATGAAGACTGTATAGCAATACTAAAAAAATGTATATACATGGACAAGATCCACACGAAAACCTGAAAAACAGGTAGTATTTTGGGAAATGAGATTGCTGGACAATGTTTCTATGACTCTAGTCTCTACAAATTTGTACAACCCACAATATTGTTGTCCTTTTTATAAAGGACAACAAGGATTACCTCAACCGAGTATGGGCCCCTTGATTTGCTTGTTCGTAGTCTTTTCAGTCTTTTAATCTAATAAATGTTTTATACTTTGTGTTTATAGTTTACATGTTTTACATACCCACATAACCATACATATATTTAAATCTAGCTTCTTTAGCTGACTCTCAAATTACCAAATAATTACTATTTTAATTCAGCTGTACAACATTCCCTGGTTACAAAGACAACATCTTGACGAATGGAATCAAACACTCTAGTCAAGGCATCAAGGTTATTTCTGGTGGCAAATTAACCTTATAGCCTGGTTACTATCTGGCAAATTTATTAAAATCAAAAGAACCTTCTTAACAAAAGAGGCTACAGATCTAGAAAGAAGGAAATGAACGTCTGTGTGCCAAACTGTGCTAGGCACTTTTATATACTCTCATCTCGTGTGATGTTGCAAAAAAACACAGATCGTATTAGCCCGTTTTCCAAATGAGGGAACTAAGACATGGTGGTTTTAAGGAACTGGTCTAATGTTACCCAGGTAATACAGCAAGTTTCAACTACAACACACCACCACAGCACTTCTCACCACAGGCTGTGACCACATCTATCTACAAGTAATGGCTTGAAAAAACCTGACCATACCACCCACCATCAATACTACAGGCCTCAAAGCCTTCAGGAAATCCCAGTGTTAACAATTACACAAGGTACATTAAGACATGGGTCCACAAGACACTAATTCTGAGCCAAAGTATGGGAATTGTGTTGCCCCTTACATTCACATACGCTGCCAGACATCCCAGGACTTCCAGGAAGCACTGTTTCTGAGTATTCTAGTAGTAATTTTCAAACAACACAGCATCGGTAGGGCCAAGATGTCCCAGGGTACAAAGAGAGCTAGAAACCAAAAAACCATTATATGATGGGCTCAAATGAAGAGAAGAGATGGCGATGCAAAGAACATTAACACCTAACCCAACTCCCAGGACTCGGCTCAGAACAGGGGAAGAGACTGACTGCTTTCCTTTCCTTTCCTGCCACAGACTGTGTTATGAACCTCAAAGCTGTTTGTTCAAAGCCCTGGTCAAAGCCTGGACCCCTTCAACAAAGTTTACTTTGAATTAAACACAGGGCTGACCAAAATACTCTCCAAGGAGGAAGAGAATTTAACAGGTGTCTACAATAAAGGATTTTCTACGTTTTTGAAATTTCAACTTCTGTGAAGACATAAGAGTTGATGAAAACGTGAGCCTTCCACTGCCTTCAAACCTCCTTGACATCTGTAACCAGAGTGTGTCTTCAAAAGCTCTGCTCCAAGGTTCCGATAAGGTCTCCTGAAGTCGCAACCAAAGTTTGTCTTCCCAATTAAACTGGCTATTACAGGCCAAGTTATAAAGAGAGACAACATTTAATTGGAAAGCAAATCACCTAACAGTAAGTGGCAGACACATTTCCCAATTAAAAATCTGACAAGAACTCACAGAAATAAAATATCTCCAAAATGCCATCTTATTTCCCATCTAGAGAGGCTGCCTCCTCTGACTTCCCACCAAACAAAAGGTTGGCAAGGGAGATCAACAGAAAAGTAGAAAAATTGTATGTGTATATGCTTGTATGTGTGTGTGCACGTGTGTGTGTATAAAACACCCAAATCTTACATCAGCAGGGTAAAAGAAAAGTAGGTGTGTGTGTCTGTGTGTGTGTGTGTGTGTGTGTGTGTGTGTGTGTGTGTGTGTGTAAAACTCCAAATCGTACATCACACATCAGCAGGTAATCAGGATTCTGTCCCCACAGTTAGTTCCATTTTAAAGGGCTAGTGGCAAGACTTAAAACCAAAAGCTGCAGTTGGCCGAAGCCTCCAACAAACTGAATTCCAAGCACTATCTGTCCCCTCACCAAAGCCCCACCTCACAGGCCTGAGGTCCTCTTCTGTAAAGCCCTGGAAGTCTACCCTTTGAAACATCTGACTGCCCTGACATATTTTTACTCAATAATTTTTAAATAATTAAGCATTTTTATTTGAGTCAAAAGGCACTTAAAAAGTATATAATACTTACATTACAATTACACTATACTTCATCTTTATTTTTGGCTTTTAAATGCTTTAAAGTTTAAATACTTTGTACTAGCAAAATACTTTATGCTAGCAAAATAGAGTCATTATTTAACTATTTAGTCCAAGGGCTGGAAATAGCGATGAGACTTGGATATTCCCCATGTCTACACCTACTCTGTCCTTAAGTCAAACCCTTATCCACCTGTAGTTTTTTGAATACAATATTAAAAATGACTGTAACAATAAAAGCTACCCCAACTATTAGGAAAAGCATTGAAAAAATACAAAATTTTATGATACATAATGTATCATAATGTAGTACAGAAATGACATTTTCACACATGTGAGCAAGAGAATTAAAGGAGCATTTTTAACATTCACTATTTAAAAAAGAAAAACTACTACTCAGTGATACAAAAAGATATTTTTTAAAAAGCTAAACTGATCAAACTTTTCAAAAGACAGTACACTCTCTAACAGGTAATTTATTTTGTGACAAAATAAGTCCATGGAAACATGAAAGGAGCTAGCAGGTATCTGGTACATGTTAGGAATGCTCAGACCTTACAAACACGAGCCTAACATGGGTTTTCCTTTTTGTGGCTTGTTGCCAAAGCAACTAGGAAAGCTATAGTCTTTGGGAGAGAATTTGAAAAAAAAGTTAAAAGATAGGAGGAGATAAGCAAAGTTTTATATCAGGAATTAAGAATCATGAATACAATGTTGCAAGAAGGAAAACACAAAGGACAGAAATTGAACAGAAATACAAGAAGCAACTTCCAAGTGACAGCACAATTTACTAACAAGAAATATACATTCCTGGTTCTATTACCCACAGGACTCTCCCCTCATTCCCCATCCCAAACACCACAGTAATACAACCATTGTCCTCTCATTCACTACCACTGTTTATAAAATTTAAACCACTGGGTATGTTCAAAAGCGTATTAGGAAGGAAATAACACGAAGTTATAGCTACCAACATCCTCACTCCAACACCAAAATCTCCCTGTGACTCAAAGAAATGTTGAAATACAAACACCAACACCATTCGGTCTCAAGGTCACATGTAACAATGTATCCCAAACCTTACTAAACTTGCCCGGGATACTAAGGATAGACATTCCCTTACACCACACTTATAAAAAATATATAACAGAAGTGTTATTCAGTGATCTGAGGTGATCAAGGATAAAGTAGAAAAATGAGGGCTGGGCGCGGTGGTTCATGCCTGTAATCCCAGCACTTTGGGAGGCCAAGGCAGGTGGATCACAAGGTCAAGAGATCGAGACTATCCTGGCCAACATGATGAAACCCTGTCTCTACCAAAAGTACAAAAATTAGCTGGGTGTGGTGGCACACACCTGTAATCCCTGCTATGCAGGAGGCTGAAGCAGGAGAATCACTTGAACCTGGGCGGCGGAGGTTGCAGTGAGCTGAGATCGCGCCACTGCACTCCAGCCTGGAGACACAGCAAGACTCTGTTTCAAAAAAAAAAGAAAGAAAGAAAAGAAAAGCAATAATGCACAACAGAGATCAAAGTAAAAAATGCCTAGGCCTGATAAAGTGCAGGGCATATATTAATAAACTGGCATAAGAGATGGATGACCACAAAATCTTTGCCATTAAGCAGTACGGGGTTCCTCCTGGAGAACATGAAGGAACGGTCAACCAAAGGCAAGGTATGTTCTGAATTAGCATTAGTAAAAAATGCTTTAGGTTGGCTTTCATGCTGTTTTCAAAAATATGACATTTAGAGTAAATTCAACTGGCACTGAAGAAAGCACAAATAGCATAAAAGAAATGGGAAGAGCTTGGAGAATCAAAAGTAAACAGATGAGATGGCACATTTCACTTTCATTAGAAATGGCTAATCCTCCTGGATTTCCATAACATTTCATGTCTCTCTCGTAGTCTTATGTCATCATTTTTACTGACATGTTTTATCCCCCAGGTAAACTATACTCTCCTCAAGGGTAACACTGTGCCTGCTTTATTTTTGCAAAACTCAGGGCATTTATTCATTCAGTCAACAAATGCTATTAAATATGTAACATGTGCCAGACACCATACTACAAACTGGCACTAAATACCTATTGCTTAAATGTTGACTACAAGGTAGAAAAAACAAACAAGTTCAAAAAAGGATCCAAATAATGTCCAGGAATTCTAATTCCACAGGAAATTCAGATGGGAAACAACAAACATTCTAACTGAAATTTTAGTATCATGACATACATCTACACTACTTGTGTATTGTCGCAGCGAGAATGTGGGCCTATCGATTCACAATAGAACAGCACTTCCTCTGTATGGCCTACCAAGTATATTAAGCATTTCCACGCAGAGATTTTTTCTCTTAAGCCCAAAAGAAAATTAACAGTAATGATTTAGCAGGCTATAATCGTAAAGCTCCCTAAATAAGACCCATAAGATGTGTCTTTGTCAGTGAGTGGTAAGCTGTTTTAATGGTTTGATATATTCATTCATTGAAGTGCTTAGTACCCATCAGATAATGTTGGGCCCTGGGTTTTCAAAAGATGATCAACACATTCCAGGAGCCTTGCAAGAATTCAAACAAAAGTTTAGCATTGTTGGGGAAAAATAGGAGTGTTTACGAAAAATAAATGAGTTGAAATTCAAATGCCAACAACGTAAAAAACGTGCCATAATAAATTTTATTTAGATTGGTTTTAGTCAGTACCTGTATCATCTCCAAGGTTCTTGAAAGGGTTCCCCATCCTCAATATATTTCACTTTTTTTAAAAAAGTTCCTAAAAGGTCCACCACTCCCAGTCCACCCCCACCTTAATCTTCTGGTAGGTGCAGAGCGGGAGTGCATTGAAGATAATCTGAAACTGGTTTGGTTTGGTTTTTTTAAGGAATGGACCAGAATGGGAAGGCAGAAAAAGGCAGAGCAAAAATCGAAAACCAATGTGTGCCTTCAAACCCAGTCCTCCTACCAGCTCACTGCAGATTCTTGTATTTGTGGCTGTGGCCACGCACAGGTGGTTGAAAGTATCCAGAGTGTGAAAACACAATCTGCAACTCATCACAGGAGTCTCCAGACTCCAAGGCCTTACATCCCAAAGTCCAGGAAACAAGACGCCTTTCTCAGTGAGTGCTGCTACAGGCAAACAATAAACAAACATTTTAGGAATCAATAATTAACACACCTTCACTTGGTCTTCTCTAGCAAACCCAAATAGCGTGCTTTGGGGCCCCGGAACTGTAATAGAAGGTGCTGCCCCTAAAGAAAAGACTGAGGCGGGGCTCCTCTCTCTATAGCTAACCCCATAAAAAAAAGGTGGGGGGAGAATTGCTGGGGCCCTGGGGAGGGGTTAGGGCCCTAGGGAGGGGCTGCGGGAGGCAAGGAGGAAAGGGAAGGGAGAGCAGGGTGGGACCCAGCTAACCCTTCTCCCTTCCAAAGCGGAGATTAAGCCGCTGCCCCCAGTCCCCAGACCCTGCCTCCTGCCTCCCTCACCTGATCACAGAGATGAGCAGCCCCGAGGGGTCTTTGCTTTTGCTGACTGTGCTTCTGTATTTCCCACCAGCTGCTTCTGCCGCCATCTTGGACGCTGGGAGAGCCGCTAGGCTCCAAGGAAGCCAAGAGTACGTAAATTCTGTATTTGACCCCGCTGGAGTCTCCACCAATGGGTGAGGAGAATTCCAGAGGCGCGGAAGTGGAAAATCCAATCACTGAAGTGAGGAGGCGGGACTAAGGGAACAGGTTTTGAGGCAACGACGCTCCTGTTCGCTCTAAGCACTCTGGGAGTCGTAGTTTTCCTTCTCCGTCTCCTGGGCGCGCATGAAAGCTAAACCAGCTGCAACTTCATGAGTCTTGTAATGAGTGTCTTCATTTGTCTTTATTCTGACTTCGAGCTTTTTTCGGCTTCCTTGCTTTTAGAATTTTGTCAGGCTTTAAATCAAATTTATCTGATGATGCCAAAATTTGTTAGGGTGTGTATTTAAATGAAAGAGGGGTTCTCTGCTGGATGCCTATGTGCGAAGTTTTAGCCTTAAGCGCAAGTGATTTTTTTAAAAATCCAATAAAATACGAAAATGAATATAAGCAGAAATGCTTTTCTTTAATGTTCTGTAAAACTAATGTTTCTACATTAGGTTTATGTGTGAGTTCAATTTTCCCGTGTTCTTATATTTCCAGATAGCCCCAAAAACACACGCACAGGAATAAACAAATGAATATTGATGAAGAAAAGACAGTATAAGCGAAAAACAAACAGACCACACTGCAGATTCCCTTTTTTCAAGCTAAATGAAATAGTTAGTAGTAATGCATATTTGTGTTAATACTTTTACCGGTAAGCTTTTAGTATTTCCTGCATTTGGTTCCGTTGGCTTAGTCGTTAATTCATAAGACCAAGTGAACAAAACAAGACCAGAATGTGTGTGGAAAGTGGTTAGACTGAGGAACAAGAATGATAATAAAAATTAAAAGTAAGGAAGGAGGTAGCCTGCTCAGTAACAATAAAGATTGAAGAATTTAAAGGAATGGAAAGCAAACTAACTCAGAGGTCCTGGAGTTGTGGAGCAGCAAACTCAGAATGCATCAACTACTTTTATAAGTAGACATTGAGCTGGTAGAAGTTCACATTTTTAAAAATTAGTTGAAGATGACACACACACATATATGATATGATAACTTAAAAGTATTCATAACCTTTGGCCTGATCATTCCAGTTCTAGGGACTTTGTTCCCAAAGAAATAAAGATAGGGTACTGACATTTTTGAAATAACACAGAAGTATTAAATGAATTATGTAACATTCAAATGAGTAAATAACATACAGCTTCTGGGAATCTTAATTTTAATGACTCTTAAAGAAAATAAGATTTTTGGGCCAAGTGCGATGGCTCACACCTGTAATCCCAATACTTTGGGAGGCCGAGCCAGGCAGACCACTTGAGGCCAGGAGTTTAAGACAAGCCTGGCCAACATGGTGATACTCTGTCTCTACTAAAAATACAAAAGGTAGCCGGACCATGGTGGTGCATGCCTGTAATCCCAGCTGCTTGGGAGGCTGAGGCAGGAGAATTGCTTGAACCCAGAAGGTGGAGGTTGCAGTGAGCCAAGATCATTCCACTGCACACTGCACTCCAGCCTGGGCAATAGAGGGAAACACTGTCTCAAAAAAAAAAAGATTTTTATGGTATAAGTATAAAAACTGGACTATAAAATTAAATAATTCATAAAGAAAGGGAGAGGCAGGTGGGCCTACTGGTTAAGAATGCAGGATATAGGCTAAAAAGTGTGATCATCTCAACCGATGCAGAAAAAGGCTTTGTCAAAATCCAAAACACTCTCACGATAAAAACACTCAGAAAACTAGGGATAAAAGGAAACTTCTTATAGACTATAAAGGGTACTTACGAACAACTCACAGCAATCATCATAGTCAATGAAAAACTGAAAGCCTTCCCACTAATATTAGACACAAAAAAAGGATAACCATTTTTTTTGCCACTTCTGTTCAACAAAGTACTGCAAGTTATAGCCAGAGCAATGAGGCAAGAACATGAATAAGTGATCCAGATTGGAAAGGAAGAAATGAAACAATATCTATTTTTGGATGATATGATCTTATATATAGAATATCCTAGATAATACACACAAAAAAAACTATTAGAGCTAATAAAATATTCAGCAAAGTTGCAGAATGCAAAATCAACAGCAACAGAAAATCAGTGGTATTTCTGTAAACTGGCAATAAACAATCCAAAAAGGAAATTTACACAATTCCATTTCCAATAGCAGCAAAAAGAATAAAATGCCTACGAATAAACTTAGCCGTGGAAGTGAAAGACTACTACACTGAAAGCTACAAAACATTGCTGCCAGAAATAAAAGAAGACTCAAATAAATGGAAAGACATCCATGTTCATGGGTTGAAAAACTTAATATTGTTAAGATGGCCAAACTCCCCACAACTATCTACAAATTCAATGTAATTCCGGTCAAAATTCACTAGGCTTTTTGTGCAGAAATAGAAAAACTGATCCTGAAATTCATATGGAAATTAAAAGAGCCCCTAATAGTCAAAGCAATCTTGGGGAAAAAAAAATCAATGTGGAGGTCTCACACTTCCTGATTTCAAAACTTACTAAAAATCCACAGTAATCAAAATAGCATGGTACTTGCCTAAAAATAAACACATAGATAAATAGAATAAGCCATACAGAAATAAGCCTATTCATCTATGATCAATTGATTTTCTTTTTTTTTTCTTTCTTTCTTTTTTTTAGACAGAGTCTCTTTCTGTGACCCAGGCTGGAGTGCAGTGGCTCAATCTCAGCTCACTGTAAACTCTGCCTCCCAGATTCAAGCAATTCTCGTGCCTCAGCCTTCCAAGTAGCTGAGATTACAGGCGCCCACCACCACACCCAGCTAATTTTTGTATTTTTAGTAGACACGGGGTTTTGCCATGCTGACCAGGTTGTTCTTGAACTCCTGACCTCAGGTGATCTGCCCACCTCGGCCTCCCAAAGTGCTGGGATTACAGGTGTGAGCCACCACACCTGACCAGTCAATTGATTTTCAACAAGGGTGACAGTACCATTCAATAAGGAAAAAATAGTCTCCTCAACAGATGGTGTTGAAAACTGGATAAGCATAAGCAAAAAATTGAAGATGGACCCTACCTCATACAATATGCAAAAATTAACTAAAAGTGGATCAAAGACCTAAATATTAGAGATAAAACTCTTAGAACAAAATATAAGGGTAAATTTTCATGATTCTTAGCTACAGCATCAAAAGCATAAGCAACAAAAGAAAAAATAGATATATTGGGCTTTATTAAAATTAAAAACCCTCATACATCAAAGTACACTATCAAGAAAGTGAAAATACAGGCACAGGATGGGAGACAATAAAAGCAAATCACATATAGTATCTGATAAGAGTCCTGTATCTAGACAATGTAAAGAACTCTTACAACTCAACACAAAAGGAAATAAAAATTAAAACCTGGGCAATGGATGTGAATAGACATTTCTCCAAAGAAGATGCACAAATGGCCAAAAAACACATAAAAAGATGCTCGACATCATTAGTCATTATAGGAAAATGTAAAACCATAATGAGATACCACTTCACACCCACTAGGTTGGTTATAATTTTTTTTAATGGAAAATAAGTGTTGGCAAGTATGTGGAGATACTGGAACCCTTGTACATTTCTTTTGGGAATGTGAAATGGTTCAGCCATTGCAGAAACCAATTTGGTGGTTCCTTAAAAAATTAAACACAAAGTTACCATATGACCTAGCAAGTCCACTCATAGGTATATACACAAGAGAATTGAAAACAAGTGTTCAGAAAATAACTTGTATGCAAACATTCATAAAAACACCGTTTCAAAATAGCCTAAAGGTGGAAGCAATCCAAATGTTTAACAATCGATGAACTGCAACAATATGACTGTATGAGTGTGGTATAAACAAAATGTGCTATATCCATACAATGTAATATTATTCACACATAAAAATGAAAAAAGTACTGATATATGCTGTAATATTGATAAATCTTGAAAACATGCTAACTGAAAAAAGCCAGACACAAAAGGCCATATTGTGTATAACCCCATTTATCTGAAATATCCAGAATAGGCAAATTCATACAAACAGAAAGCAGATCAGTGGTTGCCAAGGACTGCAGGGCAGGAAGAAATGGGGAATGACTGCTTAATGGATACAGAGTTTCCTTTTGGAGTGATGAAATGTTCTGGAACTACAGTAGACGGTTGCATAGCTTGTGAATGTATTAAAGGTCAGTGAATTATAAACTTTAAAGTAGTCAAAAGTCATAAATTTTGTTATGTGTTTTTTACCAAACCTTTAAAAAAAAAAAAAAAAAAAAGAATGCAGTTTGTGTAGCAGAATGGCCTAGATTCAATCCCAGCTTTCCACTTCCTGGCTAGATTACCTAGGGCAAGTTCCTTAACTTTACTCTGCCTCAGTTTCCTTATCTGTAAAGCGGGTGATCATTGTACGTCACGTAGAGAATGTTAGTAAGAATATGTGAGTTATACATTATCAGCACTTGGTAAATATCAGCTATTATTACTAAAGTATGGTACTAATTTTGTTGAAAGTACATCTCTGGGGGTATTGCAAAGTTATTTTGAGCCTCAATAACATGGGTAATTTTTTTTTTTTTTACACTTTTCTGTGTTTTACAAAGTTTCCGGGACAGGCACGGTGGCTTATGCCTGTAATCCCAGCACTTTGAGAGGCTGAGGCAGGCAGATCATCTGGGGTTAGAAGTTCAAGACCAGCCAGGCCAACATGGCGAAACCTCGTCTCTACTAAAAACATAAAAACTAGCCAGGCGTGTTGGTAAGCTCCTGTAATCCTAGCTGCTCTGGGGGCTAAGGCAGGAGAACTGCTTGAACCAGGGAGGCGAGGGTTGCAGTGAGCCAAGATTGTGCCACTGCACTCCAGCCTGGGTGACAGAGGGAGACTCCATCTCAAAAAAAGAAAAAAAAAGAAGCTTCCAGGTGTTGCTTTTTATAAACAGAAATACACAAAAGTACTTCCTTTAAAGGGAAATTGGATAAGTGTCAAAAATGATGTCCTATTTTCATCACAAAATGAAAATACAATTAAGTGATAAATAAATTAGCACACCCAAATTAATTAATTTGTTTTATTTTATTTTTTTGAGACCGAATTTTGCTCTTGTTGCCCAGGCTGGAGTGATGTAATCTCAACTCACTGCAGCCTTCACCTCCTAGGTTCGAGTGATTCTCCTGCCTCAGCCTCCTGAATAGCTGGGATTACAGGCACATGCCACCATGCCCGGCTAAAACCAGTATATATGCAGGTCTTGTTTTATGTTGTCTAAACCAGGGCAGACCATTTCCTAATATTACATTTGTAAATATACCTAGGGGCTCTTAAAGCCACGGGAACATCCAATTAAATTAAAATGCTTTGACCTCTTTGGATGAATGGCTCTATATAAATCCAAGGTATTGATATTCTTATTATTGTGGATAAATGAAATGTGTGAGTGAGGCCAGCTCAGCAGCAGAGTGGCTCCCTGAGATTCATAAAAAATGCCCAGGCTTGGGTGTCTACAGGACACCCAACACAGACACGGGAGATTTGGAACCAAACAAACAAACAGAAAAATGAAGTGTCTCATAATATCAGCTATGTGGCCAGAACCCTGAAAAGGGGCTGCTTCCCTGACCCCATCAATATTGCCTGCTTACAAGTCAGCTCAGCTAAGATATTAAAAATGTGCTTTAGCCAAGGCTGAGTAAATCAAGGTATAGGATATAGATAATAAACTGAAGGGAAAAGTCAATGATTCTGTCACCATATAAAAAGCAACTGTTTTATTTTATTCAGGAATTAAATTGTATGTTAGCTTTTTCAATTACATTGAATTAAATATAAGCTTAGTTAAACATATACACATAGTATATTCTATTTGGAGGAAAATGTTATCAGTAGATTACAGTAAGCTGTTAATTTTCTTGTCCGTATTCTCAATACCTGGTTCAGCCTATGTTGTCTAATGCAGGAATTGTGACTTAATCTTCATGTTGCATTTGAGTTTCTGGGTGTTTTAGGAAGTTGGTCAAGGATATTATTTTCCATAATAAAGGATAGCTTCATTGAAAGAGGAATGTTTTTTGTTTCTGTGGGATGCAAGCCTGATCGCTATTGAGCTCAGACTGCAATGGCCCCCCAGTTTCTCTCCCAAATTCCATCATTCAATAAACACTGAATGCATAGAGTGCACAAGATGAAAATGTTCTGGAACTAAATAGAGTTGATGGTTGCATACCTTTGTGAATGTACTAAATGTCACCAAATTGTATACTTTCAAATGGTTTCTTTCATGTTATAAACTCTACCTAAAAAGAAAAATCTTTTGAGTCCCCAAGTTGGGATCCATTAAGTCGCCTTTCTTTTTTTTTTTTTTTTTTATTATTATACTTTAAGTTCTAGGGTACATGTGTATAACGTGCAGGTTTGTTACATATGTATACTTGTGCCATGTTGGTGTGCTGCACCCATCAACTCGTCAGCACCCATCAATTCGTCATTTATATCAGGTATAACTCCCAATGCAATCCCTCCCCCCTCCCCCCTCCCCATGATAGGCCCTGATGTGTGGTGTTCCCCTTCCCGAGTCCAAGTGATGTCATTGTTCAGTTCCCACCTATGAGTGAGAACACAGAGTTTTGCTCTGTTGCCCAGGCTGGAGTGCAGTGGCTCTATCTCGGCTCACTGCAAGCTCTGCCTTCTGGATTCACGCCATTCTCCTGCCTCAGCCTCCCGAGTAGCTGGGACTGCAGGCACCCGCCACCACACCTGGCAAATTTTTTTGTATTTTTAGTAGAGACGGAGTTTCACCATGTTAGCCAGAATGGTCTCGATCTCCTGACCTCGTGATCTGCCCACCTCAGCCTCCCAAAGTGCTGGGATTACAGGCATAATCCACCGCACCCTGCCAGTGGTTCTTAAATTAATCTTCTTCTCCACATTCCCACTCCCATTGCCTTGACTAGGCCTCATCTTCTCTTCCATCAGCTACTGCAATGGTTTCTCAGTTGTTACTCCTTTTTCTTAAATAGAAAAGAGATTGGTTCTCATTCTAGTCTACCCACCACACTTCTTCCTGATTATAGTGAAGCATGACTCTGATCCTTATAGCCCAGCTTTAAAAAATTCGAAGGACTCCACTTCCCGTATAATTGTTTTACAAACTGTTCACTAGAGAACCAGCTCCAAACTACCTTTTCAGCTTCTTTATTGATTACTCTTGCCATTGCACCCCAGTCTCTAACCAGTTATGTGCCAAGTGGGCCAGGATTCTTATATTTCCCTTCTTCCTGCATACTTTTGCTCAACCTAAAATGTCTCTGAGCCCCGGATTATACATCTGTTAAAATGTGGCTACCTATCTTCAGCGTCGTTGAGAGACTTGGAGAAAATAAGATATGTACATAGGACACTCAGCATTGGGTTCTTTTTTAAGAAAAGTTTCTTTCAATTCATCGGGTTAAAACTTTGTTTATTCTTCAAGGCCAAAGTTCAGTAGCTCACCTAAGCATTCACACACATTTACACACCATAACTCTTTTAATTCTTGATTAGTACTGGTATGACAACATAATATGACTATTGGCTGGATGTGATGGCTCACGCCTGTAATCCCAACACTTTGGGAGGCCAGGGCAAGTGGATCATCTGAGGTTAGGAGTTTGAGACCAGCCTGGTCAACATGGCAAAACCCAGGCGCTACCAAAAATACAAAAATTAGCCAGGGGTGATGGCGCATACCTGTAATCCCAGCTACTGGAGCACTTGAGGCATGAGAATCGCTTGAACCCAGGAGGTGGAGGTTGCAGTGAGGGGAGATCATGCTACTGTACTCCAGCTTGTGCGACAGAGAGAGACTAAGTCTAAAAAAACAAAACAAACAAATAAAAGATAATATGACTGTTATAGAGGATGTGTTTGTTCCCTTTAGTCGAGTTCATTTGTAAACTTGAACACAAAATCATTGTTGTATTCATTTTCATACTCTCAATGCTTTCAATGGAGCAGGGCTCTCAGTGTTTGTCGAATTGTAACATCCTCTATCCTACTTTAATATCTAACGTGGCCAAGACTGAACCTTTCAAAAATACTTCATTTTAGGCCAGGCGCAGTGGCTAATGCCTGTAATCCCAGCACTTTGGGGGGGGGGCGCTGAGGTGGGCAGATTACAAGGTCAGGAGTTCAAGACCAGCCTGGCCAATAGAGTGGAACCCCATTTCTACTAAAAATACAAAAATTAGCCAGGCATGGTGGCGGGCGCCTGTGGTCCCAGCTACTCAGGAGGCTGAGGCAGGAGAATCACTTGAACCTGGGAGGCGGAGCTTACAGTGAGCCAAGATTGCGCCACTGTACTCCAGCCTGGGTGACAGAGGGAGACTCAGTCTAAAAAAAAAAAAAAAAGAAACACTTCATTTTAAGGAAAATTACACCATAGAGGCTGGTAAAAGTCATCACAGTTGTCAAACTAATGATAAGTGACTTAAACACAGTATTTCCTTTATACGTTTTTTAAAACTTCACTGTTTAGATGAATTAATGCAAACTTAAGTTGTCTTTTGGGAACAATAACAAAAATAGAAAACAGTTTTGACTGATTTATAGCTCATAAACTTATTTTAATACATAAAACTGGGAGGAATATTAAAACAGAATCAGCAACATAATTTCATATCTAAAATTTCTCATACTCTCTGGAGTAAAATCATGTTATGTTTACGTTTTTCCCATATATGAATAAAACTGTAGATGGTACAAAAATCCATGTACTTATTCTGTAAAAATACTTATAGATATTTCATGTGGGATGAAACACTATCCAAAATACAAAAGTTTTTGAAATTTATTTATTTATTTTTGTTTAT
This sequence comes from Rhinopithecus roxellana, assembly GCF_007565055.1. NCBI lineage: Eukaryota > Metazoa > Chordata > Mammalia > Primates > Cercopithecidae > Rhinopithecus > Rhinopithecus roxellana. The sequence continues at coordinate 60,039,259 of NC_044554.1, forward strand.
TTATTTTTCTTTTTCGAAATGGAGTCTTGCTCTGTCACCCAGGCTAGAGGTCAGTGGTGTGATTTAGGCTCACTGCAACCTCCGCCTCCCAGGTTCAAGCAATTCTCCTGCGTCAGCCTCCTGATTAGCTGGGATTGTAGGCGCGTGCCACCAGGACCGGCTAATTTTTGTACTTTTACTAGAGACGGGGGTTTCACCATGTGGGCCAGGCTGGTCTCGAACTCCTGACCTCATGATCTGCCTGCCTCTTAATACTTATTTGATGCCTGTTTTGGTCCTTCATTGACTCATCAGTGATACAAAAACAAAACAAAACAAAACACCCAACAAGGTTGTACCAGACATTAAAAAGTTCAATTATGCTAAAATCACAGTTCGTATTGCAACGGGAACTAGCTTCAACAGCATGACTACTATTTCTGTTTAACTCCTTGGAGAGGATTATCAGCCATCCACAGAGATCATTTTATTTATTATAACAAATGTCCCATAGATATCCAGAGGTTAGGGAGGTATCGCAGGGGAAATCCAGTTAACAGATGATTTCAACTGCTCTGCATGGATTGGTGGATAAATTGGTGGACTCATAATATGCAGGATATCTCCTATAGCAATGGCTACTCAACAAAGTTCCCTAGTTCCCTTAGTACCCAGAACAGACAAGGAACAAAGAGGAGAGAGAGAGAACATGAGAGGATATTAAAGAAAAATCAAGTGAGATTCCAGAAAGTCATTAGAGAGTTATACAGAGAGGGAAAATTAAAAATAGTCATGGCAGAACGGGGTATAGCACCACGAATTCCCCAGATGTTCATCACTGTCCAAGTCAACAAATCATTGCCTCTGCCTCCACTTTTCTGAGTAACTTTTAAAATAATATGAAAGTAATGCTTACTATAGAAAAAAAAAATAACATGGAGCAACAAAATGAATGAAATAATCCCATGTAATTCTACTACCTGCTACTCAGACATAACCACTATTAACATTTTATTTTGTATTCTAAGATTTCGTTTATGTATATGCCAATACATATTATCTTGTTACTTGCTTTATTTAAAATAATAAACAGTTTTCTGTATCATTATATAATCTACTACTAATTTTTTTAAAAAAATAGCTGAATAATATAGCTTTGAACAGTTATGTGATTATTTTACCAACCTCCTACTTTTGGACATTTGAGTATTTTGTGCTTTTTAAAAATCGTGTGAAGAGTACTAAAATGAACATCCATTGAACAGAGATTATCAAGGTGAGTTGGTTTACCTTATAATTGAAAAACAGCTATCCACATAGTTGAAAAACAGCTACCCCATAATTTAATGAGCTCCCCAAAACTCACTTGCCTCTATTAGTCCTTCACAAAATAAAAGCCCTTGTGAAGAAAAGCCATTGTGTGTGGAGGGAGTGATAACACATTACAACTTATTTACGTTTTACACACACATGTATGTGTGCATGCTTCTTCTCCAGATATATGGGTACATGTACACGAAGGAACATAAAAAGTGTATTTGTGGCAGGGCATCATGGTGCACACCTGTAATCCCAGGACTTTGGGAGGCCAAGGCAGGCAGATCACTTGAGGGCAGAAGTTGAAGATCAGCCTGGGTAACATGGCGAAAACCTGTCTCTACTAAAAATACCAACCTTAGCCAGGCATGGTGGCGCATGACTGTAATCCCAGCTACTCGGGAGGCTGAGGCACAAGAATCACTTAAACCCAGGAGGTGGAGGCTGCAGTGAGCTGAGATAGTGTGCCACTGCACACCAGCCTGGGAAACTGAGTGAGATTCCATCTCAAAAAGAAAAAAAAAAACAAAAGATATTTGCAGTATTGCTGAGCATTGCAAGAGAAATGTGCCGAAACAGTAGAATGCATGAACAGTTCCACAATTATACAACAGAAAATACTAGAGCAATGTACAAGAAACCAACTTTTGTTACACAAAACAACATGAATGAATCTCAAAAATATAAAATGAGGTCGGGTATGGTGGCTCACACCTACAATCCCAACACTTAAAGAGGTTGAGGCGGAAGGATTACTTGAGCCCAGGAGTTTGAGACCAGCCTGGGCAACACGGCAAGATCCTGTTTCTACAAAAAAAAATTTTTTTTTAATTAGCCAGGTATGGTGGCATTTGCCTGTGGTCCTAGCTACTTGGGAGGCTGAGGTGGGAGGATAGCTTGAGCCCAGAAGGTTAAGGCCACAGTGAGCTGTGTTCACACTATAGCACTCCAGCCTGGGTGACAGAACATGTCCGCGTCTCAAAAATAAAATAAATAAAACAAAATAAAATAAAATGGAATGAACAAATAAATAAAAATAATGTGTACTGTATAATTTCATCTATATAAAATTCAAAAACAGGCAAAATATATTGTTATATATCAACATAATAGTTACCTTCCAGGTAGGAGAGACAGGGTAGAAATTGGGGAGTGCTGGTAATGTTTTCTTTCTTGATCAGGTGCTGATTACATAGATACTAACTTTATTTATTTTTGTATTTTATATTTTGTGCTTTATGGGGGTCATATTTTACTAATTTTTCTGAAGTTGACAACAATATATTGCCAAATATATTGTTCACTTTTCTGAATGTGAATATATACACTGAATATATGTTCTGATTATACATATGTATATACATTATATGAATTATATATTCTTGTAAGAATATAAGAAATAGATAACATGATCATCTTGGCTGTCTCTTGGGAAAAAACACATGGCTGAGGGATAGGGGTGCATTTTCTTTTTCTTTTTTTTTTTTTTTGCGATGGAGTTTCACTCTTGTTGCCCAGGCTGGAGTGCAATGGCGCAATCTCGGCTCACAGCAACCTCTGCCTTCTGGGTTCAAGTGATTCTCCTGCCTCAGCAAGCGATTCTCCTGCCTCAGCCTCCCGAGTAGCTGAGACTACAGGGATGTGCCACCACGCCCGGCTAATTTTGCATTTTTAGTAGAGACAGGGTTTCTCCTGTTGATCAGGCTGGTCTCGAACTCCCAACCTCAGGTGATCCGCCAGTCTGGGCATCCCAAAGTGCCCAGCCAGGGGTGCATGTTCTTAACGTTTTGAAACATATAAATTAGTATTTGCTCAAAAAATAAATAAATAAATGAATCACTACAACAAGATTTACACAGTATAATATGCATTATTCTGACAGATCCTTATAGTTTCAGTATTCTTGCTTTTACTTAAGGTGTTTTCCTTTTGGCACTTAATATTGTGAATTGCACAGGGCTCACATTTGTGTTCTAAGGTGATGACAGCTTGTTAACCACTCTTTGCATTTCCAGTAATTCTTCAGCATTCTGTCTATGTCCAATGTCAGTTTCAAAAAAAAAAAAAAAAAAAAAAAAAAACCTCTTCCAGTGTTTCATTGGCATTTCTGATGCAGGTTCCCAGAATTCATACATAACCATTCAGTCACTTTTACACATTCTAAAACTTTTTAAACTTTAATGAAATTATTGCTCCAAATCTCATCAAATTCTTTGATTATGTAAATAGCCGCTCAGAAACACCACTTCTGTAAACACTTGTATGTACTGAGTAAATGCAAAATAGATGACATTTGTTTAGCTTTACAGGTTTATGAAATTTTTACGCTTAATTTCAAAAATATTAAGTAAATAAATGCTCTGATGTGCACACAATTCTTAAGAAACAGTCACTACCACATGTTATCTGTTCAGTGCCAACATTTATAAAATAATAAATATGGTTTTTATTTGAACACCGAATGCTGGGTTCTTTGGCTGGAGTAAACATGTAGAAAATGTGCTCTACCTTGGGGAAATATGATATTTATACATAGATATGTCTGAAATTTTAATATATGATTCATATGAGTGTAATGAAAAGGAAAATGCAGAAATTTATAAGAGTAACAGGAAGACCTTAAGTAGTAAAAACTGTTTAATCCTAAATCTATGAGTGACTTGGTAAAATACAAATTCTAAAACCATTTTTAAAAACCACAATCCCTGTTAATAGACAGGAGAACTGAAATAGGCAGAGTACTCATGAATGTGTCTATTCAAGGTTTTCATTTTTTTTCATTCCAGAGGGATATTTTAAAAATTAAGAATATGACACAGATACTGACCAATTAGAACAGACATCTCAGTCGTGGGCCTGGAGGTCATCTGGGGTGCCAGGAATTAAGGCCTTGATGCCATAGTGTGCCAATAGTAAATAGCATTTTGACATTAACAATCATGCAATTATATGAGTGCATATCACCAGAATGTCAGCCTTGCTCTAATCCTAGCTATTCCCAGTAACAAGTGTCTTATATGTTGACTACATCCTGTTCTATATGTTCTATACTTATTATTCCTAGTCCCTCTATCATCTTTGTAGGTAGTAATATTCATCTCAGATTCTACCAAGAAGAACTGTGGGACAGAAACAGTAAATAAATGACTCTTCCACATTTGTTCAAAGTGACTTAACATGAAAAACTGCATTTCTAGCTTATCCTGAAATATTAGAAGATCTTACAAGATAGCACACATTCTTGGATGAAAACAAGTGTCTGAATTTAGAAATAATAATTGGCAGCATGCAATTCATGAATATATATATAAAGTCCTATATTTTTATAAAAGCAATAATAACAACAACTATTTAAAATGTTTGAAATGACTATGGAATTTTTTTTTTTTTTTTTTTTTTTGAGACAAAGTCTCACTACGTTGCCCAGGCTAGTCTCAAACTCCTGGCCTGAAGCAATCCTCTTTTTTTTTTTTTTTTTTTTTTTGTGCGTGGGGGACAGAGTCTCACTCTGCTGCCGAGGCTGGAGTGCAGTGGCGTGCTCTCGGCTCACTGCAAGCTCTGCCTCCTGGGTTCATGCCATTCTCCTGCCTCAGCCTCCCGAGTAGCTGGGACTACAGGTGCCCGCCACCACACCTGGCTAAGTTTTTGTATTTTTGGTAGAGACAGGGTTTCACCTTGTTAGCCAGCATGGTCTCGGTCTCCTGACCTATGATCGGCCCGCCTCAGCCTCCCAAAGTGCTGGGATTACAGGCATGAGCCACCGCGCCCGGCCCTGAAGCAATCCTCTTACCAGCCTCCTTAGTTATTATGGAATTTAAAATATGAACTGTATTTTTTTCTTATGTGTCATTACAATATTGTAGTTATATTTTTTTTTGTTTTTATCTTTAGGAAATGTGTGTTGAAATATTTGCAAATGATATGTCATGTTTTCTGCAGCTTATTTTCAAATATTTTAGAAAAAAACTAAGGTATATATGAACAGGCAAAGCAAATGTGGCCAAATATTAACAACTGGTAAGTCTAGGTAAATGTATACAAGTTTTCTCTGTTCTACTCTTCCAACTTTTCTGTACGTAGCTTTGAGCATTTTCATAATAAGATGTTGATGGATTAACCTGGAGGACATTATGTTAAGTGAATGAAATAAGTCAGGCACAGAAAGATAAATATCCCATGTTCTCACTCATATGTGGAAGCTAAGAAAGTTGAGCTCATAGAAGTGGAGAGTAGAACTGTGGTTGCTAGAGTCTGGGAAGGGGAGCAGGGAGATAGGGAAAGGTTGGTTAACAGATACATAATTAAAGCTAGATAGGAGGAATGACTTACAGTGTTCTATAGCACTACAGAGTGATTATAGTTATTAATTTATTTCTTAGTTTTTGTTATGTTTTTTAAGAGATAGAGTCTCACTCTGTTGTACAGGCTAGAATGCAGTGATATGATCATAGTTCACTGAAGCTTGGAACTCCTGGGCTCAAGCAATCCTTCCACCTCAGCCTCCTGAGTAGCTGGGACTACAGGCATGTACCACCATGCCTGGCTAATTTTTTTTTTTTTTTTTTTTTTTTTTTTTTTTTTTTTTTTTTTTTTTTTTGAGACAGGGTCTTGGTCTGTCACCCAGCTGTCACCCATGCTGGAGTACAGTGGCACAATCATGGCTCACTGCAGCCTCAACTTCCGGGGTTCAAGCAATCCTCCCACCTCAGCCTCCTGAGTAGTTGGGTCTACAGCCACATGCCACCACACCCAGCTAATGTCTTCTAATTTTTGTAGAGATGAGATCTCGCTATGTTGCCCAGGCTGGTCTTGAATTCCAGCTTCAAGTGATCCTCCCACTTCAACCTCCCAAAGTTCTGGGATTTCAAATGTGAGCCACTGCACCTGGCCATTGTATATTTTCAAATAGCTAAAGGAGAGAATTTTGAATGTTCCAAACACAAAGAAATAATCAATGTTCGATGTGGTGTGTATGCTAGTTACCCTGATCTCATCATTATACATTGTATACAGGTATAGAAATAACACTCTGTATACATTTATTGAAATAGCATTTACACATTGTATACATGTAGCAAAATAACACTCTGTAACCCCATAAAGATATATAATTATGTCTCAAAACTTTCTGAAAACATGAGAAAATGAAAAAATATAAATGGTGTGTGTATATATAGAAAATGCTGGCCGGGCGCGGTGGCTCAAGCCTGTAATCCCAGAACTTTGGGAGGCTGAGACGGGCGGATCACTAGGTCAGGAGATCGAGACCATCCTGGCTAACACAGTGAAACCCCGTCTCTACTAAAAAATACAAAAAACTAGCCGGGCAAAGTGGCGGCGCCTGTGGTCCCAGCTACTCGGGAGGCTGAGGCAGGAGAATGGCGTAAACCCGGGAGGCAGAGCTTGCAGTGAGCTGAGATCCAGCCACTGCACTCCAGCCTGGGTGACAGAGCCAGACTCCGTCTCAAAAAAATAAAAATAAAAAAGAAAAAAGAAAATGCCCAATAAATATTCTTTATATACATATTATTTATGTAAGCTATTCAATAAATATACTTTTCTCCATGTCTAGCTCATTGCTCTCTCTCCCTCCCTCTCTCTCTCTCTCTATGTATATATACACACATATATATATACACACACAATACATGTATATGGCTATATATATGGCGTGTGTATATATATGTGTATATATATATATGGCAATGAGCCAGACATGGAGAAAAATTAAGAAAATGTGGAAGTCGTGTCCACCCTGTAGAAACACACCAGCAAGGTGGGAACAAATAACTGCACTGTACATGATTATAATCTGATGTTACTATGCAGTTTTAGATACGAAGTGTTTAAACAATAACACCTAGAGTCACTGGCATAGAAGGGAAGAGAATACTTAATGCTGTTGCCCAGAAATTGCCATGGTGTAACTCAAAGTACAACCTTTTAGTGTAGCTGCCAGGCAGGGAGCAATACTTCCCACTAAAGAGGATTAACCAGCCCTGGGATTGCACCACACAGGGAACACGCATTGTGCCAAAGCAAGAACACAGACTGAAGAGACCAAGGATGCAACATGCTCTGAGGACCCTGAGAGCGGAGCTTTCTTTCTCACCAAGCACCCATTTTCATTAACAAGTAGAGCAGGCAACTAGCAAATAATTCTTAGAATCCATAACACATAGGCAAGTCTCCCACCGAAAATACATAATATGACTGGGCGTGGTGGCTCATGCCTATAATCCCAGCACTTTGGGAAGCCAAGGCGGACAGATCACTTGAAGTCAGGAGTCCGAGACCAGCCTGGCCAACATGGCAAAACCCCGTCTCTACTAAAAGTACAAAAATTAGCCGGGCATGGTACCCTGTGCCTGTAGTCCCAGCTACTTGGGAGGCTGCAGTTCACTGCTTGAACCCAGGAGGTGGAGGCTGCAGGGAGCTGAGATGGTGCCACTGCACTCCAGCCTGGGCAACAAAGCAAGACTCTGTCTCTAAAAAAAAAAGAAAGAAAGAAAAAAAAGAAAAGGAAAGAAAAAGAAAATACATAATATTCAGTCCTTTGAACTGATGCTTTGACAGGCAAATGCGTCTACATTTGCAGCAAGAACAACATGGAACACATAAAGGAGGACACAAGATAGACCAGAACCATTCTCGTCAACACGTGGGCTAAGGGTTTTTGCCAGGGCATTAGAAGATATGCTTTAGGGTATGTTTAATGTAAGTGCCTGGAGAAAAATAGACAGTACATGCAGTCTTTCTCAGCAAATCTTTGCTGCCATTTTCAGAGAATTCTGAGGTAAATTTTGCTAAGTGTTATTACACTGAGATTGGAGCCAGTGAATCCCATATGACTGTTAAGTCTGCATTGTCCTCTCCATGGGCCTTATTTCTGTCTAGTATGCTGTGCTATATTAACATGAGGAATACCAGGAGTAATTGTTACAGGAGTCTGGAGGTTTTAAAAGATTGAAGGCTGCGCATGGGACTGGAAGAAAAAAAGAGAACATGAGTAGGAAATCCCACAAAATGATATGGGGTTGTGGGGAAAGGATTTCCTGACTATAAGACTTATGAATCACACAGGAATGAGTGACTGTGGAGAGTTAAACACACACACACACACGCACAGTTTTCACAAAAACCTTTAGGCCATGAATATTCTATTCTCCACCAAGTCGGAATTGTTCTTCCTACAATAGGAAGTGCTCCCTGCCTGACCTCTCCTTCACAGTCATCAACCCTACCTTCTATAACCTCCCATATCACTAAACTAAGAAAACATAATCATCAGCCCGCAGCAAATTCTAAAAGGCCTTTGGCATATCACATTGGCTTTGCATCAAATTTATTGCTGAATTTCACTGGCTTCTCCCGATCTGCTTTATTGCTGATTTTAATCTTGTTTGTTTTAGGCTTCTGAGCCCCACTGTAAAATACCTAATATACTCTTTGTAGCTAGAGACTGTCTAAATAAAATGTATCACATTCCCATTATAACAACACTATATCATCCACATTATGTAGCACCCATAGGTGGCCTACATTTTTAATTATTTCCCTCCCCCAAAGTCTAAATTAATACAATGAATTTAGAAACCCCTCCAACTCTCATCAGAGCAAGTAATTGAATACTCCATTATGATAATAAACCATTTTTCGTTGTAAGTGCTTGTTCCCAGAGGGCTTTGCTCTGTGCAGTAAGTCTACAGGCGATAGTTTTGAAAGGGCAGTGTGTGCTATGTACTCAGATAATAACACTTTGTTATTTTGCCTTAGATCTTAAACCACTTTCACTCTAACAAACCATGCAGTATTCTATGGCAAAAAAAATCAATCAAGGAAGCTACATTTTTTAGGTAGAAAAGGAGATGCATGAAGGCGGTCACTTTTCCATAGCACCCCAGTGATTCAGAGATTGAGTAAGAGAAATAAAGCATGTAGCCAAACACGGCTGGAGGTGAGTATTCCTGTTTTTGTTTTTGTTTTGTTGTTGTTGTTGTCTTTGAGATGGAGTTTCGCTGTCATTGCCCAAGCTGGAGTGCAATGGCATAATCTCGGCTCACCGCAACCTCTGCCTCCGAGGTTCAAGTGGTTCTCCTGCCTCAGCCTCCCAAGTAGCAGAGATTACAGGCATGCGCCACCATGCCGGGCTAATTTTTTGTATTTTTAGTAGAGATGGGGTTTCTTCATGTTGGTCAGGCTGGTCTCAAACTCCTGACCTCAGGTGATCCACTCGCCTCTGCTTCCCAAAGTGCTGGGATTACAGATGTGAGCCACCATGCCTTGCCAAGTATTCATGTTTTTAATGGTCTCCTGGCCTGTCCATCTTCTTCTCCTGTAAATGCCCCTGGATCCAGATGAGGTGTAAGAGCCTCCAGGCCAAGGATTATGTCATGTGTAGCTTGAATCCTTTCAGTGCTTTGCCTGAGATGGGCAATCAATGAGTGTTGAATAACTGGGCAAGAAATGATGCAGGCTGCCCTGTGTTTGTCCTCTGGAGCACAGGTGAGGAGGAGCAGAAGACAGCCCTACCTCTAAGCAATTGCCCAGGGCCCAGATGAGAAAGGACAGAAAAAAACAGAACCTCATCCCACGTTTGCAATAGCAGCATACAGATGTGAAGAAACAATTGAGCGTTTAATGCAGCATTGATGTAGATAAAATATCTTCAGGTTGAGAATTAGTCTAGAGTAGATTAAGGTAAGAATATAGCCTCTAGAGTCAGGCCACTTGGCTGTGAATCCTTTTTCTGCCATTTACTGGCTAGTGGTGACATTGGGTGAACTACTTGGCCTCTCTGTGCTTCAGTTTCTTCGTTTGTAAAATGGGGATAATGATAGTACTGACTTTGAGGGTTGTTGTGAAGATAAAAATGATTAAAAATTACTTAGAACAGTGGCAGACACATTATAAATACTGTTACCTATTATTATGGTTGCTATGGATCACATGCCCATCATCACTCAAGAAGTACAAGGCCAGGTAGGTGGTCAACTCCATGGTAAGGACAGAAGCTGATAAAAGGTCTGTGTGAACAGAGTCATCACTCCCAAGAAGTGTGTGAAAATTCACTCATCAGTCCTACTCCTTATGGCAGAAGCCCCCTTTGAACATAAAAATGATATAAGAGAGGAGGGTGATTTGCCCCTGATGGGTTTCCCTTCACAAACCTCCGGTGATTCCGGATTGCCTCATAACACATTCCTGCCCTAGCTTTTGAAGCTCTGTACCGTATGGTCCCAGACTATTTTCCTCACCAGAACTCTTAACTCCTTTCTGCATTTACCTTAGCTCTGGGCTTTCTGTTCATCTAGCTTATGCTATTAAAGTCTGTTCTGGCTAGACATAATTCTTCTCAAGGCATCCTGGTCTGGCCACAGGAACCCTTGACAGCATGTGCCATTAAAGTCCATTGAGTTTCCCTGTCTACATCTGGAAATACCTAAAAGATTTTCATAACAAAAGGATTAATTAGGCCGAGCGAGGTGGCTCACGCCAGTAACCCCAGCACTTTGGGAGATCAAGGAGGGTGGATCACCTGAGGCCAGGAGTTCAAGAACAGCCTGGCCAACATGGCGAAACCCCATCTCTACTAAAAATACAAAAAATTAGCCAGGCATGGTGACGGGCGCCAGTAATCCCAGCTACTCGAACAGCTGAGACAGGAGAATCGCTTGAACCTGGGAGGCGGAGGCTGCAGTGAGCCAAGATTGCACCATTGCACTACAGCCTGGACAACAAGAGCAAAACTCCGTCTCAAAAAAAATGTTTTTTTAATAAAATAAAAAAGGATTCTTTGGGAAGCCAAGGCAGGTAGATCACCTGAGGCTGGGAGTTTGAGACCAGCCTGATCAATATGGAGAAACCCTGTCTCTACTAAAAACACAAAATTACCCGGACGTGGTGGCACATGCCTGTATTCCCAGCTACTCGGGAGGCTGAGGCAGGAGAATCGCTTGAACCCGGGGAGGCAGAGGTTGCGGTGAGCCGAGATTGTGCCATTGAACTCAAGCCTGGACAACAAGAGCGAAACTCCATCTCAAAAAAAAAAAAGGATTAATTGCCCATAAAACTGTAGGAAATGTATATACAGCAACTAGCAGTGGATCTTCAGCATAAACCCAGTTATAATTGAGATAGTGTCATTCTCTGCTATTTCCAATTCCTTCATACTAAAGGGCAATGTGTGCCGCGTACTCAGCACAAAGGGACAGATCTGTGGGCAGAGGGTTCTGAGGGGGTGTTAGAGGATGCCAAAACCACAAGACCACAGGGAGCGTCCTTCTGAATCATGTCTTTGGCAGCCTGCAGCCATTTCTGTTAAGGTAGACAAGCGGCTAGCAAATAATTTGTAGAACATTTGGTAGGTAAGTATTTCTTCCACAGAAAAGCAGACAGATTCAGGACTTAAAGATGGTTCTTTCACAGGAAAATGCAAAGGGCCAGGGGGACTCTCTGCAATGCTGGTCATGTTCTTCCGCTTGGTCTGGTTGGTAGCGATATAGGCATGTTCATTTTGTGAAAATTCATGCAACTGCACACTGAGGAATTGTGTACTTTTCTATATGGCTGTTATACTTCAATTAAAAAGTCTATTAAAGAAAATTGAACATGTTAAATGTATATATACTATTTGAAATTTTAAAGGGCTTTAATTAACTGTGTCAATGGACTAAATATTAATCAGTCAGTAAAAGCTATCATTCAAAATTTGCTAATTCCGCGAAATAGAATAATAAGATTTGTAAGCTGAACTAAAAAACTTAAGGAAAATATCATTCAGCCATAAAAGAAATGAAGTACTGATTCATGCTACAATGTGGATGAACCTCCAAAATATTATGGTACATGAAAGAAGCTGGACACAAAAGGCCACATAGCTTATGATTCAATTTATGTGAAATATCTGAATAGGCAAATTTATAGAGATAGCAAACAGATTAGTGATTGCCAAGGTTGAGGGGGAAGGTGGGAATGGGGAATGATTGTTTAACAAGAAGGGAGTTTTACTTTGGAGCAATGGAAATGTTTGGAACTAAACGCCACTGCATTGTCCACTTTAAAATGCCTAATCTTAAGTGAATTTCACCTCAAGAAAAGACTTACGATGAGATTTATATTTTCATAGTTAACATTTAATACATTCAATAGGAATATTTAGACTGCTGAATGATTTCTGTGTACCAAAACCACCTCAAGGGCACACAAAGCAATCTTACTTTCTTTTGGCTTTTACTGTGGGGTCTATAAAAAGGGTCAGGTTCACAGTCAGATGCAGGGATGGGAGTATCGCTCGACACTCTTTGGAAGAGATGGTTCACCATCTTTGCAAATCCAGTTTCATATGTTCTCCCTAGCAAAGTGGAGAATGAGATATAACAAATAAAAACGTAATCGATGGAGTCTGAGGAGTCGCCTGTTTCTTCCCCCCTGCCATTTGATACATCTGCATTTGATCCATTTGAGATGGCCTCTCTCAAGTTAACCAACTCCCAGGAAGGGAGGTTCTACAAAATGATTGTAGTAGATCTCATATCCAATGAGTAGGATTTGTAGGGAAAATTATGACATTGATGATTATGTCTTTGTAATGTGTCCATAGGAGGTCAACATTAAATTCAATTTATCATTAACTGGACATGTTTGTTACTTTGGCATAGGAAGTAATGTGTAATATGTACACATTAACGGTATATGTAATGTGTAATGCATCCATGGGAGGCCGACATTAAGTTCAATTTATGATTTAACTGGACATGTTTGCTAGTCTGGCAAAGGAAGTTATCTTGGTGATAGTGGAAGGGGTTGAGCATCTCTGGAATTTGGGGAAGGAGATAACAAATTCCAAAATAGACCTACTTGAAAAACTTGTTTCAGCATCTACAGAGTGGAAAGTGCACTTAAAGCACAAACTTTGAGTAGCTACAGACAGAAATCAAGAATTATTTGCAACTAATATGCACGTCTCAAAACAAGAAAATGACTGTTCCAACAGAGTCCAACAGGGGGCAGTAGTGATTTCCTCAGCTTCATTCAGTGACAGCAAGTTGACCTCAAGTTTCATTAGGTTTCGGTTGCCAGATCTAGTAAATAAAAATACAGGGCACCAAATTAACTTGAATTTCAGATAGAGAAACCAATTTTTTAGTATGTTTCATATATTTCATATGAAACTGGGGCATACTTAGACTAAGAAAGCATTTATCTTTTAGTATGATATCCATATTTAACTGGGTATCTGGTGTTTTATTTGGCCTTCCTTGTGTGTGTGTGTGTGTGTGTGTGTGTGTGTGTGTGTGTGTGTGTGTGTTGTTTAGGAGAGAGAGAAACAGGCCCAGAGAATACATGTGGCTCATCTAGTTTACACAGTCTAACATACTGAAACAGGGTTTCTGTTCATTTCATCCTAAGATGCTATGAAAAGGTGAAATCGTGGTCTGAAAATTTGGGAGTTTCCCTGATTCCTGTCTTTTTTCTGATCTTCCTTTACTGGCTCTATCTTTCCTGCTTTATAGCCAAACAGATTTCTAGTTAACCTTGTCTGTCCCCATATTGGCAATCATCTTCATGGTTTATGTATTCCAATGAACCTGTCTCCTTCTCCCAATTTTCTTATCCTGCCCCTAAGGTTTAATTTTGTTTAAGAGTCTTCTGAAAACAACCAGAAAGTAAATGAAGACTGTCAGCTCACCTCAACCTGGACCAGATGGAGTTAGGGAGGTAGTGAAAACATCAAGTAAAAGAGAAGGAAAAACATGTTTTATTTGTCTCTTTTTGTCATGTGTCACAGAACAGGGGACCTGCTATATCTGTGATATTTACCTTAGAAACAAGGTTTGTGTAAACTGGGTAAGCTACATGACCGTAGTTTTTTTCAATGGTAAATAAAAATAATCTCAACCTAGAACTGCAGGTAGGCTTCAATGAGAAAAGGATATACAAGTACTTTGTAAGATGTTAAAGAATATGGTTATAACAATGTATTATGTGTTTCTCCTTTTGGAATACTATAACTAATACAGGCTTTGATCTCTTGAAAATAAACATTGTCAATATATATTCTTCGCCATCACCCTAACAGCAACACTAGTCAAAGGTGCTGTAACAGTGATAACGAAGCTGAACTAAGGCAGGCTAAATAATCGGTACCTTCCAATTTCCTGGGGTTGAGCTCTCCCTTGGAGAGCAGGTGACAGTTGGGGACAGAGTGATCCTCTTTTTTTAAAGCCACATTAGAGTCTCCAAGAAATGACAATGTTTCAAATGCATAAAAGGAAACATTCTGAAGCTAAACACCAGGAAACATCTATCAAAATACAAAAGAAGTCAAAAATTACTTTATAATATGCAGAAAAATATGCATTTGAATGATCAACTTAAAAGAGTTTTGGGTGGGGGATGGAGGAATAACACATTTATTGATGTTATGCCAGAGGATGGGTGACTGCCATATTCTTCTATTAAATCTTCCCAGGAAAAGAAACTTTAGGGACTCAAAAGATGCTTGTGATGAGTTTATCTCACTTGCTTTTCTAGACTTTTGCTTTCAGCAAAGCACCATAGCTCTGACTGTTATATTCATCACCCATGTTAGGTGTCTGCTGCTATTTTTGTTTATTTTTCACACATTCTTCTTGTATGCTCGTCTTTCCAACTCCAGAGATAGCTAAGCATTTCCAAACTTATATCCCTTGTGTACTTACATCCCCTGCATTCAATCCAGTTTTGTAAACCCAAGGTACAGTGATTCCCTACCACTTACCAAAGGGGATGTGCCTTTCAGGGGCCCTCGTGGAGGTCCTATGTGACCACTTAACACCATTTGTCAGCATTAGTTTCCAGCAAAGGATTAGACCACAGGTCTCTAAAGGGGGAGGTGGGGGTGAGATATTCCTCTTCATTCCTGAATGTGATGTTCTAGGGTTTGGGCAAAATGATCTATTGGTGTATGAGGATAAAATAATAAAACAGTTATCTCTTTCTCTTAAAAGTGAAAGGAATTCAACTTTAGTATTTACTGTATGGATACACAAAGACACTCTCACTGGTATGCCAAGTGTCCTAGGGAGCGTGAGAATTCCATAGTGAGTTGGGATTGACAGTGACCCCTGCTATAATTTGGATGTTTGACTCCTCCAAATCTCATGGTGTTATTTAATCCTAATGTTGGAGTTGGGGCTTAATGGGAAGTGTTTGGGTCATGGGAAAGGATCCCTCATGAAGAGATTAATGCCCTCCCTGAGGGGAGTGGGTACAGTGAGTGAGTTCTCACTTTTCGTTCCCAGGAGAACTGGTTATTTTATTTTTTATTTTATTTTTATTTTTTGAGATGGAGTTTTGCTCTGTCGCCAGGCTGGAGTGCAGTGGCATGATCTCAGTTCACTGCAGCTTCCACCTCCCGGGTTCAAGTGATTCTGCCGCCTCAGCCTCCCGAGTAGCTGGGACTACAGGCATGCGCCACCACAACCAGCTAATTTTTGTATTTTTAGTAGAGATGGGGTTTCACCATGTTGGCTAGGATTGTCTCCATCTGTCGACCTCGTGATCCGCCCTCCTCAGCCTCCCAATGTGCTGGGATTACAGGCGTGAGCCACCACGCCCAGCCAAGAACTGGTTATTAGAGCCTGGTACCTCCCCGGGGCATCTGGCTCTCTTGATTTGCTCTCACTGTGTGATCTCTGCACACATGGGTTCCCCTTGACTTTCCCCGTTCGTGGAAGCAGCATGAGGACCTCGCCAGAAGCCAAGCAGATGCCGGTGCCGTGTTTCTTGTACAGCCTGTAGAACTGTGAGCCAAGCAAACCTCTTTTCTTTATAAATTACCCAGCCTCAGATATTCCTTTGTGGCAACACAGACTCCTCCATTCTCATTCATTCTATTTCCTAGAATTGTGAAATATTGCAATTTGCATGTAAAAAGTTATATGGTTTTACAGATGAGGTTATTTAGTTTTAAAATATTCCTGCAGAGAGAGCATGAATTGAATTGAGTTTTAATAACACAAGCAAAAGGAAACAACAAGAAATTGGCAGAGCTGATAACTTTTTCTCCTTCTGGCATGAGCTCTCATTCAGCCATATTACAGGTGAAAACAGTGGTCATGTAATATAGCTGACACATCTCTCTTGCTTATGAAAAGTTTGTTCCTGTTAAAAATAAAAAGGTTTAGATCACAAATAAATGAAATAAAATGTATTTTAAAATATTGTTTATTTTCCCTTCAAAAATTTTGTAACCATATTAATAGAGTAGTGTATGTATATAATATAAAGCTAACTACAAATATTTTGCAATGATATGCTCAAAAAATTGTTACTGATAGGTGGATGCAAACAAAAAAGTTAGACAACCACTAAATGAGAGTCAGTGCTGTGCTAGAACTTGCCCCTACAGGCTTATGAGTGCCGGCTATAAAAACTTCAGGAATTTTTTAAAACTACCTGTTATACACAACTGATATGGTTTGGCTGTGTCCCCACTCAAATCTCATCTTGAATTGTAGCTCCCATAATTCCCACATGTCGTGGGGGGACCCAGTAGGAGGTAATCGAATCATGGAACGAGTCTTTCCTGTGATGATCTCGTGATAGTGAATAAGTCTCACGAGATCTGATAGTTTTATAAAGGGTAGTTCCCCTGCCCTTGCCTTCCGCCACGTAAGACTTGACTTTGTTCCTCCTTCACTCTCCAGCATGATTGTGAGGCTTCCCCAGCCACGTGGAGCTATGAGTCCATTAAACCTCTTTTCCTTTATAAATTACCCAGTCTAAGGTATGTCTTTATTACCAGCATGAGAACTAATACAACAAATATTATTAAAATTTTAATTACATAAACTTATAATTATATATGTTAAAAACAAAGGTAGTAAATATCCAAAACTTGGCATTTCCTAATTACTCTTCTTATTTTACTAATTCTGTGCTCTTTAGGGTATTTATATCTATTTTATCTTTATGATGGTGTATTTGTTATCTATTGCTGTAAAACAAATTATCCCCAAATTGAGCAGTTTAAAATAACAAACATTAATTAGCTTACATAGTTTCTAAGTCAGGAATCTGAGAGTAGCTTCACTCGGTGGCTTTGGCTCAGGATTTCTCATGAAACTGCAGTCAAGATGTCAGGGGATGATGCAGTCATCTCAAGGCTTGACTGGAGTTAAAGGTATGACTTCCATGAATATTAACTCATATGACTGTGGCTGGAGGCCACAGTTCCTTGCTACATGAGCTTCTCCGTCAAGTAACTCAGAGCATAGCAGCTAATCTACCTCAAAGTGAGTGATCTGAGAGAGAGAGAGAGAGACCAAGATAGAAGCTACAGTGTCTTTTATAGCCTAACTTTGGAAGTAACATACAACCACTTCCACTATATCCTACTGATTATACAAAACAACCGTGGAACTATATGAGAGGGAAATAAACATTGAATACCAGGGCTCACATCTTAGAGGTTAACTAACATAGGTAAACATACAATAAAGTGATGTGCTACTATGCATCTCTTCGCAACTCCACATTCAGTGACATCACATTGATTGCCTGAACTTGGCCATGGTATAAGTATTTACACCACAGAAATCAGAAATTGCTACAAATCAAGCGGTTTTTGTTGTTTCTTTGGGCATTATTCATGTGCTTGTTTTTTGCCTGGGGAGCTGTTTGTGAAACACTTAGCAGCACCTCACTGATTAGAGTGCAATTGGTAAGGGGAGGGATGGGGATACCCATAGGTGAGTGTGTGGTATGGAGAATGAACTGGAAATTAGTTTGGATGGGGGAGTGAAAGGTCCAACACAGAAGCAGCAAACCAAAATGTTGAGGTGGTAAGGGTGTGATTAAGTGCGGGATTGGTTCCCCAGTGATTCTGAAAGAGGGCAAGGCAGACTGCACATTGCCCCATTCTCATCATGAAAGTCTAGGATGAGGCCAGACACTTCTTAACCATGTAGGACATGGTGTGCACCCACCCTATAGGGAGCTAACAAATTGTATCTGAAGTTTGACCTTGAGCTCATATTAGTGCACTAATCTGAGACTGACAGGAGTGATTTAAGATTGGGAAAGTGGCTGGGCACGGTGGCTCACACCTGTAATCCCAACACTTTGGGAGGCCGAGGGGGGCAGATCACAAGGTCAGGAGATCAAAACCAGCCTGGCCAATATGGTGAAACCCTGTCTCTCCTAAAAATACAAAAATTAGCCAGTTGTGGTGACGCACACCTGTAGTCCCAGCTACTCGGGAAGCTGAGGCAGGAGAATTACTTGAACCCGGGAGGCAGAAGTTGCAACGAGCCAAGGTCACATCACTGCACTCTAGCCTGGGTGACACAGCGAGACTCCATCTCAAAAAAACAAACAAACAAAAAAGATTGGGAAAGCAAAACTCTGAAGCAATGATTAAAGAAACAAGAAGAGAAGTATGGTAGAATAACAAGAGGTGATAGAAATGAATTTCTAGATAACAAAAGGCTCATGCACAGAAAAGTAAGCAGGATAGTGACTGTAATGTTTATGAGGTAATATCTATTTCAATCTGTTTTTACTACTAACTGATGAATGTAGACTTGTTTCATCATCAATATGACACTCAAAATTCAATTAATAAGTGCTTATTCAGGGCCCCCCATGTTCCACAAACTGGGCTGGGCTCCTGGAAATGCAGGTTAGCGTGGGGGTGGGGTGTAGGGTAAGAGAACTATACTAAACAGTCTCTACTCTAGATGATATTACAGACTTTCAGGTCTAGTTTACAACATTTTAGGAAACTTCCTATTTTTTTCTGATAACAAAGATGTTGAAACTTAAAATTTTTTTATTGTGATAAAATATATATAACATAAAACTTACCATCTAAACCATTTCTCAGTGTGGAATTCAGTGGCATTAAGATATGCACAATGTTATACAACCATCATATCCATTTTCAGAACTTGTTCTCATCCCAAACAGAACTTCTGCACCCATTAAGTAATACCTCCTGCTGAAGGGATGTTGAAACTTCATATTTTGGATTGCTTTATTTTTCTATTTATTAATTTCTTCAGAACCAGGACACTAGGCATTAAATATGAAGTCATCAAACCATTAGCTAGTGTTAGTGAGCCCAAGATGGATTAAAATATTTTAAACCCAAATAAAAACAAGGCTTTGACCTACATGGTATAACTGCTGATAAAACTGAAAATGTAAAGATCAATGAAAGAATGATGATATGGTTTGGCTGTGTCCCCACTCAAATCTCATCTTGAATAGTAGCTCCCATAATCCCCATGTGGGACCTGGTGGGAGGTAATTGAGTCATGGGGGCAGGTTTTTCCAGTGCTGTTCTCATGACAGTGAATAAGTCTCATGAGGTCTGATGGTTTTACAAAGGGCAGTTCCCCTGCATATGCTTTCTTGCCTGCCACCATGTAAGATGTGCCTTTGCTCCTACTTCATCTTCTGTCATGATTGTGAGGCCTTCCTAGCCATGTGGAACTGTGAGTTCATTAAAGCTCTTTTTCTTTATAGATTACCCAGAATCGGATATTTCTTCATAGCATTTTGAAAATGGACTATACAAATGGGTCGATCAATTTAGTTGCAGAATTTAGGAACAACTGAATGCAACTGGTCCAGTAACAAAGACCAATCAGTTCTTGAACCAAAAAATTAGGTGGGCTGAAAGAAACTATGAATCAGAGCTGTAGCTTTCAGAATGTGGCCATCAAACAGAGAAACTAATTAGAAGATATTTAAATTCCTAATTGGGGCAAGAGATTAGGGGAGATCAGGACTGGGTCGTGGCTGTACAGATTGAGAGAAGTGGCATGATTCAAAATGTATTTTGGGGGTAGAATCAATGAAAAATCAATGGTGATTCTTAGGTTTTTGACTGGAACAATTGGGAAAGTGGCAATGCTATTGCTAATTCTGGAAAGGCTGGGGAGGCATACATCTGGGGGTAAAAATCAAGAATTCTGTTTTGAACATGTTCTGTTCAAGATGTCAGTTATATATTCAAGTGAAGCTATTAAGTAGGCAGCTGGAGCTATAAATCTAGATTTTAAAAGAGAAGTCTGGTTTGAGATATAAATTGAGGCCTTAATAACCTCAATTTAGGTGTCAAATAAGAGATAACATTTAAGCCAGGATATCAGACTTCCAGTTTTAAAATAGGTGCAGAAGAGATTTCTACCCCTGTGCCAGATATCTTCTGTGCAACCCTCCAGACCCATTTTCTTCCTCCTTCTACCCTGTTTTCTTCCTCAAGGAGATTTATATGTATGTGCAGAGCTGTCAATGGGCCCCTTTGCCCTCTGGCTCCTGACTGAGTTGCAGTCTGGGCACCCTCCCACCCCGCCCCCAACTTCACTCACAGGAGATGAAAGGGAGGAAGCATGATGAGGAAGCATGATGAGGTCTTCCTCCCTTTGGAGTCAAAGGTCACTCGACTCTTTCAAAATGGCTTCCTCTGATTAATTCTCTCTTCTGGGTCCCACTTATCCCTTTTCTTCCTGTCGGGCTAGATGCTAGGTGAGTAAGAGCTCTGCTACAGCCCCTGGCACTACAGTCTCCCTGTAGTTCCCCTACATCCAGCTCATACATTTGTAAACATTTCACTAACTGAACATTTCTCAAATTATTCTAAATTTAGCATGTCATGTGTTTCCTCTTGGGACTGTGAAAAATACAACCCTTTCTCCTCTTGAGAGTCATCCCAAAACAATAATGACAACAAGTGACCAAAAACACAAACTCTACCTGGTTATATATTACCCCAAGCAACACTATGTAAAGATGGAAAAGTTACTCACACCGACTCGTGCAGGAGATTAGAGATTTATTTTTTGGAGAAATTGAACCAGAGAGGGTCCAGATTGGAACAGGAAGGTGGAGGCTCTAAAAGGAATATTTCCGGGAAATGAATATTAGAATGGATCAATTTCCTGACAAGTTTGGCTATGTAGAAAATTCTTTGCAGTAGCATTTTTACATGTCTCTGTAATTGTATGGGATAGCTTAACTGTAGGTTCAAAGACTATTAAGTGAATGAAAATATGAGTATATGTTTAACTCCAGGCAAAACAAAAATTTGTGCAAGAAAATAAATATAATTACGGCACATTGGTTGGTTCAGCAGTAAACAATACTTATATATTCATAATACTGAAAACAGATTTAACATATTACTATGTTGGGAAGAAAATGGAGTACCTATCAAAAATGCACATGCCTTATGACCCAGCAATTAAAATAATAAAACCTGTATTGGCTTGAAGCTCCAGGACAATGCTGAATAGTTGAGATGATACAGATACCCTCCCCTTGTCCTGATGTCAGTGAAAATGTTTCTGATGTTCCCTCTGAAGTTTCATTGCTTATGCTGAAGTTATGGCAGACAGTCTGTATCAAGTTAAGACTGTTTTCTCCCTTTACTATTTTAGTAGGAGGGTTTTTTTTTTTTAATGTTAATCAGAAATAATTGAATAGAGTTGAATTTTAGCAGATTTTTCTTTCTTTCTTTCTTTTTTTTTTTTTTTTTTGAGATAGAGTTTCGCTCTTGTTGCCCAGGCTGAAGTGCACTGGTGTGATCTAGGCTCACTGGAACCTCCACCTCCCGGGTTCAACTGATTATCCTACCTTAGCCTCCCGAGTAACTGGGATTACAGGCATGCGCCACCACGCCTGGCTAATTTTGTGTTATTAGTAGAGACAGAGTTTCTCCATATTGGTCAGACTGGTCTGAAACTCCTGACCTCAGGTGATCCACCCACCTTGGCCTCCCAAAATGCTGGGATTACAGGTATGAGCCACCATGCCCAGCCGAATTTGAGCAGATTTTTAAAGCATATAGCAATGTCAACTCCTTCATTTGTTAATGTAGAAAATTACAAGATTTGCTGACATTGCAATATCCTTATATTCATGGCATTAAATAACACTTGGGTAGGGTGTGATTATGTGAGATATATATATATCTCTCTCTCTCTTTATTTTATATTATTTAGGATATATGCATTTATGACCATGTAATTTTTCGTTCCATCTATGTTTGTATAACAAGTTGAAGTGCTTTACATATTTTCCTATTACTGGAATAATTTATATAAAACAAAAATTCTCTGTTTCTTGAAAGTTTGTTAGAACTTGCCTATAAATTGTCTGGGACTGAGTCTTTTAAAGGATAGGTATTTGATTACCTATTAAATTACTTTTATGGTTATTGAATTATTCAGTATTCTACCACTTATTTCTCCCTAAGTCAATATGAAAAATTTATATTTTTTCTAGAAAACCATCTATTCTATCTACCTTTTCAAACAATGGTACAAAACTTACATACTCTCTTGGAAGGAGAAGCACTGCTGTAATTTTCATTTGTTCACTTTCATTTGTTCTAAGGCTTATTATTTTTCTTTTTTCTCTTTATAAAAATTGGCAAAAAATTACTTACTATTCTTTTAAGATAATTCATTTACATTTATATTGACCAAGTCTAGTATTTTTTTTGTTCCATCTATTTCTGCTTTTATTTTTACAACACTTCCTCTGTACTTTTTTGTTATTTTCAAAGGTTCATGTGATGAATGACTAGTTCATTGATTTTTAATTTTTCTTATTTTCTAATAAATATATTTAAGGCTTTAAATTTTCCTTGGACACACCCAACAAGTTTTAATATGTAGGGCCATTATAGTCCTTCATTTTTCAATAACATGTAATTTCATTACTGATTTTTTAAACCAAGAAATATTAGAAAGGTGTTTTGAATATTCAAGTGATATTTTAAATGGACTTGAATTTCCTTTTTAACACAAGAATTATCTAAAAGGCACAACAATGTACTTAACACTACTAAGCTGTACACTTAAAAATGGTTAAGATTTTTGTTTTGTTTAAGAGACAGGTTCTGGCTGTGTTGCGCAAGTTGTTCTCAAATTCCTGAGCTGAAGCAATCCTCCCATCTCAGACTCTCAAGTAGCTGGGACAACAGGCACATGTCACCACCCCTAGCTTAAGAAAGATCTAAATTTTTTGTTATGTGTATTTTACCACAATGTTTTAAATTTTTAATTAAAAAAAGGTAGGTGGATTATCTGGGTGGGCCCAATGTAATTGCAAGGGTCCTGTCTTAGTCCGTTTTCTGTTGCTGCATTAGAATACCTGAGACTGGATAATTTATAAAGAAAAGAGGTTCATGTCTGACAGTTCTGGAGGCTGGGAAGTCCAAGACTGGACAGTTGCATCTCATCACCATTTAGTAAGAGCCTTGTTCTTTGTCATAACATGGCAGAAGGCATCACAAAGTGAGTGTGTGCACTGAGAACCAAGCTATTTTTCACAATAGACTCACTCTAATGATAACTAACTAATCCACACCTATGATAACGAATGAATCCATTAATTCATGAATGGACTAATCCATTCATGAAGGAAGAGCCGATCCAATTGCTTCCTAGAGGCCCCATGTCATAATACTGCACATAGAAGATTAAGTTCCAACATGAGTTTTGGAAGAGACAAACATTCAAACCTTAAAAGGTAAGTGGACGAGGGAGGCAGAAGAATGAACCAGAGAGATGGCAGTGTCAGAAGGACTTGGCCTGACATTGCTGACTTTGGAGATGAAGAAAAGGGGCCTGAGCCAACAAATATGGTGGCCTCTGGAAGCTGGATAAGACAAGGAAACAGATTCTCCCCTAGAGCCTCCAGAAGGAGCACAGGACTTTAGCCCAGTAAGACCCACTTTGGACTTCCAACCTCCGGAACTGAAAGATAATAAATTGGTATTGTCTTAAGGCAAAAAAAAAAAAAAAAAAAAAAAAAAAAAAAAAAAAAAAAAAAAGAAAAAGAAAAAAAGAAAAGAAAAGAAAAGAAAAATTATTGAAAATGGTATTTTTAAAAAATTCAATTGAACAGATTTTAAGAGGGGCTGTAATTATGCTAATTCTAAGGAACGATACAGTATTTGCCACAGTTAATTAACCCCTGAAGTTTATATGAGATCTAGCATTAGTATTAGCTACTTTCTGTATTTGATCTATAAGTAATCTAAGTGCAGCCATAAAAAAGAATAAAATTATGTAATTTACAGCAACGTGGATGTAGCTGGAGGCCATTATCCTAAGCGAATTAATGCAGGAACAGAAAACCAAATACTGCATGTTCTCATTTATAAGTGAGAGCTAAACACTGGCTACTTAGAGACATAAAGATGGGAACAATAGACACTAAGAACTGCTAGAGGGAGGAGGGAGGAAGTGGGGCAAAGGTTGAAAATCTAACTATTGGGTACTATGCTCCCTACCTGGGAGATGACATGAATCGTACCTCAAACCTCAGCATCATGCACTATTCCCATGTAACGAACCTGCTCATGTACCCCCAAATCTAAAATAAAAGTTGAAATTATCTTTTTAAAAAAGTAATCTAAACTTAGTGATATGTCTGGCATGGCATATAAGCCATAGGAAATTCTTCCTATAAAATATTCAAAGCTTCTTGTTCTCTTGTCATCTTTTGACACAACCTTAGTGCAGACAGCACCATCTAAGTTTTTCTTTTCTTTTTTTTTTTTTTTTTGAGATGGAGTCTCACCCTGTCACCCAGGCTGGAGTGCAGGGTAGTGATCTCGGCTCACTGAAAACTTTGCCTCCCAGGTTCAAGCAATTCTCCTGCCTCAGCCTCTCGAGTAGCTGGGACTACAGGTGCGCACCACCACGCTCAGCTAATTTTTTGTATTTTTAGTAGAGATGGGATTTCACCATGTTGGCCAGGATGGTCTCAATCTCTTGACCTCGTGATCCATCCACCTCGGGCTTCCAAAGTGCTGGGATTACAGGCGTGAGCCACTGTGCCCAGCCCAAAGATTTTCAATGTGAAAGGAGAGGCAGAAAGAAGCTAAGCTCCTAGAATTTAGGATCAGTGATGGAGGATGATGTAGAACTTTTTAGATTAGGGTTATTTCCACCATCCTAACTAAGCTCCTTCCAGAATTCACTCCACATAGCCAGGATCAAAATACTGAGATCCTGTCACCCAGTCCCAGTGAGGTCCACAGAGTCAGAGCTTGGGAAATATTAAACTGAAACACTATCAAAACTGTCATCTGCCAGTGTTTAGAATGGCAGTGAGAGAGAAGCCAGGCAGCGAGAGAGAAAGGCCACTGCTCATCAGGCTCTTCCCCTCTCAAGGCTTAAGGGAATTTCATTCCTGGAAATGTGTACAGAGCCCTTGCCACTGTGTCCCAGATGTGTTCTCCTTGCTTATCCTTTGAACTTTAAATTGCATTAGAAGAGCTAACATTTACTTATTTGGAAGGAGGCTGAGCCTCTTCTCAACCCTTCTCCCTGGCCATTTGAGAAAGGTCTGGGAGTGAGAACAATGCCTTTAATAAATGGAGACAGAGCCTTATCTTGCCAACAATATTTTTATCAATCTTTAATTTTACCATTTTACAAAACAGAATTCAAGGAAATGTTCAGATCTGGCATAACTTCTCTGATCTATGATTCTCTAAGTTCATAGATTAGTGCAGGACTTTTTGGCCCATAAAGTGGCAAAACTGAGGCAGGAAGTAGGGGAATGATGGAGTCAAAGATATTCCAGATTGTAAGAAGAGCAATTTGAAAATCCATGATGGCATAATGAATTAATTAGAAACTCAACCAGAGGCTTTCCAATTTTTTTCCCCTTCTTCCCCTCAGTGATTCTTCAGCATCTCAGAATAATTATGTCCTAGGTTTCACCTATAACTCTCTTTCCCCAATGCAGAAAATGGAGGTGAAAATGGACTCTGCATGTTTAAAGCTGAAGAAACACTTTATCTCCCCTACACCCCCACTTCCAATCATCCAAATAATTCATATAATTACTGCAGCCATTGAGTCCTGAAAAACATTTAAAATCTCCTTTAAACAGGTTTGTTTTGGTGCTAAAATGCTATTCCAAATATGAATTCTGCAAGCAAAAACACAATTTGCTCATAATAATTTTTATTAGCACTCTTTTACAACTTATAATCTTTACAAACTATTTTCTTATGTAATCTTTCTCAGAAAGCAGTTTACTTAAGAAGGCAGTTTATAAAAGTTGTAAGTTGCTGAGAAGTTACTGAGGAAAATCATTTATGTGCAAAATAAAATATTGATCAAATGGTTATAACTTGGAGTGAGCTCTCACATAAAAGAAAAATAAAACGCAAAGATGTAAAAGCACTCAAGTGAAGAGGGACCTAGAAATAGAATTAATTACCAAGAGGTTTCTGCTGAAGGGCTGAAATGCCTTACCTGGTCATAATCGCCTCCTTCCCTGCTGTGTGGGAAGAATCGATGATCAGACCTGAAACTTAAGAGAAACAACTTCAGCAGAAGCTGTAAAGAAAGGAAGTCACCGAAAGGATTCTTTAAGTTAAAGCGATAGCCAATAGTTGATGGAAGCTACGAAAACAACTTTTCACCCTAAGGCAGACTACAGAGCCCATCTGACATGTTATCTGACTTTAAAATAAGAATTAAAGAGAAATTACAAAGACATTTTCGAATCAAGTCTTGGGAAGATATATCATGCTATGAATGATAGTGTTCAGAATTTGTAAGAAGTGAACTGTGGTTTACCACATACCAGGGTGTTTTCCAACTATTGACAATGGATTAGTGGATCTGAAATAAAGGGCATAAGAGACATGGAATGCTAGTGCTCACCAATGTCCAAGCCTTTTCTGTTCTATCTGAACATATCATGAGATTACATTCCCCTTCCCAATTTATAGCTAGACGTGACCTCCGGATTAAGTTCAGCTCTGGACATAATATGGCCACTACCATGATAGCCTATAAAACCTCTCAGTGAAACCCCGTCTCTACTAAAAATACAAAAAATTAGCCGGTCATGGTGGCACGTGCCTGTAGTCCCAGCTACTCGGGAGACTGGGGCAGGAGAATCGCTTGAACCCAGGAGGCAGAGAGTGAGACTCTGTCTCAAAAAAACAAAACAAAACAAAACAAAACAAAAAACAAAACAAAAACTCTCAAACCTCTCACATAGTATATACATCACATTCTCAGTCTTCCTTCATTTTTTGATTGGAGACAGACTTTTTCCATGTAGTACTTCAAGTCCCAAGAAAATGACATAACCTTAAAACGTAAGCAGCCTAGGTCCCTGAACTTCTGCATGGAAGGCTGCCAATCCATTTGGATTGGGATATAAGCAAGAAATGAACCTTTTGTTGTGTTTACCACCTGAGGTTAGGGGGGCAGGGTTGTTATGGCAACCAGGACACCTTCATTAATACAATGCTTACGAAAAGTATAGACTTCTTGCCCCATTCCCAGATATGCTGAAGCAGAAACTCCAGGAATAGCACCCAGGAATCTGGAATTCTCA
This sequence comes from Rhinopithecus roxellana, assembly GCF_007565055.1. NCBI lineage: Eukaryota > Metazoa > Chordata > Mammalia > Primates > Cercopithecidae > Rhinopithecus > Rhinopithecus roxellana. The sequence continues at coordinate 60,066,931 of NC_044554.1, forward strand.
GAAGTTCTCCACGTTATTCTGTGCACACCAAAATGTAAGAAGTGCTGGGTTCGATTTTGATTTCTTTAAAAGTACTTCATGTATGTCAAAATTAAACATTTTCGGCCAGGTGTGATGGCTCATGCTTGTAATCCCAGCACTTTGGAAGGCTGAGGTGGGTGGCTTACCTGAGGTCAGGAGTTGGAGACCAGCCTGGCCAACATGGTGAAACCCCATCTCTACTAAATAAAATACAAAAATTAGCCAGGCGTGATGGTGGGTACCTGTAATCCCAGCTACTTGGGAGGCTGAGGCAGGGGAATCGCTTGAACCCTGGAGGCAGAGGTTGCATTGAGCTGAGACCACGCCATTGCACTCCAACCTGGGCAACAAGATCAAAACTCCGTCAAAAAAAAAAAAAAAAAAAATTTCAAAGGTCTTAAGTTGGACATTCAAGAGTTGTAAATCTGCTAATACAGAAAAATACATTTGAAATAATGTGAATCTTTCAAATACACACATAGTTAGAATCATAAGGGTCAGAGTATGCAACATTTATTCAACAGATACTTGTTAAGCACCCGTCCCACTAGGTGCCAGGAACTGCTGTAGATACAAGGATCAAGATAGTAGCATTCCCCACTGCTACAGAGCCCTCTATGGATATGGATAACTATAATATGCTGTGATAGGTGGAAATACCTGGCACTCTGAGCACAATTGTGAAAAACATTTAACCCAGGTGTGGTGAATTCAGGGAAGACATTTCAGCTGAAACATGAGGTTGAGTAGGCATTAACTTGATGGAAAGAAAGAGGAGACAGGTAGAGTAAAACATTGGTACAAGTAAGCAAACAGTATGAGTGAAGATCAAAAGGTGAAAGAGGATATGGAACGTCAGGTTAAAGATGGATGTGATGAGAATTGGGGATAAGGAACTAAGTATGGGCCAGGTCAAAAGAGCGGTGAAAATCAATCTAAGAAATTTGGATACTATCTTCAGGGTCATGAGGAGCCATTGAAGGGGTTTTATTTTATTTTATTTATTTATTTATTTATTTATTTATTTATTTATTTATCTTAAATTTTAAGGTCTTTTTTTTTTCTTTTTCCAATTATACTTTAAGTTCTGGGTTACATGTGCAGAACGTGCAGGTTTGTTACCTAGGTATATATATGCCATGGTGGTTTGCTAGCTAGGTATACACGTGCCATGGTGGTTTGCTGCACCCATCAACCCATTACCTACATTAGGTATTTCTCCTAATGCTATCCCTCCCCTAGTCCTCCACCCCCTACAGGCGCCGGTGTGTGATGATCCCCTCCCTGTGTCCATGTGTTCTCATTGTTCAACTCCCAGTTATGAGTGAGAACATGCAGTGTTTGGTTTTCTGATCTTGTGATAGTTTGCTGAGAATGATGGTTTCCAGCTTCATCCATGTCCCTGCAAAGGACATGAACTCATTCTTTTTCATGGCTGCATAGTATTCCATGGTGTATATGTGCCACATTTTCTTAATCCAGCCTATCATTGGTGGACATTTGGGTTGGTTCCAAGTCTTTGCTATTGTGAATAGTGCCACAATAAACATATGTGTGCATGTGTCTTTATCATAGAATGATTTATAATCATTTGGGTATATGCCCAGTAATGGTATTGCTGGGTCAAATGGTATTTCTAGTTCTAGATCCCTGAGGAATTGCCACACTACATTCCACAATGGTTGAACTAATTTACGCTCCTACCAACATTCCTATTTTTCCACAACCTCTCCAGCATCTTTTTTTGCATGACTTTTTAATGATTGCCATTGTAACTGGCGTGAGATGGTACCTCATTGTGGTTTTGATTTGAATTTCTCTAATGACCAATGATGATGAGCATTTCTTCATATGTCTGTCAGCTGCATAAATGTCTTCTTTTGAGGAGTGTCTGCTCATGTCCTTTGCCCATTTTTTGATGGGGTTGTTTGCTTTTTTCTTGTAAATTTATATAAGTTATTTGTAGTTTCTGGATATTAGCCCTTTGTCAGATGGATAGATTACAAAAATTTTCTCCCATTCTGTAGGTTGCCTATTCACTCTGCTGCTCATTTCTTTTGCTTTGCAGAAGCTCTTTAGTTTAATTAGATCCCATTTGTCAATTTTGGCTTATGTTCCCATTGCTTTTGGTGTTTTAGACATGAAGTCTTTGCCCATGTCTATGTCTTGAATGGTATTGCCCAGGTTTTCTTTTAGGATTTTTATGGTCCTAGATCATACATTTAAGTCTTTGATCCATCTTGAGTTGATTTTTGTATAAGGTGTAAGGAAGGGGTCCAGTTTCAGTTTTCCACATATGGCTAGCCAGTTTTCCCAACACCATTTGTTAAATAGGGAATACTTTCCCCATTTCTTGTTTTTGTCAGATTTGTGAAAGGTCAGATGGTTGTAGATGTGTGGCGTTATTTCTGAGGCTCCTGTTCTGTACCATTCTTCTGTATATCTGTTTTGTTACCAGTACCATGCTGTTTTGGTTACTGTAGCCTTGTAGTATAGTTGGAAGTCAGGTAGTGTGATGCCTCCAGCTTTGTTCTTTTTGCTTAGGATTGTCTTAGCTATACAGGCTCTTTTTTTGGTTCCATATGAAATTTAAAGTAGTTTTTTTCCAATTCTGTGAAGACAGTCAATGGTGATGGGGAAAGCATTGAATCTGTAAATTACTTTGGGCAGTATGGCCATTTTCACAATATTGATTCTTCCTATCCATGAGCATGGAATGTTTTTCCATTTGTTTGTGTCCTCTCTTATTTCCTTGAGCAGTGGTTTGTAGTTCTCCTTGAAGAGGTCCTTCACATCCTTTGTAAGTTGTATTCCTAAGTATTTTATTCTCTTTGTAGCAATCGTGAATGGGAGTTCATTCATGATTTGGCTCGCTGTTTGTTGTTGGTGTATAGAAATGCTTGTGATTTTTGCACATTGATTTTGTATCCTGAGACTTTGCTGAAGTTGCTTATGAGCTTAAGGAGATCTTGGGCTGAGACGATGGGATTTTCTAAATATACAATCATGTCATCTGCAAACAGAGACAATTTGACTTCCTCTCTTCCTATTTGAATACACTTTATTGCTTTATCTTGCCTGATTGCCCTGGCCAGAACTTCCAGTACTATGATGAATAGGAGTGGTGAGAGAGGGCATCCTTGTCTTGTGCTGGTTTCCAAAAGGAATGCTTCCAGTTTTTGCCCATTCAGTATGATATTGGCTGTGGGTGTGTCATAAATAGCTCTTATTATGTTGAGATACGTCCCATAGATACCTAGTTTATTGAGAGTTTTTAGCATGAAGAGCTGTTGAATTTTGTTGATGACCTTTTCTGCATCTATTGATATAATCATGTGATTTTTGTCATTGGTTCTGTTTATGTGATGGATTACGTTTATTGATTTATGTATGTTGAACCAGGCTTGAATCCCAGGGATGAAGCCGACTTGATCATGGTGGATAAGCTTTTTGATGTGCTGCTGGATTTGGTTTGCCAGTATTTTATTGAGGATTTTCGCACGATGTTCATCAGGGATATTGGTCTAAAATTCTCTTTTTTGTGTTGTGTCTCTGCCAGGTTTTGGTATCAGGATGATGCTGGCCTCATAAAATGAGTTAGGGAGGATTCCCTCTTTTTCTATTGATTGGAATAGTTTCAGAAGGAAACTACCAGCTCCTCCTTGTACCTCTGGTAGAAATTGGCTATGAATCCATCTGGTCCTGGACTTTTTTTGGTTGGTAAGCTATTAATTATTGCCTCAATTTCAGAACCTGTTATTGGTCTATTCAGAGATTCAACTTCTTCCTTGTTTAGTCTTGGGAGGGTGTATGTGTCCAGGAATATGTCCATTTCTTCTAGATTTTCTAGTTTATTTGCGTAGAGGTGTTTATAGTATTCTCTGATGGTAGTTTGTATTTCTGTGGGATTGGTGGTGATAGTTCCTTTATCATTTTTTATTGTGTCTATTTGATTCTTCTCTTTTTCTTCTTTATCACTCTGGCTAGCGATCTATCTATTTTGTTGATCTTTTCCAAGAACCAGCTCCTGGATAGATTGATTTTTTGACGGATTTTTTGTGTCTCTATCTCCTTCAGTTCTGCTCTGATTTTAGTCATTTCTTGTCTTCTGCTAGCTCTTGAATTTGTTTGCTCTTGCTTCTCTACTTCTTTTAATTGTGATGTTAGGATGTTGATTTTAGATCTCTTCTGCTTTCTCTCTTGGGCATTTAGTGCTATAAATTTCCCTCTACACACTGCTTTAAATGTGTCCTGGAGATTCTGGTACATTGTATCTTTGTTCTCATTGGTTTCAAGGTACATCTTTATTTCTGCCTTCATTTCATTATTTACCCAGTTGTCATTCAGGAGCAGGTTGTTCAGTTTCCATGTAGTTGTGCGGTTTTGAGTGAGATTCTTAATCCTGAGTTCTAATATTATTGTAGTGTGTGGTCTGAGAGACAGTTTGTTGTGATTTCTGTTCTTTTACATTTGCTGAGGAGTGTTTTACTTCCAATTATGTGGTCAATTTTAGAGTAAGTGCGATGTGGTACTGAGAAGAATGTATTTTCTGTTAATTTGTGGTGGAGAGTTCTGTAGACGTCTATTAGGTCTGCTTGGTCCAGAGCTGGGTTCAAGTCCTGGATATCCTTATTATTTTTCTGTCTTACTGATCTGACTAATATTGACAGTGGGATGTTAAAGTCTCCCATTATTATTGTGTGGGAGTCTAAGTCTCTTTGTAGGTCTCTAAGAACTTGCTTTATGAATCTGGGTGCTCCTGTATTGGGTGCATATATGTTTAGGATAGTTAGCTCTTCTTGTTGAATTGATCACTTTACCATTATGTAATGGCCTTCTTTGTCTCTTTGTTGGTTTAAAGTCTGTTTTATCAGACACCAGGATTGCAACCCCATTGAAGGGGTTTTAAAAGGAAATGCATTTGGTCAGATTTTCTTAGAAAAATTATTCCAGCTGTATTGTGGGGAATGTATTGGATGATCCAAGACTGGAGAAAACCAGTTAAAAGACATATATGTACATGTGGCAGAAATCCAGGTGATAAGTTAACTAATTAACTAGTTCACTCAACCAACATTTATTGAGCCCCACGAAAGCTTGGTGAGGGAGGAAGAGAGAGAGAGAGAAAGAGAGAGAGAGTGAGATTGAATGTGTAATAAAAAAGTAGCTCAGAGTAGTCACAATAAGGGTGGAGAAAAGTAAGTACTGGTTATTGATGAAATGTAGGAGGTGAAGAAGTCCAAGATGATGCTGGGCTTCTGGCATGAATGAATGGCACTACCATTCATTGAGATAAAGACAGGAATAAGACTAAAAAGATAGTATATTCACTTTTGGACTTACGCTACACTTAATTTCAAGACTTGTGATAAAGATACAGTAATCAAGACGGTGTGATATTGGCAAAAAAATAGAAAAATAGATCAATGAAACAGAGTAGAGAGTCCAGAAATATATGCACACATATGTGGCCAATTGATTTTCCACCAAGATAAAAAGCAATTCAATGGCATAGAGATCATCTTTTCAACAAAATATTGGAACAATTGGACAACAATATGCAAAAAATAAACTTTGATCCATACCTTATGTCATACGAAAAACTAACTCAAAACGGATTTTAGATCTAACTGTAAAACTTCTAGAAGTAAGCACAGAAGAAAACATCTGTGACTTTAGATAAAGATTTCTTATGAAAAATACCCAAAACACAATGCATAAATAGATAAAATGAATACATTGGATTTCATCAAAATTAAGAACTTAGAAAGATGTTGTTAAGAAAATTAAAAAACAAACCACAGACTGCGAAAAAATATTTTAAAATCACATATCTGGTAAAGAACTCAAATATACAATATGTGAAGAATTCTCAAAAGTCAATAAGAAAGTTAACAATTGTATTTAAAAATAGGAAAAAGAGATTTGAGAAGGCTCTTCACCAAAGGAGATATTTAGATGGCAAATAATCACATGAAAATGCTTAACATCAATCATTAGGGAAATGCAAATTAAAACAACAGTGAGATGCCACTGCACTCCTATTATAATGGCTAAAATTAAGAGACTAATCATACCACATGTTGGACAGCATGTGAAGTAATTGGCACTTTCATATATTACATACACTAGTGGTGGGAGTGTAAAATGGTACAACTCCCTTGGAAGACAGTTCGGCATCTTTTACAAAAGTTAAATTTATCTATCATGTGACCCAACCATTGGTTGTTAATTATTTATTTTTGTTTTGTTTTTGTTTTTTGAGACGGAGTCTTGCTCTGTTGCCCGGGCTGGAGTGCAGTGGCTGGATCTCAGCTCACTGCAAGCTCCGCCTCCCGGGTTCCCGCCATTCTCCTGCCTCAGCCTCCGGAGTAGCTGGGACTACAGGCGCCGCCACCGCGCCCAGCTAGTTTTTTGTATTTTTTAGTAGAGACAGGGTTTCACCGTGTTACCCAGGATGGTCTCGATCTCCTGACCTCGTGATCTGCCCATCTCGGCCTCCCAAAGTGCTGGGATTACAGGCTTGAGCCACCGTGCCTGGCCTAATTATTTATTTTTTAAAAATGAAAATGTATGTCTATCCAAATACTTGTAGATGCATGTAGATAGGAGACTTATTTGTCATAGTCCCAAGCTGGAAACAACCCCAATGTTCATCAACAGATGAGTGATTAAACACATTGTAGTGTATCTATACAATGGCACACTTCTCAGCAACATAAAGGAGTTAACTATTGAGACATGCACCCAGCCTAGTATTTATTTTTTATCCAGAATCCAATCAAGATTCACACCTTGCATTTGGCAGTTATGTCTCTTTAGTTTCCACCAATGTTGCCCTCTATTTTTCATCTCATTGAATCCTTTGAAGAGTCTAGGCTAGTTGTTCAATGGAGTATCTCACGATCTGAGTTTATCTGTTTCCTTGCCATAAATTTCGGGTCATGTATGTCTTGTAAGAACTCCACAAAAGTGAGGCTATGTTTCTCCAATTCTATTACCTTAGGAGGCACATCATATCAGACCACCCCACTTTGGGGGATGCCAAGCTTGACCACTTAGTTAAGATGATTATTGCCAAGTCTAAAGTACAGAATTTTCTTAAAGATTAGAGAACTGTGTTAAGGAGTAAGTAGAGTAGGAGAGATTGATGCTGCTGGAAGAGAAAGCATAGTAATTGGGGTGAGGTTCCCCAAGGAGGTTGGAGGGAATGAGACCTAGGAGAAAGAAGGAGAAATTACCCTTACACAAAGGAGAAGCCTCTCTTCAACTTGTCAGATTCAAGAGAAGTTCCTCTTCAAAGGTTTAGTTTTCTTAGTTTCTTTGTTCTCTACTTTCAAGGTCCAACTTCCTTATCCTTTGTGCCTCCCTGCTCCTAGTTCCAGTAAACAACTCTCCCATTGGTCCTTATCTACAGAGCCCACATCTGCTACTCACTCTGTAATTTACCCCTCCCGCTGTGATGGCTCTTCCTGCCAAAGCTGTCTTTCAAGTTAGCCAGTTGGGTTCAGTTTAGATTGTGCAGTCCAACTCCAGCCAACGGAGACAGAACACAGTAGTAGGGACAAGCTGCACTAGGAATAAAAAAACCCTTTCCCTCTTTTGCTCTCGTGGGAAACAGTCCCGTGAGAAGCACCCTTCTGCAGAAGTAAATTTGCCTTGCTAAGAAATCTTTTGTTGGCCAGGCGCAGTGGCTCATGTCTGTAATCCCAGCACTTTGGGAGGCTGAGGTGGGCGGATCACAAGGTCAGGAGATCGAGACCATCCTGGGTAACTCGGTGAAACCCCATCTCTACTAAAAATACAAAAATTAGCCGGGCGTGGTGGCGGGCACCTGTAGTCCCAGCTACTCGGGAGGCTGAGGCAGGAGAATGGTGGGAACCCGGGAGGTGGAGCTTGCAGTGAGCAGAGATTGCACCACTACACTCCAGCCTGGGCGACAGAGCAAGACTCCATCTCAAAAAAAAAAAAAAGAAATCTTTTGTTTGAGTGCTCGTTTGCTTTGTGACTCCAAGCTTTACTTCCAACCAACTGAAGCAGAATGAAAGGAGGAGAACTCAGTGCAGATGCAGGAAGTTGCTAAATGTTCAGTCTGATGACCTTTGTTTTCTCTGTATAGTAAGAGATAATGTCATCTGTTGAAATGTAGGGGGCAGTGGTGCGTTTGAAGAGTTAGAGACTTGAGGCATTCTCTGTGCTTATACAATGCTTTTAGCCTTGCAAGCTATTGGACTTAAAAAAAAAAAAAAAAAACTCATTAGAAAAGTTTCTTTCCTGCAATTGATCTTTCCTAATCCCTCACCTGGCAGCTCTGCTTGATTTAGTTTTGATTGGATGGTCTCTAGGAAATTAGGGCATTGGATTGAATCAGTGAGAGGTTCTGGACCGTTTTTCGATTTTTGGCCTCTGAAAATGTGATGATGAAAATATAACTCCTTTTTCCAGAAGGATGAACATTTGCACATACCCACGCAATATTGCATTCAGTTTTTGAAAGTTTCGTTAACTGTCACTTAATATAACCTGAATTTGATTACTGTGGGTATCTTTACAGTTATATGATATTATGATCATACCACAAAGTTGGTTTGTTAGCCAAAATTTAAAAAATTTTTTTGTAATATTTTCCCCTAAACTTGTTTGTTTGTTCGTTTTTGTTTTGTTTTTGAGATGGAGTCTGGCTCTGCTGCCCAGGCTGGAGTGCAATGGCACGATCTGGGCTCACTGCCACCTCTGTCTCCTAGGTTCAACCAATTCTCATGCCTCAGCCTCTGGAGTAGCTGGAACTACAGGTGTGCGCAACCATGCCCAGCTAATTTTTTGTACTTTTAGTAGAGACGGGGTTTCATCATATTGGCCAGGCTGATCTCAAACTCCTGACCTCAAGTGATCTGCCCACCTCGGCCTCCCAAAGTGCTGGGATCACAGGTGTGAGCCACCGTGCCCAGCCCTTAAACTTGTATTTGAGATCCCTTTCTGTAGTCAGTGAGATCTAAAGCTGCCAGCATATACATTTCCCTTCTGACTGATCAGATTTTTCTCTCCCGGTGTGACCCTTCCCTGTTAGAGCACCTGAAAGTCTTGTGCTAGTCACCCCCCCAGATTTTATTTAAACAGGATCAATCTCTTCAGCTTAAACAGCTGACCCTGACACACTGTTTGTTGACCGTCAAGAGCCCAGCCCTGCAGCTGAAGTTGTTGAGGGGACGTCAAGAGATACTTGCCACCCAGCCAATTCACTCTGACCTGGGAATCATAAGACAGAGAGAGGAGTTTTGGCACAGAAGGCAGTGCAGGGGACTGATGGGCTGATGAGGGGGTCTCTGCTGAACACATCTGAGTTCGTGATCTCTAGAGTACTTGGAAATGACAGGCCTAGGAACAAACCATGGAATGAAAGAAGAAAAGAGAAAAGAAAACATTTCCCCCAAATAAGCAGGCAAGCAACAAACATACACCATTAAAAGTTTCGTGTACAGGCCAGGCATAGTGGCTCATGCCTGTAATCCCAGCACTTTGGGAGGCCGAGGGAGGTGAATCACTTGAGCCTGGGACTTTGAGACCAGCCTGGGCAACTGGCAAAAGCCCATGTTTACAAAAATTAGCCAGGCATGGTGGTGCATGCCTGCAGTCCCAGCTACTTGGAAAACCCATGTCTACAAAAATTAGCCAGGCATGGTGGTGCATGCCTGCAGTCCCAGCTACTTGGAAAGCCCATGTCTACAAAAATTAGCCAGGCATGGTGGTGCATGCCTGCAGTCCCAGCTACTTGGGAGGCCGAGGCGGGAGGATCACCTGAACCTGAGGAGGCTGAGGCTGCAGTGAGCCATGATCGTGCCACTGCATTCCAGCTTGGGTGACAGAGTGAGACCCTGTCTTAAAAAAAAAAAAAATTCACGTACAGAGGTAGCCTTAATTTTTTATTATTCTTAAATTAAAATAAATCACATCTTATCTCCATCTTATCTCCCTCTCTTTCTGTTAAAAGGTTACTAACAGTTTGTCCAAAGGAGCAGTAGATCTGCTCAGTATCCAGAGAGGGTACAAACCCTAATCCATTTCAGGAAATAAGCGGGCTGCATAGGTCAGATTATTTCTTCCCACTTTTCCTCTAAAACAGAAGTTTCCTTTACTCTCTATCTGTGCTTTCCCCCTTTTCTGTGGCAGTTCATTTTCTCACCACTATTAACTATACTCTACCAAATTCCTAGAATAATGGTATAAAATTTACTTGTGATTTATTTACTTTTTTTTTTTTTTTTGAGACAGAGCTTCACACTGCCACCTAGACTAGGGTTCAGTGGCATGATACCAGCTCACTGCAACCTCCACCCCCCAGGTTCAAGCGATTTTCCTGCCTCAGCCTCCCAAGTAGCTGGGATTGTAGGCACCCGCCACCACGCCCAGCTAATTTTTGTAATTTTAGTAGAGATGGGGTTTCACCATGTTGGCCAGGCTGGTCTCGAACCCCTGACCTCAGGTGATCCACCCACCTTGGCCTCTCAAAGTGCTGGGATTACAGGTGTGAGCCACTGCTCCCAGCCTTATTTTGATTTTATCTATAGCTCAAGAGGATTTGAAATGACTTACAATAAAGACTAAAATGCTAGGTGACCACTAAAAGATAGCAGAAGAATATGAGCCAACCAATATGTGGATTATAGCTGTGTCATAAAACTTAGGTTTAGCAAAACCACGCAACTGATCCCCAAACATAGTTCTGAGCACCCCGGAAGCCAGGATAAAAAAGAGAAAATATAATAACTGAACTAGGCTTTATTATCTGTGAAATTAAATATACCAACCTTAAAAATGCCTTTCCTATTATTAAATTCTAAACTGAATTTATCTGTCACAGAGATATTCAACTAATATGGTAGATTTATTATATTTAATTTTGAGATATCGGAATACTTTGACATGAAGATTTCTCAAATATATCCTTGAAAAGTGCCAAAGGAAGACAGTTAAGCCATTGATTTGTTAAGGTCTTCTCATAGGTAGTGTAAAGAAGTCTATCCCAGGTGTGTTATTTGCTAGTTTTTTTGACTCAGCATGAGGATAGAACTTAGGCTAGAGGAGAATTTCAGCTGGAAGGATATATCTTTGGCCATGCTTTTTTGAAAATTCTTCTCAATTAATCAGTGGTCTCAGGTGAGTAATTAACAGACCATGAATAGTGGGTAATTTGAGACCTAGAGCAGAGATCTTCCACATTGTTGATAGGAAATTCATGTGCTAGCCAGGCGCCGTGGCTCACACCTGTAATCCCAGTGCTTTGGGAAGCCAAGGGGGCCGGATGGCTTGAGCCCAGAAATTTGATACCAGCCTGGGCAACATGGCAAAACCCCATCTCCACAAAAAATAAAAAAGTTAGCTGCGTATAGTGGCACAGGCCTGTAGTCCCAGTGACTCAGGAGGCTGAGGTGGGAGGATCTCTTGGGCCCTGGAAGTTTGGGAGGTGCCTTGGCCTCCCAAAGTGCGAGATTATAGGCATGAGCGACCATGCCCAGTCAGGCTTCCCTTTTTGATAGGAGTTTGTCAATGAGATTATTTGCTTTTTAGAATGATTGCTAATGAAAGTAAGACTATGGCCAGGGGCCTGTAGTCCTAGCACTTTGGGAGGCCGAGGCAGGTGGATCACTTGAGCTCAGGAATTCAAGACCAGCCTGGCCATCATGGTGAAACCCCATCTCTACTAAAAATACAAAAATTAGCTGGGCGTGGTCACACACACCTGTAATCCCAGCTACTCGGGAGGCTGAGGCAGGAGAATCGTTTGAACCCAGGAGGCGGAGGTTGCAGTGAACCAAGATTGTGGGCTGCTGCACTCAGCATGGACAACAGAGAGAGACTCTGTCTCAAAAAAAAAAAAAAAAAAAAAAAGTAAGACTATGCCATCATTAAAGAAAATAATGCTTATCCATTAGTTTGTCCTGGAAAGACAGAATGCATCCAGCTCATCTAAAGGTTGTACCAATATATTTGGTATGAGTTCCAGGAAATGGTGAGGAAGTTATAAAGTTGCTACAAAGAGGACACAGGATTTCTGATTTCTGCTCCTCAGGACTTTCATTTAAGTGGGCTGATGAAGTTAGAGTAAGATCAGATTTACATTATCCATTTCAGTAAGGACAAAAGGGGACATGGTACAAGCTACGAGAAGCAAAAGACTGATAATATCAGCGTGGTTGTTGAAGCAAGAGGAAATTTGCATTACAGTTTTCCATATTATTAAAATAAAATGATTTCCTTTACATCCAAAGTCCACTCAAGTACCTTATCCTTAAAGAGTTAGTCTTTAAAAGACTCCTTTGGGAGTTATTTCTCCTCTGGGAATTTGACTATCATGTAAATCGATAAATAAAAGGATGTCCTAAGAAGAATAAAGTAATAAAAGCACTTCTTTGAGGTCTTGTTTTTCTTTATAGAGAAAGAGTCTTGCTGTTGGCCAGGCTGTAGTACAGTGGTGCAATCATAGCTCACTGAAGCCTCCACCTCCTGGGCTCAAATGATCCTCCCACCTCAGCCTCTCGAGTAGCTAAGACTAGAGCTACCTTCCCCGGCTAATTTAAAAAAAAAAAAAAATTTTTTTTGTAGAGATGAGATCTCACTATGCTTCCCAGGCTGGTCTCAAACTCTAGGCCTCAAGCAATCCTCCCTACTTAGCCTCCCAAAGTGCTAAGATTACAGGTGTAAGCCACTGTACCCAGTCTTGAGTTTTAAGATTTGGAAAACAAGTCTAACTGATGTTGACAGTGTGCCATGAACAGAGAAGTATGATAATAAAACTACTTGGACCCGAGGTTCAAATAAACAACAGCAACCACAACATGTCTAGGTCATAACTTGAGAACTGATTTTGACACACACACACACACACACACACACACACACACACACACAGAGAGAGAGAGAGACAGAGAAAACAAAAATTCCATTTAAATAGATCAACATTCCCTGAATTATTTCCCCAGAATATGAACTCCATACTAGTTCCATAGCAGTTCCATATTTAGCCAAAAGAAAAAGGGGTTTCCTTAGTCAAATAACTTTGGGAATCTACATACTGCCTCCTGATTCCTGGTGAGTCATGATGTACATTAGCATAGGCAGAACAGTATATTTTGTTCAACCTAGTTTTCTGAACTTGTTTCACCAGGGCATTCTTTTCATGTGACATTTATTAATTTCCTACTACACGTTGCTAAACAGAACAGTAAATGAAATGCTGGCCATGTTTCTGTGCAGAGGACTACGTAGTAGCTTTATGCTTATGTTACAAATGGAGAATCCACGGGCAAAGGACTTCGTCTTCATGAGTTTGCCATACTTCACTCAAGGCAAACTTCTGAAAAACTAAGATAAGTGCACACCAGTTAATTTTTTTTTCTTATTGGTACAATTGGTCCCAGAAGGGTCTGACTTCTTTCTTGATGTCTACAGGCCCTGTTCCTTCTGCATTTATGGAAGAAACTACTCTGCTGGTGGAGATGCAGGCATTGTAGACAGCTACCATACAATAGGTATCTGGAGTTAAAATTATAAAAAATTTGTTATAAAAACTAGATTTCTCTGGTTTAATGTAGATGAGAAAAAGTTTTATATACATGTGATATTTTCCTGTAATTGATGACCTTTAAAATTATTATCTGTTAAATGTTTCAACATGTAGTCTACATTTTAAAAATTATTAATGAGACAGTTTACATTCCTTTTGTAAGAAATCATCAAAATCCATTGTGAATTTTAAACTTACTTCATAATTCAACCTGAACTAGCCACATTTCAAGTGATAAAAGCCATGTGTGGCTAGTGGCTACCATATTGGACGGCATAGCTTTAGCCTATGTAATATCCTATCTAGTAAAACAGAAATTGCCATAACCTGCCTCTCAAGGTTGTCTTAAATATTACATACGATAATTTATCTAAAAACATTGCTGAAAAAAACAATGGGTGTGGTAGGCCGAATAATAGATGACTCTCCCCACTCAGATGTCCGCATCAGAATTCCTGCAACCTGCAAGTATGTTACCTTAAATGGTAAAGGGGCCTTTGAAGATGTGATGAAGCTCAGGATCTTGAGATAGGGAGATAATTTTGGATTATCTGAGTGGGTCTGATGTAATCACAGGTGTCTTTTTGTGTGTGTGTGTGAGATGGAGTTTCGCACAGTTACCTGGGCTAGAGTGCAACAGCACGATCTCGGCTCACTGCAACCTCTGCCTCCCAGGTTCACACAATTCTCCTGCCTCAGCCTCCCAAGTAGCTGGGATTACAGGCGCACACCATCACACCCGGCTAATTTTTGTATTTTTAGTAGAGACTGGGTTTCACTATGTTGACCAGACTGGTCTCGAACTCCTGACCTCCTGATCCGCCTGCCTTGGTCTCCCAAAGTGCTGGGATTACAGGCGTGAGCCACCGCGCCTGGCTACAAGTGTCTTTTTAGGAGCTCTGGAGGCAGGATATTGCAGTGATTAGTTGGAGATGTGGTGATGGGGACAAGAGGTTAGAGTGATGTGAAGAAGACATCATGAGACGAAGGGTGCAGGAAACCTCTAGAAGCTGAAAAAGATAAGGAAACTTCACCCCTCACAGTCGCCAGAAGCAGCCAGCTCTGTAGACACCTTGGCTTTAGCCCAGTGAGACTTTGGACTTCTGACCTACAGAACTATAAGATAATAAAAATCCTAAGTTCTTGTTCTAAGTTCTTGGTGGTGGTAATTTATTACAATAGCAATGTGAAACTAATACAAAGGGCCATGTAAATGAGATATATCACTGTCATCATATGTGGCTATAAAAGACCATTTTAGGGCAGGGAGTGGTGGCTCACACATGTAATCTTGGCACTTCAGGAGGCCGAGGTGGATGGATCACCTGAGGTCAGGAGTTTGAGACCAGCCTGGCCAACATGGTAAAACCTGGTCTCTGCTGAAGATCCAAAAAATCAGCTGGGTGTAGTGGCACATGCCTGATATCCCAGCTATTCGAGAGGCTAAGGCAAGATAGTTGCTTGAACCTGGGAGGCGGAGGTTGCAGTGAGCTGAGATCATGCCATTGTGCTCCAGCCTGGGTGACAAGAGCGAAACTCTGTCTCAAAAAAATAAAAACAAAAATCAAAAAGACCATTTTAAGCTTGGCTTGGCAAGAATCAAGGCTGAGCTGTTGTGAGGGTGTGAGGATTAGGTGTGGGTTTTGGCTATTTCCAGGTAGAAAGGTAATTTCCCACTTCAGTCTTCATCAATTTGCACTCAGAAATAAGAGGCAGAAAAGCCACCCAGGGAACATATATTAGACCCTATCCCTTTTCCTCTGAGTATGAAAGACACACAAGTATTATGATAGACCAGTGCTTCAGCCTAAGGCCAGATTGCAGAACGGAACCTGCAGGTCCCTGAGAAGAGACCACCACAAAAGAGGACAAAATCTGGGCTGGTGGCCTGGACCTAGCCTGAGCAGCTTGGCTGTCAGAAAACACCTGCTGGTTTGGGACACAGCCTATGGATTAAAACTTCTCACTCAGCCTTCCCAGTGCTGTGAGACCTCCATGGTAAAAATGGCTGTCAACTCAAAGAGCTGTACCCCTCTGAGACCAGGCAGTTGTGTGGCTGGCTGCCACTGCCTGACATTCCATTTGAACTGATGGCAGGTGTTTGGGGTGGGGACTCCAGGCCAGCAGGAGGCCCAGCAGATCTCATTGCTGCAGGCTGGCTGGCTGGCCTCAAGGACATCTGAGTTGTCTCTCTCCTGCTGCGGGCAGCTGGCAAGCAGTGAAGGGGACTCCCAGGAGGAACCAGGGGGAGCTTGAGGAGGTCTGGCAAGTGAAGCTCTAGGGGATGGTGATCTCGGGTAATGTGAGTGCCTTGGTTTTTGCCATAAGCTTGCGGGCTATGGATCTAGGTTACTTTAGGGAGCTTTTCAGTCCTCCGTTTGCTTCAAGAACAAAGAAATGACCACGTGGCCAGGCGAGGTGGCTCATGCCTATAATCCCAGTGCTTTGAGAGGCCGAGGCAGAAGGATCTCTTGAGGCCAGGAGTTTGAGACCAATCTGGGAAATACAGCGAGACCCCATTTCCACACACACACAAATTAGCAGGGCATGGTGGTGTGCACCTGTAGCCCCAGCTACCTGGGAGGCCAAGGCAGGAAGATCACTTGAGCCCAAGAGGCTGAGGCTACAGTGAGCCATGATGGTGCCACAGCACTCTAGACTCGGTGACAGAGCAAGGCCCTGTCTCGAAAATATTAAAAAACAAAACGAAGATGGCCATGTGTGAGAGATGTTCTGGGAACAGTGTGCCTAGCAAGATAGAGATTAGAGGATTAGACAGTGTCCATTGACAGTGGGGCTTCAAATGACACCTTTCCTTGGGAGACTGTTCTTATCTTATCAAGGAAGAGTGACTTGAGCTGACCACACGCAAATTTAAGAGAGGGGCCACCTGTAGCTGTGAGGCAGGGTGGCAAGGCCACTCACAGTCAGTACATTTTAGTATAAATGCTGGTCTCAGCTGGATGCAGTGGCTCACGCCTGTAATCCCAACACTTTGAGAGGCCCAGGCAGGTGGATCACCTGAAGTCAGGAATTCGAGACCAGCCTGGCCAACATGGCAAAACCCTGTCTCTACTAAAAATACAAAAATTAGTTGGATTAGTTGGCCGTAGTGGTGCATGCCTGTAATTCCAGCTACTCAGGAAGCTGAGGCAGGAGAATCACTTGAACCTGGGAGGTGGGGGTTGCAGTGAACTGAGATCGCACCACTGCACTCCAGCCTGGGTGACAGAGTGAGACTCTGTCTCATAAATAAATACATAAATGCTGGTATCTGAGGAAAGGATGAACCAACTGACAGAAACACAAGACTGCCCTGAAAGGTAAACACTTGGGGAAGGGTAGAGGCGGAACAAAAGGATTGTGAAAGAAGGACTGGCTCTAACACAATGAAAGGTTTGAAACACCATCAGATCTCACTCCTGGGCAATGGCGGGCTGGTAAACTGGCTCTCCGGAAGAACCATCACCACCATCCCCAATACACCCTCCCTAGAAATTAAGCCTTTAGCATCTAGTAACAATTCAAGGTATTGGGGTGGACCTCAGCCGAGAAATCCTGGGCTTTCTGCCAATAGGTGCTTGGGAAAGTTTTGCTGCAGGGCAAACAATAATGAGAAAAGCAAAAGAACTGTGAACATATTTGCACTGTGAGTTTGTGGAATAAACAGTTTATACTATTGATATAAATCATGTTCTACTTCCGGAAGCATTCAGCATTCAATAAGACAGTCACCTTCACCATCTCATTCCTGATTAGACTTTGTATGGCCTTGTTGTCTAAAACCTCAAATGGGAGTAGTCTTAGGAGAAAAGGTTATGAAATACTCACATGACCCATTGGCTGCCATCCTTTGCAAATGGGCCTCTAGACAAGCATCACTGGGTTTGTCTGACATTCGCCAAATTCCTACATAAATAACCATTACCTGAATCTCTAGCAGCTGGGAAATAAATAAGATTTAATAGGTTCAGACTGATAAGGTGGCCCAATCCGGCTGACTTTGCTTTGAAATGAGATTAGATGCCCATCTAGAAGCTGTGAGAGTTTAAATATGTGCTAAATGTGGCCCCGAAAGCCTGTTAGCCACAGCTCTGGGCTTCATGGAGGTGTGAGGGAAAAGAAATTTCCTCGGTGCAGAACTGTAGAACATTTTTTTTTTTTTTTTTTTGAGACGGAGTCCAGCTCTGTCGCCCAGGCTGGAGCGCAGTGGCTGGATCTCAGCTCACTGCAAGCTCTGCCTCCCGGGTTTACGCCATTCTCCTGCCTCAGCCTCCCGAGTAGCTGGGACTACAGGCGCCCGCTACCTCGCCTGGCTAGTTTTTTGTATTTTTTAGTAGAGACGGGGTTTCTCCGTGTTAGCCAGGATGTTCTCGATCTCCTGACCTCGTGATCCACCCATCTCGGCCTCCCAAAGTGCTGGGATTACAGGCTTGAGCCACCGCGCGCGGCCGAACTGTAGAACATTTTAACACCCTCTGTCTCTGCGGATGAAATACTGTCATCCTGTGTGGTCTAAAGCCTCTCTGTGTGTTCTTCTTTAATATTCAGTTTCATCAGAGAAAATGATACACAGTAATTTTAAGAGAGAGCTATTGCTAGAAGAGGTCAGGCTGGAAAAATGAACTGCTCAAGGCTGCTGCAGTTCTTATTAAGGAGAAAAAGTGTATGCAGATGAAGACAGAGACGTGCTTCGAGATGGAGGGGAATGCTGACAGCAGGTTGGTATAGAGACTCTAAAAGCCTTTTCTGATTGGAAAATGACCATTATGAGGCTTCCATCGTGCTGACCTGCAGCTGTGATGGGGTTATAAATCCCTCTTCCCAGCAGCATTGAGTTTAGTCCAGGACTCCCCGTGCAATTAAGGAAGTTCCATACATACTCGTTTGCATGAATCAAGGAGAAAGAAGTAACAGGAGAAAGAGGGGAGAAGAAGGGAACTGGTGATTGAGAAGGCCTATAGGAGTGGGTTTTTCATCAGCTTCTAAAATGTCTTCCAACTGTTTGCTGATAGCCGTAATTAACAATTCAAAGCAGCTCGGATCTCAGTTGTCAAATTCTGCCCCCGTTCTCCGTTACCGGGCAAGGTGGGGCAAGGTGGGTGCGTTCTACCCCTCGGAGAGTGACATGGCTCGCAGCAGGGACAGCAGGAGTCCCTACTCTTACATTTTCTGTTGTCTCAAGATTTATAATGGGTGGGTCCATCTTGTGGCTTGTGGGTGGAGGCAAAGCCTGGAACACTGGCACATACCCAGTCAGGACCACTCATAACTCAGGTGGCAAAGTCACAAGTTTCAGGGACAAAGCCAGAGGTGTCTCTTAGCAAGGGAACAGTCAGAAAAGACAAAAGACACAACAATAGGCCCTGTAGTGCAGGGGTCCCCAACCGGTCCGTGCTCTATAAGGAACGAGGCTGCACAGCACGTGGTATTTTTACAGCCACTCCCCATGGCTCATTATGGCCTGAGCTCTGCCCCCTGTTAGATCAGCAGCGGCAACAGATTCACATAGGAGTGTGAACCCTATTGTGAACTGCGCATGCGAGGATCTAGGTTGCACGCTTCTTATGAGAATCTAATGCTTGATGACCTGTCACCTGACAACCCCAGATGGGGCTGTCTAGTTGCAGGAAAACAAGCTCGGGGCTCCCACTGATTCTACATTATGGTGAGTTGTATAATTATTTCATTATATATGACAATATAATAATAATAGAAATAAAGTGCGCAATAAATATAATGTGCTTGAATCATCCCGAAACCATCCCCCTCCCCGAGTCTGTGGAAAAGTTGTCTTCCACGAAACTGGGCCCTGGTGCCAAAAATGTTGGGGACCACTAGTGTAGTGAATATAGGCAAGTTTGTTCCATGACATCTGTGGGAGGTACAAGAGAGGGATATGGAAATAATTCTGTGTTCAAGTGTGACATGTTGCAACCAACCCCAGAGCCTGTGGATTTTAACATGCGTAAAACTCCAGACCCTGCCCCTCAGTATAGAGCCGGGTTCTATATTTGGTTGGTTGATGGAGCCTGTGGATTTTAACATGCCTAAAACTCCAGATCCTGTCCCTCAGTAAGAGCTGGGTTCTATATTTGGTTGGTTGATGGGCTGAAACCCATCAATTTCAATATCTCTAGATTACGGCAAAATCGTTTAGAGGATCCTCTGACTGATGGACTATTCTTTTTCTCTTCCATCATCACAGCATGTCGAGTATGTGCTTGCCATAATTAACTAACTTAATGTTAATAGCAAACTTCAATGATGTATATCAGCCCTCAAACTCACTAAGATGAAGGAAAAAAAGAGTAATTTTTTTTCTTGCTTAACACACAATCCCCTGGGGAAATCAGAAGCTAAAGAAATTTCCAGCAATGAAATTAAAAACTATTCTCTCAGTGTATTAAATTAAATAATAGGGAACAAGAGTGGCTGTAACCTAACTGTAAGGGACATTTTAGTGTCATTTCAGAATCAACAATACTGACACACAATGCACCTTCAATAAATGTTGACAGAAAAAGAGAGAGAGAGGCTAACAGCATGAGGGAGGGAGGGAGGAGGAAAACAGACTGCAAAAGAAAGAGGTGACTCAAGTTTAGCTATGATTTTTGAGGAAGCCAGTGAAAATGGAGAATAGATAACTTAAAGTATATATGTTGGAAAGATCTTTTAATTGCTTCCAAACACTTTTGATGCATCAATAGTTACAGTGACATATAACTATCAAGAGGATCCTTAAATGTTTTACTAGAGTAGAAGGAGTCTCCTAATATTGCCTTCAGTTGTGATGATGAGCACCAATCGAAAGTGGAATTAAGGTTTACCTGAGTCAGGTAAAGAACAAGCATACAAGGAAAAGTGTTCTCCTGAAACTTTCGGATTAAAATGAGAAAAAAATCCCATATTCTCAACCTTTTTATATACGTATATGTATATATATATGTGTGTGTTTGTGTGTGTGCGTGTGCATGTGCTGGTGCACACGTGTGTGTGTTATGGTTTTCAATTAAAAGATTCAGTTGTGGGAAATCAGGATCTCAAAGAGATATTTGCACCCCCATGTCCATTGCAGCACTAGTCACAACAGCTAGATGCAGGAACAACCTAAATGTCCATTGACAGAAGAACCGATAAAGAAAATGTGGTATATATAATGTATTAGTCAGGGTTTTCCAGAGGGATGGAACCAATAGGATATATGTGTATATGAAAGAGAGTGTATTACGGAGAATTGGCTCACACAGGTAGGCCATCTGCAAACTGGAGAGAGAGAGAAGCCAGTAGTCCAAGTCCCAAAACTTAAACCAGGGAAGCTACAATGCAGCAGACAAAAACTACAGTGCAGCTGTCAGTCTGCTGCTGAAGGCCTAGGAGCCCTTGAGAAGCTGCTGATTTAAGTACCAGAGTTCAAAAGCCAAAATACCTGAAGTCTGGTGTCCAAGGGCAGGAGGAGAAGAAGCAAGCAGCTGGCATGGGAAAAAAAAGAGAGCTAGAAGATTCAGTGAGCAAGCCTATTCCCCTTTCCGCCTCTGGCTCCATTTCAGCTGCACTGGCAGCCAATTGGATGGCACACACACATTGAGGATGGGTCTTCCTCTTCCACTTCACTGATTCAAATGTCAATCTCCTCTGGCAATACCCTCATGCCCAGAAACAATACTTTACCAGCCACCTAGGCATCCCTCAGTTCAGTCAAGTTGACACTTAATATTAATCATCACATATACACAATGGAATATTATTCAGCCATAAAAAAGAAGAAAATCCTGCCATATGCCACAACGTGGATAAACCTGAGGACATTATGCTAAGTGAAATAAGCTGGCCACAGAAATGTAATGACCATGCAATTCCACTTACATGACATTGATGGCAGCAGTGACCCATCTGGAGCAGCCACTGTGAAAATACTGGCTGCACAAAAGCTAGCAGAAGGCAAGAAATAACTAAGATCAGAGCAGAACTGAAGGAGATAGAGACACAAAAAACCCTCCAAAAAATCAATGAATCCAGGAGTTGGCTTTTTGAAAAGATCAACAAAATTGATAGACCGCTAGCAAGACTAATAAAGAAGAAAAGAGAGAAGAATCAAATAGATGCAATAAAAAATGATAAGGGGATATCACCACCGACCCCACAGAAATACAAACTACCATCAGAGAATACTATAAACACCTCTACACAAATAAACTAGAAAACCTAGAAGAAATGGATAATTTCCTGGACACTTACACTCTCCCAAGACTAAACCAGGAAGAAGTTGAATCCCCGAATAGACCAATAGCAGGCTCTGAAACTAAGGCAATAATTAATAGCCTACCAACCAAAAAAAGTCCAGGACCGGATGGATTCACAGCTGAAATCTACCAGAGGTACAAGGAGGATTTGGTACCATTCCTTCTGAAACTATTCCAATCAATAGAAAAAGAGGGAATCTTCCTCAACTCATTTTATGAGGACAACATCATCCTGATACCAAAGCCTGGCAGAGACACAACAAAAAAAGAGAATTTTAGACCAATATCCCTGATGAACATCAATGCAAAAATCCTCAATAAAATACTGGCAAACCGAATCCAGCAGCACATCAAAAAGCTTATCCACCATGATCAAGTGGGCTTCATCCCTGGGATGCAAGGCTGGTTCAACATACGCAATCAATAAATGTAATCCAACATATAAACAGAACCAAAGACAAAAACCACATGATTATCTCAATAGATGCAGAAAAGGCCTTTGACAAAATTCAACAGCCCTTCATGCTAAAAACTCTTAATAAATTTGGTATGGATGGAACGTATCTCAACATAATAAGAGCTATTTATGACAAACCCACAGCCAATATCATACTGAATGGGCAAAACCTGGAAGCATTCCCTTTGAAAACTGGCACAAGACAGGGATGCCCTCTCTCACCGCTCCTATTCAACATAGTGTTGGAAGTTCTGGCTAGGGCAATCAGGCAAGAGAAAGAAATCAAGGGTATACAGTTAGGAAAAGAAGAAGTCAAATTGTCCCTGTTTGCAGATGACATGATAGTATATTTAGAAAACCCCATCATCTCAGCCCAAAATCTCCTTAAGCTGATAAGCAACTTCAGCAAAGTCTCAGGATACAAAATTAATGTGCAAAAATCACAAGCATTCTTATACACCAGTAACAGACAAACAGAGAGCCAAATCATGAATGAACTTCCATTCACAATTGCTTCAAAGAGAATAAAATATCTAGGAATCCAACTTACAAGGGATGTAAAGGACCTCTTCAAGGAGAACTACAAACCACTGCTCAGTGGAATAAAGGAGGACACAAACAAATGGAAGAACATACCATGCTCATGGATAGGAAGAATCAATATCGTGAAAATGGCCATACTGCCCAAGGTAATTTATAGATTCAATGCCATCCCCATCAAGCTACCAATGACTTTCTTCACAGAATTGGAAAAAACTGCTTTAAAGTTCATATGGAACCAAAAAAGAGCCCGTATTGCCAAGACAATCCTAAGTCAAAAGAACAAAGCTGGAGGCATCACACTACCTGACTTCAAACTATACTACAAGGCTACAGTAACCAAAACAGCATGGTACTGGTACCAAAACAGAGATATAGACCAATGGAGCAGAACAGAGCCCTCAGAAATAATACCACACATCTACAGCCATCTGATCTTTGACAAACCTGAGAAAAACAAGAAATGGGGAAAGGATTCCCTATTTAATAAATGGTGCTGGGAAAATTGGCCAGCCATAAGTAAAAAGCTGAAACTGGATCCTTTCCTTACTCCTTATATGAAAATTAATTCAAGATGGATTAGAGACTTAAATGTTAGACCTAATACCATAAAAACCCTAGAAGAAAACCTAGGTAATACCATTCAGGACATAGGCATGGGCAAGGACTTCATGTCTAAAACACCAAAAGCAACGGCAACAAAAGCCAAAATTGACAAATGGGATCTAATTAAACTAAAGAGCTTCTGCACAGCAAAAGAAACTACCATCAGAGTGAACAGGCAACCTACAGAATGGAAGAAAATTTTTGCAATCTACTCATCTGACAAAGGGCTAATATCCAGAACCTACAAAGAGCCCAAACAAATGTACAAGAAAAAAACAAACAACCCCATCAAAAAGTGGGCAAAGGATATGAACAGACATTTCTCAAAAGAAGACATGTATACAGCCTACAGACACATGAAAAAATGCTTGTCATCACTGGCCATCAGAGAAATGCAAATCAAAACCACAATGAGATACCATCTCACACCAGTTAAAATAGCAATCATTAAAAAGTCAGGAAACGGCCGGGCGCGGTGGCTCAAGCCTGTAATCCCAGCACTTTGGGAGGCCGAGACGGGCGGATCACAAGGTCGAGACCATCCTGGCTAACATGGTGAAACCCCGTCTCTACTAAAAAATACAAAAAACTAGCCGGGCGAGGTGGTGGGCGCCTATAGTCCCAGCTACTTGGGAGGCTGAGGCAGGAGAATGGCGTAAACCCGGGAGGCGGAGCTTGCAGTGAGCGGAGATCCAGCCACTGCACTCCAGCCTGGGTGACAGAGCAAGACTCCGTCTCAAAAAAAAAAAAAAAAAAAAAAAAAAAGTCAGGAAACAACAGGTGCTGGAGAGGATGTGGAGAAATAGGAACACTTTTACACTGTTGGTGGGATTGTAAACTAGTTCAACCACTATGGAAAACAGTATGGCAATTCCTCAAAGATCTAGAACTAGAAGTACCATATGACCCAGCCATCCCATTACTGGGGATATACCCAAAGGATTATAAATCATGCTGCTATTAAGACACATGCACACGTATGTTCATTGCAGCACTATTAACAATAGCAAAGACTTGGAATCAACCCAAATGTCCATCAGTGACAGACTGGATTAAGAAAACGTGGCACATATACACCATGGAATACTATGCAGCCATAAAAAAGGATGATGAGTTCATGTCTTTTGTAGGGACATGGATGCAGCTGGAAACCATTATTCTCAGCAAACTATAGCAAGAACAAAACCAAACACTGCATGTTCTCATTCATAGGTGGGAACTGAACAATGAGATCACTTGGATACAGGAAGGGGAACATCACATACCAGGGCCTACTATGGGGAGGGGGGAGGGGGGAGGGACTGCATTGGGAGTGATACCTGATGTAAATGACGAGTTGATGGGTGCTGATGAGTTGACAGGTGCAGCACACCAACATGGCACAAGTATACATATGTAACAAACCTGCATGTTATGCACAGGTACCCTAGAACTTAAAGTATAATAATAAAAAAATAAATAAAAAGAAAATACTGGCTGCAGCAGGGGAGGCCCAGCCAGGGCTGCAGCTCCATAGAGCCTGTGGGAGCCAGGAACAGGTGGGAGCCCTGCCCTCTTTTGAGTTGGCAGTGCTCTTGCCCTGCCCTCCCAGGCACAGCTGCAGCCACCCAGCTGTGGCTGTGGTCCAGACATTCCCGGATTCTTGGGGACCTGGGAACTTCCTCTCCCCTCAACAAGCTCAGAAGGGACTGTTCCTACTGCCTGGCCTCTCCCCACTCCCAGCACCCACTCCAAATTTGGAACAAAGTTGTGGCAGAGGCTGGGTGCTGTTGCAACCCGGCCAGATGTGCACCCACCCAGGGCAGTGCTAACATGCCAGCTCCCTGCTGTCTTGGCCTCCTCCGGATTTTGGGTGCTGACGAGCATGGGAGGGACCTCAAGGGAGTGCTGAGGGCAGGCTGGCACAGGCCTGCAGGCATCCCTTGGCACAAACAGCCTGGGCACTGTGGGCACCATGGATGGCAGGTTGATGGTGGCAGTAGGCAGACAGGCTCCTGTGCGAAAAGGGGCAGTCCCTGGTGAAGCTCCACCTTCAAGCCAGGATGGACTGAAGCATGGGGGCTGGGCTGCTAGTTCCACAGACTGGAGTGACAACTTATGGTGCTTTTTCTTGGCCCACCCTTGGCTGCCCACAGACCAATCAGCAGGCATTTCCTCCACTCTGAAACCCATAAAACCCCCAGACTCAGCCAGACTTGGGCAGACACTGGGACAACTTGCCTGCAGGTAAGAGCTACCCACTCTGGGTCACCTCTCTCCTGAGGGCTGCAGATGGCAGGACAACCTACCTGTGGATAGAAGTTACCCATTCCTGGTGTTCTCTCCACTGAGAGCTGCACTCACTGGGACAACCTGCCTGTGGAAAGGAGCTACCCACTTCGAGTCTCCTGAGAGCTGTACTGTTACTCAATAAAGCACCTCTTCACCTTGCTCACCCTCCAGTTGTCCAGGAAGACCTGTTCATACTTCATTCTTCCTGGACACAGGACAAGAACTCGAGACCCATGAAATGGCAGGACTGAAAGGGCTGTAACATAAACATGGCTGAAACATGCCCCCTGACTCATCATGTTGTGGGTGATGAGAAGGAGAGAAGAGAGAAAGCAAGAAGAGCTGTGGCCCTTCAGGGAGTCCAGATGTAGGAGCTACATGAGCCAGGGCTGTGACACCCTCTTTGGGGCTCTGTAGTTCCTGGTGTCTCCAAGCTTCTGGGTGCCACCATGTTCCCCAATGTCCTCAGTGAAAGCTGCTTGCAGTATACCCTGTCCAGCTGCAGCCTCACAGGGAGCCATCACCCTTGCTGGCTCCTGGCGTTGTCCACCCTGTGGCAGCAGGTGTGCCTGGTTGTGCACAGTGGCTGGACCCTGTGCTTGCTTGCTCACACACTCCTCGCTGCTCTGCCCCTGGCTCACCCTTGGCAGGTATGAGATCCAGGCTTGTAGTGCAAGCTGAGAGCTGCCTGCCAGGCCTAGTGGGCAGAACAAGCCCAGTGGGCCCAAGCAAAACTTGGGCAAAGGTGCCAACAGCCACAGAGGTTTCCAGCTGGCCAAGTGATTCCCCAAGGATCCTGTGACAACATGTCTAAAATAATCAAACACATGGAAACAGTAGAACTGTGGTTGCCAGAGGCTGAGGCAATGGGAAGATGGGGAGTTGTTCAGTGGGAATAAAGTTTCAGTTATGCAAGCTGATTAAGTTCTACGAGATCTGCTGTATGACATTGTGCCTATAGTTTAAAACCGGTACTGTACTGTCTTAAAAATTTAAGATAGTACATCTCATGTTTAGTGTTTTTATCACAATTAAAAAGAATGATTCAGTCATGGAAATCAGTGCTCACTTAAGGATAGCCCTGGTGATGAAATTAACACTATCTGTAACACTTGAGAAACTTGTCTTATGATTTGGGAGCTGGACATTAACAAAATGTTGACAGGTAATTTGTCCTAGCCCACAGTATTTTAGTTTGGGGCTCAGGGTTAGAATTATATACACCTTCACTACTCTGCCAGAAATTCCAAGAGAAGGATGTGACCTTAATCCATAGATATTAGTGAAAACCCAATTAAATACCAAATGATTAATGACAATCTGAAGTTCTTTTGAACTCTCAAGGAAGAGAAGATTTTTGCAACAACAAAAAATATGTTTATTTGTTCGTTTATACTTAGATTGTAATCTAAAACTGTAAGACTAAGCCATGATAAAATGTAAACTCTTAAAAATTAAGAGAGAAAGAAAAAGAGAGAGACATAGCCAGTACAGAATAAAAGGAGAGAGGGTGTGTCTAAGTATGTGTACCCCAGAACTGTCCAGAGAAAAGTGGAGTTGGGGAAGAAAACTAGAGGGGCTGCTGGTACCTTGTTAGTATGTGAAAGCAGGTTGAGCTCTCACATACCAACCAAATGTAAAAAGAAAAATGGAGTAGAAAGAAATTCAGCTCAAAGGACGGAGAAGGTGAGAAGAGAAAAATGACAGAAAAGTAAAAGAAATCCAAAGAAAAGTTGTTGGCTAAATGGGCCTGAGCATAAAAAGAATGAAATCCTGCCATATGTGACAACATGGATACATCTGGAGGATGTTATACTAAGTGAAATAAGCCAGTCGCAGAAGGGCATTTACCGTGTGATTCTACTTACATAACATATCTAAAATAATCAAACACATGGAAACAGAGCATAGAATTATGATTGCCAGGGGCTGGGGGAACATGGAAATGGGGAGTTGTTTGGTGGGAATAATGTTTCTGTTATGCCAGCTAATTGATTGCATAACTGAACCCCAGCCCCAGCATTCTGCCACTGACTGGACTTCTACTAGCAGCAACTGGTAAATCAGCTCGGCTTGGAGTCCACCTGTGACTTTCAGTAGCCATGGAAGGTCCAACCCCCATCCACCACCCTCCCCAAACCCAGAAGACTGCTGGCCTGAAACCAACAGAAATGTGTTCACCATCTTCCAGAGATGCAAAGCGCTTGTGTCTAAAGCATGAGATCTTACGTCCAGAGCCATTTGCATTCTCTCTCCCTGGAGCTCTTTCTCAGACACATTTTCCAAATCCTACAGACTCGGCCCTCCAGTGTGTAGGGACATGAGCAGGGTGCAAACACCCATGGCTCATCTGGCCCAACCTGCTTTCACATACCAACAAGGTACCAGCAGCCCTTCTAGTTTTCTTCCCCAACTCCACTTTTCTCTGGACAGTTCTGAGGTACACATACTTAGATACACCCTCTCTCCTTTTATTCTGTACTAGCTATGTCTCTGTTTTTCTTTCTCTCTTAATTTTTAAGAGTTTATATTTTATCATGGCTTAGGTTTACAGTTTTAGATTACAATCTAAGTATAAACGAACAAATAAAGATATTTTTTGTTGTTGCAAGCAACAGAACTCTAACTCAGACTGAGTTTAGCGCAACAAGAAATCTATTGGTTCTCAGGATGGAAAGGTTCAGAGCTTCAGGTATGACTGGGTCCAGAGGCTTGAACCATGTCAAATCAATAGAACTCCGTTTTCTTTTCTCTCATCTGTATTAGCATCATTTTCAAATTGTTCTCCTTATAGGAGCTCCCAGCAGCTTCAAGCATCTACCATTCTTTTATTAATAGCTAGAAATATCTGCAAGAGCTTACCTGTCCTAGTAATTCCAGTGCAAGTTACAGGATTGAATTATATCGCCTGGCTTAGATGGCACTCACGTCATTGAACCAATCAGTGTAGCCAGCAGAATGGAATCTTCTGACTGGCCATGCTTGGGCCACATACCAATTTCTGGAGCCATGGGTGGGGTCAGTTCTCTCAGAATGACACTGACTGGGAGTAGTGTTATAACCAAGAAGGGGAAATAAGTCCTGGGTAAGCAAAAGCAATCAATGTCCACTACACAGCCTTTCTCCTCTTTTTTTTTTCTCTGCATCCCTAGAAACTTAAGGTCCTTTTCTCTGCTTTTCAGGAACAACTTCTCTTACCTACAGTTCCAATTGGAAAATGAGTTTCTCAGTTGCTTGTCAATCTAAATGGTGTGCTCCTCATTCCCTGCCCTCCTTTCTCTGCTCAGAGCTTTCGACCTAAGTGAAAATATTCCCTTCAGCATTGGTTCCCTGCTTTCAAGATGCTTCTGGGCTCTCCTCAGTTCATTTTCTCAGATTCTGGTTACTTCTGCTTTCCTTCACTTACATCACAGCATTCTGCACCATTCTGCTTCCCATTCCTGTATCTCTCTCTCTCTTTTTTTGAGATAGGATCTTGCACTGTTGCCCAGGTCGAAGTACAGTGGTATGAACATGACTCACTGTAGCCTCAGACCTCCAGAGCTGAAGAATCCTCGCAACTCAGTCTTCCTTCAAGTATCTAGGACCTCAGGTGTACATAACTACACCCAGCTAATTTTTATATTTGTTATTATGTAGAGACAGGGTCTCACTATATTGCCCAGGCTAATCTCGAACTACCGGGCTCAAGTGATCCTTCCACCTTGGCCTCCCAAACTGCTGAGATTACAGGTGTGAGCCACCCCACCTGGCCTCCCATGTCTCTTAATGCTTCCCTTTGCACTATCCTACAAGTATATTTGAGATAACAGGCCTACAGGGCCTCTAACCTGCAAAACATTGCTGACTTCAACATATGGAAACACAAATTACTTGTGAAACTACTGCCATCAAATAAACAGTTTTTTAAAAAATCCACAGGAAGTTGGGAGGTGGGAAATTTACTATGATGGGTGATAATAAGAATTGCTAAATTCTTGCACATGGATAAATGTATGGAATTTGTTTTGAGTTCCAGGGGTCAGCAATTTGGTGGTATGGCAAAATTCCTAAATTTATATGCTGGGCTTTCTTTCCCTCATTAAATATGTGATGCCGAGGTTGCAAATTTGGATGTCTACAGAAACTAGCAGGTTGACATAAATGAAGGCAGCACTAGGTGGCAGACGATGGAGATGGATGGAGACTGTGG
Source organism: Rhinopithecus roxellana (assembly GCF_007565055.1). Lineage (NCBI taxonomy): Eukaryota > Metazoa > Chordata > Mammalia > Primates > Cercopithecidae > Rhinopithecus > Rhinopithecus roxellana. Next base: position 60,096,822 of record NC_044554.1, read on the forward strand.
TGAACTGGAGCATGCATAGCACTGCTACTGGTGGTGTGCAGTGGCTAACAGCACAGATCCTGGAACCAGACAGACTGAGTTCAAATCTGGCTTCTGCTGTTTCTCACTGTGTGATCATGGTCTAAATATGTGATCTCTCTGCACCTCAGCCTCCCATCAGTAAAATGGGCTCATCACAAGCACCTGCCTTCTAAGGTTATTGTGAGTACTAAATGCTCAATATATAGAAGGCATCCGGAAGAGTTTCTGGCATATAGTAGGAATGATACAAATGCTGGCAATTATTATTTCTAAATTCAGACACTTGTTTTCATCCAGGAATGTGTGCTATCTTGTAAGATCTTCTAATATTTCAGGATAAGCTAGAAATGCAGTTTTTCATGTTAAGTTCCCTGAATGTGTTTGAGCTAATTGAAAAAGAAAAATTAAATCACCAGGAAGGGTATATTGGTTGGGAATGCATTCAGCTTCAAGTTATTGAAAACCTACCTTACAGTGGCTTAAACAAATATACATATATATATATATATATATATTTTTTTTTTTTTTTTGCTTAAAGAGATTTCTGACATAACCACTTTGGAAAACTACTTGGCAGTGCATATCCTATGACCCAGTAATCCCATTCCTAGGTATATACACAACAGAAATGTGCACATGTGTTTATATCAGACTGTTAAAGAATATCTGTTGGGGTGGGCACAGTGGCTCACACCTGTAATCCCAGCATGTTGGGAGGCTGAGACAGGTGGATTACGAGGTCAGGAGATTAAGATCATCCTGGCTAACACAGTGAAACCCTGTCTTTACTAAAAATACAAAATAAAGCCGGGCGTGGTGGTGGGTGGCTGTAGTCCCAGCTACTCAGGAGGCTGAGGCAGGAGAATGACGTGAACCCGGGAGGTGGAGCTTGCAGTGAGCAAAGATGGCACCACTGCACTCCAACCTGGGAGACAGAGCGAGACTCCGTCTCAAAAAAAGAAAAGAAAAGAAAAAAAAGAGAATGTCTATTGATAACCAAACACTGAATAACACACAAATGCTCATCACAGGTAGAATGGATAAGCAAATTTTGAAGTATACACACATGGGTTACACATGGGATAAAGACGATGAATAAACCACAACTACCCACACCAGTATGAAAGAATCTCACCAGCATAATATTGAGCAAATAAAGCCAGACACACAAAAATACACACCCTACACTTCCACTTATATAAAGCACAAAAATCAAGCCAAACTCATCAATGATTTTAGAAGCAGGAAGGGGCTGTCCTTGTGGAGGTAAAGACTGCAAGAGACCACATCAGGGGGACACTGGGGTGCTGGCCATGTTCTCTTTCTTGATCTGAGTTCTGCTTACCTTGGTGTGTGCAGTTTGTGAGATTTCATTGAGCTGTGCGTTTATGGTAGGGGTCTTTTCTGCATGCATATTGTAGTTCAGTAAAAATATTTAAAAGGAAGAGGAAGAAGTCCAAAAGCAATGGATCTGGTATTGACTCAGGGCCCAGCTTTTTAAATATCTGTGTTCTACAACCTTTGGTTATCGGCTTTCATCCTTAAGCCTTTCACTGCATGTGACAATGACCATACTCCCGGCTATGTTCACCTTCATGGCATGAAGAAGGGGCCATCTCCCTTTTTATCAGGAAAGCAAGCTCTTTTTTAGAATTTCCCCTCACCCTAACCCAACAGTCTTTCACTTACATCTCAAAGGCCCAAACTGGATCATGAGGCCCCTCTTAGTTGCAAGAGGGCCCTGTATAGTGGGAGGGGCCAAGGAAGAGATGTTTGAGAAAGGTGTCTGCATAATCTATCAACAGTGTCTGCCACATAGGCCAAAGGAGATATATTAGCGGGTCAGGTGTAATGGTTGTTACTTCTTCCTAGATCCATATATAAGGGTGTTTCCTTGTGTGTATTCATGGGTAGAACATATCAGATTAAATTTAAGACATGCTTTTGTGATTAACGTGGCTGATTGCTGAACTACCTGACCTGATGAATCAGGCTCAGCCAAAGTGTTAAGTCAGAGAGGAGACTGGGTTTGAAGGTGGTTTACAGTGATAGGAACTTTGTGAGATTTTCCTTTGGTTAAATAAACAATGAAATGCAGGACTACTCTTCTTAAAAACATCTGTGACTAGTCAGATTTCTGACTATAAAACAAGTTTGTGCCTAAGTAAAGGCAGGCCTATTCTTGATTTGAACACTGAACACCCCTCCCCCAAATCCTAACTGGGCCAAACTTTTCACAGTAAAATCTAGTGAACCAGCGACATGAGGAGTAACATCAAAAATGACGAAACAGGGGGGTGTCTGGTGGCTTTTGAGGAATAACATAAAGGGTTAAATGGTTAAATCTTTTTTTCTTTTTCTTTTTTTTTTTGAGACAGTCTGCTCTGTTGCCCAGGCTGGCGTGCAATGGTGTGATCCCAGCTCACCGCAACCTCTGCCCCCTGAGTTCAAGATATTTTTGTGCCTCAGCCTCCCGAGTAGCTGGGACTACAGAGGTGCACCACCATGCCTGGCTAATTTTTGTATTTTTAAAGTAGAGACTGGGTTTCACTACGTTGGTCAGGCTGGTCTCAAACTCCTGGCCTTAAGTGATCCACCTGCCTCGGCCTCCCAAAGTGCTGGGATTACAGTCATGAGTCACCATGCCCAGCCTAGGGGTTAAATCTTGGTATTTGAGGACTGTAATTAAGGTTGTTGAGCTGCTAAACCAATTGGAAATAATTATCTCCACCAGGCCTAGACTGTCCACCAGGAAGAACTTCTTTTATTGCTGAAGCCAATTCACAACATATGGCTTTTTCTTTTCTTTTTATTCAATCTCGTTACCCTCAGAGGCTTTGATGTGCAAGGCTTGATCACATGGCCTAGTCGTTTAGGTATTTTATCCACGTGGTACTTGGCCCCCAAATGGATCACAAGGTTATAAAGTTTGGGGTTCCCTTTTTTCCTTCCTTCCTTTTTCCTCCTCCTCCTTCTTCTCCCTCTTCCTCTTCCTATTCCTCTCCTCCTCCTTCTCCTCCTTCTCTCTCTCTCTTTGAATATTCTCTCTACAGTGTTATATACCCAACAAATACTTAGCCATTGACTGGTTGTCTGGGAAACTGGCTTGATAGATGAATGAATGAATTCATTTTTCGTGCTCTTGGGATACTTGCATTCTGGAAGATGAAAATGGCATGAGTGAATGCTTGCAGACCCTACACAGCCCAACATCAGTTTTCTGACACTGTGCAGTGACACTGTGGTTAAAATCATGGCTCTGAGATCTGTCTGAGGCCAGACATTTGTGGGCTTTTGGGCTTATATCCCAGTTCTGATACTCTGAAGCTGCGAGACTTTAGGCAAGTTCCTTCTGAAACCTGAAAACTTCATATATTATTTCAGTTTAGTGGTCACCAGTAACATCACTGAGTCTGGCTAGTTAAATAACAGAAGGAAACTTATTCTCATAATACTGAGTCATTTCAATTAAACAGCCAAGTGAAGAGCCTAAGCAGTGAGGGCTGCACTGGGGAGCTAGCAGTAGAAGGCTGTGTCTTTGTTTACTTTTTTAATGGGGTAAAAGATACATAACATAAAATGTTGCCATTGTAACCATTTGTAAGTGTACAATTCAGTGGCATGAATTACATTTACAATGTTATGTAACCATCACTGCCATCTTTCCCTAAAACTTTAAAAATCATCCTAAACAGAAACTCTGTATCCATTAAGCAATTATTTCCCATATTCCTTTTCTCCCAGTCCCTGGTAATTTCTAACCTACTTTCTGTCTCTATGAATTTGCGTATTCTAGATATTTCACATAAGTGGAATAATCCATTATCTGTCTTTTTGTGTCTAGCCGATTTCACTTAGCATAATGTTTTCAAGGTTCATCCGTGTTGTAGCATGTATCAGAATTTCATTCCTTTTTATAGCCAAATAATATTCCATTGTCTAGATAGGCCACATTTATTTCTGTATTCATCTGTTGGTGGATACTGGGGTTGTTTCCAGCGTTGGGCTATTGTGAATAATGCTGTCATGAACGTTAGTGTGTAAGTATCTAGGTCCTTGTTTTCAGTTATTTTGGATGCATACATAGTAGTAGAATGGCTGGGTCTTGTAGTAGTTCTGTGTTTAGCTTTTTCAAGAACCACCAAATTGTTTGCCACAGTGGCTGCACCATTTTACATTCCCACCATCAAGGTACAAGGGTTACAGTTTCTCCAGGGACATGTTCTTCATCTGGATTTCTGCCATCAGTGGGCACAGCCCCACATCTGTGCACTTTCACTTCACATTTCTTGGAGACAGAATGTGTCTGACTCACCTTGGGTTGGGTCAGGGGTTTGCCCATGTATCAGTTGGCAATGGGGGGAGGGGAGCAGGATCACAAGATCCAGATGTGGTCGCATGGTGGGAGAGACTGTCAGAGTTGAGCAGTCAACCCAGGAGGTTTGTGCAATACTCAGTTTCCTCTTTTCTGAAATGGGAACCATCATGCCTGATACAGTGTACCTGTGAGGATTAAACAAGAGAATGCATGTACGGTTCTTAGCAAGTCCCTTGCACTCAAAAAGCAAAGGGCAGTAGTAGCAGCCGTGGTTCTGAGAGTGGCAATAAGGACGATTTGTATCAAGCACAGCTATTCTGTCAAGTGTCAAGTAGACCTAGCTTTCCTATTACAAAGGAAACCTCTGTTGTAGATTTATAGGTCTTGAATTTATCCAAAGCAATTTTTGAACCTATTTCTATTTTCAGCCTGTATTGCCTTCAGGGGCAACATGTTTCATTTCTTTACTACCTGCTTTGTCGAGTAGTAATTTGTTGTATTTGTCCTAAAACCATCCCTTTCAAGCTCCTAAGACAGCTTCTTGGGTCTACCTCTGTAGTCCCTGAGACCTTCACCAAGAGAACCTGTTCACATTTCTGAATTCAAGTGAATGGGAGCGTTTGTACAGAGTCCAGGCTTTCTTCAGAGTTGCATTCCAAATCATGCATTTCCTTTGCATATCTTCATAGACAAGTTTATAGCCTTTTAAGCTTTATTGAAGTGTCCAAGTGAAACACTTCTTTACAGTGTTTGCATGTGTTGCTGCCTGTGAGGACAAGGCTGAGTTGCTGCATGGCTATCTTGAGACTGGGTTGGTGTCATCACTGTCTGTAGCTCTTTTTCTTGTCACCTGTCACCTACCACAGGTGATTCAAGCTCATGCCTCAATAAAGTGACACATTATGTTACCTGCCTTTGGAGTCACTTTGATTGCAAACCAAAATTTATGAATGCAAGTGTTTACTGATTCAGAATTTAGTTAACACATGCATTTTCTTACCCTCTTTATTCCTTTTATAATCAGGGGCACACTTAGGGACATCTGAAAAGAGAATTTTCTGTATATAAAACTGCAGAGATCTGACTCATGGTCTTCCTTGGACTCCACCAACTGAGTTAATCACATTAACCCCAACTCTGAGAAATGCTATTGTGATGTGACCCATATGGGACAACTGTACATCTGCCCCATATAGAGCCACCTTCCAATTATCTGCACAAACGCAGGGGTGCGGTGGTGCAGATAATTCAAAACAGCACACAACTCAAATGCCATTTCTGCTTGGCTTGAGAATACATTATGCAAATTTGGGGCAGCAAATTTACCTTCTTTATTACATTTTGCTTGTATTCATATTAAAAATTGTTTGCGTTCTTTATGAGTGTGTATATATTTGGGGGAGGGGGTAGAAATGGCATCCCCAGAGTTCAATCATAAAACCTTGGCACTCAGAGAAATCTTAGAAATCATAATGCAAATTCTTCCTTCATTTTTTTTAGAGAAAGCAACCAAGATCTAGAGAGGTGATGTGACTTATGGGAAACCCCAGAGTAAACTAGTGGCAGAAGAAAGACCAGATCCAGCCCTCTGACTCCCTCATTCCAAGGGAAGATCACACACTATCAATCAGAAGCTGACTGAGTGCTCAGGCACCATCAGTATAAACTCGTTAGTGCCTCTAAGGGTGAAGCCATATGCAGTCTAACTTTTGGAGGCACAGAACTTCCTAAGAAGGCTGGATCAGGAGCCTCCACCTCCCTGTGGACTAGACAACAGCCATTCCCCTAAGGCTACCTAACAGCCCTAGTGGGCTCTGAGCCTTCTTGCCATGTGTTGTTGGGATTTGAATTTCTTGGCACCAGCCCAGAGCTCTCATGGAGGTTCACCTGAGTTCTGAGTGAGCTGGGCGTAAGGAATTGCTGGGAGGCCACAAACACTGGAATTAGTAAATCTGTCCCTTGGGGAGTGGGGCAAGGGAGAGCACTTATAGGCACCATGCTTCAAATAGGACACGAGACGCATACGCCAGGCTGATGGGTAATCTGGGACCTGGCTGCCAGGGAGTTAAGATGACCTTGAAATAATAGCTAAAGAGCAAACATGAAGCAAATAGTCAGGCCTCCACCTCTGGCTCACCTCCCCGAGAAGCACGGAGCTGAGGTTGCAACAAAGACATTCAGGAGATCAGACAGCCAGCAAACGTCAGCTCAGGCATGTCTGGGGAGCTGGGCGGCTAGCGGGGATGGTAATGCCGGGTTGCTACAATCTGCATCAACTTTCACTCCAGCCTGTGGCAGCCATGCCAGGGGTCACAAGCTGCTAATGACTTTTTGTGGCCTGGAGCCAGCTGGCAGGCATTTCCTGAGCGTTCCTGTGTGGAAAGGTGTTGGTGCCTTGAGTCCTCCTGGGGCGATTCAGCAGACATTGCTGGAGCACCTGGAGGTGCTCAGAGGCTGGCATGGCCTTGGAGGCTGAACATGGAACCCAAAGATTGAGGAGGTGCTCTGGACGGGGATACAGGAAGGGTTTGCTTTGAGCTCCCAGATCTGACAACTCGGATCCATCAACACCACTCACATGTCCTGAACACTCTTCTCTTCTGCCAAGGATGAAGATAAATATTTACCTTTGAATGCAGAATAATGTCTGAAGCTACAAAATGGGTGACAGGCCTTCCTTTTAATCAGGGACTGATTTCATTAATGTTTATTCTTTCTGGGCAAAGCCTTTTTCTCTGCTGATAGCAACTTCTACTTAGAACTGCTAGGGTTACCAATAATAGCAATGTTCCAACAATACAATAGACTACTAATGATAATACATAATTTAACTTTATGAAATGTTAACACTGATGAAGTAGTTTGCATAAAATTTCCCATTTAATTCTCACAATAGCCATGTAAAGTAGGGAAGAGTTTTTTGTTTTTGTTTTTGTTTTTTTGAGACAGAGTTTCGTTCTTGTTGCCCAGGCTGGAGTGCAATGGTGCGATCTCGGCTCACCACAACCTCCTCCTCCCAGGCTCAAGTGATTCTCCTGCCTCAGCCTCCTCAGTAGCTGGGATTACAGGCACGCGCCACTACGCCCGGCTAATTTTGTATTTTTAGTAGAGACGGGGTTTCACCATGTTGGTCAGGCTGGTCTCGAACGTCTTACATCAGGTGATCCACCAGGCTCGGCCTCTCAAAGTGCTGAGATTACAGGCATGAGCCACCGTGCCTGGCCTGGAAGAGTATTTTATTATCTCCAAGGTGTCAGAGGTAAACTGACTTACACAAGCACACAGTGCAGTAGAAACTTGGATCCAGTTCTTAACATTCTTTTCCAGGTTCTGTGGCTCTCCCTCCAGATGCCTGGGAAGAAAGATGAAGTGTCTCACTTAAAAGACAAAGTGGGCCGGGCGCGGTGGCTCAAGCCTGTAATCCCAGCACTTTGGGAGGCTGAGGCAGGAGAATGGCGTGAACCCGGGAGGCGGAGCTTGCAGTGAGCCGGGATCGCGCCACTGCACTCCAACCTGGGCAACTGAGCGAGACTCCGTCTCAAAAAAAAAAAAAAAAAAAAAAGACAAAGTGGGAGCTGTGAGCTCAACCCTGTGGCTCAGCAGAATGCTCAGTGCGTGGAAGGCACAGCAATGCTGTTTTGAACTCTGCTCTAAATGCACCTAGGTGTGGATTGAGGAGCCTCTGTAACCAGCTCACAGGAGTCATAGAACAGGCAGTCACCTCCACAGGGCAATTTGAGGGTCATGAGACCGAAGTAGAAAAGCAAAATTTTCAGCCCTATCCAGACCGACTGAATCAGAAACCCTGAAGGTAGATGCAGCAATCTGTGTCTTAACAGATTCTTCAAGTAGTTCTGATGCATGCTAAAGTTCCAGATCCACTGGCTTAGACCAGGGGCTCGGCAAACTTTTCTGTAAAGGACCAAATAGTAACTATTTTAGGCGTTGTGCACCACATATACTCTGTCAAGATTGTTAAACTCTGCCATGGTAGTGTGAAAGCAGTTGTAGAGAATATGGAGATGCATAGCTGAGGCTGTGTTCCAGTAAAACTTTATTTAGGCTGATCAGGGCTCACTTAGTTAATAATATACACACCAATGTGAGTATACCTATAGAGTAAATTCCTGCAAGCAAAACTGATTTTTTTCACAATGCAATCTGCTATTTTATGAAACTTTAAGAAGTCATTTATTTTATGACTTATCCCTGGTCAAAAATATCTAGCAGTAGAAAGACACCTAGGTGAGCTGTTTCTCGCCCCCCCTTTTATGTTTTTACAAAAGTATGTTCTTTTTCATGTTGTATCACTTAGATTCTGCTACATGACAAAGTATTTCAAAGCTTAGTGACTTAAAACAACAACCATTTATTATTGTTTTTGTTTCTGTGGATCAACTGGATAACCCAGCTCATCTGGGCCAAGCTTGGCTGAACTTGACTGGGTGCTAATGTGTCCGTGGGCAGCCCGTGGATTTGCTGGAGGTTCCTGGTGTAGGATGGCCTCACTCACACGTCTGGAAGTTGGCAAGCTATTAGCTGTGGTGACAAGGTGACTGGTCAGATTTCTCTCATAGAGACCAGCTTGGGATCTTTCTGGGTAGCTCGTCTGGGCTCTAAGTGAACTCATGAAAGGCCACAGGTCTCTCGAGGCCTATGCTCACAACTGGCACAAAGTCACACCTCCACCATATTTGGTTTGTAATACAATTCACAAAGTTAGCCCAGAGTCGCGGGGTGGAGAACTAGACTCTTCCTCTTGAGAGAAAGAGCTGCAAAAGCGTATTGCAAATTAATGTGGGTTTCAGGAGAGGAATAATTGCAGCTGTTTTCAAAATCTACCGTAGAGATGTTTTTATTGTGTAACATTTGGCTTTTAGAAAATTCTGAGAAAAACTGTGTTGATCATGAAGCTAATATAGACTCCTGCATGACACTTTGGGGCTTCCTATCCCAACTGGTACATCTGGGAAAGAAGGTCTTATGGGGTCTTCATGATACACCCAGTAGAGTGAGAAGAGGCCCAAGGAGGTGGGATATTTTTTAGTTTCATTTGACAATCTGTAAAGCTAAAACTACTTTGGAAGCCATATCCTTCCTTTCTCTCTCTCTCTGAGAGATAATGTACATAAAATAAAATTCATCCCTTTTACCATACAGTTCTATAAGCTGACAAATGTATAGTTGTTCCATCCCCAGCAGAACTGAGAAATAGACTTATTCCATCACCTTAAAAAAATTTTCCAGAGCCCCTTCAGAGTCAACTGCATACTCTACCTCCAGTCCCTGGCAGCCACTGATCTGTTTCCTATCCCTATAGTTTCGCCTTTTCTAGAATGTCATATAAATAGAATCACACATTATACAGTCTTATGGAGCTGGCTTCCTTCCCTTAGCCTAATTCATTGAAGATTCATCCATGTTGTGGCAGGTATCAGAAATGTGTTCCCTTTTATTGCCGAGTAGTTCTTCTGTTTGTGTTCTTTCAAATTACTCTTCAGGAAGTTAACGTAGGCCAAGTTCAGATGTAGGTTCTAATCACACAAACATTTTCTTTTCCAGTCTACAGCTACTGTACAAACATTTTCTTTTCTAGTCCAAAGCTTATGGAATTAGCATAAGAGCAGAAAAAAAGAAGCATATTCAGAAAAAAGCATTTATTTCTTTAACCTGCTAGTTACTTTTCATACTTTTCTATTTCGAGAGGTTTCTTTCATTTGAAATTTTCAATAGTGCCTTTTTTTTTTAGAACAAACTTTTTATTTTTTATAGGAGACAGGGTCTTGCTTTGTCACCCAGGCTGGAGCACAGTAGTGTGATCTTGGCTTACTGCAACCTCCACCTCCTCGGCTCAAGCAATCCTCCCACTTCAGCCTCCTGAATAGCTGGGACCACAGGTGTGCACCACCACGTTCAGCTAATTTTTCTTTGTGTTTTTAGTAGAGATGGGGTCTCACCATGTTGCCCAGGTTGGTCTCAAGCTCCTGAACTCAACTCATCCTCTTGCCTTAGCCTCCCAAAGCTCTAGGATTATAGGTGTGAGCCACTGCACCCAGCCAATAGTGTCTTTTATAGCTATGAAAAACATTTAAAGATCATATCATATAATCCCATTATTATTTTTAAACAAGTACTATATTTTATCAAATTATCACAGGTAGACAATTTTAAAAAATCAAATAGGGCTATAAACCTTATAACTAAAAACCACAGTCCCCTGTCCCACTATTTCTTGATTTCCCACATGCCAGTTCCTTCACTTTCAACCCTTTCATTTGTTTCTTCTGGTTTTCACCATATTTCTATGTCATGTGCTCCTACCATTAATATTCAGTTTATCCATTCTGATGTTTTCTATTGATTTCATATTATGTGAAAATATCTAGGTTTCTTACATACCCCTTCCCCCTCCCTCCAGACTCCCAGCGTGGTTGAACCACAGTTTAAGGTTAAATGGACATGCATATTTACATTACATTATTATGACTGTGAAAGTTTGTTCATTGGTGTGCCAAGTAGTATACTATGGTTGTTTCCTTTCTTAGACGTTTTATTCCCCTGGTGTTAGTGATTGCCTTATATTTTTCATATTCTGTTTTTATTTTTTGGGATGGGGGGCTAAATATCTAATTTTCCTTCCAACAACCTTTCAATCCAGTTTTCTATGCTGTTTTTCATGCCATCACACTCATCAGATAATCAGTCCGTTTCTTCTTTCCCCTAGAACCTCCCACTCTCTTGCTCCAGCTTGACAGTTGCTCTCTGGACTTGCTGCTCTCTGGGCTACCTGGCCTTTACCATCATTCTAATAATTCTCCTTATGTCTCTCTCCCCTGTTTGACCCGCAATTTCCTGCTCCCTATATTTTTTGTTCTTGTTTTAATCTTTTCTGTGGAGTACATTTTCTAGTAGCTTCCTGAAAATGGTAATGAGGAATAAAATGTGTAGGTTCTTTTCTACAGGCAGATATCTTTATTTTACTCTCATAGTTGGTAGCTTGGCTCAATATAAGTAGAGCATGATTTTGCTTAGAATTGTAAAGACATTTCCCCATCTATCTTTTAATTTCCAATAATGCTTTTAAGAAGTCCAGTGCCATTCTGACCACTGATGCCATTCTCATCTGCACAAGGTCTTTCTGATGTATTGAAATTTCACAATGATGTCCTTTGGTGGGGGTGCTTTTTATACCAACATTTTAGGGCTCTTTTAATCTGGAGACTCATGTTCTATACTTTTCTTGAATTATTTCTTTGATAATTTCCTCTCTGTGACTTACCTTCCTTGTTCTCTCTGGAACATTCATTAATCAGATGTTGAATCTCTTGGTTCGAACCTCTAAGTTTCTCCTAAGGTTTATCTCCTTGTTTCTTTGTTATACTCTGTGGGAGATTTCTTCTTTTTTTCTTTTTCTTTTTTTTTTTTTTGTTGTTTTGAGAGAGGGTCTCACTCTGTCAGTCACCTAGGCTGGAGTGCAGTGGCATGATCTCATCTCACTGCAACCTCTGCCTCCTGGGATCAAGTGATACTCCCATCTCAGCCTCCAGAGTAGCTGGGACCACAGGTGCACACCACCATGCCAGGCTTTTTTTTTTTTTTTTTAAGTAGATACGGGGTCTCACCATGTAGCCCAGGGTAGTCTTGAACTCCTGAGCTCTAGGGATCCCCCTGCCTTGGCCTCCTAAAGAGCTGGGATTATAGGCATGAACCATGGATTACGGGATCTTGGACCTGGTCAGTGTGGGAGATTTCTTAAACTCTGTCTTCTACCCCTTTATTGAAAAAACACTTAAAAGTTTTTGTTTTAATATTTAAAAAATTTTCTGAGACAGGGTCTCTTTCTGCTGCCCAGGCTGGAGTGCAGTGGTACAATGTGATAGCCTTGACCTCCTGGCCTCAAGCAATCCTCCTGCCTCAGCCTCCCAAGAACCTGGAACCAGAGACATGCACCACCACACCCAGCTAACTTTTTTGTTTTTATTTTTATTTTTTGAGACAGAGTCTCGCTCTGTCGCCTAGGCTGGAGTGCAGTGGCACGATCTCAGCTCACTGCAAGCTCCGCCTCCCAGGTTCACGCCATTCTCCTGCCTCAGCCTCCCGAGTAGCTGGGACTACAGGCACCCACCACCATGCCCGGCTAATTTTTTGTAGTTTTGGTAGAGATGGGGTTTCACCCTGGTCTCGATCTCCTGGACCTTGTGATCCGCCCGGCTTGGCCTCCCAAAGTGCTGGGATTACAGCTGTGAGCCACCGCACCCGGCCTACCCAGCTAACTTTTAAAAAAATGTTTGTAGAGATGGGGTCTCCCTGTGTTGCCCAGACTGATCTTGAACTCCTGGGCTCCAGCAATCCTCCTGCCTCAACCTCCCTGCGATTACAGGTGTGAGCCACCGTGCCCGGCCAATATCTATAATTTTTAAGAGCTCCATTTCTCTTGTTATTCTTTATGTAGTACCCAGTTTTTTCCTATTGAGGTAATATTTTCATTATTTCTAAGAATATCAATTAGATTTAATTTTGAAAAATTTTTTTGCTACCTACCTTGTCTTTGTTTCTTCCTAGTTCCTTTTTTCTGTGTGTGCATACATATGCACACATTCGTGTGTGTTTTAGAGTCTTTCATATTGGAAAATCTTTCTTAAATGTCAAGTGATCCCTGGTTGTCAGTTCATATTTAAAAAGGAGCCATCAAAGAGCTGATTGAAAATTCCACTTGTACGGTTGAGCTTGTTGGTTTCATTGTAGATGAGTGGAGTAGCAGGCTGCTTGATTTTTATTGGTAGAGTTCATAACTATCTGTATCTCTAGGTATTTTCTCTGGGATATTCCGTATTCTGGAGAAGAATTCGACAATTTGCTCTCTTTGGGTAGAGGGTGGTGGGAAAAGGAGGAGGCCATGGCCATAAGGCTGGTTCCCAGTGTTCTGGAAGCTGAGCATGCAGTGAGGGTCTCACTATTCACTTTACACTTGATCTTCTTTAGCCTTGTGCCTATTACCTGCCATTCACTGGGCTGGGGTTCCTGAGTCTGGAGTTACACTGGTTTAATTTCTTCTTGGTATGGATTATGTGAGGGGTAGTCTCCTGGCCACTCAGGAGAGGGTGGGATATTTTCTGCTCCTTATATAGACTTTTAATAAATCTCCCAACTTTTAGCCCTTATCTTTTTTTTATGCTTTAAAATCAGTTGTACTGAGTCATAATTTACACACAGGAAAATAAATGTGTTCATTTTAAGTGCTCTATATAATTCAATGAGTTTTAACGAATGTGCACATACCTGTGATCACCACGTTGGTCAAAATAGAGACTATATCCATCACCCCCCAAAAGATCCGTTGTGTCCTTTGCCAGTGAATTCCCCACCCCTCACTCCAGGCAATCACTAATCTGATTTCTATTACTCTAGATTAATTTACCTATTCTAAAACTACGTGTAAGTGGAATCATACAGCATCTCATCCTGAGTCTGGCTCCTCTTGTTCAGCGTAATGTCTCTGAGATGCACTGACACTGCAGGTTCTAATAGTTTCTTAGTACTGCTGAATAGTACTGCATAGTAGGGATATACCACATTTTGTTCATCCATTCCACTGTTGATGGACATGTTTCCAGTCTTTAGTGATTTCAGATAAAGCTGCATGAACATTCCTATATAGGTCTTTTTTGTGCACACATATTTTCTTTTTTTATTATTATTATACTTTATGTTCTAGGGTACATGTGCGGAACGTGCAGGTTTGTTACATATGTATACTTGTGCCATGTTGGTGTGCTGCACCCATTAACTCGCCATTTACATTAGGTATATCTCCTAATGCTATCCCTCCCCCATCCCCCCACCCCACAACAGGCCCCAGTGTGTGATGTTCCCCTTCCTGTGTCCAAGTGTTCTCATTGTTCAATTCCCACCTATGAGTGAGAACATGCGGTGTTTGGTTTTCTGTTCTTGCAATAGTTTCCTGAGAATGATGGTTTCCAGCTGCATCCATGTCCCTACAAAAGACATGAACTCATCATCCTTTTTTATGGCTGCATAGTATTCCATGGTGTGTATGTGCCACGTCTTCTTAATTCAGTCTGTCATCAATGGACATTTGGGTTGGTTTCAAGTCTTTGCTATTGTGAATAGTGCCGCAATAAACATACGTGTACATATGTCTTTATAGCAGCATGATTTATAATCCTTTAGGTATATCCCCAGTAATGGGATGGCTGGGTCAAATGGTATTTCTAGTTCTAGATCCTTGAGGAATCATCACACTGTCTTCGCTTTTAGCCCTTTTCTTAACCCTCACTTCCTGTGGCATTTAGTATCTTAAAAATCCTGTCATTGGCCAGGCACAGTGGCTTACTCCTGTAATTCCAGCACTTTGGGAGGCCAAGCCGGGCAGATCACCTGAGGTCAGGAGTTCGAGACCAGCCTGGGCAACATGGTGAAACCCTGTCTCTTCTAAAAATACAAAAATTAACCAGGCATGGTGGTGCACATCTGTAATCCAAGCTACTTGGGAGACTGAGGTAGGAGAATTGCTTGAATCTGGGAGGTAGAGGTGGCAGTGAGCTGAAATCGTGCTACTGCACTCCAGCCTAGGGAAAAGAGCAAGACTCCATCTCAAAACAAAACAAAACAAAACAAAACCCAAATCCTGTCATTTGTTGGATGCAGTAGCTCATGCTTATAATTCCAGTGCTTTGGGAGGCCAATGCAGGTAGATCACTTGAGCCCAGAAGTCCAAGACCAGCCTGAGCAACTCGGTATAATCCTGTCTCTACAAAAAAAAAATACAAAAATTATCCAGGCATAGGTGGCATGGTGCCTGTAGTCCCAGCCTCTCGGGAGGCAAAAGTGGGAGGATCACCTGAGCCTGGGAGATCGAGGCTGCAGTGAGCTGTGATCATGCCACTGCACTCTAGCCTGGGTGACAGAATGAGACTCTGTATCAAAAAGAAGAAAAAAAAAATCCTGTCACTAATTAACAATATAGGCTACCTCTGCTCTGCTACATCATTTTTTAAACTCCTTCATTCATTTTCATATAAACATTTCCTAATTTCATGGATTATGAAATTTGCAGGTTTTTTTCTCATCACCCTTGTTGGTTTGGGGTAATGTCCTAAAAGGAGCAAGGGCAGAAAAAAATCTTTTCACTACTATCTTAAAATGGAAAAATCTCTGATTGCACATTTTATTTATTTTTATTTATTTATTTTTATTTTTATTTTTTTGAGATGGAGTCTCACTCTGTCACCCAGGCTGGAGTGCAGTGGCATGATCTTGGCTTACCACAACCTCTGCCTCCCAGATTCAAGCGATTCTCCTACCTCAGCCTTCCAAGCAGCTAGGATTACAGGCACCCACCACAAAACCTGGCTGATTTTTATATTCTTAGTAGACACAGAATTTCACTATGCTAGCCAGGCTGGTCTCGAACTCCTGACCTCAGGTGATCCGCCCAGCTTGGCTTCCCAAAGTGCTAGGATTACAGGCGTGAGCCACCCTGCCCAGCCTCACATCTTAATTTTGACAAATGTTCTCATACTGCCCTCCATAGAGTTTGCACCAACTTATGTATAACAACGTAAAAAAGCATGCACTCCCCATGTCTTAACCATCTTAATTATTAGCTTTTAAATTTCATCAATCTTAGGGAAAAATGGGGGTAGCGTAATTTTAACTATAGCTTTTGTAAACGGTGCTAAGATCCCATTAATCCTAAATGTAGTTGTTCGGTAAATACGTGTCTTTGCATACAAATGTTAGTAGATAAATTACTATAGATAACTCTTGGGAAATATCTCAAAGGGCTCACCTTTCTTACAGTGTCAGAAAAGTAGTATTTATATGTAAGAGATTGCCCATCAGTGGACTTGTTCATATTCAGTAAAAGGGCCCAGGGAAGTGAAATCTCAAGAACTCTGGATTCTGTGCCTTATTCTCTAGTTTGCCCTCTTAGAGGTTTTCCCCAGGGAGACAAGTAGAGGTGATGGGAAGGTATTGGGAGACTTATCCTGAATTATGCTTTCTTCTCATGTTCCTGACTTCTTAGTGCTTAGATTTACACAGTGTGTGTCCTCTAAGCTGTTCAAGGTGCTATATAATCTCTTTGACTGAACAGTTCATAAACATCACAACATCTCAGCTGTCAGCCACCACGCTAAAGGGAAAAATTTGGCACAGAAGTTAATCCAAATCTCTGGGCTACAGTCACAGAGGGTTGTGGAAGGAGATGTTCAGAAGGGAAGAACTGATTAGGAAGTTATCTGTTCTCAAGTTTGAGAAATGGGAGGAGATTGGACTTTCCACTGAATGACCGATTCTCCTCCATCCAGAGTCCTTGTCTAGCTAGGAAGATAAAGCACCAAAGACACCAGTGGAAGGTATGTAAGGGAGATCTGCTATATTTCAGCCAACTGAGAACACTAAATTGTGAAGACATTTTGCTAATATGTGGGAGACCTGCTCCTGCTTCTTTCACCTTTACTGACATTTTTGTGGCAGCTTTTCCACCTAATTCACATCTCTGGGTAGCTCAAGTCTATGGCTGGGCTGAGGAAGCAATCTCAGTCCAGAAGACAGGTTAAGGGATTAGCTACACAAACAGCATGACAACAGCTATTGCTTTGATTTTATTTTATTTATTATTATTATTACTTTAGAGATGAGATCTCATTATGTTGCCCAGGTTGGTCTCAAACTCTTGGGCTCAAGAGATCCTCCCATCTCAGCCTCCCAAAGTGCTGGGATTACAGGCATGAGCCACTGCTGCCTATCATATTTTATTTTAGAGTCTTAACAACTCTATCTTGTATTCTAAGGGGTCACTCTCCTCAAAGATTTAAATGGGTCTGAAAAATTATAAAAACAAACAAAAGATAAGGCTGGTCGCATTTAAAGTTGATTTATCATTCTGAATCTACTTCAGTGCATTTCATCACCCTTATCAAAAGGCAAAATGAAAATAAACCTTTCTTCCTTGACACCAGATGAGAAAACACAACTGTGGACTCTGCCAGATTTTTCCAGGTGGAGCATAGGTAGGGATATCTGCCTTGGATCTCAGTGAAGCTTCCGGGCATGATTTGTAGTTGCCCTGGTGAAAGCCTAGCGCCTGTGGGTCTCCAATGCCATACTGGGTTTCCACCTTATTTAGGAGACACCACCAATTTCATTAATAAAGTTTTTTGTTGTCACTTGACAAAGGAACAATACACTGACAGACTAAGCCCATGATAGCTTCTATCAATCAAGCACTTAGGGAAATCAGAAATGACAATGAAACTCACTGCATTAAATAACCCATGGTGCTGGGAGTTAATCAGAAATCTGGTGTTGTCGAAAATAAATGAGTTTTTAATAAATTAGATTTGAGAAATGCAAGTTGTGGATTAGGGGTCTGTGCGGAGGCGGCTTCTGATTCATTGGGAAATCCACAGGGGGCAACTGCTACTAAAGTCGGCAGGAAAATATGCTTGTTCCTCAGGAGAGAAGAGAGAGAAGGTTGTTCAACTATGTCCTTCTCTCTTGCCCATTCCTGCATTGTCCAGGCCAGATCATTCCTTGAGGCCCTTTGATATCCAACAAAGAAAACTTTGTCCTATATAGGCTCTTACATTCTCCACCTGCTTTCCATCTTAGATTTAAATTGCCTGAAGTTTTAGAGTAAATTATTTAAAGTAGGATGGCATGCAATTTCATGATTAAATTAATCAATTTACTTTGTTTGGAGGCATTCAATTAATAATCTACAATAGGCATTGTACCTATTCTACTTTACCTGGTCTGGTGTACCTGGCCCCTGGGACCCTAACAGTCAATCAGATTTAATTAAAGGTAACACACCAAGTGACTACTATGTGTGAGATGTTATGCTGACTATGGGGAATACAAAATTGCCAAAGCTCCCCCAGGATCTTAGAATCTTGTAGGGGAAACTGTATTTGATTGCAAAGCAAGGTGTTCTGAGTGCTCAGGTGAAGTTATAAATTGCTCTAGAAAAGCAGAGGAGGGCCAGAAAATTCTAGTTTAAGGGGTTTGGGAAGACTTTGCAAATAAAGTGGAATTTAGTGGATGCTGGAGGACTACTAACTAAATCACAGTTGCTGAGGGAACTTCTAGAGATAGGACTTCTAGTGATAGATACCCCAATTATCCTGCTGTAATGTATACATTGTATACATGTACTTCTACAACAGATCTGTTGTAGAAGAACTAAGAAGAACAGCATTTTAAGCTGATGGAACAGTAGGGACAAACACTAAGAGGGAGTCTTGAAAGTGAAGGACATGTTTGAAAATTGCAATTCATTCATTTATCCCACAAGCATTGAGTGCCTACTCTAATTTAGTGAGTGCATAATGTAGTCACTGACTTGAAGTGCAATGTCAAGGCGGGAATATTGGAGGGGGTGAGGCAAGGGAAAAGTGTAGGACTAGAGTCTGAAGGCCCATGTGTTCATAAGAGTTTATATAAAATGTATAGTTTTATTTTGTTTGGTGTTGTTTTCATAGATGGGGTTATACTGAGCCTATTCTTCTGTCACTTTATTTTTTTTCACTTAATGTTTCTTAAAGATATTTCTATGTCCATACCTGTAAGATTGTCTCTCTCTCTTATTTATTTATTTATTTTTTTGAGATGGAGTTTAACTCTTGTCGCCCAGGCTGGAGTGCGGTGGCGTGATCTCAGCTCACTGCAACCTCCTCCTCCCAGGTTTAAGAAGTTCTCCTGCCTCAGCCTCCTGAGTAGCTGGGATTACAGGCACGCAGCACCACACCTAGCTACTTTTTTGTATTTTTAGTAGAGACGGGGTTTCACCATGTTGGCCAGGCTGGTCTCAAACTCCTGACCTCAGGTAATCCACCCACCTCGGCCTCCCAAAGTACTGGGATCACAGGTATGAGCTGCCATCCGTGCCTGGCCAATTGTCTCATTAAAAAAAAAAAGTATCATATAGAGAGATGGATCATAATTTATTTAATCATTTTCCTATTAATATTTAAATTGGAGAAAACTATCTTAAGTACTTTCTTTCATGAAAACAGATCAGCCCAAGTGTGATTACTATGTTGTAGAACTTTTTAAAGGAAGATATATTAGAACCAAGATCAGACAATATCGTCAATCAATCAATCAATATTTGCAGAAGACTCTTTCACAGTCATGTCACAAAAGACACAGTGCATTCAAACTAGGTAATTGAGAAGAGTTTCATTAAGTTAAGCTAATGAAGCTTACCAAAAGCACTGTTTAAAAAGAATAGGCAAGGTGTAGGGAAACTCACAAGGGATAGTGTCAGTTCCCACAGGCTAACAGCGGGAGCTGTCACCACCTCTAGGCCAGACTGGCAAGTAGGGAGAGTGCTGACTGCAACCTAAAGCAAGTGGCTGTACAAAGAAGCAGCCAGTTCGTCATGACCAGGCGAAGAGGGATTCACAATAAATGTGCATCTTGAGCTCACTCCCCTCCAGGCTATTATGTCTCATTTGTGTCTCCCGTTGGCCAAACCATTCAGCAGCCAGTGGGCAAGGTGATGCAGTTCACAGAGCTGAGCCTGCCAGGGCAAAAGCAGGAAGGAGAAGAATGAAGAGAGGATGTGGAGGTAAAGCCAGAAAATCTCTAGTACAAGGACCAATTAGGAGTTATCAACATGTTTCTATCCAAACATTACACTGAAGGCTGGCGAGTGTCCATTGAGAATTTCAGAATGGGTACCTAATAGGAAAGAAATTAACTATTTTTGAGAGTCAAAACAGGACTTCTCGTGATAGATATCCCAATTATCCTGCTGTAATGTATACATTGTATACATGTACTTCTACAACAAATCTGAGTGGAAGAATTAAGTTTGGAATTATTATATTAAATTGTTATATTGTTATATTAAAGATAGATTCCTGTCGTGTCAGGGCTCCTAAAGGGAAAATCGCTTTCAGTTCAGCCAGCATTTAACTGCTTTTTCAACTGACATGCATATGCAAAGGCAAAAAAGGCCACTGACAGATTCTGGCGTGGCTTGGTGATTAGGCATTAACGGACAATCACAGTTTGGACAGACGGAATTTTCAAGTGCTCCAGGTATTAAAACAGATATTTAAAAACAGGACATTCTACAACATGTCTGACCAGTCCTCCAAAAAATCCAAGACCTCTACATCTCTAACCTTTTTTTTTCTTTTGTCTTTTTTTGAGATGGAGTCTCGCTCTGTCACTCAGGCTGGAGTGCAGTGGGGCAGTCTCAGCTCACTGCAGCCTCCGCCTCCTGGGTTCAAGCGATTCTCCTGCCTCAGCCTCCTGAGTAGCTGGGATTACAGGCACCCATCACCGTGCAGGGCTAATTTTTTTGTATTTCAGTAGAGACTGGGTTTCACCATATTGGCCAGGCTGGTCTTGAACTCCTGAACTCAGGTGATCCACCCACCTCAGCCTCCCAAAGTGCTGAGATTACAGGCATGAGCCACCATGCCCGGCCTACATCTTTGTCTTTATTTTTGACTTTTCTCCCGAGTTCCAGACTCAGATTTCAATTGACTGTTGAGCACCATTTCTATGGCAAATTTAGTATGTCTCACTCATGCCTCTCTAAACCTGTCCCTGACTCCAGCACCCCTCCAACTATGCTCTCCTTCCCCTGCCCCTGAATTTCTTTCTTTCTCTCACCTTATGCTATCAGCCATTATTTGAATTTTTTTCCTCAACCAGGTTGTTAGATCCTTCTGTACCTTCCACAATGTCCCATGCAGAGCCTCTCCACCTCTATCTAGCAGAGAAATAGGAACCTTTTCTCCAAAAGCAGATCCATTGTTGAGACTGATGCTAATTTGTTTCCACTTAGTTATTCTCAAACCATTCAAATTTTTATCTACTTCCTTACTATATTGTAAGTTATTTGAGGGCAGGGACCATGTTTATTTGTCTTGATGTGTCTCCTGGTGTCTCATATTCTGAGGAAAGAACTTAATACCCAGTGGGAGTCCAGTGGCTACTGTTTGCAGTTTTTTGCTGTCTTTGTTAATTGTGTCTGGAGAGTAAACCATGTCTCAGCTTGGGCACCATCTAAGCTTACTAGACAAACCTTCGCGGAAGAACTAAGTTTGGAGCTGTTATATTGACGATGGATTCCTGTTGTGTCAGGGCTCCCAAGTGGGAAAATTGCTTTCAGTTCAGCCAGCATTTAACTGCTTTTTCAACTGACATGAATATGCAAAGGAAAAAAAGGCTACCGACAGATCCCGGTGCGGCTTGGTGATTAGGCATTAACAGACAATCACAGTTTGGACAGACTGAATTTTTAAGTGCTGCCGGTATTAAGAAAAGGTACTAAATCGTTCTGATTTCATTGAAATGGCTGTTAGACAAGACTGAAAAATGCATGATTATAACTATGCCTTGGTGGGTCTTTTCCACCTTCATTTGAAAGAAGTATGGCAGCTCATAAAGAACAGCACCTTCCTTGCAAGCCAGAGGGCTTAATGAAGAATTAAGTATATGGCGACTTTGTATCTGAAATAATAGAAAGAAAATTGAATTATTCTTCCCATATTAAATGCATATATTGCTGCCAAAATGACTTTGCTAACCTATGGAGTGAAATACACTTTGTTTTCACATGAGTGCACAAAACAAAGCTGTGGGCTCCACTACAACTGCTTTGAAGGGAACGGAAGGCATCAGAATGAAAAAGCACTCTCGATGTATGGTTATATCAGCCCTAAATTGTATCACAGCTGCTTCTGGCGCCATTAGACAGAACCCCGGATAATTTATAGAAGTCATTTTTAACAATTTGATTGTTGGTATATATCTGCTGAATTGATTGGTTGTGGAGACAGATCTTTATTTTATAATGCAATAACATCCTTTGCAGATTACTGCTCAATTTATTTCTGATGCTAACATAACCAACTAGAATCTATCAATTTATATCAGAAAAATATGTTCTTATTTCTTAATTATCTGTTTAATTGTAGGGAGACTAGAGTCCCGTGATGCCCTGATTTGTCAACACTAGGGAGCCTGCCAGAGTCGCTGGAAGTCTTATGATTTGGTTTCTAGGCAACCTTTGTGATACTCACAACTTTTTTTTTTTCTCTCTTTTTTTTTTGAGATGGAATCTTGCTCTGTTGCCCAGGCTGGAGTGCAGTGGCACAATCTCTGCTCACTGCAACCTCCACCTCCCGGGTTCAACCGATTCTCCTGCCTCAGCCTCCCGAGTAGCTGGGATTACAGGCAGGTGCCACCACGCCCGACTAGTTTTTTGTATTTTTAGTAGAGACAGGGTTTCACCGTGTTAGCCAGGATGATCTCAATCTCCTGATCTTGTGATCTGCCCACCTCAGCCTCCCAAAGTGCTGGGATTACAGATGTGAACCACTACGCCCTGCTGAAACTCACAACTTTTGCTGGTGCATAAGAAGGCACTTGTGTCCTGATACACGGCCGGCAGCACCGCCTGCTCTTCTGCACCCCAGCCGAAGTCTCTGCAAGCCGGTAAGTGGCTTCTCTCTCACCTACTTCCCTGCTGATCTAATCGCAACAGCTCCAGTCATCCAGAATCGTGGTGATGACCCTCCAGCAGGTGTCCCCTGGCCACCATGGTCCCTTCTGGAGTGTGGTTGGTGGGGGAAGGCAGGGCTACCCACCAATTGTCCTTTTATGAGCACCATCGAGAAATGGTGCTCAATACTCAATTAAAATAACTCCAGCTGGAGTTACTTTGTGGTAGTTCCCCGGAATAAATGATAGGCCCCATTTCTGACCAATGGGTTGATTCAGTTGGCAAAAATGGAAATTCTACACATTTAGCCAGTTTCCTCTTTGCCCCAGCCACCACTGGTGAATATATAGACATACATCTATGTAACAGATGTGCGTTAAATAGCGACTGTTATAGTTAAGTCATGTCATTCATATTTGCCCTCTCTTTTTTTATTGTGAGATTTTCTTTATTATTTTTAATGTGTTAAAATATACATAGTATAAAATTTACCATTTTAACCATTTTGAAAAATATATAGTTTAGTGACATTAAGTGCATTCACATTGTTGGGCAACCGTCACCTCCACCATCCATGTCCAGGAGTTTTTCATCTTCACAAACTGAAACTCTGTACCTGTTAAACAGGGGTCCCCAAACCCCAGGCCACAGAGTGGTCCGTAGCCTGTTAGGAGCTGGGCCAGGACCGCCTGAGCTTCGCCTCCTGTCAGATCAGCGGCAGCATTAGATTCTCATGGGAGCGTGAACCCTACTGTGAACTGCGCATGCCAGGGATCTAGGTTGTGAGCTCCTTATAAGACTCTAACTAATGCCTGATGATCTGAGGCGGAAGAGTTTCATCCCAAAGCCACTTCCCCAATCCCCTCACCCCTGCTGTCTTCTATGAAACCAATCTCTGGTGCCAAGAAGGTTGGGGATGGTGACATTAAACAATAACTCCCCATATCCCCTCCCCCCAGCCGCTGGCAACCACCATCCTACTTTCCGTCTCTGTGATTTTGACTACTCCGGATATCTCATACGAGTGGAATCATAGTATTTGCCCTTTTGTGTCTGGCTGATTTCACTTAGCATAATGTCCTCAAGACTCATTCATTTTGTAGCATGTGTCAGAATTTCCTCCTTTATAAGGCTGGATACATATTCCATTATGTACCTACAACATCTTGTTGATCCACTCATCGGCTGATCCATTCATCTGCTGACATGGCAATACTGCAGCCACATCAATCAACACCTTTTCTGGAGTCCAGTGTCTCTGGGAGTGAGAAAAGCATTGACCTCCATCTTTTGTGAATGGGCATTTGGGTTGTGTTCACCTCTTGACTTTCGTGAGTAATCCTGCTGTGAACATGAGTGTACAAATATCTGTTCAAGTCCTGGTTTTCGATTCTTCTGGTCTTTCCTACTCTTCAGAAGTATGGTGATCTCCTTTGCTCTGTGATCCTGTGCCAACTTTCATCTCCTCTGACTCACAGTTCCTGCCAAAGCCTTTCTTTGTCACTGCCTGGATCCCGTCTCTTCTCCTTACTGGCTCTCCCTGCCTCCCCTTCTTCAACTCACAGATTCTGGTTTCTCTCCCCGGGCCCTTTTTCACCATTTGCCTACTAGGGCCAACACGGAAGTCCACCTGAATACATGAGAATCATCCCTGATTTTGAGATTGGCAAAAGACAAAGGCTGAACATAAGCCCAGTAGTCAAAGACCAAAAACCAGAACTATGATGTGATAGTAGCCTCAGCTACTTTGAACTTCATCAACACTGTAGTGTGAGCAGATAGTCTTTGTCCCAAGTCAGATCTATGCACAAATTAAGAAATCCCTCTCTCCCGTAGGAGAATAGTTTGCTTGGGGCCAGAAGCCCTTTCAAGGATTATAATAATGTATTTTCTAAATAGCCTTTTACAATTTTTAATTCTTAATTATATATATATTATATAATATTATACATATATATATTTTTTATATATACATATATATATTTGAGATGGAGTCTCGCTTTGTCACTCAGCCTGGAGTGCAGTGGCGTGATCTCAGCTCACTGCAACCTCCACCTCCTGGGTTCAAACGATTCTCATGCTTCAGCCTCCTGAGTAGCTGGGATTACAGGCGCATGCCACCATGTCCCACTAGTTTTTGTATTTTTAGTAGAGACAGGGTTTCGCAATGTTGGCCAGGCTGTTCTCAAACTCCTGTCTTCAAGTGATCCACCACCTCCAGGTCCCAAAGTGCTGGGATTACAGTCGTGAGCCTCCGCACCTAGCATAGTCACCCTGTTTTTTATTATTCTTTTTATCACAGTCATCATCACTATTATATAGATTATTACCATTCGTTGCATGCTTACTATATACAAAGAATATAATAAAAATATATTCTTCAATTTTTCTTTTTATATTTTTAACAATCTTATTACTAGTAAGAGGTAGAACAAACTTTGGAGCCAGACTGCCAAGTTCAACTCTAGCTTTACCTCTTAAAATGACTTGAACCACTTTATCCCTCAGTCTCCTCATGCAAGGAGGCATCATAATATAGTATGGACCTGGCCAGGCACGGTGGCTCACGCCTGTAATCCCAGCACTTTGGGAGGCCGAGGTGGGCAGATCACTTGAGGTCAGGAGTTCGAGACCATCCTGGCCAACATGGTGAAGCCCCATCTCTACTAAAAATACAAAAATTAGCTGGGTGTGATGGCGGTTGCCTGTAATCCCAGCTACTCAGGAGGCTGAGGCAGGAGAATCAATTGAACCCGGGAGGTGGAGGTTGCAGTGAGCCGAGATTGCTGAGATTGCACCACTGCACTGCAGCCTGGGTAACAGAGCAAGATTCTATCTGAAAAAAAAAAAAAAATATATATATATATATATATGTGTGTAATAAATAAAATATATAAATATATAATATATAATAAATAAAATATATACATATATAATATATATTATATATATATGAACCTTAAGCAGTTGTGAAATTGAATGAGAAAATGCATGGAAAACATTTACAGTCATTCCTGGCACACAGGCAATTATTGACAAAGGTTAGCTCTTGTTAGAGATCAGAAAACTAGAAAGAGCAGGTTAAGAAACTTGGCCAAGTTCACATATTCTGGGTCTCCTGACTCTAAGGCAGTAATATTTCATAGGAAGTTTATAAATGCTTACTCCATCTTTGGGCAAAGAAATAGAATGAGGTGTATTTCAGCCTTTTATATCAATTACAAGTATGTATCCACCCCAATAATATTTTGTGTTAACTAGCCTATGTCTACTTCAGGTTGCCAAGAGGAGATAACGCAGAGTTAAATAAAATGTCTGCCTCTAATTTTTACTGACCTAAGGCAAGTGGCTATCTGAAAGGCTGATATATTGATAATATCTTCCATGTACAGACACATAAAGTGTGGAGATTCCTTATCTCACCCTCTGCTAAATATCTATTCTCAACATTCCCAGTGACTAGAAAGCAGACTATTAATCCTTTCTCCTATCTTACCACCCTCATCACTCTTCCCAAATTGGTACATGAGAGATAGTGAATGCAGAATGGCAATTCACAGAGCCAGAAATAATCTCTACAGGTATTCCTTAGGTAGAAAGCTGCCCATTCCCCAGGAGGAAGGACCCGATGAATCTAGTTCAAGGGCATTTCAAAGTCATTGCAGCAACAGCGAAACTCTTAACATATGGACCATTTCAAAATTGCCTTTTATAGACTTACTGTATTTTCTTGGGTTTTACTAAAAAGAAAATCACCTTTTTTTTTTCCTTCTCTTCTGCCACTTTTGAAGTGCCACAACCATGTTGTTGATATTGATTGGTTATTTGCAACTGGGCATGGGCCATCTGACTATGTGGCGGTAATAGGGAAAGTTTCTGAATATAGCTTTAAATTGAAACGTCATTGTGCCTCAATTGTGACTCGGTCTCTGGCTATAGATGTGAGCTTGTCTTCAAAAGATAATACCATATTATATGGACATTACATAATGCAGGTGAACTTCTCTTTGGAAGTGGTTAAGGTTGGTGGAGCACACATCTAGATTTTATGGAAATTGCTTTTGCAGAAAACATCATGTTAGACTAGAAAGTGAGATGTAAAGTCACTTTCAATAGCCAGTTTTTCCTGATTCTATAGGACAGAGTGAGTATGTGTGTTGGGGAATAGGGTTGATAAACATTTTCTGTAAAAGGGATAGATAGTAAATATTTTAGGACTTGCAGACCATATGGTCTCTGTCACAGCTATTCAGCCCTACCATTGAGGCAGGAAAGCAGCCACAGATAAATACATAAATGAATATGTTTGTGTGCTAGTAAAACTTTACTTGTAGTTTGTGAGCTGGATTTGGCCTGTAGGCCATAATTTGCTGACCCCATACTGGATTCTGTGCTGAGCATTTTATGAACATCAATTTTTTATATACATAATCTCAATCGTTCAGATCACTGAACTTCAAGATCCAGTCTAGCTAAGCTAAGCCAGTTATATGAACACAGACACAGAGAGATTTTTTTTCCCCAGCATACAGTCAATAACAATAAATAAGGCTGCCCCAGACTTTTCCACAAGATCATTCAATGCCAGAAAAAGGCAAAGGGGGAACATCATCAAAGTTCTAAGGGAAAGTATGTGTGACCGTGAGCATGACATTCTCTAAGAAGCCTTCCAGCAAAAAGCTACAGACATGAAAATAACTCAAACACATGAAATAAATCAGAGAATACAGACACATAAGCACTTCTGAAAAAACTGCTGATAAAATTCCACATGGAGACAAATCAAAACAAAGTACTCTGGAATGGATATTCCATGACAAAAGAAACCTCATATAAGCATAAAATACATTGGAATATAGAGCCAAAACCAGATTCCAGGCAACCGTGGGAATTATGTGAACAGAAATTAAACTGAAATGTTAAACATATAAAAACAGGCTGGGCACGATGGCTCACACCAGCACCTTGGGAGGCCAAGGTGGGTGGATCGCTTGAGGCCGGGAGTTTGAGACCAGCTTGGCCAACATGGTGAAACCCCGTGTCTACTAAATATACAAAAATTAACCTGGCATGGTGGTGGGCACCTGTAATTTCAGCTACTCGGGAGGCTAAGACAGGCGAATCACTTGAACCTGGTAGGCAGGGGTTGCAGTGAGCCGAGATTGTGCCACTGCACTCTAGCCTAGATGACAGAGCGAGACTCCATCTCAAAACAAGCAAACAACAAACAAACAAAATACCAATAATGCAACACAAATCAAGAAGTGGGAGAAGGAAGACTGTAGAAATTATAGGAGTGCCAGTGTCTTAAATAGAAATGTAGTAGCTGTACCCTCCTTTTTTTAGTTTCTTTTTTTCTGTTATTGATATACAGGTTATTGATATATACAATATATACATATGAGTATCTTTTACATGCATAGAATGTGTAATGAGCAATTCAGGACATTAAGGGTAGCTATCACCATAAATATTTATCATTTCTATGTGTTGGTTCCATTTCAAGTCTTCTCTTCTAGCTACTTTGAAATATACAGTGTATTGATGCTAACTACAGTTCCGCTAGCCTGCTGTCCAGCATTAGAACTTATTTCTTCTTTTTCTTATCTAACTGTAAGTTTGTACTCACTCACCAACCTCTCTTCATCTCCCCCTCCTACCCTCACACACTTTGAGCCTTTTTTTTTCTTTTTTTTTTTTGACACTCACTCTGTTGCCCAGGCTGGAATGCAGTGGCACAATCTTGGCTTACTGCAACCTCTGTCTCCCAGATTCAAGCAATTCTTCTGCCTCAGACTCCCGAGTAGCTGGGATTACAGGTGCCTGCCACCATGCCCAGCTAATTTTTTTTTTTTTTTTTTGTATTTTTAGAGACAGGGCTTCACCATGTTGGCCAGGCTGGTTTCAAACTCCTGACCTCAAGTGATCTGCCCAACTTGGCATCCCAAAGTGCTAGGATTACAGGTGTGAGCCTATATTCACCTGTAAATAGGATTACAGGCGTGAGCCACCTGTATAGTATAGAATAAATGAAAAATGAAGAAATAAAAATTCTGTATTTAGATGATTCTTTCCAAAATGGGTCATTATCCTCAAAATCAGCTTCTGGTATAGATACTATTTCCCCTATTCTTATGGAGAAATTGAGGTTTGCCCTCCTTAATCAAGGCCATAAACCTAGTATTAAAAAGCCAGTATTAGGAACCAAGTCTGTCTCCCAAGCCTATTTCTCTTCCACTATCCCATGGTTTGTGTGGCATCTAGTTTGGAAGAGAGGATGGCGGATGTGATTAGAGTGGAGAGAAAATAGACATGACAAGTATGCCTTGGAGGTGCATGTCCAGCCCACAGTCCCGTTTCTGGAGAACCTTCCACAGGGACAGGAGTGGATGAAGACAGCTGTGTGTGCACTGCATGGCCATACCATACCATCCAGGCCAGGCTGGGCAACTTGGGTGGACGATCAGAGGACAGTACTGATTGCAATGGAGTAGACCCAATGTGAACCAAAGCTTCTGGGACTGTGTATTGGAACTATGGAATATGAGTGCGTTTTTCAGCCAGTCACTTGAACTGACAGAATTAAAATGGACTTAGGTAGCCACATTTATTTATGTGCACAAGAAGAGGCAGAGAGAGCCGGTTAAGAGAGTTGGACACACCGAAAAACACAGAGGTAAAGGGAGAGGGACAGAGAGAGAAAGATATCACAGGGAAAGTAAAGGTGAGAAGCCACGTGGCTGCTGACAGAGAAAGAGACCAAGTGCAGTGGAAGAGAAGCTGCTTTGACTCAATGGCTTGCCAGATCTGGTAAGGTCTAGCTGCACTTCATCTTTTTTTTTTTTTTTTTTTTTTTTTTTTTTTTTTTTTTAAAGAGGCTGGGTCTCACTCTGTCACCCAGGATGGAGTGCAGCGTCATTATCCTAACTCACTGCAGCTTCCAACTCCTAGGCTCAAGCATTCTTCCTGCCTCAGTCTCCTGAGTAGCTGGGACCAAACCCAAGTAATTTTTTTTTTGGTAGAGACAAGGGTCTTGCTATGTTGCCCAGGCTCATCTCCAACTCCTGGCCTCCAGTAATCTTCCTGCCTCAGCCTCCCAAAGTGCTGGGATTATAGGTGTGGGCCACCGTGCCTGGCCTAGCTGCACTTTTTTGATTGAGCTAGGTTAAGTGGATTTCTGTTACCACCAACCAAATAGCCTCAACTAAGGAGAAAGGTAAAAATTTAGTCACATCAGGAGAGGCTGGTGGGGGGTTGTGGGCTAAGAGGTTACCTGACATCACCATGGCTGTGGGCCTCCTACTTACCCCCAGTCATTGGACAGGCCTCTTGTCCATTGGAAGGTTCCAATTCTACTTTATAAAAACACTCTCCTGAGAAACAGAGCCTGACCCTCCTTTCCTGAAGCTTTCCTTGCTCTCTGACTGGGCCAAGAGTACCTCAGAACATGACATTTTCAAAAAGGATGAAATAGAAAGCTCCTGTTAATCTAAAGGGAGGCCATGAGCTCTTGAAGCCCTCCTGAAATTGCAGCAAATCCCTCTTTCATACGAGGAAACTCTGAGGATTCCCAGCCAGCTGAGAAATTAATGGCTTGGGCCATATGCCAATGCTTCTTTATCCTTTGAGGGCTGGCTGCCCCATTATTGCTCCTTGAGTTGGGTTTAGAGAGCATGAGGCTTCCCTTGAGTATCAGAGCCCGGGCCTTCAAGGAGTGACTGGAGAAGAAGATTGTAGAATGCTGGTGTCAAGCCTTTATTTGTAGTGAAGGGTGGCTTTCGAGCCTTAAGACATTCACTCATTCATCACTCATCATCACAGCTCTCTTGAAAAGTCCCATGTATATCAATCTACTGGTTAGAAGAAGGATAATAAACAGATCATAAGTATTTTTTTTTTCCAGCTTTTATTTTAGGTTCAGTGGGTATATGTGCCAGTTTGTCACATGGGTAAATTGAGTGTTGCTGGGGTTTGGTGTACAAATGATTTCATCACCCAGGTAGTGAGTATAGTACTTGACAGGTAGTTTTTTGACCCTCACCCTCCTCCCACCCTCCACCTTTAAGTAGGCCCCAGTGTCTATTATTCCCCTCTCTGTGTCCATGTGTTCTCGGTGTTTAGCCCCCACTTGTGAGTGAGAACATGTGGTATGTGGTTTTTTGTTCCTTCATTAATTCTCTTAGGACATGGTCTGTAGCTATATCCATGTTGCTGCAAAGGACATGATCTCATTCTTTTTGATGGCTGCATGGTATTCCAAAGATTCTAAGTTTAAACTCCAAGTAAATCAGTTAGTATTGCTCTAAGTGGAGGTGCCAGCTGTTATCCAGTCACATGCTTCAGAAACCGTCTTACTACTCATCAGCATCAATGCTTGAAAATCTCTGCACAGGGCATGATTCTTCCCACTGTGCACTGGAGGCATCGTGTTCTTTCCAAAAGTTTTGAGTATTTTGTTTATCAGATCCTCTCTCATAAGGACTTGGTGGTTGTGGAGTTTTCCAGTGGAGAAATGGGAATTCAATGTAGTGGATGAACTTTGGCTCTCAGATGGAGTGTGACATACATGCTCTCCCTGGGTGCATTTTATACCCTCAGCCAGCCGTCCCTGCACATTAGATCACATTCTCTGAATAATGAGCATCTCATGTCCAAGCTGATGGGTGCAACTTGGCCAATGTAGATTTAAATGCTACGATGCATTACAAAGCACTACATGTCACCCCAGGTTGTGTTTGCCTCCATCATGGCTTAGGCTGATGGGATGCAACATAACAGGATGTGGCAAGCTGGGAGATGTATAACTCAACGTTACGTGTCCTGCTTACAAAGCAGCGTGTTCTCAGTAGGATCAGCACATCATAACAGAAAGCCCAGCTCTCAACTGATCCTGCATCTGTCAGTGGTCTGAGGGGAACTGCCTCACTTCTGCAATGAGCTCTCTCAATACCTTAGAAACCACTCCTGAGTTCTTAGTTGTGTTCTATTGGCAACTGCTTTCAAAAACTCCACATTGTATCAGCAAACGCTTTCAAAAGTGAAGCCTATCAGTTTCAACCTACCACCACCTCAGGGAAGAGATGAGCCTGGAATTGCATGTGTGTGGTTAGAAATTAGGTGCGCTTGAGATATTGGCATTTGCCTTGACTTTTGAAGGCTCTCGTGAGGGTAACTTCCCATGTAGCCCCTGCAGGTTTTTGCCAGGTTTGCATTTCACTGTGAATATGATCAAGTTGCTGATACCAAAGAGCCTGCCTGCACAGGGCTATTGTTAGCCTGGAAATGGACTTTTTGTAAATTAAGGCACTGCTTTTTCTACCAGGTACCTATGAGGCTGCACACTTTGACAATAGGCTACCTGCTTCTTGCCCATGGGCACTGCTCCTCCTGAACATGCCTCCTCCACACAGGGCCCTCTGCAGAGAAAACTTACACGGGAAGTGAAGGGGATCTGTGAAATTCCGTACTGACCTAGAACATCCACTCCCTGGAGGCAGGACCAAAGCACACTCTGTGTCTGCAACAATGAAGATGATATTACGGGCTTTCACTGAATACCACATACTGAATCACTATTAATAAATGAAGTGCCAGTGTTTATCAATAATTGGCCTTTCCAATTATAGTACAGAAAGCATAAAGCAGAAAACTAAAATCATCTATAACCCTACTACTTAGAGATAATCACTATATATTTTCTATTTTTTTCAATAAATGTACATATGCATTAAAAAACTCTTAAGAATAGGCCAGGCATGGTGGCTCACACCTGTAATCTCAGGATTTTGGGAGGCCAAGGTGAGTGGGTCACTTGAGGTCAGGTGTTTGAGACCAGCCTGGCCAACATGGTGAAACCCTGTCTCTACTAAAAATACAAAAAATTAGCTGGGCATGGTGGCATGTGCCTGTAATCCCAGCTACTTAGGAGTCTGAGGCAGGAGAATCTCTTGAACCTGGGAGACAGAGGTTGTAGTGAGCCAAGATCATGCCACTGCACTCCAGCCTGGGCAACAGGGCAAAACTCTGTCTGAAACAACCAACCAACCAACCAAAAAACCCCACAAAAATCTTGAGATTTTATATGTGTTTAACTATATGGTCAGGGGTGGTGGCTCACGCCTGTAATCCCAATACTCTGGGAGGCTGGGGCAGGCAGATCACTTGAGTCCAGTGTGAGACCAGACTGGGCAACATGGTGAAACCCTGTCTTTACTAAAAATACAAAAGCTAGCCAGGTGTGGTGGCGTGTGTCTATTGTCCCAGCTACTTCGGGAGGCTGAGGTGGGAGGATCACCTGAGCCTGGGATGTTGAGGCTATAGTGAGCCATCATGATGTCACTACACTCCAACCTGGTTGACAAAGTGAGGCCCTATCTCAAAAAAAAAAAAAAAAATATATATATATATATATATATATACGCACACACACACACACACACATACACATACACGCACACACACGCACACACACACACACAGATAATTTTGTTATTTTTTTTCTACTTAATTTCAACATTATTCACATTTCCCCATGATTTACTTCGGATAAATTACTAGTACAAGAATCACTAGGTCAGAGGGACATTTGTAAATCATGGGATACATATGGTCAAATTATAATGATATTGTCTTGTTTTGAAATCTCAGCGACCTCGCAGGCCAGAGAAAAACAATCCATCCTCTTCCCCTGAGAAGGACACAGGCGCAGTACAGGAAGGAGCTCACGGTGGCTGGAGGCTGAGAGTGCTAGCACCATGTCATTCACCAAGTCACTGGGACGAACATATTTCCACCCCCAAGCCTCAGTTTCCCCTCCTATAAGATGAACTTGAACATGACTGCCTCCAGAATTCCTAAGATCTTGTTGAGGGGACAGAAGACACCCAGGATGAGTTTTTGTTTTGTTTTTGTTTGTTTGTTTGTTTGTTTTTTGAGACACAGTCTCTCTCACCCAGGCTGGAGTGCAATGGTACAATCTCGGCTCACTGCAGCCTCCGCTTCCTGGGTTCAAGCAAGTGTCATGCCTCAGCCTCCCGAGTGGCTGGGATTACAGGTGTGTGCCACCACACCTGGCTAATTTTTGTACTTTTTTTTTTTTTTTGAGACGGAGTCTTGCTCTGTCACCCAGGCTGGAGCGCAGTGGCCGGATCTCAGCTCACTGCAAGCTCCACCTCCCGGGTTCAGGCCATTCTCCTGCCTCAGCCTCCCGAGTAGCTGGGACTACAGGCACCCGCCACCTCGCCCAGCTAGTTTTTTTGTATTTTTTAGTAGAGACGGGGTTTCACCGTGTTAGCCAGGATGGTCTTGATCTCCTGACCTCGTGATCCGCCTCCCAAAGTGCTGGGCCTCCCAAAGTGCTGGGATTACAGTCTTGAGCCACCGCGCCCGGCCTAATTTTTGTACTTTTAGTAGAGATGGGGTTTTGCCATGTTGGCCAGGCAGGTCTCAAACCCCTGACGTCAAGTAATCCACCTGCCTTGGCCTCCCAAAGTGCTGGGATTACAAGTGTGAGCCACCGTGTCCGGCCAAAGATTGGGTCTTTCTCACGCTCCCTCTTCCTCATTCTTGGCTTTCCAGAGAAACAGGTCTTACCTTCTACTGCATGCTCGTTCTTTCTGCAGACTAGAAAAGGGGCTCTCAGGTAAGGAAAGGGTTGAGAACAGAAGTGAAGGATGACCGACAGTGAACGCTGCCAATGCCTCTTGCTTGGCTCCATTTCCTAAATTCTTCCTTAATTCCCAAAGACTTCTCAGGAGACGTTGGGACTAAAATGTAAACTTTTCCTTTAAATTTGCCCCATGCAGTAGCTGCTAGCTGCATGTGGCTATTTAAATTTAAATTAATTAAAATAGAATACAATTAAAAATTCAGTTCCTCAGTCTCACCAGCCACATTTCAAGGGCTCAGTAGCGTATGTGTCTATACAGAACATTTCTTTGGTCGAAGAAAGTTCTAGGAACAGCGCTGCTCTGAACAATCCTTGGAGGAGAGTAAGTGCATAGTCCTGGGGTTCTGGAGCCTCTAACAGAACGTTATTAGGGGAGAAATTTCTTTGAAGTATCTCTCTCTCTTTTTGTTTAAAGATGTGATTTTTCAGTTCTATAAGATGTATACCTTGTTTTTTTTTTTTTTTATTTTTTATTTTTGAGACAAGGTCTCACTCTGTCACCCAGGCTGGAGTGCAGTGGTGGGATCTCAGCTCACTGCAACCTCCACCTACCTGGGTTCAAGTGATTCTCCTGCCTCAGCCTCCTGAGTGGCTGGGATTACAGGTGTGCACCACCACACAGGGCTAGGTTTTGTATTTTTAGTAGAGATGGGGTTTCACCATGTTGGCCAGGCTGGTCTCTAACTTCTGACCTCAGGTGATCCGCCTGCTTTGGCCTCCCAAAGTGCTGAGATGATAGGCATGCACCACCGTGCCTGGCCTACCACCTTGGTTTTAATGTTAAAAAAAATTGTTTTTAGTTACCGAACACCGAATAAAATTGACAAACTGGGAAGGTGTTAGATGTCTCCTGTGGTTTCTCACATCATGGCTGAAGGAACATGGCTTTTGGAGCACCGAGGGTCTGTCTGTTACCAGTGATGTGCCTTCCTGCCTGGCCAAACCCCTGCAGAAGTGAAGGGGGCTGCTGGAACAAACTGATTCATAATTAGGCCCTGAGAGCAATGCATTTGTCAACTTCTCACAGAACCTCCGCACATACCCAGTGAGGCGTTGTGCAGTGCGGGAGACATCTAGGGTCATTCCAGCAGGTCTTTCTGTTTTTTATCTGTGCATGACAACCTGGCTGGCTGAGTAGATACAGCTTGAATTTGTTAACTAGATAAGAGCTTCTCCCTCTGATCACTGAAATCCTAGCATTTTCTCCCAGGATGCTGTTCCCAGGGAGATTACTTCAAGCCCAGTGCTGAAGTTTGGTTGCCCTAGGCCAGGAGTTTTCAAAATCACTGGGAGACGTTATTTAAAATGTAAATTTCCTGAGATTCTGATGTCATCTGCATTTTAAACAAGAACACTGAGGATTTATATTACATGTGCTCTCTAGTAGCAGTGTTTACTGAGCACCTACTATGGGTTGAGCACAGTAGCAGTCACTGAAGATAGAAAGAAAGTGGTCGTTTCTAGAATCCTAAGGTTGGAAGCCACCTCCAAAGAATGTAGAATCCATGCCTAAGCCTTAAGTGGATTCAGTTATAAGCTACAAACTGACCCCACTTCTGATGCATGAGATCCAGTCCTTTGTTAATGATTTGGCCTATATTTTTTTTTTACCAAAGTAGTACTTTCATCTAACAAAGGCGGTTTAATGATTTCCAACCAAGAAGATGTCTAGAATAATACGAAGCAAAATGAAAATCTGTGCAGAACACGGAGTGACCTGTGTTGGGATTTATAGCCTCTCTACAGTTCTAAAAAGTGTTCACGGGAATTAGATCAAATATCTGTGTAGTCTCCTATTTTAGAATCTAAAACATCAGCCAGGCGCGGTGGCTCACGCTTGTAATCCCAGCACTTTGGGAGGCCGAGGTGGGCGGATCACAAGGTCAGGAGATCGAGACCACAGTGAAACCCCGTCTCTACTAAAAATACAAAAAATTAGCCGGGCACGGTGGCGGGCGCCTGTAGTCCCAGCTACTCAGGAGGCTGAGGCAGGAGAATGGCGTGAACCCGGGAGGCGGAGCTTTCAGTGAGCTGAGATCCGGCCACTGCACTCCAGCCTGGGCAACAGAGCGAGACTCTGTCTCAAAAAAAAAAAAAAAAAAAAAAATCTAAAACATCAAAATTTTTGCTTAGTTCAAATTCCTCATTCTGCAGTTGATGTTGATGGCTTGTTTGTGCTCAAAGGAGATGGACATGGCTAATTTCTATTCTTGGAAAGGAAAACTTCTTGTCATTTTGAAAGTCTTTATTAATGTGTTATGCAGACATCGTCCAGAGTAAATTAACTTTTTCCTCACCTTCCTCCTAGGTGCTATTTTCCAACTGAAATCACTCTTGTTAGTTTCTGGAATTTCTCCAGTTTAGCCATGCCCATTCTACAGTAAATATGCTAGAAAAATAAGATCCAAACCAGTGCTACAGAGTTGGATTCAACTAAAACTGCACCAAGGCCATCCAATTTCAACCAGCCCATTTGTTTTCTCTAACCTGGGGACTACCACCTGTTTTTCTATTATTTCACCCCTGATCAGACCTATCAAGATTCTCTCAGCATTCAACTGTTGCAAATATATCATCTATAGGAATTGTTATTGCAAATATTTGTTTCAATTAATTAGCAATGGCCCTATGATGCAGCCTGACTGCATTTTCTATTGTAACCATGTGGTAGCTCTAGCCCCAGGGTGATG
The DNA here is from genome assembly GCF_007565055.1 of Rhinopithecus roxellana. NCBI lineage: Eukaryota > Metazoa > Chordata > Mammalia > Primates > Cercopithecidae > Rhinopithecus > Rhinopithecus roxellana. Next base: position 60,134,015 of record NC_044554.1, read on the forward strand.
CACAGCCCAGCAACATTCCTTAACGATTCTCTTAATTACACAGTTGGGGTAACCATTCTGTCTAAAAAATCTGCTTCGTAATTACAAAATCACCAGCCCAGCCAGCCGTGTTGACCCATCAATTGCTTGCAATCTACTGTGTCCTTAAAACGTGTTCTGTCTTCTCTCCAAATGAGAGGGAAGCTTTGGAAACTGGTGAGTGTGGGGTGCAGCTGCTCCTGTAATAAATGTCTCTGCTTCTCTCTGCCCAGGGCTGCTCTACCACTGGACTTCTTCCTTTGCCCCCTGCCACCCTTTCCTCCACAATAGCCTCAAAAACACAAGGGAATTCATCCCCTCCTTCAAATCCATCTAAACAAATCTCATGGCAGTAATTTAGCATAAGCCTGAAGAAGTTATTATGGCCCCTCAGGTTGACTGGCCAGGTTCCTTGGATGCAAAGGCTGTTGTTGAAATGGCCAGTGAACTTGTTCTCTTTTCCTAACCAGATCTGTATCATCAGATCCAAAGTCAATGTGTGTTTCTTTGATATTACATGTACCACATCGGATAGTGATGATCTGGGGACATGCCGGGCTCCTCCGTTGTACTTTGAGTTCTGGAATGCTAGCATCTTGCACGTGACTGGCACATAGCACAGGCTCAATGGATCTCTGAGGTTGAGCATTGGTGAATGAAAACGCTAGCAAGTTCTTAATTGCTCTGCTATGTCACATTTTCATACTTTAAAGGCTCCTGCTGGTCGATTTGTCCTGACTATCATGTATGTGGGGAAATTTGGGACCTAGGTTACATATGTTCATCTTGAGTGTTGATTAATGAAGTTCCTTTTTGATATCACAAAACTACTGTCTTTGACTGTGTAATGAGAAGTTCAACTCTCTTGGGTATCCTCTACATCTTATTCTCTTATTTCATTCAGGGAATCATCACTTCCCCTCATACTGCAAAAATATGGGAGTCCCAGGTATTTGCTGTGAACTCATGACTCCTCGAGTTATGGACATGGTGGATCCTGAGGACTTGTGCCCCAGTCATTACCTCTTCTTATGGAAACTCTGCCTTCTGTGGGAAGGGGATTGGCTAGGAGCTTTTCTTCATGTTGTGAGAGATATGATTTGAATTCAAAGGGAAGGCTCAGAGCAACAGGAGCCCTCATTCATTGCTGATGGGAATGCAAAATGGTACAGTCACTTTGGAAGACAGTTTGGCAGTTTCTTGCAAAGCTAAACATAGTCTTTTAACATAATCTCAGAATCACACTCCTGGGTACTTACCCAATGGATATAAAAACTTACGTTCACACAGAAACCTGCACATCCATGTTTTTAGCAACTTCATTCAAAATTGTCAAAAACTGGAAGCAGCCAAGATGTCCTTCAATAGGTAAATGGATCAACAAACTACATTAACTCATACTCTGGAATATTATTCAGTGATAAAAAGAAATGAACTCTCTATCAAGTCACAAAAATACATGATGGAAATAAAGTTTCTAAGAAAGTCTTAAAAAGTTATATATTGTATAATTCCAGTGATATGACATTCCGGAAAAGGAAAACCTATACAGCCAATAAAATGATCAGTGGTTTCCAGGTATCCAAAGGGATGAGGGGAGGAATGAATATGTGAAGTACAGAGGTGTTTAAGCACTAAAATTATTCCGTGTTACACTGCATAGGTGCATGACATTATGCATATATATTATTATCTATTTGTCAAAACCCATAGAACTTTTGTGGCACAAAAAGTGAAACTTAATGTATGTACATTTTAAAAAATCATTGAGGAAGTTGACGAGTCCCAGGAAGGAGTGCAGAGTATGACAGGAGAATCTAACTGTGTTACAAATATATGAAACAACCTCACTGAAGGGGACAAGAGAAATAATGCTGACCCAGGTAACTGGTAATTAGTGAAATCTCTGACTGAAGACAAAAGAAACAGCACCTAAGCACTGTGCTCTAATTGATAAAGCACTGAGTTTATACAAGTTGGTAGGTTGTAAACCACAGGGGTATGGGTCAACAGTTCTGATACTGCTATACATGTATATTGGAAGTGAACAATTTAGTGAATGAATAGCAGATGTGGGAGCCGGATTCATCACAATCGGAGTGGAAATTTACAGATCGGCAAAGATCGGAACCTAGGTGGATTCATGTAGTGAAAGATTAGAGTTGGACACATCCTATGAACTCATATTTAGCTTAATATAGATACATATGGTAACATAGAAGTGTGTATAGACAGCCGGCCACGGTGGTTCACGCCTGTAATCTCAGCACTTTGGGAAACTGAGGTGGGCGTATCACCCGAGGTCAAGAGGTCGAGACCAGCCTGGCCAATATGGTGAAACCCCATCTCTACTAAAAATGCAAAAATTAGCTGGGTATTGTGGCGGGCACCTGTAGTCCCAGCTACTCGGGAGGCTGAGGCAGGAGAATCACTTAAACATGAGAGGCAGAGGTTGCAGTGACAGAGATCGCACCATCGCACCACAGCCTGGGCAACAGAGTGAGACTCCGTCCCAAAAAAAAAAAAAAAAAAAAGAAGTATGTATAGATATGGATATCAGTTAGCATAAACAAGTATATCTTTTTTTGATGTCAGCTCAGAGGGCTGACAAAAAACAATACCTTGATGACAACAAACATACCTAACATCCAGATCTTGGTTTCAAATATCATTTTCCAGTAACAGGAACCAGGCATCCTTGGAGAAATGACAGATTCTAGGACTAGAGTAAGAAATATACAAGATAAGCCTGGAGCATCTTGTAGTGCCAGAAGATGAGAAACACACACACACACAAACACACACACACACACAGAGATGCATTGATAGAGGTGTGTCAAAGGAACACAGGAGGCAACTGAAGAAGCTCCCAGTGGTCAATCCGGAACAATTTGAGCAACATGATAAAGTAGTATTGGATTATAACCCAAAGTACAAAATATTTATGAGTCCACACTGATATAAATAAAGTATTGAATAAATCAATAAATAGGAAAGAGGAGAGAAATCTCCTGTGCAGAAGAATCCCAAATAATGTATGTAGATATTCCACCCTCTAGGAGGGGGACATAATTCCTCAGTCCCTAGGAATGGACCATGCATAGTGATTTCCTTCCCAAAAGTATAATACCGAGAAGAGGGAAAAAGAGTAACTTTACATACAGAAACCTGACGAACATTGCCCCAGCCAGGTGATCAAGATCAACATCAACAGTCACAAATCAAGCTGATAGTGTGTACCCTTGATATGAAGTGATGTAATGGCACTTTACCTCCGTGGCTTTCCTCCCAATAACCCAACACCCCAGTGTTATCATGAGAAGAACATCAGACATATTCCAATAGAGTACCGATCAAAACTGTCAAAGACCTCAAAAACAAGGGAAGTCTAAGAAACCAGCCCAGTTAAAATGAGCTGAAGGAGACATGACAGCGGAATGTGATGTGGTATCCTGGAATAAAAACAGAACATTGCAGAAAAAGTAAGGACACCTGAAAAAACAATGGACTCTAAAAATAGTCATATGTCAATCTTGGCTCATTGATTGTAGCAAATGTTCTATACTGACATAAGATGTTAATAATAGGGGAAACTTGGTAAAGGGTATATGAGAAGTGTCTTCACTACCTTTAAAAATTTTCTATAACTCTAATACTGTTCTAAAAAATAGTCTATTTAAAAAAAGCCTGGGCGCGGTGGCTCAAGCCTGTAATCCCAGCACTTTGGGAGGCCAAGGCGGGTGGATCACGAGGTCAGGAGATCGGACCATCCTGGCTAACACGGTGAAACCCCATCTCTACTAAAAAATACAAAAACCTAGCAAGGCGAGGTGGCGGGCGCCTGTGGTCCCAGCTGCTCGGGAGGCTGAGGCAGGAGAATGGCGTGAACCCGGGAGGCGGAGCTTGCAGTGAGTTGAGATCCGGCCACTACACTCCAGCCTGGGCGACAGAGCTGGACTCCGTCTCAAAAAAATAAAAAATAAAAAAATAAATAAAGGGGGCCAGGCACGGTGGCTCACGCCTATAATCCCATCACTTTGGGAGGTGAGGTGGGAGGATCACTTGAGATCAGGAGTTCGAGACCAGCCTAGCCAACATGGTGAAGTGAAACCTTGTCTTTACAAAAAATACAAAAATTAGCCAGGCATGGTGGCGCACGTCTTAATCCCAGCTACTCGGGAGGCTTAGGCAGGGGAATTGCTTAAACCTGGGAGGTGGAAGTTGCAGTGAGCTGGGATTGCACCACTGCACTCCAGCCTGGGTGACAGAGTGAAACTCTGTCTTAAAATAAAATAAATAAGACAGGCTCTGGGGTCATTAGAACTACCATCCTGGTCCCCTTCTCTCATGCCCCACTTCCTCTTTGGTTAGGACTGCAGGGCGATACTGGCTATATTTGCATCACCCTTCTCTGTGCCTATAGAAGCTGACCACTATGAATTGCACCAACTGGGCTCCCTTATCTCCCTCCCCTGACTTCTGGTTGGGTTCTGCAAATGGTAGGTACTGGCAGGAGATGAAAGTGGAGGAGAGGTTGGGCTATCTATTCCGGTAACACCCCTGCTGCTGAGCTGTGGACTTGCAATGACTATATTGTATTATCCAAGGCCAGAGCTCTGGCTGGGGGTCCCTCTCTGGAGCTGTCCCTCAAGGTTTCCCTAACTCCCCATTCCTCTTGCTCCTTCAGACCTAGGCTGGTAACTGTTGCCATTGCTACCCTGGATATTTTACCATCACTTGTTTTTCTTTTCTTTTCCTTTTTCTTTCTTTCTTTTTTTTCTTTTTCTTTTCTTTTTTTTTTTTTTTTTTTTGAGATAGAGTTTCACTCTTGTTGCCCAGGCTGGAGTGCAATGGCATGATCTCGGGTCACTGCAACTTCTGCCTCCCATGCTCAAGCGATTCTCCTCAACCTCCCAAGTAGCTGGGATTACAGATGCACACCACCACCCCTGGCTATTTTTTGTATTTTTTTAGTAGAGACAGGGTTTCACCATGTTAACCAGGCTGGTCTTGAACTCCTGACCTCATGTGATCCACCCGCTTAGGCCTCCCAAAGTGCTGGGATTACAGGCGTGAGCCACCAAGCCCAGCCCACTTATTGGTTTCTTTTAGCCTTGCCTACACCTTTGTAAGTAGCTCTTTCATTAAACAAGTGCCAATTTCTCTGCTTGACTGGACCAGCTTAATCCTGCTCTGATCCTAGTGATCCTCAGGGTTTCAAGATCTTCATCACCACCAATATTTCCTTATGTGCTTGATCTATCCCTAACGCCCTGCAACCCACCAGGCTATAACCCACACTGCCTCTCCAGGAGACACAAGAGAAGCTTGTTTCCCCTTGGCACCACTGAAGCCTACCCTGACTGCCCTAGTATTGGGAGACCGAGTAGAAGCAGGAGGATGAGAGATGTGCTGAATCTCTCAACATAAACCAATGGCGAAGAGCACTCTACACAGGAGACTGAGGCAGGAGAATCAGTTGAATCTAGGAGGCGGAGATTGCAGTGAGTCGAGATTGAGCCACTGCACTCCGTTGCAAAAAAAAAAAAAAAAAAAAAAAAGCACTCTCACTACTTACCAGGGCCTTTATCTGAAAAATGGGGGTATTGCCCCATTTCGCTCTCTAAGAATTGCTAGTGATAACAAGAATGAAGACATCAGTAAGCCTAAAGAACCTGTAATATCTTCTCCTCAGCATAAAAGTAATCTAACTTCTAAAGTAGTAAGTTTTTTACAATAAGCATGCATTCATATATTACTTTCATAATAAAAAAGACTATAAAAATACAAATAAAAATTATATATGCTTATTATTGAAAATCTGAATTTTTTTTAAATTTAAAGGAGACAATAATAATGACTCACAATTCTAGAACAAAACTGCATGTTCAAAAAACTTAAAAATTCTCAGTGCAGATACCAGCTCTGTCACTTTTTAGCTGTAACCTTGAACAAGTCACTAGTTCCTCTGAACCTCATTTGTCACAGCTATAAAAAAGGGCCACTAATACCTCCCTTGCAGTATTGTGGCAAGAATTAGAGATAATATAAGCATGGCCTTTAGCATAGTACATATGAATAACGACAGACCTGAATTTGAATCTCTGCCTTGCTAGTTACAAGCTATTTGAACCCTGAGTAAGTTAGATAATCTCTGTAAGTGTATAAAACGGGGAGATAAAAATGACAGCTATTTCTAGGATTACATTGGGTAATTAATTTTTAAAAAGAGCTTTTATTTATTTATTTGTTTGCTTGTTTTTTTTGAGACTGAGTCTTGTTTTGTCGCTCAGGCTGGAGTATAGTGGCATGATCTCGGCTCACTGCAACCTCCGCCTCCTGGGTTCAAGCAATTCTCCTGCCTCAGCCTCCTAACTGGGATTACAGGTGCACACCACCATGCCCAGCTAATTTTTGTATTTTTAGTAGAGATGGGTTTCACCGTGTTGGCCAGGCTGGTCTCAAACTCCTGACCTCAAGTGATCTGCCTGGCATGGCTTCCCCAGGTGTGAGCCACCGCGCCTGACAAAAAAAAGAACTTCTTATACAGTGAATAGAATGTGTCAAGCACATTGAATTGAAGCCATTGTCTTCATCTTCTTTGTCATCATCTTCATATCTTCATTATCAAGAACAATGCTGAACTGACCCACCAGGTCTGATCTTACAAATCAGCTATTTACATATTCAGTGAGACCTAAGGGGCCAAGTTGAACCCATTCAGTATCCCCAAAGTTACACCTTCACAGAGGTATTTCTTGAGTTCCAGACTATTAAAATGCAGCTGGGGTATCACAGGAGCTTATTCATTGCTGGGCTTTTAGAAGGACTTCTCCTTAAGGGTATAGAAGCAGGGGGCCCTTCCCAACCTCTAACATTCCCAGACCAAATACAAGCAGGTAAGAATAAATAGCAGCAATAGCCTTAAATTGGAAAAACACAAAGTGCAATTTGGTTGGATTAAGAGGGAAGGAGGAGAGAAATGGGGTTAGAATGTGAGACAAAGAGGTGATGGAGGAGGGGTGTTAAGAAGGGCTGTCTTTTAATTTTTATTTCTTTTATTTTTTGAGATGGAGTCTTGCTCTGTCACCCAGGCTGGAGTGCAGTCATGCAATCTTGGCTCACTGCAAACTCTGCCTCCTGGGTTCAAGCGATTCTCCTGCCTCAGCCTTTCTAGTAGCTGGGATTACAGGCGTGTGCCACCATGCCTGGCTAATTTTTATTTTATTTTATTTTTTATTTTTAGTAGAGACAAGGTTTCACCGTGTTGGTCAGGCTAGTCTCGAACTCCTGACCTCAGGTGATCAGTCTGCCTTGTTCTCCCAAGGTGCTGGGATTACAGGCATGAGCCACTATGCCTGGGCGGGGCTATCCTGTAAAATTTCTCTCAGCAATGGGAGAAGGTTGACCAGGTTTTTACTTATTTTATTTATATATGTTTGCTTGCTTGCTTAAGACACTCATATATTGTTTTCTATGAGCTAGACACCGTTCTAAGCATTTTACAAATATTAAATTTCTTCAAACCATACACATTTACAAGTATAATCATTTGGGTATATTTAGGTCTAGGAGTCCCAGGCCTTTTTTTTTTTTTTTTTTTTTTTTAAGCAATGGGCATATCTTTTCTTCTCTCTTTCTCATCCCTCTTCTTTTCTGGGGGTCAGTGAGACAGCATTTCCATGCTCAAGTATATGCCCTTTATTCATTAATTCTTTCAAAAAAGATGTATTGGGGCCTGGTGCAGTGGCTCACACCTGTAATCCCAGAACTTTGGGAGGCCGAGGCGGGTGGATCACTTGAGGTCAGGAGTTCAAGACCAGCCTGGCCAACATGGTGAAACCATATCTCTACTAAAAATACAAAAATTAGCCAGGTGTGGTGGCATGCTGCCTGTAGTCCCAGCTACTCAGGAGGCTGAGGTGGGAGAATCACTGGACCCTAGAAGGCAGAGGTTGCAGTGAGCCAAGATCATGCCACTGCCCTCTAGCCTGGGAGACAGAGGGAGGCTCCATCTCAAAATAAATAAATAAAAATAAAAAAGTTGTATTGATAATCTGTTAAGTAAAGGCAGAAGCAGGCACTGGCCTTCTTGAGCTTATATTCCAATGTAAAGAGATAGGCAATGAACAGTTAGTTATAATTATTCTAGGGAAGTCAGCATTTCAGTGTGAATAAGTTCATCATATATGCTTTCTGAAAACAAGTTTTGATAGAGGAGAGGGCAGCAAAGACACAAGGCCTGGCTTCGGGAAATCGGGGTGTTTGGAGCACATCAATTGGAGGGGGCCTCAGATGAGGCTGTCAGAAGCCTGGATGGATGTGCCCATCCTACCTTTGCCTGGAGTCAGCTCAGGGTCCCTGCGCCACACTGCAGGAGCGTTGATGTCCCTGGGTCAGTCTTTTCCCAGCCTCACTTACGTTTCTTTGGGAGCTCTTGGATGTGGCGTGTGCCCACACAGCCACAAAGCTTGATCCAAGAATCAGGGTAGGGCTGAGCCTAAAGGCCATGCTGTTTCAGAACTTCCTTATCTCTTATCTCCTGTGGGGACTGTTTCAACAAGCCAGAGGGGAATCGGGGATGATAAATTTTCTTAGGAAAATCATATTAAAGTTCAATTTGTTAAATCAGCCTCCTGATCTTATCGACAGTGGGCACTTGTTCTAGCAGCAGAACCAGGAGGCGATAAATCCTTTAGGCTGAGTCTGCAGATGGCTATCCTAACGGTGCGGATGAAATCAGTGGGGATGTCATCTAAGGGAATGTACTTGGGGCTTATATAATACCAGTCTGGTAATATTGCTTGATCAGATTGTAATCATTATTTTCCCGTGGTGTGTGTGTCATTTTAATAACAAAGCTTTCAACATGGTTGAAATTTTCGTCTTTTCCTGGCCAGAGCAGCAGAAGCACCTGTTACCTATGTTCCTGTTTTCAACACCCAAATTCAGATGATTTGAGTGCTAAACTGTTTCCTGGAAATTTTTGGAAACAAGACTGGGAAAGAGGTTTTATGCTGCTGACAATGAACACAAATTCATATAATGTAAGTGGTTTTCAGAGAGCCATTGGTGCTGAGGAAAACCTCCCAGCTGACTGAGGAACATCAAGTTGGGGAAGCAGCTGCCTTTCGAGAGACTTCCTGAGCAGATGGAATATGAGGTTGAGCAGGTGAATGTTGTTTAGGAAGCAATCTAGGGGTGGCATTTGCCCCATTTATTTAGCCATCCAGTGAGTGCTGAGCATGTTCTGGATCCCACGCTCTGTGCTAAACAGAGGACAGGCTGCCTGAACAAGTCATTTCCTCTCTCAAGTAGCTCAAGACCAAGGGCAAGGGCAGGCAGAAGCAGCCATTTCTGTACAGCCCAAGAGCTAAGAAAGGTCTTTGCATTTTTTTAATGGTTGAAAAAATAAAAGAATGTTTCATGACATGAAAATTATATGAAACACAGATCAGTGTCTATAAGTAAAGTTCTACACAGCCCTGCTTATGTGTTTATATATGGTCTATGATTGCTTTCTCACAGTAATAGCAGAATTGAGTAGTTGCAACAGAGATTTAATGACCAGCAAAACCTAAAATATTTGCTATCTGGCCCCTTAAAGAAAAATTTTGCCAGCCATGGTCTTGGGGGATGCACATGTAAGAGGAAGCTACCTCATAACGTGATGCATGCCAAGAGAGTTGTAAATACTGCCAGCTACTCCCTGCCCTCAAGACTCCAGGACAGCAAAGATGGTGAACCGGCCATTAGCAACTGTTAATGGTGTTACAAAGAAGACGGACTGAGCAATGAAGTGGGGGAGGGTGGTTCAAAGAAAGAGAAGGTGGGGCTGGCTGGTCATGATTAATAAGAAGACATCAAAACAGTGAGAGTTGCAGGGGAAGTGGATTAAGGAGGAGACTGACTTTGGTTTGGGTTTCTTTGAAGGCAAAGCCTGAGATAAGAGCTTGAGTATAGGAAGGTTATTTGGGAGGTGAGCTCAGGAGCCAGGAGTGAGGGAGTAAAAAGAGTAAAACAGAAAGGGAGAAAAGCTAATAAAGGGTCTGTTAATGATTGGTTACTGCCTTAGGCAACTGGGGCTCAGTCCTGGGAACCCTCAGAGGAACAGCACAGAACTAGGAGAGGGGAGCTGGGGTGTTTACCCACGGATCTTTTACCATTGGTTAAGCCCTCATTACCTCCTTTTCTGCACTTCCAGGTTGCACCTACGGGTGGCTGCTGAGTGCCTTTTGAATTTCAGAGGAAGGCTTATGTGAGCAAGGCAGAGACCTTATGTTGGTGGTGGGATGCTGCAAAATGCATGGAACTGTCCACCACCGCTGTGCTGAAATCAAGTGGGTCTAGGAGATGTGTCACGTTGCATCATGACCACCTGCTGCAGAGATGTCCATGCAGCTGAGTAAGAGTAGGATTGAGCTTTGGCCCCAGGCTGTGATGCATGCTGTTCGACTGAGCCCTCCTGCTGCTGCCTACTCACATCCCCTGACTGGCTTCGCAGCTCCTGGGGGAACAAATGCCTCATGTGCTGGAAAGAACATAGTTCTGGAGTCAGAGGCCCCATTTCATCTGGGCTTACTGTGCCTTAGTCCCTGACTAATACTGATAAGCCATGTATCTTTTCCAACTAGAAAAGAACTGTCCTCCTTAACTCATACATTTGTGATGAGGATTAAACATGTTTCAAGCTTTATAAAAGAACAGAGTACCATATAAATACATTATTATTATTATTGTTATTATTATTACTCTGTTCCCCAGGTTGGAGCGCAGTGGCATGATCTCAGCTCACTACAACCTCCACCTCCCGGGTTCAAATGATTCTCCTGACTCAGCCTTCCGAGTTGCTTTGATTACAGGTGTGCACCACCACACCCAGCTAATTTTTTGTGTTTTCAGTAGAGACAGGGTTTCACCATGTTGTCCAGGCTGGTCTCAAAGTACTGGCCTCAGGTGATCCACCTGCCTTGGCTTCCCAAAGTTTTGAGATTACAGGCATGAGCCACCGTGCCCAGTCTATTATTATTTTTTTATTTCTGTCAGATGCCCCCTCACATTTCTTCTCTGTAACTACAGAAGACTTTTCCGAGAGTGTTAATCACCCATCAGCAACTTGCCTAGAGCCCCGATCCGTGTACATTTACTGCTTCTCAGCAGTTGAAGTTTGCCTCTGTGGATTAGATGAGTTTGCTTGGCTCCTGGATGTTTCATGACATGGAGTGATGACCCACTGGATACATTAGCATTTCCCCACCTCTTTTTCAATCAGTCCAGCTTGCAGGCATCAAGGAAGTGCAAGCATCATGAAAAATTGTAGGAAGGTTACTGTCTTCAAGAAAAGCAGTTAATTAGCCAGGCGTGGTGGCGGGTGCCTGTAGTCCCAGCTACTCAGGAGGCTGAGGCAGGAGAATGGTGTGAACCCGGGAGGCGGAGCTTGCAGTGAGCCGAGATCACGCCACTGCACTCCAGCCTGGGTGACAGTGCGAGACTCCGTCTCAAAAAAAAAAAAAAAGAAAAGAAAAGAAAAGAAAAAAAAGAAAAGAAAGGAAAAGAAAAGAAAAGCAGTTAAACCATTAGCAAGGATTTTTCCTTAAAATTAAAAAAAAAAAAAAAAAAAGAAAGAATGGGACCTCCCTGAGCCCAGCACCTCATTGTTTCCTGAGAAAAGAATATGTTTGGGTGGCAGATGGTAAACCTCTTCACATTACAGGCATCTCACTTCCCTGGCACCATTGAAAAGACACTTTTCATATTTCCAAGCAGTTGATTTTTTATTGTGTTTGCTACTTGTGCAATATCTGGGGAGAAAAGAATATTTTTTCCTTTAAATATATGCAAAGTTTTGTACTCTGATAGATGGCAGTGTTCATCAAAGGGAGAAATAAACAGGGAGGGGGGAAGGGAAGGGATGGAAGGGAGAGGGAGGAAGGGAGGGGAAACAGACAGAGCAGTGAGCCATCTCAGGATACCATCCATACCCTGGGCTGTCAAAAAAGAGGCAGGGGCAGAGAGAAATGATAGCAATAGAGGATCAGTCAACATCTGGAATTCAACGCTCATCACTTCTTGGTTCAGTCTAGGTGAAAATGTTGTGGAAAGATCTATTTTGCTTAAATCTACTTTTACAACAGCTGAGAGGCACTGTGTATAACCAATTCCATTTTGGAGATAGGGGAAGTGAGTACCTAGTGTCCTACAACAGTGGTGCTGGAGTGAGAGTTCAGGAATGTCCACTCTCTGAGCCAACTTTGCCTTGAAACAGTTTGGTTTCCTGAGGTCCCTTTCTGCGGCTTCTTCGCCAGTTCATCCCTCCACCTCCAACGGCATTTCCTTCTTCAAGAAAATGATAAGCAGTAGTGCTCAGGTTTTGCATTTAGAAAAATAACTTTTATAAAAAAATAATTAAGCCCTCACATTCTGGAGTTAATCCTTCAAGTTGCCCTCTTGTTTTAAACACTGAAGCGCAGGGATATTCACTATTCTTAAAGAAAAGCACAGATCAAAGGCAATAACTAAACCCACAGTTGCAGATCTGCTGTTTGAAAGATTTTTCCCACCATTGCTGTATTTGGAATTTGCAGTAAGCCACATTGTCTTATGTCAATTGCTTCATATTTCTTTCACTGCTCTGTATTCGTGAGAATTTGACCATCTAACAGATATGTTTCTGCCCAATCACAGAAGTCAGTTTGATATCCTTATTTCTCCTTAATAAAGGCCCTAAAACAGAGAAAGCGCAATGACTTTTCTTATTCTTTTATGAAAGTCATTATACGAGTATTTGGAGATGTAACTTTGGAGTTCCCTCTTCTATTTAGGCCTACTAACATACACAGTGTAGTCCCGGGTATACATGATTAAAAAAAAACATATTTTAAATACTCTCAATCCCACCTTCCAGAGGTACCCTTGCCTTTCCTCTCTCTGACTTGCACTACTGTTTTTTTCAGAGGCAATGAATGGAGAGTATAACTCAGCCCCATCCTGGTTGAGAAATTTCAAACATACCAGGAAAGCAAAAGATACGAGAGCCTTAACAAGGTTGTAAATATACACAAAGTCATCCTCTGCCTTTCTTCTCTGCTTGAGGCTATGATCCTTGCTACATGGACTACAATCTGAGTGTGGAGTGCTAATTGCCAAATTGACTTTACTGAGAAACAAAACAAAAGAAAATAGAACTTAATTTTCAAATATCAGTTAAAAACCCATATTAAGTGCAAGCAATGTAAAAGACAAAGAAAACAAAAAGGGAACATTGAACCCCACTGAAATATACTTGGTAGAGAAAAGCATTGCCTCAGCTTTTCCTTGCTCAGATTTTCTGGCCTCTTCAAGAGGACTCTTGGATGACTCTGAAATTAAAGTAGAAACCAATTTAGCCCATCCAAGGAGAACAGAGAATAAACAATTGGAGAGAGAAGGTCTCAAGGTCCTAGGTACGTCTGGAGATCTCTTCTACCACTCCTCAACTCTGGAGCACACTCTGACAGTGACTCATCTGAAACTGGTCCATGTAGGTAAGCCTTAACTTTTCTACCTTCCAGTCCCACACCTGCAAGTTCAAGGCCTGGAGTGTGAGAGTTGTCACAGGATTGGCTCTCCAGAAATTGGGGGATTTACTGGGAGGGCTCTTGGGATTGATACAAATGAAACAGAAGAGACTTCCAGTAGCAAGATTGGGCCAAGAGAGAAGTAGAGCTGTGAGGCAAGCTCAACAATGGTTTTGGCCAACACTATGGGGAGCTTCAGAACTTCCCCTGTTGGGGCAAGAGGACTTGACTTTTAAGCTCCCTATGGATCAATCATTGGATGCTGATTGCTGTGGGAAGGAAGCATGACCTTGAGCAAAGTGGCTCTCCAGCAATCTATAAAAGGGGCTGACAGCTGCCTACAGCCCTTAGCAGCTGGGGCAACAATTCCTCCTTTCTTAAATGAGGATCTAAGTGATATATCACAGCATCCGTCACAAGAACACTAAGACAGACCCTGGTAATTCCAGCAAAAGAATAGAAATCAGATGAGAAAGGGGAGCCCATCTGACCCAGACTGCCTAGTGCCTCTAGCCCTTCCGGATGGTCCATTGGCAGGAAGCTTGCTGTACAAATCCATCAGGCTCTGGAAGATGCAAGACAAAAGCTGAGAGGTGAGCTTAAATCTTCTTGTTGCCTGGTGGCTGCACAGCCCAACTCTGATACAAAAGGAATGTCCACTAGCAACAGGGAAGCCAGAAACAGCTTCAAAGATTGATTCTACAAAGGAAGGACATGACCCAGGGTAAGCTGTTGTCTTCATTGTCTCTAAGGAACCTGTGCTTGCAGAACTCAGATTGGTTTAACTCAACTACCTTGGAAAGTGGTAAGCAGCAAAGGTAAGTTCACCAAGATTTCAGTCATGTTATAAGGGCTGAGCCATGCTGGGCATTGCTCTCCCAGTGACTCTTATCAAAATAAGGATGACTCAGGTCCTTGAGTTAGCTTCTCTGAAAGCCTCTACTTGCAGCATCTGGAGCCTGGATTCCAGTATCAACAAGACAATATATGCTCATGAAATGGGGCTAACCCTAGAATGAGAAACAGATCCACAGAGAGAAAGTCTGACCGTTCCTAGGTTTTGCTATTCTTTTCCAGCTCTTCACTCCAGCATTTTAAGCTTGGCCTGCATAAGGAGACCTGGGGCCTGGAATGAAGCGCTGGTCTCAGGGAGCTCCAAGTGGGATGATCATGGTTGAAGAAGGTCCAAATGAAGTCAAGTGTAGAGGACTGACCTGCTATTTTCAGTGATGACCTTTTGAGTCATGAAAAACCAGGGAGTTATGAGCCAAATGACAGGCCTGATCTGTTTGGATCATCTTGATTTTAGAAGGTAAGTTTCTATATCATATCCCTGTATAGAATCTTCCCATTCATTTTTTCAACAGTCAACAGACATTCTTGAGGACCTCCTTGGAACTAGGCATTGCATTAGAAAGTGCAGTGTATGGAAGGTTAACTGTATGGCTCTTTCCCTTGAGGAAATCACAGTGAGCTTTACAGTGGTATTTCCTGGAATCATTATGTCAACCACAGTGTGGGTGGGGCAAGATTAGGTTAGAGTAGAAAGGATAATCAGGGACCAGTATCAAGCCCAAATGACCTTGAGTACTTGATATGGACTCCCAGGATTTCTGCTGTGCCAAGAGGCTTGCCCTGAACCTCAGACTTTTTGCCTGGGGTCTCATCCTATTTGGCACTTGTGAAATCCTCCTGCTGGCCTCACACAGTGGGGGATCCAAGCAATCCACCTGCCTTGGCCTCCCAAAGTGCTAGGATTACAGGCATGACCTTCTGTGCCTGGTTTATTTTTAACTGTGATGTTTTTATTATTTCTATGGCTTCTTCCAACTGAAATACTTTTTTTTAGACAGGATCTCCCTCTGTTGCCCAAGCTGGATCAGACTTCACTGCAACCTCTGCTTCCCAGGCTCAAGCAATTTTCCCATCTCAGCCTCCTGAGTAGTTGGGCCATCACGCCCAGCTAATTTTTTTTTTTTTTTCTTTTTGAGATGAGGTTTCAGCATTTTGCCCAGGCTGATCTTGAACCCCTGGGCTCAAGCAGTCCTCCCCGCTTGGCCTCCCAAAGTGCTGGGATGACAGGTGTGAACCACTGTGCCCAGCCCAACTGAAATCTTAAAAGGGACCCAATACTGTATTTGCAGTTATGGTTCTAAGCCGTGACTCAGAAAGGCCTGGAGGAACGCCTGCCAGGGACACCATGCAGATGAAATGGCACAGCCACCCAGGCTCAGTCATATCTTGTCATAGGGCAAAATACGCTTTTCCTTTTAAGTATTCCTTTCTAGAGTCTCTCTCTCTTTCTCCTTTTTGCTATGGATACTTTCAAACGTACAAAAATAAATAAATAAATAAAATAAAGAAGAAGAAAGAAAAGAAAAGAAAAAAGAAAACACAGAGGGGATGCTCTAATCAACCTCCTGCGTACCCATTACGCGTATCCAACAATTATCAACATTTTGCTAACCACGTGAAACTTGCTTTTGGTGCCTAACTTCTCCCGTATGTAGAAATTAATCACCAACATCTATTCTTGCTAACAGCAGGTGGTGATACTAGTGGAGACCTTGCTCTTTACCCCCAAAATACCTTCCATGAGAGCCTCAAAACACATCATTTCATCATTTTCAGTACAAGAGATTCATCAAAACATTGAAATTTTCCAATCTGGCATTCCCATCTCCAAGCTTGCCCACAAATCCAAATGTGATAAGGCATAACCATATCGCACTTCTTTCTTTCCCCCCAAGTCCTGTCATATTATGCAGTATGAAACAATTTGAGATTAAAATGACAAATTAACCATTAACTGCTAAATATTTAATGTCAAGAAAAAGCTGTTTAAAACCCATAAAAATTCAGTCTATAAATCTCAATAGGATCGTGGGGAAATGTTATACTAACTTAGATTCTGCAGTGTCTTAATACTGTCTTATATCAGGCATTTGCCAATTGGAGAATGCACGGCGCATTTACTGCACAGATTTATGAACATGTTCCCGTAACCCCATTCATTTTCTCTCTATTGTTTTCTCTTGGCGTTTATAGCAACTTCAGTTTGTCACTGTGCAAGGATAAGTGACTTTAATTTTTTTCTTCCAGCTTCGACCCTTGTTTAGTGGAGTGTACTCATGGCCAGCTTGCTTTTTTCCCCATCATCCTCAAAAAAGTCAGGTTGATTTTTAAACATGTAAGTGACAGAATTTGAGGCAGGACCGGAGAGGAGCTAGAACCTGGGGGGTGGGAAATTCTCACTCCCCAACTCTAGCCAATAATTCACTCTCAGAATCCAAGTGGCTACTCTTAATGTATTCTACTCGAGATGCTGTGAGGGTAATAATGCTTTCCACAAAGCAATTCTCGAGATACAGAGGGAGTTAATGAAGTAATAATGAGGTGAAAATGCCTGTGAGTTATAGAATGTTCCCTGGATTACAGTGGTAATAAATGAATGTGGACCAAATGAGAGCTTCTGGGCCTTTGCTCATGTTGTCTTCTTCACTTCCTGGACTACTTAATCCCCTTCTTCTTTGCTTATTTACAGGGATGCCATATACGGTTACACAGTTTGTGCACTGCACAGCTCCAGGGCTCTATTTACACAGACCACAATGTGATCAGCTATCTAATTCCTCACATGGTACCTCTGGGAGGGCTTTTCTGATCCTCTCAGAGTCCTCAGGACTCTCCCTTCAGTGGACACTCAAAGATGCTACCAGACGCACCTCTGACCCCAGTCTCCAGCAAGGACCATTTCCTCCAGAAGAATTCTCACTAGTGAAATCTGAAGACCCTAGATGAGCTGCCAAGGGTGAACCAAGAAGGGGGCTTTAACCCCTCAAGTAAAACCCAGTCCCCTCAGTGATGTTGAACTACCCATAGAAAAACCACATCAAGGCCAGTTGTGGTGACTCAAGACTGTAATCCCAGCACTTTGGGAGACCGAGGCAGGTGGATCACTTGAGGTCAGGAGTTCGAGACCAGCCTGGCCATCATGGTGAAACCCTGTCTCTACTAAAACTACAAAAATTGGCCTGCCGTGGTGGTGTGCATCTATAGTTCCAGCTACTCGGGAGGCTGAGGCAGGAGAATCACTTGAACCTGGGAGGCAGAGGTTGTAGTGAGCTGAGATTGCACTGCTGCACTCCCAGCCTGGGCGACAGAATGAGACTGTGTTTCAAAAAAAAAGAAAGAAAAGAAAAACCACATCAAGGTGGGCCAGGAAGGACCCAACCATTGCCACAGGGGTGTTCAAATGCAACCTCCCCTTGCATATGAAGGGAGATCAGCTGACAGTTTAGCTTGAATCTCTCAGGATACCAGAATTCCCTACTTAGGAGCTGGGAGCAAGAGCCAGCCATGTGCATCTGTTCAGGCTTCAGACATCCTTCCTTAGGAGCCATCAGGAACTGGATTTAGTTGAGCTGCAACTAAATTTCATCTTGCTTCGAACAAGAGACTACAACCTTCCCATTAACATCTACTCAGGCCTGAGCCAGAATCCCCCTGTAGCCATGACCTGCCCACTTGATTACCTGCTCAGCCTGGTTGGTACAACACCCCACTCCACCCCCATCACTGTTCCTGGCCCACCCTCTAGGACCGTAGGCGACCCAGGACAAAGCAGCTGTACTAATAGTATGACACCTGTCATATGTTACCTGTGAAATCTAGTGTAGACCACACTCTAACCCCTCAGTCTGGAGGACAGAGACCAGCTTGCTTTAACCTTTCCATCCCCAGGGGCCAGTGCAGTGATGAACACATAGTGGGAATTCAAAAAGCATTTGTTAATACTGCCATGCATATAAAACAAAGTTTAAAATTTCCTAATAAAAGGAGCATAGCTCTAGTATCATCTATTTTTTATTACATTGTGTTTACATGCCTCTGGTTAGTAACCCAAACCTGTTTCCATGGTGAATGTGACAAGACTGTGTGATTATGGGTCTGTAACTTTTTCTTTTTCTCTTTATTTGGAAAAAGCTATGTGATTGCAGGACTATAACTCTATCTTCCTTTGTAAACTATTCCTAAATATTGTAACTAACCTATCACAGCCAACGGCCTCCTAGAGTTGCCTTCTCCTGCCAGAAAGTTGGCTGTTTCATGGAAAGTCCTTATAAATGTTTAAGGAGAACTAAGGCAGAAAAATTAAAGGCCAGAATGAGAAAAAGAGAAATAACATTTTTGTGGAGCTAACTTATGCCAGGATCTATATGGCCTCATGTAATCCTCACAACCCCTGTGTTACAGATGAGAAAACTAAGGCTCAGAGAGGTTGCCTGAAGAGATGCCCCCATTGAATCCCCTGTGTTCCAGACATGCTCCTCCCTACTTTATTTTTATTTATTTATTTATTTTAAGACAGAGTTTTGCTCTCATTGCCCAGGCTGGAGTGCAATGGTATGATCTCGGCTCACCATAACCTCTGCCTCCCGGGTTCAAGTGATTGTCCTACCTCAGCTTCCTGAGTAGCTGGGTTTACAGGCATGTGTCATCACGCCCAGCTAATTTTGTATTTTTAGTAGAGATGGGGTTTCTCCATATTAGTGAGGCTGGTCTTGAACTCCCAACCTCAGGTGATCCACCCACCCCGGACTCCCAAAGTGCTTTGATTACAGGTGTGAGCCACCGCACCTGGCCACTCCTCCCTACTTTAATCGTGTAGTAGCAGTAGCTGCTTGTGGCAATCAGGGTCGTTTATCCTTGCTAGTGTAATAATTGCTTTCTTAGTTACCTTGTCCTTCAGTATGAGGATCCCAGAGTGATCTGGTGGTAGTGGCCACTTCAAGTTCAATGACTAAGTCCCATGGCATTCATTCATCCACCCTGCACTCCACCACGGATACTAGCTGTTGGGGAGATAGCACCACATGCCTTCTTTTGGCTCAATGCATTTCTGTATCCTAGAGCAAATCCAGCAGTGTTATCTCTGAAATGGAACCTTCCTGGGGATGACACTGTATTAGTCCGTTTTCACACTGCCATAAAGAATACTTGAGACTGGATAATTTATAAACAGAAGAGGTTTAATTGACTCACAGGTCTGCGTGGTTAGGGAAGCCTCAGGAAACTTATAATCATGGTGGAAGGTGAAGGGGAAGCAAGGCACGTCTTACATGGCAGCGAGAGAGAGAGAGCACGTGCACAGGGGAAACCACAACTTTTAAACCATCAGATCTCGTGAGAACTCCCTCACTATCATGAGAACAGCATGGGGGAGACTGCCCCCATGATCCTGTCACCTCCCACCAGCTCCTTCCCTCAAAATATGGGTATTACAATTCAAGATGAGATTTGGGTGGGGACACCGAGCCAAGAGCTAAACCATATCAGACACTCCTTAATAAAGTGTTCTATTAAGTGGGTTGCTATTGAATAATGGGGTACACTGTCAGACCAGAGGATCCTCGGTTATGTGTCCATTCTTGCACTCTCCTCGCTCCCCCGCTTTTTTTTTTTTTTGAGAAAGAGCCTCACTCTGTTGCCCAGGCTCATTGCAATCTTTGCCTCCCAGGCTCAAGCGATTCTCCTGCCTCAGCCTCCTGAGTAGCTGGGATTAGGCCTAATTTTTGTACTTTTAGTAGAGACAGGTTTCACCATGTTGGCCAGGCTTGTCTCAAACTCCTGACCTCAGGTGATCCACTCAACTCAGCCTCCCAAGGTGCCACGATTACAGGTGTGAGCCACTGTGCCCGGCCTCATGCAGCATTCTTATCCACCAGGGATCTCCCTAGGACTATTGGATCTGCTGGGTGGCAGAGGCCTAAGTGGCAGGGCAGTTTGCAACACAACTTGGATCTGTTGCTGAGTTCTTTTTGTATTCTGAATCCCACTTGAAAATGGAAGCCTTTCTAGTCACCTGATAAACTGGTTCAAGTACAGTGTACACTGCTTCCAAAATCCAAGAAGATTAATCAAACATGTGTCTCCTTCTTAACCGTACAAGACGCAAGGTACAAAAACTTGTTCTCTACCTTAAAGGTGTATATCCCAGGACATCCTAGACTCCAGGGGCCACTAAAAATGTCATTACCAACTACGTATTTATAGAAAACATAGAGGAATATGTCAAAAGACACCATAGGGATGCAATTAGCAAAATCTACCCTGCAGGAAAAATGACCCAGTTTCTTTAACAAATAAATTGCAAAAAATAAAACCAGAGAGATGGAAGGAGAACTAAGAAACTAGAGGAGACTATTAAAGCATATCAACCAGTTGCAATGTCGAGGTTTTATTTGTATCTTTTTTCAAACAACCAACTTTTAAAAATTATGACATTTAGGAAACAACTGGAAATTTCAACAATGACTGAATATTTGATAGTATTAAAGAATTATTAAGTATCTTAGATTTGATAACGATATGATAGTTATGTTATAAAAGAAGTTTTATTTTTTGAGCCAGGTATGGTGGCTCATGCCTATAATCTCAGCACTTTGGGAGGCCGAGGTGGGAGGATCACTTGAGCCCAGGAGTTTGAGACCAGTCTGAGCAACATAGCGAGACCCTGTTTCTTAAAAATAAAAAAAAAAAAAAAAAAAAAAAAAAAAAAAAAAGCCGAGCATGGTTGTTACTGCCTGTAGTCCCAACTACTTGGGAGGCTGAGGGTGACCCTGGAAGGTTGAGCCTGCAGTGAGCTATGATGGCACCAATGCACTCTAGCCTGGGTGACAGAGCGAGACCCTGTCTTAAAAAAAAAAAAAAAAGTATCCTATCCTAGATGTGATAATGATATGACAGTCCTATCCTAGATGCGATAATGATATGACAGTTATGTTATAAAAGAAGTTTTATCTTTTAGAAATCCATATGGAATATTTATGAATGAAAAGATGTGGGATTTGTTTCAGGATAACATGGGAGGAGGAAAGGAATGAGGTTATGGATGAAACAAAACTGGCTTTAAATTGGTAATTGCTGGAGCTGGTTATTTGTTATATTACTTATAACAAATATATTGTTTGTTTTATATTTTCCCTAATTTTTTATATGTCTGATATTTTCTATAAGAAAAGTTTTTAAATGTTTTAATTCAAATAACTAAATTTTCAGTAAATAAGTACATTAGGAGTGCTTGCCACTTGAGTCTTCATAGGATTTATCTTCACAAATGGGCTCACTTACAAGGGCATCCAACATACCTGCCATCCCATTCTCACCAGAGCCCATTTGTATGACGTCATTAAATTCTGGTAGGACCTTAAGGCAATCAAGTCCCTGCAGATTCTACTGGGGAAGGGAACAGGAACATTAACATAGCCCTGGAGTAAGACAGTAAATAATGCACTTCTATCCCTCTCATGTAAAATCAAACGGATTCTGATTCTCCCTGTACTGACCTGGATGGGGAGGAAGGCATTTGCCAGATCAATAGCCACATACCAAGAGCTAGACTCTGTGCTGATCTGCCTTAGTAAAGCTACAACAGCTGACATGGTAGTTGCTATTGGGGTTACCATCTAATTAAATTTACGATTGTCATCTACCATGAGCTATATTGTTGTTGTTGCTGTTTGATGCATCCAGGCAGGTGCATTGAATGGAATAATTGTGGGGACTGCTACTCTTATATCTTTTAAACCTTTAATGGTAGAATTAATCTCTGTAATTCCTTCTGGGATGCATGATTGCTTTATTATCTCCAGTAAGGTGGAGTAGAAAGCTCTCTACAGGTCAGAGAAATAATGTGAAGATTCTTCCAATTTCCAAGTACATCTATCCCAATGACATAATCTGGGACTTTCTCCTAGGATTCCAAGTTGCGGCATCAATAAAGAAGCTTCGGCGCAGGAAGCAAGAGGTGTGTGGCACAGGATTGGGAACAAGTGTCACCAGGTTGCATCTGCTTAGGACAGGCCACTGCAGCAGTGGTTAAATTAGCAGATAGGCAATGCTGAGGGGATTTGAAGTGGTGTACAGATGGTGTCCTACCTGGTATCTTTATCAAAGGATTGCTGGGAAGATTAAGTGACAAAACCATAAAAACTGCATTGCACATTACATAATTAAGTGCTCAAAAACCATAAGCTACTCTGTCATTACTGTCATTGTTATTATTATTATTATTTCCCTAAGGAAAGACTTTTTAATTTAGAGAAAGAGCAAGATGCAGAAAGGCTTCTTTGGAGACCAAGTCTCACTCTGTCACCCAGGCTGGAGTGCAGTGGTATGATCTCGGCTCACTGTAGCCTCCACCTCCTAGGTTCAAGCGATTCTCCTGCCTCAGCCTCCCAAGCAGCTGGGATTACAGGCGCCCACCAGCATGCCTGGCTAATTTTTGTATTTTTAATAGAGAGGGGTTTCATTATGTTGACCAGGCTGGTCTTGAACTCCTGACCTCAAGTGATCTGCCCCTCCTCAGCCTCCCAAAGTGCTGGGATTACAGGTGTGAGCCACCATGCCCGGCCAGAAAGCTTAGATTACACCACCCACCTCCCACTATCTCTGAAATCTTCAGGAATTCATTTGCTCTCTTGGCCCCATAAGGCATGTAAGTATGATTAAAAGTACTGCAGCAATTGCCATTTTACCTCTGCCACCAGAATCTGTGTTGATAATAACAAGTTATTCTCCTTCAGCTATCTCCCCTTCCATTATTAATTAATTTTCTACTCAGTAGCCATGCTGGATACTTCACATTCCTTAAATTTTCTTTTCAGAGTCCTGTTGTGATTTCATTACAGCACCTGGATTCTGGTCTACTCATGATTCTGAATCTTGTTGACTATATTATCAGGTTTACAAAACTTGCTTCTTTAAAGTATAATAGACTAGTAACTTCCAAAGTAGTTCAGATGGAACATATGAAAAAAAAAAAAAAACAAATAGTAATCAATTTAAAAGAAAGCCAAAAGGGAAATAAGAAGTAAACATTTTTTAAAGTGATGTATATATTTTAGAGACAGGGTCTCTGTGGCCCAGGCTGGAGTACAGGGGCATGATTATAGCTCCCTGCAGCCTCAATTTCCCTGTGCTCAAGTGGTCCTCCGACCTCAGCCTCCTGAGTAGCTAAGACTACAGGCACGTGCCATTGCATCTGGCTAATATTTTATTTTATTTTTGTAGAGATGGGGTCTCTCCATGTCGCCCAGGCTGGTCTCAAGCTCCTGGCCTCAGCCTCCCAAAGCACTGGAATTAGAGGAACTCACCACTTCACTCACCGTAGAAAAAATTTCAAAATGTAGAGCAGAGAGAAATAATATAAAGATGAGGTAGTAGATGTAAACCTAAACATATCAGCAATTGCTTAATAAAAGTGGACTAATGCTTCAGTTAAAACACAAAGACTTTGTGATTAGATTTAAAAGGTCCAAATATACATTATCTCCAAAAACCACACATAAAACCTGAGTCAATAGAAAGATTAAAAGTAAAAGGATGCAGCCAGGCACAGTGGCTCATGCCTGTAATCCCAGCATTTTGGGAGGCTGAGGCGGGTAGATCATGAGGTCAGGAGTTCAAGACCAGCCTGGCCAAGATGGTGAATGCTCGTCTCTACTAAAAATACAAAAATTAGCCAGGCGTGGCAGCAGGCACCTGTTATCCCAGCTACTCAGGAGGCTGAGGCAGAGAACTGCTTGAACCTGGGAGGTGGAGGTTGCAGTGAGCCAAGATCACACTACTGCACTTTAGCCTGGGCGACAGAGTGAGACTCTGGAAAAAAAAAAAGTGGACTAATGCTTCAGTTAAAACACAAAGACTTTGAGACTAGATTTAAAAGGTCCAAATACACATTATTTACAAAAACCACATATAAAACCTGAGTCAACAGAAAGATTAAAAGTAAAAGGATGCAGCCAGGAATGGTGGCTCACGCCTGTAATCCCAGCACTTTGGGACGCCAAGGCAGGTGGATCACTTGAGGTCAGGAGTTTGAGACCAGCCTGGGCAACACAGTGAAACCCCATCTCTATTAAAAATATAAAAATTAGCTGGGCATGGTGGTGCATGCCTGTAATCCCAGCTACTTGGGAGGCTGAGGCAGGGGAATCATTTGAACTCAAGAGGTGAAGGTTGCAATGAGCCAAGATTGAACCACTGCACTCCAGCCTGGGCAACAGAGTGAGACTCTGTCTCAGAAAAAAAAAAAAAAGAGAAAGAAATAAAAAGGAATATGATCTATTGATACACATAACAAGGATACAGTTTAAAATAATTATACTGAATGACAGAGCTGGATTTTTTTTTAAGTATCTCATGATGACTCCATTTATATAAGTTCTAGACAAAGCTAACTAAC
Organism: Rhinopithecus roxellana; assembly: GCF_007565055.1. NCBI lineage: Eukaryota > Metazoa > Chordata > Mammalia > Primates > Cercopithecidae > Rhinopithecus > Rhinopithecus roxellana. The sequence continues at coordinate 60,158,837 of NC_044554.1, forward strand.
CTATAGTGACAGAGGAAACCTCAGTGGTTGCCTGGGAAGTGGTGGCGGAGGATGCAGGGAGAGTGAGGGAAAGAGAAGGGGGACAAGGAGACTTTCAGGGAAGATGAACATGTCCATTGTTTTGATTGTGCTGATAATCTCATGTGTGTTATGTTAATACTTTTTCTTCTGTATGTTTTAATTCTGTATTTTTTAGTATATGTTAGTTATATTTCAGTAAAGCTGAAAAAAAAAAAAAGTAAAAATATGGGCTGGGTGCAGTGGCTAATGCCTGTAATCCCAGCACTTTGGGAGGCTGAGGCGGGTGAATCACAAGGTCAGGAGATCGAGACCATCCTGGCTAACACAGTGAAACCCCGTCTCTACTACAAATACAAAAAATTAGCCAGGCGTCGTGGCGGGAGCCTGTAGTCCCAGCGACTCAGGAGACCGAGGCAGGAGAATTGCGTGAACTGGGAGGCAGAGCTTGTAGTGTGCCGAGATTGAACCACTGTACTCCAGCCTGGGCGACAGAGCGAGACTCTGTCTCAAAAAAAAAAAAAAAAACAAGTAAAAATATGCACAAAGTTATACTGGACAAATACTACTGAAAAGCAAGCTGATTTAATTATACTGATATCTGGCAAAATAAACTTTTAGTTTAAAAAATTACTAGTGGTAGGCCAGGTATGATGGTTCACACCTGTAATCCCAGCACTTTGGGAGGTTGAGGCGGGTAGATAGCCTGAGCTCAGGAGTTCGAGAACCAGCCTGGGCAACACAGCGAAATCCTGTCTCTACCAAAAATACAAAAGAAAAAAAATTAGCCTGGCATGGTGGTGCATACCTGTGATCCCAGCTACTCTAGAGGCTGAGGTGAGCGGATCACTTGAGCCTGGGAGGTGGAGGTTGCAGTGAGTGGAGATCACACCACTGCACTCTAATCTGGGCGACAGAGGGAGACACCATCTCAAAACAAAACAAAACAAAACAAAAGAAATAACTACTAGTGGTAAAAATGATCACTTCTTAATAAAATTGCAATCTCCAAAAAAATAGTAAATTTAAATTAATATATATCTAATAAAATCATCTCAAAGTATAGAAAGCAAATATGGACATAACTAACAAGAAAAATAGATCAATTCACAGTCTTAGCATGATATTTTATTTATTTATTTATATATTTTTCTTGAGATGAGATCTGGCTCTGTTGCCCAGGCTAGAGTAAAATGGTATCATCATGGCTCACTGCACGCTCCACCTCCTAGGCTCAAGTGATCCTCCTACCTCAGCCTCCTAAGTAGCTGGGACTATAGGCACGCACCACCACAACCTGGCTAATTAAAACATTTTTTAGTGGAGACAAAGTCTCACTATGTTTCCCAGGCTGGTCTTGAACTCCTGAACTCATGTGATCCTCCTGCCTTGCCTCCCAAAGTGCTGGGTTTACAGGGCATGAGCCACCGCACCTGGCTAGCAAGAAATTTTAACCACTTTTCTCAGAAATTCATAGAAAGGGCAGGCAAAAATCACTAAGACTATAGATGACTAGAACCAGCAACAGTTTAATTAACCAACTTGGCCTAATGGCACCCAATAGCACAGCACCAGCATCTTTAGCCTGATGATGCTTTTCAAGTACTCATGGAAAATTTGTAAAAACGGACCACATGATAGGACCAAAAAAGAAGTCACACCTTTCAAGAGTATTGAAGTCATATAGCAATAGCATTAGCAATAGCATTACAAGTTGCATTCTCCAGGAACATACTCTGAAATGGAATTTTAAGGTAACTTGGGCAAATCTCTATTCTTTGAAACTCAGATTCAAATTAAAATACATATAAGTTGGCAAATAGGGTGTTAATTACAGAAGAAGGGATAGAAGTTTAAAAATCTTTGGAAAGTACTGGAGCATTAGTGATATTTGAGGCATATGGCACGAGTTCTTTTGTTATTTCTCAAAGGGCAAAATAAATTTGAGTAAGAAAGGAAATCTTCTAAATGCTGGAGTTGATTGTGATCTCTACTCTGTAACGTATCCATCTGTGCAACAGCTCTCTGCCCCCGGAAGCTCAAGTCCTACGCATGATCCTCCCACGTACCCAAGTAAATAGTTCAGATCAACTTTCCATCTTGAGTCCAAAACCAAAAAGTTGGAGAGAGCTTTTTCACAATCTGTTCAAGCATCAACAGACCAGAGGAACTTAATCCCCAGAAATGCTGGGCAAAAACAATGCTGCCACTTCCCACTAAGAGCTCGCACAATTTCCATCCAAAAGTCCTACCTCTTGGGGTTGAGCAGTTGATTCTTTCTTTGCAATGTCTCTCAGATACATCCCTCCATTCTCAATTTCTGCCTTCTTAGATAAGGATTCCATATGGCCAATATAAACTATAGTCTTCTGAAAGGCTTCCTTCCCCCCGGATATCTCCACCGCTATATGCTCTGTTTGCAGAGTAGGCCATTTAGACTGTCACATTCATCATTTCATTCTCTTGCTCAGTATCTAATCAGGCTCTAATTTTTTATCCAAGGCTCCATACTGGCTTTCAAAAGTCTGGCCCTTCCTTATCTGTCTGCAATCCTCTGTCCTTGATTCCCACCATGTAGCCTGCACCCTCCCTTAATCTGATTTGCTTTCTCACTGTTGTCCAAACACATAATGTTTTTTCTTGCTCTTAAATAGAACATGATGGGCAAATCTCTATTTACCACCCACTCCTAACATATCCAAATATTACTAAATGAGATTATATGCATGGAAGAATGAGGTCCTCTGACATAGTCAATTCTCACATACTGGTCCCATCCCCATAAACTTCACTGATTACAATTTGGGGTGCACCAGTCACGAGACCTTGACCTCTGCAGAATGTGGAAGGAGGGAAACTGATTTCAAACTTTAATCAGTGGAGTCTTCTAAACCAATCAACCTAAAAGCCCTCACTTCCACTACTCTTTCATTCTGTTTTAATTTCTTCCTAGTATTTATCATAATTTGAAATTGTCTAATTTATGTACTTTTTTTTGGGCGGGGGCAGGGTCTGTCGCCTAGGCTGGAATGCAAAGGCACGATCTTGGCTCACTGCAACCTCTGCCTCCTAGGTTCAAGTGATTCTCATGCCTCAACCTCTTGAGTAGCTGGGATTACAGGCCCCTGCTACCACGCCCAGCTATATTTTGTATTTTCAGTAGAGTCGGGGTTTTGCCTTGTTGGCCAAACTGGTCTCGAACTCCTGGCCCCAAGTGATCTGCCTGCCTTGGCTTCCCAACAGTGCTGGGATTACAGGTGTAAGCCACCATGCCCAGCCTCATGTACTTTTTGATTGTCAATCCCTCCCCACTAGAATGTGAGTTCCACTGCAACAGTGCCCTGTTTTGTCTTGTCTAACACTTATATATATATATCTTATGTAGAAGCTTGCTGAAATTATTTGCCTGAACTTGTTTCATACATGTATTTCTCATTTTTCCACGTAGATATCCTTTTTGTTGGCAGGAATTAAAGGTTGGCAATGAGATAACTGGTTTTGCAATAAGACAGAACTAGATTTTAATTTCATTTATTAGCTGGCTGACTTTGAATAAGTTACTCAACGTTTCTGAGCTGCAGAGGAACAAGGAAAGCACAGTACTTCCCTCGGAGGATTGGTGGGAAGATTTAGTGAGATATTCCTGCAAAGTGCTCATTAGAGTGCCTTAGAGTCATTATGTTAGATTCTTTTAATTTGAAAAAAATTACCTTTAGAAAATATAATATATTTTTATGTCCAGGCCCAGTGGCTCATGCCTGTAATCCCAGCACACTGGGAGGCCGAGGCAGGCGCTTTGCTTGAGGTCAGGAGTTCGACACCAGCCTGGCCACCACGGCAAAACCCCGTCTCTACCAAAAAAAATTCAAAAATTAGCCGGGCATGGCAGTGCATGCCTGTAGTCCTAGCTACTTGAGAGGCTGAGGCACAGGAATTGCTTGAACCCAGGAGGTGGAGGTTGCAGTGAGCCGAGATCACACCATTGAACTCCAGCCTGGGTGACAGAACAAGACTGTCTCAAAAAAAAAAAAAAAGAAAATATAATGCATTTTTAATGTACATTATAATATATACTCTAAAAATATAATGTATGTTTTAATATGTTATAAAGTATATATTATTAAAATATAGTGTATATTTGTAAAAAGAAAATAATATAACAACCTTGAGGTCACCATTCAGGATCAACAACTGCTAACATTTCTTCTTTTTCAGATCATTTAAAATAAATAAAATATTATAGATAAACATAGATAAGTCCCTTTTGCTAAATGTTATTATGATAATGATTATTTCCATCCAGAAATGTTCCTTGAGAATAATAATCATGTCTTTTTTTTTCCATTTGTGCCTTCTTCTATTCTAACCCTTCTAGAACAAATAATGGTATAGGTGCTTTAGGGATATTTGTTGAATTAAATTGAAATGATGGTTTATTTACACTGCAGAAATCTGATTTAAAGAGGATATGAGGCTTCCTGATTTTCAGAGCCAGAAATAAATCTGCAGTGTTTCTAGATCATCATGTAGAAAAGATTTTATTAAGTTTATCAACCCTGTGACAAAGCTGGAGATAAATTCTCTCCCTGCAAGATCTCAGAGAAACAACACAATTTAAAAAAGAAGCAAATAGGGGGATGGGACTTCCATTCCACTCCATCTAGAAAGCCTTTGAAAGCAGCATCCAGTGAGCTAACAGGAGTTAGAATGGCTTCCAGCAGGGAAGAGATGATTAAGAAGAGCTGGTCTGTTCAAGGCAATCTTCTTTTGTGAAGCAAATGAGAGGTAGCAGGATTCTGACAACCAGGTACAGCCTGAAAATCTGGGCGCTGGGGTTGCCAATCTGGGCAGCAGCACTGAAGATAACCAGCACCGAAGCAGGAGTCAGCAGACCCAGGGCACAGTCTAGCGGTGGCTAACGAGCTACAGAACGAGGTGCTTGGCCTCCCCTGGGCTCAGGCTCCTCACCTGTCAAATGAATGGAGTGGAACAGTTGATCTCCTGGGTTCCTGTTAACTGTAAAGTGCTATTATCAGTCCAGTCCGTTTCAGAACTGAGTCTTGCTTCTTCACAGTTTAAAACTGTTTTGGTTCTTTACTTTCATGTGGTTTAAAACAACATACATTGATCATCTTATAGTTTCTGTGTGTCAGGAATCCAGGCATGACTAGATGGGTGCCCTGACTTGGGGCCTTTCACAAGGTTGCAAACAAGGTGACAGAAGAGGCTGCAGTCATCTTGAGGCTGGAGAGAGGGAGGAGCTGCATCCAAGCTCACTCTGGGGGCTATTGGCAGGCTTCAGGTTGTTTCTGCATCCAAGCTCAATCAGGGGGCTATTGGCAGGTCTCCAGCTGTTGGCTGGAGACATCAGTTCCTTGCCACATGGGCTTCTCCATGCGGCTATTTGCAACATGGTAGTTGGTTACCCTCAGAGGGAGAAGGAAAAAACGGTAGGGGCTTGAGTGTTGGGGAAGGGAAGATAAGAAAAAATGGAGTGCCCAAGATGGACACCATAGTCTTTTTTTCTAAGATAATCTCAGAAGTGACGTCTCTTCACTTCTGCCCTTCTTAGAAGTAAGTGAGCCCGGCCCAGCCCCCCTGGGTTCCCTCAGCCCAGCCCGGTCCAGCCCGGTTCCCGGGAGGATGAAGTTCATGTACAAAGAAGAGCATCCGTTCGAGAAACGCCGCTCTGAGGGCGAGAAGATCCGAAAGAAATACCTGGACCGGGTGCCGGTGATAGTAGAAAAGGCTCCCAAAGCTCGGATAGGAGACCTGGACAAAAAGAAATACCTGGTGCCTTCTGATCTCACAGTTGGTCAGTTCTACTTCTTGATCCAGAAGCGAATTCATCTCCGAGCTGAGGATGCCTTGTTTTTCTTTGTCAACAATGTTATTCCACCCACCAGTGCCACAATGGGTCAGCTCTACCAGGAGCACCATGAAGAAGACTTCTTTCTCTACATTGCCTACAGTGACGAAAGTGTCTACGGTCTGTGAAGCTGCTGTCCCTGAGCTGGAGGGGGGCCTTGTTCTACAAAGAGAGAGGTGGCCCCCTTTTCTTGACGTCCTCCTCCTTCAAGCTCAAACACCACCTCCATTATTCAGGACGGGCACTTCTTAATGTTTGAGGCTTTCTCTCCAGCCTTTCTTAGGAGGGGTAATGGTGGAGTTGGCATCTTGTACCTCTCCTTTCTCCTTTCTTCCCCTTTCTCTGCCTGCCTTTCCCATCCTGCTTTAGACTTCTTGATTGTCAGTCTCTGTCACATCCAGTGATTGTTTTGGTTTCTGTTCCCTTTCTGACTGCCCAAGGGGCTCAGAACCCCAGCAATCCCTTCCTTTCACTACCTTCTTTTTTGGGGGTAGTTAGAAGGGACTGAAATTGTGGGGGGAAAGGTAGGAGGCACATCAATAAAGAGGAAACCACCAAGTTGAACTGAAAAAAAAAAAAAAAAGAAGTAAGTGAATAAGTCCAGCCCACTCTCTAGTGGAAGGGATTAGGCAAGGGTATGAATGCCAAAAAGTGGGGATCACTGAGGCCATTTCAGATCCTTACCATAAAAGTAGAAGTAAAACAAGGTTGGATGAAGACACAAGACAAGGAGGAATGTACCAGTGGCAACTGGGATAGGGATACAGGTAGGGTGGTCAACTCATTCTAGTTCTTTGACTTTCTTGTTTTTAGCATTGAAAGTCCTATGTCCCAGAAAACCCTTCGGTCCCTAGCACACCAAGACCGTGGGTCACCCTAGGGGGTGTTCTAACAATTGATAGTTCTCCTCTCCAGAGTGTGTTCTGTCAGTACCACGGAGTGGCTGCTGAAGACAGAATTGTTCTCTGTCATCGTAGCTTCACATAGACAGAGCTAATGTGACCCATGGGACAGGGTCTGCACTGGAATGAGCCATGCATGACTTGTCATAATGAGCAGCATGCCTCTCACTTGGCAGCTCATGGCTTCCCTGGGAAGACCTTCTTGCTGAATCGGTACACAGTTTATTGTGTCATGCAGGGCATTGTTGTTAATGCCACATTGGCTGGCACTGGGGCTGGTGGCTATTGGCATGTCATCCTACAGAAAGGGCACCATGCCATTGTGACAGATGGATTCGTGTGCTGGCATGTCGTGGAATCAACAGGTCCATTAAGTATGAAAGTGATAAGCTGGGAAGGGATTTCAGAACTCATACTGAATCCTAGGACATTTAGCGGTATTGTTGAGGTACTGCTAAGAGCTTCCAACTTTTTTGTTTGTTTCGGTTTTGATTTTGTTTTTGAGACGGAGTCTCGCTCTGTCGCCCAGGCTGGAGTGCGATGGTGTGGTCTCTGCTCCTGCAACTTCCGTCTCCCGGGTTCAAGCAATTCTCCTGCCTCAGCCTTCTGAGTAGCAGGGATTATACGCACATGCCACCGTGCCTGGCTAATTTTTGCATTTTTAATAGAGGCGGGGGTTTCACCACATTGCCCAGGTGGGTCTTGAACTCCTGACCTCAGGTGATCTGCCTGCATTGGCCTCCCAAAGTGCTGGGATTACAGGCATGAGCCACCGCACCTGGCCCCAAGGTTTTTGAGATGAGTTGTTTTGAAAATGAAATGAAGTATACTAATGTTTTTATGAGAGACTGTGCAATAGAATTTGGCATCAAAGAAAAATTCCACCCACTGTTGGTGTTTTCTTCCTCTTAATGGCAACAAATGCCCAGACGGAAGATCATCTCCTTCTTGCCATCAGTACAGGGAATTATGGCAAAACTGAGAGAGAAAGAGAGGGAAAAAAGATCTCAATCTAATTTGATTTTAAATTTCTCCTCTGTTTTGCCTTGTTTATGTGTATGTATATGTGTATGTGTGTGTGTGTGTGTCTGTGTGTGCTCGCGCATGTGTGGCTACATTGGGTGTCAAGTTAACAGAAAAATCCTTGGGTGAAATCTACTTTAAGAAATACTTTTGCTAAAAATAATAAAAATATCTCATACATTGTCACTTTTTTTTAACCTGGGAGTCCACCTCATCCCACTACAATGTGATTCGATTTACTATTGTGACTATTATTCCCTGCACTTTCCCTGGAAACCTTCAGAAATAAACACTTAGTGAAGAAAATGCATATCAGGACTAGAAAAGGGATAGTGTTTAGTTTCAGTGCAATGTTTTTCTTAGAAACAAGAAGGGTGTGGGGAAAAGAGCTAGTAAGGCAAGCATTACGCTGGACAGATGTGATGTGCTAACAGTTCAGGAAGCTCTAGAGGTTTTATTTGGCCTTCTTTAGCCCCTGTGGGGAAAGGAGACAGAAAGAATAATTACAGATAGAAACCACTAAAAGTTGTAAGACTGCGAAGGTAATCACAGAATCTGTGGCCAGGGCAAAGCAATTTCACATAATCTGTTAATTATTCTCTCCTGTGCTTTCTCATCTAGAATCCCACCTTGCAGAGGAAGTAGGGAAGGTAATATTATTAATTCCACCTTATGAGGAAACAAAGGGGTGAAGCACTGTATTAGTCTGTTCTTGCATTGCTATAAAGAACTACCTGAGATTGGGTAATTTGTAAAGTTCCTCGGGCTGTATAGGAAGCATGGCTGGGGAGGCCTCAGGAAACCTACAATCGTGGCGGAAAGCAAAGAGGAAGCAGGCTCCTCTTACACGGCAGGAGCAGGAGGAAGAGAGAACAAAGGGAGGTGATGCGCGCTTTTAAACAATCAGATCTCTTGAGAACTCACTCAGTATCATGAGAACAGCAAGGGGCAAATGTGACCCCATGATCCATTCACCTCCCACCAGGCCCCTCCTCCAACATTGGGGATCACAATTTGACATGAGATTTGAGCAGGGACACAAATCCAAACCACATCAAACACCTTCTGCTGAACATCTCAACTCCCAGCCAGTGCCTCTAGCTGGGCCCAGAGCCCTCACTGGAACACTGCCCTAACCAGAGCTGAGCCACATGTCATTTAGCGCCCAAGTACCCCTTATCTCAGCCCTTAACACTTAACCCCCTTCACTTAATGTGACAAAGGAAAAAATATTTGTCATTTCCAAACCCTCTCTCCTCTAAGGATGTTGAAGGAAGAAGTTCTTTGTGAGGAGGCAAATTGAAGATGCGGAGAGAAGCTCTAAATGGCCTCACAGACAAAAAAGGGAGCTGGAGAGGGGGTGATGCTGAACTACTGGGAAGAGTCATTTCAGGTGGAAAAGGCCCCTGGATAGTGTATCCCACGAGTTGGAATAAATAGAGCAGCATTTTGAAAGGCTGTCATTGGAGAGTCGACCCTGATTGACCTCAGACAGAAGAACAGGGCAGTGTTTCAAGACCCCTTTCCATCCAGAGCAGCCAGGTAAGTGTCCCCGTGTGAGGAGCTGGATGACCTTGTGGCTCATTTTTCCTCCTTTCTCTATTCCTTTTCCTAATGAAATATCAGTTGCATAAAGTGAGATGATAAAACCCTACCCCTACCCATGCAATGATTTGGCCACTTCTGGCCCCAGATTCTAGTGAACTAACACTTTCATCACCAAAGCTTAAAAACTCCAGCTAGCATTAACCTATACTTCCAAATCAAGCAAGTCAAACCTATTAGCAACAGAAACTTGAAGTAAGAGTCTTCGTGCCAATCTCTGACTGAGAAAATAACCTGTTGTAGTTGCTAGCAATTAATCAATGTGTTATTTTGTGTGGGATGCAGGGGCCCTCGTGGTTTCCATAGGTGGTAGCACACTACATTTATTCTAAATAGACAATCAGCTCTCCATCAACCCTCTGCCACAACTAAAGTAGATATGAAGGGACAGTGCAGTGCCCGGAAAAGAGAATGTGTGCTCAGTAATGTGGGGCCAGGGGGACTGCATGCTGCAGCCCCTCCCCCATGGACTGGTGCTAGCTCTGAGTTGCAGAGAAAAATTGGGCTCCCAAATGCCAATGAAGCATCTGCGCCCACTGCAGCAAAACCCTGCACTCCTTCCCTCTGCTTTTTGACTCATTGCAGGAATCTCATTATGAACTCATTTCATCTCTCCAGGGAGCAAGCTGATGGAAGACACTGTTCAAATTGTATTTCGGTGTCTTGAACCTATTTAAAGCAGACTGCTGGGAGGCTATTATCATTTCTGTCATTAAAAGTGGAAATAATGCTAACAATAATATTTTTATCGAGCACTCAAACCATGAATATTTATTGAATAAGTATTATGCCTACCTAGCACTGTATCAGGCACTGTGGGAGCTTTTAAAGCAGCTTGGTGTTTTGCCCCCATCTCAAGAAATTTGCAACATAATTGGAAGCCAAGATAGACTTTAAACTATTTTCAGTAGAGCTGGATGAGACAGTGGAGAGATATCAGCCCAGGGATACAGAAGTCCTGGCTTCTAGCTTTGACCTCACCATTTCCTCACTGTGTGGTATGGAGCAAGATCTGTGGCCTCTGTGTTCTTATTGGTACAGTGATAGATTTATCCTATTTTATTGATTCCACAAATATTGATTAAGCACGTATGTGTCAGGCATCAGAAGGCAGTTACAGAAATCAAATAATCCACATTGTAGTGTGAGCAACAGAAAAGTCAGTAGATAATTGATTATTCTGTGCAAAGTAATAAAACAGAGATTCATTCTTTCAATCTTTCATGCATTCTCTAAGCACTACCGTGTGCTATGCACCCAGGGTGTGCTTTAGGGATGCATCAGTGAACAAAATGGACGAAAGTTCCCTACCTTCACAGATCTTTTTTTTTTTTTTTTTTTTAATTTTATTTTATTTTATTTATTTATTTTTTTGAGACGGAGTCTCGCTCTGTCGCCCAGGCTGGAGTGCAGTGGCGTGATCTCAGCTCACTGCAAGCTCCGCCTCCCAGGTTCCCGCCATTCTCCTGCCTCAGCCTCCCAAGTAGCTGGGACTACAGGCGCCCGCCACCTCGCCCAGCTAGTTTTTTATATTTTTAGTAGAGACGGGGTTTCACTGTGTTAGCCAGGATGGTCTCGATCTCCTGACCTCGTGATCCACCCGTCTCGGCCTCCCAAAGTGCTGGGATTACAGGCTTGAGCCACCGCGCCCGGCCCTTCACAGATCTTATATTCCAGTAGGAAGGAGACAGAAAGTAAATAATAAATAAAAATAAATAGACAAATTGTATAACATGTTAGAAGGTGATAAGTACAAGGAAAACAAGCTAAAAGCAGAGTAGATTGGTAAGTGTGAGGATCAGGTGGAGTGAGTGATATGGTTTGGCTGTGTCCCCACCCAAATCTCATCTTGAATTGTAGCTTCCATAATTCCCACATGTTGTGGGAGGGACCCAGTGGAAGGTAACTGAGTCATGGGGGTGGGTCTTTGCCGTGCTGTTCTTGTGATAATGAATAAATCTCATGAGATCTGACGGTTTTATAAAGGGGAGTTCCCTTGCACATGGCTTCGTCCCTGCTGCCATTCGTGTAAGATGTGACTTTGCTCCTCCCTGCCTTCCACCATGATTGTGAGGCCTCCCCAGTCATGTGGAACTGTGAGTCCATTAAACTTCTTTCCTTTATAAATTACCCAGTCTCAGGTATGTCTTTATTAGTAGCATGAGAACAGACTAATACAGTGAGGAAAGCTGAAAAGGGGAACTTTGAGCAAAGGCTTGAAGAAAATGATAGTCAATCCTGCAAAGAACTGGAGAAAGAAGATTCCAGGCAAAGGATTCAGCCAACACAAGTCCCTATGATGGTGGGGCCTGCAGTATTTGAAGGATGCTGAGGAGGTCGGTGTGGTTGGAACAAGATGGACAAGGAGCAGAGGAGTAAGTGGAGGTAGAGAAGTAATAGGAGGTGGCAGATTGAGTCAGATCCTGTGAGATGCTGGAAAAATACTGGCTTTTAACTCTGTATGAAATGAGGAGCCATGGGAAGGTTCAGAGCAGAGGAGGACACATTCTGACTTATGGAGTATGTAGGAGTGCACCTGACCCCACATCCCCGAGGAGCTCTGACCGTGGACTGAAAGCAGTGGAGTATTTTAGGCACTGGGGAGACATGAGTGCACTTTGAATTTTAGGGGGTTACTTCTGCCAGCAGGGTAGATAGTGAATGGGAGCCAGAAGGCTGGAAGGAAAAAGAGAGCCTCTTCTAATACCCCAGGAGAGAAGCAAGGTGGGCTGAAACTAAAACCATATTAGAGATGGAGTGGGAAGGCTAAACCAAAACCTGTTAGGATAACAGGATTAAAAGACTTTATGACCAATTGTATTAGAGATAAAGGGAGAAGGTGGGCACCAGCTTTGGGCTTGGGCAACTGGATGGATGGTGTCAATCTCCAAACAAGCACAGCTCAGGCTTGGGATGGGGTGGGGTGGCATGGAGTGGGGAAGATGACTTTGTCAGTCTGAGACTTGTTGAATGTGAGGTGCCTGTGGACCATTGTGACAGATATGTTTGGTCGGTAGTTGTTGACAGGCATTGCTGGCGCTTGTCAATACCTGCTTTTCCTCTCCTTCCAGGTTCATGAAAGACTACACTTCACAGTCTCCTTGCAGACGAACAGGGCCATGTGATTTGTTCTGACCAGTGGGATGTACATGACAATGACATGTGCCATGTCTGGGCTGAAGCATTGAATCTTTGGGCAGACCCTGAAGTTCTCTCTTCCCTGGCCCACCTCCACTAAGAAAGGCTCCATGTTCCAGAGAGTGCCTTACCATGCTGGAGCCTCTGTCAACACAGGCGCCTGTTATGGGCTAAACTGTAGCCCTCCCAAATTCCTATGTGGAAGTGACCTCAGAATGTGGCTGTATTTGGAGACAGGGTCTTTAAAGAAGTGGTTAAGGTAAAATGAGTTCATAGGGTGGACCTTAATCTGATAAGACTGCTGTGCTTCTAAGAAGGGGAGGTTAGGACACAGACATGCAGAGGGAAGGCCATATGAAAACAGAGGGAGAAGACGGCCATCTACAAGCCAAGGAGAGAGGCCTCAGAAGACACCAACCCTGCCCATAGCTTGAGCTCAGATTTCCAGCCTGCAGAGGTGTGAGGAAGTTAATTTCTGCTGTGTAAGCCACCCAATCTGTGGAACTCTGTTATGGCAACCCTTATTGACTAATACAGTCCCTGAGTAACAGGGTAGAGGAACACCCCTCCCTCCACCTCCCACTGCTGGTCCATATTGTACCATGTGGGGGGAAAAAAACTTTGATTAGCAAAAAATGGGTCAAAACACTGAATTTGGGGACTTGTTTGTTACGCAGTATAAACTAGTTAATTGTTTAGTATGCAAGGCTGGAATTCAAGAGAGAAAGCTGGGCTGGAGATAGAGCTTTGGGAATTATACACATATAGGTGATATTTGAAGATACAGATGAGAGATTGTTGCCATAGGACTGCAAGAAGGGTGGTGATGTTGGAAAATCTGTGTGATGTCATTAGGGCTCTAGTTTGAGCAATGGTTAAAACATATTGATACAAATAATTTCCCTGAAGTACAGTAGATGAATCAATCTTTTTCAGTGTTTCTGGTGGACAATCTGGAAAAATTATCTAAACATTTTTAACTATATATCTTCATTGCTCAAGCATGCCTACCTTTTGGGATTGTTTTTTCCTAAATGGAGATAGCTGCAAATATTAAGCTGCCAGGGTGTTTGTACAGTTCTGTTTATACCAAGGAAAAACTAGAAGCAATCTGTATGGTAAAAAAAAAAGGAAGGATTTTTTTTTTTTAAATTATAGTGTATCTGCCAAATATAACACTGTGGTCATTAAAAACAATGTTTAGGGGATTTTAAAAGTTTGAGGTGAAATTCACATGCCATAAAAATAACCATTTTAAGCCGGGTGCAGTGGCTCCCAGCACTTTCGGAGGCCAAGGCAGGCAGATCACGAGATCAGGAGATTGAGACCATCCTGGCTAACACAGTGAAACCCCATCTCTACTAAAAATACAAAAAAATTAGCCAGGCAGTGGTGGCGGGTGCCTGTAGTCCCAGCTACTCGGGAGGCTGAGGCAGGAGAATGGTGTGAACCTAGGAGGCGGAGCTTGCAGTGAGCTGAGATTGTGCCACTGCACTCCAGCAGCCTGGGCGACAGAGAGACACATTTCATTCCATCTCAAAAAAAAAAAAAAAAAAACCAAAAAAAAACATTTTAAAGTGAACAACCTAGTGGCAGTTAGCACATTTACACTTTGCACAACTAATACCTTAATCTAGTTTCAAAACATTTTTATCATCCCAAAAGGAAACCCGCAAACATTAAGCCATTACTTCTCATTTCCCCATCCCTCCAGCTCCTGACAACCACTTACCTTGATTTCTGTCTCTATGGATTTGCTTATCATGGATATGTCAAATCAATGGAACCATAGGAACCATATGATATTTGAGCTTTTGTGCCTCACTTCAGAGTGTTTTATAGGTTTATTCATGTTGTAGAGCATGTATTAGTTTATTATTTCTTAATACAGCTGAATAATATTCCATTGTATGTATATACCACAATTTGTTTATCCCTTCATCCATTGATGAACATGTGGGTTGTTTCCACTTTTTGGCTATTGTGAATAGTGCTGCGAACATGGATGTTCATGTATTTGAGTACCTGTTTTTAATTCATGTGAGTGTATACCTAGGAGCAGAATTGCTAGGTCATACATTAACTTTTTGAGGAACCAAAAAGAAACTGTTTTCTGCAGCAGCTGAACCATTTTACACTCCCAAAACCAATGTATGAGGGCTCCAATCTCTCCACATTCTTACCAACACTTATTTTCTGTGTTTAATTTAATTTTATTTTTGAGATAGCGTCTTGCTGTGTCACCCAGGCTGGAGTGCAGTGGTGTGATCATAGTTCACTGCAAACTCAAACTCCTGAGCTCAAGCAATCCTCCAGCCTCAGCCTCCCAAGTAGCAGGGACTACAGATGTGCACCACCATGCCTGGCTAATTTTTCAAATTTTTTGTAGAGACAGGGTCTCACTATATTGCTCAGACTGGTCTCAAACTTCTGGCCTCATGAAATGATCCTCCCACCTTGGCTTCCCGAAATGTTGAGATTACAGGCATGAGTCATCATGTCCAGCCTATTTTCTATCTTTAAAAAAAAGATTTATAATAGCCATTCTAGTAGATGTGAAGTGGTATCATCTTGTGGTTTTGATTTGCATTTCCCTAATGACTAATGCTACCGAGCATCTTTTTGTGTGCTTCTTGGCCATTTGTGTAGCTTCTTTAGAGAAATCTCTATTCAAGTCCTGTCTCTATTTTTTTAGTTTCACTGTTTTACCTTTTGTTGTTGAGCTGTAGGAGTTCTTTACATATTCTGGATACTAGACATATGATTTGCAAATATTTTCTCCCATTTTTGTATGCTGTCTTTTTACTTTCTTTTGCAGGGAGATATCTATTCAGTTGTCTCAGTGGGGGAATTGGTAATAATGTGAAAGTCATTCACAATATATTCAGTGGAAAAAAACATGATACATAAGTGTCCAGTATAAAAATGGTCCCATTTTCCCTAAAATCTACATATATGGTTATGTAAACTAAATATCACCTTTTTCCACATGTAATACTTATTCTTATGCTGAATTGTACAGATGACTAAGTAGCTCTTGAATTTTCTGAGAAAGAGCCTGCTAATTTAGGTATCATTGAACAATACAATAAAGTGGGTTTACACTTCACATCCTTAAGCAAGCACTGATCCATCAGTCAGGTCTAGTTTTGAAAATCCTTTTTTTTTTTCCTACCTTGATGCCAATAGGATTTTTTTTTTTTTTTTTTTTTTTTTTTTTTGCCATTCATCTTTAATACAACACTCAACATCCCTGACCTCTGTACACTTTCTCCTGGCTTTCCCTCTGGCCCCAAACGCATTGGTATCCCCTTTAATTATGTAGAATAATCCTCTGTTTCAGCTTCTAGCTCCAAATTTGCATTACCACTCCCATTGTAGTGTTTCACAAAGGGATCTTCTGTTACCAGCATCCTTTCTCCGACCCCTTAATAGGGTAGCAATGGGTAACAATAGCAATGACAACTTTTTTTATGTGACATATAGTAAAAAGTGCTGGAAAAATCTATAGTCACAATTACTTTCTCTAGGCAGTGGGATCACAGGTGATATAATTTTCCTGCTTTTGCTTATTTGTGTTTTATTCAATAAACATACATTAACTTTGAAATAAGGAAATGTTATTTAAAAACAAATCCCCAATGGAAAAACAGTAACCAGAAGTAATGTCTTTCCTCTGTTTCTTAAAACTCTACTAAATAATAAAGAGTAAATAAATTTTTTAAAAAGGGATAAACTCACAAATACCAAAAAAAAAAAAATGGAGATGAAGCAAGAATAAACAGATTTCAGGATATTTTTGGGAAATGGCAGGAAGATGGAAGAGTAGCAGCTGATTAGCAAAGAAGGCCACACCACAGTGCCTGTGGGATTAGGAGGGCTGATTCATTCCATGGAGCCTTCAAAGCTCTGAGTGAAAATTAATACTCATTCTAGAATTCTCTACCTACCCCAAATTATCAATCAATAGTGGGGTGGTATAATAAAGATCTTTTTAGACACACAACCACTCCCCAAAAAACACCTTTCCCAGGAAGGTAATCAAGGATATGCTCCATAAGAACAAGGTGGTAATCCAAAAAAGGGGAAACATGGGATCAAGGAGAAAACACAAGAGAGCAGTAAAGGGAATTCCCAGATGAGGTGAGGGAGGTAGAGATGGGAACAGAAGGACAGAAGGCTTCAGGAGGTCAATCCAGAGTCCTCCTAAATGGGAGAGAAAATAGGACTGACATGTTTGAGTACATGAGAATGGAATGAAAGCATACGTGACAGTAATGCTGGGACATTTGGGAACTACTAATGGGAGGTTCCTAGAAAACTAAGCAAATTCTACATAAGAATCAAATGGCATCATAGCAAACTGTGCAGTTCAAGAGGAATCAGAATTTGCATATTCATTTAACAGTTCTTCATTGAGCTCTGTGTGCTTTACCCAGCCTGCAGCAGTGAAGAAAACAAACCAAATGCTTGCTTTTATGGATCTGATATTCTAGTGTGTAGGGAAGGGGGACTGACAAAACATTTTTTTACATGTTGCTATTTCTGAAACTGGGATGCAACATATAATTGATGGTATGTCGTGCTTAATTGGAAACATTTTGTCTTCTTAGTAGTATATAAAATAATAGTACAGGTTACCAGAGGCTAGGAGAGGTAGTGGGTGGGCAGGGGTGGGGGGTGGGTGGAAGGGGAAGTTTGTTAAGGGGTACCAAAAACAGTAGAAAGAATGAATAGATCTAGTATTTGATAGCACAAGAGGGTCATGATAGTCAATAATAGTTTGATTATACACTTAAAAATAACTAAAAGAATGGCTGGGCGCAGTGGCTCAGGTCTGTAATCCCAGCATTTTGGGAGGCCGAAGCTGGCGGATCACCTGAGGTCAGGAGTTCCAGACCAGCCTGACCAACACGTAGAAACCCCGTTTCCATCCACTAAAGATACAAAATTAGCCAAGCATGGTGCACATGCCTGTAATCCCAGCTGCTTGGGAGGCTGAGGCAGGAGAATTGCTTGAACCTGGGAGGCAGAGGTTGCAGTGAGCCAAGATCACACCATTGCACTCTAGCCTGGGCAACAAGAGCAAAACTCTGTCTCACAAAAAAAAAAAAAAAAAAAAAAAAAAAAAAAAAAAAAAAATACAGCAACAACAAAAAACTAAAAGAGCATAATTAGATTGTTCATAATACATAGAATAAATGCTTGAGGGGGGATGGATACCCATTTTCCATGATGTGCTTACTTCACATTGCATGCCTGAATCAAAATATCTGATGTACCCCATAAATATATACACCTATTATGTACCCACAAAATAATATATTTTACAATTGATGACAATCTTACATTTGATGAAATACGGTTATAGGTTATAATAGTCACAATAATATAAAAAATAACTATTGGCTGGGCACAGTGGTTCATGCCTCCCAGCACTTTGAGAGGCCAAAGTGGGTGAATCGCCTTAGCTCAGGAGTTTGAGATCAGACTGGGTAACATGGTGAAACTCCATCTCTACAAAAAAATACAAAAATTAGCCAGGTGTGGTGGCATATGCCTGTAGTGCCAGCTACTCAGGAGGCTGAGATGGGAAGATGGCTTCAGACTGGGAGGTTGAGACTGAAGTGAGCTGGAATCAGGCCACTATACTCCAGCCTGGGCGACAGAGCAAGACCCTGTCTCAAACAAACAAACAACTATTAATTGAAGCAAAACTTCTGATACATCATGATGGTGGGGGATGGGGAGAATGAGAGCAAAGGCAGTATAAATGAGCAAATTTCTCCTCTGCCCTTGGGGGACGTCAGCAGATAATGCTGAAAATGGAAATAACGTATGCTTGCTATTCAAATCATTGACATAGGTAATAGGGAATTAGAAGAGTCAAGATTAATTCCCCCTCAACTGGGGGTGGAGAAGGGTTGAGCAGGAGACTGCTGTTTACCAGCAAAAGCCTCTTCATACCTTCTTGCTTATTAACCATGTAATACATTTATTTGATTAAAATGAGAATGAATTAAAAAAAAAGACTATGTGTCTTAGATTGTATTCCCTAAAAGCAGAGGCCAAGGCAGGAATTCAGGTGTGAGAAATGTACCGAGGGCACCGGGCACAGTGGCTCATGCCTGTAATCCCAGCGCTTTGGGAGGCTGAGGCAGGATCACTTCAGGTCAAGAGTTTGGGACCAGCCTGGCCAAAATGGTGAAACCCTGTCTCTACTAAAAATACAAAAATTAGCCGGGCGTGATGGTGTGCACATGTAATCCCAGCTACTGGGGAGGCTGAGACAGGAGATTCGCTTGAACCCAGGAGGCAGAGGTTGCAGTGAGCCGAGATTGCGCCATTGCACTCCAGCCTGGGTGACAGAGCAAGAGTCCATCAAAAAAAAAAAAAAAAAAAAAAAAAAAAAAGAAAGGAATATACTGAGGGAAGGCTCTTCAGGAAAATTGTAAGGGGGCAAGAAAAGCAGATACGGAAGGGGAAGAGCTGAGCACTGTGTGGCCTCAGGTAAACGCTAGGCTTGGCGGATCTCTGGGGAGCCTGGGCTCAGAAATTGCTCTGCAGAGCTGTCCTACCTTGCGGCAGAAGTGTATCAGTTAGTGCATGCCTGACTCCAGGGTGGGATGTAACTTCCCATGCATTTCAGGGTGAAGGTGCTTTGTCATTCAAGGGCAATCCTCCAGGACTATAACAGGTATAAGTCATTAGATACCACTCACAGCAGCTGGGAGATGAGGCCACTGGCTGCATCAGTGGCATCCACTCCACCATGCCATAAATCTCAAGGACAAATGTACAAATCTGTGTTACTCAGGCTTCTTTTGGTTGCAAGTGACAGAGAGCCACCCTCAACTAACCTAAGGATAAACAGTCTCTGGAGGAGTTTTATTTTATTTGAGACAGGTTCTCACTCTGTCACCCAGGCTGGAGTGCAGTGGCACAAACATGGCTCACTGCAGTCTCATCCTCCAGGGCTCAAGCGATCCTCCCACCTCAGCCTCCCAAGTAGGTGGAACCACAGGTGCATGCCACCATGCCCAGCTCATTTTAAATTTTGATTGAAGAGGGAAGGGTCTACTATATTGCCCAGGCTGATCTCAAACTCCTGGCCTCAAGTGATGGGAGGGTTTTTATGGACTCAGGTAATTAAAAATCAGACTTAGCTGCAGTCAGCGCTCAAATAATGTCACCTGAGGTCCATCTATCTTTTCCTAGCTCAGGTAGGCTCTTTCATCATGATGATAATGATGATACCCCACAGCCCAAGATTCCCCTCCTGCTGGTTTAGCAATCCCAGTGGAAAGAGAAGGTTTCTCGTACCTCTGGCAGAAAAGTACCAGGGAGGTTATCGACTGGCCCCTTTAAGGCATATGCCTCTATGCCTATCTTGTAGCCAACTACTTCAGGGCTGGGGATTGGGGCGGGGTGGTGGGGAGGTGCGGAGGGGTTAAGAAGAGGAACCCAAGTACTCTGATTGTGGTAATGGGGCAGTGGCAACTCTATCCAAACCACACGTAAAGAATTTCCCATAGAAAAGAGGGATTCAATTACCAGAAGGAGAAAGGGATGTCAAATGGAGAAAACAAACACACAAACAAAACAGTAATCATCCAGTACCACTCATTTTTCTAATTCTTCTTCTTCTCCTGTGATCAGACCCTTAATTATCAGAGGAGAGGAGACTTCACAACTTTATTCACTCTATCCACACAGTTCAGGAGTAATATCCACTCTCCTAACCCTGGCGACCATCTTTAAGAAGCCCAGGGAACAGATGGGAAGTACTATTTGTGACTCTGCTTAGTTGGTCTCAACTCTGTTTTATGCCGAGGAGCCCTAGGGAGAGAAGGGGGTTTATGGAAGGTCAAAACAGAAGTAACGATTTTTTTGACCCAATGATAAGATGATAAATTTAGCTATGAGGTCTTGAATCAGGATGTGATGACCTTTTCAGTGTTCAAGATGTGTGTCCTGCCAACCTGACTATTAACACGAATTGAGGGAAGCCTGGGGGCTGGGAGAATGAAATGTCCTATCATGATACTTTCAGCAATTACAGTTTAGCTAAACAGGACACATGCCTTTTTTTCTTTAGCATTAAAACTGTTTTAATGAAATAGAGGATGACATTTCTGAAAAGAATATATAATTTACTTCTACAATAGATTTTTTTCTTATTCACATGAATATTTCTTAGCTCAGAATCCCTAAGCTGCGTTTAGTAAGTGAACATTATACCTTGCATCAAAATTAGATTCTGATTTAGACTTTAAACATCCACTTCCCTGTAATCTTGCTCCTCCAAACTTATTATATTATTATGATTCTTTTGAGACAGAGTCTCACCCTGTGGCCCAGGCTGGAGTGCAGTGGTGCAATCTTGGTTCACTCAATCTCGGCCTCCTGGGTTTGAGTGATTCTCCTGCCTCAGCCTCCCAAGTAGCTGGGATTACAGGGGCATGCCACCACACCCAGCTAATTTTTTGTATCTTTAGTAGAGACGAGGTTTCATCATGTTGGCCAGGCTGGTCTCAAACACCTGACCTCATGATCTGCTCACCTCAGCCTCTCAAAGTGTTGGGATTACAGGCGTCAGCCACAGCGCCCGGCCCCAAACCTATTTCTATCTCAAGTCTGTACCTTGCGGGACAAACAGGAAAAAGTAAAAATTGAATTTTAATAAAGTCATTATATAAAAAGTCAATTCTGAAAAGCAGAATGACAGATAAGTGTCAAATGCTGCACAATGGCACTTTCTAGTGTAGGCAGACAGGAAGGCCATGGAGATTTTCACCTCTGGAGGGGTGGTGTAGGCTGAAGACTACTTTCAACAGAATCATCTGGGATGCTTGTTTAAAAGGCAGATGCCAGGGGACACACCCCAGACCTAATGAAACACAACCTCTGGGGATGGGTCCAGGTATTTACACGTCTAAAAACTGTCCCAGGCTGGGCATGGTGGCTCGTGCCTGTAATCCCAGCACTTTGGGAGGCTGAGGCAGGTGGATCATTTGAGGTCAGGAGCTTGAGACCAGCCTGGCCAATGTGGTGAGACCCCTGTCTCTACTAAAAATACAAACATTAGCTGGGCATGGTGGCAGGCACCTGTAATCCCAGCTACTTGGGAGGCTGAGGCAGGAGAATTGGTTGAACCCAGGAGGCGGAGGTTGCAGTAAACCAAGATCAGGCCACTGCACTCCAGCTTGGGCAATAGAGCCAGACTCTGTCTCAAAATAAATAAATAAATAAAAAGTATCCCAGACCAGGTGTGGTGGCTCATGCCTATAATCTCAGCACATTGGGAGGCCAAGATGGGTAGATCACTTGAGCCCAGGAATTGGAGACCAGCCTGGGCAACATGGCAAAACCCTGTCTCTCAAAAAAAAAAAAAAAAAAAAAAGAAAAAAGAAAAAAAAATTAGCTGAGCATGGTGGTGCATATCTGTAGTAGTAGCTACTCTGGAGGCTAAGGTGGGAGGATCACCTGAGCCTGGGGAAGTCAAGGTTACAGTGAGCTGAGATCGCACCACTGTACTCCAACCTGAGCACCAGAGTGAGACACTGCCTCAAAAAAAAAAAAAAAAAAAAAAAAAATTGTACCTCAGGTCGTTCTGGTGCACATTAATACATTAATGCTTAGAACTGTCACCCCAAACAGAAAGCCATTGCGGTAGAACTGTAGCTTTGGTACCTGACTGCACATGGCATCTTATAGGCACTTAAATTTTAAAGCTGCTTTGGAAAGCTAAACCTTTGTAAGGACAGATAAAGAAATTAGCAATACAGTTGCAGTGTCATTCTTCCTAATCTGATCATTTTGTAAAAAGAGGGCAAGGAATGCTTAGCATGTGATTAGTATATTTAAAGAGAATGTACTGTTTGATGAGGAAACACCTTGAGTTTCAAAGGATAAAAGAAATGAAAGAATTGAGGGATACTTAAAAATGCTTTCCTTTGAAAAGTGTATTTAAAGTATCACTTGAGTATTCAAACTTTCTGCTAGCCAGCATCATAAGATTGTGTATATAACCACACTAAATCTGTTATGGAACAGCTCCATCTCAGAGCAGTGCCAAATCAAAGAAACATTCACAATCAAAATGCTACCTGCTCCCCAGTGTCACTCCACTGAAATCTTGTGGAGGTAAGCTCTCGGACGTCTCATTGGTTGGCAGTGCTCTCCTGTACTGCTGGCTGATTGATAGGAAAGTGTGTTTTATTTGTGTCTCATGGAGATTTATAATTTCTAACCCAGCCTCAGTACCCTTTTGCAGTCTGGATTCACTTTCAGTAAATTCCATCTAGCATGAAAAGAGAGCTGTTGGTCAGCTTTGTATTTCTGATTCTGCCACTGCTGTTCCCTGGGGAACCTGATAAAATGTCACTCTCGGTAGCCATGGCTTCAGTTACATATGGCTGGCCAAGGCACATCCAAGGTAAAAGGCAACACTTTTGCATTTACAAGCCACTCATATGCTGTCTGCTGGCTGTTCATTTTACTAAGGACGGAACATTCTGGTACAAGTGGGAGCTCAGTTGAGTGTTACAGGGGTGAATAAAAGAGAAATCAAGCCATTTGCCTCTGTTTGCTTAGTAAATAAAGTGTAAGAATGCATTGTATTCTGGTGCCATGTCCATTCACAAGATCAGCTGTATCCACTTCAAAATGACCGACTTCTGTTGTTACTGGATCTGAACGATGAATTCAGTCTCTCTCTCTCCCAATGTCACCAACTACTCATAACCAACATCTCCCAAAATTGAGCCCAGTGGCTGTCAGAGAAACCTGGCAAGTGTTCACCAGTAGTTCTTTGAGAAAATTATCCCCATTTTTAGACAAACAACTCAAGGTGCATTATCAACTGATGGTATGGCTTTAAAAGCTTTGTGCTGAAAAAGAAAAGTAAAGAAACAGCTTCATCCTCACATTCAAATGAAAGAAACAGCATCTGGGTATCAGACTTTCTTAGAAATCCCGAGAGGGAGCCTGCTCGGTGCTGCTTAGATTTGATATTTGCTAATCATCCCAGGACCTCATGGGCCACAGGTGTCCTGTACTTGACCAGACCTGCCCTGCATGGGAAAGGGGAAGAAGTCTAAGGGGAGATTCCCCATCACCGTCCCTTTTGCCAACATCCAGAAAGGAACCAAGTGCTCCAGAAAGAGCCCGGGGATGGCAAGACATGTCCGTTCTGTCTTTTCAATTCTAAGTCAATCAACAAGCAAGACATTTACTTATTAATTGGCTAGTTGGTTGGTTTTAGAATTTTAGAAATTGTAATACTTGTTTGTATTCTTTTCAAATAATACAGAGGTATATACAGCAAAAAACTAAAGTCTGCAATTTATCACCTCACATCCCATTCTCCTCCTCAAAAATGACCAATTTAATGTTGGTTGTTCTAGACCTTTTTCTTTACAGTAAAACTATCAAGACTTTTATTTGTACTAGTGCTTTTGAAAAAATGATTTTATTTTATTTTTGAGACAGGGTCTCACTTTGTTGCCCAGGCTGGTCTTGAATGCCTGGGCTCAAGCTATTCCTCCTGCCTCAAGCCTCCAATTTAGGACTACAGCTGGCACCACTGCACCTGGCTTGTACCAGTGCTTTTTCACAAAGCTTGTTGACTTCAGCAAAGCATGGGTATTTTCTTTTTAAAAATGTTTAAAATATATATATATTTTTTGAGACACAGTTTCACTCTATTGCCCAAGCTGGAGTGCGGTGGTGTGATCTTGGCTCACTGCAACCTTCGCCTCCTGGGTTCAAGTGATTATTATGCCTCAGCCTCCTGAGTAACTGTGACTACAGGTGCGTGCCACTATGCCCAGCTAATTTTTGTATTTTTAGTAAAGATGGAGTTTTGCCATGTTGGCCAGACTGGTCTCGAACTCCTGACCTCAAGTGATCTGCCTGCCTCGGTCTCCCAAAAAAACATTGAATTGTCAAATAAAAAGAGACTGTATTCAGGTGTACAATGTGATGATTTGACATATATGTACATTGTGTAATGGTTACTACGGTCAAATTAATTAACACATCCATCACCACCCATGCTATTCATTAGATCCCAGAACTTGTTCATGTTATAACTGAAAATTTGTACCCTTTGGCCAACATCTCCCATTTTCCCCACTCCCCACCCCCTGGCAACTTCTGTTCAACTCTCTGCTTCTGTGAGTTCAACTTTTTTAGATTCCACTTGTGAGATCATGCAGTGTTTGTCTTTCTGGGCCTGGCTTGAGATTGACCTGACTCAGTGAGTGAGGAGTGCAGTAGTCTTTTCAGGCTTCTAGATTCCAGATCTAGAAGAGTCATTATTCCAGTTGCTATGCCTGTTGCAACAAAACTACCCTATAACTTTACGGCTTGAAACAATAGGGCATTAATTTTGCTCACAAATTGCTATTTGGGCAGGGCTGAGCAGGGATAAGAAAGTGCTCCACCCACACACGCTGGGGTGTGTCAAGGCTGGAATCGTCTGAAGTCTCACTCACTCCCAGGTCTGGTGGGTGCTGCCAGCTGGAAGCTGTGACCTTAGCAGGGACTGTCAGCTGGAACAACCACACATGGCCTCTCTATGTGGCCTGGGGTTCCCCACAGCATGGTGGCTGGGCTCCAAAGCTTGGCATCTTGAGAAAGAGAGAACCAGGCAGAAGCAATATTGCTTTTTATAACCCAGCCTTGCAGAAGCTGTACAGGATCTCATCTGCTGCACTCTATTCACTAAAGCTGTCAGAAAGCCCTACCAGTTTCAGAGGAAGGGAAAGTAGACTCCACTCCTTAATAGGGAGTGAAAAGTTCAGGAAAAGAACATGGGACCAGAAATATTGGAAATATGGCTCTGGCCATTTTTTGAAAATATGATTTACCATATTTGTGACACTGAATCAGGGCTATAAAAGTTGATGCACTTCCTCTCTGTCGAATGGGCTCTAGCACTCTGGAGTCTACTTAAACCTGGGAGGGGACTGTGGCCAGGCTAAAAGGGTGAGGACCGAATTTCATCACCACACCAGATCCCTAAGAGGCTGGGGAAGGCAGGGCAGAAGAAATGAAGTAGGGTGAGGGGTGGAGGGAGCTGACAATAGCTTTTCCTTCTGCGCTCACAGCTACACTGACCATTTAACATTCTAATAGGAGAAGGCTGGCATTTGTTGCAGGCATTTTGTTTATAATCGAATCCCACTGCCTGAACACACGGGCAGCACAGTTCCAAGTATGGTACCAATATCGAGATGGATAAGGCTCATCACAGCTCAAGATTAACTATAAATTCCTAATGTGTTCAGGTAAGATGCATCTCTACCTCCCGGCAGACAAAGAGGCAAACACAATGATCCATGAAAGAAAGCAACAGAGATGCTGCCCAAGTGAAATGAGCCTTGATATGTCACCTTCCTCACCTTGTGTTTTGTAGCCATACCTCCAGACTTCCAGATCTCTGCCTGAGGTTTACTGATGGTTTCTTTCAGGGATCATTAAAAGTGATTTGTGGGCCAGCAAGGCTTTTGTTTTCCATGCTGAGGATTCAGTTTATAGCACGCAGCTTGGGAAGGGGTGCCTGGAGGACGGCATCCCCATCCAGGAAATCTACTCCGGGAAGGCCAAGAGGGCTTCAACAGTCTACAGGTAATCCATGATGCTTCAGTGGGGATGGGGTGAGGGTAGATGGGGGCCCAGGAAGTGGCTGCCTCTTTTCCCTCCTGTCAGGCTGCTCTCTATAGAAGAGGCCCTGGGGCCAGGCACGGTGGCTCACGCCTGTAATCCCAGCACTTTGGGAGCCGAGGCGGGTGGATCATGAGGTCAGGAGTTCAAGACCAGACTGGCCAACATAGTGAAACCCTGTCTCTGCTAAAAATACAAAAATAAATACATAAATAAAATGAAAAAAATAAAAAATACAAAAATACAAAAAATTAGCCAGGTGTGGTAGTGGGCACCTGTTATCCCAGCTACTCAGGAGGCTGAGGCAGGAGAGTCACTTGAACCCTGGAGGTGGAGGTTGCAGTGAGCGGAGATTACGCCACTGCACCCTAGCCTGGGCAACAGTGTAAGACTCTGTCTCAAAAAACAAAAAAAAAAAAGAAAGAAAAAGAAAAAAGAAGAGGCCCTGAGACACAGGGCTTTGAGCAGCCTACATTCGGGACCCAAAGAAGCCAATGCTGCAGGAAGGTGAGTTCTTCCTCAGAGGACCAGGCTACGGGCTACCCAAGGAAACTTTGGAGCATTTTCTTTCTTCCATTGCTAGAATCAGCTTGCTTCTCTGTGTCCCTCCTGGCCTTTTCTTTCCTCTTGGGCGGTACTATCATTTACAAATGAATAGATCACTTGGACTTTGCAGATGCTTGGACTAAGTTACTACACACACATCAAGCACCAAAGTGCTGTCTGAAGACGCCAGTGCTCCCTTCGGGCCAGCTTTGCACGCTGGGATGTACACTTTTAGATTGCCCACCCTCAGAGAGAAGGCTCTCTCCCCAGAATCCTCTAAGGGCAGAGCCAGAAGGCCCAGCTGCCCAATTACTTTCTCTTCCTCTTCTCCCTCTATAATTTTAATCAGCAAAAATATTGAAGAAGAGTAATTGGGGTTGAAAATAATGGCAAACACTACAATTACTTTTGCACTAACCTAATACTTGCACAGCACCTCCTTAATCCATGGAGTGATGCTGGTCCTTGTATTTGTTTTTATTTTATTTACTTTTGTTTATTGGTTTTTTGAGGCAGAATCTTACTCTGTTGCCCAGGCTATAGTGCAGTGGCATGATCTTGGCTCACTGCAACCCCCACCCCTTAGGGTGTAATTCTCTGATTCAAGTAATTCTCATGCCTCAGCCTCCTGAGTGGCTGGGACTACAGGCACTCACCACACGCCTAGCTAATTTTTGTAGTTTTTAGTAGAGACAGGGTTTCACCATGTTGACCAGGCTGGTCTCGAACTCCTGATCTCAGGTGATCCACCCCCCTCGGACTCCCAAAGTGCTAGGATTACAGGCGTGAGCCACCATGCCCAGCACACATCTACCTCTCTACTTCTATCTCTATCATCTATATCTCCTACCGGTTCAATTTCTCTGGAAAACTCTGAGATAAACTGGCATCTACTGAAAAAGAATGAAGTGGAGCCAGTTCACAGTCCACAGAAAGGTTGACTGAATTTCCCTATCTCTCTTGTCACTCTGTTCTCCAACCCCTAACCCCTAGGACCTTCTCTGCAGCCTTCCTCCAGCACATCTTTCCTGCCCCTGAGATCTCTCTTACCCTCTTCCCTCCTCCCCTCTGCTGGTCTCTCTTGGAGTCAACCTAGGCCTTTCCCACAGAGATTCACCCAGCCTGGTGTCTCTGCCTCCACTGAGTAGCTCCATCTGCCCAGGTGTGGGATGGAGACAAAGGACAGTTGGACTGAGACAGCCAATAAAAAGAGCTCCCTGGAAAATTTCCATCCGGCCTGCACATTGGGAGGATGGGGTGAGGCCTCAGGAAGTTTGTGCCATTTGCAGTGGGGAGGATCCTGGCCTCTCCTGTTCCTGGGTGGTGACCTGAAATGCAATCTGTAAGACAGGGGCCTGTTAACAGGAACCCCTCTTGCTTTGCTGAGAGTCTTTTTCCTTTTCCCTCAATAAATTCTATAACTCCTCACCCTTCAAAGTGTCTGCATGCCTGATCTTTCCTGGTTATGTGACAAGAACCTACAACAGGACCTGCTGAGTGGACAAGACACACCTGAGTATCGGGCAAGAGTGAGGGAAAAGGGCACTCATATCTTCATTATTCTGTATTCTAATTAAACTTTCCCAAACAACTTTTACATTTAAATGACTTAAACACTTCTGAAATCTCTATAACAACCTATACGGTTTTCCTTATTTTACCCTTATAAAGTAGATTGGTTAGATGTTATCCTTTTTTTTTTTAGAGATGAGAAAGCCAACAATTAGAGAAATTAAACATTATATCCATGATCTCACTATAGGTCTTACTTTACTAATTAGAAAGCTGGAGTTACAACCTAAGGTTTCTGACCCCACCACACGATGCTGGCTCTTTAGAAAAGGGAACATACTTGGTTCACATTCATTAATTCATTTAACAAACGTGCATGCATAGACTAGGGATCCAGTACGGACTGAATATAAAAGTTGAAGAAGACACAGTCCCTGCCTTCAAGGAGCTCACAGTACAAGGAAGGAGAGTGGGAGCTGTTCTAGAGATGCGACACCCCTTGGTTTTCTCTCCACTGTTAGGAGGAAGGCAATTTGCAGAGCGCCCTTCCCTAGGTGTCTTCTTCCACCCACCCTCCCCTCCTTTCTCCTGGAATATTGTTGGCACAGCTTGCCCCAAATCTTGTGGCTGTGTGTGTCAGGGACCCCGCTGATCATCTCATAGCTCTCCATGAAAGGTGTGGAGGCAGAGATCCAGAGACAATGGCATTCTACAGACACATACACAGGCTGTGGTCAGGAGGATTGCTCTGTGGGTCCCTGAGGGCAGGGAAACCAGCCTTGGAAGGAAAGGAAGTCCAGTGCAAGAACAGCCTCAGGGCAGCTAGGGAAAGAGGGCTCCCAAACTCTCTAGAACATCGTGGACTCTCCCCAAACTTACTGTTTCTCTTCCCACTTTTTCTCCTATTAGTTTAAAAGTCATTAAAAGAGATAATTAAAAACAGAGGAGATGATTTTCAAAAGAAATAAGAAGGGGATAAAAAATAATGTAAGGCAATAAAATGATTGAAAAAAGTATTTCAAAAGGCTCAAATTAGATAACAGCAATTATAAAAAATGAGAACAAATTTGAAAGATTAACAATTAAAAATAGATATAAAATGGCTTAAAGTATAAAGTCATAATTAGTAGTATAAAACAAAATTGTAAGTAATGTTATAAATTAAAATAATTGATTATACATTTTAAAGATGAATAATTAAAAAGTAAAGATAAATAGTATTAAGTTAAAAACCATAATTAATTAAAATAATATTTTAGAAAAGATGAGTATACCCATAGAGAAATGGACAAAGAACATGAATTGACATATGACGAAATACAAATAAAAATATGTATGTAAAAAATGTTCAACCTTGCTAATAATAAAATAAATGCATATTAAAACTTTGAGCTATTGATCTCTGCTTACCAAATTGGCAACGGTTTGAAAAATGATGTATTCAGTGTCATTAGGGATACGGGAAACAACTGTTGTATATCCCTGAACCATAAATTGTTTCAGCATACAGACGCAAGACACATGAGAGAGCTGACACTGTGCATACTCTTGTTGTCCCCAGTAATTTCATTGCTAGGAACTTATCCTAGGGGATAATCATGAATATGCACAGTGAGTTGCCTGCAAGAATCTTCATCAACATAATTGTTAATAATGTTAATGTTTTGGGCCAGGTGCGGTGGCTCACGCCTATAATCCTAACACTTTGGGAGGCTGAGGTGGGCCGAACACTTAAGAAGAGGAGATGGAGACCATCCTGGCCAACATGGTGAACCCCATCTCTACTAAAAATACAAAAAATTAGCCTGGCGTAGTGGCACATGCCTGTAGTCCCAGCTACTTGGGAGGCTAAGGTGGAAGAATCACTTGAACCTGGGAGGTGGAGCTTACAGTGAGCCGAGATCGTGCCACTACACTCCGGCCTGGGTGACAGAGCAAGACCCTGTTTCAAAATAAATAAATAAATAAATAAAGGGCTGGGTGTGGTGGCTCACACCTGTGATCCCAGCACTTTGGGAGACCGAGGCAGGAGAATCACTGGGTCAGGAGTTCGAGACCAGCCTGGCCAATATGGTGAAACTCCGTCTCTAACAAAAATACAAAAATTAACCAGGTGTGGTGGTGCTCGCCTGTTGTCCCAGCTACTAGGGAGGCTGAAGCAGAAGAATCGCTTGAACCCAGGAGGCAGAGGTTGCAGTGAGCCGAGATTACACCACTGTACTCTAGCTTGGGTGACAGAGCGAAATTCTGTCTCCAAAAAAAAAAAAAAAAAGTTAATGTTTTAAAACTTCGAGAAAAAAATTCCTAAATGCCCAATAGTAGGAAATTGGATAAATAAATAAGATTTTTCACACAAAGAAACACTATACAATGATTAAAAATACTATTGTAAAAGAACATTTAGCCAGGCATGGTAGCTCACGCCTGTAATCGCAGCACTTCAGGAGGCTGAGGTGGGCGGATCACAAGGTCAGCAGTTCGAGACCATCCTGGCCAACATGGTGAAACCCTGTCTCTACTAAAAATACAAAAATTAGCCAGGAATGGTGGTGCATGCCTGTAATCCCAGCTACATGGGAGGCTGAGGCAGGAGAATCGCCTGAACCGGGGAGGCAGAGGTTGCAGTGAGCCAAGACCGTGCCATTGCACTCCAGCCTGGGTGACAGAGCAAGACTCCATCTCAAAAAAAAAAAAAAAAAAAAAAAAATTTTAATAACATGGAAAAGAGAATCACAATGCATTAAGCAAAAGACCCAGCAGGTTAAGAACAGTTTATACTATATGTCCCATATTTCTTGGAGGAAAAAAAGATTATGTGTGCATATTATTAATATATTAGAAGTAGTTTTTATGGGTAGTTATTTATAGGTGATTTTTATTTCTATTTTTTGAGACAGGGTCTTGCTCTGTCACCCAGGCTGAAGTACAGTGGTGTGATCATGGCTCACTGCAGCCTTGAACTCCCAGGCTCAAGTGATCCTCCCACCTCAGCCTCCCAAGTAGCTGGGATTACAGATGTGTGCCACCACGCTCACCTAATTTTTGTATTTTTAGCGGAGATGGGGTTTCACCATGTTAGCTAGGCTAGTCTTGAACTCCTGACCTCAGGTGATCCACCCGCTTCAGCCTCCCAAGGTGCTGGGATTATAGGCGTGAGCCACCATGCTCGGCCAAACAGCCAAGTCTTGGGAGTAAATGACTTTCCTTCTGCCATTCAGCAGCCATCAAGACCCAATACATTCAAATAATTCCTCAGGCTTCAACCCATTCTCTATAGTTTTTGTTCCTGGTCAGTGCCCTAAGAGACCCCCATAACCCCTGAGCCAGTCTCTACCTCCTACCCCAGAAACTGAAGGGACCAAGTATTCCTGGCCTTGTGCAATGACCACCCTATGCTACCCTAAAGACTGGGAAAATGTGGGTGACTTTGGTACACAGGGGAGGTGTACACAGTTTATCAGTAAGTATGCTTTATGTGACAACATGCAGAAAACAATGCTCAAAGGCAACCATTTCTCTGATATTTATCACCAAATATTAATTTTGCCTGTTCCTTCCTCTTTAGTGTAGTGGTGAGTATAATAATAATAATAATAATTTTGCCTGTTCTTAAACACCATGTAAATGGCCTTATGCAGGCTGTATTCTTCTATGTTGGGCTTCTTTTGTTTAACATTATGCCTATGATATTCACCTATGTTGTTGAGTATAGTGATAGTTTATTTTTATTTTTATTTTTTTGTTGTTGTAGTATAGCATTCCATTCTGTAAATATACAATTTATTTATTCTAAAGCTGATGACATTTGGGCTATTTTCTGCTTGGGGCTCTTGTAAATAAAGCTGTAATAAATATTCCTGCATGTATCTGTTGGTAGAAATAAACATTCATTTCTATTATGTGTATCCCCGGGAGTAGAATTGCTGGGTCATTAGCTAATGAATTGAATGAAGCCAGTACTCCTTCCCCAGTATTCCCATGGGGAAGGTGTATTGATTCACAGCAGGCCCAAGTCACCCCTGTACCAGAGGCCTGTATTGCTACCTCACAATCGTGCACCATCCCTCCACTTAGCAATCATGTTTGCCACAGCTCCAGTAGCTGCTACAGTATCCTTTATCCAGCACCAAAGTCCTGCACATAGGGCTCATGAGGGCAGTTTCCCACGAGAGACAACATAGCTGGCAGCAGAGTACTAGATGGAATGCTTGGAGATATGGACTCTTGCCAGGCCCTGATGTAACCAGGCTGTGTGGCCTTGGGCAACTCACTCAGCCTCTCTGAGTCTTGATTCTTTCATGTGTGACATAAAGAGGAAGGTTAGATGGTTTTTAAGGTTGCTTCCACTTGAAAGTCCCATGAGTTTTTGTTTTGGAGACAGGATCTCACTATGTTGCCCAGGCTGGAGTGCAGTGGTGCTCACTGCAACCTCAACCTCCCAGGCTCAAGTGATTCTCCTGTCTGAACCTCCCAAGGCTGCACCACCACACCCCCCCTAATTTTTTTTTGTGGAGAGGAGGGCTCGTTTTGTTGTTTAGGCTGATCTCAAACTCCTGGGCTCCAGTGATCCTCTTGCTTCAGCCTTTCAAAGTGCTGGGATTACAGGCATGAGCCACTGTGACTGGCTCCATGAGTTTTTTTGTTTGTTTGTTTGTTTTGAGACTAGAATCTGGCTCTGTTGCCCAGGCTGGAGTGCAGTGGCACAATCTTGGCTCACTACAACTTCCACCTCTCGGTTCAAGCAATTCTCCTGCCTCAGCCTCCTGAGTAGCTGGGATTACAGGTGTGCGCCACCACACCTGGCTAATTTTTGTATTTTCAGTAGAGACGGAGTTTCACCGTGTTGGCCAGGCTGTCTCAAACTCCTGAACTCAACTGATCTGCCTGCTTTGGCCTTCCAAAGTGCTGGCATTACACGTGTGAGCCACCAAGCCCAGGCCCAGCTCCTTGAGTTCTAATAAAAGAATTGCATTTTACCAAGTCTTGTTCCAGGCCTGAAGGTTGGAATCCATTATGCTTTGGAACATGTAAGTAAACCAGAGTTTCAGTGGAGTTGAGAGGCTTAGGATGTGCCCATCTTGGGTGCCTCCTTGAGCTGCTGCAAAAGCGGAAGCAAACAAGGCAGCACACTTGGGTGAGGACCAGCTGTGTAGAATGTGTGCTTAGGGATATTTCTACGCTGTTACCATCAATAAACAGGCATTTCTCTGCCTGTCCAACATCACAGCAGAAGTGCCCATATAACCTTGATGCATTTCAAGCATTTGTTATTTGGAAGTAAAGAGGCTAACAGCCTGCATTTCTGAAATCTCTCAAGCTCCATGACAGGTAGACATTGTTAAAAAAGGTTAGGAGAATGTCCTTTTGCTCTCAAACAAAAATGGCTTGAAAATTCATCAAGGCCAGAGGAGCCATCCAGGAGAGATGACAGATGGAATGTTTGTGCTTGTTTAAGGCATGGAGATGAGAAATGAGTCTCTTCTGACTCCGTCTCTGTTCATCAGAGATGATCACTCTAAATCCAGCACAAAGGAAATCAAAAGACCTTGGAACTCTGGCAGGGCTTGAGTTTAGAAGACGCAGGAGCCGGGCTGAGTTTGCTTCTTACTTCGTGCACACTTCTCCCCACTCACTGCCACCCCTCCTTCTATGCCCTTAGAATCAGTATTTCAGCCACTGTATGTTGATGAATGTAAGATGAGGAGAAAAGAAATAAGGTGTCAGAGAAAAAAAAGTAAAAATGAGAAAAGCAAAGCAGAAGAACGTCCAGTAAAGGACAGAGAGTGGCCTTTTAGAAACCTGCTGTTCATTTGGTGAGGCTTTACTCTAGAATAAACTTTATGCCAGAGGTACCAAAAAAATCTTCCTGGTGAACTGCAAAGTTATGACCTGTGGGTAAGATTTACTTTAGCTATTGAGCATTAAGTGATGTCTGTTAAACTGAATGGTCACCAGAGCCCATCCTAAGACTGGCATGGCAGAGCATATACAATTTACCATGAACAAGGTCTTAGTAGCAAAGTGTATTCATCTGTTCTTACACTGTTAATAAAGACATACTCAAGAGTGGCTAATTTATAAAGGAAAGAGGTTTAATTGACTCACAGTTCAGCGTGACTGGGGAGGCCTCAGGAAACTTACAATCATGGTGGAAGGGGAAGCAAACACATTCTTCCTCACAGGGCAGCAGCAAGAAGAATTGCCGAGCTAAGGGGAAAAAGCCCCTTATAAGACCATCAGATCGCCTGAGAACTCACTCACTATCACGAGAATAGTATGGGGGAAACCGCCCCCGTGATTCAATTATCTCCACCTGGTCCCACCCTTGACTCGTGGGGATTATTACAATTCAAGGTGAGATTTGGATGGGGACACAGCCAAACCTTATCACAAAGGTACTGTTAGTTGAAAATCAAAGATAGATGGAGTGGTTTCTGAAACATGGGGGATCTCCGTCTCATGATTTTATGACACACGGGCAGTACAGTAAATCAGTTCTACTTGATCAATGCATGAAATCACTTGATCATTATGGCTACTAAAGGGAGACTATGTGATTCATGTCATAACTGTGGGTATTTTCAAAGTTACATAGTTATACTGTACTTGTAAATGCTTTCTAATTATTGATGACTTGTTTTATGCTATTGTGAGTTTTTAATCTTTTCAAGTGTGCTGCTCAAAATTCTTATATTCAAAATATGTCACATAAGCACATATGCATACACCCACATGTGAGCGCACACACACACACACATACACACACACACATACACAATGCTGTTTTAGGGCTTCGTTGTTTTTATATGATTCTACAAACAATAATTGGTGGAAAAAGTTTTAAAGCTGATGTTCTATTATGGCTTGTCAAATACGTCTTAGTCCATATTTTCAGAATGTCTCTGTATTGATTGCACTACACATGAAGCACTTTTCAGTGATTTTAATTGGTTTGCTATAACTATGGCAACTATATGTCCTAGATTTTGCAGGATAATCCTGATTTCAAGGACTGATTTCATTGTCTCTTTAAGTTCACAAATAATAGAGCAATTGCTTCAATTTTTGGCTCAGAAAACACCATCATTAGATCCATATTCTATTTCAGCACAGGTCATAGAATCCAAGTGCTCTACTGTGCAGCTAGCATGCTACTCAGAATTGCTGGGGAGGGGGCCGTGATGAACAGCACAATGATTAGCTTTTCTAGCTGGGGACCAAGAACAGATCTCTCTCCTCCTTAACCCTCATTATCATTATCCCATGTCACGTTCTTTCTATTTTTACCTTTGCTTCTCATCCATATCTTTCTACACTCCCACCAAGTAGAGCAGGGACAGTCAAGCAGTGTGCGATGGAGTGGCAGAAGTGAGGTCTCCAGGATTAGGTCTTTTCCTACTTTTTGTTTAAAGTTGGGATTGAAAAATTGGTGTATATAGAGCAAATCCTTCTGTAATTTTTGTCTGTTTGAGTCATTTGAAAGTTCATTTTTATGTATGTATTTATTTTGAGACAGGGTCTCACTCTGTCGGCCAGGCTGGAGTGCAGTGGTATGATCATGGCTCGCCACAGTGTAGACCTCCTGGTTTCAGATGATCCTTGGACATCAGCTTCCTCAGTCGGTGAGATGACAGGTGCACATCACCACAGAGTAAATTTTGTGTTTGTTGTAGAGATGGGGTCTTGCCAGGTTGCCCAGGCTGGTCTTGAAGTTGCCCAGGCTGGTTGTGAACTCCTGCGCTCAAGTGATCCTCCCATTTCGGCCTCCCAAAGTGTTACAGTTGTGAGCAACTGTACCTGGCTGATTTGGAAATTTAGGTATACATATATTTTTCTTTTTAGGGGAAGGAGATCATTAGGGATGACTGGATTTTTCCTTTCTTCCCTCCCTCCTTCTTTTCCTTCTTTCTCTTTTTTCCAGCATTCATTCCAAAGATGTGATGTGGTGGGAAAGGGACAAATCACAAAGAACAGAGGAGTTGGAAGATAATATTGCTTAGTGATCAAGCTAAGATTTGTGAAAAACCAAATTGCTGCTCAGTTCTCGGCTCTGCATCAAAGTAAACTGCTGACATTCAATACTTAGAGTGCTGGTTTCCTAGGCAGAGACGGAAGAAAATATGTTGCATTATTGTTGTTGATATTTGGGAAGGCACATATGATGAGAACGATCCTCTGGTAAGACTGTATGTGCCCCAGAACCTAGGAAGCGTTGTGCGGCTGGGCCTCCAGAAGCCCAGCAGCTTAGACAGAGCCGGCCATTATAAAGACTATAGTTGCAAGGACTTTCTGAATCCTAGACATCCCTAGAAGTTTCTGGAGTCCTGGGTCTTCACATCAGTGCTCTGTATTTGTGAGGCTAAACTAATTTTTTTTTTTTGAGACAAAGTCTAACTCTGTTGCCCAGGCTGGAGTGCAGTAGTGCAATCTCGGCTCACTGCAATCTCCGCCTCCCAGGTTCAAGCGATTCTCCTGCCTCAGCCTCCCGAGTAGCTGGGATTATAGGTGCCTGCCACCAGGCCTGGCTAATTTTTGTATTTTTAGTAGAGACAGGGTTTCACCATGTTGGCCCGGCTGGTCTCAAACTCCTGATCTCAGGTGATCTGCCCACCTCAGCTTCCCAAAGTGCTGGGATTACAGGCATGAGCCACTGCGCCCGGCCAAGACTAAACTAATTTTTAAGGGCTTGCTTTATGCTAGTCTCCCTTTTAACTGGCTTGTATTTCACTATTACAAAGTTGCTCACGGTTTTCTTCTTCTTTTTTCTTTTTCGTTTAAAATAAAAAAACAAATGATTTGGACTTTAATAAATGATAAATAATTTCTATCATGTTTAAATAACTATAAATTCTTTTTCAAAAAAATTTTTCATATGTTATCTTAATAACTATACATTCTTTAACAGCTTTGCTTATTTATTTAGAGACAGGGTCTTGCTCTGTTGCCCAGGCTGGAGAGCAGGAGTGCATTTATAGCTCATGGTGGCCTCCAAGTCCTGGGTTCAAGTGATCCTCCCACGTCAGCTTCCAGAATACAAAGGACTACATCTGCAAACCACTATGCCTAGCTAATAGTTTTTACCAGTGTTATTAATACATAATTTACATGTCATAAAGATCATCTGTTTAAAGTGTACAATTGAATAAATTTCAGTATACTTATAGCATTGTGCAACCATCACAATCTACTTTTAGGCATTTTTATCATTCCTCTAAAAGAAACCATGTACCAATTAGAAGTTACTTTACATCTCATCCCCTCCTACCCTCTCTAAGCCTAATCTTCTTTTGTTTTCCATAGACTTGCCTATTTTGAACATTTCATTTAAATGGAATTATGCAATATGTGGCCTTTTGTGTTTGGCTTCCTTCACTTGGCATAATGATTTTGAGGTTCATCTATACTGTAGTATATATCAGTACTTTCTCCCTTTTTATTACCCATTAATATTCCATTTTCTAGATATATTACATTTTGTTTTTCCATTCATCAATTAATGGACATTTGAGTTGTTTTTCATACTATTATAAATGGAATTGCTCTCTTCATTTCATTTTTGGCTTGTTAATTGCCAGTGTATAGAAACACAATTATTTTTTATTTTTATTTTTTTTTGTGATGGAGTCTCACCTGGGCTGGAGTGCAGTGGTGCCATCTCTGCTCACTGTGACCTCCGCCTCCCGGATTCAAGCAATTCTCCTGCCTCAGCCTTCCCAGTAGCTGGGATTACGGGTGCCCACCACCATGCCTAGCTAATTCTTGCATTTTTAGTAGAGATGGGGTTTCACTATATTGGCCAGGCTGGTCTCGAACTCCTGACCTCAGGTGATCTGCCTGACTCGACCTCCCAAAGTGCTGAGATTACAGATGTGAGCCTCTGTGCCCGGCTACAGTTGATTTTTGTATGTTGATTTTGTATCCTGAAAACTTGCTGAATTTTTTTTTTTATTATTTCTAATTAGTTTTGCAGTGGATTCTGTAAGATTTTTCTATTTGTAAGATCATGTCATCTTTGAATAGAGGTAGTTTTACTTCTTCCTTTCCAGTCTGCATGCCTTTTATTTTTCTTACAGTTTCTTCTTCCACCTATCTTTAGTTTGCCATCATTCTTCATGGTACAGACTCAGTGTTATAACTTCTTTTATTGCTATCTTTTTGTATGCTCTGAATTTTCTAGTTTAAATTTGAGAAAGTGAATACAGAGATAGAGAAAAGGGAGAAAGACATAGAGAATCTGAGTAGCTCAAGTGTTAGCTATTTCTTTTTAGGGCAAAGCTTTGCATTCTTTTCTCTTCTGTTTCTTTCTTTTTTGAGATGGAGTCTCGCTCTGTCACCCAGGCTCGATTGCAGTGGTGCCATCTCAGCTCACAGCAAGCTGCGCCTCCCGGGTTCATGCCATTCTCCTGCCTTGGCCTCCAAAGTAGCTGGGACTACAGGCACCTGCCACCACGCCTGGCTAACTTTTTGTATTTTTAGTAGAGATGAGGTTTCACCATGTTAGCCAGGATGGTCTCAATCTCCTGATCTCCTGATCCGCCTGCCTTGGCCTCCCAAAGTGCAGGGATTACACGTGTGAGACACCGCGCCTGGCCAAAGCTTTGCATTCTAGCTCATAGGTGTCTGGCTAGTAAATGCTGCCTGTGGATTAGATGACCATTAATAAGCTGTAGCCAGAAAGAAAGGGGGTCACAGGTTCTGGGTAGCTAAAGAAGGGATTGCATAGACATGACTGGCCTGGAAATTGACATGGATAGAACAATATTGGTAGAGAAGGCTTTTTTTTTTTTTTAAAGATTTCATTGATTTTTTTTTTTTTTTTAAACTCAGAAGGCATCTTTGTAATGTTGGTTAAAATGCATTAGGATGTCTAAAATATTTTGGGATTGTCTGTTTGATAAGACCACTTATATGTTTTTGCATCATAAATAGTGAAGGCACTCCACTATCTTCTCATGCTTAGTATTCATCATCTTTAATATATTTGGTTGAAAGAATTCTATTTAATATTCTAAGGAGATAAATATATTTAAGACAACTAGTGGTTCCTTCATCTCTCTATTCTCTCCAAGAAACACTTTCTTTGTACTTGGTTATTTTGGCAAGTGCTTGTTGAGCATATATTTTATATGGAACCTCCGATATGCCCTATATATTGGGGTAATAAGTGAGAGTGTGTTTGTGGAGGGGAGGGTCCCCAAAAAATGAAAGTCATAATTCCTGGGAGCTCTAATTCCCAGTAGAAGAAAGAGTTAGGCTGGGCATGGTGGCACATGCCTGTAATCCCAGCACTTTGGGAGGTTGAGGCAGGAAGGTTGCTTGAGTTCAGGAGTTTGAGACCAGCCTGGGCAACATAGTGAGACCGCAGCCAGGTGTGATGGCACACACCTGTAGTCACAGCTACTGGGGAGGCTGAACTGGGAGGGATTGCTTGAACCTGGGAGGGTGAGGCTGCAGTAAGTGGTGCTTGGGTCACTGCACTCTAGCCTAGGCAACAGAGCAAGACCCTCTCTCAAAAAAATCCAAACAACAACAAACAAACAAACAAACAAAAAGAAACTTGAGAACAAGTACGAAGTAGCACGTAGTCTCATAACTGCAAAGTAACATAGTAAAATTTGAAAATAATATAATGATGAGATGTAATCAACACTCTGCTACTGACCAGGGATATAGAGATTAAAAAGACATAGTTTCTGCTCTAAAGATTCATACAGTAAGGTTGGGCGCGGTGGCTCATGCCTGTAATCCCAGCACTTTGGGAGGCTGAGGTGGGCAGATCACAAGGTCAGGAGATTGAGACCGTCCTGGCCAACATGGTGAAACCCTGTCTCTTCTAAAAATACAAAAAAAATTAGCTGGGCGTGGTGACACATGCCTATAGTCCCAGCTACTCCAGAGGCTGAGGCAGGAGAATCGCTTGAACCTGGGAGGCAGAGGTTGCAGTGAGCCGAGATTGTGTCACTGAACTCCAGTCTGGCGACAGAATGAGACTCTATCTCAGAAAAAAAAAAAAAAAAAAAAAAAAGATTACTACAGTAATAGATCAGCACATAATTGGATTCATACAGTAATAGATCAGCACATAATTGAAGCTAAAAAATGTGACTGCACTGTAGATGTCTTTGGCATAAGAGAATGCCATGGTGTGTTGTGGCCCACTGCTTTTAATGTTGAGAGGGGTTAATAGAAGAACAGTACCATCATTAACCTGATTTCTACTGAGAATCATCTGCCTCTGTAAAACTAAGGTCATATGGCTAAACTTATGTGTAACAGTGTGTTTAGCAAAAAATAAATATGTAAATGGATAACCTCATAACTACATACTGGTCTTATAGAGGTGAAATGTTGAACTATAAATAGAAACTTTCCACAATAGATCATCTCAACTTTTCTGATGTAGTTTTAATTCCTCCACTAATTTATGCCGTCTTTGTCAATCACTTACTTTTCTCTGCCTAACTCTATAAGGGCCTAACTTATGTAACCGAACTAGTAATAGGAGACACAAAAGTGGAAAGTAAATCCTCTGCATATTTGGTGCAAATAATTTATTCTCTGAAGAAATGTATTTTCTCATTGGTTTGAAAACCACAGCACTTACAATTTTACTTTACAAAAAGAAAAAAAGTACAGATACATAGTTCATGAGATGAGGGACATGGGACCAAACATACGTTCACTTTTTTTATTTTATGGCTACGACTAAAATGTCACCATTCATGTACTGCATAACAGTGTTTCAGTGAAAGAAAAACCTCATTTCTGACGGCAGAATCACAAGATTATAATGGAGCTGGAAAATTCCTGTCGCCTAGTATTTACTACACTATGCTTTTTACCGTTAGATTAAAGTGCATTCTTTCTACTTATTAAAAAAAAATTAACTGTAAAACAGCCTCAGGCAGGTCCTTCGGGAGGTATTACAGTAGCTCCATACGTGTTATTGCCTCTGAAGACCTTTCAGTGGGACAAGATGTGAAGGTAGAAGACAGTGATATTGATGATCCTGATCCTGTGTAGGTCTCGGCTAATGCGTGTGTTTTGGTCTTAACTTTTAACAAAAATGTTTAAAAAGTAAAAAATAATTTCAAAAATAGAAAAAAGCTTATAGAATAAGTATATAAAGAAATATTTTTGTACAGCTATATAATGTCTTTGTGTTTTAAGCTGTTACTAAAGAGTCAAAAAGTCACAAAAATGAGAAGGTTATAAATTTAAAAAGTTCCAGTAAGCTAAGGTTATTCTTGAAGAATGAAAATATTTGAAAATAAATTTAGCGTTGCCTAAGTGTACAGTGTTGATAAAAGGTACAGTACTGTATAGCCATGTCCCAGGCCTTCACATTCAACTCACCACTCACGCACTGACTCACCCAGGACAACTTCCAGTCCTGTAAGCTCCATTCACGGTAAGTGCCCTATAGAAGAGTACCATTTTTTATCTTTGATTTTTTTTTTTTTTTAACAAACTGCTTTAGAAATTCATGTGTCATCCTTGCTCAGGGGCCATGCTAATCTCTGTATTGTTCAAATTGTCCTAGATGTGTTGCCAAAGCGAGCACTTTTACACTGTTTTTTTACTGTACCTTTCCTATGTTTAGATATATTTGGATACACAAATACCACTGTTACAATTGCCTACAGTATTTACTACAGTAACATGCTGTACATCTTTGTAGCCTAGGAGCAATAGGTTACACCGAGTAGCCCAGGGGTGTAGGAGGCTACACCATCTGCGTTTGTGTAAGTACACTCTATGATGTTTGCACAACCACAGACATCACAAAGTCACCTGACGAGGCATTTCTCAGAAGTAGTCTTCATTAAGCGACCCCATGACTGTAATGAAACGCTAAGTTTTGAGCCAGGAATTTGTGTATAGAACACTAGGAATGGCTTCATTAGGATCATGCATCTCTTTCATTAAACTGTGAGTCCCTTTGAAAGACAGATTATGTCTCTGAACTCAGTGGCCTAAATTTCTAGAATTACGTCTTCCAAAAGTTGCCCAGTTAGGCGTCTGGGGAGTCAAAACCACAACTCCCAGAATGCCGTGCTCCCTTAGCGCGCTCAGGCGCGGGGAGAGAATGTCCCAGCATCCATCGCGCCAGATCGAGACCACAGTTCCCACTACACCTAGGGACTCCGGGGAAAGCTTATCAAACACCACCTGTTGCCATAGCATCCGGGTCGGGTGAACCAATCCGGGCGCCCTCGCCGAACAGAGGCGGGGAGTTCGCATCTCCGGCCAACCTGAGGCGTCTTTGTTGTGGCGCGTGACCGGAGGAGGCGGGAGCTCAGGACCGGCGCCTTCTCCTTGCTTCTGGGGTCGTGGCCTTGCTCCCGCTGTGCGGGAAAAGAATCCAGGCCGTTTCACGCGCGTGTGGGCGCGCGGGCCCCGAAGTGCTAGTGGTTCCGCGCTAGGTCTCCGCTGGGTCAGGAACCGGAGCCATGGGTGGGACCACCAGCACCCGCCGGGTCACCTTCGAGG
Source organism: Rhinopithecus roxellana (assembly GCF_007565055.1). Lineage (NCBI taxonomy): Eukaryota > Metazoa > Chordata > Mammalia > Primates > Cercopithecidae > Rhinopithecus > Rhinopithecus roxellana. The sequence continues at coordinate 60,201,614 of NC_044554.1, forward strand.
CGGACGAGAATGAGAACATCACCGTGGTGAAGGGCATCCGGGTGAGTGCCCGTGGACGGGCGGAGGGCCAGTGCTCGGACTCGGACCCCAAAGTCCCATCTTCCCTGGACCCGCTCAGCCTGGTTTCTCCCGTCCCGGCCCCTAGTGTTGTACGGCCAGAAGCCCAGATGTCTGGGAAGAAGCCCAGAGTTTCCAGACGTGGGACATTCATTCAGAGATAGTTCCTGGTTGTGTGCCAAGTGCTAGGCACTGCTGGGGCGGGCGGGGAATGCCAGGTTGAATTATACCCTGCAAGGGCTCACGGTCTACTCGTAACTGTACTGCTCACTTGTTGCAGGGCCGTATTTGAAACTCAGTGGCTCAGTGTACCTGTCTGTGAAATGGTTCTCCCGGGTTCAGGACCCAAACCCTGCTTTCCCACAGTTCACACCCTAGTCTCCCAGGGTGAATTGGCATTTTAAGGATTGCCTTTGTTTTGTGTCATTTAGTGCTCTCCGTCTGATAACACCCCCTCCTCCCGCTCGCTCCCCACACCCTGTAATCCTCCCTCCCACCTCCACAGTCTTTTCTGGCCTGCTTGGGGTGGCTTCTGGCTTCTCCCTGCTTCCCTTTCACTTGATATCTCCTCTTTCCCAGGCGCCTCCTCTGTGACCTGCTGCGCCGAAGTTTTGGACTAGGCCCAGTTGCTTCAGGACTAGTGTCTGCCAGTCTGATAGGGGCTGAGATAGGTTTGCAGTTTTTCAGACCAGTGGAAGTAATGTAGTCATTTCTGACCAACGTTGCGGAGTACTTTTTTTTAATGCCCTTTGCATGCATCTGATACATAAACTGAAAACCTGGTTTTTCTCTAGGGTGTCAGTATACCAGCACTAACTTCATTAACACACTCTCCCCTGCGCCTGAATTTGGAAAAAAATTCAGTCCACATTTTTGGACGTATGATGCCTGAACCTAGTAAATAAAGCAATTTTGACTTCAGAAAGTTTTATAATAATTTATATTTTTTTCTGTTATCAACCAGCGTAAATAAATTACATTTGTAAATTATTTTTAACAGTTGTTATCAGGAAATAAAACTTCTTAAATATTTAAAATGTTTTAAAACTTTTTCTTCCGAAACTGTTACCTTGAGAATAATTTATTAAACTTTTCTTTATAGAAACTCAGACTGTTGAACTGTTTTTGGTCTGTGACCAGCCTTTCTTTATATCATACTAATTAATGGTAGTACTACATTTTGTAATAAAATATCTGAGGCTGCATTCTTTGAGTTACTGTGGTTCAGTTAGTACTCTTTGGAGTAAAAAATTACTGTAAACTTTTAAGTTTTATGCAGAGATTTTAAGACTTGCCAATAGGCCTTCGGTATGCCACTCAGGGTGAAAAATAATTAAAAGACAAAGCAAAATAAGTTTTGGGTGAGAAGACATTGGTTAGAAAAAAATGTATAAATCCATATTCTCATGCTTTAGTACAGACACAGTGCTAAGAGCAAACAAAATTGAAAGAATGTGGCCACAGCACAGAGATTCATATAAAATATTAGATAAGGTTGGATGGAATAACTGACAGCAGGGATATGTATTCTATTAAAATGGAAAAATTGTCTAAAAAACCTTTTTAAGATTTTTGTTTTTTAAAAAGAAATGTCCTTTGGTCATAAACTTGACAGCATTCTTCATTTGTTTTTCTTTCTCATATAGTACATTTTATCTGTATTGCTACAGTTCAGGCATGCTCATTTTGACCTCTGTGCTTTTCTTCAGAATATACCCTTCACCTGGAATGCCCTTGCGCTGGTCTCCATTGCTTCAAATCTCCTTTTACATGAGTGTTTTGCAGTCTCCCTGAGCTTCAGTTTTCTCATCTGCAAAATAATGGGACTGAGTACATCTCTCAGATCTCTGATGTTTTCCAGTCCTGAAATCCTGTGAGTCTGGTGGCACTGTAAGTTTCTTGTAGCCATACTTAGCCTGTTGCAGTTTCCTGTAGAAGTGACATCCATTGAAGTATTGGGTACACAGAGGTCATTCTGATTTCTTTGAGCTCATGATAGAAAGAGTGTCAACTTGTAATTAAACAGACAGTTTAAATCTCAGGTTAGATATTTATTACTTAACGTGATTGCCTGTGTGGTTTTTGTCTTGGTCTTTTGTAAATGTTTTCAGTTGATCTTAGTATTTTTCTTGGCTTGAGTTAAGCAGACATCCATTTAAATCGCAGGTTAGGTATTTATTAGCCTGTGGCCTTTGACAACTGACTTCTTCTCGTATTATTTCCTTATACATAAAGGGTAATACCATTCCTTCCCTTGACTGGTTGTTGTAAGAAGATGAGGTAAGGTATGTAAAGCACCTGGCACATTGTAGGTTTTCATTAAAAAGGCAGCCATTATTATGATAGGGTTCCTTTCACATGCAAAGTTATAAGAGTCTTTGAAAATGCTGTGCCGTGTAGTGGAAAGAACATGTGCCTTGAAACCAAGCAGACCTGGGTTGGATTCTGTCTCTGCCTCTCCCTAGCCGAGTAGCTCTGGACAAGTCACTTTTCATCATGTTTCCGTATTTAGTATTTCTGGATAAGGCAGCCTACTTTGAGAATTTGACATAATGTGTATCTAGCACAGTGTCTATTACTTTGACAGTGTTTGCACTCGTGAGTAGTAGCTGTTATTAGAGCTGTTCAAAAGAATGGACATGTGAACTTATGTGAACTTCAAATTTTAATAAAAATAAGAGCATGTTGTGCCCCAACAGGTGTACCTAAAAGGGTATGGACTGGGAAATGGGAGTCTTGCATTATATCCTAATTGAGGGTGTTTTTTTGTCTAGGTCTATTGTAGATGGTTTTTATTTCTTTATATTTTTCTTGGCTTTAAACAGTCACATTGTTTCCTTCTGAGACATGGGGAAGGATAAGAAACTGCATTCTCAGTATGTACATAAGTGATTGTTTTTAGCTTAGTTTGTTAGAACATGGTGCCAATGAGGCACCAAACTTCAGTTTTGAACTACAGTTGGGTTAGTTCAACTTGGCTGAAGAAAACTTTCCAACTTTGCCCAGTTGTCTAGCATTTATGTCATTGGTTGTAAGAAATGAAAGTTTACCAAACTTATTCAACAGAGTCAGTCACTACTGGAAAACTAATTCTGTGTTCTGTTACACTGTTAAAAATAGTACAGATGGTCTCCTATTAGGATGGTTCGACTTAGGATTTTTTGACAGTGGTGTGGAAGTGACAAGCGTTCAGTAAACTCAGCTTCTGGCATTACCTTTAGCAAAATCCATTGTAAACCAAGGAGCGTCTATAATTTCATCTTCATTTTTTTTTTTTTTTCATATAATGACTTGGGTTCATTCCCTTAATAGAAATATGTTGGCAATTATGAGCTTTTTGAGTTGGAGTCTCCCTGTGTTGCCCAAGCTGGTCTCAACTCCTGGGCTCAAGCTATCCTCCTGCCCCACTCTCTGGGACTACAAGCATGTGCCGCTCCACCAGGCTCAGTCATCATTTATCTTAATGTTTAAAGAATAACATTTAGTGAACAACATAAGGCTTTTGGTAACTATGTTGAATATTTATTTATTTGAGATGAGTCTTGCTCTGTCGCCCAGGCTGGAGGGCAGTGGCACGATCTCAGCTCACTGTAACCTCCGCCTCCTGGGTTCAAGTGATTCCCCTACTTCAGCCTCCTGAGTGTCCGGGATTACAGGCATGTGCCACCATGCCCTGCTAACTTTTTTGTATGTTTAGTAGAGGGGGGTTTCACCATGTTGGCCAGGCTGGTCTCAAACTCCTGACCTCAAGTGATCTGCCCACCGTGGCCTCCCAAAGTGCTGGGATTACAGGTGTGAGCCTCTACACCTGGCTGAATTTATTAATAGATTGTGTTTCTGTATATTGTTGAGGTCCTTAATTGTCTATGAAAGGACCTACTTCAAATTTTAAGTTTAAAGTTTTTTCTCACCCACCAGGTGTTATTTTTCATGGTATTTGTAGGGTCTTGTTTCTTCCCTTTATCCTTAGCAACTGATAGCTTTTCTTCCCTCTTCTGTAAAAATAACTTGTATTTTTACGCCTGATTCCAACTTGAATCTGAAACTACTCATATGGATTGGATGAAAGGTCAGTCTTTTGCCTTGCCCTCTTCGCAAGGCTAAACTAAATTCCTAGAGATGGAAAGACCAAGCATTTTCATTACTCAAATTACATGTGGTTGATAGGATTTTTGTGGGCACCTGCCGTGCCTGCTTGGAAAGTGTGCTTACAGCTCAGTCTTTCGAAAGTTTATCTGAAACATCAAAGCTGTGAGTGAACTCTTCTAGAGCAAATGTCAACTTCAGTGAGTATCATTTTCAAAGATATATTTATCATGCTTTCCAGACATAAACGAATGTCAGCAGCTGGGCCTTACAGTTGCAAGCTGAAATTAACAGGAGCCAGTTATGGCAGTATGGATACTTAATATGGAACATAACTCATGCTTTGGGAAGTGTTGGCAGTTGAGAGACTGTAAATGAAGAGATTACTTAATATGGGGTATTATTGAGGATTCTGAAGAGAGTATGTTATCAGAGACTACAATTTGGGTCAGCCATTGGGAGTGTTGAGGAATATTGTACAAATAATTTAGTTAAGTAGTAGATGATTAGTTTCTTTCAGCTTTAGATTCTATGAAGTTTTTGGGCTGAGTACCATCTTAAGTTGTCTAGGATTTTATAAAGGTAGAGATAATGGTTTCTACTAATGACAAATGTAAAGAAACACAAACCTAAGCTAAGAATTACATATTTTATATATATCTATGAACATGTGTATGGGTTCCCTCTCCTCCTTTCCCTCAAGTAACTATTTGGGAGTAATTTCTCCCAAATAATAGTAGCAGTTTTTGAAGCCTATGTCTTAAAAAGGTAATTGTAAAGCAAACTAATCCTCACAGAAAATGACTTATGCTAAGTGGAAGGAGGATCAACAGAGAAAAATGGGTCTGAGTTCTTGAATCAATTTGCTAGGACATATCTGGAAGAAGATAAGAGAAACTTCTGGAGGCAGGAAGCTGATTTGTTTGTCTCATGTGGCTCGTAACTATATCTCTTAGAAGGGCCACTGGAGAGTTCCTCTTTTTTTACTCTATTCCCTGGGAGTAGAAATACTTTCTGTTTGTCCATCTCACCCAATCTCCTGTTTCTGAGAAAATTCTGTCTTCTGGATTGGTGGGTGGTGTTTCTGGCACGAATTTTGGATAAGACCAAACAAGTTGGGTAGGAAGAGATGAGTGGGAAGACTGTAGGAGATGACACTTGCCCTTTCCCCCTCTGTGGAGCACATTGGTGTGGTGAGTACTAAAAATTTAAACTTGGCAAGCTCTGTTTGCCTAAATTTGTCTTTAGGAGCAATAGAGAATAGGGTGGACAGTCAAGTTCAGTGGGCTGAATATCGGCAGATGTGCTTCTCTTGGTTGCCTCTTATATTAGAATGGTGGTTCTTTTAGTTCGTTGAGCACTGTGGATCTGTGAGCTGTGGATTCTGGCCAGAACCATGCAATAAGCCAACAATTTTGTGTGCAGTTGAGTAATTGATCCATGGACTACTCAGTCTGTGGACCTCAGGGTATAATTCCCAGTATCAATGTGTGTGGGGGTTATGTTGTTTCACTATTCTTTGCTACAAATAATTTCTGTAAATTGCCCTTGGTATTTGCCTTGATGCAGATTCCAGAGATGTCTGGAAAGCAAGTATAATAGGTATAGGTTATTATATAGGAAAAGGCTTTTTCTAAAACAAGTGCCCTGTTCAGGAAAGATGTGTTTCCTGAGGAAGATACTTTTTTTTTTCTTTTTGAGACAGAATCTTGCTCTGTTGCCCAGGCTGGAGTGCAGTGCAACCTCTGCGATCTTGGCTCACTGCAACCTCTGCCTCCTGGGTTCAAGGGATTTTCCTGCCTCAGCTCCCTGAGTAGCTGGGACTACAGGCGCGTGCCACCATGCCTGGCTAATTTTTTGTATTTTTAGTAGAGACGGAGTTTCACCATGTTAGCCAGGATGGCCTCGATCTCCTGACCTCATGATCTGCCCGCCTTGGCCTCCCAAAGTGCTGGGATTACAGGCGTGAGCCACCACACCCAACCGCAAGTTACTTCTTACACAGAGGCTGCCATTGCAGAAGCTTATGTTGTACCACGGACCCCCATTTTGGGTCATTTTTCATCACAAAGATGAGTTGTTCTACAGCTACAGATTGTGTGTATAACCCTGGTCAGCATCTCTAAAGCTTGTCAGCTGCTTCACGAGTGAGTACCCCTGTTCACAGAGGAGATCAGGTGAGTCCGCAGGTCTGAACTTACTACTGCAATGGGAAGGTCAGCTCAGAGAGCATTGACTTTGGATACAGATGATAACACAGCAAGACTATTGCCTCATAACTACACTGCTGTGAGCAGACTGGGAATAGGGTAATAGTGCTTGGAGCTGGCAGAGGTGCAACTGTAGATGGCCATGGGTGCTGCTTTGGAAGGGCCTAAGGATACAGTTGTTGAATGATTGTAAGAACAAGAGAAAGGTGGACTCTCAATAAGGCAACCCTACAGTATGTTTATGAAGCCTACAGTAGATTTAGTGTATACTCCTTTGGCACATGCTTATAAGTTGACTGAACAATAACCAAATACCCCACTGGGAAATGTTTTGAATTGATGTGAGAATTTGACATTAAGTAGCAACTTGGGACATCAGAGAAGCCTCAAAAAGAAAAAAAAGTTAACAAGAAATTAGTGATTAGATTGAAAGAGACATTCTACTTCCACTACCCAGAGAACATAGATAGAGAAAAATGAGCACCTTCTCCACCCATACCAGGACTTAGGCAGCTGCTGCCTGCAATAGCTGTAGGCCTAGTCCTCATGCACCTTACAGAGGAGGAGTCAGTACAAGCTCAGACCCAGTTGATAAGAATGAACCAAAATGAAATAAAAAGTCCCTGTGGCTGGAGCTATATGGGTAATAGCTTTAGCAAATATTTGTGTAGTCAATTATAGTTTATGGTGCAAAAGACTAAAATCCCTCCACAAAATCTCTCGGGATAAATATTTTCACTTTTTCAGATGAAAATAGTAACTTTTCAGATGAAAGCTTATTGCTAACACTTGATTTTTGAGATTTATGTATATTATATATCAGTTAAAATAGCTTTAAGATTCTAAAAATGAAAGCTCATTTTTTTCTCTTTAAGAGGAAGTGATATATTTTTATTACATGCATGGGATTGAAGGAGTGTGTTATTTAATAGTAGAGCATTGGACTAGAGATTGGGAATTACTGCTTCTGGTCTTGATGCTGCCAGTAACTGAATGTTACTCAAGGTCTCTTTTTTCTTCAAGTATAAATTGAGTCAGTCTTAGAGGGATTTTCCTCGGATGTATCTCAGCTTCGCAGATGAGTTTCAGCAACATTCCCAGTGGCTGTCAGTTGTTGGAAAGATGCAGCTGGCCCTGGCATTTTCAAATAGAAAGTCTTTGTGTCTTCCGAAAAGGGAGTTGTAGTTTTTTCCTTCAAAGAGCACACACAGCATTTGATCTGTAGCCTTTCTTTTTTCCATCTCACTTCCATTCTGGTTTGGGCCCCGAGATAGAAGTAACAGTTCAGGTATAGACTATTTAGTTTGTTGATGTATCACAGGGCCTTGATTAGTACCTGGCCTGGGAGACATCTGTTGAATGAATGACTTAGTATATAGGAGCTTGCAATCTAGTGGAAAGGCAGAAAGGTGAATGTGGAAAGGCTAATACCTGTTCTTTCATTGAGACTGTATTGGAAGTTTGAGAAAGGAACAGTGGGTACAAGGAATGGTAGCTTTAGGTAGGCAGGGTTGGAAGGGAGTGGACAACTGGTTTGGTCAGTGAAGGCTTGAATGTTTAGACTGGGTCTTGAAAGGTGACTCCCTCCCAAGAGGCCAGGAGAGAAGGCAATGTAGGCGTGTGTAAAGGCAAGGAGATGGGTGTAGAACAGGATATGAAATACTAAGGAAAAAAAGCTGTAGAATTTGAGGCTGGAGAGTTAGGCCATCACCAAATGATGAAGTCTTGAATGCTGTACAAAGAATTTGAATGTTTCTATAAACAGACAGTAGCTATTGAAGAATTTGAAGTAGGGAGTTACCATTATCACATTTGCATTTTAGGCGGATGGTAGCAGGAATTAGGGCAGGAGAAATGGGATGAGAGAAGAGAGGAATTTATTGAATATTTAGGGATTGATGAAGTCATGGCTAAGAAGGAGAGAGAAAGAAGAGTTGAGAACAAGCCCTATGTTTGAATTTAGGAAGCTGGGTGTTTGTGGTGTCATTAATGAGGTAAGGAAGGCAGGAGAAAGAAGAGATTTGTGGCAAACGTGAGTTCAGTTTTGGACACTGGGTGTGAGGTGCTTCTGGTTTGCCGGAAGGAAGTTTTCATTAGACAATTCAGTGCGGAGACCGGGCTTCTGGGATGTAGGTCTCAAGCTTGAGCGAATACATTTATTAATGGAATTTATTAGTTTATCAACAGCAGTTAGAAATCAAGAGATTGGATGAGAGTACCAGTACAAGAGCACATAGAATAAGAAGAGAATAAGGGCAAAAGACAGAATGTTGGGCCCTTCAGTATTGAAGTGTAGGCAGGAGAGGGGAAGCTGCAAAAGAGATAAGATGTGGCCAGAGTCCTAGGAGAACCAGGACAGCAGGATGTCAGAAAAGCCAAGGGAAGACTTTCCAGAAGAGGGGAATGGCCAGAGGTGTTAGATGTTAAAGGTAAGCCATATAAATAAGACGTTTTGTAAATATGAAATACTGATTTACATAAATATCAAAAGTTATTTGGTCATTGGTGACTTCTACCAGAGGATGTTCACTGTTGCACCTGAGGGTAAAAACCAGATCGTGGTGAGTTCAGGAAGTGGAAATGGGAAGAAGACCCTTGATACAGGAGGAGGATCACTCAGTTACTTGAAATGGAAATCCTGGGCTCTTCCTTGATGACTTCCGCTTTACTCCCACATCCACTCAGAGATTGGGTAGTGATGCTGAGGGATGTTTGAGTGGGATCTTGAGACTTAGACTTTTTGGGTTTGAATCCTTCCTCTGCTACTGATAAAGTATCTGATCCGGGGCCGGTTATTTAATCCGGCTATGCTTCAGTTTTTTCGCCTATAAAATAGAGATATAAAAATACCTATCTCATAGGCCTGTGAAGGAGTAAGTAAGTGAAGTGCCTAGCTTAGTGTAGCGCCTGGCACATAATAAGCACTCAGTGAATGTTAGTATTTTAAATCCTAAATACCTTTTAAGTGTGTTCTCCCCTGGATTACCATAATAGCTTTTTTTTTTAAAGCTTATTAAAGTAAATTACTGTAGAGTAATTTACATGCCGTGAAATTCACCTATTTTAAGTTTACATTCCAACGCTTTTTTTTTTTTTTTTTTTTTGCTAGATAGGATCTTGCTCTGTTGCCCAAGCTGGAGCACAGTGGCATGATCACAGCTCATTGAAGCCTTGACCTCCTGGGCTCAAGCGATCCTCCCTCCTCAGCCTCCCAAGTAGCAATTCAACACTTGATAAATTTACTGAGTTGTACAAACATCACTACAAGCCAATTTTAGAATATTTTTATCATCCCAATAAGATCTCTTGTGCCCATTTACAGTTAATCCCTATTCCCACCCCAGCTCTAGGCAACTACTTATCTACTCTATAGGGATGCTTTTTCTGGGTGCTTCATATATTTCATATAAATAGAATCATTCAATGTGGGCCCTTGTGTTTGCTTCTTTCACTTAGCTTAATGATTTTTAGGTCTATCTGCACTGTAGCATATGTCAGAACTTCACTGCTCTTTACTGCTGAGTTGTGTTCTGTTGTATGGATATGTAAGATTTTGTTTATCCATTCACTGTAGATAGACATGTGTTTATTTCCACTCTTGCTCTTATGAATAATGCTGCTATGAACATTCCTGTGCAAGTCTTTGTGTGGACATATGCTTAATAGCTTCTTAATTGGTTCTTTAGCCTCCTTCAGGGATCCTACTTCTGTTCTTGTCCCCCTCCAATCTGTTCTCTACACTGTAGCCAGAGTTATTTTCCTAAAGTGTTAATCTGATTGTGCCATTCCCCTGCTTCAAATCCTTCAGTAGTGCTCAGGTACCCTCAGGATCAAGTTCAAACTGTTTCAATTGAAGAGTTCACTGAGAATCCTCAAAATCTGGAATCTCTACCTTCCCTCCCCACCTTCTCTTTCACTATGCCCCCTTCCACTTTCTTGCTTCAGCCATTTATTCATATTGTTTCATTCATTCATTCAATTAACTAGGCTTAGTGAGGCACTGGGAATATAGCGATAGGACAGCCAAATCCTTGCTTTCACGGAGCTTTCTTTCTAGTGAAAGGCAAATATCAGATAGTGGTAAGTGCTATAAAGAAAATAAAGGATGACGTGATAGTAACTGTGGGAATGATGACTCTCAAATCCACAGGACTGGGAGTTCCTCAGAGCCTCTGCTCTATTGCCAGCTGCCTACTTGATGTCTCCACTTGTATGTCTAACAGTGGCAAATTCTGGTTCTCATCTGTACTTTAATGTGATTTTTCTCGCCCAGGAGCACTTTGATCCCATTGCATCTCTTCCTAACTTTTACGCATCCTTACCTTGTAAATCTTCCCTAATCCTCTGCTCCAGCCCTGTCTTCAAAGCCTGGCTACATGTGCTGCCCATTATGGTTTCTGTATACTTCCATTACATGCTGACTCACTCAGGTTGCACTCTTCGTGTTATATTTAAATGCCTGATGGTTGTTTATTCTATTATGCTTTAAGCACTTGATAATTTTGAATACTCAGAATCTAGCCTAGTTTCTGGCACATAGTCGATGCATCATGAAATCTGTTGAAAGAGCGATTGTATGTGGTTAGCTTTGAACAGGAGGGAGGGAGGGGAGGGGGGAAGGAACACTTTCCTTCGGGACTAGAGGGAGAGAAGGAGCTAAGGCCCATTAATGCATAAATAAGTGTGTAGGTTTAGGGGAGGAAAGTTGAAGTTTAGATAGCATACATTTCCTCAGAGATTACAATTTCGTGCACAGTATAAAATGAACAGTGTAGTTATTTATAATGAACAATTAGCAGTGCATTAGAGAAAATAAAGGAGCAGTGCTGTGGGGTGCATCTTGAAATCTTAAAATTATTCTTCCTTCTGGTTTTATGGCTGTTAGATTTAGCCTAATTTCTTTAGGCCATTCGTCATATGTATGGATATGGATGACTAAATTACTTGGATGTTATTGCATTGGTTTTCATTCTTGCTGTTTTATAATTGATTTTATTTTGATGTTGCTTTTCCAGCTTTCGGAAAATGTGATTGATCGAATGAAGGAATCCTCTCCATCTGGTTCGAAGTCTCCACGGTATTCTGGTGCTTATGGTGCCTCAGGTATTGCTGAATTTTAATTTTAGGGTTTTTAGGAGAAAAATTATAAGTGGAAAAAGTTGACTCAATAGTCATGTTCTCTAGCATTCTGTCTTTCATTATTTGGATGTTTAGCTTTTTATAAGGAATATTAGAACTCAGTATCGGGGTTTCTTTTAAAATGTTTTGTACTGGCCGGGCGCGGTGGCTCAAGCCTGTAATCCCAGCACTTTGGGAGGCCGAGACGGGCGGATCACGAGGTCAGGAGATTGAGACCATCCTGGCTAACCCGGTGAAACCCCGTCTCTACTAAAAATACAAAAAACTAGCCCGGCGAGGTGGCGGGCGCCTGTAGTCCCAGCTACTGGGGAGGCTGAGGCAGGAGAATGGCGTGAACCCAGGGAGGCGGAGCTTGCAGTGAGCTGAGATCCCGCCACTGCACTCCAGCCCCGGCGACAGAGTAAGACTCCGTCTTAAAAAAAAAAAAAAAAAAAAAAAAAAAGTTTTGTACCAAGAATGAAGCTATTTTCAAACAGTCTTTGAACATTTTGTTTTCTTTTCCCACTCCTGAATCCTCTACTAGGTTTTGGAAAGTTACTTTATATCTTTTTGTATAAAATGGATTGCTTATAGGGATATTAGAGATTTAGGAATAAATATTTATTTAAAAAATTGAACTTAGAAAATATTGATTTGCTATTTTCAAATTGTGAAGGGTTCCAAATGATTTTATTTTCTAATAAATTTCTTCTAAGTTTATAAAAGATTTAGTTTGTCACAGTCAGTTATTGATGGAAATATGGTGGCAAATGGAATCCATAAAGAATTATTAAGCCTAATTTTATCTGTAGGTCCTGCTGGATAAGAGACTTAATGCTGTTTCTTCTCCCTTTTCTCTCTTCTGCCACACTCATCTGTTTATCCAATATTTTACTGAGCACCAGCTATGTGTCCAGTACTGTTCTTGATACTGCCCAGTTGATGGATAGATATGCTATTTATTGTGAAATGGCAACAAGAAAATAATTGGGATAATTAATTTTGGATTAAGTGAGATTTTCCTGTACTTATCAGAAAGGGGAAATCTGTCTATAGACTGTGAAATTGAGAAAGATGAGATCCTGCCCAAATGACATTCACTTGGGCCAATTGTCGCCCCCCCACCACCTGCTTACTAATCATTAAGTCAGTAAACATGAATTGAGCTTCTGATATGTTTAGAGGAGAGGGTACCAAGGTATTTTAAGAAATAGTTCTTACCCCTTTGAAGCTTCTTGTTTAGTACTAGAGTTGAGGATTCACAGTTAGTTAATGCTAGATAGAAAGTGAGCATGCCTTCCTTGTTAGAAACCCTTTTTTCGGCTTCTGGACCACACTCTTGGTTTTCCTTCCACCCTACTTGCAACTCAGTCCAGGGTTCTTTGTTGATTTCTACTAAGTAATCTTGTCCCAATGTACGGTTTTGAAATCATTATCTAGATGCTTGTGACTCCCAAAATTATATCTGTAGACCTGACCTTTCTCTGAAATTCCAGACATAATAGACAACTGCCTACTTGAAATCTCCCCTTACCGATTTCTCAACTTAACATATCCAAAATCAACCTTTATTTTCACCCCCAGGCTTACTTTTCTTCTCTGTCTTTCCCAGTAGATGGCACAGGTAGTCAAGCCCCTTCTTGGGGATTCATCCTTGTTTTCTTTTTTCCTTACTCCTTACATCAGACTGTTAGCTAGTCTTGTCAACTCCATCTCTAAAACATGTTTAAATATGTTCCTTTTGCATCCATCTCCTCTGCTATAGCTCCAATCCAGATAGATAACCATTGTCTTCTGCAGAAGTCTCTTAACTGGCCCCCTGCTTCCAGTCCTCCGCCCTGTGCTGTGCACACAGAAGTCCTCACAATCTATTGAAGAAAAGCAAATCAGGTCAAGTCGTGTCCCAGTGGTGGCTCTCCATGGTACGTAGAATATAGTCTGAGCTGCTTCCCTGGGCTTCCATCATATATCATGACTGGTCCCTGTCTGCCTTCCAATATCATCACCTTATTCATCATCTCCTATCACCCTTCCTCTACTTATTCACTGTGACTGCTATCTTCACTAGACGATAAGCTCCAGGGAACTTGTTCTTCATCTGTTTGTTCACAGCTGAATTCTCAGCTCCTAGGATAGTGTACCTGCTTCTTGGTAAGTGCTTATTGTTTGTTGAATTAATTTACGGGCATTATCCATTTTAAAAGTAGCTACTTTTGTTCATTTTGGAGAGTTCTATACATTTAATACAGGTGACATTTATTGAATGTTTCTTTATGCAAATAAGTAAACCAGGTATTTTGAAAAGATGCAAAAATAGGAAAGAGTTCTTTTTTTGGCAGATAAACTACATATACAACAAGACTATAAGGGAGGTAGAAACATAGTATAAAAGAAACCTAGGAGATACTGAAATTAAGTTTATCAAATATTTTGGCTTAAGAAGATGCCTTGTCGTGCAGAAACAAATGGCTGTCCAGTTTATTAAAATGCCCAACAACTGCACTTCTGGTCATTCGGGTCTTGCATATAAATACCATTGCATACAGTGAGCACATCTAGCTGACGATAAATGTACTCTTGCTTCCTCCTCTTCCTCAAAATGGTGAATCTGTTCATATCTACATGTATGAACTTAAAATATGGAAAATGTTAAGGAAGCAAATGGTTTGTAACTTTGTAAGTACTTACGACGTGGTGTATCTTTTTGCTTATGAATATTCTATGCTATACCCATTGTTTCTGTAGTTTAATTAAAACATTTTTTTGGTGTTAAAAAAAGAATGATGATGTATGGATACATTTAAAATTGGAATTTGTCCTAAAGTATGATTTGTTGTAGGTAGATTTTTTTTCCTACCTCCTGTGTTAAGGAGTGAGGGTGATGATGATGATGATTCAATATACTGAAGTAATGACAGATGACACTTAAACAAAATTTGTTACATGGTAGGTACTCTGCTAAATCCTGTGTATGTCTTATCTCATTTCATCCTTATAACCCTAGGAAGAAGGACCTGTGATAACCCATTTTACGTAGAAGGAAACTGACACTTGAAGTGATAATTATTTTGCCCAAAGTCACACAGCTGGTGAGCAAAGGAGATGAGAGTTACATTCAAGTTTGTCTGACTCCAGAGCAAATGCTGTTAACCACTTTGTCTTATTTTAATTTGAATGACATCTTGCTTTAGAAAGGATATGACAGAAACTAGTTGGAACAAAGGAGCTGCTTTTTAGTGATGTTCTGCTTGAATTAAGGAAAGAACCTGTTGTCTATAAGTGATTGTTGGTTGTTCTCAATTTTTCCCATATTGGCTCTCAAATAGTGAGTGGAAGGAGAGAAAATGTTTTCTTTCGTGGGTTGTTTTGACACTTTGAGAGAGTGGGGATGGGTCAGGAGATTTTCTGTGAGTTCTGTGGTGTGTCTGGCCCGAAGAGCATGACACTGATGTGAAGAGCTCTGGTTTTGCTGAGGGACCCATCCCTTCTCACTCCCCATTTGAAATGACTGATGAATTCTGTGGTCCATGACCAGCTGTGACCAGCCTGGGCACTGAAAGCTCTTAGAATGCCATCTTGTGGGCTGGGTTTGGTGGCTCATGCCTGTAATCCCATCACTTTGGGAGGTTGAAGTGGGTGGATCACCTGAGGTCAGGAGTTTGAGACCAGCCTGCCTAACACGGTGAATCCCTATCTCTGCTAAAAATACAAAAAATAGCTGGGCGTGGTGGCACATGTCTGTAATCCCAGCTACTCGGGAGACAGGCATGAGAATCGATTGAACCTGGGAGGTGTAGGTTGCAGTGAGCCGAGATTACTCCATTGCACTTCAGCCTGGGCAACAGAGTGAGACTCCATCTCAAAAGAAAAAAAGTATGCCATCTTGTGTTTTAGTGGTCAGGCTAGAACTACACTCTCCAAATGGAAGCCACTAGTCACATGTGGCTCTTCAAAGTTAAGTGAAAATTAAGTTAATGATCAAATGAAAACTTCAGCTCCCAAGTTGCACTCATATTTTATGCTCAGTAACTGCATGTGGCTTGTGACTACCATACTGGACAGTGCAGATATAGGGCATTTCTGTTATTGCAGACCATTGTGTTGCATAGCTCTGATCTAGAATACACCAGTGCTTTTTATCTTCTGTCTGCACCATGATGTGAAAAGGACTCAACAAGGCTCATAGGACAGGTTCTTTGAGTACATAATTTCTCTCACCCATTCCAACCTAACCCAAGAAAAGAACTAAGATTTAGCATACTATTTTGAAGTGATCTTGCTTTAGGTTAAGAATGCAGTTCGACTATGTGTAAATTAACAAAGATTTATTCTTCTTAGAATTAAAAAAATTGATTTATAAAAGCAGGAAGCCTGAAAATTTATGTTCTGTTCTGAGTTTGTCTCATTTAGGGGTTTTAGTTAGTACTCAATAATAGATTTCTTATGATTTAAAATTTAGATGTGTTATGAAATAATTTTTCAAGCCTACAAAAATGTATTGATAAAAGTGTCACTCGCCTTTTTTACATTTTTCAGTATGAAGTAAATTATATATTAAATGTGAGTTGAATTTTAAGTATTTATTACAAAGCCTTTTTTCTCACAGGACTCTTAGTCATACCAGCCCTAGGCTATTCGTATGTGTGAATATAGGGCAGTGTATTTGATGAACTAAGAGCCCTAGGATTTCTGTATATAGGAACTCAATTTTGTCATAAAAATAGTTTTGAGAATACATTTTATACTATAAGAAGGTGGGTTCCTCTGAAGACTTTACTGAAACTATTTTTCATAAAAAATATAATTTTTTGGCTAAACCTTGAATCAGATCAATGGCTCGTTGCAATAAGTATTTGCATGTAAAGCTGGGTAAAATAATACACTGTGTGACACACAGCAGATTGTAATGCCACTTTAATAAATGAATGTGCTCTAAAGAACTTAACTGTGTCCTTGCTGCCTCAAATTTTCTGCTGCGTTATCTCAACTGTATTGGTTTGCTTTTACACCAGATAATTTTCTTCTTAGGCTGACATAAGGAGATGTCATTGCATATAGTTATAAACTTACCTTTTCATTAACATCTTGCATCTTTTGATTTTAAAAAATCAATTTTGGGTATTGATTGTTTCCTTTCCCACCTGATCTTTTAGTTTTTCTGGCTTCTAATGAGGTCAGGCCTCTCATGGTTGACCCTACCGCTGAAGAAACTGTCCGCGAATCAATACGAAGAAGCAGACAGGAAATGATATTAGGAGATGTTTTGTTGTTTTCGTAAGCTACTGGCAACCAGATAAAAATGATGAATCTGGAAAAAAACAAGACAAATGACCTAACTTTTATTATTGTCCTCACTGTAGAAGTTTCTCTGTAAATTTCTCGTCATTGTGAAAAATAACAAAGATTTGCCAGTTTGTGTTAAGTATATCACTGAGATCACTAAGTATTTGGCAGCCTTAACAAATTGCAGGAAACCAATTTGAGCAGGAAATAGCACAGCCTAAACTAAACAGCCAATTTTGGGAAATAGATTCATCTATAAGTTCTGTGTATTTTTCTCCCGGAATCTGGCCCTCCTAGTTATTTTAAAACAGCTCTTTAAGGCTCATTTAGACATAACACTGTAGGGAGAGTTCAGAGAAAATAAGCTTATTCCTTTGACTCGAGTTACAAGAACTGAACGTCTAGGTTTCCAACTTTTAATATGTGAAACTTTGTCGATGCCAGTGTCTCAATTCTGTACTTTTTTCGTGGGCCATAATGGATGATTTGCCTTACTGTTCCTAATGGTAAGAAACGTAATTGCTGTTGAATTAAAGGCATTAAATCTAATTCTCTAAGTCAGCATATTCTGCTCTGAAAAAGAAATCTGCCAACGGTCCAGGGTTGAAGAACTTCATGGTTAGTTCCATCAGTCAACAAGTGGTAGCATTGCCACCATCTTTGACCTTCAAGGAATTACTAGTTTGGTCTAAGCATATTTAATGTTACAGTGTAGTGAATGAGTACTAGTTTAGTTGCTTTCTCCATTAGAATATATACGTGAGTGAAATAGAATGTATAAGAGCTGTGGAAAATGCTTTAGAAATTTAGACAAAGAGCATCAGGAGCTTTGGCAGGCAGGCCTGGCATCAGGGGAAGTGAACTTGAGCCAAACTTGAGGCTAAGGGGGACGGGAGGGGGGTTAGAGTAGAAGGTAATCCTGGTAGAGTTAGCACACAGACCAGATTAATTCAGATAAAGATTTCTTGTAGGGTCTCATGGGTGGGTAGGTTGAAGTCAATGAGTTTAATTCTATCCTATAGGGCCTGGGCAGCTACGGAGGTGTTCCATCTCATTTTAGGATGCAAGACTGGAAAGTTACATTAGTTGCACCTTCAGATATACCCAGATATTGGTAACATTTTTATTCTTAAAAATATAGTGCCTGTTTTCTTACTGATATTTTTATGTCCGATAAACAAATCAGAGTGGTAAGAATATGTATTTTCTGCCATAGTACTAAATAAAGCCATTTTCATCTTCAGTTTAGTAAAGAAGCAGCCCTATAAGCATTTTTGTTTGACTGTAATTGGCCCTATTGCAAAAATAAATAAATAAACAAATAAATAAAGTTGCCTTCAACTGCATGAGACAGCGTGGCAGTCTAGGGTGTAACGGATGAGTTCTGAGCAGGGAAGGGGAATGAAGCAAGTGGATCCTTGGAAGGATAAGGAAAAGAAAGGACGTTAGTTGGAAACTAGCGATCGGGAAGGTCAGCCGCTGCCTGGTCTAGGAAGAGTGGCAGGGCAGAGGAGGACTTGGCTGGACATGGTAACTATGGCTCCATGGATGGGTAGTGGCAGTCCTGGACTCACGCTTCAGTACTTTCTCCCCAGGCTGAGGGCACCTTTTCTCTGTGCTACTTGATTCATCTCTATGTTGGATTTATTTTTGAGAATCCAGAAAACCTTTAGGCTGACTTTATTTTAAAATTGAGAGGAGGGCATAGAAAACTTCCTTTCAGCCGGGCGCGGTGGCTCAAGCCTGTAATCCCAGCACTTTGGGAGGCCGAGACGGGCGGATCACGAGGTCAGGAGATCGAGACCATCCTGGCTAACACGGTGAAACCCCGTCTCTACTAAAAATACAAAAAACTAGCCGGGTGAGGTGGCGGGCGCCTGTAGTCCCAGCTACTCAGGAGGCTGAGGCAGGAGAATGGCGTAAACCCGGGAGGCGGAGCTTGCAGTGAGCTGAGATCCGGCCACTGCACTCCAGCCCGGGCGACAGAGCGAGACTCCATCTCAAAAAAAAAAAAAAAAAAAAAGATAAAAGAAAAGAAAACTTCCTTTCTTGTCATTAGCAGTGTGGTTTGTATTTTGTGGTATTTTGGAATGGTCAAAAGGGAGTAAAATGAAGAAAGTGTTTCAGTGGGAGAGGGAATGAACTAGAGATAAAGCTTGGTAGGTTCTGAACGTCAGTGAGTCACACCTTCCGATTGTTTTCTGTGACTAGGAACTCCCACCCGTTGATTTCCTAGTTAATGGATTAACCACTGGCTTCAGCTACTTTTTATTGTGTCTTCAGAGGTCCCTGCCCTTGTGACTGAAGCAGCATAATTTACTTTGCATTGGTGCTTCTAGGTGGTATGAAGTCAAGTGGGCTGGACACTACCTACTTGCCCCTAAGTTACTAGAAAGAAGCAGCTGTTCTGTTAGGTACGTTGTATAATGTAGATTAGAAATATAGTAATGTCGTAGAGTCACAGTACTCAGGAGCTGGAAATTAACTCAGGAGTTACGACCCAGTAATTTCAATGACAGCAGGGAAAAAAGATGCTGTTTTAAAGACGCTCCCCAGTTTTGCTGCCGTAGATTCTGGACACTAACTTTAAATGCAATTACGGGCTAGTGGATTGTATTTTCCCACAGAACAAGTGTTGTTACTTGGCATAACCAAGCAAATCATGGGTGTCACCAAAACTATATTAAGAAAACTAGATAAAACAGTGATATAAATTTTGTAATCACGCTTTAAGATTTATAAAATAAAATACGGCATTGGTTATTCAAGCAAAACTAATAGAATATAAAGCATAGGACATATACGTAGAAATACTATTTTTGATTTAAATTTCATACATTTGTTGTAAACAATATTAACAATATTTTTGCCTTTCTTGTAATTTGACAGACTTGAGAGCATCATCTGGTTGGCCCATATCTCTTGTATAATAAGTTGTCCAAGGGAGTTTCAAATGTACATTTTCCTATTGCAAGCAGAGAGATTCAAAATCAATCCATTGACTTTCCAGCTGTCAGCCAAATAGTAGGTTATTGTTGTTGATGATGATGTTTTCCCTTGTTAAAAAAAAAAAAATTCTGAAAAGTAAGATCTGATCCAGCATTTCACTTCTTCCCTTTACCCTCTCCTGCCTCCCTGGTTTATTCAGAGTCACTCCTATAGTGCTCTGTATTAGGCCAAATCAGTGCTACCAGGGAACAGTAAGTGCTTTTAAGTCCCCCTTTTAAACCTTCTCTGCCCCCAGGGCTACTTGACACTGTTGACAGCTGTCACTACACTTGAGTGTTCCTTGAAAAGCCTCGGGAACCCATGTGGATCATTATAGTAAGGCTCTCCAAACTTTGTCACCCAATTGCTATGGCATGCTTATGACAATATTCTGGTTCTGTATGCCCTGCTTCCCCTGAATGAGCGGTTAATTGAAATATGGGTTTTAATTAGCCAGCATCGAATGATTGGGGCTTGAAATTACTTTCAGTTCCAGGGTAGTCATGATAACTCACATTACTATAAAGATGCAAGGTGTTTGGAACATCTCACAGATTGCATGGCAGGCAAGTACACGGATGCCAGCAACCAGCTCCTGTGTACTCACTGTGTTGGCAGGACTTCTTTCCTTTGTCAGCTGAGTGAGTGCTGCTGCTTTCTTCCTTACTTCGTGCACTTGCACCTTGCTCTTTTCTCGTAGGGCTTTTTTTTTTTTGCTTGTCCACACTCATTATTGCTATAGTCCTGCAAGGGTCACTCACAGACCTTGTCTGTATTTGATGAGCAATACAGCCTTGCTCTGCATTTCCCATTTTATGATGTTAACTTCTTCAGTTTCTCCCATCCCTGGCGTCATTGCCCTAGTCTGGCCACTATCATCTTTTTCTTGCATTGCCCTGACAGACTGTTGCTTGGGGTGCCTGCCTTTAGTCTTTCATTCCCCGGTTTATTCTCACTGCAGCCCTAGTTTCTTTCCAAAGCATGAAACTAATGCCATTCCTCTGTTAGAAACTTGAGCCCTCTACCCCGTCCCGGCCTTCCTCTTAGGATGCAGCCCAAATCTCTTACATAGATAGCAAGGTGCTATACAATCCATCTCCTGCTCTAGTCTTCTCTGGGAATTTCATGGGATTGAGCCCATATACTGCTTTTGTACAGGACCTTGCTGGCAGACAGACCTTTGTCTGTCATGTTGAACTTCTTTGTCTAGTCATATTGAAGTTCTTGCATATCCTCAGACTTATCCTTTTGAGCTTTTTAATTTTGATACAGAGTTTTGCTGTTGTTGCCCAGGCTGGAGTGCAGTGCCTTAATCTTGGCTCACTGTAACCTCTGCCTCCCGGGTTCAAGTGATTCTCCTGCCTCAGCCTCCCTAGTAGCTGGGATTACAGGTGCCCGCCACCACGCCCGGCTAATTTTTTGTATTTTTAGTAGACACGGGTTTTCACCATGTTGGCCAGGCTGGTCTCAAACTCCTGACGTCAGGTGATCCACCCATCTCAGCCTCCCAAAGTGCTGGAATTACAGGCCTGAGCCATCACGCCTGGCCTCCTTTTGGGTTTTTGACCATGTTGTTCCTTCTGTCTGAACACTGTTCCAACTTCTAGCCCTGCCCCAACTGTATCTCACCTCTTACCTGCCTTTCATCTGGCAAACTCTTGCTCATTGTTCAGATTCCTGCCTAGAAACCAGTTACCCCAGGAAGCTTTTCCTGAGACCCAGTCCTGGTGAGACGCCCCTCCTGTGTGGGCCTGTGGCACCCTGTGCATGTCTCTCATACCACGCGTCACGTGGTGCTGCCACTGCCCATCACACACCCCTCTCCTCCAGATCCCACAGCTTCTGTTTTCTCATTGGTCCTCCCAGGACCTCCTCTTCTGGCACTTCCTCCAGCACTCCCCCTTGCTTTGGTGCTGAACTTTCTTTGCCTAGGTGAGAAGCCTTTATAGGACTGTGTGTGTTCGCTGCAGGTAAATGTTGACCTGTTGAGGCCAGGTAATTAGGCAAAGCAGGAAAAGAGGAAGTCTCAGAGGGTCGAGGAGATTTCCTTCAAGAGCCATTTCTTCATCTTCTCAGTGTGGACCTTCCAAGTTGATACCATTTTGAAGAATTTCCTTTTCTTGTGTTACTGGTTCTCTTTACTACTGATCCTTGTAATCGTATGTACTTCATTGTGTTGTAATTACGTGTTTACTTGTCTATTTTTCCCATTTGATTATGAGCCTTTGAAAGAAGTGAATGTTCACTTCCCATGTTCTGTACGCTCAGTCCACAGTGACTGTATTATAGAGTTAGGTGCCTCATAAATGTTTGTGGAATGCATGAGCTAAAGCAAATCAGATAATGAAGCCTGATATGTATAAGTGCCTGTGTCCGCTAAGTGTCAAGCAGGAAAAGAGGTCTTTCTCTTAGGTTGGTTCCACTGGGCATGGGTGTGAGTGTCTTCACCAGGCTCCTGATGGTGCCTATGTAATGCCAGTCTCAGGTCTCAATCGTAGCAGACCCAAGGAAGCCCTTTTGGAAGAGGCACTTTCTTGAGTACCATCTGGGGAAAACTACGAGTTTGTGGAGGAGTAGCTAGGGAGCGGGGCTCTGGATTTGGAAACATTGATGTGGAGGTTCATGTCCTCCTCCTAGTTATTAATTTAATTTAGAAAGGAAATCATCTGTGTAGACTTGCCAAGTTTTGGTGAGTGCTGAAGTGAGCTGGGATTTTCCCTTCTTGGACCCTCCCACTCAGTTCCTGCTACCCTCCTCATTTTCCTCCTCCATTGGGGTCGAAGTTAATCTGACATTAGTACCTTTGCCCCCTGGAATTTTTAGGTTAGGAGTTTTAGGTGAGGTTTGGTTAGGGTGTCTAGAGGGAGGTCCCTAGCTTAGAAAAACAGGTCTTACCCCTGACTCCCTTTTCTAGTAGAATGCCCCGCTCTCTTCCTGTTGTCAAAACTCTGGGACACTTGAGAGTTGGGCTTCTCTTCACTGTATCTTCTCCTGTGCGGCTGTTCTCATGCCGGATATCAGCTTCTCACTTGAGGATTGTAGCTTATTTTCTTCTTGAAAGAGTGGTCTTTCTGCCATCACTCATTTCCTCAAGCCTCTGAGGCCCGCTCTTTGAAGTCTGGGGTCTTTGGTGTCTGGAAGCCCAGGAGGGTTGTGGTTTGGTTTGGCTTCTGGGTAGGGGTTGGAAGGAAGGCCCAATGCTTGGGCCAGTCTCCCAGTGTGGGGATGACTGGGAGACCAGGGAGCTAGCTCAGGGAGCTCCCTGTGTGCTCAGACACACAGAAGCATCTGAGGAGCCCTAACTAAAAAAGATCCAAGAAAACCTCTAGAATTTGCTTTAGCTCATATGGGCTTTTACCCAGTGCTTCCTTTTCACCTCATCACTGTGTGCTGCAGTCACAGGGAATGTGAATAACTATGTCCTATTGGCTTCATTTGGTAGTTACACTAAATTCTTCAGATGCAATTTGTTTTTTTGTTGATATAGTGGTCATCTCATGACTTTAAACAACAAGATAAAATATTGATTGCTGTGTGTGAGTTTTGAGAATGGACCTGAGGAATGAAATGAAAATCAGTTACTAAAATCAGGATACATTTGATTTAAATAAAAAATATTAAAGCAGCATTTAAGGTCAACAGCTCCCCCAAAAACATTGTTTTGTTATGTAGCCAAGCTAGGTTACAGATTCTGAATATCATCCTTATAATTATTTAAACAAATTGTTTTAACAAAATACCTCTAGCAGCCCTCAATTCATTTCCCTTCTTGAAACTTGTGCTTTTCAGTGCTGTGGCGCAGACCTGTAATCCCAGCACTTTGGGAGGCTGAGGCAGGAGGATTGCTTGAGCCCAGGAGGTCGAGCTTGGAAGTGTACTATGTTTGCATCCCTGCACTCCAGCGTGGGTGACAGAGTGACACCCCATCTCAAAAAAAAAAAAAAAAAAAAGAAACTTGTGCTTTTAGCAAGAAGAGATGGCTTTAACTGTGCCTGCACACTTACAGTAAAAAATAAGGCCAATTACCTGTTTTCTTTTTCCTTAGTAGGAAAAATGAGCCCAGCTAAGTAGCTTTTGTTTAATTTTGTGGAGCAGCAAAGATATTCATTGAGTACAATATGTTTCTTTAATTTTTCTTAATAACATGTTATCTTCTCTGGGAATCTCATGGGATTGAGCCCATACACTGCTTTTGTGACATCTTTTAAAAACTTTTCTAAAAATGTTTTTTTAATATTCCATCTCAGAAACTTTTGAGAGTGGGTATTATAAGATTATGGAAAGTTATAATCCTGTTTTCATGATTCTTTGACCTTGGACATATTTTATTGTTTTTTTAATAAAAAATCTTTAATGAAAATTAAATATGTATGTATATGTATAATGAAAAAATATAAATGCTCAAGCTTGATAAACATAAAAATAATAAATTATTTCCTCTAATTCTTTTTTCCTGTCCTATTAAACATGCCTCTACTGACATAGCCAGTATTTTGTAACTCATGTTCATCTTTTTTGCAAAAATGACATTTGCACAAGTGATGACATAAAACTTGTTAAAAACAGTGATTTTTAAAACTGTTCATGATTGTTTACAGGACTTTGAGCTGAAACATTTTTTTCTTTTTTTTTTGAGATGAGGTCTTACTGTATCACCCTAGCTGGAGTGCTATGGTATGGTAATGGCTCACTGCAGCCTTGAACTCCTGGGCTCAAGGGGATTCTCCCATCTCAGCCTCCTGAGTAGCTGGGACTGCAGGCAGGTGCCCCCACACTGCCAATTTTTAATTTTTTTTGTAGAGACAGGATCTTGCTATGTTGCCCAGGCTGGTCTCAAACTCCTGGCTTAATTCCATCCTTCTGTCTCAGCTTCAAAAAGTGCTGGGATTATAGGCATAAGCCATTGAGCCTGGCCTGAACTGAACCTTTTTAAGGCTATGTTATATTTTGATTGAGAACTACCTTTTTCTCTCCATCCAAGTAAAATTCTTTAAGTTGAGCAAAGACCTCCCAGCCCTGCAGCATCATCTGT
The DNA here is from genome assembly GCF_007565055.1 of Rhinopithecus roxellana. Lineage (NCBI taxonomy): Eukaryota > Metazoa > Chordata > Mammalia > Primates > Cercopithecidae > Rhinopithecus > Rhinopithecus roxellana. The sequence continues at coordinate 60,226,388 of NC_044554.1, forward strand.
GATGTGCCTCAATAGGTGTGACTTGAACCAACCAAACCAGACCCAATTGCAAAGGCCAACTGAAATCACCATCTGTGCTTTACTGGCAGTGATATGATGTGATTGTGTGCTTTCAGAAATAGGGTTACAGAGGAAATGAACCTCAGTTCTTCAAATGGGAAATGGAAAGGTGGTAGTTAAATCACCACTGAGTAGAGGAGAGAGAGAGCACATGTGGTGTATGTTGAGTGTTCAGAGGGCTTTTGCCATTTAATAGTTGTGTGATCACAGACAAGTTGTCTCATTTTTCTTCAGAATAAAATGGGGAGACTAATGCCAATTTCACATGGTTGTCATGGAGACTAAATGAGAAAATATACAGATGCTGAGTGAAATATAGCAGGTGATCAATAAGTATCCCTTTCTTTTTTTCTTCTTTAACATAGCAGCATCCAGGGCCATAACTTCACTGCCACCTTTCACCTGTTCCACATTGACTCTTGCAAAGGGAACTACTTTCTATCTACCCTCTTTGGCTTTCATTTGGTTTTCTGTGCCCTTGCTCTAACAAACATTTATTTATTACTGGCTATGTGCCAGACACTATACTAATGCCAGAGTTTCAAAGATGAATAGTTCAGAGATGTAATGGAGATACGCAGGTAGCATATAGGATTGACTGCCGGCTAACTCTGCATAGGGCGGTCAGGGCAGACTTCAGGAAACAGGTGGTGATGATGTTTGAGCTGAATATTGAAGGAGGAATAATGGGAGTTTACCAGTCAGACATGATGGAATTGGTGGTGGGGGTGAGGAGGAGAAAGGGCATTTCTTGGGAGAAGGATGATGTGTGATGATGGGTGCATTGGTTACAATCATAAAGGGCTTGGTGATTTCTGTGAATTATAACTAGTTATATTTATTTGAAGTGCACGTACTCGGTGGGAAATGAGGTTACAAGGAGTAAATACAAATAGACTAACAAAGCTAAGGAGTGGGCATTTGCTTCTATAGTAAATAGCTCTAACCCTCCATCTTTTTTTTTTTTTTTTTTGAGGCATAGTCTTGCTCTGTTACCCAGGCTGAATGCAGTGGTGCGATCATAGATCACTGCATCTTGACCTTCTGGGTGCAAGCAATCCTCCCTCCTCAGTTTCCTGAGTAGTTTGGGTTATAAGTGTGTGGCACCACCACACTTGGCAGACTTTTTTCTTTTTGTAGAGACGTGGTCTCACTCTTGCCCAGGCTGGTCTCTAACTCTTGGGCTGAAGTGATTCTTCTGCTCAGCCTCCCAAAGCACAGGCGTGATTACAGGTGTGAGCCACTGATCTGGCTCTAACCTTACATCTTTATACTATTTTTAATTAGTGTATATGTGTGAGTATGGCGGGGGAGGAGTTGGGGGAGAGATGTCACCTCCAAAGTTGCCTCAACAGAACTTTTCTTGATCCTATTTGCCTTCCTCTAAACTCACATGACATTTTATCTGTATTTTTCTCTTGGCAGTCAGTATTTTATGTATACACACACATATAATTATGTATAGTTAATTATAATATAATTAAATATATAACAATTATGTTATAGTTAATTATAATTTGATATATAACACAATTATAATTATAATAAATACATAGCAATTATAAACAATTATAATTGAATATATAACATAATTATATAATTATAATAAATACACAATTATAAACAATTATAATTAAATATATAACATAATTATATTATAATTTATAATAAATATATACATAATTATGACTAACTGTATAACATAATTATATAATTATATAGCAATTATAATTATAGTCAAATATATAGTACAACTATAATAAATATAGAACAATTGTATATACTATAGTCAACTATTTAATTATTCTAATTAAAGATAATATAATTATAATATATAAGTATATTATACACATAATTATATGCAAAATTACGTGTATATTTTATATGCATATCATTATATATTAAGAATATGTAATTTTTGTTTTTTTAAAGAGATGAGGTCTCACTTTTTTTCCCAGGCTGAACTCAAACTCCTGGGTTCAAGTGATACTCCCACCTCAGCCTTCCAAGTAGCTGGGATTAAAGGCAAGTGCCACCATGCCAGGCCCCTCTACATTTTAAAAACAGTTACTTATTTATAACTGTGTTAGCACCTTTACTGTACATTAAGCTCCTTGTGGGCAGAAGGCATACCTGAGAGCCCCTGGTTCCTTTGTGACCCATATGGCATCTGCCTCACCTGTGGAAGGTGCTTAAGAAACACTTGACAATGTAATGAATGAATCGATGGGCCTGTGAGCATCCCCAGCTTCTTCAGAATACTTTTGACTGCAGAAACATGTTTGATGAAAGTAGTCAGTCACATGCCACCTGCGTCCCTGTCAAGTGCCCGTGCCCGAGCTCGCTGCTGTGTGCACTGCGCTGAGTGAGTTATGAGGTGCCTTTCCCGGAACCCTCCTCTCGCCTGGACCCAAGAGAGGCGACAGCTGCGGCTGGGGCTCTTGGTTTCCAGAGGGTCTGGACTGGTTTGGGTGCTTTAAAATAGATATTTAGTTCAGTGGTGCTTATGGGGGAGATGCGACTAGAACTTAAGTGTGAGACTTGGGTGGATGGGAAAGTTAAATATTGGTCTCTTCAAGTTTTTTTTTTTTTTTTCTCTTTTGCTATTGTTACCACTTGTCACCGTCTCCATGTTAAAATGCCAAAAATGATCTAGTTGTTGCTTTTTTCCCTATTTTCCACCCTAGTCGCTCCTTACCGTGACTCCTGCCCTTGGAGGGCACGTAGCAGTGTCTGTCCCGCCAGTCCCAAGGCCCTGTGGGAGGAGACTGGCCTGCATCTCTCTAAGACTTAGTCTGACGCCACGCGCATCTCTTGTTCTGTGTTCAATCAGTAGTCCAGGGGAGAAGCTTCTGCCACTTCAGAGCTTTGCTAAACTAACCTAATTTGTCCAAATCACCCCAGAACCACCATCTCTGACTCAAGCTTCCATGCGACAGCCTGATCCGTTTCCCTGGACAGGTCTCTTTCCTGGAACGCAGCCCAGGCACCTGTGCTCCTGGCACCTTTGAGGTCTCTCCTTTGAGTCGTGGCCACCGAGAGGGTTGAGAACACAGCACCCGAGGTCCCAGCCTTTGCAGGAGCCGCCCTGGGCAGAGCTGGACTTAGATCTTCGGTGGCCTCATATAAAGCCGGCAGCCAGCCTCTTCTAGAACCCTAGCCCAGGGACTGGAGTAGGAAAGGACCTTCGAAGCGAAGACTGCCTTGTCCCGCACTTCTTCCGGCTTCGATGGAAAAATGGGCTTCCTAATGGGTTAAATCCTTTAAAATAAGGAGTTGGGGGTGAAGGGTGTCGTGCACTCCTAGAGAAAGGTACACAGTTGCCTGGCTGGGAACGTGCTTGGCGCTGACCCTGCGGGCATCTGACTGGTCTTCCAGCTCAGGAAAAAGAATTTGAAAGAGGCTTAGCGTGAAGGGGAATCAAAGAGGAGGTTGTGATTTGGTTGAAGGTGCCTGGTTTAGTGCTGTAATTGTCTTATTTTTTTTTTATATATATATTTCTTGGAGTAAACATTTTAAATAAACGACATCATTGTCTACTGAAAAAAAAAAAAAAACAAAAAAACAAAGAAAGTAGTCCGTCACAAAAGACCACATACTAAATGATCCCATTTATAGGAAATGTCCAGTATAGGCAAATCTATAAAGAGCGGAAGTGGTGGTTGTGTAGGGCTGGGGTGGTGGTGGTGGTAACAAGGATAGGGAGTCACTGCTGATTGTTGCACAACTCTGAGGATACACTAAACACCATTGCATGGTACACTTTAAATGGGTAATTTTTTTTTTTTTTGAGACGGAGTCTCGCTCTGTCGCCCAAGCTGGAGTACCGTGGCGCGCTCAGTGCTCACCGCAAACTCCGCCTCCCGGGTTCACGTCGTTCTCCTGCCTCAGCCTCCCGAGTAGCTGGGACTACAGGAGCCCGCCACCACGCCCGGCTAATTTTTCTTTTTTGTATTAGTAGAGACGGGGTTTTACCATGTTAGCCAGGATGGTCTCGATCTCCTGACCTCGTGATCCTCCTGCCTCGCCTCCTGCCTTAGCCTCCCAAAGTGCTGGGATTACAGGCGTGAGCCACCACACCCGGCTAAATGGGTAAATGTTATATAATGCACATTTTGTCTCAATAAAGCTTTTGAAATTTTGTCAAATTTTTTAAAAAGTATCTTTAAATGCATTTTTTTCCTGTTTTTATGTTTACCATATGCACATAGGGACTTGTATTATATAATATTTATTGTTATTTTTTGAAGTTTGGACTGGGAGCTGATAGCATGAGCTTTGGGACTTCATTAACCATTTCAGAGATGCAAGGGAGTGTGAGAGGGAATTCTTGTGAGCCTATGCAGAATGACCTCATTCCCTCTGTCAGAGAAATACTGCACTAAGTTATTTTAGTATTAGCAGAGTGACATTGTTGGATATATTTGGATAGTATATTTTTGTTTCAAGTCATTGAAGGAGTTTGTCTTCAGGGAGCAATATATTGCTTTACCTTAATAAAAAGGCATAACATTGGCAGAAGGACAAGGAATGGTGCTATTTTTCTGTCACCTTCAGAATGAAGAGGTAGTAGTTATACTTTGTTTTTTAGCCTGTTGATCTTGTACTTCTCATCAACAGGTGCTTTATTTTTAAAAGTGTGTTTTATATTAAAATAGCATTTATGCACTTATGAAGCAGTACTTATTAATAAAACATGCCCTTAGATAAATTGTTTAATGAGGTTTTCTTTTTTCTTCCACATTGTGGGAACTAGTGGTTTCTGTATTGATGGAGAGCAGGGAGCATCTTTTCTTGTGTGTTCATTTATGTAAAATTTTGCCCTCTTGAAAAATGAACAAAGATAGCCAGAAGGTATTTGTCATGCAGTCTAACCACAAGAAATCTTGAATGAGATCATCATCAAGTAACTTAAATAAAACAGTTATTTTCTGACACTTGATCACCAGAGTCATTCTTTAGGACACTTAGCATTATTATGTGTTTATTTTTCTTTTTCATATGATTGCCAACTATTTTGAAGAACGGAATGCTTCAGATTAATGTCTTGGGAGGGAGACACAATCTACTTGACCCTGATTTAAAGGGATAGTGGAAGTGGGTGGTTCTTCACCACGGATGTGATTGTTACTAGGGATTCTTCATAGACTCTGTCATAGCAAAAGTATTACATTTGGCTCCTCATGGCGTATCCCATGACAGCAGAGTGTTGCTCAGTGGATTGACTTGGGCTGAATCAGTAGGGTCTTTCCAAGCATAAATTTGAGGGCTTACTAGACCAGAGAGAGGCAGAGGCCTTAGGATTTGGCGGGAGATTCTCTGAGTTGTTGCAAATAGTCTCCATCTCTCCTGTGCATGACCCAAGAGTTTGCTCGGAGACACCTGTTGAATAAATGGTCAGCCAGCACTGTGGTTAGGTGGAAGGAGCACGAATATTGATAGATGTTAAACCCTGACGTGGCTGAGCCTAGCCTTCAGCTTTGCCTCTTACTGTATTTGTGATGTCCAAGAGTGACAGGGGCTAACATAGCTATAAATAAGCAACTATTAAGAAATTGTAAAAAGTAGTTACTGCCAAGAGAAAAATACAGAGAAATGCCGGTGTGAATTTGGAGGAAGTTTAGAGTGATAGGAGCTATGGGCTAAAGCCACTACTCTTTCTTGGGCAATCCCCGTTATGGAACAAAGGGATCCAGAATGCATTTTCCCAAAGAAAGAATGAGTACAGATGAAATATTGTTGTTAGAATAATTCTTCAGGCTTATCATGGGTTTTTGGGTTAACTTGGAAAGCCAAATAGCATTTCACTTTTTAATGATGAATATGCAGATGAGCTGTGGCACTCCTGAAGAGCTGGCATGGCTTTCCATAGCTGCGGTCAAGCTTGGCTCCTCTCTGTTTTCCGTATGTCTCGTGAGAGGGTTTGAAATATCAGCTTTGGATTCCAACATTTGAGTTCAATTATAGTCTCTATGTAGTTTTGATTACAGGCAAACATTTGTATACATACAAATGTGTGTCTGTGTACGTGTGTTTGTCACTTAGGAAAATAACGTGTCAACCACAGATGTGTTAGTATGAGCATTTTAACAGATCGTTAGTCACTGAAGTTTTTTTGCAGTACAGGCTAATGTCAAAGGCAGGCTTTCTCCTGCTTGCTGTTTTGCCCAGGGCTGGCATGGCTGGACAGTGACATGAAGGGATTGTAACAATTCACTTTTGTAATTGTTGATATAATTTTGGTTGGCTTTTGTTTATTAACTATTTCAAGTATGATGGTGGTGGTTTTTTGTTTCTGCTTTCTCTGCTTCAAAATGATCAACGATTGCATTCTTCTCCTCCACTATATGTAGGAGGGAGGGAGGATTTAGTACTTGCACATGAAAATACTTTGATGCTGTGTCTGGTCATTTTTCAGGGAGAGAGAGGCCAGAGCCTGTGAAGGTCTATTGCTGCAGAATGGTTAGCACAGAGGCAATTGGTACAATGAGGGGTGCTCAGGCTTTGGGACCATCCAGCCCTGAATCACCATGGGGCTCTTTATAACATTGGAATAATACCTCAAGGCTAACCTAATGCCTAGAACATTGTTGAATCAGTAGAGACTAAATTGGCATGGTATTGGATTGCTGACTAGAAATACTTCTATCTCAACCTTATAATCAGTTGGCCATTTTGCTTTGGGTACATTTCTTTATTTCTCTGGGCCTTAGTGTTCTTATCTGTCAGATGGTGGAATGGACTGTTATCTCTAAGATTCCCTTGATAGATTCTGAGCTTTTTAGATAAGAACCATTTTCATTCGTCTTTGTTTCCTAACACTGCTATTATACTTGGACAAAACATTTTTTTGAACAAATGATTGGATTTGCAACTATGGTTATATAGCTACATATAGTTATAATTATGAGCTTATTTGTATATGTCTGTGAACATTTATAAATGAGAATTGTCTTTTTTTGAGGTTTATCCTCAAGCAGCCTGAAATACACCTTTATCTCTAAGTATTCATTCATACATATACATATGTTTGTATGCCTAGATCTAATATATAAAATTTAAAAATTAGAAAAAAAAAAATAAAAATGATCAAGGTGCAAGGATATGCATTTAAAAAAATCTGTTGCTTTGGAAGAATTTATTTATGTTTCATTATTTGGATATGATGCTTAGAATAACTTGGCTATCAGAAAAATGCTGTTGGCACCTTCTAGGTTTAAAAAAAACACTCCAGAGAATTAGAGAAAAAATAGTAATTAAAAGGATACTGTCAAGGTTGGTAGGTCTAAATTTAACAGAGCAGCTGTGTTTTGGTTTGGAGGGGTATGTGTCTCATGCTGTCTCCCCATGCTGTTTGCTTGCCCTGTTATGAGGCAGAAACATGTTATAATGGAGATAGAGATCCTGCCTTTTGAAATGCAGCCTCAAGAAGTGGCTGCTTGAATATTGCAGTGCCCCCACTGGCTTACAAGAACCTTGTCAGTGTTTGGAGAAGTTTAAAGCTAGCAGGTATAATTGTTGTTAGGCTTTCTGGCTTGGCTGTGGTCTTTTTCTGAAGGAACTCTTCAAGAACATTGGACAGTATTCTCTGTGCTTGAAAGATTGTGTTTTATTGCATTTAAGATGCCAGTAATTATAAGATTTTATTTTAATTTATTTTATTTTATTTTTTGAGATGGAGTCTTGCTCTGTCACCCAGCCTGGAGAGCAGTGGTTCAATCTCGGCTCACTGCAGCCTCTGCCTCTTGGGTTCAAGTGATTCTCCTACCCCAGCCTCCTGAGTGGCTGGGATCACAGGCACATGCCACCACGCGTGGCTAATTTTTTGTATTTTTAGCGGAGACGGGGTTTTGCCATGTTGGTCAGGCTGGTGGTAAACTCCTGACCTCAAGTGATCTACCACCTTCGGCCTCCCAAAGTGCTGGGATTACAGTCATGAGCCACTGTGCCTGGCCTATTTTTAAGATTTTATGTTCCACTAAGAAATAACCTCAACAGTTAAGCTGTGATAAAGTGCTTTCCTATTCATTAGAATATTCATTTTATGTTTATTGGAGTTGTTCTATCTATGTTCATAGATAAAAAGGAAAATTTAAGTGAAATGAATTGTTAGCAATATTCTTGAAACTTGCATTCAGAGTCCAAGTCTTCTGAATCATTTTCGGCCTCCATGTTTTCCATGTGAGTGTTTTTTCCCATACTATCACCTTGCGTGCCATTAAGAGTGCTAGTAATGTAGCAGTTGTTAAAAAGAGTGCTCTACTGTCTGCCCTGGAATTTTCTTCCATGCTGCTGACTCTCATTCTGCATTTTTTTTTTCTTTTTAAAAACACAGTCTTCTCTGTGGCTCAGGCTGGGTACAGTGGCAAGATCTTGGCTCACTGTAACCTCCACCTTTCGGGTTCAAGCAATTCTTGTGCCTCGGTCTCCTGAGTAGCTGGGATTACATGCATGCAGCACCATGCTAATTTTTTGTATTTTTAGTAGAGACGGGGTTTTACCATGTTGGGCAGGCTGATCTTGAACTCCTGGCCTCAAGCGATCTTCCCTCCTCAGCCTCCCAAAGTGCTGGGATTACAGGCATGAGCCACCATGCCTGGCCCTTCATTCTGCATGTTTTGATGCTACTGCCTTCTTGATCTCACATAGATAATGTCATGAATGATGTTATGACTGCCACCTGGCCCACAGTGACAGGAAGATACCGTCGATATCAGAGATGAATAAATGTGCACCTTAGAAGCAGTGGCATGTAGCAGCAGTGCATTAGCTGTAAAAAGGACTTTGACCAAGGAGTCATTGTTCAGGGTTCACAGTAGAAGTGTGGATTATGGAGTATTTTCTTTATTCTAAATGGTTAACATCGCAAGTAAAGAAATTGTTTCACGTTCAGACACTATTATTCTCTAATTGTATTAGTGTACAGTTCCCTTTTCTCTTTCATGGAGAATCTTATCGGAGAGTTTAACCTGAAAAGAATAGCCCTGCTATTTCTGTTTTTTTTTGAAACATCTTTCAAACATCAAACATACTTTGCTTCTCAAGCATTCATAGTATGTATAAATAATGAGGAATACAAAGATGAGTAAGGCTTGTTGCCCTCAAGGTACTGGTGGTTAAATGAGAAATGGTAATAAACATCACTAACAAGAGCACATTATAGTCTTCAAAGTAGGATAAAATTATTGGATACTGTTTACCTTGGATTTATTAAGTTTAATTAAGTCTGCCTACAATAAATAAAAAATCACATGTCTAAAAATATGTGTATGATCTTGAATTGGATCTGAATCAGATTTCTTTCCCTTTAGAAGCTCTATGTGGATAATTGAGTCAAAAGAATACGATCTGTAGGTTATAGTATTGATGGTTGTTAATGTCCTAATTTGATCATGGTGCTGTAGTTATATAACAGATTGTCCTTGTGTTGTGGAAATTACATTGGAATATTTAGGGGTAAAGACATCACGCCTGCAATTTATTGTAATGTGTTTCAGAAGAAAATATTTGTGTGTGTATGTATGTGTTATGTTTGTATAGAGAGAATGATCAACTAGATGGTGAAACGTTAATTGGGAAGTTTGGGTGAAGGGTACATGCGGATTTTTTATGGCATTCTTACAACTTTTCTGTGGTTTAAAATGATTTTAAAATAGGAGGTTATGGAATTGAAAAGCTATTGCTAAGATATCAGATGCCTAGTACTTTTAAAGCAACATACTTATTTTATGTGATTTTAGGGCAGATGTGTGCATATTTTAAGAAAAATTCCATTCTCTTGGCGGAAAGTTGCCGAATGTCTTCACCTCTGATTCCTTGCTTTCAGACACCCCAAAGTGCTTGCTCTCTCACTTTGGGGATTTATATATCTTTTGCGGCCCACTTGGGGGGAGTATTTGCACATATATTTCTATGTTACTGCCATTCTCCAAACACTCTATTATTATTGTGTCTGAGAGGTTTTCAGCTGTTTTTGGGGGGGAGTTTCCTGCATTTAACCTTTGGTAGTGATTTTCCAATTGTCTGTGAGTAGCTATTTTGATGACTTAATTTAGAAAGGTGGTCCCTTTTATTTATTTCTAAACTAGCCCCTATGATCCCTGCTTCTCTTCTGCCTCTTGACCCCTCCCTTATTTGTCACCCTTCTCCTCACTTCTCTATAAGGCACGATTCATCTTTGGAATTAGTAAAAATCCTGCCTCTTCCAGGAAGCCTATCCTGATTATCCCTATGGAACTCTCATTGCTTCTTACTCTGCCACTTACTACACTCAGTTTTGTATAGTTATATTTTATTGTTTTATATTGTTCTCCATGATGGATTAAAATTATTGTTTTGTGGTCACTTAAAGTTATATGTACATATTATTTTCCCAGCCCAGTGTCAGAGTACTAGCACATATAAGCAGATATAAACAATTTTTCCCCTCTCCCGCTGATTTTATCCCCACAGCTCATGGCTGTCTCCACGAAGTAAGTGATTCTATCTGAGGAGGTATTTTTTACTGGATCCAAAACTGAAGCCACTGTCTGACTTTTGGGATTATCTGTATCTCTCCTTTCTTCCTTTTTACCTCCAATCTCTGAGGATTAAAGTTTTTTTTTTTTTTTTTTTTGTCTGCATTAACTGAGATATTAGTTTCATAATGTAGCCAATTCATTTACTATTTTAAATTCAGAATGACAAATAAACTGGAATTTTTTCACCTGTTATTAGATCTGTGATTGTTGAAACACGTAAAACATATTTGAACAAAAAACCTTCCAATACAGTTTATAAATGTGTTATCCTCTGGTAAGGATAAAGTCATGAGACTAGTTTTTGCTCAAGGATGTACCACATTTGCATCTTAGATACAACTGTTAATATTCTCTTCTTGTTGATTCAGGCAGGGTAGCTTTTCCTAAGTGACAGAAATGTAGATGATTATGTGAAATAATGAGTTGTAACTCTGAGTTTGTTTCATATCTGGATTGTCATTTTGGCTTTTTGGATTGTCTTATGAAAATTTTCTGAAGGCAGTACTCTTTTATAGAGTTGGGATTATGAAACTGTAAAATGTTCTCTTTTACCTTTGTCTTGTCTCTGAAACATTTTTTGGGTTAAATTCTTTAAAAAAAAAAAAAAAAGTCCCATTGACTGTGTATGTGCTATTAACTCTAGCATCGTTTCCATGATCTGGCATCATCCAACATTTGATTTGTCCTCTTTCATACATTAGCACATCCCAGCAGCTCGTGGAAGCATTTGTGAACGAGGAAACTGAGGCTATGAGGGATTAAGTGATTTACTTTAGACCACAGGTGACAATGTCTGATGTAAATTTGGGTCTTCACTCCAAACCTGTACATTCTACTGGATTAAAGGTTTTTAACCTGCTTTGTGCCAAGTTGCACTTTGGCATTCTGGTGAAGCCTGTGGATCCATTTTACTTTTAAATACAAACCATACATAGCATTATAAAAGAAACCAATTATATATAATTTTAAAAACCCAAGTTTGTAATATACACTGACTTACTAGCACATTACATAAAATGACCTGGTGTTGGGTGTATTAACTACTATTATTTCAAAGTAGTGATGAGCATGAATATTTGGAATGTCTGAAACTATTGTAATGTGTTACGAAAATGTGTGATTTCTATTGGTGACAAATCACAGGTACTGTGGCTAATACTACTTGGTTTTAGGGTATCATTCATATTTGAAGGAAATGCATACTGTATTTAGAAGTTAGTGAAAATAAAGGTGCATTTTTTTTTTTCTATCCAAGTTTACAGATCTCTTGAATTCCCAGGTTAAGAACTACTTCATTAGACTATACCGGTCTCTCATGTTTATAAACATTTGTGCCACCTGCTGGATCTGCTCTTAAAAAACAGAATAAACAATTACAAAAGCAAAAATATGTGCAAACAATGTAAGACTTCACTAAAAAAAGTAAGATTCAGGCATATGTATTAATTCTTGCACTGCTATAAAGAAATACCTGAGACTGAAACGAGGTTTAATTGGCTCATGATTCTGCAGGGTGTGTAGGCTCATGACTCTGCATGGTGGTATCTGCTGGCTTCTGGGGAGACTTCAGGAAACTTACAATCATGGCAGAAGATGAAAGGGAAGGGGGTGCATCACGTGGCTGGAGGAGGAGGAGGGGCAGGGAGAGGTGCCGCGCACTTTTAAACGACCAGATCTCATGAGAACTCACTATAAGAATAGCACCCAGAGAGAAATCAGCTCCCATGATCCAGTCACCTCCCACTAGGCCTCACCTCCAACACTGGCGATTACAATTTGAAATGAAATTTGGGCGGGGACACAGATCTAAACTATATCAGCATATACATATGTTGTGAGATTCTGGAGGGTAAAAATTAAAATTTACTTAATTAAAAATGGTTAGAAACTATAAGTTTAAATTGTGTTTCTTAGTGTTCTAGTCAGTTCTCTGCCTACCTCTCCCCTAAAGATAAAATAATCATATTTTATTTTCTTCATTAAAAAGCCTTTGCCTTCTGTATTTCAGCTTCTTATGGGCAATTTGTTTTAATGAGGGTGACTGTCAGAGAGAGTTTCAGTTCTCCATTAGTGATGACTGGTAGGTAGAGCAGAGACAGGACCTGAAATAGAATGTTAGAGTGCGCTGAAATGGCAAGGCTCTCCTGCGCGTCGTGTAAGCCTGAAAAGGTTTGTTTTCTTGCTTTTCACCGGGTGAGTCTGAACCTCTTTGTCAGTTGTCAGGCCTGACAGCTTACGTGTATTGTAGTTGCTTCCATCCTTACCTAAAATCTAGTTCTACTCTTTCTCTTGTTAATTAAATGAGAGGCATTCACTTAAACGCATTTTATTTCCTCTCTTAGGTGGGGAATTGGTAAGCTGTTTCTTCTAAACTGTTAAGCCCCTCTGTCTGAGTTGCTCCAGAGATACTAATTTGGATGATGTTGACAGGAAAAGCTTTAGGTAGAGGGAAAAAACCGACTGAGCACATTTACTGCTCAGCAGGGTTGCCATGCTCCCCTAACCCCGCAGCATGCAATAAGTATGTGCGTTGCTTTCCCCAGGCCAGCGTCCTGGGTCAGAGCTGCAGGACTTGGGAGGCTGTGCCTTGGCCCTGCTGTCAGCCTCATCTCCCGCCTGGGGAGGAGTGCTGCAGACTTGTGTGAGCTTCCATGCAGCTTCCTGGATTCCCTCTCCCAAGTCTGCCCTGCGGACCCATCCAGGACTGCCTTATACATTCTTGCCCTTGACTCTTTCCAACCTTGGGGTTTTCTAATCATTACCAACACTTTACAGTCTTTTTGTATTTCACAAAAATAACTTGCAAAAGCTTTTGGCCTGAATTTTTGTAACAGTCTTTTGATTACAGTAAAGGCTGCAGAATACTGTTAACTTCTGATTATCTTAGGACAGATTGTTTTAAATTTGGCTTGTAAGTTGAATGGTACTTTATTTTCCTTTAGTACTTCTTGTATTATTATTATTGTTATTATTTTGGGGTAACTATTCTCCCCACCCATTAACTTTTATTTTGCTGCATCCCATCAGGAAACTTGTAAAACCTAAAAACGTAAGCATTTATTCAATTATAGGTAATGTTTGAAAGAATACAGGTCTGCCTAGGTTGGTATTTTGTACCATTCCCAACTGGGGACTTAAATGACAATGTTTTGGAGAGCACATGCTGTTAAAAGCGCTAATGGAGAACATTTTAATTTCTATTAGCAAATCAACCAATAAACAATTATTTAAGTATTTTCTTTGAGTGTCTGATGAGTTTTGTGATTGTTAGTAGAGATAGGCAAATGGGTTTCAGCCGATTCAGTTGCTTTATCCACAGTTGGTTTATCACACATGCTGCTACCTGCCATGGTGATTAGACATTTACATGGTTTAAAATTTTTATTCATAGTCATGCAATGTTTAATTTATGCCCATAATAGATTATTGGTAGAAATCTGGAAACATAAGGGACACTGATGCTGAAAAGCAGGTTAATGAGCATCATAAATGTGATGATGCCTCTGAAAATTAGCATCAAGATGCTTTTCACTAGATTGCTAAAATGTATTCATTTGCTAAAATGCTCGTATAGCACATTGGGGTGTGTCTCATATTTTAATACTTAATCTTAGAAAGATTGCTCTTCATTTATTAGGAATAAAAACTATTCTCCCCCAATTGTATTTGCATTTGCAAATAGTTCCCTGAAATCTTTTATCTTGTCGTAAATAAAACACAGAAGTTCTAAAATCAAACCAGTTAACTTCCCTAAGTGCAAAATGTAAGAATTCTGAACAGTAGAGCGTGAAAGGGATTTTGTCTATTTCTTTTTTTTTTTTTTGAGATGGAATCTCACCCCGTCACCCAGGCTGGAGTGCAGTGGTGCTATGTTGGCTCACTGCAACCTCCGCCTCCTGGATTCAAGCGATTCTCCTGCCTCAGGCTCCCAAGTAGCTGGGTGGGAGTACAGGTGTGTGCCACCATGCCCAGCTGATTTTTATATTTTTAGTAGACATGGGGTTTCCCCATGTTGGCCAGGCTGGTCTCAGACTCCTGACGTCAGGTAATCTGCCTGCCTTGGCCTCCCAAAGTGCTGGGATTACAGGTGTGAGCCACTGTGTCCAGTCGATTTTGTCTATTTTTGAAACTGTAACAGTTAAGTCAGTTTTGTCTACATTAAAAAATATAGTTGGTCCCCAAATGAAATATATACTGTCATATTTGAATTTTTTTCATAAAGGCTGCAACAAGTTGAATTTTATCTTGATATATCATAAATGGTATAAAAAGACTATTACAATAAACCTTGTGATGGTTCACGCCTGTAATCCCAGCACTTTGGGAAGCTGAGGCAGCTTATTATATTATATTTATATAATAATTTATATTATATAAATATAAAATTTATGTTTATATTTAAACATATAAATTACAGATGTTTAAAAATATTACCAAAGGTTTCTTAAGATTGTATTATTTTAAGAAATGCAGTTATCTGTTGGAATGTGTAGCAGAGAGAAAAGCCTTGGGGTAGGGACAGCCAGGACAAGGGTGTTCTAAATCACATTCAAGTTTTGTGTATATGACTGGAGTGGGTGGAGATGGGGGAAGTAACGAACTTATGACTCAATCAGTCTTTTCATTTCAAATTCTGCTTAGTGAATTTTGAATAAAAGAAAACCTGTGAAAAAGGAAGATTTAGGAGGATTTGTATTGGACCCTTACTGCTATTATGTGGAATGCTACGTGAGAAAAAAGCCTGGACAACATAATGAAACCTCTGTCTCTACAAAAAATACAAAAATCAGCTGGGCATGCTGGTGCACACGTGTGGTCCAGCTACTTGGTGGGGCTGAGGTGGGAGAATCACTTGAGCCCTGGCCATTGGTGCTGCAGTGTGCCGTGTTTGTGCTGCTACCCTCCAGCCTGGGTGGCAGAGCGAGACCCTGCATCAAAAAATAAAACACCCACCCCCAAAACAAACAAACAAACAAACAAAAAACTTTGTCATGATCTTTATTAATAGTATTAGGTATTTAAAATAAAATGTTTTAAGTAAAATCACTTATGTAACATATAAATTACAGATGTTTAAAAATATTACCAAAGGTTTCTTAAGATTGTATTATTATAAGAAATGCAGTTATCTGTTGGAATGTGTAGCAGAGAGAAAAGCCTTGGGGTAGGGACATGGAACATCTTCCCGCTTTCTGCATCAGAGAGTATGAAAATGTGTACACATTGGCACAGACTAGAGCCAGTTTTGAATGATTTCTGCAGTATATTGGCCTTGCCTGGTCCCCTGTGTCATTGCAGAGTAGATTATAATGATGTGTATCACCTAGCAGGGATGCCAAGCTCCCTACATCTTTCTGGGATAAGGATGGTTTGAGTAAAAGGTTGCCATGGTTGTCTAGATGCAGCAAGCAATGTAAGACTGTCTCAGAATGTGTTCTCTTGGTGTTAAGCCTTGGAGGTGTGTCTTTGTGAGTATTCAAAGGGAAACATAATAGTTGGAAAGAATCTTAGGGACATGCAGAAATACTACTGCAGTGTGATGAAGAGAAGCCTTTTTAAGATTGTGAAAGTATAAATATTGCTTATAAAAAATAGATGTGTTTCAACCAAGCTTGCTTTTAAGTGAATATGTATAAGTAGATTATAGTTCTCCATTTACATCTTTTATAAAATTGGCCATGCTATACTGGAAAAAAAGGGCCCTTGGATATAATTTGCATTTCTTAAGAATGTGGCAGTTCTGTCATTGCATGCTTAAAAATAATTATTTTCTTATAGAACTTTAATGCCAAAAACCTTGCCAGCACCTCTTATATATTTGTATTTTACCTAACTTATGCCCAGGCAGACAGTTTTAGACCTGAACTATATTTATCTTTTAGCTGATAGTTGAAGTCCTCATAGGACTGTTAGCATATCAAAGGCAGTATTGAATTAGAGCAGTTGTTTGTTTTAGGTCTTAGAAATTCCCAGAGTTTAGCAGCAGAACATAGAATAGTGGAAGTGGATTCTTAGATGGGTTCAGCCAGGACAAGGGTGTTCTAAATCACATTCAAGTTTTGTGTATATGACTGGAGTGGGTGGAGATGGGGGAGTAACGAACTTATGACTCAATCAGTCTTTTCATTTCAAATTCTGCTTAGTGAATTTTGAATAAAAGAAAACCTGTGAAAAAGGAAGATTTAGGAGGATTTGTATTGGACCCTTACTGCTATTATGTGCAATGCTACGTGAGAAAAAAGATGGAAAAGTAAATCAAGAGCATTGCTTCACTTAGGTTTTCAGCAAACATTGGGATAGCTGAGACATTTTTTCATTAAGGTTTAGCTTGCCAGAAAGGTGGTTGAGAGTGAGTGAATTGTTAGTATGGAGGTACTATGATTGTATGTAGGTACTATGATTGTTAGATTAACATTAAACAGGAAGTAGATGACTGGATGGAGCCTTGAAGAATTACCAGGGTAGGAAAGGTAATTTAGTCATTGAAGTGCCATCTATAAATTCCTTGTTATTTGAAATTTGAGTGTTATTTTGATAGGGATTTGGGTAAAGTAGGTTTATGGGAACTAAAATGTAATCTAATGAGGTATTGGTATTTATCAGAAGGTGATATAATTCTCACAACAATCCTATTACCTGGATACTTGTATAATTTCCACTATACAAGCAAGGAAACTGAGTTACGGGGAAGCTAATAAACTTGGCCAACAATATACGTAAACACATGGCATGGCAGGGTTTTAAATTGAGGCATTCTGATTCTACAGGTGATCTTCTTAGCTGCTCTGCCGTGATGACATGGGCAGAGAACCGCAGTTTCAGAAATACGTTTACCGGCAGGGACACTCGAGGTGATCTAACTCATGGTCCTCGTTTTGGAAATAATAAAATGGCTCTTCGACTGCGATTGAATGACTTGTTTTACGGCTTACTTACCCTGGGATGGACAAAGCATTTTAATGACTTTTTAATTTCCTCTTATTATGCATAGCTGGATAGTATAGGGGAGTGAGAGATCTGACCCCCCTTTTTGCTCTTGCTTAAGTGGGTTCTTTGGCTGGATCTGCAAACTAAATTGACACCAGGCATATTAACAAGTGAAAAGCATGTACATCATCTACATGTTGATGGGGATCTTCACAACAGAGTGAATCCGAGGAAGTAACCACAGCAAGATGCTTGTATACTTTATTGACAAAGAACAATGAATTTGAGAAGAAATGACAGGACAAGTAAAATTTGGTGAGGGGCAGTAAATTTCCTAGGGGAGTTACTGAGATATATATAGGGGTGTGTAAAACTAGTAGAAGATAAGGGTTCCTTCATTAAGTATATTTATTCAGGTCCGTTGCAGCCCCAATTCTCAATGTCTGGTGGTAAGGGCTGTTTTCTCGCCCCAGTACTGGAAGGGTACCCCTCTTGATGGCTTACTGCATGCAGGAAGAGACAGGTCAGCTAGCCCCTTCTGAAACTACAATTGCTCCAGTGTTTTCAACTTGAAAGAGTCAATATGCCATTCCGCCATATTTTGGGATGGCGTGTTCTTCACTCCTTCAATAGGGATAATGAAAAAAGAGACTTTCCTGGGGCAGCTATAGGCTTCTGTCCTGAGGTCTCTTCCAGCTCTTGCAAGTATACCCGACATAGCTGATTTTTAGCTTTTCTTTCTAAGTTTGCATGTTTTTGAGGCTATTCTTTGATTCTTCTAGGTCCGACAAAGGGTAGAGTTGGACATATGTTTTTGTAAGATATGTGGGGTCGAATATAGGTTCCACTGTCCTAATGGAGACCCTAAGTTACAGTGGCTCAAAAAGTTAAAATTTTGTTTTTCTCTCATGTAACATTTTGGATAATTTGATGATTCCCTAATATTGGGACCCAGTCTTTTCTGTATTAGGCTCACAACTGTCCTTGAGCCTGTGTCATGGGGAATGACTCTGAAGCTGCATACACCCTGTTGATTCAATTTTCTTGGCCTGAACTTAGTCACTAGGCTATTCCTAACTGCAGGAGAAGCTGGAAGATGTAGTCTTCCTTCTGACCAGCCATGTGCTCAACCACAAATTGGGTTTCAGTTATTGGAGGTCAGAGAGAATAGATATAGTGATGCTTTGTAGGCTGCTGATCGGGGCAGCCTCTGCTGTGTTATGTGAGATTTATAATTTTCCTTGGGTTCCCAGATGAGAGTGGAAAAAGGCATAGTCAAGGCTTCAAGTGCTGAAAATGTTGGCAACTCTGACGTGCAAGTTCTTTTCAAAACAGAGCTGAGTTATGCTGGAGTATTTTGGTTACAAAGACTTCATTTTCTCACCTGTCTGAATTCCTGTTTGAATTTTAGTTACTCGATTTATCAGCATGGATGAAAAATTGAAAAGACTTGATATTTTAAAATTATATCCGAAATGGCAGAGACAGCATCTGAGGATTCCTCTTGCTACTATAAGGAATGAGTAATTTAGTTTGATTTTTCTTGAAATCCAAATAAATAAGATGATTAAACTCAAGATAAAGCTGTAGTATCTCTATTGTGTCCTGTCATTTGTCATTGCTACCCTGTCTTGAAAGCTTTGTGGAAAAGTAATGGTTTTGATGTTTGTTACTGAGATACAATTCCCACAAACAGGTATTTAAAATATTTTTGTCATAGCCAGTTGATTGTGGCATGTGCATGAACTAAGCAACTTAAAGAAAAGAAGTTGGTTTGTTGAATAACAGCTTTCACTAGAGACACTAAAGTCCACAAAACCTCAGTGAGTAGTTGTCAGATTTCATTTTAAGGAGGCAAAGCTAAACTTTTTATGCATTTCCTACCATGTATAAATCCAGTCAGCAAGCAAGGACTATTAAATGTTTTATTTTGCTAGTGGCAGCAAAGAATGTAATGTTGGATATAATATAGTTTACATTTACAGTTGAACTTATGTTTTCAGTTGTATAGACTCAAATGAATAGGTCTCTATTTCATAGTCAAAATGGGCAATTTATAGAGTGATTTTCTAGAACACCCCAATATGTAGTGACTTTTTGTAGCAGTGACTGCCACATGTAGGAAATGGATCTCTATAGAACTTTGCTATTAATGTTGCAGGGTATTTGTTGCATGATCTAGAAAATGCTATCCCAGGTTACCTTTCATTCCTTGTAGCTGACTTAGCTTAACCTCAGCTGGTGGCTTAAGTCAGTGGCCAAGAATTTTCATCAGCTGTCCTTGGTAACATACATCATTCATCATACTAGGATGATTGGTGTTATCAATGGAAAAATCTAAATGGAAGACAAAAAATTAAATGCTACTTGAGAAGCAAGAGTGAAAAGAGAATATCTTGGCTCTCTAAAATTTCCTCTCTTTTCTACCTGTATTCAGTATGGCCATGAATATCCTTTTGGAGACACTTTGAATCTCATTGTTTTCAATTACAGAGGAACTCTTCAACAAAAAGCCCTTATTGTATGGTGTGCTTCTAGATAGCGTATATAAGAAACTGTGTGCTGTAAATTCTGCTTACCCAAACGTTGTTATAAAGGTATATGATTGTATTTTTCTACAGTATATCATGTAATATAGTACAGGTGTTTGATTGTAATTTACCTTTTAAGAACACATAGTCTTATAATGGTATATTGGCAGGACACCTGTGGGGTCAAAGAAAAAGAACATGAACCAATTTTGTTTTCTTAGAGTCTGTGCTACCTACTTTTAGGTACTTTAATCCCAGCCAACTCTCTTTTGGTATAAGTATGGTTTGAACTTCTGTTAGCGAAACTGATATACTATGTAATGTTCATGATTGAATTGATAAAGGTGTTTTTTAAAACTGGAATTACGCCTCTTTATGCATTGTTTAAAAATAACTTTTAAATGATTATGAAAGTAAAGTGTGTTTTTGGTAAAAACTACAACTAAGTATAAAGAGAAAGGAAAATGGTCCATTTTTCCTAAATATAAAAGTAATCATTAATATCATTTTGGCATATATATGTATGTTTTTTTTTTTTTTTCTCGGCCCCCTGCCACCTCTGCTTCCTGGGTTTGAGCAATTCTCCTGCCTCAGCCTCCTGAGTAGCTGGGAATACAGGTGTGCACCACCATGCCTGCCTAATTTTTGTACTTTTAGTAGAGATATGGTTTCACCATGTTGGCCAGGCTGGTCTTGAACTGCTGACCTCAGGTGATCTGCCTGCCTCGGCCTCCCAAAGTGCTGGAATTACAGGTGTGAGCCACCATGCCCGGCCATATGTTTGTATTTCTTTGTGATGGTGTCCTTAGGCTTTTTTCAGTACTATACGTATAGAAAACAAAATGAAGAACAAACAATGTGTTCAGTCTGGTATCTTTTCACTTGTGAGAAATTTTTCATGGGGTTTAAAGCATGTTTTTTAATGTTAGCGTTGTATTCTTTGACCATTTCACTGTTTTTGGACATTGAATTTGCTTCTAGGTTTTCATTGTTTTATATATAAAATGTATATTGCTCTCCCTCATTGTCTAAATCTTTCTCTTTGCCACACTACACTTCATGTTTCTTAGGAGGAAGATTTAATATCTTTTAAGCTTGTCATGAAAATGAATTTTTAGAAAATGCTTGATCAACATCAATTTTACTTTACCCTTTGGTGTCATTATCATTTATCATATTCTGTTACTTTAGCAGCATTCAAAGATAATGAAAGAGATTCAAATAAATTCTTGTTACTGTCAGATCAAATTCATTTACAATAAATATGTGAATCTTGATGATCAGAAGCTAAAATACTTATTGAACCTGGAGATCAAGCCAGATCCTAAATTTTTATGAAAACGCACCACAAATTCTTCTTGTTATATAATCTTTTCTGTAGGTTAAAAAAATGACAAATTTTAGCATGTCGACATTCTGAAGAATATATGGCTTTAAACAGTCTCTTGCAAACTATAGTACTGGCTCAATGAAATGTTATACAGCATCAGTCGGGATTTTTAAAACAAAATGCTGTTGGTTCTCCTATTGAACAGAGTTTCATTCTGTTTATGTAATGACGTTCATGTTTAACCTGAAAATACCTCTTCATTCTACGGCATTTCATCTTCAAGGGAAACCTTATTAGTAATTTATAGATTAGAAATAAAGTCACAGAGGGTAGTCAAGAGAATACAGGTCTCTGTAAACCTGACTCTTTTATTAACATACTTTGCCATGAATACTTTTTATTCAGCTGTTTTTCTACCTATTTAAGATGAACCAGATATGACATATTTCTGTATTTTATTTCACAATTCTATGGTGTATATCCCCAACACCCAAACAGTGGTTATAACTGTAAAATGAAAGTTTTGCATGGGTAACATTCTTATTATTTCACTGCCTTGTTTGAAATGCATGTAAATTTAAATGTGAACATTTTATACTATTAAAGATTTTTAGTATTATATATGTATAATGCTTTATTAGATTAATTTCTTCCTGTTAAATTCCCTATAAACTATGTAACTTGAGATAAAAATGATACAATCATTTAAAAATGTTAAAACATGCAGTAAAATCTTACTCATTTGGATTCATTTAATTTACAATTTATCAGAAAGTTAGAGAAGAATTATGTTTACTTACACTAACAGGATGGGAAAGGGATCATGGGGTGAGAGTTGAGGAGGGTTTGGTAAGAAAATTCCCTTAGAGGAAATCTCAGTTACCTAGCGAATTATTTTATGAAATCATCATGTATGTTGGATGTTACTGTTGATGGAGAGTAAGTTGGTATTCTAATTATTAGTTTCATTAAAACAGTTCCCCTAAGGACCACTACCTGATAACACTTGTAAGACTGGATCCAATTGCTGAAAGAAATTGAAAAGAATGATAGATGCATTTCTTTAAAAGTAGCATATATGTTTAGATTTTACTCATTCTTGTTGCCTTCTTACCATTTATTCTAGAGAGTTTCATATTATACGCTTTAGGGAAAGCTAACTTATTTTTGCTGTTTATAGAGAAATTATTTCTTACTACACCCTCACCTTAATTTCAAAAAGGAATCTCTGTGAATTATAGGTTCATTCAGGATGAGTAGCTTTAAATCTGTTTTCATTTTCCTTCATTATAAAAATGATATGGCCTTATTGAACTTTTTTTCAGTATTCTGATATTGTCACATATAAAACATAGAGTTTTAAATGGTCAAGCGCTATCCTATGTAGATAGTTTTGTTGGGAAGTGTGTCAGCTTGAAATAAATCGATGTTTGGGGAATTGTGCTCTTAAAGACGGTAATCTGTAAATGTGAATGCTAAATAATGAAAACATTTGTACAGTTTGGGAGTAGATGAATTTTAATCTATATCTCTCTGATGTCTGTACATTCTTGTGATATCATCACAGAGACCTGGAGTGTTCAGGTTGCAATTTGTACCCACCTTTTCCATTTCTATCGAATTAGTAATGGAGCCTTCATCCCTCTAGGACATCAGGAGAGAAAAAAAAATAGACAATTTGATGATTAGCAGAGAGTAATTTTGATTACTCTAAGGAAAATTAAGATGATCTTTATAAGTGGACCAGGCAAAATGTGGTTTTGGTGAGTACGGAGCTAGAGAAAGCTAGTAATGTTTGGGCACCTTAAGGCAGAGATCATGTTGGGGGAAGATATCTTGGTGTCATTCAAATGTTTATCTGTTTGAAAAATCCATATCAATATTAGTAGATTATTTGTGACTATCTATGGTCATACAAACCATAAAATAGCGAGATTTCCCACTTTTTTTCATTTATCAAGGTGAATATTTTAGTCCTGTCTGAAACAGTGGTGCGCAGTGGTGGGGCAATACTGTGTCACTTTAGAAAGTGTTTGAGTATTACCCCACTTGAGGAGTACGGCACCACTTCAGGCACTTCAGGAATTAGAGGGAAGCTGTGGTGCGTAGTGGCACGGGGAAGGATCTTCATGGCTGGCTGTGCCTGGGGCTAGTTTCCCATCTCCAAGAATTGTCCTGTGCCCTCCAACTTCTGAATGTCTCATCAGAAATTCATGGAGCTGAAAACCTATATACCTGGCCCAGAACTTAGTTGTTTTATATATAAACAGAAAGTATGTTTTGCATGGTTTTAAAGTATACTGAATTTTCCAGGAGTGCAACTACTGTGTAACAATAGCTTTTGCATTTGTGATGATTTAGCACACAAACTCAAGATTCAGACTTTATTATGTCTACTAGGGTAGTTATGTTTGAACATTTACATAATGAGATGCCATTATTTTATTATAAATTAGTTTATTTGTTTTTAACTCTTACACTTAGGGCATGCTATTGATTCCTTTTTTTGGTCAGATTATAATCAGTTTCATTTCAGGATAGTGAAGGGAGCATTGCAAAATAGATGTGCTATAAAAAAGCAGAGTTGGGTCTGATAAGAATGAGAACCACTGGTCTGAATGCAGGCATATCTTTTTCATTGCTATTTTATGTAGTCCCAGGTATTCTGAAGGATTTACACCCTGAAACCTTACATAGCACATGGTGTGAATTACAAAAAGGAAATGCTAGATAAGAAGAAATTCCATCACTTTTCTCCATATAGTACTGGTATTAAGGAGATCGTTAGGAATGTAATCATAAAAAGTGTTTTTTTACTGTTCCTTTCAGGCTAACTTTACCATGAATAGTTTATTTTACTTTTAGAAAAAAGGTTAAGTACATTCTTGAATTTAAGTTAAAGACAGCACAATGCTTTGGTCTTGAAATCCTTGTGCACAATCTTGTGTTTTAAAGATAGTAAAATCAGCTGTGATGGGCTAAGTTACAGAGCTTCCACAGTGCTTCACAGAGAATTGTTTTTGTTTTATTAGAGATTATATGACTATTTAGGAATACATTGAAATGATGTTTTCTAGCGTTGAACAGAGATTTGTTACTTTAGGTGAAGGGAAAAATAACGGCTATAGGTATTATAATCTGACTTCACAAATGAAGCTGATCTAATTATCACAATGTGAATTAAATAAAAAACAAAGCTCAGGATATTGCACTATAGTTAATGAAATATCTTATACCAATATGTCTTATGCTGCCTCATTGTTTTGATATATTTGAACTCTCATAAATAAAATATGAATTAAGCATGGATGTAAAATCTGAATTGCTTTATTTAAAACTTCCCAGGAGAGGCCATTGTTTTGTAGTGGTTAGCTAGTATCTGAAATGGGTCCTTTTCTGCATCCTCATTCTTAATGGGCTGTAAATGAAGCCACTGAAGCCCAGAGGTTTGACTATATGTGATTCTCTCACTATTTCTACTGTCTAGTAGTAGGCCAGTGTCTAAGAAGAGGACTCTACTTTTCTTCCTTATAAAAAGGACTGTAATTGGGTCATGAATTTTCTTTTTATTCAGAAGAAGAAAAGTCCTGAGGTTGGGGTTAGCTGAGTTCCCAGGGCTGTAGAAAGTTAGGTGGATTAGAAGATAGATTTTATATTCAGACTTTTAAATCTTTTATTTTCCTTGTGCTTTGATTACATGCAAAGATAAAGTCTCGCTTAGAAAATAGTGTTGGTCAGAGTTCGAAGAATTAAATATCTTAGTTGAATTTAGGAAGATTTATTAGTGCATAATGAATTTGGGGATTAAAAACAGTTACATTGCTAAAAAGTACATTCTACTTCATAACAATAAGAAGAGGGAAGATTGGGCTGGGCGCGGTGGCTCACGCCTGTAATCCCAGCCTTTGGGAGGCCAAGGTGGGTGGATCACCTGAGGTCAGGAGTTCAAGACCAGCCTGGTCAACATGGTGAAACCCCGTCTCTACTAAAAATACAAAAAAATTAGCCAGGTGTGGTGGCAGGCGCCTATAATCCCAGCTACTAGGGAGGCTGAGACAGGGGAATCGCTTGAACCCGGGAGGCGGAGGTTGCAGTGAGCCTCAGATCGCGCCACTGCACTCAAGCCTGGGGAACAAAGAGCGAAATTCCGTCTCAATAAAAAGAAGAGGGAAGATTGATTTATGAACCTAAGTATCGGAGTGGTATTTGACTTTCTGATACCAAAGCAATCTATTTAGGTAAGGACATTAGTCTTGGTTAAAGCTTTTTTAGCACATGAAAAGGCTTGTCCACTCTTCTTTTACTGTTATGAAATATTCTTTTTATAAAAATGTACTATGAGCCCACATCAGGATGATAATTAGGAAAGTAGACTAGAGTATAATATATATTAATTGGTCTGCGTTACTGTATATTAAACAAGCAGATCTTCCTGAGTAATTGTATGTTTTATTCTCTAAATTCCTTTTGAGAAACAACAACTACCATTCGTCAGTATAAGTTAGTTACAGATTGTTAATTATGGCTGCCCTTTAAATATGTACAGAATACACTGTTTGTGAAAAACGTCTTTTATTTATAATTCTTCCTCTTCTTTCCTTCTTGTTTCATTTCTGACATGTGTTGAAGGGAGGCCTGTAATTGCTGCCTTCCATTGTTCTCCTCCCACTGATTGGAGGCTCACGCCGTCTGATTTGCATGCACTCCATGGGATGATAGGTAATTGTAAACCATGCTGCCAGATCTCCCTCCTGTGCCCAGAGTAGACATTAATTCACTGAACCTGGACTTGGCCTCAGAGTCCTCCATACAGCAACTCAGGCAGCTACTGCCAGTTGATCAGAATTGGCACGTAAGATGAAATCTATTTATCATTCCTACACTTGCTATCTTGGTTTATTTTTTCCTTTCCATTCCATTCCATTTCTTCTTTGCCCCTAATGATATTCCTCTTTCACCCCCTTCCCTCATCTGATGCATTTTTAAGGCCTACCCCTTAGCCTTTTGCTTTTTTTTTTCTTTCCCTTTATGTGTATTTTTGACGTGTATATATATGGATATATGTATATTTTCCAGGAGAATTCGCTGAGCTCAAATCTGTAATAGTCATTCCCAAATCAGCATGTCGAGCCAAGTCTCAAATCAAATATGAGTTTCAGGTTCAAGTATCTAATTGCCTACAATTCCATGTGGTGGTTCTGCCATTACCTTCAATTGAATATGACTTAACTCATTATCTGTCTTCTCCAAACAGCCTCTCCTTCTTTACTTAATTGACCATCATGGGTATTAATTTTCTGGCATGGGTGCACCTTTGGCTTTTTCTTTCATCTCTCAGTCAGTCTCAGACGATCATTTTTCCCCATGAAAAATCTTGACTCTTAGACTGTGTCTTTGCAACCAGTCTCCTATTTTAAGCCCTCCTCACCTTTTGCCAGTGGCTGTCAAACTTTAGTGTGCATCAGCATCACCCAGAGGCTTGATGACACACAAATGGTTGGACCTCATCCCCATGGTGTTGGATTCCTTAAGTCTGAGGTGGGGCTGAAGAATTTGCATCTCTAGTAAATTCCCAGAAGAGGCTGCTGCATTGAGGGGAAGGTGAGGTTACACTTTGAGAACCACTGATTGCCTTCTGCTTTCCCTCCCAGTTTACCTGCAAATCTTTACCAGATTAAATTCCCTGTCCTAACACTCTATTTCATTGTATTATTGCCATTTTTTCCCCAGCTGTCCAGGATGCCATATTTCTTGATATTTCTTATCCAAAATCCTTCATAGTTTACAAGACTCACGGCAGTTTAGCCTAATTTACCCTTCTGTTTTTACAAACAAGTTTTGTTTGGTAACAAGTTTTTTTGGTTTCCTTTTCATCTACCTGCTCAAGTTCCATATCCTTAACTATAGCTGACCTTGATAAGTTTCCTTAATACTGAACCTCAATAGTATAATTTTACTGACTCAGACTGTAATCTCCTTAATGGTAGAGATCATCTTATATGTCTTCATCTCTCGTGAAGCCTAGTGTAGGATTACGTCAGTGTGGAGGTACAAATTGATTGATTCACCTAATTTGGAATCAAACTTGATTCAGATTTGATTTGGAAAAAAACAATTAGAGAAAACGAAAATAACTTCATATCGTTGATCAGAGCACAGAAAACTGAGCTTCAGCATGGAAACCAAGACTTCATAGCCAGTGCATTAAAGTTGTAATGAATACCTGCTCTTCTCTCCTTTGTAAACAACATACTGTCATTAGCGATGGCTCCAGATGTTTTGTTAAGGAGGTTCCAGGAGCAGAAGCTTAATGGTTGTGGTGACCACTACCTTTCATTTCCAGCTTGGTCCTCTATGCATTTTATGACTCCAGAAGAAACCTTTAAATTTGGCCACACAGGACCATTTGCATGAAATGGAAGAGGGCTTGGGTCGTGTCTGTACTTCATTTAGTTTGGAGAGTTAACATTGTATTATAGTTTTATCTCCAGTGAACAAAATATAATCATTTTTGAAACAAAAAAAATTAAGCTATGTATCAGAAAGCAATATCCAAAGGTAATTATCATTTTTTAACTTAAATTATAGATTTTATTTTCCTGGAGGCCTTGTGAGATCTTGCAACTATTCAGAATATTAAGACATGAAATACTATATATATCTGATTCTCAATACTGGTTTTATGAGTTTTCTATTTAAGATGTCTAAACTGTAGAATATGAATTACGAGCTTGTCTCTTGCTATATGGCTATAGCCCAGTATTGATGTTTTTTTTTTCCACATGGAATGGAACATGGAGCTAATTTCTATGGGTGCTTATTGTGAAGCAAACAATAAAATGAACATTATTTGCATAATATGCCATTCAGATTAGAAATTTACAAAGGTATATAAATCCTGATGGAGTGATAATGCTACAAAATAAGCCATTAACTTGATGCTGTTAATGTTCAGGTTGCCAAACTCTTCCTAACACTGTGCCTTCTGGTACAATATTTATGATTATGAATGTGCAGTGAGGAGTTTTCTTTCTACCGTCTTCAGTTAACTTTAATGTGTAAGTAGCCACAGTTACCCCTGCCAGGTAGTAGACAGATGGCATTTGTTTTGAAGGCACTCTTAAGATACATTCCCCTTACAAGATGGTGAAGGTAACTGTCAGCTGAATATACCTATACTCTCTGCGTGCGTGGTTTAAATCAGGTTTATTTGTCTGCCAACTAAATGGTGCCACAAACGGATAACGGCAAACCATTACTTGTTTATTTCTAACCGTTGAGATTTATCCTAGTCATCTTTTGGTTCTTCCAATCAAACCCTGTACCTTTTAGAAGGTAAGGAGCAGGACAAGATTTATCCTGTAATCTATGCTGCGAGTCATTTAGCTCTCATATACTTTGTGTTGTATTTCATTGATTGCATGGATGTTTTGATTATTATTTTCCTAAACAATAAATGCTCTTCATTTGAATGAATTTATTGAAATTATAAGATTAATGAGTATTTCTATGGAGCTGAAAATTTAATTTGGCTATGTCTTATGGTATAACCTTTTGCTCAACTATCTCAATCCTGGGAGAATCAGAATCTATCTAAAATCTGCTGATTATGTTATGCAGGTACATAATACTTATTTTGTTCTCTTGGAAGATCTTCATGGTTTCTCTTTAGTGTGTTTAAACTAGCACATGAAAATAATAGACTTTACAAAATTGGCCATGACCTATATCAGCAAATGGTAAAACCGGAAAGAAAAATACATTAAAGGAAAAATTCCAAAGGAACTGATATTTCTGTAAGAAGCAAGGTAAATTTTTATTAAGCAACTTAAAGAGATTGTTGAAGAAATACTGTAATTGAGGAGGGAATTATAGTGTAAGGATTATGCAAAGAAAATGAAGTAAAGGAGAATTACAAGTGGGAAAAGTTACAAAGGAAATTAGTATGTTCCTTGAGGTTCAGGGAATCTATGTATGTTTCAAATCATGGTTGCATTTTCAGTCTTCTGTTTTTCATAGTTGATGAGTTCATTAAGTCCTTCCATCTTTTGGAGTCATTTCTATTCATTCAAGGATCTATCTAAAATGTATAATTATGTCTCCCCCTACCATTCCCTCCCTTTATATCTTTAGTTTAACTAATTTTGGTCAACACAGGAATTTGGGCATCACCTGTCACACATAAGACAGGTGAGGCGTATTGAATTTATGCTACACTTTCTTTGAGGAATTAGAATTTCCTCACATTTACTAAGAATACTTAGAATCAAGTATAAGTTTAGGAATCTTGGACTTTCTTATTTGATCCTGAACTCAAATTTATAGCCCAGAAATTTTGGTGGCTAAGCAGGTCAAAAGATTCCTAGGCAATCCATAAAGAAGACCCTTGGACTAGCCAAAACATTTGTTTAGAACATTGTTTAGTAAAGACAAACACAAATTGGTTAGGAATCCAGAGCTGCTTTCAACCATCCAAGTATTTATAATGGTTTCAAGTAAATAGTTTAGAGCCACACTTGCTAGAACTAAGCAATTGCAATGCTTGGCTTTTTCTCACATGTTTTATGGTCAGTGTTTATATCTATAACTAATTGACAAAATGCCAGTGTTTGTGTTCGTTAAAATACATTCACCATTGAGAAAGAAATTAAAATGTTTTCTGAGAAGAATTTTAAAAAGTACAGGCTATACAAGTATGGGAAGAAAACATTCTTTTGTCTTAACACATTTCTAAAAGGAGAGTATGTGTGTATGTAAAAGCCATGGAACCATACTTACTGAACTTGAAATAGCTTTGCAAATTTCCATGGCAAATGGGATTTATATGGCTTGAACATTTTTTTTTTTTTTTTTTTTTTTTTTTTTTGTTTTTACTCCTTTTCTCATTTCACAAACTTTGCCAGTTCCCAAAGATTTGCTTGGAAACCCCCTGTGCTAATAGGCAAAGTTGGCCTTTCTTGTGCTTCTCTTAAACTAGCCCATCCTGAAACACTGACCTTTTAGTTTAATAACAGTTTTATTTGAGAAAATGTTCAGATCCTGGGAGCTGAAAAGAGTGTTTTCAGAAAGACCATTTTAAATAGTGGTCTCCAAATGCTGTATCTTTTTCTCTCATGCACTTTGGGTCAGACCCATCAGAAGAAATAGAGTATTGCTTTATGTATTCTATTGATTTAAAAACAAATACCATGAAGCTTAGATGTGCTCAGAACCCATCACCACACGGGTTTATTTTCCTGGCTGTGCTTTGATTTGCTGTTTTAGATTTTAAACTCTTTATGCTAGGTCATGTTTTTATCTTCTGTTATTTTAACTTCTCGTTTGTAGCTAAGGTAATTACTTTCTCAGTTGTGACCTTGGACTTGACCCAAAAGTTGTGATTTTTTTTTTTCCTTTTCTGGAAACAGGTAGGGCGTTAGAAAGAGCAGTGCTTTGGTTCCTTTATGGACCAAATTGATGTCAAGCAGCTGGTCACTTGGACGTGTCTTTTTCAGTGGCCACGGGAGCGTTCCTGTCCCTTTCATTGCTGCTGTTGTCCTCTTCCCATGTTTTTCTCTCCCCTCATGGCCTACCTGGACGATGCCATCTGTAATCTGCATCTCCTTCTCACCTCACCCCACAGCAGGTGGCAGGGCTGATGGTAGTAGGGAGAAGGGGATAGGGAAGGAAATGGCAAGCCTCCAAGCTGCATTTTCTTCACCCCAAACTACTTCCTCTCCACATTCTCACCCGCATGGCTTTATGCCTACCCACCCAGCTGGTCACTGTTTGATCACACTGGAATAAACAGCTCGCTGCTGATTTGAGCTTTTCTTCTGGTAGGAAGACACCCCTATGTCATAGGCATAAAGTGCATTATGAAGATATGACATTGTGCCAAGTCAAGTAAGCCAGACACAGAAAGACAAATACTGTACATTCTTACCTGTATGTGAAATCTAAAAAAGTTGAGCTCTAGGAAGCGGAGTACAAGAGTGATTACCAGGGGATGTGGGATGGGGAAATAGGGAGATGTTGATCAAAGAGTACAAGCTTTCAGTTATAAGGTGGTGACTTTAGATAATAATATTTTTTACTTGAAATTTCATGAGAGAACGGATTTTAAGTGTCCCCAGTGTTCCCCACCCTGATGGTAACTGTGTGGTGCTCGATGTATTTGTGGTAATCATTACATGATTCATACCACATCATCACATAGTTCACCTTGAATATATATGATTTTATTTGTCAATTATACTTTAATAAAGCTGGAAAAACCAAACTGCTTAATCTGTTTTCTCTTGCTTATAACAGAATACGTAAAACTGGGTAATTTATGAGGAAAAGAAATTTGTTACTTAATGTTATGGAGGCTTTGAAGTCCAAGGTTGAAGGGCTGCATATGGCGCAGGTCTTCTCACTGGTGGGGACTACTGTAGAATCCCTAGGTCGTGCGGGGATCACATGGTGAGGGGGGCTCAGTATGCTAGTCCAGCTCTCTCTTCTTTTTCTTTCTTTTTTTTTTTTTTTTGAGATGGAATCTTGCTCTGTCTCCCAGGCTGGAGTTCAGTGGTGCGATCTTGGCTCACTGCAACCTCAGCCCCCTGAGTTCAAGCGATTCTCCTGCCTCAGCCTCCTGAATAGCTGTAATTACAGGTGAGCACCATCATGCCCTGTAATTTTAGTAGAGACGGGGTTTCACAATGTTGGTCAGGCTGGTCTTGAACTCCTGACCTCGTGATCTGTCTGCCTCGGCCTCTCCAAGTGTTGGGATTACAAGTGTGAGCCACCGCACCCGGCCTTCTTTTTCTTTTTAAGGTACCAGGCCCATTCCCATGATAAACCATTAGTCCATGCATGGATTAACCCATTCATGAACCCTCATGACCCAGTCTCACCTCTTAAGGGCCCCACCTCTCAGTAGTACTGCCGCAGTGGGGATAAAGTTTCAACATGAGTTTTCAAGGGGACAAACATTCAAACCATAAGCACAAACAAACAAAAAACCCAAGACAACAACAGAAAAGATATGATACAGTTTTATCGTTTACTTAGAACACTGACCTCAGTGCATCATAGTTACACTCTGAGGTTTTACAGACGCCTAGTTTTAATTTGAATTAAATTAAATTGAATTTTAATTGAGAATCTGATTGAATTTTGCCTGAGAAATATCTTGCTGTTGTAACTTGAAGTAGTCTGGGAGAGGCAGCATGATTTTACATATACCATTTGACTGTGAGTTGATACTAACTGGTATGATAAGTCATATTAATTATGTTAAATATTTGTTTCAGTTTTTGCTACTAATGGAGCTACTGGTTGTATGCAATCTGAAAAATTTTAGTGTCACATTGTTTTACTTGTTTATGAGAAGTAGATGAAAGTATGAAAATCATTACCTTGTGGAGTCTATCGTCTAGAATTTCATAGCTGACAGGTGCACCCATGTGTCATATTTTTAGATGGGGAAACTAAAATTCAGTTAGATTAACTGATTTATCCAAAATTTGTTTAGTAGAAAAGCAGACTATTTGGACCTTTTGTGGAGATCTTACTGCCTGAAATTTATCTGCTTTTATTTGGATCGTTTAAAAATTTCCATACTGAAAGAGCTTTAATATTTGCCTGAATGCAAACAGAATTCTATTCTAGGGGTTTTCTAGGTTTTGTTTGACTCCTTCTAAGTAGAGACTTGTATTTTTCTCATGTTATAGACTATGAAGTAAGAGAGAGACAAAACAGAAGCATAGTATACAATTGGAAGGGTCTGTAAACACCCATTTCAGAAAATGTTATTCTCTTGCTGCCCAGAGAGGTTAGTAATTTTCCCAGGGTTCCCCCAGATTGTTGATGGCCATGGAGGGATTAGACCTTAAATAGTTTTTCCTCTATTCCCTGATTCCCTGTGCAGTGTTCTTTTTATTCTTTTGTTTTCTTTTCTTCTTTTCTTTTTTCTTTTCCTTTTTCTTTATTGCTTTCCCTTTCCCTCCCCTCCCCTCCCCTCCCCTCCCCTCTCCTCCCCTCTCCTCCCTTCTCCTCTCCTCTCCTCTCCTCTCCTCTCCCCTTCCTCCCTCCCTCCCTCTCTCTCTCTCTCTCTCTCTCTCTCTCTCTCTCTCTCTTTCTTTCCTTCTTTCTTTCTTTCTGTCTCTCACAACTTATTAAGGAACATTTAGCGTATCATAAAATTCATTCAGAGTGTACAGTTTGGTGGTTTATAGTATATTTATAGAATTGTGCAACCATCACACAATCTAGTTTTAGAATGTTTTTGGTTGGGCGCAGTGGCTCACGCCTGTAATCCCAGCACTTTGGGTTGTCGAGGCGGGCAGATCAGCTGGGGTCAGGAGTTCGAGACCAGCCTGGCCAACATGGTGAAACTGTCCCTACCAAATATGCAAAAATTAGCGCATGCCTGTAATCCCAGCTATTTGTGAGACTGAGGCAGGAGAATTACTTGAACCTGGGAGGTGGAGGTTGCAGTGAGCTGTGATTGCAGCACTGCACTCCAGACTGGGCAACAGAGCAAGACTCAGTCTCAAAAATAAATAAATAAAATAGAAATATTTTCAATATCTTGAAATTTCATACCCATTAACTGTCATGCCCTATTTTCTGCTTTCTCCTATCCCAGCGAACTACTAATCTACTTTGTGTGTCTATGGATTTTTCTATTCTGGACATTTCATATGAATGGATATAGTAGGTGACCTTTCATGTCTGACTTCTTTCACTTAGCATAATGTTTTCAAGATTCATCATGCTGTAGCATGTATCAGTACTTCATTACTTTTTGTGGCGGAATAATATGTGGAATGGATGCACCATAGTTTGTCCATTCATCAGTTGCTAGGCACTTAGGTTGTGTTTAGTTTTGGGATATTGTGAATAATGTCACTATAAATACTCATGTACGAGTTTTTGTATAGACATGTTTTCAAATTTTGAGTATATATATACCTAAAATTAGAATTGCTGGGTTATGTGGTGACTCTTTAGCATTTTGAGAAACTGCCAAAGTGTTTTCCACAGTGGCTGAGCCGTTTTGCATTCCCACAAGCAATGTGTGAGGGTTCCAATTTCTTTACATCTTCACCAACACTTGTTATTGTTTGTCTTTTTTATTATAGTGGGTTTGAAATGGTATATCATTACAATTTTGATTTGCATTTTCCTAATGACTAATGCTTTTGAACAACTTTCTATGTACTTGTTGGCTTTTTGTATATCTTCTTTGGAGAAATGCCTATTTATAGCCTTTGCCCATTTTAATTGTCTTTTTATTATTTGTCTGTAAGAGTTCTGTATATATTGTATACTCTATATACGTGCATACTCTGGATATGAGTCCCTTGTCAGCTATATGACTCTCAGATATTTTCTCCCATTCTGAGGGCTTTTTACCTTCTTGATAGCATCATTGGATGCTGCTGTTGCACTCTGATAGTCCACAACTAAGAGAAATTGTCCTTCTGATCTTTCTTTTTTTTTTTTTTTTTTTTTTCTGAGATGGAGTCTCGCTCTGTCGCCCAGGCTGGAGTGCAGTGGCCAGATCTCAGCTCACTGCAAGCTCCACTTCCCGGGTTTACAGTGTTCTCCTGCCTCAGCCTCCCGAGTAGGTGAGACTGCAGGCGCCCGCCACCATGCCTGGCTAGTTTTTTGTATTTTTTAGTAGAGACGGGGTTTCACTGTGTTAGCCAGGATGGTCTCGATCTCCTGACCTCATGATCCGCCCGTCTTGGCCTCCCAAAGTGCTGGGATTACAGGCTTGAGCCACCGCGCCCGGCCCTGATCTTTCATATATCTTCTTTGTTATTGCCTCATGTCAATGAAATATTTAAAAGGGCTTTTGCATATCCTATTATAAATAATATTTTTGCATATGGTATGGGACTAAGCATTTATAATGTTGAGATTATCAAAAGGGACACTGCTGTCTAGTTTTCTATCTAATAGGCTCAACCATTTGAAATAAAACTTAGGTCCTGGCCGGGCGCGGTGGCTCACGCCTGTCATCCCGGCACTTTGGGAGACCAAGGTGGGCGGATCATGAGGTCAGGAGATTGAGACCATCCTGGCTAACATGATGAAACCCCATCTCTAATAAAAATACAAAAAATTAGCCAGGCATGGTGGCACACGCCTGTAGTTCCAGCTACTCGGGAAGCCGAGGCAGGAGAATCGCTTGGACCCGGGAGGCGGAGGT
Organism: Rhinopithecus roxellana; assembly: GCF_007565055.1. Lineage (NCBI taxonomy): Eukaryota > Metazoa > Chordata > Mammalia > Primates > Cercopithecidae > Rhinopithecus > Rhinopithecus roxellana. The sequence continues at coordinate 60,261,941 of NC_044554.1, forward strand.
CGCAGTGAGCTAAAATTGTGCCACTGCACTCCAGCCTGGGCAACAGAGTGAGACTCTGTCTCAACAAACAAACCAAGAAAAAAAACCCAAAAATAACCTTAGGTCCTATGCATATTCCTAGATCCTCCTAAGTGCTTCTGGTGCTTTCTTGTTCATAATTTTGGGTAGTAGGTCTCTAGTGAAGAGGAGTTACTCTTTGTTTACTTCTTGTGGAAGGCTCTTAAAGAAGCCTGTGAAATTTGTCCACTTTATGTACCATCATAGCTGTAAGAAACTTTACAAAACATACCATACACAATCTTCTAATTGGAAAGACCAGATGTTTCAAATCAAGTCACCAGGTATTTAGAAAGCTCCAGCTGTGTTCTCAGTACTCTTCTGTGTCTCTCTCCAGTTGCTGGCACTTGAATTTGAATGACATGTATTCCAAAAAATAGGTTTTCAAAATTTTCGTAAATTACAAATGCCTTTTTTCATAAATAATGGAAAAATGAATGTAACTACAAATGATTTGCTCTGTAATACTTGATTTTGTTAGAGGTTTAATTATTGAAATGAGAAGTTATTTTTTGTCATATTGCTCTCCGAAGTCCCTTCCTTACAGCCTCCCCTCTCCTTACACACCATTGTCAGACTTTAATGTTAGGACATCATCTTAAAGAATTAGTCCTTACCGACTCAGTCCCCACTGTACAGTAAGCAGTTCCTTGAGTTTGTTATAAATTTTGGCAGGAGTGGAAATCTAGGTCACCAGGGAACTCTCGATGAAATTACTCCTGAAGTGCACTGATTGGCGTTTTCCACAGTGCTTGAGAAGTCCCACGGAGATGCTGGCCACTTGGCAGAGCTTTGTCCGCTCACATCTAGTCTCAGCCGGGCTTTCCTGAGTATTTTCTCGCTTTTATTTTTAAGAAGTCACCTATTTTATCTCCTTCTGCTCTTCGTTGATTCCAGTTTCTGATGAAGAATTGAAAAGAAGAGTAGCTGAGGAACTGGCATTGGAGCAAGCCAAGAAAGAATCTGAAGATCAGAAACGGTGAGTTTTGTGGTATCAGAGAGAGGTTTTGGTGGACTTGTTGTATTGACCAGTTTTTTTAGAGAAGAATGATTGTAATAAATCTCATTATTTGTGTATGACTGAACTTCAGAATGTGCTGAATACATGAACTTGGCCATTTTTGGTTTTAGATTGTGCCTCTTAGAACCTTGGGTTAGCTGCTTCCCAAAGCTGTGAATTACCATTGTATCTCTTGTACTGGTTGCTTGAATATTGAGCCCTGTTATTATTGGGCACTAGTTATTATTTTGTTGACTTAAAAGAATTAGGGTGTTACAGATATAAGTAAGGTTGGAAATAAAAATCCTATTTCCATCTTCTAAAGTTAACCACTTTTTAACATTTTATTGCTCGAGATTTTTTCCTCTGCACACACTTCCATCTGATTGTTGCCATTATTAATACTACAATAACAACAGCTAAAAGAATGTTCATTGAAGTGTTTTTACACCAGTAGAAAATTGGAAGCAATCCAAACCGACCATCCTGGAGGACTGACTGAATTAATTACGGTACATGCCTGTGATGGAACACTAGAGCGTCAGTTAGAGCCCTATGTGCTGATTCAAAAAGATGTTGACGAACTACCCACTGAAAAAAAACACCATGAAATGATTTTTAAAAAGCATTTTTTTAAATACTACTTTTTGAAGTTTTAGAGTATGTACTTATTCATAAAAAGATGGGAAAACATTTTAATCTAAGATAAAGTGCTTCCCATCTGTACTATTTCTGGAGTTTGCATATAGCTTAGAGAATTATGATTACATGATCATGTGAATGTCTTTTTACTGTGAGCACCAAACACATGCTGCCACCGAGCAGATGCTTAGTTTGTATTTGTTTTGTTTTGAACTGCCCAACTATTTTGCTTGAGAGATCTGGAGGTAAGGAATCTTTGAATTGGATTGTTGTCCTCACTGGCCATAGGACCTTCACCGTATAATTTAACCTCTTTGAGCCTTAAGTATTTCATCTTTAAAATGAGGGTTGTGAAAAATTATTCTTTAATATTTCTTTTGACAAACTGCTAAGCTAACTCCCAATTTGCACAAAATATACAGAATAGAATATGAATTTTAGATTAAGACTGCCATTTTCTCAGGAAATAGAGAAGGCTTATGACTTACGATTTAAAAAATCAAGACGTAATTAGTACTGCCAGAAAGGTCTGTGTATATTTCCACAGTTTCCCATGCAGTGCTTTATAATTATTTAATTGGGTTAGGTTGATAGACTATATAATTAGATAGTGAAGTTTAAATATTCAAAAAAATTTCAGATTACTTTCATTAAGAAGCAAAGAGAATCAATATATTATGGTAGAATTTCTTGTCTTTGAAATTTTGTTATTTTTAATTGAGTTTTATTTTAATAGGGATATTTTGGTTAGATTCTCATATTTACTTTGCTTATTATATTTCACATAGGTTTTTTTTTTTTTTTTGGTCTTGCCTTCTCTCCATATGGTGCAGGCTCTTTGTTAAAATAACTCTCACTGTGTTTTTTTTTTTTTCTTCTTCTTCTTCTTCATTATTCAGCTTCCATTTGCTCTGCCTTGGCTCATGAAAGGGAAAGGGCAGATGAGATGAGTAAAAGGCGCCAGTGAAAGCCAATTTCATAGTCTCAGGTGGAAGGGGGTTGGCAGCCTAGCTGTAACCTGGACAAATGACTATTGATAAAGAATTTATTTTCTGTCACCTTTAAGGAGAGCAGAGGATGGTGCGTCCTTTATGTTATTTTTTCTTTTTAAACAATGTTTTGTTTGAAGCCTCCTTCATGAAAACTTCCAGCTGTCAAATCTTGGCAAAAAATGTGTGTTCATCTATATGATAGTTCTTGGAAGAATCAATAGCTATTTTTTTCTTTCTTTTTTTCTACCAGAGAAGAAACTTCAGAAACAGCATTAAGAAAGTTTTGTGTGCAGTCTTTTAGCAGCAACTTTTTGGAGTCACAGAGCATATATATGTTATTGTATGTGTTACCTGAATTGAATCGAGATTTGTAGGCAGTTTTAGAAAATGGCTCCTCTTGCGTTTGTACTGTTACTCATATGGTATGTGCCCTGTGTGCCAGTTTTCTCTTTTTTCCCTCCAAATGCACACAAACCTGTTGACCAGTTCTCAAGCACTTAATATCTGGACATAGGTGTCTACGTATGTTTTGAAGAAACTTGTTCGACAAGGACTTTGGAATTAATTTCGATTGTGATATTTTTCTTTATAGAATAGCTATTATCGTTGTAACCCTTTTTAAATGGAAATTTTAAAGTTCCATGAAAAATGGAGTATAGTCAATCTCCATACCCCACGACACAGTTTTAACAATTCTTGTTTCACCTCTAGTCGCTCTACACATGTTATGAGTGGTGAGGAAAAGTAGTACAATTTTAAACAGGCCTGTGAATTTTATGGCAGGGAAATATTCCAAAATGTCTTCTATCAGTATAGTTGAAATAAGCATTTTGTTTCAGTTAGATTTATTTAGTTGAAAGACTGAAACTTAACTCTGATTAGCTTAGAAAGCAAGGAAATTTTTAGGAGTGTAAAGGATATATAGCTCAAAAGAAACAAATGGAAGACTTAGAGAACCATTAGCAAGGGGAAGACTGGATATTTCTAAAGCTGTGTGTAGTGAGGAAATAGTTCCCCACCAGAAAATCATGACGAGCATCCCATAAGGAGGGGGAACGGATGCTGGGTGGCTGAATTTCTTTGCATGCCACTGATTTTAAGATTTTAGTGTATTTGATGTACCCTATGAAAAATATTGCTGCAAGTTTTAACACAGTACTTTATCTCTTAGGATTTTCTTATTGAAACAGTTCATTAACACTAATTTTGAGTTTTTGAAAACATATGTGTGTGTGTATGAGTGTGTGTATATATATATATATATTTTTTTTTGAGATGGAGTATTGCTCTGTTGCCCAGGCTGGAGTTCAGGGGCGCGATCTCGGCTCACTGCAAGCTCCGCCTCCCGGGTTCACGCCATTCTCTTGCCTCAGCCTCCCGAGTAGCTGGGACTACAGACGCCTGCCACCATGCGTGGTTAATTTTTTGTATTTTTAGTAGAGACAGGGTTTCACTGTGTTAGCGAGGATGGTCTCAATCTCTTGACCTCGTGATCCACCCGCCTCGGCCTCCCAAAGTGCTGGGATTACAGGCTTGAGCCACTGCGCCTGGCCAACATATGTATATTCATAAGAAGGAAAAAGTAAGCAAAATAAATTGATTAAGGCAGTGGTTCTCAGCTGGGAGAGCATTTGGTCCCCAGGCGGCATTTTACCATGTTTGGAGACACTTTTGGTTGTTACAACTTGTCAAGTGTTATTGGCATCTAGTGGATGGAGGCCAGGGATGCTGTTTAACATTCTGTAATGCATATGACAGTCCTTACCTCCTGCCACTGCCCGCCCCCCCATTCATTCTCTCCCCACCAAAAAAGAATTGTTTGGCTCAAAATGTCAGTTGTACCAATAGTGAGAAACCCAGGGCTAAGGTATTCTTCAAACCAGCCTACATTGAATTTAATTGTTCTGGATCACTTTTGGACTCAGGGTTTAATGTCTTTGTTTTTACACACAATATCATATTCTATGCCGTCAAAACCTCGGTGACACAACATTCCTTAAAAGATTACTCCACTCTTGTTCCTGGAATTTTTCCAAGCTGCTGACATCAGTTCTGCAAATTTTGATGCTTCTGTGCAAGCTATGACAACAGCAGCAGGACCGCCGCCTGGCAGATAGCAATTTTCAATTGCTTTTAGGTTTGTGAAAACATGAAAAAATATGCATCCTAGAATTGATAAAATGCAGTCCATATACACTCCAGACCATAAAATCTGTCAACTTGGAATGACTTCTTGAATGTCTTGTTTTACCTTCTACTTAATGCAGAGGCCCTTTTTAGGCATCTGTGACTGGTAGGGCCACATACATTTAGATTCCATTCAAAATCGTTGAAACTGACCATATTTCATTAGGTCATCTAAAATTTACCCCAACCCCTTTAAATCTCCACTCCTAAATCTATGCAGACCTCCATACTTAAAAGTTGCCTTAGAGGAGGTTTCTTACTAAGGCCATAGTGACAATACAGTTGCTAATTATCAGCATGATGACTATATAGGTTATATTTTCATTTTCACAAAACATTTACATATGGACTCCCAATTCATTTTATCATAGATTTATCCTGTTTTATGGGGATCTTAAGTGATTTGCTTCCACAAATCATGCCCCCCCACAAATCACTGACAGATGAGTTCACACACTAAAATTTTTGGGTCTAATTTGAAATCATGGTTTTGTTTATCAAAACGTCTAGTAGACAGAATAGTTACTCAGTGTACCGAGAATCCAGAGTAAATGCCTCTTGTCAGCAGTCTGTTTTTGCTGTGATACTCAATGGTGTGTTTGGATTATAGCTGACCATATTGTGTTGTAACTGTGTAGGCCAGTATAGCAAGACATAATATGCTATAGTTTGAGTATAGACTTTTAAAATGTGATTTACTTCTCCCCTGTGCCCTACCTCCAAAAGTCAGTCTTTGACAGCAAGAAAAATGTGACTACTACTGACCTCTGACCTTTGGCATTTGAATTTCACCTCTTTACCTATAAAGGCAAGTGAAAGTGTTTCAGTTATAATAACATTTTTTTTTTCAAGAAACTGAGAAGAAAGGGAATAACTGCTTAATGTTGGAACTAACTGTATGTCAACCAAGATTACTTGCTTGCTATTTTTCAGTATACATTAGTTGAGATTTTCCCCTCACTTTTAGTTATTTGGAAAGTTACATTAGATTTGTAAGACTTAAAATAATCAATTTGGTTTAATGAGTAGTTTAATAAGTTAGTCATAAATTTTATCAGCCATCTGGGTTAGAGTATGGTGTAGTTCATTTATTTTTCCATTGATAGCATTATTGATACCATCAAATAAGGGCTTAAAACTCATTTGTACCTTTTAGTTTCTCATGGTAATGGTGAAATTTATAGGGATGGTACCATCTGTTTAAGTTCATTATATATGATAATTTATCTTGATTTTATTATTACATATGTTCTGCCTTTTTCAAAGGCAGAAAGAAAAAGGCAAAAGAAAAAGCAGAAAAAAGGAGGAGGAAGGAGTCCTGAAACAAACAGGGTTTTGTGGGTAACATCATGTTTAAAATACATAATATAAGAAATCATGTGGCTGGGCACGGTGGCTCATGCCTGTAATCCCAGCACTTTGGGAGGCTGAGGTGGGCAGATCACCTGAGGTCACGAGTTTGAGACCAGCCTGACCAACATGGTGAAACCCCATCTCTACTAAAAATACAAAATTAGCCGGGTGTGGTGGCACATGCTTGTAATCCCAGCTACTCGGGAAGCTGAGGCAGAAGAATCACTTGAATCTGGGAGGCAGAGGTTGCAGTGAGCCGAGATCATGCCACTGTACTCCAGCCTGGGCAATAAGAGCAAAACTCCGTCTCAAAAAAAAAAAAAAAAAAAAAAAAAAAAGAAATCATGCATCTAGCATGGCTCTTTTCACATAGTAAAGTCTTACAAGTATTTGTTCAGTTGAATGAATCACTGGGTCTGGAAAATCATGAGAGCCTTTTTTCTAGAAGGCGCAGTTCTATATTATGTATGTGGGTGTATATCTATTCTACATTATATTAAAATAAAAACTTAAATTATGTCTTTGAAATTGGCTACTGACCAGAGACTATAGATACTTGTCTTACAAATCTTTCTTTTAATTTAGTATAGTGTTGTACACTTGTTTTCCTGTCATAGACACAAATTACACAGTTATGAAAATTACATACCTTCAACCTGCATGTAATTTCTAGGTATATAGTAATTAAAAAAATTTTTCAGGGAATGAGTACTATTGATAATTAGTATTGATCAAGGCTTATAAAGGCATAGTTTTGAAATGATCTTATGAGATCAGTTAGCAATCAGTCTAAATCAGTCTATTCTCAATGCAGTCACAACTGACACAGGCAAATGAATTTCACTTCTTGTAATTTATAAATAGTTGCAAAGAAGGTTATTGCAGAAATTTGAGTTGTAACTCTTCAGCGACACGCAACTGATGTCCAGGTGTTACCTATACCATCCTGCTGTGATTGTGAGCATATTTCCCAGGCTCATTAGGCTTCAGTGGAGATAGTAGACGGTTTGTTGGCATTATTTCCAAAATATTCCTTTATATACTCCAATATTTAAGAGATCCTTCTGTAGTATAAAAGTCCCAATATTTTAGATTATTTTTCTTATTAATCCTATTTTTGCTGTTTTTTTAATGCTTTATTGCGTTGCTGTTTGTTATACTCATACTTTCCCTTTTATTCTGTTGACCAGTTGATAAAAAGACCTAACCAGTTCTGAATGTAGTAGGAAGAACATGTCCTAGCCACCCAGTGTTTTTCACTGGAAGATGATTGGAAGTGCTGTGTATGTACTAGGTATTGGAATCTTGTGCCATCTGCTACTTTCATTGTTTTTCTTCAAGTGGCACTTTTCTGTTTTTAGTAGTCGACTGCTTTTTCATAACCAACAATGATAGAAGTTTGGATTTTCCAGCTCTGTTTTATTCTCATTGTTTTATTTCTTTTTCCAAATCCAATTTTCTTTCCTACTGATGCTACACTGTTGTAAATCCTGTTTGAGAAGCTATTTTTACATGTTAATATCAAACCTGGAAAACCAGAGTCAATCAAGCATGCCATAGACATCAAACTTTTTTACTGGTTGTAATAGCAGCAGTGATATTTGACCACTTCTTGTTCACATGTTTCTTTTGACAGTAATTATAGTGTTTTCTCTCGTGAAGCGCAGTGTTTGAAATCATTTGTGCCAAAGTTGATTTCTGCATTTGGAAGTTTCTAGGAATTGATTTCTCAGTGTTCTATAGCTGTAATAGTCTTGTTGAAGTGTCTCCATTACTTTTTGGCCTGGGCATGTGGAGTTGTAATGTATTTAGTCATTTATTATTCCTTACATAAATGATTAATGTTTATTGTCAGTATTATCACTGATTTATAAAAACAGATGACTGAGTTAGACACAGGTAATGTTTTTTCAGTTAGCAGCAGAACTAGATTAGAATTGGCCTGCTGCATGGCTCTACCCAGTCTTTTGCTGAAGTGATGGAATCATATAGGCTCTCATCTTTACATAAACATTTTTCAAAGGGAATGCAACATGGAACCCAAAGTAAAGCTGATTTAAGTGCTGATTGGTTAAAGCTAGGACTAGGAACTTAGTACCGTGTCAGCCCTTTTTCTTCTTTTTCCTTCCTAAAGACCTAGGCCCTTGTGCTAACTGGGGCTTTCTTCAAGAAAACTTGGTCAAGATCATTTTCTCTCAAATTTGGACACTTTGTGTCTGAGGAGTGTACTTTCCTTACCCAATAAGAGCATTTGTTTAATAGACTCGATTCTGTTTCTATTTTAAAAGGTGGGTGGAACAGTGGACTGTTGTTGATTTCCTAAATCCGGAAGTCCGTATTTATGGGCAGTGGTCCACATAGGCTGGGCCTAGCCCTGGCTGTTTCTTAGTCCTGGGCCTTCTGGAAGCCATCTGTTGATCCTGTTGGTAATGCTGTGTTAGGAACACTGGAGAAGAGTGTGAGGTCCTTCTGTGCAGTGTCTGGAAATACTGGAGAATATTCAGAGAGAGTCCCTGTTTCCCCTCCTGACCTTCATAGCTTTGCCAATATAGCCTCAAGCTGAAAAGGAACGTGGGCAACATAGTTGTAAATCAAATGTAAATTTTCTCTCCGGATTATAATACTTCCAAACATTGGCACTTTCTCCTGTTTAAGTAATAACCACCTTACCCCCCTTCTTTTCTTGGTTGGAACAAACTGTTGAACAGGAGTAGCCCATCTTAAATTTCTGTTTAATACTTTATTGAGAGAACCATGTTCTTTTGTATCCCATTCTTATTCAGAAGCAGTTGTCATTTGTCTTTGAAAACTTTCCTTGCGGTTTGATACAGACATACACATAGAACATGCACACTGGAGTCACATCTAATCTGTGAAAACGATTTCAGAGTATAGGACCGGTATGCCTAACTACAATGTACAAACATTAACAAATACAGGCGTCATCTCTTACTTACTATGTGCTGAGCACTGCTCTAAGCATTTTATATATTTTCATTCATTTCAACTATATAACACCTGTATTGGGTCGGTATTACTGTTATCCTCATTTTATAAATGAGGAAACAGGGTAAGAAACTTACCAAGTGATATGGTTTGGTTCTGTGTCCCCACCCACATCTCATGTTGAAATGTAATCCCTAATGCTGGAAGTGGGGCCTGTAGGTGGTGATTGGATCATGGGTGCGGTTTCTAATGGTTTAGCACCATCCCCCTAAGGCTGTTCTTGTGATAGATTTCTCATGAGATCTGGTTGTTTAAAAGTGTGTAGTCCCTCTCCCCTTTCTCTCTTCCTCCTACTCTGGCCATGTAAGATGTGCCTACTTTGTCTGGCCCTTCTGCCATAATTGAAAGTTTCCTGAGGCCTCCCCAAATGCTGCCATGCTTCCTATACAGCCTACAGAACCGTGAGCCAATTAAACACCTTTTCTTTACCAATTACACAGCCTCATGTATTTCTTTATAGTGGTGCAAGAACAGAGTAATACACCAAGGTCATATCTATTAAGTAAGTGGTGGGGCTCGGATTTGAATCCAAGTGTTTGCATTTAAACACCCTACAGTATTACTTTCTGTATGAACAGGGAATACCTTCTTTAAAGTCTTTCATTTACAATTGTGGGAAGAAGTATCAAACAGTTACTTGGATTTTCTCTTCTAAACCTTTAGTAAATAAAAGGTCTCTTAAAAATGACCTCTGTTTTGTGTTACTGGTTATTAGATCTAGACAGCTACTCTGTACAGTATTTAAAAAAATTCTTTTGTCTTAGGACCAAGCTGTCTTGAGAACCTGTCTTTACAGTTAATATTCTTTTTGTTATGTATGCTACACCTGACTTTATTTATGTATTTATTTATTGAGACGTCATCTGGCTCTGTCGCCCAGATTGGAGTGCCGTGGCACAATCTCAGCTCATTGCAACCTCCACCTCCTGGATTCAAGCGATTCTCCTGCCTCAGCCTCCCAAGTAGCTGGGGTTACAGGTGTGTGCCACCACGCCCAGCTAATTTTTTGTATTTTTAACAGAGACAGAGTTTCACCATGTTAGACAGGCTGGTCTCGAACTCCTGACCTTGAGTGATCCACCTGCCTCAGCCTCCAAAAGTGTTGGGATTACAGGCTTGAGTCACTGCTCCCGGCCCTATACCTGACTTGTAAATGCTTGTTTGTGTACATTTTCAGTGACAGTGGCAGTTTAAATTTCTCATGAGTTCAGTTTTTGTTAGCTTAAGATTGGGACATTTTTCTTAATGGCACAGTGGGGAGTATGTGGAGCAGCTGGTACTCTGCCTTATGAACTTTAGAGTTGAGGATCTGCTGCTGGTCAGTGAGGCACATGTGTGCTCACTAGCTATTTCCTGAGTTCAGTGGAGCAACTTGGGCACCTTTCACGGTGGGGGAATTTGTTAACCTCTTTCTTGGAGTTAGGAAGCGTTAAAGAAGTGCAGAAATTACTTTAATTAATGATTGCAGAGGGGAAAAATTTTTACATTTCTCCCTATATTCATTCTTAGACTTTTGTTTTTTTGAAGTGGAAGACTGGCTCATTCTGTTATTTTATATATTTGTGTTGCTTGATATGCTGGGTTTTTGGCTTGTAGTGTCTGTTGTTAGTATTTATTAGCCTTTTATATGATAGTCAAAGTCATCTCATTTAGTCTACAAACTTAGATGTTTTGAAATCAATTAAAAACTTAGCTGCTGGGACAGTTTGCCATTGGAAATAGAATATTGAATTTCTCTGTCAAAATATTCAGCCACGATGGGAGCAATTGTTACTTATATGCTGTTTACAGTTGCTTCCTTACATAAAAACAATCTGAATCCTCGAGACTGCAACCATTTCATTTGAAAGTTTTTTTTTTTTTTGAGTTATCCCCCAAACAATTTTAGTGTGATTTAGGTGTCAGATATAAAGCATTAAAACACAGATTAACCATGTAAATGTTTCAATTCATGATTTAAATTCCAGTTTCTTCACAACTTCTCAGAATGGATCTTTTAAATCCCTTGGTTCTTGGTGCCATTTTGTCAATATTGATTTAGATTAAAACAAAAATCTCATAAAAATTTGTAAATTGCAGTGCATTTTGACTTCCTGATGGGGTTGATGGATTAAAACCAAATGATACCAAAGAAGTACCCCACCAAAGTCAACTGAAACCACTGATGTGACAAGTGTCTACTAGTTAAGAAACCCTTATCCAACAGAGTTTCTGCAACTGTTTCATTATTTCTACAGAACCAGGTAGGTTTGACATGGAAAGGTCATTCCTCCAACAACTGAAAACATGGATATTGTGTTGGTTTGTTTAAAAAAAAAAAGAAAATAAAATTACCAGGGAAATACATACCTATTAAAGGAATTCAGTAAATACAGATGAATAGTTTTCTTTCTCCCTCCTTTCCCTTATTCTTACCCTCTCCAAAATCATTTATACATTCATACTCTAGATTATTTATCATTTTGGTTTTTTTTTTTTTTTTTGTCTGAGACGGAGTCTCGCTCTGTCGCCCAGGCTGGAGTGCAGTGGCTGGATCTCAGCTCACTGCAAGCTCCGCCTCCCGGGTTCCCGCCATTCTCCTGCCTCAGCCTCCGGAGTAGCTGGGACTACAGGCGCCCGCCACCGCGCCCGGCTAGTTTTTTGTATTTTTTTAGTGGAGACGGGGTTTCACCGTATTAGCCAGGATGGTCTCGATCTCCTGACCTCGTGATCCGCCCGTCTCGGCCTCCCAAAGTGCTGGGATTACAGGCTTGAGCCACCGCGCCCGGCCAACTCATTTTGTTTTTTAAAACAAGTATGTGCTTATGTAATGTGCTTTTTTCTAGTCAGTCATATATTGTGATCTCTCTTCCCACGTCAGCATATATAGTTTCAAGTAGACTGTCTATCTGATAATAAATGGCATTTAAGAAGATTTTGCCTAAGAAAAGTAATATTACTAATAGTAATAATATGTAATAGTAAGTAATCATTTGTAATAGTAATAGCTAACAGTTTTGAATACTTCCTTTGTCCTAAGCACTGGTCCATGCCTTTTGCACGTGTGATTATTTAACCTTCATAGCAGCCCTATGGGGCAGGTTCTGACCTGCTAGTCTCCTTACTTTGTAGATGAGGTAGCTGAAACACAGAGGTCACTTGCTTATAGCCACATAGCCAGAAAGCAGAGGAGTTGGAATTTGAACGCAGGCAGTCTGCATCTGGAGCCACCCATACTTACCATCACTCGATTAGATTGTGTTTCAGAGGCTATTTCCTGATCAAGCAGTAATGTTACCTATTATATGTCTGTCTGAATGCTCTTTTTTTTTTTTGAGATGGAGTCTTGTTCTGTTGCCCAGGCTGGAGTGCAGTGGCGTGATCTTGGCTTACTGCAAACTCTGCCTCCCGGGTTCACGCGATTCTTCTGCCTCAGCCTCCCGAGTACTTGGGATTATAGGCACCCACCACCACACCTAGATGATTTTTGTATTTTTGGTAGAGACGGGGTTTTGCTGTGTTCGCCAGGCTGGTCTCTAACTCCTGACCTCAGGTGATCCACCCACCTTGACCTCCCAAAGTGGGATTGCAGGTGTTAGCCACCACACCTGGCCCTGAGCTTCTTTTGATGTGAGTTACTGAAGGTTTGGCATCACCTCCCCTCCCCTCCCCTCCCCTCCCCTCCCCTCCCCTCCCCTCCCCTCCCCTCCCTTCCCCTCCCTTCCCCTCCCCTCCCCTCCTTTCTTTTCTTTCTTAGTTTTGAGACAGGATTTGGCTCTGTCGCCCATGCTGGAGTGCAGTGGTGCAATCTCAGCCCATTATACCCTCTGTCTCCCAGACTCAAGCCATCCTCTCACCTTAGCCTTCTGAGTAACTGGGACTACAGGTGCATGCCATCATGTCTGCCTAATTTTTGTATTTTTGTTAGAGGCAGGAATTCACCTTGTTACCCAGGCTGGTCTCAAACTCTTAGGCTCAAGCCATTTGCCTGCCTTGGCTTCCCAAAGTGTTAGGATTACAGACGTGAGCCACCATACCCTGCCTGTAGATTTATGTTTTATAGGCTTTACCAGTAGACTATGCCTTAATTATGGAGCTCAATAAATAAGGAATTTAGATTGAAAAGAATTTCACAAATGAAAGGACTTTTTGTGTTTTGTTTTTTAACTCACATGACTATGTTTTGAAATAAAACTGTCAAAATACTGTCAAATGGTGGGTAAAAATTAATATTACTCTAGATTTAGCTGTAATATGTTGGAAATTGTGCATTTCTTTATGAATCTATCTGTCAGCTGTACAATTCAGTTTTTATAGAATTAAAGAAAAGGAGCCCAAGTGAGTTTCTATAACTTACGTTATTTAGCACTACATAGGTTTGCCTTACACAGTTTGCCTTAGAAAAGCCCTCTCCTCAAACTACTGAAAATGTGGATAATGCTAGTCTAACAGAAAATTGAGGGTAACAGAAAGTTGAAGGTAACATCAACTTTCTGTAACCCTCATCAACTTTCTGAGGTTGCAGTGAGCTGAGATCACGCCTCTGCACTCCAGCCTGGGTGACCGAGCAATACTCTGTCTCAGTCAATCAATCCAATCAATCAATGAATGTCAGGTATAAATAAATAAATAGATAAATAAATAAATGTCAGTGTTTCTACGTAACAGAAAGAATATTAACTGTAAAGACAGATTCTCAAGAGAGCTTGGTCCTAAGATAAAATAATTTTTAAAAGATTTTTATTATTAATGATTCCAAATTGATTCTTCTTGCCTTTATGTCCCTATTTTCTCCTTTCCAGTGAATTGGCCCTAGTGTCTCTGCTTTTAAAATGTTAGAAATTAATTACCTCTCACCTTTGCCACCCCTGCCTTAGGCTAAGCCAGTGGTTCTCAGCTGCAGGAGATTTTACTCCCTTCCCCATGGGACTTCTGGCCATGTCTGGAGTTAGGTTTCCCAACATTGTGGGTACCACTGGCATTTGATAGGCAGAGGCCAGCGAGGCTGATAAACATACTACAGTGCACTGGACAGCCCCTCTACGACAAAGAATTGTTCAGTTCGAAATGTTGATATAGCTCCGAGGCCGAGAAGCCCTGGTGTAAGCCATTACCATTTCTCATGTGTAGTAGTAAAAAGTCACCTCTATGAGGTTATTCTTGTCCACCAGATTCTATTTTTCACAAAGCAGCATTAGTCAGCTTTAAAAAATGTATTTTGAATCGTGTCGCTTTCTTTACTTAAAACCCTCTAATGGCTTCATTAGATTTAGCGTAAAGTCCAAGTCCTTTTCTCTGACTTTCAAGTCCTCTACCTATTGTTACACATTTACACCCTATGATACTTGGACCTCCTATCTTACCACCCTCTCATTGAACACTTCAGCCACTTCAGCTGCCAAACCTGTTTGTGTCTACAGCTCCTTGTCCAGAATATTTGCACTTCATATTTTGCACAGCTGACTCCCTCTTACTATCAGTTTTTCCCAAATAACCCTACAGAGAGGATTTCCCTGGTCATTTTGCCTAAAATAACTTCTTTCTTTCCTGTTCTCTCTTCCTAGCTGTCCTTTTCCTGATTTATGTTTCTTTATGGTATTTTTTTTTCCTGTTTTTTGTCTGTCTCCTGCACTGGAATATAAAAGTCTGTGAGGGCTAGGCGTGGTGGCTCATGCCTGTTATGCCAGCACTTTGGGAGGCCGAGGCGGGCAGATCACCTGAGGTCAGGAGTTCAAGACCAGCTTGGCCAACATGACAAAACCCCGTCTCTACTAAAAATAAAAATTAGCCAGGCATGATGGCAGGCACCTGCAGTCCCAGCTACTCAGGAAGCTGAGGCACAAGAATCGCTTAAACCTGGGAAGCAGAGGTTGTGGTAGCCGAGATCGCACCATTGTACTTTAGCCTGGGCAACAAGAGTGAGACCCTGTCTCAAAATAAAAAAAAAGTCTACAAGGGCAAAATTCATTGTCTGTCATATAGTAGGTACCAAAAAGGGATTTTATACTAAATTACGATAATATTTTACTGTTATGGCTAAATACATTAAAATGGGATAGAATTTGTCCTAAAGTCAAAAGAGACAGTAGAATCATCATATGACAGTAGCAACTGCCATATGATGATTGTCCACTGTGTACTGTGTGCTGTGCTTACATTTGTATATATTAGCTCTGAACTCCCCAAGAGCTCTCTGATGAAGCCTGCTTTGGCCTGTGTTGTGGTCTATAAGATGATGCTCCTCATATTCCCCTCCAGGATCCAAGGCCAGGTGACCCCCGCTCTGCCATCAAACTGGGGAGCAATTGGATGTGGTAGCTCTGCTTTCTACAGGTTTATTTTACAAAAGTAGCTTGGAGCGGGTAAGTACCTTGCCCTGACAAAAGGCAGCATCAGGTTCAAATCCAGTTCTCTTTTACGCCAAGCCCGTTCCCAACACTTCAGATTTTCATAGTGCTTAGGAAGTGACTGTGATTCATATCTTCCTGTTGCGTAGGCTTAATTGGCTTTCATTTTCTGATACGAGGACTGCATTTATAACTCCAGGAGCAGTGGTTTTTTGGTTTCAAGTCCTGTCCTGAGACAGTTGCTCAGTTTCCTTCATTTTTAGTGAGCGTTGTCTAAAAGTGGAAACTTGACAGTGTATGAATATCATCTAAGCTTTCAGAGTATTTTTATTGTTGGCTAACAACATAATCAAAATTTGAAACTACGTGAACAACATGTACTGCAGTTTGCACTTACATTTTACACGAGACTGAACCAGAGCGTGTGTTGTATAATCTTTAAGCCTTGGCTGTTGGGACAGAAGTCAGGAAGTCTCTTGTGTCTCTGGGCATATATTTCTGCCCCCACGAACCTTGTCAAAGGGATTCCAGATGTCCTTTGAATATTTGGTGCGTTAGATTCAAGAGGTGCCTGGCGTAACATGGATTTGTGTCTTGAAACTTTGCACTCTTTCCCTGGTTTTGGGACGGAGTGTTTTTTTTGTCATAACCTGAGAGATCATCTCTTCTCTCCTCGTGCCCCACTTGGCCTCCCTGGCTCCTGGGAATCGGGGCTCTCTCCAGGCACCAGGGAAGGCAAAAGCCCAGAGCTTCCTGGGATGGCAAATTGTTCTGAGTTTCAGTGTGTTCCTGTACTTTTTTTTTTTTTTTTGAAACAGAGTCTCTCACTGTCACCCAGGTTGGAGTGCAGTGGCGTGATCTCGGCTCACTGCAACCTTTGCCTCCTGGGTTCAAGCGATTCTCCTGCCTCAGCCTCCCAATTAGCTGGGCTTACAGGCGCGCACCACCACGCCTGGCCAATTTTTGTATTTTTTGGTAGAGACAGGGTGTCGCATGTTGGCCAGGCTGGTCTCAAGCTCCTGACCTCAGGTGATCTACCCGCCTTGGCCTCCCAAAGTGCTGGGATTACAGGTGTGAGTCACCATGGCCAGCCCTTGTATGTTTGAGTTGAAGATTATCTCTTGCTTCTTGGCCTCTTGTATATATCCTCCCACTCACTACCTGTGTGTTCTGGTTTTTGTTGTTGTTGTTGTTTTGGTCTTTTTTGTTTTTTCATTTGCCAGCAGCTTGTCATAGGAATGACACATACTCAGCAGAGTCCGCTTTAGACAGCTTTTTGCAGACGAGAACAACAAATTCACCAGTCAGGGAACAAAGTGAGAGAAAAATGAAGAACAATATTAGAAAAGAATCCTTTGGGAAGCTGCACAAAAAATGTTATATTAAAATCGATACCAGGGCTTGACCTTTTGTGGTAGTGTATATTTTAAAGCCTCCTATTGATTCTCTTTTAATAACATGTTTATTCTAGTTTACTGACATAAGCCTGCAGAGAATACAAAAAGAAAAGATCAAATTCTTTATTACAGTGGTCATTTAAATTTGTCTCAGACATTTCATATGGCTAGTGTTATATATGTATATACTTAACATATTCTTATGCATTGTAAGACTTTGAGATGTTATGAAGGTGACAAAGGGGATTTTTATTTTTGTTGAAAATACTCTTGGCCTTGCTGTGACATATAAGTATATCTCCTTCCTTTACCATGAAATTGCTTTTTTTTTTTTTGCTTTTCTGCATGTGTGTAGAATACAGAAAAGTCTCATTTTGATTGATTTTTTTTTTCTTCTCTTGAAAACCATCGATAGCTTAATCTGCTGAGTCTGGGAACATTTGGTGACCGTTCTATGCATAAAGACAGCTGTCTTTCACTGTAAAACTAATGGCAAAATGTCGAAGAATAGGAAATCTTCTTACCTGACCCCTTTGATCACTCAATCTTGTCATTTCAAAGACAGAAATATTTATTGCTTTTCACCATGTGGGGCCATGCACATTTCACTTAGGAAGATAGTCATCTTAAGGATGTTGTCCAGTCATGAATTGGTTGCACTATTCTTATCTCCTCCAGTTTTTTCCATTAGGAAAGAAACAGAATCAATTTTCTTACTTCATTCAGATGATTTCCCCCAACATAATGGATATTAAGAGGTATCCAGAATAACAGGAAGGACTTGAGAGATATACCTGGAAAGGTTATCCTGTAAATGGCAAATTAAATGAGATTCAACCTGTAGAACATCTTGTTAATAGGCTTGGGGAGAAATAGGATGCTCAGATCTAATTCATGGTTTTAATATAATAGTCCTGTTGTTTATGGGACATCTAATATCAAATGTTGAGAAGCCAGACAGTAATTCCAGGAAGGCTGTAATGAATTAGAGGACATTTTGAAAGGGCAAGTAAATTAATCAAGAAGCTAAAGCATCAGAAAGTTGGGACACGTGTATTGTAGCATGGGAGGAGACAGGGAGGCTCAGCAGAGATGTAGCAGGGCATCCCTAAGGGGGTCCAGAGAGTGGCTAGTTTCTCTCTACCCTTGTGTCTTTAAATGTTGGAGGGACCTGGAGTCAGCAGCCGTAGTGATGATACTGCTGCCTTTCTGCACACTGCTGGTGGGGGGCCAGCCATTCTGTTAGGATTGGTTCCTGGACACTGACCAGCTTGCTAGGGTCTCAAAAGGTGAGTGTCAGAAAAGCTAGCTTATAAGTAAAGGTAAAATTTAAATGAAACTAAGATTTAAAACTGTCCAGCTTAGCGGTCAGGTTAACTAATCCCTCGGTAGAAATTGAGTTATGATATATGTCCAAAAAGAGACTGAGAACGAGACAATAACTAAAGACACAGGCACAATCAAGTGGGTCTCTTCGAGGGTCTGCCCCTGCTTGCTTCTCTCTTACTTTGTCCCATTGTCAGTTCTCCATTAGCCTGGTCTGCTCTTCTGTGTTTTATCATTACCCCACCCATAACAGCTTCCTAGTACTCATCAATATAGATCAAAGTGAAAATCACAAGGCACATGATAGTAATAAGTATTTTTTCTAGTTACAAAAATAACTCACACTGTTTAGAAAATTAGAGAAATGGAGCCAAAGTTAAGAAAATGAATCACCTGTAATCCCACTATTCACATAAAACCACTGTAAATATTTTGGTACACAGGCTTATACACACAGGGAAAAAAAAATAACAGAAGTGGTATTATAGTGTCCTTACTGTTTTTATGAGCTGCTTTATTTTTGCTCATAATATATCATAAAATATCATTTTGTCAGTACATATATAAATAACTTCATTGTAGTTCACTATTAGACATTTACGGTTCTGAATAAATGGTTCAGAGTGTTTCACTTTTATGAACACTCTGCATTGGATATCCTTATTATTAAATTTACACATATCCAGTGTTATTTCCTTAGGGTAAATCCCTAGAAATGGAATTACTAGGTCAAAGGTTATACTAAATATTATTATTGTCAAATTGCCCTCAAGAAATTGTGTTACTTAATTCACTACCAGTATGAATCCTTATTTTTTTCTCACTGTTGCAAACTTTGGGAACATAGTAGTTAAACCAGTGTTGTGTTATGCCCATATGACCATGGCTGCTCATATCTGTTTATTTGGCTAGTATTTTCATTAATTTTATTTATTTATTTATTTATTTATTTATTTATTTATTTGACAAGAGTCTTGCTCTGTTGCCCAGGCTGGAGTGCAGCTGTGCGAACTCAGCTCACTGCAACCTCTGTCTTCCCAGGTTCAAGCGATTCTCGTGCCTCAGGCTCCCAAATAGGTGGGATTACAGGTGTGCGCCACCATGCCTGGCTAATTTTTGTATTTTTAGTAGAGACAGGGTTTCACCATGTTGGTCAGGCTGGTCTTTAACTCCTGACCCCAGGTGATCTGCCTGCCTTGCCTTGCAAACTGCTGGGATTACAGGTGTGAGCCACCGCGCCCAGCCTATTTTCATTTATTTTAGATGGGTGATTACTGGTGGGATAGAATAGTCTTTTTGTGTCAGTGCTGTGAGAGTTTAGATGCTTTAATTCTTGCCAGATCATTTTAGGTTAATGTTAAGTTAATATAGTTTAAGAAATCTGTAACTTAATAATGTTCTTTGTTAGCTGTCTGTACATAACAAAATCCTGTCACTGAGACCTGTATGTGGCTGGCGAGATACAATAGTTACGCAATAGGTGAGATACGATATAACTGGGAAGACTCTAATTGCCCTGGAGTGGACTCAGTATTTCTAAAATTGCTACAGCAGATCTAGCCTCAATGTGATTTAGTTAACTGGTCAGTATTACAACATATCTATAAATGTATAATTGTGCCATAAGATCAAATGTCACAGAAGAAATAAAAAAGCTTTGTGACATTTCTAGCTTTATAAGTAAAACAATACCCTCTATCTAGTAGATACTAAATAAATATTTGTTGATTATTGAATTTGACCATTCCTTCATTTTTTTGAAGGATAACTTGATGTTTGCCTTTTGCTTGTTACATACAAAAAGAGGAAAATCAAATAAATTTGTAGATTGAAATGAAAACTCCATGAGAAGCAAAAATCAGTGACTGAGCTTTGGGCTTAAAAAATTGTATAGCTTATACTTTTGTGCTTTCTGTTTCTTGATTCTGTATGCTGACCTGATTTTTAAATTCCTTTTTAAAAATGAGCACATTAAACAAAATGAATGTTGATCTTAATTCTGAGAAAATAAGGAAATATGTTTGTTGGATCTTTTCTTGATCCCACACTCATAAGAGATGCATAGGTCTAATTCCTTGTTCAGGTTCACCCTCGAGTGAGATTGAGCCTAGAGAGACATATGCACTTCACCCTTAAACCACATATGCTGATTTAATATAATGAATACATCTAAGCGGTTTAGAGATGGAAGAGATTTTAGGTTTGTTTTTTGTTTGTGTAATTACAAAAATAACCCAGAATTGGGAATCGAAAGACCAGAGTCTGGTCCTGCCTCTCTACTTATTAACTGAGCAGAGATTAATCACAGTTTCTTTAAGCTCAGTTTTCTCATACTTAAAAATGGAAACAATTTTAAAAGCACTAAATACTGCTTCTATTCTACTTTTTTGTAAAGATCAATATATTGACATTGCATTGAACCTATGTACTTTTATATAATGGTATTTTTAATAACAAAAATAAGAATGATTATTATTACCACAAATACTTCTACTGTAACTATAATCTCTGGAATAAACTCCCTCATTATTACAAATATGATAGCAGTGGTTTGATACAAATGTTAAATCAGCAGTATCCCAAACACACTTTTTTCATTTTGCTGTGCTGTGGTAACCAGATCATTGAACTCAAATAAAAAGTACCAACATTTGAAAATTGTCTTCATTGCCAAGTATTATGCTATTTGAAAAAGTTTGCCCACTCCCCTTGCCTACTGCAGTTTCCTCTTCACGTTGCGTTTCTCCTCTCTTATTCTTCATCTGCTACTTAATTGTTTCAGTGTCTTCAGTTATTGTCCTGTTCTCATTCTCTTTGGATATACAACTCCTGGGCTCAAGTGATCCTCCTGCTCCGGCCTCTCAGATAACTGAGTTTCTACATGGCATTAGTTAACCTGACCTCTAGGCTAGATGGTTTTAAATCCCTCTTTCATTTGAATGTTACCTTTACTTACAAGCTAGCTGTGCTGTCACTTACCGTTTGCTTTTACAGCTCACCTTTACAATCAGTCCTATCTTTTGTGAACTCTGAAGCCACTCTGGTATTCTCCTCCTTGGATAGATGACTGATAAGATATATGGAAAAACTGATGAATCTGGTTTTGTTTTGGTAATTCTTACCCAGGAACACATTAATTCTCATATTAAATCTTTAAGGTCTGCTGGTTGTAGTGGCTCATACCTGTAATCCCAGCACTTTGGGAAGCTGAGGTGGGCAGATCACCTGAGGTCAGGAGTTCGAGACCAGCCTGGCCAATATGGTGTAACCTTGTCTCTACTGAAAAACAAAAACAAAAATGAAAACAAAAATTAGCTGGGCGTGGTGGTGGGCGCCGGTAATCCCAGCTACTCAGGAGGCAGAGGCAGGAGAATTGCTCCATGGTGGTGGTTGCAGTGAACTGAGATTGTGCCATTGCACTGCAGCCGGGGTGACAAGAGCAAAACTCCATCTCAAAAAACAAAAACAAAAACAAAAAACTTTAAGGTATCTTTCAGGTTCAGAATTCTAAGTATTGACTTTCTAATGGAAATTATTTTCATCAGGACTCTTTGAAGTTTTAAAAAGGGTTAATGTTAGGGTTAAATTGATTTATAAAGATGATGTCATATGTTTCTTTTCAATCTGTTTTTATCCTCAGTGTATTTTTATCTCAGCAGGTATGTTTGTAGTAATAGAACAGGTGGTCTGGGAAGCAGCTAGTCAAAGGTGGCAGATCACTTTGGGCAAGAGCTTGAGTCAGCGTTGAGCCTCAGCAAGTGTAAAACAGAACACTATGTAAATTTGAACATGGCAACTGTAAATTGCGATGCATTGTCATAGTAAAAAAAAAGAAGTAAAATTGGTATTTACAGCCAAATAGTGCTTTTCCACTGTCATATATGATGGACAGTGACACAATTATCATCTCCTCAGCTATCATAGTTTTGAGTCATGCCAGATCTTTAAGTTGTCTGTGTCTCATACAGATAAAAATAAAATCTTGATTGTGGTATTTGTTGTTCTTGTTTGCTTTTAAAAACTAGTTGTCTGTCTTCTTGTCTTCTCCTGGGATTGACCCCAAACCCAGTGAGGTTAATTTACTATTGGAAGCCCATTTTTACAGCACACAGGCCTCAATTTATTTTAAGAGCATGTTTGCTAACTCTGTGCTGCTTTAGCCCTGTAAACATGAGTCTTAAGGGAATTTTTAAGAATTGGCAATAGTGGGAGTTTCACATTCTGCTAGCACTCTTCTGCAAGTCATGTTTCACATTGCCTCTGAAACATTAATCTGAGACACAGCCTTCTGAGGTTCATCTTGATTAATTATATATATATTTGTATATAGATCCTTAATGCCTTCAGGATTTATTTTTCATAAACTATCCGAATTGACCTCCTTGGTACATTGTTTTCCACCCCATTTCCTTCCTCATAGGCATATATACATACTGCAACTCCTAGAAATTCAAATACATGTCTTATTTTTCAATAACTTGGGCATTTCATTTCACCCTGGAAAATGTAATCAAACTGTATAACAATGTCATTCATTTTCATTTTTATTCTTGCTCAATCCCTATTTAAACCAATGGAAAGTTAGTATCATTGCAACATCTACTATGATATGAGTGTATTGTACATGAAGGTTTCAGGAGGTGGTCATTACTGTGTGACATTAAATGGAAGAGCAATTTTAGTAACGGTTCTATAGATATTTGATAAGAAAAAGAATTTGTAAATGTGTTTCTATTTAAATAGCACTCCCATTCTGAGTTAATTCTATTAAGGGAAGCTAAAAATGAATTAGAAATTGAAGCTATGTTGTAGCCTCAAATTGTCTTTTTATGTGAGTGATCTTTTTTTTTTTTTTTTTTAAATAGTGCTTACCTTCACCTAGGTTATCTCTATAAGGAATGCTGTTTGTAAACTGTTATGAACTACAAATAAAATTATTTTTGTACTATGAAAGCCTAATTATCATGGATTTCTACCATTAGCAAATATCAAACCCACCTAATTTATCAGGAAAAAACCCAGGGGCCAAAAGTTAATGTCTTTTGGAGTTGGAGAGATCTGATTTGAATGCCAGCTTTGTCTCTTAGTAATCTGTGATCTCAAGTCAGTGATTTACCTTTCCAGGCTTCACTTTCTTCAGTTAGGAAGCCGAGTTAATAAGAATACCTATCAGATAAGCATGTTTTTCAAATGAGGATTAAATAAGATAACATTTAAAGTGCCTGGCACATATTAAACTTTTGACACAAAATGCTTATTCTTACAGATAACTCTTTTCTCTCTTTGAGGTGAAGATCAGTAGAGTGTGATGGGTAAGAGTGTGGTCCTAGGAGTCAGACCACTTGGGTTTGAATTCCAGCTTCATGGGTTACTAGTTCTGAGACCACTTAGTAAATTACTTAACTTGTTGAGGGCTCAGATACCTCCTCTGTCAGATGGAGGACAATAATAACTCTAGATGCTTCATCTGTAAGATGGAGGACAATAATAACTCTTACCTCAGGGTTACCTTCAGGATTGTTTGGAGGATCAGATGGTTCATTCCAGGTAGAGTTCTTAGTACAGCACAGTGACTCACACAGAATCAAAGTAAATGCTCTGTAAAAATGATTCTCTATAGTATCCATCTGTGTATTCATTCATTTCAGAGAATCGTTTCCTAGTTGTATAGTGTTAAAAATCTGTCTGCTCTCTTCTACATGTGCCCTTTTTCATTTCCTCTTGCCTTTATAATTTCTAAAGATTGTAAAAGATCTCTTTGTTGATGAAAATGGAAGAAAAACTAGCTAAGTGAAGCTAGATGAGCTTTTTCTCTTTTGTAGGAGCCATTGCTCCTTTCTGGAAAACTATGCCATGTGTAATTCCAGAAGTGCTAAGTGAGAGAAATAAGAAGACTTTTTTTCTTATCACATTTACAAGTTTTTAAAAAGAAAAACTAACTTAGTTTTTAGTTTGAAAAATATTCCTTTTAGTTGACATAAATTTTCACTTTGCTATTGGTGCTAAATGGTTGATTGTTGTGTATTGCTTTTTTACTTGCTCAAATAATCATTTTCAAGGGCTTGGAGACCCTCTGTAAAATCCAAGGATCTCTGCTGCTGGAATGTTGCAGTGTTACATGCGAGAGAAAGGGATAACATTGTGTTTGGCTTTTAAAAAGACATTCTGAAAGGAGATCCAGAGGGTTAGCAGTGCCCAACTCTGCTAATGTAGTTAAAGCCCTGAAATGAAGGTAGTCAGTGGCTTTGCACACAAATATGTAATTTTAAGAATTCTCATTTATATGCCAGAAGGTAACATGCAAGGGTTGAGGGCATTGAATAGTAGGTTAAACACAGGCCTTGCAGAGAGAAATTAAATCATTTTTGGTGAGGAAGATGCTATCTAAAGCTATGCCTTGATAAAGATCTTAGAAATTAACAGTCATACAGCTGTGTGTTATGAGGTGGGAACTGATGAGAAGTTGTAACATGTACCTCTAGATTGCTTTGAAATTTTGGAAGAGAAATACCTAACTTGCACCTAGCTATGATTTTGAGACTTACTGTAGCTCTGTGCTGTCCTATGGCCACAGGTGACTATTAAACACTTGAAATATGGTTGGTCCAAACAGAAATGTGCTCTAAAATGTATACCAAATTCCAGAGACTCAGTGTGACAAATGTAACAATCTCTTTACTAGTTTATTGTATTGATTATATGTTAAAATGATAATATTTTGGATGTGTTGGGCTAGACAAAATACATGGTTAAAATTAATTTGGCCTGATTCTTTTTAGTTTTCTAATGTGGCTTCTAGATGTAGTCTGCATTGTATTTGCATTAGTCAGTGTTGCTGTAATATATTTAAGCATAAGACGATTGCATGAAAGTGACAACATCACAAAAGTGAAAAAACCTAAAGCCTGGTACCCCATCTCACTCCCCAGTGGTAACCATCATTAACAATTTTTTGTGTTCTTGTAGTCATTTTTTAGGTATTCTCTTCTTCCCTTAAGTACGTTGTAAATTATAGAATAATCATAAAACTACTGTAATTTAATGGAGATTTCTGGATTGGGCTGGGTAAAAATGTTTTAAATGAACATCTATATGCCCTTTTGTCTCAGTTACTCGTACTTGAGAAAAGCCTAATTACTGAATCTTTGTACCTTTACAGAGATACCACTGTTACTTGGTAGGATTGGGACTGGTGCTCAGGATGAATTATTTTTCATTGAAATTGTAGCATCAATTCTTTCAAATGATTTAACAGAAGAAATTGACTCTCAATGACTCTGGTGACAATTAAGGTCTCATATTGAATGAAGAGTATTACCTGTCATTGGCAAATGTATCACGTTTTCTGCAGTGTAAATTTTTAAGCAGTTTTGTTTCTCTTTGTCACTTTTTGAAATAATTGTTGATAAAATTGCTGATCTGATAAAAGTGGGATAGGTGAATTTAGTAGCATTACATAATGTCATGATATAAAAAGGAATGATACTATATTTGATGGTAGAATCCATCTGATTTTTAAAACATAATGCTCTGTACAATGTTCTAAGCACATAATAAATGCTAAATAAATACTTTAATCAATGCTTAAAACATGTAATGTCAAATTGAATAATAGAGCATTGAGTGTCACTGACAATTTCCTTTTCTAAATTAAGATAATTTGTGAACTATCGAAATATGACAGTAATGAAAGTTTAGACATTAGAAAATATTTAACCCACATATTTGTGCTTATTTTCCTCCTTTATAGAAACAGAATAAGGCAATATACAAATGGCCATTTCCTTTTCTTTTTATTATAATAACCATAATGAAAATTTCAGCAAAGAAAATATAACTAAAGCAGTACCTTCTTGAAACATTGTAGGTGCTCAATATACAGACTTTTCTTTGTTCATATTGGTTTATGCATAACCAAGGTGCTTAACAGTATCGTTAATTGGATTCCACAATAATCATTTGATATAGAGTGTACTATTAACCATCTTCATGTGAGAAAACCAGTGGTTTGAAGATGTTATAATGATAAATTCAGTATGTGGCAAAGTAGAGTCTAAAACCCAGATATTCTAATTCTAGGTTATATTTTAGTGATTGTTGAAATGGCCATTGCAAACTGGAAATGCAGATAAATCTTGGAAATTGGGCCTTATTCTTTGAATAGTGTTGTTTGTCTTGAGACAGGGTCTCTCTCTAGCCCAGGCTAGAGTGCAGTGGAGATCATGGTTCACTGCAGCCTCAACCTCCTGGGCTCAAGTATGAACAGTGTTTTATTTTTAAAACGCTAACATTCCTAACATTCCAGTTAGGAACACTTTAAAGTCCTTTCTTCAGAGCACTGTGATTTTGGGTATTATTTAATTGATTTGTCAATAAATCCTATTCTCCTTGCTGTTTTAATGCTAATTTTTAAGACAGGATTGTTTGCAAATGAGGCAAATCCAATAATGTGTGCAGATTACCCATTGATTTGATTAAATTGACTCATTGAACAACTTTGCTGTGTGATATTTTAGATTAGGTACTTCCCTTAGTAGAAGATGTGGAGACAAGTCATTGTTTGATCTGAACTTGCTACTTTATTACAGTTTCACGCATTTTTAAAAAGAGGAGGAATCAAAATGATATGTTGATAAAACTGGCAGAATTGATTCTTAAATGCATTTGAAGCTAGACTACCCAATGTTATTTTTTACTCTAACCTTATTATTATTTTTTCCACCTTTGGCATAACATGTGAGCTTCTAGTAATTTAAAATTTCTGATGAATGACATTTGATAAATGGTGTGATCCTGTGAATAATGATAAGCACTTGAAATTCAGTTGGTGAAGCATCAATTTCACACCTGAGACCCCAGCTCCAAGTTTAGGTTAAAGGTTTGCCTGGCGTCCGCAGTCTTTTTCTCCGGTCCCTTGATAAAGTGCAGTCATTCCAAACCACATTTTTCTTCTGCATCAAATTCAGGCAGGACTCTGAATCATTAAATATTAAACCTTATATTCAGGAACATTATTCATTCATTAATATTGCATTGCAGCCTAAACTGCATTGTTCAAAACATTTTAGGATGTTATGCAACTCTGTCAAAGTACATTAACAAACTTAAGTCATGTTGAACTAAGCAAAAAATGACAGACTGCATCACATACGTGTTATAGTTGAATTTTTGTATAGGAAGCATTTTGTGTTGGGATATTTGGAAATCACCGTAAAGATAAAATGGATTGCAGAGGAAGCCAGATATAATGAATATTCACCTTCTGTGTAACATCTGCTATACGTCTTAATGAAATTTATAGTTATCCCTGAAATGTTTCTTCCTTGACAGTATTTATTGATTTTTAAAATTATTTTAATTGGGAGTTGAATATGAGTTGATACCATTCTAGCTGCAGATAAAATGACAGCATCGGATGCAGGGACCATTTTTCAGATCTCCATGATAGCCATCATCTCCACACAATTGAACTTAGACCTCCTGTGAGCCGTAGAGTAACTGGGAAACTTTTGATATTCGCAGAGTATAAGAGAGTGATCGAGTTCAAGCATTGGTTTCGGTCTCTGACAAAATTTGTTCTGGAATGCTGTGAACACATTTGGTCTCTTGCTGTTTTTTTTCTTTTTTTTCTTTTTTAAAAAACACTGTTAGTTACAGTGAGAAGCCATAAAATTCTTCCCATGCAGGAAAATGGTAGAAGCATTTTTTTGTGTGTCTAAAATTGTTCTTTCTTAAAAAAAAGAAAAAAGAAAAGAAAATATTTTTCTGGTGTGGTAACAAAAAATTGAAATAGAAAATTCAAATAGAAAGTGTAAAAATTCACAACTGATGAGGTGATAGCATACTTTTTTTTGTACAGTGACAGTAATATAGCTTATGAGCTTTATCTGAAGTAGGTGAAATACTGATTATATTTTACTTGAGCGATCATTGACACTTAATGGATTAGAACTTAATGAGGGAGAGGTAGTTTGATTTTAAAACATCCTTGATTACATAGATTTTTGGAATGGAGGACAGATTAATCTTCCTGTGATATGTAGATCAAAAACTGTATAGGCAGCTGGTGGGCTCATCTTGAACACCTACAGCCGTTCTTTCAAAAATGATAGAAATGGATATTGTGAAGTAAATAATGAAGGTGGCATAGTGAATTCCTGCTGGCAGAGAGTTAAATTATTCATTTTGTTAGTTTAGCTAACATGGTTCATGCTGCGTGGGATTTGAGCACTATGTCAATGACTAATATTGCATAATTAAAAAGCCTCAGTTCCTCGGGCTTAGAATGTAGCTGAAATTTAGAAATGGTTGTTAACATCGTGGAAATGCAGTTTTATTTGTATAAGTAGATGCTGTTTACCTAGCCATTTTGAAGTTTTGACTTTATGAAACATTTGTGTAGCACGTAGGCATATGTGGAAGATGTTTTTAACGATAGTTAATCTTGCAGTTCCTTCCCCTTGCTTTGCGTCCCACCCCACAGTGTTTTTCTTCTTGAAAGGCTGCTCTGTAGTAAATGGTCCATTTCGAAAGCCTGGTGAGCACACTCCCTCAGCATCGCACTGCGCTTCTTCCCTTTGCTTCTCTCTTCCATATTAGGTTGCTGATTAGCGACAGGGCTTGGAAGGATTGCTACCTCTGTACTATTCAATCTGGGGGACTGCATAGGCACTGATACCTTTACAAAGCAACGCCGACATTAGTTTATTACCTTCTCAATTTTAGCAACTCTAAAGGGAAAGAGACCTAACATAAACCTCTTTTCATTTTTGTACGGTATAATCTGATACATAGTATTTCATAGTCAGTCAATTGGACTATTTTGTTTTATGTTTCTTCACAGAATGTAATTTTACATGCATATTTGTACCTTTGGGATAACTTTTTAGTAGTATTTTTGAAGCTCAGGACTCTGAGAATGGGGAAAAACAGAGTGGAAACACGTTCTGAGTCACCTGGTAGCCACTTGTTGCCTTGTGATGTCAGTACCTGTAATGTGCTTTTGCAGTTGCCTTAGGGCCAGTTGGATGGCAGGACATGTAACAGTGCCCTGCACAAAAGGACCACAGAAGGGTGGGCTTCATTAGGGGAAAGAAGAAAGACGAGACATGTACATCAATGTTTGAATCAGAACATGGAGCATTTTACTTTGAGGGTCTTGAGCTAAGCGTTTTGGTTCACATAATCAGGATGTAGCATAGTAACTAGCTATTTGGTTTTTTCACCATAATTCTAGAATACACATTCCACCTTACGTTTTCCTATGTGATTTGGGTAATCTATTGAACTTCTCTCAGCTGTGGTTTCTTTAGCTCTGAATGGGGAATAACAACTACTAGGTGGGATTTTTGTGAGGAGTAAATGAAATAACATACATAAAACACCTGTTAAAATACCTGGCACAAGGAGGTACTTCACAAATGGTAGCTATTATAATATCATGGGTAGTGGAATATTATGCATAGTTTTTAGTTAAAATGGTATAATTTGTATGTTAAAATTGTTAATACTAAAAATAACCAAATGAATGGGTGAAAAAATGAAGGCGCACATAGGCCTGATGCCTTTTCTTAGAATGAGTTGGAATTACGTGTTATTGTAGACACCTTAAGAGCAAAGCCTAGGTTTTACGCTCTGTCTCCTTCCGGCCGATTCCACAGCTTCACACTATGGCCTGCACATTAGATTCACAAAAAGTGCTTTTAAATGCACTTCAATTTCAAGTTACTTCATTTGTTTGGTCTTGGATGTGGATTCTGAATGGTAATTTTTCTTGAAGTATGTCTGTGATTTCACTTTTGAGTCAAAGATGGAAAATACCAAGTGAGGATACAGCATAGTGCCTATAACTAACAATATTGTATTATAGGCTTAAATTTTAGGAGGGTGGCCTATATATTAAGTGGTCTTAAGGGGGCAGAAGGAAACTCTGGGAGGTGATGGACTTGTTAATGGCCTTGATGGTAGTGAATGGCTTCATGGGTGTTTACTTATTCCTAGACTCATCAAGATGTGTACGTTAAGTATGTGCAGCTTTCTGTATGTCAATCATACCTCAATAAAATGGTTTTAAAAAAGAAAATACTAAGTAAGGAAATGAACAGGAGTTATCTTAAAATGACAGTAAAGAAAATCCTACCAAATTTCACTTTTTTTTTCTCTTTCTATACATGTTTCTACCATTTTGAGGTGAAAATTAAAATCTAGTATACTGCTTAGTGTGGCTTTCAAATCAATGTATTTGTGTTTGAATTTTTGTAGCATGATTTCATAGGGAATACTAGAAATAAAATATCTGTCAAGAAATGAATTTTTTGCAGATAAGTAGTGTCAGAGAGGCATGAAATTGATTGCTGTGATCTAAGGAGAATGCACTGTGGAGCAGGCGTAGTGGGTGCTGATGTTGTCTGTTGGTCTCTCTGTGTATGCCAAGGTGACTTTCAACAGAGAGATGAGCTTGGTCTAAGGGATAAGGCCCCTTCAACTCTTGATATTTCTTTTGAGGTTGTAAGGAGTTGAGGTAAAAAATATAGGGCCATCTTTATTCAGAAGGAAGACTGTTGGAAATTGTTTTCTAAGGCCTATGTTTAACTAGCTAATAATAACAATTGTGGTTGTGTTCAATGATACAAAATTTGATTCTTAAGAGGTGATTTATCCTTTTGCTGGAGTGGGTTTTAAACAGTTTTTGAGAATAAAATTGGTTTTGCAGCATATATTCCTTTGGAGAGGGGTTGTTGTGTTTTCTCATACAACTTCATTAGACTCCTAGCTTTCAAAAACGGATGTCAGTCTTCCCTCAGATTGGCTGACCTTTACAGTAATTGGCGGTGTCCCTTTTCGCTAACATTATAGAATAGGTGCTGGCCATGAAGTTTAATCTTGAACTTACTTCTGTGTAATGTTTACTGAAAGCTGTGCTCTGAAATATAGGCCATCAATCTGTTTCTTGATTGTCTAAGACCTACCTTTTCATTATGTTTGATGATTATTAGTGAGCTGCAAAATTGGAACATGTTGTTCTGTCTCTCTATATCAAATTTCTCTTATTTGATGGTTTTGGTGTTCAGTTTTCATCCTATGTATATAGAAAGACCTCGTATAGTACTTGCAGTGAGTGGGGGAGGGGGCTATGTGAAACCTCAAGGTTTCTTTTTAGAAAAATGTAGCCTATAGTGAAAAGATGGTACGAGGAAATTATTTCCATAAGAACTAATGTACAGTGCCCCAGGTTGCCCTGTCTTGCACTTTTTACTTATTAACTCTGCCCTAAAATTCTTTAACCCTTTAATGTTAAAACATTAAGATGAAATAGACATTTTAAAAATGGAGAGGATTCTAGGGGGTTGGAGGCTCGAAGCATCTCTGCACCTTCTGCTATCAATTTCAGTCTCGCCACTAGCTCTGTTTCTCAGAAGCACATCTGACGATGGATGTGAGCCATTGGGCTAGTTCTGGCAAGTGCAGGGATCAACAGAGTTGGCCTGTTGGTCCCAGTCTCTGTGACTGTTCCTGAGAGAATCTTTTGGTTTTCATGTCCCCGTCAAGTGGTTTGGGTGGGTGAGGGATGGGGAGAGACTTTCTCCAGGTTTTCTTAACAGGGGGCTACAAACTCATCAGCTGGTGGCATACCATTGGGCCTCAGCAGCAGAGGCTGCCTCATCCCCCACCACTTAGTGGATCCTTCCACCTAAGGCGGCCCAACAGTGGGACCTGAACTCTGGTGCGTAGGCAGATGAAAAAGAAGGGGTCATCTATGGGACACAGTAGGCAGAGAGAAAGAGACAAATGAGATCTTAGAAGAAGTGTATCTTGGAAGAACTCTTGGAATAGTTCAGTGGCGCTTTGATGTTTGTGGCTTTGACAACGATTGCTGCTTGATTTTAATACACCCTCAATTTTAAGTTGCATTTTGATTTCATAGATAGTGAACAGCGGAGGAAAGTAACTTCATGCATGTTATATTTGATGAATGAGACCAAAATTCTAGAAGGAGATAAAGGGAAGAGTTTGAGAGGAGGTGATAATTATATGATATAAAACATTTCACTGAGCTGAAGAAAAACTGGAGTCTGCAAATTGAAAGGACTCTTTATTCTAGGAGGCACTGAGGAGAAAACATGCATACCTAGTCATAGACTGCTAAAATTTCAGAACTCTAAGGGTAAAGAGAAAGCGTTACGAGCTTCCAGAGAGAAAGAACACTAATTTATAAAGGAAATGGGATCAGCCTGGGTTTAGGCTTTTCTTCTGCCAGAGTGGAAGCTAGAAGATGGAATGACACCTAAAAGGACTGCAAGCCCAGAATTCTCTATTGAGCTCTCACTCAGCTGTTAGGGTGAAAAAGAGGACCATGGATATACAAGGATTTAGAAAATTTATTAATTTTAACTCTAGCAGGCAGAGTCCATTAAGGAGATCAAACACACCAGTTATTTTTTAGAGAGAATTTAATGTAAGAATTGTTAATGAGGCATTTAAGAGCCGAAAAGGCAAAAACAAACAAAAAAAGTAACTCTAAAGCAGTACTGTTTAACAGAAACATTACGTGAGCCATCATTGTAGTTAATTTTCTAATAGTTCTGTCACAAGTAAAAAAGGTAGAAATAATTCTGTTTTTTCTCAGTATATCTAAAATCACAACATATAATGAGTATAAAATTTATTTTCATACCAAGTGTTCAAAATCCAGTGTGTATTTTATGATTAAGCAAGTCTTGGATTGGACTAGCCACTTTTCTGGGCTCAGTATCCGCATGTGGCTAATGGGGACTGTATTGGACATTGCAGCTCCAAGGTATCTCAGATGTAACACTGGGGGACCAACTGGGAAGAGGTAGTTGTTAAAACATTAAAGCTTGGAGGAGAGGTTCTGTGGGATGTAGCTCAGACCTCCGAGGAAGGGGCATTTCCTAGCTGGTAGATTGCTGTCTCTGAACTCTGAGGAGAGAGACCTGTGGTTCTGGGACTGAGATTTTCAAGAGTGTGCCAGTAGGTAGGGTCAGTGTCTCCAGAATGGGGTGCACTGAGGCTGATTTTGCAAGCAGACTCAGCTCAAATAAAGTGCAGACTCGACTCAACTGCTGCTGCTGCAGCAACAAGCGCTGCTGCTGCTGGGAAGCATTGAGGCCCGAGTGACGCCATAGGAAGCAAACGGGAAACAGCTCCTTGTTCTTCCACCAGCCTTGCAGTTTCCCTCTGGCTTCCCTTGTTGGGTCTTAGTAGGGCCCCAGTTATGTAGCAGAAATGTGTTTAGAGACCTCGCCCTCCCCACCAGCCTCAACATCGTGAAGCAGAGAGCAGAAGAGGGCTGAGAAGCTGAGAGTCATAGCCAAATGTTGAACACAGTAGTCCATCTTAGGATAATACTTAACAAATAATTCTAACCAAATTAATTACAACAGAGATGTCCATGTAGGGGAAGATGAAGAGGAGGGGAAGCACCCCTGAACCCCTGAGGATCAGTC
Source organism: Rhinopithecus roxellana (assembly GCF_007565055.1). Taxonomy (NCBI): domain Eukaryota; kingdom Metazoa; phylum Chordata; class Mammalia; order Primates; family Cercopithecidae; genus Rhinopithecus; species Rhinopithecus roxellana. The sequence goes on from NC_044554.1 coordinate 60,295,694, forward strand.
TTTGCCTTGTGTACGTGAAAGATAGACTGGGATTGTCTCATAAAGTGCTAATAAAGATTCTTGAAATTGAAGAAAAATCCTTGAGGAAAAAAAAAAACCAAGAGCTTTATGAGTTTCAAAGTACTGAACTCTTAGCTCAGAATTGGGTTGGGGGAAAGTCAAAGTATTCAAATGATTTCATCTTACTGGGTTTGCAGGAGTAGTGTTTGAGGAAATACTTATAACTGTGTTTTTAAACAACAGTAGAGAAAAGAGTGTGAAATTTTTTTTGTGAGAGTTAGGGGGAGGGTATGGTAACTTGATACAACCAGCAAAATGAGGAAAAGGAAAAAAGTAAAATTAGTATTAAACATGATATAAAATGGAAGAAATAAATATATCAGTTATACTGTTAATAATTGTGACTGGGCACAATTACCCATTTAAAGATCAAGGCCGCCACATGCACAATAAGAGCTATGTATTTATGTGAAATGCAGTTAAAACAAAGTAAACACTAAACAGAATAAAGAAGCAAATTATGTAATAACAAGCACAGTTTATAAAGACAGCAGCCATTAACCTTTATGCATCAATCAAATTAGCAGCTCAATGTATAAATCAAAAATGATTAGAATTTCAAAGTTTAGTTGATTTACAAAAATAATAAGGATCTTTGCATAATTATTTTTTCCTTGAAAATGTTTACTCTGGCTTCGTGGAGAAGCATGCTAAGCTTTAACATTTAGCACATCTAGTATAAAAAGAGACAGAGTGAGTTAGGTTGTGTGCATGTGTCTGTGTATGTGTGTATGTGTGTGTCTGCGTAGGGGAGCAGAAAGGCCATTCACATCCACCTCTCTTAGCTCCACATCTGAGAAGCTAAATGCAGGTATAAGGTGAGAGGTTGCAGTATGGTTCAAGCTGGAAGGTCTTTTGAAATCAGAAAGAAGAGGAGAATTATTGATTGTTTTCCTCCATAGGGCTTACAATGGTAATGTCATCTCTTTGTCTGGCCTAAGGTTTCCCTAGCCTTATCAATGAACATAATTTCAAAATTCGAGTCCTGGCGAAAATGTGTCCCTTATGAAAAAGAAATGTAAGTGCAAAACAATATAAAAGACTTGATGTATATTTTGTCTACGTAAGTGTACTGAGATTCTCACATTATTTCATAGCTTACGGTCCTCTTTATGAGACTCCATGTGTGTCTTTCAGGTCATGGAACCAGGATTATTGTCCTAGTTTCTGTCTTCAGGAGGAAGCCATTTCACATTGTCATCTGTCCAGGGCTCAAGCTGCCCATCTTGGATGGGGCCGCTGCTTGCAGGAGGAGTTGATAGTTTGCCTAGCAGGGCTCATGAAAGGGATTTGCCCGGAAATGTCTGCGTTTGACCTCAGGTTCCTTTTTCTTCCAACTGACTTCACCATTGTCTATCTCCAGCATCTTAGTAAATACACAGCAGCAGTGCCCATTCCAGTGAAGGATGCTACAGGGGAGGATCCTTGAGGAGGGGTATAAATACTTTCTAAACAATAGTAACAGGTCATGCATGACCCTCACATAACTTCTGTGAAACAGGTTATTTATTTATTTATTTTTTGAGATGGAGTTTTGCTTTTGTCGCCCAGGCTGGAGTGCAATGGTGTGATCTCGGCTCACTGCAACCTCCACCTCCCGGGTTCAAGGGATTCTTCTGCCTCAGCCTCTCCAGTAGCTGGGACTACAGGCACCTGCCACCACACCAGGATAATTTTTTTATTTTTAGTATAGTGGGAGTTCACCACGTTGGCCATTAAGCCCTGCTGATAAGACACGGTTTAATGGTGGTGTCTTTACCTCCCCATCCCCACCATTATTCACCTGTATGTTGAATATTATGACGTTTGATGTGAACTTTGAGGTAAAAAGCTGATGATCTCAGTTTAAGATGCCTCTAAATATTCAGTTCAAGTTAGACAAAGAAGTGGCTATAGGTCATTTCAGTAGAGGAAGACTGGGATGCTTTGTGGTGTTGTGTAATTTCCTCCTAGGTAGTTTTGGTTATGAATTTCTGAGAGAGAATGGGCGCAGGAGCCATGGATATAGTAACATTAACTTATGAGCTAAAATCAGAATACTTTTCAAATATAAATGTATTTTTCAGTGCAGTAGGAGGAAATATTTAAGAAGGTTGAAGAGCATCTAGGACAGGTGGTACTTGTTCCCAAATGAGAACTGAAATAGGGACTTTAGGTATAAAGTAATGTACAATGTGTAAATGGGAGGCAATCATCTGGAAGGGGGAGATGAAGGCTATTTAGGATTATGGCTGTAGGTAATCCATAATTATAGTCCTAGGCTTTCAGTTATGGGTTGAGTTTTTTTTTTTCTCTTGCATCATTTTGAAGCTATGCAGACATATTTTCAGATAGTGACAAAATTTTATTGTGAATTAAAATAAAATAACCTTTTCTATGTTCCTGTGGAAAGGAAGGAAACCTTGACTTAAATTCTGAGTGCCATTTTCAATGGTATTTACACAGAAATGTAGATGACCAAAATAAATGTCCTCTTGGTTTTATTCAGAACCAGGACTTAATGATGGTTAAATACAGTCCTCCCTTGATATGCAGGGAGGATTGGTTCCAGGACCCCTAAGGACTCTAAAACCCTCAAATGCTCAAGGACCTTATATAAAATAGTATAGTACTTGCATATAATTGGTGCACTTCCTCCCATATACTTTACATCATCTCTAGATGTACTTACAATACAATGTAAGCACTATGTAAATAGTTGTTAGACTGTATATTAAAAAATTGTATTATTATTTTTTATTTTCTTTCTTTTTTTTTTTAGAGATAGGGTCTCATTCTGTTGCTCAGACTGGAGTGCAGTGGTGTGATCATAGCTCAGTGCAGCCTCCAGCTCCTGCAGTCAAGCGATTCTCCTGCTGTAGCCTCCCTAGTAGCTGGGACTTACATGCAGGTGCCACCACACCTCACTGATTAAATCAAAATTTTCTTAGAGATGGGGGCTCACTGTGTTGCTCAGGCTGGTTCTGAACTCCTGGCTTCAAGTGATCCTCCCACCTCATCCTCCTGAGTAACTGGGATTACAGGCGTGAGCCGCCGAGCCTTGCTTTTATTATTTATTTTTCCCTAAATATTTTTGATTCCCAATTGGTTAAATCTGTGGATGAGGGACCCATTTTATTTAATGTATTGCTAAATTACCATTATGTAAAATATATATTGCTAAATAATCATTAAATAAAGAGTACCTATGTTCCATGATATTTATAAAAATATGCCCACACTCTGTATTCATTCTTTCAAAATATATTTTGAATGCTTACCAAGTGCCAGGTATTATTTTGTGTGGGGATTACAGTGGTACGTAAGACAAAGTTCTACCCCCATGCCACTTGTTTTAATGGATTTTAATGGTATCTATATATATATTTTGTGTGTGTGTGTGTGTGTGCGTGGGTGTGGGTGTGTGTGTGTTTTCTGTAAGAATGCAGGCTCTGAAGTTGGCTGAGTTTCATTCTGGCTATACCTCTCACTGGTTTTATTTTGGATCAATTTGACTTTGATAAGTTTCTTATGACCCTTGAATGATGTGAGCGTTAGGAACACTGATCCCTTGTGCAGTTGAAAATCTGTATATAACTTTTGGCTCCCTAAAAACTGAAATGCTAATAGTCATCTATTGATCGGAAGCCTTACCAATAGCAGAGTAGATTAACACACATTTTGTATGTTATATGTATTACAAACTGTATTCTTTTTTTTTTTTTTTTTTTTTTTGAGACGGAGTCTCGCTCTGTCTCCCGGACTGGAGTGCAGTGGCCGGATCTCAGCTCACTGCAAGCTCCGCCTCCCAGGTTCACGCCATTCTCCTGCCTCAGCCTCCCGAGTAGCTGGGACTACAGGCACCCGCCACTTCGCCCGGCTAGATTTTTGTATTTTTTAGTAGAGACGGGGTTTCACTGTGTTAGCCAGGATGGTCTCGATCTCCTGACCTCGTGATCCACCCGTCTCGGCCTCCCAAAGTGCTGGGATTACAGGCTTACGCCACCGCGCCCGGCCTACAAACTGTATTCTTATGATAAAGTAAGCTAGAGAATAGAAAATGTTAGTAAGAAAATCATAAGCAAAAAAAAATTTATTATTTTTAAGCAAGAAAAAATACATTTATTATTTATTAAGTATAAGTAGATAATCATAAAGGTCTTCATCCTTCTTGTCTTCAGGTTGGATAGGCGGAGGGAGAGGAAGGTTGGCTAGTCTTGCTATCTCTGGTGGTAGAGGCAGAAAAGATGAAAGGACAGGCAGGCATATTGTGGAAATGCCTTATAATTTCTGTCTGACTTTTTTTTTGCTTTTTCTGGTTTCTCTAAAAATGTTTCTACGTGGTACCAATTCTCCTCCCACTGTTTGCTTTAGTTTCAGTGACTATATTTTAGAAGAGTTCCTGTCATAAAAGAAGTCATTTGTAGTCTTGGATAATCTGAACCCTTCTGCCACATTGTCTCATGTCAGTTGTGTTCTGGCTCTGCTGCTTGTACATCTTCTCATCGTCTGGCGCTGTTTCGAAAATACTCATCTCCATCATGTCGTCCATCTTCTGTTAATTGCTCTGGTGTAGTGTCTGTTAGTTCTGGAATTTCTCCAAGGTCCATCTTGAAATCCTTCATCCCCCACCTTCTTTTGGTTATATTCACAATCTCTTTCATGATTTCCCTGGCTGGCTCTGTTGTAAATCATGTGCAATATCTGGACACAGTTTCCTCCAGTAGGAATTTGTTGTTTTGGGCTTGATGACTTTCATGGCTTTTTCTGGAACAACAGTGGCATCTTCAGTGATGTAATCCTTTCAGACTTCATGATGTTTTCTCTGTCTGGGTTCTCTTACATAGTGTTGACAGTCCTTTTCATAGATTATCATGTCTGATGAAGAAAGGTCCTTATGACCCCCTAATGTACAGGCTGATATAAAAACATTCTGTTTGCAGGTAAGTCACCACTTTGACGTGTTCAGTATTGAACGCATGGGGTTCTGGGTGGCTAGAGGCTTCATCCAATATCAAAAGAACCTTAAAGGGTAGTCCTTTACTGGCAAAGTATTTTCTGATTTCAGAAAAAATCATCGATGACAATCATCAATGTAACCTATCCAGAAAATAGGTTTTTATTGTGAGGACCTTCTTGCACAACCAAAAGATTGGCAGCTGGTGTTTGTCTTTTCCTTTCAAGGCTCAGGGTTAGCAGCTCTATAGATAAGGACAATCGTGCCATAAACTCAACTGCGTTTGCACAAAACTAATAGAGATAGCCTATCCCTTCCTGTCTTAAATCTTGGTACTTGCTTCTCTTCTTTACTCATATATGTCTTTCATGCCATTTATTTTCTAGAATAAGGCACTTTTGTCTACATTAAAAATCTGTTCAGGCAGTTATCCTTTCTTAATGATTTTTTTTTTTTTTTTTTTTTTTTGAGACGGAGTTTCGCTCTGTCGCCCAGGCTGGAGTGCAGTGGCCGGATCTCAGCTCACTGCAAGCTCCGCCTCCCGGGTTCCCGCCATTCTCCTGCCTCAGCCTCCCGAGTAGCTGGGACTACAGGCGCCCGCCACCTCGCCCGGCTAGTTTTCTGTATTTTTTAGTAGAGACGGGGTTTCACCGTGTTAGCCAGGATGGTCTCGATCTCCTGACCCCGTGATCCGCCCGTCTCGGCCTCCCAAAGTGCTGGGATTACAGGCTTGAGCCACCGCGCCCGGCCTTCTTAATGATTTTTAATGGCATCTGGGAACTGGTTTGCTGTTTCTTGGTCAGCTGCTTCTCCTATTATCTCTTATTATCTTGAGATTTTTAAGTAAAACCTCTTTCTCAAATTATCAAACCATCCTTTGCTGGTATTAAATTCGCCTTTAAGCTGTCACATAATGGAGACTTGACTTTTCCTCAAATCTCATTAGAGTCTATAGAGTAAGCCTTTCTTAGCAATCCAGCACTCACATAAAAGTTGCATTTTCAATACAAGATTAAAAGATATTTCTCAAAATATGCATGGGTTTTGCGCCTGCTGGCATAGCCACATTGAAGGCTTCGTGAATTTTCTTTTCTTTTTCTACCACAGTCCTTATGCTGGATTCACTTATCTCAAAATGGCAGGAAACTGCAGCTGCAGACCTCAATCTATGGTACTTATCAAGCAATTCAACTTTTTTTTTTTCCTGTAATGTCTTGACTTTTCTCTGCTTCTTGGGAGCACTTCTAGCATCACTGGTGACACTTTGTATGGATCCCATGATGTGATGTAAAGTTATGGTATTGCAATAAACACAATGAAAAAGACATGAGAACCTCAAGAGATCACTTTTTACTGCAGCCTGCAATTTACTGGAGAGACTAACTGCTCACTCGGAGATGATTAGCATCACATAGTGTGTTAAGCAGATACTCTAACTCCTGAGCTCACCACAATAGCAACAGGAGGTCCCTACTGAATTACAGCAATACAGTATGTACTATAGTTAATTTTATGCAGTTATGACTTAATACTGCATCTTTACCTCTGTTTACATTTCCCTTCACTGCAGATGGTGCCATGTACAGTCTGTTTGTGTGCATACGTTTTGATAAATTTTAACTTCTTGTTTGAGATAGTCTCGCTCTGTCACCCAGGCTGGAGTGCAATGGCGTGATCTCAGCTCACTGCAACCTCTGCCTCTGGGGTTCAAGCAGTTCTCCTTGCCTCAGCCCCCCGAGTAGCTGGGATTACAGGCGTGGCCACCATGCCTGGCTAATTTTTTGTATTTTTAGTAGAGACGGGGTTTCGCCATGTTGGCCAGGCCGGTCTTGAACTCCAACCTCAGGTGATACACCTGCCTCGGCCTCCCAAATTGCTGCGATTACGGATATGAGCCACCGTGCCTGGCCAATTTTAACTTTTAAATAATAGATTTGTGTATATTTTATGATAGTGAATGATAAAACTGACCAGAATTAACATATTTTATGCATTCATGACATACTTTAAAATTTTATTTATATTTATAGATATGTGGTTCATCTGTGAGTTTTATCAAATTGCTACAAATCTTCAAAAAAATTTCAATATACTTATTGAAAAAAATGCACATATGTGGTTCTACACAGTCTAAACCTGTGTTATTGAAGGTTCAGCTGTACTTATAAGTTCTGTAAGCCTCAATTTTGCATAATTTCTCTGTGCCTCAGCTTTTCATCTGAAATATAATTCATTTAATAGGGTTGTTGTGAGGATTAAATGAGTGACACCTGTCAAATGCTTACATTTGTACCTGGCACAAGTAAGCATAATAAATGCTAACTCTTTTTCTGTCACACATGCAGATATTATATATGAATTTAGGCTGGGTGTGGTGGCTTTTACCTGTAATCCTAGCACTCTGGGAGGCTGAGGTGGGCGGATCACCTGAGGTCAGGAGTTCAAGACCAGCCTGGCCAATATGGTGAAACCTTGTCTCTACTAAAAATACAAAAATTAGCCAGGCATGGTGGCATATGCCTGTAATCCCAGCTACTCGGGAGACTGAGGCAGGAGAATCGTTTGAATCCCGGAGGTGGTGGTTGCTGTGAGCCATGATCACACCACTGCACTGTAGCCTGGGCAACAGAGTGAGCCTCCGTCTCAAAAAAAAAAGAAAATTTAAGATGGCCATATTCATGTTTATGTATTTATTTTAGATTTTCAATCCACATATATTTTCTTCCAGGATTTGAAACAATTTGAGCTGAGAAGTGTTAAGCTTCTCTATTCCCTTATTTATGTCAAGCCTTACTAATCAAAAGCTGTATATTTGTTTTGTCATGATTTTTAGTAGTCTAATAATTACTTCATTGAATTACCCAGCTCAGCTCTTCTGTTTAAAAATAGATGGTAAACAGTATCTTGAATGCTAGTTCACCAGGTTCTGACTAAAATATGATGCATGAAAATAAAATTCATCGTTAGCATTAAAATGACCTTTGAGGTTGTAGTCACTCATTTTTCTCTTTCAGTGTTTGAAACAGTCTTTCTGCGTCAGGTGCATTGCAGTATCTCCTAGATATTGCCTGTGTATAATGGTCACGGTTCAACTTTAGATAAGTCATTTAGTCAAATCACTTTATCTCTAGCAATCTCTGTTTCCCATTTATTCTTTCCCATTATATGAAGTTCTTATCAACTTTCTCTCCATAGTATAATGGCCTTATATATTAAATTATAAAGTAATTTTCTAAGCTAGAATTGTATAGAATTACTTATGTGTCAGCCTATATGAAGATAAATCTAAGTATTTGTGGATGGCCAAATGAGCAGTATCCAAATTCAGAAAAACATTTAGGGCCATTGAAGGCCAAACCAGTTTGGGAAAGGGGTGGTAATAATTTAGACTCTGGCAAACTCTGACTTAGTGTAGTATAAACAAATTTTGAAAGAGCCTATTTTAAAATAACCGTGAATAATGTGAGATTTAAAACTGTCCTTACATGACCACAAAGGTGAGTAATATAGTGGAAACTAATTCCTATAGGAAAGTTTACTCTTTAGGAGGTTGAAGAAGCATGGCTTTGGAAGTCAGATCAGCATCTTTCACGCCTCTGTTGTACTTCTCAGTTTTCCTCATGTTAAAAATGGAGATAATAGCTGGTGTGGTGGCTTGTGCTTGTAATCTCAGCACTTTGGGAGGCTGAGGTGGGTGAATCACTTGAGTCCAGTTCAAGGCCAGCCTGGACGACATGCTAAAACCTCGTCTCTATAAAAAAAGCCCAAAAATCAGCTAGGCTTGGTGGCATGCACCTGTGGTCCCAGCTACTTGGGAGGCTGAGGCAGGAGGATTGCTTGAGCCTGGGAGGCAGAGGTTGCAGTGAGCTGAGATCATGCCACTGTGCTCCAGTCTGGGCACCAGAGCATGGCCGTGTTTAAAAAACAAAAAACAAAAAAAGCTAGAGCAAGTAATGCCTCCCTTATGGAGGTGAATAAAGTTCAATATGTTAATGCCCTGCTAAAGTTATCTTTAAAATTCTCTTTCTACTTTTGTAAAAACTTGAGTTTCTTTGGAGTAAAGTCACACTGGCTAGTGTTTACCCTGGGACTGAAATATAGAGAACTAGATTTTATACCAGCTGTCCATGAAAGTTGAATATTTTATAAGTAGTTTATTTTTTTCCCATTTAAAAGGACATGTAATAATATTCATGATAGGAGATTTGGCTGGCTTTTAGGAATTCATTTTGCTGGTGTACGTTAAGTCCCTCGCCTGATTGACAATATACTGAGGAAAAGAGCTAAGTTGCTGGGGCTTGAGGTCTAAGGGCAGCACTGACTGGTGTTTGTTTCATTAAGCTTAGGCAAGCTATCCAATTACTTAATGCAAACAAGAAAAGTTTACACTAAACTCCTACTTCTTTGCTTGAAACTCTAGAGAATTTAAATGAGGAGAGATATGTATTTAAAAGAAAGAAATTTACATGAAACTTAAATCAGGGGCTTAATGTAGAATATATTAGAGTAGGAGATCTAAAATATTAAGTGGGAAATGCCAATAAATAAAAAAGGAATGTATTCTCTAAGATACTTGGCCTGTTTAGTTTTGTTTTGAGATAATTCTTAAATCTTTGGAAACCCAAGTTAATAATGAGAGACTTATTTTATCTCCTGCCTTTACATATAAAGTCCTGCCTTCCCTTGGTCAATGAGAGCCTCGGTCTTCTCTCCTTGGTGAAGTGTTTCCAAAACAACATGGCTTCTGATTTTGTAGCTCCACTATCTGGGCGGTAGTATTTGGAGAGGCCAAGATGGCAGGACTGTCTCATTTGGTTCAAAAAGAGAAACATTGGTTGACAACTCATCCACCTTTCGCAGATGGCCGTTGAATAGTATAGCTCCATGCGATATAAAACCAAGGGGCCAGAGAGGAAGCTTTGACAAGAATTGGGGGCTTCTGAAAACATAAGCATTTTTTCTTTGCAGAATTGACAGCAACCGGTGATGTAGGAAACTTAAAAGAAAATAATTGCCATGCAGTATTTTGGAGGGGAGGACTGGGGAAATGGAGAATGGTACAATTTTGAAGTTTCAAATCTATTGCTTTTAATTGGGAAATGGTACAACTTAGAAGCTTCTTATCTTTGGGCACTGGACAAAACTGAACCTCAGTCAGTATACCATTGAAACTCTGTCCTCCAAAAGAATCTGAAGGCAAGTAAAATTCTTTGCAGAGGTGATTTCAAGCCTCAGAAACCCTTCTAAGGCTGTCACAGGAATCTCGCTGAAGGAAATCCTTTCTTGGTGCTTCTGGACCCAACTGGTGTTTCCTCTGCCTAAGACACTATCTTCTTCCCCATGTTGCTCAGTTAATGTCCTGTAGAGCCCAAGTTAAATACCAGTCCCACCCATGCAGTGTCATAGATACCTACCTAACTTTTTAAAAATAATGCACCTGTTGTTTGTAATCATGGCTCATGAAAGTGGGGACTGTGTCTCTTGCTTACTACTTTATTCTTAGTAACCAGAGTAGTCCCTCTCACCTAGTAATTATATACTGAATAAATTTATGAATTCCAGTATGTAGTTTTTGTTGAGTACTGTAGTGAGAAATCTCAGGATTACAGTACTATATCTGCCCATCGAGTAGAAATTATAACAGTATCAACCTGAGAGAGAATATAATGCCCCTCTGTTTCATTTATCCCCTGCCACCACCTTTTTCAAGATTTTTTATGGAATGAGGAATAATATGTTTAAGGTATAGAGTTTTTAGAATGTTTACATGCAAGGGACCATAAGATTATATAGTAGTTCAATCTTCAAATTTTAAACGTGAGGAAACTGAGGCTTATTAGATTGTACAGCTAAGTTGTTAATAGGAAATGAGAATTTGTTCAAAGTCCTACTGCCAAACTCCCTGATGACAAAAAATTTGGTTTCTTAAATAGTCACTGTATAGACCTTTAAAAAAGTTTTTAAAAATTTATAGACATTCCTTTAAAAACATTTGAGAATTTGTGCAGTTCTATTTATAAGGATGAATGAAAGGATAAGAATTTATTAAGAAAGGAAAATAATATTCTTTTTGGTCAGTTTGCACCACTGCCAATCCTTTTTCAATCCAGGTGTCAGATATAGTTAGGTGTTGATGTTGGAGGGGCTCTGGACTGTTGTGGCACCTCCTGTTGTAGGCTATTTAATGTAGCCTGGGATTATATCACAGATGTGCCACATCTAACATGGTGGCTAGGCCCTTAGAGGATACGGTTTGCCTCTCTAGGTATTTCTTATATACCATAGCGTTCATTATATCACAGATGTGCCACATCTAACATGGTGGCTAGGCCCTTGGAGTATACAGTTTGTCTCTCTAGTTGTTTCTTATATACCATCGCCTTCTGTTCTTTTGCAGTTTGTTTTCCTTGTTTTGTTTGTGGTTGGAAATATGCCATTTATTTGTTTATTCATTCATTCATACATGCATACGTCAACAAGTTTTTCTTGCGTATTTAGTATGTGGCAGGCACTTTTATAAGTACCGGGGATATAGCAGTGAACAAAAATAGGGCAAATCCTTGTCCTTATGGAGCTATGGACAAGAGGGAAAGGAAGCAGCTTGTGAAAGGGTCAGGCTGCTGGAGTTAGTAGAGTCAATTTGTGATATTAGAAGTCCTTAGATATCATAAAAATAAAGCAAAACTTATTGGTGAAAAACTGGAAAAGATGATGGAGACGACATTGTAGTTAGTGAATTTGGAGATTGTCGTCTTCATTTCGGAAAATCACTGCTTTCTCTGTATTCCTACCTGCGTAGTGAGTACTGTTATTATTACTGCTACTTACCTAACATTTACTGAATGTGTACTGTGTTATGGTCATTGTGCTAAGTGCCTTGTTTATATAGAACCCTGTAAGTTAGGTATTACACTATTTCATTTTACCCATGAGAATAGCAGGACTCACTGGAGGTTAAATAAAGTACTTATTCAGATAGGAAGTGTAGAGTCTTGATTTGGACCCAGAGTTTGCATATCTGTATCAGTCATGGCAAACTAAATATGTTTATTTTTATTATCACGTTGAAGACTTTTGTGCTCATGTTTTGCTTCTTTTTCATTAACTTGTCAAAATCCTTATGATCCTGTATTTCTTAAAGTTGAACCATGTAGAACTCCATATATAATTAAAATCTAAGCCATACATAAGTAAACTAAAATGGAAAAAAAAGTAGTAATTGTTTAAATAAATAGTACTTTAAAATTAGATACACCAAATGTGGTAGATACGATAATCCAGTTGTACAGAATTCATTTTATGTTCATGAATGTATAGTAGCATTTTAATAAAGATTTTATGTTTGTAAAGTGCCTAGCACAGTGCTTAGTAGTTGATCCATAAATGATAGTAATTTTATTATTTTATTTTAGTTTCCACCTCACATGTAAAAATAGGTAACGCTTTTTTACTTATGGGTAAGATGCCCATAAAAATGCTTTAAATACAGTGTTGTATATGATAACCTCAGCAGTTATTTGCACAATATTCTCCTGTGGACCACTTCATTTTCGATGTTCCAGGATTTATTTGAGTACAAGTGTATTTTGGTAATTAAGGACTGTGGTCTTACACTTTAGCGTGCATCAGAATTCTGGAGGGCTTATGAAAAGACAGTTTGCTAAGCACTATCCCCAGAGTTTCTGACTCAGCAAGTGTGGGGTGGTATCCGAGAAGGGGCATTTCTGACAGACTCCCAGTTGATGCTACTGCAGCTGGTTTGTGGACTGTACTTTTAGAACTGCTGTTCTAGGGAAATGGTGTGACTTCTAATTATTGCTGTTCTCTTACAATTACACATATCTAGTGATGTTAATGTATTGATATCATTGATATTGCTGAATTTATTGTATGGTCCTTGTGAAATAATTTAGAGAAATTTGGTTTGTATAAGTGTCATTGTGCTTACTGCTTAGGAAGTTTCCCAAAGGTTACTTTTGCATTAGAGAATTTTGAAGTACAGATTTTAATTTGTTTCTATTCCTCTTTTATTATTCAAGACACAAAGCTACAGAGCTTTGATTTTTAGGGGGAAAGAATTATAACTTTGTAATATATCTTGCAAGGTTTTTTTTTTTTTTTTCTGTTGTAGTTGATTTCTGAGAATTCCAGAGTATCAGGATGATGTAGCAATTTAAAAATAGTAACAAAAAATTTTATCTCTAGTTTTTTTCAAAAATCTTTTTAAAACTAAAATTTGACAGGCTAGTCTTGAGTAGAATTTGATGCTCATGATTCACACGTGTAAAGTAGATTTCACTCAGAATTTCACTTACACCAACATAACAATTTTACTTTTCCTTTTTAAAGCATAGCTATACCTTCAGGGATATGATGGTATAGTAGGGTTATTCTCTGAAAGAAGAAAAGGCAATCAGAAAATCTTTGTCCATGAGATTAGACTGAAATCTTTAGTGATTCAGTGATGACTGAATGCCTCTATGTTCCAGGCACTATGGCAAAAGTCAGTGCCAAAGTAATTTATCTTTATCATGTACAATGAGGGGTTTTAGTGGGTTGTAACTTAATATGATCTAATTGTGTGATGAGGCTACTGACAAATCTAATGCAATCCTGTGCTTCATTAATAGAACTAGTATTGTGTACAGATCCAGGGAAGTAAGATTCTTCTGTCTTATTTTGCTAGAGTATGTCTGGAGGGTTAGGTTTAGTTTGGAGCTAACAGATAGATTGGAGTCATTCCAGAAGTGAGGAGCCCTGCAGTTGAAAGCTGTGGTCATATTTGCATATAAGGATTGTTGGAAAATAGGGATAATATACTGGGAGGAAAGGTGTCCTCATTAGTTCCCTAATGTCTGGCTTCTCTGCTGTGATGTGACATTCACAAGGACAGTGACCCGTCCATCTGGTTTATCGCTGTGTCCTCAATGCCTAGCACAGTGCCTGGTGTGCATTCAGTAAATAGACGAGTTAAGTTTGGAGAAAGAGATGATGGTTACTTTCAAATATTTGTCATGTAGATGGTTTTTTTTTTTGAGACGGAGTCTCATTCTGTTGCCCAGGCTAGAATGTAGTGGCATGATTTCAGCTCACTGCATCCTCTACCTCCCAGGCTCAAGCAGTTCTCCTGCCTCAGCCTCCCAGGTAGCTGGGATTACAGGCATGCACCACCACGCCCAGCGAATTTTTTTTTTTTTTTTTTTTTTTGAGACGGAGTCTCGCTTTGTCGCCCAGGCTGGAGTGCAGTGGCCGGATCTCAGCTCACTGCAAGCTCCGCCTCCCAGGTTTACGCCATTCTCCTGCCTCAGCCTCCCGAGTAGCTGGACTACAGGCGCCGCCACCTCGCCCGGCTAGTTTTTTTTTTTTTTGTATTTTTTAGTAGAGACGGGGTTTCACCGTGTTAGCCAGGATGGTCTCGATCTCCTGACCTCGTGATCCGCCTGTCTCGGCCTCCCAAAGTGCTGGGATTACAGGCTTGAGCCACCGCGCCCGGCCGCCCAGCGAAGTTTTGTATTTTTAGTAGAGACAGGGTTTCACCATGTTGGCCGTGCTGGTCTCGAACTCCTGACCTCAAGTGGTCCACTCGCCTTGGCCTCCCAAAGTGTTGGGATTACGGGCGTGAGCTACCACCATGCCTGGCCTAGATGGTTTGTTAATTACTTAAATTTTCAGAGGACAAATGAAAGTACCAGGGATGGAATTTTTTTGGTGGACAGATTTTAATTTTACATAAGAAGAACTTTGTAAAACTTCGTTATATTTGGCAGCCAAATTAATAAGCTTCTTCATGTATTTGAATTTGGTTATTTTAAATGCTTGGGTGGAGGCTGCATGGGGATTTACTTCTATACCTGCTTTTTTGATAGATTATGGGCCAAGATGATTTCAGCTGTTGACCCTTTTGGCTATGTGCTTCTATTTTTTAATTATTTCATTTGATAGAAAATAATGTCAACTAATAAAATATTTTTTCTAACTTAGACAATTCTTGTCATTTTAGACTAAAGCAAGCCAAGGAGCTGGACCGAGAGAGGGCTGCTGCCAATGAGCAGTTAACCAGAGCCATCCTTCGGGAGAGGATATCAAGCGAGGAGGAACGCGCTAAGGCAAAGCACCTGGTGAGTATTAAAAATGTAGGAGAAATTTTCTTGCCTACAAGGAAATCTCTGATGTTTGGGAAGAGCTAAGTACTCTGTGCCAGCTTTTAGTGTTGATAATATTATTCATGTTCTCTTTGCTCAGATTTTGATTTTTGCCTTTTACAAGTAGCTTACAGTGTAGGTTTAACCATCAAGGACTTTAAAGGCAGGTAACTCTGGAAGTATTGAAGTAAAAACCAACATGCAGACATATGTACATGTTTCATGCCTGAAGGATTGTTGTGTGCTTTTTTTTCGTTTTCTGTCTTTTCTTTTCTTTTTTTTTATTCTTTTATTTTTTATTTTTGAGATGGAGTCTTGCTCTGTCGCCTAGGCTAGAGTGCAGTGGTGTGATCTTGACTCACTGCAGCATCTGCCTTCGGGGTTCAAGCGATTCTCCAGCCTCAGTCTCCCGAGTAGCTGAGATTTACAGGTGCCTGCCATCGTGCCTGGCTAATTTTTGTATTTTTACTAAAGACGAGGTTTCACCATCTTGACTAGGCTGGTCTTGAACTCCTGACTGCGTGATCCACCCGCCTTGGCCTCCAGTGCTGGAATTACAGGCGTGAGCCACTGTGCCCGGCCTGCCTGCTTTTTTTCTCCTTTGCCTTTGGTTTTATTGTCTTGGAAACCTCAGGGGTCAGCAATCTAGGCTTCTTTCTCTCGCTGCTGGTAACTACCAGGTGTTAGTCTGGAAGACTCTGGCAAAGGTGAGTAAGGTTTGATCAATCACTCGCTGGGGTTTAGGGAAGAGAAAATGTAGAGCCAGGGCCTTGGGGGAACAGTCTTTTCTAAGATAATTTTTTTTTTAAAGAAAATATTTTTTAGTCTTTTAAAAGATTACATAGACGTGTTTTTGTTGTTGTTGTCTTTAAAAGTATTACTAACAGACAGAAGAAGGTTTAAAAGGCGCCCATCAGTCTGTCCTTCGATATTCCCATGGTTTACACTGTGTGTGTGTTTTCCTCTCGATTATTTGTCTTTCGATATACCCATGGTTTACACTGGTGTGTGTTTTCCTCTAGATTATTTGTCTTTCGATATACCCATGGTTTACACTGGTGTGTGTTTTCCTCTAGATTATTTGTCTTTCGATATTCCCATGGTTTACACTGGTGTGTGTTTTCCTCTAGATTATTTGTCTTTCGATATACCCATGGTTTACACTGGTGTGTGTTTTCCTCTAGATTATTTGTCCTTCAATATTCCCATGGTTTACACTGGTGTGTGTTTTCCTCTAGATTATGTGTCTTTCGATATTCCCATGGTTTACACTGTGTGTGTGTTTTCCTCTAGATTATTTGTCTTTCGATATTCCCATGGTTTACACTGGTGTGTGTTTTCCTCTAGATTATTTGTCCTTCGATATTCCCATGGTTTACACTGGTGTGTGTTTTCCTCTAGATTATTTGTCCTTCGATATTCCCATGGTTTACACTGTGTGTGTTTTCCTCTAGATTATTTGTCTTTCGATATACCCATGGTTTACACTGGTGTGTGTTTTCCTCTAGATTATTTGTCCTTCGATATTCCCATGGTTTACACTGTGTGTGTTTTCCTCTAGATTATTTGTCTTTCGATATACCCATGGTTTACACTGGTGTGTGTTTTCCTCTAGATTATTTGTCTTTCGATATTCCCATGGTTTACACTGGTGTGTGTTTTCCTCTAGATTATTTGTCTTTCGATATTCCCATGGTTTACACTGGTGTGTGTTTTCCTCTAGATTATTTGTCTTTCGATATACCCATGGTTTACACTGGTGTGTGTTTTCCTCTAGATTATTTGTCTTTCGATATTCCCATGGTTTACACTGGTGTGTGTTTTCCTCTAGATTATTTGTCCTTCGATATTCCCATGGTTTACACTGTGTGTGTTTTCCTCTAGATTATTTGTCTTTCGATATTCCCATGGTTTACACTGGTGTGTGTTTTCCTCTAGATTATTTGTCTTTCGATATTCCCATGGTTTACACTGGTGTGTGTTTTCCTCTAGATTATTTGTCCTTCGATATTCCCATGGTTTACACTGGTGTGTGTTTTCCTCTAGATTATTTGTCCTTCGATATTCCCATGGTTTACATGGTGTGTGTTTTCCTCTAGATTATTTGTCTTTCGATATACCCATGGTTTACACTGGTGTGTGTTTTCCTCTAGATTATTTGTCCTTCGATATTCCCATGGTTTACACTGGTGTGTGTTTTCCTCTAGATTATTTGTCTTTCGATATACCCATGGTTTACACTGGTGTGTGTTTTCCTCTAGATTATTTGTCTTTCGATAATACCCATGGTTTACACTGGTGTGTGTTTTCCTCTAGATTATTTGTCTTTCGATATACCCATGGTTTACACTGGTGTGTGTTTTCCTCTAGATTATTTGTCTTTCGATATACCCATGGTTTACACTGGTGTGTGTTTTCCTCTAGATTATTTGTCCTTCGATATACCCATGGTTTACACTGGTGTGTGTTTTCCTCTAGATTATTT
Organism: Rhinopithecus roxellana; assembly: GCF_007565055.1. Classification (NCBI taxonomy): domain Eukaryota; kingdom Metazoa; phylum Chordata; class Mammalia; order Primates; family Cercopithecidae; genus Rhinopithecus; species Rhinopithecus roxellana. The sequence continues at coordinate 60,313,317 of NC_044554.1, forward strand.
GTCTTTCGATATACCCATGGTTTACACTGGTGTGTGTTTTCCTCTAGATTATTTGTCCTTCGATATACCCATGGTTTACACTGGTGTGTGTTTTCCTCTAGATTATTTGTCCTTCGATATACCCATGGTTTACACTGGTGTGTGTTTTCCTCTAGATTATTTGTCTTTCGATATACCCATGGTTTACACTGGTGTGTGTTTTCCTCTAGATTATTTGTCCTTCAATATTCCCATGGTTTACACTGGTGTGTGTTTTCCTCTAGATTATTTGTCTTTCGATATACCCATGGTTTACACTGGTGTGTGTTTTCCTCTAGATTATTTGTCCTTCGATATACCCATGGTTTACACTGGTGTGTGTTTTCCTCTAGATCATTTGTCCTTCGATATTCCCATGGTTTACACTGGTGTGTGTTTTCCTCTAGATTATTTGTCTTTCGATATTCCCATGGTTTACACTGGTGTGTGTTTTCCTCTAGATTATTTGTCCTTCGATATTCCCATGGTTTACACTGGTGTGTGTTTTCCTCTAGATTATTTGTCTTTCGATATACCCATGGTTTACACTGGTGTGTGTTTTCCTCTAGATTATTTGTCCTTCGATATTCCCATGGTTTACACTGGTGTGTGTTTTCCTCTAGATTATTTGTCTTTCGATATTCCCATGGTTTACACTGGTGTGTGTTTTCCTCTAGATTATTTGTCCTTCGATATTCCCATGGTTTACACTGGTGTGTGTTTTCCTCTAGATTATTTGTCCTTCGATATACCCATGGTTTACACTGGTGTGTGTTTTCCTCTAGATTATTTGTCCTTCGATATTCCCATGGTTTACACTGGTATGTGTTTTCCTCTAGATTATTTGTCCTTCGATATACCCATGGTTTACACTGGTGTGTGTTTTCCTCTAGATTATTTGTCCTTCGATATTCCCATGGTTACACTGGGTGTGTGTTTTCCTCTAGATTATTTGTCTTTCGATATACCCATGGTTTACACTGGTGTGTGTTTTCCTCTAGATTATTTGTCTTTCGAGATACCCCTATACCATGGTTTACACTGGTGTGTGTTTTCCTCTAGATATTTGTCTTTCGATATTCCCATGGTTTACACTGGTTGTGTGTTTCCTCTAGATTATTGTCTTTCGATATTCCCATGGGTTACACTGGTGTGTTGTTTTTCCTCTAGATTATTTGTCCTTCGATATTCCCATGGTTTACACTGGTGTGTGTTTTCCTCTAGATTATTTGTCTTTCGATATTCCCATGGTTTACACTGGTGTGTGTTTTCCTCTAGATTATTTGTCTTTCGATATACCCATGGTTTACACTGGTGTGTGTTTTCCTCTAGATTATTTGTCTTTCGATATACCCATGGTTTACACTGGTGTGTGTTTTCCTCTAGATTATTTGTCTTTCGATATTCCCATGGTTTACACTGGTGTGTGTTTTCCTCTAGATTATTTGTCTTTCGATATACCCATGGTTTACACTGGTGGTGTGTTTTCCTCTAGATTATTTGTCCTTCGATATTCCCATGGTTTACACTGGTGTGTGTTTTCCTCTAGATTATTTGTCTTTCGATATACCCATGGTTTACACTGGTGTGTGTTTTCCTCTAGATTATTTGTCTTTCGATATACCCATGGTTTACACTGGTGTGTGTTTTCCTCTAGATTATTTGTCTTTCGATATTCCCATGGTTTACACTGGTGTGTGTTTTCCTCTAGATTATTTGTCCTTCGATATTCCCATGGTTTACACTGGTGTGTGTTTTCCTCTAGATTATTTGTCTTTCGATATACCCATGGTTTACACTGGTGTGTGTTTTCCTCTAGATTATTTGTCTTTCGATATTCCCATGGTTTACACTGGTGTGTGTTTTCCTCTAGATTATTTGTCTTTCGATATACCCATGGTTTACACTGGTGTGTGTTTTCCTCTAGATTATTTGTCTTTCGATATACCCATGGTTTACACTGGTGTGTGTTTTCCTCTAGATTATTTGTCCTTCGATATTCCCATGGTTTACACTGGTGTGTGTTTTCCTCTAGATTATTTGTCTTTCGATATTCCCATGGTTTACACTGGTGTGTGTTTTCCTCTAGATTATTTGTCTTTCGATATACCCATGGTTTACACTGGTGTGTGTTTTCCTCTAGATTATTTGTCCTTCGATATTCCCATGGTTTACACTGGTGTGTGTTTTCCTCTAGATTATTTGTCCTTCGATATTCCCATGGTTCACACTGGTGTGTGTTTTCCTCTAGATTATTTGTCCTTCAATATTCCCATGGTTTACACTGGTGTGTGTTTTCCTCTAGATTATTTGTCTTTCGATATACCCATGGTTTACACTGGTGTGTGTTTTCCTCTAGATTATTTGTCTTTCGATATTCCCATGGTTTACACTGGTGTGTGTTTTCCTCTAGATTATTTGTCTTTCGATATACCCATGGTTTACACTGGTGTGTGTTTTCCTCTAGATTATTTGTCTTTCGATATACCCATGGTTTACACTGGTGTGTGTTTTCCTCTAGATTAGTTTTTTCTAGGCTTTTCAACATATTGAAGCATTTAGATAATGCTATAGATGGTGTTAAGCCTCATGAACATTTTCCTGTGTCACTGAACATTTTTCTGAAATGTTTTTAATGGCTGAATAATATTCTGTCTTTTGTATTCAACATAATTTATTAAGCAATTTCTTATTGTTATTTAATAGATAAAAGTGGAACTGCTCTGGGTGAAACCTGGAGTGTTCACTGCTTAGCCTCCACTTCAGCCTTCCTAGAAACCCAGATGTAACTCCTTGGAACCTTTAGTCCTCATTGGAGCACAGTTGGGAACTCACTGGACAGGGAAAATGGGAGCACAGAATGGAAAACTTTGAATGCAAGAGTGAGGGGGATTTTCCTAGTTCAGTAGGCAATTGGGAAACATTAAAACTTTATAAGAAGAAGGCCAATTTCTAGTCTCTCCCATTCTTTACCTTGGTCACTTCTCTGAAAGACTAACCCATGACCAGCTGCAATCAGAGAACATGAAAGGAAGTCCATGCCTAAGGAATCATTTCCTTCCGGGACAAATCTGGGGTCCAGGTTGCATGGGCAAATAGTGAAGCCAGAAAGAGTAGAGGTGGTAGACCAAGAAAGAAATGTCAGTGGACTGACTGGCAGCTGCCCTGAGAACCGTACATGTATTGACTAGAACAAAGGGAATAAGAGAGGTGGAAGCAAAGTCAGTCCTTGTGAAAGGGGAATAATTTCAGAATTAAAGACAGTAAGTTTTGAGTAACTCAACTGAAAATTAAATTTGTTGTATGTCTAAGTTGAAGGATTTTTTGAGGAAGTTGAAAAAATGTCAGGTCAGTGGGTTGAAAGGTCATTTCCATGCATATTAAAGTCTCCAAATTTGGAAGCTAAGGATGTAGTGGGGGAGGTTAATAGCACTCATGTTTGAGGAAGGTACGAGAGCAAAACTCTTAGTTTTCAGCGGGCAGAAGAATACCTTGGTTGACATTTCTCTTTGCCTCCGAGCTTTTACTCTTTTGAATCTTATGTTTGAAGCACTCTTTCTCTACCTCTTTTTGTCTGAATTTGGATACACTGTCTTGTTCTCTTAGTTTATGGAGACCAGCAAGATTCAAAAACTCAAAAAACTCATTAAATATATACACATACTCAGCAAGACATAAAAAGAGATTTCACAAAAAAAGTCAAAGTATCAAAAGATTTGTTACTCGGCATAACTAAAATATTAAGCAACATGTTTTGATTGGAATAGTGTATCTGCAGTCTGTTCTCTTTTACCTATTGAATCTTGTCTGTTGTCTGTCTTTACTGTTTTGTGTAGCTGGTGAAGCATGAACAACTGGCCTCGTATATTCTGATTTGTAGATCTCTTCTTTATAGATTCTGGTTGTGTGGTATAGATGAGAAATTGTAGTACTCACAACCTCTATAGAGCCCTCAAAGCACTTAGGGAATAAAAGTGGAATTTATACCACAGGATGACAACTGATGCAGAGGGTCCCTTCCTTCTCAGAGTGTTGTCAGACATTTGCATGGTCTGCCATGGCCACGGCACCATGGCTGCCTATGACATTTAGTTATTGGGCAATTCCCAATTTATTTACCAGATTTCTCCCTTTATTGTTGTTATTTGTTATTATGGAAGACATACATATTCATTGGATCAAGATTAGAAAATAAATACAAAGAAATACTAAAATCACTCAATGTACTACAACTCAGAGATAGTTACTGTTAATATTTTGGTTTATTATTTTTATATTCCTTTTTACTTCCCACTAAGTTTGTATAAAACATTTGATTTTATGTGTATAACTGTATTTCTCCAAACATAGATAATAGTATGCACGCTTTTATATAACTCTTACAATAGCCTTCACATGAAAACATTTAGGCCATGTGGTAGAAGTTTTTATACCAATAAATATGTTTTTGTATGGTCACATTTTAATGGTTGTGTTTCACTGAGTTTTTCACTAATTACTAAATTAATACAAGAATATTATAGAACATTTGGAAAATAAAAAAATTACAAAGAAAATCAGTATTATTATAATTCTGTCATCTATCATTAATATTTAGAGGTATAAAGTTCTTTCTGCCTTCCCCATATGTGTATATTTTATACATGCTTTAGGGTTTCAGATTTTGCATCCCACCACCCTCCAGACCAGTACTGTATGGTGTGGACGGTGATCGCAAGCCTGCTGTTGTATATTAGTTTCTTGATCCCCAGCTGGAGATGTGGGCATCTTCAGAACCCGTAATTGATGTGGGAGTAACCCCAAGAAAGTTAGCATTGCTCCACTGTGTGTGGAGGGCCCCTATTGCTGCCATTCTTAATTCTAATATGTGGGACTCTTTGAGTGATGGCCAAGCATTGTTTCATTACTCTTTATTTAGAACTCAAATGTTGCAGCCTGCAGGAAAGTAAAGACTGGGTTTCACACATGTGAAGTAATTAAAAAGTTGTCTTTCAGAAGAAGGGGGGTGAAAGCACGGGAGCTGATGTGATGCTGGGACTGTGAAATAAAACGATTCCCACCCCTTACCCCACACCCCCCGCATCTTTCTGTCTCACTAACAGCTGACATTTAGGTTTCTGTCTCCTTAGATGTGAGTCCAGGCGTTTTCTTCCCACAGTTGTTTTAGCGGCTAGCTTTATTGAAGCTCTTTGAAGGGCAAAGTCATGATGGCCCTGTTGTTGAAGTTTTAAAATAGGATCAGATCAAAACTTTCCCCTTTGGAAGAATTGCTTTCGCTGGGGAAGCTGTTAATCCCACTCTAGATTCTGGAAGAGTATACCAGCCCCTTCCTCTACTCAGCGCTGAGTGGTGCCAGCATGTTAATCAGTTGACTTTATCCAGAGGCTTTGGAAGAGGCAGTCTACTGATAATGATTTTACCTGCAAGAAAATGTTAAAAGCAGCTCATAGTCAAAATATGCTTCGTAGGAGCAGGAAAGCACCTCTGTAAAGAATGAAGACTGACTGGAAAGACAAGACCAGGGAATTTGTAAAGTTAGTGCAACTTGATATTATTATGTGTATTGTAAAGATCTTATATATGTGATCTTATATTTGCTGTCATTAGATTCTTTGTTGAAATTGAACAGTAGCAGGTTGGTTTTTTTGACTTTGCAATTATAGTTTCTTTTTAAAATGCCAATTAAAATTTAGACTCACTGTTTTTTATGTCTTACTACATTATGCTTGTTTAATGTTAGATTTTTTTAATTTTTAATTTTTTATTATTTTAAAAAATTTAAGTAGAGACAGAGTCTTGCTATGGATCTTGAACTCCTGGTTCAAGTGATCTTCTGCCTTGGTCTCCCGGAGTGTTGGGATTATAGACGTGAGCCACCGTGCCCAGCCACGTGTTTCTTGTTATCATCACAGAACTATGTAGTATTTTCTTTTCTTTTCTTTCCTTTTTTAAAATCTAAATGTTAAAAGAAGTCTCAGTTTACTTACTTCAGGCAATATTTACTTCAGTATTCTTCCATTACTCTTTGGACAGATGTTTTATTGAGTGCTTACTGTATGAAACGTACTATGTTAGGTACTAATAATCTATAAATAAAAGACAAAATCTTGTCCTTGAGGAATAAAAAGTAGAAGGTATATTAAAAATAATGTTTAAAAATGCTAAGTCTGTTATAGAGCCATGGTACTTATAGTCTTGTGAGGATTCTCACTTTTGGGAAGGCCAGGACTTTGTCTTTCTTTTAACTAATTGCTATGTCTACATTTATTTATTCAACACATAATTGAGTGCTTAATATATGCCAGTGCTGAGCAAACAGTAAGCAGTCAATAAATATTTGTTGATTGAATAAATGGACTAACTGCATCTACTGAAGCCCTGGAAATAGGATGAGAGGAAATGGGGAAGAATAGAAAAGATTTTCTGGGGAAAGGACCCCTGAGCTGAATCTTGAAGTATGAGTAGGATTTGCTCCCAAGGTTGAGGAGTGGGATGAAACAGCCTCAGGTATTGCAGGCAAAAGCATGGAAACATGGTGACAGGGGGACACTACTAGAAGTTGCTGAGTGGGAATCCTTGTGGCAGTTAGAACATAGTCTATTCTTTAATTGTGTGCGTGTGCTGGGGGTTCACGACTTAACCCGTCTGGCATGGCCCTAGGTCCTGTTTATAATTGGTACCTGATTGCCACAAAAAGTCTGTTTTGCCAGTCTTACGGTCTCTATTTTAACATTAATGCTGGTCAGTGGTTGTGTCTAAACTGCAAAAGAGAGGGTGTATAAAGAGACAAATCCAACCTCCTATCCCTTTATGGTCGAGACCTCAGTTTTTTAGTTTCTCTGAGGTCCCCTTGGCTAAGAGGGGGTCCATTTAGTCAGTCATGGGGCTTAGGGTTTGATTTTTAGCTTACACTCCATAATGAAGTATGAAGGGAAGAGCAGAGGAGGAAATGGCAGGAAGCCCAGAGACCAGTTAGAAAGCCCTGTGTTAATCCAGGTGAGAACAGGTGGTACCCAAATTAGGGCATGGTAGCAGGGATGCAGAGAAAAGAAGAGGCATAGGAACTATTTGGAAGGTAGTATTACTAGGATTTTAGGTTTCAAGGGTTGAGAGAAACGTCAAGACTAACTACAAGCAACGTTTCTAGTATCAGCAACTTCATATCATTTTAAATACAAAAATTAGCAATCAATGTAAAGAATGTCCTGGGCTAAGCATAGCGTGAAATTTGACTTCAGTGTAGCATTGAGAAGGGTCCTGGCCTCAGATACTGCACCAGTTGTTTATTCAGCGCTTGGCAAGAACATCAGTCAGATCATTAGGTATTTCTGTCCCTTTCTGCATTGTCCTTCATCACATATTTATTAAACACTTACTGTGTACTAGGCACTATTTGCCAGGGATGCAAAGATGAATTAGATCTGGTTGCTTTTCTTCAGAGTCTGCAGTTAAGTGTCAGGTTTGTGGGGAAGGTTATTCTTGCCGTGTATATTTTATCCCAACTCAAGTTACAATTTTTGAATTTGTAAAACCTTATACTATAGAAAAAAAACACAGTTAAAAAAAAAAGGGTGGGTGAATGCATAAATTTAGTTTTTGCAAATTTAAGCGACTGTTTCTCCAAAATGTCACTTTTCATCCCCAGTTTGCCTTTTGTCTGAAATGCACCAGTGAAGCAATCAAGAAGAAGAATTGATTAATTTTGTGCTGTGTGCCTTTCAGTGCTGTGTTTTGTTTGTGCTTCAAACTGTGACAGTTGAAATTTCATGGTAAAAAAGAAAAAAGTTTTGAATTTGGGGTATAGAGAAAAATGACTAAATTAAAGGAAGCAGATGAGAACACTACTGCTGTCCAAGTGAGGTTCTATCCAAGGGGGAAGGGGTACAACTGGGGTTGTAATTTTGAAATGATCGACATGCTTCATGCTCAAATGTTCTGTGTAAGAGAAGAGTAAGAGTGATCACTTGGGGTTTTTAGTATCACGGAAATTAGCCAGGTGAATGAAGTTGCAGTGTAAGCGGTGGTTTCCCGGGTTCTTTCATTGGGCATTTAAAGATAATTTAAAAAATAAATCTGTTGTTTTTGGGTGCAATTTAGACTTGAATTATAACCTCTGTTAAAACTCTCTCTGGTTATGTACGTTGTGTACTGGTTTTCTTGCCCTAGACACTAACCTCCAATTTTTTGGATATGTGTAGAGTATCAGTTTGCTTTGAATTCCAAAAATGAAGTTAATGAATTTGAGCTTTTGCTTTTGACAACTATTGAAATATGGCATTTCCACATTATATTGGAAGGATTTGGGCCATTTAGGTGTTAGACATTTTCCTCAGTGTTATTGGTGAGAATGGGCTTTGGGATCCATCTGCAAGTCCTGTTCTTTCTGACACTTGCTCTCTTAATAGCTTACCAGGAAATTCAAAGGGAAGTATCCCTCACAACAGGTGAGAGCCTCCTGTGCCTTTGGATTTAGCAGGCCGTTAGGGCTTCTGGGGCAAAGCATTCAGATTCTGTTTTCTCCTTTGTGTTCTTTGTTATCATGTGTGGCCTCTACCTCCTGTGTGTTATGGCAGCATTATTATTATCAGCTGGAATGCAACCTTATGAAGAGATTGTGAACCAAATTTTCTGTGGAGTAGCAGGGCAGCTTTAGGTATGTCTGCTACTGCACTGTAGTGAAAAAGGAGAAACGTCTTTTGTTTCAGTTTGCCTGCCTAGGCTGTACGTTAAGATCCCAAAGAATGAACAGGACTGTAATTACAGATTTAAACTTTGCTTGTATCCTGAAAACTTGCCCAGATTAATGTATTTTTCAAATGTACATTGTCAGACCCCCTTTCCTCATCCAGGTTGGCAGAAATGCCTAGGTTCTTTTTTTTTTTTTTTTTTTTTTTTTTTTGATACAGGGTCTTGCTTGTTGCCCAGGCTGGAATGCAGTGCATGATCACGGCTCATTGCAGCCTTGACCTCCCAGGCTCAAGCGACCCTCTCACCTCAACCTCTTGAGTAGCTGGGACTGGAGGCACATTCCACCATGTCTGGCTAATTTTATTTTATTTTATTTTGTGTGTGTGTTTTTCTTTCTTTTTTTTTAATTAAGAAACAGAGTTTTGCCATGTTGCCTAGGCTGGTCTCAAACTCCTGTGCTCAGGAGATCCTCCCTCCTTTGCCTCCCAAAGTGCTGGGATTACAGGAGTCAGCCACTGCACCCGACCAGAAATACCTAGGATCTTAACATCACGAAATAGCCTCCGAGAAGCACAACATTATGCTGACTAGATATTGAGGGACTTGGAGGTGGAGAACAGTGGAGTGTTCTGGTCCTGGAGATCTCACTGCCAGGACTCAGGGGGCCTATCATGTGAACACAGTGTCGCCATTCTCCAAGGGACTGTGTCAGACTGTGTGACCTTTTTGACAGTGATTAGAAAAGAGGACATCACAGTTGAGTAGAATGCCATTGATGTTCTTGGCAACAATTAGTCATATTTAAAGACAGCTAGGGAAAATAACTCTGCTTAGAATGTGTTCTCATATTTTCTAAGTGTGCTTTTGAAAATTCATCAAGTTACTCGCAAACCAGTTGGATCAGGGCAGTTCTTGTTGAGTGTCCTAAGTGTTAGCTGTGTTAACTTATTGACATCCTGTCACTTGGGTCATTATGGGGGTCCAGGTGAGATATGGAGAGGGCTGTGTAAAAGTCCATAGGCAACTGCAGTGCGAAGGGCTAGTTATAATTCCATCTATTTATGATGACCTGGCATTCATTGTGAACATACTTACTTCATTGCCTGGTCTGTTGGAATTTTATTGAACTGACATCATAATCTCATTTCCTACTAAAGAGGCTAAGAAATACGGCCCTTGGTATTTGCTTTAACCTGCAACAAATTAAAAGTTAAGCATAATCAAGTCTGTCAGTCCTTAAGAATCCCAAGTATATGTTTTGCACATTATGTTTTGAATGAGAATGTAAGGCAGATGAGCTCCTTATATTCTTACAACAGTCTTTCCACATTGTCTTCATGGCTAGTCACACAACTGTCAGTTCTGATACAGTTGTTGTGACTTGTTTTCAACCTATTGTGCATGGACCTGAGGTTTAGCGAATTCGGTATTAAATCGAACAGCAATATTGTTTACCATGTGATATACTATGTGATGTACCATGTGCAATGAGGCCTGCTTCATTTTTATTGGATGTTAAATTTTTCACAGTGTTGAATATCCCAGCTCTATATTCCTTTTGTGTATCCTTGCTTTTATTGCTTTGATATAATTCCTAAGTGGCACTGAGTTATGCTTTTTCTGTGTTTCTTGATGTTCTGACCTGTGCCCTGATTTGGGGGTGGGAGCAGGCAGCAGCTATCTTCATGTACCCTGTAACTATTCCCTTAACCATAAAGACATTGGACATTTTCTTGCTCACTGTACTCTTTTCTTTACTAACTATAGTTTAAGGATGACTTCTCTTGAAAATACCAAAGGGCAGAATTACCAAATGAAGAAAGGCTTCCATTCTCTTGAGAGCAGGAATATATTTACTAACCTGCAGTATTTATTACATACCTCATTTAGTCCATTCATCATTTTAATAGAAAAATGAGTCATTTTAGATGATTCTGAAATAATTCGAGGTAAGCTACATTGCTGCAGGCAGAATATGATTTACACAGAGAGCACCATGCTATTTTCAAAAAAATACAGTGGAATGATCAGCACCAATAATTTATGATTACTTGTGGTAAACTTATCAAATGTCTTCATTGTCATAGAAATTTGTTGATTAGATAAAGCATTTAGAGTTTTCCACCTAGCTTTTCCCCCTTCTTCCATCTTTTATGACAAATGGTTACAGAGTTCCATACTTATCCTCTGCCTGTTTCAAACACTTGACTGTAAATTTAATTCCAGATTTGTGTTTAATATTTTCTTGATAAGAAAGAACACCAGTCAGTGTCATGGGCCAGTTTTATTGGAGATGATAAACCTACTCATATACATTTTCTGCTTAGAAATTAAACTTCATCCATTTACAGTTTCTTTAGCCCAGTGTATACACATATTTTAAATACCATCTTACCTATCCATAGGTTACATATTTGACTCTCAGGAACACAGCTAACTCATTGCCTGGAACCATAGCTCTGAACCCCAAAGGCATCACAAAGTGATTCTAGCTAGTGTCTTGAAGCTTTTGAGCTTTGTTGATAAGCAGCATCACAGTAAAAGCCATATTTGCTTTTAGATTTAGTTTTTTTTTTCTTCTTTTTTTCATTTAACTAAGAGCCTTCAACTCTAGTATCTCCTTGGGTGTTTGATATGGGTAGACATCTATCATTCATTCTTATTAGAGATGATAAAAGAAACATTCACAGAGACTGTGAAACTAAAGGTTGTACAGAGATAGAGCCAGGGTTACAACGCTGATCTTCTGTGCCGAGGTGATCTTATTTTGGGCACAATTTAGCAAGTTTAGTTTTGTTGTTTTCTTTTTTAACGTGTAATGGATTTGATTTATTACGTTAGAAAGGGTGAATGGACATTTAGGTACATGGACAAAGAAGAAATCACTGCAGCTAAAAGTAGAAAAGGTAACTAATCGTCATGCATGTGATACACTCACAGGAAGTAAAACACACACACAGACACACAAGCACAAAACCCATAGCATTATGAGCCTACTTAGCATAGAGGCAGGCAGCCTTAACTGCTTGAATAGGCCTTGTGTGTTCTTGCTTAGTAAAATAGTGTATGCACAATCATAATACTATCAGGGATTGAGAATAATCTGTTTACCAGCATGGGTGAGAAATATTAGCACTACCATTTCCCATCTAAACCATTTTGCATTTAAAAAGTTCTGGCATGTCAACCTGTAAATTTCAGTATTAAAAGACATTCTCTTATGTGAATCCCTGTATTGCAAAAGATACTGGTCAAAGGAAGTGCTATTTGTACACTTTCATCAAGTCATTTTTGAATGTTCTTATTTAAAGAAAGTTTTCTGTGGCCTGTTACACTTTGGGAGAAGTGGTTGATATAGACACAAAAGGACCTGGTTTCTAGCAATTATCCATTCCCTTGGCCTCAGAGGAATACTAGTATATAAAGGCAGAAACTTTCTCTCTCTTTTTTTTTTTTTTTTGAGACAGAGTCTCACTCTGTTGTCCAGGCTGGAGTGTGGTGGTGTAGTCTTGGCTCACTGCAGCCTTCTGCCTCCCAGGTTCAAGTCATTCTCCTGCCTCAGCCTCCTGAGTAACTGGGATTACATGTGCGCGCCTCCATGCCTGGCTAATTTTTGTATTTTTAGTAGAGATGGGGTTTCACCATGTTGGTCAGGCTAGTCTTGAACTCGTGACCTCATGATCCACCCACCTCAGCCTCCCAAAGTGCTGGGATTACAGGCATGAGCCACTGCACCCGGCCTCCTCTTTTTTATGTCTAACATAAAGTCTTCATTTGTGGGGGAGGTAAGAGATGATCCAATTATTTTGTCAATTATTCGATTTTGGATAATAAAGAAGCATTAATCTGGGAGAATGCTTGTTGAGAGTAGAGGTAGGCTTGTTGCAATAGAATATTTTTAGGAATAAATGTGATATACATTAGCAGTGTCTACTCATGTAGTGAATTCAGTCACTTTTGTATTTTCATTGAATTTTATGAGAAATTTAAAGGAAGATAGTCTACAGTTTGTTTGTAAAGCCAAGCTCTCAATAGAGTTTGAAAAACTATGCCATTGACCATTTTGGATATTTGTTAAGTTTAAACAAACAAACAAAAAAGGAAACAAAAAATTGGGGATGTAGTTGTGTAATTGTTAATGTAGTTTTCAATTATACTTTCCAATTCCAAGAATAATTATCTCAACAGCAGGTGAACTATGTATTAAAAATTAGTTTATTTCCAAAAAATAAGCTCTCTTCTCATAGCTCTGATAGAATGATAGGAAAGAGCTGGTAACTGATCTTACTTTATGTCTACTATTGCAAAAACTAACAACTGAGTATTAACATTGCTAGATTATGTGTGCGTGCATGTGTGTGCATGTGTGTGTGTATCATCATTTGTGTTGCATAGGGTAAAGGTAGAGACAGTAAGAAATTAGAATTTTAAAATTCCTTTCTTAAACTTTTTACTTTGAAATAATTTTTAGCTTATGGTAAAGTTGTAAGAATAGTAACAAAGAGCTTAACTCTGATTCATCTATTTTTAGACATTTACCTTACTTTATCATTCTATTTCTGCCTACATGTATTATATATATAATATATATAATATATATATAACATATATATGGGGGAGGGGATCATTTGAGCATGGGTAGAAGACATGTTTATTTACTTCTTAATATTTCTGCCTCTTAAAAATCAGTGTTTCTTATATAATCAAGTATAGTTGTCAAAATCAAGAAATTTAACATTGATGACTATTTTAATATTTAGCCTAGATTACAATTTTGCCAATTATTTCAATAATGTTCTTTATAGCAACTGTTCCTCTGGATACAGGATGTATTCTAGGATCATATATTGCAACTATTATAATTGTTGTGTCTTAAAATTCCATTTTAAGCATGATTTGCAAACAGTATTAAGATGAATACTGTTAACTTCAATTTATGAAGTACTGCTGTCATTGCTAGAGTTTTAGTAAGAAGAAAGTGGAATGGGCAAAAAAGAGGTGAAGAGTTTCATTCAGACCTATAGATTAATATTCTGTATTGTGGGTGAGTTGAGGAAAAATCATTGTTTTGGAAATTTTCTTTTCATGAACTAAAAATGCTTTCACCAGCATCTGTATAGATCCCGTATCTTCAAAGTGCAGCAGGCATCTATGTTGCATCATTAAAAACTTAGAGAATAAACTCTTCCTATATTTTGACAATTTTTGAACAGTAATATCATCTGAAATAGCCTTCTCTCTGTCCTTCCACCCTCCTCTTCCAGGTACGACTCCATGCAATTTTAGGCAAATTGCTTCCTTTTCTTTATGCCCTTTGTTTCTGTCTTTTTAAAATGAGGACAAGGTCGTTAATGTAGTTCTCTTTCAAGTCTCTTACCTTGACGAATAAATATCTAAATACAGGAGTTCTTACAGAATGCTAAGTTCTATATACGTATAAATTGAGTTTTTATAAAGTAATTTTGTTTCATGAATAGGTTACCAATTCCAAGAGTCACATTTATTTTAATTTTCTTTGATTATTAAATAAGTCCATTTTAGAAAAACAGTTAAAGTTGAAAGCCTCTATTTTCTTGGTTAAATTGGATTTTTGTTATTGAATACTTATTCTGATTAGTAGAAGTGGTTTAGTCACAGGCCAGGCATAAATGCTTTTAGACAGTCACTGAATTGGAAGTGTCAACATGAGAGAGGGATCCTTTTCTTGGAAATGGGAGCATGGGATCTTTCTGCTAATAGTGTTTGTTGGCTTAGAATGAAAACTCAGAGCTTTGTTAGGAAAATAAACTTAAGTTGGCAACAACCTGAGTGTGAACCTGGAGGGCATTATGCTAAGTGAAATAAATGAGATACAGAAAAACAAACACTATGTTCTCACTTGTATGTGGAAACTAGAAAAGTTGAACTCTCAGAGGCGAAGAATAGAAAGGTGGTTGCCAGAGGTTGAGGGCTGAGAGAAGTGGGGAGATTTGGTTAAAGGGTACAAAGTTTCAGTATAAGATAGATGAATAAGTTCTGTGGATCGAATGTACAGCATTGTAACTATAGTTCTACAGTATTTTTAATAATACTCTATTGTATACTTGAAATTTGCCAAGAGAATGGATCTTAAATGTTCTTAACTGCATGCATCGTGTGTGTACACACACACAGGTGTGAGATGATCGGTGTGTTAATTAACTTGATTGTGGTAGTCATTTTATATTGTATATGTATATAAATCCATCATGCTGCATAACTAAAACATACGTAATTTTTACTTGTCAATTATACCTCAGTAAAACTGGGGAAAAATACAGAACTGGTGGGAAAAATATAATTAAGTGACCCAAATTTTTGTATCACAGTGGATGAAATCCCTTTGCTGTCTCTAAGCTTAAACAAAGATTCATCTTTTTGAATGCTTGCTTGTTTTCCATTTCTTTCTTCAATTCATTAAAAGTTAATATATTTTTGAGACAGGGTCTTTCTCTCTTACCCAAGCTGGAGTACAGTGGTGCAATCATAGCTCACTGTAGCCTCTACCTCCTGGGCTCAAGTGATCCTCCTGCTTCAGCCCCCCAAACAGCTGGGATTACAGGTCTGTATTACCATACCTGGCTAATTTATTTTTTATCTTTTGTAGAGATGGGGTGTCACTATGTTGTCTAGGCTGATTTTAAACTCGTGGGCTCAATCGAGCCTCCTTTCTAGGCCTCCCAAAGTGTTGGGATGACAGGTATGAGATGCTGCACCTGAGCCCCTTTTTGTGTTTGTTTTTTGTTTTGGCGATAGAGTCTGTCACACAGGCTGGAGTGCAGTGGTACCATATTGGCTCACTGCTACCTCCGCTTCCAGTGTTCAAGCAATTCTTGTGCTGCCTCCTGAGTAGTTGGGACTACAGATGCATGCCACCATACCTGGCGATCTTTTTGTATTTTTGGTAGAGATAGGGTTTCACCATGTTGGCCAGGCTGGTCTTGAACTCTTGACTTCAGTGTTCTGCATGCCTCGGCCTCCCAAAGTGCTAGGATTACAGGCATGAGCCACCATGCCTGGCCCTGTTTGTTAATTTTTAATGTGATCATTGGATCTTCCACCTTGCTAATTTCTGACATTGTTTTTCTTCCTTTCTAAACACCTCCTTGCTCCATGTTGAATTTTAAGCATACGGACAGTGGCATCATTAGAAAGTTTCCCATCATTCCCTGTCATGCACAGGTGATAGAAGAATGTATTGGTGCTTCAAACTGATTATTACTTTTTACCTCCTTGATGAACTCAATATATTATAAAGAGAGTGGCTCAGTTCCAACCCTGGAGGCATCAAAAAGAACAAGTTCTAAATAACATCCTCCTTTAGAATGCAGCATATTTTAACTGTGTCTCTCCATCTTGCACATCACCACTTCCAAACTCCATCTCTAACTATACATATGCTCTCTATGTGTATGATAATACTGCTTTCTTCATCCTCTCTTCTCCTCTCTCCTCTCTTTGAATTTTCTTTTTTTTTTTTTTTGTGAGCCTTAGGAACATGTACACAGAGTGACACAACAAAAGCAGGCTCTTGATGTAGTCAGATTTTGTCCTTGTAAATGACATGGTACAAATGCATGTGGTGGATTAAAATATGTTCACCCTGACAGAAATCTTTCAGTTGAAGTGAAAAAGCGTCCGTCAATTCTGATTGCAACAAAGGTTGCTGCTGCGAGTGAGAGGGACTTGCCAAGACTGCAAGTTTTTCAAGCTCTATTCTGGAGATACATTTGTTACTTGGTTCTCAGCTTTGATTTGGTTATAATCTTATCTTGGCATGTTCTCTTTCCAGAATACGCCATTTTCATTTTTCTTTGGACTTTTCTCAAGATTTATGAAGGGGGATATTTAGCTTTTTGTCTGGCAAATAGCAAAGGTTGTTTGAGTTCCCTAATCAATAATTGTAAAATAACTAGAAATTGATCTATGCCAGTTGTAAACCCATCCATGCATTTATTTATTTATTTTTCTTCTTCTTTTTTTTTGAGACGGAGTTTTGCTCTGTTGCCCAGGCTGGAGTGCAGTGGCATGATCTCGGCTCACTGCAACCTCTGTCTCCAGGGTTCAAGTGATTCTCCCACGTCAGCCTTCTGAGTAGCTGGGATTACAGGCGCCTGCCACCATGCCTTGCTAATTTTTGTATTTTCATTGGAGATAAGAGTTTCACTATGTTGGCCAGGCTGGTCTTGAACTCCGGACCTCAAATGATCTACCCGCCTCAACCTCCCAAAGTGCTGGGATTACAGGCATGAGCCACTGTGCCCAGCCCCATCCATGCATTTCTATTAATGTCTGCTATCCGTTAGAAACTGTACATAAAACATTTTTGTCCCCACATCACTGAAGATAGGACAGAAGCAAGTGACAGATAACTGTGTATTAAGGGAATGCTCTTATAGTGCTCACAGTTTGATATATGGCTGTGGGGCTGTTTCTCTAGATTTGTAGTACATACTTTGCAGGTGACAGTTTCTGGAATGTGAATATAGCCTCATTTGGGAGTTAGAGCTCATCCCAGGTATAGGCAGAATAATGTTGTGATTTGAGGCTACTGCCAGGTTATGCCTTTTCAAAAATAGACTTTTCACTCATTTGGCATGGCCTTCCCTTTCTTCTCTATTTGGCCTGAAATTCTTAATTTCCCTCTCTCTCAAGATAGAATTAAGGGCAAGTGTGCTGGAAGTGCTAGAAGTGTTTAATTTGTCAAGACCACCATTGATAGACATGTATGTTGCCCAGGCAAAAGAGATGCTGGTTAATACTTGGGTTAGAAGGACACATGTTCTCTTCCTCTCCCCGTTATGGTGATACCTGTCAGTTTGTCAGATGTTATTTTGCTACCTTGTGACTGTAGAAATTTCATAAGACCTAAGCTTCTAACTGGCCAGGGCACTATTATTTTGGGAGGACTTACCTGTGCTCACAGATTGTAGTAAGACACTTACTCTTAAGTAACTTAGAAGTGAGAGAGAAATAGTGGTCTTGGGATAAAGCTGGAAATGTACTGAGTGGCTTCAGAACAAGAATGGCCCATTGCTGATGGACTATATCAATACATCTGAGGAAAGGATATGCCAGTCTTTATTTTTCAGTCTTTAAAGTTCTAAATAAAAACCAAGTAACAGATGTATCTCCAGAGTATTTAATACCATGGGACATATTTACAATATGATGTTTAATGGAATAAAAATCAGGATACTCTTTAATAGCTGTACATCTCTATGGATGGAAAGCTTCATAGTAAGATTGTTTTTTCTTTTTCTTTTTTTTCTCATACTTGTATTTTTTTTTTAATTATCACAGCAAAGTGTGAGCTTTTTTTTCTTATACTTTAATACTGCTTTTCTGTGTTTGCTGAAGTCTCTGAAATGAATAAGTGTTAATTTACAAAATACATTTTCAGCCATTAATTGTATTTAGAAAAGAGTACAATGCATAGAAAGAAAGAAGAGATTGTAAAAGACAAGCAATGGTTATATTCTTCTCCTCTGCCCTGGTGTAACAACTCTGGCCCTTGTAGGCCTCTGCCTTTTGTGGAGATGTTTATAATAAGCCCTTTTAGCCTCATGCCTGTCATACATTCAGGCTGTAAAGCTGATCAAATAGACATCCTATTACGATTTAGCTTCCCAGATACTTGGTCTGCAGAAAGAGCATGTCTTAGCAGGAGGTCCCACATATCTGTTCTTTTGGGCAGATTTAACTTTTATTTTAAAGCAATAGTTTGGCCCATTGGTTGGTTCATAAGTCTGTGTAAATTTCTCAGCCTGTTGACAAACTAGTCTTCCAAATGTGCAATACTAAGTTCACCCAAAGTAATTAATCACCTTTTGATAGGTGGCCTGAAGTTGTTTCTAGTAATAGCTCCTGTACCATGTGACAACTGGGCTTTTCATTTTCAAAACTTTATTGAAGAAAGAAAACTGAGGGCTGGGTATGGTGATTCACATCTGTAACCCTAGCACTTTGGGAGGCTGAGGTGGGTGGATCACCTGAGGTCAGGAGCTTGAGACAGCCTGACCAACATGAGATCACACCACTGCACTCCAGCCTGGGTGACAGAGTGAGACTGAAAAAGAGAGAGAGAGAGAGAGAGAGAGGAGGGAGGGAGGAAGGAAGGAAGGGTGCCCCAGAGGGTGTGTGCCCAGGGATGCCCACCTCATCAGATTGGAGTGGTACAGCTATTTCCCAGTTTGGCCCCACCGTTCTATTGCTATTTTAGGGCCCTAGCTCCTACTTTCCATTTTCTTGGAGGCTGGGCTTGCTTGGAGTAGACGGGGGTCAACTTACCTTGCACAATCACTGTAGTTCTTGTTAGACCTTGAAGAGATCTTAGTAATCACCTTGTCTAATCTTTACCTTTTCTTCATGAAGAAAGAGGCCCAGGGCTTTTGGGAATAAACCAACAGAGTCAGAACCAGCCTCCCAAGTCTCCAGGTTCCTTGTATAGGGTGTATTTCAGTCTTTGTGGTGGTTTTTCAGAGAGGCTGTCAGGATTGCTGAACAGAGAACAAGAAGGCAGGGATCTTTCTATGCATTTGGGCTGGCTTGGGATTAGTAGTTACACTGAGGGTGGGGAAGCTCTCTCCCTCTGCTGGGTAAGCCAGACACACAGAGGAGATTTGGGGTAAGTCACTCTTCAGAAGAGGCATGGAGATGTATGTTTGTTTTTGTGTTATCTCCTATTTTCTGCCTAATATGTTGCAGTTTTCTTAGCAGCCCTTTCCACCATTTACCTACCTCCTCAGCCTAAGTGGCTGGGCAAAGATTAATGTCATAATTTCCTAGATAGTGAAACTGGTGTCTTATGCCGTAATCTCTCTTGAATGATGAGGCCTAGAGTATTTATCAATTATCTTCAAGACCACTATTATAATGAGTGAGACAATGAGTAAATATCTCCAGCCTCTGTGTGTTCTTACTTGAAACAAAGAGGCAGAAATATGGTCACTGAATACAGAGAATGATGATCATTGATAGACCTCATTCTATGATTGTAATGACATTATATTGTACTTATGTGGAATTATAGTAAAGCTTTTACAATTTATAACATGACTTGCCTATCATAACCAATGCCCATTGTTTTAGCAAGAGTGGACTTTTTCTTCTCAGTCTTCTTTATGTCTGTACTGATGTGTGTTTGTGTATGTATTTGACTGACATTTCCATTGATTGAAGAGTTATTTGTATAGGACCTACTATATGCTAGGCATTGTGGTCTATATGTATACATCAAAATATATGTATCAAAAATATTTGCCTTAATAGAGCTTACATTTCGGTAAGAGGAATTGGTATACACCATGCGTAATGGATTTTAAGAAATTGGCTTATGTGATTGTTGGGACTCTCAAGTCTGTAATCTTCAGGGCAGGCCAACAGGCTTCAGATTCAGGGAAGCCTTAATGTTGCAGTCTTGAGTCTGAATGCTATCTGGAGGCAGAATCCTCTTCCTTAGAAAACCTCAGCCTTTCTGTCTTATGGATTCAACTGACTGGATGAAGCCTGACAAAGATTCTCTCCTTCGAGCAAAACTTTAGTCAGGCTCTGTTGAGTCCTTTCTGAATATCCTGCTAAGTCAGTTTTGGGAAAATCCCCCACCCTTGTTATCTGACCACCCTGGATATTATCACCCTGGCCTTGGCTTCAGCAATGATCCTATTAAGTCGCCTCCTTATCCTTGATGTTTTCTCTTGGTACTTTTCTATTTGCTGACCCCCGCACCCTGCTCCTTGGTTATAAATCTCGGCCCTTCCTTGTTAGAGTCAGAATTGAGCCAATCTCTCCCCATCACTGCAGGACCTCATTGCATTAGTTCCTACACCTATTGCCATGGGCCCTCTTGAATAAAGTCTGCTCTGCCTTCTTAACAAATATCATGAACAGTTTTTTATTTAACAGGCCCATTCACATTATAAAAGGTAATGTTTTATTCAAAGTCTGAAGATTTAAATGTTAATCACATTTAAAAAAGAAAACCCCAAAAAACAAACAAAACCCAGCTAGACTGGTGTTTGACCAAACATCTGGATATCATAGTCTAGTTGATGGACATTAAATTAACTGTGAAAGCCATTGTCTCCACTTTCTAGATGAAACGAACCAACAAGTACTTTTTGCCCTGCATTCCAAACGATGTAGAAAGCTAGGCAATCATGTTGGTAATATGCATACCAATGGTTGTAGAGTGTAGAGGTGTTTGCTTTGTTCAGGACCATGGTTGTAGGTCTTTTCTGCATAGGTAGGGAAGAACAACAGTTGATTGAGGAATGTCTTCCAGCCCACCCCAACCCACAACACACACACACACCCTGACACCCTCTGAGGGAAAAAGCCTCCTTTCTACCTTGATGTTGTTGGTGATGTGCCCAGCCACACAGTGTGATAGTTTGGGACCCTATGACTTCCCTGGGCTAAGGGCCATTTAGAGAAGGGCCTGCGCTGACTCTTCATCAGTTGCAGTTACCGTTTTTGATGGCTTCCTACTTTGCAGTTCCTTGATGTTTTTGCTCGGAGAGGAAAGCCATGTCTGTGGTACATGGTGTGGCCTCCACTTTTGAGGAATTTTGTGGAGGACAAGGGCATGGAGCTTGAGGTACATGCAGTCTGTGATCAGGCCTGTGCTTTATCTGAGTAGGACCACAGTGAGCCTCCCTCAGGGCCAGCTATATGGATGTCTAGAGGTGCAGGCAGATGGCAAGGGATGTCCAGTGCATACAGAGTGGAGATTTCTGCTCTACTCAGCCCCTCAGTGGGACTGCTGCTGTCCTGGTGGCTTTTCTGGGCCGGATTTTGGGAATGTTGGGGATTGTACCCTCTGAGGAATTGGGCCTGCTGCTATGGGCTCCCCTTGTCTCTGAACATCGTAGAGTCAGTATTTTGTTGAGATGCTGAAGACAGCATAGGTGAGGGCTGTGGTGGCCCCATGTTAGCATTGTCACGTGCCTTGACCTCTCAACCACTCCTCCAAAATTTGTTTCTGGATGGTTGCCTGAGGATAATCCCTGACCCTGTCTCCACAAAGGACATGGATTCTACCAGCTCTGGCAGTCTCTTCCACATTCTCCTAAACTGTCAGGCCAGCAAAATGTCTAGTGTCATGGCCATAAGCTTCCTCTTGTAACAGAGCCATGTAATCGTATGTAGGTGACAAAATGTTGCCGTGCCTCAATTCATTCAGTAGAATAGCAGCCCATGGGTTTTGTGCTCCTCTGCACCAGATGCTGTGTCAGAAGATAGGGACACAAGATGGAGCATAGTCCTTGCTCTCAAGAAGCTTAGAGTGTCTGTCATATACACCAAAGCAAGACAGACCCCCACGTGCCTTGGAAGCACGCGCAGGCCTGCTGCTGCCCTAACCCTCCTCCTGCCTGTCCCTCTGCCTGGTACATCCTCCCCTGCTTTCTGCCACACCTCTCAGCCCTCTTTTAAACTTTGCCTTTCATTTCATCCCATAGCATAAGTATCTCCTTCTTCAAAAAGCCTTCCTGATTTCCTAACACAGAAATGATCACAGTCTTCTCCCTATTTCCAGACTCTTTTATGACTCTTTTATAGTGAGGGCAACCTGATAATTTGTCATCCAAACTGGGAAAGTGAAAGGAGGCACTGTTAATGATATGGGGACAACACATAAACTGGGATGCTCCAGGCAAACCAAAACATATGATCACCCTACTTATGACCTTTACTCCTGTTTGAGTAAAATACAGTCTGGCCAAGTATGGCCATGTTCAAATGTGAAATCCATCATTGGGATGGGGGAGGCAGAAGTTATTTATACTTGCATTTCCATACTGGGATTTACATGCAACAGGAGCTCACTAATGCTTCCTGAATGGAATTTATGCAGTTCACTATACGTGTCCTAAGCTGAGCAGATCTGCTGGAACCTCCAGGATAGCTGGCGGAGAGAAGAGAATCAGTTTGAATAGGCAGAGCTGGGGCCAGGGAGTTTCAGTTGTGGGGTGACTCCTTTGAGTTGTCCAGTAGTCCAGTCTTGGTGTAATGGCAATTTGGTGCCATGCTGGGCTGCATTTGGTCACCCTAAGGTCAGATCTGTTCTGTTATGTGAGCATGAAGTCAGGGTGTCCCTCAGGGCAGTCTGGAAGGTGGTGGAGCTGTGGTTCCTGGGTGGACATAGGAGCCTCGTTGTGAGGAGAAATAGAGCCTCCCCAAAGGTAGACAGGTGACAGGCTCCGTTTCTTCATGCTGTGGCTGGCACCTTCAGTCTTCATTACATCTCAATACCTCCTGGCAGTATATTAAATTCACAGCATTGGAGAAGGTTATAATCACTTAGTAAGGCCGCGGAAAGTTATGTAGAGTGAAGGACTCTATAAGGCTCATTTTATAGACTAGTTGTCACTGAGGAATTTCCTTGATGAAGAGTCTGGATGACATTAGTTCATGGACTTCTACATATAAATGAAGGACTTGCCATTTAAACAGTCCTTTCACTGGCCAGAGTAGGCAGCTATTGGCATAATGAAGTGAGGTATTGAATATAATATTGAGTTTATTACCACATGGTTCTGAAATAAGTAAATAATGGATACATTGACTTCTACTTTATAGATGGTTGTAAGAGACCTCTTTAGAACGGTTTAGAACGCTTCAAAGGTCTTTTGAAAAGTGCAGTATTTTACTGCCACCTCCCCTGTTGTCATAATTCTTTAGTGCCTTGGGGCCAACTCCCATTGGAAAGGTGGACACTTAAAATCCTTTTGTGGGTAATGAGCATTTGGTTTTATTGCAGCCAATAATTTGGACTCCAGTGGAAAGTTGTTAGTACAGACTTTTGAGCCTACAATATTATAACACTTTTAATCAGACACCTCTGACCAGCAAACTCTATATGGCCTATGTTTATAGTATTTAGTATGAAAGTGAACTTCTCATCTCTCTATTCAGGACTGGCTTGAGTACTTTCCTTTCTTTAGTTAAAATACCTTAGGCTTGACATTAGCTTCTTAGACAAGATTGTTTACTGTTTGATTCTTTCATACACTTCTTGTCCTTCACTGGCTCTTGTGAAATCTCTAGCCAACTTTTAAAGTTGCGAATTTTGTGCCAACCTCATTTTCTCCATCATTTGTGGATGCAGGTGCAAAAGAAAGAGCTGTGAAGTTCCAGCATCGAGAGGCTCAAGTCTGGCTGGTCATTGAAGTCCCCTTGCCAAACTGTTAGAGAGTATAAATGCCCTAGTGGATTCAGACTTACAGGGTGGGACCTGGGCATGTGTATTTTTAAAATACACCATTCTGATGCTTAACCCTTGATGTGAAAAATGGATCAAGGACGTGAAAGAGGCAAGATGTCACTCTCCTCTTGCTGCTGGTTGACAACCCAGTGATTGGGACAGCTTTGGTCTTAGCCTAGCAAACTTGTTGGTTGGTGCCAAAGCCTCTGTGCCCATATGCACTTTCAAGCTTCCTCCACATTGTATGACAGTGAAATCTGTGTTAAGCATGTATGTAGCAGTCATGCTCTTCATATTTTTTTAAGGAAAATCTTTCTATTCATCTTTCCTCTTGGGCCTCTCCCTTGATGCCACCTCCTTCCTATTAGGTCTTAGAGAAGAGAGCACTGGCTTTAGAGACAAAAGACGTGATTTAGGGGCTCTTCAACTAATGAGCTTGTGATGTTTAGCTAGTCATCTCACTTACTTGAGCTTCAGTTTCCTCTACTCTAAAGTCAAGGTGATATTTTCCTTATAGCTTTCTTGGTAGGATCAAATGAGGCATTGTATTAATATAAGCAAGCACTTTGTAAAACTGCAAATTCTATATTTCTTAATAAATGTATTTTTGATATCCAATCATATAGCTTAGCGACAGGGATATGTTCTGGGAAATACATCATTAGGCAATTTTGTTGTTGTGTCAACATCACATAATGTACTTACACAAACATAGATGGTATAGCCTACTACATACCTAGGCTATATGGTATAACCATGCACAGTCGCCATTCGGTATGCAGTCTGTCACTGACCAAAGTGTAGTTATATGGCTTCGTATATGTGTTTCCCACAGTGGCTGGATCGGTGCACCTCATCCAAATGGTTGATTGACAGATATTCCCAACAGGTTATAGAAAGAAGTTTTGCAGAGTATTGATGTATTTCTATTGCCTCTTTCTAAATACTTCCCTTCCCTTGTACCCCTCCCTGTAAAGCTAGGGACTCTATTTCTTGACTCATTCCTAGGAAATAGGATTTCTTTTGCCTACAGTTAGTATCTAGTTTTGGAGACCCACCAGTTGATGTGTGGAGTTTCCTTCTTGGCCTTTTCAGCAGTTTAATTCTGATCACGTTCTTAAAACAATATTTTACTACTTCTGATTTTCCTAATTATCATGCAGACAAACAGTGGGGATCATGACATTAGAATTAGTGAGTGGCCTATGATTTTTGCCTCAGAAAGAGAAACTCTTGCTGTTTTTCTCTCCCCTTGAGCAACACAGCAGTAATGAATGAGCAGGTCCAGAGTACTTTATGATAGATGGTTAATGGTGCTGTGCCTCAGCCAACAGGCCTGTTTCCCCAGCATCTGTCACAATTCAGAGTCATTAGCATACCTTTAATGGTTTCTTTTCAAAATAATTTCTACTAGGGCATTTAGAATGCATCAAGGAAAAATATTGAGTTGTAGAGATGAGGAATTTTAAATGTAGACAAATGGTTTTCATTCCCTCAGATGTAATTTTGATAAAATCAAGAAACCACATAGCAACATACTATAGAGTATAACATAATTCACAGCACTTAATGTGCTATCTTGGAATTACTTTTTCAGGCTTTCTAAAATAGCTAATGAAAAAAACCTTCTTAAAAATTTTTTTAAGATTGCTGTTTACCAGCACCCTTAACTCCATAACAGTCTTCCTCCTGGTGTGTGTGGACGGCTCGTTGACTGTCTTACACACTCTGTCTTATGATCAGTCAGGAAATCAATGTGATTTGCATCTTATAAGATGACAGATGTTTTGTAGGGTCTATGCCATTTTTACTTGTACTGGTGAATATTAGGCTTGTTATTTATTTAGTTGTGAGGGGGAGATCTTCAGAGAAGCAAATTAAGCCACATCTTTTTCCTAAAATGTCAAGGATGAGTGAGAGAAGTTCTCTATTAGATTTTTTATAATGCATTTACTATCATTTATTTATTTATTATAATTTCAACTTTTATTTTGGATTTGGGGATACACTGTACATGTTTCTTATGTGGATATATTGTATGATGCTGAGGTTTAGCGTGTAGTCGATCCCATCACTCAGGTATTGAATGTGGTACCCAATAGTTAGTTTTTCACTATGACTTATTTATTTAAAAAAATTAAATGACCTCTTTACTTTTGAAACATGCAAATCAATGTGTACTTTTCTCATACTTATTTGAATAATAGTTTCTTATATTTGCCAAGGATGCTCTTTTTTAATATCTACTTAATGTATTTTTTTCATATTTAATGTTTTACAATAGAATTATGAAGAGAGCAGGACACAAAGTATCCCATATTCCTAAACACAGCTGAGAACCTCCTGGAGGAAAGTTGATGTGGTCAGGTTTATACAGCTGACCATTGGAAGGGCCAGAGCTTTAACTTGTGTCTGCTTTTTGTGTCTAGAGTAGCCATTGTGTGCTACTCTAGAATGATCTTTGTAGCCTTACCAATATTATAATTTTCATACTGAACTCCTAACTCCTTTGTGGAGAGATGGTATTTTTTTTTTCTGTATTTTTTTCTTGGTGATTGGAAAGCAAATAATTTGATTTTCACAAGTCTTAAGACGTATTTTATTAATTTTAGGGTCTGAATATTGGTTTCTTTTATTTGTTTGAAATATTGACACTATATGAGGTCATTTATTCTTTGCTATGTGTGTTACTTTTAAAAATTATTGGGTTGTTTAAAATTCAGGATCTGTTCATTGAATTGAAGAAAAGCGTTTTTCCGTTGCCAGAGTACATCTTGTACACTTTTGCATTCTGGAACAATTACTGTTATGCTACTTAGGCAAATAAGCATAGGCTCATTAGAAGATGGAACTTGTGATTATAAACTTCATTAGTATGTGTTTTTGTTCATTTCTCATCCACAGGGCCCAAGAAAGCTCAGTATCTTCTTGTTCCAGGCAGTGGGATTGAGTGGGGGAGCAGGAAATAGGTGTCTGTCCCCTCTCTTTTAGTATGAGTCCTGGGAGGTGTGCTTATCACTTTCCTTCACATTCTATTGGTCAGGACTTAGTTGCCTGTACATATCCAGCATCAAGGGAAGCTAGGACATATCTTGTTTTTCCTTAGGATGATACGAGCCATGCAAAAATTCAGAGGCCCTGTTATAGATGGATATATGAAGAGTTAATATCTACCACAGTTATATGGTCTTCAAAAATGATATTTGAGCTTTCTGATGCAAAGCCAATTTTCAAAAGTATTTAGATATTTTAACATTTCTTGACAACTCCTTTGCAATTGTAAATCACATTGACGTTTTGATTATATATATTCATTTGAAAGCACCAAATACTATTATTTTCCTAGTTATTGTGGTGCTAAAGAGTTGTCAGTAAAATCTAGAATCTTTAAATAAATTTTGAAAAGGGATGACGGACCAAATGGAATTCTAATTACTTGATTTCAACACATTTCTCTTTCATTTGAATCTTTTAAGAGAAAAGTGAAAAGCAGCATTATCCTTGAGAATTTCTCTCTCAGCATCTAAGCAGCCGTTTTAATTACAGAAAATGTCTTCAAAATCTGTTTTGCCATTTTAAAGTTTTGGCTGTGAAAAAGTCAATTGTCAGTGTGTAATGGAGGAAAAAATATCTTAAAAAGCCATTGATATAGTATGTTCAGTAGACACGTGTTATTTGAACACTAGTAGTTGATTTTCCATAGAAACTTTTTCCTCTGGAGTTTGGGTATTATCGTTGGTAATAAACATCCCTGCAGAACTGACTTCGATTTCACATGAATTTTTAAAAAATAAACCAAAATCATGCATTATATATTCCTTCTCCCAAAGGAATCTCCTTGGGAAGCTGTTACGTTTTCTGCTAGAGCTGCCCTTCTCAAAGTTTCGGTCCTACCCTCCCTTCTTCTCCGTCCCTCACACTTCCACCATTTTCTTCCCCTCTTTCTTTTCTTTCTGTCTATCTGTCAGGAGTTGCACTAAAAAGCACATCTCTTTGACCAGCCTCCAAGGTGATGAATCTTCATCAGCTGAAAATAAATTTGATTTTTGGAAACAGCAGTCATTTAGAGTCAAGGTCAGTGGGTAATAAAACTGTAGTAACATTTTGAGTTAGAGATGGGAAGTGACTATAAAGTAGTGAGCCCATTTTTCTTGAGTTTTTGGAAGGCAAAGAAGGAAATCCCGAAATAGGAAATCTCAGTTTATTGTGTGTATTTGTTAAAAACAAAGCAAAACAAAAAACTAGTCTTGTTTTGTAATGACATTGCAAGTTTTGTATATTATTTGTTTATTTTTGTATTTGTGCCTACCTTTTTTTCCCCAATGGCTGTGTCTTTCAACTGACTGTGGGATCCTTGTCACACTTTTATTTTATGTTGATAATCCTTTTGGCGTTTTAAATGATATCTGTATGTAATATTGAAATATAGTAATTAAAGTGACACAACATAGGAGGAAATCAAATTTCATTTAATGTTTAATTACATAAATTGACTACCTGATAGATTTTTGTTTTTTAATTTGGAGTTTAACATTTGAAAATTGGCAGGAAGGTTTTAATGCTTGTTTTAAATGTAATCATCGTCTAGATCTGTACTGTCAAATGCAATGATATTACTTATTGTGACATTTTCAAATGTTATATGTAGTGCCATCAATTTATATTGCTTCCAAAGTGTAACTTTTAAAAAGACATATTCAGCAGTTATACTAAACATTTGAGTCTTTCAATGTCTGTTAAATTTAAAACTTGATATTTATTAAAAGAGAATTTTAAACTTAGAAAAACAGTGTTTTTCATTTCTGTATTTCCTTTGAACTTGTATAGTATCTCATTTTTTTCAGGCTATAATTTAGAAACTTTTTATTTTACATGCTTACTGGCCATCAGAAGTTTTTTTTCTTTCCTCCAACTTCATGTGTAAAGTTTTAAAATAAAGTGAAGATGTTAGTGAATTTGTTTTGAAAGGAAGGAAGGAAGGAAAAGAAATTAGTACAAAAGCTAAATAAGTATGCTTAGCTATTGAGATAAAGTGCCTCCTGTTTCTGGTTATTTGTACTACATGGCTTATTTCATTCAATTTTTGTTTAATAAAATTATGCCTTCAACTATAAGCATTAACAGTAGTGATTAGCTATATATAAGAAAGTTATTTTATTAAGATACCCGATTGTCTACTGGCTTTAAAAATAACCGTTTATTTTCCATAAAAAGCAGTAATCTTCATTAGATTTTCTAGTAACTGTCTTGTAAATAAGTACTCAATAGTCCACTTTTTGAGAATGAGGAAAGGTTTATAACCATTTAGCAGAAAAGTGTATTTTCTGGTAGAAGAGACAACTGTTGAAGCTCAGCAGCTTGGCAAATGTTTTAGGTATAAAAGTCACTGTGGATTTGAACATTAAGAAACAATAAGAGTAAATACAAAATTTAGATATTTCTTCTAATTAAAAACATTAAACACATTATAATATAATTTGCTCATTTATTTATTCATCCATTCATTTGGTAAACTATCACATATTTCAGGGTATAACCTCAGTAATAAAGATGCAAGTTTGCATAAAATTAGAATCTGTCACTTTGGAACTCAGTCTGATATATACCAGGTTTTACTCCATATTTATAAAATTATAAACTGGAATATATTTATACTCTAATTAAAAATGGAAAAGATTTTTATAAAATTAGGAGACTCATCATTTTTGTATAGAAATTTTTGGAGTTATTTCTTAATGACCTATAACAATAAAAGTTTAATGTTTGGCATTCCCTGCTGAGTGAAGCTCCAAATGACATGGAATTCCAGTTTTAACTCAGATTTTGAGCAAACTGAGCAACGCCATAGAAGAGCTCTCAGTTATGTTCCCGCCCTAGTAGTTTAAAACTGGCTGGTTTTTATTCTATAGTATTTATTGAGTACCTACTATATACCAGGCACTGCTTGGTGCTTATTTTTACATGTCAGGTACATTTCAGAGGTATTAAAATAATTTTGAATTTCTCACTGTTCTCTTTCTGTCTCTTTCTGTGTGTGTGTATAACAGTGAGAAATGTGTGTGTACACTATATGTATATGTGTGTGTATGTATATATACACACGATATATATATTATAAATAAATATATATTATATATTATAAATAAATATATAATATATATTATAAATAAATATATATTATATATTATAAATAAATATATAATATATAATATATTATATATATTTTGGTTTATATATAATATATAAAATATAATATATAATGTATATTATATATAACATATAATATATAAAATATAATATATAATATATATTATATATAACATATGTTATATATATAAAGGCCAAGTAAATTTTTAGTTAAATTGAATTATTCCTTAATGATTACATGAGAATATCTTATCAAGGCTAAATATAGTAATCATCAGCACGATTTTTTATGTTTGATATAATAAGAATGTGTCTAATTTTATGCATTGTATAATTATTGAATGAATTTTTGGACAGTGTGCATACAGATGGTTCTGGTTATCATTTTCAGTAAAAATGTTTATCTGACCTTTCGTAACTCTGCCCTCTGAAGATTATGCTTCATAGAATTTCTAATGTTCATGAGCATAATTGCTAACTGGTGTTTATGTAGATTGCATTGAACAATCTTTAGAAAAAAAAGCACATTATACCGTTTTCTTTTCAAATTTATTTGAGAAAATCTTGTGAGTACTTCTTCTGTGCCTAGTGTCAATGCCTACATTTTAGTTGAGTTTCAAGATTTATCTAAGCATCTTAGTTTTTCTTTTTACAAGTTCTTTTAAAACTTTTATTAAAGCAAGATGAGAGTTCTTAAATGGGTTGCACAAATGACCGCTAAGTCATAGTAATGTTACCTTATCAGCTTACTCTCCTATGTGTTTTCTTCACACCCCTCTTTTGGTCTTTTCCATTCTCATGCTTCCTACCTATCACTTGTAAAGAAGTTTGAGGTCATTTAATCACATCTAAATCATTTTAACTTTTAATAGAGAATAGGAACTCATTTTGGTGCTTGGCAACTCCAGTGATACGTACTTGTGTGAGTATGTTTATAAGTCTACATACAATATTAAAGAAATCTCATCTATTCTTTTATATTTATTTACCATAAAAATAAAGTTCTGGAATGCCACGCCTTACTTGAAAAGCGTTATTTCTGAGGATTTTCACATTTTTTTATTTAATTGTTTTAATGTTAGGTAGTGCTGGCTTAAGAGGAACCTTTTTGAAAGTCGAATTTTTAAAACAGTGAAAGCGCAAGAAGTCTTCATGGTTTTTAATGGCAATTTTTAAAAAATACTCTCATTAATGTCAGGAACATATACATTCTTTATATTTTTCAGGAAGTACTAACCAATGCCATTAGACAAGAGAAAAAAGTAGAAGGGAAAACATGGAAAGGAGGAAGTGAAATTTCCATTATTTTAAGATTGTGTACCTGGAAAATGAAGAAAGCCAGCTGACAAACTTTTATAAGCTGAGAGAATTCAGTTAGGTAACTGCCTATAAAGTCAATAAAGAAGTTGTTTATGTACTCATTAGTAATGAGAACAAAGAGAGTTTAGAGTAGGCTTTCATTTTGGAATAACAATTTTGTAACGTATTGACAGTTATATTGAAATAAATGCAAATGTTTATTGTACAAAAATTTGCACAAGTAGATTTGAAAACGTAAAACATCTATAATCCTACCACTCCTGATGACTAGTGTTAATATTTGCTGTTTGATTCCTGTTTTTACTATCCATACATACTTTTGGGGAGTGTATGGATAGGATGGAGGAGGTACAAATTTTTGCTCATATTTTACTACTATTTATAAATTTTTTTACAGCAATATAATTATTTTATTACAACAATATTTTTTACAGCAATAAAAATATAATATTTCTATTACAGCAATGTGTTGTGACTATTGTTTCATATTACTAATATTCTAGGTATTCTTTTAATGTATATTTTGGATATTTGACCATTTCTCCATTTTTGGGTATTTGTGATGTTTTCTTTCTTTCTTTTTTTTTTTTTTTCTTTTTTACTATCCCCAACAATGCTAAGAAGAATGTCTTCTTGGCTAAATCTTAGCCAATCTGCACTCCTGCCCTGTCAGATCACTCAGCCATCCCAGAGTCTTAGCAGAGGAGCAGTTGGAGAAGCAAGGGAGATCATGGTATTAAAACCAACAGTATTGGGTTCCTAATTTTTGGGTTGCCAGCAATGTAAGGCACCCTGTGTCACCAAGAAGTCAGCAATTGATTGGTTAAAGGGGAGAGTTTGAGAATTGTACATTGATTGCTAAGGCGCAATCAATGACTTGATGTTGATGACTTATTTTCTGTTTTTGATGAATTTCTAAAAGCAAATTTGCTGTTTAAAGAGTGTATTTTAATGTTTTCTTTCTATACATGCATGCTAGTAGGAGCTCATGACCACACAGAGAAAATTTTCTCCCTTTAAAGTTTGTATCAATTTATATTCCTACCAGCAGCATGTGGTGGGAATTACTTGCCTACTTATTAGCATTGGGTGTTATAAGTTCTATTATTATTTATCAATTTGAAAGTGAGGAAGATTTCATTTTTAACTGTGATTCTTAGATGAAGAGACAGATAGTGAAATAGACATCGCCAGACATACGTGGCTAACCTGAATTGCTCATTTGTAACTTTCCTTTTCAATAATGTCTTAACATATTTTTTTATAAGACCCCCTCATTTGCATATGTAAGTTTTACTTTTAGATAGTCAAATCTATCAGTCTTTTCCTTTTATAGTAACTATATGGTTAGAATGGTTTGTCTCCCTTTAAAATTTATTTAAATCGTCACTACTTTATTTGTACTTCTGTTTTCAATTTTTTTACTCATGAAATTTTAATTCAGTCTTGTGTTTATTTTGGCATGTGGTATCTCACCAGGTCTTTCTAAACAGTTTAGCTTTTTGAATAAGTAATTTATCTATTCTCCTTAGAGTTGTCTTGACTATTTTATATTAAGTTCTCATGTAGAATTAAGGTTGTTTCTGATCTTTGAATTCTGTCCAATTTGTATATTTACCAATTCTTGAACCAGCACATTATTATTTATTGTATATTTACACTCAAAAAATATTTGTCAAGGCAATTCCCCAGTCATGACCATTAATTTTCAACATTTCTTTGCTAGTATGATTTATCTCTTCTTGAAAATGAACATTAGTCTCTTTTCATTAAGCATTTTAAATACTCAAGTCTCTTTGTTCTTCTTTGTGCATTTAGATACCTTTATGCAGTATCTGGAATGTATGTATAAACTGAAATTTTTGTGCTTCTAATATTTAGATATAGTAGGTAGTTTGTTCATTAAAAGGTCTATTTATTAGAGTATGCTTAAGACAAAAAATAGGATCTATTCATGCTTATTTTTTATCTTTTATTTTTTCTTCTCATTGTTTGCTTGGGTTCCTTTCTCTCTGTTTGTTTGCAACCAGACCCTTTATTACTTGTGCATGATTGGACATGTTGTAAGCAATAGAGACCTCTTGCAGCAAACCAGATACCTAGTGGTAGGCTGCACATGGGATGTGGCTTTTCTTATTAAGAAACCACATTAGTTTATTCACCTGTGGATTTATTGTAGCCAACTCTTCCTCATTTCATTATGAACAAAGATCATTACTTGTGTGCTTTTTCAGAGGACATTTGTGTTACATGTTTTTCTCCATGTTTATAAAACATAGAGCATCTTCATGTCTGTAATACCAGCCTAGATCCCATCATACTACTTCTAGCTTTTCAGTGTATTTCTTATGGATATCTTCTTTTAATATAAAGACACAGGAGAAACAGAAAATTCTTCCAATGTATAAAGCCGCAGGATTCAATAATGTGAAATTACAGTGGGTTCTTTTAGAATCTTCAGAGAATTGCAATTATTAACACTATGAGTAATTTTCTTCTGTCTTAACTTGTAGTTGTTAGAGAACAATTTAGAAAATTGATGCTTCTGTCAAAAGTCTGGATGGGTAGGATACATGCTCAGTGTGGATATGACAACATTAAGAACTCTACAACTTTTACTATGAAAAAAAGAATATATTTTATACTCCATTAAACTGTTAGACATCATCAATAATTACATCAACCCATGTTCTTGTCTGTATCAAGGATGATAAACTAGTCACTATAGAGTTTTTCTAATGACTGTAACTGTATTCCCCTTTCCTCCTGCCCCTGTGACTTTCTGCCCCTTCCCTCTCTCCACCTCTCTTTCTCATTAGAAGTGTGTGTCTCCTGAATGTTTCCAGCCAATGAATTTAGGTCTAGAATTGTATAGGGACCCACCAAGGATAGTTCAGGAAGTCACGCGACTTAGATTGATTTGCTTTCTAGCTCTACTACTTTGTGAATATATTCCTTTGGGCATAGTCCAGTCTTTGTATCTCAGTTCTCTCATCTTTCAAATGAGCACCAGTACTTATTTCAGAGGACTGTTTTGAGAGTTTGAAGAGGTATGTGAAAGTGCTTTGAAACTGTGATTATTATGTTACATTCCTATTGCTATGATTATTTTTCACAGTGTTAATCAGGACTGCAGACCCACAGACAGATTCCACAGGTAGACTTGAACCCAAGAGTTGTTGTTGGTGATCTCCCATCCTGTCCTGTGCTTTTCAGAAATGGCTCCATGCCTCCCTGACTGCACTCCTGCCCTATCAGATCACTCAGCCATCTCAGGCTCTTAGCAGAGGAGCAGTTGGAGAAGCAGGGGAGATGATGGTATTAAAACCCGACGGTATTGTGTTCCTAAGTTTTGGTGTTGCCAATAATGTAAGGAACCCAGTATAACCAGGAAGTGGACAAATAATTGATTGGTAAATGTAGAGGGTTTGAGAATTAAACATTGACTGCAAAGGAGGATAGAAATATCAGAAATAAAGAGGTGGTGTTTGAAGGGTCAGAATTTCACGTTACAAATCTACATAGTGGGGCAGAGCCTTACAGTCCTGCAGTATAGGCATGGCTGTTATGGCGGGTGGCTGATGGTCTTCGTGGGGGTGGTTTGAAGAGGACAAGGAAAGCCATTGTTGTGAGCTGAAGTGTGGGTCTGTTGAGAAGTAGGGAGCACCTCAGTGTCACGTAGCTGAGGATGGCCTGAGGATGATAGCATCCGTGTGGGGCCTAGGCAGTAACTGCACCCTTGCAGGGAACTAGCCTGTCATGAAGCTGTAAGATATCAAGTGCCTTGTTTTACGTACTCTCTTCAGGGATAACTATGAATCCAAGAACTGTTGTCATCAATATTTAGCTATTTCTTAACATTGGGTATAGTCCCAAATTTGAGGAGAGAATGCAAAGAACTGTTGCCCCACCGTAAGCTTTTTGTTACAACTGAACACATAGATCATAATGCTTTAGTGGGTAGAACTGTGTAAGAATGAATATAAACAGGCACATATAAGATCGGAAAGCAACAGTTTTACAGTATTTTAAGAGGAAACTGACCACTGAGAAAGTGGCTTCTTGGGTTATATTGGAATTTGGATCTTGCATGCAGAGTCCGAGGTCTAAGGTTTTCCATGGACTCTTCTACTAAAAATGAAAACTGACAGGGCAGGTGGAACAATACCTTAACTCATCCACTCCTGTGTGGTAATAAAACTTGTTTAGGAAAGCCATGTACTTTCCACCTGATGCCCTGTGCCTAGCTTTATTGATACCTGTCAAGGATGTATTTCTTAACAAGCTCACTTATTTCCACCCAAGTCAATGGAATAGACTCTTAGACTGAAGTGAATAATGGAGGCTTGTGACTGTTAGAAGCCATCACAGCAGTAGTGGAAGAAATGACTGCTGAAAGCCAGACGTTGAAGGAAGAGAGAAAATATAAAAAGTAGAAACTCTGTTAAAGTGCTCCAGTGGTGAATATTCCTAAGGACGGCCATGGTTTATTCCTACAACAAAACCAAACCCATGAGCCACTCTACCACTTTCAATCCAATTGCTTGTAAGGATGCAGGGAATGAAATACTCTGAGGAAAGAGTTCCCTTCCAGATGGCCACAAAATTTAATCAGGGATTCACGGTGTATCAAGGGATAGGCCTCGGTTATATAGAAAATGCACTTAAATGGAACACCTTATTTCCCAGGGATGCCAGATAATTGAGTTATACCTAAAATCTTGAACTGTCTGACTAGCACACAAGCATACACATCTAGCTTCTGTGTGCTGAGAGGTGTTAAATGGTTTGGAAACTGTAATTAAATAGCTGAAATTGTGCTGCAAAACCACTATAAGCATTGCCTCATGTAGTATTTCAAACAAGTGCTAAAATTTCATCTGAGTAGCTGTGACTAATCTAGTCTTTATTTGTCACACATTCAAATTAGGAGGTGTATGTTCTTGTTCATGTACTTTCTCATTAGCACTAATATTGCTAATGGGAGTGACAAATGTATCATGTTTTTGCCTTCGATCACTCATGCCTTTTAGATACTAGCTCTTTAGAGGAGGTAATTTTCCATGTGATACATTTATGGAGCTCTGTGTTTAATAGATTTACTCAAAAGAATATGTCCATAGGGACTGTTTATTAGTTGATAGGCTCTGGGGAAAACAAGTTTGGATTAGTCAGTTTGAATCATAGAAGAAATTGTGATGGCAATTAATATAAATGGGAATATCACATACTCACTTGTTCCTAAATGTCTTTCCAGCATTTCCCCCCCTGGTTTATATGAACTTGGAAGTTTCCCAGGCTCTTGACTTTGACACTTGAACACACCCTCTTCATTCTTCCTTTCCAAATTTTCGTTTGTTCAAAGGACTCCTTAGTGTTTAGAGGGTCACTGAACTCTTGTTTGGTACAGTCATAAATAGCAAAGAAGATACATTCTGAAAAATGCATCATTGTGTGAATACTAGAGAGTGTGCTTACACAACCTTAGGTGGTATCGGCTACTACACACCTAGGCTAAACAGTATAGCCTGTGGCTCCTAGGCTACAAACCTGTGTAGCAGATTCCTGTACTTAATACAGTTATAACACAATGGTAACTATGTGTGTATCTAAACATATTTATAAAGGTACAGGAAAAATATAGCATAAAAGATAAAAACGGTACACTTGTATAGGGCACTTACATGAATGGAGCTTGCAGGATGGAGGTTGCTCTGGGTGAGTCAGTGAGTGATGAGGAAACATGAAGGCCTAGGACATTGTTGTATACTACTACTATAGAATTTGTAAACATTGTATACTTACATTATGCTAAATTAAATTTATTTTACTTATTATGCTACAATGCTGCAACAGCTGTGAGTCACTGTGTGATAGGAAATGTTCAGCTCCATTGTAATCTGAGACCACAGTCACACAAGTGCCCCATCGTTGACTGAGACCAGTTTTATGTGGCGTAACTGTATTTAAAAGTGTAAAGCCATCTTATTCTTTTAAAGAATACTGATTTCATTAAGGGCCAGTACATTCAGCTATTGTTTTCTCTCCACCTTCTTAGCAGGTACTGTTTCCTTGTGTGAGATCAAGAATGACACTCACCAAGGATAGAGTACCTGCTGCTGTCAACTGTTCCCTGCTCCCAAACATGTATTCAACCTCATACACGTTGGGGTCAGTGGGCTTTGTAGACCTCGCAGCCGCGTCTCCTCTTGGGGCACTCTTCTCCTTGTCTCCCCAGGGCTCAGATATCTAAATGTCCTGGGAGCCTTCTCCTTTCCTGTTTCCTTGCTGCCGATGTGGGCGACACACTGCAGGTTTAAAGTGTGAGCCCAGTGGAGGAGCGCTGTCAGTTTGGACTGTGGCTTGTGGGGATAGCTTTCTTGCATTCTGATTTCCATTTGATAGGCATTTTTCCTTAGACAATATTATAAAGAGTAGTTAGTTTACCTGGGACTCCTGAGTTTTGATGGTGATATACTTTAGCTGTGTATTGAATTAAATAAGAACTTGCCTGGACTGCCTGTGTTGATTTCCAAAATTAAATTTCAAATGACTCTGGAACCACCCATTTCCAAGTTGTGTACTGTTTCAGTCTTTCCTTGGTGAGTTACTTAAAATTTTCACTCCAGCTATGGGAATAGATGTGTTACGTCTTCAGTTGGGTACAGAGGAAAGAATATTGACTCTGGAATCAAGAAACTAGCGTACGAATCCTTATTCTCATTTGCCTTACTTTGAGCAAGTCATTTAACCTCCATGAGCCCTAGTATTTCCATCTGTTAAATAGGGAATGATTCATAGCTACAATATGTACCACACAACATGGTTTTGAGCATTATATGGTATAATGTAGATGAAAGTGCCTTGTAAGTTGTTAGGAAGGGATATAAATGAAAGATACAATTATTTAGTATTTAATAATTAGAACAATAGCTGTGTTTGGCAGGTCTCTAAAATATCATAAATTTTCATAAGTTGTTGAAGGCGTTTGCTGGGATTTTAAAATTCCTGCCATTTTATAGAAACACTTCATGTATAATTTTCAAGTAATACAGGTTTTTAATGAATTAATTTTGTTAATGACTATATGTTTGTAAGTAAAACACCTTACAGTAATAAGGTACTGTGAAAAGGAAATGTCTTTTAATAAATGAAAGATCCATTCAGTCTCTTTATGTAGCACAGGCTGAAATACCAGCCGTCATATTAAATCTTAATCAGTAACAATGTGTCACTAATTACAAGAGCTGGTTTATATATTGGGTAAATTGCTGTTTGTAAACGTTGGATTATATTAACTAGCACTGCTAATTGCCAGCCACAGCCTAAGTGTAAGCTTTTCTGAAAGCTTCCATTAGTAGCTTGAAGTAGGCACTGCTGCCTAATATTTCAGTCAGTGAGGAAAGGCAGGTAATGACATTATGAATACATTTATAATGCAGGCCAATTTCTTCTAAAATGCGTGTAAGTATTATTACTTTACCAGGAGTCTGTGAAATATGATTTATTTAATGCATTCCAGCCCCCATAATATTAAGATATAATTGAGATGTGAAGTTTAAAAAATTGTATGCAGTCAGTATGGTACATGAATCATAGACTAAATTGCTTATAATTTTAAAGGCACTTAGGGGAATTGTGAAATTTATATAATGCATTCTTATGTTTGGGAAAGGTTATAAGAACAATAGTCCAGTTATTTTAGTATTTCAGTCCCCAAAATAGGACTTTTTGAGTTGCTGTTAAACCTAAGATAGCCGTATACATGAGCAAATCCAAATCTTTCTATGTCCAGTTCTCATTCACTACTTTTTGTGAGTTTTTTCTTTAAACCTCTCATATTTATCAAAGCAGTTGAGTGGTATATAATTTCT
This sequence comes from Rhinopithecus roxellana, assembly GCF_007565055.1. NCBI lineage: Eukaryota > Metazoa > Chordata > Mammalia > Primates > Cercopithecidae > Rhinopithecus > Rhinopithecus roxellana. The sequence continues at coordinate 60,352,587 of NC_044554.1, forward strand.
ATAAAGGCCATAATCTAGTTTTTATAAACTGTACAACTGAATGAATGACAACAACATAAATGTTGCCAGCATGTTTAAGAAGGGAATCAGTTAAATGGTACTTGGAATTTTGATGATTATTGCTTTGAAAAGACTGAAAATCACAGGTCTTGCTTTATAGTTTAATTACTTGCTTAACAATTGCTAGTGATTCACTAAATCACAAGGCTTCCAAACAAATAACATCAGTAACTCTGCCATGCCTGAGCAACTCCAATTTTCTTGACAATGGCTACCAAACTGTGTTTAGCCTAATATAAACTGTTAGTTTAACTGCAAGCAGTGGGGGCTTCAAGCATGCTATCGTTGAGATGCCAGCAAATTGAGCCCTTTGCCATTGGTGACACTTGTGTCAAGAGTAACTTTAGCATGTTTTATCAAGACCAGTTGGAGAAGCAAATATAGTAATTATCCACATCCTTTTTGGATATTAGGTTTAATAATAATGAGTGCTGTCCAGCTTTCCAGAGTTTCTAATTAATAATTGGATCTTAAGAACACAGCATGTGGTTTCTCACAGTTTGAATAAGATTGGGAAATAGGGCAAGCTTAAGGTCCTAGGTACTTTTATGGGCCTGATAGAAAAGGCAGCTTAAAAGAAGAACAAGTTGTAGGAAGACATTCAGGTGTGCTGGTGTGAAAATTTAATTTGTGCCTTTATTGACCTGTGCTCCCTGTCCTTGCTGTGTCTTAACGTTGTGGCATTTCCGTGAGTACACTGCTCTTCCTTCTTGTCCTTTGGTAATGGCAAGCTTTTGATTTCAAATGGACTCTTCCAGAATTAGATGAATTCCGCAGTTTTTACTTTGGTAGCAGCCACAGTCTTTTGCTCACTTGAAAATGATCTTATCCCCTGTTCTTTAGTACTTTATTGTTGACATAATGGAAAATAAGCATGTCAGACCTGCATTTAAGAGGGGACAATAATGCCTGTTACTTATTGGGTGCTTGCTCATACCGGGCACTATACTAACTCCATGTACATTCTTAAATTGTTAAATTGTTAAAGCATGCAGTGGTTGTATTCTTGTGCCTATGCAATGGTTAGAATGTCCCTTCTAAAACTCACCTCAAAATTTAATTGCCATTGTGAGAGTGGGCCTCTCAGAGCACTCATGAATGGAGTACTGCTGTTATCTCAGGTGTGAGCAGTTGTCCAGGCAGTGGCCTCCTGATGAAAGGATAAGTTTGACCCCCATCCTCTCTCTGTTTTGTGTGCTGACTTGCTCTTCTGCCTTCTGCCATGGGATGATGCAGCAAGAAAGTCCTCACCAAATGCCAAGCAGATGCTGGCGCTATGCCCTTGGACTTTGCAACCTCCAGAACCATGAGCTAAACAAACTTCTTTTCTTTACAAATTACCCAGTCTTTGGTATTCTGTTACAGCAGCAGAAATGGACTAAACACCCTATGATAGAAAGGAGGCTTAGAAAAGTAAAGTGATTTGTCTAGAGTCACTAGTCAGTTTGGCTCCAGACTCATGCTCTAGGCTTCTATGCCAAACCACCTCTTTAGTATAAATGTGTTCTCTTAGTGTAATTGTGAACATTACCAGTTCAGATATAGGCACTATATGAAATAGACCCTTCTTGGTATAGATGGATATTTATAAAATTTTTAAAAATTACATCCTGCAAGAATATATTTTACATCCTGACCCAGAGTACACACAGATTTTAATTCATACATATGAAGTAATACTGCTTGTGATTTATTGTTTTCTTCCTTCTTAAAGTTTCTATTTTATTGTGCTTTCATATTAAAAATGCTAGTATGATATGCTAAAATGATATAAGAGTCCAATAATAGGTAGTAACCTCCAGTTTGAAAAATCACTGAGAGTTAGTGCTGGCCTTGTGGGGTTCATGCGGCTGAGTGAAATCTGTGTTCCATTGGTTTTAGTTGTGCTCATGTGGTGCCTCAGGTACTTGTACTTCTAATTTTGTTAGTTTTCTAATTTTGTGAGGTCTTGAATAGGTTTTGCCAGTAGGCATTTGTGAGTGATTGGATTCTGAGGCAGGATTAATACTTTTCCCTAGGCTGTGAGAGTTTCTCTTTTGCCATTTCATCATGGTCCTTTGGGGGTTCAGTGGAGTTTGGATTACACGAGTATACTCACAACTAGAGGCTGCCTCCTTTTTTTTCTAAAGCTCTTTTATGCCAGGCATGTTCATTATGGCAACTGAAGGAAACTGAAGTACAAAAATGTTCTTTCTTCACTTGTATCTTTTTCATGATGTGCTGGACATAGTATAAGAAATGTGTTGTAAATAGAAATTGAGAAGATACAGAATAGTCTCAGTCTTTATCATCTTGTACCCATTGTCAGACCTACCAAAGTATTGGCTAAAAGGCTAGACTAAGGTTATTGCCCCACGTGTCTTTGTCTAGAATGAACTAGTGGTGTAGGAGCGGCATCACCTAGCACTGTCTTGAAATAAGGTGTCCATGTCATCTCATTCAATCCTTTTTGAGGAAGCAAACATTTGTTGAGTACCTACTGCATCATGGCCCTGTTTCAGGCTCTAGAGTTACAATGGGGAATGTGATACACAGGCCGCTGCTCTCTTGGAGCGTGTATTCTAGTGGGAAAGATAGTCGTTAAATATGAAAGCAACTAGGTATATAACTATATATTTGGTTTCAGAATCAGGTAAGCATATGAAGAACAGTGACGTGAGGTAAGATCATAGAGAACTGTGGACTGCAGCATTTCTCCTCTTATCTGTGTCCCACCCCATGGATTGTGAATTTCTCTAGGATATAGAAATCCTCCAAAGAGATCCTCAATGTGTGAGCCCAGGACCATGATAGGATTTTGATTTGTGAAAGGCCTGTAACTCAGTGAGAGGATGTTTCAAGGAATAGAATCAAATGTGGTGTCTAGAGCAGTGGCATTGGCATCACTTGGAAATTTATCACAAGTGGGACTTTCCAGCCTATCTTGGACCCCCTGAAGCAGAATCTGCAATTTAACAAGATCACCAGGTGAATCCTTAGGCAAATCAGAGTTTGGGAAGTACTCCTCTAGAGTAGTGGTTCTCTGCCTTGGCTGCTGTAGAGAGGGAGAGTTAGGTCCAGTAAGTCCCTGCCAGTGAAATGATATTTAGCTAGACCTTTAATCTGCCAGGGTGGAAATCATCAGGTGCCCCAGCTTTATTTACTTCTGCAGTGCCCATTAAGTTTAGGCTGAAGGCAAGGCAACTTATTCTGTACCTTTGACATCCACCCACAACCCAGATGGGCTAACTGAAACGAGTCCTCCATCCATCATTATTAAGAAATCCCACTGGCGCACTCTGGTCCTGTATGTGTGTCCCCAGGACCTGGCACATTGTCTCTTCTTCTGCCAGACATGAGAGCCCTTTTGCCAGTGAGCCCCTTTGCCCAGGGATTCTTTTCACCTCTCCTGTGCCTGAGTGTGTAATAAACCTTTCTGTTATGTACTATCATTGGATCAGGTGACATCTAGTTTTTTTAATGGTGTGTTTTGTTATTGAGTACATTTATGGTATTAGGGGTACCCAGTTGTGGGCTAAATCAGATCTTTAACAGAAATCTTGGTTCTCAGACATCACCCCCAACCAGTGAAATCAGCATCTCTGCCAATTGGGACCTAGTATTTTTCAAAACTCTCCAGTGATTCCAAAAGGCAGCTGAGATAGAGGGAAAATCTATTTTATGTTACTAGGGCCATAGAACATTTTAGAAGAGCCTTATGATAACGTCTGGCTGATGTTTTGCACATCGTCACTGAAATACACACTTCTCTTGATGTGTATGGCATGCTGAGCACACCATCAGAAATCACGTGACCCCTTACAAAACTATGGCAGAACTGACAGCAGCAGAGCAGAGTAACCAGAGTTAAATTTGAGTCACCATAATGGGATTACCGTTAGATTCTGTGGAAAATATGTTACAACAAATGTGACTCAATTGATAAGTGAAAATTGCATTTTGCCCTTGATGAAAAATAACTGTTCTGTTTAACGTTCAGGATGTTTTTGCCTGTTGTTTTCACCTAACTCAGGACGGAATCTCCTTAACAAATGTATGAAACTGGTCGAGACCTCGGTTTTCCATCTGAATCTGAAAGTGACCCTTGTTGTTTAAAACTTCATACTCTGGACAGTCTTTTTGTGTCAGCCTTGCTTTTTGCCATTTGCTTTTTCAGATGACACAAAACAGACAAGATCAGCTGGGAGCGCTTCAAAGTCAGCTCTAAATGGAATTAAGAGAAGGTATTCTGAGGCAGGAAATAGTTGCTAGATGAAGGGCCTCACAGGGAATGATTTTGAGGTCCTTAGATTTTATGACGTTGGATAAGTCAGGGCTCTGAGTCATGGTTTAGAAGAGCTCAGGTGAAAAAATTTAAAGGAGGTCCCTACAATTTTGTAGGATGTAAAAACGAGAAAATTTAGCAAAAAAGGTTTATGTGCTAATAATGAGCCTGATTTGAAATATTGTCCTTCCAGCACTTTGATATGTGTCTATCAGTGGTCTGCCTTTGACGTGAAGGCCCTGTGTGTGGCGGCTTAACTTGTGAATCCTCACTAAAGGGGAACAGTGGGAGACGGCAGCCTCAGCGTGCATGGATGGCAGTGATTGGCTGGCAAGTTGTGGAGGCCAATAAACAGTGCCTTCCAGGGTAGAGACCTAGGGAAGCGCCTTGTTTTTGCTTTGTCTTAGTGTCTGCATGTGTTTGACAAGTGAACAATAAAATGTGCTGTTTGATTCCACACTGTCTTGATTCTTTTCTGTGTCCCTCCTGCAATCTTTCTTTTTCATGTCACATTACATGCGGCTCTTTTCACCTCTGTCTCCTGACCCTAAGTGCTAGCGTTCATTGGTCCCTCTCACCCAGGATGTGCTCTAATTGGCAGAACTATAACCTGGTAGCAGCAGTTCACTATTTTAGTTTCCTAATTGGTGTCAGGGGCTACTGGCAGAGCCCAGCTATGTTGGATTGATTGATAGATCGGCTGCTGTGAGTGTCAGGCTTCTGTCTGACCAACAGGTTTATTGCTTTTGAAACTAAAAATTAATATGTTAAATATATCCTGCAGTGTCCATCGTGAGTCTGAAAAAAAAATCAGCTATTCATCATTCAGGAGCACTTTCAATGTTACCTGAAGGTCCCTTGGGTTTGCAACTCAAAATTTTGTTCTATTTCTGCCTCACAGCTGGCTGTTTTCTTGCTTTCATGATGCAGTGTAAAGCTGCATTATATTTCCCACCGCCTGCTGCACAGTGGGTTTCTTCTTTTCAGAAGTAATGCAGACAGGGTGTTAAATGTGTGTGTCGGTGGTAGGGGGAGGGGAGGCAGCATTGAACCCATTCTTCCTACAGAACTTAAAATTTACAAGGTCATTTACATTAGTCAGTGAGAGTGTAGATAGTTATATTAATGTTGAATCAGAAAGAAAAATGATACAACTTCTTTTTCAAGAGCTGTTTCATTTAATTGACATTTGTATTGAAGATGTAACTTAGCATTTAAGCATCTGAGTAATCATCTAATATAATGATTAGTTTACCCATGTTAATGCCTAAAGTTATACGGAAGGCTCAAGAATACTGCATTTTAAAGTCTAGTTTTAATACTTTGATTAGCGCCTTATTTTCTAGTATAAGAAAACAATACGGTGACCTTAATGAGATCAGCTATTACCAGTGAGCAAACCACTTTCATGTTTTTGTTGCTTCTAGTTCCTGTAGAAAAGTACTTAATCATTTATAGCAATTTTTCTTTTGTAGAAAGATAAGTTTGGGTCAGTCTTCAACAAACATTATGCAAAATATCTTGATAATAGTACTGTCTTATATTTGTTTGCGTTGTAGTGGTTTTCCAAATAACTTTTATATATGTTATCTCATGTGGTCCTTAGAAAAATTCAAAGTTAATAATTATTATTTAACATTTATTGATGAGGGGAATGCGGATCAAAAAGTTAAGTAACTGGATGGAAATCACTGCTGCAACATATGTGAGTTGATCGTGACTTGATCCCTACTTGTCACTCTTGTTACTCCACTTCTGGAGTTTTTCCACAATAGTATGCTGCCCTCTATGTGGTGAGTGCTATATTAGTGCTTCTGGGGTTACAAAGCAACCTCAAAACTTGAACTCTCTTGGGTCTTAAATTCTAGTTAGAAGACTGATACCTGCATAGAGATAGAAACACAAAGTGCTAAAGGGCTGAGTAATTCAAGCCCTGGACATGGGACTGGGCCATGGGGTGAATGAGGAGAAAACCTGGTACAGTGTCTTAGAGTGAGTGTCGGAGCTGCAAGGGACATAGGGATTTGAAATGTGTCTGGCATTCAGCCTGAGAGAACAGCTGGATCGAAAAGGTATAGCAATGGGAGAACATGGGTTCAACTTTAGGATGCTGAGTAACTTAATGTTGGTAGAACGTAGGGTGCTGGGGTGAGGGAGGGCTGTTAACAGGAAAGGTGTGGAGGGTAGAGAACAGCTCAACTGCCTCTGTTGGAAGTGTTGCTGGGCAAAAGGGTAGGGGAGAAGAAAGGGTGAAATATGTTAGAAATGTGGTACAACCCTCCAAACAAGTGGAAACACTCTGCATTCGGGGATTGTTCATGGGAATTCAAATGATGGATTATATGTGAGAGACATTGCTGAGGTTGGGAATAAAATTAAGAGTGGGGGCAGGAGGCAGTGGCTCATGCCTGTATTCCCAGCACTTTGGGAGGCTGAGGTGGGCGGATTGCCTGAGGTCAGGAGTTCGAGACCAGTCTGGCCAACATGGTGAAAGCCACTCTCTACTAAAAACGCAAAAAAAAAATTAGCCAGACTTGGTGGCATGCCCCTGTAATCCCAGCTACTCAGGAGGCTGAGGCAGGGGAATTGCCTGAACCAGGGAGGTGGAGGTTGCAGTGAGCAGAGATCGCGCCACTGCACTCCAGCCTGGGCAACAGAGTGAGACTCTGTCTCAAAAAAAAAAAAAAAAAAGAGTGGGAGGTTAAGAAGGAGGAAGTGAGTTAGGCAACACTAAAGCTTACTCCGGCTTGAAGACTGATAAGAATCATATTTCTGTTTAAGATTTCTGTCATTTAGGTTTATTATTGAACCAACAAACAAGCAATTGCAAGGGTATGTAATGAGTTTAGGACCCAAGTGACTGGATGAGGCTTTCTCTTGCCTTAGTTTCTCACAGAGTAAATCCAAAATTCTGTTGTCATTACAGCCATCATGCAGGAAATAATATGCCATATTCATGGCAATCAGAACCATAGGTTCTCTGACCTTCATATGTTAAGCTGAGGAAAGAGGCCTATCAGCTCTCCCTTTACCATAAGCGAAAGCTTCCTGTGCCCACTCATGAATTCTTCTCTTCCTGTCAATCTGGGCCCACCATAGCCCTAGTCATGTAGTATGCCATGAAGTAAAAGATGACTGCAATGTGGAGCTCAGTGACTAGCAAGATATTGACAGCTTTAGATTGGGTTAAGGACAAGTTATGTTTCATATTGCTGTATTTGAGGTCCCTTCAAGATATCCTTGTAGCTGTGTTCATTAAATAAGTTGGAAACATATGTCTGGAACTGGGGAGAGCAGCCAGGAATAGAGAGATATGGGAATCCTTCTCAAAGTGATGAAGCTCTGGGAATGAGTGAGATTGCCAAGAAATAGTATGTGGAGAGAAGAAAGAAGACAAAGGCAGAATTTTGGAGAATACCAACCTGTAAAGCAGCAGGTTGAGAAAGAGTTGCATCGGAGACTATGCAGGAGCCATCTGCAAGGCAGAGGGAGGATGAACCATGCGTGTTCAAACAGCCAACAAAAGAGAGAGAGAGAGAGTCAAGAAGTGAGGGGTCTGTCAGAGGTGAAGTTTCCAGAGGCGGCCAGTGAAATGAGCCTCAGTGAGAAACCTGTTGAACCATTAGTTACTATCCCTTTGTAACGTACATAATAAAAAATAGTGTTGAAATCAGAACCCAGGTTTCAGGTGATTAAAAAAGAGGAAAAAAGGGAATAGCCAAGGTAGTTATTATTCTGTGAAGATTTTAAGCTTTGAAAGAAAGGTGATAAAGATTATGTACCTTAAAGAAGTAGCAGTTTTTTTGGGTGGTTTTTCTTTAAAGGTATTATGTTTGAGAGTCGAGGGAAAGAAGCCAATGGCAAGAGAAGGATCAAAAATGTAAGAAAGAGGTGATAATAAGTTGATGTAGCAAAATCGCAGGATTTGGGGAGGGAATAGGTTCAAGGGTAGAAATAGTCCTTGGAAAGCGAAAAAGAACCCTGCTTCAGGGTAAGAGACAGAGAAAAGCAAGGATGACCTGAGCAAATTTAAAAGGGAGGGAGGATTCCTCCTGAATGGCATCCATTTTCTCAATTAATGGATTTATTGATATTTTGTGTTCTTCTGTTAATGCTGAGTCCATTTATTCTTTTTTTTTTTTTGACAGAGTCTTGCTCTGTTGCTCTGCCTGGAGTGCAGTGATGTGATCTTGGCTCACTGCAACCTCTGTCTCCCAGGTTCAAGTGATTCTCCTGCTTCAGCCTCTCCAGTAGCTGGGATTACAGGCATGCACCACCTTGCCTGGCTAATTTTTGTATATTTAGTAGAGACAGGGTTTCACTATGTTAACCAGGCTGGTCTCGAACTCCTGACCTCAGGTGATCCACCCACCTTGGCCTCCCGAAGTGCTGGGATTATAGGCGTGAGCCACCTCACCTGGCCCCGTTTATTCTTTAGAGTAGGAGGCTAAGACAGCCCAAGGTGTACACGGTCAGATAAGACGCTTGTGATACAATTCTATTCTGGTAACCTAAGAAGTGCATCTTCATTGCTAATCAGATATTGATATTGCTTCCCTGACTGAATTGGCCCATTCCTGGCACATCTTTCCTAACTTCAGCATTCACCCAGGCCTCATAGAGTTTTTTCACTTTTTATCCTTTATCCATGATGTCACTCTCTTCATGTTACAGGTCTTGGCTGGCCTGTCCTCTTCCTCATTCTGCCTAGGAAGATGGTATTCCCTCTGAATCAGACGTGGACTCCAGCCTCCAACTAGAGTCCCCAGCCTACTCTTTAGCTGGGGCTTAGTGGACTCTCTTCTGGAACCTGGCCCGGTTCTGTGCCATGATGAGAGAATGAGGCTGGGGTTGCCTTATGGGTTCTATTTCACAACTACATAAATCAGGTTTTTTTTGTATGAATAAATGAATATGTTAGGAGATCCTTCAGGGTAAAGATGTCTTTGGGAGTAGGTTGAGATACTTTGTAGGTAAGATGGTCCCTTTTAAAAAATTAAAAGGAAGTCTTAAAGATGTCTGACAGGTTTGTTTTCTGTAAGGTTAGTTTTTTCTTGCTGAAACCTACTTATGAATCCTAAGATTGTGTGCCTCCAGTGCCTGTGAAATCTGTTCTGACTTTCTGACAGTGGAAATGGACATCTAGTTCCAAGAATAGGCTTAAATTAAAGATTGTCAATTTTAAACAGTTTAATAGATATGTAAGGAATAGAGCTATTTTAACAGTGTCTTTCATTTTTTGAAAACTAACACATGCTTTAGAAATTCAAGCTGTTTTTAACCAGTTGCTTCCATCTAACTTAACAGCAGCTGTTGCACAGTATTATAAAGGGCCTGGGCGAGGTACAGTGTTGAAAACTTGGTGAGTCTGAGATTTGTTACATATTTTATCAAGTTACCTGCTGTCCCTACAGTTACAGATATGCTAGATTGTTTGATGTCTACTTTTCTGGATGAGGAGCAGATCTGGTTGATGGCTGTTGAGAAATTAGGAATGCATGCAGAGGTTCCAGGGACTTGGTGTGTATATTCAAAGAAAAGGTACTTTCTCATTTAGCTTCTTGTGCTTAACAAACACAGCTAAGGAAGGAACCAGAAGCAGTAGTAGTTGGTAGAAAATTTATGGTTTTCAGCGAAACCACTTTCTATACTGCATTTTGGGCAGCGAGCTAATATGTATTTTGTGGACTTGTTACAGTGGGCTCTTAACTGTTTGTGGTTGTAATCTGGGGGCGTGGGTTTCTATGTAATCTTTATGAAGAAATTGCAATAGCCTATGCTTCCTAAAGTTCCCTTGGACTTTGAATTCTACTCATAGCTGTATTCCACAATAGAGAGCTGCTCATAAAAAGGCATCTCAGTAGAGATTCTTGATAACTAGGATGGATTCTGATGTTTTGTTAAAACGAAAATACCTATACAGTTACCCCTCTGTATCCATGGGTTTTGCATTTTTAAATTCACCCATACATGGATTTAAAATATTTTGGGGGAAAAACTTAACAATACAACAACAAAAAATACACATTAAAAACAATACAGTGTAAACAGTTATTTACATAGCATTTACATTGTATTAGGTATAAGTACTCTAGAATTGATTTAAAGTATATGGGAATATGTGCATAGGTTGTTTACAAATATGATGCCGTTTCATACGAGGGACTTGACCATCTGTGGACTTTGGTATCTAAAGGGGGTCCTGGAACCAATCCTCAGCAGATACCAGGGGAAGACTGTATATCAAAAGCGCAGCTTACAGAATGCAATTATGTACATTATCTCATTTGCACCTCACACATTCCTTTTACGGATAGCATACTTCCTTTTCAGTCTCTAGACTCTCCATGTGCAGTCTCGTCCACACCCAGCAGGCCATCAGATCTCAGCCATCAGATACAAACTAGCAGCTCCAGGATCTATATTCTTATGCTGTACTTTTCAACATGTAACTCTGAACTAGTCTTCCTTCCCACTGTCAGCTTCTTCGGAAACTGGTGTTCTCTTTCTCAGTGATTGAGACTGCCATCTCTGTCTGAAATCTAGCTATCCTCCTTGCTACCCCTCTACCCCTTTCCAAACTCTACTGATACCAGTAACTTACAAGTTGGGATTCCAAACTTGCTGTCTCAGACATTGTTCTGGCCTTCATTTGGCCTGTACTGCTTCAAGCATATCCCAACTAGTCTACTTGCCTCTGTGTTCCACATTGCCTCTGGAATGGTGTATCTGATTCCTACGCAAGAAACCCCGTGGTAGCTTGCCGTGATCTTCAGCTAAATCTGGCACTTCAGAGTGGTAGATGGCTCATCCTCATAGTCTGCCTTGCTTGCTTTTGCTGCTTCATCTCTGACCATTTTTCTAGGTATAGCTTGGACTTCACCTCCCTGAACCATTGGTAGGTGCTGAACCTACTGTGGTCTTTTAGGCTGCCATCCCTCCATGCTTTAATACCTTTCCTTGTGAATATACATTTGCATTTTCTCCCATCCCCAACTCGTTTGTGAGGCTTATCTTTTGGAAACATTTTCGTTATGAAGTTTGTTGGTACTCTGTGTTTGTGCTCCACTTCTCCAGTGGACAGCAGGCTCTTAGAGGACAAGTGCGATGTGGTATTCCTCTGTTTTTCTAGCTGGGATATACACTTGTATTATAGCTGGGGTATAAATATACGTGTGTGACGAACGCTTGCTGAACATCGTACAGATCTGAGTTCGCACATATATTAAATTACTAAATGTAAGTAAGACAAACTAAATAAAAACCTTACATTACTGTCCTGAAGGTGTAACTTGGGATGGGGTGGGGAACCATGTCCCGTGTAGATAAGGCATTTAATTAAATGCAATTTTAACGTTGAAAGTTGGCACCTAGACAAATTTTTACTCCCAACATTTACATCTTAAAAAGTAGTAAACGTTGCTGGAAAGTGGTAGTGAAACTTGTGTCATTTTGAAATAAATTCTGGAGTCACAGTAGTACCGGGTTAATGCATGATGTATCAGTGGCTTGTACTTGCAGCTTTGCACTATAATCAGGTTCTTTAAAATTAGTCTTACTTAAATGAGAAACTGTCTCATCCTTTTTTTTTTTTTTCTTTTTTCTTTTTTTTTTTTTTTAAATAAGAACCTCTCCCTTTTCTAATGGGGACAGCATCCTTTTCCTACCATTTCTCCCACCCCTACTTCATTATTGGTATTATCTTATAAGGATTGTTTTGTGTTTTGAGAATTTATTTTTTCCTCAAAGCTCCCCCCACCTATTTCCTCCAAACAGATAGAATTCAAAGAAAGAATAGCCCTTCTTTCATCCATTATAAATGATTTTTCATTTGAGCATGTCATTTTGCTTTTTTGTTCCAATGGAGATCAAAGGGATACAGGTTCACCCCCAGTGTTCAGCAGTTCTTTTCAGTTCTGGACCTTAAAGAAATGGGATCTGGTTGAATTTGTTGCAGCCTTAGATCTCTCTCCAGGCATGTGGCACTCAGATGCTGGGTGTTACTGCACGCCAAATGCTGTGTGTGTGTGTGTGTGTGTGTTTTAAGACAGAGAAAGAGCTGGAAATTTGGTGTTCATACGTTTTGATGCATGGCCCAAAGATACACATCTTAAAGGAATGTATTTGTATTGAAATATTACTTGTCTCTATTTCAGCTGAGTGGGGAGTCCTTTAAAGATCCCTGTCTGAGAATACCTGCCCCGCAGTTTGAACTCTGGAATCATAAAAATTTCGAATGGATATTCTGTAGTTGCTAGGCTTTACAGAAAAAGAGGTTTAAAAAACAATATTTTAATTCTTTACTATGACCAGAACCAGTGAGACCCTTTTAAATGAACTCTTGGTGGTTTGTAGTCTCAATTTCAAGTTGTGGTAGGGCAAGATGAGGAAAGATTAATTTTTACCTATACTTAAAACCAAGAATAATGAATTGGACTTTAATTGTGAGACACTGACACGTTAATAAATTAAAAATAATTGACCTTTTTTTAATACCCTGCTTTGTTCTTCAGTCTGTGATTTATGTATGTCATACTATTATTGTGAAATTAGTGTGAGATGTCAGGCCAAAACTGTACCACTACTGTTTGATCATTATTAGTCTTCAAAATTTCCATAAGATGCATTTCATATTTCACTATGCAGGCCTCTCTCATTCCTAGTCTCATCATTGTCACCTAATCTTATCCTTCTGACTGATCTTACTCTCATGGAAATGCCAAAATTTCTTTTGCCTCCCATTCCTTATTTCTCCAGCTGTGGTCAAAGTCCCATTTTTCTTCTAGTTGAATTGAATGTCTACTCCAAGATTTATAAGTCAAATGTTATTCTTATGGTTCTGATGAATTGCATAGTTTATTACTGTTGTCTACAAAGGAATGTAATATTCTCTAAAAATCTAAGACTCCATTCACTTATTGCATAGAGCTAATAAATTATTTAAACAATTCATCTGTGTGTTAATTTTTGTGCTTTATCTTTCTCATTCCTTCTCTAAATCAAGTTGAACTTCCATATATCTGTTTCTTTTTAATGTTAGGATAGCAAAGTGTTTACATAAGGCACAAGGTTTTTAGGGACTAAAGGCCAAAAATATTTCTGGCTGCTGGGAAATCAGATTGGTGGTGGGGTCTATCTTCAAGTCTATTTCCCATTGACAAGGCATATTTGAAAAAATATGTTTATTTGGATTTAGAACTTGGGTTTTGATTTGTTGTCCTATTTTATGAGTAATTTTATGGCTGAGGATCTGAAGGTACATTAGAATCCTCAGATAAACGCTCAGATGTGTAAACTGATAGCCCTCTTGCTATGAATTTTTTTAAAAAAACCTTATTCAACATAACTACTATATTCCAGCTGGTTGTAAGTCCCAAAAGTCTGGTCATTGTATAAATGGAATTATTTTTATTTTCTTCCCTGTGAATATTTGGCATATTTACTTTTATCTATGTCTAATCTTATCTCTTATCCATATGGAAAGGCGAGTTTGAAGTGTCCAGTCACACAAATCTGTCTGTCTATAAATAGACAGCCATACTTTATCCAACTGTGCTGAAACATGAAGACATTTAAAACCAACTGAAATATCAACCCAACTTCCGAAAAAGGACTATTCATGTAAATATTGGTTTTTGAATCTGAATTAAAAAATTATTAGAATGGTCTATTGGTGTATTTGAATTTTGATCAATTTTGGTTGGAATTTCAGTCAAGTTTATTATGACATTGTTGTGATAATATATTTTGTGATATATATTTGGAAGGTATATGCTTTGTGCCTATTAGAGCAAGACAATATTCTGGTTGTCTTGAATTTCTATTTTAAGTGACTCTTTCATTCTGGTGTTCCTTCTTGACCATTTTTCAGATCCTGCATGTTGGGGAATGAGTAGTTTTTCACATGATGATTTTACATGTAAGTTTTAATGCTCTGCACAATCTTGGATGGATAGGTTTGATGAATCAACATCATTTGGAATGGTGTTTCCTGATTTAGAAAAGTAAGAAGTAGTTGCTTTGCTTGTTGGTTGCCCCATACTTGAAATACAGGGTAGCTATTTGTAAGTAAACCTAAGACAAAGTTGGGAGTCTTAACTGTGGCTAAACCCTGAGAGTGAATAAAACTCTATAAAAATTGGTTAACCCACTTGGATTATGAAGTCAAATAATCAGAATAGCTTCTTGCCCAAGTGGGAAGTATGACTTACGCCTTTCAAAGTCACAATGGACATTTTGATCAAAGTTTAAGTATATCAACAGTACCTGCTAGTAAGTTTGCTTTAAAAAAAAAAGGTATAGAGAGGAAGAGAAACGGATACAATATCGAGGCCTCTTTTAATGAGTAGGCAGAATATGGGATATGGACCTGGCCTGGACTCACATGAGTGAGTTGCACTGCAGTGGGATGTTGGCAGTTTTTAAAACTCTGGTATTCTATTTTGTGTTTGGGATTTGGAGATGGTGAACTGAATACTGATGATTAATGAGCACAGGGATTAGTGGTGATATTAGTAATTTTGCTTGGGACAAGTCATATTTAATGCTTACGAACAGATTTTTGAGGCAGGAGAGGTTTGGTCAATCCCCTTCTTCCTTCTTAAGGGTCCAGTGCTTGTGCTGTACCCACCCTTTGTCTTCATGTCTACCCATGGGCTTCAGGCATCTTCCCAGGCACGCCTATGCTTACCTGAAGCCATTACCTCCTTTTCCACGTCCCACCTCCTCCCTACCAAGCTAGGAACAGTTTTTTTCCTTTACTCGGTCCATTTCTCTTTGTGAGCTTAAGAAAACTGGTCAAGTCTAGCTCAGCTATCCATCACATCAAGGACAAGCTGTAGAAGTGAGGCAGCTCTTCTCTGCGCTTCTTGTATACTGTTTCTAGCTGTGGATCTTTGGGTAGTCATTTGCTCTTGTTAAGTCTTTCTTTCCTCCTCTGAATAGAGATGTGGCATAACAGGAAGATGTCTCAAGTCCTCTGAAAGTATAAATTCTTTGTTTATGGAAATCATGAGTTCTGTAGGGAAATTAGACTTCTCACCAGCCCAGTGTCATCATCCTCTGAGACTTGGTGATAAGAAGTGCCCTCAGGCTTTGCAGGCTGCCTTAGGACCATTTTCAAATGGAAAAATACATTCAGAATTCCAAACACTTGCCTTAGAATTTAGTCCTCAGAAAATGACTTGATCATGTTTTGTGTTTTATTGTTGTTGTTGTTGTTGTGTGTGTCATATATTTCTGTTTTGTATTTAATAAAGGTCTCAAGCTCTTCTTTATTTCAGTATATTTACCTGTAAATTGGGATTTTTGATACTTGCTTCAAATAAATATTGGGTTTATTTGCTGTTTACTTTTAGGATGAGCCTAATATGCAGAGACTTGCATATTATTAATCTTATTACTTTGAGAAAGAACTGTTTCAAGGGGTGAATACTGAAACTTGTCCCAGTACTTGGAGTTTTCTTGCTTTTATTACATTTCCTAAATGAAATTTCAGAGCCTGGAGGAAAGTAGTGGTGTAAGTATATTTCAAGAATATCTAATTGGTTTGAATTCTTTGGTAGAGAGAAATTTATAAAATTATAGTATCATTATGAGTGTAGTTTAACTTTTTGCTTAATGTATATATAGACCCTCGAATCTTTTTTATATTGTACTCATAATTTACTCAAATATAATAAAAGAGCTAAAGTATTGTTCAGTTTACATATATCAGTATTTTCCCTCTCTTGTTCTATACTTAATGATAGTCCATGGGTTTTGCTTCTTCCTGGTGGTGATTTATCTTGAGGAAATGGGGCATGATAGCTGGAAAATAACTTCTATCAATTGCCATTTTACTCAAAGCAATGCCCGTTACTGTACTCCTTCCCCAGCCAGTACTGTAGGTAAGTGGACAGAAAATAAGTGATGTTTACAATTATCAACTAAGAAGTTGAGCTGTTTCAGGAGGTAAGGTTTGCTGTTTTCATTATAAATTATAAGGCCAGGTTTTTTTTTAAGGCAGTCTGTAGATAGTTTTTTCTTTGATCTGAGACTACTTAAAAAATACAGATACATATAAACAATACAATAATTAAGTGAACAATGATTACATTCTTATTTTGAGGCATAGCAAGCCTGTGATTCTAAGTGAAGTACCAAGCACCTGAACTTGTATTGGATGGGCCATTTGTTTACTTGCTTCTAAAACACACAAAAGCATTCTGTCAGCATCTGGAACCTTCATGACTATTTTTGCTTTTTCATGACGATGGAGTAAGCAAATAAACAATAATAAATAAAACAAGTTGAGGCAATATTTACATTGTGTGTGTTTGGTCATTCAGCGAATGAATAGTATATTTAAATCATCTTTTTCTATGATTTTTGGGAGGACTTGCATGTCAGATAAGCATCTCCCTTGTTTTGCTATTTATTTTCTTCCCCAAAGTGTTAGGAGAGCTAGGTTTTCTAGTTTTTGTTTGTTTGTTTAAGCACCATATTCTCTATTAGAGCAGGGGCCAGCTAACTTTTTCTGTGAAGGACCAGGTAGTAAATATTTTAGGCTTTGCCTGCCATGGGTTCTCTTGCAATGCTTATCTCTGTCATTGTAGCGTGAAATCAGCGACAGACAATGAATAACGAATGGATAGGCTGTGTTCCAATAAAACTTTATTTCCAAAAGGCAACATTTGGGCCATAGTTTGTTGATGCCAGCATTAGAGTGACAATTCTTGTTCCTTGTGTATTTATTTATACAACCCTGCTCCATGGACTACTCATGTTATGATAAAGGGGTAGAGAAGGGCATGATGACAGTGTGCGTTCCCAGTGTGCTGGCTGTGGCCCTACACCTTTTTCTCTCACTTAAGAAAACATCCCAGAAACCCAAGAAGTGAAGAGCATTTTCCCCCAGGGAAAACCTTGAATTATGTAACATGTAAATCCATGGGAATCTTCAGCACTTTATTATTAGCATCAGATTTTTTTGTCAGACTCCTCACAGCTTTCCAACATACACCAGCTTGTAGTTATATGGTCTTTTAGAAGTGATGTTAGAGGGCTAGTCATTTGGAGTTAATGGTTTGGGTCCAAGGAACACAGTCATCAAAGCTGAAGCCAGACAAGACATCTTTGCTCATCCAGTAGTGTATGCATGGGCCACTCAAAACTTAGTGTACACAAAAGACTCACATTTGTTGTTTATAGAGGCGTGTGACTAAACTGAGCCCAACAGCAGTATGCCTTATGTTTCATATTCTTAGATCTTTTCCTGTCTCTATCTCTTGCAAGCTAGAATTACTACAGATGTTGAAAACATTTGACTGGATTTAGCCAAGTTGAAAGCATATTTTATAGTATTTTGGTAAGGGAGTTAGATCAACTTGTTGTAGATTACTATTTGGTCAAGGAAAGGCAGACAATTGACGTGGGGTCTTCTAAGAATAAACCCAACTATATAGGATTAGAGTAAAATTAATGATGATGATGATTCAGTTACAGTACAGACTCTTATCTGACCTTCACAGAATCCACCTGGTGGAGAAAACAGCTTCCCATTCCCTCATAAGACTTGCTTTGCAGTGTCCATGGCACATTGATGCTCATCCCTGGTAGACTTTCTGACGCTCCTGTGCGTTTCTTATCTGTTAAGTCAGCTCCTTACCAAGAGTGAGTTGTACTTGCTTATTCACCTATTTGCCAGTGGTTTCTATTACATAATTTTATTAAATGTCATGTCAGCTGTAGCTGTTTCTATGAAAAATAAGCAGAGTGCTTTGGGAAGACTTGTAAAGGTGATTTACTTAAAAACTTGCTCTTGAATTAGGTATAGGCAAGGAAACGGTGGAGGATTAGGGGGAAATCTAGAAGGGTTCTGCACTCAGATTGAGTCTTTTAAGTCGTTTAGTTCTTACTGACCTTTAAAGAAAACAGCTGAAAATGTAAATAATCTGTTAATGAAGGATTCCAGAGAACTCAGCAGAGCCATACTGGTGGAAAAGGGCTGATTCTCATATGAGACAATTGGGAAATAATTTTTACTTAGATATTTTATTACAACTTTATTGTGAAGTACATACGTATATTTTTAACTGTTGTTCACTTACTGGTCTTGATTGTATCTGAGTGTTTCACAAATACGTCATGCACTGTGCCAGAGCTTTACCCAAACTCTCTTATTTAATTCTCCGAGCAGCCCATTGAGGAGGATCCAATGGTTAGCTTCATTTTACTGATGGGGAATCTAAAGCTTGGGTAGCCCATGAAGTCTTCCCAAGGTCCTAAAGCAAGTAAATGCTACATCTGAGATTCAGTTTCCTTCTCTCCCTAATTATATAATCCCCCTGCCAGCAGCCAACTCAGGACTTTTCAATGCTATAGATTTTTTTTGAATACAGTGGTAGGTGAGATCTTAACTCATTATGAATTGCTAAGCCAGTCTTTATTAGAATCAAACCTGGGGATTGTCACAGAATGAATTAGCTCTAGTTTAGTGCAGAGAATATAGACAAAATGACTTAAATCTTCACCATGTTGTCCCTATGTCTTTTCTTTTCTGCATTCTGATCTTTTTTGTTTGCTCACATACCCGCTTGGAATGGGTATATTGTTTTTACCTCTTAAAAATGCTTTTAGGTATATAATTTGATGCTCAAAATATGAGTAATAGGGCAGGTCTTTTAAGCTCCATTTTTTTAGATGAAGAAACTAAGGTTCAAAAATTTAAATGAACCACAAGAGTTTAGAGTTTAAATATATAGGAAAGATCCATATCGCAGCTGAAAAGTTGAATAAAGAAATGTTTGGCTGTGTAATACAGATATTGAGTTAAAAGAGGAGAAGGTTGAGGGATTTTACTTCTTCCTACTATGTGTAGAAGTATGATATAGAGGATTATGACAGGCTCTTTTCTAGTTACGTCTGAGTGTGGGATTACTTTTTTTTTTTTTAAGAATTCAATTTCAGCAGAAGGGATTTAGTTTAAAGATGGGAACTAGTTCCCCCTTAGATGGAAAGTCTGTTGGTTAATCTTTTCCATAGGGTTGTACAGAACAGTTTTAGATTCTGTCCAGATTCAGAATAATAAACTAGCCAGCAAGGTCCAAAGTTCTACCATTGTATCCAATGGTTGTAATTTTTAAAAACAACAATGCAGTCATAAACTTGGATTCAGTCTGTAACATTTGCATGCACTCAGACTTTATTATAAATACAGTAATCTTCCCTTACCCACTGAGGATTCCTTCCAAGACCCCCCGTGGATGCCTGAAATGCAGATGGTACCAAACCCTCTATATGTAATTTTTTCCATACATACATACTATGATAAATTTTAATTTATAAATTAGGGATAGTAGCCAGGCATGGTGGTTCACACCTATAATCCCAGTACTTTGGGAGGCTGAGGTGGGAGGACTGCTTGAGTCCCAGGCGTATGAGACCAGCCTGGACAATATAGAGAGACCCCATCTCTACCAAAAGTAAAATTAGCTGGGCATGGTGGTGCACACTGGTGGTCCCAGCTACTCAGGAGGCTGAGGTGGGAGGATCACTTGCAGCCCAGGCGGTTGAGGCTACAGTAAGCCCTGATTGCACCACTGCACTCCAACCTGAGTGATAGAGTGAGACCTTGTCTTTTTAAAAAAGGCATAGTAAGAGATTAATAGCAATAACTAATAATAAATTAGAACACTTATAACAATATACTCTAATAAAACTTATGTGAATGTCATCTCTCTCACTCAATATCTTATTGTACAATACTCACTTATTTTCAGACTATGGTTGACCCTCGGATAAAGGAGTAACTACTGTAATTTTCTACCATGTTCTTTACATTCTAGAGCAAAAAAAAAGGATGGTGATATGAAGCAAAGTATTTAGGTAAAAAGAGGCTTCTCAAGAAGATTTCTCTTATATCAGTTTGTAATATTTCCTACTGAGCAATTTAGTTATATTTCTAATTCTCTGAAAGAGCACTTTCATGGTAGACCCAGACAACAGTAAACGAATTAGGACGAAGAGTGGAACTACACAGAATGGATTTAAAATTAGTAGCGTGGATTTAAAAAATCAAAATGGAATTCATAGATGAGAAGGGTTATTTAACCAGATCATTGGGAAGTAATTAGAAAAACAGACAGGCAGTAGACACAAGAAACTTGGAAATCTACCTTCAGTGGGGAGGCATAGTCGTTTGCTGAACTGTACACCCATATGTGTTGCTTCTGCAGTGTGTGATCCCAGAACAACAATGCTCATTTTGCTTTACAAAGAAAAAAAAAAAAAAAACAGAAAGTTTGATTAAAAAAAAAAAAACAAAAACAAAACTCACCACAAAGCACCAACCATATCATGTCCTTAGTACCCACTGATCCCTGAGTTCACAAAGTTAAATTTTTTTTTTTTTTTTGAGACGGAGTCTTGCTCTGCCGCCCAGGCTGGAGTGCAGTGGCCGGCTCTCAGCTCACTGCAAGCTCCGCCTCCCGGGTTTACGCCATTCTCCTGTCTCAGCCTCCCGAGTAGCTGGGACTACAGGCGCCCGCCTCGTCGCCCGGCTGGTTTTTTGTATTTTTTAGTAGAGACGGGGTTTCACCGTATTAGCCAGGATGGTCTCGATCTCCTGACCTCGTGATCCGCCCGTCTCGGCCTCCCAAAGTGCTGGGATTACAGGCTTGAGCCACCGCGCCCGGCCTACAAAGTTAAAAATTAATGAAGAAGTTCAAGGAATTGGCTAGGTGGCAACATGAGCAAAGATTAAAAGAATGAAGAATGTATCTGCTAAGTCAGGGATAGGAAATCTGTCTTAGAAGAAAAGAAATCAGAGCACAAGTAAAATAGTCGGGGTGGGATTAATGCTTAGGGACTTTTGGAGTCAGAAATTTGAAATACTCAATTGACCTATTTTGAACTTCAAAACAAAACAATTCTGATGCATCACATATGTTTTAGCTCACTAAGGGCAAGAACAAAGAGTGAGGAGATAAAATTGTAGAAGAAGAAATGAGCAAAGAAAAAAAGAGACAAGAGAGTGGGAAAAAGTTTCTGGTAAGTGGAAGGATAGATAAGGAAGGGGATGGATATGGGGAACAGCTCAAAAGGAAAGACCAGAGGGAACCATGCAGGAGTGAGAAAAATCGTCCTCATCCGCCCTCCACATGTCACTTCCAGAACTTTCTTATAGTTCCCAGTCTGTGTTTCTGCCCCCTTAACTGGTCACAGTCTGTTCTGAGGTTTGTCCCAGTTGTCCTGTCCCTGACCCCATGTTTCCCCAAAATCTGTTCCTCCTTACCATAGCTCAAAATCCTTGCTGCTGTCTTCCAGTGGATGCCCTTGAGAACTTGTTGAGGTAGATAGGATTGCAGAGTGTTTCTTTGTTGAATTTATTTTGTTACTTTTTTTGAGATGGAGTTCTGCTCTCTTGCCCAGGCTGGGGTGCAGTGGCATGATCTTGGCCGACTGCAACCTCTCCTGCCTCAGCCTCCTGAGTAGCGGGACTACAAGCACGCACCACCACACCTGGCTAATTTTTGTATTTTTGATAGAGGCAGGGTTTCACCATGCTGGCCAGGCTGGTCTCAAACTCCTGACCTCAGCTAATCTGCCCGCCTCAACCTCCCAAAGTGCTGGGATTATAGGCATGAGCCACCACACACAGCCTCTTTGTTGAATTTATATTATTCTTCTCTATTTTAGCTTTCCCAGTGAAACTTTCTTCCTCATCATTTCCAAGTTGGTGTGTTTCGTTAATCTGATTATCTGTCATTTCAGAGTCCCTGTTCTCCCACTGAACCACACGCGCACACACATCTCTGTCAGGCACCGCCCTCCCACCCCAGCTGCTCCTGTTGTGTAAGGCACGCTGGGTTAGCCAGAGTGGCACCCCTTGTTCCAGCTTTCAGGTTTAATGCTTGAGAACATTTGAAGACTGTTGTCTGGAAAAGATAAGTGTTTTTATATTTCTTTAAATTTTAGGAGTTGTCTACCACAACAAATAAACTAGATCATACTTTTTAAGTTCAATACTTGTTTTCCTCATTCTGTGGAAAAAATATATCTTCTATTAATGATGTACATAATAGTACTAATTGTGGGCCACCTTGGCTGAACCCAGTTGTATGCTTAGGCTTAGATAATTGAGGTTGTAATGTCATTTCTGGAACTTTGAGGCATCAGTAGAGATCACTGATGAAGTAAACTGACAAGCATAACTCCTTTTCTTTGGAAAAGGTGGATGCTGTGTGCTAAACTAATCAGAAGTTATAGAGCCTTAGGCTGGGCACGGTGGCTCATGCCTGTAATCCCAGCACTTTGGGAGGCCAAGGTGGGCAGATCACAACGTCAGGAGTTTGAGACCAGCCTGGCCAACATGGTGAAACTCTGTCTCTATTAAAAATACACACACACACACACACACACACACACACACACAAGCCGGGCGTGGTTGCGGGCACCTGTAATCCCAGCTACTCGGGAGGCAGAGACAGAATTGCTTGAACCCAAGAGGCGGAGGTTGCAGTGAGCCAAGATCGTGCCATTGCACTCCACTGGGAGCCTAGGCAATAGAGCAAGACTCCATCCCCACCCCCCCGCCAAAAAGAAAAAAAAGAAAAAAGAAAAAATTTATAGAGCCCTTTTCTGTTGATAAGTGCCCCTTGAAATAAAGCACCCATTGACTGGATTTGTTGCCCAGCAGTGTGCTGTCTCAGCGTAGTTTCTTCCCAGTGGGTCACATCGGTGTCATGTTATTGTCAGTCTGTTTAGTCTATCTTAAAAGCCTTTCTTTCCTTCCCTCTGCTACTAGTAACCTGGCCTCCGCCCGCTGTGGTGCCTCTCTGTGCAGATTCCGATATCATTCATTCCCCACACTTGTTCATCCTGGACATGACGTGCTAAGAAATCATGGCTTCAGAATTGGTAGACCTCCCTGTTGTAGGATGTGGCTATTTGGTGAGATTTTTCTTGACATAGCCAATGTAAAGAAGACTGTTCAGGTACTCTTGTGTGTGGCCAGAGCCTGAGTGCTGCCTGCGCTTCCACCTTTAGGGCTTTGTGCATTCTATTCCCTCTGCCTGGAGGGCCTGTTATTTTGCCTGATGGATGAATTCCTACCCAGACTCCTGGATTCATCTCTAAATTTACCTCCTTTCGGGAAGACTTCTCTGACTCCAGAGACATAATTTCCCCCTTCTCTAAAGTTCCATGCCTCCTTTATCATCATATTATATTGTGATTTAAAAAAATTACTTGTCTCCCATTTGACTTTGAGATCCTTGAATCGGAGTTTGGTTCATCATTGATAATACCTACCACAGTTTCCAGAGGTTGTTGAACTTGGGGGATAGCCAAATTTTTGGTTTAATTGAAGCAGGGGAAATGCAAGGTGGATTCCCTTCACTTTGGAATCTCAACATTCTTTTTCTCTGGCCTCCTTCAGCATGTGTCCTTGACACAGCTGGGGTTTTGATTTATTGATGTTCTGGATTTTTCATCGCGTGCTAGACAGTGCCATTTGTTGTGATGTTCTAGCTGGCACAGTGCATATGGGCTGTTGAGCAGAACCAAATACTGTCATTGTGGCAGTTACAGTTTTTATTTAACAAACATGTAGAAAATTTAAGCACTTTACATATTAACCCATTTGACCTCATAACATCTTTATGAGGGAGGTACTATTAATAGTCTCATCTTTGGCCGGGCACAGTGGCTCATGCCTGTAACCCCAGCTACTTTGGAAGGCTGAGGAGGGTGGATCACTTGAGGCTGGGAGTTTGAGACCGGCCTGGCTAACATGGTGAAACCCTGTCTCTACTAAAAATATAAAAATTAGCCAGTGTGGTGGCACACGCCTGTAGTCGCAGCTACCTGGGAGGCTGAGGCAGAAGAATCACTTGAACCCAGGAGGTGGACGTTGCAATGGGCCGAGATCATGCCGCTGCACTCCAGCCTGGGTAACAGAGTGAGACTTTGTCTCAAAAAAAAAAAAAAAAAAAAAAATCCCATCTTCTAGATGAGGAAACTGATGCACAGAGAGGTTAGGGTAACTTGCCCAATATCACATGGCTAGTAGGTGGGAGAGCCAACATTTCAAGCCGGGAAGGTGCTCTGGCTATGGGCTAACGTGTAATTTACTCCCATGCTTCACTGCCAGCGTCATTTTACCTTTAACCACTAGCAGTTTATCTATCTTCTTATCTCAGAGAAGGGAGGATGTCTCAGATCAGAACCTTGGGCCAGGCAACAGTTTCTAACCAGTAATAGTTTCCATTATATTTTCCCTATTATCTTCCACTTAGACAGTTGAATCTGATTTTCTAATTATGGTAGTTATATAAAGACTTCTCTTATAATTATTCAACTTTTGAAATAGAGCTAATTTAAAGAAAAATATCAAGTGAATAGCAGTAGGTCTTAAATGGTGGCCTATATAACAAAAGTCCTGAAGGTGATACATTACGTATTAATGGATAGGACGTTGTGAGTAGTTGCTTACAGAGGGTGAAGAATTATGAGTAGGGCGGATTTCTGGTTTGGCTGATTTGGCTGATGTAATTCACTTTGTTGTGTTTGCAAAGATAAGGGAACCTAAAGATGGAAAACTTAGTAGCAATTGAGGGAATAAGAGGGCATAGAAAGGACATAGGTGGACATGTTCATGTTCCATTATTAACCTACATTGCATGTGTATTCAGTTATTTAGCTCTGATTTGGTTTATATTTAATGATCTCATTCATACCAAAGGTGTTCTACTGGATAGCAAAGCTTTAAACTTTTGACTTGCTTTGGGCAATAAACATGGGGACAGATTATAAAAGAAGGGTTATGGAGAGCCACAAGGCAGTTGCTGTGAAGCTATTACAAAAGACACTAAACCGATAGGGAGCAGAGCAAAGGTTTGTCTGGAAGATACAAGTCAGGCTGAAGTTGGGATGACCCAAGGTAAGTTTGAAATACTTGTACACACCACTTGTATTTTCCCAGATCACCACTTGTGCACCTCTACAACAAACTTCTGCTTTCTCACAGGACTTTTATGGAAGGAAGAAAAAGAATTCGAATCCCTTGGGCCTTTTTGTAGGTTCATTGTTAGCGTCTTGTGTCTGCCTTGACCCATTTGCATTCTGGTGATTGCTGGGAATAGTGAGATAACCTATGAATAGTCCTTGTCCTTCCAGTGTGATCTGAAAGGTCTTTGCTGCTCTGTGCCTGAAGATAACATTGACAGGTAGTTAATGATGTTCTGGGGTTGCCTCTAGCTCTTTGTAGATGGGGGTGGCCAGTCATCTCATGGCTACTTCCTTGGCTAGGACCCCTTCCCATATTGTTCCTATTAGTTGTTAATTCCAGCAGGGTGGACTACTCTCTGTCCTTGCTTTAGTGTTGATGTGTTCATTTAGACACTGGGCATGCCTTGTGAGTCTACTGGACTGTGTTTGTGGAACTCCCATCTCTTCTTGCCCTTTTAACCCTTATTCTGCATGGCTGAGAATGGGCCGTGCTTCTTTTTGAACCTAATCTGTTATTGCATCTGCTGCCCTTAATTATGCTCCTTTTATGCCCTTAATTACTCCTCTTGGTTTTCTGTTAGTTTTTCTTCTCCTTGTGTTACTCTTTTACCCACAGCATGTCTGACAGCCAGGATAGTACTGTGGCAAACTGTCAGCCAGCTCCCATTGATTGGTAATGCTTACGTAATGAGCTGTGTTGGGAAAGGTTGTGTAGCCTTACTCAGACTCAGTGGGGTCAGGAAAGACAGTGCTGGCTGAGCAACGTCTGCTATGAGCATGGGAGCCCGGAGCAGTGACATCCTTGCCTCTGTCTGCCATGTTTTAGAAGCATATAATTGCTAGCCCTTTGCTGATCTATAGTGTGCTGCTGTGTTCAGTTTGAGAAAGTTAGAGGGGGTCAGCTTGGATGAAGAGAAATGGAAATAGTTAAGCTACCTGCTTAGAGCTATCTCTTGGCACAAGAGAGATGGAGAAAATGACACATAGAAATGTTCAATATTAAACGGAGAGACAGATATACAAAGGGAAACTGCAGAAATATACTTTGTTCTGTTCACCGTTCTCTGTCAGAAATCTGCTTGAATTCCCAATAGTTTATTACTATCAGAAAGTTAAAGAATAAAGAGTATGCATTTAGTTAAACCTACTTGTGTGTGTCAGGAGCCTGAACAATACAGGCAACTATAGGAGCCATGGCAACTCTTTCTGCTCTCCAATGCATGCACCAAGCATGTGGAGGTCACTTCTTCTGGACTTGCAGGCACTATTCTGGACTCTGACCATACAGTAATAAAAAGAAATACCCCCTGCCGTTGGTGAGTTTTACCGGTACAAATACAGTTGTCCCTAGGTATACACAGTAGATGGGTTCCAGGGCCGCCCTTATATACCCAATTCTGTGCATCTTTAAGTCCCACAGTTGGCCCTACAGAACTTGTGGATAGAAAGTTTATACTTAGGTTTTGTATCCTATGACTACTGTATTTTGGATCTGCTTTGAGTTGAAAAAAGTCTGCATTATAAGTCATTGTAAGTGCACTTGCTCACTTCAAATCCATGTTGTTCAAGGGTCAAGTGTATGTGCTTGGTGCCAGTTTTTCATGGGAAAGCTCATACCTGATTATTTTCTCGTTCTTGTTTCAGCCTCTAAGCAATAGCTACAATGCCTCACGCGTAGGAATTTTTCTGTAACCATTGCTGAATGAATTGTGTGCTGTAGGTTGCAAGTGCCATGAAGTTTCTGAAATAAAATTGTCAATAGAGCCTGGTATGGCTTTGTAGAGAAGAAGATAAAGGTGGTTGTGTTAATAATGAGAGAGTAGTTGATTAAAAAATAAATACAACATCATCTTGACCACTTATTGGCTGTGTAACTGTGCCAATCCCTTTCACTTCTTTGACCCTCATTACACTCCACTGTGAAGTTGGGAGTGATAATTTGGCAGGATTTGTTTATTTTACCATTCCTCTGCTATACAGTATTGTAAGTGTATTAGTCTATTCTCATGCTGCTATAAAGAACTGCTTGAGACTTGTTTTTTTGTTACTGATTTTTGTTTTGTTTTGTTTGTTTTGGTTTGTTTTGTTTTTGAGATGGAGGCTCGCTCCGTCACCTAGGTGGGAGCGCAGTGGCATGATCTTGGCTCACTGCAACCTCCACTTCCTGGTTTCAAGCGATTCTCCTGCCTCAGCCTCCCAAGTAGCTGGGACGACAAGTGTGCACCATGACACCTGGCTAATTTTTGTGTTTTTAGAAGAGATGGGGTTTCACCATGTTGGTCTTGAGCTCCTGACGTCAAGTGATACGCCTGCCTCAGCCTCCCAAAGTGCGGGGACAGGCGTGAACCAGCACACCTGGTCTTGGGCAATTTATAAAGGAAAGAGGTTTAATTGACTCACAGTTCTGGAGGGCTGGGAGGCCTCAGGAAACTTAAAATAATGGTGGAAGAGGAAGCAAACATGTCCTTCTTCACAGTGCATCAGGAAGGAAAAGTACCAAGCAATGGGGAAAAAGTCCCTTATAAAACCATCGGATCTCATGAGAACTCATTATCATGAGAACAGCGTGGAGATCACTGCCCCCATGATTCAATTACCTCTCACCAGATCCCTCTCGCAACATGTGGAGATTATGGGAACTACTATTCAAGATGAGATTTGTGGGGGGACACAGCCAAACCATATCCTTAGACATAGCTTTGATAATTTAATTAAGACCTAGCATTATTTTGAGAATTAAATGATATAATGCATGTGAGATAACTTTATAACATTCTAAGTTCACAACTATTAGTTATTATTAATCTTTGTTATTTAGAAGCAGCTTTCCCCAGACTCCTGAGTTTAGGGATCTATTCCTTTGCATCTGTCTTCCATTTTGTTCAGGTGTCCACAGGAACCTAAACGAACCTGCCTGGCCTGGACCCAGTACTTACAAGGGCTTATGCTTCTGACCTTCTTCTTCGGGTATGTTAGCCACTTACCGGGAAGGATGGTGTCTTTATCAGAGGAGAGTCTAGAGTTTTAACCTTTAGACCATGCCTTAGAAACCAAGGGTCTCAGATGTGAAAGGATACCTTTATGATGAAAGTGCAGGGTAACTTTAACTCATGTTTTGAAGATGGCATACTAAACAGCATCTCAGTGAAATATCTGAACAAATGTTAAAATTAGGACATTTAAAAATTTAGAGCCAGCATGATTTTTCTAAGGTTGGAGACTTTATATAGTGGCCTTTTATTTAGGGTAAAGAACTTAAAATTTGGTGTTAGACTGTAGCAAATTTGAAGTTTTGATAGAAGAACATTGGTGCTTTTGTCAAGTTGGACACAGGAAAACTCCCAGTTATGTTTTCCTGCGCCGTGGCAGCATGATTCTCTTAAACACCAGGTTCTGAACTGCAAACTGAGACTGATGGTTAAAGCAAACAGTTCCTCATGCCTCATGATGATATGTCCCAAATTTCCTTCTCTTTCGTTAATTATCTTTTCCTTCTTAATTAATTAATTTTATTTTAGAATAGCATGTCTGATCTCTTGAATATATCTGTGGCCTACCTTCAAATTGCCTAGTTTCAGTGGTGATTCTATTTGGAGATTTTTTGTGGCATAGTCATGGTATGTATTATGTTAATTCTTGTACATTTCCCTGGGTTTTTGACCATGGTTTGTTTTCTCAGTTCTGCAGTTCACTGCCTTCTCACTAGAATTTATACCTTTCCTTTAGAAGATATTTAGAAAGTGCTGGTAGAAACATAGCTGTCATTCAGCACATGCAGGTCCTGTTATCTCACACTTGGATCCTTTCAACAGGCCTTTTAATGGTTTCCCTACTGGCATTCTCCCCTCTTTCTAATCCATCCTACATACCAAGATTAATCTTCCTAAAATACTGTTTTCATTGTGCTCAAAAACCTTTAGAGGCCCCCCCATGGCCTACAGGATGAAGTCCAGACCTCTTAGCCAGTTAAGTCTTCCTACAGACTAGTTCCCACTTATTTTCTAGCCCTCTTACTGTAATTCCCTCTTCAACTGATAGACTTGCTGAGGCCTCCTTTCTTCCCTCCTCTGTGTCTCAGTTTCTTGTGCCCTTTCTTGCGATGGCCTTTGACCCTATCTCTACCCATCTAAATCCTACTCATCTGGCTTTCAAGTTCTAGTCCAGTTGATGAAATCCTTTATTTTCCTGGCAGCATATACTGTCCTTATCGTATATTATCTTCTATTATGGTTGCTTGTGTTTACAAGCTGTGCCCTGCCCTCTACCCCAATTTATAAGTTCCTGAAAAACGTGGCATCTGTAGACAGGAATGGATTCTTGGTAGTTTTATAGCTCTGTGTGTAAATGGGAGCTTTAGGATTGTGGTTTATGGTCATTGAGTGAGATGCAATAGACAAGTTATTTATTGTAGTCTGCCCTGTCTAGTTCAGTGTCTGAGGGTCTTGTACAAAATAGGTTTTCATTGAGTGCTTATTGAATAAATGAATAGATATATTAAGTTTATTTTGTTCTTCAGATGAGTAAATTATTTTAGCATTTAACTTAACATGTTAACATGTATATAGGGTATGATTTATTTCTTCTAGCAGGAAGAGACACATTCAGAATGCCCCAGAGTCATTTATGGGTGATCATGAATTGTGTATTCTGCTTAGATCAGACTTTGTGTTTAGAGCTGAGTAAGTTGGTGGCCTGGCCATTCTACCCACCAAATTGCAAAAGTTCTCCAAAGTGTTACAGGAACTGTTTGGACAGTAGATCAATTAATAGTTTTATGTTGCATTTCATCTCCGGAGGATGCAGGCTACCTCAGGTGACAGAAAGCTACAGGAGGACAAAAGATAGCTTGCTGCAAAGACCTACGAGGCAGTCTTTTTTTTTTACAAATATTCCAGCTGGTTGTCAGCTCTTCCTTGATCGTGTGATCATTACTGCTGTATTTGTCTGACACCAGACAAAAAGAAAAAAGGAAAAAGATGGGGCGGGGGGTTGGGGAGGGAATTCCTTCAGCGCTTAAACCAGGCTTGTCACACTGCAGGGGCACTGTGTTTGGTTTTAATAATCTCATATGTCATTATTAGTAGTAAAATATAAATTTGTTTCTTAGAACTTTTTAGAAAAGAATTTTGAAAAGATTATGAAATGGCACTCATGCTCATCTTTCAGGAAAGAGGTGGAGGGGGTGTTAACTTGCTAACTGTCATCACACTGCTTGTTTTCAGTTTCAGATTAATAGCAGGTGGTATGCAGTTTTCAAAGCAAACAGGCTTTTTTGTTCAGTTAGAAAAAGCACTAATTCCTTACTGTAGCCTAGAATATTTTGTGCAAAGTGACAAATGGCAAGGATCACAAAACATTTAACATTAAAAAAAATTGACAGCTGGTTAATATTGTAAATTTTTTAAATTAAAAATTTTCTTAAACTGACAGATAACATTGTATGTATTTATCATGTACAATGTGATGTTTTGAAGTATATATCATACATTGTGGAATTTTTAAATCCAGCTTATTGCCAAATGCTTTACCTCACATAGTTATAATTTTTGTGCCCAGTGCAGTTAACATTCGCTCTCTTTGCATAGTATAGTAAATGTCTAAAGGATCGAGCCAGTCCTTTCAGTGAAATATTTCTCTTACCATATTAATTGAGTTGTGTGTCTTGGTTATTTATGCTTAATATATATGTCTGTTACTTTCAGTGAATATATTTTCATGCAGCTATTTTGATTTGTGGCAATATCCTTTGGTCAACTCTGTAGTACAGTACTCATCTCGATTAGTAAATGCCTCTGGAAAGGAATTGCATCTTAGAAGCTCTGCAGATGATCAGCCCATCCAAATGGATGGTTAATGCATGCTTTTAAATACATCTGTGTGTATGTGGTGGCAGGAGTGGGGTGGTTGGTGATGTTATGTTTGGAATAATGTATTAAGGATTTCTATTTCTGGATTCTTATTTATAGGCAAGTTTTTTTTTTTTTTTTTTAAACTTTAATTAGGCATTTTTTTCCCTCAACTTTTAATTTCCGGGGTACATGTGCAGGATGTGCAGGTTTGTTACACAGATCATCCCATCACCTAGGTATTAAGCCCAGCATCTATTAGCCAGTCTTCCTGATGCTCTCCCTCCCCACAGCCCCCCAACAGACCCCAGTGTGTGTTGTTTCCCCCAGTGTGTCCATGTGTTCTCATTGTTAAGCTCCCACTTATAAGTGAGAATATGGGGTATTTCAGTTTCTGTTTCTGCATTAGTTTGCTGAGGTTAATGGCATCCAGCTCTATCCATGTCCCTGCAAAGGACATGATCTCATTCCTTTTTATGGCTTTTTAAAATTATTATTATACTTTAAGTTCTAGGGTACATGTGCACAACATGCAGGTTTGTTACATAGGTATACATGTGCCATGTTGGTTTGCTGCACCCAGTAACTCATCATTTACATTAGGTATTTCTTCTAATGCTATCCCTCCCCCTGCCCCCATCCCATGACAGGCCCCCTTGTGTGATGTTCCCTGCTCTGTGTCCAAGTGTTCTCATTGTTCAGTTCCCACCTATGAGTGAGAACATGCGGTGGTTGGTTTTCTGTTCTTGTGATAGATAGTTTGCTGAGAATGATGGTTTCCAGCTTCATCCATGTCCCAGCAAAGGACATGAACTCATCCTTTCTTACAGCTGCATAGTATTCCATGGTGCATATGTGCCACATTTCTTAATCCAGTCTATCATTGATGAACATTTGGGTTGGTTCCAAGTTTTTGCTGTTGTAAATAGTGCCACAATAAACATACGTGTGCATAGTAGGATGATTTATAATCCTTTGGGTATATACCCAGTAATGGGATCGCTGGGTCAAATGGTATTTCCAGTTCTGGATCCTTGAGGAATCGCCACGCTGTCTTCCACAATGGTTGAATTAGTTTACACTCCCACCAACAGTGTAAAGCGCTCCTATTTCTCCACATCCTCTCCAGCACCATTTTTTTAATGATCACCATTCTAACTGATGTGAGATGGTATCTCATTGTGGTTTTGATTTGCATTTCTCTGATGACCAGTGATGATGAGCATTTTTTCATGTGTCATTTATAGGTAAGTTTTTAAGAATATTGAGATACTGCTTAGTATGCCAACTTTAAAAAGTGAGTCAGAATAATCTGTATTCTATTCTTAACTCATGACTAGTTAGCTTTATGATCCTAAAAGTGTCTTTGACTTCTAAGGGCCTTGGTTTCTAAGGTATATTCCTGCCTCTGCCTTAAATATGTATGATTGGTTTGAAAAAAAAGTTGTGGGTTTTTTTTTCTGGACACAAAGTCTTGCTGTGTTGCCCAGGCTTGGAGTACAGTGGCATGATCATAACTCACTGCAGCCTTGACCTCTTGGGCTCAAGTGATCCTCCCGCCTCAGCCTCCTGAGTCACTGGGACTACAGGCACATGCCACCATGCCTGGCTGATTTTTTTTTTTTTTTTTAAATCTTTTGTAGAGATGAGGTCTCATGTTTCCCGGGATGGTTTTGAACTCCTGACCTCAAATGATCCCCCCACCTTAGCCTCCCAAAATGCTGGCATTATAGGCATGAGCCACCATGCCTGTCCTTTGTCCACGTATTTTTGATAGCTGAGAAATACGGTATCAGATGTCATTCATGTTTGTCATTAAGATGATTTTACATGTGATACACTCACATGTGGTATACTCACATGTGGTATAAAAGGCTTAAGGGTGGGAATCACTTTTCTCTGGTCTGGAATCTGATCACTTAGTTCCTCAGTTCCAACACTTGCGAAGAGCTTTCTAGCATCTGATCAAATGATGGATTAATGAAAATCCTACCCACAGTAAGATGATTTTTAAGTCAGAAGGCAATATGTAATTAAAACAATAACTATAGCCATAAGCAGGCCAGATACCCTTGCCAGGTAGTTAATAATATTCTGCCTTCCCAGAAGACAAGACCAAATCAGAATTGTGAGGTTGCTTTTTGTTGTTGGGTTCGAACCCAACAACAGGTAGATGGATCTACCTGGTGAGCTCTCCTGGGAAGTCAGAAATTCTGTGTTCATGAGACAGCTCTTCCAGCTTGTGGATTTCAGGCTAATCTCTTGTCTGCAACTTGTTTCCTTAACTGTAAGATTAAAAAATAAAATTAAAAGGTTCGTGTAGAAACTGTACTACAGTTGGCCCTTTGTGTCCACGGGTTCTGCATCTGCAGATTCAACCAACCAAGAATTGAAAATATTCAGAAAAAACAACCTTAATATAACAACTAAAAAGAATACAAATAAAAATCAATACAGGGTAATAATTACATAGCATTCACATTGTATTAGGTATTATAAGTAATCTGGAGATGCTTTAACATGTATGGGAGGAGGTACATAGTTTATATGCAAATACTATGCCATTTTATATCAGGGACTTGAGCATTTGTGGATTTGGGTCTTGGGGAGTTGTGGAACCAATCTCCTGCAGATACTGAGAGACGACTGTACTTGCTTCACATTGCTGTGCAGTGAGGCTTTCTAGTGTGATTATGTAGTTACAGGTCTTTAAAGGTGACAAAGGATGTTAAAATTTGTAAGTTGACAATGCTGATCATGTCTATTCCTAAGTTCCTTGACAGCAAAACTCTGGTATGCCAAGAGTTTCTAGAATTTGAGATTGCGGAGCTCTCTGCCTCATTTTGGTCTTCCCATACCAGGAGTATTGTTCACAAATAGGGATGTGAACAAAGCTAAGTCTAAACCAGCCAGGCCTGAGGACTGAGTCAGACAAGAGGACCCCCTGCTTCCCTCCTGTGGCCTTTGCCTTCGCCTCAGGGTGGCTTCTTTAATGGGAAGATGATGGCATGTCTCCCTTCAGTCACCTCGATCCCAGCACTGAGGTGGCTGATTTCCATCCTATCTTGTGTGTGCTGTTGCTTTCTATTTGGATGAGAATGACTCGTGCTTTGAGTGCATTCTCTTCTTTCCATTGCTTCCTTCTAAGGCTTCTTTCCCTTCTTACCTGTTTAGGCCTCAGGTTATCATTTGTTATTCCTATGATCTTATCTCTTAACTTATTTTCCTTGGTTAGATAAGCCAGAGGCTTTGTGCAGAGGCTGAAGGTTTTCAAGAAACCCCTCACTACCCAGTTTGGGGAAAACTGGGATGTTGTAAAGGGCTGAGTGTTCTGTTGTACTTTCATTACCAGTGACCCATTGTGGACGATTTCTTTAGAAAGTAATTTTTATTCCTTAAGTGCTTTTCCAAGTTCTATTTTTTCTTTTTCTTTTTTTTTTCCTCTTTCTCTGTCTCTCTTGTTTTTTGAGAGGGAGTCTTGCTCTGTCGCCCAGACTGGAGTTCAGTGGCGCTATCTCGACTCACTGCAACATCTACCTCCCCGGTTCAAGCAATTCTCCTGCCTCAGCCTCCTGAGTAACTGGGACTACAGGTGCCCACCACCATACTCAACTGATTTTTCTATTTTTGGTAGAGATGAGGTTTCACCATATTGGTCAGGCTGGTCTTGAACTCCTGATCTCAGGTGATGTACCCGACTCAGCCTTCCAAAATACTGTGATTAGAGGCATGAGCCACCATGCCTAGCCTCCAAATTCTATTTTTCTTCGAATATAGTAGAGTTGCATCTTAAGGATTTAGTTTTAAAATCAGCATATATGGTAAACATTTCTTTTGTTCAAAATTATTCTTAGGAGTTCAGCACTGCTAGTTTTTTTTCTATTCTGGATCAGTAGTTTTCTTCAGTTGAGCACTAGATGAAAGTGCTGGCTTTCATATAAAGGTTTGTGAATGAAACCTGTATAAGTTCAACCACTAGAGTTCCATTCACTGGGAAGAGATGCTCACTCTGTGAGGGCGTGTGGGAGATGAGACAGATTGAGAGGAGAGCTGATGTATGCCTCCAGTCTCAGGCTTTCTTGTGGAGTAAGTGGAGCTCTGGGTACTACTGAAATTATTCTCTCTCCCTCCATCACCCTGGGCAGTTGAGTTTGCGTAAGTTAAATGTCTGTATGATGTAATTATACCAGCCTCTGTAAAGAAACGTAAACAGGATGAACATGCCTGATTATTTTCTGGCCTTTCTCGTTTTTATGTAGAAGATAAGAATGAGTGTGATTTGGTTAGCAGCAAGGAGTTGAAGTTGTTTTAGAAAAGTGGCCTCTTGCAGCCCCAGTCTTACCTATTTGAGTTTGCCAGGTGGTATGAGGTTCAGGAGGCAGCCCAGCGAATATTGCTAAGGCAAAGACTCTGTTCTGGTAATTGCAAACCCACTGCCGGTGCCAAGTCAGGCAGAGAAGGAACATTGCTGCTGCCGCACAGTGTCTGCCCCTGGCAACCAGGTGTCATGTATACATGGTTATTTCCAAATGTTGTTTAATGTGTGCCCCTAGCATCCTAGCAGTTTGGCAAAAGAACATACACATTTATTGAATTTCCTCTGGCCTAACTGCTTAGTAGATTCAAAATGGATAATAGAGGAAATGTTGTGGTAAATGTAATGCATGAAATGTGGATGTTAGAGGGGTCTTAGATATTATTTAGCCTATCCTCTGAATTGTACAGATAAGAGACAGATCCAGAAAGGTGAGGTGATTTGCTGTAGACCATGAATTAGCAGCCAAGATGGAATGGAAGCTTTAGTTGTCTGATGCCTATTTTGTTGCTTTTTCTACTTGATAGAACTTATGGATCAAATAGTATTCCATAAGTTCAATTGAATTTACTCAGCCTGGCCTGCATAAGTGAAGCAATTCTAAAGGGAACTCATATATTCAAACACATGTAAACCTCGTTCTCTGCTGGTTTACATTCTGTTTGAAGTGGAAGTTGATGTTTGTTGTCATCATTTTGTTTTGTGTTAGTTAACAAATCTGATTATGTGGTGGCCATAGGAGTGTGCCCTTTAACTCTATCTTTAACAGAATAGATAAAGGGTGTGGTGCAGTTAGCTGACAGCATCAAGCTGCTGCACTTTGGGATCCACCACATGCTCTGGGGCTCCTCGTCAACCTGGCTAAGATTTTCCCAGAGCTGCGTATGATCTTCATTCCTTCCCTGCTGTTGCTGGTGTCAGACCTTCAGCACGGTCTGAGGCTCTCCTGCTTTCTTCTGCTCCTTCTGTCCTCCACCCTTCCCACACATGTCCCCATAATCAGTCTCTTGTACTTTATGTCTCAGCATCTGCATCCCAGAAGACCTGAACCGACATAGTATACAGGTTGATTTGAAGTTATTTTTAGTGTAGTGTGCAATAACGGTTGCAGAAAATCTTTAAAAACAAATCTTTATGTTGACCAGGGCTGAAAATTGTTACAAATGTTTGATTAGTCATTTTTTACATTTTTTTCTCTTAACTTCAAGCCAGCATGAGGAGAAATCAAGTCATAGGTCTGGGAAGTACACTGTTGTCAAGAGACAGGAGTCCCAGAACCAATTCTCTTTCTGACCCTCAAGAATTCCCTTCACCGACAAAGAGCTTGGAGCCTCACTTACTTCCTAGAAAATGAACTGAGTGATCTCTGGATGTTTTCTTCAGCTCTGGATGTGAAACAGATTGCAAGAAAAGAGGTTGAGTGGCCAATTGGTCCCAATAGTGTGAACGTTAAGTCTAAATTTAAATTGAACAAATACAAGTTAGTACAAAGAAAAGGAATTCAGAAGTTGTGCAGTAATTGTCTCCATGTTGTTGTCCAATTTATTTGTCAGTTCACTGACACCAAGTATCTTGGTGCAGATAGTGCAGTTTAACTAGTGTCTCTATGTCAGAGTGCTTCTGAGATTTTTAATCTCCATGGTAAAACAAGATTATATGTAAGTGCCTGGAAATGGAAGTTTTATTTCCCACAATATGGAATAAGAAGATAGAGATATTTTAGTATAATTGCACCTTAGGTTATATAACTCAAACTGCTTAGTATTTATTCCCACTCTGTACTCACAACAGCTATAGTTTAGAGTTGAGACCACCCTACTTTTATGAGTGATGGTAGCATTCAGTAGTTGATAACACCAATCTGTGCTGCAGCTGCCTTTGATAGTAAAAGCCCATTCCTTCTCTAAGTCCATATAATCACACGATTTTATAGAATATGGCCTCTCTTACCACCTTTTCATCTTTCAGTGCTAATTCTTCGCTTTAAAGTTTTTAAGCGTGCTAATGATGCTGTGACATAGAGTCCTTAATTTATTTTATAGAATTTTGCTTTTTGGAGCTGTATTTTATATTCAGTTGCTGAATTCGCTTCACCATGGTCTTTTAGTCTTGTTAGCTGTTTATATTCACTTGTGTCTTTCATAAGCATGTAGTAGCTGAAGCTTAGAGAAGATAAGACTGCTTGTGTTAGAACTCTGAAACCCCAGCAGTTCATTTCATTTTTGATTCAGCATTTATTTAATGTTTCTTATGGGTTGGGGATTGTGATGAGTGTTCTTGTCTTAAATGGATGTTGGGCGGAGAGCACAGAGCATATGCCACTGAACTGATGTGGTGATATGTTTCAGCACCTTTCATGTTGAAATGTCATGTTACTTTGTAACATGAAACTTGTAAGTTATAATGGAATCACAATATGCCTTGTTCTCAGGAATTATATATAAAATATTTAACAACAGGTATGACGTAGTCACTGCCCAAGCAGAACAAATGTTAAACAACCAGAACCAGTTCATGTCAACGGAATCTCGGCCCTGCCTGATCTGAACATAAGTTAAATGGATTCAAAGTCTTATATGTGATAGAAGCTTTGATTCTGGTTTTACCAGAAGCTGTAGGAAAGAAAGAGCTTTTGTACATATTTTATATATTTTCTCACTGGGAAATGATTCATTACATTACAAAGATGTGAGCCACTCTCATTGCTTTTGTGCTTTATGCCTTTGCAATTCAACCCTACCACCAGATGATAGATAGCACAAGAAGACCCAACCCCAATTCTACAATATGTACAGACATTTATTGAATAAAACTTTATTAGAAAGCCGGTACAAAATGATTCATACGACCGGTTTTGTAAAACTCAACAAAGTTGCAGTTTTCTGTTCTTTTAAGTATTTTCTTTGCAAGCAAGTTTCACCTGAGACAGATGACAAACAACAATCCTCTTGTAGTAGTCTGTTTTTATGCTACTAATCAAGATATACCAGAGAGTGGGTAATTTATAAAGAAAAAGAGGTGTAATGGACTCACAGTTCCACGTAGCTGGGGAGGCCTCACAATCATGGCAGAAGGCAAAGGAAGAGCAAAGTCACATCTTACATAGTGGCAGGCAAAGAGCTTGTGCAGAGGAATTTCCCTTTATACAACCATCAGATCTCATGAGACTTACTATCATGAGAACAGCACAGGAAAAGTCCGCCCCCATGATTCTGTTACTTCCCACTGGGTCCCTCCCATGACACGTGGGAATTAGGGGAGCTGCAGTTCAATATGAGATTTGACACAGCCTAACCATATCACCTCTTAAACCTGTGGTTCTCCACAGAGGCGATTTTGCCTCCTAGGCAACATTCGGCAGTGTCTGGAGACATTTTGTTTGTCACAACTCAGAGCTGGGGTAGTGCTGCTGGGCTGTATGGATTAGAGGCCATGAGTACTGCTAAACGTTCTACAGTATGTAAGACCTGTCTCCATAACAAAGAATTATCTGGTCCAAATTGTTGATAGTGCCAAGGATAAGAATCTCCATCTTAAACACATGGCTGGATACAGAGCTTTTTAGGGATCAATTCCGAGGCACCATTCCTACAGTAAAAGCTAGAGGCCTCATTGGATTTCTTTAACCTGTTCATGTAGCAGATGTAGGAGTGTCTTTATAATATGGCAGCTAATTCTGATATATTTGTGATAGCTCTCATTTTACTAATAAGAACTCATATCTAACATTTATTATGCTGGTTAATGGACCATTTTCACCAATAAAATCCCATTTCCAGCAGTCATTTTGCTAATTAGCAAAACATCACTGTTGATTAAGGCATGGGTGACTGAAGCGCTTCTAGTAGCTTTCTCTACTTTTCGAGCTTCTGATAAGAATACTTGTTGATTGCTCCTGGATTGTGCATTCCTCAGTAACTTGCTGGCAGCACTTAATTCAGAGCTTACATAATAACATACACATAAAATCACACTGTATATCATGTGGTAGTTTGAACTAAATCATGGACATTAGGACAGATTTCCTTCCCAGAAGCTGTACCTACTTACTTCGTACAAACTCTTGCACTCAGTGCAGTTCATTTGATACAGCTGCTGTGTACTGACTGTTTCCTTGTGGAAAGTACAGATCTAGATTGAGCCAAAGATACACACAGAGAGGAGGAAAGCCCTTCTCTTGTCTCAGGGAGTTTACAGTTAAGGAGAGGAGCAGTGGGTAAGTAAGCATGTATCATACAAGGTAAAATAAAAAAAACAAGTGCCATAGGAAACATACTGAAAGGTTTTATTAGCTGCAAAAGTAGGAGAAGCAGCTAGGGTATGACTTGGCAAAGACTCTGGAAGTAATGTCCAAGGTGGTTTTGGAACATGGGTGCTGGGCTGGGTCAGTGCATGGTGGTGTGGTGATTTCACAGAGTGGTCATGGGCACCCAAGTCTTCTGTCTCCTCACTGAGTTTCTTACTCTGTCATAGTGCAAATAACTTCCAAATTATGAAATAAAACTAGAAAACTGGAGGAGTAAATATATAGTTAACAACTGTCCCCTCTCTCTCAAGCTGTAGAAGAAAGTTTATAAAATTGGTTCTAATTTCATCCAGCACTGCATTTTGCTTCTTTTATTAGGCACTATGATATACATAAAAGTTATGAGAGAACTTCTGGGATAATTTAAAGCAAAACACCACCACATCACTTTCTATTCAAAATTTGTGTACTCCAGCAACCTCCTGTCTTTATTCAATGTCAGCTTTACTTTTTAATTTCAAAAATCATTCATTTTTGGCTCTCCATTCTTATTTAAGAGAATAGCAGATATACCTTTGCATTAGTCCATTTTCACACTGCTATAAACAAATACCTGAGACTGGGTAGTTTATAAAGGAAAGAGGTTTAATTGACTCACAATTTCACATGGCTGAGGAGGCCTCAGGAATCTTAAAATCATGGCAGAAGGCAAAGGGGAAGCAAGCACCTTTTTTACAAGGTGGCAGGAGAGAGTAAGAGCCTGTGAAAGAGAAACCTTCAGACCTTTATAAAGCCATCAGATCTCATGAGAGCTTGCTCATAATCACCGGATCTGCTCGGGGGAAACCGCCCCCATGATCCAGTCACTTCCTACCAGTTCTGTCCCTCGACATGTGGGGATTATGGAGATTACAGTTTGAGATGAAATTTGGGTAGGGACACAGAGCCAAACCATATCATTCCACCCTGGCCCCTGCCAAATCTAAGGTTCTTTTTACATTTCAAAATTAATCAGGCCTTCCCCACAGTCCCCAAGAGTCTTAACTCATTCCAGTTTTAACCCAAAAGTCCAAGTCCAAAGTCTCATTTGAGGCAAGGATAGTCCCTTCTATGTAGGAGCCTGTAAAATCAAAAGCAAGTTAGTTACCTCCAAGATACAGTGGGGGGTACTGGCATTGGGTAAGTGCTCTCATTCCAAATAGCAGAAATTGGCCAAAATAAAGGGGCTACAGGTCCGATGCAAGTCCAAAATCCAGCAGGGCAGCCATGAAGTCTTAAAGCTCTAAAAAAATCTCCTTTGACTCCATGTCTCATGTCTAGGTCTCATGTCTCATGCCATGCAAGAGGTGGGCTCCCATGGCCTTAGATAGCTTCGCCTCTGTGTTTTTGCAGGGTACTGCCCCCCATGCTGCTGTCATGGACTGGTGTTGAGTGCCTGTGGCGTTTCCAGGTATACTGTGCAAGCTGTCAGTGGATCTACCATTCTGGGGTCTAGAGGACAGTGGCCCTCTTCTCACAGGTTTACTAGGCAGTGCCCCAGCAGGGACTCTGCATGGGGCCTCCAACCCTGCATTTCCCTTCTGCACTGTCCGAGCAGAGGTTCTCCATGAGGGCTTTGCCACTGCAGCAGACTTCTGCCTGGATATCCAGGCTTTCCATACATCCTCTGAAATCTAGGTAGAGGTTCCCAATCCTGTTATTGACCTCTGTGCACTTGCAGGCCCAACATCACATGAAAGCCACTAAGGCTTGGGGCCTGCACCCTCTGAAGCAATGGCCTGAGCTGTACCTTGGCCCCTTTTAGCCATGGCTAGAGCTGGAGCTGCTGGGACTCAGGGAACCAAGTCCTGAGGGTGCACACAGCAACAGGGCCCTGGGTCTGGTCCAGGCAACGTTTTTCCCTCCTAGGCCTCTGGGCCTATGATGAGAAGGGCTGCTGTGAAGGCCTCTGATATGCCCTGGAGACATTTTGCCCATTGTCTTGGTGATTAACATTCAGCTCCTTGTTACTCTTACAAATCTTTTCAGCTGGCTTGAATTTCTCCCCAGAAAAATAGGTTTTTATTTTCTACTGCATGGTCAGGCTGCCAATTTTCCAAACTTTTATGCCATGCTTCCCTTTTAAACATAAGTTTCAATTTCATGTTTCTCTCAAGTTCGAAGTTTCACGGTTCTCTAGGGCAGGGGCAAAATGCCACCAGTGTCTTTGCTAAACCATAGCAAGTGTCACCTTTGCTCCAGTTCCCAGTACGTTCCTCATCTCTATCTTGAGACCACCTCAGCCTGGACTTCATTGTCCATATCACTATCAGCATTTTGGTCAAGTCTGTTCAACAAGTCTCTCAGAAGTTCCAAACTTTCCCATATCTTCCTGTCATCTTCTGAGATCTCCAAATTGTCCCAACCTCTGTCCATTACCCAGTTCCAAACTTGCTTCCACATTTTCTGTATCTTTATAGCAGTGCCCCACTACTTTGGTACCAGTTAACTGTATTATTTCATTTTCACACTGCTATAAAGATACTACCCGAAAGTAGGTAATTTATAAAGGAAAGAGATTTAATTAACTCACAGTTGCGCTTCCTGGGAAGGCCTCGGGAAACTTACAATCATGGTGGAAGGCAAAGAGAAAGCAAGAACCGTTTTCACAAGGCAGCCGGAGAGTGAAAGAGCATGTG
This sequence comes from Rhinopithecus roxellana, assembly GCF_007565055.1. Classification (NCBI taxonomy): domain Eukaryota; kingdom Metazoa; phylum Chordata; class Mammalia; order Primates; family Cercopithecidae; genus Rhinopithecus; species Rhinopithecus roxellana. The sequence goes on from NC_044554.1 coordinate 60,394,987, forward strand.
AAGGAGGAACCATTAAACACTTATAAAACCATCAGATTTTGTGAGCACCCACTCGCTATCACAAGAATAGCAGGGGGATCCTCCCCCATGATCCAGTCACCTCCCATTTGGTCCGTCCCTCCACATGTGAGGATTATGGGGATTACAGATCAAGATAAGATTTGGATGGGGACACAGAGCCAAACCGTATCATACCCCTGTGTGGCAAAGGATATAATCAGTTGACTGTTTTCAGTATGTTATTAGTATGAAAAAGTTTAAAATGTCAATCAGGGCTCTTGAAACTCTGAGAAGGGGAAGACAATACAAACGCCAACACCAACTGCCCTGATCCTGGATGCTTGGGTTTGAGTTCCAGACTTCAGAAAAGGGAGTATATTGGAAGAATGGACTTTTGTCTTTCATCTCTCTGGTCTATGTTTACCTTACATTAGGTGTTATAGCATTAGTGGACGTCAGTGCAGTTTAACATTTCAAGCTGGGGTCTGCTTATAGCTGATGCTTATGCCTCATTGAAAAGTATAATAGGTGGGACATCCTTTAAGTTCACCTAGATGAGTTACCCTACTGAAGGTCACCCTCTGGTATGGTTTGGAAAACAGTGCTGGAAGTATAATTCTTTGTTTATTAATGCCACTTGGTAAAGACTCAGTGAACCCTATGTAATTTCTCCTAACGAAAGTCTAGAATTCAATTAATTGAATACATGGCTACTTTAATTATTCTGTTATGGCTAATTGATACTCACAGTGATCATGTTTTACAGCTTCTAAATGCAATATTACCTTACAAGTTTATGGTTCAGCCTCCTTTGATATTTCAGTTCTTTTTCTGTTTTATGTCAGCATATAATTTTATTAGGTTCGTATATATTGCACCTCATATGTAGTTTTGACAATGAATAAAGGTCTTTTTCCTACTCTTATTTGCTCATCTGCTTATGTGAGTTGTAAAATAGATTTTGCCTACCATAGATTATCCATATTATAGTGAAAGATTAATCTTTCTCAGTTCCTTATATGTATGCTTCAGATTGTTAAAAGATTTAGAATAAAAGGATATATAGTTATAGGGATGTCCTGTTTATGTTGTTAGAGCATTGTTATCTTTTCTAAATCCTAGTAATCTCTGGCTTCATAGTGTTATCTCATGGAAAGTTGAGTAGGTACCTACTTTGTTTTTTACACTGAACTATTAAAAATTGAATACTGACATTTCAGGGAACTTTGTCATTTAAAATGTACAAGCTTTCCCATAGCATAGAACCTTGCCTTAACATGCCTTGTGCTTGATATACAAAGTAACATTTCATTATCTGTGCTAAGTGATTGTGATGTCACCGAGTTCCCAGCGCCGTGCAGTTGGTGCCACACCTGAGTCCCCAGGAGCAACAAGGGTTAAAAGGGTGTAGTAATGCCGAAAAGTTTGTGCTATGAAGATTTAGCCTGGACTATTCATGGGAAGGTAAAGTTCCTATCAGCACAATATGTTATATTCATAATCCGAGTTTTCTTCTGTATAAACTTTATTATACCCCTTGTTGTAAAGCACCTTCAAGTCCATTCTGAAAAGAGACAAGTCTTTAAGGAAGTAAACATATGTACTTCACTTTTAATCTAGCTATCAACACCAAGTTAAGACATCAGAATGTTCGTGTTGGGTTCCTTGAACTTGATTTCCATATTTTCTTTGTGTTCTGGCATTATGGGATACTCTAGTTTTCCATAATGATCCACTTAAGTACATTGTGTCACATTTTCAAGTCCAGTCACATTATCCCAAATCTGGCAAGATCTGAAAACAATTCTATACATATTTCTTCTAGGAATAGCAAATAGTAGATGGGGAAAATGTTTTATATTTTTTTTCCCCAAGATATGGTTCTGTATCAATAAATAATGTTGTAATACTCTTTGTTTTTATTTGTTCATTTACAATGATTCTCTGTTAGAGAGCTCTACGGAGTTTTATTTCCTTGCAGTAGGTTTAGTACTTTTTAAAAGTTGAATGTGACTCCCCATCCTCAGCAGCTATTAGCTTAGTCAATGTATTCTAGGCTTATTTAAGTTTCAGGATTCATATCGTGTGACTTTTCCTCCTAGCATCATATTAACTGTTTCAAAGCAATGTGCTATTAAAGTGTTGTTGCCATGTTTCTTACTTTGTTATTCTTCCCAGTGGATCTCAAACTATTGATTCTGTTTGCAGTCCAGGGAAAGATGTGTGCTGCTGGCCTATAATTTGGTGGTGTTGGGTCTTAGGAAATATTCCCCTCTTTGGTCTTTAGTGTACGCATCTGAGCTTTGGACGTGTTATTTTAAACTTTTTCAAGGATCATGTCTTAGAAAAGTGAGTGAGCATATATCTGTACATCCTTTATTTAAGTTGTAATCAGCTCTTCAAAATTAAATTTGTTGATTGATGCAGTGTCCTCAGTAGGCTCAAGTGTTGAATTCTCTTAGTGTTTTCTAAATAATGGTAATGGAATATCCATTATGATTTCTTTGCATTTTAAAAAATCTCACTCTGTGAACAAAAGGAACATTACCTAGTATGAGTGTTTTAATATCCGGTGTAGATAATGCCATATATTGAATGGGGGAGAAAACCAGGTGCTGATACATTCAGAATTTAGTAGGCAATACAATTTCCATGCTATCTATAACTGTTCAAGTTGTTAAAACAAATTTTTTGAATTGTTAATATGATTATTTAATAGTTCACTCTTTTAGATGCCCTCAATGCTTTATTTCCATCTCATAGTCAAGTGTAAACATGTGTAATATTGATGTTTAAAAGATTTTTTTTCTGATTACAGAAGTAATAACTGTTCATTATAGAAAATAAGAAACAGTCCAAATAATATACCCCGCTACGTATGTCATAACTACTATAACATCTTACCATACTTTATACTTTTTTCCATGTCAATATAAACAAGTACTCCATCTTCTCTGTCCCTCCCTTCTGCTCTTCCCTCCGCCATTTCTCATGCAAAATTAGGAGCTTAGGGCACATGCTATTTTATGACGTGTTTTTTTCTCACTTAACATTTTCAGTTTTAAAAAATTAATTTTCTATTAAGATATCAGCTTTCAAGGACTCTTACTGTTTGATTATATGGCTGGATCAAAATCTTTATAATCAGTATCCTATTGCCAGATTCTTATTTACCCAAACCTCTATTGTTCACTCTTAGTTGTTGCTTTAAATAATGCTCGTTGCATTTTCTTAGATGTAAATACTGTTTTGTTTTAATATTTGCTAGGATTGAATGCCTGGAAGTCAAATTGGCCACATAAGAAAATTAATGATACTAATGATTTATACATACATTCACACATTTATAGTTATTATTACAAATTTTAGTATGCTTAATTTATATTCATTTTTAAAATTTATGTAGTTAAATTCATTCTTTCTGATATACAATTCTATGAGTTTTGACAAGTGCATATAATTATGTAACCACCACCACAGTCAAGAAACCGATTCATTTCCTCACCTTAAAAAATTTCTTCCTTTTGCCCCTTGACTATTAAGTATGTTTGTTTTTCATTCTGCACATATAAAGAGGCAAAAATAAGAAAACAGATACCGCCCATAAGTCTACCATTCTGCTGTAACCTCTGTTGACATTTTGTAAAATAGCCTTCTGTTTTTTTTTTTTTTTTGTCTTTTGTTTTTGTTTTTTCTCTTCGTCTTCCCTACAAAAAAAGAGGTTATACTGCCTCTTGATTTATATAGCTTTTTTCTTTTTTACATGGTATACTCTGAGAACATGTTTCATTTAGCCATTGGACTGGTTTGTTTTTGTTTTCTCTGCAATTCTAAACAACCTTGTAATGAAGTCTAAAAAGCCCTATCATGAACATCTTTGCATATAGTACTTAAGTACCGTAAGTAGCGTTTTTAGGTCTCAGTGCATATGTACGTTTTAAAGACTTGTTAATTTTATCTGGTTGATTTATAAAATGGGTATACCAATTTATATTCTGACCAGCAGTGTATAGGAGAGCCTGTTTTCTTATATCCTTGCCAATATTGAGTATTTTTATTTTACATTTTTGTTAGTTGGTGAATGAATAATATTAGACACTGTATTACCTTAATTTGTACTATCTGATTTGCTGTGGGGTTGGATTTTTTCATGTGTTTATTATTCGTATTTTTTTGTGTGTTAATTTCTAGTTTATATTGTTTGTGTATATTTCTTGCCTTTTTTTTTTTTTTTTTTTTTTTGGCGGGGAGAGGAGTGGGGGGATGAGGCTTCTTTTTTAAGTTCTGTGTATGTTAATAACGTTAACTCTTCCAGTTATATGTTGGGATTTCTTTTCCTCTTTTTGTTACTTGCTGCTTCTTTGGATTTTATAGTGCTTTTGTTTTATGGAGTTTCTTATGAGTCTATTCTTTTTCATTTTCTTTATTTATATTTTGGGTTTTTATGTTGAATTTAGAGAGGTCTTTTCTCTTTAGATTATGTAGTCATGTGTATTAGATTTGAAATTTGTTTACTTTTTGTTTCATATTCCTAACAGTCTAATAAAATTTTTACTGTGCTGTACCAGGGAGCCATACATTATATACTTGTATATGGGTATACTTTAATCTAATCTTAACATTGTATTTGTTTTTATTTATTCATATGCTTCCAAGCAGCATGTACTTTTCATTGAATCTTCTATTCAAACTGTAACAGCATAGTGACATTAAAATGTGTCTCAAGTTAAGCATTTCCTTTTTATTTTTTCCCCGTTACCTTCTTTGACTTGCATTTTAAATATTATCCGTCAGATGTTGTTTGTGTGTGAAATTAGGAAAAAACAGTACTTACGTTGTTAAATAACTGTTTGTGTTTATTTTATTTTTAACATGCTGCAGGATATTGAAGACAAAGTAAGTAGCAAAACAGCAACCTATAAATGTGCAAGTAGTTCACCTAAACTAAGCAGATAGTTGAGGCACCTTAACATCTGAAACAGGCAATACTTGGTCATTTAGCGAAATAATTTTGGTGAAGTAGCACAAGGATGGGAATGCCTAAATATATACTTGTTAATAGATGGCTGGATGCATACAGTTAAAAAATATATATACACACACTATACATATTAAAAGTAATATATATACTTTGTTTATATAAATTAAAAGATACACACATATATACCTATATATCTATATATACTATATATAGATATATATACACACACACACACACACACACTTTCTTATAAGTTGTAGTCAGGCATATATTCAGCATTCACTGAGCAAAAAATATGTTGAAAACAAAATCTAACTCAGAGTGATATAGGAAAGTCTCATCCCTCAGAGATAAAGGCCAATTAAACATAATATTCAAGATACCAACCTTAATTTAAGAAATACATTTTTTTTTTTTTACAAATCTTGAAAAATATCCATAAGTAGCCATCTTCATCATTTTTTAAAGAACCAAAAATATTTTACTTGTTTAGATTTTATTTTAAAAAATCTTGTGAATTGAAAGTGCAATAACTAAAGTTTTTGAAATATTGTTATTTATTATTATTATTTTGAATTATTGAAATAAATATAGTAGTTTTTGTTTCCACTCTTCCATAACAATTAATTCTTTACATAAAGGGAAATAAAACAATGTATGTATTTATTTGCAGGTAATTAACTGTTCTTAAACAAGATTTATGTGCAAAATGTTATTTAGGCATTACTTTTTTGTTCAAAAAAGGTTAAGAGCCATGTATCTTATGCCCAGGATAAAATTAAAGTTTTGTTGTACAAAATATTAGTCCTTGAAATTACTCTTCGATAGGGAAGTTAAATAAGAGTCTGTTATGTGCTGTATTCTGACGTTTCCAAATATATTTGGACAAAATAGGACACAGCTGTTACAGTGAAAAATACAATGCGGACTTATTCTTTACATTTAAATACAGCAATCATCATCTTAATGTTTTTCTATGGCAGAGACCTAATAGATTGCAAAAATCTTCAGATTTGTATTCTTATTTCTAATGCAATTTATTCTTGACTTTTGCTTTGCTGTTGCTGCTTTTTCTTGATATAGTATATTCCTCATTTCTTTTTTTAGGCTAGGCAGCTGGAAGAGAAAGACCGAGTGCTAAAGAAGCAGGATGCATTCTACAAAGAACAGCTGGCTAGACTGGAGGAGAGGGTATGACTATTTTTTGTCATTGATTCTATTACCACATCTGCTGCTTTCTTGTGTATTTATTTAAATATTAATTAATTAGAACTTCAATTGCTTTTCCTGGTGGTAAAGTGACCAGGAAGTGAAGAAGCAAAGCAGGCAGGTAGGTAGTTCATCCTCTGTAACAATGTCATTTTTTCTTTGGTCACTTTGGAATGGTTGCATTATTTGTTCACTGATGGCATTTTACCACTTTGGGACCTACCAAATGCAAATACTTTTTTATATGTTTAGAATCTACATTGCCTCCAGGTCAGACAGTACACTCCTACTCTTATCTCCCCCAAACGTTGACTAAACTTTAGTACACTCTTAAAAATGGTAGCGTTTTAAAGGATGTATTTAGTTTCTTTTATCTTTTTTTTTTTTGCTTTTTTCTTTTTGAGATGGAATCTCACTCTGTCACCTAGCCTGGAGTGCAGTGGTATGATCTTGGTTCGCTGCAACCTCTGCCTACTGGGTTCAAGCGATTCTCATGCCTTAGCCTCCTGAGAGCTGTGATTACAGGCGTGCACCACCATGCCTGGCTAAGTTTTGTATTTTTATTAGAGATAGGGTTTCACCATGTTGGCCACACTGGTCTCGAACTCCTGGCCTCAAGTGAGCTGCCTGCCTCAGCCTCCCAAAGTGCTGGGATTACAGGCATAAGCCACTGGTGCCTGGCAGGGTATATCTTCTTTCTGAAAACTCAGTTTCACTGCATTTGTAGTTAAGAAATGAATGTCTCCTTCAGGAGAGGTGGATAGGAGCTGAATAGTAGAAGTTAAACATGAGTTAGGAGAAAGGAAAAAGAGATAGGGTGTCAAGTCAGCATGGGTCTAGCATTGGACAGAGATGGACAAAAGAAGGTAGTGAGTTTAAGAGTGAGAGTTTGAGCACCTTATCAGTGCCCTCTTCAATAAAGTAGATTGGTTATCTAGATTAATTGGTTATCTAGATTAATAGACCATGAGGTTGCAGATTGAGCTCTCTTTTTCTTTTTGAATGAAACTCTCAAAATTTTATTTGTTGAAAATGTTATTTGATAAGAAAATAAGAAAAAATAAGAAATACAATATTAACCCTCACTCAGTACAGTTATGTGTGTGTTAAATGTGTTTGCTGTCTCTGTATGTTACTGAACTGAGTACCTCTTGAATGTAGGGAGCATTTTCTCATTCATTTAGCAGATATTTACTTAAGCACCTAATATATGTTTGGCCTTGGTCTTGTGCCAGCAGCTTTGTACTAGTGAAGAAAATGAGGTAAACATCTGTCTTCCTGGAGCTTAAATTCAATTCAAAACCAGAATACATATTGTATGGCAGGTTATGATAATTTCGAGAGGAATAAAATGGGAAAAGAGAGTCCTAGGGCTGGGGTTTAGGCATGGAGTTGGGTAGAGAGGGAAGATCTCTCTGTTGAGATGACATTTGGGAAGAGGCCTATGGTAATAGGGAAGCAAACCATTGCCAAAACCATGAAGCAGGCGTGAACTTGGCATGTTGGGGAAGACTGGGGGATTTGGGAACAGATAAGCCCTCTGGATGCTGTCTTGGGCAAGAGTTGAAGCAACAGAGAAATTAGTAAGAAATTATGGCAGTAATTCGGAAAAGGAATGACTGGTGTGCATCTGAGTGCCGGCAGGGGAAGTAATGAAATGTGGTTCAGTATTTTAAAGGTAGAGCTGACCAGATTTGCTGATGGCTTTGAACGTGAGTGAAGAAAGAAAAGACTCAAACTCTAGGTTTATGGCTTTTATAACTAGAAGATTTTTTCCACAGGGGAAGATTCTTAAGATATGGATTGGGATGTTGGTGGTAGAGGAAATCAGGAGTTTCATTATGGATATGTTAAGCTTGGGACACTTCAGACATTGAAGTAGAGATGTTGAATAGGCATAAAATGGAATGGTTTAGAGAATGTCAGGAATTTTTCCTGTAAAGGGCCAAATAGTAAATATTTTAGGCTTTGCACACCACATTTGGTTTCTATGCAGCTACTCAACTCTACCTTTGTAATGTGGAATCAGAGAAAGCCACCTGTAAATGATTGAGTATGGCCCTGTTCTAATTGAGGGACCCTGAAGTATGAAGTTCGTATGGTTTTCACACATCACAAAATTTTGCTTAAATTTTTTTTCAACCATTTAAAAATGTAAAACCAAAAACAGGAACTGGGCCTGATTTGGCCCCCTGGTTGTGGGCAGAACTCGGATTCAGAGCACAAGCCTCTGATGTCAGATGCCTTGGATTCAAATTTCTGACCTGTCATTTCCCTGCTGTGTAATGTGGAGCATCTTATTTTACCTCTCAGTTGTTTCATATATTAAGTGATGATTTAATAGTGCTCACCTCACTAATTTGTTAAATGAGCCAATACTCATAAAGCACCTGTAATAGTGTGTAGCGCAGAGTAACCATTTACCCACTAATTGTTTTACTTCTATACCTAGAGCATTGTACATGGCTTAGAGTTTGTGTTAGTGTGTTTTCTCACTGCTATAATGAGCTGTTTGAGACTGGGTAATTTATGAAGGGAAGAAGTTTAATTGACTCACAGTTCTCCGTGGCTAGGGAGGCCTCAGGAAACTTACAATTATGGCAGAAGGTGAAAGGGAACCAGGCACCTTTTTCACACAGTGGCAGGAGAGAGAGCGTGTGCAGGGGAAACTACTTTTAAACCATCAGATCTGAGAACTCTCTCACTTTCCACAAGAACGGCCTGGGAAAACCACACCCGTGATCCAGTTACCTCCCACCAGGTCCCTACCTCAGCATGTGGGCATTACAATTCGAGATGAGATTTGGGTGGGGACACAGAGCCGAACCATATCAGAGTTAGTAAATGTTAAATGAGTGCAAGTGAAAGTTTTTGAGATGATGTACCTGGCACCTGCTTTTCCTCACCCAATGACAGTTTTCTTTGCCGTCAGGTTTTACTATGTTAGGTACCTTATAAACTTGCCTTTAATTATTGTCGGGTTCAAGAAAAGGCACTGACAAATATTCTCCCATTTCTCATAGACTCACCAATTTGATTGGTACAAGTGTCTGAGAGGATTTGTTTCTGGCAGATTGAACTTACCTGCTCAACAACTTCTCAGCAAATAAACTGTTAGGCATTTTGGCATGAAGTAGAACAAGTGGTAGAAGATTAGATAGACACGATATGATAAGATCAAATTACATATATGCAGAATATATTGTTTTCCTTTTTGAAGATCAGGCTGGAAAGTAGTTAGCCTGCAGTTGAAACTGAAATCTGAGACGTACCAGTAAGCTTAGAATGCTAAGGTGGAATATGTACACTACTGTTACTTAATACTCAATAACTCCACAGTAAGTAATATGTGATAGAAAGAATGTTAGACAAGGAGTCAGAAGGCATGCTTTTGTCATCTTGTGGTGTCTGGTTCTTTATCTGCAAAATGGGGATATACTCTGTTCCTTGCTCATCTTCATGGTGATGGGGGGTAGATCAGATGAGTGTGTACAAGCCCCTTGAAAGCTGGAAAGAGCTTAACAAATACCAGCTGTTGCCATGAAAGAATATCTGCTTACTTTCCATTGTGTATAAGATAATGATGATCATAAAATTAATATTATTCAACTTTCTTGTGTCTTTTGCCCATTTTTGTACAGTCCTGTTTTTGTTTGTCACTGTCATTCTCAAAGTACCCAAGTTGAATTTTGTCACTTTGGATTTCTTCCAGGAATATGTGAGAGACATTTAGGTCTCTAATGATGAAGCATTTTCTAGGCATAATGCAAAAGATTGTAAAGGGATTTTCTTTTGTATTACGATGGCAGTGAAAATTACAATGTCTAACTGTTTCTATTAGGAATTCTGCATACACTTTTGTATTAGATAGTATAAAAATGCTGAATCCATTAATTCGTATTGTAAGAAATAATGATTCTAGTATTAATATAACTTGCAGAATCATCTAACTTACTAGGAAATCAAGGTTGCCTGTGGTTTAAAAGTGGACATAAGCACATATCTTTCCTCTTTTAACCAAATGAAGTGATGAAACTATAAAGTAGATACCAGATGGTGTAGCATCAATGAGTCCTTTGCAGAATCATTCTGAGGGAGATTCCTAAGATAACCTTACCATCTGCACAGCAACTAGATTAACTAACAGCAATTGTACATGTTATCACTTTTTGATGACTTGAACTATTCATTTATATTGGCTTGATGCAAATTTCTTTTGAGAGTATAAATCAAAGTGCACAAAACATGTGAAGTACATTTAGTTTTGTAATACAGCTTGATTTGCTTCTTGGATCTATTTTAATAAACTCCTTGTTAATTAGATAATTCCCATGTGTGAATGGAACCCCCTCCACCCAGGTATTTATATTGGCCACTGCACCCAGGAGTCTGAGATAATTTTCTTCTTTCACTAACTTGTTAGGAGTAATAAGTGTAATTTAACTGGACACTGATTTCACCCTCTTTAAAACCAGTTTTCAAAAGCAGCGACACTTTACTGAGAGAGAAGGTCAAAGCCATTCGAAAAGATTTTTTAAGTCCTTATTTCGTAGCCAAATGTTGCTAAGTTATCAGTGGCATATCGGTGAACATTAGAGATATCACATTCAGGCGTTTTACCTAATTGAAAGATACTTAGAGAGTATTAATTCCCGAGTATTGGTATAAGAGACATAGATAGTGTTAATTCCTGGTTGGTGATGTGATGAGAGGAAGCTGAGAACAGCTTTCAAAGAGAAGGTTCTTAAGTGTTTCTAAGAAGTAGTCTCCGAGTCTCTTAAGGAATTCTGTTTTTTTTTTTTTGTCTTCCCAACTTTATTTTTAATTTTTTTCTCAACTTTATTTTTGTTTGTTGTATAATTGACAAATATGTCCATAATGTTTTATACCTCTTTATGATAGCCACATTTTGTTTATAATATCTGTGATTAGTTGTGTGTGTTTATCTTGTACAGTCCTGAGGACACAGAGCTCATTTTCTTATTTCTGTATTTTCTATTTTTTTTCTTTGGTTTTTGAGGTTCCATAACTTGCATATTTCTGTATTTTCTACAAGTAGCACAGTGAATGAATTCTAGATTTTCTAAGCGTATACTGTGAAGTCGTGTTTATGCAATTAGTGTATGGTTTTAAAATGCACACAAATATTTTAGTATCTTTTTTCACTAACCATTTAAATTCATAATTTAATTCTGTCCTGGGAGAAAGTCAAGTTTAACTTTGAATACTTTGTTATTGTTTATAGCATCCTCATTAACATAGCTGATGATAACATTTATTGAGCATTTACATTGTGATTGGCACTTTGCGTGGATTGTCTCATTTTATACTCACCAACAACCCTGTGTGGCTGTGCACCCTATTGCTTAGGTGAAGGCTTAAAGTAATTCACCTAAGAACATACAGCCAAAATATGATAGATCTGGATTTGAGCCATGTTCCATGCTTAACCATTTAGCTGCTGTCTAGTACTAAGTTGAAGATGTTCATTCTGTATGTAAATCCTCTGATTGTAGTGTTAGTTCTTTGGGTCATTCAAGTTGGCTCTTTCCAGTTTCTAATACAGCTTTTTAGTTCCTGACATTATAATTTGTTTAATGCTACCTCATAACCTAAAAATGTTAAGCATTCAAAAATGAATAATTTTCTCCCCGGAATTTGGCATTTCCTGGGAAAATTTGACCAACAAGGAATGAATAAGGTCTTATTACCTAGCGATTACAGCATGATGCCCCTAAGAGTTATTTTAATATCTAGTTGTGCTTCTTTCACATTGAAATAAGAAATTTGTAGTCATTAAAGCAGCTTAAAAATTTCTTCTTGAGGTCTTCATTCACTTGCTCATACTTTGATAATACTGCTTTCCATCTTTTCATCTCTTTCCATCTTCTGGAAAGAAAGCAAACTTTTTTTTTTTTAACTTTTGACAAAGTGTTTTGATAGTTATTTCATCAGAGTCTGGATCGTTGCATGTTCTTCAGGAGAATGTGTATTTTTCAGGAGTCTGTTGGTCCTGTGGGAGGGAAGTGAGGGAAAGGACCATGGTTATCATGTCAGAGAGGGCAGAACCCACAGTCTCCCAGGGGTCTTCCAGGATGAAGGGCCTTGTCTCCCCAGGACATGTTGAAGACTTGAGCTGTTCGATAATGTGTTTGGCATGTATAACTTCTCAATTATGAATTTGAATTGATTTGCTCTATGGAATCCACTTTGCTCTTGGCTTTCCTGAGAATGACGGGGTTTGGCTCAGCCTGAAGCCCTCTTGGCTTCAGGAGCTGAGGGAAATCAGAAAATTTAGTTAGGTATAACACAATGTTGAATAACCCGGTGATGTGGCATGCATTTTTGCTTTGAGAACTCCTCCCTGTACCTCCCCCACTGCATTCACAATTTATTTGCATTCCTAAATATGAAGATACATTTGTAAGATTGGCCACTTAAAATATTGTTCTATGTGCTGTATGTAAAAAAAAAATGGAAGACTTGATTTATTAGGCTAGTTTTCCATGGCATATAGTCCAATAGATGCCTCCTTGTCTATAAACATATTATCTATTATTCATCATATGCTTACTATATTGAAGATCTGCTAAGTGTATACCATCCTTCAAAATTCTCTCCCATGTCAGGATCTTTGCCTTTGTTGTTCCCTGGGATGTTCTTTCCCACCTCTGAATAGCTGTCTCTGACTCCCTTACAAGTTTTAGGTTTTCCTAATGACTATCAGAAACTAGACTTCTGAACCCTGTCTCTGTCATATCAACCTATTTATTTATTTGAAAGCACCCTTCCAGATCTGTAATTAGTTTACTCATTATTTGTTAACTTGTTCATGACTGCCTTCCCAGTCATCCAGTAGAAGTTCCACGAAGGCAGAAACTTTGTCTTAGACACCCCTGTATCACTTACCTGGTGAATCATAAATGCCAGCATGGCATGGATTGCTTTCAGTTTTCAGACACCTCTGGATTTCGGCAGCAATTTGCATATAGACTGCAGGAAATCCCACAAAATTAAGATGGGGAGAGAATTATATAAGCTGAGCAAAAGAGAATAATACAAAGAGAATGGTGAAAAATAAATTGCCACTAAGAAGAGAAGTATATTACTAGTTTGTCACCTGTGGAGAGAGTTGCTAATTAAATTCTAAGGTCATGCTTACATCAAATGAGCAATTTTTAAAAGTCTCTCACTTATGGCAGATGACATGTCTTTTATTGCATCATAAAGTGTTGGGCTCATCTGTGTGATTAATTGGCTTTTGATTACGTGACTTCTTCTTTCTCATTTAGTACCTTTGTTTCTGTGCTCCTCTGTGTGAAGCTGGGGGAAAAAATAATGCCAACAATGATAATAATGAGAAATGACAACAGAACAGGTTATTGTCAGCCCAGTGTGCTTCTTGTGGGAAGAAATTATTATGTTTTTTTTACTACCAGATGAAGACTGTCATTGTAAAATATTTCAGTGAGTGAAGTTGGATCAACCTTTTCAAGGGAATAATACAGGATGGATTCACAATTAGACTACTGACATCTGAGATACTAAAATATAAACAATCCTTTTTTGGAGATGGATTACTTAAACTTGGTTTGTGGGATTAAGAAACCGTTTGACATTCCCCCCGGGACATGCTTTCTAAACAGTTGCCAATGATTTTAGGTCATGTGGATAACTTATTTTGGCCCTGCCATGTGATAGAGTAAATTTAACATAATAGTTAAAAATGTAACTTCCTGGTAGATGTGCCTACGTAGGTTATACTAGTTTGCACTTGTCAACCTAGAGAGATGTACTATTCCTTTGACACTAGGAAATTTTGTACTGGCCTCCTCATTCATGTGGAGATCAGGGCAGATTCCCTGTGGTTTCTGTAGTTACTGAGAGCTACAGAAACGAGAGATGAGGTTCTATAGTCCACAGGTTTGGATGTTGAAGTTAGTAGAAGCTAATACCATTTTTAATTGTAACGTCATAAGCAACAGGTTTTATTAAAGTGGCTTGGATTGTGTACATTGAGTTACTCTCAATTTTTTGTCATCAACCAGTGATGGTAGTTTAAGTAAATGCACTTAGATGTTAATTGTTCAGTAGAAAAATTAATAAGACCCAGTATCAACATATCTTTTGTTAACATAATTGACACATTTATAACTTAGGTGCAAAGATGGAACTATTTTACACTCTTTACCTGGTTTCCTAAGGGAAGTTTATTATTGCAGATATTCCAAAAGTAGCAAGCAAGATTTTTTCCCCCCCTAGTTTGTGCTCTGGGGAAAAAAATCAATACAGTATAGTAGATATGAGGGTCTTATCCTTAATTCATTATTCAACAAATCCTCAAAATGCATTGGCTTTTCTGTTAACCTCTCTGAAATTCGAATTGGAAATATGGTTTAGGTAACCTTGAGCTGCTTTTTAAATCTGACTTTAGGGATATGAGACTTACTTTTTTTCTAGGGTGAGCTGTTAAAAGTGCATCCAGGTAAAATGATCCCCTTAACCGGAGTCAGTTTTTCTATGTCTAACTTTAGAGGAAAGATTTGCAAATTATGGGATCAGCACTTAATTTGGGGCTGTATTTACCATGTAGGCTGTCAAGAAGTATTAACCTTAAGGTAAGATGAGAACATAGAGTACAAAGCTGTAAGTTGATGGCACACAGTACAGCGGTATTAAATAACATTATCCATCCTGCTTGCTACAGTAAATAGGATTTCACTATTATGATGTGTCAGGGCTTTCAGTGAAATCAAATTTACAAGACACTAAACTGCCATCCTCTCTGCTGAGCAGCTTTATTCTGGGATCTTGCTTTCATATTAATCCTGTTGGTAGGAAATACTTGTACCAATTGTGCATGGAAATTATAATTTAATGATCTCTTCCTTTTCTTTATTCAGAGCTTAGAATGGACTACTGTGCTTTGCAGTGATAGCCCCAGGGCTCTGAGAAAGAGATAATATACAGTTCAGCTTTAAAGCCCAGCACTGCTTTTTTGTGAGTGCTTGTAATGATCGTAAGTGCTGAGATGCCAACAATATGGGTTGCATAGTTTCTCAACTCTCCACATTTCCTTTACCTTTTGAAAGGCTACACAATAAAATAATTAGAATCTGTTTACCCTGATGGTTTTAAAAAATGATATGCCACTTGACTGTGTAAAGACAAGGTAAGAAATAAAGCATTGTGAAATCCAGGGAACATTAATTCCACTTTTAAAGATTCTGTACGTTTTGGGAAGGCTCAGCAGGCTGTTTTATTTGAAAAACAATTATTTACTCACTTTAC
Organism: Rhinopithecus roxellana; assembly: GCF_007565055.1. Lineage (NCBI taxonomy): Eukaryota > Metazoa > Chordata > Mammalia > Primates > Cercopithecidae > Rhinopithecus > Rhinopithecus roxellana. The sequence continues at coordinate 60,410,468 of NC_044554.1, forward strand.
TTTCTTTGAGCTTCTTTCTTTCTATTGATAAGAATATTACAGCCAGGAAATCATTATGTTTCCTGCGTATGAGATTGAAATTGGCTAAATCCTTTGAATCTTCTTCACATCCAATTTCAAAGTTAGTGATTGTTTTGCTTCTTGACATCTTGTTTATTTATACATTTCAAATGTACTTCATTTAGGCAGACCAGCCAATGCATATTTCCCTATTTTACTGACTGAAAAATTAAAGTACATGAATATTAAATTTTTTAAAGGAAGTTGCAATGCTTGTGTGAGAAAGTGCTCTTTAATCCCAGTTTTATGTTCAGACCATGAGACAGCTGTGCCTCTGTAAGGGATTACGTTTCAATGCATTAGCTTCAGTTAAAAAGATATATTTGGTCATTAAAACGTTTGCAAATAATATTAGCTCATAACGTCATCAAATAAGAAGTGCCCACATCTGAATTTGGCATATAAAGCAGGTTTGCACAGTAAGGTCGGCATTTAATGAAGGGAACCCAAATCCAATTTGTCTGTGTAGACTAAGATAGGATTTTAATTTTGTTCATTCTCATCAGAATTTTGGGAGCTAGAGGGAGTCCTTGGCATTCACCACTCATTCAAAAACACATTTATTAATCTCCTACAGTGGGCCAGGCTCTATTCAAAGATATAATGATGCATACAAATGGCGCAAAAGCCCATTGGTATCTGGCACGGAGCTTTCAGTTGACACAGTGGTGCAGTGGGTCCGTGGAGGCTGTGTTTTGTGCAGAACACTACCTTTGTACTGCCTTTGTCCCTTCCAGATCTAAAGATCATGGGATTTGGAGGGAAAGTTCGTAGGTTGGAGAGATCCATCAGGTTAAAGTATCAGATAAAGACCCCAATACATTGGTTGCCTCAAGTAGTTCTTTCTGAAAATAAACATTTAATAGGTAATTCCTTTGAAGACCAGAACTCATTCCCCTTTGAACACTGTGATAGTGGCTGGCACATATTAAGCCTTAGATAAATTTTTAAAAATTGATGTATTTGTCCAGAAATGGGGTGGGTTCCATAGCCAAATAATTTTGAGAAATGTTAGGTTTCACGAAGCTGAACAGATTTCTTTTCTACAGGCCTCCTCAGAAGTTATGTACACTTAGAGCCTCCAGGATGAGGATACTGCATGATGTGTTTCAGCATTATACCCGAACCATGGAATGGTTCTTCTGAGATATATCTGTGAATGTATCCCAGTATATCACCTGAGATTTCTGTGCCCTAAATAATGCTAGTACCTACATTTTTTTAGTCCTTCTTAGCTTGCATCCTGAGATGTAAAGGTATAGTAGCCATAGAATTTCACTGATGGAATTCCTAATCTGAGGACATCTGAGGACCTGAAAGCACCCTGGGATTGCCGCCCTTTGCACTGTGTGCCAGAAGCGTAGGCTGATGAGAAGAGGCTGTCTCAAGGTCCTAAAGGTGCGGTGCACTGGGGTGGGGTGTTCTTTCTCACTCTGAATTCTCTTCCTAATCCTCACCCACTCCAAGAGGCTTTGAGAAACTGTAGCCCATAGTAGGTATCTCATTTTGTATTTAAGTGTCCATTGACTCAATCTTGCATTATTCCAGTCTCCTCAGAATTGAGAGCAGTGGGTAGTGGGGTTTCTCCTTGATCTTCCCATGTCAAGATTCAGCACCATGCCCATTAACCCAAGAGCTGTACATACTTGCCTGAAGAACATAGGTTTCAGCAGAATGCCACCAAGGGAAGGTCTGAACCAGAATATTCTTCCCTTTTATGAAATGAAGTAAGAAGGTAATTAAATTGGATAAATTTCTCCTGTGGATCTTTACAAATCTTCCCGCAAGGGTTGCCAAGATACGGTGCTGAAGGAGCATGTGAAAGAGATATCAACATCTTCTGTTCCATCAGAGCCTCAAGGTTTCTGTGACCCTCTAGAAAGAATCTGTAGGACTTGCTGTTATTTTGTGAGGAAGCAGTAAGGTTTACTTACATAGGGTAGAAAGTGCGCTTTTGTATCTGGAGAATAAGTTTGATGATGGTCAGTAATCACATGCTCTGTAATTTAATTTGTCTTCGGAAAACATTTAGAACTGGAGTTCAGAGGGAATGGCACGATCACCACAGTGTCCCCTTGTGACTTGTAGTGTTTGCATAAACTCTATAAAAGCAGGGACCTTGTCTGTTCCCTGCTGTATCGCTAGTACCTAGACCAGTGCTTGGCACTTAGCAGGTGCTTGGTAAATATTTGTTGAATGAACAATGAAGACATTTTCAGCAGGTCAAACATGGCCATGTAACCTAGAGATGCATCTTCCAGGTTGCTTAGTGGGCAGCTTGTCTCAAGTTAAACCTTATTCTGCAGGTTTTCTGAGATTTAGGTGAAGGTCCTTTTGCTCCAGTCATGATAATTTCTGCTGTTAATGCAACGGCATATCTTATTTATGTAAAATTAAACATCAATGTAATAATTACTACTCCTCAAGCAAACTTTTGAAATAAATCAAATTATTGTCTAAGTGATATTCTTATCCATTACTTTTACATGACTGGGGAGAGGGTGAATAATGATGATGATGATGATATCAATTTTATCCACAATCTGTAACCTAAGTAGAATGCCCAACTTCATATATTATCCCAAAACCTGGTTTTGAGTGACAGAGTGCCTATGAGTACTGTGCATTGTGTACATCCTTGTTCCAAGATTGTTGGGAAAGAAATATTAATATCAGTGTCAGTACCATCACCATCATCATTAAAATCCACCATCGGCATGTGCCTGTAGTCCCAGCTATTTGGGAGGCTGAGGCAGAAGAATCACTTGAACCTGGGAGGCAAAGGTTTCAGTGAGCCAAGATCACACCACTGTACTCCAGCCTGGGTGACACAGCGTGACTCCATCTCAAAAAAAAAAAAAAAAAAAGAAAGAAAATTCACCATTTATTGAGGGATTATTATAAGCTAGGCAGTGCTTGAAATGAATTAACATAATACTATATTCTGTCCCTAGAACAAACCATTAGGGGAAGGTATTTCTTCGCCAGGCAACCAATTGATTTGTTGAGGCTGAAAGACGTTGAGTAACTTGACCCAGGATTCCTAGCTGGTGCACCCAGGCCTCTGTCTTCCTCCTCGCCAACGGCCTCTCCTTCTGTGTCACCAGTGGTGGACTATTAAATTTTCACTTTCAGTCCCATGTGGTTCCACTCCCCTTTCCATCCTCCTCCTCTATATTTTTATTTATTTTTTAGATTATTATTATTTTTTTGAGACAGGGTCTGGCTCTGTCACCCAGGCTGGAGTGCGGTGGTATGATCTCAGCTCACTGCAACCTCCACCTCCCGAGTTCAGGATTCTGCTGCCTCAGCCTCCCGAGTAGCTGGGATTACAAGTGTGTACCACCATGACTGGCTAATTTGTGGAGATGGGGCTTCACCCTGTTGGCCAGGCTGGTGTTGAGCTGACCTCAAGTGATCTACCTGCCTCGGCCTCCCTAAGTGCTGAGATTACAGGCATGAGCCACCGCATCCAGCCCTCTCCCTCTTTAAAAAGATTTTTGGTGGAGGTGGGCCTGACATTTTTTGTTTAGAACCACTAGAGTCAAGTAACAGATTCTCAACTAACTTTCCCTCAGCAACATTCATACTTGGTTTTCTTTCACAAGCTAAGCACCCATTGTTTATTTAATAGTGAATCTTGTTTAAAGCGAAGTTGAGCCAGCTTTATTACAGGGCATGATTAGATACAGTTAATTAGTACGGCTAAGTATATAGGCTAAATTAATAGGAGAGGTGCTGAAAGTAAGGAAATTGTAAAGGATCTGTGAATTGGGTCTTAATCCTCTGAGGGGATGCAGAGAGAAGAAGCTGGCCCTATACTGTGGGGAAATATAACCAGAAATTGAAGTTACAAGCCAAGCCAAATCAACCCAGGTAAAGGTGATGACACTTTCTATGATGGCAACTAGTAGTTCTTAAGTAGCCTTGAACCATGGTGTCCACAGCAGCCCAGCACACTTAGCCTGCTATGTGGATTATACCTGTGGAATCCCAGGGCACAACTTCCTGCAAGTTTAGTTTAGTCATACGAGTTTACTGTCACTTTCCATTCTAAAACCGAGTGTGCTCTTGTTTCAACTCTCTAGTTTCAGGTCAGAAATGTTTCTCCTATCCTAGAACTATTTAAACTTCAACTTCCCCAGGCTCTGCCTCAAAATTAACTTTAGTAATTAATAAACTTCAGTACGTGTACCACTCAATTAACTACCCTCAAGCCAGCGCTACTTTTAACCTTCCTCGATGGCAGATTCTTGTCCGTCTCCTGCCACCGCATTCCTTCCTAGGAGATCTCCATGTTTGCTTTCTCTCTGTAGATTGCTTTGCCTGTGTTGGGCATCCCCTTAGTTTTACTTTTTTTCCCCCAACTTTAGTTTTGTTTGTTTTGTATAATTGACAAATACATCCATAATGCTTTATACCTCTCTTGATGATAGCCACGTTTTGTTTATAATACTTGTGATGAGTTGTAGATGATGAGGGGATGTTGGGCACCTACAGTGTGTGCAGATATTATGCATGGTGGGTACTTGTGACACTCAAAGTCACTGAAGCAGACACAGTTTACCTCTAACATCTCATCACTCCTCCTTGCTTGTTACCTCCTAATATTAAAATTTCTAGAACTTAATCATAATGTAGTTTCCACCTTGCCTTGATGGACCGTCTGTGATGTGACTTGGGCAGCAGAAATGGAAGCGAGAGCGGAGCAGCACTGACTGAGGGGTTGTCTCCTTGGGCAAGCAATCCACGTGTTGAGAAGATTTGTCTGCTTGTCTGTTTATCCTCATTTTCATTAAAATGAAAATGTAACTAGAACTACAATGAGCACTTCTGTAGTTCAAGAAAAATAACCCGTAATAAATTGTGAACTGTCTATTCTCTCATGGTGTAGTTACTCTAAATTGTGGAAATTTGGCAGTCGTCCCTAGAACTATTTGTTAAAATTCAATAGTGTGTAATTAAAGACAGAGACTGCCATTTCTGCTGTTGGGTACATTAAAAAATTATATTATGTATCATTTGGATTTGACCCTGAACTCATTTCCCAAAAGATCAATGCCAGAAAGACAAAAGTATATTTTAGTCTGAATAGAGGCTCAAGTTATATAAAGTAACTAAATTTATGGAAATATCAGTTAGACTCTAGCTATTTAAGAGTAATTATGCAAAAGATAGTTTTGAACGAATATTCCTCTGGAAATGGCCAAATGGAAGCTGTAATTATGATGAAATTCTGTGCTTCAAGCCTTGCCAGACAATAAAACAAGACTGCTGATGTTTTAAGCCTGTATCATTAAAACTAATATTGATACAACAACCTGTATAATATATCAATGACATGGAGTATTTTATAGACACACAAAAGTATACTGCTCCTTGAAACTTTAGCATTCATCTAGTATAAAATTACACTTTTTTCAAGCAATGAAACAGCAACCTAGAGGCATGAAAATCGTTTTTACGTAGTTGGGAAAGGGAATGGTGGCAGTGTTTACCTAGTTACGATTATCTCATCAAATAAGTTCTAGGCAAGTGAGTGGGTTTTTGTCTGTTTAGGTTCCTGCAATTGGTTTGTGTTGGGGTGGCCCTCCCACATACAGACAAGTGGATATGGATTCATATATTAGACCTCCTAGGTATCGGCTATTTATTCTTAGATAAATCATGTGACCTGTTTGATCCTCAGATCCCTCATCTGTAAAGTGGCCTTCATATCGTACTTCGTTGGAGGTGTGGAGATTAAGTAAAATATTATGTGTTAATTTATATGTACATACTAAATTAGGATAAACATCAGTTATCAGCACCAATCTCTAGGAGGCTGATAATTATACAGCTGTTTGAGGTAGCTTGTTGCAGGGAGAAAGCTGTAGGGAGAGTAGAGGGATTGAATCTGGAAACACAGGTTGAATTCTATTTGAAGTATTTATCTTGTTTTGTTTTTGTTTTTTGGAGATAGGTCTTGCACTGTCACTCAGGCTGAAGTACAGTGGCACGATCTCTGTTCACCACAACCTCTGCCTCCTGGCCTCAAGCAGTCCTCCCACTTCAGCCTCCTGAGTACCTGAGACTATATGCACGTGCCATCACACCGGGCTAATTTTTGTGTTTTTTGTAGAGACGGGGTTTTGCCATGTTGCCCAATCTGATCTCAAACTTGTGAGCTCAAGCAATCTGCCCACTTTGGCCTCCCAAAGTGCTGGGATTACAGGCATGAGTCCCTGTGCCCGGCCACTATTTTGTTACATTGAAATGTTATATTGAATTTTGCCAGAAGGAATGGAATTATTGGCTGTTTTTATAATATAGATACAATAATTAAACCTACAATTAAGCTTACATAATCTTTCAGGTTTTTCAGATCTCTCTCATGTATATCATTTTATTTGATAAAATGGGATTTTTTCTGCCAGGTACGGTGCTCATGCCTATAATCCCAGCACTTTGGGAGGCCGAGGCAGGAGGCTCACTGAGCCCAAAAGTTTGAGACTAGCCTGGGCAACAAAGCGAGACCTTGTCTCTACGAAAAATAAAAAAAATTGCCAAGCATGATGGTGTGTGCCTATGGTCCCAGCTACTCAGGAAGCTGAGTGGGGAGGATCAGCTGAGCCCAGAAGGTCAAGGCTGCAGTGAGCCATTATGTCGCTGCACTCCAACCTGGGCAACAGAGCGAGATCCTGACTCCAAAACAAGTCATGGGGGTGGGGGGAGCAGATTTGTCTTATCTGTATATTTGCCTTCGAATTTGGCAGATTGTGTATATCAGAGATAGAAGTCTGGTAATTTAGTGAGCATAAGCTTAGGTCTGTCTGTCATCTTTTGAGCAGAGGCTGGTTTGAATCTTCATCCGTTTTGTTGAATCAGCCTAGCTAATGAGTGGGAAATTTAAAAAAAGAACACAGCTGGTTGAGCTTTCACTTCTGCATATTCAATCCTATGGTATGTTTATTAAATCCTATGGTATTGTAATATTGCAGTCTAGCTCTTTCAGACCAAGGAAAGAGGTACACAGAGAAGAAGAAACCAGGTTCTAGAGGTTGTGGTTGTGACATTTGGGGATGGCAGTGTTAAGGAAGTAGCCAGGGCATGGGGACTGTAGGACCGTAGGAGACCTTAGCATCAGAAGAAATGCTCTACAGGTGCCCTCTAATAATATACTGTGAGCTTGTCTCCTGGAATTTTTAGTTTTGCGTTTGAATGTTCGTCAGAAGTGTCTGACTTAGGATATCAATGCAGAACAAGGATTTGCTTTTTCTTGATGAATTTTGGGTCAGGTTTTTTTGTTTGTTTGTTTGTTTAACATCAAGTAAGTACAGACTGAGTTGTATTTTTCATCTTCTCCATTAAGATGAAATGGACAACAAGAGGATGCAAACATGAAAGCTTGGGTGAGGATGGGTCAGCAGGCTGTGGTGGGCAAGAGCAAGGAGCCCTGGGGAAAGTCGCGCAGCAGTTACTCTCCCGACAGCCACAGAGTTTTGTGGGACGGTGTGCACAATTGTGAATAGTCCTTGTTTAATTGGATTCTATTCCAGAGACACAAAACAATTCTAGAGTCTTGACTTTGGCAAAATGACATTGGGATGCTTATATCAATTTTCATTCCTAAAGAAAATGTTTCATTTCTAAAGACAAATGTACCGGGTCAGACTTAATTCTGGGACATCTCATCATTTTGTGCACTTTATGCAAGAGTCTATTAGAAGTACTCACCAAAGAGCAAAATCACCAAAGCCCTTTTCGTTATAAAACTAAAGGTCCCAGCATATGTTGGCCAGCTCAGAAAACCTTCACAGAAGGCTGTGTTACCTTTTTTAAGAATGTTTTTTTTTTTTTTTACTAAATTACTCAAAAGGCATTCTGAGTTTAGAGAATGTCTGATCTTGTTGAAATTTTAATTTCATTAAACTTAAATGACAAAAAACTCCAGTCTTTAAGTCATCAAGCAATAACTTTTCAAAAAGATCTGTGTAAACATCTAATAATTTTTTTATCTTGTAATTTAAATTCATTTTTATGTTCCTCCCACAACTTCCTTTCGGCTTTGCTGCTTCTACCTAAAAAGCAGAAAGCAACGAATATTGGTTAGGCCTCTTAAATTATGTTTTATATTTGTGGATCTTATTTATATTTTTAATCCCTTAAGTCAAAGTGTGTTATGTTCATGACTAAAGCATGCAGTTGTTACAGTATAAAATTATGGGCATTATAAGGATTAAACCTAGCTTGTCAGTTGTGGGTGAATGTCTTTTTCATTTGAATATGCTACAGTGTAAAGATAAAGGCATAACAACTGTTTTAAATTGTCTTTCTTTCTCATTTTCTCTGTGGTACAGAATATGGCAAAAATACCTGCTAACTTGCCACTGTGAACACCCACTCTGCAGTTAAAACATTTCCCATAGCCTATTTTATATAATGTACTTTTTGGATCCCTTCATTATCCAGAGAAAATCATTTTTCTTTTGAGAAATTTTTTTCTCTTAAAGTTTATCCACATAGCAAAACAGGGTATTGGTATAAGTCTTTCTGCCTTATACTTTCTCGTCATTCATTTACTCTAAAATTAGTAATAGCAATAAAATGCTATATGTGCATGGTACATATTTTAAGTAACCTGGAATATTGACTGTAATGTATTTCTATTATGCTTTTAGTAACTTTCTTTATCTGTGGACGTTTAAAGGAGAGAGAAGGGTTTGCTGATTTCAGTTGACAATCAGCAACTGAAATAAAAATTCTAAACCATATTTTCTCAAAAACCTACCTCTGTAAGTTCTGTAAGTTTTGCTGAATTCAAGAATAACTATTCTCTAATTTCTTCGTCTCACCTATAATTTAGAATACTTTCAAATAATTTTTTTGGACTTTTGTAAAGCTTTAAAAGGTATTACTTTAACAATATTTTAATGTAATTTAATACCCTTGTTTCTAACAGTTCAAGACTTTTGCCAAATGTCTTTTTATTTTTTAGTGTTATTTTTGCACTAGTAGTTGTTCATTTCGTAAATATTTGTTTAGAACCTACTATGTGGCAAGCTCCATTTTAATAGGTTCTGGGGATATAGCAGAGAGCAAAGCAAACAAAAATTCCTCTGGTTCCATAGAGCTGACAATTCATTGATGCAAGATAGTCAATAACAAATATATTTTATGTCAAGTGGTGATGGGTTCTATGAAGAAAAATGACTCAATAAGAGGAGAGAAAATGGTGGTATGTGTATGGTGGGTGGGGGTGGGTGATGCTCTTTTGGATAGGGAGGCCTCCGATTAGATGCTACGCGAGCAGGGACCCGAAAGAGCCATGTGTATCATCTACCTGGGGGAGAAGCCTGCTGGCAGGTCCTGTTGAATGCTCGTTACCTACATCGCTTGCATTGGCTCCATGTCATTTATTGCTCTAGCATATTCTTCACTATCTTTTCAGAAAGTGCCAGGTCTGCTTTTCAAGTACAGTATCTGTCTTGCCAAGCCTGGCAGACAGTGCTTATTTTGGTCTGTACTTTGTTAGCAGATCAGTTCTATGTTGAGTTCAAATGACACTCTGGTTTCAAGAGTGACTGTAATTCTTTTTCTCCTTGAGGAATAGTAAATAAGCCCTATGAATCTGGTCAGTGAGTATTGCAGTATTTAGAAAATTCCTTATCCAGTGAAAATGCACCCATGATTCTCTGACTTTAGACACCTTTCCTCAAGCCTCTCCCAAACCCAAGTCATCACTAACAGTGTTACCAAGCCACTCAAAATGAAGAGTAACATTTATTGCCAGTTTTCTTGTATGTATCTCAATGTGTTTGCTAGCACTGCAATGCTGAGTTATTTAATTTAACCCTTCCAGCTTTCTAGGAGTGTTATCCTCATGTTTTAGGCAAGTACAGTGAGACACAGTAAGGGTATGTACTTTATCCAAGGTCGCAGGAATAGTAAGTGGCAAAACCAGGAAGTGAACCCTGGTAGTCAAAGCTCACATTCTCTCTAAGCCACACAACACAGACTTTTGGGAAGTTATAATTGGGATGGGATTGCATTAAACAGAAAGGAGCTGAGTGGGCCCTTTGGTTCAGTGTTCTACCAAAGTTAAATAATAAGTGGATGGGCCACATAAATATTTTAATATAATTGGGTGAAAGTTCCTCCTCTAACATCATCCATAGATTGGAAATGGTTTCTGTCCACAAGATTGTGCAGTTGATGGTTGTTACAGGCCGAAAGAATGAGGGGTCGTGATCAGCTCACTATACCACTGGAGGCTATATGAGTAAAGAGCAAATTGTTTTCATGAAAGCAGGATGTTGACAAAATGACAAACTGCGTCTGCCACCCAGAGGGAATGCTGAGGGCAGTCACAACCCAGGCACAAGTGTTTCTTGTGATTAGGCACATCTGAAGCCTGTTAACAGTCATGTGAACCTGTGATCAATTAAGCAGCTGACCACTTGTTACCTCCTTCTCGCTGCTCTTGCTACCCAATAAATACGAAGGGCAGTAGAAGCTCGGGGGCTGCCTTTGCTCATTAGAAGCAGGGAGCTCTCTTCTTCTTCCCCGGTTCCCCTTCCTTTAAAACAGTGTCTTTTGTCTTAAGTTTTCATTTCTACATTCATCTCTTCATTCGATCTTGTAATGATGGTCTTAAGCAGTAACAGTAGTAACTGCTGTAATGACGGTCTCAAAATAGTAACCATGGCAGTCGGCCACAGACAGATCTGTATTCACCACCTCCATGGTCCCTTTCCTGCTTTTGTTGATCTGTTCCCCTATTAAAACAGAGGCCTGATCGCCTTATTTGCACCTGTCATCTTTGCACTGAGTCCCCAGTTTTTGTGGTGTTCTCCCCAACCACCACCTTTGGGTGAACTCTCCTTCCTGCTTTTAGGTTTCCAGGCCCCCTACTGAGGACAACCTCTTCCACATGATTAAAGCAGGAAAAGCCTGGTTATCTGAAGGTTTCAGTACTGTGGACAGCCTGCTGAGGTGGCAGCAGTTAGGTATGGCTGAAAAAGTTCAAGTAACTCTTCTGGAGCTTCACTGCTCATCCTTCGCGTGGGTAATCACTTGTTTTTCTCACACCACATAATTTTTTCTCAAGTTTGGACCCCCAGGTACAGGATACTGCTTTCCAGTATGTTTGGCATAATTTTATTAGGTACTTAAAGCATCTTTGTACCATAATTCTCCTTATCTGACAAATTAAAATTCATTTTAATGGTTTCTTTTAACTTTTTTGTCTATAGAAAATGAAGTTTTAATGATTGGAGCTCATCTTCACAATTAGTAGAGATCTTGCTGACGTTGTATTTGAAAATAGTGTTTATTCTGGGAAGGATAGTATGCAGGATAATACAAGAGTTTTCAGAAGTTTTTACATTTAATTTAGGGTCTTTGCAATGTGTTGAATGGAAATCCAGGTTCATGACATTGCCACCCATTTTTTAAAAAATTGATATGTATCTCAACATGGCAAGAGAATGGTATTCTGGTGTCTCAACCAGAATCCAGAGAATGTAAGTTTTTACCTTTGTTTTAGACTTGGGGTACATTTCTCTTATTTGTCCAAGAGATGCCAGATGGACAAATCACAGTACAGGCATACTTCATTTGACTTTTTTAAAAAATACAAATTTAAAGTTTGTGGCAACCCTGCATTAAGGAAGTTGATTAGTGCCATTTTTCCAACACTGTGTGCTCACTTAGTGTCTCTGTGCCACATTTTGGTGGTTCTTAATAATATTTCAAACTTTTTCCTCGTTGTTATGTATGCTATGGTGATCTGTGATGTGATCTTTGATGTTACTGTTGTAATTGTTTTGGGACACCACGGACCACACCCATATAAAAAGCTGAACTTAATTGATAACTGTTATGTGTGTCTTCTGACTCCTCCACCCATCAGCCATTTCCCTGTCTCTTTCCCTCACCTGAGAGGCCTTCTTATTCCCTGAGACACAACAATACTAAAAGTAGGTCAATTAATAACCCTACAATGACCTCTAAGTGTTCAAGTGAAAGGAAGAGTCACACATCTCTCTTTAAATCAAAAGCTAGAAATGATTAAGCTTAATGAGGAGGATGTGTACAAAGCCTAGATAAGCTGAAAGCTGTGCCTTTTGCACCAAACAATTAGCCAAGTTGTGAATGCAAAGGAAATGTTCTTGAAGGAAATTAAAAGTGCTACTCCAGTAAACACACGAATGATAAGAAAGTGAAACAGCTTTATTACTGCTATGGAGAAAGGTTAGTGGTTTGGTGGAAGATCAGACCAGCCACAACATTCCCTTAAGCCACAGCCTAAACTAGAGTAAGACCCTAATTTTCTTAAGTTCTACGAAGGCTGAGAGAGACAAGGAAGCTGCAGAGGAAGCACTGGAAGCTATCACAGGTTGGTCACGAGGTTTATGGAAAGAAGCCATCTCCATAACATAAAAATGCAAGATAAAGCACTAGGTGCTGATGTGGAAGCTGGAGCAAGGTATCCAGAAAATCTCCCTACTATCATTGATGAAGGTGACTACACTGAACAACAGATTTTCACTGGAGGTGAAACAGCCTTGTATCAGAGGAAGATGCTATCTAGAACTTTGCATAGCTAGAGAGAAGTCAGGGCCTGGCTTCAAAGCCCCAAAGGACAGGCTGACTCTTGTTAGGTCCTAATGCAGCTGATGACTTGAAGTTGAAGCCAGTGCCCACTTACCATTCCAAAAATCCTAGGGTCCTGCAGAATTATGCTAAGTTTACTCTTCCCATGCACTATAAATGGAACACCAAAGCCTGGATGGTAGCATGTCTGTTTACAGCCTGGTTTACTGAATATTTTGAGCCCACTGTTGAGATCTGCCTCTCACAAAAAACGTTTTTACATTTAAAGTATTACTGCTCATTGACAGTGCACCTAGTCACCCAAGAGCTCTGATGGAGATGTACAGGGAGATTAATAATTTCATGCCTGCTAATACAATATCTGTTCTGCAGCCTGTGGATCAAGGAGTAATTTTGACTTTCAAGTCTTACTATTTAAGAAATGCGTATTTTAAGGCCATATGTGCCATAGGTAGTGATTTCTCTTGAATGATCTGCGAAAAGTACATTGAAAACCTTCTGGGCAAGAGTTACCATTCTAGATGCCATTAAGAACATTTGTAATTCATGCGAAGAGGTCAAAATGTCAGTTAACAGGAGTTTGGAAAAAGTTAATTCCAATTATGGATAGCTTGAAAGGTTTCAACCCTTCAGTGGAGGAAGGAATTGCAGATGTGGTGGAAATAGCAACAGAATTCGAATTAGAAATGGAGCCTGAAGATGGAACTGAATTGCAGCAATCTCATGATGAAACTTTTAACGTTTGAGGAGCAAGCTTGAACAGATGATGAGCAAAGAAAGTGGTTTCTTGAGATAGAGTCTACTGTTGGTAAAGATGATGTGAATATTGTTGAAATGACAGGAAAGAACTAAGAATATTACAATACATTAACTTAATTGGTAAAGCAGCAGCAGAGTTTGAGAGAATTTTGAATTTTGAAAGAAGTTTTACTCTATGTAAATGCTATTAAACAGCATCCCATGCTACTGAAAACTCTCCCCTGAGAATGAATTGATGTGGCAAACTTCATTGTTGTCTTATTTAAGAAATTGTCACAGCCATGCCATTTGGCCGCCACCACCCTGATTCATCAGCAGCTATCAATATTGAGGTAAGATCCTCCACCAGCGTGACTTGCTGAAGGCTCAGATGATTGTTAGCATTTTTTAGCAATAAAGTATTTTAAAATTAAGATTATGTACTTTTTTTGACATAATGCTATTGCACACTTAATAGACTACAGTGTAGTATAAACATGACTTATGTGCACTGGGAAACCAAAACGTTTGCGTGACTCACTTTATTGTGGTCATCTGAAACCAAACCTGCAGTATCTCCAAAGTATGCCTGTATTCAGTTTTCCTATTCCAGTGATATAGTGGTTGTAAAATAAAAGTATTTCCTCCCTCTTTCTCTCCCCTCGTTTCTCTCTCTCTCTGTCTGTTCCTCTCCCTTCTTTCCCTCCCCTCCCTTGCCTTCTTTTGTTAGTTCGTTTCTTCCTTCTGTCCTTTCTTTCTTCCTTCCTCCCTCCCTCCCTCCCTCCCTCCCTCCCTCCCTCCCTCCTTCCTTCCTTCATTCCGTCCGTCCGTCCATCCATCCATCCATCCATCCATCCATCCATCCATCCATCAGCAAACATTAAGTGCTGGATTTCAAGATTCATAGACATGATTCCTTTTTCTTAAGGTACAGTAGGTTAGTGGGAAGGAATATAGGGATTATTTTGTGGTAGTATAAGTTCTTTAATACAATTTATACTAATCATCCAGTTTAACATTTTCTCACCTTCATATTCCTTGAAACCTGAAGCTTAAAATTTGTATAGATCAGGCATCAGCAAACTAAGAATAATTTGTACATTTTTAAATGGTTGGGGGAAAAATGCAAAAGAATAATTTTATGACACGTCAATTCTATGAAATTCAAATTTTAGTGTCCATAAATAGTTTTATTGGAAGACAGCCATGCTCATTTGTGTGTGTATTGTCTGTGGCTACTTTCGTACTAAACAGAGTTGAATAGCTTTGACAGAGACCATGTGACCCATAAAACTTGAAATATTTACCATCTGGCCTTTTATGCAAAAGTTTGTCACCTCCTGCTTTAGACATCTTTTTTCCCCTGGAAATTCCCAAGGATAATTGATTGTGGACACATCCAACTATGTTCCAAGACATGGGCTAGGGACACAGGAAAAAGCAACAAACCTGAAGGACCTGTTTCCTACCATCACAGAGCTCAGAGTCTAGTGAGTAGAATACAATACAGAGAACAAAATGAGCCAAAATAGATCATGAAAAGTGTGATGAAAGAAATATAAATACTGTGAGAGAAAATAGGAGAAGGGGTTTCAGATAAGGTGCTCTAATGCCGAAACCCTTAGGAAGCATGCACTCACACTCCAAAGAACAGCAGAGGTAGCCGTCCTGAGTGCTCCAGCCACCAGTCTTTCTCCAGTTTTCCTCAGGAAATGACACCATTACCTACTCAGTGGCCGAAGCTCACAATCTATGACATATTTTTGATTCTTACCATTCCTCACATTCCCTCCTTCCTCTCCAATTCATCAGGAAGTTCTGTTAATTCTACTTCCAAAACATAGTTCAATTTTGCCTGTTTTTTAAGTCTATTGCCACCATAAACCAAGCCTCCATCTCTGTCAGCTGAGCTCTTGTTATCACTCCCTTGTCTCTCTAGTCCATCCTCTGTTCCCTCCACCACTGTCTATTTTCCAACCAAGAGCTATGGTTTTTTAAGAACTTGAGTCTGGGGAAGACTTGAGTTCTCGAGTGGTGGCTCACACCTGTATTCCCAGCTCTTTGGGAGGCTGAGGTGGGCGGATCACTTGAGGCGGGCGGATCACTTGAGGTCAGGAGTTCGAGACCAGCCTGGGCAACATGGTGAAACCTTGTCTCTACTAAAAATACAAAAATTAGCCAGGTGTGGCATGCACCTGTAATCCCAGCTATTTGGGAGGCGGAGGCAGGAGAATCTCTTGAACCCAGGAGGTGGAGGTTGCAGTGAGCTGAGACTGCACCACTGCACACCAGCCTGGGCAAGAGAGTGAGACTGTCTCAAAAAAAAACAAAAAACAAAACTTGAGTCAGATTATATCATTTCTTTGCTGAAAGCCATCCATGCTTTTCCATAGCCCTTAGAATAAAATCCAAACCCATTACAGCTTGTTAAAGAGGAAAGGAAGCCAATAAGGCCTGAACGTAGGGAGTGTCTGATGTGCTGGACTGGATATAAGATGGGGTAAGAAAGAAGGATGATTGCTGTGTCTCTGACTTCAGCAAATGTGTGAAAGATAGAGCCAGTTACTGAGTCTAGGAAGACCAAGAGGAATAAGTTTGTTCATTGAAACAAACAAAAAACAATGTGCGATTGTGTTCTTACCTATCTATCAAAAAAATCTGCTTATTGAGATTGAGTCTTACTCCATCACCCACACTGGAGTGCAGTGGCACAATCGTGGCTCGCCACAACCTCCTGGGCTTAATTGATCCTCTTGCCTCAGCCTCCAGAGTAGCTGGGACTACAGGTGTGCACCACCATGCCTGGCTAATTTTTTGTATTTTTTTCTGTAGATGTGGTTTTGCCGTGTTACCAAGGCTGATCTTGAACTCCTGGGCTCAAGTGATCTGCCCTCATTGACTTTCTAAAATGCTGGGATTACAGGCGTGAGCCACCGAGCCCAGCCCTGTGTTTTAATCAATTTAAATTTGAGGTGTTTCTGATACAATTGATGTCAATAAAACATTTGGACCATTGAGTATGGAATCAGAGGCAAGGTCTGGGCTGGGTGTATAGATCTGGGAGTTGTCAGCCCATGAAGAGAGTTTAAAACCATGAGACTGGAAGAGCTTCGCTAAGAGACCAAGTGCAGGTCAAGGAGAAAAGTGGACCTTGAACAGCCCTGAGGTCTGAAGTGGGGGTTACTTCTTAGGGGAAGGCAAGAGTCCAGTGGAATTCCTCCATAGGGACTGAACGGGAAGGATGCAGGACTTGTGCTAATTTATCCAGGGAAGCAGTTCTCCATCATCTTTGGAGGAAGTGGGAATCTAGACTGGACAAAAGCCAAAGAATGTTAAGAGCATCTTCTACAAACAAAGCCTCTGGCTAATCTAAATTTAATTCTGGATCTTGTAATGTATAGTGTAGGAGTTCATTTAAATTTAATTTGCATAGGGTGAAAATAAGCTTTGACCTTTATAATTGCTGTATCAGAAAACTCACATGTTCGTTCCTTGACTTGTTAGCCAATTTTTCCTCTTACTTTATTCTGGTTTTGTTGTTGTTGTTTCACTTTATAATATAAGGATTTAAGAACAAGTGTCTGGATATCCACAAAGGCAGCACAGAAAGCTGACATGTCGATCTGCTTTTGTTTGTAATTAAAATGGGCTTAAATCCCATCCCCTTACACTAAGTAAAATATGTAATTAGAATTTTTAATATATAATAACTAAAATATCTCATTCTAGGTTCAGGGAAGGTAATAATATTATTCAATTAGAGGCCAAATGCCACCTCCTACACAAAGCCTTCTAATTGTTTTGTGTAGATGGTGATCTCTTTTCATAGGGCATTCAAGTTAATATAGTGATCTGGAAATCAGTACGTTAATACAGTGATTTGGAAATCACTGTACTACAAAGAACTCAAACAAATTTACAAGAAAAAAACAAACAACCCCATCAAAAAGTGGGCAAAGGATATGAACAGACATTTCTCAAAAGAAGACATTCATACAGCCAACAGACACATGAAAAAATGCTCATCATCACTCGCCATCAGAGAAATGCAAATCAAAACCACAATGAGATACCATCTCACACCAGTTAGAATGGCAGTCATTAAAAAGTCAGGAAACAACAGGTGCTGGAGAGGATGTGGAGAAATAGGAACACTTTTACACTGTTGGTGGGATTGTAAACTAGTTCAACCATTATGGAAAACAGTATGGCAATTCCTCAAGGATCTAGAACTAGATGTACCATTTGACCCAGCCATCCCACTACTGGGTATATACCCAAAGGATTATAAATCATGCTGATATAAAGACACATGCACACGTATGTTTATTGTGGCACTATTCACAATAGCAAAAACTTGGAATCAACCCAAATGTCCATCTGTGACAGACTGGATTAAGAAAATGTGGCACATATACACCATGGAATATTATGCAGCCATAAAAAGG
This sequence comes from Rhinopithecus roxellana, assembly GCF_007565055.1. Classification (NCBI taxonomy): domain Eukaryota; kingdom Metazoa; phylum Chordata; class Mammalia; order Primates; family Cercopithecidae; genus Rhinopithecus; species Rhinopithecus roxellana. The sequence goes on from NC_044554.1 coordinate 60,428,311, forward strand.
ATGAGTTTGCATCCTTTGTAGGGACATGGATGCAGCTGGAAACCATCATTCTTAGCAAACTGTCACAAGAACAGAAAACCAAACACCGCATGTTCTCACTCATAGGTGGGAACTGAACAATGAGATCACTTGGACTCGGGAAGGGGAACATCACACATCGGGGCTATCATGGAGAGGGGGGAGGGGGGAGGGATTGCATTGGGAGTTATACCTGATATAAATGACGAATTGATGGGTGCTGACGAGTTGATGGGTGCAGCACACCAACATGGCACAAGTATACATATGTAACAAACCTGCACGTTATGCACATGTACCCTAGAACTTAAAGTTTAATAAAAAAAAAAAAAAAGAATATTATCTCTGGAGCTCGGCTGCTTGGATTTGACCCTGCCAGTGCCACAGACAAGCTCAAATGATCTGGCAAAGTATTTCATTTCGGGGGCCCTGGTTTTCTTATCTGGAAAATGGGGATAATCGTACCAACCTGATGGAGGTATTGTCAGGTTTGCATGAGAAAATCTATATAAAGTGCATGTTCTGGGATCAGATTTAAGAACTATTTAGAAAAAATGTCTGTATTAACACTTGGCTAAAATGCCACTGATTTGTAAAGATATTATTATTAGCATTTATACTCTTTCTTATCCTCAAAGTGATTTGATGGGATATGGGCAATATTCTAAGCGATGTTAAATCAGGAAGGCTAGTTTTCTAGCATACAAACTCTCAGAGAGCTAAAGACTAAAAATATATTTTTCTTTGTATATCCAGTACGTGGCACAATACTAGGCTATTCATGCTTTGTGGAACTGAGGACTAAAACTCAGAAAGTTGATATTAGAGAATTAGGATTATTGGGGCAAGGGCTGGCACATGCCATCTGCTTGAAGGGTTGTGTTAATGGCTGTGCAGAACTTTCCATTGCATCATTACTTTTGTTTTTTGTCAAGAATGAAAGGTATAGAACAAAAATTGGCTCAAGAGAAGTGAAACTAAAGAGAAAAGAGGAAAAAAGTGAAGATGCCAGGTGCGGAGGCTCATGCCTGTAATCCCAGCACTTTGGGAGGCTGAAACAGGTGGATCACCTGAGGTCTGGAGTTCAAGACCAACCTGGCCAACATGGTGAAACCCCATCTCTACTAAAAATTCAAAAATTAGCCAGACATGGTGGAGCGTGCCTATAGTCCCAGCTACTCGGGAGGCTGAGGCAGGAGAATTATTTGAACCTGGGAGGCTGAGATCGCACCACTGCACTCTAGCCTGGGCGACAGAGCGAGACTCAGTCTCAACAACAAAGTGAAGAAAGAAGTAAAAAAGAATCGAAGAAAGCTCTACTCTGAATGAGCTCAAATGCGTCTCAGCACAGAGAAATACAGACAAGTGTGCTGGTTTTGCTTGTGGAGAGGCACTGTCCCAGAAGATGGGAGTTACCCCGTGACCTACTAGGCCAAATGGGCTTTTGGCTGGAATAAAGTAGTTGAGCCTCTAAATGACTTTACTCTCCTTCAGCTCCGATTCTTTCAACACAGGGGTCGCTAATTTCTAAAACCAGACCCAGTGGGATTGAGTAGCTTGCCCAAGGTCACAAGCAGTAAGGCCACTGTTAGGAAGTGCCCCCTGCCATCCAGAGATCTTCAGCTCTGAAATAGGCTGCCTAGGCCACGTGTGGTGGCTCACGCCTGTAATCTCAGCACTTTGGGAGGCCGAGGCAGGCCGATCACCTGAGGTCGGGAGTTCGAGACCAGCCTGGCCAACATGGTGAAACCCCATCTCTACTAAAATTGCAAAAATTAGCTGGGGTTGGTGGTGGGTGTCTGTCATCCCAACTATTCAGAAGTCTGAGGCAAGAGAATCACTTGAACCTGGGAGGCTGAGGTTGCAGTGAGCCAAGACCACACAATTGCACTCCAGCCAGGGCAACAAGAGCAAAACTCCATCTCAAAAAAATAAATATATATATAAAATAGGCTGCCTTCTGAGATTTGCCAGTCTCCCTGTCACCAGTAGTGTTTTAGGCACAATGAGAACGATCACTTGTCAGGGATACTGTAAAGAAGATTCTTGCAACAGGATTTGATGACCTGGAAGGTCTTTACACCTTACCTTAAAGTTCAATGATTCTAACTCCAGTTTCATGGATTTAGTAAGACAGCCTCTCTGCCTAGCTCCTTTTAGAAATGAATCTTTGAAAGCCTTTTGTTTTATGTTCTATTTAAAATAGCAATTAGCTTTGCATCTCAGATACTTTACAGTACACCATGTGTATTATTCTTGTGGAATATTAGTTCACCAGATGATAGCCCACAATTCTAGTTACATATGAAGTGGTGGTGCAGTGAAATAACATTGCAGCTCCTCACTAAACCAAAAACTCCAGCAAGCTTGTCGCAGAGAGACCCTCATTTTCCCAGCTGTCAACCTGACTGATATTTTAATTTTTTTGCCCTGTAGAAAACTTCAGTCTCTTATCCAATAGATTAATGAGTGAACCCCCAGGAAATGCAGCAGAATGTTTCTGTTTGCCAATGCAATGAATGCAGAAGCTAATAAATGTCTACTTCTGTCAGGAGGAGGCGTGTAATGAGTAAATGATGAGAGAAAGAATTCAGGGAAACAAATGATCAATTCAATCTAAGATGACAAACAATTTCCTAATAACTTGGCCTGTAGTTGGAGAGAGGGCTTCACCAGTCTAAGAGAATGCCTGTTGAAACTAAGCCTAGCACAAGGCCATTTACATCAGCTGCTGATGGATTTGGTCTGGTTACATTTGGGTCACACTGAGCAATAAGGCGACATTCAAACACAACCTGGTTATTGCAGACTTTTCTTTGCCCTGTAATTTCTATGAAGGTGTACTAGGAAAAGGAGTCATTTCAGAGCCTAATTCACATTATTCACCCCGATTCCATTTATGTTTCACATTTGTCTTTTTAATAAAAATCTTTTTCAAAAGTAAAGATCTAGTCTCTTTCTCTTGAAATGTGTTCAAATCACAGGGATCACATAAGAACCTCTTTTGTGTAGAGTGAATATGCTGTTCTTTAAAGATTTTTGTAGACCTCAACTCCCTAAATCCCCAGTGTCTGCCTTTGTGGGAACTAACAGAATGCATATGCTTTGTCTCTCATGGATGGGTGCATTCTTGTATATAGGTCTTGTCTGGAAGGACTTGGACCTACACTAGGCAGAATACACAGTAAATGAGATGGGCCTTGGAAGGAGATTTGCATCCCACATGGAAGATGTGAGAAAGTGACATCATGCCAGACTGAAAGATCATTTGATGAAATGCATTTTATTGTCACCCCTTTGTGGGATCTTTCTAAGAACAATTTTCAGAAGAGCCACGTGGCAAAGATTGGCTACTAAATACCAGCAGTCTTCAGGGACAGATTTTCATGAATATTTCTAGAAGACTATCAAACGTGTTTACTGGTCCTCTATAGCTATCTTTTCCTCCCCATCCCACCCACCTTCTTCTTCTTCTTTTTTTTTTTTTTTTTAACAAATATGACACATTCTGTCGTATTTCAGTACCACATGAATGAATTGCTTTTCTGCAGTTGAGGGGTAAAACTTTTAGGTAGAGTTTAATGCAGGAAAATGCTAATGAGCCACCAAATAGAAGCTGGACACAGGCAATACTGCAGGGCTCTTAGTGTACTTGGTAGCATATGAAATACACCTTAGAGACTCAGGAGTCCTGCACACTGCCTTCTAAGGAAGAGCCATTATACCTGAAAGCTAAGACTTTTCAATGTGCCTCTATTCACATGCATATTTCTCTGCCAAGTCTTTCAAAAAGGCCTTTCCTTTGAAATACAAAAAGATAAACAGGTCTTTGAAATAGATCGGTGATCCCTTTGCCACTTTTGAGCTTTCTCCAATTCATATCTGATTTTTAACCCTTAAGACTGACTTTTCTTTTCACCTGCATAACTTTATGTGTGTTGTTAGCACTAGAGAAAACCATGTCACAATTATCATTAACATCTCAGTTTGTGCTAAAATTGATGAAAAGAAATTAAACTTCAGATATGTGTATCATCTGTATTGGGTCTTCTTTTTCTTGGGTATTGTGGTTTGGTTAAGAAATAAATATAAACCCTCCATGGTCAACAAAAGGCATGACTTAGTCAAGTACTCTGTAGGGTACCATCTACTGCTGTGTACTGAAGGAACTATATAATATTTTAAACCTCAAGACCTAAGGCCTTCTACCTCTGGACTTAAGGACTGATTTATTTCTGTGAGAAAGTGACATCATGCCAGACTGAAAGATCATTTGATGAAATGCATTTTATTGTCACCCCTTCGTGGGTGACAATACCTTATTGAACACCAGCGAATGTGTGACCTTGTTTAAACATTCCATTCCTAGTTGGTAAAATAAAGATAGTGGCCCCTAATTTACTTGCTTCTTGGCTGGTTTTTATCATAAAATCAAATGATATGAACATAGGAAATAATTGATTCCTAACAATATTTGCTTTCGGACAGTCCAAGACTCCAGTTTTCCTATGCTTTCAACTCTTGCCCTGATAGAATTGTGTTCCCTTGTATAGGAGGAATCTCCAGAGCCTCACTTCTTTCGGGAGACTTTTGAATATGAATGTTATAATACATCTCAGTAGATCATAAGCACTGGAATTACATAACTAAATTTTTTTAAAAATCTAATTCGGGTCCTAGGACCTTACTCTGTAGGAGTTGCATTCAGTAAATACTTGAGTGAATAAAAAATGAACATTGACCCACTTAACAAATGGCAGAAGAATTTCAGAGATACTAATAATAAATAGGACTTTACCTTCATAATTTAAAATTGGTTTGTCCCCCAACCCCCTTTTAAAAATTAATCCCCACTCTCTCATCTGTATTGACCTTGTGGTTGCGTGGGGTTGTACTGTGCCGAAATGGTAGATTTTTGTTTTTACTTTTTTGTTCTAGAGGGAGAGTTGGTACAGTTTGGAAAACTATAAGAAACTGTTGTGTAACTGTCCTTATTCTTATATCTTTTCACCAAGGGCTAAAAAAAACTTAAACATTTCTTCTCTCCTTTTTTCTCTTGGGGAAAGGGGGAAAAAACAAACCAAACTCTAAGCAGCCCTATCATTCCATTATGTGAATAATCTACTACTTACTTTAGCTATTTTCTGTGGCTAAATACTTGTTTTTCATTTTTCAATATGATGAACTCCACAATGAACAAATTTTAAGCTACGTTTTTATATACATTTATGATTATTTCACATATTTCCAGACATGAAGCCTTTGAGTCGGAGTACACTCGAAAGGCATTTGAAACATGTTGCCATAAATTGTACCAATTTATACTCTTCCTAGCAAATGATGAGGGAACCCATTTCCTCATTTGCACATTACACTTAATACATCTGTGAAATAAAAGAAAGCAAGTAAGACAGCCAGTTTGATAGGGTAAAATCAAATGATTTTACCAATCTTTGTCTTTCAAATTTTTCGAATGCGACTATCAAGGAAATGTATGTGCTAGACACCTGCAGTCTGGCCCTTCCCCATGCTACTCCCCGATCAGGAGACTTGAAAGAATGGTATTTTCTGTTAGGTGAAATCTCAGCTTAGAATATAATACAATTCATCCCAGACTTCGGAGAGTGCACAATGCCAGTGATAAAAGTAGATTCACAATGAGACACTGTCTTGGATGGTAATTCTATACCCCCTTGCCTGCACCAATCCCAAGACTGTCTTCATCGAATATAGATGTTAAGTGTGTGCATTAAAAGAGTGTGCATCATAGTTCTTTTTTTTTTTTGGAGAGGGAATATCGCTCTGTCACCCAGGCTGGAGTGCAGTGGCACGATCTAAGCTCCCTACAACCTCCGCCTCCTGGGTTCAAGTGATTCTCCAGCCTCAGCCTCCTGAGGAGCTGGGATTACAGGCGTGTGCCATCACGCCTGGCTAATTTTTGTACTTTTTAGTAGAGTCGGGGTTTCGCCATGTTGACCAGGATGGTCTCAAACTCCTGACCTCAGGTGATCTGTCCACCCTGGCCTCACAGAGTGCTGGGATTACACCGTAGTTCTTAATGAGTAAATCCATCTTACTCATTTGTGTCATCTTTTATATGTCAAAAGGTGACACAGAGAACTTCCTGAGTGTAGTGATCCTTTGAGCTTAAGGATGCTTTGCCTTGCGTACACCATCAGAACACCTCCTCATTAAGGCTTTCACTTGTCACCCTGCAGCGGTCAGTCGGAGTTGTTTCATCTTCTTATTCACTTAGAGAGGTGTGCACAGTCTGGGATACTGAGCTTGTTTGTGGCACTCGCCCCTTATTAGAGGGCGTATTTTCTGTGGTGCTGCAAACGTATTACTTCTGAGCAAATAGATTTGATTCTGCTGGGATTACAGCTCAGCTGGTGCTGAGGAGCATAGCAAGTATCATGCCTGTGAAAGAGTTCAGAGGTTTGCTCAATCTTCAGGAAAGTTTTTCTTAAGTAGATTTTCTGAATCAGAATGAATTATTTATGGTGGCCTCTATTAGAATGTGTCTGTCTTGTCTTGCTAGAGATTTGACGCAATCTTATTTTAAAAGTCGGGTTCTAGGCAAAAGTGGGAGGAAGACAAGCTTTGTCTTGGCCTCTCCAGCCTACTCTCTCAGGATTCCTGACTCCACGAACTCTCCTTCCTCACAGGACTCCTTCTGTAGTCTATACACTTAACTTTTGTTCTGGAAAGCATTCTTGTTCCCATCTGTTGGTTATGAGTCTCTATAAGGAAGTTAATTGATAATTAGCTGAAAGTAATAATAACTGGATTCACTCAGTTTCTCTCTCAACCTGGATTCCAAAGAAATAATAATTCAAGGTCTTCTAATTCTTTATGAGAATCTTTAAAATTTGTTTTCTCTGTCCTATGGTTATTTCTATGATTACTATAATCGTATTTTCAGTCAGTAGGATGAACCTTACAAATGTGAGAAACACTAGGTTGGATGACAAAAATACCTCCCTCCCGTGGCATTGACACTATAATCTGGAGCTCTTGAAAACAAGAAAGACAACGAAACTGAAGCTAGTTATCTCTGTGTACTATAATTGGTTAGCTGTTTGGAGCTCTCTGTCCAATAGCCGTTCGAGGTATCTTCAGCCTTTCATTCCTAGGACCTACCCCTGGCCTGACCCGTATTATTAGCTCTTCAGCAGTAGTGCTTCTTGAATGAATTTTAGGTTGGCTTCTCTGAGGGCTGGAGAAGAAGGTGGAATGGTAAGCCAGTATCATCCAAATGAGCATCTGTTATAAATCCTTCAGATTATTAATATAAAATTATGAATGAATGCAGGGCTAAAGAGCATTGCTGTTAAAGGAGCCAATGTTTGCCTGCTTCGTCTGCAGTAAGGCTGATCATTTATGGCTTTCCTCTTGGCCCACAGTTTTCAAGAGGACTCTGTGTGCGTGTGCTTGCACTAGAGCTTGTAGCTGAGCAAGCACAAGAGAGTTTGTGTGTTAGATTTATAGAGTTCCTAGTCATAGGAGATGATATGAGACCAGGAATAAAATGGAGTGCAAGCCTGAGATGTGTTGGCAATACGAATGTGACACTTTCTGTATAAAGCCATCCAGTGGACGTACTGTTAAATGTGCATGTGGCATCACCTCATTGAGCACTTCCCAAGGAAAACTGATGACCTGGAGAGTGACTCTGTCACATCACACAGCCCTTGAGAGAATGGGAGGTTCCTGTGCTGGTTCTATGCAGTAATTTAAGAGTTACTCTAGAGGTCTTGCAAGACATCACGGTAAATTCTTGTGATAACCCTTCTGATAACTGTGAAATTGCTTTGTCTCACCCTTGTAGAATAAACAGTGAGACATACAACCATGTCAAGAGTAGAAAAGTCTCAGGTGTGTAATATAGAAGTCCAAAAGGTGAGTGCAGGTGGCTGATACTGGTTTATCACAGGGAGAAGGGCTACAATAATGGAAGGATTTGAGACCTTTTATCGGCATTATTATTAAAAAGAATAATAGAAAAATTAATACCTTATATTTGAGATAAATGAGAAGTCTCAATGTAAGCATGGAAAATAGAGAAAGGATTAGAGTCACTTTCCCAGTAATATTTAGATAACTTTCATGCATGATAAGAATTTACTTAATACCTGCTGGAAATGAAGGCATATTTTTCTCATAAAAATTATACATGCCCAGGCTAAAACCTTAAATTGTTATTGAAGGCTATAAAAGAAAGAAAAGTATCTTCTCAAGTCTGTAACAACTGTTCCTTGCAGAACATTTCTGGATATGTGAGTGCATGTATTTTTGCTTATCATTTTATAAAATAAACTATTCAAAGTATTTTGTACCTTTCTGTTTTCTTCTTGGACCTCTTTCCATGTCAAAACTGGTAGGTTCCTTTTATTCCTAAAAGGGTCAGAATAAACTTTTACAAGTAGAGAGATGAAGCTTGAATTGTCTGACACAAATAGCTAGAGAAATTTAAAAGAAATTAAATCACAACTAACTTAACTGAATATGAAGGTAGATACTTCAGAGAAATATAGGACTTTAGAGCCTTATTACAAAAACCACTTCCTAGAAATAAAAAAATTCCACATAGTGATCCAGTAGCACTGTAATTGTTTACTAATTATATATTTGTGTGATTTTTAAATTTATGTCTGGCTCCTTCATGATATCGTAAGTTTCATAAAAGCAGGGCCATTCATCTGTTTGCTCACCATTATATTCCAAGTTCTTGGCCCCGTGTCTGGCACAGACCTTTAGTATTAAAAGAATTTAAAAAGTGACAAATAAAAGGAAACTTAGGATGCCAAATGAGTTTTTGGTGCAGTTGTTTATTTTAATTGCCCAGCTGAAGAAACTGAGGCATGAGATAATGTAACTAAGGTTATCCTTGTGTAGTGGCAGGGCTGTCAGTGAATCTAGGATTCTATTCTAATTAGAAAACCAAAAAAAAAAAAAAAAAAAAAAAAAAGACCTGAGACTCTAATTAGTGAAGTTTCTAAAGCTCCTGGAATAAAACTAGAAATGCCAGAAGAAGCTCTGAATAGCTCTGTTTCTTTATATGAGATATAGTAAAGATGGAAAGAAAGGGTAATTATAAAAGCAGTTTATTAATTTTGCCAAGGCACCCAGGAGACAATGGGGTTTTCATGAAATGTGACTTCTCAGAGATGGTAAGATTTGATGCGAGAGTTAAACATGGCTTTGACATTTTTTAATTCTTCCTGTTCTTTGTTGGAAAAGGAGAGAGGCAGAAGGAAATGGAGATTCCTGACAAGTGAAGCATTACTGCAAAGGAGAAAGATGCTTCTAGTGTGTCGTTGCATTTGACTTTATTGAAGTTATTCATGAGGTGTACAAAAAGCAAACATCTTAGGGCTTACAGAGGTCTATTCCTGATTACGTTCACCCTGTCTATCATGAAAATAGAATGGCTGACATTAGAAGTAGATTTTTCTCTTGTTTAATAAAAGGCTGGCATGGTGGCTTCAGTGTCATAAGAGCACCAGGCACCTATTGTTCCACTGCAGCACCCTAACACAGGCCTTTGCTCTTTAAGGTCAGCTTATGTCCCAAGATGGCTGCTGGAGCTCTGGCCATCACATCAACATAGCAGGCTGGGAAAAAGGGCTGAACAGATCCCCTGTCAGCTTAGATCAGCTCCCTTTAAGCAGCCTACTGGGAAGTCCCATATAACACTTCTGCTTACAGCTCAGCCTCACTGGCAGCAAACTTGGAATATTAGTTTTGTTTACCATTTATCTAGCTTAAAACTAGGGTTATCTAAGGAGGAAGGAGAGATTTTAAGATAAACCAGTGAGAGTCTTGTTTCCATAGGGAATCTTAATTCGTCTTGACTGTGGAATGTAATAGGATTTTTGATTCATTAGGAACTGCTAACTTGGTTATTTATTATTGATTACTGGTGACATGGATTTGAAAAAAATAGGGCTGAGACAAATTATGATTCACTTATCCATATACACAAATTATTATTAGCAGAAATTTAGGGATACGCAGGATAAATAACTAGGTTTTTGAGTTCAGTGCTTACATAAAACAAATAGCAATGCTGAATGTTAGATACATGGAGATGCAGTTTGAATTCGTCGCTTGATGATTATTCTTCAGGTTCATGCATAGTTGCGTAGGTAAATGAATGGAAATCCATGCTCTTTGGATTACCTAGGGAGCCAAGGTTGCTGGCAGGAATGGTATTGTGATGGACAACCTCTGCCTTCCACAAGGAGAAACCAGGCCCTATGCCAAGTACTGAGCTTACATAGTCCCACTGATATAGTCATCCTGAAAGATAAAGTCCTCATTTTAGATGTTAAAAAGCGAGACTCAGTTTAAATAACCCAAACCATTCCTTAGCGTACCTTTTAGAAACAGAATACTGGATCTGATATGCTGTGAATCTGAACCGATGTTGGCAATTTGCAAACTATTTAAATTAGCTTTGATTTTTCTGTCTAAGGACAGCATTCTCCTGGGGGTGTTGAGTAAAGATGGAGGGTAGGAGATAAAAGGAGAGAGTTCAGGGAAGTGGACTCAAGGCCATGGGTTTAAGAAGTTTCAGTAATAAAATATTCTTTAAGGTTCCAGCTACTCTGTTGGAGGGCTGCTTTTCTTAAACCAAGAATTTCAAATTCCTTCTGCTTTTCTGCCCACCTATAACCGACTTTAGAGTATAGACAAAAGAAAGGCAAAATTCAAATCAGTCATTAGGCTTTCTGATAGAAGAAACCTTAAAACTTCTAGATAAACTAAATTTGGACTATTACTGATTTTTTAAAAAAAATAGCTTTTAAAGTTCTGGTAAAAAATGTAGTTCCATTGCAAAGTCAATCTCTTGATTCTGTGTAACTCTGTAAAAATAAAGAATGGTTGACAAGTCATGAACTCCTTCTGAACACCTGATGCCACTGAGTAAATAACTGTTTCAGAGCTTCTGTGCCAGGAATTGTATCTGTGCAGCAATTAATGCAGCATTAAATTGGATCCCCAAGTGCTTAACTCTCACCTTTGGAAAAGCATACTTGCCTACATCTAGCTGATTCTATATCATAGTTCCTGGGCGAGGATTATAACAGAAAGTATAATTAGGACTTTTGAATCTGGCTACTGAACAATGAGAACTGCTCTTATTTGACATTGGTGTTTGTGGCACCCTGGACCTTTGTTGGAATTGGCTGGCCACCTAGGGTGACACTTGTGTTTGCATGTGTTGTAGGAGGAAGAAGAGGCCTACAGTTGTTAGCAGTAACTATAGACCAGTTTAGACACAGGACAGTCTCACCTACAGCCAGTGTGGTGTTGTACCTTGAAGGTACAGAACCAGACTTGTTCCTGCCACCATTGTCTCGGTGCTGAGGATCTGTGGAGTTGCCACCATGCTTGAATGGACAGGCCGTCATCTTGTTGTTCTTTTCTGGGAAATAGTGTCAGGCCACCAGAATTTAAATTGTACCTCAGCTCTCATGTTTTACATAGTCATGCCCTAATCTCCATATGAAGCATTCTATAATAGAACTGACAAGAGCCAGTTACATTTTTCTTATGACCTCTTTGATTTATTCTTTTCGTACATGTGATGGGTATGATCATACTAGTTATAATAAAACAGAAGATTCAGAATCTGAGAAAATATTTCACGTATACTGTGTGTGTATGTGCATGTTTTCTTTTGATCAAATTTAGAACTTGAAAACAGATACTTTTCAAATCTAGCAATAATGTGTATCTGTGCGTGTGCATTTTAATATATGCTTTTAAAAGTGAGACTTTCTGAAAATGGAAAATGGCAGTGTATCGCACATTCAAAATCCTGGGCCATGGCCAGCCCAAAGAAACTCGGGAATGATGCCCACTCTTGTTGATTCCCGTTTCCTTCCTTACGGTCTAGAAACTTTGTTCTTGGGGATGAAGATACCAGATGGGTAAATCCCTCCTATGCCCCAAATTAGTTTAAGGGATATTGGAAAGAAATATTGGAATACTTGCATCTAAAATCAACCAGTTTGTTTTGTACTTGATTTTGTCTGTCACCTCAGCTCTCTGTGGCAGGTACAATAAATTCGCTCAGTAAACACCCATTCCAAATTCTTTCTTCTTCTTTACCCTAGAAGTAAGAAAACAAAAATAATCAATTTCCTAGCCTCCTTTGTAGCTGGGATTCTGAGCCTCCTTTGCATGATATAATTGTAGCCGAACGGGTGGAAGTGCAAATCTCTGAACCTCCCCCTTCCTCCACCCTGAGGGCATGGGCGTAATAACTACAGGTGTAGTAGCTACCTTGAACCATGAGGACAGAAGTCAACTGCTCATGGTGGCTACAAGGGAAGACAGAAGAGTGGGGCCTAGTTATCTGTTGATACACTTGGATAGTTATATCAGCCGTGAGTTTCCCATCCAGATTTCTTATTACACAAGAAAAATAAACCCCTTACTTATTTAAGCTACTGTTTGGAGCTTCAACTGTTACTGTACTATTATTGTAATTGAACACATCTTAAGTGATACACATTTCCTTTTTGTGGTAGCATTGCAGGCTGAAGTGTTTGTCAATTTGTAATGGATATAATAAAGGTAGTAGTTATTTTCATCCTCATTATAACATTATTTCATTTACTTTAGACTTGTCTCTATCCCATGCTGTTTTAAATATGAGCAACAGTTGAAATGCTGTTTAGAATTGCAGGTGTCACTCTTAACATTATTTCTGTGAGTTTGTGTGTCATGTACTTTGCTGAGTGCTCTAGGTATAACAATGAATAGGACAAGATACCTACCCCTAGGGAGCTTGGAGTAGGTGGGGACCACACAGAAATACAAGTTGTTGGTACACTGTGTTAAGTTATAAAAGTCTCTTCTTTGTAAGAACACAGAGAAAGAGCATAATCAGTTAGCTTTTGCTATATAATGAACCGCCACAAACTTAGTGGCTTAAAACAGCTACCATTTTATTCACATCCTGATTCTGCAGGTTACCAATTTGGACTGCTATCAACTGGGCTCACTCCTGCTGAGTTGGCTGAGGTTTGGCTGCTCTAGCTGTCCTCACCGTAGATAGCGTGTAGTCTCTCTTCCGCTTGCAGGCTAGCCTGGGGTGATTGACATGGCACTGTTCAGGGTTGCAAGAGAGAGGCCCAGGTTTGAAACTGGCACACCATCACTGTTGTCATATTCTGGTGCCCAGAGCAAGACACAAACATAGCCCAGACTGAAGGGGTGGGGAAGTAAACTCCACACGCTCATGATGAGAGAAGCTGTGAAGTCATGTTGCTGGGGGCACGGATATAGAAAAGAGTAAAGCATGGTGGCCATTTTTGCAATGTACCACCGGGTTCTGAGAGAACAGGGGAGGGTTTAGCAATAATTTTCTTAAATGATTTCATCTCAGATTTTTAAAATTCAAGATAATAGCATGCCCTTCTTTATTGGTACTGAATAAAAGGTGATACCATCAATCTTCATCAGTTTTGGAATCATCTTTCAATATTGCCAATTACCTGTTGAACATCAGTTTAAAAAATAACCCATAAGAAAATGCCACTTTGAGAAAAGAAAAGTTGCATGCCAGAAAGTGCAGGATTGACATGTGGTTGGACTTTTCTTTAATCTGGCGTTTCTCATGGACCATTTTAGGAGATTCTGTTCCCTCAAGATGCTCCCTGAGCAAATCAGTTTGAGAATCATGAACAGTAGTTCTCATCTTAGAGATTCACACTATAGAGTAAAAATCAAGGCCTTGGGAAGTCTTGGCATTAAAGTACTTTCGCTGTTTAATGTAGTTAATTGGATTTCATTAGTGATAAGGTCAAATGTTATTGGTTTGATTTTTATTTGGGCTGGTTAGTTAATGCCATAGCTATTAACGCTCCTGACACTGGCCCACTATTGTCTTCATATTTCCCATCCATCTTAAGGAACAGAAAAACAGAACAGGTAAGCAGTGTGAGCAACATTCACCAATGTCTGGTTAATGGAACAAAAGGCTTTTGTTTTAAAGATTTAAATTTTTATTAAAATTGCGTTTTAAAAAAACCACCCCACCCATACTATACAGTTTTTTTTTTCCCCTGTTCAAATAATTTTTAATAATAGTTCGCATTCCTAAGTCCCTGGTGCTACAAAGAGTTTTACATATATTACCTTATTTAATCCCCAGAGTATCCTATTAGGTAATCATTATTACACTATTCCTGTTTTACAGAGGACAAGTAACTGTTGAGGTTAAGTAACTTACTCAGTTTCACAAGAGTAGGGCCATGATTTGGCCATCTGGCTCCAAAGTCCATGTTCTTAACCACCGTGCTGTACTGCTAAGTAACGCCCACCTAAGTGCAGAGTTCTGTGGACAACATATGCGTATGTTTTACAGGAATCATATTAAAAAGTATGTACAATGGAGCCTTCAGTCTCCCCACTCAGTTTGTTGCCTATGTTTTCAGTAATTGATCCATAATGCCTTAGATTGGAATGTGTTTTAATACAGAAAATCAAAATACCTATTGTTTCCAGTGATGCCTTGTCTATTAGGATAGGTGACAGAAATATCTTCCAAATATAGAGAATTATATTGTTGTTTTAGATACAGTTTACATCCTAGGAGCTTACTAGGCTTATCTTTGACAAGGATGTGCAAGTCTTTATCAGATGGTTGATAGTGCTAAGACATCTAAGAGGTACTGTCATACTACTTGAAATTTATGAGATCTACCTTCTCAAAGAGTCTTGGTAGAAAACATGTTTTATGCTTACATCAAACAATAAGACTTTCTTATTGAAAGAAATTATTAAAGCGCACCTTTGATATTTGAATTAAATCACATTTACCTGCCACAGATTTATATTAACAGTACCATTGGACAAATCATATCAAGTATTTTTTTTTTTTCTGTTTATAGGGCTGGACAATATGCAGAGTATATATGAATGAAGATATTTTTTATTTTAGGCTGTAAAGGACCTTATAGGCACAGAAGTGATATGTTGTTACACACAAAAAAATGATTATTCATTAGAGACCACCTTGTAAGATCCTGGACATCTTTCTTTCTCTGCGTTGTTTTTTTTTTTTTTTTTTTTTTTTGGAGACAGGTCTTGCTCTGTCGCCAAGGCTGGAGTGCAGTGGCACAGTCTTGGCTCATTGCAACCTCTGCCTCCTGGGTTCAAGAGATTCTTATACCTCAGCCAGCCCAGTAGCAGGGATTACAGGTACCCACCACCACACCTGGCTAATTTTTGTATTTTTAGTAGGGATGAGGTTTCACCATGTTATCCAGGCTGGTCTTGAATTCCTGGCCTCAACTGATCCTCCCACCTTAGCTTCCCAAGGTGTTGGGATTACAGGTGTGAGCCACTGCACCTGGCCCACTTGTTCTTTTTAGTTCTCTTTTTAAGGTCATCTTAACAGGATTTCTTCCCCGCTCCATGTACTATGAGTAATTACTCTTAACAAATTTGGGAGGGAATGTACGCATCTTCTTTGGAAATAGGAATGTGATTGTTCCTTATTTGAGCACAGATCATACAGGTCTTACAATTCAGCTATTAGTAAATGATCAGACAAATTGACATATATCCTACTACAAACTGTAGGGTTAACCAAAGAAAACAGTTATAATGATGACATTAAAGTAACAGTCATCTATAAATAATAAACAAGATAGCAGCAGGTACAACCTGTTACAATCTGAAGACAACAGAGATAACAGAAGCAACCTTTCTGAAAATGGTTGTGCTCCTACCTCTCAGTACCCATTCAGGGTAGGAACATTGTGGTGTTGCTAGGCAATGTCTGAAGACAAACTTCTTGGAACAGTTTGGGGTCCTCCAGTGATCTGCCAGCAACATTGGCAGAATCACTAATTTGGAGTACCTTTGTAAAGATTATAGCTATATTTAATTATGAAAAGTGGTTATTTGCGATTATTCTTCTAAACACTGATTTTTTTCACTTTGAATGGCAAGTTAAATACTATATTATTCTCGCATTGTTCTAGAAACCCCGTAGTTTACAAATTTATTGTGTGTATTCAGAATCACCCAAGCTGCTTGTAAAAAAATGCAACTTCCTGGCCCCATCCCCAGAGATTCAGGATGTGGCCCAAGACTCTACAGTTTAATAAGCTCCGTAAGTGACTCTGAAGCTGGTGGTCCATAGACCTTGAACCAAGGGCTCACAACAAAAATTAGCTGGGTGTGGTGGACGTCCCCCTGTGATCCCAGGTACTCGAGAGGCTGAGGCAGGAGAATCACTTGAACCTGGGAGGTGGAGGTTGCAGTGAGCCAAGACTGTGCCACTGGACCCCAGCCTGGACGAAAGAGTAAGATTCCATCTCAAAAAAAGAAAGAAATTATTGCACCATCAGAACACTACAGTAATCATTGCTGCAAACAGGACTCACCAGTGAATACCAAAAGGTGATGGACAAAACTTTGAGAAGAAACAGAACATTTGCATAGTCTCAAAGTATCTCCTGCAAGATATCAATTACAGGAAGGAAAAATGGTAGCTTTGTTGCGGAGAATCCCCACAGACACCACTTTAATCAGGTAATCAAGGTCAACATCAATAAAAAGATCTGTTGCCATAAAGTAGCCCCTGAAATCAGGCAGGAGAAGGGCATATTGCTTCTGTAGAATTCTTCCCAGTAGTGCATAAACTCTAACCATGAGAAAACGCCAGATGAGCCCAAATCACGAGTCATTCTACAAAATATCTGACCAGTATTCTTCAGAAGTGTCAAAGTCATAACAGACAAGGAAGACTGAGGAACTGTCACAGATGAGAGGGGTCTAAGGAGCCGTGGCAATTAATACAACATGGGATCCAAGATTAGGTCCTGAAACAGAAAAGGAACATTAGTGGGAAAACTGGAAATAGCTGAATTAAGTCTGTAATTCAGTTACTACTATTGTAACATTGTTAAATCATTACTTTTCATAATTGTATCATAATTATCTAAGATGTGGACATAAGGGGAACCCAGGTGAAGGATATATGGGAATCTTTTGCCTATTTTCTGTAACTTTAAATTTTTTTCACAATAAAAATGAAGACAGTATATTTGCTTAGTATTGTGTATACACTGCAACGGTTTAGTATTCAAGAATATGTAAAATCCCCACTTAGCCAACCTCTTCAGGATGTACCCACCCTGCCCAATACACTTTTATATTCTAGCCAAATGAAATCTTGTATTGTTTGCCCCTTTGGAGGGAAGTAGGAGTAATACAATTTTTGTCTGTATTATAAAATATTTAATTTTTTTTTTCTCGAGACGGAGTCTTGATCTGTCACCCAGGCTGGAATGCAATGGCGTGATCTCAGCTCACTCCTGGATTCAAGTGATTCGCCTGCCTCAGCTTCCTGAGTAGCTGGGATTACAGGCACGAGACACCACTCCTGGCTAATTTTTTGTATTTTTAGTAGAGACGGGGTTTCACCATGTTGGCCAGGCTGGTCTTGAACTCCTGACCTCGTGATATGCCCGCCTCAGCCTCCCAAAGTGCTGGGATTACAGGCATGAGCCACCATGCCCGGCCTATAAAATATTTTAAGCCAATGTAACAACTAGCTGCATGCCCACACCTCATTTTTAAAAATATAGCAACCCAGCATAGCCCGTGTTCCCATACTTTGTGGCATCCAGCTCCTTTTGTGCGCTTCCACCACACCACATGACTGCTGCCACTCAGAGATCATCAGTGGAACTTGGTGTTTACTCTTCTTGTTCATTATTTTTCGCTTTTCCAATCTTTGCATAAGGTGCATCCTACCGATCAGATCTACCACTTTTTTGCTCTGCATGTTTGTCTAATTCATTCCTTTACTCTGTAGATTTTCGCTGTACAAATACCCAGTATTTATCCATTCTCTCACTGGAAAACAATGAGTGTTTTTTGTTGGGTTGGTTGTTTTTTTGTGTGTGCTTTTTTTGGTTTTTTGTTTTGTTTTGTTTTGTTTTTTTGAATAGATTCTGTTCATTTGTAAAAGTGTCTACTGAGGCCAAAGGAGATCTCTACTCTTTCTGAACTCCAGTAACACTTATCTATGACTTCTAACTCGGCATTTGTGACTTTCCATGATAATAATTGTTCTTTTCTCCCATGTTAGATGGGAAGCTTTTTGAGGGTCTGATTCCCAAAGATGGATGTTATTAGCATAATAAGAATTTAGTTTTCTTTCACGAATAAGCAAATACTTAATAAATTAAACACTGTCTACACATAGATCTTGAGAATACTTGTGTTTATTCCCTTGGTTGTTACATGATATTACCTCTTGGGGACTTTTCTTTGTTGGAAGGATTTTATGCAATATGGGAAACTGGTCACTGAGGTGGAAGTATGGAGCATAAATAAAGCCTAAAGCTTTAATTTGAGAATTATGTGCTAAGTTTTCAAGCAACACAGGTACTGGGTTGCGTGCGTGCGTGCGTGTGTGTGTGTGTGTGTGTGTGTGTTTTAACATCCTATAGGAAAGTTGACAAAATTAGTAATAATTTTACCTGCATTTGTCATGGCAAAGCAGAGAGGAACTGACTAATTTGTATTATGGCTTTTGTGTACATTCTTAATAAAACGTATAATATTTACCATTTAGAATTTTTACCATTTAGAATCTATACCTAGAATGGAATTACCCTAATTATTTTCCCCCAAAATTATTTCATTGAGATGTTGATGTTACTCTGTGAAAACATTTAACAGATTTCACAGCTCTCTTGCCTATCTTATTTGATTTCTTCAACAGCTTTGGCAGAAATAAGCAAGGCTAATATTATCATCCATACTCGACGGGTTACACTGGAAGGGAAGCTGGGGGAGATTAAAGACTCCCTCAGGGTCACAGAACAGAACCAGAAACCAGATCTTTCAACTTAGTCCTGTCTCTGTCCAGATATTACAGTTCCAGTGCTTAAAGTAAGCAAAAGTATTAATTAAGATATTATTGCTTAGCCAGCATTTTAATAGATAGTTCAGTAACATAATACCCACTCAACATTTCGTTAGAGTAATTTGGGAGTTTCTCATCTTTAGGGAGAGTAACCATTGTTAGTGATTAGTAACTGCCTTTTTGCTACATTCTTTGATAGAAGAGTTCAAAGGAAAGATTACGCCAGACATTGCAAAAGTGTGTGTTGTGACTGGTGTGTATTTTAAAGGGAAGAAAATCTTATAAGTGAAACAGATAGGAAGGTGTGACATAATGTTAAGTATCTGAGATGACAAATGGTTTTTTGATAGCTTGAGACCTACAGAGGAATTAAAACCTCTCGGCATACAGACAAGTGCAGTTGATCACTCAAATTGCAATTTTATAAAATGCAGCAGCAGTACACTTAGAATATTGTCTTCTTGTCAGAAATGCACCTTTGTGCTTGAAAATGATAAAAAATTGCAATCGATCCTTAAAACTGTTCTGTTCATCTTTATTGATCAGGTGCAAGAAAGATAAATCGTAGCCCAAATAAGATTATAGTAAATGTTAGCATCGTAGGCGACTATAGGTTGATAGAAAACCATTCATCATCTCAAATGGTGACCTGTCCATGGCTCTAGCCACCCTGAGTCTGCTGTCTAATCACATACCTATTGATTTTATCTACATCCAAGAATCCTGGATGTGACTGTCATTGGACAACCTAGATTGTTAAATGCAAAGGGGTTGCTGGTGTGAAGAGGATTTCACTTTCATTTTTTCACCAACCAACAATGATTTATTAAAAAATAAATGATCCCAAGCCATGCATATGAAACCTGAGTGATTAGAGAATGAAAGGTACACAATAGACCACTGTATTGTGGTGGTGTTTTTGTTGTTGTTTTTTAATGCGGTGCATTTTGCAGGATATTTCGTTGAGTCTCAGGGCTCATGGGGTCATTTAGGCCACCTCCTGCAATAAGACCAGTTTCAGTGTAGCTAGTAGAATGGATAAATTTTGCTGCCCCAGGAAAGGCATTACTTTGCCACTGCATCTTGGTTTATGTTGCTTATGTGTCCATTCATGTTAATAGTGGAAACATTTTTTGTTATTAAAATTATCTCAATCTGCCCCCTTGTTATAAATTAGTTATAAATGTTGCTATTATAAATGTTGCTGTTCTTGTGGTCATGTGGAAATGATAGAACAACTTAAACTCCATAAAGAAAACTTTTTTTTTTTCTTTTTTTGAGACGGAGTTTTGCTCTTGTTGCCCAGACTGGAGTGCAATGGCTCCATCTCTGCTCATCGCATCCTCCACCTCCCGGGTTCAAGTGATTCTCCTGCCTCAACCTCCTGATTAGGGGGAATTACAGGCATGCGCCACAGGTTTCTCCATATTGGTCAGGCTGGTCTCGAACTCCTGACCTCAGGTGATCCGCCCAACTTGGCCTCCCAGAGTGCTGGGATTAGAGGTGTGAGCCGTACATACCATCTTGATGACAAAAATACTGTGTAGAAAGAAATGATCTTTAATATCCTAGTAGGAACACCAGTGGAATAATAGGCAAATACGAATATGTGTGAATTTCAGTTTTTGATCTCAGGCATCCTTTGATCTTGCAAGAGAAGATTCCAAATAATGGTGATCTAAAGAATCTTTCCAAAATGTTAGGAATTTTCTCCAGAGGATCAAATGATAAGGAATCGTAACTGTGAAAGTTTACTCTGTAATTATAATTGGTATGTACCAACAACTCTACTGTTATTTAAACAAGTAGCTTTCCATGTGTTTTATAAGTATCCATGCCACCTTTACAAGAACGCCTTCTACTGCTTGAGTGGCTGAAACAAGGTTTTATGTATTTTTTGAAATTGTAAATCTTCCACACGTTTTGTCATCTTGGATAGTGAAACCTTTGCTATCAATCTTTGTCCACAGAGCTCGGAGTTCTACAAAGTCACCACTGAACAATATCAGAAAGCTGCTGAAGAGGTGGAAGCAAAGTTCAAGTAAGTTTTTAATAGTACTATAATGATTTATTATTGTTAACAAGATGAAAGCACAATTTTAGTGCTTTTTACACAGAACATAGTTTGTTATATAGCACTCTAGAATACTTGGAAGAGTTTGGGGGTGGTTGAGATGGGGTCATGTTATCTGCTAAACTGGAATTCAGATGCCGAGAAAAAGGCATTTGATGAAAGCTTGCTACAAATCAATGTATTTTATGAACTAGGGGGAAATTGAAATTAACAGTAATAGAATTTTCATTTGTAATAATATATAAAATAGAATGCCCTTGATTATGAAGGTCATGTTAAATTACTACTCTACTAAGGGAAACATAGAAACCATTCACTTTTGTATAATAAAATGATGGGCATGTCCAAATTTGGGTATCTGCCTTTCTCATGGTTAGGCTGTTTTCATTTCTTCACATGTACCTTGAAAGCCTTTAAATCATAGACTTTACCTGGCCCTTGATTATGAAGGTGATGTTAAATTGCTACCTCTCTTAATCCTTGGAGTGTTTAAATGAATGTTCTGTAATTGATGGATCAAAGTGTCGTGACCCATAGCCTTGTACTTTCCCTTTGCTGCCAGTTCTAACATTAGGTAAGAAGACATCATTCAGAATTTTTCTAAGTATATAAATAGTCCTATTGTGTAACCCCTATTAGTAGCACATGTGCAAATTAGTGAAGCAAAAAAAGTTGTTGTGACAGCTTTAGTTGAAAGATTGCATTGGGCTCTGACCTCCTTCCTTGCACATGTTTACAAGCATTTGATAAAATGATTAAACCCTAAGGTGGAATTACTACTTTCTGCTACAGTACAATTTGTGTGGTAATGGATATTAGTGTTACTGTAATGTGGATTCAAATAAAATTTTTTAAAAATTGAAGATGGTTTGAGGTTTATTTAAAGAGCCAAAACCTTTCAGCCTTCCTTAGTGAATTATCTCTTTGGAGGCAGCAGAGAGAGACCTTCTAAGGATGGGCCACAAGTCTCACTGTGAAAGATTAACGTGAGATCTTAAGAGTTTAGACATATTAATAGAACTAGGTATAGATTTTAAGTTACTCTACATATCTTATTTTAAGTTAGGTGTTTATTTTTCTCCCTAATGATATAGTGACTTTTTTTTTAAGATAGTAAACCCTTTTTTGTCTCTGTACCATGAGAACCTTTGAGTTGGCTCCCCGAGTATTTCTTTATTCTAAGACAATAGCTATAAAAACAACTAAATTTAGGATATGTTAGAGATCAATTCTGACTAGAGTGATCTGTGAAGTTTTCATAAAGAAGATGATTTTTTAGTTGAGCCTTTAAGAAGAGTATTGAGTCCATATGAACTTTAAAGCAGTTTTTTCCAATTCTGTGAAGAAAGTCATTGGTAGCTTGATGGGGATGGCATTGAATCTATAAATTACCTTGGGCAGTATGGCCATTTTCACGATATTGATTCTTCCTATCCATGAGCATGGTGTGTTCTTCCATTTGTTTGTGTCCTCTTTGATTTCACTGAGCAGTGGTTTGTAGTTCTCCTTGAAGAGGTCCTTTACATCCCTTGTAAGTTGGATTCCTAAGTATTTTATTCTCTTTGAAGCAATTGTGAATGGAAGTTCATTCATGATTTGGCTCTCTGTTTGTCTGTTACTGGTGTATAGCAAAGACTTGGAATCAACCCAAATGTCCATCTGTGACAGACTGGATTAAGAAAATGTGGCACATATACACCATGGAATACTATGCAGCCATAAAAAAGGATGAGTTTGCGTCCTTTGTAGGGACATGGATGCAGCCGGAAACCATCATTCTTAGCAAACTATCACAAGAACAGAAAACCAAACACCGCATGTTCTCACTCATAGGTGGGAACTGAACAATGAGATCACTTGGACTCGGGAAGGGGAACATCACACATTGGGGCCTATCATGGGGAGGGGGGAGGGGGGAGGGATTGCATTGGGAGTTATACATGATATAAATGATGAATTGATGGGTGCTGACGAGTTGATGGGTGCAGCACACCAACATGGCACAAGTATACATATGTAACAAACCTGCACGTTATGCACATGTACCCTAGAACTTAAAGTATAATTAAAAAAAAAAAAAGAAAGAAAGAAAAAAAAAAGAGTGCTGGCAAGAATAGTAATCCAATCCTCCTGGCAAGAAACAATCCTCTTGCCCAAATTAAGACAGCAGTGGAGTTAGAGAGGAAGTTACAAATACAAGAAGTTTTAGATCTGGAGTGGATAGAACTTGATAGATGGTTGAATGTGGGTATATCAGAGACTGTTGAGGTTTCTGGTTTAGGCAACTGGATGGATAAATTGGACACAGAGTACATAGCAGGGACAAGGTTTGGGGTAAGGGAAGAGGAGTTTGGTATTTAACAAATTGATCCAGTCAGCCTGACCTACCCACACTTCTCTTGTTTTTCTTCACATATATTTGGGGATCATTCTGGCTGAACTTTAATAATTTATGTTCACAAAAATGTTGCTTTGTCCGTTGCTCTTAAGAGATTTTCATTAATACAATTGTCTTTCACACTGGATTATAAATGATGTGAGGGCAAACTCCTTTTATTTTTTCCCTTTTGGTATTCTTCTTAGGCCTCTAGTGAAATCTTGATACAGTATAAATAAATATAGCCAAGTTAACATCAATTTCCCCGTGAATTATGTAAGCCTGTAATGGCAGACATGGTTCACCAAACATCCATTTCAACTCGCATTAAATAAAAAATGAAATTAAAACAAAAAACATAGAAAAATGAATGTGGCAGTAGAAGGGTTATTAGAAGATAAAATATAGTTTAGGAATGTTGATACATTTTAATATGTTCTATTGTTTATGTGCATTCAAAAATTATTGATATTGATAAAATACTTTTAAAAAATTGAGTTGATAAAGACAAAATAAAGATTATAGATTACTCTTTGGAAAAAAAAAAAAGAAGAGTATTGAGTAGGTGGACAGGAAAGACATTCAGAAGGAAGACTGTGCTCTATAGTTGGTGGGTGACAAAGCAGTGGCTTGAGTCAGAGAGATTTGCGCAAGATAAAGCTGGAAAGGTCAGTGGGTCATTAGCTGCTGGGCTGTGAAGTTTGGTCTTCATTGAGCAGTGAGTCATGGGAAGATGTTTGACCAGATGAGTGCTCTGATTTCTGGGCTTCTGAAGGAAAAGTAATTTGATGGTGGATGTGGGGTTTAGTTGGAGATATGAAAAATAAGAACTTGAAGAATGAGATAAGGTGAGGCACGGTGGCTCACACCTGTAATTCCAGCACTTTAGGAGGCTGAGGCAGGAGGATCGTGACCAGCCTGGTCAACATAGTGAGACCCTGTATCTACAAAAGAAAAACTTAAAAATTAGCCAGTTGTGGGGGCATGTACTTGTGGTCCCAGCTATTGAAGAGGATGAGGTGGAGGATGGCTTGAACCCAGGACTGCAGTGAGCTATGATTGTGCCATTGCACTCCAGTCACAGAGTGAGACTATGTCTTAAAAAAAGAAAAAGAAAAATCAGATGGGAAGTCTGTACAAGTGCAAGAGAAAAAAGAAGTTGTTGAAAGTTTAGACATGGCGCCAGGCCTGATGGTTCACGTCTGTAATCCCAGCACTTTGGGAGGCCAAGGCAGGCAGATCACTTGAGGCCAAGAGTTCAAGATCAGCCTGGGCAATGTGTCACAACTCCATCTCTACTAAAAATAGAAAAATGAGCTGGGCATGGTGGTGCATGCCTGTAATCCCAGCTACTGAGGTAGCTAAGGCTAAGGCAGGAGAATTGCTTGAATCTGGGAGGCAAAGGTTGCAGTAAGCCGAGATCATGCCATTGCACTCTAGCCTGGGCAACAGAGCAAGACTGTCTCAAAAAAAAAAAAAAAAAAAAAAAAAAAAGATTAGACATGAATTAGTGATTGGTTGGTGTATTAGTTTGCCAGAACTGCAAAGTACCACAGACCGGGTGGCCTAAATAACAGAAATGTATTTTCTCACAGTTCTGGAGGCTAAAAGTCTGAGGTCAAGGTGATGCCAGGGCTGGTTGCTTCTAGGCCTCTCTCCTTGGCTTATAGGTGGCCATTTGCTCCCTGTGTCTTGAAACAATCTTTCCTCTTGTGTCTACATGCTAATCTTCTTTTCTTACAAGAATACCAGTCATATTAGACTAAAACCCTCCCTTGTGACCTCACTACAATTTAATTACCTCCTCAAAGCCCCTCACCCCAAATACAGTCACATTCTGAGGTACTGAGCAGTGCACTTAGGAATTTTCAGGGCACACAGTTCATCCCCTAACATTTAGATAAAAGGGGCAAAAGAACCAGAATTATGAGGTCAGCAGATTGGAAAATCAGTGGAGAGTGGATTTCATAGAAAAAATAGTTCTGGTTTTAGATGGAAAAATATCTGTCCTGAAGTTCTGCCCAGCTGCTGTGTCATTCAGCCTGAGCTAGGCTTGGGGAGCGAGAGGCCACGGGAAGAACAAAATTGACATCATGATGGCTGACCTCCTGCAAGTCAGCAGGGCCCTGTAAGTTAGGCTTTGTTTTAAACAGAACCTCAACAGCATCATTTTGTCTTACCTATTAAATATTATTCAAGAATAATTAATAATCTGGCCAAACTGTGTAGTAAGGAATTGGCCTTGGCCAAAGAGAAGTCTGGATTTTGTACCAAGCTCCTGGGAAATTATAAATCCTTGGATTTCCTAAGTGATAGAAATTGTTATTCTCAGCCAGGCATGGTGGCTCATGCCTGTAATCCCAGCACTTAGGGAGGCCGAGGCAGGCAGATTGCTTGAGCCCAGGAGTTCGAGACCAGCCTGTCCAACATGGTGAATCTCTGTTTTTACAAAAAAAAATACAAAAATTAACCAGGCGTGGTGGTGCATGCCTGTAGTCCCCAGCTACTCTGGAGGCTGAGGTGGGAGGATCACCTGAGCCTAGGAGGCAAAGATTATAGTGCCAAGATGGTAGCACTGCCTTCCAGCCTGGGCAACACAGCGAGACCCTGTCTCAAAAAAAAAAAAAAATAGAAAAGAAAAGAGAGAGAGGGAAAAAAAAGAAATTGCTATTCTTGCTGGGCCCCTTGGACCATGTGGTATCAGCTCAGCCTCTGAGGGGGTGAGTTTATCATGTGGACCATCAGTCAGTCAAGCTGTTTAATGAGGCTCCAATAAAACTCTGAACAGTGCTGCTCAGGTGAGCTTTCCTGGTTGACCGGACTCCATGGGCACTGTCACACATTGCTACCAGGAGAGCATCAGGTCCTAAGGGCATTGGAAGCTTTGCATTTGGAACCCACCCCCCACCCCATCCCCACCCCAAGTGCAGTCCTATGTATCTCTTCCTTTGGCTGATTTTCTGTATCATTGCCCTATAGTAAACCATAACTGAGTTTAACAGCTTACATTGAGTTCTGAGTTCTTTCAGTGAATTATTGAACCATTGAATTTTGGCTGGTTTGGACGCCCCCCCCCCCCCCCCCGCCTCCCGTAAACTTGGTGTTGATGTGTCAGAAGTGAGAGCAATCTTGGGGACTGTACCCTTGGATTTTTGCAGTTTGACTAACTCCAATGCACACAAAACCTAGGTTTTAACACACTGAAGAAATTTTAATAGCTAGTTTTTTAGAGAGTGGCTTTCATTACATCATTTTTTTCTCCCAGCTACTTCCTGCTAGACTGAGCTTCCTAGAATGTTGTATTTTGATTTGCAGTGAGTTCATTAGCTTCACACCTAGGAAGCTATAGTACATTGGATATAGGAGATGCTTGCCATCTTTGAAGGCACAGAGATTACTTAGTAGATTGCTATTTCTTTTTAGAAATTTGGCCATCTCAGATAATCAGGACTTTTGTAAGACAATATATAATATTTGCATTGCGTGACAGGGGTTTTTCGCCTGGCCAGATTTTTTTCACTGGCTCCTATCTGTGTGACCAGCTTAGCACCTGTAAGCATCACCTTGAAGAGTTCTCTCTTGAACCTGTACCTGAACTCAACAGTTCCTCTTAGGCAACAAGTTCTAAAGGACTTTGAGGAGAATTTAGTTAATTGTATCTGATGAAAGTAGGATTCATTTGTGTACATCTTGGTTACAGGAGATAGAAGCTTTTTAAAATGCAGTGTCAAGGGCAGTATTATATACCTGATCGGGGTCATACAAATCACTGTAAAGAGAAAGAAAGCTAAGAACGTTTGAAGCTGCCCATGACTAACACCAGTCCATTGATGCAACCTACCAGGATAGCTAATGGAATTATTTTAGGGATGCTTAAAATATTAGCTCATACTTCAGCCCCTCAATTTATAGTTTTGGCAGTAAAATACTTTAAGAATTAATGGATTGTTTTCTCCTACTTTATCCACACATCATTCATTCATAGAGCCCCTGTGTGACAAGCCAAGCTCTGAATACACAACTAAGAAAACAGGCCAGGATCTTACTACTAGCGTGAAACTCAAGAGTTCATCAGAGAAAAACAAAAGGAAGACAAACTTTTTAAATGATGATCTTTGTGAAAATCCAAAGTTAGTTCTCTTCTGTTGGGGTGATTACATTCCTAATGCATATCAAGTTGTTAGAAATATTACGTACCATGATTTCAGTGGGAACTAAGGGATTTGAAGATAATTTGGGCTATTTATTTTTCCACAATAGATTTAAAATTTTAGCTCTAAAACCTAAATCACTGAGCAAATCCAGCATTCTTTTTACATGTAGCCTTAATTCAAAAGGAATACCTTCTATTTTCTCAATCCAACTAAAACAGTAATTGTCAACACTTCATGTCACATTTTATAACAACTTAGGTGGTAGTTTCTATTATATGGTGCTAGTAATATGTTATAGCTAATCCTAATGCAAATTATATTTTATATTAATCCCTATGCTGTACCTCATAGGTAATGAATTAAACAAAATATTATTTTAATAATGTTACATGTGTAGTTCTTAACACGGGTCTAGCCCAAAGTAATAAATACTACATTTGATTTTGATATAAAAAGTTACGAAACTCTGTGCCTTCGGAGAAATTTCTGTATTTGTTTTTAAACAAATTCTAGATGATGCTAAACCTCTAGCACATTAGAAGGAGTTCTTACCCTTGGGGAGCTCCTACTCTAGCCAGGATGACCAGCATGTAAAGCACTCACGATAGGATAGCATGTAAGAGAAGCCTCCCAGCAATGTAGCTGGAGTGCTGCCGACCTCCTGTTTCTTGGTCAATGTCAGAATCAGATCTCTGTGGCTGCATTGGAGCTGATATGCCACACCTGTAGAAAGAAGATGTTACCAGAGTGTTCATGCATGTGAATTGTTTTTAAAATAGAAAAGCAAATATCAAGTAAATGTAAAGCAAATTTCAAAGACATGTTAAGTATTTTAAAGGCAATATATGCATCATAAAGACAATGCAATAGTAAACAAATGAAAAGCATTTAAAAAACAATTGATATTTCATTCTCATTCTGTCCTTTATATAATTTAGTGGTGAGTTTCTATTTTCCATAAAAGAAAGAAAAAATGCGCATGGAAAGTGACATAGATCTATTGAAAATATTTTTGGAATGATTTCATTAGAGGTATAACTTTTTAACATGGCTTCAGTTTCTGTGAAAGAAGAAGCACTTCTAAAGAAGTACAGTTCTGTGAACTCGGATGTGAATACCAGTAATACTCCTTTGTGTGCCAGATTTTAGAGGGGTTTTCGCTTTTATCCTTGAATGAAGTTGTTGAAAGCTGACTTACAAATTTAGGCTCATAGAAGAAGCTTAGGTTATTCTTATAAAGTGTTAAAAGATTAGTTACCCTGTAAAAGTAGTTTAGTTGATTTTAGAGTATCTAAGGAATACTATGCAAAACTCATACAGATAGAATGGATTTTGTAAGTATTATCCTGTTTTTAAAGGTTTTCTTCAATATAAAACCCTTGAACTTTAAAATGTCCTTGATTTTTTTTTTAAGGAGTTGCACTTTAACTGGCAATATTGTTTAGTTTCTTTTTTGGGTGTAAGATTTTAATAGTTATGCCATGGATGAATTTGTGAAGCCGAGGAAGACGCACCAATAGTATCAGCAGGTGTTTCTCGTGTTCTGTATAATCACACATGTGTATCATGGACAGTTTTAAGCAACGGTGTTTAAAGATCCTGCTTAATTGGCTGTAAAATCATTAAATACGGTTTTGACTGGCAAATTTATAATTCTGTTAGATGCGTAAGCCAGTGAGCCTGAATGTCAATGCAACCTCATTTTGGAAATACTAGATTAATAGAACTAATTGTACTAAAAGTACAAAGTTTACTCTGATTAATAGTCTTAAAATTCTTCTAGAAGTTTAGTCAGGTAAATTTATGTTACTTACCTTTCTTCTTAAACTTTTAATTAAAACTTATTTCAAAAGTTTGAGCTGTTCAGTTCTGTACTTCTCTTTCTAGTTTCTCTGAAGTTGAGTTCTTGCAATTTGTCAGTGACTCCAGCTCCCTTATTGAGTAACGTGCCTTATCAAAAGTACTAAAATTATATACTGTTTTATGCTATCAAAAGTACTAAAATTATATACTGTTTTATGTGTATTTGTATCTGCAGCTGACAGGTACCCTGAACATCTTCTCTAACACGTATTGATGTCTACTTATAACCTACTTTAGTGCTGTGTGAATGGATCTAATATACCAAATGTACATGATAAATGTTTTATCTCTGATTCTCATTGATCAGTTTTGAAATGATCAAATGGTTTATCTCAGTAAGACACTAATTCACATTGATCAAATTTTAAATGATCAAGTTGACTTGGTTTCTGCTGAACACAAATTGTATTAAAACAACATTACTTGAACATGCTGCCTTCTCTAATGCAGGAGTTATGTTACCAGCAGTTACATTATAACTAGAGTTATTGTATTATAAAGATGTCTCCTTCATAATGAAAAGTTTACACAAGAAGAAAAGAATGTGATATTACAGGAAGAACAGGGCTTCAGGCAAGGATTTGGGCTTTTACTAACTAATTAAATTCTGCATTTGTATTGGGCCTTTTTTCCCCCTTTTTTAATTTGAAGGGCTATGAGCAAGAAATATAGCAGCTGCAGTGGTGACATTTTATTCCCCACGGTCCTTGGAGCCAAGTAACATCTTGATTATTCAGTAAGAGACACAGTAATTGAAGAGGCAAAATTCTAGATAAAGTAAATATACCTGTATCCTTTGGGCACAAGCCTCTTGGTTACAATTATGTCTTTAGAAGTTTCGGGTTATTTGTTGGTTTTTGTTTTTAAAGCATCAGCTCACCTACATCAACTTCCGTAGTATTTCATGTCCCCTCTGGAGTTTGTGAATGTGCTGCTGGAGGAGGATTTCGTATCTGAAATTGAAGAAAGATGTTAACGTACTTATGAATATACTTTGTATATGAAGCTAATGGCAAATACACATTTGGCTGTCACATCGACTTGGTTATTTAGAACACAAAATTCCTCAGGCAGGTTATTTATTATGTCTTTGACTTGAGTCTTCCATCTGTAAAATGTAAATTGTAACTGCCACCTTCTGTAGGGCATGTAAGCTGAGAAGGTTTAAAAGTTAACTGAGAAAGTTGTCTTTGATCCTTATCTAAAAAATGGTTGTAAGTTGTTTTATTCAACTGCAAGATACTGGATCCCATTTCAGAAAAGTTGTAGATCATGCAGCTCCTTCCGTTACCTCATCAGGGATATGTAAGGTAGTGCCAGCTCCCAAGCTGTCAATCTTCCCTGCTTGTTTGTCTGTCCACCTCCCACCAAGCAACAAATTAGTTCCAAGGAAAGTGAGACCGGCTTTGGAGCATGCCAATATTTGACAGTATTTCTTATGATACCCATTTAGAATTGGTTATATTTACAAAGAAGACTTCGTTGATAAGTGCTTTTTTTTACCCCCTTCTAAAATTGGAGCCCTTTGAATCAGATCTGCCTGGTTACTTATTTCTTTTTAGTTCCTCGGGTTAGATCTCTATACTTGGTCTAAATACTATTTTCTAAGATAATAGAAGTAAATGTCAAGAAACATTAAGGAGAGAGATTTCCATCTGCATTATCTCTCTACTCCATGACTGGTTGCCACAGTATTCCACTCAACTCAGTGGTATCCTGCAAAAAAGGGCACGGCAGATGGAAAAGCTGATTGGGAATATAGGGATAAAAAGGGCAGGAGGAGGAGTGTACACCAAGAACAGAGAGTATTGTTAATTTCTCTAAAAAGACAATGCAGACTGCAGCCATCTCATGAACGTGGACACAAGACCAAAAGGGTCACTTTGGAAACTTTTTTCATCACTTCAGCATAGGGTGTAAAGGAATCTCAACTGGTGAAATAAGCTGCCGATGGTGCAGCCAGATTGGCCACGTCCTTCGTAAGTCCATGACCTGGAGCATTCTTCTCTGTTCTTGCCGTGGCAGTTGGGGTTTGTTGGCGTTGCACCGAGCATCTTCTTTCCTTTCATATAAGTGGTTTATGTGTGAACATGTAAATGATCAAACCATTCTTGTGGCAGCTCTTAGGTTTGTGGCCATATATTCCTGGATTCATGATTCGTTCTTTGTGAGCTAACAAATCGTTCTGTCTTCCCTGGCAGGAACATTAGTATTGAACTTTCTTCTTAATCAATACGATCCATTAAGAATCTAGTATACCCTACATGGTTATGTGAAATATTAATTGCACATGGTTAGTTAGATAAATGAAGATTCTGCCAAAATGATAGCTTCTTTCCTTGTATCATAATATTTTAAATGAGAACATTCTGAGTGCTCGGGTACATGATATTTTGGAATTTGTTTATTGATCCTTGCTTACTTAAGTAATTAACTACACAGCTCACAGTTGGAAAAGACATTTTTAATTGAGACTACTAGGTTTGTCCTCTTGCCAATTCCAACTAGAGAATTCATTTACTTTTTAAGGGCTCCAGTTAAAAATCATCTCTTTGATTTTCCTTTGATGCTTTCAAAGATAAGGAAACATGTTTTGCGTTTTGAGTGCAACTAAGATACAAGTAGAAAGTAGTGAAGCTTGTAGGAAGGCCAATTAGAATTGATTGTCTGACTCACCTGCCCTGTTATAAGATGTCCAGAAAGACTTCTAGAAGGTAGAATTTAAATTCTGTCCTTGTGTCAGATATGCAAAGTTAACAATCTTAGGACTTGAGCACAGTTAAAAATTGTTATCAAAGAAGTTATCTACACATAAAAATGGTAGCTCAGGATAGTTTCTGGAACATTGTATACGTTCAGCCGTAGTATAACATCAAATTAATTATGTCTTATCACTCCAGAGTTTGGTAAGCCTATTCCAGATGCTATCAGCCCTTCCCCGATTTCAGCCAGATAATTAACTTATGAATGTATTTGGCCGCCCATTCACTCTGCCTGGGGTAAAACCACATACTAAATAGAAACCAGAACTTTCAGGATACATTGTATTTAAACTTGTATTCTTGTTGCTCATTTGAATGTATAATTACCAAGTCACCCCTCATGATTTCAGTCTTATCAGTATTCTTATTTCTGGCTCTTCTGATTTTTATTAAGAGATAAGCAAACAAAATACACAAATTGATAGATTGGACCTTATGAAATTTTAAAATTCTGCCCATCTTAAGACACCATTAGGAAAATTTTTTTAATGGGCAAAAGACTTGGACACTTCAAAGGAAGATGTAAGAATGGCCAATTAGCACATGAAAGGGGTTTCTACATCATTAGGTATCAGGGAAATGTACATTTAAAACGTAGGAATGGAGAAAATCAAGAAGACTGATAATACTCATTGTCTGGAAAGATTGTGGAGAAACCAGAACTCATACTTTGCTGGTGGGGGTATACAATGGCAAAAGTCCTTTGAAAAAAAATGATGGCAGTTCCTTATAAATGTAAAGTATACACTTGCTGTGTGATGCAACAAGTCTAGTCCTAGGTATTTGCCCAAGAGAAATGAAAATATACGTCTACAAAAAGACTTGTACACCTGTGTTCATAGCAGGTTTATTCATAGTATCAAAAACTAGCAACAATCCGAATGGTCATCATTGAGGAAATGGAGAAACAAAACAGACAGTATTCCCCTCAGCTCAGTGGTATCCTGCAGAAAGGGGTAGGGCAGATGGCAAAGCTTATTGGAATATAGGGATAAAAAGCGCAGTGTTCTAGTTTATATTCATACAGTAGAACACTATTCAGCAATAGAGAAGAACAAACTACTGATACATGTAACAGTACGGATGGATCTCAAACATCATGTTACACAAAAAGAAGCCAGACGCAAAACAGTGCTTCCTGTGTGGTTCGTTTAAATGAAGTTCAAAAATAGGCAAAATTTGCCTTTGGTGGGAATAGAGGAGATTTGATTGGAAAGAGACACAAGCAGCATTTCTGAGATTTTGGGAATATTCTGTTGTGTTCTGGGTGATAGTTTTACAAGTATATGCAGGTATGTAACTTCTTACACAGTATGAACACTTAAGATCGGTGCATTATGATATACAGGCTGGGCAACCCTAATCTGAAAACCCCAAATCCTCCAAGATTGGAAACTTTTTGCATGCCAACATGATGCCACAAGTTGAAAATTCCACACCTGACCTCATGTGACAGGTCACAGTCAAAGGCAGGTGCATAACATGCAGTCTATTCACTGTCCCTCAGGAAGAAAATTACCTTCAGGCTATGTATAGCGTGTATAAAACGCAAATGGATTCCACATTTTGGTCTGGGTCCCATCCCTGAGATATGTGTTTATGTATATGCAAATATTCCAAATTCCAGAACCCAGATTCAAAAACACTTCCATTCCCAAGTATTTCAAATAAAGGATACTCAACCTGTATGTTAATTATACCTAAAACACCCTAAATGAAGAAAAACTATACCCCAAATATTGGGAATTCCCAGTTTCTAACTGTAATTTGTCCTAGATAAAATGCTGCTTCAATTTAATCACAGTCTTAAATATATGATTCCCAATCCTATCCATAATCATATTTTTTTCATTGAATTTGAATCCTTTATCTCAAAGTCAGGGCTGTTCATTCAGGATATTTTATTACTATAGAAATAGGGATAAATCTTGCTTATATTTCATTTATTTATTTTCTTAAAGAGTCATCTTTTCCCCCCATTAAGTTACATTTGCCTGTTGTACTCTTTTCTTCTTCAACCTAAGACCTTGTAGGTAGCCTTGGATAAGATTTGAAAATTACTTTTGATAAAGGGATTTCAAAGGCAGTATTTGTGAATGAAGCATTTGTACAGTAGCACTGGTACTTTTTAATATAATAATCATATGCAGTAATTTGTTCATACTATTTATTGAGTCCTGGCAGAATGCTTGAAAACTTGTAAAAGCTTGCATCTTGGCCCTTCCTTACATGTTGAAATGAAAGCACACATGTTCATATGTTAAAGTGTCGTCAAGCATCCCCAACTTGCTCACATGCCTGCCTTAAGTTATTTCATGTGCTTTCCCATTCAGTGGCCAATAGTTAAATTGCTGTGTTCCTTTTGTGATTGTGTGTGTCTAAATGCTGGTAATCAACTGAATCCCTGGAAAATTGATAAATGTGCTCATTAAGGAGAGTTCTTGCTCTTGGCTCCGTTTCACAAGTCACCTCAGCTAGTGTTTCTGGATGAAGCTGGCAAGAAACACTGTGCAGTGATACATCTGGCTTTATACTCCTTTTCAAGGGAAAAAAACCCTCCTTTTTTAGTATGTTAAACATGCGTTGTAGGGATATTGCAATTACAAAGAAGTAAGCTATTTGCCAATTACATTATTTACACAAGAAAGACCAAGGGCTGCTACTGTGTGGTGAGATTTTTAATTTTTTATGCACTGCCATTTGCTCCTCTTGTTCTCTTGAGCATCTGAGATTACACAAGTGCCTATTCATTTGTGACGCAGAGCCAACTATGCAGACTCTGAAGTCCACCGGCTGGCCACTGGCATAGATCTCAACAAACCTGACTATGTGAGAGATGCATTCAGCATGGTTTATGATTGGAGTGTTGAAGGTAGCATACACCTGTTCCTGCTTTCAGGATGAAAAATGAATTGCCAATTACAGTAGACATGTTCAGACAGACGCTTCATATGGTAGAAGCTTGCTCAGCCTGCTTTATGCTGGGCCCCCAACTATGAAACCATCAGTTGTGAAAAAGGGATGTGTTGGCAAGGAGGAGGAGAGAGAAGGGTATCAGTCCTTGATGTGTTACCATTTTTTGTGCTCGTGCAAGCTGTGGGCAGGAGGTCAGTGCCTCACACCTTTGTTTCCCAAGCAGAGCTCTTGAACAAGATGAAGTGATCAAAGCTGGGTGCCAGTGCATTATCACAGTCTCATTACTTTGCAAGCTGCATGCCCAGATGCTGCTGTTTTCTGCATCAGGCTTCTCTGATTTACATTCGTAACACCTCCATTACAGCTCATTTGATACTGCTCATAATCAACCAGTTCTTGTCTTTTCCTGATAGTGTTTCTCCAATACAAAAGATGCTAGTGTAATGAAGAAAATAGCATTGCTGGTGTAGAATTCATCTTTAAGACATCCTGGTTAATTGACAAGAAGTGGGAACCAAATGGTTTGTCATGACTTAAATCATTTGTGTGTTGGTTTGGGGGTGTTTTTGAAGTCTTTGAACTTGAGTTGTTGGATATTGCCAGCAGACCTATTTTGACTCCTCCTGTCTTGGGAGTTCTTTTCTGTTAGTGAATTCTGACACCCTGTCCTTATTTGTTTGGTTTCTTCCCCTAGTGAGTTCAATGGCATATATTTGGCATATATTTATTTTTTTAAAGGTATTAATGTGACATTTTTGCTTTGAAGAACTTATCCTCAGTATTAACACATCCATTCATCAAGGGTCTCTTGGATGTTCCATGTTCTATGGGCCCTGAAAATACAAACATATCATTTGAGTCCCTGCCCTCAGAGG
Source organism: Rhinopithecus roxellana (assembly GCF_007565055.1). Classification (NCBI taxonomy): domain Eukaryota; kingdom Metazoa; phylum Chordata; class Mammalia; order Primates; family Cercopithecidae; genus Rhinopithecus; species Rhinopithecus roxellana. Next base: position 60,464,260 of record NC_044554.1, read on the forward strand.
GCTTATACTCATTATACTCATTAGCTCAACTGCAGAAGTATCAAAACTTGATGCAGGAATTATTACTAAAAGATTTGTTCATGAAAAATTTTGAGTATTTTATAATTTATGGTTGTTATAAATTGGGAATACAAAAAGTGACCAAAACATGTTAAATGCTAACATGAAGGTACAAACCATAAAACGCAGTAGGACTAGGAGGGGAATCCCAGGGGAATCTGGATTGCATGAAGAGGTGATTGACATAAGCTGGGTCTTCTCACCTTGAGATTTTCTTCAAGTAAGAAGACAGAGAATGGCCTTGCCATGAAGAGGGAATTGAATAGTGGAAATGGTTGAAACGGTGTAGGGGAGGTCTAATGGAATATGAGACCACAAAGGAAGACTGGCGTCAGACTTGAAGGACTTGAAATGCCGTATTTTAAAAGGCAGAGTTAATAGGGCATAAAGATTCAACCAAGAGTTCTACCTGCTTGGGAATACTTTTTCTTTCACCTATCCCTGGTTCCCATAATTGTCACCACTAGGATTATGCCTTTTGAGTTGGTCATTGTTTCTGGAAGTCTTCTATCAAATAATAAAATATAATATTGGATGCATAGATGTTGTATACATTTATTATATAGTAATTAGAGTTTACTGCATCAAATTAATGACTCCCACTCTTACTACACTAATGTCCACTCAAAAATAACCACATATTAGCTTGCCATATTGATTGATAGCAAAGTTCAGGGGCTTGAAAGGATGGGACATAGGAAAGACTAGTTCTGATTTAAAAGGTGGGGAGGAGAGAGTCAAGGAAAGATTGAGTTCATGCAATGCTGCCTGGGAAAATCCTAGGGCATTAGGCAAAAAAAGAGCCTCATCTTTTCATACCAATTGAAATGGTATACGATTCGCTTCCATTACTCCTAGCTGTGATACCTTTGAATGGTGTCCTGAGAATTCACATGGTACCAGGTTCTTTGTGTCATTGCAAAGAGTGTGTGAGAGACAAATGTATGTGGTTTATTCAGATGTGTTTTATCTGGATGTCTAATTTTTAATTTATGTCTATAATTCTGATTGTGCTCAAAATAGATAAAATTAGCGCACTTCCTAGGTGAATTTTCTATTGCTAGTTCACTTGATTATTAAATGAACCTTTTAAAGTATTCTCTCTCCTTCGCATTGAATTTTATGAACAACTTTTCTCTTTTGATAGCCTTAGAGACTTTGTATAGTGAAAAGGATATGAAATTAATAAATACTACAGGTGGCCCCCCTTACCTGCAATTTTGCTTTTTGCAGAGTACAATAAGATACTGAAAGACTGCATTCACATAACTTTTATTCTAGTATATTGTTATATTATTCTTGTTGTTAGTCTGTTACTGCGCCTAATTTATAAATTAAACTTTATCATAGAGGTATGTGTAGGAAAAAACATAGTTTATCTACAGTTAAGTACTATTCATGGTTTCAGGCATCTACTAGATATCTTAGAATGTATCCCCCATGGATAAAGGGGAACTGCTATGTTAGAATTTTTTCTCTTTTAATTTATCAAGGAAATATTTTTTTTCTTGTAACAAGGGAAATATAATTTCACTCCTCTTTTCTTTTCCACATCAACCTTTTAAAAGTAAAGCATGTGAAGTTGTAGTTTGATACTTAGCCTTTCACATTTATCTCTATGAATAGATATGTTAATAAACATGTTTTGTTTTGTTTTCACAGAGTGTAAGACTATACCATATGTATATTAACTTATATTTATTATGGACATATCCTCCTGCGTCAACACATAAATTCAACGCCTTCTTTTAAATCCAACTCATTCTTCTAAATAGCTGCATTATGCCTCATAGGATTGGTCTGTAGTTCCTCTACTGAAAATTTCTTTCAAGTGATTGGGTTTTTTTTTTTTTTTTTTTTTTTTTTTTGTGGTGGGGGCGGGTGGGAGGTAGATAATTCAGAAGAAGGCTGCAGCAAAACAAACTCATACCTAAACCCTAAGGAACTGGTACTTGTATTTCTGTAACGTAGATGGGGTTTGAATTGTGACCATTTCTTCCAGCTGTTTAGCATTAGGCTACTTAACCTCTTGAGCTTCTTTTTGTTGATATAGGACATGTACGTATAGTACCTCATGGGTTGTTAATAAGGGTTAATGAAATGAGGGTAAAATTCTGGGCATATAGTAGGTCTATACAGATCAGTTTCTTTTAGGGATCTAGTAGTTAGAGTCAGGGCCCAGGTTATTTAACCTTAGAAGTTGTATCACAGTATGAATCAAAAATTGACCTCCCAAGACTCCTTTTTTTTTTTTTAATTAAAAAAAAAAAAAAGGAAATCATGTTTTGTGAAAATTGTAGGCTTTTTTGACTTGTATAATTTAAAAATACTGCATTTTGGCACAACCTTTGCAGCTTTTGCTGCTAGTTTGTAATTCCCTAGAGGTGAATTGAAAAGATTAGTGGCAGAACTTTTTCCATTAACTCTGAGAAAAACTACAGAGCAAAAAATTGTCCTTTGGCAGAAATGTCAATCCATACCTCTTTTGAACATTTGGAAAGTGAAGCGCTGAGAAGCTGATATAATAGGAGAATTGAAAACTAAAATGTATACACATCTTCACCTTTTCTAACAGACGACAAGACAAAGGAAAAATACATCCTCAGAACTTGATGATGCAAAGAAAATAGGATTGTTGCTCCAGAAAGTGCATTAGGCTGGGATCTTTAAAAGATTTGAGTGCTAAGCTTTTGGCCATGTTCTTCAGAAGGGCTGATACGTTCTTACTAATGATACCTCTATTTGTACTTCATGTCATAAAATTCTACCTTTATATGCTACAGTATCTAGGAAGTAGACTTAAGAGCAAATGTTTAATATACTACAGGTTTTGCTATAGCATCTGCCAGAAAATACGCTTATTTTCTTTCATCTGTGGTTCTTGGTCTTCCTGATTTCTTTTTAAGTTTATTAGGACTTCTCTTCATTTTCCCACGTCATGATGTCAATGTAGGTACAATGAAATAATAAGTATCCACATGTGTAAAATTTTTACTGAAGATAATGTTTATAGATACTCTTCACATCATTCAGTAGACCTATTCTAGCGAGTTACTTCTCCTTTTCCACCCCACCCGTAGCCCACACTGTCTTAGATTTTCTATCTCTGAAATGGTGATAATAACAGAGCTGTTATATTGGAATTAAATGAGATCCATTTATGTTTTTAGCATATCCTAAGCAATGAATAGTGAACTATTAATAATTACTATAGTCATCAATAGTTGAATTTTCTGTTGGGTGAATTTTGTGTTGTTTTAATTGATGCTCATCATATGATCTAATGTATATTTCCCTGGAGGATAATCCTTGAACGCAGTAAAATTGCAATTGAGAGTATACCAGGCCCCTTAAAAGCATGTGTTGAAAGGTAAATGCTTTCTGTCAAATCATTAACCAACAGTTAGCAGCACTACTCAAAATAATAATTATGTTTTAATATGCTACATGAGAACTACATAATTTGGTTAGAAATACATACGCAATGGTGTGCTCAGATAAAATGCAGCCATTGTTAGTTCATGATATAGTCCTCACCTAAAACCTTGTCATAGTTTTAGAATATTTTCTTCACTTGAGATTCTAGGCAATGATAGGTTGGTAGTCTATACTGAACAAACAAGATTCTTCCTAACATGTTCTGCAGTCAGTTGCTCAGCATTTGAGCCATATTACATTTTTTTTTCCCAGAAGCAAAAAGGACAGTGGGGCTAAGTGTCTAGATTAGTCCCCAAAAGCCCGTTTAACTCCTGCAGTTCAGAAAAGAAGACTAGATGTTAGGGGCAGCAAAAAAGAAAAAAAACTACGCATTTTCCCACCTGTGTGCCTCCATGTGTGTTTAAAGTACATTCTGGATTTAAAAGCAATCACAGGTGCAGCCTTGTTTCTATGAAGAGATAGATTCCTGTAGAGAGTGAGAAAGGGATGCGGAAGCCGTAGCAAGAGGAGCCTCCCTCTCTACCGGTACCTCCTTTTGTTTTCAAACATTTTTTGTTAGCAGTTAGTGGAATCCTAATACCCACAACTGATAATATGCTATCTTAATACTATTACTCTAGTTCATAAGCTTACTTACAACCTTTGCTCATTATGAAGAGAACAATGAAGCTTATTTTTATGAACACAACATTTAAAAATTAGGGGCTAAGGATGATGGCTACAGTCCTATATCAGTCCCAACAGCCAAAGTTATGTGTTTGAGTGTTATGATGATCCTGATTTGCAGTGATAAGTAGTGGCAAATAATAACTTTTTTTTTTTAACAGCTTGCCTTGCAACCACAAGATGCTCATCCATCAATCTGATCCAAATGATTAAAACCGAAATAAGTTTCCGCTTCAAAGTTAAATAATAGACACTATCTAATAAATCATAATATAGAAGTTGGAACAAACAGCCAAAACTTAAAATTTTTTTTTTTTTTTTTTTTGAGGCGGAGTCTCGCTCTGTCGCCCGGACTGGAGTGCAGTGGCGGGATCTCAGCTCACTGCAAGCTCCGCCTCCTGGGTTTACGTCATTCTCCTGCCTCAGCCTCCCGAGTAGCTGGGACTACAGGCGCCCACCACCTCGCCCGGCTAGTTTTTGTATTTTTAGTAGAGACAGGGTTTCACCGTGTTAGCCAGGATGGTCTCGATCTCCTGACCTCGTGATCCACCTGTCTCGGCCTCCCAAAGTGTTGGGATTACAGGCTTGAGCCACCGCGCCCGGCCAACTTAAAATATTAAACCACAATATGAAAATAACCTTGGATACCTCCTGGGCTGATCTTTTGCCATCCTTTCTCATGCATTTCAGTGTTCATTCACTAAAGGGAGGGTGTGCCTTCTGCATTCACACTTTAGCCCGGCTCATGCTGTCCCCACAGCACAGCCACAGCACACCTCACCTTTACCACCTTCCTCCCAATAAACTCAGCCTTTTGTTAGGACCTGTCTTATATGTTAATTCCTTTGCTTTCTCTATAAAGTCTTTCTAGACACCTCCTTTCCTACTAAAAAGCCATAATGAATTGTTCCCTGTGTGTTTATGTAACTCCAGCCCTTATGACAATGTAAGTGGCATCCGTGTTGCCTGTGCCCTTGTCTTCCTTCTCAAGTGTGAGCCATTTAAGGCACGAGCTATATCTGAGCCAGCTTGATGGTAGCACACCTCTCTCTAACAGGTGCTCAATTCGTATCAATATTTCCATTTACTAAATTGAACTCTTATAAAATGTCCATGCTTCTTAACTTAGACTCTTGCAGTTCAGAATAGAAGACTAGAGGTTAGGGGCAACAAAAAAAGCAAAAAGCAAAAAGCAAAAAAAAAAAAAAGTGCGTTTTCTCGTGTGTGTGCATTTAAACTACATTCTGGATTTAAAAGCCTGGGCTTACTCGCTCACAGGTGCAAATAAGAATGTTTTTGCTCTGGAAGGGATCTAATATAGCTCTGAATTTACACTAGAGGAAACTGTGTCTAAAAACTAAGAAAGAATTACAGACTCAGGAGTTTGAAGGGCTCATTGCCAAGGTTATAATCTAGTTAACAGCATGTGAATCTCATTCTTAGTTGAACTGAAACCTTCTTGAGGGCAGGAATTGTATTTTATCCTCTTTATCGATCTCCCCAAGCACCTGGCATATATACTGTGCTTGGGAAATACGTATTGAAATAAATTCATTCAGAAAATTAGGTGCCTGTGGCTATGTTGACATCTCTGTGTCTGGCCTAATGGTTTGATTTATCTGGCTGTTAATGGTCTTCATTACAGGCTGTTAATACAGGGCTGATTTTTGTTGGACATTAGCTAATTGCCAGAGTTCATCTCTAGTACATGCCAGATAGAAGCTGGGCTTTTCTCTTGACAATATCAATAGGGTAATTAGTACTATAGCAAAATTCAAAACATGATGGAGTATTTATTACATTAAGAATTGTCATTATTTGGGACTTCCTTCAGTTCAGATTTCTATATAGTATGAATTTTGTCAAAGGAAAGTTATTGATACTTAAAAATTTGTTGACTTTTGCTATTTTTAAGGACTGTTTTTTTTTGCTTCTGTTCATGTAGATGGATTTATATATTTTCTAGTTTGAAATTTCAACTTGAAAACATAGCTTCTTCAAGTCAGGTAACTGTCTATCAAGAACACCAATTAAATACTTCATAACAAGTTTTCTTCTTATAAAAGCCTACCCACCCACTTTCCCCATGAGGTTTCTGTTGTCTGTTATACCAGTCTATATTAAACTTAATTATAGGCATTTTCTGAGCAAAGCACTGATGGAACTAAGGCATAGAGGAGAAAATTTCTGTGTACTTTAAGGATAAGAGAACCATTCCTTTTTCTGGCTCAATTAAAATTGGACTGATTGTCAAGTCCCATTAACCTAGTGGGTCACTACCTTGTGTGCATTAGTGGCAGCCCCACTGTAATGTGGAGCAGTTTTGCCACGTTGTGGACACATTTATGAAGATTGATAACAGCTAAGGTTCAGTGTTAACTTTTATTGTCAGGCAGGCTGTACAAGAAACTGTCTGGTATTGGCTTTTGCTTTGATTTATGAAAAGGTTGCCACATGAAGAAGACATCACATAAAACAGCACTGCTAGCAGCAGCGTTATTCAATGCAATTGTAACCATAGCAAATACTAACTAATGCTAATTAGGTTCAGCATCATCCCTTGCTACTTTCCATAGTTTGGATGGGGTGGGCCCTCATAGCAATATAATACACTCCCAAAGGAACGGGTGACTCTCTTGCTGTTACTTGGGTTAGCATGTATTTCTCCAAAGCTTTCGTCTTCCTTCCTTCCTTCCTTTCTTTCTTTCCTTCCTTCCTTCCTTCCTTCCTTCCTTCCTTCCTTCCTTCCTTCCTTCCTTCCTTCCTTCCTTCCTTCCTTCCTTCTTTCTTTCTTTCTTTCTTTCTTTCTTTCTTTCTTTCTTTCTTTCTTTCTTTCTTTCTTTTTTTGAGACAGGGTCTCACTCTGTCACTCAGGCTGGAGTACAGTGGCATGATCATAGCTCACTGCAGCCTTGATCTCCTGGGCTTCAGTGATCCTCCTGTCTCAGCCTCCTGAGTAGTTGGGACTACAGGTGCAGTAGCTAGCAGTGTGATGCTGGTTCTTTAAGAGAGAATCATTAAGAAATCGACTTCATGTTCAGTTATCCCAAGGTATCAGTGATCGAGTAATTACCTGTTGGCTTTGCCTCAGGGGAGACGTGTGCACACTCTCCCCCATGAACCCCAGAGGTGGCAGGAGTGTGAAATTCTGACTCCTGAATATCTGCAATAGCTCCAAGTAGTGGCAGGTGGCTCTTCTGGAAAATGGCACCTAGAGCTTCTTTCTCAGTTGGACCTTTTGTCCCTAAGGAGGATAGTCATCACTTTGCCTCATTTTTTTTTTTTTAATCTCAATGCACTTTGATATAATGGAGTATCTTTTATGCTATAAAAACTTTCCTTCCCTTTGAAATATTTGGTCTCACTAGTCCCAGTTGCATCTTAATATTCAAGAAAGGCAGCTGTGTTTTCCTTTAAGCAAATATAATTGTTGGGGGAAGGCATCTCTGCTTATCCCATGAACAAATACATTATGGGTAATGCCAAAAAAGAAAAAAGCTTGGGACCCCAGGAAAATTACGTAAATCTTTTCAACTCTTTATAAAGCGGAGGAGTGCTGCCCTTTTCTTTAGAGCTGGCAGCTGTGGAGGCTACGGCCCAGCACGTGGACAGAGAAATCGCCATCTTTCTTTCAGTTCCCAGGTAAAGACAGAGAAGACAGAGATGCCCTTTGTGTCTCTTGTCTGTTTTTCAGGCAGCCACATTTGTCATAGTTGAACCTACTTCCATTTTGATATTCCAGGTTTTTTTTCAGGCTTTTATATTCCATTTATTGAATTCTGGCAAGATTTGGCCGTTCTCAGATATTCTTTATCTAGGGAAATCCTTTGTGCAAATGTGGGAGGCAATCCTCTCAAGCAATAGAATGAAAAAATACCAGCAGAAGCATGCATTAGTTATCACTGGGAGCAGAATATGGCCCTGGCCCAAGCAGGTTGCATCTAATAGCCTCTTGTTGCCTGGAAGGCTTCTGGTTCCTGGAATTGCTTGGAGTGTACAGGCAAGCCCCTGCCATAAAGGAGGAAACACAGCAGCAGCTGGGGAGAATCACATTTGGCCCACAATGGCAGTAAGATGGTGCCTGGGAAGCCTGCTCTCAGATTTGGGGGGAGCCAAATTATGAAGTTTGGATGTGAGATGGTGTCATTAAGGGCTTTCTGGAGAGATCATGCAATTAACTATGAAGCCAAATGAGCCAGTATGTTAATATATGGTGAAGGTACTCCTAAAATGCTCATGAAGGCAATCTAGTGATTGTCATAAAAGTTTCTTTTAAACAGAAACTTTTTGAAAGGGTAAATGCTAAATCTAAACCTCAAATCACCTTTAAAAGCAGACATAGCTGAGATCAAGGCTCAAACATTAATAGAGGCAAACTCTTTTACTCCAGAAAGTGAAGAAAGAGACTGCTAAGCCCAGATGATTTTTCCTGGCTTTGCTTCCCTTTTAGAGGATGTGGATTGAGCCAGAAAGGGGCATTATCTGGTCTCTATTATTTTCGGACACTGTGGATTTTGTATGGCAAGGTGCTTATTGGAAGAGAGCCAGGCTTCTCGTGAATTTCAATCTGACAAAATGCCCAGCCTGAACTACACGACCATAAGAAAGTGCCGAACCAAGAAAGTCCAACCCAATGCTAAAGATAGAATACTAGGGAAAAGTTTAGTGCAAGGGAAGGCAAATAAATTTTGTTTGAGGCACCAACTCCATTGATCGTGGTAGCTCCCTGCAGTATTTCCTTGAAAAGGATTCGAAGGCTATGACAGACTTAGCCTAAAAGAATGTCAAGATTGATTAGTGATGTCTGTTGCTGGCTTAAGCATTGAAAGAGTTGGCATTTTTCCTTTGTATTTGCTACTTCTGCTTTAAAAGCATATATAAAAATGTGTTCACCCCTTGATTGACAGTGCCTAAACCAGAAATAGGAAGGATCTGGTTGGGGTAGGGGAAAGAAAGGAGGAAGAGAGAGAAGGAGAAAAGAAGGACAAAAGCCTAAAGGAATGTATAGTGCGATTTTCATATCTTTTCTCTGTTCTCTTTTCACCTTTTTTCCTACCAGCAGGTTTGGTGAAATGAAATATCACAAAACAGGACTCTTTATATTTTGTTACCTCTTGTCCCAGTATGGCTCCTAGTAGGAGAACTCGTTACTTCTCCCTCATTTCAGGCAACCTGAGCACCAGTGAAACTGTGACTGGCATTTGCAGGTATCTAAAAGGTAATCAGAGTAAGAACAACTGGTAAAATGTCCTTTATGTGCAGTCATTCCTGCCGTTTCCTTTGTAATGAATGAGAGAATATATTAAGATTCCATTTTGCTTAGCATTTGTAATATATGCAAACATATTAACCTTTGGTACATTTTTGAAATAGTCTCCTGGGCAAAGACCTTAGTTTATAAGCAGGGAAATAAGACTTCAGTCAGATGGCCTCACTCCTAAATATTGGAAGGAGGAAATGCTCCATCTGTTAAACAGTTCTTTCAGTCTAAATGTTGGCACTTATAACCAATATTGGAGATCTAAAAGTGGCCGGATTTGATGGTGTCTGATAAAAATTAATATTATAATTGATTTGCCATCACGTTGAAATGCTTTGATAAAAAGCTTTCATTCCTTTATTTCATTATACAGTATGTGATTGTGATAAAAATTATCTCATTACTCTATTCAATTTAGATAACAAAGCCAGTTATTCAAACCTTAAACTAAAGTTATCATCCTGAGCAGTACTTAAGTGTTTCTCTTTCTGGGTCTTCAGTTCTAGCTCAGATTTGAGTTGCTGGCCATAATCCTCCTATCTGACAGTTGACATTGATTAAGTTAGGCCAACAAGTCTAAAATTTCAGTTTCATGGTCTGCTGTATAGCCACAGCCATTACATACCTCTAGTACCATGATATGATATATGATACGATGTATGATCTGATGTGCCAAAACTCCAGATTTTATAGGCTTTTCACATAATCATTTAGTAATGTGCAATTAACTTCTGAATGGTAATCAATCCACACATACAATGATTTTATGATGTGTAAGGCTTCAGGTTCTTACTCATCCTTCACAAAGGCCACTCACTCAGGCACAGGAAGACCTTTAATTTTGTCTGGGTTTTCTTTGCATTCAGCCATGGTGCATATATAGAAAGGAGAATCCTCCTAGTTCATCCTCTTCCCCATTCCTGCTTATGAGTTGGCTACAAGGCCATTACAGGCAGTGCTGTCATTACCTGTGCATTTAAGACCATTTGAAAATGAAATCATCATTAGTACTTTCACATTTCTCCCTATTATTTCTAAATGTCCTTTGGTGGTTAAAGCTTTTGGGGGTGTGGGGTAGGGGAAGGGACAGACCTCACAGCATGATTAAACTGAAATGTTACCCAACATTTTAATAACACCAGCATGTCTAGGCCTCCTCCAGAAGACCGCCTGCTTGGCGTCACAAAATAACATTTGTGACCCTAAGGATACAGAAACACACGAAAAGAGGCTGGAAACCAGTTTCTGGCCTGTTTGAATACTGGTTTAACAGTAATAGAACTTTAACTGTGTGGATTTATTCTTGAAACATCCAACTTGTTTTAGGCAAGATTTTGCTACTATTAAGGCAAATTAAAGCAGTTTGCCATCAATTCTGTTGAGTTCCCCTCACTGCTTAGTCACAGGTAGCAGCCCTGCCACCAGCAGTGGGCAAATCTATGCCAAGTGTAATTACTTCAAATACAGTTCCATTTATTCATAGGGAGGACTGTTGCTCCCTGTGAGCACGTACTTGGGGAAAGAAAAGATATGTAGGTTTATGTTCATTATGTACCCCATGCTAGAGGTGTGGTTTTTAACATGAGTACAGCTTTTTAATCCCTTCATCAAAAACACATGCAGCAGCCCTCCTCTTTTTCCACCACCTGAACACTTTGTGGTCACCTTCAAGTTTCGTGAGCAGTTACCAACTCTCAGACGTATTGTATTCTAAAACTTGGTTTTTAAGTTGGCTGTTTGAAAATAGCAGCTCATTTTTCTTTGGAAAGAAGATGATAACTAATGGTTAGATTCTCAGAATAACCTGCAGAAATATATTAACAATTAATATGTATTCATAATAATAACAGCTACCATTGATTACAGGCTTACTCAGTGCCAGACACTGTGTGGAGAGCTTAAACGTTATCTTACTAATCTTCACAACAATGTTAAACAGTAGGAACTGAGGAAAAGGTTGCATCTTAGAGAGATCAAGAAACGTGCTCAAGCTTCCATTGCAAGTAAGAGGTAGACCCCAGTTTTGGATATGCATATTTTAGATGCTAGATCCTGTGTTTTTAACCATCACAGTAAATGGCTAAAACATAAGTAATGACTGTATTCTAGAACTTAAGTATTTATTGGAGAATTGGTTCTCAATTCCAGTTGGGATGTTAAGAACATGTGTAGTTTGACCACTCTTCCTCACAGGTCTGCCTTGTTCCCCCACATATACACTGACTAATAGAGTGCTGATGAGAAGTGGAGAAGGTACCCCAGGGGCTTCTCAGGGGGAAAGGTTTGAGCAGCTGATGGTGTTTGGCAGATGTAAAGGGCACTGGGAATACTGCCCTTTTGGAGCTTCTGGTCTAATGGAAGAAATAACTGATCATCCAAATAACTTGACAATGGCAGTTGTGAAAAGTGCTGTCAAATGCTATGAGAGCATGTCCCATGGAAATCGACTGTGAGGCATTGGAGACAACCTCTTAAGGCTGATATAAAGGCTAAAATAGTAGGCACTGGGGAAGGACAGCAGGGCCAATGCTTGTTAAGACCCTGAGGAAGTTGCTGAGCTCCTTTGGAGTTCTGAAGGGAAACCTTTTGTGGGAAAGCGTCATAGAGGGAGATGGAAGCAGGAGTTACATCTTGTTAGGACCTAGTAGGTCATAATCACTATTTTGGATGTATCCCAAGAGAGGTAGGAAATCTTGAAGGGCTAGGGTTGTAACCTAGAAGTTGTGAGACCAGATTTGTAGTTTAAAAAGGGGCACTCTGGCTGTTGTTGTTTTGATAATGAATTGTGGTAGAGAAGAGAGTTAGAGACCAAAAACGGAAACAGAGAGACTACATGGGAGGCTACTGAAATAGTTCAGGCAAGTGGTTATGGTGGCTTGGACTAAGATAATGGCAATGGAAATACAGAGTGGTCCATTCCAGGCCAGGCATGGTGACTCATGCCTGTAATCCCAGCACTTTGGGAGGCTGAGGTGGACAGATCACTTGAGGTCAAGAGTTTGAGACCAGCCTGGCCAACATGGTGAAACCCCATCTCTACTGAAAATACAAAAATTAGCTGGGCTTGGTGGCAGACACCTGTAATCCCAGCCACTGGAGAGGCCGAGGCAGGAGAATCAGCTTGAACTCGGGAGGCAGAGGTTGCAGTGAGCTGAGATTGCACCACTGCACTCCAACCTGAGCTACAGCAAGACTCCATCTCAAAAAAAGAAAGAAAAGAAAAGAAAAAAGGAAGTGATCAATTCTAGATGTATTAGAATTTAGACAAGACTAGGTGACAGAATGGATATTGGGAATGAAAGGGGGAAAGGGGGAGGTATCAAGGACAACTTCCTGATCTTGGAGGGTCTATTTACTGAGATGGGGAAGAAAAAAAATAAATTGGAGGTAGAGGAGGGAATTAGTTCAGTTTTAAACATGTGGTACCTGTAATGCCTTCCACGTAAATAGCAGTAGTCAGTCACCTATAAGAAGGCTGGGCTGGAGATAAAAATTAGATAGCGACCAGCACAGAGATGGTATTTAAAGCCATGAGAATGGTTGAGGTATCTATGGAGAGAGGAGAGAGAGAAGAGCAGAGAGACCTCCAGGACCATCACCCCAAGGAACTCCAATATTGAGGGATCAGTTAGAAGACAGTGAGCCAGACAGCCAGGAGGAAAAACGGGAGAGTGTAGTATTATGGAAGCTCAAGAAACTCTTTTCAAGAAAGGGACAATTTACTGGAACAAGTCTGTGCTGATCGGGTCCTGTAAGATGTCTACTAAAAATCACTGGATTTGGCCACTTAGAGGCCTGTGATTTTAGCAGGAGCAGTTCTATCCAACAGGTGAATGAAAGCCACTTTGGCATGGATAGAGAAGAATGGATGGAAGGTAAAGAAGTAGAGGCAGATATTGAAAGGGTATTTGCTAGAGCTGTGCTTCCAAAAACATGGTAGCCCCTAACCACTTATGACCCCTTAAATTTATTAAAATTAAGTAAAATTTAACATGCTTTTCCTTTGTTGCACTAGTCATATTTCAGGTACTAAGTTACCGCTGGTGGTGTGACCACCATGTTGGACAGCGTAGATTTAGTACATTTCCATCGCTGCAGAAAGTTCTGTTGGATGGCACTGTTCTAGAGAATGCTGGAATGCAGGCGAGAACCATCTCAGGAGAGAAAATCCCACTGGAAGGCAAGGGTGGAGGAAGATAAGAATTGGATCCATGCATAGGGATTGCCTTTCTTTTGATGAGAAAAACACTCTTCCTCCAAAGTAACAATAGAAAAGGAGAAGATGGGTGCCGATCCAGATCTTATGTTGGCAAGATGAGGGAGTTATCTTTTGGTTTATTTTTATCTCAATGAAACAACAGGCCAGCACATTAGCCAAGGGTGGAAAGGAAAAAGAACCAGGTGAGATTTTTGAGGAGGTTGGAGATGGCATGAATAATCCTAGTAATAGGGGGAGAGTGAGTTTCCCAAAGAAGAGCCATAACATTGTGGCAGGATTTAGTGTCTGTGAATTTATAGTGATTCTAGTTTCCCTAGTTTTGTGATTTTTCTCCAGAAACACTCAACTGGAGACTAGTATTAAGGGGCTTTCGTAAGGCAGCCATTCTTAGATTGGGCTGTGTGTAATGGCATGTATTAATACTGCTGAATTGGAACCCTTAGGGAGATGTAAAACTAATGGAGCTCAGCATGGTGAATCCAATCCAGACATGAATTGAGAAATGCATTATTTGGTCCTACAGTAATATATCATTATCCCTTTATGTAGAAATCATTGAGATTCCACCTCTGAAATACTCATGTATGAGACTCATCACAATCATTTGGAGAATCTGTGTGGTAGATTGTTGTTTCTGTACTTCATAGTTGGTCTTGTTCATTTTAGTCTCAGCAGCAGACTAGAATGTTAAGCCAATTTGCTAAATCTTGCCTGTCCTCTGTAAAATGCTTAAATCCATTTATGTAATATAAAGGGATATGTTGGAATTTAGTGCCTTCTTATGGCATCAGTACTGAATACTTTAATCAGAGCAAAAAAAGAAACATGTTAGAATTTTCAAATTACAGAGTTATCATGTGGATGTTTCACAGAGGCACGTGCTGTTCAGTGTGCTTATACACCCGTATAAACTTCTCACATTTATTAGCTATAAAATACCTTGAAGGTATATTTTCTTCTAGTTTTTATATTTAATTTATGGAGTATTAAGTAGGAAAATATTACAACTACTTGAATGCATGATGCACTTATTTTCTAAGAATTAGTAAATAGTGTTATCGTGTGTGATTAGTTGTGTTTAATGCTAGAGGTGAGATATTACGAATTAGCAACTCACCTTCTAAGTTCTTTTCCTTACCAGTTACCTTAAACATGTCCATTTCCCAAATAGAGAGAGACCATTTGTCATTTCCAGGGACTTTCAGGAGATTAAAAGGTTAACATTGACAGTGCTCTGATTTCAAGAATGCAAGGCACTATGTACAAAATTCGTATGTTGTTTGAGCATTTTTTTTAAAGCCTCTATGTTCAAACCTTTTGAAATAAATTTAGTTCCTATGGAAACTTATCGCTGCTGGAGATAGTGCCCTTATCCAAAAGAAGAAAATAAAATCAATTCAGAGCATGATTTTATAATTGTATAACATAGCTTGGGAATGGACATTAGGAATACGTGCAGTTGTGCTCTTCGGCTGTTACACTGGTTCATATTAGATTGTGTTTGAAAACAACCTTGCAAATGTCACCATCTGTCCTTCACTTTGAGGCCACAATAGGTAAAGAGTGGTTTAAGCAGACGTTTCAGTGGGTACTCTTTCCTACAACACCACAGGTAATACCTTGTGAGGAGGCAGGGGATATGATAAATATTTTGGAAGTAAAATTAGCATTGGTAGGTGGAGGAGAGGGAGAAGGAAGAATGCTGGTTGAACTCATAGGAAAGGTTGGCATTTTGCAGGCTATTCATTCACTAGAATTCATGTTGATGAACACGAAAAGGAGGCAGGTGAGGCAGATGGACTGTTTGAAAGTTGTAGTAATAGTAGTGTATGCTTGAAGTGATAACTTAGCCTGTGGTAAGGATATGGAAAACTGAGGTGGGGTTAAAAGTGAAAGAGGTATTTTAAAACAAGAACTAACAATCTCAGTGACTTCTTGAAAGTAAAGAATCAGCCAGGTGCTGTGGCTTATGCCACATCCTAGTACTTTGGAAGGCCAAGAATGGCGGATCACTTGAGCCTAGAAGTTTGAGACCAGCCTGGGCAACATGGCGAAACCCCATCTCAGCAAAAAAAAATCACAAAAATTAGCCAAGTGTGGTGGTACGCACCTGTAGTCCCAGCTACTCAGGAGGCTGAGGTGGGAGGATCACCTGAGCTCAGGAGGTCGAGGCTACAGTGAACTGTAATCACAGCACTATACTCCAGCCTGGGTGATACAGCAAGATCCTGTCTCAAGAAAACTAATAATTTAAAAACAGGAAAATGAATAAATAACAACAAAAGAACCAAAAATTGATGTATGATGATGAGCTAACAATGTTGCTATTGGTGAAAAGTAGGAGGAAAATCTTGTTTGGATAAGAAAACTAATAACAAATTGACCATATCCAGTTGATACTTAGTGTAGAGTCTCAGAAGGAATCTAAGAGGATCATCAGATGTAGTCGCTGGCTTCAGATGGCTGAGATTACTGATTGTATATTTTATAGAAAAACTGAAGACTAAAGAAACCTAAGATCACACAGCTACCAACTAGTAAAGAGACTCGAAATCCAGTTCAGTCACACACAGAGTCGTAGGAGTACTAAAAGAAAGAAAAATACTTTCACAAGGAACTGTAGAAGAGGAGTAGGGACAAATATCTGAGCTTTGGGAGTTACTTATAAATAAAAGAGGAAAGCAGGTGGGGAGAGAGCAATTAAAAAGACCGAGAAGGGGCCAACTTACAATTTCATGAATAGAGAAAGCTTCTAAGCTTTCCAGATGCTCGTGTTACACCTCACACCCAATGGCTTGCCCCATGACTTCAATAATGCGTTGGTTTCTCTGTCTCTTTTCTCACAAGGTTACTGAGATACTAAATCAGAAGGGTTTGTGCCAAACTTGTGCTGAAGGCTGATAATGTAGGGGGCATGATGAATTGTTTCCCAGTTTACATTTTGGTCTTTGTGTAGAGTTTGCATGTGGGATTTCATCTCTGTCATCTTTAAGTTTTCAATCAGTTTTCTATTTAGTGCCACAAAACCTGCGGAAATGGCATCCCCATTAGGAATTGTGGTGTCCAGGCATCTAGGGGGAAAAGCGAACTTTATTACAGCAGTTTCTCAGGGGATACAATATATATAAATAAAATATCATTGCATTTTTTTGAATGTTATTTATTGATAAGCAGTATATGCACATGATAGAAAATATAAATATTATATGCAGAAGTCAATCTCCTTCATAACTCTTTGGCCACCTATCCAACTCCCCTCCTTGGAAGCAACTGCTATTTCCAATTGTGTATTTTTTCAGATATATTTTATAATCATTTCTCAGCCTTTTGGCTAAAATCAAGTGTAGATATTTATGTCAAGTATATATATATATTTTTTTATATATATGTCAGCATATACATGGTATATGATTTTAAATTAAACTTGTGAAATCATGAGCTTGTGCAGAATAAGTAATCATTGCTGTCCAACATCCATAAACTCTTATTCCATTTTCCATTAACCATTCATTTTACTGCACGTCTGTTTCGGAGAACAAGAAGGAACTTGGGCTAGAAGTACTGGACACTCAGTGTAAGTGTGAGGTGAAGCCCATCAGTAAATACATAAATATATTCCTGCCTTAGATTTGTTTACCTTATATGTAAAATGATATGCTGTGGTGGAAAGTACAGCCTAGGGGGCAGAGAGGAGCCTGGAGCATCCCTTGCCAGTGTTGAACATCTCCCATCATGGAGTCCCCTACACCTGCTCAGGTACCACTGCAGGGACAGGCAGCGGGGCCTCCCCCCCGTTCATATGCTGTCTCTGCAGTTCCGTGTCCAGCTCCTTTAGGAGAACCTTCTTCTCGTGTACTGCTTTTTTCTCATGCATAGGCTTACTCACTAGAATTCCTCTTGCTGTCAGAGCACTGACCCAGCTGGTGAGGTTTCCTACCCAGCAATCCATTTCCTTCCACTCTTCCCCATGTCACCAGCCTTATTTTGTAATGTTCTTCACTGTGGACACCCTTCTTTAGCTAAGAAATCGAAGTGTTATTCCTTAACCACACCAGGTCTGCAAGGACCATGCCCTCCTTTCTGCCTGCCCTTCTTTGTCTTTCTCTAAAAGAATTTAAAACTCGCCCCAACACCTTCCCTGACATCCTAACTTTTAAGCACATTTTTACTGGTTCTTCTACTTGATGGGAATGTCATGGTCTGCTTGCAGAATGTGTCCTTGATGAAAGTGTTTTGGCTCTATAATTTGTATGTAAATCTCCATGTGAATCTTTAAAAAAAAGAAAAAAGTCTATTAGAAATGTCACTGCCTCCAGCTCTAGCCTTTTCTTCTCTCTTCTTTTGCTGCCTTTCCTTCATTTACTTGTCTGTCTAGAATGCCTTTCTATCCCATCTCTAATTGCCTAAGCCCTTTCCATTCTTGAAGACCCTACTGAAATTCCATTATCTCATCTAAAACTTTTCCTAGTCATCTCCAGACAGATGTAATCCTTCCCTTTTGTATTTTACTATTGCCAGATGTGTCCCTTTAAAGTAGCTCTTATGGGCTAGATAGACTCAGTCTCTTTGTCATGTCCCAAGGTGCCTGGTACTCTAAAGGATACTGAATTGACCTCATCCTGCCGCCTGCATTTCTTCTTCACTGCCCACTTTCTTCTTTACCTGTTTCTACCTTGCTTCTGCCTCACGCACTGTGCTCAGATTCTTTCTCCAGTTTGCTACGGAGCACATTCCGTGGCCGTTTATCAGTCTTCCTTCTTTTTGACTGTCTTCTCTGTCATGAAACTCTGGTCTACCCAGCCTTGTGATGCTGTGTTACACCAGTTCTCTCCGCGGTCCGTTCCCCTACTGCTCCATCTTCCTTCCCTGTCACCCCCAGGTGTGGACTGTTCGCCAAGCCTCTGTTGTCCTTCCTTCCCTTTGCCTCTACACTCCCCACCACATCTTGCAGGGGATTTCGACACTGCAGCTGTAGCCTTGCCATCATGCTGAGCTCCAACTCCATGCTTTAGATCGTGATGAGGAGGTGTCATTTCCACTTGAACTTCCTGTCATTACTTGAGAATGTTTATTCTTTAAATCCCCAAGGCCTAAGCCATCCTGTTATTCTCTCAGTCCTTCCTCTTCTTTACCTCCATGTCCTCTCAGTTACCACATCATTCCATCCTTTCTTTCCAGTGCCTCCATTCTTGCTGGATCATTCTCTTCATCAGCTTGTTTCGTCTTTATAGCTGGGTGCTGCTTCACTGACCTCCCTGCCATGTAGTTCCACTTCCATCCATCTGATTTATTTTTACATTGGATCCAGCTTCCCAAGACGGTACCTTTATAACTTCACCCTCTCATTTAGAAAGGCCAGTGACTTTTCATCACCTGCAGGATAGACTCTAGGTGTGCTGTCTCTTGGCAGACTCTCCGTATCCCAGCCCCTCCCTCCTCAGCACTACCCCACTCTTCCAACCCTCTACTACAACCTGAGTCCCCTGAATATGCCAGACTCGATTGAGCCTGGACCTCAGCTCACCTAGATCCTCTCAAACGCCCTCTGACTCTTACAGTCCTTCACTCTGTGGGCTTTTTTAAAATCCTATCTCCTCTCTTCCTTGGAAACCCCCCAGACTACCCCTTGCCCCATACTATCCACCCACAATAGAATGGTTATGCCCTCAGAACAGGTGTAGCATATACTGTCTGTACTGTTTCCTTGACACTTTGGTTGCCTTGTGTTACTTGTGACCTTTATGAGTGTGTGTGTTTCTCCCCCAGTAAATAAGTTTCTTGGGGGAGTATTTACTATTCTCTCCCCTCCACTTTGTTCCTGCCCCTCCTTGACTGCCCCTTTCCTAGTCTCTACACAGTGGCACAGCTCTGATGTCCATGTGACATTCTTTCTGCCTTGCAGCACTGCATCCAAGGAAGTTTGGCAGCATGGCCTTTTGGCCCCATTTTGGGATTTCCCTCTTCCAGTGGCAGTGCCTAAGCATTCCCCTCTTCAAGTTACTGATAGTGATGGAAAACAGACAAAAGGCTTGACTCTACCCCTCCTCCCACTGCTGCTTCTGCTGCTCTTCATTTTTAGCACTCTGACACTTAAAGGGCAAATCAGTATGGATCATTTTTTTTCTTCACTTGTCCCTAAAATAAATACATTTGCAATTCTTTCAGTTAAGGGAGCCAGACACATTCCTTCCAGTGTGTATCTGGTATTTGGATCTTGCTTTTAAAGTGTAGTGGGAAAAAGCATATCACGTAAAGTAATGCAACACGCTCTCTCACCACAGACTTAAATTTTGGTCTTAACCTAGTTTTTTAGAATGTGTCACAGCCCTCATTGAGATATGTGACAGTTTTGAAATTTTTAAAATTAAACTGTTCTTGACTTCTCTTGATATTAAAAGCACTCTCTTAAATTTGATCACAGCAGGGAAGAGGTAGGGGTACTGGAATGTATTTTTATGCATGGACGACTCAAATGGAATTTCACCAAACTTTGCACCACCCAAGTCACCCCTGAGCTGAGAAGGAACATATAAAATTCATCCCAAAGGGCAATTCTTTGTGAAAAATTATAAGCACCTAAAAATAGAAGCTTCACATGCATGCGTGCCCACTTTTATTTCTGCACAGAAAGCTGCCTGCATGCTACTCGACAGTAAGAGTCTGTGATTCTAAGCGATTCTACTAGATTGAGGAAAGTGATATAAGAAGGCCCATGAAGTAAATATTTCTCCAAATAGGGAAGGATTGTTTCTGGGAGGGTATGTTTGATGTTCCCTTCAATTTTCTCATTAAGTCTTAGGTTGATCCTTAGTATCCTTTGTCAGAAAAACCTGGTAGATTGCCAAGCCTGGTGCCCTGTCCCTTGGCTACACTGGGGACTCGCGTGTTGGCTATTTCCAGTTATCCATCTTCTAAACGTGAGGTTTTCTGCAGGAAAAATGGGTGATAAAGGGAGTACCACCCCTTCAAGAACTTGAAATTAAAGTTATCTTCGAAGACAGATGTCATAGTTTGCTTTAGTTCCCAGCCTTAGACTCCCCATTTCTCTCCCTCGTCCTTCCCATTGAATGGGTTGCTGTGTCCAGCCAGTCCCTCTGTTTTTTCTCCACCTGCATGAATCTGGCTGGGCACAGCAACCCACCACTAGGAAGGGTGGATTCCTTCCCTTTCTCCTCTAATTCCAGTAGATTATTTTGCTTCCTAATATCTTTCTGCTTTCCTCAACGTATCCCAGTTCCTCCTGTCTTCCTTCTGTTGTGGGAGTGACTGAATAGATAAAAGAATAAATGAACCAACCAATCCTCATGTTTTTAATCCTAAGACCAATTTTGATGAACATTCCAAAGTAGCATCATGAGGGATTAGAAATAACTCACAAAGCCTCAGGGGTGTCAGCATAAGTAGAATATATTATATAGATATTTAAGAAAATAGTTATTTAAGGAAAAATCTATGGTGCATTGTATATGGCTCATGATGAACATATTTCTGTTATGTAATTCAACAGTTGTTTTACGAAGTCAGGAGAGAGTAAATGCCATGCCTTTCTTTAATAACACTAATAATAACAACGCTTTTCTTGACCCTGAAATCTAGTTGAGATATTCAAATTAAAAAGTTTGACCTGTGTTAAGATTACTTGGTCTCATTCACACATTGATATATCCTTTGGAGATTTGGATTTAACATTTTCATTCCAATACCTGTGGATCTTTTGAAAGGACAAAGAGAATAATCTTCAAATTTGCAATTCTTACAACCAAGGGCTACTTCTATGGACTGTGATTTTATACTGTTCCCACTACATGTATGCTAGGAGGTAGTTCTACCCAGAAGACTTTATATAACTGCTGCTAAAAAACTGCATTGTTAACCCACTAGTGCCTGTTTCTATTACAGCATTATTATTTGACATTTATTAAGCAATAACAATATTTCAAGCATTGTTAAGAAAGAAAGGGAGGGAGGGATGGCTTATAGCTCTTTAAATAAAGGCTCCCCACCCAGACAAAAGTGCAGTTTGTTAGCTGTAGAATTTTGCCTGTTGAGAAGACTTTGTAGGCTTGAGAAAATAGCATCTCATGAGTACGTGATTGTTCTAAATTATATGTGATCTGGAAGTTTGTTTGGGGTCCTTCCAGATTGAGTTCATGTTGCCGTCAGTTATGTTGAGTCCCCAAACTCTAAACAATTATTGCCTCTCAGTCCTGGTATCTTCTAAGTAAGAATTAAGTAAAAATTTTATCTCCCTTTTTGGAGATAAGTCAAGAACACCAAGATATGGTGGAAAGTAAAAATTAGCCAATGGCTTATTTCTTCCACCTCATACCAAATGCCTGACTTCCCAAATCCTTCCACCTGTTAAACAGCTAAACAAAACTTGGGGACCCTCATTCTTTGGAGACCCAATTTCCTAAGTTCAGACCCCAATGAGGAATAGGAACTCTCCAGCTCTTCAGTTGTGCTGGGTCAGCCTATATAGTGGGATCCAACTCAGGGTTTGGTGCAGTTGGCAAGATCCCACGAGGGTTTTCTGTGAAGGGTAGAATGAGAGCTGCATCTTGAGGAGAAGCCAGGCAGCAGGGGAGTCCCATCGTGTCAGGGTGTGTTACTCTCCCCTGAGCACCACAGAGAAGCCCCAACCTCTACCAGCTGTCATGTGGCCACATGTCGTTAAATTCCTGCTCTCCTAGGTTTTTCCACCCTGCCCCCCATCATTTCCAAGGACCCAATATTATTGAATAAGAAAAACACATTGCAAAATTGAAAAGTTGTTTACTCACCTTATGTTTTGGTGTGTTTGTATCCATCTGTTTAGGGTGTATGAGGCCTATTGGCATAAGAACTCTGTATCTGTGTGTATAGAGTACTGTGTTGCTCATTTTAGCAGGGATAGGTGGCCAGAGGTCCTCTCTTTTGGATTTTCTTGGGTTTAGGGCTTTTACTCAGAGTCCTAACACTGGAGTGGAAGGCTAGCAGTGCTTTCCCCTCCTGCCCTCCAGGTCACACTCTCCCTGTGGATCCAGACTGTGGAATTGTGAACCTGACATCTTTTTCCAAAGTTAACAGTGGATTAAAATTAAAATGTTAAACCTTAAAGTATTTTCTGATACATACTATTCTTTCAAACCTTGGGTTTACAGGATAGAATTTTATATGCTCTGTTTTCTAGCTAGCCAAAGCTAACCTTTTCTTTTAAAGCCCAAGCTGAAGCTATTTGATTAAATAGTATGGCCCTCATTACAGGTCATGGTCTGCTGTCAGTGTGACTGGTTTGTTGAGCTAAGTGCTGAACTAGGTGATGTCCAGGTCAGCATTCCTTTCTGTGGTAACAGTGGAGGCTGCTTGGCATTTTGTGTTGTGATGGTAGAAAACGTATAAGTTAACATTCATCATGTTGGTAATCAAAAGAAATTGTATCTCAAATTGTATATGAAAACAAATGGAAACAAAGCAGGCAGCTTTTGGAGCTGTTTGGACCACTTTAGAGAGGGCCCTCTAAAGTGTAATTGTGGAAATTTGATTATAGCTCAAATGGAAATATCATTAATAAAAGGGTTAGCAGTTATTAAGAATGTCAGAAAAGCTTAAAATTGAATTTTTCAGATCTTGCATTGTTAGAGGCTATTTACATTTTACTCTGAAAACAAATATTAGGATATTTGGATTTAAGGTAAAATTAAAAGGTTAATATAGTACATTTCAGATAAATATTTTCTTTATATTGCATTTTACAATAGATTAATTATAAGTGATAAGAGAAACAGAAGTGAAGGATTATATATTTTTAAATATTGGCAATGTGCCTAGTAGCTTTAGTTTTGCATTTTAAAAGAAAAGCAGAAATCCTAATCACTGGGTTTAACAGCTAATAAAAAGTTGGTAGAGAAAAAAAGAGTTTTGCATTGTGCCATAGGAACTAGACCTAAAGATTTGATTCCCTGACTCTGTTGAGTGTCTGCTTTTAGTGTAAAGTATGGTTTTATGAGACCACCTGATCCCGTGAAGGATGCATCATCACAACCTGTTAAAAAAAAAAAATTAGAATTCTTTTAACACCAGCCATTCTCATATTCATTTTCTCTCTCCCTCCTTCTTTCCTTCTTGTTCCCTCTCTTCTCCCTCTCTCTGGTCTTTCATCATAGTATCTGTAGAACTCTTTCAGCGTACTTCTGGTTCAAGTACAGAGAAAGGATCCTTTCTTTGCATGCCTACACTCATAATGAGTGACTTCAGTGTCCTCTAGAGCCTTGGGAGTTGTGGCTGCTAACTGATTGAGTGGAGAGTGGTGTGAGGAGTGTTATCTCCATATTTTTTCCTTCTCTGAAGTTACTTTATTATCCTCACCATTAACATTAGCAGAACTAAAAAGATGGGTAAGTAGTTTTCTCGCAATGTAAACGTCAGACCCACATCAAAGAAGATTCTAAGACTTGAAAGTAGAGGCAGGAGTGGAACCAACAGATAGTTTTAAAACAGATAACCAAGTGTAACTGTGTTATGGAGTCTTAAGAGGGGACTTCTGAATACTCCCTCCGCTTTGTTTTTGCTAAAAGTGTTTTTGTTTCTCTTTGATCAATTAATTTAACTTACAGGAAAGTCTCCTAAGGTAATAATCAGAAATGGTAGTAATAATTTATGTCCTTCATGTCTTTTAAGCAGTGAAAAAATAGAAACAGCCTAAATGTGTATCTTTATTCTTTTCTGCCTTTTTCCAAAGTTTTTATAATAGACCTGTTAGTATAATGAGAAAAAATACTTGGATATATATTTTTAGGTGCCTTTTAAGTGAATATTAACATTAAACATTAGCCAAAAAATGTTTTGCTGGTGACAGGCTACAGAATACCTACCAAAAGTGCTTCTTTTGATTTTGTTCTGGGGTCAAATCTTTGGGACTCCAGTTCTACCTTTAGTACTGTCAGCAACCCCTTGGGCCTTTGGTGCCACTGTATGGGGTAGGGAGGGCCAAAGGGAGGGCGGGCTGCTAGTGCTTATGGAGATGAGGGGAGAGGAAGGGAAGAGCAGAGTAAAAGAGTACAATAAAGAAAAGAATAGAGACGTGTGTGCATATGGTAGGATCCATGAAAGGTTCCCAGTAATTTCAAGTGACCACAAAACTGAATTTTTTTTTCTTGTTTTTGTTAAATGTGTATTTTCAAAGGTTGACTCTGTTCCACCGATTTCTTCTTGCTAAACATGTTTTTGAGTAACTGTTACATCTTCCCACTTCTTTATTAGTGTTTTAAGTTTTCCGTATCTGTATTTTATCCTTAACATTGTCATTCACCATTTATTTGCCTCTTCCTTACATATAAAGAAATTAACTTGTCTAATCATCCTTTGCTGCTAAGATTGAATTTTCCTTCCTAGGTATCTTGAAAGTCTGCCTTTCATTATTTTTGCCTAATAGGGGCTTTTTCCATCAGCAGGAATGAAAGCAGTCAATAAAAGTCAATTGCTGACTCTATGATTATATGGAGGGTTTACCATAATGCATATTGGAAATGTTTTTGAAACCTTTATCCTGAATGGAAGGTGCCATGGCTTGTGTTTTATGGCCTTCTAATGTTAGACAGCAATCTCATTTAGCATTTTCCCAAAGTGAAAACAGTGCATTAGGACAGTATAACAAGCTTTACAGATCAATACAGAGGCAAACCTTTACCCTTACAGATTAATCCAAGAAAATGTCCCAGTGTCTACTCCAGGAGCTGGAGGACAATTATGCTGATTTCCATTCCTCTTCCCCTCTTTCTACCATCGAATCATTAATACAGATTGAAATGTGTACAAAAAGAATATCAGAGGATGACTGCACACACACACACACACACACACACACACACACACATACAGAACAGACCACCAGACAGGAAATCAAGAGCCCTGGAAGTGAGTAGTATTGATTTGTGGTGATAAAAGTATATTTTGACACATTTCAAATAATAAATAACTCATGGACTTTAACTTGCATGACTAATAGCTCAACTCAGGATACATGCTTATCTACAACTTAAACTACCTCTTTCTGAGGAGTCCATAACATTAGGTGAATTATCCCATTGTGAGTAGTCTTTTTAAAGGAAAAAATATGCTGTCTTCTTTATGATGCGCAGTGTGGCTGCTCATTTTTACAGTCTTTTCCTGTATGTTAATGAGGAAGGGCTGCATATCTGGTCAGTGTTGTTCTAGCCTTCCCTCCTCACCTCCTTCCCCCTGCTTTTAAATCTGAGACACATATCAGTTGTCAACACTAGGATACAATGTAATTCCGCTTTCCTGTGAGCTATTAGTCATTAGTCATGTATTTGCTAGGTTCAGCTGATCTGATGCTTAATCATATTTTATTCGATATTTATCTAGATGCAGGTCTTGCTATAATTAGTCACTTAGTGGTATCTGTGCCTATACTCTTTGAAGCACGATTGATTCCTTTTAAATCCTGATGTTCATGGTAAAGGATTAGGGAAATCTGTGTCCAGAAAAATTCAAACTCCGGGGATTCTATTTAAATTCTGTTCTTAGGTATTTGACAAAGCAGTAAGGTAATGAATGAAAAAGTAAAAGTGATGTTATAGAAAAATTGTTGAAACTTTTTTTTTTTCTCTGTATGTCTGTGTTCTTTAGAGGGTAGTAGGAAGTCAGGGAACTGCCAACATGCTTTGCGTTTCTATTCTAGCAAAATAGATATTAGCTTAGTGTACTGGATAAAAGGACTGAGGAGACAAATCGTCACCCAGGGGTTTCTTTATTGATGAGAAATATTCCCCTTGTGTTCTCTAGGGGTTTTTTTTTAGAACCCATTAAGTTTAAAATAATGTGATTTTAAGATTACTATGGAAATAACAAATTTAAATTTCAAAAATAGAAGTGATAAGACTGGAAGCTTCTTGTATTAAAACTAATTTGAAAAAACATGAATTTCTAGATTAAAAGTAGTAATACTGTGTTTTTTTTCTCTGTATGTATTTAGTCCTTACAGTCCAAACTTCTCTGCCGTGTTAATAAGAATATTTTACCTTCATTCGTATAACTCATTTGGTTTATTATCATTTTTCAAGCGTATATTATAAGCTTTTTGGAAACATTTACATTTGGTCTCAGATATTCACAGAAGCAATCTGACTAAAATCTGAGATTTGTAATTATAAGTAGCAAAATTTTAACCCAAGGGACTTTAAAATGTTTTCTTTGTACCCATTTGTATTCACTGAGTAAATGTGTTACATGACTTCTGTAGGGGTTCCCATGTCTAATAGCTGAGGTGACAAAATAAGTCACAGCCCTTGGAATTTGCATTCTAGTAAATGTAGGTTGCTAAATTGTATTAGGTTGTATGGTGTAGTCACTGTCACGTGCATGGCAAGAAAAGTGAATACAGAACCAATGGGGTCACCATAAAGGGAATGATAGACTGTACCGGGGTTGGGGGGGTGGAGAGCTAATGAACCTGACACTTGAGTGAAGTATCAAAGGATGAGTAGGTTTTCTCCAGATATATAGGCATAGGTGGGAGTTTGGGTGTAGAGCATTTCCAGAAGCAAGAGCAGCGTGAGCTTAGACCTGAAGAGAAGTGTGAGAACCAAACCCTGAACTGGGTTTGTCCAGGCTTCAGCTGTGTGCAGGGTTGGGGGGTGAAGGCAACAGGGTAGGCAGGAACCTGCTCAGGAAGGACTAGCCAGCTGGCCTTGTATTTTGTGTAGAAAGTGCTGCGGAAAGAGACTGTCTTCGATTTTCTATTGGAAAGAACCCTCTGGAAGGTGTGTACGGGCAGGCGAAGAGGGTATCAAAGCTGAGAGACCAGCTGGGAGGTCATTTATTGAGTCCAGGATGCGTCTCACTTGGAAGCAACGGAACGACAGTGATGTGGAGCAAGAGGACCAGGCTGCAGGGATCCCCAGCTTTGTGGCCAAGTGGATATGGGAATGGAAGAGAGAACTTAGGGCTTCCAAGTTTCTGGCATGTTTGATACGGTTTTGGTTTGGAAGGGACGGTTATATTGTCCAGACTAACTCACAGCAGTGTCAGTTAATGGAACTCATTTCTTAGAATTTATTTACCCTTTGTTATTTTTATCATGGGAAAAATTTAGCTATCTTTAAAGTTTAAGGAAAATTCTTTCTCTTAAACTTTTTTCTACATTTGCAACCTCTGCGTCTTACTGTACGTTTTATGTGTTCTTTAACCTTGATTGTTATTCTGAATGAAGACCATTGGTCTCAGCGGTCCCTGTGTTTGTTTTCAGGCGATATGAGTCTCATCCAGTCTGTGCTGATCTGCAAGCCAAAATTCTTCAGTGTTACCGTGAGAACACCCACCAGACCCTCAAATGCTCCTCTCTGGCCACCCAGTATATGCACTGTGTCAATCATGCCAAACAGGTAGGTGTGCCAGCAGGCCAGTGGGGGCACTGGGCAAATCGAAAACTGGATGACCTGGGGCAGTGGTAAGGACTAAGTGGGCCACTGTGTGTGAAAAGGCTTTCTAAGCCCTAGTCATCATCATCAAGAATTACTGTAATGAGTTAATTAGGGCATAACTTCTGTCCGATCATTGTCAAAGAGCCCATATCTTCCTTGTGTTCAACTCATTTACTTGCAGAAAAAAAGGATTCTACCAAGATTATACTTTTCACCACTTGCCCTGAACTTTTGTCTTCTAATAATAATGTTCTCAAGGTCATTCCTCATACTTTGAGGCCAATATTTAGAGCCAGTGAAGAGGATACAGATTAAGAGCTGGCCCTTTGGGCCCATAAGCAGCAGGTAGTCAGGCAGACGGCCAGGTTAAAAAAAAAAAACTCCACCGTTCAGTCACTGTCCAACCCTTCCACCAGTTTGACAGAGTCCACTTAATTGGACAGGGAAAGGGAAACCAGAGATAGCATTTAAAAAAGAATTTCCACTGCTTTTATAGACCATAGCCATATTCTTCTCTTGACCCTTCATATCAGAATAATACGATGTTCACAGGACGTGCATTTTCTCTAATTTATGTACTTTAGAAAGCTAATGATAAACCCTGAAGCAAATTATCAATTCTGGCAGGTCACATAATTGCCTATCATTTAACCAATTTAACAGTTGGATATAGGTTGTTCTGAGAGGCGGAAATTGTTGGAAACCTTGATTCCTTCTGCTGACAAACTCCATAGATTTGACCTTCTAACCCAAGTAAATCTAGTGTTTGAGTTACACAGCATGCCTTTCTGCAGTCTAATTTGCTGTAGTTATAATAATACCACTTGGTGTAAAATTTTTATACTCTACAAATATCCGATGGGAGGGTTAGTATTGTCTGGATAGCTGGAAAATAACAGTAACATTGGTGGAAAAAAGTATAATCAATATTTATTAAAAGCCTGTGTTGTCCTTAAAAACCTAGTGGCTGGCAACTTTTTTCTGTTTCTTGCTTGTAGCATAACTCTTAGTAGCATGCCAGGAATCCTTTTCTTTAAAGGTCTTTGGTAGAGGTAATGTTGCTAATGTTAAGTTAGTACATTTTATTTGTCAAAAACAGCTTCTGATATGCTCTTGATAAATCCCCGCCTTCGATATGAATACAAACTGAAGGACTTGGGACTTGTAGGTTGATTCATGGATTTTTCTAACTTGATAATAGTGCCTTATTGAGGTGGTGGCCAGTGGAAAAGTGTGGCTGTGACAAAGTATATGTTTCAATGCTAGTCTCTAACATACGTGCCTGTTTGTACCATGTGATTTGTAACATTACCACAGTGACAGCTGCAGGGGCATTGGGAGTGCTGACCCCATCCTGCCTGTCTGGGTTGTGTTGGATTATCTACACATAGTCCTGTGACATCAATGGTATATATTTATAGGATAAAGCAAAGTTAACTTATGACAAAATCAAATACGCCACATGGCGCGATAGCGAGTTTGAATCTGGCAGACCTGAGTTTGTACCCTGTCCTTTTACTAGCTCTGTGACCTTGGGCTTGAGTTTTCTCATCTGTAAATTGGGGTAATGTTGTGAGGATTACCTTTATATAAAGTATTCAGTAAATCTTATTTTTCCCCTTCTTTCCTCAGTTGCATTATTGTGCGGAAATTTACTAAACAGGTCAGCCAAAAGCATCAAATTATTATTAATGATTTCAAAAGAGACCCTCTTTCTCCCCCCTCACTCTCCAGTCTGTTATTTTCAGCTAGTATGTTTGGAGTATCTATTGTTGTCATGGCTCTTGTATTCAGTTATTAGGAGGTGTATAATACAAGTTAGTATTAAAAAGATAGAAGCCGTCAAACCTTTTTTCATAAGATGGGCAACATTGAAATGGACAAGAACCAAGAAGCTGCACTGCCTTACATTTCTGCAGTAGTTAGGAGTGCAGGGTCATTTCACATCCGTTCTTTTACTTGTTTTCTTATGACAACCTGAGATGTAAATAGAGATGGTTTTATTTTCACCATTTTCCAGTTGAGAGCATTGAAACTCAGGGAAGTCACAATAGTAAATTACAGCTAGACCAAGATGTACCTTGCCATAAAAACAAAAAATTTCAAAATACGTAAGTGGTGTTTGGTTTTTGAGTGGGTAAGTTTGTGAAGGGGCATCCATCCATCATCCACTAATACAGAAATAAGTCAGTGAGGGAAAGTAAGAGCGGAAGCAATAAAGGGAGGACACAGAACATGAAAGATCTAACAAGCGGGGGACAGAGTCTGAAGGTCACACGTGGGGAGTGGGTTGATGAAGCCCGTGATGAAAGGGGCAACTTGGCACTGGCCCATTTTAAGATCATGCCACAGTGGCCAGAAGGAGCTTCTGTCAGTGTTTCACAAGCAGTTACTTTCCCTCCAATACCAGGTTGTCCTTTTGCTCCTTGTGAATTTAGTCTAACCTCGTGACCCCAGCTGTGCCCCTGTTGTTTGAAGAGACTCCAGCAAGATACATGGTCCCTACTGCCTGTTTTAGCAGTTCCTCATAGGCCAACTTCTTATATTTCCTTGTTATATTTCCTGTTAAATCCAGACAACAAGCTGGACATGCTAAACATGGAAAATACTGCACATGATAACAAGCCATTAGGCTGTGTTGCCCATATCTCAGACAGTGCAAGGGTTTTCCCCATGGAATAATTCCAATGGCTAAGTCCACTCTACTTGTAAATAACTCATAAGATTGGCCTTTCACGGGTTCCCTGGGGCATTGTTCTAGAGACTAATAGGTTTTACTGATGGGAAAATTTCCAGATATTCCTTAGCCTTAGTCTTCCTCTCTGCTTATTTATCCACTTACTCACATCCGTGTTTCTTCAGCTGTTCTTCAACAATTTCTCATGGGTTGACATGAGACATTTAGACTATTATTTCTTGTGTATTAAGTTATGTGCTCTTCCTGAGTGTAAAGAGATATTAAATAGCTCTAATTATTACTTCTAAGACTTAAAAGCTACCGGCTGGCTGGCTATATGAGATACAGCATTTACAAATGAAGGAGCACATCGATTGAACATACTTCTGTGTCTTTTATGTCTCGTATCTGCTTAGCCTCATAACTTTCTCAAGCTCGGCAAGATTGGATTACCTCTTCTTACCTTTGATGCCAGGTTCCCATTCTATCTTACTACACCTACCTTACAGGAGAAATGGAAAGGAGTGGGAATGAGAAGCCAATCGTATTTGCTCACGGGTAGACCAAAATGTGCCCAACTTCTGTTTTTTGAAAAAGGGGAAGGGTGTCGAAAGGGTTTGCTGTAAGACCTGCATTACCTCTGGGACCATTCCCTGGGACATACCACTTCTCTGCTATTTACTTGCAGAATTGGACTACATTGGGAGTCGCTAGTCTAAGCATTTCAGCTTT
The DNA here is from genome assembly GCF_007565055.1 of Rhinopithecus roxellana. NCBI lineage: Eukaryota > Metazoa > Chordata > Mammalia > Primates > Cercopithecidae > Rhinopithecus > Rhinopithecus roxellana. The sequence goes on from NC_044554.1 coordinate 60,495,735, forward strand.
TTCCCAGCCCTGCTGCTATTGACAGAAAAGTGCAGAAGCTGGCTGGACCCTTATGGCACATTCTATGTTCACTGGGAGGGTGGGGTTTATAGGAAATGCTGTTGCTGCCATCCTAATCTAATTATGGTGAGTTGAACTTCAGTTGCTTTGATAAATTGAAGGTTTGAACCAGGCGATTCATGAGGGCCATCTAGCTCTGTTATTCTAGGTCTGATTCTACCTTCATGTATAGAGAGCAAAAGGTGGTGTGCATAAGCATGCCTGTTCATAGGCGCACTCAGATGAAGAGACATGGCTCATGTGGTACAAGCAACACGTCTCCTTTTGAGACCTCCAGTATTTGTGCCTTCGCCTCTTAAATCTTGCTGTCCATCTTTAACGTTCACTTGGGAAGAACACTTGCATTTCTGATGGGTCTGCTGCCGCCTGGCCTCCCACTGCTACATCTTTCTTTGAGGTTCACATTCCTGACAGCCCTGGGGAAGCCAAGGTGGCAGAAAGAACTGGGAGGGAATAGAAACAGTTTCACAGTTTCTCCAAAGTCAGTGAAGTGAAAAACAGCTGTCTCTGCGCTGGCTGGCAGAATGTAGCCTGCCGGCTAATAAAGGCCATTAGAAAATGCAGGCTCCCTCCAGCCAGTCGTAAGCCTCCCCTGGATTGTGATGCCTTTCATCCTGTGAAGTACCACTTTCAGAAGTGAGGGATTCTGAAAACAGAGCAGGAAGCCAGGAACCTGGAGCCTGTCAACCAAGGGCAAACTGGGACCAGAAGCAAGGACCAACCCCAGGAGATGCCCAAGGGACAGAGGTCAGTGTGGGACCTGAAGTTAGATGATGAGTCCATCAGGGGTCCCCCAGACCATAGCAGAAGTTCAGTCAGTAAGCAGGCAGTGGGGCAGTAGCCACGCAAACAGGTAGCTCAGCTCACAATAAGGACGTCTTGTAAATGAGACTACCCCACCTCAGACCTACATGCTTCCTGCTGATCTCTTTGGAGAGATCAGAAAGGAACCTGGCCTCAGTGAGGAATACGGGGTCAGGACCCAGTAAATGAGCTAGATCCTAATATGACAGCTCTCCAACTTAAGGCTAGTGGACCCCGTTGTCTCGTTTCTAAAATATCATTAACATCTCCAGTATTTGGTTGGCTTCCTAAGTCAAAGCCTCAAGATCAGTGCATATGGAGGAATTTGCCCTGGCACAATTTCTGTCCGCCTTCTGAAGGACAATGCATTTCATCTCCCCTGTGAACTGTATTTATATTAGACCAGGATTCAGTGCTCCTAAGTCTGTGACATATTTTGAGTATGAAGGGGTCCTGAAAACATAGTAGTAGCTTTTGCTTAAAAATCAAGGTTCTTGAAAGAAAAACCTATTGCCAGAGCAAGCTGTATGTTATCATTGTTTTCAGATGAACTCTCCATTAGATGCAAATGATTTAATAGACTTATAGGCTGTTGGAGCTAAAAGGAGCCTAGAGATCATGTAACCCAGCCTCATTTTTTCATGTGCAAAAACTAGCTTCCAGAGAATTTAAATGATCTATAGAAGGGCAGAACCCAGACCAAACAACCCACTCTTAAATTCAAAACCGGGGTATTTTTCCTGTCATGTCAGATCTCACATGTGGGTGAGCATCAGAATCCCCTGAGGGGTTTTTTAAAATGTACCCACCCAATCCCCATCCCTGGCGATTCTGATTCAGAAGGTCTGGGGTGAGGCCTGGGCATCTGAACTCTGACCAAATTTTCCAGAAGACTCTGTACCCAAAGTTTGAAAACGATTGCTCTTAGAGCCATTGGCCCAAATTGCACTGAAGGTCTTTGACCTCTCAGAGGTCCTGCCAAGTCCTTGTTTTCCATCTTTTGGGAGATGGGGAGCTGTGACTCCCTACAGGTCAAAGCTACCTGGCAGAGGTCTCATCAGACCAACCCTAGGAATGAATCTTTAGCCTTAGGAGCAAATTGGAAGATGACATGGGAAGAGGATGGAAGCCTTGAAAAGAGATCTTCTTCCCCTCTTCCCTTGCTTCCATTGAAACGGTAGGTGACCCCAGTCCCCTGACCAGCTCACAGCTATGACCAGACCCTCCCTTGGTTCTGCTGCTCCCAGTCACCCTGCCTGGGTCCCCCCGATGTACACAGTGGCCACTTTCAGAGAGCACGAAGATAATCAAGAAGGTTAACTTTCTGGGAAGCCCTCCAGGAGCATGTTTTTATTGTGTTCGAAAGCTGCTTTATCATCATCACCTGATGACATTTATTAATTGCCCAGCTGGGATGCTGGTACACAGGGTGACTGATGCGTGGGTATTTCATAATAGATTTCCCATCTTTTGGTAGGGCAGCCCTTTGAATTTAGAGTCAGATCAAAGCAAACAAAATTCCAAACTTTAAATTTCTTACCCCAGCCTGTTCCATCATAGGAATCCTTTTCTAAACCACTTTCCGAGAGTAATCGTTGCTTTGTGACATTTTCTCTTTTTTTAAATCTGAGTTTAATAGAAGAAATACAACCATGGTAATAGATTTTCATTTCTCTAGGTATTTCTTTTCTCGTGCTCGTCCTTCAAGAGTTAGAACTGCAGTACGTTAGTGTTTTGTCTGTTATTGCAGCTAGCTGTATAAACAGTTAATTACTTGTAACTTAATTTGAATATTATACAGAGCATTTGTCATAGAAGATATAAAGCAAGATCCAGGCAGAAAAAAGTTAACTTGTAATTCCTCCAAAGCAGGGGGAACAAAGAACAAACAGCTCTTGCTGCAGGGAACAGACACATATTGAAAACAAAATAAGTGAACTAATCAGATTTCCAGGTAGTGAAGAACAGTACTTGGTGCACAAGCAAAACTCGCTTTTTGCTTCCCATAAATTCAATTTATAGATGACTTTTCCTTCCTGTCTCATGCACAGTCTTCTCATTCTGTCTTTTTCCTTCAAAGCTCTAGTGTCTCCCACTCCCCACTTTTCCTGACCCTCCTTAGTGAAACTCATATCTTGAGACCAGGTCTGCGCCAGGACACATCTCCAGTGTCATTTTTCCTTGGTTAGGTAAACCTTCCTGCTTCTCTACCCAGCTTTATGAGGCCTGAAGTCTTGGTGAGGCGCTGGGTAAGCTCATCCAGAGACAAGCACCCTGAGTGGTATCTTAAAAAACAAACCACTTTTCTCTTCGTGATGATTGGTTAGCAACCCAGGGTTGCCATCATTTCTCTTAAATTATCAACACAGCCAGTAGCTGGCATGCTGCTATGATAGTCAACCCCTCCAAGAAAGCCATGATTCAAAAATCAGTTGATGAGATTATTGCGTAACAAAAATATTTGAGGCAAGTGGTTAGGATGGTTAGGAAGGTTTTAATAAGCGGAAATGACATGCAATCTCAGGTCTCCAAGGGCACTGTTCTTATTTGTGAGCTCCGGTTGTTCCTCAGTGGCTTGAATGAGAAAAAGATGTGGGAAAAGAGCAGTGTTCTTGCCTGAACCACTCTCTTCTTTTGGTGATTTACCCAGCTGTTTATAAAAGGAGTTTCTGCAGGCCCAAATACGTGAATGATGAGCAAAAGCAAGGAATCTCTTTCCCCACATTAAGATTAAGTGTTAGCAGTTCCTTAAATGAAGGAAGCAATTTTTTATAACTTGCAAAGCTTCTCCCTCATTCTTTAGGGAATTTCCTATGTTAATTTATGCAGTGTTAAATTTATGCAGCGTTGAAATTCAGCCCAACAGCAGCTACTTACAGAACCAATAGAGAAAGTAGAAGAACCTATAAGGTGAAAGCTGAATAACACAGACCCCACCAGACCTTCAGATCCCTCCAGCCAAAAGCCCTGGGGTCTGGGTTGGAGCAGGTTTTGTTGCATAGCTGGAATATAATAATAACCCAGAATGTTTGACAGATGAATTCATCTTTTTTAAAAATCCAGCCTGCCATTGTGTTTGTTAATTCCTCAGATAGAATTGAGGTGGTTTTGTACCACCTCTGCCACCCTTTGGTAGCAAGTGAATGCGGTTTGACAAAATGTTTATAGATCAGCCCTGGTGCTTTTCTGTGGTGGTCCCATGTGTCTTCAAAGAGTCACCACAAATCAGCTGAACTGAACCACTGTGCTGTCTTTGAGGATTAGAATTTTAATACATGTAACTGGGTATTTTGTGAATGTGGTTAAAGGGGTTATTAAAATGTTATTTAGTGTCTTTATGTGAGACTGGCCTGCTCATCCTCAGACCAGCCAGGTCCCATCTTGTCCCTCTTTCTGAAAGATAGCCTAACATTCTTAGCATGATATGATTTGGTTGAAAAATTACCCATCTATATTTGGTTGAGGTTGCAGGGAGAATAGTAAAAACAATCTCTAGACTCGCGATAACACTCTAACTATTGCTTCATTAAGTTGTGGCAGCTGCAGATTATTTTGCAATATTTGAAAAGAGGTGCAATGTCATGTGGTTATCCTTATAACCCTAAGCCCAAAATTGTAGAGAGGGGCACAGCTATGTAATCTTGACCAGGCAGATGACAGCTCCAAGCTCCCATCAGTGTGTTGAAGAAAGCAGTGAACCTATAACCCCCCCCAAATGCAAATGGCCCAGTGCCATCATTTATAAAGAGATCACTCTCTCCAGTAACTGAATTCCTTTAGATAGGCTCAGTATAGATCCGCTTTATAATGGCTTCCATTTTGTATTTAAGAAAGCATGATGTAGTGAGGTTGTCTATATACCTGGAATTCAGAGAACTTACCATCCATGTACTTGGAGAGACTCACACAGATCAGTTCACAAGCAGGCGAGCATAGCTGAGATGCTGTGATGCTGTGACCCTGCCAGGTGGTGTCTCTTACATGGTGGCTGCTCAGTGTGTTATTTTCCCAACGAACATGGGGCTCGTGCCTCATATTCCAGTGTGAGTTCTTACAGGACAACTCTGCTGAGCAGAATCTTCCACTGTACCTACTTGGTTTTTCCTGTTTTCTCTAAATGCATCTAGCTTTTTAAATTTACTTTCTGTGTGACCTAATCATTGTTTCTCTGACCACTCTGTGTGTTATGTCTAAGTTTGCCTGCCTTTATATCTTATTTTGTGCCCTATAGACATAGGCTTCTTAGAAACCTATAATGATGGACACTTTAGGATAATCTATCCACCCTTTGCTCCTGTAGCCCAATACACCGTCTTGTTTGACTTCTACTCTTTCTATTCTGTCCCCTTAATTTCAATCATTTTTAAATTTTTGACCCTAAATTGTTGTGTCTAGAGACCTTTGACCTCAGAAGGCCTGCAACTTCCTTCTAGACATTGCCATTTTGGATGTCTCACCCAAAATTGTCTGACAAACCCAAAATTTAAGTCATCCTCCTCCTTCTCAGGATCCCACTGGCTTCCCTGTTTCTCTTGGTGACCCCATCACTTGTCCTTGTCACCGAGGAGCCTCCCATACCTTGGGTGTCACCATTTCCCTTTTTCTTCCCATGTGGCTCTAGCTCTTGTTTCCGCCTTTGTCTGGTTTCTAATCTGCCTCCTCCTTGGCCTTCCTCCCTGCAGACTCTCCTCTGTTGGATCCATCATGCCGAGGATGTCAGGTTAACATTCCTAAATGCCATTCTCCTATGTAAAAGCATTCCTCAAGGTTTTCTGTGGCTAGCAGGAGATGTCTCAGCCTGGCGTCCGTCCTGGGCCCTTTCCACCCTTTCTCTTGGTCAGTCCTGCACATGTACTCTTTCTTCCAGCTAGGCCTCACCCCTCAGGATTCCGTGTGTGCTGGACTTGTTTTCTCCCTGAATCCTGGCCATTGCTTTCTCCCCTCATTCCTCCCAGTCCCACGCCAGTCCTCCCCCTGGATTCTCTCCATGGTGGAAGGTCTTTGGAGAAGCCTTCCCTGCTCGCTTCAGCTACAGGCGTGCCCTCTGTACCAGGCAGAACCATTCCTCTTGTGAACTGTGACCGTCTCTGGAAGGGGACACAGAAACTGGGAAACAAGGAAGGAAAAACTTACTTTCTACGAGATACTATTTTGTTCCTATTAAATGTTATGCTGTTTATACAATAAAATAAATTTTAGCATGTAGTTAGCAAATAAATAAAAGCAAATTATTACTTTTTATTATTGCTGAATGTTCCACCGGTGTGTGTAGTGGTTTCCCCAGTGCACTGAACTGAGTGCAGTGGTACCTGGTAGGAGCTCAGTGGAGAGCTAGGTGTGTGGATGGCTGGAAGGGTGAGTGCTGGCGGGAGGCAGGTGGGAATGAATGAACTGGAGGCAACCTCGGCCTCACCTTGCCTCTCTGGGTGGTTGCAAAACTAGAGGGGAAAGTAACACTTTTTTCTTCTTAAAGACCTCTAAAAATGGAGGCAGTATACCCCCATTTCAGCTGAGTATAGAGTTTTCATCTGAGAGTTAAGAATTCTTCCTGTCTACATCCGCATCCCCCAAATTCCCCCAAATAAATAACTAAATAGAATGCAGGGTCCGTTTCTGCAATCTGGGAATAGGTACTAATCTGTGTAGCTCTGTCCAGCCTCATGAGCACATGAACATCTGTGTTCTCCCTCTCCGGGAAGGAATCTTGTGTTTGTCTAATGAAGAGATTCTCTCTCAGAGCCTTTGGAGTTGGGGTTTGATCCCCGCACTGCCTTGGCCATAGCTTTCCCCCAGTCACTGCATCCGTCAGCTATGCTCCCAACATTTCCAAATGCCCCTACCAGGAGCACTTTTGCTTTCTATTAGAAACAGAGTCTTACTCTGTTGCCCAGGTTGGAGTGCAGTGGCATGATCATGGCTCACTGCACCCTCTGCCTCCCAGGCTCAAGGGATCCTCCCACCTCAGCCTCTCGAGTAACAGACTACAGGCACCCACCACCATGCCCAGCTAATGTTTTTGTTATTGGTAGAGATAAGAGTTTCACTGTGTTGCCCAGGCTGATTTCAAGCTCCTGGGCTCAAGTGATCTGCCCCCCTACTTGGCCTCCCAAAGTGCTGGGATCACATGCGTAATCTACCGTGCCCAGCCTTGTTGGGGTTTTCAACCCATATGGTGGTGAGAAGGGTCATTTAAAGATCATACATGATAAAGCGATGGTGTTGATTAAAGGAGCAATATTTTGAGAACAGGAAGCATATGTCTTGTTTTCTGTGTTTTTAAAGTTAGATATTTGAAAAACAATATCTATTGAAATTTGAAAAAATCATACTAAATAGTTAGTGCCATTTATTTTTTGCCCGCTCCTGGTGGTAAAACTTACGCTTTCTGTTTGTCTTTCAGAGCATGCTTGAGAAGGGAGGATAAAAACTTTCAGAACGAGCAAAACACCATCAACGTTAATTCCAGAGATGGAACATTTTTTTTCCTAGTAAGAAAATAACCCATTTGAAGAGAAGACCACTAATGAGAAGACCACTAAAGAGAGACACCAAGAATGGACTCAGCAGAATCATTTCACATTTTGAACAGCAGCAGTTTGAAGGGCCAAAACCTTGATCAGGAATCAGTCATTAAAGGACGCGCTTCAGTATTAGTAAACCCTCTTATGATGATTAAAAGAGAAGGACAGCCCTCTCCACCATTTGGTACTTTCTATTCAACTTCCACTGACCATAAAATGTTTCTCTTCTGAGCAAGCCCCATCATGTGGTGAACCTCCACCCTAACAAAGTAGGATGGGGTGGGGGGCTAAATTAATTGGAGTGGGGTGAGGAGAGGGCCAGAAAACATGGATCTGGGGGCAGCAGTGCTGGTTGGAGAGAGCCAGAAAACAGATCTGGAGGCCGCAGTGCTGGGTGGAGTTGTCGAGGCTGTGGCATGTTGGGTTTCTCTCTCTTTCTTTTCTCCTTTGATTATATAAGAGCTGTTTCATTTTAACTTATTATGGTGATTATACAGGCAAGAAGACAAAAAGGAGAGAAAATGTACCTCTTCTACTGGAATAATGTTTATGATTACAAGTGAGATATGGTATTTTTATCAATATGAAGGCAACCTTGGCTGATATAACCTCTATAGTGAATACTCACATCTTTACTTCACTCACTATCAATAATAAATATATTTTCTGACGAAGACTGGCATTGTAGCTCCTCATGCATTCCTTCGGCTGGGTTAGGTGGCTATGCTTACGGAAACTGAGCTGATTTATATTGTTAATAATTTGCATTTGTGCTGTACCTTTCCTCTCAAAGGCTCCAGAGCATTTCGTGGAGCCTCTGACAGGCAAGTGATGCTTATAACTTGCCTCTCAGGTAGGTAGAATTCAGGAAGATCTTTACAAATTGTGTGAACCTTCCTTTCTTTGGGATGACTTAAGTCATCCTGCCTGGGGCAAGAACTAGATTAGATAACCTTGGTTAGGACCTTCTGACCCTGCAATACTACAAAACAGTTCAAAGAAAATAATTCAACCATTAGTTGTTTTTTCCTCTTTCCAATTTTTCAAAACTTCCTGATTATAACTCTCCCTTTTTTTTTTTTTTTTTTTTATTTACCGTGATTGGTGCTTCAACCCTGGAGTTGAGTGAGTTGGAAATAAGTAGTCATACTAAAGCGAAATGGGAAGGTTCTCTGGGGACATAGGAATACCAGTGCTCTGTGATATCCTTTAAGTGTCTTTTGTCATGTAGGATTTTTATTTTATTACCAAGCAAGTAAATTTAGCAAAAGAAGACAGAATCTGTATCCTTAATCTGTGTTCAGATTCTGGCTCTGCTGTGGAATTCAGCCAAGTCACCCAACACTTCTTCAACTGTGAAAAGGGGGCAAACAGAAGAACTAACTTTTAGGCTTACAGTGAAGAGTTCAAATGGTTACTCACCACGTACGTTTGGTCAGACCCAGTAAATGCTTGCTTGTGTGATGATTCAGTAAACTGGCATTTGGAGTTGGGGGTATAGAATGTATTCACATGCCCAAGTAACTTTTATTTAAAGTCGGGATGTACTTGTGATGGGACAGTCTCAGCCAACCCATGTGAGTGTAGCTGCAGCTCCTTTTTCATTCAGGTTCCCTGGGCGATGGCTCCCTCCAAGTGACATGTTCATGGACACTTGGGCACACACCTGCTGGCCTAACATTGATTGTGAGCAACACTGGAGGCTCTCCTACCATAATTACTAATGTGCTCTGTGATGACTGCTTCATGAAGGTTTTTTTGGTTGGGTTTTTGTTTTGTTTTGTGGGGGGCTTTCAGGTTTCTTTTTTAATGGTCTGAAAGAAGCTGGGTTTATTTCAGTGTGAACAGGGATTCACTGGTAACTTGAGGAGCAGCACGTTTTGATGCTGTCAGGGTGGCATCCAGGTAGCTGCCTGAGAGAAATGGAAAAACCTGAGAGACACAAGACAAATGTTTACATGGCGACTTGCTGTAGTGTTTGCAAATCAGCTAACTCACAAATTCCCTCCTATACTGTTATGTTTTGCAATTGAGAGCCAAGTGCTTGGCACATCCCAGGCTGCCAGTCTTGCCTCTGGCAGGCAAATGCAGCGCTGTAGAGTCAGGCATCTAAAGTGGGCGAAGTCCAGGGGAAGGGGGTTTGGTTCGTCAGGCCGTCCCTCCCAGCATTGCTTATTAATTTATCATTCTGATAAGCATGGTAGGTGTGAGACAAAAGCCAGCGCTTTGGGGAAATAAAAGGATGAAATGATGCCTTTCTCTCCATCCATGGAGAGCTCCCTGCTGATGGCATCATAGCTCTACCAGGTCACAGTAGCTTTCCAGACCACTGCTTGGGAAGAATGTTGTGATTTATATGAGACTGTGGAGTGGTACATTCCAATCAGTCGGTTTCTCACTTAAGTAGAACACACCTTCAACCACAGTAGCTTAGCTCATGAAGCCAAGAAGAATAAAGTGTCTTGAAAGCTGGTCAGAGGTTATCACACTAAACAAATGTTTGATGAACTTATAGAACACAGCTGGGTTGAATCAGCACGAAGTCCTCTTTGAGAAGTCAATAACATTGCAGAAAACTTGTCAACATGCACTGGTTTAGAAAAGTATTGACTAATCATGATTAGTAGCAAATGTAGACTGCTAAAAGCCAGACGCCTGTGGCCAGTTGGTCAACCCACAAGACTCCTCCCTGCAACAGTTTTTAGCAATATTTGGCTTAGAACTGACCAGGTAGTCACGTGTCCTTGACTTCCTGGGCTGAGAAATGGAGAATGTGTGGTTCTTCACTTGCTGTCTTCCAGCCTGCAGGTATAATTGCTTTTGCCAGAAACCCACATTTCAGTGAGCTGTAGGAGGCGACCCCTTTGAGATTTAAGAATTAAAGCAACAAAATTTCAGTTAAATTAGGAGGAATAGTTCAAGAGATCTATTGTACAACATGCTGACTATGGTTAATAATGTGATAATGTATCTTGAAATAATTTTTTTAAAGAATTAGCAGTTGAACAATTGAAAAGGCAGCAGTAACTTGCTGTGCTTCAAACCAAGTGAGTTAGAAAATAGTCTGTTTAGAGTTACTCCTCTTGAAAGGCTAATGTTGTGAATGAAGGAGTTGATAACTCATTCATATCTCACTGCTCTCCTCCTGGCTTCCTCTCCCAAGTTTTCTCAGTCTCTGCTTCCTCCTCTCTTCTCTGCCATCTTCATCCCCTCCTCTAACCTCCTCTGTGTGTTTACACTTTTCTCAGCCTCTCTGGCCTCCCTCCAGAGAAGCAGTGACAACAGAGTGCACAGTGCATCCTCCTGAGTACAGAGTCCTGGGCTCTTGACCCAGCTGTGCTCCATTTGTCAGTGGGGACAAGTCACCTCTCTCTGGTCTCTCACTGTACAGTGGCCTGCACTGGGTCCTTTCCATTATGATTTGTGTTTTTTGATGCTTCCCTTCTTTTCTCTTCCATCCTCTTAAATCTTTTAGTCCTGTATTTAGTACTTCCTCTCATTTAGTAATTTCTTATTCTTACAGTTCTTATAAACTGGGTAAGTGGAATTTACCATTAAATTCCATTAAATTCTCTAAATGAAAACTATATTTGTATTTCTTTCTCTGTAGCCTTGATGGTACTTTTTCTACAGTTTTTGGTCCCCATTCGATTTTTGTTCTCCATCAGTGCCCTGAAGGATTTACTCCGTGGGCAGGCTGCATCTAATCTTGGAAGTCATCTTAGGACACGTAGCCCATTTGTGCTGATGACACCCACAGTCCAAACCACCCCCAGAATAGGGGACTGTGGTGCGGGTGCTCCGAGGCCTGCACCGGCCAGTGAAGAATTCATGTTCTGGCTCAGGAGTCCATGGTTTAGTTTAAAACCTTCTTCCAGGCATCTGTTTTAGCTTCTTCCTCCCAGCCATTAAGAGCATGTGGAATGGAGCAGATTTCAGTTTTTACTCTCCTTCCATTGACCCACTTGATTTTGAGGTACCAACAATAACTGAAGCAACATAAAGGAAATAAAGGAGGGGGATAAGGACCCATTTACTGACCAGAAAGTAGAATGCTGGCTCGTGGTGATCAAGGCGGTGCCTGGAGAGGACTGGACGTGATTCCCAGAAGCTCCTTTCACTCTCTAGGGGCTTTTTTTCTCCTTTTTTTTTTTTTTTTTTTTTTTTTTTTGGAGACAGAATCTGGCTCTGCCACCCAGGCTGGAGTCTTGGCTCACTGCAACCTCCACCTCCTGGGTTCAAGCAATTCTCATGCCTCAGCCTCCCAAGTAACTGAGACCACAGACATGTGCCACCACGCCAGGCTAATTTTTATATTTTTAGTAGAGATGGGGTTTCACCATGCTGGACAGGCTGGTCTGGAACTCCTGACCTCAAGTGATCGCCTGCCTCGGCCTCCCAAAGTGCTGGGATTACAGGCGTGAGCCACTGCACCTGGTCTTTAGGTACTCATTCTGACTGTACCATATATGAAAAGTCACTTTTAGTTATTCCACTGTAGGTGAGTCAGAGCTGTATCTGTTTTACAATCATCCCCAGCCTGCGCATGACCCAGGGAGACTGGAGTGGTTGGTGATTTTTCAAGCTCAGTGAAATGGGAAACTTCAAGGCCCTCCTTGGGTACTGGGAGGTTGGCCCTGCCCATCTCCCCTGGACGAGCTCTGCTGCTCCTGGATAGCACTGCTTTATCCACAATGGAGGATCGGATTGGTAAACAAAAGACAAAGTAGATTTGTTCTCCCGTACCCGGAATGAGAGTCATCTTCCTCACCCAAAAAGGTTCCTTATGCTAGGAATTTTAGCCAAAGCACCAGACAGCCTCCGGAACTTTCAATTCCATCACCTTAAGCCCAGAGTCATTGGATCCTGGCTTTGGGAGAAAAACGACCAACCACCTAATTCATTTTCCTACCTCCAGGCTGATGTTTGAATGGAGATGGTGGAATTTTCTATTTCATGTTGTGCTCTCTCTCCTCTCGTCCTCTAGCCTCAATATTGCTGGCAGAGCCCCTAAGAAGAGTTGATTTGCTTTAGTTTATGGGGAGAAAGCAAAAATCCCCCAAATCAAAGGTATCTTCCACTTTTCCTACCCTTCCTACTAGATTTATGGTCATCTCTAGATCGTGATAATATCCCCTTGTATTTCAGGGGACAAGCCTATGTTAAATCCAGATGTTTGTATTCAGAAAATATGGTCATCAAATTGATGCTTTTCAGTTAAGGAAGTTGGAAACTGAAACAATTTCAGTCCCTGCAACTCCTCAAACCAAGTCAATTCTGTGGCAAAGAGCTTTGCTTCAGTTTGATAGAGTACTTCAAAACTCTTGCGGTGATTTAGATTAGGAGAGGCCTCTATACTCTTCAAAGGCTTTCCCATGCAGAAAAACTTTACTTACCTACCACTCTGCCCCGCACTCCCTGGCAGATAGTCTGTCTCCTGGGAGGATGCTTATCAGGCAGGCAGTGGTCATTGTCCCTTTGTTGAGAGGCCAGTCTGCTCCCATGCAGAAAAACTTGACTTACCTACCACTCTGCCCCGCACTCCCTGGCCGATAGTCTCTCTCCTGGGAGGATGCTTATCAGGCAGGCAGTGGTCATTGTCCCTTTGTTGAGAGGCCAGTCTGCTTCAAATATAACCTTGCCTTCAAAGTAAATTACATTTCTCTGATGGCTTTGAAATGCAAACATGGAAGCTGGAGGTCAGTGGTCAGTTGCAGGCGCTTAGCTGTGCGCCTTTCTTCCCAGACTTGCCCCAGCACAGAGCAGCCTGCCAGGGCTGGAGTCCAAGTGGCTCATACTTGGGGAGCCTCCTGCAGAGTCCTTTTCCCTGTCAGGTCTGCCCATCAGCCAAGCTACTGCTGGGCCCTCCTCACTGTCCACAGCACAGGTTGAAAGCCTCTGCTCACTCTCTCTCTCTGCCCCTCCTTGCAAATATATAAAATCGAGGTCGAGGGCCAGATGACTGGGGCCAACTGCCTATTATCAGCTGCCTGTGCAGTCCAAGGGATGAGGGAAAAATCATTTTCTTCATTTCATAGCCACAGGCCATGTTTCTCAGTCAGCATCAAACTGGCAAAGCCATGCCAGCCTGCACATTTTAGCTTGACTTTGCATCTCCCTAAGGTAATGCGCATCCCGGTCTCAGAAGCATGACCAGGAAGTCATTGAAAACAGTCTTCAACCTCCAGTTGAAGTGGCATTGTTGTTTTATTTCAAGCTTGGAAGGCAGGCTGCGGAGCAGGGGCTGGGAACTCCACTTCAGCAGAGGGTGAATAGGATGTCGGGTAACCTGCTGGCAGGAGTTTATTTTCAGTCACCTCCGTGTTCTTAAAATGCCTTTGCAGCAGCTGCATGTTAAATGTGAACCCAAAATAAAAGAGCCCACACTCCTCACCCTCAGGTGCTTAACACAGAACTTAGAAGTATCAGTGACTAAGGCGGAAGGTATTTTTCTTCTATGGGAAATGAATTTATCAGTGAAGTTAGATGTTATTTTTTAGAAGCAGAAGAGGGGTTATGAATCACCACTAAGGTGATGATGTTTCAGGAACATCAGAAGTTTATTGTCCTGAGTTTTTATAACCACTTTCAACTTCCTCCTCATTAAAGGAGAAGCTTGTTCATTGCCTATGGCTCAGCATGGACCACTTAGCTCACCACTCCTGCCTTATCTGGTTCCCCGGAGAAGGGGTTTTTAGCCACAGTACCGTGTCACACTGGCATTGCCTGAATCATTGCCTGAATTCAGCATAGCCTCTGTGCACCGGGTACTGTTCCAGGTGTCAGGGATATCGTGGTGAACAGGACAGACAAGGTCCAGACCTCATAGGTTGTACATGCTGGGGGGAGGAAACCATAACCATATGATGTCTGGTAGTGATGAGTGATATGTGAGATACGAATGGGTAAAGGAATGGAGCGCTCAGGGAGGGGGAATAGAGGTCTGTGAGGGTGCTGTGCTATTTTAGATTAGGTGGTGAAAACAGCTATAAGGTGGTCACATCTGAGTAGATTCTTGAATGTAGTGAGAGAACTGGAAGCCAGGTATGGTGTCATGTGCCTGTAGTCCCAGCTACCAGGAGGCTGAGATAGGAGGATTGCTTGAGCTGGGGAGTTCGAGGCTGCAATGCACTATGATCATGCCTGTGAACAACCACCGCAATCCAGATGGGGCAACATAGGGAGATACCATCTTTAAAAAGGGGGAAAAAAGATCCAAGCGAAGTGCATTCCAGATTGGAGAGCAGTAAGCACAAAGGTCCTGGGGCAGAAGCTTGAAGTTTCATGGGTTAGGGGAGCAGTAAGGAGGTCTTCATGGCCCCAGCAGAGTGAAAAAGGCCCATTGCTCTGGGATGTGGGTTGACGGAGGTAAATCAGAGCCGGAACAGGCAGGACCTTTTTGTCTTTGATTTGAATTTTATTCTGAGTGCAATGAAAAACTATTGGAGGGTTTTCTGCCAGGCTGTCAATGTGATTGACATTTACAAAAGTCCACTGTAGGCTGGGTGCAGTGGCTCATGCCTGTAGTAGTGCTTTGGGAGGCTAAGGTGAGAAGATCGTTAGGCCAGCCAACACAGTGAGACCCAATCTCTAAAAGAAATATTTTTCAATAAAAAAATTAGCCAGATGTAGTGACACACACCTGTAGTCCAGCTACTCGGGAGGCTGAGGCTGGAGGATTGCTTGAGCCCAGGAGGTCCAGACTGTAGTGAGGTATGACTGGCACCACTGCATTCCAGCCTGGGTGACAGCAAGACTCAGTCTCAAAATATCCAACCAACCAAACAAAAAAAAAAACACTCTGGTTGCTGTATAAAGAACTAAAGAACTATCCAAAGTATAAAAGCGAGGCGAATATTAGGAGGCTATTACATTAATGATCCAAGCAGGAAGTGGTGACCCGGACTAGAGTGATAGCGTGGAAAAAGTGAGAAGCTGGATTTAGGAGACACGTAGACGTAGATAGACCCAACAAGACAGCCTACTGCATTAGATGTGGGACATCAGGGAGAGAGGAATAAAATGTAAGGACCCCAAGATTTACCTGAGCAACTACTGAATGGTGCTGCCATGTATTGAGATGGAGACACTTAACATCTACAAGAGTGGGAGGGGTGTGGGCAGGAAGCAGAGCTTCCGTTTTGATCATGTTAAGTTTAATATGTAATTTATGACCCCTAGTAGAGATGGCTGTGCAGGCCTTTGGATGTATGTCTGGGGCTAGAGAGAAGATTTCGGGTCCTCATCAAGACGGCATGGAGCCTTGGCACTGGCCTTGGATGTGCTTGCCTATGGGATGAGTTTGTAAAGAGGAGAGGGCTGGGACAGCTCCAGCTCTCTAACACTGGGAAGCTCAGGAAGAGGGAGAGGAGCTGGCCAAGAGCAATGTGAGAGAATGGCCACTGAGGTGAGAGACAAACCAACGCAGACATAGAGACCAAGGGAAGGGAGCATTTCAAGAAAGGGGGAATGGACAGCTGCACTAAATGCTACTGATGGGTTGAGAAAGATGACAGCAGAATTAGCCAGTGAATTTGGCAACATGAAAGTCACTTGATGAGCAGGTGGTGACTGGGGAAAATGAAAGCCTGGTCAGAATGGGATTGAAGAAAGAATGAGTTTGGAAAATGAAGACAGTGAGAAGCAGCAAAACTTTTTTTTTTTTTTTTGAGGCAGTGTCTTGCTCTGCCACCCAAGCTGGAGTGCAGTAGTACAATCTTGGCTCACTGCAACCTCGGCCTCCTACATTCCAGTGATTCTCATGCCTCCGCCTCCCAAGTAGCTGGGACTACAGGCATGCGCCACCACACCCAACTAATTTTCATATTTTTCAGTAGAGACACGGTTTCACCATGTTAAACAGGCTGGTCTTGAACTCCTGACCTCAAGTGATCCATCTGCCTCAGCCTCCCAAAGGGCTGAGATTACAGGCATGAGTCACCACACCCAGTCAGCAGCAGCATTTTTAAGAAGTTTTGCTTAAAGGGAGAGTAGAGAGGGAAGTAGGTAGAAGAGATGTGGGCTCCTAGGGAGATTTCTTTTTAAGATTGAAGATAGAGCCCATTTTATAAGGAAAAAAGCAGAAAAAGAGGATAAGTTCAGGGGAAAGTCCTTGAGTAGGCTAACAGGCTGGGATCTAGCCTTAAACAGAGCAGGGAGAGTTTATCCATTGTAAATAGGAGGAATGTTCAGTTTATGAGCACAGGTGCAGGCAGGCTGGTGGACGGTCCTGAGGGGATGAGGTCATTCTCTTCTGATGGTTTCCATTTTCTGATCAGCCATGTGGCGTATCCCAAGTTAATGTTTGCCAGCAATCATTAAAAGTAACTGAGTGCCTTCCTTTTCTCACTGCCTTTCTTCCTTCCTGAATAACTCAGTCCAAAAGCCCTTAGGTAGAGCCAAGCAAGGTGGGCCCCCACACAGGGGATGAGAGTGGTGGCGGCCAAGACTGGGATGCCTGAGCCTGAGCAGGAAGAGAAGGGTGTCCGTTCGTGGTAGGACTAGAACCTGAGTGATGGGAGGAGGTTGGTTATGTTGTCTGGGGGAAGAAGGGTGGCTCTAGCAGTGGAAGAGTGATGACATACAGAGGACACTGATCTGATAATAAACATATTGAGGATAATGAGAGCCAGGTTTCTTAAACATGGAAAGGGAGAAATGAAAATGACCTCTGTAGCGCGGGCTTGGAATTAGAGATATTGAAGTGAAATTGTGGTGATAGATAGATACTGAAACAAATATATATATGAATGCATGCATATTTATATGTATCTATTCATACTAATATATTATGCACATATGTATGTATGAATGTACATTCATTCAGATATTCCTTAGATCTGTCATTGAGAGGAGCTGGGAGCAACAGCATTCTAATAGCAGTGAGCTCACCATATGCCCAGATCTTCGATCTAACCACCATCCTTCACTAGAAGGAACGATGACTTCTTGAAGAAATGGCTAAGCCCTAGGTAGGAAAAAATACAAGATGGGAACGTACCAAAAGGGCAGTGCCATCTTGAAGGGGCTATCACTGGCCGCAACTTGGGCAGATTTAACCCCAACTGAGTGACAAAGGAAGGGTCCAAACTGATACCATGGGTCCATGCTAATATAATAAATAATGAATAAATAACTGGGGAAAGGAGAAAGCGTTCCCTTAGTATAGAATGCAAACTAATAAATGTTAAAGGAATGATAGAATTGTGAAATTATTATTTGACAACCACCATAGTAATAATTCAGCCAAGAAACATCAATTGGATGTTAAAACTAGGGGGGTACTTACTCTTCTGAGAAACAGGATGGATGTTTACATGTTAAATTCCCTTCCAACTTATGAACTACAAAACTAAACAGAGTAAATTCTTACAAAGAAGAAACCTAAGAGACATCACCAAAATCAAGTGATCAACATTAACATGACCAGGAATGGGCCACATCAAAATGTGATAGGATGCAGTGAGAACACAGCAGCAGCACTTCTGAGACCATCCCACCAAAAGGATAGTTCAAGAAAGGGGACTAGCGTGAATCTAATCATAAGGAAAACATCAGACACGCCCGAGGGAGGCCCAGTCTACAAAATAGCTGGCCTGTACCTTCTGAAGTGTCAAAATCATGAAAGTCAAGGGAAAAACTCTCAAAGAACTGGTCCAAATTGAAGAAAACTAAAGAGACACAATGAAATACTCTACGTGATCCTGGACTGGATCCTTTTGCTATCAAAGACATCACTGGGACAATTGCCAGAACGTGAACAGTGTCTGTAGATTCGATGGTAGTAATATAGCAATGTTATTTATTTGCTTATTTTGAGGATTGTATGGTTGTTATAGAGGAGATTGCTCTTTTTGGGGGTATTTAGGGCTGATGGGGTATCATTTTGGCAATTCACTCTCAAATGGTTCAGGAAGAAAAGTTTGTACTATTCTTGAAACTTCCATAAGTTTAAAAGCATTTCAAAATAAAAAAGAATTATATGTTTTAAAAAGCAGCAAAGGTAAAAGAAATTTACTTTAAAAATGAATTGAATAGCTATGACATTCTTAAAGAGCTAGAAGGGAAGACTTGCTCTACTAGAATCATTATAAAGTTACCATAATTAAGAGAGTGAAATGATATGGAATTGATGGATGGGACAGAATAGAGAGTTCAGAAACTGACCTATGCATATGTGGTTGGTTGATTTATGATGAAGTTTGTGCTTCAGGTCAGAGGGGAAAGAATGGTCTTTAAAAAAAAAAAATGGTGCCAGCTCAGTTGGATATCCCCATGGAAAAAGAGGAAAACTAGACCCTCTCTTACTCCATACTTGAAAGTCAATCTCAACTGGAGTATCATTTAAACGAGTAAACAACAAAGCTTCTAGAATATAGAAGAATAGTTCCATGACCTCAGTGTAAGGAACTATTTCTTAAACAGCATACAAAAAACGCTACCCTTAAGGGAAAAGGCTGATAAATTGTATTCCTTTAAAACTGAGAATTTTTGTTCATCAGGACATTATGAAGAGAATGAAAAGGCAAGCCTTAAGAGGAAGATATTTGTGAAACAGCCAACAAAAGGTCATATCCAGAATATATAAAAAAGGCCTATAAATCAGTAAGAAAAAGACAGCTGAAAAGAAGAAAGGGCAAGAGACTGAAATAAGCACTTCACACAAAAAAACGCAAATAAATGACCAATAAGCATATGAAATGTACTCCATGGAACTGCTAATTAGGGAATGCAAATTAAATTCACAACGAGATGCTACCATTTATCCTCCAACGTGGCAAAAATGTAAAAGATGGAAAATACTGGGCGTTGTCAAGGATATGAAACAACTCGCTTCTAATACATTGCTGGTAAGATTACAAATTGGTACAGCCCATTTGGAAAATGATTTGACATTTTCTATGAAAGCCAAATCTATACATAAATTATGACTCAGCAATACCATTTCTAGGTACATACTTAATGTTCAGTAGCATTATTCATACTAGCTACAGAGTAGCAACAACCAAGTGTGCATCATAGTAAAACTGATTAAATATATTGAGGCATCTGGACTATGATGCAATCATATGGATGACTGATTTATGGCTACACATAAAAACACAGACGATTCTTACAGTGTTGAGCCGAAGAAGTCAAATACTAAAGAATGAATATTGTGTAATTGCATTCATATAAATTTTAAGGCAGAAAAATGATAGTTTTTAGAGATGGATGCTTATGTAGTAAAAGTTATGAGAAGTAAGGAAGTGTTACTATATACGGACGGCAGTTACCTTTCTTGGGGTTGGAGGGCGTCCTGATTGGAAAGGGACAGTAATGGGACTTCTAGGGTCCTGCTGCTATTCTGTCTCTTTGCCTGAGTGGTGAATGGGTATATTTCATTTATGTTATCTGTACCTTGGTTTTCTGTACTTTACTGTGTGTTTTA
This sequence comes from Rhinopithecus roxellana, assembly GCF_007565055.1. Lineage (NCBI taxonomy): Eukaryota > Metazoa > Chordata > Mammalia > Primates > Cercopithecidae > Rhinopithecus > Rhinopithecus roxellana. The sequence goes on from NC_044554.1 coordinate 60,515,550, forward strand.
TACTTCAGAATAAAAAGGATTCAAAATAAATTCAAACAGGTTCAGGGTGATTCCTATGACAAAGTCATTTCCACTCCCTTGATAATACCTACCAGGAACTGACATTTGTTGAGGAGTATTCTGCGCCAGGCACTGTATTAAACATTTCAATATCTCCTGTTGCCATCTGGGCACGGTGGCTCACACCTGTAATCCCAGCACTTTGGGAGGCCGAGACAGGTGGATCACTTGAGGTCAAGAGTTCGAGATCAGCCTGGCCAACATGGCAAAACCCTGTCTCTACTAAAAATACAAAAATTAGCCAGGCATGGTGGTGTGCACCTGTAATCCCAACTACTCGGGAGACTGAGGCAGGAGAATTGCTTCAACCCTGGAAATGGAGGTTGCAGTGAGCCAAGATTACACTACTGCACTCCAGCCTGGGTGACAGAGTGAGACTCCATCTCAAAAAAAAAAAAAAAACTCCTATTGCAATAATCCTATAAATTAGGTCTTTTTATTATTCCCATTTTGCAGGTAAGAAAACTGAGGCTTGGAGGGATTAAATAACCTGCTAAGGATCATACAGTGCGTAAACAACCCAATCGGCCCTCCCCAGAAGTCTGGCTCTTAACTGCTGCATGAGCTCCTCTCTATCCAAGCCCCACCTCGATACTAGATCTTTAGGACAACCGTTGTTATAAACCTCCAAGTTTCCCCCATCCCCACAGTGTCTAGTACAGTGCATTTGTACAGGACAAGCCTTCAATAAATGTTGAGCTGAGTGAAGGAATGAAAGCCCCATTATTTTCATCAGCTTTCTCTCATGTACTGGGTGCAGTAGCACAAAATATCTTGTCTGTGCAAAGTTACTGAGATTTTGAGCAGAGGAAAAATAACTGGAGAACCTCCTGCCTGTGGCTGATGCTAATTTTGCTCACTGGGGTCTGTCAGGCAAATTCCCCACTTCCTCTTTTGCTTTCCCTGCGCTCCAAGACATCTGCCTAACTCCGTGGTGTTCCCCCGCTCGGCCTGCCACCCAGGAAGTGGTAGAGGGGGAGTCACAGCCGGGCTGTGCGCGCGTGCACTGCTTCTGTCTCCGGAAGGTCCCAGGTGCAACCACTCAGCAGGCCCCAGGTGGGCCACTAGGGTGCAGGGCACAGAGCCCAGCCATTCTAAATAAATCTCCTAAGTCCATGTGGTTGCTGGGTTTCCAAGGTCTTCTGAGGCAAAAAGATTTTGGAAGGAAAGTGACTGTTGGTCTGGAACTTTCAGGCCCTAGTCAGTGGAGATTTGTTACTTGTACACTGGCTTTGGAGCTGGAGCTGCTCATGAATGCAGATACAGAGCAGATGGGTGGGGCTCCACGTAACGTCACCAGCTCAGCCTTTGAGCCTGCCTTTGCTAAGCGTCCTCTTCCTGTTGCTAGTAGATTAAAAATAAACAACTGCAGAAAGGAGAAAATCAAACTTTGAGAACTCTACACATTCTCTCCTGAACATTTTTTGTTTTGTTTTGTTTTGTATTTTTGAGACAGAGTCTCGCTCTGTCGCCCAGGCTAGAGTGCAGTGGCACAATCTTGGCTCACTGCAACCTCCACCTCCCAGGTTCAAGCGATTCTCCTGTTTCAGCCTCCTGAGCAGCTGAGATTACAGGTGCCTGCCACCACACCTAGCTATGGACATTTTTTTAAGAGACAGAGTCTTGCTTTGTCACCCAGGCTGAAGTGCAGTGGTACGATCATAGCTCACTGCAGCTTCAAACTCCTGGCCTCAAGCAGCTCTGCTGCCTCAGCCTCCCAAAGCGCTGGGATTATAGGTATGAGGCACCATGCAGTGCCCCTTGCTGGATTCAACCATAATTTCAAGTTGCCCAAAAGAGCTGTTTGTTTATAATTCTCCTGCCTATCCCTCAACTCTCCCCAACTGACTCCTCTACCTCGACTTTATGACACCCCACTCATCCACCACATGTTTGTGTCATCTGGGCTTAAAGTCTAAGGTTCATGGACTCCCCCACTCACCCACCTGATCTTTCCAGCCCTCGGATACCATCCATTTGGCCCAGACAGCCTTTTAGAGCCAGGAGAACTTGGGTCAATTCTTGGTTTTATAGACAGTTTAAAGCCACAAAAATAATGTCCTTAAAGTGAGGATTACTAGGCACTTTAAAGGTTATAGGCAGTCTGTAATATCCTTCAGGAAGATCACTATAAATCTGCAGAGGGTGGTATAAAAGGGTCAAGTCTCTTCCAGTTCTTTTTTCCATAATATCTTGCCCTAGACAGTAGTAAATAATGGTCGCTGTGGCTTATCCAAGTGTTAATACCTTCCTTAGTGACAGACCTTCAGTTTGTCCAAGTAGCAGATGGACAAGTCTTTCAGGGTAAAGGAGATCCCCTTCCCAGACCCAGGGATAAATTCTGGTTACCTTAAACCAATCGTAGTAATTTAACTTCACTTGCCAGTGATTGGCTCAGGAGTGGGCATGTGACATGATTCTGGCCAATGAGGTGTGAAGGAAGTCTGCTGAGTGCTTCTGGGAAAGTTAAACGGCGACAGGAGTGATGCCAGGTTCTGTTTCCCCTGATGGCCTTTGCTATGTGAGTGTACAAGATCTGGAGCTTTGGTAGACACCTTGTGAACATGGAGTGACGAGTCTGAGGACAGAAACTAAGATATGGGAGATGGGAAGAATCTATGGGTTTGTTTGTTTGTTTTTTGTTTTTTTGTATTGTTGAGCTGCTGAATTAATCAGTTAAAACTGTTCTACCATTAGACTTCTTATTATAAGAGGCAATACATTTTTTCTTTTTATTATGTTGGATTGGGTTTGCTGTTATTGTTAGCTGAAACCTCCTAACTGATACATCTGCATTTAACAAAGAGGTGCTCTCCCTCTCTCACTCCTGTTCTCTTTCCATCATTAGGGAGCCAACTTCAGGCTAGCAGGGACATGGGTTTTTAGCGATGTCTTCATAATCTCTTACCGGAATCCCTTTCTCATCAAATGCCTGGTCAAGGTTAAGCTTCTAATTTCTAGTCATGGAATAGAACAGTGTTGAATGAAGAAGTCCTCAGCCAGGCATATCAGAATCACATGGCAATGGGAAAGGATCTGAATAGACATTTCTCCGAAGAAAATATACAAGTGGCCAAAAAGCACATGAAAAGATGTCCAACATCACTAATCATTAGGGAAATATGAATTAAAACTTCAATGAAACACCAATTCACAACCACTAAGAGGGCTATGATTTTTTAAGAAAAAAGAACAATAACAAGTGCTGGTGAAGACATGGGAAAGTTAGAACTCTCATACATTGCTGGTAGGAATGTGAAATGACGCCACAGCCTGGCAGTTCCTTAAAAGGTTGAACATGGAGTTACCATATGACCCAGCAATTCTACATCTAGGAATATGCCCAGGAGAAATGAAAACATAGTTTTATACAAAAATTGTACACAAATGTTGACAGTAGCATTATTCATGATAGCTGACAAGTGGAAACAATCCAAATCTCCATCAACGAATGAATAAATAAATGTGGTATATCCATACAATCAAATATTATTTAACAAAAAGGAATGGAGGTCTGATGCATGCTACAACATGGATGAGCCTCAAAAACATTATGCTAAGTGAAAAGCCACTCACAGAAAGACCACGTATTGTATAGTTCCATTTATATGAAATGACCAGAACAGGCAAATCCACAGAAATAGAAAGAGAATGAGTGGTTGGCTAGGGGTTAAGAGAAATGAGGAATGACTGCTAAAGGTTTTCTTTTTTGTGTAAAGAAAATGTTCTAAAATTAGATTGTGGTGATTAATTGCGCAACTCTGAACATACTAAAAACCATCAATTTGTGCTTTTTTTTTTTAAATTGAGACAAGTCTTGCTTTGTTGCCCAGGCTGGAGTACAGTGGCATGATCACGGCCCACTGCAGCCTCAACTTGCCAGGTTTAATCTATCCACCTGCCTCAACCTCCTGAGTAGCTTGGACTACAGGTGTGTGCCACCACATCCAGCTAATTTTAATATTTTTTTGTAGAGATGGAGTCTTACCATGTTGCCCAGGTTGGTATTTGTACACTTTAAATGGTTGAATTTTATAATATGTGAATGCTATTTCAATAAAGATGTTTTTAAAAAGAAACGTGATTAAACCATTTTTGCTTTCTGAATTTACAAGAATTGGAAACTCTATTAACTTGTTAAAAATCAACAGTATAGGCCAAAACAATTGCTATATAGGATAATAATAAATGTTACTTCTATGCATCTAAAAAAAACCTCACATAGCACCTGGGGAGTTTCCCTGGCATCACCTGAGACCTATAGATATGACCTGGAATGAGGTCTGGGAGTGAACAGCTCAAGTTCGCCAAGTTCATGCTCAAGTTCATGCTCAAGAACAGCTTAAGTTCATGCTCAAGTTCGCCAACCAAGCACCCAGAGGGAAGTTCTCGACTTCAGAATAGTGGCTCTCAACCAATAGAGGTATTTATTTTTCAGGAAGAATGCTGAGTGTTACCTAAAACCGTACAAGAATCCATGGTTACAGCAGAGTCTGAGAGTCAGAAAGACCTTTTTCTTATTTATGTACTTATACATAATAATTATTGATACATACTAACTGTACACATAATTGATACATAATTGTACATATTTATGGGGTACCTGTGATGTTTGAACAGGACTTATTTTGAGGCTGGGTGCGGGGCTCACGCCTGTAATCCCAGCAGTTTGGAGGCAGAGGGGAGCGTATCACCTGAAGTTATGAGTTCGAGAACAGCCTGGCCAACATGGTGAAACTCCATCTCTACTAAAAATACAAAAAATTACCTGGACGTGGTGGTAGGCATCTGTTATCCAAGCTACTCGGGAGGCCGAGGCAGGAGAATCGCTTGAACCCGGGAGGCGGAGGTTGCACTGAGCTGAGGTCACACCATTGTACTCCAGCCTGGGCAACAAGAGCAAAACTCATCTCAAAAAAAAAAAAAAAAAGAACTTACTTTGAATTCTTACTCTGTTAACATGAAAGCTGTGTAAACTGTGGATAGTTACTCAAACCTCTTCAAGTCTGTTTCATGATCTGTAAAATGGGGATAAGAAGATCACCCCAAGGGGCTGATGTAATAAGACTTAAAAATTTGAAGTGCTTTGTACCACGTCTGGCACCTAGTAAGCTTTTATCCGAGTGACATGAAGGAGTCAACATTCTACAGTCTGTCCTGATATCAATTTAAGTCTTAGGAAAACATTGAATTTGAAGTATGTGAGCCCAAGGGCACACACAAATGCCTTTATTGAACTACTAGTCATATGGTGAAGTCCTTAGAACATAAGCCCCGTGAGAGCAAGGCTCTGCTTCGGGCTCTGTGCAGTGTCGTCAGTGTCTGGAGGTTAGTTGGTTCTTAAATATTTGTTGTGTGCATGAGAGGCATAGGGTTTTTTCAGCAGTTGCAAGTGAATGTTCCGAGTCCCCTGCACTATGAGCGGCTCCATCTGCCATCTGCCTCTGACTGTGGACCCCTGGTGTATTAGTCTGGGATGCCGTAACAAAGTATCATGCACTGAGTGACTGAAACAACAGACATTTATTTCTCACAGTTCTGGAGGCTGGAACTGCAGCCAATTCGGTTCCTGGTGAGGGCGCCCTTCTAGGCTTGCAGACGCCTGGTTTTCCGCAGTGTCCTCACAGGCAGAGAAACAGCTCCTTCTCTTCCTCTTCTTATGACGCCAATAAGCCACCGTGAGGCTGCAATGACCTTATGTAACCCTGATTACCTCTCACAGTCCCCATCTCTAAATACCATGCCATTGTGGGGTCAGAGCTTCAACTTGTGCATATGGAGGGGGCACCCCTCCTCCTGCTGCAGCTCACCAGCCAGTATCTGTGTTGCTTCCGACCTCCCCACCCCACCTGTCAGGACCAGCCTTTCGGCTCCTGCCCACTCCTCCCGTCCCCCTGGGAGTGTCCAGCCCTGTTCAGCCTTTGTCTGTATTAGGGGACCTGTTGATGCTGGCCATCTGTGCTGTGCCCTACCCACTGACCCAGGATCGTTCTAGACCAACCTGGAGTAGGCACTCTGAGTACAGCCTCACCTCAGTCCTTATTCAAAGATGAATAAGGACTATAAAAGTCTTATTCATAGTAAATAAGTTCTGTAAAATGCCACCCAGGAAAATGCCAGCAAATGTAGAAATAGCTTTGAAAAAGAAGACTTTTGCTCCCATCATGGTAGGACCAAGATGTTTGCTAGAACAGTTGGCATGCCAGGCTTTCCCGGCTGGCAACATGCTCCAGATTGCATGGCCTTTCCCACGGCACAGCCCCGTCTCATTTGCGGGAGATTATCGCTACCATTTGAAGTCCACCCTTGTGCCTCCTGGGCCTGAAGAAACTGGCCTCAACTCTTTCCTCTGCCAGTGGCATTCATGAACATGCATGGATTTCCAACCCACCTCGTGTGGCTGGCTCTTGCCTGGGCTTCTAACCTCTCCCTCCACAGATTGTTTGCATTCTCTCTTAGAGCTGGTGTTTCTCGCACCTCCCAAATTAGTATCATCTGTGAATTTCATCGCTCACTGTTTACCCCGCTTCTCCCTGCTCATTAGCGGGGCTGGAAGAGGAAGATGCTCTCCTTTGCGGCAGGAGAGAGACAGATCTGAGCTGCTGTGAGCCCTGAGGGAGCTGCACCCAGTGCAAGAGCTGTAGGCCTCTGCTGAGATGGAGGCGGCGCCTGCTCTGGAAGAGAATGTCGGCGCTCTTCAGAAGCGGGTTGGGAGGCCGCAGCATCAGCTGAAGGTAAGGAGAGGATCTCCCTGGCCAGGTGTCCTGGCCTTTCTTCTTGTGAGGAGCAGCTCTCCAGGCCTGAGCTGGAGGATCAGAGGCACCGTCACATCCCCCTGCTCCTGTCGGGGAGGCGAGAGGCCGTGTGTCGTGGCTCCTGTCGGGGAGGCGAGAGGCCGTGTGTCCTCGCTCCTTGCTCAGCCCGGAGGCGCCCACTCAGCTAAGAATCTTTCTACCCTTTATGTCTTCATCAGGCCTTAGGTTTTTGTCGTTATATAGCTTGCCACTGTGTCTTTTGTTTTTGTTTGTTTGTTTTTTGAGATGGAGTCTTGCTCTGTCCCCCTCAGGCTGGAGTTCTTGGCTCATTGCAGCCTCCGCCTCCCAGGTTCAAGCAATTCTGCTGCCTCAGCCTCCTGAGTAGCTGGGACTACAGGGGCGCACGCCACCACACCTGGGTAATTTTTGTATTTTTAGTAGAAACGGGGTTTCACCATATTGGCCAGGCTGGTCTCGAACTCCTGACCTCAGGTGATGCGCCTGCCTTGGCCTTCCAAAGTCCTGGGATTACAGGCATGAACCACCATGCCTGGCAGCGACCTGTATCTTAATGCAGTTCTCTCTCGTTTTGAGACAGGATCTTGCTCTCCCACCCAGGTGGGATCACAGTGGCCCCTTAATGCATTTCTCTCTGACTTTATTTCACTGATGTTAACACAAGGCTTGACAGAAGGTAAAAAAAAAAAAAAAAAAAACTTCAAATGTTTGAGTGAAAAGCATCCACTAATAGTTCCACGAATCAACTTGCAGTCAATATGAGACCCGCAGTATTTAAAACTGAGGGGTTTCAGACAAAAGCACAATTTGCATTTAAGTTGGACTGTCTAGTTTTTAAAATGAGGTTATGGCCGGGCGCGGTGGCTCAAGCCTGTAATCCCAGCGCTTTGGGAGGCCGAGACGGGCGGATCACAAGGTCAGGAGATCGAGACCATCCTGGCTAACACGGTGAAACCTCGTCTCTACTAAAAATACCAAAAAAATAAATAAATAAAATAAAATAAAATAAAATGAGGTTATATCAATTTCATGATTTTTTTTCAAAAACAAAACAGCTTTATTAAAATATAATTCTCATCCCATGCAGTCCAGCTCTCTCAAGTGTGCATTTCAATGTCTTGTAGGATATTCACAGGGTTGTTCAACCTTCACCACAATCTGATTTTAGAACATTCTCATCACCCCAAAAGAAACCCTACGGCCATTAGTCAGGCTCCATTTTACCCGTAGTCCTCATTCTTTGGCAACCACGGATCTCCTTTCTGTCTCTAGAGATTTGCCTGTTCTGTACATGTCATAGAAATGGAATCATAGGATATGTGGTTTTTCTGGGATTGGCTTCTCACACTTAGCACGGTGTTTTCAAGGTTGATCCAGATGGTAGCATGCATCAGTCTTCATTCCTTTTTATTTCAAATAGTACTGCATTGTGTGAATATATCACCTGTTGCTGTTGGTCGTTTAGATAGCTTCCACTTTTTGGCTGTTATGAATAATACTGCTGTGAACATTTGGGTATATGTTTTTGGGTGAACCTTAGTTTTCATTTCTCTTGAGTACATACTTAGGAGTAGAATTCCTGGGTCACATGGTACCTGTGCTTAAAAATTTGAGAAACTGCCAAACTGTTTTTTCTTATGTATTTATTTTTATTAAAAAAGAGACAGGGTCTCACTATGTTGCCCTGGATGGTCTTGAACTCCTACGCCCAAGCCATCCTCCCGCCTCGGTCTCCCAAGGGTTGGGATTACAGGTGTGCACCATTGCACCCAGCCCCAAACTGTTTTTTAAAGCGGCTATAGCATTTCACGTTGCCACTGGCAGTGTGGAAGATTCTAATTTCTCCACATTCTCCTCAGTACTTACTGACCTTCTTTCTGATCTTAGCCATCCTAGTTGGTGTGAAGTGGTATTACATTGCAATTTTGGTTTACATTTCCTTGATGACTAATGAACTTAAGCATCTTTTTACATGCTTATTAGCCATTTGTATATCTTCCTGGGAGAAATATCTATTCAGATCCCTTGCCCATTTGAAAAATTGGATTGTTAGCCAGGCATTTTGGGAGGTTGAGGTGGGTGGATCACTTGAGGTCAGGAGTTTGAGACCAGCCTGGCTAACATGGTGAAACTCTATCTCCCGTAAAAATACAAAAATTAGTCAGGCATGGTGGCACGCACCTGTAATCCCAGCTACTCCAGAGGCTGAGGCAGGAGAATCACTTGAACCTGGGAGGCAGAGGCTGCAGTGAGCTGAGATCACACCACTTCACTCCAGCCTGGGCGACGGAGCGAGACTCAGTCTCAGAAAAAAAAAAAAAAAAAAAAAATTGGATGTTTATCTGTGTATTGCTGTCATAAGCATTCTTTCTAGATTCTGGAAACAAATCCCTTATCAGAGCTAATGATTTGCAAACATTTTCTCCCATTTTGTGCATTGTCTTTTTGCTTTCTTGATGGTATCATTTGCAGCACAAAAGTTTTAAATTTTCTGAATTCCAACGTATCTATCTTTCCATTTTGCTCCTGGTTTTGGTATCACATCTAAGAAATCAAGGTCATGAAGATTTATGCCTATATTTTCTTCTAAGAGTTTTATAGTTTTAGCTTTTACATTTAGCCTGTGATTTATTTTATGTTGATATTTGTATATAAAGTGAGGGAGGAGTCTAACTTTATTTTTGTGTGTGTGTAATCTTGAAATCACAAAAATAACTCGGACCCCTTTCTACTAATAGAATGCGCTGTCAGGTTGCATCTGGTGCCCTGGCCCATGTGCACCTCCCAGAGCACCTGAGGGCAAATGAGGTGGTACCTGAGATGTCATTTTGCAAGAGATGTGTGTGAAACTAAGAACTAAGCCACAGAGGGACCAGCTTTGGATCTGAACTGGCAGCATCCCTTTTGCAGCTGCCCATTCCTCTCCCGGGTAGTAAACTGGGGGCACCATTACACTGGGGGGCACTCTGGCCTTTTAAAAAAATATTGAAGGTGAAGTTGAGCCTTTGTGTTCTTGTCGTTGGCAGAACACTGCCTGGAAGACAGCCTACCTCCCGGGTGCTGTTCTGGGTGTCTCGCCTGCATGCCCACAGCATTTAGGGTACTCATGGCACTGCCCCACAGTCCCCTGGCTGCACATTCTCAACAGCCCCAACTCCGCTGGCCTCCCTCTTCCAGCGAGGAGGGTGGAGACAGCAAGGAGAGGATGGAGAGTGTGGGGGAGCAGTGTTGGGAGAGGGAAGCCAGTAGAGGAAGAAGATGGCAGGTGTGGAAGAGAGTGTGGAATAGGCAAGGATTTTCAAGGAGCAAAGCAGAGGGTAGAAGAGGCAGGTACAGGCAGACCCTGGACCTGTAATGCTCCTCTTCCTCCTTTCAGTGTCAGGCAAGACGACCAGACCACGGCACCTGTGCGCAGCCATGCTCTTCGCCACCAGGACTGCCCAAGCGGTGCTCATGTGTGTGTCGGGGGCAAATGGGGGCTCCCTGGGTGTGTGTCTTCCTTTCTGGCCCCGGCTTCCCCCTGGTGCCCCTGTGTCTCCCTCTTGCCCAGGTGGCCCTCATGCTGTGGGCATCCACCATGCTCCAGTTCTTCAGGGAGGCCCCCCACCAATCCTCACTGATTATCTGAGCAAGTCCTCTAAATCAGCTGTAGGTTATCCAAGCCAAGTGATGTATTTGCATTTTGGTTTATCAGGCTTCAAGGCTTTCACTTTGAAGGAACCAATGTAAGGGTCTGCAAGAGCCTCACTGGGTTGGGGAGGGAGGAACATAAGGTGGGAGAAGGGATATTTTCTCCTTGTTGCTCCAACTCACATAGGCCTTTCAGTCCCAGCACCTTGCTGTGAACCCAGATGGGCTAAGCGAGTCTGCCAGCCCCTGGGCAGTGGATCTTTCTGATGTGACCCCCCAGACTCCAGTTGCTGCCTTCATCACGAATCTGCCGCAACCCTCCTAGAGTTGAACGAGGACCCGGGACACTAGGGCTTCAGCCCTGCTGAGTCACAAGCCACCTGTGTGACCTTGGGAATTAACTTGCCACCACCAGGCCTCATCTGCTTGGACAACATGAGAGATTCAAACTGGACCCTTCCCCTTCCCCAGCCCCCAGTCTGATTCCCATGACATCATTTTCCAGGCAAAGCTGATTGCCCTTGATTCCGCATTGGGTATCCACAGCCAGTTCCTATTCCTGTGCGGATAGCTGTACCTTTCTCTTCCTCCATTGGCAGGGTCTCTGGGGCCTGCTCCCCTGTAACCCTTTAGATCTGTCAGGAGAGCCAGATGCTGGGCTCACATCTAGCTCAGCCTCTTACTAGCTCTGTGAAGTTGGGTAATTCATAAAACTTACCCTGCCTCAGTTTCCCCATCTTTAAAAGGGGGATGATAGAAGGCCCCTCCTAGGGTTGTTGTGTGGATTAAATGAGTTGATCTTAAAGCTCGATGAACGGTGCGCATGGTAAGGGTATACACATGAGTTCCCATGACCGCTACTGCCATGTTCTCTCTGTTCCCTGCCAATCCCTGTGTACTCTGGAGGTGTTGCAGAGAGTGTCCAATCACATTGCAGTCTTCTCCCTATACCCCCTTGTGAACCCGAGTTTCTAAAGATGGAGTCTGCTCTTTGTCACATCTCCTCTCTGATCTCCCTGGTCTCTGTCCTCCTCCCTGGGTCTTCAGTCCATACAGGGACATACAGAGGTCAGACCTGGGGCCTCAGTCTTGACAAGTCTCTGGCCCAGAAATCTGCTTATTTAAAACCAGTCCTTCCACACCTACACAACCACTCTTTAGCCCATAGTTTTAAAAACCTTGCATTGCAGACGGACACGGTGGCTTACACCTGTAATCCCAGCACTTCAGGAGGCAGAGGTGGGTGGCTTGCCTGAGCTTAGGAGTTTGAGACCCACCTGACCAACATGGTGAAACCCCATCTCTTCTAAAAGTACGAAATTCCCTGAGCCTGGTGGCATGTCCCTATAATCCCAGCTACTCAGGAGGCTGAGGCAGGAGAATTGCTTGAACCCGGGAGGTGGAGGTTGCAGTGAGGCGAGATTGCGCCGTTGCACTCCAGCCTGGGTGACAGAGCGAGACTCCATCTCAAAAACAAGCAAACAAAAGAACCCTTGCATTGCAGGTTATAGCTACACACGGTAGACCACGCAGTGAGGTTTCCCACAGTCTTTCTCTCTCCTCTGTTCTCCCCATTCTCCTCTGCCTACTCTTTTATTACATCTAAACTGTGGGATGGCAGATTATTTTAAATTATTTGTTTTGTATTAGCTTATAAATGATATATATTTGTAAATGTGGGGAACACAGAATATGAGATTAAATAGAAATAAAAATTGGTGTTTTATCTACTAATCCTACAAGGGGAAATACATTTACATACGAACAATGACATGATTTAATAGTTTAAAGAGATTTAGTTAATAGAGCATCTTAAGTGACAAGTTTTAAGAGAGAAGTTAAATGTGGTTATTTGACAATGATCGTAGTTTTAATCAATTTCACTTCGGTGATCTTTTATTTCTCGCATAGTGAACAAGTGTTCAACATACTCTCAGTCATTTCTACTTCTTGCATCACCTTCTCTCTGGACCAAAATGTTGCTAGGAAAATCAGTTTTGTTGTCAAATGCTGAATGAAGCAAATTTATAACAACATCTTCATTGCAAAACTTCTCAGAGCCTTTAATTGCTAATATAATTGCCTAAGAAGGCAAGACTGTGTGTGGCATTACCCAAACACGACTATGCAACAATCCTATATGAAAACAAAAAGAAAGAAGTATGTTTTAGCATCTTTCTAGGAGTCAGGGTTCCTTGGCATTCCATGTGGGAAACCCATTTTTATGTTAAGCCACCAAATGGTTCATTTCACATCCCAAAGCCAATAGCAGAGGCGTGGTACCATGTATGGTGTGGGGCTGAGTGGAGAGCAGCTTGTGGCTGTTACTGATCTCTGGGAAGCAAATCTAGGGTGAAATAGAACGCTGGATGTGGCCTGGAATGCAGGGGTTCCCATTAACTCGGCGAGTTTGGTTACTTACAGCTGAGGCCATTTCCCTGCCTATAAACCAAGGATAAGATCTGCCTCCCAGGGTTGTGAAGAATAAACATTACTTACGAAAGTGCTTAAATATAAATGCTCTCGACAAGTGATTTAAAGGAGTTGGTTAGTATAGGAACAGACCCCAAAATTGTAACCTTGCTAATATTGTGTTTTATCAACTTGACTTAGGCTTAGTGCCCCAGAATTCCCACACCTCTCCAACTGGGCACATCACAGCCTGGCCCGTGGACCTCCTGGTGAGGAGCAGAGAAGTGCCAGCTCTGCAGTGCCCAGCCCCTCCCCAGCCCACTCTGGGACCCACTCCCATTTGCACTGGGAGGCCGACTGCACCAGGACACTCCCTGCCGGGCCATGAGAGCTGCTGCTTGCCTGCACGGCCCATCAGAGTGGGTTGCTATAAAGCCTGGAGATCCCTCAGCATTCCCTCTCTCTGCACATATTCACTTCCCCTATGACCTTTTGCCCTGTGTCATAATGCAGCAGGAAAGCCCTCGTCAGAAGCCAGGGCCATGCCCTCGAACTTCTCAGCCTGCAGAACCATGAGCTAAATAAACCTCTTTTCTTTATAAAGTATCCAGTGGCAGGGTTTTTTTGTTTGTTTTTGTTTTTTTTTTTTTAAATAGCAACACAAAATGGACTAAGGCAGGGATTTTTAAGAAACAAAAGTGACTGCTTTTGCTATAAGCAGGCATTTAAGTTCAGCATGTGGAGCAGCTTTAGTGACGGCAAAACTGTTGGAGGCAGGGAAATAAGTCCCTTGGCTGGCAGTGCGAATCTTTGCTGGCCTGGTCCCTCTAGCACCAAGACTGTTCTTGACTCCACCAAAGAACCAAGGGTGAATCCTAGAACTGTAGGCTATATCTGATCCCACAGCATCACTCTTCCTGCATCTAGAGAGTTCCCTGCACATTCCTATAGGTAGAATGTGTACATAAACAATGACAGGTGCAGACAGGCGAGCCCACTAATTATCACCATCTGGATGAATAGACTGAAGTAAAAAAAAAAAAAAAAAAAAACCTATGTGATGGAATTTTCTCCTCTTTGTTTTCTTATTTCTGGTGGCTTAAATATTGTGTTTGGTTTAAATACAGACATGATCCGACCACAAACATTATGGGCGGAAAAGCCAACACAGCCGACTCCATAGAGAGACTGTTGCTTTCAGGTATGAAATAAAAATAGTGTTTGCTGCATCTCCAGGTGTTCCTGTCTCTTCTTGGCACGTGTCACCTCACTCCTCCGTAGGACTTCTCTGGCTAGTTTACTCCCATTTCAGAGAGGAGTAATTGGCAGAGGAGAGTTTAAAAGGCTCAAGGTCACAGCCAATAAGTGACAAAGTTGGGAAGAAAACCCACATGGCACATATTAGCTACAAGCAGGTCTAGCCTTGGTTCCTGAACCCAGAGGCAGGACTGGGAAGAAGGACTGGGTTCATGGCCCCCTAAATAAAGGAAGTGTGAAGGGAAGTCTGGGCCACTGGGCTAGTCTTTGTTCTGATGATGAAGAAGGAGCATTTGAAAGGTAATCATCTGTGCCAAGTGCGTTCCACTCCTGTGCTGTGTCTCCTGGCCCTTGGATACTAGGTGTCTCTGCCCTCGTGGCTAACAGGTGGGAGAGAAAGTGCTGAGTTCAGCTGCCAGGACACCCTGGGGACAAGTGTCCCTGATCCACGGGACCCCTTCAGCATTTGGGAAGATGAGATTTTCATCTTGAACATCTGGTGTTGGCAGATTGGCAGGCTTTACACTGTATCTCTGGGGGTCTGCACCTGGCCTCTCCCAGGGTCTGGAAGATGGTGGAGGTGAGACCGACCTCATCCTTGGGAAGTAAGTGAGTGTCAGTGGCCTGCTTGCCTCTTTTTTTTTTTTTTGCAGCCTGGGATGAGAACCAGGGCTGGTGCAGCTGTGGGGTGCTGGCAATGCCATTCTTGTCTACTAAGCACTGTGGATGCCATTGTTATCCACAGGGCACTGTGGCACTTGGAGATGAAACAGATGAAGTCCCTGCCTCCCCCGTCGAACTTCCCAGGGTAATGCTGGGCTGGAGGACACAGGGTCTGGGCCTGCTCAGGCAGGTTTTGTGGGAGCAGAGAGCAGAAAGGTCCTTTTGCTGCTGGGGGGACATGGCTGAGGCAAGGTAAGGCAGAGGTGAGGCAGAGGCAATGGGCCTCTCTAGGCCTCTAGAACCAGACTCTGCAATGTCTGGAGCATGGTACCCCCCCACCCCAGGTGACTTATGGAATCTCTTTAGCTTCTTTTACATCTCTGTGACTTTTGCAGGGTTCAGATGGCATAAAGCTGTTGGACTGGCCAATTTCTTGGAGTCTCTTTTTTTCTGTGGGCAGGGTTGGCACCAGGTAACTCCCTATGAAAGCAGAAGCATCTCTTCTGCCACTGGTCTCTTTCGAGGTCAGGTCTTGGAGCCTTGTTAAAGGGCAAATGCCATCTGGCAATGTTATTATTTGTAATGCCTTAGTTCCTCTACAAAGTGAATTTGCTACTTCCCTACCAGGACCCTGGGAGGACGAGACTTGGGACAGGTCCTGTGTTAGTGAGATGGGAGGTGGAGGAAAGGGAGCCGGGAAAGTACCCTGGCCATGTGCCCTGTTCCTAGTGGAGAAAGGGAATTTGCTAGAGGACCTGGACAGATGGTCAGCTGGTCTGGAAGAGTCCTCACACCTTGTGGGTAGTTCCCAGTGTCTGCCCTTTGCGGGGACCAGGTCGCTGTGCCTATACCTTCTTACTCACCCCTACACCAAGGCCTGTTGGGCAGGATCCCTGCCACTCCTCACCCCTGCCTCCTGTGCACCATCTCTTGCCACGTCTGCCTCAGTCACCAACCCTAGCCTCTGTGCCTGAAGCCCTGCTCTCTACAGTTGTGACCCTCCTAGGATATGGGAAAGTGGACGCAAGGCTCGAGCAGCCAAGGAACTCTGGGGTCTTCATTTGTAAACATAGGTGGCTTTGCCCCTCATCTTCACCTTGGGATGTGGCAACAAAGGCTCATTGATCTCTCTCTACTTTTCTCCTCCATAGAAGAAATCAGACAGGATGTAAGGATGAGGCTGGGCACAATGACTTATGCCTATAGTCCCAGCTGCTTGGTAGGCTGAGGTGGTAGGATCACTTGAGTCTAGGAATTTGAGGTGAGCCTGGACAACATAGCATGACCCCATTTCTAAAAAAAAAGAGAGAGAGAGAGAGAAATGTGAGGATAGAACTAATTTCCCTCACCCCCACCCTGCATATTGTAAAGGACAGAGGAACTGGCCACCAATGTTCCTGCCAGCATGAGTCCTTGGGCCTTATCATGACATGTGGGCCAAAGAGGAATTTGAGTGTCAGAAATGTGTAGATTTTGTAAATTTGGTTAGTTGTTAGTTACCTCTTCTGACATAACAAACAGGGTAAGCCAGGCAGTTGGAAGAAAAGGCATTTTAAAATAAGGGAAGATGCCACTGTCTGTTGAACTAGGGTTGCAATACACAGAAAGGAACAGATCGGCTCTTGCATTGAAGCAGATGGGATTCTGGGCTAAGCCCAGAATTGGGGTGAATCTCTGCATAAGTAAGTGTACCAGTGGTGAAGGCAGAAGGACAAGCCACAGCACCCCCGGTGGAAACTGCCATCTCATTAGATGCCAGCCATGGGGAAGACAAGCATGCAGTCACCCCAGGTCCCTCTCCTGGTCCTGAGACAAGAAGCTTGCACTTTCGAAAGGACCAGTCAGAGTTAGGAATGTAGTGGGTGGCTGTAGGGTGCTGCAGAGTTGAGCTGCACCCCCAGTACACCATAGAGGCCAAGTGTAATGAAGAAACTAAGCTTACCCCTAGAGAGGTCTGGTCTTTGCCTTCTGCTACTGGGAGGTGACCCCTAGGCCCTTGGGATGTCCTGCCCAGTAAGAGTGTCTTTGTTACATGGGCACCTTGGCCACACTGGACAATGTGACTTATGCTGGGGGCTTTGGGCCAGCTGGTATCCACTTGACCTCTGGAGGGGTTAGAGATTAAAAATCAGCCACATAGGAGGTCAACCATGGAGCCCCAATAAAAACTCTGGACGCCAAGGCTCAGGTGAGGTTGGTAGTACTCCATACATATGTCACATACTGTTGCTTGGAGCAGTTAACACCATGCATGACTCCATGGGGAGAGGGTGATTGGAGCCTCCAGTGTGGAATTCTCCTGGAATCTTCCTTATGGCATCTTCCCTTGGCTAATTTTAATCTGTATCCTGTAGCTGTAATAAACCATAACTGTGAACATAACAGCTTTTAGTGAGTTCCATGAGTCTGTCTAGTAAACTATCAAACCTATGGGTAGTCTTGAGAACCCCTCAACCCTTGCAGTTGGCGTCAGAATCAAGGGTGATCTTGCGGATGACTGAGATGCCTGTTTCTTCAATTACACAGGTGGGTAGAATCATTTACCACCTGAACGCCTTTTTAATGCTGACTTATCTGATGAAGCTAACTGACCATGAACAGAGAAACTAGACTGAACATGAGAATCTAGGAAACAGTGCTTGGGACACAGACTTTTAGCAGCAGGCATCACAGAAGCTCCCCATGTGATGGGCCTTGGGAGCCTCCAGTGTGGTAACTACCTAAGCAAGCTGGGCTCTGGTGGAAGAACTCACTGCTCCCAGGATGAAGAGAAATCCTAAGTGAAATATGCAAGTTATGATGACCACAGTAGGTTCTTGTTTGAGGGGGGACTGATTTCCCTGTTGAAATGGGCACAGCATCTGGGTGGAATAGGGGTGGAAAGATGGGTTGGTAACAGGGAGTCAGAGAAGGAACAGATGATGAGTCAGAAGCCTAGGATTTTGATCCTAATATTGCTGCAAACTGGTCATGACCTTGGGGAGGTTAATGATATTGTGGGTCTCCTTATTTGGTGCCTTGAATGTGGGAGCCCATATAGTTGATGGGGCTATGGGGATATATTCAAGTAGGATCATGGAAGAGAATGTACAATTGGGTACCTTCTCTGCCAAAGGCATGCTGGGACTTGACTTAATGGAATAATCAGGGTTTTCCAAATAAAAAACATAATTTTGTTGCATTTTTTTTTCCTTGAGACAGGATCTTGCTCTGTCACCCAGGCTGGAGTGTAGTGGCACAATCATGGCTCACTGCAGCCTAGACCTCCCAGGCTCAAGAGATCCTTTTGCCTCAGCCTCCCTAATAGCTGGGACCACAGGCACTCACATACAACTAATTTTTTTTTAATTTTTGTAGAGATGAGATCTTGCTATGTTGCCCCGGCTGATCTCCTGGCCTCCAGCAATCTTCCCATCTCAGCCTCCTAAGTGCTGGGATTATAGGCATGAGAAACTGTGTCTGGCCCAATTTTGTTGCATCCTTGAGGCAAAATTTCTCCTTCTTCAAGAAACCTCAGTCTTTGCTACTAAGGCCTTCAACTGATTGGAGGGGGCTCCCCCACATCATGGAGGGTAGTCTGTTTTTGGTCAAAGTCTACTGAATTAAATTTAATCACATTTAGAAAATTATTTAAAAATCATAAAAATTCACAGCAACATTCAGAGTGGTGTTTGACCAAACAGCTGGGCACCATAACCTAGGCAGGTTGACACGTGAAATCCACCATCACACTCTTTCATTTAATGCCCACAGCAACAATGCAAAGCTGGCAGCATTAGGAATCCGCAGTGCCGAGGCTGGATCTGAGGCGGCTATGGCTTCATCTTCTCATGGTACCATGCTGTATCTTGTAGATGATCCTGAAGATTTCACAACAGGGAGACTTCAACTCTTTGTGACTCTCTTTTTCCCCCTGCAACTATCTTTATTATGGTTGACTCAACATAAGATGCTATCATAATCAGCAGAATTATAAAATTGCACCGGAGGTACCAAAATAGGCCATTTACCATGGATAATGACCCTCACATCATCAAACGTTAAAAATACACATGAAAGTTGTACAGTCTAGACATTTATAAAATACATAGCTAAAAAGAAGATATGGGGTTGCCTCTTTGGGAGGCTGAGGCCGGCAGATTACTTGGGCTCAGGAGTTTGAGACCAGCCTGGGCAACATGGCAAAACCCTGTCTGGACAAAAAAATTACACAAATTAGCCAGGCGTGGTGACATGTGCCTGTAGTTCCAGCTACTTGGGGGGTTGAGGTGGGAGGATCGCTTGAACCCAAGAAGTCAAGGCGGCAGCGAGGTGGGACCACACCACTGTATTCCAGCTTGGGTGACAGGTAAGACTCTGTCTCCAAAAAAATAAAAAAAAGATATGGGGTTCCACAAGGAGGATTATATTACACAGTTAATACATGCAAATTAAAGAGCCATCCATGGAGAAGCCACAATGGCACAAAACTTTTTTTAAAGCAACCACAGATTCTATTTTTTCTAGTGTTCCTACCACGAAAGAACTCCCAGTGTTGACCCCACCTCCCTTTTTGTTCCTTTGCTTCTTTTTAACAGTCAGTGTAACGACGACAAGTCCTTGCATGGGCAAGTGACACACAGGTGGCCAAGGTGGCCACAGCCACACCTGAAGATACATTTTCATCACTCCAATACCCCCTTTTCAAAGCAAGGTCATGATCTGCCAGTAGCCATAGCCTTGGCATTGTGTCTCACTCTGACACTTACCAGCTACTTTGTAACCTCTAAGTTTGAATCTCTGCTGAATGGTTCCGGGAAAGCCACCATTCCCTTAACAAAGTCTAGAAGACATTTGTGAGGTACCAGGCATTGGTAAGGACTGAGGCTAAATATGACTGAGACACAGACCTGTTTGAGTTGCTCGGTGTAGCCAATCTTGAGAAGATTATGGTACAATGAGCAAATGTTTGGAAAGTGCTTTTCATATTGTGAAATGTAAGCTCTAAGTTTTCACACGTTCATTGTAGACACTGATTGTGCACACTTCCCATGAGCCGATGAAAATGATATAGTTGGCTTCATTGTCACCGTGGTAGTGACTACACATTGTGTTATTGTCAGCATTTATTTGCTTAAAGTTTTAAGAGGTATACTAATTGCTTAACCACTTGTAAAATCTAAGGAAACTCAGAAGAAATGCTAATGAAAAATGTGAACTGAGACTCCACAAAGATTTTCACCAAAGAAAGGAAAGAAAGATTAGGAATGAGGGGGTGTCATTAGGCAGGATTGATTTTTTTAATGCCAGATGCTAAAAATCAAACTTTTACGAGTGGGGAGAAACACGGTGTGGAAAATGCTGCGACTGTGAACCTGAAGACTCCTCTCATGCCCCCATAACTCGTATTCCACTTGGGAAAATGCGTTTTTCTAGGAAGATAAGTTCTGTAGTTCAGTCATCCCATGATTGGAGAGGGAAGGGGGCAAATTTCTGCCATCCATTCATCACCTGTAGTGTCACAGATGATTCGTTCTCAGGAAAGTTATATTTGGGCCCAAGGGTTGAAATCAGAAAAATAATGTTTTCACCCTGAAATGTATGAATAAATAAAACATATATTTTGCCCACATAAAAGGATTATTATTCCTTGACCAGTGATTTTAAAGATACACCGATGGCAAGAAAATTAGTTTTCTCACTTCACATAGGCTCTAAAATAAAAGTGACCTGGAATTAAAACAAACAAACAAACAACCCGAATGGTACCCTGGAAGCCTAAATTTTGGCCTAGGAAGAGATCAAGGACAGTCTTTGTTCAGATGTCTTTTTAGCAACTATTTAGCATTCATATCCCCAATACTCTCCAAAAAGCTAGTTAAGTCTATTCCCTTTAGTTTAAAAAAAGTCTGTAACTGAGCTTTTAAAAAAAATATTTAAAGTTAAGAACCAAAATAGACTATGGACAAATAAGTTTTTGTTCATGTTCTGCCCCTACTTCTTTTTTCTGGGCCTCAGTTTCTTTATCTGTAAAATGGAGAGGTTGGAAATGTGTAGGTTTAATCTCTTCCTGTTCCTTCCAGATTCCCGAAATCACAGATTCCTCACATCATGACCTTTCCCCAGTGCCACTTAGATTGCTCAGGCCAGCGAAGCTGGGGAAATCACAGTTCATTTCATGAGCTCTGCCTGGAACCAAAGCTTTTTACTCTCCTTCCTCTCAGCAGGCCCTGGCTGTGCCCAGACTAGTGTGGGCAGGGATGGTAGGCAGGATTCTGGGGTCAGGCAGGGTCCAAGGACTTACCTTCATCCCTGGGAAGTGCCTCAGAGACAAACATTTGGTGAGGAGGCAGGGGGATGTGTGGGAAAGGGGTTGCTATGGCAACCCCTGAAATGTGCAGGCTCCAGACCAGTTGCCTGCCCCCTCTGGCCTGGTGCTGCTCCTAGAGGTCTTTTCGGATGGGAGGGGAACAAATGTTGGGAGTTACATGGGGATCTGAGTGCATTCCCAGAAATCCTCCTGCAGCCCCCAGCCTCACTACGGCTTCCAGAGGGGGGATCCAGCGCCAAGACACCATATAGCACATGCAAGCATGCTGCAGCCAAGAAACGGCTTCTCTGTGCCTCGCAGTCTGTCTACAAGGCCCAACTCGAAGCCCACCTGCTCCCTTCCTCTGGGCCCCTCAGTATGTTTGTCAGCACTGATGTGCATTATTTGTGTGTAAGTATTCATAAGATTTCTCAGCTGTTGAAGCCTGAACGTCAACAGAGTAGTTAGCCTCGGTATAAACTGTTTACATGGTAAGTCACGTGTTTAACTATGCATCAGTAGCATCAGAAGAAATTGCTGGAGGGGGCAGAGAGATCTGTGCTCCTGCATAAGCTATGGATAAACGAGGGGAGGGGAGGTCAGTGTGGGACTCACCCAGAGAAGCCAGGGAGCTGAAGGAGAGAGAGAGAAAGTGGGAGGGAGTGGAGAGAAGGGAAGGGAAGAGGGGGAAGAAAGAGGGTGTGTGGAGAGAGGGAGAGGAGGGAGAGAGAGTGAGACTGAATCGTGAGATAAAAGATTAGCTGATGCTTTGGAAAGGAGGTAAGAAAATTAGCGGCAAAGACAGGTACAATTTAATTAGGCAAAAATTACATGTAAACAACACTTCCTAGCTACAGGAAGGAAACGATTTTGGTTTCAGTTCCTGAGCACTGGGGTCTCCAGGTCTCCTGTGCAGGGCGGGCTCTCTGCGTTTTTCTCTGAAGCCCCTTGCAGACCCTGTCTGCTGCTGTCTGCAGTGGCTGGGGGGAACTGTAATCCGCTTGAAATTCATGAACAAGTCCTCAGAATGGCCTCAACTGCTCCCTTTACTCTTCAACCACAAGCCTGTTCCTGCTGAAAAGATTTCTATTCTCTCAGCCTCTCTGCTGCCATGGAGCTGTCAATGCCAGCAGCTGTTGGGCCAGGGTATTCGTACACATGTGAGTTCATCACAGTTTGGTGCGTGCGTGGCCGAGCTGGTGCCAGCTTGGTTCGTCTTCTTCCATTCTGTTCCTTCGGCTTTTTTCTCAGACTCCCTTGCTTGGAAGAAAGTTCTGGCAAGAGCCTATACGTATGATATGAAAACAAGATTCTGTGTATGCTATATATAGTTGTGCACAGGTGTTACATAAGAAATTCATGTGCTATGGGTGTGAAACATGGTCAGAAGACCCAGATGCATAAATCTATTTATTCACAGCCACATGCATTTGTTTGCAAGTAACCTGGTGGTCCCGGTCCTGGTCTAGAGAATTACTTAGGACCATTCAAAATGAACCATACTTGTCAACATGTTCGAAAAGCCAATTAATGAAAAAAGAAAATGTCAAGTTGCTTCCAAATCAATCTAAGTAATATTTTTTAAAAATGTTCCCAATGAAAGTTATTTATGAGACAGTTCCTATCATTTTACACACAGAAAGCTTTAATGGCTGTTGTCTGTGGGGGAAAAAATTCAGATTCTGGCTGGTCATTCAGGGTGCTCCACTGTCTGCACCTAGGATTATTCATCTTTAAGGCTATGTTTGCCCCTGCTCCTGCCACAGAGCTTATTTTTTATTGTATCTTTTGACCATGTAAAAACATCAGTTTCTTGGACGCATATCATTGACCAGTTTGCAGATGGGCCAAGGCTGAGAGGGATAATGAACTTATTTATTCAACTAATGTTGAACACCTAGGCTGAGCTGGGCATGCAGCAGGGAAGGAAACAAAGCCCCCCTGTTCTCATGGAAAGCTTGTGTGCTAGTGGGGAGACAGACCCATGTTCTGGAGGGGTAAGTGTTATGGAGAACCATCCTGACTGCAGAAAGGTGGCCTCTCCAAGAAGGTGGTCTGTGAGAGGAGACCTGTATAAAATGAAGGGGAGCATCTGCTGAGATTCAGGAGACGGGTGTTTTTGGGCAATAAGAGCAGCAGATGCAAAGTCTCAGAGGCAGGAGTATGCTGAGAATATTTGTGCAGCAGCAAGGAAGCCACATGTGGCTGGGGTGGAGTGAGTGAGGGCAAGAATGGGGGGAGGCAAGGGCAGGGAGGCAGCTAAGGCCAGATTGTGCAGAGCGTTCTGGCCATGGTCATGATTTGGGATTTTACTCTGAGTGACATAGGATGCCACTGGCCGGTTTTGAGCAGACGAGAGGTGTGATTGACTGTGTCTCATGTGATGACTCTGGTTGCCGCCTGCAGAGAAGGCTACTGTGAGGGTCAAGGGCAAAAGCTGGGAGACCAGTTAGGCAGTTATTCTAATAATCTAGATTAGGACTGCGATGGTTTAGACTAGCTGAGTGATAGAGGTGGTGAAAATAGTAGGATTCCGATGATACTTCGCAGGTAGAGTTGCAAGAATCTGTTATGGAATCAGATATGGAATGGAGAGGGGAGTCAGTAATTCTAAGAATTCTGGACTAAGCAATCAGGAACATTGGGACTAGAACCATTATTTATTGAGATGGGGAGTAGTCTGGGGAGGGGTGGAAAACCAAGGGTTCTATTTAAATAGGTTTAAATGAGGCCATCCATTGTGCTATGAAGATATTTAATAGGCAATTGTATTTATGAGTCTGAAATTCTGGGGAGAAGTTAGGACTTGAGAAATCATGTTGGGAGCTGTTCAGATGACTTTAGAGAGTGGGGGTAGGTAAAGAAGGGAGGAAGTCCAAGGATCCAGCAAAGAGTGAGAAGGAATGGCAAACAGAACAGGAGGAAACCGAGAGAGGGGGTCTTCCTCTGAAGACAATGAAAGAAAGCATACCTGGGAGGAGGGAAAGACCGACTCTGTCATTCTGTCATGTCATCACAGGAGGTCACTGATGGCAGTTTCAGTTGAGTGGCCCAATTGAAAGCCTGATTATAGTGGGTATTATGGATTGAAAATTGTATCCCCCAGAATTTATGGGTTGAAGCCCTGACTTCCACGTGATGGTATTTGGAGATGAGGGCTTTGTGTGCTGCTCCCACTGCTGCCTACACAAGTGGAGGAAAGGCCACGTGAAGATACAGAGAGAAGGTGACTGTCTGCAAGCCGGGAACAGAGCCCTCACCAGAAATTGAATGTGCTGGCACCATGACCTGAACTTGCAGCCTTCAGAACTGTGAGACAATAAATGTTTGCTGTTTAAGCTGCCCAGTCTGTGGTACTTTTTATGGCAGACTGAGGAGACTAATATGGTGGGCTAGGAGACAATGGAATAAAAGTGGCAACAGCTGGAATTAACAGATTTTGCTAGAAGAGTGTGATCAGGAGAGTTAGGAGAAAACATTGCTATATTCAGAATTTTGGCTTAGAAAGTTCCTAACGATTATGATCAGTTTAGTGGGAATCCACATGTTTGTTTGCTTGTTGGTTTGTTTTGAGGCAGAGTCTCATTCTATTGTCCAGGCTGGAATGCAGTGGCGTGACCATGGCTCACTGCAACCTGCATCTCCCAGGCTCAAGTCATCTTCCCATCTCAGCTTCCTGAGTTGCAGGGACCACAGGCACATGCCACAATGCGTGGCTAATTTTTTAATTTTTTTGTAGAGATGAGGTCTCGCTATGTTGCCAGGGCTTGTCTTGAACTCCTAGGCTCAAGCAATTCTCCTGCCATGGCCTCCCAAAGTGCTGGGATTATAGGTGCACCATTGCACTTAGCCCCACATGTAGGTTTAAATGGTAAAGTTTTTATGTGCAGGATTTGAAAGATGTGACTTCACAGAGTTCATGAGAAAAGGCCTGGGATTTATGGCCCTTCATGCAATATGAACAATTGCACAACGAGGATGTCAGAAAGGCCACGTGGACCCTGGCTTTGGCTCCTGGAAGAAGCAGAGCATCTGGAGCAGTGGAATTACAGTGTCCCTAAGGGTCACCCTGCTGGAACATGATGAGTATGTTACTATGCTGAGCCCTATGCTTATAAAAGAGAAGGGTAAACCAGAGCACCTTTGGAGAAATTTTCCAATAGTAAAAATCTACTGAAGAATGAAAGGTGTTCAGCTTGGAGAAGACCCAGGAGGGAGAGATCTGTCTTCAACCGTTTGAAGCTTGTCACATGGAAGAGAGCTCATACTTGCTTTTACAAATTGAGTATAGAAGGTAAGGGAGAAGTGTTTCAGTTATCTATTTCTGGGTGATGAACTGCCCTGGAAATGGAGTGTCACAATTTTGTAGGTTGGCTAAGTGGTACTTCTGCTGGTTTTGTTTTACCTGGGCTGACATGACTACACTCCCATTGTGATTGGCAAGGCTCTGGGCTCAGTTGAGTCCCTTGAACCATGAGGCCTTTCATTCTCAAGGAGGAAAATTTGGGCTTCTTTTGAATGGTGATGGCTGTGAGCCAAGAGTCTAAGCCCCCAAAACAGGACTTATCAAGCCTCTGCTTGCATCATGTTTGTTCCATTAGCTAAAATGAGTTGTATGGGCAAGCCTGTTGGTCAAGGTTGCAGACAACAGAAAGTTATTGATTCCACAGATGTGATTCAGTGGGGACCATTAGTGTAAAATCTACCATTGAGATATTTCAACTCAATATAAGAGAGAACTTTTAAGCAACTATAGCCATGCAATTAGCTACCTTGCGGAATAGTTGGTTCCCTGGTAGTAGAGATATCCCAACTTGAATTCATGTGTTCATTCTGCCACTCATTTAAGCATTTTATTAAATACCTATGTTGTGTGAGACACTGGGTTGGTTACCTACTATGGAGAATAAAAGATGGCTAGAATAAGGTCTGTGAACTTATGACTTTTACAGACCACTGAGAAAAATGGGGGTGAGGGAAGGAGTTATTGAGAGAGACTTGTAGGTAAAGTGCAGTGGGAGAGCAGAGAAGAGAGAGAACTTCTAGATGGAGTCGGGGTATGGAAAATAGAGGTGGTCACTAACATCTTTACAGAAGAGATAATTTAGCAGAGGAAAGGGAAATCAACTAATTCCCAATGAGCTCTACTGTGTGCCAGGCACAGTTCCAAGCTCTGTATGAATGTTTCACCCTTTAATCTTTATGACAACTGCATCATTCCCATTTAACAAGTGAGGACACTGGATCTCAGTATGTTTACACAAGAATTGTCAGACCTAGAACTTAAGTCTTGCTCTGGCTGGTCCATGGTATATTCCTTGCAGGAAGCAAGGCTGTCTCCATAACATTACCATCTGCATTACAATTAAAAAATTCAAAAGTACTTCATATACAAAAGCTCATCCAAGTTGGTTTTTACAGTATGAGGAAACTGTTATCCTCATTTTATAACTGAAGAAACTGAAACTCAGAGATGTTGATTCAGACAGAGAGGGGGCTTTTGTGTTAACTCTTCTCTCTGCCTGGAATGCTGTTTTCCACAACTACGTGGTTGGCTCCCTCCTGTGATTCAGATCTCAGCTTGAATGTCACCTGCTCAGAGAAGTCTTCCCTGATCACCAAGCCCAATATGGCTCCCAAGTCTTTGACTCTCACGTCATCCTATTTAAATTCTTTGTGTAGCACTTGTTACTGTTTAGATGATCTGTTTTTTTCTTTTCTTTTTTAAATTTCCTCAATTGATGATTGCCAATTTCCCCAGCTAGAAAGTGAACTTCATTAGTAAAATATTTCAGTTTTTTTTGTTTTTCAATGCTCAGCTTGATTGTAATTCCACAAATCAGATATGCATGTTATACTTTATGTAGTCATATTTCTTTTTATTTTCACACATTTACTATTTATATTGCTTAATAGTCATTCTTATATTTCACCATTTTTTCTAGTATCATTTTTCCTCTTCCTAAGGTACATATTTTAGTTCAGATATTCCTTTAGTGGAGGATTGTTGTGATGAACTTTTTGTATGTCTGAGAATAGCTTCATTTTTCCTTTTTTCTTGAAATATAGTTTCCATGCATATATTTAATACAGTTCTCAGTTGGCAGTGATATTCTTTTTTCTTTCTTTCTTTCTTTTTTTTTATTGAGAGGGACTCTCGCTCTGTCACCCATGCTGGAGTGCAGTGGTGTTATCTCAGCTCACTGTAACCTCCGCCTCCTGGGTTCAAGCTATTCTCCTGCCTCAGCCTCCCCAGTAACTGGGAATATAGGCACGTGCCACCACCCCCCAGGTAATTTTTTTTTTGTATTTTTAGTAGAGACAGGGTTTCACCATGTTGGCCAGGATGGTCTCCATCTCCTGACCTCATGATCTTCCCACCTCGGCCTTCCAAAGTGCTGGGATTACCGGCGTGAGCCATCATGCCCGGCTGACAGTGATTTTCTCTTAGCGTTTTGAAGATGCCATTTTACTATTTTCTAGCTTTCATTGTTGCTGTGGAGGTCAGCTGTCAGTCTAATCTTTGTAATCTCGATTCCTTGAGTAGTGCTTTCCCCTCTTCTTTAAAAAACTCCCTGGCTGTTTCTAGGATCTTCTTTTTGACTTTGGTTTTCTGCAATTTTATTATGA
Source organism: Rhinopithecus roxellana (assembly GCF_007565055.1). NCBI lineage: Eukaryota > Metazoa > Chordata > Mammalia > Primates > Cercopithecidae > Rhinopithecus > Rhinopithecus roxellana. Next base: position 60,543,264 of record NC_044554.1, read on the forward strand.
TGTGTCTTGCTTGGAATTGGTTGGATTCCCTGAAACTGAGAAGCAGTGTTGATAGGTTTGGCTGTGTCCCCACCCAAATCTCACCTTGAATTATAATGATCCCCACATGTCAAGGGTGGGGCCAGGTGGAGATAATTGAATCATGGGCGTGGTTTCCCTCATACTGTTCTTGTGGTAGTGAATAAGTCTCACAAGAACTGATGGTTTTATAAATGGAAGTTTTCCTGCACAGATTCTCCCTTACCTTCTACCATTGTAAGATGTGTCTTACTTCCCCTTTGCTTTCCACCATGATCATAAGGCCTCCCCAGCCATGTAGAACTGTGAGTCAATTAAACCTCTTTTCTTTATAAATTACTCAGTCCTGGGTATGTTTTTATTAGCAGCATGAGCACAATCTAATACAGACATCAACTCTGAAAAATTCGAAGCCATTATTTTTTCAAATATTTCTTCTTCCTTTTTCTCTCTATTTGCATCTTCTGGGACCCCAATTATACTTGTGTTGCATCTTCTCATTCTTTCTTTCCTGTCTTTTTATCCCTTATTTATATTTTTCACCTTTTTTTCCCTGGTGCATTCTGGGTAATTTTCCAGCTATATCTTCCAGTTTGCCAGATATACTTTTGCTGTGTCTAATGTGTGTTTAACCCATCCAATGAGTTTTGAATTTAATTTATTATGATTTCACTTTAAGGAGTTATATTTGGTTCTTAAAACTATTTGGTTTGACTTTGATAATCTCTTGCTCCTTTGTAATATTATAAATTCCCTTTTATTTCTTTAACTATATGAAACTTATTTAAAATTCTTTATCTGATAATTCAATACTTGTAGGCTCTATGGGTCTGATTCTGCAATTTATTGTTTCTGCTGATTCTTACTCATGTTGGCTTGTTCCCATGCATGTAGGGATTTGCTCTTTATTTGTAAAAATTACAAGAGGTCTAAGTTGAGGGTTCATTCCTCCAGAGAGGATTTGTGTCATTTTTGCTAGATGCTTAGAGCACTATCTATCTGGGAACACTTTAAACTACGTTTGGAGTTTTTAATTTTTACCTTCTGGACCCACAGGTGGTATGAATTCCAGCCTTGAAACCTTATAAATATTAGCTTGTGGTAGGAAATATTAGGTAAGATGTTTTTCTCCCTGCCACCTTCCTACTCTAAGGGCCAAGGCTGAGTCAGAAAAATCCTTTTTTGTAGGGCCGCTGAGGTGTCATTTCATGGGCATTCCTGCCAATAAAAGTCCCATTCTACTCAGGTCCTAGGATTTTTCTCCAGCCTCATATGTGTCTCTTATGTGTCATATATGCTTCTCGGCCATTAGGAAATCCAAGGATTTCCTAAAGGAAAATGCTTCTGTAGCTTACTTATCCCCATTGAATTTTATTTCCTTATAGTTATTTCCTCTGATTGTTTTCCTTATTCTCCTGCTAACTCAGCCATGATCTAAAAATATGTTTTATGTTTTAGCCAGTATTTTGATGTTCTATACTGGGAAGGTGCTCTCTCCTTATTTAGTTCAACATATTGCCAGAAGCAAAAGCACCTATTCTTATTCCACACCACACTGCTTTGCCTTCAAGCCCAACGAACCAAACACATTCAGAGATGTGGCTGAAAGTCATTTTTGTAGTGAGTAGTGTTACCAGCATCCTGTTCCCCTGTTGTTAGAATTTTCCTCTTTCTCCTAGCCCCTCTAACAGTAAAGAAAATCAAGAGTCTTGGTGTCAAATGAAGGGCCAATATAGCTGGATCATGATGAGAAATGAGAAAAGAGAAATGAGAATAAGTTTGATATGTAGATTGGAATCAGATTGTGAAAGACTATTTGGGGGGCACTGGTTTTTATTCTGAGTCAGCTGGGAAGCCAGTGAAGGGTATTAAACAGGAGAGGGATGTGAACTAATTTTATTTAAAAAATACAAATGTGGATGACAAATTCTTAAAGAGCAGAAGTGGGAAAGGGAGACAGGTTAGAAGGCAACTGCAGGAGTGCAGATAAGAAAAGAAGTAGGTTGAGGTAGCATGGTAATCATGAGATGCAAAAATGTAGATGGGTTCATTATCTGTTGTTGTGTAACTAATTACCCCCAAATTTAGCAGCTTAAAACAATAAACACTTGTATCTCACAGTTTCTGAGGACTAAAAATCTAGGAGCAACTTAACTGGGTGTTTCTCAATCACTGTCTCTTATGATGTTGAATTGAATCATTGGCTGGGGCTGCAACCATCTCAAGGTTAAACTGGACTGAAGAATTCACTTCCAAGCTCACTTGTGTGATTATTGGAAGGCTCATTTCCTTGCTGGCTGTTGGCCAGAGGCTTTCATTCCCTGTCACGTGAGCAATCTTTTCATAATCTAATCTCTAAGTGAGATGCCATCAACTCGGCCACATGTTATTGGTCATGCAATTCAAACCCTTGTACAATGTGGGAGGGGACTACATGTGGCTATCAGGAAGCAGGGCTCTTTGGGGGCCATCTTGAGGCTGCCTACCATAATGAATATGAAATCTACTTTGGTTGTAGAACAAACAAGACTTTACTCATGAATTTGTTGTGGAATATGAGGAAAAGGGAGGAGTCAAGGATGGCTTCTGGGTTTTTGGTTTGAGCTACTTACTACCATGGGAGCCACTGGAAGAGAAACATATTGGAAGCTGGGAGAAATCAAGGGTTGTATTTTCAACTTTGGAAGTCTGCGAAGCATTTTAGATACCCAGTGAACATGTCAAGTAAGCAGTTTGAATGAATAATTCTGGAACTCAGGGGAGAGTTCAAACAGAAGATTAAATTTGGGAGTCATAGCCTGTGGATAGATTTAAAACCTAGGCACTGGACAAGATCACTGAATTGTAGTCATTCTCAAGCTTCGCTGCCTATTAAAAGCTTTAAAACATTCCAACACCAGGCCATTCTCCAAATCAATGAAATCAATACCTCTGGGGGTGGCACCCAGCCACGAGTATTTTTAAAGCTCCCTAGTGATTCTAATGTACAGCCAAGTATGAGGACCATTGACAAGGGAGAAAATGTCAATGAGAAGAGAAGGGATCCCGGGACTTCTTCATGTGTGAGAGGGTAGAGGATCATAGTGTTGCAGAGAGAAAAAGTGATGGCAGAAGGCACAGCCTCTTTCACAGTACCTGAGAATTTGGTTGATCCTGTGGTTCATGTGCTCTTGAACCATTGAATTCCACATACAGAGGTTATCATTTGTGGCCAATTAAGAGCATAGATAACCTTGGAATTTCAAAATGTAAAAAGTCGAATACATTGCTTCCATTTTGCAAGGCAATCAGACTTAATTAGACCCAACGTATTTACCAAGCATTCTTCTGGCCTTTTTAATTAGGGATGAAAGTTAAGCAGTTTTGAATCTGACACTCTTTAAGAGTGGATGATTTTGTGCAAAGACGTGGCTGCATTCCAGCTGGAAGTTTCTGAATTCAGGCTGTAGAGGGAAAAGAGTAAGTACCCAGCCCAGTTTAACTTCAAGTTAACAATAATGTCTCAGTTTCTGCATGTGTAAAGATTTTGTGCACTTCATTGTTAAGTAGGTATTTGGAGATATTTTTCCATTTTTGGAGATTTGTGCATTTGAGAGATTCATTTTCTAATATCAAGGCCTCTATTTGCTACCCTGTTACCTCAAGCTTTTGCAGACTGGTGTACTTTGGTGAGCTAAGAGATCAATGATTTACAGCTATGTTCTCAACCATTCTTCCTGAGATTTTGAAACTGTGATCTTGACCCCATTAATTTATTTTCCATGACTCTTGACTAACAAATTGAGCAGGTCAAATTTATAACTATTTATAAATAACAAGGTAATTATAACCTTGGGAAGTATATGGCATATTCCCTCATCCCATACCTGCACCTCATTGGGATATTTTAAAATATATGAATTTGTCTATGTTTTTGTTTATGATTAAGAGGATTGTTAAAGGAACCCCCAAATGCTCTATAGCTGGAGCTCAAAGACCTAGGTTCAAGATTTAGCTCTATCACCTCTTGGCTATAAGCCCTAAGGCAAGCTTTATCTTGTTAAACCTGTTTCTCTCTCTGTAAAATGAACTTGATCCTTTTCTTACCTCTTTCCTGAAGTCATTGTCCACGTTGAATGGGGTAACTTGCTTTGAGGAGTATAGAGAAATATGTGGATATTAACAGCCTTATCTTCCTGATGTGAGGACTTGCTGTCATCACCATTTCCCCTCTTCTGGGCATATGTACAAGCCATTCACCTGCTTTGGGCATCTGCTTCCTTGCCTTCTTGCCATCTGGCCTTTCCTTCCTTCCAAATCTCATGGCACAAACCTCATACCTCTTCACAAAGTCCCCTTTGATTAACCCCATCTCACCTGGATCGTCCTTGATGTTTTTCTCCAACACCAGAATATGGTGTTCTCTTTAAATTAAATACCATATACTTGTGTGTTTCTGCCAGGTCTTCATTCTGGCTTTTCATTACATTGTTAGCTTTTGGAGGGCAGTGACTGGAGATTATTTCCCAGGTTTGCAGCAGGCATAAACAGCAAAGTTCTATTCATCAATGTGGACCACTAACTTGTCTTTATCTCCCACGTGCATTTCTCACTGATTTTCACCAATTAGCATTGCCCAGAAAGCAATCAAGTTTAGGATGTCTGTAGACATTTTCCTGCATGTATAACTCAGTCTTTTCCTTATTAAAGCAATGCCTGGCTCTCAAAGTTTTATTGGTATCAAAGTTTTAATTGGGTATCAGCCAGTGAGGGAGGGAGCAGAAGCATTCATTTTTGATTTTCATTCGCAGGAGTGTGTCTCCATCAGCACACCACCGAGATTTCAACATCTCTATCCTTCCTTCCCTCTCTTTCAAGTTGTTCCAAGCCCAGTGACATTCGAAGGGATGAGTCATTGTCTAAATGTGGAGGCTGTCATTCTGCATGCACAACTGTGCTGGGTTGGGTACCATCCCAGTCTGTGATGGGAAGCATGGCTCTGACCTCACAGGGAAGAGAATTCTGAATGTAATCCTCTGTAAACTTAGAAGTGACATAAATCATGATTTGATCTTTTTTGGGGACTCAAGCTGATGCTCTGGGGATTTACATAATGAACAGACTGCTGCAGTGAGTAGAAATAACACCATTCTTGGAGACAGGAGACTTCAGTTGGAGTCTTGCTCTTGCACTCACTAGTTGTGTGACCTTGGGCAAGCCATGTTACCCCTCTGGACCTCAGAGAGGAAGCAGGTTAAACTGGATCATCTTAAAGTTAGTTTCCGTGAGGACCCAAAATTCTACTGAAAGTTATAAGATAATGCGGACGCAATCAACAAGGACTTTGTAATGTTTTCTTGGTCTCCTAATGTTTCTGCTGATGTGGAGAGGTGGTGGGGAGAGGGAGACTCTGGGAGTGACTTTCTGGATGTCTAGCAGATACATATGTAACAAGTTGTGAAAGGAAACCAGAAATGAGAGTGCAAATGGGAAAAGAGATGAAAGAAAAGTAGAAAAGAGGACGTTCTGTGTTTCCCTCCACACTGCCATCCCTCTGGTTAATTGTAGATTTCTGACTGCTTCCAAGCTGTCCAGGGTGCTTACTGATATCATGCAAGGCACAGGATGTGAACTGCATCAGCCCCAATTCAGGACTGGGATGATCCCCCAAATCATTGAGTTTCAGGGACAAATATTTATGGGCATTCTGTCTACCCTGAGAGGCTAAACCCACTGACCTAGGACACTCAGGTGTTGAGCCCTAGTCCTAAGTTGTGGCTTTCTTGGTTATTACTTGTCAGGGTTAGTGTTTCTTAAACCCACCTTCCGAAAGAAGTGTCTCGTGACAAAACCAGCCTGGAAAATATGCTGGGTTGGATGAAATCAAACAGATGTCTACATTTCAAGGTTTCTTAGAGTCTTTTATTGCTAAATGTATACTGCTAACATCTAAGAGGGGAGTATAATATGCAACATTTCCTAAACTTATTTGATCATGGAGACCCCTCCCCTCAATCTCAGCCTCTATTTATTTATTTATTTACAAGACTTCTGATAGACCTCTGAGAAGCAGCTTTTTGGGAAATACTGCTCTAAGTTGATGGCTGTCTAGAACGTTCACCCCAAACCTCATCCCTTTGGGAGGTCAGTCCTGATTAAGTCCAGGAGGATGGATGAGTCAGGGCTGACAGTTCCATTCCTGGCACCATTCCTTTTTAATTAAAACCTGAAAACCAAGAAAGGCGATTGGATCACATGTTCAAACAAAGGCTACATGAGTCAAGTGAGTGTTCTACTGGGGATCCTGCATCCATATGACTTTCAAAGTCCCAGATGCTTTCCACAGAATGAAATAGTTAGAAGCGATTTCATCCACTCCTAGGCCCCACCACCACCCCCTGCCTTGCCCTCCCCAGGCTCCATCTGAGATGTCAGTCACCAGCCTGGCATTCCCAACAGGCCTGTTTGTGAGTGTCTCAGTGATAGGAAGCTTCCTGTATTCATGACATCTTTGAATGGCTCTGTTCAGTGAATGCCTTGCCATAGACAACTCCTCAAAAGAATTTTGCTGCCTGGGAGTGACTCTTTTCCCATTCATTTCTTAACAGATATTTATTGAGCACTTACAATGCATAGGAAATAATGAGTGATCAAAGGTATAGACCAGTATCCTGACCTCAGGTTTAAGGAAGACATTTGCACAAAGAAATACGAGGGTGCTTATGGCTAGAGGCGAGAAGGTGCTGGGAATATCAGAGAAGGGAGAGACCAATTTCTGCTGAAGTACCCAGAGAAGCTTTAAAGAGCCGGCAGCCTCTGAACCACGCCTTGGGATGGCTCAGAGACTGGGCGTGGTGGTCAGGGAAGGGCATTAAAGATGGAAGGAGTAGCCATGGGAGGCAGGACTGGGGGCAGGTTCCCAGGTGTGCACATACGTGAGTTGCCGATTTGGGGATGATAAGCAATAGCACCAAGTGGCTTCAGTCCCAGGAGGATTGACTGGAAGCACACAGGGGTTTCTGCCAGGGCAGGGAAGCACTGGTGACTCCCAGAAGCAGCTGCTCATGAACGTCCTCTTTCAGGCCCTGCCCCAGGCCCCTGTATCCCTGTATGTCTCTGAACATGCAGGTTCCCAGGAGAGAGAGCAGGATGCCTGAGGGAGGGTCATGAGGCCACCTCTAGGGTCTGTTGCAAAAAGAAGGGGAGGGTGATAACGAAACATGTGAAAAGTGCTTAGAATGGTGCCAGGCATCTAAGAATTGCTAAATGATACAATGTAAAGCATATAAATTATGCTGAGCAGTAAAAGCAATACTCCCCCAGAAAGCATCTTATCAATCTGGAAGAATCAATCTGGAAGAATAGTTTGGGTCAAGGGTAAGGAGGGGTGTGTGGTGGGGGGAGGGAAAAGGGGATGGGAGTGAAGGCTTTCAGCACAGGGCAAAAGGGTCAAGGCAGCAAGATTCTTGTAGGGGCAGTGTGGGATGAACTGACAGTGGGGATCAGTAGAAGTGTTGTAGCCATCCTAGACTTAAGAGCGGGGTTAAGATCACAGGTGGCAACAGGAATGGTTTGAGTGGAGATGGACGGGCCTTGTTCTAACTCTCTGCATGGTACCGTGTGAATCCCCTCACTGGACAAGGCTTTTGACCTTCCTGAAGTCTATTTTTGACCTCGGAGCTATCTGACCTGGTTTCTCGTATCAACCACAAATTTTGCCTGGTAGTGAAAGTGTTCAAGGATGCTTAGCAGCCAAGGCTGGGGGTGCTTATGGTGGTGGGAGGGGCAATTCCAGGAAGAGAAGTGGACAGTGTGGGCTCCTGGGGCAGAGGTTCCCAAATGCCAGTCCATAGAGAGGTGCCATGAGACAGGTGGCAAAGCTTTCATCCTTCTCAGTAAAAGCCCTGGTGTAAGGTTAGCAGCTGTCCTTCTGATGGGCCATCCTTAGCTTGGAAATTGTGCTCTTACTTTTCCTGTAGATATATTCAAATGTGCTATCCCTTCACACCACTCACTCATCTGCACCTTCTCTCTCCTTTTTAAATAAAATAATGGTCAAAGGGGATGGTAGGAGATTTTCCTCCTTAATTGTCCTAACTTAGCAAAACAAAGAACTGACAATTCCCATTTTTAAGTTGTGTAAGTCTATGGATTCTAAAAGTCTGGGAAAAATTGATGGCAGACTAGACACACAGGTTTCTCTCTCCTCCCTCCCCATATCCATGAAGATGACAAAAGAAACAGGAAAAAGTCATAAAGGTTTAAGGCTTGGGAGGTCTACCACTGAGAGAGATCAGAAAAGTGAAGAATATATATACATATTTTGAGACGGAGTCTTGCTCTGTCACCCAGGAGTGCAGTGGCGTGATCTCGGCTCACTGCAACCTCTGCCTCCCGGGTTCAAATGATTCACATGCCTCAGCCTCAAGGTAGCTGGGATTACAGGTGTGCGCCATCAAGCCCAGCTAATTTTTGTATTTTTAGTAGAGACCAGGTTTCGCCATGTTGGCCAGGCTGGTCTCAAACTCCTGACCTCGATGATTCACCCATCTTGGCCTCCTGAAATGCTGGGATTACAGGCGTGAGCCACCATGCCCGGCCAGAAGAGTGAAGTATTTCTGAAACGTACTTAGGTCAATGAATGCATGGGGAAGTAACATAAAAAGAAATATGAACAGCCAGAGAAGCATGGAAGTACGCTCAGTTTTCCTAACAATTAAATGCAAATCAAAACAAAAATGAGATACCATTGTTTTGGTCTTATAGATTAGCAAATCTTTTGTCAGTCTGATAAAAATGCAGTGTTCTGTGTGGTCAGGATGCAGAGAAACTATCCTTTTCATAGGTTGATGTTTCATATGTAAGTTATGAACTTCTGAAGGGGAATTGGGTAATTATCTGTCAAATAAACATATATAACACACCTTTTGGATTCAGCGATTCCACTCTCTTAACTGACTTTCAATTACCAAGCTCTTAGTTCCTTCGGTGACATGCTCTGATAGACGCCAGGAATGCACTAAAGCCTTCATAGAGTTTCTTGCCTTCTAAGAATCTACTCTGTTTATTCCCAAACCTGTTGTACCTGGTGATCTTGCAATTTAATCACAATTATGTGAATATGAAATCTGAGTGGAAGTGGTTTTTTTTTTTTTAACTACAAATACTGTGTTGAATGTATTTTTTAGAGAAAAAAATAGACTTTTAATGTTCAACAGTGTGGAGATGGTTGATTAATTCTGATTCATCCCTGAGATGAAATATTATTCTGCTAATAAAATTATGTTGTCAAAGGAAAAGCCAAGTGAAAACAAAAAAGATATATAATTATGTTTCAGTGGGATTCTGATGTTATAAATATACATATTGGTTTACAGTGCCTCTGGATGGTGATAATACAAGTGATTTTCATTTTGTTCTTGATACTTATTTTCCAAATTTTATATAATGACTACGTATTACTTTAGTCATCATGAAAAGACATTTAAGAAACTTATTTTCTGAACATACATTGATAATAATCATAATAAAAAATTGCTAGTACATAGCTGATAAACTAGCAATCTCATGCAGGGGAAATAAAGGACTTCCATGAACTTGTTTTCAATAGAGCCCCTGGCCTACTCTCAAGACCAGAGTCACAGGACTATCAGCTACATTATTGGTTAATGGGAGACAAGACACCTATAGCTCAGGATAAGACCAGCTACTGAGATGAGGGTCAGAGGTGGTTAACGTGGGCTGGACACATTAGTTTAGAGGGGCCAGGAATGCAAATGTGAAATTTTGTATTCCAAATTTTCTTGGTCACTGACTCCTTTTTGTTTTAAATTGGGAAATATTTTATATATTAAAAAAAAAAAAATCCAAAGACTATTTAATGAATACTGACACGGGAAATGTTCCCTTGGCCCCCTCAAAGGGCGTGACCCCACGGCACTGTCCAGGGGTGAATGTTAACAGCTCCTGAAGCCCCAGTGGGCGTGTGTTACTGTGTGCTCTTTTCGTTTGCTGTCTATCGGAGGCTTGTGTTAACCAGCTCAGTTAGACCCTCTACCTTGTTGCAAGGACAGAGGGCTTTCTGTATCCTGGATTCTGGCCTTGGTGTACCGGAAGGGTCGGATCACATGTGGGCTTGGAGAATGAGTGCAAAGTTTTATTGAGTGAAGTAGCTCTCCGCCCATGGGGCAGCCAGAAGGGACATGGTTTTTCCCTGGAGTTGGGCCGCTCGGCGGCCCCGGCTCTCTTCCGATTGCCCCGGCTAAACTCTGCCTTGTCTCGCCGGTTGAGACCAGCCAGAGTGCGGGTGTCCGTCTGTTGGTGTGCTCTTCTGCTAGCATGCGCCCGTCGATGTCCGGCTGCTTGTCTTCTTCCGCCGATGTGTTCCTCTTACCATCCAGCAGCTTCTGTCTCTGCTTTGCTAGGGTCTCAGGTTTTTTTTTTTTTTTTTTTAGATTAAAAATGCTTTATTATTATTATTATTATTATTATTATTATTATTATTTTTAACATAGAAGAAGCTTGGTAGTGGACATGTGGCCATTCGATGTTCTTATGACTAAGAGAGTTCAGGCTCAATCTCTTACAGAATGTAAATGTACCCCTATGCATGCATATGTAATTCTTATGAAAATTAAGCTTAGTCACTAAAAGAAGATTCACTATCTGAACTTTCTTCTACGGTTTTTTGACTTTCACCATCAGGCACTGGAGCATCTGGCCTCTCAAGAAGATCTGGGTCTAGTCAGGTTTTTATAGGCCCAGGATGGGCGCGTGGAGAGCCAGGGTGGTCTTGGGAAATGCAACGTTTTGGGAAAAGGCGGAAGAGCCTGTCCTCACCTGGGTCCGTAGGGTAGAGCCCTAACCATGGACCACGCCCTCCTCTACCCAGCACTTCCCCTCCCTTCTTCCTTTCACTTAAAGGGACCATGCCCTTCCTTTCCCAGCACTCCTGTATCAATACTATGCATCTTCCTATCAGTTTAAGAAACAAAATATGTAAGTATAGTTGAAACCCACGATGGTTATCTTGTCCCAAGATGAAACAAGTGTTCTAACTTTGATGTTTTCATTTCCATGCATCATGTATTTATACGTTTAATAACTATACTTTTTTTTTTTTTTTTTAAAGAGACAGGATCTTGCTTGGTCGCCCAGGCAGGAGTGCTGTGGTAGGATCACAGCTCACTGCAACCTCAAACTCCTGGGATCAAGCGATCCTCCATCCTCAGTCTCCAGAGTAGCTGGGACTATAGGCATGAGCCACCACACCTGGCTAATTTTTAATTATTTTTGTAGAGATAGGGTCTTCCTATGTTGCCCAGGCTACTCTTGAACTCCTGGCCTCAAGTAGTCCTCTGGCCTTGGCCTCCAAGTAGCTGGGTTTACAGGCTACTGTAATCCCATGGAGCCACAGCATCTGGCCACATAAGTCCTTAATATCTTGCTTCGTGTACTTTTAAATTTATATAAAGGTATCATACTGCATATATCTGCCTGAAACTTTTTTTTTGTACAATGGATTCATGTTGATACATGTAAGCCCTAGGTTCCTTAATTTTGACAACTATGCATTTTTCCATTGTATCGTTATTTATCTATTCTGTTGATAAACATCTGTGTTGTTTCCAAGTCTTTTCCTGTTAAAAGTGAAGCTGTGATACCCATTGTTATGCATTCAAGATTTTTTTCCCAGAAGAGTAGATTTTTAGGTGTTCTTACTATATATAAAAAAATTGGGCAAATTTGTGGGAAAATGGATGTTTTAATGCACTATAGTAACTATTAATATTTCATTCTCTATATGTGTGTTAAAACATCATGTTATATACTTTATGTATAATAAAATTAAAACAGAAAAAGAAGGAATAATCTTATATTTAAGCCCATAAAAATAAAAAACTGCGTGTGAAAAAGTTAATAGAAATTAAAAAGTAAATAAAACATTGGGTTCAAATGTAAGCAAATAACCAAGGTTTATATCTTTGTAACCCCCCCGCCCCCAAGTGTTTTTCTGCATCTATGGAGGTGTTTATCTAACATTTTAAATTATCTTCCTGATGATCCTGGAGCTAGGCAGCTAATTTGATGGAAACTATGAGATGAGGTGAAGATTCTTATAAAAACCAATTCCTTAAAGTTTTTCAGAACATCACCCTCCAAGAGGGCATTTCAAAAGTCGCCTCCCACAGTCAGGGGGTTGGAAAAGAATGCAGGTATTGTCACACGCTGCCAGTAATTCATCATGTGGTAAATGGTGATGTGTGAGCTGGAGGGTTGTGATAGCTAGAGACTGTTAGAGAAGAACTGAAGAACAGCATGCTTAGCACCGGGTTATTTGAACAATATATGATTATTATGGGCCAATGCCTGGGGCTTGGGTATATTTTTGTTAAGGTGAAATTTTCTTTGTAATAGAATTGGTTATAATGGGATTTGATCTCCATTCATCTCACTTACCCGTTCTCCCTCTGGCTGCTTTGATCGCTCTTGCTGTCTTTGCAGCAGTCAACTCAGCATGTCTAAGGACCCAAGCATGCCTCTAATTTGTGACCAAAAGCTCTCCAATGGGGCTGTTCTCGTAAGACTTAGATCTCTTTGATTTACCAAACATTCATCCATCATTGATGGCCTCACTCAATCTGCCTTACAACGTGTTTATTGTCTTACTTAGCTTGTCCCCCTCGGAACTCTCCTGGCCTGTTTAGACACATCCTGGCTTGTCGCACATTATGGATGATGAACAGTTATGTTCTGGAGGGTTCTGAGGTTTCGCCCCTGGCCAGCGTGAGTGCTGTGTCTGTTTGGGCGGGGTAGCAGGCAATTAGAGGATGATGCTCATTTGCTTCCCATCCCAGGTTTTGCAAGGCACATCTGCCAGCCATCTTGTAAGAATGTTTGGAGTTAAATTGCTAAGTTTGACCAAGGAAAAGGGTGGGCATGATGCAGGATGCAACCCACCAAATTGCCACTGCAGCCTACACAATTCAAAGGTCATGCCCCATGGGCACTGGTTTTCTTGGCCAATGTTTGTACAAATAAATAATTTCTCTTCTCCTGAGTTGCTGTGTTAAGTATGTTAAACATTGGCTGTATCCGCCTAATCAGTTTCTTCCCTTTCTTGTTCTGTACATAGGTTGATTCTGCAAGAAGGTGAAATGCAGGAAATTGTCTAATGGCATTTCACTTGATAGGTGGTAAAGGGCTCCTCACTAGACATGTTTCCTCAGCTGAAGGGCCTGTGATCCTACCATTCGTGGCCTCCAGGAAAATGTGAGGATCACGGTTGGGGAATGTAAATCGCCATCACTTTGATTAATTAATTAATTAGCTTAGCCAGAGGTTCAAGGCTCACAGAAATTGCAACACGATGATTATTCATTCAGAAAATTTTTCATAAAGAGGGGGCATGTGCTCTGTTAGGGACTAGTGATCCAAAGATATCGCCCACATCTTGCTGTGCTCTGCCCTAGGTAGGGGCATAGTCTAGGGGGTATGTTTGAAAGAGCACTGAACGGGTGGCTGTGGGCCTTGAATTCTGGTGGCAATCCTGTACCAGATCTGAGAGGTGGTTGACCCAGGGAGCCTTTGGGGCCACCATTTCCACATCTTTATAGTGGGGAGAGGGTGGAATAGGATCTCTAAAGTCCCTTTTAAGTTTGCCTGCTGTGAGCATATAGGTATTTATTTTTCTTGGGTAGCTATTACATCTGTGTGGTTCACACATCAGTACAAAATGTCCTTCCTTCCCTGTGCCTCACCTGCTCCTCTCCCTACTCAAGCAGCCACCACTGGTGTTAGTTTATTATCCTTCAGAGATTTAAGAAATGTAAGTAAAAGCTAACACAAGTCTAAATTCTTTATCCCTCTTTCTTTTTCTTTTTTGAGATGGGGCCTTGCTCTGTTACCCAGGCTGGAGTGCAGTGGTACAAACCTGGCTTCCTGCAGCCTTGACCTCTTGGGCTCAAGTGATCTTCCCACCTTAGCCTCCCGGGTAGCTAGGACAACAGGCATGCACCATCATCCCTGCCTTATTTATTTATTTTGTAGAGATGGGGTCTCCCTATGTTGCCCAGGCTGGTCTTGAACTCCTAGGCTCAAGTGATCCTCCTGCCTTAGCCTCCCAAAGTGCTGGGATTATAGGCATGAGCCACCGTGCCCATCCCTCTCTTTCATCTAACATAAGATATGGCATACTGTAAACACTGTTCTACATCTTGCGTTTTCTCCACCAATTAACAATGTATCTTGAATCTTTCCATGTCAATATAGAGCTTCTTTAATTTTTTATATAGCTATATAGAATTCCATTGTACATATGTTCAATACTTTAACTAGTTCCCATACAGATGACAATTTGGCTGTTTCCATTCTTTTACTGCTATAAGCAATGCCAAAATGTATAAGGTTGTATTTATATCATTTTGCATGCTGCTAAGTGTGTCAGTAAGATAATTCCTAGAAGTGGAGTTTCTAGGTCAAAGATATACATTCTGGTAATTTTGAAGCTGTGATAGATTTTTTTCATCTTTTTTTTCTGACATCACCTCTGACATCAAGTATATGTGGGGTTTCCAATACCAAGTCTCTGATTTTCCGGCACCAACTGTGTGTACAACCATTCAATTCAATTTTGACAATAACTACTGGAAGATTGCACTGGACTCCACAGGTTTAAGGCCTCAGTCCCACAAAACTGCCCCCACTTCGGATGCTACCTACAAAGGAGATGGCTGGGCTACCCACACTTCTGCCTGGCCAACTGTAAATTCTGGGGTTTCTGCAATGCCCCCTTCCTTTGCCCCAGAATGGCTCACAGAACTTGAGAAAGTGCTTTACTACTATTTCTAGTTTATTATAAAGGATAGAAGTCAGGAACAATCAAATGGAAGTGACTTCCATGGTGGGAGTGGTGGGCAGAGCCCCTGAGTCCTCAAAGTGCCATTTCCTCAACACATCAGCGTGTTCACCAACCTGGAAGCTCCCAGGATCTCATCATTCAAGAGTTTTTAGAAACTTGTCTCCAGACCCCCTCCCATCCTGGAGGTCAGGGTGGGGTGGCGATGGGGCTGAAAGTTCCCACCCTCTGATCACACGTTTGTTCTTTCTGGTGACCAGAACCATCCTGAGGCTATCTAGGGGCTTCACCTTGCGTCAGCTCCGATGTGGTTGACAGGGGACTCCTACAAACAACAAAAGATACTCCTAACACTCTGAAAACCCCAAGGATTTTAGAAGCTGTGTGCCAGGAGCTGGAGACACAGACCAAATGCACTTTTCTTTCCTTTCTCCTCCTTCCCTCCCTCACTCCCTCCCTCCCTCCTTCCCTCCCTCTCCTTCCTTCCTTCCTTCCTTCCTTCCTTCCTCCCTTCTTTCCTCCCTCACTTCCCTCCGCCTTCCTTTCCTTCCTTCCCTTCTTCCTTTCCTTTCCTTCCTTCCTTCCTTCCTTCCTTCCTTCCTGCCTTTTCCTTTTTCCTTCCTTTTCCTTCCTTTTCCTTCCTTTTCCTTCCTTTTCCTTCCTTTTCCTTCCTTTTCCTTCCTTTTCCTTCCTTTTCCTTCCTTTTCCTTCCTTTTCCTTCCTTCCTTCCTTCCTTCCTTCCTTCCTTCCTTCTTCCTTCCTTCCTTCCTTCCTTCCTTCCTTCCTTCCTTCCTTCCTTCCTTCCTTCCTTCCTTCCTTCCTTCCTTCCTTCCTTCCTTCCTTCCTTCCTTCCTTCTCTCTCTCTCTCTCTCTCTCTGAGACAGCGTTTCATTCTTGTTCCTTAGGCTGGAGTGCAATGGCGCTATCTCGGCTCACCGTAACCTCTGCCTCCCCAGTTCAAGTGATTCTCCTGTCTCAGCCTCCCAAGTAGCTGAGATTACAGGCATGCGCCACGACGTCTGGCTACTTTTGTATTTTTAGTAGATACAGGGTTTCTCCATGTTGATCAGGCTGGTCTCAAACTCTTGACCTCAGGTGATCCACCTGCCTCAGCCTCCCAAACTGCTGGGATTACAGGTGTGAGCCACCGCACCCAGCCATGCTCTTTTTATTATAACACAGAAAGTTACAGTCAAAACATCCTAATAATCCCACTCCTACCATTAGTGAATTAGAGGGTCTGTTTCCCCACAATTTTGTCCGCACTGTGTGTTATCACACTTCCAGTCTTTTGCCAACTTAAAAAAATATATTTTATTATTTTATTTATTTATTTATTTATTTTTGCAGAAATGGGGTCTCACTATGTTGTGCAGGCTGGTCTCGAACTCCTGGCCTCAAGCCATCCTCCGGCCTTGGCCCCTCCAAAGTGCTGGGATTACAGGCCTGAGCCACTGTGCCCAGCCCTTTTGCCAACTTGATAGTGATAATGGAATCTCAGAGTAGTTTTCATTTGTATTTCTTTTGTTCTGAATGAGGTTGAGCATCTTTTTACGTATTGGTGAGCTGTCTACATTTTGAACAGGTAGGTTTTGAGGGGAGGAGAATGGAAGGATCCAGAACATTATACTCCTTATGGAAGATGAGAGGAAGGGCTGTGGGGTCCCACAAATGGGAATATGCAAGGGTTAGATATGAACCGAAGGTCTCTGATTTTTTTCTTCCATGTTTTTATTAGAGTCAATCCCATTTGCTTCATCTACTGCCCACTCCAAGGTTCCAACCTGACCCCCTCTGGGTGAGCCAGTCACAGTTCCATTAGTAGGAGACCTCAGGCTTCCTGGAAGATCCTCCGAGATGAGGTTCCCTGGGCAAGCCCAAGTGACCCTGCCTAAAGCCCAGCTGAGAGCCTGGTTGCTGGTCACCACGTTCTGATGCCCTTTGAATAATCGAAATTCCAGGGCGAGGAGTGCCCAGGACCTCATCCAGTGCCTGTCTCCACCTCCCTCTTGACACCAGAAGGCGGCATTGCTGTGGTTGCCCGGACCTTTGCACATTCAAGACAGGAGAAGAAAAATCCATAAGACTCTCCTGTCCTTGAAATAGTGGGAAGAGGAGAGAGAAGAAGGGAGAGAAAGGTGGTAACCTTGTCCTGGGGAGTGACAGTCGCTGTCAGCCCCGGCCAGTACAGATGGATTTGTGTCCAGAGACCCCACATTCCAGGATGTGTGGCTGCCAACAGGCTGATGCCTGAAGGGCTGTCCAGAGAGGGGCATCCTCTGTGAAGCAGCAGAGGCAGAAATGTGACAGTGTTTACTCTCCAAGAAAAAGGATTTAAACCATGCCCATCCTTCCTAACACACACGCCTCACTTCTCCTGTCTCTTTTCAAGAGGTTCTCCCAACTCCTGCTGCTTTAGTCTCTGAGGACTCCTCCACCTCAGTGGCCTCTTGGCAGGTCCCCTTTTCTTCATCCCCCTCAGCAAAGGCTGCTTAGAAGCAGGCACACTGGGAACCTTCTAGCATAAACCCAGTGGTGCAGGTGGAGGAAGGTCTGGAGGGTTGTGTGTGTTGCAGGCCGGGGTGAAGGGGCTGTGAGATCTGCTAAGACCAGGGAAGCCTGGTTCTCTTTGTAACTTAGGGACCCAGCTTCCGAGAGTGTTTGGTATACGTCCATTTTATGGCACTTGACTCTGCTTCCCTCTCTGTAAAATGGTTGTAAGTGTTCCTGTAGCCTCCTCATCTCTGGAAATGTTGAAAATCCCAAAGACTCAAGAATTCCAACCAGAAGACCTCAGATCTTCTCCAAGGAGCACAGTGGGTGGGTGTGGAGAACTGTCTTTTCCCTGAAGTTTGAATAATCCCGAGGCAGCGTGTCCCCCCGGGCAGTGATAGATGGAGGTCCCGGGTGGCGGGCTCTCTTGACAGCAGCCTGCCCTGCGTCTGACGAGCAGCCAGCTCAGAATGAAGATAAAGCACCATGGGGCTTTGATGGATGACGGGCTCAGCTTCTCTTGAAATTGGTCTCTCAAAACAATATACAAACTAATACACAAATCAATGCAAAGTGTTTCAACTGTCAGGAAAACTCAGTCCATCTATCACACTTAAGAGAAAGTGGGGGCTGTGGCACTCGGCCATAGCGTGAGTCCCCAAGGCCCGGGGAAAGGGATGCTTGGTCCCCAGAAACTGATTGCGTGATTGAGCATGTCCCTCTTGAGCGTGGACCCCAGGTTGTCTTGAAATGAGAAGTGGGAGGGAATTCTTGGCCTCATCATGCTGCAGGACTAGATGAGAGGGGCCAACGTGCCTTTGTTTCTCTGCTCCCCATTGGCCACTCATGGATGGGCTGAACCTTTGAGGGTAGCCATTGGCTCAGGTCCTATGGGAGGGTAGTAGCTCCAGGCTTTGAACTAGTGATGATGCACAAGTGCAGGTTGTAACTCAAGGTGACTAAGAGCTGGGCAGCCTGGGGGTCGGCTAACGCACTTGGGTTCTCCAGAGTTGTTTGCAAGATGGTTGCTCCTCAGCATCCCTCCGGCCTGTTCCTCCTGCCTCTCCGCCCATCTGGGAGCTTCACGTTTCATTCTTCCCCTGACTTTTTTTTTTTTTTTTTTTTTTTTTTTTTGAGTTAGGGTCTCACTCTGTCACCAAGGCTCCAGGCTGGAGTGCAGTGGTGCAATCACAGCCTCATTGCAGCCTTGATCTCCTTGCCTCAAGTGATCCTCCCACCTCTGCCTCCTGAGTAGCTGGGAATACAGGCACATGTCACCATCCCTGGCTAATTTTTTTAAAAAAATTATTTTGTATAGAGATGGAGCCTTGCTATGTTGCCCAGACTGGTCTCAAACTCCTGACCTCAAGCAATCCTCCAGCCTTGGCCTCCCGAGTAGGTGGGACTATAGGGGCACACCACCATGCCTGGCAAATTTGTTTATTGTATTTAAAAAATTTGTTTTTGTAGACAGGATATCGCGATGTTGCCCAGGCTGCTCTTGACCTCCTGGCCTCAAGCGATCCTCCCACCTTGGCCTCCCAAAGTGTCCAGCCTCATTCTCTAAATAATGACACTATCTGCCTTGAGTTATGCATTCTTCCACTGAAATCAAGTTCTTAGATTTATACCAATCTTATTTACTCTAGAAACTTCTTAAAACTTACATATATATCATGCCTTGCAGGTTGCAAAATCTTTTCATGTACGCGGTTAGTAGCAGCATCTCCATTTAACAGGAGAGGAGATTGAGGCTCAGAGAGGTTAAATGCCATGACCAGGCTGCCAGAAGGGAAAACCTGGTAGGAATTTAGGAAATGTGTTGCAGTTCCAAGCCCTGTTCACAGAAGCTGCCCTCTGGCATGGACTCTGTGCCTCCCATCTGATATATTTCAGCTGTGTGTCCTCACCCAAATCTCATGTTGAAGTGTAATCCCCAGTGCCAGGGTGGGGTCTGGCGGGAGGTGTTTGGATCATGGGGGCAGCTCCCTCATGGCTTGGTGCTGTGTTTGTGATAGTTCTCAGGACATCTAGTCATTTAAAAGTATGTGGCACTTCACTGCCCCACCCTGCTCTCTCTCTCTCTTGCTCCTGCTTTTGCCGTGTGAAGTACCTGCTCCTGCTTCACCTTCTGCCATGAGTGAAAGCTCCATGAGGCCTCCTCAGAAGCAGATGTCACTGTACTTCCTGTACAGCCTACAGAACCATGAGCCAATTAAACCTCTGTTCTTATAAACTACCTAGTCTCTGGCTGGGCGCAGTGGCTGACACTTGTAATCACAGCATTTTGGGAGGCCAAGGAGGATGGATCATTTGAGGTCAGGAGTTCGAGACCAGCCTGGCCAACATGGTGAAACCCCCATCTTTACTAAAAATACAAAAATTAGCCAGGTGTGGTGGTGGGCACCTGTAATCCCAGCTACTCAGGAGGCTGAGGCAGGCGAATCACTTGAATCCGGGAGGCGGAGGTTGCTGAGAGCCAAGATCGCACCACTGCACTCCAGCTGGGGCAACAGAGCGAGACTCTGTCTCAAAAAAAAAAAAAAAAATTATCCAGTCTCAGTTATTTCTTATAGCAATGCAAGAACAGCCTAATACACAGTCTTCCAAGGACTCCAAAGAAGCGTTAGAAACTCCATCCTTCCCTTCCATTGTTAGTTTCTGATCTCTTAGTGACACTAGCCATGTGGCACATGGTGGCCGGCATGAGCATCAGCTCCTGTTCTTTAGTGGACGAGCAGTTTGCCCAGAGTAAAAGATAATTACTTTTTAAGGATTTTCCCCCCATGACTAAAAAAATGAAAGAATAATCTTATCTGCAGCCTTCAGAATAAAGACATGACTGGAGATCCCGGTAAAGGGATTCTGTAACTCACAGGGTCAGAAGATCTCCTAGATCTTACCCATCCTCCTACCTCCCTCCAGGCTGTATCCACAGCGCCCCAGCCAGGTCTGCGGCTGACTTACTTGTGGGCATTTCCAGGGAGACAGAGATGTCCTTCTTCCGGAGCTTATCCAAACGGTTGGAAGTTCATCTTAAATCCCTCCATCCACAATTTGGATCCATGGTCTTTAGTTGGTCTTTGTCCTAGTTACGGTGTCTCAAACCTGTGAAGCCATTCCTTGAACCTGTGGGCTGTTCTCTGTGCTATTGGGGTCACCCCTGACATGTGTGGTCGGTCCTGGATGTCCTGCTGTATTGAAGATATGAGCAAACT
This sequence comes from Rhinopithecus roxellana, assembly GCF_007565055.1. Classification (NCBI taxonomy): domain Eukaryota; kingdom Metazoa; phylum Chordata; class Mammalia; order Primates; family Cercopithecidae; genus Rhinopithecus; species Rhinopithecus roxellana. The sequence goes on from NC_044554.1 coordinate 60,563,829, forward strand.
GGAGGCCTCTGGAGGGGTGAGCAGGACATGGAGAGGACCCATCACCATGCTACATGGAGAACAATCCAACAATGTGCATCCTATAGAAAAGGGAGTTGAGTGATCAACTGGGGTTCAAAGGGGATACATTTACGAAAAGGCAGGGATATGTGGGGATTAGGAGCATGAAGATGGGGAGCTTCTGGGAATGAGGCTGGAGGTCTCGCACGGGCTTGGGCATTTGTTCCTGAGGGCAGTAGGGAGCCAGTGAAGGTCGGTGCATGGCAGTGGCCTATTTGGATGTTGAGGAGAGGTCAGCAGGTGGCCACATGGAGAAGCGGCTGAAGGGGACAAGGCTGAGGCAAAAAGCGTCTTAGGAGACTGGAGCAAGGTCTGCCTGTACCTGAAGCAGAAGCTCATGGCTCTTCTGTTGCTGGAGAGAGGCTCTGGGGATTACACGGGCTCCTCCTATCCCTTGGAGGGCCTGATCTCAGAGGACGGGGGGTGGGGTGGGGGTGTGGGTGGTGGAGGGAGTTTGCTAGCTGACTCCCATGAGGGGAGGGGGCACGCTGCTCTTGCAGCAGATCACATTAGGTGTGGCCAAGGGTAGAACTGCTGTTGTCAGAGTGTCTCCCCTCGTGGTGCTATCTAGGCACTTACTCAAGCTTCTGGGCCTCAGGGCTTCTGGGAAGGCCAGGTCCTTAGGGTGGAAAATTCTAGGCTTACTTTAGGGGAAAAGTCCCAGAGGAGCAGATAGCGGGTGTTTCTAAACACCCGTTCCTTGTTTCTGTGGCTAGAAAAACAAACAAACAAAACCTCTTATCTTTGCAGGAAAATAGAAGGCAGAGACTCAAGGTCATTCCAGGAAAGCCTTTGTGGGTCATGGCTCTGGTCTGAGGAGTCAAGTTTCATTTAGCCCCAGAGGCCACAGCCATGCACTGCCGTAATAGAGTAGGGCTCCTGGAGGTTGAAGCCTTTCCCTCTACAGACTTAAACAAAATTACAGTAAGATACACATCACCTATTACCATCTTAACTATCTTTCATGTTCAGTTCAATAATGTTAAGTACATTCAAGTTGTTACACAGCCGTCACCAACATCCATCTTTGGAACTCATTTCATCTTGCAAAACTGAAGCTCTACTCCCATTGAAAAACGGCTCCCCATAACTCCCAGCACTCTGGACCCTGACAACCACCCTCTAGCTTCTGTCTTTATGTACCTATTCTAGGTGCCCCACGTAAGTGTGTGATTTCACTTACATGAGGCACCTAGAATAAGTACATTTCACTTAGCAGAATGTCCTCAGGATTTATCCATGAGGTAGCCTGTGTCAGAATCTCCTTCCTTTTTAAGTCTGAATAGTATTCCATTGTGTGTATGGACCGTGTTTTGTTTATCCAGTCACCCATCAACACATATTTGGGACGCTTCTGCCTTTTGGCTATTATGACGAATGCTGCTATGAACATGGGTGTGCAAACATCTCCTCGGGACCTTTCTTTTTCTTTTGGCTATATACCCAGAAATAGAATTGCAGGATCATATGGTAGTTCTATTTTTAATTTTTTGAGGAACACCCTGCTGCCTCCATAGTGGCTGCACCATTTTCCATTCCCACTAACAGCCACTGCAGCGTTTTTACGACATGCCTGTAAGCTACAAGGCCACCATGGGAGGCTAGAATGAAGACTGAGTTACAGCCACACCGGGCACATAATTCAAGCCTCAACCATACCACTGCACAGCCCTGAGGCCCCAGGGGAGCAGGGAGCCGTGGAATCTCCCAGCCAACTGTAGCTCAAAATTACTTTTGTTCAATTTCAGAGTCTTGGGTTTAAATATAAAAATTCCCCCTAAATGTCCATTTAAGGAACAATAAAAGTTTTGAATAAGCTTTCTCAGATCCAGGGCTATATACTCTTTATAGGGCCAATTGCTTCACTTCACGGTCTTTCTTCACTTCCTTTTTTTGTTTTGTTTTGTTTGTTTGTTTGAGACAGAGTCTTGCTCTGTCGCCTGACTGGAGTGCAGTGGCACAATCTCAGCTCACTGTAACCTCCACCTCGGGATTACAGATGTCTGTCACCATGCCTGGCTAATTTTTTTTTTTTTTTTTTTTTTTAGTGGAGACAGGGTTTCACCATGTTGGCCAGGCTGGTCTTGAACTCCTGATCTCAGTCAGGTGATCCACCCACCTTGACCTCCCAAAGTGCTGGGATTACAGGCGTGAGCCACTGCGCCCGGCACACTTCCTTTTCTTATTGGGAGGAATTTTGAAATGTCTCATTCTAAACAGGACTTTGTTTCTGGGGATCTCAAGATGCTATAAGGGCTTTTTGCTACCCTATTCTGTGAGATTACCCTGAAGTCAGAAGATGCAAGAACTAATATCCCTAGCTATGACTTCTCTAAAGGAGATGTAGATACAGTGACCCCTCATTGAGGTGTTGTCTTAGACTCTCCTCTCTGGGAACTGCGCACCTCACCCCAGGCCTCCAGTGGCCATGTGTCTGCTGTGTTTTCCCGTCTCTCTTGTTTAGCAACTTAGGGACTGACTACTGACCCACAATGAATACTTCATATTTTTCTGAAAATCTGGGTTGTGTCTATGGCAGTGGCCAGTGATCCAGCCAAATTCTACCCATCGCCTTCCTGTTTTTGTAAATAAAGTTTTATTAGAACACAGCCACACACCCATTTATTTGCAACTTGGCCGTGGCTGTTTTTGTGAAACAATGGTCAAGTTGAATAGTCATACCAGAGACTGCAAGATTCATAAAGCCAAAAATATTTTCTATCTGGCCTTTATGGAAATTTGCCAGCCCTTGGTCTAAGGAAATGTCAGTCTCTGTGCATGGCCAAACCAGTGTATGTGAACCCCCATTCGGAGGGGTAGCCACATTCTGCCATGTAGACAGAAGAGAAGAGATGAGAAAGTCAGTCTATAGGAAGAGAGACACAGGACACAGAGAGAGCTGGATTTGGGAGATGAGACATGGAGGCAAATCCTGATAGCTCCTGATTCCTCAGTCCAATAGCCTTTCTTTTTGTTTTGAGACTAGGTCTCACTCTGTCAACCAGGCTGGAATGCAGTGGTGCAATCATAGTTCACTGCAGTCTTGACCTCCTTGGGCTCAGGTGATCCTCCCCCGTCAGCCTCCCAAGTACCACAGGCACATGCCACTATGCTCAGGTAATTCTTGTGTAATTTTGTAGAGACTGGGCTTCGCCTTGTTGCCCAGGCTGGTCTCTAATTCCTGGGCTCAAGTGATACCCCTGCCTCAGCCTCCCAAAGTGTTGGGATTATAGGCATGAACTACCGTGCCTGGCCTCTACACCCTTTCTAAAGGCTGTTGGGTTTCATTAGTTACTCCCAGTTCTTTATGATAAAATCACCTTTTTTCCTTAAGCTAGCTCAAATTCATTTCTGTTTTGGCAGTTAGAGTCCCCAGTAATACTCTGGAGAAGCTCTGTGCCTCTGTTACCCAAAGATCAGCGGTGGTTCAGCACATCAAAGCCTAGTCCAGGGCTGGCCTTACCTCCTTCCTTTCTTCTGAGCTGGTGAGTCAGAAGGAAGCAGGTGTGTGCAAAGTTGGCAGCTGAGCTGACACGGAGAAAAAGTTGTTGGTGAAGAGCTGGGGGTCAAAGCCCTGGTGCACGCCTCTTGCTCTTGACTGACAGCTACTACCTCCTCCCGGCAGGAGCTGAGGTGGCCTCCACACCTTGTGTGCTCCAGCAGCTGCAGTCAGGGGAATGCCAGAAGCTGCCAACCCTGGCCTTTGTACCCTTGAACTCTTTGAAACTGTTCTCTCAAGTCTACTTTGAATTTTCTTTAGTAACTTTTTAATAAAAACAGACCCAATGTAATCTTAAGCCTAACAGTTTTTGTACTGGCAGCCTCAGAAAGACAGATACAATGCTTGGCATATAGAAGAATGGTGTTTCTAGTTGGAATTTGTGGTAGACTTCAAATAAATTTTTAATGAGAACTTCTGGTTCAAAATGGTGGGCTGAGTACATGCTTTCACCTTTGTCACTTCTGAGTTGTCTATCATGGCAAAGAGATTGGGGAGGAAGATTGTCGAATGCAAGAAATCCCAACACATTTCTGGAAGATGGAATGAATGGGATTTTGATGCATGCAACTGTCTGGAAAAGGCATAACCTGGAATAAAAGTGGCACTGCAATGGATGTGGGAATTCATATGCTTGTTAGAAAGCAAAAAGGATTCTGGGCTCAGAGTTGGCAGGTATAGTGGAACACAGGAGTGAGAAATGGGACTCACAAGCGGAAGGACGGTTAAAAGTTGCTATGGTTGGTATGACCCACGTATCATACTTTGGTACAGATAATCTGGTATCTGCTTCAAGATAAAATGTAAAAGGCATACTGTAAATTTAAATCAGCCCTCTGTGGAAGGCTAAGGCATCCAGTGCAGGTTTTGGTGGTCCAGGACAGAGCCCTCCATGTTCTGGCATTTGGGGAGTTCTTGGCTTGGTTTTTAAGTGAGAGCCTCATACATTCTTCCTAAAGCCAAAACCACCAGCGTGCCACCAGGCAATATTTCACACCCCACGGAGAGCTCCTAATCAGGATTCTAAGGAAGAGACCTGCTGGGAAAAAAGAAAAATCTCTTGGGTTCCAACATAATGCAGAAAAAAAATCCTACATCAGCCACCTTGTCCAATTTCACTATGGAAGGACAACCAAGAACCACAAGAATTGGAGAAGAACCAGAAGCATGAAAGAGACAGAACAAGATAGACAAACTGACCCCGCTGGACACCAAGTCCATCTCCAAAAAAATCTTGTAATTTATATACTCAAATTCAGTGGTATATTATATCCATAAAACAAGCATAAGATGTAATGGAAAAGGAACAGAAAGAGAAAAAGAGATACTTCTTAGAGATTTAAAAAATCTTGATGACCAAAATTAAAAATGTTCAAAACAAGCTTGAAATGTAAAGTCAAGGGAATCTCTCAGAATGTAGAAAAGAAATATAAAGAGAAAAATAATAGTGGAGAAAAAGTAAGGGACATGAGAACTCATCCTTTAAGTCAAATATAAAATGAAGATCAATCCCAGAAAGAAAGAATAGAGAAAACGGAAATTAGCAAAGAAAGAGTAGAATAAAATTTATCAGGGCTGAAGAAGGACCTTAATTTTAAAAGGCCCCCAATATCCAGCATAGTAAATGGAAAAACAAAACAAAGCAAAGCAAAACAAATGACCCAATACTTAGACATTTTTCTGTAAAATTCTAGAGCACCAAACACAACTGATAGATCCTACAATTTCCTAGAGAGACAGTGCAAGTTATCTCAAAGACACTAAACTCAAAGTGGCAATCGACTTTTCATCTGTAACCCTCCGTGTTAGAAGACAATACAAGAATGTCTTCAAAGTTCTGAGAGAATAGGACCTAACTTAAAAAAAACTTATTTACCCAGCCCAATTGTCAATCAAATATTAGGGCAAAATAAGGCCATGTAATTTCCTTATACCCTTTCTCGGGCAGTATCTGAGGTCGTATCCCAGCAGCATGGGGAAGTAAACAGAAGAAGAGAAAGACATGGAATCCAGGAGACAGGAGATCAGGTCCAATCCAGGAAGACAACTAAGGAGACCCCAGAGTAACAGCCAGACTCATCCTGGAGGACGACCAATCCAGACTGGAACAGAAGAGCAAAGTGTTGTACAAGGGGGAGTGAGAAGAAAGAGCACTCCTGTGGTAGGAATATCCTCTCAAGGATGGAACATCCTAAAACATGAAAAATGACCATTAGTCAAAGGAAAAAATGTGCTTGGAAGCACCTAGATAAACAAGAAGCTGTACCACAAAGTCAGTATCCCAATAAGCAAAATGTATCATGATTTTAAGCAATTGCTGGACTATAAGAAAGAAAACTCATTGAGCTTTATGCTGGGATGGCCATTATTCTTTGAGTGGCCTAAGGATTGCAATTTCAGATTTGTAGAAAGGAAATTGACACACTGGCCCCACTTGTTTGGGCAAAGCAACGTGTGTATTGTGATCATAATTGTTGCTAACAACAAACAACAACAACAACATTTAGAGTGCATCTATGGAAGCTCAGAGGATGGCATTGTAGTTACAGAATGCAAATGTTAATATCAGCATTTTAATGTGAAATTTATCTGACAGCAGGTTGGAGACAGAAGGGAGAAGGATGGGTAGGGGCATAAATACTCCCATCTTACCTGAAGGAGAATCAAAATACTGACTAAAGTTGATGGAACAATAAATGGAGGTACTGTTATTTAATGTTATACAAGTAACTAAATATATCAATAAAAAATATGAAGCCACACACATTGAGCTGGGTTTTAAAGGAGGACATTTTAAGTTGATAAACCAAGAAATGGAGTTATAAATACCATTTAGATTAAGGTAATCACCACCAACATGGCAGCTGGAAGATCAGGTGGGGCCAGGAGTGGCGTGAGCTCCAGCCTGGTCTCTGGCTGCAGTCAGCACCTTCTGCTTCCCCAAATGCACTAAGTAGTATCACTTTATATTTGTGCATTGAGCAGAGCAAGGTTAGGGAGCATTATGTTATGGAACCTGACTGACCTTCACCTCCTTTTTCTCAGCTGATGTATGGTCTGTGCTTGTTGCCTGGCACTTGTTTGCAGTAGAGACAGACATCTGTACCCCTCAAGGGTTCTGTGTGGTCCACAGTGGCCTACAGGATACTGGCAATCTGAATAGAGGTGGGGAACCCTTCAGACCCACGGAGGGCCTGCTATCTACCATCAAAATGTCTCTCCAGCCGGGCCTGGAGCAGCTGTGCGGTCCTCTGCCAGTGATGTCTGAGCCCTTGAGCAAATTCCAGTCTCTTTGGGTTTCCCCAGTAGATCTTGGTGTGTGCTGCTGCTAGGGTTGTTTTTATGGTAAAGAGCCAACACACTTTAAGGAGGGAAAAAGGCAAGGTGTTCCGCTCAGTTAAAGTGTGTGGAAAAGTCAGTGAGAAGATGGTGCTGATGACACAAGTCTATGAAGCCCTTAAGTCACCTGCGGTGGCGGCCAGTCTTTTGCAGTTACAAATTCTGTATTTGGCAGCACTGAGTAAAAATCAGAACAGGCCAGGCCATCACCTGAGGACACTGTAGACTTTTCTGGAAAAGGACAGAAAAACCAGCTCCGTGAACTTTCAGTTCACGGACAGACACTGTCACTCAAAGATGCATCAAAATCCCTCCAATCCTAAGTGACTGATTCAAAAAACATCTTAAAAGCATTTTAGAACAATGGAGAGCAACATCAGAAGAGAATGATGGACAGTTTGAATGAAAACACTAATCTTCAGGAAAGTCTAGAACTGCTTGCCAAAAAAACCGTGAGATGGGAGCAAAGAGTGCAGGAACTGAAGGAACAGAAAACCTTCTTGAAAACACAAACGCAGGAATGAAATAGGTCATGGGTGATAAAGTGGGCCAGTGAACATCTCCGATAAAAACCTTGCTGAAGATTGTAGGTGTGCCTGTCTCTTTAGAGATCACATGGCTGATGGCAGCTTGAAATTAGAGAAAAAGAAGAAAGCAGAAAGAACTGGAGATCATCAGGTCTATCAGTTACAAGTTGATTTGAAGAGACTCCTGGATGCTGTTAACTTAAATGTTTTCTTTAGAAGATTTGAAGGGAAAAAGAAAAAAAAATCCAAGAAATTATGTGAAGAAAATCAAATGAATGAAGAGCTTCCAGGACAAGCAAAGTCTCCAAACTGAGCAAGCATCTCTGCCGACTGAAAATTCACAGCTTCAAAGTGAGATTCAGAAGCTTCCCCTGGAACTTGAAATACATCAAGAACATGTAAGGCAACTTCAGAGAAAATCAACGGAAGAGGAAATATACTACCTAGAAACAGAGAAGAAACATTCTACAATGTATGCAGAAACATAAGCCATACATATTGGAAGTGCAACTTCTACAGATGATGGCTGAAGATATGGACAATGGGTTGGACAGAACCAGTTCCTTCTTTCTTACTTTTTTTTTTTTGTTTTTTTTCTTTTTTTTCTTTTGAGATGGAGTCTCACTCTGTCACCCAGGCTGTAGTGCAGTGGCACGATCTTGGCTCACTGCAACCTCTGCCTCCCAGGTTCAAGCGATTCTCCTGTCTTAGCCTCCCGAGTAGCTGGGACTGCAGGTGTGCGCCACCATGTCTGGCTAATTTTTGTATTTTTAATGGCGGCAGGGTTTCACCATGTTGGCCAGGCTGGTCTTGAACTCCAGACCTTGTGATCCACCCTCTTTGGCCTCCCAAAGTAATGGGATTACAGGTGTGAGCCACCGTGCCTGGCCCAGTTCCTTCTTTCAAAGCCAGATTGTCTTCTGTGAGAAAAGTACTCCAGAAAGTTGGATGGGTAGCTCTGTCAACAGAAAGAAGTCTCAACAAGCTCAGAAAATAAAATGATCACAGCAAATATTGGCTAATGCTGTGTCTGAGTCCCAGCCTCTCCCTGGTGGCCCTTTTGCTCCACACGCAGCCCACAGAGGCCTGGAAGCATCAGGGGAGGACCTGGGCCTGGAGGTCGCCCAGGAAACAGGAGGAGAAAGCTGTGGGAGTGCAGGGATCTAGGGTCACAGCTCAGTATCATTCAACCTTCCCATCAGCCAACCACAGCAAGACATTTGCCTGTGTTCTTGCAGTAAAAGTTTTGATGTATCTCTTAGAGTTTAACGCTTGCCATTTCGTGGATGGCATAGTTACTTTCATTAAAATTTGATAGCATTAAGAGAAGAAGCCGGGTGTGGTCACGTGCAGCCATAGTCCCAGCTACGCTGGAGGTTGAGGCAGGAGGGTCGCTTGAGCCCAGGAGGTGGAGGTTGCACTGAGTTGTGATTACGTCTCTGGACTCCAGCCTGGGCAATGGAGAGAGACCCTGTTTCTAAAAAAAAAGGAAATAATCACCAAAAGAATTAAAAATGGATTGGACTTAGGAATTGCCTCTGGGAAGTGAAGTGGACGAGAGTGCGGAGACCGCTGCTGTGCATGGAAGCTGGAGGAGCGACTAATCTGCATAGCCCTGGGGCTCATTTCCTCCCTTTGGAACACCTGGTCCAGCCAGGCCCAGCCTCAGCCCACCTCTTTGAGAATGATGAGTGCTCACGGGACCAGATACACTCTGTTGCTTCTCTGACTTGTAAATGTTCCATTAATAACCCCTATTGTATATTTACACAACGTGGTGCTAGCTGCTTATGCCTCCACACTCCCTTTGCACAACACAGCACTTGTGTATGATTTGCTTTGTTCCCGTATGCATGTCCTTTTGAGAAAAGAATAAAACTGTAAAAACCCGTTTATCGAATTTCTACCGTGTGGCAGGCATAGTACTGGGTACTGATGATTGGAGGGTAAACAATAATAGAAACAGAAATCCTTCTTGAATGATGGGAGATCTAAGGGCTGTGTTTCATAGAGCTTCACTAACACTCACAGAGGGATGTCTGTGAGTTCAACTCAAACATCTGCCTGTTCTCCCCACTCAGTACCCTCTGCCCTCCTGGGGAAGGAGCTCTTTAGTAAGGGTCTCAGGGCAAGGAGCTTCTAAGGTAACCACACTTTCCATTTGTGTACATCTTTGACCAGCCATGAAATTTCAGGTATCGGGTATATGCCATGGCAGGAGAAAGGGCTGGGGGTGGGGTCGTAGCCTTGAGAATATCCTGAAAATGGCAGGATGGTAAAGCTGATGATATGCCCTTGAGTTTAGCTTTCACATTGAAGGAGGGATATGCAAGTTGATGGAAAAAACAGGATTTAGGTTTGCTTTTTTATTTCTTTGAGATGGGGTCCTGTCTGTTGCCCAGGCTGGAGTGCAGTGGCATGATCATAGCTCATTGCAGCCTGGAACTCCTGTGCTCAAGCAATCCTCCTGCCTCAGCTTCCCAAGTAGCTAGGAATGCAGATAAGATAGGAATAGATAGGAGTTCCTATCTACCACAACCAGCTAACTACAAACATTTATTTTTTGGTAGATGTGGGGTCTTGCTAAGTTGTCCAGGCTGATCTTGAATTCCTGACCTTAAGCAATCCTTTTGCCTTGGGCTTCTGAAGTGTTGGGGTTACAGGTGTGAGCTACCACACCTGGCCTGCTTTTTAAAAATTGAGTGCCTTCCTATTTTTCTAAGCTTGAATGCCCTTTATAAAAACAAAAATAAAACAAACTTTAAAAACCCAACCATTTATTTTCATTCTAGAGTAGTTGACTCATCCGGGGTCAACAGGGCCAAAGTGATGAACTCAACCCCTGAGATCTGTGTTTCTGTGTTGCGATTGTTAGTTGTATCTCTGGAGGACAAGGACTTCCTATCTTATTTATCCTCAAACCCCTTGTGTTCAGAAGAGTTCCAGGCACATATGAAGGGCTCAAACAAACTATTGTTTAATACAAAGTAATTTGTAGTGTATCTTACTTTTGTACCAACCTAATACTAAAATCACAGACGTCAATAAATAATTCACTAATAAATGTGTTCTTAGTTATAAGATTTGGTCCTGAATACACAGACCATGTGGCCCATCCCCAAAGCTGAGTGGGTGAATGTTCAGAAGTGAGTTTGCCATGAGAGTGCAGAAATTTAGCTCAGCCCACCCTCCAAGATAGGTGAAGCTACTCGAGCACTGTCAGCAGACAGAGGAATAGCAAAACCATATATAAATTTATCAAAACAAGACAGCATCTATTTTATTGTCAATACCACTTCAAGAAAATTAATTTCCTGTGCGGTTTTTGTTTCTGTATTTTAGTGGTCGAATGTAGTGCCCAGCACACACTAAATAATGGTTTCCTTCATTCTCTCATTTTTGTCTTTTTGTTTTTTTCAGAAAGCCCCTGATTGATTAAATGTCTCCCTGCATATTGCCCTTAATCCTATGCTCTTTTCCCCCAACCCCCTCTTCAGCACCCTAGCATTCTAATTTCATTGTGCTGGGAGCTGGCTTGAACCAAAACAAAGCAGCACATGAACCCAGTGCCAAGCAATATGGCACACGAGTGCCAACTCCAAAGGATCTGCCAACTCAGGAGAGAAGAGGGGCTGGAGGCGGGGAGGCCATGGGTCAGGATGTGATGACAGGATTAGAAAGGACTTGGAAAGGGAGAGAGAGTCAAGCTGCTCTGTGCTCTGGACTTGGATGAAGCTGTCATGACAAAGTGATACGGTTTCCTACCCACCGTCTCCTACTCTGATCCCAGCCACAAAGTTGTAGAGAGGTATGGACAGAGTGTTTTATTACAGTTGAAAATGAAGTCCTTTTTTTTTTTTTTTTTTGGACCTTATGGGCTGCAGGAAAACTCTACCCTTTTAGTCCCCTGTTTTTCCTATCTGTAAAATGGGTCTCCTAATGCTTGCTGAGGAAGGCAAAGAAGTGTCTTCACAAGCACTAGCCTAACAAAACTGACCTAATCACCTGCGGCACAAAGAAATGAGAAGCCACGGCCAGGCCAGCTCCCTTCTTGACTGGGATCTAAACCTCTGTGGGGGAGGTAGCTGCCTCCTGCTCAAAGGAGAGCCCTTCAGAGGGATGTTTTATGGACACTGCTGGAAACAGAGGATACAGTAAAACACAAAAGCAAGTGTTTTGAGCTAGAGATCCCATTCATTCTGCTTGACAGACGTAAATTACTCACCAGACACAGGCATTTCCCCTCATGGTCGTCACCCAGTGAAAGGGAGAGCTTTTATTTTCTAAATGATATATGGATCCAATAAAATTATTATTACATCATCTCTACTGGCCATCACGACTCACAGTGGGAGAGCATTATGGGAAAATGAATGCTTCCTCTGGAATGGGGTATAGAGATGTGCGTGGGTGTGTGCGAGTGTGCGTGTTTGTGTAAAGATTTCTGACAGGAGATCGAGACCATCCTGGCTAACACGGTGAAACCCCATCTCTACTAAAAATACAAAAAAATTAGCCAGGCGTGGTGATGGGCACCTGTAGTCCCAGCTACTCGGGAAGCTGAGGCAGGAGAATGGCGTGAACCCAAGAGGCGGAGCTCGCAGTGAGCCGCGATTGCGCCACTGCACTCCAGCCTGGGTGACAGAGCGAGACTCTGTCTCAAAAAAAAAAAATATTTCTGACAGAGAAAGATGGGAAGTTGTATTAATATTAGTTGACTGAGCTCCAGCACTCACAGGCAAAACCAAGCATCTTTCCTGGGACCTTCCTCAGGGGGTCACTATTGAAATAAGATGCTATTAGGGAACAGCTTGGAAAGGATATAGTAGACCAAGGCCCCAGGGCTCAAGGAGTGACACTGAAGGGCTCTTGTCAGACTCAATATGTCTTCATTTTTTTTTTTTTTTTTTTTTTTTTTTTTTTTTTTTTGGGGACAAGGTCTCACTCTGTCACCCGGGCTGAAGTATAGTGGTGCAATCATGGCTCACTGCAGCCTCGACCTCCCCAGGCTCAGGTGATCCTCCCACCTCAGCCTCCCAAGTAGCTGGGATTACAGGCACGTGCCACCTTGCCTGGCTAATTTTTTTGTTTGTTTGTTTTAGCTAGAGACAGGATTTTTCTATGTTGCCCAGGCTGGTCATGTACTCCTGGGCTCAAGTGATCATCTTACCTCAGCCTCCCAGAGTGCTAGGATTATAGGAATGAGCCACCATGCTTGGTCAGAATCTATAATGTTGAATTTAAGATATCTGATATTTGGTATATGCCATGGCAGTGGGGAAGGGCTAGAAATGGAGTAGTTCAGTGCAGGGCTCTCAGACCCCCAAAGCCTCAAATCATCTTGTATAGCAATCTAGGAGGAGAGCCTCCTTCAATCATGTAAAGATCACAGGAGACTGTCTTCTCCAGAGATAAGTTATCGATGGGCTAGTGACCTTGAGTCAAATTGAGTATGTGGAACTATGCCCCTTTATATTGACAGAGGGCTGAGATTTGGTAGCAAGGTGGAGTGGTGAGTGAGACCCCAAAGCTGGATAGCTCTAACCACTTCACCCCTGCAGGTGGCTGTGTCTGAGTCCTCAGTTACTCCCTGGGTCTTAGAAAGCTGAAGATATTAATAGAGGATTTCTCTGACTTCAGTGAGTCGGAGGGAACAGCTGCACCTGGGGAGTTTTTCCACTTGACGAGATGGACTGCTTCCCAAAGCGTCGTTGCAATCTGCCATGAAGGCTTGGCATACCTAGGAGCTCTGGGATAGAACACAACCACACAACCAAGCCTTGAATAGTTTCAGTGCTGGGTATCCCAAAAGGCAGACTAGTTGCACGGCCATGCACACACACACACACACACACTCACTCACTCTCTTACAAGATGTTTAGATACTTGACAGTATGAACTAGTCATCCTAGGAAAAAATCGAAACCAGGCTGGACTTTCCTACCCTTATAGTTTAGTGCTATTTTTTTTTTTTTTTTTTTTTGGAATTTCACATAACAGGGCTCAGTGTTTTGGGCCCTGGATAATTTGGATGCCTTGTGCCCAGAGTTCCCTAAAGGGAGGGAACTCTGAGAAGTGCATTGTCCTCTTGGAGAAGCTTGGGCTCAGTGGGGTTGGATGCAGCCTGGTGAGACATAAACATCACAGCGACCTTTGGGGCTCCTCATCTCCTGAATTCTCATGAACTCTTCTTATGTTCAAGTTTATACTCTTGAAATGCAATTTAGTAGGAAAAACTATACCCATACAAGTTTAGGTAAAGAAACCAGCAGTGATGTACTCTCCCAGCTCAGGTTAGGTGAATTCAACCTTGTAATACTTAAACTGCTGCACAGGGCTCTGTCCTTTTAGGACCCTGCCTGCCCCTCAGAGGGGAGCCAAGAGGAAGGATAGATGGCCATGGGGACCCCCACAGTCCATGGATCACTGACCATCAAGAATGTTGCTATGGGTCTCTCTAGGAAGAATGGGGGCCACCAGGCCCTGATAAAAGGAGTCTATACAAGATGTGAGGGTAGTAAATCTGTCCCAGGGAATATCAGCTTTCCAAACTAGATGTGATTGTAGATGTGTAGTTGAAAAAAGGAAAAAGAGTCCTAGAAGGTAGGGAGAGAGTTTCTCTAGACCAATACCAAATATATCTTTCAACAACAGCGGAAGTGTGATATTACTCTGATTTTGGTCCACAAGACACTCAGCTTTCATGGTCTTACACCGTCTCAACATATCTTAACTGCACCATAATGCTTGTCTCTCTCTCCTCAGACTCCAGCTCCATCCCCTTGAGGACAGTCTCCATAGTGGTTTCCATGTTCAATTCAGCTCCAAAGTCAGACGGAATCACGTTCTACCCCGGCTCCACCCCTTGCCACCAGTTCCTTATCCTCTTTCATCCTCAGTTTCCTCTTTTGTAAAGTGGAGATAATAATTGCCCCTACCTCCTTAGCCTAGCTAGCACCTGGCCTGCAGTTAAGTGTTTGATCAATATCTGCTGCTGTAATGCACTCATCATCACCATCATCATCACCATCATCATCATCATCATCATCATGTCAACTGGTTGAAGAGCCCCCTGGTGGTGGTGATTCTGGAAAGAGTATAGGTTCTCTGCGATCACAAATGCAAAATGAAAAAAACAACTCTTTGAATATAGAGACAGGCAAAAGCACCTGAATGCTGAAGGTGTGCCACCTCAGTGGTTGTGCTTAACTGACAGGCTCCATAATGGTGTGAACACTGCATGCCCCGGCTGTCTGTTTTGTGTCAAACTTAATCCTTATTTTCACAAACCCAAGACTGTTTCAGAAATGGTCTTTGTGGCCACCATGGGAAAGAACAATGCAGTTACCTGACAACCTGGCGGTTCCCTGGTGCTTACTGACGTTGCTTTGTTTTTTAGAATCACCTTAAAAGCATTCTAGAGATGGTAGGGAAGGGTGGAATTCTGAAAGAAGGAAACCAACAGGGCGTTGAAGGGCAGAGTAAGAGCTTGAGAAATCCATTATCCATTAACATTATCTTGGAAGTCAAGACTTAGAGATACCCCAGGATAAGTTTTCTTTCTCCACAACAGACGGTTAATTACCCTATAGCTAATTTGTGTGGTTATAAGAGTTTATTTGAAACAACGACAACTCATAGCTCCAACAACTGAATGTCACTGGAGGAATTCCTTCTTCTGATCTCTCTGCGCCATATCAGCTTCACTGACAGAGGCTCACGCACTTCCAGTGGGCACTGAGACTCCCTCCCATCCTTACACAGGATGGTCCTGTCGGGGCGAATCCTGGCGAAGTCTACAAGATTCTTGTGTTCTTTCTGCCAGATGCCAGAGTCATCTGTGCTCTCCTCACTTCCTCTCTTAGCAACTATGGTCAGGCTAGTTTTAGACTCTGCAAACTCATTCATACGGAGAAGTAAGTGATTATTGATAATTAAATCCTTGCAGTATGGGTGCTTCATAAGTTGAGGCCATGTCTTCCTTTAAAGGCATGAGTCTATAAAGGCGGATTTTCAGGCCTCAGGTGCACATTGTGGCAGGGAAAATGTGTTGAAGAGTAGGTGATTTAGTGAAAGTTCTTCTCAGAATTGCTCCAAATTATACCACACAAGTGACCTTTTACTCTACCCCTGGTTTAAGGATATAGCAACAATTATAGTCTGTGGAAAGCCTACTACCTAAAGGAAAAAGGTTTTGAAAATGCAGTGGAATCTTATTGTCACACAGTAGACCCTTGACATTCTTAAAGGCTGTGGCCTTGGACCTTAGTGAATTACCAAATTTGAGAATGACATCAAGTCGTGTAATTTCTACCCCACAAGGTAATAAAGTATAATTGAAAAACCTAATGCCTCTTTCAGATCCATAATGGTTCTATAAATACAGCACTTGGGTAATTCATAAAGCCACTTTTTGGCCTAGACCATCACGTGATTAGTTAGACCTCTTCTCTTCCCTGCCATGCCAGCAGCTGCCTTTGTTTCCCACCCAGTTTCCCACAAAGAAGCACAGGCTTTATCACCTCCCATGTGCTCCATGACAAATGGAGAAGAACAAAGCCACCAGCCCAGTGCCCTGTCCTTACACCCGGCTCTGAGTACATGACCGTGCCTTGGCAACGTGACAAATGACTGCACATTGCGTGTCGTAAATGATGGGGTCATTCATGAATAGTTAAAACCATGAATGCGAAGCCCTTGAATGCCAACGGCCTTCCGGGCTGATATCATGGAAATGACTTTAACACTTGAGCTGGAGGCTGAGAGACATCATTGCGGGCCCCTGTCTTCACCGGGTGGAACATCTCCCCCTTTGTGATGTCCCCAGTCGTGTGTATCTGGTGGCCTCTGTCTTCGTTTCTTAGGGCTGCTGTCATAAAGTGCCACAAACTGGGTAGAATGGCAGGAATTTGCTGTCTCACAGTTCTGGAGGCTGGAAGCCCAAAATTGGTGTCAGCAGGGCCAGGCTTCCCTGACCCTCGATATTTGTCCTTTTGTGACTGGCTTATTTTACCTAGGATAGTGCCCTAAGGTCCTTCCCTGTTGCAGTGTTAGTGGGAAAGCAAAACTGTGCAGCCACTGTGAAAAACAGTATGCTGCTTCCTAAAAATATTAGGGAAACCACTGTGAAAAACAGTATGATGCTTCCTAAAAATATTAAAAATAGAATTACCATGTGATGCCACAATTCCACTTCTGGGTATAGACTCACAAGAACTGAAAGCAGGGTCTCAAGCAGGTGCTTGTCCACCCGTGATCACAGTGGTATTATTCACAACAGGCAAAAAGTGGAGGCAACCCAGGTGTCCAGGAGGCCAGGCACCAGGGAAGGAGCTGTTCCAGATTTCTCCTCTAGTTTCTGGAAGCCTCAGGTCTTTCTTGGCTAGAAGATGGCTGCTTCCTCCCTATCTCTTCACACCATCTTCCCTCAGTGTGTGTCTCTGTCTCCTTGCCTGGCATACTTTTTCGTAAGGACACCAGTCATGTTGGTAATATTAAGAGCCCACCTACTCCAGTATGACCTTATCTTAATGAATTACATCTGCAATGACCCTATTTCCAAATAAGGTCACATTCTGAGGTACTGGGCGTGAGGATTTTAGTATTTTAGTATATCAATTTTGAGAGGATGCTATTCAACCTGTAACAACCGCATACACTTCCTTGACGCTTCTGCTGAGTGGTGAGGGGGCAGCTTTCAGGAGTCAAAAGAGTGATAAACACCTAGTCTACCTCTTTCTTTACCCATCTCACCATACCACACACACTCACACACCTGGATGCTTTTAAAGAAGCTCTGGCACCTCACACCCATTAGGATGGCTGTTACCAAACACAACAACAACAACAGAAAGTAAATATTGGCAAAGATGTGGAGAAATTGCACTGTAGGTGGGAAAGCAAAATCGTGCAGCCACTGTGAAAAACTGTATGATGCTTCCTAAAAATATTAAAAATAGAATTACCGTGTGATGCCGCAATTCCACTTCTGGGTAAAGACCGGAAAGAACTGAAAGCAGGGTCTCAAGCAGGTGCTTGTCCACCCATGATCACGGTGGTATTATTCAAAACAGGCAAAAAGTGGAGGCAACCCAGGTGTCCAGCAACAGATGAATGGATGAACAAAACATGGTGCAGGTTGAGTAGCAGAAATGTGTGGGACCAGAGGGGCTTTTGACCATATTTTGGAGTCTGGAATATTTGCATATATATAATGGAATATCTTGGAGATGGGACCCAAGTCTAAATTTAAAATTCATTTACATTTCATATATACCTTATACACACAGCCTGAAGGTAATTTTATACAATTTAATAATTTTGTGCATGAGGCCCAGCACAGTAGCTCATGCCTGTAATCCCAGCACTTTGGGAGGCTGAGGTGGGCAGATCCCTTGAGGTCAGGAGTACAAGACCAGCCTGACCAACATGATGAAACCCCATCTCAAATAATAATACAAAAATTAGCCAGATGTAGTGGTGCATGCCTGTAGTCCCAGCTAACTCGGGAGGCTGAGCCAGGAGAATTACTTGAATCCGGGAAGTGGAGGTTGCAGTGAGCTGAGATCGTGCCACTGCACTGCAGCCTGGGTGACAGAGTGAGACCTTGTCTCAAAGGAAAAAAAAATTGTGCATGAAACAAGGTTTGTGTGCATTGACCCATCTGAAGGCAAAGGTGTCAGGTATGGAATTTTCGACTTGTGGTGTTTTGTGGATGCTCAAAAAGTTCAGATTTGAGGTTTTGGGATTAGAGATGCTCAACCTGTATTTACCTACAATGGGATATTCTTCAGCTTTCAAAGGGAAGAGAATTCCGACACATGATCCAACATGGATGGACCTTAGGGCACTATCCTAGGTAAAATAAGCCAGGCACAAAAGGACAAATATCATGTGATTCCACTTAAATGTGGTACATAGAATTGGCAAATTCATAGAGACAGAAAGGAGAGTGGTGGGTAACAGGGGTGGCTGGGGGGAGAGGGAGTGGGGATGGGGAGTTTTTTTTAAATGGGGTATGGAGTTTCAGTTTTGAAAATTAAAAACAGTTCTGGAGATGGATGGTGGCAATGGCGACATAGCAATGTGAGTGCCACAGAGCTGCACAGTGAAATATGATCGAAGTGGTACATTTATATTATGTGTGTTTTACCACGGTTTTCTAAAAAGAAGCTTCGGAGGTCGTTTTTAAGAGTCTTCTGCAGCCAGGCACAGTGACTCACACCTGTAATCCCAGCACTTTGGGAAGTTGAGGTGGGTAGATCACTTGAGGTCAGGAGTTTGAGACCAGCCTGGCCAACACAGTGAAACCCCATCTCTACTAAAAAAATACAAAAATTAACCAGGTGTGGTGCTGCCCACCTGTCATCCCAGCTACTCAGGAGGCTGAGGCACGAGAATCGTTTGAACCCAGGAGGCAGAGATTGCAGTGAGCTGAGATTGTGCCACTGCACTCCAGCCTGGGTGACAGAGTGAGACTCCATCTCAAAAACAAACAAACAAACAAGCAAACAAATGACCATCTGCTTGTGCCTGGCCCTGGGATTTCATGCAGGTCATTTTCCTCTTCCAGCATCAGTTTTCTCGTTTCCATATGGGAACTGTGTGTCCCCCAGTGCCTCCCAGGATGGACCTGGGACCTGCCAGGGAGCTCACCTCAGAAGAAGAGCCTTGCCCAGTGTGTCCAGAGGGCCATGGGCTCAGGGGGCCTCGAGTACTAATACTGGTGAAAACTGCTAGAAAATACGTGGGAGCCCAAAGCTGGGTGCTGAGGAGTTAAATGTGGTCGACTGGAACCGTCCTGAAAGGACAGCATTCATAGCCTAAGTCCTTTGGGGAGACTGGAGACAAGTGTTTTGCCCCGTTTCCCTCTTCATATAAGGCTGTGTCCTTGGAGAGAAGGAATGTGATCACCCCAGGTCTGGCCAAGTCTCCATGGACCACAGGGAATTGGGAACCAGGCCACCTTGGCTGTGCTGACAGCCCATCCATTCTCTGGCTGGAATGAATGAGCAATGAAGTCAAAGCTGTCTAGGTTTCAAGATAAGTCTGTCCCTGTTCTCTTTTGTTTCTGACACTGAGAGGACAGAAGCCCCTTTTCAGGGGTTCCCTTCTAGAGCTGCTTTTCAGAGCCACAGAGCCTGGCTAGGTCCCACTCCAAGGATCCCGGGTATTGTCTGCAGCTGAGCGATGTGGGTGAGAGAGAACGCAGAGCTGAAATCTAGGAAGTGCACGTTGTGGTTGGCACTCTTCCTCAACCTCAAAACTCTGCCTGCCAAGATAGATTACACGTTTGCCTTCTTCAGCGTCTTTGTTTCTGTTCTCACTCTTCTCCTTTCATAACATTGTGACCAATCAAGTAGAAACCTGAGCAGACTCTGAGCCTGAGACCAGCACCTTCTTCAAAGGGAGTCCCGCCAACAGAAGGATTTTCTTGTTCTCTTAGAAGAAAAGTGCCCCCTCTAGTAAGGGTATGAGCCAAGAAGGAGCCAAGCATGAACTTGGGGTCAGTTAAACAATACTGACCAAAGCCATCAGCGAAAGCTGCCGTTTTCCCTGTACAAAGCCAACATTGCTGTCCATGGGCTGTCTGCACTCACAGAGTATTTGTCTTGCCAAGAGGCTTGTGGCTTTGATTCATCTACACTCAACTCCGTCCTCCTGGTGGCTGGAGGCCTGGGAGTCGTGGACAGGAACCAATCTAAAGTGCTCATGGGGTATCAAACATGGAGTCTCAGAGGGTAACTTCAATGATCCAACTTAAAGCAAGAAGGACCGTACCACTGATGGGGCACCTACTGTGTGCTAGGGTTGTGGGAGGGGTGACACAGGACAATCTCATTTATTTCTCACAATAAGCCTTCCAAGTAGAACGGGTGGCCATCATTCTTACAGAGGAATCAACAGAAGTTCAGAGAAGTTCAGAGAGGCTAACCAAGGAACTGGAATCACCTGGGGGAGCTTTCAAATGTTCATGGACTATGCAACTTCAGAGTCAAAGTGAAAAAAATGCGGCCACTATTTTGGGAATTACTCCAAGAGAATTAAGCACTAGGAGAGGAGGGAGCACCTAAAATCCAGGGACACCATTCCTGGCATTTACAATCTTGGCCAAGGAGACCTTCTGGAAATCTTCAGCGATGGGCACATCTTTGCCCCTGGCAGAGGAGCTGCAAAGAGGCAAGCAAAGTAGTTGAAGGCAGCAGCAGCTTTTGGAACAAGTGAGTCATTTACAGACGGGTGATTACAGAGCCCAGAGGAAATTCCTGGGTGCTTTTTGTGAGGGTGATGGAGGCCTGTGCAGTGCACAGAGGGCGTCTCTACCTGAGAGGAAGAGAAAATAGCAGAAATAAGTGCCCAAGTCTTCTCCTCACTCCCTCTACACATCCTTAATCATCCAGCTAAAAAAAAGAGATCTAATATTACTTAGACAAAGAAAAGCAACCCAGGCTTCCATTCCTATGTTTCTTCTTTCCCGACAGCTTGTGGAGTGCCTGCTGTTAAGGGCAGAAAAATATCACCCCATGCTCTAAAACACGACAAAAATTACCACCCTGTGACTGCTCCGGTCCTTGGCAGGTGAGCTCCAATGTTGGCAGACCAGGGTTTTTGGGAGTGCCAACTTTTGTGAACAAAAATCACCAACAGAGGCACCAGTGATGGCTGAAGGAATTCACAGAGGCTCCCTGAGATGAGGTGGGGTGGGGCCCTGTCTTGTCCTCAGGATCCAGGCGCATGGGTGCAGGAGCCACAGATAGCAGAATGGACAGGTCCAAGTCAAAGCAGAAGCTTGGGCAAGCAGAGGGCAGGGGTGAATGTGGACATTAAACCCTGCATAAGGCCAGGGGCCATGGCTCGTGCCTGGAATCGCAGCACTTTGGGAAGCTGAGACAGGAGGATCGCTTGAGCCCAGGAGTTTGAGACCAGCCTGGGTAACATAATGAGATCCCATCTGTACAAAATAAATTTTTTTTTTTTTTTTTTGAGACGGAGTCTCGCTCTGTGGCCCAGGCTGGAGCGCAGTGGCCGGATCTCAGCTCACTGCAAGCTCCGCCTCCTGGGTTTATGCCATTCTCCTGTCTCAGCCTCCCGAGTAGCTGGGACTACAGGCGCCCGCCACCTTGCCTGGCTAGTTTTTTGTATTTTTTTAGTAGAGACGGGGTTTCACCATGTTAGCCAGGATGGTCTCAATCTCCTGACCTCGTGATCCGCCTGTCTCGGCCTCCCAAAGTGCTGGGATTACAGGCTTGAGCCACCGCGCCCAGCCCAAAATAAATTTTAAAAAATTAGCTGGGTATGGTGGTGTACACCTATAGCCCTAGCTACTCAGAAGGCTGAGGTGAGGAGAATCACCTGAGGCCAGGAGTTTGAGACCAGCCTGGGCAACATAGGGAGACCCTATCTCTAAAAAATTTTTTTAAAATTGGCTGGCTGAGGTGGCACATGCTTGTGGTCCCAGCTACTTAAGGGGCTGAGGTGGGCCTGGTGTGGTGGCTCACGCCTGTAATCCCAGCACTTTGGGAGGCCGAGGTGGGTGGATTATGAGGTCAAGAGATCGAAACCATCCTGGCCAACATGGTGAAGCCATGTCTCTACTAAAAATACAAAAATTAGCTTGGTGTGGTGGCGGATACCTGTAATCCTAGCTACTTGAGAGGCTGAGGCAGGAGAATTGCTTGAACCCAGGAGGCGGAGCTTGCAGTGAGCCAAGATCATGCCACTGCATTTCAGCCTGGTGACAGAGTGAGACTCCAGCTCAAAAAAAACCCAAAACATATATATGTATACATATATATATATATATATATTGCTTGGGCCTGGGAGGTCAAGGCTGCAGTGAGCTATGATTGCACCACTATACTTCAGGTTGGGCAACAGAGTAAGACACTGTCTCAAACAAACAAACAAACAAAGAAACCAACAAAAGCACAACCCTGCATAAGCTTAGAATCACAAATGTGGACAGCGCCAGCCAACAGCAGTGGTTGGCAAACTCTGGCTCTGTGAGCCAAATCTGAATGAAGGCCTGTATTTGTGCCACCCTTGACGAAGCATGGTTTCTACGTTTTTAGATACAGTAGTTGGAAAAAAAGAACAATACTTTGTGACAGGTAAAAGTGATACGAAATGTAAATTTTAGTGTCCATAATAAAGTTTTATTGACACACAGCTCATTTGTCTACATGGGCTGCGGCTGCTTTTGCTCTTCAATAGCAGGGTTGGGGTGACAGAGCCTATATGACCCAGAAAACCTAAAAGATGTACTATCTGGCCCTTCCCAAAAGAGTTCGTCGATCCCCGGCTAAGAGGGATTTAAATCCAAGCTCTGACACTTACAGGCTGCGTGACTTTGGGTCAGTTCTCTAACCTTTGTGAGTTTCAGGTTTCTCATCTATAAAATGAAGGAATAGTCATGCTTTTGCCATGTGGTTGGTGGAAGGGTTACCTGAGACAGCAGATGAAAAGAAAGCACTAAGCAGAGACCTGGGACAGAGCAAGCACTTGGTAAAAGTTTGCTTCTGTGATTCTGTTTGTCAGGTTTCTTAAGGAAAGAGTTTGACCCGTATGACAGAGACTGCAGGTCTGCTAACCCTATGACTTTTCACAATAGGCTACTTTAGAGGCCTGGAAAAGCTAAATATTTGCTCACTCGGTCTCTCTTGCATCCAGGGATAATCATATGATGCAATCTGGCCAATGAGATATACATGGAAGTCTGCTCTGAGTATCCTGGGAAAGCTTTTGCTTTCTTGATTTAAAAAAAGGCATGTCATGGCTGAGCTCCGCCAATTTTTCTTCCTGCCTGGGCTATAGGTGTGATGTCTGGAGCTGGGGGAGCCATTTTGAGCCCATGAAAGCAACGGTCAATAGAATTATGAAGACTACTGACTCTGAAATCATTAAACTGCCAAGTCAATGTCATCAGCCACCTACTTTCAGACCTTTTGCTATTTAGAAAAATAAAACTCAATGTGTTTAAACTATTGTTAAGTCAGGCTTTCTAACTGAACGCATTTCTGACGGATACATCATTTTGGAAGTTGAGTGGGATTCAGAGGAGCTGTGGGTCATGGGGGAGGGCTTCTGCTTGAGGGAATCAGAAGTGACTGTTAGAAACAGGGATGTAAAGATGTACCTTTTGAGAAACTGAGTCACAGACACAGGCACAGAGATAAGAGATAGGAGCTCAGAGTTCTGATCAAGCTCAGTTTTGGCGAAGAGAAATTTCATTGTCATGGCATAGCAGGGACAGGTGAAGAAGAGGTTTATTGCCTTTCCCCAGGGGAGCTGTTAGCGAAGAACAGGGCCTATCAGCATTTCCGAGGCTGCCTTAGAGGGATAGGGAGGTAATGAAAATATATTCTCTTAATTAAAATGTACGTATGTCTAGAAAACATACTCGTTATATTCCTCCTTGGAGTAACTTAGCAGTCTGAGTGAAGTCTACACATTGGATCTAAGCAGTTCTAAATAAGGCAGCCGCAGTGGCACTTGGAGAAGGAGCATCACTTGGTCCAGGGAGAGGTGATTCTCCTTTGATTTGGCCTTGACCCACTTGGATTTCCAAGAGCATAAAATGGCATGGTCTGTGGGAGGGGAGTGTAAGAGTAACAGCCTCAACAGGGTGGGAAATAAGTTGTTACTTCTCCCTGGGCCAATCTGGGAAGGCTTTGTCATGGAGGGGAGGTTTTGGTTTAAATTTATATATTATATATATATATATATATATATATATATATATATATATATATAATTATATATAATATATAAATTTACATATAAATATATATATTATATTTTTAGCAGATGCATGTAAGTGCAGTGGCTCATGTCTGTAGTCCCATCTACTCAGGAAGCTGAGGCGGGAGGATGGCTTGAGCCCAGGAGTTCGAGGCTGCAGTGAGCTATGATCATGCCACTGCACTCCAGCCTGTGTGCCAGAGAAAGACACTCTCCATTTAAGAAAACATCAGAGGTTTTAATATATTTTCTCTTTGGAGAGATAGTGTAAGTTTAGTCCAGGATATATTTTAATACAGGGAAGTATAAAAAAGAAAGAAAAACCACCCTGAAATCCCCCATCCCACACCCCAGGCAACCATAGATCTCCCTCTGGGCAAATGAACATGTGTAATGAGAAGTTTTACACAAATGAAATCCTATCGCGCTGAATATGCTTTCTTTATATTTTCTCCTCTCGCTCTCTTGCACCCTATTTTTTAGTTGTAGATTTTTTTTGTATTGGTGACAACAGCTAGGAATCACTGTTGATATGATCCACGTCACATTCCTTTGCATGGCTCCCTTGGGGAGGGAATTGGGGGAACTATTGGAGTGGTGGAAAGGGGTTGTCTGGCTGGAGTTGAAGCATGGGATGATGTAGTAAAAGTTCCTGATGGATTTTCTAGTAAAGATGTAGGTTAAATTGGGGACAAGAGGGAGGTTAAGAAAATGGCACAAGTAGGTGATCATGGGAAGAGCTGCATAGCCTCCTCCTCCTTCTGACCGTCTAGAGCTCTCTCGGGGATCTGCTGGCTGGCTGGATGCCCTCCTGCACCTGAGCACAGTCCCTGACCCCTGCTGTGTTGGGCAGATGCCCCGCTGGTTGTCTGGCCTGCCCAAGGTGGACAGAAGTGAGCCACAGCACTCCACTCACCGCAGAGCACCGGGAGGCTGCATTGCCAACCAGGAAATGAAGTGCATAAATGATCCTGGCCTGAGAACCTGCCAGGTTAATTGGTCCAGCCACAGCCTCCCCAGTAAACAGGCCCTTCAGAAAACCATGGGGCAGCTTAGAAGCTCATTTTAGGGATGCAGAGCCAGAGCAAAACATATTAGAAAATAATTTCCTAGATTCTGTGCTGATGGGAGGTTACTATTTTGACACGTCAATATTCCTTCTGGCTAGTCATTGAATTTATTTTAATAGTGTTTTTTCTTATTTGTCTTTCGTTCACCCTTTACGTCTTCCTGTGAGTGTCATCAATGTGGCAGGATAGAACACTCTGTAGGAGCTTGGGTCTGGTGTCCACCTGGCTTTCCATCCTGGTGTCATTACCTACCTGCTGTGTGAGTGTGGGGAAGTTATTGGACTCTTCTGACTGTCAGTGTCTTCTTCTGTAAAATGAGGATATTAACAGTGCCTGCATCACACCGGTGCTTTGGCCATGCCTGTATTTCCATGACCTTACTTAAGTGCACACTTAAAGGAAGTGTCCAGCTGCCTGGATTCCAAACACTCCCTCCCATCAGCCTCGCTTTTCAGCCTCAGGCAATGTGCAGATGATGATGGCTTGGCCTTGCTCTTTCTAACTGTGCTTGTTATTGGTACTTCTGGCTCGGAGAGCTCCTCAAAAATCGCTTTGGCTTAAATGCTTCCTACACACACCATGAGGGACAGAAGCGAATACAACCTTGTGGCTCAGGTCACCTCAGGACTTCAGCCTCAGCTTTGCTTGAATATGTTAACGAGGACCAGAAATAAAATTATAACTAGAAGTAGGAAGCAGGGAGCGAGAGTGAGAGCCGATGAAGTAGTGCACCACAAGCAGATGTGAGTGGGAGAAGAGATGGAGACCTCTCCCAAACAGCAGGGATGGTGGGAGGGAGAAGGTGCTGTCCTCCATCTGCCTCTACAGAGGCATGTGTCCCCGTGGCATGCCATGCATCAGTCCAGGCTGATGGCAAAGTGAGCTCCCAGTGTGCTGGGTCAGTGAGCCATCCTCCCGCTTTGGAAGTAAAATGCTGCGGGGAAGAGACCAGAGAGCCACAGGCTGGGCTCTGGGATCCCTGGACCGGCCGAGACCTTTGGCTCTGCATCTGTCTTTCCTTTCTTTTCTTTTCTTTTCTTTTTTCTTTTCTTTTCTTTTCCTTTCTTTTCTCTTCTTTTCTTTCTTTCTTTCCTTCTTTCTTTCTTTCTTTCTCTTTCTTCTTCCTTTCTTGTCTGCATCTCTCTCTCTTTCTTTCTACAGAGTCTCTCTGCATCTCTTTCTTTCTCTCCTTCCTTTCTCTCCTCTCTTTCTCTTTCTTCCTGTCTTTCCTTCCTTCTTTCTCTCCCCTCTTTCTCTATTTCTCTTCTCTCTCTCTCTCCTTCCTTCCTTCTTTCTCTCTTTCTTTCTTTTCCTTCCTTTCTTTCTTCTTTCTTTCTCTCCTCTCTTTCTCTCTCTTTCTGTTCTCTCTCTCCTTCCTTCCTTCTTTCCTCTTTCTCTCTCTCTTTCTTTCTTTCTTGTCTGCATCTCTCTCTTTCTTTCTAGAGTCTCTCTGCATCTCTTTCTTTCTCTCCTCTTCTTTCTTTCTTTCCTTCCTTTCTTCTCTCCTCTCTTTCTTTCTTTCCTTCCTTCTCTCCTTTCCTTCCTTCCTTCCTTCTCTTTTCTTTTTCTTTCTTTCCTTCCTTCCTTCCTTCCTTCCTTCCTTCCTTCCTTCCTTCCTTCCTTCCTTCCTTCCTTCCTTCCTTCCTTCCTTCCTTCTTGTCTTGCTCTGTCACCCAGGCTGTAGTGCAGTGGCTCAATGCAACCCCCGCCTCCTGGGTTGAAGCAATTCTCCTGTCTCAGCCTCCTGAGTAGCTGCAACTACAGATACATGCCACCACCCCCAGCTAATTTTTGTATTTTAGTAGAGACGGAGTTTCGCCATATTGGTCAGGCTGGTCTCGAACTCCTGACCTCAGCTAATCCACCCGCCTTGGCCTCCCAAAGTGCTGGGGTTAGAGGTGTGAGCCACCATGCCCGGCCCCTCTGCATCCCTTTCCCTTCTCCTTGCACATTCTGGTGGCCTGAGAAAGCCAAAGAGACAGAACAGAACAGAGACATGGAGACAGAACAGGCAGAGCACCTAAGGTAGCTGACTGGCTGGTTGCCTGCCACCCAGCACCCCAATTTTTACCCAGCTGTGGCTTCCTGCCACCCCAGGCTGTTCCTCATGCCCCTAACTGCCTTCCTCCGCTGCCCTGCTTTCCTACCTACCTCTGGGGAAAAAGAGGAAAGCTTCTCTTGAAAAAAAAAAAAAAAAAAGAGTCCCAGTGGAATGGCTGTAAAGGATAGATTAAGATGAATACATTTCCTGTAAACTTCGAATAGGAAGTGCTCTCCTAGATTCAGAAAAGGCCCCCTGCCCCTCTACTCCCTGGTGGAGCTCCTGGCCATGCCTTGCTGGGGATTTGTGGGTGGGTAGCACAGGGATGCTGCTCCTTTCCCCTCGCTCCTTCCCCCACTTCTCCCTCCCGCCCATAGCCAGACTTCAGGCTAAGTCCTCTGCTGGGCTTGAGAGCCTGGCAGGGCGGTTCTAACTGCAGCTGAGCTAGCTCATGGGAGAAAATTCTGGCAAAAGAGAGCAGAATAGATGCTACTGTTGAGAATGAGATCCCTCCTAGCTTGGAGTTCTATGATTCCATGAACAATGAGGCATGAAAAAAACACATTCAGCTAATTTCCACCCTAAGAGCACCATTCCCATTATGGGTAACTGTAAACATGTAGCACATTTCAGAAAAGGGGGCCCGAGGTGGGGGAGGGGAGCTGAAGGGACTGAGCCACTTTTTTTTTTTTTTCCAGATTACAGGAACCTCAGCACTCTGGCTCAAGTAAGAACAGCCTGAACCAGCCACTGCTGGCAGTATTTCCTTTTGTCTTAAAAAATAAACCGAATTCACTTTTGAATAGAAAATAAGCATTAAACACAACACTTAATAACCTAAATTTTCATCCATTATTTGTCGATAAACGTACTTTTTATGTAGTTCTAATCACCGTGTACATAGTATTTTATGTTGCTTTTCCACTTAACATGATTTAGAATGTGCGTTTTCCACGTATTGACATAGACTGAGTCTTGCCATTAGGTAGCTGTATGAGAACCCATTACATTCAGACCCTTTAATTTGTTTCTCCAAGCTATTCGCCTATTGCTGGACATTTGGGTTGTCTCCAGTTTTCACCATTATAAATAGAACTGGCAGCGACATCTTAAGATGGAGCAATAATGATGAAGAGCTGAAATGTTGCTGACTGTATTTGCATTGGCAACCAAATTTACAGAGAGCCTCAATATTGCGTCTCCCAAATGCGGGAGTAATTAAACAGCTGCCTTGAAGGGTGGCTGGATGATTTATAGGCAACGAGATGCGTTCAGTGGGTTTGTCAGTATCCTGCGGCATTAAGGATACGCTTGTTAATTATCTGTGGTTAATATGATAATTTAGGAAAAACAACACCTATTAAAGTTCTTCATTAGGCAAAAAGACTTCTCACTTTTGAACAAACAAAGCCTCCAAAATTAATGAGATTCACCTGTGATCTGTCACTGGGCAGAGAGAGCAAAGAGTCCCATTTTTCTTTAACTTCCTCACAATGTCCTGGGTCAGAAAGAGGCTCCCTCTTGGAAAATTTTGCCAGGCCCTGTCCCTGCCTCTGTGGCTGCCTCTTTATGGAGCCACCAAATTAACCGTTGTGGGACCAATTCGTTTTATCCAGGTGTCTTGACAAATTTTGCTTCGTCAGTGGAATTGAGAAACCTTTACCTACTTGTCTCTGGGACTGAAATGGAGCAAGTAGTGGTATTCTTGTTTTGTAAGTGAGGAAACTGAGGCCCAGGTATGGTGAGTGGCTTGTCTGGGGTCCCAGAGCCAGGCAGGGGACAGACAGAGTGACTCAGGTCTCTTGCTTCCCCACCTGAGTTCCTAGCTTCCCTTCCTTCCCTACAATGTGCCCTCCCTCAGGGGGATCTGCCAGACCAGGACTGAGAGCGATACGGAGATTCTTGGAGTGAGCAGAGAAAAAGGTAATCGTATAATGTGATGCCGGAGACAATATCAGGAAGATCTGAGGAGAAATAACCTACTCTTTATACTTCAATAAGTATTGAATGTAACTCATGGTTGTATTCAATCACCGCTCCCGGGTGTCACCCAAGTCATCCTCCACTGCCCCTTCATATTTCATTTTGGCCTGGGCAGTGCAAACTCCATTGAAGCCATCAAGAATAATTTTTATATATGGGGTCTCTGCTGAGCCAGCATCTTGCTGCATAGATTCCCAATTATCCTGTTTGGTGGGGGCAGGAGTCACAGGGTAAATGTGGAGAGAGCTCGCCTAGGCTGGAGGCTGTCTGAGAATCAGCCAGGTCTAGTTCCTCCATCCCCTGGCTCTCTCCTTTCAGGCAATACCAGCTCCTATTCCTGAGAAACACCAAGACCTCTCCACATGGTATCCCTTTGGAAGAGTTAGGAGGTGGGAAAGGACAGAACACAAATTGCTGTGTCCTGGAGTTTTTGTTCACTCTTCCATTTACTTTTCATAATGAACCTAAGAGGTCTGTATCAGAAGCCTTGTCATATGGGTGGTGAAGGGAAGGCTGGAAAGGGTTAAATCCCTACTCGAGCTCACACAGGGATTAAGTTGCAGAGGGGAGGATTTAAACTCAGATGCTCTTTTCATTTGCCACTGTTCCCTTCACCTCCACTCTCCTTGGTGACTCTGACATGGACTTGGCCCTTAGAGGGTGAGGAGGGGTGGGGATAGCATGGTGTCACAGCGGAAGCTACAGGGCAGTGGCAACTTAGGGTCCCTGGAGGGGCAGCAGTCCCCCACTAGCACCCAGGGATGCTGCCTGTGGGGTGACACACTGATGCTGGCTGTGGGCTCCGAGGACAATCAGGTTACTCCCTTTTACAAATTCACCTCCATCTGTGTCTGAGTGCTGAACTGACTCCAGGTGAAGTTGGAGTGATGGATCAGTCCTGGTTTTAAATTCCCACTGCTGTGTAGCTAAATGTGTGCCCCCAGGTAAGCCCCTGACTTCTTTCAGAGCCTCAGTTTCCTTTGTGAATCTGACATGAATAACATTTGCATGGACTGTGTCCTTGGGTAGCTTGGAAGATCAACTCAATTGAGTAGGAAAGTGACTTGGAACCTGAAGCATCATTTTATTACAATGAAATAATGCCAGGGCTGAGACCAGTGATTACATTTTATTTCACAGCTGCCCCTTCCTTCCTGACAAGTGTGTCTACCGATACTTCCTTAAATAACCCTCTTGCCAGGGGTTTCCAAAGAGTGGTCCAGGGACCAACCGCATCAGACACAACAGAGGGTGCTGTGACAAATACAGATTGCCAGGCCCTACCCCAGACCAGAGCCTGGGGCATTTTAATTAGCTCCCTGGATGATTCTTCTGTCTGGGCATTTGCCGTTCAACTTTCAACTCACTCACAGACCACCTCAGTTTCTTTTCTCTGAGACTTGGGAAAGAAGGGTTAAAGGGAACGAGTGGGTGTTTGTGTTCCTTTGTCTGGTTTTTGTAGGTGGCCAGCAGACTGTGAAAACCTTTGGCTAGGCTTGGCTCCCGCTTTGTGGAGACGACAATCCCTTAACCCCATGTATTTCCTTTTAGCTTGACAAATCAAACCAGTGTTTAGCTTGATCAAGCAAACCCATGCCAGCCCCTTGGCTCTCTCCTTTCAAAAGTGGGCTCAGCCTCTTTCCAGGAGAGGGGGTGCTGACTTGGGAAATGCTGATTTGGGCCCAGCGGTGTCTCGGGCTTGCCATGTGATGTTGCCGAGCCCTTTGAATCTTTGTGTTTCAGGGCCTCACTCACAGTCAGGAGAAGTGCCTGGATCTGTCCAGTGATGCTTGGCTGGAGGACACAGCGCCCCTTGGTTTTGTGTGTTGGGCTTCCTGGGCTGTCAACACTAGTTTCCACCAAGTCTTCATCTTTCTCCTAAAGGTGAAGCCTTGTATAGTTGTGTGACTTGAGGGGTCCTTTCGTGGGTCAGAGGGGCCCCCACCCAGAATGCAGGTGTGGGTGCAATTTGTCACTTCCTGAACAGTGTCTGCCTAAAGTGCACACTTTGACTTCCAGTTTGGTGCATCCTACCTGCTTGGAGTCGAATTCAGCATAAAGGCTTGTTCTCAGACCTAGGCAGGGAGAGGATCAAGGAGAATGGGGAGGGTGAGGGGCAGAGGTTAGTGTTACTAAATGATCACCAGGACCTCTTTCTAAAGCAATTTGGACTCTCAGGCCTGGGCTTACTGTGCACACCTCTGTGTGGGATTAGAATAGTCAAGAAAGTGGCAGAGTTTGCATCAGGTTCCTTTTTCCTTTTTAGACAGAGTCTTGCTGTCTCGCCTAGGTTGAATGCAGTGGTGCCATCATAGCTCATGCAACTTCGACCTCCCAGGCTCAAGTAATCCTTTTGCCTTGGCCTCCTCAGTAGCTGGGACTACCGGCACGTGCCACCACACCCAGCTAATTACAATTTTTTTTTGTGTTTTTGTAGAGACAAAGTCTTGCTACGTTTCCCAGGCTAATTTTTTTTCTTTTCTTTTTTTTTCTTTTTGAGATGGAGTCTTACTCTTTCGCCTGGGGCGGAGTGCAATGGCACAATCTCCATTCGCTGCAGCTGCCGCCTCCCAGGTTCAAGTGATTCTCCTACCCCAGCCTCTCTAGTAGCTGGGATTACAGGGCCCTGCCACCATGCCTGGCTAATTTTTGTATTTTTAGTAGAGACAGGGTTTTGCCATGTTGACTAGGCTGGTCTTGAACTCCTGACCTCAGGTGATCCACCTGCCTTGGCCTCCCAAAGTGCTGGAATTATAGGCATGAGCCACCATGCCTGGCCTCCCAGGCTAGTTTTGAACTCCTGGGCTCAAGCCATCCTCCTGCCTTGGCCTCCCAACGTGCTGGAATTACAGGTGTGAGCCACCTCACCTGGCCTACACCAGGTCCTTGATCTGGCACTCCACCTAGGACCCAAGGAGGCAAGAACCAGGTCAGAGAACCAGGTCAGAGAAGAAAACAAATGCAGCTGCAAGAGGTACAGCAGGGAATGAAGAAAGGCAGACATTGTCCCATCCTGGCTGGTGAAGAAGAGATTCCACTGTCTATCCATGTGAGTTAACCCCTAAGTTTCCAGGAGCACTGCTCCTTCCCAAAAGTCTCCCCTGAAGACCCTCTGCTGTGACCTGGCCACATACAGAAAGCCATCCCCACTGCTACCTCACTCACCACCAACTTCACCTCCTCTCTACCTGCAAGTGACAGGCAGTGAGTGACAGATTTCAAGGCTGCCCTGGAAGGTGCGGCCAAAGGAGGGTTGATTTCATACTTCGCTTATTTCATCTTTCTCCATAGTCTGTACCCCATTCATCTTTCATTCACAATTCTCCTTTTTCACCCTTGACTGATCTGGTACTTGCCTAATTCTAGAATCTATTTTTCCCTTCCTCTGCCCCCTGATCTGCCACTGAATTGCTTCCATATTACTGTCTATTTCTATATTTCTTTTGCAATTCAGCCTTTTCTTCGCCTGTCATATCCTTTAAGGCACAGCGTGTGGGCTTGTGAATGGTGGTGAGTGCTGGGGCCACGCCTTCTGTCTCTCAGACACACCGAGACAAAGGTCCACCTCTAAGAAGCTTTGACCCACACAGTTTACTTCTTTAGTGGTTTTTTTTTTCATCTGTAAAATTGGATGATCTGAGCTGATCATCTCAAAGCTCCCCTTTATCTTCAATATTAGTCACTTCTGTGGTTCAGGGCACTTCGTTGACGGCAAATATTCACTCTACCTATGCACAAAAATCTCTGCATCTAATTTTCTATTTCATGATGACTGGACCAGGCATCCAACCACCACCAGATCAATGTGGGCTTAGGGGATGTAACATATTGGCCCAAGCCTAACATAAATCTAAGATAGCAGTGGCCAAAGACCCAAATGCTAAGTGTTTATTGATTATTTTGTTTATTATCCAAGTGCATGCTCCCGTCCTCCTTTAGGGCATCCATGAATCTTAGCAGTAAATCTTGTTTATTACAGAGCGGGGACTAGAACCCGGACCTCAGGTCTGAATGAATGCTGGGGAGGTCCAGCTTGGCTCTGCGATGTTGGCAGGATGGACTCGTTCTGGGTCTCTTGCTTGCCAATTGGATGCGTTTGAGCACATTAGCCAAAGGGTCCCCTCTGAGTGGAGGCAGACCCACCCATTGTTTATAACTTGACAAGTTTACGGCCCTGCCAGAGCCGTCTACCCAAACCGAGGGCCATCTGCTGAGACAGTTACTTCCCAGAGGCCCAGTAGACCTGGGCTTGCCTTACCCAGGATATCACTCAATGGCCGTTCGTATCAGGGCAAGTCTCCCCTCCATGAGGACTTGCAGTATGAATCTGTACTGGCTTTGGTCCTTTTCTGGGTCTCATCACTTACACTCCTTTTTGGAAATTGGCGGGATATAAAAAAATACATTTATAAACATATCCTGAATTTCACCAACACTCGTAAATGCAGCCTGTACCCAACTATCATATTAGGCCGGTACGAGAGCCGTTGAGGTTTTTTGCCACTACTTTTATGGCAAAAGCCACAATTACTTTTGCACTAATCTGATACTGATTTACACACGACTTAAAGTTCTTCAGCTTGTTGGTTTCTCCCTTAAGTCTTGACTGAGAGACTCTCCTACTAGTTGTTAATGCCCCAAAGGACAGTTGTTTCCAATTTAAAAACCAAATTCTCTTGGTTGGGTGTGGTGGCTCACTGTCTGTAATCCCAGCACTTTGGGAGGCTGAGGCGGGTGGATCATGAGGTCAGGAGATCGAGACCATCCTGGCTAACATGGTGAAACACTGTCTCTACTAAAAATACAAAAAAATAGCCAGGCGTGGTGGCTCGTACCTGTAGTCCCAGCTACTTGGAGGGCTAAGGCAGGAGAATCGTTTGAACCCAGGAAGCAGAAGTTGCAGTGAGCCGAGATCGCACCACTGCACTGCAGCCTGGGCGACAGAGTGAGACTCTGTCTCAAAAAAAAAAAAAAAAAGCAAACACAACAACAACAAAAAACCCAAAAAAACCAAATCCTCAAATTAGCACAGAGCTGAATTTGTGAATGTGCTTAACAAATGCTGCTAAATTTAGTTGAATACAAGATGATCACCCTGGGAGGAGAGGACGAAGAGAGGCCGAAATCTGGCCCCAGGTGAAACGTCCAAGACCTCACCATTGCTTAGGAGGAGCGGATGTCTTCCTTCTTCTCATTGGTCCCTTCCTCTGCCCCTTCTCTTCCCACCTTGGCTCTGACAGAGGTTCTGAATGTCTTCTGGGAAAACAGTTCTTGATCTTACTGCTAATGAAAATGGATAATGTGTGAAAAATTGACCTTTCAGATGACTGGCTAACTGCTTTCAGTGTTAAAGAGATTTTCCAGATGGGAAAGAAAGGGAGATGAACAGCTAAGAGGTTGTTTCCTGGAAGTGGCCTTGACAGCATTTGAAGGCCACTGGGACTTTCATTCCTTCCACAAACCACTGTGAGTGCCTTTGGTGGGGAGAATGGGACAAGAGGAAAGGGGGTTGATTGAGGGGAGTTCCCATGGGAGTTGTGACCACACCCTTTCTTCTCACCTCTACTCTGAGGACTTGACGCTCCCTGGTCCCAGGTAAATGCCTTTTCCTGAAGTAGCTGATGTAGCAATTCTCTTTAGCATTCCTGAGAGATAGCGGTATGCCAGCTGTTACACTTGTTGGCTGCTTGAAATAGGCCAGAATGGGAATATTTACACTATGGAAATTGTCAAATGCTACAAATAAGATCTTTTTTTATTCTGAGAGTGTGTTTAGATTTACCAGCACATCACTACCTGGAGAAAGAAAAATCATCTCATGTCCAGACATCACACCCAAGCCAATGAGTTTAGAATCTTTATGTGTAGGGCCAAGGCATGCGTGGTTTTAAACTCTTCCCAGGTGATTCCAACGCACAACCAAAGTTGGATTCACTATTCCAATCGAATCCTTGCATTTTACATGGGAGGAATTGAGATCAAAGGGGTAAAGTGACTCCTCCCAATTCCAAGAGCTCCCAGGGAGCTAGCAACAATAAGCAGATCTTCCTCCAAGGAACTCCAGATGGCAGAGACTCACCTCTGTACCATTTTGTCCATTTCTTTTTCTTTTTCTTTTTTTTTTTTTTGCTGACCTCTCTTCTTCCACATTTTCTTTTTTCTGTCTCTTCCTGCCAGGTCCCGAACAGAGCTCTCTAGGAACTGCCACCTAAGATGTGCTCCTTCTCAAAAAAAAAAAAAAAAAAAAAAAATGTGTTCCTTGCCCTCAAAGTTAGGTTTTTCTGTGGGGAGAAGGTTACCAGAGGAAATAGTGGTAGAGACAGTTTGTGCTTGCGTCCCCACGTGAGTGGTGCAGGATTTTCCATCTGAGTAGAGGGGCCCAGAACTGAACAGAGCTGTCACGAGAGAAAAAGTTGATGTTTGCTGCAGAAGATCAACAAATCACTTACATTCTACAAAGTCAGATAAACCAGTAGCCTGGTACTTCTTAGGGTTAGATCTGGGGACTCCCCTCGAAAACTTGCTGGTCCTTCTGCCTGAGGACAGCTCCCTTACCTTCTGGGCCATCAAGTGGCTGCAGAAGGCAGTGGGGGGCTCTCCCCCGAGGAGGGAATGAGTAATAAAAAGAGTTTACAGAGTGCTTTCACAGGCATGATCTCATTTGGGTTGATGACCCTGGGGCTCTTGAAAGGAGAAGGAAGTGGGGGGCTTGGGAATTCAAATTGCATCTCCATTGTCTTGGGAAACCCTTTCCGGCAAATAGGAGTCAGCAAATCCCCACCTTGCCTGTCCCTCCTTCTCAGGCCAGGAGCATTTAGAACTAATTGAATCACTAGATTAGCTAATGCAGCCTCCATTAAGACCACGAGATCCCAGGGGAGAGGCCATTGAAGAGAAGCAGAAAGATCCACACTCAGCCCCAGCGCCATCCCAGCCCCCAACACCACCACCTTAGTCTCAGTTTTCATTAAACCCCATGGACTGCCTGGGGCACTTCTTCAGACTCTCCTGTGGCTCTAGCATTTGAGGACAGGACTGATTTATGCCCTCCGTTTATGCCAGTTCTTGATCCTAAGGAACAACAAGTATATAACAGATGGTGTGTATTCCTTCTCTGGATTTTCTTTTAAGGTAAGCTCTTCCTATTGGAGTTCTTGTCCTGTGTCCAAGAAGAATCATAAAGGAAATAGCTGACCTCCCCAAGTGCGTGAGGTGGTTTGCTAGAAGGATAGAGATAAAAACTCCAGTCTTTGGACTAATTTTTCTTTCCACCCAGACTGACAGCCTCTTCTCTATGAGGTGGGATGCTGGTTGGATTTTCTGTTATTCAGTCCAGTTATTAGATGTCCACCAGTCACTGTGCCAACAGCTGTTGGGGGACTACAGTAAGGAAGGTCCTTGTGGTCCTGAACTCCTGGAGCTGACTGCGCAGTGACTGGAGCAGCGGTACTCCATCCAAATTTGTGGGATGAATGGACAAAGGGGAATTGGCCGACCTGGGACAAATACTCCTTTTCTCAGCACTCCAAGGTGAATGGAAATCTCCAAAAATGGGACGGCAAATGTTGCCTAATGTATTTACTGTAGCTTTGTGAAGGCCAAGATCTTGCCCATTCCTTCTAGAGCCCTCTAACAGCATCTTATTCAAACTTGAGTCCTTTCTGTCCTTAAATCATCACCACTGTCCCACAATTAGTGCACACTGCCCATGCCCTATACAGTAACGGGGTCCCCATCCTTCTTCTCCCAGCCCCCTTTCCCACCTCAGGGCACCTGCATGTCTGGGGAAGGGCACTTTGTCTGACTTTTAAATCTTCCCTTCTTCCATGTTCACGTTTTCTGTCTTCTCTCTGTCCTCTGTCCTCTCTACTGTTTGGGTTTCCTAGGAAGTGACGGGCTTGCTGCTGGGATGGAGTTTTACATGCCTGCTAAGGGCCCCTGCTGTCTAGCAGTCAGTGTTTTACTTTAATGATAAATTCCCTCAAAGAGGTTTGATATGTTTTTAAAAACAATAATGCTTTTGCCTCTTACCAGGAAAATATCTCATTGTGGAAAAAATTAGAAAAGACAGAAAAACGCACACAAAATAGGAATATCATCTGCTACCATCCAGGAATAACTACTGTTGTCGTTTTGCAAAATTTCTTTAGAATCTTTTAACTACACACACACATACACATACACAGACACGTTTGTTAATATGTATTTATGCACATCTATATTTACGTATAGATTTACACATATATATGTATGTTGCGTGTATGCATATATGTATATATTAACAATAGCAAAACAAAAATGAGTTCAAACTTCGAAAGGGTTTCTTTTCAGAGAGAACAGTTCAAGCACAAACAGAGACAGCTACTCAATGATTATGGGGTGTTCTTTATGGCCGAGGTGACTCCACGCATGGGCAGCCCTGTCCCAGCCACCTCAGTGAATGCGGGCTGTGGTTGCAGCTCCAAGAACCCCTGTCCTATGGGCACACTGGGTGGGTAGACAATCACCCTTGTGATTGTTTTGGTTTTCTCATCTGTAAAATGGGGAGAATAATGGTATCACCTCAGAAGGTTTGCATTTATATCTGAAAGCAGAGCCCAAGACAAGGAGTTGGTGCAGGTAGTGACCTAGGAATTTTCTTGGTCACGTTGTAAGCCAGGACTTCTAGCTAGCAATGCACCTCCCCACCTCCCTGTCAGTATTATAGCTTGTACCCACATTCAGTGGTTCCCAAGCTCTTGTCCTGTGTCCAAGAAGAATGAGGATACACTGACAGTTGAAGGGTGACAATGGGCGGAGAATAATTTTACTGAGCTATGGAACAGCTCTCAGTGGAGTGGGGATGCAGAGCTGGGGGGAGTTGATCCTTCACCCCCACAGTTGGGTGGTTTTTTCTCAGTGTGGCTGGGTTTGGGGTTTTTTATGGACTCAGAATGGGAAGTGTATGCTCATTGGTTTGTGAGTATGCAAAAAAGGTTAAAGTGAAGACGTGACTCAAAGGTGGGCACAACAGTGTAGAAAACCAATTAGGAAAGAGTAGGTATATATAAAATAGGTGAAGAGTGGGGATCAATCAGAGGAAAGTGCACCAAATGGGAAGACAGGTTCTCAATCTGGCCCGTGGATTTGTCTTGTAGCTTGGCTTTCAGGCTTTAAGCTGTCTTCAGCTTGGTGGTGGGGTTTCACTAGGGACCCACCCCTACCTGCCTAGGCATTTGGCTGCCTTCTGCCACCATCAGTAGTTTATTTGGGAGGTGACTCAAGAAGCTGGAGGGGGCAGCAGAGAAAAGCAAGGCCATGGAGTCTTGGTGTTGCTGGGACTTCTCGAACAACTTAGTGAGGATGCCCCGAATTGCCTTCCTAAGACTGAGAGACTGAGGCTTTTTCCCACTGGCTCCTGTCCTGTTTGGTTGATGTTGCCCTGGGGGCATGAACTCCCCTGTACTTCAGGCTGCTGCTGCTGCTTGCAGGTCTAACACATGGTGACAGAGAAAGCCCTGGGGGCAGAAGGAGGTGAGGCCAGCTGCGAGCCGCTAAAGTAGGACACTGTCAGTGGGGTGAGTCTGAGCCAGCCTGGAACTCTGCACTGCAGCTGTGGCTGGAATCAGAGGTGGGCCAAGGAGGGATGCGGGGCACTGGGTTTCTACTGTATTCCCTTAAAGATGGCTTTGGCCTCTGGAGTGAAAATCCTAGCATCCAATTAGAGGAGAGAAGAAGAGAGCCAGAGGCCAGAGGCTGGGGACACACACACACACACACACACACACACACACACACACCCTACCTCTCAGGAGGGGGATTTCAAGTCATAGATTTTCTGAGGTCTCTGGTTAGACAGAGAAAGCAAGGAGCCAGGTGGGAAGGAAAAAGAGACTTCTCAGGCCATTCAGCCTCTTGAACTAAAATCAGATTGTAGGGGAAAGAGGAGCTCTCTTGTCCCCTGCCTCCCAGGAGGAGGTGGCCCTGCCCTCACCCCAACATCCCACACCTCTCACTTCCCCAGGAGAAGGCACACATTCAAATGCAGTGTGTGGGCAATGGGTGTGGCTGCCTGTCTACCACGTTCCTGGCTCTGGCCCAGGCAGCACTTTTTCAGATCTGCACATCTGTCCATAGCAAAGAGGTGTAGCAGCCTTGCATCTATGGCCTATTGCTGGGGCAAAGGCTTTATCCCTTAGCTGGTGACCAAATCAGAACCATTCAGGGCCTGAGCTTGTTCAGTTGTAAAATGGGCTCAAATTCAGAATAACGTCATGACCCTCAAACCACATATCTCATCGAGGACATCTCTTCCCAAATCTGCATTCAGTAGCATCTCATTGGTAGCTTGCAATTGGCATAGTGGGAGTATTTACACCAGGTTAATGGGCAAATGCTACAAATCAGGACTTTTAAATTTGGAGATCCAGAGGTTAAATGTTTACCAGCACAGCACTGCCCTCTAGGAACTTTATCCATTCTGCAGGGGACTGGGAGATCATGGAAGAAAGCAGTGTGTGGATGGTAAAGTGCCCTTCACAGGCACTTTGATTTTGGGGGCAGCACTGGGCCTGCCAGAAGAAGCCACCATGGTCTCATCAGGCCAAGCCCCTTCAGACACCCTGGAGGTTTTGTCTGTTGCTGCTTCATTTTCAATGTGTGATTCCCAACCACTTAGCTGCCTTTTACAGCAATGGGCTGAAATGTCCCCTTGGTCTCTTGCTCCTTTCCTTATTCCTCCCGCCCCACCCGCCAGGAGCCTGCCTGCCACTGAATTGCCATGCCAGCAATTTTCTCAGCCGCTTAAAAGGCCATCAAGACAGCATCAAACTGCCTGTGCATGCTAAACCCAAACGCTTATGGAGCAGAGCCCAGAGTGGGATGCTAAATTGGATTCTATCAAATCAACATCAGCTGCGTGCAAGCCGCTGATAATGAAAGGCTCCTAACGATGGCGTTCATTGCTGTAAAGAGATGACTAAGAGCTAAGAATGGATGACTGTTGGCTCTTGCTGGGCTGGGAAGGAGGCACCGGGGAGAGGCTGTGGTGATAGACTATCCCTTGTGGATGCTGGCTGGAGAGGAGAGGAAGGAGGAGTCAGATAAGGGATGTTCTCCATTTTTGGAAGGGGGATGGATATAGGAGAGACATTCACGTTCTCCTTTGTATTTTACATACACAAGACCCAGAAACACATTGAGATCATGAAGGTGGGTCCAGCCCAGATGTGGATATAGATTCTAACTTCTCATCCAGAAATCACTTTCTCTGCATTAACACCCCCTAACCCCTCAGTTCATGAACTCCTCAACCTGGATGGTCATTACTTAAAGGAGGGAGGAGAGGCAGAAGAGTGAGCCCAGCAATTTGTCTGGGGTCTCTCCTTTTCTGCTGACTCCTTCCCTGTGCTCCAGGTTGTAAGAGGGCACTTCCTCTACCTGGCATGTGTATTAGTTTCTGATTTCTGCTATAACAAATTCTCACACATGTAGGTTTAAAATGACAAATTTACTCTCTTGCAATTTTTAAGTCAGAGGTCTGACTTGGCTGTCACCAAGCGAAACTGAGGGTGTGGTGGGGCTGAGGGCCTTTCTGGAGGCTTTAGGGGAGGGTGGTTTCTTTGCCTCTTCCATCTTGCAAAGGCCTCCCTCATTGCTTGACTCTTGGCTCTCTTCCTTCATCTTCAAAGCC
Organism: Rhinopithecus roxellana; assembly: GCF_007565055.1. NCBI lineage: Eukaryota > Metazoa > Chordata > Mammalia > Primates > Cercopithecidae > Rhinopithecus > Rhinopithecus roxellana. Next base: position 60,604,759 of record NC_044554.1, read on the forward strand.
AGCATTGCTGCATCTCTCGGACCCTTCTTGTATAGCTGCATCTCCCTCTGACTACAGCTGGGAAAAGTTCTCCACTTTTAAGGACTTGGGTCATTAGATGGGATCTACCTGGATGATCAAGGATACTCTCCTCTTCTTAATGGTCTTAACAGTAATCACATCTGCAGAGTCCCTTTTGCTATGTAAGGTGACATAGTCACCGATTCTGGGGATTAGCACATGGACATCTTTAGAGAGGGCCATCATTGCCTACCACAGCATGCAGAAATTGAAGGCTTGCTTCTCAGAGCCCCTTCATTTGGCTGAAATATCTGGTGACCAGGATAGAGCCAGTTGTGATCCACTTGGGTGGATCGACGGTGAGGAACCGGCATCTGTGGGTATCACTGCCACGGTCTGCACCAGCTGGGATGGAAGGAGAGAGAAGCTTGTTGGATGGGAGCTGCCTTGAATCTCTTTCCTGAAAACAATAATGCCAGTGATAGTGCTGCACATTGGACAATGCTTTATGGTTTTCAAAGCCACGTTGAAATAGGATAACATGCAGCTGGTTGGGCTGGAGGACAGTAGGTCCATGTTGCAGAGAGGAAAACTGGGACTCAAGTTGGGTCAGTGCTGTCCCCCAGTATCACTGATGGCTTTATGATGAGGGTCTAGTGTTTAATTTTTAGTCCAAGGCTCTGTTCAGCAGGAAAAATCATCTAGAGATGGAGTCAGTAGATTGGCTGCCATAAGGGCTCAGCAGATCAGCCTGAGGGCTGCAAGGAATATCAGAGAGCAGAGAACAGTGTCCACCTCAGACTCCCTCATGGTTCTCTGCTTTCTGCACTTCTGGCTCACTGCTGCAAGATGGAGTTTCAGTTGCTCTCTCATGGGGAAGGTTTGTGTACCACTAGTCACACTGTCTTGCTGGGTCCTGTATTCTGCAGTCACCCACTTGTGTTTGCAGGGCACTCGCCAGCCTAGTTTCTGCAAACATTGGTTGTGACCAGCCTGAGAACAGAATCTGGGGTCTCAGGTTCAACTTCGCCACCTTCTGATCAGCCAACTCTTGCCCGATGTTTAAAGGCGAGCCTATTGCAGGTGGCAGAGTGGACTTGCATGAGTCAGCAGACTCAGCCTTGCCACTTAGAGCATTCTGGGCCCAATCACACTGACCTATACTGATGCTGGTGAATGTAGAGGCCTATGACATCACAGGAAGAAAAAGCATTGTCCTAGATATCTCATCTAGAGAGAAAATAGTTCTATCTGTAGTATCACATCTGCATTATTTTTTTCACCAATGCATTTATATTTTGGTTGGCAAGCTTTTATGAGTACAAACCACACTCTCCCATGTTGGACCCTTTGCCAGCATGTAGCCTGTCCACTAACTAGCTTGTACCCCATCCTCACCTCTACCCAGAAGCTGCAGCTACTCTTAACTAACTGGTCCCAAGGAGCGTGGAGAGGAGTTGAGAGAAATCGGCTCTGGAGTCTGGCAGCAGTGGTCTTGGGCAAGTTATTTTACTTGTTCAAGCCCTAATTTCTTCATCTGTAATATGGGGCAATAATAATTGCAAGTATTTATTGGGTTTTATGTATTGGGAACTGGGCTCATTGGAATGACACATAGTTTTCAGGTATAGCTCATTTAATTCTCACAATGACATGATGAGAATTAACGTTACATGTCAACTTGGCTGGGCCATGGTGCCCAGTTATTTTGTCAAACACCAGTCTGGATGTTACTGTGAAGGTATTTTTTTAAAGATGTGATTAACCTTTAAATCAGAAGACTTTGAGTAAAGCAGATTATCCTCCACAACATGGGTGGGCCTCATCCAGTCAATTGATTTATCCCTCCAACATTTTATCTTATTAGTTTCAGTCCATTGTTCCGGCCCAGACCTTTTTTTGAATCTTCACTCTGTCATCCAACATACTGGCTCTCCCATCTAGCTTTGGTTCGTCTATCAATTTGTTAAGCATGCCTCTTACGTCTCCACGTATCTGAGGATAAAATGTCAAAGAAGACAGACCCATTGTATGGTTCTTTGGGGAAATGGACAAGCCTCTTGTGACGCAGCACTAGGGGCTTCTTTAACATAAGAGAAAAGACTCACGTCCCTCTAGAGGAAGGATTTCTGCCTCCAGACTGCCCTTGCACACATGTCTGCAACATCAGCTTCTGCCAGAACTTCCAGTCTACTGGTCTGCCCTGCAAATTTCAGACTTGCCAGTACCACAATCACATGAACCAACTCCTTAAAGTAAATCTTTCTCTTTCTCACCTATTGCTCTGCTTGTGTGGAAATCCCTAACTGATACAGACATTATGAGGCAGGGAATGTTATTATGTCAATGACGTAGATGAGGAGTGTTCCCCCACCCACGCTCTCCACGTTTCTCAGCCTCCCAGGTGCTGAGATGGGTCATGTGACTAGCCTGGCCAATGGAATGTGGGCAGAGTGACATAAGCCACTGCACCTGTCTTGGAATTCCCCCACCTCTTTGCACTTAGGCTGAATGGAGAAGACCCAGTGGAGGCCTCTGAGAAGGAGCCACTAGATGAGAAGCCTCAGTCCCCAAACCATCTATAGGAGGTCACCCGTGGGATTGGACTGTGACATGAGCGAGAAATAAGCCTTTATGGTATTTGGCCACTTAGGTTTTGAAGTCATTTGTTGTAGCAAATGGCCCACTCTGGCAATTCACTGTCCACTGTTGTCCAGGCAGGAGGGTGCAGCATCAGTGCTAAAACTCAAGTGTCCTGGCTTGTCTACCTGCTCCCTTCCCCGCACTGCAGCTGCCTGTGGTGTTGTTGGGAGGGTTAAATGAGGGGGTGTGTGGTAGGTGTGGCACTTGGTAGGCCCCTCATACATGATAATGATTAATGTAGCAAGGGTTTTATTTGAGGCGTGGATTTGTGGTGCCTCTTGTAGTATTGATGTGGACAAAATGGAGTAAAGTAGGCTGAATGATGGCTTCTTCAGTAGTTGAACAACTGTCCCCAAGAAGTGTTGGTTAACAAGCCAGTGTCAACCAGGAAGTCCCTAGTGCTGGGTCACAGGAGGTTTGTCCATTACGCCAAAGAACCCTACAATGTGTCTGTCTTCTTTGACATTTTATCCTCAGATATGTGGAGACATAAGAGGCATGCTTAACAAATTGATAGATGAAGCAAAGCCAGATGGGAGAGCTAATTTGTTGGATGACAGAGTGAAGATTCAAAAAAGGTCTGGGCCGGCCAGAACAATGGACTGAAACTAACAAGATAAAATGTAGGAGGGATAAATCAAAGTCTTGCCTTTAGTTCAAAAACTAACCAAATGAGGACGAATAAGGACAGGATGAGGGAGGCTTAATGCACTAGCTGCTCATGGATGAAAGTCCTAGGGTTCTCGTTGTCTATTCGCCTGTTATAAGTCAAGATACTGACACAGACTCTTTAAAGATGAAGGACACACAGGCTGCATTAATACAAGCATCATGCCCAGACCATAGTCATCCACTCAATGCATATATACTGATTGCTTCCTGTATGCTGGGCATTGCACTGAGTGCTAGGGATGGAGCAATGAATGAAACAGACCAACACTGCCCTCGTGCCTCATGCAGCTGACAGGGACAGAATTATCCTGGGACCTACACCCAGATGGTAAAGGGCTTGAAAACCACGTGACATGAGGAGTTGTCCAAGGAACTAGTAATCATGAGATTTACAGAAGCTTCGGAAATATGAAGGGTCATCTCTTCTAACAAATGCTATATACTTCAGAGGGACAAAGAGGACTGATGACTGAGTAAAGAGGGCTGAGCCTTGACCTCGGCACTGCCGATATTTGGGCTAGGAACTGTCTTCTTGCTCTCTCAGTGGCTCCTCACAACAGCTCTAGAAGGTAAATATGATTTCCTCATTTTGCAGACGAGAAGACAAAGTCTCAGGGAAGCTCATGTCACGTGGACATGCTCACAGAGCTGGCAAGTGGCTGAGAAAGGTTCCAAATCCTGTCTGTCTAAATTAAAAGCCCCAGGTTCTTTCCCATTCACCACCCCTATGCAGATTTCACCTTAGCTTGAGGAGGACGTTTCTAACAACTGCAGCGAAGCATCAATGGACCGCCTTGTGCTTCCTGCACTAGAAGTGTTTTGGCAGAGGCTGAATAACAGTCTCCTGGAATTCCCCACAAGGGGTTTCTCCATCAGTGCCTGGGAGGTGGGTGGGGTGGGGTAGGGCAGGCTTGGGTGGCATAGCCTCTGTGCCTTCATCTCTGGCCTCATTGGCTACATTCCAACCACACTAAGCCCTGGGAGCTCCTTAAATAGGCCATCTTCTTTCCCGTGGTAAGGCCTTTTCACACACCAATCCCACCATCCACTTCCCATGGCTAACTTCTGCTCATCTTTCTGGCTTTAACAAAAACTTTACTTTCTGCAGGAAGTTTTTCCTGATGCTTGACGCTGGGTTAGATGCCCCTCTTAGAGGCCATCCTGGCATCCTGCCTATGCTGTCCATGGAGCATGCAGCACGCTCCTCCTTCTGCCTGGCTCGATGTCTGTCGGAATTTCCCTGACGAAAGGGAAATTCCCTGAGGGTCTGCCTCGATTCTGTCCTGTCCTCAGTTTCTAGCACACAGTAGGCACTCAAGAAAGGCTCAAAGAATTCCTGACATCCTCTAAGATCCGGCGATTATTTTGGTGCCCTGGGAATGGCCAACGTCCATTGGGTTTTCACCTTGCCTCCTGCCTTCTCAGCGCTTGGCTATGCCTGGGACAAGGCTGGATGGGTCACAGTGAGATGTGCAGTGGGGATGGGCCAGACAGCAGCGGCCACTGGCCCCAACCCTGCAGGCTTCTCTACTGTGCTGGAATCCAGGTGAGTGATGGCCGTGGAGCCAGGTCTGGCAGAGGAAGGGTAGTGAGCTTCCCCAGTGACCTCAGCGATTAACCAGGCCTCTGTGGACTCTGGGCCGCCTGGCATTTCCTCCCTCTCCCAGTATCCCCAGGGCCCTGGCCTCTTTGAATGTGGGAGCTGCAACTCATTATTCCTTCCTCCATGCATCCGTGGCTTAACTTCCTGACCAGGAGGCAGCAGGGAGAGAAGGGGTTAATGATGAGTGGGGAGGTGAAGGAAGGGAGGATGATGTCAGCCAGGCTGCAAGGCAGAGACTAAAGCCCCTAATTGCTCTTTTCCTTCTTGTCAGAAGTGCAGTGGGTGACTCCATAGTTACTGTAATAAAGGCCCGTGGACAGGGAAGGCGGCCCACTAATGAGAGGGCCATTGTTCAGTGAAGAGGGAAGCAGGAGACAGGCCCATGGGGCCAGAGCCCTGCTCCCCAAAGGGAAGATGGAGAAAGTCCCTGGGTCACCTGGCCTGGGCCATGGGTGGGATCATGCAGGTTGTGGTCAAGTTGCATTTTAAATGTCTTCAGCATAGAGCAGCTGGTCCTGTCTGTGACATAACAGACTTCCAGGACCTCACTGGGAGAATGATCCGAGGGAAAGAGACTGGGTCCTGATGGCTGTGTTATTTGGTTAGCAAGTGGGATGACTTCCTTCAGGGGGCAGGTTTTGAGAAGCTGTTATGTTTGCAGGGAATCACCCTGAATATGGGGTCACTCCATCTTTTGTAATAAACATGTCCTGATTACTCTCAATTGAGCAATTCTTCCAGAACCTACCTTAGTATCAGAGACTCCCAGGAGCAGGAGGGAGGGCTGTCCATCCACCCATAACTAGTTTTGTTTGATTGTTTGTTTGTTTGTTTGTTTGTTTGTTTTTAGCAATGCAGAGGGATTACTCCATGTCCTTGCCAGGCTACGTACGGTACGGAGGCTTTGCCACTTCCTCAGTGCCCGGCAAGCCGAGGATTTGGTGGACACTGTCACACAAGTATGCATAGGCATCCCCTCAGCCAGTTTATTTCCATGTTCCTGAGAGGATCCTGTACAGAGCTGCTGAGTTCGAGTCCCCACCCTTGACTATCCGCATCTGAATTGTCATCTTCTCTCTCCTCCCCTTGGAAAACTTGCTTCCTGCCTTCTGCAGGAAAGCTACCTAGATCAACAACATGTGGTCTGTCTGTGCAATGGAATATTACTCAACCTTTAAAAGGAAGGAAATCCTAGCTGGGTGTGATGGCATGCCTCTATAGTTCCTGCTACTTGGGAGGCTGAGGTGGGAGGATCACTTGAGCCCAGGAGGTCAAGGTGGCAGTGAGTCATGATCGTGCCATTGCATGATCACACTTCAGCCTGGGCAGGAGAGTGAGACCCTATCTCACAAAAAAAAAAAAAAAAAGGAAGGAAATTTTGATACATGCTACAACATGAATGAAACTTGGGGACATTCTGCGAAGTAAAATAAGCCAGTCTCAAAAAAGCAAATACTGAAAGATGCGACTCATACGAGGTCCCTCGAGTAGTCAGATCAACAGAGACGGAAAGTAGAATGGAGGTTGCCAGGGACTGGGGGCGGAGAGTGGAGAGTTAGTGGAGTAATGAGCATAGAGTTTCAGTCTGGGAAAACGAACAGAGTTCTGGCAATGGCTGCCCAACATCGTGAATGTATTTAATGCTACTGGACTGTATACTTAAAAGTAGTTAAGATCATAAATTTTATGGTGTGCTTATTTTGGCACAATAAAAAAAGTCTTCCTGACTTCTCTCTCCCTTCTCTAAACATCTATAGAACCTGCCTCTTGAACCTCCCAAAGGAGAAGCCTTGCCCCTTCTTCTAGATTGTGGTCGTTTCAGAGACTGTTTCTTGAATTCACTACAGGGCTGAGTACTTCGTATTCAGGACATACTTGCTGCATTGTAACCCAACCAATGGAATTCACATCTGCATCCTCACCAGAAATCCAGACTTTTCACTTTGGGTGCTTGGGGTGGCCCAAGTTTATACCAAACAAGTTGAACTGCTTAAGTACTTATTAAGGCTCCTGGAACCCCAGTACCTAGAGCTACCATAGAATAGGAAAACATGATGTCATTTCAGGAGCAGAGGCCACATGAGGACAGGAAGGAGGGCCAAGGTATGGTCCCCAGCTGTATCTTCCAAGGCCACTGTGAGGAAGTGGTTCTGTGGTTAAGCAGCTTTGGGAAGTGGCACAAGCCAGGTTGATACAGCAGGAATTCTCTGATCCTTTAAATATGAGTGTGCCAAGAGGCCCACGTGGTGTGTGCTGCTTTGCACATGCATATCACCCCAGAGTCCCTTTAGGGAAAACCATCTCCCAGGAGCTGGGCTTCATGGATCAGCCTCAGGGAACTTCCTGCATGTGGGCTCCCTATAGAAGACTGAAGGGCCCACACATCCTTACATTGGATCGGGCCCTGGAGGACTGAACATCTTGGGCTTGTCCAGGTCCTCCCCTTACCCTTCTTGGTGCCATCTGGTCATCCTGTCCCGGCTCACACCCTCACACCCTCACACACCCTTACAACAGGAGCTGTAGGCTCTGCCCATGTCGAGGCCAGCCTCTTCCTGCTCCCAGTCCTATCCCTTCCCATCTGAAGGCTCATTTATCTTGTCTTTTGTGCTTCTTCTGTTTCCCTTTGAACCCCACTCTGGCCCAAGGGCTATAATTTATTAACAATCCCACATCTCCACCCCGCTGCTCTGAGTCACTGATCCCATCCATATTCAGTCGTGCATTATTTAAATCTGGAAAATGTTCTGGGCTTGAAATGAACAGGGAGAGAGACTCATTAATATGGGTCCTGTAGATGTATTTTTTCCAACTCTTTGGAACTTCAGAGGGCTCTGCGACCATTATCCCAAATAGTTCTTTCTTCCTTTGAAGAGCAGAGGCCCACAGGCGGCCCATTGGGTTGATGGGGGGAGGGCTGTGGCTGTGGCATCGCAGTTGGTACCAACCCTGCCACACAGGGAGGGCTGCGGGGAAGTGGGGATCGGCATGTGGGTTCTGGCTGCCCATGCTGTCCCAGGGAGTCTCTTCCTCTCTCTGGGCCTGGTGTCCTCTTCTGTAAAGTGAGGCATCAGCCACATGGCCTCCCAGGTCCCTCCAAGTTGCTCATGTGCGCTGTGAAATGCATCCCTGCCTCTCCGTCGCACTGAAGAGGAAAAGAGTTAAAGTCAAGCAAATCACACTTGTCGACTCATATATCTTTCAAACACCTCTTACAAGTCAAAAGAGCAGACCGATCACAAAGTGAGTTCATCCTTTTAAATCATTTCGCTGCAATGGGAAACCTGAGAATGCCCAATGCAGAAACTGTTTAAATCCATTGTGTTTATATAGCAGCTTTATTTGCGAAGTGCTTGAAATACATTTTCATATTTGGTCTTTGCAGTCTATTTACAGAAGGTGAGTCGAGGAGAGTGACTATTGCAGTTTATAGATCAGGCACTGAAGCCCAGAGAGACGAAATGCCTTCCTCTAAGCCACCAAGCTGCACAGTGGCAGGGGGCTGTGACATGGACTCAACGTTTCCTGGAAATTTCTCCACCAGGATACCCCCCAAGTTCTTGGGCTTCACCTGATAAGTAGAACCATCTCTTTCTCTCCCAAGCCTTGTCCTCTTCCTGGTCAGTCCCACCCAGGCTCATCTAGGCCAAAATCTGGTCACCAGCCTCACTTTTGGGACTTTGTCGTAATCCACATCCAATCAAGCACCAACTCGTTCTCCTAAGAATTCCCTAAAACCTTTCCCTTTTCTACACTCTAAAGTCAACTGCCCTCGGTCACACCTCCATTGTGCCTTAACTCATGTGGACTGGGCCTTTTTTTTTTTTTAAATCACAGCTTCCTAACTAGTCTCCTTGTTCTCAGCCTCCCTCAAACCCCTTCTCCAAAAATGCAAATCTGGCCACATCCACCCTCTTCCCCGCTCCTCCCACACTAGTTTGAAGCCCTTCATTGGCACTCATGATTTATGGAATAGCCTGTGTTTTCTAGCATGGTGTCTGGGAATGGCTGATCTCATCTGGTCCATCTATCTGCACCACACCTTATGTTTTCCTAATATTGGGCCAACAGTAATTCTCTTAATAAGCCATACAATTTTCTGCCTCCATGCTTTGGCTTGTGCTGTTTTCTCTGCCTTGAACAACCAGTGCAGTCCTGTTCGCCACTTCTTGGCTAATTCCTGGTCCTAATCTTTCGAGACTCAGCTCACATGATGCCATGTGGCTGGATTAGGTGCTACTCTCTGGCTCGTCTAATACCCTGTACCCATTTCCAACATGGAATCTTCTGTGTTATAGGTAGAAATGATCTGTTTACCTATTTATCTCCACGGTAAAACTTCTGCTTTTTTCAGAGCAGGAACAAAATCTTACTCATTTTTATAGCTTCAGTGCTACAGCTACAAAGCAGAACAAAGTATGTGTGTGGTAGGGTTTGAAGGAAAATACTATCTTTGATTTTATTCTCAGAGTTGTGGAAGGGGAGAAAATGCCTAAGGATGTAGGGTGTCCTAGTAAAGATGTTGTTTCTTCTTCTTTGTGCTGATCCTGGGGGTCTCTACCTAAGATGCTTCACTGAGGTATAGATGCTTGGTCAAGGTCAACCATATCTGTTCAACACTGTCTCTAGTTCTGAGTCCAAGGCTGTAACTCCAGCCCTAAAAAGAGCTATTTGCTTGGCTTAGAGGAAACTTCTATTCCAAAGCCACAGATGTTCCAGTGATCCTCGGCAGTCATCTTGGAAATTACTGTCACTGGCTCACAAGGAAGAGCTGGTGACAGGTCATGCAGAGATCAAGGCAAACCCATTCTTTTGCCTTGTACAGGGGAGGAGAGAAAACTCCAAGGAAGCCTTCAGCATCACTGTTTGCTTCCCAGCAGTGGTGGTGGAGGAAGGGGAGGTCAGAGGGCAAGTACCATTTCAGGGAAACGTGTCTGTTTGTATGTGTGTGTTTGTGTGTGTTTGTGTGTGTTTGTGTGTGTGTGTGTGTGTGTGTGTGAGAGAGAGAGAGATCCTTGTTTCCTCTGCTGCCTAGGGAGACTGAATAAGTGTTGGGACAGAGATGGGCAACAGCCAAGGTTGACCAGAAGTCAACCCCTGACCAATTGGCTTTCCCTCCCACGAGGACACTTCATCCCTGTCTAATCCATGGGCCTAACAAAGCAATCACTGTCTCCCACTGTTTCAATCTTTTACTCAATCACTTAATGATTTCTCAGGTCTGGGTGGCATGGCCACAGCCCTGTATTAACACAGAGAATAATTACCCACCCTATTCCTTGCAACTGTGCCTCCTATTTACTGCCCTTAAAAAGACCAAATTCCACCCCTCTTCTTGCTGTGGGCATAAAAAAGGACCTCGGCCTCTTATCACTGTCTGGGGCCTTGGAGCAGCCAGCCATAAACTGCAATATCTGCTCGTTTATTCCTGTTCATTCAATTGGCTCCAAATTGCGCTGAACGAATTCTTGGGCTATAGAAGAAGCTGTGCAGTCCTATTTTCATTAGTGTGGACACTGAGCAGAGAGAGAGGGAGAGAAAAGAGGAAAGGAGAGGGCACTGCAGCTTGGATTTTCTCTACTCCCCACCCCTACCTTGCCCCTCAGCTCTTCTGGGCACACATTGCCCCTCTGTGCAGGAAACAGGCCACTCCAGCATGCCTGTGCCTGAGCCTTCTGCTGAGAACCCGGGTCTTATTGACACAAACTCACCCCCATTAAATGTATAACTTAATGACTCCATGATAGGAGGGAGAGCCAAACCTGTCCTCCCCTCTGGCCAAGCTGTACTTGTTGGAGAAGATGGCGCTATCTGACCATCTTTTCATCTTTCCTAGGGAGCTGGAGAAACTTGGTCAAGGGGAGACAGGGTCCCAGTGTGGCCAGTTGAGCAGGGATGCAGGATCAGCTCCACAATGATCTTAATGCATTGATGTAGTTTGGATCTGTGTCCCAACCAAATCTCATGTTCAACTGTAATCTTCAGTGTTGGAGGAAGGGCCTGGTGGGAGGTGACTAGATCATGGGAGTGGTTTCTCATGAATAGTTTAGTGCCATCCTCTTGGTACTGTTCTTGGGATAGTGAGTGATCTTGGAAGATCTGATTGTTTAAAAGTGTGTAGCACCTCCTCCGTCTCTTTCTTGCTCCTGCTCCTTCCTTGGGAGATGCCTCTTCCACCTTCACCTTCTGCCATGATTGTAAGCTTCCTGAGGCCTCCCCAGAAGCAGATGCCTGTGTAATGCTTCCTGTACAGCCTGCAGAACCATAAGTCAATTAAATCTTTTTTCTTTATAAATTAGCCAGTCTCAGGTAGTTCTTTATAGCAAGGCAAAAGTGGCCTGATATACACATTGATGATTTTCCCCTCTTGTCATCAACACTGTCCCCATAGGACTACCTCATCCCAGCACCCTGGGACTGAAAGGATTCTGAGGTCAAGACATTTGGTTTCCCTGCCCTGTGTTCTTTCTTGATTTCCTGCCTACTGCGTTTACAGTTTGGAAGTTCTCGAGGAGTATGACCTGAATCTTCCTTATATAACGAAAGTCTGTTTCTTTTTTTGTTTGTCTTCCCTTGGGGCATCCGTGCCTATTAACTCTTTTGAAACTGGAAGTCATTTATGAAAGTCTTGTCTCATTTTCCTCAGCCTCATGTTCTCCAGGCCAAACCTTCCCAATTCCAAGAGTCCCAGCATCATGTAACTTAAGAGTCAGAAGGATGCCTGTTAACCAACCCTCCCACTTGACTTTATTACCCCTTCTACACATAAGTGACTTCCTTCAGATCCTGCCCAATTTATCTGCAAGATTTTTTAAAATGTGGGTGGTCCACTTCTATTTCTAATAGCCCATTTGGTTCTGAGGGGCAGAAATGAGTACTTTAAAGAGAGGTTCTTGGTCTTTCCAGCTTTTTTCCTAGGTAAGTACTGGGATGGAAAAACATTAACCTGACTTCATTTTTCTCTTTCCCTAAGGACAGGGCAAAGGGGACAAGGTTTAGTAGGACTGTGGGTTTTCAGCATCCAGTTCCCACATTTCAGCTTCAGGAAGGAGGCCTGCCCAGAGGAGGTGGGGTGTGGTAGAAAGAGTAATTGGTTTGTGTCCAGGATGCATGGATTCTAGGTACAATTCTCCCAACTGTAGCTGGGTAACCTTGAACAAGTTGATTTACTTCTGTGGGCCTCAGCTTCTCTGTCTATAAAGTGAGGAAATTGGAGAGAAGGAATTCTAAAGTCCTCTCTAGTTCTGACATTTCTGAGTGAAGAGCCCTGTAGAGGAATGACCAGAGGGTGAGGGACACTGGCGATCCAGGATAGTGCTGCTGAAGACACCTGGGCCAAACGAGGCTCCAATGAAATAAGCAAGAGAATGTGATGGATGGGAAACAGGGTGGTGGTATTGACTCAGAGGGCTGGTGCGAGATGTGTGGCGTGGGTGGTCAGGCCCACGTGTGCTGGGGAGTGTCAATCTCCTTTTTGTTCTTCTAGAAACTCCTGCACCCATCCATGGTGCTCTTCGTGGCATTGACCTCCATCTTTCTCCTGTACCCATAGCTCATGTTTGAAGTGGGTTGCTTCAGATTTTTCAGATCATCCGAGAACTGCTGTGTTTTCCAGAGTTTCTCTCCATCTGGTCAGTCGGCTGGCAAAGAAACCCATCTAAAGGCTAGGATCATCTCACAGATAGTTTAAAAAAACCTGCCAGCTTCAAGCCAGCCTTTTCTAACAAAAGAATCCAATAACCAATATTTCCCACTGCTTTTTCTCTACTAATGCTATGGAAATAGTGCATTAGATACAGGAGCTGGAGTGGTTTGAAGAAGGATAAAGAATCTATTTTTCTGTGTCTGTAAACATTTTCTCCTTGAAATCTTTGACATGGTTGAGTGTTTGAATGCCTTGGGCCCTTGCAAGCGGAGTGTCCACTGTAGCAGGCTCCTTCTTCCCCGGGCTCAGCCAATTGCCCCAGCTAACAGAGAAAACGTAGCTTTCTTGTAGTGATGGACGCTGGAGCAGGCTTGGAGCCCTGCAGCTTGCCAGATAGTGCCGGGTAGTGCCACCATCTGAAACAAGTTCCAGAGGCAAAGGCAGGGGAGAGAGCAGGTTGACTCATGGTCATTTCCCAGAGCCATAAGATTTCCAGGCAGCTGAGCCAGCTTTGGCTGGACAGTCAGGAGCAAGGCCTGGCCAGAGGGCTGAGGGTGGCATTTCTGGTCCCTAGTCTCCGCCGCATGCTCTGGGCATTTTGGCTCAGGACTGTTAGGGCAAGCTGCTTTGTCAGTATCTCCAGAGCATTGGCCTTCTCTCTCCTTTTCCCCGAGAACATTCTGCCAACTACCAACATTGCAAAAGACTGAGCACAGATGAATCCTTCTGTAGTTTCCTGGTGTCTGAATCAATGGAGCTCACATGATATGTGACCTTGAACAAATGTTCTTGTTTTTTGTAAAGTTTTTCTAAAGTGAGGCCATCTCATCCCTGGCTGCTGCAGGCATCCCCTCTCTGCACAGTACAGAAAGGGTCATGGGCCTGGAGTGAGGCATCTGGGTTTCAGTTTCAGTTTCTGTTTTAACAATGCCACATAATAGCAAACTTGTGACGTCAAGCAACACGTTTAACCTCTATAAGCTTCCATTTCTTCATCTGTGAGATGGGTTTAATATTTGCCATGACTATAGGGTTTTGGAATCAAATGAGTTAACAGTGCTTTGCAAGAGGTGAAGATCTGTACAAGGGTAAAGTAGTGCTAATGATACAGACATGTGTAGCAAGTTTCATGTGAAATCCTTTGACGTCATCATCAGAAACGATGTGTATAGGGGAGTGGCCACTGGAAGTGCTGTGTTGAGCAAGGAGATGAGCCTGTCAGACCATAGTGCTCAGAGCTCCATGCCATCATCATTCACTTAACCATCTGAGAAATGATGAATCATTGGGGCTGCCCAAGCCCTTACTTGATATTCCTCAAGCCATGATTATGAGGACATTTTGGGGAAGACAGAAGAAAAGAGAATAGGGAAGGACCATGAAGTGAGGAGGGCAGGAGCCCAAGCTTCTAGGTCCTGGAGATTGGCACCATCTAGTCCCTATCCTGGTGATCTTCCAAATCCATCAGCAGCTTCTCCAGGCAGGCCTTAAGCTACAGTGGTAGGATTCACTTCTTAAAAAGGCTTGTTCACTTCTTAAAAAGGGAACTAACTGGGTCATGGGAACCATCAAGATTTTGACTAGGGTTGACCAACTTTGAGCTAATTCATTGGAGAAAGCCTCATGGGTTGTGGATATTTCATGTGAAAAAAGAACCAAGCTAAGGGCCTGCGTATGAACAGAGTTGCTTTTTAAGACATTATAGTGTTGCTAGTGCCATGATAGTGCCTGCCTTTGCCTTTGCATTCAAGTGTGTCTAGGCCTGATCTATATCACATGGATAGGTATCTAGATTATCCTTTAAAATATTCTGAGATAGGAGATTCCAAAATTGCCCTTGGCAAGCTATATAAGTATTAGCAAATTTAGCAATACAAAGGTCTGGATCCACATCTCATTTCCTACTGTAGAAGAGGATATTCTTGAGTTTCCAGGAAGCGAGAAATAAAGTTTATTGACCTCTCTTTGAAGATATACTATTATTTTTATTGAAATTTGTTCTCAAGACTATTAATGCCAAGAGTTGTGAAGGGTCTGAGATTTTACTTTACTTAAAATGTAATAGTTAGCCTGTTATTGTTCAAGTTGGTGGAAGACATGAGATTCCTGGATCAGAGATGAAAAGCTTTATTACTCACAGCAAAAGTGGTAGCCAGGTTGTCAGCTTATTTGTGTTGGTTCCCCGGACCCAGTTCCCACAAGGTGGGAATGAAGATGGCCAGATAACAGCTGTACACAGAACAAGTTTTATTGTAAGAGAGAAATCCTGAGCTTAGAGAATTCAAATCTTTTCTAATGGCAGTAAACATTCCTGTTCTTCACTCTGGAGTGAGACCCCATCTCTATCTTCCAGGGATGTTTGCTATAGAAATACTCTTGAAAAGATAATCTAGAACATAAGATAACACCTTGCTTTCAAGACACGCAAAAAGCTGAGTCCTATGGAGAAGTGTCTCCCAATATTGATCAGTTTTACTATGTTTAGGTGAGCAAATTCCAATTTCTTTAACCTTTTTCCCTGGGCTCTATTTCCCCACCCCTTCATTTGTTGGGCATTTATCCCCAGTGGTGCTCCATAGCTATTTTTGGGTCCTGTGGTTTCTTGCCTCTTAGGCAGCACCATCCAGACAGACCCTCTACTCTTCTGCAGGAGACTTCCACAGAAGAAGTTTACCTCCTTGTTCAAGGGTCCCCAAGGAAACTGCACCTGGAAGGTGCATTGCCATCATCTCTTCTGTTCTAGAAAGATGAAGACAAATTGCAGGCAATTCAGAGAAAAGTAACTTAGGTGATTAGGGGTGATGTCAGGGGAAAGATGAAAAGAACTGCACAGGCAAGCGTCTGCTCATGTTTGTGCTGAAGAAATTGGAGAAAGAGGATGTAGGGATGCTTCCAGTGCCTGAGCGGATCAGGCTCAGAGTACCTTTCAGGATACAGATATCTGACTCTCTTCCTCCCTAGCTTGGCCTCTTTGTGGATCTGTTTCCTTTTTCATAAAACAGGGATGAAAAGGATGCATTGTTGTTGGAGATTAAAGGATATACTATGTATTTATAATCACCTAGAATAGTGCCAGGCACATAGGAAGAGCTCAAGTAATGCCTCGTGTTTTTGGAACACAGAAAATTCGAGCTAGAAAGAATCTTAGCCTCATATTCAGCTTCTCAGTCTACAGAGGAGGAAACTGAAGCTCAGAGGCAGAGGTGACGGATCCATGGACACAACACTAGCTACAGGAAGAATATGACTAGCCCCAAATTCATCCTTTCTTTAAGACAAAATAATATATTATGGCTCCCTGTCATTTTAAAGGTGTTTTAATGGTTAATGTCCAGACAGTGAGCAAAAGTGGCACATATTTATTAGGCTTCAAGTTATCCTTCTGAGTTTCTTTAGAGAGGGTAAGTGTGTTGGCGGTAGCTTTTCTGAGAGGAAATGTAGCCTTCTCATTACAAAGGCCTACTGCTGAAGCTCACCTTCTTACTCTGGGTGTTAACACTATGGCTAAATGCATATGGGCTTTTACAACAACTTCGGGTGTTGACACCATGACTGGATACATGTGGGCTTTTTATTCTGGAGGCTGAGTAGAGGCAGCCACCAGCTCCTTAATTTCCAAGTTATCTTGTAGGTGTCTGTGGGTGTGGGTGAGAAAATGTACTCTAACTTCCCAAAAATAAATTAAGCTTCCTCTTGCAATATACATGAAGGATGCCAATACTTTTAACTTCTAAGTGATCTTACATTTTTTTCAATCAAGATACATTGATTAAACAATGATTATTATTCTATCTTATGTTAATCAAAATTTAACTGCCAATCAGAGCTTCTGATCAGTAAAATACCATTGCCATCCTACTGGGTTGACATAATTCTAGGCCATATATTGAAACATAATTTTTTTTGAGTGTGCCTGGGCAAACCTGTCTCTAATCAAATTTCTGTTTCATTTTTGGAAATATTGAAAGATGTCCAAATAGTGCCATTATTACTTTCAAGAAGCGCTAGGGACTGCCACCATGAACCATAGGGTCAAGAAGCTAGGAGGGATCTCAAATAATCTAGTCAATTGTCTGGCATTTACAGAAGGAACAGAGGCCCAGGGACTGGGTAATGACCCAAAAACACTGGCAGAGGCCTCTTGGAGTGGCTTTGTATTCGTTCGTTCTCATGCTGCTAGTAAAGATATACCCAAGACTGGGTAATTTACAAAGGAAAGAGGTTTAATTGACTCACAGTTCACATGGCTAGGGAGGCCTCACAATCATGGCAGAAGAGCAAGGGACATCTTACATGGCAGCAGGCAAGAGAGAGCTCATGCAGGGGAACCCACCTTTATAAAACCATCAGATGTTGTGAGACTTATTCACTATCATGAGAACAGCACAGGAAACACCCACCCCCATGATTCCATTACCTCTCACTGGGCCCCTCCCATGACATGTGGGAGCTACAATTCAAGATGAGATTTGGGTGGGTACACAACCAAACCATATCAGGCCTTCCCAGCTCTACTGATGTCCCTCATTCCTGAGAATGACTGCAGTATAGGGGGAGGCCTCAGGGCCACATCTGGGCTGTCATTCCTCCTGACCTAGACCCCAGAGATAGCAGGTTTTCTCTCCTGGCCTCGAGCTGAGCTTATCAGTCTCTTTCTCAAGAGTTTGACATTTGACACAGGGACTCAGGCTGAAGGTTTCTTGAGGGTAGGTCTGTGAAGGGTGGCACAATTGGAAGGAAGTCCATGCTCTCCTAATGCTCAGTGCTGGAGCCAGTGTCATGTCCTCCCTTCACGTATCTTGGTTGTCCAACTCTTTCTTCAATTTCATACACCAGGGGCCTTCCAATAAATTTTTCATAAAAAATAAAAGATCATTTAGAGCTGGTTTCTGTTACTGGTTACCAAAAGAACTTTAACTAAAAGGATAAAGAATTAGTAAATAGCAATATTGTACCTAGAATCCAGGTCTCATGATTTTCAATCTAATGCTCTTTCTGGCACAGCATGCTGCCACTCAGAAAAATCCATAAAGTCTTGATATAACTCATGCTTTGAGTGATATAATAATTATTAGACAATGAAAATTCTAGGGGGAAAAATGCAACCTTTTTTGGAATCTTTATTGAAAGCTCTTTTTCAAAGTATGAGATGGAAAAAACAAAAGTCACATATATACCTACATACTTGATTGCATTAAACTAGAATAATGAATTCAGTTTACTTTAAAATGAGATATTATTACACAATCTCTAGGGTAGATTTACCAAACCATTAATATACAAAATAGAAAGACATTCTCTGAATTTTGAAATATCTTTCACTGGTATGTTTGATACTGCCACCTGGTTTTCTGTGAGTTCCTAGAGGGATGCAAATGAGTATGCTCCTATAGACAAATGAATATGCTTCTCTTCAAGGTTGTGAATGAAAAAATAAGGATCTTCTATTTTACTCCTGCCCCTTTTTATGAATAGAGAAACCAAGGCATTGAAGCTGATTTAATTGCTTGAGGTCCACTGAGAGGAGGCAGCAGAGGGGTCAAAGGAGGAACTAGAATTAAAACCCACATGCTTACTGCTTTCTAAGCTTGGGTTTAGCTTCTGAAGTGAATTTTGAATGAAAGGAGAATGATGGCTTAGTTTGTGTATTACATATCTTTATACCTCCCATGCCTACCATGTAAACAGGCACCTAATCAATATTGATGGAAAGATGAATAGAGGGAGGGAGAGGAAACAAAAAGGAGGATGAAAGAAAAGTAGGAAATAGGGAGGGAAGAAACACAAAGCTACTGATATGGTTTGGATTTGTGTCCCTGCCCAAATCTCATGTTGAATTGTGATCCCCAGTGTTGGAGGAGGAGCCTGGTGGGAGGTGATTATATCATGGGGGCAGATTTCCCCCTTGCTGTTCTCGTGATACTGAGTGAGTTCTCACGAGATCTGGTTGTTTAGAAGTGTGTAGCACCTCTCCCTGCTCTCTCTTCCTCTTTCTTTGGCCTGCTTCCCTTTGCCTTCTGCCTTGATTGAAAGTTTCCTGAAGATTCCCCACCCATGCTTCCTGGACAGCCTGCAGAACCCTGAGCCATTTAAACCTCTTTTCTTCATAAATTACCCAGTCCCAGGTAGTTCTTTATAGCAATGTGAGAACACACTAATACAGCTACTGAGCTGGAGAGTGTTAAAGGAGAGCTTATTTAAAACTGCCCCAGGAAGTCCTGAGGACACATGTCCCGGTTAAGCTATGAGGCAGACAAGTTGGGAAACCTGTAGCCATACTGGCTGGAATGGGGATTCATATGTGTAGAAAGGGAAAAGATGCAGAATAGAGGAAAGAGAATCAAAAGAAAGCAAAAGATGAAGAAGTTGAGGTTGACTTTTGAGGAGCAGCTGTGCGGTGCATGGTGAGCTCCCTGTCCTTCTCCACTGCTGGGCTCTCTCAGCTCCCTCTGGTTATTGGCCCCCTCCTCGCTCAAGGTGCCTACTCCTCTCCTGTTTTTGATCAAAGCCAGCCTCCAGGAAGCGGAGGCACATTCACAGCTGAATAAAACACTGACCTCTTTTTAAAGTGTTACCAAGACATTTGCATTTTAGCAGATTTAAACCTTGAGCTACAGAAATGAATTTATAATGACGCAGTTTGTGTCATCAGCTGGTGGACTGGCAAAGTTTCACTTGGTGCCCCGAAATGAATCCCACTGAATGACTCTCACTGCTCAAGTCCTGCTTCTTCCCCAAATGCTCTTCCTCTTCCTACTTCCTGACTCAGCCCTCCTCCATGCACCTGGGCCCCACTTGTCTTCCATCTGCTCGGTTTCCTCCGCGCTTACCACTTGACTGGTAAGCCAAGTGTTAAGGAGTTCTAGTCCCAAGTGCACATACAGGAAGAAATTATGCACTGCAGCCAAAAGGGGGTGTGTGTTATTCCTGCAGAATATGTGGCTTGTGCTTTGGGCCCAGGGTGGCATGTCCCCACTCCCTGAGATGTAATTTGTGCTCACCAGTGTCACAGGCTGGCCCATGCCGTGCCAAGAAAGTTTAGGTAAACGAGGGTAAGGAGGGAAATATGGAGATGGTTTGAGGCAGATGAAAATAAGAAAGATTAATGGATGAGGAGGGGTCCATTTGGCCACAGTGATTTGATGCCATACTCACAGATGTCCACCAGGAGCAGTGTTTCCTAGAGGGTTCCTCTATTAGGGTTCTGTAAAGGGACATAATACGATATATGGATATATGAAGGGGAGAATTGACTCATACGACCACAAGGTGAAGTCCCCCACAATAAACCGTCTGCAAGCTGAGGAGCCAGGAAGCGTGTCCGAGTCCCCAAACCTCAAAAGTAGGGAAGCCAACAGTGCAGCCTTCAGTCTGTGGCCAAAGGTCCGAGAGCCCCTGACAAATCACTGACATGAGTCCAAGTGTCCAAAGGCTGAAGAACTTGGAGTGTGATGTTCAAGGGCAGGGAGCATCCAGCACAGGAGAAAGATGGAGGCCAGCAGACTTAGCAAGTCAGCTAATTCCACCTTCTTCTGCCTGCTTTATTCTAGCCAGCCTGGCAGCTGATTAGATGGTGTCCACCCAGATTGAGGGTGGGTCTGCCTCTCCAGTCCACTGACTCAAATGTTAATCTCCTTTGGCAACACCCTCACAGACGCACCCAGGAACAGTACTTTGCATTATTCAATCTAATCAAGTTGACACTCAATACTAACCATCACAGTTACTGTTTGGTGATCTGGGACCAGGGCCATTAGGACCCAATGGGAATCATCTGAATTTCACAGTTAGAAGGTTGAATGAATGGAGAACTTTAAGGGCAAGCAGTGTAGTTTAAAGGTATGAATAAACTGTATGTGTGTGTGTGTGTGTGTGTGTGTGTGTGTGTGGTGTGTATGTGTATGTGTGTTTTCCAAATTGGTGGGAGACTAGCAGTTAAGACTTTGTTGAAGAGATCACTGTATCAAGAAACTGACATTTTAATAAATCCAGATCAGCTTCTGTTTCAACCATTCCGAATGCTCTGCTGTGGGTCTGAAATTAGAGCTTTTAAGGACCCATTGTACCCATTCTTTCATCTCTTGATGCCTCAGTTTCCCTTCCAAATGACCATTTCATTATTGACATGCCTTCAGTTTTCTTTTGCCTTATCAACCATGCAGCAAAAACAATTTAAATTCATGCCTTAGTAAAATTGCAAATTACTTTGGGTAATGGACCTCCTGGGTCAAAATAGCAAATGATAAGCCTGTAAATGCCAATGTTCTGTCTACTGTATAAAGCTGGGCTCCAGAGGGAGGTGGTTTGGTCGGGTTCCCACTCAACTCAGGTCCACTTACAACTCTGAGCTCCTCTGTTTTGGGATGAAGGAAATGAGGTTTTCTACTGAGAGGGGAATCTATTGGAGATTCTCCTTCCTTAAAGGAAGGTTCTGGGGTGCACCATCAAGCCTGATGAACCAGCTGCTAGGGTTTTCTATCCTCCTAGGACTGGGTGGTGCAGTTGCAGCCTGAGCCTTGGCGGACCCTGGGTGAGTTGCTGGTGTTGGGATCTTAGCAGGAGAGGAAGCAGACAAGAAGAGCCCAGCACGGATGCTTGTGAGCAGGAAGAGGCAATAGTAATTGCCAAGTTGATAAAGAGTAATGCGCGGATCTTGAAATTGCTGAAAGTGCAGAGGGAGGGGCCCTCCAAGAGGGAGAGAGAGCACAATGTCCCACCAGGGAAGCCGCAGCACTTCCTCTCTGGTTTGATTCCCGTTATGCATGTCAGACAGACTTACTCAGAGAAAGAAGGGGGTGGAGGGGAGTAGAAAATCAATTGTTTTTCATATTTATTGATCTCTTTCAATGAATCGCTGTGGTAATGGAGTGGGAGGGGAGAAAGGGTCAGCTCCAAAGGGTGAGTAGCCATCCACTTTGGCACTGGGAATGTCAGGAGCCCACTGAGGGTGCTGGGTGAGAAACTGCCACTGTGTCCCCAAGAGGCTGTGGGAGGGGCAAGGCTCAAGTCTACCCAGGGTTGGGGGAAGGACCTGAACACGCCTGTTTAAATATTTGGGGTTGCAGATTCATCCAGATGAGTTAGAGTTCTCCACCCCCGTGTTAGAAAATATACACATCTAATTGCAGAAAAGATGGCTACAGAAAAGAGTACTGTAGTAGAAAGGTATGTAATTTCATGAGAGTATAGCAAACATTCCAGTCTTTTCTCCACATGTGGTTTATGCAGTTATGATAGAACTTACATGTACAATATCATATCTTGCTTTGTTTGCTTATCAATAAGTTGCATTTGCTACACTATTAAAAGTTCTTTAGAACATCCTTTAAGTAGGACTTTTTTTTGCTATAAAATAACAAATGACCATTACAGAAAATTTGGAATATATAAAAAATATAAAAAAAGAAGTAGAAGTATTCAAAATTTTACCACCTAGAAATGACTCCTGATGATAGTTTAGTATATTTCATTCTAAGCTGTTTTCTGTACATGTATATATAGTGTATTTACCTCCATGAAATTTTGATCATTATATATATATATACATATATATATACATATATATATGTATATATATTATGTTCTACTCTTTCACTTATGTGATCAAATCATTTCACCTTTCCAGGTTGGGGATGGCTCAGTTGACAGGAGGATTTTTAATGTTCATGTAATGTTCTATCATATATGCCCAGCAGTCTTTACTGGATTGATCCTATTACTTCCAGTGTTTGGGTTGTAATAAACAACACAGTGATGGCTTCTTTACATCTATCTTTAACCTCTTCTCTCAGTACCTAGAAAATACTATTTTTGTGGAGATGGAGCTGGATTTCCCCTCAGCTTCAGGTAGAAACTCCACTTTCCCTGGCCTGCTGAAGCCTGGCCCATGCAAAGTTTCTAAACTTGGCTCAGAACCTGCTGAAAGCCTCTGGTGGTGGTTACCCCTCACTGACAACCCTCATTTTTTTTTTTTTTTTTTTTTTTTTTTTTTTTTTTTTTTGAGACGGAGTCTCGCTCTGTCGCCCAGGCTGGAGTGCAGTGGCCGGATCTCAGCTCACTGCAAGCTCCGCCTCCCGGGTTTACGCCATTCTCCTGCCTCAGCCTCCCAAGTAGCTGGGACTACAGGCACCCGCCAACTCACCCGGCTAGTTTTTTGTATTTTTTAGTAGAGACGGGGTTTCGCCGTGTTAGCCAGGATGGTCTCGATCTCCTGACCTCGCGATCCACCCATCTCGGCCTCCCAAAGTGCTGGGATTACAGGCTTGAGCCACCGCGCCCGGCCTTTTTTTTTTTTTTTTCAGTTTAGTTTAGCGTTTTTCTAGAGCTTTCTGTCTAATACAGCAATACATATGTGGCTCTTCAGACTCAAATTAATTCAAATCAAGCAAAATTAGAAACTCGGTTTCCTGGTCACACTAACTACATTTCAGGTGCTCCAGAGACATACATGGCTACCATATTGGACATAAAATCATGGAGCATTTCCATTGTGGCAGAAAATTCTATGGGAAAGTTACCCTGGGCACTTCTGATTGACTTGTCTGGGGGTCTCTCTGAGTTTTGGGGGCTGTCAGTCTCTACTTGCAATCCCCTTCCACCATCTTCTTGGACAGACCCATATTTCAGTCTTCTCTATGCCTGCTTAATACCTAATTTTTGCATCTAAGTTGCAGCTTAGAGCAGGTTCTTTTTGTCTCTGGGTGAGTAAGAATTTACCCAGAGATCCAAATGATAAAAGCACAAGTAGGCTTTTCTAGTGCTACCTCCTCAGACTCAATGAGGAAGAAAATGGATATTCCTACCCAAAAAAGGAAGTTAGTGGAGGTGGCATCTCACCTCTCCAAGCTGGGGATGGCTCAGCTGACAGAAAGGGTGAGCTGTTGTTCCTATAGTCACCACCCTTAGAGGGCTGGAGCCTTTCTTCTCAGCACAAGGGAGGGCTAGAGCTTCTGTCAGTGTCTTCCAGGAAGGTTTCACAGCAGCAGCTGGGGCAGAGCAAGGCCATCAGTCACCACTTCCCCTTTATATAGGATTGGCCAGGTGTTGTCAGACTCTGATAGCATGTGGCAAGCAAGCAGGGATCGAGGGCCCTGGGAGACCATGTGTTCAGCAGTGAGCAAGTCGCTTAAACACACCAGGGTGTTGAGAAGGATAGGGCGGGACACAAGCTTCACACCAACGCTCGTGAAAAACAGAGCTCCAAGCCATTTACATTCACATTTCAATCATGGTGCCAGGATCCAAATTCAGACTGTTGCGGTCTAAGCAGATGGCATCAGCCAGGTGTATAGAAAGGCCTACAGGCTTTAATTACTTGGGGGGCGTATTAGTCTGTTCTCACTCTGCTAATAAAGACAAAGCTGAGAATGGGTAATTTATAAAGGGAAGAGGTTTAATGAACTCACTGTTCCACATGGCTGGGGAGGCCTCACAATCATGGCGGAAGATGAAGGAGAAGCAGTCATATCTTACATGGCGGCAAGCAAGAGAGAACATGCTCAGGGGAACTCCCCTGTATAAAACCATCACATCTTGTGAAACTTACTCACTATCACAAAAACAGCATGGGAAAGACCTACCCCCAAGATTCAGTTACCTCCCACTGGGTCCCTCCCATGATACGTGGGAATTGTGGGAGCTACAATTCAGAATGAGATTTGGGTTGGGACATAGCCAAACCATATAAGGAGGACAGTCTAGTGGCCAAAGAAAGTCTAATTACAAAGTAAGATTTGTTTGGGAGGCAGATTCTAGACCCCAGAAGAGATTGTATTGAAGGCTCCTCCCAAGACAGGTCCTTGTCCCTTGTCCACTGCCTCTTCTCAGAAGACAGCAGCACTGTAGGGAAGGAAATGGAGATTACTTGTCCAAGAGGAAGTGAAGGAAGGAGACGTTCTCCAGGACTCAGGTTAGCTCCTAGAGTCTTAGCTCTGTCAAAGTGAGAGCAAGAGCCAAGTTTGTCCTGCTCAGTGACCAGTCCTCAGGGCAGGCACATGGTAGATGCTCCATAATTTTTGGTAAATGAATGAATAATAATGATTTTATAATTTGAATTGATCTGGCCTTAATCAATCTCAACATGCCCCCAAAGGGCAAATGTATTTCAGGGAAGATAATGAGATTTGGGACCAGAGATGGCTTTCCCTCACATTCTTTCTTAGTATTTTAAATTTTAGTATATAATATTTAATAAATTTATTAATAAGTATATGTAGAGTCTATATAACAATGTAACATACAAAGCATACTAATGAAACACACACTGCTGAAGCCACCACCCAAATTAAAAATCAGAGTTTTACCAATAAGATAGATGCTGTCTGCATTGTCCTCCCCCAACAGATTCCATGGCCCTGCTCTTGCATGAAAACAACCACTATTTTGAATTTTATGTTTATCATTCCCTGAACTTTTAAAATACCATTTCACCTCCTCATCTGTGTGAATTATTAAGCAGTATGTTGTTTCATTCTGCTTGATTTTGAGTTTAAAAAAGACATATTGATGATAGTCCTTTGAAACTTGCTTTTTATTCAACATTATGTTTCTAAGATTATCCTTGTGTCTATATTTACATTCACTTTTCACCGTCACCTAATTTTCCATTGTGTGAAGATACCAGACTTACTATGCACTCTCTCACTGATGGGCGTGTCGGTTGTTTCAGGCTTTTGATGGGAACATTATGGTTGTGGATATCTTGCATATGACTCTGGGTACACATGTGTGAGAATTTCTCTAGGATGTGTACCTGGAGTGGAATCACTCACCCTATGGTAGATGCAATTTTAACTTTCAAGGTGTTTCCATATTATTTTCCAAAATGCCTGAATATACTCCTGACAAAATAATTATACTTATACTTCTGACATAAGAATCCCCGTGTCTCCACATCCTCACCACCACTTGTTACTCTCGAGTTTCTTAATTTTTGCCAATATAGTATGATATTATGCTCCTAATTTATATTCTCCTGACTATTAATGAAATTGACCTTCTCTTCATATTTCCTCTCTTTAGTTTTGTTGTTTGTATTTCCTCTCTTTAGTGGCATCCTTTCTCATACCTTTTGCTCTTTTTCTTTTGGGTTTTGTCTTTTCTTTGACTTTTTTTTTTGAGATGGAGTCTTGCTCTGTTGCCCAGGCTGGAGGGCAGTGGCCGGATCTCAGCTCACTGCAAGCTCTGTCTCCGCCATTCTCCTGCCTCAGCCTCCTGAGTAGCTGGGACTACAGGCGCCCGCCACCTCGCCTGGCTAGTTTTTTGTATTTTTTTGTAGAGACGGGGTTTCACCGTGTTAGCCAGGATGGTCTTGATCTCCTGATCTCGTGATCCGCCCGTCTGGGCCTCCCAAAGTGCTGGGATTACAGGCTTGCGCCACCGCGCCTGGGCTTCTTTGACTTTTAAGAATTATTTCTGTGTTCTAGATACTAATCTTTGGGTGATTAATATCTTTTCAATGTTTTCTCCAGTTGCTATTTACTTATTTAATGGTATCTTTTGATACCTCAAAATTCTTCTTCCTTTTTGAACAGAAGTTCTTGATTTTAGAGTAGTCAACATGTATCAATCTTTTCTTTTTGTGTTTTAAGAATCTCTTTCTGATTTTGAGTTTGTAAAAATACTCCTCTATCTTATCTTCTAAATGTTTTAAAAATTTTGGCTTTTTGTATTTAAGTCTTCAAGGCACCTGGAATTGATTTTTATGTGATATAAGAGTAGTGATTCACACATTTCCCTGGGTATCCCATTGGGATATCCAGTGGAGTATCTTTGTGTGGATAGACAATTGTCTTGGCACCATTTATTTAAATTAATCCTATCGCCAGTGACTCAAAAGTCACTTCTGTATCAAGAATATGGGTCTACCTAATAAATCTTGAAATCTGGTAAGGCGAGTCCCTTATTTCATTATTCTTGAGTGTCTTTCTTTCATTCTCAATCTGGAGGAAAGATGGCAGTTCCCGTGCCCAAGGTCATAAATAGCAGAGACTTAGAACTCTGACAGTTTGTGTGTGATGCTTGTTGATGAGGGCTGCACCAAGTAGACTATGCCAAAAACATCTGTCTGTGATGCTGAAGTCCCCAATTCAGTGTAGGAAATTCCGAGTCTCTTTTAGCCTTGGGCTATACTTTCAATATCCTTCTAAGTGCTGAATTCCTAAGACAGCGAAACCATCTGACAGGAATGTTAGGGTTTACCCAAGGACAGGATATCAGTGTTTGGCTTGTAAACCAGATGCGGTGGATGCGACAGTCCCGGGAGGGAAGCAGCATGGTCTCAGGATGGCTTGCAGCCGGTGGTGCCATCCTGTCACACATTAGGAAGAGAAAATGAAGCAGAAGAAAAATGCTGCCTGACATGTTCTCAGCAAAGCACTTTTCCATCAAAGCCTCTGCTTCTTGACAAACAGACTCTGAGATGCATCTAGGAATATCTCTGATGTAGAAAAATACAAGGTCAGAAACACGTTGGGTGTGGGAAGAGTCCATTTACTCATCTATACAATCGCTATTTTTTATTGAGTGCCTACTATGTGCCAAGCACTATTCTAGGGGCTGGGATTCAGCCTTGAAGAAAACAGACAAGTTGCTGATGTTCGAATGGGGGAGAGCAGACACTAAACAGCTAAACAAACGAGCCAGATAATCTTACCTATGAATAACAGTTATCTAGAAAGGAAAACTGCATGATGCTCAGGGAAGGATTCTTTGGGGTGGTATGAATGGCAGGAAGTGGCAGCCTTGGCACAATCTGCTGTTTAACTCAGTCCTTCAGCAAAGGCAGCTCAATAGAGCAGCTGGACCAAGGTGTTGTCACCTCTGCTCCCTTATCTTGCAGAGGCCTGGAGTTTTCTTCCATGCTCGTGGAGGTGGTCTTTCACTCACCAGCCTCACACCCTATCCCCCATCCAATCCCTCCTGTGGACTGTGGCGGCCTCCTTAGAGAGCTGCTGCCTGACACTTGCTCTTCAGAATTGCCATTGTGTTCTTCCTGACCAGCCCTATCTGCATGAGCTGTGGGACCATGTGCCCTTGGCTGCCCCAGCCAACCTGGCCTTTCCTGTTTTGCAGTGATGTACCAGGCTGTCCGGGGATTCAGGCTCCATTGCTGGGGCTGTCCTTGACCCATCTGGTGCAGAGAGCTCAGAAACAGAAGCCAGGGGACCTAGGTTCTCATCCTAACTTGCTGTGTGACCTCAGTTAAGCCTGTCTGGACTCCCATCTATAAAATGACAGTTTGTGTGTGATGCTTGTTTATGCACTAGTGGTTCTCTAACTGTTCTGTGGGATCCAGGTCTTTTCTCTCTGCAGAAGTGATTCGAATTTTATCCGAAAACTATTTTTATGGCTGTAATAGAAAAAACAAAACTCCAATAGGTTATACGCCAAATATCAATAGTTTAAAACCCAACATGTTAATTTGTTTTGCTAGGCAAACTCGTTTTTGCACAGATCTTAGAATAAATCTCTTATCGCCATCTGTGTGTGTGTGCATATATATATGTAAGCTATTTATTAAAATGTCATTGATTTGGATGCTTGTAACTCAGTTCTTATTTGGCATGTCTGCACCTAATAAACAGTACCAGCAAGTGCATGACTACAGTGCACACCTTCCCTGAGCAACTCACCGCCAGGTCCGTGCTAGCAGCATGTTCTCAGTGAACGTTGTAATATAGCCTGGGCCTGGCTTTTTTTTTTTTTTTTTTTAAAGTTAAATGTTTTAGTTGGAAAGAACCTTACATTTACAGAAAAGTTGTCAAGATAGTAGAGAGTTCCTGTATATTCTTCACCAGCCTCCCCTAATGTTAACCTTTTACATACCCCTCATTGCATTGGCAGAGGAGGGGAATTAATATTGGTACAATACTGTTACCCAAATTACAGACTTCATTCAGATTGTCACCAGCTCTTCTACTACTGTTTCCAGTCCCCTCCAGGGTCCCACGTGGCATTTAGTTGTCAGGTCTTCTTAGTCTCCTCCAGTCTGTGATGGCTTTCCAGTCTTGTTTTTCATGACCTTGACACCTTAGAAGAGTGCTGGTCATGTATTTTGTAGAATCCCTCTCAATTTGGGTCTGTCTTGTGGATTCTCATGATTAGACTGGGGTTATGCATTCCAGAACTCAGTCTAATCATGAGATGCAGACTGCATGGAGATCTTAATGCATGGAGATCTTGCCCACGAGTAGCGTGACCCAGTCAGCGTTATGGAACACAGCCCAATCAGACCAGTATTTCCCCTCTGTAGCTGGATTGAGGAGGGAACATGGGGACTGAAACCTTGAATGCTTCTGCTTTAATTACCCCGAAAAGGTAAAAAGCATTGGGTGGAGGAGCCCCCTCATTAGGGATCACTGGGGATACTGAGCAGCATTACTGTTGAGAGTGTGAAGGCAGAGGAAAGCTGAGATACAGCTCTTAGTGATGTCCCTTGGCTGAAGCCCCATGGGAAATGGCCAAATTCTATATTTCATATCACTGAAAAATTGGTAAGAGTTGGAAAAGAGGAAGGTTCTGTAAGTCACTGGTCTCACTAATCAGGAATTATTGATACTGTCAGAAATGGAAAGCGTATCTGTGCTTAGAAGGACATATATGAAGTGTGAGTGTGTAAGTGGATGCATATGTGTGTGTGTGACATGGTGTGTGTATGTGAGTGTATGTGTGAGTGCATATGTGTGTATATGACACTGAGTTTGTGAGTTTGTGTGTGTGCATGAGTGTATATGTGAGTATATATGTGACTGTGTGTGTGAGTGTGTGTGTTTGTGGGTGTATGACTGTGTGTTCATGAGTGTTTATGTGAGTATATATGTGACTGTGTGAATGTGTATGTAAGTGTGTGTGTGAGTGTATGACAGTGTGTGTTCGTGAGCGTATATGGTAGAATGTGGATATGTGTGTGAGTGTATGTGTGTGTATGTGTGTATATGATAGTGTGTTTATGAGTGTATATTTTGGATGTATGTGTATGTTTGTGACTGTGTGTGAGTGTATATGTGTGTACATGATAGCATTTGTGAGTGTATATGTATGCGTGTAATTGCGTGTGTGTGAGTGTATGTGATATATGTGTGACTGTGTGTGTGTGAGTGTATGTGTGAGTATATGTGTGACTGTGTGTGTGTGAGTGTATGTGTGAGTATATGTGTATATGATAGTGTGAGTGTATAACAGTGTGTTTGTGAGTGTATATGTGAGTATATGTGTGACTGTGTGTATATGTGAGTGTATGTGTGAGTGTATATGTGTATATGATAATGTGACTGTGTGTACGACAGTGTGTGTTTGTGAGTGTATATGTGAGTATACGTGTGACTGTGTGTATATGTGTGTATGTGTGAGTGTATATGTGTATATGATAGTGTGAGTGTGTACCGACAGTGTGTGTTTGTGAGTGTATATGTGAGTATATGTGTGACTGTGTGTATATGTGAGTGTATGTGTGAGTGTATATGTGTATATGATAGTGTGAGTGTATGACAGTGTTTGTGAGTGTATATGTGAGTATATGTGTGACTGTGTGTGTATGTGAGTGTATGTGTGTGTGTATGTGTGTGTATTTGATAGCATGTGGGTGTGAGTGTATGACAGCATGTGTTTGTGAATGTATATGTGCATGACTGCATGTGTGTGTATGCTAGTGTATGTGTGAGTGTATATGTGTGTATATGATAGCATGTGGGTGTTTGTGAGTGTATGACAGCGTGTGTTTGTGAATGTATATGTAGGTGTGTGCCCGTATGTGTGTGTATGTTAGTGTATGTGTGAGTGTATATGTGTGTATATGATAGCATGTGGGTGTTTGTGAGTGTATGACAGCGTGTGTTTGTGAATGTATATGTAGGTGTGTGCCCGTATGTGTGTGTATGTTAGTGTATGTGTGAGTGTATATGTGTGTACATGATAGCATGTGGGTGTTTGTGAGTGTATGACAGCGTGTGTTTGTGAATGTATATGTGTGTGACTGTGTGTGTATGTTGGTGTATGTGTGAGTGTATATGTGTGTACATGATAGCATGTGGTGTTTGTGTTTGTGAATGTATATGTATGTGTGTGACTGTATGTATGTGTGTATGTTAGTGTATGTGTGAGTGTATATGTGTGTATATGATAGCATGTGGGTGTTTGTGAGTGTATGACAGCGTGTGTTTGTGAATGTATATGTAGGTGTGTGCCCGTATGTGTGTGTATGTTAGTGTATGTGTGAGTGTATATGTGTGTACATGATAGCTTGTGGGTGTTTGTGAGTGTATGACAGCATGTGTTTGTGAATGTATATGTATGTGTGTGACTGTATGTATGTGTGTATGTTAGTGTATGTGTGAGTGTATATGTGTGTACATGATAGCATGTGGGTGTTTGTGAGTGTATGACAGCGTGTGTTTGTGAATGTATATGTATGTGTGTGACTGTATGTATGTGTGTATGTTAGTGTATGTGTGAGTGTATATGTGTGTACATGATAGCATGTGGGTATTTGTGAGTATATGACAGCGTCTGTGAATGTATATGTATGTGTGTGACTATGTATGTGTGTATGTTAGTGTATGTGTGAGTGTATATGTGTGTATATGATAGCATGTGGGTGTTTGTGAGTGTATGACAGCGTGTGTTTGTGAATGTATATGTATGTGTGTGACTGTGTGTATGTTGGTGTATGTGTGAGTGTATATGATAGCATGTGGGTGTTTGTGAGTGTATGACAGCGTGTGTTTGTGAATGTATATGTGTGTGTGACTGTGTGTGTGTGTATGTTGTGTATGTGTGAGTGCATGTGTGTGTATATGATAGCATGTGGGTGTTTGTGAGTGTGTGACAATGTGTGTTTGTGAATGTATATGTGTGTGTGTGTGACTGCGTGTGTGTGTATGTTGGTGTATGTGTGAGTGTAGATGTGTGTATATGATAGCATGTGGGTGTGAGTGTATGACAGCGTGTGTTTGTGGATGTATATGTGTGTGACTGCGTGTGTGTATGTTGGTGTATGTGTGAGTGTATGTATGTGTATATGATAGCATGTGTTTGTGAGTGTATAACAGTGTGTGTTCATATGTGTGGCTGTGTGTCTGTGAGACTGTGGAACCAGCATGTGGCTTGGGAATTGGGTCCTAGGTCCAGCCTAGTTTCATGCATTCAACAACTCTACATCTCAATTTCCTCTTTCGTAAGATGAACCCACCGGTAGGGCTCAGACTGAGTGGTCTAAACAACAGGCATTGATTTCCCAAAGTTCTGGGGGCTAGGAAGGCCAGGAGCAAGGTATCAGTAGGACTGGTTCCTGGTAAGGGCCCTCTTGCTGGCTAGCAGACGGCCACCTTCTCACTGTGTCCTCACAGGGCAGAGAGAGCACTCTGGTCTCTCTTCCTCTTCTCATAAGGACACTAATTCCATCACTGGGACCCTGCTCTCATGACCGTATCTAAACCTAAACACCTCCCAAAGGCCCCATCTCCAAATATCATCACATTGGAGATTAGGGCTTCAACACAGGAAATTTAGGGAGCCAGAAACATTCAGTCCATAACAGGGAGGGAATACAAAAGAGACTTCCCATGAGCCCAGGTGTTCTGAGTGGAACAGACTGAGAGTGGAGGAGGAGCTTGGTGAGTCCAGTCCTTCAGCTGTATCCTTGGATGACTCATCCCCAGAGAGTCCATAGCTCTTCCAGGGAAGAAAACATCAAGGGGCTGACAGAGGGGAGATTAGCCTGTTCTATGAAGCTTGTCACCTTAATGGCCTGATGAAAGGAGGTGACAGAGATAGATCAGAATAATACCGTTGATCACTTAATGGATTGCCACTATCATTAACAGCCTTAATTAGTCCATAATATACTGTACTTCCACAGCAAGTGCCACTGTTAGAAATGGAAATCAGGCCAGCCGCTGGGGCGGCAAGCAGCAGGAATGCAAATGTCCACCACCCCTCAGATCCACACAAAGCCTTCTGACCTTGGAATTCAAGGTACTGGCTCAAGCACAAAATTCACCCTGAGTTTCTAATCAAGCCTGTCTTTGGCTCCTCTCTCTTTACAGTCCTGTTCTCTTCCTCACTGCTCTGACCAATCATTGTAGCTCTTACTGCTTTCACTTCCCTTGATGGTAATGCCACCTTACGTGTGCACATCACTTTGCGCTCTTCCCAACTTGTGTCTTTGAGACTGTGGAACCGGCAGCAGCTTGGGAATTGGGTCCTAGTTCCAGCCTAGTTTCATGCATTCAACAACTCTACATCTCAATTTCCTTACTCATAGGCTGAGCCCTTACCAGTGGGCCATAGCAGCCCCAGCTGCCCAAAATACGCTCCTAGTATTCTTATGGAAACTGTGTATTAGTCCATTTTCAAACTGCTATAAAGAAATAACCAAGACTGGATAATTTATAATGAAAAGAGGTTTAATTGACTCACAGTTCCACATGGCTTGGGAGGCCTCAAGAAACTTACAATCATGGCAGAAAGGGAAGCTGGCACCTTCTTCACAAGGCAGCAGGAGAGAGAGTGCACGTGAAGGAGGAGCTGTCAAACACTTGTAAAACCATCAAATCTCATGAGAACTCACTATCATGAGAACAGCACGAGGGAAACTGCCCCCATGATCCAATCACCTCCCACCAGTCTACTCCCTCGATACGTGGGGATTATGAGGATTACAATTCAGGATGAGATTTGGGTGGGGACACAGAGCCAAACCATATCAGACTGGGACCATGAAATGAGGGCAAAGGAAGCAGCTGCATGAGACTTGGCATCTGGTTACAGTGTAGGTTCTTAATGGGCATCCTTAGTAACAGATGGCTCGCCCCTGTGGCCCATGCTCAGCTCTGCAAACTAAGCTGACACACCTGAGAAGGCATCCCAGTACTTCCTGACCCAGAGGCACTGGGTGTGGTCCTAACCTGAGGGGAAACATCTGTTGGTCTCTCCAGTACCCTCAGGCTCTCAGCTGGGCCCATCTCTCTTGACCTGTACCTGAGCTGGGCACACAGGGTTGGCAGTTGGTTTGGGAAGTATGAGCGAGAGAGGGAGGTGGACCTTGAGATTTTTGTCAGATGAGGAGACTTAGAACCAAACCTCCCCATGGTTCAGTCTGCTACTGGGAGTCAGAAAGGGTGTCTTCTTGTCAAAGGTCCTAATAAAGCACTTTCTCTGCCTCTCAGATATTGATTCATCATCTTTAATTTTTGGACAGGGCATGCACATCATATACTCTTTCCAACCACAGATCGACTGCCGTTATTTCCTTCATCATCTTCCTCTTTAAATATATCATGAAGGAATTACAGTGGCTGGGACCATCTATTTCCCTGGAACCAATGCTGAAAGGGGGCTGGGATAACGAATGTCCTATTAGAGTAAAGTAATGTTCTCCCCTGAATTGAAATGTGCCTTTCTGGTCACCCAGCCCCTTTGATGGTGAAGAGGCAGGAAGCAGTGGAGTGCTGTCTGTGGAGTGAGAAGGAGGACGCTAGGGAGAAGCTGCCAGGCAGAAGAGCCATGGGGTAGCCAGGAACACAGGCCATGACCAAGTTTATGGTTTGCTTTGGTGCCAGAGATTCTTGAGCAAGATGAAGGGCATATTTCTTGGTTGTGATAGTGATAGTGAATGTTTCTCGAGTGCTAACCATTTATCAAGTGTTAAGCCAAGATTTCAAGATAAGCCTAAGCACCTTGCAACCATCCCATGAGGTGGGCGTTGCTACTGTCTCCATTGTACCATGAGGGGAGGTTAAGTCACCTGCCAGGGAGACAAAATCATAGATGTGGGGTTTGAACTAAGCTTTACTGGACTCCAGAGCCCTTTGCTCACTCACTCCTCTAGGCCACTGCCTTTCAAATACTTTTGGCTGCAACCCACGGTAAGAAATATGTTTTACCTGTGACCCACTGTCCACACACACATTTGAAATTAAACATTTTCACAAAATAATACTTATTTTTACTAGTGTGTGATATATTCTGACTTTTGAAAATTTCCATTCTTTATTTTCTAAGAGACAGGATCTCCTTTTACTTAGGCTGGAGTGTAGTGGTGCGATCTTAGATCACTGCAGCCTCAAACTCCTGGGCTCAAGCAGTCCTCCTGCCTCAGCCTCCCCAGTAGCAGGAATTACAAGCATGGGCCATAACACCTGGGTAATTTAAAAAATTTTTTTTTGTAGAGATGGGGTCTTGCTGTGTTGCTGAGACTGGTCTTGAACTCCCGTCCTCAAACAATCTTCACCTTGGCCTCTCAAAATCCTGGGATTACAGGTGTGCTCCACCTCGCCAGGCCCTCATTCTTTTTAAAAAAGGCTTGTTGGACTCACCACATTGATTTCACAACTTACTGGTGGATTGTGAACCCTCAGTTTGGAAACCCTTCCCCTTGGTGCCTGCGAAAGTCATTTTAACCACAGAGAGCAGTTCTAATATGGCCTCTGAGACTGGGCTGGAATTTCTAGGAGGAGAGAATTTCCCCAGCTTGATTATGCAGCATTTGGGTCTGGGGCAGACTCCAGAGGCTGCTTCGTGTGAAGTGGGGGTTGGGGGCAGGTGAGCCAGCACATCTGGCAGCTGGAATTAAGATACGCTTTGCTGTGTTTCATGTGTGTTAGGGCACTCTGGGGGCTCTGAACTTGCATGTGAAGATTCCTGCCCTTGAGGAGTTTATGATCTTTCTCAAAGAGCATCTCTGTGTGAAACAGCAGAAAAACAATACCAGACAGACGGAATCCTGCAGGAAACTGAAGGAACATGGAGGAGCTTCATCATTACTTGTTCACACGCAAGCCTTCCCACAAACAGAGCCACAGTCTTATATGAGCTGCCCTTCTACTTAAAACATATTTCTTCTCCCTCCTCCTCCTCCTGCAGGACTAAAAAGATTCAATGGCAGACCATTGAAATTCTCCCTCCCACCCTGTCCCCATTCACCTAATACTCTTCTCTGGAGGTCACCAGCCCTTTTAGTTGATTGTGTATCCTTCAAGAAATAGTCTAGCACATATAAGCATGTGTAAATTAATTTTTTTAACACAAATTGTATCATTTCATACTCACTGTTTTGCATCTAGCACTTTCTATCTAGCACATTTTGTATCTAGCACTTAATTTGTCTTGGAGATCACTGCATAGCAATACAGAGTTCCATGTTGGTTTTTTTTGGAACTTTCTAAAAATTTCTGTTTGGGTAAACCGTAGTTTCTTTAACCAGCCACTTATGGATGAAACATTGAGATTATTTGTAATCTTTTGCTGTTATAAAAACTGAAGCAGTGAGCAACCTCCTTGCACTCTGGGATGTGCCTAGACGTGGTGAGGTGGGCCCAGGAAGGCGTTTGCCTGTATCCCTGCTCTGTGCCTCCCATGCCCCCCATCCCTCACCCTCAACTTCAAGTCTGTCTGCCTCTTCCCTAGTTTCTGTCTGCTACCTCCAGGACCCTGTGCATGCTGTTCCTTCTCCTTGGAATATCCCTTCTCCCTGGCTGACTCCTAACTCACCTTCTGGGTGTCAGCTTGAGAAATCCTTTCTTAGGGGCAACTCTGTTCATCCCAGCATTCTGTAGACTTGTGATCAATCACTTAATACTATACAGGGTGACCCTAAGGTTTGTATGCTGTTGGGAATTTTAATATGTTTATTTCTATAATACAAACAATCTGCAAGAAGGAAAAGAGAGGAAATTTAATCATAATTTACTATATTTAATTACTGAAATGTTGGCTTTCGACATATCCAGCATCATTTTAGATATATTTGGATAGAACCATTCCGTATAGTGAAGGGTTTATTACCTAGAAAATTAAAGAAAGAAATTAGAACAAATGAATCATTAAAAATTTCATTGAAATCTTGAGTAAATTCATTCTCTGTCACACTTTGCAATTTGCTTATATATTATATAGAAGCGAATTTATTAAAAACTCAAACTGCACAAGAATTACATGGATATCCTAATTTATTTATTTATTTATTTATTTATTTATTTATTTATTTTTTACCATATTTCATCTAAAACACACACACTTTTCCCCACATTTAACATTTCTGAAAGGGGGATGTGTCTCACTGTTAAATGCTATCTTATGATGCTGTGGGTTGGACAAGAGCGTTGACTGCTGTGATCATTGTCTGAGCATGCACAGACTTGGTCATGGGTGCTTATGTTGTCATCCCTCCAATGGATTTAGGTGCATGATTGACATTGCATATCTGGGGTTTAGTTTATATTTAAAATACCTTTTAAAAAACAATATTACTCTAATTTGGTACCAAAACAAAAAGTTTATATAGAAAGAAAACAGAACAGGAGGGTATCAATTTGATGCTAGCAAGCAAAGCAAATTTTTTATCATTTGAAAGTAAAAGCTCACTATTGTCTTGCAAAGTAACAACAAAATGCTTTACAAGACTAGTAGCCTGAATTGTGTCCCCCTTAAATTCACATGCTGAAGCTCTAACCCCCAATGTGACTGTATTTCAAAATAAGGCCTTTGCGGAGGTAATTAAGGTTAAATAAGGTCATATGGATAGACCCCTCATCCAACATGACTGGTGTCCTTACAAGAAGAAGAGATACCAGGGATGTGTGAGCACAGAGGAAAGGCCATGTGAGGATGCAGCAGGAAGGTGACCATTTGCAAGTCAAGGAGAAGGCCTCAGGAGAAACCAAAGCTGCCTGCACCTTGATCTTGAACTTCGTTCTCCAGAATTGTGAGAAAATAAAAACCTCTGTTGTTTAAGCCACCCAGGCTGTGGTATTTTGTTATGTCAGCCTAAGCAGATTAACATAAGGACAAAGAAAGAAAGAGTTCACAAGGAGATGAAGCTATGTTACAGTTACATTAGTTTGCAAGAATTGTGTATCACAGGCAAGCATGGAAGCATCAACATCCATTTGCATGATGAATGTCAAGAACTTGGAAGAAAGTCTTGGAAGCAATAGCGGAGCACACTTTTAGGAAATATGACCTCATCCATCATCCATCCATGGTGCCATTTTCAAGTCTGAGTTGGAAAGTGATTCAGAAGACTTCAACACTGACTAAGAAGTTTTAGGGATAGTGTAATTAATTTATTTTGCTTTTATTCCCCTTTTTGCCTGTATAAGAGCAAGACAAACTAAATGATTCTAAAAGAGTTTTTCAATGAATCTAAAAGTTGTAAGTGACAAGAAGTAATTGTGTTTAATTGGCGGTGCCCCCCCCCCCTTTTTTTCTTCAGCAGACATAAGGCAATGGTGTGTCACAAAGTCAATAGTGTCCTGGATTTGATGAAACTTGGTGTAAACATGGTGTATTGGTCAGCTTGGGCTGCCATAACAAAATATTGCAGATTGGGTAACTGAAAAACATTGATTTTTCTCATACTCTTGGAAACCGTAAGTTCACGATCGAGGAGCCAGCATATGTGGTTTCTGGTGACGGCTCTCTTTCTCGCTTGCAGATGGCTGCCTTCTCTCTGTGTGCTCTCGTAACCCCTTTTCTTTGTACATGCAGAGATAGCAAGCTCTGGTCTTTCTTCCTCTTCTTATAAGGACACCAGTCACATGACCTCATTTAATCTTATTACCTCCCCAAAGGCCCTATCTCCAAATACAGTCACATTGGGCTTAGGGCCTCAACAAATTAATTTTAGGGGGATGCGATGCATTCTGTAACCTATGGTTATTTAGTGTAAGTTTTTCCTACCAACTGAAAAATCCCTGAAAGCCACAACTTCTTTGATTGTCGGTTCTATGCTGATCACGTCTTCTCTGGTCACTGTGTACCTCAGCACCCAGCACGTGGTCTGGCACGCAGTAGATACTCCATGAACATCTGTTGGCTCACTGCAATCTCTTCCTGATCCTCTGCAAGAACAGAGCACCATTTCTGCTTTGGGAAGTAATAACAGAGATCTTTCATATATGCTTCAGACGCTGGTGTCAAGGTCAAATCCTGTCTTGGTTGTAATTACTTATCATAAGTGATAGTGCAATGCTAGAATGTTGGAGCTCTGCAGTCCTTAGAAATCTAGCCGAATCCCCTCAACTCACAGATGAGGAACTTGGGCAGTGTTCTTACCCCAAGCCAGTTAGAGAAAGGGCTGGGGCTGGAGCTTGGGTCTCCTCTGTGGTGCCCTTTCTACCCATGACTCTGATCAGTGGTCTGGAAAGTTACAAGTGTCACACGGAACTGGGTGCCGTGGCTTTTAAGACTTTTACAATTTGAGTATAGAAGCCAGGAAATTTATCATTGGAAAAATTGCATGCATTTTTTTCCTAGCTATAGATGAAAACTTTAACATTATTTTGGAGAAGATTAATCCTTTGTTCTGCAAGACCCCTTGAATGGCCCCTTTGGTTCCATCCATGCTGGGGAACTGGGTGGGGGGTGGCGGGGGCAGTGTTGACTCAACGCAGAGGTAAAGCCTGGAAAGATAAATGTTCTTTTTAGGAACATTTTACTACTGGTGATTGTGGGGGCGCATGGTTCTTGGCAGGGCTTCAGGGAATGAGGGACAAGCTGAGTGGCAAATATTATATTTTACTTTGCCTGAATTCTTGCTTTTTCTTATACACACAATGATGTCAGTGTATTCATGGTCATGATGGTGAGAGATCGGGGAGGTTGGGAGATGCTTTCAGGAAAATAGAAACAGAGAGAGGACACAAGAGCATGAGGTTTGATCTTCCCTTTGCACTGGAAGTGGAAACTGAGGCACAGGCTACCCTGCTATAGAAAATTAGCACAAAGGTCTAAGGACTGGAAGAATTGTCACTGTCCCTTTTAAATGAGAAGCCCTGGATCTGGGCACCCGGAATGTGGAGGAGATGGATCAGCACTGAATCTCAGGCAGAGAAGCTATTCTAGGTCCACTGGCCTGGGTTATAAGGTCTGGGGGCCCCAGGCTCGGCACCATGAAGGGTGTTTTCAGTCCATCCTTGGATGGTGAACTTTGATATGACCCGGATGCTGCAGAGTTGCTGCTCTGGGACGCCAACCCCTAGAGCACCATGTGAGGGGTGCCCCACTAGAACTGGGAAGTGCTGGACACTTGGGTGTAATTCCTGAGGACCTTAGAGATTTCTGGAGACTTGAAAAGATAAGATGTCTTGTGATTAAGCAGACTGGGGCTCAGAGTCATTGCTCTTTGTACGTTGAATGTCAGTGAGCATTTGTCCCCACAGGCTAAGACATTCTGGTTAGACACACACAGAGCATCTCTTGCTCCCTCTAAGCTCAAAATGCTTCCTTACCATTATTATTATTATTTTTTATTTCATGTGATCAAGGTAAAAAGGGTAAAAGAGAGTGAAGATGTGATAGCCCAGAAACCATGGGTACAAATGGTCAGCATTTTTTTTTTCTTTTTTCTGTTTTTTGAGACAGAGTCTTGCTCTGTCACCCAGGCTGGAGTGCAGTGGTGCAATCTTGGCTCACTGCAATCTCTGCCACCTGGGTTCAAGTGATTTTCCTGCCTTAGCATCCAGAGTAGCTGGGATTACAGGCACGGACCACCACCCCGTTAATTTTTGTATTTTCAGTAGACATGGGATTTCACCATGTTGGCCAGGCTGGTCTCGAACTCCTGACCTCAAGTGATCTGCCTGCCTCAGCCTCCCAGAATGCTGGGATTACAGGTGTCAGCCACCATGCCTGACCCTGGCATTTTCTTGTATAGGAGTTTTACCAAGATTGTCTCAGTCTTCCAACCATCCTAGGCCTAGACTGCTATGATGTGTGTTGATCTGCTCATGACCTCATGGGGTAAGCAGTGATGGGGACAGGGCTGTGCCTGGCATGACAGCTGCCCGTGATAGAGGGACAGATATGGGGAAACCGAACCACAGTCTCTCTTGCACACACAGCTGTGTAGGGAGGAGGCTGTGCACTGGGAGCGGAGGCTTCGTCATGGCAGACCCTGGGGGTGGATGAGAGCCCAGGCTTCAGCCTGGGCCCTGGTCAAAAGCTGTCAGGAAGCACTGCTATGAAAGACAGTGGAGCCCAGCTGACTGGGGGGCTGTGGGCAGACTCTAGTACTGTTGGAGGCCACCAAACTCCTGCTTAGTATCTATTTTTGGATTTAGGAGT
This sequence comes from Rhinopithecus roxellana, assembly GCF_007565055.1. Lineage (NCBI taxonomy): Eukaryota > Metazoa > Chordata > Mammalia > Primates > Cercopithecidae > Rhinopithecus > Rhinopithecus roxellana. The sequence goes on from NC_044554.1 coordinate 60,645,384, forward strand.
TGGAACCAAGGTAGAAAACTTTATAGTGGGGAGAAAGAAACTGAGCCACCGTAGAAGCTTCCTGTCTCAGGATTAGTTCAGGATCTGGGCAGGGAGTGGAGGATGGAAGTCTCTGTAGTCAGCCCATTGGAGATGGGGAGGCAAAGGTGTGAGAGATGAGGCAAAGCCTCCCACCTGCGGTTTTGGGATGTCTTGTCCTCATTTTCAGTTATTTGCTTGTTGATGGATTTTCTGCTGGAGTAACTACATCACAGGTGGGGAAACTGAGGCATAGGACGAGCCAATGCTAAAGCTGCCAAGGGTTTCTCATAGACTTGGAAGACAAGCATGGCTTCTGTCAGTCTTCCAGAATTTTCTTAGGCAGGAGCTGGGACGAGGGGCAGCTGAAAGCAAGTCTGGGGGCATCTTTGCTAATATTTTATTCCCAGTTAAAGAGCACTTCAAGTGTCTGAGAACGTCGTGTGGCCTTCCTCTTGTGCAGGTTGTGGAAAATTGCATTCTCCTGTGCTCAAGGAAACTAAGGAGAGCCTGGTATGTGCAGGACCCTGCTCTGGTATCTTTGTCAATTCCCCTGTGACAGCTGCAGATTCAGAGACCACACTTCAATTATGGACCCACCAGGTGAAGGGGTCCTTGGACAGGGCCATCATGTATCGAGGAGGTAATTCATCCTTTTCATAGCCACGGAAAGGGGAAGGTGTGAATACAAACTGTGGTCCTGGTCTGAGAGTGGGATGGGGGATGAGGAACGGGAGAGGGGATAGACAGAGAAAGAGAAGGGTGAGGGAGCTGAGAGCCAAGGGAATGATCAAAAGGCTCTTTGGGAATGGACTTGTAGAACCAGCTATCTCTGCATTCCCTCTCGCTCATCCTTGTCATTCCAAGCATTTCTACAAAGCACTGTTTAGGCATCAAACAATACCAAGAAGACTTGAGGCAATAGCTTCCTGGGAGGGAGCACGTGCATGTTGGGGAAGGTGGATAGAGCAGAATTCTTCCCGAGTCCCTCCCCACCTCCTGCATCCTTTGCATGCAGCTAGCTGTGGTCTCTGCAGCCTCATTCAAATAGCAAAGGTGAGGGCTGGCTTGGGTTTGCCCAAGGGAGACGAGAATGATTCAGTGCCTGAGGCCAGTGGCATTTTGGGAAGAGAATGAAGCTCAGAGAACTGCTAGGCTGGGAAGTTCTTTCTCTGCTCAAACAAGGCCACCTTATTGCAGTGCAGTGGGGGAAGCATGTGGGGTGGCATCATATGAAATCTGACCTTCTACGGCTTTACATGAATCTGGAAGGGCAACAGCAGAGCAGGGTTTTGGCAGGTGACTGGCTGCTACTGCCTGGGCCTTGTATGGCTGGGCTTTGAAGCCCACTTGCCTCAGGGCATTTGAGCATTTGTATAGCAACCACGGGATGGAGCCGAGAGTGTGGGACAATAGCCAATCTATCACTCTTGGGGGATATTCCTTGATGAGGTCTCTGAAGCTCACAGATTCTAGGAAAACCATACTCTAGAAGCCCCATACCTGGAACATCAGACTATAGGGGATCTCCCAACCCATGTGGCTGGAAGTCCAGGCTGCTGGTGCCTCAGCTTCCCTGCTTGACTTGGGGTAGCCCCTTCTCTCCTCTGCCCCCTGCCTGGTTTCTTGTGGTCCCTAATTCCTAGGCCCCTGCACTCTCAGAAACCTCTTGGCTAAGGAGCTTTACTGGCATTTGGCTATGAAACCTTCAGTTTGCTTGGAGTTTTGTGCAGAGCTGAGCCAACCTGGGTGTTAGATGGGAGGCTTTGAACTGAAAGTTTCTTGCGCTCATTTTCCATCCTTATTGCAAGATGGTGGATGCTTTCCTCACACCTCCGTCTGCACATTGGAGTCTTTTGAAGGGGATGCCCACTCCTGAAGCTCTCTACCTTCTGAGTTCTGTTGAGAGGGCTTCTCCTAACAGATCCCTGGAGCCTCCTCCTCCATCCCCCAGCCTCCTGGAAGAGTTGCATCCTATCTTTGCTGCCTGCAGATAAATACTTGGCATTCATTTACCTATTTCAAGTTCAATAACCTGGCCCTTGGAAAATTCCTGTGTTGTTAAGTATTAAACATGGAATTTTCTGATGCTGTTGCGTGATTTTGCATCTTCTGGGGTTAGTTGGGGATTTGAGTCCAGCCTGATAGAGGCATGGAGCAAGGTGCAGGGCCGTGGGGTCAGAAACAGCCCGTCCTAGGGAGCTGAGGAATTGTCATGGCATTTCTTCCTCTTCAGTCCTCCAGGAAACCTCTTAGCAATGTCAGCTCACATTGTTTTTTCCTTCTAATTGCTGGGAACTTTGTGTGTTCTAGCTCTTGGTTATTTTGAATCTAGTACTGTATTTTGTCTTAGAATGTTTCATCCTGTGGGTGTATCATCCAGCCAATTTACAAGCTCCTGGGGACAGGGGCTATATCCCTAAATCCAAGTATACAGTTCAAAAAATCTATTCAAGTTCTTACTCTGTGCCAGGTGCTGTGCTGGCATTGAGAGTGCAAAACTAAGTATGCTATGACCTTTGACCCCAAGGAGGAAGCAATGGACACATGACTTCAGCAGAGCACAGTGACTGTATTAGGGTTCTCTAGAGGGATAGAACTAATAGGATAGGTATATATATAAAGGGAAGTTCATTAAGTATTAACTCACACCATCACAAGGTCCCACAATAGGCTGTCTGCAAGCTGGGGAGCAAGGAGAGCGAGTCCAAGTCCCAAAACTGAAGAGTTTGGAGTCCAGTGTTCGAGGGCAGGAAGCATCCAGCACAGGAGAAAGATGTAGGCTGGGAGGCTAGGCCAGTCTCGTCTTTTCATGTTTTTCTGCCTGCTTTATATTCTAGCTGCACTGGCAGCTGATTAGATGGTGCCCACCCAGATTAAGGGTGGACCTGCATGCCTTTCCCAGCCCACTGACTCAAATGTTAATCTCCTTTGGCCACACCCTCACAGACAGACCCAGAATCAATATTTTGCATCCTTCAAAGCTGAGACTCAGTATTAACCATCACAGAGGCCATCATGACAAGGCATGCATGCACATCCACACGTCCCAGACTACATGAGAGGTGGTGACCAGAGGGGGATCTCAGAGGGGCTCCTTGAGAAGGTGAGACCTGAGTGAGGCCTGCAAGAGTGAATAGAATTAGGTGGAAAAGGGAGAGGGCAATATTCAGAGACAGCAGCATGTACAAAGGCCCAGGGGCACTTGTTCAGTAATCTAGAGGAAGTTCTATGTTTCTGGAGTATTGAATTTAAGGCAAAGAATGGGACAGGATGGTGTGGATAAGTATAGCTTTCTGTGTGTGTGTGTGTAGTGTGTGTGTGTGTGTGTTGGCACAGTGCTGCTGTGTGTGTGTGTGTGTGTGTTTTGTGCCAGACCCCTACTTACTTCAGTAGGGATGGAACCATGTTAGAGAGGCCAAAGAATAGACCTGGAGCCAGTGAATGAGACATAGGGTTTGTTGAGGCCTTACATACGGGTAGACTAGTGGCAGTGGGCTGGACAGGAGAACTGCTGTTTGTAAAAAGCATGCAGTTTATATAGCATTTTCACTTAGCACCCTCCACCCAGGAACCTCCACCTAGCAACCTCCGTTTAACCCTAAATAAAGGACCTTGATGCCCTGTGTGCCCTGCATTCTAAGGAATGGGCCAAGGGTTTAGATGACCCTCATAGATAAGGAATGAGGCTCCAGGCTGGCCACTCCTGGATTTCTTAGCTTGGAACTCCAAAACCAGCACTCTTCTTAGACCACAGGGCCAGTCTCAGGGTATGCTTAAGTTATTGCTGTCAGATGCATCTGTCATGCACTGTGTGTTTATTACTGTCAGGTGCAACTGCCACGCACTGTGTTTTTTTTGTGTGTGTGTGGTACAGTGCAGTGCATGCACGCGCGCGCGCGCACGTGTGTGTGTGTGTGTGTGTGATGTGCTGGAGCTGCTGTATGTGCTTAGTGGGAGAGCCTAACCTGATTCCTTGGGTGACAAGGGAGAAGATTCTGATGGGAGGAGGTGAATCACAGGTTTGCATTTCGGAAAACTCAGTCTGTAGAAAGATGGACAGGCCGTGGGGACATGGAACGAAGCTACTTCAGTGGTCCACCAAAAAGATGATGAGGGTCAGAGTTAGGGAAACAGCTGGGGGAAAACGTGAAAAATACTTCAGAGATAAAATGGTCTGGACCAGATCCTTACCTTTAACTATTCAGTGCCTGAATATATCCTTGATGACACAGTAGACTGAGACAGGAACAATCCGCACAAGAATGAGAACCTTGGTGGGGCGCGGTGGCTCATGCCTGTAATCCCAGCACTTTGGAAGATCAAGGAAGGCGGATCACAAGGTCAGGAAATTGAGACCATCCTCGCCAATATGGTGAAACCCTGTCTCTACTAAAAATACAAAAATTAGCCTGGTGTGGTGATGGGTGCCTGTAATCCCAGCTACTCAGGAGGCTGAGGCAGGGAAATCGCTTGAACCTGGGAGGTGGAGGTTGCACTGATCCGAGATCGCACCACTGGACTCTAGCCTGGTGACAGAGTGAGACCCCATCTCAAAAAAAAAAAAAAAAAAAAAAAAAAAAAAAAAAGAGAGAGAGAGAGAACTTCAAGCCCCACTGTTTTCTCAATCACCTGGAGCAAATTGTGTTTGTCCTCCTCTGTCTCAGGCAATTTTAGATCTTTGTTGTCTGCAGCCCACTCAGAACACTGGCTTCATTGATTTAATTTCTCTCTCCCCATCTCTTCACCCACCTCCCCCTATATACTGACTGCCCTTGACCCAGGAATATTTTGAGTTGAAGGGAGTGTGGAAAGCCTGATTAGGATGGAGGATGCCTTGGATAAGAACAGACACAGATTTTCCCTCCTTGTGATGTTCCCAGGGTTGAAGCTGGGGTTCTGTCTGCCCACCTTCCAGTCCATGTCAGCCTAGAGACTCAACTCTGTGTCCTGAGAACACAGAGATTAGAAGAGCTAATCTCTGGCACCAAATGCTGTAAAAGGACCACAGTGGGTCCCAGATAGTTTCCACTGGTCTTCAGCAAAATGGGGAAAATGTGGAGGCTCTCGTATTTTTCATAAGTCTAAATTTATTCCGTTTTAAGTTTCTGCTTTTATCCTGAGATTCTCTTCTTCCCATCTTGTGGTGTTAACAAGTCATTTAAAAAATGAAATGATAGGGATAATGGGATTTATTTTTAATGTGCTTATTTGGCAAAATATAAACTTGGCGATTTTGTGTTTATCTACCCTCCCCCAGATTATTTTGAAATTTTCTTGGCAGGTGAAATCTCAGAGCCTGGGAGCTGTTGAGATAGATGCTACATTTCTATCCTGGGAGGTAGATAATGAGTAAGAGCCTAACTCTGGAACCAGGCACATCTAAGCTCATACTCAGCGCCAGCATTTGCTCACTGTGTGATGACTTCTGGGCTTCAGGTTCCTGATCTGTAAAGTGGGAATAATATAGTAGCTACTTTATAGGGTTGTGAGGATCAAATGAGTTAATGTGTATCCTCTATTATTACTTCTAAAGAGTTCCATTACATGTATCATTTTCTTGTCTACCATGAGCTCTAATTTCAGAAATTCTACCCAAGAATTCTACCCAAGACTGCTCTTCCTTCACTATTTTTTTTTTTTTTTTTTGAGATGGAGTGTAGTTCTGTTGCTTAGGCTGGAGTGCAGTGGTGTAATCTCGGCTTGCTGCAACCTCTGCCTCCCGGGTTCAAGTAATTCTCCTGCCTCAGCCTCCTGAGTAGCTGTGATTCCAGGTGTGTGCCACCATGCCTGGCTAATTTTTGTATTTTTAGTAGAGATGGGGTTTCACCATGTTGGCCAGGTTGGTCTTGAACTCCTGACCTCAGGTTATCCACCTGCCTTGGCCTCCCAAAGTGCTGGAATTACAGGCATGAGCCACCACGCCTGACCTTCCTCCACTAATTAATCCAATCTCTCTCATATTTCTTCAGCATTTAGAGTTTTGATGAAAGGTATAAGTAGAAAAGAAAGGAATTGAAAGGAGAGTGCTTAAAGTTGGAACATCTGACTATGTCCCTTAGTGTAAGATCAGCCCTACTTCCAAGCATGTAGCTTCTTGGCTTGGACATGTAGCATAGATTTAATCATCCCAGGAATAATGAGGAGAGGTGGGTGAGGAGCAGACGAGACCATGGGGTTTGGGGAGGGTCTATGGAGTTGAGTGTCAGGGTGAAGATATTTTAGTGAAAGGCTCATTCAGGGACATAGCTACCCTGGGATCTCAGGGTAAAAGATCAGATAAGAGCATTTGGAAAAGCTTCCAGTCTGGGGTACCATCTAGAGCAGACACTCACTAGACAATGTGCTCATTCCTCCCTCTAGAGCTTGGCTTAGCTAAATGGTCTACTGGAAATGCCATATCTCCCCACTCCCCATCCAAAAAATACCCTTCCTACAAGATTATTCAGTTCAGGTGATTCATTAAACACTTGTTAAGTATATTATCTTCTAGGAACCAGCTACTGGGCCCAGTTTTCAGGACTCAATAGGACTAAGGCACCTTAAGAGTAAGGGCTGTGCCTCTTAAACTGTATGTGTCTCATGGATACACAAAGTAATGAGATAAATTGATCAGTTTTTCAAAGCATCAATATGAGTTGAAGATTGAAGAAAGAAAGTAAAGGAAAGCAATTTAAATGCCAAGTAATTTAAACTAATATTCTTATTTTAAAACAAACAGATCCATTATGGAACAGGGGCAAAATTTGCATGTATTTAAAAAATAAAACGTGAGATTTCAAAGAAATTTTACGCAAGTGGTTGAGTCTTTTGGATTACATCCCAGACACTTGGGAATACACACGTTAATTATCTGCCACTATGGGTGCTCTGGTTTAAAAGTCTGAAAATTCTTTCTGTGTGTCATGGGAAGAAGTTGAAGGGTTTTAGTTAGGGAAGAGTCACAATAAAGGTTGCAGTTTAACAATGTCACTCTTGAGGAATACCAGGTAAACTTACAGATCAAACACTTAATTTATTTCTACTCCCTCCAAAAACTCCGCTGACATGACCATAAAGAGTCAAATAAAAAAGCAAAAAACAAATGAACAAACAAACAAACAAAAAACCCAAAATGGACAAACAATGTTTACAAAATTGAGGAAGCTGGAAAAACAACGGGCACATGACAAATGACTTAGCAGTGCAGAGAAAGTTAAAACTCTGCTGGGGAAAAACCAAGAATCAAAGTGATTTGCAGAAAGAACCAGAAGTCAGAAGCAATAGAGTCTGAAGTTTTCTGTTATAGACTGTGTGCTACGGACATTGAATTGTGTTTTCCCCAAACTCATATGTTGAAGCCCAATCCCCAGTGTGACTGTATTTGTAGATAGGGCCTTTAGGAGATAAGTAAGGCTAAATGAGGTCATAAGGGTGTGGTCCTAATCTGATAGGAGTAGTATCCTTATAAGAACAGACACCAGGCTGGTTGTGGTGGCTCATGCCTGTAATCCCAGCACTTTGGAAGGCCGAGGTGGGCGGATCACAAGGTCAGGAGATTGAGACCATCCTGGCTAAAACAGTGAAATCCCATCTCTACTAAAAATATGAAAAAATTAGCTGGGCATGGTGGTGGGTGCCTGTAGTCCCAGCTACTCAGGAGGCTGAGGCAGGAGAATGGTGTGAACTTGGGAGGTGGAGCTTGCAGTGAGCCGAGATCGCATCATTGTACTCCAGTCTGGGCAACAGAGTGAGACTCCATCTTAAAAAAAAAAAAAAGAGAGAGAGACACCAGAGAACACTGTCTCTCCATGCATGCACAGAAGGAACACCATGTGAGGACATAGTGAGAAGGCGGCCATCTGCAAGACAGGAAGAGAGCCCTTACTGAAAATCGAATTGGCCAGAACACTGATCTTAGTTTTCTAGCCTCCAGAACTGTGAGAAAATAAATTTCTGTTGTTTAAACCCAGTCCATATTTTGTTATGGCAGCCCAAGCTAAGATACTGGCTGGCAATAGGAGAAACAGTCAGAAGTTGTTATAAGGAGCAGTTGGACTCATGGTTCCCAATCCTCAGTATGCATCAGTTTCACCTAGAAGAGTTAAAAAATATGCAGGTCAGGACCTCGCCACAGAAACTCAGAGGTAATGGTTCAGGAGAGGGTCTAGGCATCAGTTTTTTAAACTGTTTCCCAGGAGATCCTAATGTGCACTCAGCATTAGACTAACAGAATAGGACCTACCAGATGCCCTTTACAAGTCTGCATACTCAGGTATCTGTCTGTGACTTTAGTGCAGGAATGAAGCTTTCCTCTCTAGAGAAGTCACACCAGAGAGTCTCTAGACTCAGAGTCATCAGATAAAATTGATGGTGAGGTTGAGTTAAAACCAATTTACTGAGGCCTCTTATTCCCCTTCTTCCATTCAGCTTTGCAGAATGCTGGTAGTTAGGTTTATTTGTCCAAGGCAGGAGTTCTAAGTATTCCTCTCTGAGGAATACATTCCATCCAAGAGAAAAGCTCTAAAGGTATTACCACTTGGGGTCCCCTTACAAAAGGGCCTGGGCATACCTGATCAATCAATAGTGAGGTTAACTAGCAGAAAAGACAGTGACAGAGCTTTCAATCAGCATTTGAGTGCCTCACTCTTGAACATAAATAGCCAAGAACATAAGACAGCTGAAGAAATATTTTTAACATGAGACAGAATTTGAACTAAGCAAATCAGAAGGAACTCAGAAGAAATGAATGCAAGGCGTAGTGTACAAGGAAAACAAAAAATATCCTCATGATGAAAATGCTTTGAGATGTAAGACAGAATACTACATTCATAAAACAATAATAGAAGGTTGTAAAACAAGGAGTTTCAGAGAACAAGATCACATAAATTAAAAATAAGAGAACAGAAATAACTCTTAACAAAAAAAGTTACAAGATAGAGTTGAGGAAAGTCTAGAAATTAGATCAAATTAACTTAGAGACTGAAATGGAAGAGAAAAATAAAGAAAATCCAGGAGATCCAAAAAATAAAAGATGTTTTGAAAAAGAGAAGAGAGGAAATGAGGGAGAGAGAGAGAAGACATTTTTAGAAACAAACCCACAAACGAAAAGGCATGTTCAAAGAATATGAGTTTCCAGACTAAAATGATCTGTTGAATGTTCAGCATAATGAAGGAGAAAAAAACACTCTAGCAGAAAATATTATGAATTTTCAAAATGCTGTATAAAGAGCCTAAAAGCTGAGAGACAGAGAGAAAAACAGGGAGAGCAAGAGAGAAATACAAAGGAACAGGAGTCAACACAGCATGGGTCTTCTTATCAACAACATTAAAAGTTGGAAGACTGTGGAGCCATGTCTTCGGAATTCTGAGAGAAAATGCTTTTGAACCTAGAATTTTATACCCAGCCAAACTACCTCGAGTACGAGGATAAAATAAATTTTTAGGAAGGCAGGTCTCAAAATATTACTGCCTGTATACTCTTTACAGGAAGCTGTTAGAAAATGTGTTCCACAAGGATGAGGACTATTGAGCAGGATTAGAAGGCTTCTGTCCATATTGGAAAAGGAGGAGAGAGAGCTTCAGGAGGAATGTCACCAAGGAGAAAAATATTAAATGGATTGAACACCAGCTGTGTTTAAACATATTGAGAAGAAATGTTCTGGTGAAGGGTTTGGAGAGATATTAGTGAGAGTATCTGAGTCCATTCTTGTTGCTATAACAAAATACTTTAGATGGGGTTATTTATAAAGAACAGACATTTATGCAACCACAGTCTGGAGGCTGGGAAGTCCAACGTCAGGGTGCCAGTGGATTCATTGTTTGGTGATGGCTGTTCTCTGCTTCAAAGATGGTGCCTTCTTGCTGAGTCCTCATATGGTAGAAGGAACAAATATTGTGCCTTCACATGGTGGAAGGGATGAAGGGCAAAAGGACCTAGTGAACTCACTTGAACACTTTTATAAAGGCACTAATCCCATTTATAAGGGCAAAGCCCTCGTGACGTAATCACTTCCTCCTAATTCTGTCATGTTGGGTCTTAATTCCAGGATAAGAATTTGTGTGTGTGGGACACATACATTCAAATGATAGAACTGAGGGCTACATAAAAACTAAGCAAATAAGACAATCAGGGAAAACAAACAAGCAAAACTGTACAGGAAAAGAAATGTAATCATAGTATACACCATGGATCAGCTGTGAATAATGTTATATAGAATCAAAACAACAAAAGCCATGAAAATTGTGATATAAGAATCTCAGGAGAATGAAGACCAGAAAAGTGTGTGTGTGTAAAAGATCTAAACCTTCATCTTTGATAATAGGAAGTTGACAGATATCTAAAACTGAAAAGCATCAACAAACAGAAGCATAAGCATGTTATTTAGAAATGTAAAAATAAATGGCAGAAGGTGATGGGATGGGTGTTGGGAAGGAATACCATTCTTCCTTGTGAACCATGAGTTATATTTGGTTTCATAAACTGTGGTACTTTAATAAAACTAAAAGTTAAACTACAGAGATTGGAAATATAACTTTTGTAGATATTCAGAGGTGGGATTGATGAAGGGTTGAGCCAAGGTAGAGCAGGTAGTCAGGAGACATTGAAATTTTCTTTCATCATAGATTGGATTCCAGCATGCAGCCTCTTTATTAAGGAGGGTCCTTGGGATCAACATCTGTGAAAGGAAATGGACAGAGTACCATGTTGTTCTGTGATACAGGCTCACTTGCATTCTCAGATGACCCCATAGGGTGCTCCAGAGCTAAATCCTGGGTTGGGCTGAGATGCATGCACCTTGAGTGAGACAGTTCTCTGCAGCTGAAGCAATCCCATTATGGATTGACAGATGTGTTAGGTCATTCTTGCACTGATATAAAGAAACACTGATATAAAGGTAATTCATAAAGAAAAGATGTTTAATTGGCCCATGGTTCTGCAGTCTTCTAGAGAGGGCTCAGGGAGCTTTTACACATGATGGAAAGCAAAGTGGAAGCAGGCACATTGCATGGCCAGAGCAGGAGCAAGAGAGATATGGGGAGATGCTGCACACTTTTAAATGACCAGATCTCACGAGGGTTCACTCATGATCACAAGGACAGCACCAAAGGGATGGTGCTAACCCACTCATGAAAAATCTATCTTTGTGATCCAATCACCTCCCACCAGGCCCAACCTCCAATACTGGGGATTACAATTCAACATGATATTTGGGCAGGGACAGATATCCAAACTATAGCAATAGCTGAAGGCTGAGCACTGACAGCACTCCCAAAGCTGAGGCAAAAGTCCTTCAGGCTAAATTGAGAGGGAATCTGGGCTGTGCATGACAGTGTCCACTACAGTAGGTAAAAAATGATGATGTGACAAGGACTTGACCTAGTTTGTGGCAGTGGGAATGTGGAGGAGGGAATAGATTTCAGAGATACTTAGAAGGTAAAGTCTACAAGGCCTACTTGATTGGTGGTGGTGAGTGAAAGGAAGGAGAGTGAATTGGGATCATCTGGTATACCACCAGTTTTCTTGCTTGTAAGGCTAGGTTCACAGAAAGAGGGTATATAAGGGTAAGGGTGATGAATTCAGTTTGGGATAAACTGAATAGAGAGGCCTGTTGGGGGAGAAGACCTGCTTAAAGCTTCTATTTCAGACCACTCAGATCTTTTCTCTTAATTACTGATGACTTTGTTTTCTGAATTCCACAATCGAACCCTGAAATACATTTCCTACAAGAAGGTAAACTCCATGAGGGCAGGATTTTTGTCTGTCTTGGTCTTTGCTGTATCCCAGTCCCTAGGGGAGACCCTGGTATGAAGTATGCAGCAATATGTGGATATTTGTTGTTGATATAGTGTGATGTTCTCATATCACTTCTTTGTGTCTGACTTCCTCAGTGAGAGTGCAAGTCTTTTGCAGTTACAGTATGAAAATTATTTTACTCCTCTACACCCTATAGCACCCAGCACAGTGCTGGTACACATGTGCCAAATGCTTGAGAATGAATGGATTGAGGAAGGCCAGGGAATCTCAGGCCTCTAACTGCCTAGGACTCCACACACCCTACCCTGCCTCCCAGACCTGACTTCTTTGATGGTCTCTCTGGTGCTTGATGTGACAGATGCTCTACAGGATCTGTGTGAATGGTGTGAAAAGATGGTACCTAGAGCGAGGGGGAAATCCCCTTGAAATATTGCACAATTAACCAGTTTTATTAGAGATGAACTCACATTATGTACATTAGCAGGGTAGGGAGGTAGTTGTTGAATTTTAAGGACACAAATGTCTGAATGTCAGAAGAGGAGAGTTAGGGATCCTTCATAATTCTGCTCCTTCAGGATCCAGCACTGTGCTGGGCTGGAGGGGCTTTCATCATACGGTTGCATGACCCTCAACCCAGAGAGGCTTGATTTGGCACTCTCCACCTCTCCTGGGCTGAAGTCATCAGTATGTACCCCATCAGGGGGTTTAGGTTCTTTCAAATTGCCTAGCCCTCACTTTTGAGATGGAAAAAGTAAGTAGAGGACAAGTTTGAAGAACAAAGAAGAAAAAATCATGAAGGCCAAATAGATGTCTTTATTTTTGGGGCTCAGAGTCCTGTGGGTGAAAATGCATTCACAGCATTGGCCATTTGTGGGGAAGAGTTATTCTATCTACTTTATACAAGGAGAATAAATTGGGCAATCTAGAAGCAGAAGAAAGTCCAAGGACTTGGGTGGTTTGTTCTCTCTTACCCAGGACTCTTTGTACACATGCTTCCTGTTCAGACTTGAGGACTGACTTAGAGGTAGGTGAACTTTTGAGATTTATGGTGACATTGATTCTAAGGGTCGTGGCAGGTGGTGGGGAGCCTAAATAGGGCAGCCTTTGCAAAATTTGCTGGTGGGGCTGGTGTTTAACCCTAAGTTTACTGAACACTAAATCAGCAATCTGTGAGTTATGTGGACCAAGTTTATGACTAATAGCAGGACCCAGGAACTGTGGTTTTCAAGCTCATGCTTCCCCTTCCAAGATTGAGTAACCCCCAGATGTGACTTTTCATATGAAGTAGGATTTGGGCTTTGAGTTGGTTTCTAGGTCATGAGGATGAGTTTGTGCTGATCTGCTCATTCTCTCTATTCTTCCCGCACACACACCCCCATGTGACCTCTGGCATAAACATTTAGACTATTTGGCATGGGCTCTGTGATCTATGCTCATGAGCAAGGATCACCTTTCTCAGTGTGAAGAGACAGAACCTATAGCCATGGGAGCTAACCAACCAGGCATGTGCTTATGGCCAGGGACTGGAGCCTGTATATGCTTTGCATATTGCTGTGATCTTAATGAATAGTATACTGCCATCACCATGGGTACTACCATTATGATGGCAGCATCAGAGTCTCAGCAGTGAGGGTAGGATAAAGAGCCCTGGTACTTGGAACCTGAAGATGTGGTTCCAGTCTTGCAACTGCTTTGGGACTAGCTTTGTGGCGCTGAGCATGTCACCTAATCTCTCTGAAATTCTGTTTCTATTAAATGACAATCTTTCTTGACTACATCATAGGAGGTTCTGAATATTGAATGAGACAATATAAGGGAAAGTGCTATACAAACAGTGAAGTGCTATATAAACTGTGAAGTGCTATGTGGCCAATATGCTGTGACTATTACTGATGGCAATGCAAAGACTAAACTTCCTTTATTCTTTCATTCCCCTGATATTAAGTGCCTCATATGTGATGGATACCAAGACAGGTACTAACAGTACAACAGGCCAAAAGCAACTAAGCAGCATGGCTTTATGATCCAACGTTAAGATTTCCAGGTTCACATTTGGTGGTCTGTCACCTTTGGGTGAGGTGCTGTACACCCTGGGGGTTGCTTCCTGCTAGACCTTTGGATGGGTCACCTGTAAAGGCCTTTGGAGTGGTTGTTTTTAAACTGTTCTCTGTAGAGCCCCAGGGTGCCAGGGAGAAACTCACATGGGTATGGGGTAGAGCAAACAGGAGGGACTCTAGGCCCTCCTTCCCCTGTCTTCAGCCAGGCCTGTTCTCCTTTGACTGCTTTATTTGATTGTTTGAAAACTGCTGCTATGGTGGAAGAAGCTGGACAGTCTGGCTCCTTGATCTTTTCTAACTTTTGCAGTGACTTATGGGTGAGTCCTTTTTAAAGTCCATTTCCTCCTCACTCTTCCCAGGGCAGCCAGAGGCATAGACTGCTGTCATTATTGGAAAGTAATCAGGGTATGAAGACTTTAATTTTAGTTTTTCTTTTTTTTTTTTTTTTTGAGATGGGATTTTGCTCTTGTCACCCAGGCTGGAGTACAATGGTGTGATCTCGCCTCACTTCAACCTCCACCTCCTGAGTTCAAGTGATTCTCCTGCCTCAGCCTCCCGAGTACCTGGGATTACAGGCATGTGCTGCCACACCCGGCTAATTTTTGTATTTTTAGTAGAGATGGGATTTCACCATGTTGGCCATGGCTGACCTCCAGACCTCAGGTGATCTGCCTGCCTCCACCACCCAAAGTACTGGGATTACAGTTGTGAGCCACCATGCCCGGCCAATTTTAGTTCTTATACCCAATGGGTATAAGGGGCTGGGAGAGTCACCTGGAGAGGTGGGTTGGTTTCCTTTCACAGCCATGGAACAATAAGTCTGCACAAATAGCTTTGACAGCCACCTGGCTGGGCAGCCGTGCTTCATGAGAAATGCTGGGCATGACTCTACCTCGGGCAACTTCTCCATGCCACAGAAAGTCAACTTCAACAGGTAACCTGGTAACCTTATGGTAGATTCACTCCTGGCCCTGAGCTCGAGGGCAGCTTCCTAACAGCAAATGGCATTTTAAATAGTCTTTGACCTTGGATGAAACAATTCTGCAGCATCTAGACTCTCTGCAGTAATTGACTCTGATGGCTGACAGGACATTTCCAAGGGAACAGGGTCCCCCAAGCCTGAAGCACTGACCAACAGCTGGAGTCATCTGGGAAGTAGTTCTTAGGTCACAGTGAGGACCAGAAAATGGAAGAAATCTCTTTTTTAGCTAACTTGTGACATAGGCCAGGGATTTTTTTTTTTCCTTCAGATAGCTCCTAATTCTTTAGACAGTTTCTAAGATGGAGTATTTTGTGCTGGGAGGTATACCTATATGCACAGGATGACTCCCTGATTATTTTCCCAATGTTTTTATAGCATCTGCAATCATCTTAATGAGCTAATCCTCACTACAATACTGGTGGCTGCTGTAATAATAATAAATAACCCCACAAATGCTTGAATGGGAGAGAAATTTGATTCTTGCTCACATTAAACCCAAAGCACGTGTTCAGGATTGGCGAATAGATCTTTTTCAAGTGGTGACCTAAGGACTCAGGCATCTTTCCTCATTCCTCTGTATTTCTGCCATCCTCAATGTGTGGCTTCTAGGTTCATCATGCTTGTTTATATCCAGCCAGTGGAAGGGAGGAGAGCATGGAAGATTGTATGTGGAAGGTTTTTATAGGCCAGTCCTGGAAGCATTACACATCGCTCCATTTACATTTCAATGGCTAGAACCCAGTAACAAGTCTCTACCCAACCACCGAGAAGTCTGGGAAACACAGTCTAGCTGTGTGCCCAAGGAGAAGAGATTTGGAGGATAACTAGCTGTCTCTGCTACTACTATCTACTTAGGCAAAGTCTCCCTATTTATGGGGAGAAGAGGGCAAGGAATAGAGTAAGAAAAATTATCTTAAATAGCAGCAATGTAGTTGACTTTCCACATTCAGATACTCCTAGGCAAAATAAAACAACAGTGGGAAATCGTCTTCACTCATCCGATTTGAAATGATTTTTAAGTTTGGTGATGATGGCAGAGGTTTAGGAAAACTGGTTCTCTCATACCTTGCTTGTGGGAAAGTAAATTGGTACAGCCACTTCAGAATACTATTTATCAGTATTTACGGCAATTTTAAGTGCTCATGTCCTTTGACCCAGCAATTTCATTTCTCATTATTTTTTCCTAGAGTAACACTTGCCCATGTATATGGTGGGGCTCAAATAAGATAGCTTTGAAGCAATATATAAAAACCAAGAGATTGGCCAGGTACGGTGGCTCATGCCTGTAATCCCAGCACTTTGGGGGGCTGAGGTGGGCAGATCATGAGGTCAAAAGATGGAGACCATCCTGGCCAACATGGTGAAACCCCGTCTCTGTTAAAAATACAAAAATTAGCTGGGCATGGTGGCATGCGCCTGTAGTCCCAGCTACTTGGGAGGCTGAGGCAGAAGAATCACTTGAACCAAGGAGCTGGAGGTTGCAGTGAGCCAAGATTGTGCCATTGCACTCCAGCCTGGGTGACATAGTGAGACTCCATCTAAAAAAAAAAACAAAAACAAAAAACAAAAAACCAAGAGATTAAAAACCACCTGAATGACCAGCAGTAAGGGACTAGTTAAGTAAACTCTGGTTCACTTGAATTATAGAATAGCATGGAATGGTGCTATGGACTGAATGCTTTTGTCTCCCTAAAATTCATATGTTGAAGCCCTAGTGTGATGGTATTTGTGGGTGGAGCCTTGGGGATGTGATTAACTCATGAGGGTCGAGCCCTCGTGAATGAAATTTGTGCCCTTATAAGAAAAGACATGAGAGAGATGATCTGTCTGCCCTGCGAGGATACAGCGAGCAGGAGGCCGTCTGCAAACCAGGAAGCAGGCCTTTACTGGAAACTAAATTGGTCGGAACCTGGGTCTTGAACTTTCAGCCACCAGACCTGTGAGAAATAAATGTCTGTTGCTTAGCCACCCAGTTGATGCTATTCTGTGATAGCAGCCTGAACTAAGACAAATGGTTAAAAATATAGGGTAGAGTTATATGACTGGATGTGGAAAGGGCTTTAAGACACATTCCAAAGGAAAACAGCAAGTAGCAGAGCAAAAGGTATCATATTACATCATTTATAGAAATAATAATGACAGCAAGACAAAAACTACAAATCTCTCTAAGTACATATATATTTACATACATCAAAGCACAGGGAAGAGTCTGGAAGGTTATAAACCAGGGCAATGTTCTTACCTTGGGAGAGAGGACTGGGTTTGACATGGTAGTTAAGGAGACTTGAGATTTTATTGTTTGGATTTTAATAACCCTAAAGCATCCTCAATGTACTACTTATATAATTAAAAACAAATTAATAAAAATAAAGATGTTAAATAAAATAAATTTTAAAAACTCAAATATTTTGGACTTTGCAAATATAAATACCAATGGCGTTTATCATGTTTTGTTATTATGTTAATGTTTTAAGACCTTGAACAAAGAAACACAAACTAAGCAAAACAACAAGAACCCTCTCAGAAATCCTAATCAGAGGCAGGCCACTTATCCAGGGTGTCTTCAGAAATCTCAAGAGTAGGTGGGATTATGAGAACATGCATACTGAGTGTGTCATGACGTCTTTCAAGGCCAGTAGGTGATCATGTGACCCTGTAGCCTTAAACATAGTACTATCAAAAAAGAGCTTATTAAGAAAAATGGGCCGGGCATGGTGGCTCACGCCTGTAATCCCAGCGCTTTGGGAGGCCGAAGTGGGCGGATCACAAGGTCAGGAGATCAAGACCATCCTGGCTAACACGGTGAAACCCCATTTCTACTAAAAATACAAAAAAAAATTAGCCAGGCGTGGTGGCGGATGCCTGTAGTCTCAGCTACTGGGGAGGCTGAGGCAGGAGAACCCGGGAGGCGTGAACCCGGGAGGCGGAGCTTGCAGTGAGCCGAGATCGCATCACTGCACTTCAGCCTGGGCGACAGAGCGAGACTCTGTCTCGAAAACAAAAAAGGAAAAATGGACCACAAGTAGTCCTGCTGTTATCTAGTACCTCTCCAGTTATGTTCCAGTAGTTTGATAGTTGGAGTGAGATTGGTTCTATAGCTAAAATCAAGTAGTTGGTCACACATCTTTGTTTAGCTTCTAGAATATGCCATACGCTAACCCGGAACTGAAATGGAGCCATGAATAAGACAGTCATTGCCACTTTACTCATGGGGCTTGTAATCTAGAGATATTTTCCTAATTAATACAAAACATTTAGCCAATTCACAGAATTTTCTGTTTACAGTTTTTCTTCCGTAGATGTTTCCTTTGATTTTTGATTTGCTTACATACCAGCAAGCACAAATGACAACAGCAATAAAGCTGATAAGTATTAACAGAAAATAAGTATTAACAGTAGCAAATAAGTATTAACAGAAAAATTCAGAAATCACTTTTCATGTTTAATCTGACAGTTAATCTTTTTGGACAGGTAAGCATGGTTGTGATATTATATTTCATATATATGATATAATCTTCTTGGCCCCATTTAAAATGGTTGATTTGTACGTGGAATTTAAAATATCTCATGGGGACCAGCCAGAGAATGTCATGATTTCCAGGCTTGATACTATCTGGAAAAGTTTGAGAAACATACATATATACTTGGCTCTTTTTAAGGGTTGGTTTTCCTAAGAATTCAAAACAGGTGGAAATCTTGGTTAAGAAGGTTTTTTGGGATTTACACTTCGCTGACATTTTCCCACTGTTCTGAGTCATTTCCTTCTGAGCCACAGCTTGTCTGGTTACCAGGCAGTGTCTGGGTCATAGAAATACAGTCTAATGAATTTAAAAAATTTCCAAATAATTTCTGTCCTCTTCTTGCATTTTTTAATTTCATAATGTCCACAGTGATACTTCTGAAATCTACTTTTCTTTCCTATCCACTTCTCTCCTGGAGCCCAGGCTACCAGAAATCACTTTCTATGTTTAATTTGACAGTTAATCTTTTTGGACAGGCATGCATGGTTGTGATATTATATTTCATGTATATAATATAATCTTCTTGTCTATAATTAAAATTGTTGATTTGTAAATGGAATTTAAAATATTTCATGGGGGCTATACAGAGAATGTCATGATTCTGTCCTCCCAACATAAACCTTCTGCTACTTTTCTCTCTCCTCCTTACCTCACAATCTTGCATTACAAAAGCCCAAAGCACTTGTCTGGCCTGAATGAGCCTGGTCTAGAGAAGGAGGAGGAAAACCGGAGAGGCAGACAAAGTTAGGCAGAGCTAGAGGGAAGCAGGGAGTGAAAGGTAGAGAACAGTCAGAGGTTAATTATGATTACCTTTTCACATAATCATTTGTGAAATAGTTCACTTGGTCAACACATATTTATTAAGAACATACCAAGTGCCAGGGCCTGGAGATACATTAATAAACAGACAGAATGAACATGGCCTCTGCCTTCATGAAGCTTCCCCTAATGGGACTTAGAGAGGAGTAAGCAGGTATTCACACAGCACCATGATGAATGCTGAAGAACAGCAGTGCAGGAGTTCATGGGCCATGGTGAGGTAGGAGGAAAAGCTTCCTGAAGAAGGCCACATGGCTTGCTAGGAAGCCAGAGGCTGCTAGGTGTCCACTAATATTCCTTTAATAATAGCACCTAAATTTAGCTGACCAATGGCTGCCCAGCTAGGGACTACATTTCCCAGGCTCCCTTGCAACTGAATTTGGCCATATGACTTAATTCTGGTCCATGAGACCTCAACAGGAATGATGTGGGCAACTTCTGGTTTGCACCCATAAGATGAAGGGTCTGCCTTCCTGCTCTGATTCCTGTCTGGAAAGTGGGCCTGGAGGTGGTAACTGGAGCAGCCACCTTAGACAGTGAGAAGGAAGCTCAATGGTAAAGGTGGCAGAGGAGAAAGAATGAAGCAGAAACAATACTGTTGAGCAGAGTTGCCCTACCAGCCCAAGACCTGCAGATAAAAAGATTCTATCTGGTATAAACTACTCTTATTTAGTTTTTATTCTGGTAGCTGGACAAATATTTTAGGTCATATATCAGGTTTAAGAGAGAGTTCTGAATTTCTAATCTCTTCTTATCCACTTGGGATCCCACAGTTTAATTCAGTAGCAGTCCTTGGATCAACCAGTCTGGGAGGCATTTGGGAAATGGGTTGTCAGTGTTTTAGATTTCATGGGAGGAAGCCTCAGTGATGTAGATACTCTTCCAATTTAATTACTGTGAAAATTTCTAAGAGACAGTGATTACTGCCTTATTTGCTGAAAGAATGGCCTGAAGGAAAAGAATTTATGTATTTGGTCTGAAATCAAACTCCTTACTATTAGGAAGACATAGGACATGCAGAAATGGAATACAGAGGCATTTTTCACTCTCTAGCTTGGAGCTCTTTAGCCCAGGGTTCAGGGATGGTCTCGGGATAAGAGTGGAAAGTGCCCTTCAGTTCCTGGAGCAAGTCTACCCACATCGTGCCTTCCTGATCAGTCTTCAGACTCTGAGTCATTTCTTACATTTTGACCCCATCCCTCAAACCACCCTGTGCTTTTCCTCCATGGCACTGTGGCTCCCTGTCACTACTGAGAAGCGCCCTCTCAGCGTGACAACTGAGAGGGAGCAAGCCCAAGGTGGCACTCGGGTTCTCTTTTTTTTTTTTTTTTTTTTTGAGACGGAGTCTCACTCTGTAACCCAGGCTGGAGTGCAGTGGCGCGATCTCCTCTCACTGCAAGCTCCGCCTCCCAGGTTCACGCCATTCTCCTGCCTCAGCCTCCCGAGTAGCTGGGACTACAGGCGCCCACTGCCACGCCCGGCTAATTTTTTTTTTGCATTTTTAGTAGAGACGGGGTTTCACTGTGTTAGCCAGGATAGTCTCGATCTCCTGACCTTGTGATCCGCCCGCCTCAGCCTCCCAAAGTGCCGGGATTACAGGCGTGAGTCGGGTTCTTTACAAATAGGATCAGTCAAGAGAAGCTAGGTTGTGCTGATGTAATGAAACCCCTCAGATCTCAAATCCAACATGACTGCTCACTTTATCCACTCAAGTCACCCTGGATGACTATCTTGACTCCACCATCCAACATGAGGCTTCAGGCTTCGTTGTGGTGAGAGGAGAGAGGGCATGGGACGTTCTTGCTGCTCCCAATCAGAAGGGACCCATTTGCTGGACAGAGCAAGTCATGCAGCCACTCCTGACTTCATGGATTGGAGAGTAGGGTCCTCCTGTCTGTCTGGAAAGGAAGGGCAACTGGAAGGGTCAAAGAGCAGCACAGTCTACCACAGAGATGACCCGTGAAAGGGCTGGCGGGCAAACACCGTGTCTTCAAACAGGTGCATATTCCAGGAGACGCACAAGAGGATCCACTGGGTGCAGGAAGAACATAATAGAATGTTTAGTTGTATTTATTCTTTATCTTCTCCTTTTACAGTTTCTATATTTTAAGTATGTCCGTTACATCCACTATAATGTCTATTTATAGTATAAATAATGTTAGACATGTAATTTATGTGATTATAATTTATAAATAAATATGTATATACTGGGGGTGGATGCTCAAAAAGTTTTATGGATGAGGCAAGCAATTAAAAATGTTTGGAGGCCACTGGGCTGGAGAACAGGACCCAGAGCCTCTTAGGTTGTAAGTGCTGAGGGCTCTTAGGAAACAAGGCTCCTGCAGTCCTTGACCTCAAGTGACTCAGTTTCCTTGGCTATGAAATTCCCATCATGATTCCCTTTGCGGAAGCTTTTAGGATCAATACCCCAAAGGTCCTTAGAGAACCGGCTGAGACAGGATAGGCAGGTAGGGTAGACAGAGGAGGCTGAATACATTTTCTCCTCTCTTGCCTGCAGCCAGCAAATGCAGAAGCACTGCGAAGAGGCAACATGCTTTTTAAACTGTGCATGGCACATATAGTGGGTGTGTGGGGCGCATGGTTACTGTCTGTGTGTCAGGTAGAGAACGCAGCCTTGGACTGGAGAGCCAAGGGAAAGCATGACCAGGGAGTCTGGGCGTTATCTGCCATTGCTTTTCCTGGTGTGGCTGGAAATTTTTGAGGGATCCACTCCAAGGGAAGAGTGTTGCTAGCTGAGTCTGGCTGATTTGGGGATAGGGAGAAAGCAGGTGGTGGGGAAGAGAGAGAGAGAGAGAGAGAGAGAGAGAGAGAGAGAGAGAGAGAGAGAGAGAGAGAGAGAGAGAGATCCTTTATCTGTCAAAAAGTGTATTAGGTCTCCAGAGGGGAGACAGACGGGAGAGGGGAGAGGGGAAAGGGGAGAGGGGAGAGGGAGGGATAGAGGTGGGGAGAAGGAGCGAATGCATGCATGTGTGTGTGCACGTGCATGAGTGTGTGTGTGCACCCACGTGCACGTTGCTGAAAGCTGATGTGGACAGAGTCTGTTAGTTTTTCTTCCTCTGGTTCAAATGAGGTCTCTCAGTTTTGGAACGTGGAAAGTGTCACTTCCCTGCTCACTCCAATGGCCCGCAGAAGGGAAGAAGAGCAGGGAGGGGAGGGAGTAGGAGCAGGGAATAAGGTAGCAGGTGCTACCGGGTGCGGAAAGGAGAAAAAGTGTCAGAAGACAGATCCCGAAGTGAACACCGGAAGTGACTCTTCGTTGCGTCCAGAGCCCTCAACCAAAGGCTGCAACCCAGAGCTCTAGGGACGCCGAGGCCGGACACTGCGGGCCGCCTGCGGTGGCGGGAGCAGCTCCAGCCCCCGTCCCCTCCGCTAGGGGCGCGGGCTGCAGAAGTCCCTACGGCGGCAGTCCAGGCAGACAGGACGCGCGTGGGGTTCGTGCTGCACAGGCATCAGTTTCCCTTAGGGCCCTGCCCCCTCTGCCACCACTCCCCTCTCTGTGAAGGACATCATCACTTTCCCAGCTACAGGCTCAAAACCGCAGCCATCTCCCGAACCCCCTCCCGCTCCACCGGTGGCCAAAGCCCTGGAATCTCAGCTCTCCCAGATCCCTCCCTTCCCGCCCCCATGCCGGATCCCTAGGTCGGGAGGCAAAACCACAGTGCGTCCTAAAGCCCTGTGCTGATGGTATTAGGACCTTCTAAATCTTTTGTTCTATGGAAGAGAAACCAGCGTTCTAAAAGAGGGCGAGGGCTGGGAGGAGAGAGATTGATTACAGTTTAAGGGCAAGGGACATCTTGGGAAGCCAGGAGGCAGGATTTCAGAAGAGGCTCCGAAAGGGTCTGGAACTTGGAAGCCAGCGGGACACAGGCGACCTTCCCAGACACTCCTCCATCTCCGCCTCTCTGCACATCTGCTTCCTCCTTCTCTGCAGCTTGCTTTTCTCCGCGGCTCAGTTCCGTGGTGGGAGGTGTCTCCGGCATTTCCCAAGTATTTACATCTCCTCCATTCAAGAGACCTGAATAAACTGAACTAGTACCAAATTTCTTGGAAATTTCTCATTAGTCAAATTGGGCCAGGTGCCTCTGTCCCGTCAGCTGTGGCCAGGCAGTCAGAGCGCTGCACACAGCTGTGGTTGCTGGGGCCCGCGTCTGTGCCTGCCAGCCTTGCCTGGGCACCCTCCCTGTGGGTCTGGCATTTATAAACCTCTGCTCCAACAGCACTCCTTGAGGCTTCAGTGCCTCCCCACCTTTGTGCTTTATTTCCATCAACTTACATGCTGAAAACAATATTAAATATGCTTGTTTCAACTTTACCCGCTGTCTGCTGCATCCTGCTGTCTTTCAGGGTGGGCCTGCTCAAGCCCACACCCGCTATGGCACTAGACCTGTCCAGTATGAGGGCCTCTAGCCACATGTGGCTACCGAGAACTTGAAATGTGGCTAGTCTGAATTGAGATGTGCACTAAGTCGATCAAACATTAGATTTTTAGCTTTTAGAAAAAAAGAGTGTAAAATATCTCAGGAATCGTTTATATTGTTGATCTGTTGGAATAACATTTTGGATATCCAAAATATTGGGTTAAAGAAATAAAATGTAATTTTAAAAAGTTAATTTTACCCGTTTTTACTTCTCTAGTGTGGCTACTAGAAAAATATGACTCTCATTACGTTTCTACAGGATAGCACTGGGTGAAAGCACATTCTCAGCAAAGGCCTGGGCTTTCTCACTTACTCCCTTTACTCAAGCTGTTCCTCCCTCCAGAAGGTCTCCCCATCTTCCACCTATGCAACTCCTATGCATCCAGCAAAACCTCCTTTTAATGTTGCCCTTTGAAGCCCCATGCCCACAGGCAGAAGTAACCTTCCCACCTTCAGAACTGTGGAACGTTTTTTCTTTTACTTTTTTTTTTCCTGGATTTAAAAATACACTCCTAGCACACTTTACATGTAATTATTAAAATATATTTTATCTTCTGTATTATATTGTAGGTCCTGTGGCCATATTTTGTTTATTTTTTTATTCCAGGTGTAGATAGCCAACAAATGCATATCACTGACTTGGAAATATTAAGTCTGTGCAAGAATATCACACATGCTACTTTGCGTTTGTCCTGGTCTGTATTCCAGTTTTCTCCATCACCTCCTCGTCCACTCACTGACACACCACAGGTGCACACTGTCTCACCCCCATTGCCATATCCACTCCGCCACCAAATAATGGCACTTTCCTGTGCCAGGAGCTGGTGGAATATGGGTGAACACCGGTGAATAAAAAGACCAGGTGAATAAAAAGCCACAATCTAATGGGGAGAGTGATAATTAAAAAGCAAATAGACCCGCATGGACTTATGAACTGTGATATGGAGGATTCAGAGGAGGTGCCAGTGGGGGAGGGCAGGTTTATTTAGATTCATGGTCAATTGGTGGCAATGACCTTTAAGTAGAAGCTGGTGGGATGAGGAGGCAGCTATGTACAGAGCAGAGGAGAGGCCCAGGCTGAGAATCTGATGCGAGAAGATCCCAAGATGGACAAGTGCAAGGTGTGCTAAGCCTAGGGAGGGAGGAGGAAAGCTGCATGAGACCAAAGGGCATTTTCTCTGCAGTCCAGCCTTTGTGTGCATGAGAGGAATCGCTAGTAGGTCAATTTCCTCTCTGTCTTCTGAGTTTACTCTTTGGAACTTCAGAAGCATCATGGACTACACTGGGCTCTTAACCTCTTTTCAACAAAGCATAAAGATTAAGTCCATTTTTTTTTCTCATAGTGTTACATCTAGGTGACCGTGTAATATAGTAAATGTATATATATTTTTATGAAGATCATGTGTATAATCTCTTTTTGATGCCCTTTTGATATAAATCAATGATTCTCACTCACAGTTGATTTTGTCTTCCGTGAGACATTGGGCTATGCCTAGAGACAGTTTGGGTTGTCACAACTGCTTGGGTGGGGTGTGTTGCTACTGGCATCCAGTGGATAGTGGTCAGGGATGCTGCAAAATATCTAATACATAGGACAGGCCCTCCCTGCACCCAATAAAGAATTATTTGTCCAAAATGTCAATAGTGCTGAGAGGGAGAAAGAGTCAGGATGAGGACTTTTTTTTTTTTTTTTTTGAGATGGAGTCTCTTTCTGTTGCCCAGGCTGGAGTACAGTGGTGCAATCTCCTCTCACTGCAACCTCTGCCTCCTGAGTTCAAGCGATTCTCCTGCCTCAGCTTCCCAAGTAGCTGGGATTACAGCTGTATACCACCACACCTGACTGCTTTTTGTATTTTTTAGTAGAGACAGGTGTTTCAGCATGTTGGCCAGGCTGGTCTTGAACTCCTGACCTCAAGTGATCTGCCCACCTTGGTTTTCCAAAGTGCTGGAATTACAGGCATGAGCCACCGCTCCTGGCCTGGATGAACACATTCTTGTGATAGGTAGAAAGTTGAATCTGTGACAGAGACTGCCAGATGCTACATCACATCTGTTGTTCCTTCCATTCTTAGTAAAAGAAGCCCAATTTTTTTCAAGGTCACACAATGCATGCAGCTAACAGGTGCTATATCCCAGTGTCCTCTGCAGTTAGGTGTGGCCATGTGACTAAGTCCTGGCCACTGAGATGTAAGCGGACATGTGCTATCCTTTGGGAAGGTTGCTAAAATGGAGTTGACCTGGCATGCATTGCTGTCAAGGGGGCATTTTGCTCTTGTTTTTCTGATTTCCTGCTCCCTAGAAGGTGGTGTAATAGCAGGAGCTCAAAACAGCCATCTTGACATACTGATGACCTTGAGAATGGAAGCCGTGAAGCAGCCTTGAGGTGACCTTGAAGATGGCAGAGCACAAAGTCAGCAGCCTTGGTCTCCAATGACTTCATGGAGCCCCTGGACTCTTTCCCTCCCTCCAGGCTTTTTTAGGTGAAAGAATGTGCCCTGCCTGTTAAAACTTCTGTTACTTTAGTTGCTTGTAATATGCAGCTGTGTCTATTTTTAGCTGAGAGCGTCACGGTCACAGAGAAGGCTGAAGGTCTAGGGCCCTTTCTACTGGTTCTCACTACAGGTATCAGCACTCCTCTTTTGGTACTGGTCTCCCTTGCTAAATTGTCAGCCTCAGACACAATTTTCAAATTCTAGGCCAGACTCTACCTGTGGGGAGATTTGTGTGTAGCCCATCTTGCAGGATCATGCCCCAGGTTATTTAATAAATTCCACCACCTTTGGGTGCACATTATGGCACTGGCACAGCATAGTAGCCTCGCTGCCCTCTGATCTTTCTTGGAGACATTCAGAAGCTGTGAAGGAGCTGGGTACTGAGGAGTGTGCACCGGGCTTGGCCCCACTGCTGTCACTTTTGAAGTCTGAAGTTCTGTGTCGGAGCGTGGATTTGGAAGCGTTAAGATATGTTTGCCAAAGGCTGGAGTTTTCATGTGGAGTGGAGAAAGAGCTGTTACTTTGAGGGGGAGAAAAACACCTTTCATTTCTTTAGGGAAAGATAAGTAATGCAACTTTGCAGTTTCTCACTTCTGATCTTCTGGGGAGCAGATGTTTCTTAAGGAATGGCAGGTCCAGAGGCGACATATTTAAGTTCGCAAACACCACACATTTAGATGTTAGACATTTCAGTGTTGCTAAAGAAAACCACCAAACGAAACAGCCAACTCTCCCTCTTAGTTTGTCAAAGAGAGACTTTTAAAAATTCACTTGGCTGCTGGCTGGGGGGACCGGCTCACTTGCCAGTCTCAGAGATGGGGGAAGGGGGTGACTGTGTGAGTGGGGTTGGGGAGACCAGTGATTAGAGGAGAAGGGATATGGGGGTGCCTGGGTACACAGAGAAGCCTCCCTTCCTTGTGGGGACAAACAGGGAACCACTCCATGGGCCAGGCACCTTCCTGCTCATCCACGTTACAAATGGCGAACATCTGCTCCTCCAAGAGGCAGTATCATGGCACTCAAGGGGGAATCCACCC
Organism: Rhinopithecus roxellana; assembly: GCF_007565055.1. Lineage (NCBI taxonomy): Eukaryota > Metazoa > Chordata > Mammalia > Primates > Cercopithecidae > Rhinopithecus > Rhinopithecus roxellana. The sequence goes on from NC_044554.1 coordinate 60,672,486, forward strand.
CTGTGCTATGTGGGCGGTTATCTCCTAAGATGCTTTCTCCAGGAGACAGAAACTAGGAGAAGAGGAGCCTTAGGTAAATGAATGGAAAGGATTCCTTCAGATAAGAATGAATGACACCTGGGTTTTAAATGATGCACTTTTGGTTGAACAAATGGCTTCTCTTAGCCTGATGACCCTCTTCCCATGCATGCACATATTAGTTTTGAAGACATTGTTGGGGCTGAATGTTAGGGGAGGTTGCTGCAGAGAGCAGAGAGAGAGGGAGTTTTAAGCAGCTGTATTCTAGCTATGGTCTGAATAAGATGAAATTCAGCCTTTTATTTTTAGCAGGGATTGGGGGACCAGGAAGAACCTTCTAGAGGGGACTGAAGAGCTTCTTTCGGAGGATGAGGATGAGAAGGTTAGGGAGGCCCTCCAAACACCTGCCAGTGCAGCAGCAGCAACAGCAGAGCAGTCCTGCTGCACACAGCATAACTCCACTTCCCAGTCTCAGAGGCTCCTACTGCCAGTGCTCTGGTGGAGAAACTGAGGCCCAGAGGTTGTAATGACTTTTTTCCCATCTTCCCAGAAATTCCCTAGGAGGAGGAGGGCCAGCCTGGGGCTCCTGGCATCTCGTATAAGGGTTTTGTCTGCATGATTGCTTTGCCTTCATTATATCACTTTCTGCTCGGGTTCTTGGAAGTGTTCCATAAATGCCCGCTGTGTGAAGCTCTTTCTTAAAATAGGAAGAGGATAAACTCATCTAAAGGAAGGGAAGGACCTTGTGAAGAGAGCTGGGCATAATTACAACTCACCCTGGTTTCACTAGTTCAAGCAGGCAGATGGTGGATAGAACTGAAGCCAGATAATTTGCACTTACCAAATTAGCACCCGTCTGTTAGTCTGGAGAAATGAGAAAAAAATGGGCATCTCTCTTTTCACCATATAAGGTAAATAAAAGCCAGTGTTCATGGAGTGTTGGCCCTACAGGATGTAGAGTCACTGCTGTCCCAGCTAGTGCTCTACAGCCCATAGGCTTCCCCCTCCCACTGCCAATGGGGGGCAGCCCAGTGTAGAGGGAAGAACTTAGGCCTGGGAGTCAGACAGCCAGAGGTTCAAATCTTAGCTCTGGTACTTACTAGTTGTGTGGTCTTGGGGAACTTAACACCAGAGAGGCTGTTTATTCACCTATAAAGTGAGGATAATAATATCTATTAGTCTAATCGGTAAATAAAAGTAAGTGAGCAGGTTGTAGTTGGCCATCTGCAGTGATAGCTCATTGGTAATGACCACCAACCCCCATTCAGTCATCACCCACATATGACCATAGCCACAAGAAGTGTGGTAGAAGGGACTAAGGGGAAGGCTGGTCCAGGGCAAATTCCCCATCACTCCAGGACATTGCCCACAAACCATATGCTCTTGTGGTCGGCCATATGTGAAAGAAGGATGAGGCTTTTACTCTGCAGGACTTACAACCACATGATGGAGCAACTCACATACTTCTAAGCAGCCATGGACACATTTTGGAAACAGTTTGTCACTGACCACTCTTTCCACCAACTATTACTGAGTGACCCTACTCAAAGTCAGGCACTGCTCTGGCATTGAGAAGACTGGCTCTGCACTCAAGAAATTGTAAATCTGGTAGGGAAGGGAGATACACAAATGTAATTATTACAAAACATGTAAAATGCTATAATCAAGGTGTGATGAATCCCACTGGGAATGGGACGGAGATGGCTATGGGATGTCACTCATGTGGACACTGAACTGGGCCTTTAGGGACGAGGGGTATTTCAGCAGGTAGTGATGGGGTAGGAAGGGCCCCCCAGGTAGAGAAACAACATGTAAGCAAGGTCTCAGGGGTGGCAGTGCCTGGCTCTCCCAGAGAGAGTGAGCAACACAGGGTGACCAGTGTCAGTCCCACCTGGGCATGGCAGAGCAGGGCTGCGTCTGACCCTGAAGGGCCTTTTCTGAATTTGAATGTGGGCCTTGAGACAAGGAGAGTTTTTAGTCAGTGGAGTGAGTAATCCCTGAGGGTTGCAGTTTGGGAAGATCCATCTGGCTGCACCAGAGAGAATGGACCACGAGAGGCAAGAGTGGAGGCAGTGAGACCAGTTTTTAGGCTATTGCAGGAGTGCGGGGGTGGGGGATGGGGGGAGGGGTTGAATGGAAGCAGTGGCAGAAGGAATGGATTGAAGTCCCCATAAGAGGAGAGACTGGGCAAACTTGGTGATGAATTGACCATGGGGTAAGTGTCAGAGGGCCAAGGGTGAATACCTTATGACTTTCTTGGGCAGTTAGAATCTTGGGCCAGCTTTCTCTGAGAGCACTTTCATTGTAATGCTTGCAGTGTACTTCTCCTTTGTCATTGGACTGAGTGTTCCTTGAATGCAGTGACTCTGTGTTATTCATTCTACCTGTAGCCCTCATGCTAATACAGAGTACGGTCCCAACAAGCATAGAATTAATATGTTTGTGAATAAATGAATGAACTATTTATTCTGCCTTTTACTGCACACTCCTGCCTGGAGAGTGTGTGCCCAGTTGGCTTCTTACAGGTCTCAGCATGGGGTCTCATTATCCCTATGGAATAAGGAGGATAATGGCGGTGATGGTGGTGATGTGATAGTGATGAGGATGATGGCAGTGATGGTGGGGATGGTGATAGTGATAAGGATGATGGTGGTGATGATGGTGATGGTGATAGTGATGATGATGATGGTGGTGATGGTGGTGATGGTGATACTGATGATGATGGCAGTGATGGTGGTGATGGTGATAGTGATGAGGATGATGGCAGTGATGGTGTTGATGGTGATAGTGATGAGGATGATGGTGGTGATGGTGATAGCAATGAGAATGATGGTGGTGATGATGGTGATGGTGATAGTGATGATGATGATGGCAGTGATGCTGGTGATGTTGATACTGATGATGATGATGGCAGTGATGGTGATAGTGATGATGATGATTGTGGTGATGGTGGTGATGGTGATAGTGATGAGGATGATGGTGATGGTGCTGATGGTGATAGGGATGAGAAGGATGGTGGTGATGGTGATAGTGATGAGGATGATGGCAGTGATGGTGGTGATGGTAATACTGATGATGATGATGATGGCAGTGATGGTGATAGTGATGATGATGATGATTGCGGTGATGGTGGTGATGGTGATAGTGATGAGGATGATGGTGGTGATGGTGTTGATGGTGATAGTGATGAGGATGATGGTGGTGATGGTGTTGATGGTGATAGTGATGAGGATGATGGTGGTGATGGCGATGATGGTGATAGTGATGAGGATGATGGTGGTGATGATGGTGATGGTGATAGTGATGAGGGCGATGGCAGTGATGGTGGTGATGGTGATACCAATGATGATGATGGGAATGATGGTGGTGATAGTGATACAGATGATGATAATGGCAGTGATGGTGATAGTGATGATGATGATGGTGGTGGTAATGGTGATAGTGATAATGTGATGCTGCTCCCCTTCCTCTTTCTAGAACATAATGCTTCTGTTCTGAATTTCCTTGGGGACTGCAGGAGGCCTAATTAACTAATGTGAGGAAAGTGATTTGATTGACACTTCTAGGCTGCAAAAAGGTGTAGGCTTAGGGAACATCTTCTTTACACAGTGATCATTGCTCTTATAGCCCCTCATGAGGGGCCCCATTAAGGTGCTTCTATCAAAGGTAGATAAAACTCCAATCCCTTTAGCCTGGTTATTACATTTCAGAACTATCCATCTCTCCATCTATAAAGTTTTCCCTTGATTTCTCATTTGCTCAGTATGGATTTGCAGCTGCTCTTCTGTTGGGCTCTGGGCTGCTCCTGGCTACGTGCGAGGAGCCCTGGCTGCCCTCGGGGAGGCAAGAGGAGATCCAGGTTGGTGAGCAGTGAGGCAGGAGGGAGAGAAGGGGGAAGGAAGGAGAGAGGCTGCTTTTCCTTAGACAACTTGAGTCATACTGGCAATTGCTCTAGAATTTGAAACCATGCTCAGAAGGCATGTCTTCTGGTTGTATGTGCGGGTCAGCCTCTGGGAACTGGAATGCTCTGGGCATGGGCTTTCTGGTTAACTGTGGATTATTGAAAATCTTTGTTTTGGTTAGACTCGTTAAACTTTTTCAAAGGCTTCTGTTCATTTTCCTTCCTCAGATGTTTGAATGTTGAACATTATTTACTTTTGATTTGGTGGTTTAGAAAGCATCCAGGATCATGATTCAGAAACCCCATTCTAAAAAGGCCAGTTTTTATTTTGCTTGACCATAGGTGTGGAAGGCTCAGGGGACTGTGTGAATCTCACTTCGGGATGCATTCCCGATTTTGTTTGTCTAAATTCTAGATATCAGCTTGTTTCTTGTGATTTGCTTCTACTGAAATTTAAGGCAGAGAATTCTAAATATGTGAGAGCTCAAGCTGCTTTCTGATGAATGACATTTTTGCCGTATATCAGGTGTTCCCTCCTCCCTAGTTTTTCTCAGGCTTAAAGTGAGGGGTGACCCTGTGAATCTAAAGAGTTACGTGTAAGACTGTGCCCAGTCCTATTGCTAACTCTCTGTGTGAGTTTGGTGGTTCAGTCAGTTCTGCTATAATGCTTGTTTTGGAAATGCAAATCTGTTCCAATGCAATTGATGGATTAGGGAATGATCTGAGCGTAACACAGATTTCACATTTACTTGCATGCGATTTAGCCTACGAGAAACACTAGGTGAATGCAGAAAACTGCATACAGATGAACTGAGTGGCATGAGAATGTATAGAACACATGCTTATACATGTGTTCTATATGTGTAGATAGGCCCAGTGACCTCGGTTGGTTTCCCTTTTGTTACCCTGTCCTGCTCAAGGAACTAGGTTTTCTGATGATGGCTACTATTTTCCTGGGGCTGACATAACAAAGTACCACAACCCAAGTGTCTTAAAACAACAGAAATCTATTCTCTCACAGCTCTGGAGGCTGGAATTCTAAAACCAAAGTGCCCACAGGGCCATGCTCCCTATGAAACTCTCAGGAGAATCCTTCCTTACCTCTTCCTGGCCTCTGGTGGTGGCTGTCAGTCCTCGGTGCTTCTTTTCTTTTATCTGAGATGGAATCTTGCTGTGTTGCCCAGGCTGGAGTGCAATGGCACAATCTCAGCTCACTGCAACCTCTGCCTCCCAGGTTCAAACGATTCTCGTGCCTCAGCCTCCCTTGTAGCTGGGGTTACAGGCATGCGCCTTCATGCTCAGCTGATTTTTGTATTTTTAGTAGGGGCAGGGTTTCACCATGTTGGCCAGGCTGGTCTCGCACTCCTGGCCTCAAGTGATCCACCTGCCTCAGCCTCCCAAAGTGCTGGAACCACAGCCAGCCTTTGGTGTTTCTTGACCTGCATCTGCATGGCTCCAGTCTCTGCCTCTGTCTTCACATGATGTTCTTCCTGTGGGTCTCTCTGTGTCCAAATTTCCCTCTTTGTGTAAGAACACTAACTGTATTGGATTAGGGTTCACCCTAATCCAGTCTGATCTCTGCTCCATTTGATTACATCTGCAAAGCCTTATTTCCAAATAAGATTACATTCACAAGTACTAGGGATGAGGACTTAACATTTTTTTGTGTGTGTGAGGGGTGGGGGTGGTGGTGACACAATTTAACCTATTAACAATAACCAAACCAAGTTCCAACTCTGCCTGACTTCCTGTGTCCCCAGAATTGGCCCAAATCTACCAATGCCACCTACCCGCTTCCTAACAGACCCTCCATGCACCATCATGTTTCTAAGCCCTTGGCCTTTCCACCACTTATCATGTCACCTACCTGTTCTCCAGGGCCAAAGCCTAGTTCTACCTTGTCCCCAAATCCTGGGGACAAAGATCTGATGACTCTATCACTGGATCCCCTCTCTAAATTCTTACAGCTGTTGCTCAGACATAGCCTCATTAGTACAGTAAATAACAAAAGCAATGCCTAGTCCGATGGGTCTCGTCTACCGGGGCTATGAGGCAAAGTGCATGGCCTTGGCACACCGCTGCGTGGAGTGGGATCTTAGCTCTGCCGTTTCCTAACCGTGTGACCTTGAATAAAATGACTTATCTTCCCCATGCTACATCCTCTTCATCAATAAAATGTGGATAAGAACAGTGCCAAACTCATAAGTTGTGAGAATTAAATGAGATGGTTCCTGTGGAGTGCTCAGCATGGGGCCTGCACATTTGTTAATTTTATTGTGAGTGCTGAGGACACTTGCCTTTTAAAAGTACTGCTTTTTAGGTTGATGCTGAGCCTGGGCTGGTGTGCACTGCTAGGACTGGAGTCAATAAAGGAAGAGCCATCAAGGGCTGGGACAAGAGGGAAGTGCGGGACCAGGAGAGTTGAGTCCCAGGGAGAGACTGTGGCTAGGGGCAGAGTCTGGTGCAAGCAGAGTTGTATCGAGGGGACAAGACTGAGATATGTCACCATCTGCACATGGAAACAGAGGTATGTCATGGTCCCTGCGCCTGTAGAGAGAAATGGCTTATCGAATGAATGAATTATTGAATAATGATAAGTTTGGTTCGAAGTAGTTGTAGAAGGAGATATAGATAGGGGAGATGTCCCAGTAAGTAATTATATCAAGTCAGATAGTTGGCTGGGCAGAGGTGGGGTGAGGCAGGAGAACCTGTGGCATCCCTTGGCCAATTCTTGTGTATTACATAAGTTGGTGTTTACTGTTTATTGAAAAACCACTGTTTACCAGATTATTAAGACTCTTTTCTATTTCGTGTAACAAAACCAGCACAAGCTGATTTTCACAAGACAGGGAACCTTATTTTGAGGATGCAAGGGTATGAGTTTCATGGAAGCCAGGGGCAGAGATGAATTAGAAGCAGAGCCTTGAATGATATCTACCCTGTGTCTCCTGTTTCCTCTCTGTATATCTATGTTCCTCTTCTCTCTCTGCATTTGAAGACTAGCTCCTCCCATTGTTCCAGGCTGGTTGGCAGAGCACAGGGTCCCCATCAGCTCCTGAGCTAGTGGGAGTTCATGGGCCACTATCCAGAGAGAGACTGATTTCTCTCAGCACTCATCCAGTGCAGAATCTTGGGGAAATGCACACATATTGGCCTGGCTTGTGTTAGGTGCCACCTCCCCACCACCCCGGAACACAGAGGGGTAGTGGAGTCAGGTACCTTAGCACCCACCCCTGCAACACAGGGAACTTCACAGAAGAGGGGTATGGACAGTGTTGGGCACAGCTGGGCAAATAACCCAATTGGATAGTCTGCTAGGCACTTTAGGCATGTTATCTTTTAAATCCTCACCACAACCTTGCAAAACATGCATTAACTTTCCCAATAAGGCACCACCGATACATAGTGGATGCAGGGTTTTAATTTAGATCTGTTTGAAACAAAGGACCCCGCCCCAGATTAAGTTATTTGCTCAAGGCCAGAATTAATTGGTAGCTAAATATGCACTCATCAGCGTGATACAGTTTTTAAAATACAAAACCACACCCAAGGAAGAAATATAAATAGAAACCAGTCCTCACAGCTGGGAGTCTAATATACTTGGTTGAAGTCCAGTATCTGACTCCCAAGTCCTAAGGTTGGCCCTGCCCTTTTGCATGCTGTATAAGGTGGCTCCTGGGGAATGCAGACCCCCTCCCATAGCAGAATCTGTACTTTCAGCAGTGGCTTCTCTACTCAACATGTTTACCTGTGAGACTGAATCCTGGCCTGCAGGTGGTCAAAAAAGCTGATACATATTAGAGGCTGGGCTCATCCACTTCTTCCTGCAGGCAAAGCTGGTACCAGAATCCTCTTAGGGGAGGTCAATGAATCTTTTGCTTAGAGACCAGACACAATCACTGTCTGGATTATCTGCAACTCAGGGCTGCCGAGTAGCTGGGCAGAAGTGATTTACGGAGGAATAGTTCCCGACAAGGGACTCTGGTGACCTTATAAACCAAGAGACTGAAGCAGCTCGGCTTCTCTCTTCCCAGGGTGGAATTAATTCCACCTTAATCTCTGCAGTCCATTTGATATTTTTTTTTTTCAATAAAGAGAATACAGATCCCAGCAGTCTATGCTGCTTCTTGGAGACATTTAAACGACCAATCTCATTAGTGTGGGAGCTTCTTCAAGGAAAATTGAAACCAGCAAACTGGCTATGAGAAGATTAGAAACATAGTATGGAAAGGAAGAAAAATAGGGAAATTTGTAAAGGCTTTTATTTCCAGGCTAACAGCTCTTTTCTGGGTACTTTTCGTATTTCTTTCATTTTTTAATTGATTGATGGGTTGTAAGTGGTTGATAGGCATACTCATTGGAAAGTTTTGGTTATGGTAGGGGAGAAGTTCTCTTTCTTTTTCCATGTTTCTTTTGGTTCATAGAATTGTACTAATACTTCCTGATGGCATTAGGGAGCTCTTTCCACTTCTCAGTGACTCCTCCATGGGTAGAGGAGAATCCACTGAAAGGTGAGACAGTGAGTCTGACAACCTTCTCACCATGCCTGTGTCTCTTCATGGTGCAGATCTGTATCATGGCTGATTCTCATGTCTCTGGTCCCTCTTGTACTCTCTTCCCTGGCTAAGATGGGAGGCAGGTCATTGTCATCCCTGGTAACTATTTTGATGGCTCGGTAAATGTCTTTTCTGCAAGCTCAAACCTTCCTTGTGTGAGAGGATCAGGGTTGGGGCTTGGAAAGAAAGACTGGGAAGCTTGTTGGGGTCTTGAGTGTAAACTTTTCTCCTGGTCACAAAAGCAAATATTTTTATTCAATTTAACTCAGGTGATTTTGAAGTTGATTTTGAGAAGAACATGCTGAGAAACTCCCCATAACAACAAGGAGACCACAGGGCCATAAAGAAGCTGGTAGACAGAGACAACATGGTCTCTTGATCGTATAGATTACAGAGCATGTAGCTGTCATCTGGGAAGCTTGCTCTGGACTAAGCTCCAAACCTCCCTGCAAAGCCATGACTGAGAGAGTGGACTCCAAATGACAACTCATGAAGGAGGCGAAATAGCCCCTTGAGAGTCAAGCTCATTAGCCACAAAGAGTGGACAAAGTTCTCATATTTTGGTTCAATGGTCTTTGACCTTGAAAAGAACAGGGAGTCTAATTACCTCACTAGCTAGAGAGTCAAACCTGAGAAAAATCATAGCAGAGTCTGAAAAATTTGAGGCTTACTTGGATTTTTCCCAGGCGGTCACTAGAACTGAAAATTATTCGGTGTTTACATGAGTAAACCTAGATTCTTCTATGAAGAACCTTTGGGACCAGCCCTCATTGATTTAGAAGAGGCAAATTTGTCCAACAAATTGAGATCTGAGTAAGAATGAGAGACAAATCTTAGTCTCAGCTCCCACACTGCTTTCCCCATGTGTGAAACGGGGATTTTAACATCAACTTCTTTCTTAGATCTTTGTTGTGTGTGCAAGGACATCTTTCAGAAAAGGATCAACATGTACCCACTGAATCAATTACTAATCTAATTCTGTTCTAATCATTTAATATGTTCAGCCACATGTGACAGAAACCTCCATCTCGCCACCATAGAAAAAGACCCCAAACTATGCCTTAAACAACAAAGGAGTTCTTTCATAAAGAAGTTCAAAGACATTTACATAGAAGGATAAAAATCCACCAACAAAGCAAGATCATGGGAGTGAGTAGGGGAACCTACCCTACCAGACTTTAAGACATATTAGAAACATGTGGTAGCAAAAACTGAGGTGGTCAGGCAAGAACAGCCAAAAAAATCAATGGAACAGAGTCAGTATAGGGAGTAAATACCCAGTTAAGATGAATTATGAATGATTGAGGGAAAGATGAATTATTTAATTAACAGATTTGGCTAAATCTACTTACCATACAGAGAATCATTAAACTAGTGCCCTACCTAATGCCACATATAAAGGTGACCTAGAGATGGATTAAAGACCTAAATAGGAAGGACTAAACTGTAAGGTTAAAAGAAGATTTCCTTTGAGACCTAGGATAAAGGATAACTTCTTTTTTTTTTTTTTTTTTTTTGAGGCGGAGTATCACTCTGTTGCCCAGGCTGGAGTGCAGTGGCGCCATCTCGGCTCACTGCAAGCTCCGCCTCCCGGGTTCACGCCATTCTCCTGCCTCAGCCTCCCGAGAAGCTGGGACTACAGGCGCTGCTACCATGCCCGGCTAATGTTTTGTATTTTTAGCAGAGATGGGGTTTCACCATGTTAGCCAGGATGGTCTGGATCTCCTGACCTCGTGATCCGCCCATCTCGGCCTCCCAAAGTGCTGGGATTACAGGCGTGAGCCACCGTGCCTGGCCTGGATAAAGGATAACTTCTTAAATGGAATTTTAAAAGTGCAAAATATAAGGAAAAAAGTATTTTATTTAACCATAATCGTATCAAAATCCAGGATTTCTATTGGATGAAGGATACCATGGACAGTGAATGAGCTGATGACAATTGGGAGAAGATATTTTACTGTGTTTAAAACTGACAGAGCACTATTATTTAGAATTCACAGGAAATTCTTGCAAATCAACAAGCAAAAGATGAGAACTCCAAATGAAACATGGACAAAGGTTATGAACAGGTAACTTATAAAAGAGGAAACCTGAACAACTAACAAGTATATGCAGAAATAATCCAAATCTCTTTAAAATGCAAATTAAAATGTTACTTTAATGTAGTAAACTGACAAAAATGTGGAGGTTGGATAATATTTGTTGAGGTTGTAGGAATATGGAAAATCTCATGCCAATAAGAATATATATTTTGGCCAGGCACAGTGGCTCACGTCTGTAATTCCAGCACTTTGAGAGGCCAAGGCTGGCAGATCATGAGGTCAGGAGTTTGAGACCAGCCTGGCCAACATAGTGAAACCTCGCCTCTACTAAAAATACAAAAATTAGATGGGAGTGGTGGTGGGCACCTGTAGTCCCAGCTACTCAGGAGGCCGAGGCAGAAGAATCTCTTGAATCCAGGAAGCGGAGGTTGCAGTGAGTTGAGATCACACCACTGCACTCCAGCCTGGGTGACAGAGCAAGACTCCATCTCAAAACAACAACAACAACAATAATAATAATAAGGAATATATATTTTGTTGTAGACATTCTGAAGGGCAACATAGCACAAGTTAGTCACATGTATTTGTTAACCATATGACCCAGAGATTCCATTCCTGAGTATATATTCCAAAGGTGCCTAACGGGATTGTACCCAGGTGCAAATCTGGGTGCCTATCAATGGGCAGTAACAAATGTAAAATGTGGTAGAAGCACACAATGGAGTGCTATTGAGAAGTTAAAAATTACAGATTGGATATATACATGTTATATATAGAGAGAGAGAGCGCGCAACATGGATGGATTCTCAGAACTTAATATTGAGTGAAAACAGTAAGGGACAGAATGAAGCATATGACATTATATACGTATGTAAATTAAAATTCTATATGCATGAAATATATACGCATTTTACAAAAATGCATATAAACAAAAGACCCCCATTAACCTTATCAGAATGGTAGTCAGTGGTCAAAGTAACAGGATTGGGAAAGGGAAATAAAAGGGAATAAATAAATACATGAATGAATGAATGAATGAATGAATGAATGAATGAATGAAAGGAGAGAGACAATGCTTGATTGAACGTGTCATGAACTAAAAGTATAGTTGACTCAGTTCTCTGGCCTAAAGCCTAGTAAAATAGAAAAGAAAAAAGGGATGATTAAATATGGCCACTAGGTCTTACAATTTAGTAAAAGGACATAGACATATTTCATTTAAACAGTAGGATGGAATTATTGAGATACTTTGGAACAATTCTGCTTGTGATAGAACAGTGACACAAATGATGATGTAGTGACTTCTACCTGAGTGGGGGCTCGGGAAATGAGAAGTGGTCTTGCAGAGGAGACAACAAACTATTGGGGGAGACTGGCATGAACAGAAATAATATAATTCAGAGAATGATAGGGAAAAATTCAAAGTGAATCATAAAAATAAATACAATGGGAATGCAAGGAAAGTCACGATAATTCTACAGAGAGAATTGAGGAACGCACCTTGATCCTGAGCTAAGCCCATAACACTGGGCTGGTGACTCAGGCAATCAGTCAGTCTGGGGTCACATCTAGGTCCAGAAATGGCTGCTGACTTTAGCAGACTATGCACGGAAGCTCAGATCAAAGCTCTGCACAATCGTACCCCCGATGTAGTTAGTGTGACCTGAGAACCAATCAAACAATTAGTAATAAAATATAGACTTCCATTCTGCTTCCTCAGTGAGGAGGTGAATCATTTTAAAACCAGGTTCCAATGCTGTTTTTATTGTTTTGTTTTTGTTTTTTCAGGACCATGGCATTTAGATTCTGTTTCCAAGGTTGTAGATGTAATGAGATGATTTATCATGGAAAATTATTGCATGATCATCAAAAAGTAATGAAAGTTGTCACAACCTTCCTTCTTAATGGTATTTTTCCCTGACCTCCTTCTCCCTACCCCAATGAGCTCTAGGGCTCTAGCATGGAGCCAACCCAGGGATCTGATACTATTTAATTCATGCAAGCAGTCAACCATAAATGCATTTTTCAGAAGTAAAGACAACTTCTGCAACTTTTTAATTAAAGCATAAAAGCCCTTAATTAAAGAGACATAAATCACTGAGAAACCTTTAAATCTTCATAATCTTTTGTGGCATTGTATGTATGTTTCCTGCTGTGCTCACTACAATCACAAAGGCAGCAGAGTCCAGAAAGGGACAGCACTGTTCTCCAGTGTCCTGGAGCAGTGGCTTGGCAGGACCAGGCATTCAGTGGCTGTGTCATGGTGGAGGTGCTGGTGTGAACCCTGCACTCAGTGGAGAGAGGCCCAGAAGACCTTAGAGCAGGAACATCCAGCCCTGCTTTTGTCTTAATCTCAGCCCACACTCAGAGTGTTTGGTAGGTCAAGATGGCAGTCATTTCTAGGGGATAGAGGGACAAGTCAAACAACACCAGGAAGAAGCAATCAGACAAATCAAGAATATACAACATTTATAAAACTGTCAGCCTGGGTTCATCAAAAAATCAGTGTCATGAAAGAAAAAAGTTGGAGGGCTGTACTGAATTAAAAGAGACTCAACAGACACTACAACCAAATACAATGTGTGACTTTTGATTGGATCTTGGTAATTGTGAAAAAAATCCTATAAAAATATATTTCTTAAGATGATGGAAAAATTGAATAGGGACTTGATGTTAGATAATATAATGGAATATTATTAATTCTATTATACACAATAATGGTATTGAAGGTATGTAGGATAATGTTTTATTCTCAAGAGAGGTTTGCTGAAGGGTCTAGAAGTGAAATTTCATGATGTCTACAAATGTGACAAGATGATAACAATTGTTGGGTATAGGTGGAGGGCACCTAGTGTTCATTTTAGTAATCTCAAACAGTTTATATACATTTGAAGCAATTTTGTCTTAATACTTGGGGGGAGAAAGAATGGCAACTTCTTTGTAACTTCTATTTGATCTTCCTCTACATGTGGGTCACCAGTGTACTGAGTGAACGAGAATCAGGTTGGGCCAGTATATCTGGACAAGGTTTCCTCTCTTGTGACTTAGTGCCTGGGTATTGTGAAAGTACCACTTTTCCAGGTTTTAAAATAATATGGGCTTTAAGAACAAGGTAATTATTCAGGTCTTCCCTCTGGAGCACTCGTCGCTGATCCACCCGTATCTGAGGATTTAAAACTTATGAGCACAGAAGTCCTCGTTCTCCTGGAGCTCCCAGTCTAGCATGGGAGACAGATGAATAGTTAGGCAGTTAGTCCCCATGAGGCATCATCCCTTGCAGAGGCTTCTGACACCTGTGTCATCAAGTTTGCCATGATGCCTGGTGACCCTCCAATATTGGTGATACTATGCTGCTTCTTTCTCTGTTTAAAGATAGACAACAAGGGCATCATATACATCTCAAAGTGGTGTTTATTGTTCTATGTGGCGTTGGACATCACTGCTGGGTGCTGGGGGTCTCTGTGGGAAGATGGGGAAGTGGCAGGTCATGGAAGCTTTCACGTGGTTGGGTCCACTGTGGAACTTGAGATGGTGACTAGGTCTAGAATGGGACCGAGTCTCCGGGATCTAACAGGATCTAAGCCTGGCAAAGCTCTCTATCTATCTATCTATCTATCTATCTATCTATCTATCTATCTATCTATCTATCCATCCATCCATCTATCTATCTAGCATCTATCATCTATCTAATCTCTGTCTGAATGGAGACACCACTGGACTAGACCCAGAAATCTCTGTACTTTCTAGCTCGTGTGTGAAGTAGCCACCTTCTCCCAGGGCTCAGTGCCTGAAGAAGCAGAGTGGAATTGTGTGGAATGGAGTCCAGCAGGGTCCCATCAAGAGACCAGTCTATCCATGCAGCTGGAGAAGAAAATGTCCCCCATGCAGTCTTCCCTAAATTTTGAACCGTTCTTTGTCAAAACTAAAAACGGCTTTAATTTAGAGAGTGAGAGCTGGAGGGACCTCGGAGATCACACCATGGCTTTCAAAGGGTGCTGCCACAAAGTGTTGGGACTCTGAGAAAGTTCAAATGGAAGTCAAGACTCAAACAGTTTGAAAACTGCAAGTCAAGTCCATCCTACTCACCTTATAGAAAATGAGCCTATTAGTTTCCTAGGATTGCCGTAATGAAGTACCACAAACCGAGTGGCTTGGCAGAAATCTGTTTCACAGTTCTGGAGGCTGGAAGTCTGAGATCAAGGTGTCTGCAGGGTTGTACTCCCACTGAGGGCACCAGGGGAGGCTTGTTTCAAGCCTTTCTCTTAGCTTCTGGTAGTTCCTTGACTTGAGACAGAATAACTCCTTATGGAAAACATGGTATTCTCCCTGTATGGGTGTCTGTGTCCAAATTTCCCCGTTTTGTAAAGACACCGGTCATGTTGGATTAGGGTCCCATGCTCCTCCAGGATGAGCTCCTCTTAATGAATTGCATCTGTAATGTTCCTAATTCCCAAAAAGTTACATTCTGAGGTATTGGTGGTGACCACTTTAACATGAATTTTGGGAGAGACACAATTCAGCCCATAACAACGAGTAGAGAGGCATAGACTTGCCTTAGCTTAAGTAGCCTTGCCTGGTCATGGCCCCATGCCTGGGTCTGGGTCTCTTGGTCCATCACCCGGAGCTCCCTTCATCACTGCAAACTGCTTCCCACCTGATGCTCGAGCTGAACAACGATGCCCAGGCACACTTTTCTCAGCCCTAACATAGGAATCACTTGCCAGTATTGGGGTGCCCTCATTCAACCTCTTTTTATGAGTGCCTGATCTCTCATTTGGGGAATCCCCTATTGTATGGCCCTTCCATGGCAGGCTGCACTTGTTTCCCTCTCTGCGGATTGAAAGGGCAGACCCTCTTTCTCCTGTCTTCAGGGAGCCCATGTGGATACATGCCTTAGGCTGAGCCAGTGAGACCTGCTGCCTGCAACTTGGTCCCTGGAATGCGCGATGGCACGACGTGGAGGCCACATTTGGGTCCCAGTGCTGCAGCCACACCTGCACCCGCCTGTCCTGTAAAGTGGCCTCGTGGGGCCTCCTCCCTAGTCATCCTCCAGGACTCCCTTTCTTCTTGCTTTTGCAAGTCCCTGATGTCCTTTTAGTAAGTTCCATCTTTGCCTAGGAGAGGCAGATGGCATCCATTTCTGTGACGGACACACCCAGGGTGTCACGGCTTACCTGGGGTGGTGTCACAAAATTAATTTTAATTTTAGGATGAGCCAGGACAAATCATGAGACCCTAAAGATGACAAATGATCATTATGTGGATTTTTTTTTTTTTTTTTTCCTGAGACCTGAGACCTGTTCTCTGAGGGTCGGACTAACCCAACCAGCTTGGAGCTGGGGTAGGCAGGGAGAGGAGCTAATTTAGATTCCACGTCAGCCCACGCTGCATGTCAGTTGTGTGGGTAAACAGCTTCCCCACTGGCAGAACACCAGGCCCAGCGATTTTATCTTGTTAAAACTGAGCCTAAACAAAACAGATAAGCGTTATATCATCCTCACGAATTAGTCCACCTCTGGTTTATCTTCTGAGAGGCTTGCCACCCTGTCATTTGTATCACTGTAAACATAGGTTGGGTAGATCACTCTTAACTAATTTAATTTGCTTTCAAATGTATATGTGTGGGGGGGACCTCCCTTAAACCAAATTATCTGGAAAAATAACATCAAGGTGGGTGAAGAAATGCAGGTGGCAAAACAGGGTCTTGGTTTTGTTTTTTTTTTTTTTTTTTGCTTCTGGAAAAAAAAAAAAACACCACCTAGGGGTTTGTTTTTGATTAAATGCCTTAGCCTTGCTTTGGTATTTATCTTTCTGTGGCAGCCCCTGATCTAGTCACAATGTGTAATTCCATTAGCATTATCTCTCCATTCATTTGAGAGGGGCTTCAGCCTGGACAGCCATGGCATAAAAGGGCTACAGTGTTCCGGAGGCTTATTTCTTATTTCTGCAGCAAGTTTATTCCTTTATCGGCAGCTCTTTTAAAGGGAGCTAAAGGGGACCCCGTCAAATCGTTAAACGAGAATTTAATGTGGGTTTTTAAAGGCAAACCCAAAAGCTTTACAGAAAAAAAAAAAAAAGGTTAAATTAAATAAATGAACAATGGCCCACAGCAAGCATAACTGATGGCTGAGGATAATGCGGACGGGCCTCAGATTTATGAAGGAGGTTTTATCTTTGTGCTTTTAATGAGAAGAGTGATTTTGATCGGGTGTCAGGACTCCTGGGTGCATTCTAGCTGAGCCGCTAACTGACCTCATGACTCTGTTTCTCTCCCTGCACCGCACTCCCATCTTTGTCTCTTGTCCACCGCAGAGGTGACGCTGGGAGGAAGAAAGAGAGGCTCTTTCTAAAGGGCTTTGAGTAGCTGCAAAGGAAGATGAGGGCAGATGGAATGTAGATACTGGCAATTCTCATTTTTCCATGCTAATGGGAGGCAGGGTTCCCAGGGAGAAATGAATTGCACAGAGAATGCCCAGACCTTGAATTTTAACTCTCCCTTCCCCGAGGGGCCTTTCACCTCATGGGCTTGTGGGTCACCTCTCTGGCTGGCTTTGCTTCTCCTCCTCTCCTTGCTGTTGTTCACCCCTTCATAGAAGTTCCCACCAGCCAAGACATATAGGGAAGATGAACAGCAGGTGGGAAAGAGGAGAAGATGCTGGGGGTTGGGGTAGCTATGTGATAATAGCTCCCGGGAGCTGCTTGTAGGACGCAGCGCCTGTAATCCTGTTTTCTGGGACAGGGATTTGAGGTGCCAAAAGAGTACATAACACGCAGCATTCTGAGAATGGAGTTGGGAGGGACTGTGACAGATGCCGACCCTTGCCATTAAAAATGGCAACACTAATGCATCTGAAAGGGAGATGGGGACAGCCTTTGCTGAAGACCCAGTATGCTCCCAGTCCTGTGCTAAGTCCTTTATATGTGTTATGTTTTTAAGGAACTGTTTCCAAGCTTACAAATAAAATCTGGATCCTTATCAGTAAATTTTTTGAGCATTTCCAACATATACACATGTATGTATTTATAAGTTATATATATTCTATTGTTGTAATGTATTATGTATTTTATATGCATAACTGTATATATTTTAAAAGAATGAGAAAAATAAATAGAAATAGAAGTTACAATACTTTTTTTCCTGCATCCTTGTGGAGTCATGGGCAGACACTAGGTGCTCACAATTCACTCTGGCAATTCGTGCTCTTCACATCCTGCTTGACAGAGAAATACTGTCACTTCCACTGTATGGATGAAGAACTGTGGTGAAGATTGTTTGAGTGATTTGATCAGAGCTGGGACAGTAATCCATGTCTTCTGAATCCATTACAGTGCGTTCTCTTTTTCTTCCCTCTTGTCCCCAACATGGTCCCTGTGTTTCTGTGGCCCAATCTTCCCTCCATCCCCTGTTCCATGGCTTCCCATGTTGATTGCATCTGCGGGGGATGACACCTTGACTCTTGATTAGTCCAAATCAGTGTTAGTGATCCCATGCTTACTTTCCAGATGCTCATTTTCCCAGCCTCCCTTGCAGCTTGGAGTGGCCAATTCTGGCCAATCAGACATGCAGGAGCACTCTGAGAGGTTTCACTTGCTGTCAGAAGGGAGCACTGGGAAGGAGATGCAGAGAAAGTAGGAAGAGAGACTGAGTCCTTGATAACCTCACTGAGTCCTTGATAACCTCACTGAGTCCCTGAACCAAGCCAGGAGCCACCTACCTCCAGACTGCTCTCCTGAGATATTAAATGTCTTACCGCTTGAGTAGCTAGATGAGTGTGATGGTTAATACTGAGTGCCAACTTGACAGGACTAAAGGATGCAAGGTATTGTTCCTGAGTGTGTTTGTTAGGGTGTTGTCAAAGGAGATGAAGATTTGAGTCAGTTGGACTAGGAGAGGCACAATCCACCCTCAATCTGGGTGGGTACCAGCTAATCAGCTGCCAGCACAACCAGAACATTAAGCAGGCAGAAGAACGTGGAAAGGCTAGACTGGCCTAGTCTTCCAGCCTACATATTTCTCCTGTGCTGGATGCTTCCTGCCCTCAAACATCAGACTCCAAGCTCTTCAGGTTTTGGACTCTTGGACCTTTCACTACAGATTGGAGGCTGCACTGCCCGCTTCCCTACTTTTGAGGTTTTGGGACTCAGCCTGGCTTCCTTGCTTCTCAGCTTGCAGACGGCCTATTGTGAAACTTCACCCTGTGATCGTGTGAGTCAATACTCCTTAATAAACTCCCCTTTATATATACATCTATCCAATTAGTTCTGTCCCTCTGGAGAACACTGACTAACACAATAGGCATTTTGTTACTTGCAGACAAAGGCCTTTTTAACTGACTTAGTCTTTATTTCTAATCAGCACCTTCCGTCCTCAGTTCATTTCCTCAGTTACCTTCTGTGCCTGTGCCTCAGTTAACTTTTGTGGAACCAGGCTTGGTTCACACGGCATAAGAAGTCAGATGACCCAGAGGTCTTTTTAGAGCTACAATATATTTTCCTAACTCTTTTCTGTGTTATCTTTCCCAATTGTATTACCATGTGTGTATTTGTGTGTTCCATTTCTTTCCCTTGCATAGTTCTACCCACACTGATCCTTTCATGGTTCTTTGGAACCGAGTATTTTCCCTTCTCTGTGTCCCACCTGGAACTGAGTATTTTCCCTCCTCCGTGACCCAGCTCACAGCCTTTGCACAGCCACTCCTCTGTTTCGTCTTCTCTCATCTGCTGGCTCTTTCTTTTTCTTCCAGTCTCAGTTCAGACGTCATCACCTCAAGGAAGTCATTCCTAGCCTGTGTGTCTCCACTCTTCACAACACCATGTTTTAATTTTCTTCATGTAAATTACCACTGCAAGAAGTTCTATTGCTAGTTTGTTTCACTCATTACATCTCATCCCCATTCAGAATGTACGTTGCACAAGAGCAACCTTGTCTGCTTTGATCTCCACTTTATCTGCAGCACCTAGAGCAGTGCTTGGTACACATTAGGATCTCACAGTGTATTTTCATAACAAATGAGTAAAAGAAAGAATGACTAGATATGAGGTGACTACTCACCTGAGTCCTTGGTTTTCTTCCTCAAGGGTATATTTGAGTGTTTATAAATGGGGATACTAAAAGCTAGAACAATCAGAGCTTCCTGGGCAACATGCTAGTTAAATAATATGCTATCATCAACTTTCTATAACTTAAAATCTTAACTTAGAAGAACATATATAAACATTACTATTTCTTACTGAGATGAGTCTTATTTTTAAAACATCGTAACAGCAGAGACAATATTAATAAAAATACATAGTTATAATAAATATAGTGTTATGATCAGAATCAAGAAGAATTGCATTCTAAATCGACACTGTTTCCCTTACAATCCCACACTACTGGGAGAATACTTATATCTTAGCATTAACAACAGACTACGACAGTTATTTGTTTGCTGTTTTGTCCCCTATTCACCTGAAAATCTCTAAGGGTAGCGACTATGGCTGAAACAGCTTTGGTCTGCAGCATGGTGACATATGGCAGGCATTCCGTAAATGTTTTTTTCAATGGATGATTCTAAACATGATATGAGTTACATAAAATATCCTGTTGGTATATTTTGCTCTACAATTACAATGAAATTTTCTAAAATAAAAAATCTTTATCATCCCATGAAAATCTATACTATCTCTTTTGGTTGTTTGAATATACCTTTATTATTGTCATAATCACTCCTTCCTTCCTCTCTCTATTTCTTTCTCTCTCTCTTCCCTACCTCTTTCCCCCTTTTCTTCTCTCCCTCCTTTCTTCTTTCCTCCCTCTCTTCCTCCCTCCCTTCCTTCCTTCCTCTTTCTTTCTTCTCTCTTTTTCTTTTTCTTTCTTTCTCTTTCTTTCTCTCTCTCTCTTTCTCTTTCTTTCTTCTTTCCTTTCTTTTCTTCTTTTCTTGCTCTTTCTTTCTTCTTTTTTTCTTTCTGTCTCTTTTTGCTTTCTTTTTCTTCTCTCTGTTCCCGTTCGGCTCCTCCTGTGGCCTTTCGTTACTTTCTTTCTCCGTTTTCGTTATCTGCTTTCTTCTTTCTTTTTTTCCTTTTTATTCTTAATTCTTTCTTCTTTCCTTCTTCTCTTCTTTCTTCTTTCTTCTCTCCATCTTTCTTTCCTTTTTCTTCCTCTCTCTCTCTGTTCCTTCCTCCCTCCTCCTCCTCCCTCCCTCCCTCCCTTTTCTTCCGTCCTTCCTTCTTCCTTTTCTCCGTTCCCTTCCTGTCCTCCTCCTCTCTCTCCTTTCTTTGTCTTTTCTTTCTTTCTCTTTCTTTCTTTCTCTCTCTTCTTCCTTTCTTCTTTCTCTTTTCTCTCTTTCCTCTTCTCTGTCTCCTTTTTTCTTTCTTCCTTCCTTCCTTCCTTCCTTCCTTCCTTCCTTCCTTCCTTCCTTCCTTCCTTCCTTCCTTCCTTCCTTCTTTCCTTCCTTCCTTCCTCAAGGTGTGTTCGCTTCTGTAGTTTCTATGCCTGAATACGCATGAAGAATTAGGAGGGAAATTATGATCATGTCTGAAAGATGTTGATAAAGCCACCAGAGAGGAAAATACAGGTGCTTTAGTTTTATTTTCAGGAGAAGAAAATGATGGCAGTGTTGATAATACTGATTGCAGTACAGAAGGAAGCATAATTGGGAATGGTAAAGAGTTTAGATAAAATTTGGAACTCCTGCAGAAGAAGCAGCACACATTCTTTCACAGACAGGTGCATTGATGATAGAATAATTTCTCCCAAGGGAGAGATGAGAATGCCATTGTTCAGGTCATTTAAGACAAACTAGAGGAGGAAAAAGCAGTCATTATTTTTAGTTTGAAGAATGTCCACAGTGTAGTTAGGCATAGGACAAAAACCTGTCCAGCCCCCAGGTTCACAGTCCATGGGATGAGATGATACTACCTGACACTGAGTTCATCACCTGAGGCTTCTTTGGGACATTAAGATCTCTGTCCTAGTTTTCAGGACCTTATTAACTGTTGAAGGCTTCAGAGGGTTAAGGGGGTAGGAAGGGAGAAATGGAAAGGGTCCCCCAAGGAAAGGGAGAGACCACCTAGTGAAAAGGGAGACAAAAGGAATCTGGACATAGAACAAAGAAAGACTGGGAACTCTGGGGAGTGTGGAATGGGAAGAAGATTTGAAAACCAAAGAGAAAAATAAACAAAAATTCAGAGCCCTGGATTATGTGAATATCCAGTAGGCAAAAGGAACATGGAAGATAAATTCATGTGGAGCAGCACCAAGTGGAAGATGGTGTATCTGGTGAATGAGGTGTACAGTGCAGAGTGGGAAGAGGCAGGGCTTAATTGAGTTCTGTGCCTCCTCCTTCCCTTCGTCCCATCCTTGGCCTTCAGTTTCTGGCTTCATCCTTGACTTCTCTCCTTAGTAATGGTCTTGGGTGGGATATTGGTTCTCTTCCCAAGGAATTACCCCCAAAGCATTCCAGTTCAACCTAATAAATATCTACTGAGTTAATGCAAAGCCTACGGCACCATAGGGCATACAATGATAAATACAGAATGAAAAACATCTCAAACCTCTAGAGATATCAGAGGTCATTCAACCCAAACTCTAGTCTTCACTTGACCATCCCCTGGTTTCTGCCTGACCACACAAAGTGATGGAGAACTCACTACCACTCAAGGAAATTTATTTTATCTTTAGAGAACTCTATTAGAAAGATATTCCTCACATTGAGCCAAAATATGTCTAAATAAGATAAGTTCCATTCTCTGATCCTACTTTCACATCTTGATATTACACAGAAGGAATGCAGCAGCTCTTCTCTTTGACAGCCCTTCAAATATTTGAAGCTGTTATGTTCCCTTGAGCCTTACTTCTCAAAGCTGAACATCACCAGTTACTTTGATTGTTTCAAATTAATTCCCTTCTGGGCTCGGCTACTCTCTCCTGAATGTGCTCAAACTTATCATAAAGTGCTTAAAGTGTGGGGCCTTGAGCTCTATACAATAATGCAGGTATAGTCTACCTACCTCAAAGTTGAGCAGGACTGCTTCCTTTGGGACTCCATTCTCTTTCAATACAGCTTACGTTCCCTTGACTTTGGCAATGTTTCACTATTGATTCATATTGAGCTTATTGTCAACTTCAGCTCATACTTTGTTTTTGGTTTGAGACAAGGTATCACTCTGTCACCCAGGATGGAGTGCTGTGGCGCAATTACGGCTCACTGCAGCCTAGACCTCCTGCCTAGGCTCAAACGATCCTCCCACCTCAGCCTCCTGAGTAGCTAGGACTACAGACACATGCCATCACACCCAGCTAATTAATTTTGTTGTTGTTGTTGTTGTTAGAGATGGAATCTCACTCTGTCACCGAGGTTGGAGTACAGTGGCACCATCTCGGCTCGCTGCAACCTCCACCTCTCGGGTTCAAGTGATTCTCCTGCCTCAGCCTCCTGAGTAGCTGGGACTACAGGTGCCCACCACAATGCCTGGCTATTTTTTTTGGTATTTTTAGTACAGAAGCGGCTTCACCATGTTGCCCAGGCTGGTCTTGAACTCCTGAGCTCAAGAAATCTACTTGCCTTGGCCTCCCCAGTTCTGGGATCATAGGTGTGAGCCACTGTGCCTGGCCTGAGAGCCATATATTTTCAAATGTAAATCTGTTAAGCTCTCTCACCTTTTTCATTCCTTAGAATGGTACCTCAAGGTAACACCAGAATGTCCTGTCAACACCCAGAATGCCCAACATTCGGCAAAAGTTTCTTTTTCTTTAAGATGGAGCAGGATTGTCAATACTCACATTTAATATGTTTCTTTTATTGCAATCGTAGACAAATTTGATGACCATGTCTCCTCTATCATTATCCAAGTCATTAGTAAATGTGTTGAATAGGATTAGTCTGAGAACAGAGCTCTGACATATACCCTAAGAAAACCTTCCTTCATGTTGTCTTTGATGCATTAATGAACATCTTTGGGGTTTAACCATTGAGTCAATTAATTCACCAGCCTACATTGCCTGGTGTTCTACAAGGATTTTATTAAAGAGTCTATTAAATGCCTTGATTCAGTTCAGATATTCTCTCTTACGTTTCCTTGATCTAAAAGCCTCACAGCCTTGTTAAGTTAGAGAGCAAGACCAGCCTAACCAAGTTTGTTCTTTGTAATTGCTATGGACTAAATGTGTTATCCCACTCCCAATTCATATGTTGAAGCCCTAACCCCCCAAGTTGGGGCCTTTGGAGGTAATTAGGTTTAGATGAGGTCATGAGAGTAGAGCCCCCGCCCCTGATGGATAGAGTCCTTATAAAAAAAGAAGGAGTCGTTTGAGATCTCTCTCTGCTTGAATGAACCAAGGAAGAACCATCTGAGGACATAAACCAGAAAGGAGCCATCACCAAGAACCTGACCATGTTGTCCTCATCTCAGACTTCCAGCCTCCAGAATCATAAGAAAAAACATTTGTTGTTAAGGCCACCCAGAGAGTGGCATTTCATAATAGCAGCCCCAAATGACAAAGATGGTGATTTCAGACTTACTCCTAGTGATCAATCACATCCTTTTCTAAATAATCACATACCTATCTTTTAGTGATCCAATGGTCACTTTGGGGGCCACACTCATTTGTTTGTGTTTTTCAGAACTCACATTATTTTCCCCTTTTGCAAAACTGGAATGCCATTTGCCTGTCTCTGGTCTTTCTTTGTCTCTCCCTACACAGTTCCTGATAACATTAATAACAATATGGAGCTTTTGACCATTGCTATCTAAATGTTTCCTGGCATCATCCTATTTTTGGCCTGTACCATGTCTGAGTGTTAGTTTCCATGAGTTTACTGACTCCAGTGTAGAAGGGTATTTCCTTTGACTTGATCTAAAGCTGCTTGCTTTAGCATGGAAAGGAGGTGCTGGAGCATCTCTGGAATCCCCCTATAATCAATCTAGTGCCAAACAGAAGTTCTCTGGCCAAGTAGGATACTGGCTGGTCTTTAGGAAATGAGAGATGAAGTCTCATTCTCTGGGACGTTTACCGGATCATGCCTAGGCAGACAGGCTGCTGTGTGACCTTCACGGCAGCCCACAAAAGAGGAGCAACAGGGTGCATCTAGTAGGAAACTAGAACAAAGGCAAACTCGAATATGATACAGATGGGGTGGAGGAGTGGTTGGCTGGATTTGAGAAGAGCGAGCGAGCAGAGGACTGGCGGTGTGAGAAAGATGTTTTTAGTAGCAGTATTTTTTTGTTCATTTTCAACTAGCTTTTTGAAAAATGGAGAATGTAGTACTTGCACGTGGTAAAATGTCAAAAAGAATAAAGAATATACAATAAATTAAGAAAATACACATCGTTCTCTCACTCTGAGGTTTCTGCTGTTTTTTGTGTATCCTTCCAAAATGTCCTATGTATGTACAAGCCTATTTTGTATATTCAAAATATGCAAAGATATACACGAATACACCGTTCTGCATTTTGCTGTTGCTTTTCAGAGCAGCATACATAGATTTACTTCATTTTGTTTTCATTTTGTTTTACATCTGCACCATGTTCTGTTGTATGGATGTATGGTAATTTTAACAGCAGTGCTTTGAGGAAATGAAAACAGAATTTCTGCCAAACCCAAGGCATTAATCTTAAGTTTGAGGTGGAGGGAGTAAATGACAGATGTTACCAGATGTATATTTCAAGCTTCTTATGCACCTGTGGGTCACATCAACATGCCTTGCCTCAGTTTACCTAGCAGGAAAAGAATAACGATTTGATTTTAGTGTCAAAAACCACGAGTAAAGGCTTCTTACCTGTAGGACTTGGAAAGAACAGCTAATAGAAAGATTCCATATTAATATTTTCTTATAATCAAAAGATGGGGTATGCACAGAAAGAAACTCTTATTCTGACCCTGAACTGGGCTGATGCAGTTCATGTATCTGATGGGTTCCTATGAACAATTATTTGAGAACTTGGCAGGCCTGGGCTGACCTGCCTTATCTAGGCCCATCATTGGACCTGCCAGAAGTGTACTGGAAGGTGTTTAACAATCAGCTCTCCACAAAAACAAAAGTCCCGATTTGTAGCATGTGCCAATTTCCATGGTGCAAATACATCCACAGTGGCTGATTTCCAGCTGCTGGGCCTGGCATCACTGGCTGCAAAGTTAGGGAGAGATGGCACGATTGGCCCTCCCCAAGCCTCATGTGCTACCACACACCTCTGTGGACTTCAGGTTTCGAGGGTACCTGCTCTCTCTGGACTCCACAAGGGACACCTCACAGCTGTGAAGGTTACAGTCAGCAGGGGTGCATTAGGAGAAAGCCCTTTAAAAATAGAGGAAGAATATTGGGCCTAGCCAGGAAAATAGAGCCAGAAGGAGAATGCAGCCAGGCCGCAGAGTCCTGGAGGCAGACACTAAAGTGGGGAGAGGTCACCTTGGGCCTAAGCCCTGTCCTCAGAATCCCCAAGGCAACTGACTGCGGCTGTCTTTCTCTACTTCGCATAGGCACCACTGTCCCTTCATTCTTCTTCCTCTTTGCCTCTTTCTTCCCTTCTTCTTTCGTCCTAACCCTTGTATATGCCTTGGAGTTGCTGATAGCCTACAGGCTCCAGTGAGCTCTCTGGAAGCTGCTGAGGGCACAGGAGAGAAGGTGATACGAGAAGTTCTCAAGGAGAATGGTGTGTAGGGAAAGTGGACGATTAGCTTTCAATCACATCTCACTTCTAGTCTCTTTTTATACTACCTGCCATCTATGGGAAGCATCCTTGGGCCTCCCTCCTGCCCTGTGGTGCAGCACGGGTCAGGATCAGATGTAGGGAACGCTTTCTGCACCACTAGGCCTGGTGCTTGGCAGGTGCAAGGCCTCACCCTGGAACCCCATTCAACCTCACCTCCAAAAGACTCTCTGGCAGAGGCAGGTGCCAGACAGCTTGTGAAAGTGAACAGGACCTGGCACAACTTTCTGCCTCTCTCTTGAATGTCTCTGATGGCCAATACCCTGGAACTGAACTGATGATGGCCCATCTCAGGTGAGTGCTGGATTTCAGTATTCTGTATGTGGATGCTTTCAAGCCTCTTCACTGGGTTTTCTCATTTCCATGTAACACACTGAGATGTACTAAGAGGCTTAACCCAGGAGCTCTGAAGGGAGTGACTGGCAGGACATCTATTGGTGCCCAGTCCTGACCAGCATGAGAGACTATCATGCATCAAGCATGCCCCTCTTTGTCCTTCTCATTCTAAAGCCAAGGGGGCTCAAATAATAAGCTTAAGAGGTTAATGAGGTCAAGGTCAGAGGAATGATATCTTCCCTGAAAATCACTGTATTTGTTATCTGTTACTGCATACCAAATCCCTGGCATAAAACCATATCTTATCTCTGCTCCATGATGTCTGAGACCTCAGTTGGAAGCTTCTGAAGGCTGAAATCATCTGAGGGCTGAACTAGGGCTGGAGGATGGGCTTCTAGGGTGGCTTGTTCATGGGGATGGCAAGCTGGCACTGGTTGGTTGTGGGTAGACTCAGTTTCTCACCACATGGCAGGTCCAAGGGCCTCAAGAGACCAAGCTGGAAGCTCAAATGTCTTTTTTTGACCTAGCCTTGGACACTGTCACTTCTTGGTCAGTTAAGTCAGCTCTGATTCAGTGTGGGAGCAGACTGCATGAGGGCATGAATACCTCTGGTTGAGAGTCACTGGGGCCATTTTGGAGGCTGGCAACCACAGTCACTTAGAACAGCTTACACTCAGATCACCTGGCAACCATCTTGTAAATGTGTTACCAGGCAAAAGCCTTCAACCCATCAGCACAAATCTGTCTTCATCACAAGGAAAACAACCTGAGGCCTTTCTGTTGTGTGCACCCCAGTCTGAGGGGCCAAGTGACTCATTTAAACCAGGCAGTGCTGAGAGAGAGGCACCATGTGGGAGACATGAACTGTATCCAGTCCTTGGAATTCAGGCATACTATGGGATCTTGTGCCTCCCAGGACTTAACCCCCAGAAGTGTTACACTGAGGTATTTCTCCTTTCTTGTTGTAGCAAGACATGGCTTTGGCCAGATCTGGGACTCTGTTGTTTCTGGCCAATGGAGTTAAGTCACGCCACCTCCCTCCCTCCATCTCCCCTTACCTCACAATATCCTCTAACTTCTGGTTTCTGTGGTTAAAAAGACAAGTTTTGTTGTTGTTGTTGTTGTTGTTAGTTGAAAGAGAGGGAAGCATTCTGGAGAGGGGGCAATGGATGAAATGGTCTGGGGAAGAAGGGGGGTAAGACTCGGACCATGGGAGGCATGGGAGTTGTTTTGGCGCCCAGAGGATCAAGATCCACAGTGTGTGTGTGTGTAGGAGGAGAGGGGTGTCCTCCCTACTTAAACACCAATCCCCTGGTGTGGCTTGGAAAGCCATGGCACTGCAGCAGAGCTTGCCATGTCCAGCAGTGCAGCCTCGTGGAGGTGCCCTTACAGAGGGCAACCACAGAGCTGGCAATGCAGAGCTGTCCTTCCATCAAATGGCTCATGGGCAGTGAGTTTCCAAGAGGGTACTCGTGGTGAATGAAGTGGTCAGATTTGTTCCTAAGCACAGGGGGTCTCTGACATAATGGGAAGAGACAGGGAGGGGTTTCTCAGTGGTGGCCAAAGTCTTATCTGAGCAGAAAAGGCTGGGAGTTGAGATTCAGATGTTAATATCTCTGTGCTCATTTGCACCCACATGCTAGGGAAGCCTGGAACAGTTGGGTCTCCTAAGAATACCCAGCCACCAAGTTCAACCTACTAGTAGGCACTGTGGTGACACAAGGATGTTCCTCCCCTCATCTTCCTCGAAAGGCAGTGACTTCTCCTTTCTGCTTTACTGTTCCATGGTCCAGTCTCGAAGACAGAACCCTTGGCTTAGAGGCCCACTTAGTCCTTTAGGAGACAGAGGGAAGAATAAGTTAGTTTGAATGGATTGAGAATCTTGAGAGCTGCTGCTCATGCCTTGAAGTGGCAGCATTCAAGAAGGATGCAGATTAAAGCCTGCTGGAGTGTGCTGTGGACATCTGGTGACACATGCAGAAAGCAGGGGCCAGAGGGGACCCTGGCCTCACCCTTGTCACTGCAGAAGTCTCCTCTTGCCTCCTCTGCTGAACTGTGGGATACTGATGATATTTCTGCTGTCCTGCAGGTGGCGCCACAATTTAGGTTTTTAAGCTGCTGACTGCCTGCCTGTGGTTTCTGTCCAGCGCAAGGTACAAGACCCAGCCATGAGGGCAGCTCTTGGGGAAAAGAAAGTGTCTCTCTAGCACCACCAGGCTCTGGTGATTTATTTAACGAGCAAATCTGGCTTTTATCAACTTAAATAGCGGTACTGTTCCTAGGCTAATAAAATGGTGGTAGTTAAGTGAAGGGAAATTTAAGGGTTTCTTCTCCTCTTTCCTATTAAGCTGGTCCTTTTATTCAGCTGTGAGAGATGAACCAATACTTTTTCTGTCTAAACCCAGCAATAAACCCCAACCCAAGTCCCACAAACATAGCTTCTTTAGAAAACAGGACTCTCTGAAGCAATATGCCATTTAGCTTCTCCCTCTTGTGGCCATGGGTCCAGGCAATGACATAACCAGCTTCATGACCAGGCAAGGGACAGAGGGAGTGACTCGCAGCGCCATTGTCAGTAGGGGACAGCTAGATGGTCCTACTTGTGTCTCCCTTAGCCCTCATCAGTTGGAGAGGGTAGAAGAGCTGTGAGAGCCAAAAGAACTTGTACTTAATGCAGAAACACATTTTGAACTGCGGTAAGGTGCTGCCTTTGCCTGTGTGTTTATTCATGGGGTGGGGACAAGATAGCAGAAGGCCTACCCTCATTGTATCATTCTATTTGAAAATAAAAAAGATACATTTGTCTGGAAAGTGACCCTAATTCCCTACATGTGTTTTGTTCCTACCTTTTAGTTTCAAAGCACATTAATAAGATGGTAT
Organism: Rhinopithecus roxellana; assembly: GCF_007565055.1. Classification (NCBI taxonomy): domain Eukaryota; kingdom Metazoa; phylum Chordata; class Mammalia; order Primates; family Cercopithecidae; genus Rhinopithecus; species Rhinopithecus roxellana. The sequence continues at coordinate 60,701,906 of NC_044554.1, forward strand.
ATCCTTTGAATGTCATTGCAACTCTAAGGGGCAAATGTGTCAAATGGGAAATGAAGTATCATTGAGAGGACGTGACCTGCTCCAAATTATAAAGCCGATGACAGGACCAGAAGTAGGACACGTGTCTTCTAACTTCCAATGTAGAGGCTCTACTCTTCCCACCCCATTCCATTCTCCTAACTTAAGGGAGTCAATCCATTGGACCATCACTGAAAAAAAAAATCCTCTACTGCGGCTAATTTGACCCTTTCTGCTCCTCCTTCCGATAATATGATAACTGCCCCCTTCAGTATGCCTTTCACCGTGTTATTCAGTGAAAGGAAAGCAGGGAAAAGGCAATTTGAGATATGACCCCATTAACAACGGAGAGCTGGCTGGGCCCCTCACCTGCCCATAGCTCGTCCAGCTTTTTGCTGTATGTCTTCCCTGTCATTTGGCTCTGTTATTACTCTTCAGGCACCACATGACATTCATTTCTCTGAATGAAAATAAATGACACCACACACTAGGCAGGAGATAAAGAATAATAAACACATTTTATTTGCCACCTCTGAAAAAAAAAAAAAAAAGGTCTTTGACTTCCTGTCTATCCGTCAGGAAATGGACCTGGAACTCAAGCCATATTCACACACACACACACATACAAACACACACACGCCTGATACGAGGAGGAAAAAGACAATCAGATTGTATTAAAAATACATGCCAGAATGACTGAGAATGGAGACAGAGCTGTTTTCTCACCTTCCCCTCTTCCTTTCAGCATTTTATGGCATACAGAGTGGCCAACAGATATTCAGAAGGAGTACCCCCTGCCCTGCTTTTATTGAACAATATTCCTTAAGTAACCCATTAGGGACTTCCGTGGGGCTATCTGGGCTCTCACTTCTGGGAATGGACTGTGATGGTCCCATGCAGCAATTTTAAAAGGGGCACCTAGAAGCAGTGCCAGGATCAGGTGATGCAAACCTTACATGGATCTGGGGGTGAGGGGGACTCCTTCGATTTTGTATCCTCAGTGCCCGGCTGGCCTCATGCTAATCCCAGTCTTGCACAGAGAAACATTTGGCCCTCGGCTTCCTCCACCCCAGAAGGATGTCCAAGAGGCAGTAGCATTGAGTGATTTTGTTATGTGTGTCTCTGGACTTCTGAAACTAACCTGATATTGTGTGCTTTATCTAGAGTCTGGGATTCAGGGTTTCTGGGAAGAGTGGAGCCAGATCAATGTATTCACGTGAGCTTAATAAGATAACTCCTTGCTGCTTTCTGGGCCATGCAATACTTAGCAGAGAACCAGAGACTAAAAGGGCTCCACGCTGTCTCCTGGAATATCCTTTAACCAAAGAATCAAACATCTGGTTTACTCCTCATTCTGGCTTGGTTCATCTTCTCATTGGTGAGAGCAAAGTTTCAGTGGGGTCCTCTATGGGTGGGCCAAGCCTGACCTACATGTGCTGCTCACCTTGGGGCTTAAACGATCATCTCACAGCTCCTTTCAAAGGCTCCCCAATTCACACAACTTTGATTTCTGTGAGAATATAACCCATATAGGGAGGTAGAGGAATTTATGCCATTATCAATCATGTCCACCTAATAAGGAGGCTCTGAGATGTTTTGATGGGAGGGACAGTAATGGGCAGGGAGTTGCTGGGTGTGAGGACAGGGAAAACTAAAGAAGGGACAGGAGAGAGGGGGCCAAGAGCCATTGACTCCTTTAGAGGGTCGTCCTTGATGGTTGCCTATCCCAGGGAATGCCTACTGGACACTGCTGAAGGTGCCACTTCCCTGAGACTATGGTGGGAGCGGGGATGAGGATGAGGGAGGTATGCACAGAGTTGCAATAACAGGTGTGGGAATCCCTTTGGGTTCTCTTGGTGGTGGGCCCATTCCTAACGGGATCTAGGCAGAGGTTTGGGAGGTAGTGCCACCCACTCCCCATCTCCACTGCCTAAACCAGAACCACATGGTAATTTCTTTCTTTGGACTTCAGAAACCACCCTGATGTTGGCATGGTCTGTTTTGGATGTAGTCTAGGATCTAGGGTTTCAGAGAAGAGGAGCCAGGAGAGCCGCTCAGTATAAACATGACTGGAAAAGTCAGGTTACCAAGTCAGCTCTGGGGCACTGACCACTCATGTTCTCTCGTGCAGGCCTTGTGCCCTCAGTGTCCTCGGCCTCCTTGGGTGCCATGTGGGGGTGACTTGGTGGGGTGTTGGGAGGGGTTCTGAGTAGGAATGGGTGTATGCCTCGGCGTCAGTGTGCGTTCGTGTCAGCCCTGAGCACCTGAGGGTCCCTCCGACGGCCAGCGCCCAGAGCTGCACCTTCCGATGCGGCTGGGTGCCTCCCTCTGAGCGCGCGCCTTGCGCCCGGGTCACCCATGTATGCCCCCCTCTCCGCCCCACATCACCACCGCCAGGGTGGCTCTGTGCGGGCCGAGGGGACCCAGGGGGGTGTCGGCAAACATTGGTAGGGCGAGAGCCGGCGAGCCAGGCGGCGGCGGGTGGGAGAGTGTAGGGAGGCGCCCCCTGCCCCCTCTGCCGGCAGCTCTCCCTCGGTCTAGATGTCAGCCGCGAGCTCCGAGCCAGCGAGAGCGAGCCAGAGAGGGAGCGGCGGCGGGCGGCGGGCGGCGGGCGGCGGGGAGGAGAGGAGGCGAGGCGAGGGAGGGAGGAAGGGAAGCAGTGAGGGCGGGAGGGAGGAGAGGAGGACCCAGAAAGCGCCAGGCAGCTGGAGTTTTTGCAGCGCTTGGCCGGGCTTCAATGCACAGCAGCAGCGAGCCGCGGCGGCAGCAGGCAGCCCGGGAGCTCCGGCGGCGGCCGAGCCAGCGGCGGCCCCGCTCCCTGCCCCCTGCAAACTTTGCTAGCAGCCTGACCGGGGGGCCGGGGGCGCGCCCGGGAGGCCCGGCTCGGCCCGCGGCCGAGCTCTCCGCTGCCGCAGCGCCAGCCGCCGCCGCCACCACCGCCGCAGCCCCGAGCCTCCCCGGAGAGCAGCCGGTGGCTCCCGAGGCCCCCCAGCCCCGGCCCCAGGGCACTGCCCGGCGAATCCTCCGGCAAGGGTGGGGGCTGCAGCCGGGCGGCCGGCCGCGGGCTTCCGGGGGGCGGCCGCCGCTACCCAGAGAGGAGCGCAGAGGTGCCGAGAGCGCTCCCCGGCGGGTCCCCCGCGCACTCGCCGCGCCCGGGCAGCGGCCCGACCGGGCGAGCATGGGCGGCGCGGAGTGACGCCGCTGTGCCCGCTTGGCATCAAGGACATTCAGCCCGCGGGGGTGGGGACGAAGGGGGGCAGCCCCGCGTCGCCACCGCAGCCCCCGAGAGCCGCCGCCGCTGCTCAGACTCCGGGACTGGGTGGAGGAAAGGGGTGTTCGGAATCGATCCCCATTTTCCGACCTTTTTGTTGGACATTACGCCCACCTTGGACGCCGCAAGAGGAGCTGTCAAGCCCCGCAGGCTCTGATTCGGCGCCCTCCGCGTTCCTGGGTTGCTCCCGGCTTCCCTGTGCCTCGGTGGAGTATTTGCGTTCGGGGCTGGGGCTGGAGGAGGCAGCCACACGCGCGCACACGCACACGTTCAGAGGAGGGCGAGAGGCAGCGGCATAGGCTCCATCTGCAGTGTCAATGCGGCGCTCCCGCTGAAGGAGGGAAACGCGGCGCGTCCAGGTAAGGAGCCGGCCAGCCGGGGAGCGGGGCCGGGCGGGCGGTGAGGGCAGCGCGGTCGGAGAGACCCGGGCCGGGCCGGCCCGGGAGTCTTCGGTGCCCTGGAGCCAGCCCGCGGCACACGCACACATACACACGCAGGCACACACACAGATCCACACCGGCACACACGGCGCTCGCGCACCTGCCCACGTCCCACCTGGACGCCCGCGGAGGTGCAGCGGCCGGAGCAGGGATTTCCCGGGTGCGTTCTCCTCTCACGCTCCCGGACTCAGACTTCTCTTTCCCGGGACTTTTGGGGTGGGATTCTGTGTATTCCCAGCTCTGCCTCCCACCCGAAGAGGTTGAGGGAGCGATTTTTTAGCTCCCAGCCCCTTTCATCCCTACCTGGGCTTTAAAACGGGAGAAGTCCTGGGAGGTCTCCGGAGACCCACCCAGTGTCATCGCGGCCCCGTGGCCTTTGGACACCCTGGGATTTCAACGGGAGACAGAACCACAGATATTCGGACGCCTATTTGGAGAGAGTGATGGCCCAACGCGTGGAGAGGAGGCCACATAGGCGGTTGGGGCTGCAGTTCTGTAGGGCGGCGCATATGGCACAGACACTGCGTTTCCCCAGTAAGAGGCAGCACAAACGCCTTTCTGAAGCATGGCACGGCTTCCCCGGGAATGCGCCGAGATTTCAGACAGAAAGCGGCTTAAAGCATCGCCGCGTATGTTGCTTGTCTAGGGAAGGTACGGGGGTCAGATCCTCCTTAAAAGGTATGACCTTATTCACAGCCTCAGTCCCTGCTTAGCAACAAGCAGACAGGGCTTGGAGACACAGGACTTGGGTCCCCTCTCACCTCCCTACCCTTCCTTGGCACATGGGGCTGCTTTCCCCGGTGCCTCCGGCTGGCGAACACCTGTCACATGCCTTTCGAGGTATGTGTCTGAGAAAGATAACTAGAAAGGGGAAGCAGGAGGGGTGTAGTTCTCCAAAAGAGGAGGCTTCCCTCCCTCACGACCGCGGCGGGCGGCGGTGCCCACTGGAGGAGGCAAAGCATTCATGGGTCTGCCAGCTTCCCCCAGAGCCCAGGGCTGCTCCGAGTGTAGAATCACTCCACAGAAGCCCGTTCTTTAAGGTCCTATTTCCCGAAAGCATTTTCATTCTTTCTCTCTGGCTGGAGTTTCACAGGCTGCTCGGTTTAACTTTTTCTGGAGGAGGTGGGAAGTGTCTGGGGTTCTAAGAGGCTTTTCCATAGTTCCCTTCTTGGGGTCTAAGAGCAACTCATTTAGGGTCTCAGTTGTCATAGGGAGAAGAACATGAGCTCCAAAACAAATTTGGAATTGAATATACATGTACAAGCTCCTGCGTTTCTGGACCTGTCCCTTTGAGGTACCTTTCTGGGCAACCTGATCATATCATTCTCCCCCAGAACTGAATAAGCTTGTACCCTCTGTCCAAGATCATGTGTTCAGAGTATCCCACAAACCCACCAGTGGAGAAAATATGTTAGGAGTCTTCCAGAACATGATGGGAGAGGAGCAAACATTCTTTTGAACAAGGAGGCCTCAGTGCTAGGCTCAGAATTTGGGTTGTTTTTGTAAATCCTGAAGATGGGGGCTGAATGAAAGGGCTTTTTCAGCACCCTGACTCCGCTATTTCCAAACTTTTTTCAGCTCCTGCAAAGGTCTCTGGCTAGGCTGGGGAGAAGCGCAGATGCCCCGGGAGGGAGAGTGTATTCCCGCTGTGTGCTGTGTGAGCTGCCCTTTGATTGACTGAAAAGCGTAGATGGAATAAAGCAAATCTCTCACAATGGGGAGACCCCAGTAGGGGGAAGAAACCTTATTTGCTTTTTAAGCATGGTGGGCGTGTGCACACACATACACACCCAAGATATGTACCCACATGCGTTCTCAGAGTCTGGCTAAACGTGGTCAGCTCCCCCAGCCATGTGTGACAATGGGGTCCACTTCTGTCTTCCGGGCTGTGGAAGAAATGGAACATTTCTCCCCACATGCCCCTCGAGGGCGTGGACAGGTAGGTCCCACCTACGTGTACAGCAGCACATGGTTTGCAATAGAAATAATGAGCTCCAGCAACAGTGGGTGCCTCCCAGGTAAACAGTCCCTCGTGAGACCTGGAAGAGGCAAAGGGATAAGGTACAGGATCTTCCTGAAATGTCTGCATCTTCCCTGCAGACCTCCACTCCTTTCTCTGCTTTCCTCCCTACCCTCTTTCCTTTCTCATGTATTTGCAGCCTCAGGATCCATCATTTTAATGCAAAGCCAGCAGTCATTATGCTGGTTATAAGCTAAACATCTGGGTTCAAACAATCTCCGCACTTTCTGCACTTAGCATTAGGTACCAATTTGGTTTCTAGGACAAGGCAGGCATTAATTAACATCTCTGTAAAGCGGAGTATATATCACGTTTTCCTGGCTCTCTTGCCCAGCCCTGAAGCATGCCATGCTGTCATTCACCCTCTCTGCCACTCTTCTGTGCCCTTCCTTTTAAGTTCTTTGAGGTTTTTCTCACTGGGAAGGGATTCACACTAGAAAAACTCCAGCCATGAATGCTTCTTTTCAGCAGACCCTCACTGCCTGGTAGATGGTGCTTAAGGCAGCTCTCCTGAGAGCACTAGGCGTGGGTCACCTGCAAGCTGCTCCTTCTTGCCCAGTCACAACCTCCTGGGACTCTCCTCTGTCCTCCCAGGACTTCACCCTGGATGCCCACCGGGACACTGCAGACACTTCCGGAGGACTCCAAGGCAGTCAACTTGTTTCCTTTCTCCTTCTCTGTGCCTTTCTGTTGCCTGCTGCTGCTACTCCCTGCAGACAGGGAAATCTGCACGGCAGAGTCTGCCTACATACACTTTGCCTCGGGATCCTTTTCATCACAATGAGGGCTGCTGGGAATGAAGTGGGGGCTTTCTAGGATGGCAGCAGTCCTGAAGTGGGAGAGAGCTAAAGGGGCTGGGTCATTAACCGCTCTTGGTTCATAGTTATCATCAGGCTTTGATGCAAAGAAATCGCAGTGGATCTCTCTACTTCTAGCCAGCTAGGGGGCATTTCTTAGCTGCTTCTCCCCATCCTCACCTAGAGAAGGCATACGCAGACAATGAACATCAGAGACTTGTTGGAGTGGCTCTGTGGTGGGTTACCAGGGGGCGGCAGCAATACAGAAAACACGACCATGATCTTGGCTGTCATTAGACTATGCAACAGATGTGCCAGTGTCTCTTCTCTTCTTATTTGTGTCTGGTGCTACCCAATGTGAAACTGGCTCAGACCCTGGGCTATTGAGTAGTTTCATTTCCCTCCCTTGACACCTCCCTTCCTCTCCCTCCAACCCCCACTTCTCCGCCCCCACCATTTGCTAATCTACCTCTTGGCTTTGTGCGCACATCCGCCAGCCCATTCGCCCTCAAATTTGCGGCACTCCAAGAAATCAATATAACATGAATTTAACGACAGCTGGATGATTAAGTGTTATTTATATTTAAGAGCGGCATTTTAAAAAGACGTATCACTAATAAATCAAACGGCTGTTTGGGAGATGCACGTGATTAGGATAATTGGCCTATAGGCTCTATGGAGCTGTGCTTGGTCCCCACAGGGCCCCGTGGACAGGACACTGTCTCTTTAAAAGCTGCAAGCTCCATTGCTCCCTCCCGGGACTCCCACCTGATCCCCTCTAGCTGCCCAGACTTTCTCTTTCTTCTTTCACGTTGTCCTCACTGCTCAGGCTGTACCATTCAAGTTGTGGTAGGAAGGTGGAGCCTGTAGGGAGACTGAAGGGGGCTCTGCTGCTAAGTGGTAAGAGATGGATCTTGAAACGAAAGACAGGCAGGAGTCCTGATTCCCATAGCCCAGGCGTATTCCTGAAGGAGGAGGCTGCTTCCCTGCATGGTATAGAGCAGCCTGGAAGAAAAGCTTCCTAAGTCCCTGTGTAAGTCTGTGTAAGCCCCCACACCCCTGCCCTGTCCTGTGGCATCAGCCTCCCAAGGGAAGAGGCTGTGAGGATATTAGTATTGGTTTCAGTTCTTGTAAAAACAATGGAATGAAAGATGATAATTAATGATGATGGTGGCCAATATTTATTGAGCACTCATTTGGGCTAGGCACCATTTAAGTAGTTTGCCTCATAACAACCCAGATAGGCTATTACAGTCCCCATTTCCTCCAGGAGGAAACTGAGATGCAGGAGGTTAAAGACTTTGTCCCAGATCACACAGCCACTTAGTGAGGGAGCCAAGTCTCACTTGTGAGCAGTCTGACCTTTCTCCTCATCACTGTGCTGGTTGCCTCCTTAGAATATATGTGTTCACTGTATTGCTGCCCCTTTGGGAGGTTTATGGGTGAGGGCTTAGGAGGAAGTTTAGAATATCTGGTCCTAGTCTCTTGCACTACCTCTGTGATGCCAGGCAAATGTATTTATTCATTGAGCCTCGATTTCCCCATGCATCAAGGGGGATGAGTCTTCTCTTTGGCTGTTGGTAGGTTATAAAATTGCATGGATCATTCTAGCAGAGTGCCCAGGTCCTGAGGGTGACTGTCACCTCATTTGGCAATTCCCATTTTCTCTCAGGAAAAAATAAGGAGTGAGTGAATGAATTGAGTGAAGCCCCATCTTTACTTTAGACTCTATGAGGCTCCAATTCTGATAGGAGTCTCGTTCTCCCTGCTGACTGCTTCAAATTGCTAGTATTGTGGAATCAGCATTTTCTCATTTCATCTTTAAAGTAGCTGTGCAAGGTAGGTATTGTTTGTTCCCATTTTGATAGCATAGAAACTAAGGCTGAGAAGAGAGTTTAGGTGAGATGTCTAAGGCCCCAGGTTGCTAAGGGACGGATGGTTTTTTCACTCTTGGGCAAAGATTCTTACCATTACACCACTCACGGTAGGTGCTTGACATTTGTTCAGTCATGCATTTATTACTCCTAGAGTTTCTGACTTTAGGATCCAGAAGCAGGGAAGAAATCTGTGCCTGGGGACATCATGCCATGCTGGGTGCCTGGATCCTATGGTGGTTGGAGCAGAGACTCATCAGATGTTGGTGCCAATGGACCATGTCGGAGGATAGCCATCTGTAGCACTTAGAGGAATTTTGATAGGTCCCTATTTGCATGAAGAAAATAATTCAGACCTGAGATGGTGCAGGCTGAGACAAGGCATCAGGAATTATATCCTGATGCCAAAAGGTGTGGGTGTGAATCCCTGAAGGAGTCCATGGGCCTGGTTGGGTTCTGTCCCAATCCAAAGCCAGGGCTAAGCTCAGTCCCTCTGGTCCAAACGTTTTAGGAAAAATCCACAAGTGAGGCACTTTGGTTACTTGCTTTTTTTTTTTTTTTTCCTTCTTTTTCTCCAAAAGACAAACTTTTATTCCATGCATTATTTCTTTGACTTCTCTACACTGTGAGGTGAGTGAAGGTTGTGTCCAACTTGAGGTGGCTAGAAGGGGTGTACCTGGAATTTCATCACCTCCCCTCTGAGGCAGCAGCAGGAATGAGTGGATAAAACACTGGCAGGTAACGTCCTGTGCAAACTGAAACCAACAGGTGTTGGCGAGATCTCAGGCATCCTCTCTTTTCCTTCTGAGCTTGGATCTTCCCCTTCCCCTCTATGGTGTTTCCTCCATGAACCAGGATTCGCAACAGCAAATTGGATTTGGGGATGTTTTGTCACTCCAACACAAAACAGATCACTAGCTAAGAGGATAGAGCCTCCTCAGTCAATGTGCTGAACATAGCCTCACTGAATTAATTCCCAAGATCTTACAGTGTAGAGTATTTTCATTATGAAGCAGTTGAGGAAGAGGTCACTGGAAATTTAGGAAAGGAAAACCGTGGCAGTTGAAAGGCTTTCCTGGTCTTTGCTCAAGATCAGTTCCTTATCTGACATACTCACTGAACTCCTCTCGAATGAGCACAGCTGGATTTTCCTTTTGGTAGTGTAGAGGCTCAAACTAGAAGGTGAACCAATCATTCCTTGGCTTTGGCCCAGAGGCCAAGAGGAAAGAAGTAAGCAAGGCATAGCTGGTGGATTGCTTCCGTCCTTGTGGCAGGGTTAGAGAGTGAGAGGAGACAGTAGCAGACTTCCGGATGTGCAACTGAAGAAGCAGCCTGCCTGGAATGTCAGCTAACGTTGCTAGAGTCAGTTGGAGTTCATTTTCTTCCTCTCCATCTCAGACCTGCTTTCCTGAAAGTAATACTTAAAATAGAGCAGAGTTTCCCAAAGTATATGCTGTGGGGGAGTGAAAAGGCTTTACATACAAAAAAGTTTCCACAGTCAAATAAGTTTGCAAAACCCTGGATGTAAAGCAAAGCTGAAGTTACACCTTGCTGCAGGACTTCTCAGATCCTTTAATATACTCACATGGATTGCGAAATCACAAAAGTAGATATATTGTGTAGTGGACCTGGAATCCACTGAGAAACACTGAACTAAGACAGGCACTTTCCTATGTCTACTCTCAAATGTGAATAAAGAGGTGGCTTCTACAGTGAAAATTTCCACTGAACCTTTGCATTACGTAAACCAAGTACTAGATTCTGGTGATTGTGTAAGCATTAGGTTCTCAAGCAGAATTGTGCCAGGCAGGTAGAGAGGCCACCTCTGGCCTCAGCATTTGCTCAGCCTTCTTTAGAGCCTATCCTGCCCCTTGTCTTTCCAAGGAAAGAGACAGCTACTTAGGCACATGTCCATTTTCTTAGGTTCCTAGATGATTCCCCTTGCTTAAAAACTACTGTTGTGGAAAAAACTAGGCTTTGGATACAGATAATGTAGAAAACTCTAACTGAAGCGTCTTGGGAAAAATCATTTTATATTTCAGTTTATTGTTTATAAAATGAGGAGGTTAGTCTAGACTGGTGATTAAACATATTTTAATATGTATACAGTGAAAGTCTTTGCTCCAGTGAAATTTTATATGGAATTCCAATGCACAGAACAGATGCAAGCAGGACTATTCTTGTCAAACCTATGGAAAGCCTGAGCCTTGCCCCCTCTGCCTGTCTGTCCTTCACCCTAGTCACAGCCTGGGTTCCCTAGAAAGTAGAGCTCAAGGCAGAAGCTGTGTATTACCACTTTATTGAGGGGTGGGGTCCCAGGGAAGCAAAAGTGAAGCAAAGGAGGACAGGTAGGGAAGGAAGAAGAACAAATAGTGTATTACCAAGCTGGCCCTGGCTTCCCAGTGAAAAGCAGCTGGTGGCTCAGTCACTCAGGAGGTATCCAGGGAAGCCTGGTGTGAACACTATATCTCAGAATAGTCTGTGGTGGGGAGGCACAGCCAGCAGTTAATCCACGGGTCCTTCTGGTCTGCTGTAGCTCACTGGTCACAGGTCAGCCCACGAGGCATCAGTCAACTCCTCTCACTTTGGGGTTGGGATACCAGGTCAAGCTAGAGCCTCTGTGGGTCAAGCCCTGGGGCTGAGGTTTCCTTAGCTCTCCCTGCAGTAGGTATGTCAGAGTTACCCCTGCAGGAGCTCAACCTTTGCCTCTGAAGGAAGAAAAGACAGCAAGAACTTTAGGATCAGAGGAATGGCAGAAAGCATCACTGGGGCCTCTCTTGTCCATTAGATACTGACCCTGTCTTCCTCCCTAAATACATATGCTTGCCCCTAACCACTGATTGATGTGAGCAACTCACTGACTTAGAGACGTGGGTCTGCGTTAGGGCATCTGCCTGAGCGTTGTGGCTTCTAGAGGGTAGGGTCAGCCCCTGCTTCAAGGAGTGTCTTGTTTAATCAAGAGCTCAATTCATACTTTTTAATAATGGTGAAGAAGCTGCTACTGGCAGTGGCAGTGATAACAAGGGGAACAGGAAAATGACTGCAGCTCAGAATTGGGGTGGGGTGGCGTGATGTCAGGTGAGACTCTGCAGATTTGGGCAGATACATAAATTGGGAGTCTGGGATAATAGTTTCCATGCAAGGAACATAAAGTTCTTCAGAACAGTGTCAGATGGCAAGACAGGGCAGGGTACTCCAATTAGGAGCCCCAGAATTCACAAGTCTATGTCAACGCTAGCTGACTACACTGTGGGTTATCCAATTTAAACCCCAAATAGAAACCACATGAAGAATGGGTGCCAATCCGATATCTGGAGACTTCTCTAATGTTTTGGGACTTCTTAAACAACAGCGAGCCTTCCGCATAGTGGTGTGTGACTATCTCAGGGACAGCACGGCTGCTGGGAAGCAGGGAGAGGTAGTAATGACCTCTGCCACCCCCCTAGTTTTCAGAAATAATGAAAGCATTGAAATATAATGCAACAGGGGACATTTCTGCATAAACTATTTCCTGTAAGTCATTGCCTTTAGCTAATCCTGCCCCTCATCAACATTTTTTACTACTCCTGTGCTTTGAAGGCCCTTTAGGGTCAGGCTGGGCAGAGGACTGATGGTCATGCTGTGCTTGTGACCTCTTTTCAGCTCTCTTGTCCATTAGATACTGACCCTGTCTTCCTCCCTAAATGCACTTGCCCCTAACTACTGATTGATGTGAGCAACTCACCGACCTAGAGACGTGGGCCTGCATTAGGGTGTCTGCCTGAGAGTTGCAGCTCCCAGAAGGTAGGGTCAGCCCCTGCTTCAAGCAGTTTTTGGTTTAATCAGTAACTCAATTCATGCTTTTTAATAATGGTGAAGAAGCTGCTACTGGCAGTGGCAATGAAAACAATGGGAATCATGTATTTCCTTATACTTTAGGTTGAGAGGGACCATTTCTTACTTCTTGTATACTCAGTGCCCAACCAGAGCCTATCTTACTGGAAGCAATGAATAAATATTTGCTGTAAAAATAGAAGGAATAAATGGAGCAGGATAAGGTGGAGAAGAATGACCTTAAACATATCAATACTAGGGAAGTGTGAACCAGGCTAATATGGTGGGTTCTTGCTCTGCAGCAGGGACAGAGCAGGGATCACATCAAGTCAGGCTGACTGGCTATTCCAGAGGATTCAGATGAATCCAGATGGGTGCAGGCTGAGCCCCTCAGTCACCCTCCAGCATCCTGGGTCATAATGGTCAGGGACAGGTAGGTGCAGTGGTCTTCTTGCTCATGGATGCACATGGAATTAAATTATTTCTCTCTGTGCAAAACTCACGATGGGTTTAGGCGCTGATAGATTGGGGGCGGGGGGGGGGGAAGACCAAGCTGAATTTAGCAGAACATTCCAAAGACTAGTCTATAAAATCCTCCATGGAAAAAACATTCTGTGATCAAGTAAGTTTTGCAAGCATCCTCTCTTTTGTCCTCTTCACGGAGATGCACAAGGGCAAATTAAAGGCGAAGAAGACCTGTTTTTGGGAAACCTATTTATTCTTCGCCCACTGCTTTTCAGGTTATTGGGCCATGGGGATCCCTTTATGTGGGTATATTCAAGCCTATTGATGTCTCCTGGAAAGAGGGTTCCCTAGAAAGGCATTTTGGGAGATGGTGGCCTTCAACCGGAAGCTTTCAAGTTTTGGTTTACTTCAGAGGTGAAAAAACCGGAAGAATGAATTCACTGTACTGACGAAATAGGGACTTGCAGGGACTTGTGGCCCCAACTTTCAGAGGCACTGCCTGCCTCTTGTCCTTGTCATTTGCTTTTGAGACTCCCAGAAATGACTGCGAATTCTCATAAAACTTTAGCGACCATGGCCTTGCGATCTGCTTTCAGATGTATATTTCATGAAGAAACCATTTCGAGAAGTGTGAATGCCACTCTGACAGGTTTGTGGACATGTTTCCCACAAGTGGCACCTTTTGGTTGCACATAACAGATCAAGATGGATGTTTGCAAAATATGTGAGTAATGACATTCACCTTCTCAATTTTTTTTTCTCCAGCTATACTTCTTGAATAAGAGGCTTCAATATAGCTGACAAAGATAAATGTTCTTTATCAAATTAACAAAGGAAGCTTGAGTTATTAAGACACATCTCCCTAAACTTTGGATGGTTGAAACAAATTTTCTCTTGGGAAGAGAAAACTTTGCCATCCAAGAAAGGGCTGAGGATTTCTAATTAGACTGTAAATCCATGGTTTCCACCACTGGGTAGTGACCTGGGAGTGAAGTTAGGCATTTCCCATGGAAAGCATTTTCACCACCTGGCATTCATCTAACACAGGTAATGATTGTGTATGTGTGTGTGTGTGTGTGTGTGTGAGAGAGAGAGAGAGAGAGAGGGAGAGTGGGAGTGTGTATGTGGGTTGGGGTAAAAGGGGGTACCCTCTCAGTGGTATTTGGGTTTGAATCACTTGGGGACACTGGTAATTCACGTCCCCAATTATAGGGCCCCCCCATGCTTGGTACAGGCACGGTCCTCCTTTCCAGAGTGAATAACAGTTGCTAACACACACTAACAAAATTCCCCTGACACCCATTCATAAAGCATTGCACTGGTGATTCTATCAGCATTAAACTGTTTGGTGACTGAGCTTAGAATTATAGGAATCGGAGAAATGAATTAGCAGTAAATCAAGTCCCAGCTGAGTTTGAACCCAACTGCAGTGAGTTTTAAATTAAAAATATCTTGCTATGATGAAGCAGTTGTAAGTCAAGCACTGGAGCTCTGTCGCTCTTGACTTTGGAGAAGTGTGGCAGCCACCCTTTGAAAGGAAAACCCTGACAACAGCTTGTATTGATTCCCAGCCATGCTGGGAAATTGCCACTTCGTTTCTTCTTCATAAACTGTTGACTTTCATTTTTTTTTCAAAAAAAGGAATCCTATTTGCAGGGATACAGCAGGGCTTTGGGAGGAAGACAGGTGGGAGAGGGCTCAGGCCCACGGGGGACTATTCATGGCATTCTCTTTGGTCCTCAGGAAGAGTCCTGCTGAAGGGGAATCTGGGTCTGCGGGTGTCATGTGGTTTGTTTCCCTGCTCGGACCATATGTGATTCTTCTTTCTGGAGGATCTGTACAAAAAACAACAAAGAGAACACTTCAAGGAAGCTGCAAGACTGTCGTGTTGCAGTGACAACTGCGGTATAATAGGAAATCATTTATGTAAGTTACAGTGCCCTCTGAATGGAGCTTGTCAGAAATGTGGCTACGGTCTTTCCAGGCCTATTTTTGTTCTTTTTTGCAAAATAAACAAAATTTTGTTTATTTTGCAAAATAATCCTGAGGTTTTCATTTTCAGAGCAATTGAAGAAATATTATGTACTGGCCAGGGAATACAGAAACTGAGCTTCTAATCCTAGGTCTGCTGAATGTCTTTCAGCGAGTGCCCTCTCTGGGCTAGGCCTCAATTTGTCCTCTTTAAATCCAGGAATAAACCCTTGCTGTTTCACACCTGCAGCCCAGGAGGTGAGGATGAATGTGGCCTTGCATATTAAAGAGTTGGGTGAGCATCAGAAGAAAGAGTCTATTTACACACAAGGTCAAAGAAAATCAAGACAAAGAGAATGAAAACTGAGCTTAGGCCTCTCATCACACCTTTATTAGCTCCCATGTGTTTGCTGAGCTGGCGAGGAGGTGTAAGTGATAAAAGCCACATGCAGAGGGTCAGAAAGGAGAATGTAGTAGGGATGGCAGGAGACAGTGGCAGGGGATGGTCAGTGCAGGAGTCCAGAGGCCTGGGTCCCTGAGGAAATCTCTATCCTGGCAGTAGTAGGTTCAATTGGGGACTGCAGAAAAAGAAAAGGGTTCGTAATATCCCTCGATGCCTACATTTCACTAAGCTCCATGCACATATATTTGCATATTTTAGTAAGAGAGGTTGATATGATGTTATGAAATATTTAATTAATTGATCAAGCAATTAGTCAATTCAAGCAATATTTATTGAGTGCCTACTATGTGCTAGGCACTATGTGAGAATTTGTGTAGAGATGAAAGACCTACTTCTACCAGGAGGGAGTTCATGGCTAGTGTGGCGACAACATATGTGGGAATAGAGAATTTACATGCAATGTGACAGGAAGTGAGATTGGGGCATGAAGAGGGTGCTCTGGGAATAGGAAGAGAGGAACCCATCCAGTTATGAAAAGCAGGACATGAAGAAGGGCTCCTGGAGAAGGAGGAGGAGGAGCAAGAAGAGGGGGAAGAGGAGGAGGAGGAGAAGGAGGAAGAGGAGGAGGGGAAGGAGGAGGAGAAGGAGGAGGGGGGAAAAGGAAGAGAAGGAGGATGAGGAGAAGGAGGAGGAGGAGCAAAAGGAGGAGAAGGAGGAGGAGGAGAAAGAAGAGGTGGAAGAGGAAGAGGAGGA
Organism: Rhinopithecus roxellana; assembly: GCF_007565055.1. NCBI lineage: Eukaryota > Metazoa > Chordata > Mammalia > Primates > Cercopithecidae > Rhinopithecus > Rhinopithecus roxellana. The sequence goes on from NC_044554.1 coordinate 60,717,731, forward strand.
GAAAGGAGGAGGAAGAGGAGGAGGAGGAGAAAGAGGAGAAGGGGAGGAGGAGAAAGAGGAGGAGAAGGAGGAGGAGGATGAAGAGGAAGAGGAGGAGAAGGAGAAAGAGGAGGAGAAGGAGGAGGAGAAGGGGAGAAGGAGTAGGAGGATGAGGAAGAGGAGGAGAAGGAGAAGGAGGAGGAGAAGGAGGAGGAGAAGGGGAGAAAGAGTAGGAGGACGAAGAGGAGGAGAAGGAGAAGGAGAAGGAGGAGGAGGAGAAAGAGGAGGAGAAGGAAGAGCAGGAGAAGGGGGAGGAGAAAGAGGAGGAGAAAGAGGAGGAGAAAGAGGAGGAGAAGGAAGAGGAAGAGAAGGAGGAGAAGGAAGAGAAGGAAGAGAAGGAGGAGGAGGACGAGGAGGAGAAGGAGGAGGAGGAGAAGGAGAAGGATAAGGAGGATGAGGAGGAGGAGGAGGAGGAGAAGGAGGAGGAGGAGAAGGAGGAGGAGGAGGAGGAGGAGGAGGAGGAGAAGGAGGAGGAGGAGAAGGAGGAGAAGGAAGAGAAGGAGGAGGAGGATGAGGAGGAGAAGGAGGAGGAGGAAAAGGAGGAGGAGGAGAAAGAGGAGGAGAAGGAGGAGGAGGAGGAGGAGAAGGAAGAGAAGGAGGAGGAGGATGAGGAGGAGAAGGAGGAGGAGGAAAAGGAGGAGGAGGAGAAAGAGGAGGAGAAGGAGGAGGAGGAGGAGGAGAAGGAAGAGAAGGAGGAGGAGGAGGAGGAGGAGGAAGAGGAGGAGGAGGAGGAGGAGGAGGAGAAGGAGGAGAGGAGGAGGAGGAGGAGAGGAGGAGGAGAGGAGGTGGAGGAGAAGGAGGAGGACGAGAAGGAGGAGGAGGAGAAGGAGAGAAAGAGGAGGAGGGAAGGAGGAGGAGGAGGAGAAGGAGAAAGAGGAGGAGGAGAAGGAGGAGGAGGAGGAGAAGGAGGGGAGGAGAAGGAGGAGGAGGAGAAGGAGAAAGAGGAGGAGGAGAAGGAGGAGGAGGAGAAGGAGGTGGAGGAGAAGGAGGAGGAGGAGAAGGAGAAAGAGGAGGAGGAGAAGGAGGAGGAGGAGGAGGAGAAAGAGGAGGAGGGGAAGGAGGAGGAGGAGAAGGAGAGGAGGAGAAGGAGAAGGAGGAGGAGGAGGAGAAGAGGGGTGGAGGAGAAGGAGGAGGAGGAGAAGGAGGAGAAGGAGGAGAAGAGGAGGAAGGAGGAAAGGAGGAGGCGGAGGAGGAGAAAGAGGAGGAGCGAGAAGGAGAGAAGGAGGAGGAGGAGACGAAGATGAGGAGGAGACGGAGGAGGAGGAGGAGAAGGCATGAGGCGGAGAACGGAGGAGGAGGAGGAGAAGGATGAGGAAGGGAAGGGAGGAGAGAGAAGGAGGAGGCAGAGAAGGAGAAGAGAGTGGAGGAGGAGAAGGAGGAGGAGGAGGAGAAGGAGGAGGAGGAGGAAGGAGGAGGAGCTGAGAAAGGAGGAGGAGGAAAGGAGGGAAGGAGGAGAGGGAGGAGGAGGAGGAGAAGTGGAGGAGAAGGGGAGGAGGAGAAGAGAGGAGAAGAGGGAGGAGGAGAGGACAGAGGAGGCGAGGGCGGAGGAGCGGAGGAGGCGGAGAGGAGGGGATGAGGAGAGGGAGGAGGAGAAGGAGGAGAAGATGGAGGAGGAGGAAGAGGAGAAGATGGAAGAGGAGGAAGAGGAGAAGATGGAGGAGGAGAAGAGGGAGGAGGAAGAAGAGGAGGAGGAAAAGGAGGAGGAGGAGAAGGAGGAGGAGAATATGGAGGAGGAGGAAGAAGAGGAGAAGGAGGAGGAGGAAGAGGAGGAGAAGAAGGAGGAGAAGAAGAAGGAAGAGGAGGAAGAGGAGGAGAAGGAGAAGAAGGAGGAGAAGAAAGAGGAGAAGGAAAAGGAGGAGGAGGAGAAGAAGGAGGAAGAGGAGGAGGTGAAGGAGGAGGAGGAGGAGGAAGAGGGGCATCCAGTTGAGTTTTAGAGGATATTTTGAAGGCTCCCTCAGATTGGCTTTGTGAACTCATAAGCAGAGGTCCCACGTGGAGGAAGTAGCACAGAGAGGTGAGAGCACAGCCCTCGGGGTCTGCAGGAGTTCAAGGCAGAGGTGGGAAGTGGGGCAAGGGGCAACATGGCAGAGGCTGTACCAGGACCAGTATCAGTGTCCAGCTAAGTGATTTATCCATCAGGCAGCAGTCAGGCCTTGGGGATCTCCAGGAAGAGAATCAACAAGACCAGATTTGTACTGTGGCAAGGTTAAGCGGGGGCCATGTGGAGAATAACTGGAAGTGGGCTATTGTAGTAAATCAAAGCATCCTGAGCTGGGGCTGATCAAAGGTGGTGGCAAAGGAGTGAAAGGGGCTGATCTAAGAAGTACATCATAAGAGTTAGCGCTGACAGATGGTGGATATGGCGGTGAAGGTGGTAGGCAGCAAAGAACGGGCAGTGGGGCTGTCCTGCAGGTGTCCTGCCTAGGCAGCTGATGGGAGATGATGCCATTCATGGAGCTGGAGAAATCTGGACTGAGGCAGGTTGTGGCGGAAGTGGTGGGGCAGGAGTACTGCATTCTTTTCTGGACAAGGTGAATTGAGGCACATGTGGATTTGCAGGTGGAAGTGACCAGGAGGCCGGTGGATAGAAGGCTCTTGTGTCCCTGGCAGCTTCAACTTCATGCTTACCTAGTGCTGTTTCCTTCTGGACCCAGTTGCAGACTTAGGAGTTCCTTTTGGGATCTGGCGGAAACTTGACAAAGAAGCAAGAAGATCCACATAGAGATTCTTTCATTTTTCAAGTAGTTCATGTTTCGATGTAAACATACTGTCTTGGACAATGTACTTGAAATTATTCTGAAAGCATCCCAAGTATTCACTTTCCCTTAGGAGAGTCCCACTACTTTCCAGTGGAAAAAGAACGATCCCTGGAGGTTGAGTAGCACCCAGAGTGCTACTTATGGAGCAAGCTTGGAACAGAGCACACCTGGGCCACTGTTCTGCTTGTTCCCTTCCTTGGCACATGCCTCCAACTTCAATGAGTGCATGCTCAAACCAGTATGGTCTAGGGAAATGAACTCCACCATGAACTAAGAGATTGGTAATTAAAATATTGACCTTGCCCATTAGGAATAATATCCTGTTGGCCTAATCCCACATTCTGGTTGGTCCAGAGTGTCCAACCAGACACTCTGGCTTGGTCCAGGAGTGTCAAGTGTCAAGGAAAAATTTTTATGATTGGAATGCCTTTAGGTGGGGCAATCCCTCTCCAGGTTCTGCCCCCTGTTTCTTATATCTTTGCTTCACACATCTATGATGAAGGCATTTTTAAAATTCCAGACACAGTCTAGGGCTTAGTAAAACTCAAGCACTATCTGTTCTCTCTCTTTCCAATACATGGGGAAAAAAATGAATGGGTTAGCATATTAGTGACAGATGCTTTGCATTTTGCAGGGGAGCTTTATAATTTAGTGGTCTTCATTGGTTGTAGGAGGTGTAGATAAGGGCTCCTGTGTTCCATTACAGAGCTCATGCCATAGGAACTGCAGAGAACAGGCCATTGGTTTGAGCAGTGCTAGAGAGAGATATGCCCAACTCCTTCAAGTCTTCCCAGATGCTTTCAACCCTCTGTGCTGCTGTGGAAGGTAGTGAGACTTGGGGATGGGGAGAGGTCTGAGACAGTGCTGGGCGTCTGAGTAGCCCGGGCATCATTTAGACCTGTTCTTCCAGACTGAGGGACCCCAGGATTTCAGGCCCAAAGAGTGTCTTTAGCTGCAAAATTGCAGTACAACATCAAGTGAAACAATGCATCTACCCTCTTCTCTGGATTACTTCTGGGTATCTCAGAGCTGCTAATAAAATTGGCTTGTGCTTTGGGCTGTCTTGTGGGGAGAAACGGGGGGCAGGGTAAGTGTTTTTGAGCCCTAACCTTTCAAAAACCCCACAGAGGTGGCAGGATTTCTGCTCTTTCCTTCTCAAGCTTCTTTTCCCAGCCCTTGCACATTTTATCAACTGCTCTCGGCATGTAATACATTTATGGAGCTGCACTTTTAGTCTCAGAGAATTCAGCAGCTTCTCCCAGTTTATCTGGTGGCACATTGTTTCCTTACTAGGAGGCAGAGGGCAGGGCCTGGGGCTTTAGGAAGGAAAGTAACCTAACTGCAGTGATCTGTGGTCAGCACTGGAATAGAGCAGTTGAGGCCACGGGGTTGTCCTTGTTACATCCCCTCACCATGCCCCTGTCCACTGCAGCTGAGGCCTTTGGGATTGGTGAGCTGAGACCTCTCCAAGGCTGTCTCAGAGCCTGCAACAAAGGTAGGGAATCCCTATGCTTTCCCCTTTTCTTGTACCACCTTCTTACATTTCATTTTAGAGACTACCTACTGACCTGAAGGCATCAGATGTCCTCAAAGGGGCTGCTGGCTTTATGCTTGGTTGAGAAGATCTAAGAAAGGAGGCAAAGGCGAAAGAGGCAGGATACTGACCATGTGCATGATGTCAAATTGGACAAAGAATCTTGGCTGTCATTGGCTCCAGGCCGAGTGTTGGGGGTGTGGAGGAGAGAGAGTGAGCTTTGCTAAACCCAGGCCTAATTGCATGAAGTTGCTGTAGCTCATTTCACTCTCCTTTGTTCCTTCTCCCAATACTAGCAAGACCGAAGCCTTCTTGGCAAATACTTAAAAATAAACTAATTAAATAATTTTTCTAAACTGTATTTATAGTTCTGGCAATCATTATTGAGTAAAATGGTATTTTATTTACATCTAGGATTTGTGGCAATGTAATAGAAGTTCCCCTGTTTTAATTTGATGATGCTCATTTTTGGAATGTTCTAAAGAGTGTTTATAAAAAAACTTACGAAATATCACATGACCAAATATAGAAAATTCGCTTTGAAAATATGTCATTTCTCCAGCACATACTGTTTTGAAAGAATGGCATTTTCACTTAAAACTTATATTTGAAAACTTAAAAATATTGCTAGGCATGGAACAGCATGTTAACCAGGTAAAAAATTTTACAAGTAGACTTAGTCACATGCCAGGTCTGGGCATTTTTGTGTGCAGACAGTAGTATACAGAGAGACTTCCTGAAAACTCAGCCTGCCAAGAATTTCCTGGTAATATATGATTTATTGGCTTGTATTTTCAGTATTTATATCTCATATCCCCACTTAATTGCAAGCTTCTTGAAAGCAGGTATTGTCTTAGACACATTTGCAGTTCCCTTTGGACCCAGCATAAGGTTATTTGATTGTCTCTCTCTCTCTCTACCTTAAACTTGGTTTTCTGAGCTTGAAAAGAGAAGTATTTGAATGGTCGGACAGTAGAGGGCATACACATCCTGAAACAGCTGTGGATCTACAGGAAGTGGGAAGTAGCTTCCTGAGGAAGTCTGCAGGCAGTGATGTCCATGTTTTGGTGTTTATTCTTCCATATGATTATCATTTTTCACCAGCTGATGGTAAACAGAGCACTCAATGAGTTGGTCTCTAGACCACGGATGTACCATATTGCTTGGTGGGCACAGAGGAGCTGCAGATAACATCCTTTCCAAAATGAAAACTCCATGAAACTTGGCTAACTTCCTGTTGTCTTTGCTCAAAAGGTCCGAAGGTTTTGCAAAGGTGAAAACTTAAAAAAAAAAAAAAAAAGCTAAATTCAAGGAAAATTCAAGGAGATAAAGAGATTTTTATTCAAGGGCACACACAGTTGCTCCTTGGTAATTGATTGCCTATCTTTATGTACCCCCTCCTCCCATTTCCTCCATCTTCTGTGAAGAAAATCTTAAGTTGTAGGTTTTGATAAACTCTCCTCCCACCTCTTTTGTCTAAGCCAAACATCCTGGCTGTGCTGGCAAGTTGGGAGCCTTTGCAGGGGATGGGAACAACTCAACTTCAGTAGCACGTGATAGCGGGTTCTTTCTCTTTTAACTGCTTTGCACATTGATGGAGAGCTCATTGCTGCTCATGGTACAGGTAGGTCTGACTCCACATCTGATTTTGTGTAGGTCATCATCTACAGGAGGTGTAGATAGCAAAGCCCAATGTCAAAATTCATCCATGTGGCAGGGTTTCTGGGCAGCCCTTTAGGATCTCAGGGCAGCCCCCATCCCACTGCTGGTTCATAGCCAGTGGGTCTCTAAGCTTCTCCCACCCTCATTATATGTGTGTCTTCTACTACCTTCTGCCACCTGGTACTTTATCCATTAACATTTTTTGAAGCCTAAAATTTGAATTTTTGTTTGTCACATTCAATTTCTTTTGGGGGGTCCAGTTTTGACCTGTTTCAGGCTGCTAAGATAGTCTTAAACTTTGTGTCATCCTCATCAATGGGTTGAGCCTTACTCTACTATTAAATGACTTTTCTCATATTATCTCATTTGACCTTCACAAGTCCTGGAATCTGTCAGTTGCAAATTTGATAAATGTGACTCTCAGTCTTCATTCAACTTACTGATAAAAGTATGAAACAGCACAGCACCAAGGACAGAATCCTTTGATGTGGCATTTTCTGAAGAGCTTCACTTTTGGGTTTGACAAATAACCATTGATTCACTTTCTTTAGGCTCCCGAAGCAGGGGAGCACCCAGGACCCAGGATAGACTTTGGAGGCACACAGATCTGGCACTGCAACCCAACTTATGCCAAATTGACCACGCCCTATGGGCAGATTATGTGGGGACTCATTTCCAATGATTATAGGCAGGTGAGAGCTATGGGCCTTCTCCTCCACAACCTTCCTACAAAAGCAAGTTGCAGACTCAATTCTACCCTACCTACCATTCTTTGTTAGTAACCAGGCACAGAAATAGCCATACAGCCTGTTTTTGAAGCTCAGTGTGGATCCTGCTCTCTGCCTCAACTAGTGTCCCTGGAAGGGTCTCAAGATTTGCTGATATAGCGGGTCACCTCAACCCTGCAGGTGGACAGCCAGAGGACACGAGGGGCATGCAGCAGGCAGAGGCTCCCTCTCTGGCCCCAGGGTGTGGTAAAAATGTTGTCAGTTTCTGCAAGTATCAGGAAGTGAGAAAGTTTGAGAGGCACTGACTTAGTAACTCTGACAAGTTTATTTCAAGGAAGATTTATTTGAGGCAGATGTGGCAATGTGGTTGCAGGTTTCGGCTCACCTTCTAGTGGGATTAGAGGACAGCATCCTTTGAGAGATGAAATAGACCCTAGTAAGACCCCTAGGCCAAGAATGGAGCCACAAAAGGCTCTAGGCTTGCCAGATTCTTGTGCCCAAAGGGCAGAGATGCCTGGATGGCATTTCTAACCAATTATGCATATTCTACACTGCTTCATTTCTTGTTGATAAATTGTTTCCAACATCTCTTATGCTTTTTAACAAACAGTATAGACTCTGATGCAAGGCTTTCAAAGGCTAAGTCACTGGCCCTGGTTAGTTACAATACTTCAGATGCTGACTAACCATCCTTGGGTAAGGACTGGAACTAACTTACGTTATACTACTCTGTTTAAGCTGGCGCATTTTAAAGTAATTTACAGACATCATCAAGCCTTGGCTACTCAGCTATATGGCATCAGCATGTTACCTGTCTTCTCTGTTGTTCAGTGTCCTTATCATTAAAAGAATAAATTAAGGGACTACTCTAACAATTAAGTGACATAATACATGGGAAATAGCTTGCACACTGCTTGACACATATTAAATGCTCAATAAATGGAGAGGTGATATTATTGAAAATTGTTGCCTGTTCTTCAGATTCCTAAAGCTTGTCAGTTCTACTACTTGCCACCCTGTGTTGGATTAAAACACTTCAGTTTTCTTGGTTTATAAATAGTCACATCTGTTTCTAACACTGGGCTTCAACAAGTCTACTGCCTTGAGGTTCTATAAGCAAATGGGAAGGGAAGAAGAGCAGGTGGCTGGTCCCATTGCATTAATTCTGGCTCTCTGTCAGAGTATGACCTCTTAAAAAAAGATTTAAAAATATTTGTAGGGATTCCTTTATTTTTGGAAGACTCCGAATTTTCTCAGAGTCTAGATTTAACAGCCACATTTATATATTCAATCTGTGCTCAGATCAGCCATCCACATGTAAACATACATTATTTTTATAGGACCTGGAGTGATATCTTAGATAATGTGCTTTCTTGCCAGGCCATGGTGATAGTTACTGTTTTTCTTTTCTTTTATTTATTTATTTTTTTTCAGGTTTACCACCCAAGACTCTGAATTTGGTGTAGGGAGAGCAGATAGGAGACTCTTGGCTCAAAGCAGTGGCTAACCATTAGTGAGTAATTATTGCCTGGAGCCTACCTGATAATTATGCCAAGCATTGCAGGATGGGGCATCTGCTAATGTTTGCCTGCAACAAAGTCAGAAAGCTGAAGTGGTCCATCAGAGACCAGAGAGGTGTGTTCAGTGTACATGTTATTTGCATACTTGGATGTCCTCACCTGCCTCCAACAGGGGATATTTATGAGCACAGCCCATCTCAGCTGTCTTCAGCCCCAGGCCCTGGTTTCCTGGAGAGATAGCCTTAAACTGGCGAGTAAGGGCCTCTGGGATTCTCCTGTGTGGTTTTCATCATGTACAGCCAGCCAGCCAATCAGAACCCTCTGCCCTGAGGTATCCTGGTTCAGAGCATGCTCGATTCTTCCAGGCACCTTAGCTTTGAAATCAGTGAAATCTCTGCATGATGACGAACGATTAAGCTGGAAACATTGCATTATTCCCAGCAACACTCTGGCTGAGAGAGGAAAGAATCACTGGTTGACTGTGGAGAAAGGTGATTTGCCACTGTGGAGAGGGAACAAAAGCTCTGAGAGTCTGGAAACGGAGTGTGTCAGTGTATTTTGAAGATGATGAGACCTCTGTGAGCAGAGTCCTGCTCTGGTCTTGTGGAGATGGTCTTTCCACAGCATAGCACATCATGGGGAGATTTGCCATTGCTTCTCTGTCCCCTAAAGGAAAAGGGGCACCTCATTGTTACACTGTTCCCCAAGGGTCCTTGTCACTGCCATCCTCTACTGTTCAGCCCATCTACAGAATGCAAAAGAGGGGCCAGATATTCTGTGCCATTGCTTGAGTGTGTGTCCTGATATTTTTGGGTTGAAAATAGTCATATATCTATATCTATATCTATCTCCAAATGGGTACCCTTGGGCAAAATTGAGAAGTAGTTGAATTTTGCCCCTAGTACTTGGGCATCTCCTCTCTATCTCTCTTTCTTTCTTTAGATAGGGCTTTTGGTGCTATACACTGTAGTGTGTATACCTGTGAGCTGGGAGCAAATAAGGGCTGAAATTCTGCTCGTGTTTTATTGGCCAAGGCTTGGTGTATCTCTTTGCTCAGGAAGGGTTGCCCTTTTCTTCCCCCAAGATGCCTTCTGTTTACCAACTTCTGTTTACCAAGTTCTGGCCAACCAGAGAGGACAGCACTCCCTAATTCTCAGTAAATAGCCATGTAGACCAGTGAGGACCCTGCTGTTTGCACCCTCTCCACTCTCTTCTGTTTAGCCTTGGGCCACAGAAAAACAGAGGTGATGGAGGAGGTACACTAAGGTGTAGGTTGTTGAAAGAGAAAGCATGATGCTTGACCCAAAGAAACCATGTTCCAATGGTGGACTTTCAGCATGTCAGTGGAGGGAGTAAGATGTGGACGGTGCAGGGGGGCTTTGCTAGAACCTCTCAAACCAGACAGGAAGGTCCTATGTGTGGTCATTCTCTAGGTGCCTGTGCTTCAGATTGAGCTCGGGGACAGCTGTCTCTGGCCCCTCTTTTGCATTTAATTTTCATGTACCCTGCCAGGAAGCTCTCCCCCTGGGCTGATGACTGTCACCCCTTGGCTTTTCTGATGGGTCTGGGGAACGGGGAGATCCTTCTGACTGTGTTATGAGCCTCCTGGGGGCAAAATACCATTCACAGTAATGTGGAAAATAGACTAAGGACTGCTGAGAGCTGCCTCCTGCCATGTCCCCACACTTCCTTTATGTGTATGCTCCCTGTCATTCCAGGAAATGCTGACCTCTGGGTGAGCAGGTTGCAGGCCACACCTGAGGCTGGCAGAAACATGTCTCAGGACGCATCTGCGAGGCTTCCAGATCATCCATGTGTGGATGCCGTGCAAGAGCTAGGCTTTCAGAGTGGCAGGTTTTCTGCCTTTGAGGTCCGCCCAGAGAGACTGGCTTTTCCAGCAACCAGAGTTAGGAGGAGCTTCAGGTTCATGGCATGGGAGCCCACAGCACCCCAGAATCCCGAGCCAAGCGTTCTAACTGCTAACAAGCCAATCCCCTGCCTCCTGGCAGAATCACTCCTAAGAGGGCTTGTGATGGGCAGTACTGGCCCCAAGACAACATTTTTTTTGAGTTTCTTTTATCCTAACACAACTTCCACTTCAACTAGCATCACTGAGCTGGTTTTGGGGTGAGGATCTCAGGCACCGAACTGATTTTATACAGAAGGGCATTTCTCCTGATATTAATCTTTAGGGAAGTGAAAGCCTACTTTTATTCTGTCCAGTGTTTTGTGGTCCAAAGCGGGTGTGTCTCCAGATGAAGGAAATGGAGTATCAATGCAATATGAGATCCAATGAGCAGCGGCTGAGGTAATCAGATACCACTTCAGCTGGAAAGCTCACACCTGCAGAAGGACTTTTTCTTCTCACCTTCCAGAGCCTTCTAGCTATGAGGTGTGCTACAGGACATTGGGAGCTGATGAAGAAGCGGGCTGCCCCATTCCCACTCCCAGGGCTGCCTGTAGAGAGTCCAGGCCCTTCACTTCCCAGTGCCTACCATCTTGGGGCAAAGGTACTTACAGCTACTGCTTGTGAACCAGAATTTTTGAAGGGGGTAAGACTAACAAAGAGCCCCAAACAAATAACTCCCACTGTGGCTTCTTTTTGACCAAGTGTTTGCTGAGAACTAAATCAACTCTCCTAAGTGTGTTCTTTCTCAGTATTTTAAATCAACGTCTAGGAGTCAGGGCTTTAGCACTGAGGTTCCGGGTAACTCTGCCAGCTGTGATCCTGGACACCATGGCTTTTCCTGCCTCAATTAATGTCTTCCTTGCTCATTATATTAACTCTCACCAGGAGCTTTCCTGTCAAAGGAAGGAGGCGGAGCGAGCACTTAGCTTTCCATCTACTGTCAACTTCGGCTGCATCTTGGCTGCATGTGCGGCATTGATTTTACATGTCCCTCCTCAGCAAACCTGCTAATAAGATTATTTTTCCCTCCTCTCCTTCCTCCCACCCCCTTCAACCTGGCCCCGACTCCTGGTCAGACCTTGATTACATGTCTCATTGATTCCATTCAGCTATTTATTAATACACTAATTAGTATGTTCATTTAAAGGAGAGTGACACCGCTTTTTAAAAATAGATGTACAGAGGTGTAGGTTAATGGAAATCTCTGTTTATTTAACATTGATGTCTGGTGTGAAGAGGATTAGTTTTGGATGTTAAAAGGACACAGGGGTTTTTCCGGGGCTTAAATCACTTTAGCTGACAGTCAGTAACACCCTTTGAAAGGTGACACCTAGAATCATGTTTCATTTTCCTTCAGTGATCATAGACACTCCAGTATTGGGGTGGGGAAACTAGAGGGCAACTGAGAGGGTACAGTACAGGGCTGGTGGTATTAAGTCTGTTGCAGACAGCTCTGATTGTGTATGGGGACTGGCTGGTCCTTACAGCCTCCAGCGAGGTGTACTCACTACTCTGGCTATAGGACCTGACTGGCATTTTGTAATGAAAGGTTTATGAATGGAAAAGCATTGCTTTTCTATTATAGCCTTGTTCTTTTTGTTCTTGAGTTGCTCACTATTAATCATGGCCAGTTAATTCTGTAACAAACCACCTCTGTTCAATATGGGTTAGTATGTGGGGGGATTTTGCTCCATGCAGTCATTCAGGAGCCCAGGTTCCTTTCATGTTGTGGCTCCACCATCCTGTTGAGGGCTTCTCAATTTCCCACTGGCTCTTCTGTATCTGGTCAAGAAAGAAAGGAAGAGAAAATGTGTGAAGAAAGCTGCTGAGTGCTCTGGGGACCTGGGTGTGCACCTAAGCTCTCTGTCTCCAAGTTCGGTGTGCTGGGACTGCACTTTGAGGGTTGGGGAATTGTCAGGAGGCTGCTGCTGTGGTCCAAGGGAGAAATGATGAGGACTAGGCGTGGGGTACTAAATGGAAGGGAAGGCAGAAGCCCAGAAGTGGGTCTTGGTGAGAATTAGATGAGGCAGCTGAGGGGCACAGAGGACTGAGTGGGTGCTTATGCTCTAGCAAAGGGAGAGAATGCAGGAAAAGGAACAGGTGTGGAAGAACTGATGGGGCCTGTTTTTGAGGAGCTGGGTTTGAAGTGTCTATGGGACAGCATGGAGATATACTGGGTGTGTGAGTGGCCAGGAGGTCAGGGGGAGACCAGGATTAAGGTCTGCACTGCAAATTGGATGACGGTCTATAGGTGCAGATGTGGTCATTGCAGCCCAATGGGGTGGGAAGACGATTAGGGTCATCAGCAGCAGAGGAGCTGGACTCTTCCTTTCCTCCTCCCACTGAGTCTTTCAGACAGAAGCCTTGAGGGAGAGGAGGATGGGGGAGGTTAATTGTGTATAGCAGACCTCGGTGCCTTGCAAATACAAAATAAAGTCATATTTTGGTTAAAACTCAAATTATAATGATTTTTTAAATTAGCTGAGCTGCACTCAGATCCTCTTTAAGTGTCTACTAATTGCCTCCTGCAGCTGAAGAAATGCTGACCCCTCCCTCTCATTGCTATTCTCCCTGTTATTCCAAGCCTGGAAGAAGTCCTTCCCCAGATTCCTTCCAGCACAAAGAGATCAGGCTGTATGTTTGAATATAACCTTTTTTGATGGGTCAAGGGCAATAAAGGAAATGCAGAGAGTAACTTAACACTTCTTCAAAAGGTAGCCGCTGTAGGTATCTCCAGGCTTAAACCTGTCCTCACTTGTGGGTACCTCATGCCCCACCCCTGGGCATCCTGCTCCCTAGAGGAAGGGCAGGCTCCCCACCATGCTGTGGGGTCGGGGGTACTCTGAGTTGCAATGAAGACCCACATTCCAGCCCTCATTGTCTTCCTAGGGAACGTTCACTTCCTTCAGGGTAAACCTTACCCTTGGGCAGCAGGTGGGGTATCACCCTAGCCTTAAGGCACCCACAGAGCAACCACAGCAGAACAAGGTTACAACCCCAAAGTCTGCGTTGGTGCTCCAAACCGCAACTGGATCCTGGGCTCAACCTCTACTTTCTTGTAAAGTGAGGATCTCACCCACCTGCGCTGTCTTCTTCTGCCTAATTTTTAAACTATAGCTCTACCTTTCTCTACCTAATGTTCAAACTGTGGTTTGAACTATAACTCGTCTGCCGGTCTACAAAAATAAGCTGAGCATTCTAAAGTCATTTTAAGAAGAAAATCCCAACCCCCATGCTGTTCCCCAAGCAAACAAACAAACAAACAAACAACTCACCCTAAGGAAATATTAAAGATATAGCAGTAACTTAACTCAAATAGCAATTGACATGACTGCTGAGGAATCCTGCCTGCATTTGATGTACTTCGCCATTTTCCAGAACACTAAGGAGGGTAATGACTCAGGCAAATGACCCTCCCAGAAGCAAGGAAATCTGCCCCCAGGAAGATTTTAGGATCTACTCACTTTTAAGGTTTTTCCTGCATTGATGGTTCCAGCTTTCAAAAATCTTGGGAGGGTCCAAATGTATCAGTGTCACCGGGGTTGGGACCCAGGATTTTTTTAAGTTCCGCAGGTGATTCTCATGAGTAGCCAAGTTTGGAATAATTTCCAGTGTCTGAACTAAGTGGTTCAGGTCCTACCAAGACACCTCAAAGGGTGTGAGTAGTTAATCAATAGTTTGCACGAGGGGAAATTAGGTTCCCTGGGATTCCTGTTTTCTTAGGTGGGATAATGATAGGGGTGTTTTCGGAAAAGGGTCCTGATCCAGACCCCAACAGAGGTTTCTTGGACCTCACACAAGAAAGAATTCAGGGCAAGTCCATAGAGTAAAGTGAAAGCAAGTTTATTAAGAAAGTAAAGGAATAAAAAAATGGCTACTCCATAGGCAGAGCAGTAGGATGAGTTGCTTGACCAAGTATACTTACAGTTATTTCTGGATGATATGCTAAACAAGGGGTGGATTATTCATGAGATTTCTGGAAAAGGGGCAGAGATTTCCTGGAACTGAGGGTTCCTCCCTTTTTTTAGACCATATAGGGAAACTTGTGGATGTTGCCATGGCATTTGTAAATTGTCATGGTGTTGGCGTGAGTGTCTTTTACCAGGATACTGTATTATAATTAGCATGTAACGAGCAGTGGGGATGACCGGAGGTCACTTTCATCACCATCTTGGTTTTGGTGAGTTTTGGCCAGCTTCTTCTCCGCATCCTGTTTTATCAGCAAGGTCTTTATGACCTGTATCTTGTGCCAACCCCTATCTCATCCTGTGATTAAGAATGCCTAACCTTCTGGGAATGTAGCCCAGTAGGACTCAGCCTCAGTTTACCCATCCCCTATTCAAGATGGAGTTGCTCTGGTTCAAACACCTCTGACAGGGGTACATTTTACTCTGCAAACTAAGAAATAACAGATTAAGGTTTAATAGCTACATTGGGTATTTATTGGAACTTTTAGGAGAAACCTTGATCTTGGTCTCGGATGAGAACACGCCTTACCTTGGGTCAGAGCACATTTCTCTTGGCCTGGGGCTAGGAACAGAGAACTCAGACTGCCTGGCAGCCTCTCTCACTGTTATCAGTGTTGTCTACCTCCAAGTCCCACTCCTGGGCTCTCTCCACCAAGCAAAAACCCCCAAATGCATACAAAATGGTAGGACATTTTTTAAAAAGCAAATAAATATCTACCTTACTTGCACTTGAAATTGCCCTAGGCTCATCTGCTTATCATAAAAATCCTTTCTCAGTCATCTTGCAATAAGAATTAAACTCTACTCTGTTGATTTGTGACAAGGGCTAGGGGAGTCTAGAACTCCACTTCCTACTACGGCAACTAAGTGCTGTTCAACAAGCAGGACTCTCCAAACCCCTCACCAACCCCACCGGATTTGGGATGTGGCATTCCTAGAAACTCTTTTGAGGCTTTCCAAAGCCAGGCTTTGTCTCTCTTCACTCTCTCCCCACTTGCAGCCCTGGAGTGAAGCCACCAATTCAAAGGACTCTGTGTGGCTGGGTGTTTTCTTCGGTTTCATGTTTTGTTTGACAGCATTAGATCTGCTCGTGTTCAGACTCCCCAGGGCCTGTGTGTGCGTCACTGAAGGCTTTCTGTCCTAATTTGGTCATAGTGGTCTTGGGATCTGTAGTTGTGGCTACAAAGAGAGGTGCTTTCTGCTTTCTTGCCATCCCCAGGGCTCTTTTGCAAGCTGCTGCATGAAGCTGAAATACAGAGCAGTCCAAAGAATAAAAATCTAGGCCACCAACAAACTCTCTTGTTGCCTCCACAGACCCTGATTCGATTCTCCCGGTAGGTATATTTGTGGGGTTCTGATGGCTTTGACCGCCTCCCTGTTTTCTCTGTGGTTCTGGTTTGCCTGGCTGTTGGAACGTCTGTCCTTTGATTCTTCTGCATAGTAGGCCAGAGTTGGAATCCCTGGTATAGTTCTGCACCCTACCAGGACATCCCAGGAGGAGCTCCAGACAGCTCCCAGCCTCTACTCTTGACTCCTACTACCCACTGTATCCTTACCCATGCCTGCATGCACTCAGGACCATTGTAGCAAAGAAATAGATGCAACCACATTGGCATGGAGGGGATGCTTGTTAAGTAACATACAAAGACCTAGAAACTTAAGCAGAGATGTAGGTGTGGGAAGGTTTAAGAAAGAACATACTGTAGGCTTCAAGGTAAAGACTCCGAAATCAGATTAAGGTTCAATTCACATCCCACCACTTTGTAGTTTGGGCAAGGTACTTAAATCTCCTTGAGACAGTGACTTCATCTGTAAGAGGGGGGTGACGATGCCTTCCTTACAGATTACGTGAGATGACGTGTGTGAAGTGGTCAGCATCAGTACTGGGCCCAGAGCAAGCATCATTGAAGAGCACAGCCTACTGTATCTTCCTTTTGAAAAGCATTTTTCACTTTAAATTCTCTCTGTGAACTGGAATCAGGGGAAATATCACCATGGAGCTAGCTTGCTGTAATTCAGTTTACTATTTCAAGAGAGGAAGTATTTAAAACATAGATGTATTTTTCAGGCCACTTGTAACAAATTAGCATCCTTTTGGGCTCCCTTTCCTGGAGTAGTGAAACCAGATGGGCCACTTTGGCATTTGACTTGCATATTTTCATTTTGTGAATCTCAGGGGTTGGACCCATGGTTCCTAAGCCTTGCTTGTCCTCAGATTCACCTGAGGAACTTTTGAAAGTTACAGATTCCCTGCCCTCCTTCCAGACTGATGTAACCAGAATCGACCAGGGTGTTAGGAGCAAGGGTGGGGATGGAGAACCTTCTCAAAAGAGGCTTAAGGTGGATCTGATAATCAATCAGTTTTGTCAGTCCAAAACAAGATCACTGTTCACTAGTGGGGCATTTGTTTCAAGCATTTCCATTAATGCTGTTTCTTCTCCCTCTGCTCTCCAGTGTACTATTAAAAAAGCTTAGCACTCAAGGGATCACCAGCACCTGCCCCCTTCTGTTCCTGAGTCTCAGTGAGTGTCTGGTTGTGAATTAATGGTGCCCACTGCTTTTGGCCACATGGATATATTAGATTCTGGAGATATGCTTACAAATGGCTTTCACCAGAGTTCTACTTTCTTTGGACTTAAAAAATTTGGTTGGTGCATTGGGATTTTTAGTCTCTCAGTTCCTACATCCCAACGGGGTAGCATATTGAACCACTAAGACTGTCAAAGCAAGAGGGAAGATGCAGACCATATGAAAGGGATCCCTAATACTTGTCCCTTCTTAGATGCTGCATTTTTTTGTGGTCCTGGAGGCATCTATTCCTGCATTTCCACATCCTAGCCCTTTTTCTGCTATGCTGCCATTGTTTTTCATTCTGAGGATTCGTTTTGGGAGTAGGTGAGCTACTATTCCTGAAGCTCTAGCTAGAGGCAAAGATCCCAAGTACTTGGGTGGTGGCCAGAACATCACAGAGGGGAACCAGATGTAGGTCAGGCTTGTCAAATGCACCCTTCTGTGCACCATCTGGGGTTGGTATTCAAGCCAGTCCCCTGTTGGACTCACTAGTGATGACCGTGGTTATCAAAGGTGACTGACAACTCAGCACTGGTCAGTTTTGGGAGTTGGTTTGCAACTGCGGGTCCCCTTCTTAGCCTTGAATGTGCACAGTTATCCTATCAGTCAGCAGGAATACACCCAGCCGCCTTCTGCAGGGTCCAGGCCCACAGGTGCCTGATGACTTTGTGGTGGATGATGTCAGTTGATCAGTCAAACCTCTCCCTACTCCAGCAACACTGAGTTTTTCTTAGCCTCCTCTATCCTATTACACTTCTTAACACCTTAGTTCCGAATTTTCTTAATCCTCACTTTTTTTTCCTTTCCTGCGAAAAACAAATGAAAGTCATCCGCTCACTGTTTTGCTTTCTTCTGGAATAAAGGCATTTGGAGAGGAAAAGTGAGCACATTTATAGGGAGGATTCTCTTTGGGGCTGTGTCATGAGAGAAAAACCTTGGGTCAACCCATTGCCCTGCCTTTGGGTGGCAAATTTGTAAGGATTATTTGACTAGAAAGGGATGCCTGGCTTGTTTTTCTCATCCCAGCTCTCTCAGTTCAATCATTCAACAAGTATTTATAGTGTGTTTTTATGAGCCAGGTGTTGTGCCAGGCGCTGGGGGTTCGGTGTGAGTGGCAAACACGGTCCTACCCACAGGGAGCCGAGAGTCTATCCCTGGGACGTTTTTGTTCAACCTCATTCTGCTTTGATAGGTTTCCCAGGCCTCTACCCAAACCTACATCCTGACTTACACTGGGATAAATTAAAGCTGCCCACAGGAGCATGTGAAGTAACTGCAGGAGGTAGGGTCCTTTTGAGAGAATTAGTAGGAGCTTTCTTGGGACAGACAATAGGAGCCCAGAGGACACTGGGGGAGGGGTGGTTATCCTCTTAAACTCCAGGTCTGAAGCGGGAAAGGAGTCTTGGGATAGACTAGGGAGAAAAAAATACATTTGCGTTTTGCAGATCTTATTACTTTGGTGTAGACAATAAGAAAGGCAAAAACAAACAGGTTGTGTGGTGAGCTTTGCCTGGTGTGGCTGTACTAGTCCCCTCTATTGTAGCACAGGTCCAGTTCAGATCAATGTCAAGATCAGTCATTTATTTATGAAATTAATATAGGCCCTTCCCCAAGTTACATTTTACTTTTAATTTATTTCATCTCCAAGATCTTTGCAGTGAAAGCGAAAGTTTTCTATTTTTATTTTTTACAGGTACCTACTTTTGATATTCACTCATATACATGGAAGGGAGGAAGAAATATATGTAGTACATGACAGACATCTAGGCCAAGAAAGCCATAGTTATTTAAAGGTTTACATTTCCACTCCATTCAGACCCTACCTAAAATCCTGGGAAGTTAACCCTAATGGGCACCTTTTCATTACTCAGTAGAACCAATAGTGAGAATCCTAGGAGCCCCCATGGATCACCTGTCACATAGTGACAGGGTGTGCCCCCCTCACCCTCTGCACACTTAAGTCTATTTCTGTGTGCTCCTTCTTTTCTATAGAACTTCCTGGCTTGTATTCCAATGCTCCAGGACCTCTATTACTAACAAGTGGCTCTGGGAGCTTTCTCCTTCCCCAAAACAAGAATTGTGCTGTCAGCCAATTTCACTTAGAGAATCTCTAATATCACAAAATGGGTTGCTCTCTGACTCTCCAAGAGGTTATCCCACCTGCCTGACTGTAGTGACACCATATCTAGATGTATTCCATGGTAGGTTCTCTATTCTCAAATGAAATCATCTCTCCTCTGGGAGGTTTTTGGGTTGGAGAGTGGCCACTGTCACTTACTTGAAACTGAGACCTTTACTTTGAGCTGTCTCGTGATTAAAGGAGGATGGGTGGGTTGTGGCTTAGCCCTCATAATCTCTTTCCCTTGTCTAAGCTACCCATGTTCAAAACCTCAATGTCATCTTTGATTCTTCTTTCTCTTTCAATCCCAGTCTCAATTAATGGGCAGATCATATCATCTAACTTTTCTCCCTCTGTCCTTCATCTGGTTTTCTTTCCATATTCTGATTTCTGTCCCATCTTCTAGTTGGTGTGCCTCACTCATGAAATAACCCTGGACTTCCCATCTTTCCCTGTCTTCCTAGTGTTGCTGCCAGCATAGCCCTAGCTCAGATAGTTTGCCTTCTTCTATGAAGTTTGATAAAAGGGGTCAACTCTCCTTCCTGATTTTGGTCTCATCCCCCTCTAATCAGTTTGGCATATAAGTGTCCGATTCATCTTCCTCAAGTATAGCTCCCCAGGAGAATTCCTTTGCTTGAGAATCTTCAATGGCTCCCCATAGCTTATCAAAGATCCTTCCTTTTTAGCCTAGCATTCAAGTTTATCCTTGTTTTGGAATTGGCCTGTTGTTTGGGTTTATCTTTTATTTCCTCCCAAAAGCAAATCCAATGTTCCAGTCAAATCAAATACCAGCTGGGAGATTTTTGCTTCTGGTAAAGGCAGACTAGCTAATTCAATTGACTGACCTTCCTACTGATAAAAATTCAGAAAGTGGAGAAGATATTTTCAAAAACAAGCTTGAAGACACACGAAAGCTAGTAAGGTGGTAAATATTGATAGGGCCACATTTTGGAAGAAGCTGGAAATCCAGAGGTTAACTAATCAGAGGAATTAGACTTTTGCTGGCTTCTAAAGAGGCAGCTGAGGTTCTAAGCATTGCATTTGACAGCATCAGGGCATTCGAGGACACAAGCTGGAGTTCAGGGCCTATTAAGCATGGGAACATTTTGGGTTGAAACTACAAGTAAACCAGCTTTTGCAAGTTGTGAAGTCAGGCTTTGAATCCCTTGAGTAGCTAAGAAAAATGACAGTTTCTGAAATGGGATTAATGTTACACTGTGTTGCAAGTCAGTTACCTGGTAGAAGCAAACAATACTACCTGGAGGAAGATACCTGATCTTAGTCATCATATTATTTCTACCAAATAAATCTTTGAATACAATGTCTAGCATGTAATCAAAGATAGGCTGGCACACAAGGAAATAAGTCAACATGACCAAGAACCAGCAGAAATACTAGATTCACAGGTTTCCTGGATAATTTCCAATGCAATTATCAGACCATGGATTTAAAATAACCGTGCTTACTATTTTCAAGTAGAAATAAGACAAGATTACAAGTTTTGGCAGCAAACTAGAAACTATAAAAATGACATAGTAGATTTCAAACAAGAACCAAAAAGAAATCCTGGAACTGAAAAAATACAACAACTGAAATTAACAGTTCAATGGAGATATTTTAAATAATTTAGAAATAGCCAAAGAGATAAATAATGAAGTAGGGCAGGGGGCAAATGAAATCATCCAAAATGAAGTATAATAAATACAGAAAACTTAGGTAAGAGACATCGAGGATACAGTGAGAATAGTCTTTATCTATTTAATTGGATTTCTACAAAGAAAGAAAAAAATGAAGAAGTATTATTTGAAGAGGTAATGGCTATGAATTTTCTAAAACAAGGAGAAAATATCAATACAGAGATTCAAGAAGATCTGTAAACTCCAAGCAGGATAAATAAGAAGAAATCTACATTCAGACCTGTCACAATACAAACATAGAAAATTGAAGACACATTGTAGTATTTGTTATTTCCTGAGCAAGTCTTTAATTTTCTTGCATCTGTACCTTGGTCTATACTATTTCCCCACCCCCTCATCTTCATCTGTCCAGATGTTACCCATTATTTACCAAGCTTTATCTGATAATCCTCCTGTCTTTACTTCCAACTGGATTTATAATTAAAATTATCAGTAAAAACTGAATGTCAACCATATTAATCCTACTTGTTTGACTACTGCTATCATTATTAAGTGCTTACTTAGTTCCAGGCATTGTCCTGGGCACCTGTCATATATTATTTCTTTTAATTCTCGTAAAACTCAGCAGAGATTATTACACAAGAAAACTCAGAGACCACCCACCTCTCCTCTGAACTTGTCTAGCATTTTACCTGTCATGTACCACCTATTTCATTTCTTTAAAAACGCTTCTTCTTCTAGACATGTATTCGATTTTCCTGGAAGCATTATAATTTGTATGTAAAGCCCATTTCATCTAGAGGAAGTGAGTAGCAACTGGTTTGGCTCATGCATAGTAGGTGTTCATTCGTTTGTTGAGTGAGTGTCTCACATGGCTTACCTGCCTTGTCCCTGAGATGCCTTAAATGCCTGCGGATCTGTTAAAGTCTGAGCAGATGCACCAATGGAAACTGAGCCCATCCCCACACCTTATCATCTCTGCCTGCCTTAGCGGCTCCCGTTCACATGTTAAATTGAAAGCAGCAACCCATGCTCTATTTAAAGTGTCCTCGAAAATGGTACTCAAGTGTGTAACACAGCTATTTCACTGACATGGGCAAGGTATTTATGGAGAAGTTGTTTTTCTTTTGGATTGGGGGCTTTATAACCAGAAGCCATTATATGACACCTACGTGGATGTCAAAAGGAAAACAACGAAAAAACCTCTACTAGTTACTTCCATCTCTATCAAGACATAATCTCCCTGGTTATTTTCTCTATCAAGCCGTCTCTCTTCCATCAGCATCCAAAGATCACAAAATACAACCTGGGACCAGTAAAGTTGAAGCAGGAATTGTCCAGAGCAGAAAGAATAATTGCGGTTTTCACCATTAGCATTCCAGCAGCACCGGCTATCTCTGGGTTTGTTCACCAGCTCAGCTTGACAGCTTAATGGTTTGCGGGGCAAGGAACATTTTAGCACAGTCAGTTGCTACTCTTATGGGGAGGAGGAAGCTGGTGAAAGCACTAGGTAGGAGTCTCTAGAGAAAGGGGCTATGTATGGGAAGAGAGGTGTTAAGTTAGGGGAAATGACCAACTTCATCCAAGCCACATTTCATCCAGTGCTTTGGGAAACCTGTGAATCGTGCATGCTTTTGTGTGCTGCTGTTACTTTTCTCCCCTCTGGTTCTCTGTCTGGCACTTTTTCCTTGGGCATCCTTTGAAATAAATCTTTATTGATTCTACTTATTAAATTTACTCCTGGCATTTTTGACAGCTAGGATTGTTAAGTTTCTGAACAGTACCAACATTCTCCTCTCATCCTTACCTCCCTCTCCCTTTCTGAGTAAAAATTAACAAATAGCACAAAGTTTTAAAGAACAGGCCACACTACACCTTCTGCTCTCTTGACCCAACATCCATTTCCTGTATGAGCTTTGGGGAAATTTGGGGAATTCCTATGAACACCGTGTTGGAAAATGTTTGCCTGGGCCCATGGAGCTGGAGATCTAGCGCAGGTTTGGTAAGGGGTGATCGAGCCAGGGCAATTGAAGCAATTGCATGTTAAATGAGATTTGAAGCAATTGCGTGTTAAATAAGACAATGAAGTGTCTCGAGTGAAAGCTGGTCCTCACAGCACCCACAGTAGGACTTGAGCAGGAAACGTGTCCCATGAGACTTCCAGCCCTCCACTGTAATTGTTGTGATTGTTTAGTGGATTCTGCAGGCAGAGACATGGTGCATGCTGTGGATAGCTCCGAAACTCTGGGGTGATCAGTGTTTCTCAGTGGAGACGCCACCGGCATTGTAAGTAGGATGCTTCTTCATTCTGCAGAGCCATCTTACACAGTGCAGGAGGAGCGTTCCTGACCCTCTGGATCCTAAAAGCCAAGAGCACTCAGTCAACCACAAAGCCTCCATACATTTCTAGATGCCCATGGGGAAGGGAAATGGCCCCATAGGATACCTTTTGCAAGTCAGAGAGAAGGAAGGGCATTGTTAACACCTTGCCTTCAGTTAACACTGTACCATTCTCTGGGGAATGGCCATTAAGATATCTTTGATAGCTGAGTGACCTTGAACAGTTCCTTTCAAAAACTCTCTAAGCCTTCACTGAGGTCCTTGATAGTTGCCTGGTGATCGTAGAACTCATCTCTTAGGTTTTTAGGAAGATCAATATTAGCAAATATTTATAAGTGCTTACAATTTGCTAAGCACATTATATGCAGGGTCTCATTTAATCTTTGTAACCAACAACCCTATGAAATAGGTTCCATCATCATTCCCGTTTAACACATGATGAAACTGATCCCACCTTAAGATGCAAAGACTTAAGTGTATTACTCAAGGTTGTGCAGCTAGCCAGACTATAACATAGGTCAGTGGCTTTTCAAACTTCAGTGTGCTCCAGAACCTCCTGGAGAGCTAGGAAAAATCAGATTGCCAGAACTCAGCTCCAGAATTTCTGATTTTGTAGGTCTGAAGTGAGCCTGAGATTTACATTTCTAATAAGTTCCCAGGTGTTGCTGCTCTGGGGACCAATTGCAACTTGAGAACCACTGACTGGAGCCCTCCGATTCATAACTGCCAGTAATTTGGAATGTACTGTGAGCTCTGGGAAGACAGGTGGAGGGTCTGTCCCTCTCCCCATGTACACACAGCACACTCATCACGGGATATTGTATGGCTCTACGTGGCCTTGGACAGGGCACAGTCTTTGTGGCAGGGACAGAGTCTCACTTGGGTTGTACTCCACTGTCAATCTCTTGAGACTCCCTGTGTCTCACAGCCCTGGGATGGAGATGCGGGGTCCTAATTAGGCACAAGTATGTCCTGGGGCCTTGTAGTAGGAGAGAGAAGAGCAAGGTGGGTGAGGGGGTGGCAGCAGTCACAGGGAAACAGGTGGGGGCTGGGAGGTTAAAAAGTCATAGAAGATGTGAGTTATTACAGAATCTGAAACCTGTATTCAGGAGCTTTAATTATTTCTACGTGTTTGTGTTTCCCGTGACTATCAGATTTTCATTCTCTGCTTTTCACAATGTCAACTTGGGCAAACAGGAGCCAGGGAAAGGGATTTTCTTTCCCTCATGCTTGGGGCAGGATGTTAGGGGAACAACGTCTCCCTCTGGTTGGTCATGATGGCCACAGCTGGAATCAAAGTGAGGGGAGTCCGTAGAGAATGGACAAGGGGTGGGGCAGCAGCCTACAGCGTCCTGGCTCTCTCGGCCTGGAGGTACTTCCAGTCGTAAAATGATACACACTGCTTGTCATGTGCAGGGGCAGATGCTAGGTACCTTATCATAGTTGTGAGGGAAGGATTCTACTTTTGAAATCCATTTTATAGATAAAGTAAGTCTGAGAGATTCAGAAATTTGAGAGGTTTACACAATGAGCAAATGACAGAGCCAGGCTTGGAGTCCAGGGCAGCCTTAGGTATAGCCGGCACCCTTAATGCTTTTGCAGTAATGCTCACTTACAATCTTGGTGCTTGCTCTGTCTGAATTCCTGACGCTGGGGATACTTCAGTTCCATTCACCTTGCCCGGAAGCAGGTATTCCCTTCCTGTGAAGCTGGCGATGCTCCAGGCTTCAGACTGCCTCTACCTAAGACCTTGCCGGTGAACTTGTGCTGATCATATAACCTCATGCGGCCTGAGTGTCCCCGCTTAGGGAGCACCAGGACTCCTTTCCTCGCTTGCTGGGCTGCTGCGTGGACACTGACATGTCTCTGTGCTCATGAGAGGAAGGTGGTACAGGTGCTTATGGAAGCAGGCAAAGGCTCCACTGCCACCCTGTGTCTGCAAGCCTGGTACACGTTTCTCCTCCATGTGGGTGGCGGCATTGGGAGGACTGGAGACAGGGAAGCAAGAGAGGACAGAGATTGTCTGATCCTTTTCTCGGAGGAATTGAAATGTGAGCAGGTTTGGGGTCAGGCAGGATCAGTGAAGCTCTGCATTTCACAGAGGAGTTGCTCTGTGCTGGGGGATTTTCCCCTCTGCTGGTTTGATAAATGATCCCAGGCTGGGTGTCCAGGCTGAGCATGCAGGTCGTCATGGCCCCCACTGCCCGTGCACTTCTCCATGAAATTGACAACAGAAGGTCATGGCTTGAAGAAGGGCTTGATCCAGATAAAGACTTTCTTTTTTTAAGAATTTCCCAGCTCCCATTCTTACCCAAGGCTTTGCTGTCATTGTGGATTTGACACCTCACTCTCAGAGGGCCTGGCTTCACTTCTCTCTTCCTGTCTGGCCTTCCTCACTCCCACTTCCGTGCAGCACAGTAGAGCATGTTGAGTAGATGCCTCCCACTCTCTTCGGGGTCTGGTCAGGCATACGTGCCTCAATCCCGAGACACCCTGCAGTTCTGCTTCTGGTGTTTGCCTCTAACTAGGGAATCCTAGCTAAAGCCCTTAAAGAGGGTCTTAACTTTTTTGAAATAGGACCTTGGGTGCTGAAAATGGCCCCTTCAGGGCAACGTATGGACTTAAAGGATTAAGGCTCCTTCCCAAGAGGCTACTTTCATTGTGTCAGGCCAAAAAAGAACCACAAAATCTTATCATTAGATTGTTAATTCCATCCAAAGTTTTCATTTGTTGAGTGCTTGGTAGGTGCCACACACAGCCAAGAGCTCATTTTAGGCATTGCTTGCTCCAACCTCCTGCCCTAGCGGGAAGTCTTGTGCACAGGAAAAGGGCACCTGGCTGCTGCCTGGATATGTCTGGGGTAGCTTGACCCATTGCCAGGCTGGCCTTATGGACGGTGAGGTCTCAGAGAGGATCAAGATCTCTGTCTTCTGACCTCCACTTGAAGGCCCTGCTTCTGCCCTTAGAAAGAAGCCAGAAAGAAAGCTCGCTCCTCCAGGCAGCAACCCCCAAGTGCAGTTTATACATAACCTGTCGCTTCAAGGCTTCCTGGACTTCTCTAGTTACTTGCTTCCTTGCCATCTTTTAAATCAGCTTAATGCCCCTGGGAGGAAGGTCAACTTAGCAACACTCCTTGGTAAGAAGCAGAGG
The DNA here is from genome assembly GCF_007565055.1 of Rhinopithecus roxellana. NCBI lineage: Eukaryota > Metazoa > Chordata > Mammalia > Primates > Cercopithecidae > Rhinopithecus > Rhinopithecus roxellana. The sequence continues at coordinate 60,743,667 of NC_044554.1, forward strand.
CTGACAGAGTGGAGACTCAGCAGTTCGTGCTCAAAATACCTGCTTTTCTTCAGAAATACTTTCCTCATGACTATCTCTTTCTGCCCTGACTTTTTGGAGTTGGGACTTTTGAGTTGTCAAAGTCAGCCACCTCTTTAGGACAGCATCTCCTCGCTTGGGGGTGGCGTATGAGTCGCTGCCACTGCCTTAGCTGCGGTACCAGGCAACTCCATGGCTGGCTCTAGGATTACAGCCTGCTGTCCTCTCTCGGCAGCTCCTTGTGGCTGGGTCCTCTGGGCTGATTTGCCCAAGGACTGGCTGCCTAATTAATCTCCAGGTGTCTGGAGCCCCGGTGGAGCAGCCTATATCTGGCAGGTTTACTCAGAGGAGAAGCTTGGCTGTGCCATGTGGGGGCCCTGCAGGGGCTGAAGGAAGCCTTGTTCAGAAGCCTCCTTCTCCTTTCTTCTGCACCACTGAAGTCCTCATTCTATTTGTTGAGACCTCGATGTGTCAGTGGGGTGCATGCAGAGGCGGAGGTAGATTTAGGGACGGGAATTTAGTCTTTGCCCTCTGTAATGCACAACTTCTCCCTTGGTCTGTTGCAAGAGTCAAGACTGGGATAAAAGGATAAAAATTAGTCACAGGTGGCCGGGCGCGGTGGCTCAAGCCTGTAATCCCAGCACTTTGGGAGGCCGAGACGGGCGGATCACGAGGTCAGGAGATCAAGACCATCCTGGCTAACACGGTGAAACCCCGTCTCTACTAAAAAATACAAAAAACTAGCCGGGCGTGGTGGCGGGCGCCTGTAGTCCCAGCTACTCGGGAGGCTAAGGCAGGAGAATGTCGTGAACCTGGGAGGCGGAGCTTGCAGTGAGCTGAGATCCGGCCACTGTACTCCAGCCTGGGTGACAGCGAGACTCCATCTCAAAAAAAAAAAAAAAAAAAAAAAAAAAAAAAAAAGAAAAAAAAAATTAGTCACAGGGAACAACAGGAAGACAAACTGAACTTACTAGGGAGAGCAATATAACACAGTAATGATGGCAATAATAACTGCAAACACAAATACAGCAGCTACTATGTGTACAGCACTGTTTGAAGCATTTACACTTATTAACTCATTTAATCTTCACAAAAGCCTCATGCAGTATATCCTATTATAACCCCATTTTACACACGAGGGCCTGAGGTTTGGAGAGTAACTCGTCCAAAGTCATAAGACAGAGGTAAGTTTTTCTCCAAGTTTGGCACGCCCGCTTGCTGTGGGAAGCAGAAGAGAGGTGGGGAGCAGAGTCTTGACTTTGAGTCTAGGCTGCAGCCTTTAAAATGATCTACTCTCTGTGAACCCCAGTTTTCCCCTCTGTCTCATGGTAATAAGACCTACCTTGTAGGGTTGTGGTGGGGATTAATGGAGATGATGGGGTCAAGTGTACAGCCCCGTGCCTGGCCTGTGGTAAGTTCTCCGTAATTAGCTCCTGTTGTGCGGGGAAGACACCTTGGTTTTTCAATCATTGGGAAAAGATCCTGCCTGTGTGGCCTGCAGAGGGGATCTTGGCCAAGGTATAAGGCATGAGTCTGGGAACAAAAGGACCGGGGTTCTATTCTCTTGGGGTCACACTTTCCTTTTGGTTTTCTTAGTGAATTGGTGGGACAGTGAGGTGTGGGGTATGGGGCGGCTGCCATTGAGGTACATGAGATGAATCAGGGTCGTGAATACCAAGGGACCCCTTTCCTTTGCTCTGGAGCCCCAACTCTGCAGCTGATACGAGGAAGAGGGTAGGATGGAAGATAAGCTCGTTGACCTCAGCCACAAAAGGCCATTACCAAGAGCTGGGTCTTGAGGTTCCTGAGTGTGGTCCCCGCTTGCTCTTCTCCCATGGAAACCCACCAACCAGACCACAGCCCATTCTCTGCCTCTGCAAGCCAGGAGAACCCTTAACAAAGTCAGGGAATGGCATTTGGTCTCTGATGTTTTTGGCATGTGCCTCCATCCTTTGGGCATTGTCTCTAAGTAAATCAGCACTCACTGGAAGGTTCATCATTAATGATGGTGAATATAAATCCAGATATCAGAATAGTCTTCTTCATAATTTTGATTTCTTTTTTCTTTGGAGATGGGTTGATTTCTGGTCCTGCAGCTTGTAATATGGACGATGAAGAGCTATACTAGGCCGTGAAGGATCACATCTTCATTTTCTTATTGATGACCAGTGCCTGCATTATTTATGTGTTACATTCTATCCATATTCTCCTGATAGGAAGCCCTTAAAGCCACTTGCCTACTTTTTAAAACACCGGATTATTGAAGTGAAATAATTCAGTAAATCATAAGTTTCCTGAATTGGCTCAGGTATACTGTCATATCTTGCTAAATACCGATGGCAGACTAAGGAATGAGGGCACCGTGTCAGCCTCAGTATCATGGCGCTGTCTGCTCTCAGACACCTACAGGACCCACGCCCCGCAACACACCAGCCCGGTCATGGCATCCATTCTCTATATCAAATATTAGTAGAGCTGTTATATTTTAGTCTTTTGAGATACAAATAGATTTAAATAGAAGTTCTAGTATTTTCTTTCCATAGCCCTTCTTTTGGAGACCACTAAAATAAAAGGCTTTGGGTGCCAGCCAACCCAGTGTTCGTCCCATTTGCTCCAACTTCTGACTGCTTTCAGGCTAGAGGCTCTTCGTGCCTCCTCACCCCATTCCGCCACTACTGAATCTGTGCACACACAACACTCGTGGGTAGGCCCCCGTGGATAGGGTCTCTGGAGCCAGGTTCTCAGTCTCTGCATCAGGCTTAGATATGTGGATGCGAGGGTAGGGAGGGCTAGGGTGGAAGGAACCTCAGGTCTCTCACTTGGCTCCTCTCACTTGGAAGTTGCTGCTATTTTGTGGGGCCTGCCACAGAGGGGAGAGGGTCTAATGGTGGAAGTAGTTAGTAGGGGCGGTGACCCTGAGGCTGGTGACTTGGGGAGACTTGGAGCAGAGTCAGGGAAGATCTGGAATTGCTGATTGGATTTCTCACCAGGTATCCCTGCTCCAGCCAAGTAGTCTTGTATCCTCTCCTTGTTGAAGCTGACCGGTTTTCTATTTCAGTGTGAGTTCCTGCTCCCTCCCCTCTCTACTACGACACACGCTCAAGCTGCGGCTTCCTCTTCACTGGTCTTTTCTTTCTTCCTCTTTACTGGCCTTTTCTTTTCTTCCTCTTTACTGGCCTTGGGAGTTCTCATAAAGCAGCCATTTTATTTCCCTTTCTTCAGCCTTCACTCAGTCACCAAGGAATGTCTCTGAATCTCATTGCCTTTGTTGCCTGATGACTTGTTAACATAATAATAATAATAATAATAATAATAATAATAATATCCTTATTCTGTCCTTTAGAGCAATCCCACAGGGGTCTGGTTCTGTGGGAAGTGGTCCCAAACCAGAGTTCTTGGTTCTTTTTCTTTTGTGTGTGTGTGTGTGTGTGTGTGTGTGTGTGTGTGTGTGTGTGTGTGTGACGGAGTCTTGCTCTGTCGCCCAGGCTGGAGTCCTGCGGCGGGATCTGGGCTCACTGCAAGCTCTGCCTTCTGGGTTCACACCATTCTCCTGCATCAGCCTCACAAGTAGCTGGGACTACAGGCACCAGCCACCATGCCTGGCTAATTTTTTTGTATTTTTAGTAGAGACAGGGTTTCACCATGTTAGCCAGGATGGTCTTGGTCTCCTGACCTCGTGATCCACCTTCCTTGGCCTCCCAAAGTGCTGGGATTACAGGCATAAGCCACCTGACCCGGCCTAGTTCTTGGTTCTAAGATGAGAGGATGAGGTGGCCTTGTTCAAGGAGGTGGGTTGGTGTGGGATGGGTGATGGCTCCAAGGTGGGCGGTGAAGGGAGGAAGGGCTGGGTGCTGGCAGCAGGCACAGAAGGGAGAGCAGAGCTTTCTGGTCCTGCAGCCTCTGTGCTCAAGAAGTGCAGCTTCCACTGATCAGAGCTCCCTGAGGTGGGCAGGGCAGCTGCAGCTTCTTAGACTAGCAGAGCAAAAGGAGAACAGAGGCCCAGAGCATCAAATAGAGAAAAATGGCTTTCCTGTGGAGCCAAGGTTTTTTGTTTTAAGTAAGCACAGGGGAGTCCTGATATGGACGAGAATCTTTGAATTATTGGAAGATGCTTGGGATGGAAAATTGGGCTTATGCTGGCCTCTGTGGATTCCAAGGAACCCTTTGAACAGGGGGGTGTCTGGAGACAAGTTGATTCTTTTCATGTTGGGGGTCTTGCACCTCTCCAATTCCTGAGTTTGTGTTCCACCCAAGGATTTGGCTACCTACGACAGGACCTCAGAGCGGCTCTAGGGGGAAATTTAAGGTGACACAGTGCTGATCATTTGTTCCTCCTACTTTGAGTGGGTGTTTACCCTGTGCTGAGTACTGTGCGTGAAACTGAAAATAAGAAATATATCTTCACCTTAATGGGGTTTCCTTAGCAGCAAAGGGAATACAGGTATAAACGTTATGGCAAGTGCAAAGTAGAACATGATAACGATAATGTACATACAGGTTCTATTATTCTGGAAATTAAGGGAAGGACAGAAATCCCTTTGGTTTGGAAGTTAGGAGGGATTTGTGGTGGTGGCACTCAGTTCCACTGATGTCCCTACTTATTCCTCATCACAACCTACAAGGAAGATCCTACTGTCCTCTCTGTTTTATGCTTAAGGAAACTGAGGCCTAGAGGGAATAAATAGTCTCAGGTCACATTTGTAAGTGTAGAGTTGGGGAAGGAAGGAGGAAAAAGGAATCTCAGGTAAAGGAAACAACTAGGTGAAGTTGTGACAACAGGAAAGCACAGGACATGCTTGGGCATTAGAGAGTAGTTCTGTTAGAGTGGAAACCATGAAGCCAGATGATGGAGGTCTTTGAATACAACATTAAGTCTGTCCCTCACTGTGTAGGCAATAGGGAGCCATTGAAGATTCTTGAGTAGGAGAGTGGCATGATCAGAGAAGACAAATGGTTTGGAAAGAGGAGAATCTGGAGCTGTATAGAACATTAGAGGTGATGGTAACAAAACACAGGATGGATAATGCATTGTGCACAGAGAATGGTATGAGGTCATATTTTTCAAACAAGGCAGGAAAGAAAATTTTCTTTCACTTGCATAAGAGGCAACTGATTTCATAAGAATAAGGAAGAAGTGACCCATATTCTAGTTCTTCCCATCTGCATCCACATGTTTGTAACTGGAAACTTCCTAGAAATGCAAACTCTCATATCCCACTCCAGACCTGTGGAACCTGTGTTTATGAAAGGCCACCAGGTGATTCTGAAGCATGGTCAGGTTTTAGATTCCACTGTGACAGAGTCCTGACCCCCAAATGAGGCTCTAGTTATTATCGTCCCATCCTTTTTCTGTCTTCTTACTGCATTTCTTTGGCACAAATGCCAGTTAGTTTTTTAGATCACTCTAATGCCAGTTTGTTGGAATGGGTAAAAATGTCTTTTATGTCTTCAGACCTGTGTTGGCTTTGAGGGAGGTTGTGCCAAGTTGGCACCTGGAAGCATCCGGATCACTGGAGGGATGGCTTTATGCTGTGAAAAAAGCTTTGGACTGAGGCTCTAGGCCCAGCCAATGACTAACCCCTTTTGTGGTTCTAGGATTTACAATGCCAGATTTTGAGTTACAGCATCTGTAAAATGTGGACAATAATGAGATTCTGTATATTAGTGATTCTCAGAGTGTCATCCCTGGGCTATGAGTGTTACCTGGAAACTCGTTAAGAATGCAAATTACTGAGCCCTGCTCAAGACCCACCAAATCAAGATGAGCTCCAGGTGAGAACCACTCCAGGTAAGAATCAACTCAGGTGATTCTGATGCACCGTTAAGTTAGAGAACCGCTGCTGTTTGTTGAGAATAACTGCTGCTTGTCATAGCACTCAAAAGTTCAGGCTCTTAACTGAACTAGATTTTGGCTCTATTACAGCGGTTCTAAAACTTGACCATGCTTCAGAATCACCTGGCAGTCTTATCTACACAGCTTCCATAGGTCTGGAGTGAGGTCTGAGAATCTGCATTTCTAGGAAGTTACCAGATGAGAAACATTATTCTATTACATACTAACTTTGTGGTCTTGGACAGATTTCCTGCTCTCCGTGACTCAGTTTCCTCATCTATAAAATAAAGATCATAATAGTGTCTACCTTATAGACTATTAAGATAAATAGAATAGTTAATTCATGTAGAGTTCTTAGTGCATGATAGCTTCATAAGCCTTTTTCTTGTTATTAATCTATAACATGTTTTACAAATACAGACAGTAATTGTGAGAGTTGGGTGGCAGAGGACTACAGTGTGTCTGTATTTAAAAATTCTTGTGGTGGTAGAGTACCTAAAACATAAAATTTTCCATTTTAACCATTTTAAGCGTAAAATTCAGTGGCATTAATTACACTCTTGATGTTGTGTAACTAACGTTGTCATCCATCTGCAGAACTTTGTCATCATCCCCAGCTGAAACTCTGTTGCCATGAATAACTCCCCATTCTCTTCTCCTCCCAGCTCTGGGTAACCAGTGTTCTCCTTTCTGTGTAGCAATTTGCCTGTTGTAGAGATTCAGATAAGTAGATTCTTACAATATTTGTCCTTTTATGGCTGGCTTATTTTACTTAGCATAGTATTTTTAAGGCTCATTCATTTGTAGCACATATCAAAACTTCATTCTTTATATGGCCAAATACTATTCCAGTGTGAGGATATATAACATTTCGTTTATTCTTTCGTCTGCTGATAGACACTTGGGTTGTTTCTATCTTTTAACTCTTGAACGTTGTCTGCAATGAACATTGTTGTGCAAATACCTGTTTGAATTTCTGTTTTGGAATATACCTAGGAGTGGAATTGCTGGATCATGTAGTAATTCTGTTTAGCTTTTTGAGAAATCACCAAATAGTTTTCCACAGTAGCTGAATAAACCATTTTACACTTTGACTGGCAATATCCAACAGTTCCTATTTCTCCACATCTTCACCAATACTTGTTACCTTAGAGTTTCTTGATTACAGCCATTCTAGTGGATGTGAAATTGTATTTTGTTGTAGTTTTGGTTTGCATTTCCCTAATGGCTAATGAAATGCATATTGGCCATTTATATATCTTCTTTAGAGAAATGTGTCTTTAAGTCATTTGCTCATTTTCAACCTGGTTTATCTATTTGTTGTTGAGTTGTAGAAATTCTTTATGTATTCTAGATATTAGACTCTTATCAGATAGTTGATTTGCAAATATGCTATCCCTTTATGTTTGTTGCCATTTGGGTCTATTTTTAAATACAATTTTGTTGAGATATAATTGCTATTCCATAAACTGCATGTTTAGACATTTGAGCGAGTTTTGACCTGTGAAGCCATCACTATAATCAAGGTAATGGGCATATCCATCACCCCAGAAGTTTCCTCATGGCCCTTGGGTAGTCCTTCCTCCTGCGCTTCCTCTCTATGTCTATTAATAATAATGATCTAAATACCCTGGAATTGACACAGAAGCATGATGAGAAGATTCCCAGTCTGGGGCTTCGGAGATCAGACCCTGAGTGCCCTGACTTTCTTGCCAACAGATGCGTGATTTTGAACCCTGGGCCTGCTTCCTCATCTGCACGTGACAGGGTTTGGCTATCAGTGGTTCTCATCCACTCTGGCTGCATATAAGAATACCCATTTGGGAAGCTTTTAAAAAATATTGATGTCTGCCCTAGACCTTTTAGACCAGAGTTTCTGGGGGTGGGATGCTGAAATCTGTGTTTTTAAAAAAGCTCTCCCAGTGAATCCAATGCATAGTAAGTTGAGAAGATTTCCAACACAGCCTTCACATCCCAAATTCCATGATTTCTATAACACCTTGTATTTTTCATACTGATTTAATTTTATTCTTTCAAAAACACCACGAGGTGGGTAAGAAAGATGTAGCTCATTTAAAGACATGAAAGTAAGTATGCAGAGTAGGGAGGATTTGAGGAGATGTGAGGTAGAGTGGGGATGAGAAGGTAGCAGGTGTTTTCTGCTATTTCTGTTATTCCTTTTGATTGCTGTTAAGCAAGATGACACCAACCTGCATTGGAAGACAGCCAGTGGCTGCCAGGTAGGGCCTTCTGGGGTGCGGTTATTATGGACTGGGGCTGGCTTTGCTGGTGTGTGCACAGATTCTCAGGACTAACTCATTCTAGTCCCAAGGATATTGATATTTAAGATAAAATACCATCTTATTCATTGCTGGTGAATGGCCGTTGCTGTCCTAGACACCCTTCATAGTCTTCATGGTAGCAAGGGATCATCAGCGAGCACAGCTGTAGCCTGAGGGATTAGTGGGTGAGTCAGTGAGATGCTTTCACCTTGGGTAGGACCCAGTGATGGTGTGAACCATAAGTGAACGGTGGCCTCACACAAGAAGACCCAGGTTGGGCAGTTCCAAGATTGGTCATTCAGCAGCTCCCCTGCATCATCCTACTCATGGCACTTCCCTTCTCTCTGTTCAGCCATTGCAGGCACATCATTGGTGCCTCCCTCATGGGCACAAGAAGTCTGCCACAGTTCCAGGCATTGTAAGCAGGTGGACAAGTAAGAGAGGTGCTCCCTCACATGTGTCTCTTTTAAAGAGCAATAAAATTACATTCCTGATTCCCCTGGCAGGCTTCCCATTCCATCCCATTCTTCAGGCTTGGGTGGCATGGCTGTTCCTAAACCCATCACTGGCAGGGGAAAGGAGACCCGCATGATTGGCTTAATCCAATCACGACTGTTGGTTGGGGCTGGGAATCATTGGCTTATTCCAATCATGGCTGCCCGCTTCTGGGGTGCAGCCCTGTGTGGAGGGTGAACTCCTGAATACAGTTGAAATATTCCAGTAAGAAAGATACATTGGTGGGTTGGCTGCTCCTTGGGGGAGCATGGGTTGGGACCAGGAGGCTGGGTGTTCTTGAGAACAATGTCATCTGCACCGTGGAGAAGCCTTGTGTCCAACTGCTGCCCCTCCTGGGAGTTCACCTTCCTGGTGAGTCAACCACAGCTCTCTCTCCCTGGCTGGCATGAGATTAAGAACCAAGTGCTCATGCTGTTTACTCTGTTCTCTGAGCCGACCACCCCGAGTTGGTTAATAGCTTCTTTATTTGAGCTGTTTAGATTATAGCCTTCTTAAGTTATATTCTTGTCCTGGGGAAGAAACCTTGTCGCCCTGATTGGGCTTCACTTCCCTGCTCTTTCAGTGGAGACCTGGGGACACCTTGCCCTTGTAAGGTGGTTTCTGCAGGTATCTGGTGCTTCCATGCGGATGTCTTGATTGTTACTAAATTAACTCTCAGAAGGTCACCTTATCTCCTTGTTCCAGGGGCTCTGTTCTCTTGCCTCTGTGTGCAGGCTCTATCAGTTACCTCTCAGGGCTGTTGGAAGATGCTCTTCAGATTGGATCAGGTGGGCACGTGCCTGGAGGTTGAGTCTGGCATGTGGGCAGTATGCTGGCAGGTAGCACGGGGAGTCGGTCTGGGCAAATACAAATATGACTGTAATGCAGTTGGGTGTCAATTCAGCTGGGAATACAGGTTATTGGTCCATTGCCTCATCGATTTTTGCAGGCTGAGTCTTTGCCTCATTGATTTTTCACTTTGGACTGAATCTTGTTCGTCCGTCCACTAGAGATTGCTTCATTTCTTTCCAATCCTTTTTTTTTTTTTTTTTTTTTTTGAGTCTGTTTCACACTGTGCTGCCCTTACTCACTGTAGGTTCCTAGGAAAATCTCTGTGATGTGGAGAAAGGCATTTAGCCTCTTTAAGCTTCACTTTCCTCATCTGCTCAATGGGGATGGTAATTCCTGCCTAAAATGCCTATAAGCTTTGAAGGCAGTTGGGTACCTGGGAGAGTAGCTCCTGAGAGGTGGATGGCAAGATTTGCTCAGTGAGGGAATTCTTACCTTGCTGAGCAAAATAAAACTCAGACTCTAACCTTGGCAATGGAGGAAGAACCTCTACTTGAGGAGGTGCTGAGGTCCTGCAGCCTCAGCTCTTGTCTAAAGATTTCAATTTCTCTGCCAGTAACTGCAGCTTTGGCCACGTTGGGTCCAGAGAATGGAATGCTTCTTCCCAATAATCTACATCCTAAGTTGGGATTTACAACTGTCCATTAATTTCTAAGAGCATGGCTAACATAAGGCTGGACATTTAACAGATTTTATCCGGGGCCTGGGGGTGATAAAAGTGAAATAAATAGAGAGAGTTACCATAACAAGTCAATGGGCTTTCCAAGTTATGGTTTATTTTGCTTCATCGGTGTCTCTTGTAGAGTGGCCCTGTTTAATACCCATTGTGCCACCATGGGGGCAGGGTCTGTCTTTGACCACTAGCCAGACCCTCAAGACCCCTTAGAGTTTAGGCATGAAGACTATGCACCAGAGAGGGATGGGAGGTCCCTGTCCTACCTGTGAAGGTGTGCCATCAGTCCTAGTGACCTCTTTGGGAGCCACCTGGATGACTGCCACCATAAATGTTCACCTCCTTCTTGAGAAGCCATGTCCAACCCTCAGAAGCATAGCCTTACCCTATAGGGCAGGACAGAAGAGTCATTATCCCCAAATAAAACAGCAGGCCCAACAGGGGTTCCAGGAGTATGTGCACTACAGGCAGCAAGGAAGTGAGCCATTCAGGCAGGGCACCTTAGAAGTCGAATCAGCAATTTGGGTGTGAGGATTGGTGGGGCCTTTGAATCTGGGAATGAGCTAGGAGTTGATGAAACAGAAACCTACACTTTGTTCAGATAGACTTATTTTATCCTTCCTCCTTTCTCTACATTTGTTTTTCTGTCAGATTTCTTATAATCAGAGAAAATTGTGGCCTCTCTCATCTGTGCTAAGAGGATCAGGAGAAGGCAGTTGTCACAGGCAGGCAGGCATCTGCCAGGAGATTAATGGGAGGGCTGCTGTGTCTCCATGGGGCCATGGTGATGGAGGATGCAATGTGTTACATGCATGAGCCTTCAGTGGGAAGGGAAGATCAAGGAATGCAGTCTATACCAGTCGCTCTCGTTGCTTCTCCTCACCTAGAGATTTGCCTTCCAGACCTAAATCTTGAGAGCTTGGGTTTTTGTTTCAATAAGTGAAGCAAATTGCTTTAAGTTTCTCAATTTGCTTGACAGGGTTTTTATAAAGACTCAGTGAGACAGTAGATGTGAAAGTCCTTTGAGGAATGGAAACCAACATGCCAGTATTTCCCAAGGTGTGTACCATGGAACAGTGTTCCCAGAGGTCATAATAGGGATTCAGCAAGAAAAGCTTCCTTGGTCAAACAAGTTTGAGAAACCCTGGTTCACAAACCTTCCATGGGTTTGCTTATCAAAGCACCACCTCTCAGGACTTTTAGTGAACTGACATGCATCATGGCTCCCCAGGAGGGTGATGCAGTGTTGCCCATACTTGCTTAATAGGGGACCTTTTCAGGGCAGAGCCTTGGGAGGGACTGGTGTTCTTCTCAGTGCTACATTATTATAATCCTGTGGGTCTGAAGATGCAGGTTGGTGAAAGGGACATGTTTTCACCCAATAAGGCTTGACAGACATTTGTTCACACGTTTTCTCTAGGTCTTCCCTTTCTCATCTGTGTCCATGAACTGGCAACTATAAACAGGAGTTACTTAAAACCCAGAAGTGTCTGATGCCCCCGCAAAATGGATCTTTATTAAAAAGCATCTTACGGCCGGGCGCGGTGGCTCAAGCCTGTAATCCCAGCACTTTGGGAGGCCGAGACGGGCGGATCACGAGGTCAGGAGATCGAGACCATCCTGGCTAACATGGTGAAACCCTGTCTCTACTAAAAATACAGAAAACTAGCCGGGCGAGGTGGCGGGCGCCTGTAGTCCCAGCTACTCAGGAGGCTGAGGCAGGAGAATGGCGTGAACCCGGGAGGCGGAGCTTGCAGTGAGCTGAGATTGCGCCACTGTACTCCAGTCTGGGCGACAGAGCAAGACTCCGCCTCAAAAAAAAAAAAAAAAAAAAAAAAAAAAAAAAAAAAAAGCATCTTACATGCCTGTAATCCCAGCATTTTGTGAGACTGAGGTGGGAGGATTGTTGGAGTCCAGGAATTCGAGACCAGCCTGGGCAGCATATTGAGACTCAACTCTACAAAAATTTAAAAATTTAGCCAGGTGTAGCAGCCTGTGCCTGTTGTCCCAGCTACCCAGAAGGCTGAGGTGGGAAGATTGTCTGAGCCCAAGAGTTAGAGGCTGCCGTGAGCTGTGATTATGCCACTGCACTCCAGCCTTGGTGACAGTGAGACCGTGTCTCTCAAAAACAAAAACAAAAAAACACCTTGTTGTCTACATGTTACCACATGAATGAACCTTGAGGACATTATGCTAGGTGAAAGCAGCTGGACACAAAGGAAAAAGACTGCATGATCCCACTCATATGAGGTACATAGGATAGTTAAATTCATAGACATAGAAAGTAGAATGGAGGTTGCCAGGGGCGGGGGGTGAGGGCATGGGGAGTTGGTGTTTGATGCGTACAGGGTTTCAGTTTGGGAAGGTGAAATGGCTCTGGATGGCAGCGATGGTTGCATCATGACATGGATATACTTAACGCCACTGAACTGTATGCTTAAAAATTGTGAAAATTGTAACTTTTATGTAATGTGTATTTTATCATGAGTTTTAAACATGTTAATATGTTTTTTTTAAAATAATCTTGCCCTTAGTCTGAGTTACTTTGATTTCAGCCTAATTTCCTTGAAACTGGCCTTTAGCCCTTCACTGGTTTATGTAACAGAGTACCCAGGACACTCTTTATGACTTGAGAGAAGAGAGGGCTCCTTGCTAAGAGGTATATGATCAATGCTGTTTCCCCTTTTCATTTTCAATCCTTTAATGTTATTAACTTTGGTTGGGAACTGATGAAGTTTATAAAGTAGTCTGTACTGCATAAGCATCTGTAATTTCCCTTTGGTAAAATGAAAGTTTTGCAGTGGTAGTTCTTCCTTCACAAAAAATAAGCATCAAATTATAGGTTCCTAGGTAAAATACTTTCATTGACATCTCCTTCTTCCAGCCAAGGACCTTTGGTACAATCTCTGCATCTACCCAGGGCCCATCCCAGTTACAAGGTCCCCATCTCTATGGGGCTTTTTGCAGGATTAGGTTGGTATCGTAGCCTCACTTCATTGTAATTATTGAGAATCAGCTTCTCATCCAGAGAATGAGGATGACATTAGCATCTTCCTGGGAGTATTTACATGAGATGCCTTCTGCAGAACACACAGTGTGGTTCTCTGTGAGTCACCTCCCTTGATTGTTCTCTTGAGCATCAACCTGGGCCGGGTGGGCCCTCTGGACAACCTCACCCTTGACTTCCTAAAAAGAACTCTTGCCTTCTCTGCTCCCCTGCCTGATTTCCCTGTATCAGTTAAGTGGTACCAGCACCCACCCAGACCCTCAATCCAGAAATCAAGGAGGTGTGACTAAGTGCCTCTCTTCCACCCCCCTCGTTTCCATCATCACCAGCAACCCCTGCTGGTGCAACCAGTCTTGTTTAATGACACTGTCACCTGAGTCAGGGCTGCTGTCTCTCCTCAGTGAACTCCTCTTGCACCCAAAAACCGTTCTCCAGACAGCAGCCAGACTGAGCTTGCAAGCCATAGACCCTGACTATGTCATTCCCTTGCTTAGAAGTTTTTCACGGCTTTTCTGCCATTTGGAATATACCCTCCAGCATCCGCTGTCTGTCTTCTCTCCCACCCCATCACCCATCCTTCCATGCTCATCTGGGCCTTCCAGCCCCTCGGCCTTCTGCCTTTTCCGTGCGAAGTCTGCTTCAGTGTCTTTGCATTTACATTTCCTTTGGCCTGGAAAGCTCCTCTCCCAAATCTTTGCATGACTGGCTCCCCCTGACCATTCAGTCCCCCTGCAAGCGTCACCTCAGAGATATCAACCGTGGCTATTCCAACTACAGAAGCCAGGGTTGGTCTCTCTGAGGTCATGCTTGCAACAGTTATCTTGTAGCAAATGACTTTGCTTCTTTTTTGTTTTAGGTTTTGACACTATCTGAAAATAGTTATTTTTCTTGTTTATTGTGTTTCCTCACTGTTGAATGTAAACTCCATGAGACCACAAACTTTGTTGTCTTACTCATTGCTGTACCCCCAGAATGCAGGTTCCCGGTGTGGAGTCTAGGGAGCTGAATAAGTGTTGGTGAATGAATGCATGAAGACATGGGCCATCTTCCCTGCCTGCTGGTTAGCTTCCTCAGACTAGCACTTGGCCCTTGAGAGCTTGCCCAATGGTGCCACCTCCTTGAGCTCCATGGTGCATAAGTTTTCAAGGCCTACCAAGGTGACAGGCCAGAACAGGTTAGAAGGCTTTTCTCTCTTCCCAGTTAACATCTGTGCATTTATCATGGGCCTTCTAGACCAATTTCCCTTCCCACTTTTGCTATACAATCCCCAGTGATGACTCTGGTGAGTGACTTTGGGGTTTGTTTATTTATTTGTTTTGAGAAAGAGTCTCCCTCTGCCACCCAGGCTGGAGTGCAGTGGCACGATCTCAGCTCGCTGCAACCTCTGCCTCCTGGGCACAAGTGATCTTCCTGCCTTAACCTCCTGAGTAGCTGGAGCTGCAGGTATGTGCCACCATGCCTGGCTAATTTTTGTATTTTTTGTAAAGATGGGGTTTCACCAGATTGCCCAGGCTAATCTCGAACTCCCAGGCTCAAGCAGTTTGCCTGCCTCAGCCTCCTAAAGTATTGGGATTACAGGCGTGAGCCACCACGCCCAGCCAACTTTGGAGTTTATTAGGAAAGTATCAGAGCAACAGAAGACCTGAGGTGTAGACAGAGGAAAGGTATGACTTTGGGCAAGTTAATGAGATTCTGTGACACCCAAAGTCACGCCTCAGCAATAATCCTAATGGGTTGGGTTGGGATGGTCATGTATGTTTGAAGCCATGAGTGGTTTATTGCCTATGAAGGAGCTTAGAGAAGGCAAAGTGTTCCACCAATGAGAGGTGGTGATGGTTGTGTTGATGATGGAGTTTCAGGTGGCGTAAGAGGAGGAGGGCAGTGGGAGCTGGCAGGTGTTGTCCCCTCTGCATGGAGCATGCTGTGTTTCTGTCCATGGAAATGATCCACAGAGTGGATTCAGAAGAGCTACTGAGTCTACTGAAAGGCCTCCTGGGTCTTGCAGTGGATCTGACCCTTTATCACACCTCAGTCCACCTCATGGCCTCTCTTTCCCCATGGACACACAGCAGGTCCTGAAAGGGGGATGTCAGCAGCATCCAACATGAATCCCTCCTCTGCCTGGCCCTGCCCTGGGCCCTCCACCAACATGCTTCTTTCTGTATTCCTGTCACCTGAAAAAGGAAGAGGGCATGACCAAGTCATAGGGATGCCATGGGAGAGAACCTGTTATGTCAGGAGTATTGGTGAGAGGGCCTGGTGTTGATTTCAGGGGTAGAGGTTGGCTTGTTGAGGACACATCTACTTTACAGTCACGGGTACCTGAGAGGATGGCGTCCCCGGTGCTTCACCCGTCTGTGCCCAGCTTTGTGAAGTTGGGGAGGAAAGGGATGAGACTTCCTGCTCCTTGCCCATGTGTTGCTGGCACAAACACAGAGTTAGGGTGAGGTTTCATCACAGTGCAGGGGTGAGGGGAAAATGAGCTGGGAGATGGGGGTGTGTTAGTTAATTTGGAATCATTGCCAGAAACTGCACATCTCCTTGGCCATTTGACTCACAGGTGTGTGCCCAGTGGGAGAGGCAGGATGACTCGGAGACTGGGACCCAGAGCCTTAAAGCACGTGTTAATTCTTGGGAGTAAGGAATGAGTGGGCCCAAAACAACCTCTTTACGATGTATGACATGTTCTTCTGGCATGTACAGTATATATTACACTTGTTACTTGATCAATACTAAATATTTCTTAAATTTAGTGTTGTCATAGTGATAGAGATTATTTCCAAACTTTATGCCCTAAAATCCTCTATTCTGCTACCCCCTTACATATTCTCAGGTAGTCGTGCCTGACTCCAAAACTTTGTTGCAGTCATTCTGAATTTTTTTTTTTTTTTTTTTTTGAGGAGCAAATATAGCTCTGTTCAGCTTCCGGCTGCAGCGGAGATTTCTGCCAAGATTTTCGGCACACAGCTGAAATATGTTTTGTATTTTATGAGCTTTGGCTCATCGTGGAATTAAATAGCACTAATTACATGAATATAGACCAGCAAGGGAGACAACTGTTCACTTCCTGATTTTCCAGGGAATTGAGAAAGAAGAGAGGGGGTACAGGGACAAGAGGGGCCTGGAGTGAGGCGCTCCCACTAGATGTTGGTGACAACAGAAGCACTGTCATTTGGCTGAGTGAGCTCCAAATAGCATGCTCCCCCGCAGTGCCAACGTTTGGTGGGATTATGGGCTTCCTCAAGTGAAGACTCTGTGGGGCTAGAAGGTAGGTGGCTGAGCTGTTGGGGAGGCTGTGACAGGGGCTGGTGGGGGTGGCCAGGCCTTTTAGGAGTGGAGGGGTGGCTGGAGAGTTGCTGAGTCTCAAGGATCTGAGTGTATGGACTCTCGACTTGGTTTTTCCAGAACTTTGCGTGTATTATTATCATTTCTAAACCCACTGACTGTTTTTACAGTTAGAAAAGTTTAGCTAGAGATTCCACACCAGTCTGCGGAAGGGAATATTTCCATTTCTTTTTCTTACTTGCTAAGGGTAGGAAATGAAATGGGTCAGATTATGCTGGCAGAGTCAACCTGTCGAGGGGTCTAAATTAAGCCCTTGGGTGGGCGGGGGAGTTTCAATGCTTGGAAGCCTCCTGCTGGCCTCCTGCTGTGGACTGAGGTCCTCAGAGGCCGGAAGAAGCAAAGGCCCTTCCTGGAAAGATCAACTTGCTTGTCAGGCTCAGTGAAATGGACCAACACCTGAGCTGTTAAGAATGTGCTTGGTCCTTTTTATCTGAGGGAGAAAATAGACTCCAAAGCATGTGACTTATGTCCACTTAACAGATGAGTACCCAGAGTTCTCTGAGGGCAGGCTGTGGAATTCAACCCTGGCAGGCGCTCCTGAGGCTCCCCACAACCTAGATTCAGGCAGCTAAAAAGGCAACTTAAGCAAAGATGCAAAGAGTCTTTGGAGAGAAACTTCAGCACCAGCTTTTTGTCTCCCAGTGAACACCACCCCCGGATGTTGTAATCATCACATCACGTGGCTCTGCCCTGCACCTCCACAAAGGCCGTTTGTGGAAACTTCCCAGTCTCAATGATGGCCTGTGTTCTGTGAAGCCACAACATTTCACTCTCACTTCTGGATTTAGCACAAGAAGAAACTGGGTGATCTCTCTTCCCCGTCCTATTTCCAGAAACACCATTTTATAGATGGGGAAACTGAGGCAACAAGAAAGAAGGGCTGTCACTTAGCAGGACGTGTCTGGTTAGAATGACCATTCCTGATGCCTATAGTATCCTCGGCCATGGCGATTCTGAGAGGAGGCTTTTATGGGTGACACTGGCTGGTGCATGACTGGCTGTGAGCTAAGAACGTCCCACTTCTTCCCTTGACCATGAAAGGAGAGCAAGGAGCTCATTTGGGTGAAGACCACTGAATGTGGTTTTGCCTACTGGGGCCAGGCCAGAGCAGCTGGAGAGGCTACAGGGAGTGTAGGTTAGAGTGGCAGGCAGGGATGCAGTGAGCCTCCTGTCCTGATGAAAATGTCAGCTGGGCAAGCCTCAGGCCACATGCATGAAACAGGGATTCCTGGAGAGGTGACTATCCCCAGCCTGTGGTGACCCCCAAGCCCCTTTTCTGTGGCCACAATGTCCACCCAGGTCTTGAGGCAGCAGAAGTGACAGCAAGTCTCCCTTTGCTGCAGCTTAGCAACTTTCCATGGTGTCCCCCCATTTCTGTGCACTCAGAGGCCAGTGGATCCCTTTGGAGACCAGGAGACAGCACCCGTGGACAGACCCTGGATAGAGTGTTCCTCATGGGCTGGGTAGGAGACAGTGATCACATAGGTGCCAGGCTGTGCCATTTTGTAGAGCAGGTCTTGACACCAACTCCAGCTGGGGCATCTGACTCCAAATTCCTGGCTGGACTGTTTCTTTAAGTGAGATGCTGGAAAGAAGTTGAGGATTCTATCCTCCCCAAGTCAGGATCCTATTGAGAGTGCTGTGTTTTTAAAGTCTCGCTGCCACACTTGGAGTAAAGAAAGCCATTGCCTAGCGACTCCCCCACCCCGAGGCACAGTGCCTGGAATCTCAAGGCGATCTCCACGAGATAATGGAGAGTTTCACTTGGGGCTGCCTGAGCCTCGGCTAGAGCTCCTGCTCGACTCTGCTGGGAACGGCAGACTTGGCCAGGGAGATGTGGTTTTGTACCCTGAGGGAACACCCTCCAGGCCAAGGACAAGGAGTTCTGGGGGGAGGGAAAGGAAGGAGGGCATGGAAACCATGGATAAACGCCTCAGAGTTCCAGCTGGGACCTGATCTCTGAATGGAGAGGCTCACAGGCTCAGCCTCCTGCAGAGGCTTCTTCCAGGCTGGGTCCAAAGGCTCTGTCCATGGTAATCACATCTCCTCAGCCCCTTTTAATAAACTAGGAAGTAAGGATGAAGGGAGCCCTGCGTAACTGAGCTTGGTGCTGGATTTCCCCGGGACCGGGCTTGTTGCCTGGCGGCGCCAAGACTCTACATCAGTGCCTGGCCCTCTATCGCTCCCTCTTCCCCATCTTTTATACTTTTCTCTAGCCCTCCCACTAGTCATCAGTTTCACAGTTCCCATCTCAGAATAGAAGCAGAGGCAGAGGGAAACACACTGGAAGGAGGGCTCCCATGGCCCCTGCTGGACTGCTGCTTTCTGACCGCACGAAGCCCACCCACACTGAGACTGTCCAAAGCCAGCAGTGACCTTCTCTTGGGAAAACAGTTGCTTTGACTTGACTTTTCCTCCTAGTGGTAGTGATGGGTTGTGCTGTGTCAACCCTACCCTCTGGCTCTTTCCTTTGATGAATGTGGCACTCATTTCTGAGATAGCCAGCAACAAGGGGCAGGGGTGACAGTGAAGGCCGGGACGGATGGAGCTGCAGTGAGGTGGCCAAGTACATGGGGTCAGTTGTCTATCACGGGCCCCAGACTGTAGTGAGCTGCATGATTGGGCCCTAGATGGGTGTAAATAGAATTCTCCAGGGAAAGATGTAAAATAATTCATGGCTCCTACTTCTAGAATCCAAGAGTTGAAAGTAAAAACAATGCAGACATGAAAAAATACCAATGTTACTGAAGATGCTATTCTGAATGCATGGATTGCGGATTGGGGTAGAAATCTACAAATAGCGTGTGTCCATTTTGTTTGCATGGATCAATGAGTGTTTAGAGTTTCTTAGATGAAATGGAAATGAGGCCTGTTGCTGCTCCCCAACTCCCTCACTGCCCTCAGCTGCACACACACTTGCCTCCCTGGGCCCCAAACTTGGAAATGGCCATCGAGCAGGAAGATTTCTCTATCCTGTATATGTTAGCTTGGACGTCTCCTCTCTCTCTGGGCTTGGCTATTTGCCATCTGGCTTTGGGAATAAGGGAGGGGGATGCTGACATCTAAAGAGAGCTCTTCCTAGGGCCAGAGCCTGATGTACCACAAAGAACAGAGACCTGCAGCCCCCCAGCACTAGGTTTGAATCCCAGCTCTGAGTTGCAGTGAGCTTGCTATGTTTCTGCCTGTGAGTTAGGGTGAGGCTAACTGTTGTCATACACAAATCCACAGTTTCAGTATTATCACAGTAAAGGTTTCTTTTTTGTCTGATGTTCCTGGTTGGTGCACAGATCTTTCATCTTGAGGCTCCACCATCCTATAGGGCATCAGGGTCCTTTTTATCCAGCTGGGTGGTGAAAGAAACTGTAGAGAAGACACACTTATTTCTTCCCTGCTTTGGCATGGAAATGTTACCATAGCCTTGCTATTCACACAGTCACACCTGAATACCATGTGGAAATGGAGAGGCTGGGAAATGTCATCCATCGCTGGTGGCCACCTCTCACTGACTTCACACCGTCAGCCTCAGGCATAGGGAAGAGCATGTTTTTTGTGAAAAGTTAGCTTCCTGTTCCCAACCCACCTACACAATTGAGATGAAATGACCTGTTGTACAGTGTTGTAGGAAGGACTAAGGGAGATGATGAAGTTCTGGGTTTCTAATAGGAGCTGGGAAGGGGAGGAACTGCAGAGCTTGCCAGTGGGACAGCTAGAGGGGCCTCAGCCCCTGGAGAGCCGGGACACTGTTTTTTTGTTTTTGTTTTTGTTTTTGTTTTTGAGATGGAGTCTTGCTCTTTCACCCAGGCTGGAGTGCGGTGGCGCGATCTTGGCTCTCCGCTGCAACCTCTGCCTCCCGAGTTCAAGTGATTCTCCTGCCTCAGCCTCCCGAGTAGCTGGGACTACAGGCGTGTGCCACCATGCCCAGCTAATTTTTCTCTTTTTTTTTTTTTTTAAGTAGATACGGGGTTTCACCATATTGGCTAGGCTGGTCTCAAACTCCTGACCTCAAGTGATCCGCCTGCCTCGGCCTCCCAAAGTGCTGGGATTACAGGCATGAGTCACCGCTCCCGGCAGGGACACTGTTTTTTGCTCTGGAATGTATCTACCCTTTGCACCCAGCCCAGAACTCCTTATGTGGTATGTACTCCATCAATAGTCATTGGCTGAATACATGAGTGCATGCTGACTGCTAGCAACTGGCATCTCCTGCATTGTGGCTGTTTTCTGTTGTTGTCTGTTTTCTATCTGCAATTTTATTTTCAGGCTCAGCTTCTTCTATTCAACCAGGTCCATACTGATTTCCTTTGCTGCATAGGACGGTGGGTCTCAAAGTCCAGTTTGCTAACACAAGACAACTTTTTATGATATTCCAGCTGGTGGACCGGTTGGTCTCTATGTAAATCATATATGAAAGATGTAGTTTCTCTGATGCATTTGAACTCATGTTTTAAAAGGGAAAAATGGAGTATTTTAAGTATTTATAAGCCCTGGTTTAGAAGAGGGTACAGCCACTTTTTTTTTTTTTTTTTTTTTTTTGAGACGGAGTCTCGCTCTGTCGCCCAGGCTGGAGTGCTATGGCCGGATCTCAGCTCACTGCAAGCTCTGCCTCTTGGGTTCACGCCATTCTCCTGCCTCAGCCTCCCGGGTAGCTGGGACTACAGGCGCTGCCACCTCGCCCGGCTAGTTTTTTTGTAGTTTTTAGTAGAGAGGGGGTTTCATCGTGTTAGCCAAGATGGTCTCGATCTCCTGACCTCGTGATCTGCCCATCTCGGCCTCCCAAAGTGCTGGGATTACAGGCTTGAGCCACCGTGCCCGGACGGGTACAGCCACTTTTTTAGATTGGTCCCTGTTTGAACTGACTGGCTCAAAAATTTACTTGAAGCACCAAGATTTACTTTGTACTTTAGCCGTACGTGATACCCACTGCCATCTCATATACTCTGCTATGGAGCATTCCTTCATTCATTTATTCACGTGTTTCCAAACATCTATTATATACCTACTGTGTTTCAGGCTCTGAGCTTGGAACTGGAGAAAAGAGGGGTAAAATATAATCCTTGTCCTCAAGGAGCTCATATTTTTAGACTAGGGGATAGCATCAGTGGATAAATATAACAGAGTTTGTAAAATGTGAGACTCTGGTGGCACTGGTTCCTGCACTAATATATAGTAGGGGCATCTTAGACCAGAGGCTTGATCAGAGAACGCTTCGTTTGAACAGTGAGTCTAACTCAGGGCACGGAGGCGTGAATTGGTGAAGACTTCCCAAGAGCGTTGCTGGTGCAGCTCCTAAGGCAAATGCTCGGCAGATAGGGAAGTGTTGTGTTTGATTCTGAAAGTTGGTACGTACACATGCACACACATGCACACACACTCAAACGTCACCTGGGGTTATGCCTCACTATATGTAAAACCATAGTTTATCTCTGTGGGCAGTGGAAGGCACAGATCTGTTTGGCTTGCTCACTTGAACCCATGGAATAATAGTGTATTAAAGAGGTTGTGGTGGGAGACACTATACTCTTTGGGATTTTTCTCTGTATGGGTTAGGATTCTTATATTAGCAAGTGCCAGAAAACCGAACCCAAACTGGCTTCTGCAAAAGGGGAATTTTTTTGAAAGTACAGGCATAGAGCTGGTTTCAGTGGACACAATTGAGACATTTATAGGATGTCGTCAGGCCTGGGACATAGTACTCTCTATCCTTTGGCTTAGTTCTGCTCTTCTCACTACTTTGGCTTCATTCTTCCAGGCTCCTGTCCCCTGCTCCCACCCCTGTGATTACAAGATGGCACCAGCAGTTCTTAGGCCCTTGCTTCTCCACGGTCACATCTGGTGGAAGAGCTAGAACTTTCTCCCACAGTATCCCCATCCACAGCCTGTTGCTTGTCAGAGACCTGATTTAACCAGTTTCTCATTGCTGAGCCAATCACTCTGCCCTCCCCACCCCTGTTCTGTGCTGAGTGGCTCAGGCTCTGAACCACAGGTGGAGTCAATTCTAGCAGAAGTGTTTGGGCTGAGAGAAGGCAAAGGCACAGATGCCCAGAGGATAAATGAATGACAGCAAAAACAATAGGTATGCACTGTCTCTGAAAGTGTGTTTCAAATTTTTTTGACCATGACTGTATTAGTTGGGCTTCTTCAAAGAAAACAGAACCAAGAGGATATATGTGTGTGTGTGTATGTGTGTGTCCGTGTGTGTCCGTGTAGAGACAGAGAGATTGATTTAAGGAATTGGTTCACACAATTTTGGAGGCAGCAGGTTCAAAACCTGTAGGGTAGGCCTGTAGATGGGAGACTCAGAGAAGAACCAATGTTGTATCCAAGTCCAAAGGCCATCTGCTGGTGGAGTTTCCTCTTGCTCAGAGGAGGCCAGTCTTTTGTTCTATTCATGACCTTCAACCGATTGGATGAGGCCCACCCACATTATAGAAGGCATTCTGCTTTATTCAAAATCCACTGCTTTAAATGTTAATCTTATGCCAAGACACCCTCCCAGAAACTTCCAGAATAATGTTTGATCAACTATCTGTGCACTGTGGCCTAGCCAAGTTGACAAATAAAATTAATCATCCCAGGGACCCAGTTACATCACACATATTTACACCACACTCAATATGTACTTTGCTATATGGGTGGGTAAAACAAAAGTCTCACCAAACAGTGCTTATCTTTTCTATGTGACATACTAATATTTTCTCTTCTATTTTATTTCATTAAGAAGAGCACCTGGTCAGGTGTGGTGGTTCACGTCTATAATCCCAGCACTCTAGGAGGCCGAGGCAGGCAGATCACTTGAGGTCAAGAGTTCGAGACCAGCCTGACCCAACATAGTGAAACCCCATCTCTACTAAAAGTACAAAAATTAGCCAGGCATGGTGGTGGGCACCTGTAATCCCAGCTACTTGGGAGGCTGAGGCAGGAGAATCACTTAAACCCCTGGGAGGCAGAGGTTGCAGTGAGCCCAGATCACACCACTGCATTCCAGCCTGGTGACAGAGGGAGACTCCATCTCAAAAAGAAAGCACCTGTGACTCACCTAGTTCATGGTGTGTTGTGACATGAATTTTGAAGTGCTATCCTAGGACACATTTTCTGAGAATCCTATTACCCCATAGCAAAAGGTCTGAGGACCAGGCCTCTGTCCAAGGGGCCAGGGAATGTATTGTGAATAACCAAGTGAGGCCTGAAGAGCTCAGCTCTCCAATGTCCAAAGTGACTGTGTAGGACCTCCGCCAAGACCTGTACTTGTTCATGCCTTGGTTTCCTTATTTATAGAGGGCATACTTATAAATACCTCATCTACCTAACGGATTGTCATGAACAAGAAATGCAGAACAAGGTAATATCCATGAAACACTTTGTAAACTCTACAGTAATTTCACAGGGTAATTGCTATTTTAAACGACTCTGTAATAACTTTCCTTTCTACCACTCAGGAATCTGAGAGGATGGTGCTATTTCATGAAAATTAGTTTCAGTTCTTTGAAACTTGCTGCCTAAAACAAAGACAGCCCCAATTTCTTTAATCAAAATGATGATCAGCCTCTATAAATGAGTCCCATCTCCCACGAGACTACTCAGAATTAAAATCTGATTTCAAAGAAGGGAAAACTGTGGCGTGTTTGGGTTGGGTTTGGGGGGTCTTTCAGTTCTCCTGCCTTCTTACCCACCCTCCGTAGTTCAATGAATCCTTTGGGGCAATCATGAAGCTTATTTGGTCCCATTACTTGCCTTTGAGAATCAGAGTTGGGCCGAATGTAATTTCCAATACTTGGTTTTGACACTAGCTAAATGGTGACTTGAGAGCGAAATGGTGGGTAGGTCCTGAAATTGGGGTGGGGGTTTCCTAGGTTGGGGTTACCGCTTACAAGAATTGACGTCCTGGAAGGGAAACCCCCCCTGGAAACTCTTGCTTTGCCAGATTGGATCAGCCTTAGACAGCTCGGGGAGGCAGGGGGCTGGTGGCTCTGCATATCTGTGTGTCCCAAGCTGGGGAGGGGTCACCTCTGTGGTGGTGCCTTGTGGGGTCTTTGGTGAGGCAAGCTGGAGCTCACATCTTATTTTCCCCCTTTCTCTTCCATTTCTCTTATTTGTTTCCTAATCAGTCCCTTTCTCGGTGTGTAAAATGAGAGGCTGGTTATTCCCAGTACATATTATTGTTTCTGTGGGCCCCCCTCCTCTCTGGGTATAGTAATCTCACCATCCCCAGATGAGGCGATAAGTGTTTGAGATGCATAACTGTGTCTCATTTCAGTGCCTAATAGAAGATGCAGAATGAGCCATGGCACCTTTCTGCTCAGTAAATTCATAATTATAGGATTCTTCGTCTCGCCTCTTGCAGACTAGAGAGCTGTTGATTGGCCATGGGTCCATGTGTGTGTACAGTAAGGCAGGTTGTGGGGTAGGCACACTTTCTCCAGCATATGGCACGTTGTGATACAGAGACTGTGCGAAGTTCCCTCCTCAGAAAAGTTGGTGGCTGAGCCCCGACCTGCACCTGCCTGTCTGAAAGGGGGATTATCAGCCCTCTGGAATTTGGTTGTTGGCAGAGATGCTTTGAGAGCCCTGTTAGCCAGCAGAGCATACGGTGCCCAAAGAGCAGTCTCTTTCAGACAAAGGCTGGAAGCAGCTGCTGGAGTGAGTTCAC
The DNA here is from genome assembly GCF_007565055.1 of Rhinopithecus roxellana. Classification (NCBI taxonomy): domain Eukaryota; kingdom Metazoa; phylum Chordata; class Mammalia; order Primates; family Cercopithecidae; genus Rhinopithecus; species Rhinopithecus roxellana. Next base: position 60,768,816 of record NC_044554.1, read on the forward strand.
ATAAAGTCAGAAGAGAGGCCGGGGTGGTGGAAAGAGTATGGGACGGACAGTGTGAGACCCGATCTTACACCATCTTCAACTCAATGTATGACCTCTTGCAATTTCATCTGACCTCTTGGATTTCAACGTCCTTGTCTCTAAAATCAGGGATTGGGAAACACTAAACTGGATTATCCCTTTCAGATAAAAAACGTATAGATTCGTCTTTGATAGGAATTTGACTTTGCACAAGAAATTCAAGATGAACCATCTTGACTCTTCATCACTCATCTTGAGATGTACCACCGAGTACCATCTCATTATCATAATCCTAATCTTTCTAATCCTATTTTAATCTTGCTAACGATAACAATGACAGCAACTATCATTTCCTAAGCACTTAACTGTGCTGGGCAGAGGCTCTATGTGGCTGCTGCTTTACAGTCATTAATACTTTCAGAGGTAAATCACAGAACTCACCTGATTGGTGTTATCTACCAGCTTAGCCCCTGAGGGTCAGAGAGGACTTTGTTTTTCTCCTGATACTGGTAGGTGATATCCCAGGATTTCTGTTTGGGGCTTACATGAGTTAACAAGGGCTTCTAAGTGCTCTGTCTTCTGGGCTCTGGAATTGTGCATTTCTAGAAAAGTATGGATTTTGCAGTGATTGAAACCTGGACTTCAAACCCAGTTCTGCTACGTATTAACCAGTGTCCTTGAAGAGCTAAAATTTCCTCACCCGAAACAGGAATAAGACAATTCTGACCCCAGGGAACAGTAGTGAGGATTACGTGAGCCAAGCTATGTGAAAGTGTTTGCACGGGCTCTGGGGTGCAGTAAATGCTCCACAGATATTCCTCTATGCTTCCAGCCCCTCTTTCTGCCAGTCAGGAAATAGTTGTTGAGCCTCCTCTATATGTCCAGCTATGAATGTGTTGACAAGCCAGACAGACCAGCCCTGCCCTTGTGGTGCTCACAGACCCTCAGGTCCAAACTCTCCTTCTGCAAAGACTAAGGCTAAATGGAAAGAGAGAGGCTCCTCTCTGGGGCCTTTGCTCTTTTCCTCTACAATTTCATTTCTTTCTTCAACACTTTGCATTTCAGTCTCAACTTGCCAGTGATATCCTGGCAAGGCTGAAGCTCTCTCTTTTCAGCCTCATCTTCCACCTGATTCATTCGTGAATTGTGTTCTCCAGACATACTCTTCCATGTACACACCCTCATGTGATATGCCCATGCTTCTGCTATGTAGGCCCCTCCCCTAGAAGGCCTTTCCCTTCGTGCTCTGCCTGTCTTCTCCAAATTCACGGCTCAGCCCGAATTCCATGCCCTGCCCAAGGCCTCCTGCAGCCTGCTCCTTGCTGTCTCTCACCCCAACTTAGAAGTCTTCTTCCTCCTAGGAACTTCCAAAGCACTCTCTTGTATGCCACGTGACTTTTCATCATGCGCATCAGTTCAGGTTCTGGTGGTATTGGCCTGATGTGACTACGCGTTCTTTGAGAGTCTGATCCTTGGGCCCCACAGCATCTCACACATTTTGTGCGTGTTCTGAGCAAACATTGACCACATAGGTGAATGAATGAAGGCCCTTGGCTTGCAGCACCACTCTTGGTTGTGGTGTGCTCCACTAACCAGTCTTCCTCCTCGGATATTGACTGGAGAAGACCTGTGCTTTTCATTAGTTTGCTGACTGACAATGCAAAGTCTTTATTTGGTTTTCTTCCTTCTTCTCTTGGTTTCCATCTAACCTAGTGTTTGCTCCCTGCTGGGGAATTTTCTATTGCTTAGTGGTCTACCTCTTCTCATTCTCCACTTTTGAGGTGTTTGGGGGTGAATGAGAAAAATTCCGCAGAGCTGAGATACCCCCAGATAGGATGTTGGCAATTCCTGCCCTGAATTCTCCCAAACTGGAAGAAACATAAAGCTGTCCAATGGGGACACACACAGGAAGCATCTTGAGTAGAAAGAGACCCTCAGGATGAGAGGTGATCTTGTTCCCTGGGGATTTTTGTATTTGTTTGTTTATTTATTTGCTTGACCGATTATTAAAACATTTTTTCTCTCCCTTTAATGAAAACCTCTCAGAGGAGGCCCCGCTAGGGGAGGAAGCCAAGATCTGCCTTGTTAAAATGACATTAGGGCTCAGGGCTGGGCAGCGAACCCACAGGACCTGGTTGCCACCGCAGTGTGAAGAGACTGAGGATGTGGGTTTTTAATTTGGCCTCTTCATTCAGCAGAGGAGGCACAGAGGAAAGTTTCTCCTGCAGTAGTAGGTACGGACACGGATAACCAGAGGTAGTGGCTGTAATGGACAGCCCCCACAAAGGGATCAACCTTAACTTTTCTGCTGCATTTCACAGGGACCACGGTATAGCCCCATCTGTGCAAGGCTGGGGTGAACTGAGATGGTTTAGCAGTTAAGATTGTGAACCTGTGCACATTTACACTACTCATATTTGGAGCTACTCTACCACTTATAGCTGTGCAAGTTACATGACTTCCCTAAGCTTGCTTTCCTTAGCTGTAAAATGTGGATACAATAGGATGTACTTTGGAGGTCTACCAGTCAGGGTCCCAGCAGGTAATAGACAGCACACATAAATTTGGTCCTTTGAGAAAAAGTTAATAAAGAGGCTGTTCATAAAAGTGTCGCTCTTTAAGAGGCAGTGTAGTATGGGGGGATAGTAATAGTGAGGTCCCCATTACCACCTCTACGGCCAGATGGGGTCCAGCAGGAAGTGGTTCACAGAGCCTGGAGATGGAGAAACTGTGTGCAGAGGCCTGCTGTGGGGAACATGGGACAAAGCTTGCAGCCAGTGCAAGCAGTCCCGCCTCCTGCCCTCCCTCCCTCCCTCTTCTCCTGCAGCCAGTCTTTGCGGATGCTGCCTGCTGGTGGCACCTGACCCGGGTGACAGTGCTGGACAGTGTCTGACACAAATTCAGGCACTCAGTAGATAATGGCTGTTGATCATGATCATCATCATCATCACTGCTATTATTATCATGTCATTATCATCACCACCATTATCATTACTGATGTGTCCTCCTGGGGCCGCTGCCAGCCGGCTCTGACTGTGTCACATGCCTGTGGTGGGGGTCGACTCAGTCAGCCTCCAGTACCCTCCTAGTGCAGTTCTGCTCAGTGTGTGCAGAACATTTTGAAAGTCCAGGCAGATAAGCTGTGGGGTGAAATGAAGCTGCTGGTGCTGTTATCCAGCTCATAGTCTTTCCTTTTTCCAGTAGGGGAGACTGCATTGCTGAGTCCTGGCCCTCCAAGGGGACGACCGTGCCTGAGTGCTGCTGTGCCACTGGGACCCGCCTCTGCCATGAAAGCCATGCCCTGGAACTGGACTTGCCTGCTCTCCCACCTCCTCATGGTGGGTATGGGCTCCTCCACTCTGCTCACCCGGCAGCCAGCCCCGCTGTCCCAGAAGCAGCGGTCATTTGTCACATTCCGAGGGGAGCCCACCGAGGGTTTCAATCACCTGGTGGTGGATGAGAGGACAGGACACATTTATTTGGGGGCTGTCAATCGGATTTACAAGCTCTCCAGCGACCTGAAGGTCCTGGTGACGCATGAGACAGGGCCAGACGAGGACAACCCCAAGTGTTACCCACCCCGCATCGTCCAGACCTGCAATGAGCCCCTGACCACCACCAACAATGTCAACAAGATGCTCCTCATAGACTACAAGGAGAACAGGCTGATTGCCTGTGGGAGCCTGTACCAAGGCATCTGCAAGCTGCTGAGGCTGGAGGACCTCTTCAAGCTGGGGGAGCCTTATCATAAGAAGGAGCACTATCTGTCAGGCGTCAACGAGAGCGGCTCGGTCTTTGGAGTAATCGTCTCCTACAGCAACCTGGATGACAAGCTGTTCATTGCCACGGCAGTGGATGGGAAGCCTGAGTATTTTCCCACCATCTCTAGCCGGAAACTGACCAAGAACTCTGAGGCGGATGGCATGTTCGCGTACGTCTTCCATGATGAGTTTGTGGCCTCGATGATTAAGATCCCTTCGGACACCTTCACCATCATCCCTGACTTTGACATCTACTATGTCTATGGTTTTAGCAGTGGCAACTTTGTCTACTTTTTGACCCTCCAACCTGAGATGGTGTCTCCACCAGGTTCCACCACCAAGGAGCAGGTGTATACATCCAAGCTCGTGAGACTTTGCAAGGAGGACACAGCCTTCAACTCCTATGTAGAGGTGCCCATTGGCTGTGAGCGCAGCGGGGTGGAGTACCGCCTGCTGCAGGCTGCCTACCTGTCCAAAGCAGGGGCCATGCTTGGCAGGACCCTTGGAGTCCATCCAGATGATGACCTGCTCTTCACCGTCTTCTCCAAGGGTCAGAAGCGGAAAATGAAATCCCTGGATGAGTCAGCCCTGTGCATCTTCATCTTGAAGCAGATCAATGATCGCATTAAGGAGCGGCTGCAGTCCTGTTACCGGGGCGAGGGCACGCTAGACCTGGCCTGGCTAAAGGTGAAGGACATCCCCTGCAGCAGTGCGGTGAGTCCAGGGAGGGCTGTGGGCGGGGATGGTTGGGAGTGTAGGATGAGAACCCCAGCCTTGTAGCCCCCATGGGGTGTGTATCATCCTTCCCCTTTTGCAGATGAGGCGAGTATATCCCATCCCATTTCTGAGTCTCATTGGACCCAGAGTGTCACCAAACATTCTGCAACTATGACATTGAGTGTATAAGAGTCAGAGTGGGAACTAAAACATAAATTCCTTCAGAGTACTCTCCTCTGCCCCATATTGGCTCACTGGTTATGAGGGGGAGTGCTGGAAATAGGTAGGAATTGTGTCAAATGGATGTCGTAGGGACTGGGCATGACTGGAGTCTAGATCACAGTGTGCTATAGTGCAAGATGTGTACACGCCCTTTGTATTCACCAAGCCTGCAAATAACCTTCCTGGGAGCTTAGAATAAAACCACAGGGTAGGGGAAGAGGAGAATGTGAGGAGTCATCCTATATTTGGGATAGATATGGAATTTCAGGAGAGGTGTGTTTTTAGCCCTTTGTATGTCTTTAGGAAATGCTAAAATGAGAGCATAGTCAGGTAAGAGTGCAGTGAACACATAGAGAAAGCAAAGCTAACTTAGAAAAGGGACAGGAAGGGACAAATCGTGTTTGTTGAGCATCTTCTGCATGCACAGTGCCTTAGAGGAGACGTGAGAAAGTCAGGAAGCAGCCCAAGAGCAGCATGGGACGATGGGAGAGCTGCGGGGAACCAGAGGGAGAGCAGCAGAAGGGTTGGCTTAGGGGTCTTTGCATGGCTTGTGGGTATGGCCTTGCTGGGTGACCCCAGGTGAAGCAGGGGACACAGACTCTTGCCTGTCATAGCCTAGCTCATGTGTGCCACACCATGAAAAGCATCTGCCTTCTTGTGGCTGGACTCTGTTCCTCTTCACAGTGGTCCTGTTTGTTCACAATCATTCTTTGGGTGACTTGGAAGGCTCAGCTATCAGCATCTTCTGTGCTCTTGTCCTTTTCCTTTTGTAACTGTGCATTTTAAATATTATGAACCTACTTTGAGAACATCAATTCTGTGATTTTAATTTGGGGAGAAGAAGAAAGGAAAATGTATCCATCAGACAGAGTACACATCCATACTGATGTGATTCTTGACTCCTTAAACTTTGGTGGAGTTCCATATTAGGAAATGTATTTTGGTTGTTTAAAAAAGCATTAGTTTCCTTTCATAAAGTATAACTATATGCCAGGCAGATCTCAGAGGGGACTGGCACCCTCCCCAGCCAGATTGTAGAGAGGCCATCACTCCAGTTTGGGATTTGGGTTGGAGGTAGGGAAGAGGGAGGAGAAAGATGGTGCCCTGGCATTAGGCTCAGACTGTTTTCCACTGTCAAGTCTTCCAGGCAGTGGGCCGGCTGAAACTAAAAGATGTCATCTCTTCTTGGAGGTTTTGAAAAGCCAGGAGTCCCCTGATGTCACAAAGGAAACAGGAGAGGTGCTGTGGACCAAGCAGGGCAGGCAAAAGTTGACAAATCAGAGCCAGACCAGAGAATGGAGGGGACTCCACTGTATCTACTGAGCCTTCCTAGCAGGTGACTTAACCTTTGGGAATGCCTCCTGGAGCCCTCTGTTTAGGGCAGTAGTGGAGCCACTTAAGAGAGTCCAAGAGACAGGCCTATGAACTTGTGGGGGCATGGAATGCTCCCAGATGAAGGCAGGTAATGATAGAGGCTGTGCTGGACATATGTCTATAATGCACTCAAACATGGGTCTGTGGTGAGATGTATTAGAATGTTGGTGTTCAGAAGGCCCTTCGAGAGCCTTGGCCTAAAACTTCATTTTACATTGAGCACCTTGAGACTCAGCAAGGTGAATGAATTGCCCAAGGTCACACATCTTAGGAGTGAGTGACAGAGCCAGCAATTGAAGAGAATCCCCCTTACCTGTAGGACACCCACACATGCATACATGTAATAAATTCCCCATGAGCATGCACACATATGCAGGCCTGTTAGAAGATGGCAAGTTTAGGCCATGTACTTACTAAACAACAACTAGTTCTTTTGAGACCAGAGGGGTTGGCAATCTCTGACAGTTTCCTGTAGAAAACTTGCTTCAAATCCTGACTTTCTGGGTGATGCTCTTGGGAGAAAAATCAGCTGCAGGGGTCTGTCTGGCTGCCCGTGGGCAAGTGTTCATGCTGCCCTTGCTTCCTGCCACAATACAAAAAGCCAAGTTTATCATGGAAGTCTGCAGAGCTGCAGGTCCTAACACCATGTGGTGGCCTTGGAGAGAACAGAGGGGAAACAGCTTTGCAAGACAGACTAATGCCAGGATGGGGAGTAATGGAGCCAGATAACAAGCTTTTGATTTTTCTTTTAATTAGCCCTTTCAAGTTACAGGCAAGTTCAGGGCCGAGAGTAGAAAGGAGGAGGCCAGAAACTCTGCACAGGGCCGGGGCTATCTCTCCAGCCAGTCTGAGAAAGGCCAGGCTGCCGTTTAATGCACAGTATCAGTTTCCTTTGATTGGGCAGATACCTGAGTTCCTGTGCTCCAGCATTCATTTGGAGTCAGCTCAGACCACATGTGTTTCATGCAACATCAGCCAGGCCAGGCTCTGTGTTGCCACGATGGCACCATTTGCAAACCCAGCTCTTCCTCAACCCATTTACAAGGTTGTTGGGTTAGTTTTCCTGTTCCCTTCCAGCCTAGAGGTGGAGGATGAACAAGATGGACTCTGGAGTTCTTTTTTGTCATGGAGTCTGACACTCCCTTGAGCCCTGTGAAGTGGGAACTCAGTCCCAGATGACCTCTGTCCTGTGGTGTTCCTGTTGTAGGAAGATGGCAGAGGGCAGGGCAAGGCCCAGGAGGTTGGCTTTTAGGACTTGTGTTTTGTAGGGCAAGGGGTCCCCTGTGGGTTTTATCATAGTTGCAACTCTAAAAACTTGAAGAAGGGATTTGACTAGCAGTGAATATCGACTGTGATCCAGGCTGTACCAGCTCTCTAAGTTAGAATGCTCCTCCCATGGGGCTCTTCAGGCTTTTCTAGCCCTTTTCACATCCTGAGATCCATATTCTTCCCCCTGAACTCATGCCTCCAGAACTCAGAGCCGGGATCCACGTAACTCCTGGGTCACCTGCCTCCTTCACAAGGTCCCAGCACCTGCTTTGGCTGTGTTCATTCAGGGGATAGGAAGGAATGGGAAGAAAAACCCCTACTACAAGGCCCCTCGTGCCAGGAAGCATCCACAGAGCACTGGACAGGCCGAGGCCTGAGGGCTGGGCAGAGGGAAAAGTCTTGGGCCATGGGGGTGGAACCTGCTGACCCACAGCCCCCAGAGAGCTCGACAGTGCCTCAACTTCAGGTGAATCAGGTAAGGCTGGCCGTGCTCCCATCGGAGATGAGGGCTGGTTGGTCAGAAGTGGCCTCCTCATGGGAATGTGTTGCTGTGGACATAAACAGGCCTGTTGCAAATGCACATCCCTGAATGGGCACCAGGTGTGGAAGCTGGGGAAACAGCTGGGGCTTTCTGGTGTCAGTGGAGGGTGGGAGCAGCAGCTTCCACCTTTGCCCTCTGAGCCGTGCTTTACCCCTGTCCTGGCTTTCTCCAGCCTGGGTGGAGAGAGGTCTCCCAAAACAAGTGGGTTAGTATCTGCAAGTAACTCTAAGGATCTCATGAGGACACGGGTATGAGGGGGTCCTAGAGGGTCTGTCAGGGCCCCAATTTGTCTTGGGACTCAGAAGACTAGAGGTCAAGCTAATGAGCACTCATGTGGGGAATGGCAGTGATTTCCTTTCTGTTTCTGTGGCTTATCCTTGGTGCATCTCTATCCTCAGCCCCTTTGGAAGGCTGCCATCCAGGCTCCCTGAGACCGCCTGTCTGCAGAGCATGTGACAGACAGTAAGGCTGAGGAGCCCACACCTGTGGCCTCTGTCATGTGCCAGGGCCTTATGCGGGAGAAGGCGATGGCTCTCTGTCCTTCTCTGGGGGGGACCTGACAGTCCTGACTTGGAGTGGGCAGCTGGCTGGAGAAGATGCTGGGTTTAACCAAGCACCTGGCATCTCAGAATTCCCCAGGCATAGGGTTATCTATACCTTCTCTCCTTTCTTCAGCCTCCTGGGGCAACCTCATCCAACACTAATGAACTAACGCCTCCAAATAAACTAATGAATGGCGAAACATGTATGGAGCCCTAGGAAAGGGCTTGGCAACGCACTCCCTCCTGGTGGATATCAAGCATCGTAGAATGGCATCTGTCTCCAGGAGCCCACACAGTGGAGGCGAGAGATGCACACCAGCAGGTCATTATGGCCTGGGTGATGGGAACAATGGCTGTGGTCATGGGAGTGACTGTCATTCACTCCACTTCATTCTTCCCTGACTTTGAAACCGATTGAGCCATGGGTAAGGGAGTCAGATAGTCTCGGCCATAGTACCGATTAGGTGGTGTGGAGAAAGGTGGCATGCAGTAGGTGCAGAAATCAGCTTCTCAATCTCCCTGTCAAGCTTTGACCTGAGTGTCCTTCAACTAGAAAATCTGGGTCCTTGGAGCAGAAACTATTATCCAGCATCACTGACTCACACCTGTCAAACCCCAGTAGTGGGAGCAGAGGGCAGAGGCTTCCCGCCTGTCTGGAAATAACACACTGGAGTTTGCATGGTACTTGATGGTTAACAAGGGCTTTCACACACCTTTTCTTCTCCCGATACTACTGTAGGATAATGGAAGGGCAGGCATCCTCTGCAGTGGAGGGAACAGAGGAACAGAAAACTCAAGTGTTTCACTCAAGGTCATGTCATTAGTAAACTGAAAGCTGTTCTGTATCCTAATTCTCAGCTTGGTGCTCTTCCCGTGGTGTTTCACAAGAGTGTTCTAGCGGTGTCTGGAGTAGGCAGTTCATGGTGCCGGGATTGTCTGATATTGGGGGGTAGTTGTGATCCGGGGCCCTAGAGTGCTGAGTGCCAGTGGAAGTTCCCAGTCACTGCGAGGCAAGAAAACCTCTCACCTTTCCAGAAACCTCTCGTTGAGAACCATTGTGAGACCCAGCTTCCACTTGACTCTGGGGTTTACCCACCAGCCCTGTGCAGTCCCACAAGGGCCACACAGGCACAGGAGATGGAGCTTTTCCTTTTTAACTCAAAGCTCCCCTTCCTGCACTGCTGTGTGCATGACTGGGTGGCGACAGAGGTCTCCTTCCACGTGCCATTCCTTTGACTCACTGGTTTCCTAGGCATGGCAGTCCTGAGCAGGAGACAGGGTCACCCCCTTGGACTCGGGCTGGCCTCACGTCCCAGTCTGGATGGTCACTGAGGTTGATGTGGCGCCTGAGATCCTGAAACTCCACGAAAGTGAGCATCCGGAATGGCCAGGCAGGCATCCCAGGCTCCAGGGCCTGGCTTCTGCAGGTCTTCTTGGGGTGTTTTCTTTTCCCTGTCAGCAGGAAGCACAGGGCTCAGACTCGATGGGGTTGTATCCGGTTGTTTATGGCATTAGACAAGGCTTGCTCTTTCTGCTCAGCTCTTGTCCTCTCTAGACCGGGAACTCCTCCTCTTCCCTGCACCACCCCTCCTCTCTCATCTCCACTACACTTGCCACACACACCGTGGTCCATGCCACACTCATGTCCCAATAAATGCACGCATCAAAAATCTCACACAGTGGTCTGAGTGCCCACCTCTCATGGCCCATGACCCTGTACTCCAGATTTCTTATTTAGCACTGGGTGCCTGACATATCACAGCCCCAATCTTTATAGAATCAAGTCTTCCCACTCTCTCTTGGAGATGGCTCCTGTCTCAGGTATTTAGGTGAAAGGCCCACCCACCTGCCCCTTTTTGGCCAGCAGGGTTTGCAGTGAAAGTCCCATAGTGTGCATGCATGGTGCTTTGTGTGACAGGTGGCTGAACCCTGGGGGATATGCTGGGTTTGGCAGGAGCAAAGTTAAGGCTGGCTTCCTAGGCTGGATGTACTCCCCCAGGATGCCCACCCTGGAGGCCACTGGGTCAGTGGGGGGTGAGGCAGGACCCAGGAGTCACACAGACTGAATTTTAACACAGACGGCTGCCAGGAGAGCTCAGCACAGAGTTAGGGTTGAGGATGTGGGGTCTCACAATACTAAGAGGCGGACTGCATGTCATGAGCCCAAGCACAGTGGTGTGCACACCTGTAGCACACCCACGTGCACACACCCATTCTCTCTGTCCTTGATGTCTGTCCTCCTCATTGCTGTCTGTCTGTTGCTTTCTCTGCTTCTCTCCTCTTGCTCACTCACTCACACTCCTGGTGCACAGTCCTCTCTTAGCCTTTCTCTGTCTCCCTCTTTCTGTGACTTGTTCTCCCTCACCCCACACACTCTGTTCAGCAGCAAGTACAGTGAGATTCCTCTCTCTCTCACACACACACACACACGCCTCATGCAATATGAGATAGTCCTGCCAAAATGGGAAGCCGGACCTCTTGTTCAATGGGCACATAGACCAGCCCTACTTAACAATCCAGATCTGGATTTCTGGGCCTTCCTTTCAATTCCTGTCATCCTCACAGGGTGGCGTCTTGGCCGGGTTACTGGTCTGGGAGTCCGGATCTTTGGATCTCAGCCAGTCCCAGTTTGTGAGATGTCACTGGGCAAGCAGTTTCCCTCTTGCTTTGAATCACACATTTTATCTTCAAGAAGGAGATGATAAAAAAGTATCCTTTTAATAAAGAGTACGGAAGCTCATAAGGAAAGAGAAATATACAGATCTTAATAGACACACACAGCCCCTTATATTCATAGGACACTCTAACATCTTCATAGTGTCATCCTGTGTCTCCTCCTTTAGTTATAATAACCACCCAAGGGGACAGAAAGGGGCATAATAATATTGCAGTGATTTCATGCTTAGAATTTTTTTTTCTTCACCAATACCTGCTTTTGAGAGATTTGGGCTGTGCTTAAATCAGGTGTGATGTTTGGTATCTCAGGCCCTAGGATGTGCTCCAATTGCCTTTATTATTATTATTTCCCTGTTCCCCTTCCCCTCCTCTTCCTTTTTCTCCTCCTCCTCTTCCTCCTCCTCGTCTTCCTCCTCCTCCTCCTCCTCTTCCTCCTCCTCCTCTTCCTCCTCCTCCTTCTTCTTCTTTTGAGACAGTGTTTCACTCTTGTTGCCCAGGCTGGAGTGCAATGGCACGATCTTGGCCCACTGCAACCCCTACCTCTCAGGTTCAAGCGATTCTCCTGCCTCAGCCTCCCGAGTAGCTGGGATTATAGGCGCCCGCCATCACGACTGGCTAATTTTTGTATTTTTAGTAGAGACAGCGTTTCACCATGCTGGCCAAACTGATTTCAAACTCCTGACAGGTGATCCACCCACCTCAGCCTCCCTCCAATTGCCTTCCTTTCTATATAGCGCAGATTACGAATGATAAGAGAATGCATTTGGACAACAAGACACGTTTTGAGCCAGTGCTTGCTGCTGTTACCTTCATGTGTCCCTCAGTTTTGTAAGGTGGAAGGGAAGGACTGCACATCACCACCTCGGGCTTGTTTCTTTTATCAAGAAAGTCAGTGGAGAGAAGGAAAAAGAGACAACTGAGAGAGCTGTTCTCCATCCAGCCTCTCAATTTACATGTTTTCCCTAGTGTGTGTGGCCCTATGGGCGTGAAATGGGGTCAGTGGGAGAGAAGCAGCCCACTCCCTTCCCTGGTCTCTGTGTCATTACTGTGTCTCTGTCAGTGTTCCAAAATATAATGGGATTTGTTCAACTGATTTATCCCGCATGCAGGCAACATTACCCAGACCCACACCCAGACCCAAGGAGCAAGAGAGGAAGATACATGGCCATGAGAGTGGGGCTAATAAAATTTATTTCCACTAACGAGGGAATGACCTACCCCATAACTCAGCCTGGGGAGCAGGGCCACTGCTTCCCAGCACCCACCAGAAAACACACAAACTTAATCATCATGGCATTCCTCACTTCAATGACAGCCCTTGTGGCAGCTGAGGCTGCCTGTCACAGACTCTGGGAGGGAGAGTAGGATTTGGGATTGATGGACTGGTAGCATGGGATTTATCTGCCCCTGACAGGTAGCCACTGGGGTTCTCTGGAGCTAAACTATAAAAGGAGAGAGGTGGCATCCCAGTAGGTTTTGGTTGTTACCGTTCGCAATGCTGAGACGCTTCCCTGGGATTTCCCATGGGTCTGGTATTGGTTGCTAAACCAGCCCCCAGTGATAATGCCGTCTGCAGAATTACAATTCTCTTGGTAGACTAGCCTAGAGCTCTGGCCTGTCCAGACTATTCCCAGGTCATTGTGCCATGGCCCTATCTGCTTCTCAGAGAGAAGAACATGAGGCTCTTGGCAGCTAAGCTAATGAGGAGAAGGTTATGGGTTCAACTCTTAGGATTCTGAGCTGAAGCTTGTCTTTGGCTGCTATGCTCAGCAACACCTAGAAGGGGTGCATTGCTACAGCTCGCTATTGGTTACAGCCTGGCCTGCAGAATGTGTGCTTGGCTTAATGCCCCTCTCCAGGGAAAACTGCTCAATTTAGTGACATTAGTTCCCTATTAGAAGGATAGTTTGTTTTCATGATGAATGGAAGATCACTTAGATATCTGGTGGGCTTGGGCCACAGATGGTCCCAAAACACACATAGAAACTTCAAAATGAGTATTGAAAGAAGCATTGCTTTTAGCAAATGGCTTTCATCATTCCATAGGTAGTTAAATGCATTCATTTAATAAATATTTGCATCAAAATCCCCAGCCCCACCTCCTAAAACACAATGACTTTCTATTCTGTTTTCTGGTCTGCTCTCCTCCTTTTTGAGATGCCCAGAAGCAAAGCTCTTGGTTCTTGAGAACTGGGGCCATATGATAGTCCCCACTTATCCTTGGGAGATGCATTCCAAGTCCCCCAGTGGATGCCTGAAACCGCAGATAGTCCCGAACCCTATATATACTGTGTTTTTTCCTATGCATACTGTCATGGTTTGGCTATGTCCCCATCCAAATCTCATCTTGAATTCCCATGCGTTGTGGGAGGGACCTGGTAGGAGGTAATTAAATCATGGGGTCAGGTCTTTCCCGTGCTATTTTTGTGATACTGAATAAGTCTTACGAGATCTGAGGGTATTATAAGGGAGTGTTTCCCTGCACAAGCTCTCTCTTTTTGCCTGCTGCCATCCGTGTAAGACATGACTTGCTCCTCCTTGCCCTCTGCCATGACTGTGAGGCCTCCCCAGCCATGTGGAAATGTAAGTCCATCAAACTTTTTCTTCCAAGTCTCAGGTATGTCTTTATCAGCAGTGTGAAAATGGACTAATACACATACATACCTATAATGAAGCTTAACTTATCAATTAGGCACAGTAAAAATGAACAGTAATAATAATCATAAAATAGAACAGTTGTAACAATATACTGTAGTAAAAGTTGTGTGGACATTATCTCCTCTGTCTCTCTCTCAAAAATTTCTTATTGTGCTCTACTCTCCTATTTTTGGACAACAGTTGATCTGTAGCTGCAGTAACTGAAACCATGGAAAGTGAAGCCAAGGATCGGGGGAACTGCTGTAATTTGTTGGGTTGTTTTTCCAACCCCAAGACACTTTTCTATAAGCCCCTGCAATGATGGGTTTGTCTAACTGGGTTATTGTGACTGTGGCTTGCTGGCTCTCCCTCTGTTTCTCTTATACATTCGTTTTCCCTATAATCTCATTGAAAAAGACACCAGGAAGAATCATTCTGAGATGAAGCATTAGTAACTGAGTGTATGAGCCCTCACTCCAGCACTTTTTCCGTGGCCTGTGCTCACAATCAGGGTGCAGGGGTCAACTTTCACCTGTTATAGGATTTTTCTGGCTTGCTTTCAAGAGACTTCAATCTCATAGGGCCAGTGTGGGTCATGTGCCTGAAGGTCACGTGTCTGAAGGCAGACCTTCCGGGGAGGGCTAGAAGTCATAAAAGAGAAAGTTTAGGCATTACAGTGAACCAATCAGAGGATTGGATAGTCAGGTCTTTTTGATTTCTTCTTTGTTACAGAACTCATCACTCAAGCATATGGAAATATCTTATAGAATAATGGCCTTTCTGAGGAGCTAAACCTAAGCCCACTAGAGACTCCCAGAGATATTTCTACCTCCCTGTGGACACTCTCCACTTACCTCTACCCCTGAGGAGGTAGTGGGGAGTAAACACAGTGTCATCTCAAGGGGTGGATGCATTTTGTGTATTTATGAACACCTTAGGGGTCAGCCATCATATTTAAGATATGGTTCCCAATAAGTGGGTGATCATTATCTCCCTGTACTGCAGAGTTTTACAACTGGAGCCTGCATTTAGACATGAGCTATTACAGCTTATCTGATCAATATCTCCCTTTAAAAAGAAATCCCACATGTGTAATTCACCAATTCCCCATTTCCAGTGGAGGTGTGCTATGGTCAGCTCCCAAGATATGTGTATGTGTGTGCGTATGTGTGTGTGTGCACACATGTGCATAAGTGTAATTAATGGGAAGAAATTTAGGGCTGCTCAACATGAAGAATGTAAAGACCTTTTCTTTTCTGTATCAATAGGCAGCTCATGGGCTTCCCTTCCCTTTTTCTCCTAACTTGAATTTCTTTTCAAAATGTCAGCTCTCACTTTCCTTTGGGATGCACAGACCCAGGAAAGGAAGAAGCCCAGCTTGGGTGAGTGGTCAGGGGCCTCCTTGGGAGGGGAGAGTTGGTTGATTCTGGTTTCTGGAGATGGCAGAGCACTCATCCCTGGTGCTGGGAAAAGAAGTGGACACGTAGGCTCTTCCCTAGCAGTCCCCTGCTTCCTCTGATCCTGGAATAGATTGTCTTTAGGACCACCCTCTAGCAACCCCAGAGGAAACCCCTGCTTAAGATCAGTTTTTTGGCCAGGTGCGGTGGCTCATGCCTGTAATCCCAGCATTTTTGGAGGCCAAGGAGGGCAGATCATGAGGTCAGGAGTTCAAGACCAGCTTGGCCAACATAGAGAAACCCCGTCTCTACTAAAAATAAAAAACAATTAGCTGGGTGTGGTGGCAGGTGGCTGTAATCCCAGGTACTCGAGAGGTTGAGGCAGGAGAATTGCTTGAACCTGGCAGGTGGAGGTTGCAGTGAGCCAAGATTGTGCCACTGCACTGCACCCTGGCAACAGAGCAAGACTCCGTCTTAAAAAAAAAAAAAAAAATCAGGTTTTTTTGTTTTGTTTTGTTTTGTTTTTTTCTGTCACCAGGAATTTGGGGCTTTGGTACCTATTTTCTCAGCAACCTGATAGGTAACTAGGGGAGGCACCTCACTCTCCAGGCTCTAGTGTCCCGTTCTGTAAAATGGGGCTGTTGGATTTTATAATCCTGAATTATTTTCCACATCTGAAATATGATGTGCAAAAGAAGGGCAGAATACTGTTTCATAAGCCAGAGAACTTGGACATGAGCCCAAACCTCGCCTCTTCCTCAAAGTCATGCCTGCTCCCCAAGGCAGTTGGTGGCCCACTCTCTGGACTCCCCCCAGGCACATAACTGAAGCAAGGCCCAGATGGCTTTGTCCAGTCATGGCCCAGGTCTGTCCATCCCCGCACTGGGAAAGAGGCAGTTCTTTGGGGCAGGAACTGAGACTTTTTCATGTTTATATTCTTAGGGGCTCACCTGGTGATTGGGGCTTAGTAGGTTTTTCATAAATGTTCTTAAGCAAATTAGTAAGTGAGGAAAAGTAAAGAGCATTGTCTTCATCTAGTGCCTGTTTCCCTTGCTGAACGCAGGGAGTTCCAATAGTCCAAGGAACCAAAGGTTTGCTGGAAAAACATTGGTCTAAAGATCCGGTTGGCCCCACCATGGGTGAGCTTGGGAAAATCTCTGATGTCTTCTTACCCCATGCAATGGACAGGAGTGGGGGCTTCCCAGCTGTGGAGGAGCATGAGGCTAGATGATACTTTTCCATTCAGGAAGGGCAGGAGAGCTGGTTTCTCCAGATGAGAGAAATCTTCTCTCTCCTGGACCATAGGAGTTGCCCACAGAGTAATGGGAAGACCAGAATTGATTTTGTCTTCCATCCTGGGACTCAGAGATGGCTGCTGCTGCCCCAGAGCAGCAGGGCAGGTACATAGGTGGCTGGAGGAGTTGGGTGCATGGCACATCCCTGCTGGTGCTGGTCACCTGGTCTGCCTCTTCAGGAGCAGCTCAGGATGTTTGTAAACAGTGGATGCCTGCAGTAAGAGGGCAGCCTGTGGCTATGGAAGAGACTGTGTCCCAGAGCTAAGCTAATTGGCCCACGGGGGATGGACCTGCTGACCTTCACCTCATTAGCACTGCATTTGGGCCACTGAGCTCTGGCTTGGTTCTGACCTTTCCATAATAAGGACTCAATGTGAGGTTTCTGCAAAGGTGGGACAAGCCAGGGCCGGGGCTAAAACAGCTTCGCTTGGCAGAGGAGGTGCAATCAGGACTCACGCCAGGGGCTGTGCAGGCTGGGGTCAGGGGAGGATTTGGGGATCAGGGGTCCACCCCGCCTCATCACCTGCGACCTTCAAGATGGATTGGTGTGGCTGTCAGAGTGGGTGATAGTTGGTTCCTTAAGAGTGTGTCATTGAGGTCTAGGGTTGGGGGTGTGATGTCTAGGGTTCTTGAGGAGATCCCCCCACTGTTCCCCAGGTCTACCTCCTCCTCCAGCCCTTCCCAGGGAGTCTCCATAGAGACCACTGAACACTTCTGGGGTCCTTGGGCAGCGGCTTTGCAGCTCTGCCCCCGAGCCTGTGGAACTGCTGGAGGAAGGACACTGTCTGCATTTAAAATCCTCTTTTCATGGAGATGATAGAGTTTTTCAGAGTGCCAGTCTCTCTGCAGAGTGGGAGCAATTTCCCTGTAATTGGTAAAGTAACCGTAACTGCTCTGTCATTTGTATGTGGCGACACGTAATTGCACGGTAACCTTTGCCGCGGTGCACGAGGGAAGCGCTGTAAGCTATTAGGTTGTAATTCGGAGTGTCAGCTCCAGCTCCCCACGCCACCTCCACCACTGCCACACTGTGTGGCAGCCCCTGGGGAGGCTGCTGTGGGGGCTGTCTGCATCCAGGTCCAGCTCAGGGTCCTGCTCCCGAGTGCGGATGCTAGGCACATGCTGTGTTCTCTAGTGCCCTCAGCTAGGAAGGGCCCTCCATGGTGATCTAGGCCAGTGCTTCTCAAACCTTAGCAAGAGGATGTTGGAATCACCTGGTGGGGTGTGAAGACGAAGATGTCTGAGCCCCCATCCAAGACTTTTTGATCCAATATGTCTGGGGTGGAGCTCAAGAATGTGCATTTCTAATGAATAACACTCAAGTCTTCTGGATCTGAGACCATTCCCCAGCTCCTGCATTCAATTTTGTGACCAAATGTCTATCTGATTCTGAAAGATCTTTGGGAAGAACTACCTTTGCTATTTCATCTTCACAACATTAGCCCCTTTAATCTTGATGACACCTCTGAGATAGATACCATGAATTTCCTCAAAGATGCTGAGACCCACAAAGGTCATCTGACCATTTAATGACAACAAACAATAAGAGTGAACACTCCCATAGAACTGACTAAGTGTCAAACATTGTTCTATATGTTTTAAATTATTTAATCCTCACTACAGTACTATAAAGTATGTACTATTGTTATAATCCCCATTCTACAGGTAACAAATTAAGGTACAGAGAGGTTAAGTGACTTGCTCAAGGTCACACAGGATTAAGTGGCAGAGTTGGGATTCAAACCTAACAGTTCTGGTTCAGTACTGTTAGCCACTGTGAAACTCAGGCTTTTATTTATCCCTTCTATCCACTCATCCATCCATCCATCCATCTACCCATCCACCCACCCACCTATCCATCCACTTATCCATCCATCCATTTAATATACATATATTAGCCTACTATGAACCAGGCACTAAGCTAGGGGTACAAAGATGCATAAAACATGGTCCCTGTCCTTGAGCTCATAGTCCTTGGAGCACAGTGGATCAGCCATCTTAATTTGCACCCCATGCATTCTATGAGGACATTTGAGCCAGTGAAAAAAAGATCCAGGGTCCTCCGGATAGGGATCCAGACAGTGTGGCCCTCTCAGGGCTTCTGGGTCTGTCCACAGGGTTGTCCAGATGGGTTCCATATACATTCTCATGTAATGGGCCCTTATTTCCTTTCCTTGTGAGAGTAGAGTTGCTCTCTAATAAACAAGTGTTATCATAACCATGGCCAAATATTTTGTGTATTTGTGGAGTGACAGGAGGCCAGCCTGGGCCTAGGGCACGACTGGGCTCCTGATCATAGCAGAGTCCGGAACTGGCTCCTCTGGCTGTGGCTCTAATCTCACTGTTAATGGGGCCCAGGGGAAGGCCCAGCCAGGGCTGGAGCAAACACTCTCTCCCCCCATCACCGGGGGGCTCAGGAAGCCACACCAACCCTCACCTGTCGAAGGCTTTCACCAATTAGCCTCCCCTTCTTGGGCCCAGGCAGCCCTGGCATCTGTTCCCTGCATGTCCACCTCCCAGGTCTGCAGGCCCTGGGGACCCTCCCTCCTCCTGCTTCAGGTACTGTAATTAGCTGGTGGTTTCAGCTCAGACCCAGCAATGCATACCGTGTTTGCAGTGCATGTTGTGGTTGAGAGGCATGCTAGGGCCACGCCCTGCAGCCATTCTACCCCTGTTCCAGGTAGGATTTCTACACACGAAAAATCAACATGAAATATCTTACATTGAAGTGCTTCCCAGCTCACCAGGTGCCTTCACTCCTACAAGCTTACCCACTCTATAGCCAAGGAAAGTCAGGTTAGAGAACAGTAGGAGCAAGTTGTGCAATTGGGAAGCAGCTGAGCTGCCATTTGAACCCAAGTTTTTCCACTGTTTCAATCTTAAAAATCCCTCCCCCATCACCCCAGCTTCGAGGCAACAAAGAGCAGGGCCACCTGCTGCCACAGCTGGGGGACCTCAGCAATCATGCAGACCTGGATGGTGCTTGGTCAAAGGCCTCAATGGCACCTGTATCACATTCAGAGAGAGAAGCCAAGCCATGGGGAAACTTAGGGAGAAAGCTGTCATTATCCCAGATCTCGCCTGGGCTTCTTGCTGCATGAGGTTCTTCAGAGGAAGACAGTCACAGGTCCCTGACTTTCTGGTGAGTGAATGATGTCACGGGCCAAATGTATACTCTCTTTTTGTACATGGCTGTTGATGTGCTTGTGTTGTGCCCAGCCAAGGGGAAGAATTGTATTCAGTAATCCTGACCACTCAGAAATGCCATTTTGGGAGCTGATAGGCCTGAAGCCTCCTCGGGCTAATGAGGCCTATGTTTGCGGCAGAGGTGGTGGGGAACTGTGAAACATGGACTCCCTTTCTCCCTGCCTCAGTGTCCCCACCCTGTGCAGTGTGAACAACCATTCAGCCATATCTACTGGGAAAATGGATCATAACGGGCGATGTACAGACTTTGCGATGGCAGAGGTCCCTGCAGCACAGCTTAGGCCTGAGAAAGTCGGGGATGCGAAATCCTTGTGAACCAGAAGCGGGAACATTCAAGGGCCACGAGGACGTCTAGCACCCCAGGCTGCTGTCAGAAGGCCTGACAGGTTGCCGTGGTCATATCCAGCAGGGACAGGGCATCTTCTCCCCTTTGCCTGGATTTGTCCTTCCTCTCTTCTACTCCTCCCTTTAACTCTCTGCCTCCTGTCTCCTTCCCCATCTCCTTATTTAGGGAAGAATGGTAAAGATCAGACTAAATCTTGAATACTCCCTTGTAAATTTGACTCCTATAATTTTTTGTTTGTTTGTTTAGCAGAAACAGGGTTGGTCTCGAACTCCTGACCTCAGATGATCTGCCTGCCTCTGGCGGGATTACAGGCATGAGCCACCATGCCTGGCCAATAATTTAATTTTTCTTTTTCTTTTCTTTTTTTTTTTTTTTAAAGGGAAGGGAAGAGAGTTGTGTTTGGCCTGGGCTGGTGGACCAGGCCACGCAAAAGAGGCCAGAGGCTATCAAAGGCCTGGAGAGCAGACGTCTGCTCTGCACGAGGCCTGCTCAGGCTCGCCCATGCTCTCTCCCCATTTTCACTCTGGCTGTCCCTACCCTGTAAGAAGAAGGGGAACGGTCAGAGAGGCTTCTGATGTTCAGCAGGTTGCCTTCTTTGGAGGGACAGTGCCTGCACCTCTTCTGGGAGGGAGTGGAGGAGCCTGCTGGGGCCGGGTGAACACCTGTGGCCTGGTTTCACACACTCCCTGGCAAGAGCCTGCCTGCTGTTCTCCAGATGCCCTTTCCTTTGGCCAGATTGAAGCCTTTAAAAAAGTGACACCTTGTATTTTATTTCACCCCTTTCTCTGCAAAGTCCAAAGACGTTTACGGGCACGAGTGCAATAGCCTTTATGGTAGCCCATCAAAAAGCATGGATTGTTTCCGTCATCTTTATAGAGCAGAAAATAAAAGCACAGGAAAACGGAGTGACTCTTCTGAGACCACACAGTCCTTCCAAGATATGGTGGAGAATCCACCCCAGAGGGGTGTGTGCCAGACCCAAGCTGCTTGTGGGGAGTGCTGGGGGCTTTTCACCGGCTACTGCCGGGGTCGTCAACACTCCCCAGCACCACAGAGCCCAGGTGAGACCCTCTGTTTCATGAGGGACCTGATGGCCTGGTATAAAAAAGGGAGATTCCACTGGAAATACAGTGGGGGAACTGGCCCCAAAGCTTCCTGACTTCTGAACTTATACTTCCTGAAGTCAGGAGCAAGTGAGTCAGGGTCAGTGTCTCATAGGATATCTGGAGAATATTCTGTTTAAGGAACACTAGTAGGTGTTCCAGTCAAAATGGTTTAGCGGCTGGGTGCAGGGGCTCACACCTGTAATTCCAGCACTTCGGGAGGCTGAGGGTGGTGGTTACTTGAGCCCAGGGGTTTGAGACCAGCCTGGGTAACATGATGAAATCCCGTCTCTACAAAAAATACAAAAATTTAGCCAGGCATGGTGGCACATGCTTATGATCCCAGCTACTCGGGAGGCTGAAGCAGGAGGATCGCTTGAGCCTGGGAAGTCAAGGCTGCAGTGAGCCATTATCATGTCGCTGCACTCCAGCCTGGGTGACAGAGTGAGACCCTGTCTAAAAAAAAAAAGAAAAAAGAAAAAGGGTTCAGAGAATGAAATGTTTAGGAGAGGCTGAGATAAGGTTAAACATATTTTTTCTTAAAAATACTTTTCAGACCTTTCACGTAACTAATCGTTATGAATCTCTTAGATGGTGTTAAAAGGCTTTCTAGAAATATGCCTGCGGACTCCTTTTGTGTAGAGCATATCGGGGACCTGGGTTTCCATGGATGGCACTTTGGGAAGTGCTGGTATAGGCATGGCAGGGCCAGGGCTGCCCCTCTTCACAATGCTGTAAAAGAGACAGGGAGCCTGGGATCGGAGCGCATAAAGCACCAGCTGTGGCACATTGAGTTGAATCAGCACCTTCCTTCCCCCACTGCTCCTTTCCCCAGCTGACTGCCCGCACATGGCTCTGTTGTGATAGTGCTACTTACATGCTAATGTTTTCCATTCCCTAGTCTACACTTTTGAGTCCTCATGTGTGTGTCTGCTCGAGATATGGAGCCCACATCCCTTTGCTGTATAGATACGAAGACCACATTCCTCTTTGTGTATAGATATGGAGACCACATCCCTCTTGTGCCTGAGCAGAGTGGCCTGGAGCCCCTGCTCATCTGGGCTGACCCAGGGCTTTTCCACCTGAGGATGATGATGATAATAATGATGGACAAAGCTCCCAAGATGGCGCTGGGAGGGGTTGGAGAAGAGGCAGAGACACAGATTATGGGGAAAGGAGACCTGGGATCTGTGTTTTTTGCCATGTCCCTGCACCTGCCCACTCAGGTGATTCTTTACAGGTCACCTAGTTTCTCTGGAGCGATGTTTTTCATGTAAAAAGGAGGGATTGTTACCAGATGATTCATCTCTAAGGATTCTTCTACCTCCATAGTTTCCTGACTTAATATCTCTGCCAATTTCCCTGACGCTCCCTTCTAATTTTTCTCTTTTTAAAATTTTCAGCTCTTAACCATTGATGATAACTTCTGTGGCCTGGACATGAATGCCCCTCTGGGAGTGTCCGACATGGTGCGTGGGATTCCCGTCTTCACGGAGGACAGGGACCGCATGACGTCTGTCATCGCATATGTCTACAAGAATCACTCTCTGGCCTTTGTGGGCACCAAAAGTGGCAAGCTGAAGAAGGTAGGAATGAAGTGCAGCCCTTTTGGTTACTGTGAAGACAGTCTGACCCTCCTGGGCTGGAAATTATGTCTTTTCGCTACCTTGGGCGTGTGGGCAGGTGATACTGTTTGAGCTAAGGAGATACGCTGCTGTTGAGGTCATGATGATCATCTTATCCTTTCTCTGCCTCTGTGCTGAGGTTGCGGGGTGAGTGTGTGGATTCACCTCCTCCCTAGAACTGGTGTGCACATGAGAGGTGTCAGACCAGCCTTGCAGGGTTGTTCTAAATGGCACATACTGTGTTCAATTTGGGCTTGTGCCTTTAAGGCAAAGGCTTTACTAGGTCTGAGCAACTGGGGAAGGTGGGCAGGGGGAAGGGACAGGCCTGTTCCCCTTGCTCCAGCCCTTCTGACTGCTGCATCATCTGGAATGCATTCAGGGAACAGAGGGAGGAAAGTGCAGACCTGTTAAAGTTGCAAATGGGGCCCAGAGCCAAGTTGTGGGCTGAGAAAACCACGGGTGCAATGGGAGCATGGAAATTGCTTCTGGTGAGGTCAAATGGTATGATCTAGGGACCTGACGTTTCCCCTGCACTTTCGGAAGCTGGCAGGTTCTGGGGTCCTGGGCGATCTTGGCTCATCAGTTGTGTTGGGAGCAGTCATCCACCGAGGGTTGTTCTGTGCTCAGGCTTCTCATCTCATGAGTTGGAGCTGGCCCTACAGCACATGTCCTTCTTGATTGGATTAAAAGCCCTTCTAAGATGGTAGGCAGGAGGTCCTGTTTCCTGTTGGCCAATAATTGCGTTTTAGTCCTTTCCCAGGAAATATTGGTGATTTCATGTGGAGCTCTTGCTTGCTTTATTTTGGCTTCTCTTGGAGTTCTCTGGACATTGTGTGATTCAGATTGGGTGAAGAGGCACTGCCTGATTGAAACTGAGCCTTAATCCCTCCATTTCCCTTTGCTGTATTTCTGGCTGCTAGCTCTGGATGGTCAAGAGGAAATGTTCCAGGCATATTTAGAGGACTATGCCTATTTTACCATCCCACAGTGTAATAGCCCAGCAATCATTTCTGTTGGCATCTCTGTGGACTGGTGGCGTGTCTGGAATGGGAGCATGTGGAGCACAAGAGGCGGGCACCCCGGAGTCTGTTTGTGACTTGGGAACTTGTGTGTGGAGTGATTCTATAGGTGATGACTGGGAAAGAAAACAATGAGCACTGGGGAAACATCATGGTACTCTGCAAGAATGGTGTCCGTGAGGTACCACGCAGCTGGCACTGCCTAGGAGGAAGTAACCGCCTAATTTGAGTGGAACGCCTTCAGTGTCGCAACCAAAAACAGCAAAACACATCTTTAAGAACTGTATTTCATAATTCACTGCAAATAATTCTATTTCATACTTCCTTTCTGTGAAGAAAATGGTAAACACAATGGAATCTTTTCTTGCTGCCTCGGACTCCTCATGAGTTTTGCTCACATAATGAACTGAGTTTTGCAGATACCCAGGGAAGATGCTGCGAGGTTTGGGCATGTTGTCCTCACACAGCTCCTATGTCTGATTGTTGCCGCCTTCCCGGGTCTTCCTCTTATGCACTTGGCCACTCATCACTTCCAGTTGCTGCCAGGAATCCTGGTTGACTTCAGCACCTTTCCTCCTCCCTCATTCTGTGGCTTCCAGCTTTGGTGGGCTAGGAAACCAGATTGCCAAGCTTACTGAAATTGTGTCTGACAAGCGTCAGTCCACAATGAGGAGAGAAGTGTGTGAGCTTTTGGTCAGGGACTTCAGATGGCTCGATTCTTCAGTAGGATTTGGCAAGTTTGGTCTGCTGGAAAAGTGAATTCTAAATATGGGGGACATTACTATGTACAATTCATGCACTGAGACCTGCTTCGCCTGCTTCATTGGGTGAATGAGCACTATTGAGAGTAAATAAGTCAGCAAGGCAGTATGGGGGATGCTTTAAGTCTTTTCTCTAGTGAGCTCAATCTCAGTGCAATGGAGAAGCTAACTCCCTGCCTTGCCCTAAAAGAGTCCTACTCACTGAATTTCCTACCAGCTGCCAGAGGACCATTTACTAGCTGGCAGGATGGAGTAGACCCTGGATGAGGATTTGTGTGTGTGTGTGTGTGTGTGTGTGATTGTCTGAGCTGGTTGGGCAGTGAATGTTATCAGTGAAATGAACATTGAGAGTTCAGTGCACATAACAAAACAGTTATTTTCTCTTGGAAAAAGGAAGGTGTTTCCTGTCCATGGATGCATTGTAAACCCAAGACAGTCAACTTGCATTTTTGTGCTGTTGGTCCAAGGTTGGGTTGAGGCATCTGGTGGTTGGTGCTCTTTCACCTGTGGAAGCCTGTCCAAATCTGTTCCCCGACAGGGAGGTCAATCAAGTGCAGCACTGTGAGTGTGGAATCAGGACACCACCAGGAGCCTGGGCCAGCAAGGCGCTCAGAGACGACCCTCCCGAGGCAGGTGAGGACAGAGCCCAGCAGTCAGTCAGGCAGGCAGTGACAGGCAACACATGCAACAAGAACCTGGGGCTTCATAAACTGTGACTGGCATTCCCATCTTTTACTTTGGTGGGTTGGTGTAAGAACAGTT
The DNA here is from genome assembly GCF_007565055.1 of Rhinopithecus roxellana. NCBI lineage: Eukaryota > Metazoa > Chordata > Mammalia > Primates > Cercopithecidae > Rhinopithecus > Rhinopithecus roxellana. The sequence goes on from NC_044554.1 coordinate 60,794,088, forward strand.
CTGTTTCAGCCACCTGGGATATTCTGTCTAATTTCCAGAGCAGTGATGGGGCTGGTGAGGCATAAACGTTTCAAAGGTAAGAGCGCAAGGGTCAGTTGTGGGGAATGAGCCTTCAGTCCTCCTGGGGAAAGGCAGGCCACGGGGCGGGGGGGGGCAAACTTTCTGCTCTGCAGGCTCGGAGTGGCAGCCTTTTAATGGTTTTGCTCACGTCCAGGTCCCGTGCCTGCAGACTCAGCACAGCTGGCCCAAGGGAACAGTCTGAGTTGGGAAAGGAAGGCTGGGCCGCCGAGTCTGTTGTTTGAAATAATAAAAAGCAAAAGTGGCCCGTTTATTTATTTTTTTTCTGAACAATAGAATTCCCCACCCCCGCTCACTCAGTAAGCACCACTCCCCTTTCCTTGTAATAATTCTGACTCGCTTTTCCCAGAAGTTATCAGGACCACAGTCACCTTTTGGGCAGAGGCCCAGCCATGACAAGTTGTGAAGCTGCAGGAGGATTTTGCTGGAAGTTTTGCAAGCCACTGAGGCCAGGGCGTGAAAATAATGGAAATCATACTGTAGCCATAATTATAGAGTTGGTTTCTCTGAGCCCTGTAATAATCTCCTGTGTGTATCAAGGCTTTACGGTATGACAAGAGACTGGAAATGGGGGTAGCTGGTCAGGAGACAGCTTGGGGGGATGCTAAGAGTAAGGGTGTTTGCTGTGGGTTTCAGGGGTCCAGGAGATCAGTCTGCCCTCAAAATTACTGACTTTTTATTTTGCTTGAAAGGCGTGAGTCCCAATCATTTGCAACCTTGTCTTTGACGACTGTGATTTCACTCCTTTGGTGCACACATCACATGAAGCAGGGGGAAAGGAGGTGAGGAAAGTACCAATTTAGATGTCTTTGATGTTTTCTGATATGTGTGTGTTGTCATGGTATTGGCAGCCTCTTCCTGTGGTGAACTTTAAGGGTATGTGTGTAAAGAAATATGACCTATAAATGCTACAGTCATGAGTAGGTGTCTAGGAACTTAGCAATAACCTACAGACTGTTAATATTTCCACTATAGGTAAAACTCGTAAGGCAAATGCCATCTTGACTGGCTTTAGGGCCAAGCAAACCTAAACCTTTGGCTTGAATTGGGACAATCAGCTCAGTGTTGTCTCCGAAGCACAAGATTTCTTCACAAGAATATTTCTGCTGAAATCCTTTCCCTCTCTCTCTTTCTCTGCCTCTTGCTTTCCTTTCACTAAGCGATCATTTTTATGGCTGCTGTTCAGTGGTGAATTACTGCCTGACATTAGTGGGAGAGACTAATGTTCATTGTGAACCAAAACATCATAAACTTCCACTTGAGGTGCGATTGCTCCTCTCGCTGGTGATTGCATCTTCCCTGGATGTTTTTGCTAGGTTAAACTGTTCACACCTAAGGGGGTGGAGCGCTGTATGGATGTTGGTTAAGTCTGGCTGGCCTTGCTATTAGCCTGTTGTAGGACATGCATCCATGTGTCTGTGCACAGACGAATCCATACCAGCCTCTCTGAGTAGGAACTGGGTGCACATTCCCATGGAGAGGCGATAGGAGTATACAGTACAAAAATCATTCTTATTGGGAATTGTCATGTAGATTAATTTAATCTTCCTAAATTTTTTTGCTCGAGCCTGTTTTAAAATTAATTTGCTTGTGTTCCCTAGACCCTCAGCATAGGTGCACAAGGGGAATCACCCAGGAGTGGATTGGAATGGAGGGAGACCCACCTGGGGTGAACATTGCTTCTCAGGAACAGATGCTGTGTGTGTGCTTCAGTGCTTGAGTCACAAAGCAATATCAGATCAGAGAGTCCAGCCCCTGCTTTCTTGCTTCCTAAATGTACCTGGGAATTCTTCCTAAAATTACTCTGGAAATTCGAATCCACTTTAACTAAAAATAAATATTCATAGCACAGAAAGCCCTGCAGATGGATGGAAGTGTCAGGATATCAAATGGAGACACAATGTTGGAACACCAAATAGAACAGGAACCTGTGGTTAGGGCAGAGGGCATGTGTATTTGATACAGGGTTCAGTCAGGTAGTTCTGTTGTGCTATATGTTTCTCCAGCCCAAGCTGCCATGGGCTCATGTGTGATTGATCATAAGCAGAAAGGGAAAGAAATGCAGAAGCATCAGGGCTGACCGATTTCCATGACAGGAAAAGACCATCTATTTGCTATATTGTGTGTGCATTTTCCATCCCTGGTTTTGCAAATGTTAAACCTGCATAGACCTTACCCTGTGGGTTGTGTGAAGGGGAGGCTGAGGTTGAAGAGCTCCAGGCAGAAGATCCCACAGGTGTACCAGCAGTGCCACCCTCCCTCCTCTGATTTCACGTTCAACCACACACAGACAGTATTCTGTCATTAGTCTTTCCAGCCTGGGAATTCTAAGACTGGCCCTTCAGACTGACCTTGTCTCAGACCAGTGCATGCCCTTCTCACGGGCCTTCCTCCCACCTCGTTTCAATCTCTTCTGCTGTGTTTTAAGCTTTCTTCCCAAATTGAACTCAGTTGATAAGAAGAGCAACTAAGCTGGTTGATGCCCTCTTGGACATATTTTATATTCTTCCATGCTATTAAGCCCTCAGTCAATCACCCTTTTGATGTTAATGTGGCCACACTGGCCCTCTTTTCTTATCTTTTTCCATTTCTCACTATTCTGCCCTTGGGCCCACCCACCTTCCCTGCATGTCCCTGGGGGATCTCGAGTGGTTCCTCTGTGCTAACCTGAATAAGCCCAGGGAAGTATTCTCATCATGAAGTTTCTGCTGCAGCCAATAGCGAGGCACTGTTGCATTCTCCTCCTGGCTTCCTCCTGAAACACACGTTGAGATCCTAGCAAAGAGTTTCTCAGGAACACTTGTCATTCTGTTTTCCAAGTGATCATTGCTGGTGCACATGATTTAAAGAGATCGTCTTAAATGAGCTTTGCCAATTCAAGATTTATTGATACATGTGCCACTTTTTTGAATCATATGTGTGTATATACACACATTGGTATAGAAAGATCCTGATCATAAATTAAAATGCAAACACATTAAAATTGAAGAAAGTGCTGCAGAAACACCCCAAATCATAGAGCACATTCAGTCAGCTGATACACAAATGTCAGACACACTAGAGGAATTTATCCAGTGACACATGCAATTGAAGTAAAATATTGTGCTTTACAAGAACATATCATTAAAATGAAAACTAGCAGCATATCAGGAGTCTGGCCATGTAACCAAGACAACAAAGATAGGAAAGGATGAAAGACATGATGTACAGAGGAAGAGGGAGGAGGCAGAGGCAAGAAGAGGGAATGAGCCGCCAACCATAAGTGGTCCTTTTAGTGCTGGGCTCACACCTGCTAGACTCTGGATGGGAGGAGAATAGAATCTTGAAGACTCCCAGAGAGGGTAGAGTCAGAGGAGGGTCTTTGTTACCAGCAATTGCTATGATTTCCTCAGCCACTTTGATGGGGAAGGCAGTGGCAGTTGGAACGATTCACAGCTCACCAGTTGATGTTCTGACTGGGGGTCTGCTGAGAGTCCATACTTAGGGAACTTCCTGGGAATGTATCCACTGGGCTTGCTTATTGGTGATATCATGGGGCTGCTTTTCCCAGCAGTTCTGGCTTCTCATGGAAGTATGCATGGTGACTTTAAAAGAGGTCTCTTGGCCGGATGCAGTGGCTCACGCCTGTAATCCAAGCACTTTGGGAGGCTGAGGCAGGTAGATCATGAGGCCAGGAGTTCAAGACCAGGATGACCAACATGGTGAAACCCCGTCTCTACTAAAAATACAAAAATTAGCCGGGCATGGTGGCGCGTACCCATAATCCCAGCTACTCAGGACGCTGAGGCAGGAGAATCACTTGAACCCAGGAGGCAGAGGTTGCAGTGAGCCAAGATCACGCCATTGCACTCCAGCCTGGTCAACAGAGCAAGACTCCATCTCAAAAACAAACAAAAAAAGGTTTCTTCAAAGCTCCCACACTCACTCCATACCTTCTCTCCTGGCCCATGAGACACAGGTGTATTAGTTATCAATTGCCGTGAACTACTCCAGAACTTAGAGGCTTTGAACAACACTTATTATCATACATACAGTTTCTGTGGTTCTGGAATCTGGGCATGGCTCAGCTGGGTCCTCTGGCTTAGGGTCAAGGTGTTGGCTAGGGCTGCAGTCATCCCAAGGCTAAAGACAGGAATGGGGAAGAGTCTACCTCCAGTGTCACTCCCAGGTTTGTTGGCAAGCTTCAGGTCCTCACTTGAGAGATCCCTGCATTGCCATGTGGGCCCCCCATGAGGCCACCTACACAACAATGTGTGAAGCAGCAGGCTTCTCTAGAAGGATGTCTGAGAGATGGGGGTGAGAAAGAGGCTGAGTAAGGTGCAGGCCTTTGTCATTTTGAAACTTGGTTTCAGAAGTGACACCCCATCCCCTTTGCTGTATTCTGTCTTAGAAGCCAGCCACCGGGTCCAGCTCACACTCCAGGAGGGGCTCTATAGGTTATGAGCACCCAGAGGTGGGGATCACTGGGGGCCATGTTGGAGGCTGCCTTCTACACAAGCGCTTTGTTTCTCAGCCACTGAGGGGACTTGAACCCATACTTTCAAACTTCAGGTTCACTTTTGGTAGCATGGAAAAGGACACAGCCTTCCTCAGGAACACCAGTGGCCCAGGCACTGAATCCTGTCTTTTGACTTGTGGCTTTGATTGTGCAAACACGGTAGAGAATCCAGAGGATAAACAGGAGGCTGTGAAGCAGTTGCCACACCCACAGGACCAGGGGTGAGGAAGCTTCCTCAACAAGGTGGCCTGGGGGCTCAGCAGGCAGTCCCAGGTGCTCTGTTCATCTAGAGAGAGGGCAGTGCTCGATGATGGACCAAAGACATTTAGATTTTGAATCAGTAGTTGATGAGAACTCTGTGTGTCCATGGAGAATCCATATCTTCTGCCTTTGGTCTCTGTGGGGAAGCCCCCAGCATCTTAGGAAGGGGTCGTTTTCTTAGTGTTTAGGGCTGGCAGAAAAGAGGTGATGCAGAGGAAACTACCAAGCTTTGAACACCGTGTAGGCACCAGGATTGTTCTAGATGTTTTCACATGTTACTCACATTGATTGTCACGTGTAATCCTCAATTTTTTTTTTTTTTTTTGAGGAGATGTTACACCTTCCATGTAAAATGGAGGAAAGGGGTTGGGTAACTCCCCAGAGGTCACACGGTCTAATCTGAGGTTGTCCTGGACCTGTATAGAGTAATATCATGGACTCTACCTAAGGCCTGGCTCCTGGGCTGTACGGTAGGTCCCCTCCCCGATGGAGGGAGGAGGTGGTGGCTGGGCCTCTGGTACCTGCCCCGGAGCCTGTTGCTCAGAACCCTCCTTTCATTCACTCTGTCCCTGCCCTGGCTCAGGTCCTGATGTCCATGCTAGGGTGGTTGAAACTGATTTTCCCCTCTTTAATCCATCTTCCTGGGATGGATTAAAGAGGGGAGCACTTTAGGGACAGGAAAATCAGTTTGGATGGATCCTAGATGGCAGATTCAGCTTCCTAAAGCAGTTCCAATCCTCTCACCCTTGTCACTAAGAAAAACAAAACTGGACTTGTCTCACCCACCCTTCCGTAGACCCTTGCCTGTAGTTCTGCCTGCGTGGAAGTGGCCCTAACATGCTGAGGACTCAGGTCCCGTACTCAGCCATTCAGCCTCAGCTGGCTGCCTCGGCCTTCATGTTTTGAGTCCTCAAGGGCCCTGGCTAAATTTAAATACCAAGAAAGAGGCTCCCACCTGAGAAACGGGAGGGGACTCCTGCCTTCGTGGCTGTTCTCACATCACCAACCTGCCTCCATGGGCAATTTCCTTCTCCGAGGGCAATTATGCCGGAGCTCAGATCCCACAGCCGAGTGGGAGGCGGCCATGGGGAGGGCAGGAGGTTTTGTGGGAGGCAGCCAAGCTATGCTTTTCCACTTACCCCTGGCATGCTGCCTGGGACAGACTGGGCCTATCTTTGTCTTGGTGGCTCACTGGAATTGTCCCTCCTAGAGCCTATGGGACTGTGTGCTGTGGTTCTGGGTGATTTTTCCTGTGATGGGTTATCCATGGTCCCTCTCTTGACCCATTTGGAGGATGGCAGCTTCTCCCTAATCACGGGTCATTATTGCTTTGCAAGCGCTCTGGAGCGGAGGGCCTAATGAGCCAGTCTCCTTTTTACTCTCAGTCACCTGGAGCACCTGTCGCCACCAGCACATCCAACCTTCTTTTTCCTTCTAAGTGTCTAGCCCCTAAACCTGAGCTTCTCGGCTCTTCTCACAATCCTTTGCCTACTTTCCTCACTTTCACCCGCTCCATTCTTACCTTTTCCTTCCTGTCACTCTGTAGTATTGTACTTTTAACTTCACTTTCACCCGCTCCATTCTTACCTTTTCCTTCCTGTCACTCTGTAGTATTGTACTTTTAACTTAGTGAAGATGTGTTCGCAAATGTTATCTTGACCAATTAATTTGCTCAGGATGATGTGGAGTTAGGAAGGCCAGAGGCAGTGTTGGCTTTGCTATTTCTTTATAGATATGGGGACTTGGGGGAATAGTATGATTGGATGGGAGGTTAGGGAGACTACTTCAGAAGTGTGCATAGTTCTTTATATAGTCAAACCTCTTTTTAAAAAAATGCAAAGAGACCAGGACCAGTGGCTCATGCCTGTAAACTCAGTACTTTGGGAGGCCGAGGTGGGTGGATCACTTCAGGCCAGGGGTTCGAGACCAGCCTGAGCAACACGACAAAACCCTGTTTCTACTAAAAATAGAAAAATAAACCAAAAGAAAAATTAGCTGGGTGTGATGGTACATGTCTGTAGTCCCAGCTACTCCAGAGGCTGAGGCAGGAGAATCACTTGAACCCAGGAGGTGGAGGTTGCAGTGAGCCGAGATTGTGCCACTGCACTCCAGCCAGGGCAACAGAGTGAGATCCTGTCTCAAAAAGAATGATTAATAAATAAAAGAATACAAAGAATCTACAAAGAGCAATCCTCTTTCCCCCTAAACCACTCCTGGCCGCCCACTGCAGGCAGCATTCTCTCCATCGCCCATTGTGGGGTCCCAGGCTCACTAAGGTGCGGGCAGAAGGCCGTATTCCCCATGCCCTGTGTTGTGGCACAGCTGCATGGGGACCCAGCTCTATTTTGTTGGCTTACTGGGTTTCCCTTATGAGTCCTTTTAGGAAAGGCTCTCCACTTACCCCTGGCCTGCTCCCTGGGACAGACTGGGCCTATCTTTGTCTTGGTTTCTCACTGGAATTGTCCCTCCTATGGCCTATGGGACTGGGTGCCATGTTGCTCCAAAGGTTGCATCCGTGAGAAGTGGGTGTTGGTTTGGGGTTTTACCCCACCTCACAGGCTCTCCCTTCTTTGGGGTTGTCCTCTGACACTTCCAGTGCGTCGCCTAGTCCCAGTTTTCCTTTCGGGAACTTTTTTTTTTTCCCCCCAAAGAGATAGGGTCTTGCTCTGTCACCCAGACCAGAGTGAAGAGGTGCTATCCTGTCTCACTACAGCCTCAAACTTCTGGGTTCAAGTGATCTGCCTGTCTCGGTCTCCCAAGTAGCTGGGACTACAGGTATGTGCCACCATGCTCCACTAATTTTTAACATTTTTTATAGAGATGGGGTCTTGGATCTTGCTATATTGCCCAGGCTGGTCTTAAACTCATGACCTCAAGCAATCCTCCCACCTCGGCATCCCAAAATTCTGAGATGTATGAGCTACCATGTCTGGTCATGGGACATTGTTTGAGCTGCCTTCCAAAAAGTTTCTTCCCTCCTGGAGAAGGCTTCTGAGGCTTTGGTGGCAAGGAGGTTGGAAGGAAAGAGATGGGTTGTCTTTCTGCTTAACCACTTTTACCTTCCCACCAAGATATGAGTATTCTGGGGCTGGAGGTGGCTAAATTTGGGTGTTCCCAGGTATTGTTGGACCTGAGAGGCCAGAATGATGTTGAAACCACCTGATGAGCTGCCCTTATCATTGCATCCAAAACTTAAACCAAATCCTACTGTGTTCCAGGTATTCCCATGGGAGTCGCAGATACAAATTGCCATTTTGGCCTCCAGGCAGGAGATCATATATGGGTGCCTTATATACATTGTGGTTTGTTAAAATAATGAAAATGATTAGGTATCTTCAGTCTACCTTTAAAAATCTGTAAGTCAATACATTCTTTACCTTGGTCTTTCTGCAACAGACCAGCATTTCCTCCAGTGATAATTCAGCTCTGTCCCTTTTGTTCTTCCTTCCCCCGCAGAGCATAAAACTTATCCATGATTTTCTGTCTGAAACAGGATTCCTTTACTACAAGTATCTCTTGTGAAGGGTAAACAGAATTTTTAAAATGTTGCATGTAATTATAACCATATTTTAAATGCATCAGGTTAGCATACCTGGAATATTTTATTTTATTTAATCTTTATGATCAAAGTTGTCCTGGACCTTTCCCCAGACATACCAGACTTGGGAGAGAAAAATATATCTTAAACCTCACTTAGAGAATGAGTCTTTTTTAGATCCAGAGAGGTTTAGTTAGGCAGTGTTGGCTTATGCCGTAGGTGGGCCTGAATCTGTACACTGTTGACCTTAAGTAGAGCTAGAGTGGCAGCTGGGGACCCTAGAGGTTCTGTGACCTAGGAAGGGCCATGGCTGGAGGGAGGCTGATGGTACTGATGGCTTCCCGGCCTCAACCAGGCTGTGGGCTTCTTTATCTCATTTTGGGTAGGAAATGTGGATTCATTGTAGGAAACTAATGAATCTCTTTCTAAAATGGAGAATTATTTTCTAAAATTAATAGCCTCATAATGTATCCATTTTATAAATTTGGTTTTTATTTAGTCACATTTTTATTACCCCAAAAATTACAGGTGATAGAAGCTTTCAACATTGTAGCTGAGATGTTTTTCTGAAAGGAATTTGTTCATTTTCTTCACATAGAAAATATAGTTCATTAATATAGCTGGATCTATTTCCCCAGTGTGTTTACACCTTCTTCCAATTAAACTGAAGGTGCCCTCACAGTACTGCCCCGAAGGTAACAAGTGCTGAATAAAAAAATGTATTTGAAGATGGGCCACTGGAGCTTTAGGGTCTTCTAGTGCCTGTGTGCACATGTGTGTGTATCAGCTAGCTTAGGCTACATTATGTTGCAGTAACAAATGACCCCCAGGTTTCAGTGGCTTACAACAACAACAATGAAGGCTATTTTCAACTCATGTTCATGTGCACCCTGGGCTGGCTGCAGCCCTCCTCCATGTTATTTATCTGGGAGACTTGGAAGGGCAGCCCCTGTCTGGGACATGTTGATCTCATGGCCAAAGGAAAAGAGAGATGGCAGAACCGTGCCATGGTTGTTAAAGCTACTGCTTGGTGGTGGCCCATGTTGTTATCACTCCCATTTGATTGGCCCAGCCAAAGTGAATGGTGTGGAAAATATAACCTTGCCTGGAGTCTTGGGAGGGGGCTGGTGTATATGTATGCAGGGAGGTGGGAGAGAAGGGCCATGAATATTTTGTGGATAATTCTGTCCATACAGTTTACCATAAGGATTATTTTTGTGAACATCAACATTCAGTCAAGAACTATCTTCTTGGTCATCTAAAATGCACTAAACGCTTCTTGTCTTAAAGAGCTTGTGATCTTGTCTTTGCTCAGTGTTGGAAAAGATGTGCAAAAACTATAGGATATGGCTGATTTTATGTCATCAACCCCAGATATAATGTTGGAGATTTTTAAAAAACTAAATCCTCTCTCAGATGATTTTCCTCTGATTTACTTTTTTCCTCCTAAAACTGAAACTGAAATTATTCCTTATCTTTCATTAGTCAGGCTCTGAATGTTTGTATCTCCCCAAAATTAGTTTTGTTAAGAGTGAGGGCACTTTTCTACTTAAATACAATGATTAGATTGTGTTCAGCAGATGTCTCTTGGATAATTAAATTACCCAAATTTATGGAAGCATTTCTTTTACCTATAATTAAATAGTTTCCAAATTAATTTTTCCTAAGTAATTTAAGCTCCAGAGATTCCCCCACTTTCCATCTGAACCCACCTTGCCAACCATGGGTTCCAAAAATTCACTCTGGACACAGGCAGGATATTGCCCATTAAATTCCATTTCTCAGGACAAGGAACTCAAAGTTGTCTACTGACTCAAAACAAGCTCACATGCCTTCTTGTCAGGGTTTCCTGCCAGCCTGCTCCTCTCTGGAAAAGGCGGGAGACTTACAGAGTCAGAATCCTGAGTGGAGGAACCATCCTGCAGGTTGCACTGAAAAACATTGATTTTTATCTCTCAAAGTCATTTTGTAGACTGCCAAGTTTTTGGCCAACGTGTCTCAAACTTGCATTGTATTGATGATGCCTGGGGAAGCATCAGTCATCCGTAACTGGGTACCATAGTATGTATTTTCATGGCTGAGCTGGTGACAGCAATTGCGGGGGCCTTGACAATCTCAGAAAGTTCATAAGGAGTTGGCCAGATTCTAGGAGGGGCACTTTGATTCTGTCTAAGCTCTTCACCTTCTATTTTCAGGTAGATAAGATATATTCACACATGCCTGGCTCTGTATCCCCTCTCCATACACACATCCATAGTCATAAACACGCATATACACCCAGCTGACACACACACCTGTGTTCACCCATGCACAGGGAGGCACCCACACATGCCAGCATAGGAACTGGCAGAACCTTCTTTGCACTCGAGCCTGGGGCTGCTCCCGCTGGTCTCTGCATTCTTGGATGGAGCATCCACTTCCCTCATGTTCTCTCTGGGAGATCAGCAGCACACCGTCTAATCAGTTTACCTCTGACTCACCCGCTTTGGCTTCAGGATGATGACAGATCGGAGCTATTTAGCTGTCAAACGCCCTGACCATTGCCCAGATGGACAGTGCCTCAACCACCAGAGTGGCTTCTTTCTCCTCTGGGTGTGGGGAAATCAGTCTCCCAGCTGCTTTTTTTTAAGTGCTCCTTGCATCTGCCTTCAATTTTTATGTTAATGCCTCTTGCTTGCTGACCTCGCTTCCCGGCAGCCAGCCTAAGTGTGAGTCCCATAATTAGCTTAGTGATAATTTAATCTCTCTGCCTTAAATCTGATGGTTTCTGAGGGAGTTGGGTCAGGGGAAGGAGGACCTTTATTTCTCTCTTGACCTGTGCTTTTGTCTGGATTCTTGTTCTGTGTGGGGGCAGGGGCAGAAGGAAGCAGTGGGATTGGGGGATGCCGTGACAGAGCGGTCCCTGGCATCGAGGGTAGATGCCGGGCAGGAAGCTGAAATGAAGTTCATCTCTATCTCTAACGTTTTCTCTCTTAGGGGGGTAACGTTTCTTTGTCCTCATTTCCCCCTAAAACTGTGAAGGCATTTAAGTGTGGGCATATAAAGAGCTCTAAGATGCTTGGAGCTGGGGGGCAGCTTGAAAATGGGAAATCAATGTGCTTCCTCCACTGGTCATGATGACCATTCTCGCAAGCCCAAGGAGGGCTGGGAGGGGCCACGGGAGCCACTGTGGGCCACCCCGCTGCCTCCCACTCCTGCTCCTAGGTACCCCTGCAGTCTTTATGCCCAGGTGTCTGCCCTGGTCTGTGTCTGAGGCCATCCATCCCTCTAAACTGTTAGGAGCCAGGCCTGGGTGTGGCTTAAAATCTTGGAACCGACATCCAGGAGATCTTAACTTTGTTGCTGGCTGCACTTCTGATTTGGGACAAATTCTTTATCCACACGTGTGTCACCTTTGGAGTAATGAGCATATTAATGTATGCACCCTCCCTCCATCTCTCATATGAATGAGCTGAGGGTAGTGAGATTTCACATTTATAGAACTTTCTTTAATTCACCCGGGAGGAAAAAATTAAAACAAATTAAGAAGATGGCAAGGATCCATAAGACTTTCTGTGTTTAAAAAACTTCTAAGAAGAGTCTTCAGACTCACAGATGCAAATAGCCGTGTGAGCCGAGGCAAGGTAGAAATGCAGAGGGGGGCAGGTCTCCAAAGGTGGGGCTCTGCAGGGGAAACAGCAGATGCTCCAAATAGATGTACTGACCAGTTCTGATGGGATTTAATTTTGTGTGTGTGTGTGCCTGTGTGTGTGTGTGTGCACACATGTGCTCAATATCTCTTTGGGAGAACTTCGGAAACCCCAATGAAGAAGGTGAGATGTAATTCATCAGAGCCACCCTTGGCTACTCACTGAGTCCCTATAACATGTGCGGTGCTGTAATTGGGGTGAATAACCTGGGTGAGGAAAAGCAGGACAGGCGGGGCAGGCTCAGCTCTGCAAGGCTTAGGTTCCCTCCTAATACCTCCTGCAGGCTGGAAACAGGGGCTTTGATTTATGAGCTCACTTTTAATGAAAAGAACTGCAGAAAAAAAAAAGTCTCACGTTGCCTCTACAGGATAAACGTTTTACAATCTAAACTAATTTTGTATCTTTCCCAAATGCCCCAGTGCTGCAGGTGGTGTGTGTGTGTGTGTGTGTGTGTGTGTGTGTGTGTGTGTGTGTGAGAGAGAGAGAGAGAGAGAGGGAGAGAGAGAGAGATCGATTTGACCTTGGCTCGGCCTTGTGGATCTGACCCCGTAAGGATTCTTTGCTCCCACTGCTAATGCTGCCTCTGCCCTTCGAGCCCTGCTACACAGCCCTAATGCCTCCTACTATGTGTTTATTTTATTGTCCTGTTTTTTTTTGTTGTTGTTGTTTTGTTTTGCCATTTCTATCTGCAGCTTTCTCTAAAGTCTTCACTTGAAGAGATGCTGTCAGTTCTGTTCTAAGTTGCTTGTTGAACTTTCTTTCCTTTAACCACAATAATGTTCATGCTGTCTTTGGTAGGAGAGATTTTATTTTGGTGGCCACCCCAAATTCTCAGTATATTTTAATTTCTTTTTTTTTTTTTTTTTGAGACGGAGTCTTGCACATTTTAATTTATCTGACAACCCCTCATTACGTTCCCTTGGCACTTCCCAGTATGGAATTTATTAGCCTCCCAGCCCTTGTTCTCGGGGAGCTGATCTTCTCTAATATGACTGAAACTGACACAGGAGTGGCCCTGGTGTGCTTGAATATAAACCTGGCCTTTTTCACATGACAATATTTATTTGCCATCACTATCCATCCCCATTAGCAGTGTGATACCAACCACTCTTTTTGGTGGGCCCTGCCTTCTGTAAGTACCTACGTTTATTTGACATTTAGAAATGTATTTATTTCTTTGTGAGAGGTGTCATGTCTGCTTTTCGTAGTTATTTTCATACCTTCCTTTGTCATAAAGGTTCGTGGGATGCTGTCCATTAGCTACAGAAGCAGGAGAGAGGGGTCCCCATCCCAGCAAGGACCTGCCGCCACTACCCTCCTGGGACTGCTTTTGGGAAGCATTGGGGGAGCCGCTGGGGCCTCTTTGCTCCAGGAACAGGAGGGAGAATCTGACCACCAGACACACTAAGAAACTGCAGGGAAACTGACCAGCAAAAGTCTCCAGCTAAGGAAGCCAGAAAACCAACTTCAGAGCCATGGAGAGGCAGCTTGAGCCAGTGGCAAGATTTGCGGTTTGCACCTAGTGGCAGGTTCTCATCTTTTTCTGCCACTGACTCACTGAAAGAGACAAGGGATCCTTGCCCACCCTTTGCAGGGATTTGGTCTTATTTTCAGTAAATAAGAGGGAATGTGCTCCACCCTCTCTACCTTCTGCCTGCTGCTGCATTTATAAATACTCTGCCACGTAACGTCCTGATGTAGGCCTGACAGGGGAAGCTGTAATTCCACAATGAGAATGTTTCATACTGTTTGCCACTCATCTCAAACGAAGTGTGTCCGTATGTGGACCTGTCCTGGAACTTCAACTCACTGTGCCTGGTGTCGTGGGGACTCGGAGGAGAGCAGACCCGCCAGCCTGTTCCCCGCTGGCCACGCCCTCACTATCACCTGTACCTGCTCCTTGTGGTCTTGGTGTTCCCTTTTGGTGAGCTGAGAGAGGGGCCCTGTGCCTTTCACCTACATTATGGGACTAGCAGTGACATCCTCTTCCCAGCTCGTCCAAGTGATGTTTCCCTGAGCCCTGGGGCTGTTCGGCAAGATGAGATCATCGGTGCTAAATCTGTCTCTGCTGACAGCCTGGAATTGGGTTCCACAGCCCCAGCAGGCTTGGGAGGCTTTCGGCTGGGGGCGAGTCCTGCGCACTGCCCTGGCTCCTGCCATCGCCCCTGCTGCTGTCTGTTGAGAGAGACTTCCGTCTTCCTCTGCAATTCTTACCTCCCTCTTTTCAGCTCCCAGTTTCCTTGTTCTAAAGAGTTGCTTTTGTGCCCAAGGAGGGAATTAAAAATATGATAATCATAAGGGAAGCCATGGTAGATATGAAGAATCCAGCAAAATATAGATAATTGATGCTCTTGTGCAACTGACCAGAGCAAATTAAGAAACAAGCAGAATCCAATAAGGAAAATATTTCTGAGCAAGAAAAGATCCAGATTTTCATGCTGAAAGAACTTGCTAGGCCCCAAGAAAAATAAATGAAGATATGGGGGAAAAAAGTATCAGGGCAAAATTTTTTTATTTTCATGATCAAAAAGCAAGTATGCAGGAAAATAAATTGAATTTGAAGAGGAAAGAAAGGTCAGGGTGGGCTCAGATTCCTCAGACTTCTGAGGCTTGTAGACGATAATGGAGCGTGGTTACAAGCAAACTTTACAGAGTGTTTTCTGCTCAATACAAGTTCCGAGAAATACTCCATCGGAAAACTGTTTTGGCTTTTGTTTGTTTGATCAAACAAGTTTATGAGATGCTGCAGGTGTGTCTTCTTTTGGGCAATTCAATAAAGCTCACTCAATGTATTTTAAAATTCTGAGAAAACAAGCCGGAAAGCATACCCAGTTCCGGTAAGAAAGGCTGTGGCCCTGCTTGTTGGTTCTTGCGTGTACTGTTGTTTGGCATGGAAAGTGAGGTGGCTGGTGTTTTACAAGTCCACATGTGGGGAAGTGGGTGAAGGGGGAATCAGAGTTTGAAAGAGCACCCCTCCTCCTCCTCCCACTCCAAGGCATCTGTGGTCTATCCTTCTGACAAGTGATGTTTGGAACTCGAAGGGCCCTAGGGGTTAGAAACAAGATCTGGAAGGCCCCCTCCCCAAAGATGTCCACATCCTAATCCTCAGAACTTGCGAATAGGTTACCTAACATGGTAAAAGGGACTTGGCAGATATCATGAAGTTAAGAACCTTGAAAAAGAGAGATGAGCCTGGACTATCCAGGTAGGCACACTCAAAGCACATGAGTCCTTAAAAGCAGAGAACTTTTCCCGGCCATGGTCAGCGGGAGAGAGACATGACTATGAAAGAAAGGCCAGAAACTTGTATCACTGCTGGCTTTGAAGATGGAGGAAGAGAACTGTAGCCAAGGAATATAGGTGGCCTTTAGAAGGTGGAAAAGAAATAGATTAGGAAATAGATTATCTCCTAGAACCTCCAAAAAGGGATGAGCTCCTGGAAAGGCATGAAGACCTGCCAGTGCCTGGATTAGCCCAGTGAAACCCAAGGCAGATTTTTGACCTATAGAACTATGACATAGCTTGGATACGAGTCCCTGGCCAAATCTCATGTTGAATTGTAATCCTCAGTATTGGAGGTGGGGCCTTGGGGGATGTGATTAAATCATGGGGTGGATTTCTCATGAATGGTTTAGTACCATCCCCTTGGTGAGGTTTTTGTGATAGTGAGAGAGTTCTCTCGAGATCTGGTTGTTTAAAGGTGTGTGGCACCTCCCCATCTCTTGCTGCTGCCTTATCCATGTGACGTGCCTGCTCTTGATTCACCTTCTGCCATGACTGTAAGCTTCCTGAGGCCTGCCCAGAGCTGAGCAGATGTACAGCCTGCAGGACCATGAGCCAATTATACCTCTTTTCTTTATAAAGTATCCAGCCTCCGGTGTTTCTTTATAGCAAGTGGAGATTCCTCTAAAGCATCTGCAAAATTGTTTGGGGATAGGTGTGAAGTTTGGGGGATGGCATTTTGGGACCAGATAGGGCCACTTAGAGGCCCACATCCAAAGAGAAGGTGAGAAAGTTTGTACAAAGACTGACAATCCCACCAAACTTTGTCATCATTCCCAACTAGAGCACTTCAAGTCCTCTGATCCAAGCCAGATGGGGTGAGGACAGGCCCCCCATGTTTCTGAGCCCAGTGAACTCTACTGGTCAAAACAACTGTCAGCTCTCCCTCTTGGATATTTATTGAGAGGAGCCCTCTGTAAACTTCTCAGTGTCATTTACTTTATTTGAGGTTTCATTATATACAGAGTTTCTTCCCCTTGGTTTTGGAAGACGTTTGGGCATAAAAAACTTCTGGGAAGTTCATCTTTGTCTTAACTGGACAAGGCGGAGAGGCTTTTGGTGGCTCTGGCATGGGGAGCAGCTACTAGAGTCCAGTGAGAAGATCTGCCACTGAACCCGACAGTATGCAGGGCCAGTTGTGACAGTGGCAAATGGTGTCCTCTCTCCCTAAGGGGAGTCACCACCGACCTTAGTTGTTTACTGGTCAAGGGAAACCATGACTGACCAGGCTTATGTTCTTGTGTGTTGTTTCTGTTTTCCTCCGATAATTTCTTGGCACCACTGCCATCTTCCGCTTAACAGTTCCTGTTGAGCAGGATGTGATTTTAGGCAGTGTGTGATGATCAAATAAGGAAAACATGGTCTTTCTATTCTTGGAGATTTTAGGTAGACAGAAAAATTAGAATGGACGAATGCATTGAGAAACCACAGAGGTATATTGGGATGAAGACCATGGGCTACTTTCTCATTGAAAGGGCATGTTCTTTGCTTGGCTTTGCAAAGCATCCAAATGGAGCCATGTTTCAGTAAGACTAAGAGCTCCAGAATCAAATTTTTGAAAGTCAGTTTTCAATTCCAGGGTTGAAAAATAGAACTCACTTCCAGCAACCAGGTGAATCATCAGCTGAGGTTGGGTCTGCTGCAAAAGTGGAAATCACTTCCAATCAGTCAGGGCTGAGGGGAGGAAGAGAGAGAATGGAAAATGAGAAAACAGTGAGCAACTACTCCATGGTGAACCTTGTGCTATCAATGTTTTACACATGTACGGTCTAAGACCCTCACAACAACCCTGCTAGGTGAGGATTTTTGCTCCAATTTACTGTAAAGAAACTTACACCCAGGGAGGTAAGGTACTTCTTTGTCCACAGACTCCAAAACCTATGCCCTTGTACTACACCATGACATTGTGACACTCCTCCCTTTTGGATCAAAAATATTCTTTTTTTGTTGGTGTGCATTTCAGAGCTCAATTTAGATTCCCTACCATATACCCAGCTCTGTGGGGGTTAGTCTGGGGGAATATGTGGAGACTGAGGCTCCAGAGAGGAAGCACTTGGTGCTAACGTCTCAGGTTGCCCTCCAGGCTGGAAGCTTTCAAGCATTCCACAGGCCATGTTCTGTGCTTCAGAGTGGGCCTTTTCTCAGTGCCTGTTGAAATTCCTAGACTCTCACCCCAGACTTCTATACTTATAGGATTGAGCTCCATTTCAAGTGGGCCTGTGAAAATGAACAGCTGATGTGTTACATAATTCCTTCTCTCCTTAAATGTGTGTATGTAACAGTCGTGCATAAATATTGTGTGTATTATGTGTGTCGAAGGGAGGGAGGTGTTCCTGGAAAAGTGGAGGAGGACCTGTCTGCCATTTTGGATAACTTATTTCAAAGCATTCTTCTCTCTTTCTCCTCATCTCATTCTACTCCTACTTCTGCAGGAAGAGTGAGAGGGCCACAGAGCAGTGTTCTAAAAAGGGATGATAGAAGCATTGCCTGCCCCTTCGACTGCCTCTTCTAGTTTTTCACCATAAGGCTGAGACTTCCCCACCTGACCTCAGCTCTTTGGATTATTGAGATGAGAATGTTTTCCTTGGCTGGGCGCGGTGGCTCAAGCCTGTAATCCCAGCACTTTGGGAGGCCGAGACGGGCGGATCACAAGGTCAGGAGATTGAGACCATCCTGGCTAACATGGTGAAACCCCGTCTCTACTAAAAAATACAAAAAACTAGCCAGGCGAGGTGGCAGGTGCCTGTAGTCCCAGCTACTCGGGAGGCTGAGGCAGGAGAATGGCATAAACCTGGGAGGCACAGCTTGCAGTGAGCTGAGATCCGGCCACAGCACTCCAGCCCGGGCAACAGAGCGAGACTCCGTCTCAAAAAAAAAAAAAAAGAGAATGTTTTCCTTCAGGGTTCACTGGGATTGAGTGTGCAAACTAATAACATTATTAGGAAAAATTATTGATATAGAATACGTATGGTGTATGTATAAGCACCAATTTACAAAATGGTAACTGGGGACAATTTCTAAATCGTGTCCTCTAAATATGAATTATATTTCAAGTTTTCAACAATATCATCTCTCTGTGTGTATATGTGTGTATGTGTGTGTATGTGGGTGTGTGTCGTTTAAAGCCTTGGCAGTTTGAATGTAAGATTTGTCTATCTCTATTGTAATTACTTGAGGTTTATCTTAGGCCCAGCTGATACCAGGTTACAGGGTTTTTTGTTTTTGTTTTTGTTTTTGGTAAAACTTTCTCTTTTTCCAGAGAGCTAAGGACTGGAGGGGTTTCTTCTAACTCAGTCACACCAGGATGGATTGGGGAGTGCAGCCAGCTGTACCCAAGGAACCACCCAGTGAGCCAGCTGGAGCTGTGTGCATGTGTGTGCAAGTGTAAGAGCCATGTGCAGTTACTGCTGATGGCATTGGAGGGGACAGGTGTTTCATTAAGAGAGATTTGGAACATGTTGGCATTCCAAAGTGAGCCAGCAAAAGGATCCCACAGCCAAGAAGTGTGCTCCTCGGCAGTGCTGCCATCCAGGGATGGTCTGTTTCACCACTTGGACACCACCGTCCTGAATGATGAGATTATTTGAAGTATTAGAAAGACTGAAACAACTTACTCCCATAACACCTATGGGAATATTCTCTTGGGCCATCATGGGAATGGGCTGGGAGCCTGGGTCCCTAGGTTCAATGCCTTTTAATTTTGTGATCTTTGGCAGCTACTTTGCCCTCTCTCTGTGTGTTAATTTCCCACCTTTGAATTGAAGACCAGAAAATGTGGTTGGGACAGGATATGCTTGAGATATGTGCTGGGACATGATGCCCAGCTGAGAGGTGGGAACTTTGAGGAAGTTTTTGGTGAGTACCATTGGTGCGTGGACCAGTTTTCAGAGCGTAGGATGGGAGGGTCAAGTTGTATGAAGCAGTATAGTAACGAGGCCAAGGTCTTTCACATGTCCCCTGCAGGAGGATAGCAAATACCTCTGGCCCGCGGTCTCAGCCAGAGCCCTGAGCTCTTGCCTAATGGGTCACCTTGGCTATGAGGACTGGGACTGACTCAGGAAAATAAGACAAACTCACCTCTCAATATAGGTCAGTTACCCTCACACCTCTTTTGGCCCCAACGTCAGCCACTCTACAGAGCTGTAGAGATGACCCCAGAGAGGTGGGCTAGGAGCTCCTCATCTTATTTTGTGACTTGATGAATTGGGAGACAGGCAGCTTCAGGGGCTGTGGACTCTTCAGTCCCTATCCCACCAGTAACTTCTCAGTCCATCTGAGGCTTTTCCATGTGTGGAGCAAGTAGTGTGTAGTATACCTGATGGGGCTGCTTAAGGAATCGCTAATGATCATGCAGGGCAGCTAAGGCATAGTGGCCATGGCAGCATCTCTAAGAGGTTAGAAAATATTCTAGTCAGGCGGCTTCCCTTGGCAGGAGTCTCCTGCTAATCACCCAGAAAGCCCAAGATCCTTTGAACAGGCAATTGCAACTATGGTCCTACATTATTTAAGTTTCTTGATAGATGGCTCTGCAAATCTGCTTAAAGAATACAGGGGGAGAACTTATAAAATGCTTAAAAAATTAGAAAGAAAATGGAGAGAGAAGAGAAAAGATGGAAGTGCAGAGACTGCCCCCGAGGGAGGGGGTTACACATAGAGAAAATTGCTGTGGGGGTGCTGTTTGCATCCCACTGCCACCAGGGGAACTTCATCCACCCACCTCCATCCTTGCGTCTTGGGAGGGCTGGACCCAATGGGACTCAGCGTGAAGGGGATTTCCCCACGGCTGCTCCAGCCAACACTGACTGCAGGCTTACCAAGTGTAGACGCTGCTCTGTGTGATTTACATCTGCTAACTCTTTCAACCCTCAGAACAGCCCCACAAAGTAGGTATGCTTACCGTTGCTGAGGACACTCAAGGAAACTGAGGTCCGGACAGGATAAAGAGCTAACCCAAGGCCACATGACTCAGGCTCTGGAGGCAGGATTTGAATGCAGGGCTTGACTCCTGGCTCCAGAGCCTGTACTTGTCCTCATCATGCCCTGTTGGGCTTAGGCTGAGCCAAGTGTGGTCATCCACGACTCCTGCCCGAGACCTACAGCCTCCAAGAAATGTCAGACATTTTCCCTCCTGCATATTTGCCCCTTTCACACTGGCCCTCTCTCTTGGATCCTTCTTGCTCTAAGATCTTTCAGAGCCAAGCAATGATAGATGACCCCTTTCTGTCTAGCTGACTGATGGCTTGCAACTTCTCCATCTCTGAGGGGAGAAGCTGAGCTGAGGGGCTTCAGCTTGCTGGCCTCTTGATGTTTAACAAGTTGAAACCAGGCCCCTGACCTGCGTGGGTGCCTGGCACAGTGGCTTGTGTTGCCCACGTGCTTTTGAATCTCTTCGAAGGGAATGTTCTCTGGCTCTAGGCAGGTGTCTCTGTTTCCCTAGCCTCCTCTTTTTCCAAAAATGCGTTTCGAAAAATACAGATGGGCCTCTGTGTGCTCTTCCAGCCCCTCTCTCCTCCAGTTCTGCAGGAAGAGTGGTCTCCTCTGGGTCTTTCTGCTTTCTTTCCTTCCCACCAAACCTGCTACCTGTGTCCCCTTCCAAGTTTGTGATTACATGTTGCTCACTTGGGCTCATCTGGCCTGAGCTGACATTCCCGGGCCCCATGATCCTGGGATGACAGCACATGGGAGAGGAAGAAGGGCTTTTTCCAAGAAACAGAAAATTCCATGTACTTAGGTTTGGTAGCCACATGCCCAGAGAGATTCTGGATGGTGTTCCTGTTGGACTACATTTTCCCACTAGGAATAAAACATGGTCGTTATTTGGATGGGTCCTTAGGTGACTCCAATCCAAGGACCAAGGTAAGGTCCCCTTTCCCTGGATTCTTATAAGCCTCAGGAACAAAGATTGTAAAACTTTTTAGAGTTTAGAGAGAGAAACTTTTTTTCGTATCAAATCTTACGTGGAAGCCAAACATTAAACTGATAAAAATCATTTCAGGTTGAGGGTGTACATTGGCGGGTATGAAGTTATTTCAGAGCTTCCCTCTCAGTTTTCTCAATGTTCCCCAAAAACTCCTAGGACACCTCGGGGGAGCTCAGGGGGCCCAATGCCGCACAGCTAGAGGCCCCACCCTCCACACTGTCTGGTGGGTGGTCCAGACTGAATTGTTAAATCACCCTGTCTATGGGCTGTGTGTCCAGTTGTTGGGGTGAGGTCTGGGGAGTGGGGAATGTGAGTGGTGGAGGGAATGAAAGGAGAGAGGGAACCTTCCAGTGCCTCACCATTCACCCTCCCCATAGATGGCACCTGGGCTCCCTGGGACTGGGTCAGGCTCTGAGTGACAGCCGTTGAAGAGAAGCCAGCCTCCAGGAAATTTCTCCAGTGTGACTGGGCATCCTGTCTCCTAGCCAAATGTATCAGATCTTTGAGGAAAACAGGCTTCTGGCCAGGCCAGCCTCATCCTTAGGAAGAGCTGTTTCCATCTGAGGAATCTTTTTGTAGACAGGTGGTGGCCCTTGAAGGGTAGGTCCTCTGAGCTTGCGCCATAGAATGCCTGCACCACTGACATCCTTTAGTCCTGCTGAGGGGAGGGGCTAACTCCTGGTAATTTTCATTTTGCTGATCAATGAAGGTTGTTGTACTGGCAAATGCCACCTGTATCACTACTACAGATTCTTAGGGACCTGCCCTCACATGTGAATCTCGGGTTACATTTTGCAAAGCTGTTTCATGTATTTTGCAAAGCATTTTGACACATTTTTCACATATTTCACATATTTTGCAAAGCCCTTTCACTGTATTTCAGTGCACGCCCACCTGAGAGGCAGGTACTGAGAGTCTTACTTTACAGATAAGCAATCAGCTTAAAGAGGTTCCCTGACTCAGGCAAGGTCACAAAACTGATTAGTGCCAGAGTGGAGACCTAACAATCAAATCTCATTCCAAGCCGGATGGTATCTCGCCATGCCACAGGGGCCTTCTGGTGGTCTATCTGGTGACTGAGGACAAAAGAGGAGTAAGACAATGGCAGACTCTTAATTTCTAGCAGGTTCTCTGCAACTTCCTCCTGAATCACCCTAATATTCCCGCTTACCTCCCCACCCTTCCCTGGTGAGACAGAGCAGGACTCTTCCAGAGAGCAGATTTCCATTGTTATTTTTTGCATCTCAGCACCACGTGTATTGCTATTTTTATCCTGTACTAGAAACTATTAAGTGGGGAGAAATGTTAATTGGTATTATTACAGCAAACTGTGTCCTAGTAATATTGCAATTCAGAGGTAAGCTTCCCACTCCCCTCCCCTGCCTTTGAGGCAAAGATTGGGATTTTATTCATTTTGCTGACAGCCAGCCCTGGTTTCCTAGGCTGGCGCCTGGCCTGTGGGGAGAAGTACTTGGGACTCTGACATGTATTGGACATGCTCCTGGGCCTCTGCTCTGTGGCTAGTTTATGAGGGAAGGAAGTGTAGGGGTGGGTGGAATAGCGATGAATTTAGTTCTGTTTTATCCACCGACGCTGGACTGGAAGGAATAAGATGTCTGCTCAGGTAGCCCTCATGAGGGGTGACTTGCAGGGTCTTTGTGAAAGAATCTGGGGCATGCGCATTCACGGTCCAGCTGAAAGTAAGAGACCGTGGCCCGCATGGTGTGTCCCTGTAAGCCAGAGGGAAGAATGAGCAGATTAAAAAATAATAGCAGTGAAGTTCACACAAGTTCTGCCTAACTTCCAGAAGGAAGGGGACACATTATTATTAGGGATTCAACAAACGGGCTGGTTTCTAACCCTGGCAGCTTGCCTTCCCAGCTATGGAACCTTAAGCAAGTCTCTTATCCTCTCTGGCATCAGTTTTCTCATCTGTGAAATGGGCTAAAAATACTTACATCTCTGGGTTGTTGTTACAATTACACTGCACAAAGCACACAGTAAGGTCTCTGGAAATTAAAGCTTAATAGTGATTTTTTTTTTCATCATGTGCTCTAAGAATCCTGAGGGCTGAGTGTGCACTGGTAGATGGAAAATCCAGTTTCCAATCCAGCAGCATCCACTGACTGCTCAAACCCAACCTGTGCTTGATAATACCTTCCAAATCCTCTCTGGGCCTTCTTCCTTCCGTGGGAAGAATAATCGGCTTGATTTCATGGTACCCTACAACTTTTATTTTTTATAATGTTGATTGTTTTTAAGAATTATTATAGGCTGGGCGCGGTGGCTCACGTCTGTAATCCCAGCACTTTGAGAGGCTGATAGGGGTGGATCATCTGAGGTCAGGAATTAGAGACCAACCTGGCTAACATGGTGAAACCCCGTTTCTACTAAAAATACAGAAGTTAGCTGGGCTTGGTGGTGTGTACCTGTAATCTCAGCTACTCAGGAGGCTGAGGCAGGAGAATCACTTGAACCTGGCAGGCGGAAGTTGCAGTGAGCGGAGATTGCACCATTGCACTCCAGCCTGGGCAAAAAGAGCAAATCTCGGTCCTCCCACCAAAAAAAAATTATTGTAGAAATGCATGTTTGTGGAAAATATAAAACAAGAATAAACAAGAAAAAAAATAACCTGAAATCCTACCATCTTCAAAAAATTATTAATGCTGGGCATGGTGGCTCATGCCAGTGAATACCAAAGACTTGGGAGGTTGAGGTGGGAGGATCACTTGAGGCCAGGAATTTGAGGGCAGCCTGGGCAACATTGTGAGACCCTGTCTGTACAAAATAATAATAATTTTTAAAATAAAAAAGATACTTGAGTATATCTCTATGCCTTTTTCTCTATGAACATGTACCTTAAATATAGACAAAGTTGAGATTATATATATGTACATATTATGTCTTTGTCTCTACTTTTTATTGTGAACATTCCCCTGTGTGATTAAATCTCCTTCAAACATGGTTTTTAGTGGCAGCCTAATATTTCATAGCACAATCCTTGTTTTTCTGTTTTTTGTCTTTAAGCTTTCTGGTTTTCTTTTTGATGCATTTACTTCCTATTTCCTTTTTATCACTTGTTAATTATGCTCTGAGGGTTGGATTTTCTCTGCTTTCCTTCCTTCTGGTGATTTGGAAAGTATTCATCCTATTTTAACCTAATAGTGGTTACCCTTAAGTTTTTGAAAGCACATTTAAACCTACATTCCCTAAGGCGTCAAAGTTAAGAATTAAACAGTATGATTGTATGTCCTTCTCCTCCCCCTACTCCCAATTTTTATTAATATGATCTAGGTTTTAAGACTTGTATTAATTATTTTTATATTATGATAATTTCAACATTGATTCATCCCTTTCAAACAGTATTTTTGACGTCTCTACTATGTTATAATTGAAATTATACTAAGTATTTGGACTTTAACAGCTTTTCATTGTTCATAGATCTGTAACATTGCAAATTTTCCACCTGTGGGTTCTTAATTTTGATTTGTCTCCTTAACGGCGTTTGCCGTTACGACTTTTTTCCCCCATAAAGGGGATAATATTTAAGCCCTTGGATATCTGAGACTGTTATTCTGTTAACCTTAAATGTAAATGGAGACTTGACTGAGTATTTTTCTTTTCCTCAAAGTTGTTGAAATGACTCCATTGTCTCAGAGCAATGAATACAGGAGAGGAGCCTGAGGCCCATTGGATTTTGATTCCTTTGTAGGTAATCTTTTCATTTACTTTGTCTGAAGGTTTATAGAATTTTCTCCACATATCAGAAACATTTATCAGGATGTGGATGTGTGTGGACTTAATTTCTTTTGCCTTGGATTTAAATATGTTCTTTCAATCTGTAGCCTCCAGTTTTCAATGCAGGAAAGGCTTTTATTATCACTATTATTATTATCATTCTCATCAAGATGTCTGCTCTGTGCTGTTTTGTCTTTGGAGGGTTCCTTGTGTGTACGTGTTGGGGTGTCTGGTTTTGTGGTCCAGATCTTATTTTGTTTTCCTCACTGTCATCTGATTTCTGAGAAAGCTTTTCAAGTGCGTCTGTCACTTTCTTTTTTGCAGTGAGGTTCCTGCTTCTTATAGTGAGGTTTTAACTTCAGCCATTCACGCAACCTTACCTGACTGCAGCTCCTTCCCTCTGGAGCAGAGGAAGAGGCCAGATTCAGTCCCACGCCCTCATTTACATATTGTTTCTGCTTAGGGAGGCCTTGTTGTACACACACCATGTGGTCTCAAAGCCGTGCATATTTCTTGCCTAGCCTTTTAATGGAAAAGTTTGCTGACCTCTGCTTCAGATGCTATTTACTTTGATTTTTTCAGACAAAAGTCTTCTTGAATCTTACTGAAAAACAAAGTTTCCCAGACACTTTCTTTCTTTTTTCCTTTTGGTAAATCTATCTCATAGAAAAATATTTCTTGTGATCATCCTCATCTCTTTTATTTTTTACTTTTTGGGGCTGCAATATCTTTCTGCTTGCTTGGTTGCTTGCTTCTGTTTGTTCAGCCTTACAAAGAGAGGCTGTGCGCAGAGGTACCATGAGTCTAAGAGAATAGTGTGAACACCTTTCTGAAACATGTAGATTCTGCTCCCATCCCCCCTCTGCTTTTGTTTTACTGAAAAACCAAAATCATCCTTGTGGGGGGGGTGATGTGTGTGATTAGCAGAGGGTAGGATTCATTCTTAGACAGTAAAGGAAAGACAGGGAGAAACTGAGGCTCAGAGAGGCTGTGACTACATATGCTCAATTTTTGAATTGAAATGCCGCCTGCTAGGTTTGACTTCTCCAGTCCCACACTTCTCAGCTGGCGGCCTGATCTCCAGTTGTCCTGACTTGATTTGGCTGCCAGCTGGCCAAACATCACCCAAGGTTCTTTGCCACCTGAAGCTCTGGGAAGCCTATGATGCTGTCCCTTGAGAAGTGGACCCCACAGAGTCGCAGGAGAGAAGGGTGGGCACACAGCTCATTTTTTCCATGCAGTTATTTTTGAAAATATTTAGAGAAATTACGATTTGAGGGTTTTGTTTGTTTGTTTGTTGTTTTTTGAGACAGTGTCTGAGTCTGACACCCAGGCTGAGTGCAGTGGCATCATCATGGCTCACTGCAGCCTCAATCGCCCGGGCTCAAGGAATCCTCCCACCTCAGCCTCCCAAAGTAGCTGGGACTCCAGGTGTGTACCACCATGCCTGGCTAAATTTTTTTAAAATTTTTGGTAGAGACAGGGTCTCATTATGTTGCCTAAGCTGGTCTCAAACTCCCGGGCTCAAGTGATCCCCTCAACTCGGCCTCCCAAAATGCGGGCATTACCGGAGTGAGCCACAGTACCCAGTCAAATGGAATTTAAACTGTTGTATCTGAATTGTACACAGTCATAAGTATTTTTGCTATTGGTTGCCATCGTGACAGCATTGGGTACTCGTATTATATGTTGGTGTATAGGTTAATTATAGGAGGGGCATGGGGAAGAGAAGGGGCGGGGTGGAGACACTCTTTTGTACACGGTGAATTTAAAAAATCAGTTACTTTCGCAATTTAGTCAACTCCAATTATCTACACTTCTGGAAGGGAGGTGTGATGTGGATCATAGAAACCAGAAGGTAATTTAAACGTTATTTTCACTTTGTTTTGGGATATTGTATATTAGGATCAAGGGAGCCTCCTCACTTCAGATCAGGCTTCCTGCCCCCAGCACCCCCGCTCCACTGCCCCCCAGCAGATTTCCCTTCTGGTCTGTGCCTGCTTGGGCTGGTATTGAAACAAGCCCAGATTTGCTGAAACGCTGCCCGTGGGCCTGAATATCTGGGGGAGCAGGAATATGAATTGAAAATGCCCAAGGGAAATAAACCACACACAAAGCCGAGACCTGGACTACTTCCGGCATCTCTAACCTCCTAATGTGCTGGCCCTGGAAGAATCCACAAAATCAAATTGACTGTAACCTGCTCACCACTCTTTGGTCTTTCCCTGGGTTCCTCTCCTACTGCCACTCCATTTGCATCCAGCTCCTCTTGACTGACAGATTATGACCAAGAAGGCTGTATTTCAAATAAGAAAAGGGGCGGGAGATCGTTTCCCCGAATATAAGATCTTGTTGGTGTTAAAATTAACAGTGATAACTATTGCTGTTCCTCCAGTTCTTACCTTCTGCTTCTTCATGCAATTTTTAAATTAGGGGTTCTGGTTCAGAAAACTGTCTGCTCAGGGGAATTGATCCTCAGAGCTACCATCTTTGTTCAGACAGCGGCCCAAAGGGTCCAAATGCTCCATGGCTGGAAGCAGGAGGAAGAGCGCGGGCTCTGGTTCGGTCGTGCCCTGTAAAGGCACACGGTTTACCTAGGCCTACGTAGATGTGTGTATTTATACTGCCTAAGCTGCATATTTCAGGCTGTAATTGCATCCTGTGTCCCCACAATATTATAGACATGAAGGGAAAATGAGGGCTTTGCACATTCCCAGAGATGTAATTATGGTAATAGGCAAACCTCATTTGCAGTGCTTGTCCCGTTAGGCATTTCGCCCAGCTCTCCACTGCACACAGCTTGGGAGTGGATGGGCTTGGCAGAGGGACTGTTTCCAAACTTGGGTTTCTTGGGTAACTTTTTATTGCACTGTCATATACAAGCAGCAACGTGCGTATGTCCTAAGTGTACACCTTGGTGAGTTTTCACATGCTAAACTCCTCCATGTTGCCTGTACTGAAACCAATAAATAGAACATTCCCATGCCCCAGAAGTCCCTTTCTATTCCCTCCCTCCAGGGACAGACACCATCCTGACCTCTCACAGCGCAGATGTGCCTTGCCTGCTTTCTGCTTGATATGCCTGGAATCCTGCGGTCCATACTCTCTTGTGTCTCTTTTGCTCTACTTAAGTTTGTGACAGAGACCCAGCTCACTCTGTGCATCTGTAGTTTGTTCGTTCTTATTGCCGTGTAGCATTCCGTTGTGTGGATACACCAACATTGACTTTTCCATGTTATTGCTGATGAACATTTGAATGACTTTCAGTTTTTGCCTTTCATGAACAGTGCTGCCCTTGATACTCTCATGCAGGTCTTCTGGTGACCATATATAATCACATTTCTTCTGGCAATACACCTAGGAGTGAAATTGCTGGGTCATGGCGTGTATGCCGCTTTGGTAGACCCTGCCAAGCATATACTAGATATTTTTAAAAGACTTTTGGGTTCTGGTAGGCTGGTTGATATCCTCACCAGAAAATATCAGGAAGGGGATACCTTGTCGTTCTTAGACTGCATGGTGTAGTGGGTTTTGGAAGGAGATACACCTGGGTATATTCACTCAATGAGTATGTCTCGAGTGCCCACTGTTCTAAATGACAGGATGTGTTAGTTTCCTACGGCTGCTGTAACAAATTACCCCAAACTTGGTGGCTTCAAACGGCACAGATTTATTCTCTTACAGCTCTGGGGATCAGAAGTCCAAAGCAGGATTCGCTGGCCTGAAACCAAGGTGCACACAAGGCCACATTCCTGCTGGAGGCTCCAGAGGGGAGTTCATTGCCTTGTCTTTTCCAGCCTCTGGGGCTGCATTCCTTGGCTCATAGCTCCTTTTTGCATCTTCAAGGCCAGCGGCATAGCATCTTTAAATCTCTCTGCTCTGTCTTCACACTGCCTCCCTCTCTGTGTAGTAAAGTCTCCCTCTATCCTCTTATAAGTGTCCCTCTTAAAAGGATACTTGCAATTGCATTTAGGATCTACCAGATAATTTAGGGTAATCTCCTTCATCTCAAGGTCCTCAACTCAATCACATCTGCAAAGTCTCTTGCTCTAGAAGGTAATGTATAAGGTAGCATTCAGAGGTCCCAGGGATTAGTACATGGGTGTCTTTGAGGACCATTATCTGGCCAACCACACCAGGAGGTATCGTCTCTCCATTTTCACCATGTCATCCTCGGAACTTGCCTTCATGAAACATCACAAATGGCACCACAAGCTGCCCAGTTGTTTAGCTCCTCTCTGTGATTCTTATTACATTGTGAGGGAAGGTTGATGGATGCAATGGGGGATGTATGCTTAAAAGATAGATGACTTAAGATTTGTTTCATCAAATGGTCATTTACTTTCAGCAGTAACGAAGACTCTAAAATGGATAGGAAGAAAAATCCAGTGCAGTGTGGGATCTTGGATTGGATCCTGGAATGGCAAATGGACATTAGTGGAAAAACTGATGAATTCCAAATATAAGCCTACAGTTTGGTTAACAGTACAATGTTAATTTTGTTACAGTAATTGTACCATGGTTACGCGTAACATGTTAACACACAAGGGGAAGCTGGGTGCGGAATATACAGGAATCTCTGGATTAACTTTGCAATTGTGCTATAAATCTAAGATTGCTTTAAAATAGAAAGTTAAAAAGAATACAAGGTACTCACTTAAGTACCAGAGGAAAAGCTCCAGATTCCTTACGTTTATGTGACATGGGAGACAGGGTTCGGTGTTGTCAGAATGAGTTTAGATCTGAAAGGTAATCATGAGGTTTTAAAAAATACAGAACCATTAAAGTGTAAATGGAAACTGGGGAATGTGAGACAAATCAGATGGTGTCAGTTATCTCTATGGGGATGTAGGAACCAGTTCCATCCGAGGTCTCCCAGGCGGGCTGGGCTGAGGGTGGTCCTTGGGCATGAATGGAGAGGAAGCCCTGCCCTCAGTCTTTCTGATTGATTCGTCAACTCCTCCCTAGCCCTCCTCCCCTCCCCTCCTCTGCCCTCCTCTCTTCCTGGCCCATCCTCGGCTCAGTCTGTTAAGGGCTCCCCAGTGGCTGCCGGCTCGCAGCTGAGTCGTTATCTTCTTGTCACACACTTATCTGGGCACGGTTAGAGCCCCATAATAAAATTTGTCACTGACTTTAATCCCATCACTGTCCAGACCCGGTTGATTAGTCCCTCTGGTTGTTTTGGCTTAGTTGTGTACCTCTAGCCTCTTCTAGGAAATTGGTTGAGATGGAAGTTCAGAGTGTGCTCTTGGCCTTACAAAAAGAGAACAGGGGCTGGGCGCAGTGGCTCACGCCTGTAATCCTAGCACTTCAGTAGGCCAAGGCAGATGGATTGCCTGAGCTCAGAAGTTCAAGACCAGCCTGGGCAACACAGTGAAACCCCCCTCTCTACTAAAATATAAAAAATTAACCAGGCATGGTGGCGGGCACCTGTAGTCCCAGCTACTCGGGAGGCTAAGGCAGGAGAATCGCTTGACCCAGGAGACAGAATTTGCAGTGAGCTGAGGTTGTGCCACTGCACTCCAGCCTGGGTGACAGAGTGAGACTACATCTCCAAAAAAAGAAGAAAAAAAAGTAGAACAGAGGAGATGCAAAGAGGGACCTCCAAACATGTCTACCAGAAATATATAAAACGGTTTTGTCTCCCTCCTGCCCTCCCAGCGGCCCCTGTCAGGCCCATCAGGGCCAGACGCAGAAGAGGGGCACCTTCTCTCATCCATGCTGTGAGCTGCAGAAGGCTGGCCTCACCTGCATTCTCCCGACAACTTTGCATGCCCCACATCTTCCGTCCAGGCCTCCGGAGATGGGCGGAGGGGTTGATGGTTAGGTCTGGGCAGGGGAGCAGAGGGATCGAGACTGTCAGTCAGGTCACTGGGAGCCAGGCACTCACACCCTCAGACTGGCTGAGGACCATCTGGGCCCCACTCCCCCGCCCCTTCGCTAGACCACATGGAGCACCCTGGCAGGCTTCTCTGCTTGTATCACTCTTCACAGCTGCACGCTTGATGCACAATTTCGAAGCCCAGAAAGAAAGGGTGTGTGTGGAGAATGCAAAGGGAGGATTCTCCAAGGAGCATTTTCACTCAGCAAACTTACTGCAGGGGCTCCCCACAGACAGGAAGACTGTGCTTGTGTGTGTCACCCAGGGTCTGCATGCAGGCATATGTGTGAGTGAGTGCATTGGGGTTTAGCGTGTCTCCAGGTGTCAATTCGAGCGGCCCTCACTCTGTATGTGTGTGTGTGTCATATACTTCGGCACACTTGAAAGTGGCCTGGCCCTTTCTTCCTTCTCATGTTCTGCTTGCTGCACACCTGATACCTTCCTCTCTGTCATTCCCTCTCTACCATCCTGAGAGCCAGGCGCCCCTCCCTGCCCCTGAAGTTGAACCTGTTTTCTGCAAATACGTGTTTTGTCTCAGCTCCATGGTTTTCCATCATTGGGCTGTCTGGGCTTCATGTTTTATTTTCAGGCATCTGCCAGGAGGGAGGCAAACACTGGAACAGCCACAGTGCTGGCCACAGGTACCTGCCAGTGTGTTTGAGTACAAACAGCACCCAGGCGAGGCTGCAGGCTGACGGCCGGGGCTGCCTGTTTCTCTGACGTCTCCCCACCTCCTCAGTCAGGGCGGTACCTCTACAGCTTCAGGCCCCCACCCAGGGCAGGGATGCACAGAACCTGCTCCTCTTGGCCAGCACTGGCCCCATCGAGGATGCTGCAGGAGCTGTGGGAAGGTGGACAGCCCACCGTGGGATAGGAAGAGATCTGGATGAGTTTGCTAAGGCTGCCATAGCATAGTACCACAGACTGGATGGCTCCCACATTTATTCCCTCCATCTCCTGGTGACTGGATGCCCAAGATCAGGGTATAGGCAGGGCTGCTTTCTCCTAAGTTTTCTCTCTTTGGCTGTCTTCTCCTTGTGTCCTCACATGGCCTTTCCTCTGTACCTACTGGTGTCCAAATTTCCTCTTCTTATAAGGACACCAGTCAGTTTGCATTAAGGTCCACCCTGGTGATCTCATTTTAACTGAATGACCTCTTTAAAGATGCTATCTCCAAATACAGTCACATTCAGAGATACTGGGGGTTGGGACTTCAATATATGAATTTGTGGAAAGGCAGTGACACGGTTGCGGGGGCACACTTCAGCTCAGAACAACGTCCTTTCTGTGCCCTACTCTACTTGGCCTCCTTTTGTAGAGCCATTTCCCAGCCAGCTTCTTGTTAAAGCCAAGAAGTGCCCCTCACAGAACCCAAGCCCCTTTTCTTGCATGGGTGATAAGGCAGCTTTTGGTTTTGTGGTTTGCAAATTAATTGCAAAGAAAATGGAGAGGTTTGTTGTTGTCGTTGTTAAGAAAAAGGCAATGCAGAAGCGGGAACAAGCACTTTGAGATGAGACTTAAGAGTCATGTGGCCTTGATCAAATGGCTTCACCCCTCTGCACATGTTTTGTCTATACGATGGGGCTGTTGTGAGGATTGGGGTGAAAGAACGTGTATCAGATGCTCAGGACAGCGCCCGACACGCAATGGGTGCTCAAAGCTTACTTGCTTCCTTTACTTTCATTGACAGCATTGATGCTGCTGCCATTCCTGCACAGGAAAGTCTGCTGACAACAGACACACTAAATCCATTGGGCTGCTTGGCTGCTGCCCACACCAGAGAGCAGGGACAAGGGTGTGCTCAGCACGTGGCACAAACCTCATTCTGCTCTTTCAAAATAAACCACACCCTGATGTCCTTTCTGCTGATGGTGGGTCAAAGACCACATCTCTGGATACAAATGCTTATGATAGTCACTGAAAGTGATGTGAGGTCTCAAGGGGGAACTTGGAATTTGAAAACACTCATTGGCTGAGTGCGCTGGCTCATGCCTGTAATCCCAGCACTTTAAGAGGCTGACGTGGGCAGGTCATGAGCTTAGGAGATTGAGACCTTCCTGGCCAACGTGGTGAAACCCCATCTCTACTAAAAATACAAAAACTAGCTGGGCATGGTGGCACATGCCTGTAATCCCAAATATTCAGGAGGCTGAGGCAGGATAGTCACTTGAACCAGGGAGTTGGAGGTTGCAGTGAGCCGAGATCACACCACTGCACTCCAGCCTGGTGACAGAGCGAGACTCTGTCTTGAAGAAAAAAAAAAAAAACCCTCATGGTGGGCAAAGGATGCAATGGAAAACTGGAATTCTTTTCCTTCCAGGGACTGTTCTCAGACCTGAATGTGAATCGGGATCACCTGGGGAGCTTGTTGAAACACACCCCTACAGTTTCTGAGTCAATAGAGCTAGGATGAGATCCCAAAAGTGGTATTTCTCACAAGTGCTGAGTGATGCAGCTGTGGCTAGTCCTAGGGCCGTGACTGGAGAACCGTGGCCCTGCAGTCTGAGTCCCATGTGGGGTCTGTGTCACCTTTCTCTCCAGCCTTGCCTGTCTTTGCTGCCCTCCTGCCTGCCTGATCTGACTTCTCTCTCTTCTTGGGAGAAGGGCAGTTTTGTTGACTCACCTCCATCCTCTCCCTGATTGACATAGGATTTGCGTCTCTCATGGGCAACTGTTTTTTTGGCCCTTATCCTTCTCTCCTCCTTTTCCTCCACTTCTCTTGTCATTTTGGGGCCTCTACATAATTCCCCATGACCAAAAAGTAGAACGTGGTGCATAGCTCCCTAACTGTTGCCTGCAGTGACCCCAATTAGGAGGAGGCAGATGCAGAAGGAGCATCTTTGCCACTGCCATCCTCATCTTCTGAACCCCCAGGTGCCTCTACCACAACACATATCCATTTCCTGGTCCCAATTCCCTAATCACTTTGCCAGAGTAAATAATTGCTGGTGCATGGTGACCCAAGGTCATAGCCGATGGAGGAATGTAATTAGGACCTGCATTTCTGACCATCTTGGGAACTGTCTTGCAGCTGATATGTTTCTCTCAGCCCTTGCACTGATGCTCATATCCAACCCCACCACTCCTCTTTGAAGACCAGAGAGCTTGGGTTGGAAAAGAGTTGCTCATGAACAGATGGCCATATTGCCTTTCTTTGCATCTCTCTCCACAGAAGCGAGAGGGTAGAGAATCAAGCCCCCAGGGAGCTGGGAGCTGGACCCTTACACCTTTCAGATCATATCTTTTAGTGTGTGAGGGCTCACTAATGAGCCTTGCAGGGAGAGATTTGAGACTAGAAACTCACGCTATGCCGTGTTTTTTTTTTGATTTTGCAAGAACTCATGGCTACCATCGCTTTCCTTGTGTTGGAGACATTACTTCTTCTTTTCCTGGCCTTCTGAGCCCTGCTAACATGTACTTGGTAGAGATGGGCATACCACAGGCTCCCTGGGTTGAAAAGGCCTGAAGTGACTTGACATGCATCCTGATGGGTGGGACGCTAATGTGGGAGGCAGAAGCCTGACCTTTTATTCCTGTCTCTTCCATCTCTCCATGCTGGAACGATTTCTCTATTAAATGCATGGTGCTAGGATGCCTTACTGGGGGAGATGATGACAGATAGAGGCTTTTGATTTCCTTTGGAATTATCCTCCTGGTCAAAGCAGGAGGAGGAAAACATCTTCTTGCCTCTACTCTGACTCCCATGGCTAAGCCAGACTTGAGACAAAAATAAAACCAAAAGAAAAGGGCAAGAAACTCTTGTGTGTCCTTCTAGCATCCCTTTGTGGAATGAGAGAGGACTCTTGGGGAAGGAAGAGGGCAAGGAGTATAATACAATATTTTGGTGTCTGATACTTTGAGCCTCCTTTTGAGAAGAACTTCCAGACAGCCTGAAGGGAGCAGAAGTTTTACTGATTGAAGAAAGATGGGAATCATTGGCTGTCATGTCTAGGAGGGCTTGCCTACCAA
The DNA here is from genome assembly GCF_007565055.1 of Rhinopithecus roxellana. Classification (NCBI taxonomy): domain Eukaryota; kingdom Metazoa; phylum Chordata; class Mammalia; order Primates; family Cercopithecidae; genus Rhinopithecus; species Rhinopithecus roxellana. The sequence goes on from NC_044554.1 coordinate 60,828,942, forward strand.
TGAACTTGCCCCTCCCACACAGCCCCATCCCATCCCTGTGCCAATCACTCCTGGGCCACTGGGGCAGCTTAGGAGTGTGAGCTTTGTCTCTTCCACGGGCCAGCACTGCCCTCTCTTTTTGGATTCCCATGGGGTCCATGGACCAAGCTCGTGCATCCTTCTAGAAAGACTCTCTATGTGCAGGGATGTTTCCTTGACAGCTCAGCTCACTGCCATTTACCCACTAGGCCCATCAGGCAGGGCTGAAAACAGAGTACAGGAGACTCACAAAGGAAAAGGCCTTTCCTTGCTGGACATCAGTGCAGGCAAGCCCTTATTTTGATTTGGGACCAGGCTTCTGTCCAATCCTGTTTCCCCAACTTCATGAGTACTGGGCCCATTTGCCCTTGCGGATATACTTCCCCAAATACTCCCTAAGCTGCTCAGCACATTGGCTCTTGGTGGTGAAGGGGATACTGATGTGAAGTCAGTGGCCACTGCTGCCTCCAACCCTTTTCCTGTGATAACCTCAAGAGGCCTCAGGGCAAGGATGCAGCAAAGAGGAGGCCCAGGGTGTAGACTTTAGCCCGAAGGATTGGAGTACAACCCAGCCACTCCTTAAGATGAGATGCTCATGACGGGAAGACCTCTGGATCAGTGTGGATGAGGCCTCAGCTGTGAAGGGTGGGCCCTTAGTCCTTTATGGTCTAGACTTACTGCACCTGGCCTCATGCTCCTTCCTTAGACATAGTCTTCCATGAGGCATAGCAGTCAAGTGCCATTTTCACAAAAGTGCCTGGAGGTTAATGAGTAACTAGGACTTCTGTGTTTGTACTACTTGAAGGTGTGGCTACAGAAGAAGGGGTGACCTGGAATTTTTCTCTGCTTGAATCATCTTTCTGGGCTCCTTAGCCTTGGGTCAAAGATTCCACCCCTGCAGAGGACCTTGAGCCATAAAACAAGAGGACTAGGGACTGACTCATCCATGTGGGCCTCCTGGGCCTCCGACTTGCTCAGGGAGCTCAAGGCCACAGTGGAACAAAGTGCTCCCTCATGGACATACAGAAATACTCCAGAATCTCAGAGAGAGAGAGAGAGAGGGCTGAAGAGGCCCACAAAGGGGGCTAGGAGTCCCTGGGGACACTCAGCTGACTCCTTGGCCATTGTTCCTATAGCAGGCCAAGCAGGTTCCTCTGCTCCAAGAATTCTGGTGTGATGCCACCCTTGACTTCAGTTGAGGGCAGGGTCCTGGCCTTTCCAGCCTTACCAGTCCACCCTCCTCAGTAACTGAGTGACCAAGGAGTTGGGGAGGAGGAGTGAAGTGAACATGATCACTGGCTGCTGATAGAACAGTAATGAGATTAATGGCTCTTAGAACTCTCTCATTAACAGTGGAAACGGTATGTCAGAGGCATTTACAGTATTGGTTCTCAAGACGTCAGCCCAGGACACACAGAGCTAATCGCGTGTCCCGCCTACCTCTGAGCAAAGACTTACCTGCTTCCTTGGAGGAGAACTCCCTCCCATTTTGAAACTTTGTGTATGAGGTTTCATACCTCCTTCATAGCTGAGGAGGAGTAGAGGCCACGGTTTTGATATGGTTGCTTCTGAGATCCACAAACACAGCACTATGTGGCTGCATTAGATTCCAGAAAGAGCCATAGCCTCCCGGACCCACCTGCCGATCCTGGCTCTCCTAGTAAGTTTGGTGTGAGCCTGAGCAAGTTGCATGGCTTCTGTGGGTATCAGTGTGCTCACCTGTATCTGGAGGGGTCCTGTAGAGCAGTCATCTTCCTTCCTGGAGGACAGAGGGGACTCAAGAAATGAAAAACAGGAGCTGGTGTCCAGGAAGGAAATGGACAGTGTGACTGGGAGAGGCATTTCATCAGAGGCCATTAGCCCAAGGCCCCCAGAGGGGCTGTCACAGCCTCTGAACTCTGTAAGGTTGTCTGTAAAACAATGGATGAATGAGCATTTTCCAAAATCTTTGAGAATATTCTCAGAGAGGTCTTGGTTACCCCAAGGTGAACATCCACTGCCAACTTAGGGTGGATGTTGTCTGGAGTTCTGCCACTAGGTTGGGGAGGACGGGCCTCTCTGTTGAGTCAGTGCCCCAGCCCAGCAAACCTGAGCTTTCGTACAGGGTACTGAAGGCTTTATGCCTCTGGTTCTGAATGAAGCTGTCAGGAAAGAGAGAAGCAGGACCAATGGTGGCAGTCATGTGTGACAGAGGATCCAGAAAAGGACAGGTTTCGAAATGAGGTACCTCTGCCTCCTCACCCCTTTATGGGAGTAGAGCTGGTGCCATGTGACCAGGATCTGTCCATGCATCTCTTTGGGCATGGTTTCCCTGAAATGGATCATCTGCAGTGGGAAACACTGATTGAGTTGGGGATTTAGAGAACATGGTTCCTCCTGGCTTCTGAGTCCACCTCTGAATGTGGACATGGTGGGCCACCAACTTCATTGTCTTGACCTGACTAGACTTTGGATTGTTTCCATTTGGGTTGATCAAGGTGTGCAGTTGAATGTTGTCAGGGGCCAAGTTACCAGCTTACTAAGAACCCAAATCCCAAAGCACGTGGATCTGAGTAAGAGGCCAGGAGAACTGTGGAGAAAGAAGCGAAGCCAGTCAACTGGACCATACAGCCATGAGTAGAGCCAGGGGTATGAGCTCAAGATAACTTATAAGGTCATGTGTATGCCTAATCAGTGTCTATTGGTCTAGCCAGCAGCTCATTTTTACCTCTTAGAAAAGGAATTTGAAAAGTCTTGATGTCTGATCATAAGCCAGTGGTTTGCCACCAGTTCAGTTCAATTCAAAGTGATTCAATTAATAAACCAACATTTTATTAATTACCTGTTGTAACATCAATATCTTACCAGGTACAACAATGGTTATATAAGAAAAGAAAGGCACAATCCCTGATTTTGATGAGCTCTACAGTTAACTGTTGTCTGGTATAGATATTTCTACACAAGAAATCTCTAGAGACAAATAGAACTGGGCTATGTATAAATGTGCATATAGAATTCAGTCCGTGGTTCAGAGCTCTTTGCTGGTTCTTCCTGCTCTGACTCACGACTTCTGAGAAATGATAGGATCCAAAGTTCTGTCTCTTTAGTTTTCTCCACTTTAGGTCTGAGAACATGAAATAATAACTACTTTCCTTAGAGAAGAAATAACATATAGATACAGAGGGAATAAGATGTTTCCTGGTTAGGAAAGAAGGAAAGGAAAGGTGATTTAGAGTTTGCTTTTCCCAGGATACTGAAGAATATGGATTCCCTGACTTGCCTCCACCTCGCCCTCCTCACCCCACCCTTTCTATGCCTCTCCCTCTATGTTGATCACGTGACTGGGCACCCTCTTCATGAAACTCTTGGCTCTGCAGAAAAAAGAAGCCCTGATGTATAGCATATGCCAATTTCTATGGTGTAAATACTTCTGCCCTGGTGTTCTCAAACTACCAATAGTTTAACAACTGGATCACAAACTTCCTAAAAATGTAACGACCAGCTATTGTGAGCTGGCAGTGGCCACTCTAGTATACCTCTGTGAGTCATCTTCTCCTTGTGGAACTGGTCACCACTGACCACTTCACAGGACACTGGGCCTATTCCTCATTGACAAAATGGAAGCTTCCATAAAATACCAACTTGGACACCCACTGGTCAGCACCCACTGGAAATGGGAAGTTCTGGGAGGAAAATGTAGCTCTGTCTGGAACCTAGTACTCCAGTGTACTTATCAGAGAAATAAGTTAGAAGGTGTGAGAGAGGCTATATGTGTTTGTTTGAGGTGTTTGTAGTTGTTGTTGTTGTTGTTTACGACAAGATCTCAGTCTGTTGCCCAGGCTGGAATGCAGTGCCATCATTTTGGCTCACTGCAACCTCTGTCTCCTGGGTTTAAGCAGTCCTCCTACCTCAGCCTCCTAAGTAGCTGGGACCACAGGCACACGCCCCTACACCTGGCTAATTTTATTTTTTAAATTTTTTTTTTTTTTTTTTTTTTTTTTTTTTTTTAAATAGAGACGGGCTTCACCATGTTGCCCTGGCTGGTCTTAAACTTCTGTACTCAAGCGATCGACCCACCAAAGTGTTGGGATTACAAGTATGAGCCACTGTGTCTGCCATGAGTTCTTAAACTTAGGAGAGATGCTCACCTTCCTACGATGTGCTGTGTGGTGTGGACAGAAGACTGACTTAGATGACCTCTGGGGATTATTAAGTCCCATTTTGGAAAACTGATCATTCTATGAAGTCTTCTGATGGATTAAGAGATGAGAGGTCCTCTGTTTGCAACATGGTATCCCAGTCCGCTTCCCACCTCTATCTCTGAGTTCATTTGGTCTTCCTCATAATCCTCTTTCTCCTCCACAAGAGGTCCAATTACCCCAGCTATGGCTGAAAACATCATTACTTAGGAGATCAAAACTCACCTGGTCCCACCTCCCAGGACATTTTCCACAGATTTCCCCTCCTCCCCTTCCCATTGAGAATCTTGAGGGACTGAGGTGTGCATATCCATCAATCGGTTAATGGGGACAAAGTCTAGAGGGCACTGAGTTCTGACACAGTGAGAGCGCTGAGAGCAGGAAGGAGGGGATGAGTTCCAATTCCGTTTATTCAGGTGATGCGCTATTCCACTCTGGGCTCTGGTGGGAGCCTGGTGAGCCAGCTGCAAACCTCTAAGGGGAAATCAACCAGAAATGTCAGTCAGGCAGTGGAGCGGGGCCAGAAAAATCAGTGCTGAATTTCAGACATCAGGAGGGCAAGAGAAGGGGATAGGAGGATGAAATGAGAGCATTTGTTTGCAATTCTAATATAACAAATCAGCAGATCACTGGGCAAAGATGCCTAATGAAAATGCGCATTATGGATGTGGGTGGATGGGGAGAGGAAGGGAGGATGGAAGGTCCAGGCACAGGCCTGTCAAGGAATTCAAAGGTGTGTGTGTCTGCTGCAGGCCTGCTGCAAAGGGGAATGGTGCCAAAAAAACAGCTAGCTCTAGGCTGGAATCCCAAATCAACCGCTTACTAGTTGTATGGCCTCAGACTCATTACCTTAGCTTGTTGACCCTCTATTTCCTCCTCTGTAAAACGGAACCCTTGGGAATTCGGATGGGGTAGGGTTTCTGTGAGGATACAATGAGGCAACATAGTTACCTGGATAGTTGAGTGGGTGCCAAGGCAAGGGCACCCACTCGGCTGTGGCAAGGAGAGGGCTTTGAAGATCCCAGAGACAAAAATCAAGGTGGTGTGGGGTGTGAGCTGCCGCAGACAAGTCTCTCTGTGTCTGCTCCAGATATCACATAGGAGGAGGAGCAGGTGGCAGACTGGGAATATTAACCTACACGTGGAAGGGTGGATGTGATTGGCTAAGCCAGGATGTTCATGAGAACCAGTCTTAAGGGGATGCCTTTTAACACACCTGACAGTGCTGGTTTTCAGTTTCTCCTGCACATCCAGAAAAATGATTTTGCTTGTATGGTCTACTGACGGTGACCAGCAGAGCACTCAGGTGTGGGGAAAGTGGACAGGGTGCATGGTTGCACACCCACAGGTTGGCACAGGTTCACACAAATCCCACACACCCTCCCACACCAACACACGCACACTCCTTAACACAGATGTGCACCAGGCTGCCTGGGGTTACTGGAACTTAGGTACCCTTTACATGTTCATTAGATGACACCTGCCATTCAAGATGCTTAACGGACAGAACTAGGTCCTCTTTGTCAAGAAAGTAGTTATGTTTAGCCGGGCACAGTGGCTTACATCTGTAATCCCAGCACTTTGGGATGTTGAGGCAGGTGGATCGAGAGTTCGAGATCAGCCTCTCCAACATGGTGAAACCCCATCTCTACTAAGAATACAAAAATTAGCTGGGCATGGTGGCACATGCCTGTAATCCCAGCTACTCTAGAGGCTGAGGGAGGAGAATCGCTTGCACCCAGGAGGAGGAGGTTGCAGTGAGCCGAGATGGTGCCATTGTGCTCTACCCTGGGAGACAAGAGCGGAGACTCCTTCTCAAAAAAAGAAAGAAGTTACTTTCTGATAACAACACCTGAGCCAAAGGGCATCGTTAAAAGGATGAGAAGGTGTCTGGTTTAATTTCCAAATTTGAAGGACAGGAGTAAGTGTGGACTAGAGTTTCCAGACAAAAGACTTTCAGATTCTAGAAGAGTATTCATGAAGGCTGAAATTCAGCAAGATAATGTTCTTAAGTTGGTCTCCAGGTTTTCAATCAGGCTCAGTTTGCAAGCCAGGCATTTGCAGAGAAAGAACAAAGGCAGGGGGATCCCACCCAGTTCACTGAGCTGGGTGTGGCTTTGTTGGCCAGTGTTTTAGCACTGAATGGCAGCGGGGGAGCCAAAGGAATCCATGGCCCTCCTCTGCTCGCTGATGGGATTGGTGTATTATTGTGTTGCTTGGAGTGGAAGTGCACATTTTTTGAAAAGAAGTCATGCCAGAAATGTTTTAATTTGAGAGAAGTACCAATTTAGAAAATGATGGGGAACCCTGGAGATGCCACATGTTGGTCTTTGGAAATTTTCTCTGCTGAATCCTTCAGTAGCAATATTTTCACTTCTGTGTAATAAAGAAAGGATGCAGACGTGAGGTTAATGAAGAGGGAAGTGTCTAAAGGAAGATCGAGTCCAGGGCAATCCAGGGGAACATGGTCACGACCAAGCACAGTGTCAGCTCATCGTCTTTATTTGTATTGACTGATCACGTGCCAGGAAATGGACAGCAGGCCCTGGTGGCAGCTGGAATTGACTCTAGAAACATCTGGGAGGAGAGGGCAGAGAGATCACAGTCATGAAACCATCAGTTTCTCGTTTGCACTGAGGAAAGAAAGGCTATACAGAGTATCGGCAGACTTGAGTTCTAGAAAGCAAATTGCCCCGTTGATTCAAACTTCAGGCAGTATGACTGCTCTCTCTGAAGGTGTGGGACTTTGGAACCAGATGGAGAGCAGCCCAGAAGCCAGGAAAGCTCCTCCAGAGAGAATGGGGTGCAACAAGGATGGTACTGCTGATTGGATTTGCCTTGGCTGTAGGAACACGGCCACATAAAGGAAGGACACAAAAAGGAAGGAAAGCCTCCAAACATCAGCAAAGGAACATCCCTCAGTTGGGCAAAACTTCTTGTACCCCAAGAGAATCTGAGGGAGCTAGGCCCCTGAAGACACCAGGAGTGGGAAAAGCATGGAGAGGTCTGGCTGTCTGCATGATTATACAGTGATCTCAGGCTTCCATTGGTTGGTCTCCTTCATGATAAAACCAGTAGGATGGAAGCTGGTGCAGCACGGGCTGGGGTAAGCAGAGCCGACACTATTTGTCAGCAACCCATAGGACCCTACTGGTGCCATCCCATCAAACGCCAGCCAGCCTTGGGCACAGCGTAGGGGTTTGACCTCTCAGGCCCTGCCAGCCCCAACAACCAATGCCTTGAAGTCTGCTAGATCAGGGCAAGGTAAATCACAGAGACAGGAAAATCAGGGGCCAGAAGGTATTGCTGACGTGGGCAGCTTGGTTCCTTGTTTAATGCCTGACCCTGTGAGCTCAGGTTGGCCTGGGACTGTTTTTCGTCTTGGTCAGTGTTCCACATCTGGTGCTTAGCCCAGGGCCTGGGCACAGAGCACACTTAAGTGGGGACATTTCCAGAGGGGGACTTCTCTGAGTGATAACATTTGGGAGGACAAAGGTCAGCAAAAGAAAAAAGAAAAAGAACAGAAAGAACCCCATGGAGAAGCAGCAGATTGGAATCTAGAAAGAACACGTAGGTGGTGGGGAAAGTTGCCCGTTCAAGAAAAGTAAGAATCTTGAGGCATTCCCAAGAAAAAAGGGAGTGGAAAGGACATCTGTTAAAACTTCTGAAAGTGGAATGGGGGTTGGGAGATGCCTCATTTTCATCTTTACAGGCTTCTCCTCTTTCTTGTTTCAGTGCTTGCTGACATCAAGCAGTAACTTCATACACAATTTATATACAACCCATAGGCTCATCCCAGCTCCTGGCATCAGGGACCTCTGTAGCCCTGACACAAGAATCCAGGCTGGTGACACTGACTATGTTCCCTTAATCTTCCACTCTTTGTCCCTGACTGATAACTCATTCTCTGCCCTTTGAGATCTGGATTAATCCTTTCTTTATTGTCTCTGGAGTGCCTGGGCGTCCCTGAAGGCATGTGATCATTAAGGACTTGGGGCTCCTCCCAGATAGGGTGAGCACATGGTTCTCCAGCCTCAGAAGATCTACGCCCTTGTCTTGCCCCTGGCTGTGATCAACGGGTGACTTGAGGTCAGGAGTGTCACTCTTGCATGTGATTTTGAGCGTTGGTGGCATGCCACTTCACAAAGCCGTTGGCACTCCTTACCCTGAAGGGCCTCTCCAAAGTGAAGCCCCAGCAGACCTCTGGCCTCATTAAGCTGAGTCTACCTTTGGGATCATCCTTCTCTGATATTCAGTCTTTGCTGGCCTTGGGCAAATCACTCTTTGTGAGACCTTCATTTCCCTGACTGGCAGCCAGGGAATAGGATTATTATTTGACTGCATAGATTTTTAAAATGTGGTACAGTCATGATTTTTAAAAATATAAATATAATATGAAATGTAAAAAGGCATGAAAGAGACTCCAAATGCAGGGTTTAAAAAATAATTCCATTCATTACTACCTAGAAACACTGAGCTTAGTGCAATGAGCACATGGAAATGCTAGGTCCTATAGCCTCAGGATCTATGGGCAATGTCCTGTGCTTCGGATCACAGTGTGCTCCTAGCTAGGGAACATCAGTGGGGGTTAAGAGAATTTTGTTGTTATTCTCAATTCAATGCAGTGAGCATTTATGGAGGATATGTTATCGTCCAGGCAGTGTGCTGGACACTGCCAACCAGAAAGAACTCACTATGACCTAAGGAGCTATCAGCCTCCCCTTACTGGTCAATCTTCCAAAATACTAAAAAGGGAAGCATCTTGTCCGAGATCCCATAACAAGTTCGGTGACAAAGGCGAGTTTAAAAATCACCAACCTATAGAATTTACCTTTTGTTGCAATGCAGGTGTGATGCAGTCACATTGGGCGGGAGCTAGCAGGAAGAGACTGAGTTAGGAGACTTCAGTTCTAGCTCTATTTCTGATGGGAACTCACCATGCAAATTTGTGGTTTACCATGCTGTTCCTATATTATATTTGAAGAAGCTGAGTTTTCAACACCCTAAGCCTTGGTTTTTTTTATATGTAAAATGGAAATAATAATACTTACTTTGCATGGATTTTAGCAAATAAAATGTGAGAATAACTATCATATTATTTTGGAAAAATAAGTTCATAGCAGCCTTGACTTTGCTTTTAGAAGCAGATGTTGTCCTGTTCATCAACCTTATTTGCTCCTCATCCCCTTCTCTACCAGGTGCCCAAGCGAAACTTTGTAGATCCCAGCAGGGTTTCTGCAAAGAGAATCAGATGCAATTTTTAAAAACATTTTACTTGTGGGCAAAAATCCCATAACAGCAGCTAGGCCTTGACCCCGTCTGGTTGACTCTTTTCACAAATAAGTGTTTGATAATCACCCTTCGTGGTAAAATATTTGATTTATTCTATGTCAGTTCTTTGGAGGGCCCTTAAAAAAACTGCAAAAGCATTTGCTAGCAGCTTTAGGGAAGGGGAGGAAAGAACAGGAAGAATTATGAACACACACCCTTGGAATCGTTATCATATTAAACCTGTGTTCCTTGAGAGTATGGATTTTCTGATGCAGTTGGATCTCTTGCCTCTGGACAATGAAATTGGTATCCTCTGCCACAGAATAAATTACCTGTCAGGCTCTTTTAAGCAGTTTCAGGATGGTTAGTTTGAAGACAGCAGCCCACGCTGGAGAAGGCAGACAGGGCTGGGTGTGAGGGGAGTGTGCTTTCGAAAGTTGCTGGTTGCATGTCGTAGTGTTATTTGCTGTGTCATGTTGATGGGGTGCGATTTGACAGCTGCATGGGAGAGGTAGCAACCTCAAAGAATTGAGAAGCACCTTCCAGGTGTTTGTCTGTGCAAGGCAGGGGGAAGGTAAACCAAGTCTCCCTTTTTCAACACAGGGATCCTGGCATTCTCCTGCAGGTTGAAGCTCAAAATTTGTTTTTGTTGCCTCACTTGTGGGGAAATGGGAGAACATAATTGACCCTATTATGAAGATAAATTTGTGTTCTATGGCAGTATGGTACAAGCCCATGCAGACCTCTCTCTCTCTCTCACACACACACACGCACACGCACACATGTGTGCACATGTAAAATAAGGTTTTCCAGTAGCCAGAAGCATTTATCCTAATTCCATAAAGCTTTACAAAGTGCCACGCTGCTCATTCACCATTGGGAAATTTTTGAGGTCAGGAACCGGGTGCTTCTCTCTCCAGTCATGCCCTAGTCAGCAGGGCCTAGAGGACCATGGGTACAGAGGAAACTGTGCTAGGGCCTTTAGGGAAAGGGAAAAGAAAGCAGAAATAATTAGGACCACAAACTTTGGTTGGCCACCTGTTGTGTGAACCTCTGAATTCAGGTCTTGCCCCTTGAGTTCAGATCTTGCCCCCTAAACCAGTGATTTGCACATGTTTTGGTTCCAAAAGCTATTTGAGCAGCAGAAAATGCCCCTCCTTGTCCCACAAAGATCCCTAGGAAAATGTGTCACCTAAGGTGACTGGGAAGGGTAGCTATGCGTGGATATACACATTTTATGTGTATATGTATATGCGTATGTATATATGCATATGTGTGTATATGCATGAATGTGTATGTATGGGTATATGTGTGTATATGTATATCCATGTATACCTGTGTATACATGTATGTATAATATGAATAACCAAGTAAATTGCTTGTTCATGTATTCTAAAGTGTAGATGGCCACACATTCTGAGAGACCAGTTTGCAGATAGCCGGGAGAATTTTCAGAGTCCCCCGGGGATGGCTTCATTGGCTGGGACGGGCCTCTGTGGTTGCAGAGCCCGAGCAAGGTGGGCTTGTTGCACCTGTGGGCCATGTGTCTGAAGCTCCGGCACCTGCCAGCTGCACTGCAAGTGTCAGGGCGGCTGGATCTGGCTGAGACTATTATCTGCTTCTCAATTGCCTCCAGGCCTCAGGAAAAAAATGAGAACTGCAGTTTGTGAGTGATACCAGGGTTGCTGAATGAACCAGGGACTGTTGACATTCTTGCCAATTGTAAAGCACATTATACACGGTAATAATTGCAGGTTAATACTTGCTGCCTGTGATGGAGTTTAAAAGGGACGTGACAGTTCATCTCAATGTGGGTTGAAGAATTAATACATCCACGTGTTTCATATAAACCTGTGAAAGTCCATCGACGACTTTCTGTCTAGCAGTGGGCAGTTGATATAGAATAAATCTTTTTGTTTTGATATGTTGACAATCAACTATAAGGATGATTGAAAAAAAAAAAAGCTATTAGACCAAGAACAGAATTGTCAATATTAAGCACATCTAAAACTCCACAGAACTGTAATTTTTAAAAACAGCTATTGGGGTGTTAATAGGTGCAGGGCGTTAGGCTAAGCCAGCCTAATTGCCAGCAAGTGGCAAAAACAGAATACTCCCATAGTCTAATATCAAAGTCCTTGCTTTACCATGACACTACGGGATACTTTTAAATATATGTTAGACTAATACTGAGATTATCCAGTTAGAATGATCATCCTATGTTGATACTCTGTGTGGTTGAGAAGTTAGCCATTCCCTGTTTAACTGGGTAATATGAACAATGGCTTTCTTGCAAATAATAATGTTATGTATCAACCTACCCTATTTTTGCTATGTCATTTTAGACCTGAGCTCATGGGGAATGTCAAATAATAATAAACCGAATTAGTATTTATGGAGCACTTACTACATGCCAGGCCCTACGTCCCATGCTTTATCATGGCTTATGTCATCAAAGCAACCCTGTACTGTTATCTACACCTCATAGATGAGGACATTGAAGCTCTAAGTGGTCATGTACTCTAAAGCTGGTATTTTAACCAGAATCTGTGGTCCTAACCACCCTTTAACCCAATTTATAAATGTGTTTCAAACCCACACACATGCTTGTCCACCTGTAAGTCGTGCTGAGGTTTTCCTGCGTAGGGTGTACCAGAGACACACTTCTCAAAAGCTCCATCCTCCCAGAACCACAACCACACACAACCACACACTGGATACAGTTCCTGCCCCTCCTGTTGGCTTTCCTTCCTGCCTGGTCTCTACGGAACCCATGGGCGTAATCTTGGCTCAAGTTAATCTCACTTTTCCCTCCTCCCACCTCTTCACCTCTCTTTCTCAGTGGAGACAGTGGTTTCCACTTAATGTGGAGGGAATCACATGGGCTTGTCAGGCTGCCCTCTGCAATCACATGACCCTCCTGCTGCTGACAGTCTGCATTGTGTGTACTCATGTTGCGGTGGTCACCACCTCTGGGTTTTGCTGTATCTTCAGGTGGTGTGTATTTAGTGGTCTGGGGCCAACCTGGGGTGGGAGAAACAAAGGAGAGTTTCACTGAAAATAGGAGAGGCTAAAGAGGCCAATGAGAGCGCAACAAGCTAAGGATCTCTTGGTGCGGAGGGTACAGGGCTGGTGGCTTTTTCTGTTTTTTTTTTTTTTTTTTCCTCAGATGGAGCTCTCCTTCCATTTGTGATCCCGAGCTTCACATAGCCACATGCACAACCCCCTAACTCTCACACATACACCCACACATCACCAGTGATCTCAGTTTCATTTGTAAGGATGTGTGTGTCTATGCACGTGCTTGCAGGCAAACATGCACACACACGTGTGGTCGCATCCCTCCCTGTTAGATTTCTGCCCCTCAGGAGTCAATTTCTTTGGATACTTTAAGGGGTTGCACTTAGGACCATGAGGGGAGGCAGCTGGCACAGGCCTGGACTTTTCAGGGTCTTTCTATGCACCAGGTTCTGACTATTGCACTTCTGATTCTCTTTGAAGAGCAAAGTGGATGCCCTGTATTAGTTGGTGGGGCACCTGAATTGGATTCTCTTCTCCAGGACATCAATTTGCAGCTGTTTTCATCTGAGGACTCAGGGAACAAAGGAAAAGAAAATCTAAGGATACTCCCTGGGCATGCTCCTTCCCATCCATGTTTTGGGGCTGAGGTCAACATGGGCATGATCCCTGAGCAAGGCGTGGGTATGTGGCGATGGAGCATCTGTAGGGCATTGCAGCAGGGAAGCCCAGTCATATCCAAGTCATACGGCTCCACGTGCTCCTGCAGGGGTGGCATCTGAGCTGGCCAATAGTCCGAGTGTCCTGGAGCCCTGAAGCAGCCTGCATTGAGTGGGGTATAACTGCTGTGAAGCCACTAACAGGGACTGCATCCCAGCTTGAGGGAGGTGCTGGGGATTTTAATAGGTCATTCCTAGCTTGTGGCAAACATCTTTCAGCTTCTCCTTTCCCCTCTCTCATCACTGACCTTTTCACTATCTCTGTCCTGTGTTGATTGTGGGTTTTCCTTGTCTCTTGGCTCAGCAGCCATCACTGAAATTCAGAGCCCTGATTTTCCATGTAGTAACTTGGAGGAGGGGTATGCAAAGGGACTTTTCTTTGCATTTCTCCAACGATTGGAAATTGAGGGACAGGTCATCTTGCTTTGATTGGGATCTCCCACTGCATTGGTTCCTTCTGCTGTTTCCGTTTGCAGTGAAGGTGCAGGTGGAGGAAGGGAGTTCCTAAGCTGGCTGGCCCTGTCTCATTGCTCATAATCTATGGGGCAAGCCTTCCGCCGCCTGGCTCCAGGATGGCTGGGCGAAGTAATTATCCTGGATAGTGGCATGGTATTCATTGCCATGGCCTTACCTCATCACTCCCCATTTTTCACTCTAGCTGCTTAAAATATAAACCAGACCCGTTGTCCCCATAGATGGACTCCCTTCAGAGTGGGACGGAGTGTGCAGCATGTCATATGTCATTTGATTTGCAGCGTGTTTGGGTGATTGCCAGATGAATACAGGAAGAAGGAGAGTGCAGCCTGGAGTATGCAGGGGGATGTGTGGCTTTCCAGGGACAGAGTCTCCAGGCTGACACCTGACCCAGCAGGTGAGTTTGACAAGTTGCCAGCCTCTGAGGTCTCATATGTGGATTGGAAGAAAACCTAGAAGTCACCCATCATTTTCTGGGAACTTGAGAAGTCCGTGGGGAGCAGGGTGGGGGGTGTCCCTAAGCCAGAAGCCTCTAATTTAGAGAATATTAGCACAATTCTTCTCTCTATCCCAACAATTTGCTGAGAAATTGTTGGAAGCTGCTAGTACCTACTTCTGGCTGGGTGCTGATCCTGGCCTTTGCTTCACAGGGTTTATCCTTGGACCACAAAGCTTAGAGCTTTACAGGGAAAGAGAGAATAGAGGAAGCGGGCACTCCAATGTGTAGGAAGGGGAAGGGAGATGGGCTCAGTGGACGTGCCGTGGATGGTCACACTCACACACTGGCTGCAGCCTGTCTTGAGTCGTGTGGGTGGTCAGAGACTCACCAACACAAAGACAAGTGTCGCCGGACACAGGTGGCTCCAGCAAACATCCACAGACAACCCCCCGAACGTCCGGCTGCATCTCTGACTCCTTCCTTTCACTCTCCACTTTCTTCAACACTCCTCATTGTTCTTTCTCACCTCCCCTGTGAGCCTCACCCCTCCTTTGCCCTCTGTTCTCTTTGTAGGAGATTGGGGTGCTCGGAGGATGGTGGTGGTCCTCCAGGCTGCTTGGGAGCCCCCTGGCTGGAGGCCATTTCTGGGTCTGCAGGCTCCATCCACGGGGCTGATTAGAACAGGCTGCAGTCTGAGCAACTGTATTAAGGAGTAGTTGTCATGGAAACAGGCTCTTGATGTTGTCTAGATTCCAGAATCTCTCTCCTCTCCCCACCTCGGTTATTTTCTTTCCTCCCTTGTTTTTTCCCCTGGGGCTATGGGTACATGTTCAGTAGGAGTTTGTGGACCCACAGCTGACACTGAAGACTGCAGATCTCAGCCGGCTCCATGATGCAACCATTCTAAATGAGGATATGGGTCTGTGTGGCCAGGAAGCCCGAGGCAAGTCACACGTACTTCCTGCTCGAGTCCTAGAGATATAGGCTGATGTGTCCAGATGCCAGAAGCACAGACTATGCCCCAACAAGTGTTCTTTATGCGTAAAGAAGGGCTGGGGAGAGTGGAGCAGACTGGGAACTTGTATCTTAGCCCTGTCTCTTCCCAGGGTGGCCCCAGAGCAGAGACCTGGAAAGAGGGTTGAGCCTCTGGACTTGGGTGAAAAATTAGAGTGGAGACTTTGGTAATCACCACTGACAAGGCTAGTGTTTCATCCATACAAGAGACTAATCCTCTAACTCTCTACACCTGTATCCATCAAGGCCATGCCAGCTTATGCAGCTGAAGGTGGTCAGAACAAAGCAGAGCTCACTGTTCCACACTTAGGATAACATCATTCATGGGCTGTGTGCCTTGGTGTCCCCAAATGAGGCAAAATGGGGTTCATGTTCTTTGATCTGACTACATTCATCCCAAGGAAGTTACGTGGCTAAAAAGAGATAGCAGATGGCAAGCTCCTTGGAAAGAAGCAAGTATTATACAAAGAAAAGAAATAGTTGTAGTTGGGAATCTACTTTAAGATAGACTTGAAACAGCATGACTTAAGAAAAGCCACAAACTGATTTGTGTCTTGAGGGAAACTAAACTTCTAAGTTTGAATTTTGCTAAACCTCGGGGAGAGACAGTATAGCATGCACAGAGTGTTCACCTACCTCTCTGCCCTCCTTGCCTCCCACCGTGGGCAGCTGGGACAGGCATGGCAGAGATGCCAACCAAGATGGATAAGGTGAGCTGGGCCCCAGGGACAGCAATGTGGGTACCCTATGGTGGCCAGAAAACCGTGGAACCGGGAGCTGGGTGCACACTGTGGCCAAAAGAGAGGTTGGAAAGCCAGTGCCGGGAGTGCCAAATCTGATGCCAGTGAGGGCACTGGGGATAGAGAAGGAGAGACAAAAGCAAAGTGTCAGAAACTGAGGAAATAGGAACGGAAAGGAAGGATAACCAAAGTCGGGAGGTGTCCCTGGAGTCAGGCAAAGCTGTGCAGTGGTGGGCAGGTCAGCCTGGTTTCAAGGCCCAGCTTGGAGCAGTTTCATAGTAATGGCGCCTAGTAGGTGCTGAACATGCTTTTATTGATGGGCTGACACTGGTTCATCCATCTCTAGGGATTGGGGTCATCAACTTTTCCTTCTGTGAATCCTTAGCCTGGTGTTAGCATGTTGGGCACTTTTGTTTCTAATTTCCCTCCTCTGCCTACTCAACTGAATGGAATGAGGGTATGGAGGGAATTTTCCAATATGGTGATTCTTTCTAGAATCCTGAGAGGTGCCAGATGAGGTTAGGAAGTCAGGGCTGACCTGAGTCCTTTTATCTCCTTGCTCAGGGGGTCTCGGGTATCACAGGTGTCACAGGTCAGGTCTTCTGTTTTGGGCCTCTCCTTCTAAGTGGTAAATTGTGCATCTCTCTAGGTAGGAAATCATAAAAGATAAGATGGTGTCCAGCTGGTTCTTTTCTGAGAACAGAGAGGAAGCTTCATGCACAAGCCAGCTACTCTCTTCCTTTCAGTGGTGTTTGTGCTGTCTCCAAAGGGAAATGGACGCTGAGCACAAGCCTCAGAAAAACACCCTATTTTAGAATAGTTCTGCTGTGGCCCTGGCCACATGTTTTCTCTTGCAGTTGTGTTTCAATGAATGTTTTTTACTTCCAGCCGCCTGTGTTTGGCACTAACGAGCAAGGGTGGCACTGAAGCCTTTGCTGGGTGTGTAGGGTAGAAGGCTTCCTGTCCACTTCAGGGACCCCCAAAGCATGTTTTTGGTATCGCTTTGTTACTATGACAAAAGGTGACATCAAACCAGTGGCTGTAGGAACAGGTGACATCACAGAGTTGTCAAAAGCAGTGAGTGATCTCAGAGTCAAAAATATTGATTTTTCCTCCCAAGTTTTACTCTAGTAAGGGAACATTTATAAAATTTAGGAAATTAAATATAGTTCCTACATTTTCCAACCCAGTCAGGTGCTTTAATCTAGTCATGTTTGTTGCCCCTGTTGCCCATTTGGTGTGGGTGTCAACCAGGACTAGACAGAAACATCATATGTGTAAGAGTCACTGTAATGCACAAGTATAATGAGAAACACTTACAATGGTGGGATGGTAATGCATACAAGAGACATGGTAGCTCCCACAGTATACTGTACTTGTTTGTAGAGATGCTGTGGGAAAAAAATACTAAAAGGGACTCGAAAGCCCTAGGTTTCAGTTTAGGCAATGTCATTTCTAGTGGTGTGTTTTTGGAAAGATCCTTTACTTTTTGGGGCTTTGTCTATGTGATAAGTGAACCTACTTCAGGGGGATGTTGTAAAAACTAGATGAGAGAATAAAAGTGAACGCACTATCCAAATGCAAACTGCTTTTAACAATACTGTTTTCTTATGACATGTTCCCACAGCCTCCTTCTTACCCATTTCCTCAGTTTTTCCATCTGTTAAATAGTCCTTCCCCACACCCCATCAACAAGCAGACCTCCTCCCCTTCTCTCCTTCACATTAGTGAAGAAAGAATAATAGATGTGAAAATCTTTGAGTTCCTTGGAACCAAGGAGTGGGATAAATACCCTATATTGATTATGATGATTATATCTAGGACTAGAAAAATATGATTGCCTGGTTGCCAGTAGCAACCAGATGGCAATGCAGGAGTAGGAAGTTGAGCTGTGTTGTGTGGAGAGCTTCCCTGAGCACAGAAACACATTTATTTTCTTCTTTTTCTCAAATCCCCATTCCTGCTCTCTTGGGCTGGCATTCTTGCTTTTGGGAGACTGGTCACTCACAAATGGGATTCGAAAGGAGTTGCAGAGAGGACTAACTAAAAGCTTCTTAGGGAATGACCTGAGTGACTGGTGAGTCTTCTGTCACCAGTTCTTGTCCCCCTTTAGATGTAGAGATGGGATATCCAGCTTCATGGAGTGAGGAGGGTGGGCTGTAATTGGACCAGGGAAGAGAAGAGACCACTATTGTGGAGAAACACAGAACCCCCATGCAAAGGAAGACAGAGGAGCCATCTAAAAAGATGTGGGGGAGGGTCACCACGGAGGCTATGGGTAGGGAGTATGCAGAGGCTCTGAGCCTGGTTAAAACCACTTCCACCTAAGCAGAAACCGAGGTCTCAGGCAGGCATCAGTTATGAGAGGCGAGGTCCCATCCTCATCTCAGGTGTGAGCAACCATTTCTCCAAATTCCAGATTCCTCTGTCTTTATGCCAGAGGTCCCAGGCACTGGGCCACAGTCTGTGCTGAACACACATTATCTCACGTACCCTCATTTAACTGATGTCCTTATTTACATAGTCACATGGCCAGGGAGCACCGAGGCCAAGACCAGAGCTTGTGGCTGCCTGGATGCAGGGCCTGTGCTGTCTCTGCCAAGATGCTGATCATGTTCCTAGCAGGTCAGAGCCCTAAATCTTGAGCATGAAGGTTCCCAAAAGTGAGCCCTCTTGCAGGTCAGACGTCTTGCAGTCAGAGGTCTTGGCTTGAATGCTGTGATACTCCTGTGTTCTAAGACATTCAACTTCTAAGGCATTTAACTTCTGAGTCAGGTCTTCCCCTGCCTTCCTCCTTCCCTCTCAGTGTTGGGGCTATGAGTTTTCTGTTGAGCACATTAACTTGCCTGACAGAGGTCCCCACATGGAGCTGCACATTTCTGGTTGTTGGTTGCCACTAGCTGGCTGAGGAGTGATGAGGAGGGTGTATGTCAGCTTCCTGAGGATGTGTGTGCCTCACCACCCATGACTGGGAGGGGGAGAGAGGAGGTTGGGCAGGGAGATTGTGGACTGTGGTCAGCTGCCCTTCCACCTCTCTGGCAGAAACAAGCTTCTCTGACGTGACTGGAACTTCTGGCCAATGGACAGAATTTGACCAGGATTAGCAAATGTCTATTCAGAATTTGCTCCGTGCGGGGCATGAGGGTAAGCACTTCGCTTATTTAACCACATCTCAGCTTCACATGGAACTTAGGAGATGATGACTCCATTTTATTGCCTCTGTTTTACAGATGGGGAAAGTGGGTTCTAGAAAGGACTGATCATTTACAGGGAGTAAGTGCTGGAGTTGGACTTGAGCCCAGTTTATCTGACTCCCAGTCTACACTCATAACCACGAATCACTTTACAAGTCCCACCTCCTCCCGCTGGCCCACAGCCACTCTTCTGCTCCGCCCAGTGGTATGGCCGAGGCTGCCTGCTCCTGTCCTAGTTTAGGGTTTCTTTAAAGAGACTCCTTGCTTATTCCAGTCCTGACGTGCTCTGCCACCATGTTCACTTTCTTAATCTCATTGCCGCCCAACCATCTTTGCTCAAAAGATTCGATGCCTCCTACCACCTGCAGATGTTTAAACTCCTTTGCCTGAGTTGCTTGGCCCTGAACAATCTAGAAACAGCTTAACTCTGGATTGTTAGCACTCAAGCTATTATTCCTCAAAAGGCATGAAGACTGCAACCTCGGCTCTCCATGTTCTCATAGACACCATCAGGCCTTGCTAGTTGTTCTTTCTGGCTGGAATTTTTCTCTCCTCTTTCTCTATGCCCCAACTGTGCATACCCTAATCCCACTCATCTTGTCAGGCTTAGCTCAACTGCCCCCTCTGTCATTGGCCCTTTCTTGGCTTCCTCAGCTGGACCTAATTCTCCCTCCTCCCTGCTTGCATAGGATTTGATCTGCCTTATGCTACTTAACCATTTCCCTCTTGCACATTGATTTTCTAATTCACTCAGCATTTCCTGAGCTTCTCCTGTGTGCCTCATGCAGTAGTGGGTGCTGGATGCAGAAGAGGAGTAACGTCCCCGCTGTCAGGGTACTAACTGCATGGAGAGACTTGGTGTCTGTATGTGTCTGATATCCTGTGCCTGATTTTCCTCTGGTATGGTGCCAGGGTAGGCATTCACTCAATATACTGGTTTTGAATGAATGAAGATGCTTGTACTCCCTATTGCTAAACGGAGAGGCAGTAGGAGAAGACAGTGGTAAGTTGGGTTGTGCTGCATAGAAACTCAGGATGTTGGTCTCTTATTACCTTATATGCCACAAATACCCTCTGCATAGAGAGGGGCAAATTGAGACATAGTTCCTCTTCCATATCCTTCTGGGAAGGGATTGTTTGCCCATCTGAGGAAAGCTGTCATCCAGCTGCCCAACCTGCTCCTGGGGACTGGGTTCTCACAGGCATCAGAGGTGTCTTGAGCAAACCTTGTAGGATGATTTCCTGAGGGCTTTCGTGGTTGGTAATAGCCTGGCCTACCATTGCAATGTGACCTAGCAAAGACTGACCATCAAGCCTTGTTCTAAATACCATGCTGGGTTTATGGAGTCAAGGGATGGTTAAACTCTGGGTATGGAATAATCAGAGATGCACAAAGTCTTCTAGCAACATCCTAGAGCAATAGTCAGCAAACTCCAACCCATGGGCTGGATCTTGTTTGCCACTTGTTTTTATAGCTCACAAGTGAAGAATGATTTTTATGTGTTGAAATGGTTGAAAAAAATCAAAGGAAGAATAATATATCATGGCACTGTGAAAATAATATGAAATTCAAGTTCCTGAGTCTGCAAATACAGTTTTGCTAGAACACAGCCATGCTTACCTGTTTATATGTGGTCTGTGCCTGCTTTCATGCTGTGATGGCAAAGTTGAGTTGTTGCATCAGAGACTGCATGGCCCACAAAACTTAAACTATTTCTTATCTGACCCTTTCTGGGAAAAGTTTGCCCACCCTTACGCTAGAGGACAAAGTTCTTCCTATACCCATCCATTTTGGTCAAGAAGGTAGAATTTCCCAGCTGTCCAGTGGGTAGGACCAGTGATTTCTAACCCAGGCACCAAAGGCAGAAGTTAAGGAGCCTGCATATGGACAAAGTGTTGGCCTGGGGCTTGGAGTCCTGAGTTCTGTTGGTTTGGGGCAAGACCTTTTCTCTCTTGGTCTTTCTCATCTTGACAATGAGAAGTTTGGGCTGCATGATCTTGAAGGGGGACATGGTTGTCTAGTCTACATGGCTATTCCACGGAGGGGTCTGCTTTGCGTGAGGACTTTCTGAGCCATCCTTTGAGGCCCTGAGCTGGAGGCAGCCCCCAGCTGACCTGTAGGCAGACATAGGAGTGCCTTTGTCCTCCCCACTCTCCTTCAGGGTCTCAGTCTTTGCACTCCGAAAGCTTTCCAGAAGTACTATCTTTTCCTCACATTGGTCCCTGTTTGGACTCAGTCAAACTTTTTTTTTTTTTTCCCCCTGAAGTGCCTGAGATCTAGGAGAACTGTAATTATGTAATTCTTCCTCAGTTATCTTTTCTAATTGTTCTCAGAGCTGTTTCCTAAACTGATTGGAAACAATTGCAGACAGGGAATGGAGTGGGAGGTAGGTGAGGACCTGGCAGCTGGCCAGAGCTTGGCTGTCTGATGGAGGCAACGTCTTGGCAATGGGTGCAAGGGCCGGGACAGAGGGGACCACCAGCGGCCAGGCTGCCCCACACGGTTTCTGTGTCTGAGCAGCAGAGGTAGCAGGAAGGAAACACTCATTGAGGTGTTGGAAGCTTCGGTTTAATCACCCCAAAATAATAAATCTCCCTTCTGCTCTCGGGCCCTAGAGATCCCGCTGTTTTCCCTTTCTCTGCTGACGCTGGTAGAGCTCCCTGGGGATTGCGCCAGGGGCCAACAGGGAGCAAGGTCCTCACCTCCTGGCATCAGATTGTTTGTGCTTTCTTAACAGAACAAAAATTGCAACTCTTGAGCCTTCCATCACCCCCAGAAGGCCAGGAGAGCCAGAGTGGGAGAGCATAGGGACTTCCCACTGATTTGAGCCTGAGTGGGTAGAATGGGGTCCCTCCTATGAGATCTTTGGGAAAGCATCAAAGGTGCTGGCTCTTTGGGCCAGAGCCCCAGGAAAGGGATGCTCCTGGGATGTCCTTGCTGTTAGGAATTTGTCCCCTAGCTGCATGGTTCTCTGGTGGGGGCCGGCAGAAGGCAGCTCATGCAGGGCACTTGAGGTACATGGGGCCTTCCATGTCACCTGGAGGCTTTCCTGCAGTTTCCTTTGGTTTCCCTGTCTGTGCTGATGTCCTCCCCTCCCCCATGCCTCTTCTCTCCTACTTTGCAGAAGCATATGGGTTTTCTAGCAAGGGGAGAGGAGAGGGGATGTGGAGAGGACGCCCACCTTGCCTATTGTCCACAGGTTCTCCCTGCACATCCACACCATCTCTTTAACATTCCCAAGAACCCTCTGAGGCATGGAGATGGTCACTCCCATTTTCCTTTTGCAAAAACATTTGCAAAGGAAGGATCACACTGGATTCCGCAGGCATGTATGAAGCACGTAGTGCATGATGGGTTCTAGAGAAGGGATTGGGCAGGAGAATGGAGTAAGACAGAGCCCCTTCCCAAGGACCAGACTCTCCAAGATCACAGGGACAGTCAGACCATGACGAGCTGGTGTGCAAAGCCCAGCGGGTCTGACCCCAAAGCTCTTTCCGCCAGCCCCCGAAGCTGCCAGTTAAGATGGATACTTGTTAGGCTGAAAGCTGCACCACTCACTTAGAGGAGCTAGCCCAGCTTCAATTCTTTTCCGGGTGAAGGTGAGGACCCCCACAATTGTCACCCATGAGTTTATGACTGGGTGTGTGGGGGCCTGCCCATTCTGCTGTGTAGTTATTTCTCTTCCCTCTTTCCCAGCCTCTGGAACCAGAGAGGGGAGAAAAAAGGAAGTGTGTGAGGGGTTCTGGTGGGGCACTGTGGACCCTAAGGTCACTCCACTTTGGTCTTCTACCTGGAGCATCCCAGCTCCCCTGGCTGTTTTTAAGGTCATGAATCCTTCCAGCTCCACACTCAGCTCCTGCCCTCAGTCAACCTCCTGGAGCTCGGATGTCCAGTGGGCCATTTCTCTGAAGGCTTTAAGGTCTGGGGTCAGGAGCAGGAAGAGGCCCCAAGGTCTTTTTACTCCCGGAAGCTCTTCCCTCTGCCCTGGCAAAAGAGACAGCATTGCAGTGTCTCAGCCGGTTGCCCTGCTAGGTTGCTCAAATCTCCCACCACTTTTAAAGTTTATGCGTTTCTTCGGTAGGGGTCACTGACTAGTGTTGGGGAAGAATCCCCTCCTGGGCCCTGTTTCGTGTTTTGTGTGCTGAGCTTGGTCCCGAGGGCCTACAGGTGAGTGGATCCAGCTCTGTCCTGTGGGACTCTAGTGGCTACTGCCCTAGGTCAGCATTTCTCACCTTTTTAAAAATCACCTTTTCCCCCTTGGAGAAAAGTTAAATTTAATTTAAATTCTCTTTAATGAGATGACATGTGAATTTATTGAGTAATGCTGACCTTTGGAGGGCCATAGATCATTATATCTAAGATTTTTTTTTTTTTTTTTTTTTTTTTTTTGCCCTCTAATTTTCACCCTCTGGGGAGTACTCTTGCACCCATTGAGAATGCATGTTCTGGGCTTTCCAGAGGACTATATGTTTTGAAACTCTCTGTAATTTCTCCAAACTCTCACTTAAGCTATAGAAAGGAGGGTCTCAGTGGATGAAGAATGTGCCTCCCAGGACTTTAGATGGTATTAAATCTGCTACTACAGCAAATTTGCCTCAGTGTTTCTGGGCCTCCAAGTTTCCGTGTATAAAATACAAACACCTGCTGCTGCCCCTTCAACCAACAGGGAGGCCACACCTAGTGTCAGGTGGGCGTGACACTGAGCTGGGGTTGGGCAGACATGACAGCGCTGGCCACACTGTGTGCCTTACACAGAGGTGGAGACAAGACATCTTTACTGTCCTCTTCCTACCCTAACTTCTGCCAGCAACCCAGCCCGTGGAGGTGTGTCCCTGAGGGAGAGGACCCCCGCCCCCATCACCTTAGCCGCTCTGCTGGGTCATCACTGGGGGTCATTGAAGGGCTGATGAGCCATGGAGGTGGGCTCTGCAGGATGACGGAGGCCCTGTGCAGTTGCTCTGGACATCTTCTCTTGCTTGGCCGTGCTTCTTGACACTCCCCTAGTTATACACTGAGCTCCCCCTGGGAGAGGCCCTCTTGCCCCTTTTCAGAGGCAGGAATGAATCTACAGCAGTGGCAGAGGCTGGGAGGAACCAGAAACTGCGCGGTGCCACCTTCCTCCTGAACGAGGCACCACAGAGTCCTGGGCCTGCACTTTATGGACAGTTTTCTCAGTTTCAGAGCCAGGGAGTTGGGGCCACTGAGCAGGGTCAGGGAGCCTGGGCAGGAGGCCTGAGGGCTGCAGAAGCCCCTGTCTGCCTCCGCTGGAACTGTCTGATGGAGGTACCATGTTCAAGAGCAGGCCAGAGCCCCCAGCTCCCGCCCCCACCTCGATGGAGAGTGTAATAGGAAGCACAAATGAGAAACAGCCTTCTGGAATTTTGCTTTGGTTCCTTTCTCTCAGTTTCCTCAAATGTTTCTTTCTTCTCTGTTTTCCCAGTCCTTCTCCTCTCTCTTTGTCCTCTGCCCTTGTCTTCCTCCTTGTATGATTTTCTGGCTGTGTGGCCCTGTCTGCCTGCCTGTCTGCCTCCCTGTATGCCTCTTCTAAGGCAGGTACCCCTGACTGCGGCAAGTCAGGGCCCGAGGTGGGGAGAGGTGGGGATCTGAGGAGGGTGGGTGAGGAAGGGGAGGAGGAACCAGGAGGGGCCTGGGGTTCCGGAACACAGACATTAACCCTTTCCTGGCCTAAGGACGTCATTCAGCCTTCCCCTCCCCTTTCCCACCAAGGTCATAAAATCCGTTTCTTACTTTCACCAATTCCCCTGTCAGTGCCAGAAACACACAATTAGCTTTAAAAGTGTCTCCAAGCTGTGGCCAGTTAGAAATTTATGACTTTTTTTTTTTTTTTTTAAAGCTTTCCTTTAAAGTGGCTAATTAGGTGTATTTCTCCAATGGTAATTTTAAAAATGCTAATTGGTCTGCACTCTGGAAGGAGGAGAAAAATCTTTCCCCCTTATTATCTTGGCACTAGGGAGACATAGAAGAGATTGACATGGCCCGAGCCTCCAAGGAGAGAGGCTAGGCGCCTGCTCTTTTACGGACTTGGCAGTGTGGAGGGGCCAGGACTTATTTTCTGTGTTTCAGACAGTGGCCTCGCCAAGGGGATGTGGCATAGTGGGGCTGGAGAGGGCAGCTGGGGTAGGGCGGGAAAGTGATTGGCTCACCCACCCGGGTGCCATGGTGCTGACACCCGGCAGAGGGATGGCATTCCTGGGAGGATGGGTGAGCTGGAGGATGTGTGGAGGGCACACCCTGGTCAGGACTCGGCTGTAGCACAAGATTTGACAGCTGCCAAACCACACACTAGCAGAACCTCCCTTTTTTTCCTATTTACTTATATATAAAATTTTTATTGATATGTTTTGTTTTGGTACATGTATGTAATGTGTAACCATCAGATCAGGGTAATTGGGATATGCATCACCCCAAACATTGATGTGAGAATTTGCCATTTGGGGGAGGCTGTTTCTGCCAGGGACAATTATAAATGGAATTGAAAGGGGACAGCATCCAGGGTATATAGTGTCCTCACATGTGGGAGGGGCAGGTCACAGGGAGCCCTGGGCAGGAATGAGGCTGGGAAAGGAGCCCTGGCCTGGGGGGTTCTACTGACCTCCTGACTTGCTAGGCAGGGTAGGGGTTCCACCAAGATTTTGGTCCCCCCAGAAGGATGGAGACGACCTCAGCCTGGTTGGACGTCCACAAGGAGCGGTGCCCCCTCCACTCTCTTGTGGGCCTGGGCCAGGGCTCTCCAGCTGACTCCCTTCTCAGCGCCTTCAGTCGTAGAGTATCTTGGGACTTGGCATGAGTTTCCTAGATCTTCCTCTTCCAAAAGTTGCTCAAAGTTGGAGCAAAACCCAGGCCAGGGACCGGGGGCAGCCCAGCAGTACCAGCATGTGAATCCACAACCCCTGTGTTTCCAAGAAATGGGTCTGATGTTGGGTGAGGGGCTCCCTGCTCCTCTTCTTGGGGCTGGGGAGTCACTCAGACCCAGGCAAGGAGGAGGCATGGGCTCATTTATTTCAACGTCTCAGCTGTCTCTGTGGGAAAGCTGAAGTGGGGATAGAATCAAGGGCCTCAGGTGACCCCTGCGTGGTTAGAGGCAAAGGGCATGTTCTGGGAGCTGGTCCAGAGGGGAGGGCAGCCCTGGAGGGCATTGACCTCCGTGCAGTCCTGTCTGGTACAAGGGGGCCTGGTGAGGAGTGGGACATTCTGTTAGAATGCCGTTGCTTTCTCCTTGTGGCCCTGATGCTAGTGGCTGTAGTGTGGCCATCCCCCTGTGTTGCTATGTGAGTAACGCAATTACGAAGACACAAAACAAGGATGAATAAAAACATTCTGCAGGAGAGAGAAGGGGAGGGAGGACCAGTCACAATCAGCTCCGTTGTTATCAGATCATTTCAGGGAGGAGTCGAATTCCAGACAGGGAGCCCAGTTCCCTTTAAAACCCTGTGCTGTTGTGGAAGGGAGGAGTGATGAACAATTAAACAGATTCCTCAGCTTGTTTGTCGAAATGAGCTTTTATTAAGGATGTCACTTCATCTCTTGGCTTCATGACCGTCTCTAGAAAAGCTGGATGGACATGTGACTGATATTCTGACCCCAAATCTCTGCAGCTCTCTGCAACTTCCCTGAATTGCTCACAGACTCAGTTTATCCATCAGCAAAATGGGAAGAGGGAAACCCCTTCATTCTCTCTGCTGCAGTGTGACAGATTCTTGGGAGCCCTGAGGGAGGACAGAACAGAGTCTAGATCCTGGCTTTCCACTTCCCGTTGAGTGGATTTGGGCACGTCCTTTCACTATGTAAGCTTCGGCAGGTTGGGAAGAGTTAACTGAAATAACAACATGAATTGTGCAAAATAGAAATATGGACTCAATCTGATTGATGTAAAAATGAAAGATGAGCCATGCAAAGTGCCCAGCACTGTGCTGGGAATGCAGAGCCTCCGCAGGGCAGATCTGATTTCTTTGCTACCCCTCCTGGCTAATTCCATGGTGTGTGCACAGGAGGAGACTGGAGAGGATGAACACAGCTCAGGAGTCATGTAACAAATTCCGTGCCACCCCAAGGGGCTAGCGGGGCAGGGATGATGAATGTTCTTAATCAAAACCTGCCACACCATCCATTCTGCTCTCCCTTGACTCTCTGCCTCTGATGAGGTGGAGAAGCCTGGCTCCCCCGGTTGTGGAAGGCTTTGCTTGGCAGATCTCACCTCCAGAGGTTTCCCGAGGTGCTAGGCCAGCTCGTTTGTCCATCTTCTGGGGTTATCCAGAGTTACTTAATCTTTATGATCCTCTGCCCAATGGGGTAATAATACCCCCTTTATAGGGATATTATGAGGATTAAGAGAGATTATGTATGGCCAGGAGCTCCTGGAACAGGGCCTGGGCCTGGAAAGTGCTCAGCAAATGTTACTTCCCTTCTCTTTGCAAACCTAATAGCCAATAAACTGGCAACTGGACGTCTGACTAAGCACATCACGAATTAGCTTCAGTCATAAAGGAGACAGAAGGGGAACGAGAGCCAGGCCATTAGATATGGCCAACATGAATCTGTCTCTGGATGAATTACTGCTGGGCAGTTAGGATGGCCCCTATTAGAATGGCTGCTTGGAAGAGTAGCACGTTCATGGATTTTGGAGGTCGGCAGCCATACTTTTAATCTTGGGTAAGCTGCATATCCTTCTGTGCTTCTCTGTGTGTGCACATACATGGGAAGAATTAAATGCCCTTGTGACTGTAGAAAATCTGGAAGGACACAGTAGATCCCCCATAGATGTTCATCTTCTCCCCTCTTGCTCTCTGAGGTGAGAGATCAGTTTGGTCTGAGTAAGTCACCCATTGTTCTGCAGGAAGTCAGATTCTTTGCATCCCATCCATGCAGAGCCATACAGGGTGGAGGAGGGTACTGGGCTCACACGTTCACCCTTGTTTTCCAGCTTCTAGGGTGGGGCTTGCGTAAGACATAGACTCAGACCATTCGGTAACCAACTGAGCAAATCATTCTCAGAGTCTGACCATTTTTCTGTGACTACAGGTGTCTATTTGACAATGACTTCCCTGTGAAAGGCTCAGGGCACTTTGAAGACATTACCTCATTGTTGGGAGAATTTTAGAGGCATCATTTGATCTATTTCAGAGCCAAGGAGGGTGAAGAATACAGAAAGACATTGGCTTGCCAGGGTTGCAGCGAAGCAGTGATGTATTTGACATCTCAGTTCTAAGCCGGGGTTCCCACTGCGGTACTCTTGGTAACTAAATTGGTGTCTCAAAAAAGAGGTTCTGGGATTCTCTTGGGGATCTCTAGGGTTCATTTGGGATACTAAGACTAGACTGTGACCCTGGAAAACATTATGAATTGGGATAATAACAATAATTACCATTTGAGCACTAAGTTGTAAGTTTTGTGTTTGATATTTTATATCTTTCATCTTATTTCTTTTTCACAACAGTCGTTATATAGATGGTAGTTATTTTCGTTTTGTAACTGAAGCTCTGGTCAAAAATTTTAGCAATAAAGTAAAGAAGCAGCTAAGATTTAAATTCAGGGATGTCAGCCCTGGTCAAAAATTTTAGCAATAAAGTAAAGAAGCAGCTAAGATTTAAATTCAGGGATGTCAGCCCAAATAAAGCCCACTCGGTCTCCCTGACACGTAGTAGAGAAGTCAGAGAGGGTAAGCAGGACGGAGGAATTTTCTAGGGTCAGAGTGATGATAAGAGGATGGAGTGAGATCCATTCTTGGTATTGCTGGGGGAGAGATGAAGAGAGTTTGTTGTCAATGTTGTCATATGTCAAAACTCCTCTTATATTCTAGGACAATTTGGGACCCACCTTTTAAAAGTGAGTGTTCTCTTATTTAGCCTTTAAAAAAAGGACATTCTGACACATGCTACAATGTAGACGAACCTCAAAAACATGAGGTTTGAGTGAAATAAGCCAGACACAAAAGGACAAATGCTGTATGATTCCATTTACATAAAGTACCTGGAGTAGTCAAATTCATAAAGGCAGAAAGTAAAATGGTAGTTGCCAGGAGCTAGGGGACAGGGGAATGGGGTCTTAGTATTTAGCAGGGACAGAGTTTCAGTTTGGGAAGATGAAAAAGTTCTGAAGATGGATGGCAGTTGTATTAGTCCGTTTTCACACTGCTGATAAAGACATACCTGAGACTGGGCAATTTACAAAAGAAAGAGGTTTGTTGGACTTACAAACATGGCTGGGGAGACCTCAAAATCATGGTGGAAGGTGAAAGGCATGTCTCACATGGCAGCAGACAAGAGAAGAGAGCTCGTGCAGAAAAACTCCTGTTTTTAAAACCATCAGATCTTGTGACACTCATTCACTATCATGAGAACCACATAGGAGAGACTTACCCCCATGATGCAATTACCTCCAACCGTGTCCTTCCCACAACACATGGGAATTCAAGATGAGATTTGAGTGGGTACCCAGCCAAACCATATCAGTGGTGATGGTTGCACAACAATGGGAATGTTCTTAACACCACTTAACTCTACACTTAAAAATGGTTAAAATGGCAAATTTTAAAAGAAGTTGAGTGTTCTTCCTATTCAGGTGTGTGAAGGCAAAGAGCTTTTTGTTGGGCAGAGGCACCTGTGGGGCAGGTGGGAGCCCTGTGGCTTTAGTTAGCTGAGGAGGCTGTGGAGGCTGGAGCCTGAAGCTAGGTACCAAGAAGCACCAGAGGATGAGCCCAGCAATAGATTCTTTGCGTGAGCCAAGAAAGTATTAGAAAGGACAGAGGCTTTCTCGCTGTCCTCTGGACCAGCAACTCAGGAATCTATTGGATCACAGTCCCAAGGGTAGACAAGCAAAGAGACATTTCAAGGCAGAGTGAGAAACGTGTGATACAAGAAGTGTATCCTCTTGGAGGACACAGTTCAGGGGACAGAGACCATCAATTAAATACATTAGAATTCATGCTCTAATACAGAGGCACAGGAGCTATGTGGACTTGACCTTGACTCATGGACAGCTGTGGAAGAGGTTATTGAGGCTCCCCTCACCACATGTTTGCGGATGCCAGAAGCCTTGAAGAGAAGGACTGGCAACATGCTGCAAGCATTGGTTGATGTGGTGTGGTCTAGTGGGTGATAAACTCTGGCTCCCAGGCCAAATCCAGATTACCCCTGATTTTGTACAGCCCATGAGCTAGGGATTTTTTTCTCCATATTTAATGGTTAAAAAAAAAAAAGGCTATGTCATAGCCCATGAAAGTGACATGAAATTTGAATTTTACTGTACATAAGTAAAGTTGTGTTGGAACACAGCCACATTCATTTGTTTATGTATTGTCTGTGGCTGCTGTCATGCTACAACGGAAACGTTGAGTGGTTGTGACAGAGACCATATGGCCTGCAAAGCTGAGAATATTTCTTATCTGGCCTTTACAGAAAAGTTTGCTGGCCCCTGGTCTAGTCCAGTATTTTTTCAAACTGTGGGTCACAGCAGCCAGTCATGAATCAACTTAGTGGAACATGACCAGAATTCAAACAAGAAAAATAGAAGAATGGACAGAAACTATCAGAGTGTATTGTTTATTATAAGGCTGTGTTTCTCCTCAAACATTTTCTTATTTCCTTTAACTTTTATTTCAATTAAGTATGTATGTGTATTCTTGGTCGTGAGCTGAATTATTTATCTTACTTATGAGTCTCAACCAAAAAAGTTGGAAAGCTACTTGTCTAGGTGAACCTAGGAAATTTCTAGTTGTTCACCCAGTTATCTGGGATGAAATTTGCATGCAGTCTGCTCAGCTACCTGTGCTCAAGGGAGCAGTTCTCTATTCCTGCAGCCCAGATCCAAGCTAAACTGGTGGGTACAAGATTTCTCTCCCTGGAATAACGGTGGTTACCTCCGCCCAGGACACAATGCCTGGCCCCAGGTAGAACCCTTTCCTTGTTCTCACCCAATTTTCTCCCACTTAAAGAGGAAGGTTTCCATTTTCCCACTGGAAGTGAATGAGGAATGTTCACTTCCAGGCAGGAAGAGAAAAAGAAGCAAGTCCCAGGACAAGGACACAGAGCTCCCTTCCCAACCCTTTGATTGACAGCTAATACTCAGTGACAAGAGATGGCGCCCGTGCAAGGTGACAAGAAGTGAGATCCGAGAAGGCTCTGTGTTTACAAACATATTGCCAAAAGTGTCACGGATACAATTGAAAAACATCGATAGCGATCGATGGGAACAAATCACTGGCCCCAGTCATTAAAAAAGAAAGTGAATCCAGGCCTGGAGGAAGTGAAGGGGAAGAATCTGTAGAGGATGGGAGCATGGTTACACCCTCTGCCCTCTCACTTCTTCCCCTCCTGCTTACTCTTTGTTCTTCTTCCCATAGCCCCTGCTCTGCACCTCTGCTCATCACTGCCAGTTGCCCCCTTTACAATGGAAAGAAAACCATTGATTTCTACAAAGCCTCTGCCTTGGTCTTAGAGGAGGAATCTGAGCAGAGCTCCCTGCTTTCCTCTTCCTTTCTCCAGGCTGTGCCCCGATGCCTGTTGAATTTCAAGCAGTGACTTTGTGAACCAGTTCTTAGCTAAGCTTCATGTTCTCACAAGGCATCCCTCCACACAGGGCATTAGGATGTGATGTGCTTTGTCTGAGCAGGGGGTTCTAGGACTTGAGAGCTAAGCTTGGTTGGATCCATCTTGGTCTGGAAAGTTTTGGGAGACCAAGGAACTATGTTCAGCAGGAAGTTTTGACCCTGATATTATGGTAGAAAACAGAGTGTGGAAAACAGGAGCAATCACAACTCCAAAAATTTGAGGTGAATTTGCTGCTGGAGTCTGAGGGACTGCAGTAGACATCATGGAGAAACTTGGGGGAGGGATGAATGAACTTTGATGGATGGAGAGTAGAACCTTCCTGAGTTCAGGTCACTTTAGAGCCTGGGAAAGTGGTGTAATCCTTCTTTTAAAAAACGAGATAAAACATACAGCAGCAGCAAGAAGGACAGTGCTCGTGCCAGAGCTGCAGAAGTGTCTAGAAGGACTCAGCAAAGGGTTGGGGTTGGCTCAATGCTGGGCTGTGGATGGTCATTAAGACTCAGTGCCCAGAATGCTGGTTCTAAATCAATTCAAAAAGTCTTCCACAGGAGGAATAATGAATTAGAAGTGTTTTGTCCAAATAAACCAAAATGACCTAAGAAGAGACTTTAGAGGACAGATATCAGGTGGTTGCAGAGAAAGCAATTTCCCCACAAAACTAACGAGGTAGATAGGGAGCCCAGAGAGAAGGAGAACAGAGACCCAAGGACCAAGGAATAAACCAGCTTTCCTGGGACAAAACAACAGCAGCCCGGGCAGAAACCAGAGTAACAGATTGGGCATTGTTTGATCTCCTGCTCCTTCTCTCTCCCTCTGTCTCTCCCTCTCCCCCTCTGTCTCTCCCTCTCCCCTCCTCCCCCACCTCTCCCCCTTTCTCTCTCTCTCTCTCTTCTGTCTTTTTCTCTCTCTCTCCTTCTCTCTCTCCCTCACACACATATATACATTCATTCATTAATCTATTGTGTTGCTTATTTATTTTGTGCAAGGCATTTTTCTGTACACTGGGAATTCAGATTTAAAAGATATAGAAATAAAATCTCTTCCCTCAAGGAATTTGTGAACTAAAGCATTACCTCATTCCTTATCTACTGGACAAAGTCTATATCCTGAGATTTTTCACTGAGTCTCAAAACAATTGCGTCATTTAAGTGACTGAATATGTGGTTTGAGGGAACAACCATGAAGCAAGGGTCTGGGAAGAAGCAGAGGAGGCAGCCCCGATCCAAAGCGCAGGCCCCATGACACAGGGAGCACACTTGGCCATGGTGACAATAATGTCATGGCAGGTAGGAGGAGATGCCCAAGAACCTTCAGGCAAGGAGCCCCTTCTGCCATTTCATCTCTGGCTGTCAGAGGCTCCCCCACAGCCCTGGTCGGTGGTAAGTGAGCTGTCAGGAGGATGGATTAGCCTCATGCAATGTGGTAGGTAGTGATCTTTGAGGCCAGGGGGAAGCAGGAGTCCCTGTAGAGTGGGCATAAACTTAGCTTAAGAGAGTGTGAATTTCTGGTGCAGACAAGAAGGCAGTCAGCAACATTCTCTTGCAGGACTTAAACCCCTTCTTTGTCCTGGTATATAGTCATGGCAGGATATAGTCACTTCTATTTTTTTGCTAGAATCTGAAATGCAGTTGAATTTTTCTACATGCTGAGATGTTTTCCATTTTTAGTAGCTTGTAGAGAAGCAACTGTGAGTTTGTGATGAACAGTATGGGGGTGGACACTAGTCCATAAAGTGGTTAAAGGACTGTTAGGTGTCATGCAACCACTCTTCCATCCAGCCAAACATCCATTGGTTTACTCAAGGAGTATTTACTGAGATTGAATAGGGAAGAGAGTCCTACAGGGCTGCTTCCCAAGCTCCAGGTTTGCCATTTATCTTTTCAATTGCTGCTATTTTACAAATGTTCAATGTCTCATTCTTGGACAGCCCTGTGCCATAATAAGAAAGGAAGACACAGCAATAGGGCTAGTGATTTACCTGTTAGGAGTCATAATAGTGTGAAGATGTGTTGGAAATCACCTCTGAGTACTCTGATATTTTCTGTGCACATCTCAGAAGGGATCAAGGATGAGAATAATGGGAAGAACCCAGAGTGACAGGCTAGGTGGGATGAGAAGAGCCTTCGACATAACTGGCCATGTGACCTGGGCCATTGGCCTCCCCAGTTGTCACTGGTCTTATTGTAATGTATGAAAAGAGGTTGAATATGCTAATCTCCAAGGCCCCTTCCTTCTGTGGCATTTCATGAAGTCTCACTTGTTAATAACAGCAACCAGTTGGTCCGTGTTGTGCTGCCCCAGGTTCTCCTTTTTGCTTCTCACCCTTTTCTTGTCCTTTCTAAATGTGAACAGCTCACAAATTAATGCCATCCTTCCTCCAGCTGCTGGTTATCCTGAAGAGTGTTTCCATTTGCCAACATCTAGCCTTATACTCTAACCAGTGTTACCCAATGCATTTTCAGTAACAATGGCAATATTTACATCTGCACTAGTCATTCTGGTGGCCACCAACCACATGAGACTACTGAGCACTTGAAATGTGGCTAGTAGGACTAAGGAACTAGATTTTACGTTTTACCTAATTTAAATTTAATTTAACTTTAAAGAACCATGAGTAGTTGGTTATCAGACAGCATAACTATAATCTGTTCTTTCCCCAATGCTCTCTGGTCTATATCAAACTTATCTGTTCATTTCTTCCTAAATCATTGGTTAAATTTGGTATCTGTAGTGAAATTTCTTTGGCTGAAATTCTCTTGACCACTTACTAGCTGCAGAACCTTGGGCAGTTTACTTAACCTATCCAGATCTCAATTTCCTCACCTGTAAAATGCAGGTACTGATAGTCCTACTTTGTGGGATTGCTGTATTGATGAAGTTAATGAGTATAAAGCACTTAGCACGGTCCCTGCCACTTTGTGTTGATAAAGGTTAGCTGAGACAGAGGAGGAGAAAGAGGGAGAGAGGGAAATGTATTTCCACTATCTGTCTCCTATTAGAGTTAAGTCTTGCAGGCTGACTATCTAACCTGTAGTGTTACTAGTTAGCATATGGAGACAAAACTGTCTCCCAGGGCCCACATGTGTATCTTTTTTATTTGAGTCTTATCTCTTTGTCAACCACTCCTGATACCTCTGTTCCCTGCACCAGAGCAGATACAAATCTCCTAACAGCAGCTACACTGACACAAGCTGAGGGTCTGTATCCCTGGTCTCTCACACTCATACATGTGAACATACCCATGCACACACACACGTCTTATAAAGCAGACAGACCTGCGATCTCATTCCTTCAGACATCTGTGTCTTCTGGCTGTGGCTCCTCCTCCTTTGGGTGATGGGGAGCAGGGCGATGACCCCATTAATTCCAGGCAGGCCCTTGTTGCTCTGCAGGCCTCCAACTCCCTTCGGACCTCCCCTCTGGCCAACTTGATCTCCCAAGTGACGTCTCTCAATCCTGCCCCAGGAATCAGATGTCTAAATAGCAAATGAAAGATTAATGCCAGTGGCCAAGATTAGGGTGTGAATAATTTAAAGGGCAGCATAAGAGCCAGCTCTGCTTACCAGCAGGGCTGCCTGGTAGAGGTCAGGGAAAGGGTAGGGGCCTGTATAGGGCCAAGGATAGGAGGTTGTGCATTCCCATGGATTGATTTGGGAGAGGATTTGTTGTCCTTGGCATTGGGAAGAATTTGTAGTTACAACCGGGAAATGGATCCTTTGGCATTCTTATCAATACAGGGATTGTGGGTTCCACGAGGTGTGTGGGAGGATTTCGTGTGGGTGCCATGTTTCCATGGAACTCATAGCACATCCTATGCCTCTCATAATAAGGATGCCTCTTACCAGTATCTCTGTTCTTGTTGCCACCTTGAACCCGTTGGGCTGTAGGAATCCACATGACTGTGTTCTTGTTGCCACCTTGAACCCGTTGGGCTGTAGGAATCCACATGACTGTGTTCTTGTTGTCACCTTGAACCCGTTGGGCTATAGGAATCCACATGACTGGGGACTGGGGACTGATGAATTAGCCACTCCCACAAGCAGTGGAGCACTTTCTGGGGTTATGGGATTTGAGGTGAGGAGTGGCCAGTTATTTGTGAAATGAGCAGATATTTTACAGAGAGTATGGCTCTTGTCCAGGCATAAAACCTCTGTGTGGATATTTTTTTCTCCCCTCCCTAGCATCTCGGTCACCTCTCTGCCACCCCAGCCTCCTGTTAGGTTTACCACAGTCTCTCCTCTGACGGTTTGGGGTTTGATAAATATTTTCCTCTCTGGAAGTCTTTAGCAGTGCAGCAAAAAGGTTACATGATGGATTCTGCCCATCACTTAATTGAAGCCATAAAAAATGAAAAGAGAGTTTCCAATAAACCAAACCATTACTCACTGGTGGATGGAGAGGAGATCCCAGAACCGGGACCTGGGAGGCACAGCTGGGAAGCCCTCCAGCTGACTGTCTATTATGATTATTAATCACAACAGCAACACGGTTCATCGGCACCGAGCTTCTTAATGAACTTGGACTCATGTCCTTACAAGGTTGTAGCCATCACAGCAACCAGGGCTTTTCCATTTAAAATCCCTGAAAGCTTAGTTGACTTGGATGGATGTCCAAGTGGGTGCATATGTCCCAGGGCTCCCCCAAATTATGAGATATGTGTAGTCGTATCTAGGCCCGAATAGTGGAAGAGAGATAGCTCTATCTGCCATGACTGGGAGACTTGTGTAGTGACTAGCAGTGTAAGAGTATGGCTGGTGGCTGAGTGCATACCTTTTTTTGTGAGCACAGCTTGATGGCTGCATATTGTGAATGGGGTGTTGAGAGTTTTGTTTACTGGATGGTTGATATGGGGGTGGGAGTGAGGAGTGTGTATGGTGGTAGTGGGTGTACATACTCTAAAATAGCATCATCTCTGTGTGGATTCCATAACATTTGGGTTTCCAGGTGCATCACAAGTAGGAAGACCCTAGAATTTATTGTCCAAACTGGAGGAGTTTTAAAAGTAAAAGAGGGCATTGCTAATATTTTGCCTGGGCCACACACATAAAGCAGCACCATATTTCAGGCAGCCAGGACCATGGGGTAACTCCATTTATAAGGCATCATTGAATTGCTTAGGTGTGTGTTCCGTTGTGTTTTGCTCTGAGTTGGGTTTAGGTTGAGGCCTGTCTGTTGGTGCCTAGAGGAGTGGCAGAGGGTGCCTCCTTAGTGGCAGAATATTCGTGACATCTGCCACATGGTGGAAAAACAGCCCCATGGCTCCAGGGTCAGAGATGTGCTGGTTGTGTGCCCCTGTCTTGATGCTGGGGGACTTTGGTGCTCACTCCAGGAGTTACTAGAGACAGTGAAGCAAACCCCTGGGCTGCTCCAGGGAAGGAGGTAAAGACCCCATCGAGGAAATCTTCAGAGTTGTTTCCAGGCTTTACTGTGGGCCCTGGGGCCACTGTGCAGCGAGTCGGGAGGCAGACTCTGCTCTAGTATGATTAGGTCTGTCCTAGATTTGCCTGGGCCTCAGTTTATCTCTATGTAACACTCAGGGAAGAATAGTATCTAGTAATGAGAGTGTTAATGCTTGAGACAGTGTCAGGAATGAACGGTATAAGAACAGCACGCCTTCTTTTCCATTTTCCTTGCTCTTTCTCTCCCCACCCCCATCCTTCCCATTCTTTTATAAAGTGACTTTGCTTCTGAAGACCTCAGATCTTTGTTCCCTAGTCACTAATCCCTACACATCAGCAATAGTTTACCTCCGTCATGGCACCCCTGAGGTTTAGGAGGAAAGGAGAGGGGTCATCCTTCCAAAGCTTGGCCAGCGTGTCCTTCATGGAAGTCCTTCCCTGGTGCTCCAGGCCCTGGTTTTCTCTCCAGCTCACCCTGGGATCCACAGCAGGCTGTGAGCTCTGGAATAACACCTACAAGAATTGTGTCCTGGCTGCTTTCTCCAGAGGTCCTCTCCCACCTCCTCTCTGAAAACAAAGAACTTCCCCATGCTGCCAGCAACTAGATGTAAACAGAAATTAATCCATCTGTGCCAAACCTCAACATGTCACCTGATCCTTATCACTGCCTCATAATCGCCTCCAAGGAAGATCTTATTATATTAAAAAGCAATTGCCCTCTATGCTGGTAACACTAATAGATTTTTGTGTGATATTTATACAGGATTTTGTTGTCAGCTCACGAGATGCTATTCCCTTCCTTCTGCCTCTTTCCTGCCCCCTTCATCTTTGCCCAAGTCTCCTATCATTTCAGTTTCCTGCAGGTCTCTGTCTGCAAGGCGATCAGCTCCATGAGGGCAATGCACCTGTCTTCTTAACTGTTGTATTGTCAGCATGGGAAACATGCTTGGTGCATAGTAGGCATACCATTTCATCCAGCCACTTCATTCATTCATTCATTCAACAGATGGAGCTGAGGTCTAGAGGGGGAGATACACCAAACACCAAACAAATAAATAAAATAATAAACAGTTATCAGTGCTTTGAAATAAGCAGGTTTTTGAAATAGAGGATAATCAAGTTTTGGAGGTCTACTGAGAATGAAAGGCTGGAATGTTTGCTCTGAGATGTCAAGAATGTGAGGAGCTGAAGTTGGCTGAAGAGTGTTCTAAGGCGAGGACACAGTCCTACTAGGGAGTTGTGAAGTAGAGAACAAATTGGGCACCTTTGAGGACGTGAGAAAGGCTTCCTGTGAACAGACCTTCATGAAGGGAGGCAGAGGGCATTGGTCAAGTTTGGAGGGGCAGGCAGGAGCTAGGCCATTTCAGAAATGTCTGGGGTGGTCAGAGCATTCAGGGATGTGATCATGTGATTGGATGTAGAAATTGGGATCCTTCACACTCCAAGCATAAATAACGATGTAAATGAGAGACCAAGCCCTTAGGAAGTCTATGGTGTGGAAATGCAAGGTGAAGTTGGTGAAGAGTGGAATTTGAACTGGGGATGCCAGAATTTCTGGGCCTTTTCTTCTCTTTCACACTGACTGACACTCATTTCCTCGTGTCCTCTGTTCCTCAACGTTTACTGAGATTATGTCAACATAAACATGGAATTTGGACTCAGATGGTGGCAGAACTTGAAATCAGGACCTAGCTGAAGCCTTGTGATAGGTTGAAAAGACCCAGGTTTCATAAACAGCCACAATCGTAACAATGGCAATGACAGTGCATTTTTGCCTTCTGGGCTCTTTGGTGTCAGTAAATTCAAAGCAGTTTAAATTGAAGATAGATTTGATGGCAAGAGCCAAGCCCATAACACACCCTTCATCAGCTATGGTCTTGTCAATTACTCATCAGAAGTAGCTGCTGATGAGGGATTCCGGGGTGAAGCCCGAACAGGGTGGCGAGGTGCCAGAGCCCAATCTGATTGCTGGAAGGTACCCATTCAGAGTCTGGGGAAATGTAACCTGCACAGAGAATCACTCAGCTCCAAGAGAACTTGGGCCTTCATCTGCAGTGAGGGAAGAGATAGGAGAGTTGTTTGGAAACATGGAGCAACTCATTAATTAGAAATTGAATGTCCCCCTTTCTCTGCCAGCTCTGAATACATTAAAGTGAAAACATGAGATCAGGCACGTTCCTTTCGTTCTCTATTTCTAAACATTCCTTGCATTAAAACCCTCATGTTTCTTTATTCCATGACAGCCGGATCATGTCATGGGCAAACATAATCGGGATGATGGCCAGAGTACCAGAACTTTTTCTAAAAGATGCTGCTGAGGACTGGTGCTTGCTGCACAGGCTGGTATCTCCTGGGGCTCACGTCTGAGGTTTGGGTTCCTGGTGGAGTTTCCACCTAGAATGGATGGGGGACGGACAGATGGGTGGATGCACCGTCAGAAGGGGAGCTAGCTGGAGTGGAGGCAGGTTTGTGGCACCTTCCATACCTCCTGATGGAGATGAGTAAAAGCATAAATGATAGTGGCCTTCCCCACCAGGGCCTTGGGGAGGGGGGTGATTGCATGCCTGTTTTTGGCAAAGTTCTTGGAGAAAGGCAGCCTAGACAGACAAAAGTTTTATTATCAAAAGGCAGCACTTGCTAACCCTCCTCCCTCCATGACACCAGCCTCTCTGGTTGTCAGCTCATAAATGTGTCTCCCAGTTACACAGCACACGATGTAATCCTGTCAGATCTCCTCACTGCCCATTGGGATGGAGTTGGCAGTTCTAACAGTTATCCCTGTGGAGGGGGGAAGGCTAGGCTGGGGTCTGTTCTCAGCTGTGTGAGTGACAAGACAGCTTCGTGTCTCTGTGCTTCCTTCTCCCCTTGGACGAAGTCAGGAAAAGCGTCTCTCCTTCCTGTTCCTTCTGAAGGTGCCATGTGTGAAAGGTACTTCAGAAGCTCAGATGGAAGGCACTGTGCTGCTTCTGGGGTTCTACAGTGCTGGCTCAGAGGGTCTCAGTCCTGTCTGTAAAGAGGAACTGTGAATGCTGAGAATAGCACGGGGGGCCACGGGGAGGTAGAGACAGTTTCCCTTTCCTGCCTGTTTGCCCAAAACTGTTGCCATCCCCCAACTTTCACCCCCTAGAAGCAGGAGGGAGAGCATGAGGATCCAAGCCTAAACTCGTCCTTATTACATTTCAGCCATCGTGGTTATCCCATGCAACTACAGTCAGCTTCTCTCAACCCAAGGGACTCAATTCGAAAGAGGGAGCAGGGAGAGGTGAGATTCAAAATATTTAAACTTCAAGGGCACAAAGCCTCAATGCTGGGTGAAGAGTCTAGGGGCCCCCTGCCGGGCCAGTCGTTAACCCTTTAGGTGACACATCTTAGGGAGGTCATTGGGGGATCTCCCAGAGGACGAGCCAGCCTGCTGAGACTACAGGGGAAGTATCCGAAGGTGATGGCAATTTACCAACTAGTGTGGAAACATTTCAGTATTTTATCTTCCATCCATCCTGGTGCATGCTGGATGAATATCAGGTCTAGAAACAAGTCATATTTTCTCTGAACTGTGGGAAAGATGGCCAAGGTCCAGGGGAGAGAGACAATCCCATGTAATTATCAAATCATGGAATTCCACCGTGAAAGAGTGAAAAATCCAATTAACCCCCTCATCCAGGGTGGGGAGTTGGTTCAACGTGTGGATTCTCATTTCCCCTCCCCTGTGAACCACTCAACCACTCTGGCATGATCGAAGGAGGGACAGACTTTCAAGGGGTGACAGACAATGTCCTTGAGGAAATGGAACTGGAAACCATGAGACCATCAGACGATTTGTGAGGTGATGCCCCATGTTCATAATGGACAAAAAGAATCCCAGGGAGTTCGGTCAAGGGGAGACGTCTGGGGGCAGGAGCTGCCATGGGGGTCATAGGACATGGGATCTGTCCTGCAGTGCCTGTGTGAGCCACCAAGCCATCTACTGCAGTACCCTGGAAGGTCAGGTCCAGCTGGGGCCTGGATGGAGGCACAGAGCTGAGCCCCCACCTCCCTAACCTGGATTTCTGGCATCACAGGGCAGCTGCCAGCGACCCCATTAATCCGGATGTTTGGCTCCAGATGTCCAATCCCAAGGACATCAAGTCAGCATTTTTCTCTGCAGACTCTAAAAGAACAGCTGCATCTTCTAGAAGACCATCCAAGTTCATGACTTCTTAGGATGATTACAGTGTTTTACTTGTAGCATAGTTACGTCTCTTGGACCCCTTTTTGAGATCCCATTCTCAAACACAGGGGGATGGTATTTCAAGACACAGAATGTGAGAGCAGAGAGGGTTTTAGAGATCATGTGATCCAACACATTCCTCCTTGAGATGATGACATGGGGTGGGGGCAGGGAGGGAGGCAGGCAGAGAGGGCACTTCCCTGCAGTCATCTGCAGAGGTAGTGGAAGAGATGTGACTGGATCTCCTTTTGTAAATAATATGTTTTTAGCCGAGTGCAGTGACTCATGCCTGTAATCCCAGCACTTTGGGAGGTCGAGGCTGGTGGATCTCTTGAGGTCAGGAGTTCAAGACCAGCCTGGCCAGCATGGCAAAACCCCCTTGCTACTAAAAATAGAAAAAAATTAGCTGGGTGTGTTGGCACGTGCCTGTAGTCCCAGCTACTCATGAGGCTGAGGCAGGAGAATCGCTTAAACCCAAGTGGCAGAGGTTGCAGTGAGTCGAGATTACACCACTGCACTCCAGCCTGGGTGACAGCAAGACTGTCTCAAAATAAATAAATAATTTTTTTTTTTTTTTTTTTTTTTTTTTTTTTTGAGACGGAGTCTCGCTCTGTCGCCCGGGCTGGAGTGCAGTGGCTGGATCTCAGCTCACTGCAAGCTCCGCCTCCCGGGTTTACGCCATTCTCCTGCCTCAGCCTCCTGAGTAGCTGGGACTACAGGCGCCCGCCACCTCGCCCGGCTAGTTTTTTGTATTTTTTAGTAGAGACGGGGTTTCACAGTGTTAGCCAGGATGGTCTTGATCTCCTGACCTCGTGATCCGCCAGTCTCGGCCTCCCAAAGTGCTGGGATTACAGGCTTGAGCCACCGCGCCCGGCCAAATAAATAAATTTTTAAAAAGTGTTTTTGTGTTCAAAGCTAAAAAAGAATTAAAAAATACTTGTTTATTTAAAAAATTTAGAAATCTATAAGAAATGTAAAAATTGCACACCCAGAATTCCACCACCTGCGGCTATCATTAATCTTGCCTTTTAATTTTTTATGTTAATCATTTTCTGTAGATAAGATTATACTATGTATCTCATTTTTTCCTGCCTATTCAGTGAACCTTGTAACTCAACTAACTTCCCCACTTGTAAACTCTTCATAATTTTAAACATCTGCTTAATATTCTATTATGCACATATATTGTAGTTTACTTACCCACTCCCCTACTGTTTTATATTTAAGTTAGTTCTCATTTTCTAATTATAAATAATGCTAATATGAAAATTATTGTGCAT
This sequence comes from Rhinopithecus roxellana, assembly GCF_007565055.1. Lineage (NCBI taxonomy): Eukaryota > Metazoa > Chordata > Mammalia > Primates > Cercopithecidae > Rhinopithecus > Rhinopithecus roxellana. The sequence goes on from NC_044554.1 coordinate 60,871,460, forward strand.
AAAGGTCTTTTTTTTAAATCCCTGTATTTCAGACTATTTCCTTTGCTAGAGTCCCAGAAGCGGTATTTCTAGGCCAGAGGGTATGAACACGTTAAAGATTGACTATCTGTTACTCAATTGTTTTCCAAAAGTATTGTTCCAATTCATGTTCCCACTAGAAAGCTATGAACTTTTATTAAATCTTTGCTAATGTGGTAGACACTTCTTGGTTCCGATGCATAAAATCTGTGTGTTCTAAGTTCAAGTTCTGTGACATAGCAGAGATAGTGATATGAATAAACAGTTTCATTTAACATTCTTGAAAATTCAACAAAGCCCTGTATCCACCTTGGATAGCAAAAGGATTGGCCCCATTTAGCTCAACTGACTAGGACAAGCCCCTCAAACTGATGCCTACCTCCAGACCAGGAGAAATGTATTGACATAGTCCCAGGAATAAAAATAAGACAAAGTAGGTTGGTTTCCAGGGGGCATGCTGGGATGTAGGACCTGAGCAGCCAATGTACTTGTGTGCATATGTGTGCATGTGTGTGTGCATGTGTGTATTTGTGTGTTGGTGTACATGCATGTTTGTGTGCATGTGCATGTGTGCATGCATGCAGGATGCATCTACATCCCTGGAGGAAATCCAGAGTGCTGGATCAATGGACTCAGAAACACACTTCTCACACTAGAAAATGGGCGTCATACACCTCTCTGTGAAAATCACCAGAGGGGCTCATTTGGCTACTCTGATGATCCACGCCAGTCCATCTCAGCCCTGCTGTTCAGAGGGCCTCCAAGTCCCGGGGGTGGGGTGTCCCAGAAAGGGTTGGGCCTTTTCAGCCTGGCTTAAGGAGATAGCCAGCTGAGATAATGAGCCCCTGCTCATTTTTAGGGCAATCTGGCAGGCAGGACCACCAGAACAAATGAGAGTGTCAATATCCATCTTTGCAGATGCATCAGTCAGAGCCATCAGTGTAGCTATTTCTAGAATGCCCCTCTCTCCCAGACTCCATAAGGCAGATGAGGACATGGGGGATGAAGCGTTCTTATGAAAGCTGAAATCCCACTTGGGCTTGTTTCCCTTATCGTTAGAAAAGGGGTAAATGAGGCCTAGAAAGTTGAATTTTCCCCTAAAAATGATCACCTACTCCCTTTTGATTCTCTTGGTGCCCACTCAACCTTCTCTGCAAATGCAGAGTTGGAGAAGTGCAAGGACATTAGAGATTTGAACTTGGCCCTTCTTACCTTCATTCACAGAGAGGTTGCGTGGCTCCTAGGAGACAGGTCACTCAAATTCTAGCCCTCACTCTAGCAATCCATGTGGCTCCAGGTGAGTCACAAATGTCCCTGGGTCATGGCTCTTCTAACCTGTGAAACAGGAGGCTGGATGAGGTAAATCCTGGACCTTTTTTTTTTTTTTTTTCAGTTTTATGAATTTGAGATATTATAAAAATCAAATATGCCTAAACAAGTGATATTTGGCTAGAAGGCAGCAGATGCTCTGAATCTAGGAGGCCAAAGGAGAAGCCCTATTCCTTTCAGTCATATGGTCAAGAGGCTCCTGGGTTTCCTATAGCATCCAAAGATGATGGGAGAGTTCAAGGTGAACAACAGGTGAGTTAGAATGCGCTCTGGTTTACTCAATTCCTAAAAATCTCACAAGTGAGGAAATAAGCTGTGGTTGGAGTAGCTGAGTAACTGACTCCAAATTTGAAGAAGTTCTTGGAGTGCGTGATTGACTTATCTAATGTCAGCTTCATTCATGGGCCACGGAAAAAATACTCAGACCATTGTGTGGCAGGAGGGTATGCTATCCCTTTCAAATGAGCCAACTTCTGTCTGGGCTGAGAATTAGTCATTGGAAGGATACAGAAATCCTTCTCTGTGAAGAGGTCCATGGATCTGAAAAGTCATTTTAACCCTGCCGTGTAAGCCTGGAGATACTTGGACTCTGACTTGGTCAGGCAGTCTGTCCCTTTGCAAAATGGGATTTCTGCCTGCATTGAGGCCACATTGAGTCATTGTCACTTGCCTCCCACTCAAACGGTGCTTTCCAAGCCAGGGGGCCACAAACTCATTGTGTAGCTTTAAGTCAATTTAGTGTGCTGTGGCCAACCTTTTTAAAAATGGAATAGACTAAGGAAAATATCTGAGTGCATTGCAGGTAGCAAGGGGAAGACTTCCTTTCCTGAAATGTGTTGTTTTATCCTGGGTTTCAGTGTAAGATCTGGGTAGGCCTCCAGCAAAACAATTTTTACAACTGCCCTAAAGGATGGGGAACCTGAGGTCTAAGGAATCCAGATGCTCTCTGCACATCCTCGCAATGTATATTTTGTGCCACATGGGTATGTGTAGTGAAAACCAGAAATACCACCTGGTTCTGCAAGTGATGGGCTGTGGGGCCTGTGGGCATCCACTCAGCCCAGTGTCCCCTGGCTTTGCAGCCTGGGCTCCAGATGGAGGAAACCTGATAAGCCGACATCTCCTCCCCTGGGAGGACTGAGAGCTGTCACCCATCTTTCCAAGACTGGCAGTAACCAGGACTCTCCATTTCCTGTTGCCCCTGCTCCTCTGGGAAGAAGGAGCAGGGAAGTTTAATCAAGGAAGAGTGAGATCAGAGAGAAAAGGGAGTGGCTGGCTCAGCATCTCATGGTGAGTCCAGTGTGGCAGGTATGGAATCACACTACTAGGATTTCCTAAGTAGGAGCAGCTGTAGACACAGCCTAAGTCTGCCTTATCAGTGTACAAGGAACCCAAAACTCTGCATTGCTGTAGCCCATTTCAAACCAGACTTTTAATCACCAAGGCCCAGGCTCCACTGCCCTGCCTCCTGCTTTCGGTCAAGCAAGGAGCACCATGTTTTAGCAAACAGCTTCTGAGAGCTATGGAGTGGAAAACATACATCCCTCAGAAGAGAATGTGTCCGACACACACACACATGCATACATGCACATACACACACACGCGCACACACACACCCATACCCTCTCAGCTGCCCTCTCTTATTTTTCTGAAACGATGGATCCCCCTGATGTTATTTTAAAGTACAATGTCAGACTCAGGTCCTTCACAACAAGGAGGACCAGCCCGGGGAAGCCAGTGGGGACACTGGGGTGACAGGAAGGTAGTAGCACCCCACCCTGTGCAATACTCCCCCTGCAGCTTCATCCTTCCACCCTCTATACCTTCTGGTCTCCTGGATCACAGGGAGAATAATAATAATCGTAGTAGTCGGCATCAGAATAATAATCACAATCTACACCAGCTTGGCACTGTTCTAAGAACTTTACATGAATTATCTCAATCTCTATACCCCTATCAGGTGGCGCTGTTACTGTCACCCCCTTTAACAGGGGACAAAACTTGGGAAAGTTAAATAATGTGGTCACATTGCTCATTAGGGTTCCAATCCAGCAGTCTTACTTGGGAGTTCATTCTTAATCACTACCCTGTAGCGTGTGGCTTCCATGTCACCTGGTACACTGCCAGGTCCATGTAACAGGGACACTGTGACACCAGCAAGCCATGTTGGTCGTGTGGCCATCCTGTTCTGCCACCCAGTGGGAGGCCACCTGCCCACTGCCCCCGGCTCTGGGCCTGCGAGGGCTGGTTGGTGACAGTGGTGGCGGGTGGCCCCCTGGCTCTGGGTCTGCGAGGGCTGGTTGGTGACAGTGGTGGAGGGTGGTCTCCTGGCCCTGGGCCTGTGAGGGCTGGTTGGTGACAGTGGTGGAGGAGACCCAGCAGCCTCCTCCTCTGCCTCACAAAGGCTGAGGAGGCTGCATATCGTCCTGGTTGGGGTTTGAGTGATGAAGTCGCTGGGGGGAGTCTCCCATATTCTAGGAAAAGGGGTCTTTGGAAAGCTTTCTTGGGACATTTCCTGGAGTTGTGTTGGGCGGGCCCATCAGAGCTGGTGGCATTGTGTGTAGCCTCACATCAGCCTCCTGGAGGGTTAGAGGTTCAGCCTTCTCATGGAGCTATTTAGGGTCAAGGCCTCTGGGTTAATTCCTCAATGGGCTCTGACCCATCCTGTGTTATGGAGGTGCTTGGAGACCCGCGGAAACAGAAGAAGTGAAAGAAAGAAAGTCTTGTCTCCTGGCACCCACAGAGCCTGGGTGAATCTCTGCTCCCCAGAACAGCAGGACCAACTACAAATCCCTTATCCCACTCTGAACTTCCCTGTTGCACTTCCTGAGTCCTGCCCCTTGTGAATGGAGCATGTCTGATGCAGACTCTCCTGGCTGCCCTGGGGACTGAGAAGGGGTTTGTTTGTAAGAGTGACTGAACACCAAAAGTCTGCAAGTGGGTCCAGTTGGCCATTTTCTCCCTCCTGATCCCTCAGGTTCTGTCCCCAATGTCAGCCCCCAAACACCCTCTTCCCCCTTCTCTGCCTCTTCCCTCCCACCCCACAAAGTGAAGCCACAAACCTGCATTTTGGAGTCGGCAGGCAGATTCCTCCGTCATCACTTTGCGTGGGGTGGGAGGAGGTTGGAGAGAGAGAGTGGAGAAAAAGCCAGGCCAGGCAGGGGAAAAAAGTCCCAATTTAAACCCAGGCCAATTTGGGAATTCAGCTGACACAGCAAGCAAACGCGATCAGTAAGAAGTGAGAGGGAGATGATTTATGTTTTGTGCCTGAGGATCCACGGAAGACTTTCAGGTGTCATTAGGGCCCCCCAGTGATCTTTAGCAGCAATTAGGGCCCCCTCCCCTCACCCACCTGCCTGGTTTTAGGCTCATGCTGCCAGCTCCTCCCCTGAGTAGGGGAGATCTTAAAAGCCTCTCTCCCTTGCCTGACTTTTCTTTTTCAACTTTCACATTTGGATGAAAATGGGACACTGGCATTCCCAAGAGAGAACATGATTGAGTGCTGGGCTCCTGAGAGGGCAGTGCATTGCCAGCATAGGATGCTTAGGTTTGGAACCTCCATTCCCTTCCCTGCTGCTTTTGGGGGCCAAACATAGCAGGGGTCAGGGCCTCTGAGTCTGGGGCGAGGACCTGGGTTCTGTGCAGTGGGAGAGATCATCTTCTCTGATCTTCCTGCTCCAAGCACTGCATCCTGGGATGTTGGCATGGAAGGGGCTGCCCAGCCTCCCCTCTCTGGCTCTGAACCACACAGAGAGCCAAAGCAACGCAGCTGGCCAAGAAGAGATGCTCGAGGTTAGCTGCGGGAGAAGAGAGATCCAGTTATTACATATTTGCATGGTGGCAGTGGGTCAGCTGAGTGTTTTGTGTTTTGTTAATGAGCTCTTCAACATTAGCTCTCTGGATTGAGGGTGAATGGGTGGGCGTGCTCAGCACAAGAAATGAAGCAACTGGGTCAAGGACACACAGTTTCTGGCCACGCTAGGGGTGGCATTCCCAGCCAGACCTGTCTCATGCAAAGTGATGGTGCTGTGGTAATAATGTAGGAGGTGCTTCTCCTGGTCCTCGGATGCCTCCTTGTTAAACCTGATTGATCCAATGGACTGAGCAGCTCAGGAGCAGCCTGCCCTTTGCTCTGCATACCCTGCGATGGCAGTGGCCAGTGCTACAAAGTGAGAAAGCAGGCTTTGAGAGGGGAGCTGTGTTTTTGGCAGAGAGTATTTCCTGCAATAAGATGATTAGCCAGCCGCCCCTCCCACAGTGGCAGCCTGCAGCAGCACACTGCCCCTCTCCACTGTGTATATGTTGGATTAACTAATAACAGGAAAAAGTAAAGAGATGTTCTCCAAGGCATTTAGAACTTGGACTTGAGTATCTTAAAGCCCTTTCTCCACCTTTACAATGGAGCCCCTCTGCCTTGCGAGGGTGGCTTCCTCGTGTTAGGTGAGTGCCCCAAGTTACCTTTTATAGCTTTCTGTCTCCCCGTCTACCGTCAGAATGTCTGTCACTTGTCACTTCTCACTGTTGTCACTGATCCTGTCTGATGCAGCTCTCCTGCTGCCATTAATTTGTTCTTTTTAATTTACTATGGGCTTGGAAACAGATACTCAAGCTTATTAGACTTGTGTATAAAATAAGAATAAAGAGGTGTTGCATGATTACTCCAGGGACCTGCTAAGTCAAGTGCATTTGCTTTGGTATGTAGGCTTGAGATTTCTATTTTACTGTTTCCCAGGTCATTTCTGGTATTTTCTAGCACCTGGCTCTGTTCTCGACTGGGGAATCTAAGGCTAGTTGAAGTGCAGTCAGACAAAGTGACATGAACCATGAAAAGGACTGCTTACTTTTATACCCATCAATACTATATTCTGAAGCCTCTCCAGCATCTCCCTCTTTTGCTTCTCTGAGAGATGCCAAGTGCCTTCTGGGGAATTGGCTTTTTGCTGAAAATTGCTGTTGGTAATTTGCAGGGACTTAGAGCTGGTTCAGGTGTTTGAAAAGATCCACTCTTCTAAGCAGAGGGATACAGCCAGTTTATTATGAGAAGTTTTATCCATCTTCACTCCTCAGCTGTCCCCAAGTTCAGTTCTTCCCCTCCTCCCCAGCATGGCCACACCATCTCTGAGCCCTTCTTTATTGGCTTAGAGGGCACTTTCCCTTCCTTGAATTCTCCAATTCTGCCCCGTCCTGGTTAAATCCCACTTCACCATGAAGCCTTCCCTCATCCTACATGAATTTCTCCAACCTTTTGCATCTGTTCAGCAGTTCACTGATTTACTCCACAGGTATTTATGAAGCCTTTGGTACTATATCACATCTGTTTTTGGATTTCGTATGTGTGTCCCACCTTCCTCCATGAGCAGAGGTTCTCAGCCTGGGCTTCACGTTACAATCACCTGGGGAGCTTTTAAAACTCTGATGCTCAGGCTGCACCCTAGTCCCATTAAATCAGACCCTGGAAGCACATTTTTTTAACTTTGCCTTTTGAGATAATCCTGGATTTGCATGCAATTGCAATAAATTGTACAGAGGTATTCCTGTACCCTTCACTCAGTTCTCCCTTCCACATGGCAACATTTTGCATAACTATAGTACAATATCACAAATGGAAAATTGACTGGTACAACCCACCAAGCTTATCCATTCAGATTTCACCAGTTTTTGCATTGGTGGGTGTGTATTTAGTCCTGTGCAATTTTATCACATGTGTAGATATGTGCCAGCCAAAGGTCTCTCCCTTTTCCACAGGTCCTGGAGACCTGATTTGAGATCGTGCATGTCAGGTCGCTGGAGTCCTCTTCTGGCCTGCTTGCACAGATAGCTATTTGCAGGGCTTGGGAATGAAATTGAAAATAGACCAAACAACGTGACAGTTTTCTCCTGCTATTTTTTCTTCCACGAACAGAATGTTCAGCATTATTTTTTTCTCTTTGTGCAATATTGCAAGTGAGAAATAATCTGATTGGAATGCTGGCTTATGCTGTTTATAAGCCTGCAGTCTCCCGCAAGCTGTGCACAGGGAGCTTTCCCGAGGAGGACATCTAGGGACTTGCAGGATGAAAGGTTTGGGGAGTCTCTTCCGCCACACCCAAAATCCTGGTGAGGCTAGGAAGGAAATGCATGGCATGCATATGGATGGTACCCCTAGAGGCTTCTCTTTTTCCTGGGATTGTTCTCATGCATTTTGCCTGAAAACCATCAAGGAGTGGCCTGGCCCATTCACACAGGGCCTGGTAAGGAAGGGTGAGCATGTCTGAGGCTGGGGTACATTATGTCTCAGATTTTGTCTGCTGAATAGTGGGGAGGAGAGATGAGGACCTTAAGCTACCTGCTTGATTTTGTGAAATGTATGGAATTTGAGGCCTGAGATGGACTGGCTGTAGAGAACACAAGAGCCTGGGTGACAGGTGGGTCGCAGGACAGGATACTCTTCTGCATCCTCCTAGGGACTCCTTCCTAACCTCAAGAGAGGGGACAGAAAAGCATCATAATTGTCAGTATCACATGGGAACTTAGAGAAAGTGGAGTCCTTTATTTCCTGGGAGACTTTAATCTGAGGATGTTAGTTCCTTCCTTTTTTTTAAGAAACACGTATGGATCACTCACTCTGTGCCTGGTATGAAGCTTGGTTCTGGGGCACAAAGCTAACAAACACAAAGACAGACTAGGCATTTGTCTGTTTAGATGTGGATGAATTTTATTTTATTTTTTCTCCTGGGGTAGGAGGTGAACTGGGTGGGGCAAGGGAGGAAGTTGATTATTTTGATTTATTCCAATTTACGAATGCCCAGAAGATGTAGGTATGGGACAATCTGATCACAAAGGTCACATTCCTCCCCTTTCATGCCCATGAAAGTATTCTAGATCTCGGTCGGATTGTTAGTTACACAGGTGAAGGCATTTGTCAAAAACTCATCAAAGTGTGCACTGAAGATCTGCACATTTCACTGTGTGTGAATTTCACCTTAAAGAAATCACACTCCAAACAGAAATGGAAAAGAAGCAGTGAAGCCACAGTTAAGAGCAGTCCACTTTCATCAGGAATAAAACCTGATTTTGAAATTTCGTTCTAACAACATTTTCAGATGCCAGAGCCCGCTACAATGAATATACCTGTGGCCCTGCAGCTCTGCCCTCCAAAGCACAGACGTGTGACCTTCAGCAGACTCACTGCAGCCCTGCCCGGGTGTGCCTGTTTCTGCTTCAGGAACACCCCTCCCAGACCCCACAAGGACCAGCGTGGTCCCGCCTCCCCTGTGAAGCCTCTCGATCTCTCCAGTCAGCCAAAGTGATCTTTCCTTTTTTTGCTTCACCTGCATTGACTTAATATAATGTGACTCTTATTATTCAGAGTCTTTCATTCACATTTGCTAAATAAGCCAGCACATATAAAGAGTGGAGAACAGTGCCTGCCACAAAATAAATGCTCAAGAAGTGATCATGACTATTTTTGTTGTTGCTATGTTTTATGCTTATGATCAGTCCCTTTGTAAGTCTTTGACTGACATACAAGCTGATAAGTCTTGTGGGGACTGGGTTGTGACCCTTTGGTGACCAGTGTGATGCTGAGCACTTGCGCCCGTTTGAATCCATTGGAATCTGCAAAACCGTGTGTAAATACTCCAGGCTAACTTGAAGCCCGTGGGTGTAATAGAGACATGACTGAGGGAAATTCTAGCAGGGACTTCAATGCAGCACCAATCAGATGGCATGGGGTGGGAGGGGATGCCCAGGATTCTAAGATCCTTATCCAGCCCTGCTATTGAGAGGCCTTGAGAAAAACCTGGTGCCAGGACCAGCCGAGGAGTGGATGTGGCAGCCACAAAGGCCATCTTTGTGGACAGCCTTTAGAATCTCCTGTGGGTGTCCTGAGGTAGGGTAATAAGACGCCACTTGATGACAACAGCCCTGCCTTTCAAAGTGACACGTGGCAAAGGGGCATCATGACAATGACACCTGCTCATCAGCCCTGTCCACCTCGAGTTGGCGAGGGCTGGGCCACCATGCTCATTAGGTCGGCATCTGTCCCCACCAGCCTGCCGGCAGCTGATGCTCATTAATCCTGGAGCCCCGAGCCTACTGGGCCGAAAGAGGCTGAGCTTTTAGAGCCATTTATGGCAATGGCCTCAGTGAGTGCTGCTAGATTGATTTATAATTGGGCTGAGGAGCCTCCCTGCGTCCCCGGAGCCCAGGCTCTTAAACTGGGCCAGCCCGGGAGGGTGGTTTTGGCTCACTGGCTTTGTGAAAAGGACAAATGCAGAGCTGGGGTTCCCATCAGACCCAGCATGGACGGCATCTCCACAGAGCTGACTCCCGCACACCCAGGGCCCTCCTGGCTTAGCCGCCTTGGACATGTGGTTCCTTGTTGGGACACCAAATAGAACCTGTGATAGTGAGGACGTGGGCTCTTCGGGAGAGCAGAACACTCAACAGGGTCTTCCTGGCCGGCTTTGGGATCAGTCCTCTGAAGTCATAACAGTTTCGCAGGAGAATATTAATAATGAAAATGGCAGATTATATTTAGTGTCTGCTTTACAGCTGCTTGGCATTGATCTAAACGTGTGAAATGGATCATCTCATTCAATGAAGCAAGAACTATTACCAGGCCTGTTTGGCAGATAAGGAAACTGAGGCACCAAGGTTCCATAACTTGCTCAGGGACACACTGTACTAGAGGCAGAGCATGACTTTGGACTAGGTGGCTTAGCTTGGGGCTTTGGTGCCTTTGCTTTCTGCTGCTCCAGGCACGGGACTTGGCATTCCCAGCCTAAGCAATGGGTCTGATGGATTGTCAGAGATCCTGGGAGCCTCCATATTGAAATGGCAGTGCCCAGAGTGATGAAAGAGAAGGTGACTGGCAGTCAGAAGACTGGAATTCCAATTTCCTTCTGGCCGCTAAGCAGTCATATGATTTTAGGTATATCACCTTTCTCCCCTGTGCCCTTCGTCAGATAGGCATACTGTCCTTAGTTGTTGCTTTTAAATAAGGATATCGGCCCACAATAGATATTAAAACACTGAGAAAATAATTAATAATGATGACTGTGACTGCCCTTGGCCCAGTAGGAAGGCCCCCAGCATAGGTCGAGGGCTTGAAGGAGAACATCGTATTTCAGGTGGTAGAGACAGTGGCCTTTTGACAGTCTAGGAGCAGCTTCATCCTTTGCCAGGATGAATCCCTGGTTTTCTCTGTTGCTGTCTTTCGGTGTCCTGTGGAATTTCACAGATTTGGGGGAAACTGATGTCTACTCACCTCTTTGGGTTTTTTCTTTCTCCCGGCATGGAACTCTCATGAGTGTGTGGTAAATAAAGCACCTAATGCCACCTCGTTCCCCTAATTCTTCCTACTACCTGCTCTCCACTTCCCCTTGTGTCTGTTTCTCTCCTTCTGCTGGTTCACTGTCATCAAAGACACATCTCAGTACCCAAACTGTGCACCCAACTGGCTTCATTGCTGCAGGTTTCAGATTAGCTCGAGTGATGGTGGCGCTTTTTACGGCAACAGAAGCTGCTGATGCATAATTCAACAAACAATCCAGAATTGCATCAGAATCCAAATTACTCACATCAGAAGGATCTTGATGTTAAACACTGTCTCTTAAAAACCAACTTCATTCATGCTGGTTCCTGTGCTTTTATCTTCTAGTATTTGTAAAATTTGGGGGAAGACTGAGATGTGGAGAAGACTTTTAGCCTAAAACGGATGGCTGGGTATCCCTGCAGAGAATGCGGGTGGTGTGATATCCCCAGCCCCCATCCCTGGGCCAGCTGTCAGAGTGGCAGCTGTCTGTGTCTGCATCTTGGGGCAGGATTTCCCTAGGCCCCAGGCAGGTGTGGGGCAGGGTCGCCCCCGGAGGCTCTGGTTCCCACACCAAGGCAGGGTCTTTCCCTAAAGAAGCCAGCATCCTGCTTTACTCTGGAGAGGCTGCATTGCACCGTGGTTAAGAGTGCACGGGCTTTGGGAGAAGCCTCCTCAGGTTCAAAGTCTGGCCCTGCTGGCCAGGTGCGGTGGCTCACACCTGTAATCCCAGCACACTGGGAGACTGAGGCGAGTGGATCACTTGAGGCCAGGAGTTTGAAACCAGCCCCATCTCATGGTGAAACCCCGTCCTCTACCAAAAATACAAAAAATTAGCTGGCCATCGTTGCACACACCTGGAATTCCAGCTACTTGGGAGGCTGAGGCATGAGAATTGCTTGAACCTGGGAGGCAGAGGTTGTAGCAAGCTGAGATTGTGCCACTGCACTCCATCCTGGGTGACAGGGGTGACTCCATCTCAAAAAAAAAAGAAATAAAAAACCCCAAAACCAAAGTCTGCCCCTGCCACTAATCAGTTGTTTGACCTTAGGCATGCTACTTAACCTCTCTGTGACTTAGCTTCCTTATCTATCAAGTGTGGATAAAAATAGGATGTGGTAAATAAAGCACCTTATTTGGAATCAGGCTGCTAACTGGCTTCATCATTTGTTTCCCGGCCATGGGGACGCTGGTCATTCCTTCTAGAGCAAGTGGTTATGGATTGCACTTGCATCTGGGCTTCTTGCTTCTTCTGGGAGACAAAGAAAGTCAACTGTTTATCTTACAGTGCTGTTGTGAAAATTAGAGTTAATATATATGAGTGCTACATACGTGTTGGCTATTCGTCTCTTTCAGAAACTTGCATAGATACCTAGGGAACCCATAGGTCTCCCCGTTCCTTTTATGAACTCCCCAGTTTTTGAAGCGTGACATCTACTCTTCAGTATCTGGACTGAGTCCCCAGAGTCCTTTCTGCCCATCCATGGTGGGGATATCCCAGGGGGCTGGCTGAAGGCTTTCTCTTGATGTGATCACTTTGATCACTGGCTCCCCATCTCTAGGGTGCATTTACCCTAAGCCTATTTTGGTTCAGCTGTGTGTCCCAGGAAGCCCCCAGGCAACATCACTGTCTTTCTCCAGTGAGGCTTAAAGGATCCGAAATTTATAGCTCACCAAACTATGGCAGCTCTTGGGATACCAGTTGCCCATAATTTGCGAGAAAACAAAACACCCCCAAACAATGAAAGCTTTCTGTGTCTTGAACATGTGTACAGGCAGAGGTATACGGGAGAAACACTCGTTTGGAATCAGGCTGCTAACTGGCTTCGTCATTTGTTTCCCAGCCATGGAGGCCCTGGTCATTCCTTCTAGAGTGAGTGGTTATGGATTACATTTGCATCTGGGCTTCTTGCTTTTTCTGGGAGGCAAAGAAAGTCAAGTAATATTCTCCCCTCTTTATAAGAGGCTAATTGAGGATCCCAGCTTCCAGGCTGTCTGTTTATCAGAGGCAGCCTGCATGGGTGCCAGGGTTTCACTGACTGTAGATTCCCTCTGGTTCTGCCCAGCAGCATGTCAGGGGCCACATGGCCAGACATGAGATGCACAGGTGGGATACACATGCCAGCCTCCCTGTGATACTTCAAATAGGACTTTGTGCCCCCCACTCAGTGCTACATCATCAGATTTATCGGGCTGGCACCCCCTCTCAGCAGGACTCTCTCTGGGGTCCCTCCCAAGGTTTCCATTGATTTCTTCCTCTTACAGTGCCTCAGACTCTAAAGAAAGTGCTTATTCATCTTGTCCCCACTCCTCATCTTCCTTTCTGCCTGAAAGGCCACCAGCCAGCCCCTTGTCCTCAGCCATGCCAACTAGCCCCCATAAAACTCATGGTCCTGTTATCCTGCAACAGCCGCAAACCGGTGATTTCTAGGAGCCTGGAGGGCAGGCTGTGACTTCCACTCAAGTCTAAACCTATACCTGAATGCTTAATTGAGTGTTTCCCCAATGATTTCCAGGAGTGGAAAGTGGGTTATTTGGTCAGTAGCTCTCCTAGCTGTTTATCAGCAGCTGTGGTGGCTACCCGTTTGCTGTAAGACTGCAGAGAGATGCAGCTTCACTTTTGCTGGAGTGTGCAGCCACACCTACCCCAGAAAGGCAGAACTATATCCGCACGTGATGAGGCCCAGGATCCCTGAAGGCTGAGAATCCCCAGGGCTGGTCCCAGAGCTCACCTGACTGGTGGATCAGAGCCACAGATGGCCTCAGAGAATTCTGGCAAAGCAGAGGGATATTTTAAGTAGGGGAAGAACAGCAGGAGCTCAGAGCAGGACTGCACACACAGTGGGTGGACCAGCAGCTTCCTCATGACTAGAATCCCAGGGCAGGGGTAGTGGGAAAAAGTGGGGAAAAGTTCTTCATAGATTCTCATGATTTCTTCCTGGGTTCATTCATGCCCCTGGACTCACACTAACTTGGTTTTAATTTCATGTTGTGTGCAATGTGACTTCTAAAAGATGGCTAATCTTAGCACAGAGAGGTGAAGGAGTTGACCCAAAATCACACAGCAGGTTAACAGCAGAGTAGAAGTGAAAACCCAGTTTTCTTTGCTTTCGAAAGCAGTATTTGCACTTCTGACAGCTAGAATCACAGACTCAGACAACAGGGACACCCAGGGTCAGAGAGGTGAAGTGACTTGCCCAAAGTCATACAGCCTATTTGTGGCAGAGCTGGGACTAGAACCCAGGTTCCTAACTCAATCTAGTGTTTGTTTCACTTCTCACTCCTGATCACATTCTCTGGTCCCTTCACCTGCTCCCCTCATTAGCTAGGGAGGAGGGACCCTCCTAGGGACTGGCATCTGCTGGTGCCATCTGCACCAAATCGGCTTGGGTGTCTCGAGGGGGTAGGACAGAGGCAGCCCTACTGGCTGGGCACTGCTTCAGAGGAAACTCGGCCCCATCCTGGCCCAGGGGCTGAATGCAAGAGCAAGCTTTGCATGAGCACAAACTGTTCCCTTCCCCCTCTCCCATGTGTCCTGGGTCTTGGCCAGGGCTTGGAGAAAGAAAAAGAAATCTGGATGGCGGCTAGCCAGGCAGACTCCGAGGTTGTCAGAGGATTGGGGAAGGTCAGGCAGAGATGCCAGTTAACATGAAAAAAAAAAAAAAAAAAAAAAAGAGGGTGGGGTGCAAATTAGTGGTCTGCGTCTCAACACCACTGTGCCTGGAATCTTTAATAGGTCTTGTTGTAAGTTGGCAGAAGAGCCTGGATTGTTACACGGCCCCAATTCTGAGTCAAGCCTGGGCTCTGCTGCCATGCTCTGAAGATGGCTCAGTGTCCTGGTGCCGCCCCGCTCTGCCAGTTTCATCCAGGCTGAACTTCAAGCCTTTAAATGTCCAGTTTCTCTCTTACATGGAGTCAGGGGCCTCTTCTTTGGATTCCCACCCTCCTCTCCACTTCCCTTGCCATGTCTGCTTACTCTTCTACCTCTCCTCCTAGCCTAGGAGTTTCGAGAGAACAGGGACTATGTCTTGCTGCACTCTGTATTCTCAGTGCTTAGCACAGTGTTGTGTAGTGTTAAGCTCACTAAATATTTCTCAGATGAATGAATGAGTGAATGAATGAATGAATGAATGTGTAGGTAACAAAATTCGGACTTGAGTGATGAGCTTGTTGGGAGGGAGGGTGCTCCCATGGTAATCAGCCATGCCCAAATCCAGGTTCATATGTGGGGCTGTTTGCTCTTGACTCCTTAGTTGGACACCCAGGTTAAAGCCAACGCACCCTCTCTGGATCATGGGTTCTTGGGGTAAAGCCCATTCACTGCCTTAGGTGCTGGGCTGATAATCAGATGAGAGACACAGTCTGGCAGGGGAGTGGGATTTATCACCCGCTGTAGGAACCCAGAATGGGGAGTGGGAGAATCTTCTTGGGTGGGTGGGGCTGGGGTCAGTGGTGCTGATAGAGAAGGTGAGCATGAGCTAGGCCTTGGAGGATAAGTGAACATTTCCAACGAAAAGGATGAGGAACAGCATGAGAAAATTCAGAGGAGGAAACAGACAACTGGTATGGGGAACTGCAATAGTTTTATTTGGCTGGGGCATGGGGTAGGGTGGGATGGAGTAGGGCATGGATACAGAGGAAGCTGTGAAGCGCCTTCATGCCAACTGGAGGAGATCCTCTGCTGTGGGGTCTGGGTGCTCAGATGGACACAGGGAGGTGGCATCTTCTAGGGCTGCTGGGTTTTGTGAATGATCACGCCTGTTTTGTCTCCTGGCCAGCCTGGGGTTCAACAGGACTCCAGTGTCTGTGTCCACTCACTGGTTTGAGATGCCTGGACCTGCACAATGACCAGGATGGCTGTGCCTCACAGGATTGCTGTAGCCTCCAACAGCGGCCCCTTCTCCTCAGGACAGCCTAGGAGAGGCTGAAGCCTGGCTGTTGCCACAGTAACTGCCAAGCAGGGCACACAGCAATGCGCGATGCTCAGCTCTGCACTGTACCTCGCTGCAGAAGAGCACTGAGGCCAGACAGCAACTGCCAGAGCCTCTGGGGCACCTGGTTACCTGCCTGGAGCATCACCCGCCAGGGGTGAGCCTCCTGCCAGCTTGGAGTATCATGACTGTGAACCCAGGAGACCTGAGAAACTCAGGGAGTGGCAGCCCTGGAAAGATTGTGAGGACAGATTGGGAGAAACAATGTCTGCACTTTTCAGAGAGCATCTGAAAGACAGGCCAGGGCCTTCTGATAGCAGGTGCACATTTACAGACTGCATGAAGGCTAGTTAACTTTGTTGCCTCCGTGATACCCTTCCATTCCTCCATTTCTTCATACGCACACTTATTAGTGTAATAAATATTTTTAAAGTGCCCATGATGTCCTTGGCACATGGATGCTGCCCTCCAGGAAATTACGTTCTAGGAGGACAGAAATATCAATGAGTAATTCCTACGCACACTAACATGTGCTTCTTCCAGGAATCTTTTTTTTTTTTTTTTTTTTTTTTTGAGACCGAGTTTCACTTTTGTTGTCCAGGCTGGAGTGCAATGGTGTGATCTCAGCTCACTGCAACCTCTGCCTCGCAGGGTCGAGTGATTCTCCTGCCTCAGCCTCCCGAGTAGCTGGGATTACAGGCACCTGCCACCGTGCCTGGCTAATGTTTCATATTTTTAGTAGAGATGGGGTTTCACCATGTTGGCCAGGCTGGTCTTGAACTCCTGACCTCAGGTGATCCACCCATCTCAGCCTCCCAAAGTGCTGGGATTACAAGCGTAAGCCACCAGGCCCAGCCATTCCAGGAAACTTTTATTGATGCTCCAGAGCCTTGTGCCCTCCAAAGACTGTGGAGTCTGCCTCAGTGGCCTTCCTGGCCTCTGACTACTGGATGACCTGGACAGTGAGGACCCCAGCAGGAGACTAGTGGGGTGGAAAGGATAGAGGTTGGAGATTAATTCACACTAGTTCCCCACCTTTAGCACTCCGCTCCCACCCACTGTCCACCACTGCTAGGTAGCCTGGGATTGGCTGTATCCTCTACCTAAGATCACTTCTCAAAGTGATCTGCCCTACGCGATTCTCCTTTCAGCTTCCAATAACCATCCCCATTCCTTGCTCCCTCAGGCTAAAGGGTTATAAGGGTGCTTTACTTTTGCTAGCCCCGGGATCCTGCATTATCCCTTGAGGTTGCCCATTAGTTCACATGGGTGAACCACAGAAGAAATTGGAACCTATCAGCACAAGCTGTCCCTAGTAACAGAAGACAAATGCAAGGAGGTTCTACTTCTTCTTCAACATGCTTTGCCAGTCACTATGGGGGAGATCAAGTAAGGGAAGGGAAGTGGGTTCCCCTAGCCCCAGTTCTCCTGCCCTGAGCCTGATGCTAGGCGTTGCATTTCCCATGTCACCTACCTGATGCCACCTTGCAGCGTAGCCACACACACACACACACATGCACACACGTGCACATGCCTGCTCCTGCCAGCCACTGGTACTCTTCCATCCTCCTGGCTGGGCACAGAATCTCCTTTCCAATAATGCTAACTGGCATTGAGGCTAAGCAGAAACTAGATTCCATCATCCCTTTGCTTTGCTCAAAAGGAAAAGGATGGGGTAAAAGGGAAACTCCCTAAGACTATGGTGCTGTGGTACAGGGAGAAATAACTCGAGTTTGCTCTCTGCGTTCCTTCCCATCCACTGCCTTCTGTGCTTACCAGCTTTTGAGTCACCAGCAAAGAATTTCCTGTCTTATTACAGACATCATTTTTCAACATTAAAAGCACAAAAGGAGAAAGGAAAAGCCTTTGCCCAGCTTGTGCCCAACCAATGTGAGGAAGTACAAGGTCCTTGGGACTTTCAAGGAGTGTGAATAACTGCTGAAAGGCAGGGTGTGGCTGGGCATGTCTCAGGAAACACTGAGGAGGATGGTTGGTGGGCAGAAGGGGGCTGGGACTCATGGGGCAGAGAAGCAGGGGCCATGCTGTGGCACATCCTGGAGCTTACTTTGCCAGAGAGAGAAGTTAATGATGGCTGTGTTTTCAGTGGGGGCCTTTTCTTTTTTATTGTTATTATGTTTTATTTATTATACTTCAAGTATAATCCCACCCTGAATTCTACAACCCAAAGGTTGAGACAGTTTCTGTCTTATCCACCCTTGAAGCCAATGTCATCCCAACTTGAGGCCCCAACGCCTCTTAGGATCCCCTGGGAGAAGTAATTGGGTGAAACTCTTCATATGTACTTATTCTCCAAAATGTTGAACAGCTGGAACCCCTTAGTTGGATTGGTAAAAATACATGGTCAGGACCACAGAAAAGACATTAATAAGGAGCCTTTTTTTCTGAACCAAAATTGTTAGTTAGGGTAGACTATTACAATATAATAATGAGTACAAAATTATCACTGTGGTGGAATATCTGGTGACTGGGACTAATATGAATGATTGACTTACATATTCATTTTCTTGTGTTAATCTCAGGCAGGGACACAATCTGGCTGGGTGACTCTGGACTGAGACACTTAACCATGGGGGTCATCAGTTTCCAGGGTCTCCCCAGCTCTGTGTATTGGTGATTTTGGGTGGAAGGGGAGAGAACTCCTATGGAAGTCAGACTGAAGTGACGGTCACAGTGCAGGTGGGACAGGAATAGGGAGGACAGGTGTAGGAGAGTGCTCCGAAAGGGAACTAGGGCCCCCACCTGCACCCTGAGATAGAAGTCTCTTACAAATCTGTACATATTCCTTGTGATTTCCTTTCAACTGTACTGAGGGGGCTGTGACTTCTCTCCTAACTTGTGTGCAGGTTGAATGTTTTCATTAAGATCTGGGCTGCTGGTCAGTGGGAATTGATTGAAGTGGGTCTGCAGTCCCGTACAGAAGCAGAGACACGCCGCAGGAAGGAGGTGCAGAAAGAGACCCTGGGGAGCTTCCAGCCTCTCTGGCTCTATGCTGGAGACAGAGCAGGGTACAGAGAGCCCTTAATGGCTGAGCAGATTAGGAACATCGTTCCGGCTGAGGGCATAAAGCCCTGGTGAATGATAATCAGACTTGCAGCCAGTCAACCAGCTAAGCAGACAAGATCTAAATAAACATCCTGCTCTCTCTGCTTGGGCCATGATCTCTATTACAGAATCAAGTTGTCCCCTCCAGCACCCTGACCTTGGGCTCTCTGCTTCATCCTGGTACAATGCCCATTTCCCAATATTGGATTCATAAATGTCTCTCGCCCTTTGTGCTCACTCTCCTGAGCTCCCTTTGGATCTGGCAAGTGAGTGCCGTCATTCTCTGGTAGCTTCTGAACCATGGAGTTACCTGGCGACAGATGAGCTATCCAGTTTTCTTAGCTTTTTTTCTTCATTCTTGCCCGTTACTCAACTCCCATAAAACATTTCAGCCTGCAGACCCTGCCAATTTTTACACCCCCTCTTCTCTCCAACTTAGTTAAGGCACTTCAACGTTGAGTATCTCCTTTACTCAAAGACGTTGTGAAGGTTGGATGAGAAGAAAACATAATCTATTAGCTCAGAAGCCTGGTCTATTCTAGCACATCTCAAACTTTCACATGCACACAAATTGCCTGGGAATTTTATGCAAAGGCAGATTCTTATTCAATAGGTTTGAGGTGGGACCTGAGATTCTGCATTTCTTGCAAGTTTGCAGGTAATGATGATCTTGGTCCTTGAACCACACATTGAGTGGCAAGGATCTAGACCAGTGCGATTCAGAATATACTCTGTGAACAAGTTGTTAGTGGTCTGTGCTGATAGGTACAGACATTGAGAGTGAGCATTTAGAAATCTATATAGCAATTTGATATTGATGCAACATCCCATTGCTTAGTCAATGCATTTGTATTTTGCAGCTTTAAGTTTCACTCTTCTAGTAATTTGTTCTTCTAGTATTTGACAAAAGTATCTATCTACAATAGATGGGAAATTTTACAGACTGGCCCTTCAAAACAGTTTGAGAAGCCCTGGCCTATGTGACATGTGATGTGCTTTGCAGTCCCTGAGATTCTCTGGTGCTCTGCAGCTTGTGCACACAAGTGTCCTGTCTTTGGGGGCAACCCTGGGGAACATGATCCCTGCTGAGGCTCTCAAGTCAGGTCCCTAGAATATCCTCATCCCACCTGTTTTCCAGGCTCCATGTTTTCTTTCCACGACAGAATCCTGGGTATTTCAGACTACGGTTTAACGTACCAAGGGGATATGCTAGGAAAGGCAGACCAAAAAGAGAGGCAGCCAGAGAGCCTCTGAGCCTGTGGCCCCAGAGGTGTCCACCCCAAGCCTGGGCAGCCTGCTCCCTTCCCCACTAAGCAGGATTTTACTCTAATGTAGTATCACCTGGCCCACTTCTGAGAAAGAAAAAGCCAGGCTGCAAAACAAGCCAGTGAGAAGGCTTCCTGCCTTGTATGCCCACAGGGGAGGGCTGGGTGTTAATGAACCCAAGTGCAGTCATAACAGGAATGAGACCAGCTGGAGCCCGCCCGTGTTTGACCAGCGGTCATTTGGCAGGATCCAGACTGCTGGGGGAGTGGTCAGAGACACAAACACAGCCCGGTGTTCTCCCTGCAGAAGCTGTCTTTGTTGTTCTTGGACCACTGTGGGCCAGGACTGGTGGGGATGACCCTGGGGATGCAGGGCTGGCAGGATTCCTTTCAAACTCACTCCTTTTCTTCCCAGCTTGTTTCGATGCTGGGCAGCTCATGGGGCCCCTCTATCAATGGACTGATTGGTTTTATATTCCGCCCTTCTGAGCTGGAGGTAATCCCTCAAAGATCGCTGCTCTGTGGAACATCATGCCATCTTTACTAAATACTAATTAAGTTTAACAATCACAGAGAAAAGGGGCTGATATTGAATAACCATGTGGTGAATGATCTTCTTCCACCCTTTGGAAATCAGTCACTTCAGTGTTCAAAAACAATGTGATTTCAGCTAGGTTCAGATTTAATTGAGTGGATAGATTTTGATTTGTGCTTATGATTTATTGAATGACCCTAAGCTGCTTTATCTTTTAATTTGTGCAAATTATTAGTGAGGGGCAAGGTTGGCCACAGGAGGGCTTGTCACTGAGAATGTGTGTGTGTGTGCATGCGTGCATGCATGCGTGCGTGCCTGCGTGTGTGTGCGTGCGCGTATGCGCATGCATGCTGACCTTTGGATAAAAAGTGATACTTGGTAAGGTGGGGCTTCGAGGTTGTTCTTTCAGGTATATAGGCGAGGCATCCTGTCCTGATCATTTCCCTTACTAAGACACGTGCCACCATACAGCTTGCTGAGCCAGATGCCTGGGGCCGGGTGTAACATCCATGACCAGGGAACAGAAGTAAAGTTGTTTGGTTGACCCAGGATTTGGACTCCAACTGTGGCCTCGTTAGTTCTGCTCCATAGCCCTTGAGGCTCTTAATACATTTTGTAATACATATTTACTGTATTTCAGTAAATATGTATTACAGTGCTGTAATACATATTTGCTGTAAATGGAAAGGAGAAGGGGAATAAGGGGCCTTGTGGGCACATCTTGTGCATCATGGTCTAAGTCTGCTAAGGTTTCATCTTGTCCAGATGCCTGGTACCAGCCTCTGCCCTACCCTTGAGCTACAGACGGGACCCCGATCCCACAGAGCAGCAGTGACTCTGGAAGTCCTGTTCTCCAGCTGTTCATCAGACTGAGAAAAACTTCAGAGCTGTGTAGGCTTGTTTAGTGTGTTGTCAGCCTTGGATATTGAAAAATGGAAACAGATGAGACACATCTACCTCCCTGTGACCCCAGCCATACATCATAGCTCATGTTCTGCCACCCCAGGTCCTTAGGGAAAAAAGACTTTGGAGAATGTGTCTCTGCTTAGCTTGGCTAGGTAGCTGGTCTCTTTTCCCTGGCCCAAGCATCCCATGGGTACTCTTGGACAATGGAGTGTAGGCATGTTTGACTCATGTGGTGTTATCACTTGTAAATGTCAGTGAAACTAACTGATTCTCCCATTGGAATATAGTTATCTCTTGGACCTGGTCTATTTCTTTCCTGATATATGATAGGATAACCTCATCCTCATTTACCCACTTCTGCAGCCAAGTCACCTGGCCACTGTGTGTGTGTGTGTGTGTGTGTGTGTGTATGCTCATCTGTGTTTAAAGGTGTGTGTGCATACACAGGGCAGAGAGGATGGAGCCCACCTTACCGCAGCATCATGTAATTAACTCAGTGCTCAGAACCATCCCAGCCTCTGCAGGAAGAGAAAAGGAAGCCAGCAGTGCCTGCTGAGCTGATCATATGTGCAAAAATCTGTTGGCATCTGGTTTAGGAGAGCACCCCAAAAAAGTTAATTGGTGTTGTTCAGTCTCCTTTCCTTAAGACTATGGTTACAACCAAGCATGAGCAGTGTCTCCTGCATGGCCACTATCCAGCACGATTCCGTAATTCTCCCATAAAGCCAGTGGGGAGGAGGAGGTGAGTGGCGAAGGGAGTGGGAACACTTGGTGTCATGTGCTCCCATCATTTCTACTAGCTTACTGGGAAATAAAGTGTAGTCAAGAGTGTAGGAAGGCAAGATGTAAAATTAGAGACTGGTACTAATCTGGTTACCTGAAAACAAGTGGAAGTGCTGTAGATTTGTTCTGTTGCTGAGAACCACCACACTAAACTTTGTGTAGTTCCTGGAGGATGCACAACAGTGTAATTCTCTTTAGGGTGTGCCACAGGTTCCTGGCCTATAGGAGGGAATGAATCAGGAGGGCTCTTGAGAACCTTCATCTGTGTGCTTGCTCCGGAAGTGAGTCCCAAAGCTGGAGATTTAGTGAGAGCAGGCATCCCCTCTGTGTCTGACTGTGTGTATTCTGGAGGCAGAGGTTTGTAACAGGCCATGTGCACCTGCATAGGGATGGGTAAAACAGGGACTTTGAAAGAGTTGAAAAGCATTATAAATAGTTGTTCAGAAATGAGTCCCAGGAGTTCCACGTGAAACTGGCTCTGTGTGCATTGAAACATGGCTGTTGGGAATTCTCACTGGTCCAACACCCCTGCAAAACAATGTGTAAGTATTTAGGAAGACTTGAAAGTAGTCAGATCCTTTGAACTAGTGACAATTTTTTAAAGAATCAATTCTAATTTGTTTTAAGAGTAATAATCACCAAGATACACATTTCAGGATTTATTTAGCCTATCAAAAATTGGAATCGATATATATACTCATTTAGAGGGGAATGGTTAGGTAGATTTGGTATATTTGTGTAGTCATTGAAAACTTAGTTTATAAAGGCCAATCTTGTAACTGATTCTTGTGTGATAACATTCAATGAAAAAGCATGAGACAATTAGAAAGCATGATACAATGAATAAAATAAAAACCGGAAAGAGAACCACCAAAATGCTAACAGTAGTTGTGCTTGGAAAATGGGACGAGGTGTGGTTTATTTATTGTTTTCTATTTATTTACATTTTTTTCTTAATTTTCTTTAATGAGCATTTATTACTTTTGTATTGGAAAAAATAAATTTTGAAAAATAGAATCCCAGGGAATGCTTTAGGTAGCATTTAAGTCTGAGGGTGAAGATGCTTTGAAATATCCGTGTCCAACCCCGGTGTGTGCAGCCAGCCAGCTAATTAACTCAGCAGCGAGGGGGTCTTTTTTCAAGTGGGTTGTACGGTTTGCTTGGTGGCTTGGCCATCTCACAATACATGCCATGAGTAGGCTTCAGAGAGAGGGAGCATGGATGGAAGGATCAATACAAGCCTTTCCCCACTGCTGGGATAAACCTGACTGCCAACAGGAATGTATTAAGGGGTTTCCTACAGAGGATGCACCCTGCTTTGAACTAAAGATGATACAGAAGAAGTACAAAGGAAAATTGTTGCCCATAAGAACTTGTATTCCTATTTAAGGATGAGACGCTAAGACATAGACATGCAAAAAAGTTCATGAGCATCATATATAACTACATTTGTGTATGCATATACTTGTGTGTGTTTATATATGTATATAAATATACACATGCACACCCACACATATATATACACTCACATACACATACTGCAAATACTCTCTCAAATGTATTGGTAGCTCAATATATAGACAATATATAATTGGTCAATGGAAAATAAGCACTTGTTACATTGTGTTAGTAGCATTGTCTTTGAATACAAAGGACAGTGTATCATTGCTGATCATTTTGATAGCGATAACAATTATTGCAGACCATGCCAGTGCCAATACTCTCTGTTATTAATGAGCTGATGATGTAGCAATCTCCATTTGCAAAATGCCACACATGACAATTTAAAAATCTTGATCCTTTCGTTAAAATTGACTGTGTATGCTTAGGGTGAAAGGCTGGTGGAGGTGTGAGGTCCCTGCCATGGGGACCTCATATTTGGTTCTCATTTGAATCCCTTCCGGTGAGCTTGAACAGCCATCCTCATTTTACCAAGGAAGAAACTGAGATTTGAGTAGGCTGCATGAGAGCCTGAAGCCAGCAGCAGCAGGGGCTGTGATTCTTGTGTCTACCCTGCACCCCTCAGCTGGTCAAATATTATCCAAGCAGGCAAGGCAAACAACCATGAAGGGCTCATACTGGAGCTTGGAATGCATCTTTCTGACTCCTGCAATTGGCTGTGCTCTTAACCCTCTTCCCGCTTCCTCTTCTCTGGGCTTCAGGGAAAGAAGGAGACATCCTCAGCCTGTATGCTTTGTCCAAGAGGACAAAGGCAGGTGACCTATTAGAAAGCACATCTAGTGGTCTATCCTATACCCAGCCCAGAAAAGTCCCCCAGCTTTCTTTTCTCCCCTCTCCCTTGTATTGTATCATCCCCTGTGGCTTTTTCTGTGCTTTTTTTCCCCCTCCTCTCTCTCAAAGCAAGCAAACAGGAGTGTGAATAATTGATTGAGAGAAACTGGAATGACTAACAGTTCTGGTGGGAATCGTCTCTCACGTCAGGAAGCCTGCGGGGGTGCACAGATGACGACCAGACGCCTCTGGCTCCTGCCCTGGAGGGATTGTGGGCTGCAGGGGGTGCCCACCGGGCCCTGTGGCACCTGGCTGTGTCTGGACCCTGCTCAGGGCTCCTGGTGCTCTCCATTAAAGCCTCGGCCCTGGGCAAATGTTGCAGGATCTTGAAAAGTCCTCTGTTCCAATCTGATTTGAATCATACCAGATATCCGCTCCGCATTCATCCCAAATGTGTGAGTGTATGTGAAGTAGAACTAGGGGTATAAATTCTTTGCCTTATTAATATCCATGCCAGATGTTTCCAGACCGTGTTCCTCTCAACTGGAATGTCGCTTGAAATTTAAATAGCTGTTTTTCAATAAAAGATTATCTGGTCAAATTTGAGAAATGCTACATAGCCTCCTCTTAGAGATTCACTGCATGCTTAGGTAAATTAAAACACCTGAGAAGTCTAGAAGATTTTTCAGCTGCATTTGTTTTCTTCAAACTTATTTGACTGTTTGACATTTTGAATCTCTTCTTTTTTATCTTATATCTTGTAGGACACTGTCTCAAGTATACAATTTAGGAAAATACTGTTCTGTGCATCTCTGCTCCCTACCTCATATCTAGAAGGGACAAGATCAGACTGGAGATGTGAGTTTGAATCCTGTCTCTGCCTCATGTCAGCTGTCAGACCTTGCAGGAATCTCTGAGCCTCAGTTTCCCCGTCTATGACAAGGATACAACCAAACCAACCAGTCCTCAATTTGCCAGCGCTGCCTATTGCAGATAACAGTGCCCAGCAGAGTGCTTGTGATCCTGGAGATGCTCTATAATCTTGTATTGAAACTGATTGTAGTCCATGGTAGATAAAATTACCTTGTAGCTAAGCAGAACAGATTCAGATCCGTTTCAGAAACATGAGTCTCTAACTCAGGAGATTTCCACAACTGTCTTTTGTAACCTGATCTTATTCTTGTGTTTAACCTTGGCACTGGGAAGTTCTTCCTGGTATCTTGCCTAATTTACTAGAGTTGGTGTTAATGCTATTTCCCCCTAAGGCATGGCTCTTGGACCAGTATCACCTGAGAATATGATAGACATAAACCCAGAGTTACTGAGGCAGGTGCTCTGAGTTGGGGACCAGCAATCGGTGCTTTAGCAAGTTCTTTGGGTGATAAGGTTTGGAAACTACTGCTCTAAAGTGTCATCTGTTTTGACTTTGCCAAGCACAATCTGAACTCCCACGAGGCCCTGCTCCTGATACTTTAAATCTGTCCTGTCTCTTTTTTTGCCTCCCCATGGAGGACTGCTGTCTATTTTCTGGGTTCCTGGAATGTTGGCAAGTTTAAATCAGGATTATGAAATTATTTGAGAATGGCAATCTTCCCTGCTTTAGGGACACCCCAGGAGATGAAAGGCCACGTTATATTATCTTCTCCCTCAGTGCCTTGGTCCTTCTGTCTGGGCGGATTCTCTGATTCCACCCATCTGCTTCCACAGCCATGTCAGGGACCAAGCAGGGTGAGCCAAGAGGGCCACAGTACTGCAGTGGAGGAAAAACAGGCTCCCCGGGGGAGAAGTGTTAGATAAATATGCCTCCTTGTTATCACCACCAGGGCCTGGTGCTGCCCTTTGCACATGATCACAATGCTGCAAATTCCACAGGCTGCTCTCTACAGGGAGTTGAGCAATGGATAACAACTGTTGGGAGGGTTATTTCTTTAGTATTTTGATTCGTTAAAAAAGTTATCTGTAGTTCCCAGAAGCCCCAAGAGGAGGGGCTGCTTCTACTCCTAGAATCCCATATGGGGCCAGTTTCAGCATCTCAAGCAATTCTCAAGCCATAAATAAGCCAACACCATTATAAAATGTGGTGAGCCCTGCCTCTGTTGTATTAAGCCACTGTTATATTATGAGGTGCAGGGGCGGTGAGGGGTGACAGTGGTGGCAAGTCCAAGAACATATGAAGCCCAAGAACATACCTTTGACTAGTAAAGGCCAGACAAGAATTAAGTAACTGGTCCCTACTGCAAAGGCCTTGAAATCTAGAGACAGGTGTGTACACCAAAATGGGTAATAGTTTGGATGTTATCTTTCATTGTTTTTGAAATTTGCAGAGTGACTGTGAAGAGCTATAGTGTGAGATTCTGGAAGCCTTGGTTTAAGATTGGCTCTGTCACTGGTGGTTTGCAGCCTTGAACAAGATTATTTCTTTGTTCATTCTTTTACTCTTTCCTTCAACATTTGACTGATGTTGATGATGCTCTTGCCACTATGCTGGTTGCTCAGAGTACATTATACATCAAAGAGTAGAATCACAGCCCTGTCCTTAAGTAGCCCACAGTCTGAGGTGGGAGGTACTTGTAGATAGATCACAATACAGAGAGCAAAGGCTTCCATGGAGGTATGCAAGGTCCATGGGGATCTGTAAGACAGAGCCTCAGGTGCTTTGGAGAAAGGAATGCTTCTCAGACAAAGCTTTGACATGCTGCCTCCATTTCTTTCCCTCCTCCAGGGGTTTTGTAAAAGCCAGGTCATATCAACCTAGTCCTGGTTCTCCCTTGCATGTTAGGCTCCCATATGAGGAAGGACATGAGACACTGCCTGGTGTAATCACCCTTTGGATGCTAACGTACCAACTCCCATAATACACACCCACCGTTGCCCACACACAACAACCAAGCCACTGTCCCGCCTCCACTTGAATATCTCTGATCATGGGGAATTTTGTACTAAATATTATGCCATCTGTTATAAATAAAAGATCTGGCCGAGCACGGTGGCTCATGCCTGTAATTCCAGCACTTTGAGAGGCTGAGGTGGGCGGATCACCTGAAGTCAGGAGTTCAAGACCAGCCTGGCCAACATGGTGAAACCCTGTATCCACAAAAAATACAAAAATTAGATGGGCATGGTGGTGTGCGCTTATAATCCCAGCTACTCAGGAGGCTGAGGCAGGAGAATCGCTTAAGCCCAGGAGGCAGAGGTTGCAGTGAGCCAAGATTGCACCATTGCACTCCAGCTTGGGCAACAAAGAGTGAGACTCCATTTCAAAAAAAAAAAAAAAAACCAGATCGAATGCCCATTTCAGAATTGTCTTGGCTGTCATTGGTTTAAAGTAGACTAAATCTCAACTAGCAGCAGAACCTCCTGATACCATTGAGTGAAATTTCAAATCTTAGCAGCTTAAAGAATATCAGAGGCGGGAGGGACTTTTCGATAATCATTCTCATTCTCATTCTCATTCTCATTCTCATTCTCTTTCTTTGAACCTCATTTTGCATAGGAGAGATCGCAGACCCAGGTGAAATGACTGGAGGAAGTTAATCATCTGCCATGGCTGCTATCCGTGAAACTTCTTGGAATGTCTAGTATTTTTAGGGAATTAGGAGCTCATAAGAACACCTTAGGGATAGACAGAGTCCTCAGAACTATGACATGCTAGGGGAGAGGGGACAACCCAGGACCCAGCTTGCTTTAGGCCTTTCTAATCTTTAAGGATTGTTGCCTAGTAGAGAACTTTGGCATCAACCAATGACTCAAGAAATAATCACCCAGGACATACCATGTGCCAGCCATGTGCCAGGGGCAGTGAGAAGCTGGAGCTCTGAATTAAATACTCCTACTCTTTTCTCTAAAGCACGTCTTAAGTTTTCAATGGGAGGAATCACTATTTCCACGACTTGAGAACACTAGACCACTGACCCACAGAGCAACAATCACTTCTGCAGCATGAAATGCCAAGCTGCCACAGCTAGTGCTCCCTTCCAGGTACTGTCAGGACTCTTGAGAATAACATACGTGTTTCTCACAGAAACAAGATAATTGGGGAATAGCATAGATGGTTTCACCAGGAGCGTGTGATGGTCGGGTGGGGGGGGGTGGTGATGGAACCTCTATGGTGCTCTTCCTATCCTCACTCCCAATATCTGGGGGAACAGTGCTATGTCAGCAGAAGTTGAAGGATTGCTCCTGAAAGCCCCATCCATTGTCTCTCCCACACCACAGTTTCAGCTCGTGGCCTCCAGTAGAACGTGGGTGTGTGTTGCCGTTCTTTTCTCTCATGCCAGGCTGTGCTGTGAGAAACACCACTCTCCCCTGTCATCCATCCTGGCTCTTTCCTCTCCTCAGCCCCAGGTCTCTGCATTTCAGTTGTTACCCCGGGCCATAGCTTCCTGCTCACACGTATCTTCCGGAGAGCAAAGGATTTGCAAGTGGGCAGCAAAACCTAGCTACTGAGTTGGTGCTGGTGGCCACTGAGGGGCACAAGGAAATCAAATGGTCTCTCCAAGCAGAAAGGTGGGGAGGAGGCTCCTATGGACCCATGAGGGATGTCGTAGAAGGGGAGGCTGTGGTACCCCATCTTCTGTGCCGCCCAATCAGATGTGTGGGTACCACAGAGATGGGAGAGGATGTCACATCTTGCACCTTAGTTTTCCTACTGCACAGAGGAGTTGATCCTTCCAGCTCTCTCCTTTGTTTTCTTTTTTGTTTGTTTGTTTTCTTTTTTTCTTTTGAGTTTGTAGAAGACTGTGTCTGGAAAAGCTCTGGGCTTATCAGGGAAACACATTCTGTATAGGCCATTCTAGGGGAGGCTATAAAAAGGAGGCAAAGGTCATTTGACTTGGAAAAATGATCTTTACTATTGAAATCATTTAAAGCAATTTTTGCTAGGAAAAGGAGAGGACTTATTTATTTGGGAATCTGGATTTTTTCCAACTGGGTCCCAGAAAACAAGGCTGCTGGGCTGATATTTCATAACACAAGCATCTCATATTCTCTGGCTTTTCCTAAATAGCCTTTTCTAGCAGAGAGAGAGAGAGAGAGAGAGAGATCCAATTGCCTCATAGAAAACATCTGGGGAATCTAGTGTAGGATTTCTTTTTCTGTATTTTGTTTTTACACATTTCATGAGCCTGGGAAAGGAGTTTTTGCTGGTGTTCACATTTGAAGAAGAGTGAGCAATGCAGGAAGATAAGTTTGTCCATAAGCAAACATTGCCATAGGCAGGATTTGGCTCCTCCTGCTAAAAGCAGAGAGGATTAACCCTGCCTGGCTCCCAAGGTTGACCTGGGAAGACAGAGAGGATCAAGGAGGACTGGGTGCAGGTGGGGCCAGGTAGGAGTTATGGCTGCCTCGTGTCCTTTCTAGGACAGTCACAGGGACAATTTCTTCTGGGTCCAAATCCAGGCCAAAGCCACCATCAGGGCCTGCTGCATGAAATTAAAGGTGGTGGGCGCTGCCTCCACTGCAGGGCAGAGAAATCAGGAGACCTGGAAAGGCCTTCTCTCCTGCTCAAACAGTGATTGATCAGGGCTCCTGAGAAATGGTTATTGCTGAGCAAATCACTTCCTGGGAGTGGAGATTTAACAGCAGCAATTTTATTTCCTTATGGTTGCCTCTTGCTGAAAGTGCCTTGCCTAACATCACTGTTTATAGTTGCTGAGTTTGTAGGGCCTTTTAAAAAAAATCCTTTAAAGGAAGTATTTGGAGAGCTGAGTCAATTGTAAATGAGGAGAAACAGATACTCAATCAGGATGCAGTGGGCACAGGGACCCCAGCATCTTGCTCCTCCATGGAGGAGTGGTAGAGACATGGATTTCTTCCTCCCTCCCCTGTATCCTTGGCTGGGGATCCTTCACCTTATGGAGCAATAGATGCTTTCCCCTTAGTGTATGAACTCCAAGGACTTTTGGCAAAGTTGGTACAGTCCCTGGGCCAATGCTGGGATCTCTGGTGATGATTGTTGAGACCTTTTCACATCGCCATAGCTGTCCACAGTCTTCAGAGGAGCAGCGCTTCGAGAACCTTACTGAAATTTTATTCTGACAGCAACACCATGGGGCAGATGCTACAGGTGGGGCTGTTTCAAATTTGCAGATGGAGAAGCTGAGTTCCCTGAGGTGAAGGCGTTGGTCTAAGGTCATGCCAATGGCACTGGGACTCAAACCCTACTGTCTGCTGTTTTCTGTTCTGGCTGGACTGGAAGGAAATATTGCTCCCTGCTCTGCTTGGCTCCTATTTGCCTTTTTCCTTTCTGAATTCCACATAAGCTCTCCCTCACTTAATTCTTCATGCTGGCAGTCCCCACTTGTACTTAGCTCCCCCACACGCCATGCTGTTTCCCGCTCCGCTGACTGAATACATGTTGCTCTGCCTACAGTGTCTTCCCCACCATTTTGACTACTCTAGGAGCTCTTTCTCAGCTCAGATGTCACCTCTTCCAGTAAACCTTTTTGATCTGTCCTTCCTATCCTCCTCTTCCCCAGGTAGACGGAATCACTCCCTTTCCTGGACTGCTACTGGGTCCTCTAGCATGTCCATGTTGGCATGGATCACACTGCGCTGTGGTTAATCAACTGCCTGTCTTTCTTACTGAGTTCTGCATGAGACCCTTTAGGGCAGGAACATCAACAATTTGTCTTTGGGTCTCCAGTGCCACACACAGAATGTCCACATGCTATTTGCTTTTGATGAGTGGGATTGGGGCTGAGGAGCCCAGTCCATTGTGGCATTATTTTTGAGCCTTTTCTACCTGTTGGGGGACAACCAGGTTTCTGGATCCTAAGGAAGATGTCTGTGTGAATTTCATGATGTCCCAAATCCTTCTGAGGGCTGGGTGGGGTGGAGTTAAGGGGAAGGACCAAGATGACATGGAAGATGTGTAAGCACTGGCCACGTGGGCTTGGAAAGCCCAACCAGCCTCTGCCCGACTAGGTTTCTTTCCTACTCTGGCCCTACCCAAGCCTCTACTAGTAGGACAAGCCTCTACCAGCAGGACTCAAAATCCCAGCTAAAGTGTCTGTCTTGGAAAAAGGTATGTAGATGAAATGAGGACATCAGCCTCAGAGGCCTTGCTAACATGAGCTTGGGATACCCAGGATGAGAATGGGGAGTGCCGGGACAGCCTCGCCTTTCTTGGTCTTCTCACACACAGACTTGTGCACCTTGTCCATCAGACCTCTGACACCTTGAAAAGGACCCACACAGAGCTTGTCCCACAGCAGACAGGGTGGTTGTAACTGACTCTGGATGGCTTACCCCTCA
Organism: Rhinopithecus roxellana; assembly: GCF_007565055.1. Lineage (NCBI taxonomy): Eukaryota > Metazoa > Chordata > Mammalia > Primates > Cercopithecidae > Rhinopithecus > Rhinopithecus roxellana. Next base: position 60,903,071 of record NC_044554.1, read on the forward strand.
CATACATTTTCCCTGTAGAAAGCTGGAATGCTTTTCTGGCTTTAAGAGTGAGTTTGTTGGAGTTGCTAGTGAAATTGCTAGATAAAAATTATATGCTCTCTGTTGGTACAAGTGCCTCACACTGATTCATATTGCTAATCATGACTTTTCTGTTTGTCTTGGGGGCAAAGCTGGCAAAACAGGAGTTTGGTAGAGCTAGAAACTGTGGTTAGGATTCGAGGGTTCAACAAGTGGTGACTCTTTGGCAATCATGGAATAATAGCCCACAACCTACACCAGCTCCTGGGACCCACAGATACTCTGTGTGTGTTCCTGTCTGAAGACGTTCTGATGGATGCATTTTGATACCCACTAGTAGCTTCTAATTACCAGCTGCTCACTCTTACCTTCCCTCCAGCCTTTTGCTGGTGTAGGCCTGGCATCTCCCAACAGCTAGGCTTTGACACCCTGCTTGTTTTGTGAAGGAGCCTGTCGTATGGTATTAAGGCAAGGTGGATCAACCCCTCAGAACTGAGAGCCAGACCCTGGATAGAATTGTATGTGACAGGAGGGATGAATTTATCAACATCAGCAGGCTCCTAATGAACACAATCTCCTGGTGCTAATGGGAACCGTAAGGAGTTAGGCGTGGATGAAGGCCACGGAGGCTTTCAAATGCAGATGTCCCTAATCAATCACATATTGTGACTCATCACTTACTCCTTTGGTCCACTTTTAATAAAGGCGAGGATGAGCTTCTCTGTCCAAACGGGAATGAACGGGAGCCAAGCTGCCATCTTCACTTGGCCCAGGTCAGCATAAAATGGCTCATGATTACTCTCAGATGTGCAGCAACTTGTGTGTTGCTGGACTGGCAGTTCTGCAATCAATCCCAGCTGCTGGACTGGAGGGTGGGGAGCCCCTGGCCACCTGAGCCTCAGGTTGGAATCTCTCTTATATTCCCATTAAATACAAGGCCCCACCACATGGGAGAGTTTAAAGGGAAAATGAGATTTTATTAAAGCCAGGAGACCTCCCTGATAGAACAGAAAACCTAATAAGGGCAGTAAGATTTCTTATCTCTGATGAAAGTTTTCCATTCTCCCAGATTCCTCTCTTTTGTTGTCACTATATTGCTTCTCCTCCACCGCTGCATTTCCATGGGCACCTCATCATTTAAAGTCACTGCTAAAAAGCCAAAAATTAGTAGCCAAACCATCCAAGAGCTGTTTTCCCCCAACAAAGGCCCAGCGGTTTAGAGCGTATTTGTTTTATAGTTTGAATATGGTGACTTCAGTACGTTCCCCAGCTTTAGAGCATTGATGGGATCTGGATTTCCAGTGGAAAATAAGACAAGCCAGAAAAATGTAAGGAGCTGATGGCCAGACACACAAAATCTAACCTTTCCTGCTGCCACTCTGCTGGTTTCACTAACTGTGTGCACATCCAGAACTACGGAGGCCTGGCACCAATCGTGAGGCACTAAGGTCTGGAAGTCTGTCCTTTTCCTTCCCTTCCCTTCCTCTTGACTTCTCCAGACCTTGGAGAGAAGATTGTAAGACTGGGTCCTCTGGGAAAAGGTATACTTGGAGTCCCTGGTTGCTGGGGCTAAAGGTGAACTTAGCAATGAAGTTCACCCAGAGACTCATGGGCAGCCAGGGCTTGTCTTGCCTGCTCTCTTGGTTTTATCATTACTTCTGCTGCCTGACCACATAATGCCCTGGCCATCTCAAAGCTTGGAATTAGTGCCCATGCAAAACGGGAATAATGATATTTACCAACCACATAGTATTTTGACGATTAAAAGGGATAATGGATGGTAAGCCCTCAGAAAAGTGCCTGGCACATAGTAAGTACTCAATAAATGTTTGGCATTATATAGTTGGCATGGCATTAAATTATTTTATGTTTTTGTTAACAAATGCTAGAGAAATGCCAGTTTTTGAGGCACTTCCCTGCTCTCCATGCCAGGCCCTCTGCTGAACCCACAGACAAAGATTATCTTCTGTAAGCCTCCCAACTTTCCCTATTTATAGGTGAGAAAGTTGAGGCTTCTAGATGTTGCACAAAATTATACTGTTGGTGAGTGACAGAGCCAGAATTTCTTTTATTGATATTTATGCAGTACCTATTTTATATCAGACACTACTAGGTGCTGGAGATTTGAACCTTTGTGGGTTTGATTCTAAAAGGCTTCATCTCTCTAATGCATCATGCTGGTTTCCAGTGTGTGAGGTATGGGAGAGGGTGAGTAACATCTGACCTTGGAGGTAATGAAGATAGAGAGGACACGTTGCTTGGTGTAGGGGCTTCCACTCCTGCTTGAAGGTTGTTATGCAGTAGCTAAGCTGATGCCACTGGGAGGAAGGATCTGCATGGGTCCACCTGACCTCCTTCAGAGGACTGTCATCCACAAATCCTAAGGGAACAGGAGGGACCCTTTCAATGAAGAAGAAACTGCTTGAGTAAACAGGGCCCAGGCCACACCACATGTGTGATCCGTGTAGTGATACTGAATGCTATACAGTTTATTCTGGGAAAAATTAAACATCAAAACAGCAGAGCCACTCAAGGTTATCATCTCCGACTTGGTTTTAGCCATTTGTTTCTGCTTCTTTTGGATTAGAAAACTGAAGCTCATTGCTGGAAGGGGTGATACCTTTGTTCAATACCTCATCCTGCAGCCCTAATGCAGTGGTACATGACATGTCACGTGACATAAATCTTTCCCAAAGCATTCTCATGTGCCCGACCACCTTAGTACAGCTGGTGGGAGTGTGGGTGATGCATTGATTGATAGGAGAGAAGCCAGGCTGGGACAAAAATAATGCAGGTGTCAATCCAGAGGCAATGGCCAACAATCATTAATCAGAGTGGTGGCACAGATAATCAAAAGATCGTGTCTTTTTGGCTTTGGATGCATGATTGCAGTTTTTCACATCAGGCTTACCTTCCCAATCAAGTTTCCCCAGAGTTTTTTCTCAGTATGTTTTCATGGATTAAAGCAGTCTTCAGTGGTTGGGTGTGGCCCAGACTGAGAGTGTGTGTGTGTGTGTGTGTGTGTGTGTGTGTGTCAGGAGGCAGGGGCAGATCAGAGAGACCCAACCATGGGCCTTGATAAATGAGTTACTGTCCCTGATGCCTTCTCTTTAATTCATCCCTTTCAAGGACGTCTGTGAAAATCTCTGGCCACTGTCTCCGTCCCCGCCCGAGTTTAAGGCTCCCTCCCGAGTGGCTGCCTCCCTTCCAGGCTCACTGCGACTTTGGTTTTAGCCATCAGGCCCCTTGGTGCCCCAGTTTTATGAACTCCTAGGGAGAGGATTAATTTTCTATCCCAAGGCTTTATTCAGGGAACTGTGTCCAGAAATACGCTCCTACATCTAAAAGATACTGACATCATTGGCAAGAAACTCTCACAAGAAGTGATTTGAGATTAGGAAGATACAGGAATACCTGTAAGATTCCGAAAGGTAGGAGAAGAGGTAGCTGAAGATGGTGGGCCACTTTCTTTGAGGGTCTTGGGTCGTCTCAGAGGGTCTCCTGGAATAGTTTTTGGTAAGCTCCTTCCTTGCCCACTCAAATATCCCAGTCTTAACTTCCCATATTCTTTTCTCTGTGCCTTCTCTATACATAACATGGAGCCAAAAGACTTAAAACCTGGTTCATGATTTCCACCTTCACACTCTTAATCCCCACCCCCATTTCCCTCTCTACCCCAAACTGTCTCCCCAGCCCAACCACGGGGCACACGTGTCTGCAGATCAGCCCTAATCTGGAAGCATGCCTTCCCATTCCACATTCTCCTTCTCTGGGATCTCCTTTCACTCTTCTTGTGCCCCCCTCACCTCTGTCTCTGCCCACCAGTGTGACTATCCGCATGTGGCCGACACTGATTCAGATGCTCATGCCAACCAGGCATCAGCTCTCCCTGCTTGCCATAGGCATAAATGCAGCCTTACTGGGGACCCTCGGGGCAAAAGTGAGTTGTTGACTCCTGGGATGTGATATGCCCACACAGGAACACAGTTTTGCCTAATGGCAGAGGGTGGCCTAGCTCAGTCACACCCATCAATATCTAGGGGCTGGAGCAGGCAGGGAAAGGGGTGATAAGAAGGAGTCAACAGAATACAGGAAAAGAATCTGCTCACTGCTCCTCTGCACAAGTTTGTTATACATAGACATTTATTAGTGATACAATTGGAATAGAAGTAGGTGAAACACACACACAGGCACACACACAGAGTCCAGGAGAGCCGGCACCGTTAAATACAGGCAGAACAAGGCTAGTTTTATTAACCAAATACAGATAAAGGATATTTTTATGTATGCATCCAAATACAAATGGATAATTTTATAAAAGTTGTTTGCCAGCATTAAGAATTCTAAATAAGGCCAGGAGAGCATCACCAAAGGCTGTGGGCTGGACATTCTCCAGCATTTGAGAGGCCACCTCCAAGTCAAGAAACCATGGCACCTCTGGCTTGCAAGGCCTGTGGGCTTCCCAGTAGTCCCATCCCCAGCTGGCTGCCTCTACTTCCCTTGTGTCTCATCCAGGGCGGCATCTGTGATAACACAGTGATGGGCAGTCTCTCTGCATCCACCCACCAGAACAGCACTTTGGGAGGAGTGCACCTAGATTTTCTATACTCAGAGCTAAGACTGGGAAGGAAGAACACCCAAGTTGACTCTTGCCTCTTCCACATTAAATGCTGGAGTCCTCCTTGCAAGGGAGCTCAAACCTGCTGTCAGGGGCCACACTGCATACCTTTATTTTTGAGATGAAGTCTTGCTCTGTCACCCAGGCTGGAGTACAGTGGAGCGATCTTGGCTCACTGCAAGCTCCGCCTCCTGGGTTCATGCCATTCTCCTGCCTCAGCCTCCCGAGTAGCTGGGACTACAGGTGCCTGCCACCTCGCCCGGCTAATTTTTTGTAGTTTTAGTAGAGACGGGGTTTCACCGTGTTAACCAGGATGGTCTCGATCTCCTGACCTTGTGATCTGCCCGCTTCGGCCTCCCAAAGTGCTGGGATTATAGGTAGGAGCCACCGCATCCAGCCACATACCATCTTTTTATACCTACTTCTCAGGGGACCATGATGGACAGATTAGGAATCAAAATCACTCCTCTATAGGGTGTCTATAAAAATTCCCTTTCTTTGATGAGCTCTTTGTTCAAAGTGATGGTTTCAGGGCAGACATGAAGTGCCTGCTTTTTGGTGAAGTCTACTGAGGGATGTCCTTCTCTGTCAACACAGGTGGTCGGTGCCTCTCTTTTTGGTGTATGTTATGCCCACTGGGGGCTCTTCCATTCTCTCCATACAGCCCCTGGCTGCTTCCATTAGCTGAGCCAGTGCAGGCATTAGTCTGCTCTCCTTGGAAGACTCCTTGGGGTGGTAGCAGAGAAACAGGGGCATCGACCAGCACTCCCTCAGTTCTCACCAGGCTTGGGAACTCCTCCCCTCACCTCCTTTCCGGGAAGCCATGTCCTGTCAGTTTTGCTGAGAAGGGGAAAAATGCTTATGATATCAGCAAGGGGTCTGGTGATGCGTCTTAGCAGGTTTCTGGCGCCTGGTTGGCTCTGGGGGCCTGAGAATCAAAGGAGGGGCTTAGGCCACTCAGCTTAGTCCTGTCTCTGCTGCTGATTTTGCCTGAGGGGAAGAGAAAGTTGAAAGGAGCTGTCTTGGTCAAATGGCAGAGGCATTAGGGATTATCTCAACTCCTGTGAAAGGGCTGGGAGAGGCTCTGAGTTCTGAGCAACCAGACACATCAAGCCAGGCAGATCCAAGCAGGAAAACTCAAATGCGGAGGTGTGCAGCAGGATGGAGAAATGGCATCGTCTGAATTATGGGAGGGTGGATGGAAAAGAGGACTGCAGGGGAAGCCCCTTCAGGTGGTGCTGACAGTGGCAAACATTTTCAGAGTGCTATGTGAGGTGAATGCAGACACCCGCTGCAGATGCAATGTGGGTTCCCAAGGTCATCGCCTGAAATCCAATGTCACCACATGGCTGGCGGCTGGTGACTGCAAATTTCACCTGGCAACCATGTGCTTTGGGAGGGCTGAGCTGCCTTCCTTCAGGGCGGGACCCGGCTCCTCAGCAGACGTCTGCTTGTCAGTTCTCCTCAGCCCCAGCATCATCTGCGACTGTTGATGGGGACGGGCATGGTGCCCAGAGCAGGTGTATTTGAGCCCAGCAGGACGGGCCACACCTGTGTGTCCATCAGGTGCTGTGAGCCGCAGTGCAGGCAGCTGAGGGCCCCGCCCTAGACGCTCTAGGTGTCAGCCTGGGCAGACAGAGGGTGACAGGAGAAACCACAGCCCACCTCCTCCTCTTGTCCCCAGGTCAGTGGGGGTTCCCGCCAGCTGGACTTAGGCTCAGACAGCTGCTCCTCTGGATGCCTGGCAGGCCCAGGAGCTGCTGGCAGGAAGGAGAGCAACAGGGAGCCAGGGTTTGTGTGGGTGCAGCCGCATCCCTCCCCACCCGGTTCTCTCCTCCCATGTCTCCTTGTTGCTTTTCTTTTCTCTCACACCTTAGTAGTTGATCAAATAGTTAACTTAAGTGAAAAACACTAACCAAAATAGAATATTCAAATAAGCTGCTGTTCCACTCACTCTAAATGCCCTTCGTTCTCCCTTCTTATGGAGGCAACACTGCCCCTCCTTTGATCACGCTTGGCATTGACATTGGCCCCAATCAACACCCTGCTGTTCAGCCCATTTCCAAGACATTCTTCTCTCTTGCCGACTGCCCCCATGTTGTGTGGGTGTTTTCTATGTCATCACAGAAAGCTCCTTTCTACACCCCCTGTGATCTCTGCCCTCCGTCAGGCCTGGAACATTAAGAGAAAAGTGTCACAGTAGGAAGACAGAGGGCTTTGACAAGCAGAATTGAAGTTCTACCGCTGACACCTGGGGAAACCTGGGCTAGCTATTTGGCCTTCCTGGTCCTCAGCTCTCTTATCTAATAAGTACCTGCACCACAGGTCTGTTGTGAGGGCTCAACTCAAGTCAGTTCAGTTAAAGCGTCTGGCTCCTGGTGGCTGTTCCATCCCTGCAGGTGCCCTTTGCTGCTCTGTCCTTCTCGTTCTCTGTTGGGCTTCATGGATGCTCCCCAGAGACACACTGCTCCAACCTGTGGTCAGCTGTATCAGCCAGATGTGTCCTTCCTCTGGACTGTGTCATCTCTAGTGATGTCCCCTGCATGAGAGGGGGACTTATTATTAGTTTTATTATGTACTCGTGATTCTTCCGGGTTTCTCCATCTTCTTGTATGTTGCGTTCATCACCCCCGCTCCCCACCCCACTCCTCACCTGTATCCTTCATCCTTTCTTCCCAATACCTCCATCCACCTTTCTTCTTCCAGGCTCCAAAGCAGTTCCTTCTGCATCTCCCTCCTTCCCTGCCACCTCGCCCCCAGGTATGTATCCTTTTTGAGGGTGGTACACCGCCCACTTGCTCTCACGCCTGAAGAGTTCAGTGTATGGCGATCCTTTGGAAATACCTCTTTGGTCATAGTCCATGACAGAGCTGCTAGGCCACCATCCTTAGCAGTCTCTGGATCTAGGCAAGGGAGTCTATGTGGCCACCACAGCCCAGCCCAGGGGCTACTCACCTGAGCATTTTCACTTCTATTTCTTGAACATAGCCAATGTGGTTAATGATTTGCAACTTGCAGTTACTCTATATCCACATGTAGAACCCATGTTTTGCAAGGGTTTCATTTCCAGGTAATCTTAGATATCTCTTTCTTAGCTTATTTGAAGCTCTCACCAGCCAGGTACAGTGGCTCGTGCCTGTAATCCAAGCACTCTGGGAGACCGAAGCTGGAGGAGTTTGAGACTAGCCTGGACAACATAGTGAGAGCCCGTCTCTACAAAAATAACAACAACAACAAAAATTAGCTGGAGATGGTGGCAAGTGCTTGTGGTTCCAGCTACTCAGAAGGCTGAGGTGGGAGGATCACTTGATCCCAAGAGTTTGAAGCTGCAATGAGCTATGATTGTACCACTGCACTCCAGCCTGGACAACAGAGCAAGACTCTGTCTCAAAAAAGTTTTTTTTTTTTTTTAAATAATAAAAACAAAAAATTAAAGCTCTCATCATCATATTCCAACAGCAGATGCCAATTATTCTTTCAACTAATTTTTCCAGGGTAAATTATAAATGGCCCTTTGCTGGAATTTCTTTTCCACAACATCAGTCATTCCCCTTCTTCCCAAATAGTTACATTTTATTTCCCAAAGAGCGCCTACTTTGAGGTGGCCAAGAGAAAGAAACACTTCTTATTTAATTCTCTCTCTCTCTCTTTTTTAATTGAGACAGAATCTCACTCTGTTGCCCAGTCTGGAGTGCAGTGGCACGATCTCGGCTCACTGCAACCTCCGCATCCTGAGTTCAAGTGATTCTTCTGCCTTAGCCTCCCGAGTAGCTGGGACTACAGGCATTGTGCCACCATGCTCAGCTAATTTTTGTATTTTTAGTAGAGATGGGGTTTCACCATGTTGGCCAGGCTGGTCTCGAACTCCTGACCTTGTGATCTGCCTGCCTCAGCCTCCCAAAGTGCTGGGATTACAGGTGTGAACCACCACGCCCGGCCTCCCTCTTTTTTTAATGGTAGGAAAATCAAGACTCAGAAAGCACAGGGTCTATTACCCTAAAAGACAGACCCTCTTGGTCCTGAAAATGAGAAAAGAATGGGGGCTCTCACCTCTGGCTCCTGCACAATGTTTTCTGGAACTCTGAATGTACTGTGTGTGTTACAGGAGGTAACTCGCCATCATCCCCAGCTTCATGATTGGATTACAGATTTCTTCCAATTTCTCTTAATATGGAGCTCCCTGTAACCAGACAGTCCTATTGTGACAGGTTCACGGCTTGTAACTCATCTCACTGTTTCTCTGGAGGAGTCCCCAAGCTCCCTGAAAGATAGGAAGGCACCCCAGGGACTGTGAAGGCAAAGGAGTCCCATCTCCTGTGGTTAGCGACGTGAAAGCAGAGGAGGCAGGACACCCAGATTTCCTCTTCACAATGTGCTTTGCTAGCTCACTTTTTAACATTCTCAAAGGAATTGAGTTTCCGTAATTTCCTCAGGGATCTGGGTTTCTATCTAAGAGCACTTGGCAAAGGAAAGATTTACTTGCTGATGCCTGTCTTCTCTTTCTGAAGCTCCTCTTCTGTGCCCTCGGTTTCAGGAGCCCTGGATTTGCACTTCATTTCTCCCCTCTGCCTCATGTAAAATTGCCTTCCTTTTCTTTTCTGGTTTTCCTATCCATCAGCCACAGTTCCAGAGTTATGGATCCACTGAACCACAAGTCATTCCAGAAATGAAACTGTACAACTTTTATTTTAGAGATGAGGAAACTGAGCCCCCAAAGGGGGAGGGTCTTGCTGAAGACAGAGGTGAGCCTAGAATCCAGTTTTCTGACTTTCAGCCTAACCCCACTCACCATCACACTCTTGCCCCATGCATGAGCGCGCACGCGCGCACACATACACACACACACACACACACACACACACACACACACACACACACACGGGCCATAGGAAAGACCCGGGGAGCAGGGTCTGGAAACCCCTGGAGGGACACCTTCTCCAGTGTACTCAAGGGACCATTATTCACTAGTGCTTTTGATTGACTCACTGCTGAGTTCTCTCAGCTTATTGATGGAGCAGTTAAATGAACCAGACATAGACTTCAATGAGATGAGCCCTTAAGTTTGTTTCCTAGACCTTCAAATTTGGTGAGAAGCCATTGCTATCACAGAAATGCCCAAATCCAGCTCTTGGGAGCCCTGGTAGGGAAGGCATTCATGAGGACGGACATCTGTCAGGGAGGGTTTGGTGCAGTCTTCCCCAGGGAGGGAGGACATCTCCATTGGCATGGATGGTAACCCTGAGAGCTTACATTGTGCTTTTAGGTGCCAGGCTCCTGATATTATTAACTGAGATAAAGCAGGCGTTCTTGTTTTCTCCAGTTAACAGATGAAGAATATGAGAATTAAGTGACGTAGTTACTGTAATAATTCACCTAAATTCACACACTAGACGTATCAGCCCTGGGAGTCAAACTGGGTTTTTCCCATCCCAGAGCCCACTTAGCTTAACCACAGGACTAAACTACGAACATAGTGAGAAAAAGGAACCGTCATTCTCCACATTCCCTCAGCAAGACCACAGAATGGGAATTTTTGGTGATAAGGAAAATTCCTGATAATTTGGGATGGTTTCACTAATGTCCAGTCCAGGCAGAAAGGGGGCTAAATGACCTTCTTTTAAGTCCAGTGACTTCTTGACGACTTTTTGGAGAAAGGAAGAGTCTGTCAAGCTGGCTGCCACTCTCAGATGTCAACAGTGCCCTAGGTTGGGCTGCATCCAGGCAGCGCAGCCTCTTAATGGCTGTGAGCTGGCATGAAACCACTGCCCCAGCGCAGAGAGGACAAGCAGTCTAAAGCTTTGTGCTCTGGCAGGCTAGCTCTGATCTTGCTAGCTGCCAGGGCTTTGGGGAACAAAGAAAGGCAATGAGTTTCTTTCTTGTTAGCCCATTATTTGAAAGCTGAGTTTCTATCCAAATATCCTGTCATTTGCTCCGTATGACAAAGTCTGGACACCAATATGTCATAACCAAAATGTGAATGGCTTCCTCCCACCATGTCTGCCCATCCCTCCCCATTGTTCCCTCCCCACACCCAGCCCCGCCTTTCCCGCAAAGGGGTCTGCATTCCAGAGGGCAGCATCTGAGCCATCCCCCTGCCCAGGGAAACATTGCTGCCGATGAGTGAGAATGTTCTTCCCCACTAGAGCACTGGTCCTGGCCCAGGGACCACACCAGGCAAGTGACAAAGGGGATGGATTCAAGCTATTGCTGCTCCACCCTGGTGCTCTGCTGAGCAAGACAGCCACAGGCAGCAGGAGGGGAGGGCAATTTGCCATGTGCCCCTGGCCAGGCTCAGGCCATACCTGGATGACTTCAACTTGAATTTCTTCAACCTTTATCTCTTTGTGACCCTTCAACTTCTCTATAAAGTTTTTCAAACAGGCATTACTAATTGAAATGTAAGAACAGATGGTGGCACTATGATGGTTCCTCAAAAAATTAAATATAGAATTACTATATGATCCAGCAGTTACACTTCTGGGTCATGCCCAAAAGAATTGAAAGCAGGAGCTCAAGCAGATATACAACCATATTCATAGTAGAATTATCCACAAAAGCCAAAAGATGGAAGCAACCCAAATGTCCATCAACAGATGAATGGATAAACAAATGTGGTTTATCCATATAATATAATGGAATATTATTCAGCCTTAAAAAGAAAGGAAATGCTGATATGTGCTACAACATGGATGAACCTTGAAGACATATGCTCAGTGAAATAAGCAAGATACAGAAGGACAAATATTGTATGATTCCGCTCATATGAGGTTCCTAGAGTTGTCAAACTCCTAGAGATAGGAAGTATAATGATGGTAGCCAGAGGCTAGGGGAAGGGGAGAATGGGGAGTTGTTTAATGGATTCAGAGTTGCAGTTTGGGAAGATAAAATAGTTCTGGGGGCTGGGTGCAGTGGCTCATGCCTGCGTCCCATCACTTTGGGAGGCTGAGATGGGTGGATCACTTGAGGTCAAGAGTTCGAGACCAGCCTGGCCAACATAGTGAAACCCCATCTCTACTAAAAATGCAATAATTAGCCAGGCATGGTGGCGCACGCCTGTAGTCCCAGCTACTTGGGAGGCTAAGGTAGGAGAATCGCTTGAAGCTGGGAGGCAGAGGTTGCAGTGAGCTGAGATCGCGGCATTGTACTCCAGCCTGGGTGACAGTGAGACTCCATTTCATAAACAAATAAATGAATAAATAAAGTTTTGAAGATAGATGGTGGTAATGGTTACATAGCAGTGTGAATGTACTTAATGACACTGAACTTTACACTTAAAAATAGCTAAAATGGTAAGTTTTATGCTATGTATATTTTACTACAATAAAAGAGGTAGCATGCATGCATGTTTCACAAATTGCAAAATTCATATACATACATGAATTTTCCTGTTATTATTATTTTTAGTGATAGGGCACCTGTGACTCAGAAAAGATCTATGTCTTTCCCAAAGTCATGGTTTGTAGTCTGACTTCAAGTCAAGTGTTCTTTTAAGTGTACCAGCTTGGCATAAACATAACATGTGATACCAGGACTTTCTTCTAACCCTTATGGCAGACATCAGTTAATGGGTCACTATCTGACTAAGTGCAAATTCAACCCCATAGTCATTCTTAACACAGCACTATAGGAAGTCTCTATCAGTCAGTCAGAGTTAGCGTGCAAGTTGCAGCTTACTCCCATCTCTGCAATTCTAGCATTTGCATCAGTTTCTTAATCTGGGTGCCCCTGATTTATCACTATTTTGTGTGAAGTTTTGAAGATGCATGAGACTGGTGTAGAAAGCGTGTGGTCCTCCTTGGAGAGCAAGGGGGCTAGTCACACCAATTCCCAACCCAGAAATGAGTGCTTGTGGTCTTGTCTTATTTGAATATTACTATCTCAAGCCACCTCTCTGAGCTTGTAGCAGCCCTACCACATCAATAGTATCCCTCCCTGCAGATGGCTCTACAGCAAACCCACTGAAGATGGAAGTATGAACTGGAGTCCTCTCTATCTTGCTCTTCCCATCTTGGCCTTACTTGACCACATATCAAGGCCTCTAAATGGTCTCATGACTTAAGTGGGCCCAGGAGAGGGGAGAGGGCCTATGATTAAGAGAATCCCTGGTGGCTGTAGTGGCCTTGGAAACCCTCTCTTATTACATGCTGCAGATTTTCATTTGTGGATTGCCTGGGCTTAATAGCTATTCGTACCTCACTTTAGATCCAGTTGAGTTATTGATGGAAGTGAAGGAAAGAAAGGGAAAAAGATTAGTATCAATTTTTCTTCTTCTTTTCCTTTTTCAAATGTTCTTTTCTTTGAAAGATCAAAGGAGGGCCAAATAGAACATTTTTTCACGCGCGCGTGCACACACACACACGCAGCCACACCCCCACCATAATAGAACCCAGGAGGGAAAATTCCAGCAAACAAAATTGTTCTCAGACATCTTTTTATTTTTCCTTTCAGTGGCTTTGATTTAGTCCCCTGGCTTTAATCAAAGTGTTCAAGGAGGCACAGAAATGATTTTGTTAAACAAATTTCTGGCCTCACTCCCTCTTCCTGCTCTAACCTTTCCTCCTTCCGCCCCACTCTCCACATTTTTAAATTTTTCTTATATTAATGTGGGTTGGAAAAAAAGTTCTCTTAGCAAAAGAGAAAGTGAGGACTGGGGAGAATCTTATTTTCCAAACTAATAACTGGTTGCGGTCCAGCCTCTGCAGCTGACATACTAATCTCCAAACTTGGTAGTCCCTTTCCTCCTTCCTTCTTTACTAAATTCATCCATCACTCTGGGCACAATAAATAAAAGACTCAATAAGCAAATCAATCAATGCATCATTTTCTGTAGCTCATGAGGTACCTACAGTGCAACACTTGTGGGCTCTGTTCTCCAAGCAGTGAGTGTGCACACAAGGCATCGTGGACCTGCAGGGGCCTTTGAAGAGGCTGGCTTCTGTCACTGGGCTGGCACAGTGGGACAGTCCTCATGATTGTTATCTGCCAACCTGGGACACTTCTCTCTCTCCTAGCTCTTCCTAGTTTTCCCTGGAAGGTACCCCATGAGTTCACATCTGGAGCAGAGCAGCAACCCACCCCCTAGGGCTCATTACAGCTGAGTCCTTGGGGAAGGGGATGGCACGGAGGACGATCCATGTTAAGGCCAGTATCTTCAAACAGACTGTCAGGCAGCTGGAAGTAATACAATCAATTTTACTCATCTCTTGGCTCCATTTACCATGCATTCTACAAACATTTAGTGAGCTCCTATGCCAGGTTAAGAACAAAGCCACCACCAGGGATAAAATGTGCATTCAGCAGATGTGGCCCCCATCTTCAAGCGGAATGCACTCAGGAGACTTGAGGTGGGAGAAGAACAAGACAGGGGCTATCCAGGGTGCTGTGCAGGACTGGGTATGCTAAAGCCAGCCCAATACAGGGGGCAGTACCCACTGTCTCTCTCTCTCTACAAGCATACAGGCCTCTGTGCCATCTTCTGAGCTCTGAGGTTGACAGAGGCACTGGACACCCTACAACAACTTTACAGGGGGGTTTGGGGCCTCTTCTTCCAAATAGGTCCATTTTTATCTTTTTGTTGTTGTCGAAAGAAACATCATTCAGCTCAGAGGTCACTGCAAGACCTGTCATGATATATTCTTGCTAAGGAAAGAATAGAACAGGACCCTTACTGTTTGGTAACCCCATAGTCCTAAAGAGAAACTGAGTATCTGATCTGTGTTTTTAGTGAGCGCCACCTTTGCTGTGATCGTCATAATCTCCTGTCTTGGTGCAATGGGATAGGCAGAGATGATGTCTGGGACCTGGCGTGGATGAATAATTGACAGAGCATATTCTCCTAAGCTGTCTTGGGGTTCATTAGGAAGGCCTGAGGGACAACAAGAGCTCTCATGGCAGCTACATGTGGATGAGGGACAGGCCCACCTGGAGGTCCTGACTTCTTGGTCTCTCCCACCCTCGGAGATGGTGTTTCTTAGTGACTGCCTGGCAGAAAGGTAAGCTCAGGGAGAGAAAGTGCCCATACCTTTAAGGTACATAGCAATGGTCCCAGGAGCTGTGTAATCTGGTAGGATAAGAAAAAGGATGTTGTGTCTTTAACATCAGGTCCCTAAAGGGAATATATTTGTTAAACATTATAATTACCCTTCAGCCGCTGAACTCCATGGCAAATGAGAACTCAATAGCAATTGAGAACTATATAGCAATTGAAACCACACTGAGGCCCATTACTGTTTCTCAAATGATGCTTTCATTTAGATAAGACAGGCAATTATGCATCTTGATTAGGTCACTGCTCCCAAGGGGATAAGGTATTTTTCAGGATTTCCCCCCTCCCTGTAAATAATGCCCTAGAACTACATCCAGTCTCTCAAATATCCTTTTTTCTCTCTAGATATAGATAATGAAATAAAAACTTAGATACAAAGACAGACATACACACATAGACACATGCAGGCAAAGCTCTATTTTTCTCTCTCTTGTCTTAACACTTAGGAGCATTGAGATGTGTGAGTCTTTGTGGCCAGGGTGGGAGAGATCAGAAATAATAATTTAAGACCTTAGGTATACATTTTTCTTTATTTTACAAAATATGTTTACATGTATTATTTCTTTTTATTACTGCTGCAGTCAAATTAAGTGAACAGAACAGGTATTAGGAGCCTTGACAGCCAGGCATCGTGGCTTGTGCCTGTAATCCCAGCACGTTGGGAGGCCGTGGCAGGTGTATCACTTGAGGTCAGGAGTTCGAGACCTGCCTGGCCAATACGGTGAAACCCGTCTCTACTAAAACTACAAAAATCCAGCATGGTGGTATGTACCTGTGGTTCCAGCTCCTTAGGAGGCTGAGGCAGGAGAATCACTTGACTCTGAAGGTATAGGTTGCAGTAAGCCGAGATTGAGCCACTGTACTGCAGCCTGTGTGACAGAGCAAGACTCCTTCTCAGGAAAAAAAAAAAAAAAAAAAAAAGCAACCTTGACTTTTTCCTTCTGAAATAGGAGACAGCTGGACATAAAAAACAAAACTCTCAGGTGCCTTCCAGGTCTAACTCTGAGTCTCTTTGTATTACCCGTTTACAGAGGAGAAAACTAAGACAGGAAGGTTGAATGGCTTTCTCAGGGCTACCTCACTAGTCAGGCCATTGGTCTGGGTCTAGAGCCCAGGTGGTCTGATTCTGGTGCTTTTTCGTCTGTATGATTCTAAGCCCTTCAGTGGATCCTCCTTGCATCCATGATAAAATCAAGTGCCCCTTATGTATCCTTCAAGATCCTGACTTTTCCAGGCCTTGCCTTGTCTGGCCCTGCCTGTTTTCAATCTTCAAATCTCAATCACCCTGCTCTGTCCTGAGCAAGGCCACCCTAGCCCTGCCTATGAGATTGTGCCCAGCGACACTCGCCCATAATGCATTCATCTTTTCTTCACAGAACTTGACATAGATGTAATTATATACTCACTTGTAAAAGTTGTTTTAAAAAGCTTGTTTTTATCCCTTTATTCCTAGCACCTACCCAAGTCACCGTCATACAGTAGGCATCAACTTAATATTTGTTGAATGAACACATGCATTAAGGAATTAACTGTGAGTAAATAATGGCCTGGAACCTCTACATGGCCATACCCGAAGATTCTATATGGCTAATTACTTCCAAGTAATTTAATAAAACACAGTCATATCCTCATTCCGTTTTCTTCTCCACCAACCCTCTCCTCCAAATTACTTGGCCATTTGAAAGCTGCTGCTCTCTAGCTGTACTGGCAGGCAATACCTTTTCTTAAAACTTTGCTCTCCCCAAAAAGAGTGTGGGTACACTGCGTCAGGCTCACTTGTTAGTAGAAAGGGCAGCCTTTGTAGACAAGTGAACTTGAACCTCCAGCCCCACCCTGGTTTCAGATGAGAAACCTGAGTCACACATGCTTGCTACAGATGACAGACATCTGGGCTGAATTGGAAGTGGGGAACAAAAAGGATTTGTATATTTCAAAATATCTGGATAATTAAATAAACTTCTCAATTCCCTTCCAGATAGTTGATGCCACATAGATGCAGCCACAGAAAGACTTCGTTTTGGACTCTAAAAAACCAGTTAGCAGTGGCAGTGGAATTTGAATCTTGTTCACAAATCCTCATCCCCATTGAGACACACTGGCTGGGAAAAAATATATTGTTGTCCCCTTCCCCTGAATGGAGTGTTCTGTGTCTAACAACCTCCTGCTTTCTGGCATGGATTTCTCTGTAATTCCTTTCTCTGACTTTGGCCTAACAAAATCCTTCACTTTAACTTGGGCTCAGCCCAGCGCTGGTATTTATTTACTAGAGTTGCCTGCGGAGTTCTAAGACCACCAGGTGTACGCACAAATCTATAAAAACACAATGCAATTTCCAAACACTGCAGTAAACTCCCCCTAAAGAGTCTGCTATCTTCGGGGAGGTTAGACTGAAAAGAAGGTTTGTGTTGGCGGCAAAGAGAAGGCTGAGTGGCTTTCTACAAATTGAATGAGGACAGACCTTAATTCCTCTTAGGAAAAGTTCTGAACCCCTCACATGCCTGAGATGGGATGTCAGAGACTCCGGCGGATCCTATCTTCATGGCAACCAGGGGAAAGACAACACCCTGCCATGCAGGTATTTTGGCATCTTGGTCTCTTAAGATTCCAAACTGGACATGGATTCGGGACCAAACTATTGCACTACTCTGGGGGGCACTATTTACAATGAACAAATGAATTGATACTCTCATTTGGCTGAGACAAGAGCAGTTTTCCTTGAGACATGCACTCCTGATGACGAGAAGACTGTGCAAGAAACCTTTTGCTGAGGTGGATTGGGAAGGCAAGAAGGATGTAAAGGAAAGAAGGAGGGCAAGTGAAATGCAGGGCACAGAGCTTGGCACTCAGTATTCAGTGCTCTCAGCTGAGCAGGCTGGCTCTTCAGCCCCTCCTCTGTTTACTCCATGTGCCCTGCAAAGATTATCATTTCCTATGGCTGCCATGAAAAAGGTGGGAAAATTCTGCTGTTTTTGGACGAAGATGGTGTCTCTGGCCACATGTACATTTTTTCCAGGTTCTTGTGTCTGGAAGAGACTCTGGCTGGTCAACATTCCTTAGCCGACACCCATCTCTCCATTTGGACACCACACCTCTCATAGGCAGAGACGTTGCCTCTAATGTTGAAGCCCTTTGGAAACAGGTGGTTTCACAACCTTCCTTAGGAATCCTTCCCCAGACCCCTCTGTCTTCCTCATCCTTCAATGAGAATCCCTCAGGGAGTATTTTTGGCTCTCTAACACATGTTCCTTCCTCAGAGAAGGAAGGCTGACTTCCATTTCTCATATGAGAGCCACCCATGGAGAGAAATAACTCTTATGAAGTCCTGCCTCCAACTTCTGTTTCGATTAGAATTTTGATGGGCTGTCTATCTGATCTTTAGCAATCCTTTTTGTTTTACCCTGGACTTCTCAGAACTTGCTTAATAGAGGGAACCAATATTGCCTGGACTAGAAAAAGAAACCCTTTGCTGAGGTGGATTGTTCTGGCAAAGGGTTAGGTCCATAATACTCCTGCCCTAGCCTTACTTCTGTTTTGGTGGACAACAGTGGTGGATGCAGATCTGACCTTGGGAAATGACCAAAGCGGGTAGTAAAGAGAGGATATCCTTGCAAGGGTTTGCCCTTATATGGCACTCTTTGTTCAGCACAGGAGTGAGAATATGGGAATCTTCAAAACACGAACCTTCTAGTCTTGTTTTTTAACAACAGCATTGACCAAATGCAGGAAGTTCATCTTGAACATCACTGTTTATAAACGGCTCAGCAATGTTTACCGTGGTTATAATTGGTATCATTAAGCTTATGTGACATTATTAATGCAGCTGATTAAATTACTATAAACCCAACTTTGCCATTTACACGAACAGCTGTATCTGAGCTTCAGGCTTTCCCATTTGAGCACCTGGGTAGAAAAACAGACCCACTGGTGGGCCCAGTTGGGAAGCAAATGGAACCCCAGCTGCTTCTCACTGATCTGCTAGGTAGAGCTTCTAGGAAGATCTGTCTCAAGATATCTTCACCTTGTATGAGTAAAGTGGTTTCCCTTTCTAAAGCATTTCTTCAAAACTGGACATTGCAAGTCCATTAATATATGTTCAAAAGGAGCATAAATATCTCCCCTCTTGCTCTCCTATCCCCAAATCCCTCCTCCCTCTTCCCCTAAAACCTGCATCAGTTGCCCACGGACATGTTGGGGTCATTTCTCAGCCTTGTCCTACTATAGAAATCTACTCTCTGTCATATAACAAACTGGTACCTTCTTACCTCCTCGTACACTTCACAAAATGAATACTCCCTCCTTCTGGAAACACTTTTCTCTGTTGGCGTCGTATGATCTCCATTTCTCTCCTTCTCTCTCCCTCCCTAAAGCCTCTTGATTTTCCCCCTTCCCCCTCTCCCTCTACCCTTCCTCCTCACCTCCTCCCTCTCTTCCTAGACATAGGCAGAGGGATTTATATGCCTATTTGTAATTGCTTGCCTCATCCCACACTAGGATACAAACTACACGAGAAAAGGGATTTTCTCCTATTTGTGGCTGCATCTCTTTTTCCTAGGACAGTGCCAGGCACATGGTTAGTACCAGGTAAATATTAATTGGCTGAATGGGAGAGTCTGCCGAGCACCCAATTGTCTCATTTGTCCAGACTTGTGATGAAAGTGGGGATCACTCTGGCTGCACTTTTTGCTCACAGCCAGTGGGGCTGGCCCCTTTCAGCTAATGGAATCTGATGTCAGCTGTCTTGGGGGATTTATCAGTTAGGATGTTTCGGTTGCAACTAACAGAGACTGACTCAGGTTATCTTAAATCAAAAAGGGAATTTATGGGGAAGGATATCGAGGCCTCCCAGAATTGATGGCTAGCTGGAGGAACAGACTTGGAGGAAGTTCAGGAATTGGTACATGGGGAAGCTGGAAGGGTGATAACCATCTCTTAGCAGGAAGCATCGTCCCTGCAGTGACTCACCACAGACATCCTGAAGAGTGTGTAAGCATCCTTCCTTACCAGTGCATTACCTGCTGGAGATCCAAAGGCTTGGGAGCAAGTCTTCATGAACCAGCCCAGGGCCCTGACTACTAGAGGCAGGAAGAGGGGGCATCTAGCTCTTTGAACTTCCAAAGTGGGGGCACGTGGTCCTGCCTGAAACCAAGATCTTCTATCGTGGAGGGTTACACCTAAGGAAGGAGTGCTTGGATCCTGGACACCCCTAAAATAAGACCAGTAGAAGAAAGCAGGCATTTGCCTCATCTTTTATGAATTGTGTTTCAAAACCGCTAGACTCATGTATGCTCGTGCTGAAAAGGGGCTCAGGCACCTTCTCCACATTTTCCTGGGGCTGTCAGCAAGTTGCCTCCCATAGGGCCCTTGTGAAAATTCCCACCACTTCTCTAATTCTCTGCCTTTGCCACATTTCTACGTGCTGGTTGCTAAGTGGAGGGAGGAGCTAGAGCATCTTCCTTTTTGAAGAAAAAGAATCCCTCTCCAAGAGCTTTCCCTGTCCTGATTAATTAGAGCCATCTGCAGGGCAGGGGTACATTAGGACACACACACGTGGACAGACAAGCACATCCAAGAGCCATTCACCAAGAAGCCTGCCCCTTCTCCAGTGACCTACCTACATTAGTGCTAAATAGCACTGATGATAATGATGATGCATTATGATCAAAAGTTATTTTTATGAAAGACTCCTGCCTACCACCCTCTGCCATCAGAATAGTCTATTCCCTGATGGGGAAAGAAGAACTGTAGTAGACTAGGAGCAGAAGTGGGAATATAAAACACTTTGACTCCAGATAACTGAGCCCTAAAAAGAGTTTAGACCCCAGTGGGTTTCAAATAAAAACTCCTCCTGGCTAAATTGTGAGTACCGTGAGTTCACAGGGATACATGTTTGTGGATTTGAGCTCATTCCTGATTTAAACCCCTTAATATACACAGGCTCAGTGTGCAGTGTGTGTGCACATGCACACACACACACACATACACACACACACACAGCGCTGGTGCCCCAGGCTTACAGGCATACACACTTCTGGCTGTAATGATTCAGATGCCATTAATCTAAACCCTCCAGGACAGCTGCTCCTTTGATGTCCCCTTGGGGGAACATTCCAGGAGGTCCCACTCTTACTGATGTGGAACTCTCTGGGGGTCAGTGAGCAATGAGGACATGTGTTGGGGGTTGGAAGGGAGAAGAAAACCCTGGGCTCAGGCTCCATGAGGAAAACAGATCTGACTTGAAAAGAATTCAGACTTTCAGGGGTTGCAAAGCTTTCAAGAAGCACAGCAGACTTCATTAATACCAGACTGTGAGGACCTTCCCTACAGAAAGCAAGGCAACTGACACCTCATTGCAGGGCTGGACAAGATACTGCTTGCCCCCCACCTCAAGTTGTCGCCATAATAAATGGGGGAAATTTATGCTTTCTCTGCCTCTCAACCATAGAACCAAGTCATTTATAGACTTGTTGGGTCAAATAAGAACAGCAGAGGAAGCTAATGCAGGGATGAAATAAATTATGCTTGTGTTTTTTTGTTTTGTTTTGTGATGAAGTTTTCTTCCAGCTTCAGAAAAGTCAATATCCCAAATACACAGAACTTGCCAAACAGATATTTCAAGATGTGATAATACTTATTAGGAGGAGAAACTTCCTAGTGAATACAGAAAGAAATAGTTTGTAAATTTCAGCTTTACAAGCAACTTTTCTAACATAAATATATATAGTATAGAACCCAGTACACAAATCTGTGATTAAGTAATAATGGTAAAATTATAGCAATTGGCAATGCACTGATGCTAAGTTGATACCATAACAATTAGTCCTCAAATATGATTTAATAAAGGAATAAGCACATATTTAAGAATGGATCTAAGAACAACTTAGAAAGTAATCACAAAAAGTGTTCTGGGATGGAGCCATAAAAACTGGGCCAATAAATCTCAGCCAGCCAACCAGACATTCTGTTATTTGATAAAACTAATAATGCAAAACTTATTGCTATAGCAGAAACGTCATAAAAATGTAGTAAAAATAAACAAGCACATGGCTCTGGCAGAAGAGCTAAAAACAAGCGTGGAAATTGAAGACGTCAAAGTATAGCCAAGAAACATCTTGGCAAGTGGGAGCAGGCGATGTTCACATATATTAGTGGAAAATGTTAAGGAATTTGGGAGTTTTTTTTTCATGTTTGAGCAATATTTTGGGAAGTGATATTTCATACATACTTGTCTCTGTACCAAGATATTTCCCCTCCCAAGATTATTTTGTAACGTACTTGACTGGTGAGATCTGTTACTTTTATGATGCCTTTTGGTAGAAAAATTTGAAATTTGTACAGCAAAGGGGAGAAGGCACTAAACGTTATTAAGCCTTACCTGTATTATCCCAATTAATTCTCAAAGCAATCCCAAGTGGAAGGAAAGTGTGTTCCTATTTTACATGGGAGGATGCTGCAGCTTTGAGAAGTTGGTCACAAGTATCTGGAAACTGTCACCAGCCCCGAGAGTGTTCGCTTCCCCATTTTGTGTGAACTTTTTCCCATATCCCTCCTCTATTCAGCTTCTACCACCTGCCCCTGAGGGTCTTTCAAGGATTGACCAGGCAGGGGATGGGAGGAGATTCAAAGGTCAAGGTAAACTCTGCTCCAACCCCAAGTCCCTCTCTTCCTCACTGTCCCATGAAACACCCCTGCACCTCTCACTGCCAATCTCATCCACAGTGGCTTGGAGGCAGGAGCGGTGAGGCTGGCCTCCCTCCTGGGGACTCTACTCACAGTCTGAAGTCTGCTGCCCAGCCTGGGCAGGCACCCACAGCTCTGCACCTCCTACACCGAGGACCTGAAGCCAGCCAGGCAGGGATGGGCACACGTAGGCGAGAGGGGGTCCTGCTTTGGCCTCTGGGCTCTTATCAAAGGAGGAGGAGGAAAACAGCTGTGTTTTGGATCTGAAGGGGTTACAGGGCCTGCTCAGCCCCTGGGATGGCAGCCAGCAGGGGAAGTGGGGAAGCTGTGAGGAGAATAGTAAGTTTCTCCTTGCAGGGACCCTATTCCAGCTGAATGCAGCCTCCTCGCCCTTAAATCCAATTAAAGGCCGATATTATGTCAGTGGAAATGTATGCCAATCCTAATATAGTCTAATAAGCCTTAAAATAGCACTCTGTAAGTGGAAAGCCCTGTGGTTTAATTTGATTCGCAGCCTAATAACAGGCTTAATAAGAGGGAATTGGCCCCCTTTTATTTTCCAACTGGTCTCTGCATGCTCTTTTCTTCTTTTCTTTCTTTGTCTCCTTTTTCTCTTTCTCTGGAGCTCTGTGGAATGACCAAGCAAGGCGGGAGTGAGCAGGAGGTGGGCGCATCTTCCCCCACCTTGCTTCCGGCTCAGAGGCCTGGCACCTGCTACCTGAGTGTGGTTCTGGGATGTAGCAGGGACTCCAGGTCCTTGGCTGGGTCCTACATGTGACTTGACTCCTGGTGCACATGGACAAGGTGCTTCCTGTTGGCTTTGTTGCCTTCCGTTGTAAAGGAGAAGGTAGATGGGAGGTACCTCAAGGCGCGTATCTTGGGCATGTACCTTTGGATGAGAGAGGCCTCATCACTTTCTTCCTGGGCCTTGGGTCTCCCTTCCCAGGATGTTGGAGCCAACGGCCATTTTCACACACCCTCTGCTAGAGATGATGGGGTGGCCAGCCATGGGCAAGTCTTATCAACACAATCTGGAAGCTGAATCCGCTTTATGGAACTTTGAATCAATTCTTTGGAAGGACAAAGGATTCTCAAACATTTAAAAAGCAGAGTTTTTGAATTTAAAGTACTCTTAAAGAAACAGCTTTAATGAGATTCACATTTGGTATAATTCACCTATTTAAAGAGTACAAGTCAATGGCTTCTGCAATTCAGTAGCTTTTACTATAATTATAGAGTTGCACAACCATGACCACAATCAATTTTAGAACATTCTTATCGCTGCAAAAAGAAGCCCCACATTCCTTAGCCATCTCCCTCTCCAGCTCCACATGGCCCCCAGCCCTAGGTAGCCACTAATCTATCTTTCTCTATACATTTGTCTATTCTGGACATTGCATATAAATGGAATCTTACATGTAGCCTTTTGTGTCTGGCTTCTTTCTCACTCAGCACAATGCTTTCTAGGTCAGTACTTCATTCCTTTGCCTTGCCACTAATATTCCATTGTATGGATATACCACATTTTATTTACCCATTCTTTATTTGATGGACTTTTGGTTTGTTTCCTTTTTTGGCTATTCTGAATAATGCTGCTATGAACATTTGTATGCACGTTTTTGTCTGGATGTATGTTTTCGTTTCTCTTGCATGTATTTCAAGGAGTGGAATTTTGGGATCATATAGTAAATCTATTTCACCACTTGAGAAGGTGCCAGACTGTTTTCCAAAGCAGCTACCTCACTTCCATTCCCACCAGCGATGTGTGAGGGTTCCAATTGCTGCACACCCTCGTCAACACTTGTCATTTTCTATCCTTTACTCTAGCCATCCCAGCGGGTGGGAAATGGCATCTCCTGCTCATTGAGGCTATGATTTGCATTTCTCTGAATGGAGTTAATGTATTCTTTTATTTATTTATTTTTATTTTTTGAGACAGACTCTCACTCTGTTGCACAGGCTGGAGTGCAGTGACACGATCTTGGCTCACTGCAGCCTCCATCTCTCTGGTTCAAGCAATTCTCATGCCTCAGCCTCCCACATAGCTGGGACTACAGGTGCACACCACCATGCTCGGCTAACTTTTGTATTTTTTAGTAGAGATGAGGGTTTCACCAGGTTGGCTAGGCTGGTCTTGAAATCCTGACCTCAAGTGATCTGCCCACCTCTGCCTCCCAAAGTGGTGGGTTTATAGGTGTGAGCCACTGCACCTGACCCTGAGTTAATGTATTCTTGATCTGAACTGGTCTGCAAGTTAATAAACAATGAAAACAGAATTTAAATCTCAGCTGTGGTGATGATTAGCCAGATCATCTTGAACCCCTTACCTCTCCGAATCTTAACTTCTGGCTTTGTGAACAGGAGGTTGGGATTTCGACGATTCACTAAGACAATGTGGGGAACGGCTTACAAGGGGGAGGGCTGCAGCATACATTCATTTCCTTCCCTTCACCTGGTCCTGATGTGTATGCCTCCATTTTCAGGATGGTACAATGGGAATGATATTTACTCCTGTGCCATCAATTTTTCAACAAGGTCAGAAGAAAAAATATACTTTAAAAAAAATGGACAGTGATGATGGGTTGAGTTGGGACAAAGGAAAAGGGCATTTGATGGCAAGATACGGAAATTGGAGTTTTAATTTTTTCTATTAATAAGCAGCAAGCAGTGAAAAGCAACATGATACCCATCTTCAGTAGAAGAGGGGTTATGATGGGGAGGAGAGTGACCAGCTGTTCCTGATCTCCACGAAGGACATCAGAAGGAAAAATGCATTTAAACTGTGGGAAGCAGCCTGTAGCTTAGGTTATTAGGATGAGCTCCTTTGCTGTCAGGGTCATGAAACATTGGAATGGGAATTTATCAAATTTCCTGTCCCTGATGGCCTTTCCAAATATGATCAACTGCATCTAGGAGTGGGAATGAGATGCCCTGAGGCAGCTCTGTCCAGCACAAAAATGCTGCAATTCCTAGCATTGGCCCCCTTGGTAGCCCTCCCCGTGTGGCCCTCTGCACACACCAGGCAGGGTTGCAGCCACTCCTCCGTACCCACCAGCCCCCCACCACCACACCCTGTTTTGGCTGGACCCAGTTGCTCCCTCCTCTTTCCCTCAATGCTCTGGGGGAGATGCTGCTCTTCTCTATTTCAGTAGTGAATGACGTGGCTTCTATACATAGCACGGCTTATAACTACTTTGGCAGCTCCTGGGTTGAAAGGTGCTGTTAAGAGAAAGGGAGGGGGAAAAAGAGCTAAATTACCCTTTTATTTATTTATTTTAAAAAAAATCTTTCAAGAAAAGCTCAAACATGTGGTCCTTTACTTCAATTGCTCACTGAGACCGTTACGATCCTTGACCCATCTTTCGGAGTTGGATGGCTACCAGTGTCTTACCGAGGAGCAAACAGAAGTACACATGGGGAGCACAGAGGGGAGACTCAGACTTGGGACGCTGCTCCCATTAGGAGCTCTGCCTCTGTCCATTCAGTGTGCAGTAGGGATGGTGGTGGCTTCCTCAACAAAAATTCTTTCCACCTTTCTCCCATAGCATAGTAACCAGGAAGTGTAATAAGAATTACCTCCACCCCTAGGACCTGAGGTGGGCTCCTATTGGCCTGAGCTAACCAGAGTGATTCTCTGCACTCCAGGGTTTGGCCAAAATACTTCTAAACCAATTGGTCCAGATGTCCCCTGGCCCCAGGGGCTGGGGTCGCCCCCACCCTAATTTCTGGCTGTGCTTATTTTGCTTCCTATTGGTTACCAGGAACCTAAATATTGATCCCCACAGCCCTGGAAGATGCCAGGAGGGGCGTGGGGCAGCCAGAGCCTCAGGCCATGTGCTTGCAGCTGGGAACAACCTCTCCATTGACCTCAGCCTGTTGTACAAATACTGTGATCTTTCTGTGTCGTGATGTGGAAAGGTTTGGAGTGAGGACAGACCTTCCTTCATGCATTCACTCACAAACTGTTGGATTTGTTGGCTGTGTCCTTGGACTGGGCTTCCCTCAAGCATGCAGGAGAAATGCTAGTGACATCTTAGGTCTTAGGTCTGTGGGTCCCTGTTCCTAAGGCAAACCCTAGGAGGTAGGTATTGTTATGATTTCTGTATAGAAGATTAGGAAAGATTGTTAGGATCTCTGTGTAGAAGATTAGGAGGCAAAGAAGTTAAGGGATTTGGGCAAGGTTATTCAGTTAGTGAGCGGAAAGGCCACAGTTTTAACCCAGGCAGTCCAGCTTCATTACCCTAATCTTTCCAACTGAGTGATGGGTGGGTAGGGAGAAGGAAGGCCAGTTTGATATCTGATACCTCCTGCCCCATTGATCACTTCTCCAGCACCAGCCTAAGGAGTAACTGGGAGGAAAACGGAATGTTTTCTTCCTTTCCTGTCATCCTTTCTCCCACAGCTGTCCCAGAAGAGCCATCCCTGGAAAGGTGCTCAAACCACAGTGCCCAGGCCTCTCTGCAGGGAAAATCTGTTTACAATGAACATGCTGGTAGCATGAAAGTGCCCAGAAGAGCAGCTGCTGCAGGAAACACTGTAGAAAAGGGGAGAAGGAGAAAGTGAAGCCAGTGGAAGATATAAAGATAGCCCCAGACTGAGTTAGAAAGCATGGGTTTAGATCTGGGCTCTACCACCATCTCTGTGATCATGGCCACCTGTCTTCCCTCCCCAGACCTCCAAGGTGGCTTGCAGACTCTTCTTGGAGCACACAACTGCTTGTCCCCCTCTGTGACCAACTCAACACTAGACCCTCAGACTGCCTCTCCTTTTGTGACCCAGCTACCACTTCCTACCAAACGATCTTGGACGATTCTTTGGGCAGCCAACACTCTTCTCCAAAAATACCTCTTCACTGAGCTGGCGTTGATTTGGTCAGTTTCTTGGTTGGTTCCCCGATCCTTTTGTTCCCTTTTACCCATCCCACATCAACTGAAACGCATGCCTGCGTTCAAACAGGCTCGCCCTTGTGGGAATCCAAACTTCCTGACAGATGCACCCTCCTTTCGTGCCTTGCTTAGTTTTCAGGTGATGAAAGTGGCCTTGGCATGGGTGGTTGTCATGGAGACACATCGCAGCTTCCCGCCTCATATGGGCCCTTGAGCTCTTCCCAGCAACCTCTCAGGGCTAGAAAAGGAAGAAAGGTCTGGCTTTGCCCTCTGTGTCTCCTTTTTTTGGGGGAAGGGATTCAGCTGAGAGTGCTTTGATGCTATTTAATCCAAGTTATTCCACTGGGGAGAGGGAAATGGGCTAGCAAAAAATCCAGGTGGTTTTTCTATTTGCCTTATTGTATTAGCTAATTATCTCAAGTGGCAATCAGAGAAAGAAGAAAAAAAAATGGAATCAGAGTAACATCCATGTTATTTATATTTTATCATCTTTGCCAAGCTCAGCAAAGGGATGCAGTTTTCTTTATTTCTCTGACCCTTCATCGAATGTCATCCTCTCACTACTGATCAAATCTCACTGCCTATTGATATCAACATCAAAAGTACCTCACCTTTTCATTCAAGGCTCTGAATAGACAGCTCATCAATAATATCTACCTGAACCTCTGCGAGTATACTTTCTGTAGGAGCCTGGACTCATCCAAATGTCTAGTAAAGTGTGTGTATATGTGTAATTTCTCCAGAACTCATCTCTAAGCATCTCAAAAGATTTTAAATAGTACCTTACATAATTCTAACCATTTTTACTAGAAGACCTCCTGCTACAGTGGGCAGATGGGGAAAACTGAAGTATAAACTATAAATGAAGGATGCTGTGTTCTTTTGTGGAATCCAATAAATTAAACAGGTTTAAATCTAGTAGGAAAAACAATGTAGGTTTCCTGCTGCTCTGTGGCCTTTCCAGCATGTTTGGAAGACAGGGCTAGCACAAAAATTCTGCCACAGCATTTACTTTATAGAGAGAAGAGTGTAATTAGCAGTGGATAAGGAACCTGCTAAACCCACGTTTTATTTTTGCTTCCTCCGTTACTGACTTGGGTAGGTCACTTAATATTTTTGACCTTTGTTTTTCTTTTGTTTTCTTTAAACACTGAGTTAAAATACCTACCTGCTTTCCTGGTGGTGGACCAAAGATGTGAAGAGACTTTGTACCCATAAGGCATGCTAAGTTTCATTAAAGCTATGACATATCTCATTTAGTCCTTGCACCCATCCTATGAAGTTAGCATTATTTTATGAGGCTCGGAGACATCAAACAAGTGCCCAAAGTCACACAGATAGCAAGCAGCAGTATCTGGACCAGGGTGTGCTTGTCAGTAGCCCACAGCTGTCTGTGGGAAGAAGGTTAAGTCAGTGCTGAGAAAGACCCAGGGGGAAGGTCATTTCAAGGTCATCCCAACAAACAGCCTGCTGTACCAGCTCTGGAATGATATGCTGCTCCAGTGACCAGAGCTGATAGGAGCCTTGTCGCTCATGCAGCAGATGGGGAAAGAGGAGAACAGGATAGAATGGGAGAGGAGAAACAGTGGAGGAGAAGGGGGAGTCATGTGAACGGCTGTGCTGGCCTGGGAGAGGGATGGGTAATGTGCCATGGTGAGGTCCTTTGAGCCAAGAGAAAATGTGTGTCTTTATCTTTGTCTGTATAATTTATGGTCCAGCTGGGCTCTTTCGTGAGGTTGGGGATGTTCTGCCAATGCCAGAAGAGTTACTCTTGGGGTGAGACACTGGATCCCCTGGGGCCCTGCCAGGAGCATAATGTCATTGTGGTTATTGGAGGGGAGTTCCCAACTGGGGTTGGCTGCTACAGCCCAGAAGATTTAGGGAGCACAACTCTATGGAGTTCCCAGAGCAACCAAATGACCTGACCTCATGTATGTTAGAACCATGGATTATATCATTTCCTTCCCCACTAGTCAGGATGACAGTAACATAGCAAGCTAGGTAGTTGTTATAATTGTGGATGAGATGTAACGTTTTTTCTGCAGGAGAGATCAATGTGCTGGGTACATCTGAGCTTTCTTGACTTTAGGAAATAGGCAAGAATAAAGTATTAATGCTTAATGCACATATGGTATGTATGGATTATTATAGTTCACCATTGTTCAGATGATTTCTTGGAGTTAATAATTTACTGAGATTAATGACGATCTTTGGAGTGTTGATTTAGCAGAAAACCTTGTTAACAAACTTTGTGCAGTTGTGTGTGCTTTGGCAGTTCCAATGTTTGCCAAAGTAACCAGCCTTAATGTGTTAAGAGTCTAGACTTTATGCCCAAATGTTATTATTTATCACTCTGCTCATCAATGGATTTCCTACTTTCACACCTACATCCATCCCCCAAAGATCTAAAGATCTATGCTCTAAAATGTATGTATGTGTTAATTCATTTCACCAACATCTACCAATTGCTGGCACCTAGTCTGTTGGGGAAAATAGGTATTTTTTACAGCTTTCTGGTGAGAAAACTGAGCTAAGTTGCTCTCAAGGGCACTGCTAGTACACAGCAACCCTCATTCCTCTACTGGGGTGGGGAAAAGTCCTACCTGCTATGACATGTGTTACTTTGGGTTTAGACACAGGATGCCTGCAAGACTTGCAGATATTATTATTCCCTAGTTCCACTGAGAGGCAAGACCATCTCAACTGATCTCTTCCTTGACATTTAATTAAATTGTAGTACAGAAGTGACATGACAGCATTTTGAGGACAAAGATAGAAATAGAAGATGTTTTGATGAACAGCAGTTGGAAATCTGCATCAAACTCTGCATGTAGATAATGGAACAACTTAAAGAAGGGAAGAGGAAGGAGGAAGCTAAACCTCCAGGAAGTTTAAAGGAGGACCGCCAGAGGGAAAGGGGAGGGATGTGCCCTCATTGGACAGGTGCTGGTAGTGACTATTTCTGGGTGCAGGAAGTAGGTAAGGCACATGCAGTTGCTCCACAGACCCCACACCTGCTCTGCAGGGGTGAAAACCCTAAGGTAGCCCTTCATTGCACTGGTCCCACCCTTACCTCTGGGGAGCTCAAAGTTTTTCTGAGTTTTTTGTCTTGTGAAAAAAGAAAATCCAAATTTCAATAGTCCTTAATCATATCATAGCACATGTAGAAAATGATAATATCTGTGGGGCACATTGAGGTTGCACACAGTGGCAGGCGACTGCCACCCCAAGGGCTAAGGGGAAGAAAAAAATCCATGTCTCGACACACCCATGGCTCATTCATGGCTCCCCTTCTGTGCTGTGGACAGTTGAGGTGAGCTCATTAATGAAAGCACTGGTGCTTTCCAGAAGGCATTTAACCTGTTCTACATGCAGGAAACAACGGCACTGGTGTCATCCTCATAAGACACAGTAATTTAAGTTGGCCATTAGGTACTAGGGGCATTATGGGCAGGAGTGGTGAGTGTGGGGTGGCAATTATATATCTAAGAGAGGTAGTACCTGCTTGTGCACTTAACTTTTTTCTTTTTTTTTTTTTTTTTTTTTTTTTTAGACAGTCTTACTCTGTCACCTAGGCTGGAGTAAAGCAACATGATTTCAGCTCACTGAAACCTCCACCTTCTGGGTTCAAGCAATTCTCATGCCTCAGCCTCCCAAGTAGCTGGGATTATAGGTGTGCGCCACCATGCCCAGCTCATTTTTGTATTTTGTAGAGATGCGGTTTCAGGCCGGGCACGGTGGCTCAAGCCTGTAATCCCAGCACTTTGGGAGGCTGAGGTGGGTGGACCACGAGGTCAGGAGATCGATACCATCCTGGCTAACATGGTGAAACTCTGTCTCTACTAAAAATACAAAAAACTAGCCGGGCGTGGTGGCGGGCACCTGTAGTCCCAGCTACTCTGGAGGCTGAGGCAGGAGAATGGTGTGAACCCGGGAGGCGGAGCTTGCAGTGAGCCAAGATCGCGCCACTGCACTCCAGTCTGGGCGACACAGCGAGACTCCGTCTCAAAAAAAACAAAAGAGATGTGGTTTCACCATGTTGGCCAGGCTGGTCTCGAACTCCTGACCTCAAGTGATCTGCCAGCGTTGGTCTCTCAAAGTGCCGGGTTTACAGGTGTGAGGCACCGCACCCGGCCACATTGAGTGTTCTAAGGGAAGCCAAGTCTTATTTTCTTCTGAGCCTCAGTTTCCCACTTGTGACTTTAAGCCAGAGGGCTCTGGATGGATGGTTCTTCCCTTTTCAAAGGGCACAAGTTGCAGAAGGCCTCCTGAAAGAACAGTGCAATACTGATTATGAAATGCTCCATTGGAAAAAGACTTTCCAGACAGAAACTAGAATGGTGGTTGCCAGGGCCTTGGAGGAGGGGAATGGGGAGCAGTTATTTAATGAGTGTGGAGTTTCAGTTTTGAAAGATGAAATGAGTTCCATGGCTGAATGGATGGTGGTGATGGTTGCACAACAATGTGAATGTTCTTAACACTGCTCAGCCACACATTTAAAAATGATTAAGATGGTCAGTTTTATGTTAGGCACATTTCACCGCAATTTAAAATTATTAAAAGGAGATTTTCCATGGAAGGATCTCACCCAGTCTAATTTTTACCATTTCAAAGTAGCTTCCTTCTTCCTTTTGTAGTGGGTTTTCCTAACCTTAAAAAAAAAAAAACTTAACTGTTGAATTGATCTTCCATACTAGAACTTTGGACACTTCTTACTTTTTCCTAGGGCTTGGTCTTGGAAAGGGACTTCTGCCAGATGCTAGTATCCCCCAGTCCTTGTGTAAATATCTTTTTTTCTTTCTTTCTTTTTTAATCTTTTTTTTTTTTGAGACAGAGTCTTACTCTATTGCCCAGGCTGGAGTGTGATGGTGTACTCTTGGCTCACTGCAACCTCCACCTCCCGGGTTCAAAACAATTCTCCCACCTCAGCCTCCTGAGTAGCTAGGATTACAGGTCCTCACTACCATGCCCGGCTAATTTTTGTAGTTTTAGTAGAGACGGGATTTTAGGATTTCGCCATGTTGGCAAGGCTGGTCTTGAACTCCTGACCTCAGGTGATCTACCCACCTCAGCCTCCCAAAGTGCTGGGATTACAGGCATGAGCCACCATGCCTGGCCTCGTGTAAGTATCTTCTGAGGGAAAACATATAGTGGCCCAGGGAGGCTTAGTCAGCTCCCTTCTCCTTAAGCCAGTTTGCAATGGTCAGAAGTCAGGCCACACTCTGGCCTGCGAGGTGACCTGCAGGATTGCTGGCCTCTCACCTGTGCCCAGGAACATCTTTGAGCTAGAGAAACAAGAGGCAGAATTCTTGCTTGGGGTTATGCTTTCAGGTTTATTAAAACGCACCCTTTCTACGGTGTGATTTTTTTTTTTTTTTTTTTTTTTTTTGAGACGGAGTCTCGCTCTGTCACCCAGGCTGGAGTGCAGTGGCCGGATCTCAGCTCACTGCAAGCTCCACCTCAGGGGTTTACGCCATTCTCCTGCCTCAGCCTCCCGAGTAGCTGGGACTACAGGCGCCCGCCACCTCGCCCGGCTAGTTTTTTGTATTTTTTTTTTAGTAGAGACGGGGTTTCACCGTGTTAGCCAGGATGGTCTCGACCTCCTGACCTCGTGATCCGCCCGTCTCGGCCTCCCAAAGTGCTGGGATTACAGGCTTGAGCCACCGCGCCCGGCCCGGTGTGATATTTTTAAGCCCAGCTTAATTTATAATAACAATCACAGAAGCTTCTTATTTTATAGCCAAGATGAATCTGTTTGTAACTCATTATATTCACAGAACCTTTATTGGACTAAGCATACTACTATGGTTCATGAATTCTGTTGTTATTATCAGCATTGTTATTCATACCTTTATCCAAGCTTCATTATTTTTTTATCTAGTTGCCTTTTTCCTTACTTTTTAGTAATGTGTTACAGGCTTTATTTTTATTTATAATCATAAATTCCCTAACAGCAGGAAATACTTTTTCTGAACGTTGTGGGGAGGAAGAATAGTAAGAGATAGAGTTGGCCTAGGTGGTCTCCTTCAAGCCAGATTGATGCCAGAAGAAGATCCATGATGGACTGGTTCATTCATGTCACCCCCTGCCTCACTTGATGCCAGTGCTTAGGCCATAAAGATCCATTTTAAATGGTTAAAAATGGGGCAATGGTGTCACCCAAAAGCATGTTGGAATCCCATTTTGACTAAGTCAATAGCCTGTATGAGTTTGGTAAAGTTGCTATCTACATCTTATTTTCCTCATTAAGATAATAGCACCGTCTTGCATATGAAATCTATGTAGTTTACATTTATATAACTGTCATTCAGTAAACACTCAACACATGTTAACTATTGTTGTTTTATCTTCCTCAGGGAATTTATAATCTAGAGAAAGAATTCAACCCTAAAATACCCAGAACTATGCTGTAAAGGGACAGGGTAAGGGCCATGATGAGGAAGAAATGGAATGTGAGGACCAGCCCAGACAGGGTAGTAGGGCTGGGGCCAAGTGGCTACCTCCCAGGCAACAGAGACCACATCAGCCCAGGCCTAGAATTAGAAGGTATGCATGTGCTGACCAAGAAGAATCAGGCCAAAGCTCTGGTCCATGCAGGAAGGAAGGATATGAGCCTGGAAATACTGGTTGGGGCCATTCTGGGAAGGGCTTGAATGCCATTGTAAGGGATTGAGATGTTACTATATATTAACAATTCTAAGACACATTTTTCCCTCACAATCTAACATCTCTGAAATTGAATGCTTCTTACAATCAATGTATTGTCATAGCTAATTGCCAGCCTTTTTTTCTTTCTTAGTAGTACATAAAATTATAGTGTACCGTACAATTGGTGCCTTAGATTAGATAAAATATGGTGTGTTAAAAGCTGCAAGACCCAAGGGTTGGAGAAAACTTCATGTTGCTATTGTTTCTGTGCCATTCTAGTAACTTGTTCAGTGTTAGTAAGTAAATGCCCAATTATCCTCAGATATAATTCAGTTCTGATAGAGGACATGAGACTCCCCAACTCTTAGCAGTCATTCAGGGGTAGGGCCTGGATAGTGGTCAGTCCTAACACTCATGCCCCCTCCAAGACTGGCTCTATCTGTGCATAACTGCTATGGGTTCTGCAGGATGAGTTAAGAACCTAGGAAGAGACCAGGTGTGGTGGCTCATGCCTGTAATCATAGCACTTTGGGAGGCTAAGGCAGGCAGATCACCTGAGGGTATGAATTCGAGACCAGCCTGGCCAACATGGTGAAACCCCGTCTCTAATAAAAATACAAAAATACAAAAAAATACAAAATTTAGCGAGGTGTGGTGGTCTGTAATCCCAGCTACTCAGGAGGCTGAGGCGCAAGAATCTCTTGAACCTGGGAGGCAGAGGTTGCAGTGAGCTGAGATTGCATCACTGCACTCTAGCCTGGGCATGAGTCTCTGTCTCAAAAGAAAAAAAAAAGAAGAACCTAGGCAGAAAACTGGACTTGCAGGATGGGTAATGCTTCAGAGAGCGGCCCTTTATTGTTTCCAATTTCCCAGTTCTTTTGTGGTCTTTCCCATCTCTTTTATGTCCTCTCCTTCTCCATTATTTCCCTCTTTTCTGCTTCTCTCCATTGAGTAAAGCTGTCCTTGGGGTACACTAAATCCATGGCTCACTCTTCAGTAGGGACAAGGACACGAAGGTAGAAGGTGACAGAGGATCTGGAGATTCCACTAACTGATGCTCAGAAGTATCTGAGGTCATTTACATCCGGGTGCCACAGAAGCCTCGCCCCTCCTTGGTGGACCAGGGTTGGTTGCCTAGCAACAGTGCCCTCTGCTCTTTTCACACATCCTCTTCAGCATCTTCTGTATCTTGTTTTCTTTCAGACCAGTCCATGAGGTTGAGTTTTATCCAGTTTTAAACTTTAATAAGCAATATAATGAAGAGGGGTGAGAAGAGTGTTTGGTACAATTTTCCTTAGACCCTCAACCCTTTAACTCCAACCAGGACACTAAGGATGTAGGTGGAGTCTGATCCCCTGAGTCTCTGTCTCAGCTGCCACAGACTCCCTCAGGAACTGGTCAAAAGCAAAGGTTGTGAAGTTGTGAATGAGACCTAGAGAATGTGAAAAAAAAAAAAAAATGAGATCTGTTGGGCCCATAATTCTACAATATACCTATTTCCCTGCTATGGCTAGCTAGGTAGGGAAGCGGAGTGAATATTTTCAGTCTGGATCTATATTGTCTTACATACTGCGTGTGTAGATTACAGTGTCTTTGGCTAAAAATATCTTCATTATTAGGTTCAGCTTCTGTGCTAGGTCCTTTTAGATAAGAACCATTAGAGGCCTTTTTATAAAGAAACTTCCAGTCAAAATCAAATATTCTATAATCTAATCATAATAAGTCCTGAATGCAGGCATGCTACGTCACTTGTCACCTAAACTAAGTGTGGGGGCCCCTGAGTATTCCATCCTAACCTAAAAAGATGGAAAATTCAGGCCTAAACATTTACAATTATTGTATCCAGGACGGGGCAAGGAGAGAGAGAGAGCAGGGGGAGAGAGGTTATATTAAGGTTTATTCATTTATTTGCATAGGAGAAAATGCATTCATAATTGCTACTTTTCACAAAATGGAACACTCTTTTCCCTTTTTATTGATGCCTTGCATATGGCAGGTACACAATAAATACCTTGGAAAGGAGAAATGGAAGGAATCGCTAGTTCAATGATTTTATTAAAACAAATCTTTTCATGTGATAAAATTTGGAAAACTGCTCTGCAGAACATGTGACTGAGAACTGGTGTTAAATTTAAGTTGCAAGATTTATTTCCAGAGATAAACTTTCATGTCGTCTTTACTGGCCTGGTGTGGTAAGAAACATTAGAAGGGAGATGAGGCAGTATAGGCCAAGTCACATCTCTGGCATAGGTGTCGTTACTTACAAAATGAGAGGTGGGTAGAAAAATCTCTAACATTTAGGCTAGCTCAAAGGTTCTGTGATTTCAGATGATAATCATTATGTTTTGCCGAGTCTCAGTTTGTGTGGTCTGTAAAATGGCGAGAATGCCACTTGCCCTGTAATTTACTAGCTGAATCATCACCTGAGCCAGAAGAGGCCTTGTGGGGGCCTTCTCTTTCCCAGGCTCCCGGCCATTCTGGAAGAAGCTGCGTCTCATCTTGGATGGATCCATGGGCTTCCATTCCTCCTCTTCAGTCATCACAGTTCCCTGAAAGGAACTGTCATAGAAAACAGTGCTAAGTGGTCTGTGTCATCTTGCCAGCAGTGAGATGAGCCATCCTTCCTCCATAACTTTAGGATACTGCTGCAGCCCAGAAATTTGTCTTCCTGGAGAAGAAAAGAACCACTTTCCTGTCCAGAGGATGGGTGCCCGATGAGGGAAGTGGGTGGTTGGGGTTGTCAGTTTCCACAGTTACTATTTGAGGGCAGGTCCTGTCTTTTATTCAGTGCTGCATGCCCACAGACCACCGTCTACCTCCTGATATTTATAATGTGGTCACTAAGTAATTATTTATTGAATGTTGAGCATTGTGACTCTTTTACAAGACATTCCAGGCTAGATTAGAAGATATCTGACTCTCTATAGAACATCCTCATATGATTTGAAGGGTGAAAATGTTAATCACTGTGTAAATATCTGAGTAATTACTGCACTGGCAGCATTTTTGAGGCAATTTGTCCTGAAAGCATGGAGCAACTCATTTTTACTGACATCACATTACATCTAGACTTAATAGTTGGCTGGCTTTGACAACATCAGAGGTATTCTTTTTTGTGTGCCGTTTTTCATAAATGCAAGATTGACATTTGCCTTTCATCAGTGGATTTCAAAACATCTTGGAGTCATAGGTTTGGGGGGGCTCACTGACCCACTGAAGTGTCATTTACACATTTAGAGGCCGAGAGGAATTTGAGTCTGTTCATGGCTCCTGTGCCGGTGGCAGAACTAGTGTGGACCCAGTTCTCCTGACTCCTGATCCAGTGCTTTTTACAAAACACACAATAGCCTTCCATCCTGTAGTCCTTTCAGAAATTGGAAATTTTAAGAGCACACCCTCAGCACAGTATGCATCTAAGAATATGAGTTTCGTAGAGGATGAAAGTCATAGTGAATTTCAGAGAGGACCCTGCCCAAGTTGAGAGTGAGTATATAACAGCGTTCTACAGTGTAGATATGAGAGTGTGACAGCAACTGCCTTTCCCACCACAAGAGAAGATGAACTGAAATTGCTCCAGGAAAAACTTAGAGCAGACAGTCAGCAGAACTTCCTTGTTCTTCTGTAACTGGGCTGGGCAAAGGCAAATCCCATCAATCTGTGACTCACTCAGCTACTGGGAGTGGCTTTCTGTTTTCTCCAAAAGTTCAAGAAAAGGCTCTTTAGTGAGCAAGGCACATTTTACCCAGCCTAGAAATATGTTACAAGGAGAGCCTCATACCCCCTTAAGCTCATTATGCCCTGCTCTTTTTTTGAACATCGTCTGGTTGTGTCATTTTGGATAAAGCCAAGCCTGCCAAAACTACTGAAGCTACCTTGGCTGTGTTTTCTCAGCAATAGGAAGAGAATGCTCCAACATTTAACATCTAGGTTGTAAACATTGTTTCTCAGAAATCGGCTTAACTTTCTGTAAGTGGGATGCAGTTGACTACAAATTCCAGGAGGGTTTTATTGGTGGCATTTATATGAAAGACAATAAAGCACAGCCCTCTCCATATGACTTCCCATTTCTACACCTGTGTTGAGCAAGTATGAATGTGCACAACACAGGTATATGTGTGCTGCTTTAGACATGTATTTCTGTGCATGCATCTGAGTATTCATGTGCACAATTTTATGTGCTTCCACAGCCACGGGGCATGTGTGAATATGGGAAGTGTATATGAACATGCACGTGCATGTGACCATTGCCAGTTTTTATTTGCACATCACCCACAGCTGCACACATGCACAGGTATCTATAGCACATTTGCAAGTGTCCATTCTATTTTTGCTCATGCCACTTTCCCTGCCTTTATGGGGGAGAAATTGTTGAATGTTGGCAATGCAATAAAGAGAAACTGATTTCAATGGAATGTTCCTTTGCCCTGCAGACACATTGCCACCGCTTTTATGCAGCACATTACACTGTGGTGAAATTTAGTTAATTTTATGGTTTGTTATTACAACAGCAGAGTGGATTGAGAGAGGCAGCTTTTGTTGGCTCCAAGTTCCAGATTTCCTGGGTGTGATGGGAGTGAACAGAGCAGGAAGCTAGAAGTGGTAGGAAACAAAGTCCACGCAGAAGCAGAGTGACTGTTTCAAGTGGCTTTTAACTACAAGAGTTAGTTAATTAGTCAGCAGAGGCTTGGCTGCTACCCTCATGGAGTGGATAATTTGGTCAAGGGCATTAGAGGAACATTCACAGAACAATGAGAAAGCAACCAGTTGCTCAAGTGTTTTTGCTGAGAAGTAAGATGTTTTGGTGAAGAGAGCTTTGCAGCCTGAATGTTCTGTGTTCAAATCCCAGCTTTGCTAGTGATTCGCTCCTTTGTCTCTGACCTTAGCTTCTTCGTGTATAGAGTGGCGGGTAGTGGTGGCCACCCTCTGAAGTTCTGGAACCAAGCACCTAGCACATAGTAGATGCTCTGTAAGTGCTCCTTCCTCATCTCCCTTGTTACGTAGGAAAACTCTTCTGTTCTGCAATATCTGTAGAGGAGAGAGAAAGGCAAAGCAGGTGGGGTTTTGAGATCAGGCTAAGTACCAAGTGGGAAGAGGTTATGGATGCACATAATAGTACCCATAATTTCTGAAACCCCATATCAGGATATACAATGTGAACACTTTGGAAGGACTACTCTGGAAAAACCAGGACAAAGATGTGTGTTGCCTGGATCAGATGCTCAGCACCTTGACTCAGGATGTGACTAAAACCCATTAGCTCATTAGGAGTTAAGCCATCAGTCACTGAATGAAGCAAAGCTATTAACATTCTTATTTATACTACTAATGAAGCTAATTAAATCTTAAATCCAGAAACAGAGTTGGTGTGGACTAGAATACTTAGAGAGCAGAAGCTGTTTCCCAAAGAACATGGCTTTCCTTGTTATTCTTCTCAGCTGGGGCCTTGAATCTTGCCATACATGGTAGGGCAAGCAGATGACAGAGAATATGTCAGCTCTGCTATCATTCCTCTAAGTTCTGGCAACTTCTTTCTCAGACTGGGAGGCTGTTCATCTCTCTACTGATGGTTCCTTCATTCTCAGCATACAGTAGCCCAGCAACTCTGGTGGTCTTGCCAAATGGCACGTGCTGGTTGGGGGAGACCACCAGCAGGCACCCACTTCCCTCCTAGAATTGGAAAAAAGTCTTGAGACAAGGTGGCAACACAGAGGACAGACCTGCAGATCCAGGCATATGAGTCAGCTTTAGTTCTTCATTGAGTCAGTCTCTCATCTTTGGTAATGTGTTCTCTGGAAGTCTCCTTGACTTTTCCTGTCTTCGAAGACCTCTAGGAGCATGGAGATGCCATGAACTCATACTCACTGATGGCTTGAATAAGAACAAACAATGATATCTTTGTTTCCTGAGTAGAAACTCATTATTTCATGGATAATGTTAGAACTCATCCATTTAATATAGGATGACCTTGAGCTTTAAAGCTGAAAAGGGGGGGGGGGGGGGTTCTGTTTTGGCCCAGGGAGCCCCAGAATGAAAATTCTTGAAAATTAGCAAACAAGGCTGACTCATTGAAGGAGAATGAACTCTTGTGATTTGGGGGAGTGGGAAGAGGAGGTAGGGCTTGGGAACAAACAACCTCTGACAGAGAACACAGGCTTCTGAGTCATATCATTATAGAATAGTTAGATTTTAGCAGCCATTAAACCATACCCCTTATTACAGAAAAGGGACACTGTTTATTTAGTGTCCTCCCTCCAGAATCAAAATGTTCATATTGTTCATCATCCCTAGAATCCTAACTTCTGATATAGCTCATGAGCCCTATGACGGTTGCTGTACGAAACTGTTCGGCTATGAAGACTACGCTTAGAGAATAAAGTGTT
The DNA here is from genome assembly GCF_007565055.1 of Rhinopithecus roxellana. Lineage (NCBI taxonomy): Eukaryota > Metazoa > Chordata > Mammalia > Primates > Cercopithecidae > Rhinopithecus > Rhinopithecus roxellana. Next base: position 60,943,343 of record NC_044554.1, read on the forward strand.
GGGAGTCACTAAACAATAGATTTGAGTGAAATACAAACAATATATTTTGTACAAAGGTGATAAATGGTCAAAAGATTAAGGAACAACAAGTTTGACTTCACAATACAGTTATGCCAAATATAAATTTTTAAAAAATTATTTGAAAGCAGTCAGGATTTTCACAGAGCTTAGAGTCATCATCCAAATATTAACCTGTCAATGTAGATAGGCTGACATTCTCAGTAATTGAAAGAACAGCAAAAGCAACTTACAGTCCTGCATTTTGAATGAAAGTGTTTGATCATCTTCTGGTTAGACCCTGGGGAGAGTCTTCTGTTATGGTGTCATTCAATGCCAATGTTCTGGGCACTGGGTGGTGAGGTGCCTGAGGGCAGGTTGGTAGAAATATAAGGAAAAACGTTTCATCGCTAGTCCAACTATTATCCACAAGAATGGGAGAAGGGCTTTAGAGGCCACCATTCTCCCTCGTTGTTTAACCCATGAAGTTCAGTCCTGATTCTGGCCCAGATATCATATGCCGGCCCTGAATTGTGACTTCCTCATTGTTTGCAATCACCACAGAATCTGCAGTGTCTCTTTCTAGAGTAAGAAAAACGTCTCAGCTGGGCACCTGTAAGCCGGGCACCTGTAATCCCAGCGCTTTGGGAGGCTGAGGAGGGAAGTTCTCTTAAGGCCAGGAGTTTGAGACCAGCCTGGGCAACATAGTGAGATACCATCTCTACAAAAAATAAAAAATTAACTGGGTGTAGTGGTGCATGCCTGTGGTCCCAGCTACTTGGGAGGCTGAGGCAGGAGGATCATGTGAGCCTGGGAGGTTGAGGCTGCAGTGAACTGTGACTGGGCCACTGCACTCCAGCCTGGGAAACAAAGTGAGACCCTGTTTCAAAAAAAAAAAAAAAAAAAAAAGAAAGAAAGAAAGAAAGAAGGAAAGAAAGAGAGAAAGGAAAAGAGAAAAGAAAAGAAATCTGAAATCTTATAAAGCAGCAGGAGAGACCTCTGTTTGAACATAATCATGAGACTTCGCTGTGCAAAAACATGACTATTTCCCCCTCCCTATAACTTCTGTATTTTACAATGGGCTACAGAGTTCCATTAAGGAGATTACATATAGTGTAAAACAAAGAAGTTACAGATGTTATAAAATCATCACAATTGTTAAACACATTTAATAAGCATAACAACAGCAGCTATATATGTGTACAAAACACTGCTTTATTCAAAGGACGTTATAGACAGGGAGAATTAGGTCTTCCAGGACCCTGGAGAAGAAGGTAAGTTCTCCCTGTGTAGAAAGAAGAGAAAAAAATCAGCAGGGCCAGTGGTTGGAATGACTCCCTCCTGCTCAAAGCGTTGCTGGCAGTGTTTATAAGACAAGGCCCGTGACAAAGCTTTGGAAGTGTCTTATCCCCACAGGACCCTTGGGAAGTGGGGCCTGGAGCTGATTTTCCTCACAGAAGGGGAACGATGTCTCTTTCTCAGGGCTGTCTCCTGGGATGCCCCAAACCTTAACTCTCATCTTTTGGCAGTCCTGCCCTCTGGTAGAAACACCCCTCCAAACCCAGACACCTCCTGGATTGCACCCCACAGTGGCTGCGTTCCTCCAGCAGCTGAGAAGTGGGCACAATTAAGAGCACCATTGCAGCTCCCAGTGGGACTGTCAGCAGCAGCAGGCACCTGGGAGGAGGCCCAGGTGCCTCCCGTCGCACTTCCCCTGGCGCTGGCCCTGGCCTAGGTTACTCATGGTTGCTTGGTGCTAGTTACTACCTTCCCACCTCCCCACCTCCCTCTTTCTCCTCCTGGCTGAAGATTCATGGGAGCTCCAGCTCAGAGCTGGGAGCAGGTGTGGCATGGCGGGGAGCTGGGAGAGCCCATTATTACTCTGCACACATGTCCCAAATTGTCACTGGGTGGCAATTCCTCAACAAGCCCCAGTTCCAGAGACCCCTTCTCACAAACCCCCCACTTACCATGCCCAGGGATGGCCGCTGCAGGGCAACAAGTTGATGGGGAGGAATCAGAGAGCTGCTATCTCAGTTTCCGACCACAGCATCGGAAACCAGGAATGTCCTTTTGAGTACATCTCATCCAATGACTTTTAAATTGCGGGGTGAGACCCATTAATGTGTCATGAAAGCAGTTTAGTGGGTTGTAAACAGCAGTTTATTTTAGAGTGAGTGAGAGAGAACAAGAAAGAGAGAGAAGGGAAAATATCAGAGTTCATGTCATAGATAAGTGGAATTTTACTTCTGTTGTCTATAAACATGGATTTCCTGTCCTTTTTTTTTTTTTTTTTGGAGACAGGGTCTTACTCTGTCACTCATGCTACAGTGCAGTGGCATGATCATGGCTCACTGCAGCCTCCAGCTCCTGGGCTTAAGCGATCCTTCTACTGTAGACTTCTGAGTAGCTTGGACTACAGGCCCTCGCCATCACACCTGGCTACTTTTTGTATTTTTTTTTTTTTTAGGAAGTGGAGTCTCACTATGTTGACAGGCTGGTCTTGAACTTCTGGCCTCAAGCAGTCCTCCTGCCTTGGCCTCCCAAAATGCTGAGATTACAGGCATGAGCCACCACACCCAGCCCACAGAATAATACTGGAATAAATTATTCCCGTGAGGAATTTAGGAATCCCAGTCCCTCAGATAAGATTTTGGCCAACTTCCCATAGATGATTCCTGCCCTTCCCACTGGCTTCCCTAGCTCACACCCTCTCAGCCAGCTGGGACAAGGCTCAAGTTAAACAAGACCTGGTAAAGATGTTCTTGCTTGCAAACATAGCCGTGAAGACCAGTAGTCAAAAAAGGACAGTAGGGGAGAAGAAACGTACTGATTTCAGGGTGGACAGGCCCCAGAAACACTATAGGAAAAGCCTGTGACCCTGGTAGTGCACTGCCCAAAATTTCAACTGAAACAATGTCCATTCCCTGGCCTAAATGTCTCAGGCTTCTTTCCACACTCAAAGTGGGCACCATGGGTTCCTTCCACTCCCTTTACAGGTACGAGAAGGCAGAGGAAAGAGGCAGAATTCCAGATGGCTTCAGAATGTTCCCTTAGCGAACAATGACTTTATTGTTAATGAAATGTGGGTGTTTGAAGGGAATTTAGAAGTCGTGTATTCAGAGTCTGCATTTTACACTGATGATATACACATTGTCCATGAAAGTTCAGTGCCTTGCCAAAGGTTGCCCAGATGCCTGTAGCTCAGCAGGGTCTAGGACCCAGATCTCAACACTCAAGAGCCCCTTCCACTTTCTCACGGATGCATAAATGTCTCTAGCCACAGCAGTGGCTGTAGAATGGGGAGGATGGGAGCAAGAGTCCCCATCCTATAGAACCCTCCCTGTACCTCACAGGGCACACTAGTTCTGCCCATCACCTCTTTCAACCATGGTGCTTGGGACATGTGAGACAGAGAGCTGGTGCTTTGGGATCCCTGGAAAGGTGGCCTGGAAGGAAAGCCCGAGAGCAATAGCCACCATTATAATTATTATGAGAAAAATACTGTACACTTGAGGTTATTATTAGATGCAACGGCTGAGTGAGCTGTTCACTTGGACCTAATAGAAAATTGCTCCTGACCACTCCCCATAACCACAGGATCTGGAGGAAAGCGATTGAGAGAGATGCTGTCACCTTCCCTGGGAAGTGACATGGGCAAGACTCAGACCTGATGCCCCAGGTCCCTGAGCAGCAGACCCGTGTGTCTTGCTCCTTCCTGGGCCGGTGGCTATGAGTGGGAAGAGTGGGTAGAGGTTGCAGAACAGGCTGCAGGCCCTGATTACCCTTAGTAGAGGCAAACTCTCTGTCCTTGGCAAAGGTGAGGCTGTGTGCAGCAGTGTTTCAGCCCCTCTGCCAGCCCCAGCTGGCAAGGTTCAGGGGCCAAGGCAGAGAGAGGTTCCCATATCCATCTTCCTCCCGCTCTCAGCTGAGCCCATTAGGAATGTATCGCTGCCTCCTGATTGCTCTTCTGTGCTATTAATTTGTGGTTGTATTAATTCCTGCTGTTATTATACAGCTAGGTGATGCAGAACAAAGCTGCTCATTAACATGGCCGAAGAGTTGTTGCTACTGCCAGGGTTGAGCGGCCCCTCCCTGCTGTCCCATCCCACCCTCACTCTCGGAATAGTCTTGACATGAATGGAGCCCTGAATCTTGAAAAATGACTGGCAGGCTTGGAAGTCAAAGGTGACCAGGGAGGTTACAGTAAAAGGAGTAACTTTGCTTTGTTACTGCCCTTGGTCGGCCTTCTTTATTTAGAAAAACATATTTATTCTGCTCGTAAGCAGCACCTATAACCCCTTATGACAGGTGTTGCTTTTGTGATAAGTAGGGATACATGGTACACATTCACCAGGTAACTGCCAGGGTCAGTGGTATTGTCTGTGACCTTGGACATGTCCATCCTTGTGAGTCCAGTAGATTCAAGATCAAACCCATACTGCAGCTGGGGCACTCAGCCATTGACCAGCCATGTCATTTTCCTAAGAGTTCCCATTTGGGCCACTTCCCTCCTACAACCAGATGCAGGCACAGTTGGGGGTTGGGAAGGATCCCCAGTACAATGCCCTGGCTTGGCCAATTTCTTTACGTTTTCACATTTTAAAGTGTGCTGTAAAGAAGTACTCGGGAATCCTACAGGACAGAAGACGAGTTTTATTTTTAATGCTTGAGGACCTTTTCCACCCTATCTCTGTTTCTGTCCCTTCTGGATCACTCACTGGTGATCAGGTTATATTTCACTCTGAGTGATTCTGATGGTTACTCTGCCACTGTGAGCAACCGATTAAGTCACTGCTGGTATCCCGGAGGTCTCCTGATGTAAGGTGGCCAGCACTGCGAGGGACCCTCCCTCCAGCTCCAGCTTCTTCCCACCATGTCCCTACTCAGCTTCAGCCAAACTGAGCACCTCACTGCCACCACACAATCCAGGTCCTTCCCACCTCTGTGGCTCTGCACAGGCTGTGCCTTAAACTAGTCTGTTCCCTCTCTGTTCCATCTTCAGAATGCCCACTCATTCCCTAGAAACCAGCCCAGGGAAATCTGCCCTGTGCTCCTCCCTTTGCCTCCTGCATGTCCATAGCACCTTCTGGTTTCAGCCAGCTCTCAACACACAATGGAGAGCATGCTTCTAAAGAGTTAAGGTCTCTCAGACGTGGTATGTGGTGCCCAGGACAGCACCTGGCTTCCTCTAAGCTCAAAAAATACCTGTTACTAAATGATAGAATCCTCCCTATTTTGTAACCAGAAAATCTTAATCACGGGGCTCAGAATGACCAGGCCTAGGTCAGCAGATAAAGATTCAGTGGCAGCAGGACTAGAACTCAGGATCCTTCATTTCTTTGTGGGCCCCCACGAGTCGTCAGTATCACCAGATTTCCCGAGGGCCTCCGGAGACTAGGAGTCAACCTGTTTGTTTCCTCTTTGTTCTTATATCCCTTCAGAATGACTGGCGCAAAGGACTTATGAGTTATTATTTTGATAATTTAAAGAAATCCAAAGGAGCTGGAGGCCCATGATGCAGATGAGGAAAAGCAGCTGGAACTGGCTGCCGGCTCTCAGGCAGTGCAGCCACAATTAAGGCTGGTGCTTAATCAATTCTCCCTGGTTTCTGCACAGGCAGTGTGTGACAACCGCTGGACCCCTGGGGCCCCGGCAGGCACAGGGCTGAGCACCCTTGGGCAGAGTCCTGGGGGGCACAAAGAGGAGGCACCCACTCTCTTCCTGTAAAAAGGGGGAAACACACATATAAAGATATAAAAATTCCTTCCAAGAGCCAGAGACAGGGAGAGGGCGAGCATTCCCAAAGATGACAGGGAGACCCCAGAGCAGTCTGGGGTGAGTGCTAGAAGGGTAAGGCTGGAGCTGGAATCAAGAGACAGATTGCACCTACAGGAAGGTGTGCAGTGGGGGCATTTGGACTTTTCCTAGAGATTTCTTTTATGGGCTGACACAAAGGTGTCCTTTGGGTAGCAGTTCCCAAACTTGGGGGTGCATCCACATCACCTGGAGTGCTCCTTGAAGCACAGATGGTTGAGCTCCACCCCCAGACATTCTGATCCAGTAGGTCTGGAGGGAGTCCGAGAATCTGCATTTTGAAAAAGTGATGTCGATGTGCCGGAACCACGGTTTGAGAACCACAGCCTCAGAGCAAGCAAACCCAGCTTCCCCAGGAACCCAGACCTTGTGAACGTGAGGCCAGATGGGGCATCCTTGGTGGCTGAGCCTTGAGAAGATTCCCCCTCCTCATCTTCAGTGGTCTCTCCCTCTTAGAGTTGCCATGAGCAGGACAGGAAATCACGCTTGCAGAGCACCTGTGGTACCTGGCAGAGGGAGTGATCAGTAGAGTACTGGGGACTCCTGGAGTGTGCACAGGTCTTTCTGATCCCACCTGGTTTGCCAGGGCCTGGAAATCCTGCAGGGCAACTCCTGGGCAGAGACCAAGGCCATGCTCTCCTGCTCTGCTTTCCAGTTTTGCCACCATGACGTCCTCTCTAAGGAGTGATTACCCTTTATTTCTCCAAGGTGAGGAATCTGTTGAACCTCATGGCCCTGGTCATAATTGCTCCCAGAGTCAACAGTCCAGGCCCTCTGATTCTTGCATCTGATTCTGCTGGAATAGAGGTGGTAGAGGTGTGGGGCAGGGGCAGGAGGCCCCCCTGCTCCTGTTAGCCCCAGGCATCTTGCACAGAATGCCCTTTTTGTCCAGCCCTCCTCCAAGCCCATGTGCCTCAGTGATGTCACAGTGGAGACTTGGTAGGAGGAAGACCGTGGGGTGGGGGAGGGTGACACAGGCCGAGAAGATCAGAAATGCAGCTGAGAAGGTGGCTCAAAATAGCTCATGGAGAACAGGCTTCTGCTTGACAGGCTGACGAGGATGTGCCTGGAGCCAACACTCCTCTTTGAATGCTCTGTCTCCTTCTAATTATGGATCTGTCAGGAGGAAGAGAAGCCAGTGCCCGCCTGACCCAGTGACCCCTTCCCTTAACGTGGAAACAGGGAGGCAATGCTCAGTCCCCATTAACAGGGTCAGATGCCTAAAGGAAAATGGGCTGCCAGAGTGGAACTGGGAAGACAGTTCAAAGGCAGTGCATCTGTCCATCCGGCCACTCTTTCCATGGGGACCAGAAGTTCTCTTTGCACCCTGCCACTGGTTTCCTTCTAGATGTGCAGAGGAGCTCACCTGTGTCCCCACACAGGGCGACTCTCCCTGTTCTCAAGGACCAATGGGAAGGACTGGAACCTTCTCCTCATCCAGCGATGGGGGAGGAGGCTGGTGGAGGGAGGACTTGCTGAAAATCTCTCTGCCACTGAGACTGGCTTCATGTCCCTTCTTCATACACGGGGCACAATGGACCATGTGCTCTGCTCTGTTTTAGAGATTTGTTAACTCACATATGAAGAATTTTATGAAAGGATTTCAACTTGATATACTTTGATGAATAAATCATACAGGATCCGGATGCGACCTTCCTCACACAGTATTCACCTCTGTGTTCAAGGACCCAGGGCATAGCAGAACCTTGATGCATATTTTGCATGGGGTGTTATAAGGGTGACAAATGAAATTCACTCAGAGAGGACCTAGCTTCCAGGCAGACAAGTTATATATGGATCTTATTCTGGAGGAAGAACCTGCCGCTTCAGAAGGTTTGGGGGTAGGGGTGAGAATGGGAGACTCCATATGTTATATAATTTTGTAACAAGCAATTATGACCTTCCCTGAACCTTCAAATTAAAGTTTATCTTTAAAAATCTATGTATTTAATCTTAATTTTCACAAGTAACCTATTTCTCAGTACTTCTGACCCTTAGATGGCAGCCTCCCCTGGAAATGTCAAATTATGGGATGCTCTGGGCATGAGCAGACCCAAGGGACCATCTTTGGATGGTGGACTCAGAGCCTGGGGTTACAAAGCTGCCCACCTTCCCTCCCTCCCTCCGCCTCCCCCCTCTTTTTTGGCTTCCTTTTCTCCCTTTTTCCTTTCTTCCTTTCCCGTCTCTCACTCTCTCCTTCTTTTCCTTCTCACATTTCTTTCTCACTCCTTTCTTCCTACCCTCCCTCCTTTCTTCTCTCCCTCCCTCTTTTCCTCCTTCCTCTCTTCTCTCTTTTTCTTCCTTCCCTCCCTCCTTCCCTTCCTTCCTTTCTCACTCTGTTTCTCCTTTCCTCCTTCCCCCCTTTCCTCCTTCCCTCCTTTCCTCCTTCTTTCTCTCCCTTTCTTTCCTCCCTTCCTCCCTCCTTCTTTCCCCATTCTCTTCCTGCCACAACACTTAACTGAGTACCAGCTCTGAGCCAGGCACGGGGCACAGACACTGTGAGGAGTGAGACAGACATGACTCCTGCCTTCAGAGAGGTTCTAGTTTCTATTGGGGGAAACACACACTAAATAAACAGCTATAACTTCAGGTTGTGTTATTGAAAAAAAAAAAGATAACACTGGGTAAGGGCACAGAGATGTGTTAGAGGAATGGGAACCATCGGCACTGGGAGTCAGGGAAGGCCTCTCTGAGATGCCATGGGAGTGCGAGGCCTGCGGGAAGTGAGGGGGCAGCCTTGCAAGGTTCTCCGGGAGAGCATGTGAGTGGGCAGAACAGCCCTGACGCAGGGGCTGGCAGAGGAGGCACAGTGAGAAGGCAAAGGTGGGGGTGGGCAGGAAATGAGCAGAGGCAAGAGGAGGATAGAGAGAGGGCCAGACCATGCAGGCCACGGGAGCACCAAGGGTCACCATTCAAGGGCATCAGGGCATCTGATTCCACATGGATTCTACCAAAACCCAGGAACAATAGGATGGTGTGTATGTGTGTGTTCATTTATTTATGTACGTAAAGAGATTTGTTGTAAAGAATTGGCTCACAGGATTATGGAGACTGGGAAGTTCCCTGATTTGGAGTTGGCAAGGTGAGAAGCCAGGGACGTCAATGGTGTGAGTTCCAGCCTGAGTCCAAGTTCAAGGCAGAAGAAGACCAACGTCCCTACTGGAAGACAGGCAGGCAGAGTTAGAGAATTCTCCCTTCCTCTACCTTTTTATTCTATTCGGGCCCTCAGTGGATTGGTAGAGGCCCACCTTCACTGGGAAGGCAGTCTGCTGCACTCCTCCAGCCACTCAAATGTGCATCTCATCTGAAAGACCTTCACAGGTGCACTCAGAATAACATTTAGCCAGCTATCTGGGCACCCTGCGGCCCAGTCAGGTTGACACATAGGATTAAGGATCACACAAGGTCTGTACAGCGGGTAGGAAGGGCTACTGTGTCCTGGCTGTCAGCTGTGTTGGAATCCACTGCCTGGTGAGCCAGGGGCCCTGCAAGGTCCATGCCCACCCTCCCCTTTACATGGTTCCCTGTAGTGCCGAGAATGACCCACTGGGCTTGCATGTGTCACTTTCCTAGGGTTGCTATAATACAACACTGTAAAATGGGTGGCTTGGGGCATTAGGAGTTTATTCTCTCGCAGTCCTGGAGGCTAGAAGTCTGAAATTAAGGTGTCAGCAGGGCCATGTTCCTTGAGACTCCGTGTAGAACCCTTCCTTGCCTCTCCTTTGTGCTGCTAGTGGCCAGCCATCCTTGGCTTGCAGCTTCATCACTCCAGTCTCTGCCTCCATCACTACATGGCATTTTCTTCTTCTGTCTACATTGCCACATGGCATTTTCCTCTTCTTTTAAGGACACCAGTGATACGGTGTAGACTCCACACTAATCAATTCCTCTTATCTTGATTGTTTCTGCAAATATTCTATTTCCAAATAAAGTCACATTCACAGGCACTGGGGCATAGGATCTCAGCATATCTATTCAGGGGACACAGTTCAACCTGCAACCACTATTTTTCTGAGATGCCCTTGGGTGCTAGAGACTTGTCCAGAGGGGCCCTGATTATTCAAATGGCAAGAATTCTACTCTTGCCTTTCAGCTATTAACAAACTCTAATTGTGGATGGCCCTGTATCCAGAAGCTTCTTCAAAGCTCTGAGGCATCCTCATTCACATCCCAGGTCCAGGGGAACCGTTAGGCACCCTAGAAGCCACTTGAGAGTTGGGTGGTAAAATTTGAGCCACAGAATGAGGGTTTATTTTTTTTTCTGAACCAAGCTAACAGTTACCCAGAAGAATAAACCAGTATGAGGAGCCCGGAGGTGAAGGTAGGTGGAGGCAAGTGTCCGACGCGCTACAAGATTCTGGTGGTGGTTTGTCAGCCAGAGGATGCTGCCAAAATTCCATCTGGAGAAGAGGAGGCTGCTTTCCTCTGTTTTGTGCTTTTCAGGGGGCTTGTGTTCTTGATTTTAATCATTGTGGATTCTGCATTCTATAACCCATTACCCAACACTCAGATACCTTTCCAGGCACCTGTATTTTATACTGTATTTTGTCGAAATTCAGTTATCATCCCGTTTCTGATGTCCCTACCTTTCTGCAGCATGCAGAGAATCCTAGAATAAACTCTGGCCTCAGGCATCGCTGCCATTCACCCTAGGGAAAGGATGTTTAATCTGCAAAATTATTTTAAACTTATCTGAAGGGGTTCTCTAATGCTTAGCCTTTTTAATAGCCGACTCTCATTCCCTTCCCAATGCAAGGAAGAGGGAGATTTATTCTGGCCAGTGTATCCCAAGTAAATCTTGGGTATCTCAATTTTACATTTTAACGAGAAACGAGCACTTTATAATAGCTGCTCAGATTAAGCTCCAACATACTCTCAAACCATTAACCTGAAGGAACTGTAACGATAAATTAAACATATTAATGAAGCTGTATTACAAGCTCAAAATTTGTTAGGTAAATTGTAGCATTATTAACAACCAACTTGACTTCTCACAATCTATCATTGGGGGGAAAATGAACTGAAACAGTGATTACATGACATGCAAACTCTGCCACAATAAATAAACACAAAAATGTTTGTTACTAGGAAATGCAAATCTGCTAGGACATTTTCATGGGAGTGTCAAACCTGGCAGATCTTTTAAATTTTTCTCTTTTTCCTCTCTCATTCTCCCTTCACTCCTGTCTGCTTTCTCTTCTTCTTCCCTTCTCATTCATTCCCTTCACTTTCTTGGAAGGATCTTGGCATCCGGTTTTGGGTTCACTGGTCAATATCCTTGTCTGCAGGTCTCTGCTAAGTTTTTAGATAGAGCCTGATTTTTGTAAACAGGATAAATTGCTCCAGGGCCCTCCTTACCCACTGTTTGCCTGTCTCTGATGATCCCTCCCTAGCTCAGTATGGTCCAGGACCATCTCCATCCTTAGGCTTATTTTGTGATGATTTGTAGCCAAATTAGTTTGCACCTCATGTGGAATTGCATCATTTCTGCTTGGAGGAACCACAGAGACCTGAGGCCCTCACTTCCACACAAGGAAGCTGAGGCACAGAGGGTGGTGTATCTTTCCTGCAGCCACCCAGATACTTACACAGTGAGAAAAAGAAATCAAACCTGCAGGTCTTCTCCACATGACAGATCTGTACATTATATCACAGATTTCTCAATCTTGGGTTCAGATTGTTTTGCAGAACCTGGAAGCGTGGCTATAGTCTAAGGACAGTCAACATCATAGTGGCCTGGAAGTGGAACATTCACCCTTGGCCTGGGAGAGTCTTGTCAGAAGACTCCCTGGCATGGTAACACCTTGCACAGCACAGCCATGAAGTAGGAGGAAGACCTAGTAGACCTATTTTGGAGGGAGAGTGCCTAGAATTGTCCTGAGAGATTTTAGGTGGCCCCAGGTCAGGCCTCCTGGGTTGGGGTTTTGTTGTTGAAGGCTTTGTTTTTACCACTTTCTCTTAGGCTGTAGAGGTAATAATGCCTAACTTCTCAGATCACTTGAAGGATTAGATGAGATGATGCAAGTACAATCCACTTTGTCAAATGAAAACCTAATGGACTGTGTAGCCTCATGGCTGTTACTACTGGCACATCAACACACCCATGTCTCTCAGTCCTTCGGTTTCCTGTGCCCACCAGGGCACCTGTCTGTTGAGTTTCATGAATCATTTGCTGGCACCCAGCAATGCACATGTACAGGTTATTGAAGGTCTGGTGGTGGGGAGAGGGCAAAAGGGAAGACAGGCTGGACAAGGTGAACTCATGGGGATCACAGTTCAGTGGTCACCTGAGTTATGAGTCTCTCCCCGAACAGATCTTTTCCCTCTGTGAATTTCCATTATGTCACCCAGTATATTTCATCTGTGCTAAAGGAGAATACACTGATACAAATGCGCACCACCCCTCCCCAACCCTTGTATTTCTGATGTTAAAGGCCTCTCTGGCTTACATTGCCTCGAGGGGACCCAGTGAGATAGTGGATCGACTGTCCTGTTTAAAATCTGAACAGATCTCTAAGTCACAGGAAGCTGAACCCCAGAACAGTGGTGTCCAAACCTGGTTTTGTGACATCCCTTTCTTCCTGAGCATCTCTGGTTGTTTCAAAGAGTGACCCAATGATCTCCTAAATTTCCAAAGCAAAATAAGTCACAGTAGTTTAAAAATACATACAGCACAGGAGGTGCTTAAGAAGAAGAGATGAGTGTCTCTAACTAAATGAGTGGTAGTGACAGAGCAATTCACCTCCTATGTGGCCAGGTACTTTTTGGAGTTTGAAACTAGAGAATGTTGAAATTGCACCGGGACATTTAGCCATGCTACCTTCTCGCTGTGTGGGATAAAGAATGGAGCCACAGCTTCTTAAAACCTGATGCGACATCTAGGAGACAGAGAGGAAAAAGGCAGCCCTTCTGGCTGGGCACAGAGGCTCACGCCGTAATCCCAACACTTTGGGAGTCCAAGGCGGGTAGATCACTTGAGGCCAGGAGTTCGAGACCAGCCTGGCTAACATGGTGAAACCCTGCCTCTACTAAAATACAAAAAAAATTAGCCAGACATGGTGGCACATGCCTGTAATCCCAGCTACTTGGGAGGGAGAGGCACAAGAATCACCTGAACCCAAGAACAGAGGCTGCAGTGAGCTGAGTTTGCACCATTGCTCTCCAGCCTGAGTGACGGAGTGAGACTCTGTTTAAAAAAAAAAGACAGCCCTTTTAGGGAAATTGAACTCTAGCCTTGGTCTATCTGGTTTCCAGACCCAATGGAAAGTGTGTCTCAGATCCGAGTGCCTGCATGCAAAGATTTCCAGATTTCTCTGGCACATTCCTTTTCCAACCCTTTTGCTTACCATGTTTATTTTTACTGTTCTTTTTTTTCTCACTACTATTCTACTGTAATCATGCCCAATTTGGTGATTGGGACAAAAAAGGCATGGAATCTGGGTTGTAACTTGCCCAGATACTCTGCTAGTTTCTGCCTTCTTCTAGGGGTAGAGTTTAGGACTTCCGATGCCTCCTTCTCCCCACACAGGCTTCCCTCCTCCCCAGAAACTCGGAACTCTCCTGGGAGGCTGGCCACCTGCATACAGGCTCCCCAGCACATGCACCTTGGCCGTCTCCAAAGGGCCTCCTTTGTGCCCATCCCCACCCTCAACCACAGACACATCTTTAAAACCTTGTCTTGAATGTTCACTAGACTCTAACATGTGTCCACGTGTCCCCCAGGGCTCCCTCCTGCCTGGCTCTCTGCCTCCTGCAGGTCTGTCTGCTCATTGCACCGACACAGCAAACACACATGGCGCACCAACATTTCAGCTCAGTGTTGCTTTGAACAAGGCCTTCCAGGGGATCAGAAACGTGGACAGCAGATGTCAGAGGTGACCCACCGTCTGCTGTTTATGGGAGTTGCTCATTCCCTGGGTCAGGGAATGTGTACAGAGACTGTCACAGCCGGTGCAATGAGCATCCAAGAGGTTGTCACTGGTATCTCCCTGGGAATTGGATCATGATTTTAAAAAAGAAAAGAAAAGAAAAAAAACCTTGCCTAGAACACAGACATGCTAGGGTAACTGTAGATCTTACGTTCACACACACCCTGGGCTTGACATCCTTGCCTTCACAGCTTGGCAGACAGAAAAATAACAGTTTGTTTTCTGTGTGATCAGAGTTGACTTAACCAACCCCTGCCAAGCTCTTCTCTTTGTCAGGAGGAAGAGTTGGAGGGAGGTGAGGGCATGCAAGTAAGCGTGAGGGGGCGGCGGAGGTGAGAGCCAGGTGAGGAGAGACAGCCAGAGAAAAACAGTGGTGGGGAGCTGGCCGGTGAGTGTGGAGCCAGGTGATGTGCCAGGCATCTGACAGCCGTCAAGGAAGGGCAGCTGGCAAGGGATTGCCAGGAACCGGAGGGCAAAAAAACGGAGATTTGGGGCAAAAAAGACATAGTTGATGGCTGGAACTTGCTGGGGATGCCCTTGTGAGTCCTTCTTCAGGAGCAGTCATTCTCAAAGTTTGGGATGCATCCAGACCACCTGTAGAGCTTATTTAATACAGATTGCTGGCTTCACCCCTGGAGTTTCTGATTCTATAGGTCTGCACAAGGCTAGAGATTTGGCATTTCTAACAAGTTCCCAGATGCTGCTGGTCCGGAGCCCAAACTCTGAGAACCACTGCACTCAGGGAAGCCCAGCTGACTTGCTTTAAGTTCTTCCAATATGGCATCCACCAAGAGCACAACCTTTATTCATGGGAAAGGTCATTCAGTGCTTGGAGAAGCGCTGAGACCCTGCTCTCCGCTCTCCAGGCAGGAGGTAAGAAGTGAAAGCGGAATCTATGGTTCATAGGGTGTTGCGGGTTGAACTGTATCTCCCCAAAGGGGATGCTGAAGTCCCAACCTCTGATACCTGTGCATGTGACGTTATTTGTAAATAGGGTCTTTGCAGATGTGATCAAGTTAGGATGAAGGATGGGCCTTAATCCAGTGACTGGTGTCTTCATGAGAGAAAGGAATGGGAAATTTAGACAGAGTGACCCGGGCCATGTGAAGACAAAGGCAGAGATTGGAGTGAGCTAAGGAAGAGCAAGCACTGCCAGCAGTCACTGGAGGTGGGAAGAGGCAATGAAGGATTCAGTCCTGCCAACCCCTTGATTCCAGACTTCTAATCTCCAGAGCTATAACAGAATACATATCTGTTATTTTATGACACACAGTTTGTGGTCACCTGTTATGGCACCCCCAGCACATGAATACACTGGGTTTTCAGAGTTCGTTTGCGTTGCCATCTTAAAAGCACCCAGTATGACCACTGTGGGTAGGTCTTGTGTCATGCTGACTTTCAAGGGAGATGCCTGTTCTCTGCACATGTCTGTGGGTGCAGCTCTAGGTTGCTTGACTGTGGAGACGTTCACCAGGGGCAGTCCAACTCAGGTGTCTGAGAAGGCAGGGGTGGAGAGCATGGGAGAGGTGTGGAAGCATGGCACTGCCCTGCAGAACTCCAGCAGAGCCCCATGACTGGGAAGGAAGCAGGTGGAGAGCATAAGAGAGGTATGGAAGCATGGCGCTGCCCTGCACGGCTCCAGCAAAGCCCCATGGCTGGGAAGGCAGGGTGAGGCACTGTGCATTTCATGAGCTTACACCAAATAAAAGAAAGGTTAGGATGACGGGGAGGCAGTGTGAGAAAACCAGCTTCTAGAGCAGGCAGTCCGGTGATCTCAGAGCACCAGGAAATTAGCATAAGGAAACAGCAAAATGGTCCCTTAAGAATGCACGGCCGAAACTTCATGGTAGAGGAGTGCAGCTGCAATGTGTTTGAAGAGTAGGAAACAGGTGGAGAGAATTATAAATTACAAGGAACCCTGAGCACAGATCTAGGATGAAGCCCTCATCACAGCACCTGGAATATGCTAGTTTTCTATTGCTTAATTGGAGTTCCCTGGGGACTGCATGGGAGTCACCAGTAGCACTTATTCAAAATGCACGTTCCTGGGCTCCACCTCAGCCATGTTGCGTGAGAGTCTCAGGGGACAGGGCCTGGGAAGCTGCATTTTCACAAGCTTTGCAGGGGTTTTATGCTAAGTCTGAAAACCATACAGCATGTGCTTAGTAAACCTTAGTAGGTTTCCCCCTTTCTAGATTAAATTAGGGGAAATAAGAATGGAAGAGAGAAGGTTTCAGAAGGGCCTTTCGATGGCTCTCCTCCATATCGCCTTGCCCAGGACCTCTATGTGGGCCCAATCCAGACAAGCGCTGCCGGGCCAGGCATCACAGGACTGTAGTCACCCGACTGTCGCAGCACTGCCACCTGCTGGCTGCAAGAGAAAATGCAGAATTCAACAGCGAGTCCACACTTGTTAAAGACCAGCTTCAGAACACACATGCAGACGCCCATGCACACACATACCTACATACACACCACCGAACAGAGCCCCTCCGACCCTGGCTAGATCACAGCAGCATCTGTGATTTCACCTGTGTAACAACTACAGATGCATTCGATTTCTCCCTTCAGGGACAGATGAGATTGGAGTGGGGGAGAAGAATTGGAAAAAAAAAAAAAAAAAAAAAAAAGCAAAGTGCATGATGATCACCAGAGGCTCTGAAAAGACTTCCTCTTCCCTCCTACCTTCCTGTTTTCCGGTAAACACAGGAGGTAAAGATGTTGTGCAGTTGTGGAAACGCTCACTCTGCAGGGGGTGGGGAGGGAGAGTCCCGCAGCTGAGGCATCCTTTGGCTCCCAGCCCTGGGGAAGGAGAGAGAAAGGAGGGAGGTGAGGGAGGGAGCCAGGAGGCTGGAGAAGCCGACCCTGCCCCAGCTCAGCGCTCCCAAGTGTCCAAAGCAAGTGAGCACATACTGATATCATCCCCTTTCCTCGATACTCTGGGTTCTGGGCAGTATTGTGCTCTTTTATGCCTCAGTTTCCCCTTTAGTGAGCCGATGGGGCTGCCAGAGGGTCAGACCCAGGTGTGATCTCTGGTGCTCAGAAGAGTGAGAGTGTCCACATGAATCACCTGTCTGGCTAGGAAGGGCTCCAACTCCCTCCCCCTGCAACCAGAGCCCTGAGAGGCATGCCCCTCCCTCTCCGCTCCAGTCCCCCTGCCTGCAGGCCTGCTTGTTGTGTGGGATGAACTGCTGAGATTGCCTTGTCTCAGTTCATGACCTTATGTCAAAACCACTTGGGATTGAGTTTCTTTGACCGGGTTACTCAGGTCTTCAGGGAAAATGGATTATAGCCTTTCCCAGGAGGCACAGATTCTTGTGTGCTCTCAGAGAATGTTCTCTGGCCTGCAAACTGTGCCTGCCTGGCCTCTACCCTTGCCCTGTCTGGCTCTTGTTCTCCACTCCCTGCTCTTGGATTTCTTCCCTACCCATTTCTGAAGTTGCCTGGCCAGGTGTAACCTGAGCCAGCTGAGGGAGGGAGCAAGCTGAGAAGCTCCCTACAACTGGTGTTACACAATGCTATGCTGACTTTTGCTTGTGCTGCTCCACTTTGTTCTTGTTGCACACAACCTGGTCATGGTAAACTCATGGCAGCTTTGCAAGGACACACAAATGGTCACTGAATGCCACAGAATGAAAGCAATCAGGGAAGACTTTGGATCCTATGCTAGTGAGTCCCAGACCAGTAAATCCAACCTAGTTCAGTCTAACTCAAGTCAACCAATTTAATCCAATTCAACATAACACAACCCAATCCAACCCCATCCAATGCAACCCAATCCAATTCAGTCGAACTGAACACAACACAACCCAATCCAATCAAATTCAACCCAATGTAACTCAACTCAATCTAATTCAATACAATCCAACACAACCCAATCCAATCAAAGTCAACCCAACACAACACAATCCAACCCAACTCAATCCAATTCAGCACAACCTAACTCAACCCAATTCAATCCAATCCAACCCAACCCAACCCAACCCAATCCAATCTAACATGATACAGCACAACACACACAACCCAACCCAATCCAATTACATTTAATCCAACGCAACTTAGCCCAATTCAATTCAACACAACACAATCCAGTCCAATCCAATTCAACCCAACCCAATCCAGTCAATCCAATCTAACACAACACAACACACACAACCCAATTTAACACAACCCAACCTAATCCAATCCAACACAACACAACACAGCCCAACCTAACCCAATGCAGCACAATACAACTCAATCCAACCCAACCCCAGCACAACACAACTAGGCTCAAGCAACAGGCAGTCTTATAACACCGTTTTACTCATCTCACCCTGCATGGATAAAACTAGAGAGGTGGGGGACTAAATGGTGTACTTTTCTTGTGAGACCCCAGTCTGTTATTTTAAAAGAAGTGGGTGCCAGGGATACTGTGATAAGGACCACAGTTTCAGAAGTGAAGAGACCTAATGAAGCTACAGTGGTGTCATGAATTTGGAGAGTCATTTCTCATCCAGGCTTTTGTTCTTCATCTGCTGGGGAGCTATGGCCTAAGGACAATTCCCGAACCCAGCTCACAATACTACTGGGAGGACACACTGAAATAATGTACATAAAAATCCTTTTCAAAGTTTGAGGCACCAAGCTATTACTGATTAAGTACTTTATAGGCTAGTGTTAAATCTATGTCTTAAAATCTTAGTCTGGAAGTTTGTGAGAGTTTAGGGTCTCTATCCCATAGTGACTTTATCAGTAAAGTGCTAAAATTAAATGTTGTTCCTAAGTCCACCGTTTTCCATGAGTTTAAGTTGCTTGATTGAGTTCAAGTTAAGAACTTCAAGGTTTCCGCAAACTCTGGTTGGAGAGCTTGCTGCAAGTAAATGTATTGTTCCCTTAACCCAAACACAAAAAGTTGACTAGAAGGGAACTGGGAGAATGTGGACAACTCAATATAATCCACCTCCCAACACAACATAGGGAGGCTTATGGTGACGGAGTTGCATTTTTTAGTTTAGTCATTTGAGGCAATAAGTAGGTGTTCACCTTTGTTAAAGGAATGACAATGCCCCTCTTCAAGGGCATAGCAGTTTTTCCAAGTTGAAAAGTGGGGTATGCTTTGCTTATTATCTCCCATTTACAAAAGTCAGATCGTGTCAGTTCCCCATCCTGGAAACATACAACACTTCCCCTCTGTGTACAGGTTAAAACCCAGCTTTTTGAAAGACATTCAAGGGTCTTTCGCACCTGCACCCAACCTACCACTTTGGGCTTCCCTCCCACCATGTCCCCGTGAGGCATATGCCTTGACCACAGCTGATTACCCTACACTGCACACACACAGCACTTTCCTCCATCTCTGCCTTTGCTCATGCCAGCTTGCCTAGGACATACTCTTCCTCGTGGCTCCTGCTATTTGAGTCACATTCCTCCTAACAATCAGCTCACATTGCCACTCTTCTGGGAAGTGTACTCCTCAGAATTGACCACTGCTTCCTCAACCTGGTCACCAGAATGGAAGCCAATCATTTGAATGTGCTGCACTCAGGAGGGGAGTGAGGTGTGGGCCAAGGTATATTGGGTTTTAACCAGATCTGATTGAAAATGAGATCCAGCACTTGTTAGCTATAATCTAATTTTGAGCATCATGTAGCCCATCTGAGTCTTAGTTTGTTCATGGATACAACATGAATACAAATAATCATCCTCCTTCCTTCACTGGAATCGTGGTTTGTTTATTAATTCAATAAAGTTAATTGTGTCCCTACTATGTGCAGTGTGAATTAAATTTAGAAAGTCAACTTGAAACTGCCTTGTAAATTGTGTTATGAATCTTGTTTTGGACAAGAAGTCTTTGCGGGTTGAAACCAGCCAAATTTAATTTGAAACTTCTGCATTTCTGGGTGAGATTTTACACAGTAGGTGCTCAACTCATGTTCAGCAATGGAGTGAACTACAGAAAACAAGCCTCCCAGAGGTCACACAGAGCAGACCGGTGTGAAAGCCCCTCTGGTTCTGTTTCCCAGGCCCCAGTAGCAGAAATGTCTCCCTTGCTCACAGATCCTCCCCCTGGCTCACTTAGGTACCAAATGGAAAAGTCAAGGAAGAAAGTGCCACAGAGGAAGAGTACAGTATTCCATTGGATAACTTGCTTAGGAGGGTGGATAAGATTATCCTTAATAATCTGACACTTTTATTTATGGAGTGTCTGTGATAAAAACCCTCCAAAGTGCTTGCAGTCCATTGGAGGAGAGGAAATAATCACCTGCTTAGAAATCTGAGAGGAAGTTAAGTGACGCAAGACAATTTTGTTGCTGACTTCTTTTTTGTCTTACAACACAACAAACTGGCATGATCAGAGCCCTGCTGGGCTGAGGAGGAACAAAGAAGTCTTTCCATCATGCCTGTTCCTGGTCTACCTAGAGGATGGCAAGTAAAGTGGCTGGAAGTCCAGTTAGTGAACTCCAGTGTGCAGACCCAGGGCAGTTCTGATACAGGACACAGGGTCTGGTGATGTGGAACCTCCGTGAGGACCTCTTTTGGAACCCCAGAGTAACAACCTGTAAAATCTCAGTTTTTTTCTTGATATTCTCCAACCCTCAGCTCTCCTACCCTTTCCTTCCTCCCTTCCTCTCTTCCTCCCTTGCTCTCTTCCTCCCTTTCCTACTTTCCGTGGCCTCCCTTTCCAGACTCTGATGGGGGTGAACCATGGAAGGCCCCAAGAAGCAGAAGGGAACCAGCGACCCCTGGTGGTGGGCATTGGCGTGAGGCCGACTAAACGCTCTGACCCAAGGGGAAGGTCTGGGGGGAAAAGGGGCCACACTGCACACTCAACGCTTAGAGTGCTTCATTTTGCTTTAAGTCTTAGGTCAGAGTGGGAAATAAACCCCGCTATTTTTTAAATAATGGTAGATATTTCTGGATTTTTAAATTGACATAGACTTTGGAAAGAAGTTCCTGAACCAGCCCTAAGCAAAAATTGAGAGAATTTTGGTGCAAAATGAGACTTTTGTTTGGTTCCGTGAAACTGTTTAACACAAAGAAAAGTTCCTCAGATACTAAAATTGAAGGATCCTGGTGATGGTGCAGAGAAGGTGATTAAATTGGTGTGTCTTTCCTGTGCTCCTCAAAATGACTGCCTATTCATTTGTAAGTTTATGTTGGGTCGTGCATGGAGCCTGTTTCAGCTGCTGGGATGGGAAGTGGGAGAACATTCTATTTCTCAACTGAGCGAGCGCTCTGTAGTGTCTGGGGGCAACGTGAAGGCAAGTAGGAAAAAGTAATTTGTGTTCTTCCCTTTCCCTGGCACTTTTCCAATCTGTATTCTGTAATCTACGGAATGTGTCTGACGTGACCCTCAGAGACAGGGTAGGAGGG
Organism: Rhinopithecus roxellana; assembly: GCF_007565055.1. Lineage (NCBI taxonomy): Eukaryota > Metazoa > Chordata > Mammalia > Primates > Cercopithecidae > Rhinopithecus > Rhinopithecus roxellana. Next base: position 60,964,441 of record NC_044554.1, read on the forward strand.
CCAGCCTGCTATGGTGGTCATCTAAATTCTGGCTCTGGGAAATGATTTGATATCATGATTTCACAATCCACCTCTAAAATGACAGTGACTCAATTGTCCTAAGCAATGACTTTCTGCCAAAGCACCAGTCCTGAATGTCCAAAAACAATCAGAGGGCCCATCGGCCACACTCCCACCAGTGACATTCAGCAGATCTCAGACCTGCACTTCTTTCCACCCACATGGCATTCCCTTCAACTTGCTCCTTGGGCCCGCCATTCCCTGGGCCACCCAGGTGTGAAATGCAGAGTTGTCTCTCATTCTTCAAGCCCCATTTCTTTCTCCCTCTATCCTTACCCTCTATTCCAACTGCCTTTTGGCTAGACCAAGATAAGCACCACAGTCCTTTACTGTCACCCTACTTCTAGTCCCTCCCTGTCCACACCATGTAATATAAGAGAGTATGTTCCAGGCACATGCAACTTCCTAGAGCAAAAAGGTTCAGGAAGGAAAATTATTTCCAAACCAGTCTCAGACTCCCACCATCCAATACATTTTATCCCTTAACATGTCCTTGAAACACATTAAGTAATATTACTTTAAATGCATTTCATAAAGAAGGCTTTGTGTAACCGTTACTAGCTTAATATTGACTCTAGGCTTGAGGAAAAGTGATGGGGACATAGGTACAGTGAGGTAGGCAGAGAGGGAGGTTGGAGCTCAGGACCACCCCCATGTGCATCCAGATGGCAGCTGCAGACAGAGGTCCAGGTCCAGGTCCAGCTCCTGTCTCAAGACCATCAAAAAAGAATGCAGTGCCCCTCAAACCTCAGTGCAGAGATTCACAGGAGAGTAAGCCTTCCCTCTCTCTTTTGCCAGTGACGTAGCTGTGCAACATCAGTTGCCAGAGGTGTGTCATGAGTCAGTGAGTAGCCATGGACCCCCCCATGTTAATAAGTGCTAACTGTAGTTTAGCTCTGATTGTGTGCTGAGCAGTATGCTAAATGCTTTTCATCTACTAACTCATTAAATCTTCACGTCAGCTGATAGTGATAGGTACTGTTATTATCTGCATTTTCCAAATGAGGAAACCAGGGGTTAGAGAAATTGACTCATTTCCCAAAGGTCATGTAGCTAGGTCCTGGCAGAGCTGGGTAGGAGCCCTTGTTAATGGCCTCTGGAACCCATGCTTTTAATCACTACATTGTTAATTTATTGGGCAAACGTAAAAACTAACGCTTTGACAGCGTTAAGTGCTGGCCAAATGGATAAATGGATATATTACTATTGTATGTCAATATACCATTAGCATATTATATTAACATATTGATCATTAATATTAATATACCATCCCCTGCCTCTTGTTCTTGGTGACTTCCCCATTGGGCTCAGTTTTCACATCTGAAACATGGGGAGAGGCAACTCCCAGAGGACCAGAACCAGTGGCTGTAGGTGTTTGCTCAGTGCCTCGGAGCTGGGAGATCAATAGTTTAATTGCTGTGAAACACATGGGCCTTGATGATGCCGCATAAATAATTGTATAACTGTGGCCAGTGATGGAGAGAATGGTTTTCCAATATCTTATTTTAAAATGGATTTCTCTGCAACTAACTCCACAGGCTTCTGGCGGAAGGAGTAACTCGTACAGGCACTTATTATTATTATTTTTTTCCTTCAAGGCACTTTGGCTCTGGTGCCTCCCTCACTGGGATCAAAGGTCACCCATCTGATTGGAGGAGGATGTCTTTAGGCCCCTCAACTGAGGGCAGGGGTGGCTTAAAGCTGGATGCTCTGTGGTTTTTCCTGGGATGAGGGTGGTCAAAAGCCCCTTTGTGATCTCCCAGCCAAGCTCTCTCCTGGCCCCAGGGCCCCCAGCTTTCTGCATCTGTGCATTCCAGCTCTGTCTGGTGATGTCATCCCCAGACAGGGATGCCCTTCTCAGCTCCAGCATTCTAAGCCCGGGAAAGGCTGTCCTCACAGTCTCTTTGGGAACAGATTTTCTGACTGTAAACTATTCACATGCCTCACCCCAGGCTTCATGAATTCCTGGGTCCTCATTTGTGATAGTTCCAAGTGTTTCTTTCCCAGAGTAGCTGCTGTTTTTAAAAAGTAAGATGTGGGCAGTATCTGTGCTGGAGAGATGTGTGGGATGGGGAGGGGAAGGATTCAGTAAGGGGTGGTGATCTGTGAGATAGCCCTCAGTGAGGCCCACTCTTCAAAGAAGCTCTGGTAATTTTTTTTTTGCTGGTGACACTGAACATTACAGTGCCTACTCTTAGAAGAATTGGTGCTGAGTACAGATTTGAAGCCAGAAAATGTAAACTTCAGTGTGGGGCTCCACTTACTGGCTAGTGAGCTTGGGTAAGATGAATAACATGTAGCCCCTGCAGTCAAGAAGCTCCTAGGGAGTGGGGAAGACAGTGAGTGCTCATGACCTAGTGTAGCAATGCGTGTAAGTGCCATGAGCAAGGTGTGCAGGAAGTGCCACTGGAGCCCACGGGAGGCACCAGATCATACCGGGAGACTCTGGGGACAGTTCTGAGACTCTCAGTTTTCCCTGAGCTGGATCTTGGGTAATGTCACATGCATCTCTCACTTCCTTCTGACCCTCATTTAGGACACACACACACACACACACACACAATTATCCTAGATAGCCCAGGAACTGGGGCTACTTTGAAATCCTGGTATGGATCCCAACTGAGCAAATCTGGAATCCCCTCCTGTTCTAGGGCTTTGCAAATGCACTGACATTGCAAAATGAAACTCTATCATTTCGGCCAGAAGCCAGGCAGCACCACTCTGACCAGCGTGTGCTTCCCAAGGGGACGAGGAGTGGATGGAGGGAGATATCCCAGCCTTGTTGAAGTTGTGTCCTCTGCCTTCTGGGAAGCTGCACCTCTGCCCCTTGTAATAGGTGAACATGGGCTGTTCTTAGCCTCTCACACACATGGCTGTCCTTGGATGGCAGCCTCAGTGTCCCTTGGAAGGGCTGGTGCCCCAATAGCCTGATGAGGCTGCAGGCAAAGAACCTAGAGCAGAGCCCAGAAGGGAGAGCAGATGTTGAGGTAATATGCACTTGTCTGATGCTCCCTGGGTTATTTATCTGTCAAGGAAATTGCAAAACAGTGCTTGGGGGCTGAGCAACAGACCCATGGGGCTTCCTGCAGACAGCATGATGATGGGGGCCATATAGGGCTGGCTGCTGCAGATGCCCTTAGTGCTAGAAAGAGGCTTGGTGGTCCTATAAGGACAGAATATCAAAGAAATGCAAGCTTGGAAGATAGTCTCTGAGGTTGCTGGGACCCTTCTGATCTCTTTCCAATGTTAATGGGACTCATGTGTTCATTTGTTAATTTACTAAACATCTATTAAGCAACTGGTGTTCCCAGAGCTACCAGGGAGCCTTGCTAGGGGAAGCTGTGCTCTGCTGCGCCATCATCACCATCACATTATCTCCTCTTCATCTTCATATTGGCTTACTGGGCACAGCGACATATTAACTAGCCACAACTCACAGGCATGTCCATATTTTGCGAGCATGTATCAGGTGCTGCACTGAGAGCATTTCAGAATTCACCTGATGAGATCCTCATGGCAGCTCTAAGCTCTGAATTCTGAGACCCGTATTTCAGCTGAGGATACCAGGCAAGTCTGAAAAGTCCCGCCTGAAGTTGCAATATCCATAATAGACAGAATCAGGGGAGCTTGGTTGCCTGCACAGCCCCAGGCTTAAGCTCTATACCACTGACCTGCCCTCAAGATGTTGACACACTCATGGCTAAAACAAAACATGCTCAAAACATGAAAGGAATGTTAGGAATAGTCTTCCACGCCCTAAGTGCCTGCACCCAGAACCGAGGCTGCACATGAGGTGAGAGGGCGATCGGAGTGGGCAGGTGTTACGGAAAAAGGCCTCAGAGGAGTGACCAGGGGCAAGTCCGGAGGGACTGATGGGCATGGCCTGGCTGAAAGGAAGCAGAGAGTCAATGGAAGGAAAGGGAAGAGGGGACGAAATGGTATGAACAGGACTGTAGGTGGAGAACTGAACTGAGTCCTGGGGGAAACAGAAAAGTATCTACCTCTGCAAAGAAGGGCAAGACGGATGACTGGGGACTGTGCCCACCATGCCCTGGGTGGTCAGTGTCCAGCAGTTGTTGACCTGATGAGGAGGGAGATGAGGCATGTTCCTGAAATTGGGAAAGAGTCAAAAGGAGGCCTTAGCTTATAGGGGAGCTGCTCTGGGGTGATGGTGACAGCTGGTAAATCTGGGATGTGAAAGGAGAGGGAGGTGAAGCTGCGTCTGAGGCTGCAATGAAGGCCCCCTTTGCTAGCACGGTTGACTTATTGAGTCTCTGCTCCGTGCCGAGCTCTGTGCTAGTAACTCCCTTCCTCTGAGTTAGGACCTGGACGACTCCTGGAGGTGCGGTAGCAGCTCACACAGGAGTCCCTGGATTCCCTGGCTTCTCTCTACTTCTGTTTTCTTTGGGCCTCCAGCTGGACAGGGGTTTTCTCCTGGTTCTGTTGTAGCTGCACGAAGCACCTGCTGGATCCCACTCCGTAGGAGGCCAGATTTCCAGCAGGAGAGGAACATGGATTGTGCCAGCCCCAACATCCTTGCGCACCTGTTCCTAGTCCTCATTGTCTCAGGAATCAACCCCTTTGTCATTGCAACAGGTGTGTGGGCAGAGAGGCGAGGAGGGAGCCTCTCCATGTGTGGGGGCAGAGATGAATATGGCTTGTCCAAGCTGTAGGATGAGGCAATAGAGGCATGTGGATGAGGAGCTGGTGGTCCTGGGTTCTGGCCTGCCTCTCTGTGCCTGATACCATGCAGGGCCACTGACTCTGCTTTTGGAGACTGGCCCTGCTTCTCCCCAGCATCTTTCCAGCCCCTCCTCTGCCCTGCATCTTCCCTGGGTCCTCAGAGATGCTGCATCTCTCAACGAGGCTGGGCTGTGGTTCTCCACTCCCCCTTCTGAGCTTGGTCAGACCATAGGCATGAAACTGCTTTCCTCTTCCTCCATAAAGTCGTTGGCTTTCTGAATCTCTCCTGAGTTAAAGCAGACTCAGCGTTTCCTGGACAATTCCTGTAGCTTCAGGGCAGCCATGAGAAGGTCTCTGGGTCCACGATGGTGGAATGTCAATCTGTACAATTCATCCTAAAGAGCACAGACTCTTTAGTCCTGGTTCCCTGCCCTCTATTGACTTCAGACAGCCCAGAGCTAAGCTATGGGTCCTCTTCTGTCTCTCCTGCCCTTAGGTGAACTTGTCAGATATTGGGAGTCCGATCTGCAGGCCACATCTTCCAGCCTCTTTATCTACTGCACATATAGAAACCTTCTTACCTCTTTATAACAGGGTCGTGCTCTCAGTGGGCTTGGATGAAAATCATAGAGATCCCTTCATTTGAATAATAATCATTGCACATTAATCATTGCTAATATTTATCAAAGCCCCCTCACTCTGCTAAGTATTATTCATGCTTGAGACATTATCATACTTGCCCAATAATGGTAACAATAAGGTATTGTTATTATTTCCGTTTTTCATGTGAGGAAAGTGATAGGAAAGTTTAGTAGATTGCCTGAGGCTGCACAGTTCCTAAGTGTCAGAGTTGGGAGTCACGCTGTTTGCACCACTCCTGCGCTGCCAGTGCACCCCAGCTCAGGACTCTGGTCTTTTGCAACATAGATGAGCATGGTCCATCTGCCAGGTGTCAGAAGGAGCTGATGCGTGTAAAGTGCATGGCATGGTATGGGGTACATGGCAGGTGGTGAATAACTATTTATTCATGGAAACTTGTTTTCTTAGGGATGGGAGTTGCCCAGGCTCCTTTCTAACCAGAAGCACACGGGAAATGGCCAACCAAGATTTTAGGGTGCAGGCTATCCAAAGAAGTGGTGGCTCTGGGGTCACGGGGTGGCTGACCTACCAAGGTTTCAAACCTGTAACTTTAGCACACAGTGCTCTCTGGTGTCTCTGGGAATGGTACAATCAATGAAGCTGTTTCAAGATATTCCACATGTGAAATATGCTGGTTTGAACCTTTTCCTGGTGTGTTCTTTATATCAGTCCTATTGATTTCCCTTTTTATTTCTTCAGCATCTTTCTCTTCTGGAGTCATAGCTTGTTCTTTGTGTCACCACTCAAACAGGTAGGGAAGGTTTGGAGGCCATTATCCCTGGTTTCTTTTTGGTTTGAACATCACAGGGCAAGACGCTCCTAATGGCAGCATAGAAATCATTATTTGGCTCTGAGAATGTGTGTAATGGGAGACCCAAAGGGACCGATTGTCCCGGCAGTGTTTGGTAACACGGCGCGGGATTCGTGCACACACGCTGCCTGTCTAATTAATTACTGTTTACACTCTTGCAGTTCCCTTTGCATCCTCTTTCTCCTGGCTGGAATCAGGAAATCAAAACAAAGTGCCTCATGGAGCTATTCTGGGGCAGCTTAAGCAGCATGAACACAGAAGCAGGGTTTACACCCACCTTCCAAGCCCTGAGACTAAAGGCAGGAAGGCATGGATGTGGCGTCAAACAGTCCACCCTGCTGGCGAAACAGGGCACCTACCGGCCACGTGGGCCTGGCTGGGCAGTTTCTGCTTCACTTTTGCTGTAGAATCTCCCAGTTACAGTGAGGGAAAGCCCCTAACTGGTTCCCTCACTGTAAAATAGGGGAAATCTACACCATGCGGCTGAAGAAACACGAAGATGATTGCTTTGAGTGTTTTCATTCATGCATTTATTCAACAAATGGTTATCGAGCACCTACTCTGTGGCACGGTTCAAGGGTCTGAGATACATCCCTTGATAAAGATTTCTGCTCCCGTGGTGTGTATGGTCTAGCAAGGGCATAAACAATAACCATCATAATAAATGCAGGACACAGTACGTCAGAAGGGAACAAGTGCTGTGAAAAAAAGCAAAAGCAGAATGGGGAGAGGGGATTGGAAATCCAGGGGATAGGCAGGAGGGAATAATTTTAAAAAGCAAAAGCCCTAGGGAAGATGCGAGGTGCTTCTATGACTGCAGTCTTATTCTCAGATGCCCTTGGTGTGGGGTTGTAGGGATATTGGCAGTGAGGGCCTGGGGTGTGAGGAGCTCCTCTGGTGGAGAGTCTGATGGGAACTGAGAAATCCTCCAGTCCACCAGCCTGCAAACTAGGCAGCTCTTCCACAAGGAAGGGCCCCTTTCTGAAGACGTTTAACCCACAACCAGCCAGTTGCCAAGATACTCAGACCTCATGCCCATATTCTCATCTATCTTCCTGCCAGCCTGCTGCAACCTTCCCAGCTCCTCTTTGTCCCAGACAGTTGTATCACCTGCCCTCTCTCCCTTTTCACAGAATTAGAAAGGGAAGGTTCTAGAGATTGTGTTTGAGCTGAGATGTGGCCCCATCTTCAGAGCCAGAGGGTGTACATGTGTATACATGTGTGTGCGCACATGTCTGTGAGTGTGCGTGTGTGTCTCCTGGCTCTAGCTGTGGCAACTCAGACCCAGAATCAGCTTCTCAGGCCATTCATTCATTCATTCAACAATGAGTACCTATCCTGTGCCTGATTCTGGCATTCTTTGTTGTGGTAATTCTTCCTTTCAGGTGCGGAGTGACAGTGACGAGGCCTACATCATTTAGAACCTGTGGGTGCAACTGAGTAGACTGCATATCTATGATCCAAATGGCTCACAGTTTGCTCCCTCCTGAGAGACATCATACTGCTGTTGTGTGCCAGAGATACGGATCCTGGTCACTTATTGCTTGCCAAAGATCTTTGTTGCTACTTTTGCCTCCTTGGGAGCCAGGTCAGAGCCAGGAGAGAGACCCAGGACAGCTAGGAGAGCTGAAGTCATGTGCTCAAGGCTTCTAAGAGGAGCCAAATCTGGCCCCCTTACTTCCCTCCTTCAGCTCCTCACCTATCCCTGCCTGCCCCGATGAGGTCTCCCTTGTGCAAACTGACTGGTTTACATTTTGTTGCAAGGGATCTCCTTCCAATTCTGGGCAGTTCAAGGCCTAACTCTGGCTCTGGCATGGCTGGAACATGGGGCACCTCTCCATAAGCCCTCCACCTCTGGCCCTGTGGGCAAGGCATGACCTCCTTCCGTCCTGACCACCAGCTGGTTTGCCACGTGCCTCTGTGTTGGAGGTTTGAGGGTCTAGGTGGGGAATTAAGATTGGCCCTGGGACATATGCTTCCAGGTTTGCTCTGTTCCCCTCTCCATCTACAGTTCCAGCTCTATTTCCCTGCTTGCTGGATAAGACCCCACCCTTGCATTCTTATAACTGGGTCCAGCTCCCAAATCTCAAAGGTGTAGACCTCCACTAGGAAGTTTGGGGAGGATGTGAAGGGATAGAGGAAAGGGAGAGTGCAGAGGTGGCCTGCATCTTTAGAGATGAATAGCACTGTTTGCTCATTAGGGAGATTAGTCCAAGCAAGACGGCAGCCAGAACGCTCTAGTGCAAGCATCTGCCTGCTACTGGGAGACTATATTTATTGTTCAATCCTTCAGTGGATGTAAATAAACAGCCCGGCCCAGATAATGTTCCAATAAACAAACAAGCAGCTGCCAGGAGCTCCCTGGATGGCTGACCTTTGAGGAGGCCATGCTGCTGATGTTTCAATAGCAGTCTGTCTGGCAGTGCAGAGACTCACCGTGCCAGGGATGGAGATAGGTGGCAGTGCCTGCTGATGGATCGGCAGGGGGCCAGCGGGGCTGGAGGAAAGGGTCTGGCTGCCTTGGAAGATCTCGGGCTGGGGACTGAGTAGCTGGGGATGTGGATGCCTGGATACCCAGAGTAGAGGGTGTGTGTGTGTGTGTGTGTGTGTGTTCTTGGTAAGCTGCATGTACTGTGGAGTAGTGCAGTGCACATTGAACGCTGTAGTGGAGGTTTCTGTGTGGCACAGGCGAGATGATGCTCAGTCCTTAAGTGCTCACGTGACCTCACCGGTTGTTAATGTTGAAATGCATCTATGCAATTAGTAGTCAGTTGCTGCCCCCAGCCCCAGATGCCCACCACTGTCTGGGTGTTCCACTCATCACCACTCTCTCCCAGGGCAGTATTACTTGGTGCGGTTAAGAGTCCCCAAGAATCCCCTCCCTTAGCAATGATTCTGGCTGACTGGTTGGTTCCCTGCCACGAGCAGGGGTACCAGGGATCCTGCTGCATAGGAGGTGTGCCCAGAGTGTGGGAAGAGAAGGCATGGGTGCATCAAATGAGCCTGGATTAGAAGGAGGCCCATGCGGCAGCATTCTGACTTGATGGGGACCATACAGTTTGTTGGAGCATACGGCCCAAGAATGCCCAGAAAGTAAGGGCTGTGGGGCACACTGCACTGTGCCGTAGCTCAAAGGTCCCTGGGAGACACAAAGGGATTGCAGCAGAGGACACGGGGAGGGAGGGTCGGGTGGGGTTGGGGGTGGTTGCAAAATCTCAATGGAGCATGCCTCCAGGGGGACAGTCACCAAACCAAATTATTAGCAAGGTCACTTGGTGAGTGCAGAATCAAAACACAGGGAAGAGAATAGTCTAGAATTGTGCTGTCCAATATGGTAGCCTCTGGCCACACAGGAAGCACCTGAAACATGGCTGTTCCAAACTGAGCTGTGCTGTAAGTGTAACATGCACCTCAGGAGGCAAAGGTTTAGTTAGTATGAGGAAAAGCAGGTAAAATATCTCAATAATAATTTTAATAATTTTTATTCTTGTAGACATGCTAACATGATCATATTTGGGGTATATTGGGTCAGATTAAACATATTATGAAAATTAATTTTACCTGTTTGTTGTTGTTGTTGTTGTTGTTGTTGTTTTGAGACAGAGTCTCACTCTGTTGCCCAGGCTGGAGGGCAGTGGTGCGATCTCTGCTCACTGTAAGCTCCGCCTTCTGGGTTCACGCCATTCTCCTGCCTAAGCCTCCCAAGTAGCTGGGACTACAGGCACCCGCCACCACGCCTGGCTAATTTTTTGTATTTTTGGTAGAGATGGGGTTTCACCATGTTAGCCAGGATGGTCTCGATCTCCTGACCTCATGATCTGCCCGCCTCGGCCTCCCAAAGTGCTGGGAATTTTAGCTGTTTTTTAAAATTTGGCCACTACTAGAAAATTCTGAATGACATATGTGACCCACATTTGTGGCTTATACTGTCTTCCATTGTCTAGTGCTGTTCCAGAACATTCTACTGGGGCTGAGGCAAGGCCTGCAGGGGCACCCCTCCCTACCACAGAGGACACAGTGGTTCTCTGATCTGCTCTAGTCTCTCTCTCTCTCTCTCCTCAAGATGATGGTGCAGAAAGATGATCAAATTCTTCCCCTTGGACACCCTTTTTCCAATTTTTACTCTAACCCTCCTGTCAGTATGTTACGACTTTGTGAAATCTATTAGTCCTGCTAATTTTGCTACTTCAGATCAGTCTTCCTACTGATGTAAAAGATTTCGTCCCCTAAGGTGGCTTTGAGTAAATTTCATGTTACCTGTTATGTGTTGTATTAGTCAAGCTCTCATCACTGGCAGCGCCATATTGGTAGTTCTAGGTCATGACGCTGCCTGCCCACTAGCCTCACCTGGAGCTGGGCTCATCATCCCTGGTTAAACTCCAGTTGGCCAGATCTCCTGAGAAGAACAAAGAGAGGCCTTTGAACACCCCTCTGCCATAACATTTGCCACTGGGCATTATTTGTGTGAAATCTGAGCCCTCCAGGAGACAGGCCTCCTGGAAGGCAGGGCTGGCACTTACCACCTCTCCTCTCCAGAAGGAGAGGCCCTGGAACAATGGGCATTCATCAGATGCATGGTGGGTGTGGGATGTGTCGTTCTGTCAAAGGACACACAGGATCAGGGTGTGGTTTCCTCCTTAGTGTCATCCTCAGAGATTAACATCTTCCAAACACCAAATGTGCCTCTCGCTCTATCACCAGGCTGGAGTGCAGTGGCACCATCTCAGCTGAGTGCAACCTCCACCTCCCGGATTTAAGTGATTTTCCTGTCTCAGCCTCCTGAGTAGCTGGGACTATAGACGCCCACGACCACGCCTAGCTAATTTTTGTGTTTTTAGTAGAGACGGGGTTTCACCATATTGGCCCGGGTGGTCTCAATCTCTTGATTTGGTGATCCGCCCACCTTGGCCTCCCAAAGTGTTGGGATTACAGGCTTGAGCCACAGCGTCCGGCCAGTTTCTTTACATTTTCTACCAAAAAAAAAAAAAAAAAAATCAACTTCTGTTTTCATCCTTTCTCATTATTTAGGTGATCCACAAGTATCTATACTATGTAAAATAAGAAATCTAGGCCAGGCCTGCTGGCTCACGTCTGTAATCCCAGCACTTTGGGAGGCTGAGGCGGGCAGATTATGAGGTCAGGAGTTTGAGACCAGCCTGGCAAATATGGCGAAACCCCGTCTCTACTAAAAATACAAAAATTAGCCAGGCGTGGGGATAGGTGACTGTAATCCCAGCTACTCAGGAGGCTGAGGCAGGAGAGTTGCTAGAACCCAGGAGGCAGAGGTTACAGTGAGCTGAGATCGTGCCATTGCACTCCAGCCTAGGCAACAAGAGCAAGAATTTGTCTGAAAACAAAAACAAACAAACAAAAAAAGGAATCTAATTTGTTCAAGCTGTCATGTTATAAGTGTTGGGGTGTCCTCTGCATTGATGACTGAACCATGGTCACTGGTCAGTGTGTCTCCTTTCATCTCAACTATTTCTTTCTGGGTTGGGTTGTCTTTCCTAGGCTGTTCTTGAGTTGCAGGCATCTGGATTGTGTTCCTACCTTATGAGGGGTGAACTGAATGTGATCTCATATGTTCAGGTGAACTTGACCAAGATGATGGCTCTGCTAGTCTGTTTTTCTATGAAATCTTACTTAAATGCTACCTACCATTTTGTTGGCCTTTTGGCTGCCTGAGTATTGGGAGTAGTAAATGGTGGCTTTGATCCCTTCCTCAATCCTGACTCTTACCTCGATTATAACTAGCAGCTCAGATATTAGAGACTGTGGTTGTTTTACATTTATTCAGTAATTACTTACTAAGCACCAACCACGTATCAGGGATTGCGCTGAGTACAGCAGGCATGACCTCTTCCTTGGGAGACTCATGGTCCCAGGGCTATTTGCCCACGTGGCAACTGTCAGCCCTGCAGAGGGTGGACCATTTTTTTTGTAGTTCACCTTTGTTGTTGGACTTCTTGCTGTCCCAAAGAGTTTACAATCATTTGTACATTTTCCTGCTGCCTCCTCCAGGCCATTTATAAAAAATATTAAATGAGATTAGTCAAAACACTAGTTACTTCTCCATGCACAAACCTGTCTTTTCCTGTCTCTGAGTCAGTTCTCTCTCTCCATGGCCAAACTGCCCGAAGTCCCACGGAGACTCATTATTTTTAAATACCTTTTCATGTGGAACCTTGTCAAAGGCTTCTGGAAAATCTAAATAGCTAAGAGACAAACACTGAGCTAGGGATCAGGAGACCTGGATTCTAGTCTTATATGCCATTGGTTTATCATCGAACTTGGGGCAAGTCACAGAACAGCCTCCATCTCAGCTGCTTCATCAGGAAGATGAGAATGATTATTCTGGCAATCAACATCATAAAAATGTTACAACCATCAGCTGAGACAGTGTTATTTAAGAATGCTTTGCAAGGTATAAAGCAAAAATATAAGGGATCATTATTTAGAAAATTTACAATAGCATCTTCATTCATATGCAGGTTTCTCTCCCAGAAAAACTGCAGTAGATAAAGACATGGCTCCTCCAGCACCCCTGGGGTGATGCTTGTTTAAAATCAACTCCTTTGACGTCTTGAAGGAATGCAGGTTTACATAAACAATAGTGCCGAGTTCAGTGTGAGCCTTTGGTGTAGTGTGTGAACTCATAGAAGCATGACCACTGGAATCAATCAGACCCTGGTATGGGTGCAGCCTGTGCCATCCGCCAGATGTGTGACCTTAATCAAGTTATTTAACATTTTTCGTGCCACACCTGTAAATGGGGACAATATTAATGCTTACTTTACTGAGTTCTGAGATTTAAATAAGAAAATAAATATATGTAAAATGCCTACCATTGTCCCAGACCCATAGTGGCCACTCAATAAATAGCAGCTTTTGTTCTATTTGTCTATGTTAAGGGTCCAAGAGCCAGCAGCTGGTCCATTCTATCTAAATTTTTGGATTGCCCGTCAAACATTCAGTAAATTCCACCATAAATTCCTTTATCCATGTCCTGTGTGAATTTTTTCAACAGATGAATAAATAATGCTTTTCTTTGGTTTTCTGAAAAGTTGTTGGAGGGTGAGGTGGGAAAAGAGAGAAGGAGCCTTTCCAATTACATATTTCCCACTGGCAGAGTGCAGAGGGTGGGGACTTAGCTGCATCCAGCCTCCTTGCAGAAGGCCAGGCCTATGGAAACTTGTCCAATTGGTGCTTCCTCGTCCACCCCTCTGTCCCTCCCCCAAGTCATCTGGTTTCCTTTGATGTCCAGCCACACCCAGCAAACCCCTCATCCTCAGGAGCAGGGAAGTTGGAGTCGAAAGATAAAGGAGACTGCTCAGGCACTGAATGTAATTTCATTTGGGGATCAGGCCAAGGGGCACTGGATGGGGCTTAGTTCCGCCAGCACTCCCCCGGGGAGCCTGCTCTGGCCGACGGTGGCCTGAGGGGGCTGGAGACCAGCCAGGGCATTCAGTATCATTCTCTGCTTCTGCTCCAGGGGCACCTCCCAGCTGGGGATGAAGCTTGGCTGGGCCAGGGGCCAAGGCCATCATTGCACAGTCAGACTTGGGTGGTAATCCCAATTGGTTTTGCACAAATTCCTGTTTCATCCAGATTAGGAAAGGACCTGGCCAGCGTGGACATCTGGTGGCTTGGGGATGGGCACAGAAGAAGGAGGGCTCTGGGAATCAGAGGCATTTCCATTTTAAACATTAACCATGACTCCTTTAACTGTTGTTTTCATGGGCTTAATGGGAAATTAGCAAAGTAGAATCTGAACTACATTTATTTATTTATTCTTTTTTAGAATAAATATTTGTCAAGCTCAAGTGTTTGGGCACCAAAATCGAGAATGACTAGAGAAAGTCTCAGGAATTGTAGAGACTAGAGACAGACCCTGACCTCAGCCCCCTGCCTTTAGGTGGCCGCCACTGGGAGACACATGGGAAACCCTCTGAGAGCAAGGACTGTCATGTAACTGGTGGTAGGAAAAGCATGGACTTCCAGAGTCAAACTGAATTCTAATTATCTCCCCAGATTTTATTGCACAGGCCAGTTGTTTAATGTACCTGGGTATCATTTTTCTCATCTATTATCAGTGCATCTGTTAGGACTTTTGATGTTGCAAAAAAAACCCTTTGTATTACTTTAACATAAAGAAAATATCTGGAGTAACTAGAAAGTCCCAATGTCAGGCAGGCTTTGGGGTTACTTTGATTCAGTGGCTCAGCAATGTCACCAAAGACCAATTTTTTCCCGTCTCTGTGCTTGACCTGCCCTGGTTCCAGCTCCCTTCCTTGTTAGGAGAGGGCTGCCCACAGATCTTTGAGCTCCAAGTTCATTTTACCCCTTTGAGAGTTAGGAAATACGGTCTCTTCTCTCTACCATGAGTCCCTGCTTTGCTCTGATTCATGTTGATTGACTCGAACCTATTTTCTCTTAATCACTGTGGCAGAGAGTAAGATCAAGCTGGTTTGTTTGTGCTCATCATGGACAACCTGGGAAGCAGGGAGTGGGTTCAGTCCCACCCAAGAGGTGGGAGAGGGTGGAATGGATGCTGGAGGGGCACATGAGCCGTGATGAATGAACATTAAACCCACGGGATTGAGAGGATTACACCAATAGAGAATTATGTGCACAACCATCTCCCAGTACCTGATGTCCACGAAGCTTAAAAATAACACTTAAAAGGAAATTTTAAAAATCAGAGTCCAGAACAAACCTAAAATCAAGCAAATAAACCACAAAATAACCTGATATTAGAGTTCATGGACTCAAGAGAAATGAAAGGTGGGAGCCTTCTGGGGGACCTGGTGTGGTCAGTTGTCATTAATGTGGTGTTCTTTCTGTAATTTAGTTCCTCAGAATGCCTCTTTTATTCTCCTTGATCTTGTGAGAGGTTAAAAATTACACATTAAAAATTAAAAATAAGAGTGCCTAATGGGAATATTTGGAATATATTCTTTTTCCTTAGCTTTATTGTTGAAATCTCTAAAATTACACTATGTGTATCTTACAGTCCTGTGTGTGGCAGGGAAGTGTGGTGATGCCCTAGCTCTCGCCTAACCACACTCTCAATAGTATTTGTTCCTGATTTATGGGAGTGGTGTTATTAGCACTCACTGTGCAGTGGTCATGTTGGGTCTATGCATTCAAACACAGGATGGTTCCAGAGACCTTGGCCAACATCCAGAGGCCAGACGAGCATCATGTAGGGTTGTAAAGCTCATGTCTTTTCTAGGTTAGTGGGCAGAAGTCTTCTTTCCATTGTCTCTAAGCTGTCCCAGCATTTCTAGGAAGAACTTGTGGATGGCCGGGGAAGATCTACTCAGCTGAGTGTTTGCAGAAGGTTGTGGATGACTCATGCCTGAAGCACATTTTCCTGTAATTCCCTCATCCCCTTCCGTGGGGACGTGAACAAAATCTCTAGAAGGTTTCAGGACCTAATGTTATAAGTATAAGCCACTATTTCAATGCCAAAAAGAGACCCTTAGTGTGAAACCTTTGGGGTTGGCCCCCTGCCTGGTTCCCCTTCAAGGTACAGCAATGACATCTGGGTAGCAGTTCCCTTCCTTACACTGACATGTTTTTCTGCTAACAAATGCAGCAAATAATATCGCCTTTCCAATGCAGGGTGACACTCTGATCTGAGGCAGCTTCAATTACATGTTGTTCCTCCAAGCCTCAGAGCCTCATCTTTTTCTCCGAAGACCGGCAAGAAAGGCATCAAATGCTTGAGCCTGAGGCAGAGGGAACCAGGGAGATCAAGACTGGATTCTTGGTGAAGCCCAGCTTGGTCCCCAGCTTCCCTCTCTGCCACTCCCATCCTGAGGCCCTTGGTGAGCTTATGTCACTACACTCCTTGGCTTTAGCCTGTGAGCACTGTAGAGACAGAACTCATGCCCTCTCCCTCGGCTGTTGACAGGTTCTCTGGCTGAAGTTTGACTGAGGGCAGGGCAGGATCTGAACTCACATTGACTCTCCTCCTCTTCTCCACAGATCCGGGTGGATGGACCCAGGGGCAATGCTCTCCAGTATGAGACGGTGCAGGTGGTGGATCCTGGCCCAGTCCTCCGGGATATGGCCTTCTCCAAGGACCACGAGCAACTCTACATCATGTCAGAGAGGCAGGTAAGGCTCTTTGGGCTCTGCTAGATGTTTGTCTTACAGCTAAATACTAGCCTGTGGCTCAGTACAAACCTTAGGAGGCCAGCTGCAGAGAGGTGATTTGATTTATTTGGCGCAGTGTGTATCTTTTCAGTTTTGCTGCCTGGGGACTGAGGCTTGGTGTTCTGAAACAGGAAAGAAATATTTAAAATATCAAAATATTGGAGACTCTAGAACAAATCCACTAACTTCAAAATCATGGTTCAGGGCCAACATTTGCTTCCTTTTGAAGAAATATCATACAGATGTCCAAATTGTGGGTCCAGATTTCCCTATACAAAATGTGATCTCATACCAAAGTCACCTTCCTGGCCCCCAGAAGCCTGTGGGAGGCAAGGATTTATTGCCAGAAGAGCCTAGTTAAGGGAACACCATGGTCAGGACCCAGAAAACAGAGTCTGTGTGGTGAGATACGATGAGGTAGGGCACGGCCTGAACTTTTGTGTGTACATACAACTCTTTGTAGAAACTCCAGCAAATGCCACGGAGCCTGCCTGAGACGAACAGATATGGTGCAGGTTTACTGATGCTGAGTAGGAAGTAGAAAACCTGGGCTTGGTTCTCAAACTGAGCTGAGAAGGAAGTAAGTTTTTATGGAGTCCCTGAGCTCAGGCCAGGAGCCATATATCTGCAGCAGGCAAAGGAAGGGGTTTCACCTTGGACATCCATGTATTTAAGGGTATTTCCTGGAGTCCTCTAATTCACTGCCTGGAGTGGTCCACCCCACAACACACAGCCCACCCCAAGTGTGGTGCAGCACCACCGTACCTCTGCCCTGTGGCCTCTGTGGAGGATGGGTCGTTCCCTGGAGCTGTCCTTCCAGCCCATGAATATGTATGTGTTAGCTCTGAGTGGCAGCAGCAACCATGAGGGGCGGATCTCTCCTCTTTTTCATCCTCGTCAGCGTGGCCTGAACTCTCTGGAGGACCCTGCTAACAGAGTCTGGATTGTTCTGCCTGGGCCCTCTCGGCATTGTGGGGGAGATGAATTCCACATTATGCCACCCACGGGGCTTGTGCATTATGCCTTAGCAGTCACAGGAGCTCTGCCCTCCCCAAGAGCTCGATGACATCTTCTCTTGGTGTCGGACTCCCCGTTCTCCCAACTTTAGCCACACTGGGATCCATTGTGCCCTGGTTGAGGCTGCCACGGCTTGGGAATGGTCTCATTCCCAAGGTGGGGTGGAAAGTGGAGTATTTTTTCCTGGGAGGAGAGACTACCAAGATGGAGCCTGCAGCTGGGCACAAGGCTTCCCATTTGTCTACATTCCTTGCTTTTATAACAGCTTCCAAACTCCCCACTCCCAGCCCACCTCTGAGGCCCTAGGAGCTGAGGGGAAGCAGCTTTCCTTGGTGGCATGAATCGTCTGGAGAAGATCTTCACAAGGCATTGAATATTCAGGATTTCTTGCCTGATCTGAAAGCCAGCATTTCTGAACCTGGGACTTAAAACATAAGAGGACTTTCAAAGATGGAAAATATAAACGGAGCCAGGTGCAGTGTCTTGCACCTATAATCCCAGCTGCTTGGGAGGCCGAGGCAGGAAGATTGCTGGAAGGCCAGGAGTTCAAGGCCAGCCTAGGCAATATAGCAAGACTTCGTCTCTAAAAAAATAAAGAGAAATTAAAAAAAAACCATAAGCTGATAATACGAGTTATCAGCCCCCTCTGAGAACTGAGTCAGGATTCTGAGCATTACTCCTTCCCTGGGGGGGCCCTTCTGAATCCTTGTTCACCTCCTTGTCCTCAGCTAGTTCCCCTTGGATGGGTAATGTGGTCAGTACCCATTCAGGCTTGGCAATGAAGCACCCTGAGAGCTCCATATTATGGGCACATTGGAAAGGAAGGCAGGAATGAATAGAGCCAGGGCATTCATCCATTCCAGGGCTGCTCCACACAGATGGGGAGACTGGCCTGCCACCCAAATGACCATTTCAAAGCCCTAACACCTGGGCCGACAGTGGTCTCCACTGGACTTGTGGATTCTTGGTGGAGATTTGTAGAACAGTGCAATGATTAAGTCCACAGGTGTTGCCATTGGAATGACTGAGCATGCATCTTAAATCTCATTTACTAAATGTAGTCTCTGATAAGTTCCTAACCTCCTTAAGATTCAGCATTCTTTACTGTCCTATGTAGGTGACAATAATATCAGATAGTTTTGTTCCAAGAATTGAATGAGATATGCATATAATAAACTTAGAACTATGGCTGGCACAGAGTAAGTGCTTGTTAAATGGAGACACTCTTGTTTTTAGGACAGGAGTTTCCAGACACTGACTGTGCTTACAGTCAGGCAAGGACTGGTATTGAGATTCTAGATGGTCCATCTGGGTTGGAGCACAGCAGCCCAGGTGAGGCCAAGGTAGGCAGGGAGCAAAAATCCAGTCCCAGGGGAGAGCCCATGAGGAACCCAGGCCTGCTTGACAGACTGGGCACGTGGAATAGAGCTCAGGGCCAAGCAGCTTGGTGAATATACCTAGGTATTTTCCAGACCCAGGGCATCAGGACTAATTCTAGCCTCCTTCAGGTAGTGGGTCTCCCTCAGCCATGATGGATCAGAACACTTTGCACACCGTGTGTGCAGGCTAAGGGCATAGCTTGGCCATGATGTCAGCGCGGCCTGGAAAGCACTTTCCTTTCTTATCTGACTAATTTTTCCTTGTCCTTCAAAACTTAGCTTGACTGTCACATTCTTCATTGGGTTATTCCTGGCCTGCAGTTAGACAAGTCTGTAGTAGCCCTTGTCAGACCAGGCTGTGATGATGACTTCCTTGTCTCTGTTGCCACCAGCAGCTTGAGAGCATCCCATGCCTTGCCAGCCTAAATCTCATGTAATAGGCCCCTCATAATTTTTTAATGAATGAGTCCCCAGTGCCTTCATTGAACCAGAATTGATAGAGAAAGGTGCCAACACAAATAACCTATTGCTTCAGTTAATTTCAAAGCTCAAACTTAAGTAACTGAAAGACTAACTGAAGCCTGATCTTACTCTCTGCCACAGAGAGTAAGGGTGGGATTGAACCCACTCCCTGCTTCCCAGGTTGTCTGTGATGAGCACAAACAAACCAGCCTGATCTTACTCTCTGCCACAGAGAGTAAGACGGAAAGAGAGAAGTTCAGATAAAGGAAGCACCTCCTGTGTGTCAGTAATCTATCACTCATATTCATTGGCTAGGGCTGCCATAACAAAATAGCACAGACTGGGGAGCTTAAACAACAGAAATTTGTTTTCTCCCAGCTTTGGATGTTGGAAGTCCAGGATCACAGTGTCAGCAGGGCTGTTTTTTCTGAGGCCTGTCTCCCTGGCTTGCAGATGGCTACCTTCTCACTATGTCCTCACATGGCCTTTCCTCTGGGAGCAAAGCCCTGGTGTTTCTCTGTGTGTCCTACTCACCTCTTCTTCTAAGAGCACCAGTCAGATTGGATTAGGGCCTCTTTCTATCAGCCTTATTGTAACATAAACACCTTGATATGGTTTTACTGTGTGCCACCCAAATCTCATCTTGAATTGTAGCTCCCATAATTACCTTGTGTCATGGGAGGGACCCTGTGGGTGGTAATTGAATCATGCAGGCAGGTCTTTCCCATGCTGCTCTCATGACAGTGAATACGTTCCATGAGGTCAGATGGTTTTCTAAGGGGAGTTCCCCTGCACATGCTCTCTTGCCTGCTGCCATGTAAGACATGGCTTTGCTCCTCATTTGCCTTCCACCATGATTGTGAGGCCTCCCCAGCCATGTGGAACTGTGAGTCCATTAAACCTTTCTCCTTTATAGATCACCCAGTCTCAGGTATATTTTTATTAGCAGAGTGAGAACGGACTGATACACACCTTTTTGAAGAACCCATCTCCGAATACAGCCATATGCTGAAGTGCTGAAGGTTAGGGCTTCAATGTGTGAGTTTTGGGGAGAAACAATTTAGCCCGTTACGTCACTGTCACGACTTTTGCCCTGTCCTATTATTTTACATTATGTTTTTGTTTTAACTTATGGTTTCAACTTGGATACCTACTTTAACTGTCTCTTAAATAGTATTATTATGGATCTAACACGTCAGTCATATATAATATGACTAATGTACTTACAAATCAAACAGAACTATTAAAATTATTAAAACTCCGTGTCTGCATCCACACAAAATCTATCTGTGTGTTGCTTTGGGAACCACTGATATATTGGCTGTAGCTTGGGTTTTGATGTCTGAAGACCTAGATTCAAGACCCAGACCTATCCTCCACTGGCTGATGACCCTGGACAAGTCAATCAGCTTCTTTGAGTCTCACTTTTCTCATCTGTAAAATGAAGATAATCATGATAATCTTCTTCTATCAAAGAGCTCAAATAACACAAGAAACACATCTAGTAACTTTCAGATCGTTATTTTTTTTTTTCTTCACGTGAAGTGAAGACCTAAATATTCCTGAAAGATGTGAGTTAACAACATTACATACCAATGAGTTAGTCCAGGGGTCAACAGACTTTTTCTCTAAGGGGTCAGATAGTGAATAGTGTAGGGTTTGTTGACCATATGGTTTCTGTTGCCATTATTCAACTTTGCTATTGTAACACAAAAGCAGCCATAGATAACATCTAAACAAATGGGGACGACTATCTGCCAATAAAACTTTGTTCACAAAAACAGGTGAAGAGCAGTGGTTTTGCAATCTCTGAGTCAGTCCTATAATGAAAATGTGTTAGATGATGACCCTGGCATTGGAGATGGTGGAGTTACTGTGTATAGGTCACTCAAAGAAGTGTGGGGAGAAAATTCCTCAGCCTGTTAGAATGGACCCCAGTGCCACATATCCAACTGCTGCCTGACATCTCCACTTGGACATCTGGTAGATATCTTCACTTAACATGTCTAAAGCCAAATTCCTCATCGACCTTCCCAGCACTCCTCACCTGTAGTCTTCTCTAACTCAGATGATAGGGATGATGGCAGATGATGGCAACTATGCCATTCAAGCTAAAAATCTTAGAGTTATCTTTGATTCCTTTCTTTATCCCTTACCCCACATCCAGTGTGTCAGGAAATTCTACAGACTCTACAAAAATATTTCCAGAATATGGCTATTTCTCACCACTTCATTGTTACCTACCTGGATTGAACCCCCATGGTCTCTTGCCTGAATATTTGCAATAGCCCTCCAGCTATTCTCTCTGTTTCCACCTTTGTCTTTCCAGTCTTTTCTCCATGCAGCAGTTAATCTTCAAAAGTTTGAGTTAGATAGTGTCATTCCTCTGTTCAAATCCTTTCAATGGCCAAAGTGCCTGTGAAGACCCACCAGGCCTTATATGCTCTGTCCTCATGAGATGTCCAAGCTCATCACCTGCCACTCTCCCACCTCCCCTACTCTGCAGGGCCAGGGTGGGAGAAAGTGCCCTGGACACAGAGATGTCCTCTGTGATGCTTCTGCAATATGGCAGGCTCCTGCTTCAGAATCTTTGTCCTGGTTGTTCCTCTTTGCCTGGAATTCTCTGCAGGTATCTGCCTCCCCTGAGTACTACGGGTAAAACACTAGATTGCTTTCCACCCACACTCATAAACTCCCAATCTCCTCTCCTGGGTCTGTTTTTATCCATCGCACTTAGTCTCTTCTTATTTGCTATATGATTCTTATAATTGTTCTGTATTATATGTCTTCCTCATTTAAAATGTAAACTCCATGAGAATATAAATTTTTGTTTTTTAGTCTTTTTAGTTTACTTGTGTATCACAGACCCCCGGAACAGCACTGACACCTAATAAATACTCAATACACATTTGTTGAATGAGTGACTGAATGGATCTGGGCTCAAGAGAGCTGTGGTTTCAATTCTGCTGCTCTGGCTGCTCCTATAACTGAAGACTAAAATCTACCATGAAACATACTAGCATCTGTATTCCCAGATCTTAGTGGAAGAGTGTCCTAAACATATGGTAGGGTGGCAATCCGGATGATAATCCAAGAGGTTTATATTGGATTGAAGGACACATTTTCTAACAGGGATCACTGTATAAAAAAGCAGTGGTAGAAAATGGTGTGCTTTATGCTGTCCATTCTTACATACCAGCCTCTTTCTTCTCTGATCTTTTTGGGATCTGCAGCAGGGCAGTGGCCTAAAGGACCTTTTGGTCCTGGTGTTGTGTTCAATACAATGATAGGTGATATGGCTTGGCTGTGTCCCCACCCAAATCTCATCTTGAATTGTAGCTCCCATAATTCCCAAGTGTTGTGGGAGGGGCCTGGTGAAAGGTAATTGAATCATGGGGGTGGTTTCCCCCTTGCTGTTCTCATGTAGTAAATAAATCTCACAAGATCTGATGGTTTTATATTTGCTTGGCTCTCATTCTCTCTTGCCTGTCGCCATATAAGATATGCCTTTCCCCTTCTGCCATGATTGTGACATCTCCCCAGCCACATGGAAATCTGAGTTCATTAAACCTCTTTTTCTTTATAAATTACCCAGTCTCAGGTATGTTTTTATCAGCAGCGTGAAAACGGGCTAATACAACAGGTAAAGAGAGAGCAGAGATGAGCAACTGAATCAGGAGGCTTGTGATTGCTTTCCAAGTTAACAGAATGGGTGTTCATGGACCCCTCCTACCATCAGGGGCATCTCATCACTCTCAGCGTAAGGCCCAAGCTCCTGGCATGGCCCTCAGACCCATCCTGTGGCTCCTCTCCACCTCTGCAAGCTCATTTTGTGGCCCTGGCCCCTGGCTCTCTGTGTACCAGCAAACAGGCCTCCATCTGTCCCTGAGCCTAGCTCCTTCCTGCTGCAGAACTTGCATGCTCAGTTTCCTCTGCTGTGACAACTCTCTGGCTTTTCCTGTGGCTGGTTCCTCCTCATGCCTGTGGTTTTTGCTCAAATATTGTGTCCTCAGAGAGGTCTCCACTGGCCACCCTACATAAATGTCCCTCATCCTGGCATCTTGACTTCTTCCTATTCTTTTTGTTTACTCACTTCTGCTGCCCACCACAGTATGAAAATTACCTGTTTATTTCCCACTTATATGCATTAGCATATAAGTTCCTGGGGAGCAGGGACCTTGTCTCTCTTGTGTCTAGCAGGTAGAGGAAGACCTCATCCAGAGAAGGGGCCGGGTATATTCTTGTAGAGTTGATATGAGTGAATGAGCTTTGGACTTCATCTCTTTTTGATGAAGAGCAACTTTTCTTTGAAAGCACTCTGATTTTGGTGAGGCTGGGACCTCCTGCCTGGAGATGATGCCTAAAGACTTAAATAGAGATAGCAGGATTCTGAGTTTTGTTAAGAACCAGATAACTGTGATTCAGTCAGCAACCCAGCAAGCTCTAGGGTGTTACCTCTGTCCCTGAGGAATGTTCCTCTTTATCATTTGGTGGGCAGCAGCTGCTCTCTCTTCTAAACACTCCTTCATCCCTTCTTGTCCCTAGTTTCTTTGTGGATGGAGATGCTGGTCTCTGCCACCTCCAGCCTCCCTCTGATTTATATGATACCACACTGGGGGACACAGAGTGCAGAAAAAAGGCATTTGACAGTCAGGGGAAATATTTCACATCATATTTTAGTAGTTGTGAAATAGTTAATGAATCCATAGTTAAAGAAGTATCCGGAGAGATCAACTAACTTTGACTCCCCACTGCTGTTTGAAACTCTCCTTGGGGCCGAGTGTGGTGGCTCAGGCCTGCAATCCCAGCACTTTGGGAGGCCGAGGCGGGCAGGTCATCTGAGGTTAGGAGTTTGAGACGAGCCTGGCCAACATGGTGAAACCCATCTCTACTAAAGATACAAAAAAATCAGCTGAGCCTGGTGGCACGCACCTGTAATCCCAACAACTTGGGAGGATGAGGCAGAAGAACCACTCCAACCTGGGAGGCGGAGGTTTCAGTGAGCTCAGATCACGCCACCGCACTCCAGCCTGTGTGACCTAGTGAGACTCTGACTCAAAAAATAAATAAATAAATAAACAAACTCTCCTTGGGTTCCAGTGTTCCTCATTCCATATGCTGAAAGAGGCCAGCTCTTGGCATGTGGTAGGATGAATGGATGGTAAAGAGGATGAATGAATGGCCAGCTCTTGACAGGCAGGGTAAGGATTATATGACTAATGGAGGTAGAGAATGGAGTGTGTGTGTGTGTGTGTCTCTGTGTGTGTGTACATATGTGCATATCTCTGCACACAAATGCTACACATTTTCTGGCTCTGTCACCCATTCCCTCAGCACCTCTTTCATTCAATATTCAACAAATGTTTACGGAGCACCTGCTCTGAGCCAAGCATTCTTCTAGGTTACCAGGAATTCCATGGGGAGCAATACAGTCAAAGTCCTTATCCTTATAGGCCTTACATTCTGGGCAGAGAGAGAGCTAGTGAATGAGAGAATGAGGGAATGAATGAATGGCTTAGATCAGGTAATAGTGAACAGAGTGAAAAATTAAACCAACTCAGGTGGAATAAGGTGATGTCCAGAAGAGTGGTGGTGAGTGCTCTTTTAAAGACAGTTGTCAGGGAAATTCTCCAAGGAGGGAACTTTTGAGCAAAAAGCAGAAGAGAGTGAAGTGGTGCGAGGGGACTGTCTGGGGAGATGTGGTCTAGGCGGAGGGAACAGCAAGCACAGAGGCCAGAGACGGGCAGGTGACTTGTGTTTTTGAGGACACCGGACGGGCTGCCAGGAGGGGAGAAAGGGCAAAGTGGTGAGTGAGGCAGCTGAAGACAGAGGCCAGCTCAGGTCACTCCAGCCTCCAAGTGCACCTGTGAAATGGGGATTTAGTAAACAGTATTGATCTCCTGGAGTGAGCGAGGATTCAATGAGATATTCCAGGTAAAAGAGCTTAGGTCAGAAAGGACATTCAGCAAACGTTAGCTATTAGATTATTTGCAAATTACATAGTTCTGCAGGCTGGATATGGTTTCTCTTATCACGGATGCGTGGATCCCTCTGTGAGCTCGTGCAGCAAGTGCTGTGTTGTGTGTACACTTCTGCTTGGAGTGTGTATGAGTGTGCACTATGAAGTGTCAGTGTCATTTTGTCATGATTTAACTGTCTCTTTCAGAGCCATGTTACATTTCTCTCTCTTTTCTTCTGCATGATTCTGAATCTTTCTCTGCTGTGTGTGCACATGCACACCCACCCCTTCCCCTGTATCTATCCCTGTCTGTGTGTCTCTGTTAGCCTCCTTCTTGCTTTGTGTGTGCATGCCTGTATATGAGTGTGGTGTGTATTTACTAAAATTCCAGTAACCCCGAGGGAATGTCTATACACACTGAAACCAATGTGATAAAAACCTGCCAAGCCAATGGGAGGGAGGTGAGAGGAAATGTCAGTGAGGCAGATAAATGAGAAGATGAGGTGGCAAAGCTGGGACCGTCCTTGTTCTTGGGTGCCCTGGAGTGACCTCCCCCAGGGGAGAAGCAGCTGTCCCCCAGACAAGGCGAGTATCTTCTTTGATAGGCCCAGAGGAAGTGGCAGATTTCTCAGTGAATTTCAATGTTGCTGCCTCTCCACATACCAGCCCTTGCCTGCCTGGAAGCCAGAAGCCTCAAACACACATTTCTGCTTTGGGGATCTGTTTCAGCCATGTTTGGACCGAAGCCATCTTTTATGATGTCCTTTGTTTTACTGACTCCTCTTCACAGTGGATCTGCTTCCAGGTGCTGGGGGACTCTTGCAGCCTGTCCTTCTGAGCTGCTGGTGCTCAAGTCCTTGCTATAAAGCAGGATGCGGATCCTGTGGGGTCTGAGGAGGTGGGCCTGGAGGTGAGTCCCCTGCCCATAGGCATTGCCCAGGATGGCAGCCTTGCCTGGCTCCTTCCAGCATAAACCAGTAGTGAAGTGGCGAGGGCCACCTTGCTTTATAGCATATTACTCAGGCCTGATTCATTCATTCATTCAGGAAACACAGACCAACCTGGGCAACATAGAGAGACACTGTCTCTAATTTTTTTTTTTTAATTAGCTGGACACTGTGGCTCATACCTGTATTCTCAGCACTTTGAGAGGCCAAGGTAGAAGGATTTATTGAGGGCAGGAGTTTGAGACCAGCCCGGGCAACATGTCAAAACCCCATCTCTACAAAAAATTTGAAAATTAGCCAGATGTGGTGGTGTCCACCTGTAGTCCCAGCTACTCAGGAGGTTGAGGCAGGGGGATCACTTGAGCCTAGGAGGTTGAGGCTGCAGTGAGCCATGGTCACGCCACTGCACTCCAGCCTGGGCAACAGAGGGAGATGGCTTCTCTAAAAATACAAATAAATAAAAATAAAGTTTTTTTCAAAAAGAAACATTCTTTAAGCTCCCTCCTACTATGTGCCAAGTACCAGTCAAGGCATTGGGAATACAACCATGAAGAAACAGTGACATATCCCTATGATTTTAGCAAAAGGAAGCAGCGAAGAAGGAACCAACCTAAGAAATAATCAGAGACTATTTATGGTGATAAACACTCCAGGAAAAGGAAATCAAGTGGATTAAGTAGAGTCAGGATCCTTGTGGGGGCAAAAGGGTTGCATTTTCAAATAGAGAGGTCAGATGGGCATACAAGAGGAGAAGGGGAGGCCTGTCCATGTTGTCCTGTCCCTTTCCTTCTTCTATTTATTTGCAAGTTCTTTGTGTGGAGTTGTGAAATTGAAAGATGGTGAAGCTAGCCTCTCTGGAGGGTAGAAGTGAGAGGAGGCATCGTGATTGTTTTTTACCATGCTGTGAGCTTCAGAAGGAGCCATAGTTCAATGGGGAGGTGGTACCATGGTCTAAGAAAGGGCGGCATCGCTTGAGGCTTGGGACCCTGAAGTGGATGGTGCCTCCACCAGGGACCCCCGTGTGATGAAGGAGTCATTACTGTTTCTTTGTGCCTCAGTGTCCATCCCTGTCTCCACCCTGCCTCCCAGGATGTTCTGAGGGAGGTGACGTGAAGTCTAGCAGTCTGGGAGGTCTATAGACATTGATTTGGTAGAAGATGCTGTTGTGAAGATACTGTCTCCAGCCAAAGGTGCTGGGCTCCTGCGAAAATAATTCCTATTCTCAACACTGGGTCTGTGGGCATGTCTCACGTGAGGTGCACTGGATGGTGATGCAGCTGTCTCTCTGCCATCCTGTCTGCCCCTGCAGGGGCCAAGCTGTACACTCCAGTTAGTGTTTGGATGGCTGACACGGTGACAAGACCATGTGGACGTTTGCTCCTGGCACCCAGGCTGGCCTGTGTCTGATAGCTCCTGTGAGAGCGAAGTTGAAGCACAGGGCTGAGGAATGAGTGACAGGAAATGGAGCCACCTCAGACGTTCACAAAAACAGAAAAGCTGTCTCAGTGTTTTACCCAATTTCACTCAGGTGAGAGCCTTCCCATTTGTCTGGAACAGCTTCTGAAGGTTCCAGAATGTCATTATTGAGAT
Source organism: Rhinopithecus roxellana (assembly GCF_007565055.1). Taxonomy (NCBI): domain Eukaryota; kingdom Metazoa; phylum Chordata; class Mammalia; order Primates; family Cercopithecidae; genus Rhinopithecus; species Rhinopithecus roxellana. The sequence continues at coordinate 60,992,152 of NC_044554.1, forward strand.
AGTCTCACTTTCCACTTCATTCTTGGTCAAGGTACAGGATGTCTCCATTTTACCGCAGCAGAAATGGAGGAACCAGAGGGGAAGTGACTTCCCTCCCTCATTTCCTACAGTCAGTAGGTGCTGAATTGTCCACTGCACCCTAAAACCTTAGGCCTGGAAAATGCTGCTGGCTTATCTGGTGCAACACACTCCTACTGCACTTTCCTTCTGCGATCAGTGTGGAAACTGAAGCCCAGAGGAGGGAGCAGGTCATCCAGATTCAACAGCAGTTTGGGAGAGGAGCCGAGCTTGAATCCAGGGTTCAGCTCCTTCTGCAATGCCTTCCCCAGCCCCCTCTTCCAATGAGGAACAGGGAGCTCTCTGTGAGAGGAAGAGATACTATTCATCGTCTTGACTTCCCAGTAAAAAGTGATGCACCCCACTCTCAGATGTCGGAACCGGCTGTAGAAGGCAGAAGGACTCTCTGAGGATGGGGTAATGGAGCAGTGCAGGTGTGATCAGGACTCAGAACCCACCTCGGCCCCATGAAGGACGTCCCTTGGTTTACTTCTCCTTTGTTGTAGCCTGACGCAAGGTGGGACAAGAGCCCCTTTGCAACTTTTAGGGCATCTTGGGGTACATGGAGCCCTGGGCAGCACCAGCCCCACCTCACAGAGGGAGTAGGCAGGGAAGCAGCCCATCACTCCCACTGTTCTTTTCTGACAGATGTGTTTCTATATGGTCACTGGTGTAGGCAAAAGTCTCTGACATCTGAATATGATCACCACAGTGGCCTAGCATCTCTCAGACAGACCATGGGGGTGACCAGAAAGCACAAGCATGTGCAGGACGGAGGCCACAGGGGGGTCATTAATAGACCAGAGACTTGGCTTTTCATACCTGTCCTTAGTACTCACCAGCTGTGCCACCTGGAGTCACTCACTCGGGCAGTTCATGCTTTGGTTTCTTATGTAGAAAATGAAAGTGATGATAACTCTCTTTCAGTGCTTTTAGGATTGAAGTTAATATATGTAAAGTGCCTAGCATGTAGTAGGAAGTTGTGGTTGCTGTCATCATTATCATTATTCTTATTACTATTAGAAAATGTATTGTTAATCCTAGCACTTTGGGAGACTGAGGCGGGCAGATTGCCTGAACTCAGGAGTTTGAGACCAGCCTGGACAACATGGTGAAACCCCATCTCTACTGAAAATACAAAAAGTTAGCCAGGCCTTATCATGTGTGCCTGTAGTCTCAGCTACCTGGAAGGCTAAGGCATGAGAATCACTTGAACCCAGGCGGCAGAGGTTGCAGTCAGCCGAGATCATGCCACTTTACTGCAGCTTAGGGGACACAGTGAGACTCTATGTCCAAAAAAAAAAAAAAAAAAAACCTTGTTAGGGTCAGGGAAGCCTGGACAAACCACTGCTTGGTGGCTAAAGGTCAGTCGAGCTCCAGGCACCAGCTACCCAGAATTCTGTGCTTCCCCCATCTATCTCAAAGGCCCTGGAAAGTACTCAGGCAGACCATCCCTTCGTAGTAAGGAGCACTGCCTTCCAGGGGATGGAGGGCCTGGGAGGCTGCGGTCTCCTACCCTAATCAGAGAGAGCTATGTTGCCTTTGGATTTTTCTCTGTAACTCTGCTTCCACTCCGGGGAAGAAGTCTGAATCCATTTGAGTCCAACCTCATTGGATATATGAAGTTTTCACAGATTGGGCAGCTGAAGAAACTTTTGGTCCCTCATCTTCCAGAACTTCTAGAGGAGAGGGAAAACTGGCTCATTTTCCTTCTTTCTGCCCCAGAATAGAGAAGAGCTATGATGTGGAGGTAGAGCAGGGGTGGGTGAGGGAGGATGTGGAGTGGAAGGAAAGCTGAGGAAACCCAAGGGCCAGTGGTTAAGGAAAGCGCTGGCAGCTCTCTAATCCTGAACTCCATTAAGCATCTGTCTCCGGCAGTTGCCCTGACAGTCACAGCACCTTCTCCTAACTTAGCACCGGTGTCCTGGTACTTTCGGAGCACTCTAAGTGCCATTTTTAAAGACAACCACCTATCATCGTCCACTTAGCAGTACATAAGGAGACTCCACAGGGTGGATAGACAGGACTAGGGCTTCTTCTCTTCCAGCTTCCAGCTCCTCTCCCACCATGTCTGTTTAGTAAGCGCCACTGCATCTGCATGCCCCGCACAGAGCCAGTCCCTGTGCACAATCAGAGAAGGGCCGAGGGAAGGCTCTGTTCTGGAAGCTCTGCAGTGGTAAAGTGAGAGCAAACTCCAGCTTGAAGCGTGTTGAAAAGAGTGTGATCCTACTGTGGAAATTGCTCCAGAAATGCAACTTTCTTGTGGAATTAGGGATCAGGGAAGAAAAAGACATCAGTTTGAAGGGCACATTCTCTTCACGTTTTTGAGTGAGGTCATTACAAGGACTCTGGTCTGGAGGCTGGAGCCTTTGGGGTCTTTCTTAAGACTACCACTGATCCTCACTTGTGGGTGGGGGGTGGGCCTTGACCACCTCACCCCTCTCAACAGGCCAGGTATTGGTAGAAGTTGACTCACACCATTCCAACCCACTTCCCTGTTCCCTAGGGATGGTATCCTAATGGAAATGGTTAAATTCCATGAGCACTGATTGACTTGCTTTTGAGTTCTGTGAAAAACAGACCAGAAATGTTGATACTTAAGTAAATTTTACACTCCGTTTGAATATCAATGGGACATTTTCAAAAGTAAATAGATGCACATTAATTTATGCCCTTGTTCAAGATGACTAGTTAGCATTAATGATGTCACATGACTTTATTAAATGCAATATATGTATAAAAGGGTAAATTACAAATGGCATTTATTTACATATCTCATATGAGTCTTTCAAGTGCATTTCAGATATTACAAGCAGACAATGGAGACATCAATTTGAAACTGACTCAGAGACATATGCGATGGTTTTAAAGATATGCACAATGGCTGAGGGGAGATTATCTGAATACTTATTTAGACAAAGTCCAGAAAAACAATGAAGGGGTGGAGGAACGGGTAGAGAATATATCCTTCTCCAAAAGGATTCCAGCTGATGCCAAAGGCTATCCAGTTACAGGCTGTATGGCTTGAAGGTGGGTCAGGGCTAGAATCACAACTCTGCTGCCAGATTCTGGCACTGCCACTTGGCTTTGGACAAGTTATTTAATCTCCGGGTATTTCAGTTTCTTCATCAGCAAAATGGGAATATCCTAGTGCCCATTGGCTGGGTGGTTACAATGAATAAATAAGAAAGTGCACATAAAATTCTTAGTGCATTGCCTGGCACATAATGACGACTCAGTGAGGGTTAGCTTTCATCTCTATGATTTTCAGTATGCTGGTGACTATTACAAGAATGTCTATGTTTCATTGAAAAGAAACCACCTATGCCAGGTGTGGTGGCTCACTCCTGTAATCCCAGCACTTTGGGAGGCTGAGGTGGGCAGATCATCTGAGGTCGGGAGTTCAAGACCAGCCTGGCCAACATGATGAAACTCCGTCTCTACTAAAAATTCAAAAATTAGCCAGGTGTGGTGGTGTGCGCCTGTAGTCCCAGCTACTTGGGCGGCTGAGGCAGGAGAATTGCTTGAATCTGGGAGGGTAAGGTCTCAGAAAAGAAAATAAATAAATAAATCCACCTGTAATATTTTTCTTCCAACATTCATAAACTCACTCCTGTATCCTCTGGGGCATTTTAGGTTTTTTTGGCACCAAGAGTGACAGAGAGCAGACCAGGAGGCCTCCATCGGCCCCACTCCCGGTTGGCTGTGGCCTCATAGTCTGAGTCCGCAGGTTCCAAGGCCCTTTGGGTGTTCTAGTGGACTGAAGTGCCCAACCCCCTTCCTTGAGACATGGCCTTTGGCTAGGGCCACTACTCACACCTGAGATCACCTTCAGTGGGAGAGGAAGGCCCTCTGGAGAAAGTTTTATTCCCTCAAAGCACCTTTTAATCCACAGGCTGGGAGGTAAATGTTCACTTTCATTTAAGTGTGGGGCTCTAAAGAGACAAATGATATTCTTGTGAAGCGTGACATGTGTAGACCTCCCACTAGTCCTTGCCTTGGTCCAGATTTAAGCATGTTAGTCCAGCATTTCCCAAACTTTATTTCTTAGAACCAAAATTCTGCAGGATTTTTTTTTTTTTAAACAAAAGCTTTCTTTAGTCAAATATGTTTGAGAAGATCTGAGTTGAGCAGATGTATAGATATACAGAGATGTTTAGAGATAGGGTCTCACTCTGCCACCCAGGCTGGAGTACAGTGGTGCCATCATAGCTCACTGTAACCTTGAAGTCGTAAGCCCAAACGATCCTCCCACCTCAGCCTCTGGAGTAGTTGGGACCACAGGTGCCATTTCTCTGTAAGCTAAATTTTTAACAATTTTGTGTAGAGATGAGGTCTTGCTGTCTTGTGCAGACTGGGCTCCATCTGGGCTTAAGTGATCCTCCTGCCTTGACCTCCCACAGCACTGGGATTACAGGCATGAGCCACTGTGCCCAGCCCTTGAGTTAAGTGGATATCTTGACTATAGCATTTTATAGTGCATTTAATATGCTAATGGGTATTATGAATCTCTGAGCGATGAGAGGGATGACAAATGACAAATGTAGGAAGTAGTGTCTCCCAAAGTCATTTGGCCACAGAACTCACGTTACCAGGAGTACCTAGAATGATCTGTGCATTGTGGAACCTTCACTGGGAAAGACTTAACTATCTTTTCCCAGCTCTCCTGGTTTCCTCTACCTTTTCCTTGGCCAGTCTCTCTGGCTGTAGGCCTGACCCCAGTTACTCTTTTGTGTGTGTGCTGTTCTGTCGTGAGCACAGGCCGAGTTCTTCTTGGTCTTCATTCTTGCGATTTGGGGAACAGAGGGTTCTCTTCATCAATCAGATTTTCAGGGTTACCCCTTGAAGTCCGGGCAGCTGTTGCCTTTGAGTCTAACTGACGTCTGGCTCGCTCATGCTCACACAAATGCCCAGGATCGTATCTCTCTATCCTAGGTCTGTGGAGCCTTCCTCACCTCTGAGCTTAGTCCATGATCTCAGTCTCTAATTCACTGTTCTTTTCTAAAAGGCACACATTTTATTACTATTATTAAAAGTTTACCTCCTACTGCTGCCAGTTACATAGTTCTCAGTGAGAACTCATGTATCACTTTGCATCTTCTCAGATGTTCTTAATTTAGGAGCCATTGTTTATTGTCAAATATTTATTACTCTGTCTTCCACAATTAAAGTTGAATGCTAACTGGGCATGGTGGCTCATGCCTGTAATCCTAGCACTCTGGGAGTCCGAGGCCGGTGAATTGCTTGAACCCAAGAGTTCAAGGCCAGCCTGGGCAATGTGGCGAAACCCCGTCTCTACAAAAATTAGCTGGGTGTGGCGGTGAGCGCCTATAGGTCCCAGCTACTTGGGGGGCTGAGGTGGGAGGGTCACTTGAGCCCAGGAGATTGAGCCTGCAGTGAGCTGTGATGGTGCCACTGCACTCCAGTCTGGGTGACAGAGCAAAACCCTTTTCAAAAAATAAATAAAATAAAGTTGAATGCTGATGACCCAATATCCCCAACTTCACAATAATCTAGGGGAAGCTATTTATTTAGTGTTTTGTTCCAGAATATCAGAGACCAAACTCTAAAACACTGAGCTCCCTTTTGCCTCTTTAGTGTTATGCATTTTGATGCCAAGGGCTGCTAAGAAGGAACACTCTCCAATGGTGCAAGGGGGAAACTGTTAGAACTATTGCTTTTTTTTTTTTTTTTTTTCTGAGACAAGGTCTGGCCCTATCACCCAGGCTGGAGTGCAGTGGTACAATCGTGGCTCACTGCAACTTCTGCCTCCCAGGTTCAAGCCATCCTTCACCTCAGCCACCCTAGTAGCTGAGACTACATGTGTGCATCAGGGCATACAGGGTAGTCTCAAGGCATCACCACACCCAACTAATTTTCGTATTTTTTGTAGTGATGGGGTTTCTCCATGTTGCCCAGGCTGGCCTCAAACTCATGAACTCAAGCAATCCACCTGCCTTGGTCTCCCAAAGTGCTGGGATTGCAGGCGTGAGCCATTGCACCTGGCCTATAACTTAAAAAAAAAATTTATTTAAAAGAAGAAATCTGGTTTTACTTGTGTTCAATATAGAGTTGATGCTAGCTAGTGTCTGCCTCCCTTGCTCTATGCATCAGTCATTCGTGCATTAGAGAGGCACGGGAACCCTACATCTTGGGGGGCTTGACACTGGCATACTCGCTGGCTGAGTCAGTTTCAACATACTACAACAAATTTGCAATTTATGTGTGACAGATATTATCAATGTTATAAAAACAATCCTTTAAATAAAATCTTTATAATACTTTGCAATGATGTACAAGTGACCATGGAAATTTTTTGTGCAGCACAGAGGTCTGCTGCTTACGGAAACATAATAATTAATCATTTTTCTTTTAAAAGAACCAAAATGTTCCACATTTGCTGATCTTTTCACTTCTGACAAGCAGCTGTCAGAGTATGCCACTTTGCTGGTAACTTTGAAAAAATAAACACATAATCTTTCCCTTCAATATAAAGGTAATACATTCAAAATGGGTAAGAAAGTAAGTACTTTCAGAAGGATTTATGGCATGGGGAGATCATTTGGGGAGAAAAGAAAAATGTTTGGAAATATTTTCATCATTATGTGAGTTTGTTGCCGATAATGAGTAAATGTGACACCTTAAAAATTCATATCTTAAAACTTTTAAAACTTGGAAACAGAATCTCCTACCTGCTTAAAAATCTTCCAAATGAAGAGTTTCAGAGAATTTTGACCCCTTTGTTTAAAAAGGATAAAAATTCAGCGTCCTCCAATTAGTTGAAAGAGCTGATTGACATCAGAGAAGATGGAAATCTAGTAGCTGAATTTCAACAACAGTTCTTCACATAATTGGTGCATGAGACTGAAAAAGAAAACTATCTTGATTTATTCAGCATAGCCAACAACGCACTTTTCTGCATCTCTGCATCTATGTGAGGTGTCCTTTTCAGTTATGACAGCCATTAAAACAAAGTATGGAAATAAATTGAACCTTAGACCTTAGAGCCTTGTATCACTAAGTGCTAAACGAATGTGTTAAACAATAATAAAACCAATTCCAGCACATCACTCTTACCATTATAATAATTTTCTTGGTGATAGTAAAATGTTTTGTATCACTCCTTTATAAAATCAAATACAAATTGAGATGCTATTTTATCTTTACCTCACTTCACTTCCTAATTTTTTAAAGGTTTGATAGTGCTATGATGCTAATGAGCAGAGCATATATATTGTTTGTAAATAAATACATGTGCATTGTAGATGCATGCTCAAAGAATTTTTTTACTATGAAGTGTGCAGTCAAAATCAGTTAGAGACCTCTGGCTATTGGAGTATATAAACTTGCAGCTTCTTTATAAATTAACTTTACCTCAATCTCTGAATTTCACTTTTCTGTTACCTTATAAAACAATCTCTTTTGTACCAAGAGTTGGTTGTGTAGACTCAGCTCAAAGTCCATAGAACCCACGGTGCAAAGGAGTGGGTAGAGTGGGTGTGGTCAGTTTGTATTCCTTGGTAATTTACCCAATGCCTTCTAGACTTTTCTGTTCTTTTCCTGAGGAACAGATGGAAGATTCTCTCTGAGAGTCACTATAGGAATTTGAGATGGTGCTGACAGATATGAAATCCCCAGACAGGCAGAGAGCATTATCAAGGCTATGGCCATTAATGCTGGCAGGGAAGATTCTTGTATAAATGTGGCCAGAATGACTGTGGAGCTTGAGAGCAGTTTTCACGGATATGAATCTGTCAGCATAGGGTTTGCCTTTTCTCATTATGTCTCCCATTTCTCATTCATTTCTCCCTTTTTCTCATTTAATTTCCATTTTTTCCTTTATGCCCTCCACTTTTTTTGGTATTTCTCGTAGCTTCTTCCTTATTTTTATCTCAATCTCTCAATCTCTTGTCTCATTCTTTGTCTCCACATTCACCTTCCCGTCTCCCAGCCTTTGAGGAGGGAAGGGGAGCTGGAATAGGGTCAAGCCAGTGTTTTTCAAACTGCTGGTCATGACACATTCGTGGGTCGAGAAATCAATTTAGTGGGTCATGAAACCAATTTAAAGGGTCATGACCAGAATTTTTTTTTTTAATGGAATAGAATAAAGTCAAATAGAATAGTGGCCATCAAACATAGTAAGGATAACTACTATTTGTGAAACTATATATGGACATGTATGTATGCCCTGAGTTGCAGTGTAAAACATATCTCTTTCCATGAGTCATGGTCAAAATGAAAGTCACTAACCTAGGGAAGAATGCCTTGTATAAACTGGCAATATGTTGACTTCAACTTTGGGCATCTGGCTCCCATTTCAAGCCATGCTAATGTCATCATCTCTCCCTCCACTAGTTTTTAAGTGATTTCTCAATCTCAACAACTTGCCTTCTACAGTTATTTGTTGACGGTTTACTGTGGTGGCTATGGAGCAGCAGGTAAAGTATTAAACACAGAGTAAAGCTAACTGGATTCAAGTTCTTGACTTGTGAGACCATGACTTCCAAGTCTCAATTTTCTCTCTTTTTTCTTCATTGAGACAGGGTCTCACTCTGTTGCCCAGGCTGAGAGTAGTGGTATGATCATGGCCCACTGCAGCCTCGACCCCACCAGGCTCAAGCAACCCTCCCACCTCAGCCTCCCAAGTAGCTGAGAACTATAGGCACATACCACCATGCCTGGCTATTCTTTGTTTTAAATTTTTGATAGAGATAGGATCTCACTATGTTGCCCGGGCTGGTCTCAAACTCCTGAACTCAAGTGATCCTTCCACCTTGGCATCCCAAAGTGCTGGAATTACAGGTGTGAGCCACCATGCCTAGCCTTAATTTTCTCATGTGTAGAGTAGATCAGTGCTTTCCAACCTGTCAGTATGTTAAGACACACATGGAAAATGAATGTATTTGTGTAGCTAGCCCTAGTGACGGAGGTCCCCTAATGACCAGAGGGAATGAGGTATTTTCCAGCTGCCCCAATGGCTGAAAGTTTCACTTTGGTGGCACACCTTGGCCCATCACAGTGTGCAGCACTCACCAGTCAGGAAGCACTTTCCAGCTGACCACAATGGACTCTGTAGGTAGAAATCTTTGTCCCTGTAACTTTGTGCATATGTCTTCATGCTAGAACATCCAAAGATGCACAAGACAAGCTCTATACCCTCTGGGAGCTTACTATTCAGTCATTGTTATCACCACCTGCAGTTTGCAAGAGACACAGTGTGGTACAGCCAGCTGTGTCACGATCAGCCTTCCTTTGCGGTGGCCTCTCCTTGCCTGAAGCCCTGACATGTGAAAGTTTCTTTTTTCTCCTTGGGAGCTGAATGCAACCCCTGAACTACCTTGTAGTCTTGATATTTCTTAGTTATAGACATAAACCTCAGGCAAATCAAGATGAGAGGGACAGACTCCAATGGTTCTCCAAATACCAGATTCTTCTGCATTCACCGTGAGCATCAAAGGGGAAAAAACTAATTACTATCTTTCTAAAAAGCTGAGCATGGGTGGATATGCCCTTGATAGTGGCCAGCAGATATGCTTCTTGCAAACCATTCTCCCCATGCAGCCGCTGGCAAGTGTCTCTCCTAGGGCCTTCGCTGCCCTGAGGACCCCTGCCTCGGGCCATTAGTGAAGAGGCTGGTCATTATTAACTAGTTGGCATTGACTGATGACACGAAGGCTTTTTATGGCCACACATGGGCAGGTGGTAGGCACTTAGTTGACCCTTGGAATTTGGAGTTTATTCTGCCATGAAAACAAAGAAATAAAGAAATGAACAGAAGCCTCCCATAGTTAGACATACTGGTTAGAGACAGCCCAACAGCCTGAGCTGCCCCCATCCAGAAGAATCTACCTCCCAGTCCCTTGTCTCAGGCTCTGGCACAGCCCCTCCTCAGGCCTCTAAAATGAGAAGGCAGATTCTTTCCCTTTTACTGCCCTCTAAAGTCTGGCACCATACAAAAAGATAGTGTCTGTGCATTATCTTGCACACTGGAGAAAATTCTGAAATTCAGGTTGTATGTAAGAGGCTATTTCTTGACGTGTTCATAGAACAGATTGTATGTTATTTGACCACAGGAACTTTCTGCATAGAAAATAACTCTTTTCACATGTTCTACATTTGTGTACTTTGTCAAGTCATATTTGATATTTTTAAAAAGTGAGGTACACTTGTTATTAATTGACATCCCTCTAACTCAATTCAACAGGCACTATTTTTTACCCAGTAGAGAGGCTGGCAAGCAGCAATCCCAGTCTGATCAACCACCTGGTTTTGGAAATAAAGTTGTATTGGAACTTGGTCACACCCATTCATTTACATGTGTGGTCTGCGGTTGCTTTGGCCACAACAGTAGAGTTACATAGTTGAGACAGAGACCATATGGCCTCTGCAAAGTCTAAAATATATATGCTATATGCTATCTGGCCTTTCTTAGAAAACAGTGTGGTTTCTCCTGTCCTGCTAGGTATTAAGCCTCAAGGTCAGGGAAGAAAATGGGTAGGAAACAAACAAGTCTATGGCAAGGTCCTTGTCCTAAGAGAGGTTACAGGTTTATTGGAGAGAAGAGTCTGAAACACAAAGCATAAACCGCCAACAGTTTCTCATTTTCTGGGCAGCCACATGGTGTGTGTCCTCTCTCCTGAGCCTCTGCTTTCATCCTGCCATCTGTTCAGGACACCATGGGACTCATCTCCCCAGGGAAATCCTGTGCATGATTCAAAGCCTGTGTCCTATACTGAGTCATCCTCACACTCATCCTCCAGACTGCACTCTCCTGCAGGGCAGACACCAGGGCTTATAATTGGCTTGCAGCCCTCATGGGACCTGCATGGTGGTTGGTGCCGTGCCAATACTCATACGCATCTGGTGCATTTAAATGAATCTTCACACTGATTTAGGGAAGGTGGGAGGAACTTACATGAAATGACCTTTTCTTCACCAGTTAAAAAAAAAAAATTTCCAGTTGGAGCCTGGGTCAAACTCCTGAGATCCAACTTCCCCCACTTAAGCAGTGCCAAGGATTCCCTGAATAAATAAACCATTCTAGTAATTGACTTCTAAGCAACCCAGTGTTTCCGGAGAATATCCAGACAAAAATGTTTGCCTTCTAGGAAAAAGGGGCCAAGTGACTCCTTCCTCTCCTGCTTCCTCACTAATATCTTCTCAATCCCACCATCTTACAAAAGAAAATTCTTTAAAAACCAAAATGAGAACAGTAATTTTATGTGACAGGAGTATTTATATGGCTGTTCTTCCCATGATGAATCCATCTAGGGGCTCAGCAGCTCCCTCAGATGCCAATTCATAAATCAGAAAATGCTATTACCCACTGGCCATAAACACAGAGCCCACCCCCAACACAGAGGACTCATTGCAGAAACAGGAGCCCCGTTTCCAGGGCAGAAATGAGTTCAGAAAATCCACCTGGCTGTCTAGAGAGAGGAAAAAATGTCTTTTCTTTGATAAATAATCAGTCTTTTCTTCCTCTCCATTCTTTTTCCCCTAGAAATATGTAGAGTTAATGGCACGGATATATGCCATTCCACAGAAATAATAATAACAGGGCTAACCAGATTGCAGCAGGGCAAAGGGGAAGAGTGGGAACAGCAAGAAGCCCGAAGATTTCCGGGGAAACTTTTTCTATTAGCTTAAATGCAGTTCATGAATAAGCTGCTTAGGAATGACTCAGGGAGAGTCCCGCTTTGTGGGCACTCCTCCTGGAGGCACCCATCAACAACAGGCAGGGCGCCAAGGGAAAGGGTGGGGAAGGAGGGGGTCATTGCAGAAAAGGCTGGGAGTAGGAGGAAGTCGCTGGGTTTGCTTGTGATTCCACTAATGATATTCTACACTTTATTTTCCATCTCAATGGGTGTGTGTTAGAAGCAGGAGCAGACAGAGAGCTGAAAGAGAAGCAAAGAGGACAGAGAATGAGAAGGAATGTGGCAGGAAAACTCTTCTGGGGGTGTGAACAGTTTTAGAAAGTCCCCACTCATATTCCTTTGACAGAGTGGAGAGGCAGCAGTGGACCAAACAGGCTATGCTCATGCATTTATGTAGCTTACATTCTGGAGGGACAGGGATAGACAATAAACACAGCAGAGAATAAATAACCAAGACAGCTTCTTCCAGCAATAAGTGCTATAATGGAATAACACAGAGTCACATGACAGAGAGAAACTGGGACTAAGGGTTGCAGGGAGGGGCCAGTTCAGACTAGGTGGCCCAGGAAGCTCTTTCTGAATAAATGACATGAGAGCTGGCCACTGCATGTCTTCAAAGAGAACATTCTAGACAGAGGGAACAGCAACAGAAAAGACTTGGAAGCAAGATGCACTTGGTATATGCAAATAACAAAATATAGTCACTGCAGAGAGGGAAAATGGGAGCAAAAGAAAGCCCATGCTGACATGCATGAGAGTCACATGTCACATGCATGGGGGTGACATCCCTGGGGTCACTCCAATAGAGCTAGAGGAGTGTTAGACCCAGGTGCTGGGGACTCATTTCCATCTAATCCATCCAGAATAATAGCAATCAGGGCGGCATGCAAAAGAAGAGGTCTCTTGCCCCTTTGTTTGTTTCTGGGACTGGCCTATCTCTGTGGTAAAACAGCAACAGTATGAGAGCTGATAGTTATAGAGTGCCTAGTATAATATGATCCTGGCAGTGTTTGGGTGGTTTTTGGTTTTGGTCTTTTGCCAGCTTTACTGAGGTATAATGTGCATCTGATTACCAATATTAAGTGTCTGGTTTTATGGTGGTGATGGACTAGTTCTGGATGTTGATTGTGGTGGTGGTTTCATGAAACTAGATGTGTAATAAAATGACATAGAACTATACCCACATTTTAAAGAAATGTCAATTTCTTGATTTGATAGTATACACAAGATTTTGTAAAATATAACCATTGGGGGAAGCTGGGTGTAGGGTACATGGAACATCTCTGTACTATCTTTACAACTTCCTGCAGTTCTATAACTGCTTCAAAATAAAAAGATTTTAAACAATTAGAAGACAAAATCAATTTAAAATGTGAAAGAAAAGAAGAAACTTTTTAATTATGTTCCAATAATAATTATAGAGAAGTGTCACTACTGGATGCAAAATTGTGGGCAACAATTTGAGAGAAACTGGATATTTGCATAGTCTCAAAGTATTGACCCTGAATATTTATTAACTACAAGGTAAAATAATTACTTTATAGTGTAGAAACCTGGCAGAAACCATCTTAGCCAATTGATCAAAGTTAATATCATCAGTAACAAGACTTGACGACATCATGACAATTTGATATGATGCACTGAGGCTGGGTGCTATGGCTCTCACCTGTAATCCCAACACTTTGGGAGGCTAAGGTAGGAGGATTAGTTGAGGCCAGGAGTTCAAGACCAGCCTGGGTGACATAGTGAGACCCTCTCTCTTAAAAAAAAATGCACTGAGAAGAGCACAATATCACTTCTGTGGTATTCTTGCCAAAAATATATGACTCATTCTAATCATGTGAAAACCTCAGACAATCCCAAATTGACAGGCATTTTACAAAATTACTAACTAGTACTCATCAAAAGTGTCAAAGTCATAAAGATGATGAAGGATTGAGAACTTGGTAGAAATGAGAGATGATGAGGTTACAAAGGAGTTATAACAACTAAATGGAATGGGGGACCCTGGAAAAGAATAAGAAATTAAATAGAACTGGTGAAATTAGAATAAAGCCTAGAGCTCAGGTCATGGTATCGTACCAATGTTAATGTCCTGGTTTTGAGCATAGGACATGGTTATATATGCTCTTAACATTAGGAAAAGCTAGGAGAAGGGGATATAGAAGCTCTTTCTACTATTTGTGCAACTTTTTTGTAAGTCCAAAATTATTTATATTCTAAGACCTATTGATTTTGAAATATATATATATACACACACATATTAGTGTAATTACCACTACACTTGTGATATAAATATTGCCATCACTCCACAAAATTCTTTTATGCCCCTTTGCTGTCAGTCTTCTCTCCCTGTCTCCAGCACCTAGAAATCACTGACCATAGTTTTTCTGTCACCATAGTTTTGCCTTTTCTAGAATTTCCTAGAAACGGAATTACACAATACATAGTCTTTTGTATTGGCTTCTTTCACTCAACACGGTGTTTTTAACTTTTATCCATGTTGTTGTCCCTTTGTTACTGCTGAGCAGTATTCTATGGCATGGGAGAACCTCAGTGTACCCATTCACCAATTGAATAATATTTGAGCTGTTTCTAGTTCAAATTTTAAATAAAGCTCCTAGAAACACTCTTACCCAGGTTTTTACATGAGCATAAATTCTCATTTCCTCAAGTGAGACTTCCGGACTTTAGTTGCTGCTTAAAGCCCCTTCAGCACTTTAAAAGCTGGAGGTTGTCTCTTTCCATTTTTTATTTCTGTAGATAGATGAGAGCTGGTGTTACAGAGTTCTCCCCATTTTATAAACAGGGAGAAACAAGCTGAAGTCTTATAGCAAGTTGTGGCTCTGGAGAGGAAACTCATCTAGGAAGTCCTAGGTTCTCAGTCAACACTATGACCATCAGCTTCTCTGATCTACCTCCCCTCTCCTCTTTGCCTCTAAGCTGAATTACCATGCAGCATACTACCCCAGCAGATAACTAAGTGAGGATCTTGCTATTCATCAATATAGCTTCCCTTATATTCTAGAATCAGGGTCAGAAGAAAAGTTGAGCAGTACGTAGTTGAGGTCAGTCAGCAAGGCTGGTTGCAATTCTCAAGGTTGAAATAGCCTATAATGTGACAGGAGAGGTATATGTGTGTGTGTGTGTGTGTGTGTGTTCAAAACCAATGAGGCATGAATTAAACTGTTCCAGTTCCAAACAAAGAGTTTCCAGTGTGAGCTTAGTGTATTATATTTTCCCCCAATGTTAGGTTACAATGCTTCCACTTTCAACAATTCCAGAAACAACAGACATCACTCAGAGTGGATGACGTCTGTTCCATGAAGATGAAGGCTATGTAGGGATCATCTTCATGACCATTTTATGATTGCTCCATACAGGCAAATGCATTTGTTCAATTATTCATTTGTCAAACATTTGATGAATACCTACTAGGTAGTAGATATGGCTTTAGGATAGAGAGTTACAGAGTTAAATAAAACACAGCCTGCCCTTCAAAGCATTCATGATTATTGAAAGCTGACATGTAAAGACATAAATGACAATATAATGAATTAAGTGTGACAACTGAAGTGAATACATTATGGAGAGGTAACATGGAGAATGAATGATGAAGAAGGTTCTTAAGGAGGCAAAATATGAGCTGGGTTTCAAGGATGAATAGGATTTTGCTGAGAAAACCAGAGAGAATAAGCATATTTAAGGCAGAAGGAGCAGCATTACAAAGTCATAGGAAACTTTGAAACATTGTGGTGTCTTAAGGGAAACGATAAGAAGTGTAATGTTGCTGGGACATAAATTGAGCTGAGAGACTGGTGAAGACTGAAGAGTTGGGCAAAAATTGTATCATCCTGTATTCTAGTATCATGCTAAAAGAACCCCTGGATTTTACTCTTTAAACAATAGAGACCAACTGACTTGATTTAAGCAGGAATGAAACTATGCAAGACTTGATTGTCAAGCAGATCAAACAGATCATTCTGGTGACAAAATAGTGAGTAAATAAAAACTAGGAAATCCAGGGCTAGGGAGACCAAGGAGGAAGTTTTTGTGATCCACTGCCAGGGGCTTATTTAATTTAATCTTCACAGCAGTGCTTATAAAAATTAATTGTTTTTATTTCCATTTTACAGATGAGAAACTGAGAAGTTTGTAATGTACTTGTAAAGCCATGATTTGAATAGTTCCATCAAAATTAACGTCATGATTTAAGGCTGTAGAAATGGAGACAAAGGTATAGGTTAAGAGATATTGATCAGGTTAAATAGCATTGATGATAACAGAATGCAGGGAAGCCTGAAGGACATAAAATGTGTTTGCGAAGATTCCTGGAGTTCTTGGCCATTAGAAATTAGTTGTATGTTGATGCACTGACTCAAGTGAGAAATGCAGAAAAAAAACCTACCTAAACCCTCATGTGTTTCCCCTCCTGGTAACAAGTGTCTTCCACCTGTGCTCTGATCCCTAATTCCTTCAAGCATACATGGGACTTTCTGTCCAAATTTTCAAAATCTTGTGTTTCTTCTTATTGTCTGTTTTTTCAGCTCTACCTTCAATGAAACTCAAGTTTTATTTTTCTCTTTTAAACTACAGCTTTGTTTCTTTTCTTTACCACTACATAATTTGAGTCTGTAGTTTACAGTTTCTACTTTCATTTTTCCACCTCTCTTTCCCCAACCCTCTGTAATCTGGTTTTTCCAATGAAGCTACTCTTGAAAAGGTAGCCTGTGACCTCCTGTTGACCACATCCCATGGTCTCTGTTGAATTCTCATCCTCTTTGACGTCTGCTTGATAGTTACCTCCATCATTTCATGACAGTGATGTTGACCTTGGCTTCTCTATACTTAGAACTCTGATTATCAGAAATTCAACATGGATTCTTTGATCATTTAAGAGGCAGTGGAGAAATGGACTTCTATACCAAAGAGGTGCCTCAGCCTCTGGAAATATTTCCTTCTTAGCTTTCCCAAATAAAGCTATGTAGCAGTCACCTCTGGGGTGGAGGGAGGGGACATTGTCAGGTATGTTTCTTGTTTTTTTTTTTTTTTTCTAAGTGACTAAACTTCCTAGTTTCCCTATCTATTTATTTGATGTCTTTGATAGCAGTGTAAGGTTTTATTGTGATGGTCATGTTTTTTAGACTTCCAGATGAATAACTTAGTATATTAAGATGAGGTAGGCTAGATTAGGATAAGCTTCAAAAATTCGGGAGCTTTAACACATAACATTTTATTTCTCTTTCATTCAAAGTTTACTATGGATCTGACAGATCTTCCAAGGAGGATCCTTTCCAGGTGGGCACTTAGGAATTTAGGCTAATTCCCTCTTGTGGCTTTGCTGTCTCAAACATGGTCAATATTATTGTTGCTGTGGGGGGAAAAGAGCTGACTGGTCACACAGTGACTTCAGTCTTTTGGTGCAGCAGTTATACGTTTCACTTTTACTTACATTACACTAGATAGTCATATGGCCTCACATAACTGCAAGGGGGTAAGGAAGCTCCATTTCTATGTGTCTCAGAAAAAAATAAGAACCAGATATAAGTGAGTACTACTCATCTCCACTGCATTGAAAAGTTTCAAAAAACATTTTTCTATAATTCTCTAGTGATGGAACAAGTACTCGTTCAGCTTTATATTGGTCATAGATGGTTGAGCAGCAACTCTACTCAGAGCCAGGAGAAAACATTCATTCATATTGTGTAGGCACTTTAACTGATAAAATTCTTTGGTTCTGTATTTCAGCACCAGAACTTGAGGACAGCTCCTCTGCATTGTAAATGATTCTGCCAGTACATCAGGTTTATTAGCTGTACTGATTTCCTGAATTTTCATAGAGGTATTGACATATATACAGCATAAAATATTGCAATTAAAATACTTCTTGCTCTCATTCCTCTATCCCACAAATTTGAGCAATTTCTTTGATGAGCAGGGACAGAATGTCAAAATGCCATTCTAAGT
The DNA here is from genome assembly GCF_007565055.1 of Rhinopithecus roxellana. Classification (NCBI taxonomy): domain Eukaryota; kingdom Metazoa; phylum Chordata; class Mammalia; order Primates; family Cercopithecidae; genus Rhinopithecus; species Rhinopithecus roxellana. The sequence continues at coordinate 61,009,833 of NC_044554.1, forward strand.
GGTTGGCAAGTCCGTCTAAATTTTAAGGAACCACCTTTACTTTCTGAACTTATGAGGCTGCACTGCGTTTCACCCTAATGAAACTGCGAAGTAATTTTGGAATCATGGGGGAAAGTCTGGCTCTAGCCCTCAGGGGATATATTGAATAACTTGCTTCTTGCTGACCTCAATCAATCTATAATTTCTAGACTTTTTAAGCTATTATCTCTCTGGGTTCTTATTTGGAAACTATTCCCGTGGTACATATAACTTAAGGAGTCACAGACATGGCAATTGTTACTAAAAGAAATTCCCATGTGGCAGCTCTTTCCATACGTGGTATGGAAATTAATAAGCATTTATTTTATGGCAAAATAAAAATAAAACTGTCCTTTTTTCTTCATATATACATGTCTCTTTACATATAGTGGTTTCTCTCCAAGTAAGTATTTAGGACGATGAGTTTAGTTCTTAGAAACCTGAGGGTGAACCGAATGGATTCTGAGCGTGCTGGTGTTTTTTATTATTCTTGTCAACCCCTCAAGCACGTTTCTTTGTGATTTCCCATTAAAAGTAGGGGCCTCAGCACTGACTTTCCATAATGTACTAGGGACAGCTCCCTCTCCCCTCTGCAGGACTTCCTGTTTGCCTCATTCCTTTCTCTTCTCTCTAGCAATAGCAATATCAGACATCCCAGCAGCGTGTTCCTGTTCATCCAAACCTGGCAGCCACTCAGGGAAAAGGACAACAAAATGAAGCCACATTCCCAGAAAAAGATAAAAATAAAATAAAACCTGCAGAGGGATATGTTTTTGGAAGGGCAACAGTTGGCAGAAAAAAAAGTCTTTTTTTGGCAGAAAAAAAAATCAATGTGTTAAGAGTCCCAGCACTGGGTCAGCTTTTTGTTATTTCTACAATAAGATTGCATCTGCACCTTCAGATCCTGCTGGCCATTTCAGACACGCCTAACCTGTCATCAAAACACTACCCAGTTCTGAAGAGAGCTGATGCCGTGTCCCGTGCCACTGTAGGCATCATGAGCAGCGTCCTTTCACTCTCATCTGGTCTGTAATGTTTGCTCCCCAGTCTGGTGGAGCTGTGGGGAACGCTGTGGTGGGAGGGGGGATGGTGGGGAGAGGCAGGGGGTCTATAGGACCTCTTTCTGCTCAAATTTGCTGTGAACCTAAAACTGCTCTAAAAGTCTATTCAAAAATAGTTTAAGTTAGAAAACAGGCAGTATACTACTCTTTTATCATTCCTTTAATGAATACACCTACATTCAAATGTCCTTCTTTGCTCTCATACCGCCAAATCTGACATACCCAGGGGGCATAGAAGAATAGGAAGTATAGAGCTGCCACCAATACTGGGGCAGCTGCAAAGGTTGAGGGGACCCAATGTGGAGAACCAGAGGTGGGGGAGGACACATGTGTCCAGTGTCGTGTGGACACATTCCAAGTATTAAGACCACAAGCTAATAGAATAATAATACTTTGTTTTTATATAGTCCCCCCTCCCCCACATTTTGGAGGTATTCCAAGTGCCTTGCCAACTGAGACTCTCACCAGCCCTAAATGAGGTGCTACCCTGTCCCCTTGCTAGAAGCAGGGACAGCCGAGGCATCAGTAAGTGGGACTCAGGAAAGGTGACATGATACTCCTTCCCGACACCACACATTCACCAGGAAGGCCAGCAGTTGACATGCCACAAACATTCTTTGGTCAACTGAGGAAGCAACAGATGCTATCTAAGAAAAGAGGGCTGAGATCTGTCATCCAGGAAGCCTGGCAGCTTTCCTCCTCTCGAGGCACCAGCAGTCTGAGATGTCATGTGGGAGTAGATCAGTCCATAGGCACCTACGCTGTTCACATGAAGCATTTAGCTCTCTCTCTTAGCAGCCTGTGGGGTGATCCCCTGTGCTCCTATGTAAATAAGACCCATGCCCCTCCCACCAGCCACACTCCAACTAGCCTTGCTTCAGGTAATTTTTCGTAAGTGTTTCATGAGCAGACCAGTGATTCAAACAAAATTTCAAACTCATGATGAAACTGGATGAGGGTAAAATAAAGAATTGCACAGAGTGGGCAGCAAGCCAGTCTTATATTTGGGATTGAGGAAAGTGAGGCAAAGAGGAAACTGTCATACATGGTATTTCCATGGTGCTGTAGTTTCACGCTCTGGATACCTTAGAGCAAAGAAGCTAGGGGCAAGCCTAAAGTAGTTTTACCTGCATGCATTCCTCTGTGTAATAAATTACTTTCTTAAGAGACAAGCGCAATCATGACAGGATAGGGAGTTCTGTGCCAGCCACGTTGTATCTCAAGGCCCTGCAAACCATGGAGTGGCACTAGAGGCTGGCAAGTTCATAAATAACCCTCCCAGTCTATTGCATTTTTAATCACGGTGTGCACCATGATCACTAATGGCACTTGCTTACGGGACAAAGCTCCAGTATTTATCTTGTTTTAATTATATTAGAAAGCAGTGATATTCAATTAGCCAACTAATCAAGCAAGCCAATCAATACTGGTCCTGGCAGGATTCTCCATTGCCCGGCTTATTGTTCTGGGTGGCAGTGCGTGCATTAGAGTCAGATGGAGTTAACTCTTGATGGCCAAGGTCCTGCTGCTGAGAAGTAGGCAGGAGCAAGGAAGCCAGAATTCAGCTCTCAAACATGGGCAGAAACCCCACGGGTTCTTTCCTTTGCTTTATTACGGTGAGGACTTGCAACAGCCTCCATTTGGTTTGAGGTGTTATTTGTTCTACATAGTATGCTCATTTTCCAAATACATATAAAAAACAATTTCCCTGCATTCCGAAGATTGAAGAGCTGAGTTTCCATATCATATAATAAGCCAATGGCAGAGCTCTAAGTTTTGAGCTGACAGAGAATCTAAATACCATGAGATGAGGGCATGATGTTTCCAAGGATTGCCATGTGGTTCCCAGCTCCACCATGTAGCTTAACAGCAGTAGATCACCCTAGAAAGCCTCTACCATGATTATTTGGGGCATGTGTGTCTAGATTCATGATAAGCTGGAAGATGTACTAAGTCAAGGTCAGAGCTGCTCTAGGGCTGAGGGCTCTGTGAGCTGGGCACACCCCTCTCCCCATTCACATGTGTCCAAGGACACCTGGTTTTAAGACTGTGTGGTTGGTTGTCCAAGGCTAGGAAGTGGTTGTTGACCAGAGAGGAAAGTGTTCCCCTTGGGCTATGCTCTTTATTCTTCATCCTCATCAGGCTCCTCCTACAGACACACCTGAACATAAACGCATAACAACCCCACTTCCCAAGGTGAACTGATGACTGACATTTGCTCAGGGTTTCCTAGTTACCTGATTATTTTTCCTCATTTAAGAGGCAAGAGATAGTGTGAATTTGCTCCTGGATGCTCCTTACTTGGGTGGTTATGTATTCATCAGACCCCAAGCCTTGCGACGGTTTCATGAATTCCCACCCTTCACAGAGCTAAAGGTCTAAACTGGAACCTCTGTAGATGGTCTGCTGCTAGATGGGGATGGCATTGGAAAAGGAGAAACTATCCAGATAAGATGGGATTCAAGGATGCCCACCATTAGCTCACAACTCCCTAGCAAGTAGCATGGCCCATACACAAGATTAATCCCTTTGAAGCCCAGTCACTTTATTCCAAAATGGAAGTAGTTCTGTTTGATGACCAGACTGTACCCTAGAAATGTCTTTTCAAATGTATTAAAGCTCTCAAGACATCCTTGGATGGAAAGTAGATATCACTTGGTACAGCCAGGTCGATGCTTACGCAGAAGGCCAGTCAGCATGTTGCTGGTTGGAGAAACCACCCAAGTTCTCAAGCTCTTGCACCTCTGTGGGCAGCTGACTCCCTGATACGTCAGATAAGCTAAGACTCAAAATCTAATTCCTGAAGTGCAGCTATCTGAATCCAAGTGAGTATGTGGGAAAAATGAGACATTTCACAGAGAGATAGATTAAAAGGAAAAGAATCTTAAGACTGCTGTAGTTTCCAAACATTTGATGAGCTTCAATTCATTAAGAGTTTCGTAGGCTTGTTAATTTCATAAGAGCAAATGGGGCCCTAATGTCAGACAACAATCAGTAATTTGAAGGGGGTGAAAAAGAATAAGAAGTAAAACAGTCATTACCTAGCACAATGTTTAATCAAAAGACACTAGGAACTTTCAACTTCACGATAATGTTTTAAAAGGTTGGGGATTTCAAATGCACACAGTCTTTTTGACTCTGGCTGGCAGGCTGGAAAAATGGACATAGTTGTGATCATTGATTGTGATGGATTTTTAAAGTTCAGCTCCTCACCCTCCCCCCCACACACCCAAACACACAGACACATACACCACACATACACACACACACACACACACACACACACACACACACACACACACACACACACTTATCCCAAACCTTCTTTTTTTCCCTAGAGCTGGATTTCGTTTGGGCTCCAGCCCAGTGAACATGGGGAAACAAGGCTTTATCATGGGATTTGATGTCTGCTGAGCCACACATTGATACTGAGTCAACTTTTTCTTGATTCTGAACCATTTTAGAACTCCTCTTTTCTAATGACTTTTTCTTATTCCCACCCATCCCTTTTCATGGTAGTTAGGACCTGTGTGCACCTCCGTTTCCCCTGCTCTTCAGCATTAAGGGTGTGACCATGTGGTCTGTGGATTCCCCAGGCCCTTTAGGACCCCAATCCTGCACTGGCTGCTGGCTTCTAGATAACTGCCCAGAATGTTAGTGCCCACGTGTGTGGCTGGTAGGGTCATAGTGCACAGTACCTGCAGTTGAGCCCTGTCCTATTCTTCAGGGACTACCCAGGTTCACATGTATATCTGCTAGGGTCTGTATACACTCGCTTCTGCTACACAGAGTATTCAGTTTGAGATTCAGAGATTCATAAATACCTAGGAAGGACCCCACTGATCTTGTCTGCCTGAATCCTGGCTCAATTCTTTGCCCAGGACTGAAAATGACCCCAATCCTATCTTCTTGCTGTTCTCCTGCCACCTGATCCTTCCCACGCACACCCTGCGTATTGCTACCCAATTCCTAATTGTTCGATTCATGATGCCAATTGACCATTCAATTGAATAAATGAATAATGGTTCCAAAGGCTTCTCTTCAACTTTTAAGGTGCTGCATTGCCTGACCTGACGAATATAGCACAGTACTTAGCCTGGGATAGACACCCAGCAAATGCTTGATAATTGGTAAGCAAAATAGTGTTTTTAAAAGTGTGGAAACAACCTGTTTCAATCTAGATGCTTTAGAATGCTTTTTAAACCTGGACAATCAGGCAGGACCCAGCTGACCCCAAAGTACAATTCAGACTCAACACCCAGAGTTTCTCAATGTTATGAACCTGGTATATGTTGTGGTTGGGACTCAAACCCAGGTCTCTTCAGCGCTCTTCCCACTCACTGTACCTAACCGCTTCCTGTGGCCTGCCATTGCTTGTTGCATTTGTCCTTGTTTAAAAGCTGATTGTATCTACTTCTGGGATCAAGTTTCTCTATTAGCATTAAAAGGGACAGACAGGGCTGGGCTCGGTGACTCACGCCTATAGTCCCAGCCCTTTGGGAGGCTGAGGCAGATCACTTGAGGTCAGGAATCTGAAACCAGCCTGGCCAACATGGTGAAACCCCACCTCTACTAAAAATACAAAAATTAGCTGGGTGTGATGGCAGGTGGTGCCTATAATCCCAACTACTTGGGAGGCTAAGGCGGGAGGATCAGTTGAGCCCAGGAGGTGGAGGTTGCAATGAACCAAGACTGCGCCATTGCACTCCAGGCTGAGTGACACAGTGAGACTCCGTCTAAACAAACAAATAAACAAAAAACAACAACAAAAAAAACACAAGAAGGACAGACAGTATTTCCCAGAGCCAAATGAAGCCTAAAGAGCAGGTGGGGTAGCTCAGGCCATTAGGAGCCCAGCATGGCCTGTGGTTTAGGTGGTGTTATAAACCCTGCTCCCCGTGTGTATAGCAGAGGTAGCAGAGTGGCCACAAAAGCAAGCGCTGCCTACTTTTAAGTGTCTCTGCAAACCAGGGCATATGAGGCCTCATTTGCAGAAAAAAAATGAGTTAGGTGTAAGTTGGGGAAATTCAAGGTCAAAGCCAGGTTTGGACTGAATTATTAGGTACTACACCCCAAGCCCCACACCAGACAGTTGACCCCACAATAATTTCTGGGCCCTGCGGGCTGCATCTCCCTAAAGATAAAAGCAATTTTAGTAACTGCTGCAGAGAATATGGAGCAAACTCCAGGGGAGAGGGTTCTGATGGGATATGGATTCCTTCATAACAATTACCACACGCACCAGAGCTTTCAATTTAATTAAACCAATTCTTCAGCTTTGGGATCCATCTCTGGGCTCAGTTGCTTTTCTTCTTTCTTTTCATTCTTTCTTTTTTATAATGTTCTTGCTTCTTCAGTCTTGTATCTGAGTGCAGCAGGATATCTGAAATAATGACGAGCGGATGAACAAAAAAGGAAAAATGATTTCTCTTCTGGTGCCTTAATGGAAGGCAGTGAAAGAACTGAATCAAGAAGTTAATAGTTACTATCATTTATGCACCCTAGAAAGCTTGATACGGGCGAACTCTAAATTATCTTTGCTAATGGTACAGTAGTAGCAAATGAAATGATGCCATGGATCTGTTTAGTACTTGCTATTTCCCAAGCGATTTTCCACACAATCTCTCATTGAACCTACCCAGCAACTCCTTGAAGTTGGCACCATTATCTCATGTGACAGATGAGAAAGGTTAAATTACTTCTCAAAAATCACCCAGCCGATATGTGGCAGTCAGCTCTCAAATCCAGGCCTTTTGATTTTGAGTCCAATGCCCCATAAACAATCCTAAAATCTCGTCTGGGGTGTTACTTTTAATTTTCTCTCCCACAAAATCAATGCACACAATGGACAATTTGCTAGGTTTTAAGTGTCAGCTCCACTCCATCTTCTAGCTATGGGTAAAGGCTTCCAAACCAGAACTAGTGTGTGACAAGTTCTTAGAACAACCCAGGTGGGATTTCTTACCCCTACTTTACAGTGAAGAAGCTGAGACTCGGAGACACTCGTAACTCAGCCCAGATGTGTCTCTAGTAAATGGTAGGCTGCTGCCCCAGCCTGCTCTGATGGGGTGCCATGGGGCTGCTGGTTTGCAGGGTAGAAGTGCTGCAGACGCTTGCCTCCTGGTAAGCCTGTGCAGGGTGGTGGTGTGTGTGGATGGGATGGCCAGAACACATTTGGCATGGCCAGTCCTGCAGTCCCTACCCCACTGGTGGTGGGCCAGCCACACCAGGTTGCTTTCCACAGAAGTGTTCCCGTTTTGCATCTCTGCGAACTAGATGGATATGAGGAAGAACAGGAAAGTTGTGGGTACCCGGGGGAGAAGCTCAGCCTCCCACTCTCATCTGGACTTGTGTTTTCCTCAGTGGTCCTGTGCAGGCTGCCTGAATGTAAGGCTCAGGGGTCCAGACTTAACATAAAGCACTGGAAGCTTACGAGGGGTCACATGCCATAAGGAAGTGGGGCTTCGACTGCACTAGTAAAAGAAATTGGTTCCACTTAGCCACCCAGTATTTGTGGCTTCCCACCCCCAGCTGTATCCAAACCTTGGATTGTGGTGTTATGCAGAGTTGTGTGAACTTGAACCACTGACCTTAGGGAGTCATGAGTGACAAGTGGTCTCTAGGGTCTGGCAGTCTGCTGATGCTTTGACCCCTTAGACCCAGCATCTCCGCCTTCCTCCCCAGCCTCCCCACTGAACTCAAGCCAGCAGAGGAGCTCTCCCTTCCCCCGAAATGCCATCTGAAGCAGATGGTGCCTCTCTCCTTAGTGCGCATAAGGAATAACCCTAACAACAATATTAATTGATCAGTTAATTAATTTAAAATTCTCATTGCCATGGGAACCCGACATGTACATAACACTGTGCTGTCTCCTAGTAAGTGGGCTGGGAGAGGCAGGCTCACCCCCATTTGTCTGTGCCACCAGCTCTTTCCTACCTGCAGCCATGGGGCCACCTTGAAGGACAGTCCCACTCCCCTCTTTACCCCCTCCATGGAAAGGGGAAAAAGCCCATCAAGGTTTGCTGTCAAAGGATCCACTGAAAATCAAGTTACAACCAGCAAAATGTGTTTCAGAGCATCTGGCCTCCAATCCATCAGCCCAGGACATCATTAATAACCCACAGCCTAATGACGGAGATGAATATTGGAGCAGGGAGCAGAGGGGTGGCAGCCCCTGAGCATCAAGGCGGAGGGAGAGAGTGACTTATGAGCTTGGTTCCAGGTGTAACCTTCTCCCCACCACCAAGCCAGGCCAGAATGATTTATTGATACAGTAAACGGATTTTTATAATTAAAATTGATTTTCAGTTTTAGCCTGGTCTGCAAGGGCTGGGTCAAGTTCAAGAAGGGAAAGGGGGGCAAGCCGGAGAAAGGAAGGGAAATGTACTCTCAATTTCCCATATATCTTGGATTGTTAGAGCAGGAAGGAGCCTCTCATTTTACAGATGAGAAAACAGCAGCCCTGAGAGGTTGATCTATTTGGTCAACCTCTGCTGGTGAAGTAAGGCAGACCTGAGATTGGTTTTGGGTCTCCTGGATCTCTGAGATACACTCATTTCCCTGGGACTGTGTGTGTAGATGCTCACAGAGCCACAGTATACTGTTGTGCAGGTTGCTCACTGCACAAGGACTCCTCGCTAAGGGGCTGAGTAGGGGCTGAAATCTAGCCATGTCTTGTGCGCTAAGGTGGAGTGGCTGCTACTCAGAGGATGTGCTCAAAGGCACCATCTGAAACTGTTTCTTTTGGTGGACTGCTTGAGACTGGCCAGCAGCTGCCCGGATCCTCAAGGGCTGTGCCCATCTGACCCACTCCCTTCATTCAGTGCCTGGAGGCTATGCTGGGAATGTTTATTGACAGCCCCTAGTGGGCTTTGCTGCGGACAATGTAAGTACCCTGGGGTGTGGTGTGTCCAGCCCAGTGTCATTCATCAGGCAGAGATGGTGACACTGGCAGTGGCAGTGGCAGACACTAATTGATAAATAGTGTGGGTGTGTCTGCATATTCACACACAGATGGACCTGGGCACATCTGGATTGCACTGGAGCTGCTGGCACTCCCACATGTGCACACACTGCTCTTGCTCAGTCCCTGCAGGAAAAGCACAGCTAGGAGAGAGAAAGTGAGTTTGTGTCCATTGCCAAATTTCACTGAGCAACCTTTTTCTGTTCTAGCCCACCGCGGGCATCGCAGCCACAGGGCTCTGCGTCCTCCGCCACCTCTGGCTCTCCACATTGGGTCCCTCAGCTTTTGCAGCAGCCCCAGTACTGGTGGCAGTTCTGCTCCTTCCCCTTCTTCCACGTCCCCTGGGCATGTCAGATTTGGCTGTATGAGAGCAAGGAAAGACATTTGAATGTAGGTGTACTCATTAAGGGAATGATAAAAGAGTAGTATACTGCCCGTTTTCTAACTTACTATTTTTGAATAGATAATTTTTTAGAGCAGTTTTAGGTTCACAGCAAATTTGAGCAGAAAGAGGTCCTATAGACCCCCTACCTCCTCCCACTGTCCCCCCACAATCAGCATCCCCAACCGGGTGATCCCTTTGTTACAATCAATGAACCCACGTTGGCATATCATTATCACCCAGAGTCCACAGTTTTCAGTGGGGCTTACTCTGGGGTTGTACATTCTATGGGTTTGGACAAATAAAGGTATCCACCATTATGATATCATACGGAGTGGTTTCACTGCCCTAAAAATCCTCTGTGCTCTGCCCATTCATCCGTCTCCACTCCCCCAACCCTGTCCAACCCCTGAAAACCACTGATCTTTTTTTTTTTAACTTTTATTTTAGGTTCAACACACACATGTGCAGGTTTATTGCATGGTAAATCGCATGTGGCTGAAGTTTGGTGTACAAATGATCCCATCTCCCAGGTAGTGAGCATAGTACCAGATAGGTAGTTTTTCAACCTTCAGCCCCTTTTCATCCTCCCCACTCTAGTAGTCCCTAGTGTCTGTTGTTCCCATCTTTATCTTTATGCTCACATGTGTACTCACTGTTTTGTTCTCACCTATTAGTGAGAACATGCAGTATTTGGTTTTCTGTTCCTGCATTAATTTGCTTAGGATAATGGCCTCCAGTTGCATCCACATTGCTGTAAAAAGCATGATCTCCTTCTTTGTTATGGATACATAGTACTCCATGGTATCTGTATACCCCATTTTCTTTATCCAGTCTTCTGTTGATGGGCATCCAGGTTGATTCCATGTCTTTGCTATCGTGAGTAGTATTTCAATAAACATACAAGTGCAGGTCTTTTTGGTAGAACAATTTATTTTCCTTTGGGTTGATACCTAGTAATGGGATTGCTAGGTTGAATGGTAGTTCTGTTTTAAGTTCTTTGAGAAATCTCCAAGCTGTTTTCCACAGGGGCTGAACTCATTTATACTCCCACCAATAGTGCATCAGTGTCCCTTCTCCGCAACCTCACCATCTGTTATTTTTTGTCTTTTTAATAATAGCCTTTCTGACAGGTGTGAGATTATATTTCATTGAACCACAGACCTTTCTACTATCTCCATAGTTTTTGCCTTTTCCAGGTCATATAGTTGGAATCACATAATGTAGGCTTTCCAGATTGGCTTCTTTCATTTAATAATATGCATTTTAGATTCCTCCATATCTCCTCATGGCTCGATAGCTCATTTCTTTTTAGAGCTGAATAATATTCCATTGTCTGGATGTACCACACCATTTATTTATCCATTCACCTACTGAAGGGCATCTTGTTCACTTCCAAGTGTTCTCAATTATGAATAACATTGCTATAAACATCTGTGCACAGGTCTCATTTGGTGGGTAGTGGATGGACCACCCCTCACTATAGAAGAACCAAGATGCACAAAGGCTTCAGTGAGTCCAGTCTGGCTGGAGGCCCTTGGCATTGCACACCTTATCCCACAGGTGCCAAGCCCTGGAGGTTTGAAGGGAATACCATGGGCTGGTTTTCTTTTGCTTGTCTTTCTTTCTTTTTGTTTGACTTGGAGTTTTGCTCTTGTTGCCCAGGCTAGAGTGCAGTGGCACGATCTTGGCTCACTGCAACCTCTGTCTCCTGGGTTCAAGTGATTATCCTGCCTCAGCCTCCCAAGTAGCTGGGATTACAGGTGTGTGCCACCACACCCAGCTAGATGGGCTGGTTTTCTAAGCCATGATCTCTGAGTGATCTTCCCAGCTGTACTAAAAAATAAGTCTGACCCTGCAGACTCTCTGTAGATGGAGGGTCCATCCAAGCTTTCTGTGCCGTTCATTTAGGGTTCCCTAAGAACTCTAAACCCTGAAGTGGCTCAATACTGTCTGCTAGGGTGGAGGAGGGACCTCTTTGGAAGTGAAGTCACCAGGAGATGTAAAGAATGCTCCCAGTTCTTTGTTTTTGTAATTACCATGGCACACAAGCAATAAATTAGGACAACAGTACCAATAAACACAGTTTAATGTTGCATCAAACCCTTTAATAAGTCGTGTCTGATTCTATTTAATGATGTTATTCTTATTATTTTTCTTCAAATTGGGTGTAACTGGCAAACACATAGCATAAATGTCTGCACTGAGTGGTTATATCCAATAAGAGTTTGGATTAGGCAACTAAGTTTTCACCCAACTCTGGGATTCTTTGGTTGTGTAATTAGGTTAGTGCAGCCAACCTTTGCTTTCATAGTTATTTTTGTCTGCTTCCCAGGTGTTTTCTTGGATCTGGGGTCTGAATTGGTGTGGGTGGTTTCTCCAAGCATCACAAAAGGTCTAAGCATAGCTCCTACAGAATCGTGCACATGAGTGTCACAGGGACACTGATCACAGGGGACAGGAAGGAGGAGAGTGGAGAGAAAGGAGAAAAGGCCAGCCCCAAAGGCAGGGGCTGTGGTCAGGCAGGGTCCCCTGTTCCTGGAGTCATTGGGAATACAGGTCTTTCACTTCTGCTCCTTGACTCTGCTCCCAAAAACAAGCCTGCAGCAGCCACTGCCAGGAATGGCCTGACGCCAGCCCATTCATGCTGAGGTATGAGTGAGAGAGAGCCCACTAGGCAATTTTTGATAAAGAACGAAAGCAGGAAGAAGAAAAGGGAAAATCGAATGGAGTGCTGAGGCATGCAAAGTTAACCTTTCATACCCTGTGGTGTTACCAATGCCACCCTTTGCTCAGACCCCAGCCCGCCTTTCATTGACGCAGCAGCTATTTGGTCTGCACTGTTTTCAGATTCCCTTCACTCCTTGAAGAAGCATTGGCCAGGGAAGCACCAGGGGTGGGGAGGCCCTCTCTAGGCTTTGCTGAGTCTCAGTGACCCGACATGAGGGCAGACCAGGGTGGCCTTCCAGGCCAGGGCTCTTGTAGAGAGTAGATGAACACTATGGGGTGGAGCTTTCTCTCCAACTTTTCTGCCTTCAATGACCCCTTTCCAGCTACACCATCCACCTCAGAGAGCTGGCTTTATTAAAGCCCATGCTAGCCAAAGATGCCTTAGCATGTCAATGGTTTTGCTGGATTCTCCCTTGGCAGGACCAGGGTGAATGGCACAGAAAGCTGAGATAGACCCTTCCAATTCCTCCATCTACAAACAGTCTGCAAGGTCAGACTGATTCTTCAGCATAGCTGGAAAGATCCCTCGGAAAACATGGGCCTAGGAAGCCCATGAACTTCCCTTCGAATCTACAGGGCCACAGCTGAGCATCTGACAGGGTCTCTGTGTCAGAACTAACGGCCCAGCTCAGTTCTAGCAGCCTGGGAGCCCTGTGAAGTTCAGGTTGTCCTGAAGAATTGGCCTACCTGTGGGCTCCTGCTGCTCTGTGTCCCCAGACCATACCCTTGGCCCCAAGACAGGATGTGGATTCCCTACCAAGCTACAGGCAGCAGTTGCCTCAGGATGTGGCCAGCCCTGAAGTCTGCAGCCCCTGGAGCCAGTGAAACAATTCCATAATTGGTAAAGTCTCATGAAGTCAGACATACCAGCCCCTGCTGGGTTGGGCCAGAGTGACATTGCACCAACACACTGAGCGATTGTCTAGAATCCTGCCAGGCCCCAGATGATAGAGAGCCTTATTTGGAGATGTGTGTCATGTAGAAGGAGACAGACCTTGTGAGGGAAACATGTTGGCCAAAGAGTGATTATAAGATATATTTGAATGGAAATGCTCCAAGCCAAACTCTGCCTTCATCATTGTCCATGATGTTTGGGGCAACTTGCCTCTGCAATCAATTAGGCAGCTGCTGCTCATCATGGGGGAGCTACAGTCACCTGGCCCCTGCAAGTGAGGGGACTGGAGTGAAGAAAGGAGGCTGCACCATGCCACAGAGCAGCCGTTGGTCACAGACACCTTGTGTTAGGGACCTGGCACTGCCACTCACTGGCTATGTGACCTTGAACAAGTTGCTTAACCCCTCCCAACCTGTGTCTTCATCTGTAAACTGGAGGCTGTCATCCCTGAGCTGGCTACCTCACCAGATTGTGGTCACAGGCAATCGTGGCTATGAAATTGCTTATGAATGGGGAAGCCTTGTACAGCTGTCCAGTGTCATCGCTATGCTCGCCCCCACCCTGTCCCTGTGCCCCATAGCCTTCCACCTGCCGTATTGCTCAGATTCCAGGGCAAAATGCGTAATCCTCAAATCACTAACTCCTCCGCTCCCTATGGTCAAGGCCAGTTGTCCCAAACCCAGCCCGTTAACAGGGTCATGGGTGGGGGAATGAGCGGAGCAGTACAGGGCTTTGAGAAAATACAGATGCCCAGCTCCTGGGAATTTTGATTTTGCTGCTCAGAGCTTGGCCCAGGCGTCAGCATTTTAAGGTTCTACTGTTGATTCTGATGCTCAGTGAAGTTCAGAGTCAATTAACCTAGACTCCAAATTCCTGCCTTTCCCTCCTCCTTAGCACCTTGTAAGTGCCTTGATTCTCCCCTTAAACTGTGAGCATCCCTGAGGGGTGTCCCACAACTCAGCAAGCAGTGGCATGGTGAGCTTGCCTGGGGAGGCACACAATCCAAACCAGCCCCCACTGTGCCCCAGACTCTGGTCCAAGTTAAGCTATATTCCCAGCAATATCCAAAGTAGGCTTAATGGAGGAGAAAAGCATTAGAAAATGAATTGCACGTATGGCTACCTGCCCTGAATTGTCACATCCATTTTCTTGCTACTGCCTCAGCCCTGTATCCTGCAGGTTTGTTTGCAAACTCAGCAAATGCCCCATGTTTAATTGTGTCTGGAGGCTGCATCCTCATGTCCCTGTCACAGCAGGGGTTGCTGGATTCTGTGCCAAATACCACCATGCTGGGCCTTACTGCCTGACCCTGGCCTTCCAGACGTGCCGTGCCAACTCATGTCCCAACATGCCAGCACGCAGCACGGCCTCTTGTGCTTGGCGAGGAGCCAGCATGATCTCCTATCCCAGACCCACAGCACACTTGTGGTTATGCCTGTTCACAGAGGTCAGGGGAGACCCTGATTGAATAAAGAACACAGATAACCCTGGCTTCATTTCATCAGATAGTTGGAAGTGTTCCCTGTCTTTTCTTAACTTTTCCAGGTGCTGGGGCAATAAAGTTTCCTTGCCTGGGTTTTCCACTTTTCCTTCCTATACTATTCAAGAGCAGAGCAAAAGCTCTCAGAATAGCTGAAGAGAGGAGAGAAAGAGACAGGGGACTGGTTGAAAAGTTCTGGGGCTGGCTGTGTGGCCAAAGCCCTATTGATAGGGAGGGGTTTTTTAGGCCTGGGGACCACAGGGCATCACCCAGTGGAGTCAGTGGTCAGGTTAGGAATAAGACCGTGAGGTCCCATCACAGGTTCTCTTCAGTTCTGACTCCTTTTCCAGCGCTTACTTATAAGGTAACTGAGGGCTGAAGTATTCAGCGATCACAGGGACACATCTGGAAACCTTTAAAGTTGAATTTTAAAATGGAACTTTGCATTAAGGGGAATGTTGTCTGTCTCAGGAAAAGCAAACCCAAAAGATGAGTTGGCCCTGGTGGTCATGCCTATAAGGACAGATGCTGGGTGTTAGGTGTGGATGGTCTAGGACTGTGTTGAGTGTTTTACATGTATTATATCATTTAATCTGCATAGCTTTCAGAGGCTTGAGAATATTGAGTGCACCTGACGAAGCTCTTAAGTGACCGAGTTAAGATCTGAGCATCAGCTCTTGGACTGCACAGCCCAGGTCCCAGCAGCAGCAGGTCCCAGGTCCCCTGTGACCCACAGACTCCTGGCTAACATTCAGTTACTAAGAGCCTCCGCCTATCTGCTGCCCCTCCCTGTGGGCTGCTACACTTTTAGATCCTTCTCCCAGGTTCTCCATCTACTGAGCTTGTCTGTCATAGGCAATGGCATTTTGGTATTGGGAGTTGTCTGTTGCTGTAACAGAGGCCTGAATGGACAGAAAGAGGGTGGCTGAGACTCCTGGCCTTCCCCCAGGCCGTCCACCCTGTGAATGGGCCCAAAGTAGCCTCCTCCCACCCCATCTCCACCCCAGGGCCAGCAATTATTTCTGAGCTCACTGAACCCCTAGTCTAAATATAGGTCTAATAGCCATTTCTCATTTCAGAATGGGGAATCTATTCTGAGTCTTAGTTGGATATAGATCAGACTCCCCAGATGCACAAAATGTGAAATGGATGCATTACTCCTGCCACCACCACCACTCACCCCTTGAAAATGAACTTCCTAATGGAAAGTAACTGGCCCGCTACTACAGTCCAGTGGGGTCAGCTCCTGGCAGATGGAAGTGGGAAGCTCTGCCTTACATCTGCAGCCTAGAAAGAATGAAGGCTGGCACGGCACAGCTGGGTCTCCCCACTGTCCTTCCTGTCCCACCCAGAGAAATGCAAGGAGGGACATTGCTGAGCACTGACAACAGAATTTAATCGTCACCTAATAGGGGGTATATTTACTACTCCCTTTATGCGTAGGAGGAAACCGAGGCTCAAAGACACACTTTTGACAAGTGGCTGAGCCAGGAGTTGAATCTAGGACTTCAGAAGTCTGTGCTTTCTCCATTCTCTCAGAGACGATGTGCACACAACCCTTTACTCACCCTCACAATTGTTTATATTAATGATAAATAGAAATGGTTGCAGTAAACTCTAGTGGTTTCATAATTCATCATTAGAAGTTGTGACAATTTCCTTTCTTAGAATTCAAAGTATATTTCAGATTGATATCACTGTACTTTTTCAAGATCACAAGAGCTAGGGAAAGGGCAGAGCTGAGGGTCCCTATCATACAGATAGATGAACTAACCAAGATGAGAATAAAATTGAGGGAGATCCTGGAGTGAGACTCCTGGAGATTTTTCTAGCCATATGATAGTTATGATGGAATCTTCTGGCTAGAAAGGACGATAGAGATCAATTTATGTTGAGCACTGAAAGCTAGACAGATGAAGACAATTGCTAAGGGCTTGCAGCAAGTGAGGAACAGGTCTAGGATTACAGCCCAGGTCCTAGGACCCCCAGCCCAGTGATGTCCCAGCATACCATGACTCCTTCACATGGAAACTAAACTGATGCAAACATAGTGCGTGATAGCATCTGCACATGTTGGGGCTATAGGCAGAGGTGCCCTGATCCTTGCCCAGTAACTTTTGTGGAGAGATGGAGTCTTCTCCATGTTGGGTGGAATTGGTGTGAGTTTTCTGCCGGAAGCTTCTGGGTGGGCAGGTGACATCACTGAATAAGTGCATTGCCAAACAATGACTTTCCCACCCAATATGGGATAGTTAATTTTATAAGGAGAAAACTCCCCCATGGCCCAGGTCTCACTTCCAGGGTGCTGCTGGTCAGAAGGTGAACCAAGAGGGAGAGACCAAGCAACCAAGAGCCCTTTCCATAGTTCCAGAATATTAGAAATCTTGTGGGTATAAAGAAAAGTTGGGCCAGGTGTGGTGGTTCATGACTGTAATCCCAGCACTTTGGGAGGCCAAGGCAGTCAGATCCCTTGAGGTCAGGAGTTCAAGACCAGCCTGGCCAATATGATGAACCCCTATCTCTACAAAAAAGAAATACAAAAAAGATATTAGCTGGGCATGGTGGTGTGTGTCTGTAGTCTCAGCTACTCAGGAGGCTGAGGTGGGATAATTGCTTGAACTTAGGAGGCAGAAGTTGCAGTGAGCCGAGATCGCGCCTCTGCACTCCAGCCTGGGTGACAGAGTGAGACTCTGTCTCAAAAAAAAAAAAAAAAAAAAAAAAAAAAAAAAAAAAAAAAAGAAAAGAACAGAGAAAAGAAAAATTCAAGCTGTCACCCTAAAATAAATTTTGAGCTGCACAGTTAATTTAGTTTAAAAGACTAAAGGTTAAAGCATCCTTAAAATATTATTTTAATTTCCCAAGTCTATAATACCCTGTCTGTGAAAAATTCAAACTCCCCAAAGTTAACCACTGTTAGCAGATAGTAGGTATCTGCTAGATATCTGCTAGGTATCTCTCTAGAAGTTATTCTTTGCACAAGGTTTGCATATATATGTGTACACAGCTGCACAGTTGTCTTTTGAAAACAAACATTGAGTCTTAATATACCCTTTTTATAAAATTTGTTTTTTTAACTCAAAGATGAATCATAGACATTCATCCATCTGATACATACAGACTTATCTTAGAGTGTAGATGTGCCATGATTTCTTTAGCCAGTTCCCTTTGGATGGATATGTTGTTTCCAAACAGTCATTACTACATACAAAGCCACAGTGAATATCCACAGCCAACCACAGGTGTCTAGGTGCTAGTATTTCTGCAGGAAAGATTCCAAGAGGAAGACTTGCTGGGTCATTTTAGGTTTTAGTAATAACTGCCAAATTACTCCTAAAAATGGTTGCACTAATCTAAAACCTCACCGACAGTGTCTAAGGCATAAAACCCTTTTAGAGCCCGGGCATGGTGGCTCACGCCTATAATCCCAGCACTTTGGGAGACCAAGGCAGGTGGATCATGAGGTCAGGAGATCGAGACCATCCTGGTGAAACCCTGTCTCTACTAAAAATACAAAAAATTAGCAGGGCGTGGTGGCGTGTGCCTGTAGTCCCAGCTATTCAGGAGGCTGAGGCAGGAAAATCGCTTGAACTCAGGAAGCGGAGGTTGCAATGAGTCACAATCAGGCCACTGAACTCCAGCCTGGGCGACAGAGTGAGACTCCATCTCAAGACAAAAAACACCTTTTAGAATGCTGTCATTTTAACAATTGTCCTTTCATATTTGAAGAATTATTGGAAGATGCCCTCAAAGCCACATCTCCTAATGAAGAAGCTGCATTTTGCCTGTGTAGGCAAAGATGACCTGTGTCCAGGGTGACCCAGACATAAGAGGGCCCTCTTCACCTTTCCCGAGCAGCAGGCTGGGCCCTGATCCCAAAATGGGAACTCATGTAAGTTCGGGAGAGTAGGTGGGTACCTTGAGATAGGAGATAGGATGGAAGGAAGATGATTTAGGATTCCTTGGGTCATCTGTCATCTCTGCCTCCTTTTTCATCCAGTAGCACCTGGTCTCCTGAGAGTGGGGCCCCATGTTGATGGACCTAGAAGGTTCTCCTTCAGAAATATCAGTTTCCAACCATTTGAGCACCATGATTTTCCCAGAGTCAAATCCCTTTTTGAAAAAAGATGTTTGTTTCCCAGCCAGAGAAGCCTCATACCCAGCCTTGGTTTCCTGTGGGGAAAGATGTGTTTATTTGCAAACATGCTCCTGTGGTCCAGAACACTTCTGCCCATAGTTGTGTACAAATGCCACTCCTGTGCTGAGACATGCACATCTGGGCACACCCCCTTGGGCTGCTGTGCACTCATTCACAAAATGTATCATTTACACACACTGTTTTTTTTTTTGGTTTGAATAGCTAGAGCATTGCTGGGGATGCTGGTCAGCAGAGCCCTTACTAGAAGGAAGTCAGGGAGAAGGGTCAGGTGCTGGATGGAGAAAGGAGTACCCACCCAGCCTGCCCTGCCACTTCCCACAAGGAGCCAGTGCCAGCCAGCTAGGGAGCCTCAGCATATGCCTGGGGACTAGCTTGGCTCCACTGCCTGGGCCGGGAGTTAGGTGTCACCGTGCCAGCCCCTCCCCGCCTTCTTTTTGGCTGCAGGAACAAAGGCTCCCATTGAGCAGGCTGTGCTTGGGAAACACACAACAGCAGGTTCCCGGTCCCAGTTCAGAAGGGGCCATAGTCTTTGTCTGTGTCATTTGCTAAAAGATGGGCTGGAACAGGAGCAGCACTTTGATCCCCAGGACGACAGCCCCTTTCCACCTGCTGGGCTTGGTGATGGGGAGGGAGGCTTGCATTTTCCTCCAGGATGTGGGGCCGTGAGGCTCTGCCCCTGCTTCAGCCCTGACCTAAAGACTGGGTCAAGAATGAGCATCTTGGCCAGGAGTCTGTATCTAGGGACTGGGTATCAAATGAAGAGTGTTGGTAACCATGTAGCCTTGGACAAATCCCTGCAGCAACTGAGCTTCAACTGAAAAATGAGAGGATTGGCAGCTAGAATGTTTCCAAGGTCCCGTTGGCTTGTTAACTGTGTGAATGCCAGAACACTCCTGTCATCCTCCATTCCTTTGCACCTCCATGTTGGCGGGGCTGCTCTGGGACTGCAGTCTCCTCTATGAAAGGCATGGGATCTGCCTAGCTAGAGAAACTCACACATTGCAACCCCACAGTCCTGGAAGTCAGGAAGTCGGGCCTCCTGAGCCTGTATGCGAATGTGAGCATGAGAGCTCAGAGAAGGAGAGGATTTAACCTTTACACTAGGAGATTAATCTGTGGCAATAATCTAGAAATGATAGGTTTTAGAGTAGAGCCAAGATTGTCAAATCAGTGATCTCCAGGGGATTCTTGGAGTATGCACAAGTGTAACAGGAACCACATTCATTCATTCACTTATTTATTGATGTGTGCATGCAAACATTCATTTACTTTTCTCATTTACTGCGCATGAGCTGAGTACTAGGTGTAGTGGAGTGAAGAGAGATGACTTTGCACCACCCATCACAGGGGCATTTTATTGGAGGAAGATGCTGGAACAACTGAGTTGCTGTTAGCATAACACTCACACATTCATATGTGTCATCCCAATTGATCTTCGAAACAACCCATCAGGGTGCTTAGATGAGGAAACAGAGGCTTGATGAAGTTAAATAAGTTGTCCAAGTCACACAGTTATGGCAGATCCAGGATCCAAACCCAGGTCTGTTTTTCCCCCAGATCTCTGCTTCTCACTTGTCCCTGAAATAAAACTATTTCAAACTCTATTTTTCTCCCTAACCACATTTGAAGGAGTAAGAAAACTTCCTGGAGGAGGAGGCTGTGCTGAGACCAATTGTCATTCTCTCTTTAGGGCTGCTACTTGGTGATCTGCCCATAGTGGGGGACTCCTCAGCCCCTGAACTCAGCCAAACCTTCCTGATAGTATAGTAAGTAGCCTGCAATGCTGTGAAGTTTTCAACACAGGACCTGTGTTCAGCAGAGGGACCAGAGGTTTCTCAATCCCCTGTGCTATGTTCCAGGAACCAGTGGTGTCTGGCAGGCCCGAGGGTGGGCTCCAGCCCCCAGCTTCATTTCAATTTCCACCTTTGCCACCACCCTGCTGCGTGACCTTGGGCAAGCTGCTCAGCCCCCCTGGGCTATGGCTTTTCCATCTGTGCAGCAGGGAAGCGGATCGCTCTCCCACTTGGTGAGGGCTCTGGCTAATAACAATCACGTGCCATTGCAGCACAGCCCACACTGGGAAGCCTGAGGATGGGGTGATTTCTCGAGGCTCTGCAGAAAGCACACTGAGAGCTCCTTGCCCAGCTTCCCAGCTACTGCCGTTTGCTAATGAGGACCAACATATGTTGATGATTCCGGCGTCGGCACTGGCTCCTTGGCTGTCCGAGTTCCCGGAGCAAACTGGCTTCCTATTAGGCATTTATTCTTATTAATAGCAACAAATTGCAGCCCTCCGCAACATCTGCTACTTTTCGTTTACAAGAAGCTTCCCAAATCATTTGTATCAGTAGCATTTTGTGACCAATTCTTTGAGGCAGAGCAGGACTGGATCCCCCTAATCTGAAAATGAATCAAGTGAGGCATGAAAAATGGGAACGTTTTGTTCAAGGTCACCCAGACACACAGAATAGATTACAGTTTGGAATCCCAGCTCCCCAACCCTCATGCCCTGTGGCAGTTGCCTTTGCTATTCTAAATATCGTCGGCCTTGACCCCAGAGGTCCTGCCTAGAGGCAGGTAGGGATAGTGGTGGTAGCCAAGGCCGCTGCCCTTGACCCTGTGCCTCTGTCTGCCCTCAGGTGAGGCCCCAGCTGGATTAGCCCCATGGCCCAAGCACCAGCAGGAGGAATTGCAAAGCTCAAGGCAAACCATTCCCAAGGAGCTTTTACTGCTGCCAAGTAGAAAAAAAAATCATTTTCTGACACTGGGGCAGCCAGATGGCCACTACAGGGGGTCTGAAGCACATCTGTACTTCTGGTCAGCTGACCACATCTGGAGGGCTACATTGTCTTTCCAGAGTCGTCTTCATCCCTTTGCTTAGGGGCTAGACTTTCCTGAGATCAAGAGATCTATGACCATAGAATTAAGAGAGCATGGCCAGCATGGGAGGTACTGAGAAGGGCCATTTATCATGTCAGACCCGGCTTTCAATAATTTCTTAACTCATACCAGGTACATATGCCCTTAATGTTTGCATGATCTATTTGAAGCACAGGTGGTAAGAAGCAACCACACTGCAGCCTTCCCCCTCCTCCATTTGACTGATCTCTCCTCTCTCCCTCTCATGGGACTTTTACATCGTGGTGTAACTTTCTGTCCAGCACCTGTGTATCAGCTAGCTATTGCCATGATAAAGCTTTGTAACAAACCAACTCAAAACTCAGTTGTATACAATAGACATGAATCCTCACACTCATGGCTCTACAAAGCAATTGCATGTCAGCTCCCTAAGCTCAACTCGGCTGGGCAGTTCTGCTTCAAGCTGCTGCATCAGCCAGGGTTGTCTCCTGGCTATAGGTTGGGCTCAGTTCTCTCTCCATGTGGGTTCCTTTGGGGCCCAGGCTGAAGAGGAAACAGCTATTTTGGGAAGCTCTTCTCATGGCAATGACAGAAGCACAGAAGGCAAAGATGAGCACATAAGCACATCTGAAGCATTAATTTGTCTCAAGTTTCCTACCATTCCATTGGCCAATCAAGTCCTGAGGTCATGCCCAAAAGCCAAGAAGTGGGAAAATGCATGCCACTTCTCTATTCACCATGAGGCCATGGGGTGGAGATATAAAAGTCTTTTTAGGGGGTGAGGAATTGGGACTCATAATACAATCTGCTACAGCCTGGGACCAGCCTCCTGGCATCTGCCTTTCTTACCAGTTAGCTAGGTTCAGAAACACGTGCCAAGTTTGAGCAAAGAGAACAGGAGTGACAGGGTTCCAGGCATGTGAAGTGACTTGAAATAAGCACAGCTTCTTGAGCCACTGCTCAGCCACAAATTGCAACCCTGGTGGTGAGGGCCTTGGAGCCATCACAGGGAGACTCCACAAAACCTTTGTGTGGTCCCTGGCCAGCAGAAATAAAGCTTGGAAAGGCAGCCAGTGGTGACCAAAGGAAATAAAGGCTGGTGGAGAGGCTTTGAGGAGCTCCCTAAGACCAAGCCACCAAGACCCATGTGTATTACTGAGCTAAGAATTTGCCAGAAAAGGACTAACTTTTCTCAACTCTACTTCCTCTGCTCAGGGACAGTGGCAAGGAAGGACAGCATGATGTACAGCACCAAGTGCAGCATCTGCACGGCTTAACAGTTCCCCCAGCAGCCTCTTGGAGTGTCTTAATGGGTCATCTTGCCTCTTTTTTTCTTTCTTTTTTGACCATTTTGAAGGAAATTGGGTACTTAAGAAACCTTTTGGACATTTAAATTAACTCCAACCATCAGGGTCAGTGTAGCCATCGTTGCATTAGCATCCAATTATAAGAGTAGAAATGGAGTAATAACTCACATTTTGACCAGAATGTCAAATGCTTAAACAAATTAGAGATACACACAGAGACTGCATGCTATATCTGTGGAACATTTCTGAATGTAATCAGCAGAACAGCAGGCACCCTTCAGAATGTGAGCAACAGGCAGAGTGGGACCCTATTGCCAGAGGAAAGCATCTTTTGAAATATCAGGGGAACCACGCGGGAGTTGGGCAGTGGGGGCCAGAACTCAGAAGCTGTAAGAATTCCTCCAGCTGCCATGGAGGACCCCCAGGCTCCCAGGTCCCCAAGCAATGGGCTCAGCTCATCAGATGGAGAAACTTACGAAGACCAAGGCCATGACTTAAAATCTGATGTGGGACGCTTTGCTCTCTTCTCAGTCATTCATTGCCTTCCTATGCTAGGCCATTGTTTTGTAAATTTGTGGCCTTTGGAACTGAACAGGTTAGGAAGATGATGATGATGAGGATGATGATGATTGCATGTACAATAGCAAATGATCATTCTATTTACAATTATTTAAAACCAAACCAAACTACATTATATTATTTAAGGAAGCTTACCTTGGTGGCAAAAGGATAAAACCAACCAGATTCCCAGAAAGGTGATCTAGGGGGAAAGGAAGTATAAATGGGGAAGGGCACACAGGTGATTTCTGGCCATAACTGTGAATGAAAAATACCTAAGCAGAGGTTGAGCAACAGCAGGATAATTTTCTAAAATCAGGGGCCATTTGACCTCGTGTGAGTTATTTGAATTGGGAGCTCCTCGTTTAGGCCTTTTGGAATGGGTGGGAGGTAAGGAAAATTTCCAGGAAGAACAAGGCTATGGCATTATTTTTCCAAGTCAGGAAACAGGTATCCAGACCTTGAGAATGACAGAGCCAGTTATGTAATGATACATGATAGGAGACATTTATCCAAAACCCTTTGTCTATTTGAGATTACATTGAAAAGAGTAGCAATGCCTATCTTTTGACTGAGAGATCTCAGAATGTTTCATAAACATGATTGTATTAGTCTACCAGCAAAAGCTGTGCCCCTTTGACCCAAGGAGCTAAGCAGAGAACAGGTGTTTTCATATCCATGCTGCCATGCTGAAGATGAAGTAATTTGTGAAGTCCATTCAAAAGGATTATTTCAATTTTTTTATTGTGGTAAAATACACATAACAAAAATTCAGTGTTAATTATTTCTAAGTGTGCATTTGTAAGTACGCTCACATTGTGGTGCAAGCGTCACCACCCTCCATCTTCTGAACTTTTGCATCTGCCCAAACAGAAAGTCTTTGCCCGTTAAAGAGTAACTCCTTATTCCTCCCTTCCCCAGTCCCTGGCAACCACCATCATGCTTTCTGTCACTATAAATCTGACTACTCTAGGCACCTCACATAAGCAGAATCAGGCAGTATTTGTCCTTTTATGTCTGGCTTATTTCACTTAGCATCATGTCCTCGAGGTTCATCCATGTTGTAGCATGTGTCAGAATGTCCTCCCTTTTTAAGCCTGAATAATATTTCATTATATGGATATACCACATATTGTTGCTTCATTAATCTGTTAATGGACATTTGGGTTGCTTCCATCTTTTGGCTATTGTGAGTAATTCCACTATGAACCTGAGTGTGCAAATGTGTCTTTGAGATCCTGCTTTCATCTGTTTTGCTTGTGTACCCAGAAGCAAAATTGCTGGATCATATAGTAATTCTGTTTAACTTTTGAGGAACTGCTAAACTGCCTAATAGGTTTTTGCACAAAGCCAGACAATGTCCCAAGACAATGTTATGCAGACCCTACCCTAACCCTGCGCCCAATCCTTCTCTCCAAGCACAGCTTATGCACACATGGAGGTCCCCAGTGGTGATGGGGCTCCCATCTCTAGAAGCAGCAAAGGTGAAGCTGCAGCCACATCCATTAACACATTTGCTAGAGTCTTGTGACCAAGGGACAGACCTCAATATTCTGTGGTCTCTGATACAAATCTATCATTATGGTAGCTTAGGTCATGTCACCATCTGATTTGTTCTCCAAACAGAAGTCCTTCCCCCACCCCATTACTTTCTTTTTTCACCTCTTCCTGTGGTCTGAATTCCCTCACTCAGTTAATTAGCATGCCTGGCACTGCAGCTTAAGACTTTAATCAGCGTGGGGTGGTTTTAATTAATCGTGTGGCTCTGCATCTGGAGTGGTTTGTGTTCCAGGGTCAGGAGAGGAGTTGGAGATGCGGGTTGGGAGAGGCAGCTTTGTATGGTGTAAGGCTATGAGTGGCAAGTCTAGGTATTTGGGGAGAAAGAATCATAGAGGCAAGGTGGCTCAGAGGCCATCTGGCCACCTGTGCAACGTACTAGCAAGGTGTGGATGGTAACTGGGGACATGAGGGAATACATTTATACTGAGCTAAATGGTTGGACTAAATCCAGTTTTCAAAAGTGATTGAAAGTATTAGAAAAACTTCTGATGCTTTGCAGAATTAACCATGGGGTAGAGAGTGAGGCAAAGCAGTGATAGAGATGGAGAGTGTGCAGCCAGCCTGGGAGGCCTTGGCCATGCTAGAGACTATTGCCTGATGGTGGAGCCTGGGAGATTTCCCTGGTTCTGTCCTTCCTTGGGAAGGTCCTGGCAAGGTGAAGGAGGTGGCACCTAGCTTTCAAATGATGGTAACCTTTCTACTTGGAATGTCAGAATCCTGTTGACTCCCTAATTTGAATGTCCACACTTTAAAAAGAGTGGAGAAAACCTTGATCAAGTTCAGAAGAGAGTCATAAAAAATGATTACATCATAAATATAACTATTCTGTAAGGACAGACTAAAGGCAGTTGGGTTGTTTACCTTCAAGATGAGAAAGCTCTAGATGCCTGGATGATTGTCACCAAGAGAATGTTTTCTTGAAGGTGGACCCAGTGCCATTGTTATACATGTCCAGGAAAACCATACAAGTGAGATGAGGTTGACCCAAGAGACTTTGTCGGAGCATTAACAAGGAGCTTAGGATGTTAGGACTGAAAGGGAATTTGGAACTAACCTGCCCAGTTCCTCATTTCTCAGATCATCAGAAAGAAGCCCAGAGAGAGATTTGTCCAAGTTTACCCAAGAAACTGGGGGGCAGAACTGTGGCTGGAACCCAAGGCTCATAATACCCGTGCAGAACTTGTGTCAGGGCTTATGATACCCGTGCAGGACTTGTGTCCCTGTCTCAAATGGACCCACCTACATGAAAAGCTAAGAAAAGCGGATAGTTGTTCCAGAAGCTAGTAAAGATAGTGAACAAGTCCTGAAAATGAGATAACTCTGGATTTCATCCGAAGTGTGGAACAATGAATGGTTTAGGGGCAAATATCATAGTTCAAGGAGGAAATGACGCTATCAAGATATTAAAAAAGAAAAGTTCTCCCAGGTCTGTTAACTCCCGACAGAGTTCCTGAGGCCTCAGAAGAGTAGTTTTCTGGGATGTAGGGGAGAGGTAAGTGACAGTACAAGGAGGATTGGGATATTGATAAAAAGGATAGCAGCGATCCATCATAGCCATCACTTATAAAGTGCCAGACCATTTACAAAACCATTGCGTGGTCTGTGCTTTGGGAAACTGAATTGGGGTGGGGGTCGGGGAGGGGGGATTTTTATCTCCAGTTAAGCCAGAATTTGAACCTAGCTCTGAGGGCTCTTGCATTCTTTCAAACCCAACAAAAAATGACTCATGTTTAAAATCAAGAGGAGGGACTTGACAATTCCAGGGTATGGACATTATTAAACACCAGTTTCAAAATATTTTAAGAATCTGAATGCAAAGATTTTTGAGAATTTCACGTTCACCAAGGAGCTGGCTCTTGACTTGATGTGGAACATTCCGGAACCTGCGGCCACATTCCATCCAAGGTGGATTATAGAACTTGTCAATAGGAGAAACTGGGGAAGACGGTAATTAAGTTTAAAGCAAGAAAATGTTTTTGATTGAGCAAGGCATGATTTTCTGTTTAAGCCCATGCAAAATATGGAGTGCTAGACAAGCAGCTGGAACATATGAAAACATTATTGTGTACTTATGGTTCCCAAATTTCACCATTTATGGCCCCTTTTATTATTTTTTCCCTCTGTGCATTATGTTTTGAAAGATTCTGACTACTAAACAAACTGCATGTATTAAGTAATAACATATTTCCTATTTTTAATATGAGACGTACATCACTGAATATGAATAGAAAACATAAAACAGCAACAATTCAATTTCCATTAGGCTTTGGGAAATATTGAAAATAGCTTGTGGACCTCATTACCACTCATGAATTCCTAGGAGTCCAGGTACTTTGGGTTAGGCGTCACTCTTTATATGCTTACATAACTAGCATGTCTATGCTCACTTAAGGAGTGAGAAGAGAAATTAAAGACACAACAGGAAGAGGGCAAATTCTTGGCTGGTGTGGAGCCAGTGTGGGTAATTCATAAGGAACTAATTGTTAAGGTTAATTAGTAGGATAGGAAGGTCGTATGTAGGCAGACTCCAGGCACAGCCCATGCAGATTACATGAGCAATAATAAAAGAAAAGATAAAATTCCAAATGTGCAAAAAAGACATCTGAGAAGGTGGAGGAAGGGCCACCAAGGTCAAGGTCACTGCCGTCAGAAAGGGAGAGGGAGGCTAAAAGGTTGCTTGAAATAAGTGAAAACGCAGTGTGGTCATTAAGAACTCTCAGTGTGTACTTTGGAGAACAAAAAGATGCATAAAGGGAATAAGAAAGTTGAGGGAAAAGAGATCATGTGGGATTTGGAATTAATTATTAATTAATTCCAAAAGAGAGTTGGAGACTAATTGAGCAGCTCTGGTGCCAGTTTGCCTGTGCGTGAGTTACAAGTAGCCCCTGCCAAGCGGACATCATTTTACAGAGGCACATGCCCCATAAAACAGCAGGGGAAACACTGCCTCTGCATTTGCTCATGTAACAGAGAGGGTTCAGCCAGGTCAGCGCAGTTTATAGTTTTCAGTGCCTGTTGTCTGGTGGCGAGAAATTAAAAAGGACGGCCACATCAAATTCTCTTAGCTCAAGCTGAAACATCAAGTAGGATTCTCCATTGAGATGAAAAGGTATCCCAAATGGAAAAGGATGATGTAAAATTAAAAATAAAAAAAACTTTTTGTAAAGAAGAAACTGGCAAAACAGAGAATAAAGACCAAGGCTATAAAAAGAAAATAAAAACTCTGTTTGATCCAGTGTGTCGTTATTGAGTACCTACTATGTAGCAGGTGCTGGCAAGTCATGTAAAGAGACATCAAGGCAAAGCTACATTGGAGAACAAAGAAATTCAAAAGATATTTAAGAGCATGCAGGAAATGGAAGCATTTGGGCTAAGCAAAAATGTCATGTGGAACATTTTACATTAGCAGGCGGCTGGTGAAAGCTAATATAAAGTTTTGGGTTGGAGAGGAAGCCTCTAGTCATGAAAAGAGTGTGGGTAGGAGGAGAAATAGCAGCAGATGCTCTTTGAAAGCACCATAGTGAAAGCTTTTAGAGCCAGTTGGCCAACATTATGAGAAAGAAAGAGCGGGTAAGTAACAGCTACAGAGTGAGCTTATGATATCTTGGTAAATGGCAAGGAGGAAGAGAAAGAGAAGGGTCTTGGTCTCAGGCTAAATGCTCTCTGGAGCAACAACAATGATGAAACGTGAAGGAGGACTGGAAAGAAGGGGAAACACTATAGAAAAAGAGAAATGATAAGGGAGTGAGAATGACCATTTGCATTTATTAAATTGATAGGAAATAAATACATGATGAATTGGCCATTTGTAGAGATATTTGGGGGTTTCAGAGGTAGAAAACTTGAAACGAACGCTGTAAATATCTTTTCTAACAACTTAGTATGGACTGTATGGAGTCTGTATTCATGGAGACTGCTAAGAAAATAATATGGCTGCTTGTCTCCCTGGATGCATATGTGGCCACCTACTCAAACATAATCACTCAAGGTCCTTTCCCACACTGGGCTCCAAGCACCTTCATGCTCCTGCAACATTTCAGGTGATCCACTTGATATTTAGAGCAGCATCTCTTCTGGTACACTACTGGGTGTTCTGCAAGATCTTGACCACTTTCTCCCTGCCCTGCTATCCTAGCTCACCAGAGTCCCTGTGGAGTCCTGTGGTCAGTATCGGAGCTGCGGCGAGTGCCTTGGCTCAGGCGACCCCCACTGTGGCTGGTGTGTGCTACACAACACGTGAGTACCATGGGGAGGCTGCCTCCTGCCTCCCACTTCCTCCTGGTAATTCCCTTCCTCCACTTCTCTGTCATCACTGCCTTTCCCTTTGATCTGTCTTTTCTCCTTATCTTCCTTGCTCTTCCTTCCTAGCATCCTTTCCAAATTTTATCTCCCTTCCTTTGTTCTTTCTGACTTCTCTTTAAATTTGCCAAATTTCCTTAAGAAATATATGGCAATGGCGGCATGGGAATGATGATGGGTCAGAATATAGTTGTCACGCTGGGTAATCAGACACTGGAGGGTGGGAAGAAGCAGGATTCCTGGACTTTCCTGACTGTGGCTTACTGGGCTGGAGACTGACTTTCCAGGACTGAACACCAGGAAGAAGGCATTGGATATTTTTTTCTCCAGCTTCATACTGGCCACAAAATCATGAACAAGATATATGCTGTCCCTTTAGTGATTCCACATCTCCTTAACATCTCCTTCAACATCTCTATAGGATTTTCTGGTTTGGATCCACAGTTAAAGTGTGTAGCACCTGAGGACCCTCCCACTGCTGTCAAACACCCATCAGCTGGCTGTGAGTGCACTTGGGCTAGAGTCACTGGGTCAGTAAAGCCTGGCCTGAGTGCTGGCCACTTGCCAACATGCCTCCTTTTGTGTGGCTCCATTTTATTCTGTAGAAGAGGGAAGAAGGCAATGGCATTATAGTGGAGGTAAACGGTAAATAAACCAAGGGGCAGGAATAGGGCTCAAACAACCAGAAAGCTGAAGGCTTTTCTTTGGGGATCTGAAGACCCTTGCCATCAATACCTGGAGAAGCCAACAATGGTTGGACCTCACTCTGATGAAATTTGGTTCCAGTCCAGCTGTTGCTGTTTCTGGCCAACACCTGAAATGTGCCACTTTGTAAGCTGGATCCAAACACTATAAATTAAGAAGAAAAACTTTATTCTTCCTACTAAGAACCTGAACTACATGTGACCAATAACATTTACCAATAATTTTCAAGTATAAGAAGATAGGGGTAGGATCTTGTCTTCTCCCCTCCCCTTTGCAAAGAGTGCCTCTAAAAGTTAGAAACACCCTCTTAAACTCGAATACATCTCTGGGTGGCAGTCTCAGGCATAATGAGTCCTTGAGTTCCTTAGGGGAAGGTCTGACATCCCTCAGGTAAGTTATAGTGGAAAAAAGTCAAGAA
Organism: Rhinopithecus roxellana; assembly: GCF_007565055.1. Taxonomy (NCBI): domain Eukaryota; kingdom Metazoa; phylum Chordata; class Mammalia; order Primates; family Cercopithecidae; genus Rhinopithecus; species Rhinopithecus roxellana. The sequence goes on from NC_044554.1 coordinate 61,040,224, forward strand.
CCACTGAGCTACACTGAAGTATACATAACTCAGTCTACAGCCATGCCACCCTGAATGTGCCTGATCTTGTCTGTAATATACATAACTCACAGACAGATCACAAACTATGCACTCAAGTGTATAGAAAGGTTGCATGGTAACAGAGCAGGGCATCCTAGGAGTGGCCAGCATAGAAGAGGATGGCAGAGGTTGCGTTCAGAATGCAGATTGGCTCAGATCAGATCAGAAGAGTTTCCTGAATGATACCTTGCAAGGCAGACAGGGGACAGTTTTCTTTGTGTCACCCAGTGAGGCCTCTCAGGAAGAGACTATGCTCTAAACTCATTGCCTTACTTGGGAGCCTTGACTGCCCTGTTTTCTGCTTGGTTGAGGATAGCTCTGCAGTCCTGGCATGGGGCTTTCTTACCTGGCATAATTCAAAGACAGTCAGAAAATCTGGTCCATCCCTGACACTCTATGCCCAGTGGCAGTTTCCATGTCAGCTTTGGTCTCTGCCCACAATGCTGTCCCAGCCCCACAGAGCATGGAGCCCTGTGAACAGAGAGGCTCCAAAGCTTACAGAAGGCACCAGAGGGGCTGTGAGAACCCCTACCTCCCATCCCCAGGGCTGCAAGGTAAGCAGACATGAGAGGAGGGGGCAGAAGACAGTACTTCCTGTATGGCCTCAGTTTCACCTTCTGTAACATCATACCTGCCTCCTGTCAAGTAGAAGAAAACAGGGATGGATAGAGGCCAAGGTGAAGTCTGGGAGGTTTGTGAAAGGGGCCCTCAGCCTGCATGGGGAAGCCAGCTGCTCCATTCTCAGCATGGCATAAAAACAGCCACAGACATGAATTTTGGGCACCTGCCCCCAAGTCCAGACTCCTCATCCCAGCTCCTCCTCTGTGAATTGGACATGGTGACGCCTATCTCTCCCCTGCCTCACTGAGTCACTGGTGAATCAAATGAGATGGTATGAGGACCAGTGCCTAGTGGGCTGTGGAGCACTGGGAAATGTAGTGTAGGGTGGGGCAGGAATGTTGACAAGGCTGGGGAAGGACTGCGAGCTCGTGATGACCCGCCTCTTGTGACTCTGCTGATCCCTGGTGACTTTCCAGATGTCTCTACTTTAACTGCATGCTTCTCTTCCTGGGGGGTTCCCAGCCTTTGTCTAAATGGTGGGTGTTCCTCCTAGATCCTCCTCACCCCTTTAGTCTGGTGCCATGTTTTATTCCAACACTCGCATGTCTTATTCATGTTTCCATGTAGCACCAGCCCTTGTTAAGCTCTCAGAATGTAGGAGCTGTGCAAGTGTTGCTCTCTTTATGGTCATCATTGTCTGCTGCTGCTGCTGCTGGCACCTCCTTGCTCAAGAAGCCACAGTGGAGCCAGCGAGTTGAAGCACTGGGGGACACTGGGAAGATTACTGGAGTGGAAATCGGTGGACTCAAGTTCACATGCCTTGGAAACTTGTTGCGGGGCTTTAAGCAAGTGCAGTCAGTTCTCATTGCACATGGTAGATATGTTCCATAAAGTTGCCGGAACACACAGTTAGTGAATACCAAGCCACTGCTCCTAGGAGAAATACAGGGTTAGGTTCCTGGGAGCCTCTGGTCACATTTTCATCAACAAATCCATCTATAACCTTGTTTTGTTTGTGTTTTTGTTTAAAGACATCTTACTTAATATATATCATTGATTTATTAAGGTTGACCTCACTGCCAACAGCACTGTAACACATACCTGAACAAGGCTTATCCAACACAGCTATTTTCTCCATAAGGTACACCATGGCCTTCTTGCACTCAAGATCATTAGATAGCCCTTTAGCACTACATTCGGGTACTATTTTAAACAGAAAAATCACCTGCAAATTAGAAAAATGTGGCACTAAATAGGGCTTGAAGAGGACACTTGTTTATAGAGCGAGAGCTAAAACAAGAAGCTGAGGCTGCCTCGTCCCACCTCAGCTGGCAGCATGTGTGCCAGATCACTCAAATTTTTCAGTGCCCTGTGCGTGTCCACAGATACTGATTTTTGTCACAAATAAACATTAGCAGTTAGTTGAATTTGCAAGAAGATTCCACGATAACTCTGTATGTCAGAAACTTGGCATCCTTGTTTCAAAGAGGGAGAGCAGTACCTTCTCAGTGGTGGCACGAGGATAAAAGTAGGTGATTGATATAGGATGTTACAGAATTCCAAGATGCTCTACCAGGGCAAGGTGCTGTCATTTGTAACCTTGAGCCTCCTGGTTATGTCCATGACTTGATGAAGGCAGACACAGGTATAAGAGTTGTACCAATGTATCTGGTAAAGCCCAACTCTTCCAGGAGGACAAAGCTCAAGAGCCTCCATAGGCCAAGGCTGCCTGCCCACTGAGACACTCAGTAAATCCATCCTCCCTCCCTCTCAGAGTTATGACCAAGAAGAGCCGCCTGGCCCACATAGGGCCACATCCTTTTCAACTGTAAGAAGGTGGGAGAAGAATCTTGTCTTCCCCCGTTCCCTTGCAAAGAGTGCCTCGAAAAGTTAAAAAGACCCTCTTAAACTCGAATACGTCCTTGCTACAAGAGCAGGCACCCTCCCCATCTCTGAGTGGCAGTCTCAGGCATGAGTCCTTGAGTTCCTTATGGGAAAGTCTGAAATCCCTCAGGTATGGATTTCTGAGGTCCTGAAATCCAGGTTCTAAAATCCGGTCGTGGATAAGTAGAGTAGGTCCCTGGATTTCTAAGATGTTTTTAGTAAAGGTACAATTTTAGATTTAGATGGAATCAGATGCACAGATCTTAAGTGTACAGCTTGAAAGCTTTGACAAAGGCAAACAACACCCCTGTAATCCACATGTCTATCAAGATATAGAACACTTTCTTTATCCAGAGAGCTCTCTCCTTCTTCTTCCCAGCGGGCCTTTCTTCCCTAGTTCCTCAGGTTCAGGTCAAAGCCAGATATTGCTCCTCCTTATCTGCCCTCACTTTCACTTTTCGTGAGAGTAAACTGGACATCCATGGCTTGGAGAGACACTTGAGGAAGTGGACTCAGCAGGAGAGAAAGGAGAAGGCTGGTGGCTGGCAGTTCAGTGCAGGAGACTGAGGGCAGCCAGAGAGAGCCTATGGATGCTTGCTCTGAAAGGTATCAATTTTCTAGGGAGTCAAGTGGAAAGAGTGGGAGGTTTAATTGCTTCCAGGGAGTGCTGTGTCCACACTCACAAATTTGTCCGTAGATCTCTCAGACCTGCCCTTCTCCCTCCATGCCCAGCAGTGTGCCAGGCTCAGTGATATGAAGGCAACTCTGTTAGGTCATCTCTGCCCTAAAGCTTTTGGGGAACCAGGCCTTGGATTCAGGGTGGGAGTTTACTGGAATCAATGCATTTGTTCAGCCCCCACCATGGGCAAGACCCCGTGCCAAGTGACTCAGTCACTTGCTAAGTGGCCTCAGCAAGCCTGATCTTCACTGAGGAAGACCAGAACAGCAGGAAAAGGGTTCCTCGAGGTGTCAAGAGAAATTCATTTTCTCAGTCATTTTTGCCAGCTTTCCCCATGGTTGGAGTGAGTGAGGTGGTGGTAGCATCAGGAAGAGAAGGGCAGCAGATGGGTGTATGAGAGACAGAGACAGACAGCCAGCAAGAGAGGAAGAGGGAAAAGACAGAGAGAGGGGTTGAGAGTGAGCACATGTGACTGAGCTGTGCAAGGGCAGGGCCTCTGTAAACGGGTGGCTCATGTGGCTGAATGGGCTGTTTGTAGCAGCAAGGTCACAGGTGGGTTGCCCAAAATATGCTTAAGAAAGGCTCATGTAATTTAAATCCTCTCTCTTGTTACTCTCAATTGTCATGAAGCACTCACCTGCCAACCTGGTAGTACACAGGGTCATTCAGTCACTCTCTTTTGCAGCCCCTGACCCCGGCCCACAGGCTTGCCCATCTCTGATGGCAATGACAGCTTCAATAATGCTGAGTATTGAGGTGGCCCTGAGTTTTGAGCCTTTATTCCTTGTTCCTGAGCTGACCCATTCTGACTTGGGTGAGGGTAAAGGAAAGCCTTCGCCCTATCACAGCTATCTCCTGTCGTGGGCCAGAAACATTTTCTCCAGTGACCAGGCTTGGCAGGTCCCCAACCCCCCCACCCCCATCTTCCCCTCCCATGGCTTCATGCCCAATCAAAGAAGCCTGTCTCAGTCTCAGCAGGTAATGAGATCCTGCCCAGCAGACCCAGCCGCATCGATTGGCCCAGACATTACCTTTCTTAAGAAAAGTCATCAGCGTCACTCCTGGGAGGCTCATGTAACCCAAGACATCACAGGGGAAGGATAAGATCAGCTTTTCTAAAGTCTCCCTCTCACCCCCTCATGACCCTGCCTCTTCCCATATTTCTTCTGTTGGAAGAATGCCCTCCTCTGGATAGGCTGGCAGGGGTTACTTTTCAGGAGTCATTCCTATTCTTTTCTATATGGTTTCTTCCAAGATGGCGAGAGTGGAAAGACAAGAAAGGCACTGCTTTTCAGAGCAGAAAAGAAGAGTTACAACTTAGTTACAACGAAGGACCTGTCTATGAACAGACCCAGTCTGGGTTTAGTTTCTTCAGCTCTAACTTCATAGCCATGCTATGAAAATTAAGGGAGAGGACCTGCATGAAACCCCTCGCTGGGCCTACAATGCAGCAGGCCCTCATGCCTGAAGTGGCCTAAATGGCCATGACTGTGGGAGCAAAGGCTGGAGGTAGACCCCAGTGCCTCCTCCTGGCCCCCCTCCCCTTCCATTCCTCTCCCTCCCAGGACTGGAGGGCTGTGGCTGGTGCTGGAGCCAGCCTACTGTTGGGAAGTCTTCCTCCCCTTGGAAGGCTTCAACCAGCCATGCCATTGTCCACTTAATGACACACAAGCTGATTGCAAAATGCAAGCCCTGCTTTGCTTCACCCAGGCATATCTCACAGCCTTGCTGTCTCCTTTTTTAAACCTATATTCAAAGGCTACTTAACACTAATCTTCTAGGTCAATGATCTCTCCTAGGGCTGCTTGCACAGGGCCTACACAGTCATGAGGAATGGTTGGTGTCCACTTCCACCCAGCAAACTCCTTGCAGTCTGTGCAAGGAGGTTTTCCTTGACTCTTTGCCAAAAAACTACCAGCCTCTGATCCAAAGGAATGAATCCCAGACTAGATACTAGTACATTGGAATTTTCCTCTCCACGGCTTAGCAGAGACATAGTATGACTTAAGGAAATGGGCCTTTTCTTTTTTAAACATGCCCCCTGCCACCCCCAGCCCCCAATACACACACACACACACACACACACAAAACACATGTTTCATGACCAGAGAATGATAAGTTAAAAATGCCATCTTCCCATCTGAATTAAAAAAGCCCTGTGGTCTGCTCAAGCTCTCAATGTCCCTCCCAGTCTAATGACTTGGATCCCTGTGGACAACCTGAGGAGCTGGCCTACCTGTGAGGCTTCACTCCAGACATACACAGCACACCCATCTTCCAGCATTCACACACTGCATTCAGTCACGCTGCACTGGGCCACATAGGATGGAACAGCCCAGCCTGCACAGAGCAAAGTGCTTCCCTGCACCAAGCCTACTGGACTTGGTGACATTAATGGACATGAAGACACCAGGCTGTTGGATAAAGTATAGTGTAAAGCTGATGAGAATCAACTGGAGTCATCGTTGGAATGTGTCTCAGGTAATAGGCAGTGTTCTCCTTTTTACTGACTAGATTAGAAAGAGAATGGATTCGCCTGTGGCGATGCCTTTGCTGTCTCCTTTTTCCCTTCTCCTGCCTTTCCCTCCCTCTCCCTCCCTCCACGCCTGCTCTGCTCCACACCTGTTCTTTACTAACCTCTCCTCAACCTTAGTAGAAAATTAATAGGCCCTAATAGAGCTAGCCACTGATGAAGAAAAGAGAAAGACAAGCCGATTTCACTTTCTCTTTTGGCAACTGCTACATGTAATTTGGTTTGGTTTGGGATCATCTGGAAAAAATGAACATTTCCAGGTCCTTTTTACCTCTCATCTAAGGTTTTGTTCAATAGATTGTTCATTCAAAGCATGGCTACCAAGGTCAGAATCCAGTCAGGGACCCAGGGCAGAACATGGCTTCTCAATGCAGGCTGCAAGCCCAGCATCTGAGCTAATTGTGGTGGGACAGGATGCCTTGGTTGCCATATAAGCCCAGAAAGGTTCTTGGGCCTCCACTTAACCCCTGAACCTGCTGGTTTCTGCTAAGTTCTATGCCCTCCTCCTGTAGGGGAGGCATGGATAAATCTGATTCAGGTGCTTCTTAGGTAAATTTTGGGTCTTTAGAGATGGCAAAGGACCATGGGTCCATTTGCCAGCAACTGATGGCAGAGGCAAAATTACAGTAGAATCTTGAGCTTCCTATCTTGGGATTCATCCTAAGTATTTACATGGCACAACCCAAATACTTCAAGTTCCATGAGACCGTGGTGTCAGTCACTGGATCCTAGAATTGTAACATTGAAAGGACTCACCTGGTCTACCCCTACGTATAAGGAACCTCTTTCACATCCACCTGCCTAGGAAGGATCCTGTACTAGCTACTCCACTTCCTCCAAGCCACGCACATCTATCCATTACTGTGGTCATTCTCAAGGAGGACAAGGATTATGAATTAGGAATTATAGTCTCTTCCCTTGTCAGTGTCCCCAGATGTGATGACAATGGCCAAAGCTTCCAATAATCTCCTAGTTGAGTAGGCATTCTAAATTCTCTTAACTTTTCTACTAGGTCCGCTGGGGAAGGCCCTCACCCTACCCCCTTCTTTTTCAATCTTCTCAATTCTAAGCACAGATGGTGCACCTTAAGCATAGGTCATGGCCAATGTGAAAAGTTAAGGATTGGGGATCATCCGCAGGGAGAAATAAGGAGCAAGCTCTGATGTCTAAGCCTGGTAAACACGTGCTGGAGAGCCCAGGAAGATTGACCCAGCATCGGCCTCTCCAAGCTTGGAAGCTCACTCAGGCTGGACTCACAGATAGCCCTGTTTCCAAATTGAAATTTGTTTGCCTGGCCAGCGGCACTGGGAGTTAATATTTCTATCGCTGTATTTGGGAATTAATTTCTAGAGCACTTAATCACCACCTCTCTCCCTCTCCCTCACCCCCTTCCTTCCTTCATTCCTCTCCCTTCTAATTTTCCACTTGGCTGGGAATTCTCCAGCAGTGAAAGTTCAGGCTTACGGGAGGGTGGAGGTAGCTGCTTCATTAGAGAGGATAATCTCATTGGAACCACTGGCTTGAATAATAACCCCTTCCAGGGGCCCTAGGGCCTTTCTCCCCAAGGGCTTTTTGCACCTTTGATCTAAGACTGGAGAAGATGAACTGCAGAGAAGTGGAATGAGGAAGAGAGGTCAGAGGAGGTTAGCAGGGAGGGACTCCAGCTCTGGGGGTCTGATGTATCGTCTTGGGGTCAACTTCCTGCTGGCCATCTGAATGTTTGTATTTGGAGCGGGAGTGACATTGGCATGCAGAGAAGAATGTCAGAAAACTCCAAGTCACACAGCATATGCACTATCTAAATTCGTATCAGCTCCTGTTTTCCTACCTGGGAAACGGATGAAGTAGGGGATTCCTTCATGTCAAGGGGCCTGTACAGTGGAGCTGAGGGACATGCTTTAGGAGTACCTGAAGCCTCTTGGAAGGAAACATCTAAGCCACTACCCCTGCCTCTCAGGTGATGAAATAACAATTTGCTCTGGTTTCCAGCTCTGGTCTGGGCTGTTGGGAATCACAGTCCTAGAAAAGCCGAAGTCCATTCCCTTGACAGACCCCAGAAGAAACCAGCAGGATTCATGCCTCCCCTTCCATTATCCTATCATATTTAAGGTCAATTGTCTGTGCTTTTGGACATTTGTAGCCTCCACCCTCATGAGTCCTGGAGGATAGTAGAAATGTCAAAACATCTCTGGCTCTGACCTTACACTTGACTTTCCACTAAGATAGCTGAGTTCTCAGTACCCTTTGACAGCTATTAAGAAAACAGAGCTATGATCCAGACCATTCTTTTAGTCTTTTCTCCCTCCTGGTCTCTGGGCTGTCCTTTTCCTTTATTAAGAGGAAAAGTACTGCAGTCCTGCCTTTCTTTTGTCTTTGATTTGCCCCAAGGGCCAGTCATGGAGAAGATCTGTGATTCTCTGGGCGGGGCATGGTGGCTCACGCCTGTAATCCCAGCACTCTAGGAGGCAGAGATGAGTGGATTGCTTTAGCTCGGGAGTTTGAGACCAGCCTGGGCAACATGGTAAAACCGGTTTCTACCAAAAAAATACAAGTTAGTTGGGCATGGTGGTGTGTGCCTGTAGTCCCAGCTACTTGGGAGGCTGAGGTGGGAGGATGGCTTGAGCCCAGGAGGTGGAGTTTGCAGAGAGCTGAGATTATGCCACTGCATTCCAGCCTGGGCTACAGAGCCAGACCCTAAAAATAAAAAACACTCATTCTAGAAATAAATAACACATAAAAAATAAAATCAAATAAATCTGTGGTTCTACATCAGCTACAGTTTGGAGAGGTCAAATGACGATGTCAGAGAGGATAAGATGATAATACTAGCTAACATTTATGAGGGCTTACTATGAGCTACGCCCTGTCCTTAATGCTTTACTCACATAATCTCATTTAATCCTCATAATAACCTTATTAGGTAGTTACTGTTTTGTCCCCATTGTATAGATGAGAAAGCTGAGGCACCAAGATGTTAAGTAATTTGCCCAAGATTATACAGTTAAATGTGATATTTAAAATTGTAAATTACAGGTGGCTTCCCTATAAAACCTAAAATTGGGGGATGGTGATGAGTAGTTCCTTTGGCGCTCTCAGGAGCAGTGACAAGATGCAACCACATGAACTTTGGAAGCAGCAAGCAATGCAAGTAGAACTTGTCCTGAGATCCCCTGAGCAAACACCTGTGTGCCACCCCTCCCTCCCTACCCCTGGAAGAGAGATGGAGTCCTGTCTTTTCTATCCGAACCTCTATTTGGTAACTCCAGGTGATGTTTGGCCTGGAAACAGCTCTGCTTTTCCCTCTCTTCATAATTTAATCAAAGACATTTTTCAGACCTACTGATTGCTCTTAGAAATAGGAACTTCAAAGTTGGGGAGTCAGTGAATAATTTAAGCCTGTACTAGCTCTCTGGGTCTGCTGTTAATGGGAGTAATAACACTATTAATAGCGATGTCAGTGCAGACACTCTGGAAAAGTCCATAACATTAGCTTAATGGCTGAAGGTAATGGAGTCCTCGCAGAGGAGCTGGCCTGGTAAATTAACTTCCAAGTCTTTTAGGCAGACACTCTTGTTGCCATCGGTCAGCTGGAGCAGCAAGGAAGTGCCACGGGGATGACCACACTCACTCCTGATCCTTCACTCCTGGGAGGGTGTTTCCTAGAAGCACCCTGGAGAATTTATCTTCATCCAACAAGTTGCAATAACACTCAAAGTGCATCCCAGTGCCAGGCAGAAACAGCGATTAGCCTAGACAAAAAGATCGAGGGGAAAATGTTTGAATTGCCCTAAGGACACGAAGAGGGCACCAGGATGGTGAGGAGAACCGGCTTAGTCTGCAGCAGGGGTCTGCCCCTCACTCCTCAGTCTGGAAGCTTCAGGAGGTAGAGCTCCATAGTGGAGCACAGGCTGCAGGGTGCGTCTGTGTCCCAACACGTCCTGACAAGGTGGGGTTTGTTGCAGCATTGTTATGAGACTTAAACGCTAGGCAATGTAAACCCCATATCACGTGCCTATTAATAAGCGCTCGTACCTCGCAGCCATAAATGTACTGTTCAGGGTTGTTTTTCACTTTCGCATTGCACATCCAATCTACTTTGAAGTCCTGTATTCTGTCCCTGTGTCCCTCCATTTATCCCATCCTTAGAGGAACAGCTTCAGTCCATGGCCTTCAGTGATTTTTCCTTCATTTGCTAGATTCTCCTCTCAGGCTCTCCACCCAGGCTGTCATTCTTGCTGTGGCCAAAAGTGGGAGGAGAAACCCCCATAGCTTTCCCTAAGCCTGAGTTACCCCAAGAGCAGCTCAGGGTATCCAGGTGCCCCCTTCCCTCATCTCCTTGCCCCACACCATACCTGTCTGCTTCCTGAGACAGTTGTTCCCTCCCCAAGTCTCCCTCCCCAAGGCTCCCTCCCCATGTAGATTCCCTATCCCTGACTGTCCTGTGTCCTAATAAACTCCTTGCCTGGGGCTCCCTCCTGCCCTGCAACAGCTCCTGACATCTTCCTTCCTCTGCAAAATCTTATCTCTTTAATCAAAAGAGATCAGCAACTCTGGAGTGACTTCCCTGCTCTCATCTTCTCTCATCGTGTCCCTCTTGAGGACCCTGCTTGACCCCACCCCATAATAAAATCTGTAGTCCAGAGTTTCCAAATCATGACCACTTGGTGAAGCCCTATGTTCACGAAGTTCACCTGAGTTGGATTAAATACTGCTCCCTGAAATTCAGATACCTCTGTGCAGTGACCTCAAGTGATGCCTGCATTTGGGGGAGGTCCATGATTTTCATATGCATCTTTCACAAACCTTCATCAGCTAGGACTGCAAGGTCACACTGGTCATGGTCCACCTGTGACACCATACGCTTTGTACAACACAGAGCACTGAAGAGTAACAGCAAACCTTAGATAGAGCCAGGATTCTGATCCAGAGCAAGCTTTTAACTACAGTTTTTAGCTCCTTTGATCCTTCCTTCCCTCTCTCTCACCTGCCTACTTGAGGGGATTCCAAAATAAATCAAACATAGCTGCTTTTTTTTTGAGAAGCTCCTACTTGGTAGAAGAGGGCTGTACTTAGCCCAATAATTGTCATATAATCTAAGAAGTTCCAGGCTTCTTAAAGTAGGAGACTCCAAGGTGCTATGAGATCCTAGGAGGAAGCTCTTCACTTTGCCTAGGGTGGGAAGGAGAGATTGCAGGTGCATTTTGAGCCATGACTGGAAGAAAAAGTAGGAACTGGACAGGTGGAGAAGTGAGGAGAGGGAAGTCCAGCAGAAGAACTGGCATGTTCAAAGGCAAGGAGGTGTATTTTCTATATGAAGAAAACAAATCTCAGGTTGCCTAAGGAGGGGAAGGGAATGGCAAGGCCTAAGGATGTGCAGAGAGGGTGAATAGACAGAACTGTGCAATTCCTTATATGAGTTTGGAGAGGATGAGTAGAGTTAGGATGACTCTCAAGTTTCTGCCTTTGGCAAGAAGTGATTGGAATTGCCATCTTTTCTACATTTGGGAATGATGGAGGAGGACCAGGCTTGAGGAAGGACACAAAAAGTTTAGCTGCAGGCACATTGAGTTTGGACACATACTGGGAGCTGCTGGAAATGCCTGACCTCAGCATCCGGACCTCCCTGGACCAAGTGGCCATCTCCTGAGTAACTCGAGGGTATGTCCTTCCTAGCTGCACCCGGAAGGAGCGGTGTGAGCGGTCCAAGGAGCCCCGCAGGTTTGCCTCAGAGATGAAGCAGTGTGTCCGGCTGACGGTCCATCCCAACAATATCTCCGTCTCTCAGTACAACGTGCTGGTAAGGGTTGTGGGGGTTGGGGTAGGGTCCAGGGATGCAAGGAAAACTCTGTCCTACCAAAAAGTGCCTTAGCCCAAGGCCTCTCTGGAGGACTGGGCCAAGCCTGGCCAGCAGAAGCAGCTTGAGAGAGGGGTGCAGGATATCAAAGAATTAAGTGTCCATGGGGGGATGCAAGAAGGGGACAGGGACAGAACTATTGGGGAAGAGACTCTATTCATAAAGAGTAGAAAGGCAGGGAGCACCAGCACCAAAAATGATCAAAGGTGACAAAAGGTGTTGGGAATGATATCTTCAACTATAAAATGGGAAAGATGCATGTAGAGAGAGAGAAAGGGGCACAGGTGACTTCCAAGTTCTAGCACTGGGCACTTGGTGGTTGGTGTTTCTGTTTTTCCAAAATAGGGCCTAATGGGAGAGGTGCTCCATCAGCCACACCTCAGTCCTGCCCGATGTTCTCTCACCACGAAAATCCCCTCAGCATTCTTGTTTCCTGGGGCCAAATCCATTTCGATCCTAATGAGGTTTCTTTTGTCTCTGTCTCTTTGCATCTCACCGCGGCCTCTGTGCTGCTCTCCTAATAACTTGAGTCTCTTCTCCATGTTAATATTGCCCCTTGCTTGTCTTTGCTTTGCCTGTGATCTCTCTCGCTCTCCCACTTTCTTTTTTTATTCCATACCTGTCCTTTTCCCATTTCACCCTCCTCCTTCTCTCCCCCTGCCTGGCTGTTCACAGCTGGTCCTGGAGACTTACAATGTCCCGGAGTTGTCAGCTGGCGTCAACTGCACCTTTGAGGACCTGTCAGAGATGGATGGGCTGGTGGTGGGCAATCAGATCCAGTGCTACTCCCCTGCAGCCAAGGAGGTGCCCCGGATCATCACAGAGAATGGTGAGCATCCCGGAGGCACAGCTGAGTGGCACGTCTTCCTCCTGGCTAGATGAGGAGAATTCAGGACAGATGTGGGGGAACTGGGGGAGCCTACAGGCAGGGGAGGGTCAAAGGAAGGGGCATGGGTTGGTGGGTGTGTTATGGGAAGAGGGAGATGAAATCTCCCTCCACTGTCCTTGGCATTGACTGTTACAGCCCTTCTGTCTCAGCCCTAGGTTAGCCCCCAAGAGTCACCCTCATCCTGGGCAAGGAGCAGCTGCAGAGAGGGTGGGGAGGGGCAGGCCAGGACAGCGGTTAAGTTCAACCTGCTCCACTGGCTTGGCAGGTCAGTGGAGGAGGCCACTGAGCAGGTGCAGGGATGCTCACATGGCCGGTCTCTGACCCTGGACCACTGCCTTCCCTATTCTGCCCTCCCAGGTCTCCCCAGAGCTTCCTGTTATTGGGAGCAAGCTGCCCCAGGAAAGACAGCAGTGGGCAGAGGCTCCATGCTGGTGAGGGACAGGCCCAGCCTGGGCAGATTGATTCCATGTTGTCCCTCCCATTTGGGCTTGTCACATTTGTTCGGAGCTGATTGATTAATGAGGCTCTCAGGGAAGGCAAAGAACAAGGCTTGCAGTGGGGGCCTAGGGTCAGGGTTGTGAATTAAACATGGGCTGCAGCTCCTCCCTGGCGCCAGCTGAGGATTCCAGGGTCTCCCACCCTGGTGGAGCCCTGAGCCCCCCCAGAGGAGGTAGTGTCAGAACAGGGGCTCTCTTTACAAAGATGGGGAATGAGCTCATGCATACACACACATACATGCAAAACCTCTTGTGCAGTTTGTGGCAGCATTCCTAGAAGTCTACATATGTGTTTCTTCTGGTTATGAATCAATTTTGTGAGTCTGGCCAGGATATGAGGCATGTGAATGCACATTTGAATTACTGGCAGTGTGCATCTGTGTGTGTACACGTGGAAGAGGGGAAGTGATACAGTGGGCAGGGAGAATAGACTAGAACTGCCCTCTGCAGCTGCTCTCAGGATTGTCCTGGGACTGGATCTGCTGGGTCAGAGCCCTGTTAAACCAACAGCACCCTGGGGAGCAGGCTCCCTTTTCCAGCATGTGTCACTGGTCAGGGAATCCTTGACTTGGGGCCTCAGCGTTCTCCGACCCCTCAGCCATCTCTCCTCATAGGGGACCACCATGTCGTACAGCTGCAGCTCAAGTCAAAGGAGACTGGCATGACCTTCGCCAGCACCAGCTTTGTCTTCTACAATTGCAGCGTCCACAATTCGTAAGTGGCCCTTGCCTTACCCCACTTCCTGTTCCTGGGGTCAAGGTTCATCCAAAGATCAGAAAACCCCATCACTGTTCCCAGGGAATCACCATTTAGAAGCCCCAGAGGAGATCTCCTTCACCCTCTCTCCTCTGGTACCCACAGGGTTAATGGAAAGAGACTAGAAGAGCAGAGAGTGAGAACTTAGGGAGTGGGGCTCTCCACATCCCTAGCGCATACATCTTCCCTGACATCAGTCATTCTAACTCAATTCCATCTCCACCATCTGTTGTGGGATGGTGCATCCCACGTGAAGAACAGAGAGCAAGCTGCATGGGCAGAGGAGGGATCTGAGGGAGAGAGGCCCTGATGTGTATCCAGGACAGGGGCAAGTGGTCTAACCACTCAATCGCATGCTCAGCTCCCCACAGGCCCCTCAGGCCAGGTGGGGACAGTCTGGTAAGGGCCAAAGGGAGGCAGAAAGGTATGGGGTTGGGAGACTCTGGCTCAGGGGTCAGGAAGACTGACTCCAGCTCCAGCTTTGTTTGACTTAAGCATCTAACTTCCAGTGGCAGGTGGCGGGGGCAGAGACTCTGGCTCTGCAGCCGGACCAACTGGGAAGGTCAACCATTCTGTGCCCCAGTGTCCTCTATCCACAGGGAAATCGTAGTGCTCCTTCCAAGGGTGTCACGCAAATATTTACCAACTGACATGGCAGGAGCACTGTCCCATCAGAGCAGTCATTGGCTGGGATGCTGTGCTTGGCTGCTAGCCCTGAATATCAGCTCTACCTACCCCACAGGACAGCCACAAGGGGTAAAAGGGCCATGCTAAGGAGAAGCATTTACAGCCATGTCTGGCCCAGTGTTTAGGCACCACACGTGTTCTTGCTATTATTAGATTATCTTTTCTTTATCAAATGATGGGGTTGGACCAGGTTGTGAATGGGCTAGCCTGTTTTTCTTTTCACCATAGAAACCTAAACTGAAAGTAGGTGTGGATGCCCAATATACAGAATAGATGGAAGCAGGAGCTTCTCTAATTAAAGGTTGGGGGGCCTGGAACCCTTCTAGGAGCCCCACAAAACTACACATTCTCCAAAGGAGCTCTATGGCATCCCCAGAGTTCCACAGAGCAAACTGTGGAACCTGACCTCAAAAAACCCTGCTTGCTTTAACACACTCCTGTTTTGCAATCCATTCATGACATGACAAGAGACACTGGGGATCTAGGCTAGTGGAATTTTAGGGTCTATTGATCTGCTTATGGTAGCTGTGAGTCTAGAGCTTAGCTGTCTTTGGGGCCCCAAGTAAGAAGACATCCAGCCCTCCCAGACAAAAATGAGTTGCTCTAGCCCTGGGACTCTAACCCAGGCAACTCTCCTGTTGCCTCCTGTGACAGAGCTGTCCCTGTCTTTACCAGACAGAGCTGTGCCTGTCTTTACCACTCGGTGGCCTAATCCCTCCATCCTCTCTTTCCTCTCTGGGGAAGCAGAGTAAATAAGTGAAATCATGTGTGAAGCTTCCATTAAGCCCATAAAATGATTTTAAGCATCTCCTATGTGCAAGGGAATGTGTTACTCATTAGACACGGTGGAGTCAAAAATCAATGCAACACAAAGACTCAATCCTTACCCTCCAGGAGTTGATGGCCCGTGGACTAGTAGAGGAGCCGGACAGGTAATGGTGAGATATGACACAAGATGGCTAGGACTGTCCCAGAGATTTCAGCCAAGAGATTCACTAGAGAAGGGCCCAGGGTGACCAGCTCTTCCTTGGTCAAGCAGGTAGTCAGGTGGTGGAAAGAAGAAATGGTGCTCTGGAGGGAGGGATGGCTTGTGGGGAAAGTGTGGCCTATTCATGGCCAAAGCAACAAACCTGCATTGGGGGCAGTGGTCATCGACACCGTGAAGGACATAGCCTGTATGGAGAGGCATTTGAGTCTGGAAAAAGGAACCATGTTGGGCTTTTAAGCAGTCAGGAGCTCCTATAAAATTGCCTTGGTTTCCTGGGGTAAAGGTGAGGGATGGGGTTGCCAACCACGGAGGAGCCATCGTAGTGAGTGAACAGCCTCAGTCACTTCCTCCTGAGGCAAGGTGGCTTCTCAGCAGCAGAGACCCAGAGTCCATTTGAATACAAACCTAATCTTTTGTTTACCCCAACTCTTAGGTCTCTCTACACAAGCCCTCTGCTCCAGACCTTATCATTCCCTCTTTTGAAAAGGAAGATGTTATCCCATGGAGATGGAGGAGGGCTAATTTGGCCTTGGGGGACCAGGATTGTCAGCTACATATGGGAAAGGAAGGAAACCAGAGACCATTAGCTTCCTGAGCTCTTGGGGAGTAAAGGGATAGATGTGCATAAGATCTGCCCTTGCTGCGCATTTCACGGTGGTTTCTCTGAATACTAAAAATGTTTTGCTAGATCCTAGAGACTCAGGCCCTCTGCTTTGGGCTCATCCAGGTTCTTAGATTTGTGCCTCCCTTCCTCTGTGCCCAGGTGCCTGTCCTGCGTGGAGAGTCCATACCGCTGCCACTGGTGTAAATACCGGCATGTCTGCACCCATGACCCCAAGACTTGCTCCTTCCAGGAAGGCCGAGTAAAGCTGCCCGAGGTAGGTCCCTGGCAGCCAGAGTGGTGAGTGCCTCTTGTTGTGAGCATGGGACACAGAAGAGAGACATTCCCTTAAGAGGAGAAACCAAAGGAAAACCGTGCAGGACCAACCCCTTCCTCCTGACTCTTAAGGGTCCACTTTATAAAAGCAGGAAATATGCCAAACTCTGTGCTGGGACTGTGGGTTCTGGATCAGCCCTGGAGGTTCTGTTACAGACAAAGGTGTATTCCAGGTCATTCCAGCAAGAAGGATCCTCCACACACCAGATGGGTCCTAGAAAGATTCCAAAGAGATGGGTGTGTTAGTGTGTCCTAGAAATAATTGTGGGTACACAGCAGGACTGTGTCCAGACTCCTCAGCTATTCCTCAGGGCACTGTTGACAGAGGAGAACTGCGGCCCCCAAAGAGGGCAAGTTGAGTAAAAGGGAGAGAGATGAGAATAAAAAAATGGTCAACTTGTGAGCTAGAGCAGAGGTTTTCAAAGCATGGTTCCCAGACTAGCAGAATCTGCATCAGCTAAGAACTTGCTAGAAATACAAAGTCTTCTGTTCCAGCCTAGGCCAACTGAATGAGAAGCTCTGGGGGCAGAGTGCAGCAACTTGGGCTTCAACAGGCCCTTTGGGCTTCAACAGGCCCTCCCTGTGGTTCTGATGCTCGGACCAGGTTGAAGAATCACTGAGATACTGTAGGCTAAAATGTGACCTTTCTATTTCCTCTGAAGTTTTATTCTTCTTGAACATTCATCCTCACTGCACCAAAAATACTTTCTGCCTATGCTGTTATCTCTCTTAGAATGTCAGAGTGTGGGCAAGGACTTCAGGGATAACAGGTATACCTCTGGAAAAGTCTGTTGTTCAAACACGACAGTGTTTCTTGCACTCTCTCAGCCAGCACTGGACTCAGCAGTCTCCAGCACCTTCCCCCCCACCCCTAGTCTTGGGTGTATCTTTCAGATCCCTTTACACACCACACAGGTGTCATGACCATGTGGCCAGCACCACAGCTGTGAGAGAAGGGACCTGTCCAGGTGCAGGAAGCATAGGGGATTTGGTGGGGGGAGGGGGCAGGAGGGGCATTGAGAGAACATACAGGCCCATCAAATGCCCTCCCCATTCCAGACTCATACCCCACTAAGAATCCTACCTTTGGCCAAACCCTCATGGCATGAGAGAAGCTCTCTTTTATCTGAGGCTGAAAGGGAAGGTCAATGTACAACCCATGCTAACATCTGCTGCATGGGGCTACCCTAGCATGGTGGGTATGACTGCATTGTGCTTAGCCATCAGAAAATCCAGGCCCAAATCCCATTTTTCCCAAGTCTCAATGGCTGAGTAGGAGTTCTATAGGTGGACAGTAAGAAAGGTGATTCATTTTAGAAGTAAAAGCAAGGAGTGGAGACGTCAGGGGAGAGAATGGTCATGATTGAGTAACAGACAAGGGGAGCAAACAAGAAAGAAAGAGTAGAAATTTGAAAACCTTCATTAAGATAATGAAATGGGCCGGGCGCGGTGGCTCAAGCCTGTAATCCCAGCACTTTGGGAGGCCGAGACGGGCGGATCACGAGGTCAGGAGATCCAGACCATCCTGGCTAACATGGTGAAACCCCGTCTCTACTAAAAATACAAAAAACTAGCCGGGCGACATGTGGCGGGCGCCTGTAGTCCCAGCTACTTGGGAGGCTGAGGCAGGAGAATGGCGTGAACCCGGGAGGTGGAGGTTGCAGTGAGCTGAGATCCGGCCACTGCACTCCAGCCTGGGCGGCAGAGCAAGACTCCGTCTCAAAAAAAAAAAAAAAAAAAAAAAAAAAAAAAAATAATAATAATAATAATAATAATAATAATGAAATGACTAGGGACCTTTGGAAGCCTCCACATAGCTCAAATGTTTTGATTGCATTTTGTTCTTGGGCTTCTTTGCTAGATAAAACCTTTGCTAGATACACTAGTCTGGAAAGCTGGTGAGAGGCTGAAAACCTTTGTCTCAGCTCCCATGAAGTTCCTTGCAAGTTTCAGACAGAAATAAGAAGAGATTATGAAAGCCTCAGACAAAAGACCAACTCCCTCTCCATGGGAATCTGTTCATGCCTGGAAATGGCTACTATGGATTCACAGTCAGGAAAAGAGACCCTGTCCCTTTATAGGGAAAGGGAGGAGAGTGGTTGCACCTTGGATTTTATGTAGGAGTGTGAATCTCATACTTATGTGTCAGTTCTCTACTTTAAAAAGACAACATGGATATAAAGGTAATAAGAGCGATGTGAGTCAGGCAGCAAGGGAATGTCCTTGATAAAAGGCTGTACAGTCTCATCAGCCTGGCTGGGCCTGTCTTGGGGTGTGGTTTCATGAGCAGAAGGACTGGTTGACCCAGCAAGGCTGGGGACAGGGATGTGAAAAGAATCCTTTTCTTGTTCTGGTCTGAAACCTGCAAATAATTTGATGGGAGTTGAGACAAAGTGGTTCTCAGCTTCTCTCCAGCTTTCCAGACTGCCGTGTTTGGCAGAGGTTCTATGTGCGGACAGGCCCAAGAGTAAACTGAAAGCAAAAACAATTGAGCTAGCTGGTGGATTCTGAAGGCCTCTAATCATTTAATTACCTTGCAGGAAGCTTTTGAATTTCTGCTTTTTCTTTCTTGTTTGCTCTTCTTGTACCACATTTCTTTCTTTTAAGTATAGAAGAGGAGCCTCCTTCTGTTGCTCAGAAAGAGGGGAAAAGAACCAGAAGAGAATAAAATAAGGCCAGGCATGGTAATCCCAGCACTTTGGGAGGCCAAGGTGTGAGGATCACTTGAGCCCAGGAGTTCAAGACCAGTCTGGGCAACATAGTAAACTCTCCCCAGTAGAAAAATATTTTTATTTTTTTCTACAAAAAATAAAAATAAGTAAGTAAGTAAGCTGGGCATGGTGTTGCATGTCTGTAGTCCCAGCTACTTGAGAGGCTGAGATGGGAGGATTGCTTGAGCCTGGGAGATTGAGGCTACAGTGAGCCACGAGCAAGTCACTACACTCTAGCCTGGGCAACAGAGCAAGATCCTGTTTCCAAAAAAAAAGAAAAAAAAAGTGGATGGGGGAAGAAGAATAAAATAAGAGCCCACCGTCTTTCCCAGGGCAATGCAGAGATTTTAGAGGAATGATGGCTTCAAGTACCCTGGACTCCAAGCCAGTTGGGACACCCCTCAATACGTGACACAAGCAAAGACTGCCACGGATTCACAGCATCTCAGAGGATGGGATGCCAGGGCCACGGAGAAAGGAACTAGTCTGGAGGAAGTGGCCCAGAGAAGGATATGGAGCTGTATGTACTAACCTCTTGCTGCCACACTGACATCCTCTCCATTTCCCGTGAGCCATGGTACGGTGAGCCTGGCAGGCCATGGCAGGGAGCGGCTCTGGGGTAGTTTGGAATCGCCCATGCCTCCTTTATCACATGGAATACATTTTGGCTCCTCTTTACCTTGGATGTTTATTTATTCTAAGAAAAAGAAGCTCTACTGGGGTGTTTCTGGTCCAGGCTTGGAGGTTGCATTCTACCCAGCTCAATCCCAGGGCCATTTTGAGTGTCAGCATAGAGGTGAACCAGAGTTGGCCACCTGGTGATGGTTGTTGTAGCATCTTCCTAGTGAATGTGGCAAAGAGGAAACAAGAAGTATGTGTGGACTCCTGACTGACTCCAGCCACGTGGGGTCAGTGAAAGGAGGTCATTGTCCTCAGAACTCAAAAGACAGTTCCTGGCTGCTAGTGTAAATATGAGGATTTTTTTATGTTGTTGTTTGATTGTTTGCTCTATTTTTACATTCTACATGTACTTATTTTAGCAATGTACAGTCATGGGCTGCTTATTGTTGGGGATACCCTCTGAGAAATGTGTCATTAGGCAATTTTGTCATTGTGCAAACATCATAGGGTGTACTTTCACAAACCTACATGCTGTAGCTTACTGCAAACCTAGGCTACATGGCCTAGCCTATTGATCCTAGGCTACACACCTGTGCAGCAGGTAACTGTACTGAATACTGCAGCCAATTATAACACAATGGGAAGTATTCGGGTATCTAAACATATCTGAACATAGAAAAAACATGGTAAAACTACAATATTATAATCTTATGAGACTTCTGTCCTATATATAGTTTGTCATTGACCGAAGCATCCTTATGTGGAACATTACCATATATGTTTCTGGGAAGAGATAGTAGCAGGAGTAAGGGGTAAAAAGAAAACTACCCAATTAAAAGGTGATTTTGTGGAAGCCTCCAGAAACCTGTGTGCTGTCACTACTCTAGGGGAAGAGCTTACTGACAGCACAGTACTCTGAAGTTTTGCTATGATTTAACTGTTCATTCTTCATTACCCTAAGCATTTCAGCCACACTCGAGGCATTGTGAGAGGTTTAAAGGTGAAAAAGATCTATGGAGATCTGTGTTTAGAGATCTATAAAATTAGGCCATTGGTCTACATCATCTCTAAAGTTCTGTCATTGTAGGTAGAAAGAAGCTGGAAAGTCCCCAAGATAAATCCATGCCCAAAAAATGGTCGGGGGGCTGGCAATTATAGGGTGACTGTCAAGTCAAGGCTTAGGTCAACCATCTTTACCTAACAGGGTGGCCCATACCCTCAGGACCTGCAGTTCCACTGAACATCCAGCCCAAGGCCCACCCTCTTGGAATGAAAGTGTACCCAGGCCCTGGTGACTCCTCTGGAAACCTCTGGGATTTTCATTTCCTTTTACCCTTTGAGTGAGGGATGCAGACAGTGTCCTTTTGTTAGCTAAGAGTGAGGCTGACAGGTGGCTTTTCATCTACCCGGCACCATCTTGCATCTCAGGAATGCTTTCATCTGTGTGTCTTCCATTTCAACAGTAGCTTTGTTGACTATCAGGGATATTGAATTACCTTTTTTTTTCCCTGAACAAAGAATGCGTTCAGGTGAAGTTATTGGTCTGGAACAGAGAACTAGTCAATCGTTGTTGTTATTATATTAATGGCAAGTATTCCACCATAATTACAATTATTAGAAATAGAATGCCCAATAACATATGCTGTTTATGGTAACTATATTCCAGTTACAAGGAATGATTTTGTTTCAACTAATGATGGCATTGTGATAACAGCCCTGGGCCTTCAGATCAGCTGCCAGAGCCTTGGGTAGCCATTAACAAAGCCATGCCCACCCCTCTACTGAGCAGGAGCAGCCACTGGTCCCCAGATGGCTTCAGAATCCATCCCCAGCTCCTCCACAGGCCAACCTGGACCTCCCATCGGGCACACACACTTAATGATGATGCTTGAGGAACAAAGGTGAACTTCTTGCAAAAGCAAATTCATTGGCAAGAATTTGTCCCTGATGGACTATTTTGTTGTTTTTTCTCATCTAAACTGAAAAGCAAAGTGAGTTGCTGCTGAAGCTGTATTCTCTGGGCACCAGACTAGAGAGGCTTTGCAAGGAGGGTGAAGCACATCTGGCCTCCAGGTTTGCAGGTTCACCGAGGAGGCTCCCAGGAACGCCTCTCCTCTTGAAGTTCAACCAGCCTGCCTACTCCAGAGAATAGCTGTAAGATCAGAGGAGGCAAAATGAATTCTATGTGATTTGCAAAACTGTGTTTGAAAGCTTCTCCCAACATCCCCTAATACCCCAACACCCTGAAAAGAAACTCAGAGCCAGGATGAAATCTGGTATCAAAAGGATCAAGTCTTCTCCAGGACTGAAGACCCAACAAGATTGAGAAAGTCCTAGCTCACGGGCTGCTACTTGCCCCTGGTACTGAAATAAGCCCCATGCCCTGAAACAGGAGCAGAGCAAGGGCATTGACCCACTGACTGGACTCTGGAGGGAAATCACCAACCCACTCTGTCAGCAATTCTGCTTCACTTCTTGCAGGGAAGGCATTCCTGGGATCCAACCCAAGGGAACAAAACCATGCCTGCCGTGCCTTTCACCCTCCTGTGGAAAAAAAAAAAAAAGCAAATCCAGCTACAGAACATGCTCCCCACCCATGCACCACCCCCACTCCAGGTATTCAATTACCTGGGTTGCCATTCCTCCAGACAACTGCACTTTCCATCAATCTTGCCTGCCCCTCCCCACTTCAGGTTATGGGTATTTCCTTTTTATATTATTACTTTGCTCTCTCTATAAACCAGCCTGTCGTAGATCACACTAATGGCATTATAAACTTGGGGAACAGCAAGAAAATATATGATGCGTTACATTTTTGGGCACCGTGGTTCTGAGAAGGTGAGTATAAATTTGGGGGGTTGGTTGGGGTTAGGGCTGGCTTGTCTTTGGGACTAATGAAGGCTGAGGTGACTTGGACGGAGGAGAGGTGACCTGTAAATCATTTTTTCCTTAGTTGCCCACCAGGTCCCTGTTCTTCCCTAGAGCTCTGTTTTCCCCAGTCTTGCTGTAACAATAGGAGAATTAGAGCCCTTATTTTGTAAACACGCTGAGGGCTATAAATTCAAGGGCCTATCACCCCCATCTGCAGGCAGCACCAGCCCTGAAAGCAGCCTTTTCTCTCCCAGCTAGGCTGCATTCTTTATATCCTTGTTCAATTATTTAAATGCAATGAAACCTCTGTATAAAGCAGTCACTAATGTGCTGGACATGGTGGATAGAAAGTCATCGTTCTCGCTTTTATACTTTGACTTCGTGTTCCTGTCCTCTGCAATTAGCAGTGCGATTTGTATTTTGTGTACGTATCAGTGGAGACCAAAATGTTCATGGGGCTGGACAGTTGACCTTCGTCACCTCCTGAATGCCAGGCCTTTAAAGGTGTGCTTGTGCCTCGAGCCACTGCCACTTCCAAACCCCCTGCATTCTTAGAACTGCAGAATGTAGCCACAGGCAAAACAGCCTCCGAGGGAGTCTGGTTCTTCTGGCATGCATGTGTCTCCATAGAATCTTGTTAAATACAGGTGTTTTCCATCCTCCAAAAGCTGGCCCTTTCAAATGGTAGTTCAGAGAAATGGCCTCCTTCAAAAGAGAAGGGCAGTATGTTTTTGAGGAGTTTTGGATGGAAGCTGGATAATCATCTGTGGATAAAGGTCAGTATGGTGATTGGGTGAAAATACTGTGCTCATCATTGTCATGGGCACTGAGTGAGGTAAATAGTGTCCTTAGTGTCTTTATCTAGAACACGGGAGTGATCTTGTGTGTGTGTGTGTGTGTGTGTGTGTGTGTGTGTCTGAAACAATATAGTACATGGAAAATATGTTGAAGGGGATGGAGGTAGTGGAATTGACACTGAATTGAATGCTTGTACCAAGTTAACCATGTCAATTAGAATCGCAGCAGTATCCCATGCTGCCTGTCAGAGCCAGTTACTCAACTGGACAACCATACCAAATTGCAACATACCAATTATTAAAATATTAAAACATGTCCCTGCTGATAGGTGAAGAGCCACCCCTCGGAGGCCCACTTCCCCTATACCTCCAGTATTCATTCATTGGCTCATTGAATGCCACATTTTGAGCTAGTTTTGCAGGTGTGATTATCCGCATTTTAGAGGTGGGAAAACTGAGCTTCAAAAAGATCATACAGTTCTATATCCCAGATTATCAGCTGGGATATTAATAGAACTGGGACTAAAAGAAAAACAAACTGTTCTTCTCTATACTTAATAGCAAATGCGTGGGGCCTTTTTCTACACCAAGCAATTCTCCAATCCTCGGTGCTACCCAAGAAACCACTTGGGTAGCCTAGAACTCAACTCATTTCTGACACTACCTGCCCAGAGTGAGCATTGGCTCTCACAAGTTAAAGGGCTCAGTCTGACAAGACTGTCCCCATTTCAGATGCCAGTTGCAAGTCTGAGGTTGTCCCCTGCAGTTCTGACCCACCAGTTATAAGTCAGGGGCTCCCACAATCCCCTCCTCAGATTGGATAATTTGTTATAACAGGTCACAAAACTTGGGGAAGCATTTACTTACATTTACTAGTTTCTTTTAAAGGGTGTTGCAAAGGATACAGACAAACAGCTGGATGCAGCAATGCCTAGAGCAAGGTGTGGGAAGGGGCACTGAACTTCCTTGTCCTCTCTGGGCACCACTCCCTCAGCATCGCCACCTGTTCACCCCCAGGGAAGCTCTCCAAACCCCTTCACTTAGGGTGTTGATGGAGGTTGCTTTATGTAGGCAGTTGAACTCAGTCACCAGCCCCTCTCCCTTCCCCAGAGGAGAGGGCTGAAGTGCCACCCTCTAACTACATGTGTGGATCCTCTGGCAACATACCCCCATCCTCCAGGAGTCACCTCATGAACATAAATTCAGGTATAGTGGAAAAGGGCGTACTGTGAATAACAAAAGATGCTCCTTTTCCCCCAGTCATTCAGAAAACTCCAAAGGTTTTAGAAGCACCATACCAGCAGCCAGAGGAAAAGACCCAATATATATTTCTGATGTCACAATATTCCAGGGACTACACAATTCATCGAATCCAAACCAACCTCTTCATTTTATGGGTAAAGAGACCCAGAGGGTTTGAGGGGCTTGCCCAAAGCCAAATGGCTGGCAGATCTCCTGTCTCAGGACACATGGAACGTGCAACTTTACGATGTCACTTCCCAGAAGCGGAGGTTGCTGTTCGGGGAGCAGTGGCCAGAACTGGGACCTCCCTGCCAGTCCCCCTGGTGTTTGGGACACTTAGAGCTATTTAAGTTAGGCAGACTTATCCTAAGATGTGAGGCCCAGAGGACTGGAATAAGTTGGGTGGGAACTGCTGGGGTATTTGCAGAAAATTGCATGGAGGCAGGAGCAAAGGAGATGGGTCTTTTGGAAATGAGGTGGGAAAAGGGAGCAGATGAGGGACAAGATGCCGGCTGGGTTGGGAGGAAAGGACAAACATTTGCTGAATGTCTGCTCGCTCTAGGCCAGATGCTTTATATGTGTTAGTTTATGGAATCCCCAAAATGGTCATTTGGAAGAGGAATTTTCAATCCCTATTCATCGTTAAGCCAAGCAATGATGACAGGACTTGTTCAAGACTCTGAAACTAGAGGGGGAGGAGGGAGACAGACTTACTCTCATAGTTACAGGATTCCCAGCCAGACTCCTGCTGGGTGATGAGCCTTCAAGGTGAAGATAAAGGTCTGGGTGCCCTGAGTCCCTGGGCCATGAAACAGGGCCTCAGGCTCACGCCCTGGAGGAATATGAAAGTTTCTCTGAAGTTTCCCTGGAGTGTCAGATCTGTAGGTGATTTTGTATCTGGAATCTCAGCACAAGGCAGGTCAGGATCTGGGATGCTGGGGTGGGAGGAAGGGGCAGGGTGGTGGAAGTGGTCCCTTCATGCCTTGTTGCCTAGGGAGAAATTGCCATTTTACATTTCAATTAGGAGGGACACTGGGGTCAATCAGCAGCGCCACTAGAGGGAAATGTGCCCAGCCCAGCCCTGGGCCTCTCCAATTATTATTAATGAACTTACTCTCAGAGCTGCCAACCTTTTTATATGCAAACTAGGCCTTTATGGGGCTACTGATAATCAGGACTCATTAGATAACTCATCACAAGTCTCACTAAAAATCTTACAGGGGACGTGGGAGAGAGGCATTTGCTGCTGCCCATGTCCTGGACAAGAACAGTCCAGCCCCCAGGCAGGGCTCCAGCCCAGCTCCAGAGGGTTTTACAGCTCCAAGTCCCCTGGACTTCAGAGGGACCCTGGCTGACTGACCAGCCCATCCTGAGGTGGTCCTGCCCATTGCTGGGA
This sequence comes from Rhinopithecus roxellana, assembly GCF_007565055.1. Classification (NCBI taxonomy): domain Eukaryota; kingdom Metazoa; phylum Chordata; class Mammalia; order Primates; family Cercopithecidae; genus Rhinopithecus; species Rhinopithecus roxellana. Next base: position 61,066,187 of record NC_044554.1, read on the forward strand.
ACTTGCCTCTTTCATGAAGGGCAGAAACTTGGTGACTCAGGCAGTTGGCATCTGAGTTCTTCAGCTACCAGCTCATCTGCTGATACTGAGCCCTTCTTTCACCTCTCCTCGCCTCAGTTTCTCCTTTGCAAAATAGATGGGGTCCATGAGGGTAGTCAGAGGATTCTGAGATTCTAGTACCCTCAGCGCCTCATTTCTGGGTGGCAACATGTGGATGCGGGAGGTTGAGGGAAGAGGTTCCGGGGCCTCCTGGCTCTCACTCCCAGTGCGACCAGACCCAACTCCCTCCAGAGACTGTGGCAGGAGGGAGAGTCAGGCTCCTTCCTGCTTCAGGGGAGGGGAAGCTGCCCAGGGCTCAGGCAGAGGGAGGGTGGAGTCAAGTGGAGCCTGGACTCACAGCAACCCCACTCTCAAGGATCTGCTCTCCTTGAGCTGCCAATATCACTCTCCTCCTACTCCAGCTCTGATCTCCATCTTTTCCACAAATCGCTTCTTTCCTTTGTGTCTCACATTCCCGCCTTGCTAGAGCAGGGACTGAGGGAGCGACTGTGGTAGGCGCACAGGATGGAGCTGCTAAGACTCTCCACAGGTGGCTACCTGGCGTCTCCAGAGACCCACACGCTGTAGAGCCTCAGACCACACGCAAGGTGAAGGCTAAGACCAAGGCACCTGTTCTCTTCCTGCTGGCCCACCTCCCTGCTGCTTCTCTTCATTGTTTTAGAATGGTGACAAAATACACATATCATAACATTTACCGTCTGAACTGGTTTTAAGGATATGGTTCAATGGCGTTAAGTACATTTCACATTGTTGTACAGCTGTCACCACCATCCCCAAGCTGAGGTGGTGTTCCTGTCAAACAACTACCCATCCTGCCTCCCCTTAGACATCACCATTCTACTTTCTGTCTCTATGAATTTGACTGCTCAAGGGACCTCCTACAAGTGGAACCCTGCAGTATTTGCCTTTTTGTAGCTGGCTTATTTCACTTAGCATAACATCCCCAAGCTTCATCCATGTTATAGCAGAGTTTCCTCCCTTTTCAAGGCTGAGTAATATTCCATTGTATGAATAGGTCACATTTTGTTTATCCATTCATTCCTCAGTGAACACCTGGGTTGCTTCTGCCTTTTGGCTGTTGTGAATGATGCTGTTGTGAACATGGGTGTGCAGATTTCTGAGTCTCTGTTTTCAGTTCCTCTGGGCATGTAAACCCAGGAGTGGAATTTCTGGATCTGCAGTTCCTCTTTTAGCTGTACTTCAGGATAAAGGTGTGAGCAGCCTGTAGGGGCATGGGAGGAAGGATTAGTTTAATGGGCCTGGGACACTCCCATGAAGAAAGGATCCACTGCTGGTCCATCTGTGGACCGTGGTCTTGCTCCTCCAGCTTCTCTGTCTCCTAGCTTCCCTTATAGCTTTCTCTCTCCCTTTCTTGCTTCCATTTCCCCTGCCTCTCTTTCCCTCCTCTTTTCTTGTTGGATGATCAGAAAGGATAGAGGGAACAACCACTCCAAATCATGGAATCATGATGGGTTAAGATGAACAGGGCCTTGGAGTCCCGCTCAACTAATAGATAAGGAAATTGAATTTCAAATGTGCTCAGAGTTCCAGAGCTCATCAGCAGCTCAGGGGTACTAGAGCTAGCTCAAGCCTTCTCCCTCTGAACCTAAGTCTTGTTATGGTATAGCTCGTAATGGCACGGAGATATTTGGCTCATGTTTGCTCTGGGACCTGGGAGGGACAGCTGCCAGTTGCCTAACTACCTGGAACCCCTCCTTTCCACCATTCCTCAGTGGCTTCCTTTCTGCCTTACTCTGCTAAGGACAAGTGTTAAGGTGGGGGAGAGAAGCCTCTGCTGAGAGTTGGTGGTGAGCCCATGACAAAGCACCCTCAGAAAGAACATGTGCATCATGCTTTTGATGATCAACCTGCCCAGGAGCCATCTGTCTTGGCATGCCCCAGACAGTGCCACAGATGGAGGAATCTGGGGGATGGTGGGACCTGCCTGGCACAGGGGATGCCCAGGCCATGCTTGTGTTATGGAAGGCCTCACGCCTGCCCACATCCATCAGCAGGAGCTACAATACTGACTGTCCTCCACCCAGCTCCTGAGAATACAGCAACACACCAGCTCCTACCACTCAACTGGGCAGAGCACCCACCCTCCTTCTTCTGACCTCCTTATGTCCCCAGTCCTCCCTAGACAAAGCCGATAGCCCCAGGAAAAAGGGGCCCAGTGATTCACTGTCTCCATCCTAAAGGCCATCTGGGTTCCTGTGGCTCCAGGGCTAAGTATGCCCATTGCTAGCATCTAGAAAGAGCTCAGAGTGTTTCTACTCTGAGAGGCATTTCTTTGGGGCCAGGGCATCCTAAAGCTTGGTCAGAAGCTTCTGGATTTATAAAGCCTCTGGGGCCCATTCCAGAACATTCTCAAACATCAGATTCAGCCCACGTAGGGAAGGCCCTCCCAGCCCCCCTGCTACAGTCAAGACTCACATTCCAGGGACAGAGCAGGGCCCAGGGCTTTGCCTCTCTGTGAAGATTCTCACATGGTCTATCCATCCCAATTCTTGACAGCCTGGAACTTAGCAGGCAAAGAGATAATCAGTCCGCAGTGGCGGTGGGGAGGCCTAGCCAGCAGAGGCAGTCTCTAGTAGGGTAGAAGGGTGCCATGAGGAGGCTACAGGAGTGTCAGAGAATTCGGATTGCATAAGGAAGGTATTCAGCGAACCCAAAGAGGGTGGGGACCACCTCAAGATATGACACTAGGACCGCAGATTCCTCAGTTTCATTTTTGTCCTCAGTGCATTGCCCACTGGGTGGGCACGAACACCTCAGGGGTCACCTGTGGGTGTGTCCGTGGAAGGGTGGAGACAGGGAAAGTCCGGATTATGTCTGCAGAGGTCCTTGCTCTTTTGTTTTCCTGGCTGCCCAGCCTGAGCCATGCCCTCTGTCCCCAGGACTGTCCCCAGCTGCTGCGAGTGGACAAGATCCTGGTGCCTGTGGAGGTGATCAAGCCTATCACACTGAAGGCCAAGAACCTCCCCCAGCCCCAGTCTGGGCAGCGTGGCTACGAATGCATCCTCAACATCCAGGGCAGCGAGCAGCGGGTGCCCGCTCTGCGCTTCAACAGCTCCAGCGTACAGTGCCAGAACACCTCTGTGAGTCACCCAACCCTGCCCACCACCAAACCAGGCCCCAGCCCTGCCCACATCACTGTCATTTTCTAGGAGCCAAATCAGCTCAGTCCTGCAGTCATTTCCTCAACATGCACAAAACTGCCACCTGCTTCCGCCATGCCTGCTGGCACATCCCAGCCCCACAACACCTGCCCCAGCAACGTGCTGGGTTCTGAGGTCACCCAGGGCCTGGCCGTAGTTGTAAATGTTTGTAAAGGTTGTCTATGCAAGACAGGATTAGAAGGGATATTGGACCAGCCGTGGAGCTGTGAGCCCTGTTTGTGGGCAGATGCTGGGCTCCAGGAACCTTCATGTCCATCCTCTTTCCTGAGAAGCTCTGAAAGCCCTGTGCCCTGCCTTCTCAACAAGCCCCAAAGACATCCCACCACCTTCACATCTACATGGAGGCTGTTTCTCAGCAGAGAAGGCTTCTGAGACAGACCAAGCTTTGGCAGGAGGAAACAACAAAAGGGAAGGAGCTGGCCAGGAGCGTGCTGCTTAGATCAGCACAAACCTTGCCCAATGTGTAGCAAATCCACACTAAGCCCAAGCCCTGTCCATGAGTGGTCAGCAGCCCCCAGGCTGCTGACAGCTGTCTACCTCATTCCTAGGTACCCCACAGTGAACCCCACCTGTGTATCACCTTTCCTGCCCACTTCCCTTCGCACCTGCCATGTTGCCTTTCCAGCTACTGCTCTGGTCTCTCTCTGACTTTCTGGGCTCCCTTCTTTGTGCCCAGATGCTCAGAGACAAACACTAGACACATAGATTCAGAACATTTTCAAGTCATAGAAACTTTAAAGTTTGTCTTCACTGCACAAAAGAGAAAGTGGAGGCCTGGAAGCAGGGGCAGATCTAGATTTGTGGGGTGAGACATACCATTTGGAGACCTTCTTTAAGACCGAAGTATAATAAGTACAAAATTAGATACATAGGCCTTAAAAGGGGCTGTGTGTGCGAGTGCAGGCCCAGAAGCTGAAGCTCTATTCGCTTTGGGGTAATGCATCCCAAAATGTGCCAGAAGGTAAGTGACTTGCTCAGGGTCACACAACTAGTGAGTGGCAGAGGTGGCCTGGATTTGAGGGCCCCTCTTGTGTCACACTGCTTCCCATGTATTCTAGTTGCTCCTGGGCACTTACATACGGTGTCTGTATTTGGAGATGTGATGTGTGACCAGGAAAGTCCCAGACGAAGGATTTCGTGGAACACCCCACTCTTCCTGCAGGAAGTAGTCCAGGGGGAAATGGAGCCCAGAGAATCCTACACAATTGCCCTAGGTCACTCAGTATTACAGGGATAGAGCTGGTCGCTGCTCTCACAACCTCTGAAACCCCAGATGTTGTTCCCACGGCATCCCATGTGGCCATCCCCCTCCTGCCCTGGTGGCCAAGCTATTTTTCAGATTTCTACAGCACTCCAGATTAAATCTGCAGACAAAGGAGATATTAAACACCTCCTGTTTCCCCATAAATTCTGAGTTCAAGCAGATCAGCCCCAAGGATTTGGCTCAAGTCATTCTCTCCAAAACAAGACGCTCCCTATAGAAAGAGACCTGCATCTGGGCCTCACATTTGACTCTGCAGAAGGCTGGTGAGGGTCTCAAACTGTGGAGAAAACAGCCTTGTTTCTTCAGAGAAGCTGCCCCAAGGATCTGGGGATGTCAGGAGGGTGGATAGAGCCTGCGGTCCTCAGATGGCTGTGCCCTCAGTTCCCCAAGAGAGGGACACAAGTGTCATAAAACTGGGCCCCATGGCCTGGGCTTTGGTTGACTCAGTTAATAGACAAAGATACTCCAGACAACGGCGTGAGTTTTCTTCTAGACCCCTTGGTCAGAAGTTCTTTTGTGCCCTGGGTACGAACTTTAGCTTCCAAGAAGCTCACTGGGACCCTCTGCCATTCTGTTGACTGCCAGAATTGGAAGTAGATTGTGTTGAAATGTCCTCAGCATTTCCCAGGCCAAGAGCTGCCTGACCGAATGAGTCCTTAGCCATCACAGGGAACTCCGCAAACATGGGTGCGAAATCAGAGCCTCCTGGGAACAAGAGCACAAACAGGGTCTCAGCAGCACCAGGCAGGTGAGTGCTGTCTCCTCCTTCATGGTGTCCCTATGGGGTACCTGGTGCTGGCATCCTGGTCGGCACCCATGGGAAAAGGAAGGGAGCGACTGGGCTCCAGTGTGCACACTGTCAGATGTTGAATCCTTGGACCTCAAGAAATCAGCAAGTGACATAGCTCCACCCCTGGGAATTTCACATCTGGAAGCCTGATATCCCAGGACACAGTGGTCAGTTCTACTTCCAGCCCCTGTTGGCACTGGAGCTGGAGGCCTGGAAGCTGCGATTCCCTTCACCAAGGAGAGAACCTGAGACTGAAGCTCTTGGCCTGTGCCCTGCCCCCAACTCGGGACCTGAGGAGAGCTCCCGCTGTGCTCTGGCCCTCTGGAGTTCAGAGCTGCAGCCTCCCCATCCACCACGGGCCAGGTGTAGGTGCCCCCAGGTCACTGCTTCCAAAGCAGCTCAGCTGACTTTGCCTCCATGACTTTTTAATTTTGACACCATTAGTTGTAGGAGAGGTGATTTCTCTACCATTTTAAGGTCTGATAAAAAAAAAAAAAAAGTGAGGCAACAGGAGGGATACCCCTCAGATAGTAGAATGTAGGAGGAGTCCCCTCTGCTTCCTAGGACTCACTAGAATCCAATAGTTCTGGAGGACTCAGCTCTGCCATTTCCCAGGAGCCTCTCTTTTCATGGGGGACAGTGGAATCCCAGTTTAAATGCTGGTCTGGGTCTGGTTGCTGCTTGCCATCAAGCGATTTCCATCAAACATCTTTGCGGTCATGATCGGAGCAACCCTCCCCCACCATAGTTACAGAAAGCAGGGTACCTTCAGGCAAGAATAGACCTGAGAGAGTATCTACTTAATCCTGTTATGGATGAGGTCTCCAAGGCCCAGAGAGGGCAAGTGACCATCTCCAGATCACATAGCAAGCAAGACACAAATTGAGAACTTGAATCCAGTTTTATAACATAACCCCTAATCACAGGTTGAGCAAAGAACAGCAGCGAAGGGCACTTTCTACCCCAGCTTTGGTGTTATTCCTGGGAGTATGGTCTGATCAGCCTCAAAGAGGATTGTGTGGAAGAAGAAATTATTTCATTTCCTAAATCCATGAACAATCAAAACAGCGTTGGACAAGGGATCTAACAAAGAAATCCATGAGTTTGTGATGGCAGAAGGAGGTGGGTGATAAATTAGTCTCAGAGGAGAGCAGAGAAAAAAGAAGAAAATTCAGTGTGGGAGTGACACTGGGCTGGGGTGGTGAAGCCACTTCCAACCCCATTATGCGGGACAGGCCTTGAGCCAATGGCTGCAGCCCCCAGGGGCTGGTGGGAGGAGGACAGAGCGGACTCACAGGTAGCAGTTGAGGGGAAGCAACTGTAGGTATTCGTGGCCTACTTTAGACCAAGGCTCTAGGAAAATGTCAAGTGCTGCTAATAATAGTGCATGGCCACCAGCTCTCAGAGGCTGCCAATCATGCCAGTGAGTGGGCTGCAAAGGGCATCTGGCTGGCTGAAGTGCTGGTCGTGAGGGCCGGCGCCAGGCCCAGCTTCTGAGGACTCATGTGGGCCTCTGGTTTTCTCTTGGCACCTTCATTTACCACGTGCAAAACAGGGATGGGGAGCAACAGGAAGAGAACTTGCCCCCTTTCTACTTTACTGGGACACAGCTGAAAAGGGGTCAGCAGAGCCCTCTGGACTAGAGATGGACACAGGGTACATACCAGCTTCTTGTGTAGCATTAGGTTGTTGAGATTTGTTTGCCCAAATGATAGAACTTTCTGGCAAAATATCTCAGATCTCGGGACAAGGGGCTGGCTGGAGGAAAGAATGTCTCAGTTATATCGAGGTCTCATTTTTGCTTTAGAAGTAGAAGCTGAGGTTCACACGTTCCCAAGGTAATGGGGAAAGTCATCCATTAGCCCGGCATGGTGTGCCAGACCTTGATTGAGACACTTAACCTCCCAGCCTCCAGGAGCCTGGAGCCTGTCCTCCCCGGGCTCTGAGCTTTGTGCAGATTAACTGCCCGCTGATTACAGAGAGCTATATAAATGCTAAGTGGAGTGGAGATGGGGGGATCCTGGGGGATGGGAGCCTGCGGTCCAGGCTCCCAGCTGTCTGCAGAGGCAGAGAGGCTCCATCTGCCATGCCCACCCCTTTCCCCTACCCTGCCCCAGGCACATTGCAGGTCATCCACAGGAGAGAGAGCCTCCAGGAACAATGGAAACTTCCCCAGAGACAGAGGGGGGCTTGGGGGGAGCACATGGGGTTAATGATTTCTCTAATATTTCATAGTTGTGATCCCAGGATCAGGGGAGAGAAAGAAATGCCCAGCACGTGTGATCCTAATGTCTTTTTTATTTTCAATTTCTTCAAAGAGAAAATTCATGCTTGCACACATGCACACACACACATACCAGAACACATAAGCACATAAGCATTCTCATATGCATACATCCCATACATATTAAGGGTCTGGCACAGAAACACTCAATGCATGGCTGCTATTATTTTTCTGCACAAACATAAACATAGGCAACACAACTCGCCAGGGAGGGAGTTAGAACTCCGGACACATAGACTAAAATACAAAATCACATTTGAGTGCTTAGACTATGTGACAGATACTATGCTCAGAGCATGCTGTGCGTGATCTTGAATCCTTACCCCAATCCAAGGAGATGTGAACTGCTTTGAATTCCCACTTTACCAATGGGGAAACTAAGACGTGGATTATCTGCTCACTTCACACAGCTGGTCACTGGCAGAACCACTTTGTGGAACTGTGTGTGTCTGTGTGTCTATGTGCATGTGCATTTATGGACACAGATAACATGGAGATGTGTGCTAACCTCTTCTCAAGTCAGCATGCACATAAACACATTTGTGTACACAGATGCTCACATGCATACGTATGTAGGATTCTTTGCCTTCCTCTCTGTGGGATGTCAGGTCCTTCCTGAGAGGGGGCTTGAGGATTTATTCATCTTTGGCTAACACACTCCTAGTCACCACCTGCTGCTTCCACTTTGTGTCCTGGCCAGACCCAGGCCTGAAAGCAGAAGCCAGGCTCCCATTCTGACATAGCCACTGCCAGTATCCCTCCTAAAGGTCAGAGCTCTGCCCGTCCCAGCACTGCCTCCAGGTGATCAAATGGTGCTCAGCTTGGGGTGGAACAGCCAGCCCTGCCCAGGGTCATCCAGACAGCAGTTTGAAGCCTATGGGGATCACCTTTCCCCACTGGGACCTTCAAGGAGAGAGATGGGAAGGATGGGAAGAAATTGAATGTGGCTGGAGGAGGGAATTGGAAGCCTGAAAGTTTTCTCTCTCTCTCTCTCTCTCTCTCTCTCTCTCTCTCTCTCTCTCTCTCTCTCTCTCTCTCTCTCTCTCTCTCTCTCTCTCAGAAGAAGGGAGGGAGGTCATCCCCCCCTTATACCCTTCTCCCTCCACAGGGGCAGTCCAACTACCTCCCTACTTCTAACAGACTGCAGAGATTCTCTAACTTTTTAATCAGCACCAGAATCACAGGGTAGTTCTCAAAATGCTCCCCATCTCCAGAGATTCCAGTCTGGCAGATCTGGGATGGGCCCTGGAATCTGCATTTTCGTAGGCCCCCGGGTGGTTCTGACAAAGGAGTCCATAGACCACACTAAGAACCACCAGTCTAAAGTAGAAGAGGTTTTCAGGAAACTTAGGACCACCCAGCCTGACCCAGCTGCAGAGACAACCTCTGGGGAGTTGATGATTGAGTTCTCTGATGATCAAAGTCTCCACTGTGGATTTTGCAGGGCTAGGAACCTTTGTTTTACTCTGTGAGCTTGGACCCTGGCCCTGGCCCCAGAGCCATTGTTCACAAGACAGATTCAACGAGGGGGATGCAGTGCATCCATTGTGGGACAAACAACGAACGTGGCCCTCTGGCCACGGCACACGTCGCCAGGGAGGGAGTTAGAACTCTGGACACTAGGGCAGAGTCCGAAGTGACTGGAGGCACGTCCTCCTGCGGTTGCTGTATGAGGGCAACGTCAAGTCACAGTTTGTTCTCATGAAAGCACATTCCGTAACTCAGGAATTTAGGGCGATTTCCTGCACTGAGGATTATAACGTCTCCTTTAGAAGCTCCTACAAACAGGGTGCAGACCTGTCCCTGCCCAGAGGCAGAGGTGTGGACAGTAGCCCTCTGAGATTCTTCTCAGATGTGTTTTCCCATGTCCTGTGGCCACCCTCCCTCTCCATGAAGGTGCCATGGCCAACTTGGAGGAGGGAGTCTCAGCAGCCTCCCGTGATATCCGTCAACATCACCCTAGCGAAGCCCTCCAAATTTTTAATTCAAATTAAATTTGAATTAAAAGAGCCCATGAGTTCTGCAAACATAACTTCAAACCTGGTCCTCTGGACTAACCTATTTCAACAAATTGCCAGGCCTCAGCCCCTCCTATGCAGAAAATCTGTCTCAATTCCATTCCTCCATCCCACCCCATGTGGCGAGCAGAGTCGGGTGGAATAATGAGAAAATCACCAGGTAGGGGTTGGAAATTGCTGCCCAGGGTGGGCTGTAAGTTCCTCTGCTAACCCTCTTTCTCTGGGGACTGAGACGGGTCTGCTATGGGAAGGCAGACTAGGGGCCATCATACCTGGGGACTGCCCCCTCCACCAGCATCTTCAAGCCAGCACTTCCCTCTTCTCTCCACCCTTCACCTCCTATCTCTTAGCCAGGCAGGGGAGCAGGACCCTGAGGGGCCCTCCAAGGACAGGAGCACAACAGGAATCTGGGCGTGAGCCTGGCTTTGAGCTGGTGACTACCTGCAGCATCCAGGCCCAGATTCCCATATTTGCCCTCCAGAGTCCTCAGGATTTCCCCCCTCACCAACAAGCTCCCATCTAGTCCTCTTTTCTCTTAACCTCTGCCTCTCATCCCCCGAGGGTGTAGCCCCCTCATTTCTTAGTCTCTGTAACCACCATCTTGCCTGGGAAGTGATCACCCCTCCCCAGGTCTTTGGAAAAGCATCCACCTATCCTGGACATTTCCTGGAAATTAGAGTTCCCCAACCTAATTGCACACTTGGGAGGGCCTAGGGACCAGAGTTTTCCTGGGCAACCCGGGAGGAAGTGGACTTCCCTCAGTTTTACCTCTCAGGAAAGCCCAGGGGGTGGGAACAGGCCTCCCGCCTGAGACCCACAGGAGATGAGCTAGTGGCTTGCTCCCATCTGCCCCTTGAGCTGGCATCCACAGGGGCATGCTTGGAGGCCTGGCCCACCCCTGTGTTATCTTCCACTCCCTCTAATATACACTTCCCCACCTGTACCCACATGTGCCTGCTCATACTTGTGTGCACACAGGTAGACACAGGCACAGTTTTGGCAAGTCCTTAGCTCATGAGCTCTTAACAGCCCTAGGCTGATCCTTTGGGCCCTCTCTAGAACTCTCTGTGACCCCACTTTCTTCTTTCCTCCTCCTCGACCTGGCTGCAGTATTCTTATGAAGGGATGGAGATCAACAACCTGCCCGTGGAGTTGACAGTCGTGTGGAATGGGCATTTCAACATTGACAACCCAGCTCAGAATAAAGGTGTGGAAGGGCTGGAGCCTGGCAGGGGAGGGAGGGGAAGGGATGGGGTAGAGAGGGAAGGAGCTGCCCTGCATTCTCGCAGGTGTCATTCTGCCCCCGTCTCCTGGCTGTCCCTCTCCCTCTGAGTCCCTCCCTCACAGCCTCTCCACCATCTGTGCTTCTCCGTTACTTCTTGAGCATGGGGTCTGTACAGCTTGACCTGGGCTGGTGGCTTCTGGGAGGAGGTGGCATGTAGAGGACTTCCTGGGAAGGGCTGCCAAGTGCTGAGTGAACAGAGTTCCCAGAGCTTCCCATTTCAGTCCCTCTGCTCTGGCCTGGACTTTCTTTCTGGTTCTTTTTTGCATCAGAACGGCTAAGGGGGCAAAGCTGCCTTTGTGCCCCATTGCCCCAGGCTGGGACTGCGCTCTTTGTCCCTCTCTGGGCCCCTCCTGTCCCCACTGCCGTTCCCAAGCACCCCTTGCCCTTGCCCTTCCCCTCTGCAGTTCACCTCTATAAGTGTGGAGCCATGCGAGAGAGCTGCGGGCTGTGCCTCAAGGCTGACCCAGACTTCGCATGTGGCTGGTGCCAGAGTCCAGGCCAGTGTACCCTGCGCCAGCACTGCCCTGCCCAGGAGAGCCGGTGGCTGGAGCTGTCTGGTGCCAACAGCAAGTGCACGAACCCCCGCATCACAGAGGTAAGCCAGGGTCGGGCCTCCTGCTCCAAATGGACAGGCTCCAGGCTGCTGCGCCACACCCTGAGGAAACTCTGCCCAGCTGTGGTGTCAGTCACCCAGTGGTCACCAGGTGGACTTGGTTGCTCCTCCTGGCTGGGTGATGACCTAGTTTTCCTTCATGGCTTCCCTGGAAGCTTAGGCTTGGATCAGAGACTCTTGTTGGGGCTCGATTGTCCTGTTGGAATCTCCAAGGAGCTAGGTCAGGAAGGACTCAGTCCTTGCCAGCCCCTTCCTTTGTCTCTAAGTGCCTCGGTGGCAAGGCCTGAAGTTCCACTGGTGGCACCCTCACCAAGTGTCAGCCCATGATTGGCGGTTGCTTGGGCGTTGGGGCACAGCCCGGCTCTGGGGAAGTGAAGAAGGTCACAACAGAGAGGCCTTCGAACTCCGCCAAAACAAGCCCTGAGCTGTAAGATGGAGCACAGTTTAGGGGGACCAATGGGACACAGGCCATGGAGCGAAGACCCAGGGAGGAACACAAGGAAGAGCTAAACATGCAGACACTGGGTCCCAGAGAACAGGGTTTGAATCCAGGCTCCACCAGCTGTTTGCTGGGTACCTAGGTGTGGCTACTATCTCTACACCTCATCTTCCTCACATGTGTGGTGGGCCTCAGCATCCCACTTACACGGGAGTTGGAAGAATTTCATGCACACCTGCAGGCAAGGTACCTCACTCTGGGCCCAGCGCATGGGGATCTCACCAGGCTCCTCCTCACTCATCATCATTGATAAAATCATTCCCAGGGATGTCTAAGCCAAGGAAATCACTGCCCCTGGAGTTAACTTAAGTAGTCCTGTCTCTTCTCCTCCAACTCCTCTACTCTTCCAGCATGGCCAGAGTCCCTTACTCCCTCTTAAAATAAAAAAGAGGGCTGCATCTCTCTCTCCACATGCTCCTCCCCCGTGGCACCATGGCATCTGTGGCACCATGGCATCTGTGCCTCCAGCTCGGGGCTGAGCACACAGTAGGTGCTCAATACCTCTTTACCATTGTGGATGCTGGTCAGGATTATGAAGCAGCTGGAAGAGGGGGAAGGAGAGAAGATAAAGACTCAAGTCTCTGCCCCAGTGAACAGTGAGGACGAACTGGTACCAGGCTTTGTGGACAGTTTCACAAATGCACACAGTATATGATCACTTAACAGTGGCAGGCAAAAATATAGGCCATATATTTGTGTGATGGCTAATAGTTGCACTGCACCTTTATACCCCTTACCTTGTCCAAACAACCACCTGTTCTATTGGAGTCCCAGAGCTGCTGTCACAAGGTACTGCAGACTAGGTAGCTTGCATGACAGAAATGGATCATCCTGTAGTTCAGGAGGTAGACAGTTAAGGTCAAGGTTTTAGCAGGGTCGGTTCCTCTTGAGGACTGTGAGGGAAGCATCTGTTCCCCATCTCTCTCCTTGGCTTGAGATGACCATCTTCTCCCTGTGTGGCTTCCCATCATCTTCTCTCTGTGAATTTCTCTGTGGCCAAATTTCCCTTTTTCATTAGATCATATTGTACCAAAGCCCATCCTAATGGTCTCCTTCAAATTTAATTGCCTCTGTAAAGACCCTGTCTTCAAATAAGGACACATTCTCAGACACTGGGGCTAGGACTTCTCCCTGTGACTTTGGTGGAATCACAGTTCAAACCCATAATGTCTCCCAAGGCCAGGGTTATCATCAGGTTATTATTCTCTTCTAGACAGAGGCTAATGCTCAGAGAGGCACACATACTCTAACCAAAGTGTCAGTAACATGGTCCTGAATCCCAGGTCTCCTGAGTAATGTTCTCCTAGGTTATTGTTCTCTTCCACTACAATGGTGAGACTTCACACCTCCACTCACAAATTGTGCATGTGCACCAGGGATGTGTGAAAGCAAGATTACTGGGTTTTGTGGATGAACAGCCTCACCCAGCAAAGCAGCCCCTTGGGGTGGCCCTCAAAATGTGCCCCATGCTTCAGATCCTTTATCCTCCACCTTCCTGGCTGTACAGGCTCTGAGAGTTTCTCTCAGTCCCCACTTCAGTCTCTTGCATGGTAGGAATCTAAACAGTGATTCTCAGACTTGGAAGAAATATTTGCAGAATTAACCTACAGAATGATCTGGGATAGGAGGACAGCTGGACCTCTCTTCTCCCCACTACCCCCAACCCCACACTGGGGCCCATGTCCTCCCTTCCCAGTCCCCACCCCTCACCCTCACGCCTCCTCTGTGGAACGGCTCCTCCCAGAGCCCTCAACAAGAAACCAACCCAGGGGGCTGCTGTGTATGGCAGTGTGTCTGGTGCTATCGGTGGAACTTGCTTTCTTCTTGGCCTGGGTCCAAGAAAGTCACAGGGAGGAGATGGCCAATTAAACAAATCTCCCTGTGACAGAGGCTATTTACTGCCTCCATACTGGTGTTGGCCCTAGGGGAACCCGGGGAACTAAGAAGTGGGCCAGAGATAAAATTCCTTTTTCAGTATGACAAGCTAGGGCTAGAATATCATGGGGACACCACTGCCAGGTGCCAGTGACACTTTGGGGACTGGCCAGGCAGACACTTGGGAAGAACACAGACTCTCCCTCTAACCTTCCCCATGTCCGTCCACGTTCCTCTCATAGAAATGGGCCTATGTCTCCACGGAAGCTGTTTTTCCACTGCAATGGGAATACACTTATACACAGGCTCACACCCTGCATGCGCTCACTCACAATCACACCCACCCTTATGGGGATGTGTAGGAGATGGGAGATAGCTTGACTGTGGCAGGTAAGCCGTCTCACCTGGAGAAGTTGCCACTTGGTGGGGAGGGCAGCACAGCCTAGTTTCTTCTGCTTCCTCCTCCTTTCACCCTCACCGCAGGTTGGAATTCCCACTTGTGGCCCTGCAGGGTTGAGGAGAGTCGGATATGCTGGAAAGGAATAGAGATAGAATCTCTGGGCTCCTTCCATTCTAATCCTGCTGACATTGGCTAAGGTCCAGTTGCTGGTGCTCATAGGTGCCAGGAATGGAAGCACGCCCTTCTCTGGCCCATGAAACGCCAGGATGAGATTGTGTTAACTGTACAGCCCCCACCTCAAAGCAGGCACTTGGATGTTGAGTCCTCACATTGTAATCATGGGTTTTTTGACATGGATTTAGGAGAGAAAGCCAGTACACTTTGACCTGTGTACGAGGATAAAATTTAAATAAAACCTAAATCCAGTGTGGTACCAGGCCAAACAACAAAGGCAAAGGAGTTGTGACAAATGCTGATAATAATTCCGGAAAGATGTTTGGACAGTTGTAGGTTGTATTACAGTGACAATGCAAGACATAAAGATTGTAATGTTACTGAAAATCCCACAAGGAGGAGTGAGACAGACCTGCTCCTAGAGACTCAGGATCGGAGGAGGAGGGGGCTGGGAGTGGGAAGGATGAGGGACAGGCACAAAGAATTGTTGCCATGTAAGTGTCACAAAGAAGGTATTTTGGAATTTAAGTGGAGAGAGGAAGAACACAGGGTTGTGGGGCAGTGTCATTTGAGAAGTGTCTTGAGAGGTGGGTAGGGTCACATACGCGTAGAGGGCTCTGGGTGGATAGCAGGGGTTTTTATTTTCTTGAGAGTAGAATCAACACAAGCAAATGCTAGAAGGCATGAATCCCAGTTTTCTATGAATCACCCAGTAGCATTGCTGGTCACGTTCCATCCCCTCCTCTCTTCTTCTATGAAATGGGAAGATGTACCATAGGCTTTGAATATTGCTCCTAGGGACACACACAAACACGGACTGTTTTCCTAGAAGCTACTATGCATTGATTACCATAGGCTTTGGGTGCCCTTGGGGACTTCGAGCCACTCAGGGACTCTGGGGCAGACGAGAGAAGAGCCAGCAGCCTCTCCTGGCCTCATCAATAAGTGAGTGATGGCAGTATCTTGGTGTCTGTCTAATTACTTCTCTTCCTCCCTCTAGATAATCCCAGTGACAGGCCCCCGGGAAGGGGGCACCAAGGTCACTATCCGAGGGGAGAACCTGGGCCTGGAATTTCGCGACATCGCCTCCCATGTCAAGGTGGCTGGTGTGGAGTGCAGCCCTTTGGTGGATGGTTACATCCCTGCAGAACAGTAAGTGAAGTTGTCCAAAGCACAGGAGGAACAGGGGAGGGAAGATAGCTTAGTATTAGGGATATTCTGGTCAGCAACTAGGTGCAAGTCAGAGCTTGTGGGGGAAGGAAAATCACCCTAATATTCTAGAGTTGGAGGGTGGACTCCCACAACTCCCTGCCTGCTCAGCTAGCTAGCTGCCATACTGGGGAAAGTGTAGAGAGGAAAAGGAGAAATAGCTGGGAGAGAAAGGTGACTGTTACCTACTTGGGGTATAAGGCTGCATGGAAGGAAGGGAGACAAAACAAAATGAAAATCTGCAAGAGAAGTGTGAGTCCAATTCCTTCTGCTGTCCCCAACTTCCCACTCACATCCCCCCCCAGCACTGATCCTGTGCTACTCTCTGTGGAAAGTGATGATGAAATTCACACCCACTCTCAGGCTTGTGGGTGCCTTAGATTATTTTTCTCTTTGAAAGTCTGCTGGCCCACTGAATAGGTCATTCAACAAATGACCTTGAACTGTAACCCATCTAGTAGAGGAGGTTTGTGAATCATGCATGGCCTTGTAAATAAGTAAGCACCATCTTCCAGCCCAACAAACACAACTATGAAAATGTTTACCAGCACTATAGAATCTATATTCCATACCGTCTTTGTTGCACCTCCTGGAGTGAAATCTTGTCACTTGTGCTGTATGCATAAATTATTGACTCTTCGCAAGGCCTCCCCTAGGTATGTGAGTACAGTTTCCATTTCTGCTCCTGGGTCTTGCCTAGGTTTACTGATCCTGAACCATCACTACTGCCATCCTCAATTCCTCCTGATTTCCATGAGGTCTCCCCAAGATGCTCATAGCAGATCAGATGGTTTAAGGATCTAGTCTTGGTAGGACTCACCTCTATGGTCCATCATCAGTTAGTTACCAAAATATCTTTCTATGGCTCTTTCAACTTTCTGACACCTTTCTGGAATGAAACCAAACTAGGCCACTGCTAATATATTGTGATTTGAGGAATTTTAAAATATCCTACTTTGGATTTACATACCCAGATATCAAAAGTATTATGAAGCCACATGATTAAAATAATGTGATACCAGTTAGATCAGTAAAGTAAGATAGAGGACCCAGAAAAATAATGCTGATGCATACAAATTTAGTTTGTAATAGAGGTGATATTTCAAATCACCCAAGGAAAGATCATTCAATAATTGATGCTGGTTAACTCCCTGGAAAAAGTACAATAGCAGATCCTTATTCCACATTATACACCAAAATAAATTCCAGATGGATTAAAGAGTTACATTTAAAAAATGAAACTGTGAAAGGATTAGAAGAAAATGCAGGTGGAAATTTACTTGATTTCAAGAAGGCGAACTTGTGCAAAGTATAACTGCAACAGAGGAAATTATAAAGAAAAAGATTAGGGGATTTGAGTACTTAAAACCTTAAAACTTGTGTATCAAAAATCATTGCAAGCAAAATAAAAATGTGAATGATAAGCTGGGAGTCTGGTTACATCCTATTACAGTTAATAAATACTTTTTCTTTATATATAAAGAGCTTTTATAAATAAAAGGCAAAGATCACAAAATGATCAAAGAGCATGAACGTACAATTTATGAGATTAAAAAAGAACCAAAAGTCATACGAAAAATAAATGTTTAATGGCAGTAGTAATCAATGAAATGCAAATTAAAACACTAGGGAGTGGTTTGTGAAAGTTAATGCCCAGTGCAGGAGAGGCGTGAGAAGTAGCTGACTCCTTCACTCACGGTGCAAGGGGAAATTGGGACAAACTTTCTGGAAGGAGATTTGGAAATGTGGGTCAAAGGCCTTTAGCCTGGCCATCACACTTCTAGAACTTTCTCTAAATAACCAGAATACACAACTATATTTTCAAGAATGCTTATTTCAGCCTTATTTATAATAGTAAAAACTCAGAAGTGATTTACATGTGTAAAAACAGGGAATTCATCAATTCAGTAAATTATTGTATAAGCACAGGAAAGAAAACTACACAGCCATTAAATCTGATATTATAGAAGAATCATGACCAGGCATATACTCAAAGTATATTAAGTGAGAACACAGGTTCTTGGAACACAGGTTACAAGCATAATATAGAGTTTTGAATCAGTTTTGTAAAAGAAAATTAAGACTGGCTACAGTCTTGAACGTTGACATTGGATATTTCACGTGGGTGCAAGGCAGTGTGGCATGGTACATAGGCAAGAACTTGGACTTTACAAGGAGATTCCTGGGACTGGAGCCCTGTCTCTGCCGCTTACTAACTGGGTGAATGTAAGCAAGTTGCTCAACATTTTATTTGCCTCAGTTTCTTCATTTATAAAATGAGGATAATAATGGCATCTACCCCATGGTCTTATGGAAAATTACATTCTCAATGGTGCAACTGGGGGGTATGTAAGTATGACAAGTGCTTTCACATACTTTCTATTTTTTTTAAACACCAAACATGCATTAAGTATGTGATCTGGATAGCAAGGTATTACTTGTTCTGGAACCTTACTCAAAAGTTGTTTCTAAGAGAAACATAAAACATAGAAGCCACAAAGTAAAAGACCAACCAACTTAACCACACAGGTTCTTTTAAATTTTAGTGTGGCAAAAGACATTGGAACCACAGTTGAAAGATGACAGGCAAGGAGAAAATCATTGCAATATTTATAACAGACAAAAGTTAATACTCCTAATTCAGACAATCTATCAGCAAGAAAGAGGTCTTTACCAGAAAAGTCAAAGGAAAGGCCATATGAGATTTTAAAAACACACCCATGTGAAAAAATATAAAACCTCACTCATAATTTGTGAAATAAAAATTAAAATTAAAATGAGATTCCCCCCCCCCCCCCCGCCATTGGATTGTTCATATCTGGTGTTGGCGAAAGAGCAGACCATCGATAGAAGTGCATAGTCTAGACTTCTTGGAACATTATTTGGCTCTACCTACCAAATATTAAATATGCAAACTGACCCAACAGTTTCCTTCCTTAGAAATCTATCCTACTATACAGTGCCTAAGGATGTGTGTGTCAGTTGGTTCATTTTGCAGAATAATTTGGAGTAGCAGAAAAATCAGGACAACTAAACGTTCATCAATAGGAAGATGGTTGTGTAAGTGATAGTGCAGTCATCAGAGGAGGCACTGTGAGGCTGCTGAAAAGAAAAATGTCGAGCTGTGTCTGTAGAGATGGGAAGGAAGGTCTACGCTATTGTGCTGAGCAAAAACGGAAGTGTTGATAGCAGTGGATATGTTATGTTTTGCTTTTATTTTAAAAAACACATATATCTTTCCTTATGTATGTATGTTTACAAGTGTAATTGTATATATATGTAAAAACACATTTATGCTTATGTGTGCCTGCATAGGAAATACAAATATAAATATACATATGTGTGTATGTATATGTGTGTATGTGTATGCAAAGATATCTATTGGGCAAGTTGCCTAACTTTCCTTTGCCCCAGTTTCTTCATTTGTAAAATACATATACATAGATATATATACACATATATATTTATATATTATGTCTGCAAATATATATATATATACACACACACACTTAAGTTTTAAGTATATATATAGTTTTAAGTTTTAAGAAGAGTGAGGCACTCACTTTTTACTGCCATACTCTGTACTGTTTGACTGTTGGATTATTTTTAAAAAGGTATAAACAAATTTTATAATCAAAGCAATAAAAATTTTTAGAAAGGAAAAAGTTCACACACGCATACACACACACATATACATACTCACTCAATTATCCCCTCACCCGGCCTGGAACCTGGGGCTGGCTGGGAAGCAAAAGCACTTCACTGAGGCAGCCCAATCATTGGGAGCAGAAAGCTCCCAGGTGGGGACCAGAAAACCTTAGGTCGCTCCAAGTTCTGGTTTGACTTCCTGCAGCCCTTGGGTAAGTCACTTTGCCTCTCTGGACTCTGCCAGTCCTATTCCCCAAGGGTTTTGGCTAGAACATGCCCGCCAGTCTAGTTGACAACTGAGTAGATAATCATGAATTAGAGACTGAACATCTAGAGTCATAACAAAGGGACCCTCTTCTAGGCTCGCTCAAAGGAGATCCCGTAAGTCAAGTTTCCTCACTGCCTGACGATTAAGGAGAAGACCCTGCTAGGAGGAATTAGGATATGTTCTCCTTCCTCCCCTATCTGGCCATCCCTGAGATCCTACTGTGGAGAAAGGGACCTGGGTAGGTGCTGTGGGGTGCAGGGTCTTGGCTGGAAGTCCTGTGACCCATGGAATTTCTTCTATCCTCCCTGCAGGATCGTGTGTGAGATGGGGGAGGCCAAGCCCAGCCAGCACGCAGGCTTCGTGGAGATCTGCGTGGCTGTGTGTCGGCCTGAATTCATGGCCCGGTCCTCGCAGCTCTATTACTTCATGGTGAGTCTTGACCAGCAGTGATCTGGCTGGGTAAAGGCCACAGAGCTCATTACCATGATTGCTGGGCCCCTCTAGAGCTCTGTGGGCAAACGCAGGGCAAGGGCCTGCCCTGCAACCTCCCTCAGTTCATGAGAATCCTGTCTGTTAGTGAGTGAGAACACAGCCTTTGAAGTCTGGAAGACCTGGATTCAAATCCAGACTTTGCTGTGCCTGGCTGTGTGGTTTCAAGTAAGATGCTTTAGCTCTCAGGACCCAGAGTCCCCAGATGGGTGCATGGCAGTGTGGCACGGTAGGCAGGCAGTGTGCACGGTAGGCAGGAAGTCCTTGTGCTTGGACTTCACAAGGCAACTCCTGGGCTTTGATCCCTGGCTCTTCCACTTACTAACTGGGTGAACATGGGCAAATTGCTCAACATTTTGTTTTTGCCTCAGTTTCTTCATTTATAAAATGAGGATAATAATAGTATCAACCCCATGATCTTGTGGAAAATTACATCAATGTATTTATGACTTCTAGTATCATTTGTTTTATTATTTCTGTGGTTGCCACCATTGCTTCCATTTTCTGGCCTGTCCCTGCACACTCATGGCCCATTGTGCCATCCTATCGCCCTCACACTTCTCCCTCACCCCAATGTCTTAGTCTGTTTACTGCTGCTATAGAAGAATGTCTGAGACTGGGTAATTGATAGAGACGAGTCATTTATTTGATTCCTTATTCTGGAGGCTGAGAAGTCCAAGATCTAGGGGCTGCATCTGGCAAGTGCCTTCTTACTGCATCACCTCATGGCAGAAAGTGAAAAGTCAGGAGACTACATGCAAGAGAGCAAGAGCGGAGAGGGTGGAACTCCCTTTCATAACAAACCCCCTCTTTCATAATAAGCATGTTCCTGTGATAGTAACATTAATCCATTCATGAGGGCAGAGCCCTTGTGAACTAATCAACTCTTAAAAGTCCAACATCTCAACACTGTTTAACTGGGGATTAAACTTTCAAGACATGACTTTGGAAGATGCATTCAAACCATAGCACCCACTCACCATTATCCCTATTTCATGACCTCATTAACCCCTGCCCACCACTCACCTGCATACCCAATGCATTTCCCTCTACCCACACCATTGCCCCCACCTCTCTCACCCTACCACCCCTTTCCCCATTCCATGGCCTCTCTGAGGATCTCTTCCAAGTCCTTAAATTCCTTCCTGCCTGGAACCTCTCATCAAAGGCTGGCTGACAAGTAGTTCTATGGGACAGAGGCTTTTGGAATCTCTCAGCCTTGTGATTATGGAGATGGTGGAGACATGAACATACTCCCTGCCGCTCACACCCATCATTTTAAAAACTAAACCTCTCAGATTAATGACAGCTGTAGTGGTATAATTTCCTCATGATTCTGAGCTACTTTTGGAAGCTGGAAGCCTGAAGTGATGGATTTTATGCCTGGCCATCAAATGCCCTGAAATATGTCATAGGGAATTTGGCATTCATTCTCTTTCCTCTCTCTCTCCCTCTTTCCTCCTTTTCCCCCCTTGCCTCCCTCTCTCTCTCCTTCCTTGCTCTCTCCCTTCCTTCCTTCCTTGATCCCTTTCTCCCTCCCTTCCTTTCTTCCTCCTTTCTTTGCTTCCTTCCTTCCTCCCTCCCTCCTTATCTCATCTTCCTTCCTCCTCCTCCTCCTTCCTTCTTCAACTGACAGCCATTGATCTCCTTACACAATGCCTCTCACTAGATTATTTAATGAGTGCTTGTTTAATTGAGTTGGATTTTATGACTTGATGGTTCTGGCTGTGGGGGTTAGGATGAGGAATAAGTTCCAACACAACATCTCCCTCAGGAGGCCCACAGTCTAGAAGGGGAGGTGAAAGCAACTGAGCTCAAGTACTTGACACAGACTTGAATGTGGTCAGGGCCAAACCTTAGAGAAACATGAGTGTAGTGTGGCACCATGACTGGGACCGCAGCTGCATCTGCTCCGTCTCTGCTCTCTGAGGGCCAAACACCCCCTGGATGCCGTTGGCTGTCACTGAATGCACATGGGAATTCATAAAATGAGAATAACATGCACATATAATGGGGTTCATGGAAGAGTCATTTTCCTTATCTGTTTAGGATTTGAACCTGCCACCTTCTCCTGAAAGCATATGACAGAATTTCCAAGGGGAACCCAGTAGACATTAAGACAACTAATGAGAAATGTATATATATTTGTATATAAAGTATGCATATATGTATATGTGTGTGTGTGTGTGTGTGTGTGTGTGTGTATGTATGTAGTATATGATATAGACATAGAGACAGAGGGGGAGAGAGAGAGAGAGAGAGATGGAAAGAGGAGGGATGACATTCGCCAGGTATTTCCTAAAATTGGGCAAGAAATCTGGCTTTGAAATTTCCTGGCAGCCAAAGTAAAACGGGAGGAAACTGCTGCATGGCCAAAGCAAGCACTGGACTTCCTTGGCCAGCCACTGCCCAGAGCAGCTTTCCATCCTGAGGTTCTTGGCAGTGATCCTGAATGATAAAGTGGACAGGGCTAGAGCCACCTCCAACTTATTAAGCTGATGCTTCTTTTGAACCTTAGCTGCCTCTGCCCTGCATCCCCAGTCAGGCCCCTCACTCCTGTGGCTCAATCAAGGCCACCACCACCTGGCTGTCCAGCCATCATCTCCATGTGGCCCACCCAGGCTGTCAGCTCCCATAAACAGTGCTTCCTCCTCTCTTGCCCATTCCCATCAGTGGTCCATCCCCTAGGCCTGCAATCCTGCTGGGCTGTGGCTCAGCATCCCTTCATTCCTGACATCAATCCATCACCATGTCCTGGAGTCTTCCTTTTCCCATTCTCTTTGCCATAACAATGGCCTCCTTAAATCCTTCCCTTGCTTTTCTCTGTTGTAATCCGTCTACCATCATGTCAGCTTCCACCTTGAGAAGAGCCAAGGCTCCCCCTCCCTGTAAGACATTGTCCAGGCTCCTCTATCTGCTTCCCCGTTCAATCCTATTTTGCCAGACTTTGCATTGTCTGCCACCTTACCTTCTCTGTCTCCTTCTCCTGGTTGCGTGAGCCATATCCCCCTTATTCGTCAAAGCTGTGCTTAGGACCCCGTCCTCGGTCTGTGAATGCACAGGCCTGAGCTGTGGATACCCACAGGCCCTGTGCCCCACCCCACTTCTTGGGACTCCAGACATCTGCCTGCAT
This sequence comes from Rhinopithecus roxellana, assembly GCF_007565055.1. NCBI lineage: Eukaryota > Metazoa > Chordata > Mammalia > Primates > Cercopithecidae > Rhinopithecus > Rhinopithecus roxellana. The sequence goes on from NC_044554.1 coordinate 61,089,378, forward strand.
CACACCACTCAGGGGGTCCTCTTTGCGCCCTGCTCCTCTTATCAAACCAATCTGTCTTGGGAGCTACTTGCCTTGGCCAGCCACCTGCCCAGAGCAGGGTTCCTTGGCAGGGACCCTGGAGGACACAGTGGACAGGGCGAAAGTCACCTCCGCCTCATTAAGCTGATGCTTCCTTTAAGACTCTCTGCCTCTGCTCTGCATTTCCAGCCAGGCCCCCACTGCTGAGGCTCCATCAAAGATCAGCCCAGGACCCTCCTTTCTTTGGGAGCCCCACAGTGCATAGGCAGCACTAAACCTCCCGACACAGGAGAGTCTCCTGGGGCGGGACGGGCATTAAACAAAATGCCCTGGACCTCTCCCTGCCTCCTGCCAGGACTAATTAAATCCAATGCTACAGATCCTGGGTAATTCTGAGATGCAAGCTGAGCTGAGGCCCCCTGACCTAGGAGAAAGGGCGTTTCCTGTGTGGCTCCCGTGTGCCAATGCACTCAGCTCTCTGCTTTTGTTCTTATAATGAGCCTGTGTGCTACACATTGGAAAGTCCCATCTGCCCTCAGGAAGGGTCCAGTCTTGCCTGTGTGATTGTTCCTACCCTGCAGAGGGGTGTGATTGAATTTAGGGTATTAAGGGAGGCTTCCTAGAAGAAGCTGGAGGGAAAGATGGGATTTGTATAATACAAATATAATATAATTTTCCATGTGGATCTGAAGTGGTGGGAGGCTGTTCCCAGTATAAGGTCTGACAAGGTAGTACACCAAAAGATGGGAACAGGAGGGAGAGGGAAGAGGGTGGGTGGTGAGGAGGAGAGGCTGAAGCAGAGGCAGGTCAGAACAGATGACAGAGGTTGCCTCAGGCAAATATGCATTGGTCTGGTGGGTCCCTGCAGCTGAAAGATTTGTGTTATTTTTCTACTTAAGGGACATCTTTGAGGAATGTCTCTGGTGCCACATGTTCACTTGGGAAGACTTTTAGGGAGGAGAAATAGTGCTAGGGACCTTGGTCTCTTTCTCTGGCCCCTTGCATTTAAGGGTTGCGTCATTGAGGCCCACCCCATTCCTCGCACAGAGTTTCTAGGGATTCCAGGTGGGAGTGAGGGACAGAGGTCCCCATGAGTCTCTGCAGGGGTTGAGAAGGAACAGAACCCTGTCTATCACACTTTCCAGAGTCTCCGAGCCCTCATGACCTTCTCGTCTACCAGGAAGCTTACAGGTGCACTCTTTGGGCCCTACACAGAAGTCCCTAGCTCCTCTGGAGTTCTGAGACAGCCAGGAAACTCTTTCCCCAGGACTTGGGGCATGTTGGAGAGATGCTTTTTAGTACCAAGGCTAGAGGGAAGACTTGTCCTCTCCGACAATCAGGCCAGACTCCAATGTGTGGGTTTATTCACCAAAAACCAAATACCAAGGCCAAGGGGCCCCAGATTAGCACTCTGGGCTGTCACTAGCTGTTCCTAAAGGTCTCCATGCAGTGAATGCTTTCCCCCTTCCCTCCACCTCCATTCCAAGTGAAGGAGGTGGCAAATAATGCAGAATTTGATTTCCCGTGCAAACTCACTGTGAAATATTTATGAAGCATGACTTGAATAATTAATAGCCTCTCACAACTCTAAAACATGTATCCATAACATCCTGTCCCCACCAGTGAGCCCCTTGATAGTGCCCCAGCAACACCTGCAGGAATTACTGACTTCCACCGCTTTTAAGAACCCTCACGCACAGGCTGCCAGGGAGCACCAATACCCATCTATTTTAACTTCCCTGAGTTCAACTCTGTCTCTCTAGGACCATCCCTGCATCGAAGCCTGTGTGTACAATCTTTCTCTCTCTATCTCTCTCTCTCTCTTTCTCTCTCTCTCTCTCTCTCTCTCTCTCTCTCTCTCTCTCTCTCTCTCTCTCTGTCTCTCTCTCTTTCTCTCTCCTTTCCTCTCTGGGAAATGTTGGTGGGGTTCCTTTAAGGTGGGGCACAAGTACCATTTGAAGAGGTACTGCAAGTTACAGAACAAGAAAACTCCCAGGAGCCTTGGAGATCACCACTTTTTGGCTCAGCCCCTTGATTTTGTTGACGAGAGAGGTGAAATGTCTTGTCCAGAGTCACACAGCGAGATCCAGGCAGAGCTGAGAAAGGAGGGCTCTTTCCGCAGCCTCACCCCATCCTCTTCCTGGTCTCCAGTTGAGCCAAAATGACAAGCTATTCCTTGGCTTGGCTCATGTTACAGGGATGCTAGACCTGGGATCCAGAGACAGGGTGCTGGGACCTGGTGAGGCAGGTCAGAAACTGTGGTCTGTGTGTCTCCCCACCTGTGTGCCCTGATCCTGGACCTGGAGGCGCATGTGCCAGGTGATAGGGAAGCTCTGGAGCTTCCCTATCAAAGCATCTCCAAGGGGAGGTTGTCAGCCTGCTCCGAGGAACTTGGAGGGTTGACTTTTGGTGCTGAATTCTTTAAGGAGGAGGTAGCTGGGGAAGGGAGAGAGAAATCTTCATTTAAATGCAGATACAGACTTCTCACCTGGGACTGAGGAAAGTTTTTCCATTAAAATGCTAATGAAAGAACAAACTGCAACTCCAAATCCCCAGCTGTCAAGAGCTTTTTTCTGCCCTGCCCCCAACCCGGACCTCTCACTGGTCCCATTCTGGCAGAGGGCTGGGGGCAGCCCTTGAAAGCAACTGACTCTTTTCTGCTTCTCTCTCTGAGTTTCCCTGGGGCTCTCACTTCCCATTGCTCTGCCACTGGGTGCTTTGGGCAGCTCGTTGTAGAGACCTGTGGGAGAGACAGTTTGCCACCCAAGAACAGAGCTGTAGGTTGGAAAGGGGTTGAGAACTGGAGCTCTGGGGTCAGATCTCAGTTAGGCCATTTTTTTAGCTCTGTGACCTTAGAAAACTAAGTTAACATCTCTAAATCTCTTCTGTAAAATAATAATGCCTACTTTATAGAATTGATTGGTGATTAAATTATATATGTATGTGTATAGGGATATACATATAATATGTATGCATATACATATTATATTATATAAATTATATATATGTATAGTTATGAAGACATACAATCTGACACTTAACAAATAAGTACATGGCAACTATTAGTATTATTAGTACTAAGGTAGGTATGCAAACTCTCAGGGTCTGAAACATTACCTATCCATACAAGCCTAAGAAAACTGTCCTGGTTCTCTGGGAGACTGCTATTACCAAAGATTCCAGAAAGCTGCTTGGGGGAGTGGGGTGCTGCCTCATGCCTGCCCAGAAGCCTCCTCCACCCCTTCCCAGTTGTGTCTCAGGCCACATTCTTTCTACACAGACACTGACTCTCTCAGATTTGAAGCCCAGCCGGGGGCCCATGTCCGGGGGAACCCAAGTGACCATCACAGGCACCAACCTGAATGCTGGAAGCAATGTGGTGGTGATGTTCGGGAAGCAGCCCTGTCTCTTCCACAGGTAACTCAGAGGGCCCCTTTCTGCAGCACCAGAGGGGGAAAGGTTAGACAGGTAAATCACTTCAGGGTAGTTTTGTTTTTATTGCAGAGAGTTGGGAGGGTGTAACCGCCTGGCAGTTTCTTCTTGCCAGCTGCAAAGATAGAGCCAATTTCCTGAGACAGCGTTATTGCAATAGAGAAAGAATTTAGTCAATACAGAGCCAGCTAAATGGGAGATGGGAGTTGCATGATTCAAATCAGTCTCCTTGGAAATTTGGAGACTAGGACTTTTTAAAAGATAATTTGGCAGGCAGGGGGTTAGGGAGTGGGGAATGCTGATTTGTTGAGTTGGAGATGAAATTGTGTAAAGTTGAACCAGGATTTTCTTGCTGTCTTCAGTTCATGGGTGGGATCGCAGAACTAGTTGAGCCACATTACTGGTCTGGGTGGTACCAGCTTGTCAATCAGAATTCAGGATCTGAAAAGTATCTCCAACAGTGATCTGAGGTTTTACAACAGTGATGTTATCCATAGAAGCAATTGGGAACATCTGGAATCTTGTGGCCTCTGATTGCTTATGTGCCTCCTGTGTCATCATTTTTGATCTTGTGGCTAATTTGTTAGTTTTTCAAAGGTGGGCTCTCTGGTCCCCAGGGAAAGAGCCTGGGTTTGTTTAAGGAAAACCCCAGGGTTTGTTTAAGGAAAAGGCTGTTATCATCTTTGCTACAAAGTTAAACTATAAACTAAATTCCTCCTATAGTTAGCTTGGTCTGTGCCCAGGAATGGACAAGGGTAGCTTGGAGGTGAAAAGCAAGATAGGGTCCATTAGGTCAGACTTGCACTGTAATAATTTTTCTATGTCAGACTTTCCTCACTGCCATAATTTTTGCAAAGGTGGTTTCAATCACCTTATGGCTTAGAAGTACTCCTCCTGCCTAACAAAGTGGATATGCTCTTTGGGAGAGAATTTGGGCTCAGTCTGGAGACCTGTCTGCCCTCCCTTCCCTGGATGGGCCCCATATGCTTCATGGCCCATCAGTTAACCCTGGTGACCCCATAGTACCCACTCTGCAGAACCCTAGGATACCCCAGAATGCAATTTGGAATCTACAACTAAAGCCCATTCACCAGGGTCAGATCCACTCTGGGAGTTGCAGAGCCAGTTGGACCTTCTCAGAGATGATAGGCACAGCAACCCAGTGTCTGAGGTTGAGCCTACAAGGCCAGGTGACCTTGCATCCCCTGGTCCCACTGTGCAGTCCCAGAAGGGCACACCTGCCGTGAACTGGAGCCTAGGGGGTAAGAGCAAGGCAGGAGGTGCATTCAGTGAAGGACACTAGGCAAAGTGGCTGGAGATGCTCCTTCAGCTGGCCTAAGATTCTCTAGAGAGAGGATTTTCCCTGAGAGAGCTATGCTGAGGGTTGTGATAATTCCCAAGTCAGACCCGGCCAGGCCTGGCATCAGTAGTGTTAAAGAAACAATTATTCTGACACTTGTTAAAATGACGAGAAAGACTTAGGACGATTGCAATTGATGTCAAGACTACTGCAACAGGGGAAATAGATGGGGCTCAACTCCAAATACTGCAAAGACAGCAGGGGGTTTATAGCCAATGAGCAGAATAAGGGGCTCAGTGAATGAAAAATCACTAAGAGGAAACATCAAGGTAGGTAGACTCCTGCTAAACCAACTTAACATGATTCTTGCTGAAGGCAGGCCAGGGTGATCAGATATCAAGTATGGGAGGATTCTCCCCAAACAGACTTAGCCAGATTCTTGCTAAAAAACGAGGCTAGACAGGCCAAAGACAGACCAGGGATGAGGCCCGGTTGAAAAGAGGGCTCAGAGGAACCTGTCTAAAGTTTGGCCAAGGAGAGAGTCTTTGTCACCGGATCTCCAGCTTTCTATCTGAGAGCACCCACCCATGGCCTCTGAGCACCCTGACATGCAGGGAGCAGTGTGGGAGGGCCCTAATTCAGGACCTCTATCCTCCTTAACACCAGGCACCCAATGCTGTGTCTTCCTGCCCTCCAGGCGATCTCCATCCTACATTGTCTGCAACACCACATCCTCAGATGAGGTGCTAGAGATGAAGGTGTCGGTGCAGGTGGACAGGGCCAAGATCCACCAGGACCTGGTCTTTCAGTATGTGGAAGACCCCACCATCGTGCGGATTGAACCAGAATGGAGCATCATCAGGTAGGAGCTGGCCCAAGTAGACCTTAATGCTCCTGCATCTCTGTTTCCCTTCCCTGACTCTCGAAAGCCAAGGAGAGTTCTGGGGGCCCAGTTCTACTTGGGGAACTGATAAACTGGAATTGGTTCCAAATACCCCCAAATCAGACCTTCCTACTGTGGCTCCCTCCTTCCACTGAGAGCAACTCTGTGCCAAATTCAGCCTGGAGGCCAAGCTCCTATAATAGCAAGAACCCACCTTCCCCAGTTCTGGGACAGGCACTGTGCTAGAGGCCATGTCCTCATGCTGCAGTGACTGCTGGGGGTGCCAGGCTACTCTTCTCACTTCTGGTAGACATAGGTGCTAATCCTGGTCCCACCTTCAGGCTGAGGGGTGTGGAAGAAGGAGTTAGATCAGGCCTGACTACTCCTTGTAGTCAGCTTACGTGGGAGAAGCTGTGTCCTGAGCCTGGAGGCCCCATCCAGATACCCATCCTCTCTGCTCCTGGCTGCCTGCTTACATTTCTCCTCCCCTCTGCTGCAACCTCCTCAAGGGTAGAGTTTAGGTCTTGTTCCCTGCTTTTTCCCAGTGCCCAGCCAGATGCACTGAACACCTGTCTCAGAGGGAAGGGACCAGGCATTGGAATGTTGGTATAGAAAGGCCCTGGGGCAGGGACTTGGGGACCTTCATTTACCTTGAGCAAATTGGTATTCTTCCTGGGCCTCTGCCTATTCAGCGATTCATCCAGGGATTTTGAAATCCCAGGATCTCTAGGGTCCCTGGAGTGGTATGTCTCCCATCAGAGGAGAAGGGGTAGGCACATGGCATGAGTCTGCCTTTCCAGGCCCTGGATAGCACATGGGAATGAGAAGATGCTATACAGGGCACCCCATGCAAGGCTCACAGAGATCACTGGGGAATCACTATAACAGGGGCAGCGTGGGAAGGGTCTCAGCCCAGCTCCACTGCTTACCAGCCCGGTGACCTTAACAGTTATCTCACCTCCCTAGGGCCAGAGTCCCTCATCTGTCCACTCTCGCATAGGCAGCTGAGAGACTGAAGTGAGATGCACATGCACAGGGCAGTGCCTGGCTCAGCCCCCTCCCCCTGCCCCCTGCTGGGTCCAGGCCTCTCACTGTCTGCTTCAGTTCTCAGGGGTGTGGGGCTGGGGGAGTGAGCAGGAAGTACATGTAGAAGTGGTCTCCCCAGGCTGAGGCAGAGAGCAGGAATGTGTCCAGTCCAGGGAACAATCTTTTTTTAATCCAGGGATCGGCAAACTCCAGTCTGTGGGCTGAATCTGGCTAGCCACCTGCTTTTGTAAATAAAGTTTTATTGGCGCACGGCCATGCTCATTCATACATGTATTGTCTATAGCTGCTTTCTCACTATAACAGCAGAGTTGAGTAACTGCGACAGGGACCATATGGCCTGTAAAGCCTACAATATTTACTATCTGGTCCTTTACAGAAAGAGCTTGCCACCCCCTGCCTTAAGCCCAAAAGAAAGACAGCCTTTGCCTGCTGAGATGAGATTTGGCCGTCCTCAGCAGTTACTCTATAAGGCCCAAACCTTCTGAGCTTTAGCCATGACCTTAAGGCAGATGAAGACCAGAAGGCACAGAGGGGAAGGTCGTCTGTAGAAAGCCATACCAGGATTTGGCCCCAGGAAGTTGATGCAGCCCTTTGTGACTTGGTCAACAAACTTTGCAACTCTCTGTGAAATTCACAGCCTGGTATAATTCAGTTCTTCTTTGTGTCATCCTCATAGAAATAGAGGTGTCACCCTTCCTGGCACTCAGCTGCCATTCCTGCATCATGCTCCCACTAGGAGGGAGGATGGAGACAGACATGTTCTGGGTCTGCCAGCCAGCTCCAGGGCTTTTCTTTAAGTTAATCAAGTCTGAGGATGGGGTGAGGCTCTGCTCTTACGAGCCGCCTGGGTTACTTGTGAACAGTGATGGTGGGCGTTTGATAAATGTGTGTTAAATTGGTGATTGAGAGGACTGGGAAGATGGCTACACACTGGAAGGTCATCTACAGCACTGTCATGTGTGCAGGAGCCTCTCCGAGTTTCACAGGAATCTTCCTCTGTGTGTGCACACACGTGTGTGTGTGTGTGCGCATGCGAGCAAGGAGAGAGGGGGAAGCAACTGGCAATATGAAGACAGGCAGATGGATAGATGGGTGGAAATGAATGTGGGTGTGTGTGTCAAGGATTCTTTACTCATCAACTTATAGCTAATTAACTTGCTAAAGCCTGTTTTAGATAGCAGGATTCTTCTTGAAGATGCTCCTTTGATTGGGGATCAGGTTATTTCTCATTTTTCTTTGAGTAGCCCCACAGAGGACACAGTCCACTACAGTACTGCCCACCACTTTATGCCCACTTCTCAGCTGCCCTAAGGATGGGTACTGACGTCCAGGTTTCTTTTGAAAAGCGACACAAGATGAAGCTCATAAGCCCTCCCTGTCAGCAGTCCTGTGTCCTCCCTGTCAGTGATCCTGTGCCACCCCAGGGTGCAGGAGACCCGAGTCCCAGAGCATTTCTCACTTGCATTCACATTTGCATTCATGGACCCTCTGCCTTTCCCAGATCTCAGCCTGATCAAAGCCTCCAACATGGAAACTTGTAAAATGATTGCCCTGGGGGAGCAGACTGTGCTCAGCCCCTGGAGGATGTGGTGGGGACAATCTGGAGTGAGGCTTTCATGAGGCCAAAGCTAATGTTTAAAAAGTCCCAAGATTGGCAAGACCAGGGGAAGGATGGAGGAAGAGACAACAAGGGGTTGCAGAGAAGCAGCTGGCACAAATCAAAAGGTCTTGGAGAGCTAAGGGGGCTGTGCTGTTGACTGGGCCTCCACAGGGGTCCATGCTCCAAACAAACTCAGCAAAGGATGGCCACAGACATCTGGTCATTACTGTCCTCCCCTTGGCTGCCGAGATGCTCGTCCTCATTACTATGCAGTCAGCTTGTCATCCTTGTCCCCATGAACATTACCCTGCTGCCTGGTTGTCACTGTCCTTATTGTTGTAGCTCAGTCAGTCATCATTGTAGTGTGCCATTGCTCTTCCTGAACTTATGATTTACACGCCTCCTTCTTTCTTCCTGCTCAGTGGAAACACACCCATCGCCGTATGGGGGACCCACCTGGACCTCATACAGAACCCCCAGATCCGTGCCAAGCATGGAGGGAAGGAGCACATCAATGTGAGTGCAGGGCTGATGGGGTTCATGGAGGTTACCTACACGAACGTGTGGGTCTTCCCAAGTACTGAGGTGACTTCCTGCCCATACACTGATAACCCATAGACTGTGACACCCTTGAATACTCGGATAGTGGGATGGGGGAGAAGACATAAGGGTATTTTTACTTCTTGGGGTACAGGCATGGAGGAGCAATTACATTTGGGGTTCCCGGGGTTTTACACCTTTACTCTTTCATTCTTCCAACCCTAGCCATTGCCACACCCACTACAGGCAAAACCGGAGCTGGGTGCAAGCTATAGAGCCTATTCCTTGAGGGCCCAATTGTGTGGTCCTGACTCATCTCTAATCCTCTTGTCAACCCCATGCTATCCGATGACATCCAGGGAGGCCTGGTACATGCACTGGGGCTGTGGGTATGTGGAGATATTGCATAGGCTCTGCCCTGTGGCTCCTCCCACAGATCTGTGAGGTTCTGAACGCTACTGAGATGACCTGCCAGGCGCCCGCCCTTGCTTTGGGTCCTGACCACCAGTCAGACCTGACAGAGAGGCCCGAGGAGTTTGGCTTCATCCTGGACAACGTCCAGTCTCTGCTCATCCTCAACAAGACCAACTTCACCTACTATCCCAACCCAGTGTTTGAGGCCTTTGGTCCCTCAGGAATCCTGGAGCTCAAGCCTGGCACGCCCATCATCCTAAAGGTGGAGTGAGGGTGGTAGGAGGTGGGGGTGGGGAAAGGAGGGGCTGCTGCATGGAAGGGGATGTTCAAGTCGCAGACTCCAGTCACTTTTTTCAACCGGCATCTCTTGCAGAGGTTGCAGTGTAGCCCAGAGTGTGATAAATGTTCTCTCTGAGTTTGTACTGGGAAGAAAACTCTCTTTATGGGCCGGTTCTATCCAGGGAAGGCAGATGCACCTTGGCTATTTGACTCTCAAGCTTTTATTGTCCTGAAAGTCCAAGTACTGGTAGGTCAGGCTCACTGCTTCCTCTGAGGCAGCCTTGTGCGAACCACAGCATAGGGCCTCCTTTGGAACATGGGTCACAAGTTAATTAAAGCTCATGACAACTTGAATCAATCGGTAGTGACTGACTCCAACTCTGCATCGAGAAGGATTCTGAGGCTGCATTTGGCATAAGCTGAAAGGAGTACTTTGATAACTGATTACTCACTGGGAGGAAGAGGCAATGGTAGTAGTCGTGCCACGAATACTTTTTGCACTTATTACCAAAGGTGGCTTCTTCACCAGCAGGATAGGACCTCCAGGTGGGAGGACGTGAGAGCCAGCTGGTAGCTGTGGTCCTCACTCTGCGATGGGAACTGGGGCTTTCCCATCTGTACAGGGCAAGAACCTGATCCCGCCTGTGGCTGGGGGCAATGTGAAGCTGAACTACACTGTGCTGGTTGGGGAGAAGCCATGCACCGTGACCGTATCAGATGTCCAGCTGCTCTGCGAGTCCCCCAACCTCATCGGCAGGCACAAAGTGATGGTGAGACTGGGAGAACCCCATCCCGGATGGAGTGGGCACTAGGGATGTGGATGTGAGCGGCCCAGCTCTGTCTCAGGCCACCAGGGCTTTCCAAGAGGGGATTCTGGCCCACAAATAACTTTTCCTCTAGCTACCCCCACCCCAAGTTCGTTCTTCATGTCCTCTTTTGAGCTTCTTTCTTCTGTATTGTCATTCTTTCCATGCTGGCTGGTGCAACAATAAGGAAAATGCAAAACAGCATTAAATCGTTGCTAAATCATCTGCAACAAACAAGAAAGCCTTCAAGGAGAAGGCCGTTGCTGGCCCACAGAAGTCTGTAATATCTTAATATCATGTTCTGTGCTTCCGTTGTCCACCCTTAGAATGGGCATAAATCTTAGGGGATCTAGTCATTGGTGGCAGACTGTGTTTAGGTCCCAGTTGTGTGCTGTTTTCTTATGAAGATGACAAAACTCGCTCCTGAATAAGAGGAGGTGAGGTTTTTCCAGTTGGTGGTGAGCTCTGTTAAGCTGTGTCTGTCCCTGCTCCCAGCCCCCCACGTCCTCTTGTCTATTTTGACACCAGTGATTGGTCTCCTTTCCCTCATCCTGCCCTGGTCACCAGTTCCTGGGTGACATGGGACTGTTGCCAAAGCTGCTGTGTCCCCACACCCAGCTCCCTCTTGCCCGGTGTGCCCCCAGGCCCGTGTCGGTGGCATGGAGTACTCCCCGGGGATGGTGTACATCGCCCCGGACAGCCCGCTCAGCCTGCCTGCCATCGTCAGCATCGCGGTGGCTGGCGGCCTCCTCATCATCTTCATCGTGGCTGTGCTCATCGCCTATAAACGCAAGTCCCGCGAAAGTGACCTCACGCTGAAGCGGCTGCAGATGCAGATGGACAACCTGGAGTCCCGTGTGGCCCTGGAGTGCAAGGAAGGTACTGAATGGCCCCGTGCTGGAGGCTGTGTGTGTGTGTGTGCACATCTGTGTATGTGTATGTATATGTTTCATATACAAACAAGCAGTCTGGGCAGCAGTGGGCAGTGCTAGAGGCTAGCGGTGTGTATGTCTGTGTGAATATGTGTGTGCATGTGTGTGTGTGTGCACTTCTGTGTGTGTATGTATGTTTCATATATGAGCGAGCAGGCTGGACTGCAGTGAGCAGTGCTGGAGGCTGTGTATGTGTCTGTGTGCATGTGTGTATGTGTGCACATCTGTGTATGTGTGTGTATGTTTCATATACAAGCAAGCAGGCCGGGCAGCTGTGAGCAGTGCTGGAGGCTCTGTGTGTGTGTGTGTGTGTGTGTGTGTGTGTGTGTGTGTGTGTATGTGTGTGTTTCATTTACAAGCAAGCAGGCCAGGCAGCTGTGAGCAGTGCTGGAGGCTGTGTGTGTGTGTGTGTGTGTGTGTGTGTGTGTGTGTATGCATGTGTTTCATTTACAAGCAAGCAGGCCAGGCAGCTGTGGGCAATGCTGGAGGCTGTGCATCCTACCTGCAAAGCCTCTCACTCTATAGTTCCTATACCTGTGTCCCAGACCACACCCATACCCAAGCAGGCCCTATCCTGGCAACACCAGAGAGGCCAAGGTCTCCTTGCCCTCTCCTTGAAGGTGTCAGATTAGGATCATTCTGCACCCCACTAGAGCAGCCTCTAGACCTGGAATCCTGGCTGAGTGGGTTTTGCACTCTACTCAAGGGGAGATCTGGGGGTGTCTTAACATGATGCATTTCAGCAATCTTCAGCTTTCTTCCTCTAGCAGGCAGGTAAGGCTGTAGGGCTGATCTGTGATTTAGAAGGAAGGGTGTTTCACAGCTTGTGTTAAAAAAATGACAAACACCACCATAAAGTGAAATCAGCTGCACTAAATCCAAGAAGGAAATTTAGGAGTCAGACTCTTGTAACCCCCAGGATATCATTTTGTGACTCACCCTGGGAGGATCTGAGCTGGTTCTTTGCTGTAGATTTATACATGGAGTAAATCCAGCCCCGTACCTGGGGCTCTCACTTCACACCGATTCCCACCAGGGCAGCCACAGCATTTTTTGATGGGGAACTGGATCCATTCCATCCCCTCTCTACATCCTTCAGCTGTCAACACAGCATCCGTCTTGTGGGACTGTTAATTACTGCCTTTTATTATATTTACGCTGCTTAATTTTTTTCTCCACAATGTACTCTTTCCTCTAATTAGGTGTAGTGATTAGAATCTCTTTTATGTGTGGCAGGCATGCTGCTTTGAATGTTGGAGGCGCTTGGTGACTTAAAGGAAGGCTGCAGACTGATAAAAAGCCAACCCCCCCTTCTCCTCCCTGTGGGCTGAGCACCCCAACTGGGAGGGGGCAGCTGAGCGGAGCTCCCGCCCAGGATTGTCAGCTGAGGCCCCAGGAGGAAACCTTGGCTTCAGACTTTAGGGGCAAGCTATGCTGTGCACGTAGGAAGAGGGGGCCTTACAGCAAAGGACTTGTCAGACTAGCCACAGAAACACTTTGCAGGGTGCCCAGAGCCGGCTGCTGAACGATTACAGGGCTGCACTGGTCCAAGCCAAGGGATCTCCTTGAAGACTTCACAGCCAGCCAGGACGTCCTCTACACAAACTCAGAAGACACCCAGCTGGGCCCTTCATGAGCCTGAGCTTCTGATATATAAACATACCCACGTATTTCCAAACACTTCCACACATGCCCACACACACTCACTGACATACACTTATGGACTAACACATACATTCACATGCCCACATGCGTGCACACTCACATACACTCACTTGTGTACTCACATACATGCCCACACACACTGACATGCTCACACACTCATGCTTTCACATACATACACTCACTGACATACACTCATGTGCTCACACGCTCGTGTGCTCACATTCATACACACACACTGACATATACTCACACACACACACTTGCACACTCACACACATGCACTCAACTCACATGCATGCACACACTGACATGCCCACATATTAATGCACTCACATTCACAAGTGCTTAGCACACATAGACTCATGCACTCACACATGCATACACACAGACATACACTCACATTCATACACTCACATTCATACTTGCATACACACCAACACACACATATGCACTCACACTGACATGCATGCACACTCATGCAGTCACACACACATATACACTGAGACACGCAGGCACTCACATTCACACACATACACACTCATGGACATACATTCATTCACACCCATGCACTCACCTTCACACACGCATACACACTGACATTTACACTCACACATGCCTACACACTGACATACACACCCTCATGCACTCATGCTCACACACTGTCATACATACTCCCTGACATGCTCACACACTGTCACACTCACACACTCTGACATACACACTCAGACAAGTGCCCACACACCCAACCTATGCTCATGCACGTGTTCCCACGCTCTCCTATAAGCATACACACCCATGTTCCTCACTCAGGACATAAATGGGTGTTCCCCAGGGGTTTGGGTGACAGCACATGCCAAGAACACATGCACACACACATTGGCACAGGCTCCACTTGGATGCATTTGGGTTCTCTACTGTCGAAGTCAGGCTACATATCAGGAACCCCTGTGTCTGTGTGGCCAGTGCAGAGGTGCAGGGGTGCAAGGAGAGAGGAGCAGCAGGAGAGGTTGCAGAGGCCTCTCCAGGTGGCACCCTCTTGGCTCTCTCAAACAAGCAGTCTTGGTATTCTCCTGGCACAGAAAGCCAAAATTTGAGGGCCTGAAGTCTGCTCTGCAGGGTGGAGCTCCACTCAACTCATGGGCAAGGGCGAGACCGGGGTCCCCGTAGACAGTTCCTAGAGTGGCTGTGTTGTGTTTCTGTGATCATCACAGCTCACTGGGCGCTGGGCTTGCTTTTTGAGGCTCTAGAGCCACATTGGGCTTGTTCATCCCTTCTGAATTCACAAAATATTTTCTCCCTATTTTTGAGATTATGTAAATAGAAAGAAATATTTTTTAGTAGTCAATGCCCACTGGCTGTTCTTTGCCAGCATGTGTTAATCTGTCCTGGTTGTCCATGTGCATGCATGCACACATATGTGTGTGTGCACACACCAAAGAGAAAGGCAGAGCAGGGAAGGGCTGGGTGCCTCACCCCTGAGTACCCCTGTGGCAGAGGGTGGCCCTGGGGGAGGATGTTCTCAGAACGAAGTATGGTGACAGCTTTGGCGCTATGTAACAGCCTCAGGCTGTACTGCATGCTCATTTTCCTGGGGGGTCTTGACACTCTGTTCATCTGGATACCTGAGCTGCCACCATACACAGCAGTGCCCATATGCAGGTCATAATTCACCATCAAGTAGCATCACCTTGAGGAAGGAAGGGCAGAGAAATACCTTGCCTATTTATACAGAAGGACTATATGAGTGTGGCTGAGCCTCCATCTCTGCCCCATTTGGAGGTTTGATGGCTCTCATGAGCTGCATGGTCCAGACTTGTGTCTTTAAACTTGTTTTCCTTTATCAGAAGTTGTTCTTGTCATCTTATAAGGAAATCTATTATAAAACACAGCATCAGGAATGGACACTTACTCATGGTACCTCTCCCTTCTCTTACTCATCCCTCTACATCCCCCTCCACAGCATATTTTGCAAACCAAAGCCCTTCGTCTTCAGATGGGGAGTCTCTCCTGGCCCAGCAGCAGCACAGATCTGTGGACAGCCTCACCCACCATCCCTCATCACTCACACTTTGGAAAGGTTTTAGCCCCAATACAAGGTTTCTTGCACTACATCTTTCTCCCATGCTAATGCAGTTCATCCCAATCCCAGCTAAGTAAACAGCATCTCCAGTTATTCCTGCCTATCGTGGTCCATTGCTCATGTCTCCTAGGGGCTTGGGTAAGGGTTCTGAGCATTCTGAGATGGAGGTGACTCCTGGGGCCTCCCCATCCAGCCATCTCACAGGCTTCTCTTCGTGCCAGCCTTTGCCGAGCTCCAGACGGACATCCATGAGCTGACCAGTGACCTGGATGGAGCCGGGATTCCCTTCCTGGACTACAGAACCTATACCATGCGGGTGCTGTTCCCAGGAATTGAAGACCACCCTGTCCTCCGGGACCTCGAGGTGAGAAGCAGTGCTCCATCCTGGTATTAGAGCAGGGGAGTGTGTTGGTGATCTTCAAGTCCAGCCCCTCTTTCAGAGGTGAGAAAGCTAAGGCCAGGGAGAGGACACAACTTGCTCAAGGTCCCCCAGCTTGTCAGCATCAGCCCATCCCTCTGGAAGAGGTGGGGCCAAGCCAGGGAACCTTGGAACAGAGATGTGAGTAGGGCTTCGGATCTTAGAGGGTCATGGAACCCTTTCAGGATTGAATGGAAGTAGTTGATGTCCCTCTCCCCAGAAAAAAATACATATGCACAGAAACAAGAAACATGGCAAATACATTGGGGAACCTCAGGGACCTTTGGTTAAGGGTCCATGAAGTAGGGGATTTGACTCATGTAGTTGGTACTCAATATATAAGGGATTTACCACTTAGTGCTTAATTGGAAAAGGTAAGCGATGCGTTGGGAAGTGGGGTGGAAATGTGAATGAGAAATCATAACCCTCTCTTCTACCAGCAGGGACCTCATCTTTTGAACACTTTATCCCACTTACTGTCTAGCATGGTATCTGGCTTATGTGTCTATTCATATTATACTTTGTTCTGAAAGGGCTTTGGAATGGCTTACAGAGATAAATACCAGAGAAAAGTGAAAAATATAAATGAGAGAAGACCAGGACAGAATAATAATCCTAAGGAGTAATCACTATGAATTGACTGTTACTAACATCTTAGCACAGTTTAAGCACTTTGCATGCATTCATTCATTTCACCTCCCAAGAAGCCTCTGCAGTAAGTAAGGCCATTATACAGGTGATAAAACTAAGGGGTCAGGAGTTCAGTGGTTGCCTGGGACCACAGAGCTGGTGGGGGCCAAAGGGAGATTTGAGCTCAGGTATTTAGATGTCAGTGTCTTCAGTCCCAACAACAGGCCTCGGTGCTGGACTTCTGGGGAGCCATGTCAGTGACCTGCCTTATAGCTGTGGATGGATCAAAAATCTACAGCCAAAGCAACAATGCGAACTAAGATTAATTCCAAGGTTTACATTGTCCATAAAATAAAAACAGACCCATCACTCGGGAGTTGTGTGGGTGTGCAGGTACCGACACCTGAGGGAATGTCTAAGCGGGCTCTCCAAGGGAATGTAGTAGGCTGTGTACCTCTGCAGCAAATGTGAGAAGTCCAGAGGGGCATTTGTGGCACACACATTTCTCCATACTTGCTTGTTGCATGAAGCATGCGCTTGTGTGTGTTTCTATATTGAGGGCATGGGCTTTTCTATCTGGAGGAGGCTCCCTTTGGCTCCTCAGCTGATAGATACCAAGAGACACTTTCAGAAGTTGGAGGTGACGGTCTCTATGTCCTCATTGTCAAGGTACCTTTTCTTTCTGTTTATATGTATGTATGTGTGCATGCATGTATACATGTATCCCACGCATAAATAAAAACATAACGTGTATCCTGATACTTTTATCCATCCAGTTCCTTCGTCTTGCTCCTGGTCTTTCCTCCTCCCCCAGTCCCACTCATTTTTCCCTTCCTTTTATTTTTCTCCAGCTTCACCTTTGTTTGCTTCAAATTACCAGGATTCTCTTAGGGCCCTGGAGAGTATGCAAATTCCTGTTTAAAGTGAGACATGAGAGGGACAAGAAGATAAGACCATTGTGTGCACACATGTATGTGTGATTGGATGTGTAGACTGTGCATGTACCTTATTTATCTTTGTAGTTCTAACTTCCAGCAGAGTAGAGTGCCTGGCACATAGTGGGCATGTGGGAAGTGGTAAATGATTGAATAAATGAGTGTCTGTGTGTTTGGCTGAGTTAAGGTGGAAATGGGGTTGTAGGAAGGGAAATTATGTCTAAACATTCCCATACTACTCTGTGGATGGGATGGAATAATCTAAATAAGAATGCAGTGAGGACGAGTATATAAAGTTATTCTCCTTTCTTCATGAGTTCAGAATTCCAAATCTAAGTAGGTTTCCTTTAAAGATGTAACTTTTAAGTTGGATTTTCCGAGAACTTTTACTGACCTGCATTAGCCTGGAGCTATGTGAGATCCAGCCTTCTATGTGAAATTGAGGGATTGTGTGTGGATCACTGTTTTCTTATTTTTTTCCAACCCCTTCTTGCCCCTGAAGTAGTTTCTCCCCCTTGGTGTTCTGAATATGGAAACAAGTCATTGATTAATCCAAACCAGTATTTCCCAACCCTTTCAGCCACTGGGGTTCCTGCTCACCTCTGGAAGTGTGAAGAAGGAGGTGTCCTCTTGCTTCAGGCTGTCCTGGAGGGGAGGTCACCCAGTCCCATCACGTAGGGCTCTCTGGGTTAAATCCAGGCCTTCAAGAAAGGTGCTTCTCAGGCACTAGTCATGTAGCAACCCTTTAAAATACAGAGCAATCTTCCACTCCCAATTTCAACCTATCATTGGCTCCTAAACTCTAACCTATTGGGTTACATTTAAAATTTACTATCCAGTTTTATACTCACAGACTTCAACTAAATTAGAGAACCATCTGGTGAATAAAGAAAGTCTTGTTTCAGAGTAGCATTTGCTTGGGCTGGGGAAGGTGGCAGGCAACAATGAGGAACTGTTTTGGATACTCCTTACAAAGACACTTCACTTCCATCTCCTTCCTTCATAAAGTGGGGAGAAAATTCCTACCTCCCACACCCCAAAACACTGTCCTGATGCACTAGATGTCTGGGAAACTCTTGGAGGAAAGGGATCCCTGGAAAGCAGTCCAGGGAGTCTGAAAGGCAGGTAATAAAACTGTCGCCATTTAAGTGTGCATGGAGCATGCCAAGCACTTTACATACATTATCTTATTTAATGTTCATAAAACATGATGACATAGACACTCATATTCTCATTTTATAGGAGAGGCAATAGAGCCCTGAGGTGATGGAGTTTTCCTCCACCTACAAGTCACTGTGGTCTCTCTGCTTCTAAAACCCTTGCTGCTGAATAGGATGCTATTTCACTGTAGGTGGCTTTGCTAAAAATCTTCCTTCCCAGGACCCCGGACCTCTTCCCAGGAGGCATGTGCATTTTGCACGCAGAAAAAGGGCAGCCTCGCAAGAAGCCCAGAGTGTATCCTCACACCAAGTGTGCTGTCTGGCCAACCCATGTCCTCTTCCACCTCTCTAAATGCCATAGTGCTAAACCTTCTGGTGACTGCCCTCCCTTAGCCAGCCAGTCTGAACTGGTGGGAGGCCCTGCATGGGAAAGCTTTACAGAGATGTCCGAGTTGGCTTTCAGACAGCTCTCAAGCCCAGGGGTAGGGCTAGACATGGTGAAAGATGGGGAGGACGAACGGGCACTTGGGAGCCAAACAAGTTTGGGTTTCGTAATCCAACTCTGCCTGTGATGAGATAGGCTGCCTTGGAATAGCTGCGATAGCTTCTCTGAGAGATTGTTCACTCAATTTTGCAAGATCATTAGAAAAATTCATTGGAACAATGTGTGTAATGTGCCAGGCACTGTGCATTGCACATGGTGGGTGCCCAAGAAATGACATTATCTACTATTATTAGAACAAGCTGTAGAACTGCTCTTCTGAGTAATTTGAAGGACAGCGGCATGTATGTGACAGGAGTGGTCACAGAGTTGGAAGACAGATAAATGGGGCAATGGAGGCCCGGGCTGATGGTAAGGTAAGGCTGTCCTTCCCTTATCAGCCCCCAGTGGAGGGGAGAACTGGGGGAGGCGGGCATGAAGAAAGCAGAGGCTAGTCCCACCTCCGGAGGTGAGGGGTTCGCCAGCAGGGGCTGTGGCCTGCTGTAGCCTGCTTGTCTCTGGCTGTTCCCATCTGTCTCCTGAGAACTGGCCCTCCAAGGACCAGCACCATAGTGAGAGAAATGAAAATGGACCTGATTTGGAAACACACACGTTTCCTATAGCTTCCAGATCCATAGGAGCTACTGATACCCAGCAAGTTGGAGGTTTCAATGAGAACCCTTCTGTGCAGGGTGCAGGGCTGGCTCACAGAGTTCTCGCTGTAGAAGGGATATCAGGACTCGCTGGGGCTGGCCTCCTGGTTGAAATTCTCAGGACAGGGCCTGGGTCTGATTGAACCTGGCCTCCTGCCAGTGGCTTGCCCTGAGCCTGGAACACAGGGAATTGGTAATGAGGATCATGAATGTTCTGCCACCCTGTGACTTTGGTTAAACAAGGCTTTCTCTGGCCATCTCCATTTTTCGCAGTTTAAAACCTCAAGAGTAGAGCAGGGGAATGTAGCTGCTCTTTAGGAGCTGGGCTGTGCATCAGCTTTTCATACACCCTCTCCTTTCCATTCACATCATGGTCCCTGGAGATGGTGGAACGAGGTGCCAAGTGCCTGGATTCATGACCTCCCTCCACCCTTTTCTGTCTTGGGGCTTTGTGAAGCTCCTTATCTTCACAGGGTCCCTCATGGGGATTATAACAAACCTACCTTTTTGGTGCTGTGTGCATTAAGTGGGTCAGTATTTCTAAAGTACATAGAATAGCAGTGTGGAGTTAGATCTATATCAATATTAGGTATCATTATGTTCATTTTGCTGGTGAAGAAACCGAGTCACTAAGGGCCCTAGGAAATGACTGTGACAGAATTAAACCCAAGTGTGACTGACTCTGAAACCAGGCTTGTTACTGCTGTATACATGACACTCTTTCTCAAAGAACTAGAGTATCCACCCCCTCGGGGAGACAGAGCCCTCAAGGTGTGGCTCTGAAGGCACCTCCCCAGGCCATCCCTCCCACTCCCTGCCTCCTCCAGTGCCCCACTTCAGGAGACACACCCTGCAGTGTCCTCGGAAGCTCCCCCTTGGGGGCAGATCCTATAGCTGACTTTTTAAGTAAGTTTTTTGGTTTAACAGAAGCATGCATACAAATCTTGCACAAATTGGCAGCGTGCAGCTTGATGACTTTTCCCCAAGTGAACATGCCCATTAAGCCGGCGCCCATCAAGCCGGCACCCATCAAGCCAGCACCAAGCAGAACACGGTCAGTCCCCCAGGAGTCCCAGGGTGCCCCCTTTTAGTTACAGCCACCCCCTAGAGCAGCCATTTATCTACAGCCATTGATTAATTTTATCTGCTTTTTAAATCTTTATTTAAATGATATTCTATGAAGACTATGCCCTCTTTAGCATCTGGCTTTTTTCATCCAGTACATTTGCAGGACCCATCCTGTTGTTATTATGTGTAGTGATAGGTCATTCATTCTCGTTGCTGTGTGGTATCCATTGGGTGGAATACACCACAGTTCTTCCATCTGTTCTCTTGTTGCTGGACATCTGA
Source organism: Rhinopithecus roxellana (assembly GCF_007565055.1). NCBI lineage: Eukaryota > Metazoa > Chordata > Mammalia > Primates > Cercopithecidae > Rhinopithecus > Rhinopithecus roxellana. Next base: position 61,110,001 of record NC_044554.1, read on the forward strand.
GTGTTTCCAGTTTGGAGCTATTACTGACAGGATTGCCATGCACACCCTTGGACATCTCAGAGGTGGATCTTCCGTACCTACCTGAGTTGTTGACTCATGTTTGCTGGGTGAATGGCACACCCTTGCAGGGATCTCCCAATGAACAGACAATGGAGGCAGGAAGATAAGACCGTCTTCTTCCTCTTCCCTTGGATAGAGCAGGGTCTTAGAAAGAGTCCCTAAGAAAACAGCAAATGCTAGAGTTAGAAAATTCTTTAGAGATGGTTGGGCTCAATCTTCCCTTTTTATCATGTGGATAAACTTAGGCCCCCAGAGAAGGAAAGAGACTTACCCAGTGTTACCCAGCAAGGTGGTATCAGAATCCACGTGGAACCCAGATGTCCTGACTCTGAGGCCACTGGTGTATCAACAGCACCCCTGGGGCTGAAGACGGGTGGGCATTAGGTTAGTCCCAGGCTTAGGGCTGGGGATTCTCAGGGTGTAAACCATGACAGCCCTGGGCACCTGGAATTCCCCACAGGGACTGTGAGGTGCTTTGCCATGGCACAGGGGCCCTCATCAACTCTGCGTCACCATCAGGGAAGAGCTCTGGAGTCTGGCCGAAGTGAGTGCCATCCCAGCCCCGCCATTTACTAACCATGTGATGCTCTCTCTGTGCTTCAATTGATTCATCTCTAAACTAGAGGCTGCAATCGAGGTTAATCAGATACTTAACTCAGTGCTAAGGGCTTGACAGCATTAGCCAGGTGAACTGTGGCTTAATTGGTGGGTGAGAGGGTCATGGGTATGGGCACAGCCATCCCATGGGGAGGTCACTGAGCTCCCCACCCTGCCAATGGCATCACGACCCCTAGGTCTCTCTGCAGGTCCCGGGCTACCGGCAGGAGCGTGTGGAGAAAGGCCTGAAGCTCTTCGCGCAGCTCATCAACAACAAGGTGTTCCTGCTGTCCTTCATCCGCACGCTCGAGTCCCAGCGTAGCTTCTCCATGCGCGACCGTGGCAACGTGGCCTCGCTCATCATGACCGTGCTGCAGAGCAAGCTGGAGTACGCCACTGATGTGCTGAAGCAGCTGCTGGCCGACCTCATAGACAAGAACCTGGAGAGCAAGAACCACCCCAAGCTGCTGCTCAGGAGGTGAGGGTGCAGTCTGGGGCACCCTGCTCCAGCCCAGTCATGCACCTGGCTCACCGTGCCTTGCAGGGAGACTGGGGTAGAGCTCCTAGGAGAGCAGTCACGTTCCTAAGTTCAAGGCACTAACTAGCCCAGAGCCAGGGCTACATTGCAGGCCCCCTAAGAAGAACCTGTCCACTGTCCTCAGGAGTCGAGGATGCATGGACTTGTTGGCTCACCCTCTTGTTCTCTTGCCCCTATGTCAAATCTCCATTTTTCCTTCTCTGCCCGTCTACTTAATCTTGACCCTGTCTACTGCAATCTCCTCTCATGGAATCTTCAGAGGTCACTTAGACCATCCTCTGGCCTTATCTAAGTCCAAAGTTGGATTAGGAGAGAAGACTTGTGGCCTCATGCCATCAGGTGGCAGGGGGCAGCATCGGGAGCACACTGGAGCTTGTTAGAAAAGCAGAATCACAGACCAGGTACAGTGGCTTATGCCTGTGATCCCAACAATTTGGGAGACCAAGGCAGGAGGATCTCTTGAGGCCAGGAGTTCAAGACCAGCCTGGACAACATAGACCTCATCTCTACAAAAATAAAAATATAAAAATTAGCCATGCATGGTGGTGCACACCTATAAATTTCCAGCTATTCTGGAGGCTAGAACAGGAGGATCTTTTAAGCCCTGGAGTTTGAGGCTGCAGTGAGCTGTGATCTCACCACTGCACTCCAGCCTGGGCAACAGAGCAAGACCCTGTTTCTAAATAAATAAATAAATAAATAAATAAGTGTAGAATTTCAGGCCCTCCCAGACCCACTGAATCAGAATCTACATTTTAACAAGGAACCCAGGTTATCCCAATCCATATTAAAGTTTGAGAAGCACTGAAGGAAAGTCCTTTGGTGATGTCTCACCCAGTGCAGCCCAGCGAGTGTTTCCTGGCACCTGCTATAGGCTCTAAATGGGACTAGAGTCCACCACTCAACACCCTGGAGGCCTCAGACTGGACACTGTTGAAACCTTAAAGGTCCCATGTAAAGACATAACCTTATCCTGTGACTTGGGCCTTATAGCAACTAGAGACTGTCTCACTCTATCAGTGCTTCTGTTTGAACTTTCTGTGCACCCTACGGCCATTTCTCCTCTAGGCCGTTATTCCACTACCTTTGACCTTGGCATATCTGAAGTTAGAAAACTCCCACATCATGTCATTTTGTCTAGCCATCTGCCTAGACCACTCATGTGCTGTCTGCCTGTCCCTCAGACTTCCATCTTTGGTCTCTGGGTCTAAGGCTAGGCTTCAGTGGTTCCCACTTGGTCCAGCAGATAGATTTGGCTTTCAGAAGTGTTTACTTCAGGATTTTTCGTGGAGCAGTGGGCATTTGCCTGCACAGCTGCAAAAGTCTGCTGCATATAAGAGCCAGCACACAGCTTTGGAAACAGCAAGGTAGATCATTTTGATTTTTGTTTTACTTTCACCATGCAGCCATCCACTGGCATAATTCTAGGGTTGCCACTGCCTGCCAGAGCCCCCACTGACAACTTCCCAGCGTGGTCTCGCTCTGCCTCTGTGTCTCCTCACCCTTGTTTTCCATTCCTGTTCTCCTGGATGCTCTTGCTTCCTTCTGCTCTCGTTTCCTTTTCTTCTTCTTGCCCATGGCTGCCTACCTCCTTTCAATATTCTTCCTTCTTTTCTCTTCCAAGCTTCATTTTGTGCTGGCAGCCTCCCAACTACCTTGGGATTTTAGTTATTAGCATTTTCTGGCAACTGCAACTTTAAACTCTATCCAGACATACCTGGATGGGCTAGTTTCTCTCTGGAACTGGCCACATACTTGGTGCAAGTTTGAACGTAATTTGTTTTCTCTAAATGGATGCAACCAAGAATGTCCTTGGGCTTACTGCACTGCTGCTGCATCTTCACCTCCAAAGTAAAGGAGTAGATGGGCTTGTGTTGTAGCATGAAAGACACAAGTTAGACTCAAGAATGAACTTTCTGTCATTGCAAATGAAACTCTAGAAGGGCTCCCAAGGGAAGTTCCAACGGATGTGGAAGCTTTCGCCATAGGACAGTTTGTTTGTTTGTTTGTTTGTTTGTTTGTTTGTTTGTTTTTGAGACAGAGTCTCACTCTGTTGCCAGGCTGGAGTGCAGTGGCAAGATCTTGGCTCACTGCAACCTCCGCCTCCTGAGTTCAAGCGATTCTCCTGCCTCAGCCTCTCGAGTAGCTGGGGCTACAGGCACGTGCTATCATGCCCGGCTAATTTTTGTGTTTTTAGTAGAGATGGGGTTTCACCATGTTGGCCAGGATGGTCTTGATCTCTTGACCTCATGATCTGCCTGCCTTGGCCTCCCAAAGTGCTGGGATTACAGGCGTGAGCCACCGCGCTCAGCCGCAATAGGACAGTTTTGACACAGCTTGGGATGAGCTGGGTGTATGGCTTTATGCTGCTGTGAATACCAGGAGCCTTTAGCTCAGGCTGTAGGCCCAGTTTGGCCATCTGGCCTTCTGACATGGACCCTTCCCCTGCCACCTTTATTCCTATTCCCTGCCAAATTAGTACCTCCCCAGGAATTTGGGATTCTTTTTTTTTTTCACCCAAAAGAACACAACTAGCTCATAAAGTTCTCTAAGGTTATACTATTTAATAGGATAGCTTTGAGCCACATGTGACTATTTACATCTAAATTAGTTAAAAATAAATACAAGTCCAGGGTCAGTTCCTCAGACATGCTGCCACATTTCAAATGCTCAGTAGCTTCGTGTGGCTGGTGGCTGCCATATTAGACGGCACAGGTAGAGAACATTTACATCATCACAGAATGTGCAATTGGTCAGTGGTACTCTAAGGTATTCCAGCCAAAAACCCTCCCACAGCCTGACGCCCAAAATGTCATCTTCCAGCTTTGTAGGAAAAGCTTGTCTTACCATTATGGGGGCGTCTAGGAGTCCATGAAAGTCTTATATTCATTGGGATCTCAAGATTTGGCCTAAACGCTAGAAGCAGCAAGATCAATGCACAATTCCTCCCCTGCCCTTCCCAGCCTGCGGGCTCTGACCAGCTGCTTCTTTCTTTGTCTTGTTCTGCTGGTTCCCTCGGTGACTGCTGACAGGACTGAGTCAGTGGCTGAGAAGATGCTGACCAATTGGTTCACTTTCCTCCTCTACAAGTTCCTCAAGGTAGGGTTGGATGTGGACGTGTTTCTGGTCCTGCCTCGTTCATTCTCTGCAACATGACTGGGGATCACTTCACAACCCCCAGTTCTCCCTTACTGGGCCTGGCTCTTATAACCCCACAAGAAATGGAATCCATCCTTATCATGGACTGTCTAGGAAAACAGAGGCCTGCAGTCCATCATAGCTCCGAAGACACAGTCTTCCTGAGACTAGTTTCCTCCCTCCTGGCGAAGGACAGATGAGCCCTGAGAGGCCCTGCATGGTCCCTAAAGCTGAATCCCTCTTTGAAGCTAGCTAAAAACAATTTGCCCATTATTTCTCTGCTTTTCCTCTTCCCTCTCCCAGCCCCAGACTTACTGAGTTTGATAAGGGCCCCGGGCCAGTGCAGAAGCCGCATGTTGCGGCAGATAATCCAAGGATGCGCCTGGGAGGTGGAAGAGGCTCAGCTTCTAATTATTAACTTATGTTCTAAGGAGTTCGTGCCACCCAGGACTGACCTCTGCCTTTGGATGGGGCCTCTGAGAGAGCAGGGTTTGGCGGGGAGGAGGAGCTGAGAGGAGGGCTGGAGGGGAGGGGAGGGGAGCGGGGGAGGAAGAAAGAGCCCTGGAGAGGCAGCAGTAGGAAAGGAGAAATGGGCAGAATGGGAAAAGACCCTGTGATCCAAAGAGGCAGGAGGAATGCCAGACTGAAGGATGAGGAGTTGGAGAGAAGATTAAAGAGCTGAGTATAAAAGCAGGTGGGGGCAGGCGGAGGGACTTGGCAGGGGATGGAAGCCGCCCTTTGGAGAAGCAGGAACTGGGGGGTGCACTCCAATGTTCCAGGAGCTGCTCCCAATGAGGTTCTTCTCACCTCCAGGAGTGTGCTGGGGAGCCCCTCTTCTCTCTGTTCTGTGCCATCAAGCAGCAGATGGAGAAGGGCCCCATCGACGCCATCACGGGTGAGGCCCGCTACTCCTTGAGCGAGGACAAGCTCATCCGCCAGCAGATTGACTACAAAACCCTGGTGAGCCCACCCATCTGTTTCCCCTGGGGCTTTGACAGGCGGGCTTCAGTCCTGGGTAGCCCTGCTTAGCAGAGGGGATGGCAGAAAGGCTGAACGGTCGCCTCTCCAGGTGTGTCTGCTGTGTGGGCCCAGCCAGGTGCTCCCCCTGTGTCTATCACCCCAGACTTCCTCTGTTCTGTTTCACCAGTGCATTCGGATTTGGGGACCAGTAGCTCAGACACATTTGGGTGACGCTTAAGCCAATGAACTGGGGGTTTCCGGCCATACCAGTTATAGGGTCATAACCCTTGACCCAAGTGAACTCCTCTTCTGTCCTCCCAGCTTAGAGTCAACACTTCACAGAAGAGGTCCATGCAGGCAGAGAGTGGGGGACAGAGAGGAAAGGAAGCTAGAAAGAATTCCTCATAGTTCTGAAGCCCACACTGCCTTCTGCTCTAAGTTCAAATACAACTGTGACCCTAGCTGTATGATACAAAGCCAAGGTGGCCTGGTGGTGCAAGGCATTTGCCGAAGGAACATGGGGATTGCCTCCGTTAAGGTCAGGTTCCCTCACCTGACAAAAACAGCTACGCTAGGAGGCACCAAGGCTTAGCATTCAAGAGCGTGGCCTTTGGGATCAGACACACCTGTGTTTGAGCCCTGACTCTGCCTTCGACCAACAGGGTGAATTGGGGCAGGTCCCCAATCCCTCTGAGTTTTGGTGTCTTTCTTGGGAAAAATGAGAACACCAACAGAACCGACTAAAGTGGAGATAATCCTAGTTGTTCACAGTGAAGTTGTGCAGGGGATCCAATGGGACAAGATGAGCAGGTGGTGAAGCCCGTGTCATACTCATGCCCTAGTGCTTGGTCACACAGGCCCCGCCTGCCTCCCCCCACTGTGACCGTGCGTCCACTCGCTGCTCACTGCCTTTTCAAACCCAGGGAGCTCACTCTCAGGATGTTTTGGAGATCATTGTGATCTCCAGCCAGCCCTTTCTCTCTGAGAAAGAGAGGACATGGAAGGAGGGAGTATGAAAAGATAAAAGCTGAGTGTTGGGGGTGATATGCAAGTGGCACCCAAGAATGGAAGGAAAAGAGATAGAAGGGAATGATGAGGACGGGGAACAGACGGAGGTTCAAATGCAGAGGGAGCCACAGCAGGCCGGGGCATGGTAGGACTGGGAGGGAGTATGATTCCCGGACGACCCCTCCAACTGCTCTGAGTTGAGGGCAAATTCCAGACCCTGTGGCCAGCTGGGGAGATGGTTCCCACCTCTGAACAAAGCCATCCCTGCTGGCTGGGAAGACTGCAACCGTGATCCACCTATCCCACTCTCATTTTCCAAAAGCCCTGGGAATCCCAGTAGACATCGGAACAGATTTGTGGGGATTGGCTTCCTTATGAAGATTCAAAGGAGCAGCCTGTGAACGAGGCCCCTGCTTCCTGGCAGTTACCATCTGCTTGGAAGGAGAGAGAGAGAGGCTCCGATTAAAATGGAAAAGGGGGGAAAAACCCTTCCAAAAATAGAGACCTGAATGGATTTCTTAATGAGATAGAACTACTGCGTAAATGTCTTCCACCCCATCTTCCCCATTCCACTCCCTTTCTTTCCTGTCTCCTCAGCACCTTCCCAATATTGAATCCAACACAATGAGTTGTAATCATGTTCTGTCCCCAGATTGCAGCATCCTTTGTTCCAGAGGCCACAGTAGTGCTAGTGCACTGAGCTGATTTCAGGTGCCACAACTTAAAGAGAATGTGAGGACATTGGAGTGGTTCAGGGACCAGTATCCCTTTAGGTGGGAACACCTGGGGACAGGAGCAGTGAGGAGAGAGGAAAGGAACTGCGGTTTTTTTGCCTGGAGAAGAAACAGCCACAGGGAGTTTAATAGCCGCCTTCAGGCCTGGGGAAGGTATTTGCACATGTGCAGGGGAGCAGCCCTTTCAGGGTGTGGGTGGACAGCAAGAAATCGTGCAGGACGGCAGCATACAGGGCGTGCAGACTCCGAAGAGCAGGCCAAATACAAAGATAGGGAGTCCTGGGACTCGGCGGTGGCTGGAGGATCCCTGAGTGCTATGGGCCTGCTAAGAGTAGCCTTGTCTTGGGCAGGAGAGATAACCACAGAGAGGCTCTAAGAGGCTTGTGGGGAGAGTGAGTGTACCACTTTGCAGTCAGGTGTGCCTCCTAGGGGTTTAGTGATTTATTGGATTGATGCTGGAGCTTGGACTGGTGTGGCCAAGGACCCTGCTAGTGGGAGTGCCCCAGTACCAACATCAGCAACATCTGGGTGCTAGAGTACAAGATGCCTACCTAGAAGCTCACTAGAACACTAGGTGCCCATGTGGAAGCCTGGAGCCAGGCAATACTAGACGCCTACCTGGTAGCCTGCAAGAGCACTAATTGCCCGCCTGGGAGCCTGCTGGATCACTAGATGCCCACCTGGGAGCCTGCCAGAGTGCTAGGTGTCTGCCCGGGAGCCTGCTGGAGTTCTAGACATGCACCTGGAAGCCTGCTAGAGCACTAGATGCCCACAGGAGGGCATGAACCTAGGAGCATTAGCTAGTTGCCTGGGAACCTGGAAAAATGGAGAATCTCAGGCCCCATCCCAGACCTCCTAGATCAGAATTTGTATCTCAACAAAGCCCCCATGTGCTTGTATACACATTAGTGTTTGAGAGGCAGTTCCCTGGCAGAGAAATCACGAGGCAGCTTGTTCACAAACTAGCCAAGGAGCATGGGGGAAGGGAACCTGTGGGTGGAGTTCTGGCTTGGCCAGTGGCCAGTGGCTCTGTCCTTCTGTGGGGCCACTGCTTCCACTTTAGAGCGCCAACTCCTGCCCTGAAGTGCACCATGGAGTTGTTCTCATGAGGCCATGCTGAACTCCTGCAGCAACTAGAAATGCCAGGAGATTACATTTAGGTGGCCGCCTCTGCCTCATGGGTCCCTCAGAGGAGGAAGCCCAGAGCAAACCATGTTGCTGTCTTGGGAAGGCTAAGCTGCCCCACCAGGGCCCAGAGGACAGGACAGCACAGCAGGGGCTGCCAGAACAGCCCAATGGTCAGGCTTTCCTCGGCTGTGGAGCAGAGGGAAGGGGCCAGAAGACTCTTAGAAGGAGGGGAGAGCTGGGAGGAGGCACACGTGGAGTATTTAGGGCAGAGGTCTCTCCACCATTGTTTTCAGGTTAGGGCATTTTGAGGGTGAGAGTTTGGTTTTATAGATTTCAGGGGTTTTTTTTCTTCCCCTTCTTAATGGAATAAGCATGTTTCCATTGGAGCTCATAGCAGTCTAGTTGCTAATGAAAGGCAGGTGCCCAGAGCCCAGGGTTCTGATTGCCACCACATGGAGCAAGAAGGGGGTGGAGTGGGAGAGAGACTGGTGTCTGGCTCTGCAAACCAGATAGGACAATTGGGAAATGCTTATGGGGCACAGAGGGAGTGAAATTTCCAAGAAGAAGAGAGACTCACAGAGGGCTTCCTGGCAGCAGGGCCCGAGGGAGAGTTCAGGAGCCCAGAAGGGGAGGGCCACTTGGCATCAGTACCCCTAGGATGCCCAGCCTCTCTGCCCTGGATCTTGTGCCCTCACTTATTCCAGTACCCACAGCACCCACCCCCGTTCCCCACCAGTCCACCCAGGAGCCCACATGGTGCCGTCGATGTAGAAATATCCCACTGTGAGAACGGCAAGAGAAGAAAAGCCTTGTTCTTTTTAAAGGAAAAGCCCAGAACTTTTTCAAGGAAAAAATAAGAATAAAAAGATAGTTTGGTGAAGCAGAGTTTTAACTTTTCCTACTAGTTCCAAAAAGAGAAATGGAAGCCCTGAACTATGCAGTCACCTCTTCCCCCAATACAGGGGTTCAAGTTCAGGGCCAGGAAAGAATCTCAGGTGTCTTGAACCTGCAATCTTTAAAGGGCATCTTTTTATTTTTAAAGAATACATTAAGTGTCTTATAGATTTGCCAACCTCTAATCAGGCGAATGAAACCTTCACAAAAATCGAAGCTTGTGAAATCTTTGGAGAAAGAAGCCAGATTCCTATTAGTTCTGTGTGTGAGTGTGCATCCGAGAAGGAGTGACAAGAAGGAGACAGACACACGTGGATGGACAGGGGGTTTCAGAGGTGGGCGAGGGTCCGGGTCTGCCGCTGCGACACTGCCTCCTGTGTGCATGTGAGAGAGACAGCACGTGTGCATGGATGCTTTGGTGTCTGTTCTGTTGCAAATTTCCCCTCACTGCTTCCACATGCTTGGGCATTGTCCCTTTGAAAAATCAGGATTCTAATGAAGTTTGTTCTGACAAGGAGTGAAGTGTGCAGCTTGCACTCCCTCAAGGACATTGAAGCCAAGGCATTGTCCTGCTTACCCGAACAGGAAAGGGCAGTGGGCTTGGTGGGATCACAGATAGCCTGGAGCCACCCTACACCTCCCCAGCCAATCCTGGAGAGGGGGAGCCGTTTAGGACGGGATCCCAGGGTGCTGCTGGGAATCTAGGAGCTTTTCCTGCTACCCCATTTCATATCCTCCTCTCCCCACCTTTCCTTCAGGTCCTGAGCTGTGTCAGCCCAGACAATGCCAACAGCCCCGAGGTCCCAGTAAAGATCCTCAACTGTGACACCATCACTCAGGTCAAGGAGAAGATTCTGGATGCCATCTTTAAGAATGTGCCTTGCTCCCACCGGCCCAAAGCTGCAGATATGGATCTGGGTGAGTAGGCTGTCCACCCAGGGGCTGTCCTTGTGTCTGGTCCTGAACACACCTTACCTTCTCCTGTCAGCAGAGGCAGGGCTGGGGTAGAGATCCAAGGGGGAGAATCACTGGCTGGAGAGAGTCAGGCATGCCCGGACCCCCGAGGAGCCCACGGGGTTGCCTTCCTGGACTGCTTGGAATTGACCAGAGCTGGTCTGTGAACAGTTTGCAGAGAGGAGGCCACGAGTCACTTGGTAGTCTGTCAGTAATCTGCCTGGCAGGATATGCCTCTGGGGTCCTTTGAATAGCAGAGGGGTGGGAAATGAAGGAGTCATATCTAGAAGGAAAGGGATTTAAGGGCAGAGTCCGCTAGTCTGAGCTCCTGCATCCCAAGGTCCTGCCACTACCTCTGTTGTCACCCGAGGCTCTTCCCTTCCACTCAGTTCCGTGGCTATAATTTTTGCTGAATACCTACAGCTTGAGGGAGCTGGATCAGTGATAGAGAATGGAGAGAAAGTATAGGGAAAATGAGATATGACAGCCTGCTGGGGAGAAGGATGACATTTTAACTCAATGTTCCATGAATAGATCTCCCAGCCTCTATAAACAAGAGCATGCTGGTTAGGGCCACCTGTACTTAGAGCCAGTTATGGCTTGCATAAGCATTTCATAGTATGCTATCTGGGGGAAATCCTCATGGGGAGCCCCAGGATCTGAAGAGGCCTGTGGGGAAGAGAGGTGGTTCCAGCATTATGAGCCAGCATCAAGCACATCTAGATTTGAGTCCTGGTGCCTCCAAATCCTAGCTGTGTGACCCTGGTTAAGTAACCTGTGTGTATGCCTTAGTTTCCTAGCTGTAAATGAAGATAATCATAGTGCCTGCCTTGTAGTAAGAATTCAGTGAGATCATGCATGTAAAAGCCTCTTTAATGCAGTGTGTGGTCCATCGTACACATTCAGTAAGTATTGGCTGCTGCTGTCACTGATTATGAGGATAATATAAGAATACTGAGTGTGCCTGTTTGTTGATGCTGGGCATGGAAGGAGAAGCACTGATGTGTGTATATGCTCGTATCTGGAGATTCCTGGCAACATAGTGGTGGGAGGACCCCTCAGACGCCTCTAATCCATCCATCTGGCCTCTAAGCTGGCTTTGGCTAAGCCATCCAAGACAGACGGGCATCTATGCTATTTTCTAGAATCCAGAGGGAATTTTCATCGCCTCCCACTGCTTCACCCCACTCCCTCTGAATTCTGATGCCTAAAGATTCTTAGGATCAGGAAGTTGTAGCAACTCCTCTAAATTCTCACTTCTTCATTTAACCCCATCTTCTCTCTCTTGGCTCTTGGCTGAAGGTGTTTGGCCCTGTGCTCTGAGCTTGGATGCTGAGGGAGGGACATTGGGTGAACATGTGTCTCCCTCCACTGTGGAGTTGTCTCTGAGTATGCTGTTTCTGGGACACAGAGGAAGCCCATATGTGATGTGGTGGGGAGGGGTGTGAGTGTGTGCTCATGTGTGTGCCCTTAGAGTCAGACCAGACCTATGTGTCTGTGTGCATTTGATTTGCTTTTGCTGCCATGAAGATCCCACAGACTCACAGGGTGAAGGAATCTGTTATGGCCCAGTGGGAGACAGAACAGTTCCTGGAAGGAGGATTTTTGTGTTCCCCACGTCCAAACAATTGAGTGGGATACGCCTTAAAGGGTTTTTCCAGGGAGAATTGAGTTTGGTAGTGGAACCAGCTAGCACCCACTGTTCCTTTGTTTTATCTGTGGGCATCTTCAGCTTTGCAGGGTCCTTAATGCAATTCAGGTGGGAGGAGAGTCCACACAGAGTGGGGCCAAGAGGGAGAGCTGTGCTAGGAGCAGGCTCCTTCATGCTGGAAGCTGAGATTGCCAAGGTGTGCCAGAACACAGAAGGAGCACCTGCATGCAGCTGCATGAGGAGATGTATGCTTCTGTGCTTAAGAATAGGTGATCTCCCATGGAGGGGCTCACAGAAGGCAGCCCCGTGAGCTTCGTCCTGAGAGTCCCTTAAATCGCTCCCTTAAAAAGCCTGGGAGCACAAGCCCAGCAAAGCAAGTCTTTTATGGGATGCAGAGCCTCCTGAAGCCAGAGTTCTAGACTATCTGGAGTGGAAACAGCAGCAGCAGACAAAGCAGGCGCAGTCGTTCCTGCCATCCACCATGATGAAAGGAAGCCCAAGGGCAGCTCTGCAACAAGGGCCTGCCCAAGGGTGGCTGGTCTGTGCAGCTAGAGGCTGCGCAAGCCAGGGAAAGGCTACCCACTTCCAAGGGGAAACAGGTCTCCAGTGCTCACCGTGACTGTTCAAGCTCCAGGCACCCAAACAAGCAGAGGTGATCCCTCTGCCATCACATTTGCTGCTGGGCCACACCTGGAGAAATAAGATCCCCACAGCAGGGACAGATAACAGGGAGAAGCAAAGAGAGGCCTGGGGCAGTTTGAACCTTAGGGCCCCCTCTCACTGGGAAGGGGCATCTCGCTGAGCTGCTCAGCAACGTCTCCCTGCTCAACCATGATGGGTGCTCTTCTGAGAAGTTCCCTTTTTTCCTTTTAAATCCAGTGTTTGGAGCTGCCCGCAAAGCTCTAGGCTTCTTCTTACCAAAGGTAGATTGCATCGCAAGAAAAATGGGGCCTGCTGAGAGACCCAAATGCTTTTTCCACACCGTTCAATCACAGCCCCCAAGAGGAGAGAAAGGCAAGGAAAGTTGTTCCCATCATGTAGGTGAAAGTGCTTTGAAAGCCTAAGAGCAATTTACAAGTGTAAGGTGTGACTATTTATGCCAATAGGACGCATAGCACATTGGCACTCACTCAGCCCCAAGTGCTGGACAGGGCCAAGACAGCACAGTATGCCCCCCGACTTTCTCCCCCTACCCGCTGTGCTTTCTTCTCCCACTGCTGAGGGCATCCAGCAAAGGTTGCCTTCCCTCTCCTGATGCCCAGCCCCTGGCACGTCAGGAGCACCCATCCCAGGCCAGCTCAGCAGGAAGCAAAGACATTTGGCACCACCCTGTCATTGTCCCAAGTAAATACAGCCCAACCCTCCCCGCTCTTGCTTGGCTTTTGGCTCCTGCCTTTCATCATCGCTGTGGCCCCTGGCTTTGCCTAACTGCTCACTCCTGACATGTCTATTCATTGCTCCTCAGAGCTCTCCCACTCCTCTCCCTCTACTCCCTCACCAGACTTGTCCAGGCATTAAGGAGCTAAGATGGGAAACCACAGTAATAAGGGTTCTCCAAAGAAATAGAACCAACAAGGGTTGTGTGCGTGCGTGTATGCGTGCGTGCATATGTGTGTGTCTAGAAACAGAAAGAGAGAGAGATTCATTTTAAAGAGGTGGTCACACGATTATGGAGGCTGGCAAGTCGAAAATCTGCAGGGTTGGCTGGCAGGCTGGAGACCCAGGGAGGAGGCGACATTACAGTTTCTCAAGGGAGGTCAATCTTTTGTTCCAGTCAGGACTTCAACTGATTGGATGGGGCCTACATTATGGAGAGAAATCTGCTTTACTCAAAATCCCCCCCGGTATAAATGTTAATCTCATAGAAAGACACCCTCACAGAAACATCTCGAATACTGTGTGACCAAATATCTGGGCACTATGGCCCAGCCAAGTTGACATGTAGAATTAACTATCCCCGGAACCGCAGGGCCCACCTTCGCTGCAATCTGTTGGAAGCTGGGGAAGGAAAGCGACCACAGCGGGAGGAGCTGGGACTGAGGCGGAGCTCTAAGGCACAGTGCCCAGGTAGCACTCCCCCTGCTACCCTTGAGGCTGTCCCCACAACCAGGTTTACGTCCCTTTCCACTCACAGGTATCTGGGCAGGGTAGGTACCTGTTTGCCTCACTTAACTCTTTGACAAACATGAGAAGATCCTACCCTGTGGCCAGCTCTGTGCCAGGCATGGAGATGCCAAAGTGCCTAGGAGAAGTTCCCCGCTTCTTAGCAGACTAACGGAGACAGGACATTTTTCTGTCTGAACTAAGGAGCTCTTTTTCCTCCTCCCTTCACTCCTCAAGGGAAATCATTGGTGCCATTCTTTCCCCTGCACAGATAGAGAATCTGCAGCTCAGAGAAGCACAGTGCCTGGGCCCAGGTACACAGCAGGGAGGTGGAGAGAACTCCGATTCCCTTCACACGCAGTCTCCTCTGCGGCCCCCATTTCCTCTCCCTTCTGCCACTGTCCATGACCTCCAGAGATTCCTGTAGTTTAATGCAAAAGCTCTATCAATAGCCCCAGAACTCCACCATCCTCTCTCTGTCTTGCGGCTCAAGTCGAGCGAGCTGAAAGGATATATTTTTTCAAATAAGTAATTCCTGTAGGCAATAAAAAGATACACTATCTTCTGAGTGAAATATAAAGAGTTCACAGCAGCTGTCTCCCCAGTTTGCATTTTCCTCTGCACCTGATGGGAAGGACAGATAAAGATAATGGGATTTTTCTTTCTTTTTTATTTCACCTCCCTCTCTCCCTGGAAGGTGGAAATGTAACAAATTGGATTGTGAGTGTGTCTGTCCTTTGTGCTTGGTGCCTGGAGCAGGGCATCCGGCTGCTGGGCAGAGCTGCTGCGAGAGAGGTCAGAGCTAGCAATCTTCTCTTGGTGCCATGCATATGAATGCCAGGGTCACCTTTCCTCCTTCCCACTGACACCACCTGCCTTCTAAACTCTTCTTTGACCCACCACACCGCCTGGAGTCATGCCAGAGCCCTGTGTTCCACATTCAAGAATATCTACTAAGTTCTAGCTTGTCTCTCTCAAATCAGAAAGTGGGGCACAGCCTGCCTTTGCCTTTCACTCTCCAGGCATCCCTAAATAGCAACAACTGACCAGTGCACAGCACTTTACAGTTTACAAAGATCTAGTACCTTCAGTGCAAAGAATGCACTTCTATTCAGGAACTTCTTCTTTTAAGCACCAGATATCATAGTTCAATCATGTTATATCTGGGAACTTGCTGTCACAATAATTTTTTTTTAACAGAACATTTTTAGAGGGTCACCCCTCCTGCTCCCAGGTGAATTTTCTGGCCTTTTTAGCAGATACACTCTGATCTTCTCTTGGCTCTCCTAGCTCTTCTCTGGTGCCTGCTCCCAGCACTTCAGCTTGGCCAGATGTTGAAGGTCTCAGGGCTCTCCGCCAGGTGTTTCCTTGGGGCTCCCTGCTGACAGGCATGCAGAGCCATAGAATCTTGTCTCCTCCTCCAGCCTCCTTCTTGGCCCAAGGTTTGGAGGGTGGAGTGGGCCCTGTGCAGGGCTGGTGTGTGCTTCTAGTGAGAACCTGTTCGCAGTGCCCCCAAGGTAAGGAAAGGTGGCAGGGGTGAAAGTCCAGGCATGTGGTCATGAAGGTTGTCCTGCGTAAACTGTGCAGGTCAATTTTGCTGGCTCTGCCTAGCCCAGTTGGTGCCTCCTTCCACCCTTGCCTTTCTTCAGCAGCCCTTCCTGAAGCTTCCTGGGATGGGTCTGAGGAGAGATGATGATAGGAAGACTGGAAGGGGAGTTAATGCAAAGCCTGAAGGGTCCCCAGCCTGAGGTAAAAGGAGGTGCATGTGCACATGTGTGTGCGCATGTGTGTGCGCGCATGTATGTGCATCTGTGTGCGTGTGTGTGTGCATGTGTGTGTGCCTGTGTGTGTGTGCGCGTGTGTGTGCAAGTGTGTGCGCATGTGTGTGTGTGCATGTGTGGGTGCCCTTGCACCCACCTGCATATCTACACTGTGAGGGCCAGAACTACAGGGTGCTGTGCACCCTGGGGAGAGTTTGCCTCTTAGCATGGCACCCACTGGTGGGTAGGGGACTCTTCAAGAGTCAGACCAGTGGGGTCCTCCATGCCAGCATCTCCTTCCAGGTTGGCCTGTGGAGGATCTCAGCTTCCCACTGCCAATTACATGGCTCTCCACACACTTGAAGGCAAGACGGGTTCCCTCTACCTCCCCTTCCTAGAGACTCTGCAAGCACAACCTCGCCATCTTCTGAACATCCCTGAAACCCACACCCCTAAGCATCCCTGAAACACATCTCCACAGCCATCTCCTGAGCGTCCCTGAAACCCACCCTTCCACACTGGCTTAGCTTAGGTCCTCACTGCTACTTCTGCTTTGAACAAAGGTGGCCATCCGGGCAGGGATCATGCCTCTTTGTCCCTCTAATAATGCTCTCCTCTCCTTATCCCCTCTCTGCTCTGTCTTGATGGCCTCAGCTCAGTCCCAGACACCTTGGCAAGGCATGCTGGATCTTTCTTAACTCAGGTCCTGATCTCCCTACACCTCTCCAGCCTCTCCTTTCAACTTTCTCCTGCTCAGACTCATCGATCCCTAGAACTGTGGCATGAGTGTCACCTTTGAACCAGAACACTTATCCCCCTGGCCAGCCAGCAAACGCCCACTCATCCTTCACAATTTAACCTGGGCAGCCCTTTCCCACCAGCTCCTTGTAGCTCTTCCTCCCTGTCTCACCCCTGCCCTGACCACTGGGCTCTTGCACAGCCCCTCCACACAAGAAGTCTTCAAGGGCAAGGGTTTATGTTTTACTCCGTTTTCTTGTTTAACTACCTCTCATACCCAACTGGCAGTGCCCAGCACACTGGGGGCACAGAGTAAGTGTTCTTTGATGAATGAGTGAGCATCGAGCTGCAACACCTCCTGGACCTGGGTTCTCACCATGGAGACTGCGTCTTGTGAGATGGGACTCTAGGTGTCCTCTTTTGTAGGAGCAGGTGTTTGTGAGGAGTCACTCTGCCCCAGGATTTGCTTCAGTCCTCTCTGAGCTCAGCATCTCATAGCATTTGATGCCTGGGAGGTATTTTCCGGCTTCTCACTATGCCCTATGGGCAGGCAAAAGGCCAAAAGGCTCAGCCTTCATGGGAGGACTGTGGTCATTGGCTGAGCTATGACATTGCCTCTCAACTGGTCCTAATGTGGTCACCTCCTACGGAGCAAGGTAGAGAATCAAAAGAGAGATATTTTTAGTGATATTTTTATAGGCAAGACAGAAGGAGCCCATCTGGTGAAGAGAGGGCTGGACCAAGCACTGGGGGACCTGGGTTCTATTTATTTTCATTACTGTTATTAAAACTAAGCACACATTGAATATGCAACAAAGCACAAAATTAGATACCGCCCTCACAGAGAGCCTCCTGAGGCTGATTCAGCCAGCCGTGCACACCATGAGAGGACCAGGGTGCTGGCCTTCATATCTAAGGTGGCAGGGCTGTCTCATCCTCAGCTCACTCAACCTGACCTTGAGATCTTTACTTCTGGGGTGGGGATGAGATTTTATGAGCCCAGCCATGCAGCTCAGGAGAGGGCACTGTTCCTGGGCTAGAGGGAAGCCACCTGCGATGGCCTTTGACCTTGGCTTTTCCAGGCCCCTGCTTTACTCTGCTTTACAACAGAGCTCTATGGCTCAGACTTCTATTGAGAGAAGGTCAGGAAGTTGTAACAGGAGCACTCCAGAAAGCTGAGCCCATACCCACTATCTGATCTTCTTGAGATATTTCGTGATGAGTCTAGGGAAAATAGAGACCATAACTGGCCTGAAGAAGGGGTTTCAGGAAAGGAAGGAGGGCAGGTAAGTATGGAAGTGAAAGTGGGTTCTGGCCAACAGGGTAAAAGCAAGGAATTTGGGCCGAGAAGGGTGACATTAAGGGTGGGCTTTCCTTGTCAGCCTACTTGAATTATTCTGTGCCAGGGAATGTGGGGCTGCCCACCAGTTATACTCCACCCTCTCTCCTCCATTCTGTGTTCAGCTGGGTGGCCTACCTGTGATCCTTTCTCCTTTCCTGAAAGCCTCAGGAATGGAGCTGCCTATATCAGCTGCCCATCCCTCTGGGCTCTCTTTCATCAGGACTAGGTTGTAGATGCTACAAAGCAATAATTTCAACTACTACTTTCTTCTTCTCCTTCTCCTTCTTCCTCTTCCTTTTCTCCCCCTTCCCCTTCTTCTCCTTCTCCTCCTTCTCTTCCTCCTTCTTCTTCTTCCTCTTCCTCCTCCTCTTCTTCCTCCTCTTATTCTTCCTCTTCTCCTTCCTTCTCTTCTTCTTTCTCCCTTCTTCTTCTTCTTTCACCTTTCTGATATTTCAGAAAAAAAAGCACATAGTAAGTTCTGTCTAGGAGATAACAAAACAATAGGCTTGAGTGATCTAAAAGCAAGCTAAGTGTACTCCTTGATTTCAGCCCCCTCTCTGTATATTGGCTTTTGGGGGAACATTCCTGACTTTTTGAGATAAGTCCCAAGGAGACATGACTATCTACCCAGTCTTTTTGGATAGGGGCATGGAGGTAGGTAGACTCTCATTCTCATTCTCATAATTTCTGGGAATGACTCAGACAGGGTTGTTGAGTATGGCCGCCCAGGCTGTGCACTGCACAGCTCGAAGGGGAATTGTACATCATGGAAGAAAACCTGCCCTGGCACCCAGAATCAGTCACCAACTGTCATTGCCTAATAGACCAGGCCATGTAGTTTATTCGGATGCTCCTGAGATGTGCTACAATTCTTTATCAGCAAGGAGTACCAGTGCAGCTGCTAAGCTAGAGGGCTGTCTGTCCACTGGCACCTTCTCCTTCTAGTCCTAGCAAGCCCCATAGTCACTTCAGTGGAGGAGACTCCCTTGGGGCCCAGCCAGAGGACTTAGTGTCCAGAGCTGAGTTCATTGCATCCCTCTCCCTAGCCCAAATGTGAGGAAAGCAGAAGCTGGCTCCCTTTTGTGTTGTGCCTTACAGCTGTTCCTCCACCCCATGCAGCCTCTGACTTAACCAGATGCCGCTCACTATGCAAGCAGGGGAAACTCACTGCCATATACTCCCCAACCCAGACTGGTGTCTGCCAGCATCCAGCTGCACAGCACATCAGCTCTCTGGCCAGCTTGGAGAGATTCCTCTTCCTTTGCTCCAACCACTCAAAAGTGCATGCATGCATACCTCCATAAAATAACAAAACAAAACCAAAAAATTCAAGAAACAACACAATAACAAGCAAAAATGCTAGTGACCAGATACCTCAGTGAGGCATTTTCCCCTTTGCCCATTAGCCTAACTGCCCCAGACCATAATCACCATGAACAATCCCAGCTGTGACATCCACCGGACTAAGGGATGGATGGTCCCCAGAGACTTCCAGTGAACAAGCATATAGTCCCTATGCTTTCATTCCTTTGACCACCTGACATGAAGCTAAGCTCTAAATTAGGCAGCAGGGAAGCCCCAGGGACTGCAGCCCCAGGGACTGGAGGCAAGGGGCTTAGATTTTAGAAGCATCTCTGTTATTCCAAAGGGCGTGCCATCTGTGAAATGGGATTGGCAGCACAGACCACAACAAATGCACAATGCAGGGAGGAATTGGTGCTCTCTGCCACGAATGTGGCTGGTTGTGGACCAGCCTTGGCAGGAGGGAAACGAGGAAGAGAATCTGAACATGTGGCTCTGTGAGACATAGGAAGAAATCCCTGGTGGGTCAAGCAGTGACTGCCAGGCCACTTCATCCAACAACTAACCATACTCTGAATGAGCCCAGCGTTCTATGCACATTTCAGAAGTATCAGCATCTGAGAGGCATTGAGCAGGATCTGGGCTGCCTGGAAACCAAATGTTTGGCTTGTTGGCTGGAACACATGTTGCATTTGAATTTAAGAGGCTGTTTCTCCTTTCTGGTGTGTGTCCATGAGAATGGTATGTGTGCGTGCGTGAGCTCATACATGTGTGTGCTGCATGAATGTATGTGTGTCTGACATGCACATGGATTTTCATGCATGTACATTTTGAGATAGGAATGTGCACTTCTGCACCTACACGTGATTTGTACCAAGTATGGTGGTGGGGATTTGGCTGATGAGAAACAGCCTCCCATTTCCCCATGTGTGATCCATCAGTAAGCTCATATATTGTAGGTGTTTGGGCCCATGAGAATAATATGGGGATGTAAGTATATCCTTGTAACATCAAATAATTACGTGTTGGATAGATTACAATGTTGATATCATTTCATCAACTTTGTGGGGAAGGGGACGTTCATGGGCATGAGAATGGGTTTTGCTGATTTTTTCCATACTCTTTGACCCAATCTCCCTGACAAGGGTGACACACCTGCCAGTTTCACCCTATGGCATGCACCCCTGGAGCAGATCTGGGGCTGTTCAGTGACTGAGCCTACAGCCTTGATTTCATCAGCTCTAAGAGCTTCCAATCAAGCAAACAATCCACGCTACCACAACTGTGCCACTTTGCATTTGCCTCGTGCTTTGTCAAAGCTTAGTGTTTTATTATGTGCCTCTTTTGTTTGGCTAATACTTTTTGAGCATCTACTTTTTACAGATGTAGCGATTCCTAGCAAGCAGATGAGCAGGGGTGGGTAAGTGATGTTAGTCCCATTTTGGTAACATAGTTTGTTGGGATCAGAACCAGAACTGGAACTCAGGGCCTCTCTGCGTTGAGAGCTTTGGCACTCCATCTTCACAGGAGCATGTGCTAGCACTTACAATGGATACACCCTTGAGCTAGCACTGCGTAGGTTACCTACACAGGGGTCCTCAGCTTCCCCACAGGAGAGGTCAGAGGGCCTCTCTGAGATGCCACTGCTCTCTTGGCAGAGTGGCGACAAGGAAGTGGGGCAAGGATGATCTTGCAGGATGAAGACATCACCACCAAGATTGAAAATGACTGGAAACGACTGAACACGCTGGCCCACTACCAGGTGAGAGGAATGTGGAAAGGGGAGGAGCTAGCCAACTACAAGTCCCTTGCCCTGGAAATCATTGCCCTGGAATAACAGGGCTAGACAGCAAGCCCCTCAACAGCACTCCATGTTCCCTTAGTGCTCCAGAGGAAATTGATGTCTCCCAGCCAAGAAACCAGGGAACCCTGACCTCTTTGGAGATAACATGCTGACATGCACACTTTCTGCAGGGCACGGGCAGAGTCCCTAAGGAAGGCCCTCCTGAGAAGTTCCTCTGGGCATTTGAGACTGGGTCATTTTCCAGGGAAGCACGGGGATTCAGAATGCTAGGGAGGAGCTCTTGCCAGAAGTTACTCCAAGAGAAGCCACAAAATCGAACACTAGTCAGTATCCAGAACTGTGTCTTGTTTTGCTCCCAGGAAAGCTGACAGCCTCCAAAGTCCCCTAGTTCTCCAGCAAGGCACCAATTGCCCCTTAGTGCCAAGTTCATCCTGATTTGTCCTTATTTCCTGGAGTGGCAGAGCTGCTGTGCCCAGGCCCTGAGAAGCTTTTTTCCTGTAGGTGCCAGATGGTTCCGTGGTGGCATTAGTGTCCAAGCAGGTGACAGCCTATAATGCAGTGAACAACTCCACCGTCTCCAGGACCTCAGCGAGTAAATATGGTAAGATCCTACCGAGTGTCCTGGGGAGGCCCAGGTGTCCTGAGCAGCTGTTGTCATGACAGCAGCATAGCCAGAAGGCAGGAGACTCTTGGAGAGGGGAGATGGGGCATCAGACAGGCTGACCATCAGGGAAGAGAGCCAGGTGGGGGAAGAGGCCCCTGGTTTCAGTCCATCACTCTGATGCATAAGCGAGACCTTCATTCATGAGCAAAAGAGTAAAGCCAACTTTCATGGATGTCTTCCAGGCTGTGAGATGCTATTCCTTGTGTGATAGCTATTATCTCACATCATGTTCATAACAATCTAGTGAATTAAATAATTATTATTTCCCCCTATTATGCAGATTAGTACATTATAACTCAGGTGCACAGAGGCTAAATGATTTGTAAGAGCCACTGTTATTTTGCAGTGGAGTGCAGGTACAGACCAGGTGCAAAGCTCTGCAGTGGTGGGGAGAGGGTGCTGGAGGTGGGATAGAAGCCAGAAGGAGCCCTGTTCTGCCCTATCTGTGTGCTTTGGGGCTAGTCATCTGACCACTATGAGCCTTGGTTATTTATTTATTTACCAGAAGAAGAGATTGAAAAATCTACTGACTGAACAGGGTCATTCTAGATAATATATAGATGAATAGAGAATAGTTCCTGCATACAGTAGGACTGCCCTTTCATTTTCCCGCTCAGTACTCATTTTGCAACACTTCACAAATACTGGTAGGAGTTTCAGCAAATAAACAGGAATAATTTGGCACAGGCCAGAGGGGAGGACAGACGAAGGTGAGCAGGTTACCAGGCGATTACTCATCCGATCAGCGGTTATTAAGGGAGACAGGCTACCTGCTCTTAAGCGTGTACTTAATTGGCTGCACAGAACTCATCCTGAGACATGACTTGAGAACTCTAACAAGGAAAAGCATTAAAAAAGTACAGGCTTATATTTTTTACAAATTGAATAATTAAGGGTTGACACGATGCAGAGTACAGGAAGGAGGGGGAGATCTGAGTGGGTAGAATTAGCCACAGATAGTTTCCTGGAGGTGGTGAGAAAGGCATCCCAATTTCAGGGAATGCACCAAACCAAGGCGAGGTGACAGCACCGGCCAATGGCAGGAATGATCAGACAGTCATTGGCTTCCACGATGCATGGTAAGGTGATGGGCTAAGGCCTTGTGGCCTCACATACATTGGGGGGTGATGCTTGCCTCGGCAGAAAACATGATCCGGTACACGGGCAGCCCTGACAGCCTCCGCTCACGGACACCTATGATCACTCCTGACCTGGAGAGTGGAGTCAAGATGTGGCATCTAGTGAAGAACCATGAGCACGGAGACCAGAAGGAGGGGGACCGGGGGAGCAAGATGGTGTCCGAAATCTACCTGACCCGACTCCTGGCCACTAAGGTATCAGACTTGAGAACTGGGTGCAGGGAGCCTGGAGGCTATGGAGAGGGACTTCGTCAGCCCACAGAAATGCCAGAGTAGCCAGTACCCAGCATTCGTGCTGGTGCCGGCTCTATTATCCACCCCAGGAGGCATTGCTGATCAGCCCCTGTACCGAACCTCAGAATCCTTCTCAATCCAGCGCTCCAGGCAAACCCCACCAATACATCGGTGTTGGCATGCAATCTGAAGATTTGTTTCTATCCCTTCTCCATGCCCTTCTGAAATGCTGAGACTCTGACTGCCTCTTTTCACATTCTTCTGCCATGCCTTATAAAAGAATGGTTTCTTCTCTGGGGTATCCTCTACAATCTCAAGTGGGGGAAGTCAGGGCTCCATCAGTGACTTCTCAGGCACCATTTCTTTTTTTCTTTTTTTTTTTTTCTTTTCTTTTTTTTTTTTGTTTTTGAGACAGAGTCTTGTTCTGTCACCCAGGCCGGAGTGCAGTGGTGCAATCTCTGCTCACTGCAACCTCCTCCTCCCAGGTTCAAGCAATCCTCCTGCCTCAACCTCCCAAGTAGCTGAAACTACAGGGATGCCCCACCATGCCTGGCTGAAATTTTTTTTTTTTTTTTTTTTTTTGTATTTTTAGTAGAGGTGGGGTTTCACCATGTTGGCCAGGCTGGTCTTAAACTCCTGGCCTCAAATGATCCGCCTGCCTCTGCCTCTGCCTCCCAAAACCTGGGATTACAAGTGTGAGCCACTGTGCCTGACCCCAGGCACCATTTGTAATCCTGGTTCTGGGGACATTGCTTACCTGCAGTGCTAGTCTTTCACTCCTGAGACTGGGCTCAGCTCTGCTCTCTGCAGAGCCAAGTGAGTCACTGTTCATTAGCCAGTGTGAGTAATGCCCAAACAAAACCAGCAGATTGTGTTTGTCTGTTCTAACCAAGTGAGTGTTCATTAGCATGTGTGAAAAGTGCTAAAATAACACTGCCAGAGGGTGTCAACCAAACCGTGTTGTTGGCAGAGGAAGCCTTACGTAGGTCTAGTCATCAGTGTTATATCTCTTTTCCATGTGCAGGGGAAATTTAAAGCTGTTAGAGACAAATGAAATGGGAAAGATGATTTAATGCATGGACATACCCAGTTTCACCCAAGCGAAGTGGACTGTATACCATCCTCCCCTGCCTAGGTCTGTGAGGCAGGTTTTAAAAGCCATCCTCAAAACTACGTGAGTTGAGCTGTGTCTGAACGTATCCCACCTCTCCAGGGCACACTGCAGAAGTTTGTGGATGACCTCTTTGAGACCATCTTCAGCACGGCACACCGTGGCTCTGCCCTGCCCCTGGCCATCAAGTACATGTTTGACTTCCTGGATGAGCAGGCTGATAAGCATGGCATTCATGACCCACATGTCCGCCATACTTGGAAGAGCAATTGGTGAGTGAAGGGAGCGCAGGGGGCACATCAGGAGCCCTGAGCCCACCCAGCCTCGAGTCAATGGTGGTGGGACTCTGGGCCTCCAGGAGAAGGGCTGGCCAGAGTCTGTTTTCATCAGCAGGGATTCTGAGCAGGCATATTCTCTGGTCCTCCCCATCCACTCTTCCTAGATTTTTGTGCTCGTTCCCTCTTTCACTTCCCTCTAGTAAAATCTGTCTGTGCATCTTTCTTTCCTATCACTTAGTCAGTTAACAAACATTTATTGAACCAGCTGAAGAAGCAAGAAATAATATGTCAAATGTCACGGCCAGGACACTCTCCCATCCAAGTACCTCCTGGGTGCCTGTGATTATGCTAGACACTGAGGATCGTGAGCTAATCAGACATGGCCCCAGCCCTCAATGAACCAACACATGAGGGTGAGAGGC
The DNA here is from genome assembly GCF_007565055.1 of Rhinopithecus roxellana. Lineage (NCBI taxonomy): Eukaryota > Metazoa > Chordata > Mammalia > Primates > Cercopithecidae > Rhinopithecus > Rhinopithecus roxellana. The sequence goes on from NC_044554.1 coordinate 61,134,560, forward strand.
AAGGAAGTCTGCTGGTGTGGGACAAATGCTATGGAAGATGGAGGATGTGTCGTGTGCAACCGGATCTTAGAAGGGCAATGTCTAACAGTGACTGGCAAGCAGTTTTGAAACACACCTCGGAACCAATCAGGTGAACAAAGGGCATTCCTATTCTGTTCAAGCAGTTGCTCTCTTCCCATAACCTCCTTTTCCAAGCTCTGTGTGGTGAAGAGACCTGCCCTTAACCACTATGTCTTCCTTTGAGACAACAGGATTCTCCAAGTACTAACTGACACTCTAGGTGTTCTCCTCTATGATCCCCTCTGTCCTTTTAGCATGGAGCATCCTTCCTTTCACTTGTGAGTAATTTGTATTTGAGGTTGAAATTTCAAGATCTCACATCAGTATTCAGTACTTAGTGTGGAACCTTGTGTAAAGCTGGGTCTCAGTAATTATTGATGAGATGCAGAGCCAAGGTTGTCTCTGGTTGAGAGCTCTACCTGAGGCAAAGCTGGCTTATCCTTTGTCCCATCAGTTCCAGAACTGCCTCCCTGTAGCTTCTCCATGGTGCCTGTCCCAGGCTCTTCTTCCCCAGATCATTCTTCTGAGGCAGTGTGGGCCTGTTGCCCAGCACCGACAACTGCTAGGATGGGCAAGGCATTAGGGCTCAGCCAAGCACCCTGGCACCTAGCCCCAGGCCCCAAAGCAATGCACAGATGAAGGCAGAAGTCAAGCTTTGGTACCAAAACTGTGTTAAATGTGGTATGCTCTGGCTCCTTATCCTCTTCACCGGGAGAAGAGACTATCCCTGCTGAATATGAAAAACCAGGCAGGAACCAAGGTTGAGCCCACAGGACCGAAGCCTGGGGTTTGCTCCCACATTAACTCCTGGTGAGAGAAGACCTTCATCCCGGGGTTCTTCCAAGCTTTCTGAAATAAGACTCAAAAATCTAGATTGCTCACTCAGTGTAGCAAAACTGGGTGATGCGATTTCCTCCTTTGAAAGCTGTGCTGGGTCTAATATCTCCCAGGACCTGCCTGTAGGTAAGATGCATTTGACTCTCCTAGACTTCTAGACTTCTTGGCATGACTATTGGGAGCTGTTCGGTGGGGCATGTCCCCAGCCTACTAATCTGCTTCTGTCAGTGAGTCTTCCTACTTACTGCCTCCATTGAATGTTAGCAGCCTTCAGGAGATGGAAAAAAAAGGCTCTGCCCAGAACTTCTCTTGATCCTAGCTGGAGAAAGTTGGGTCTTTCTAAACATTTCTACCTGCTTTTAGTAGCACATTGCAGGAATATCACCTACAATGGTATCCATACCGTTTATTTTCACCCCGTCCCTCCTGCTGGGTTGAGGACACCTCCACGGGTGCCATAATGTCCTTGGAGTAGAGCCACATCCTTCTTGGATCCCAGCTCTTCCAAGTACTCAGGTCTGAGCAAAGGAAACCCCAGGAAGTAGACAGTCCTGCTAGGCTCAAGTTCTCCCATCAAAGGACACTTTCCCCCAACCCAGACTTGATCTGTTGCTATGCTGAGCAAGACACAGTAAGTCTGGGAATTTTAAGATCTGCATATTGACTTGGAGTTAATTGTCTCTGATTGAAAAGTGATTATTTTTTTATTCCTGGCCCAAGGTGTAACCCACCCTCTCCCACCCTCTTCTTCCACAGTTCCCTACCTCTTCTCTTTTAAATAAACCTCCTGCTCATTTAGCCTGAGTGGCTGCAATCAACCAGAGATTAGTGCCACCACTAATGTTAATAATATGCTAATATTTCATTAGGCGGGAGCCTCGGGTGGGTGCTGTGGCTTCCCTGTTAGCTGTACCTGTCAGCAAAACTGGCTTGAGGACCAGAGAGCATAGGGGAGGAAAAACCAGCAGAGCAGATGTGAACTCCCAGAGTCCCTATTCCTGGGTGCAACTTCCGGAACAACAGGAAGATGTGAACAGAGACTTCGTTAGCTGAGAAGTCATGAGTCCTCCATTCAGGGCTCTGACCCCAGCTGTCAGGAAGCCTGGGCAGCTGGAGTGACCCCTGCTTTCACCTGGGTGTTATGGCTCTCTGAGTTTTTCTGGACACCATCCCATTATTTCCTATTAGAGATTTCCAGGGATGGAGCAAACACCGTCAAACATTGTCAGACCTCAATGCTGCCTGCCTGAGTCCCGCCCTGCACACTTTGTAGGAACTTAAAAGATCCTTTTCGACTGATTGGCAGTCTTGAGCATTAGGTTTTCCTGTATTAATAGCATTTGTTATTTGTACCTGCTGGCTGCTGGGAGATAGAACAAGTATAGAAATATTGTACTGGTTCTGTTGAAATGATGTAATTCAAAGAGTTTAAGTTCTAAGAAGCAAGCCAAGCACATAATGAACATTCTAACTGTTACCATCAGTGAGAACAACCACCAAAACAACAATAAAACATCAGGGGAAATGGCAAGAGGCAGGGGTGGGAGCAGAGGGAAGGAAGTAAGCAATCCCTTGCATGGTGCCTAGTCCTCTTTCCCACCTGCATCCCAGCAGGCTGGTTGGAAGCCGTAGGATTAGAGCCCACAGGGATGCCTACAGCCAAAAGGGGCAGAAGGCAGTGTCTCCCAGTGTCCCAGGATTGGGACACTTTAAGCAACAGGTTAACAGTAGCAGACTGCAGGGCACACTTTTCCCTCTTTGTCTTTGTTGATGCAGATTTCCTGTGTGCAACCCATCCTCCACCCCATTCCTCTAGGCCTCACCCTGCTAAGAAACACACAGGCCTGGCATGGTGGCTCATGCCTTGTAATCCCAACACTTTGGGATGCCGAGGTGGGCAGATCAACTGAGATCAGGAGTTCAAGATCAGCCTGGCCAACATGATGAAACCCCATCATACTAAAAATATAAAAATTAGCCGAGTGTGGTGATGGGTGATTGTAATCCCAGCTACTCAGGAGGCTGCGGCAGAAGAATCACTTGAACCCGGGAGACTGAGGTTGCAGTGAGCTGAGATCGCCCTACTGCACTCCAGCCTGGGTGACTGAGCAAAACTCCATCAAAAGAAAGAAAGAGAGAGAGAGAAAGAGAGAGAGAGAGAAAGAAAGAAAGAGAAAGGGAAGGCAAGGCAAGGCAGAGCAGGGCAGGGCAAGAGAAGGGAAGAAAGGGAAGGAAAGAAAGAAAGACTTACACAAGTTTTAAAACTCCCACCATCAAGTGCCCCCTTTGTGAAGGCATTCTGGACACTGCCCTCTGGGTAGACTTGATGATTCCCTTGGTCCCATGTTGGACCCTACACATCTCTGGTCCTAGCACCAACAGTCTTCCGGCATGTAGTCGGTTTCATGTCTGCCTTTCCATGAACCCATCACAATGCAGGCTTCTTGAGAGCAGAGGATGTGTCTCATTCATCACTGTATCCCCAATTGCAAGCACAGTTCCTGGTGGCCAGGAGGTGCCAACCGGAAGAAGCAGGGAAGGGAAGGAGGGAATACGATGGGGCCCATGAGGTGGGTGAATGTGGGTTTTCAAGCATGCCAGCTTAGAAATGAAGAATCCAGTCAGCTACACAGTACTTCTCAGCCCCAGTAGGAGTAGGCTGAGAGGCCCAGGCAGGGAGGAAGGGTGTGACTTCTGCCAAGTCATACAGTAGATGGCAGAGCGTCAGATACGAAGCCTAGATTCCAAGCAATTCCTTAAAGTTTGCCAACTGGATACTCTTGTATCAGGCTTAGGAGCAGACAGACAGAGAGTTAGAAATTCCACTTTATAACACACATCAAAGCTGCCTTTTAGGCCAAAGGGAAGATGAAGAGCCCTGCCACCAAGGCTGGGTATCAAGTCCTCGCAAGTACCTACCAAGATTGTATCTCTGGATGAATTATTCAGCCTTGGCAGTTCTCAGTTTCCTGGAAGGTAAATTGGGGCCCTGCAGACCTGCCTTATCTCCCTTCCTGGGCACATCCCATCCTCAGCATAGAGAAGGCTCTTAAGTTCTATTAGTTCCCCAGGCTTCTCTCCTTCTCCAGAGACCCCTCCTACCCACGCCGCAGCCCCACTGCACCATCTCCCCTGACTGTCTGCCTCTTCCTTCCACGCAGCCTGCCCCTGCGGTTTTGGGTCAACATGATCAAGAACCCGCAGTTTGTGTTTGACATCCATAAAAACAGCATCACAGACGCCTGCCTCTCTGTGGTGGCTCAGACCTTCATGGACTCTTGCTCCACGTCAGAGCACCGGCTGGGCAAGGACTCGCCCTCCAACAAGCTGCTGTATGCCAAGGACATCCCCAGCTACAAGAACTGGGTGGAGAGGTGAGTGCTGGGCCATGGAGCCAAGTCAGGGCCCCTTGCTGGAGCCAGCAGCTTCCTCCACAAAAGGTCCCCTCCCGTCAAAAACCAGCTGCACTTCCAGATGAGTCATTCACAAAGCCTGATCCTGCCACTTCAACACCCACACCCCCACGTCCCAGTGCTCCTGTCCCCTGAAACCAGAATAGGAAAACGTGGCCAGAGGTTGCTATGGTAGCTCTGCTTCCCTGGATAACAGGCCCTGGAGCCTAGTGGCTGAAATGTCTTCTAGGCCCAGAGAGGGGATGTGGCTCCTAGCTCTAATCTTCACCTCCCACCCCCCAAAAAATAAATAAAAACTGTCATCATAAGACTTCAAGGGGCCAGACTACATCATTGCTGCAGAAAAGGTTGGAGGCCTCTACCCATCTGCTCCCGTCTGGCTGGCAGTTCCCAGCATTCGGTGGGGATGTTTTTGTCACTGTCTGAACAGCTTCTCACTCTCCCAGCCCCTTGCCTCTCACGTGAGCTCTTAATGCCCTGGGTCTTGCAGTGTTGTGATCAAATCCCAGTGTCCTGCAGAGCTCTCGTGACTGAAGGTCCCCCTGTGAGCTGCAGGGCTGGGCTCTTCCTAGGGCGGCGCTGATTCATGGTGAAGAAGGTTAATGGTTTGTCTGAGCCGCATCAGCTCCATATGCCAAGCACCTGAACTAAGCAACCAGCTGAAGCTTTATTTATTCATCACAGCAGCCCTGTACTAGGGAGAGGACAGGAATGGTAAGCTCCTTTTATGCCATGAAGGTGAAGAAATATACATGCAGAATGGCTAAGTAATCTGCCCAAGGTGATTTAAGGGACTAAGATGAAACTAGATCCCAAACCTCTTAGCTGACTCCCAAATAACCTTCCTACCTCTTTGCATTACCTTCAGACAGGACCTCTGCCAACCCGTATGGTGCCTCTGTATGGTTTAAGAAAGATGCCCCTTCCTACAGAATGAGGTAACCCCACACCGAGTGTGTGGTTTGCTGAGTGATGGGCTTTGTCAGCCCTAGCTCGTCCTCTTGTCCAAGTACCTTTGTGCAGTGAGTAACCTGCACAACTCTACATGGCAGTCCTGCATTTAGACTTTCTCTTTATTCCAAGTAGCTTAAATATAAGAAACCTAGAGGGAAGCTCAGATTTGGTGCCTTTTTGAAGAGTAAAAGAGTTCAGAAGGTGTGCTTGACTTGGTGACAAAATGAACTTTATCATTTTGCCTATGATAGAGACAGCCTCTGTCTTTATACTTGAAAATTGCCTTCCCTTATAAAAAGGAAATAACTAAGAGGGAGTAGAGTCCTGGCCACTTCAGTGCATTAGTGTCACTGAAAGGGTTTGATTTTGTTTTTCCCTGTCCCCTCTGCTCTGTGATACCCTCTCCTCCTTTCCTATTGATGCAGGTGGTGGACATGCCACCTCGGCTGTCCAAAAGGAAACTAACTCTTTTGTCCTAGTGTCTGATTATTTCTGAGTCATCTAGATGTGTTCTTACCTCCTGCTACGTAGACAGTGGCTCACTCTTCCAACAATAGAGCTCTCAGGACTGGGCCCCCCAGCCCCTCCCGTGTGGGCAGCCAATTCTTTAGCAGGGAGAGGGGAAAGAGGCAGCAGCTGGGCTGTTGGTCATCCCTGTGCCACAGTGTCATTGTGATAGCGCCCCAGGCAGGGAGAGGGGGGAACCAGGGTTGTGAAGGGCTGGGAACATTTGTGAAGTGTCTGCATAAAGGACACTTCCCAGAAACAGGCTGCATAGTCAGAGCTGAGGCTCATGCATGCATGGGCTGAGCAAGTGGTCTCCTTTCTGCTTGGTGCTCAATGAGATTTGTGCCATGCAGCTGCTGCGGGTAGCAAGTAAACTCAGTCCATTGGGTTATTTTTAGGAGTGATTTGATGGTTTCCATTTCTTATCCCGCTTGTTTCTTAGCAACCACTGACACTCTCAAGAAAGTCATTCACTCACTTGAGGCCCCAAATCTTTTCTCCTTTCCAGGACCAGGGTACAAAGACAGACAGATCAAGAAAACAGCACGGACAGGGCTGAAGTCAAGCCCAGAGTGCTGCTTCACTTGGTGATGGAGGGACAAGTCCACTCCCATTCCCAGAGGAGTTATCCTCTGAGCTTGTCTGGCTCCCTTGAGGGAAAAGTAAAGTCTGGCAGGGCAGACCTCACCTGGTACCACAGCACACCTGATCTCCCACCTCCCCATTCCAAGGACATTGAGAGCCTGCAGTTGAGGATGATGGTAGAGTGACCTGGCCACGGCTTGTTCACTTCTGAATCTGCTCGCCTGCTGTTGGTCAAATGGAGACAGTCGTCCCAGGACTTAGAGGCTCACTGCTGTGGAGCGTGCCCTGCACATATTTGGGGAAGGTGTTCTGTACCATCACAACTAAAAAATAGGGCTTACCCTGCCTGGTCCTCTTCAGAGCAGGTGAAAAAGGGAAGCATATAAATTCAGTAAGCCTCAATAACTCTTGGTTGAACAGCATAGATGATTCTGCCAGTATGTTGAGTCTTCTAGAAATTCTTTATCTAGCCTCTCACTCATCTTTTCATCTATCCTCCCACCCATCCCCCACTCATCCTTCCATCTAGTCTCCCACAAGTCTTCCCACCCATCCTCTCACCATCCTCCCACCATGCTCCCATCTGCCCTCCCTTCTCTCCTCTCACTCATTCTCTTACCCATCCTCTAACCCATCCTCCTGTCTGTCCTCCCATCCATCCTCCTACCTGCCCTCCCTTCTCTCCTGTCACTCATTCTCTTACCCATCCTCTGACCCATCCTCCTGTCTGTCCTCCCATCCATCCTCCCACCTGCTCTCGCTCCTGTCCTGCCATCTATTTTTCCATCTCTTCTCCCATCTCTCCTCCCACCCGTCCTTCTACCTGTGTCTTCCCTCCCACCATCTCCCCACCCATCCTCCCCTCCCATTCCTGCCTCCAAGTATCTTGTAATAATGGTGGTTTGTAGACCCACTGTGGATTCCCAGTATTCACTCCCCTCATATAAGAATTTGAACTTTTGCTTGTGGCCAAATCTGGAAAAAGGGAGAAGAGTCTGTTGGTTTCCAATTAGCAGTTAACTGCTACCCTCATCTTACAGATGAAACCCAACAGTGTCATCACTATGAAGTGGTGTGTTGTGATCAGTTGTAGTTTTTGTGTCATTACCAGTAGCAATACGTTGCACACTTTAGTAGTGATTTCTTCCAATTTTAACTTGGAAGAGTTGAAAGGTCATTCTTGCAGCAACATTGGCCTCACTCACTTGCCATCAGTCAGCTTTTAAGAAGTAAGTATAATGGAGTCGCAGCAGGCCACTGGGGTTTAGACTAGAATGTGCCACACATTTGAATGTCATCTATCATGTGTGTCACGGCACGAAAAAGGTTAAGAATTTTAAATATTTAAATATGCCTCCTATGGAAACCATCCAGTCAAATACATAAAATGGTGACAGCTCACCCTGGGAGCAGTACTAGAGGTGAGATATAGACATTTCATTAACATATTCATTAATTCATGGGTCAAACATTAATGGTATCCATCACGAGTGAGTTGGGTACTTGAAATGCATTGAACTTGACCCTTTCTTTGCAGCTCCTGTGGTCAGGGAGACCACACAGACAAATGCTCAGCAGACCCCACGAGCATCATAGTGGGGAACTCAGGGTGTGGGGCCTCTTTCTGCTGGGCCCAGAGAGACCCTCCCGTGATTCACAGAGGAAAAGACTTTTGTGCAGGTTCTTGAAAGGTACATATGGGGGATATCAGAGCATCAGTCTGGGAATATCTTTCACTCCTGCATCTTCATCCTCGAGGTGTGTGGAGGGATGCCAACACTGTGTTCTTTCCAAAGAGTTTAGGGCACTGGAGACCATCTTCCCAATCACTACAGAGCTATCCTAAAGGCAGGTATTTGATACTCACGGTCACTCTCTGGGCCCAGGATTTCTGCTGGCATCCCACTACCCCATAGAAATCCACAGACTAGGACCCTGCAGACTGGCCAACAGTGGAGGATGCAGCTCTGTGGGGTGTTGATCTTTATGGCCTCCCCCAGAGGCTTGATGTCGGGACCTCAGGGGTGCTGGCCTCCTCCGTGCTGTGAGCAGGTCTGCAAAGAGAACCAGGGAAGGCCAGTGGTGGGACCAGCTCCTTCTTAGCAGGTCAGGCTTGGGGCAGCTCGGAGGGGTCCTGAAGGACTTCCTGGAGATGGGCTCACTTGCAGGCAGAACGCCCACAGGATCGAGTTCAAGCACAGGGTCCCAGGCTCCCTTTTCCCTTCCTCAATGCACAGCCAGCAGATGAGAATGCTTGCTTAAAGTTCCATAACAGGGCTTAATTATGTTCTTCCCAATCAATAAGGCTTCCCAGTAGAGGAGCCCAGCACAGGGGCCAGCACAACAGGAGCGAGAAGGAAGCAAGGTTCACCCGGCAGAGGTAGTACCACATGAGTCGGCATCAGGCACAAGGTGCTTGCTAGGGAGTGGGAGTGGGGGAGCAGGAGGGGTCAAGACAGCATTGGCAAAGCCCTGCAGAGAAGAGGGGACCATTTATCAGCAGGCAGACTTGGGATCAAAAACAGGGTAGACTGTCAGCAAGACTTAAGCCCCACACCCACAGACGTTGGGCTGTCAGTGGCCACTCAGCTCAGCTGATTTAGAACTTGCTGAAGATGAGGTCATGCAGTTGGCCCACCTGTCACTAGTGTGTGACCACAGACATGCCCTGGTTTGATCCAGCCTCCCCAGTGCAAAGGCAACAGGAAAGAGACAGGAGCTGCCCAGCAAGGACCTGACCTCGCAGAGAGGATGACATATTCAGGAGAGGCACGTCACCCAGTAACTCCAGATGAGATGGTCAGGGCCCCAGCCCTGTCCTATCCTACTCTCAACTCCCTGCCCTCCACCCCAGCAGCTCTCTCTGTCTTTCTCACACACACATATATACTTCCAGATATTCTCTTTGGGGAAATGGATAGGGCTTTTAGTGTGCTGCCATGAGGCAAGCCACTGTGAAGGCACAGAGTGCTGGGCTTCTGTTGTTTCCCCCAGCAATGGTCCCTTCACTGCAGACACGGTGGCCCCTAACCTAGGATTCCTTACACCTCAGGGACTATAAAGGCAGCAAGAAGGTCCCTGGCACTGTTTGCAAAAAGCTTGACAGAGCCACCTGCCTACTGTGATAAGCTCCACAGCTGGTGAGAGAAATAACAGGAGTCTTTGCTTTTGGTGATGGTTATGTCCTTTCCACGGGAACCTGGGTTTTTCACCTGGTCAGAGGCTCTGATTGTGTACAGGTGACAGGGTATACCTGTCTGGTGGAAGCTTGGAACTCAGCTGAGTTACCAGAGTTGCATGGCTGGCTGCTGGCCATGGTACCAAAAGTGAGTGAGGTTATTTGTTCATGCTTTTTACCAATACAGCCTGTGAAGGTAGCCCTTTACTTGACAAACTAGACATGGGATCCCTAAGGGGACAGTGACACAAATCTCCTTGGGAATGGCGAGATTGGGAGCTACTACTGAAATCTCTAGTCTCCCACTATAAAATGGAACATTGGCATTTATTGCATTCCAGAAATGGTGACAGTGAATCGAGTCTCGCTGTAATTGCATACCTGGAATGTCATTAAATTACTCAGAGCCCTGTGTCCTAAGGTACCTGAGGATGTGTTTTGGGGCGGGTGATAGGCCTTGAAGAGAACAGGCTCTTCTGGGGATGGAGCCAAGAAAGCAAAATGAAACAGGAAGGGGTACTGGGCCCTGGGGAAGGTGGAAGAGGGGCGGGGAATGGAAGAAGATGTGAAGGATGGAAATCCAAATGAGACGGGGGCAGGGCAGCCTGTCTGAGTAGCCAGGCTGCTCTGAGAAAGGCCATGTTATCACCCTTGGCCTTGTTGCCTGTCTCAGGCTCCTGCCCAGCCGAAATGCTGCCAGTTCAACAAAGCAGTTGACAAAATGTCTGGTATGTGGCCAGGGGAGTCCCTTCTGACCAGCCCCTTCCCTTGCCAGGGAGCACAGCTGTCATCTCCTTCCCTCTGCCTCCCCATCTTTCAGACAGAACAACAGATCTGCAATCCCAGTACCACTCAGAGCAGGGAAGCCCTTCCAGCCCTCACTAGCCCAGGGATGCTGTGGGGCAAATTGAGCTGTCATTCCATTGCAGGCCCTTGAGCTGATGACTGGGACAGTACAGGAAAACCATCTCTGCTAGTCTTCACCCACCTCATGGGCACTGATGGGAACAGTTGGAGGTCAGGGAAATAGCACAAGACTGAAGGGGTCCGGGTTGGAGAAGTGAAGGATAGGGCTGGGGTACAGAGGGAGACTATCCCAGAGCCTCTGACCAAGATTCGAGTTCTGAGAACTCCCAGGGTCTGTCACTGTCACCAATGCTTGTGCAACCCTGAGAGTGAGTGTCTTTCCTTAAACTTGGTGTCTAGGTGCCTTTCTTGATGCACCCTAATCCCTGCCCTGGAGACTGTCCTCCCCCATCCCCTCTGATACTAGGTTTCAGGTTTACTTTCTCCAGCATGGCAGCCATAGGGACTTGGCATGGGCTGGATTGGGCTAGGCTGAGCCGGGCCACCACAAGGCTTTGAAGTTTATGATGCCCCCCTATCATTGTAGTTACCTCTTCTCTTTTATGCAGTCCACAAGCCCAAAAGTGCATAGGAGAGGGTGAGAAGTGGCTGTCTTTGGGGGCACTGAGGCCTTTCAGTTCCTCATTAAGAAACTGCACAACTCCCCTCTGGCGGGGGAGTTGGGGTTTGGTGCATAAAATGTCAAATTGCAGAAATTAAAAATGTAAATGCTGGCATCTAATTAACCAGTTGACAGCAGTGCACAGCTGCAAGTGACAGTGACTGATTGCCTTCTGCCAGTCTCTCCCCTAGCAGCCTCAGCGCTGCCTCCTCCCATTGAGCCCCCAGAGAGCGGAGGACATCAGAGAAGAGCAACTGCTCGGAAGAGCCTTTGGGCCCTGCTGGAGGAGATCCCTTGCATCTGTGGAAGGGGCATTAGAGAAACTCAAGACAGTCTAGACCTCTCTGTGTGGTAGCTGAGAGCAAAGAGCATGCCCGAGGTTGGGCCCCTCTGGCTCTTGGTTCCTCTCCTGTCTGCCCTTAGACAATGTCTTGGCCACTCCCCAAATCCCTTCCCTCTATGACTACTGCATCCAGAGCTGTAGAGGGCTCTTCCTGGTTTGGACCCAGCAACCCAGATGAGAGAGAGACCACAGTGGTCCCCAGGTGGTCACAGTGCAGGTACCCACTACCTGGAGTGCACGCTGAGCTCATGGCCCCAGACACAGTGCTGGGAGCATCCATCTCTCCTGTACTCCAAATGCACGACTCCAGCTTCTCCCTACTTCCATCCCTCCACAGGTATTACTCTGACATAGGGAAGATGCCAGCCATCAGCGACCAAGACATGAACGCATACCTGGCTGAGCAGTCCCGGATGCACATGAATGAGTTCAACACCATGAGTGCACTCTCAGAGATCTTCTCCTATGTGGGCAAATACAGCGAAGAGGTAAGCTTTGCCCTGCTCCAGGCCCATTGGGATGGAAGGGGGCAGAGAATGAAGACAACCCTGCATGCCTCCACGTAAGAGAACATCACCACAGACACCTCCACCTCTGCTGGGGAACCACCACTGAGGACTTGGGGCTGTTTTCCAAAGGCTGGAATGCTAGAAACTCTCCATCCCATAAATTCTGCATTCATCCCTGTGCTTCTTAGATATATAAATAAGTACCTATTTCTTTTATATTGTCTTTTTTAATTCTTATTTTCTCTCCAGTATTTCTTCTTTTTTATGTTTTCCACATCCCTCTGTGATCTAACTCTCTTTAAACAGGCACCTCCCTACTCCTATGGGCAGGCTATATGGAATGGCATGGTATGGTATGATATGGTATAGACTCGAATAGAAACAGAATAGACTAGAAATGAAACAGAAGTGAGTCAAAACAGAATGGAATGGAATGGAATGGAATAGAATAGAATAGGATGGAATAGAATGGAATGGAATGGAATAGAATAGAATAGAATAGAACAGAACAGAACAGAACAGAACAGAACAGAACAGAACAGAACAGAACAGAACAGGAAAAATATAATGTGTTTTTCATTGTTGTGTTCCCTCACTGGAAAATCCCACCTAGGGTCATTGCCACTATAGACAAGGCCTTCTTTCTGGCCAGTGCCATGGTGCTATGGGAGTTTTCTTGGCTATGCATGGGGCCAGGAGCAGCTTGGAGAGAGAGGCCCCTCAGACATCTTCTGATCAGCCCAGGAAGCCCAGGAAGGGAGCAGCCCAGGAAGACACAGGCATGTTCAGGGGCATACACAGCACTGCTGGGTAAGAGGAGGCCTGTCTTCCTGGGCTTCTAGTCAGCTCTCTTGCCCTGGGCCTGGCCATCCTTGGAATCCAAATTCCCTGCATCTGAGCAGCAGCATAGCCACCTTCTCTGAGTAGAGGGTAGTAAGAGAAGCTGAAGCTCGTGCCCCGAGTTCTCTATCTCCTCCCATCCTCATTACTTAAGGAGAGTCCAGGAACCCCTGGTTAAAGAAGCTGACCCAGCAGGCCCAGGGCCTGGAGGCCTGCAGGCCATGAACAGCCTAATTCCGTGGCCCTTAAGTCATGGGAAAGCCAGTGCTGACTCCGTTAGGGCAGGGACCCTGATGGTAGTCTGCAGCTGAGTACTGGACTGGGACAGAGTTTTCCCCTGTCTGTGGCAATGCAACGTAATAAGGATGCTGTAGTGTGCACCAGTGTAAGCTTCCAACCATCTCATCTCAGAAAGGATTCTGTTAGTCTGCAAGGACAACGGTCTACCTTGGTGTTTAAATAACCCATCTTTTATGAAATGATGGTGTGTACAAATGACAGTTTTTGGCCAGCTCTATCTTGCCTCCCCATTTAAAGAAACATTAACTGGGTCATGAAATCCAAAGCCCTGGGTGCCTCCCTTGAGCCTTCAGCCTCCTCCTCATCCCCTTACCCTCCCTTCTTATCCCTGCCCCCTCAAACAGCAACATCAGTAGGTTCCACCCAATTGTCTAGTGCCTCTGGCAGGGCCGGCCTTGTGTTGAGGGTGCTCACAGATATTATCTGACATCCTGTCCCCTGGAGGTGGATTAGTCATTCCTACATTAACAGTTGAGGACGTTGAGTGTTCAGACAGGTTACCTGTTTGGCCTCAGATCACCCAGCTAGCAACTGGAAAAGCCTTTACTCAATCCCTCATCTCCTGAGTCTGAGTAAAATTCTAACACATTTTTCATTATGGGCCACAATTATTGGCTGTCATTGTCCTCTGCTAACTGCCTGCCCTCAGAAAAGGCTTTGGTAGACATTATCCATTAGGTGTTAATGACCAGGAAAGCTTGTAGTCTTAATCGTCTAGTGATATTTGTTTTTTAACAGGCAAAGTGAAAACAAATGACTTTCTAAATGTAGAATCTGGGGCCCCAGGGAGCTGATGGGGAGGATTTTTATGTCTGTGGGAGGAAGGGTGGGATGTCTTAACATCCATGAAATCACATTCCGGCTCCATGCTGAGCACTACACATTTCCATGGGATATGGAACTAGCTGCTGTCTAACCTGCAGGTAACTGCAGCAACTCGGCACAGGCGTCTTCAGCAGAGTTTCTGCCCTCTGTCTACCATCTTTTGTAGCCAGTAGAATGCACAGTCATTCAGACATGACGATGTGTGCTGGCATCCTGTGCGCACTGCCATGCTGATGCCCGCATACTGTGCCTGCCACACCTTCCCACCCGTGCTGCCCAGGCCTCCTCCTACCCAGCAGTGTCCAGTGTGCCCCTGCACATGCCTGTGGCTTCCTGGGCTTCTGACCACATCCACACCATCTTTGTGCCTCCTAAGAACACAGACCTATACAGATGAACAAGTAACCTCCCCATTCTTGGCTCTTCCACAGATCCTTGGACCTCTGGACCACGATGACCAGTGTGGGAAGCAGAAACTGGCCTACAAACTAGAACAAGTCATAACCCTCATGAGCTTAGACAGCTGAGAACCGTCCTTCCAGGGCCGCCCTGGAGGGGGACACACCAAGCCGTGCCTCAGTCTAGATTATCATCTTTACCAAGTGCAAGTTCCGACTGGCATCAGCAGCATCCCCTGAGCAGCGCTGTTTCTTTCTCTCTCTTTCTCTCTGCCTCTTTGTTTCTCCCTCCTTCCTGGATCTCTTCTCTTCCAGTTGCTCTGCCAACACAATTGGACCAAGCCACTGACCCTCAGTCCAAGAATGACCAGGCCCATGGCAAGGGAACTGACCAGAAGATGTCAGAGGGGCCTCTCTCTCCCAGCTGCTCCTGACCCTGTGCATGTCAGCAGCAGGATGAGGAGCCAAGGACAGGGGACGTATCTGTGCTGCTACGTCGCCTTCCACTTTGGCAGCCGCCGCTTCGGTCTGAGCCTTGGCCTAGAGAAGAGGCAAGGAAGTAGTTCAGTGTTATCTTCACTGGGAAGACATCGCCTGGCTCTCCGTTCCCACAGTTCTATCTCCAGTGGTTCAGCCAGTGGTCTGATCGCTTTGCAGCTGTGAGAAGAAAAGCCACACCTCCTGCATGTGGCTGGAGCAGGACATGTGTGAGCAGCTGGGAGGTGCTTCTTGAGGCTCCCTCTCCCTCGCTGGGATGGCATCCAGAGGCTTCCTGTCCTCTTCCAGGTCTCTAGAGGGACCTGCCTGCCCTGCCTGCTCCCCCACCAGTAGAAAGCCAGGTAGGAGAAAGAATAGCAGTTACATTCCACCATGGAGATGCTCCTAACCTTTTCATCTGAATCCTAGCAGCAGAAATGTAACACAGTGGGGGAGAAAAGGAAAGAGAGTTGCGTCTACCCTGGAAGCAGAATTTGTTGTTTTCCATTTACCCCCAAATTCAAATGAGTCACGATCATAATCATAGGTCTAGTCCATTACCAGAGCCCTGAGTGCTGTCAAGAGAAAGCATCTATCTCCACCCTCCTTTGTCACCCTTCATCAAGGGTCAACATGAAATGCAGAGTGCATCTAGGAGATTCTACCTCCAGCCATCTCCATGGCTCCATCCCCACCATCCTTCCTGAGAACTCCATAGACAGCTGGGGCCAACAGCCTAGTCCCTGTTCCCTCTGCAGAATCTGGTGCCATTGCTATGCAGATGACTTTGTCACTGGGCTGTCCAGACCTCTTTGGGAATGATTGCATTAACATCTCAGCTGTCTCTTTCATCATTCTCCTTCTTCATCTCTTCAGCAGTCATCCTTGAAAGAAACAGACTTAAGCACAGCCTCACAGAGACCACCCAAAATGCCAGCCAACCTCAGCCTCCAGCTTGTCAGGTCTGGGAGGGACAAAGAATCGAGCTGATGGGCCTGGCTGGAATTGAGAAGAGGGACATACAAATGACCTCGGCCTTGACATCCATCTCCCCATCTGTTCTTACATCTACAGATGCACCATTTTAGCCAGGCAGGCAAATGTGTGCCTAGAAATGGATACTAGGTAAGCTAGAGAATATGGGGAGAAATGGTCTAATGGAGGGTTTTAGGAACCTTTCATCCGAAGGAGACCTTAGGTGCTGTCTGGTCCGGTCTCCCACCCTAAGCAGGAGTCTCTGTTGGCACCTCTGCTCTGGAGTTGTTCACCACTATGGGAGACAAGGAGAAACATCATCTTAGGTGAGGTTAAGGAGAAGGATTCACAGTCTTGCCTTCACTCCCCAAACATCAGACATCGTTCCTTGTCACCCACTCAAAATGAGCCCCACTTGGGGAAGAAACCACACCATCTCCAGCAAAGTCCATGGAGCATCCGGTACTTCTAAGAACACTTGCCCCTTTGGATATGAATATATGCACGTGTGTGAGCGCATGTGCATGCGTGTGTGTGTCTGCCCCAGGTGTAGGCAGAAAGCGCAAAAGGATTCCTTGTCCTTTGTAGAAGGATTTTTGGTGTTCTTCTTCTCTTTCCCCTTGCTCATCCATTCATCCTGCAGCTTCAGGACATTTCAACCCTTGCTTTCTATGCTGAGAACTGGTGGGTGGAAGGAGAGGTCACTTGTCCATAGGAAATCAGGGTGGTCACCTGCCGAGGCCTGGACCTTGGCACAGGACATCATGTGACATCGCAAAGGACAGATGGTGGAAAAGACATGAGCAACCTAACGAGAAGAGGAAAATGGGAAACAATGCATTGGAAGAAAAAAAATAACCAAAGGTTTTGGCAAGTGCGGTACCAGGTGGAAAATCTTGGATTTTTCTATCCTTGATCATTTTATTCCCTCCCAAGAAGTTATGGGACCTGGAAGGCCAGAAAGGGTACATGTGGAAGACGGTTTGAGGAGGTACCTCGGTCACTAAAATATTTTTGCACATATGAAGTGTTGGGGAGGAAAGAGACACGAACATATTTAACACAGATTTGCTGGATGGAAGCTGCGTGTGTGAACGTGTGTATGAGTGAGTGCTTTTTTTTTTTTTTTTTTTTGCACAGTTGAGAAAAAAATCGAACAAGCAGAAAAAAAAAGACTTATAACGGTTCTGCTGAAGCTTTTATTTTTTACCAGATGATTATTGTTACTTTCTTTCGCGGTACAGGACTTTATTTTTTTTCCATGTTTTTGTTGTTGTTATAAGAAAACCTTCAAACACCTCAGAGAAATAGAAAGGTTAGGAAGAAAGAGGACACAAGGACAGACAAGTTTTCTGGCTGTCCCCATTTCTCCTGGGGAGGGGTTTGGGACTGGTTTGACTTTAATTGGTGGGTGGGTTGTTTCAGTTGCTCTGTTTGCCGCAGTCCCCGTGGCCTGCTTGGGGACTGAGAAATCCGAGCCAGGTATCCAGAGCCACAGCCCATCTTGCTTATAAAAATTATGTTTTCTTTTGCTGTTTGTTTTCCATTTCTTCCATTTGGATTCT
This sequence comes from Rhinopithecus roxellana, assembly GCF_007565055.1. Classification (NCBI taxonomy): domain Eukaryota; kingdom Metazoa; phylum Chordata; class Mammalia; order Primates; family Cercopithecidae; genus Rhinopithecus; species Rhinopithecus roxellana. The sequence continues at coordinate 61,151,794 of NC_044554.1, forward strand.
TGTGCACATGTGATATGTTTAAAAGCAAAGACAGGCAACATTGTCAAAAAGCTGTTCTTGCCCCCCCGCCCATCCGCCACCCAAACCTATTTTCCAAACTCCCCCAGGGATCTTCCTCCCCACCATGGCAGAGCAAATATCCAGGGGCTGCCCAGGTGGCTTGCAGGCTCCCAGAGAAAGGAATTGGGCCAACTTGGTCCTGTGGGATGGAGGCCCCCTCATGGCCTCCCTCTAGGCAAAGTTAATTTGTTGAGTCTTGGGCAGAGAGAAGGCGAGAAAAGGCCATCTCCCTCACCTTTCCCTCCACCTCACCCCCTGTACCCTCCCAGGGAAAAAGGTACCAGACTGAGTCATCAAAATCATTGACAAAGTTTAGGTGGGGATTTTGCATGTTGGAGAGAGAAGGGCTTAAGGTAGCAGGGAAGGAGGGGACTTTGTGGGGTCCTAAATTTTAAGGAATAAGTAGAGGAAGACAAGAAAGAGAGCTGTAGGCTGGTCATTTCTCCCGGGCACGAGTCCCCCAGATATAGCTTTTGCCCATTCTTTGTCCTTCCCCATAAGGAGAGAGCCTGACAGTTCTTGGTAGCTGCAACTAATAGTGCCACTAAGTGAAGGCGGCCATTGTGCCAGTTACTTCCTCAGGAAAATATTTTCTTGCCTTCTTTCAATATGGTTTTAAATTTGGGGACAGAGGATAACCCAAGTGTCCCACAGGCCAAGGTACGTTCCAATGGCAGCATGACCCCTGCATCCAAAGTCAGCCCCTAGAGCCGCCCCCTTGTGCACCCACAGCCTGGTAAGTGAGCTTGGGTGCTTGCAAGGAGCTACGGGTGAAAGAGAAGTCATTTTAAATAAATCCCAAAGTTTGAGGCAGACTGTCTAGAACTGTTCCCAGGAAGAAGCAGGAGTTACCCACAGGAAAGGTCTCTGACCTGGTCCCCTCAGGCCCAGCTACCTGCGCCCACCAGGAGTGATGGTTGATGTACTGGCCCAGCATCTCCACCTCCCCCATGCAACCAGGTCCCCAGTACCCGTGTCTCCCGTTGCATGTCTGGCTTCTGCCTGTGTTCCTCCTGCCACGAGCATCCTCCATGTCCCTCCCCATTCCACCCTGTCTCTCCTGCACGCATAGCCTCTGTCCCAGGGCCATTTATCCACTTGAGTACAGGAGCTGCTCAGACCTCTCAGCCCAGCCCTCTGTGACTGTCCCAGCCCCGTCCCACCCCACCCAAAGCTGCCTTCCTGGCTGGTGGGGGGGCTCCCTCATCTGGTCAAGGCCCTATGGGTCCCCATCTGAGGATCCACAAGTTATGACTTCTCAAATGACCACCACTGCAAGAGGCATCCTCACCACTGTTTCCAGAGCCGTGAACGATGCTGTGATGAGCCCAGGTCTCAGCACCACCCTCTGTGACCTAAAAAGAAAAGCTCAATTTCCATCTGTCATCTTTCCCAGGACCAAGGGGACACAGTAATGTGAAGTCAAATACTTAACCAAGCATAGGGCCAGTATTATCAATCAAGGACAAACCTCCCACCTCACAGACAGCTGAGCAGTGAGGGAAAGACAGACACAGGTAGGAAGGTGCTCTGCAGGCACAAGGCCCAGAGATGCTCCTCTCCGGGAACTTCCCCTGCTCCTTCCAGGAACAGTGAACCCAGTGAGCAGCCCCAGCCAACTCTTCAAGGCCATCAAGGGGTCTTTCCGTGAATGACTCACCTCCAGGAGCTCAGCTGACCCCCAGAGAAGACCCACCCCAGGCAGCTCAGTGCCCTGGCTTCTCCCCATGCCCCAAATTCCCCTAGCCATCCCTCCTGGTCCTCGTCTACATCAAGGGTCTCTTCCCCTCTTCCTGCCAGCTCTCAGGACAGGTGACTGGGAGGCCTTGACCCCTCAGCCTCTTCCTTTAAAAAACAAAACAAAACTGTGGGCCATTTATTTAGGATTTTGGAGTTGTTTGGTTTTTGTTTGTATATTTTAAGAGTTTGAGAGTAAGAAGGGAGCCCTGCTATGGATGTTCAATCCAAATTACTTGGTTGGTGGGAGCCAAACCCATGACTTACAAGAGGATGAGGAGAACCTCAGAGGACAGGAGGAGCCTCCCGCATAAAAAAAAAAAAAATGGGTCAGGACATTCCCTGGATGAGGACAATGCTAGGGGTGGCATCTCACATGGCTGCTGCTATTCCTGGTGCTTCCCCACACTTTTGACAGATGGAGTCCTTCTCCTCCCTCCTCCTGCCACCTCACCCTACAGGCATTCTCTGTATAGGAAACATGAGCCTTGTTTTACAGAATAGGGGGCTGAGACACAGCCCCAGGTAACACTGACACAGCTCTCGAGAGAGGCTGGAACACTCTGCAAACCTCTCCTCATGGTGCTGAGGGTGGCATGCTCTCGACAGGAAACCTAAATGACCACTCCTCTCATTTGGAAGGTAATCTACTGCAGTAAAAGTTTCAGACATGCAAGAGAGAGGTTTTTTAATACTATAAATTTTTGCTCCCCCATAAAATTATTTTTTTATTAGAGGGAGTATCCAAGTTGTAAAAATATATAGAATTTTTTGGTTGTAAAAGAAATACATACTCATTAGGATCCCAATTAAATTCCTTGAGTAGACTGGTGACTACCAGAAAGCAAAGCAAAGTTAAACAAAATGAAACAAAATCCTTCATATACAAAAAGAACTTTCTGTTTGTATTGGCAGAGGTAGTGAGGTAGGATGAAAATCCTGGGTTGGGGGAACCTCACCCCCTTTGATGTCTATGCTTGGCTCTCTGGGCTGCCCCTGGTACTGCTGAATCCTATATATCTCTTATTAGCTTTCCTCAGACTTTAGGGAGGCTCTGTTAGGGATGGGTCATGGGAAGACCCAAGTTTTCCCTCCGCCAGGATTGCAAAAGTAAGTAGACTTGGTCTAGGCAGCTCATCTTCCACCAATTTCTTTATGTGGAATTAGAACTTCCTTTGTTAGTATCTTTGATCTTTTGACTCAAGCACATTTTGGAAGGGCTCCCTTACAAGAGTAGAATTTAAAACAGAGGATACAGTTAAAGAGCAACCCAAAGGGCACTTAAGAAACTGAGACCACTTCACCAAACAGGACTAAGGAATGCTTTCATGCACAGAGGTCAGTCGCAATCCAGGCACAGGATGAAGATGGGATACACCTGCTCATCTTCTCTCCTCCTTCCCTCTCCCTCCCCAATGTTCTTGTTAGCTTGTTGGCTTGCTAGACCTTCTGTTCTTTACAATGAAAAGCTAGCTTACCTCAAATAATCTTGTTTCCATTTGGAAACCAATGATTTTGTGTTTTAGAATGGACGACCCTCCCCTCACCACTCCCTACCTTAGCCTGGTGTCCTTGAGACATGCAGTCTTTGCTTAGTCGTGTGTTGGCTGCTTTGAGCAGGAACAAGGCCCCCAGGCCCCGAGGTGGGAAGGAATGATTGGATGCTGCTGCCCTCCTCCCCACTTTAGCATGTAGGGGCCAGTCCATCTCTTCCAGCAGGGTCCTGCCGAGTTACCATAGCAACCAGCAACTCCAGGGTACCGCAACAGACAATGGCTCAGTGAGCTGACATGTGGGGGTGATGCAGGGGTTTTGGCCCGGCCAGATGACCCAGAATTGAGCTTCCAATGCTAGAGGAGAAGGGAAGAAACAGGATGGATGGATGATTTAAGGAACCGGCAGGAGTCTGAGTCACATAGAGAAGCCATTGAAGGAGTTGGGGCAGGTTATCTCTGTTCCAGTCACCCCCTTCCAGCCCCATCCAACTTCTGTTTCAAACTAAAGCTCCCACCTCAAACACTGGCCCTTTGTTAGAACAAAGCAAAACATATCTTTAGACAACAGTGTTAAAATGAGCCTCAAATATATATGGATGAGATCTCTAAGAAGAGGGTCTTCTGGTTTTGATTTTTAAAGAAGAGTATCCTAGTAAAATATTAAAAAAAGATTTAAAAAAGTTTTTAAAAAGGAAACCTATGCTATTTAAATTGGAGCCCAGTTGTAACTTGGTAAAGGCAAGCTTCTGTACCTTTGTTATAATTAATTGTATACCTGTGTATGTAAATATAAGGCATTCCTATTTTGCAGTTCAGAACAAAAAAAAACTTATTTGTAATATAGAATAAAGTTTATTAAAAAATAATAAAAATGCAGTTTGGGATTTTGGGTCCTTCTCTATGTGACTGGCTGGGAGGGGCTGGGAGAGAATGCTGGCTATAAGATGGCAACAGCTTCCAGCATGCAGACACATGTCTGGTACCTTCTCTCTGCAGTTGTGTGACATCTAAACTCAAGCGCCAGAGATGCTTCCTTCTACTTAAGACTCTGTTCTCAGTTGCAAGGCAGCCATCCTGAGGTGGCAACACTTCAAGCCAGGGACAGTAAACATGTTACTAGTCAGTGCTGTCAGGAGACAACGCTTTCCTACATAGCCCAGTCAGTCCCAGAATCCCTCTCAATGCAGCCCTCCAGGAACTTGCTACTTGCCCATTAGAGTTGGCTCTGGGGATGACACAAGCATTGCCATCTCTGCTTCAGGTCTTCCTGGCAAGCGACACCTTTGTGACCAATGATTCTATCAGCCCCCACTTCCCCTGGTATGTTGATGGAGAGTGAAGATCTTGAATCCAACTGTGTTCCTGGGGTAGAGTGGGTTAGGGAGAAAAAGAGAATGAAAAGGGTGGCAGTGAGGAGGGCCAGAAGGAAGGAGCCCATGCCGCTGCCTGCCTTGCACGCCCATCTAAGGCCCACGCTGCTCAGAGGTGGGGGGCGGGGAGCCAGTGCAGCTGGCATGACACAGAGAGCCCTGGTCCAGGAACCAGGACCTCTGCAGGTTCTGCTGTTGGCTCACCTGGCCACCTTGGGCAGATCTGTCCACGTTTTAAGCCTCGGGTCAGCAGGTGGAGGACAGTGGGCTGAATGACTCCATGAATATTCCAGCATCCTTCTTATTCAAAGGAAAAGCCATGAGAAAAGCGAATTAGGAGAGAAGCAGGATAAAGAACAGGAGGCAGAAACATGGAAAGGGGAAGACTCAGGAGGGAAGCAAGAAAGGAAGGAGGAGTGCGGGGTGGGGACAAGGGGGAGGGGTGAGGCAGATGCTAGGGGCACAACTGCTGATGTAACTTCAGGCAAATTCCACCCTCCTGCCCCCACCCACCCACCATCCCATAGGCCCCTCCAGCCTTCACACCCTGAGATGTGCATGGGGAAGAATTCACCCAGGATGGGACCCCTGGAAGGCACAGAGAGAAGGGTCAGGAAGTGGCCTGGGGAATGTCCACAAGGGTCCCTCCTGGCCTTGCCTTCAGCACTGTCCCACCTTCCAGAGGCGATTTCTTCTGAGATACTAAGGAGCTCCTGAGGAGAGAGCATCCCTCAGTCTGAGATGGAGAAGCCACGGCCTCTGGAGGCACCATCAGCATGGCCACAGGACGATGTACAGCGTGGAGTGACTGTCGAATGGACGGGGCACCTGTGAGGGAAAACCGAGGTCCCTGGCCTCAAGACCTAGAACAAACCGAATGGATTGAAATCAACCAGAGTGGTAGTTGTTTTTTGTTTTGTTTTGTTTTTTTCTCTCGGTAGATCAGGCTTACAAGGAAAGTATAGTTCAGGAATAGGAAGGAGATGTTCTTCCCTTCTCCTAAATAAAGACTCAGGTTGGGTGGGGACAGTGATGTCACTCTGAAGGTGCACATTGAGATTGAACAACGAAGTTTCCACCAGGGCCTCAGATTCCCTTACCTATCTGAGCTCAAACTTTGTCAGAACCAACCACCATGACCTTGAGCAGGTTGCTTCTCTTGTATTTTGTTTACTTAGCCACAAAATAAAGATGGTTCTAATTGTACTACAAAGCCCAGAAGATTGGGGCAGGTCGATTTAGACAACCGAAATGAAAAAGACCCCATATGCTATGTAGGTTCATACATGCATGCAGTGTTATTATTAGTCATAAAAATGATATTCTACAGGCAGAGCATGGTGGCTCATGCCTATAATTTCAACACTTTGGGAGGCTAAGGTGGGCAGATCACTTGAGGTGAGGAGTTCGAGACCAGCCTGGCCAACATGGTAAAACCCCATCTCTACTAAAAATACAAAAATTAGCCTGGCGTGGTGGTAGGCGCCTGTAATCCCAGCTACTCAGGAGGCTGAGGCAGGAGAATCACTTGAACCCAGGAGGCAGAGGTTGCAGTGAGCTGAGATCGCCCCACTGCACTCCAGCCTGGGGGACAGAGCAAGACTCCATCTCACAAAACAAAACAAAACAAAACAGATACTGTACAAAGAAGAGTGGGCCCATCCTGGAGCTTTAATAACAAATTTAGAATAATGCCTCATTTACCCATTGCAAAATAAGTAAATGTCTAACACCTTATGAAATCGTTTACTTTTTGTGGTCATTAGACTATGAGATCTTTGATTTTTTTCCCCCAAGATAGAGTCCTGCTTTATTGCCTAGTTGGAGTGCAGTGGCATGATCTTGGCTCACTGCAACCTCCACCTCCTGGGTTCAAGCAAATCTCGTACCTCAGCCTCCCAGGTAGCTGGGATTACAGGTGTGTGCCACCAGGCCCAGTTTTTTTTTTTTTTTTTTTGTATTTTTAGTAGAGATAGGGTTTCGCCATATTGACCAGGCTGGTCTTGAACTCCTCACCTCAAGTGATTACTCTCCGTCGCCCTCTCAAAGTGCTGGTATTATAGGCATGAGCCACCGTGCCCAGCTGACTGTGAGATCCTTAAAGGCAGAGACCACATCTCAGTTGAATTTATTACCCTAGCTTAGCACAGTGACCCGCTCAGAGAGAGTGCTCAATCAACTATGAATGGAGGGAAAGAGGGACAGAAAGCAAGACTCAGTGAAAGCAATCAGCTACAAAGTTGGCCACTGGGTTGTCTCCCAACTGTGACTCCATTACCTTCAAAATCAGGCCACTTGCCCTCTCCTATGAATGGTTTATCTTTAGAAAACTAATTCCTTGAGTTGCAGCTAGTGGCTATCTTTTACAAGTAAAGAGAGATGGTGTTGTAGTCAAAACCTCTCCCTGGGTTAGCAGAGCTGCTCCTAACTGAGCAGAGTAAATGGAGGCAGATGCAGGACACTTCTGCACCATCACTTTCTCTAAACCTGCCTCACTCTTCTCTTAGCAGAACTCCTACCTTGAACACTGAGCCAGAGCCTGCAGGGCTGCTGAGGGTATCCACTAAAGCCAAGGTTCACGAATGACGTTGGACCCAGGCAAAGGAGGTAGGGCCCAGGCAGAGGAGGTAAGACCCAGGCATAGGAATATCTGGTAGGTTATATCACAGTTCAACAATAGCTATTTCCCCTTCTTGAAGGAGTACAGTTTCCCACCCCAATAAAGTTCAGCTGACCCAGCAACTTGGTTTGGGCCAATGGAATATGAGTGCTACTGGTGTGGTCACTTGTAATGCTCCAGAGAGCAGCAGCCTGAATCACAGAGTAAGGACAATGAGAGCATAGAGCAAAGCCACTGGATGATACCATGGTTGTGTAGTATGAGTAAAAAATAAAACTTTGCTCCTTTAAGTCACTAAGGTACGAGGCTGTTTGTTACTGCTGCATAGCCAAGACTATCTTGACTGCTATAGGGTACAAGGGATTTAACCTAATAGGTGGCCCCTCAGTTCATAATGAATGTATGAAATTTCACATTTCACCTACGGAGAAGTATTCTTTTGACCTAAAGCCTTCTTTAAAAAGGACACTGTTGACTATTTACACTCAGTATGAATCATTTTGTGGAAGGTCCTAATTTTCCTGAACTAGCTTTGGATCAGATTAGGGAAGAAAGGGAAGATTAAAGAGAAGAGGTGGAAAAAGGCAGTGCAAATCTACAGAGTTAGGAAAGAAGGAAGTGGAAGGAGGGGAAGTATCGAGGAGAGAAATGGGGAGGATTTGGAAGGTGAGAGAAAGGACCTGCCTTTTGCCAACTCTGTGCCAGGCATGTGCTGCCTGGTTCCCACACCACCTGCTGTGGTGAAGAGTTTTCAGGCCCAAGTGAAAGTCATGGCATTAACATCCCACAGTGCCCTAGGAGAAACTATTTATTATCTAGGAATGAAAACAACCAAGGTTGTTTAAAAATATAACCTATAGTTTTCTATATGCCTTGGTTTTGATCAATGATCAATTTACCAGGAAAACAGAGAACCCATCCTTAGGGGATACAGACCATATTCTCAGCACTGGTCCTTGATCAAGATGGCAGCTCCCTTCAAAAGTTATAAACAACAGCTTCTTGAGATGCCTAGAAGGATGCTGGCTGATTCTAATGAAGGCCTGATGATCCCTCTAAGATGCAAGAGAGGAAGAAGTCATGCTCCTCATGCACATACACGCAGAAGAGGGGTCCTTCTTATGCCTACTCCACATCCAAGTCCAGACCAGACCAGCCACTAGATCACTCACCTTCCAAGTTCCTGCTCATTACCTGTTTAAGTCTCTCCAAACACTAGCAATGCAGAGTCAGGGCTTGGGGTAGAAAGAAACAGAGGCCCTGGGAGAGGTGGCTGGCAGGTCAGTAGGGATGTGTGCTCCCCCGAATTCATTAGGATCACATCCCTCACCATAGGAAACATCCTGTTTCCTTAACTAAAAGGGCATTGGCTGTGCTGAACTACCCCAACTCCACAGTACGCTGCCAATCCTTCCTTCTGCTTTGGTTTGCCTGCTGTTTTGTGAATTTCTGTGGGCAACACAGGCTGGAAATGCCACTGACTCAGAGCTGTGTGAGCAGCCCACCTGTGCAGACAGCTAGGACTTCTACTCCTAGGACCTGTTCTCCATCCCCCTTTTGTATCTGGAATATACTGTCTACACAGTGTGATGGTGAAGACCATGGCCTGGTTCAGACTCTGCCCTTCTCTGGCCAGTTTTTACCTGGAGTTCCTAGCTGTCTCTAAATCATGGCTTCCTCACCTGTAAAGATGAGAATAATAATGCAGGGCTGCTGAGGATATCCTCATACAGTTCTCGTGAGGATCAAGTAAGGCAAGGATTACAAAGCACTTAGAGCAGGTCCTGCCACCCTGTAAGTTTGTGACAGATGGTAGCTTTTACTATTGTGTAGCAGGCTGCCGAAAACTCCACATATGATCTCTCTAACCCTTGCTCATGGGACAACACCAAGCACATAGTAGTTGCCCTATAAATGTTTTGTAAATGAACGAGTAAAGTAGGTACAAGAATTTCTCAACTGCCCAAGTCTTGAAATACACATGTAAATAGAACACAGCTTTCCAAAAAAGTACAAAAATAGATAACTAAAAATTATAAGAGCCTGATTTCCCCCTAAAAGCAGAGGTGAGACAAGGGTTTGTGAGCAGGGGGCTTATTTTGGGAAGCGGTCCTGAGGAAGAGGAGTGGAAGGTAGGGAAGTGAGGACAAGCCAGTTCTAGGGGATATTTTCAAGCTGGGCCTCACTGTGGGGGGCTGGGACTCTGACCCCTCTTGGACCTTCTAGTAATGTAGAATGCGTCTCAGAAACCATTCACTGGCTCCCACTCCCCACTGCAGAAAGCTTGCCCCTGGGCTGTTTATTCCTAACACTTCTAAGTTTGCAAGTGAGTTGGAAAAACTGAGTGGTTTCTCCCAGGCACCCCTGCCCCCCATGGTAGGAGCAGAGGAGCCCTGGGGCAAGAGGTAAGGAAAGTGCAGTGTCCCTGAAGCAGACACTATGAGGCTCCATGTGCATGCCACCTGGTTGCTGTGGCAATAGCTGGGGTGGAAAGGCGGGTCCAGAGGGTATGTGACCGAGTGCAAGGGAAGTCTACAACACAATGTGTAATCCTTTAAAACCCTTCATTCTAGATTAGTAAGATTAAAGTAATTTCAAAAACTTTTTTTCTTTTTTTTTGGTAAGAGTCCCCAGTTCTTTTCTTCTACCTCTTCATTTTTCTACTACTTTCATCACCGGCTACAGTGATTGCCTTCTCTCCTCCTTTCCATTATTCACAACAAAGCCAAGTTTTTGTTCCACCTTGAAAGTTATGACATATGGGAGATAAGTAAAGGATGTCAAGGTGACCCTGACTCATGGATGTTGGTGAGGGCTGGACAAGCCCATTGGTTCTGTGACTCATCAAATTCACACATGACTTCTGGGGTGGGACATGATACTGTTTAACCTTTCCCAGCACTGTCTGCCTTTCTCGGCTGTGCCATCCAATCAGCACCTCATCTTGGGTGGCCTTAGCCTTTCATTGCCTGTAATGCACCACTCAGCACTTTATTTTAATAGAATCAATGCTGATATGTGATAATTTTATCCCATAATAATTTCACCTTTTTATGTCCTGTCTCCTTAACTCAGAAATAGACCAGGCCTTCTATTTCTTTGATTCCGAACTCAATGCTGGATACACAGTAATTAGATGAATGCTCAAGTTTTACATGAACTGTGTATGTCTTTATTACTCATTCAAACATGTCAGCCCATTAACAAAACTCCCGCAGGGGTGTAATAATTATGAAATCAGATATTAACATTTTTTTACCAACTTTCAGTCATGTATAGGGCGTAGATTTCACTCCCCCTGCCCCACTAATTTTATTGCTTTGAAGGTATATTTGCCAAGGTACAAGGATGGAACAAAGTTTACTTAAATATAAGCATTTGATGTCTAGGCCTCCATTCATACCCTCACCCTCTGCAGCTCTGCAAATATCAGGACTGGTCTATGATTCAAGGTCTCCATGCATAAAGTAGGGAAATATCTGCACTTAATGAGCTTTTACTTGACTTAGAATCTCCTTCTCCATCTCTTGGCAGGATGACACCTAGTCCATCTAGGAAGAGGGTTAACATTTCCAGTTCTTCAGGGTCATCAGTTCTGTGTACAATAATCAGTGCATAGGAATTCATGCAGTGGATCATGATTTACCTTATGGAGAAACATCTCCTGAACTAGATAAGATCAACAGCTTCGGGCCATCAGTATTTGAACCTTAGGAGAGCTTTTAGAGACCCACCCTCCCTTGCAAAAGTTCAGCTTACTACTCATTTATCTCTGCAGCCCCCTCATCACCTATGTTCCAAAGATATGAATGAATAGGCCTGTCCAACCAAATGTCATTGACCATTGTTTTCTTTATAGCACTGGGCCACAGGACCAGGTATGTAAAGAAGATCATGTAATAAAATCAAGCTGATACTGAAGGCAAGTTTTTCCTAAGTGATCTTAGTCTGCTGTAGTCTATCAATTTAAAAAAAAAATTAGGTCCCTTAGAAAATGGGACGTTGATAAGATACTTGGAAGAGATAAAGAAGACAATACAAGCGTTGGGTGAGATTGTAAACCCTGATTTCCAATTACCCCTTGTCCAAGAGTCATCACCTCCCAGGACACAAAAGGATTTCCTCAGAGAGATGATGTCTGTGTCACTCACATACATTACTTGCATTCAATTCTCAGGATCCAGTTCTAGTCTACAGTTACCATTATTGTACCCATTTTATAGATAAATACACTGAGACTTAAAACAATAATTGAACTCCAGTTCCACAAATGGAAAGTGATAGAGATCATAGAGCAGGGATGTAAGCCCAGGTTTCTCTGATTCCAAAACCTACTCTCTTAATGATTGTGCTGAACTACGACAAACAATAAACAAGTGTCCCTCTGTCTCTGTCTATTTCTCTCTCTTTTACTGATGGATGGATTATCATCATAGTGTTACTGGAAAGGGGTCCCAATCCACACCCCAAGATAAGGTTCTTGGATCTTGTGCAAGAAAGAATTCAGGGCAAATCCCTAAAGTGAAAGCAAGTTTATTAGAAAAGTAAAATAATAAAGAATGGCTACTCCATAGAGCAGCCCTGAGGGCTGCTGGTTGCCTATTTTTATGGTTATTTCTTGACGATATGTTGAACAAGGGGTGGATTATTCATGCCTCCCCCTTTTAGACCATATAGGGTAACTTCCTGATGTTGCCATGGCATTTGTAAACTGTCTTGGTGCTGATGGGAGTGTAGCAGTGAGGACAACCAGAGGTCACCCTCGTGGCCACCTTGGTTTTAGTGGGGTTTAGCCGACTTCTTTACTGCAATCTGTTTTATCAGCAAGATCTTTATGACCTGTATTTTGTGCTGACCTCCTATCTCATCCTGTGACTTAGAATGCCTTAACTGTCTTGGAATGCAGCCTGATAGGTCTCAGCCTCATTTCACCCAGCCCCTATTCAAGATGGAGTTGCTCTGGTTCAAACACCTCTGACAATAGCAAAGGACATTGTAGAGAAAATGACTAGGGATAGGCATTGGGTTGCAACTGCAAGCTACAGCAGGGAGAGAAGAATAGAAACTGAGGGGATTCCGCCAGCAGATTTAGGGACTGCTGTGCACAGGATGGGGCACCAGGCAGCCATGCTTGTGGGATGCACTGCAGATACAGAGGGATCTGGATTTAAGTCTCCAGTACAGTACTTAGCATGTGTGTGTGGCTGGAGAGAAGTTGATTTTGATCACTTTGCCTCACTCCCCTCATCTGTGAAGTGGAAATAATTTGTGACAAGTTGTGGGGATTCAGCATGATGAAGTGCACCACGCCCGACTCACAGTCAGCGCTCCTCAGGAAAGGCAGCTTTGTTTTTTTCTTTCGTTTTTGAGGCGGAGTCTTGTTCTGTCCCCCAGGCTGGAGTGCAGTGGCACAAAAGGCAGCTCTTTTACAGTGCCTCACTGACTTGCCATTAGAACCCACTTCCTGGGGCCTTTTCTTCATCCTGGACATGCCGGAGGCCACAGCTGGGGCCAGCAGGGAGGTGGGCATATTGGTAACAAACCTCTCCTCTGGCCATAGGCATATCTTCCCCACCTGCAGGAAGACCCCAGCTCCTTCAGCGAACCATTTGCCCTCAGTCTGTGAGCTCTTCTGAGGCCTCAAGAGTATGTATCTGTCAGCTCCCTGAGGAGAGGTTGGCGGACACCATTTTGTAAAGTGGCAAACTAGAGACATGGCCCTGACAAGGAAGTGGTAGCAGGGTATCTTCATGCTACCCCACCCCACCCAGGAGGGGTCTAGTGTGTGTCCTTGCTGTGCGGTTCCACAGCACCCCGTGGAATGGGTCACTCACGCAAGCCTTCTATCCGGCAGCTCAGCTCACCTCTTCAGCCTCAGCTCCTTGTCACTCTGACAAGTCTCACAGAATCCCTAACACAGAGGCCTGGCTGCCCACATCTAGCTCAAAAACATTGCCTCAGCCTCCCTTCATGCTCTCCTGAGGCCTCTGCCAGGTCAGCCTCTCATTGCTGTCACCCAGATTGGCCTTCCCTGGGGGCCCTGCATGACAGCTGAGGCCAGGCTGGAGGAAAGAGCAGGCCCCAGTGAGTTATGAGGCTGTAATTCCATCAAGAGCTTCTGGAGAGATCGTAAACTCATGTCCCAAGTCTCCCCGGTCCCAGAGCCTGTTTTCTCCTCAGAGTGATTTATGAGCCTATAATTCTGAGATGGGACTGCTTCTTATTTCACATAATCCAAATATTTTCATAAGGCAGCATCTTTCTTTCTCCTGGCCTCTAGTTTTCTTCTTCGGAGCTAAAGAGCTGCAACAGCGTCGTCTAGTGGCTGAACCCCAGGGTGGGCCCCCTGGTGGAATCACCCATCACACCCCTTTTGAGATGGCTGTGGAAACCCAAGTCATGCCTGAAACCAAGTGGATATGGAGGGCCTCTCTGGGGGTTCTGGGACATGCAGATATGAGCCAAGAGGGATTTACACAGCTTTGATTTCTGCATCATTAGTTGACAAGCATTTGCCGGGCTCCACTTGTGTGGTGCTCTCTGTAGACCCTGTGAGCCGCATTGCCAAGCCCAAGCTCCTTGCTGTGGCCATATTTCTGCCCTTCACATGCCAAAGACCATGTGTGACTGTGGTCACCCTCATCAAGGCCCCGCCTGGCCCAACACACCACCCTGAGGCCAATGGAACATAACGTTTATTACCTGACATTACAGCTTCCATGTACACTTTTAATGTCAGTCTCTTGCACTGGAATATAATAAGCTCCACGATTGTGGGGATGTTGCTTGGTTGGGCTCTCCTGTATTATCTAGCCCCAAGCAGAAGTATTTGTTGAGTAAAGCATGAAGGAGAGAGCCAATGAGTGATATGTGAGGCAGCTGGGTGGTCCACAGCATTGGCCTCAATAGATGACAGAGACACACAGGCTTGCTGGGGACATCCAAGTCCCAAGCTTGAGCATCAGTGGTGGTAGGGCTGGTATAGACACTTTCCTGCCATTTTTCCCTTTTCTCCAGCTTTCCTTTGGGTGGAGGCCCATAGTCAGGGGTTTCACAGAAGGAGAAACAAGTGAAAATTCTTGGAGCTCACACTGGAATGGTGCCAGAGAGTGGGACCTCTGAATGGTAATCATCCTACCAACTGTGCCAAAGGCCCCTTCTCAGCCTGCTAAGTGCCCTTCATGGGAGGCTACCATGGTGATGTGCCATTACTGCAGCCGGAGGACCTCTGCCCCGGGATAGAGACAATGACTAGGACTGCAGCTATGTGAGTAGAAGCTGCCCTCTAGCCCAGACCCTCTCTGGGACCCGGCTCTTCCTCCCCTCCCTCCCTGCTTCCTGACTTCTACCCGTGCACGGCTTTTCCCTTTAAGATCTGCTCACGTTCTCCTCAGTGGTGGCTGGTAACTATGGAAACTACAATTAGGCTGTTTTGCTCCATGTCTCTAAAAATTGCCAAGTGCAGGCAGCAGCAGCCCCTGACTTATGACAGGCCCCACCCAAGCTCTTCTGCAGGTTCTTTTAGGACACACTCTTTGCTGGGCCAAAGACTACCTGTGAAGAAGGGCCAGTCTCTCTTCTTAGACATTTCCAATTCATCACAGTTCAATGTTTTTGTAAATGCAATGAAAACATATTAGAAATGAAATGGAAAAAAGATATACAACATTCAAGTCCCATTAATTGTGACAAATTTAATAGACATAAGATTACTCATTAAAATTGCCACAAAAAGTTTTTCAAAATTGCTCTCCATGTTTGTACTAAATTATCCTAGGTCAGCACCAGTGTGTAGACAGGCTCCAGGCCCCGGACCATCCTTTGAATAGCTCTAGTCTAGAGTCACACCTAGGGCCAGGCCTGCTGACGTTGTCCAGCTGGGGCCTGTACCCAAGGATGCCTCAAAGTGGAAGGCGGGGCTTCTCTACGGGCCTCTGACAATCTACAGAAATGTCTGCACTTGACTTGAGCAAAACTGTATGATGGAAGCAGCTGCAGAGGCTTGGTCATGCCTGGAAGTCCTCCCCAACAGCCAGGAATCTGCATCGCATCTGGTGGCACAGGACAGAGGTCACTCAGAGGGGACCTCAGTGAGCCTGCGCTGTGCCACAATTCACCAAATAACCCTACTGCTTTCTTTATGCCTTCTACCAAAAGAAAGGTTACCATTTGTAAAAACTAGATGGACATTCATCTTTTTTTTAACCTGATCTCTGAGTTTCCTTCCCATTTTATAAAATTGAAGTACACTTTTTTTTGTACACTAAAGCACATACATGTTAAGAATACAGGCCAGGGTGGGGTGATTCACACCTGTAATTCTAGCACTTTGGGAACTCAGGCAGGAGGATCACTTGAGGCTAGGAGTTTGAGATAAGCCTGGGAAATATAATGAGACATTATCTCAAAAAAAAAAACTTTTTTTTTTAGCCAGGTGTAGTGGCATATGCCTGTAGTCCTAGCTACTTGGGAGGTTAAGGTAGGAGGATCACTTGAGCCCAGGAGTTCAAGGTTACAGTAAGCTGTAATTGCACCACTGAACTCCAGCCTAGGTGACAAAATGAGACCCTATCTCAAAAAAAAATAAAAAGAAATAAAGAAAAGGTGGGAAGGAGGGAGGGAGGGAGGAAGGACGGATGAAGAATTTTTACACATTGATACCACTTAGATCAAAATATAGAAAACTGGCCAGGCCAGTAACCCCAGCACTCTGGGAGGCCAAGGTGGGCAGATAACTTGAGCTCAGGGTTTCAAGACCAGCTTGGGCAACACGGTGAAACCCTGTCTCTACCAAAAACACAAAAAAATTAGCTGGGTTTCATTGTGTGTGCCCATAGTCCCAGCAACATGGGAGGCTGAAATGAAAGAATTGCTTGAGCCTGGGAGGCGGAGGTTGCTGTGAGCAGAGCCTGGGGGACAGAGGGAGAACTCCTCTCAAAAAAAAATAAATAGAAAATCTCCATCACCTCCCCCTAAAAATTCCCTTATGCCTCTTCCTAGTAAATACTGACTCTCCCACCCCACCCCGCAAGCTAACTACTATTCTGATTTCTATCACCATAAGTTAGTTTTATATGGACTTTGCATAAATAGGATCAAATAGTGTGCACTCTAGTTTTTTACGTCTTTCGTTCAATGTAACGTCTGTGAGATTGACCTGTGTTGTGGGCTGGTGTCACTGGGCTCTTTCTTAATTTGCGTTGTATTCTATTGCATCTATGAACACTCCTGTAGAGCATTTTTAGTGCACATAGATTTCATTTCCTTCAGGCAAATATCTAATAGGGGAATTGCTAGATCACAGAGTAGGCATATGTTTAGGTTTTTAAGCAGACACTGTCACATAGTTTTCCAAAGTGACTGAACAAATTGACACTTCCATCAGCAACGTGCTGCTTGGAATTCTGGTTGCTCCCCATCTCTGCCACACTTGATTTTATCAGTCCTTTTCACATTAGCCATTCTAGTGGATGGGTAATGCTATCTCATCATGGTTTTAATTCACATTTCTCTGATAAATCATGATGTAAAGGACCTTTTCACGTGATTGTTGGCCACCTGGGTATTCTCTTTCAAAAAGTACCTTAACTCATCCTTTTAAAAAAATTGGTTTCCTTACCGGATGTGCAACTCATAGCTTCTTCTAGTCCTCAGATTGACTGTTTACTTTCTACATGATGACTTTTGATGAAAGAAAGCTATTATTTTCACATAGTCCAATGTAGCCATCACTCCCTCCATTTATGGGCAGTGTTTTTTCTGTTCTGTTTAAATACTTTTTGCAATACTCCCAAGATTATAAAGATATTCTTTCTGTTTTCCCCCAGATACTTTATCTCTCACATATGTCTAAAATCCACCTAAATTAATTTTTGCTTATGTTGTGAGGTAGAAGATGCAGCTCATTTGTTTTGCCATTTGGGTATCAATTACTCCAGTACTACTTATTAAAAAGACCATGTTTTCTGCACTTAATTGTGGTAGATTCTTTGTTGTAAATCTTGTGACCATAAATCTGTGGGTCTTTTTCTGAATTCTTTATTCTGTTTTATTGATTGGTCTATTTGTCTCTCCTTGAGCCAGTATCATACTGTCTTAATTACCATAACCCTGTAGTAAGTTTCAAAAATCTTTTAATTTCTCTCATCAATGGTTTACAGTTTCCAGTGTAGAGATCTTGCACATCTTTTATTGGAGTTATTCAATGCTACTGCAAATATAATTTTTTATTATGGTAAGAAATATATAACATAATATTTACTATCTTAGCCATTTTAAGTGTATAGTGCAGTTGGATAACTATATGCATATTGCTGTGAAATGGATCTCTAGAATTTTTTAATCTTGCATAACTGAAACTCTATATGCACTGAACAATAGTTCTCCATCTCTTTTTATCCTCTCATTCCTGGTAACCATTCTACTTTCTGTTTCTATGGCTCTATTTTAGATACCTTGCATAAGTAGGGTTACGAAGTATTTGTCTTTCTGTGACTGACTCATTTCACTTAGCATAATGTCCTCAAGGTTCATCCATGTTGTAATGTATGACAGCAGGATTTTCTTCTACTTCTCTTTTTCTTTTCTTTTCTTTTTTTTTTTTTTTTTTTTGGAAATAGAGTCTTGGTCTGTCACCCAGGCTAGAGTGCGGTGGTACGATCTCAGCTCACTGCAACCTCTGCCTCCTGGGTTCAAGTGATTCTCCTGCCTCAGCCTCCTAAGTAGCTAGGACTACAGGAATATAGCACCATGCCTAGCTAATTTTTTGTATTTTTAGTAGAGACGGGGCTTCACCATGTTGGCCATGCTGGTCTCGAACTGCTGACTTCAAGCAATCTGCCCCCCTCAACCTCCCAAAGTACTGGGATTACAGGTGTGAGCCACTGCACCAGGCAGATTTTCTTAATTTTTAATGCCAGATAATAGTCCATTGTATGTCTATGCCACATTTTCTTTATCCATTCATCCATCAATGGAAATTATGGTTGCTTTCACCTCTTGGCTATTGTAAATAATGCTGCAATGAACATGGATATACAAGTATCTTTTTGAGATCCTGTTTTCAATTCTTGTGAATATATACCCAGAAATGGGATTGCTGGGTCATATGGTAATTCTAACTTTGATTTTTTTGAGGAACCTGTATACTGTTTTCCATCGCAGCAGCACCATTTTATATTTCCTATCAATAAATAGCATTTTAAAAATCTCACCATCCAATTGTTTGTTGCTATAACTAGAAATACAATTAGCATTTTGTCTATCAACCTTGCATATACTGATAATTGCTAAATTCAGTTTTTAATTTTAATAGTTTGTAGATTCATTGGGATTGTCTATGTATACAATCATGACCTCTGTGAATCAAGATGGCTTTACTGGTTCATTTCCAATATGTACATATTTTATTTCTTTTTCTTGCCTTATTGAAATAGTGAGGACCTCTACCACAATGGTGAACAGAAGTGGAGATAGGGTACATCTTTGTCCTTTTCCTAAGTTTATGAAATTTCCCACTCCATGAGCCTTGTTGAGAAACAGAGCCTGCCTCCTACCTAGGAGCTGAAATGCCAGATTCTTATTTTCCTGACTTTCTTTGCAGCTAAGGCATCAATTCAGTCAGTATCCCCACGGGAAACAGAGGGCAGATTCATTGAGATGGGATTCTGAAGAGAAGGTAACAAAGGACTATTCATAGAGAAGCGGGCAGGATTAAGGGAACCAATAAAGGATGTCAAGGCATTCAGAGACTAACAGTAGTAGGAAGCAACTTCCATGCCCATACCTGGAAGGGGCAAGGTGAGAAAACGGTGTTACTCAAGGCTTGTGAGTTTGGAGCCCTAGAAGAGGACCACTCAACAGGAGCTGAAATCTTGGAAAGAAACAGGTACTGCCAGAAAAGCTGCCCTGAGTTAGAAGGAACTAAGTAGGGACAGAAATACCCTGGCTCCTCTCTTCTCTTATCCTCCAATCTCCTACTAGTACCTTCCATTGCTCCAACCAAATGGAAACCAAAGAGCAAGGGAGCCTGGGTGGAGCAGTCCATGGAGATTAGCCCCTGGGGCATGAGAAGGCTAGACAAGGATGTGGAATAAGTGGGAGTGGGAAGCTGATGGGGATAACTGGCGTAGGCATGAACATGTGATCAAGGCTTGGCTAATCAGATGCATCCTTCGCAGACCACACATCAGAAGCTAGTGGTACAAATAAGCAGCAACCAAGAGGATTTGTTCAGGTCATAGCAACAGGGACAGCACAGCGTCCAGGATGGGGGCCAGCAGTGTCATGAGGGCAAGTGAAGCATCTGTTGTAGGAATTCTGCAAGCTACCCGGTATCTGTTCAACAGCCTCCTCTTCTGTTTAAATTAGCCAGAGTTAAATTAGCTTTATTGCAGCTAAGAACGCGATGGAAACATGCCCCTGTGTTGGGTAACTTATCTCCATGATGAAAATATTTTTTAAAACCTCACACTCTACCCCCTGATTCATACAACATTTACTGGTTATCCCACATGATCCCAGCCTAGGCCAAGACATCTCTATCATGCCTTGCTATATGTCCTGCAAGAGGTGAAGGAGGCTGTGTTTTAGGGATTGTTACGGCCACAAGATAAATATGGACCATCTTTCTTAGCATTTTACTTTAGACTTTTACTTTAAAATGTTTCAAGAAAAATTAAGTACATTTGCTAATAAAAAAATTATACAGAAATAATCACATATATTATGGAATTGAATGCAAAACTTGCTGGACTTCTCAAAGCAAAACTGAAGCCTTCAAAGAATTTCCAGGCATATGATTGTTCACAACTTGATACAAAATGTTAAGAAGAAGCATATTAGAGTCTCTGATCCCTCTGCCTGTGTTGTGGAAGATCTCTCCAGAACATCAAATTGCTTCGGGAATCTAGATTCCCCTTCAAAACACTACTGATAGAAAAAACAGCTAGTTATAATCTAACCACTAGAATTTAAATGCAAGTGCTGTATTTGAAATGGAAGAGCCTAATTGATGTTCCTTTATAATTTTATTAATGTATTTTAAAAGGCTCAGTGAGAGTCTTGTGCTGAGCAGCCTGACCCTTGAATGCTGGGCTTCTATAAATAATGACAATAACCTTTGGCTGCTACCAATGGGGCAACATCCACCTGGCCCCTGTATTAGTGAAGGTTCTCCAGAGAAACAGAACCAATAGGTTTATTATAAGGAATTGGCTCACATGACCATGGAGATGAGGAGTTCTAAGATCTGCAGTCAACAAGCTGGAGACCCAGGAGTGCCTATCTGTCGCTCCAGTCCAAAAGCCAGCAGGCTTGGGAGCCAAGAGAGGCAGATGTTTCTGTTTGAGTTCCAAGGCAGGAAAAGACCAAGGATCCAGCTCAAGGCAGCCAGCTGAGCATTGGCGTTCCCCTGTACTCAGCCCTTTTGTTCTATTCAGGTCTTCAATTGATTGAATGAGGCCCAGTCACATCAGGGAGTGTGGCCAATGCACTTTACTCAGTCTACAGGTTCAAATGTGAATCCCATCAAGAAACACCCTCACAGACACATCTAGAGTAAGGCTTGGCCAAATGTCTGGGCACCCCATGACCTAGTCAAGTGGACACATAAAATGAACCACACAGCCCTATAAATACAGAAGTCCCAGTGGCCCCCTTCCCCATGCAGCCTGGAGAGGCAGCAGGACCCACAGCTAATCTAGGCTGCCTTTCATGTACCAGCCAAGACCCCTGGTAGAAGTGCTGTTTCTCCCCTGAACCCTGGAGGTCAAATCTTCTGTAAGCACTGTAGGCTGCCAAACAAGGCTCATCCCTTCCTCTCCACCACCAGGGTGAGGCCTGGGGTGACCCACTCATCCCAGTTCACCCACACCTTTCCTGGTTTTAGCACTGCAAGTTTTGTGTCCTGGCAATCCAAGGCAAACCAGGATATTTGGCCACCCTAATGCAGCCTGATCCTGGAGGTGAGAAGCTGCCAACCTTTATATCCCTCTGGGCAAAGGACCCTTTCCTTTCTTCCTCCTTGGTATAGGGAAGAGAGGTGGGAACATGAAAGCTTGCTTTCTCACACCAGCTTGGTCTATGTTGTAAGTCTAAGGCCCAGTCATTTCAAGTAAAAAGAATAAGCTCTTAGTACTACCTCTAGACCTAAGAAGTTGGTTCTTAACCAAAGAAACCTAGTCAATGAGGCAGAAACAGTGTGTGCTCCAGCTCCCTGACCATCTCCCTCAAGGACAAAACTGGTGCAGGCTTTTTGGGCTGGAGGCGACATGATAATTGTTCCCCAGGATCCTCCTAAGGTCTGCTGGTTCTTAGGATTTTGCAGGGGGTTCTCAAAGTGCTCTCACATTATTACCTGCTTTATGGGATCCTTCCAACCAAACATAACCCTGAACAGAAGTTCAATGTTGATATCCTCATCAAAGAATATTTATCCTGTGCCAAGGGAGCTTCAGAGCCATGCAGTGTTTATCAAAAAAGGTTTGGTTCCTGGTCTCCCTCGACTCCCCCCATACAACCCCAATCCCACCCCAAGACACCACCACCACCAGACACACACTGAATAGGGCTCTGAGCAAAGCAGAGGAGAGGGGGTGAGAGTGAGAGACAGAGCAAGTTGATGACTTGTTTTCCCCTCTTTCTCTTTGATCTCAGATAATTTGGGGGCTGTTATATTATTGCTGTTGGTTTTTGTGTTTTCACAAATAGGATGTTGCCTGCTTGCACTCAGAGGCTCTCTCAACAAAGGGAAGACAGAAACCTGTGAATATACAATGAAGGCGGAAAATGTATCTGGCTCTTGTCTGTCTGGTGAGCCTACTGGGATGGAGTTGATGCTGGGCCATGCGGGAGCTGGGGAGCGGCCTGAAAGGAGATGCTTATGTCCAGCCTTCTTGCTGTGATGGAATTGTATCTTCCCCCTGTCCTGATCTGTACCACATTCTTGGGGTGATATAATTGATTATTAACTGTTGCTGTTGTTGTTCTTATTGAAAGGCAATACACGTACATGGTGCCCAATTCAAGAGGCACAAAAGGGTCTCCATTCTACTCATGTCCTCAGCCCTCACTTCCCTTCCCCAGAGGCAGCCAACACCATCGACTATCTTTTCTCCTTGCAGAGACAGCCTTTGAGCACTTTGTGATGCAATGATCCAGCTGATGTTTGCAGCAGACACAGGCTTGAATTCAATAAACAATTGCTTGCAGATCCAAAGCCTGTCCAGCCACATGACAAAACCCCAGAAGCAGGGGTATTTTTGTGAGAGTTTTTTTATTTTTTTGGTGGTGCGGGGGCAAGAACATGGAAGGCAGGGAGAGTCTATCGTCTCAAAGGAAAAAATAACAGTACCATAAGGAAGGAGAGAGAGAGGTAGGACAAGAGAGCAAGATGGAGAGGAGAGAGACTGCTCTGTATTGAAGCACTCTATCATCTCAGCTCTCTCCCAAGGCATGATTCTGGAGTGTGAGTGTGCTGCTGCTTCCCAGGGACTGAGCTGGCATTGGCAAAGGACAGGCAGAAGCCATCCTACCATGGGTCCAGGCCTGGCGTGCCTCCCCTCCACCAGTGACTTCCCCACCTCTGTGCTGGGGAGCTCACTAATTCACATGGCACTTCTAGAAAACTTGGAATTGTCTGAAAGTTTCTTATTTATTTATTTATTTAGAGACATAGTTTCGCTCTTGTTGCCCAAGCTCCGCCTCCCAGGTTCAAGGGATTCTCCTGCCCCAACTTCCAGAGTAGCTGAATTTACAGGCATACGCCACCACGCCCAGCTACTTTTCTGTATTTTTAGTAGAGATGAGGTTTCACCATGTTGGCCAGGCTGCTCTCGAACTCCTGACCTCAGGTGATCCACCTGCCTCGGCCTCCCAAAGCACTGGCATTACAGGCCTGAGCCACCGTGCCCAGCCTATTTTTTAAAAATAGAATGATTGCATCAACTAGAATCTCTTTCTATACAATTTTATGGAAAGTCTAACTTTTGTCTTCTGGAATCAAGCTAACAGCCTGCATGGGCAGGTGGAGTGGGAGGGAGGTATTGAATAAAGGTAACTCTCCAATCATGGACACCTGAGGGCAAGCAGTCATCTGGGGCAAAGCCAATGGGAGAGAACCCCCTACCCCAGCTCTCGCCAGTGGGAAGTGCAGAAATGTGGGATGGGATGCAAGAGGTGCATTGAGGCCAGTCCTGCTCCTGCTGCCAGCTCGGGGCACTCTCCTAGCAGAGGATATGACCTGAGAGACAGACAGGAAAGATAATGTTGCCCTCAACTCAACTTCCCATCAACTCAGCAAGAAGGAAAGTTGTCTACACCCCGTCTCCCACCCAGACAAGGCTTTTCCAAAGAGGCTGTGACACAGAATCAGCATTTGCTTTGCATTCCCATTAAATATAGAATTTTCACTGTTCCGGGTGTAGAACATACTAGACCATAGAAGGCCTGGACTTTGCCCTTCAGAGCTTATGGTACAACTAAATAGATCATAAACATGGTAAAAGTTAAACAGATGACCTGGCTGCACTTTGATGGTAGCAGAAAGAAGTGCTACAAGACAGTTCATGATGAATTGCTAGATGAACAGAAAAGGTATCATTGCCATAGGAACTCCACAGATGGAGCAGACAGCAAAATCTCTTCAGAGAAGCTGAGATTTGAGCTGCATCTTAGAGGGTGGATAAGTTACACAGAGAATATAGAAGGTTATTGAACCCATCAGAGAAAATCAGCAGTCACTCAGAGCTCAGAAAACCCGTCCCTCTGCTTGGCCATAGACACTCAGGCCCTGACATCTGGGAGAATCAAGACATTGTCCAAGGTCAACAGTTGAGGCAGGTCTAACATTAGAGCCTTCGCTTCCTGCTTGCCCCCAGTCACGGCCTCTGGGGTCTTCCTCTCTCCCTTTGCCTCGTGGTGTTCCATCACCTGTCCCCGGTGGTGGAGGGACAGGTGGAAAGATTTTCAGCAAAGCCCTAGTGTGGGTCTCTGGGGTCTTTCCTCGGATCACCTCTCTCCCTTAGGAGAGGCCCTCAGCCTCCCTCTTTCCTCCCACTCACCAACGGCTGGGTAGCATACACTCTTTATGCTGCTCCCTCTTCCTTCGTGTGCTCCCTCACATCCAGGCGTGGGGGCGCAGAAAGCAAGAGACACAGGAGAAAATTGCTGCTCATGTTCCCTCGCCTCCCTGCATTAGAGCTGTCTAAATACATATGAGAGAGCCCAGCTCCGCCAGGCTCAGAGAAATCTGGCTGTCTCTGGTGGCTGTTCACGCCCCCTCCTCCGTCTCCAGGGCAACCCCTCCCTGGAGGTACAACAGAAGGTACCCTGCTCCAGAAAGCCAGGGAGGCTAGTGGGGGCAGGATCGCAGCAGGGAGACTGGAGCCCGCCCGGTCTCTAGTGAGGGCCAGAAAGCCTCCTCCTGTTTCGATAGCTGGCTATGCCTCAGAAAGGTGGAACACAGGCCCAGAGACCCTGAAAGGGAGCTGGGATTCTCTGGAGAACAGCATTTTGGGAAGCAAGTTACTAAAATCAAATGGACCCAATAGAAAGAAAAAAACAAAACTAGCTCACAGCCACCCCTCCCACTGACTTCCAAGTGAGATCCTGAGCAGAAGTGACAAGATCCAGGAGGTGCGCACAGGCTCCGCTCTCCTGAAGTCACACAAGAGGACACTCAGATTCCTGGGGCTGGGGGAGTCGAGCCATGGTCACCCAGGCCTCCTTGATTCACAGACCCAAACAGAAGGGAGGACAGCACAGGACGGGGCCTTGCCAGTGGCTGTGTCCACCCCTGTAGAGGGCGGGGGTGGGGTGAGGAGCCTTACAGCAACTGGGCCAGGGCAGCCCCCATGCCTACCTCCCCAGCTTGGCATTAGCCTCGAGGCTGCCTCCCACTCATGAGATCAAGATCTTCTGCTCCCCGAACCCCACGCCCTCCCCCAGGCCTCTCAGAGGTATTCCCCTACCAGGCTTTGGCCCCCTGGACTGTTGAGCATCCTATTGAGAGTAGGCATGGAGCTGTCAGGGCGCATGCTGCACCCCAATAAATCAGTGGTCTGGTCCCAGCTGTGCCCATGTCAGCTTGTTAGCCTGGCATAGATTACCATATAAATTGGATTTTTACTGCCATTCCATTTTACTTTCTTAATTTACCTGTTTTACTTCCCTCAGCCCTGGTGAGTCTCTTTCTCAAAGCTCTTCTATTCAGGGGGAAGATACATCCTTTCTGTCTGGACTCCAGGTCCACTCTGCCGAGCCAGAATTTTTCTCTTCTCACCCATCTGATCCAAAATGGTGATGCCTCTGGATCGGGCCCACAGAATTTCTCTGAGTTAGGCTGATGTGTCATTCTCAATTTTGAAAGTAGCCCCTCCAGGACATGGTGGTGTGGTTTTTGTTTGTTTCATTCTGTTTTAAATACCTGCAGTCTATTTTGACCTTGCCATCCTACTGGTCCTCTTCTCAGCTTGAATGGGTTTCTTGGTGGAAACCATAGCATGGGCGAACACATCAAACCAATCGCAGCTCAGGCACTTTGCCCTACACAGACTCAGCTTCCCTCGAATGAGGAATCATCAGTGAGCAGAAGGATTTTTGCCCCCACCAGTCCCTTCATCTCTCCAGCCCCACCCAAGCCGTCTCGCTGCAGCAACTCACTGCAAACCATCTCTGCTGCAAGAAAAGGAAAACGGCTCTGAAGCTGGCAGAAAGAGGGAATGGGCAATGATATGGTTTGGCTGTTCTCCCCTCAGATCTCATCGTGAATTGTAGCTCCCATAATTCTTACGTGTCGTGGGAGGGACCTGTGGGAGATGACTGAATCATGGGGGGCGGTTTCCCCCATACTGTTCTTGTGGTAGTAAGTCTCATGAGATCTGATGATTTTATAAGGTGTTTTCCCTTTCACTTGGCTCTCATTCTCCCTGTCGCCATGTAAGATGTGCCTTTTGCCTTCTGCTGTGATTGTGAGGCCTCCCCAGCCATGTGGAACTGTGAGACCATTAAACCTCTTTTTTTAAATAAATTACCCAGTCTCAGGTATGTCTTTATCAGCAGCGTGAAAATTGACTAATACAGGCAAGAAGTGGAATATAATAAATACCAGGCTCTGATGATTCCTGTTCAATTCCTCGTCTTTTCCAGGCTGCCAAGGACTTTCACTGCCTCATGGAAAGATTGAGAACTGATGCTCAGTCCCAGCCCCTTAGCATGACTCACAGATCCAGTAAGGCAAGGCCTTCCCCTTGCCTGCTGCCTGCCCTTCCCTACGCCACCAGCCAAGAGATGCAGATGGCTGAGTCTAGGAGTGCGGGTCCATGAAAGGAGCTTCAGCCCTGATCAAAGAATGTCAGGCTCTCAAGTCAGTAGCTTTTTATCTTGCTCACTATTGAACAGCCAAATCAATTCTTTCTTTTTTGCAACAACTTCCACTCTCACTCTGATCAGCTCACAGCTGGTGGAGAGAGGTGCTTTTCTCTTGAGGCCACCTCCACGGTCTCGGTTGGCGTTTCTTAGAAAAAGGAGGAGAGGACTCCAACTGCTTGTGACTGTTTTGTTATCAGGAGTTATAATGCTATGGTCCCAGGGAAGCCACTGAACAAAAACGTCTCTAGAAACAGAACAATTAATATGCTCTAGGGGAGAGATTCACCTTAAAGTAAGAGAAGACAAAGGAAGGGGCTGGGAAGAAGGAACTGTCTTTGAGTGTTTACCTTGTGCAAAGTGTCAGGAAAGACAACTTGTACATACTATAAAAATAGTGGTTTTTACCCCATCAGTTCATCGCCTCTCTCTTACCCCTCAAACTTCTGGTCATCCAGACCCGCCTCTGTTCACCCCCACTGCCCCCACAACTCCCTCTATCCCTCACAACCACCTGCCCTCTCACTACCCCTGCACACACATAAACTCCAAAGGAAAAAATGTTCAGCCAGACTCTCACATCTTTTTTGATGCAATCAGGAGAATAGGTGGATAGAATCAGAGAGGTTAGAGGTGAGGGGAAGCAGGAAGATCTGAGCCAGAAAGGCTAAGATCCTTTACATATTAAAAAAAAGAAAAGCTAGAAAAGAGAGAGAGTGAGAAAACTAAAAAGGAGAGAGTTTGGGGATTTGTTTGTAGGTTCTGGAGAGATACAAAATAGACAAGAATTAATTGAACAGAAACAAAGTGCTCTCAATAATTGCTATGGGTTTGGGATTGTGTTAAACATTAAGAGATGCTCTTTGAGAGATACAAGTAAAGCCTGAAATTCCTTCTATATCGCCATTTTGCTGATGTCTTTCTGTACCTTTTTACATGCAATTCTGTACAGAGACTGAGCTATAAACATCCACAATTATTCAGGTGACATAACAAGCTCATTTTGGTTCTAAGATGCAAACTGTATGTAAAAATTTCAAACTTTATTCTAGACTTGAGTCAAGAGCACAGAGCACAACTTCTCCATGACAACCCAGCTACTAGGGTCACATCTCCAAAGGGGTACAGGAGAGTCAGACACTAGCCAGAGGGGCAGAGCAGTTACCTTGAGTGAATCTGAACAGGCCAGACATTGGCATTCTCTCACTGCCTAGCAAGGATTCCAGTTTCTTAGTAGAGTCAGTTTTTGTTGTTGTTGTTTCTTGAGACAGGGTCTCATCCTGTCGTCCAGGCTGGACCAGGCTGGCTCACTGCAACCTCTGCCTCCCGGGTCCAAGCGATTCCCCTGTCTCAGCCTCCCGAGTAGCTGGGATTATAGGCATGCGCCACGACACCCAGCTAATTTTTTGTATTTTAGTAGAGATGGGGTTTCACCATGTTGGCCTGGCTGGTCTCGAACTCCTGAGCTCAGGCAATCCGCTGGCCTCGGCCTCCCAAAGTGCTAGGATTACAGGCGTGAGCCACCGCACCTGGCTAGAGTCAGTTTTATTGAGGTTAGGATGAAAACTAATTTCTCAGCTTCATAAAGGATATTTTTTGAAATATCTTGATTGGGTGATCTCACATGATGCCACCTGGAACATTTTGTTCGAAACCCTGCGTTCTCCTGCAAGTTGTAACGCTGCCTTCACAGCATCTCTCTGATTTCTCTGACTTTGAGGCTACACTGGATGAGCCACTTGGGGCCTTGGGGTTTATTTTGGTTCCAGGTACATTTATCCCTTAATGAGATTAAGAAGCAGTTTTGTCTTCAGTGTCTGTTGTTGGTACTTGATGCTTTAAAATAAAATGTTGGCATCTGACCCTTTTGAATCCAGTGAAACTGGGATAATTATGAATTTAAAAACAGTTTCAGCAGTGACACGCAGAAACGAAAATAATTAGGAAAAGACTTCTGTCTTCCTTCAAGTTGCCCCATCTTATTCTTCTCCCCACATTTTATTATGAAAAAAGTCACACATAATGCAAAGTCGACAGGATTTTACAGTGAACACACATCTCCCCACCAACTAAATTCTTCCATTAACACTTTCCTAGATGTGCATTCTCATGTTCCTGTCCATCTGCACATCCCTCTATCCATCCGTCACCCCGTCCTATTTTTGATGCATTTTAAAGTAAATTACAGGCATTACCACACTTCTCCCTAAATACTCTAGCATGGATATCATTAACTGGATTTCAAGATTTGTTACAGATTTCCTTTATTTTGAGGTATAATTTACATATGATAAAATGCACACATCTTAAGAGTACATTTGCTAAATGTTGACAAATGCAGATACCTGTTGCAACCCAAATCTACATGAAGATACAAAACTTTGCCAACACTCTAAAAAATTCTCTAGTGGCCTTTCTTCAGGAATTCTCTCCTCTACTCCCCGATACCTCAAGGCAACCACCTTCCTGACTTTTTCTGCAATAGACTCTTAGTCTGTTCTAGAACTTTATATAAATAGAACCACACTTCATTTTAATTGCAAAATAAGCTAACCTGTAGCCCCATTCAGTGTAGGCCATACTTAAGTATTGTTCCTTGCCTGGATCTAGAAAATGGGGAGTTTGCTTACTCCCTATAAAGATCAGAGTTATCTGATCATCAGTGCTTATGCTGGATGGTTTTGTGGAGCTGTCCAGTACAAAAGAGGCCTGTGAGAACATAGGGAATGTCTAGGTTGAATGAGCCTCATGGTGGCTCCCCATAGCCCTTCCCTAATTAATTAGCATCTGGATCTTCCAGAGATCCAAGGGTCTTCTTGGGTACAGTTGTGCTCAAGTTTAGGAATCAGGGTACACAAGCCACTTGGGCTCGTGGAAACACAGCCTGGATCCTATTTGCTTTATCTGTTCACCATGGAGGACTGTGGGCATTCCACCTTGGGTTCTCGGTCCTTTAATCTGAACTAAGGTGGGAGAGCCCTGCAGCATTTGTAACTAGGGAGAGATGCCTTATTCTCCCCATGCTCACTGTAGGAGGGATCAGTCCAAGGAAGGCGTTGTTGACCTTGTTTGTCGCATAAGACCACCCACCAGCACAGGATGGGAAGCAGAGGGAAGTGAACAGACCAAGTTCTGAAATGTGCTCATCAATGCAATCTGTCCTCTGAACATTTTTGCAGCAAGTGAGCGGCAGGATGCAACTGAGTGGAAGAAACTAATCAACTAGCTTGGCTGACAGCATTAAAGGTGGGAGAAGAGGCATCCAGATGGCAGTGCCAAGGCTACACAGACGTGTCAGGGCAGGATGCTCTGCCTCAGATACAGAGGGCTATCAGCTGAGATAGTCACATTTCCTCCCTGTGCATGGATTTTTCCATCAGCCACTATGGCCATGAGTTTCAGCACTGTGGAGCTCTAAGATGATGAAGATAGTGGTGGCGGCAGTGGTGGTGATGATGATGACGATCATCATCATATGGGGATTAAGGAGAAGATGCTGAAGAACAGAGTATTCATACTCTGAGAGAACATATTCCAATCTTTTCCAGTACAGCCGCAGATTTATGGAACACCTACTTTGTTGTAAATGGCGTTTGGCACTATGGGTTCTAAGAAGATTCAGAGAGCTCACTGAATAGAGGTGCGCTGTCCACGTGAGCCTGGCCAGCCCATGCTGGGTCTTAATCATCCTGCTATAAAGTGAAGATTTTTTTGGAAACTCCTATGCCTGTATCTCAGAGGTGGATAAGACTGGATATCCACAGTAGAAGTTGAGCCAGAGGAGTGTAAATGTTAATCCACATGGGCAATGACGGGGAGCAGGAAGGAGGAAGATGAAGAGGAAAAGGAGCAGGACAGAGCTAATTGAAATTAGCTTAATGTTTATAAATATTAAGGCCCAGATCTTGCTTTGATAGGACCGCAGGTGCAGAGATCGCTAAAGAGAAGAGTCCACAGGTTCAGAGTTTCTGATGTGGAGCTAATAAGAATGCTAATGGAGGTAATTAGAGACCAACTGATTAGCAAGGATGAATTGAGGAGTGTCATGGGTTGCTATGCATTAAAGTTCTAGGACTATGTATCCTGGAGGCATGAACCACATGGTGAAAGCCCCAGCTTCACAAGATAGAGTGGTGAGGCTGGGAGTCCCGCACACACAATGAGAATGTGAAATAAACCTCCAGCAGTTGGCAGGTGAGGACGCAACAGCAACTTTACATAGAGGCCAAGGGCAAGTCAGTGGGAGACCAAAGAAGATAATATTTTTTTCTATGTCCTTTTGGCTATACATTCCCAACTTTGATCCTGGGATCTCTGGATATTCATTCAACAAATATACAATGACTTTGTACGCTGTCCCAGGAAGTACTCTGTCCTAATCTAATTGAAGAATAGCACTTTACTTTCTTCCTATTTCCCTATCTGATTTATTTCCCCCTTCTCCTTTCAGAAGACAGTGCACAAAACAGAACACAAAAGGAGCCTGATTATTTAAAAACTAAGGCAAGAGGAAGGGAAGAGTGGAATAGGCATTTCCCTGCTTCCTATGCCCTGGATGCATAATAAATGTACACATGACAACTGTCCTCAAGGAAATTACTATCAAAGGTCAGGCTAAGAAATAAACTGGATAAATCAAAAGTGTTTCAGATATGGCATATGAGATAGAAAATAATGGACTGCTCCAAGCTCCAAGTAAATATGTCAAGGCCATGAATTGATCTTAGCCTTCCATGGTATCCGTCTCAATTAAGAACCCTCTAGGAAAACTTTCTTGAGGATTTACTCATGACCTCACCTATTTCTACCTTTTTATTTCTTTTTACCTTTTTTTTTTTTTTTTTTTTTTTTTTTTGAGATGGAGTCTCATTCTGTCACCCAGGCTGGAGTGCAGTGGCATGATCTTGGCTCACTGCAACCTCCACCTCCCGGGTTCAAGCTATTCTCCTGCCTTGGCCTCCTGAGTAGCTGGGATTACAGGTGCATGCCACCACCCCTGGCTAATTTTTGTTTTTAGTAGAGATGGGGTTTCGCCATGTTGGTCAGGCTGATCTCGAACTCCTGACCTCATGATCCGCCCGCCTCAACCTCCCAAAGTGCTGGGATTACAGGCATGAGCTACTTCACCTGGCCCTATTTCTACCTTTCTTCACCCAAGTCCTAATCTCATGCTGTCTCTGCTCCTGATTTCATCTCTCCACTATCACACTCCTTCCAGCACTGTCCAGGACTCTCCTTCCCTTAGTGGAAAACCCTAGAGAGGTCCCCACACATGTGCCTCCTGGCTCCCTGTCATCCCAACCCTAGGACAGCTGTTCAGGTGAAGTCTCACCCCAGAAAGAGCCCTGAATCATCAAGACTTGGATCACCGGGTGACACAACTATATGCTTCAAGGGGCAGAACCATGCAGAAACAGCCAAAACAGGGCTCAGCCCTGGCTATGCCCACAGAGTGTCAGCTGCACTCAGTTCACATGGTCCTGGCCCTGGATGACAAAGCCAGGTTTGCCTTCCCCAGGATCCTCATGGCCTGACCATAAAATGGCTTGTTGAGCTTATGTTGGTCATCGTGCCTCATCTACCTGTCCATTTCTCTGTTGCTGTTTCTTGCTCCCAGAACACTCAGAAGCAGAGGCTGGGAGGCAGAGGAGACTCTAAGCTGGGTACTCCTGCACTCCCAGCAGCTGCAGTTCAGAGCACATTGCCTTCCTTGACAATTGAAAGGGCAGAAACTGTCAGATTCCAGGTTTCTGTGCTCAGTGAAGCATTGCCAATTAAGTCTCTCTGGAGGCATTGCCTCTGTGGAGAGCCACTTGCAAGAGGGCTGGGTCTCCAGGGATGGAAAAAAGGATCCCCTATCTGGAGAGGCTGAGGGGTTCAGCTTCACAGAAGGGATGCTGGGGATGCTAGTGTTTTCCTTGGGCTTTCCTACAGATGCTGGAGCTGATATAAAAACTCACCTTCTTCCAGGCATTTGGAGCCCTAACCAACCACATCCTTTCTAACCTCACAAACACACAGACTCATACACATGCACATGAATGCACACACATATGCACACATGCACACACACCAGCCTCCACTGTCCTAACAGGTGCCATTATCCCCAATAGTACCTCCCTACCTGAGACATTCACAAGACCACTGCCCAATAAAAAGCTATGAAGTAATTTCAAAACCTCGTTGTGCCACCAGGTCTCCATTACACTTTGCTTATCCACATCAACATCATCTTTCTCATAGAGGTGGCTCCTAAAGGGCCTTGACAGGGCTTTACATTGGGGACTTCAGTGCCTGTTCAAGTCAACTCACAATTATTCTAATGGAGCAAATGGATGATCCAGTCCTAAAAGAGAACATCCTCCCAAATCACTGCTAATTGGATTTTAAACGTGTGATGGGATTTTGTGGCAGATGCTTTGCTTAATATGAAAAACGGTTTCAATTCCCTGATTCACAGTGGCTCTTGGGATGAGGTTAGGGAGAAGGCAGGCATTTGCACAGGTGTGCTGAGAGGAGGGAAGGAAGCCCGGCTGGGACAAAAAGAAGCCCGGGGGGACCATTTTCCAGGAGACCAGTAGGGGTTGATAGTGTTTGCTTCTTTCCCACAGGAGCCCAAAGACAGGGACCCTCCCACCTAGAAGAGAGAGCTGGAGGCTCAAGGGGAGGCTGGAGGCTGAGGGTTTTACCTTGTGCATGAAGTCGGGAGCTCATGGGGTTGAACAGAGTTTGGGGAGCCACAGGAGCAAATCCAGAGAGGACGTCGGAAATGAGCTCTTCCGACCACTTTGTGCACAGATGAGGACATCCACGCTAGAGAGGTCAGGACATGATGAAGCTAACACAGTCAGTGAGCGCAAGGGCCAGGCTGGGTCTCGGACCTCCAAGCTGCCCTCTGGAGCTCCTTCCACCACACCCCACAGATGTGCAGTGCATGGTCTTGCCCCAGCAAAATACCCGTGGTAGAAGCCTCTCTTAATGTGACAAGTGGAAAAGGCAGGTAGAAGCCCCAGGGCCATGAATAAGCTCCTCTTTTCTCCTTTGTACAGAGGGTCCTATGTGGCCACATCCACACATGCTCCAGGCCCAGTACGGCCAGTGGGAATGCGACCCATAAGAATTTTGGAAAAGAGAGTCCCTGATTTCCTAGAATTGTCTGTGCATTGCCTCATTCCCTCCCACATGCCACCTCTGTCACTGTCCAATCCTCATCAGGCTGTGGGCTCCCCAAGGGCAGGGACCATGCACAGCTCTCTTTGATAACTCTGAGCCCTAAACCAATGAATTACACATACAGGTATTGGATATATACTCAATCAAGCTGTACTGGATTAACTGGTCAACAGCAACTGGCTCTGAAGTGACTTGGATACGTAAACGGTGGCAGCAGTACAGAGAAATGGAGAGACAGCCCGTAGGCCGGGCTGCAAAGACAAAGAAAGAGATTAAAGGGCTGGGTTCATAGTGAGGGCATGGCCTCATGTGAGGGCCAATGCCAATTCTAAGAAAATACATGTAAAATGCTCACAGGAATTTATAGGATACCTATATGCCCATGTGTACTCTAGAGAGGCTACAGGTTGATTTACAAGAACACGGTTGTAGCTTTGGAGAGTCGTGTGGCCTCCAAATCAAAGGAATGCAAGGGCTACAGTGCACCTCTTGAGAAAGCTCAGAAATTAAGAAATACTGGGGCTGGGAGGGACATCAGAAGTCACCGGGTGAACCCCTCCACCTACAGATGAGAGACTGCCGGCGAGAGAAGAGAGGCAGAGAGCGAGGACATGAGGCCTGGACAGGAGCCCAGTTCCCTGTGACCACCTCAGCAGCTGCTCCCTGCCCTGCTCCATGGTGCTCCGTGAAGATAAGGCTCAGTGTGCCACTGGACTCTTGAGCTCCTAAGCGCTCAGCTATGGAATGTGTGGAGACTTCCCTGGATCACAGCGAAGTGGCCACCTAACAATCCCATGAAACTTGGATAGCGAGACAGCGGGATCCAAGCCAGACTTCAGGAGAAAGCAAAGATGATTGGAAAGGCTCAGGATCCTCTTTTCTCTCCAATGTCCCCTCCTGGATTCCTCTAACTCACTGGCCCTTACCCCCACTGACCCTCAAAATCTGCTACACAAACAGAAATAACAGAGGGGAAGTAAACCGTGTATGTGGACAGAGCAAGAGAGTGTGGAAGAGGGTGAATTCAGAAGACCCTTAGAAAAGGTTTATTCAGCCAACAACGGTGCCCAAGGCTGTGCCAAGGACAGGGGGTCTCAGTGGGAACAAATGGGGTTCCTCTGCACTGGAGGCTTTCCCCTTCAGGGCCTTTCACTCCCTCCTCCCTTTCTGGCCTGGAGACAGAAATGCAAAGTCCTTTCCCATGGAACAACTCACAGGGCCAGGGTGGCGGGTCAGGGGCTGTGCAGCCAGCGAAAGGGGTCCCTAGCATGTCCTTCCTCCCGGTGCAGCTACTGGCCTCCGCTCTGCCCAGCACAGCTCCCTCCAAACCCAGCAGGACTCCCAGATCACAGCCAGCAAGAGGAGCCCACCTTGAAGCTAACAGGTGTGACCAGCTGCAGATCCTCCTGGGACTCTCCAGGCCAGAGAGCAGATGGGGCTCCATGGTGGGGGTCAGAGGCCCTCAGGTGGGTGAAGTGTGCGGCAGGTGAGCAGATTCCTGGAGGCAGGCTGGTGTTAGGAAGCCTCTCCCCTCTGGGACTGCACTGTTCACAGGGCCAGGTGTGGTTGCTGCCACCTCATCCTTCCACCTGTGTCACTGCTGCCTTCGGGGGATGCAGCAGAGAGTGGCAGAAAGAGCACTGGACACGGAACTCTGTGGATATGAGATCTAATCCCAGCTCTAGCCCCTACCAGCTGTGTGACTTTGACCTTGAGCAAGACTCACACCCTCTTTAAGCCTCAAACTCTTCATCTGCAAAATGAAGATAATACCTTCTTCCTCCCTCAGCTTCCTGCGGAGGATAAAGGGAATCACTGAAACAGATGCAGCTGAGATCTTTGGCCCATGAAAGGTGCTCAGTGAGTGCTTCATTTCCTTTGTCTTCCTTTCGTGGCCTCTGGAAGGCTTAGCTGTTGCCCTTGGGAGCCCCTTTTCCAAACTATGACATCATGGGGAAAGAGGGGAGGAAGCAAATAATAACAGAGAGTTCACAACAAGGGAGCCACCATGCCAAAAGGTTTATAAGGATCTCTGTAACTCTCTGGATACAGTTTGTGAGGAAGCTATGATTCTGCCTTTCAACAGCTAGTAAGAGGGAGGAGATGAGTACTTAAGGAAGAAATCGTGCACAAATAGAAAGGAGACCATTGCATCTGGGCTGTTTCATGGACCTAGTCCTGTGTCTGGGCTGTATGTGTGAACAGAGGGTGGGGAACAAAAGGCACGCTGGTCACCTCTGCACCTCTGCTGACTGGGCTGGGATTGAGCATGTTTGATGATAAATATTTGTGATGAAAATTACCTAATGAGCTACAAGATGATTATCTAGCACCAAAATAGTATTATCATAAATGTTACAGATTAAATTAGGCTGGCTTTGCTAAATCAAACAAATAATAAGAGTAATTGAAATTCTAATAAACCAAAGGATTCCAGACCACTTGGTTCCTCAAGATGTTCTCATTGATTTAGGTATTTGCTTTGGACTATGTGGGTTAGAGATGAAAACACTGATCTGATCATCTGTCAGTCCAATTGTTTTAATGAACTTCTACCCAGGAGTGAAGTGAATGTGTGTGTTGAGTGTGGTCTAAACTAGGGAAGTTCCTGCAGTTATTCTAGTTCCACATCTCACAGTGACTTCTGGCTTTGGTTCTTTGGCAAAATTATATCATTCTTTACTTTTAACTTGCGGACAGAGATAGATTTTAACTTTTGACATTTTATCCATAGTTTCAGAGAAGACCATTTTCTTTGGGGACTGGCTGAAGTGAATGAGATGGTTTTCTTTATCATCATTAAACTGTTGAAGCTCTACTTCAAATAATGTATTATAGAAGAAACTGGTCTTCTCTCTTTCAATTACGGGGAGATCACCCTTTCTCTTTTTGGTCTTTCAATTCAGCCACTATTTGAAATAATCAATATTTTCAAACAAAAGCACTTAGACATTTTCATTTGCACCAGCACAGAACTGAATTAAAAAAATCATTTTTGAAACTGAAGGCTTTTGTTAGGATGATCGTGTGGAGACTGTGCTCTGTACTTACTACACCATTTCTGCTTTCTAAACACACAAAGGAAAACCATATTTCCCAGTCTCCCTTGCAGTAAGGCCAGTGCCACATGAATGAGTTCTACCAATAGGATGAATGGACATGAATGAATGAGCTCTACCAATAGGATGAATGGACGCGATGCAATACCTTTCTAGGCCTGATCCTCTACCACAGTTACCTTAGAGGTCATGTGTTTCAGACGTTGTGTCTGCAAGATGAAGACGTAAGTGAAAACCTTTGTACACTCAACACTAACCACTAACACAATTATGCAACAGTATTTCAGATTCAGCTACCATTTGTAGAGCTTTGTCCATGTTACAGGTAATAACATATCTGAAGATGTTCTCTATGTCTATCCTTATCACAAAATAATCTGACCTTCTTTCCAATTCTGGCCACACATTTTGGTCAAGAAATCAATCATCTCTTGTTTGTTTTTACAATATCTTATCAAGAACTTATTCCTTTGATAAGTCAATTAGCAATAAAGAAATAAAGCTGGCCAAGCGCAGTGACTCACACCTGTAATCCCAACACTTTGGGAGGCCGAGGCGGGCGGATAACGAGGTCAGGAGATCGAGACCATCCTGGGTAACACGGTGAAACCCCATCTCTACTAAAACTACAAAAAATTAGTCACACATGGTGGCAGGTGTCTGTAGTCCCAGCTACTCGGGAGGTTGAGGCTGGAGAATGGAGTGAACTCGGGAGGCAGAGCTTGCAGTAAGCCGAGATTGCGCCACTGCATGCCAGCCTGGGTGACAGAGTGGGACTCCATCTCAAAAATGAAAAAGAAAGAAAAGGAAATAAAAGAAATAAAGTTTTAACTTTAGTAATGAGACACCAACTATTGGCTTAGGGCATCTCTTGCTTTAATTTTCACAACAATCTAATGGATAAATATGATCATCCCCATTTTACAGATAATAATTTAACTTCTTTAAGACTCAAATAAGTTAAATAACTTGTCTTAGTTAAATAACTTGTTGACATAACTAGGCAAATAAAAAGAAGCCAGGGTTTAAACCCAGACTTTCTAATTTCGTGCTTTTATTTAAAACAAAAACAAAAACACTACACTGTCTCTTGACTGTAGGATGAAAAGAAGAATTTACAACATGATGTGAAGGGTGTCTTTTATGTGTCTTCAAGCCAGACCAGCCTCAGGCTGAAGATAAAGAAATGAGCAAAAATAATCCCTGCCTTGGAGGAGCTCACATGGAGACAAGTCAGATCTTTGTTTTTAATTGACGTTTTTTAGAGCAGTTTTAGGTTTACAGAAAAATTGAGTGGAAAGTACAGAGAGCTTCCATATGCCCCTCCTTGTCCATCCTATTAGTAACATCTTGCACTGATGTGGTGTATTTGTTACAACTGATGAGACAAAATTGATACATTATACATTTTTCTTTTGCACGAATTTATTCCCATACAATATTCTAAAAACACCCCTTGGTTTGTGTGTAAATTCTTTCCCTTCATTTTTAAATTGCCTTATAACAACTGGTTTCTTGCTTTTCTTTTTTTTATTTTTTTTCATTTGGGCTATTCTCTGAAATCTGCTTTTTTTTTTTTTTTTTTTTTTTTTCCAGGAAAAAGAGAGAGATAAAAACGCTGTGTCCAGAGGACAGGGTGGAGAAAAAAAGACGAAAATAAACAAAGCATCAAATACGAAGATTCTCACAGATAATACATTTATAAACACACAAATGGTTACAACAAAGACAGCCATGATGAATGGGTATATACATATGTACACATATATGTGTACAAATCCTTGCCCAGCAACCAGCTATGGCATCTAGGGAGCTAAGGCCAGTCTTTGCATTTGCCCTGAAGGCTCCCTTCTCCACAGCACCCCTTGTTTTGGGGTTTCATGGAGTACATGAAGCTCCCACAGCTCCTTGGGGGCTGGGCAGGGGATATTGAGATGAGAGGGTCTTGGCTCGCAGAAAAGGGAGAGGAAGGATCCAGGAAAACCATAACCCACACTTCTAAGCCACCCTTGACTACCCTGGGCATCTTGGCCCCTTGGGAACCACATCATAGCCCTTGTACCTTTACAGATAAAAAGGAGATCTATTTCCCACCCAAACCTCCTTCTTCCAGAGCAGGTAGGAAGTAAGGAGAGATCATGAGGGGAAGAAAATGGCTCCCAGGAGTTGGGGTACATGAGAAACCTTTGTTCTTTTGCAGGCAAGAGCAGAAGAGGAAGCTGGCTGCATTAGGGTTCCCTTCTGTCTGATATTAGGGAAGGCTAGCCGCTAGTCCTCCATAGGCCCAAACCTTGAGGAAAAGGAGGGTAGGGGGTCAGTGCTAACACTTGACATTTCTATGAAGTCACAGCAAATTCCTCCCTGGAGCACCAAGCCCCAATTTTAAAGCTTTGCTTGGGCAGGGAGGCTTCTGGATGACACCACCATCTCGGTGCTCCTGGGCCAGCCAGGAGGGCTGATGTTCCTTTTGGAGAGAGGTAGAGAATGAGGATGAAGATGGAACCCTTTAAAGGAAGACCATGCCTCAAGTCTAAGGATGGAGCCAGCACCTGTCAAGGATGGGGAGGACTTTTCCCAACAAGAGGAGCTGGAGAAAGAAGAGACTAGAACGTCTTTCCCCTCTTCCCAGCAACAAGCAGCTTGCCAGGTGCTCACCTGGAGGGTGCTGGTGGTGACAGTGAGACAGATGTCCTTATGATGCCCCACTGCCTTGCAGGGAGTCAAGTCAAGGGACCCTGGGATGGAAGGTTGGTTGCTGTCCCTATCCTGGGAGGATACTGCAGGGGACTGGATGGGTGGTGGCTAAGGCTGCTACTGCTATGTCTGGGAGGCCTGGGCCTGAGCCACTGCTGCTGTCACTGCCACCTGCCGGTGCTGCTGGAGATCAGAAGGGCTGTGTTTGTGCCTGTGTTTTCTAAGGGATGTTTCAGATGGACGTGCCCGACTGCAGAGAGGTGGGTGTCCTCCTTGGTGTGCTTCACTGTAGCCTAGACAGGTACCCCTCTATGAGGCTACATCCATGTATGCTGGATGATAGCTGTGACACTTGGAGGGCTAGTGTCTGCTGTGCTGCTGTGTGCGAGACAGTGAGCTAGAGAGTGTGAAGGCCTTCTCACATCCCAGGGGCACATGCACATGGGCCATCCCTGGCCTGGATCTGTGTGTGCTGCTGGAGGTGGGAAGGCCCCTGGCAGTTGGAGCAGTGGTATGGTTTGGCCCTGAGTGAATACAGAGGTACTGGAGGGGTAGCAGCTGCTGGTGAAGGTCCTGGAGGAATGTGGAACCTGTGGGGCTTACCTTGGTATGGGGCTTGGAGCATGTCAGCATCTCTAACTTCCAGTAGAATGTTAGTGAACACACTGGCACCTCCATAATATGATGTCAGCATTTTCCAGAAGCCCTTTTATTGTATAAAGCAGGGTACACCCAATGTCATAGAGTAAGTTCGTGATAGAGCTGAGATCTGAATCCAGGAGCCCAAGGCTCTGTCCATTTCCTTTTGCCACAGTTCCCTTCACTCTCATAGGTCACGCCATCTTTCTTTCTGACGGTCATCATTCTCTTAGGGAAGAGGGCCTAAGGCTCATTTATCTCAGGCAGCCCTGTCACCAGCATTGCCCCTTCTTTTGGCCCTGTGTGTGGGCAGGGGGTGGGGTGGGGTATAGGAGATAAGAAACCACACTGCCACCTCCAACACTTTCTACCTCCCTCCCATTAGGCTGATACCATCTTCTCGGAGAGTTCAAGAACCACCTGCAGGGCTTGTGAGGCAGAGGGAGGAGCAAAGACAATCATGGGAAGCCAGATGTGGAGGGTCAGAGCCAATCAGGCTGTGGCCCGAAGAGAACCTGAGGGCACCAGACTGGCAGGGGTCCACCCTGTGAACAGCATAGGGATCACCAGGATGCATAGGCTAAGCTGCTCTGATTTGGCCTCCATCCACACCCATCCTGAGGGCAGGGAGGGTCCAGGGCCCAGGGGCAGGTGCTGCCAGTAGGGCAGAATGGAGAGATGGAGCTTTATGTTCTCCATGAAACCCCAAAACAAGGGGTGCTGTGGAGAAGGGAGCCTTCAGGGCAAATGCAAAGACTGGCCTTAGCTCCCTAGATGCCATGGTTGGCTGCTGGACAAGGATTTGTACATATATATGTATACACATGTATACATCCACTCATCATGGCTGTCTTTGTTGTAACCATTTCTGTGTTTATAAATGCATTATCTCTGAGAATCTTCATATTTGATGTTTTATTTATTTTTGTCTTTTTTTTTTTCCTCCAGTCTGTCCTTGGGACACAACATTTTTATCCCTCTTTTTTCCCCTTAAAAAAAGGCCACAGCTGGCGAGGACTCAGCCTTTATCCTGCTGACAAGCATGGTGTTCTCAATCAGCCCTGGGATGGTGGGGATGGAAGGCCAGACATACAGGTTAGGACTGAAGTGGGAGTCTTCCATTCTATCATCTCTCTCTTCTTCCTGTCCTCTTATTCCTTCTCCTGTCCAGGACTCTAGAACTTCACTGCAATGACTGCTGTGGAGACGCCAGGGCCAGAGACAGAGTGCAGGAGGGTCAGCGTTTGCTAGAAGCAGTGCTGCAGTGCGTGCTACTGAAAACCCCAATTCCTCCACACCCACTCCCTTGGGTGCACTGGACAGGAAAGGGTGGAGGAAACACAGTACATTATTATGAATGAAAGCTCACAGTTAACATTGGGGCTCACACTCCTTTCGTTGTACATTCTATGGGTTTGGACAAAGGTATGAGGGCACCTTTTCACCACTACCATTCCATACAGAGCTGTCCCACTGGAGTGGGAATCAGAGAAAGGGTTCATGAAGTCTAAACATAGTTTGGACTTTAAAAATGGATAGAGGGCAGGCACGATGGCTCACACCTATAATTCCAACACTTTAGGAAGCCAAGGCAGGAGAATCACATGAGCCTAGGAGTTTGAGAGCAGCCTGGGAAACAAAGTGAGATCCTGTCTCTAATATAGATAGATATAGATATAGATATATAGATATATGGTTACAGTGGTAT
Organism: Rhinopithecus roxellana; assembly: GCF_007565055.1. NCBI lineage: Eukaryota > Metazoa > Chordata > Mammalia > Primates > Cercopithecidae > Rhinopithecus > Rhinopithecus roxellana. Next base: position 61,193,715 of record NC_044554.1, read on the forward strand.
GCACCTGTAATTCTAGCTACTTGGGAGGCTGAGGCAGGAGGATCCCTTGAGCTCAAGAGTTAGAGGCTGCAGTGAGCTATGGTGGAGTCAATGTACTCCAACCTGGGCAACAGAGCAAGACCCTATCTCAGAAAAAAAAAGAAAAAAAGGTGGGGATCAGATTTTCAGAGAGACCACGAACCACAAATGAAACCAAAGAAGAAAGAATGTACAAGACATTATTTGACAGAGAGTGGGTATGTCACTCTGTTTTAACCAGAGGCTCATTTTTGGAAAGATGACACTGAGAGTGAGCACTAATTTGGCACTCTTATACGCCAGGCAACTGACAAACATTTTAGATGATTTCATTTAATCCACAGCGTAATTTATAATATAGGTATTACTGGTAGAGGGTCTTCACTGCAAGTTGTCCACGTTCTTGGCGTTTTGAACAAAGAATTGGGCAATTTGCACAACAAAGCAAGGAAAGAATGAAGCAATGAAAGAACAGAAGCAGGGATTTATTGAAAATGAAAGTACACTCCACAGTGCGGGAGCAGGCCTGAGTGACAGCTCAAGAGCCCAGATACGAATCTTCTCGGAACCAAATACCTCCGAGTGGTTTCCCATTGGCCACTTCATGCTTACCTCACGTAAATGAAGTGGCGGCCTGCAATCAGTCTGACTGGTTGCAGAAAGCAGCCTATCAGAGGCTGAAGTGAAGTTACAAAGGTCACACTCCTGTGCAAACCAATCAGAGGCTAAGGTGAAGTTACAAAGTTGCACTTCTGTCCAAATGAAGATTCCACCTGCAATCAGTCTGACTGGTTGCCAACAGCCAATTTCCCATCTGCTAGGTAGAAAAGGTGGGGGGTTTGCAAAAGGAGTAGCCTCTGTTCCTTTTGTTACTTAGGTGCGGAAGGTTAGGGTTTTCCTTTCAATTTGGTTCCAGGAAGTCCATGTGACACAGCCTTAGGTTCCCTGCCTCCAGATCCTATTTTCCTGCCTCATAGGTGTCATCAATACCATTTTAAATTAACAGGTATACAAATTAAAGCTTGGAAGGGGTTTTAAAAACATTTGCAAGGTGACACAGCAGGTATTCGGAAGATCTGGGATGCAAAGTCGGGCAGAATGAGTCCAGGGTTCTTTGTCTCAGAAACTACACTATAATCCCTGCATGCTAAAACCAAAATCAGACAGCAGATAAGTAAAAAAGGTAAATCGGGAGCTGTTTGAGATTGAATTGGGTATCACACCAGGCTAAATAATTGTTTTCTTTCAGCAACATGGTTTTCAAGAAACGTATATACAAGTATTTTGTTTTAGTAGTTGAGACCAGGAAGCCAGGATAGGTATGGATTTATAGAACCTTGTCTATTTCATAACAGCTCATCAAGTGAATAAAAACCAAAATGCTATTTAGGGGAAGGACCTGAGAAAACCCTACTGGGGGACTTTGTCTTGAAGATGATCTGTCAAGTAACCCAAAGAGAGAGTCAGAGAGCTAAGGAAAAACCAGTAAGAGGTCCCTGACATCATTCACATGCTGGCCCAGAAAGGTCTGGGCATGAGATGGTGGCTGCAGGGATTGAAGTAAAAGGGAGGTTATGGCAGGAAATGTGAAGGAAGAATTGAGCAGTCCTGGGGATGAGGGAAATGTGTGGAGGGGTTAAGGTAACTGGAGGAATGATGAAACTATGTTTAGAAATCCTAAAGGTCAGAGGAGGGGATAGTGTCAGAGAGAACACAAGCTGGGATTTAAACTCTTGGACACCATCTGGCCAGGGACAATCTGGTGGCACTGTCCAGAAGAGTTGGAAATAAAGTCTCGACTTTGACAAAAGGGTCAACTGTAGAGTTCCGGATCTGAGCATCGCCTCCACAATACAAACGAGGAGTGCATGAGTGAAACCAGAGAGGGGAAAAGAATGATAGCATGATACAGCAGGGATGGAGAGGGACACTCAGAAAGGTGGCAGGAGGATCAGGTGGGCAGGGCTGAGCCTGGGAGTAAGAGTTCCAGAGGGAAGATTGAGGCACACTTGTAGGCTACACTGCCATGAGACTGGAGGGGACGGAGGCTAGGACAAGGCCTTTGGGGTCACGAACTGGAGATCACAGAGCAGAGGAGAAGGAAGAAGCGGCAGCCTTGGAGTGGGAGCAGTATCAGGGCTGTGGAAGCAAAGACAGAACGTGCCTTTCCTCGGGCACTGAAGGCCCAAGAGGACAGATGTGCTCAAAGCTTTTGTTCAGACGCCAAGGGGACACACGACATCAGAGCTCAGTGACTGTGAGGACTAGACCCAAGCAGCTGACTCCAACGGGCAGGAAGAAGAGCTGGTCCCCCCAGAGCCCCCAAACACACTGCAGAAAGTGCTGTGGTGGTAACAGCTGCCGCCTCCAGAGAGGAACACCTGGGGGTATGGGGTTGGGGAGGGAGACCGACTCCATGTATATTTTGACTTTCATACCATATACAAGTATTAGCCATTTGAACAAATGAAGCATTAAAAATAGTAACAGATGGAAGAAGTACTGATTAGGACCAAGACCAGGGCTAAAAGGAGTTAGGGAGCTCCAGGGGAAACAGGTTAGGACTGTGAATGTCAACAGAATCCCACGCACGGAGCCGCACGGAGCCTGGCTCAGCCAGTCTGCCGTGTGTACACACACAAGCATCCATACACAAGTTAGAGGTGGGAAAGCAGCTTTTTCCTCTGAGTAGAGAACATGCAGGAGGCTTAGATCCTGAGATCTGGCTCTACTTTTAATTCCTTCATGAGTTGTAGCAAGAAAAATCAATCAGAAGCAAAGACGAGGCTCCTCCTCCTTTTTCTTCTTTGTCTTTTGGTCTTTTATTCCCTCCTTTTTATTTTTTTTAAGGTCTTGATATCATATGCAGTGGATTTAACAAAGTATTAAGAGCCAGTTTTATTTTTTATTGGAAAGAAATGTTAGTTTAACATCAGCCCAAGGAGAACATAATTAGGAAAGCAAATCAGTTTCCAGGAATGATCAAATGGTACATTTCAAAACAGATGGTAATGATTTAGGGATTATCCACTGGCTTTGGGTGTTTCATGCTAGTGTTCACCTCCATCAGCTCTGCTAACCAGGAAGTAACTGTGGAATCCATAAAATCCTTTAAAGCAAATTCAACACTCCCAGCAGTCACCCAAAGCCTAGTTTTTCCCCATGGGATTGAATGTACTGTTGTCCATTGTGTACTCAGAGGGGACAAATGTTAGAGTCAGTACTCAGCATCAGGTTATCAGAATCTGGGGATAGTTTTCTTTGAAACTCATTCTGTGCTCTCACTCTGTCACCGTCCACACATGTGTGTGCACACACACAGCAAGTGTGAGAGATAATATCCCAAGGTAATATCATTGCTGAGTATAGGTGTTAATAATTCAGTTACTCTCTTCAAGCCCAAGTCGATGTCTTACAGCACCACTGAGCCCCAGTCCCACACAAACAGGAAGCCAGCTTTGCTTGGAATGATTGGTTGCTGCTTTTTGCTCCCTTAGATATTTTAAGTTCCAGGAGTCTCTTGAGTTCTAGAGTTAAGTTATTGAAATGGGAGAAAAAGCCAGTGACAGAAAAGGTAACAACCTATGGGCTGGATTCTGCCAGGAGCTCAGGGCTGGGTGCAGGAGCTGGACTGCAGACAGTATCTCACTCATTGTTTCTGTTTTCTGATGCCATCATGGCAGCCTTATAGAGCAAGGGAAGTAAGCTGGCCAAGTCCGGGGCAGAGTGGGGCTCCAGGAGGAGAGGGCAGGAGGCTGAGCTCAGGCTGCACTTTACTCTGGCAAGGGCACCAGGAGCACACGCTTCAGTGGTCAAGTCCAATACAAGGCAGGTGGTCAGGCAAAGATTTTGTGCATTCTGAGTGTAAGAGGCAGTCCTGGACATGCAGTTTGTGGACTAGAAGTTTCAGAATTTAAGGACTTTCCAAAACTTTGCAGAAACAATCCAGCAGCCTGTTTGACAGTGTAGACTTGTCCTGAACACTTCAGGATTCTTGTTCATCCTCTACACCAAATTCACTTCTCACTCACCAAATGTGCCTGGAATGCTTTAGGATAAAGAGGCTCAAAGTACTATGGGAGCTTCAGAGAAGGGGCCATTAACTCTGCCTGGGAATTCTGGGCAAGGCTGCAGTTTGACCTCATGGCTCCTGGAGGATTTTCTGGCAGCAGGAACAAGTGTCTGACAATTGCCTTCTGAAATGAGCTCAGAAATCCAGAAACAAGCCTTTCTCTTGAGAATTAAGCCTTATTTGGGCATAATTAGGCTTCTGTGTTTGGAGTACCCAGGCTGCGTGTAGGACAATCTGCTTCTTTGGATGACTCCACCAACTGGAGAGAAACCAAGTACCTTTCACAACCCAGGCAGCAGGATCAGGACGTGGGATGTTTTGCACATTCCAGGAGCCCTTCTGGCATAAGAACATTGGAGAGAAAGAATTCACTAATATTAATGTTGAAGACTCTGGCGTCCAGACAGGTTCTTGCACTCTGAAAACTCTGGCCCACCATGATAGTAGGCAGCAATGGGAAATGGGTCAGAGAGAATGACTTATCTTCCTCCTCAGGAAGCCTGCACAGCATCACAATGCCTATCTCTTCTAGGTGATCTTGATTTACTAAGAGTTCTAGATTCCAAGATGGCCCCGTACATACAGCCCAGGAGAAAGGAGCTGTACCAGACACACTGCAATTTGAGCTTTAACTGTCCCACTAAAGCTTGTCAGCTGTGTGTTCCCCACAGGAGTACTTCCCTCTCTGCAAAGAGAAAGAATTAAAGACTCTCCTTCCAGTAAGAGGATCACAACGGCCTTTAGCACACACTTCTGCCCTAGCTGTGTGTGCCACTGAAGCAAAACCAACCTCCTGCCAGAGGGTGCCTGGCAAGAGGTCAGCAGCAAGATAAGCCAGCCCAGGATTACTGGATCCAGGTGTGGACAAGGGTGGATCAGAAGCAAGAAGGCCAGGAAAGCAATTCAAGAGGGCAGGAAACATCTGGAAGGTTCATGCCTCCCTTGAGGGCTTTGAGGGATGGATGTTGTCCTGTCTGGTATCAGGAAGCAGGGCTCTAGCCACGAGCTCCAAAGAGCTGGTACAGAACTGTCTCTGGGGCTTGAATGGACCAAGCCCAGAGGCCAGTAACTGAAGCCAGGGAATAAAGTCAGAGTGGGAGAAGAAAGGGCAATTAGACGCTGCGTTGGTTTGGAAAACTACTGGGCTAGGACCAAGATTATAACTTAACAGTCCAATATAACAACAATGGTAAACATAAGGGGTTCATTCTTCTAACATTCAACAATCTTGCTATGCTCCAGGGGTACAGATAAATAAAACTATTCCCTTATGGCAAGGAGCTCACAGAAAGTTGGAGGAAAACAGCCCTGTAAACTCAACATTTTAACAGAGCAACTGGAATGCTTTAGGATAAAGAGGCTCAAAGTTCCATGGGAGCTTCATGGAAGGGGCCATTGACTCTGCCTGGGAATCCTGGGGAAGGCTGCACAGAGATGGAGACATTTTGAACTGCGTTTTGAATGACGAATACCAGGTTCCTCGGTTGGAAAGAGAGGCAGGCGTTCCAAACAGAACAGACAGAATACCATGGGCAAAAGCAGAGCTCTGTGCAGGACTGTGGCACGTCATCAGAGTATGGAGCATTGGTGTGAGGGGTCCTTAGAGGAGAAGCAGAGGGCCAGGGGGAGGAGGGGAGGGAAGAGAGATGACAGGACCAAATCAGGGAGAGTCAGCATAGCTGGTCTGAATGTGGACCTGACCCACAGATGGCAAGGGGCCGCTGAGAGTCTGTTGACATTGATTAGGCTTCTTTGGTTATAAGCAACAGAAACAAGATCTCACTGAAGCAAGAAAAAAGCATGTCATAGAGGGAAAACAGGTGGTTCCCACACCTGATGGAGAATAGGGAGTGTAGGGAAGGGACTGGAATCAGGGCTGGACTGGATTGCAGACAGCAGGAACAGGCCACAATGTCTTCAAGGAGCTGTTGCCCCCAGGACAAGTCAATTTCACCACACTCCACTGGCCAGCCACAGTCCAGGGAAGAGTCTGACACAGGACTGGGGTCACATGCCCGCCTCCTGGTTGGCAGTCTTACCAAGATCATCCACTGTGGGTGGTGCTTCCCCAAAAGGAAATCAGGATTCTAGAACCAGAAGAAGGGGATTGACACAGGTGCTGCCAGAGCTTGATACTTGTGTGTTTCTAGTCTTTAAGCCAGAAAATGACAAACACACAGGGCAGGGACCAGCTAGCTTTTTCTATAAATGGCCAGAGAGTAAATATTTTCAGCCTTGTGGGTCATATGGTCTCTAAGGCAGCTACTCAACTTGGCTGTTATAGCCCAAAGCAGACAGACCACACATAGACCAATGTCTTTACTGCATGCCAGGAAAGCTATATTAATAAAAACATACAGTGGGCCCAATTGACCCCTGGTTTAGAGCCATATTAGGGCATAAGAGAAATACAGAAGGTTAGGAAACTGAAAGCAGAGACCAAACCAGAGACTGGTCTGTCTATAAAACTACGTCCTGGCCAGACGCGGTGGCTCACGCCTGTAATCCCAGCATTTTGGGAGGCCAAGGTGGGCGGATTGCCTGAGCTCAGGAGTTTGAGACCAGCCTAGGCAACACGGTGAACTCCCATCTCTACTAGAATACAAAAAAATTAGCCAGGCATGGTGGCGTGTGCCTGTAGTCCCAGCTACTTGGAAGGCTGAGGCAGGAGAAATGCTTGAACCCAGGAGGCAGAAGTTGCAGTGAGCCAAGATCGCACCACTGTACTCCAGCCCGGGTGACAGAGTGAGAGAGACTCGGTCTCAAAAAAAAAAAATCCTATGGGCTGTCGTGCTAAGTGCGGCAAAGCTTTACAAACTTCCTTTTCACAAGCATTAAGTTCTGTTTCTTCATGCATTCAACTTGTTTCTTAATTGTTTGTTTCCGAAGTGGGTTCTATTTGTTCGGTGTGTTTTGTAAGCCCTTCATCCTGGCAAAGGTAGCTGCAGTTCTCCTCAGCAGGATACCAGGCATGTATTGACTGTTTTTTGAAAAAATTGCACTGTAACCACAGGTTTCCCGGTGTGGTACACCTGTATTTATTGGAGTCAATTTTTAGAAATACAACAATACAACTGCTTCCACACTTTCTGGATTGCTGTTTTACTCCCTGCTTGCAACCCTCGGAGCCTTTCTCGGCACTGCTCTAAGTCATGACAGCTCGGGCAAGAAGTGGCTGGAACGCAGAGATGGTATTCACAACCGTGGCCAGGCAAAAGCCTAGCCCTCTTTTGTAATCACCTCTTCGGTGTGAGGCAATATGCTGTGAATTAGTGTGTTCCAGGCCCAGAGTGGTAACATATGGTGTATCTCTGCTCATTCTACATTAAATCCTGACATTTTGCAGCTGTCAAGATAAAGCTGTTTATATGAGTAACATTGTAGTTTGTTTATAGGGAAATAATGTGTAGTAAGTTATGATTAATCAAGGTGTCTCAAATCTGCTGGAGGCTTCTAAATAGATTTGTTTTCACTGCCATGCTTTTCGTCTCCTAAATCAGGGGTTTAGTTGCCCCCCACCTCCTTTGTCCGGCTCCTGTTTGTGGTCTTGTCCCCTGTGAGATGGATGAAGAGTGAAGCCTAGGCCACAGAGAAGCAAGAAAACTCAGGATACAGCATGGGCTAGGTGGCAGGAAGGACTCACCTGAACTCTTCCAAATCCCAGAAAGCTCATCAGAGAGCCGCTGTCTTCTTCATTCCAGTATCTCTGTGTTTGGAACCCAGATCTCCAATAGCCCATCCTCCTGAGGATTTGCGAGTAGGTGTCCAAGGCTCCTGCAGGACGTACAGTCCATTTAGTTTTGGTTTTCTGGGGTCCAAGAGGTCGTGGGGCCTTGACGCAGTACAGATTTGAGGGGTCTCAAGTTCTAGAGATCATAGGAACTCCTTGTGTCTGTAGTTCTGGGTTCGAATGTCCTCTCTGGAGGATAATTACTTGGAACTCCAGACTCCTAAAAGTGGGGAAGACCCTTAATGAAGTCTTGCAGAACCTTCCTCCTATAGCAAGATTCCTTCAGCATCGCCGACAGCTGGTCTCAGGCCACTGCCTACTCTCTTTTGACAGGGAAAAGCAAGGTAACTTCTAAGATTGGGGAAGTTCAAAAACTGGGAGGAAATCTACCTCTAACCTTATGCTACATCCATCCTAGTTTTGCCCTCAGGAACAACTTGGAACTGGCTGATTGATGTTCCACACAAAAATCCTTCAGATCTTGGTTGACAGCCACCATCCCCTCTGCAGGCCAAGCCTCACAGCTCTTAGAAGTAATCCTTGCAAGGTCTAGTTCCCCTCCACTCCAGCCACACTCCCCCAGCACCTGCTGGCTTTTTATTCACCGGGGAAGGTGGGCTCAGAATGGACCCATCTCAATTGTCCAAGATGACTGGAAGCACCAGCTGATCTCTCTCCCTCTTTTTAGTCCCTTCTGAGGCTCACCATGGAGACGTGGTCTGATGCCAGTGTGAGTAATAGAGGTCTTAGAATAATCATCATCACTACCAGCCCTGACATTTCTATAGAACTTCTTAACATTTTCAAAGTACTTTCCCTTTGTTCAGGTGCAATTATCCTGCCAGCGCAGCATCTCAGCACCAGAGTATCTCTCAAGCACTAGGTATGCTTATTCTGTGCCTGGGAGCCAAATGTGCAGACATTGTTCCAAAATGAATATTTGCATGCATGGATGCACACTTGGATCTACACACATGCGCATCTCTCTGTGCTGCACATGCAGCGATGCCTGTCCCTAAGCTGGCCACATGGTGAAGTGACAACCAGCAGTCCAGACCACTAAGTGGAGTTTGACCTGTGGACTGGAAGACGCACACATCAGACATGTTCCCCCAGCTCTGCTGGTGGTGCAGCAGAGAGGACCAGCTGCCTCTTTGGCCATGGAGGCAGAGCCAGCAGTCGCAGGAAGAGGAAGGAAGCTGCTGCGGCATCACATGCCTGCTGCCTCCCGTGCCTTCCAGGGCACACAGGAGGCAGCTGGTTGGAAGGCAGCAAGAGGAGAGGCAGGGAAGGTAGGAACTTGCTGCTGAGAGAGCAGGGTGAGTCCACGGTTGGGGAAGGGATGTCAGATCATCACCCGACTCCTTTTCAGCACATCGCCTGCCCTCCCCAAAGTACTCGCTCCTTGGCTGTGCTTCCAGAAGTGTCCACTGGGAATGATCTAGGAAAGGACAGATGGTCCTGAGGGGAGTCCAAAGAGATGCCCCCAGGTCAGCACAGAGGGGAGGTAATGAAGCCACTGGGAAAGCCTGGGCAGGATGGTGCAGAGGAGCAAAAAGAGCATGGGGACGGTTTTGAGAGCAGTCTGCCCAGAGAGGTAGGTTAACGGACCTTGCCAGGGCCCAGTGGTAGAGCTTAGATTGGAAGATACTGAGTTCAGCATCACTAAGCCCTCCCTCCTGAGGTCTAGAGGGTCTCCCAGTCATTTTGTCTCCTTAACCAGAGAGCTTAAAGATCCCCTCTAATCTTGCCATGTGGCAAACAGAGAGAAGCACCAAGCATCCCCTTTCATAGGTGAAAGGACATAGGAAAGACAAAGTAAGGGGTCAAGGACACCTTGCAAGGGCCGCAGGACGCAGGAAGAAAGGGTTATGGCAGAGGGCAGTGCCTTCTGAAAAGGAACAGGCAAATAGGCAAAGAAGGAAACCCAATCAGGAAATGCACTCTCTCCCTGCCCCCGCCACTGCCCCACCTCCCTCTTCCTGCAGAGACAGCAGAGCGAGCCTCTTGTCGGAAATTAATATTGCACGGGACAGTTAATCAAAGCTGAACCACCCCCCCACCCCAGTGAGTGAGTGGTGTTTGGAGCAGAGCTGACAGCCTGGCAGATGAAGGAACAGAGGTGACCCCTCCCGCTGCCCGAGTCCACCTGCAGTGGGGAGGGGGCTGCAGGGGGAAGCACACAGCCAATTTCTCCCCATAAAAAATGATATGAGGTGAAAAACCATTTACTGCACATTAGGATCCACAGTTGGACCATTTGTATGTTTTACTGGGATGGTTATGTCACTAAATGAAGCCTGAAAAATCCATCATGGGCGGGGAGCCTGACAGTGGCCCGGTCAGGGAAGGGGAGCTGGTAGGGGATAGCTGGGCAGGAGAGGAGGAAAGGGAAGGGCTGCCCTTTGTTGCTTTTGTGGGGGAACCCACATCTGGACGCTGTCCTTTAGGTCACTCAGTTTCACAGCAGAGGGTCTCATGAACCACCCGTCACCTCTGCAGTTAGTTGCCTTCTTAAATAAAAAGCTCGGAGGGCCCCTGTACCCCAGTCCTTCTTTGCATCTTCTGGGAATGCACTAATCTGATACCTGCCATTCAGCAAGCAACTTTTAATTAAATACCAGTCTGCTGGGCACTGACCTGGGGACCCAGAGGTGACAACAGTCCTGTCCTGGCCATCGCCGATCAGGGCCTTCCTTCTCCAGCCCTTGAGCCTCCATCAAGCCCCACTTGTTAGAGAATGAAGCCACTAAGAAACACCTTGAAGGCTGGGGTGGCAGGTAGTGGTGGGAGTGGAATATGGTGGGAGGGAAGTGTGCAAATGTCACTTGATCTATTAATCAGGAGCCTTGTTAATTAAACTGGAGCCAGCCATCTGAAATGCCAATTCTAACTTTAGTTGCCTGCCTTTATCTCTCCCCTTGCCTCCGAGCAGAGGCGAGGCCTCAGCAGCCTCTGGCCTTAGCAAACTAATTGGCCCCATGTGGTGGGATTCCAGGGGTGGAGCACCTTCCCGGCCTCCCCATCATACCACTGACCCCTGTCATACATACCTCTTCAATCCCAGAGCCCAGGGAGCCAAGACCAAGTGTCTGGCCCAAGTTCCTTATCATGCAGGTGAGGAAACTGAGGCCAGGTACTAGAACTCTCTTCTCCTTATTCCCAGTTTACTCCTCCATGTCCTGCTGCTGCTTTAGACCCAAGCTATGCAAACACAAAGGCACCCCTGATCCCTCTGTCATCTTCCCTGACCACTACTGTATGGCTCTACCACACTGGTCACAAGAAGTAGGATGGGGCTCAGGGCTTTGCTAGTACACAGAGTATTCTGATCTCAGCCTCCAGCTCCACCACCTCTTCTTCCCTTTTCAAATTACATGGTCCCTTGGCACCGCCAAATTGTGAAATAAGGACATCAATTGTGGGGACTAGTATAACACAAGAAATTCCAGGTGCGTAAATAAGAGGGCCAGGAATGTCACCGGATGTCAGGGGGGTAGATGGACTGATGAGAGCGCCTGTCTGGATTCCCAGAAGCATAAACTGCCTTGAGGTGGCTGGAGGACAGGACGAAAAGGACAATCGATGAAGGAACTGGGAACAATGCGTGGCAGCCAAGTGGACTGGTGTGATGCTGGTTTTGTTACAAGTTCATCTGAGGACAAACCAGACACTGCATTTACATGGAATTGACTCTGCCGTTCAATTCATCTTTCCAGGTGGAGGAAATGGATTCCGGAAGGAAAACTCCTGCATAGCAGGCAGCACGGATGTGGCGTGCCCAGTCCTGACACATGCAATGTCCCGCGGAGTGAGAGTGAGACATGACTCTCCTGGGGGCCTGAGCCTGAGGAGATTGTCCACAGCACAGGGAGCAGGCCCCAGGTCCGGGGGTGGCCTGGCGCGGGGCAGGCACACAGATTCAGGCACTACACGGCCTTGATTTAAATCTCACTTCTGCTGCTTACTCAAAATTGACCTTGAGCAATTTCATTAACCTCTCCCTCAGTTTTCCCATCTGTGAAATGGAGATGTTAATAACATCACCTTGTAAAGCTGTCTAAGAGTTTGGTAGATGAATATTTGGAAGTGTTTAGAACAGTGCCTGGCATAGAAAATGCTATAGAAGTGTTCAATAAACTAAATAAGTCTGATATAACCAAGAAAAGCTCTGAGCCTGGTGCGGTGGCTCACACCTGTAATCCCAACACTTTGGGAAGCCGAGGCAGAAGGATCACTCGAGCCCAGGAGTTCAAGACCAGCCAGGCCAACATAGGGAGACCCTGTCTCTACAAAATACTAAAACAAATCAGCTAGCTGTGGTGGCATGTGCCTGTAGTCCCAGCTACTCAGGAGGCTGAGGTAGGAGGATCACCTGAGCCCAGGAGGCTGAGGTTGCAGTGGGCTGAGACTATGCCATTACACTCCAGCCTGGGTGACAGGAAGAAAAGAAAAAAGGAGAGGGGAGGGAAGGGTGGAGGGAAGGGTGGAGGGAGGTGGGGGGGATGGTGGAGGGAGGTGGGGGGGATGGTGGAGGGAGGTGGGGGGATGGTGGAGGGAGGTGGGGAGGAGGGTGGAGGGAGGGGGAGGGAGGGGGAAAGAAAGGAAGGGGAGGGAAGGGGAGGAGGAGGGGGGAAGTGGACAGGGAGGGGAAAGGGGAGGGGAAAGGGAAGGGGAAAGAGAAGGGGGGAAGGGCAGGGGGAGAGTGAGGCCCGAAATAAAGACAGGAATGTTTTTCAACTAGGCATTTCTTTATGGATAACACTGGAAAGGAGTGAAGAGGACAACCACCCTCGCACTCTGTGAGTGACATGGGTGTTCTCATGGCCCCCAGCTCCTGCCATGTATGTGCAGGCGTACTCCGTGACCTAAGGATGTTGCTTATGAAATAAGTTCCTATGACATGCATCTGATTTCTTATTCGATTTCAGGATAAAATTAGGGTTGTGTCTGTTAAGGGGAAAATGTGCCCTCAAATACAAGAAACTCCCTAGAGAAAGCCTGTTAAAAATCACATATTTAAAAGAACATCAATATTTTTCTGACAGAGTATTAGTGACAATAAATAAATTGCCAAATAGGACTGCAGACTAGCAGGACAGTTCAGTATTTGAATGACAGTTTAAGGTCTCATGGGAAATAGCAGTGACAGCTGAACATGTCACCAATGATGTGGCCTCAATTGTCTCTCAATATATGAGAGGCTCCTGCTGGGAGAGGCAGTCAGGCCAAGGACGGCCAGGCAGGGAAGGTCAAGGCTGGGAGAATAGGCCACCCACTGTGGAGGCTGCCTGCAGCCCAGAGCCCTCTGTCTAGGTAGGGCAGAGAACAAGGTCTAGGAGTGGGACAGAAGAGCCAAGGTCAAGGTATGTCCAGACTGTTGTCAATGAGCCAGAGGCTGACCTGAGTGGAGACCCAGGATGCTATGATAAGACTTCTGGAGACAGATGGTGTTTGCATCAGGGGACATTCAGGCCACTTAGTAGGGCTGATGAGGGGAAATCCAAGAAACTGGACCCAGCTCTGGGAAATAAATGAGGCAAAGAAGTTAGGAGTCCAGGGCTCAGGGGTAGGGCCCAACTGCTGCCATGAGGAGAAAGGAGGAGGAAAAAGGCATGAGGAGCCCAAGGGATGGGGCAATAGGTTGTTTCCAAACTCTCCCAGGCAGTGGGGCAAGGGCCCTTCATAAGAAGTATATACTCCTTGGTCCGAACTCAGGGCAGCAGAATGGTCAGGACTGGTATAGATGGGGAGAGAGATGTATTGGTTGAACCCTCAAGTCTTAGCACTTCTCACAGAAGTCACAGTGGCCTAATATACAGCATTGTCATAGCTTAAAGTCTGCTCCTGGGACTCTCCAGAAGTAGTCTTTTAGAAATACACAGATCACCCTGGAGATGCAGAAATCTAGCCCAAGGCTAACAGCCCTGACACCGTGCAGGAGAACAAATACTGGAACCCACTGTGGACAAAATAGGGCATGACTTCCCAAACCACCTGGCCTAGGGCACTTGAACCAGAGTCTTTCTACATCATATTGACTTAGCAAGAATGTGAGACATAATTAGCTTACCCCTGATCCACAAACCTTGCTGACAGACATTGTTTTAAAATGTTCTGTGAACACAAAACTGTTTATGAAGTTTTGGTCGGGAGAGAGGTAGAAGACATTGATTACAGACCGTCACCATGTATGTATTTCATGTTTCAATTTTTCACAATAACCATGCTACGTTTATGATTCAAAGGTATGTTAGGCTGGGCATGATGGCTCACACCTGTAATCCCAGCACTTTGGGAGGCCAAGGTAGGTGGATCACCTAAGGTCAGCAATTCAAGACTAGCCTGACCAACATGGCAAAACCCCATCTCTACTAAAAATACAAAAATTGGCCGAGCGCTGTGGCAGGTGCCTATAGTCCCAGCTACTCGGGAGGCTAAGGCAAGACAATCACTTGAACCCAGGAGGCAGAGGTTGCAGTGAGCTGAGATTGTGCCACTGCACTCCAGCCTGGGCAACAGAGTGAGACTCAATCTCAAAAAAAATTAAAAAATAAAAACATGAAAAATAAAAGGTATGTTAAAATAGAATGTCTTACGGAAAGTCATTTAGGACTTTTGGAAAATAACTTCTGGAAGCTTCTGTAGGAGTCTGTTCATAAGAGTTTCTGGTGATTTTGCACCATTGGAACAGTTGCTGTACCCAGAAAGGAGAGTTTGTAATAGGCAGCTGTAGAGGGAAGCCCCTCCTTGTCTCTCTAACTCACCCCAGGAATTAAGAACTTCTAGCCCTGCTGAGCTGTTAGGAGAACCCTGCCCCTCCAGTGAGTCCCTCCTACTCTGAAAGACAGTGGTCAATGACTGGACAAGCAGGCTTCACATCTCCTGGGATCAGTTCATCTTCTCCCAGCAGAGTTACCTTGTTTAAGATGGTGCACACCTCGGGCCTCTCTCCCTGTCTGGGGTCCCTGTCTGAGTTGGACAGGCAAAGGCGGGATCTTTGCCTTAAGGTCTAGAATTGGGGGAAAGTATTTGGAAGACATGTCCTTGGGTCCACTTTTTTTTTTCCTAATCCAGCTTTGCCAAAGATTAATCTAATCAAAAAAAATCTCTACCTCATGTCTGGTCTATTTCTGAAGGGATTCAGAACTCACAAATAACAGCATCAACACAACTAACACTTATTGAGTTCTTACCAGAGGCCAGACATGGTGCTAAGTACTCTACATGGTTTGGGTTTTGTGCTTTGTTGTTTTTTTTAATTTCAATTTCATTAGAAACTAACACAGAGACCCCAGGATGAAGGCTGGTGACAGCAGAGCTGGGATTCACATCCAGGCTGACTTCACAGCCCACAATCTTCAACAGCAGCCACTAGAGTGGGTGATTTCACTGTCCTCCTGCTTCATGGGAAGGCAGTTTGTCTGTCTCCCAGGAATGGCTGGGACAGACGGCCAGTACAGGTGGAGCTCACCATAGGACAATGCTCAGATCATAGCAGAAAGTGGGAATGGGATAAGGGCAGGGTAAACAAGGACCAGGACAGGTGTCCACCTGGCCAAGTAACCAGAGGTGAGGTGTGCAGTAGCCTGGGGGTAGGCGGGGGGCAGGCAAGCCCAAGCAATGATTCCCAAGAGAGTCACACAGAGGCAGCCCATGGGAGAAGCTTGGAGGAACCCCTCAGGGATTCCTCCAGCTTGGAGCTCAGACTCATTCTATTGGTTTTAACCCATTCCTTAAGCCAATAAGTTTATTAAAATATCCTCATTTCCCTTTGCCATGTTTGGTCATAAAATTGTAGACATTAGAACTATAAAGCTTAGAGAGTTATTTAACTCTCTGGTCTTAGAGATGAGTAAATGGGACTAGAAAGGTGAATAAACTACCTAAGGTCACAAAACTATGTGGTGACAGAACCTGGTTGCAAACCCAAGCATTCCTCCTCCCCCTCCAGGGCTCTTCCCATAGCATCATCATAAGGCTCAGGATTCTGGTCCTATCAACCTTTATGGAAATCTACTTTGGGTTAGACACTGTGATAAATGTCAATGTCTGGCCTGGAGTTGATTTCCAATCTCAGCTACAGACTTACAATGGGGTTCATGAGATTGAACCCATGTTGCAAGGTGCACATTGGGCTCTCTGGGCTCTCTGGAGCAGTAAACATCTCTCTTAAAACTTTCAGGTTATAAACAGATGACAGAAGGTGTGACAGAGGAATACAGGATTGATTTTCTATGTCAACAGCAACTCCTAATTTGTATACTCTCTAATAGCCAATATTCCGTACTTTGAGAGACATCTATTCTAGCAATATAAGATGATTTTACCCCCCCCCCTCCTCTCCCCT
The DNA here is from genome assembly GCF_007565055.1 of Rhinopithecus roxellana. NCBI lineage: Eukaryota > Metazoa > Chordata > Mammalia > Primates > Cercopithecidae > Rhinopithecus > Rhinopithecus roxellana. The sequence goes on from NC_044554.1 coordinate 61,209,885, forward strand.
ATGTAGCCCTTAGACTGAAAAAAGGCCTTTGAGTTCAATAATCATCCCAAGGTCACAGAGCAAGCCAAAGGCATGACAAACTTAGAACGCTGTGCCCCAAATCCAAATTCCCAGGTCTCTAGTGTTAAGCCCCTCTCACATTACCTCACTCTGCATAGATTTCTGTCATGATAATAGAAAAGGTCACTCAATCAGGAACTTTGTGTCACTAGAATAAGGAAAGGATATGGGTCTCAGCCCCAGGAAGGCCAGTGCAGGCAGATAGAAGTGCAAGGAGAATTACAAGTGCAAGTGTCACTAGGCCAGGTGGTACTGATTTCACCAAGGCTCTATTTGCAGCTACAAACGAAGACCCCAAACTCTGTCCCTCCTGTCATCCAAGCCTCCCTGCTGTTCTTTTAACAGAAGCATTTTCCTGCCTTCCTCTCCCCCTTCCAAAAAACCTCACAAATATGTTGTGTGAAATATCAGAACTAATTAGACCAAATGGTGTTCATATCTGTCATTGGTTTTTCTGAGGGGAGAGCTGCCTGTGTCGTGGAGGGAGAGTTTATTAACTAATTAAGGGCAGTATTTAGCAGGGAGAATGCCCTGATCCTGTAGGAAAGAAGTATGGGAGGACAGGAGAGGGCTCTTGGATGGGCCAATTAAGAAAAACCAAGAATAGAGATAAAGACACAGAGAGAGTGGACCCAGAAGATGGTGTGGGAGAGAGGCAGGAGCAAGATGGAGATAGCATAGCAGGCAGTGAGTTCCACAGTTTGTACAGTCAAAATAGGACACTTTGCACATAAGTATAAGTGCATTTACCATTCCAATCATAAAGTACTATAGGAAGGAGGAGGCAGTTTGTCCACAGTCGTATTTAGTTGTTAATGCTACTGTTACACAACCAACAGCAGAGATCACATCTTATTTTCTTAATATTTCTCAGCTCTCAGCAGAATACGTAGTATTGGTAGTTACCCAAACATTTGGACTAGAATATGGTAGAGGAAGAAGAGGAAACATTTACATGAGCCTAATTTATGCCAGAGACAATCTAGGACCTTTTAGTATGTTTTTTCTCTTTGAGGAATATCTGAATAGAAGTAACAGATAAAGAACCGAAGGATGCTGAAGGATAAAGAAGACTCCAGAAGAACTTTCAGCTGCCTTCATAAATTCAAAATACTATCATGTGAAAAACAGAATGGATTAATTCCAGGAGATCAAACTAGGATTAATTGGTGGAAGGTATCATGAGGTAGACATTGATTCAAAATAAAGAAGAACGTTTTAATGATTAGAACTATTCAAGAAATGAAACAGGCTATCTGGTGAGAAGGGAGGGGGTGGGGTGGCACCCATCTTCCTGCATGTTAGACCCAAGGCTATGGGGCATCAATCAGAGGTGCTTGAAAGGAATTTCTGCAGTGGGAGGAATGTTTAAGTTCCCTTAAACATTGGGATTCAATGAACCTGGTAGATTTTGAGCTGTAGCAGGCTGCATTTCAGTTGCATACAATGAAGAGTATTCTCCCTGCAGAAGCAATAGGGCAAGACGCTGAGAAAGTATGAAACTTTCTTCATGCAGAAGTCTTTAGAAATGGGAAGAGGCAAAACAGGAATCCTTCTGGGAATATTTTGCATGGCCCACATACAAGGTGGGGAGTACAGGTGCATAAGAATGCTAGAGTTCTGCCTCATTCTCACTCCCTTTGCAACACCCACTGTTAAAAGGCAAAGGCATCATTTCGGAGAACTAAGGAGCCAAAGACACATTTTGTTCAATGGCTCTGTTTTGCCCTTGTCCACACTTTGGCCATGGTCTCTTCCCAAGCATCTACCCAGGCCTGTGTCTCTGTTCCTGAGAGAACCTTCTGATCCTTCCACTGATCCTCCACTGATCCCCAGACCCATCTGAATTCAGTGGCGAGCTCTGAAGCAGCACAGAAAATGGATGATGCTTGGGGAGGGAGAGAGGATGAGGTGGAGGCAGCTTGAGGCAGTGCTAAAATCGTGAGTCAGCCTCTGGATGGTCCAGGCTCCATGTCTAGCTCTGCCACTCACTAGGTATGTGGGACCTCGCTGGCCTCAGTTCACTCATCTATAAAGGACATGAGGCCAGGCACAGTGGTTCACACCTGTAATCCTAGCACTTTGGGAAGCCAAGGCTGGCAGATCACTTGAGGCCTGGAGTTCAAGACCAGCCTGGCCAACATGGTGAAACCCCGTCTCTACTAAAAATACAAAAAAAAAAAAAAAAATAGCCAGGTGTGGTGGTGCATGCCTGTAGTCCCAGCTACTTCGGAGGCTGAGGCAGGAGAATTGCTCGAACCTGGGAGGCGGAGATTGCAGTGAGCTGAGATCACACCACTACACTCCAGCTTGAGTGACAGAGCAAGACTTTGTCTTGAAAACTGAAATAAAATAAAGGAGATGATACTGCTACTTAGCTCATAGGACTGGTGTGAGCACAGTATGAATTCCTATCCTAAAATAACAGCTAGGAGGTGAATGCCGTTCACGGTGAGTACTTGGTGAGTGGCCTGGTCCAGGACAGCCCTTGCATTCTTTCCATGAAACTGACACCCACTGCCCTTGAAGGAGAAAAAGGAGAGCCACAGTATTCAAGGACAGCAGTAAGACCTGCATCAAGTGGCTGAAATGCTGTGTGTACAGGACCATGCAGAGAGTGGCAACAGTTCAAACAAACCTAATTTTAAAGAAGAAACCAGAACAAGGGGTGATGGCAGGAAGAGCAGAGCCAAATTTTCCCTGGGAATTGGGGGTGTCTGCGTGCCATTTATTTGACGACTGTCCTTGCTAAGGGGTCACCTGGCCTCTCCACTGTGGGTGGCTGAGGAGGCTCCTGCTGGGCTCCACTCTGGCTGCTCTGAGGGCCCAGTGCAGCCATCCCCCGGGCTCTTCGCCAGCAACGGTTTTTCTCCTAAGAACTTTTAAGCACCTCCAAGACAGACTTTGTAACTCATATAATGGATGGGAGAGCTGAGACAGGCAGCTTCAACTTGCTCAAAGTCACAGCATGAGTCTGCATTGGGCCCGAGGCCAGAACTTCCACTCCCCATGCTGTCCCGAGGTTCCCCCGCCAGGACCCTGCTCCCGTCTGCCAGTCTGCTTCACCGCCACCCCCAACGTGCGTTTCTCTAGTCTAATAAGGCTGCCCCTGCTCTTTGGCTCTGCTTACTTTAATATACACATAGATTACAGCTACATTAAAGGAGCCTGCAAATACCAAAGCAGAACTAAAGCAATTATTATAATGCAGCCTTAACAGCAGCTGTAATGAGACAGAATTAAAAATGTGCCAGCATAATCACAATTCACTGTTCCCAGTGACCTTCCAGAACCGCTTTCATTTGGAAAGTAACATCCAGTCCTGAACTGTCAGATGGAAGAGAAAAATTCAATTGTGCCTCCCCGTGTGGCCAGGTCCCTGGCTACCAGATCTAGCTCTTCCATACAAAGGCATCCGTCCCCCTGGCCTCTGCTATGTGGTATTAGCCATTTGCTCAGTGGGGCGCAGGGGGAAGGCTGGGTGCTCCTTTGATGGTACCAAGGCTGGCTTATTTCTCTCCTTCTTTGTCACTGGATCTGCCTGTTTCACACTGAAGCAAATTCCAGTCTGATCCCCATGGTGCCCGACTCATGGCATGCACTATGTGTTACAGACAATACCGCCTCACACTTAATATTATTTCCGCTGATCCCCACAATAACCCTGAAAAGTTGGCTCTATCGTTTTCCCTATTTTATGACCAAATAAACAAAGACTTATGGAAGGTAAATAACCACTCAAAGCCACACCTAGTGGGCAGGAAAGCCAGGACTCCAATCCCTGTCTTCAGACTCCAGACCACAAATTCTTATCCTGATTTTATGGAGCTAATATTCTAATAGAAGCAAAAGAGAAATCAATTTGAATTGGTCTTACATGACTTCATTTTGATACAAGGGGCAAGGCAGGGGAGGGGAAAGTGGAGGGTGAAATGAGGGAAGGAGACAGAAAGCACAGCCCACCTGGAGAGGCCATTCCTGCCAGTGAGTCATGGGCATCCACATAGCAGAAGCGTTTAATCATCTCTCTTCCTCTGGTTCAGAGGAGAGAACAGAAATAAGAAGGCAAAGTGCCCGGAGATGAAGGAGCCAGTAGGGGAAAATGTAGAGAAGGGAGGGGCTCCCCTCCCCGAGGATGCTCAGGAGGAAACACTCACACTCAGAGATTTTGCCCAGCCTGCCCCAAGACCAAACCAAGCCTCTGGTTCCTCCACCAAAGGCAAACCTGGCCACATCCTTCAGAGCATGCTCAGTTCCCTCAAGAGAGAGAGATAGGGAAGTTCCCAGCACTTTATTAGCACTTGCTTTCCCAGAATTGCCTTAACATCTCTCCATGTGAGATGGTTTCCATCTCGCCCAGCTGGACCAGGAACAGGCACAGGGAAGATGAGTGAGGAAGAGGAGACAGCTCCTCTATCTTCCTCCCAGCCAAGCTAGGCTGTGGCTCTGGGCAGCCAGCCTTTCTTCTTCCCCAAGCTGCAGACTGGTAGAGCCCTACAGCTCTGGTGCTGAGGACAATGACCTGAGAATTCTGGCTCTAGAAGCCCCACAGCCTCGAATATCTTCTGATGTGTTGCGCCAATGTTGGGAGGTCAGAATGTCTTTAACCAGCCAGCCTGGGCCTCCAGACAGGGTCTTGAGCCCCAACCTTCAACAACTACCAAAATCCTGTTCACCACCCCACCTAATGAACTTCAAGAACCATGGCCTCCCCCCACCCCAGAGTGAGCAATGGTAACGAAGCATCTTAGACTTTGACAACAATAGCAGGTAGATTTATGCCATTTCCAGGAATCTGGCTCTACAAGGTCATTATGAAACTCAACTATTTGTCATACCAGGATTGCTGGTCCCCAATATGTCCTGCGTCCTCGGTAGGCAGGGCCTCAGAATCCAACTGCAAATGATGGCATCACCGCTTGTCTTTGCTGGGAATAAGAGTCATTAAGAGAAGCCACCTTTACTTCTTTCTTAGGGGCTGCCATCACCTATATGAAAGTCCCACCTCCACCCGCCATTCCCATTTTATAGAGACAGACGTGTGTCTGATTCTGAGACTCAAGTAGAGTAGGATGATGTGCAATAGTTACTGCTATTGTAAAAAAGTGGGGAGGGGAAGTCTGGGAAAGCCTGGGAGGGCAGAGTGTCCCCAGGAATAGAAGCCCCTACTCCTCCTGAGTGATGGGACAGACAGGACCATGGCCATGGTAGGTCTCACTCCCAACTTCCAGACCAAGATGAGCTTTCTTAGAAGCCTGAGATCTTGGCAATACAAACATGAAGGGATGAGGAGCGAATGAGAAAAGAAATGGGGGAAGTGACTGAGGATTTTCTTGTCTACTTTCCAACTTGCACAAGGAAGTTTGACCTCTGGAGGCAAATGGGGCTCTTCACTATGGCGGTGAGTGGGGTGTCTATGGGAGCACTTGACTTTGAGTCTGCAGCACCAACTGTGGCAGTCCCAGCTATGATGTCAATAGTCCACTAAGACAGGACTCTGATGACTCACCTTTCTTCATAGAAATCATATTCAAAACCCAAGTTTTAAAGATACGGAAGAGACCTGAGACCATTGACTCCAAGAAAAACAAGTGTCCTACACAGAAAGAATCTGATACCTGTTCTAAAAATTCACACATGAGGGAACAAACAAGCAGAGCATTGGAAGGACCTATCCTAGGCTGGGAGCTGGGCCACTCAACGCCTCCCACCCGCCCACCTCTGTGGGCAGTGCATTGGTTTTCAGGACATGGAGGTGTAGGCAGTGCCTGCCAGCCCCCTCTTCTCCCACCCCAGGCGCTAATGAGATGCAGGGAGGGGTCTGCAGCCTGGATGGAGTGGCTTGCAATTTTTGTTGCTGTTGTTTTTGAAAATGTCTTTCTCTAGTTCTCTGCCAACAGCTTGTTAGCACATGGTTTGGGCTCCCAAGATGGTATGATGCCTTGCCTCAGCCCCCAAGGGGGTATTCTCAGGACATGTGTCCACAGTGTCCCCAAACAGATGCTCTGGGGCCTCTCTAGCAGTACCTGTCACATGGGCACAAAACTCCCCAGGTCCCATGTCCAGGGAGCCAGGTTTTAAAGCTCAGCCGCCACCCTAAGTTTCTTTTTCCATCTGTCTTGCAAAGGTGTGAATGGATTTGACAGAGGACAAGGAAGGAGAGAAAAAGGAGAGAAATTAACTGTACCCCCTAGTATCGCATCACTGTTACCACCCTCCCTGCCCAATCCCCACCCCTAACACACAAATTCTTGCTTTCATACAGGCAGCCAACCACTAAGGACAAAAGAACAAGCCAGGCAAAAGCATGCCCCCTATGATGTGTGTGTCTAGAAATAGTCAAGAGATTGGGTTCTGGTCCCAATTCTGTACCAAACTAGCTGACATTAGGCCAGGTACTTCATTTCTCTGAACTTGAGAGTCCTTCTTCCCAGGGTTAGTCGTCCATACTTTTCCAGAAAAGCACAATGGCTATTGCAGGTCACCTATAACTAAACACTAAGGCCCACCCCAGGCTATTCATTCACAGGAGGCTGGCTAGAAATGGGATTTATTATATTAATAGATGTGGGGAGCAGAGGCAAAGACGTAGGCTTTACAGGGATGAGATTCCTGACCTTAGCCCACCAGCAGCAAGATCAAGAGCTGCCCAACCACTGGGGTCTAACTTGGATTTGTTTCTTTCCTTGGTTTATAAAGTCCCCAAATTCGTATTTCCGTGTCTCAAACAAGCTGCAATTTACTTGTCACGTGCTTCATGGCCCACCCTCATGTGACATCTCCCTAAAGCAGCACGTTCTTTATCCAGAATCGATTTCTGGATGGCTCCAGGTCAGATCCACATCCTCCTCCTCTGAATCCACAGCACTTGCTGTTTGAACTTCTCACTTAACATTCATCTCATGCTGCCTTATGTTGGTATTTAATTTTTTATGTTTCCTCTCAGCTAGATTGTTCTGTTTGTCACAAAGCAATGATGTGCTTTATTCAGAAGTAATGGGGAGGTTGATGGGTTTTTTGCCCTAAGTATATTTTTTCTAATATTTGTTTTGATGCATCAATTTTGTTTTGTTGGTACTTGCAGAGTATGCCATTCTTCATTCCTTCTACTTGCAAACTTTCTGTGTCTGTCTTGCAAAGGTGTGAATTGATTTGACAGAGGATAAGGAAGGAGGGAAAAATGAGAGGAATTAGCTGTGCCCTGATGCTACCATATCACAATCCACACACACACACACACACACACACACATTTGTATTTTACAGGCAACCAGACATGTGCCAAAATATAACGTAGCCAAAGCACTAAGACCAAAAGAACAAGCTGTATTTTACATGTTTCTTATAAATTGTACTTCTTATACCCAAACTTGGAGTTTCTATCTTTAAAAAGGCAAGTTTAATCTATTCTGTTTATTATGATTGCTGATGTGTTTTGATTCATTTCTATCATCTTGTGTTTCATAATTGTTTGAAGAGAAACTCTTTGGTGGGTTTCTCATGCTTCTTTGTCTCTTGCTGGGCATGCCAACAAGGCAAGGATCTGACTGCTCACCTGGGTCATTTCTCAGGGTTGCATTTGCACCAAGAACCCTTGCAAACTGAGGTGATGTCTCCCTTTGGGACCCAGAGAAGGCTCACTGTCTGCTATGAAAGAGGTGGATTTCCCAAGTTCAGTCTTCATTTGGCAGCAACACAAACCCATTACACATGCAACATCCATTACACGTGTCACCCCTATGGGACTTAGCAGGCAAGGGGAACTGGAGCACATGTGATGCTTATGGTGGTTTCTGTGTATATTAAAGTCCTTTGACCCAGACATCACATGCCTTCTGACAGCATCCATGAAACAGTAACAGGCTAATTTATTAGCTTGGAAGTAGGGTAAAATCAAACTTCAACTTCTTCACAGACTCAACAATAATGACCATGGTTGTTTTCTCCTTATTTCCTCATATCATGCCTCTGATGATCAGAGTGATTCTTTATTTTAAGCCTCACCTATTTTAAAAGTTATGCATCATATTTATTTTCTTTTAATGGTTAACATTAAATTAAGCACACCTGACTCTAAAAAGTTTAAAATTAATTATCTTTATCCTTTTCCAGACAAGAAAACTGCTTCCCATGCCCCACCCTCATGCTCATCTTCCATGTTACTTTTTATTATTCAACATTTTAATGTTGCTTTTAATCTACTTTTGTTGTTCTTGTTATTGTTACAGTCACTGCATATTTAGAGTTATCAAAAAGTTCATCTTTTCACTCTTATGTTTCTCATAATTGCTTCTGACATTCTACACCTTCCACCCGGTACAGTGTCCACCTCACCAAAATGTATTCTCTAGTCAGTCTTTCAACTAGTAAGAGCTGTGAGTAATCAATTCCCTTGGAATATATTTGTATTAAAATGCTTTTTTCCTCATTTTTAAATAAGTGTTGAGTTAGAATTCAAACTTTAAGGTGTTAGCTTATTGTCCTACAGCAATTTGAAGGTCTATTTCCTATCGTTATATATTTTTGCTGATGATAAATTTGCTTTTAGTTGAATTGTCTTCCTTTGAGGTAATCTGACTTTTATCTGTGGAACTTTTTACAATATTTTTCCTAGTGTATATCTACAAAGTAGATATATATACTTTACTTTTACTTCTTCTTAGAAGCTGATATTTTTCCATTTAAAAATTTAAATGTCCAATTCTGGAAAACTCTCAGCCAATATCTTTTCAAATGTTGTCTTTTTAATGTATACTCTGTTATCTTCTCCTGGTACTTGATTAGACATATTTTGACCTTAGTATTTTAACTATATATTTGTTAAGCTCTCTTTCATATTTTCTATTTCAATTTCTGAGTGATACTATCAATATATCTTCGTCATTAATTTTGTCTTTGACCATATCTAATATACTACTTTACACATACAATAATTTTTTGTAATATCATTTTTATTTCTAGAAGTAGTATTTGCCTAAAGTTCCAAATTCATTTCTGTGTATTCCACCCTTTCTTGTCATTCTTATTCATCATTTTACATTTTTAAACATAGTTTAGTTATAATCTATTTTCCCTAGATCTTGGAATGCTAATTATCCTATTTGTTGCTGCTTCTAACTGTCCCTCATCACACCTTGTATTTGTCATAGTTTCTAATTTTTATTAGGAGTTCTTCAGTGGCGTTAATTTCCTTTGGGAATCTCATTTCCTCTCTATGAATGGTGGTGACATCTCTCTTTATAAGACTTTTCTTTGCCTCTGCTAACACCCCACTGGTTTTACCAGTTCTGGACCAATATGTTAGTTTCTAGGCATTACCTATGTAGTATGAATTTGTGCAGGTAATGCAGGCTTAAATTTCAAATTTCTGCTACATGACTCTCTCCCACCCAAGTCCTACATGGACAGCAAACTTTCTTGAAACTTTCCCAAACAGATTTTCTGAGTTTTTCTAATCCCCTCAGAGGCTCCTAACTATGCCAGTGGGCATTTATCCCTGCCTCTTAACTCATCTACATTTGAGGGCTTAAGTTCTGTCCTTGGGTGGACATGAACATCCCAATATGAGAAATTAGGCCTATGTCTGAGTGCGAAACTCTCTTTAGGCTGTTATGGTCTCAGCTCCCACAAACACCCTGGCTTAAGTTCCTGCTTCATCACTGATGCTGGGACATTCTGTCTCTTTCCTCAGAGCTCTGCGTGTCCTTGAATTTATTTTTGCTATACTGCATGCAGATTTATATACATTTGGATGGAAGGAACATTTTTCCATATCCATGCAGTCTGCCGTATTGAATTGGAAGTCCTCAAATTGTAAACTAAGGACAGGAACCATGTCTCATTCTCATCCTTCATGTAGTATATGCCTGCACTCTAGAGCCTGGCCCAGAGTAATACACAAAATTGGAGCTTAAAAAGAGTTGGCCACAATCTCAGGGTCTCATGGTAGGAGCTTTGTTAACTAGATCATAGTACAACAATGCAATGGAATGGGGTGCAGCCATTTTAAAAGATATTGTGGGAAATTTGTAAATGATATGGGGAAATGTCAATATCACTTTTAAGTGTAAAAGACAGGTTAGAAAATAGTATGCACTGTCCTATTATATAGAAAACAGACTAGAAGAAAAATACACTAAAATGTTAAAACCATTAAATCCCTGAAAAGGAAAGTATGGGCCATTCTTATTTTCTTTTTTGATTTGTATTTCCTAGCGCTAACATTATTTCTTGTATAATATATGTGATGAATATAAAGTTCACCACAACACTCAGGGTGCAAGTCCTGTGTCCCAAGTGTCCTATGACACTCAAGTCCATTTTCACACTGCTGATAAAGACATCCCTAGACTGGGCAGTTTACAAAGAAAAGAAGTTTAATGCAGAACTCACAGCCTCATGTGGTTTGGGAAGCCCTACAATCGTGGTGGAAGGTGAAAGGCATGTCTCGCATGGCAGCAGATGAGAAGAGAGCTTGTACAAGAAAAGTTCCCCTTATAATGTCAGATCTCATGAGACTTACAACATGAGAACTGCACAAGAAACACCTGTCCTCATGATTCAGTTACCTCCCACTGGGTCCCTGCCACAATATGTGGAAATTCAAGATGAGATATGGGTGGGAACACAGTCAAACCATATCATTCCACTCCGGCCCCTCCAAAATCTCAGGTCCTCACATTTCAAAACCAATCATGCCTTCCCAACAGCCCTCAAAGCCTTAACTCATTTCAGCATTAACTCACAAGTCCACAGACCAAAGTCTGATCCAAGACAAGGCAAATCCCTTCTGCCTATAAGCCTATAAAATCAAAAGCAAGTTAGTTACTTCCTAGATACAATGGGGGTACAGGCATTGGAAAAATACAGCCATTCCAAATAGAAATTGGCCAAAACAAAGGGTCTACAGGCCCCATGCAAATCCAAAATCCAGCAAGGCAGTCAAATCTTAAAGCTCCAAGATTATCCCCTTTGACTCTATGTCTCACATCCGAGTCATGCTCATGTGAGAGGTGGGTTCCCAGAGTTTCTGCATGAGGACCCTGCTCCTGCAACAAACTTCTGCCTGGGAATCCAGGCATTTCCATACATCTTCTGAAATCTAGGTAGAGATTCCCAAATCTCAATTCTTGGCTTCTGTGCTTTTGCAGGCTCACCACCATGTGGAAGTTGCCAAGACTTGAGGCTTGCACCCTCTGAAGCCACGGCCTGAACTCTACATTGGCCCCTTGCAGTCGTGGCTGGAGTGGCTGGGACGCAGGGCACCAAGTTCCTAGGCTGTACACAGCATGGGGACCCTGGGCCCAGCCCACAAAACCATTTTTTTTCTCCTAGGCCTCCAGGCCTATGATAGGAGAGGCTGCTGTGAAAACCCCTGACATATTCTGGAGTCATTTTCCCCATTGTCTTGGGGATTAACATTTGGCTCCTCATTATGCAAATTTCTGCAGCCAGCTTGACTTTCTCCTCAGAAAATGGGATTTTCTTTTCTACTGCATTATCAGGCTACAAATTTTCCTAACTTTTTGTTCTGCTTATAAAACTGAAAGTCTTTAACAGCACTCAAGTTACCTCTTGAATGCTTTGCTGCTTAGAAATTTCTTCTGCCAGATACCCTAAATCATCTCTCTCAAGTTCGAAGTTCCACAAATCTCTAGGGCAGGGGCAAAAATGCTGCCAGTCTCTTTGCTAAAATATAACAAGAGTCACCTCTGCTCCAGTTCTCAACAAGTTCCTCATTTCCATCTGAGACCACTTCAGCCTGGACTTTATTGTCCATTTTGCGTCAGCATTTTGGGCAAAGCCATTCAACAAGTCTCTAGGAAGTTCCAAACTTTCCCAGTTTTCCCTGTCTTCTTCTGAGCTCTCTAAACTGTTCCAACACCCACCTGTTACCCAGTTCCAAAGCTGTTTCCACATTTTTGGTATCTTTCCAGCAGCACCCACTCTACTGGTACCAATTTACTGTATTAGTCTGTTTTCATACTGCTGATAAAGACATACCTGAGATTGGGCAATTTACAAAGGAAAGAGGTTTAATGGAGAACTCACAGTCCCACGTGGCTGGGGAAGTCTCACAATCATGGCAAAAGGTGAAAGGCACATCCCACATGGTGGCAGACAAGAGAAGAGAGCTTGTGCAGGAAAATAGCCCCTTATAATAACCATCAGATCTCAAGAAACTTACTATCATGAGAATAGCACAGGAAAGATCTGGCCCCATGATTCAGTTACCTCCCACCTGGTCCCTCCCATAACATGTGGGAATTCAAGATGAGATTTGGGTGGGGACGCAGCCAAACCATATCAATATTCCAATTAAGTTAAAACTTGGTAAAATCCCAAATGCCAATTAAGTAGAGAATCTATGATATTCTTTTGATTTTCTTCCTTCTCGGAACCTTGGTGGGCTTACACTGTCTCAAAGGAACATCCATTTGACATCCACACCCAGATGGAAAGGTTACTGCTTTCTGAGTAGTCTGAAGCTGCCCCACTTCTCTTTGTCTTGCAAGAATGCTCTTCAGCACTGGGCCTGCCCAGGCTGGCAGTTGCCCATGGGTCCCTTGTCATGGTGCCTGCTTGATCCAGGTTCTCATGGTAGCCATCAGGGGAGTATGATCCAAGGGCACTCCCTGCCTAGAATCCCTCTTCAGGTTCCACCCCCACCTTAGTTATAAGCCCTACATGCTCTAGGGGCCCAAGTGCTGTGCCATGCTCCTGGGTCTAGTGGGATTTTGGCGTCAGCCACACACTATACACAAGCCTTCCCCTCCACTACTCTGGGCTCTTCCTCATTAGTCTATGTTCCTTTTTTCCTCAAGCTATTTCTGGACCCTCATTACCCTTACTGACACCAGGCCTTGATGGGAAACTCTTTACTCTATTCTTGACAGGTCTCTCTGGCTTTGACTTTCAGGAAGTAGGGATTGGGGTGTCTGTCCTCCCCACCCAGAAGGTCCTCTGTGCTTCTTTGGAAAACCAAGTCAAGTTCGTCAGTGACTAGCTTTTCCAATTCCTGTAAAGGTATATTTGCTTGGGTTGTAAGAGGTATTTTGATACCCTGACTACAGAAAAGTGGTTTTCTACTGTCTATAAAATTGCCCAATTTAGAGGGTAACTCAGGTAGCCCTATGCTAGGCTAAGAAAGACAGCATTTCTTATATGCATATATACCCCCTATATATAAGAGCCTTACCTAGGAGAGAAGTCAGGTGGTATTGAGGTCTGGCCCAGCCTCCAGCATCACCTGCCTGCTCAATGAAGACCAGGGAGCCAGGTGAAAATTGGTAGTTTAGATTCTCCCTGTGGCAATGTCCTTCTTTGCCTAGCTCCACTTTTGGCTGTTTTTGTTTCCTGAAGCATCCTCCAAGCAGAGCTCAATTAAAACTAGGGGTGAGGAACACAGGAACGAATGGGGAAGGAGATCCATAGAAGGCCCTGGAACCCTTTTGTCTTTTTCTCCACCTCTCTTCATTCCCCTTCCACCCCCAACTCTTGTGAAGTCAGGGAGGGGCAGCCACGGAGCAGGTGGCCCTGGCTGGTGCCTGGGTTGGTGGCAGGTTGGGTGGGAGGATGCTTGTCAGCATATGGGCCAAGGGAACACATGGCCCTGAGTTCCTGGGGACAGGAGGGGAACAGGCAGGAGCAGATGAACTGCTAAGCAACAGGGTTGGTGATTTCAGCCAGAGAACTTTCCAATGATAAGAAATAAGGGACAGCAGCCAGTCGGGGAGCTGGGGAAGGGAGGCTGAGGGACTCAGTTGCCCATCTCTGCACAATGATATCTGTGTTTATTTTCTTTTAAAAGTAAAATGTTATTCTCTCTGGAAGCTTTTGCTTTTCCCAACTTGCAGAGCTGAAAACAATAGGAAACCATCAATACAGTCTTCCCCCTCCCTAGGGGATGCATTCATGAAGTTCCTCACACTCACGTTTAAATTATTTCTTGGCTACAGGAGGCACAGTGGCTGAACTTCAACATGAGATCAACATACCGGGATGGAGCTGCTGCCAAGTTTTAAAAATAGCACAGAAGGAAACATATACCAGAGGGCCAACAGCGGTTGCTTCCGGGTGATAGGATTATGGATGATTGTTTTCTCCTTCTTTATATTTTTTTGTACTTCTCATGTTTTTAACATGTGCAGATATTGTCATGTGATTTTTAAAAGCTAAAAACAGACAAGGGCAACACACTTTCATAAAAGAACAAAACATACAGACTGATATGCCCAGAACCTATCATGTGGCAGAATCTAGGGTAGATCTTTATGTCTGTTGTTTGATTTGGCATCAAATATCCTGTGAGATTGGTTGTATCCCTTGTACAGATGAAGAAACTGAGTCCCAGGGAAGTTAATGAGCTTATCCAAGATGACACAAGTGGAAACTGGTAAAATGAGATTTCAACCCAGGTATGTCTGCCACCAGGCTGTATACTGGGGTGACAGATAGTGTCCATGTATCTCTCATGACTAGGTTGCTTCTTCTTGTATAGCTAAGTTCATGTTGAAAGGGCCAGGCTAAAGAATCAAAGGGAACACAGGGAAAAGCCCACTTCTGAATGTCAACAAGGCAATGCTTGCAATAGTTCAGACATCTGCTGATGTCTGAACTATCGATGATGAACATCATTCAGACACAAAGCTGAATTTTTCACACTGGTTAATTAGTTGGTAACTAATGTTCCATTAGTTCAGGAACTCAATTTATCATCAAAATTGTGTTTCATTGTACATTTTATCTTTTCCTCAAACATAGAGATAAGGATAGTGGATATAACAGTAACAGGCTCTTGAATGAGGGATATTATAGGAACAGAGACTAGCTGGTCCTTACATTGGAGTAAATCCTCACAGGACACGCATCTTGCCCCCTCTCCAACACACACTGGGGAAAAGAGTTGGTAAGGAGACGGGCTCAAGGAGTCCTTTTCCATTTAGATTCCTTCATCTCACTACTGATACTCTTCACTATTCCACACCATTTTCCCTGTTAATTTAGGGGTCTTCAGCCTGTGTTCTCTGGTCCATAGATAGGGTCTTACAGATTCCATGAACCCACTGAAATGTATGCCACCATCACATTTGTGCGTGTTAATGTGTGCAACTGTGTGTGTAGGGGATCCGCAGTTTTCACCAAATTCTCAGAAATGTGGAGAATCCCTACCATAACACATATTCCTTCTCCTCGTCCTGGTCTTGCCTATTCCCACCTCTCATGCCTGCTCTTTCTCTTTCATCACTCCCCACCCCTTCCTCATTCTATCTCTTTGCCTCCTCTTCCCCTGAATACTGCTTTCCTTCCCTGCCTCCCTCCCCTCTTCTTCCCCCTCCTCTCACTGGAATTCCTCTCCCCTTTGTCACCCCTGGCTGTGGTCTCCAGTCAGCCTGACCTTCACTTCCACATTCAGCAAGATTCAGCCCCTACCAGGCAATCTCTGGCCAGACATGGGAACCATAAGCGCCATCATCAGACAGCCTGGTAATTTTCTTATTGTTTATTCTCAAGAAGGCAATTTGGCTGCAGCTGAGCTGCAGAGGCCCTGGAGCCTGGTCACAGTCTCACATGTCAGCAGAAGGAATTAAGAGGTCGCCAAGAAGAGAAGCCAGGAGCCTGTTGCACCCACTCAGCACCCACTCCCTGCTCTGTTGTGCACCCCACTGGCTTCTTGCCCCTTTAGGGGAGCAGTCGGTTGTTACAAGCCCCATCCAACTCCCACCCATGAAAGAGATGGGCTCAAACTGGAAAGCTTTTAGGATCTGCATAAGGCATTACCTAGAACAAGGCAGGACAGACTCTAGATCATTTCTCATGGGGTGCAATAACTAGACAGTGATTTCATGTTGTCAAGTCACTCTAACAGCTTTGTGGCTTCAAACATGCCCAAAGACCCATCCATCCCACCCCACCCTACCTAGGTCCCAGCCCAAACTAGAAGAAAGCAAAAGGAGAGAAGGCAATGGTGGTTAACACTTGTTCAGATCATTTCAGCCAATATTCCTTGCCTATTGGGTGTTGGATGTTGGAGCAATCCAGTAATGAATAAACAAATATCTACATTGAACTCATTTCCTCTTTAGTGGGAAGAAGTGGTGTTAGTCCATTTTCACATCACTAATAGAGACATACCCAAGACTGGGTAATTTGTACAGGAAAGAGGTTTAATGGACTCACAGTTCCACATGGCTGGGGAGACCTTACAATCATGGCAGAAGGCAAGGGGGAGCAAGTCACATCTTACATGGATGGTAGCAGGCAAAGAAAGAACGTGTGCAGGGAGTCTCCCCCTTACAGAAACCATCAGATCCTGAGAGTTATTCTCTATCATGAGAACAGCATGGGGAAGACCCATCCTCATGATTCAATTACCTCTTATGGGGTTCCTCCCACAATTCAAGATGAGATTTGGGTGGGGACAGAGCGAAACCAGTATCAAGTGGCTAATGCTGCATGTTTAATGAAGAGTCAGGAGACAAGAGCAACTGACACAAAGAGGGCAAAGGATGGATGGTGGGAAGTGAAACCAGGAGTCGGTGGGACTGGACCCTGCAGAGCCATATGGACCTTGGATAAACTCATAGGGTCCACTCCTGCTGATATGCCCACAGTTCAGCATGGGTGCCTCCACCCTAGGCTTTCACAATCTTTCAACACAAACACCCTCCACCTAGAAAGTTCTGCTTCTCTTAGTTCAAAGTCCCAAGAGAGGAAGTCTAGCTGCTGAGCCTAGCTGGTGGCCAGGCTTCACCAAATCAGGCTCAGGTCCTCTGAGTAGGGGTTTGGTGTGGATTGGCCACCCCATCCTTGTTCTGGGCTCTGACTGATCAGGCAGTGACAGACATCCTATTAGAGGAAACTCTGAATGGGGCCTGGACCACTAATAGGATCCAAGCAGTCAGTTCAGGGACAGAATGAGAGAATCTCCCATTTTTCTCTCTCAATGGGAGAAAGTATCTCCCTCTGTTCCCCATTCTGCTGTAATACCCTAATGTCACTTGTTGGAAGGGACATTGGAAAAGGGCAGAAAGTCCTTTGTACATTGTTTGCGGGCAGTTTGATCCTAGTGAAGGATGATAATAGACGGGGGTAGTGGGTGGAATCTGCATTTGTCAATTTGCTTGAAATTACAAGGATAACACCTTCAGATGGATGTGGATGATTCAGAATCCTGATTTGCTGAATCTCCCTCACCCCACCCCCCAAAAAAACCTCAATAACAAAAAGCAAAATCTTTTCTGCTTCTGATTATGGGGTCTCTAAAAACCCTTGTCTCTGAGTTTTCCTGTGTGACACACAGTGATTTTCTAAGCATCCAGGAAAAACTTGTGAACCCTGGTATTGAGTTCTGATCCTAATTTTCTCTGCTGAGAAATGGCACAGCCTCCTGCCACTTATACTATGCCATCCGACCCTCAGAAGCCTTTGCAGGCCAAAAACAAGAGATAGCCTTCCAGCACAGGGGAGTGGGTTCATGCAGGTCATGTACCAGGCTAAGTCACTCCTGCTGCTCCTGGGCCTGGGACCCAGAAGGGCATCCTTATCCTGGACCCCTGCAGAGATCACAGAGAGAAAGTCTGAGTAGGTCAGCACCAGGACAATTGCCACCATCTGTCCTCTTGCCTCCCTGGAGCCCCTCACAACCACGCTGTCCTTGATCTCCCTCCAGCAGTCCATGCCCTTATGTCCAGTGCCAGAAAATCCATCACTTGCTGCTCTGGTCTTTACCGAATCTTAATTTCCAAGTGTCAGGAAATCTCATTTTCTCTATGATGGAGTTCATGTCTCCTTTTGTGAAGGGAGCTGGACTCAAATGTCAGAAATAGTATTCCTCTTTTTTTAGTACAACAGCCAGGGTCTGTTTCTGCTTTCGTCCTTTGGCAAGAATGGAGCCTGGATGAATAATGGTGGGAATGAAGGGAAATACACAGAAGCCTGGCTGTGTCCCACTGTCAGATTTAAATACTAGCTGTGCTGCCCAGCTCTTCCCACCCACCTGGGTGTCTGGACCTGCCCCACTGTGCTCTTCTTGTTTACAGTCAAGCCCAGTGATCAGAACTCCAGCTGCTGAAAAGAACAAAGCCACAGAATAAGGAGCTGAAGCTGGCAGGTGCCCATAGGACAGGATGGGTCTTTGGATACAGTTCCCTGCATCGCACAGGCCCAGCTCTGGTCAAACAGAAAGATGTTTACCCTCATGTCTCTAGCCTTCCTCTCTTGCAACCTTCCTGGCTGACTCCTCAGAACAAGGAAGATCTTGACTTCTGTGATATCCAACCTGTACTAATGCATCCTCATGTAACACGCAACTGTGCTGGCTGTCTGCATTTTAAAAACGTGATCACTGAGTATTGAAAGACTCACTTTATCTCTTATTAAAGGAACTGTGAGATAAGACAGGGAGGAAAAGAGAAAACTCCTTCCTCCATAGTAAGGTATTGAGCGGTCCACACAGGGCTGCAGGGAGGATGGAGAAGGGCTAACGGGGTAGGGTGAAGGTGTCCTGGAATACCCGGAACCTTGTCCCTGGGGAGCAGTGAGAGGAAGGGGTGCCCAGCTCTTGTTTTTAATAATCCTTTGTAGTTTTTATAATAATGAGATGGTTGTCAAGAATTGTGAAGGGCCAGGTGTGGTGGCTCGTGGCTCATGCCTGTAATCCCAGCACTTTGGGAGGCTGAGGCAGGAGGATCGCTTGAGCTCAGGAGTTTGAGACCAGTCTGGACAACATAGTGAGACCCCCCCCCTTCAATACAAATAAAAAAAATTAACTGAGCATGGTGATGCATGCCTGTAGTTCCAGCTACTAAGGAGACTGAGGTGAAAGGATTGGTTGAGCCCAGGAGATTGAGGCTGCAGTGAGCTATGATGGCACCACTGCACTCCAGCCTGGAGGACAGAGCAAGACCTTGTCTTTGAGGAAAAAACTTAAAAATTGAAGATTGAAGTGTATGAGGTTTTGCCCTCCCTGCAAGCTAACCAGTTAACTTGCCACAACTTCATGGGTGCTGGCAGAAGACCCGAGGTATTCTAGGTGAGAGATAAAGGGCTCTCTTATTAATAGCAATAGCCAGGATGTCACCATTTGCACCAGGTCCCCAAGGCTCAATTTCCACAGGAATAAAGAGGGCTATATGATACTCACACAATCAGTGGATTGAGTCACAGAAGAAAATCCTGACAACTGGGAAACTCGAATCAAGTGCTGTCAGGCAATTATTAGCCTGTTGTAATCCATTCTAAACCTATCTGACCTTTGTCCTAGAGGGAGACATAATCATTATACTGGACAGTAAATCAGCCTTCCCCTTTTCTCTGTAGAGAAAAACTATCTCTATCTTCCAAAGGTGTTTCCTATATAAAAATCATTCAAAAGATGTTTCAGAACAAAAGTAGTCAGTAACTCTGCAAGCAAGATATACAGAAAAACAAGAGATCCGATGAGAACCATCTCCCAATAATGGTTACACAGTGAATGGCTTCAGTGAAAACTTCTACTACCAGTAATGTCAATAAATAATATTGGGGAACTGACAGTATGAGCAGAAAGAAGCTAAAACATCACTGGGTATATGAATATAAAATCAAACATAGGCTTATAGGTGCAGTGGTTCCCCTTGGTGTCTCTAACCAGACAATACAGTAACAATTATGCACACCAGGAAGGATAGGCCAGATAAACCTTTCAAGGGTTGCATTTCATCATAGAGCATTTACACTACATCACTTGATATGGCCCCACAGACCACTGGGGCTGTGTTCATTTTTTTCCAATATCTTTTCTCTTCATTCTTCAGATTACATCATTTCGGTTGATTTATCTTCAAGTTCAATAACTTTTTTTTCTCATTCCAATCCACTGCTAAGCCCATCCAGTGAATTTTCTAAATCAGATCTACTTTTTTAATTCTAGCATTTCTATTTGGTTCTTTTTTTTTTTTCCTTTTTCATTTCTGTGCTGCAATTCCTCATCTGTTCATTAGAATCCTATTTGACTTCAAGTTCTTAAACATTTTGCATTTACTGTGTTGGGTTATTTCTCTCTGGACTGCTTTTTCTCTTGGCTGTGGGTTATATTTTCCTGTTTCTTCCATGTCTGCTAGTTTTTTATTCTGTGCCAGGCATTGAGAGTGATACATTGCAGAATCTTTGATTCTTCTTTCTCCGAAGAGTGTTATTTTCATTCTAGCAGTGACTTCTATTGACTGGACTCAAACTCCAAATCCTGTGTCTCCTGCAGGGGGCAGCACCCGAAATCTCTGCTCAGTTCTTTCAACCTTCCAGTTGCACTTTTTGCTGGGGTCCTTGGTGCCAAATTTAGGGGTCCTCCAAGACGTTGGTCAAAGTTTATACGTAGATTTTTGGGCTCCTTCTCCTCTGAACCCCTCCTTTGAGATTTCCATCATGCCTTTGTAGTTGTTCTGGCTACCGTGAACTCTGTCTCCTGATGCTGCAAGCAGTGCTTCTTTGCTTCTGCCAGGACTCCAGCTCTACCTCAGGTTGAGTGCCTGGTAGTGGCCTAGGGACTAAGCCATAAATGTGAATCTCTCCCGGCACAGTTCCCTACTTTCAAGAGTAAACCCCCCTCTAACCATGCCTGTCTTTGATTACTCCCCAACTCCTTCAAATTGTTATATATAAATATATATATGTGTGTGTATATATATACACATATATATATATACATTTTTTTAAACTCGTGC
Organism: Rhinopithecus roxellana; assembly: GCF_007565055.1. Lineage (NCBI taxonomy): Eukaryota > Metazoa > Chordata > Mammalia > Primates > Cercopithecidae > Rhinopithecus > Rhinopithecus roxellana. The sequence goes on from NC_044554.1 coordinate 61,230,646, forward strand.
ACGAGTTAGTCTACTACAAGTTGTTTTATCGCTACAGAGAAGTGGAACCATTCCTTATCGTGCTTTCGAATCCGTTTCTTTCACCACTGTACTGTTAAAATGCTATACATTATTCCATCATATTGGCCATTATATTAAACAAAACTTATGTAACACTTAACCACCGGTAGACATTTAAGATGTTTCCAGCTTTTGATACAATAAAATTTGTGGTTTCCAGAGTCAGGAGTTTCCACTGCAGGAATTGCACAAGATAATTCCTTTTGTTTGCTGGGAAACATACATATTAGTACCTCTTTTTGTTTCTACTTAACCCAACTTTTAACATATCTATTTCACATGTTTACAAGTTATATATTATTATGATGCTACAAGTAAGTAATTTATTAAAAATATATAGATAGATTAGGATACATGCTTAATTTTACTTAGTTATTTTTTACTGATCGGGATATATGACTTTAAAGTCTGGAGGGTACTATTATGAATAATGCTTTAATGAGTATATATATTTGGCATAATACTTATTATTTACTCAAGAAATTTACTCAGAGGTAGAATTGCTAGATCAAACTATGCACATATTTTTAAAATTTCTGATTCATAGCATCAATATTTCAACTAATTCTCCAGAAAGGTTGTACCAATGCACCCTCAAAGCTGCAGAATGTGAGAATACTCTCACATTCATAATCTGCTAACACTGACTATAGTTAGTGGAGTTTTTAATCCCATATTTAAAAGTTTTATAGATGAATAACAATATCTTGGTTTAATGAGAACATCCTCCTCTACTCACGGAGTTGAACATTTTTCATATACTAACTGTATTAAATTTCCTTTTAAATTGCCTGTTTATTTCCTTTGCTTTTTTCTATTAAAATAATTCATCTTTTATTTAAAAATTAATTTAGGAGCTCTTTTTATAGTAAATATATTCATCTTTTGTTTGATATGAATGTTACAAAAATGTTTTTCAGCTTATTATTTGCCTCTTTATTTGCTGATATTTTCACATATACAATGCATTAATGTCATCAAATTTATCATTTTCTTCATGGTTGATGCCTTTTGAATTATACTTATACAGTCATTCCACACCCTAAGATTATATAACAATTTTTATTTTAGGATATTTACATTGAAATCTTTAATTCATCTAGAATTTGTCATGATAAATTATCCAAAATAGAAATCGTATGATATATTAGAATCTTATATATATATTTGGGATTATTTCTGGGTATTTATTGAAATTCATTGATCTGTTCAACTACTATGTTACTATTGCAATCCTCTAACTTTTATAATTGAATAATACGTTCTAACGTGGGACATTACATTTCAAGAACATTGACAAACCAGAAAGCACTCAAAAGTGGAACTAGAAAACCATTTCATGTAATAAATATTTTTAAAACTAAGAACATTTAACTTTGAGAAGAGAGGACTCAATTCCTGTCAAAAGTAGGAATTCAATAAGTAACCTAAAGGGATACATCACAGCTATTTTTCAAATAGTTAAAGATCTGTTATATGGATTGGAATAGATCTGAGTGACTCTAGAGGATACAACCAGGGAAAATGGGTGGAAATTACTAGAGGAAAAATTTGGCTCATTAAAGAGCTTTTCTAACAACCACAGTTGTTTAGCAAGAAAACAGGCTGTCGTTAAGGAGGGTGGGGTAGGAGCAGGCTTCTCTTTGCTGGAAAAGTTAAAAAATAGGCAACTAATTTTCCAAGGATGCAATGAAGAGGACGCGTGCAACAAATAACGGACTAGGCTACATAAGGGACATTCATACTCTAAAATCCTGGTATCTATGATCTTGCTATCCTAAAAAATCAGTGTCATAACTTCATTAACATCGAGCGCTAGCCAGTGAAGAGTCGGTATTGCGAAGTCCCTAAAGAGACTGTAGAAGCTGTGGTTCACTTTTCCTTTGCCTATGAGGTAGTGGGTGCAGGGCTATAGCTGGAATGCAGGATATAAGGAAATAGAAATTTAATGGATGCCCACACAGCCCTCATTTTTGCTTAACCTTTTAGGTTTGACTCAGGGTGTCCTGTGGCACAAGGGTATATTTCCCCTAACAAGAAAAAAGTGGTCCAGGGTCCTGGGTCTCATTTTCATCCCGCTTCTGCAGACACCAAAGCACTGAGCAAAGATATGCTCTGTCCACTATTCACCTCCATAGGATATGGAGAAGAGAATTTTCCTTTAATGCCTCAGTAAAATATTCCAAGGTCCTGAGAGCTATCCTATTTAAATGCAATGATTTTATCTATTATTTATCCCCTGACTTTTGGAGAGAAGGTGTTTCAGTCTTGCTAAGAAGAGAGGAAGAGCTTTGAAGCAGTCCTCTTTGGGCTGGATTTCCTTGGGAATAAGCAGTGGCCAAGAACAGGACAGTAGAAGTATTGTCCTCTAGGGCTGAGGAACAGTATGTCTGAGAACACTGGCTCAGTGAATATCCAGCCACCTAAGAGTTCTCATTTCATTAAAGGCATGGGTAGATGGAGAAAGCATCATAGTAGGTTACAATCTCCATAGTCCATCGGATGACTAGCTTTGCAGGACACAAATACATACTTTGTGGACATAAAATATGAGGCAGAGACTGGACAGTACAAGATGTTACAAACTATTAAAATTGATATAATTAAGCATGAAAATATAAATGAAGAAGTACATGGGCCTTATGAACATAATATTGAATGAAAAAAGCCAGACGCAAAAGAGCTCTGTATGAATCCATTTATATAAAATTTGAAGGCAAGCAAACTAATTTATGGGGATTTGAAGTCATGATAATGGTTATCTTTCAGGAAGGGCCAGTGGTAGTGCCTGGAGGGGGCCCCAGGGGCCTTGGGGATGCTGGCAATGTTCTGGTCTTAATCTGAGTGCTGGTTGCTTGAGTGTACTCAGTATGTGAAAAATTCATTGAGTTATACATTATGTACTCTTTTCTGTACATGTTGTTGTTTTAAAAATTCAAAGCAAGAAGAGAACGGTAAGTTGGCACTTCTTGGCACCATTCCAAGGGCTCCCGCATGTTTGTGTCATTTAATTCTCCTAACACGTGAAGTAAGTGATGTTTTCTTCATTTTTTTTTCCCCCAGCAGGGGTTATGGTAGCACTGAGAGATGACAGAATAGGGTAGTAGCACATTGCTGACAAGTCTGAGCAAACCTGGGTCTTCCAGACTTAAATCCAAAGCTCAAGTTCTCACCAAATATTTACAAAAGATGGAGCAAAGTTATAACCCCAGAACCAAGGAGAGGAGAGTCAGCATTTAGACCCTCTCTAGGATTTTAACTACAATCCATGATCCCAAGGAGACCTTGCGAGTCAGGAAAGAATCTGTGTTCCCAGGGTCGTGGTGGGTTCTAAGCTACTTAGGGACCCCTCGTAGGCTCTCTGCAACATTCAAAATTCACTTTTGGGGTCTTCTGTCATCAGCCTACAGGAACCACAGCTGAGTCACAGTGTTTCACGGACTCCTCCCAAGGCCAAAGTAAGGGAAGAGAGATGGGGGAGAAAATGCAGGTGAACTGTTCCATTTCAGACACCTAATCAGATCAGTTAGGCAAAACATGGGCCTCAGACAAAACTAAATTATGGCTTCTTCATTTCCCAGGGGAAAGTTCTTTGCCCCAGACTTTAGGAAACTGTTCCAGCAGCTACTGATGTTTGTATATTCAGAAGATATCACTTTCCTGGCCAGGGGCCATCTCCCTGTGCTCCTATAGCTCCAAAACCCTGAAGGTGCCATCAGGGCTCCCTCCCCTCAGCCTGACAGAGATATCGTTTCCGCACAGAACAGCAAGACTAGCCCTTGCTGCTCTTGTCACCTGGGCCCTCGTGTAGGACGGTTTGTGTTCTTCCTGGGAATATTTCATTGCAGGGACCATGTCCTGGGTTCACCATGCCCCTTTCACTGTCCTGGGAACATGGGAAGACTGCATTTCCAAGCTTCTTTGGAATTAAGTTGGAGCCATATGACTAGTTGTGACCATTGGTCTAGGAGGGAAATTAGGTGCATGTAACTTCTGGGCCAAATCATCAAGGAGAGACTGTGAGTTCGCCACACACTTAATTCCCTTTCTCTAAAGATGTGGATGACATGTGTCCCAGAGGCTGGGCAAGGTTCAAGTGACCAGCATTCTCAAGTCACCTTACAGAAGGAAGTAGCCTTGGAAATGGGCAGTCGTTGACTTAGAGAAATAAACTGTTACGTGCAAACCACTGAGATTTTTTCCCCTACAACATAACTTAGTGCAATCTAATACAAAATTCCCTTAACTTTGCTTATACCCTCTCTAGGAACCAGCCAAAAACTTGGGAAATAGACACCCTAAAGTCTTTCCCCTCTTTCCCATTTTTTTCTCTTAATATGTTTCTCTCCTACTCTACATAAATATCATCTGGAGATAGTCCCTGGGAAACAGTGTCCTAAGCCCACCTGTTCAGGAAACTAATCAGATTCTAAGACTCAGTTGGAGCTGGCTGGTCTTGGTGGTGGTGATAGTGGTGTTGGCAGTGAGAGCGGTGGTGTGTATATGTGAGAAAGAGTATTTGTTTGTTATTTGGGAAATGCGGTAGTAATATTACAGCACTGGCTCACAAACCACTCTCAGGAATCTGATGTTGCCAGGTATGCCTGAGAATGAGCTATGTCAGAGGGAATCAGCTTTTCCTTGGGGGCTGACTGGTTCTGTGGCTTTCTTTTGGGGATAGTCCTACCACAGAGATAAAAAAAACATGTTGGTTCCCTTCAACTTCCAGCTGTGAGAAAAAGAGGAGCATCAAGATTCTTCGCAAGTCTGATTTGAACATCCTCCAGTGGAAACTCTCTTAGCACCTCACTGACATTCTGGAAAATGTGCATGGATCCTATTCAAGTTCTCTTCTTAGTTTCTGGGCAAAAATAAACAAATAAATCAAATCTGGCAAATCTCTAGCTAGGTAGTCATACCAGCAGTGAGTGGGTTTCAAAGTCAAGAGAGGAAGAATGCCTGGCTCAACAGGTAGGGTGGGGCCAGGATAGATAGGATGCAAGAAAGTAGAAGCTTCCCAGAGTTTGAACCCAAGTCTATGTTGGCATGTTCAGAATTTCTGGAAGAAAATTCTGAAAGAACAACAGATAATCACACCGTATTTTCTGTTCAGTCGTTTCTGAGGTCAAAGAAGAAGGCAGCATCCATAAAACAAATAAACTAAAATTACTGATAAAATTTGCTTTGGAAGCAGAAACTATTCACCATAATAACAATGCTTCACATTTTAAAATAGTTATCTGCCTTTCCTTCAAAGATTGTTCGCATGTCTTTATTATATCTTATCCTTACAGCTATGCTATCTGGTAGACATAGTAAAAATGAAGGGCAAAATAGGAACTAGTGTTTACCTGGTCTCTAATATTGCCAAGCACTGTGCACAAGACAAACAAGGTCATTTAATCCTTACATACATTTTATGAGAAATATTATCTCTAGTTGTAAATTAAGAAATTAGGGCTCAGAAAGGATATCTCGTCCACTGTCACCTAAGTCGTCATGGCAATACTCAGATTCCAACTGTCATGGTTTTAATGTGTTGCCCAAAATGTGTGCATTCGATGGCTGGGCACGGTGACTCATGCCTGTAATCCCAGCACTTTGGGAGGCTGAGGGTGGATCACGAGGTCAGTCCAAGACCAACCTGGCCAGCATGGTGAAACCCCATCTCTACTAAAAACACAAAAATTAGCTGGGTGTGGTGGCACACACCTGTAGTCTCAGCTACTCAGGAGGCTGGGGCAGGGGAATCGCTTGAACCCGGGAGGCAGAGGTTGCAGTGAGCTGAGATCATGCCACTGCGCTCCAGCCTGGCGACAGAGTGAGACTCCGCCATAGGAAAAAAAAAAAAAAAAAAGTATGCATTTGAAACTTAATTCTGATACAACAGGGTTTGAGGTGGGGCCTAATGAGAAGCAATTAGGCCATGATGGCTCTGCCCACTTGAATAAATTAAAGCCATTATTGTGGGAGTGTGGTCATTACCACAGGAGTGGGTTCCTTGCAAAAGGATGAGTTCCTCCCCATCATCAGGTGCCAGACCGTTGATGTTGGACTTACCAGCCTCTAGAAATCTGAGCCAATAAATTTCTGTTCATTGTAAATTACCCCATCTGTGGCATTCTGTTACAGCATCACAAAATGGACTAAGACATCCTGCCAAATATATATAACCTCAAAGCCCATTTTTTTAATGGACAGTATTGTGTTCATTGACCAATGTCATAGAACAAATCAGTGGTGGAATCAGGCCCAGGAACAGGTTCTGCTAAGAGCCTTGATACCTAATTCTGAACTCTACTGGGTAAGCCATTGTGCATAATAGCATCTTATTGTAAACAAAACATGCTTATTCATTGCCACCCAAATAAAATCCACAGTGCACAATAGTGGAGGGCAAGCACCTACCTGCCTCCCACTGTTTCCCCTCCCTGCACCTACTCTAATGCCCAAGCAAGCTCCAAGGTACAAAGCAAAGATGTTTTAAGAGCAGGTACATCAAACTATGTGCCAGAACCCAGTTTTTAAGATTATACCAATGACACCCTCCTGTTTTACTATTTAAGTTCAGAAATGTTAGAATTAGAGAATAAAGTTGCTATTTTAAGTTAAGGATTTGTTCCCTGATTATTTCCCAAGTTCATTTGAGATGGCTATGAAATGAGATAGTGTATGAAATAGGATAATGGAGGGGAAAAAAGCACATACAAAAGGATCAGACAAATAGAGATTATCAAGCACTTGAAATGAGTTAATTATCACTGCTGAGACTAAAATTTAGCTGCATTTCCTAGCAGGTAATGCATAAAAAGGAAACATAGTTCTCATTATCTAATGATAATAATTTTTAAATAATTAATTAGCTTTTAAAATCATGTTATGAGTGTCTCTTGGTGTGTGTGTGTGTGAGTGTGAGTGAGAGAGTGAGAGAGAGAGAGAGAGAGAGAGACTGATATCAAGTAGAAATGTACCTTGAGCTTATTTATCTGTAAGAAACAATAGAAACTTTAGGTATTATTCTTTCTTCCCTCTCTCCTTCACTCTTTTCTTTCCTTACTTTCTTCCTCCTCCTTCTCCTGCTTCTTTGCTTTAAAAATATAGAAAAGTATAAAGAATAATAAATATTATGCACTCAACACCCCAAACTAATTTGTGCCTTATTTTGTAACATAAAATAAATAGAATCAGTCTAGGTGAAATGGAAGCTTCTTCTCTTATCATTTTCAATTCCATTTTCTATCCTCTCTCCCAAGGTACTATTACTATCATTAATTCAGTGTGAATTTTTTTTTAATCTTATTTTTTGTATTATATAAAATACAATCCAAATATACATATAGTATTATTAAATTGTGTGTTATTTGCATGAACGGGATAGTATTGAGCACAGCATCCTGCAACTTACATTTTTCACTCGATATTATGCTTCTATTCATGCTGGTACACACAGATCCAGTTAATTCATTTTACTTGCTAAATAATATTCAATTATATGACTATATCACAATTTATTTATTTCATTATTTACTGGACATGTTTGTTTCTCATTTTTCAGCATTGCAATCAAATTTACTATGGATATTCTTGTATCTGGCAGTTTGAACACATGTTAGGGAATACTCCTTAGCATTAATATCTGGATATGGAATCATATGTCTATTTTAAATTTCTTTAGATTGCAGACAACAGAATCCACTATAGCTTGTTTAAGAAAAAAAAAAAAAAAGGCTTAATGAAATGATCTTGGATGTTGATACGATTTGCCTGTGTCCCCACTCAAATCTCATCTTGAATTACAGTTCCCATAATTCCCATGTGTCATGGGAGGGACCTGATAGAAGAAGGTGAAAGGTACTTGAATCATGGGGGCAGTTTCCTCCATGCTATTCACGTGATAGTGAATAAGTTCTCATGAGATCTGACGACTTTACAAGGGACTTTCCCCTTCACTCAGCTCTCATTTCTTCTCCTTCCTGCCACACTGTGAAGAAAAACATTGTATGTATGTACATTGACTGTATGTTTCCTGAAGCCTCCCTAGCCATGTTGAACTGTGTGAGTCAATTAAATCTCTTTCCTTTATAAATTACACAGTCTCAGGTATTTCCTTCTAGTAGTGAGAGAACAGACTAATAAAGACGGCCTATAAAAATTCTGGGAAGACCAGAGAAGTAAGCTGGAACAACATTGCCAGGGATGTTCTTGATTAGAAAAATACTTCAATAAATGACAGGATTGTTCTCATAGAAACACCAAAGTTGCTACTTAGAAGCGAAGACTCTTTGGCCTGGACACCAGCAATTTGAGTTCTGCTGCCACAGAAAAACTGGATAACTTTCTTTCCTACCATTTTGTAATGCCTGCTTTATCAAATATCAAAGACTCATATATGCTTGGATCTGTGTTTGGACCCTCTATTATGTTCTATGGATCTAATTGTTTATTCCTACAGCAATACTACATTGATTTAATTATTATAGCTTAATATGCTTTTATATTCAGGAAAGCAAATCTCTCTTCTTTTTCAGAATTATTTTGACTGTACATTTATTTTACATTAATTTTAGAATCAATTTGTCAAGTCTGAAGATTGTGTAGCAATTTTTAGTATATTGACATTGAATTTATAACCTAATTTTGGGAGAATTAATGTATTTATAATAAGATTTTCCCATCTACACACATGGTCTAATCCTCCAGTTATTCAATTCTTATTACATTACTTAAATTCTTATACTTCCTTTATTCTAATTATTCACAGGTAGCATTTAGGAATTTTTTGGCTATTGTTAACACATCTCTTTTAATTTAAGCTTTCTAATTTGGTTAATACTGATGTGTGGCACATTGTAAGTCTAGATATGTTGATCTTCTATCTTACTAAACTAAATTTTAAAAATATTGACAGCTTTTCCACAAGTCATTTTTTAATTGAAAATCAAGTATTATATAAGTAATAATTACATCTTTAGCTTTCATTTTTTGTGTGTGTTTAACTGCATTTGTTAGAACCTTAAGCACAATGTTGACACATGGCATGATTGATAGTGGGCATTCTTGTCTTCTTTCTTCAGGTGAATGTTTTCAATATTTTATAATTAATTATAATATTTGCTATAAGTAATAGATGGCCATTATGAGGTTGAGGCCTTATTCTTAATTTGCTAAAAGTTTTTTTTTTAATTATGAATGAGTATTGAGTTTTATCCAACCATTTTTCTGCATCTATTGAAATAATACATTTTTTTCTCATAATGTTTCTAAAGAAAATAGACTGACTGTCATAGCCAGGATGGAATAATATTAGATTTTTAGCACTGGAAGAATCCTGAAATATCATCCAGTGTTCTTAGTGGGACACCATTGGCCTTTGGAGCTAGGAAGAGTATTGTTTATCCCACATAGTATAGCAAGGCTGGCAAGCCTGGCTGCCACTCACTAAAAACCAAATGCACCCTTTAAGTCATCTGGAAATCAAGATGCCCCCACATATTTGCAAGGGTCCCCAGAAGGTGCCACTATGTCACTTTGACATCCCAAGGATCCAGAGATCTAGAAGATCTAGATCTAGAAGCCTGCAGGGTCTTGTCCTCAACCTGGGAATTACTAAATTTTTCCTTTAGACTTCACTAAAGAGTTTTTATGATGCTACACTGCTGTGAAATCTTCACTCCCACACTTCTCATCTTTGTTGAAGGGTTAAGTTATTCCAATTCGTTCTCATTTTCTTTTGTTCCTGCCCTAGGCAATCCTGCTGAGGATCTCTATTTTCCCTCATCATAAACAATCTGTCTCTTCTCCTCACTCCTGCTTCCTGTTCTCTGGAGAATGGTGCCTGACATAACACCAGACAGCCCACCAGGAGTCTTCTTTGATCTGTAGATCTTAGTAAGAGAAGGGAGTGTGTAAACCAGGCTGGCTGGGGAAGTAAACCAAGTCATCCTCTCAGCAATGAGGACTGGCTAGAGACAGCCCAAGTCCAACATGGACTTCTTTTGGTACCTAAAGGAGGAACATTTGAATCACAGAAGCAAGCAACTAGAAGATAAGTTAGAAATTATTCCAACACTTCTTCAATATAAAATCTAGCATGACAATTTCCTAAGTTTCAACTAATTTTTTATAGTCATGAAATAAACAAGAATTGTCAATGAAGAAGAGAGAAAAAATAGAGTTCATAAACTCCTTAAAAATTTACCCTGATGGACAGCGTGGCACAAAATATACTCTTCTCCTGCCACCTACTAGCTGTGTGACCTGGTACAAGTGGCCTAGCTTCCCTGAACCTCATTCTACTCCTTTCTAAAATGAAGATGAGGAAAACCATGTGGTGAGGACAAAAACAACGTGCATATAGCAGGTGCTCAATAAATGATAGCTAGTGTTATCTTTCCTGGGAACTCAAGATCGTGTAGACAGCTCCTGTGTCTGCCATTTCTAGCCAGAGCTTTAGTAGGGACCAATCCTAGCAAGGATTACATTCCAGAATAAATCAAATTAGAACTTCAAAAAGTCTTGCCTGGTCAGTGAGGCAGAAGGGAAAGCTATCATCAGTTTCTTTTTTTTTTTTTTTGAGGCGGAGTCTCGCTCTGTCACCCGGACTGGAGTGCAGTGGCTGGATCTCAGCTCACTGCAAGCTCCGCCTCCCGGATTTACGCCATTCTCCTGCCTCAGCCTCCCGAGTAGCTGGGACTACAGGCGCCCGCCACCTCGCCCGGCTAGTTTTTGTATTTTTAGTAGAGACGGGGTTTCACCATGTTAGTCAGGATGGTCTCGATCTCCTGACCTCGTGATCCGCCCGTCTCGGCCTCCCAAAGTGCTGGGATCATCAGTTTCTTTATTGAAGACCTCACAGGAGAGACTGCAGGAAATGTAATCCATTCATTCATTCATTCCTTCATTCATTCATTTATTCATTCCAGGAAGGGAATGGAAGCAAGAATACACAAATGCCGAAGAGCTCTTGCATGTTAAAACCATGCCCTATCCCAAGGACAATGACAGGAAAGTCAGCAAATAAGAAATATGGCTGGCCTATTAACAAATTTAAAATTAGCAATTTTAAATTTATTAAAATTAGCAATTTAAAATTTGCAAATAAAAATAATGTCATTTTTCCACCTAAGAATGAGTCAATGATTTTTAAAATGAGAGTTCTCAGTGCTTGTGAGGGTGTGGGAAATGATCACTCTCAAGATTGGAGGTGGGAATTCAAATTGATGAAACCCTGTGGCTGGGCAGGAAAAGTGGGTGCAGGGGGGAGGGGATGGTACAGCAGGGGCTGCCTGGCCCCCAGCGCCTCTGGACTGGCTCCACCCAGGTCTATCTGCTCTGCCCCAAACAAATCCTCTCGACCCAGAAAAAATGTTCATTTGCTTTGACCTCACAGTCTCATTTCTGGAGATTTATCCTTGAAAGTAACAATGGGGTATGCAAAACATATAGCTACAATGATGTTCTTCACAGCTCTGTTTGTAATATTTAAACACTGGCAGCCACCTAAATGACAGCAATGGGCGCTTGGCTGAGGTGGCTGCACAGCACGGAATCTCAGAGGCTCCAGAGCCAGAAACAGCAGGGTCAGGTTCAAATTCCAGCTCCTCTACTCACTGCCTGTGTGACCTTGAGCAAAACATTGCCTCCAAACCTGTTTTCTTACCTATATAAAGTGGATGATAATAATAGTATTTACCTCATAGAAATGTGGCGAGGAATAAATTAGATGATGTGTGTAAAATGTAGCCCATAGGAAGTGTTTTATAAATGTTTTCTATTATTAAATAAATTATGCTATAATCATGATCAAATTCATTACAAACATAAAAAGGATGCTGTAGAAAACTATCTAATGACACTGGGAAATTTTATGGATATTGTTATGTGCAAGAAAGTTATATTACTGCAGGATATCCATTTTTGCTAAAAAATATATTTTTCAGAGGGGAAAAAAGGTGAAATAATCTTTACATCAAAATGCTAACCATGGTTATTTCTGACTGATGGAGTTATAGGGGATTTTTGTTTTATTTGGGTTTTTCTATATTTGCCAATTTATCCTTAAAAGTAGGGAGGTGGAAAGAGGGTGCCATCAATAACGTGACTTTCCTTGCTGTCTAGGTTAATTATAATTATTCATTATAAATATGCAACAATAATTGTGTTTGTCTATAATGATGCTGTAGAAAATGGAGCTGGAGAATGGTGTCCTACAAAATTCCCAGCAAAGTGTCCCTGTTTTATCCCCTTCATGGAAGAAAATAGCCTAAGAAACTCCCCATTCCGAAGGACAGCAGGTTCCCCACCCTGTGAGACATCCTAGGGGACCTCACCTGTGTCTGTGGGTGCCACCTACAGCATGAATGTAGGCAAAGGAAAGAGAATACAAGGGACTGGGGGCCAAGGAGGTTGTGGCTCTCGGTGGTCCCCTTTCTTTACATCTCCCCTTCCACCTTCCTTCCCCTGGACCTTGTCTTCCTCTTCGGCTGCTGCTGTTTTTTGTTCAACTTGCCCAGGGTCCACCATTTCCCCACTGTGTCAAGTTTTGATGTGTGCCTCTTGACTACTGGATCTCTCCGGGCAGAACAAAGAGAATAGAATCCCCCCTGGAGGCAACTTGGCCCCAGTTTACCATAAAGGAAGGTCCCAGGCAGGACTGGCAATTTGCTAGCTAGGCTCCTTCCAAGTCAGGCCAGACCAGGCTGAGAGAGAGAGAGAGAGGAAAAAAAAAAAAGGCAAAAAGAAGAGTGGAGGCACATCCTTTCCCTTGGGCAAAGGAAAAAGAAGATGGGTCTGAGGACCCCTGAAATGAAGTCAAGTGGCCTTCTTTCTTCTCACTAGATCCACCCTCTCATCCCCCAAGGAAATAACATTTTTCATGAGCACAGAGAGATGGGGACCAGTTACATATAAATGGCATGCAGTAGTAGTTTTCGGGGTTTGGTTGCTTTAGTCCAGAGGCCATGGGTGGGCAAAGAGTTCTCGTCATTTCCATGGACCCCATCATTGTTACTTAGCATTTATATTGCATGGCTATAACCACAGGGTGCCTCCCAATCACATTTAAAAATTATTTGTGGAGCCAGCTACCTGCAATTACTCCTCAGCCTATTCCTGGGTATTTGCATACTCCAGGATGGCTTTGTGAGGAAGATTTTCTAGGTGATTAACCCCTGACTCAATGATGTTCCTAAAGAACTGTGATTTGGGGTGATGCCAAGAGATTAATAGGAAGCCTCTCTCCCGTCTATAAAACAAAAAATAGTGATATTTGCTAACTTGCCAAAACCACACGACTACAGGTAATAAATTAATGAGATTATCTGAGAAAGACTTGAAAGCCTCCTAAAGAGAGGTATTTGAAAGCACAGAGAGGTTTTAGGCCCAGTTCCATCGGACTGCAAAGCAATGCTCTTGCAGACGCACTGTACCACCTTGGAAATAAATGTGGTTTCCAGATTAAGCCTGCTGACAGGTCCTAGGGGACTCCAGCTGGCATGACTGCATTGTAGCCACAGCCTTGATTTTTTCAGCTTTGAACACTTTGAAAGGACAAAATGTCCCTTCCTGTTCCATCTCTACTCAAGACTGTTGATTCCCACCTGCTCAATCCTTGTCATTTCTCAGTTTCAGGGAAAAGAGTCACAAGGGATGTTGTTTGTGAATAACAGTGGGAAAGAGAAAAGGTACTCAGCAGAGCTACATGGGGGCCAAAGGCAGCCCTTCTCTGGTGTGAGGAGCCTGTCACTCTTCCCTCCTTGGCCCCACCTGCTTTCCAGCATTGGCTGGAATGTGAAGCAGACACTAAGCATCCCACTTATAAAAGACTCTTTCCTCTCAGTGGGAGATGCGTCTTTTGTTCTCTAAATGCAAAGCATTTTGGACTCATTCAGGACTCTGAATGACCCTACCTGGGGCACCTCAGGAGTGAGTCATAAGCTGTGTTTGACTAATTGAGTTAGGACCTGTCAGTCATCAGTTATGCTAGAAATACACTGTGAGCTGGATGAAGCTTCCTTGGAAAATAATGGGCTATGCAAAGTGGATGCAGGACACTGAGAGAGAAGAGATAAAGAAAGGTGCAGGCAGAGTGGCAGGGGCATATGTGGTCTCTAGGGAGGCAGACACACCCACCCATTGTCACAAGGCACTCTTTCACTCCCGCTCTCTCTTGCTCTCTCTCTCTCTCTCTCTCTCCTTGCACCAGATTTTTCAGAAATCAGGCCAAAGCTATTTTAAACATTGTGATTACAGTAAGAGAATGAGCATGGGCAATGCACCTGAGAATGGGTGCAGGACAGGTGGGTGGGTGGAGACCCATGCTGGGCAATTTTGATTCAAGGTGCTGAGAAATATGATGGTAGAGCAAGCTCCCATTCCTCAGGGCCCCCATAACAAATTCCCTGTTGCCAGAGAGGAATTTCCCATCATCCTCTCCTCCTCTTGTCAACGGCTGGCACTGTCTGTGCTAGAAGGCAGGCTGACAAGGTTAAGGGGAGAGAAGATCTGATATGCTATCATGCTTCCCAGGTCCGTGACAGGCAGGCTTGTGTGGAGTGGGCCCACGGCTTTCCTCTGCTTCCCTTTCCAAATAACCCCCCAGTGTGCCTCAGACAGTTCTGCCAATCAGAGACAGAGATAAGAAGGTGACTCTGAGTCCTCTTCCCAGAGCCTAAGCCTCAAAGACAATTATTTATGGGAGCTCTTGGGTGTCTGTCAACCTCCAGTCTAGGGCTTGCAGTAGAACCACATGGAAGCTGCCACTGCAGCGTGGAATGCACTCTGCAGAGCCAGGTGGGGTTGGGGTAGCTCTTACACATACCCTCTGCACCATGTCAGTCACATCATCCCCATCATTGACAAGGCATGGCCATCAAAAGGGTCATGTCCATCACTGAAACTGCTGCTGTGAGTCTGTGGATGGGGGGCTCTTGATCTCCTCAAGCTAAAGGGTCCACACTGCCACTCCCACCCCAGATCATCTGGACCAGTGCTACTCAATGTGTGTATCCGGACCCATATACAAATTGCTTGTTACTGGTCCACAGCGAGGTCAGTGCTGAAATTGAAAGTAAGCATTTTGAAACTTTTATAGTAATCTAATAGGGTAATGTAATGTGTTTATCCCTAATAATAAAAAAGGGGATTTGCATGTTTATATTTGTTTTATTTCCCCACAAATACATTCTAAAGAATACATTTTTAATAAAAACACGTATTTAATTAAAATATTCTGTAACACGGCCGGGCGCGGTGGCTCAAGCCTGTAATCCCAGCACTTTGGGAGGCCGAGACGGGCGGATCACGAGGTCAGGAGATCGAGACCATCCTGGCTAACCCGGTAAAACCCCATCTCTACTAAAAAACACACACAAAAAAACTAGCTGGGCGAGGTGGCGGGCGCCTGTTGTCCCAGCTACTCGGGAGGCTGAGGCAGGAGAATGGCGTGAACCCGGGAGGCGGAGCTTGCAGTGAGCTGAGATCCGGCCACTGCACTCCAGCCTGGGTGACAGAGCGAGACTCCGTCTCAAGAAAAAAAATATATATATATATTCTGTAACACATAAACAGATATTTTATTTTAAAAGTCATTCAACAACAAATTGCAAAAGAAAAACTCTGTTCCGTCATCCAAGACAGTTTGAGAAGCACAGATCTAGTTGCAATCCACTGCTCCAAGAATTGGCATCTAAGACACCAGGCTGTGGACTAGTTGTTTTTTTCTTAGGTATTCTGAGAAACAGCAAGAGTCAGAGGCAGAAGAGAGAGAAAGAGAGAGAGAGAGTAGAAGAGGGAAAGGAGAAAGAGTGAGGCAGGCTGATGGACAGAGAAAAAGTACCTCCTTCCTGTATAGCCTCTTTCACCTGAAACTGGAAATTCCACATTCCAATACAGTGATACTAAATCTAGTCCTTTCTGACATCCTTTCCTAAGATTATGGTTATGGAGCAAATCAAAATGAAGGCAGTACACTGACAACACAACCTCTCTGGGTGGCTGCCCACCCAGAACAACACAGAGCAGAGCACAGACATGCCCAACACTGAAAACACATCCTTATGGACTGCCCCAGCACCCTCTCTCCTCCACGCTTCTAGTCTAGATGTTCTCGCTTCTTTAAGAATTTAAAAAGAGACCATAACCCAAGCCTCTGCTATAATTCCCGCTGAGCAAGACACCCTGCAGAAATTTTTCAGCTCAGGCAGGATACCCAGTGATTAAGAACAAGGGCATCACAGTCAAACTTACTTGAGTTCTGGCTCCTGCTCTCCCTGCCTAGGTGACTTTGGGCACACCACTGACTTCATTAAACTTCAGTGTCTGCATCCAATAGAGATAACAATGCCTAATATTTACTGAGTATTATACTATATGCTTGATACTGGCTATCTGCTTTATCTGGAAAATCTCAAATAATTTTTTGAGATAGATACTTCTATCCCTGTTTTTCAGGTGAGGAAACCGAGGTTTTGAGAGGGTAATAGCTTGCCAAGTTTACACAATGAGTAAAAATCAGGACTCATTATTATGCACTCTGCTTCCCAGCGCTGTTTAATTAATATAAGATACCACCACACTATCTAACTCACAGGATGGCTGTGAAGATAAGATAATGCACTTATCACAATGCTTTGCTAGATATTCATTGCTATGGCTTTTGACATTCTTTTCCTAGGGCTATCTTGGGGCCTCTGAATGTCCCTCAGCTTCAAGGCTACAACCTAGGGCAGCAAAAGCTTGGCAGGCTCCAGAAGGAACTGAGCCAGGGTTTCCTTGGCAGGTGGCCCAGCCTGCATATCCTTCAATAGTCCAGGGTCTCCTACAAGTATGCCAACATCAAATCACAGGCTCAGAAGCAAATCTCAATAGTTACTCAATTTCAGGCTCTAAAGCTCTTTTCGTCTTGCACTTTTAACATCAGCTACAAAGTTCTCCCAGGTTTCCTGCTTCTGGATCCTTCCACTGAATCTTCTTAAATGCTAAGCCCCTCTCTGCAGAATATCGTTAAATGTCAACTATGAAAAGAGGGGAGTAGAGCCAAAGGGTAGGGAAGAAATCTGGGGAGATTGCCTGACTCTCAGTAAGTATTTATTCCCACTTGGTGAGTCAGTGTTTGAGCCAGAACTCTCCCCTGGGCTTCCCAAGGAGGATTTTTCAATGCTAGGCGATGGAAAGGCTGAATGCCAACTTCTTCCCAGCCATGCCCCTGAAAACCCTTGGAAACCTCAGACCTTGCTAATAGGTTCAGGGCTGACTCTATGTTGAGCAAGGTGACCTTGTTTCTCTAATCCCTTCACTACACAACAGAGTATTATTATTCTCATTTTAGAGATAAGGAAACTGAGGCTAGAGGCGTTAAGTCACTGGTCTAGGGCCATACGGCCAATGAGTCAGAACTTGAGCCGGGTCTATTTAGCACTGGTGTCTGAGCTCTTTCTCTCCAAAGGCCCTGTGATTTCTCCTACTGGGACAGGACCCTAGACCTCTAATAGGACTGAGATGCCTTTCCTCCATCCCTCTTCCCTGGTCACCTGGACCAGCATATCATCATATGGTCCTCATGAATTCTAACTTCTACACACCACCCTATCAGAGTGGAAGTGGGCTCCTTTCACAATTTCCTTTTTTTTTTTTTTTGAGACGGAGTCTTGCTCTTTCGCTCAGGCTGGAGTGCAGCGGCGCGATCTGGGCTCACTGCAACCTCCGCCTCCCGAGTTCAAGAGATTCTTCTGCCTCAGCCTCCTGAGTAGCCGGGATTACAGGCACCCGCTACCACCACGCCCAGCTAATTTTTGTATTTTTAAGTACAGACAGGGTTTCGCCATGTTGTTCAGGCTAGTCTCAAACTCCTGACCTCAGGTGATCCACCCACTTCAGCCTCCCAAAGTGCTGGGATTACAAGCATAAGCCACCGCACCAGGCCACAATTTCCTCTTTCAATTTCATTTATTTTATTTCTAAGGTGGTTATATGGAGAGGAAAAGATAATCTCATTCACTAGGCTGATGCAGTATGATTGGAGCCCTGGTTTATGAGGTTCTTAGCAGTTTCCCAATTTATCAGAGGGACTCAAACCCTGTTGGAGGTACCCTCAGCATAGCTTTGTTCTAGGTTTATAAGTCTTGAGAGACACTGAGTGGGAAAATGTCATATCCCTTGTCTCTCAGGGGTTGGTGAAAGGAACATGGTGATGAGATGAGACACTGTCAATCCAAGTCTCCGGGTAATTGTTTTCCATGTCAATGATGGCACAGTGACTCACGGTGCCACCTGCATCAGAATCTCCTTGAGGGCTTGCTAAAGCAGACTCTGGGGCCACAGCCCACCTCTAAATCACAATGCGATCTGCAACGGAGTTCAGGAAAATCCTAGGTTCCATGTGATTCTGATTGGGAAAGTTGTCCAACCTCTTGTGCTTTATTTCTCTTATATTGTAAAATATGAATCATAATAGTACCTAGCTCCTAAGATGCGGAAAAGAGACAGAAAGAAAATGCTTATCTGTGGGAGTGAAAGTGTTCTAAGCATCCCTGCTTCAGAGTCCTCCAATCCAAGGTTTCACTATAGTGCCTAGATATGGTAAGTATTTAAGAAATGACTTCGTTTGCTACTGCAAGCTGGGGAAATGGAAAAAACTCACTGATGATGTCATTAGTGAAGGAGAGTGAGTAGAGGGTCAAAGTCTTTCTAACTCTAAGCAATCAGTCAACAAACATGTAGCGAGCATCCAGTATAAGCCCAACATCACGGAGCAACCAAAGTTCTTACCTGTAGCATCTTAATTCAGAGTAGAGGAGATGAGAAAAAAAAAATCACGCAAGGTTAAAGAAAATAAGACTTAACTAAAGAACAAGACAATCATTAAAAGATGCCTCATGTTCATTTATTCATTCAGCATATATATTCATTAATTTCCTATTGTGTGCCATGGACTTTACTAGAAACTGAAGATACAAGGTTGAATACATGGTCTCTCCCTCAAGATACTTAAAGTCTAGAGAAAGAGGCAGATGAGCAAATCAATGTTCACGATTAATTTACTGTCTTCTGGCCATGAGTATTGACAAAGGATAAGTTTCACAGTATTTGAAATACTTCCTTCAGAGCCTAAGAGATCAGCTCTAATACTTTAAGCAGGAAGGCATTCGAAGTCTGGTTCCTGGTCTCAGAGAATTTAGAGCTCCAGATTCAAAGTCTAGAGATGAATATACTAAGTGGATCACTATCAAAGTAGTAACAGCAGACAGTTTTGAAATCTTATCTAAAGGTACCTGTGAAGTCTGAAAAGACAAGTAAATCTGCTCTAAATTGTTTACCACAATCCATGGGAGGGGGAAATAGGGAAAAGACCCAACCCACCTTTAATAACCACAATAAAGCAGGAAGGTAGAGATGAGAGAATCAAATCACATCCCTGCTTTCTGCAAAGCTCATTGCCTTGGTTCCTTGATGAGAGGAATAGCACCTGTTTATTCACTGCTATAGAGCCAGCACCTAGCAGACTGCCTGGGTTGGCGGCCAGGGTCACTGGTGTCTAATCAATAATTGCTGAATTAATCAATGAAAGAATTGATGATGCAGTTGTTCAGACCAGAGAGTACAAAATACTCAGTATGTAGCCAACCATTAGACCAGTGATTTGTGGCAGATAGCTCTTTTTAGGTCTCTGTCTTCTCTGAGCTCTAGACTTGTGTATCCAACTGTCTATTTGTCAACTCCTCTCAGCTGCTGCAAAGTCACCTCAAACTCAGAAGGAATGGACTCATGATCATTCCTTGCACATGCTTTCCTAGGGCTGCACATCTCCATGAATGCCACCAACTTAGCCCTGTGACAGAAGCCAGAAACCAAGGGCACATGACTTCACAGCCCTCTCCCCATTCCTTCTCACTCTTCCATCCCTTGGTGCTATCCATTCACATCCTAAAATTTCCTTAAATCCAGCCCCTGCCATTGTTCTAATCCCTGCTAGTATCTTTCTCCTGGGCTAATTCCATTGTCTCCCACTCATCTATCTTCATCCTCTCTCCCTAGCATCTCTCTACCTTGCCTTTGCCTCTACCTGCATCACTCCTTATTTCCATCTTCACATTGCTAACACTTTCTCATCTATCAGATCGCAGAGAAACCTGCCCTCATCTTCTTGACTAGGGCAAGGCTGTCTGTGATAAGCTCTAGCTAACTTCACTTTCATGACATTAGTCACAGCTGCAGTTTTACAGTCCCCTGTATAGTGGCCCGTGGCAGGCTTCCTAACCCAGAATGGCCAGCTACATCCATGCATCTAGTAGCATGGAGGATGGTAGAAGGAATAGTTAGGAATTCAGCTTAAGCAAAAGTGTTTGGGGCAAGAAAGAGAAAGAAAACAATCATTTTGTGCTGCAAAAGTCTTCAGGGTTAGGAAAGGCCGCTGGTTTGCTTGACTCATGGGAGGTGCCTAGACTCAGAAGCTGCCAGCACCCAGTTAACTACCATCAGTGAGCAAAGCAGGTGCAGGGGAAATGAGAGGGGCACCCTGGAAAGCTCGTGCCTGCCTGAAAGGCAGCTCCAGCTGACTGCTGCCTTGTGGGAACATCAGGCCCGTGTGGTCAGGTCCGGATTTATTTTTTCAAAAGTCTGAAATCAAAATTCTTGGTTATATCTCCTGAATTTTAAATGCTGGCAAATAATTCAAAATTAAAAAAAAAAAGTGATAGTCAAATAAAATGTATCTATGGTTCCAGTTTCTGTATGCAGACTTCAGTTTGCCATCTCTACATTAAATTATTTCTCTATTTTTCCTACCCCAGCTCTACACAGCCTTATAATCAATTCCTCTTCTGCCCCTCCGAGGGCTTCATATAAACCAGACCTGCTCTGGCTGCCGGTTTGCAGCGCGTTAAGCTCCTTAACTCATTTCTCAGTGGATTCATCCCGACTTGTCCCTCTCTTCCCAGCCCTCTCTGCCGCAAATGTCATGCTAGACTCTTTACCAGGTTATAATGATCTCTTAGGTCTAGTCATCACTTATCCATAAATGTCTTTTTCTTTAAAACAACTTTTTAAAAGAGCCTTAGCAGTGCGTTCTCTGAAGCGCCAGAGTCTATCCTGCGTCTCCACTCTGTCCCAACCTCCTCCATCATCATCTTTCTCTACCCTCAGTCCTCTTCTGAGCACTCTCTAAACCCAGAAACCCAGGTCGCTGAGAAACACAGTTTGAAAACTGCTGTCCCATTCATCCACCCAAAGATTAGCACTTGAAAATAGCTGTCAAAGACCAGACCAGTGGGCCAGGTGAAGTGGCTCACACCTGTAATCCAGGACAAAGCGGGAGGATGGCTTGATGCTAGAAGTTTGAGATCAGCCTACACAATGTAGTGACACTCTGTCTCTACAAAAAAAAAAAAAAAAAAAAAAAAGTCAGTTGTAGCCGTGTGCAGTCCCAGCTACTTGAGAGACTGAGGCGGGAGGATTGTTTGAGCCCAGGAGTTTGAGGTTGCAGTGAGCCATGATTGTACCACTGCACTCTAGCTTGGGAGGCAGAGCAAGACCCTGTCTCTAAAAAAATAACGAAATAAAATTAAATTAAAATTTTGAAAAATTTAAAAGGATAGGCCACTAGAAACAAGACTCCTTACAGCATGAAATCAGATATCTTCAAATACCACCATCCTGTAAGTCCAACAGGAGGGATGCCACCGCTTAGAGGTCAGTAGAGCCCCAAATGGGAGTCTTGGCTGGACACAGATGGTGCCCACCCATGGAGATGGGAGCCAGCAAAAGAGAAAAGGGAGAGGCTCTACCCTGCCTGGTATCTGGATGTCAACCCCTACAGGTGTTAAATTGCCCCTTCTGCGCAGCCTAAGCCCTCCTTTTTCCTCCTCTACTCCTCATCTCTGAGGATGGCACCACTTGGTCACCATGTCTGATGTGTGACACACCACACTGAAACAGTCAATCCCCAAGTCTGTGGTTTTCATTGCTTGGTATCCTTGAAATCCATCACCTTTTCTCCATCCTCACTGACAATCTTAGCCCAGGTGTGTCCCATGCCACAGCCACACAGGACTGCTGGTGTTTCCTCACAGCATATGCAAGCTCCCTTTCACTTCATGTCATCACAGATACTATTGCAACTGCCTCCAAAGTCCCCTTCCTCCTGTCTTCATCAGCTTGGTAACTCTTCCTGGTCCTTCGAGTTTAGCTAAAGGGTCTGATTCTGCAGAAAGTCTTTCCTAACTTCCCATACCAACTCTTCTTTTCCCTGCTTCCTTCACTACACTCTTGGATATTGTTATCAGATTCCTTATCCCATAATCCTGCAATATCCTGTCTCTCTGCATCTTCTACACTATACCGTGAGCAACTCTAAGGCAGGGACCATTCCTTTGACTCAAACTGGAAGCCCAGTGCCTAGCACAGAGTAGGTGCTTGCTGTAAGTGTGTTGAATGAATGACTGAAGTGTTCTAACCTTCACTTGCACTGAGGGTCTGCAGATTTCAAACAGTCCCTTTCTCAGCACACACGGCTTATTTTTAGCATTAGTGGTTTATCTCCCAGTGAAATTTGGTGCCAGCTGTGGTCACCTGTTTGATTGCTCTCTGAGCTCTGCCTTTAACTAGAAATTAATTTGGATTACTTAAGCTTTCCTTGCCCAGCGGAGAAACTCCGGCTGGGTAAATCCAAAGCTGCTGGCGATTTTTCCTTTTCTGTTTAATCTCCTTCTCTCATGCACTAACTCTAATTTTGTGCTTTCTGGCTTTCTCCCCCGCTTCAGTGCCCATTTTTAATCTGCCACATCTGACCCTTCACAGATGTTAACTCACCTCAGTTCTTTCACTTTCTCATCTGTTCATTCACTTCAGGGAAACTGAGGCTAGCCTTGCCAAGGGACCCAGCCACATCACTCTGGGGCATCTCTGACAATGGGAACCAGAAGTAAGAAATCCTAAACCCCAGTCTGTTGCCCTGTCAGCCAGATGCTGAGGAGGGTCAGAAATTTTAAAGGCCAACTCTTTGCCCAGACGTTCTGACCATCAGCAATGCAGGCACAGAACATGGCAGAGCAGATGGGAATGGGCACAGAACCTGGCCCCCACACCAAGCTTTTTGGCAAGACTATGTCCATTCCTACCCAGGGTCCCCTAATGCCCTCTGCCTAATCAGGGACTGCTTTCACTCTCCAGCTGGCCAGAGAAGATTGTTGTGCCCACTGTCTGAGAGCCAAAACAGAATTTATTCCAGTCATGAATGCCTACTTCTCTCCCACCTCCCCACCACATCAGCCTTCTGTCCTGCTCTCTTGGCAACAGACTGTCCACACCCCACACTGTCTCCAAAACAAGACTGGCTAGTCTCTATTGAGAAAGGGAGGGCTGGAGTGGGGGCACCTACTGATCCCACAGAGGACTAAGAGCTGGCACTTTAGGAAAACCAGAGACAAAATGTCTGGTGAGTTCTCAGGGCACTGGACAGGGCAGTTGGGCCTTTATGAGGAATCACTGATTTCTCTAAAGACAGCCTTAAGATAGTAAATTAAATATCAGCAAGTTTCTTATCATCGTGAACCTGAATCTGCTATAATTTCTACCCATTGGCTTTAATTTTGTAAAATGTTAACCCATCTTAATTTGGATGCTATAATCCTTAAGTGCATCTAAGAAAGCATTAAAAAAAAAATCATCTACTTCAGATGGTTGACTTATCTTGGACTTTTGGGGAGCTGTGCTTGCCTGTCTGTGCACCATACGTGTCTTCAAATCTGGATAGAAACTGTCTCCTTCTTGATTTGTATTCTTTGTTCTAACATTTTGAAACTTTTTAAATAACTGTTTTTTGTTTTTGTTTGAAAGTCTCATTCCGTCACCCAGGCTAGAGTGCAGTGGTGCAATCTCAGCTCACTGCAACTTCCACCCACCAGGTTCAAGCGATTCTTGGGCCTTAGCCTCCTGAGTAGCTGGAATTACAGGTACGCCACCACAACTGACTAATTTTTGTATTTTTTGTAGAGATGGGGTTTCACCATGTTGGCCAGACTGATCTCGAACTCCAAACCTCAAGTGATCCACCTGCCTTGGCCTCCCAAAGTGCTAGGATTACGGGCATGAACCACCATGCCAGGCCCCTTTTTTCTTTTTTGTAATGAAAGCAATACGTATTCACTACAGAAATTTGGGGCTGAATGTAGTGTCTCACGCCCATAATCCCAACACTTTGGCAGGCCGAGGCAGGAGGATTGCTTGAGCCCAGGAACTTGAGACTAGCTCATATACCAAAGCAAGACCCTGTCTCTACCAAAAAAAAAAAAAAAGTTTAAAAACTAGCCAAGCATGGTGGTACATGCCTGTAGTCCCAGCTGGGAGGGATGGGGCAGGGGGAATCCCTTGACCCCAGGAGTTTGAGGCTGAAGTGAGCTATGATCATACCACTGCACTCCAGCCTAAGGGACTAAATGAGAGTCTGTCAAACAAAGAAAGGGAGGGAGGGAGGAAAGAAAGGGAGGGAGGGAGGAAAGAAAAGGGAGGGCTGAGGACAAGCAGGGAGGATGGGAGGGAGGGAGGGAAGAAAGGGAGGGAGGGAGGGAGGGAGGGACGAAGAAAGGGTGGGAGGGAGGGAGGGAGGGAAGAAAGGGAGGGCGGGAGGGAGGGCGCGCAAGGAACGGGCGGCGAGGGATCAGGAGGGCAAGGGAGGGAAGAGGGAAGAACGGGAGGGAGGAGGGGCGGGAGGGAAGGGAGGGAAGGAGGGAGGAGAGAGGGCGGGAGGGCGGAGGGAGGGAAGAGAGGGAGGGAGGGAGGGGCGGGACGAGGAGGGAGGGGAGGGAGGGAGGCGGAAGAGAGGGATGAGGGTGGGAGGGAGGGAGTGAGGGCGGGAAAGAGAGGGAGGGAGGTAGGGGACAAGAGATGGAGGGAGGGATGGAGGGGAGGGAAGCGAGGGAGGGAGGGAGGGAACAGAGAGGGAGGGAGGGAGGGAGGGAGGGCGGGAAAGAAGAAAGGGAGGGAGGGAGGGCGGGCAAGAAAGGGAGGGGAGGGAGGGAGGGAGGGAAGAAGGGAAGGGAGGGGGGAGGGAGGGACGAACTGGAGGGAGGATGGAATGGAAAGGGCGGGAAAGAAAGGGGAGGGGGCGGAGGAAGGGACAAGAAAGGGGAGGGAGGGAGGGACGTGAGGAAAGAAAGGGATGGAGGAGGAAAAAGAAAGGGAGGATGGGCGGGAGGGAGGAAAAATAAAGGGAGGGAGGGAGGGAGGGAGGAAAGAAGGAAGAAAGGGAGGGAGGGAGGGAGGAGGGAGGCAAGGAAAGGAAAGAAAGGGAGGGAGGAAAATGGAGGGAGGAAGAAAGGGATGATGGAGGGAGGGAGGGACGAGAACGGGAGGGAGGAAGGCGCGGGAGGGCGAGGGAAGAATAAGGGACGAAAGGAGGGAGGGAGGGAGGGAGGGACGAAAGGGAGGAAACGGGAGGAGGGAGGAGGGAGGGGGAAAAGAAAGTGAGGGGGGAGGGGCGGGAGGGAAGAAGAAATGGGAGGGAAGAAAGGAGGGAGGGGGGGACGCAAGGGAGGGACAGAAAGGGAGGGAGGGAGGGAAGAAAGGGATGGAAGAAAGGGAGGGAGGGAGGGAGGAGGGAGGGTAGGGAGGGAAGAAAGGTAGAGTGCGGGAGGGAGGGAGGGAAGAAATGGAGGGTAGGGAGGGAGGGAGGGACGAGGGAAGAACGGAGGGAGGGAGGGAGGGAGGGAAGAAATGGAGTGAGGGAAGGCGGGAGGGAAGAAAGGAGGGAGGGAGGGAGGGAGGGAAGAGAAAGGGAGGAGTGAGGGAGGGAGGAAGACAGGGAGGGAGGGAGGGAGGGACGGAAGCAAGTGACGGGAGGGGAGGGAGGGAGGGAAGAGAAGGGCGGGAGGGGAGGGAGGGAAGGAAGAGAGGGAGGGAAGAAGGGAGGGTAGGGAGGGGAGAGAGGAAGAGGGAGAAGGGAGGCGGGAGGGAGGGAGGGAGGGAAGAGGGAGGGAGGGATTGAGGGAAGAGAGGGAGGAGGGAGGGCGGGAAAAAGAGGGAGGGAAGGGGAAGGGAGGGAAGAGAGGAGTGGAGGAGAGGGAGGGGAAAGCGGGGAGGGAGGGAGGGAGGGAGAGAGGGCGGGAGGGAGGAGGGAAAGAAAGGGAGGGAAGGGAGGGAGGGAAGAGGCGAAAAAGAAAAGGGAGGGAGGGAGGGCGGGAGGGAAGAAAGAAAGGGAGGGAGGGAGGGAGGGAAGAAAGGTGACGGTGAGGGAAGGGAGGGAGGGAGGGGAAGAAAAGGGAGGGAGGGAGGAGGGAAAAGAAGGGAGGGAGGGAGGGAGGGAGAAAGGGAGGGAGGGAGGGGGGAGGGAAGAAGGGACGGAGGGAGGGAGGGCGGGAGGGAGGAACGAAGAAGGGAGGGAGGGAGGGAGGGAGGCGGAAAGAGAGGGAGGGGGAGGGAGTGGAGGGAAGAGGGGAGGGAGGGAGGGAGGGAGGGAAGAGGAGGAGAGAGGTGAGGGAGGGAGGGATAGAGGGAGGGGCAGAGAGGGAGGGAGGAGGGAGGAGGAGAGGGAAGAAGGGAGGGAGGAGGGAGGAAGAGAGGAGGGATGGGGGAAGAAAGGGGGGAGGGAGGCGAAACACGGGAGGGAGGGAGAGGAAAGAAAAAGGGAGGGAAAGGAAAAGAAAGGGAGGGAGGGAGGGACGAAGGGAGGAGAAAGAAAAGGGAGGGAGGGAGGGAAAGAAAGAAGGGGAGGAAGAAAAGTGAGGAGGGATGGGAAGGACGGGAGGGAGGGGGGAAGGGAGAGGAGGAGGGGAGGGACGAAAGGGAGGGAGGGGGAGGGAGGGGGAGGGAGGGAAGAAAAGGGAGGGTAGGGAAGGGAGGGAGGGAAGAACAGGGAGAAGGAGTGGAGGGAGGGAAGGGAGGAAGAAAAGGGAGGGAGGGAGGGAGGGAGGGAAGGGAGGGAGGGAGGGAAGGAGGGTGAGGGAGGGCGAGGAGGGAAGAGAGAGGGGGGAGGGAGGGAGGGAGAGAGAGAGGGAGGAGGGAGACGAGAGGGAGGGCGGGAGGGAGGGAGGGAAGAGAGGGAAGGAGGGAGGGAGGAGGGAGGGAGGGAAAGAGAGGGAGGGAGGGAGGGAGGGAGGAAGAGAGGGAGGGAGGGAGTGAGGGAGGGGAAGAGGAGGGGAGGGAGGGAGGGAGAAGGGAGGGAGGGACGGGAGGGAGGGAAGAAAGGGAGGGAGGGAGGCGGCGGGAGGGAGGGGGGAGGGGAAGGGAAAGGGAGGGAGGGAGGAGGGAGGGAGAAGAAAGGGAGGGAGGGAGGGAGGGAGGGAAGAAAGAAAGGGAGGGAGGGAGGAAAGAAAGGGAGAGGAGGGTAGGGAAGGAAAAGGGAGAATGGTTAGGGAGGAGAAGGGAGGGAGGGAGGAGGAGGAGGGAGATGGGAAAAGAAAGGAGGGGGGAGGGAAGGGAGGGAGGCAGAAGAAGAAGAAAGGGAGGGAGGGAGGGAGGGAAAGGAGGGAGGGAGGGAGGGAGGGAGGAGGGAGGAGGAGAAAGGGAGGAGGGAAAGGGAGGGAGGAAGAAAGGGACGGGAGGAGGGAGGGATGGGAAGAAAGGGGCGGGAGGGAGGGAGGGAGGGAAGAAGAAAGAAGAAAGGGAGGGAGGGGAGGGAGGGAGGGGAAGAAGGTGAGGAGGGGAGGGAGGGAAGGGAGGAGACGGAGGGAGAGAAAGGGAGGGGAGGAGGGAAGAAAGGGAGGGAAGAAAGGGAGGGAGGGAGGGAAGAAAGGGAGGGAAGAAGGGGGAGGGAAGAAAGGCGGGAGGGAGGGGAGGGAGGGAGGGAAAGAAGAAAGGGAGGGAGGGACGGGAGGGATGGGAAGAAAGAAAGGGAGGGAGGGAGGAGGAGGGAAGAAAGGGCGGGGAAGGGAGGAGGGAGGGGAGGAGGAGAAGCGGGGAGGGAGGGAGGGAGGGAGAAGGGGGAGGGAGGGAGGGAGGGAGGGAAGAGAGAAAGGGGAGGGAGGGAGGGAGGGGGAAAGAAAGGGAGGGAGGGAGGGAAGAAGGGAGGGAGGGAGGAGGGAGGGAAGAAAAGGGAGGGAGGGAGGGGGAAGAAAGGGAGGAAGAAAGGGAGGGAGGGGGGAGGGAGGGAGGGAGGGAAGAAGGGAGGGGAGGGAGAGGGGAGAGGAAGAAGGGGGAGGGAGACGGGAGGGAGGGAGGGAAGAAAGGGAGGGAGGGAGGGAGGGAAGAAAGGGAGGGAGGGAGGGAGGGAGGGAAGAAAGGGAGGGAGGGAGGGAGGGAGGGAGAGGGAGAAAGGGAGGGGGAGGGGGGGGGAAGGGAGGGAGGGAGGGAGGGAGGGAAGAAGGGAGGGAAGAAGGGAGGAGGGCGGGAAAAGGGAGGGAAGAAGGGGGGAGGGGGGAAGAAAGGGAGGGAGAAAGGGAGGAGGGGGGAGGGAAGAAGGGAGGAAGGGAGGGAAGAAAGAGGGAGGGAGGGAGAAAGGGATGGGGGAGGGAAGAAGGGGGAGGGAGGAAGAAAGGGAGGGGGGAGGGGAGAAGAAGGGAGGGAAGAAAAGGAGGGAGGGAGAAAGGGAGGGAAGAAAGGGAGGGAGGGAGGGAAGAAGAGGGAAGAAAGGGAGGGAGAGGGAAGAAAAGAAAGGAAGGGGGGAGGGGAGGGAAGAAAGGGAGGGAGGGGAGGGGGAGGGAAGAAAGGGAGGGAGGAAGAAAAGGGAGGGAGGGAGGGAACGACGAGGGAGGGAGGGAGGGAGGGGAAGAGAGGGAGGGGAGGGAGGGAGGAAGAGAGAGAGGGAGGGAGGGAGGGAGGGAAGAGGGGAGGGAGGGAGGGAGGGAGGAGGCGGGAGGGCGGGAGGGAACGAAAGGAGGGAGGGAAGAAAGGGAGGGGAGGGAGGGAGGGAGGGAAGAAAGAAGGGAGAGGGAGGGAGGGAGGGAGGGCGGGGGGAGAAAGAAGAGGAGGGAGGAGGGAGGGAAGAAAGGGAGGGAGGGAGGGAAGGGAAAGGGAGGGAGGGAAGAAAGGGATGGGAGGGAGGGAGGGAAGAAGAGGGAGGGAGGGAGGGAGGGAAAAGAAAGGGCGGGAGGGAGGAAGGAAGCAGGGAGGAGGGAGGGAGGGGAGGAAGAAAGGGGAGGGAGGGGAGGAGGAAGAAGGAGGGCGGGAGGGAGGGGGGAGGGAGGGAGGGGGGAGGAGAGGGAGAGGGGAGGGAGGAGGGACGAGAGGGAGGGAGAGGGGACGGGAGGGAAGGAGGGAGGGAGGGAAGGGAGGGAGGGAAAGGGAGGAGGGAGGGAGGGAGGGGAAGAAGGAGAGGGAAGGAGGAAGAGGGAGGGAGAGAGGGAGGAGAAGGGAGGGGAAGAAGAGGGAGGGAAGAAGGGAGGGAGGGCAGGGACGAAAGGGAGGGAGAGGAGGGAGGGAGGGAAGAAAGGGAGGGGAAGCAGGGAGGGAGGGAGGGAGAAGGGAGGGAAGAAAGAAAGGGGGAGGGAGGGAAGAAAGGGGGGAAGAAAGGGGGGAGGGAGGGAAGAAAGGGAGGAAGAAAGGGAGGGGGAGGAAGAAAGGGGGGCGGGAGGGAAGAAAGGGAGGGAGGAGGGAGGGAAGAAAGGGAGGGAGGGAGGGAGGGAGGGAGGGAGGGAGGGAGGGAGGACTGGGAGAGAACAGGAAATAACTTCAAAACATTTGGCAAGGAAATAGTGATTTTATTTTAAATTTCTTTCGTTGGGTTTCTTTGACTGATGTTGGGGTGAAAAATTTTATTACAAAAGAGGCTTGTTTTCCATTTGCATTTCATCTTTTGCAAGTTGTCTACTAAGTTATCTGCCCAGTTTTCTAATGCAAGATTTATCTTTTTTTCTTGGTTTGTGAGAACTCTGTCTATATTAAATACATTAATTCTTTATCTTCTATTTTGCAAAAACAAAAACAAAAACAAAACCTCTCTAGGCTTTTCGGCTTTTATTTTTTTATGGTAGTTTTCACATATGAAGCTTAAGGTGTATCTAGATAATTCTATGTATTTTCTAAAGGATTTCTTTTTCTATCACCTTCTGCCTAGCTCCCCTCCCAGCTGGGACTGTTACCCCTTTAGGTCTGCCCATAAAGGTGAGCTGGGCAGGGGGTCTTCCCTAACCACACATCCTAGTCCCATCCCAACATCTTTTGTCCTCCTGCATTCAAAGGTAAATTCTAGGAGGGCAAAAACTTCTGTTTTGTTCTCAGGCATAACTGCAGTGCCTGGAAGAAATAAACAGTTGCTGAAAACATGAACGGGTGGATAGAAGAGAATCAGAACTCTCCTGCCCCAGTTATAGTGGTTCCTTCTCATCCCTCCCTGTCCCCAGTACCTGGACCATATGCAGTCCCCACTATGTTTGCTTCTACCTGGTCCATCCATATCCAGGGAGTCATTGCCCAGTGCAATTTATAAGCTCAAAGCTACTGGGCGCATTACCTAGACAAGGAAGTGTGGTGCTTAGAGACTGCAAAGATCCTTTGAGTTATTCAGCCTCCCTTCTGCTTGGCTCTGTGGTTAATTTATGCCATTGGCTCGGACAGCTCTGGGAAGCAGCCCTGAGGATCCCTGCGGAGCAGGGCCTTCTGCATTTCTCCCCTGAATATTGTTTTAAAAGGACTTGGAGCAAACAGAAAGCAGGAAACAGATTTTCTTTAATAGTCAGCAGAGAGATGGCAAGAGGAACACAGCTAACTGTATTCAATTTACTAACCATGAAAATAATATTCCAGATGCCATGACAGTTAATTTAGACTTCAGAAGAATTTTTTTAAAGGAATTATTGGCCAGGCATGGTGCCTTACACCTGTAATCCCAGTACTTTGGGAGGCCAAGGCGGAAGAATTGCTTGAGCCCAGGAATTTGAGACCAGCTTGGGAAACACAGGGAGACCTCATCTGTGATGGTTAATACTGAGTGTCAGCTTCATTGGATTGAAGGATGCAAAGTATTGATCCAGGGTGTGTCTGTGAGGGTGTTGCCAAAGGAGATTAATATCTGAGTCAGTGGGCACCATCTAATCAGCTGCCAGTGAATATAAAGCAAGCAGAAAAATGTGAAAAGGCTAGACTGGCCTAGCCTCCCAGCCTACATCTTTCTCCCATGCTGGATGCTTCCTTCTCCTCAAACATTGGACTATAAGTTCTTCAGTTCAGGGACTCAGACTGGCTCTCTTTCTCCTCAGTTTGCAGACCACCTATTGTGGGACATTGTAATTGCGTGAGTTAATACTTAATAAACTCCCCGATGTATATATATCTATCATATTAGTTCTGTCCCTCTAGAGAACCCTAACATACCATCTCTACAAAAAAAAAAATTAAATTAACTGGATATGTTGGCATGAGAGCCTGTGGTTCCAGCTACTTGAGAGGCTGAGGTAGAAGGATCACTTGAGCCCAGCAGGTCTAAGCTGCTATGATCCATAATCACACCTCTGCATTCCAGCCTGGGCAACAGAGTGATCTTGTCTCAGAAAAATAAAAAACAGAACAGAACAGAAAACAAAAGAAAAGGAAGGAAGGAAGGAACAGGGGAGGGGAGGGGAGGGAAGGGGAGGGGAGGGATTATTTAACTTAAAAACAAAGCAAATAAAAAACTAACCCGGACTTCATTCTGCAGCATCTATCTAAACTGAATGAAAAAAGTTCACAAAAACTAGGCCCTAGTGGGTGATATTTGAGCAATGTTTTTAATAATTCTTAAAGCACTGTTTCATATATGAGAGCAGCAGTCATATGAAGTAGGGATTATTTTCATCTCCATTTGATAGATGAGGATCAGAGAGGTTAAGCAACTTGCCTAAAGGCACGCATTACTAAATAGAGGAGTCACCAATTCCAGTTTTTATACTAATATCAAATAGTTGAATACAAAAGTCCATGGCCTCTGGTACACCACTCTGCAAATAAGTTCCTGTAAAGTGAATGTTTTTATGTGGATCATAAGGTTCTGCAATATCAAATCCAATCCAGAGGAAAGGATGTGTGGCTACCCCTAGTGATTTGGCAGATGTTTATTTAGCACCTATTTGAGTGCTGCAGATGCTCCACACTGTAAGAATACCATGATCAACCACACTCAAAGCATGCTTTCAAAGACCTTAAAGTCTTGTTGAAAAGATGGCATGAGTGGAAACAGAAGTATGCACTTTGACATGGATGTAAAAGATTGATCAGTTAAAATGAGTTTCCAGGCATAAGATCATGTAAGCATTTGGAGTTTATAGAAAGGAATTGTCAGCTTCCCTGTCATTTTAACTAAAGTATCTAAACTAATTTTAGTTCTGAAAATAGAGAAATTCTAGCTTCATGCTTGTCTATAAGTATTCAAGACAGTAAGCAATTTATCCATGCTAAATTGGAAGGAACAAGCAGGATTTGTAAATTCTCCTTTTATTTGTATTTAAAGAGGGAGATTCAATTTATTCCAAATTTATTATCCATAAGTAGATAGAATTTGTCCCCTGCTCCAATCTAGTTTTGAAAGATTATAGGAAATTATAGAGGAAATACATAAAATATACTGACCATGAGCTCAAATGGAGCAGGAAAATGGAGAAAAAAGGATCTCTCATTGTTGCCTGAGAGTCACCACGGTTGTGTACAAACCTAACTATAAGGCAAGATTGTAATTAATCCCCACCCCAACTTCCAAAGCTTCGAGAATATCAGATAAACCCCTGCAGCACACTATGCCGAAGGAGTAAAAGCTAAGTGATAAAAATGCTACCATAGGCCGGGCGCGGTGGCTCAAGCCTGTAATCCCAGCACTTTGGGAGGCCGAGACGGGCGGATCATGAGGTCAGGAGATCGAGACCATCCTGGCTAACATGGTGAAACCCCGTCTCTACTAGCCGGGCAAGGTGGCGGGCGTCTGTAGTCCCAGCTACTCGGGAGGCTGAGGCAGGAGAATGGCATGAACCCGGGAGGCGGAGCTTGCAGTGAGCCGAGATAGCGCCACTGCGCTCCAGCCTGGGCAACAGAGCGAGACTCCGTCTCAAAAAAAAAAAAAAAAATGCTACCATAAATCTTCTTAAAGTGCCCTTCTGCCATGGGCTCCTCATATTCCTGCTCCCCATCCCTTTCCAGCTCCTGCATCTAACTCTTCTGGAATTTTTTTTTAAAGGTATTTCTACTGATCTAGTAGATACGTGGACCCGGATAGGGATAAAAATTGGTGACCTTGATTTGGCAATACCTATCAAATGTTTAAAACCTTCATACCTTTTGACTCCAAATTAATACTCTTAGGGATTTGCCTAAAAGAAATAGTCAACAATGAATATGAATACATATATGCAAGTATTATTTAAAATAATTTAAAAATTTAAACTTAAATAGGTATAAATGTTGACCTTAAGTATGCTCTGCCAATACATTGAATTGAAAGTAATATAGAAGATATACAAGAAAAGATTAATAGAATTTACCATATAAAAATACAAAAAAAAGGGCAAAAAATAACATTTACAAAATCAGAACACAAAGGAGTAAAATATTTGCAACATATATGACAGGCAAGCTAATTTATTTGATATAAAAAGAGCTCTTTAAAATTAACAAAAAGAAAATCTAATAAATATTGACCAATAACCAAGATGCTCAATGTTACACAGTTAAAGAAATATAAACTATATTAGTAGCTACGTTCCATTTTTCTTCTGTAATAAAGACAAAATAGTATCCAATTATGACCAGAATTTAGAGAAAAATTTGTTCTCATTCATTTTTTGGTAGAAGTATAACTTGATGCACTCTCTTTAAAAGATAATTTGATAATCTACCAAAATGTGAAATTCTTAAATGTTTCCACTAATGTATCCTTGTACACATATTTACACAAGTGGATTAAAATGTATACATAGGATATTTACAGCAGTGTTGTTTATAATATCAAAAACCTGGAACAAAATAAATTACGGCACACCCACACAATGGAATATTATGCTGTTGTTAGGCAGAATGAGCTAACTGTATATATACTGATAGAGAAGGCATCATTCAACATAGATGGATACTTATGATAAGTAAAGGAAAGTTAAAGAATATTAAGTGTAAATAATTCCATCTGCAATACACACACACACACACATATACATCTTTTTCCACATAAGCATAGAAAACTTCTTAGAAGATATGAAAGAAATATGAATAGTGCTGACTTCCAAAGATTACAACTTAAGGGTAAGGGAGATTTTATACTTTATTTCATAACATTCTGAACTATTTGATTTTTTTCTTTCAACATAATTTTTAAAAACACTAGCATGAACCATTCATTGAGCCATTATTAATCACTAACTCTCTTCCAGGAATTGCTTACATGCTGGGGACACAGTGGTGAGCAGGAAGACACTATCTTTTCTCAAGCGGTAAATAATAACATGAAAAGACTCTTACAATAGAGGGAGGGAGACTATGGTCACAGGGAGAATGGTCTGACCTTAAAAGCGTCAGGCAGAAAGAGGCTTAACTTTTTTTTTTTTTTTGAGGTGAAGTCTTACTCTGTTGCCCAGGCTGGAGTACAGTGGCACTATCTCAGCTCACTGCAACTTCCACCTCCCAGGTTCAAGCGATTCTCCTGCCTCAGCCTCTCCAGTAGCTGGGACTCTACAGGTGCACACCAGCACGCCTGGCTAATTTTTGTATTTTTTATTTTTAGTAGAGATAGGGTTTCAGTATATTGGCCAGGCTGGTCTTGAACTCCTGACCCTATGATCCACCCACCTTGGCAGAGGCTTAACTTTTACAAGGAGGAATAAACAAGAACGGGTATGACGGCATTATCAGACAGTTGAAGAAAGACTTTTTCTTTGTTGTTGCCCTATTTTCAGGAGGGATCCTGAAGTGGGGCCATTTCTCTGGGTCAAGGTTCAGTGGCCTGTGGGGAGAGGAGAAGCATAACTAAAGTTTGACCAAGACAAGTTAGTGGGTATTTTGTCAGATTTATCAGTAGGAATCAATAGTCCAGCTGATCATGTTGACACCAGACCCTGGTCTGTGTCTGGGTCATCCATAGGTAAATGAGGGGGTTTATCCATGAATCTTATCTCCACCACATTGGGAATGTTTGTTCTTTTCAGTAAGCCACTTCCAGAACACAAAGGAAATAGGTGACTTCTTAGCCATGGCTGTTTTCCAGAAGGATGGGGCTCAGGAAGAGTTTAACACCATCAAGGACAAACACAGCCCTCAAAAAACTTGAACTGGGGGAGGAGAGATTTATAAATTAAACCATCAAATAATAGAATCAATAATAAACAAAAGTTAAATAACTGCTTTAAGATGCTTTCACAATGACTGCTGGGCCCGGAGGAGGCTGTGTCAAGTCCACATTTAGCTCCGTGGCTTTGCAGTTTCAAACATGCATCTGTATCTGTCCAGGACCAGAGATCACTGTAATAGAACAGATGGCACTGAAATGCACCTGATTATGTACAAATATGTAGGATTCATTGCAGCTCAATGAGGGAAGGAAAGGATTACCCAATAAATGGTGTTAGGACAATTAACTACCAATTTGAAGAAACAGTAATTTCAAAATCTCACTTCATGTATGCACTGAAATAAATTCCAGTTGGGTGGAAGTTAAATGTTTTCATTCGAAACATCAAAATCTCAGAAAGAAGTAGTATTAGATATTCTCCCAACCTTTAGAGGAAAAAGAACTTTAGGCCAGGCGCAGTGGCTCATGCCTGTAATCCTAGCACTCTGGGAGGCCGAGATGGGCAGATCACTTGAGGTCAAGAGTTTGAGACCAGCCTGGACAACATGGTGTAAACCCGTCTCCACCAAAAAACACAAAAATTGTTGGGCATGTGGCACCTGCCTGTAGTCCCAGCTACTCAGGAGGCTGAGGCAGGAGAATTAATTGAACCCGGGAGGCAGAAGTTGCAGTGAACCAAGATTGTGCCACTGCACTCCAGCCTGGGAGACAGAGGAAGACTCCATCTCATTAAAAAAAAAAAAAAAAAAAAAAAAAAGCAAATTTATAAGTTTAGAAAAATGTATGGCATAAAAAGAAAGGGTAAGTTCCATAGGTTTGACTACCAAAAAAAAGGAAAATACA
The DNA here is from genome assembly GCF_007565055.1 of Rhinopithecus roxellana. Lineage (NCBI taxonomy): Eukaryota > Metazoa > Chordata > Mammalia > Primates > Cercopithecidae > Rhinopithecus > Rhinopithecus roxellana. The sequence continues at coordinate 61,266,713 of NC_044554.1, forward strand.
AAACCAAACAGCAAACAAAAAAAGTTTCTGCCAACGTAACAAATAGGCACTACGTTTAATATTTAAGATCTAATCTATATTTCTCAGAAAAAAGTTAGGACTCTAAAATATCAATGGGCAAAATATACTCACAAAAGAAGCACTGTAACTAGCAAAAAAAGGTTTGAGATGTTTGGTTCCCAGAGAATAAGAATGTAAATTAAAATACCAAGGTATCATTTTCCTCCAGTATTAGGTTGGTGCAAAAGTAATTGCGGTTTTTGCCATTTAAAAGTAATGGCAAAAACCGCAATTACTTTTGCACCAAAAAAAAAAATGGCAAAAACCGCAATTACTTTTGCACCAATCTAATAAATTGCTATAAACATAAAAATAATAATTGCCATAAACTTAAAAATAATACCTCTGTGGCTTCTGTTTCTGGTTAAGATATAGAAAGCCACAGGTGAAGGCCAGGCGTGCTGGCTCATGTCTGTAATCCCAGCACTATGGGAGGCCAAGGCAGGATCACTGCAGGTCAGGAGTTTGAGACCAGCCTTTGCCTAGAGATGGTGAAACCCCATCTCTACTAAAAATACAAAATTAGCCTGGCTTGGTGGCATGCACCTGTAGTCCCAGTCACTGGGGAGGCTGAGGCAGAAGAGTAGTTTGAACCCAGGAGGTGGAAGTTGCAGTGAGTCGAGATTACACCACTGCACTCCAGCCTGGGCAATAGAGCAAGATTTCATCAGAAAATTAAGAAAAGAAAGAAAGACAGAAGGAAAGACAGAAAGAAAGGAGGGAGGGAGGGAAAGGAAGGAAAGAACAAAGGGAAGGGGAGGGGAGGGGAGGGGAGGGGAGGGGAGGGGAGGGGAGGGGAGGGGAGGGGATGGGATGGAAGAAAGGAACCGATTAGAATCCCCAAAAGCCCTAGCAACAGAGCCAGTCTACTCCTGCTACATGCCAATGCTTTCTCACAGTCCTTCCTCAAGTGCAAAGGGACAATAGGCCAAAGGCTAAAGTCAAGGCAGGAGAACTGAGAAAATCATCTTAAGGTACAGAGGACCTTCCCCAAGTGAGAGACAGTGGTTTGCTAAAGGCTGGGTACAGGAAAGGAGAGCTGAGAAAAATCCCTTACAGGACATAAGTGCAACACAGTGGCCTTCCTAAGAGCGAAAGCAGGGCCCAAGGGTGGAGAGAGGTCTCCCAAGTTGCAAAAACCCAGGAGCAGGACCCCAAACCCAACCTGGCAGTTGTCTGCAAAGCAGAAAGAAAGAAAACCCTCCCATGGTTCAGAGGGCTGGCAACAGGGCTATAAAGCATCAAAAGGATTTTTGTTTTGTTTAAGTCTCGCTAGTGCTCAGATCCCAAGCCCTGATGAAAGGATAGCCCTGATACCATTCTCAAACCTTTCGAAGTCAGTGGTGAACTGGATCAAACTGGATCAAACCCTGCTCAAATATAACTTTTCATTGACTCAGACTTTTTTATTGTTTGTTTTTTGTTTTTTGAGACACTCTCGCCCAGGCTGGAGTGCAATGGCGGGATCTTAGTTCACTGCAGCCTCTGACTCCCAGGTAGCTGGGATTACAGGCATGTGCCACCACACCCAGCTAATTTTTGTAATTTTAGTAGAGATGAGGTTTCACCATGTTGGCCAGGCTGGTCTTGAACTCATGACCTCAGGTGATCCTCCTGCCTTGGCCTCCCAAAGTGGTAGGACTACAGGCATGAGCCACCAGCACCTGGCTTCAGTCTTTCATGCTAACAGCCTGATCAAAGGGACATAACCTTTTTTTCTTTTTTTTTTTTTTTTTTTTTTTAAGATAGAGTCTTACTCTGTCACCCAGGCTAGAACACAGTGGCACGATTTCATCTCACTGTAACCTCCACCTCCCAGGTTCAAGCAAGTTTCTCGTCTCAGCCTCCTGAGTAGCTGAGACTACAGGCATGTGCCACCACACTCAGCTAATTTTTGTATTTTTAGTAGAGGCGGGGTTTCCCCATGTTGGGCAGGCTGGTCTCTAACTTCTGACCTCAGGTGATCTGCCCACCTCAGCCTCCCAAAGTGCTGGCATTACAGGCATGAGCCACCACTCCCAGCCAACATAATCTTTAATGTGGGCAAACATACATTAAATATATTAAAGAATTCACTTACATGAAGAATCTAAAAAAAACAAACTCATTAATATAGTAGAATGGTGGTGACCAGAGGCTTTGGTGAGAGTTAGGGGGATTAACGTGATGCTAGTCAAAAGACACAAAATTTTAGTGAGGCAGGAGGAATAAGTTTGAGATCTATTGTACAAGATGGTAACTATAGTTAATAACAGTGTACTGTATTTTTGAAAATTGTTAAGAAAGTAGATTTTAAGTGTTTTCACCATAAGATATGGTAAGCATATGAAATAAAGTATATGTTAATTAGCTTGATTTAGCCATTTCACAATGTTTACATATTTCAAAACATTATACTGTACACAATATGTATGTGTGTATATATACACACCATTTTTAGTTGTCCATTTTTATTTTTAAAATTTTTTTTATTCCCATAGGTTTTGGGAAACAGGTGGTATTTGGTTACATGAGTAAGTTCTTTAGTGGTGATTTGTGAGATTTTGGTGCACCTATCACCTGAGTAGTATACACTGAACCCAATTTGTAGCCTTTTATCCCTCACTCCCTTCCTACCATTTCCCTCTGAGTCCCCAAAGTCCACTATGTATGCCTTTGCATCCTCATAGCTTAGCTCCCACTTATGAGTGAGAAAATATAATGTTTGGTTTTCCAGGCCTAAGTTATCTCACTTAGAATAATAGTTTCCAATCCCATCCAGGTTGCTGCAAATGTCATTAATTCATTCGTTTTTATGGCTGAGTATCCACACCAATATCTTTTTTTTATTTTTGTATTATGGCCATTCTTGTAGGAGTAAGGTGGTATCACATTGTGGTTTTGATTTGCATTTCCTTGATCATTAGTGATGTTGAGCTTTTTTTCACATGTTTCTTGGCCATTTGCATATCTTCTAACAAAACAGAAAACTACAGACTAATATCCCTGATGAACACAGATGCAAAAATCCTTAACAAAATACTAGCTAACCGAATCCAACAACATATCAAAAAGATAATCCACCATAATCAAGTGGGTTTCATAGCAGGGATGCAGGGATGGTTTAACATATGCAAGTCAATAAATGTGATACACCACATAAACACAATTAAAAGCAAAAATCACATGATCATCTCAATAGATACAGAAAAAGCATTTGACAAAATCCAGCATCCCCTTATGGTTAAAACCCTCAGCAAAATTGGCATACAAGGGACATAATGTAATAAAAGCCATCTACGACAAACCCACAGCCAACACAACACTGAATGGTGAAAAGTTTAAAGCACTCCCTCTGAGAACTGGGACAAGACAAGTATGCCTACTCTCACCACTTCTATTCAACATAGTACTGGAAGTGCTAGCCAGACGAGGAAGAAAAGAGGAAATCAAATTGTTGCTGTTTGCTGATGATATAATTGCATGTCTAGAAAACCGTAAAGACTCCTCCAAAAAGCTCCTATAACTGATAAGTGAATTCAGCAAAGTTTCAGGATACAACATTAACGTACACAAATCAGTAGTTCTGCTATACACTGACAGCGACCAAGCTGAGAATCAAATCAAGAACTCAAGCACTTTTATAATAGCTGCAAATAAAATACTTAGGAATATACCTAACCAAAAAGGTGGAAGACTTCTACAAGGAAAATTACAAAACAAGGCTGAAAGAAATCATAGATGACACAAATAGAAATACATCTCATGGTCATGGATGGGTGGAATCAATATTGTGAAAATAGCCATACTGCCAAGAGCAATCTACAAATTCAATGCAATTCCCATCAAAATAACATCATTCTTCACAGAAGTAGAAAAAAAATCCTAAAATTCATATGGAACCAAAAAAGAGCCCACATAGCCAAAGCAAGGCTGAGCAAAAACAACAAATCTGGAGGCATCACATTGCCTGATTTCAAACTATACTATAAGGCCATCGTCACCAAAACAGCATGGTACTGGTATAAAAATAGGCACATACCCCAGTGTAACAGAATAGAGAACTCAGAAATAAACCCAAATGCTCAGAGCTGACTGATCTTTCACAAAGCAAACAAAAACATAAATGGGGAAAGGACGCCCTATTCAACACCTGGTGCTGGGATAACTGGCTAGCTACATGTAGGAGAATGAAACTGGATCCTCATCTCTCACCTTATATAAAAATCAACTCAAGATGGATCAAGGACTTAAATCTAAGACCTGAAACTATAAAAATTCTAGAAGATAACATCTGCAAAACCCTTCTAGATGTTGGCTTAGGCAAGGATTTAACAACCAAGAACCCAGAAGCAAATGCAATAAAAACAAAGATAAGTGGGACTTAATTAAACTAAAGAGTTTTTGCATGGCAAAAGAACAGTCAGCAGAGTACACAGACAACCCACAGAGTGGGAGAAAATTCACAATCTACACATCTGACAAAGGACTAATATCCAGAATCTACAACAAATTCAAACAAATTAGCAAGAAAAAAACAAACAATCTCATCAAAAAGTGGGCTAAGGACATGAATAGAAAATTCTCAAAAGAAGATAATTGTCCATTTTTAAAATGCATAAATTTTTTAAAAGAGTCTGGGGAAAAGAAGTACAATATGTGTGAATAAATGGGGAGTTTTAGCAGAGATGGGAACTATTTAAAACATTAAATGGCCATGTTATTAATTTTTTTAAAAAACATAAATTGTTTAAAACAACAATTATAATAACGAATTATGGAGTTTGGAGTATATGTAGCAACAAAATATATGACAACAGGAGCAAGAGGAGCGGAGTGAGGTAAATATAATGATACCGTTGTAGTGTTCTTACCTTGTCCATGAAGTAGCTATAATTTTAAAACACATGTTGCTAAACAAATGATTCACAGAATCATCTATAGAGAAATTTCATACCAAAAATAGATATAGTTAAAAAGCTGCTGGGTACAGTGGCTCATGCCTGTAATGCCAACAATTTCAGAGGCAGAGGCTAAAGAATTTCTTGAGCTCAGGAGTTTGAGACCAGCCTGGGCAACACAGTGAGACCTTGTCTCTACAAATAATTTTTTTTTTTAAATTAGCCAGGCATGGTGGAGCACCTGTGATTACAACTACTCAGGAGGCTGAGTGAGAGGATCACTTAAGCCCTGACAGTCAAAGCTGCAGTAAGCCATGATCATACCATTGCACTCCAGCCTGTGAGATAGAGCAAGACTCCATCTCAAAAAAAAAGGGGGGGAATAAAATACTTAATTCACCTACAAGGATACAGAAAAGGAGGGAGGAAAAACAAACAGATGGGATACATAGAAAACCAATATCAAGATGGTAGAACTAAACCCAATCATATTAATAATCATATTAAATGTAAATAAACTAACTGCTCTACTTTAAAGGCAGAGATTATCTGACTGTATGAAGAAACAAGACCCAACTATAGCCATTTATAAGAAAGATACTTTAAAGATGCAGAAGATATAAAAAATAAAAGGATAGAAAACATATACCACACAAATGCTAAACATAATGTGACTATATCAATAATATAGAAAGTAGTTTTCAAGACAAAGGGTAGTATTATTGAAGATAATTGGGACATCTTGTTACAATACAAGGTTAAATTCATCAAGATAACAATCATGAGGGTCTATACGCCTAATAACGGAGCAACAAAACACAGGAAGCAGAAAATGAGATTAGTAAAAGGAGAAATAAAGGAAATCCACAGCAATAGTTAGAGACTTTAACATCTCTCTCAGTAATTTATAGAATGAGTACACAAAAATGTCAGTAAAGATGCAGATTTTAAAACAATTTGATGTTTATAGAACACTGTACCCAAACATTTCAGAAAGATTTTGTTCAATTGCCTATGAAATAAATATATAGATAAATCATATTCTGGGCCATAAATAACTCTGAATACACTTCAAACAATATAAACATACAAAATATATTATGTGACCACAAAAATATAAAGTTTAAAATCAATAACAGTAGGATATTTAGAAAATCTCCAAATATTTTGAAGTTAAAAGACACATTTCTAAAATATTCATGGGCAGATAAAAGATCAAAAAAGAAATTAGAAATATACTTAATCGTAACTCTGGGAGGGCAGAGCAAGATGGCCGAATAGGAACAGCTCCAGTCTCCAACTCCCAGCGCGAGCGACACAGAAGACCGGTGATTTCTGCATTTTCAACTGAGGTACTGGGGACATCTCACTAGGGAGTGCCGGACAATCAGTGCTGGTCAGCCGCTGCAGCCTGACCGGCGAGAGCTGAAGCAGGGCGAGGCATCGCCTCACCTGGGAAGTGCAAGGGGGAAGGGAATCCCTTTTCCTAGCCAGGGGAACTGAGACACACAACACCTGGAAAATCGGGTAACTCCCACCCCAATACTGTGCTTTAAGCAACGGGCACACCAGAAGAATATATCCCTCACCTGGCTGGGAGGGTCCCACATCCACGGAGCCTCCCTCATTGTTAACACAGCAGTCTGCGGCGATCTAACCGCAAGGCAGCAGCGAGGCCGGGGGAGGGGCGCCCGCCATTGCTGAGGCTTAAGTAGGTAAACAAAGCCGCTGGGAAGCTCGAACTGGGTGGAGCTCACAGCAGCTCAAGGAAACCTACCTGTCTCTATAGACTCCACCTCTGGGGGTAGGGCTCAGCTGAAAAACAACAGGGGAAACAGCAGAGGCCTGAGCAGACTCGAACGACTCTGACAGCTTTGAAGAGAGCAGTGGATCTCCCAACACGGAGGTTGAGATCTGAGAACGGACAGACTGCCTGCTCAAGTGGGTCACTGACCACTGAGTAGCCTAACTGGGAGACATCCCCCACTAGGGGCAGTCTGACACCCCACACCTCACAGGGTGGAGTACACTCCTGAGAGGAAGCTTCCAAAGTAAGAATCAGACAGGTACACTCGCTGTTCAGCAATATTCTATCTTCTGCAACCTCTGCTGCTGATACCCAGGCAAACAGGGTCTGGAGTGGACCTCAAGCAATCTCCAACAGACCTATAGCTGAGGGTCCTGACTGTCAGAAGGAAAACTATCAAACAGGAAGGACACCTATACCAAATCCCCATCAGTACGTCACCATCTTCAAAGACCAGAGACAGATAAAACCACAAAGATGGGGAAAAAGCAGGGCAGAAAAGCTGGAAATTCAAAAAATAAGAGCGCATCTCCCCCTGCAAAGGAGCGCAGCCCATCACCAGCAACAGATCGAAGCTGGTCAGAGAATGACTTTGACGAGATGAGAGAAGAAGGCTTCAGTCCATCAAACTTCTCAGAGCTAAAGGAGGAATTACATACCCAGCGCAAAGAAACTAAACATCTTGAAAAAAGAGTGGAAGAATTGACAGCTAGACTAATTAATGCAGAGAAGGTCATAAATGAAATGAGAGATGAAAACCATAACACGAGAAATACATGACAAATGCACAAGCTTCAGTAACCGACTCGATCAACTGGAAGAAAGAGTATCAGCGATTGAGGATCAAATGAATGAAATGAAGCGAGAAGAGAAACCAAAAGAAAAAAGAAGAAAAAGAAATGAACAAAGCCTGCAAGAAGTATGGGATTATGTAAAAAGACCAAATCTACGTCTGATTGGGGTGCCGGAAAGTGAGGGGGAAAATGGAACCAAGTTGGAAAACACTCTTCAGGATATCATCCAGGAGAACTTCCCCAACCTAGTAGGGCAGGCCAACATTCAAATTCAGGAAATAGAGAGAACACCACAAAGATACTCCTCGAGAAGAGCAACTCCAAGACACGTAATTGCCAGATTCACCAAAGTTGAAATGAAGGAAAAAATCTTAAGGGCAGCCAGAGAGAAAGGTCAGGTTACCCACAAAGGGAAGCCCATCAGACTAACAGCAGATCTCTTGGCAGAAACTCTACAAGCCAGAAGAGAGTGGGGGCCAATATTCAACGTTCTTAAAGAAAAGAATTTTAAACCCAGAATTTCATATCCAGCCAAACTAAGTTTCATAAGTGAGGGAGAAATAAAATCCTTTACAGATAAGCAAATGTTTAGAGATTTTATCACCACCAGGCCTGCCTTACAAGAGACCCTGAAGGAAGCCCTAAACATGGAAAGGAACAACCGGTACCAGCCATTGCAAAAACATGCCAAAATGTAAAGACCATTGAGGCTAGGAAGAAACTGCATCAACTAACGAGCAAAATAACCAGTTAATATCATAATGGCAGGATCAAGTTCACACATAACAATATTAACCTTAAATGTTAATGGACTAAATGCTCCAATTAAAAGACACAGACTGGCAAACTGGATAAAGAGTCAAGACCCATCAGTCTGCTGTATTCAGGAGACCCATCTCACATGCAGAGACATACATAGGCTCAAAATAAAGGGATGGAGGAAGATCTACCAAGCAAATGGAGAACAAAAAAAAGCAGGGGTTGCAATCCTAGTCTCTGATAAAACAGACTTTAAACCATCAAAGATCAAAAGAGACAAAGAAGGCCATTACATAATGGTAAAGGGATCAATTCAACAGGAAGAGCTAACTCTCCTAAATATATATGCACCCAATACAGGAGCACCCAGATTCATAAAGCAAGTCCTTAGAGACTTACAAAGAGACTTAGACTCCCATACAATAATAATGGGAGACTTCAACACTCCACTGTCAACATTAGACAGATCAACGAGACAGAAAGTTAACAAGGATATCCAGGAATTGAACTCATCTCTGCACCAAGCGGACCTAATAGACATCTATAGAACTCTCCACCCCAAATCAACAGAATATACATTCTTCTCAGCACCACATTGCACTTATTCCAAAATTGACCACATAATTGGAAGTAAAGCACTCCTCAGCAAATGGAAAAGAACAGAAATTATAACAAACTGTCTCTCAGACCACAGTGCAATCAAACTAGAACTCAGGACTAAGAAACTCACTCAAAACTGCTCAACTACATGGAAACTGAACAACCTGCTCCTGAATGACTACTGGGTACATAATGAAATGAAGGCAGAAATAAAGATGTTCTTTGAAACCAATGAGAACAAAGATACAACATACCAGAATCTCTGGGACACATTTAAAGCAGTGTGTAGAGGGAAATTTATAGCACTAAATGCCCACAAGAGAAAGCAGGAAAGATCTAAAATTGACACTCTAACATCACAATTAAAAGAACTAGAGAGGCAAGAGCAAACACATTCAAAAGCTAGCAGAAGGCAAGAAATAACTAAGATCAGAGCAGAACTGAAGGAGATACAGACACAAAAAACCCTCCAAAAAATCAATGAATCCAGGAGTTGGTTTTTTGAAAAGATCAACAAAATTGACAGACCACTAGCAAGACTAATAAAGAACAAAAGAGAGAGGAATCAAATAGATGCAATAAAAAATGATAAAGGGGATATCACCACCGACCCCACAGAAATACAAACTACCATCAGAGAATACTATAAACACCTCTATGCAAATAAACTAGAAAATCTAGAAGAAATGGATAATTTCCTGGACACTTACACTCTCCCAAGACTAAACCAGGAAGAAGTTGAATCCCTGAATAGACCAATAGCAGGCTCTGAAATTGAGGCAATAATTAATAGCCTACCCACCAAAAAAAATCCAGGACCAGATGGATTCACAGCTGAATTCTACCAGAGGTACAAGGAGGAGCTGGTACCATTCCTTCTGAAACTATTCCAATCAATAGAAAAAGAGGGAATCCTCCCTAACTCATTTTATGAGGCCAACATCATCCTGATACCAAAGCCTGGCAGAGACACAACAAAAAAAGAGAATTTTAGACCAATATCCCTGATGAACATTGATGCAAAAATCCTCAATAAAATACTGGCAAACCGGATTCAGCAGCACATCAAAAAGCTTATCCACCATGATCAAGTGGGCTTCATCCCTGGGATGCAAGGCTGGTTCAACATTCGCAAATCAATAAACATAATCCAGCATATAAACAGAACCAAAGTCAAGAACCACATGATTATCTCAATAGATGCAGAAAAGGCTTTTGACAAAATTCAACAGCCCTTCATGCTAAAAACGCTCAATAAATTCGGTATTGATGGAACGTACCTCAAAATAATAAGAGCTATTTATGACAAACCCACAGCTAATATCATACTGAATGGGCAAAAACTGGAAAAATTCCCTTTGAAAACTGGTACAAGACAGGGATGCCCTCTCTCACCACTCCTATTCAACATAGTGTTGGAAGTTCTGGCTAGGGCAATCAGGCAAGAGAAAGAAATCAAGGGTATTCAGTTAGGAAAAGAAGAAGTCAAACTGTCCCTGTTTGCAGATGACATGATTGTATATTTAGAAAACCCCATTGTCTCAGCCCAAAATCTCCTTAAGCTGATAAGCAACTTCAGCAATGTCTCAGGATACAAAATTAATGTGCAAAAATCACAAGCATTCTTATACACCAGTAACAGACAAACAGAGAGCCAATTCAGGAATGAACTTCCATTCACAATTGCTTCAAAGAGAATAAAATACCTAGGAATCCAACTTACAAGGGATGTAAAGGATCTCTTCAAGGAGAACTACAAACCACTGCTCAGTGAAATCAAAGAGGACACAAACAAATGGAAGAACATACCATGCTCATGGATAGGAAGAATCAGTATCGTGAAAATGGCCATACTGCCCAAGGTTATTTATAGATTCAATGCCATCCCCATCAAGCTACCAATGAGTTTCTTCACAGAATTGGAAAAAACTGCTTTAAAGTTCATATGGAACCAAAAAAGAGCCCGCATTGCCAAGACAATCCTAAGTCAAAAGGGCAAAGCTGGAGGCGTCACGCTACCTGACTTCAAACTATACTACAAGGCTACAGTAACCAAAACAGCATGGTACTGGTACCAAAACAGAGATATAGACCAATGGAACAGAACAGAGTCCTCAGAAATAATACCACACATCTACAGCCATCTGATCTTTGACAAACCTGAGAGAAACAAGAAATGGGGAAAGGATTCCCTATTTAATAAATGGTGCTGGGAAAATTGGCTAGCCATAAGTAGAAAGCTGAAACTGGATCCTTTCCTTACTCCTTATACGAAGATTAATTCAAGATGGATTAGAGACTTAAATGTTAGACCTAATACCATAAAAACCCTAGAAGAAAATCTAGGTAGTACCATTCAGGACATAGGCATGGGCAAGGACTTCATGTCTAAAACACCAAAAGCAATGGCAGCAAAAGCCAAAATTGACAAATGGGATCTAATTAAACTAAAGAGCTTCTGCACAGCAAAAGAAACTACCATCAGAGTGAACAGGCAACCTACAGAATGGGAGAACATTTTTGCAATCTACTCATCTGACAAAGGGCTCATATCCAGAATCTACAAAGAACTCAAACAAATATACAAGAAAAAAACAAACAACCCCATCCAAAAGTGGGCAAAGAATATGAACAGACATTTCTCAAAAGAAGACATTCATACAGCCAACAGACACATGAAAAAATGCTCATCATCACTCGCCATCAGAGAAATGCAAATCAAAACCACAATGAGATACCATCTCACACCAGTTAGAATGGCAATCATTAAAAAATCAGGAAACAACAGTTGTTGGAGAGGATGTGGAGAAATAGGAACACTTTTACACTGTTGGTGGGATTGTAAACTAGTTCAACCATTATGGAAAACAGTATGGCAATTCCTCAAGGATCTAGAACTAGATGTACCATATGACCCAGCCATCCCACTACTGGGTATATACCCAAAGGATTATAAATTATTCTACTACAAAGACACATGCACACGTATGTTTATTGCAGCACTATTCACAATAGCAAAGACTTGGAATCAACCCAAATGTCCATCTGTGACAGACTGGATTAAGAAAATGTGGCACATATACACCATGGAATACTATGCAGCCATAAAAAAGGATGAGTTTGCGTCCTTTGTAGGGACATGGATGCAGCTGGAAACCATCATTCTTAGCAAACTATCACAAGAAGAGAAAACCAAACACTGCATGTTCTCACTCATAGGTGGGAACTGAACAATGAGATCACTTGGACTCGGGAAGGGGAACATCACACACTGGGGCCTATCATGGGGAGGGGGGAGGGGGGAGGGATTGCATTGGGGAGTTATACATGATATAAATGATCAATTGATGGGTGCTGACGAGTTGATGGGTGCAGCACACCAACATGGCACAAATATACATATGTAACAAACCTGCACGTTATGCACATGTACCCTAGAACTTAAAGTATAATAAAAAAATGAAAAAAAAGGAAATATACTTAATCGATTATACAAACACAACACAATAAAATTAGTAAAATGCAATTTAAACAATATTTTAATGAAAATTTATAGCTTTTAATACCTATACTAGAAAAGCAAAAAAAAAAAAACCCATAAAGTCAATTATCTAAGCTTCCACCTTAAGAAGATTGATAGAGACGTTCTTCGCCGAGAGTCGTCGGGGTTTCCTGCTTCAACAGTGCTTGGACTGAACCAGGCGCTCGTCCCCCATCCCGGCCGGCCGCCCATAGCCAGCCCTCCATCACCTCTTCACCGTGTCCTCGGACCGCCCCAAGGCCCCCGCCGCCGCTCCAGCGCCACGCAGCCACCGCCGCCGCCGCCTGTCCTTAGCCTCCACCATGACGACCGCGTCCACCTCGCAGGTGCGCCAGAACTACCACCAGGACTCAGAGGCCGCCATCAACTGCCAGATCAACCTGGAGCTCTACCCTTCCTACGTTTACCTGTCCATGTCTTACTACTTTGACCGCGATGATGTGGCTTTGAATAACTTTGCCAAATACTTTCTTCACCAATCTCATGAGGAAAGGGAACATGCTGAGAAACTGATGAAGCTGCAGAACCAACGAGGTGGCCGAATCTTCCTTCAGGATATTAAGAAACCAGACTATGACGACTGGGAGAGCGGGCTGAATGCGATGGAGTGTGCTTTACATTTGGAAAAAAATGTGAATCAGTCACTACTGGAACTGCACAAACTGGCCACTGACAAAAATGACCCCCATTTGTGTGACTTCATTGAGACACATTACCTGAATGAGCAGGTGAAAGCCATCAAAGAATTGGGTGACCACGTGACCAACTTGCGCAAGATGGGAGCACCCGAATCTGGCTTGGCAGAGTATCTCTTTGACAAGCACACCCTGGGAGACAGTGATAATGAAAGCTAAGCCTCAGGCTAATTTCCCCATAGCCATGGGGTGACTTCCCTGGTCACCAAGGCAGTGCATGCATGTTGGGGTTTCCTTTACCTTTTCTATAAGTTGTACCAAAACATTCACTTAAGTTCCTTGATTTGTACCATTCCTTCAAATAAAGAAATTTGGTACCCCCCCCCCAAAAAAAAAAGAAGATTGATAAAGGAGAACAAAATGAATCCAAAGTAGAAAAAAGCAAATAATAAGAGTAGAAATCAAAGTATGAGTAAATGAAGAAATGACAGAGTAAATTTGTAGAGTCATAATTAGTCTCTGAAAAAATTAATGAAGTTAATAAACCTATACCAAATCTAATCAAGAAATAAAAAGAGATAACACAAATGATTAGGAATAAAAAAATACTTTCACCGCAAATCCTTTCAATATTGAAAGGAAAATAAGAAATAATTATGAACACTTCAAAGACAATAAATTTCACAACTGATATAAAGTGGACAAATTTCTTGAAAAAATTAAAACTTTCCAAAACTGAAACAAAACAAAATCTAGTCTCAAACTTATTTTTATAAATTGAATTTGTAATTTTCAAAAAATTTACACCAAAGAGAAGTTCACTCCCAAATAGCTTTACTAATGAATTATATCAAGCATTTAAAGAATAATAATGCCACTCTCTAAAACAAACTCTTTTAGAAATAGAGAAGAATGCACCCCTCTATTTGTTTCATATGGCACTTTTTAAAATAGAGGCAGAGGAAACACTTCTCTATTTGTGTTACAAGGCAATCTGAACCTTGAAACTGAATCCTAAAAAAGATATTACAATAAAAGAAGATTACAGAACAATGTCTTTCATGAGCATAAACATGACGGCCCTTAACAAAATATTTCTGCATCAAATTCATATATGTATAAAAGAATAATACATCATGAACTGAGATTTGTCCCAAGAATGTAAGGTTTTTTTAGCCATATGAAATATAATCAATGTAATTCACAAAATTAACAGAATATAAAAGAAAAGTCATGTGTTTATATCAATAGATGCAGAAAAAGCATCTGACAAAATGCAATATTTTTGAGCATTATTTTTAATATCTCAGATTTTTTCTAGGAAGTGGTTTCCAAGAACACCACTTCCTCACTCTGATAAAAGACACCAAAAAATCTAACAACAAATATCCTACTTAATAATGATGTAAGATTAGGAGCAAGGCACCAATGTCCTCTCTTGCTACTTCTACCAAACATTGTATTGCGATCCTAGCCAATGCAATAAGATAAGAAAAAGAAAGAAAAATCAGACAAATTGGAAAGGAAGAAGTAAAGCTATCTTTATTTACAGACGACATGATTTGTATGTAGAGAACCTTAAGAAATCTATAAAAACATTATAAGAAATAAATGGTAAATATATTAAGATTACAGAATAAAATATCAATATACAAAAATTAGTTGTATCTTTATACTCTTGATGAATACTGTCAGTGAATTACTGGAAAATAAAATTTAAAATATTATTTAAAATAGCAAATAATTACAAAATATTTATATCATCAAATTCTTAGGAATCAATCTAATAAAAGATGGACCAGACCTCTACACTGAAAGTGAAAAACATTGCTAAAAGAAGTTAAAGATCTGTTAATAACTAAATGGCAAGATATATCATGTTTATTGATTGAATTACTCAATATCGTTAAATGTTTATTTTTCCGAAACTGATCTATAAATTTACAACAATCCTAATCCAAATACCAGCAAGCATTGTTGTAGAAATTGACACGTTAGTTTCAATATTTATATGGATATGCAAAGAATTTAGAATAGCCAAACAATACTGACCAAGATAAACAAAGTGGAGGAATTATATTGCCTTATTTCAAGATTTATCATAAAGCTAGTGTAATTGGCACTATGTAATCATATTTATAAAGTGTTTAAGCTCACTGTAAAAGGCTAGCTGCTCCTGCTCAGATGGATAGAGCAGCATGTGGAGATTCACACTGTAAGCCTTCACTCCAAGAACTACCTCAGGAATATACCAGTATAGCTGAGAGATTCCACAGACCCTTTGAAGGAACTGGATCACCACCGCAGGGTCCCTGAGACACCAGAAAACAGTGGGTTGGCTTGCTTTCTCAGTGGGGAGGCTTGTGGTCTGGGACAAGTTCTCAACCCTGGTCACCAGCTGCCTGGAAATGGATTTGGTGCTATTGTGGGGGCATGGTGGGAGTGAGACTGGCCTTTAGGACTGCAGGCTGCATGGGATTGGGGTGAGGCCTGTGACTGTCAACTTTCCCTCATTTCCCTGGTGACCTGTATGACTCAGCAGAGGCAGCCATAATCCCCCTGGGAACATCATTCCATTGGCCTGGGAACCATACCTGCGTCCCCCATAGCAGCTGCAGCAAGCCCTGCCCAAGGAGAGTCTGAGCTTAGACACACCTATCCCTGCCCCAACCTGTAGGTCTTTGTCTACCCACCATGGCAGCCAAGAACAAAAGTCATAATCTCTTGGGAGCTCTTTGGCCCTGTCTACTCCCTAATAAACCTGAATATTTAACCAGGCGTTCCTAGGGCAAGCTTGCATCCTCCCTATAGTACTGCAGCTGATGTGCTCTTGAAAGTGCCACCTCCTGGCTGGAGGCCAACCAACACAAAACCAGTGCTCTAAACAAAAATACAACCAAGGACCCTCAAAGGACCCACTTTACTTCCATGCTACCTCCACTGGAGCAGGTGCTGGTATCTGTGGCTGAAAGACCTGAAGATGGATCACATCGCAGGACTGTTTATGCATACTACCCAGTGCCAGCCAAGAGCCCAGTAGCTCCACTGGGTGGTTAGACCCAGAAGAACAAACACAATCATTCCAATTTGGCTCTCAGGAAGCCCCATTCCCAGAAGAAGGGGAAGAACACCACATCAAAGGAGCACCCCCATGGGACAAAAGAATCTGAACAGCAGCCCTTGAGTCCCAGATCTTCCCTCTGACCTAGTGTACCCAAATGAGATGGAACCAGAAAAACAATTCTGGTAATATGACAAAATAAGGTCCTTAACCACCCTCAAAAGATCACACCAGCTCACCAGCAATGGATTCAAACCAAGATGAAATCTTTGAATTGCCAAAAAAAGAATTCAGAAGGCCAATTATTAAGCTAATCAAGGTGCACCAGAGAAAGGTGAACTCCAACTTAAAGAAATAAAAAACATGATACAGGATATAAAATGAAAAATCTTCAGTGAAATAGATAGCATAAATAAAAAACAATCACAACTTCTGGAAAGCAAGGACACACTTAGATAAATGCAAAATGTACTGGAAAGTCTCAGCAATAGCATCGAACAAGGAGAGGAAAGAACTTCAGAGCTCAAAGACAAGGCGTTTGAATTAACCTAATCCATCAAATACAAAGAAAAAAGAATTTTAAAAAATGAACAAAGCCTCCAAGAAGTTTGGGACTATGTTAAATGCCCAAATCTAAGAATAATTCATGTTCCCAAAGAAGAGAAATCTAAAAGTTTGGAAAACATATTGAGGGAATAATCAAGGAAAACCTCCCCAGCCTTGCCAGAGATCTAGACATCCAAATACAAGAAGCTCAAAGACCACCTGGAAAATTCATCACAAAAAGATCATCGCATAGGCACATAGTCATCAGGTTATCTCAAGTCAAGACAAAAGAATCTTAAGAGCTGTGAGGCAAAAGCATCAGGTAACCTATAAAGGAAAACACCATCAGTTTAACAGAAGGTTCCTCAGCAGAAACCCTACAAGCTTAGAAGGGATTGGGGTCTTTCAGCCTCCTTAAACAAAATAATTATCAGCCAAGAATTTTGTATCCAACAAAACTAAACTTCATAAATGAAGGAAAGATACAGACTTATCCAGACAAACAGATGCTGAGAGAATTCGCCACTACCAAGCCAGCACTACAGGAACTGCTAAAATGAGCTCTAAATCTTAAAATAAATCCTCAAAATACAACAAAATAGAACCTCCTTAAAGCATAAATCTCACAGGATCTATATAACAATAACACAATGAAAAAAAAGGTATTCAGGCAACAAATAGCACAATGAATAGAATAATACCTCACATCTCAATACTAACATTGAATGTAAATAGACTAAATGCTCCACTTAAAAGACACAGAACGGCAGAAAGGATAAGAATTCACCAACCACATTTCTGCTGTCTTCAGGAGACTCACCCAACACATAAAGACTCACATAAATATAAGGTAAAGGGGTGGAAAAAGATATTCCATGCAAATGGACACCAAAAGTGAGCAGGAGTAGCTATTCTTATACCAGACAAAACAAACTTTAAGGCAACAGCAGTTCAAAAAGACAAAGAGGGACATTATATAATGATAAAAAGATTAGTCCAACAGGAAAATATCACAATCCTAAATATATGCACCTAACACTGGAGCTCCCAAATTTATAAAACAATCACTACTAGACCTAAGAAATGAGATAGATAGCAACACAATAATGTCAGGGAACTTCACAGCAATAATGTCAGGGGACTTGACAACAATAATGTCAGGGGACTGACAGCACTAGACAGGTCATCCAGACAGAAAGTCAACAAAGAAACAATGCTACTGTGTGTGGTATTGGCATGATAGACAAATAGATAAACTGAATAGAATAGAAAGTTCAAAACTGGACCAAGATATATTCAGTCAGTTAATTTTCAATCAAGTTGCCAGGTCAATTTGAAGGGGAAAGAATTACCTTTTGAACAAATTGTGCTGAAACTCCTGAATATTCCTAAAGATAAAAAGATCTTCAATCCTTACCTCACTCTCCACATGAAAATCAATTTGAGATTTGACAAAAATCTAAATATAGAAGCTATAAATATGAAGCCTCTAAAAGCAAGCACAGAAAAACATCTTTCCAACCTTAGGACAGCAAAGATTCCCTAGGACACAAAAAGGATTAATCTTAAGGTTCAAAAATTGGTAAACGAGAGTATATAAAAGTTAAAAATTTATCAAAGACAGTATTGATAAAATGAATAGGCAAGCCATCAGCTGGGAAATCATATTCTCCATATATCTGAAAAAGAAATTGCATCCAGAATATATAAACTCTTGAAAGTTTATAATAAAAAGACAAACAACTCAATTTAAAAGCATGTTTTATAATTTTTTAAAGGGAATATCCAATAAGTGTATAAAAAGCAAGTTTAAAAGCGATTCAACATTATCAGTCATCAGGAAAAAATACATATATACATATATATGATATGATTTCCCTCCTACTAGAATGACTAAAATAAAACATATTGGCAATTTCAAATTTTGGCAAAGATGTGGAGCAACTGAGACTCTTATATACCTCTGATTGACATGTAAAATGCACAACCAGTCTGGATATTCATATAAAATTAGCATACATCTATCCTCTGTCTCAGATATTACATGTTGAGGTATTTACCCCAGAGAAATGAAAACGTATGTCACAAAAAAAATAGAAAATATTTTTCAATTGTATATAGATGTTTATAACAGCTTTATTTGTAAGAGCCTAAAATTTGAAACAACTCAAATGCTCATCAACAGGAGAATGGATACACTGGTATATTTACACAATAGAAAACTACTCAGTCAAAGAAAGGAATAAACCACTGATACATATAAAAAATATGTATCAATCTTAATAACATTGTGTTGTACAAAAATAAAATCTAGACAAAAAGAATGTGTTTATTGGATTCCTTTCATATGAAGTCCAGGAACAAGCAAAAGAAATCTATGATGATAAAACTACATTAAAATCTAACACTGGATAATAAACAAAATGTGATAAATCTACTTTGTGGAATATATGTAAGCCATTCAAATTATATGTATGAAGATTATATAATATGCTGAGGACATATTTATACTGTAATCTTTTACATTCCTATATATATATATATATGCTCCCAACACAAAGAAACAATCAATGTTTAAGGTAATAGATATTCCAATTACCCTGATTTGATCATTACACTCACATTGTATGCATGTATCAAAATATCACGAGTACCCCAGAAAGACATACAATCATTATGTATCAATTTTTTAAATTAATTTAAAAATGCATACAAAAAGATACTAGAAGGAAATAAACCATAATGATAAATTGTTCTTGTGTTGGTTTTGTAGGGTTATTTCTTTCTTTTCAGTTTGGTCATTTAAACTTTAATATTTTTCTTTTTAAAAATATTCATTTTTTCAGTTTTTTTCTTGATATTTTTCTAATATTATATTTTTCTATTCAAGAATAAGGTATTTCCCTCTGATTATTCATGTATCATTTATGCCCTTCAGTCATTTTCTCCTTTGTTTAAATTGGTTTTTTACAGTACAAGAAATCCATGACTCAATTTTCATTATTTTTCATATGCAGTCCTTCCTCAGTATCCAAAGGGAATTGGTTCTAGGATTCTCATCAATACCAAAATTTACAAAATTTACTTTGATCAATACCAAAATTTACTCTTATATAAAATGTCATAGTATTTGTGTATAACCTATACTCATCCTCCCATATATTTTAAGTAATTTCTAGATTATTTATATACCTAACACAATGTTAATACTATGTAGTTATTTCATAATTATTTTAATTGTATTATTTTTCAAAATGTATTTTTTTAATTATGTTTCCCAACTATTTCAATCTAAGTTTGGTTGAATCCATGGATGTAGAATCTATAGACACGCAGGGCCAACTGCATATAAAAGGAACTCTGTTTTACCCAATAGTTCTTAATTTCTAGAAAATAAATTTTTAACTGGGTTTTAATTTATGAATATAATAAATGGAATAGGCCTTTCCAGTGACTCAATACTCATGCCTACAGATCGAGTCATCATGTGTAAGAAAATGTTATATTATTAGTGGAAAAAAATAAATAGATTTACTTTGAAAACATCTGAAAATATTAGCAGTGTTATTCCCTGGGCAGTGAGATAAGGCTAATTTCCTTTGCCTTGCCTGCTTTTTCCCACAGTGAACATGTATTATTTTATGGTAAAAATAAATGGCAAAATTAAATCCTCATTTCAGGCTGAAGCCCTCCCAAAGCCCTGGGCCAACCCTGATCCCCACCAGGGGCAGGAAAACGCAGAGTTCCCTAGGCCTGAAACTTGCATCTCCTTCATGATAGTCTCCGACTTAATGCTCTACTTCTAGTCACCAGGCCTTCAACTTCCTCTTCCTGGGCTACTCCCTGGACCTTAATAACCTGAAACTCTGGAGCTTCCTCTTCTGGCTCTCAGCCTTGCTCCTACCAGACCCACTGTCCACACAGCCATTGTGGGGAATCGCTTTGTGCAGGTAGTGCGCGAAGTCCAGTGAGTGCAGGAAGCAGGGACCCTCAGACTGGCTCTCCTACTTGGTTGGTGCCTGGGCTCCTTGGTGTCACGCAGGCAGCTAGACCAATAGCTCCACCTACCTTCCCTCCCCTAAGCCCCATCACCAAGAGATTGCTGAGCCATCACAGCTCCTGTTCCTGCCAGACCTTTATTAACCATGACAAGGGTTTGGAAAGCCTGTGAAACATCATAATCTCTCCTGTCTCCCTGTAGAAGCAAATAGAGTTAAAAGAGGCTGTGAGGGTGGAGTGGTGGCAGATGCGTCCCTGGAGAGCCCGACTCCAGCCAGCCTTTCTCCCTGAATGTGTCTCCCCCTCTCGGCTCAGATCTTCTCACAGGAGTCTGGCCAAACCTACTGAAGAGGAGCTAAAGAGGTGACTGCAAATTGAAACGAACATGCTGCTGAAAAGAATTCAGAGCAGTGACAAATCGCTTTACGCGGCCCCAGCGTATTACAGACAGCTGAGGACTCTCTCCCCATGCACCAGAGTATAAACTCGAGATATGCGTTCCTCACCCCTCCCTCCTCCTAACCCCAGGAGTACTTCAAAACGGGGATAATGACCAAGCCCAAAGAGGAGAGGAAAGGAATCACTCAAATTAGAGGGAATCTCATTAAAATATGACTCTTCACTAGCTATCCAATCACTGATTGACTTTTCCTCCTCAGTTTAATTTTGACACTGGTGTCTTGATTAATTAACTCTGTCACCAGAGCCCCAGGGTGCCACAGAAGGACTCACCAGGAGTTTCCTTCTCTGGGTTCCAGTCAGTTTGACAGGTAGGCTCTCCCTGGCCAGCTCCATGGGTAATGGCCTGAACCCATCCTGGTCCCTTGAGGATACACTGAGACACATTGTAATTCTCTAACCACTAGCCACGGGGCCCAACTAGCAAGACAGTCAGAAAGCCTAGATTATTGCTCTCCTTCTCTGACAGCATAATAAATTCCCTTCTCTCTACATTCTTATACGTATAGGAAGTTCATCAGGGAGACTGTGGCCAGTGGGAGAGATGGATCACCAGTGTTTCTGGATATGCCACTTGGGAAATCATTTGTTCACTCACTCATTCAGTCATACAGGGACTATTTGCTTGTAGCTGCTCTCTGCTAGACCAGGAGGGGAGAGAGTTCAAAAGAAGTATAAATTACAGGTCCTACACTTGAAACATTTATGGTTTTAGTTGAAAAGGCGTGATATTCTCTTACAAAAACAAGTCAAGATTTGGTGTTCTGAAGAAAATCTCAAGGTGAGGGAAGCCCATTTTCTTGAATATTATTGGCCATGTTTCCCCTCATCACTTCTGGGACCCTCTGGCATATCTGAACGGTACACTGAGGAACCGCAGTGGGGCCGCCACCGAGTGGAGCTTTGGGAGAAGACAAAAGGTCCAAGTTCTCTTCCTCTGCCTGGCTTTCTACATCTCCTCTCCTGAAATGAAGGGATAAGGGAGCAGCAGAAAATGTTCTAGGGAAGAGAAGCTCCCATTTCACCTCCTCCCCACTCCACCCCACAGAGGAGGACGAATCCATGCTGGCTGATTGTTTTGCCAGGGCCAAACTGGGACATGGAGTCACGCTGCCCTAACAGTGGACTGGACTCTGCCTCCTGGTCTACACTGCACTGGGGATGCTTTGACAGGGTGCTTCATATTCTTCTTTCGCTTCAGCTTATGTAGCAGAATGGTGTTCTGCCCCAAGACCCACTCCCCTTGAGCAAGCCCGATCATCTTGTCGTCTTCTCTCCCTTCCTTCCACATAGGAAAGAAAGATTTCATGACCTGACATTGACTTTTTATATAAATAGCTGGTGTGGGGATGGAGAGAAACACATAAGCCACAAGTGTGACTGCTTCCTACAGGCTTACCAAAGCCCTCTGATTTGGGGCTGGGGGTCCACCCTAAGTAACAATCAAGTGCCATTTGTTTCCCTTTTGCAATTTTCATCTTCTACATCTTTCTCTAGGAGATTCACCATGAGGAGTGCTGTGATCTTCTGCAGGATCTTAGTATTCCAGGGTCTTCTGCCCAAAGGCCATCCAGGAGTTCCTGGTCCCCTCTACAAATGGACAGCCTAGGAGACCAGACTAGGGCCAAATCACTCACCCGTGTGTGTCTCACCCAGGCACACTGTGGGCCCATCCTGACAGTATCCCCAGGCACACTGTGGGCCTGTCCTGAAGGTCTCATAGGACTCTGCCCTAATGGAACTTCCTTGCCATGTGCTCAGTATCTGAGACAACCCTTTCTAGAATACCCAATTTATTTCATCTCTTATTTTTATTCATCTATTTTTAACCTACCTTGCAATCAACATTAATGCACTCTGGTTAAAACACACACACACACACACACACAACCCTAATGACTTTCAGTAGTACTTAGAATAAAATCTGATCTCCCTCACCATAGCCTATATGGTAGATTAATTGTATTGTTGATCTCAACATCTCTAGCTCCTCTCTGTGGGAAAATTATACATTCAGACACCAATGACATCACACTTGGCTGTATAATTTGCTTTGGCCAATGGGATTGGCAACATCCACTTCCATGCAGACACTTTAAGGCCATTATGTTGTCCCCCACTTTCTCTTTTCCCTCTTCCAGAACACCAGAAATGTCTCAGATAGAAGCTGTTCCATCTGCTTGAGTCCTGTAGTGGAGAAAGTGTTTAACTGACTCACAATGGACCTGCAGGATGAGTGATAAGTAAATGTCTTCATTGTATGCTGCTGAAATTTGAGGGTCATATATCATCATGTGCTTTAGCCTAATCTGAATTACAGTTTTCTGCAATGTGATCTAACCCTGACCACTTCTCCAATCTTATGTCCTACTTTCCACCCCCTCACCTGCTCCACACCACACACTCTGATCTGTCTCTAAACACAAGCTTGTTCTCACCTCAAAACCTTTGCACATGCTGTTCCCTCTGCCTGGAATGCTTTTCCCTGACATTTTCAACTGGCTGGTTCTTTTCACTATTGAGATCTTGGTTCAAATGTTACCTTCCTAAGAAAGGCCTTTTTTGAACCCATATCTAAGGTAATTTCCCACTCACTTTCTCTCACATTTTCCTGTTTTATTTTGCTTTTGTTCCTGGGTTCGTTTCCCTTGCTGGAAAGACAATTTATGAGAGTACAGACCTTATTCATCATATTTAATGCTCTATCTCCAGACACTAGAAAGTCACCTGATACATAGACAATAAATATGCATATACTAAATGAATCTCTCTCCTAAATTTTAAACCCATTTCAACCTCCAACTAGATACATTTTCCTGGAAGTCCTCACACTCAACAAATATGAAGCAGAATTGATAATTCTGTCCTCTCATCCCTTAACCCCACCTCCTATTCACCCTGTGTTCCCTGATGGACACTGCCCAAATCAGAAACCCCAGGGAATATTCCCTTCCCCTCTCCCTGACCTCCCCCACCCTCAGTCACCAGGCTGATTGTCTCTTTAAATCTCTCTCCAATCCAATCCGCTTCGTCTCCATTACCATGCACCTGCCCTCACTCAGACCCTCATCATCCCTTGCCTGGATTATCACAATCTTTGCAGAACAGGGTTCCTTGTTTCCAATTTTCTCCTCTCCCATCTGTGCAGCACACTGCCACCAGAATTATCTTTCTAAAATCTAATCATGTCACTCCCCTGTTTAGAAGGATTTCAAATGAGCTGCAGGATAAAACTTAACTCCTTGGAGGCTGGGCCATACCTTTGCTTTTTTGCTCCTGCCAGCTCCGACTCCCAGCATCTCTCCCACCCCTGTCTGCCCCTTGCCCCATTCAGCCATGCTGAAGCAGAGCAGCAGGTCCAATACAGGTTGGCACTCATTGTTGCCTCTCCCTGCGATGCCCTGCTCCCTGATAACACCCTGCTCTAACCACACACACACACTCCCACAGCACCCACCTACTGAGAGCTTTCTCTGCTACACAATCTGGATCATCCCAGTCTCCATCACTCCCTCTGTGTAGCCTCTCCTGACCCTCCCTTTCCTCCTCCTGTAAAAATCAGAATGCTGTAATTATGATTACCAACCTTCTTTCACCTTCAACACTTTGTGCAAACCTCTTATCACGTGGTTTGGGTAAAGGTTTGTCTCCTCCACAAGGCTGTGTGTTCCTTCAGTGCTCACACAACCTTTCCTGACAGAGCCCCGAGCATGTCACACAATGCTTGATAGATAGTATGTGCTTGATAAATCTTGCACTAGTAAGTGGATGGATAAAATAGATGGTATTAGGTATAAGGAGCATAACTGATGGGCTAATTACATTACAAGCTGGAACACAGGTTTGCATGATATGACCAGGAAAAGAATGCAAATGATAGTTAGTGGGGCCAACCCTTAGTCTCACAAACAATTCTATCCTAATTAACCGACCCTACAAAGTGAACACCCGCCTGATATAACAGGAAGAGAACCAGGATTTGAGGAGCCCTACGGACTCATTTGACTCTAACCCTTACTTGCACTTTGACCTTAGGTACAGCTCTT
Organism: Rhinopithecus roxellana; assembly: GCF_007565055.1. Taxonomy (NCBI): domain Eukaryota; kingdom Metazoa; phylum Chordata; class Mammalia; order Primates; family Cercopithecidae; genus Rhinopithecus; species Rhinopithecus roxellana. The sequence goes on from NC_044554.1 coordinate 61,291,900, forward strand.
AAATGCTGTGGCCCAGACATTCTCATCTACTGCGTATACAGCTTTTCCCCACATGTATCTTATAAGAAAGGGCTTTACCAATGTTTCTCCCATTTTACATATTCTAAAAGAGGAATTAAGTGATGCCCCCAAACCACACAATTAGTAAGTGACAAAGTTACAACTTGAACCCAGGGTCTCTGTTTCTAAATTCTGTGCCCTCCTCGCTGCACTAGGTTGACTTTCCCTCAAATGACAGTGGTTGTAAGGAGATTACCACAGCCTTTGAAATGCTCTGGTTTCAATACTCTCTTCACCCGGGGTTGCCTTTAATCACTTCTCCCACCTCAATTCTCAGTCTCCAAGCACCTATTAGGGCAAGCCTCAGGGAGAGTGAGTCAGGGGCCCTGGGTCCTCACCTGGAAATGGAGGTTTCCCTCAAACTGGAGGCAGTAAGATCCTTAGCAGAGCCCGTCAAAAATGCACACTGTGATTTTAGGAAAATTATCTTCCAACTGAATGCTATGTGAGGCCCAAAATAGCCCCTCCAGCCTTCCTGCTTATTTCTAAAATGCAGTTCTTAACAGTAATGATGGCACCTGTGGGGGAGGGAGAAAGGGGATTTAGGCTGAGAGTTGGTTTCATGTCACCTAAAAGGATTATTTTACACCATCAGAAAGATAATTCTCCTCCTACTGGGGGAGAATGGATTAGGTCTTTCCTTCAGATAGTACTTCATGAAAAGATTATTTGAAGATTATAGGACAAAATGGATACATTTGACAACATCTGCTAGGGCCAGGTTCTTTGGTTATCTGCAAAATGGTCATTATTTATGCAATTAGCAGATTGCTTGCTCTGGTGCTCATCTAGAGGCACACAACATGTGTGCAAGCAGCCTCTAGATGAGCACCAAAAATCCTGTTATGAGTTTCCTTCCCCATCTCCTACCATTGTTAACTAAGACATAAAATGCCATCACCTCCAGGAGGCCTTCCCTGATCTCTCCATCCAGGAGTAGCTACTCTTTCCTCCAGACTCCTGCCTCTCTCTCTGAAGTTCTCGTCATGCTCTGCTTTGTGAAGAGCTCTACCTGCGTGAGCCTTCTCCGCCTGGACCAGAGGCTTCCTCCCACGTTGTCACTCAACCCCCATCAGGCCTTGCACAGAATAAGCAGTGAGAAGTGGAAAAGCCTCTCTGTGCACCAGCGAGGCTATGGAGGAAGGAGGGTCTCAGAGGCCTCTGCTGGGGAGGCACTCTGCAGACCTGAATCACGCCATATTGTTGTTGCCCACACAAGGGCTTTGAGGGCTGAGAACACATGGTGCAGTTTGCCTCCAGGAAACACTGCTGGCCACAGCATCTTGGTCAAATGCCCCGGGACTCATGCTGCTCACTTATTTTATGGTGAGGCAGTTTGGAGAAAAGTATTGAGGAGTGATCCTGGATTGTGGGTCTGAACACCTCTTGGGCATGGGACAACAGGAGCACGTCTGGCCTTACTCAGAGCTCCAGAAAGCTGTCTTCTGAATCTGCAGAAATCTGTGACTAGCACCCATATTTGTTCATACCAATGCCATCTCCAGTGGCTACTGACTCTTCCAGTCTCTCCCCCACCAATCCTGTCCCAACCACACTGAACTAATGCCAGTTCCCAGGCCTCACACCCTTCCCTGAATCCAGAGTCAGCACACACAGTTTCTTCTGCTTGCACTGCCCTCCCCTCTCCTTCTCTATATCCTGAATTCCCCTTACACTCTTTTAGACTCAACTCAGATGTCACCTCTTGTAGGAAGCCTTTCCTGATGCCTCTACGTGGATTCAGGGCATCCTTATTTTCCTAGTATCCTTTGTCTGAGTGCCTAAGCCTGAGGTATGGAAATGCAAAAAGCACCATAATCGGAAAACATCCACTAATAAATGGCCACTCCTAATAAGTACTTAAACAATTTATTGAGCACCCATTTTGCCCCAGGCCCTGATCACAACAATGAATCAAATACAAATTTCCTCACCCAAGTGCAGCTTGCATTCTAGGGAGGATGGGGAGAAGGGACATGAAAACTCAATAAACATAAAAATGAGTAAATGATACAATATGATAGAAGTTGCTAGGTGTGTGCAAAAAGGAGAAAAATAGAACAAGGTAAAGATGATGGAGAATATTGAGGAAGACAGGGAAAGGCTAGTCAGGACAAGCTGCATTAAGAAGGTGAGATTCAACCAAAGACTGAAAGGGATAGAGGAGGAGCCCAGCGGATGTCAGTAGGAAAAACATCTCCTGCAAGGAACAGTTAGGGTGGGCAGCAGTGAGCTGTGACCTGGGGGTCAAATTCAACCTGCCACGAATTTTTAGATGACCCACCAGCTAAGACTGGTTCTTACATTTTTAAACAATTGGCAGAAATCAAAAGAAGTGTAATATTTTATGACATATAAAAACTACACGAAATTCAAACTTCCGTGCCCATAAATAAGGTTGTGTTAGAACATAGCCACACTCATTCACTCATGTATTGTCCGTGGCTGCTTTTGCACTGCCACAGCAGAGCTGAATAGCTGGGAAAGAGACTCTACGACCCACAAAACCTAAAATATTTGCTACCTGGCCCTTTACAGAAAAAGTGTAGATCAAAGGCCCTAGGGCAGAAGCGGGAATAACAAGGAGAAATTGTGGCTGGAACGAACAGGAGTGATGGATGGGAAAGAGGACATAGTGTGGATAGGCTAGGGAAGCAGATCATGGAAGGTCTTTTAGACCATTTGGTTTTAACCTGGGTAATGGGGAACCATGGCGAGATTCGGATCAGAGGAGTCACATTTTTTTTACTTATGTTTTAAGAGAATGGCTTTGGCTGCTCTGTTGGGAATAGGCTATTATGTTAGGGGGCTATTGCCGTTATTCCGGCAAGAAAGGACAGTGGCTCAGACCAGGGTGATGGTGCTCAATGTGGGTGATAAGAAGTGCTCCAGTTCTGTATATGTGTCAAACACAGAGCAAATAGAATTTCCTGATGGTTTGGATTTGGGATGTGAGAAAGAGAGAAATCAAGGACTCTAAGACTTGGGCATGAGCAGTTGAAAAGTGGACCAGGCACCGAATCCCATTTCAGCATGGTAGGTTAGAAGTGTGTGATAGACAAGCCAGTGGTGATGTCGAATTGTGGTTGGAGAAATGAGTCTGGAGTTCAGAAGACAGACCTAGCTGAAGACATCAATTTGGGAGTTGTAAGCATAAAAGTGGTATTTTAATCTCCCAGGAAGTGCACCTGGAAAGAGAAGAGGACCAAGGACTGAGCCTTGGACGGACCAGCTTTAAGAAGCCAGAGAGAAAAGGGAGGAAGCAGCAGAGTACACAAAAAGGAGTGTCCAATGAAGGGGTTGAAAACAAGACTGGAGAGGTGTCTGGAAGCCAGGCAGAGAAACTATCCATCTGATAGATCTATACATGTGGAAAACCTGCATCCAGGAAGAGGGAGAGATTATCTGTGCTGAATGCTGCTGCTGTGTAAGTAAGGTGAGGTCCGAGAGGTGATCACTACATTTAGCAACATGGAGGCATGGAGGAGCTCTACAAGCACAGGTTTGCTGGGGAGACTGGGGTGAGAACTGATTGAATGAGAGAGTGTGGGGAAAAGAGGAACTGAAGACTCTAGGTCTGGGCAACTCTTGTGAGGAGATTTACTGCAAAGAAGAAAAAAGAAATGGAATGTCAACTGGAGAGGAAGGGCATGTTGATGAGAATGATCTAGTAGAGAGTGAAACATTGATGCCAGGGTAGAAAGGAGGGTTATTCCAGAGCAGATGAGGCTGGAAGAAACTAGTGCACCCATGCATAAGCCATGGGAAGTCCTCACTCCTTGTGTATTTCCAGCACCCATCCGTGCCCATGCTCACCATGTAAGGGGCTTCGTGTCACTCTGTTCAAACTTCTTTATTCATTCATTCATTCAGTTGACTTTTACTGTATGGCCTCCGTGTACCTGGTTCTGTTCTAGGCACTCAGTGTACACACCAGGGAGCAAGTCTGATGGTCTCTGTTCTTTTGTAGGTTACACGCTAGTGGAGAAGGCTGGTAGGGTAACTGAACATCCTGTGTCCAACAGGCTCAGAAAAACGGGGCACTTAATGTCTCATATAGTGAAAGTCCAGATAAATGTTCACAGTTATGTCATTATTCTGGCCTTAATCAGAATGCATTACCACTTTCTACTTATCTATTTCTACACTGACGGTGATGTTCTTTAAAGGTATAATATTTATAACTCCAACACCTACTACTAAAGTTCTGACACAGGAAAGGAAGATTTAAAATATTTGAGTGAATACATAAGACCCAAGAGACAGAGAAAATCCTCTCTTGAAATTCCTCTATAATATTCAGCCATTTTGGTTACCAAGCTACACTTTCAAATGCAAAACCTCCCTGTGACGTTTAACACCTCTGCAAACAGTTATCCATGCTGAAGCATGAATTAGTTTCCTCAGATACCTTTCTTTTAAGAACAACCAGCTGAGAGTGAGTGTTTCTTATCGATTGCATTATTCCATGAAGTGAGATGAAGCGGAGATCTGGGAAGGATAATTTGGAAACTGAGGCACCAAAGGGAACATAGGACTAGGTATCCTGATCCAGTGGTTGGTCCTGGTGACAGCATGAGGACACCAAATAAAATTGGAGGGGACTTTGGACGGGGAAGACACAAGAAGGAGCTCAAAGGGAGAAAAGAGGTGAAGAGCTCCTGAATTTGAGGACACAGCTTACCTGAGACAGGGCCACTGGGAGCACCCCAGTCCTGCACAGCTAACTCAGTGGAGGCCTGAGGCTGATTGTCCTGAGCTTCATCCCAAGCCACCAGGGGGCTCCTGACACAAGTCAGAGCCTTCTCTCCAGGCCAGGAAACAAAGCTTCTCATTACAAATTGGTCTTGCCAATTGTTTTAATTAAGAGGCCGTGTACCTCTGACTAATTTTCTACTCTTGCCGACTTTCCCGTCAGCATGTATATTTGGCATCATGCAAAAGCTGCTTACCTCTAAATGACTTGTGCTCTTTCTGTTTTTCTTTCTTTTGTTTAGAGACAGGGTCTCGTTCTGTTACCCAGGCTGGAATGCAGTGGTACAATCATAGCTCACTGCAGCCTTGAACTCCTGGGCTCAAGTGATCCTCCCTCCTCAGCCTCTCGAATAGCTGGGACTGCATGCCATGCTATGGTTTGTTTGTTTTTGTAGAAATAGGGGTCTCACCATATTGCCTAGGCTGATCTCAATCTCCCGGCCTCAAAAAATCCCCCCACCTCGGCCTCCCAAAATGCTCGGATTACAGGTGTGAGTCATTGCACCCAGTATATATATGTGCTCATGTGTGTATGTATATGTATGTGTGTATATGTGTATATATGTGTGTATATATGTATATACGTGTATATATGTATGTGTATATGTGAGTGTGTGTGTGAGTGTGTATTTTTTTTGAGATGGAGTCTCCCTCTGTCGCCCAGGGTAGAGTGCAGTGGCGCCATCTTGGCTAACTGCAAGCTCCACCTCCTGGGTTCATGCCGTTCTCCTACCTCAGCCTCCTGAGAAGCTGGGACTACAGGTGCCCGCCACCACACCCAGCTAATTTTTTTTTTATTTTTAGTAGAGACGGGGTTTCACCATGTTAGCGAGGATGGTTTCAATCTCCTGACCTCGTGATCTGCCCGCCTTGGCCTCCCAAAGTGTTGGGATAACAGGCGTGAGCCACTGCACCTGGGCCACCCAGCCTATATTTCTGAAGACAGGCTGTAAAGGAGACATACTGAGAAAACGACTTTACAACAGCCAAGAGGGTGCAGAAATTGGTATTTAATCTTACTCTTATTTCTGAGTAATGTTTTTGCTTTCTATTTTTAGATTAAGAGTTCTAAATAGTTTAAAGTAAGCGGAATAGTTTTTACATTGTACTTTCTGGGCTTGTATATAGAGTTAACTTATAAGTTGAGATCTCATCATGATGCTGCTTTCCACACAAGATCATGTCACCCTGGACCCCTCTGACTGGGGAGTTAACTGCTGAGGCCACCAAAGGAGCTCGTTCTCCTAAGATTTAAACTATGACCATGCTGTTTGGATACCAAGGAGGGCCACGTCATAGCTGATGAGGTACGGGGCAAGACCGTGATCAGAAGACCCAACTAGGTCTGAAGTCACCTCCATGATTACTGCTTGCATGACCTTTAGCCGGTGCTTAACTCCCAGAGTCCCAGGGTTTGTTTCCAGATTTGTCATTGTAAAATATACATTACATAATATTTAACTATTAGTAAGTGTACAATTCAGTGGCACCACATTCACAATACTGTGTTACCGTCACTATGATCTATAACTTTTATCATCTTCAACAAAAATTCTGTACTCATAAAACAATAACTCCCCGCCCTCCCTCCTGTGACTCCCGATAAACTCTAATGCACTTTGTTTCTATGCATTTGCCTATTCTAGGTACTTCATATAAGGGGAATCATACAATGGCTGTATGGTGTAGTTTGTGTCTGGCTTATTTCGCTTAGCACCATGTCCTCAAGGTTCACCCATGTTGTAGCACCTGTCAGAATTCCTTTCCTTTTTAAGGCTGAATAATATTCCATTGTGTGAATAGACCACATTTTGTCTATCCGTTCATCTGTCAATAGACACTTGGGCTATAAACAAATGCTTGAGTATTGTGAAGAATGCTGCTAGCAACAATGGTGTACAAATATCTGTTCAAGTCCCTGCTTTCCATTCTTTTAGATATGTACCTGAGTGGAATTTCTGGGTCATATAGTATTAAGTAGTACTATGTTTAATCTTTTGAGGAATTTTCCAACTGTTTTCTATTGTGACAGCACCATTTTATTTCTTTTTATTTTATTTTGAGACAAAGCCTCACTCTGTCACCCAGACTGGAGTGCAATGGCACAATCTTGGCTCACTGCAACCTCTGCCACCCAGGCTCAAGAAATTCTCCTGCCTCAGTCTCCCGAATAGCGGGAATTACAGGTGTGCCACCACACCCAGCTAATTTTTGTATTTTTAGTAAAGACAGGGTTTTACCGTATTGGCCAGGCTGGTCTCAAAACTCTTGGCCTGCCCACCTTGGCCTCCCAAAGGCAACAACATTTGATATTCCCACCAAAATGCACAAAGATTCCAATTTCTCCATTTTCTCACCAGTACTATTTTCTGTTGTTTTTATAATCATCCTAGGTGTGAAGTGGTATCTCTTTGTAGTTTTGTTTTGCGTCTCCCTAATAACTGATGATGTACAGAACCTTTTCTGAGTCCATCTTTTTATATCTAAAAAAATAAGTGTATTAGCCCATTTTTGTGTTGCTGATCAAGACATACCCAAGACTGGGTAATTTATAAAGAAAAAGAGGTTTAATGGACTCATAATTTCACGTGGCTGGGGAGGCCTCACAATCATGGCCGAAGAGGAAAGTCACATCTTACATGGTGACAGACAAGCGAAAATGAGAGCCAAGAGAAAGGGGAAACCCCTTATAAAACCATCAGCTCTCGTGAGACTTATTCACGACCACAAGAACAGTGTGAGGGAAACAGCCTCTGTGATTCAATTATCTCCCACCAAATCCCTCCCATAACATGTGGGAATTATGGGAGCTGCAATTCAAGGTGAGATTTGGGTGGGGATACAGCCAAACCGTATCAATAATGATAACAAATATCTACTCTGCTTGCCTCAGGAGTTGATGGGAAGGGTAGTTGACTCAGAGATATGAACAGATTTGCAACACTCTATGCAAGTTATTAATAAGATGATGCTTCCACATGAGGCATTGATTTATATCGTTTACTCCAAGGTCTAGATGCTTTTATACAACAGTACAACTGCACAATGCAGAGCAGTGGTGAGAGATGACAGATACTTCATTTTCACTGCAGTCCTAGCCACTTCCACAACTTCAATGATTGAGGGAGGGAGTGCTGGTGATGCCCTCTCAGTGGTGTTTTCCAGCTGTTTATGGGGCTCTTAACCTGAATGCTATCTGCCTCCCTTAGTTGCTGCTCCAAAGCTATTGAATGGATCTTAAAAAGATTTCATGGCTGGGCGTGGTGGCTCACGTGGGTGGATCACGAGGTCAAGAGATCGAGACCATCCTGGCTAACACGGTGAAACCCCACCTCTACTAAAAATACAAAAAACTAGCCGGGCGCAGTGGCGGGCTCCTGTAGTCTCAGCTACTCGGGAGGCTGAGGTAGGAGAATGGAGTGAACCTGGGAGGCGGAGCTTGCAGTGAGCCGAGATGGCACCACTGCACTCCAACCTGGGAGACACAGCGAGATTCCGTCTCAAAAAAAAAAGATTTCATAATTTTTTCTAAGCACACCTGTGTGTGGATTCAACCTTGTGGTTTTAGAAGTTCTAAGCCACCATTACCAATCCAGCACTCTGGCTACATGGACCACTAAGAATTTTATATTCTAGCTTATGAGGCCACAGTAACAGTAATGACTCAAATTTCACTGGCTACAGCTCATTCAGAGGCTCAGAACCCTGTCAAATTCCTCTGGGCAAGTGTTTTAGAAATACACTCACCCAAGAATCATCTCCACCCCATGCCCCAGAATCCTTTATGGTGCTTTGACTGAGGTAAAAGTAGAGAGAGTGTCTCACTTCTCTATTCTGGATACCCGAGAACCAAAGCAGTGCCCTTGACCTCACAGAGACCTTCAGGAGAACTGACACATGGGCTCTGTCCACACCTCTGTTTCTCACAGACTCCCATCTATGGGTCAGGGAGGCATAGACCCCAGCTGTCTCCTACAACCTCTTCCCTCCTACTTGGGCTCCTCAGGCCCCTCTGCCCTTACTCATCCACTCTACTCTGCCTAAGGTGGCCCCTTGACCCATCTCCATTCTAGAATGACCAGCTAGGAATGCTACAAGGGCACACAAAAGCCACAATCACAGGTTCCAGAGTCAAAACAACCTGGGGTTTAGTCACAGCTGTGCTACTTACAAACTCTATGACCTTGGCCATGTGACTTAACCTTCATAGGCCTGTTTCCTCAAATGTGAGCTGGGAATAAGCATGCTTTTTTTTTTTTTCTACAGAGTCATATTGAGAATTAAAGGAGACAACGTGTACAATGTGTAGAATGCATTTAGGATAGCAACAGGTATATGACATGGTGCCATATATGTTATCTAGGTTTATTCTTATTTTTTTCTTGCAATTGCTCCATGACTTAATCCAACCGTTTTTTTTTTTTTTTTTTTTTTTTCTTTTTTTCGAGACGGGGTCTCACTCTGTCACCCAGGCTGTAGTACAGTGGCACAGTCTCACTTCACTGCAACCTCCGCCTGTCAGGTTCAAACAATTCTCCTGCCTCAGCTTCCCGAGTAGCTAGGACTACAGGCATGTGCCAATATGCCTGGCTTTTTTTTTTTTTTTTTTTTTTTTTTTGCATTTTTAGTAGAGACAGGGTTTCACCATGCTGGCCAGGCTAGTCTCAAACTCCTGACCTCGTGATCTGCCCTCCTCGGCCTCCCAAAGTGCTGGGATTACAGGCTTGAGCCAGCGCGCCTGGCCCTAAATCCAACCAATTCTTATCACTTTCACCATTAATAGCTCAGACTAAGTCCCCACCATCTCATATCAGATTTCTATGAGCCTCCTTACTTTATTCCTGCCTCCCTATGGTGAACCTACTGAAACAGAACGAATCTCTCTGGATGTGTACCCAGTCATATCTGTCCTCTGCTTGAAACTCTCAGCACATTACATTCAAGCCAGCCTGGTCCCCTACCACCCCTGCCTGGTCCTGAACCATCTCCCCAGCCTCTGCCCACCTGTCCCTGGCCATCTTGCTTTTTCCAGGGACACTATTATCTATACTCCTTCACAGCCTTTACACCTGCTGCCTGGAAGATGTCTGTATCCTTTTTGTCTGTGCTCAAATGTGATCCATTGTGTCCTTCCTTGTCCACTTTATCTATAGTAGGCACCCCTCTCCCAGTGGCACTGTCTCCTTACCCTGCTTTAATCTCTCCATAGTGCTTACACTGTGACATTATACTAGCAATGTGTGTATTTGTTAATTATCCATCTAAACTAGTAGTCTCCTACGGGTACTCTCTATCTCTTTAGGCTGCTTCATTTGTCTTCATAGTACTTACCATCACCAGATATATTAATTTTTGTTTTCAAAAATTATTTATAGGCTGTGCTCACGCCTGTAATCCCAGCACTTTGGGAGGTTGAGGGTGGAACACTTGAGGTCAGGAGTTCAAGACCAGTCTGACCAACATGGTGAAACCCCATCTCTACTAAAAATACAAAAATTAGCCAGGCATGGTGGTGCATGCCTGTAATCCCAGCTACTCAGGAGTCTGAGGCAGGAGAATCACTTAAACCTGGGAGAATCACTTGAACCTCTGTCTCAAAAAAGAAAAAAATATTCTAGTCTTTCTGTCTGCATTAGAATGCAGGCTCTCTAAGAACAGAAACTTTGTTTTACTTACTTTTCTAACTTCAGTGCCTAACCAGTGGTTATTAAGTAACAGGCATTCAGGAAACATTTGTTGCATCAATGAATAAGTCCATGCCACTTTCAGTCTTCTTTCTGAAACACAAGTGACCTCTCTGGACCCAGCGAGGAAGGAAGGCCCCATATCCTTGTCTTCCACATCCCACTTGCCCTGAATGTGAGATGTCAGGGGCTGGTTCTCCACTGTGATGGGAAGGCCCTCTAATCTCCGGGCACCAGCAATCTATGTTTATTTAAACTCAACATGGCTGTTACAGAAGAGCTGGTGAGAACATTCACTGCTTGTTGGGGGGCTCCAAGTTCACAGAGCACAGTCACAGTTACCAGACCCAGAGGTGAGCTGTCCACACATGCATTTTCTTCCCAAGATCTCCAGCCCAGCCCTCACATGCAGCCTCCACTGGGTGGGGGACACCTGAGCTGACAGCAGCCATGGACCAGAGGACCTTTCCTTGGAGTTGGGAGAGCCCACTGTGGCATAAAGAGCGGAAGCCACAAGGCTGCCTGTTACCTCTCTCGGCTCAGGACAAAATGCCTGCCCACCACCCGCAAGCCCCACAACCGCCCATCTCTTCTGAAGCTGCTCTTGGATTTGGTGTCAGTTCTCCTCTTCCAAGTATACCACAGGACTGTGTCCTTCACTGTTGGCCAGTTCAGGCCTCTTCTGCCTTTTCATGTGGAGCTATCAACACAACGCACTCACTTAAGTCACTATTTTAAGTCAAACAAATTGCTACTTCTCTGTTCATGTAGTAAAATATATATAACATGCAGTTTGCCATTTTAAACATTTTTAAGTGTACAGTTCAGCGGCATTACAGATATTCATGTTGTTGTACAACCATCACCACCATTCATCTCCAGAAACTTTCATCTCCCCAAACAGAAGCTCTGCCCCATTAAACAAATCCCCACTCCTCCCCTCTCCCAGGAGCCCCTGGCAACTGCAATGCTACTTTGTCTCTATGAATTTCACTACTCTATGTACCTCATATGAATGGAATTGCACAGTATTTGTCCTTTTGTGTCTTAACATAATGTCCTCAAAGTTTATCCACGTTGTAGCATGTATCAGGATTTCCTTCCTTTTTAAGGCTGAATAATATTTGAATGCAGGATACACCACATTTTGTTATCCATTCATCCATTAATTGACTTTTGGCTATTTGAATAATGCTGCTATGAACATCGGAGCATTAAATACCAATTCAAGTCCCTGCATTCAATTCTTTTGGGTATATATGCAGAAATGGAATTGATAAATCATATGGTAATTCTATGCACTGTACAATTTTTTTGAGAAACAGCTATACTGTTTTCCATAGCAGCAGCACAGTATTACCTTCCCAGCAGCATTGTGCAAGGGATCCAATATTTCCACGTCTTTACCAACACTTGTTATTTTCTGCCTTGTTTGTTTATAAAGGCCATCCCTAATGGGTGTGATGTGGTATCTCACCATGGTTTTAATTTGCATTGTCCTAAGGATTAGTGATGTTGTATTAGTCTATTTTGCATTGTTATAAATGAATACCTGAGGCTGGGTGATTTATAAAGAAAAGAGGTTATTTGGCTCATAGTTCTGCAGTCTGTATAAGCATGCCACCTGCATCTGCTCAGCTTCTGGTGAGACCTCAGCAAGCTTACAATCATACGATCATGGCAGAAGGCGAAGGGAGAGCTGGCACATCACAAGGCAAGAGAGGGAGCAAGAGAGAGAGGGAGGCGAGCCATGCTCTTTTAAACAACCAGCTCTCACATGAACTCAGAGTAAGGACTCATTCATTACTGCAAGGATAGCGCCAAGACATCATGAGTTATCTGTCCCCATGACCCAAACATCTCCCACTAAGCCCACCTCCAACGTTGGCAGTCACATTTCAACATGAGATTTGGAGGAGACAAAACATCCAAACTACATCAGGCGCTGAGCTTCTTTTCATGTTTATCGCCCATGCAAATTGCCACTTTACTCTTGTAAGAAAAATTATAACAAAATTTCTTACAGCCTAACAACCTACAGAAATACAGAAGACTTACAGTCTAACTTGGCCCCACTGAACACATCTGGCTTCGTTTTGTTCTCCCAGCTTCACAAATCTCTCTCCTTCTAATCCAAAAGAGTTGTTGTAACAGATATTCCAGGACTTTGCATTTCATCACACTGCGCACAGCCTCTTAATACCTGACCTGATTGTTGCTTCCTTTTAGGTTCCTATAACATAACCCAAAACCTCTTCAAATGTCTTCCTTGAGGCATCTCAAGGACAGCCCATCCAACCTACCTCTCTCTTCTGGTTCGACTTGTCACTTCCTCATTCATTATCTTCAGCTGTTATAGCAGTTCACCTCTTTCATCAACACTTTTCACAATGTCTAACTCCTCGTTTCCCACTCTTATTCTTCAAATCAGTTCATTCTGGTTGGTCTCCCTCATTTGAGCACTTCTGCTCAAATTGTCTGGTTTGTTCAGCTCTGTGGTCAGAGCCAATGTCTAGTCTCTGCCCTTGATCTGTCAACCTCATTTAGCTGAGACAACAATGTCTTCCTTACTGACATAAGTCGACCTGCCCTTGGGTTTCCTTCATCTACCCTGGTCACTTCTCAGTCTTCTTAAGTATTTCTTTTTTATCTGTCCTCCAAATGTTAGCATCTCACAGGACTCAGCTTGCACTCTTCTCTCTACACATTCTCTCCCTAGGTGATATATATACATTCCCACTGCTTTCAATATCATCCATAATTTGATGACCCCCCATATTTAGATCTATAATCCATATCGCTCCTCTGAGTTTCAGACTCACATATACAATTGCCTCCTTAAAATGTCCCATTTGGATATTCCATAGGCACTTTCAAGTTAATAAAGCAAGTGTCCAATCCTTGATTTTGCCCCTCAAATTCTCAGCCTTCTCCATCTCTGTAAATAGTACTATTCACACAATTGTCTGAATAAGAAAACGAGACTGTCTCTTTGATTCCGATCTCTCTGCCCTCAATTCAATCCATTACCAATGCCTGTTGTTTCTACCTTCAAAATATTTCTTGACTTCATCCACTTCTCTTCTGTTCCGTTCCAGATACTATGACCCACACTATCACCATCTTTCAAATGGATGGCCATGATGGTCTCGTCATTGGATGTCTCAGCTTCTGCTCTTTACCCCTCCAGTCTAGTTTCTCAATAAAAATCAGTTAATGGGACACCCCTTCCTAAACCATTTAACGACTTCCCATTGTGCCTCAAATACAATACAAATGTTTTATCATAGGTCAGTAACTCCTAAATGATCCAGATCCTGACTACTGCTCCACACTCATCTTGGCTGCTATCTCCTCCCCACTGTACTCCAGCCACACCAGCCTCCCTTCCCCTTAAACATACAGCACATCCCCACCTCATGGCCTTTGCTCACTCTCATCCTTTTGCATAGCAATGCATGTCCCCACCTTTCCCATGGCTGACTCCGTTTCATCCCTCCAAACTCAGTTAAATGTTACCTTTCTAAGGATGCTTCATTAATCACCACCTATATTTTCTATTTCTGCACTCTAGTAATTGCTTTCATAACATGTATTACAATTTGTGTTCTGTTGATCACTTTAAAATATTTTTTACAACTTCTTAGTGTCAGACACTAGGCTAGGCCCAGGGGATGCAGTTGTGAGTGAAATGTGATATAGCCTGTAATCTCCTGGAGATTTTAGTGCAATATGTAAACATTTTAGTGTAATATGTAAGCACATGTTAATTATTTAAAAGATCGCAAGTGTGGGTATATAATATAAAGTGGCATGAGTACTAGGAAGACATTTCTATTTCAAAATATAATTAAGCTAGCACTTGACCGGGATGCCAGTTGTCTTCCCCCAGAGAAGTGAGGCTTCCACTGGTATCTGAAGGACTAGTAGGAGCTGACCAGTCAAAGGGAATGGGGTAGCTTTCCAGGCAGAAGAAAGGACACGTGCAGTGACACTTCAGCAGGAGGGAGAAAAGCGCTTGAAAGGCCAGGTTGGCAGTTGCTCAGAGAAAGAAGCAGAGAGTGGTGCATGATGAGGCTGGAGAGCTAGGCCAGGCAACACCATGCCGGGCCTTGTAGACCATGATGAGAAACTTGGTCTAATTCCAGGAAGAAAAGGAAGCTGTTCAAAGTTGTTAAGTAGGGGGTGGGTGGGAGGTGAGGAGTCACACGATTTTATTTACTTTTTAGATTATTTCAACTACACTGGAAAACAGTTTGGAGAGACCACAGAAGTGCCACAAAACCAGTAAGTCAGCTTTTATGGTGGTCTGGGGGAGAACTGATGGGAGCTTGGATTGGAGGGGTAGCAGTGGAGATAGAAAGAGGTGGATAGATCGGGAAGATATTTAGAAATCAAATCAATATAAATTTGCAATGGATTAAATATAGATAGGGAAGACAAAGGAAGTTTCCAGGGTAACTCTTACATTTCTGATTTTAAAAACTGAATGGATTGCGGTACAACTCACTGAACAGGGCAAACTGAAAAACAGAAAATTAGACATGAGCCAGGAAGAGAGTCCCGGGGGGGCGTCATGCATCTGGTCTTACACATTCTGTGAGGCAACTTTGAGAAATGCAAGTAGAAATGTAGTAGGATTCAGAACAGCAGTGATATAGTGGACGGGGGTCAAGCACCCACAAGAGAGGCATGAGCTGAAGATACGATTTCAGGATCCATTGAATATATATATTCATCTCAAATTGGTTTTTTTTTAATTTTTGGGGCAACTCATTGGTGAGTCATGAAACCCATTTTACAGGTCCTGACCAGCCTTTTCTAAAAAAGAAAAAGGAAAGAACAGATATGAGTATTGCTTACTTTTGTTGGTTTTCTATGTATGTATGCATGTATTGGGTCCCCATGTAGAAATCTATTCTTACCACAGGTTCATGTTGTTTAATAAAAACATGAATGCTACTGACGGAGATGAAGACCGAAGCTGTGGGTCACCTGAGGTGGGAGGTTAGATTAAGATAAGAAGAGAACCCAGGACTAAGCCCCAAGGAACCCCAGAAACTAATTACTGAGCAAAGCAGGATGAGCCTGCAAGGGAGAGTGAAGAAGAGACGCTCCCCAAGGAAACCAGGAACATGCCATGTCCCTGCACCAGGGGCAGAGACTGTTCTATAGGGCAGTGGTCCCCAGCCTTTTTGGCACCAGGGACCAGTTTTGTGGAAGACAACATCAGACATTAGATTCTCATAAGGAGCACGCAACCTAGATTTCTCTCATGTGCAGTTCACAATAGGGTTCTTGCTCCTATGAGAATCTAATGCCGCTGCTGATCTGTCAGGAGGCAGAGCTCAGAAGGTAATGCTGGCTCCCTCTGCCACTCACCTCCTGCTGTGCAGCCCTGTTCCTAACAGGCCACAGACTGGTAACAGTCCATGGCCCAGGGGTTGTGGACCCCTGCTATAGGGAAGCAGTGATGATTAGCAACAGCAGCTATAAGGTTGAGTAAAATAAAAACTGGAAAATGACTACTGGATCCTTAGATACTCTAGAAAAAGCCATTTAGGTGGACTTGTGAGGATGGAAGCCAGGGTAGTGTGGGTTGAAGGTTGGTAAGTAGGGAAACTGAAGCAAAGAGCACAGACAACCTCTTTATAGCAACCCGGTGGAAAAGGAAGAGAGAGAACAGTATGATGGTAGCTGTGATTGCTACCATCTTGGTGGGGCCAAGATTGCTGCCGGGTGTTTTATTTTGTTGTGTGTGTTTTACTAGCTTAAGCTGTAAACACTTGGCAATGTTTAATACTCAGATGAATGACCTGATTAAGACAAAACATTAAATGTGCAGGAAACAGAAGGAATATTTCATAGTCACAATTCCTGAGAAAAGAGGGGAAAATGGGCAGGTAGGTTTTGGAGCACAGATGGGCTGTCTGACCTTAGGTGGGTCAGCATAGATATAAAGATAAGACATGGAGCAAGTTCCTTTCTGGGAGCTCCAGTTTTACCTGTGAATGAAGATTCTAGACCAATGCCATCCAACAGAACCTTAGGCAATGACGGCAATGTTCTCCATCTGTGCCATCCAATATAAGAGCCACTACCCACATGTGGCTATTGACACTTGAAATGTGGCAAATGGAATAAGAAATTTAATTTTCAATTTTCTCTAAATGAGTATGAATATAAATAGGCACATGTGGCTATGGGCTGCTACATTGGACAGCACAGGCTCAAGAGCAAATACAGAGGTAGTGGCAGGGCACAGTTGGAGGAGAATAGAAAGAGCTTGAAGTGGTCATCCCAGAAAGTGAAGTGAGACACACAGAAGGACCTCAGGAGAAAGTTGAGCCTCCTTTAAACATTGATGATGAACTTATGATGATGTCAATCCACCCTGTGGTGTAACTTTTTCCAGCAGCATTCATTTGCTGTGTTGCTAGTAAAGAGAAAAGGAACAAAAGAGCTCATGTGGGTTTTCCTTTTTTGAATGAGATAATGAAAGGACAGAAGGTCAAGGGAACTTAGGAAATGGATTAGAATGTTTCAGAAAGCATGAACCAAAACCACATAAAGAAACAGGTGAAATAGAAGATGTTTGATTGGAAGAGTAAGTAGCCAAGGACCCAGGTGAAGATGAAGAAGTGTTATAGGAGAAGCAGTTTAAGAATAAGCACAGGCCAGTTGTGGTGGCTCACACCTGTAATCCCAGCACTTTGGGAGGCTGAGGTGGTTGTATCACAAGGTCAAGTGCTCAAGACCAACCTGCTGAAACCCCCGTCTCTACTAAAATTACAAAAAGTAGCCAAGCATGGTGGTGCACCCCTGTAATCCCAGCTACTCAGGAGGCTGAGGAAGAGAATGGCTTGAACCTGGGAGGTGGAGGTTGCAGTGAGCAGAGATTGTGCCACTGCACTCCAGCCTGGGCAGCAATATAATGAGACACCATCCCAAAAAAAAAAAAAAAAAAAAAAAAAACCCAGATTCAGTGGGAGTGTGGGGGGTGGTTCCAAGATGGCCGAATAGGAACATCTCCAGCCTCCAGGTCCTAGCATGAGTGACACAGAAGATGGGTGATTTCTGCATTTCCAACTGAGATACCAGGTTCATCTCACTGGGGCATGTCAGAGAGTGGGTGCAGGACAGTGGGTGTAGCCCACCAAGCTAGATCCAAAGCAGGGCGAGGCATCACCTCACCCAGGAAGCACGAGGGGGAAGAGAATTCCCTTTCCCAGCCAAGGGAAACTGTGACACACAACACTTGGAAAATTGGGTCACTCCCACCCTAATACTGCGCTTTACCAAGGGTCTTAGCAAACAGCACACCAGGAGATTATATCCTGCGCCTGGCTCGGAGGGTCCCACTCCCACAGAGCCTCCTTCATTGCTAGCACAGCAGTCTGAGATCTAACTACAAGGCAGCAGCGAAGCTGGGGGAGGGGCGCCCGCCATTGCTGAGGTTTGAGTAGGTAAACAAAGCAACCAGGAAGCTTGAACTGGGTGGAGCACACCTCAGCTCAAGGAGGCCTGCCTGCCTCTGTAGACTCCACCTCTGGGGACAGGGCATAGCCAAACAAAAGGCAGCAGAAACCTCTGCAGATTTAAATGTCCCTGTCTGACAGCTTTGAAGAGAATAGTGGTTCTCCCAGCACGGAGTTTGAGATCTGAGAACAGACAGACTGCCCACTCAAGTGGGTCCATGATCCCCGAGTAGCCAAACTAGGAGATACTCACCACTAGGGGCAGACTAACACCTCACACTGCCATGTACCACTCTGAGACAAAGCTTCC
This sequence comes from Rhinopithecus roxellana, assembly GCF_007565055.1. Lineage (NCBI taxonomy): Eukaryota > Metazoa > Chordata > Mammalia > Primates > Cercopithecidae > Rhinopithecus > Rhinopithecus roxellana. Next base: position 61,310,187 of record NC_044554.1, read on the forward strand.
AGAGGAACAATCAGGCAGCAACATTTGCTGTTCAGCAATATTCGCTCTTCTGCAGCCTCTGCTGCTGACATCCAGGCAAACAGGGTCTGGAGTGGACCTCCAGCAAACTCCAACAGACCTGCAGCTGAGGGTCCTGACTGTTAGAAGGAAAACTAACAAGCAGAAAGGACATCCACACCAAGACCCCATCTGTATGTTCACCATCAAAGACCAAAGGTAGATAAAACCACAGAGATTGGGGAAAAAACAGCAGAAAAGCTGAAAATTCTAAAAATTAGAGTACCTCTCCCCCTCCAAAGGAATGCAGCTCCTCGCCAGCAACGGAACAAAGCTAAACAGAGAATGACTTTGAGGAGTTGAGAGAAGAAGGCTTCAGACGATCAAACTTCTCTGAGCTAAAGGAGGAAGTTCAAACCCATCGCAAAGAAGCTAAAAACCTTGAAAAAAGATTTGACAAATGGCTAACTAGAATAACCAGTGTAGAGTAGTCCTTAAATGACCTGATAGAGCTGAAAACCATGACATGAGAACTACGTGACAAATGCACAAGCTTCAGTAACCAATTCAGTCAACTGGAAGAAAGGGTATCAGTGATTGAAAATCAAATGGATGAAATGAAGTGAGAAGAGAAGTTTAGAGAAAAGAGAGTAAAAAGAAACAAACAAAGCCTCCAAGAAATATGGGACTATATGAAAAGACCAAATCTATGTCTGATCAGTATACCTGAAAGTGACGGGGAGAATGGAACCAAGCTGGAAAACACTCTGCAGGATATCATCCAGGAGAACTTCCCCAGCCTAGCAAGGCAGGCCAACATTCAAATTCAGGAAATAAAGAGAATGCCACAAAGATACTCCTCAAGGAGAGCAACTCCAAGACACATAATTGTCAGATTCACCAAAGTTGAAATGAAGGAAAAGATGTTAAGGGCAGCCAGAGAGAAAGGTCTGGTTACCCACAAAGGGAAGCCCATCAGACTAGCAGCAGATCTCTTGGCAGAAACTCTACAAGCCAGAAGAGAGTGGGGGCCAATATTCAACATTCTCAAAGAATTTTCAACCGAGAATTTCATATCCAGCCAAACTAAGTTTCATAAGTGAAGGAGAAATAAAATCTTTTAAAGACAAGCAATGCTGAGAGATTTTGTCACCACCCGGCTTGCCCTACAAGAGCTCCTGAAGGAAGCACTAAACATGGAAAGGAATAACCGGTACCAGCCACTGCAAAAACATGCCAAAATGTAAAGACCATCGATGCTAGGAAGAAACTGCATCAACTAACGAGCAAAATAACCAGCTAACATAATGACAGGATCAAGTTCACACATAACAATATTAACCTTAAATGTAAATGGACTAAATGCTCCAATTAAAAGACACAGACTGGCAAATTGGATAGAGTCAAGACCCGAGATAGGCATCCAAGATGGCCAAATAGGAACAGCTCCAGCCTCCAGCTCCCAGCATGAGCAACACAGAAGATGGGTGATTTCTGCATTTTCAACTGAGGTGCAGACTGACACCTCACACAGCAGTGTACACCCCTGAGACAAAGCTTCCAGAGCAAGAGTCAGACAGCAACACTCGCTGTTCAGCAATATTCTATCTTCTGCAGCCTCCGCTGCTGATACCCAGGCAAACAGGGTCTGGAGTGGAACCCAAGCAAACTCCAACAGACCTACAGCTGACAGTCCTGACTGTTAGACGGAAAACTAACAGAAAGGACACCCACACCAAAACCCCATCAGTACATCACCATCATCAAAGATCAAAGGCAGATAAAACCTCAAAGATGGGGAAAAGGTAGTGCAGAAAAGCTGGAAATTCAAAAAATCAGAGCGCATCTCCCCCTCCAAAGGAATGCAGCTCATCGCCAGCAATGGAACAAAGCTGGACGGAGACTGACTTTGATGAGTTGAGAGAAGGCTTCAGTCGATCAAACTTCTCAGAGCTAAAGGAGGAACTACGTAACCAGCACAAAGAAACTAAAAACCTTGAAAAAAGAATGGAGGAATGGATAACTAGAATAATCAATGCAATGCAGAGAAGACCTTAAGAGAACTGATAGAGATGAAAACCATGACACGAGAACTACGTGACAAATGCACAAGCTTCAGTAACCAACTCAATCAACTGGAAGAAAGAGTATCAGAGATTGAAGATCAAATGAATGAAATGAAGCAAGAAGTGTAGAGAAAAAAGTAAAAGGAAATGAACAAAGCCTCCAAGAAATATGGGATTATGTGAAAAGACCAAATCTACGTCTGATTGGTGTGCCTGAAAGTGACGGGGAAAATGGAACCAAGGTGGAAAAGACTCTGCAGGATATCGTCCAGGAGAACTTTCTCAACCTAGCAAGGCAGGCCAACATTCAAATTCAGGAAATACAGAGAACACCACAAAGATACTCCTCAAGAAGAGCAACTCTAAGACACATAATTGTCAGATTCACCAAAGTTGAAATGAAGGAAAAAATGTTAAGGGCAGCCAGAGAGAAAGGTCGGGTTACACACAAAGGGAAACCCATCAGACTAACAGCAGATCTCTCGGCAGAAACTCTACAAGCCAGAAGAGAGTGGGGGGCCAATATTCAACATTCTCAAAGAATTTTCAACCCAGAATTTCATATCCAGCCAAACTAAGTTTCATAAGTGAAGGAGAAATAAAATCCTTTACAGATAAGCAAATGCTTAGAGATTTTGTCACCACCAGGTCTGCCCTACAAGAGATCCTGAAGGAAGCCCTAAACATGGAAAGGAACAACAGGTACCAGCCATTGCAAAATCTTGCCAAAATGTAAAGACCATCAATGCTAGGAATAAACTGCATCAACTAGTGGGCAAAATAGCCAGCTAATATCATAATGACAGGATCAAGTTCACACATAACAATATTAACCTTAAATGTAAATGTCCAATTAAAGGACACAGACTGGCAAATTGGATAAAGAGTCAAGACCCATCAGTTTGCTGTATTCAGGAGACCCATCTCACACGCAGAGACATACATAGGCTCAAAATAAAGGGATGGAGGAAGATCTACCAAGCAAATGGAAAACAAAAAAAAGCAGGGGTTGCAATACTAGTCTCTGATAAAACAGACTTTAAACCATCAAAGATCAAAAGAGACAAAGAAGCCATTACATAATGGTAAAGGGATCAATTCATCAGGAGGAGCTAACTATCCTAAATATATATGCACCCAATACAGGAGCACCCAGATTCATAAAGCAAATCCTTAGAGACTTACAAAGAGACTTAGACTCCGATACAATAATAATGGGAGACTTCAACACCCCACTGTCAACATTAGACAGATCAACGAGACAGAAAGTCAACAAGGATATCCAGGAATTGAACTCAACTCTGCACCAAGCAGACCTAATAGACACCTACAGAACTCTCCACCCCAAATCAACAGAATATACATTCTTCTCAGCACCACATCACACTTATTCCAAAATTGACCACATCATTGGAAGTAAAGCACTCCTCAGCAAACGTAAAAGAACAGAAATTATAACAAACTGTCTCTCAGACCACAGTGCAATCAAACTAGAACTCAGGACTAAGAAACTCAATCAAAACCACTCAACTACATGGAAACTGAACAACCTGCTCCTGAATGACTACTGGGTACATAACGAAATGAAGGCAGAAATAAAGATGTTCTTTGAAACCAATGAGAACAAAGATACAACATACCAGAATCTCTGGGACACATTTAAAGCAGTGTGTAGAGGGAAATTTATAGCACTAAATGCCCACAAGAGAAAGCAGGAAAGATCTAAAATTGACACCCTAACATCACAATTAAAAGAACTAGAGAAGCAAGAGTAAACACATTCAAAAGCTAGCAGAAGGCAAGAAATAACTAAGATCAGAGCAGAACTGAAGGAGATACAGACACAAAAAACCCTCCAAAAAAATCAATGAATCCAAGAGCTGGTTTTTTGAAAAGATCAACAAAATTGATAGACTGCTAGCAAGACTAATAAAGAAGAGAGAAGAATCAAATAGACCCAATAAAAAATGATAAAGGGGATATCACCACCGACCCCACAGAAATACAAACTACCATCAGAGAATACTATAAACACCTCTATGCAAATAAACTAGAAAACCTAGAAGAAATGGATAATTTCCTGGACACTTACACCCTCCCAAGACTAAACCAGGAAGAAGTTGAATCCCTGAATAGACCAATAGCAGGCTCTGAAATTGAGGCAATAATTAATAGCCTACCAACCAAAAAAAAGTCCAGGACCAGACGGATTCACAGCCGAATTCTACCAGAGGTACAAGGAGGAGTTGGTACCATTCCTTCTGAAACTATTCCAATCAATAGAAAAAGAGGGAATCCTCCCTAATTCATTTTATGAGACCAACATCATCCTGATACCAAAGCCTGGCAGAGACACAACAAAAAAAAGAGAATTTTAGACCAATATCCCTGATGAACATTGATGCAAAAATCCTCAATAAAATACTGGCAAACCGAATCTAGCAGCACATCAAAAAGCTTATCCACCATGATCAAGTGGGCTTCATCCCTGGGATGCAAGGCTGGTTCAACATTCACAAATCAATAAACGTAACCCAGCATATAAACAGAATCAAAGACAAAAACCACATGATTTTCTCAATAGATGCAGAAAAGGTCTTTGACAAAATTCAACAGCCCTTCATGCTAAAAACTCTCAAATTCAATATTGATGGAACGTATCTCAAAATAATAAGAGCTATTTATGACAAACTCACAGCCAATATCATACTGAATGGGCAAAAACTGGAAGCATTCCCCTTGAAAACTGGCACAAGACAGGGATGCCCTCTCTCACCACTCCTATTCAACATAGTGTTGGAAGTTCTGGCCAGAGCAATCAGGCAGGAGAAAGAAATAAAGGGTATTCAATTAGGAAAAGAGGAAGTCAAATTGTCCTGTTTGCAGATGACATGATTGTATATTTAGGAAACCCCATCATCTCAGACCATCTATTGCCTCTCAAGTTGATAAGCAACTTCAGCAAAGTCTCAGGTTACAAAATCAATGTGCAAAAATCACAAGCATTCTTATACATCAATGACAGACAAACAGCCAAATCATGAGAACTCCCATTCACAATTGCTTCAAAGAGAATAAAATACCTAGGAATCAAACTTACAAGGGATGTGAAGGACCTCTTCAAGGAGCCACTGCTCAATGAAATAAAAGAGGATACAAACAAATGGAAGAACATTCCATGCTCATGGATAGGAAGAATCAATATCATGAAAATGGCCATACTGCCCAAGGTAATTTATAGATTCAATGCCATCCCCATTAAGCTACCAATGACTTTCTTCACAGAATTGGAAAAAACTACTTTAAAGTTCATATGGAACCAAAAAAAGAGCCAAAAGAATCCTAAGCCAAAAGAACAAAGCTGGAGGCATCACGCTACCTGACTTCAAACTATACTACAAGGCTACAGTAACCAAAACAGCATGGTACTGGTACCAAAACAGAGATATACACCAATCACCAATGGAACAGAACAGGGCCCTCAGAAATAATACCACACATCTACAACCATCTGATCTTTGACAAACCTGACCAAAACAAGAAATGGGAAAATGATTCCCTATTTAATAAATGATGCTGGAAAAACTGGCTAGCCATATGGAGAAAGCTGAAACTGGATCCCTTCCTTACACCTTATACAAAAATTAATTCAAGATGCATTAGAGATTTAAATGTTAGACCTCAAACCATCAAAACCCTAGAAGAAAACCTAGGCAATACCATTCAGGACATAGGCATGGGCAAGGACTTCATGTCTAAAACACCAAAAACAATGGCAACAAAAGCCAAAATTGACAAATGGGATCTAATTAAAGAGCTTCTGCACAGCAAAAGAAACTACCATCAGAGTGAACAGGCCACCTACAGAATGGGAGAAAATTTTTGCAATCTACTCATCAGACAAAGGGCTAATATCCGGAACCTACAAAGAACTCAAACAAATTTACAAGAAAAAACAACCCCATCAAAAACTGGGCAAAGGATATGAACAGACACTTCTCAAAAAAAGACATTTATGCAGCCAACAGACACATGAAAAAATGCTCATCACCACTGGCCATCAGAGAAATGCAAATCAAAACCGCAATGAGATACCATCACCAGTTAGAATGGTGATCATTAAAAAGTCAGGAAACAACAGGTGCTGGAGAGGATGTGGAGAAATAGGAACACTTTTACACTGTTGGTGGGACTGTAAACTAGTTCAACCATTGTGGAAGACAGTGTGGAGATTCCTCAAGGATCTAGAACTAGGAATACCATTTGACCCAGCCATCCCATTACTGGGCACATACCCAAAGGATTATAAATCATGCTGCTATAAAGACACATGCACAGGTATGTTTATTGTGGCAATATTCACAATAGCAAAGACTTGGAACCAACCCAAATGTCCATCAATGACAGACTGGATTAACAAAATGTGGCACATATACACCATGGAATACTATGCAGCCATAAAAAAAGATGAGTTCATGTCCTTTGTAGGGACATGGATGCAGTTGGAAACCATCATTCTCAGCAAACTATTGCAGGAACAGAAAACCAAACACCGCATGTTCTCACTCATAGGTGGGAATTGAACAATGAGAATACTTGGACACAGGAAAGTGAACATCACACACTGGGGCCTATTGTGGGGTGTAGAGACAGAGGGAAGGTTAGCATTAGGAGATGTACCTAATGGGTGCAGCACCCCAACATGGCACATGTGTACCTATGTAACAAACCTGCACATTGTACACATGTACCCTAGAACATAAAGTATAATTTTTTTAAAAAGCAGCAGTAGGAAAGGGAGGATGAGACATTGTAGGGTGTTCATTCAGTCATCAAATATTCACTGAGCACTGAACAAGTGTCAGACTCTATTTTGAGTACTAGAAATGTAGCAGTGCACAAAGAGGTTACAAATCTGTCTTCACAGAGCCTAAATTCTTGTTGGAGCAAGGTGGACAAAATAAAATATATATTGCATCCATGATTAGTGCTAAAGAGGAAAAATGAAAAAGGCAAGTGAGCTAGAAACTTTCAGTGGTTCAAATTGTTTGCTAGGGTAGCCAGGGAATGCATCACTGAGCTCTTTGAGTAAAGATCTAAAGGAAGAGTGCCAGTTATGATTTGATGGCCTCTTACCTACCAATCCACTCTTTATTACCAGCTCTGCAACAGTGGGGATGAGCCCTTTTAGCACTGTTCCTTTGTAGTTAGCACAATATTAAGCTTTGTCACTGGAATGTTAGCGGTGGGGGTGGACACAGTAGGAGGAAGGCGCCTCTGTTCCTAGTTCTGGTGTGGTCATTTAGTCAATATGTAGCAGGGGTGTTTTGTTTTTCTGTAGCTCCCTTGTGGCACCAGCATGTGCCCCTTCCCAAGGGTAGCTTCCTTTGACATCCCTTCAGGTAACTTCACAATGGAAATCTGATGGTGGGACACTTTCTGTGAATGGCTTCCTCAGGCCAGCCTTGCCCAGTTGGCTTTGCAGCAGAGTGCCAAAGGCTTGGTAATTCTTGCCTGGCTTCACAGTACCCCTGTGGACAGATGTGCACTGACTTCTGAAGGGAAGTACCTCTATGTGGATGGTTTTCCCTAGAGCTCCAGATGGTGGACTTCTAGTGATTCCCGCCAGTCTGTACCTCAATGAGTTTATCTGACACGCAGCGAGCCATAGACATTCTCACTGAAGTCTGATCTCAGTCCTAGAAGTGGTGGTTGCTCCCTATGTCTGCTATTCTTTTAGAGTTCTCTTTCACTTAACTATTTACTTACTTTACCCATCTCTTCCTCACTCTAGCAATCCCTGATTGCTCTAATCCTGTTAATGTTTACACTTAATTGTCCGTGTTTATATTATATGACCTGTCTCCTGATTGGACCCTGACCGATACAAGATGTGAAGGAGTGGACCATGTGGTTATCTGAGGAAAGAGTGTTCCAGGCGGAGGGAACTGAAATGCAAAGACTATAAGACAGTGGAATTCATGGCCAAAGTGGATGGAGCAGAGTGAACAAGGGAGAGAATGACAGCAGGTGAAGTCAAAGAGGTAAAAGAGAGCCATTGAAGCAAATCTGACTTTTTTGGGGGTACAAAACTTCAGAAGTTTTGGAGCAGAGAAAAGGCTGACCTTACATTTTAGGAGGATCACTCTTGGTGCTGTGTTAAGAATATGCTGGTGGGGGACAAATGTAGCAGAGAGACTAGTCAGGAAGCTACTGCAAGAATTCAAGTGAAGCAGAACAGTGATTTGCTCTAGGATGGGAGCAACAGTAGTGGTGAGAAGTAGCTGGATCCTAGCTCAACCTTGAAGGTAGAATCACTAGAACTTTTTTGACAACTTGAATGCCTGGATATGCATTTTAAAAGGAATCAAGGTTAACTCTATGATGCTGAGTCTGGGGAACTGAAAGAATGGAGTTTACCTTTAGCTGAGATGGAAAATCTGTGGGAGGAGTACGTTTGGGGGAAAATCCCTAGCTCTGTTCTGACTTTGTAGGTTGGAGGTACCTTTTAGAACACTTAAGAGGCGGTAAGGTAAGGATTTCTAAAGACAGTCAGGGCTGAAGATAAAAAATGTTGAGCCATCAGCATATGTATGATGCCTTAGTCCTTTCCTGCTGGCATAAAATATCACAGACTTGGTAATTTGTAAAGAACAGAAAAGTATTTCTCACGTTCTGGAGATTGGAAGGTCCAAAATCAAGGTGCTGACAGGGTTGGTGTCTGATGAGGGGCCAGTCTCTGCTCCCAAGATGGTGCCTTAAATGGTGTGTCTTCACACAGCAGAAGGTGGAAGGGCAATAGAGGAGCCTAGCTGGTTCCTTTGAGGTCTTTTATAAGAGTCGTAATCCCATTCATGAGGGCTCTGCCTCTTAATACTATCACATTGGGTCTTAGCTCCCAACATAATGAATTTTGGAGGGACACATATATTCCAACCATAGCAGATGGTATTTAAAGTCAATAGGATTAAATGAGATTACCCTGAGAGTGAGTAAGTTTATAAAGAGAAAAGCCCTGAGCACTAGGCCCTGGGACATTCCAAGGTTTAGAGGACAGGAAGGTGGGAGAAGCCAGTAAGGGAGACTGACAGACCAGTGAGGAAGAAAGAAAACCAGAAGAAACATGTGTCCTAGAAGCCAAGAGAAAACAAAATGCTTCAAGGAGGAGAGAGTTAAGAACCAAATTAAATACATCTGGTAGGTCTGGTTAGATGACAACTGAGGATGACCATTGGAATGGCAACCTGGACATCATCAGTGACCTTGGAAATATTAGTTTCCATAGACTGGAAAAGGCTCGAGAGGGAGCTTGGGAGAGAATAGGAGGAGAAATACTGGGACCAGTGAGTATAGACAAGTTTTCTAGGAGTTTTGCTATAAAGAGAAGGAAATAAACAGAGTGGTAGCTGGAGGGGAGAATGGGGCCAAGAGTAGATTAGGGGTTTTTTTTTAAATGGAAGAAATAGCAACATGTATGAATGCTGTCAGCATGGTAAGCATCATGCAGAAATAAAATAGAGGAAATCAAAATCATTAATCCAGGAGACTATGGTGAAAACTGCTGTAACAGTGCCCTTGGGTAGGAGAGAGGGGATGGGGTCAAGGCCTCTGTGGAAGGGTTGGTCTAAGGCTGAACCAGGACCTGCTCCTCTGTAGTGGCCAGAAAGAAGACAGGATTGTGGGTATATTAGGTCAGGATGCTGGTTGGAGCTTTTGAACATTCTTTGCAGATTGCGCTAATTTTCTCAATAAAACAAGAAAACTCATCAGCAGAGAGTAGGGGTGGGGTGGGATGTTGGAAGATTGAGAAGAGGGGAGGAAGCACAGAATGGTCATTTGAGAGGAGGGGAGCAAGTGGGCCAGAGATGTGCAGGGAACTGCTAGGGGGTATTAGGGCTCCACATAAGCTTGGCGACCAAATATTTAAAATGACTTTGAACAATAGGAATTTTGAAGGTGGGGCAGATTTAAGCCTATGCTTGTAGGAATGAGTGGTTGAAGTGGAATGAGGACATCATTTGACACTATGACTCTTTACTGGTTAATCTCCAGGGCAAGGACCATGACTCTCTTTCACCATTGAGTACAGTGCCTGCCACAAAGTAGGTGCTAAATAAGCATTTGCTAAAATACAAATATTTCATAAATTACAGAGTATTTAATACATGACATTAAGCCCTCTCCAACTTCTCACATCTTCCTGTCATTGATCTTCTCCCTAACTCTTAAGGTTACTTAAGAGTTCAAGTCACACTGAAAATGCATCTGCATTTACGGATGATAACAGTAGTTTCTCAGCAAAGAAACTCAAAGACCTATATTGTGTGTAAAGTTAGGAAAGGGGCTATTCATTCTGGTCCCAACTTTGATAATACAAAACTCTTTTCTATAGGTCTTTTATTTACCAAAGCATGTTCACAATGATTCTCTCCTCTCACCTTGAGAATCATCCTGAGACAGAGTATCATCCCTATCTCACAGACGAAGAAAGTGAAGCCATTATGTTCCTGGGTCACTGGGCTAGTTAGAAATTCAAACAGTAGTGCCTGGCCCACACCCCAGGCTGCATAGGCTGTTGATCTTGGAAGGTCACATGATTTTGCTGCTGCTTATGACCACACTGGCTTTTTAAATGTCTGCTCTCTCTCCCACTCTGGTATCGACCCCCCTATAATCTCTTTTTCACTCCTTTCCAGCTTCCCTCCAGTGATGTGTCTCAGGCCTGGGTATAAGGGTTAAAAAATGTCCCTATCTCACTCCAGATCTCAGGAACAGAGTTGATTTGTACATGTAACAAGTCAGCAGCTCAAAACTCAGCCAGTCATGACTCAAAATTCTTTATAAGAAGCCAAGCTTCTTGGAGTGCACGCCCTGGGGCACCTGGCCTCAACTCCCGCCTCCCATCCAAGGGTGTGGATATTTACCAACATCCATTCTTTCCCTGAGATCAGAGCCTAAATACTTCTTACCATTTTCAGAGTGAGCACTAAGATGTGGGGACACCACTGTAGGCACCACACATATTGTTTTTATTCTTTTACAGTGAAAACACTCCAAAAACAGTATTTTTACCCGTATTTTACACAGGAGGAAATTGATGCCTGGGGAGGTTAGAACTTGCTCAAGATTGCTCAGCAAGTAACTGACAGGGCTGAGACTGGGTCCCAGGTCTGAAGACAAAGTCTGTGCTTTAAACTGCTTTTATACTGTCTCTCAATCCCTTGCTGAAGAACACAACAGGAGTGACTTCCAGATCAAAACACAGATTTTAACGAGCATCTCCTGCCCTCACTAAAATTATGGCAGAGTCAGTTTCCTCTAAAGCCACATCTCAACCCAACCTTGACAGGAGAAAAGATCAACATAGGAAGGGTAGGTCACAGGGGCTGGGGATAAGTGATGGAAATGCTAATGTGCCTGCCACACAGGTGGGAGTGGAAAAGAGGGGGGTGGGCAGGGAAAGCAGGAACCAGGTACTGTGGTCCAGGACTACCATGAGGAAGGCAGAAAACAGGAGTTGGAATCCCTGAAAGGGAAGGGACACTCCCAGTCTCTTCTTCCAATGAGCTCCCATCCACTTTCTTTCTCCAAATAGGCTGCGTAGTATTTGCTACCCAGTGCAGTAATTTATCTACTGCCTACCGGCCCCACTAGGCCCTAGCTCATGACTTCCAACAAATCATTCCACTTCCTCTAAGTGGTCTTGCTATGCCTGATGGCTACCTGGATCATTCTTCTTAGACTAGGCTACCATTCAAAATTGAACTGACAAAGAGCAGGAATAGATGGAGAGGGAAGTTTGCTTGGCAGGACTGTGAAGAACCACCCCAGTGGGGTACCATCCAGGTAATTTTAGGCTCTCTCAGGGACCCAGGCAGGGAAGAAAAGGACTATTAAAATCAAATTTTGCTTACTTTCCCCAGTATACATTTCTATGAAAAAAAAAAAAAAAAAAAAAAAAAAAAAAAAAAAAAACCTTGCATCATCTTTTAAGCAAACACACGCATTTGATTCCTTTTCCTTTAAACTTAAACCACATGACCTCAAATTACATTATTTTCCACAACTGTTTTTATCTTTGAAAATTTCTACAATGTGTATATTCCATTTATAATGAGGGGGGAAGCATTCCATTTTCACTTGTTTTTAAGGGACAAGCCAGAAATAAGATGGCCAAGAAGGTAATGAAATTGTCTGTAGGCAGTAAGAAAGACAGCCTCCTGCAGAAACGCCTCCCCCAGGTTGGAATTCCGCTCACTGGTGAGTCCAGAAGTCATAAGAGCAGATGCTGTGGTAGCAGTTTGGATCATTAGTGTGAATGTGCTGGGGGACTGTGCTATGCTCAGAGGTTGCAGGAAAGATATTGGGCTGGTTCTAGGAGCTGGGAAGAGCAATTTCACTCATCTCGAGCTACTTAGCAAGGAGAGAATTAACCCACATGGGGAGTCAGCATATGATTGAGTGAAATTAATCCTTCCCTGGCACTCAAAGCCTCTTTAAGAAGTTGCTTTTCCTTTGAAGAAGAGTGGTGGATTTCCAGACATCACAAGGGAAACTTGCTGTATTTAAAGAACATATATGTTCCTGAAAAGTCGTTTTCATAAATTAAATTTTCATATACCAAATCCTACTTTTCCAGACTTTATTATTAAATCAAGAAATCTTCTTCAGAGAATATAGTCAATCCACTTGGGAATAGAGCAGACGTGACATGCATCATGCTTTTATAACATTATGCTTTATTAAAAAAAAGAAAAAAGAAAACTCTCAAAATAAGTTACAAGAGATAAGTTTCTCAAAATAAGTCACAAAATATAAGTAGCCAGAAATATTTGCTTCCTTAGCTAAACAGCTTTGTGGGCCAAAGGAAACCCAATGACCTGGAAAAAAAAAAAGACTGAAGGGTCCCTAGAAGAGTTGTCTAAAAACCCAGTGTGTTTGGACATTAAGATATTGTCTCTTAGCTTCACACCTACCCTTTTATTCTCTTCTCAGATCTCTGGAAACCAACTTTGTACTTTGCCAACTGGATCCCTGTTAGCCCAGGAATAGGAAGTGCTGAAGAGAGGCTGGGTGGCTAGAGGAGAAAGTATGACTTGATTCTTCCTGTTCCTGTCAGTGTCACCACCCCAGTCAGCGTTCTCCATTCTGCAAGGGGCAGCTGGTTCTAGTTTCCATTTCTTCCCATGCTCCTAGAACTTGTCTCATCATGACCCTTGCAATGGTAGATTAGCGCAAGGGTGTACCAGCTCAACAGAATTTCAGGAATTATGAGCTAATTTTAAGCAGTTATAATTTACAATTACATATACTTATTTTATTGTTCTGTTAGGGTTGCTGCAACAAAGTACCACAGATTGGGTGATTTAAATAGAAATGTGTTGTCTCACAGTTCTAAAGGCTAGAAGTCTAAGATCAACTCGTCAGCAGGGTTGGTTACTCCCGAGGCTGTGAGACAGAATCTGTTCAATGCCTCTCTCCTTGCTTCCGGTTGCTTCCTGGAAATCTTTGGCATTCCTTGGCTGTAGAAGCATCACTCTGAACTATGCTTTGGGTTTCAAAGACATTTTCCCTGTATGCATTAGTGTGTCTGTCTCCAAATTTCCCCTTTTCATAAAGACACCAGTTGTATTGCAGTAAGCTCCTAATGACCACATTGTAACTTGATCACCTTTATAGTGAAGACGCTATCTCCAAATCATCTCATATTCTGAGGTACTGGGGGTGAGGACTCCAACATACCTTTGGGGGGAACAATTTAACCCATAACACTTACAATTAAATTCTATTAAAAAAAATATAGAGAGGGGGAACAGACAACGTTTGCTAGTGACTAGAGAAGCAGCAGGAGGGTGCGGCTGTAAAGAAGCACGAGGAAGTTCCTTTGGTGATGGGACAGGTTTCCATCTATATTGTTGTGGTTCTACAAATGTGATGTCATAGAATTATACACAAAGACATAAAGAAATGAGTACATGCAAAAAATGGTCAATTACAAGTCTGTAATCAAAGTACTTGGATTGTGCCAACCTATTTTCTAGTTTTGGTCATGTACAGATGCCACTATTGGGGGAAGGTGGATGATGGGTATGGGGTACTCTTCTTGTGACTCCTTCTAGGCCTATGATTATTTCAAAATACAAAATATTTTTTAAAACCAACAAAGATAATACTCATTACTTCCTAATTATTTTATATTTTACTATCAAATACACTGTCAGCCTAGCTGTGCAGGTCCCTTCTTCTGAGCTTCTACCTCTTTTCTCTGTTCCTCAGCCCTGGGAATGGCAGCTGTTTTTCTGCAGTTATATCTCCATGCCACCTCAGTGTTTCCTCTTTGCTTCTTCAGTTATCCTATACCAATTTAAATAAATCCTTATATCTGTGAATTATGTTTGTTTTCCTGACCAGTCCCTAATACAGTCAACACAAATGTTCTCCAAATCATCTATGTGGCTTACAAGATATTTTTAAGTCTTTCTTAAAACTAGAAAAGGCCCAGACCTCCATGCCTCTTCTGATTATCACAGGCTTTTATTTTGGAAAATTGATATTCCCCCTAAGAAGGGATGTCAGGAAGCAAAGTTTCTGTTGACCCTGAAGTAGTACAGGCAACAGGCAGCTATACAGCCCAGATCTGTGATTGTGATTATAAAGCAATCTCAGCAATGTTTTTTTTTTTTTTTTTTTTTTTGAGACAGGGTCTCATTATCAACCAGTACAGTAGTTTGATCAGAGCTCACTACAGCCTCAACCTCCTGGGCCCACGTGATCCTCTCACCTCAGCTTCCTTTGCAGCTGGAACTACAGGTGAACACTACCACATCCAGCTATTTTTTTTTATTTGTATTTGTATTTGTAGAGATAAGGTCTCTCTCTCTTTTGCCTAGGCTGGTCTTGAACTCCTGGGCTCAAACAATCCACCTCAGCCCCCCAAAGTTCTGGGATTACAGCTATGAGCCACCAATTTTTACTTATTTTTTGAGACAGTCTCTTGCTCTGTGGCCCAGGCTGGAATGCAGAGGTACAGTCTCAGCTCACTGTAACCTCTGTCTCCTAGGTTCAAGCAATTCTCATTCCTCAGTCTCCCAAGGAGTTGAAACTACAGGTATGTGTCACCACACCCAACTAATTTTTGTATTTTTAGTACAGATGGGGTTTTGCCATGTTGGCCAAGCTGGTCTCAAACTCCTGGCCTCAAGCCATCCACCCACTTTCAGCCTCCCAAAGTGCTGGGATTATAGGCATGAGCCATGGTGCTTGGCCCACTTTTTTAAAATGATTTCTCCACTGATTGTAAAGGTAATCCATGCTCATATAGTATATTACAATGAGTATAAATAAATGAACATATAATCCCAGCATTCAGAGAGAGATTTCTGTTGATACTGATGTATTTTCTCCCATAAGTCTTGTGATATAATATAACTCGTATTTGTTTATACATGTATTCTTTAAAATATGTCAAATGAAAATGGATAATGCTGCGTTAAGATATTTATCAATCACTGTTCTTCCCCCAGTTTGAATTGTTTGAATTCCCCGTTTGAACTATTTCAATCCACGATAAATATAGACTTCAGATACTGATGGGAATGTCAACCTTAATGCTTGCAGGAAAAGCTTTGTGAATATGGCTGGGATTTGTGGCCAAATAAGCTTTCTCATTTTCATCCCATTCCTACTTCAGTCCTGAGAACGGGGTTCTGAAGGCAGACATTTTACCATTCAGCTGCAAGTAAGATGATTGACTGATGTATCCTTTGATTCCCCAGAGGAGGGGCAGAGTAGAAGGCAGGTCTGGATCCACCTGTGAGCTCAGGAATGGAGGCAGGAGCACAGCACTTCCCGCCTGTGTCGTAGACCTCTCTCCAGCAGACAGACCTGTTCACTGGGGACCAGCCAGTACACACTTAAACTCCCCCCAAAAGAGTGAGGAGCAGTAGGAGTCCAATCCCAATATCTCACCAGCCAAGAACATTATTCCTTCTCTTTTGCAGAGAAGTGGGTGAGACAAAATGAAAAAAGCTGAATGGGTTTGCGGTGCCAAAAGTTCTCCTCTTAGAAACACAAGACCTAAGGAATAGGAAAGCCCCTCAGAGATGCTGTTTGTATCTTGTTCTTTTTAAGTAATGCTGTATTGTAAGCATCTATCAGTCATCAAAATATCCTTAAAACATGATTTTGTACTTTTGTTAACAT
Source organism: Rhinopithecus roxellana (assembly GCF_007565055.1). NCBI lineage: Eukaryota > Metazoa > Chordata > Mammalia > Primates > Cercopithecidae > Rhinopithecus > Rhinopithecus roxellana. Next base: position 61,326,452 of record NC_044554.1, read on the forward strand.
AAAATAATACAGTCTTTGTAGAAATTTGAGAAAGAAGGCAAGCTACAAGAAGAAAATGAGAAGCATAGTAATCCTGCCATCCAAAAATAACCAGTGCTACATTTTGGCATCAATCCTTCTAATGTTTGTTCTATGTATGTGTACACATTTGTCCCAACTGAATTACATAGCACATATTGTTTTGTAACATGTTTTTCATTTAATGTTTCTAAAACATCTTTATATATTTTCCCACTTGTCTATTGCTGTGTAACAAACTACATCAAAACTTCATGGTTTAAGACAATAATTTATTTTGTTTATGATTCTGTGGATTGGAGCCCAGCCACATTCAATGAGATGGAGAAATGGATTCCAGCCCTTGAAGGCAAGCAGCAGGGTCACACTACAGAAGAGCATGTGGAATGGAAGAGATTTTCACAGCCTTCTTTGGAGAATACAGTATGCTACTTATGTTATTAAACTCTTCATAACTGCAATGGCTGAATATTCTAATTAAAAATGTATCATTGATTTAACGAATTTCAATTTGTGGAAACTTTAGAAACAATATTACAAACACCTTTATGATCAATATTCTTCTACAAAAGACTATCTGCACCTCTGAAAATTTATTAGGTTAACTATTAAAAGCAGAACTATCAGGTGATATACAGTTAAAACTACCTCATACAAATGGCCAAATTTCCAGAGAAACCCTTATTTAGATCCAGTTCACTTAAAAATGTTTTACTCTTTGAAAGAAAAATATTCCCATCAATACTCTTTAAAAATACTGTTGACAATTGTCATCTATTATTTTTACAGATAGTTTTTGAATGTGAATGAAATTTCCACTGAAATTTGTATCGGAGTTTAATTAAACCTATAAATGAACCTGGGATGAAGTGGCCTGTCTAAACCATTTGGTCTTGTGGTCCAGATGTCTTCTACCCTGATCTTTTATACTCATTGAGAGAAATTTATAATATTCATGATTGAATGAATTTTAGCATTTTACACTTTGTCATTGCTTGAGGAGGAGCTCTTTCCTTGCTATACACTTGAACTGATTAACAATGTGTAATTGGGTAAGCAATTGTTTTATATATCTATACGTGTTCAGCCAGCTTTCTAAATTCTTATTTATTCTAATAGTTTTTAGTTGATTATGTTAGGCTTTCTGGGTAGACAATCATTAACAGCAGATAGTGAGACTTCTGATCTCCTTTCCAGTAGCCCTTCTTGTTTCTGTTCCCTATCTTTTTGCATTGGCTGGAATATTCAAGACAATATTAGTAGCATAGTGAGAATAGGTATTTTATCTTATTCCTGATTTTAATGAAAATATATTTAAAGGTGTTTCCCCATTAAATGATATATTGTTTAAAATATTCCTTACCATTTAAAAAAAAAATCCTCTAATTTCAGTTTTTAGAATTGGTACGTATTTTTTTCTGAAATGACTTTTAGCCCTCCACTGAGATCATGTGGATTTTTATCATAGATTTACCGATATATTTCATAATATTAAATGATTCTTACATTCCTGAAATAATCCAATAAAAACATCATGAATTGGCCTTCTCATACACTTAAAACTTATAGCATTTTATTTAGAAATTTTGTGCTTTTATACATAGTGAGAATGGTTTGTAATTTTGTATTTTATGTCCTCTCCCTCAAAGTGTTACAGAATTTTTGGAGGTTCTTACTCTACCATTTCACAAGTTTCTCCATCTTTACCCCTAATTTGTTTGATTGAGACCTGTATCTTTATCTTAAAAAACTGAAGAGATAATTTGAGGTTTCTCAAAGTGCTGTCTTTTCAGAGAGTAATTTGCATTTGCTTCAGTCAGGAGGCAAAAAAACTGTCAATCCCAGATCACTATAATCCAATAGTGGTGAGGTGATTAAAGCCAAGCTTCAATCCTTTCAAGGGACAGGCTATTCCTGGTTCACCTTTACTCCAGTGATGTGTCCATTCACAGCCTTTACCCAAATCATGGAGTTTTATCAGGGACCCCATCCCTGAGAGACTCCTGGTCCCCCTAAGTCTGCTGAAAGTCCTGCTCAGCATCTTAGCACCTCCGCTCATCTTCTGGCATTGGAAGACGCTCTTAGGAGAAAACTGGCCAAAAGATCCAAGCTCTCCCAGATGTGTTTCCCTCTTCTCACGGAGCTTGGCCCAATAATTCTTGATTGATTTCTATTTCATCTGATACTTTCAAATATGCTTTTAAAATATATTTTGTCTCGCTTTTCTAGTCACCCTCAGCTGGAGAATGGGTTTGAACCGCCAAGCCAGTGACTACCGGAAAGAGCACGTCAGCCATCACATCTGCAGGAAGCACGAAGCAAGAGATGGCGGGAGGGGGATGCACCTCCCAGCTGAGTCGCACATATTTGCAAAACCTTTTCAGGTGGTCCACACAACACTCCTGCTTGTACCTCATTGGCCAGAATGTAGTCCTAGGGCCACTCCTGGCTTCAAGGAAGGCTAAAGACTTTTAGCACAACATATTGCCTAAATAAAATCTGGGTTTTATTGCTAAGAAAAAAAGAGGAGAGTGGCTATTGAGTAAGCAGCAGAGTCACTGCCACATTCCTCGTCTATAAAATGGAAATATTAATACCTAACTTATGGAATTGATGTGACTATTAAAGGATATAATGCAGGTAAATGTCTTAGCACAGTGCCAGGGTGGACATTTGATCAATATTAGCAACAATATTTATTGCTATATAGTAATTTGACTATAATAGACTATTATATGACAAACAGGAAAAAGAAACAATCTTTTAACTTCCTTTTTCTAGTTTCACAGTTACCTGAAGCCCCGTATAATTTCACTCAGATAAACTTAGGAATGAAATTTCTACTATCATTGTTTTGTTTCAAATAATGGAGTATTTGCTTAGTATAGAATAGCTGTTTATAAATCTAGCAAATTAATAGGTATTAAAACCATGTAATTACACTCTGGATTTTCTTGCACTGTCCACATTTTTACACAGCTTCATTAACTTCAATCTAACAAATGTATAAATAAATGTAATTTACTTTTTATGCCTTTGTAAGATCCACATCCTATTAAACAATGCAACACACACTTCAGCACAAATCCTTTTGTCAGATAAAGCTTCTGATTTTTAGTTGGAAATATATAGGTATTGGCATTCTTATAATAGCTTCTGTATGATATTTGGAGATGTTCTGAGAGTTCTTTGCCCTTATTTTTACCTTTTACCACAACCACACCCAGTGTTATACATATGGGTATGGATAAATTATAAGGGGTCACAGAACTTTTCATTCAAGCAGCCACAACAAAATACACTATGGTATCCACCTTCCTCCAGGGATCAGATATGAGTGAGGTAGTAAGTGTACGTGTGTGCATGTGTGTGTGTGTGCATGCATGGATGTATGTTGGAACCCCAGCATGGCAATAGTTATCAGAAGAAAAATTACCAGAGAGACACAAATTAATTACTTTATTATGCAGTGAGAATAAGAAGCTGAAAGTTGTTTCAGCAAGTTCTATTTTTAAGCAAATAATTATTGGGTTTCCAATGCTCTAAATTAAGTAATTCTCCTCAAGACTTTCCTTAAGTCTCCCTCTTTGAACTCCAGTGGCTGGCAAAGAATTGCAGCTGGCTTTGGGATGGGCTTTGGATTTCATTTGTAATTATTTTTTTCAACCATGCTATCCTCAAAATGAAATCTCCTCAGCAGTGTTTTTCTTCCCCCAGTAATTAGGATTGTTTGTATTAAGTCATTCACAATTTTTGCCCCTTATTTTACAAAAGGTAGTATTCAATAATATAAAGATTAAAAAAAAAAAAACTTGGGGCTAGGCACAATGACTCATGCCTGTAATCTTAGAACTTTGGGAGGCTGAGGCAGAAGGATCACTTCAAGTCAGGAGTTCAAGACCAGCCTGAGCAACATAGTGAGACCCTGTCTCTACAAAAGAGAAAATAAAAATAAGCCTGGCATAGAGGTACACACCTATAGGAAGATCACTTGAGCCTCAGGCTGTCGAGGCTGCAGTGAGCTGTGATCATACCACTGCACTCTAGCCTGGGCAACAGAGCAGGCCACTGTCAAAAAAAAATAATAACTTGGAACCAAGTCTAAGACCAGGCTATGCCACCTCACTGGTTTTGTGACCTTGGATATTATATTAATCTGGGTTCACCAAAGAAATAGGATATATTTATATATATATTATATATTTATATATTATATATTTTTATATATGTTTATATATTATATATTTATATATTATATATTTTTATATGTTTTTATATATTTATATATTATATATTTTTTATATATTATATATTTATATATATAATATATTTATATAAATATATCCTATTTCTTTGGAGAACCCAGAATATATATGTAGTATAAGGAATGGACTCAGCAGTTATGGAGACTGAGAAGTCCCAAGATCTACAGTTTGCAAGCTGAGACCCAGAAAAGATAATGGTATCATTCCAGTCCGAATTCAAAGGCCCAAGAACCAAGAAAGTCAATGGTCTTAAGTTCCAATCCAAGTCCTAGTCCAAAGACAGGGGAGGACCAATGTCCCAGCTCAAAGAAGTCAGGTAGAGAGTGAATTTTCTCTCAGCATTTTGTTCTATTGAAGCCTTCAAATATGTATATGAGGCCCACCCACATTGGGAAGGACAATCAGCTTTACTCAGTCGATAAACTTAAGTGTTACCCTCATCTAGAAACATCATGACAGACACACCCCAAGTAATGTTTAACCAAATATCTAGGCACTGTATAGCCCAATCAAGTTGACACCTAAAATTAATCAAAGGTATACCATAACCTTCACCTGTGCTGAAGAAGCGAGATAAGTATGTTAGCACTTTTGAAACTAAGAAGTACTGGATACACTTATTATGTATTGTTAAAATGGCCAAAAATGGCAACAAATAGCTAGCTACATAATAAGCATTATAATGGCTCCCATTTTTAGGACATTTTGAGGATTTATAATATGCTTGGCACTGACCTAAGGGCTTTACATACATTAATTTATTCAACCCTTACAATAACCCTTTGAGGTAAAGATTAGAGTTTCTCTGATTTACCCTTCAGCTACAGGAAGGTTAAATAACTTGACCAAGATCACAGAACTAGCAGGTGGCAGAGCCCAGTTTCAAACCCAGATATTTTGGATCTAGAGTCCATGCTTTAACAGCCACACACCATCATCTGCCTGAGGCTAGTGGGGATGACAACCAGTCCAAAGGCCTGAACACGTCTGCTCACTTCTCTAGCCCTTTGCTTTTCAGCAGTGGTGTCAGGCATCCCTTTAAAGCATCCTAAAGATATCCCTAATGCAGAGATGGTTAGAAACATGGCCAATTTTAACGAGAGGATACTCAAGATGGAGAGAAAAGGCAGAGAGGTCTGGGCATGAATAACTCATTGGGGTGTGGGTAGAATGGTTAGAACTAGGCTAGTGAATCATTGCCCATCAATCCACCATCAACCCATGCTCCCCAAGGTGGGGATATCACTCAGGGTGATAACTTCTAATTCTTAGATTATTTTATCTGGTCACCAGCAGAATCTGAGAAGATGGAGAAATAGGGTTGGTGAAATTTCGTAAGGGGAAGTAGAGAAAGGGAGGTCTGAGTGGAGGAACAGATGCTCAGTGGACCAGGCAGGGGTCCCCTGAGGGCAGGTTTACTGGTCAGTGGGCAGCATAAGAGCTCTATGGTCTGAAGAATGCCTATGTGAGATTAGCTCAGAGGTGGTGGTGGGCAGAGGAAGGGGACTCAGACAGCCATTGTCCACTGCAAGATCTTGTCTCTGCCACATCCAATAAGCACGATGTTCATAATTCCATTAGCAAGAGTTGTTAGATTTTGCAGAGACTGGCTCCTGTGCATAGTAGGGTTTGTGGGAGGCTGAGGAGGGGACAAGGACAGAGCACAGGCAGGGCCAGGGTCTGTAAATGACCTCGGCAAATCAGGTGCCTCACTGAACTACCATTGACCCATCTATAAACTAGAGAGAATAATCCCAGCCTGGTTCATCTCACATGGTAGTCGTGAGAAACAACCGAGACAATGTGCTTTGTAAATAGCATCTGGGAGAGCCAACGAAGACACCCCTCCAGGTGCCTGGACTCTGGGGCATCGTATTTCTGGCTTGCCAAACCTCAACTTTGCTCACAACTTTTCAACTTGAAACCAGAATAGAGGGGCAACCAAGCAAGCAAAGCACGATGTGCATGCAAAATCACCTTGTTTGATCTCAAAGTTGAGGTGGCCAAACCACGTAATGGAGCCTCTGCAACCTCTGGAAATTTGATCTCATTCAAGGACGGTGTTCAATAGAAGAAGTGTTCCTGGGCCCCCGGCAGTTCAAAACCTTGGCTAGATTGGCAAATATTTCAGCAGGAGGTTAGCAAAATTGATGTCAACTTAAATGAGCCTCCTCTGTGGTGCTGCAGAGGTCCATGTTTGCACTGCAATATTTTCCATTACTATGTAAAGAAGAGAGTGTCCCAGCACATCATCAGTGCAGGCTTTCATGGTAAGTGCCTGACAAAGGGGTGGGCCAAACATAGAAAGCAGTGCTCAGAGGCAGTGGTAACACAGCCGAAGCTGGTAATGCTGGGAGACTTGGGGAAGCATTTCCAGGCTAGAGACTGCATTTCTGCAGCCTCATGAGGACCCTCAGCCAGCAGAGCAGCAACACTGCAAAGTGCATGAGCCCAGGCAGACCTGGTTCAAATCCCACAGTGCCAGGATTTGTGTAAACTTGAGACAGTGAACTTGAGTCACCATTGCCTCACTTACACGAAATTAGTAAAATAAGCCTATTCCTAACCCTGATTCCCACTTTCCTCTGGACTGGATAATGGACAGATATCTGAATGATGTGATGATCAAGCAGATGATGGTTGTATGCAGCCTAGTCTATAGGACATGCTCAGTCATTCCTGGTGCCTTTGCCTGTCCCCACTCAGACCGCTGAATTATATTAGAAGTGATTTCTGACAAGTAACTTATGGTCTGATTTTTAACAAGGTAAAGACTGGGAGGCTTTAATGCTGGCTACCCTAGAGAGCCTCAACCACAGGGAAGAGCTGCTAAGTGCGTGTACTGATGGCCAGTGACAGAGCCCAGGCGGTCCTGAGCATCTTACTCTGTGCCTTCGACTCTTTTCCTTGATCTGAGGAACAAAGCCTAAAGGAGACATAGAGGAGGACCAGGAGGTTAATGAATCGGTGGGCTCCAGCTCCCAAGACCTGGAAACACTAGAGATTGGTGTTAAACATCAGGTGACAGAGGTCTCAAGAGAATCTTCAGCAGAGTCTCTGCCCCCAGGGCTCACAGTGTGCAGAAAGTGCCAAGTGGTGGGAATGGACAAGCCCTGGCAGGCCAGGGACATCAATAGAAGGAATTCCACCTCGCGGCCCATCATAGACCACTCCGTGTCTCATAGCTCCTTTGTCTCCCATGGCACAGTGCTTGATGTTTACAAGTGAGCCCCATGGAAAAAAAGGGTAAATCAGTGGGAGTGAGGAGATGGGGGTGCAGGTGGGGGGCAGAGGACTAGAGCCTATGCACATAACAAAATAATTCATTTAAATGGCATAGCATTGATGAAAGTCATTAGGTAGCTGTGTGTATGTGTGTTGTGTCTGTCCTCAGTTGCCGAGGTCTCTGGGGGCAGGAATCTTGCCTCATTCCTGTCTGCAGTCCCACAGGGACTAGAACATATTAAGTATAAAAATCAGTATTTTGAAAGAATATGTGAATGAACAAATTAAAGAAGCTCCTAGAGTCAATGTGTGGGCTGTGTCCAAGTGATTAGCCTCTTGAAAGAGGTCAGAGACCCAGCAAATGTGGAGAAAAGCAACAGGGAGGCCTCTCCTTTGGCCCTCTGGTTACTATACCTGACTCCAGTCTCTCTCCTCCTGGTCTTTTCTGCCCACCACTTTCCAGGACTCGTCTGTCTGCAACACTGCTTGATCCTGAATCTCCCTGCCTGAGTGCCTTCTATGGTACCCTATTGCTCTCAGCATCAAAATCCTCTCATGACTTTTAAGCCTTTGCATTCTCCACCCACAAACCTCTCCTTGCCGTTCACTGGCCACTCGTTCCAGCCAGCTGCTCCCACTGACCACCATCACTCCTGCTCCCCGCTCCTTGTTTCCTGACCAAACCCAAACAGTCTCCAGGGATCAAGACCCATCTAATAGCTCCAGCTGTTAAGGACCTGTTTTGAAACCTCCAGGCTTCCAATTCGGGCCATGCCATTTAGCAAGGTCAGATTGCAGGTCCTTATTCCCTGGGTTAATCCTGTCTCACCAATGAGACTATTAATTCCAAGAGGAGAAGGAAGCATGTCTACTCTGACCCCACTACCCAGCTTGCAACTGGCTGATAAATCAATTATTACAAATTATTGTAATTATAATTGTAATGATTATACTTGTATATTGTATAATTGTATATATAATTGTAATAATAAGTATATAATTGTAATAAATTATAATTACAATAAAGTATTATAATAATTATAATACATTATTGTAAAATAATATATTAAAGTCAATTTTAAAAGCCCTTCTGGGCTTCAGGCACAGGGATGGTGAAGACTGGGTAACATATCTGAATGTGATGATTAAGCGGGATGATGGGTGTGGCCTGTCCTGAGGAGGGAGACAGGGACCCCATCAGCCAATAGTGATGCAGAGTGGTCAGTGCTCAGGTGGAGTTGGACGTCGGGGAGACACCAAGCTCACTCCACAAAACTTGCAAAGCCTGGTTTTCCCAAGGAGGTGATGGCCGAGGAAACCCCTCCCTCCCTGACCCAGATCAAACCAAAACTCACCTTTCTCCATCCCACTGGGTTCATGATTCTCATCTCCCCGATAGATTTGGCCAGGTTACTTACATCTCTGGGCCTCTATAACCTCATTTGTAAAATAATTTTAACAAACCTAATCCTGATCCTAATCCAGTCTCTAACCTTAATGGGATGATGAACTGCTAGCAGGACTATGGGATGTTTAAGCTGGATAAAGCCTATCCTACATGCAGGACATAAGAAGTGTCCATCATTATTGGTTCCTTTGCCCTTCCCTGCTCTGACCACAGACCTTAAGTTTGGGGACCCAGGCTTATCTTGGAGCTCAGTGTTATTGTTAGTTGAACTTGTCCTGAGAGCAGTTAGCAGTTTCTCAGCTAAGCAGATACTTAAATATATGGAGGTCTACCTCTAATTTACCTGATGAGAAACCTCTTCAGCAGACTGTAATGCCTGAGAATCTCCAGAAAGGAGATTTCAGGCACACCTGCAGAAGTGTCAGGGACTTGATGTAAGTATGTCTAATCCTCCTAAAAGTCATGAAAGTGGTTATTGCCCCTATTTAACAGATAAGAAAACTGCAGTTTCTAGAGGTCAAGTGTCTCAAGACCTCACAACAAGTCAGTGGAAGAGCTGGGGTTTCAGTTTCTCTCCGACTGCAGGAAAACTCCAGTGGAGTCACTCTTCTAGCCAGGATCATTTAGGAGTAAGGGGAGGGCAGTGGACTGATGAGGACCTTTTAGTGACTCTTAGGTCATATTCAGGGAGGCATCAATTCTGTCATTTCGCTGCTTTCTTGTAAGAATTTAGGTAAATTACCTTTCTCCTCTGTGGACCTCAGGCTGGTTTATCTTTTAAAGTCCTAACTTTTTATGGCTAAGATAGACCTAGATGGGAAGGAGTTTGAGGCAAGAAGGGGCAATTTCAGATAAATGATCTCCCTATCAGCACCAACCTTATAGGAGTCTCCATGGATTCAGCTAGTTTGAATACAAATCACATTTCTCACTTCCAGAACCAGTTTCCCTAAAGCCATCATCCAAGTCAAACCCTGAGCCCTACTTCCTGCCTTTGCAATCCATGCCTTCGTGAATCACCAGTGCTCCCCGAGTTCTTCTGCTCGTTAGCTGGTCAGACCCCACTGCCTGCCCGCCCCAAGGACCATCATCAGCATTGAGAAGGAATCCAAAAAAGAGCAGTATGGCATGTTAGCACTGGGAGGCACTCAGAGACCACCTACGGTCCCCTCCTTTTACAGGTGAGGAGACAGGCCTTGCAGGAGCTAAGAGACTCCCCACAGCTCCACAAATACCAGCTGCGAAGCCGCCCACACACGTGCTCCTAGGCTCTTACTGTCTGACGGTGGATCACGACTCCATGGAAATTAGATGGATCAGCAGGCAGTGGCAATTGAATGTAGTGGGCTACAGGCGTGGGGGCTGTCAGGAAAAACAGTGCTCAGAGTGATCAAAAAATGTTTCCTGAAATAAATGTGTGGTGAAGCCGGCATTGAAGAATGTAAAGAACATGGAGAACTTTGCTTGAAGACTTTGAAGCAGAAATACGTCTCAGAAATTGTGGCACAGAACATTGTTTGTGGCTAGTTGTCTATGCCAATATCTGATCTCCCTTTCTTCCTCAAAAATAGATTTCCTGATTTTTCGCCACTAGGTACATGAATACCCAGAGTAAGAACAACATTTCCCAGCCTCCTTTGCAGCCAGGTATGGCTAAATGACTATGTTTTGGCCAATGAGATTTAAGATGAAAGTGCTGAGTGCAACTCCCAGGAAGCTTCTGTAAAGAAATGAGCATGCCCTTCTCACTTCCTTTATTTTTTCACCACTGGAATGCAGATGTGATGAATGGACCCTCAGCAGACACCCCAGGCCATGAGGCAGCATGTTAAGGCTGGCAGAGCTGCAACATAGCATGCTCTTGTCAAAATAACACTAGTTTGGGATGGCCTACTACCAGCTTCTTTACATTAGAGGTATGAACTTCTGACTTAAGTCACTTATAGCTGTCTTTTTCCCCCAAACTGAACCTAATTCTAGCTAATTCAGAGATAGAAAAGAAATAAATTCAGAAACCCCTAGGAAAATCCAGAAACCTGAAAGAGAAGCTGGTCTTGCAGGGAGTTGAAGTGAATGGAGAAGAATCACTGACATTCTGGTGGATTTGGTGGATGTTTTAAGAGATTTGTTGTATTAGTCTGTTTTCACACTGCTGATAAAGACATACCCATGACGGGGCAATTCACAAAATAAAACAGTGTATTGGACTTACAGTTTGGCATGGCTGAGGAGGCCTCACAATTATGGCAGAAGGCAAGGAAGAACAAATCATTTCTTAGGCGGATGGCAGCAGGCAAAGAAAGCTTGCACAGAGACACTCCCGTTCTTAAACCCATCAGATCTCGTGAGATCCATTCACTATCACAAGAACAGCATTGAAAAGACCTGCCTCCATGATTCAATCATCTCCCACGAGGTACCTCCCACAACACGTGGGAGTTATAAGAGCTACAAGATGAGATTTGGGTGGGGAGACAAAGCCAAACCATATCACCAGTGGTTCGCACATTTGAGTGTGCATCAGCATCACCTGGAGAGTCTTTTCAAACACAGACTGCTGGGCCCCAACCCCAGAGTCTCTGATTCCACTAGCTTGTGGTGGGCCCTGAAAATGTGCATTTGTAATGAGTTAGTAGGTTGCTGATGCTGCTGGTTCAGGGGACCAAACTTGAAGAACCATTGTTCTAGGCTCTTCAAAGACACTTACCCCAACTCAGTTTTCTTGCGTGAGCCTCAGCTTTGTGGCTCTAACAAGGAGATATGATTTTCAGCTGCTTTCAAAGACCAGGGAATGTGGGGAGGCGGGAAGGGTCTGAACAACAGCTTGGGCAAGCTGAGCATCCAGCAAAGAGAAGATTTGTGATGCAAATGATTTACTGGTGTTCAGCTGGGAGCAGAAGGGATTTCAATATGGTGAGCCAAATCGAATTCATTACCTGACAATTAGCTCTAAATTAATGCAAGACTGTGCCGTCTGAATGTGCTATAAGGGAGAAGGTCCCTGACAGCTTGAGATGGGCAGGATCTGAGACATCAGTCTTGGCTGGATTCAGAGAGAGCTTTTTTGCAGCTTGCCTGTGTACTCTGAGCTCAGAGAATGGCCAACACCCCACTCAGACGCCCTTTCCAATTGCACTCCCTCTAGGTTTAGTCCTCATTAACCCAGCCATATCCCATCCAGGATGGACTTGGTCTCCTCTGCCCTGACACCTCCAGGTTTGTTTCTCAAGAGACTGCCTTTTGCTTGCACACGGGCTGGCTGCTAATTCTCTTACAGTGAGATGCTGTAGAATGAAACTCATTATGTTTTATAGGAGCAAACTGTTAGCATTGTGTGAGTATATTTGACCTCCTCAAGTGGCAGTTGTAAATCCCTGGAGGATAGAAATTATTTTCCTTCTTTCTTTAGTTAATTATCTCCCCTACTTTTTCTCTCCCCTCCCTTTCCCCTACCTTCCTCCATCACTTTCCCACAGGGCTTCTGATGTAGTACACACAGGAGTATGACCGTAATGAATGATGACCTGCAGTTTGAGCATCCTTGGGACTTCATTTATTTATTCATTAAACATTATGTGCCAGGATACAGGTCATCATGGCCTCTGTCCACATAAAATTCATAGGCTAGTCTAAGAGACAGGCAACTAAGGAGTTAAAATCAGACCTTAGGGTCCTAGGGCATGTATGTGGAGTAGGGGCACAGGGCACTTTGCAGAGAATCCTCTAAGCATTCTAGCTGGCCGTGTGGATCTTCTTTCCCCTTCCCAGGACAAGCCTCAGGGCTGCCAGCTGCCTACAGCTCCCACCCTCTGCTGAGGATGCAAAGACGTCGCTGTCTGGGGTTGGCTCTGAAACATCAAGGTAAGGAAGGCAAAGAAATGATGGGGAACAGGAGGACCACAGGGGCTAGATCTGCCCCTTCTCCCTTAAATATCCTGCAGCCCAAATACCCCTCAAAGCCCCTTCCAGTGGGAATCTTTCCTTCCCCAATACCACCTTCTAGCAAGTTCAATAACCTCATATTTACATCCTTGATAAAACTCTTTTAAAGTCTGTTGACAGTTTCCCTTGGTTCAGACAAATGGCCCCCAGTTTTTTCTCTTCTCGTTTGACATTGTTGAACTGTCACGCAGAGGGAAGACAGCCAAGTCCGTTTCCACCCATTGGTCAGATTCTCTCAAAAATAATTAGATTATTTGTGGAATGAATCTGCATTTTAAAAAATTAAGAGATACCGGCCGGGCGCGGTGGCTCAAGCCTGTAATCCCAGCACTTTGGGAGGCTGAGACGGGCGGATCAGGAGGTCAGGAGATCGAGACCATCCTGGCTAACACGGTGAAACCCCGTCTCTACTAAAAATACAAAAAACTAGCCGGGCGTGGTGGTGAGCGCCTGTAGTCCCAGCTACTCTGGAGGCTGAGGCAGGAAAATGGCATAAACCTGGGAGGCGGAGCTTGCAGTGAGCTGAGATCCAGCCACTGCACTCCAGCCGGGGTGACAGAGCAAGACTCCATCTCAAAAAAAAAAAAAAAAAAAAAAAAATTAAGAGATACCAAATGACATTTGCATAGTGCTTTACAAAATGCTGTAGCTTTCACCTTTTATTTGGTTTCCCTGATCATTCTTGGAATTCCCCCCAATTTTACAGAAGAGCAGTAAATGTCATGGACCAAGGCCTGAGCTCTGGCCTTTGGCTCCACAGTCCGGTGCTCTTCCCAGTAGACCCTCCCTCCTTACTAGGTGCAGCAGATAATGTCCACATGACACAGGCTCAAAAAAATGTGTATGTGCATGTGTGTCTGCATGTCAGCCTCAACCTTCCACCCACCTTCTCCACCACTGCCATCACACCTGCCATTCCTGGGTCAGAGTTGCCAAGGAGAATTAAAACGTTATGCTCAGGGGTTTGTCTGTATCAGCCAGAGTTCCCCAGAGAAACAGAACCAGCAGGAGTGGTGTGTGTGTGTGTGTGTGTGTGTGTGTGTGTGTGTGTGTAAAATATTTACTTTTTATTTATTTTGAGGAATTGGTTTATGTGATTTTAGAGTTGGCAAGTATGAAATCTGCAGGGCAGGCTGGAAACTCAGGCAGGAATTCATGCTGCAGTCTTGAGGCAGAATTTCTTCTTTCCTGGAAAAACTTTAGTTTTTGCTCTTAAAGCCTTCAACCAATTGGATCAGGCCCACCACATGATAGAGGGCAATCTCCATCAGTTGAAGTGAGCTGACAGTAGATGTTAACCACATCTACGAAACACCATGGTTAGTGTCTAATATTGCAACCTTACCAAGCTGACACATACAGATGACCATCCCATCATGTCCAGTTGCTGGTGATACCAGCTAGAAGGCATGAGGCAGAAGAGTTTGGGGTAGACAGAAGTATCCCTTCTAATCAGAAACCCAGAGATAGGATGCCAGGAAAGGGAGCATTCCCCACATGAGACTCAGGGAAAGGGTGACTACTTCGGTCCCATCCTGCCAGGAATTTGAGAGGTGCATTCCTGCCAGAGAGGGAGTCTGAATAAAACTCCTCTACCCAGAGCACAGGCCCTGCACCCTCCCACGGCAGCTTCTGTGGCGTGCATTCCGACCAGCTCTGCTCAAAGACTTCTGTGCTAGGAAGAAGGTGGGGTCACATCATGGCATCAGGATTCAAACACCATCAGGAGCCAGGGATGGGATACGTGAAGGGCTGGGAGCTGTGGCCAGAGGCAAACTGGACGGGGACACTTTGTCCACAAGCACCTGACAGTCATCTTTGAAATCACAGCAGGAACAAGGCGCCTCAGAGAGCTGGGCGTCACCAGTCTGCCACCTTACTCGGAGGTAATGAAGGCCGCAGCCTGAGAGCCACAAGTGCTGAGTCAGAGTCCGTGGAGAGATTCTGCAGATACAAAGAAAATGGGAAAAATACCTGATACCAACTAGGCTCAAAGACCCCAACACCTGCTCTCCGTCTACAGCCCCTCTCAAATCCTGAAGCACTAATGAGCTCAGTCCTCACACTAATCCTCACCCTCCTGGAAAACAGTAACCCCAGGATTGATTTTTCCTGATTAAATTATTTCGTAAGTTTGATAAATAACACCTGCCCTATTCTATGGCTTTCCTCTGACTCTGTTTATTAAACAACGCTTGAGATTTTTCTTCTTGCATGATAGGTACTAAAGGCACAAAATTCAAACTCATCATATCGAGGGGAGGGCTCCAGCCATCCGTGGCTTTGCACCAGGCAGTGAGTGACGTTTTATTTGCCAAGGGCTGAGCAAGGCCAGGAACTGAGGCAGCACAGCTTTAATGGAAAGAGGTTTGGTTCTGGAGTCACACCTGGGAGTCATCCTGGTGCAACCTCAGCCCCTGTGTGACCTTTGACAAGGACTTAACCTTCATAAGCCTCAGCATGAAAATCGTCTGAAAACAGGGTTTTCCCATCCATAAAATGAGAATTGTTGAGGCATCCATAGTATGGAAAAGAACCTTTGAAAGTGTAAAGTGCACATGAACACAGGAGTTAACCCACTCTCCAACCTGTTTATAAATCCCTCCTGAGCCTTGTCACCCACACCACCTCAGGCAGTCCCTGCTTTGGGACTAGCGTGGGTTACTGGTGCTGTGTCATACACCACCACAAATGCATCAGCTTTTTTTTTATTTTGGAGGTGGAGCCTTGCTATGTCGCCCAGGCTGGAGTGCAGTGGCATTATCTTGGCTCACTGCAACCTCCACCTCCCCTGTTCAAGCAATTCTCCTGCCTTGGCTCTCAAGTAGCTGCGATTGCAGGTGCCTGCCACCTGGTTGATTTTTGTATTTTTAGTAAAGACGAAGTTTCTCCATGTTGGCCAGGTGGTCTCGAAGTCCTGACCTCAGGTGATTCGCCCTCCTCAACCTCCCAAAGTGCTGGGATTACAGGCATGAGCCACCATGCCCAGCCATGCATCAGCATTTTAAACAACCTTTTTTTATGCTCAAGGATTCTGCTGGTCAAGAATTTGAACAAGGTGTATTAGTCTGTTTTCACACTGCTAGAAAGAAATATCCAAGACTGAGTAATCTATGAAGGAAAGAAGTTTAATTAACTCACAATTCTGCATGGCTGGGAAGGCCTCAGGAAACTTACAATCATGGCAGAAGGTGAAGGAGAAGCAAGTACTTTCTTCACAAGGTGGCAGGAAAAGGAGAGAGTGAAGGAGGAACTGCCAAACACTTAATAAAGCCATCAGATCTCATAAGAACTCACTCATGATCATAAGAATAGCATGAGGGAAATCACCCCCATGATCCAATCACCTCCCACCAGGTCCCTCCTTTAACACATGGGGATTACAATCAGAGATGCAATTTGAGTGGGGACGCAGAGCCAAACCGTATCACAGGATGAGGCAAGAATTGCTTCTCTCTGCTCCACAATGTCTGAGGGCTCAGATGGAAAGAGTCAAAGGCTGGGGTGACTCAGTGACTACCTACTGGAATCATCCAAAGACCTATTCATTGACACACCTGGCTGTTGGCTGAGGCATCACCTGGGGCTGTTGGCTACAACACCTCCACATGGCCTCTCCACATGATTGCTTGGGCTTCCTCATAACATGGTGGCTGGATTCCAAGAACAAGTGTCCCAACAGAGCCAAGTGGAAAATGTATTGCCGTTTATTTATTTATGTATCTATTTATTTATTTATTTATTGAGATGGAGCTTTGCTCTTGTTGCCCAGGCTGGAGTGCAATGGCATGATCTCAGCTCACAGCAACTTCCGCCTCCCGGGTTCAAGTGATTCTCTTGTCTCAGCCTCCTGAGTGGCTGGGATTACAGGCATGTGCCACCACACCCGGCTAATTTTGTATTTTGAGTAGAGACAGGGTTTCTCCCTGTCTTGAACTCCCAACCTCAGGTGATCCACCTGTCTCAGCCTCCCAAAGTGCTGGGATTACAGGCATGAGCCATCATGCCCAGCCTAATGTATTGCCTTTTATGACCTAGTCTCTGAAGTCCCATAGCATCACTTCAGCTATAACTGCATATCCACTCAGATTCATGGGGAAGAAATACAGGTCCTACCTCTAGATGGAAAGTCCCACTGTAAGAATAACATGTGGGATGGAAGATAGTGTTGCAGTCATTTTTGGAAAATTCAATCTGCCATCAGGTCTGAGTCATTAAATGAATGAACAAGCTGGCAAGTTAGAATTTTGAACCAGGAATGGAACTTGGCGGATGTTGTCTCCCCCTATTTCTGGTCATTTCTGGCTCCAGATGCCCACTGAGATCAGCACAAGTTGTACCCATATCAGGAAATCTGACCGAGGCAAAGTTCAAACCACCAAGTCTTCTAAGGAAAGAGAAGGACAGACTGCCCTTTCCTCCCACTCCTGACCTCCCTGCCTCCTTGGAGACCTAAGCTTGTCTCAGTATTTATGTCTCCCCATTTTCCAGAATGATTCCCGCCTCCCATCCTATGGGCAGTGCTCCCCAGGGTCTGCAGCTCTGGGGTGTTTGTAGCACACCCTGCTACTTGGGAACTTACTGCAAATGCAGAATCTCCACCCCACCCTAGACCTACAGAACCTGCATTTGAACAAGATCCACAAGTACTTCTTATGCTTACTGAAGTCGCTGCAGCACCAGAGTAGGGGAAAGAGAACCTGGTTTGAAAGCTGTCACTGGGCTTCAATTCTAATTCTAGCTTTGCCCACTTATTAGCTGGACAAAACCATGCAAGTTATTTAACCTCTCTGGGCCTCAGTTTCCATAATATGTAAATTTGGTATGATGACAGCTGTCTCAGTGTATGTGTATGTGTGTTTGAGAGAGAGACAGAGACAGAAACAGAGAGAGACAGAGAGAGAGGGAGGGATTTTTCCTCCCAAGGCAGAGAACCAACACGTTTCAACTCTAAAGGCCAGGCACCACTGTCAGCCCCACGCTGCAGGGTGGAGATCTCTCCCACAGCCTCTTCCTGCTGTGGGGTCCATCAGGAGGCTGTGGTGGTCCGTGAAAATGGTGAGCAGCTAGTGCTGCAGGGAGACAGCAAGGCAAACCTTTCCTCTGGAGTGGCCAAAGCGGGAGGCTCAGGGAGTCCCCTCCCAGGAGAGAGCTGTCTCTCTGAAACGCAAGGGGGTCTTAGGAAGCCTGCTCGCCTTTGGAGATGTTATTATTTCTAACAGAGACTGTTTATCACCCACTTACAGGAGTTTTGACTGGGGCTTTTTGTCACCCTTTAGACTCTGGAAATTAGGTCAGTCCCCTCCAGAATTTACTTGAGCCGGGAAACCTGACTTGTGGGGGCAGCAAAGGGGCCCCACCAGCGGGCTTAGGCAGGATTCACAGAACCACAGTCCTTGTGTCCAGGGCAGTCACAGAGGTCACCTCAGCTCTCCCTGCCATGACAACAGCCACTGATGCCAAGGCCTGCCGGGCTCCAGGTGTGTCTGTGGGGATGGGGGAGGGCCTTAAGTAAAAATCATACATCAGTATCATCCTGGAAAGCAGGAGGAGGACAGGGAGAAATGTTAACAGGATCGTTAAATATTCAGTCCCTCTAAGCCTTTATTCAAAATGTTCTCAAGAATGATCTCATCCTTCCCTGATGCTGCAAGCTGTGAAGTAAGCTTGGGTCCCATTATATCAATACCAATAGCTGGAAGTCCTTCCTAACGTCTAACTTAAAGACTTACTGCTCTAAGTATCTGCAACTAGCTTCTCCCAGCACCTTGAACATAATGAGTTTTCTGTAAATGCATGGTGCATTGTTGCTCTGAAAGACTGTCCCCCAAGGGAGGCAGAGAAAAATCTCTTCATAGCTTTCCGGCTTTCCTGGCAGGTCTAGTTTCCTTAAGGCTAGACAGCCCAGGTGTGCTAAGGGTCTTACTAGGCCCACTGGCCTCCTCCCCACAAGAGTCCAGACAGATGATCAATGCTGAAATTGTGCTTCACAACTGGGCACAAAGCTGTGGGGACATTTGATTTTCTTTTCCCAAAGGAAACTGACATTGAGGTGCCTCATTGAAGTAGAAATAAAAACTAGGGAAATACTGCATCACAGATATCAGGGACTCTCTAGCAGGAAATTTGTTTCAGAAGAAGATCCGACTGCTGATCCTCAGGGTAACCAAGCCTCAGTTTGTCTTCTGTACTGTGGCCTTTCTGCGAACGTATTATATGTCTGTTTGTTTAGTTGTCCTGCAAAGTTCAGGCAAATCTAGGTAATTGTATAGATATTGTTCTCCAGTTATTTATTAACACATTTCAAAACATTTCTGCAGAATGTGCTGGTGCTATAGCAGGCATCTCCTCGGAGCCTAGCATCTGCAGGCAGGATTGAGTGTCCTGGGACGGGTCATCTCCGCGTCCTTGGAGCAGGGACACAGAGGTCCTCACTCAGCGTCTTCTGAATCACTGTGCGGCTGCAGGCCAAGTCTCTTTCCCAGCACAGCCACACCCTGCTGGAAATGAGAGGCAACGGAGGAAGCTGATTAAGTGAAGTTGTGGAGCTTAGGAGCAAGGAGGAGGGGCTGACAGCAGAGCAGACCTTGAAGGCAGATGCCCCAGGAAGGGAATGGGGAAAGAGCAGGCCTCCTCCATGCCACCTGGCTAATCTAGAGTCACCTAATCTGGGTAATACAGATGAGTTCTGATGATGAGATCCCCACATAACCAGACTGGGAGAAGCCCAGCCCCACAGCCTGGGGTTGTGACTGGCATGGCTACAAAGGCAAAAGCTTTCCCTGAAGATTTTCTCTCAGCCCGTACAGATCTGGGTCTGGCTTTGGAGTTGAAGGCAAAGATTGAGGGGTCTCTAATAGTGGGGTGGGGGTCCTCAGGCCCCTGTCTCTGTGGGAAAAACATAGAGGACTTGCTAAACTTTGATCCCAGACTGTGGACTGATTACAGGCTACCATGGGAATGGACCAGATTAACCAGCCGAAGGGGTCAGTATCTGACCTGTGGCTGACGAGGTCCCTGGATGCCTCACCAGGAAAAGCCAGCCTTCACCTTCCTGGAAATTCCCCCGTGCTTTCTAATCACAACGTAGCTGCTCAGTGTCTCAGTTCCTCCCGGGAGGATTATCTATCATTTTAGCATGCCAGCACCCTGTCAAACCCATCTATTCATACAAATGTGCTAATAGGAGAGCCTCCTTTTTCTTCCAGAAGCTTCTGTCACAGGCAGAGGAGGACAGAAATAAAAGGACAGGACAGGAAGGGGAAATGGGAGAGGAGCAGCCTGCAGCATTAGGGACCCACATTGCAGTGATTGAGAGGAGAGAACAGAGGGAATCATGGCAGATCCATGGAGGTGGTGTTTATGACAGATGGGGTCCTGCAAGGGAACACTCTGCTCATCAATGCAGAGGCAGATAACTAACATATCTGCAAGAGGACCAGCTCCTGGGAGCCATCCTGTGAGGTACTATGAAATCCTCATATGTCATTTCACATGTCTGTATATTTGAGTCTGCATGTGGGGTGATGGAGGTGAAAAATGTTTACACTACCTGCCACAAAGAATTCCTATCCAAGATGTGCCTGTGGAAGTTACCAGAACCTCCCACCATCCCTCCTGGCCTGCCCCAACCTCTCCCTCCTGAATGATGACCCTGCTCTGCCTTCTCCCATTCCCCAATCAAAATTCCAAGATCTAGGGCCTCCAACTCCATTTCCACCCATAACTCTCCTTAGGAACTGCCTTCCAGAGGGCCCTGTTAGAGCCAGCTCATGTAAACAGTAAATGGAGTCACTCAGCAGCAGCTGGCAAGTGTTTTCAATGAGTTGGAAAATCAGGTTGAAGGTATCGTGAAATATGGTGCTTATAGAGAGGCCCAGATGCATGGGCTAAGTACTTTGTGATTAGGCCTGCCTTACCCATTCCACCCTCCAGCCCCGTCTCTTCACCCTCCTTCTTTCCTTCTCCAGAGTTTTTAAATTTAAAATGTGCCTGGGTATTTTATTAATATCTTGTAAGAGAAGCTTCTTCAAGCAAGTGGTTCTTTGCCCTAGGGGTCAATGTGATCTTTTTTGTACATGTGTATAGCAGGATATGTTGGCTTGTAAATGTGCATGAGTTTCTGAGTATAGGTGCTGAGTAAATGTTTATTGATGATGCCTACCTATGCAATCTACATGGTGCTTGTATTTCTATTGCATGTGCATTTGCACATCATATACATACATACAGAGAGAGAGAGAGAGAGAGAGAGAGAGAGCCTTGCTTCCAGAGCCATACATGCTCTATTTTCAGTTTCTGAATGTCCTAAGAGGTTATATCGTGTCTACATGGATGGACTGAGAGCACACTTGGATTTCTATCAAGATATGTTCTCCTAATCCACCAGAACCCCCACTTCCTGCCCATCGCCTACACACAGCATCCCACGCCATGTAGTGCAGGGAAGCACATTCCTCAAAGCTCAGCTGCCCACCTCTGAGCAGGTGCAAACCCACCCGTTGCATCCTCCCATCCACCCTTTTTCCCCTCTGACTCTGCTCTCCTCCTAAATGGTCTCTCTTTCCTCCCTACCTCCTCCTCCTTCATTTCCCTTCTCCAGAGAGGCAGAGGTTAGGTATGCTTGACCAGGATTCACCAAGTGCAGACATCAAAACAGTAAAGGGATGTGGACACCATCTCTGACCTCTCGTTTCATGACGGGCTAACGGAGGCTTAGGGATGCTGAAGGATTTCTCCGTGTGCCCAAGGTAGGTCACAGAAGAGCCTGCGCCAGAGCCTGTGTTTTCCCAGCCTTTCCCACAACCTGGCCCCCGGTGGAGGAAGCGCTTCCCCTCCACCGACCCCTGCCTCCCACATCAGAGGTGCCGCACCCAATGAGTGTGGCCAACCAAGACCACCAGGGGGTGAAATGAGTCACCTCGACTGTCTCTAGGATGGAAACTTGGTAGGGAGTCCGGTTCCTGTGAGCAGGAGGAACGCGAGATGAGAGGCAGGAGGACCGACCCTGCTGCTCTCAGGCTCTCTGTGACTTCACAGAGGACAACTTTGGCCCCTCCCCGCCCAGCTCTGGCAGGTGCACCTCAATGGACTCTGTCCAACAGGCAGAGTCCATGGAAAGGAAGGACAAGATGATGTAAGCATGAGATCCCAGATGCTGGCCCTGGAAGGGTTTTAGGGACCATGTTCTCATTCAGTGTCCTTGCATTATACAGAAACTGGGCACATAAAGGCTCCAGGACTGGCCAATTTGCCACCGGGACCGGTCCCAGGCTTTGCACTCCCAGAGTGCTGTCCCATTCACAAACCCTCGCCGTCCATTCCTTTTTGGAGTGAGTTCTGGTGGCACTCCTATAGGAACAGCGTGTGGGGAGGCCTAGGTGTGGCCTGGCCTCAGGTGAGGACACCATCCAGGTGACCCGGCCGCTGCGTCCCTGCTCTTTGTGCCACACCCCAAGTCCCTTTGCTTCCCGGAGATGGAACAGGTGACAGGGGCGCACGGAGGAAGCGGGCCTGGGGACACACGGTGTGCCGAGCTCTTTTGTCCACCTGGGTCGCCCTCCGCAAAGCCACTGCTCCCGGCTTCCCGCACCGGTCCCCAGGCAGCCTGCAGTTGGCGAGGAAGGGGCTGCGGCCGCGCAGTTCCTTCTCCAAGGACAGGCGCGCCCTCTGCTGCTAGAACGAGGAAGCGCGAGCCCGGCCCGGCTCAGAGCCCGAGCTTGGAACCCGCAGTCGCGCGCACCCACCAGAGAAGCCGGCTTAGTAAAGCCTGCCGCCACTAAAGCATCCAGAGCCCTTTCCCTTTCCAGGGTGCTCTGACTCAGACAGGAGGGTATAGAACCTGGGAGAAGGAAGAGGGGCCGCCTGAACTCTGTGAGGAAAGGGAGGGGATCCTTGCATTTGGGATTTAGGACAAAATCCTTGCCTTTGGGATTTAGGTCAAAATAGTTACATTTGGGATTTAGGCTCCTTCCCCATCCTTTGTCCTCTCCACGAAGCTCCTCTCACCCCAACCACCAAACTGTGCCCATGAAGTGAATGGCCCATTAAGGAGTCTGTGGGAGCCGCAGTGTCTGGAGATTTCACTCGGCCATCTCTTGAGCCCTGCGAGAAGTTTTAAAATGTTCACTTTGGCAACTTTGAGCTTGGTTCAAAGCATGGTGTCTCCGCAGGAAGAGTACAGGACTGGGAATGAGGCCTCCTGGAATCTGGTTCCATTTCAACCACTCTTTTCCCCTGTGCTAAGTCACATGTCCTCTCTGTGGCTCAGTTTCCTGACCTATTACATGGGCCTCTCATGTCCTGGAAAATTCACTGAGATACCAGATATGCTACAGCATTAGCAAGCGGTAGTGTCACTGCCCTGCTCTGGCTGGGTTGTCTCTCCCTGGAAATTGGCAGTGGTAAGAGAAGGGTGGAGACAGAGCCTCTGGCCATCTCCCCTGCTCCTCACCCCTGCTGGGACTCCCACTGTGCAGTATTTCCCTCTCATCTCTAGACAATCCCACGGACTCCTTCCTTCAGGCAAGGCACCCCCAAGGATGTGCAAATAAAAATGTTGTTGGTGGTGGGGGCAACATATTCAGTGAAAATCCACCAAGGACACTGGCTGGGGCTGGAGCAGGATGGGGGTGAGGGGAATACTGCTCGAGGAAAGCGGGAGGGACCGGGGAAGAGGTCCCCGGACAGCACCAGCTGGAGGGTCCTAGCATGGAGCCTTGGAGGCAGCAGGGAAAGGACGCCTCTCTGATTTTAGAATGTCCGTGGAGCCAGCCCTGAGTTGCTTCCCTTGTCAGATCACAAGCATAGGCTTTGGGAAGAACTGGTGAACAAACTGTAAGGTGGCATTCTCCTTGTGCCTAGGACAGCTACTGACCCCCTCAGCCTTACCTCATCCAGAAATTGGGGGTGTAAAACCTACCCCAGTGCAAGTAACTCGCTTCACTCAGTAAGCAGCACAGAAGTGCACAAAATTATTGTTGTTGTTGTTATCATGATCATCGTGGTCCTATCAGGCCTAACCCTCTTATTTTCTGCATGATGTTCCCTTACTTGATTTTCTGTTTCCTCATCAACAAAAGTCATGTTTGTCCCTCCTTAGTTCTGGGGGTTGTGGTGGGGAGGAGGAAAAAGGCAACCCAGATGCATCAGCAGAGGAATGTCCCTGAGGGACCCGAAATACTATTATTGAAGGCTAAATGTTCCGTGGCTAAAAGCTGCTGTAGCGATCTTTGCATCCACTTGATTTGAATGGGCACATTACTGTAATGTCCCAGTGCTGCAGTCAACACAGGGAAGGTTGAGCTATTTGTAACAAGATGCATGAGCAGCATAAAGATCAAATGGTGGAATAGAACGCATCTGGCTCACCTGAGAAAACAGGGCTAGTGGCTTTGAATATGGCTGGAATCCATCCATGACCGCCTGCCTCAGAAACACTGCCTGGGGCTTCCTGTAGGGAGGACTGAAGAGACAGGAGCAGGTGGAAAAACAAGGCAAGTGTGAGGAGAGAGACAAAGACAAGCCACTGGACACCATGAAAGAGAATCTAGTCACAATTCCAGCTCCAAGGGCATTATGGATGCTAAGAGTCCCGTCCTCCACATGCAGCTCTGAGAATACCGCCTGTCCTCTAGCAAGCTTTCTCCAAACCCTCATATCTGGACCGAGCTCCTCGTTCTTGGTGTCAAGCCGTTCAGGTGAGCAGCTCCAGGCTATTTCTCCTCCTGCGCTCCCATCTACAGGGACAGAGCACGCCACCACTGCAGGTCTCCAAGGCTCCATTTGGAACAGGGGTGATGGGGCGGTTGATGCCCTAGAAGGACTAGGGAGGTAGCAGGAGATGGAAACTGGACAGGCTGGACAAAAACACTTGCAGACCCTGATCAGCATGCCCTCCAGATCAGCGCTGCCTTTTAACTCATCTCCAATGTCCTCCATCAGCTCCTCCCCAGAACTTCATTTGAAACTAATATTGGGAAGGGTCTGGGAGGAATGTCATTTGGCTGAAATTGAACCCCCCATGGGATGGCCAAACACTCATCCTCCTTTTTCTTTTCCTTCCAAACCCTGGGAGAGTCTCTGGGTCTTGTTTTGTTATCTGCAGATTAAGATCAGGAGTTCAGGCTCTGTAAGGACCCTACTCACTTCTACCTGGTGACCTGCATAACTCACACCCTCTCCTGACATCACATGTGGCATGGATGGGGTTATTTGTGCCTAGTGTGCTGTAAGGTTAGGGCTGACAGACAAAAGTACAAAAGTACATGGGGAACACTCACGCTCAGTGTTCAGTCCTATTTCTCAGCCTCGTCTCCACACGTGCTGTCCCTTTGCCCTCCTCAAAGCAAGGCTGGTGCCTTTCAGCACTGACATTCTGATGGCTGCCTCCGCCCTCCTCACCCTCCCACTTAGCACAGGAGAACTTCCTCCCAGCTCCCCCTCACCACACTGGCTGCTTTATGCCATTCTTTTTTATTATTATGGCAAAATATGCATAACTTATTTTTTATCATTTTAACCATTTGTCAGCATACAATTTGGTGACATTAAGTGCATTCACAATATTGTGTAACCATCACCACTGTCTCATCATCCCCAGTACAAATTCTGTACCCATCCCCAGATAACCTCCAATCTACTTTGTCTCTATGAATTTCACTATTTTAGGTTTCTCTTGTAAATGGAATATGCAGTATTTGTCCTTCTGTGTCTGGCGTATTTAGCCTAGTACGATGTTTTCAAAAAGTCTATCCATGCTGTAGCATATATAAAAATTTCCTTTCTTTTGATGACTAAATAATATGTCATGGAATGGATATACCACAGTTTACTTACCCATTCGTCCATCGATGCACACATGGGTTGCTTCTACCTTTTGGCTGTTGTGAATAATGCTGCTATGAACATTGATGTGCAAATATCCCTGCCTTCAATTTTTTTCAGGATCTACCTAGCAGTAGGACTGCCAGATCCTATGGTAATTTTGTGTTTACATTTTTGAAGAGCTGCCAAACTATTCACAGAGGTTGTACCATTTTGTATTCCCACCAGCATTGTATGGCGGTTCCAGTTTCTCCACGTCTTCACTAACACTTGTTATCTTGTTTCTGGATTATAGCCCCCCTAGTAAGTGTAAAATGGCTTCTTCTTAACTTCCCTCAACACCCAAGATCTTTGTACTTTTGTCTGTCAGCCCTAACCTTACAGCACACTAGGCATAAATAACCCAGTTGAAGGCTGAAGGCTCCTTAAGGCCAGGTTCTATTGTCCACAGGCTACCAGGCGAGGCCCAAGGGTGGCGTGTCAGTGGGAATAGCCAGTGTCTCCATGAACCAGTTTTGGTCACAGTTGTCTGCCTTAGACTGGAAGGTCCCGAACCCAGCTGTCAGTCCTCCCTGGCAGAACCTGGGATGCCCAATGACTTAATAGTGGTGTTTGAGGAATAGGGAGAAAAACAAATGAAAGAAGATGTTTTTTAAACTGGAGGACACTGAGACTAAAAAGACAGGACCCAAAGAGTGAAATGGGAGAGGAGAAAGATTGAAGGAGAGAACTAATCCCAGAATCCAATCTCCAGCGAGGCAGATTCTGCAAGCTCCTTGGCAGTGCCTGATTCTGATGCCTCGTGGATCCGAGCTGGGAAATTGAAGAGATGGTGCAGCCCAGCTCCATGCCTCCTTCACTACGAGTCACCTGCAGGGGGCTGAGGGGCACAGCTACCCTGGGGCTCTGCTGGGCTCCAAGGAGCCTGGGTGCCCCCAATAATTTCAGTTGGGGCCTCAGCAGGCTGTCCAGCCATTGTCAAGACAGCTGTAGCTCTGGACATTGCCAAGGGAGCCTCTCATTACCAGGCCCTGGAGGGCTGCAGGCTGCCCCAGGAGAGGCGCCCTTGGGGACTTGGCCACAGTGGAACCTGTGTGATCCTGCTAAACAGTCAGTGGCTTTGTCCCTGCTTCTTCATGTCCAGACAGCCATGGGAAAAGCAAAAGAGATGCTCAGAAGCTCACTAACAAGGTGGAATAAGGGAGATGAATGGAGACAGCCAGAAAGTCCAGAGAGAGGACTGAGAGTGAGCACACACTAGGGCAAAGGGGGAATGGAGAACACTGATCAAAGGTAAATCCAGTGTGTAGGTCTAAATTGCGTTGCTTTCCCCTCTCTGGCACCTTCTCACTCCCTCTTTTCTCATCTCTCTCCCAGTTACTATCAAAGGAAAATTTATGAAGGGCTCGAGGCATTGGATATTCCCTGTATTTCAATCTAACTTTTTACAATCTCCAGTGAACAGCTCGGCTGCCTCTTCCTGTCAGGGAATTTAAATTGCAGATGGGATGGTGAACCTGTGCCCAGAGCAGGAGCAGCCCCTCTGGTGAGCACCAGCATTGCTTAGCAACTAGGCCTGGAAGAACTTTAAGAAGTAGCAGAAAGTTCCACTCTGGAAAGTGCCCTTGAGCCAGGGCATCTCCTGGGAACAGGGAAGGAGCATCCCAGAAAGAAACAGCAGCCAGGCAAGAGATCTGCTCACTCCAGGGTCAGGGGTATGGCCAGGGGGTACAGTCAGCACCACTATGCTCCGTCACCATTGAGTGTGTCCTTCACCAAGGGACAGAATGCCCTCCAGCCTCCATGTAGTTTTTGACATTCATTGTTTTGGAGAGAGATTTCAAATGCATGGTATCTTCCCCTCACACCTCACACATCAACAGCAAGTAGAAATGGAAATGAATAATCCCAGCACTCTAACATACACACAACATGCACACACACACTGATATGGTTTGGCTGTGTCCCCACCCGAATCTCATCTTGAATTATAACTCCCACAATTCCCATGTGTCATGAGAGGCACCCAATAGGAGGTAACTGAATCATGGGGCTGGGTCTTTCCCGTGCTGTTCTTGTGACAGTGAATGAGTCTCATGCTATTTGATGGTTTTATAAAGGGGAGTTCCTCTGCACAGGTTCTCTTCTCTTGTCTGTCACCACGTGAGAGGTGCCTTTCGCCTTCTGCCACGATTGTGAGGCCTCCCCAACCATGTGGAACTGTGAGTCCATTAAACTTCTTTCTTTTGTAAATTTCCTGGTCTTGGGTATGTCTTTATCAGCAGCGTGAAAACAGACTAATACACAGACATAATCACAAGCTGAGATAGGTAAGCACTTATGCTACTGAAAACAAAATGCCAGCAAATACCCACAGCAGGTCAAAAGGAACAAACCATTAAATCTGCTCCTTTTCCCAGCTCAGTTCTTGGGACAGTGTTTCTTTAATTATGGCCTTCCCTCAATAAAGCATCCTAGTCTGAAAGGCAAAAATGTCCCAACTATGCTTGAGGCCATCATTAAGGCATATGCTTTTACAGTGGAGCTTGAACAACATGGGTTTGAACCGCACAAGACCACTTAGACGTGAATTTTCTTTCAACTCTGCCACCCTAAGACAGCAAGACCAACCCTTTCCATTCCTCAACGTGAAGATAACAAGGACGAAAATGTTATGATGATGAATAGTAAATATATTTTCTCTTCCTTAAGGTTTTCTTAATCACAGTATCTTTCCTCTAGCTTACTTTATTGTAAAAACACAGTATAAAGTACATATAACATACAAAACGTTTTATTCCACTATTTATGTCATTTGTAAGGTTTCCAGTCCATAGTAGACTTTTAGTAGTTAAGGTTTTAGGGAATCGAAAGTCATTCTTGGATATTCAACTATGTGGGCGTGTTCAGCACGTATTGTTCAAGGGCCAATTGTACTTAAATAATTGGCTTGAAAATAAAAATGTAAATAGTAGTTCAGTGTGAATGTTTGGCAAAGTCTGCAGATTCTGGTGTTCCATCAACTTGGAACTATGACGTACCTTACACACAGTCACAGAAAAACACCCCCAAGTCAGACACACCCAACTACTCCTGGCCTGTGTCTACAAGAAAGCTTGTATATTTTCTGGGTTCCTGTTTTGGTTTGAATCATGTCTTACCTAAAAAGGATACATTGAATTCCTGATCCCCATTACAACAGAATGTGCATTTATTTGGAAATAGGGTCATCACAGATGTAACTAATTAAGATGCGGTCATACTGGAGTGTACTAATACAGTTCTATTAGTGCATTCTCATGCTGCTAATAAAGACATACCCAAGACTGGGTAATTTATAAAGGGAAGAGATGTAATTGGCTCACAGTTCCACATGGCTGGGGAGACCTCACAATCATGTTGGAAGGCAAGGAGGAGCAAAGTGATGTCTTACATGGCAGCAAGCAAGAGGGCATATGCAGGGGAACTCTCCTTGATAAAACCACCAGATCTCATGCGACTTATTCACTCTCACGAGAACAACACGGGAAAATCCTGCCCCTATGATTCAATTACTTCTCACCGGGTCCCTCCCAGAACACATGGGGATTATGGGAGCTACAATTCAAAATGAGATTTGGGTGGGGACACAGCCAAACCATATCAACTGTCATGTGAAGATTCAGGGACACAAGGAGAACTCCATGTGAAGATGAAGGCAAGATTGGAGTCATGCAGCTGCTGCAACACCAAAGATTAGCAGCAACTCAGAGTGTGGCCCTGCCAACACCATGATTTCAGACTTCTGGCCTCCAGAATTGTGAAACAACAGAATTCTGCTGTTTTAGGCCACCCAGTTCCACCCTAGAAAACACACACAGTCCCTTTTTGTTATTCTGTGGGAGGATCCAGGAAGGTCCTGTTTACGGATGGTGACAACTTGCTGTGGGATAGAAATGAGTCTGCAGAGGAGAGAGCTGGCCTTGCAGGTTGAGCTTCTGGACACAGATGCTCAGATGGAGTTTGAAGGATTGAAAATCTTTGTGACTTGGGGCAGAGAAATTGATATTGACTTTTTGGTTAAACTGTTATTTTTCATTAAAAGTTTGCTCGATAGACAGTTCGTGGCCCTTGAGTGGAACGTGGGGAAGCAGTGCTTTTCAGAGGGCTCAGGCTGATGCAGGGCCCAGCACCTTTGCCCTCATCTTGCTCAGATGCTGCCTGTTGCAGCTGTTAGCTTGTCCTGCTTCTGCAGGGGAAGGAACATACTCCAGGGCTGGTACCCTCCTATCTCCCTGTCTGTATCCCATAGAGTGCTATGCACTTAATAGGCGCTCAGCAAATGTGTGGCGAATCAGATGCATGGGGCATAAAGTATAAAAATCATGATCTGCTCAAACACTCCTAGTGAAGCACCTATTGAATTAGCACTCAAATCATTCATTTCTGAATTATTATTATTTCTGTATTACAAATTCCCCGTTTGACCTAGGAACAATCCTGTTTTTCCTTTTGAGTCATTCAGAGTATTGTATTTGCATAAAGCTAAAGTACCTGACTTTATCTTCCTGGAAATTCCACGAGGTAGTATGGTGGGTTTGACTACCTCACAGCTGAGAGACTGAGCTAAGTATGGGATCTGATCTCTGACTGGCAAGGAAAGCTGCAAGGGGTGTGGGCTGAGAGTTGGAAGAAGATGGTTCTAGACTTGCTCACTGGATGTGCAAGTGACTTCACCCCACGACAGGGTATCAGAGGTACCAACCTGTTAAATGAAGGCATCAACAGCTTAACCATTCTGCATAGCACTCTTTGACCTGCTATCTCCCCACTGTGGTAGACAGAAAAGTGCCACTGAGATTCCCCATTTCTGTGGTCAGTAGAGACCCTCCCCTCCCCACCTCACAATGGACAGCTCCTTTAAGGCCAGCTTCAACTGAGCCACATCAGGGATCTGAGAGAGGCACAGGCGTCAGAGGCCTGGTCATTTTGTCCTGATGGGCAATTCACACTCCAAAACTTCCGAGGCTTTTGGGAGCCTGTGTGACAGACTCAATTCAGCTTCTGCCTTTTCTCAGTCCTACTTCTTCCCCTTCTTTTCAGAGGTATTGATCCCTTACAACATCTCACAGACCAAACTCCATCCCAGCATCTGTATCCAGAAGGCACACCTTGCGACACCAAGTGTATTAGTCGGTTCTCACGCTGCTAATAAAGACATACCCGAGACTGGTAATTTATTGATAAATGAAAAAGGTTTAGTGGACCCACAGTTCCAAATGGCTGGGGAGGCCTCACAATCATGGTGGAAGGCAAAGGAGAAGCAAAGGCACGTCTTACATGGAGGCAGGCAAAAGAGCATGTGCAGGGGTAGCACCCTTTATAAAACCTTCGGATCTCATGAGACTTATTCACTATCACAAGAACAGCATGGGAAAAGAAAGACCCGCCCCCATGATTCAAATACCTCCCTCCAGGTCTTTCCCACAACCTGTGGGGACTAAGGGAGCTACAATTCAAGATGAGATTTGGGTGGGGACACAGCCAAACTATATCACCAAGTCTCTCCTCTGCAGACTTTTTCAAAAGTTGTGATTAAATAGATATAGCATAAAATGTACCATTGTAACCATTTTTAAGTATACAGTTCAGTGGCATTAAGTACATTCCCCTTGTTCTGCAACTGTCACCACCATCCATCTCCAGAACTTTTTCATCTTCCCAAATGGAAACTCCACACTCACTAAACAACAGCTCCCCATTCCCCCCTCCCCCTGGTCCCTGGTAACTTCTTTTCTACTTTCTGTCTTCGTTATTTTGCCCATTCTAGATATCTCATATAAGTGGAGTCGTACAGTGTTTGCCCTTTTGTGACTAGTTTATTTTATCTAGCTTGTCTTCAAGGTTCATCCATGTTGTAGCATGTGTCATGGTTTCCTTCTTTGTAAAGTCTGGATAACAATTCCACATGTGTACTTACCACATTTTGTTTATTCATTCCCACATCAGTGGACACTTGGACACTTGAGTTGCTTCCACTTTCCGGCTATTGTAAATAATGCTGTGCAGACTTATTTCATCTCACGCCAACTACCCCCTTATACAGATGGGCCTTCCTAGCCTCTTTCAGGATGACCAAGAGCTAAGAGGAAAGGCAGGCATATTCAGAGTTTCCCAATCATGGGATCAAGAGGGGCAATTGTTCCAGCCCCTCACTGCCTCAATGTGATTAGTTGGGCAGTGTCCTGAGACCAGATGCAAGCAAACAGACAAGGCCATATTTGCTTTCCAAGGAGAAAAAAAGGTACACAAGATGCACACGTGAATGACAGAAAAGCCCTGGGCCAATCCAGGAAAGATTCATGCTCCTGCATCCTTTCTGGGATCTCTTTCCCCACAACACTGTCTGGGATATTCCTTGGAGGGGTAAACAGGAGGTAAGCATCCCACTCTGGGCTTTGTCTTGTCCTGTATCCCACTTTGCACTAGCCAGGGGGAGCCCAGGAAGGTTGATATGTTACAAATAATAATCCCTGACCCGAAAAATAAATGATTGAATGCAGTCATGCAACAGCAGCTTTTTGGATGCCTAATGTGTGCTAGGCTCAGTGCTAGGCATATGCCACCTAGCTATCGAGGTTACCCTTCCAAGAGCTGAGGAACCCTCAGTGTAGGTCTCCAAATATAATGGGGCAGTCCCAACTAAGCACAAGACAAATGCCCAAGGGTGCTGTCCTCTCTGGGATGTGAACTCTGCTCCCGCTCCAAAGACCTGCGCTCCTTGAGTTTCAGAGCAGTTCCCCATCCATTCACGCATCCATCCATTCATTCCACAGTTATCTTCTCTTCTGCCAGATGCTGTTCTGGGGAAGCAAATGCCTTTCCAAGAATGGTGAAGAATGCAGCCCAAATGGATAAAAAAATGCACACACGCACGCACACACACATACAGAGAATAAAAATATTGCTCAGTGATGAAGATGTGCCCTCATCTCAAAACTATAAAATAGAGCCTCTGACCAACTCCCGTAGGAGGAGAAGCACACCTCATGCCCTGCCCATACCGGGTCAGCAGTCAGCAGGTGTGGGAGAGCTTTCTCTGGCTGCTCTTTCTGTAGGAGACCTTGGGTTGAACAGCCATGAGTCAGTCCCTACCTTCAGAGGGTCCCTCAACTGCATCCCTTAGCACCAAGTGGCCCCTAATGAAGACTTGAGGCCACCCATCCAAACATGATCTTAGTTGTCAGTTGTCACTCAGGAACGAAAAAACCCAAACTGAAGGCACGTGTGCTCTCCTTCTGTGCTAGAGAGCTCGCTGCCTGTCACAAGCCAGATTATGATGTATAGGAATAATAAGGCTCCTTGAATTACCCATTAAGTGCTGTCAGCAAATCACATGATTTCTTTTTTAATATTGTAAATATCTGGCCCCTAGAAAATGATGATGATGCTATCTCCACTAAGCTAGATGATAAACAGAGTTCCTGTGCCAGGGAGCCACTGCCCGTCCTCCAGGGTTGTCTCAGAAAAGGCAAGGAAGGATGAGGAGAGGCTCCTGTGGTTTTGAGCTTCAACTCCCATCTTCATCTGGCACAAACGCCCCTACACTGCACCTCCCTCGAGCCAATGTTCCCTGGCTTTCCTGACAGCATGGCTGAGGCATAAATGCCACTTCCTTTGAGTGGCCTTCTCTGACTGCCTTACCTAAACAGGCACCTTGCACTGTTCACCCTCCAAGCACCTGCTTTATCATTCCCAGCATTACACCTGTTTGCTTGTTTAATGCATCACTTATTAAACAATAAGCTCTGTGAGGGCTGCCTTGTTAATTATTCAACCCACAGTGCCTAGCACATTGTAGGGCACATAGTATGACCCCAGTAACCACTTGTTAAGTAACTTAATACTCAGTAAACACTGCTTGACAGATCCACACTTCCTAGAACAGTCAATGCTTCTCAAACCTCATTGTGCATCAGATCACCTAGAGGGTTTGTTAAGCCACAGATTACTAGACCCCACCCTCAGTGTCTGGTGCAGTAGGTCTGGGTGGGGCCTGTGGATTTGTATCTCCAGCAACATCCAAGGTGATGACAATGTTTCTGGTACAGGAGACCCACTTTGAGAATCACATCCCTGAGAACTGCTCATAAATGCAGACACTCACTTTCTGCTCTCCTGCCTTCTGGGCGTATTTATCAGAGCTGTCCATGTGACTCTAAGTGACAGATGCAAAACACGGGGTTCTTCAGATCCAGTTTGTCCAAACTGAATAAAAGTATTCTTATCCCTAATAGTGGGAAGGTAACTTGAGGCCAGTAGATGCAAAGTGAGGTGAGTTGCTCTGCAAGTCCTGGCAGATACAGCACAGAACTCTGCATACCAGATACACAGTTTCCTGTTCCAATCACTGAGCTGCACTTTTCTGACACCAACTGTAGAAATGAGTTGGCTTCCAAGTGGCTTATTAGAGAACAAATTATTCCCTGTTTTTCTACTCTTTCCATGTGAGTTAATCTGCAAGTCTAAAGTCCAAGCAGGTGCCAGAGTTATTCCTGCAACTGGCACCAAATTGCATTCAGAAAGCACAATTAGCAGTTCATTAATGTGCCTCAGAATGGGATAATCTACATTTTACCCAAAGACAGCCTCCATCCCCACTGCACTTTACCCTAATGTGCCAACATACAGGTTGCCTGGCTAACCGGGCCTTTGCACATCCCACCATTTGCCAGGTGACAGTCCTTACCTATTCACTGGACCAGAGGAGGAAGGACCCACCCTCTGCAGTTCAGGATCCAAGAAGCACTCTATTCATCTTTTCTTCTTCTTCTCCTTCTTCTTCTTCTTTTCTTCTTCTTTTTCTTCTTCTTCCTTCTTCTTTTCCTCCTCCTTTCTGCTTCTTCTTCTTTTCCTCCTCCTCTTCCTCTTCCTCTTCTTCTTCTTTTCCTTCTCCTCCTCCTCCTTCTTCTTCCTTCTTCCTCCTCCTCCTCTTTCTTCTCCTTTCTCTTCCTCTTCCCCTTCCTTCCTTCCTTTCTTCCTTCCTTCCTTCTTTCCTTCCTTCCTTCCTTCCTTCCTTCCTTCCTTCCTATTCCTTCCCTGCTTAAACCATTCAGTCTGCAAACCATTAGGGAGACCTAAAAGAGCAGGCACCTGTGCCAGAGCAGAGGGGAGATGCAGTGGCCCACAGAGGTGTTGTAGACCAACAGTATATTGAGGCTGAGGCTGTGACAGAGGAATGAGAGGGTGACCAGAGCTGAACCAAGCGTGGTGTGTGGGGCTCCATGGAGATGAGGAGCTTGGGCAGCATGAGACAATGACCGTGGAGTGTGGAGACCTGAGGAGTCGGGAGGGCTTCTGCCTTAGGTCAGAGGACAGCCGAGCACAGGCTAGAGACAAAATTGCATGAGGAGGGCATCTATGCCAGGAAGGAGTGATGGCAGCAATGGAAGATTGGTGACACATAGGGAGATTTATCAATTAAGGAAATATGTTCAAGATGACTAGAGCCAGGATTCTTGCTGGCAGTGAGGGGAACCACAAATATAAAATGGAAAAAAAAAAATCTCAAGTGAATCCTGAGGTGTTAGAATTTATAGTATATATGTGAACTTGGGATTTTTAATAAATAGACAAATCAATATGTAAATATGAATGCAACTTTATGTGTACACATACCTACATGTAAACATACATATACATATTTCTTCACTCTGTCCCCCAAGAGGGCCTGAGGGACACTCCAACACCAATGATCACATCTAACCTCCTGGATCTGGGTTTCTAAATAGCATTCTTCTCTACAAGGAAGCAGGACTCTCCAGGCTGGTGCAGGAAAGTACAAGATGAGCCTGGAATGTCTCGTTGTGCCAGAAGTAAAGACGTACTCAAAGTGTGAAGGGAAGATGAGAAAAGCACACAGAAGCCTGCCTGGATGGACTCCTACTGGCCAACTCAGAGGCAAACAGAGCAAAAAAAAAAAAAAGTAATGAAGATCATAGGTTGCAATCCATTGAACAAGATATAAAACCATGAGCTCATGCGGATAAAAATAGATAAGTGAACAAGGCTGGTCTCCAAGTATCTCCACACATGATTACTTACAAAAAGTAGCTTAATGGTGGAAATGCCTGGCAGACACTACCGCAAGCAAGTAATCAAAGTCAGCATCCCTCATTCCAAGACAAAACAGAATCGTGTGCCGCCTGATAACATGTGATGAGAAGTTTCTGTGAAACTCTTGCCAAAGATGTATGGTCTGAAATTAATCATGAGGAAATGTCCTACAAAGCCAAAGTGAGGGGCATGCATTAAAACAGTTGGCCGGTAGTCTTCAAAAGTATCCAGATCCCAAGCATTAAGGAAAGACTGGGGAACTATTCCAGATGGAAGGACACTATAGAGACAAGACAAGTAAATACAGTGTGGGATCTTGGACTAGAATCTTTTGCTATAAAGATTATTCCTGGGGCAACTGGCACAACGTGAATGGGGGCTGAGGATTCAATCAGTTCCTTTCCTGCCTTTGATGGTTGTCCTCCGGTCACATAAGAGCATGTCTTTGTTGATAGGATACATAAACTGAAGTATTCAAGGGTGATAGACATCACTTCAGCAACATACTCTGAAATAGTTCTAGAAAAAGAACGATGTTTTGCTGTACTTACAGCTCTTCTTTATGAATGAGATTGTTTGAAAAACACCATTTAAAAAGCTGTGACTGTGATGCCCAGTAAAAGACTTCAGTCTCCTTCAGCCCACATTATCTGTCCATGCTTGCGATGAGCTCAGTCTGCTTAGAGATGCTGAGTGAGTCAGCCTCACACCACGGTGCTGAGGTCATCACAGTCATGCCCACCATCTAAAATATCCTGCATGGAAGAGGGAATTAAGGAGGAGACTGGTGGACTCCATGCCCTTCTGGAGCCCTGCATTGATTTCAGGAAGGATTCAGGCCACAAGAATTGGGAAGATAGACGTCTCTATCACGTTGGCATCGGGTGTGTGGTCACAAGAGCAATGTCCCGACTTCCGGTCTCATGTCTGGCCCCCACAGGTGCTCTGCTCTCAGAGGTATACCCTGGGAAGCTTCTGCCTCCTCCTCTTCCATGTGAGGAAGGCTGACAGAGCAGGGCTGTCTATCCTGGAGCATGGGTTGAAAGAAGGGGCATGTTCCTCTCAGGGCTTGGAGCTCCTGTCTAGGACAAGAAGCCCTTCCAAGGAAAAGAAGCCTCTTCCCATGTAGTTCTGAGTCTACATCTGTCACCATAGTGCAAACATAGCAAAAAGAGACTCATGTGCACCCAGGAAAGCGTGGTCAGGGTAGTGAAGGATCTGAAAACCATGTCATGAGAAGTGAAATCAGGTGAGATGGAGCATCTGTCTTCAAGTATGTGAGGCAGTGGCTCATGGGAGACACTAGACCTATCTTATATAGCTCCCGATTAAGAACTAAAACCAACAGTGGGCAATGGAAGGAAGTGTAGTTCAGCCCCACATAAGGAAGGAACTTTCCAACACTGGCTGTCTCCAAAATGTCCCAGGTAGCCCACGCAGCCTGAGACCCTAGAAGTGGGCAAGCAGACCCTGAAAGACCACCTGCAAGGGCTGCTGCAACGATGTTCAGACCAGACTATCCTGATGTAGATCAACTTCAGCCTCTAGAAAAAGGAGCCAGAGATTCAGTGAGCAGAGCAAAAATGGAGAATATTGGTCTTTGCTTATGCCAACAGGCTGGCCCAACAAACCAGCACAGCCTCTTCTTTCCCCAGTAGCACACCGTCTGCCACCCAGCCCAACATTTCCAACATTCAATGTGAATAAGTGTCAAATTCCATGGTCAGGGTTTCTAAGAAATGCCCAGAACTTCATGGTACCTTGGATAACTTACATACGAGACTCACTGGTCCCAGATTCCTGTGCCTCACCATCAGCACCACAGAGGTCACCCCTAAGTCCAGCTTGACCGCAGATCGACATGTTTATAGCAAAAGGACCCAGTCCAAAGTCCTCTGGCCTCTTGAAAAGGTGAGATGGGGCGTCTGCATGATGAACGCTTAGCCTCATCCTTCCATCATCAGTTTTCCTTACTTCCACCCTTGACCCTTCATCCCTTCCACATCATACAGGTGAGTAAGGAGCAGGTGTAAGTGGAACAGAAAAGCCATTCTCTCCTTCCCACTTCACCAAGAGTTGGTGATGAAGACAAAAGGTCATCTCAGCACCTAGAGAGAAACAGTAAGGTGTTCTGAGTCTAGTTATCATCACGATTCACTTGGAGGCAAGGATAAAGCCAACACTGAATGTTTTAGACTTTTCCCTGAAAGTTGTAATCCACTGAAGGGTCTGTCATATACATATATATGGTATGGTTTCAAATTTACATTCATTGTTCCCACTGAACTTAATAAAAGAAGGAGACATGGTGATTGTAAGTCAGAGAAGGGGACTTTCCTGTAGCACATGGAGAAGATGTTAAAGCTTATTGAGTCATCATATGGGACACATTATTCTCCAGGGGCCTAAATAAAGAATCAGAGCAGTGAGATCTTATTCAGGATTTGATATTTCAATTTCCCAAGGAACATTCTTCCTGTTGAATTTGCAGCTTGGATGCAATGCTAAGCAGACCCATTGGCCATCCCCTCCCATCTCCACACTCTCACTAAGAGTTTTAAGGAAAACCAGTTAAGATTTATTAAACATTTTTATTATTCAACGTATATCGCACTCACATCCATTTGCACAAGTCACTTTTACATAACTCATGTATTCACATCACATATTATTAGCAACTTCATTTTAGTGTCTGCAAGTTTACCTAGTAGCAAAGTCCAAAGTTGAGAACAACTGACAACTAGATCTAGAAATACATATATATTTTTATTTCTGGAAACTCTGCTTACTTCACTTAAGTGTTGTTTCTGCTGCACTGCATGCTGCATGGTACTGCTCACTAATAACCCCTCTCTGTGGCATCATCTGCCCATGGTGGAAAAGCCAGCAAACATGCCCTGGGCAAAAGCAGGCACAAGCAGACAAGTGTGCTGGACTGGCCGTCCCAAGACCTGGCATCCATGTTGTCTCTGCTGCTAACTCACTAGGTATCTTGGGAAAATCCCCTTAAATTCCTCTGCCTCGGGAATCCAATCTTTTCTATTTACTTCACAGAGTAATGGGGAAGAAACATCAAGATAATGGATGTGAACGTGCTCAGAAAAATAGGAAGTGTCTTCAACCTATAAAGTTAAGCCTCTGTCATTAGGATCAGGTTCAGAAAATGAGGTCTGAACACAGGGCTGTAAAGCAGACAGGTTCTGAGACACGCCTAACTCCATGCCTCATTTTACAGGTGAGAGCACCATGGGGTACACATCACAGCTACTCACAGGACAGCAGTGGGGCCAGTCAGGTTTCGATGGGACACTAGAAGCCCCAACCAATACTCAGATGCCCACCCAGTGGCCATCTAGCTGCCGCTTGATTACCTTTGTAGACCAGGCGCTCACCTCCTCAAAGGCAGCCCCTTTCACCTTTGAAAGGCTTAAGTGCTTAGGAAACTTTACCAAAACACGAGGAAGGGGAAGAAATTATGGTGGCCTTATCAGAGAAATGCAAATCAAAACCACAATGAGATACCATCTCACACCAGTTAGAATGGCGGTCATTAAAAAGTCAGGAAACAACAGGTGCTGGAGAGGATGTGGAGAAATAGGAACTCTTTTACACTGTTGGTGGTACTGTAAACTAGTTCAACCATTGTGGAAGACAGTGTGGCGATTCCTCAAGGATCTAGAACTAGAAATACCATTTGACCCAGCCATCCCATTACTGGGTAGATACCCAAAGGATTATAAATGCTGCTATAAAGACACGTGCACACATATGTTTATTGCAGCACTAGTCACAATAGCAAAGACTTGGAACCAACTCAAATGTCCATCAATGATAAACTGGATTAAGAAAATGTGGCACATATACCATGGAATACTATGCAGCCATAAAAAGGATGAGTTCATGTCCTTTGTAGGGACATGGATGCAGCTGGAAACCATCATTCTCAGCAAACTATCACAAGGACAGAAAACCAAACACCGCATGTTCTCACTCATAGGTGGGAATTGAACAATGAGAACACTTGGACACAGGAAGGGGAACATCACACACCAGGGTCTTTTGTAGGGTGGTGGGAGGGGGAAGGGATAGCATTAGGAGATATACCTAATGTAAATGACGAGTTAATGGGTGCAGGACACCAACATGGCACATGTATACATATGTAACAAACCTGCATGTTGTGCACATGTACCCTAGAACTTAAAGTATCATTAAAAAAAAAAAAAAGAAAGAAATTATGGTGGCCTTTTCTCTTCTAATAATTGGTGTCACTGGTGCTAAAGCAGCCCCACAGATTGTATCTACCCCCTTTCCTATACAATGTGCATTGAGTCCACATGTGTTCCCTGTGACACTTTTCTTCTCCAGCCTGTGCATCCCTACTTTCTTGGTTCCCACCTCAATTCAG
Organism: Rhinopithecus roxellana; assembly: GCF_007565055.1. Taxonomy (NCBI): domain Eukaryota; kingdom Metazoa; phylum Chordata; class Mammalia; order Primates; family Cercopithecidae; genus Rhinopithecus; species Rhinopithecus roxellana. Next base: position 61,366,638 of record NC_044554.1, read on the forward strand.
TCTCTGTCATCCTGGTTACCCTGCAATCAGCATACTTGAATTTGTCCACAACTGGCTCCCAGCTCCTCTCCCATGTGGCCATCTTGTCTTTGGCTATTGACAACCTGTATGTTCAGGAACTCATCTGTCACCTTCCTTTTAAGCAGCTACTATCCACAGCTCTTTAATTCCACAGTAAGCCTGGGTGTCAGGCCTGGACAAGGAGAGCTCCACCTGCTCCTCATACATGATTGATACCTAGCAGAAGACAACGACCTTGGAACAACCCAGGAAGGTGGACCCAGAGTCTGAGGCTTGGCTGGGGCACTGGTCAGGGGCCCCCACTCCAGCAAGGAAGCCCCGTACATATGTAGAAGGCATAAAGAGAGGCCCGTTGCCATGGTGACTGTCAGGCAGCCTAGCCTGCCTGAAGTCTGTGAGGAAAGGCTCTGGGAAGGATCGTAGTGAGATGCAGGAATTCACCCAAACCACTACCAACCCTCCAGGGGCATTTACTGAATCAAGCAGTGCCTGGGCTGTTTCAGTTGTGATCCAGAGAGGAGGATTGGGCAGGGCTGGCATAATCCATTCCACAGGAGGGAAGGAGGCCTTCAAGGGTGTGTGTGTGTGTGTGTGTGTGTGTGTATGTGTATGTGCATCTGTGCATGTGTGTGTGCATGTGTGTGTGCAACTGTGTGTGCACCTGTGCATGTGTGTGTGCATGTTTGTGTGTGTGCTTGTGTGTGCATGTGTGTGTACCTGTGCATGTGTGTGTGCGTGTGTGTGCCTATGTGTGTTGACACATTGAACTGACACAGCATTGTTTTCTCCTTGGGCAAATCCTCTTTCTTCAGGCGCCACAGTTATGTGAAGCATCTTGGAGCAGCTGGGGGGATATGAATAAGGCTGAGGGAGTCATTTCTCCTCCATGCCCCCAGAGCGCTCTGCCCACACCTCCATTAGCACTAATTACATTGTGCTCTAATTCTCTGTTTACACGTCTGGCTCTCCCACCAGAGCAGCTCCAGTGCAGGGGCTGCATCTTGTTTTTATATCCCTGATTCCTAGGACTATTCTTGACATATAGTAGGTGTTCATTAAGGGTTGCCTGAGTAAACAAATGAATCTCTGCCAAGGACAGAATCGGAGTGTTCTGACTTAAAATGGCAGCGTGCGAGATTGAGGTTCAAATCTCACAACAGCTTTGTGCAGTTCCTGCCATATGTAGGATACTGTGCTGGGCATACAGCCTCATCTTCAGGGACATCACATTCAGTGACAGGGACAAGGCAGTCGGCCATCATATTTGTAGGCTCAAATACCCAATTACCCAACATATTTGTAGGCTCATTACAAATTCTCTTTATTAACCAGTCATTCCTTCCTGGGACTGTAGAAAGCCTTTATTTGTTGACCTGTTTCTTGTCACTGTCAATACTTGAATGTAATGACATTGTATCTCTTTTAAAAGATTTCATAATTCAAATTTTTTACTAATTCAGACCAAGTTTCCACAAATTAGTCTGAATTAAAGAAGTTTGGTTGTGCTAGGCTGACCCATATGAAATTGGTGCTATTCAACCATTTTTGACCTAGAAAAATGACAATTTTATATGGTTCGATCTAATACGTTTCTTTTCTGGTACCCCTTTCCAATGAACTAAAATCATTCTTTATTTCCATGTTTTCCTCCTATGGTATTTTAAAGACAAAAGTAGAAGAGTGGGATTGACTGCCACAGCCCCCAACCACCTGCCCCTCAGTTCACAAGTACAGAAACCAGGAGATTTAACAGAAAGAAGAAAATCATTCAAAACACAACTGCTGTTTGTTTGTTTGTTTGTTTTTTTTTTTTTTTTTTTTTTTTTTTTTTTTTTTTTTTTTTTTTTTTTGCTGTACAGAGCTTTTAAATTTAATGTGGTCCTACCTGTTTATTTTTGTTTTTGTTGCCTGAGCTTTTGGTGTTATTTCCATATAATCATTGCCAAGACCTATGTCACAAAGCTTTCCTGTATGTGTTCTAGGAGTTTTAGGGTTTCAGGTTTCATATTTAAGTCTTTAATCCATTTTGAGTTGATATTTATGTATGGTGTAAGATAAGGGTCCAATTTCATTCCTTTGTGTGTGAATATCCTGTTTTCCCAATACCATTTATTCAAGAGACTATCCTTTCCCCCTTGTGTGTCCTTGGCACTCTTGTGGAAAATCAGTTGACCATATACATGTGGATTTATTTCTGGGTTCTCTGTTCTGTTCCGTTGGTCTAGATGTCTGTTCTTATGCAAGTACAATACTGTTTTTATTACTGTGGCTTTGTAATATATTTTGAAATCAGGAAATATGATGCCTTCAGCTTTGTTCTCCTTTCTCAATATTAGTTTAGCTATTCATGGTCTTTTGGGGTTTTACACGAATTGTAGAATTTTGCCTCTATTTCTGTAAAAAAATTATTGGAATTTTTATAGGTATTTGCATTGAATATGTAGATTTATTTGTGCAGTAGAAACACTTTAACAATATTAAATCTTTCAATCCATGAACACAGGTCTTTCTTGGTTGTGTCTTCTTTAACTTCTTTGTCACTATTTTAGAGTTTTCAGTTGACAAGTCTTTCATCTCTTTAATTAAATTTATACCTAAGGCCAGGTGTGGTGGTTCATGCCTGTAATCCCAGCACTTTGGGAGGCCAAGGCGGGCAGATCACCTGAGGTCAGGAGTTTGAGACCATCCTGGCTAATATAGTGAAACCCCATCTCTACTAAAAATACAAAAAACTAGCTGAGAGTGGTAGTATGCACCTGTAAACCCAGCTACTCGTGGTGGGGCTGAGACAGGAGAATTGCTTGAACCTAGGAGGTGGAGGTTGCGTTGAGCCAAGATCACAGCACTGCACTCCAGCCTACGCGACAGAGTGAGACTCTGTCTCAAAAAAAAAAAAAAAAAAAAAAAAAAAAAAAAAAAAAAATTATACTTAAGTAGTTTATTCCTTTTGGAGCTATTGAAGGTAGAATTGTTTTCCTAATTTCCTTTTCAGATAGTTCATTGTTAATGTATAGAAATGCAAGAATCAACAGAATAAAAAGGCAACTCCACGAAATGGGAGAAAATATTTGCAAACCATATCTCTGATATAGGGTTAATCTCCAAAATATATTGAACTCCTACAACTCAATCACACACAAAAAAATAACTAACAATACAATTTTTAAAAGGCTAGGGACTTGGATAAACATTTCTCCAAAAAAACATGCAAATGGTCAACAGATACATGAAAAATACTCAACATTACCAATAACCGGGGAAATGCAAATCAAAACTACAATGAGACATCTATCTCCTCACATTGTCAGAATGGCTATTGTCTGAAAATAAAAATAAAAAATACACAGTGCTAGTGAAAATGTAAGAGAACTTGAAACCCTTGCACACTATTGGTGGGAATGCAAAATGCTGCAACCACCATGAAGAACAGTTTGGAGGTTCCTCACAAAATCAAAAATAAACTACCATATGGCTTAGCAATCCCACTTCTGTTTATCTATCCAAAAGAATTAAAATCAAAATCTTGGCCGGGTGCGGTGGCTCACGTCTGTAATCCCAGCACTTTGGGAGGCCAAGGCGCGTGGATCACAAAGTCAGGAGTTCAAGACCAGCCTGACCAACATGGTGAAACCCCTTTTCTGCTAAAAATACAAAAGTTAGCCAGGCACCGTGGCACATGCCTGTAGTCCCAGCTACTTGGGAGGCTGAGGCAGGAGAATTGCTTGAACCTGGGAGGTGGAGGTTGCAATGAGGCAAGATTGCATCATTGCACTCCAGCCTGGGCAATAGAGCGAGACTCCATCTCAAAAAAGAAAAAAAAAATCTCAAAGAGATACTAGCACTCTTACGCTCATTATAGCATTATTCTCAATAATCACGATGTGGAAACAGCCTAAATGTCCATCTATGGATAAATGGATAAAGAAACTGTGATACATATAAGAATGAAATACTATTTAGCCTTTAAAAAGAAGGAAACTCTGCAATATGTGACTGCAGCATGCAATATGAGTGAACCTTAAGGACATTATGCTACATGAAATAAGCCAGTCGCAGAAAGTACACAAATCATGTGTCCCTCCACTTACATGAAGTATCTAAAATAGTCAAATTCACAGAATCAAAGAGTGCAGTGATGGTTGCCAGGAGCTGGGGTTGGTGGCAGCCGGGGGGAAGGAAGAAATGGGGAGTTACTAATAAGAGGCATAACATTTCAATTGAGCAAAATGAATAAGCTCTAGAGATCTGCTGTATGACAATGCACCTACAGTCAACAACACCATATTGTACATTTAAAAATGTGTGAAGAAGGTAGATCTCATGTTAAGTGTTCTCACCACAATGAAACAAAAATTTAGAAAGCACACACAACTGCTACAAACTGGGCATAAAAGAGTACTATATCCAGAATAAATAGAACTTAAAGCTGCTTCGCCATCGTCCACACTCCCACCCTCTGCTTTAGACCTGTTTGCCCTGAGAAGTCGGTTGGGCAATCTAAAACTCGCTTCAAGGGACAAAATACATCCTTCCTGTCCATAAGTATAATCCACTTGAGCCCAAGAGATTCTGACCGTGTGAAGTAAAATTCCAACCTAAGACTTCCTAAAGGACTGGGGATGAGAGGAGAGGAAATTAAAGTTTAATAGAATGGAACCTCGGAAAACAGACAAATGCAAATTAGTAGAGAGAAGCAGAAATTCTTCTCATTTTTAAAAGCCTCTTCATTAACTTATTTTATAGCATTCTGAGAATTTGTTTAAGGAATGCAGGGATGTGTAGATTCGAGAGTGCAAGAATGACTCTTCTCTGCCTCTGGAAAGGAAACGGATTTGCACTGTAGCAAGAAGTATTACTGATGAGTATGAAAAACTTCCTGGATTGTGAAGGAGGGGAATAGCATCACACCGTGAACTTTCTTTGTCTGGAGGTATTACAGTAGAGGAGCCCACTTGGAGAGATTGGGATTAATTTTGTCTTTATTTGACATTGTCTTCCTCTGCCAGAGTCCCCTGTGGCTGGATTGTAGATTAGTCCCCATGGCCACATTGGGCCTCTTTGAAGTAGCTATGGCCACTGGGAAGAATGAAGATGAGCATCAGACAGTAGATTCCTCTGCAGAGCTGGGGAGCTCCATCCAGCCAAGAAGACTCTTCTCCCATAAAGACCCTTTTACGGGAGTCATGCGATGTTGCTGCTTGCAACCTCTTCAGACACATATGCTTCCTGAAACAGAGAGGGAGGAAGAGCTACCTAAAAAGGTCTCCTCTGCAGTGTGAGGTGGGGGAATGTAGGAGGAGTGATGTATGCTTAGTTTACTTTTAAGCAAGTGACATACAGACATGGAGAAAGAAAATGCAAGATAGGTTTGAAGCTGCAACCTTTCTCGGGGGAGCTGCTAGGAAAGGGGCTCTCCACGGGGCAGCTCCATTTCCCTATGCCCTGTGTTACATGGGGGGAGCACTCCCCACTCCTGTAAAGCCAGACAAACTTGCCACTTGAATCCCCATCTCCCAGTGACTTGGGCACACAGTGGCAGTATATGGCAATAGAATTAATGTGACTCTAAAGTAATTTGAAAATGGCAAGAGTAGCAAATTATCACATGAAAATGCAAATTGTTCCTTATCTGGACTGTTCCATAGATGCTATGATTCATCACTGAGTGTTCAGCTGTATTTCCAAGTAAGATCTCAGTGAGAGGGTAGAAAGGCAGGGCTGAGGCACGTTCTGCCTGGAGAGATTTATAGCTCCTTTTATCCAGATGTAAAGTACACGAAGTTGGGAGGGAATATTAAACCTATAAAATCTCAATCTATCATGGAGTCCTTATTTGAGGAGGGCCAAAGGACACACAAGCACACACTTAAATCCTCCAAAATTTCCTCTCCCCAGACATGCATATACCTCGTAGAAAATTCACTCTTCACTTTACATTCTTACCTGAGTCAAGGCAAATTCTTCTATCCATCCATCCACCCACCTACACATCCATCCATCTACCCATTCATCTATCCAGAGTTTCTTTCATATATTTACTCATTTTTAGTGGGTATATTGGCGAATCCATTAAGCCCTTACTGCTGGCCACAGTCACAGTTTCTGATTACGAAAAGAGATCCAAACGAGCCTTTTTTTTTTTTTTAACTTTCTCTTTTGCTAACATTTGTAGCGGATGCTTGTTAAAGAGGAGATGCTAAACTTGAGAACTGCATCAGAGCCCAGTGTGTGAATGAAAAGCAATTGTCTAAAAGCTGGAACCCAAAGGAAGACATCCCTTAGCCGGGTCAGGAGGTAATACTCACATAGTGCTTTCTGAGTGCCAGTGCAGTTCTAAGTGTTTTATGAATACTAATTTATTTACTGGGATCAGAAAATGAGTGTCACCCTAAGTGAAAGTCACTGGCAGGTCACACTTCCACTTCTGGTAACTATTAATATCATGGAGAAAAATCCCTTAAGCTCAGGATATGTCCTGAGGGAGCCAAATCTAGGGTCTTTTGCAGAGTCTCTGCACATCCTAGTGTTGGTCAAAGTGGCTCCAGGAGACTGCCACAGAATGGATGGCTTCCCCAACCTCCCCACATATCCTTGCATCTCTTCCTTGCAATCTGGGAAGCCTGACCGTAAGCGACTATCCAAAAGGCTGTTCCACTAATGACTTCCTGAGCGACAGTGCTGCTGGAACAAAGAGTTCCTGCATGGGAAAGGTGGGCAGCAACCCTGCAAAGGGAGCCTGGGGCTACTGTCAACTGGAGCCTTTACAGCAAAGTTCCCCCACCCCACAGGCTGCAGATGGGTAAGAACCGGGCTGTACAGCAGGAGGTGAGTGGAGGGTAGGTGAGCAAGCATTACTTCCCAAGCTCCACCTCCTGTCAGATCAGCAGCAGCATTAGATTCTCATAGGAAGGTGAGCTCTTTTGTGAACTCGGCTTCTGAGATTCCAAGGAAGAGATACAAGGATATCTGGGAATATGGGGAGGTCAGGGAAGCCACCTATTCTGTGGCAGTCTCCTGGAGTCTACTTTGACCCACACTAGAGGTCAAAACACTATTCCAGGCCTCTCTCCTAGCTTCTGGCAGATTCTTGGCTTGTGGAAGCCGAGCTCCAATCTTCATATGGTATTCTCACCTGACTCTAGCATGACTTCATCTTAAGGAACTACATCTGCAAGGACTCTATTTCCAAATAAGGTGCCAGTCTCAAGTGCTGGGGGTTAGGACTTCAACTTATCAATGGGGACACAATGCAATCCCATAACACAAGCTACGGGATTTGGACTTTACAACAAACTGTCACAGGACTGCAGCCTCCAATTTGGCCTTTCAAAAGCATATAAAATGTGGCCTTTCAAAAGCCCCCCACCGCCGATGTCTAAAAACAATAACAAGAGGCTATGTCAGAGGCTTCCCAACCCTGCTTCCTCTGAACATTTCAGCAGGGAAGACACCATAGCTGGTATTTCCAAAGCTCAGATGCCACTGTCAGAGTTGCTTCAAGCATCCTTGTCATACTTCCCACCTCTTGGTCCCTTTGACATGTAGTTTCAGGAGAGGCACAAAATTACTCTTTTTCCTAAACACACTGGCTGTCTTCCCAGAAGAAGCTGCACAGAGGGGTTTTGAGTGTTTGGCCATCCTTCTCATGCAGACAGACACAACCCTCCCAGACTTCTGCATGTTCCACTTCAGCCCTCTACCCCCAAGGGCTGCCCTGTAGATATCAATAGTTTTCTACAACAGGAGAAGTGGAGAGCTGGGAGTGACCATATGTAGAAGGCCACCTAAGACTTAACAGCATCTAAACCAAGCAGAGAAGGCACCTGGTTCAGATGCTGCTAAAGATAAACTACATCTTAAATGAGATGTAATTTACATACAATAAATTTCATCAAATTTTAGCATATAACTCAGCACATTTTGACAAATATACATGGGTGTGTAACCACCACTACAGTCATGACACAGTATTTGTATTCCTTGTGCTTCTTTTCAGTCAATATTCTCCTCCTCCCTCCCTGGCAACCACTGATGTGCTTTCTGCTGCCATAGTTTTGGCTTCTTTAGAAGGTCACATAAATGAAATGATTAGCTATGGAGTCTTTTGTGCCTCGTCTTCCTTCATTTTGGATCACGTTTTTGAGACACTTCATGTTGCTTATGCCAGTAGCTCATTTCTTTTCACTGCCGAATGGTATTCCATTATGTTCATTTGCCACAGTTTGTTTATCCATTTACTTGTCATTAGACATGAGGGTTATTTCCAACTTGGGTCCAATAAGAATACAATTGCTCATACTGACGAACACTGTGAAACCCCGTCTTTACTAGAAATACAAAATAAACTAGCTAGGCATGGTGGTGGGCACCTGTTGTCCCAGCTACTCGGGAGGCTGAGGCAGGAGAATGGCATGAACCTGGGAGGCGGAGCTTGCAGTGAGCAGAGATATCGCGCCACTGCACTCCAGCCTGGGCAACAGAGCAAGACTCCATCTCAAAAAAAAAAAAAAAAAAAAGAATACAATTGCTATGAGCATTTGAGTATGTCTTTGGGCTGACCTATATTTTCATTCCTCTCAAGTAGTACCTAGGAGTGGGATTTCTGGGTGGAATAGCAAAACTGTATTTAACTTTTTAAAAACTGCCGCTGGGCTCGATGACTCACACCTGTTATCCCAGCACTTTGGGAGGCTGAGGCAAACGGATCACTTGAGGTCAGGAGTTTGAGACCAGCCTGGCCAACATGGCGAAACCACGTGTCTACTAAAAATAAAAAAAGTTAGCCAGGCATGTGCCTGTAATCCCAGCTACTTGGGAGGCTGAGGCAGGAGAATTGCTTGAACTGGGAGGCGGAGGTTGCAGTGAGCCGAGTTCATGCCACCGCACTCCAGCCTGGGTGACAGAGCAAGACTGGGTCTCAAAAAAAAAAAAAGAAAGAAAGAAAAAGAAAGAAAGAAACTGCCAAACTGCTTCCCAAAGTGGCTGTGCTGAGTGCTTTGCCGCACTTTGCTGAGTGCTGCTGCATTCTCACCAGCAAGGTATGACAGTTCACGTTGCTGCACATCTCCATCAAAACCTAAAATCATCAGTTCTTTAAATGTTAGTGATAGTGGTAGCTCATTGCAGCATTAATTTGCATTTCCCTAATGAGTAATAATGTTGATCATCTTTTCATGTGCTCATTTGCTATTTATATATCTTCTTTGGTGACATGACTGTTTAAATCTTTGCCCATTTTTTATCATGGTGTTTGTCTTATTAATCAGTTTTAAGGATTCTGATCCATGAACATAATACATATCTCCGTTTATTTAAGTCTTTCTTAATTTCTTTCGCAATGTTTTATATTTTTCAGTGTGAACGCCTTGCACATTATTTCTTGCACTTGAAAAGAATATGCAGTCTGCTCTTGTTGGGTAAAATGTTTTATAAATATTAATGAGCTCAAGTTTGCTAATCGTGTTTATGACCTCTAGATACTTGCAGATTTTTTTGTAGAATTGCTCTATAAATTTTTTGAGAGAGGACTATCGAAGTCTCCAACTATAACTGTGGGTTTTTCTATTTATTCTTTCAGTTCTATCAGTTTTGCTTTGTGTATTTTGAATCTTTATGTTTAGGTATATATGCATTAAGGAATTGTATGCCTCTTGGTGAATTGACCCCTTTTATCATTATATAATGCCCTTCTTTATCTCTGGTAATTTTTCTCATCCTGAAGTCTGATTTGTCTCATATTAATAAGGCCACATAAGCTTTCTTTGTCTTAGTGTTAGCATAGCATGTTTTTTCTATACTTTTACTTTTAACCTCTCTTTGTCTTTGTATTTGAAGTGGATTTCTTATAGGTAATATGTAGTGGGTTTTGTCTTTTTATATCCAATCTGACAATTCTTTTATTTGGAATGTTTAGACCATTTACATTTAATGTAATTATTTGTATGATTAAATTTAAATCTACCATATTATTATTTGTTTTGTTTTGTTTTATTTGTTTGTTTTTTTGAGATGGAATCTCGCTGTATCGCCCAGGCTGGAATGCAGTGGCACAATCACGGCTCACTGCAAGCTCCGCCTGCTGGGTTCACACCATTCTCTTGCCTCAGCCTCCCGAGTAGCTGGGACTACAGGTGCCCGCCACCATGCCCGGCTAATTTTTTGTATTTTTAGTAGAGACAGGGTTTCACTGTGTTAGCCAGGATGGTCTCGATCTCCTGACCTTGTGATCCACCTGCCTTGGCCTCCCAAAGTGCTGGGATTACAGGCGCGAGCCACTGCACCCGGCCTTATTATTTGTTTTCTATTTATCTCGTATGTTCTTTTTTTTCTTGTTTTTCCATTTTTTTCTTACTGTATTTTTAGGACACCATTTTATCTCCAATATTAGCTATACTCTCTTTGTTTCATTTCTTTAGTGATTATTCTGGGGTCTATTAATTTATCCCAGTCTGCATTCTCACATATAGTGTAAGAATCTTACAGTAGTGTATTTCTATTTCTTCCTACTATCTCTTTGTGCTGTTATCATACATTTATTTCACCCAATAAACCACAAGTTACATTGCTATTATTTTTATGTAAAACAATTAATTACTAAGTCATGCATTTAAAAATGAGAAAGAATTTGTTTTATATCCACCCATATATTTAGTACTTGGAGAACTCTTCATTCCTTTGCATAGATCTAAATTTTCATCTGTTCTCATATTTCTTCTACCTAAAGAACTTACTCTTTTTTTTTCCAGTTCTGGTGTGCTGTGATATATTCTCTCACCTTTTGTTTGTCTGAAAATGTTTTCATTTCACCTTCATTTTAAAAGATATTTTTAACACCAATAAGAATGAGACTCTGTTTCAAAAGAAAAAGAAAAGGAACTAATGAGCAATATTAAGTCTTTTACTCTTATCTGATGTATCTGGGGAAAACAAACACATAAATAAATAAAATATATTTTTGCTAGGGATAGAATTCTAGGTGGGGAACTGTTTGTTTTTTGTTGTTGTTGTTGTTGTTTTTCCATCATACCTTGAAATGTTGCTCCATTATCTTCTGGTTTGCTTAGTTTATGACAAGAAGTCTGCTATAATTTTATCTTTGCCCCTTTGTACAGAGCATGTTTTTGGCTACTTTTACAATTTCCTGATTATCTCTGGTTTTTAGCAATTTGATTATAATGTACCTTGATGTAATTTTCTTTATGCTATTTCAACTTTGGTTTTATTGATATTGTTGGATCTATAGGTTCAAATTTTTCATCAAATTTAGAAAATTTTTGGCAGTTATTTCTGGAAATATTTTTCTCTCCTACCCTTTTCTTCTCTCCTTCTGTAATTACAATTACATGCAATAGGCCACTTAATATTATACCACAGGTCATGCACAATTCTGTTTCTTTTTTTAAGTTTTTTCCTCCTGTGCCTAATTTTGAATTATTTCTATGCCATATATATATATATATATATATATATATTTATTTGAGATGGAGTCTTGCTCTGTCACCCAGGCTGGAGTTCAGTGGCGCAATCTTGGCTTACTGCAACCTCTGCCTCCCAGATTCCAGTGATTCTCCTGCTTCACCCTCCTGGGTAGCTGGGATTACAGGCGCACCCCACCACGCCTGGATAACTTTTGTATTTTTGGTAGAGGCAGGGTTTCACCACGTTGGTCAAGCTGGTCTCCAATTCCTTACCTCAGGTGATCCGCCCACCTCGGCCTCCCAAAGTTTTGGGATTACAGGCATGAGCCACCATGCCCAGCCTATGCTATTACTTTAAGTTCACTGATATTTACTTCTGTAGCATCTTATCCACTGTCAATTCCACCCAGTGTATTTTTCATTTCAGTTGTTGTGTTTTTCATCTCTAAAAGTTTCACTTGGCCTTTTTTTATATCTTCTATTTCTCTCCTTCTCCTACTCATATGTTCTTTCTTGGATATACAGACCGTTTTTATAATTCTTTTAATATCTTCGTCTGCTAATTCCATATCTTTGTAATGTCAGAGTCTTTTTCTACAAACTGATTTTTCCCTCAGTTGTTCATCTTATTTTCTTGCTTCTTCCAATGGCTTGTAATTATATGTGTGTTGCATGTTGCTCTCATACACAGTTTAGTTACCCAAAATCAGTAGAATATTTTTGAGGCTTGCTTTTAAACTTTGTTGGGGCAGGTCCAGAACAACCATCGGTCTAGGGTTGTTTTGGTTCTACTACAGAAGAATGCTCTTCTGAGGATTCCACTCCATGGCTTATTTATTAGGAGATCTTTCCACTCTAGCTGGTGGGAATATGAATTATTCCCACCCTTCTGTGAGCTCTAGCAACTGTTTAGTCTACTGCTTTCTACCGGGTTTTCCCCCACCGTGGTGAGTTTCCTTTCGTGCATGTGCTAATCAGTACTTAGCCCAAGCTTCAAGAAGACATTGCTACAGATCGTTAGAGATTGCTCTCTGGGCAAGTCCATTCCATCCTCTGTGCTACTCTGCCCTGCAAATTCAAGTTACCTTTTTCTCCCCAAATTCTGATACCTGTCTTCTCAAGTGAACAAGATTACCAAGCCACATTTTTCTCCCCGCACCGTCACCTCACACCGTGGCTTAGAAACTGCCTCCAGGATTAGGCTGGTACAATCCTAGTACTCGCCTCCTTCGTTTTCTTTTTCTTAGAGCTCACACTCCTGCACTACCTGCTGTCTGATGTCTGTAAACTATTGTTTCATGCATTTTGTTTTGATTGTTTAGTTGTTTAAAGCGAGAACATAAATCCCATCCCAGTTACTCTATTGTGGCTGTTTGGTAGAAGTCAGTATCTATATGGAATTTTAAAGGATAGATTTCCCCATTTCCCTCACTGATCTATCCTGCTATCCCATTTAACCTCACTATTATTTCTTCTGAACCGCCGTATTTTGGATCTATTGGAAGGGGCTTGGCACAGATACAGTGTTCAGGATACTGCTAGGGCTTAGCCTCAAGCATGCACTCTCCAGGCAGCAGAAGAATGGAAATTCAGCTGGCCTTAATACAATGGTCCCTTAATTTCTTATCACAGAGAAATGTGTATTTGGCCAAATGATCTGAGCCTAATCAGTGGGGATGCCAAACAGAGCCCTGTACTAGAAGGAACCTAGTCATCAAGGTAGGAAGAGATGGAGCGGGGAAGGAGTGATGCCCGTGGCATCTGGGGAGGGGGAACTAGAACTGAATTCTAGTTCCATTCTGCTGCTTAGTGGCAGTGTTCATTTGGGCATGTTACTGAGTTCAGTTTTCTCATCTGGATGACTTTGAAGTCTCCTTCTAATTTTAACAGTTTATGCTCCTAGAACTTGATCGTAGTCTCTTTCCATCAGCTTTTCCACATAGGTAAGTTATGCACGCATTCTTCTCTGTTCCCTGATCCTGAACACTGCCACCCATCAGTTCTCATTACGGCTGCAGAGGGTCTTCTGGGTTGAGGGGGCCCCCGTATGACCTCAATGCTGGGCCATTATCTTCCTGGGCTCAACTCTTCCTTTATTTCTTCAAAAGGACATATATGTGTCATCTCATTTGCCAGATTCTTCTTTCCCATTTGCCATCACATAGAAATGCATGTTCCAAATCCCTGGTAACTCCAACCCTGACAACTGCAGTCTTCCCTTCCCTCCCCAAATGCAACAGGCATCACTCCTTCCCCACTCCATCTGTTCCTACCTTGACAACTACCTGCTGGATGCTGTGATAGTCACTGCACAACAGCTCTGGGCCTGGCATCAGGAGAAGAGGAATAGAGTAGGGTCCAACAAGGGCTGGTAAGATTCTTGTAAAATAACAATCCCTATATCAAATGTGTTCATGCTCCAGCAATTAAGCCCGGAGAACTCATTCCATTCCCAGTGGAAATTTAGTGAAAAAACCCTTAGGATACAGACATTCATCTCTGACTCTGACCACTCCATCCCTGGGTGACCTTCCTTCTGTGGATCTTGTTTCTCTCCTATCTAAAATAGGGTGCACCATTGCTGGGCCCTCCATGACTCAGCGTTGTTGATAGGGCCAATAAGATCATAATGGCGAGGACAGAGTTTGCTGGATGCAAGGAGGCAGCATCAGTGCTGAAATAATTAGCTTTTCTGTACTGATGAGCTGCAAATGCACACACAGGAACTTTCTTTTCAGGCTTTCAGGCTGTTAAAAGATACTGTGATTTCCCAGTTCACCCCTAGAGTTTCTTTGTGTTGTCCTGAAGAAAAAGAGAGGGAAAGGGGGGGGCAGGTTTACTCCACAGTTGCTATTTTAGTATCCAGAAGAGTCAGCCTTGTTGATTGCAGAGAGATAGTTATCTCTTTCAGGGCTCAGTGAAGGTCACCTTCAAATCTTTTTTATAAGCCAGAGGCTCCTTTTTCCCTTGTGCTCAGTCAATGCAAACCCTGGGACAGTGGAGTCAAAAGGGGGTGGAAGGGGCACTGTGCAGCAGAAGCCCCGAGAGCTAAGAGAAGAACTCGGTTCTCTTGGTAGGAGAGAAGGAGGAAAAGGAACAGGTGAGAGGGATGTTTAATGCCACTCCCCGCAGTACAATTTAATAGATGTCTGGTAGGAATCTAACTGAGAAGTCATTTTTAATAATGCAGATAAGGACATAATTAATGCCCTTATCTGCACCGGATCTCCCCCAGGAAGACAACAGGATAACCGGGAGGGAAGGGTTATAGATTCAGAGTCGTAGCTCTTCTATGGGTGCCTGTGATTAGGATGCAGCCACTGTCTAGGGGGCCAGGGCTAAGGAAGGGAAGGGAGCCATCAGAAGGATTCTCAGAGATGTGACACCGGTTGCAGGAGTTACATCTATTAAAGGAGTTAATAGATGTAATTCACTTAGCATAGAGTCTAGCGCATTCTCAACACTGCAGGAGTAGAAGCAAAGGGGGTTTTCAAATACTCATTCAGCCCCTCATAGCTGTAGCAGGAGGGGCAGAGAGTGTATCACACAAGAGACACACAGAGATACCTCCATAGAGGAAAAGCTTCCTGTGACAAAAGTCATCATCAGCCACCCTAGAATCCAGACCCTCATTCCAACACCTGTGTGAAACAAGAGACCAGAGTGATGCTATCTCCAAGAGCAATCTAAGCCAGGCTGCTCCTTGTAATCTGGTCTCATTCCTGTCCTTTGCCCCCTCTCCACATGTCTCCCTGTTCTTCCTTTCCCAGGTTTCCTGGATGTCACCCACATCCACCCCTGCACCAAGACAAATCATACAGGGCCAGGCTCTCCCGAGAAGGCCTTTGCAGACTGCTGCTGGCCTCCCAGCAAGTGCTGCATCTCTGCGAGCCACTGAGCATGCCTGGACCCCCTGAAGAGACAGCTTTGAAATGGGATCATTTTCTTCCTGGAAGCAAATGGGTGTTTCCTCAAGACCCTATTTCTACATGAAAGTATGAGAAATTCCATCTTTGAAGCTCCCAGTGAGGCCAGACATCGTGTTGGGGTGGGGACAGGATGTTGATAAGAGTCAAATCTAGAACACTGCGCTCTTACGCCCTCATTTCACCTGGTGTCTCTGGGCCTGGCCTCTGGGAGCTATTTGTGCTGTGTGGGATGAGTGCATGCGCCAGAAAGTATTCGTGTATGAGTTCAAATTTATGTGCTCACCTTGCCCCTTGGGGTATTACTGGCCTTCAAGTTTGATGCCTTTGGAAGCTGAGTCCTCTCCCATCCTTTCAATCAAATTCAACCTTGCTGCAGTAACCTGTCTTTAACAACTCCCACTGCAAGTCAATAAAATGTCAATTTAGTTCTCCTTTTGTTAAATCTTAAATCTGTGTAACGCCTCTCCTTTCCTTTGCTTGTTAAGTGCAGCTCATGTTTACCTCCCCCAGCATCTCCCAGCCTCCTCAGTAGGGGCACCTGCCCTTGAGCACAGGAGCAGACATGCTCACTCAGATGGGAGTCAGCAGAGGGGCCTTGGAGACAGGGGGACCTGAAAAATGGAACCACCAGCTATCTCTAGTTTTCTTCTATTCTTGGAAACCCTGAGCAAACCAGCCTTCTTTAGGACCACTAAGGTCCTTGATTTTCCCAGGCTTGCTTTTCAAGTGGGCAGTAGTGAAGTGAACAGTACTGCATAGGCATTAGGAATGAGACTTTGACTCAAAACCCAGCACCACCGCTTACTAGCTCTATGGCCTGGGACAATTATTTAACTTTTCTGGATCTCAGTTTCCTTATCTGTCTAACGGGATAACAATATCCTCATTGCCTACATAGGCTGATTAAAGGAGTTAATAAATGTAATGCACTTAGCACAGAGTCTAGCACATTCTCAACACTGTATACCTGTTTGCCATGATTTATTATTTTCTGGTTTCTTATCCTCTATCTTCTCTCCAGTAATTCAGTTTCCTCCATTGGAACTACATCTTCTCCATTAGGTACAGCCTGAGGGATAAATAACTAGAACCTCTCCCTTTTCCAGACAACGAAAGGGTGCCTAATGCAAGCAATGCATAGGATGCCCTTTCTGGAATTTGAATCTTGAGCATAGGCATAGACTGAAAACAATTGGCTGCAGCTGCATCTTGACCAGGCTCATCCTAATTGGCCACCACTATGTGGTAGCTGCTTCTGGGCCCCGGATGCAGCCTTTGTTCTTGCCTGTCCCCAATCCCATTTCTCCCTTCCATGCTCCCTTTAGGAGAATTAACCAGTTTGTTTCCTTTGTTTGCAATCAAAGAATCTTCATGCATATGGAAGGAGTTCAGGGTTCACCTGTCTTCATGAACCAGGGCTTCTATCCTACCGTCTCCTGCCTCCTCCCCTGTGCCCTCTCACTCCACCTGCTTTCTGACCCCTTCTCTTATGTTTTGCAAGGCAAAGAGAAGCTAAAGGAGAAGAAGAGAGAGTCCCAAGAAGTCTAGGCAAAGAGGAAGAAACATCAAGAACATCAAGCAGTGATTCTTTCCTTGGGTTTGGTGTGCCAGCCCTCCACCCGGCTCCACACTTCCCTGGCTCCATTTCCCCTTCAGCAGCCTCCCTCCTCTCAGTGAAGAACTCCTTTGTGTTAATGGCCACAAATGCAGCAGAAAGAGAAGCAGGAAGAGGACAAGGTAGCTCTGGCATCAGCCACAAACTGCAGGCCTCAGCATCCAGCAACATCATGCTGAAAGCAAGCTGCTCCCTGCTTCTGCCCTTCATGCCGCCTGAGCTGAGCATCTCACTAAACCTACATTCCAATCAGCCCAGTCCACCTAGAGGATTCCTCTGGGAGGCAGGCTCACTTGCCAAAAGTAACTTGGCCAAGGTTTGATTGATTGGAAGCCAAATCAACATTTGGCAAGATGAAATTGATGAATGTACTTTCTGCAAATTGAGTTTTGGTGAATTTTCCCAGAGCCCCTGTGCCCAGAACCACATTCAGAGAATCACCACTTAAAAAAAAATTCAGGGTGTCCCAAGAGTCTGTTCCAAGGGGAAGGCTAGAGAGGTAGATAGGGAGGTCATCTGACATTTGGAAATCACCTACTCTGTTCCAGGGGCCTTATGGACACGATCTCATTTCATCCTCCACACCCAGCCCATGAGCTAGGAACAATTCACTTTATATGTGGGAAAACTAAGGCTTGAGAAGTAAGTGACTTGCCCTCAGTCTCTGCCTTCAAAGGTACAGACCTTTCTTTATGTCCTTCAATCTCCTTCTCAGCCATCTCTTTCCCCACCTCAGGTCAGGCCAGGGAAGAGTGGTCCAGCCAGAAAGAAACCACTCTAGAAACCCACAGAGTCATGCAGAGGCCAGCATTTAGGCTGTAATCCTGCAACTCACCCATATTCAATCCAGGCCCCCATCTCTTCCATTTGGCAACCAAACAGTGAAGAAGAAAACTGATGTTCTGGGAGGGTCTGCTGTGTGACATTGTCACACATACTTGTTTACATAGTCTCCTCTCTTTGAGGCCAGGGCTCCCAGCAGTGCATAGCTCACCTAGGGTCACATAACTCCCAAGTGGTGGTGACAAGTTGCCCCAGCAGTAATATCACTTGCTTTCCTGCCAGTAGCATTTGTGCCCATATGTCAAGACTTGTTTAAGTCTGCACCTCAATGTTACAGGTAAGTAAATGAAGGCTCAAAGAGGGGCAGCCCGTGGTTGGCTTGGTGTCCCAACAAAGCAAGCCTTTGAGTTCCCTGATGGAGCATGGGACATTTGAACCTTTGGTCTTCCTGGCCTAAGATGTGGTCTTCATCGCCGAAATTCTAAGAACTGTGGGTTGCTTGTTGCCAAATTACCCTCTAGGACCATGGCTCCTCCAAGCCCACTACAGAATCCAGCTGAAGCTTTAAATTATGTCAGCCTGTGGAAGTATCTAAGGTAAGTGATTGATGGGCTGCTCTCAGAGAAAGCAGAATGGACCAAGCTCAAAGATCTGATAGGCAGCTGTACCACACTTTCCTGAAATGCAAACCCCACCCCCACGCCACCAGCCTCCAGATTTCAGCAGCATTACTACCCATCAAGGACTGCTTAATTTGCCTTCAACATCCGAAGGCTGTCAGCAGGGAGGGCACTGCCAATTAGTCCATCAGTGAGTGAGATCAGATGTAAGGTTGTAATTGCCCCGGGACCCATATAAAAGTATCAACATTCTGTAGGAGGGTGAGAGACCCAAGAGTTTGGAGCAAAGAGAGATTCTGACTCTAAGAGAAATGGCAGTCGCAAGCTGAGAAGAGCAAATACATAATTATTTTAGCTCCTGGATGTCCTAGTATTAAGGAAACTGGGTCCTATAAATTCCTTCTCTTCAATACCTCCCAAATTCCTTATCTCCTTCCCTTTCCCATGGCCACCCCTTAGCTCTTGTCTACTCTGGCGGTAATGCAGAGCAGGTGAGCCCCTAATGGGGCTTAGCAAGGGAAGTTTCTTAGTTTTGACCAGGAAAGAATTAAAGGGCAAGCCGCAGTAGAAGAAAACAGCTTTACTGAAGCAGTGTTATAATTGTGGTGGTTTTATAGTTCCATGACTGCTCCTGCACAGCAGGGTGACCCCATAGGCAAAGAGTAGCATCTCAGGGCAGTTTTGCAGTCATATTTATACCTATTTAATTACATGTAGATTAAGGGGCAGTTTATGCAGAAATTTCTAGGGAAGGGGTAGTAACATTTGGGTCATTGGGTCATTGCCATGGAAAGGGGCAATAACTCCAAGTGTTGCCATGGCAATGGTAAACCTACATGGCACACTGGGGTGTGTCTTATGGAAAGCTGCTTCTGCCTCAGCCTTGTTTTAGCTAATCCTCAGTTTGGTCTGCTCTCTGAGGTCTGCTTCCAGAGTTGAGTCCCACTTCCTACCTCAGCAAGAGTATATCAATAGCCTCCTAAAGCCTCTTTCTGTCTTGACGATTGCTCCTTCCAGTTCATCTTTCACATGCCAACAGGGTGATTTGTCTAAAATGAAGTCCACCTAAAATGTCATTCACTTAGGGCACAGGTCTCTAAATTGGCATGCATATACTCAAGAATACACAAGACGCATTGGGGTGTAGGAGGAAAATAAGACGACATATATTTTCATTCATTTTTCTAAAAACTAATTATAAAGAATTTGAGTTTTCCTAATATGTAATACACGTAATATGTCTTGACATTGGCAACCCTGTTCAGTCCAGGAGGTGTCATGAGGGGAAAATGGGGGCTCCACAAGGGGATTAACAGCAGTGTCCTCATTCAATCTTTCAGGGTCAGATTTTTCCTCTCATGTACCTCAGTGGCACTGAGTCAGATTATTCAGAATTCATGATGCATAAAGGCTTCTCATGGGTCATTTATTCATTTATGTATGTATCTACTTTTCACTATCTGATAAGCACCTGTAAATCAACCATCCATCCTGAAGACTAGGACCCTGGCAAAAACTTTCATCTCGCTACATGCCCATTGTCCTGCCCAGCCTCCTGTTTCCACCACCCAAAGCAGCCACCATCCTGAACCACAAGTCTATTGTTCCTTTACTTCCTTTGAATATAGTGTTGACTCATCTATATGTATTCCTTAAAAGTATACATTTTTATTTTAGTTGTTTTTACCATTATAAAAAGGGCTTATGCTGCATGCAATATTCTGAGTCTTTTCTTCCCCCACTTAATAAAACTTTGCTAAGATTCATTCGCATTGCTACATTGCATAGTTTCATTCATTTTTACTGCTATGTAATATTCCTTTGTGTGACTTTACCACAATTTATTCATCCACTCTCCTCTTCATAAGAACTTGGGTGGTTTTTATTAATAGATAAAAATAAAAATTTATTTTAAAATTTAAATGGAAATGCAAAGATCCAAAAATAGCCAAGACAATCTTAAAATATATGTATATTCTCCAAAAAGACTCATATACATAATTTAAAAGGAACATCAAAATTCAATAAGGATAAGACAAATAATCCAATAGAAAATAAGAAAGACTCAAACTTCATGAAAAAAATCTAAGTGGCCAATAAATACACAAAAAATGCTCAACCTCATTAATCTTCAAATAAACATAAAATAATACCATAGTAAGATATGATCTCACACCTAACACAATGGTAAAAATGTAGAATGACTGATAATACTAAGTGTTGGTGAGGATGTGGAAAAACTGGAACTCTCAAGACTTGCTGGTGAGAGAATAAATTGGTAGGACCACTTTGGAAAACCGGCATTATCTACAAAGTTGAACATACGCATTGTAGTCCCTGCTTACCCAAGGGTTTGGCTTTCCACAGTTTCACTTTCCACCATTTTAGCTACCCATGGTCAGCCAAGGTCTGAAATAGGTGAGTATGGCACAATAAAATAATATATTTTGAGGAAGAAAGACTACATTCAGATAACTTTTATTGAAGTATAATGTTATAATTGTTCTTTTTTTCATTAGTTGTAGTTAATCTCTTACTATGACTAATTTATAAATTAAACTATATCACAGGTATGTAGGTATAGGAAAAAATATAGTATATATAGGGCTAGCTCTATCCATCGTTTCAGGCATCCACTGGGGGTCTTGGAACATACCCTCCACAGATAAGAAGGGACTACTACTGTATACTCTATGATCCAGCAATTTTACTACTAGATATATAGCCAAAGGAAATGTATACATACATAAACTAAAAGACATGTGTAGGAATTTTTATAGAAGCACTATTTATCATAGTTCAGTGCCAATTATAAATTTAGCTCCAAGGACATACATACTATATGTATATATACACATACACATTCTTCAGCATACCTACATCAGGATATAAAAGAGACTGGAATTCACCTCTCCTCAGCAAGATGTATGGCAAAAGTATTTCTAAGTACAGTGGGCTACAGAGAGGCATTCCTATCCCCCATAGGAAAAAACTGATTGTGTTTCTAGAACTTCTACCTGGGGATCCAGTGCTAAATATTCACTCATCACCAGAATTTTCTTTAAATGAAAAAATTTGTATTTTGGATTTTAGATATTCAGCATGGGATTAATCATGATCCTAGTTATGACTCAATGCCAATGTTGTTTCACATATACCCCACTTTTTTACTCACTCATTCATTCATTTATTCATGCATTCATTCATTTTTTTTCACTATCTGTTTTTGTCCATTTGTGTTGCTATAAAGGAATGTTTGAAACTGGATAATTTACAAAGAAAAGAGGTTTCTCTGTCTTGCAGTTCTGCAGGCTGTACAAGAAGCATGGAGCCAGCATCTGCTTCTGATGAGGGCCTCAGGCTACTTCCACTCATAGTGGAAGGGGAAGGGGAAGGGAAGCTGGCTTGTGTAGGGATTACATGGCAAGAGAGGAATCGAAAGAGAGAGAGAGAAAAGGCAGGTGCCAGGTTCTTTTTAACAACCAACTCTCATGTAAACTAATAGAGCAAGAGCTCACTCACCCCATCCCCAGGAGGAGATTAATCTACTCATGAGGGATCCACCCCCAAAACACAAACACCTCCCATTAGGCCCCACCTCCAACACTGGGATCAAATTTCAATATGAGGTTTGTTGTAACGAACATCCAGTCTATAGCACCAACCAACTCAAAATCTAGAATAATACAAACAGTATGTCTGCATGTTCCTCTGCTATTCTGGCCCTCTGCCTTGGCTCTCACCACCTCTGCCAGGGGTAATAATT
This sequence comes from Rhinopithecus roxellana, assembly GCF_007565055.1. Classification (NCBI taxonomy): domain Eukaryota; kingdom Metazoa; phylum Chordata; class Mammalia; order Primates; family Cercopithecidae; genus Rhinopithecus; species Rhinopithecus roxellana. The sequence continues at coordinate 61,388,789 of NC_044554.1, forward strand.
ACACTAAACCTTTTGCTTTTCTTTCCTTTGCTTTATTTTTCAGTTGTATCACCAAGATATGTATGCCTATGTCACCTATTTTTTAGTTGCAATTTTGAAGTCTGATGTGTGTAGACTTCTAGAACTTGTGTTTTCCCACTCCCTATGTTCTAAGATTCACCCATATGGCTACATGTAGTTTACTCCTTTCCATTTCCCATGCTGTAAAATATTCCATTTGGTGAAGATGTCATTATTTATTTATTCTTCTCTCCATGGACTTTTGGGTTGTGCTATGGACAGTCTTGTTCAAGTCCTAACCCCTCTCCCTTCTCACTCTGGTTGTTACGGCTACATTAGGTTTGGGGCATGGATTTTTGGAAAGGTGGTAAAAATACTCATCATCATCATCATCATGTGATGGTGATAGCTGATATTTGTCTGAAGTGTTACCTGTTACAAGGAACTTTTATCAACATTATCTAATTGGATAGACTCCAAGAACAGGCAGGCCTGTCACAGGGTTAGGAAACAACCAAATCCATGTCCTTTAGATCTTGTTTCCTGTGTTACTCTGACCCACTCTGGAGCCTTGGGCTTGATTGGCATTTCTCTCACCGTAAAGCCTAGTTTCATCGCAATACATAATTAAAACTGGGTGGGACGTCTAAGAAAACTGAGACATTGAAAAAGGCTATCAGAGGGCAGCCAGGCCTAGTATCACCCAAAGTTTTTTTTCCTAGTCTCCAGCCAAAAGCCAGAGCCTCCCTGACCGTGGGAGGCCAGGGGCTGCCCAGGAGATAGAATTTTCCCCACTACCATCCACCACTGGTCCTCCTAGGATGAGAGTTAGTCATCTTTGACTCTTCCAGGCAGTCTGCCTCTCCCAGTTCCCATGTTACCCCTGGTGAAGCCAGGCTCACTTGGTGGCACAATGCCAGCATTCTCCACTCCCCATCCCTATCACTGAATAATGAATACCAGCTAAGTGTTGAGCAAGTGCCAGTGAACTTCTAGCAAATATTCCCCCTGGAGCTTGGATCAATAACACTTAGCTGCTCCTTTTCAGCCAGGAAAGGGGGCAGCAGGAAACCCATCCTGAACCTTTCCCTCAGGGACAGGCTGTCTGACATCCCTAAGCCCACCCTCAGGGGCTCTTGATTTTCCAGTGCAGAAGTGAAGACTTGTGTCCACAGGAGACTAATTACCCTCCTTCCTCAGCCCCTGTTCCCCAAACATTCCCCTGAAATGTGATTGTTAAGCTCCATCTCCAAGAAAGGGCTCTTTCCCTGGGAGCTCTACTTGGGTAGCCTATGAGAGCTAAGGGGACACTGTGTTCTGGATTCAGGGGTGGTCACCAGCAATCTCATAACCTTGAGCTGCATAGTTTGGGATTAGAGAGGAAGAGAAGAAAAGAGAAGGTGTTTTACACATGTACATCAATTCGATGGCCTTGGCCATGCTCCGTGTCTAGTCTAGGCACTGTCAGCTCCAGCCTGGTTCTGAGAATCACATCTTCTTTGTTCTTAGAAATCTTGCAGAGTTGAGAGAATAATGACAACCAGTACTCACAAAGTGCCTCTTTTGTTCCAGGCTCTGTTCCAAGCCCTTGGCTCTAACTCATTGCATCCCATAGTAACTCATGAGGTACAGGCTATCATCTCCACTTTAGAGACAAGGACGTTGAAACGTGAAGAGGTGAAGTGACTTGTCCAGAGTTACAAGGCTAGGAAGCATGAAGCCAGGGCCTTGTCCCAGGCCACCTAGATCTAGAATACATTGTCTGGACCACTCCACCAAGCCATTTCCATGACACCTCACCCCTGGGCTAGAACAGGAGCTCTGGAGGCAGATGTTCCTGGCTCTGAATCCAGCTGTTACTTACAAATGACGTGATAGGTACATTTCTCAACCTTTCTACTTTTCTGAGTCGAGTCTCCCTTTCCTAATGTAAAAAACTGAGATAATACTCAGCTCAAAGTGTTGTTGTGAAAATAAAAATTCAATAAACTACAGAGCTAATGTTCAATTGGTATTTATTTCTTCATTGAGGGATGGAGGCGCCTTACTCTTCTTTGCAGAGGCAGCCTCCTGGCCTGGTCTGGAAAGCCTTGGCCCACATTTGAGGTTCTGGCATCACCTCCCTGGCCTGGTATCAGGTTGCTTTTCCCAGGTTCCTCTTCTTGACACTTTCCCAATATCCCAGCCCCCTTCAAGAGTGGAGAGTTAAATCACTTCCTTCCCCTGGCCCTGCAGGCCTCTATTACTCCCGCCAATCTCCCAGGCCACAGCTGACGCCTGCCAAGGTAGACTTTTAAGGCCATTCCCCAAATACTGGCAGGGGCTATGTCCTCCTCAAGGAAGGCTTGACCACACCATCTGGAAACACTGCTTTGCTGATGGCACAGCTTAGATCTGTGGCCATATAAACTTTTCAAAATGGCATTCTCCCCTCCACATGAGTTAAATGTCTCACTTGGTCACAGTAGACCTGGCACACTGGTTATAACAAACCACCCCAAGCCTAATGACATCATACAACAGTAATCATGTATCATCTCATGGTTTAGGTGAGTCAGGAATTCAGATGGGCAGGGGAGGATGTCTTGCCTCTGCTCTGTGATGTCTGGGGCCTCAACTGGAGCACATGAGGGCTGGGGGGCTGGCGTCATCTGAAGGTTTGACCAGGGCTGGAAGATATGCTCTCAAGGTGGTTCATTCATATGGCTGAAGAGTTAGTGCTGGCAATTTTGTTCCTCTCCACGTGGGCCTCTGCACAGGGCTACTGGAGTGGTGTATGAGTTTGCTAGAGCTGCCATAACAAAGCACCACAGACCAGGTGGCTTAAACAATGGAAATTTATTTTCTTACAGTACTGGAAGCTAGAAGTCTAAGCTCAAGGTATCAGCAGGGTTGTTTCTTCTGAGGCCTCCCTCCTTGGCTTGTGGAGGACCACCTATTCCCTGTGTCTTCTCACAGTCTTCCCTCTGTGCATGTCTGTATCCTAATCTTCTCTTCTTATACGAATACCAGTCATATTGGACTAGGGCAAATGCTTAAAGACCTCATTTTAACTTAATCACCTCTCTAAAGTTCCTATATTCAAATATAGTCACATTCTGAAACACTCGGGATTAGGATTTCAACATATGAATTTGGGGAGATACAGTTTACCCCATAACAAGTATCCTCATGAAATGGTGGCTGGCTTCCCCCAGAATGAATGTTCCAGGAATATTGGGTGGCTGCTGTCATGTCTTCTATGAGTAGGTTCAGAAGCCACACAACACCAATTCTGTGCTATCCTACTGGCTTCACAGATCAACCCTATTTAGTGTGGCAGGATGCCACAAGATGACATGTGTTCTGGGAAGTGAGGATCCGGGAGGGCAGCCTGGAAATAAGCTACCACCACACCCAGGCAAACAAATGCCTCCCACATTCACCACACACCAGAAGAGAAGCCCACCCTGAAAGAGAAAGTCCAGAAGGCACAAAGCCTCTTCTTGTGCTCAGCAGCAAGGCAGGAGGCTCCAGAGGCATATGGAGAAAGAAGGTGGCCACATTCTTCTCAAACTACCATCTCTAGGGAGGAGAAGTTTTACTCCCTCCATGGAAACCTGGGGCTAGCATCCCAGATGTAAAGAGAGGTTCCAGTCTGGTCCTGGGTTTGCTCCACCTCCCCTGTTGTATAACTGCACGGTGCCCCTACAATGGACACCACCAAGAGGACACAGATGGAAAAGATGAGTAAGATAACTGTCGTGCACAAGGAGCTTACAGCATACATGGCACAGAACAAGTGCACAAAATAATAACTCACAAGTTAGACTGTGATTGTTAATTCCTAGAGCACGTGAGACTATATGTGTAGCAGAGGAGGGGAAGGTTTCACTCCTTTGTTCTGAGTAGATGTGACTTAAAAGCAGAACCCTGGTATTCCTTCTCCCTTATCTGATTAATCAGCAGAAATAGAGAATCACAGTCAAGCCAGCATCTGCTACTGGTGATCATAAGGTCAAAGGTCTGTGTCTGGGACCCCAGATGATTTGCAGTTCATTTAATGAGTCCTCACTGGGAATGTGTCCATGAAGACATGGATCAGCTGAAGACCATGTGCCTCATGACTGCCGGCCTTCTCCAAGCAGATGTGGCCTTCTGATTGGCCTAGTGCTGAGGTCCTAAAATATTGGGTCCTGCCTTTGAGTCCTGGGCAGGGCTGCCTCTCCTCCCCTTTTCATGTACCCCTCAGGCTACACACCAGAATAGCCAGTTCTCCTCAGCCAGTTTCCCCATCACCTTCCTCCTAATCGAAAACTCACCTGGCCCAAGTTTTGGCGACAAAAGGGGAGAAGAGCTCATCCTGAAATGTTGCTTTCTCTTCCTCAAAATCTTTGGGACTGACTAAAAGTTCGTGCATCCCCACCCTACTAGAGATTGGGGGGATTCCTCCAGTCCCAGCTGGCCCCACCTCCCAGTCACCTCATCCATCATCCTGACAGGTGGGCCCTGGAGAGAAGCTATAAGCAGGACAGGGGTAATTAGGATCCATTAAAGAGATGAGGCTGAGCTGCAGGGGGGACCATTCATTCCACAGCACCCTCTTCTAAATGGGGCTGTCAGCCATGCAGAGCTTGCTCCTGCGAGTTCCTGGGGAGGCTATGGCAACCGGGTAAAGAGCATCTTGAAGACATGGAGGCCTGGAGATGAGGCAGGGGCCATCAGCCAGCATTCCTGCAGAGAAGGCAGGGGGCAGAGAAGGGGATAACAGAACCCACCCCCAACCCCCACCAGCAGGGTCTCATATAGGGGCTTGTTTGTGAGCCAAGTCCTCAGCTTATGGCTCCACACTCTGCAGTCCAGGCTGCTTTCCATGGCCTCCCTGCACATCCCAGCCCAGGGCAAGACTACATCTCAAAATAAAATAAAATTAAATGTAAATGTAAATTAAAAACAAGCATTGGACCTAAGATGGGAGCACTCCTCCTCTTGCTCTCTTGCTTTTGGGAAGGCCATGCCCTGCCTATGGAGTGGCCATTCCTTTGTTTCTTTACTTCTCAAATAAACTCGCTTTCACTTTATTCTGTGGACTCACCCCAAAATCTTTCTTGCATGAGATCCAAGAATCATCTCTTGGGACCTGGATTGGGACTGCTTTCCAGTAACATTTTGAATATAATTTAGTGTACTTAATGTAGGCACAATGTGATCTGAAATACGTTAGTTGGGTCTTTAGTAGGATTTTCTCTTTCTTTTCTATCTTCCTTCCTTCCTTCCTTCTTTCCTTCCTTCCTTCCTTCCTTCCTTCCTTCCTCTCTCTCTCTTTCTCTCTCTCTCTCTCCTCTTTCTTTCTTTCTTTCTTTCTTTCTTTCTTTCTTTCTTTCTTTCTTTCTTCTTTCTTTCTTTCTTTCTTGACTGGGGATACCCAGTTCCATTATGTCTGACCAGGTCATTTCTGAAAGGACTAGAAAACATCGTGGTTCACAACCCCACAAACAGTAGCCCAGGACCCTTAGGGAAGGCACCTATCTGCCTCCTCTTTTCCAAGACCCCCGCAGAGCAGAACGAGTGAAGCGCGAATGTTGGGGGCCTTCCATCTGGTCGGCCTACTGCAAGGTCTGTGCTTGCTTTGCCTTCGTTGCTATTGTTTTCAGTCAAGGCAGCAGTTAAGCCCACATTAAGAACAAATGAGAGAGGCCAATTACTAATGTGCTGAGGGGAAAAAAAACCCATAAATAATTGTACTGAGGTTTGATGTTAAATATAAGGAGGACTAATAATTCAGACAGGCAGAAACTCTTGAATCTACCACAAAACTCCCCAAGGCAGAATGGCAGCGAATGGCCACACATTTGCATAATAGCTTTCTTGTTGTTCTCTTTGTTCTTTTTGTTGCTTCAACTAATTGTGTTTAAGCACCCTGTTATTTCCTTCATTCCTCTGAAAGGAGCCAGCCCCAGTGATCCATAAAATGGTAACTTTCACCAGCACAATACTGTTGTTATACACTTATAAATTGAGGGATCTGAAAAGAAACAAAGCTCTGTATCAAAATAGCCCCAGGACCTCTCCTTTGATTCAATTTGTTGTGCATGCTTTTCTCCAGGGCTGGATTCACAGGTGGGCCACCTGCACCCCTACGCAGCTGTCCCATGCTAGCTGGTGCCCTGTGGTTAGAAAGGCCCTGCTTGGTTTAATGCTCGGCTGTCACTGTATAGAATTGCTCAATACTTTTTAATAAGAGGCCCCACGTTTTCATTTAGCATTGGCCTTGCAAACTATCTATGCTTCTCACTCTGAGTCAGATCTGGCTGGGATAGTGCCTAACTCCAATGGCAAAGTAGACGTCATGTGGTGAAGTCTCCCAAGAGTCCAACAGCCATCCCATTTCTGCCTCCTCTAGTATTCATTTATATAAGTCACCCAGCACCCTTGATGGCCATGACTCATGGAAAAAGGAAAATTCATTTCCCCAGGACACCATCTGACACCAAACTTCCTGAGCTCAGCCTGCAATTTATCTGGAACCAAAAAAAAAAGCACAAAGATCTCTGTCTGGATGGGACTTTTAATTGTTGAAGTCACTTCCTTTGTGGAGAAGCATGGATGAGTTGAAGAGGTGTTTCCCTGGTCCTAGGGATTCTAATGTTCCCACTAAAAGGAGTATGGGAATGCCCTACACCTGCTGTTATTCCTGCTTCCTTCCCACTTTTGCATCTTTCAAGGTAATCATTAATCTATTCCCACAACAAACATTACCATATTACTCCAGGCTGTCCTGGGCATCAGGGATCCAAGTGTAAACGAGAGAGACTCAGTCTCTGCCATCATGGATCTCATGGTCCCATCTCAAATGAGACCCAAATGCCATCGCCATGTCCACAGGCATGGGAGGACTAACTCTCACATTCTAGTCTTGGAGCCTATCGCTATTCCACTAGGAATAGCTGCTCCTTCTTCCTACCAATGCATGTCTGGCTCACTTGATCACCAGAGTCCAGCTTGAAGTAGATTTCCACCAGAAGTCCTTCCCTGATCACTGCCCTAGGCCACTCCACTCAGCTGCCTCTATGCTGTACCCACTGGGGACTCAAGTGTTTCCAGGACACTCTGTGTTTTTCAGTTGCTATAAATAATGTAGGTGTCTTAGCCTGAGAGGAGATTCTAACAGATCTGAAGTCTGTTTTGCTCCCTACCTTTATGACTGTGCCTGATGTAGCAAGTACTGTTTGTTGCCCACACGAATCTATTGCCCTCTTCCTGGCCAGTAGAAACCAATTTTGTTTCCATATTGACACTTTCCTTTGAGTCCTTCTGCTGAGGATGGTTGACTTTATCTCTAGCCACTTCCCAGGAGGGTGAGACATGGATATTGATTGGTCTATGGTGATCCCGTTCTCTTTCCTACCATTGGTTTAAAAAGGGTCATGAGACCTCATCTTGATCAATGATACATAAGAGAAATGATGGATGGTTTCTACAGAAAAGATTTCCAATCGATAGAAAGAAACTCAGGAGAGGAAATGGTTCCTTCTCTTCAGTTGGATTAGTGTCATGTTCACATAGGACACCTAGAACTATGGCAGCCACCTTGTGACCGGGAGAGACAACACCAACAGGTTGAAGCTGACGGTGAACAATGATGGTGTTCTTGATGAGGTGATTAGATAGACATTAACCAACCTGGTCCCACCCTACCTACTTCCAGGATTCTGGCCATGTAACTTTAATATTTTTATCACTTAATATACATTATTTTGGTTTTCTGTTCTTTGTAGCTGAAAGCTTTCTAAATTATAAGAGTTTTGCCTGTAATAGGTGTGCTTTGTGGATTTTGCCTAATTAAATGTTGGGAACAGGGTGTGCAGGGTCTGCCCTTGGAACAGGCTAACTAGACTTCCTGTAAGGAATGTGAGTGGTCTAACAGAAAAAGAATATAGGCATTCCAATGCTTCTGAGAGCCAGTTCTGATTTTATGCCTGACTATGACTTTGATAGTTGGGAATGTGGGAAATTAAGACACTAAGGAGTAAAAGTCTTGACTTTAGTTGCATCACAAACTAAAGAAACTCAGTCTAGAGCACTGACTTGGTGTAGAAGTAAAATTCCAAGTAGATCTCCATCTACTTCCTCTGGCTGGGGGGCACTTGCTTCTTTCTGTAAGTGATCAAATTTAAAGAAAATATTGTTTCTTGGGTTAAAAATCTGCTATTACTCAGGTTACTGAGTTCTGTAATTAAGACCTGATCTTTTCCCCTGGGGAGTGCATGAGTGATGAATTTAGCAGCTATGCATACCTTCTCCTCACCCAGCACCCAGTTCTCAAATTCAGCCAGCTGAATTACACAGTGAAATTTTAGGAATATCTGTGTAATCTAAAATTATACCATCTAGGGCTAATAAAATCTGGAATTCCATTATGAGACATTCATTCTTTTGGCTATATGTCTATAAAAGTCACTAAAATCCAACCATCCCTATTTAGGAGTAGCCCCTTTTCTTGAGCACAAATAGGATACAGAAAATGGGGCAGAGGACAATTTCCTGGGATGAGCTTATTGTTAAAGAATTGAACAGATTTATACAGAAGAACCTTGGTGCGCTAAAGACAAACTTTTCTTATATCTCAATTTTACTTGGAAATAATGACAATCTTCACGGAAGGAGCAGCACATGCATTTGCCCACTGTAACATGGATCCGTTCACAACTGTGAAGATAGAAGGATATGAAGATCAGAAAGAAGCAAGTGGCCCCCACGCAGAGGAAGTAGATGGAGGTCTGAAGTGACAGTGCTTTAACAGTGTATGCAGGCCAGGCACAGTGGCTCACGCCCACAATCCCAGCACTTTGGGAGGCTGAGGTGGGTGGGTCGCTTGAGCCCAGGAGTTTCAGACCAGCCTAGACAACATGGCAAAAACCTCGCCTCTACTTTAAAAAATACAAAAATTAGCCAGGTGTGGTGATGCACGCCTATGGTCCCAGCTACCCAGAAGGTTGATGCTGCAGTGAGCCACTGCACTCCAGCCTGGGCTACAGGAGTGAGACCCTGTTTAAAAAACAAAACAAAACAAAACAAAACAAAACAAAAACCCTATGTGAGAGATCATTATTCCAATGGCCAAGGCTTCTGTACTGTTTGTGCCAAAACAGACTGTTATTGCATGTATTGAAAGCCACCAGTTTCAGCCTAAAAACTTCTGAAATGATCATTGGAGATAAGAGCAGAAGTCCACAATCAAACAACCTATAGCCCAGGTAGCTGAAGTGCTTAAAATTCAGGTTCACTATTATGAAGAGGGTAATGCGCCATTGGTCAGTCATAAAGTTGTACAGGATTCACTAACTGTCTTGAATGAAGTACAAACTGTAAAGGAGTTTATTAAAATCAGAGAATGCAGGAAAGGAGTATCAAACAGCAATTAGTAAAAACTATCAAACGGTGTCAGATGCCACATTAAAGGCCTTGCACCGGCAGCTACCCGTTACCTGCACCAAAATTGATGAGAACAAGATACTCAGCTACAAGAATGGCAAAGAAATGCAGAAGACTTAAAGGCTGAATGTAGGATTCTTCTGTATGTGGAAAGACAAAGATTCGACGTGTGGTCGTATGACAAGTAAGTGATTTATAAACAAGAGTGATATTTTGCTAGGGCTTCCAAAGTTAATGGATTTTCTAGCCTCGTGGAATACTGTTGAACCTCTAGCATTGTCTTGATTCTTTTCTGTTCTCTGCCTTGTAATTTTCTGTTATCACTATATCCATGTGTGAATCTGTTGTTGTTAATTCTGCCACATTTAATGTTGGAAAGAGACATCTAATCTGAAGTCACTTACTGTTTAGAAAATTTTCTTAGCTGTGAAGCCCTGTTACTGATTTAGACAAGGTGTGATGTTCATTACTTTTCTACTGCTATTCTTCCAAGAACTTCTGGGACTTCAGTGGTTTTTACCGCTCCACCAACAGCTAAAGAGGTATTGCTACAAGCTATAGCTAAATGGAAGACACATTCATCCTTCTTCTACTTTCATCTTCATTTATAGCATCTCATAACTGTTGATTTCCAAAGTTTGGATTGGGGCTTTTCAGGTCCTTTATGGAGGGCAAAGGAAGTTTTCTGGAAATTCCATTATAGCCAGCTTCTCCGGGGAACTTGTTTTTAAATCCCAAGACTTGAACCACCTTCCCTGCAAATGGACATGTCTGCTTTCTTCCCCTCTGTCATTGTCTCCTTCCCACCTAGTACCATTGTAGTTATAGACGTCTGCACTCTTAGAAGAGTTTTATTCACTTATTTTTTTTAAAGCTCAAGAACTGCTGACATACTGTGGATATAGAAGTATAAAACTTGAAAAATCCAGATGTTGAAGGAAAAACAGGTATCTTTTGCTTTAATACTTTGTGGCAGGATTGTACTGTAAGCAAAATAATCAAACAACTATGCACATCACAAATAAAAAATAAAAATGAACCAAAGTGAAAAGGGTAGCTTCCAGGTACTATCTTCCTATTGTAACCTGTTATTTAAGGGAATACTAGCAATTTCTTTCAAATAGGATGTAAAACATTCTAAATTACTCTTCCTCAGTCCTGCCTGCCAAGAACTCAGATGTAACTGTGATACAGCAACCCTTCCCAGGTATTTTGGCAGGTACATGTATGATCTCAAAATACACAGGTAACATAGATATGATATAACAACTCACAATGGTGAATTCATTTACATTGTTCACACTTCTATGACCAAGTCCTAAAGGAAGGTCAGATTTTTAAAAAGAAAAACAAGTAGTGCCTTCCTACCAATCTCCAAATGCATGTCAAAAAAGAAGGGTATTTTTGTTTCAACTTCATTTTTGCTCAGTAATACAGTCAAGTCAGAGTTTGTTTCCAAGTAACCCATTGAGCTGTGTAAGCATTTTTGTTTATTTCCAATACAATATGTTTACATTATTTGTCATTCACACTATCCATCCATACCACATTATCTTCTGTATCAGGTAGTCCAGTAGAAACATATGTGTTTTGTTCTAAAGAAAAGCAGTTTTTACCGTCAGTAGCTGCCAACTTCTCCTGCTTGAAGGCCTCACTCTTGCCTTACCCTGCCACTAATGTTCTGCCTTTCTCAGTTGCCATGAACATTGACCTATTCTCTGCCCTAGTGTAGATTTTGGCTGACTCTGCTGTCCAGTGTACCTTTTTGTTTGCCCAATTAAAAGGTTCTGAGTTGGTGAAGGGGAAAGAGAAGGCATAAGGAGGCCTGGAAGCATGGGCCTGGCAATGAATAAGACCCATTTCTTGCCGGGCACCATGGCTCATACCTGTAATCCCAGCAGTTTGGGAGGCCGAGGCGGGTGGATCACTTGAGGTCAGGAGTTTGGGACCAGCCTGGCCAACATGGCGAAACCCCATCTCTACTAAAAAAAAAAATGCAAAAATTAGCTGGGTGTGGTGGCGGGTGTCTGTAATCCCAGCTACTCAGGAGGCTGAGGCATGAGAATCGCTTGAACTGGGGAGGCAGAAGTTGCAGTGAGCCAAGATCACGCCACTGCACTCCAGCCTGGATGACAAAGCAAGACTGGGTTAAAAACAACAACAACAAAAAAAAAAAAAAAAAAAAAAAAAAAAAAAAAAACGATTTCTTCTGTTCTCCCAGGAAAAGGAAGAACACCACCACCAACAAAATCACCTTGACTAATGTAATGGAGTGCCCAAAACACTGTGGGCTGCCCAGAAGGAAGGAGAAGTTCACAAATGTAGCAACCTTCTTCGGCATCCCTCTAGCTGCAGGAAAACAAGGAAGCCTTTGGCTGTGGGTTGTATTTCTTCTGCATTTCCACGTCTCACTCATGGCTTTCTACCAAGAAAGTCTAGCTGCAAAAGACCTGGGAGAGGGGCTCACTGAAAGGGCATGACTGTTGCCAAGGAGACCAAAGGACAGTGAGGGGAGACACAGGCTCCTCTGTCCACTGTTAAACCTTCATAAGGGAAGGAAAGACAGAGAGAAAGTGCAGGCAGCAGGAGTGGACCGACCATTCCACCCTCCATCCAGACAGGCCACAGACAGGTCCCTTCGTGGAGACTCTCCCATACAAAATTGCCACCCAATTCACCTCAGCGGCCTGTTCCCAAAGTGGTATTCATGCTGTATCTAGACAATTCAGCTTGTGGAATGCATTTTAAAGGTAGAGAAACCAAAGCCTGGCAATGATTTAACCATAGTGAGTCAGTGACTGCTGTGCATCTTTCAATGGCAGCTTTTCAGAGACCACAGAACAGGGGGGAAGGCCTTGACAAGCAGGTGCCCCCATGCTAGGAGACCAGCCTCAACACTGAGCCAGAGGTCTGGCTAGGCCACCTGTACATTCCCAAACTCTGGTGGCACTTTCTGCCCTGGGGAAGGCTGCTGGAACCCACCCTGCAGGGAGCTACCTCAGGGGGTCACTCTTCCTATTTTAGCTCCATGAGACTGAGTGCCCTTGGCTTCTCGCCCAGCTCCTATATAGCACCAGTGAGCCCCTAGGGGTTGTGGCCTTCCTGCCTTCTTCCCAACCTAAGGTCCCTGGTGGATTTCTAGCCTCTAAGAAGCACAACTTGAGAGTGGAAGGATCCTGGGTCCTATAGCTTTCAAGTAATATCTGGGGTGTTGCAATAAAACAGTGCTGTCCAATAGAACTCTCTGTGATGATGGAAATGTTCCCTGTCTATGCTGTCCAGTACATAGCCACCAGTCACATGTGGCCATGGAGCACTCGCAATGTGGCTAGTGCCACTGAGAAACTGAATTTTTAACTTTACTGAATTTTAGTTAATTAAAATTTAAACTCAGAGATCTGCATGTGGCCAGTGGCTAAGGCACTGGACAGAGCAGGGAAGGATAAGGCCTCCCACAGGTGGTATCCATGGATACCAAGCAATAGGGGATAATGTGATCTCCCTTCCCCACCAGCTCCTCCTTGAGAGGAAAACACTGAGGGAAGATGGCACTTCTCGGGGGAAATCAGAAGTTCCTCTTCGCTATGTGTCCTTTCCTGCTAAAAGTTCCTTTCGTCAGTGAGCTAAACAAACCCTGAAACGTGTAGAGAAAGCAATGCCTAGGCGCCTGTGTCAGCACAACAGACAGGAAGGGGGCCACAGGGCTGGGGGAACACTCTCTGCAGGCCTGGAGAACTGAGAGCCTGGAACCCCACCACTTTCCAGTAAAGTCTTGAAGAAATTTGATGTTGTAGGAAAGATGGAGGTAATAATTGAACATGTAATCATACTTTGGGGTGTCTATGAATTGAAACTGTGCTCACTCTCTGTTTTGGGGAGCCTTGCTGTGGGGCCATCTCCCAGGTTGAAACCTCGTGGTAATAAGTTTCTTCTGTTTTTTCCTAAGTGCCTGGGTTGGGGTCTGAGTCCGACTTTCCTTCTGTCACACCACGTCAAGGTAGAGAGAGGAACCAGCATATTCATGTCTAGGCAGTTCTGTAATCTTCAGAGCAAACAGAGTGATCAGCTTCTTATTTTCACTGAGCTCAGGTCATTACCTTTATGATTTTAGGAGATTGTTTCAGGAAGAAGCCGGGGTATTTGGCAGACAATAAATGTGAGGCACACAATCCAGGCAAACAGAGCTGCAAGGATGCACCATGATTGCTGAGGGAGCCAGGCAGCATGACTGGACTCATCACTTCTCTACCCTAAACCTGTACCTTGTTTGTACTCCTCATCTCTAGAAGATAACCTCCTATCCACTCACTCTAGAGAGAAACCTGGCAGGGCTCACCACAGACACCCTTTTCCCTTATCCCACATCAAATTAGTCACCAAGCCCTGTTGATTCTAAGCTAGAAATGTCTCCAAGTTCCCCTCATCCTGGCCTTCACTGTCACCATGGGAGTCCTTGCTGCTTCTCACCTGGGGCCCCACCTGTGTCTGATTCCCATATCTCCCCACTCAGTCCATCCTTCATCACTCGCCAGAAGCACCAGGCTAAAACTTAAGCTATATGGTGCCTATCACTCCTCTGCTAAATCTGGGTTCCATTTAGCCTAAAGGATGATGTCAGCACTACTCTGTGTGACAGGAAAGGACTCTAAGGAGCTGTCCCCAGGGTCTCTATCCAGTCTCACCTCAAACAGGTCTGCCTGCATGGACTCACACTGCAGTGGACTCTGCCTTCTCAAGCCTGGTCTTGATACATGCCATCCCCTCTATTCAGAGGCTCTTTTCCTAACAAACTCCCATTCAATCTTCAACAAGTAGCTCTAGCACCCTCTCTGCCATGAAGGGTCTTTGGGATGCAGGTGGAATTGAATGCTCTCTTCTCTCTGCTCCACAAACCTCCAGTGTAGATTGTGATTTGCTTTTTTGTTCCAAAGTCTGTCTCTCTTTTAGACTGTGAGCTCCAAGCTCCACAATGCCTATGACTATGGCATCTAAGTCATTTCTATCCCCCTGTTGCTCTGCACGTGCCTCGGATATAAAGGAACTAGATGGATGGATGGATGGATGGATGGATGGATGGATGGATGGATGGATGGATAAATGGATGGATGGGTGGGTGGATGAGTGGATGCACGAGGGGTTGGGGAAGTGGATCAATGGATGGATGAATGGATGAGTGGAGGCACAGGGAGCTGGAGGGGTGGATGGAAGGATGGATGGATGGACAAACAAATGAACGAAAAATAGGTTTCACAGACTAAAACCAGGCAGGAGACTCTAAAGGTTAACTTGTATTAGCAGCAGGGTGTAGGAAAGCCAGAACTACGGTCAGGAAGGTGAGCCAGATTTCTGGAGTCCCAAGTGACTAAGGGAGAACCCACAGGGAGATACAAGCCTTCAACCTGACTCAGGCAAAGAGAAGGCATGGCGTGAGTAGGAATCCCCTGAGAGGGTGGAAATGAAGGGGCTGGGAAGAAAGTGGCAGCCAAATAATAAATGCTGAAGAGTCAGCTATGGGGTCTGTTAACCCAAGAGGGGCTGTATGCCAAGAAGTTCAAGAACTGTGTAGATTGGAGACAACCAGGACCACTGCCCACCCCAGAGAATCCGAAATCAAGTCCTAGAGTATTCAAGCCCTGTGTGCACACCAATACCATTCAGAGGAGAGAGTTTTGCCAGAGTCCCCAGTAAGGAAAAGTGCTGAGGAGAGAGGGTGGTGACAGAGTGAAGGAACACCTGAGGGAAAATATCTGAGGGTCAAAGTTGTTGAACAGCAAGAGGCTTACATGGTTTCAATGTATCTCCCTGACAGGTTACTTGTCAATTACAAAAGAAAAGAAAACCATAACACAGAGTAATCTGGCAGATGCCAATTTAACCAAGAGACTGAAGTTGATGTCTTCAACGATGAGACAGACCCCCATCTTTTCTTCCTGATATGAGGCTTCCCCATGGCGCGGCATTCCTAACCCAGCGGAAACCTCAGACAAGTCCAAACCCAGGGACATTATGCAAATTAACTGGCCTATACTCTTCAAAAATGTCAAGGTCATGAAAAACAAAAAAAGGCTGAGGAACTATTTTAAATTAAAGGAAAACAAAGAAACACCATTACAACAGCAACGTGTGATCCTGGATTGGATTCTGAACAACCCCCCAAATTGCTATAATGAACATTATTGGGACCACTGGTGAAGCTGGACTGTGGATTGTAGATTAGCTGACAATAATCACATAAGTGTGAAATGCCTTGATTTCAATACTTGTAACGAGGTTTTGGAAGAGAATGTCCTTGCTCTTAGGAAATATGTACTAAATTATTAAAGAGTAAAGGGACTTTATGTAGGGAAGTTACTCTCAAGCGGTTCAGAAAACCAATGATATCTTCAGAGAGAGAATAATACAGCAAATGAGCGAAAGACTAACAATGAGCGAATCTGGACAGGTAGCATAAGGGCATTCTTTGTACTTTTCTTTTAAAAATCTTTAAGTTTGAAATTCTTTCAAAATAAAAAGTGAAAACGCAAAAGGATCTGAAGGAAGAGCGTTTGACCTCGAGGGAGAATTGTAAAGGACCAACCCAAATTCCTCTTGCAGTAACTGGGATCAAGACTTCAGTTTAGGCCCTCAACAAGGGATGACAAAAGAGCAAAGCTGTTTTTCCTAAACTCCACTTCTTCCAGAGTCTGAAAAACACTTATTTTTATCTCTTTGCCTGCCTCCTCCCCATACTTCAGAATCTCCCCCAGAGCCAGTTTCTATTTAGATAGGAAGCCAGTATTGAAATCTGTCTCCCTATAAGTCACTCCATGAGGCCCTGGGATGTAAAGATGAAGAAGGAACTATTCTGCAGGATTCAGATGTCTGATGAGAGAGAAGGAAACATGAGTAGCTAGTCTCATAAAATGCTGAGACAGCTGCACATGGTACCATTGGGAAACAGAGGCACAATGTCCGGAAAGGAGACTCCAGGAAGAGGCAATGAGGGGTGACACTACAGCTGGGTGTAGTGTCGCCAGTTAGGTGGGAGAGAAAGGAGGCTAAGGGGCAGTAGCATTTTCTAAAGGTTCAAAATGAGAAAAATCTCAGAAGAATTCCAGGGCCAGGCTTATTCTGGGAATACCCAATATCCAGTGGAAATGGAGGTTATAAATAGCAGGAATAGTAAAATCCTAGGTAGGGGCCAGACCATAGAGATTTTATCTACATGCCAGTGCCTGAGCAAAGGACGGCCCATGATGTAAGAGAGTAATGTGATCAGATGTGATTTGCTCTAGAAAATTCCAGCTGCCATATGAAAAATGGTTGGAGGCAAGACAGGAGACAGGCAGCATAGTTAGGAGGTGGTAACAGTGATGAAGCTTGCAAGGATGAGGCAGGCCAGGACTTACACAGTCCCTGGGTGTGAGTGTCTCCATAAATTTTTTTTTCTTATTTAATTTTTATTTTTTTATTATACTTTAAGTTCTAGGGTACATGTGCACAATGTGCAGGTTTGTTACATAGGTATATATGTGCCATGTTGGTTTGCTGCACCCATAAACTCATCATTTACATTAGGTATTTCTCCTAATGCTATCCCTCTCCCAACCCCTCAACCCCCAACAGGCCCTGGTGTGTGATGTTCCCTGCCCTGTGTCCATGTGTTCTCATTGTTCAATTCCTACCTATGAGTCAGAACATGTGGTGTTTGGTGTTCTGTCCTTCTGATAGTTTGCTCAGAATTATGGTTTCCAGCTTCATCCATGTCCCTGCAAAGGACATGAACTCATCCATTTTTATGGCTGCATAGTATTCCATGGTGTATGTGCCACATTTTCTTGATCCAGTCTATCATTGGTGGACATTTGGGTTGGTTCCAAGTCTTTGCTATTGTGAATAGTGCCACAATAAACATATGTGTGCATGTGTCTTTGTAGTAGCATGATTTATAATCCTTTGGGTATATAGCGAGTAATGGGTCAAATGGTATTTCTAGTTCTAGATCCTTGAGGAATCGCCACACTGTCTTCCACAATGGTTGAACTAATTTACACTCCCACCAACAGTGTAAAACCGTTCTTATTTCTCATCCTCTCCAGCATCTGTTGTTTCCTGACTTTCAATGCCTAACTGGCATGAGATGGTATCTCATTGTGGTTTCGATTTGCATTTCTCTGATGACCAGTGATGATGAGCATTTTTTCATGTGTCTGTTGGTTGCATAAATGTCTTCTTTAGAGAAGTATCTGTTCATATCCTTTGCCCGCTTTTTGATGGCGTCGTTTGTTTTTTTTCTTGTACAGTTGTTTAAGTTGTTTGTAGTTTCTGGATATTAGCCCTTTGTCAGATGAGTACATTGCAAAAATTTTCTCCTATTCTGTAGGTTGCCTGTTCACTCTGATGGTAGATTCTTTTGCCATGCAGAAGCTCCTTAATTAGATCCCATTTGTCTATTTTGTCTTTTGTTGCCATTGCTTTTGGTGTTTTAGACATGAAGTCCTTGCCCATGCCTATATCCTGAATGGTATTGCCTAGGTCTTCTCCTAGAGTTTTTATGGTTTTAGGTCTAACATTTAAATCTTTAATCCATCTTGAATTAATTTTTGTATAAGGTGTAAGGAAGGGATCCAGTTTCAGCTTTCTACACATGGCTAGTCAGTTTTCCTACACCATTTATTAAATAGGGAATCCTTTCCCCATTTCTTGTTTTTGTCAGGTGTGTCAAAGATTAGATGGTTGTAGATGTGTGGTGTTATCTCTGAGGCCTCTGTTCTATTCCATTGGTCTATATATCTGTTTTGGTACCAGTACCATGTTGTTTTGGTTACTGTAGCCTTGTAGTACAGTTTGAAGTCAGGTAGCATGATCCTCCAGCTTTGTTCTTTTTGTTTAGGATTGTCTTGGCAATGTGGGCTCTTTGTTGGTTCCATATGAACTTTAAAGTAGTTTTATCGAATTCTGTGAAGAAAGCCATTGGTAGCTTGATGGGAATGTCATTGAACCTTTAAATTACCTTGGGCAGTATGGCCATTTTCATGATATTGATTCTTCCTATCCATGAGCATGGAAAGTTTTTCCATTTGTTTGTTTCCTCTTCTATTTCGTTGAGCAGTGGTTTGTAGTTCTCCTTGAAGAGGTCCTTCACATCCCTTATAGGTTGGATTCCTAGGTATTTTATTCTCTTTGTAGCAGTCATGAATGGAAGTTCACTCATGATTTGGCTCTCTGTTTGCCTGTTACTGGTGTATAGGAATGCTTGTGATTTTTGCATATTGATTTTTGTATCCTGGAGTGTCTCCACAAATTTTACACCCTGGGCACCTCATTTACCTCATCCTAGTCCAGCCCTGGGGAGCAGAGGAGCCATTTATGCAAGTGGTAGGATCCTCAAGATGCAGTGATTGTGGGTATGGGGATGACATGGAGGGAGAGAGAGGATAGTTTAGGGAGACTTCTTGGTCCTGGAGACAGGGGTTTGCACAGTGAGAAGTACAAAGGAGATCTAATAACGTTCAATTAATAGAGTGGGAGCAGATACCAACTTCCTCTGGGCAAAGGCCCAGACTAGCACTCCTGAGCTGACTGGACTCCCCCACTAATGAGGATGCTAACCAGGGCACCTCTCCCTCCCTGTAGGGGTCAGCCTAGTTGGCCTGCCTAGGACAGCGTTTGCCAGTTGGCCAATTATCGTTGAATGAAGAGGAACTTCCAGGGGTCTGATTTTCTGGCCTCCCCCACTTGTAGGACAGCAGTCAAGAAGTGCTCCCAGGCCCCCTGGGAGGTTGGCCCTAATCCTTGTCCAATGACCAGCCCCAAGCACAGCACTTAGCTTTCATTGTAAGCACAACTGTTGTGAAAGACCCAAATCTCACTTCTCCCAAGGGCTAGAGGGGTGGAGATAATGCTTTTTATTCCACAGATGGGACATCTGAAAATAAAGGGATGTCTTGGTCTGTTCTGGCTGCTATAACAAAATACTGTAAATTGGGAGGATTATTAACAACAGAAATCTATTGCTCACAGTTCCGGAGGCTGAGAAGTCCAAGATCAAAGAAGATTCAGCATCTGGTGAGGGCTCATTTTCTGGCTCATAGAAGGCACCTTTTTGTAGGGACCTACATGACAGAAGGAGTGAATGAGCTCTCTGTGACCTCTTTTATATGAGCACAATCCCATTCATGAGGTTTCCACTCTAAAGGCCTAATCACCTCCCAAAGGCTCCACCTCTTAATACCATCACCTTAGGGGTTAGGATTTCAACAAATCCATTCTGGAGATGGGATACATAAACAACCAGCCCATTGCAAGAACTTACCCAGGGTCCTATAGGACATTTGCCTTCTAGTTTTTTGTTTCTGGTACTTAAGCTTTGACCATAGAGTGGCTTGTTACATTAGCTAATATTTTTTAGCTATCTTACATCTTATAATCATGTGTATGTTGTTTCTCTGATCAGGATGTCTGTCCTTCAAAATTAGGGACAACATTGTCATTATTTATCCTTAACTCTATATCACAGGTGAAAGAGGAAGAGCTTCTAGAAGCTCTGATTGAATGCAAGGTACTAATAAAAGAAAGCTTGAAATGTTTTTTCTGACATATTATTTTACATAAGACTAGTGCTTGTAACATTGAAGAGGACATTCAGGCCCCTAAATGTTACATGGATTACCCAAATTCACATAATTGACAAGTTCAGGACCTGGGTCTGCTGATTTCTACTCAAGGGCTCTTCCCATCACACCAGGGACCATGGGGAGGCACACAGAGCCCTTGGGAAGTGCAGGGACTCTGGTTTCAAGCCACCTGTTTCGCTTGCCCAGCTTTGTGACCTTGGGCAGGTAGCTGAAGCTCTCTGTATCTCAGTTTCCGACATCTCAACCAAAGCAGGGAAGGTGATGACATTTGCCTCAGAAATGTTGACAATGATGAAATGATGAAATGATGACAAATGCCTCAGAAAGCTATTTTGAGAATCAGAGGAGCTAATACAGAACTCAGCAACATTTGTGTTCATACTTCCTGGGCACACAGCTGAACCGGCGCTTCTCAAGTTTTTTTTTTTTTTTAGATGGAGTCTCATTCTGTTGCCCAGGCTGGAGTGCAGTGGTGCAATCTCAGCTCACTGCAACTTCTGCCTCCGGGGTTCAAATGATTCTCCCACCTCAGCCTCCTGAGTAGCAAGGATTACAGGTGCACGGCACCACACACAGTTAAGTTTTGTATTTTTAGTAGAGATGGGATTTTGCCACACTGGCCAGGCTGGTCCCGAACTCCTGACCTCAGGTGATCCACCTACCTCAGCCTCCCAAAGTGCTGGGATTACAGGCATGTGCCACCACGCCCAGTCTCTCAAACCTTCATGTGCACGAGTCACCTGGGAATCTTGTTAAAATGCACATTCCCTCTTAGGGGATTGGCATGGGGGCCTGAGATTCTGCATTTCTATTAAGCTCACAGATTATGTTGATGCTGCCAGTTGGGGGACCACGCTTTGAGTGCAGGGAGGAAAAATAACAGAAAAACTTGCCCATCCTTCAGCCATATAACAGAACACATTTCTGCTACTTAAAATGATGCTCCATTTGTTGATGTGGAAGTATGCTAACTGAGCAGATGTAGAAAAGACGTAGAATAGAATTTCATATTGTTTAAATATAGCTAGATAAATAGAATAATAGTATTTATCAGATAGGAGAAAGAGAATGGGAGGGAGAATGAGACAGGGAAAGGAGAGGGAGAGGGAAGGAGAGGGAGGAAGGAGAGGAGAATGAAAAAGTTACATAAAAAGTACTGACAGTGGTTATCTCTGGGGGATGGAATTGCAGCTCTTATTTTTTTTCCCCTTATAAGTATTTGAATTTTCCCATTTTCTACTATAGCCATGCATTTCTTTTATAATGTGAAAAAAGTTATTTTCATCTTTAAATGAACTCTAAATATGCATTCATTTATCTGCCTAAAATGCATTCATTTATAGCCCTCCCTATAAACAAGGTGGTAGTTCCAGTTGGGGGGTCCTTGGGTGCCCCCATAGGGAGTACCCAAGTTGTTGGCCCTTTGGAAAGGGATGTGACAAGGGTCAGGCAACAGCTGTGTAAAACCTCAGCCCAGGCTCCTCAGAAAGATGCTCCGAGCATCCAGGGCCATGTGAGCTGTCCATCCTAGCCACTGGCTGTACAGCTTGTGGGCCATGAGCAACAGGACAAGAGGTAACCCTGAGCCTTGGGATGGGGCCAAACACTGTAGCTGAGATAACCATGTGACTTGGGGGAGGGAGCAGCACCTGCTGACATCTCTGACTGACAGGCCCCTTCTATCTGATCTGTGTTCCTGCCATGTCCCCTGGCTTCTCCCCAGGGCTCTTTCTCTCTGCACTACATTGTTTTATTCTCCCTCTTCCTCTCTTCTAAATAAAATTTAAGTCCTTAAGACACTGTCCTTAATAAATCCTCCCTTCTTATCCCACAGGGACACACAGCACCCTGATTATTTTAGTTTTTCTTTTTTTTTTTTTTTTTTTTTTGACGGAGTCTCGCTCTGTGGCCCAGGCTGGAGTGCAGTGGCGCGATCTCAGCTCACTGCAAGCTCCGCCTCCTAGATTCATGCCATTCTCCTGCCTCAGCCTTCCAAACAGCTGGGACTGCAAGCGCCTGCCACCACGCCTGGCTAATTTTTGTATTTTTAGTAGAGACGGGGTTTCACCGTGTTAGCCAGGATGATCTCGATCTCCTGACCTCGTGATCCGCCTGCCTCAGCCTCCCAAAGTGCTGGGATTACAGGCGTGAGCCACCGCACCTGGCCTATTTTAGCTTTTCAAATGGGAAAACAAGTAGGGCAGAATAGGGACCCACAGTGGGCCCCACAGCAGACAGCATCAGAGTCAGACTAACAGCCTGGAGATCTGGTTTCTGGGAAGGGATTCCCTAACCTTATTTCTCTTATGCCTTTGAGAACCGAAACCCAGACCCTGCTGCAGGGTTTGGTAAGCAGAGGTCTAAAGGAGTGAAACATGCATCCAGGAGCATATGGACTCTGCCCAATCCTGCACCACAGCTCCATGAACACACAGCCTTCCACTGTGAGTCCAGGGCCACCAGCCAGACCCGTGGTCAAATGGGGAGTATCACCTGGGGGAGGCAGAGCTGCAGGAACAAATAGACACAAGGCATTCAGCGGCCTAAAGAATAAGAAGTCTATTTCCCTCTTATGTGATAGTCTAGATGGGTTTCCAAGTTGAAAGCACAGCTCTGCTCCACGTAGTCATTCAGAGCTCAAGCCACAGCTGCTCTGCCAGCTTCAGTGTGTGGGTTCTAAGGCTTCCCTGGGAATGGGCATTTCAACCAGCCAGAGGGAAAAAGGACACAGAGGAGACAGGGGGAGGTTTTGACAGGCCAGGTGTGGAGGGGGCACTCATCATTTCTGTTCATGTTCTATGATTAGATCTCAGACCCATGGCCCAATCTAACATCAGAGGAGGGAAATTATTCTAGTGGTATGCCCTGGAAGAAGAGGACATGAGTTTTGACGGACAGGCAGCAGTCTCCACCAAATTTTATTACCTTGAGTCAGACTCCAGATTTCAGGGTCATAAACAATTATTGAACACCTACTGTGTGCCAGGCACACAGTACAAGGAACTAGAGACCCAAAGATGAATAAGGCACAGTTCCTGCCCTTGAGGGGTTCATACGCAGAAGAGGTCCTCACTGTGGGCAGTGACTGAAACCTACATCACAGGATTTGGGAATGAGAAAATACAGCCAACCCAGGCGCCTCCTATGCTCTCCGCATTTGCAACGAAGAAAATAACAAGGGATTTGTGCTTCATGGGCATGCAAACAAGGACTAATAAAGTCCACAGGTGATAAATTGGTGCATAGATGTGCAGGTAGAGTGCCCCAGACCAAGTATGCACGTGTTTGAATGTGTGCATGTGTGTGCACACATGTGCATGGGTCTGTGAGCACATATGCATGTGCTGGAGTGTATGGGTGTGTGTGAAAGAAAGAGAGGATTAAATTATATTTAGGACTAGCCAACATCTTCAGCTATCATGATCATTTCCTTCTATTCTGAATTCCAAAGGGCTGCATTATCCTGGTCTAGAAGTTTAAGTACGGTAGCTGCAAATGAACTTTATTTCTCCTTTTATAATAATATTCCTTCTTATTCTTAGATTTTCCCTCAGGATGATTTAATTCCATTCCACAAAGTTTAATAAAAACGTATCCCATCACCCTCTAACCCAAAGTCTCAGCCTCTTGTTGTCCCTCAATTCTTCAGCACAGTGGTCTAAGTAGAGCACAGTGATCAGTCGTCCGGGTACAAGAAGAATGTCCCAGCCTCCAAGGGAGCTGAAAGGAGAGCCCTCTGGCCTGGTGGATTCTCAAAGACCAGACACACAGCCCTCCCTGGCAAAGGGTTCCCAGCCCACAGCAGAACTGGCTGGGATGGAACCATTTCCACGGTGCAGGCAAGCAGACAGCAGTAGGTGGTCTTCTGTACAGAAACAGAAGATGCTAAGGTGTAGGAAAATAGGAAGGAACGGCCCAAGCAAATGGAAAACATTGCACACCTTAGCAAAGTCAGGGGAGTTGGACGTCCTGAGATGAGGCAGGGGCAGCAGACCTGGTCTGGAGGAGCAGCCTGCAGAGGGACAACCAAAGGGGTAGTTAGAAGCTGATGAGTCCATGAGCTTCCAACATTTTAGCCAGACAGGAAGATCTGAGGCATTTGGTTCCAAAGCTAGAGTGGAGCCTACCACAAGTCAGGAGGAGCACTTCCCAACTACAGTGCCCCCAGGGAGACGCTGTGTTCACCATCTCCTACAGTCATCTCCAGGTAGTTCCACTCTGTCCCTGGGAAAAGAGGAGTACTGCACAGGCTCCAGCCTGCAAAATTTAGAGCGGCCGCCACTTACTCCTTCTGCAAGGGAGAACCTTGCTGGCCAGCATCACACCAGCCTGCAGTCCTCCTCCTGCTCCCAGGCTAAGAATCAGAGAAATGATGGGACAAGGGCACAGCCACCCTTCAGGGGTCAACCAGGTGGTGCCAAACTTGCCCTGAGTCTTGCTGCAGTGGGAGAAAGAGAGAAATCCATAGTCATAGTAAGGACAATATACAAGCAATCGTGATGATTCTCCCACCTGCACAGAGCTTTATATTTAGCAGGGCCCCTTCCTTTCTGTTGTCACCACCCATGGCCCTGGGTGGAGACACTGGGAAGGCTCCATCCTTCACTTGGGGGATCACCCCCACTGGCAGAAGGAAATGGGCAGCACAGGGCCTGGCCCCTGTTTCCACAACTTGCACTGGTGAATGTTGGGCAGCTGCGTCCCTCCCATTTGCTGGCATGAGCACTATCCGTGATGGCCCCTGCCTTGGGAGGAGACACTGTCAAGGCTCCCTGGTGCCAGCGGCATCCTCAGAGGACATTCAGCCACTGCCCCTGCCTCTGGGAAAGACAGGCAGCCCCTGAGTCATTGAGGGCAGATGGGAGCCTGTCCTATTTTTTCAAAATATCCACAAGACATGGTACCATCTGCTTAGGTAGTCAAAGGTGTATGACGATCTGACAAGGCCAAATAGGAAACTGTTACAGCACCATTTATGGCTGGGATCAGCAATCTGTGGAATGAAAGAATCCCTTTTATCTGAACAGCATTTTTTAGTTTACCAGGTACTTTCTGAGGAGCTTTCTAGTTTTCTAAAGACTTACCTGTGACACTTCTTAAAGGAGCACTACTTTTTAAATATGGGCCTTATCTCTAGGAATGAACGAGTAGTCTTGGATGTGACCTGAGTGTTTGTAGTTTTAAAAAGACCCACAGGTGATCCAGATGCACATCCAGAAGGCGATCCCTGGTGGGCACCATCTCCTTACTCCTCATGGCTGCCCTGAAAGATAGGACATCCCCTGGTCGGCCTGATTTGCTGACGAGAAAACTGAGGCTCAGGACACTGAAGACGCTTGTCCGGGGAAACACCATTAGCTAAGACCCCCGTCCAGGTCTTCTGAGCACCGGTCAGTGCTCCTTCATCTCCTCTTACTGTCCATCATCAACAGGATGGAAGGAAGCTCCCCTGTTCAAAAATATACCTCCAAGGTGGGTGGGACCTCTGAGTCATCCATGTGCTAATTAATTTAACATGCTCTCATAGTGCTCTGTCACGTCAGCCATCAAGCTTCTACATCATTGTGAGGGAAAGAAAGGAGGTAATCCTCATAAACCATGAGCAATGTCAACTGAAGACCAGCTCCATCCAAGTGGTACGTACACGTTGAAGCTGTTTAAGGTAGTTTCCAGACTTTCTTGGTAATAAAAACCACCTGAGACACTCAAACTGCAAATTCTTTTCTTAAAAATATTTTTAGAATGTGTTTTTAAAGACTGGATCAGGATCTCCAGCAGAGGGGATAAAGAAACTACAGCTCTAACAGGTGGCTTGATGATTCCCATCCTCACAGAACTTTGAGGGAAATTGCTCCAGGACAGTGGTTCTCTACAGGGGAAGGTGATTGCTGAAGCATGGCAGGGCTCCAACTCAGCACTCTCTTCTTAAAAGTTGTCCTTGAGTCATTTCTGGGTAGCAAGAAAATCCATCTAAAGTAGTTTCTCAACCACGACACTGCTGACATTTGGGCAGGTGAATTCCTTGCTGTGGGGGACTGTCCTGCATTGTAGGGTATGTAACTGCAGCCCTGGCCTCTCTCACCAGATGCCAGAAGCACTGCCTATTCAGTTGTGGCAACCAAAAATATTTTCAGATGTTGCCACATGACCTGGTGGGCAAAGTCATCCCCTGTGGAAAACAGATGGGGTCTAGTGGAAAGGATGGTCTAGTGGAAAGGATGGGGGCTCAGGTGTAGACAGCCCTGGTGGTCTCAGGTCAGTTCTGCTATGACCCTCTTTGTGTGATGAGGCTGTACACACGACTCCCTAAGGCCTCAATTCCTTCATCTGCAAAAAAGGGAGAAAGTCTATCTTGCAGCAATGTTGCAAAGACAGATTCTGATGCAGAATGCAAGGGTTCTAACTTCCTTAGTACAAGGCACCTAAAGGTGGGGAGAATTAGTCACAATTCCCCTGAAGCTTCTGGGATTAATCCAACAATTAACTCCATAGAGGCTGCTTCCTCGACTCTGCCGCCAAAGCAGATGCCCACCTGAGCAACCATTCTGGAATTACCTTATGGCATTGACTTTTTCTGCCACTTTGTGGGTCATCTCTACTGGCCCTCATTTCCCTCTACTCTTCCCTGCAAAGAGGGAGAGGGGGAGAACAAGAGAGAACCACACAGCCCTTCATAAACAAGTCATTGGAGGTCAGGGCATTCTCCAAGACCAGAGGGGTATGCGCATGTTGAAGTGCTCTGTGCATGTTGAAGTGGAATGCGCATGTTGAAGTGGTCCATGCATGTTGAAGTGGTCCGTACTTGTTGAAGTGGTATGCACGTGTTGAACTGGTCTGTGCATGTTGAAGTAGTCTGTGCATGTTGAAGTGGAATGCATATGTTGAAGTGGTATGCGCATGTTGAAGTGGTCCATGCATGTTGAAGTGGTATGCGCATGTTGAAATGGTATGAGCATGTTGAAGTGGTATGTGCATGTTGAAATGAGCATGTTGAAGTGGTCCATGCACATTGAAGCAGTCTGTGCATGTTGACATGGTATGTGCATTTGAAGTGGTATGAGCATGTTGTGAAGTGCTCTGTGCATGTTGGAGTGATATGCACACGTTGACATGGTCCGTGCATGTTGAAGTGGTAGGTGTATGTTGAAGTGGTATGTGCATGTTGACATGATAGGTGCATGTTGAAATGGCCATGTATGTTGAAGTGGTATGCGTATGTTGAAGTGACCTGTGCATGTTGAAGTGGTATGTGCATGTTGAAGTTGTATGCGTGTGTTGAAGTGGTAGGTGCATGCTGAAATGGTGATACATGTTGAAGTGGTAAGTGCATGTTGAAGTGGTCTGTGCATGTTGAAGTGGTTTACATATGTTGAAGTGATCCATGCATGTTGAAGTGGTCTGTGCATGTTGAAGTGGTATGCGCATGTTGAAGTGGTCCACACATGTTGAAGTGGTCTGTGCATGTTGAAGTGGTATGCACATGTTGAAGTGGTCCACGCATGTTGAAGTGGTCTGTGCATGTTGAAGTGGTATGCGCATGTTGAAGTAGTCTGCGCATGATGAAGTGGTATGCACATGTTGACATGGTCCATGCATGTTGAAGTGGTAGGTGCATGTTGAAATGGCCATGCATGTTGAAGTGGAATGCGCATGTTGAAGTGGTCTCTGCATGTTGAAGTGGTATATGCATGTTGAAGTGCTATGCGCATGTTGAAGTGGTCCATGCATGTTGAAGTGTTCTGTGCATGTTGAAGTGATATGCACATGTTGACATGGTCCATGCATGTTGAAGTGGTCTGTGCATGTTGAAGTGGTATGCGCATGTCAACATGGTCCATGTATGTTGAAGTGGTAAGTGCGTGTTGAAGTGGTATGTGCATGTTGATGTGGTGGATGCCTGTTGAAATGACCATGCATGTTGAAGTGGAATGCACAAGTTGAAGTGGTCCATGCATATTGAAGTGGTATGTGCATGTCGAAGTGGTATGCACGTGTTGAAGTGGTAGGTGCATGTTGAAGTGATATGCACATGTTGATGTGGTCCATGCATGATGAAGTGGTCTGTGCATGTTGAAGTGATATGCACATGTTGACATGGTCCCTGCAGGTTGAAGTGGTCTGTGCATGTTGACATGGTATGTGCACGTTGATGTGGTCCATGCCTGTTGAAGTGCTCCGTGCATGTTGAAGTGGTATGCACATGTTGACATGGTCTATGCATTATGAAGTGGTGGGTGCATGTTGAAGTGGTATGCACATGTTGACATGGTCCGTATATGTTGAAGTGGTAGGTGCATGTTGAAGTGGTATGTGCATGTTGAAGTGATATGTGCATGTTGACGTGGTCCATGCATGTTGAAGTGGTCTGTGCATGTTGAAGTGGTATGCGCATGTTGACGTAGTCCCTGCAAGTTGAAGTGGTCCATGCATATTGAAGTGGTCTGCGCATGTTGACATAGTCCGTGCATGTGGAAGTGGTCTGCGCGTGTTGACATGGTCCGTGCATGTTGAAGTGGTCTGTGCATGTTGAAGTGGTAGGGGCATGTTGAAGTGATACGTGCATGTTGAAGTGATACGTGCATGTTGAAGTGGTCTGGGCATGTTGAAGTGATACGTGCATGTTGAAGTGGTCTGTGCATTCTCACTTTCATCTCCAAAACCCTTTCATAGAGCTTAACAACAGCACCCAGAGTAAACCTCCAACAAAAATTCTTTGTAAACATATGTTTTCAGCTCCAGGTAATAATACCCTCCATGCTTGTACTAGAGTGATAAAAAGGCGTCTAGACAAAGGTGTACTTTCCTGGTGTTAAATAAACAGCCTTTCAGTAGAGCCTGGTTAGAGGTTTGATGTTTTTCTGGAGAGGGTACCTGGGGACCAGGCTTTCCTTAATAGGTTAAGAGCTACATACTACACAAGTGACCCTCAATTGATACAGGGTGTATAAAGACAGAGCTTGTCTTAATAATAGTCTTAACTTACATCAATCATGCCATGGACCAGACTCAAGTATGAGTGCTTCACCCACTTACTTCTCACAACGATGCTATAAAATTGGTACTGTTGTTATCACCATTGTAGATGAGGAAACTGAGGCACAGAGAGGTTAAGCATAAGAAGGAAGGATATGTCCTAAGCCAGTGAGTGGCTAAACAAGAAGTCAAAGCCAAGGAGTCCAGGCATCTAGAGGGGAGGAGCAGAGTCATGTTAATTCGATTTCAGCCCCTCCCAACTCCTACTAAACTGAACACACAGAATGTACCCTCTTGCGTTAATCAAGCATTCCAAAAACGAGAAGTTCTGTGGACGAGTGGAAAGAACATGAATTTGGAAGTCAAGTTAATTCCTCCATCTGTGTGACCCTGCATAAGTTACTTAACTTCTTTATTAAGCCCTAGTTTATTCAACTGTAAAAATGTGAACACACCTCACACAATTATTTTAAGGGAAATAAAATGAGGTCGTGTTCATCATACAACACCTGGCACAGAGCTGGCCACTTGGCAGTTCCTCAGCAAATGTTTCTTCTCTTCCCTCTTCCTCACTTCTTGTTGAAGACCTTGTCATTGACTCCTGGACAGTGAGAAATCCTTCTCTCATGTCAGAAATCATACCCCAATCCAGGGGTTTAGTGGAAGACAAACTAGTATTTATACTTGATTGAATTCAGGTTGACTGACACACACAACAAGGGGCTTATTACCCTCTGTGTTAAATTTGGCCCCACATCCTTCTTTTAACCTATATTTGAGCATCTATCATATGCCAGAATGTTCTAAGCCATGGGATACCTCAGTGAACAAAACAGAAATGGGTCACCTTGCAGGGCATGCTTTCTAAACATGACCACTGATTACTGTCTACAGGGTCAGATTTACATGTGTTCTATTCCAAGGACAATTCAGGTCATATGGTGTGACTGGAGGGGACTTGATAACCACCCTCCAAAGCCTGATTACCACACTACGAGTAATTCTCATGGTTTGGGGATGGCATTCTATGGCATTGCCTCACGTTAAGCCATCAACGGTCATTAACCTGCAGGAGTGAATTTATCCAGAGGATCCAGGTTCACACTGTATCTCCCCAGCCCCATCCTTTCAGATTCTAGATCTAGTGATTCTCTGAGCTCTGCGGTGTAGCTCCTGCACAGCAAAATGCCTGTTTCACCATTTTCTATCATATGAGGTGGGGAGGATGTCAGGAAAGGGGACAGAATGCAGAACTTCTGCATTCCTACTTTGAAACAGGTCTATGACTTGTCACTCCTCTGCCTCAGTCTCATTCCTATTCCTAAAACTGTGCAAGAGCTTGGGCAGAGGAGTTGTCCTATTGCTGCGAAACAGATATTAAGTTCTAGAAACCAGCCTTCTTTGGAAAACTCCGTGCCTCACTCTGCTGTCTCCGGATGTCATGGATACAGAGAGGAGTCATTCTTTGCCTTGGGGAGAGAGAGAAATTGAATCTAGAGACATCACATGGATCATCTTAGCAGCATCTACTATATTAAAAAAGAAAGAAAAAACACCCCACCAGAGAGGCAGCAGCCAAATTAATTGTTTTCCTGATTAACAAAACACAATTAAGCCCCAAATGCTGCCGCTTGAGGGAAGGTCATTTGCAGTTTTTTTCCAGGCACCGTTCTGGCCACAGAGCAATGACAACTTCATTCTGATCCCTGCAAGAGGGACCGAGAGAGAAATAATGCCACAAACTTATTATGACCGTGCTGTCTAATTCCTCTCTAGGGAAGCCAGACCCTACATCAGCCTGAGTGCAGGATACAAAGGCAGACAGGAGTGTTGTCACTAAACAGCAGTGACAGCAGCTTCAAAGGACCATGTGCAAACTAGGGTGATGAAGCGAAAGGATGAGGGTAGCAGAGGCCATGGGGAAGACTGTTGGCTTCTGCAGGGCAGGGGTCCTAAAAGTCCAATGACCTAGAACTGCTCCTTGTGGAAACAAGCTAGCCTCTCAATGCAGTTATGGAATTGGGAAGGAAAGAAAGGAGGGATGTGGACAAGTGGAGAGGAAGCAAGGAAGTTTATAATTGAGGTGACTTTATGAAACTGCATACTGGAGAACTGAAGCATAATTCTCTGTTTGTTTGTTTGTTTGTTTTGGAGGTGGGGGTCTCAATCCTATCACCCAGGCTGAAGTTCAGTGGTGTGATCACAGCTCACTGCAACTTCAACCTACCAGGCTCAGGTGATCCTTCCACCTCAGCCTCTCCAGTAGTTGAGACTACAGGCATGCACCACCACATCTGGCTAAGTTTTTGTATTCTTAGTAGAAATGGGGTTTTGCCATATTGGCCAGGTTGGTCTTGAACTCCTGGGCTCAGGGGTATCCACCCACCTCAGCCTCCCAAAGTGCTGGGTTTACAGGGATGACCCATCATGCCCAGCCCATAATTCCAGTTTTTTGGGGTGTTTTTTTTTTTTTTAGACAAGAGTCTTCCTCTGTCACCCAGGCTGGAGTGCAGTGGCACAATCTCGGCTCATTGCAGTCTCTGCCTCCCAGGGTCAAATGATGCTTGTGCCTCAGCCTCCCCAGTAACTGGGATTACAGGTGTGCACCACCAAACTCGGCTAATTTTTGTATTTTTTAGTAGAGATGGAGTTCCACTGTGTTGGTCAGGCTGATCTCGAACTCCTGGCCTCAAGTGATCTGCCTGCCTTGGCCTCCCAAAGTGCTGGGATTACAGGTGTGAGCCCCCGCACCAGGCCTAATTCCCAGTTTTGAAGGTACAGTAATAAGAGTAAGAATGCCTCCCATGGTCACCTGCCTACAGTATTCCAGGCCCCCTGCTGAACGCTTGCTATCCAGAACCTCGTTTCACCTTCCCAACAATCCTGCCCATTTTACATATAAGCAAATTCATGAAAGTTGAGTAACTTGTCCTAGGTCACAGCCAATAAGTAGAGTTGTACCCACATCTCTCCAACCCATATTGTCCGCCACAAAGTCTGAGAGGCAATTTTCTCTGAAGCCACTCACCTGGGGCAGCACTAACAGTCACCGAGGCAGGGCTGAATGCAGTGTGGCCCACTGCTCCCTTCTGTATCACCAGCCCCTCTCTGCCAGTCAAGGGCTTCCAGGGAGACACATCAAAGCAACAGTGAAACCCCTGACCTTAGGATAAAATGCCCTGAAGAGTCGCCTTGCTGTCCACTCTCATGTCTCTAATGTTGAAGGTGCCCATCTACCTATACCATGAAGCTGTGGGGTACAAGGCAGGAGAGATGGGGGAGGGATGAGGGTGGCAGATGGAGCTCAGGTCTTCAATCAAAGACAACCAGGCAGTGCCCCAGCTCCACAATCCTGGACAAATCCTGACCTTTCTACCACCGTTCCTCATTGGCAAACCTCCCTAAGCCATTGCAAAGATTAGGGGTAAGTTATATAAAGCACTTTGTACATACAGGCTCTCAATAAAGAAGGGTTAGGATGGAGATTAGATGAAGATGTAACCAAAACTGCAAGACATGTCTGGAACAATTTGCCTTCATCCAGAAGGAATGGGTGGAGGCAAAGCTCAAGCTACACAAACAGCAGGAACCTGCTTCCCTCTGGTGTCTTCCCTCTCCCCTCACCTCCTCCACAGACAGCTGCCATTCAAGGGAACTCCAAGAAAGGGCAAAGGGTCTTGCCAAGGGGTCTTGTTAGAAGCCACCCTCCCATAGACTCTATGGCCTGGGGATCATTTTGTGTAGTGTCACTGACAAGGTTTGGTTGTGTCCCCACCAAAATCTCATCTTGAATTGTACACCCCAAAACTCCCACATGTTGTGGGAGGGACTCAGTGGGAGTTAATTGAATTAGAGGAGTGGTTTCCCCATACTATTCTCATGGCAGTGAGTCAGTCTCATGAGGTCTGATGGTTTTATAAGGGGTTTCCCCTGTCTCTTGGCTCTCATTCTCTCTTGCCTGCCACAATGTAAGATGTGCCTTTTGCCTTCTACCATGACTGTGAGGCCTCCCCAGCAACGTGGAACTGTGAATCCATCAAACCTCTTTTTTTAAATCAATTACCCCGTCTCAGGTATGTCTTTATCACCAGCAAGAAAATGGCCTAATATAGTGACCAATCTATTTTTTGTCACATATGGAGCAGTCTAGGCATTGTTTAGTTGAGATCCCAGGAAACACTGTGCTGGATGAATATCTTGACATTTTCTTACTTGGTGACTCAGTCTCCCCTAATGAAAAGTGAAGATCATTATCTCTACCCATTTCTCTCCATTCATTGACATTGTGAATATACAGGAGAAAACTCTGGAAATATTCCAAGAACTATTAGAAAGCTGGTAGGACCATAGGAAGTCTTGGAGAAAGATTTCTCTCCTTGGAGGAGTAGGAGAATATCTCTGTTCTAAGGGCTCAGTGGGGGAGATCCCAGCCTCGAGTTCCCTCTGTACCATTGCATCAATGCACTGCATAGCCCCAATTTCCCCCCTAAATCTCAACCAGCCTGTCTACCAAATAAACCAGGTAAGTGAATACAAACATGAAACAGGCTGCTGGCTAGTATATCATTGCCACTGTCAATCCCACCCAGAATCTGGAGCAGAGGGGAAGGAGCATCACATTGGGATGTGCAGGCATTTCCTGCCACACAGGAACACAGACCACTGCGGCCTCCTATAAAAGCCACACTCTGCCTTTATTACTGTCTGGTGCCTTGCGTCTTGGAGGAGTACTTCCTGCAAGTGGGAGCCCAACA
Source organism: Rhinopithecus roxellana (assembly GCF_007565055.1). Lineage (NCBI taxonomy): Eukaryota > Metazoa > Chordata > Mammalia > Primates > Cercopithecidae > Rhinopithecus > Rhinopithecus roxellana. The sequence goes on from NC_044554.1 coordinate 61,422,546, forward strand.
TGGGCTGTGTCTAGGAGCCACGGACTCAAGAAGTCCAGATCAAGGAAGGACCCAATAAAGGGAGGTGAATGGCCCCAAACCATGCATCAGCCTTCCAGTGATGAAATGACTTGAGACAAGGGGACCACCTGTCCAGGGGTACCCCGGGAGCCACAAGATGGGAGAACTTGGTCTGACCTCCATTAGTGTCTTAGGGGCCTGGGCAGCAGGGTTTTTTCTGCCAGGCCTTTCTTTCTCAGGAAGCCAGGCTGGGGGCTGCTCGGCTGAGACTCCGGGTCCTTCAAGAGTCAAGGCCGCCTTGTTTGGATTTTTATTGAGCTCACTCACTTCTCCCTGGGGCTCAGTGCAGACCAGACATCATGTCCCACCCCCCTTGCTCTGCCTCCTCTCCTCCCCCTGCCTGACTGTAAAGAGAGACCCTCCTCCTGGTGACCTCTAACCTCCTCCCAGGGAGCATGCCCACGCTTTATGCTCTGAGATGAGGGGCCACAGTTACTCCTCACAGGAGGAGACACAGGTTACACTCCAGAAATAATAGGTCCTCATGTCCATGGAGGTTTATGTACTTTACAGAGTACATTTCACATCCACTCTCTCATTTAATTTGTGCATTCAATTAGCAGATATTTATTGAGGGCATATGACATGCTGAGTGCTGCCCTAAGCAATGAGCATGCAGTGGAGAACATGATAGATGAAGACCCTATTCTCACAGGGCTTAGGCTGAGAGACAAGCAACAAACAAGGAAAGGAACAAGATACTTTCAGATAATGATAAGAGAGCCCAAGAAGCCAGTTATGGTAAAGGCAAAGCATGGGATTTTGTGAGTCTATTGTAGGGGGCAGGTGGTATCTCTATACATAGGGTGGTCAAGACCTCTCTAAGCAGGCGACATTCATGAGCAGAGCCCTAAATGATGAAAGGGGCCAACTCTGATGCTCTGAGAAACTATGCAGATGGGAAACAGCAAGGGTTAAGATTCTGGGGCAGAAATGAACTTGGAATGTTTGCAGGACAATGACAGGCAGCTGTGGGTGAGAGTGGAGGAGGGGAGGGGAGGGGAGGGGAGGAGGGAGGTCAGTGGTGTCCAGAGCCCATGGATCTGGGAAGCAGACAGAGCAGACCTGAACCCCTATGGTTGTGTATGTTTTGCAGGTGAGAAATGTGAAGGGGGTCCAGTCACTCGGCCATATGAATTTGACGTTAGAACTTCCACTAGTACACAGTTCTCCAGACTCTGGGTCTTGTGCACTCTCCTAAACCAGCTGCCTCCATGGAGCATGGCTGTCAGGCAGGAGCTCATCTGTCTCCACCCTTTTGAGGCAGAAGCCACTCCCTCCATGTTCACACCACTAGGTACTATCTGTCCCTCTGGCCTCTGAGGATTTGCATTCATTCATTCACTCAACAAATATTTGCTGAAGACCCACTATGTGTCAGGGCTCTTTCTAGCAGCTGGAGATACCGCAGTGAATAAAATAGACAAAATCCCTCCCCTGACAGTGGAGCTAACAGTTAAGTAAGGGGAGATAGAAACCAAGCAAATAAATATTTGTAAAATAAGTTAAATGGTGAAAAGTGCTATGGAGAAAAACAAGAAGGAAAAGGAAGATAGAAAACACAGGCTTTTGGGGTTCAACATAATAGGAGAAGACCTCATGGAGATGATGTCTGCACGAAGAGCTAAAGAAAGGGAGAAAGGAGCCACACAACTCCCTAGGGGAAGAGCATTCCTGGCAGAGGAAACAGCAAATGCAATGCCCTGAGTAGGGAGGCTGTTGAGGAGTTTGAGAATCTCTGATGGTATGAGATAGATAGATAGATAGATAGATAGATAGATAGATAGATAGATAGATAGATAGATAGATAGATAGATAGATGTTTGGATAGACAGACAGACGGATGGATAGGCAAATTGACAGATAGATGGATAGATCAATAGATTGATAGACAGATGATAGAGATAGATTAGATTAGATAGATGTTTGGATAGGCAGACAGACGGATGGATGGGCAGACTGACAGACGGATGGATAGATCGATAGATGATAGAGATTAGATAGATAGATAGATAGATAGATAGATAGATAGATAGATAGATAGATAGACAGACAGATAGACAGATGTTTGGATAGGCAGACAGGCATACAGATGGATGGATGGGCAGATTGACAGACGGATGGATAGATAGATCGATAGATGATAGAGGATAGATAGATAGATAGATGAGTTTTCATTCATGGTTCCTGGCTCAACTCTCACAGCCCTTGTTATAATGTTGGACACTTTAAGCCAGCCTTAGAAAACAGAATCACAAATACACACACACACACACACACACACACACACACACACCCCTTCTCCTGTCCCCTTTCACCTGCTCCTTCTCCTCCCCAGGGCTGGAATCTTCCCCCACCTTTCTGTCTTGGAGCTGGCAATAAGAAATTCTCTGACCTACCTTGTCTGATTGAAGATCCTGAGACCTTCATTTCAGAAGGCGTCCTGCCCCACACCCTGAGGCTCAGAGGAATCTGGACAGGCCTCACTGGGTTTCCCCACTCAGTCTATTTGTATTAAATCACACCCTTTTTCTCCAATCACATTTCTATATGGTTGTGAATCATGCCTATCCAAAGAAGTCTACATAAAAGACCTAAGAGTGCAGGATTGGGGAAGTTTCCTGATAGCTGAACACATGGAGATTCTTGGAGGCTGCCACTCCCAGACAGGGCATGGAAGCTCTATGCCCCTTCCCCCACACCTCTCCCTGTGCATCTCTTCATCTGTATCCGTTGCAATATCCTTTATAATAAACCAGTAAATGTAAGTGTTTCCCTGAGTTCTGTGAGCTACTCTAGAAGTTAGCCCCCAAGGTGGAGAATCCCTGATTTGTAGTTGAGAACCCCTGATACGCAGAAGCACAGGTAAAACAACCTGTGCAGTTCACACTGAAAGTTGGTCGGGGAGCAGTCTTGGGGACTGAGCCCTCACCCATGGGATCTGATGCTATCTCCAGGTAGATAGTATCAGAGTGGTATTGGACTGGCGGACACCCAGCTGGTGCCACTGCAGGATTGATTGCTTGCTTGTTGGTGAGAAGAAATCCCCATCCACTTGGTCACAGAAGGCTTCTGTTCATTGTTGAGTGAAAGAATGGAAAAAAGCCCTTGGAGTGTTTTTTCCACTCAAAGAAACACGGCAAGGAGGCAGTGTAGCTGGGGAGGAATAAGCAAGGGAAGAGGCACTGGGGACCTGGAGTATGCCACACCACATCCCCTCCAGCCCAGGCTCCAGTCCCACGGAGGAAGGACCCTGCAGGCATCACTGACCCTACATGCTCCTCACCGATCCAGGGCTCACTATCCAAAGACCTCAGCTGCATAGACAACCTCTGAGAGCCAGATTTGGAGCAGGCCAAGTTCCCAGTGAAGAAAACATGGAGGTTTTAACAGGAAATGACATAAAGTGAAGAACTCCAGATTCTCTCAGCTAGAGCTGCGTTGCAAGAGTGAAAAAGCATCACAGGCCTCTCAGCTTCATCTTAGCTCTCTACATATTTTATGCGTTAAATAACAGCCAGAACTTAACGAAAGCTAGTTATATAAATTTGGAGAAAACAGCAACAAAGCACTTCTCATAACACAAGACATCAGCTCTTTTATTGTTTCATTGCTCTTGGCATGAAAGTGAGTTACTGAGAGCAGGTACTTCAGAAGGATACATAATTTTGGTATTTTTCACCTTACCATCAGGAGTACTGACTCAATAGATCATTTGCTGTTAACAAAAAAAAAAATGACCCACGTCCAATCTCCTTTTCTCCCTGTTGCCTTTTTTAAACTAATTCAACAGTCGTCAACTGACAGGGTGATGCTCACCTTTACCCACAGCTGTTGAAAACAGACTGCTGCTAGATTCTAGACCCTTGAAGGTACCACCTAGAAAGTTATACAAGGCTTTGTGCAGTGTAGAAGGTCAAAGTCCATTGTAATGAACTCCAAGGAGATGTAGCCATATGTGGTGAGGTCACAGTGGAGCAGTACAGCCTTGGTGCTAAAACCGATGGTCTGGGCCAGATGCAGTGGCTCATGCCTGTAATCCCAGCACTTTGGGTGGCCGAGGCAGGCGGATCACCTGAGGTTGGGAGTTCGAAACCAGCCTGACCAACAAAGAGAAACCCCATCTCTACTAAAACTACAAAAAATTAGCCGGACATAATGGTGCATGCCTATAATCCCAGCTACTCGGGAGACTGAAGAAGGAGAGTCGATTGAACCTGGGAGGCGGAAGTTGCAGTGAGCCAAGATTGCGCCATTGCACCCCAACTTGGGCAACAGGAGAAAAACTCCATCTCAAAAAAAAAAAGAAAAAGAAAAAGAAATCTACGGTCTGGAGTTGGACATCTTGGGCTCAAATCCCAGTTCTACTACTTACAGTTTGAGTTTCAACCATGCAAAAGCATCTTATGCCAAGTGACTTCATTCTAGCTCTTCAGAGATTTAATGCATCAAACCACAGCCAGATTGTAATGAAAGTTGTCAACCTAGGACAAGCAACTTAATGCAAGCCTCAGTTTTCTCATCCACAAAATGGGTATAGCAATGTTATCTACCTCAAAGAAGGGTTGAGATGTTAAACAAAAGAACCATTGAAAAAAATTTGCATGGAAACTGCTCTATAAAAGTAAGTTGCCACCATTAAATTTTCATTAAAATACTGGAAATGAGTGGGCTAATCAGCTAGAATTGGGTGTGTTTGTGGTTATAATGAAATCCAGAGACATGGTCAGTGAACTAAAATAAAATTGGCTTCTGCACCTAGGCCTCCTATATCACTTACCAAGAGCTCCTAGCATCAATTACCAAGAGCTGCCTCAGTCGTTATCTCGCCCTGAGCCCTCCCAATCCTTTCTCTGTGAAATGGCTTAGACTCCATGCCCTATGAGGTCCCTTCTGGCTCTGTTGCATGTCTCTAAACAGAGCTGGAACCACATGGGGGGAAGGATGATTACAGGAGGGCCTACACTGTCTGCCCTTTCCTGGAAGAGAGGACAACCCCCTCTTGCAATTGATCACCTTACCCTTGGCTGGCCAATGTTCCTCAGATTCACATTCTTCCCTTCTGTGTGAGGCTGCCCCAGTTTTCCCTGGTGGGAAGTGAGGAGCTAGGATTATGAGATGAGGACCTCGCACATGTACACACACATATACATTCACAGGCACATGTGTTCACACACACATGCACACCTCTTGTGTCTGATGCCTCAGTTGCATAGAACAGGATGATTTAAGTCCTCTCTGGTGGCAGCATCTGCACCAGCTGCTTCATCCAGTGGAAGATGCTGTTAAATCTCCCACAAATTGTCTAGAGATGGAGAACATCTGGATTCCTGGCAGGAGGATGAGAGAGAAAGCAGTTCTACTCCACACCCTATCCTTGCTCAAAGTGATTCTCTTTCTCAGTGTTCTCCAATCCAGACACTTTGGCCAAACAGGCTGGTGCATGGGCCCAGCTGCAATGAAGCCTGGAAGTGTGAGGCCCGGAACCCTGAGCAGCAGAAAATCTGGGATGAACTGCTCACTCAGCAAGGTACAATCCAGAGGCTGTGCTTGCTGGCTGAGTCCTGGACTCCATCTCACAGTCATTTCTACCAACCTCCCGATGCCTCAGTTTTCCTAGTTGGGTTTCACACCAGCTACTCAAGCAGTACGTTGTGAAGTGTGAAAATGGTTCAGAGAACCAATTCCAAACCTCCAGATGAGGAAATCAGAACCTGACATTTGAGTGCCTTGGCACCCAGGCTAATCTACCACATTCAGCTCCAGGCTTCAAATACAAACAGCTCCCCAGGGCACTCTGCGCATCACTCCTCCGGGGCACCCTTGGATGGAACTTCAGACCTTTTCTGAACAGTATGCCTGGCAGCTCCTTCCATAATGACCCTCCCAGTCCAATACCCTGCTTGAAAGAGACCCTCTTCCACTCCCCATTTCCCAGGCATGCCAGGAACCAGAGGGGGCTCTACCATATAAGCTGATGAATCTCCTAGTTCTGCTCCCTTACTTAATAGACAAACATTTCTTCCTTTTTTCTCCATGTCCACTGTAGCCTCTGGGAGCCCAGGGCCCTCAGAAGCTTCCATCCAGCAAGCAGGGAGAGTCTGGGAGCCCAGGAGGCTGCCTCCATGGCCACCACATCATCTGGGGCAAATCAACCCAATTCCTCTCTGCTTCAGTTTCCACGTCTGTAAAATATAGACAACGATCTCCTGCCTGCCTGACCCCAAGGGATGTTTTGGAAAGCAAAATGAAGGTACTTTGGGTGGAAAGTATTTAAATGTAAGTTGTTTGTAAAGTTTGGGGCTTGTCTGTTTGTTGCACTCAATTTAAGAACTCTTATTTTGCATTAATTCCTGTGAGATTATTTTGGATGAGAACGAGCCCTCTTTCTGGGGCTCACGATCCTATTGGAGGAGGTTAAAGAACCAGAGGAAAGTAGTAGGACTAGGGAACATAACAAAACAACACAAGCTGAAACAAACAAACAAAAAGCCCCTCTGGAATCCAGAGACCCTGAGTCTTCTGAACATCCCTGACAAAGCTCTTCCTCTCTCTGTTACCTTCATCATGGGCGAGGTGACAGCTTGCAGGTATAAACTCCCTGCCCAAATGGCCCCTATAGTATTTGACCCTTTTCCCTATCACTCTGCTTATAGTTCCAGAACTTGAATAAAAAGCTAAGAAAATAAGAATATATAAAATAGTCAAATCTATCTCACCAGCTCATGAGTGTCAGCTAAGAGAGCACAGTTAAGGTACTCACTGAAATCCTACAGGCTTCTGGATTGTGAATGATACCTTTCTCAAACTAAAGGGTACTTTCAGAGAAGAAATGATGGCCGGGCGTGGTGGCTCACCCCTGTAATCCCAGCACTTTGGGAGGCCAAGGCAGGCTCCTCACCTCAGGTCAGGAGTTCAAGACAAACATGGCCAACATGGTGAAACCCCATCTGTACTAAAAATACAAAAATTAACCAGATGTGGTGGTACTTGCCTGTAATCCCAGCTACTTGGGAGGCTGAGGCAGGAGAATCATTTGAACCCAGGAGGCAGAGGTTGCAGTGAGCCGAGATTGCGCCACTGCACTCCAGCCTTGGCGACAGAGTAAAACTCGGTCTCAAAAAGAAAAAAAGAAAGAAAGAAAAAAAGAAAAGAAAGAAAATTATGAGGATGATGATGATGAGAAGCCACTTTTGGTACCATAGTTTATTGAGCATCTCACGTGTGCTATGAACTTTCCATGTTTTAATTCTAAGCCTAACATCAGCCTTATAAGGCTGATGGTATTATTAGTTTGAGGAGCACTTCTCAAAATTCAGCATCTACCAGAATCACCTGGGGGACTTCAAAAACCCAGATTGCTGAGCCCCACTCAAGAGTTGACCATTCAGTAGGTCTGGGGTACAGCCCAAGAATTTGTATTTCTAACAAGTTACCAAATGATGCTGATATTGCTGCTTAGGACACTGCGCTTGGAGAGCCACTGACTTAGGTGTTCAAAGGAGGTATCATAAAAATTAAGTCATCTACCTATAGTCAAACCATTTTAAAACATCTGAGCTGAGATTCAGACCTAAGTCTGCTGACGCCAAGCCTTGCACCTGTACCTTGGAGCCTCATTGTCTCCTGAAGCTGAACCCCCTGCAGTTATCTAGAATCTGAAGCATTTTGAAGAAGGTTTGAGGACAGAGCAAAGGAAAACAAGGCCAGATGTGTGAGACTTGGTGGAGGCCTGGGACTGCTTCAGAGGGATTCTGCAGACAGGAAAGGTTAACAGAAGTCACCCTGGATGCTTTGTTTCTATGCCCAGTTCCACCTCTAACCAGATGTGGTCCTCACGGACCATTTCAGGTCTGAAATTCCAAGAGGTCAATCCACAAACTTGCCACAGGTGACGTCACCTCTGAAACCCACTCCAATACCGTGAGACTGAATCTAAACTTTAATGAAGTCACTCAAACTGGTTGCTGTGACTCAGTTTCCTTGTTTATTAAAAAGGAGAGTGATTTCTGTCACCCCAAGGTCCCAGCTTGACTGTGTAAACAAGTGGTGCTAACAAATAAATGCCCAGTGCTCACAGCTCTTTCATAATGGGTGTTCTATAAACACCAGCTGCCATCACTATTATTGGTGAGGTGGAGCGCTCTGCAAACCGGGAGGTTTGCAAAGCAATTTCTAAACATACTTCTCATTGTTGATGTTGGCAAGAGCTTTAAAACATTCCTGGATTCAAGCATTTCCTGCAGATTTTAACTCTGTTCTCTCTCCTAAAAGTTTGATTTGAAGAAAAAAAAATGAGAAGAACCATTTTACTTAGTGGTTCTCTCATTTCAATAGCTCCATCTCCTGGTCCCTGCATCTCTGTCTCTGCCACCACTAAACACCATGTCAACAAACATTAATTCAAAGTAAATTCGGTTTTTAAAAATAGCGAGACATCTGCATATAATGTTGTTTTATCATTACAATTAGGCAAATTGTTTTATAGCAAATGCAAAATTATTTCAGGGGGACTTTATTCCACATAAGACAAACAGGGCTGGGCAGGCCCCAGGCAGGCGGCTGCACCCTGCACCTTTTCCATCCAGCAGGGCTACTGGAAGCAGGAGGGGACTCTGGAAGCTGCACCGTTGCTTGGCTTTCATTGAGTTCATAGCCCTGTGACCCTGACTCTGTGTGAGGTAATTCCCATCTCTTAGAATCCAGCCTGTAGCTGGTAGAATCCATCTGTGCCCTTCTCGAGACACAAATCTCCACCCGAGAGGAAGGTATTTACTCTACCCATGGAAGGCACTGGCCTGCTCCTGAATCCTGGGGAGCAGGTATTTCTCTTCACTCTGCCCCAGATTATGCTTTTGAAAATCCGAAGGCAGTTCTCAGAGTCAATCACATAGAGAGAAGGGGAAAGATCATGTCCCTGTAAGTGCCACCTGATAAATGTCTTCTTCATTGTAGCCCCAGGAAAAAAGAGTTACTATTCCTTCACAAAGAGGCATCTTTCTTAAATCATATAATGAGACTTGTGCAATCCATTCTATTCCCCTTTTTTGCCTTAGTTGCCAGACATCTCAACACTCAAGTATTCGATTGCAGTCACTAACGAAGCTTAGATTTTTAGTGTTATTATCTCTGCTCCTTCTTCTATAGGGTTCTGAGCTTTTGTTTTGTGTCTTATTGAATGCATGCCGTTTAAAGGAAATCAGGCTCAGAGTTAACATTAACCCTGCATTTCAGCAGGAATGGAAAGGACCTTATAATGTTTTTAGGAGCTGGAACTGGCCCAAATTCATTAATGAACTGAACCATAGACCAATATTCCTAACAGGGGGTCTCATGGTGGTAGAACCATTCCAAAAGGGAGGTGAGAAGAGAACTCTAATACTATTTATTGAGTGCCTACTCTGCCTCAGTCTCCTTAATTAACTTATTTCATGTAATTTGCACAAAAACCCTGTGAGATTGGTTGAATCCTTCCCTATAACCCCCAGTTGCCTCATTTGTAATCTGGAAACAGGTTTCCTATTCAAGTTCTCATAATTAGTTAGTGGGGCTGAGATTAGATACAAGATATGTCTGACTTCAGAGCATATATCGGGCCACTGCTAGCTAATGTAGCACTTTTGTATGAACCCAAGAAAGGTGCCTCTGAGGGAGGACACAGTCGTACAGTGATGGGGACACTGCCTTCATGTAAATAGTACCTACGCTATAGAGAGGGCATTCTGCTTCATTCTCAGAAACAGCCCTGAGAGAGGCAGAAACTGCTTATTCTCAACAAGACTTTTGTTCTCCTTTTCTTTCTGGGCCACAATACTGAGCCATATTTTCCAGTCCCTGGGCTTCTAGGTGGGACCATGTGACCACTCCTGTTGAATGGAAAGAGGGCAAGCATTATATATGTCATTCTCAGGCTGGGCACAGGGGTTCACATCTGTAATCCCAGCACTTTGGGAGTCAAGGTGGGTGAGTCACCTGAGGTGAGGAGTTCAAGAGCAGCCTGGCCAACATGGTGAAACCCCATCTCCACTAAAGTTACAAAAAATTACTGTGGTGGTATGCGCCTGTAATCCCAGCTACTTGGGAGGCTGAGGCAGGAGAATCACTTGAGCCTGGGAGACAGAGGTTGTAGTGAGCTGAGATCACACCACTGCACTCCAGCCTGGGCAACAGAATGAGACTCCATCTCAAAAAATAATAATAATTTAAAAAAAATATGTCACTCCCAGCTTGGCCTGTTAACTCCTAGGCAATTCTCCCGCTCTCTCTCTTTCCCCATCCACTGACTGAGCGGAAAACTTTGAGGACTGGAAGAGGATAGAATCATGAATTGGAAGGACTCTTGAGTCCCTGAATGACCTTGTGGAGCAGAGCCCATTGCACCTGTTTCAAACTGGACTATGATATGAGTGACAAATATAATTGTATTGCATTTCAGCCTCTGATTTTTCAGGGTTCTTATGGTACTTGATTTGTCCTAATGCAAGCCCAAACCATCTTGCTTCCTTTTAACAATCTTGCCTAAAAAGATTCAAGTGACCGCTGGCTAAAAGCAATTGAAAAGGTTCTCATCCAAGAGAATGGAGACAGTGGGGAGATTATTTCATTTCCTTATTCCTCTAAATAAAATTCTCCATAAATCAGCTCCAATTGTTTATATCTGTTACTCCAAGCCCAACCTTCCAGAACATTTCAAGTTAACTCATTTTTCATGAGAGTTTCAGTCATACGTATGAGTCATAGAACCATGGGGTATTAAAGCTGAAAGGCACCTCTGCAATAATTCTTGCAAATTTTGAAGATAAGAAAAACAAGGCCAAGATGTTTGGCTTCCCTGGGGTCCCAGAGTCAAGGCTGGCATCCAAGGCTCATGACCTCATGACTCTGGGTCCAGGGTTCTTTGCTCTCCCCAGTTGGATGGAAGCCATGCTCAAGCAGCTGAACACTATGAATGGACACAGCTCCGCCTGTAAACACTCCCTCCGAAAGAAGTGAGGGTGTTCACATTGAGGCAGTCCTATGGGTGGAGGCTGCTGGCACCCTCCACTGGACAGGTTGGGTATGTCCTCTGCTGCCCAGTCAGGTCCAAATTGCACAACTCTAAGTCAAAGTGATGGAGCTATGGCAACCCTGTCTCCAGGTGTCCATGGCCACCATCAGTGCCTGTGTTAAAGCCTCTCTGAGATTGTGAGCTAGTCCCAGGCATATCCCTGTGTTTTCCAGCTGATGGATCATGCTTCCTGAACAAATATAATGTCACTTCAGTCAGGGACTCTGGAGTCTACTTTCTCACACTAAGAGCGGGGAGCACAGCTTCCCAAATCACAACAGCCCCTCTTCCTTCCTCTGGTTCACTGATGCTTTGAAAATAAAGAATGTTCCCTCTGAGGTCCCATCTCCTTTTTAAAAAGAAATTCAGTCTCCGGTTCTAGATTAAATTAGCATTTGTCCTCTCTAATTGTGTTTGCAGCTGCATCCCAATAGGAAAGAAAGGAAACCAAGAGAAAAAGAGATAATAAAAGCCTCCTTCTAAATGAGGCTGGAGTGGAAAATGAGGAGCAGGACCGAGAGGCCAGTGGGCTTGTTCCAGCCTCTCTGCATGCTGCTTTGAACAAAAGCTTGCCAGGGAGAGAGTATGGTCTGGCAGTGGCCGGCTCACTGAACAGGGAAGCAGAGAGCAATTGTAATTCCACTCTTTATTCAAAAGGCAATTTTCTCCAAGACGTCCTGACACTGACCCTCAATTTCCCCAGCTCTATAAAGCAAGCGACTGAAAAACCATGGAATAAATGTCAGAAGTTACATTTCATCTCACCAGTTCACTTTGCAGAGGAGAAAACCCAGGCCCAGAGAGGGACAGGATTTGCCTAAAGTCACCCAGCTAATATGTGGCAGACGTCATCTGGTCTTCATTGCTCAGCCCCAAGCTCAGCCCTGCATCCTTTCCTTGCACAAGAAATGCCAAGAGACAGTGGTCCCAGAAAGGGCTCAGAGTGAGGTTGTGAGTATTTCTTCCCCAGACACCTTTAAACAAAATAGCCCTCTACCAGCCTGGGTGCAGTCCTGTAAACAGAGGAACAGAATAAGAAACAAGGTTTTAGGAATCAGGGGTTTGGGTGTGCACTGAACATGGGCTGAGGAGCTGATGCTAGATGTTTTGGAAGAGCCTGGGGCTATAGATCAGGAGACGCTGGATTCTCAACTCAACTCAGCCATGAATAATGATCCTGACCTACCTGCTTCAGAAGATCATCATGATTTTCAAAAAATAGTATAATCCAAATTTTATTTTACTTCATTTTATTTGTAAAGAGGGAATCCTTGAGTGAATCTCATCCAGTTTCTTTCCTAGATTTTGGAACCATTTTAGAAGGCCAGAACTCAGAGACGTTAAATGGCATGAACTTTAGAACTCTACTTCCTAAGCCAATGCAATCTTTGCATTGCTTTCTCCAGATACTGGGGCACATGTAAGAAGTTGAAGCTCCACAAGCTCTCCAAGGCATTCTCAATTCATAAAGGAGTCTCAGTGCTAGGCTAAAGCAGAATTGGGGTCTGGGATGCTGTAGGGAACCAGTTATCCTTCCTTGCGATTCTGTGATGTATTTGACCCAAAGTCTCCTCCCATGGTGATTCCAAATCTAAATAGCAGTCGTTTAGTCAAAGTCTAAGTACTCTCTCTAAAATCTAACATCAAGAATTATTCACAGACTTCTTGCTTTGAAACCACTGGGAGAATGTTTTGCAGATTCCAAGGCTTCACACCACTCACTGAATCACATCTTCAGATGTGAGCTCCAGGAAATTGATCCACATTTATCTATCCTGAACTAAGAGCTCCTTATGCATTTAAAATTAAATAAAACTAAATCTAAACACCTGAGCACCACCTGCAGGGCCCCATGGGAGCTCCCACCCTCAGCTCTCACCACTGCAGACACACTGGCATGCTTGTGTTCCTCATGCCAAGCTCACTCCTGCCTTGGTGCCTTTGCACTTATTTTCTCATCTTCCTGGAGCAATTCCCTTCCTGATATTTCCATAACTGGTTCCTCTTCATTATTTATAGAAGTGTTTGTTCAAGTGCCATCCTCTTCATTACTTAGGCCCCATGCAGTGCCTTTGAGATGTCTGTCTTGACCATCCTATCTAATACTACACCTCATCCGCCAAGTCCTTTTCTACCCCAAGAGCATCTTTGAAGACAGGACCTTTGTTTTGTTCTCTTCCACATGCCCAGCAACTACAGTAATATCTAACATGTCATAGGTACTGAATAAACATTTGTTGAATGACTGAGTGAACAGCATTGCCCTGTTTTGATCTAAGATTCTCTTCTTTATCTGTTTACTGTTTACTTGTACATTACCTAACTCTCCCATAAGAATGACAGTTCCCTGAGAGCAGAGTCCTCCTCTATCATGTACCCACCATATCCTCAGTGCCTCCAATAGTATCTGACCTATAGTAGGTGTTCAATAAATAGTTGTTGAATGAATGGATGGATGAACTAATGCATGAGAATCCTTGAGCTGGGACCTCCATTTGGGTTGGGGACAAGGTGACTGTCTCAATTAACAAACATATTTCTAGTCACTGTTCAAGAAGTAGGGATAATTTTTTAAAGTCTTAAAACATGTACCTTCCTCCAAAATTGCCCACAAATTCATGAGGGGAAACAGAGGTATGAATGAAACCATTGCAAGTGCCTCAATATGGTGTGTATTAGTCCATTTTCACACTGCTATAAAGAATGCCACCTAAGACTGAGGTAATTTATAAAGAAAGGTTTAATTGACTCACAGTTCCACATGGCTGGGGAAGCCTCAGGAAACTTACAATGATGGCAGAAAGTGCAGGGAAACCAAGGCACATCTTACATGGTGGCAGGCAAGAGAGCGTGCAGGAAAAACTGCCACTTTTAAACCATCAGATCTCATGAGAACTCCATCACTATCACAAGTACAGTAAGGGGGAAACCGCTATCAGGCTTCAAATTTTCCAAACTTTTATGCTCTGCTTCCCCCTTTAAATATAAGTTCCCATTTCAAACCATTTCTTGGTGAGCACTATAACTGAATGCTTTCAGAATCAACCAGGTCACCTCTTGAATGCCTTGCTGCTTAGAAATTTCTTCTGCCAGATACCCTAAATCATCTCTTTCAGGTTCAAAGTTCAACAGATTTCTAAGGTAGGGACAAAATGATGCCAGTGTGTTTGCGAAAGCATAGCAAGAGTGACCTTTGCTCCAGTTTCCAGTAAGTTCCTCATCTCCATCTGAGACCACCTCAACCTGGACTTCATTATCCATATCACTATCAGCATTTCAGTCAAAACCATTCAACAAGTCTCTAGGAAGTTCCAAACTTTTCCACATCTTCCTCTCTTCTTCTGAGCCCTCCAAAGTGTTCCAACCTCTGCCCATCACCCAGTTTCAAAGTCACTTCCACATTTTCAGGTTATCCTTATAGCAGTACCGCACTCTTCCTGTACCAATTCTCTATATGAGTCCATTTTCAGACTGCTATAAAAAATACCACCCGAGACTGGGTAATTTGTAAAGAAAGGAGATTTAGTTGACTCACAGTTCCACATGGCTGGGGAGGTCTCAGGAAACTTACAGTTGTAGCAGAAGATGAAGAGGAAGCAAGGCATGGCTTACATGGCAGCAGGCAAGAGAGGGCACAGGAAAAACTGCCACTTTTAAAACCATCAGATCTCATGAGAACTCCCTCATTATTACCAGAACAGCATGGAGGAACCCGCCCCCATGATCCAATAACCTCCCACCAGGTCCCTCCTTCAGTATGTGGGGATTACAATTTGACAGGAGATTTGGGTAGGGACACAGAGCCAAACCATATCATGGTGTAAACAAGATGTTTTAGAGCACAGAGCAAGAGGCCACCTCTAATCCAGACAACCAGGAAGTCTTCAGGGAAGATGTGATGTTTGAATCAAGCCTTAAACAAGGAAGTAAAATGAGAAAGTGGAGAAGTGGAAAAAGATGCTCAAAGAAGAAAGAGATTGAAGGCCGATGGCATGTTGAGGAAAGAGCTGGTGGTGGAGAGTGTGGGGACCAGGTGATGCTGAGAAACTAAATTTCGATCAATAGGCCAATGGTTCCCCAACTGTTCAAGTGGGAACAATCTCTCTCACTTTTAAAGGCTCCTTATAAATAAGTTTATGAAAATCAAATATTCATTCATACAGAATGAATAAACCCTTGAAGCCTTAAAAAAATATAAAGCCCATACTTTACTCCAGAAACATGAAACAAAGGTCAGCAGCTACAATTCTGAAAGGAAATAATTTCTCTATGTTTCAGTGGCCATCATTTGATCATAAGTATATTTTAATTTGATTGATTAGAAAGCATAAGTATACTGAGAATAGCAGGAGGCAGCCAAACTCCTAGGTAGATAGGGGCCTAGGTGAAACCCCACCTTCAAGCCAAAAAAACAGCATGAAGGCTGAAAGACGGGACTGCTGATCCCAGAAAAAATCCAAGACTCAGATGAGAACTTATGTTCCTATTTGCCTGCCCCTCTCCTATTCTAGCCCATAAAATCCCCAGTCTCAGTCACACTAGGGGGACTTTCCCACCTTCAGGTAGGGTGACCACCCCTGTGTCCCCTCTCTGCTAAAAGCTGTTTCATCACTCAATAAAACTTCTCTTATTGCTCACTGTTTGATTGTCAGTGCATCCTCATTCTTCTTGGGTGGGGGACAAGAACTTGGGAACCAATGCACAAGCCAGACTCAGCCCCAGTGGGTGGGCTATCTCCTGCAAGAGGTAGCCTGGTTGAGCAAGATCTGGGTGGGGCGTCACTGGCCAGAGGTCCTTGGCTTGCAAAGTGACCAAGAAAATCCTGTGTCAATACTACATACAAAAGGCTTTCTAAAAAATTAATAGATTATTTTTGAGGGAAGAAGTTTTAGGTTTACAGAAAAAAATGAGTGGAAAGTACAGAGAGTTTCCATAGATCCCCCCCACACCTGCCTTCCTTGGGTTCCCCTATTTTTAACATCTTGCATTAGTACAGCACATTTGTACAAGAGATGAGCCAATACGGATACATTATTATAAACCAAAGTCTGTGGTTTACATTAGGGTTCACTCTTCGTGTTGTATAGTCTATGGATTTTGAAGTGTATGTTGAATGTATCTACCATTATGGTATCATGCAGAATAATTGTTTTACTGCCCTAAAGATCCTCTGTGTTCTTTCTATTCATTCTTCCCTTCCTCCCCCTACCACAAAAAAACCTTTTTTTTTTTTTTCTTTTGAGACAGAGTCTCATTCTGTAGCCCAGGCTGGAGTACAGTGGCATGACCTCGGCTCACTGCAAGCTCCGCCTCCCTGGTTCATGCCATTCTCCTGCCTCACCTCCTGAGTAGCTGGGACTACAGGTGCCTGCCATCACGCCCAGCTAATTCTTTTTTGTATTTTTAGTAGAGACAGGTTTTTTAACTGTGTTAGCCAGGATGGTCTTGATCTCCTGACCTCGTGATCCGCCCATCTTGGCCTCCCAAAGTGCTGGGATTACAGGCATGAGCCACCGCGCCTGGCCAAAAAAAGCTTTTTAAACCAATATTTTGTACTGTATTGATGATAACAGCATTTACCTGCATTGAAAAACAACGTGCATAATTTGTTGATCGTGTGTGTGAGACTGTGTGTGAGACATGGGTTCCCGAGTCCCAGTTCTGGACAGTCCTCCACAGATTGGGAGCCACTGCTAAAAGTAATAAGGAGCTATAGAAGAATGTTGCGTAGAAGCTTACTAGGATGGGTTTGGGGTCTGGGAAGTTAAACAGCAGCCTTGCAGACAGGGAAGATGAGATAGAGGGATCCATGAGGAGGCCACGTCACTTCTGGGTTCTCCAAGACGTGTCATCACCTCTGCACATGTTAGAGACATGATTTTATGAACAGAGGCACTAGTTTTGTCCACTTTGTCTCTTCACACCCACCCTAGTGCTGAAAAACAACAAACAAACAATGATGCCCCAGAGATAAAGTGGAACCAAACCACAATTTCATGCTGATTTTCAACCATGGCATCCTGACCATCAGAACAGGAGAAACTCTGAAATGAATTGCATGCAGTGCTGCAAGCGGGGCTCTATGCTTTTCCAAACAACTAACATATTGGTGAACATCCTTCTAGACTTTTTCCTATGTGTATTCAGATCACACTGCCATGTATCATTTTTTTTCACTCTCTATATTATTAACACTGCTATGTCATAAAACATTTTTCTAAAAACATGATTTTTAGCTGTCACATAATATTCCACTCTAGGAATGTCCCATCATTTACCATCCTCCCACAGATGGACACTTAGAGAATCTCCAATATTTCACTATTATAAATAGCACTGGGATGCACATCCTTGTACATAAATCTCTGCATATCTCTGATGATTTCTTTGGGACAGATTCTTAGAAGTGTGAGTCCTAGAATGTTTGCCATTTTGATGGATTTTCCATCTCGGTGTTCCATCCTCCCTTGTGTCCTGATGGCAAAAGATAAATACCCATGGAGGAATGCATGTGAAAAAAAAAAGGAGCATTATCTGAGTGCTGGCAAACAAATCACAATGGAATAGAGACACAATTCCTGAGGGTTAATCTGAGTGATAGGCAAGGCTATTTATTTATTTACAGCATTTACCTGACTCCTCCTATCTAAAAGGGACTGACCAAGAACAAAAAGAATTAAAAGTATCACATGAAAAATGTCAGAGGGGGTAGGGAAGGAGAGGTTGCCAAGACTGCAGTGACTTGGTTGTCTCAGACTCAAGAAGAACGAAAACAGGAAGAGCAAGGGAATTTTGCAGTCTCAGTTCCCCCTTCTGCTAGGGTTGCCAGAAAGTATACAAGTTGCCCAGTTCAATTTGAATTCCCCCCCAAAAAAGAATAATTTTTTAGTATAATTATATCCCATGCAATATTTGGGACATGCTTATCCTAAAAAGTACATTGCTGATTTGAAATTCTAAAGTAGTGGGTATGCTGGATTTTTATTTGCAACTCTTCTTGCTGCACAATTATACACACCCATAATTGCTGCATAATTATCACTGCACAATTTAATTGGCAACCCCACTTGCTGCACAATTATTGTAGACTAGCTATTATGAGAAGGTCAGCAGCCACACAGGTGGGGGAGGGGGTGAATGTGAATCGAGGTGACACATAATTTGGTACCCTGCAAAACTGAGAGCAATAGTTAAAGGAGCGGGGGCTACAGCTTCTTACCAATGAGGGAGTTTATTTGGGGGAATCTCAGTCCAAGGATTCCTACCCTGGAGAAAGCAACAGAGCTATCCAGAGATACGGAGGTGGCTCTGACTGCAGCCTGCATGGGGCCTGGGGCTCTGGGTGTGTGCCAGGAATCACTGGGCGAGGAGCCAGAGAGGACATGCACAACTCAGGTAAGGGAAGGCTGTTTCCACTGCAATCTTTCCAGGTAGAAAGTGAGCAAGCAGCTGAAGACAGGCTGGTGCCGCAGATCTGGAAAATGGTTCTCTCCCTGACCTCACTTTTGTCAACAAACTGCTTTGCTTTATGTAAAGGAGGGAGAAAAAAAGAAGGCTTGCTCTCATTACATACACACACACACACACACACACACAGAGCACCTTCCCCAGGTCGTGCCTCAGCAGTCCCTCGAACAATATGTTCTAAATTAATAGCATCAGGAGATAATGGTTTATAAAACAGGAGTTTGTATGCAACCAGGGGAAATGTTCAGCTCCTTATTATATAGCTATATATTTTTTGTAACCAGATTATGAGCAAACGAGGTTAAATGCAAACGCACACGCACACACACACGCACACAGATAAATAGGCTTCCATTTTCTGCTCCCTCAGACGCCCTCCTTTGGTTTTGTTTGGGCTATCACACATGCTTCCACTTTTCTGCTTGTCTGATGTTCCTGCTCACTGTATTTCTCCCCTCATTATTTTCTTTTCCTCTATTTCTTTCTATTTCTCTGCTTTCTTGGTTTTCTTATTATTCATTCTCTGTCTTCCTCTTTGAGGCAGGAAAATGGCTAAATCAAAAATAAATTTCAAATCATAAAATGTTAGGACTGGAAGTTATCTCAGATATCTAGATGGATATCCTTGTTTTGTAGACAAACTGATGCCCATGAAAGTAAAGAGACAGGCTGGGCACAGTGGCTCGTGCCTGTAATCCCAGCACTTTGAGAAGCCAAGGTGGGCAGATTACTTGAGGTCAGGAGTTTGATACCACCCTAGCCAACATGATGAAGCCCCACCTGTATTAAAAATACAAAATTTAGCCAGGCATGATGGCGGGCTCCTGTAATTCCAGCTACTCAGGAGGCTGAAGCAAGAGAATTGCTTGAACCCAGGAGGTGGAGATTTCAGTGAGCTGAGATCAGGCTACTGAACTCCAGCCTGGGTGACAGAGCAAGACTCTGTCTCAAGAAAAAAATAAAAAAGAAAGAAAGTAAAGAGACTTTGCCAAGGTAAGACCACAGTTTCTAGCACTTAGGTCTTGGGGATAATCTCCTCTCTCCAAGTTCAGTTCCCTTTACACTGTCTCAAGCTTTTCCTAGGATGTGACACCCTTGGATAGGTGGAGTAACCTTCTGATGTGGGGTGAATTAACTCCCCCAAAGAGATATGTCAACATCCTAGCCACTACCACCTGCCATGCCTGTGAAGGTGGCCTTATTTAGAAATATGATTTTAGCAGATGTAATTAAGTCAGGTCATACTAGAGTAGGGTGGGCCCTAAGATGAGGTCATACTGGAGTGGTGTGGGCCCTTAAATCCAATGACTGGTGTCTTTATAAGAAGGCCCCGTGGGCCGGGTGCAGTGGCTCACGCCTGTAATTCCTGCACTTTGGGAGGGCGAGGCGGGTGGATCACCTGAGGTTAGGCATTCAAGACCAGCCTAGCCAGCATGGTGAGACCCCGTCTCTACTAAAAATACAAAACTTAGCCAGGCATGGTGGCAGGCATCTGTAATCCCAGCTACTCAGGAGGCTGAGGCAGGAGAATCCCTTGAACTCCTGTGAGGTGGAAATTGCAATGAACTGAGATCTCGCCATTGCGCTCCAGCCTGGACAACAACAATG
Organism: Rhinopithecus roxellana; assembly: GCF_007565055.1. Taxonomy (NCBI): domain Eukaryota; kingdom Metazoa; phylum Chordata; class Mammalia; order Primates; family Cercopithecidae; genus Rhinopithecus; species Rhinopithecus roxellana. The sequence goes on from NC_044554.1 coordinate 61,442,728, forward strand.
AAACTCCATCTCGAAAAAAAAGAGGCCCCATGAAAATACAGGCATACAGAGACAGAAGAAGAATACCATGTGGCAAGGGAGGCAGAGACTGCACCAACACAACTACAAGCCAAAGGATACCAAGGAGTGCCAGTGGCCACCAGAAGCCAGGAGGGGAACAAGGAACAGATTCTGCCCCAGGGCCTCCTGCGGGAGCCAATCTTGCTGAAACCTTGATGGTGGATGTCTGCCCTCCAGAAATTTCTGCTGTTTTAAGCACCCAGGTTGTGGTACATTATTAAGGCAGTCACAAGAAACCAGTAGGCCTTCTCAGGCTGGCACAGCTACAGGCACTGACACAGAGACTACAGTGCAGGTGTGCAGACGGAGGGCCCAAGCTCTCTCCTCTCTTACACGCTGCCTTGATACCCTGAAGAAAGGTACCTAATGAATATCTCACATGGCCAAGAGCTTAGGCCTGGTGTTGTTGGGATATGAAGCAGTGCAAGACACAGACCCTGCCTTCAAGACATTTCTGTAAGACTAAAATAAGGAAGGCCATCCTAAGAGATGGCTGCAGGGGTTCCAACAAGGGGCCAGGCTGCCACTGCCCCAAATCAAATGATTGCTCAAACTGAAGCTCTATCTAGAGTAAACAGAGCAACCCCATACTTGCTGAATGGGGATCCTCCTGAGACCCAGCTTTGAGGGGAAGCGGACCCTCCAGGGATGCATGCTGTGTTCCTGGTAGCCACCGCTTCAACATTCCTGAGAGCCGGCAGGAGCCCGAGCACTGGAAATTGGATCAGGGCTGTGTTCAAAGGCCTGCGCAGCCTGTCCTGCCACATGCCAGTGCTTGAGGAATCTAAACACTTGTCCCAGAGCTGGCCATTGTCTGACACAGTCCCTCTGGTACTTGACCCTGAGCAAGTGAAGAAGGGTGTGGAGGGACTTGGGGAGCAGTGAGGGCAATCTCCACCTTTCCCCTTGTCTCTGAGCTGGCTGAGCGCCCCTCCTTGAGCCTGAACGCACCCCAGTCTTGCACTTCTGCCTGGCCTCTGAGCTCTGCAGAACTATCGACTCCCACTCAGAGCTACGGCACAGGGTCTGCCAGGCCAGGCCAGGCCAGAACCAGTGGCTTCCCAAGACCCAGAGGGAGCTTTCCTTCCTATAGGGTGTAAGAGGTCCTGCTCTGTTCCAGAACACAGTGGAAAATGGGGGGCAGACCAGGAGCTCTGGGGTCCTCTTCCATTTGGACTCCTAGTAAGTTGCCTGTTCTCATATCCCAGAAAATTAAAATGTCCTTTATATTAATAACACGGGCAATAATCTGCTTTAGGTCTTGAATCCAAGCAGAATCAAGTCAGTGTAGCTCTCCCGGCAGACGCTGGTCTGTCTTGCTGATAATGAAGGAAGCAGAAGGGGATCAGAGGGGAAAACCAGGTTGGTCTGTGTAGTCAGAGGATTTGCAAGGGAAGGGGGGCTGGAATTAAAATTAAATATTAGGAAGTGGAGAAATCACATGTGAAAAGACAGGCCTGAAAGCGATTCAGGAATTGATGAAGCTAGAGAGAGAGAAAGAGGGAGAGAGAGCGTGCGAGAGAGAATGGCAGCTGGGTGGGCTGCTGAGTACATTATTAATCTGAAATCAGATTATAGCTTTCCCTCCTGAATTAATTCTGGGGAGAGTACATGGGGAGGGGGTGGGGGCTGCTGATAGCAGTGGGTTTTCCTTGAGTATTTATTTTTTAGTCTACTTTCTTGTAGTTTAGTTCTTGAGTTGAGGCTTTTCTGGATAGGGAGGGAGGTTGGTGAGCGATTAAGAGTTAAAGGGAAATAGCAGGAGGAACGATGAATAAAAGGAATCCTCTGTATGCAACTCAAGAGAAAGTCCAGGATCAGATTAGATTGCTTTTACCCCATTTCTTGAATTAAAAGATCAAAAACAGGAACGTCTTTTTTCTTTTTATCCAGAAAATGAGGTGTGCAAAAGAATGGTCTCTTCCCACAGTTTTAGTTTACACAGAGCATGTCCCTCCCAGTCAGTCCCGTGGGTGTCTCCTGGTTCCTCAGTTTGGGAGCAGTAGGATCTCCTTGAGATCCTCAAAGTGAGGTTTGAATATACCACATCATTGCTATTTTAAGGCAGACCATCCCAACCATGCCCCCCAACTTAGTGAAAACTCATCTACCTGTTTTCACATGATGTAGAGAAAAAAAAAAAAAAACAGAAGTAATTGTATTTATATGTGTAAAACCTGTCCCATAGCCAAGCAATTCTAATTGTCAGAAAGCCATCCCTTTCACACACTGAGCTTCCCAGTGACCTCATTGCTTTCACCCCTAGAGGTCTGCTCCCTTCTGGTTGGCGGCCACTCCCACAGAACATGGTGGCTGTCTTGCCCAGTGTGTTTCTCTGTGTTAAATCAGGCTGGATTCTTGACTCTTCCTTATATAGCATTTTCCAGATCTGTGGCCATCCTGGTTAGCTACAGTTTGCCCCTTTCCCCCTTTAAAATACGGTCCCTATAACAGAAACTGATAACAGAAACAGAAACAGAAACTGATTTTCCTCCCTTCGTCTTTCTTTCCTCCAATCCATTCTCTACACTGCCACCAGAGCAATTATAACAAAATACACACCCCACCCAGTAACCCACTGCTGGGCAAAACGCTTCAACAGCTTCCACTGCCTACAAGAAAAATACTGCTACTCCCTAGCATCTTCCAGAGCCCCCTCTTTCCTCTGACTACTCCAACAGCCTAACAAGGGTCCTGGATCCATTATTACCCAGCCACTCCATAATCCATTCTCTATAGCAGGATTTATCATCTTCTCAAATTATATTCCTAAGGCCCAGTATTTTGAGAGGCTGAGATAAGAGAATCACTTGTGCCCAGGAGTTTGAGACAAGCCTGGGCAACACAGCAAGACTCCATTTCTACAAAAAAAAAATTAAAAGTTAGCCAGGCATGGTGGTGTACACCTGTAGTCCCAGCTACTTGGGAGGTTGAAGTGGGAAGATTGCTTGAGCCAGGGAACTCAAGGCTGCAATGAGCTTTGATCTCACCACTGTGCTCCAGCCTGGGTGATGGAGTGAGACCCTGTCTCTAAAAAAATAAAAATCAAAACAAAAACCAAGTATTGGCCGGGCGCAGTGGCTCACACCTATAATCCCAGCACACTGGGAGGCTGAGGCAGGCAGATCACAAGCTCAAGAGATCGAGACCATCCTGGCCAACATGGTGAAATCCCGTCTCTACTAAAAATACAAAAATTAGCCAGGTGTGGTGGCGTGCACCTATAATCCCAGCTACTTGGGAGGCTGAGACAGGAGAATTGCTTGAACCTGAGAGGCAGAGGTTGCAGTGAGCCAAGATCGTGCCAATGCACTCCAGACAGAGCGAGACTGCGTCTCAAAACAAAACAAAATCAAACAAACAAACAAAAACACAAAGTATTACCCCTATTTACACCTCATTAATGAATCTCCGTTGTGCTTGGACAACGGAGCAAACCCAAATTCCTTCCTAAACCCAACAAGGTCCTGCATGACGTGGCCTGTACCTGCCTCTCCAATACCTCTAACACTCCTCCTTACCCACACCCCAATTTCAGTCCTTATTTCAGTTCACCCTCTTTCCTGCTGCACACCTTTCTCTCATGCTGTTCCCTCTGCCTGGAATGTGCTTCCCTCAATCCTCACATGGCCAGTTCCTTCTCATTACTCCTGCGTCAACTGGATGTCACCTCCTCAGAGAGGGCCCCCTTGACCACCATATGAAAATAGCATCCTCCCTCACCACACATACGTAACTTGAAATTACAGCACTAGATCAAATTTGTAACTTGAGGGTTGGCTTCTTTCTTGTCTATTTATCATCTGACCCTCTCAATGGAATGTGACTTGCACAAACCAGAAACCATGAGAGTTTGTTCATCAGTTTATACCCAGTATCTCATCTCATATCTTGTGCATAGAAAATGCTCAAGAAAATATTTGTTGTTGAATGAATGAAGGTCTCAAATTCCAAATACCCTTATGTCCCATCCTCCTGCTGTTCCACTCACTCCCTAAAATCCAGGTCAAGAATTCAATACAAAGTCATCTCTGATTTCAAGAAACAGAGGTCACCATTCCTTCCAAGCATGCAGGAAACAATAACTGGATGCCCAGTTGGTGCCATGCATGACGATAGACACTGAGAACCTGGGAATAAATCAACATGCATCCCTGGACCTCCAGGATCCTGCAGCCTAGTGGACGTACCATGGGAACAAACTCCCTAGGGTTTACCCTCTGCCTTAGGCTGCCTTGGGCCTGCTGCTCTGCCATGTTTGCATTCACACAAAAGACCTGTCTCACTCAAAAAAAAAAAAAAAAAAAAAAAAAAAAAAAAAAAAAAAAGCCCTCCCTGGAGAAAGCCCAGCTATTTATTGAGTGCCACCTGCCACATGGGTTAGTCCAGCCCCAGATTTTTCCTTTATGGCCAACCCCATTTCAACCACAGCTGATATCCCATCTGACCCTTCACAACTGTTGAGAAATGTGGGGCAATAAATCGCCATCCACTGGCCCAGCCTGGCTCCCTGCCACTGCACTGCAACCGTCACCGCCTCTGCCTCCACACTTCAGAAGAAAGACTTTACAGGAGCCGCAGATGATGCCGAACTTCAATTAGGCCCTGCTGGCAAATTAGTCATGCAGGGTGACATTTTCCAATCATAGAACATTAGCATCCCCCCTAATTATGAAATTGTGGAGCTAACATGTTTGGGAGAAAATAAGACCAGTGTTCTCAGCATCACAAGTGTGTGTTTGCACACACACATGCACACACACACACATGCACACACATGCACAGGGGGCCATGGGACACTGCCATTTACCTCTCTCCTAACATTGTTTAAAGTTAACTTTGATGAAAGTTAAGAAAGAGATGAAAACCACATGAAGGAAATCCTTAAATCTTGGCAACTGTTTCTAAGAATTTCACAAAGAGAATTGCATAAAACAATGGCTGAAATACTGAGGGCATTAAACCAGGCTGAGATTAAACTCTCTGCTCTTTAGATTCAGGCCTGGAAGCTAAAAGCACTTACATGGGGATGGGATGTAAGTTTACCATGTTCTTACTCTGTGACTTTGTGGAACTCCTGGAAACTGAGCTCTCCTCCCTCACCTAGAACTCATTCATTCAACAAAGACTTATTGAGTGTCCACTAGGTGCCAGGCACTGATGGAAGCACTCAGGATTCATGGTGTACAAGGAACTCTAATGCATATGTGCACACATGAACAATGATCAATGCTTATATAGCTTGGACAACACGAGGGTGTCAGGCAGCACAGCAGTGATGTTCATTACTCTGATGTTCGCCAGGCAGGACTGCTTGATGCAACTGCCTCTGGAGCTGTTCCTGCTTTGAAAGGCAGCTCTTCCCAGGTCAAGGTCTACCTTTAGCCACTCTTCCTCGCTGGGATCTCTCATAGCCAAGTATTCAATACATTTTGGTCACTAGAAAGGAATGAAGGTTTAGAGAGTATAAACATAGTCTTAAGTATATAAATAAGCAGATATAGGCAGTGTATTTCCATATTAAAGGCAAGAGAAATAGAGGATAAGTGATTTATGCAAAGTTAAACCAAGCTTATAGCAAAGTTATTATATATGTGTTTGCATACATATACACATATATACACACACACATATGGATATATATGGGTATATTTTATTTATATATGTGGTATATTTATACATGTGTGTATGTGTGTGTGTGTGTGTGTGTGTGTGTGTGTTTATATATCCACTTACTTATTCTGTTTATCTCAGGGGTTTCTTGAAGGAGTAAATAAGTATGTAAATTCCCTACCAAAGGGTCTAGCACATAGTAGGCATCCAGAAAACATTAGCTATAATTGCTGTCTTTGCTTTATGACCGTCTGAATGTGTGACAAGCCAGGCTCCTCCACCCTGCACCATCTGGTACTGCATTTCTGAAGGCTACATCTGCACTTGCAGCTCTACTAACATAAAGCCTGCAGCTTCATCATAACATGGCTGCCTGATCCAGCCTGGAGATGCCACCTGCCTCCTTTACAGTAGGAGCCACCCTATCCTATCCTATGGGTACCTTAGCAGGGCAGGGACAGCCACCATCATCATGCCTGCAAACCCAGCACTGTCTCCTGTCAAGCATGTAAAATACAGTCACTCATTTGTATTCCCTTTTTGCCATGTCCTCCTTCCTCCCATCTGATGTCACCTGTCTATGCACACTCAATCAGGGGACAGACAACGATCGAAGCTGGAGACCACCCAGGAGCTCAGCATGCCAGGAGGCTGGCTGGAGCTATGTGCAATCAATCTCTTGTCTGTCCACTCTCCATTGCTCCAAGCACACTGGCTGTGGTTAAGAGCCAGCAATAGGACTTCTAGTCCAGTGTTCTTTGACTTATCACTCTCTCACCTTCTGAGCTATATCCCAGACAGAGCCCAGTCCCCTCCCCATGGCATGCTGCCAGTCATGAAGACGTCACTGGAATGTCTCGTCTTTTATTTTTTTAATGCTGCTCCTTGTCGCCACAGATTGATCTGCCAGTTAAATATTTAGACATGCTCATCCGCCTTAGTCATAAAACACTGCTTGACTTTGAGCAATGAGCAAGGAGGTACTGAGGCTGCAGCTATTCCCTGCCTGGGGCATGGGGAGAGATGGAGGCAATGACAAGAAGAGCGCTTCTCCCCCTGGGTCTGCGTATCTCTGCCAAAATCCAAGCAACTGAACTTGAGCAAGTTCAACACCTCACCTCCAGAGCTTGAGGGAGCTAATGGGGCAGTGGGTTCCTGTCTTAAGTGGCCAAGGTCATCAGTTCTGCTCAATCACATCCACTGGCCTGGCTCAGACAGTCCCATTCTGCCCCAGCCTTCCCAATTAGCAAATGGCCTTCCTGTCAGCTGGCTCATTTAATCCTCACAGTATCTGTAGGAAAGCTAAGAGTGCTGGTAACATGGCATGACACCCATTATCTCACTTAATTGTCACAACAATCCCCCATGAAATGGGAATTCTTGTCCCAATTTACAAGTGAGAAAGCTGACAGTCACAGAGGTTAAGTGAACGGTCAGCCCAAGGTCACTCAGGAGGGAGTGAGGGATCTACTACTAGAACGACCTCGACACCCATGTGAACTCAACGTGTTCTTTCCACCACACAGCCATAGACAGTCACCAAAGAGCCGTAGAAGGTCACCACCAAAGCAGACCCTCTGAATTAATTTGTTATCACCTTGGCCAAAACTCCCCATTATTCCTCTGTGAGTTCTGCAGAAGGTCAAGGTCCTTCCTAGGAAATATTGCTTGCCCCCTAATCATAGGAAGAGATATAGGGCCAAAGGAATGGAACACCTGAGCTCCCTGCCTGAACTTCTGAACAACTAAACTATACGGCAATTTCAGAGCCATGGCCATCAAAGCCCGGGGGCCCTGTTCCAGGCTGTCTGCGATAGCGTGAACTTCAGAATGTGGACCATCATTAGCAACTCTTCAAAGGCAGCCTATAAGGACCCTGGGCGACATAGGGCAAGGTGGGCAAAGTGGGCCACAGAGAACAGTGTGATATGGAGGCTTTTGGACACTCTCAAGCCCACAATGCCTCCAGCCCAGTGTTTCCTCTGACAGTGAAAAAGGTTTGCAAAGAAACCCTTCTTTTCATTCTTTTGTTTCAAAAATCAGCAGGTTCTCAGTCATCTAAGCAGTTGGCAATTGGGGAAGGGGTTGGGGTCTCGGGGACAGGGTATAGAGGCAGGGGCTGGAAGGTTGGAACTGTCCAACAGTCCAAGAAGCACAAGACAAGTTCTGCTTGAGACCAAAGACTCCAGCTAGAGAAGCAACCACTACAGTGCCCAGCTTCTGCGGGGAACAGCCAGAGGAAAGCTAATGGTTATTGAATCTTACTTTCTCACTCTCCACTTGGAGAAATTGAGGCTTTGAGAGGATTTTAAATGCCTTCCAGGGGGTCACTTGGATTTCCTAAGTCCCAGCCAGCACTCACATTCGTCTCTGGAAAACCACCCCAGTGATTACTATCTAGGAGATACTCCACGACTCCCCGAAGATACTAACGTGAGTATAAGAGTGAAGGTCACAGTCTTCGGTTATAGGAGTGTTTGATCAAGGAAGAAAGAGAAGGAGAATGGAAAATGCTAAGAAAAAATAAAAATAAAAGATGCTGGATGGGTCTAAAAGGATCTACTTTGTCATTTTATACCTTTCCAATATGTGCGGTGGTCTATATTCAGGCATTAGAGTCTGCAATATTTATCTCTAGTGGCCACCCAGGTTACATGTTTGTCCAAAATTATACATCCTTAAGCTGAGTTTTTGTTAAAATGGTAAAGCAATAAAGCCATAATATTTTATGATGAGATCAGAGCGATACACCCAAAAAGCAGCATTTCACTCCCACCAACTTCTTCCTAAACCAGTCCAAAAGGAGCAGAATTGCATTTCCTCAGGATTCCCTCTTACTCATAGGTAAAGCCCGTCTAACTCTCCCCTCCTTATTGATATTTGTCTGCTGAGAAAAAAATGGAACACTCTACCACCTGTCAGAAGCGGTGACCAGATTTCACAAGTTTCAAAAATATACTCAGAATAACACTTACATGATCCACCAAATTGGGCCTGGATCTTTAAGCCTCACCCTTCTAGAACATCTCAATAGCAGGGAGATCATGAGAAATAGCAGCAAATCCCTTTTTCATTGCATTCATTGATTCCCAAGAGTCTAAAAGAGGGGTTCACCTACCTTACTCTTGGGATAAAACATGCTTCCTCAATTAGAGGAGAGTAAACCCTTCTGCTCACACTTTGAAGCACATCTCCACCCCACAGTAGCTCCTCCAAAATTGGTCAAAACCTCACATTCATCAAGCCACATGGCGCCAGCAGGTAGGATGGCTGCATTGTAAAGTGACGTACATCGGGAGTACTTTTCTGTGCTGAATGGGTGAGTGGATTAGTCAAGACTTTTTTGGCTACAAGTCTACAACAAAGCAATTTAAGATAAGAAGAAAGGTGAATTATTGTAGCCACAATCCCGAGAGTGGAACCTAATGCAAGCCTATCTAGACCAAGAATGTTATCAGGTATCTATCTATCTATCTACTAATCTATTGCTCCATCTCTCAAACTCCTTTTGCAACTCTTCCATCTCTCAACTCTGCTTTTCTCTGGGTGTTAGCTTCAACTTCTTTCTTACCATGTATGGTCCTCCTCCATGGCATGGACAGAGGCCTCAGGTGACTCTACATTTATAGCACTTCAGTTGGTAACAACCAAGAAGGAGGAAGACCCCCTCTTTCCCAGGTCCATGGATCAGCTTTGCTTGAGTCACATCCATGTTCCTGGATCAGTCAATGTGGCCATGGCCAGGCAGGAATGCAGATACTGTAACTGGTGGCCTCTACAAGAATGACAAGGAATGGAAGAGAGGCAGTTTCCCAAAAGAAATGGCAGTGCCATTGCCAGAAAAAAAGATAGGGACAAGTATATTGGATGTCCACATAGAAAGACAGGCTAGCTGTTCTTTCTTCATGAGACTAATTTTAAAAAGTGGACTCAGAAATTTCTACAGAAGGCCAGGTGTGGTGGCTCATGCTTGTAATCCCAACACCTTGGGAAGCCGAGGCAGGCAGATCGTCCAAGGTCAGGAGTTCGAGACCAGCCTGAACCAACATGGCAAAACCCTGTCTCTACTAAAAATGCCAAAATTAGCCAAGTATGGTGGTATGTGCCTGTAATCCTGGCTACTCGAGAGGCTGAGGTAGGAGAATCGCTTGAACCCAGGAGGCGGAGGTTGTAGTGAGCCAAGATTGCACCACTGCACTCCAGCCTGGGCAACAGAGCAAGACTCTGTCTCAACAAAAGAAAAAAAAGAAAGAAATTCCTACAGAATGTTTACATTCTAGATGTAAAGAATAGGAAATAGGAAGCTAAACTTGGGCCTCATGATCTCCAAACCAGATTTTTGCAGAGAAGGCTGGCCTTTGGAGTGTCAGGAGTTTTCCTAGCTACTAATGAAGTCGTAGGTTTTCCCATTTGACTCTTGTTCCCTGTGAATATCCTTCCTCAGTCAGGAGCCTTGAAGGAGATAAATGGTGGAAAATTGGATTCAGAGACAACATTTTATTCAAATCTCTGGCAATCTCTCAACTCTCTGTGCCCTGCCCCCTCTCTAAAAGTTCCTCTTGAACCCACACTTGTAAATGCCAAATGGAAGAGATAAAGGAGGAAGACAGGGGAGAAGAGAATAAAGTAGGATGTGCAGTCAAGAAAGGTTGGCACATGCTCACAGCCGGGAGGCCAACTTCAAAATATGCTGAACAGAATGCTGGAGTTTCTCCCCCATCACACCCACCTGCATGTCAGCAACATGCAAAGTCTGCACTGGGTGAGTCTTGCAGACTGTGGCTGATGATGTTGATGACAATAACGGATGACTCAGGGATGAACATTTTTTCCATCACTTGCCAGGTGAGTGACCTAGGGCAAGTTACTTAACATCTATGATCCTCAATTTCCACATCTGTAAAATGGGAATAGTGATTGTTACCAATCTCACAGAGTTGTCATGAAAATTGAATGAGATAATGCCTTAAAACAGGCAGGCACAGTGGTTCAAACCTGTAATCCTAACAGTTTGGGAGGCCAAGATGGTAGAATCACATGAGCCCAGGAGTTGAGACCAGCCTGGGCAGCACAGGGAGACTCTATCTCTACAAAAAAATTAAAAAGTTAGCCAGGTGTGGTGGCATGTGCCTCTAGTCTCAGCTACTCAGGAAGTTGAGATAGAAGGATTACTTGAGCCTGGGAGATCAAGGCTGCAGGGAGCCATGACCATGACACTGCACTCCAACCTGGGCAACAGAGCAAGACTTTGTCTCAAAAAAATTGCTTAGAACAGTACCTAGAACATGATAAACTCTCAACAAGTATTAGGTACACTGTTATCATTAGCAGCAAGATCTATGTTCAGTCTTTAAACTGAAAAAAAAAGTGTCTCAATCATATATGCACTATTTTTCAAGTGTGTCATTTTCATGAATTAAATATAAACTCATTGAAAATTGTTACTGAATACAGTGTACCCTACAGTAATTATGTATCTTCTCAATCAGTCAACATTCAGGTGCAGTTACTCCCATGTTGAGATTCCTTTCTTCCAATTAAAAGAATCTTCATATTCAAAAAAAGTTGAGAAGTACCAATATATATCACAATGTTGTCTCTACAGTGACTTCAACCCCAGAGAAGTCATGCCTCCAATGCAAAGTTTAGGACTTGATCTCTTACCTTTTCAAAGAAAGACGCTCTTTTTCTATTGCCCTTTGCTACTGTTGCTTGCAAAGAAATTAAGTAGAATTCATGGCATCAGCAAGCATTAAATATCCCCATCTGTCCTGCCTACCCTAGGAGTTTTGCGCACCTGGATTTTTCTCTCTTACCCATGATGGATGGCCAGGAGCCACACTGTCAGAATGACTTCCAATCCATAAATAGCTCTGCCATTTAGATGCCATGGGGATAACATTAATACCAAACACAAAGGCTAAATAAAAAGCCTTTAGCAACTGAATGGCCCTTAGATTTCAGAGTTATCGATCCAGTGGAGCCTGCTAAGTTATTATGGCTAAAGTTCTGCTCAGAGAAATCTGTGATCCTGAGAAAAGTTAGTAAAAGTCACAGTCACCTTTAACTACAAAGTGCAGTGAGAGGACTCCAGGGCAGCTAATTACCCCATCCACTCTGGCACATCCCAAAGGCTGTGTCCATTCCTCTGCATCTGGTCTGGGGAATGGCTCTGTGGCTCAGTTTCCCCAGATCAACAATAGTTCAAAATGTACAGTGCTTTTAACTTTTGATTTCAGTCTCACAACAACTCTCCCAGATGGGATGGACATTATGACATTTCTGTATCATAACAAACAAATTAAGAAACAAAAGGTCATGTGACTTTCCCAAGATCAAGTAATATGTGACGGACAGAGCTGGGATGAGAACGGCAGTCCCCATGTCCCCCCAGCTACTGAAGCCCCAGATTGGTTCCTGGAACCTGCAACTAGTTCTTTGCATCATCTCCTAAGGCCTTCTTTGATTGAGGGCTTAGACTCCATCTGGTGCTAGGAGTTGCTATCACCTAGAATAATTTATACCTCTTTCCCTTAATAACCTCCCCAACTTCAGGTCTGAAGTAAGTTTGTCATACTGCCTTAGGCTAACTGTTGAGCAAAAGCACTGGGGTGGCCACCAGCAAATGCTGCTTGGTGCAGGCTGGCACTCATGGGCAGAAGGGGCTGAATTTGCCTTGGTTCTCTAGCATCCTGCACAAAGCCATGCTGGGACTGGGTTGCAGGATCACAGGGGGTGAGATGGAGAGAGGGTGTGTCAGCAGAGGGACCCCACTCCCTACACCTCTACTTTTAGGGGACAAGCATGAGAGGGGCCATGGCAGTGAGGCAAAAACTGTCTGAGATTGGCTGCAAAATGTCCTGAGTTTGGGCACCAGCTGTTTACAGGAGTCACGGGGAAGACTAGCAGCCCTGCTTCTGGATGTAGGAGGCTGAGAAGTTGAGGGTGTGCAGCACCTCCTGCTGGAGGGGGCAGGGGAGCCCTGAGCGCTGCTAGCTTGTTACCAAGCTACCCGAAGAGATATTGGGGACAAATCATCAGTGGCCAATACTGCTTGTTCCCCATATTTGCATTTTTGGACTGTCAGTCTCGCCCCATGGTGGGGGATAGAATAAGGAAGAAAGGGAACATAAAAGATCTCTCTAGGGCTCCAAGGCCATGTAAAGAAACCACAATACAAAGCCCACTCACCACAATGGCCCCTTCTCTGGGAGAAGTCCTGAAATGTGGCCATTGACCCCTCAGCCTTCACCATGGCTGCCTGATCCATTTGTACACCCCTAAGTAAATCTAGTTTAATCACATTTTCTTCCAACAGAAGATTTATCTTGTGGGATAGTGAGATCTCAAGAAATGTGAGAACGGGGTTGCACCATGGCAGGACAAGGTGATAAGGTTTAGGTTCTCCTATTGCGGGGTGTCCGGGCATGCCCCAGTTTTTCCTCTCTCTGAGTCTTGGTGGTTTCACGTGCTTCTTTGAGCCCATGAAATTCACCAGTGTTCCTTTAAAAACGCCCCTTGGCCAGGCGCGGTGGCTCACGCCTGTAATCCCAGCACTGTGGGAGGCCGAGACGGGCGGATCACAAGGTCAGGAGATCGAGACCATCCTGGCTAACAAGGTGAAACCCCGTCTCTACTAAAAATGCAAAAAATTAGCCGGGCGTGGCGGCGAGCGCTTGTAGTCCCAGCTGCTTGGGAGGCTGAGGCAGGAGAATGGCAGGAACCCGGGAGGTGGAGCTTACAGTGAGCCGGGATCGCGCCACTGCACTCCAGCCTGGGCCACAGAGCGAGACTCCGTCTCAAAAAAAAAAATAAAATAAAAAATAAAAAAATAGGCCGGGCGCGGTGGCTCAAGCCTGTAATCCCAGCACTTTGGGAGGCCGAGACGGGCGGATCACGAGGTCAGGAGATCAAGACCATCCTGGCTAACATGGTGAAACCCCGTCTCTACTAAAAATACAAAAAAAAAAAAAACTAGCCGGGCGACCTGGCGGGCGCCTGTAGTCCCAGCTACTCGGGAGGCTGAGGAAGGAGAATGGCGTGAACCCGGGAGGCGGAGCTTGCAGTGAGCTGAGATCCGGCCACTGCACTCCAGCCTGGGCGACAGAGCGAGACTCCGTCTCAAAAAATAAATAAATAAATAAATAAAAAATAAAAAAAATAAAAAAATAAAAATAAAATAAAAATAAAAAAATAAAAATGCCCCTTTTGTTTAAGCCATCCAGAATTGATTTCTGCTGTTGCAGGGGCAGAGGAAGGATATCTTAATTAATATGCATGGAATAGCTATTTTCAAACTCTTCTGTATTATACTCATATGTAAAACATCCTGAAGAAAAACACTTCGTTCCTTTCATGAATCTCTGCAACAAACCTTTTAAAATTAAAAACCTTTTTACAATTAGCAGAGAACCATGATGTTCTGTAATTTTCATTAATGTAAAAGATATGTTGGTAGAGATAGAGAAGAAGATTAGATACAGAAAGGTTTGTTACAGGCTCAAAGACTCACTCCTTAAGGGAGTTTTCTCTCTGTTTGTAATAAGGGTGGGAGCAACCAAAGGAAGGCGGGAATAGAGTCTAGGGACAATAGCACCTGGTTGCAGGTTGGGAGAACCCAGGTTCAACTCCAAGCACCTCCCACCTCACTTGACCTTCAGGAGGCAGAGTGGGGCACAGGCTCTGCCGCCACTCCTCAGCCATGTGATCTTGTGCTGTTTCTAAGTCACAGCATCCTCACTGGCTGGCAGTAAGTAAGTGCTCAAAAAGCATTTGCAGCTGTTATTATTGTGTTATATTCTAGAACCACTCTCAATCAGATGGTTAGCTAGAGAAAAAGAGGGATGGGAAAGGTATTCTAGAAGCAAAACTTGGAGAAAATTTTTGAAAAATGGTTTGTTTTTGTGAAGGAGCTGTTATCCTCTAGAACTAATTAGAGAAATGATGAAACACTTAACACTTTGCCTCCGATAAATCATAAGCAGGGTTATTAGAAGGATCAGCAGGAGAGGAGTTAGAAGTGATTTTCCGAAAAACTGTACACCAGCCTAAGGACATTTTTGACACTTGAACCACCAAAAGAAAGTTAAGTGTTTTCCTTGAGTTGAGTAGGGAGACCAAGACGAGGCCACAGTGGTAATTAATGACCCAGGGGAATGAGATAAAAAGGTACTTAATTTGAAGACAGACATTTTTGTTTCTTTTAATATTGTTCTATATCATTTCCCTTGTTTTATCTCATAATTAAGAACTGTAGTTATATTGACAAAGGGTTATGTTTTTGAAGGAAAACTTAAAACGTTTGGCCAAATGCTACATTTCTATTTTATGCCAATAATAAGGGCGGTGGGGCTGGATTCAGAACTAGTTCTTTCCTGACTGTGATGACAGCACGGCAGTGGAGCAAGGTATGAGCTCAGGCCCTTCGTGGGGACCCTTGCCCTAACTCTGGGTGTCTTTTAGGTCGCTGTCGGAGAAACCTGCGTATATATTCCTGGTATTAAAAACACTCCTCTCAAAGTGATGGCAATCAAAGTTGTTTTCAAAATAAAAATATTTAGAAAGTGTTTTGTGAATAGCTCATTCTGTTGCTCAGAGGGCCTGATGGGGCCACAAGTGGAGCCTGGGCAGAAATTAGGCAAAGTCAAGGGCACTTAGCAAGAAGCCCAGTCCTTCCATAGCCCTGGATCCCATTGATGGGGCCCCAGTGGGGTTCAAACACCTGTATCCCCATTGACTTCACCTGTCTGGCAGCTGCAGCTTGAGCCTATGAGAAAACTCGTGTAGATCTGGATCCCATGGAAAACAGCTGAGACCTGCCTTTTCAGTTAACAAAAATCATTAATGAAGGTTTATTCCATGTTGAGGCTTAGACTGTAACAGTAATGATGCTAATTGTGCCAGTCTAAAAGCTCAGGCTCAAGCAGAGCCTTACATGTGTGCCCACCTGAGACTCCCTGTCCTTTCATTTGTATTTATCTTAATCTTGTTCATTATTGTGCCCCCTTAGGGTCTCTATGCCAAAACCAGGTTTCTGTGGCCTTAACAAACAGAATATGTTTCATTATCCTAATGCTATACAAATTTAAATAGAAAAGTGTGAAACAGAGAGGGAGCAAGCATGTTGCACCTTGACAGCTGGTGTAGGTGCTGTAAATGGGCATTGGTGTGGGCTCTGAGCCTCTGGAGAGGGACAGCAGATGCTAACCTGCCTGTGACTGTGACTGCCTCATGCTGGGAAGAGACATGCCTGAGAGCTGGCTGCACACATAGAAAGGGAGGCATCCGCACGTGGAGCTGGCTCCAAGGAGAAGCCCTGCTGTTGGAGGCCTCACTCCTGCAAAGTTCTGAATGCTGGGTTAGTGACAATGGTTGTAACTTATGGGTGGGATGGAAAAGCTATTTTTAAAACTTCTCATTTGTGTAGCAGGAAAGTCCTTTGGCCTAAAGACCAAGAGCCAAAAGTCAATTGCAGCTGAGGCTACCAGATGTGACCCCAACAGAGCACTCAGAACAAAGAGAACCCACCACCAAAGCTGAACAGAACTTTTCAGCTCTTTCTTCAACCCTTATGCGAAAAAGCATAAGCCAAGTAGAGCACCTGAAAATGTGACTGAGATGGAGAAGAGTGACTTTCTGGACTGGGTGCTGTGCAGCTTTGCAGAGCATTGGGGTTCAGAATCAGGATTTTTCCAGGATCCTGAAAAGCTATCACCAGCAAACACAGCCTTCCCAGACACAGAAGTAAAGCATCATAGATGGAAGGGGGTTCCTGACAGGTTGATGGCAGCACTCTCCCCAGCCCTCAACACGCACACACCCATTCGCTCTCCTCCCCTCCCCCCCGGCCTCCTGCTAATGAGAACAGATTTATAAGGCTGCTCCTGGGAGAGCTGCTCAGCTGTCAACCTGGCTTCCCCCCAGGTTCTGCATGGGGCCTCCAGTTTCCAGGGCCGACAGGCAGGGTTTGACTCACTTAACATATGTGTAGAGCTGACTACAGGCTGGACATGTGCAGGGTTCCCAGGACACAAAGAAGGCTGAGGCCCAACCACGGAGGAGCTCACCGCCAGTTGGGAGTCAGACATGCAGGCAAATAGTCATCATACAAGTCACAGCTGACTCGTACATGCCCCTGACAGGTCAGACAGTCCCATGAGGAGAAGGCTGTAGTTCAAGTTCCACGCAGGGGCTCCTCAAGATGGCCCCAAGCGAGCGAGCTTCACTCACCCCTGCACTTAGCCCCACTCAGCGTGAGCAATTTGTCCAGCAAGAAACTAAGAAGGGTGATGTCTCACATCTGTCTCCAAAGCACAGTTTTTCAAGTTGACACTAAAGCTAAAATTATGTATCAAAAAGAGACCCGGTGTAAATCGGTTCCATCAATTTGAGTGAATTTAGATGGATGAGTCTCCACTGGCACTGAGAAATAGAAGGCCTGCATGAGATGCTGAGGTCAAAGCAGACCTGCCACCACAGGCATCTCCCCATTTCTCAGAAAGGAAATAAAAAAAACCAGCGCTATGGGCCATCCCTGCATCCCTACCCCATCTCACAATGCTGTGTTCCCAGAGGATCCTTCCACAGTCGGCTTCTGCTCCAGCCTAAACTTCATTAATGTTGAGCACACAGAGATTGTTCTGAATGTGGGAGGCTGTGTCTTCACCTGAGATGGGAAGAAAGGGATGATTGATATGCTGTGTGTCTATTCCCCTGGGAGGGGAGAGGGAGGCAGCCCGGAGCCCTCCCCAGTGGCAGAGGTGGCAGGAAGAGCAGAGAGTTCAGGAAAGGCAGGCAATCAGCAGGGTGGACAGGCCACCTGCCACCAGGAGGCAGAGCCTCTCCCTTCCCCAACTTTGAGCCCCACCTCACCCGGACCTCCCTCTATCTGTCACAAAACCTCCTAGATTCTCAGAGACTTGATACAGCCATGCCAGGCCCCCAGATCACTCACCTACCACAGCTTTCTTCCAAAAGGTCCATTTCCTATCCCATTATCAACTTCACAATAACTTTGTCTCACATGAGTATGCCAAGAAGGGCCACTTTCCTGAGGAGGGGTGTTATCTTGTTTTATTGTCACAGCAAATCTGGGACATGGTGGACCTCGGTCTGGCCAAAGAGAAAACTGAGGCACAACAAGGAGGTTAATAAATTAAAATTATAAAATGAAATGAAACAACACTGCAGAGGCAGGACTAGAACCTAGGGCTCTAGACTCTAGCCCTTGGTGCTTCCCATGGCTGATCTTGCTTCTCCGCCCTCTTGTTGGGCTCATCTTGGATCCCTTTGCCTCCATCTTCCCCCCTGAAGAACCTCAAAGACGGCTGAAGGTGGGACCCACATGACCCATGCCAGTGCCCCACTGTTTATGAAGACCTTGTGGCTTTGTTCATGCTTTGCACATGGACTTAATGATGGCTGTGGGGTATTCTGCATATGAATGAATGGACTAGGACAGAAACAACAGAGAATGACTCAGAAGAAGCTCAGCTCCAGAGGGCAGGACAGTTAAGGTCTTGAGAATCATTTGGGATGGAGTACACATTGCCTGAGGCTCTCAAACATCCTCAGGTCTGTGGGCAGCAGGGCAGTGGGGTGGGGCCTGGAGCAGCACAGTTTTAGGGAACAGTAAGTAGTCAGGGGTCCAGGTCAGGCCCTGCCTCCTGGTGTCCTTGTCTGCCAGCTGGGAAGCCATCTGCCCAGAAAGGTCTCTCCCCTCTTCTGGGCTGATTTCTAAAAATACGCAACTTAAAGACTCACCTGTGATTTTAGCATCCTACTCTCCCAAATCCCTAAATGGCTGAGCTCACCAAGTGGGTGAGGAGAAAAGATGGGGGTCACTGCAAGGCGGAAAGGGGCAGGAGATAAGCTGTGTGATGGCAAGCTGCCGAGAGCCCATCCTGTTCCGGGTCAAGATGCACCCCTCTCCCCCACCCCGCCACGACTGGGCTGGACCAAGGTTGCGTAGTAGTTTTGCCCAACACTCTAAGGTCATGGGGGGGGGGGGGTTGGAATAGGACTGCTATGCCCAGGAAAGAGAAAGTGGGAGTCGAGACAGGACCCCCAGCCTGAAAGAACCAGATTATCTGACAGGAGACCAGGAAGCAACTCAGCCATGGAGGGGCAAGCATGATAAATTGTGGATCAGGGGCCTGGTCACAGTGACCCGGAGAAGGGCCCACTCCTGCCAGCAGGACAGAAGGCTGGCGTGCTTACATCTAGAAACTTCTGGCCCAGGCTCTTTTGATCTCTGAGTGTAGCAGATGCTGCCAATGCCTTCCCTGTCCACAGCCCTTTGTCCTACCCCGGGGCCCCTAAAGACAATTTATGTACAGTCAGTGGTCTCCTACCTCGCCCTGCTGAGATCATTCTCTGGCTGCAGAAGCTCACTGGGCTCCTTTTGGGAAAGATGGAGTGTCAAGGAGTTCATGCTCTGGGCAAGCCTCAACTGAGGTATAAACGCCCACCACCTTGCCCTTGGGAATACAATTCCTAGTGTTGCTCCCACAGCCCCTCAGAGGGTTCCAGATGAACAGAGCCCCAGGGGAGGGACTGACTCTACTCTTCATTGTCCCTTCTCCCTTGCTGGTCTCACTTCCCCACTTCCTCTGCATGCATCCTGGAATCACCGCCCAAACTCCTTGCACCAAAATCCTTGTCTCAGGGTTGGTTTGAGGGGGAAGGATTTAAACTAAGACACCTGTTATGAATTGAATTGTGTCCCCTAAAAAGATGCAGGTGTTGATGTCTTCACCCCCAGGACCTTGGAATGTGACCTTATTTGAAAATAGGGGGTGGATGCGGTGGCTTACGCCTGAAATCCCAGCACTTTGGCAGACCAAGGTGGGTGGATCACCTGAGGTCAGAAGTTCAAGACCAGCCTGGCCAATATGGTGAAATCTCGTCTCTACTAAAAATACAAAAATTAGCTAGGCATGGTGGCACACACCTGTAGTACCAGCTACTCGGGAGGCTGAGACATTACAATTGCTTGAACCTAGGAGGCGGAGGTTGCAGTGAACCAAGATCGCACCACTGCACTCCAGCCTGGGCGACAGAGTGAGACTCCATCTCGAAAAACAAATAAAGAAAGAAAAGAAAATAGGGCCATTGCAGATGTAATGGGTTAAGATGAGGTCATACTGGAGTAGGGTAGACTCTTAATCCAATACAACTGGTGTCCTTATAAGAAAAGAAGAGACACACAGAAAACAGCATTGGATGAGAGAGGCAGAGATGCAATATCTGCCTCCCTGGGGACTGGGGTGATATCTACAAACCAAGAAACATGGAGGATTACCAGCAAACCCCAGAAGCTGGAAGAGGCAAGAAAGGATCCTCCCTTACTGGTTTCAGAGGGAGCACCTTGATTCCAGACTTTTGGCCTCCAGCACTGCAAGAGAATCAATGTCTGTTGCTATCAGCCACCTAGTTTGTGGAACTTTGCTATAGCGGCCCTGGGAAACTTATATAGAACCTGATGACAGTGTTTAGGTGCAGGCTAAACCTGAGTATGGGGTACAGTGACGCGCACTGTGAAGGTGGGAGGGGAGTGTGGACCCCCTGAGATTGTCATCCACTTCACAGCAGTTTTATGCACTAAGCAGGAGGACCCAGGCCTGCAACGGGCCCTGAGAAGCAAAGACAGCTGAGGCCTCGGGCACCGGGGATCCTGCGGACTGTCTGCCTACCCTCCCCAATCCCACCTCCATCCCCCTTAAACCTAACACCACAATCCCTTACTGATATTAAAAACTGACAAGGAATTTTGCCAGCGGCACTAGCATTTTAATATTGAAAGGTTGTGAAATCTAATAAGAGCTACAAGGAGGTTGATGGGGATGGCGTCATTTTTCCCCCTTCCAAGCTTCAATAGAACTGGGATTCAATAAGCAAATGTGACAGAATGTGTAATTTCCCCTTGATCCGCCACGGCCAGGCATTTCCTGTTTAATAACCTTAAGCCAGCGCACACCCCCCTCCTTGAGCGGCCTCCTCCCCGAACATCTCTCCTTTCCATCTTATCAGAATCATCCTTCATTTGAACGCAGCTCAGACTGGCACTTTGGTGGCACCTTATCACCGCTTGAAGACACAAAGGGAACAAGCTGAAATATTATTTTTCCCCTTTGTGGAAAGGTGTTAATGAGATCTTCCTGCCTTAGCCCTGGCTGAGGCGGCAGGAGATTCCTGATCTCAGCCCTTTCCGGTCAGATCTCAGCTTTAAAACCTGTCCATGAAAGAGGGGGTTCCTGGCCCACACCCAGCCCCCAGATGAGGGGAGGCTGAGACAAAATTTCCAGCTAGAAAGTGATGAGGAGTGGGAGGAGCCCACGCCTGACCTGGGAGGCTGGGCTCTGAGAGTCCTGGCCGGCCACAAACAGCTCCACATGTGATATTGACAGCAGGCACTCCCGGCTTCCTGGCCTTGCCTGCTGGAGCAGGAGAGGGTAGCAGAAGCTCCAGGGCGAGGTCTGGGATACAGAGTGAGAGGAGTCCTACAGCCTGCCATGGTCACCTGCCCCCAGCCTCACAGCAAGATCCAAGCCTAGGAGCACCAAAGCGGGTGCTTCCAGGTGGGCTGGGGCTTTACAGAAACACAATGAAATCTGTAGAGTGAGCCAGATTTGCCAGACTTATCAGGAAAGAGATTTCTCTAGACACCAGCTGAGCATTGGAATAAGAAAGGTATTGTCACATGTTGATTGTTGTCACTGCTGCTACAAGGAGCATAGAGCAAGCACTTCCGCGGTGCTGGGCACACACTAAGACCACACATGCAAGGAAGGGTTAAGGGGGCACAGGTATGGACCTAGCCTTGGTATGGAAGAAGAGCCTAGTCCCCTAAACTCAGGAAAGAGGCAGGACAGGCGTGGACATAGACTCACTCTCAGGAAGGCAGAGGACTGATGAGTGAGGTCCCATCGACGGCCTCAATGCTCTTCCTTATTTACCCCCCAAGGACACTTCCATTGCTAGGCCACAACCACCCTTTTCAAACTTGGCCACCTCTTCCTTCTTCTCTCCTGGAGGACTTTATGCACCCAAGTGCCTGGAAGTTTCACTTGCTTCTCACCTGTTTGCCTCTGTCTTGGTCAGTTCGTCTAGATATTAGAGTAGAAAATAACTCAGAGGTATTTTAAGGAGGTCACATTTCAACCATGGGTTTTGAAAGTGTGACTATGGGCTGGGCGCAATGGCTCACGCCTGTAATCCCAGCACTTTGGGGGACCAAGGCAGGTGGATCACAAGGTCAGGAGTTCAAGACCAGCTTGGCCAATGTATTGAAACCCTGTCTCTACTAAAAATACAACAACAACAAAAAAATAGCCCAGCATGCTGGTACGTGCCTGTAGTCCCAGCTACTTAGGAGGCTGAGGCAGGAGAATCTCTTGAAACCAGGAGGTGAAGGTTGCAGTGAGCTGAGATCGCACCACCGCACTCCAGCCTGGGTGACAGAGTGAGACTGAAAGAGAAAAAGAGAGAGAGGAAGGAAGGAAGGAAGGAAGGAAGGAAGGAAGGAAGGAAGGAAGGAAGGAAGGAAGGAAGGAGAGGGAGGGAGGGAGGAAGGAAGAGAAAAAAGCAAGAAAGGAAGGAAGGAAGGAAAAGAAAGAAGGAAAGAAAGAGAGAGAGAGAAAGAAAGGAAGGAAGGGAGAAGGGAGGAAGGAAGGAAGGAAGAAGGAAGGAAGGAAGGAAGGAAGGAAGGAAGGAAGGAAGGAAGGAAGGAAGGAAGGAAGGAAGGAAGGAAGGAAGGAAGGAAGGAAGGAAGGAAGGAAGGAAGAAAGGGTATGTTGCCAGGCAAGAAAGGAGAAGGTGGACCAGGCAGAGCAAATCTGTTGAATGAAGCAGGTCCTGGGACCTAGATATGCTTGGACTATTTGGGGACAGATCAAGGATCCTCAGGACAGTGAAGACAAGTTGAAACAACTGAGAAAGAAGGAGGCTGGAAGGGAGGGTTTGTTCTTTCTGGGAAAGGTCTTGAAAGCCACCCAAGAGAGATGAGCATGGGATCTAATGAGAATGGAGGTGAGGGGCCTTTGTAGGTTTTTAAAGCTCTCGAGTGACATAGCTGTTTTGTGTTTTTGAGCCATCACATTGCTAACGGTGCAAAAGAGGTACTGGAGGGTAGAGAGATTGCTTGAGCAGATGCTGCAGTGATCTAGCTCAGGGTTGGCAAGCTTTTCCTGTAAAGAGCCAAATAATAAGTATTTCAGGCTTTGCAGGCCATACTGCCTCTGTGGCAACTATGAAAATGAATAAGCATGGCCGTGCTCCAATAAAACTTTATTTACCAGAAAAGGCACCAGGCAGAATTTGGCCTGAGGACTACAGTTTGCCGACCTCTGGTCTAAGCCATAAAGAGATAGATCGAAAGTAAGGGATTCTGCCCTGCCTTAATGAAGTGCCCTATAAAGAGAGCAGAGCAGCTTGGGGGCAATGAAAGGCATAAAAAAGAAAGAATAGACTCATCAAAAATGATAAGGTAGTATTAGAGTCAAATTTGACCCAGACCTCTCATCAGTCAGAAATGACGTCAAACAATAGATTTTTAAAGTGTCCCTACATGGTGCGTTTCCCTCCCTATTGCAGAAGTTAGGAAACTAAGACAGACCCTTGGGTAAGGAGGAGCATCTGCTGACCCACAGCTACCCAGGAGGGCAATCGCCAGGCAAGGAAAGTAAGGGGTGTCCCCTGGCTGCGAGTCCCCCAGAGCCCAGGCAAAGAAAGGCATCAAGAAAGCATGACATCCTTGTCTCCTGTTTCAGTTTTCTCAGGAGTGAGCCAAAGAGAGCATTGCTACTCCTCAGAAAGGAGATGTGAAGGCTGCAGTGTGAACGAGTCATTAACCATCCCTGAGTCTTCCTGCAATCACCTCACTAAAGCCCAGAGAAAACACACTCTTTGTCCAAAGCTACGCGGCTTGCTCATTGTAGAACCAGAAATAAAACCCAGGGCGCTTCTCTCATTTCTGCGCTAATTTGGCTACACCAACTTCTTCACCAAATAACAAAGGATGTGGGCCAAAAAATCAGAGCTGCTCGTTAAACGTATCTCAATAAGCACTCAAACACAGACACACACACAGAGTACACTCAAAAACATCTTGAATTTTTAAAAAGGAGTAAAAATTCCCCAGTTTCCACTGCTCCGAGTCCTCTTGAGCAGGAACAATAGAGGTTTTTCATTCTCTGCTGCACAAACCATCGTCATGAGGACTTGGTATTTACTCAGATAAACATAATCTGCCCTGGAATGGCAGCCGGCTTCTGCAGATCACCTGACTAATAACATTTGCAGTTGCTATGTTACTTCAGCTCCTCATTTGCCATCATTTGTTACTTGGAGTTCCTGGAATTCCCTGCAAAGCTGTGGGAGGCAGACGGGAAGCCACGCTGGCTTGGAGCAAGGTTTGCCAGGATTCCAATCACACCCTCCCCATTGATGGCCAAGCCAGGGCCCCCAGTGCTGGGTGGGGTGAACGGCAAGCTTCCTCTGTGCTTTCCCTGCTGGGTCTCTTCTCCTTGAGCCACAAAGAGAAGAGGATGCTAAAAGGGGTTTGACAGCCATAGAGACTGCCCCATGTGAATGGAATAAGGAGCTAGGGCATCCAGAAAGCACTCATTAAGGGACATCTAATGTTTACTATCAGTAGCTAGAAAGCAAAGACAATGCAGTACCATGTAGAAGAACTAGATTTGGAGCCGGAAGACCTGGATTTGAATCCAGGCTCTACTAAGCAGCAGTTTGTCTTGGGCAGGTGTTTTGACCTCTTGGAGCCTCATTATAGATTTCTCATCTATAATGAGAACAGTATATACATACTTTCAGAGTTTTCTAGTGAGAGCAGAATGATATAATGTGTGAGTGAGCTTTTAGCAGTCCTGGTGCATGACAGGGTACAATATCACCGTTGGATCCTTCCTTTGTCCTACCTGCAGGAGGGCCTGGATGAGGGTTTGGCCCTCAGTTTCCAAAGGGCTGGGAATGAAGAGCTAGAAGACAGTAATGACAGACAACAGCAGGAGAGACAACCACACAAGGACAGAAGCCAAGTACAGGGAACACACCAGGCAAGGGTGTCACAGGCCATGCTAGCGGGGCCAGGGCACTCTGCAATCTCTCTTCATTGCAACGAGTCAATGAAACTTGTTGAGAAAGGGAGTTTTCAGTTAAGCGTTGCCAGCACATACTATGGTCAAGTCAAGAGTGGGAAATTGTTGGAAAAGTGGTCAGAGAGAGGGCTGGGGGGCAAGACATGCTCAGTTTTCCTCTTGGCTGCTTTAATTCTATGCCAGGTGCAATCTCAGAAGAGGTCTCCTCCAGCCACGTCTTCTTCATCCATCTCTTTTGCAAATGGCTGAAAGGCAGGGAGGAGGATTTGAGAGCAGGAAGATTCTTCCTTCTCCCATTCCCCAGCTCTGGCAGTGCTAAACTTGTCCCAGTAATGGGAACTAGCCCATGTTCAGCAAAAAGGCTCCAGGCCATTCTGTGAAAGTAGATTACAATTATCCCTTGGTGACTGTCCATGGGGGATTCGTTCCAGCACCTCGTATGAACACCAAAATCCACAGATGCTTAGGTCCTTTACACAAAATGGTGCAGTATTTGCATGTAACCTACACACATCCTTTAAATCATCTCTAAACCACTTACAATACCTAGTACAATGTAAATGCTATATAAATAGTTGTTATATTGTATTGTTTAGGGAATGACAAGAATAAAAGTCTGCACTGTACAGATGCAAACCTCATAGGCTCAACCACGTTTTTGATCCACGATTGGTTGAATCTGTGCCTGTGGAATGGTGAATACAGAGGGCGGACTGTACACGGAGCTTTCCTGCAGGAATCTCTTTTATCCATATCCTTCTGCAGAGACTGCGGGGCCTCTGCCTGTATATATGCCTGTCACAATATTTGAGAAAAATATTCAAGGAAAAGTCCCTCTTCCAAGAGGAATATTATATTGTTTATGAGATAATTTACTTTAAAATACTTTGGCATAAACAACATGGGATGTATGTGGAACTGTCCCTTAGGTACCTTCAAGGTGGTCTGCATTTGAGACACCCTAAGCAGAGCACTCCAGGACACTCAACCAGCACAGAGAGTCCCTGTTCAAAAAGCATCCCTTTCAGAGCTGATACGTAGCCTTCAAAATAGCAGTGTCAAAAATCTACTAGGTCAGGGTGCCACCTGAAAATGGGCATAAAATGAACAACTCTAACCATCAGCATCAGTGCCCGTGCCATGGACACTGGCATCACAGCTGTTCTGTCCAAGGTGATCTGAGCCACCCTCCAGATGTAGCTAGGGCTATAGCTGATGAAGGCTGTAATCTCATCCATGGCTTGGCAGAACGTTACTATAACAAAGTCACACTCCCTCTTGTAGATGCTCCACACAAGATCACCATTATTCTGTGAACACATCCCTCCTTCTAGGTTTCTGCTAGCACCAGCCAGAGTTGAGAGCTCTGGCCACAGCCAAGTGCTCTGGTCCACTTGGTGGGAAACCCGGGCAGCTGAAGGTGCTCTAGAGTGTGATTTTTGGGCAAACACTGGAGTCAGCCTCGCTGCTTTAAATTCAACCCCACTGTTCATTAGCTGTGGGCCCTGGGGATATGGCTTAGACTCAGTGTCTCAGTTAATACATGAAAAGGGCTTAGAATCATGCTCAGCAAACAGAAAGTGCATTGTTAGTCAGCATTATTATTACCACCTCCTAGAGGAGAGCAGACTACCAGGTCATTGAAGTCCAAGGCACCAGGTTGTATGACAATAACCACGACTACCTTCTAATGAGCACCTTAATCACTGTAAGCACACTCTACCAGCTCCTTCACACGCATTAATTCCTTTAACCCTCACAACAACTCTTGGGGTGGTTATTATTAGCCCCATTTTGTGGGTGATGAAATCAAGGCTTAGAAAGATTAAGTAACTTGCTCCTTGTCATGTAACTTAAGGCAAGGGAATTAAGATATATACCAAGTCCTGTATTACCCCAGAGCCTGGGTTCTTCCCTACCACAATGCCCCACCTCTTCCTAGGATGGCCAAAGTATTTCTGGGAGCACTTTGACTCTCAATGTTGACTTTTCTACCAAGGAGAGAAATCATGGATAATGGAATATCTCACCTCCTTGACAATTATGTTTCTCATTTTGCATTAACAAATTAGCATTCGGGTTTATCAGTCCATCTCTTATTGAGAGACAGGACTAGCTGGATTTCCTAGGCCAACTAAGAATTCCTTTGCCTAGCAGGGGAAGGTGACCGCACCCACCTTTAAACACGGGGCTTGTAACTCAGCTCACATCCGACCAATCAGGTAGTAAAGAGGGCTCACTAAAATACCAATTAGGCTAAAAGCAGGAGGTAAAGAAACAGTCAAATCATCTATCATCTGAGAGCACCAGGGGAAGGGACAATGATTGTGATATAAACCCCAGGCATTTGAGCCAGGAATGGGCAACGCCCTTAGGGTCCCCTCCGATTGTGTGGGAGCTCTGTTTTCAACTCTATTAAATCTTGCAACTGCACACTCTTCTGGTCTGTGTTTGTTCCAGCTCGAGCTGAGCTTTTGCTCACTGTCCACCACTGCTAAATGCCGCCATCGCAGACCCACCATTGACTCCTACCCTTTTGGATCCAGCAGGGTGTCTGCTGCACTTCTGATCCAGCAAGGTGCCCATTGCCCCTCCTGATTGGGCTAGAAGCTTGCCATTGTTCCTCCATGGCTAAATGCCCAGGTTTGTCCTAATCAAGCTAAACACTAGTAGCTGGGTTCCACAGTTCTCTTTCATGACCCATGGCTTCTAATAGAGCTATAACACTCACTGCATGGCCCAAGGTTCCTTTCCTTGGAATCTGTGAGGCCAAGAACTCCAGGTCAGAGAACAAAATCCTTGCTGCCATCTTGGGAATGGCCCGCTACCATCTTGGGAGCTCTAAGAACGGTCTGGTAACATCTGGTGGCCTGTATGGGGATTCTCCAAAGTGGTGAGTAATATAGGATCACTTTTGCTTGTTATTCTGTCCTATCCTTCCTTAGAATCAGAGGAAATACCAGGCACCTGTTGGCCAGTTAAAAACAATTAGCGTGGCCACCAGACTTAAGACTCAGATGTTAGGCTTCCTAGGAAAAGGCTTTCTAACAACCTCCAATCCTTCTGGCTTGGGAGCATTGGTCTGCCTGGAACCAGCTTCGGCTTTCACAATGTCCTGGGGGAAGCCGAGGGCCAACTAGAGGCAGGAAGCTGTCGTCCCAAACTCCAGCATTGGCCAGTGGAGATCATGGCACAGCCAGAAGTCTCTACTCAACAGTCGCCCAACCATGTGCCCCTACCTCTCCTTCTGACCCATACCTCCTGGGTCCTGACCACAACTTTCTTGAAAGTGTAGCCCCAAAATTCTCCTTACCTCTGAATCTACTTCCTCCAATCCCTGCCTCCTAGATACTAATGCTTCAGACTTTCACTTCCTCTCTCAAGTATTAGAGCAAGTTGTACCTCCAAAGGGATCTAGGGAAGCTCTACACTATGTCCTTAGGCATCTAGGCTATGAACCCAGGGAGTCTTATCCCTGGTGTCCCTCCCAATTTAGGTATACAGCTCTCAACATGGGCAGTTATGTGGGACCCATTCCCCACCACCCTTGCCAGGGCCCCAAATTTGTAAACGTCTAGGAGGATTGCTCTCCCATTATGTAAGATGTTCTCCCCCCAAATTTCTACCCAGCTTACCCCGCCTCTGCAATACAATCTCCAAGCCTTGGCTCCTTGGCCAGGGCCTTAGAACTGATGACCCAGTACTTTAACAACTGGAACTTGGTCTATGACAACATAATAGATCAGGATGAAAGTGAATTGAGTAAATTAAAGGGAGGCACATATTCCTATAGTGGCAAATGGGGGCAACGAGAAAATTTCCTTCCACTGTGTTCCCAAAATCCATCTACAGAGAGAGAAAGGAAAAGACAAAGGCACAAAGAGGGAGTCAGAGAGAAAGAGAAAAGGGAAAAGAAAGAAAGAATGCAGAGGGAGAGAGAAAAGAGGGGAAAGAGAGAGAGAAAGGCAGAGAGAAAGAGAAAAGAGAGAAAGACGCAGAGAAAAAAAGAGGGGAGAAAGAGAGAGAGAAAAAACAAAGAGAGGGGAAAGAGAGAGGAAGAAGCAAAGAGGGAGTCAAAGAGAGAAAGAAAGAGAGAGAGAAGTAATAAAGGAAAAAAACAGTATACCCTATTCCTTTAAAAGCCAGAGTAAATTTAAAACCTCTAATTGATCATTGAAGGTCTTCTCCAGGACCCTATACACTCCAATACCAAACAAGGGCATAGCCCAAAATCACTGAGACCACTGACAACCCATAGCCTTCCTATCAAAAATCCTTAACCCAGTAACCTGCGGATGGCCCAAATGCATTCAATCAGTAGCAGCAACTGCTTTGCTAACAGAAGAAAGTAGAAAAATAACTTTTAGAGGAAACCTCATTGCGAGCACACCTCACCAGTTCAGAACCATTCTAAGTAAAAAAAAAAAAAAAAGCAAAAACGTAGCTTATTAACTGAAAAATCTTAAAGTATGGGGCTATTCTGTTAGAAAAAGGTGATTTAACATTATCCACTGAAAATTCCCTTAACCCAGCAGGTTTCCTAATGAGGGATTTACATCTTAATTACCAAACCAAGGTCCGATCAGATCTAGGAGGAACTCCCTTCAGGACAGGATGATAGATGCCTCCTCCCAGGTGATTGACGGAAAAACACACACACACACACACACACACACACAATGGGTATTCAGTAATTGATAGGGAAACTCTTGTAGAAGCAGAGTTAGGAAAATTGCCTAATAATTGGTCTGCTCAAACATGCAAGCTGTTTGCACTCAGCCAAGCCTTAAAGTACTTACAGATCAAAAAACTCTCTCAATCCTCACTCAAAAGGTTACCTACACCCTCTCTGAAATGCATTTGCATAAGAACTGTTGTTTATGGGAATGCATCTTGATGGGGCAGCTGGATTGTTATGAAATACTCAGGAAACCAGCCCAGCTCTAGAACTCACCGCTGAGTGCAAAGGCAACGTTGGGCATGCTGGTAAAGGACCACTAGAATCTGGCAGCCCGGACCCCTTTCTTTGTGGTCAAGAAAGGTGGGAAAATAGGTGCAGGACTGCTATATCTGTGAGCATAACGAATTCGATAAGCAGAGGTCCATAGGTGGTTACACACCCTGGAAAGGAACTCACCGCTGAGCACAAAGGCAATGTTGGGCACGCTGGTAAAGGATCACTAGAATCCAGCAGCCCAGGCCCCTTTCTTTGTGGTCAAGAGAGGCGGGAAAACAGGTGCAGGACTGCTACATTGGTGAGCATAACTAATTCGATAAGCAGAGGTCCATCGGTGGTTACGCACCCTGGAAAGGAATAAGCATTAGGACCATAGAGGACGCTCTAGGACTAATGCTCATCAGAAAATGACTGGGGTGCTGGCATCCCTATGTTCTTTTTTCAGATGGGAAACATTTCCCCCAAGGCAAAAATGTCCCTAAGATGTATTCTGGAGAATTCAACCCAGTCAGACTGTATGTACCTTTTTCCCTCTCACACTTGAAGCAAATTAAAATAGACCTAGGTAAATTCTCAGATAACCCTGATGGCTATATTGATGTTTTACAAGGGTTAGGACAATCCTTTGATCTGACATGGAGAGATACGATGTCACTGCTAGATCAGACACTAACCCCAAATGAGAGAAGTGCTACCATAACTGCTGCCTGAGAGTTTGGCGATCTCTGGTATCTCAGTCAAGTCAATGATAGGATGACAACAGAGGAAAGAGAACGATTCCCCACAGGCCAGCAGGCAGTTCCCAGTGTTGACCCTCACTGGGATGCAGAATCAGAACATGGAGATCGTTGCCTCAGACATCTGCAAACTTGCATGCTAGAAGGACTAAGAAAACCAGGAAGAAACCTATAAAT
Source organism: Rhinopithecus roxellana (assembly GCF_007565055.1). Taxonomy (NCBI): domain Eukaryota; kingdom Metazoa; phylum Chordata; class Mammalia; order Primates; family Cercopithecidae; genus Rhinopithecus; species Rhinopithecus roxellana. Next base: position 61,473,387 of record NC_044554.1, read on the forward strand.
TATTCAATGATGTCCACTATAACACAGGGAAAGGAAGAAAATCCTAATGCCTTTCTGGAGAGACTAAGGCAGGCATTGAGGAAGCATACCTCTTTGTCATCTGACTCCACTGAAGGCCAACTAATCTTAAAGGATAAATGTATCACTCAGTCAGCTGCAGACATTAGAAACAAACTTCAAAAGTCCGCCTTAGGCCTAGAGCAAAACTTAGAAACCCTATTGAACTTGGCAACCTCGGTTTTTTATAATAAAGATCAGGAGGAGCAGGCAGAATGGGACAAACGGGATTAAAAAAAAAAAAAAGGCCACCACTTTAGTCATGGCCCTCAGGCAAGCAGACTTTGGAGGCTCTGGAACGGGGAAAGGCTGGGCAAATCGAATGCCTAATAGGGCTTGTTTCCAGTGCAGTCTACGAGGATACTTTATAAAAGACTGTCCAGATAGAAATAAGCCGCCCCCTCCTCCATGCCCCTTATGTCAAAGGAATCACTGGAAAGCCCACTGCCCCAGGGGACGAAGGTCCTCTGAGTCAGAAGCCACTAACCAGATGATCCAGCAGCAGGACTGAGGGTGCCCAGGGCAAGCACCAGCCCATGCCATCACCCTCACAGAGCCCCGGGTATGCTTGACCATTGAGGGCCAGGAGGTTAACTGTTTCCTGGACACTGGTGCAGTCTTCTCAGTGTTACTCTTCTGTCCCGGACAACTGTCCTCCAGATCTGTCACTATTCGTGGGGGTCCTAGGACAGGCAGTTACTAGATACTTCTCCCAGCCACTAAGCTGTGCCTGGGGAACTTTACTCTTTTCACATACCTTTCTAATTATGCCTGAAAGCCCCACTCCTTTGTTAGGGAGAGACATCCTAGCAAAAGCAGGGGCCATTATACACTAGAATTAGAAGAAAAAAGGGTAAATATATATGCAGACTCTAAGTATGCTTACCCAGTCCTCCATGCCCACGCAGCAATATGGAGAGAAAGAGAATTCCTAACTTCTGCGGGAACACCTTTCAAACATCAGCAAGCCATTAGGAGATTATTATTGGCTATACAGAAACCTAAAGAGGTGGCAGTCTTACACTGCCGGGATCATCAGAAAAGGAAAGAAAAGGGAACTAGAAGGGAACTGCCAAGCGAATATTGAAGCCAAAAGAGCCACGAGGCAGGACCCTCCATTAGAAATGCTTATAAAAGGACCCCTAGTATGGGGTAATCCCCTCTGGGAAACCAGTACTCAGCAGAAGAAATAGAATGGGGAACCTCACAAGGACATAGTTTCCTCCCCTCAGGATGGCTAACCACTGAAGAAGGAAAAATACTTTTGCCTGCAGCTAACCAATGTAAATTACTTAAAACCCTTCACCAAACCTTTCACTTAGGCATTGATAGCACCCATCAGATGGCCAAATTATTATTTACTGGACCAGGCCTTTTCAAAACTATCAAGTAGATACTCAGGGCCTATGAAGTGTGCCAAAGAAATAATGCCTTGCACTTCAGGCTTACATTTCAATCCCTGTATCTTTAACCTCCTTGTTAAGTTTGTCTCTTCCAGAATCGAAACTGTAAAACTACCAGTGGTTCTTCAAATGGAGTTCCAGATGCAGTCCATGACTAAGATCTACCACGGACCCCCGGACTGGCCTGCTACCCCATGTTCTGATGTTAATCACATCGAAGGCACCCCTCCCGAGGAAATCTCAACTGCATGACCCCTACTACACCCCAATTCAGTGGGAAGCAGTTAGAGCAGTCATCGGCCAACCTCCCCAACAGCACTGGGTTTTCCTGTTGAGAGGGGGGACTGAGAGACAGGACTAGCTGGATTTCCTAGGCCAACTAAGAATTCCTTTGCCTAGCAGGGGAAGGTGACCGCACCCACCTTTAAACACGGGGCTTGTAACTCAGCTCACATCCGACCAATCAGGTAGTAAAGAGGGCTCACTAAAATACCAATTAGGCTAAAAGCAGGAGGTAAAGAAATAGTCAAATCATCTATCATCTGAGAGCATAGGGGGAGGGACAATGATTGGGATATAAACCCCAGGCATTAAAGCCAGGAATGGGCAACCCCCTTTGGGTCCCCTCCCATTGTATGGGAGCTCTGTTTTCAACTCTATTAAATCTTGCAACTGCACGCTCTTCTGGTCTGTGTTTATTCCAGCTTCAGCTGAGCTTTTGCTCGCTGTCCACCACTGCTGAATGCCACCATCGCAGACCTGCCATTGACTCCCACCCCTCTGGATCCGGCAAGGTGTCCACCGCACTTCTGATCCAGGGAGGTGCCCATTGCTGCTCCCAATCAGGCTAGAGGCTCACCACTGTTCCTGCATGGCTAAGTGCCTGGGTTCATCCTAATCAAACTGAACACTAGTTGCTGGGTTCCATGGTTCTCTTCCATGATCCATGGCTTCTAATAGAGCTATAACACTCACCGCATGGCCCAAGCCTCCATTCCTTGGAATCTGTGAGGCCAAGAACCCCAGGTCAGAGAATAAAAGCCTTGCCGCCATCTTAGGAGTGGCTCACCACCATCTTGGGAGCTCTAAGAACAAAAACCATCCGGTAACATTATGACCTGGGTTGGGGTAGCGGTTAATGGCCTTAGATGCATGTTAGATTCACCTTTTAAAAATTCCAGTGCTCAGGGCACACCCTGGGCCAATTAAATCCAAATCTCAAGGACAGCTACCCAAGCATCAGTATTTTTTACAGCTCCCGAAGTGATGATAACGCATGTCAAGGTCATGACCACTGGATGAGGGTAAACAACAAGGCTGCATCTAACAAACTCCTGAAAAATTAAGCACCTGATCCTGCGACATTCTGAATCACCATGGCCATGCCTCTTGGACGAACAATAGCATCACCTCCCAGATCTCAGAAGGAAACTCTGGGAATGAACACTGGGCTCAAAACCGAGGCTTTTCTTCCCTCCCAGCAGAGAAAAGAATGGTTGGTGTGAAGTCTGGGCTCTCCCTCCACACCCCTTGTGAACAGCCCTCAAGCACTGCCTCCAGACAGCTCACGCCAGGCTCCTTTATCCACCTACCTGACTCATACAACACATTTGAATCTGGACATTTGGTTATTCTTCTCAAAATGAAGGATAGGGCTTTTGCCTGGGATATAATGAGTTGAATAAAATTTTATAGGTCTCTCTGGGAAGACTGAGTGTGGGTCTGGGGCTAGAGGGGGAGGGGCAGGCAGAGGGCAGATGGTAAGAGCTTAGGGGGTCTCTCCCCAGGGGCAGATAAAAAGGCTGAAGCAGAATTCCCGGAAGAATCAAAGGCAATCAGCGGATTAGCATACAAACTGCCTCCTCCCACGCCAGCTCCTGGCAGCCAAGCACCCATCAGGGGCAGCAGGCTCTTATCCCTGCAATAAATACTTAAGAAAGTTCGCTGAAGCCAAACCTCTCCAGAGGGCAGTGGGGAGGAGCTAGGGTCTCAGGATCCAGTAATGGTCCCAGAGAGGGCGATGAGGAGAGGGCAGGGGGTAGGTGGACAGGCATGGGGTTGGGAGAGGGGCCCAAGGTAGACATAGGAATGACATCAGTGCCCATGGGGGACCTGGGAAGGAATTAAGACACCATCTCCTCCACTCAGATGCTGGGGACACCGAACCTGTCACGCTCTCTTAGGGCAGCGTCTGCTTCTATAAAGTAGGGAGACAAAAGCTGCTTCCCGAAAGAAAATGCTGTAACAGTGCCCCATACAGTTCTCACTTCCAATAGCAAGTGACAGAGAGGAGACAGCATTTACGTGCCCCTCGACATAACAGAACTTTTTTTTTTTTCTTTTTTTGACGCTGTCTCACTCTGTCACCCAGGCTGGAGTGCAGTAGCACAATCTCAGCTCACTGCAAACTCTGCCTCCCAGGTTCAAGTGATCCTCCTGCCTCAGCCTCCCGAGTAGCTGGGACTACAAGCACATGCTACCATGCCTAATATTTGTATTTTTAGTAGAGACGGGGTCTCACCATGTTGGCCAGGCTGGTCTTGAACTCCTAACCTCATGATCCACCTGCCTCAGCCTCCCAAAGTGCTGGGATTAGAGGCATGAGCCACCGTGCCCAACCCAACTGAACTTTCTTTAGACAAATCTCTTCCTGACTCTAGGTTCTGACCTCTTGTTTCTTAGAGCACTTATTTAGCAAGCTTGCAATTATAAATTCTTTCTCTGCCCCTTTGAGAGGTAAATCTCTCCCAGCCTCTTGCTGGTTTTATAACCCAGGAATGTCTTTTTCAAGAACCCGGGAGCCATCCCTTTGAAATGTAATCATCAAGAAGAATAGGGCCCCTCTCTCCCTGTCTCTGCGAGAGGGTAGTAGCCTAACTTCCATATGGGACAATTAGCAAACACAGATGTTCCTTTCTCTTTCCCCTGCCCCATAAGACTTTTGCTCTGTGAAGCCTCAAGATAACTAGGAAATACCAGTGATTGAACTTTTAATGGTCCATATTCTACATAGAACAATGTGGACACTGAACAACTATTCACTGAAGTTGACATTTTTCTACCTGTGTTTGCCATATACCCACATTATCCCTTAAGTCCCTGCAGCTTGTCCCTGAGCCCAGTGGATGGGGAGCCCCCAGTAACCTACCAAAAGGTAGAAGCCTAGCTTATCCCATTTCTTAGCCTCTCCTGGAATCCTGGTGATGAGGAGGAGGAGTGAGTACCTCCCACGACCTTCATGGTGAGCCCAAAGCTCTGTCCTCACAGCTGCTGAGCCAGGCTCTACATGGCTATGCCCTTCACTTTATCCTCACCTCTCTTTGGATCCTTTATGCTTTGATACCACCCATACTGGACCACTGCTAAGCTGACCTCAGTATCCATCTTTATCTCCAACTAGAAAGAATATGTCTTGCTTTTCTCAGTCACACCACTGGCACCTTTAACATGGTTTCATGGATCCCGAGGGAAATGTTTTCTTTGTATTTGACCAGACTGCCCTCTCCTTTCCAGAGGCAGGTATGGGGTGAGTGAGTTCAAGCAGAGCCTCTTATCATTCCCAGGGTACCTGGTCTTTCTTTGGTTTGGTCCATCCTACCACCAGATTCTTTCCTTCCACATGATCACCCCACTCCCATAGCAGCACTCCACTGTCCCCTTCTGAAACCTGATTCTTTTTCAAGGCCCCTTTAGACCACCAAGCAAATCAGGGATTGTGACTAGGGAGAAATTGGGTTGGTTACCAGCAAGAGGGACTGCTGCAGGCCAAAGCTTCAGTCTCAGCTCACAGATACCTACCACCTGGACTGAGCCTTCTGCTCCTTTGAAGTCTACAGTAAAAAAAAAAAAAAAAAACTGATTTTCAAGGGCAGCTCACAGATTTGGTCATATGACTTCATTACCATATAACTTTCAGTCAATTATTATAGACTATCAGTGTCCTTGTTGAGGTTGGGATTTTATGCATCCAGGAGTCCACCTGGCTAAAAAACAAATACCTAGATTTTTAAGATATTTAATGGCAGGGTGGAAGACTAATAATGATTTAAATAGCTAATTTTATTTAGTACTTTCTATGTTTCAGCCACAAACTTCATTTGTTTTCAAAATATGTGGAAAAGAAAATTATGACTTTGAGAAGCTAGGCTATTTGCCCAAGCTCACACAATTAGGTGCTCAGGTCAAGATATGAACCCAGGTAGCCTCAACTCATAATCATTACACTCCACCACCTCCTTATTACAAGGACATTTCATGACATTGAATTCATCCCTCCCATCAGAATCAACACACAACTTCTCAGCATGTCTTTCTGAGCTATTTCTGCTGAGAGAACCAGCAGCATCAAAAGGATCCATTGTTTAGTTTATGTATTTCTCTGTGTTTTTGGAGACAGGGTCTCACTCTGTTGCCCAGGCTGGAGTGCTGTGATCATAGCTCACTGCAGCCCCAAACTCCTGGGCCCAAGCGATCTTCCTGCCTCAGCCTCCCAAGTAACCAGGACTATAGGCACCCACCACCCCCAACTAATTTTTTTGTTTTGTTTTTTGTAGGGATGGGATCTCAGTATGTTACCCAGGTCTTGAACTCCTAGTCTCAAGTGATCCTCCCCCCTCAGCCTCCCAAAGTCCTGGGATTATAGGCATGCCACCATACGAGACCAGGATCCATTGTTTAATTGGACTCATCAAACAACAGACCATTGGTCTATTACTGGCATTTTATTGATTTGTTACTGCCACTCTATTTCAAAACATCTTATATCAACCATTTTACCATACCACAGTGACCACACAGCCTGGATTTTCCAGAGTAATCCAGATTTCAATATCATGACCTATTTTTTATATAAGCCACAAAACACTTAAGAAATTATATTATATTCATATGCAAAACAGCCCCTTACCCTTTGCCTCTTGCATCAACAAGGAGCCCAGATTCCTTCATCAGACTTCCTTTTTCAAAACGTCTTGGGCTCTGAAAATATAGTCATGGTAGCCTGTGAACTCCTTGCTATCACGATGAGGTAGTTTTAACACACTTGCTCACGGCTGAGGCTAATTTACACTTTAGCCAAGTGATGGTGCCACGTGATGTCATCACCACAGCTGAGGCAGAGCCTCTCCCAGTCACAGCTCTGGTGTTTAATTAGCCTCCATCTTCCTACTGACTGCAACCATCATCACTGAGTCCATTCTTATTCATTATGGACTTCTGGTGGCATTACTGTGATTTCCAGCAGCCCGATTTTCCCCCCTAGAGAACAGACAGCAGATTGTCATCAAGCACTGAAGCAAGTCCTCACCACTCCTCATGTCATGCTGCTGTGCCTGGCACTGAGCCCTGCATCAACCAGGCCTGGTCAGACAGACTGGAGGCCTAATTGGTGCCAAGAACACATGTGGTCGGGCATTCTGTTGGTTCTGTAGTTTATAGACCGCACACACACCCCCACACCCTCACCCATCCCATACACATGTGTTTACACAGCCCTCCTCTGCAGCGTGTCCAGGAAACATGGAAAATGACTTTGGCCAAGAGCCATGAAGACTAGCGGTTCCAAGTGATTGATTCTCAACTGAAGGCAGGTGGAAGGCAGAGATTTGCATCTTCTAATTATCCATCTCTTCCCTCCAGGTAACCTCTTGGCCATTGAGCCTGTAAGGGATGTCACCAGCTTCCTAAAATGTATCTCACTCTACTGGATGAAGTAGGCTGCTCATGACATAAGGGTCATGGAATATGCGGGGTGGACTCCCTCCCTCTATTCAATAACTCAGCATTTTGGTATATTTAAAATTATCTAACTCTTTGCTTCTGAAATAAAAGGAAGTTTATGTGAAAATATATTAGCATGGTGAAAGTATTAAATAAAAGTCAAAGACTTTCAGTGTTAAAGGAAAAGACAGACAGGGTCCATGCCCTCCAGAGCAAGAGTTCCCCACCTGAGGAGTAGAGGGCAGAGGGTAGACACATGGTCTGGAGAGACAGCAGATTGAGACAAGTATGCCTTTATTTGGCCATCACTGATCCATCACACAATTTCAAGCAGGTCCACTTTCCACACACCAGTTGACATGTATGGCCGGGTAATGGAGCAAGACCACTACAAGCTGTCAGCAATGAGCTGGGAGTAATGAAGGCAAGGCCAGAAGGTGAGCAGGATGGTCAGAAGCCCAGAAAGCAATAGCAGGATGTCAAAGCCATGTCTATGTGGTAGAGTGGAGTTCAGAACATGGCTGTGGTTAGACCAAGAGAGCAAAACAAGAGATGCCAAATCCAAGGAGGGTGTGAGAGTCAAAGTGGGCACATCCAAGCCCAAGCTGGCAGGAGCCAGCAGGAATGCAGGGTACGGAGACTGAAGGAGGGAGCAATCCAAGTAAACCCCCGTGGAGTCACCAGTGGGGGTTTCACAATGGTAGTCCCTCCCATCCCCTCATAAGCAAGCATTTTCGTGTGATGCTAATGTGCATCCTTTCGTTTGTATACATTCCTGAAAAATGTGTACTGTGACTTTGTGAGCATGCATTTTCATTTATATAAATATTATTGTGCTATGGATCTGGTTCCCCTTTTCTTAACTCTTTTCAAGAAGCTCTCTGTATTTAAGATCCTTCCATGTTACTATGTGCATATCCAGCCCTCTGTTTCTAATCACTGTACAATAGTCCATAGCAAGCATCCACCATGCTGTACTGTGCCATCTCCTGGTGATGGAACCCAGATTGCCTCCAACTGCACCTTCCCCGCCAGCCTCATGAAACATGGGGTTATGAGCACCCTCACGCATGCCACTAGGGACCTGTGAAGGAACTGGGGGGGTTATGTGCCCTAAAGTGGAATTTGGGAGTCATATGGAAAATGTATTCTTAACAACTAAATCATGTGAGATGGTTCCAGAATGGTTGCACAGTCTACATGCCCACCAGCAGGGCAAGGTGATTCCTACGTCTAAGGATTCCCCATTGAAGTTCTGGGGATCTGCCTTTTTCCATTTATCTCTTTCTGTGCCAGGGCACCTAATACCATTCAAACAGAAACTCCAAATGAGGGCAGTGCTCAACTTCTTCCCCAGGTGACCACAAAAATATTTTGAGACCCAATGCATGTTTGTGCAATTCTTCTAGCTCCCACCTAAATGTTCTCTATTTATTCTCAGGATTTCAAAGGACAAAATAACCAAGGCATATTTTCAGGCAATATGTTTCTAGCGTTCCCCAAGTCCTTTGACCTGCTGACTCCAATTGCCACCATCAATAGACACCCATAATAAAGTGACTGCTCAAGAATCTACACCACATTAACCATAGCTGTGTTCATCTAATAAGATTCTGTGCCAGCACACTGTGATTTATATGGGTGTTTAACTTCCATATTTTGTTGTCTTTCTTCTGAGTTATCTTCTCATATCTCTTATTCTACCTTTGATTTTTTTTTCCTTGGATTTTTCTGCTCTCTTCTAATTAAATATGTGTATAAGCATATGTGCAATAACTGTGATAGATATAGATTGGACTCCACCTCTGCTGCCAAAAGGCATAAAGGCATAAAACTACATCTTGAATGTATAGCCCGGGGGCACACAGCTGTTTAGCTTGTCTCTTTTTGTTTTACCACTCTCCAGTTACATTCCCTCCTGCCTAAAGTGATACCATCCTGCCTAAAGGTGAAGAGCCAGTCACCGTTCTTCATTCCTTTTCACATCTTGAATCCGTCATTACAAATGGACTCACTGCAGAGGCTTCTGCATAGTCCCCACAGCCATTTTTCTTGGTTGTTTTTGTTTTTGATTTGAGACAGTTTCACTCTTGTTGCCCCGGCTGGAGTGCAGTGGCACGATCTCGGCTCACCGCAACCTCCACCCCCTGGGTTCAAGCGATTCTCTTGCCTCAGCCTCCCAAGTAGCTAGGATTACAGGCATGCACTACCACGCCTGGCTAATTTTGTATTTTTTAGTAAGGATAGGGTGTCTCCATGTTGGTCAGGCTGGTCTCGAACTCCCAACCTCTGGTGATAGGCCCTTCCTCGGCCTCCCAAAGTGCTGGGATTACAGATAGGAGCCACTGCACCCGGCCGATTCTTCCTGTTTTACACAGCAATAGGAGCCCATGATAGCCCAAGTGAAACCCATATTTTCCAGCATTTTTGAGACAGGGTCTTGCTCTGTCACCCAAGCTGGAGTGCAGTAGTACAATCACAGCTCACTGCAGCCTCAATCTCCAGGCTCAATTGATCCTCCCACCTCAACCTCCCTACAGGCGTGTGCCACCACGCCCAGCTAATTTTTGTATTTTTTGTAGAGACAGGGTTTTGCCATATTGCCCAGGCTGCTCTCAAACTCTTAAGCTCAAGCAATCTGCCTACCTCGGCCTCCCAAAGTGCTAGGATTACAGGTGTGAGCCACCGCACCCAGCTTATATTTCTCAGCTTTCTTGCAGATAGGTCTTGCCTTAGATGAAGGCATCTATGTAGCCATTCTTCCTTCTTCCAACCCTCACTGGCTGGAAATAAAATGTGATTATGAGAGCTAAAGCACCACCTCAGATCATGAGATGGACAGTGAGGGCGTTGTAAGGATGACAGAGGACATACAGGAAGGATCCTGGGTCTCTGCTGATAGTTGAACTACCGCAGAAGACCTGGACTGCTTACCTGGCTTTTTTTTTTTTTTTTTTTTTTTTTTTTTTTTTTTTTGAGACGGAGTCTCACTCAGTTGCCCAGGCTGGAGTGCAGTGGTGCAATCTCAGCTCACTGCAAGCTCCACCTCCCAGGCTCACGCTATTCTCCTGCCTCAGCCTCCCCAGCAGCTGAGACTACAGGCGCCCGCCACCATGCCCGGCTAATTTTTTTGTATTTTTAGTAGAGATGGGGTTTCACCGTGTTAGCCAGGATGGTCTCGATCTCCTGACCTCATGATCTGCCCACCTCAGCCTCCCAAAGTGCTGGGATTACAGGTGTGAGCCACCGCGCCCAGCCTTACCTAGCATTTCAAATGGCAAAAATAAGCTTCTCCTTCTGTATGCCATTAATGTTATATATTAGCCTAGCCAGTACATATATGTTCCAGGGGCCAGCAAACATTTTCTGTAGGAAATATTTTAGGCTTTTCAAGCCAAGATATTTCTGTTGCAGCTATTCACCTCTGCCCTCCTAGCACAAAGGTAGCCATAGACAATATGTAAACAAATGAGTGTGGCTGTATTAAAACTGTATGTACAAAAAGAGACATTTGTTGGGTTGGATTTGGCCCATAGCATACAGTTTGCCACCCCTCATACAGAGGATATGGGGTTTGTTTTTGTTTGTTTGTTTTTTGGTGGTGGTGTTTGAGATGCAGTCTCGCTCAATCGCTAGGCTGGAGTGCAATGGCACGATCTCGGCTCACTGCAAACTCCACCCCCAGGTTCAAGCGATTCTCCTCCCTCAGCCTCCTGAGTAGCTGGGACTACAAGTGCGCACCACGCCCAGCTAATTTTTGTATTTTTAGTAGAGATGGGGTTTCACCATGTTGGCCAGGATGGTCTTGATCTCTTGACCTCGTGATCCACCTACTTCAGCCTCCCAAAGTGCTGGGATTACAAGTTTAAGCCACCGTGCCCAGCCAGGATATGTTTTTAAACTTTATGTCAATCCTATCATCACATTGTATGTATCCTTCTGCTACTTGCTTTCTTCATTCAGCATTGTGGGTTGGTTTTTTTCATTTTGTTTTGTTTTTGCTCTTCTCTATTTATGCATAATAGATGTACATAGTTTCAGGGTGCATCTGATAATTTGATACATTCATATAATTTGTAAAGATCAAATCGTGGTGTACTTGAGAGATCACCTTAATCAATATCATGTTCTTGAGATCTATCCATGTTACACATGCCAATTTTATTCAATCATTTCAGTTACTAGAAACTATAGTATTTGAATAAATGCTTCACTATTTATTCATTCATTCTCTGGTCGATGATCTTTCAGGTAGAAATAATTAGGTTTGTGGTCTTTCAGATTGTTTCTAATTATTCATTTTCACAAACAGTGTTACAGCCCACACTCACAGGAATGCCTCCCAAGGCCTGTGTGACTTTCTGTAGAATTCACTCCTGGGAATGAAATTACTTATTCACACAGTATGTGCATTTCCAGCTTACTAGCAATTTCCAAACTTTCTCTCCACGACGGTACCAATTAAACCCTCCATCAGTATATGATGGCTCCCCTGGCTCCACGTTGTTACCCATACTTGCTATTTTCAGACTTCCTAAATTGTGTCAATCTGATCGGTCAGAAAACTATCTCACTGTGATTTTAATTTGCATTGCCTGTTTACTAAGGAGGTTGAGCACTTTCTCATGTATTCACGGGTCATTTAGGTTCCTCTTTATAAAATTCATTGGTAGGCTGGGCACAGTGGCTCACACCTGTAATCCCAGTACTTCGAGAGGCCAAGGCGGGCAGATCACCTGAGGTCGGGAGTTCGAGACTAGCCTGACCAACATGGAGAAACTCCATCTCTACTAAAAATACAAAATTAACCGGGCATGGTGGTGCATGCCTGTAATTCCAGCTACTTAGGAGGCTGAGGCAGGAGAATCGCTTGAACCCGGGAGGCAGAGGTTGCAGTGAGCCAAGATCGTGCCATTGCACTCCAGCCTGGGCAACAAGAGTGAAACTCCGTCTCAAAAAAAAAAAAAAACCAAAAGAAAAGAAAAAGAAAAAAAAAACCTCACTGGTAGTATCTTTTAGATTATTTGTAGTTTTCATGTTGATTTGTAAGTGATTGTCTTGTATTCTGGATACTAATTATTTATCTTTTGTAAGCTTTACAAATATCTTTATCAACTCTGTAACTTGATTCTTAATTCATACTTCAATTGATGAATTTTTTAATTTTAATATAGTCAAACCTATCTAATTTCTCGTTTTAGTTACTGCTTCTGACATCTTAATAAGCCTCTCCTATTTCTAAGGTTATGAAGACATTCTCTTAGACTTTCCTCCAATGCTTTGAAGTTTTCCTTTGCACATTTAGGTCGTTTAATGTCCTAAAATCGATCTTAGTATAGGTTTCAAATAGAATTTTTTCCATTATAGATTACCAAGTTTTCCAGTGATGTTTGTTAAATAGCCCATGCATTCCTAACAGATTTGCAATGTACCTTGTCACATATCAAATGCCCATATATTCATGGTTTTATATCTGATACTGCTTTTCTATTCTTTTGATCTCTTTTTCATTTCCTGTGCCAATACCACACTGTCCTAATCATGATAGCTTTATAATAAGCCTTGATTTCTGGTAGATCAATTCCCTTGATTTTTGTTATTTTTCTTCAAAATTGACGACTTGGATATTCCTGTTCCTTTCTTTGCTCTCCGTAAAATATTTTAGAATCTGCCCACCAGGTTCTATGAAAAAAGTTGTTAGGATTTTGCCTGTCATTGCATTCAATTTACATATTCATCTAGAGATAATGACACCTTTGCAGTACTGACTCTTCCTAATCACTCTGTCTCTTGCACTTCCACGGCATCAGAGGACAATAATTTGAGGCAAATTTATGGCCAGTTGAACTGCTGTAATCAAAGGTTGTTAATGGTTCTGTGTCAATTCAGAGAAAAGTTCCCACTGCCTGGCTACAGGATTCTGCCCTTGACCTTGTCCTTTTGAAAATACCTGTCAATCAATCAGTCAGATTACAGCAACCTGATAGGGAGAGCACGTGCCACAGATGACATAATCAAAATTCACAATGATCTCAATAGTCTAGGCTGCTTGGCTGAAGCCCAGAAAATAACATTTAACAAGTATAAATGCAGAGCCCAGCAGCAATTTCTGAAATTCACTTGCACAAATGCCAAGAGGTTGCAGAGGGAGTACTGATTTGGCAGCAATTTATGTGAAAAGGATTTTGTGGCACAAGGGAGGTAGGTAGGTAGTCATTGATCACAAACCTAATATGAGGCAATAATATGATTTGGCCATTTAAAGAGCTAAGGCAAACTTATTAAAGTCAATATCCAGTTCGTGTGAATTACAGGCTCCCTGTACTCTGGTGTTATCTGATCATATCCACAGCACATGCTTCATCTTTGGATGCCACACCAACATATCTCAGAGCATCTAAAGAAGGGTGGACAACGTGGTGAGAGATTGTGAAAAGCTTTCAATCTAAGGTCCGGATAAAGAGGCATCCATGTTGTTATTGCTTCCATGGCAAAGCAACAAAGTAAACCACTGTCCAGTCTGTATAAGGGAATATTCTCTAACTTACGTTGAAGATGTCTCCAACAATGGAATGGTCAGGTGCATAGTAGTTAGTGAATTTCTGCTGTTAGAACCATTCCAGCAGGGGCTAAGAGAACATGTCCCAAATGTGTGGCATGAATAGGATGCCTGCTTTGGGTGGACTCCTTGGTAAGTGACCGTGGCTTTAAGATCATACATTTTTTTCTGCCTGGTCCAGCACAAACTTCTTCAACCATAAATATAAAGAAATAATACACAGGTAGGCAAAGGCAGGAACACACAGTGAATACAAAACGAGGAAGGATTTTGTCCAGATTAGGCCAGATTAGGAAGGATTTTGTCACCTTTTTTATTTTTAAAAAAATGCATTTGTGAAATATTTCAAATATACAAAAAGCACAGAGAAAAACAAATATCTATGTCTCCATCAACAAGATTTAACCATTGCTATATTGTGCCATATTTGTTTAAGATTTTTTAAAAGAAATAAAACATTACAGGTATGGTTAAAGTTACAGTACCTAGTCTAACCCATTTCCCATGAGAGACGATTCTCCTGAAGTTGGTATATATCCTTCTTACCCGCGTATTTGAGTCTTACTACACATTTCTGTTAAAGTATATAGTATTAAGTGTTTTTAAATTTTATAGGAATGGTTTTAGGCTATTTATAATATTCTACAACTTGCTTTCTTAGAAGACCATTATAAATAAGGCTGCAACAATCATCTTTGTACACATCTCCTTGTTTATACATGACTGTCTCAGAGTATATATACCTAGAAGTGAAATTGCTGAGTCAGAGTCACAGGTCTGAAATGTTACTAAATACTGCCTAATTGGTTGTACCCAGGAGTACTATAAAACAGTTTCCATTATCTCATATTCTAGCTGATACAGCAAACTTTCAAATTTTTGATAAACTGATTGGCATGAAATGGCATTTCATTGTGATTTGAGAGTTTCTAGCATTTCTGAATGCTAGGAAGATTGAATATTTTTCATATACTTATGGATTTGTGGAATTGTTCATATATTCTGGACATTTATCCTTGATTGATTATATACAGGTCAATATCTTTTTTTTTTTTTTTTTTTTTTTTTTTTTTGAGATGGAGTCTTGTTCTGTTGCCCAGGCTGAGTGCAGTGGCGTGATCTCAGCTCAGTGCAACCTCCACCTCCCAGGTTCAAGCAATTCTCCTGTCTCAGCTTCCCGAGTAGCTGGGACTACAGGTGCACACCATCATGTCTGGCTAGTTTTTGTATTTCTTTAGTAGAGACGAGGTTTCATCATATTGGTCAAGCTCATCTCAACTCCTGACCTCAGGTGATCCACCCGTCTCAGCCTCCCAAAGTGCTGGATTACAGGCATGAGCCACCATGCTCGGCCCAGGTTCTTCTACCTGTGACTTCGTTTTCTTACTGGCTCCACTCTGATTCTCTTCTTATTCCCCACTGAGCACAAGTCACCTGCAATCTAGTATCTGCTGTCACTTATAAGGCATGATTTCACCAAGTAAGTCTTCGGGTGGTTGGTTGCTTGTTTTCATCTTTGGCATGAAACTTGCAGTTCCAGGAACTTCCATGGGCAGTGCTTTTGTTTTTGGTGTGGGAGTTAGTTAGATGAAGTTGAGTTTATAATTGGGTCAGTTTTCACCTATTTAGTTGTTTAGATAAAACATTACATTACTTGTTTCATAATAAAGAATAGTTATCTAACAAATTAGAAGCAAAGTTTAAAGAAATGGGACACCAAGCACAAGTCATAGGCATTAATGACAACCCTGAGAAAAGCTATCGTTTATTCTACCTCTGGTTCTATTTTGTATGGGGATTAACCTTGAGTCATGCCAGCCTTCCCTGTTCAGCTTGATCACCAGAATTCTGACCTAAGGCTGCAGTCAGCACTGGCTGCACTAAGATTTCAGGTCAGCTGGGCTTACGGCAGGAAGGGCGAAAGGAGTCAAAGCCAAGAATTATTAGCTTCTTTCAATCGTCTTAGAACTTCTCTCCGTTCTTGCTTGGGGATCACTCTCCATTCCTTTTTTGCCCATCAGAGAGAGGTTACTACTGGCAACCAAGCTGCAAACTCATTCACTCATCCTGGTTCTAGGTAGCCTTCAATACGTGGGTTTGTTTTCTAACTTCTACAACCAAGCATTTGAACACCTGGTTCAGACTTCAAACACCACTTTTATCACACATTTTTCTTAAAGTAAATGTTTCTTAAGCATTCACTCTCTGAACATTTAAACTTACAATGTGAATGCAAAAATATATATATTATTTTATGGCCAAGAAGAATGATATCCCTTCTGCTCCCTGTCCCTATTCACAGATCAGAGTTGGCCACTAAGCAACACAGAGTCCTGCAAAGAAGCTGTCGCCTGATCTCAGCTCCCACCAGACCAGTTCTCCTCTTAATTTCTCCTTTCACCTTCCATCTTAACGCTTAGCTTCCTTGTTGATTTCATAGTCCCGAAGACCCAGAGAAGGAGGGAGTCAAAGTAATACTTATATCTGATAACAAATTACAATGGATTAGGGACATTGCATGATAAATACCAAATAGATACAATCAACTGGGGCCACACAATGGGTCACCTGATTTTAACTATAACAAACAAAGCACTAAACACTTAGATCTACCCCAGCTGCAGATGAATTCTGAATGTCTGTCTCAAAGGTGTGCTGTAATCTTGAGAAATGAGCAAGAACATGGGACAAATTTCCATCACTGGGCATACAACCCAAAGAATCAACCCAATTCACGCAGTAGGGAAACACAGTAGGTGTTGACTAAACACTTGGAATTTGGGGCCACTGTGCCCCTCTCTTTGGATTTCTCCATTGGGCCAAATGAGAGAGGCCTTCTGCCTCCACCCACAGAAGAGGGTGCTAATCTGCTGGGTCAGAGTCTGGGATCACCATCGAGCCATGTTCCCTGGAGGCCGGGTGACCTAACTGAAAGGTAATGGGAATGTACAGATATGCCCTCCTCTCCACCCAGACCAGATAAAGCTGGGTGGGCCAACCTTATCCATACAACTGCTTGGCTAAGCCCATGAAGCTCTAAGTGTTTTACAGGCGTTACTTTCACCTGCAAAACAGAAATAAACCATTGTTTCTCAAATGCAGGATGGTCCAGGAAACTATACCACCAGCCTCTGCTCTCCAGCTCCTGAGCCCTCCTCAGCCACTGCAGTGTCTGCTCCCTTGTCCCTCTCTTCTCAACTCCTACTGCTCCTCCCTCCTGGAGACCCAAGAACAAGTTCAAATTGTCCACCATTCTGGTACAATTTGTTTGGGAATTGCTGTCCTAAACGACAGGGTTCTGATGAACAGAACTATTTAGCCTGACCCAGAAGCCATTGCTTAGGAACGAATGTTGAGTCCTAAGATAGCAGAGCAAGCCCCAGGGTGAGCAGGGGACCTCCTGAAAACCAGCAGAGCAGGGAGATCTTCTTCTCTCTTCTACTGTATTGATTTGCATTGGGTGCATTGTGTCACAGGCTACTTTGTAATGTATCATGTGCTATTTTTTATGTTATCCGACATTTTTTAAAGTCCATGTCCTTGGACTATATCCTTGTGATATTATTCAGCCTTAAATGGGAAGGAAATTCTGACATATGCTACAACCTGGATGAACTTTAAGGACATTATGTTGGGGAAATAGGGAAATAGTCGAAAGGTACAAAGGTTCAGTTACACAGGATAAATAAGTTCTAGAGCATCAAATCCATGGAAACAGAGAGTGAAATGGTGGTTGCCAGGGGATGGGGGAGAAGGAAGTGAGGAGCTATTGGATGGGTACAGAGTTTCAGTTTTGCAAGATGAAAAAGTTCTGGAGATTGGTTACACAACAATGTGAATATACTTAACACTACAGAATTATACACATAAAATTAAATTTTCTTATATGTGTTTCACCATAATTTTTAAAAAGAAAGTCCATGTCTTCTCTTTCCTTTGTAGATTCCCTAGTAATGCCTTCCACCATGCATACAAATGCACTGTCTTCATCAAAACATTTTTATCAGTCATTACAGGCATTTCCACCCCATTATCTTATTTAATGTAATGTAATCGTTACAGTAACCTTGATAGAGAAATATTGTAGCCCAATTAATAGATAAGGAAACTGAGGCTTGGTAACATTTATGTGACTTGCCCTCAGCTAATTGGAAACAAAACTGGGGGAACACGGCTCTGCAGTTCCAGATAAGCATGATTCCCAGTTGTTTTATTAACCTGGAGATCTGGAATTGAATTCTTTGGGGTTAGACTCAGAGGAAGTGTTTCAAAAGCTTCTCCAACATCAACAGCTGAGAATACAGATTCATATGTGACCAGGGTTCAAGAAGTGTGTGTGCATGCATGTGTGTGTGTGTGTGTGACTATTGCCAGAAAAAAAATTACCACTGTATGTATAGGGAGGAAAAACCCACAAACTCTGAAGTCCCAAAGAAAGTACAATAGTTTTTCCTCGTACTTTGTTGGTGGGAATGTGAATTGATACGACCATTATGGAAAACAGCACAGAGGTTCCTCAAAAAACTAAAAATGGAATTACCATAAGAGCCAGCAACCCTACCTCTAGTCATATACTCAAAAGAAATAAAATAATTTCAAAGATAAATCTGCACTCCCCTGTTCATTTTTCAGCATCACTCACAATGGCCAAGATATAAAAACAACCTAAGTGTCCGTCAAAGGATGTGTGGATAAAGAAAATGGGGTGATAGTCACAATGGAATATTATTATTCAGCCTTAAAATGGAAGAAGGCTGGGCACAGTGGCTCCCACCTGTAATCCCAGCACTTTGGGAGGCCAAGGTGGGCGACTACTTGAGGTCAGGAGTTTGAGACCAGCCTGGCCAACATGGTGAAACTCCATCTCTATTAAAAATAAAAATTAGCAGGGCGTGGTGGCACACACCTGTCATCCCAGCTACTCAGGAGGCTGAGGCAGGAAAATTGCTTGAACCTGGAAGGCAGAGGTTTCAATGAGCCAAGATCATGCCATTGCACTCCAGCCTGGGAGACCGGCTAATCTCAATCAGCCTGGGAGACAAGCTGGTCTCAAAAAAAAAGGAAAAAAAAAAAAAAAAAGAAGGAAACCCTGCCATTTATGACAACATAGATGAACCTGGAAGACATTATACCAAGTGAAATAAGACAGGCACAGGAAGACAAACACTGCATGATCTCACATACGTGTGTGTGGAATCTTAAACAGTCAAACTCCTAGAAGCAAAGGGTAGAGTAGTGGTTGCTAGGGGCCAGGTGGTTGGAGAAATGGGGAAATAGTCAAAGGGCACAAAGGTTCAGTTACACAGGATGAATAAGTTCTGGAGATCTGGTGGACAGCATGGTGACTGTAGTTAACAATATTCCATCGTATACTTAAAATTCGCTATGACGGTAGATTTTAAGTGTTCTCACCACACGCACACAAAAGTGGTAATGATGTGAAGTGATAGCTACGTAATTATCTTGATTGTGGTAATTATTTAAGAATATATACAGATATTAAAACATCACAACATATGCCTTAAGTATATACAATCTTTGTCTGTCAAGGATACTTCAATAAAGCAGAAAACAAAAGAACAAAAAAATATAGTAGTTCTCAAACACAGACAAGCCAGAGGCAGAACCAGCCTCAGAATTGGTTGTCATGGGCAACATAACACCATTTAGTCTCCACATCCTTGACTTGCATGTGGCTTGCTGTCCTCGGGCCTCGCAGCTGGAGGTATCTGAGCAAGGACCATGGCCAGAGAGGAGAGTCTGTCCTCAGGAAACGCATCCACCCCGAGGATAGAGACAACTCTGATGAGAAAGATCTGGGGCAGAGCTCCTCTCTGAAAAAAGCAAAGGGCAGAGAAGGGAAGGCGAAGGGAAGTGGTGTGTGCGGGCCAGCAGATCATACTAGAAAGGACAGGAGTGTGTGTGGCTTTGAAACCTGTATTCTTCTGAGGCCAACAGTTCTGACAAAAAACGTGAGGCCACTGTTGCTGACAAGAGAGAGAAGGCAGCCCAGTCATGTCTCAGGGTCTCTGCTCATGTCATCACCCTGCATCCTTCCTCTACTATTTAAAGACAGGTGGTAGCATACAGGAAATTCTTTTTTTTTTTTTTTCATTAATGGTCTTTCCTTTAATATCTTAGTTTTCTCTAAACAAACAACATAACCCTCTGGCCCTCCTCTTTCTCCTGGGGTCTTTTCTCCCCACTTTCCCTTACTCTTATCCCTATTTTTGGTCTGCTCTCCTGATCTCCTGGACCCTGGGAGGAAACCATGTGGTTGGGCTGGAGAGGAGCAAGGAGATGGACGTCCCCACAGAATGAGAGAGGAATGGGGTTCAAGCTGTGCTGCATCCCTCCAGATCTTCTCCAGAGCCTTCCTGAGATGGGAAGAGGGAAAGCTTTTCCACTTCCAGCTAAACCCATTGCCTTCACATCCCAAAAGATGTCTTCTTGTCTCTCACTCAACAGCTAAACATACAAAATTCGGAAAAGTTGAGAGAATAGTAAAGCTGGAACATTTCAATCAACAAGCAAATATCTTTGCAATCCCTACCAAACCCATCCATAAGTCCTCACACTCAGCTTGGGTAGGTAAGACTGATGCACAGGAAATATATATTGTTCTGCTAAACATATTATCAATAAGTCGTATTAGCTAGGATCCAACTGGTGACCTTAGGCAAGTCACTAAACCTCTCTGATCCTCAGTTTCCCCATATGTGAAATTAGAGAAAGGGATGGAAGAGAAGGAGAATACCTCTCCTACCTTCCAGGGTCACATGAGATCACAGGTCTCTACAAAAGCTGTTGGAAAGGCCAAGTGAGAAACCCATCTCTTGCTTCTGAGCCACATTTCACCTCCATCCCACCATCAACCACCTCTTGAGCATATGTAAGTAACATTTCCCAGAGCCCTGTTTGTATGGGTAAGGGTTAGACACAGGGTAGAGGGGAGATAGGTTAGAAGGAGCCAAACACAAATCATTTCTGCAAATGTATGAGCATATTCAGCGTTTATAATGAATGCCTGGGAGGTGTGATGCGTGTGCCTGTGCACTGCTGCTGGATCTCAGCTCTCCTCTTCCTGCCTGCATTCAGTGCCTGTCCCCTTCACTTCCTGTCATGCTCAGCTGACAGTAATAACCACCTTTCAAGAAGGTTAGAAGAGGCCTGAGTGGGCAGCTTTGAAGCCAGGGCACCAAGACAGGTGGCTCTGACAAGGGCGAGCAGAAGCCTGGCTGGGGAGACCCTGGAGGCCAGGAGCCCTCTGAAACCCCATCTGCAATCCTTTGTGTTTCAGGTAGGAGCAGTGTAGGAAGCCCTGCCCCATGGCAGGTCACATGGCAGCTATAACTTGTCCTTCTGTTTCTTTGCACTTTATGAAGGAGACCTCAACTGAACCCACAAAAATGACTTTTTCACAGCTATTGTTCCAACCAGCAGCCCTAGGGGGCTGATGCGGTGGGCAGAGGTCTTGTGCTGCCTCATAAAAAACCACCTCAAGCCATAACAGGATGCCTGCAACCCATGTTGGAGGCTGGTCAACCAAGGGATCATTGTCATTCAGGTCAACCAGTTGGTCATTCTGTTTACCTGTCAAATAAGGTTCCTAAACAAGTTCAGTTACAGTGTTAGACCCTTTTTTGCAAACTAAGAAGTATCAGGATCCCTCATCCCCACCCCCAGGAAGGAGGATATCCCTGTGTTGTTGAACCACCCTTACTCCTCTATGATTAGAATGGTTGGAGAACTGTAGGCCTCAGCTATGTACTTGATGGCATATTTGGCAGGGACCTAAAAGAAAAACAGGAATACCCCTGTATTCGTTTGTTCTCACACTGCTATAAAGAACTACCTGAGACTGGATAACTTATGAAGAGGTTTAATTGACTCACAGGTCCGCAGGCTGTACAGGAAACATGGCTGGGAGTCCTCAGGAAACTTACAATCACGGCAGAAGGCGAAAGGGAAGCAAGTCACATGTCACATGTCAGAGCAGGAGAGAGCGAGGGGGAAGTGCCACACACTTTTAAATCATCAGATCTCCTGAAAGCTCACTCTCACAAGGACAGCAAGGGGGAAATCTGCCCCCATGATCTGATCAGCTCCCACCAGGTCCCTCCCCCAACAATGGGAATTACAATTTGACATGAGATTTGGGTGTGGACACGGAGCCAAATCATATCAACCCCTCCCCGAGAAAAGATACTAGCTTTTTACTTTACCTGGTATTTAATTTACTTTAAATGCAGCATTTACTTTGTGCCTTGCTTTCTTGAGTGCTTTGCTTTTCATATATTAAGTACTTAATCCCCACTTAAGACCTCACCTCATCTTAGAGGTATCATATGAGTAGGAAGATCATGAGACATAGAGAAATGGCATCCCAAGCTTCTCGCCCAGTGGCAAGGCTGATGTATCTGAGGAGTGATGGATGAGAATGCCTGGATGAGACTATCCCTGAGCCCCCATGGATGATGCGTTGGCAGGAGCTGGCTCTGCCAATCTTGCCCACCCTTGGGGTACTATGATGGCAGTAGTTACAGGTTTGAGGACATGGATTTAGGGACATGTTGTGCCTTGTGGTGGATACAGCCTACATTGCCCCAGACTAAAGGCTGACTACCTATGAAGAACCTGCTCCTAGCTCTGCACAAGATCCACGGGAGCCTAATTCTTCCTCAAGTTGAACTGAAACTCAACTCCTTAGGTGTCTATTGTTTTATGCTCCATTGGATTCCCATCTGCGGCAGGCAGCATATTGCACACTCGCGGAGGAGCATGCCTGTGCCTGACCTGCTGGGTCAGCCCTAAGCACCCTGAGCCAGGCGGTGTGGTGGCTGTGGAGGACTGGCAGTTGCTGCAAATCCAAAGCGTGGAAGAAGAGTTATACTTCTAGTCTCAGGGTTCAAGATGTATGGACAGGTCCATGTCAAGGACAAGGTGATTAATAGAGCCCTGCTCTCGGCAGCCTGTGGGCACAGCAGGAGGGTCGGCTGACAGCAGCCCGAGGTTTTCTGCTACTGGTTTCTTTGTTTGAAGCTACAGCATCAAAGGTCTGCTGCCCAGACTCTGTCTGCCTGGCCAGCTGGTTGGCTGGTCCTGTGGATTGAGAGATCCTTACTGGAATAAGACCAGGTGCCATCATGATCAAATCCCTTGAGAACACAGGTTCTTAAACTTGCAGGACATTACAAAATCGCTCCTGGGGTTTGTTTAAATGTGCACTGCCCAGCTCCATCCTCGGTGATTTGAATTCAGTGAGTCTGGAGCAGTGCCCAGGAATTTGCGTCTTAATAGACATCCCAGGTAGTTGCGATGCAGGACCGTATTTTGAGAATGAAGCTGAGTTCCTTTGCTCTTCCAAATAGTCTGTGCACAAGCAACATCTGCAACATTAACTCAAAAGCTCAGGCCTCAGCCCTGATCTACTGAATCCCTACCAACAGTTTAGCAAGAGCCCCAGGTGACTGATTCCTATGCACACTGCAATTTGAGAAGCACAGCTCTGGAGTAGGTTCTCAAACCAGCATGAATCTGTATCACCTGAAGGTCCTGTTAAAACCACAGATTGCTGGACCCCACTCCCAAAACTTCTGCTTCAGAAGGTCTGGTGTGGGGCAGATGCATTTATATCTCTAACGAGTTCCCAGGGTACACTGATGCTGCTGGTTCTGAGACCACACTTTGAGAACTACTGCTCTAGTCTAGCAGATTTTTTTTCCAGCCCTGCTTCATCGTGTCATCACCTGGGGAACTTTAAAAACAACTGCTCCCTGAGTCGTACATCCCAGAGGCTCTAATTTTATTAGTTTCCAGGCCCAGCCTGGACATCTGGATTTAGCAGTTCCCCCGGGTGATCTTATTGTGTAGATAAGATTGAGAACCATTGTTCTGGAGTCAGACAGCCTGGAGACAAATGCCAGCTGGTGGCCTGAGAAAAGTTACTTAACCTCCTTGAGCTTCAATTCCTTCCAGTAAAATATGGATGATAATTCTTACCTTTCAGAATTCATATGGAAATTCATGATATAATGAAAGTAAAGTATCAGGCATATAATAGGTGTTCGATTCATGTAACTTTATCCTCCCGTGACACTGTCTTCAGTGGGAGCCCCCATATCTCAGCACCTGACCCCCAAATTCCCTCTATTCAGCATACATTTACTGAGTTGTGCCTGCTGTGTAACAAACACTCTTCCAGGTGCTAGGGATACAAAGGTGAAAAGACAGTCCTTATTCAGGACCTTAAATTAAGTGATGAGCTTAAACTCAGGTGGGGGAGATAGGAAAAAAAATTTTTTTAAATTAAACTTTAAAATGTGAAAGTTTATATGAACAAACAAGAGGCCAGAATCTGAGGAGAAAAAAAAAAAGCATCTGGTTATGTAGGCAGTCACGGGTCAGGGAAAGCCTCTCTGAGAAGGTGCCATTTTTGCTGACCCCCAAGGGAAATAAAAGAGTCCTATCACAGTAGACCCCTCTGATTCTGGCATGAGAGTTGTCTGAACCAGCAATCCTGACATTGCTAGTGAAAGACACAGGTCTTACCCCAGACTCTGTCTCCTCTCAGCTGGCTGCAGCCAATGTCCCCTGATGGTGGCCATGGAAGAGGCCAATGCCAGTAGCACACATAAGTCCAGGCATTCTGACCCTTTCTAAGGCTGCCAAGCAGAACCAGACCAGAAGGACCATGGCTCCGTGGCCAGAGTCACCAAAGCCAGGGTCTTGTGGTTCTTCAACTACCACCTCAGTGCAACCCGTTACAATACAGGGATAAAAGTATGGCCAGGATGTGCATGAAGTGCAAGGCCCACTTGAAGCAGTAGGATGGGTAGGTGGCTGAGAAGATGGGAGGGCAACGGAAAGGCAGGTGTGTTCATCCATTTTGTGTTGCTATAACAGAAGAACACAGACTGAATAATTTACAAAGAAAATAAATGTATTTCTCACATTTCTGGAGGCTGGGAAGTCCAAGGTCACATTGCCTGCATCTGTCAAGAGCCTTCTTCTTGTATCTTCCATGGCAGGAGGCAAAAGAGCAAGACAGGGCTGAACTCACTTTCTAGTAAACTTGCTCCCACAATGACACTAACCCATTCATGAGAGCAGAACCCTCACAACCCAATCACCTAAGAGTCTCACCTCCTAATACTGTCACAATGGCAATTAAATTTTATCACGAGTTTTGGAGAGGCCATTTGGACCACAGCAGCAGGCCAAAGCCTGCTCCTCCAACATGACAGCCAACCACCCCACGGCCAGCTCAATCCTGACATTTGGATTCAGCCTTCAGTTTGTCCACTCAAGATCATTTATCCAAAGCCTCAAGCCCAGTCATGGTCTTGGCAGGTACTGAGAAGCAAAGAAGCCCTAGCACTCATTCAGAAGGCATGGATACAATCTACAGAGATGCTTAGAAACACAAGAGCTCAGACTAATGGCAAAGATAGATAGCAACATCTGGCAATAAACCAAGAAAACAGAGCATGAAAAAACGTTGCATCCTGCCCACCCTGAAACCTCCACATACCTGGATGGCATCAAATATGTCTTTTCACCTTGTAGTCTACAGTCTTCCATGGGGGAAGACCCATTTAAAATGGGTCATTCAAATCCAGGTTGCAGTTGGTGCTCATTTTCCTATTAGCTCTGGAAGGTTTCCAGTACCTACACACCCCATTCACTGTCTGCCTGGAGAAGGACCTCATTCACCTGTCCATAAACCTAGCAGATGGAGATAGCATGGAAACTTAATTTATATACTTTATGGCGCCTCAAATATGTCAGCAAGCAATTCTTTCTCTATGTCTGTGGTTCACAAATATCTGTTGCTATCTCCCAAGTGCCTTAAGTACATCATCTCATTTAATTTAGTGTTTACAACAACTCTATATGATCGATATAATGATGTTCATTTTCCTGGTGAGTAAATTGAGACTCAGAGAGGTCAAGTGACTTGCCCAAGCTAACACATCTAGAGGTGGAAAGTCAGAAATTGAATTTTGTATGGTCAGACAACCATACTCTTGCGCTGTATGGTCAGAATTTGAATTTTGAAAAGAGTATCGTCAGACAACCATACTCTTGCACTGTCTCCATTGACCGACATGCCACATTGCCTCGCCTTCCCAGTGGGACTGCCTCTCCTCCACCTGGTATCTTCTGCAACATAGAGGGTTTAGGGAGGCAGAGGTCACCCCAAGAGCATATCCTCCACTCCAATGTAAACCTGATCTTTGAGCACCCTCGATCCTGCTTGAGACATGAGTTGGTTCATCCTCATCACCAACCTAGGGATATAGCCACAGATGCAAATAAAGTTACATTTTCCGACAGATACAAATGGATTTGTGTAAAGGCATCAGAACAAAGCTGCTCTGCTAAGCCCTCCACGAAGGTGCAAATTGCTAATCTGATTTAAATGTATCACTGGTTTGCTTAGGTCCCATCAAAAGGTTTGGATACAAGAGTCAAGGAATAATAAAAGTTTCTCATATGAGCTCTACTCATATTTGAGCTTGAAATGAATTCTTAGTTGTTTGTTGTGGGAGCCAATTTCTGTATTTTAAAATGGGGTTGGCAAGCAAGACAAGGACAGGATAGAAAGGAACCAATAAAATCAAGAGCAGGGATTAATTAAAGTCCTGGAGATGGCAACAAAGGAAGGAGGGTAATCACGCTTCTTCTAAGAAAGACAAGTTGGGGGGTTTTATGTGTATATATATATATATATATATATATATATACACACACACACACACACACACACATAAGTTTCTGGAAAAATAATTTAATTTTAACACCATCTCCACAAATCGACTGAGCTTATCTGTCTCCCATGGAAAGTAAAGATTGCCCTTTTTCTGGCCGGGGGGAATCTCATTTCCCCTCTCCTTATCATTTATTAGAAATCAAAATATTGTTTCAAATAGATGTGTTTAATATTTCAGACTACATAATGTGACCAGCACAAAAGGGCAGCATCAGTAGGCAGGCTACAGAAGTTAGAGAGGAGATGAAAAATGACCCTGAATCACATGACCAAAGATTTCTCTCCGATCTATCCTTCCTCGTTCTGGGAGACTTGGCTTGTTGGCCATCGTTCATTCTTGAACTTCCTCCACTCTGAAAACGGGGAAAGTAACTTGAAGATTTCCCTCCCCTACCCTGTGGTATAGAGGTATTCCAACAACATTGATTGCAATAGCCACTGTCTAAAGCAAATTTCCCTTTCCAAATGATTTTGGTCATAGAGAAACTAAGATGTTTTCCCACTAAAAACACCACTCTATATAAGGCTGAAAATTCTGGCAAGAAAAAAACCTTAAGACTTAGGTCATATCTATTAGCCATGTGGTCCAAATTAGTGGCTTATTTTTCCTTTGTGGCATTTTTTATATCTTAGTCATTGGCAGCCACCTTCTCTCAACTCCTCTCACATCTAAAGATCTGGTGTCACATCACATCCTAGACTTCCACTACCTCCCGTTTTCTTTATATTTAAAATGCCTGATGGAAGCTGGGTGTGGTGGTACACACCTGTATTCCCAGCACTTTGGGAGGCCAAGGTGGGAGGATCGTTTGAGGCCAGGAGTTCAAGACCAGCCTGGGCAACGTGGCAAAATCCCATCTCTACAAAAAATGTAAAAATTAACCAAGCATGGTGGTGCACATCTGTAATCCCAGCTACTTTTGACGCTGAGGTGAGAGGATCACCTGAGCCCGGGGAAGTCGAGGCCTCAGGAGCCACGATTGCATGACTGTCCTCCAACCTGGGTGACAGAGTGAGACCTTGTATCAAAAATTAATAATAAAAATAAAAATAAAAGGTCTGATGGAGCTAATTCATAGTATTGTGCATCACACGTGGCTATCTCCATTGAATACCTGATGAACCCCAGTCTCCAAACACCTTACATTCTAGACTCTCAAACAGGCAAAATGCAATCCCTCCACTTTATCAATTTGGCAGGTTTGAAATTCAGTGTGTCAGGTTTACCCATAATGAGGAACACCTCAACTCACCCAGATGATGGCATCAGTGTGAGGGATAGTGGCGATGCAGCTAACCCAATTACCAATTGTTCTGGATGTGCGAAGCGCCGTGCGAATGCTAAGTCATAATGTTATGGCTTCATCTGAAAGATGTGCATATCACCCAGGAGCATCAGTAAGTCAGTAACATAATTTGCAATAAGTCATCATTAATTAACGCTAAATTACCAGGTCCTTCCTCGGGAAGCAGCATATTAAACTGACATTGGTATGTGAAGAGTTCATTATGGTTAATGCTATGAGAACACAAACTGAAGGACTTAATAGTGGATTAGAAGGTGTTTATGTCCAAACACCTCATGTAGGCCCGCAGCTGCCACACTCCAGCAAAGACATTAGCTCGTTGCTAAGGACAAACATGGGAGATGGGGAA
Organism: Rhinopithecus roxellana; assembly: GCF_007565055.1. NCBI lineage: Eukaryota > Metazoa > Chordata > Mammalia > Primates > Cercopithecidae > Rhinopithecus > Rhinopithecus roxellana. The sequence continues at coordinate 61,501,555 of NC_044554.1, forward strand.
ATTTACATGAAGAGGTTCTCCCAGCATGGAGTAATGAGGTATTTGGAAGCGTTGAGAAAATATGAAAGAGCATGCTCACCCAGCCCTTCCCCTCATCCTTTCCCTCTTTCACACCATTTCCATGAGACAGAAGCAAGGAGCAAAGAGATATCAGCAGCAATGGGCCCCTAGGGCAGAGGGAGGGATCAGATTCACCTGGGGAATGGGAAGGCATGGATGTGGGGGAGGGTGGAATAGGATGGTGGGAAAACTCCTCTGGTGATTTCGTTGACCACCCCACATCCCCCTTCCCCACCTCACCAACTGTTATGGAGTGATTTTTGCCACGTTTAATGTTATTGCTTCAAATTGTAATGTGAAATGATCCTAAACAACATAAATTTGTGAGGCACATGGTTGTAAATCAACATTGCCATAGCTAATATAATCGCTAACCTATGTAGACATTATCATAAAAACAAAATGAAAGGGTGCACAGGGTACAATGCTGATGGTCCAACACCAGCACTTCTGTGGCTGTTAAACTCATTGCAAGAAAGGGATGCGAATCCCTGAACCACAGGAATTGGAATGCAGTGGCTACAGCCTTGGTGCACCTCCTTCATTCCCCAGAGCGAAGGCACCTAGTGGCAAGCACACTTTAGTACAAGTTTCCGTACTCAGTTGTAATAAGTCCTCATTCAAAAAGAGGCCCATAGTCCCAGCTACTCAGGAGGCTGAGGTGGGAGGATCAATTGAGCCCAGGAGTTCGAAGCTGCAGTGAGTTATGATTGCACCACTGCACTCCAGCCTTGGCTACAGAATGAGACTCTATCTCTTAGAAAAAAAAAAAAAAAAGACAGAAAAGAAAAGAAAGAAAATAATAAAAATAAAAAGGAGGACATTTCTTCTGCTACTAACAAAATATTAGCATAAAAACAAAGAAGTGTGAAGTCTTTGGAGAGATATATTGTTTTTCATGCATTCGTTCACTCAACAAATATTTACTGAGCATTCTGATAACATTCAAGATACAAAAAAAGAGAGAGACCAAAAGGCTTATCCTCAAGGCACTCTCCTGCTAGCATGAAAGGGAATACAGTGCACAAATAGGCAATTAGTTATGAAATGGTGGAGGAGTAGAACGATTCACAAGTTGTGCAGAGCAGATGGGGGTGGGGGAAGGAAAGTGACAGGGATGCCTCTCAGAAAAAAATATATATGGGCTGAGGATAATCTGGGAGGGGAGGCTAGGGCCATTCAAGGCAAAAGGAACCGTCTAAGCCCAGTCACAATCCTAGAGAAGAAAGCCCTTCCTACCACCAGCCCCATCCCTCCCAGCTAGAACAGACTGGACTATGATAGACACCAGATCCACACACTAAGCCAATTGGTTTCCTCTTATAGGATGACCAGACTAAATGAGTTACCTGCCCTGAAACTTAAAACTCAAGTGTCCAGCCTGCCATTTGGAGACCACGTATTCAGAGGACAGCAGAGAAGGGGGTCTCTAAAGAGATGCAGGGGAGGGAAGTAAGCACACAGAGAAGGGCAGATCCAAGAAACCATGTGACCCCAATGCAGAAGGGAGGAGAATGAAGGTTTTCAGGCACAGGTTTAGACCTTCATGAGGCTCGGCTATTTTCATGGGCCATGACTTCCGTGAAATACTCTCAATTCTTTTGAATAAAGTCCCCTTAATTTAAGACAGCTGGGCCAGCATTCTGGCTGGGGGGCACTGGCAAACAAGAGACACTGAAGGATCCTGGGTGGAAATGGGCTCTGCTGTACCCTGGCATATAGCAGTCACTGCAAGGGTGATCTCAGACCCACCCAAGTTAATCATCATCACCAGAAGTGAGAGGACTGCAAACAAACTGATTGGATCAAGGACAGCGGGGCTGGATTCACCAGGAGGTCTTCACACCTACTCATCAGCTTTTTATAAAGATAAAATCTCTGAAGCACTTGCAGCTTCTCTGGAGAAAGACGAGAGATAAATGCATGGTGTTGTTAACAAAAGGGTCTTTCTCCTTTATTATAAAGCAATTGGAAAGGAATTGCTTTTCCAGGCCATAAGGGAGCTGCAGCCCAATCTCAACAGGTAACCTTGAAAATCAGACACAATAGCTGTCCCTTTTCTCAATTCTCTTTCTTCCCTTCTCACCATCCCTCCAAAAACACACTTATCCATTCACAGTCTTTTTCATGTAATGAGACTACCACCTCGCCCTCTGCATACTGAACAACCATGACTGTGGCTGGGCCAGACCCTGCCCTGTCTCATCAGTTCAGCATCCATCATGCTTGGCCTATGATGCCACTGAATTCGGGTGGGAGGATGTGTGGCCAGGAAAGGCAGATGTCTTTCATGGCTCATAAGGAAGAGCCTTCCCGGTTAAAGGTTATGTATAGCACCCTGAGGAGTTCTGCTTTTGAAAGATCAAAGAAAAAGTCCCTCCTGGTACAGTACGTATAATTTCTTCACAATTCTTTCTGTGGCAACGGGATGTTTGTGTCAATAAAACTGTGTTCAAGTATTTTGCATATGTATGGTCACTGGAATGCAACCCAAAGATCTAAGGAAGGGCACAGATGAAGAAAAGGGAAACCACTGACATGAGGCAGATGAGGGTGCAAAAGAGGAAGGCATTAGATACATTCGCTTTGTAAAAATGGAGGCCAAAAACCAGGAGTGGGAATTGAGAAACAAGCATTTTCTTGGTATTCAAGGATGCTTAGGGAAATCCCTGCCCTGGGGACAGAAGCAGCGGGAAACTATGCTCTCTGACTGTTTCCCCAACAAAAGAACTTCCTAATTCATCTGTGGAACCTGCTGTAGGACATAGGACTTCGAGGAGTCTTGGTTTCCGGAGAGCTCCTGAAATGCTTTCCCTATGAAATGGAGCTTGCAGAAGTAGCGGGACCACTGGAATGCTCTCTAGTCCTCCGAGCCCTAATAAAGTCTTCAGCGAGACTGAGACGTAACAGCATCCCATCCTAACCTTTCATCCCAGGGATGTTCCAGAAGGCCGAGGCTTCCCCTGGGGACCACATCAACTCTCTGGAACACAGGCATAGAGGCTTGGCATCTCACCAGCACATATGCAGATTCATTGTCATTTGGAGTTGAAAAGGACACTGGAATCACCAGGTATAACCCTCTCCACGTCTCAGATAATATGACACCACAGGTTGAAACATTTCACTATCCTCTGGGGTTCTCCAGGAAGAAGCCATTTCTGTTTGCATTTAATACAGCTACGCTGACATTGTTAGAACCTAACTCCTCCTGTCCACCCGGCCATACAGGAGGCACGGTTGCTGCACTTGAGCTCCCCAACTGTGCTAGAAGAGACTGGTACTTTGACGTAAACAAGTTATTCAGAATAGCTTCTTGGGTGACATGACCTCTTACAAGTTGTTTTGAAGGGAACCTGGGCTTCAAAAACAGCATTATATAGTCCCAGCTACTCAGTGAACCCACGAGGTCAAGGCTGCAGTGAGCCATGATCATGCCACTGCACTCCAGCCTAGGTGAGAGAGTGGGACCCTGTTTCAAAAAATAGTAATAATAAATAATAATAATACAGTATTATCTGGGGAGACCACGTATTTGTTATCTATTGCCATGCAACAAATTACCTCCAAAACTTAGTGGCATAAAAAAACAAACTTTTAACATCTCACATTATCTGTGGGTCAGGAATTTGGGCATAGCTTAGCTGGGTATCTTACCTCAGGGGGTGTCTGACAAGCTACCGTCTGGTGTCACCAGGGCTGCAGTCATCTCAAAGCTCAACTGGGGAACACTGCCTGCTAAGTTGACTCATGTGGTTACAGGTAGAATTGATTATCTTGCAGATGTTGGACCAAGGCTTCTGTTCCATGCTGGCTGTTGGCCAGAGGCCTCCCCTAGTTCCTGCCACATGGACCTCTCCATAGGGCAACTCACAACATGGCATTTGTTCCATCTGAGCAAGCAAGAGAGTAAGAGAGGGCACAGAAGATGGAAGCCACAGTCTTTTGGGAGCCTAACTCAGAAGTGACATCTAATTACTTTTCTCATAGTCTGCTTAGGAGAAGTGAACCACTAGGTCCAGCCCACACTCTGGGAGAGGGGATTACACAACGACATGAACCCCAGGAGATGGGGATCATTGTGCGGCCATTTTGGAGACTGCCTACCACACACTACATATTACCTTCTCATATTACCTTTACATACTACCTTCTCATTTACATGTCTCTATCGTGGGGATTGGCAAGAAGGGAAGGAAAACAGCAACCATGCTGCCCAGATTCCCTCTGTCTTTGCAGTAGTCAGCCATTACCATTAAGCCTGTGCTGAAAGGTAAGCCCACATGATCATATTTTGGTATAGGACCTCCCTTCACACCATATCTGCTAGGAACACTGGTCAAAGCTGAGCCAGAGTCCTCTCCCAGGAATGAGTAGTTAAGGTACACAAAGTTAAACTGAATGATCAGCTAGAAGTGAGGCCAGAGCCAATACAGTGTCTTGAGCGAAGCCATGCTCAAGCTGAAGTTAGGACAGCAGAGACTAGGTATAAGCAGAGGTAGCCAATCAGCAAAGAAGAATCTAGAAGAGCAAAGACAGAGAGATACCAGGACCGTTATGACATAAGGACTGAGACAAAGACACAGAAACACAGAGAAACTGCTTCAAGGCTTGCCTCTTTTTGTTTTTTTCTGTTTGTTCAGTCTTGACCACATTCCCTGTATCTGAGCTAGCCGACATTGGGTTTTGTTTCTTTACCTTTAATCCTGACTAAGACAGGTTTTCCCAGTCTGTTTCTTCTCCTAGAAAATGATTAATATCAGTTCAATTTCACTCCAGAAAATGACCTTTCAGATGTGAAATAATGTGCAGATTCCAAGTGAAGCATATTTTTGTTCAAAGCACAGATGCAATGCAATTCATTTCCACAGGTCTTTATTGAGATGGAGGTTATTGTTCTCTCTGTGAATCAAGGGGAAAATGTAATTAAAGCAAAGAGAATTTGACTTATCCTAAATCAAACTAGTCATTAAACTAGAGCTTGAGGGCCTATATACTTAGCCTTCTGTATTAGTCCATTCTCACACTGATAATAAAGACATACCTGAGACTGGGTAATTCATAAAGGAAAGTGGTTTAATTGACTCACAGTTCTGCATGGCTAGGGTGGCCTCAGGAAACTTACAATCATGGCAATAGAGGAAGCAAACATGTCCTTCTTCACATGGTGGCAGCAAGAGAGAAGTACAAAGAAAAAGGGGGAAAAGCCTCGTATAAAACCATCAGATCTTGTGAGAACTCACCCACTATCATGAGAACAGCATGGAGGTAAGTGCCCCCATGATTCAATTACCTCCCACTTGGTCTCTCCTATGACATGTAGGGATTACGGAAACTACAATTCAAGATGAGATTTGGGTGGGGACACGGCCAAACCATATTACCTTCTAAACCCACAGTAACTTACAAAGTGAAAATATATGTTACAAATTCATACAAATGTGCATACACATATGCACATACCTGCATGGCAACAGACACACTTCACAAACTAGGAAAATGAAGTCTCAGCAAAGAGCAACCTCTCTTCACTCGCATTGATGTATCACAAGACAATATGCACCCCTTGAGTCAACTCCCACATGGATTTGCTTTCAGAGCACATTTTCTAAGTATTCAACAGTCTGTCAATAGAGAAACCAACTCTAGAGTGGTTTACAGGACTCCCCCAGGCAGTTCACGTAAATATTGCAAACTGCAAGTTTATACTGCCAACTCACTGCAGATACCCAGAAGAATAAGATTTTACAAGCTCTCTTTCCACAGGAAATCAGGCTCCAAATACTGAGCGATCATAGCTTGGATAACGCTGCCCCCTTTGATAGATGTAGCCTGAAGAAATGTCTTTCTTAATATATAAACGATTTTTTAATCATAAAGGTAATATGTGCTTATTATGGGGAATTCTGAAATTTCAAAAAATAAAGAGGAGAAAACAAAGTCATGTGTAAATACTACCACAAAGAGACAACTGAGGTTTGTGTTGGTATATTTCCTTCTAATCTTTCTTCCATATCATATTATATATGTACATATAGAATATGTACATATGTGTATATATTACATATGAGTATGTATATCCATATACATATATGTATACACACATATATATTTGCATCTTTTACAAAATTGAAATAATACTTTTTGTTATGCTTTTTTCACTTATTATTTGCAAGGGAGACATGGGGAAAGACTGCTAATGGGTACCCAATTTCTCTTTGGTGAGATAAAAATATATTAAAATTAGATTATGTTGCTAATTGTGCAACTCTGAAAATATACTAAAAACATTGAACTATACACTTTGAACAGGTGAACTTTATGGTATGCAAATTACTTGTCAATAAAAGTTGTTTAAGAAAAAACCTTAGATCCCAGCACTTTGGGAGGCCGAGACAGGCGGATCACGAGGTCAGGAGATCAAGACCATCCTGGCTAACCCAGTGAAACCCCTTCTCTAGTAAAAAATACAAAAAACTAGCCGGGCGAGGTGGCGGGCGCCTGTAGTCCCAGCTACTTGGGAGGCTGAGGCAGGAGAATGGCGTAAACTCGGGAGGCGGAGCTTGCAGTGACCTGAGACCCGGCCACTGCACTCCAGCCTGGGCGACAGAGTGAGACTCCGTCTCAAAAAAAAAAAAAAAAAAAAAAAAAAAACCTTAGTGAGATACTGTCACATACCTATCAGGATGGCTAATATTAGAATATTACTACATGGCTGATATTACTATATAGCCAACATTAGAATATTAGAATACTACTACATAACTATTAGAATGGCTGATATTAGAATGGCTGATAGGTGTAAAAACAAAAACAACTGATTTTCAAAACTTCAATTCCAAATACTAGTTAGGATATAAAGTAACTGGAACGCTGACAAAAATATAAAATGGTGCAGCCACTTTGGAAAACACTTTGACAGTTTCTCCCAAAGTTAAACATGCACTTACCATACTATCCTATTCCTAGGAATTTACCCAAGAGAAATGCATGCATATGTCCACACAAAAACCTATCCCTTGTGCAAATATTCATGGTAGCTTTAGTTAAGTTAACCCCAAACTAGTAACAACAAAAATGTCCATCAATAGGAGAATGGACAGACAGAAACTCCCTCAAGCTTTGCCTCTTTTTATTTTTTCCTGTTTATTCAGCCTTTACAACATATCTGTATATCATATATTAAATTAAAAGGAATTACCATTGCAGGCAACAACACAGATGAATCTCAAAACCATTATGTTGAGTAAAAGAAGCTCTGCAGAAAAGACAAAATACCAGATTTTTCCATTGATATGAAACTCTAGAAGAGGGAACTCTAATCTGTCACAACAGAAAATGGATCAGTGGTTGCCGGGGTCTGAGAATGGGAAAAAGCAATTGAGTACAAAGGAGCATGAGGGAATTTTGGAGAACGATGATAAAACTTTGTGTCATGATTGTGGTGGTGGTTATATGGCTGTGAGCATCTTTCTAAACTCATCAAATTGTATACCAAAAATTCTTAAATTTTATTGTATGTAAATTATACCTCAATAAAGTTTTTTTCTAAAAATAACTCATCAAACTGTAAATTTGTAGGTGCATTTTTTGGTATATAAATTGTATCTCAATAAATTTGAGTTTTTAAAATGCACAAAATATATATTATATTGTGTTTATTTTCACAGGTCGTTAAATATTTTTCAAAAACACCCTAAATTGAACATTACACAGCTATTCTATTCAATGTTATAGATGTGCCACAACTTCATTAGCCATTATTGCTGAATACTTAGCAATGTTCTTTTTTTTCTTTTGCACTTAAAAAGCATTGTAATCAACATCTGCCTATATAAAACTTTGTCTAAGTTTCAGATTCATGAAAAGGGGACAATTGGGTCAAACAGCAAAAATATTTTCAAGGCTCTCAATACATGTGGAGCAATATTTTCTCAAAGTTGATTGCTTTTAACTGTGTGGGTAGGAAGAGAAAGAGGCTTGTTGCTGTTTCTCCAACTCCTCTGCTAGAAGAGAAGCCCTTTATGTGGATTCCCATGAAAGAAGCCTGGGGCTACAGAGGCCACCGGTTCTTGTTCCAGCACTATCAACTGCTTTGTAACTTTGAGTCATTTCCTCCTCTTTAAATACTGTCTTTTCTGGTCTGTATGGTGGCTCATGCCTATAATACCAGCACTTTGGGAAGCCAAAGCAGGAGGATTGCTTGAATCCAGGAGTTCAAGGCCAGCCAGGGCAACATAGTGAGATCCTGTCTCTATAAAAAATAAGTAATAAATAAATACTGTGTTTTTAATCTCCAAAATGAGAATACTAACTTATGGTAGCCAAATATTTTTTGACAGGACATAAAAAAGCACTAACCATAAAATAAACAATAGATAATTGAACCTAAAAGCTTGCATTTATTCAAAGACATTATCAAGAAAAAAGGCAAACCACAGACTGGAAGAAGTTATTTTATAAAACATATATTGAACTCACGATTTATATAAAGAACCCTAAAAATAATCAGGAAAAAGGTGGGCAAAAGAACATGCAATTAAGCATGCACTTCACGCACACACACAAAGATTCATGTGGGTAACATGCAGATGAAAATGTGCTCAGTATCATTAGTTATATGGAAATGCAGATTAAAACCACTTGAGGTACCACTATATGTCCAACAGAATGGCTAACATTTAAAAGACTGACGACACCAATGTTTAGTGTGGAGACAGAGTAATTAGAATTCTTTCATTGTTGACAGGAGTGTGAAATGGTATAATCGCTTTGGAAAACTGGAAGTACCTACTAAGATTAAACATATATACCCTTGTGAGGTAGGAGATTCACAGGATTTGCTTTCTGAGCATCAATCAAGACCCTCCTGATAAAAATGGGTTGCAGTAAAGAAACAAAATGAAATCAGCAGATGGCAAGGGAAGTGACCTCTAGTTGCCCTCACTGCTCATTAGCATAAAGAAACTCCCACCAACACCATCACAGTTTAAGGTAACCCGGAAGTTACCTTATATAGTTCCAGTAACTTCCCCTACCCCTTTTCTAAAATATTCTGAACAATCTGTTCCTTAATTAACATATAATTAAAATAGATACAAATATAGTCAGCCAGCAATCCACAGGGGCTGCTGCTCTGCACTGCTACTGTTGCTGCTCACTGCTGCTGCTGCTCTTCCTCCTAGGGGCTGTCTGCTTATGAGATAGCTCTGCCCTATGGATGAAACAGTCACTTTGCTGTATGCTGATACTCTGGGCCACTCTGCCCTCCTCTGTCTATGAAGCAGCCACTCTACTGTACACTGTTGCTCTGAGAATCTTACTTTCTTTCACTGTCTGCTCACTATTGAATTCTTTCCTGAGCAAAGCCAAGAACCCTCCTGGGCTAAACCCCAATTTGGGGGTTCATCTGTATCACTTGGACTCAGCAATTTCACTCCTAGGTATACGCCCTAGGGATATAAATTAGTGCACAGGTGCACCAAGGCACATGCAAGAAATTTGATAGCAGTTTTATTTTTAATAGCCAAAGAGTTGAAAAACCCAAATGTTCATGAACATAATAATAGATACTTGGTGGCATATCTACATAATGGAATGCTACTCAATAAGAAAAAACTAACTTCTGCTTTACGCAACAACCTGGATAAATATCTCCGACATAATGTTGAACAAAAGAGCTCAGATTCAAAAGAATACAGATTAAATGATAAAATTTATATAAAGTTCAAGAACAAGCGTCCATCTGTTCTTGGTGGTAGTAGAAGTCAGAATAACAATTACTTCTGGTATGGATGGCAGAGGTATTGACCAAGAAGAGGCACAATGGAACCTTCTGGAGGCATGGAATTGTTCTGCATCCTGCCCTTGATGGTTATTACAAAGGTGTGTATATATGTAAAACTTCATTCGTCTGTCTCCTTAAGATGTGTGCACTTTCCTATGTATATGCTATGCCTCAATAAAAATAAATGAACATTAAATAAAATTAAAATATTGGACTAGATGATAACTAGAGTATTTCCAACCTTTTACAGTCTCTTCACATTCTATCCTCTTTCCCTCTTTTCCTCTATTTCCCTTTTTCCCAAGCTCTCCCACTCTAAAAGCTTTAGTTAACACTGCGCTTGGAGAGTTCACACATCTGCATGTCTCCAGCCCCAAACCCATCAAAGAACATCTCATCTGGATTTGCCACCTCCTGCACCTCACCGACACCACAACTTGTCCAAAACAAAACTCATCTTCTTCTGCCTCCTTACCCTCACCCAGAGCAGGTACCAATCAGTGTGGCTCCCCAGCTGACAACAGTTTCCCCTTTTCCAGGATCAGTCCTAGTATGTGGGTGTGGGCTACCACAAAGCAAGCCTGTACACCATGCATATAACTCCAGGCCAGAGTTGACTGAACCAGAAAGAGACATCTCCACCAAGCTGGACTAGACTCCCTGTCCTGTGAATTTAAAGAACACACAATGAGGAAAGGACAGTCTCTTCAATAAATGATGTTGGGAAAACTGGATATTCACACGCAGAAGAATAAAATTAGGCTTTTTATTTTACACCATATACTAAAATCAACTCAAAATGGACTAACGGCTTAAATATAAGACCTTAAACTGTAAAACTACTAGAAGAAAACACAAGGGAAAAGCTACACAACACTGATCTGGGCAATGATTTTTTGCATATAACCCCAACAAAGGCAAAAATAGACAAATGGGATGGCATCAAACTGAAAAGCTTCTGCACAGCAAAGGAAACAATTAATAAAGTGAAGAGACAACCCACAGAATGGGAAGAAATGTTTGCAAACTGTACATCTAACAAGGTGTTATCAAAATATAGAAGGAACTCAAACAACTCAATGGCAAGAAAACAAATAACCCAATTAAAAATGAGCAAAGGACCTAAATAGACATTTCTCAAAAGAAGACATACAAATGGCCAATAGATACATGAAAACATGCTCAGTATCACTAATCATTAGGGAAACACAAAATAAAAACACAATGACTTACCACCTTTCACCTGTTAGAATAGCTATTACCAAAAAGACGAAAGGTAACTGTTAGGGAAGATATGGGAAAATGGCAATTCTTTTTTTCTTTTTTTTTTTTTTTTGAGACGGAGTCTCGCTCTGCCACCCAGGCTGGAGTGCAGTGGCCAGATCTCAGCTCACTGCAAGCTCCACCTCCCGGGTTTACGCCATTCTCCTGCCTCAGCCTCCCGAGTAGCTGGGACTACAGGCGCCCGCCACCTCGCCCGGCTAGTTTTTTGTATTTTTTAGTAGAGACAGGTTTTCACCGTGTTAGCCAGGATGGTCTCGATCTCCTGACCTCGTGATCCACCCGCCTCGGCCTCCCAAAGGGCTGGGATTACAGGCTTGAGCCACCGCGCCCGGCCAGCAATTCTTATACATTGTGAGAATGTAAATTAGTTACAGCCATTATGGAAAATGGTTTGGAGGTTCCTCAAAAACACTAAAACTAGAATCACCATACAACCCAGTAATCCCACTTCTGGATATATAGTCAAAGGAACCGAAATCAATATGTTGAGGGGAATATCTGCACTTTCATGCTCACTGCAGCCTTATTCACAGTAGCCAAGACAGGAAACAGCCTAAGTGTCACCACACGATCACATAAGTATACTACACGATCTCACTTACATGTGGAATCTAAGAAAGCATAACTCGTAGAAGTAAAGAGTAGAACAGTGGTTACCAGAAATAGGATATTGTTCATCAAAGGATATAAAGTTTCAGATGGACAGGAGAAATAGGTTTCATGATTTATTGCACACCGGGGTGACTACACTCAATAATTATGTATTATATATGTCAAAATAACTAAGAGCATAAATTTCAAATGTCTCACCGTAAGAAAATGATGGGCAAGTAAGGTGATGGATATGTTAATTGGCTTGATTTAATTATGTCACATTGTACACATATATCAAAACAGCCCACTCTACCCCATAAATGTATACAATTATAGTTTGTCCAGCTCACACCTGTAATCCCAGCACTTTGGGAGGCTGAGGCAGGCGGATCACAAGGTCAGGAGTTCAAGACCAGCCTGGCCAACATGGTGAAACCCCATCTCTACTAAAAATACAAAAATTAGCTGGCCGTGGTGGCACATGCATGTAATCCCAGCTACTCAGAAGGCTGAGGCAGGAGAATTGCTTGAACCCGGGAGGCAGAGGTTGGAGTGAGCTGAGATCATGCCATTGCGCTCCAGCCTGGGCAACAGAGCAAGACTCCATCTCAGGAAAAAAAAAAAAAAAAAAAAAAGTTGCACTAAGAGCCACTGAAACAGACTCCTGTTTGATCTCTCTCTCCCTGCAGTCTCCTAATTCTCTAATTCATCCTTCACAGTTCTGTGAAAGGGGGCTTCCTAAAGCCCACTTCAAACCAGGCCATTGTACCATTCATGGACCTTTGCCAGCTCCCCATTAACTACTGGAGTATGAGTGAGGCTCCTTAGTGTGGCAGTCAAGGCCCTCCACAATGGCCCAACTTCCCTTTACAGTTTCTGCTCTGATGCTCTCCTTCCTGCTTCTCCTAAGACCCATGCCTTGCCCCCTCCACTTGCACTAGACAACACACATGCTCCCCATAGATAGGTTCACATCTCTTGGCCTTTGCTAATGTTGTTCCCTTAGCTTAAATGTCGCACCCCACTCTTCCTGCCATCACTTCCTCTGTGGCCATGGAGACCTCACCCCTTTTTGGAGGCCCAGATAAAACACTAATGTGTGTAGGAAGCTTGTCCTCATTAGAATTCATCATCAGAGTATTTTGTTCATTCTTCTGGTGTGGGTGTGTCGTACCTGACCTTCAGGGACTATGATTTGCACCTGAATATGCTTATCTGGGAGCTAAAACTAGACTCTCTTTTCTACTCTATCCCTCCTTTCCACCATCAACCCTACCATAGAATCAATGCTCAATAGTTGCATGAGGAATTTACATTTTCTGAAACTACCATGAAAAAAATGAAAATATAAAAGGAGGGATGACAGAGGCCAGTAGGGTGGGGTGAGGGGCAGGGGAAGTGGGAATGGATGGGGTGGAGAAAGTGAGGGGAACGTGGGAAGTGGTGGGGAGGGCACAGCAACCTAAGAGAAGGAAAGAACAAGGAGCAGAGGAACAAAATCCTGAGCAAATGGAACTCTCTTCCCTGACAATTTTTTTTTTTTTTTTTTTTTTTTTTTTTTTTTTTTTTTTGAGACAGAGTCTCCCTTTGTCACCCAGGCGGGAGTGCAGTGGCACAATCTCGGCTCACTGCAACCTCCGCCTTTCTGGGTCCAGGCAATTCTTCTGCCTCAGCCTCCTGAGAAGCTGGGACTACAGGTGCGTGCCACCATGCCTGGCTAATTTTTGCATTTTTAGTAGAGACAGGGTTTCACCATATTGGCCAGGCTGGTCTTAAACTCTGGACCTCAGGTGATCTGCCTGCCTCGGCCTCCTAAAGTGCTGGGATTACAGGCATGAGCCACCGCGCTCGGCCCCATGATAATTTTTAAATCAAAAGGGATAAATGCTGACCAAGTTATCCCTATCAAGGGTGCTTCTGGGTATGGAGATGAGACAAGGGGCAGATCCAAGGCTAAGAACAAGAGCATGGAAGACAGGCAAGAAGCTCCCATTTCCCTAAGCCTGGCTCAGAAGCAGAGGGCACTTTAGCAGGGAACCTGCTACCTGTCCTGATGGACTGGTTTGCTTCCTACACCCAAGGGCATAGCAACTGGCTCTTTTAAACATCAGAAATGAAGCAAAAAGACAAATCTTTCCATGGTGTTGCCTCCCCTGGCAGAGAAATGACGGAGGTAAAAAGAAGAAGAATGGAAAGGTAAAGACAATCTGAATCTCTACAAAATGCCCACGAGGCCAAAAACTTCCAAGTGATGGACTGTCAGCAGCCTCAGCACCAATCTCCCTGGGAAGGGGGTTAAAAAGTGAGAGTGAGAAGGGGAAAGAATCGAAGGGCTTTTTATAGCCCCTAATATCTCCTCTGACAGCAGCCTGCACAGCTTTCCTGTGCCAGGATGCCAGGAAGACGAATGGATTTGTCTTTCCGTTAAATACCATTACCCAGAGTACTGGGGAGAATGAAGAATGGGTTGCAAACTCACACCCAAGGTTCCATCTCTTTTCTCATAATTAACAAAAAGCCTACAGAAACAACTCTCATGCGTCCTCCTCAACCCATCCCCACCAACAACAACACACGTAACCTCAGAAAACAGGTAGCCCACTGAACTTCAGCAATCACCACCTAGCACCAGTGCCCAGCACACGGCGGGCCCTGAGGAGCTGAAGTTCAGCTCTATCAGCATGGTCAGGTCCACACGAGGTCAATAACCTACTCTAAGATCCATTAAGCCACTTGTAGGAGCCCATCATCTTAGGTGGGAAAACCCAGTAGCGTTTTCCATTAAGAAAAATAGCAAGGGTTTGCTCTTTGCTGTAGGTGCAAATGATTCTGCTTATTGATGGAACTCTCAGTTGCTTTAGTGATGTGAGCCATTCACAAGCATCAAAACAAAGGGAGAAAAACAAAAATCAGTAGTGGTCCCACCTCCAGTTTAAGGATACATTTAACAAAATATGGGCAAGATCTGTACATCGTAAATAACAAATACTGCTGTGAGAAATGTAGAAATGTCTTATGTCAAGTACTAGAACTAATACATGAATTTAGCAAGGTCATAAAATACAAAGTTAATATACAAAAATCAATTGTATTCTTCTATATTAGCAGCAACAATCAGAAAATGACATTTGAAAATAATTCTATTTACAGTAGTGCCATAAATACATAAAAACATAAAATACCAGGAATAAACCTAGTAAAAGTCATTTCAGACCCCCACACTGAAAACTACAAAACATTGTTGAAATAAATTAAATAAGACCTAAATAAATAGAGATATCGCACATTTGGTTTGGAACACTCAATCCTGTCAAGATATCAATTTTCCCCCAAACTAGTATACAGCATCAGTGCAATCCCAATTAAAATTCCAGCAGGCTTCTTTTGTGGAAATTGACAAACTGATTCTAAAATTCATATGGCAAGTCAAAGGATCTAAAACAGTCAAAACAATTTAGAAAAACAAGAATAAACTTAGGGAATTTACGCTGACTGATTTCAAGGCTACAATAATCGAGGCAGTGTATATTAGTAAGGATGAACTTACAGAACTTATAGACCATGGACCGTAAGAGCAAGTCCAGGAATAGACCCATATATATATGGTTAATTGATTTTTTACAAGCTGACAACATAATTTTGTAGAGAAAGGATAATCTTTTTATAAATGGTCTGGGACAAATGGATACATATATGGAAAAAAATGAATGTTGACCTATCTCTTACATCATACAAACATTGACTTGAAATTGGTTGTAGACCTAAACATAAAACCTTAACTATAAAAATTTTAGAAGAAAATATAGGACAAAACTTTGCAACTTGGGATAGGCAAGTATTTCTTAGGATGCAAAAAGTATGAATATCAAAAGAAAAAAATCACAAATTTTAAACTTTGAAAGACATTATTAAGAAAATAAAAAGGCAAGCCACAGACTGGGAGAAACATTTGCTATATGTGTGTGTGTGTGTGTGTGTGTGTGTGTGTGTGTGTGTGTGTGTGTGTATCATATGTATAAATATAAATTTAAATTTAAATATACCCCAGAGGAACTTATTCAGAATCAAGAATCTTATTAATAAGAATAAGACAATTCAAGGCAAAAAAAAAAAAAAAGATACGCTACAAAAGAAAATATATGGATAGGCAATAAACAAATTAAAAGATGCTAGATAACATTAGTCATCAAAGAAATGCAAATTAAAATTAAATAGCACTACACACCCATAAGAATGGCTAAAATTTAAAAGCCTGAAAGTATCAACTATTGGCAAGAATATGGTACAATTGGTACTCTCAGACATTGCTGGTAAGACTATAAAATGGATTAACCACTTTGGAAAATAATTAGGCATTTCTTGTAAATACACACTTTACCATAGGACCCATCAGTTTCATTCCTACATGTTTACCCAAGAGAACTGAAGATCTATATTCCCACAAAGTCTGCATGAGTATTTGTATTAATGGCAGCATATTCATAATGGCTAAAAACTGGAAATAACCCAAATGTCAACAACAGGTAACTAGCAAACACATTGTTGTATTTATTCCATACAATGAACACTACTCAGCAACAAGAAGGAATGTATACTGATCACACACCACCACAGATGATTCTCAAAAACATTTTGCTGCACAAAAGACAGCAAAGTAAGATTACATTCACATGGAATTCTAGTAAAAGCAAAACCCATCTAAGTGACGGAAGGCAGATCAGTGGTTTCCTGGGCGAGGGAGAAGGGAATTGGCTGCAAAGAGGCATGAGGGAATTTTCTGGGTGATAAAAATGTCCTGTCTTGATTGCCCTGGTGATGGTTACACAAGTGTATACATTTGTCAAAACTCATCAGATCATACACTTAAAAGTGTTCATTACATTATATGCAAATTACACCTCAATGAATTCAATTAAAAAACACTGATGTGTGTTCCAGCCCCATAGATATTATTTAATTGGTCTGAGATGTATCCTGGGCATCAGAATTTTTTAAAATTCCTCCAAAGATCTCAACATCTGGCCAAAGTTGAGAACCACTACTCTAGGCGCTAAGCAACAAACTAAGTGGCCTAGTGTCCTGGGACACCAACAAAGGGCTGCTGGCTCTCTTGGTGTGAGCACAAGCCAATACTGGAAGTCACAGACTACCACCCACCAAGTCACAGGCCACAGTACCTGAGGCTCCCTTTGGTTTACCACCGATTCACATGACACTCTCCACAGAGCCAGGTCATGCTGTAGCATGGTGGTCATCACACAAGCACGTCTGCACTCCTGACACCAGGATCCAGGGCAGAGAGTGCCTTGAAAGACCCCTTATCTTGTTCAACAAGGCACCCAGGCAAGAGTCCCTCTAGTATGCGGCTGGGGACTTGCATGCCAGCATTGGCACTGGGGCCCAGATATGGTTCTAAATACACAGGATGGCCAGAGGGCCTAGGGTTTGGGAGGGGGCTCCCAAGTTGGGTACATGGTGGCTCTCTCCCCTGTAACCCGGTAGCAGACAAAGGAAAAGTGCCCACCAGGAGAAACCAGCTGTTAGAGGGTCATATTTGGGTCAACAGTCAGAAATCAAGTGGGCATCTTACAGCTAGAGTCCCAGGAGTCACTTTTCCATGCCTCCCTTTGCCATCTCTGAAGTGAATAGAAATGATTGTATTAGGTCTTGAATATTCATTTGTCAATGGTCACTGGCCTCTCCAAGGAGGAAGACTCTGTTTTCCTGGTGCTGATCAAATAGAGACCTCCTCAGAGCACAGCCATGAAACTCAGTAAAAATCCTTTTTCTCCTTGCTTTTGCCAGCGTTATAAGTTACCTGCCTGTTGACACCGCCAGAGCTGCTTCTCCACCCACCCTCTCTTGGGAGCCAGTCAAGGTGGCAGTAGGCCATGTGACATGGTTCAGCCCAACGTCACACCCCATACTCTCAAAGTGGGACAACTGCTACCCCAGATGCCCGGGTTAGAAGGCGCTTTCTGACTCCTACTAAATAAAGTCACCAACTTGGTGACACTAGATGCTGAGCCTCAATTACCAGGTATGGAGTGAGCATAATGACAACACAAAAAGGAATACAGTAGGGTGTCTGCCCTCAAGGAGCTCCTAGTCTGTAAGTGAACTGTGAGAAATAGACACATCTCATGATGTCCAACGGATCAAGGTCAGCACTAGGGAGACAGAATACAGACTGTGGGGTGCCCAGGGAAGAGCATGTAGCTCTGTAGTTGGGAGCCTCAATCTACATAGGGGCTTCCCTGTCTCTCATAGGATGAAATTCTTGAGCACGGAACCCACGGTACTCCATGGCCCCAAGTTGGCTGCCCCGCCCCTCCAGATATGCTACCTTAGGCCACCCTAAACCACTCCCAGGCACCTGACCATGATACTCCCTTCCCTCCATGACTTCCCCCATGCTCCTCCCTCTCCACAGGACATGAACACCTTTCTTCTCGTCTCTTCTGTGTCACTCTGAGATGTAGCATAGGGGGCCCCTCCTTTGTGAAGTCTTCCCCAATCCTCCTCACACAGAGGCAGCAGAATCAGACTTCCCTTCTCTCTGTCTCATAACCCGCATACCTTCTTCTATTAGGGCAAGTGACTTTGGGCCTCTTTACACGTTGCCCCCACCCCCAGCCTGCCACCTCCCTAGAAGTAGTAACTGTATTAATTTGCTTGCTTACTTTTCAACAAATGTTTAATGAAGACCTGCTCTGTGTCATGCACTGTTCTAAAGTCTCAAGAAAGAGGTCGGCAAGGTCCTTATTTCTCTGGAGCTTCTGTTTAGTGGAGGATGGGGAGATGGGAGACTTCCTAACATAACTTGAATTTTTAAAAGCATAAGAGCGATGAGTACTCCATAGAAAAGTATTTACAAACAAGGTAACCTCATAGAGGGTGACTGTATGACTACTTTAGAGTGGATGGTTACAGAAGGCCTCTCAGAGCAGGTGACATCTTAACAAAGGTGTGAATGACAGAGTTACCCACCCATTAAGAAAACTGGGGGGAGAGCTTTCCAGGTACAGAGAACAGCTAGAGCAAAGGCCCTGCGATGGACAGAATTGTGTCCCCCCAAAATTTGTATGTTGAAACCCAACCCTTAGTGTTACTATATTTGGAGTAAGGAAATAATACGGTAATCATGCTTAATTAAGCTTAAATGAGGTCATAGGGCAGAGTCCTAATTTGATACGGGTACTGTCCTTATATGAGAAGATGCCAAAGAGTTGAGTGCTCGCTCGCTAGCTCTCTCTCTCTCTCTCTCTCTCTCCTCCTCTACCCCAACGCCCCCCCCCCCCACTCCATCATGTGAGGGCACATTGGTGACCCACTATTTTAGTAGGTGCTCAATTAGAAAACCATTGAATACATAGGGAATACAAGTAAAACTTTTCCTTTCAGAGAAATCATTAACCCAATGTCCTCAATGAGCCAAACCTAAGTGGCATGTCAGCCTTTGAGTTTTAAATATTGTTTACTCTCTGGGTGAATGGTGGGTAGTTTTAGTCCCCTCATCTTTTATTATCAGATAGAAATGTGTGTATAAGGTGAAATCCAAGTTCTTTTTTAAACCTTTCATTCTAAGGATCATTATAATCAAGGAGACAGGAAATCTCCAGATAAGAGGCAGTAGAAGGATGAATTGATAAGAAACTGCAACATTAAGGCATAGAGCTCCTGCATTTCCTCAGCAAAGAGAGACTGTGGAAACTGTAGCCCCCTCTTCCACTTCCCAGGATGACAGGAGGTAAGCCTGGGCTAGTCCTCCCTGCCCTGAAGGGTTGGTGCTGACCCTGCCACCACCAAACACATTGCTTGTGGCCCTGAGCAAACTCTCTTCCTAACTCTATTTTCCCCCAAGGATTAGCTGATGCAAGGCTTTTGATAAACATTGGCTGATTTCAGTCACTTATATTCATTGCTCAATAAATAAAAGGGCAAGGATCAGCCTGAGATTTGGATAGTGGAGAAAAGTGTTCCTTTTACTTATTTAGACATAAAAGGGCCAAGAAGAGGAGTCATTGGCCACAGGCTCCCAGAAGGAGGCAGGAGGGAGCTGGGAGGAGTGGGCAAGACTTTCAGTTATCAGGGCCCTAATGCGAAACAAGGGCAGCCCAGGAAAGGGTTGAAGAAGATGGTGTCAAGAGTGGGCAGAGCACAGGTCGGGTCCCCCACGGGTGACGACTGTCAACGAAAAGAGTCAAACTCTGTAAAACATTTGAAGAGATTTATTCTGAGCTAAATATGAGTGACCATGGCCTGTGACACAGCTCTCAGGAGGTCCTGAGAACACATGCCCAGAGTGGTCTGGGCAAGCTTGGTTTTATACATTTTAGAGAGGCATGAGACATCAATCAAATACACTTTAAGAAATGCATTGGTTTGGTACAGCAAGGTGGGACAACTCAAAGCAGGGGCTTCCAGGCTACAGGTGAGTTTAAACATTTTCTGGTTGACAACTGGTTGAGTTTGTCTAAAGACCTGGGATTAATAGAAAGGGAATGTTCTGGTTAAGCTAAAAGATTGTGGAGACCAAAGTTCTTTTGAAGCCTTATAGTGGCTGCCCTTAGAGACAATAGATGACAAATGTTTCCTATTCAGATCTTAGTTAATCTCTTCAGAATTGGGAGGATCTAAAAAAAAAAGAGAGAGAGAGAGAGAGATCTAGCTATGTTAATAGAGATTCTTTACAGATGCACATTTTCCCCTACAAAGGACAGCTTGGCAGGGCCAGTTTTAAACACGGCAAAGAAACATGATTCCAGGCAAAATATTTTTCTTTCTTATCTCATAATTTTATGCCAGAGTCAGGTTGGAAAGTCTCAATATATAGGGTTAAATAAAACCCATCTGATGAGAATTTATGATTTGTAGGGCCCAACTCCCCTGACCCCTTAGATAGGAATTAGAGCAAGATAGAAAAAAAATCCGAGTTTAGTCCTCATGGCAAAATGGAACAAGCCATTTGCTCACATGCTCTTTCCCATCTTTGGGATAATGGCATCAGGGATCAGATTACCTGGGCACAAACCGCACCTTTGCCATCTGAAAGCTGTGTGAACTTAGGAAAGTCACTTAACCTCTCTGTTGTCCGGTCACCTCATCTGTAAAATGGAGATAAAGTAATGTTACCTGATAGAATTATCATGAGGATAAATAAGTCAGTACATGCAAAGCACTTGGGTTACTGCCCGTCATAAAGGAAGCACTCAATAACCATTAGTTCTTCTTATCTTTGACATGCTGATAAAGGTATTTTCCCACACACCTAGCAGAGTGGTTTTTAAAATATTTTTTAAATAATAATAAGGTCATCATATATTTTGTTTTCTAAAATATTTTCATCTTATGATCTCATTTGAACTTTCCAGCAAATATATGATATTGAAACTTTAGATGCAAAAGTACTTTGGAATTGTAGGAGACTTGGTGAGTCACTTTTATTTTTTATTTTTTATTTATTTATTTTTTTTGAGACAGGATCTTACTCTGTCACTCAGGCTGGAGTATAGTTGTGCAATCATTGCTCACTATAATCTCCAGTTCCTAGGCTCAAGTGATCCTTCCACCTCACCGTCCCCAGTAACTGGGACTACAGGCATGCACCACCATACTCGGCTAATTTTATTTTCATTTTTAGTAGATATAGGGTCTCTCCATGTTGCCCAGGCTGGTCTTGAACTCCTGGCCTTGTTGAGCCACTTCTAAGGAAAATTGGCTCAGACGTGCTTGTGGCAGCCTTAGTCAATGAGTTTCTTACCACCTGACTCCCCCTCTCCTGCCACTAGGAATTAGATCAGGGTGGGCACCTGATCCAGTGACAGCCAATCCCTGGGCTGCACAGTAGTCTATATGGCAGCCTGGAGAAAAAAATCTGTTCAACAGAGTGATGCTAGGTTTACCAAAATCTCAAGTCTTAGAAATTTGAATTGAAACATAAAAGTTCTGGGAACATAAATCAGCACAATTACTTTGGGAGCAATATAGCAGTGTCTATTCAAATTTTAAAACGTCATAATCTCTGACTCAACAATATTATTTTTGATATGTACCCTAAAGAAATATGTATCACATAAGCCGGGCGCAGTGACTCACGCCTGTAATCCCAGCACTTTGGGAGGCCGAGGTGGGCAGATCACGAGGTCAGGAGATCGAGACCATCCTGGCTAACATGGTGAAACCCTGTCTCTACTAAAAATACAAAAACTAAATTAGCCAGGCGTGGTAGCGGACGCCTGTAATCCCAGCTACTCGAGAGGCTGAGCTGAGGCAGGAGAATAGCGTGAACCCAGGAGGCGGAGCTTGCAGTGAGCCTAGATCACACCACTGTACTCCAGCCTGGGCGACAGAGCAAGAGTCCATCTCAAAAAAAAAAAGAAATATGTATCACAAAAAGACACATCCAAGGATGTTTTGCACCATTGCTTATTGACAAAGCTTAGAAATTTGGAAACAACCTAAATATCCACTGGAAATGACCAAATAAATTGTGATGTATCATTCAATAGAATGCAGAAGGATCACTTCAACCCAGAAGTTCAAGACCAGCGTGGGCAACATAGCAAGACCCTGTCTCTATAAAAAATAAATAATAAATAAACAAATAAATACTGTCTTTAAATTTCCAAAATGAGACTAGTAACTTACAGTAGCCAAATATTTTTTGACAGGACATAAAAAGCACTAACCATAAAATAAATAACTGGTAATTAGACATAAACGCTCATGTTTACTCAAAGACATTATTAAGAGAAAAGGTAAACCACAGACTGGAAGAACTTATTTTACAAAATATATATTGAACTAAGGTTTTTTTGTTTGTTTGTTTGTTTGTTTGTTTGTTTGTTTAGACAGAATCTCACTCTGTCACCCAGGCCGGAGTGCAGTGGCACTATCTCGGCTCACTACAACCTCCACCTCCGGGGTTCAACCGATTCTCCTGCCTCAGCCTCCCAAGTAGCTGAGACTATACAGGCGTGTGCCACCATGCCCAGCTAAATTTTGTATTTTCAGTATTTTTAGTAGAGACAGTGTTTTGCCATGTTGGCCAGGCTGGTCTTGAACTCCTGACTTCAGGTGATCTACCCACCTTGGCCTCCCAAAGTGCTGGGATTACAGGCATGCACCACCACACCTGGCTAAATTTTGTATTTTTAGTAGAGACAGGGTTTTGCCACATTGGCCAGGCTGGTCTTGAACTCCTGACCTCGTGATCCACCTGCCTCAGCCTCCCAAAGTGCTGGGCTTACAGGCATGAGCCACCGTGCCCAGCCAGAAGTAAAGATTTATATCAAGAATTCCTAAAAATAATTAGGGGAAAAAGTGGGCAAAAGAACATGCAATTGAACATGTACTTCACACACACACACAAAGGTTCATGTGGATAACATGCAGATGAAAATGTGCTCAATATTGTCAGTGTCTGGCTTATTCTGTACTAGTTGCCATAAGCCAAGGCAAAGGATGTAGGAAGTAGAGCTAATGGAAAGGAAAGATGGCGAATCTGACTTTGGACATTCAGTGTCTGTGGAATATGCAGGGAAAGATGTACAACAGGCAAGTAGATGTGTGGATCCAGAGGCAAAGAAAGAGGTTTGGGTTTAAAAAGAGATATAACAGTAAAAGATATGGGAGAGGATGAGCTCACTTGAGGACACTGCCTTACGTGAGAAGGAAGGAAAGCTTAGGAAATAATCTACTTTTTTTTTTTTTTTTTTTTTTTTTTTTTTTGGAGGGACGGAGTTTCACTGTTGTTGCCCAGGCTGGAGTGCAATGGCGTGATCTTGGCTCACTGCAACCTCCACCTTCCAGGTTCAAGCAATTCTCCTGCCTCAGCCTCCCTAGTAGCTGGGATTACAGGCACATGCCACCACACCTGGCTAATTTTTGTATTTTTAGTAGAGACGGGGTTTTGCCATGTTGGTCAGGCTGGTCTTGAACTCCTGAACTCAAGTGATCCACCCGCCTCGGCCTCGCAAAGTGCTGGGATTATAGGTGCGAGTCACCACACCCAGCCAAGAACCTGCATTTTCAAAAAGGACAGCAGGGAAGAGGCCTCAATAAGAGAGACTTTGAATTTTGAATGGCCAGAGGTTTACCCTGGGATGCCAACATTTAGTCAAAACAATCAGACAGTTGAGTAACAGAACCCTTGGGGTCTAAGCCTTTCAGGAGAACACTGAACTAGAAGTTCCTCTTTGGTTTCTAAAAGCCAGAAGATTCAGAAGTTCCAAATTTTCAGCTCCTGAAGATTTTGTGAACATGAATCCGGTCTCATGAAGCTTCTTAGAGAAGGATCAATATGCAATGAATACAGGTGATCTCAAGAGGCACAAGCCCAGAGGACTCCAACTGTCTAGCTTTGAGTACAAGATGCAGGAGACTTCTTAAACACAAAAGTGTTTCCCCTTCAACTCAGGATCAATACTACTCACTTTTACCCCATGGGCCAAATTTCTATGTATTTTTATTAAAAGGGAAGAAAATTCAGGCTTCGGAGTTGCAATTCACCTAAGTATAAGCCCTGAAGCTTCAGAACCACGACTAGGAAATTACCACCTCACCTGTCTTTAGCCTTGATTACTGGGGTCTTGACAGAATGTAGGAAGTAGAGCTGATGTGAAGGGAAGACAGAAACTCTGATTTTAGACATTTAGAGTCTAAGGTGCCTGTAGGACACACAGGGGGTAGTTATACAACAGGATCCAGAGTTAAGAAAAGAGATCAGGATTAAACAGAAGACATATGATAGTAAAAGATAGGGGAAAGGATACTGGTTATTCCTGGAGATAATCGACAACAACTAATAGCCTCTAAAGTGTTATATGATTCAAAGTACATTCCACAATCTGTTCTTTTATCTTCTGAATCAGGAAGCAACCCGGTTAAAGTTTTTAGAAAGGGACAAGCAGGCTATTTTTCAAAAGAATGACAGGGCCTCTCTTCTGAACAGCTCAATTAAGAGGGTCAGGAAAAGGGAACGAGAAGGACGATGAACATGAAACCCTCATTGGTCTGGATCTAGGTCTCTGATATTGAAAACTGCACCCCATGCACATATCACCAACAATGGATCTGTCAGAATCCCCAGTAGCTGAAATGAGGCAGAACAGATGTGTGCCCTGGGCTTCCAAAAAGAAAAAAATAATAATAATAACCCATGCATTAGATTTGGAATATGCTTTCAATGAATAAATATATGGAGATGATTAAAAGATGTACATGGCAAATAGCTGGCCAGACAGGCACTGACATGGATGTGCCATAGGCTTATATATTTATTTACAAAACACAATGTAATAGAAATGGACATCATACTTTGCATTTATATAGCAAGTATTTCTCCAAGGACCTCAAAGGATTCTACAGCCATTACTTGATTCATCCTTGTTACATGCTTGTAAAATGAAGGCGAGGCAAGGATTACTCATCCCATTTTATTAAAGAGGAAGCAGAAGCCCCAAGAGGATCCATGGGTTGGCCAAGGGCATATTGTGAGTCATTTATTTGCTCAAAATCATGTAGGGGCTGAAATTAGTCCCAAATTATCCTTACACCTGCTGATTTTTACCTGCAGACTTCTGTTTCTCAAGCTTGTGTTTGTGATTCAGGCTATCAAATGGGCAGTGTTAAAGGAAGGTTATAAACTGGGGAAGCGAAGAGGTTAGCAAGCATTTGGCATTTCACTTTTCCTTCAGTAGACAAATGCTTCTGCATTCTTATGGACAGGCACAGCAGTCTTTACAACCACGTGGAGACAATGTTCCTATCATTGTTGCACTGGAACCAAGAGACATGGCTCCATGTTAATACTTGCCAGTTAATGACTGCCCACAATGCATGTATGTTTTGTTTTCATTTGTCTTTTCCACATGCACATTTTTAATATGCACTTTATATTCATTATGTCATTTATCTTGCAACTACTATATGAGCTAGATATTTCCTTGCAAAATTAAGAGACAGGCTTAAAGAGATTAGATGTCTTGTCCATGGTCAAATAACAAACAAGGTTAGACTTGGGATTTGAGTGAATTTTTGCGGATTTGAATAGATGTGCACTTCTACCATGTTTTACCAATAGAACTTCACTTCCACACCCAACAGGGGTCCTAAAGTCAGGCATAGCCTAGAGATGTATAAGAAAGCTGGGGCCAGCCTGGGTGCCTACCTCACGCACATGTTCTGAATGACAGCCCAGGGTAAATGCAGAGATTATTCCATTCTCCCCAGACAAATACATGGGATACGGCCCCACCTCAGCCACTCTGATTGCCAGCATAGTTTGGGCCTTCCTGGTCCCAGATTCACACCTTGCATCTGACCCAAGCCCAAGCTAGTGGCAGTGCCAGCTGAGCTTCATAAACAGGGGATGGAAAGGAAGAACAGTAACCTGGAAGCTACTCCAGGGTGCTCTTCTCCCACTTGCCCTGACCACTACTAATTGGCATCTGAGTTCCAACCATCGCTGGGCAGTAAGGGCAGGGTCTGTCTCCTGGGGACGCCCATTCTTCACAGAGTGGAAAACTGAGGCTCACACATGTTCATAGTTACCAAGGAAATCAGAAAGGTGGAGACTAACCAGGGAATCAGACACCTCCTGCCCAGAGAGGCTGGCAGAGACGAGTGCATCTCAAACTCATCTCCAGGGATCTCTCCAATTCACTCAGAAGTTGGAGTCTCTGCTACTTCTTGGAGGTCAGGGGTCTGCAGACTGATGTTTCTTCATGCCAGGAATTCTTCCTCCCCATTTTACTGAACAGAGGGATGGCAGGGCTGCTCTTCTCAAAAGAGAAGAACAAAACCATGGCCCCTCCTGCCAAGCAGCGGTTTCCTCCCAGCTGTTCATGTAGATTTGCTGAGAGCTACATTCTCCCATATCAGCAAGCCCTTAATCAAGAGCCCACCCTGAAAAGAGAGATGCCAAAGAATTGGAAGTCACACAGACCTACCCATGAGAAAGGACTCCAGACCAATCACTGGTCAACAGTGAAACCAAACACCATCTTGGTCCTGATGGAGGAAGGAATAAAACACAGAGACTCTTACACTCAGCCATCATTGGCTATTAGGAGAACCAGACCCTGACTCCTCTTCCTTCTCTAGGCTGAACTAAAGAGCTATTTTCCATCTCCCAGACGCAGTTACTGAATCTGAAATATTTCAATATTCTGGCCTGGCTGAATGTCTATTATGGACTGAATGTTTGTGCCCCTGCAAAGTTCATATGTGGAAACCCTACCCATCCCCTTGATGTGATGCTATTAAGAGCAGGAGCCTTTGGGAGGTGATTAGGATTAGAAGAGGTCATGAGTTTGGTGCCCTTGGAGTCACAAGAGAGCCTCAGCTCCCCACTCTGTCCTGGGGAGGATACAATAAAAGAAGCTGGCAATCTGCCCAGAAGAGAGCCCTCACCAGAACCCTGCCCTGCTGGCACCCTGATCTCAGACTTCCAGCCTCCAGAACTATGAAAAATGTTACAAATATCTGTTCTTCCTAAGTGACCCAGTTCGTGATGTTCTGTTGCAGCAGCCGGAATGGACTAAGACAGTGCTCCTCGACTGCTGAGGGGCCGCGTTCTCCCTTTGTGGCCTGCGTGGCCGAGCTGCACACATAAAAAGCTCCTGAATGCCATTATTTTCATCAAAAGGGCAGGTGGTGCACTAATCACGTGGAGGTGCCACCATGGGTGCCTCTGTCGGCACCACCATCCCATACCCATCAACTTCACCACACCCTCAGCCCCCGTCGAGCTGGGGTGACAGAATGCTGAGATGGGAGAGGTCTTCCTCATGCAACAGCCAAACAACATCACCCCAACCCAGGCAAGTCCCAAAGGGAGTGTCCTGTCTGCCCCCATGAAGGGAAATGAGGGCCCTGCTTGTCCTGGACCACGGGGAACTGGAATGTGGAGAGGCAGAGAGAGCTGGATATTTCTGCATGGCAAGAGCAGGAGTTTTTCACTCTGAAGCCACCTGTGGTCCCCGGTCTCAGAGCCTCTCCAGGCCTGTTCCTTCTGCTCATTAGGTAAATGTGCCAACACAAGGAAAGAAATCAAGATCTATTTAGCTTTCCCCACCGGCCCTGTCAATCGTTCCGAGGAAGACAGTTCCTGCCACACAGCTCGGGAAATAGGCCCCAGAGGGCCAAGAAACAGTTCCATCCCGTAAATGTATTTACACAGCACAGTGCTTGTTCTTCACGTTTCGCCGGCAGCCCACCTCTCCCGAGTGCCCGGGGAAGTTTTATCACCTGGGAGGGCATGCGCCGCTGCTCCACCAAGACCCTCCTTGATCATCAGAACAGACAGATTGTGCAGAGACGCGGCCTCCCTTGGCGAGGTGAGGAAAGGCAGCACCGGGGCTGACAGAAGGTTCTCCAGCCAACAGGAGCGGGCTGGGCCCGTGGCACCCACAGAACATTTCTGAACACCCACTGTGCTCCCTGGCTGGGGCTGCCTCCTCTGACAGCTCTTCTCAAAATCAAGGGAGAGATGTGGGTTCTGGTTACAGCATCTTTGAAAAGGGTACCACTTGGAAATTTCAGGAACAGGCAGAAGTATGGGGGATCAAGATCAAGGTCGGACGGGCAAGACTGCATTAAAAAGGCTAGGCATTCCAGAGTTTTCAGAGCTGCAAGGGGAGTTCAAACACTATCCAGTCCTCTTGCCCATTGTACAGAGGAGAAAACTGAGCTTCAGAGAAAATAAGAGTATATTCCACAGTAGTTAATAAGACCGAGGGCTTTGGAGGCAGTCTGAACTTGGTTGTAACCCCAGCTCTACAACTTGCTTACTCTATAACCTTGAATTTGATCTCCATAAGTCTCCATTTTCTCATTTGTAAAATGTATATGAGAAAATTTCCCTCATAGGTTTTGTAAGGTTCACATGAGATAAGGAAGTAAATAAAGCACTTAGCGTAGGAATTGAACAATTTGTGGTAAACGTTATCATTATAATTATGTAATCTGGCCAAAGTCATCCATAGAATTCATATCCGAGGCAGAACTCAAATTCAGTTCTTTCAACTCCTAGAGCAGTGTTCACTTTCCAGTGATCAAAAAGACCTTCAAAGTGAAGTCACTTTCTTTATCATTTAGGAATTTCATTCATCTACTAATACCAGTGGCTTAGAGAAATTAGGGTTGTATACTCTTGTCAATCTAAATAACAAAAAGAAGTTCTCTAAAAGAAAAGGTGTTTGTTTGGGAATAGGCATTGCAATGGAAATACACATGCCATAGTAAACTATGTGTGTATTCAGGGAAGACAAAGGTTTTTAAAGGAGAAAATGAGGAGAATTGCATAACTGTTTTGAAATAATTATCCTTGGCTACAAAGACCAATGACAAGGATGATGCCTGTCCGAGGTTAAACAGGCAGTTGCTGGGCAGATGTCCTTGCAGAAGGATTTTTTTGTGTAAAGCTGCAATGCCCTTTGCACAAGGTTGTGGTTTTTACAGTCTTCTGTGATACCTTTTGTTACCAGGCATATAAGCATGAGAAACCTCTCTACATAGCCTCTCTGGCCCTATTTGTTAGATTTTTCTTGATACTAATGACTCCATTTTCATCTTAACACCTTTCACACCCCCACATAAAGTAAAACCAAAGGTAAGTAGTAGAGGATTGGTAAGGAAGCACCGTGAATCCAGACTTCTCTATTTTTCTATCAACCTGAGCTCTTTGTTTTTTATCTTCAAGGTTGCAAGATAGTTGCTGTGGCTCCAGCCATCGGGAGGAAATGGAGTGGAAGAGGGCAATGGGGCATTCCTTTGAGTATAGTTATAGTTAGCCCCCTTTAAAAAGATTTCCTGGAAGCCCCATTCTGTGGTTTTTGCTTCTAATTGAAAGCCCTGGATGCAAGGAAAGTTGGACAATGCCTGATAAAGCTAGGGAATTATTTACAAAGAAGGGGAGAGTGAATACTGTAACAGCAATGAACAATCTTAGTCTTTCAGCCACACACTCTGAGATAATGGGGTGTCACCCTTCACATCTGCCTCCCACCCAGGACCTCTGGAGGAGTCTCTGAGTGTTCCCCATTTATGCTTGTGGCTGCCCAGTGTCCCAGCCTGGTCCAGGATCAGTGTCTTACTGCCCCACAGCACCTGGCCCATGCTTTGGCCCATGCCACTCACTGACAAGGACTTTGTGCAAAGGCAAAAGTGCACAAAGGAGGGGCTGCTGGAGGAGAGCCCTACCTTGCCCACAGCTTCCCTTGGTGCCTATGAGTTCAGAGGATGAGTTCTTTTTTCTTCTGTGTAATTAGAGCCAATCTGAATAACACAGAGCAAATACCTTTGTGAGTCATTTTGTAAGGAAAATTTTGCCTCTTCTGCCCCAAACCCTCCAAAGGTACTCTGTTTCTCTCACAGTAAGAGCCAGAGTTCTTGTGCTGACCTGCCAGGCCATAGGAAATCTCCCCTAGGCACCTCTTTAGCTTCTGCCCTTTACTCTGCTCCTGACACCACAGGCTCCTTGCTGTTTCTCAAACACACCAGGACACTCCACGCTCCCAGGGCCTTAGCACTTGCTATTCTCTTGCCTGGAATGCTCTGTCCTTCGGCATCCAGATGGTTCCTCCTTCACCTCCCGTAAGGCTTTGTTTAAAGGTCATCTTCTTTTTTTTTTTTTTTTTTTTTGAAATGGAGTCTTGCTCTGTTTCCCAGGCTTGGCGTGATCTCAGCTGACTACAACCTCCGCCTCCCAGGTTCAAGTGATTCTCCCACCTCCACCTCCCAAGTAGCTGGGATTACAAGCATCTGCCATCATGCCCAGCTAATTTTTGTATTTTTGTAGAGACGAGGTTGTACCATGTTGGCCAGGCTGGTCTTGAACTCCTGACCTCAGGTGATCCACCTGCCTTGGCCTCCCAAAGTACTGGGATTACAGGTGAGAGCCACTGCACCTGGCCAAATGTCACCTTCTCAATGAGGTTGCACTGACCACTCTTTAAAACCATAATTCCCTAGGCACGCCCAAACTCTCCTCTCACTTCCCATAGCACTCATCACCTCCTAACTTTCCATGCACTTCATTTATTTATGTTTGTCATATTGCTGTGTAAGGTGTTTCTTATGCCTATTTATTTATATATTATGAGAGAAGAAAGTTCTGTCTGTTTGGTTTACAGTTGCACCCTCAGCATGTAAATAAAAGCCTGACGCACGAAGCAAATTTTTAAGTATCTGTTGAATAAGTGCACACATAAGCGTAGCTCGGTCTTGGGACAAATTAGAATCTCCAATCAAAGAAGGAAATTGACAAAAAAGGAATAGATAAGTGTCTGAAGTAACCAGCAATAAAAAAAGAGCATCCATATAAAGTCAGATCAAGAAAATGGCCATCTTAGAGAAGACACAGAAAATTAATGATCTGGATTTATGGTACTGCTTTCTCACCCAGATGAGTAAACACATTAGCTATCCACTCTCTAGGTAATTGTTATCACACCCATTCAGAGGAAGGGGATGCTAAGACCCAGGAATGGCCAGTCCAGTATCTCCTATGGTCCTACTAAATGACCCAGCATCTTAGATCCTGACTCAAGAGACGACAGCCTAAAAGAAAATGGGCTTCTGTCCCAAACTGGCTGCCACCAGGACAATTGTTCATTTTCTTTCACCTTCAACTTTCTGTTGACTGTGTCCCCACTCCTAAGCTGCTCATTTACTCTGTGGCTTCCCCAGGCATCCCTTTACCTATGTGTGGGCACTTTTCAAAATAAGACTACCTTGTGACTGAAAGCAGTCAAAAGGACTTAATCAGAAAATGAACAGCCATGCCCCCTCCCATTCATATGCCTCAATACTCATATTTGAGGGGTGCCCAGGTGATGAGAGAATTAAATCTCTGTCCCTAAGTCAGCTAGAAATCGGTTTTTTCTTCTCTTGCTGAAAAATTAGAAAGTGATTTTAAAAATGCAATGCAGAGAAAGTAGTCTTTCTTTTCCTCTCTCCTCTAACCATGGAAATATCCACTACCAGAGCTTGATTAATGTTAAATATGACCTTTCGCAAAGTTTCTTGGCAGTTAATTTATGATACTTCCAGATTCTAATGTATCAGGCAGTGGCTGTTTATGCGTTTGATGAAGTAGTCTTTGTCCAGAGTTGATACGTTTTACCAGAACTTCTGTAGCTCGCTTTTCCTTTCTCTCTCTTGCTGTTTCAATCTCTCTTTCAGTCTAACTTTGTGCTTGGGTATTTAATCAATTTGACTGGGAAGAAAACATGAATATATTTATGAATTCTCAGTCCCTAAGTTGTCATTCACGCTGTATTAGCTTATTACTGTATCTCCAAGATAATTCTTTCCTCTCATCTCCCTACACCTGTGCTTTTGAGTTCAGGGAGATCTCAGCTCAACCAAAATTACTTTTAATGTTTGGTTTGCTACAAGAGCTGCTTTGAGGGTTTCTGTCTTGAACAGGTGTATCTTCTCTTTGCATCCTTATTGCTTTTGCCTTTATTCTTCACTGTCTCTGAAAAAAAGAAAAATCCAGTGAACTAGATGTGAGCCCCAAGAGGTTGTTTCAGCCCAAGAATGTAACTAAGCTTAATGAGTGGAGGAGAAGCCAACAAATGGGTGCCTGGATGCAAGGAACTCAGGATGCTTCACCTTAGAAAGTACGTGATGATAGTCAATTACTACATGAAAGTTTCAGGATATCAGAGATTTTAGCCTGTCTTTTCCAGAACCTAGAATGGTGCTTGGCACAGAGTAGTTGTACAATTTTTGTGGAAAGAAAGAAGGAAATGAGATATCAAGCAAGGGAAGGAAGACCACAGTCTCTAATACAATGACTCTTAAATCTTTTACTAGAGTTTGGTAAATGGCCCATGAGGCCATTTTTGGATTTTTATAATAAAAGCCCAGGGAACTGCCAGAATCTTCTTACCTTTCTTTTCTTTGCCACTACCTGAGAAACTGTTATAGGTGTTATAGGTGCTGAGAACACCTTTCCCTGAGTCCTGGAGCTCCCTCTATGCTGTCAAACCAGGTGTCTGCACTTGGACCAGCATCTTTAAATCTTTAAATGCATCACGAATGGCTTTACCTACAACAGTGAGGACAGGAAGAGGCCAGCAACCAGAGTACAGTGAAAGCTCCACTAAGTTGCATCAAAGGCCCAGGTGAAGCAGGAGAACATAGATTAATGAGAACTATGTGGTTACTCCAAAAATATTCTGCAACCTAGAGAAAGAGCAGGGGAAAGGGACAATTAAGTTTGCCCAAGGTTAGGAATCAGCCAAGTAGATGCAACATGAGCTCAAGAGGAAAAAGGAATGGGTGGGACCAGAAAAAAATGTGGGATTCAGGCTGTAAACAGAGGTGGAAGAAACCAAGGGCTGCATGGGCTCTGTTAGCATTTGGCCTACAAGTTTTATTTTACATTTGGAAATACATAAATCATTGATGAGATGTTTTCTTTTCTAGCCATTTGGGCATAAATTACACACATCCCAATTTTCTTTGTCCTCCCAAGGAGAAAACTGAATGGAGTCAGGCAGAGCTGCCATTCGCATCACACACCTTTGGAGGCTACTCACACAGTGTGACAGTTGCATCCCAGGACTCCAAAGCAGTAAGCCTCACTTGTAGAGACAAAGAGACAGATGTCACTTCTACAGTGTGATTTGAAGGGCAACAGGAAACCTGTGTAGCCTCCCTACCCCATGCCTTCTGTCAACCTTCCATTGTGCCTGAAATTTCCCTATTATTCACTGCTTAGATTTACTGTACAGAAATGCTAATAAAGCACAAATGTTACCTGGAGGTGTCACGCAGCTGAAGCAGTCCAAAAAGCTTGAAAGTCGGACCAAGCTAGGGTCAGATCCCAGCTCTCACTCTATAGCAGTGGGATACCTGGCAAATTACTTAGCATCACAAAGACTCTCTATACTTATTTATAAAAATCTGGACTCTACCTACATTATAGGGTCATCATAAGGATAATTTGACTAACATGTATAGAGCAACCACCACAGAAACTGATACCTACTGGGGGCCCAAGAGATGTTCCTTCTTTTTATCTTTATCTATGAAAACTAGCATGGTGGGAAAAGCACGAGACAAGAGTCAAGGACCATGGGTTCTAGTCCATGCTGTTCCACTAAGGAGCTGTGTGACCTTCTTAAAGTCACTTTATTTCTCTGGGCTTGAGTTTCCCAGGGGTCTGAATTGGATTTATTCATTCAAAAAATGTTATTGAGCTCCCAATATGTGCCCAGGAGCTGTTAATCTGCTTGCATGATGAATAAATGAACAAATGTGTGTGAAATCGTGGTAAGCAATAGACAGATAATTAAAATGTAGTCTTATGATGGAGAGGTCCTGGGTAGCTACTTCAGATGGAGCACTCAGGGAAGACCTGTGTAAGGGGGTGAATTTTATACTGAGGTCTCCAATGACAAGAAGGAGATAGCCATCAAAAGATCAAGGGGAGATGCTGTCCTGGCAGAGGAAACAGCAAATGCAGAGGCTCCCTCAAAAGAAGCAAGGTTGGATGACTTCCAAAGTCCTTTCTAGGACCAATAGCCCTTATCTTGTGTTTTCTGTGGTCAGGATATGACTTTTGGATATGACACTAGGATAAGTCAATTGGCAGTCCTTTTATGGGCTGATCACTGTCAGTAAGAGGTAGATAGTGATACAGTTAGACTAGTTATGCTAGGGGCCAGCTGAGCAAGGGAAAATCATAATCCAGACTGGAAAGAGAAAAGTACAGCTAAAAAAGCAAAGACATCATTGGGCTATAAAGAATATTTAGAGACTGGGGCCAATTTCCTTTCAAAGCACCAAGCAGGCCCTTATCATAAGACAGTGACAGAGAAACAATGACAGAAGTTTGCTGCTTGGACAATTGGACACTTTTTTGAAGCTCCTTTACAGCAGCTGAAGAAGGGCAGAACTAAGTCAGGAAGAACATTCCTAGAAGAACTTAGAAATAAGGGTCTGGGCTAGGAATATTTTGGTCTCAGATGACAGAATAGATATTCATTCATTTACCTCATTCATTCACTCATTCAACAAATATTTATTGAGGACCCACTCTTCTAGGCCCTGCTCTTATAGCTGGAGCCATGGTATTAAAGAAAGCAGATAAAAATCCCTAGAAAAAGGCTGGGCGCAGTGGCTCATGCCTGTAATCCCAGCACTTTGGGAGGCCAAGATGGGTGGATCACCTGAGGTCGGGAGTTCGAGACCAGCCTGACCCACATGGAGAAATTCCATCTCTACTTAAAAAAATACAAAATTAGCCGGGCTTGGTGGTGCATGCCTATAATCCCAGCTACTTGGGAAGGCTGAGGCAGGTGAATCAGTTGAACCTGGGAGGTGGAGGTTGCAGTAAGCCGAAATCGCACCATTGCCCTCCAGCCTGAGCAACAAGAGCAAAACCTCTGTCTAAAAAAAAAAAAAAAAAAAAAATTCCCTAGAAAAGTCCTTACATTCTAGCAGGGAAGATAGATCTTGAGAGGTCAAGATCTTTAACCTGAACAAGCTTAGACCTTTTATTTGCTCTAAATATTGAGTGCCCAGTCTGTGCCTAGTGGTGGGTTAGTTGCTGGGTACTGTGCTGACCACACCTGGTCATGCAAACACGTAATAACGTATATTGATAGAGAGTTTTACTGCCCTCAAACCACTGATCTCCTTTCATCCTCATGCCACCCTACAAGCTCTCAAAGGCAAAGGGGTTTGCTCAGGCTCACCATGCTGAGCATCTGGACTGCATCCCAGGTCATCTTGCAGTCTAGAGCTCTTTCAGTTATATCACTTTGTTGCTTACTACAGCAGATGTTTTCATTCTGTTGAACTAATCTATATGCACCTTCCCAGACATTATATTGGAAGCAAGAACTGTGAAGAGGCAGGAGCTGAGAGAATT
The DNA here is from genome assembly GCF_007565055.1 of Rhinopithecus roxellana. Classification (NCBI taxonomy): domain Eukaryota; kingdom Metazoa; phylum Chordata; class Mammalia; order Primates; family Cercopithecidae; genus Rhinopithecus; species Rhinopithecus roxellana. The sequence continues at coordinate 61,537,176 of NC_044554.1, forward strand.
CACTGTGTTGATGTGTGGCAGCAGCTACTCCCAGGTTCCCAGGGCAGCATCCAGTGTTGGTGGTGTCTGCAAGGCAATCGCAGCATCAGTGTTGGGCTGCAGCAACAATGGTGTCTTCACTGCCTTAGTTTTGTTGCATGATTAGGAACATTGCTTCCAGGTGTATAGCCTACAATCCAGATACTCTAGGCTTCCTGAAGATATTCTGAACTACCAATATTCATTTTAGTAAATTCTTTTCTGTGTGTTCTTAAATCAACCAGATTTGGTTTATGTTGCCTGAAACTACACACTGTGACTGCTATGCTTACAAAATCCTTTGTCCTCATTTACTAGCAGGATAGGCAAAGTTTTCTTTCTTTTTTTTTTTTTTTTTTTTTTTTGAGACGGAGTCTCGCTCTGTTGCCCGGGCTGGAGTGCAGTGGCCAGATCCCAGCTCACTGCAAGCTCCGCCTCCCGGGTTTACGCCATTCTCCAGCCTCAGCCTCCCGAGTAGCTGGGACTACAGACGCCCGCCACCTCGCCCAGCTAGTTTTTGTATTTTTTAGTAGAGACGGGGTTTCACCGTGTTAGCCAGGATGGTCTCGATCTCCTGACCTCGTGATCCGCCCGTCTCGGCCTCCCAAAGTGCTGGGATTACAGGCTTGAGCCACCGCGCCCGGCCAGGATAGGCAGTTTTCTACAGTTTAAAAAAAAATCCCTAGTGGTTTAAAACAATATGGCTCCTCTCTTGCTCATAGTCCTTGTGCATCCCAGGTTGACTGGATTTTTCCAAATAAATGTTTAAATATTTTGAACTAAATGAAAATGAAAATACAACTGATCAAAATTTGTGGTATGCAGCAAAAATGGGGTTTTTAAGAAATTTTCTAACATTGAGTGCACACATTAAAAAAGAAAAAATATCTAAAATCAATCATTTAAGCTTCTACCTTAGGAAATTAAGGAGAAAATAGAAACGTAAACCCAAAGAAGCGTAATACAAAATAATAAAATTAGAGCAGAAATCAATGGAAGTCGAAACGAGAAATTAATAGAGAAAAATCAACAAAATCAAAAGCTAGTTTTTTCACAAGATCAGTAAAATTGATAAACCTCTAGTCAAGTTACAAATTACTAATATTGGAAATAAAAGAGGAGCTACTTCTACTGATCTCATGATCATTAAAAGCATAATAAAGCATAGTTTAAAAACATAAGAGCATAATCAAAAGCTAATTATTTTCAAAAGATGAGTAAAATTGATAAACCTCTAGTTAAACTGCAAATTACTAATATTAGAAATTAAAGAGGAGCTATTTCTACTGATCCCGTGAACATTAAAGGTATAATAAAGGAATATAAACAATTCTACATCTACAAATTTGATAAAATATATGAAATAGACCAATCCCTTGATGGATATAAATTACTAATACTCACACAAGAAGAAACAGAATATGAATAACCTGTATCTATTGAAGAAACTGACTCAATAATTAATAACCTTCTAAAAACAGAAAATACCAAGTCCAGATGGTTTTACTAGTGAATTCTACCAAACATTTAAGGGAGAAATTATACCGATTCTCTATGATCTCTTTCAGAAAATAGAAGCACACGGAATATTTTCTAACTCATCCTATGAGGTCAGCACTGGCCTAATACCAAAACAAACCAGAGAAAGACATTATAAGAAAGAAAAATTACAGGCCAATTTTTTCATGAACACTGATGTAAAAAATCTCAACCAAATATTGGCAAATCAAATCCAACAATGTAGAAAAAGAATTATACACCATGACAAATGAGATTTATTCCAGGTATGCAAGGCTGGCTCAACATTCAAAAATTACTTCAGGCCGGGCGTGGTAGGTCATGCCTATAATCCCAGCACTTTGGGAGGCTGAGGCGGGCAGATTGCTTGAGGTCAGGAGTTCAAGACCAGCCTGGCCAACATGGTGAAACTCCGTCTCTACTAAAATACAAAAACTAGCCAGGCGTGGTGGTGTGTGCCTTTAATCCCAGCTATTTGGGAGGCTAAGGCAGGAGAACTGCTTGAACCTTGGGGGCGGAGGTTGCTGTGAGCCGAGATTGCGCCACTGCACTCCAGCCTGGGCGACACAGTGAGACTCAGTCTCAAAAAATAAATAAATAAACAAAAATCACTTCATGTAATCCATTACCTCAACAGGCTAAAGAAGAAAAATATACAATCATATCAATAGATGCAGAAAAAACATTTGACAAAGTCAAACACCCATTCATTATTTAAGGAAAAAAATCAGTGGACTTGGAGTGGAAGAAAACTTCCTTACCTTAATAAAGAAAGTCGCCCGGCTATCCCCGAGGCCATTGAAGGTCAGCACAGTCGTGGCGTTCCCTGCACCGGCAGCCTACCTGACCCATCAGCAGAAGGTGTTGAGGCTTTAAAAGCGGACACTGCCACTATCATACTGAATGGGCAAAAACTGGAAGCATTCCCTTTGAAACCTGGCACAAGACAGGAATGCCCTCTCTCACCACTCCTATTCAACATAGTGTTGGAAGTTCTGGCCAGGGCAATCAGGCAAGAGAAAGAAATAAAGGGTATTCAATTAGGAAAAGAGGAAGTCAAATTGTCCTGTTTGCAGATGACATGATTGTATATTTAGAAAACCCCATCGTCTCAGCCCAAAATCTCCTTAAGCTGATAAGCAACTTCAGCAAAGTCTCAGGATACAAAATCAACATGCAAAAATCACAAACATTCTTATACACCAATAACAGACAAACAGAGAGCCAAATCATGAGTGAACTCCCATTCACAATTGCTTCAAATAGAATAAAATACCTAGGAATCAAACTTACAAGGGATGTAAAGGACCTCTTCAAGGAGAACTACAAACCACTGCTCAATGAAATAAAAGAGGACACAAACAAATGGAAGAACATTCCATACTCATGGATAGGAAGAATCAATATCGTGAAAATGGCCGCACTGCCCAAGGTTATTTATAGATTCAATGCCATCCCCATCAAGCTACCAATGACTTTCTTCACAGAATTGGAAAAAACTGCTTTAAAGTTCATATGGAACCAAAAAAGAGCCCACATTGCCAAGACAATGATAAGCCAAAAGAACAAAGCTGGAGGCATCACGCTACCTGACTTCAAACTATACTACACGGCTACAGTAACCAAAACAGCATGGTACTGGTACCAAAACAGAGATATACACCAGTGGAACAGAACAGAGCCCTCAGAAATAATACCACACATCTACAATCATCTGATCTTTGACAAACCTGACCAAAACAAGAATTCTGTGTTTAGTAAATGGTGCTGGGAAAACTGGCTAGCCATAAGTAGAAAGCTGAAACTGGATCCCTTCCTTACACCTTATACAAAAATTAATTCAAGATGGATTAGAGACTTAAATGTTAGACCTAAAACCGTAAAAACCCTAGAAGAAAACCTAGGCAATACCATTCAGAACATAGGCATGGGCAAGGAATTCATGTCTAAAACACCAAAAGCAATGGCAACAAAAGCCAGAATTGACAAATGGGATCTAATTAAACTAAAGAGCTTCTACACAGCAAAAGAAACTGCCATCAGAGTGAACAGGCAACCTACAGAATGGGAGAAAAATTTTTGCAGTCTGCTCATCTGACAAAGGGCTAATACCCAGAACCTACAAAGAACTCATACAAATTTACAAGAAAAAAAACAAACAACCCCATCAGAAAGTAGGCAAAGGATATGAACAGACACTTCTCAAAAGAAGACATTTATGCAGCCAACAGACACATGAAAAAATGCTCATCATCACTGGCCATCAGAGAAATACAAATCAAAACCACAATGTGATACCATTTCACACCAGTTAGAATGGAGATCATTAAAAAGTCAGGAAACAACAGGTGCTGGAGAGCATGTGGAGAAATAGGAACACTTTCACACTGTTGGTGGGACTGTAAACTAGTTCAACCATTGTGGAAGACAGTGTGGAGATTCCTCAAGGATCTAGAACTAGAGATACCATTTGACCCAGTCATCCCATTACTGGGTATATACCCAAAGGATTATAAATCATGCTGCTATAAAGACACACGCACACGTATGTTTACTATGGCACTGTTCACAATAGCAAAGACTTGGAACCAACCCAAATGTCCATCAATGACAGACTGGATTAAGAAAATGTAGCACATATACACCATGGAATACTATGCAGCCATAACAAAGGATGAGTTCACGTCCTTTGTAGGGATATTGATGCAGCTGGAAACCATCATTCTCAGCAAACTATCGCAAGAATAGAAAACCAAACACTGCATGTTCTCACTCATAGGTGGGAATTGAACAATGAGAACACTTGGACACAGGAAGGGGAACATCACACACCAGGGCCTGTTGTGGGGTGGGAGGAAGCGGGAGGGATAGCATTAGGAGATAAACCTAATTTAATTGACAAGTTAATGGGTGCAGCACACCAACATGGCACATGTATACATATGTAACAAACCTGCACATTGTGCACATGTACCCTAGAACATACAGTATAATAAAAAAAATTTAAAAAAAAAAAAGCAGGCGCTGCACCACCTCCAGTTGTGGTGCATCCAAAGTGACAAATACCAATACTTTGCTTATCTGATGAGAGCCTGGTTTGAAGAACGTAAGAATGAAAAAGATATGATGAAGGCCACCCAGCTGCTGAAGGAGGCTGAGGAAGAATTCTGGTACTGTCAGCATCCACAGCCATACATCTTCCCTGACTCTCCTAGGGGTGCCTCTTATGTGACATATGAGTGCTACAAGGTACCAGAATGGTGCTTAGAAGACTGGCATCCTTCTGAGAAGGCAGTGTATCCTGATTACTTTGCCAAGAGAAAATGGTGGAAGAAACTGCGGAGGGAAAGCTGGAAATGAGAGGTTAAGCAGCTGCAGAAGCAAATGCCACCTGCCCAAAAGGAAGGTGATTTGCCCCCACTGTGGTGGCATATTGTGACCAGACCCCGGGAGCAGCCCATGTAGAGAGAGAGAGAGAGAGACCTCATCTTTCATGCTTACGCGTGAAATACATTACAGAACATACACTTGCTCTAATAAAAAATCTGTGAAATGGGGGGAAAAAAAAGAAAGCTTGCCAACCCCTACAGCTAGTATTATGTTCAATGATGAAACTAGATTGTTTCCCCTGAAAATCAGAAACCAGGAAAGGAGGTCTCCTCTCACCACCCTATTCAGCATCATACTAGAAGTCCTAGCTAAGATGATAAGATAAGAATAAAAAAATTAAACAGATAAGGAAGGAAGAAATAAAACTGTCTTTGTTTGCAAATGTGATGCTTGTCCATGTTGAAAATCCCAAAGAACTGACCAAAAACAAAAAACAAAAACAAAAAAAGTCTTGAAATGAACAAGCAATTATAGCAAGATTGCAGGATACAAGGTTAATACAAAAAATTTAATTGCTTTCTTATATACCCACAAGGAAAAAAATGGATTATAAAATTAAAAATACATCATCTATGTCAGCACCAAAAAATTGAAATACTTAGGTTCTAATCTAATAAATAAAATAAATACAGAATCTATTTAGGGAAAACAAGCCTGATTAAAAAATCAAATATCTAAATAAATGGAAATGTATTCCATGTTCACGGATAGGAAGACCCAATATTGTGAAGATGTCAATTATTTCCAACTGATCTATAGATTGAATGTAATCTTGATCAAAATCCTAACAAGTTATTTTGTGAATATCAAAAAAAGATTTAAAGTTTATATGGAAAGGCAAAAGACAAGATAATCAACACGATACTGAAAAAGAAGCACAAAGTCAAAAGGCTGATATTACCTGACTTTAACACTGCTAATAAAGGTACAGTAATCAAGACAACACGATATTGGAGGAAGAATAGACAAATAAATCAGTGGAACATAAAAGAGTTCAAAACAGACCCATGCAAGACAGACCACCTATCTTTGACAAAGGAGCAAAGGAGATTCAATGAGGAAATAGTAGATTTTTAGGCAAAGCATGGTGGCTCACACCTGTAATCCCAGCACTTTGGGAGGCTGAGATAGGAGGGTGGCTTGAGCCCAGGAGTTTGAGACCAGCCTGGGCAATATAGTAAGACTGTGTATCTACAAAGTTTTTTAATTAGCCAGGCATGGTAGTACACACCTGTAGTCCCAGCTACTCAGGAGGTTGATGTGAGAGAATCACTTGAGCCTGGGAGGCAGAGGCTGCAGTGAGCTGACACCACACCACTGCACCCAGCCTGGGCAACAGTCTAAGAATCTGTCTCAAAAAAAAAAAAAAAAAAAGATACTGTAGATTTTTAAATAAATGGTACTAAAACATTGGACATCCTTAGGAAAAGATTAATCTAGATACAGACCTTCCTTCTACTTTTCACAAAATATTACCTCAAAATGGATCATAGACCTGAATGTAAAACTATAAAACTTCTAGAAGATAATGTAGAAGAAAATCTAGGTGACCTTGAGTTTGGAGATGAGTTTTCAGATTTAAAAAAAAAGAGCAATACATGAAAGAAAAATATTGGCAACTTAGATTTTATTCAAATTTAAAACTTCTGCTCTGCAAAAGATAGTTTTAAGAGAATGAAAAAATGAGCCAAAGACTGGAAGGATATATTCACAAAGCACATGTCTGATAAAGGCCTTGTAGCCAAAAGGGGAAAAAAAAAACTCTCAAAACTCAATAATAAGAAAATAAACAACCCACTTTAAAAGCTGGCAAAAGACCTGAACAGATACCCCACCAAAAAAAGATACACAGATGACAAACAAGTATATGAATATATGCTCAACATCATATGTCATTAGAGAAGCGCAAGTTAAAACAACAATGAGATACCACTAAATACCTATTCTAATGGCAAAAAAACCCTAATAATACCAAATATTGGCAAGAATATGATTCAGTGGCAATGCAAAATGGTGTGGCCACTTTGAAAGATAATCTGGTGGTTTCTTACAAGGCTTAAACACAGTATTGCCATACAATCCAACAATCGCACTCCTAGGTATTTATCCAACTGACTTGAAAACTTATGCCCACATAAAACCTACAAATGAATGTTTATAGCAGCTTTATTCATAATTGCCAAAAACTGGAAGCAACCAAGATGTAACTCAATAGGTGATTGGATAAGCAAACCATATTCTATACAACAAATATTATTCAGTGACAGGAAGAAAGTCCTATCAATCCATGAAAATATTTGAAAGAAATTTAAATGTGTATTGCTAAGTGAAGCCAGTCTGAAAGGGATACATACTGTATGATTCCAACTATATGACATTCTGGAAAATGAAATACTATATAGACATTAAAAAGGTCAGTGGTTGCCAGGGATTCTGGGTAGGGGAGGGATTAGCAGGTGAAGCACAGGAGATTTTTAGAGCAGCAATAGGATTCTGTATACTATAATTATGGATATATGACATGCATTTGTTGGGACTCACAGAATTGCATAATGCAAATAGTGAACCTCTATGTAAACTATGAACTCTAGTTAATAATAATATATCAGTATTGGTTTATTAATTGTGACAAATATACTATACTAATGTATGATGTTAATAATAAGGTATATGTCAGTAGGGGAGATACAAGGAAATGCTGAACTATCTGCTCAATTCTTCTGTAAACCTTTTTTTTTTTAAGACAAAATCATGCTGTTATGCATGTTAGAGTGCAAATGCAGCAGCATGATCATAACTCACTAAAACTCCTGGTCTCAAGCAATCTTCCTGCCTCACCCTCCTGAATACCTAGGGCTACAGGCACATGCCACCACACCCAGCTAATTTTCTTTCTGTATTTTGTAGAGATGGGTCTTGCTGTTTTGCCCAGACTGGTCTTAATCTCCTGGCCTCAAGGGATCCTCCCACCTCAGCTTCCCAAGGCACTGGAATTATAGGCATGAGCCAGTGTGTCTGGCCCTTCTGTAAATCTAAAACTGTGCTAAAAAATAAACTTCATTAATTTAAAAAAAAAAAAAACTTGATGGTTTAAAATAACAATGGTTTCTTTCTTGATCACACTTCATGTTCACGCCGGAATTGGCTGCTTTTTCCTTATTCAGAAAACTGGTACAGACTTATTCAGGGGCAGTCTGGTTGATGAAAATCTCATCTTGAATATCACCAGTCTTCATGAAAGAGTGGAGAAATCATTCAATTGTTCTTAAATATGATGTACCAGAGGAGGCACATTGCTTCTGCTCACATTTCGTTACGAGTAAGTCATCCAGCCACACCTAGCTTTAAGAGTGGTGGGAATGCAATTTTATCATGTCCCTAGAAAAAGAAAAATCCAAATTCTAGTCATTAGTCCTAATGACTACCACCCCTTTTTTCCTAGTTCCTTCTCCTGATCCAACGTTATCACCAGGACACTTGTGCACAGGACACTTTTGTGCCAGCACACAGAAAAACATTCTGGCTGCTCAGAGGCAGAGGCTCTCCAAGCCCACTGATCCCTGCTAGGGTCATTGATACATCTCAAGCAAGCTCCACCTGCTTAATTGCTTCTTCACTTTGAAAAACCTAGTGGTTTTATGAAGTTCTTCCTTGGCTTCATACCCTCAGTATTAATTTACAAGAGGGAAAAAGTCCAAAGAGAAACAGAAGAAACATTGGGAAAAGTATGCTTCAAAAATCCTTTGTAGGTAAGAAGATCAAGGACCTCCGTACCAGCTTTCACTCCATTGAGTGTTGCTCAGCAAGGGGCTTGACCTATCTCTTCACCTACCACCACAAAGGCCGATGGCAGGCTACAAAGGACACATCCATTGTAAAGAATTATAAAGTCTTGTTCTGTTCACAGTGGCCAAGAATACCTTGAGCATTCTAAAGCTGAGATGAGTGGAAGCAAAGTGTTAATAGGACTACTTGATTTGCATGTGACAAATTTAACTCAAACCAGCTTAAGCACAAAGACAACGATCTGGTCTGTGTAACCAAGAATTCCTGTCCAGATTCAGGAATTAATTTGAACAATATCATTAGATCTCTCTCTCTCTCTCTCTCTCTCTCTCTCTCTCTCTCTCTCTCTCTCTCTCTCTCTCTTTTGCTTTTCTGAGTTGATTTTATTCTCAGGCAATTTTCTCCCACATGCTAAAAAATTGGCTTAGGGAGCAATATGGTTTGGCTGTGTCCCCACCCAAATCTCATCTTCAATTGTAGTTCCCATAATCCCCATGGGTCGTGGGAGGGACCCAGTGGAAGGTAATTGAATCATGCCGGCAGGTTTTTCCCATGCTGAATAAAGGGCAGTTCCCTTGCACATGCTCTCTTGCCTGCTGCCATGTAAAACGTGTTCCTGTTCTTCCTTCACCTTCCACCATGATTGGGAGGCCTTCCCAGCCATGTGAAACTGCGAGTCCACTAAACCTCTTTTTCTTTATAAATTATCCAGTCTCAGGTATTTCTTGAGAGCAGTATGAAAATGGACTAATACAGGTAGTTAAATCTATCCCAAACTTTCAGAAAGTTAGCTCTTTCAGGAAGAGACAGACAGAGACAGAAGTACAGAGAGAGAAAGAAAACCTCTGCCACTGGTCCCAGCAAAGTCCTGGAAGAATGCTGAGGATTCTAGTTGATCAATCCCAGGTTACATAGGCCTCCTTGAACCAATTGCATGATCACTGTAACTCTGTCCCATAGGATCAATATGGAATAGACTTCTTGTTGGAAAAAGATGTTTATGTTTCCAGAGAAAAAGAGGAGAGGAGAGCTACAACTACCAGAGCCAACCACAGTAAGGGGACAGAATCAAGCAAGCACACAAGCATGTGCAAGCACGTACATACCCACATTCAGGTAGCCCTTCCATCATCAGACTGCCCATCTTAGAAACAGGTTATGGTTCCAGGACTGTCTAAGGCTGAAGACGATAGAACCGCTCCTCCAGAGCTATAGCCCTGCTGCCGTCCTCCACGAAGATGGAACTTGCCTGTGCATGCTCTTCCAGGGTCTCCTTGGTTGAACATCTCCCTTAGTAATTTGCATACCCACCTTGTGCCCCACAAGAGCCTGTGGTTATCTTGAGGAAAATAATGGTTTCTGTTTTTCTTTGCATTCCATCACGTGGTCCAGGGATAGTCATTCACCCAGTATTGAATGAATGTCTGTATCTCTGGATGCATAAATGGACAGAATAAAGAGCTTCTAAGAAAGTAGAATATATAGTCCCTGACTCTGGGATCTTTTCACTTTGTCAAGGACAATCAGAATACCTCTTAACACAACAGAACAGATTTAAATAAAAGCCACAAGAATAAATTAACTACATAAGATTTGAATCAGATAATGATCAGAGGATGCCAAGTAAAAGTGTAAACAAAGTCAGGCTCCCACAGTTGTCAAGTGCACTTAGAGACAGCTTTTGCTTCTTATTATTTGTGCTCAAATCTTATTCATGTCAGTAATGTGATTCTCAAATGGGAGGGACACATGGTGAATGCAGAGAGCAGCTTAAATTGGAAGGGCCCATGGTGCTTTGATTAGTACAGAGGAACAAACCGTAGGGCTCTGATTCCTGCCCAGGCCTGGAAAAGTCTACCCCTCTTTCCTGACCACCAGTATCCCATTAATCCCAACTGTCCTCCATCTGGGAGTAGGTAATTTCTCCATTTGCAAAGAGTAAGAGTCCTTCCCATCCTTCCTCCTCTGACATATGCAGACTACACATTAGCATGGTAATGTCTCATGCCATTAGTGAGTAACGTGCTGAATAATTAGGCTATGAAAATCTAACAGCAGGGATTTTTGTTTTATTAGCAATTTTCCATCCTATTGTGTTAATTTCATCTCATGTCAGCCGGCTTTCTAAGTAAACAATGATCACAGGCAGACATCAGTTCCCAGCACATTGTGCTGCTGTGGGTGACTTCACAGACCAGAAAATGGCTTAAGTTGTCTTTTGTCTTGCAGTCTCTGCCTTCTGTTGGTGTCACAAGATCTCTAGTCCCTGGTTTCTTATGACCCTAGAATATTCATTTCCTCTTTGTGTGTGTCTTTCTCTGCTTGTCTGTTCTCAATCTATCTCAATGTCCTTCTTGCTCATCTTTGTTTTTCTTCTCCCTCTTTTATGCCTTCTCCTCTCCAATACCTCTGTGTGTCTAACTGTAATGACATTGCACTTTTCAAAACCATTTTCTTTTCAAATAATTTTCACATCCATCTTGCATCTTCTGCCCCCACTTCATTTTTCCATATACCTTCTTTAATGTCTCTCACTTTCCTCCCCAATTCAACTGCTTTTCCTTCCACTTGACTGTCTTCTCACCATTCCTTCCTTCACCTCCTGTACTCTTCATTTGGCCTAGCTCCTGGAGTGCTATCTTTCAACCCCTCACCACCCTCCATCCCCCATCCCTCCATACACACACACACAACTCATTTTCTCCTACCTGCTCACCAAGATTCCTGGCTGACAGATGATTAATATTGGGCCCAGGCATGCTGGAAAGTTTAATGCTTTTTCTGTGATATCCCCACAGTCATCAAACATCGGCAAGTTTTTCCCAGAGCTGAGAAAAAGTTCTGTTACTTAATACGTTGCTGTTGTCCAAGTTACAAAAGCACCTGCCAAGTCCCTAAGACAGATCATGGAGAAAGGTATTGGCAGCATTTACCTGGGTCACCACATGGACAGAGCTGATGAAGAAGGGTCATCCTTAATCAAAAGCTCCTCTTTCATTCTGTTCCTTTCTGTCTGACTCCAGGAGAGTAGGAACCTGGATTCCCCCAAGACAGGATCATGTTTACTGACTCTATCCAAATATCCAGGCCAAAGAACTAGAACAATGAGGTAATATCTCCTTCAAAAAAAGATATAGCTAAATGCCAATAACTCAAGCACTCAAACTATGCATCCACAGAAGACCAATGACCCAACAGGCTGCTGTCTGGGGCAGCAGTTTGGGACAAGCCAAAGCAATGTATAATATTTATAATTAACCCACAAAATGTAACATAGTTGCCCTTCCTGCTAAGGGGCATAAATATTGTCCCTTTGATTTCATTCACCCTTGCCTCCTCATCACTCAGCCACATTTCCCCACCCCTCCTCTATAATGCTCAACATGTACATGGCTATTTGATGTCTCAAAAAATCAACTGGCTTAATAAATGAGATTTTAGCCGGGCGCCGTGGCTCAAGCTTGTAATCCCAGCACTTTGGGAGGCCGAGATGGGCGGATCATGAGGTCAGGAGATCGAGACCATCCTGGCTAACACGGTGAAACCCCATCTCTACTAAAAAAATACAAAAAAAAAAAAAAAAAACTAGCCGGGCGAGGTGACAGGCGCCTGTAGTCCCAGCTACTCAGGAGGCTGAGGCAGGAGAATGGTGTAAACCCACGAGGCGGAGGTTGCAGTGAGCTGAGATCTGGCCACTGCACTCCAGCCTGGGCGACACAGCGAGACTCCGTCTCAAAAAAAAAAAAAAATTTTTTTAAAAAATGAGATTTTAGCCCTACAAAGATTGTCATGACTCAGATGAAAAAGAGGGCCAGAAGAGGATACAAGAAGCTTTTGAAAAGCACCAAGACCCAAAAGGATCTGAGATATTTGCAAATCTGTCCTGTACCCACAATTGTGCAGCAGTGAGAATTACAAAAGAAATGGAAAATAATTTCCATGATCTCAAGAAAATGTTGATTAGACAAGAAAATAGGATTAACTCTTAGATTCTGTGAAATAAGCTACACATATAGCACAGGCATTTTAAAAGAGATAGCTAATGTAGCTCCATGAAATCAAAGGTGATTTAAGACAGATTTTGAACATTCCTTTGTAGAGAAATAAAGCAATCAAAGCACAAATGTGGAAATGTGAATGGCCTGGAATCACAGAAAAGGCAGCTTTGCTGCTATGAGCAATGGAAACTACTCCACTGATGGGCACTTCCAGCTGCTGTCCCAGCACAGCGACCTCACCAGCATCACGCCAGGACTGAACCACTGAAACCATTATGTTTAGTGCACAGTGAACCAATCTTAGAATAAGAAATGGGCAAGGCAATCTCACTTCTGCCACACCTTCTTCCTCTCAGCTCTCATCGCCTGTCCATATCCCGCATCAGACATACAGACAACTCCCCATACCGACTGCTGCACTAGCGAGAATCACCTCGCACAGACGCGTTCACCCTGCATTCAGCACATCAGCATTCAGCACCACGGCCAGCACCACGGCCAGCGCCTGAGGCAGCAGAAGGGAGCGAAACCCAGAAGGGGCAGCAGAAAATATAATCACTCTCTCAGCCATTTCTTTCTCTTGTTTCTGAAGCTCCTTCCCTCTGGGTCCATGCAGGGCTACTGCATCTAGGTATCCATAAAAATTGATTGTGTTGTACTAACATATTCTCTGATTAACTGGTAGGAGAAGAAAAGGGAAAGCACCCCTCCCCTCCCCTACATATGTGCATAGATCCCTCCCTCTCTAAGAAGCTGGCTGCCTTTGACAAATACTGGAAACTCCTTCCCACCTCCTGCCTTTTAATGACTAAGAGAGCAAGACCTGTAGTCAAGCTGTCTTCTCTAAGCTCGACCACATGGTAGCTGTGTAACCTTACTTAGGCAAGTCACCTGCAAAATGAAGATAAAAATAGTACCTATCTCATTGGCTTTACTGTTATTATTGTTCATGATCAGTGCTATCATCTGGCGACACTGGTCACCTTGCTGTTGCTTGAACATACTCCTGCCTCAAAGTCTTTGCGTTCACTATTTCCTATGCTTAGAACCTTTCTCCAAAAGAGCCATGTGGCTTGCTCCCTCACTTTCTTCCAACTATCGGTGAGACTTTTCCTGGTTATACCCTATAGTACCTCTCTCTCCACCACTCCCTATGTCCCATTCCTGCTTTATTTCCATTCCTAAAATGTATTACTTTCTGATGTACTAAATATTATTTTTATGTTTGTGTTTTCTCTATCCCCTTTTAGAATGTAAGCTCCATGAAGGCATGAATTACATTATGTTCACTTGTATCCCTCATGCCATTAAACAGTACCTGGCATGTAACAGGTGTTCAAAAACACTGGGTGAATGCAGTGTTATTATTATTATCAAAATGATTATTCAAGGATGATTTTCTCTATTTTATACAGGAGCAAACTGAAACATTTTAAAAATGTGGCCCACCTATAAAGTGCAACCAGAAAATAATGAATTGAGAGCCAACCTTTCAATCTATTCCACCAGAGCAGCCCATAAGCTAATGAAGTATTCAAGATGCAGTTTGAGAGAAGTTCCCCATACCTTGAAGAGAGCCCTTGGGTAACCATTTTCAATCTCCTCCATCCCTCCCCAGAGCCCAGCCCAGGACCCTGTGGAGACTGCTGAAGGTTGGCAAAGCTCTAAGTCTTCCCTGGTCCAATGTACATCCCAGAAGGATCCAACTCCCATGGGTCTACCTGGCTTCAGGCCTCTGACATGGGGACTTGGTGAAAGCTAGGCAGCACTCAGCACTGAGAAGGCCATGCCACCAGTGTTCTGATACATCAGGGTTCATCTCAGCTTCTTCTCCTCCCAATAGAGTCTCATGCTCAGGCTCATGCTCTTCCATCAGCCAGGAGGTTAGCAAGGTGAAGGGCACAGGGCAGGGATCATTCTGAATCTCTTGCAAAAAGAGTTTGCTTCCAAAGTGGCCAAAGTCCCCAGTGGAATTTGCTGATGAAGTCCTTGCCTTAGAGTCAGGATTGAGGGAGGAGATGACCCCGATCCCAGGATGAGGTCGCATGAAAACCTCCTGCACCACGACTGTGCTAATGAAGAAGGGCCCCACTGGGGGACAGGAAATTCCAGATTTGTGCTGGTAAAGCCCACCTGAACAGTTATTTTTTTTCCCAACACTGAGGCTTGCGGGTGAAATAAGAACACCCGAGACAAGACAGGTAAAGGAATAAATGAGAGATAGGAAACTCTGGTTCTGCTACAAGAAGGCTATTGAAACCAAGCTCAATTCCATAAAAGTGAGTCCTGTGAGAAACAGGAAGACAGAGTCACAAACCAAGTCACTATGCGTTAATGAAGAAGTCAAAGGAGAACTTCTACAACTCAAAAGTCACAGGCTCCACATCACACAAAAGAATGGCACACTGCAATTTGTACAGCACCAACCAGACAGCTTGTTAAAAATGCAGAATCCCTGAGCTCCACCCCATACCTGCTGAATCAGGATCTCTGGGGCTAGGCCCAGGAATAGGCATTTTAACATCCTGCCCAAACAAGTTTTGTACACGCTGAGTTTTGTTTGTTTGTGGTGGTGGTGGTGGTGGTGGTGGTGGTGGTGGTGGTGGTGGTGGTGGTGGTGGTGGTGGTGGTTTGAAAGAGAGTTTCACTCTGTCACCCAGGCTAGAGTGCAGTGGCACAATCTTGGCTCACCACAACCTCTGCCCCACCAAGTTCAAGCCATTCTCCTGCCTCAGCCTCCCGAGTAGCTGGGATTACAGGAACACACCACCACACCTGGCTAATTTTTTATATTTTTGGTAGAGATGGGGTTTCACCATGTTGGCCAGGCTGATCTCAAACTCCTGACCTCAAGTGATCCACTCGCCTCAGCCTCCCAAAGTGCTGGGATTACAGGAATGAGCCACCACACCCAGCCCATGCTGAGTTTTGGAAGCATAAATGCATTGCCCTGTTGAGGCACAGCAATTCAAATCACTCCAGCAAACCTTTGTGAGACCTTCCATGTTCTGGACTATCTGATAGTGGCTGGACTTCCTGGCAGTTTGGTTGGGAAGAGGGGGTGACTTGGGTATCCTCTTATCCATACAATGGTCAAACAACAACAAAAACCTTTGGGAAGGCTGCAAAGAGCAGCCGAAAAGCTTCATGGACTGGGGCAAAAGAAGACAGGAGCTGCTGCTTGGTGTAGCAGAGAGGCCTGCAGAGTTAGAAATTGGCAAATTATCTGGCGTTGGCCCTTAGGTCAGACTTGGATCTCATCCTCAGAGAACTAGGGTACACTCAATGTGGCTGATAGGTAGGTGGGAGGGAGAGGCCAGGTCACTCTGGGAGGTTGGTACCAACCTTGTCCCACATCTCAACACATACATCGCTTTCAAATGTATCTCTTTCTTCTTTCCTACTCAGCTATGTAGAGAAGCACAGATGCACAGAAACTCGTGTGTGAAAGGAACTTAAAGGTCAGCCAGCTCAGGCCCCATCCAATATAGTCCTGATGTTTGTCTCTGTTGTCCTTTTCTTTCCTGCTAAGTGTGGGGTCTACCCAGGTCATCCAAATAAGATACACACTTGTTTGCATTACTCAGCAGCAAAAAGGTTGTTGATCCATATTCTAGAGGCAGTAAAATCTGCAGTGAGGACCTGAATCTATCCAATGTCTGGCACCTAAATGGCTGACAGAGCTCCCCCACTTCCCCAGGAAGGACTAAAAGGACTCTGTGGAAGTACAGCTTCCCCCGAAGTTCCTGGGGACACACTGTGTTTCTTTGGATTATTTTGATGTCCTTTAAGTGTGCTTTTAAACTTTGCTTCCCAAAAGGTACTAATACTACAAGTGGAGTCATTTCTGATTTTAGCTCATCACCTTTAGCCACTGTCATGAACCCAAGAGGCCTAAATTCAAGATCCTGTATTGTTAAAAAATTTCAATGAAGAAGCAATGGCTTGAGATTAAGAAACCTGCTTTAGCCATTGTCACTGCCATCTCCCCAGCCTCTGTATGTGAATCTGGAAAATGGGGCAGGTATGGCAGCTCCAAGTTTGTCAATGACAGTACATGAAACCATGCCTTCTCTACCATCAGAGCTCCCAGAAGAGAGTGCAATATGCATGCCAGGTGGTGTTATTAGTGACATACTCAGGTGCTTTCTACAGTTTGTGATTAGTACTAAAGGATAATAGTTAACTGTGTCACCTTCTCAAGACAACACCAAGCAGAAGGTCCTGGCATTAAATGAATGACCTGCTGCTCCCATCTTTATCTGGATTTTCAGCATTTGCACTGACTCACTGATGACAGCAGATAGTGCTCAGAGAGTTTGTTCCAAGAATATTAATTGGCTTCCCTATTCAGTGATGCTCATTTACTCACCCCACTCCCTCTCACTCTTGCTCTTTCGCTTTCTCTCTCTTTGTTGAGTTGACACAGGCAACAACTCCTCAAAAGCTGTTTCCTCAAAGCCACAACAGCAACAGTCAACAGCAGCCTCAAGAGCCTCAGAAGAGGCAGCAGTGTATAGCATCAAGAGCTTTGCTTCCCTTCGTTTCAGGAGGTGAGAGGAGCTACGCCAAGGAATGCAGAGGGACCTGGCTGCTCTAGAATCTCAGCTTTTCTCCAGGAGCCTGGCACTGGGCACAGAGTTACCATGAGCACACACACCAAATAGGGTGGCTTCCAGCTGGCACAGGGAGTCGTACCCTCAGCACTGTTGAGAAGAGCCGAGGAAGGATGGGGCAGAGCCAGCTTCTGGCTAGAACTGAGATGCAGCCATGACAGGAGTAGGGGATTGGAAAGCCATAAGGCAGCACCATGCAATTGGACACAATCTCTAGCAAGGAAATCCATCTGTCCTTGAGACTCAGGGAGGGAGGATGCTTTACTGAAGGTCACAGAAAGGTGGAAAGGAAGGGCCAAATGTTTCCAAAGGACTCAGGCTCTGCTTCAGAGAGTTGAAAAAAGAGCCCATAAATAAAGACAAGATATCAAAGTCAACAGATTTCTTCAGCTCTCTGGGCACTGCCTACCTGAGCTGTACTTCTGGACAAAGCACTCAATCAATGTTACGGTATATTATAATATTATAGTATATAATATTTGGATACTGCATTAAGATTTGGAAAAAGCCTCTGGAAAATGCTTTAAGTCTTCGTAGTTTTATGCAAGACTGCAGACCCTGCTCCCCACTGATGCATCGCCTCTCAGTGCAAGTCCCACCACCACATCCCTGGGACACAGGGCCCCAGGAGAAGAAGCTCGGCCCCTCCTCCAGCCCAAATCTAGCCAAGGTTCGCCCTTTCCCCTCTCCCAGCAGGCACTCTGTTAAAATGCCTGAGACTCTGGCACCCAGAGCAAGAGGCAGAAAGAGAGCAGTGAAAGCGTCTCCGATAAGCAAGCATAGCAGACAGGGTGAACAGCAAACCCCCTGGAACCAGAGAGCCTGGGTTCAAGAGCTGGCCCCATCTCCTGCTAGCTAGTGATTCTTGGACACAAGACTTAACCTCTGTTCCTCAGCTTCCCTATCCAGAAAACAGAGCTAGTAACAGCAGCACCTATCCTCTGACTGTGTTGAGGGGATTCAGTGACAGAGTTGAAAGAGTCCTTAGTATGGTGCCTGACCCCTAGTGACTATACAGTAAAAAACAGTGCACTAATACCATGGGGAAGGCGTGGTATTTATACAGGACATGTGGGGGACTGTGGTCAAGACAGCTGTTTTGAACTGTAGAAGTTCAAACCCACTCAATACAACTTGGCAAGGACAAGCCCATACTATACAAATTGGCTAATTTCCTGCAAAGAAATACCCCGGTGTGTAGAGAACAGGAATTCTTACACACTGTTGGTACAAATGTAAATTTGTATAACCATTATGGAAAACAGTATGGAGGTTCCTCAAAAAGCTAAAACAGAACTACCATAAGATCCAGCAATCCCACTACTGATATATATCCCAAGGAAAGAAAATCAGTAGACCAAAGAGACATCTACAGCCCCATGTTTACTGCCACTCTAGTCACAATAGCCAAGATACAGAATCAGCCTAAGTGTCCATCAGCAGATTAATGGATAAAGAAAATATGGTATATATCTACAAATAGACTATTATTCAGCTATCAAAAAACCATGAAATCTTGTCATTTGCAGCAACATGGATGAGCCCAGAGTACATTGTTGGTGAAATAAACCAAGCACAGAAAGATAAACACTCCATGTTCTCACTCATGTAAAACTAAAAAAAAAAAAAAAAAAAAAAAAAAAAAGCTGATCTCATAGCAGAGAGTAAAAGAGAGTTTACCAGATGCTGAGAAAGGTAAGGAGGAGGGGCGGATAGGAAGAAGTTGGTTATAGGATACAAAATGACCACTAGATGGGAGGAATAAGTTCTAGTGTTCCATACCACTGTAGAGGGACCACAGTTAACAATAATTCATTGGATAGTGTCACATAAAGATGAGGCTTTTGAATGTGCCCAACACAGAGAAATTATCAATGTTTAAGATGATGGATATGCTAATTACCCTGATTTAATCATTCCACATTATATGTATCCAAACATTACTATGCACCCCATAAATATATGCAATGACTATGTGTCAATTTTTACTTCAATAATTTTTGAGGTACAAGTGGTTTGTTGTTACATAGATAAGTTCTCTAGTGGTGATTTCTGAGATTTTGGTGCACCCATCACCCCAGCAGTGTACTCTGTATACCCAGTAGGTAGTCTTTCATCCCTCGCCTTCCTCCCATCCTTCCCTGTGAGTCACTAAAGTCCATTATATTATTTTTATGCCTCTGCATCCTCATAGCTTAGCTCCCACTTATAAGTGAGAATATATGACACTTACTTTTCCATTCCTGAGTTGCTTCACTTAGAATAATGGCCTCCAACTCCATCCAAGTTGCTGCAAAGGTCATTATTTCATTCCGTTTAATGGTTGAGTAGTTAGTACTCTATGGTGTGTATATATACCACATTTTCTTTATCCACTCATTGGTTGATCTCTCTGATCAACCAAGGAGTGAGATAAGGTCTCGCTCTGTCACTCAGGCTGGAGTGCAGTGGCGCAATCACAACTCACAGCAGCCTCTACCTTCTGGGCTCAAGCAATCCTCCCACCTCAGTCTCCCAAATAGTTGGGAACACAGGTGCATGCCACCATACCTAGTTAATTTTTCTTATTTTTTGTAAAGATGATGTCTCACCATGTTCTCCAGGCTGGAAAAATGTTTTTCAGGCTGGGCACAGTAGCTCACACCTGTAATCCCAGCACTTTGGGAGTTGGAGACCAGCCTGAGCAACATGGTAAGATCCTGTGTCTATAAAAAAATTAAAAATTAGCCAGGAGTGGCGGCGCATGCGTGTAGTCCCAGCTACTCCAGAGGCTGAGGAGGGAGGATCACTTGAACCCAGGAGGTCAAGGCTACAGTGAGCCATGATTGGGCCACTGCACTGCAACCTGGGCAACATAGTAAGACCATGTCTCTAAAAATAAATATAAATAAAATTTAAAATGTTTTTTAAAATCGCTGTGGACACACAACCCCCACTGATTTGAAGCTCCCATTCTCTTGCTGACATGTCCCTTCTTCCACTGGTCATCTCTCTCTCTTTCTTTTTTTTTTTTTTAATTTTTTGTTTGTTTGTTTTTTCTTTTGAGACATGGTCTCACCCTGTTGCCCAAGCCGTAGTGCAGTGGTGCAATCTTGGCTTACTGCAACCTCCCCCTCCTGGGTTCAAGCGATTCTCCTGCCTCAGCCTCCCAAGTAGCTGATAATACAGGTACCCACCACCACCCCTGGCTAATTTTTGTATTTTTTTCTGTAGAGATGGGGTTCCATCACATTGGCCAGGCTGATCTCGGACTCCTGGCCTGAAGTGATCCACCCGCCTCAGCCTCCCAAAGTGCTGGGATTACAGGCATGAGCCACTGTGCCCGGTTGTCTGGTCATCTCTTCTAAAGTCCCTGACTCCTAGGCCAGAGGGGCCCTCTGTGTTCTCATAACCCCTTGGCTCCTTTGTGGAATGAGATTTGAGGAAACGCAGGCAGGAGAGGCAGGGGGCCTGCCTCTGCCCTCACTCCTCCTTCCCCCACCCTGCGACTCTTCCTTCCCCACCTCCCACAGGTTCCTGCGACAGCTGTTGGGGTGAGAGCCAAGTTTTCTGCAGCCCCTGTCCCTCCCCTGCAGGTGCCCCTCCTTCTGTCCTGGGATCTCCCTCCTGAGCAGTCCCACACCCGTATTTGTTAAGCTGCGGAGGACACAGTAATTGCCCAGCAGAAAAACGGGTGCAGATATTAGGGAGCGCCGGGGCAAAGGCACTAAATGAGATTCTTGTTTTCCAAACAGAGCCCGAGATTTAATTACAGCCTTTCCAAGTGCTTATTAAAAACTCTTATTTTTTTCCTTATTGTTTTCCTGCATGGTGCATATTGAATCAGCCACTGCTGTTGTCTTGTTTTTGGAGCGTTCATAAAAAGAACCGATGTGGAAAATTGCAAACACAGATTGTACCCAAACAATAGCTTCTCCCTTTGCTTTTCTTCCTCTTCTTTCTTCCCGCTGAATAACAACATGGGAGAGTGTTTTCCGTGCACATCCGAGCCCTCTCAAATAGCTGAAGGGGGTCTTTTCGGCACTCAGAGACCACTCCTCCACCCTCCTGAGAAATAGAAGCAGGCCAGAAGGAGCAGGAACCATGTTCTGTGGGAAACAGGAGGAGATAGGTGCTCTGCAGAACTGCAATCATAGACCATTAAGGTCAAGAGGGCCCTCCGCAGAGTGGCCTCACCATCCCATCACGGGTGAGGAATCTACTTGAGCAGAGAGGTGAAATGATGGAGTCTAGACACAGCCAGTTCCTTCGTCTACTCAACCGGAGTGTCTTCTACTGAGGTGGCCCCCTTCATACTTCTGGCATTTGCACCCAGAAGGATCTGTGGACTCTTCTTTTAACCCACACAGTTCCTCCTCTGGCAAGAGGATTGGTCTCTCCAAGCCTTCCCCTTCTCACTGGCAGCATCCCATATTGATAATCAGCTGTGCTACCCCCAAGTAGCAACCCTGCTCCAAGAAGACCAGGTCCAGGGTCCCAGCCAGATGTGCTATCAACCAGGAACTCAAGTTTTTAACTGCCTGCTTACCTCTGAATGTTGCTGCCTCTCAGACAAACAAGCCTGTTTCCCAGCCTTTCTCAGAAAATTTCCATAAGACAAAGTCCTAAGGAGGCACCTTAGGGACTCCTTAGGGGAAAGAGACTGGACCCCTTTGGGTGTCCTCAGGTCCTCACCAGAGCCTCCTCGCCATGAGCCATCCTCGCTGCCCTCCCCTGCTTGCCCAATTTGGATCTGGAATCCAGGCTCTAGAGGGGAGGCAGTTCCTCTCCCCATGCCATCTTTCCCCCCTGCTGCTCAATTGGCAGGAATGGGGGGGCACCAATTATTGCCAATTTGGAGGAGTGATGCCAGCTTGGGGAATGTGTCTTATTGAATACTGGTTAAAATTCTATTCCTCCTTCCTGTCTCCCACTCCTCACACCCCACACTAGCACCCAGTCTCCCAGTTTCCATTCTGCTCATTAGCTCAAGTTGCCCTTCTTGGGAAGGAAGGGCAGAGCAGGGGTGATGGAGCTGGCACCCTCTATTCCAGCTCCCTGATAGGAACCCTGCTGAACCCAGTCTGCCACCCTCTGCTCAGGTTCCTCCCTGGTGAGGAAGGGTACTTGTGCTTAGATTACGAAGCCAAGACCTTGGCCATGTGATTCCAGAGAAGAATTCTTGGTTTCCTCCTAAACTTCATTTTTCTCTGTCCTTCCAATTCTATTTTTCAAGCTTACACGAAGTTGAGAGTTGAGGTGGGAGGAACTTTCCAAAGAGAAGGCAATTGGCAGATTCCTTCATGGCTCTCCCACCCCCTCACAGAGTGGACATCTAAAGTAGACCTCAAGGAGCCTCAAAATCCCACTGCTCCAGCATGCAAGGAACCTTACCCCTTGGGCTGTGAACCACACACAGGAGGCTGGGTGAAGTGTGGCAAGACCAATGAAAACCTTAAAAAGCTGATATTTCTGCTGAAACTCCCCAAGTCTATTCTCCCCAGCAGAATCATGGAACTTCAGAGCAAAAAAAACTATGCCAAATGCCGAGGTTGATTCTCAATTTGAATTTCACCCTTCTGTCTCCAGAGCTGGCAAAGCTAAAAATGATACTTCCCAGAGCTTCTAATAGCTCAACATGGGTTCTGCTCATTAGCTGCATTTGTGCCAGATTTGGGGAGTGGGACCCAAAGGACGCCATCATCTCTCTGCAGAGGTGCAGTGGGACAAACAATGTTGGTTGTTGCTGGATTCTAGGGTCCATGGTCTTGTCACCAGCTTCAAGGGTGTGATGATGACAGTGGAGGCTACCACCCATGACAGCAGTTTTCTGACCAGTGGCCTTCAACTTCATTCTTCTGGCTCTTCCAGTGAACTTTGTAAAGATTTCATTCTCTGTATAAAATTATTTATTTTCTGTTCAAAATACCTTGAGATATTTCTGTTTCATGTTTTAAATCTTGACTGATACAGTCTCTGTATCCATTTTGCAGATGAAGTTCAAAGAAATGAAATGACTTTCCCAAGGTCCCAGAGCAACTTAGAAGGCACACCTGGGACCAGATTCAACTTTCCTCACTCTAACCCAGAGTGTATTCTACAGAAGAGTGAACAAGAGAGTAGCTTTCCTTTTAAAACTCCCCTTCCTTTCTCCCAGAAGTCCACCTCCCCACCCCTAGCTCAGCAAATGTGTGTGCATGTGAATGTGTGTGTAGACACACACAGGCATAGCCATACATGTGCCCCGGCACAGACTAATGCAGTGTATCCCAATTTTGAAGTGTTCTGTCACTGGTACCACCAAAAGTCCAAGTGGCTCAGATGTGACCTTGGTGCTGTGGCTCTATTAAACTTCTTTCGGGGAACAAGCTTTTATTTCATGGATGATTCAGAATCTCCGTTCAAAGGAAATTGATGTTTTGCCAGGCATTTTCCCCCTTGAGAGATGGCCAGAACTCACGGTAAGAACAGACAAAGACGACATAAGTCAGCAGCTTCGAACAACAAATAAAATAGCTGAACCTATGAGAAAAGTCTCTGAAGGTGATGCTGCTAAAAGCTGTGTCTCATGGGGAAGCTGTTAATAGCCTGTCACATGGGGCCCCAGGGAGTGATCCACCAGCCGAAGTAAACTTATAGACGTGCTTCACTTCCACTGGCTCCCAGGAGTTCTGGATGCTTGGGCCTGGTGAACTTATGTCTAGGCCTTCGAGTTGGATAGAGCTTCTTTCTGAAGGAAAAATTCATTCCACCTTTTTGGAAGGGGCAGTGGTCATTTGCTTAGCAAACAGTGAGGACTATATGAAGGAAGAGAGGGAAATGGAAGAAAAGTCCATTGGAAAGCAGAGTAATTGACCATCAGAAAGTCCATTATTATTCCCTCTTCCTCCAGTTCTTTCCTGAATCTAAAATGTGTTGCATTAAAAGAATCGGCCTGGCCTGCTTTTAGAAGATTCCCCCACTCTACCAGCCCCTGGTGTAGGGCAGACCATCTTTCAGCCATTTCTTCCATCTAAGCCCTCCACTGTCCGCTCTTCACACCCCACACTTGGTGAGCCCCAGCGTCATTTGTCCCCAAAGCCAACCCATCTAGCAGGCCTATTTATGGGAAAGTTTTCATCAGACTTAAACAAAATGAAAAATAAAAATAAGGATAATTCAGGGGTGTGTGTGTGTGTGTGTGTGTGTGTGTGTGTGTGTGTGTAAGGTTGCCAACCTTCCCTTCTTGGGAAAATTATCCTTTATTCCTAGAATATTCCCTTCCAGGGAATAGCCCTTTTTCATGTTAAAATATCCCTTCTTTCACGAATTGGTAATAGTAGTAATGGTGGTTTCGCTGTTGTTGCTGCTGCTGTTCTTTTAAGGTGGGGAGCAGGTTGTTTCTTTTCTTTTTCAACATTCTTGCTTGACAAAAAGTATCAGCTCCCTCCTGTTAGTCCTGGTTGGTTTGTTTGATTTTTACTGGTTTGTGCCAAGTGAAGACCTATGATATCCCCCACCTGTCCCCCTCGCATTTGCAAGACCCATGCAAAGACCCCAGACAGGTTCCTCCTTCCTCTCCTCTTCCCTCCAATTTCTTTTCAACAGTGCAGCAGATGAGCCAGAACTTGGAGGCTAAGCGCTCTAGGCTGGCTACCAACCCTTCCTAAGACAGTCGTGGGGACCTGACATCCCGTTATGCTCAGGAGAGCCACCTACCCACCATCCTCTACCAACTCTTTCCCAACATAAACCAACAGCGTTGATGTCAGCCCATTGAAAATCACATAAGTCTCTGACCCAGGGAAGCTTCAAATTGCTTTTAAAAGGCTACTGGTGAGTAGATGAGATATGGTGTTCCATCTCAAAACCAAGCCTGTCCTCTCTTAAGAAGGCTGTCAGCTCCAAGTGAGGCAAGTGCCAGCCCAGCAGATACAACACACACTTAGGACTAGCTTCCTCTTTGCCTCTGTGGAAGCCCCCCACTGCCTGCAAGGTTCCCTCAGCAGCTTCCTTCTGCCTCCAGCTTTATCCTGCTTGTGATTCAAATGCAAAATCAGCCAAAGAGAGGACCACTGTGAGAGCTGCTCCCTTCCTGGAACCACCACTGCTCCAGATGGGTGCTCACTGCCACCCAGTTCATGTGCAGGCTGCAGCCTCAAACCCTGCAGGCCTCCTCCCCAGCAGGACTTCCCCCATCATCCAGGCACCTCAGGGCCACAGGAATGGGGTCTCCGTATAGAGGGGTCCCTGCCAGCTCAATGAGTTTTTCCTACCTTCACCTTGTGCCCAACCACGCCAGCAAGCTGCAGGGTCCCCCACTATATACTTTTGTGATTCCCTAGGAGGTGAATTCGGCAGCTAGATCTTCTGGCCCCAGTTTCTTTTAATCTCACATACATATTAACTCATTTAATGTGTACTATTGTTATTGACATTTTATAGATGGGAAAATAAGGCACGGAAAGATTAGACCACACAACTCATAGCTGGGGGAGCTGGGATTTGAACCCAGCAATCTGACTCGAGAGTCCACGCCCTTAACCTCATAGTGTTACCCCTGTGCCTGGCACACAAGGGTATCCTGAGACCCAGAGGTTTGGACAGAAGTAGGATCCAGGGAAAACAAAGATCAAGAACTTATCTCCTGCCAGGCCCCACATAAGTCCTGCCAAGAGATCTCTTAGAGTCTCAGGAATGTGGAAATAGCTCTATGTGGAAGCTCTATGAAAGCTGCTCGCCTGACCCAGGAAGCTGTGCTAAGCCCCTATTCATTCAACACCCTCTTGTAGTCAGTAAGAGCTTCACAAGGACACTAGGAAAACCCTTGGAGGCAGTTTAAGGCAGGACCCTGACACCTTCCTCACCGTCAAGGCCACCTTCCCAGACCCACCTCCTGACTTAACTCACTCTCCAGGGCACCCCCAGATGTCTCTGAGGCCCATAGCAAGCCTCTGTGCAAATTATAAAAAGAAGCCTTTTGAGAGTGGACAAAGCCCTGTGGAAGCACCATGCAGTAAGCAGAATGAAATCTGCATCCGAGTCCCCACTAACCCCCCCAAATAGGTGCCTTCATGCAGTAAACAACTGTGTACTGCTTTGGAGGAAGAACATTCCAGGTGGAGGGAATAGCAAGAGCAAAGGACCGGAGCTTGGGAAAGTGCTTGGCACCTCCGAGGAACAGCAAGAGGTCCTGATGGCTGGGGCAGAGGGAGCTGAGAGAGCAGTGAGAGGTGCTGGGGCTGAGTCATGCTGAGCTTTGAAAACCATCATGAAGGCTTCGGCTGTTCCCTGAGTGAGATGGGCCCATTGGAAGCTATTGGGCAGAGAAATGATGTCATCTGAGTTACATATTTTTAAAAGTCACTCAAGCTACTGTGTTGAAAATTGACATGGACCGGGCGCGGTGGCTCAAGCCTGTAATCCCAGCACTTTGGGAGGCCGAGATGGGCAGATCACGAGGTCAGGAGATCGAGACCATCCTGGCTAACACAGCGAAACCCCATCTCTACTAAAAAATACAAAAAACTAGCCAGACGAGGTGGCAGGCGTCTGTAGTCCCAGCTACTCGGGAGGCTGAGGCAGGAGAATGGAGTGAACCCGGGAGGCAGAGCTTGCAGTGAGCTGAGATCCGGCCACTGCACTCCAGCCTGGGCGAGAGAGAGAGACTCCATCTCAAAAAAAAAAAAAAAAAAAAAGAAAAGAAAATTGACATGGGAGGAAGACAAGAAAGCTGGGAGGCTTGTGCAGCCTCCAGCCATGAAATGCAGATGGCCTAGGCCAGGCAAGTGAAAAAGATGGGAAAGTGGTTGAAATCTGAACTTGGATGATAGGATGTGGAGGATGAAAATAGGAGTCAAGGAAGAATCAAAGATTTTGGGGCCAATGCAATAAAAAGGTAGAGTTGCCATTTATTGAAATCAGGAAATTGCAGGAGGAGCTGGTTTGGAATGGAAGATGAGGAATTTAAGTTTGGACGTGTTAACTTTGGGGTCCCTTCAGATACCTAAATGGAGGTGTCAAATAGTCAGTTGGATAAAATTGACAACTGATAAAATATGGAAGTGGTCAGCATAGAGATTCTACTTAAAGCCATGACACTAGACGAAGTCACCAAGCGAGTAAGCACAGGGAGAGATGAGAACAGGAACTGAACCTTCAATGGCTGGAAGTTGGGAAGAGGAGGAGGAACTAATAAGAGTCTGAAAAGGAAAGGCCAGGCGCAGTGGCTCACTACTTTAATCCCAGCACTTTGGGAGGCCGAGGTGGGAGGATCACTTGAGGCCAGGAGTTTGAGATCAGCCTGGGCAACAGAGTGAGACCCCATCGCTACAAAAATGTTTGAGGCTGCAGTGAGCTATGATTGCACCATCCACTCCAGGCTGGGTGACAAAGTCAGACCCTATCTCTAAAAAAAAAAAAAAAAAAAAAAAGAGAGAGAGTCTGAAAAGAAGCCACCAGCAAGGCAGGAGGTGTTCCAAAGCCAAGTCAAGTGTTTTGAAGAGGAGAAGTCAGTGCCCAATGCTGCTCACAGGTCAAGATGAAGACGAGGAAGAACACCTGCCATTGGACTTAGCTAATTTCCTGCCACTTATTCTCTGAATAGTCTTGGATGAGTTCATGTAACTCTGTAGGCACCATTTTCTCCATGGTGATAACATAATACCTGCCTTGTTGGATGCTTGTGATGAGCTGCTATGTTGAAAATAGAAAATAAAGTACCTGTCACCATGCCCAGCACAGGGCAAACACTCAAGAAATGGTGGCTATGAGTAGAATTAGATATTCCACTCATTGTTCTGCTCTTCTGTTCTTAAGATATCAAAAGAAAGAAATGAAGAAGGCAGATTATCTGTGGAAAGAGCTTCAGAGATCTTTTCTAGCTTCTTTTTCTCAGGCTTTGAAATGTCGGTCCAATGCTTTCCCACGAGGATGTCACTAAAGCCCTACGAGGGGTCTGATGATTAATAGGGAGACAAGCAGGGTATAATGCAACAGGCAGAATTCCAGTAGTGTCCAGGAATCTCACCACCACAGAAGGCACCATTGGAGCAGAGCAGTCATGAATAAGAATCAAGGTGGATGTGGAGGGAAGGGGGCAGGGAAGAGGCTCCCCTGGACTCTATCCTGGAAGTTTACCACTGCAGCTCCTGATGATATATGAAGCCCTCACAAACACTTATACACCATTGGTGCGAAGGTAAATTAGGTCAGCCCCTGTGGAAAGCAGTTTGGAGATTTCTCAAAAAAACAAAAAATAGCTACCATTCAAGCCAGCAATCCCATTACTAGGTATCTGCCCAAAGGAAAATAAATTGTTCTACCAAAAAGACCCGCACTCTATGTTCATTGCAGCACTATTCATAATAGCAAAGACATGGAATCAACCTAGGTACCCATCAACAGAGGAATGGATAAAGAAAATGTGGTACATATATGCCATGGAGTACAACTCAGCCATAAAAAATAATGAAATCATGTGTTTTGCAGCAACATGGATATAGCTGGAGGCCATTATCCTAAGCCAATTATACAGAAAAGGAAAACAATATCTCACATGTTCCCACTTATAAGTGGGAGCTAAACATTAGGTACACATGAACATAAAGATGGGAACAAAAGACATCAAGGGGTCCAAAAGCGGGGAGGAAGGAAGGGGGCGAAGGCTGAAAAGAAGTCTCCTATTGGGTAATATGTTCACTATTTGGGCGATAGAATCAGCAGAAGCCCAAACCTCAGCATCATGCAACATCCCCTTGTAACAAACCTGCACATACACCCCCCGTATCTAAAATTTTAATTTAAAAAAAAGCAGCCCTCACAGAGCTGAAAGCCCCATGGTGACCATGACATTCTCAGTGGCAGCACTGAGGTATCCCTCATAAGCCCCCCAGCCCCTCCCAGAAAACTCCCTCCTGGGTGACAAAGCCCATCTCCCTGGGATCTGCCTGCTGCCCACCCCTCCACAACTGTGGCACCTCCCTGCCCTTTGGATCTTAGATGGCAAGGCCACCATATACATCCTACATGGGGCCTTAAGACTTCCAGTTGCCTTAGTCACCATGACCCTCCTACTGGCTCCCACCAGGTCAGAACTCAGACCTGCCTCCCCACAGGGCTGCCTGGCCTCACTGCCCAGCCTACCAGGGTGACGTGGTTGGGCATATAGGAAACAATTCTATTTTCCTCAGCTCTGTGTCAGAGTCACAATCTCCTTCACTCATCATCACTGCATGTTTGCATCTATCACCTCCAATCTGCCAGGCCAAATCCAAGCACTCTTTGGGTTACCACGGCAACTCACTTTACAACTACATTTACCTTGACCCTAGAGCCAAGGGACTGAAGTCTAGGCTTGCAAATCTTTGGGGTGGCCATCAATGAAGCTAGCAAATAGGCTGGACATGGAGGTGAGATCACAGATAGAGGGGTCACTTGCCCTTCTTTGCTATTTCTGTGATAAAAAATTAGAGTGTGCAAATAAGAAACAGGACATTTTTCAAATCTGTCTACTTTTCCCTGGTCTTGTCTGCCATTAGCCCAGTCCAGGCCATCAGCTTCTCTTCCCTGGACTAGGCCAGTGGCAAATAGGACTGGAGGAAAGGGAAGCAACTTCCTAATTGGTCCCCCTGACTCAAGGCCCTGCCCCTACCTTCCATTCTCCACCCAGAGCCAAGCATTGTTTTGTAGCTGGGAAATGAATTGTACCCTCCCCTGTGGGACACATGCCAGAAATGCCTCTTGTCCTCAAGATAAAGGCCCCTCAAGGTTCCAGGCCCTTTATGCTCAGGCTCTAGCCACCTTTCAGTGCCTGCTATCCCTTCATCCTCACCCCCTCAAACCCTGCCGTCTATGATCCCATCACCCTGAGCTTTCTCTCCTCTGGGCCTTTGCACATACAGTTCGATATGGTTTGGCTCTGTCCCCACCCAAATCTCATCTTGAATTGTAGCTCTCATAATTCCCATGTGTCATGGGAGGGACCCAGTGGAAGGTAATTGAATCATGGGGCCAGGCCTTTCCCATGCTGTTCTCATGATAGTGAATAAATCTCACGAGATCTGATAGTTTTATAAAGGGGAATTCTTCTGCACATGCTCTCTCTTGCCTGCCACATAAGATGTGACTTTGCTCTTCATTCACCTGCTGCCATGATTGTGAGGTCTCCCCAGCCATGTGGAACTGTGAGTCAATTAAACCTCTTTCCTTTATAAATTACCCAGTCTCAGGTATGTCTTTATTAGCAGCATGTGAACAGATTAATACATTGTTCCCTCTGCCTAGGTTGCTCAGCCTCTTTGTCTAGTTAATTCCTACCCAGCCTTCAGGGCTCAGTTTAGTTTTCACTTAGTTATCCAGAAAGCCTTCTCTGATAGCCACCAGCAACTAGGCTGGATGCCTCAGAGTACCCTCCCATGGCCACTTACCCATCCCCTCTTTGAAGCCATATCACCTGTACTCTGATTCTCTATGGGCTGTTCTGCCTTTCCACTGACTGTCAACTCTCTGAAGGCAGGGATGACTGGTTCTGCTCATATCTGTATCGCTAACACTAAGCCCCTGGAAGGACACAAGAGCCAAGGAATTTAGTGTGTGAATGAATGAATGGGAAGATGAAAGGGAATCTCTGTATATGAAACTGTCAGTATATCATTTCAACTACAGAATGTTAGTGAAAGAATTTACTGAATGGTACTTCTCCAAATGCCTTGGCTTGCAGAATCACAGCTAAGGTCTTAAATCCAAAAATAATGGTATGAAGTGCTCCCTACATTCTTAAGGAAGCTGCCAGAAACTTATAAGAAGGCGTTCCCCCCAACTACAATTATACCTGCCTTCCCTAGGGGAGGGGAGGAAGAAGCTTCCCAGAATCAAAGTCAAGTGAAGGGGCTCCAATAGAACCCTTTGTAGAGACAGGGAGTGCCTGGATCTCATTCAATCCCAGCAGGAGGAGGCCTGCTGGGTCTTTCCCAGGTCCGTTTGGACATTTCTTCCCTACCACAGCAACACTCTGAGAGGCCACGTCAAGCTGAGCAGAGGGAGGAGTGGAGCCCTGAACAGATGCAAGATTGAGAAGTGAGTTCTACACTCATGTAGACCAGGCTGCTTTTTAGTTCCTCAAAGGGTCTGGAAAGCCAGGGCTCTGTCTGAGATGTCATTAGGGCACAGGAAAGGAAACTCATCCTGGTGTCCTTGCATCCCTTTCAGGTCAAACTGTTCAATACATGAATTCCACCAGGAAAGAGGATTTGTGAATCATTTACATCTAGAGAAATAAGGCAGTTGGGGAACTGAATGAGGAAAAAGTTCTTCTCAAGCTCTGGAGATGAGTTTTTAGGACTCCACAAAGCCCTGGAAGAATCGTTCTCCTCTTCTTCTCTCTGCCCCATCACTCCTCCTCCCTATATTATTTCCCTGTTGTCTGGTTTTTTGGGTTTTGTTTTTTGTTTGGTTTTTAGTTTTTGTTTTGAGATGAGGGTCTCACTATGTTGCCCAAGCTAACCTTGAACTCCTGAGCTCAAGTACTCTTCCCATCTCAGTCTCCCAAGTGGCTGAGACAACAGGTGCACACTGTAGTGCAAATTTCGTCATAAAATGCTGCCACCCAGAATTACAGAAACTCCAGGGACACCCCAGTGGGTGTCC
Source organism: Rhinopithecus roxellana (assembly GCF_007565055.1). Taxonomy (NCBI): domain Eukaryota; kingdom Metazoa; phylum Chordata; class Mammalia; order Primates; family Cercopithecidae; genus Rhinopithecus; species Rhinopithecus roxellana. The sequence goes on from NC_044554.1 coordinate 61,569,106, forward strand.
AAGGGGTGGCTCTGAGATGAGGTAGCTTGGCCCAGGGGCTGGGAGCCTCCCCTTGAGGCTAGAGGCTGCAAGGCCAGGGCCTCTGAACTGCTCTAGATAGTAGGGTCCCACTCCTCTGACTGGGCTGCAGGTGGTAAAGTCTGGCCTGCTTGTGGGAAATGGGGATAGGATTGAAAGAAGGAACTCCTTCCTGTATCCTGCGTGGCTGCCTGGCTCTGGCCCTAGAGATGTCGTCAGGCTATCTGTCCGGAGGAGTGGACAATGGAGCTGCTGAATTTAAAAATGGCCAAGCTCTGCACCTGGTTTCCCATGTTATTTTGATTATAAAATATGAAGCCTCTGGATGGAGATTCAGCATTAAAGTCAAGTATCCAAACGCTGAATCTACACCAGTGCTACTTTCAAATAACCAGAGAAGACGATACGAATGGGTGCAACATCTGGCTAAGATGTTTTCCTCCATTATTCATTAAAATGTGTGCTTCAGCATCCTGAAAGCACAGCATGTACCCAAATGCAAAACAAGTCTGACTTAGCCAGCACACATGATACCCCCCGCCCTGCCTGGTTTTGGACAAGAACACAGCTCACGGCTCTGAATCCTGAGATCGTATTTCTGCCCCAGCCAGAAAATCCAAGCAACCTACACAACAAACCCCAATCCGAGAAGAAAATTTAATTCCTCTTTGGTTCTTAAAATGATCTGGTTTTCTCTCTCCCCTCTTCCCTCTTCCATCTCCAGCTCCTTCATTCCAAGTATTTATGACATCATGACTCATTAACATTCTTCCCAGGGTATCTTTAATAAATATGCGGGGGGAACCTTTACTTGGATATTAAATATTAAATTTATAAGACGTATAATCCTAATTAAGTTGAATGTAGTCTTGTGCGTTAAATTAGGAGAAAGAGAGAGGGTACAAAAGAGCACAGTGGACACCAAGAAGCCTAAGAATCTGGCTACAGAGCTTGGCCATTTTTAAATTCTAGCAGCTCCATCATCTACTCTTCTGGACAGATAGCCTGACAGCAACTCTACGGTCAGAGCCAGGCAGCCACTCAGGACACAGGAAGGATTTCCCCCTTCCAAGCCTACCCCCATTGCCCACAAGCAGGCCAGACTTTACCACCTGCAGCCCAGTCAAAGGAGTGGGACCCCAGCGTCTAGAGCAGCTCAGGGGGCCTGGCCTTGCAGCCTCTAGTCCCAGGGAGAAGCCACCAGCCCCTGGACACCCACTGGGGTGCCCCTGGAGTTTCTGCAGTTGTGGGTGGCAGTATTTTATGATGGAACTTGCCCATAGCATTTTCTCTGATTTAGGCCTCCTCTTCCCTGGCCTGTTTAATGGCGCCTAAAGGAATGTCCCTCCAGGGTATCCCTTTCCATGCCTCACACACACCTGGGATGGCCTGTGCCATCTCCTCTTCTTCCAAGAAAGCATCAAGCCCTGGGCTGTGCATGGTGGCTCACGCCTGTAATTCCAGCACTTTGGGTGGCCAAGGCACCAGGTCACTTGAGGTCAGGAGTTTCAGACCAGCCTGGCCAACTTGGTGAAACCCCATCTCTACTAAAAATACAAAAATTAGCTGGGTGTGGTGGCACGTGCCTGTAATCCTAGCTACTCGGGAGGCTGAGGTAGGAGAAGCGCTTGAACCCAGGAGGCAGAGGTTGCAGTGAACCATCTCAAAAAAAAAAAAAAAAAAAGCATTACACCCAGTTTCAGTCTCATCTTTCTCACCCAGTATTTATTGAGTACCTATCATAGGCAGCTGTCTTTCCAATTCTACAAGGAACCTCAGAGTAAAAGGTGCCCTGCCCTCTCAGAGCCAGCCAGGCATAGGCTGCCTGTGAAGTCAAGAAGAAGGTGACCAGTTACTCCAGGATTATGGATTGCCAGCCTCCTCCCCTGAGCCAGGGCCAGGTGGGAAAGGAAAAGATTCAGTTGGCAAATGTTCTGAGGAGGGGCTGTGGTACCTGCTTAGCCAAAGTTCTCGCTGGTGGACACAGTCAATTTCTCATGCCAGTTCAGAGACCCTTGTTAGGATGGAATATGTAAAAAGGATAAGCCATGATTCTCACCCTCAGAAGGCATCTATTCTTGTTGCCTTGAGAATAAAGCAAGGCAGAAAGGAGTGAATGTTAAAATGTGCGGGACTAGGCAACCCCTGCCCTCTGCAGAGCCTCTCCTTATTTGCAAGAGTGCAAATAAGAACATGAGCAAAGGCCCCTGGCCCAGGGCCACCCCTAGCTCCTTCCTTCCCTTCCTTTTTCCACACCCTGTGGAGGCTTTGCACACATGTGTGTAGACAAGATGGTCCATACATCCAAGTCCCCACCCTACTCCTACCAAATAGTTGTCCTCTGTAGTCACACACTTAACACCTGGCAGGGGACTGGGCGTCACTTGGGCAGGAAATTCTGGTGTCTCAGGTACATGAACATAGTCTAGAAATACTGTGCCCTGTGGACAGGGGCCTGTTGCAAGGAGGGCCAGAGGGAAGCCTTCTAAAGCACAAGCCCACAAGGCAGGAAGACGGCTTGAGGCCAGGAGTTCGAGAGCAGCCTGGGCAACATAGTGAGATCCCATCTTTACAAAAATAAAATAGAAAAATTAGCTGGGCATGGTGGCATGCACCTGTAGTCCCAGCTACTCAGGAGGCTGAGGCAGGAAAGTTGCTTGAGCCCAGGAGTCTGAGGTTATAGTGAGCTATGACTGCAGCACTGCACTCCAGCCTGTCTCAAAACCTGTCTCAAAAACAAAAATATGGCCGGGCGCGGTGGCTCAAGCCTGTAATCCCAGCACTTTGGGAGGCCGAGACGGGCGGATCACGAGGTCAGGAGATCGAGACCATCCTGGCTAATACGGTGAAACCCCGTCTCTACTAAAAAATACAAAAAACCAGCCGGGCGACGAGTCGGGCGCCTGTAGTCCCAGCTACTCGGGAGGCTGAGACAGGAGAATGGCGTCAACCCGGGAGGTGGAGCTTGCAGTGAGCTGAGAGCCGGCCACTGCACTCCAGCCCGGGCGACAGAGCGAGACTCCGTCTCAAAAAAAAAAAGAAAACAAAAACAAAAATACGTGATAAAAGGTATTTGTCTCAAAACTTCAAAAACAATCAAAAACTTATGGCAAACATAGCATAGGCGGCCTTTTTAATAATTCTTGCAGAAATTAGAACCGTAAGCCACTCTTAGTGGTACATGCCTGTAGTCCTAGCTACTTGGGAGGTTGAGGCAGAAGGATCACTTGAGCTCAGGAATTTGAGGCTACAGTGAGCTGTGATCATGTCACAGCACTCCAGCCTGGGTGACAGAGTAAGATCCTGTCTCTAAAAAAAAAATAATAATAATATGTCACAAGCCCAGAGAGGGGTCTGGCTACCTGGCTCTAGGATGGTGCTAATGGTGACTGCATGTGCTTCAGGAATTTGCAGCAGGGGCTCAGGGGAAGGGAGAAAGCTTCTAGGTGGAGGAGAATTAAGCAGAGTGTGCATAAGTGGGCAGAACTCAGAGAGACAGAGGGCATAGAGACGTTCCAGAGAGGCCAGCTACTGCAAAGGGGAAAACCATAAACAGATATGACATCATCTGCTCACTCAGGGATAAGGTTATATCCTATGCTGGCAAGCATCACAGGACCGAGTAGCAGGACAGAGAGAACAGGGCAGTCTCCTTTCTGACATCTTCTAGTGCTCCAGTCACTGCTGGAGAAGAAATACTGATTTTGTGAAGAGAAGCCCTTACCTACCTGTGCCCTCGTGTGACTTTGCTGGGTCTGGCAGCTGCTTTCCTGCCAATCGATGGGAAGTGGCTACTTACTGATGCTAGCTTTCACTGGTAATGGGAAAGTCAACAGCCCCTGGCCCGTTCTGTGAAGGAGAAAAGCAGAAAAGTGCTCGGAATCCTAAACGGGAAAACAGATCAAAAGAAGGGTGGGCGGCTGGGCGCGGTGGCTCAGGCCTGTAATCCCAGCACTTTGGGAGGCCGAGGCGGGCGGATCACAAGGTCAGGAGATCGAGACCACGGTGAAACCCCGTCTCTACTAAAAATACAAAAAATTAGCCAGGCACGGTGGTGGGCGCCTGTAGTCCCAGCTACTAGGGAGGCTGAGGCAGGAGAATGGCATGAACCCAGGAGGCGGAGCTTGCAGTGAGCCCAGATCGCGCCACTGCACTCCAGCCTGGTGGACAGAGTGAGACTCCGTCTCAAAAAAAAAAAAAAAAGAAGGGTGGGACATCCAGGAGACAGAGACAAGGGGTAATTAGCTGTTCCGCTTCCTAAAAGGTGGGACCTAGGCAGTCTTTGCTGCTCAGAGCCAGGTCAATGAGCAGCTGCTGCTAAGCTCAAAATAAAATTGAAAAACTGAGGAACTACCACCCTCTCTGGAGCAAGGGAATGCAGGAACAGCTCAGCTTGGATTAGGGCTTGAAGCTATGAAACCCAAAGAAAATGCCAATTTCTTAGTGCAGCAGAGGAAATAGAACTGGTCTGATATGTGATCAGGCTGGCTTTGGGGAGCTGGACCAACGCTCACAGAGCTGAAGCTCTTCTGCAAAAGACACATGCAGGATGATGCATCTCTCCAGTACATCTGCAATGCCCACCTGGAAGCCAACTGGATAGACCTAGCGGTATGATCACAGCAATGTTTTATAAATATGCGTGGAAAAACCTGGAAGGAAACACATCCAAGTGTTTACCATGGCTATCTCTAGGTCGTGCAATTGTGGGTGACTTTTAATTTTCTAGTTAAAATGTGATCTATCTTCCCCATCAGAGCACCCCCTTAAATTATGTTATTATTCTGAAGAGTCTGCATGCTATCGATGCTTAAGCTTGCACGCACTTGTTGCATTTGAAATGACCGGTCTGAAATCATGTCATCAATAACTTTTTATGAGATAGTCAGGAGAAAGCAGACACCGGCTGTGACCACAAGAACAGCTCCAGACAGACCCTCAGAGACAGAACGCTGGTGAATAGACATTGGGTCAGCTGGTCAATAGTCAATATCCTTGGAGCCATGCCCAGCTCTCTGCACCTGGAGATTGCAGGTGGAAATAGCACTAAGAAAGGAAGCCTTTGCCAAGAATGAGGACAAGCCAAGAAGTCCAAGAATGCAAAGCATCAGTCGTAAGAAGTTCCACTTGACAAGCTGACCTTCTGTCTAGGAAGGCCTTTTAAAATATGGGGGCTACGGAGAGTAAAGAATTAAAGGGGTATGCGCAGATGAGTGGGGCTCACTTGGGCCTGATGGGAGACAAAGCAATTAGCCCGGAAAAAGGACAGCAGGATATGTGGGTGGGAAGGCCTGATACAGAGCCTAGCCTTTCCCAAGTTCATCATCAGGGATGAGCTCATTTGAGTTGGGCTCCATCAGCTCGTGAAGACACCCAAGCCCTCTGGCATTTCCTCTATTGTCTGCATCCACTATGTTTGTTCATGTCTGGGAGGAATTGGATTTTAGACTCCCAGGGTGGAAAGCTCAAGGATAACAGGATTAGAGCATTTCCTGTGCCTTCAACACACACATGCAGAGAATCACAGAAGGAAGGCGAGTTCGCCCAGAGAAAGATCCCATCCCCTAGAGTCACTTCACAGGAACATGTAAGCTGCCACTTTCAAAAGCCATGGCTTCTGGCTCCTCTCAGCAGCCCCTCCTTCATCTTCCAGCCCCCAAGAAGCAGCTTCAAGGTATAAGAGGGGCAGGGGTAGCGTCAGAATTCTTTCTGACCATGCACACCAACCTCTGACCAAAGAACTGACTGGATGTCAATGGGTGGCACCCAAGTGGACAATTCTGCCATGTCCCCTCCAGCATCAGAGATCACATGGTTGGTATACATCTTTGTCTACATTCACCGCACAATTTTTTATTGAATAGTTAGTGCCGGGCCACAAGACAGACAAAGACAAGGTCACTACTGTCACAGAATTGCATCCTAGTGGGAGACAGAAAAAAAATACATAATAAGGACATAAGTTAGCAAAGTCTTATCTCCCCAACCTCTTAAGGTTAGAGTGTCCCAGGGCTCAATCCTTACACCACTTCTCTTTTCCATCTATACCCACTGATGACTCTCACACAAACGGCTTAGCCCAAGTGTTGTCTTAGAACTTGGACACTACCCAAATGTCTACTCAGTATTGCCATATGGAGATAGAGATACATAAAATATATCATATATATTATATGTATACATGTATATATGTATTTATATATGTATGTATGTATTTATATGTGTATATATGCATATGTATACATATATGGTGTATCATATATGCATATATCATATATATTTGTATATATTATATATAATGTATAATATATATTTTTTATATAATATCTAAAATGATCTATAACACATAAAGTCAAATTTAACAAATTCAAAATTGAACTAATAATCTTCATAAATTCACTCCCCATATAAATTCCCATTTCAGTTAATGGCAATACAATCCTTTCAGCTGCCCACGTCTAAAATCTTGAAGTCATTTTTTGACTGGTCTCTTTTTACATATCCTATATCTAAGACGTTAAGAAATCTCACTGGTACTACCTACAGAATATATTCAGAATCCAGTCACCTGCAAGGAGGTGGAGCCTGTGGTGTGCTACGATCGCACTGCTGCACTCTAGCCTGGGCAACAGAGCAAGGGCAAGACTCTGTCTCAAAAAAAAAAGAAAGAAAGAAAAGAAAAAGAATGCAGCCAGTGAACTCCACCCCACCACTATGATCCTGAACCAACCTACCACCTTCTCTCACCTGGATCATTGTGATGGCCTCATAAATGGTCTTTTTGCATTCACCCCTGCCCCCACAGTCAGTTCATCACTCAGTAGCCAAAAGGATCCTGCATGGTAGGTGTCACATCTCAGGAATTGCCTGGGCGTGGACAGTCACTTGCAGGTGGCCATGCAAAGTGGGAGCGTCCAGGTCCTAACACTAAATCCTTTTGATAGGGTAGAATAGAGAATGGAGGAGTGCTTCTGCTATAGGGGTCAGGAGGAAAGGTTCTGTCCAGCAGGCAGCTCTGTATCCCAGGGGAACAACAACCTCTGGCAGGAGTCCAAGTAATAGTAAGTGAAGGAGAGTCCAAGGCAGGGAGATGAGATGTTCTAGGGGATGCTTGTCCGGTGATTCCCAGAAAGTAGGAGAGCAGCACAGAGAGGAAAGGGGACCCCACCACTGTCCTTAAGAAAGTGCTCAGGTCTCTGTTCTCAGTTTACTCCAATCCTGAAGAGAGCTCAAGACTCTCCTCTCTGCCTCTGTCTCAAGGACCAACAATCTAGACTGAGACCAAAGACACTATTAGGCCAATGTGATGGGAAGGACAGACACAGGAAAGGTAAAGTACTGACATGGGAAATTCTGACTCTCAACACTCTGGAATGCAAGGGTCTGAGCCTCTTGGCCCTTCCTTTAAGTGCTATGTGCATCTTCTTGTTTCTTGACCTCCCAAGAGAACTGTTATAGTAAAATGGGCCAAGGACTTCCTTCCGCCCCTTTTTCCATGCCCCACTCCCTAAACAAGAACCAAGGTAGGGCCAAGGGAAAGGAAGTCTGGTTGGATGCAAGGGGACCTACCCCCTCTGTATGTGGTTTAAGTTGCTTTAGTAGAATCTGGGATTATACATAGAGCTTTAAGGCCAAATCATAACATAGTGCATATTTGTGGGTTATATAGTTGATATGGTTTGGTTCTGTGTCCCCACCCAAATCTCACCTTGAATTGTAATAATCCCCACATTTCAAGGGCAGGACCAGGTGGAGATAACTGAATCATGGGGGTGAGTTCCCCCATGCTGTTCTTGTGATAGTGAGTTCTTGTGAGAGCTGATGGTTTTATAAGGGGCTTCCGCCTTCACGTGGGTCCCATTCTCTCTCCTGCTGCCCTGTGAAGAGGTGCCTTCCACCATGACTGTAAGTTTCCTAAGGCCTCCCCAGCCATGTGGAACTGTGAGTCAATGAAACCTCTTTTATTTATAAATTACCCAGTATCAAGTATTTATTCATAGCAGTGTGAGAACAGACTAACGCAACAGTCAACATATATCCGCCTACAGAATCTGGCAGGGCAGAACATAGTTTGGCATTCTGACTAGCTCCTCTTCAGAGTCACAACTAATGTTTGCAGTATAAGGCATGATGTGTGCTTGGCCTGCCTATCTATTTAGAAGACTAGACTATAGGTAACAAGTCTGCGGCCTCCTATTTTCAGACAGTCATTGCCACATCCATTTGCACTAGTTTAAACTCCTCTCTAAAGCCCAAAATGCAAACACACAGACACCATAAGCCCCAGGTCCCAAGAGTCCATCTGTCTGCATCAGCAGTAGCCTGCCCACACCCACTCTCAATACCACCATCCATAGAGCAAACTCTGTGTCATTTTGCTCCTATCCTCAGCTCTAAGGCCATCCACGACCTTTCCTGCCTCCCCTTCCCATCCCTCCATCCCCTGGTTGCTGCTGCTTGGATTGCCCAGGGAGACAGTGTGCAGTCAGCACTATCCCATACAGAAGCTGCCTAAGCATCATATCCTGAGCATCCTAGAAAGGAAATGTAGGTAGTGGGTTGAAGCTGGCAGCCACTCGCTCTGTTTTCTCTCAAATCCCCACTCTAGCTGCCTTGGAACTCTCTGATTAACTCCCACATTGGCTGGTAATTTATCAGTAAGCCTTGGCAGAGCCTCTGTATGGGAAGCTCTGGGATGCAGCCATGCTCTGCTTGGTGAGAATGGGAACGCCACAGAAGGGGGCTGCAGGTGGACAGCAAGTTACAAGAGTACCCACTCCCAAGGCCTTTCACACCCAGCAAGGCTCTCTTTCTGGGCATGCAAACTCCTATGGATAGTTGTAATCATTTGCCCAAAGGGGTAGTACACTTCTAATGCATGTGTAGGTGTGTATATGTGTGTTCATGCATGTGGGAGAGGAGGGATCAGACATTGTTATTAACATCATTCAATATAATCACACTACACTGGGAAGTATCCAGCCTATGAACAAGTGTAGAATAAAAATGTATAGACTTAACCCAGGTCAGAAGTCACCAAAATAGAAGGAAACAGCCTTGCTATCCACTTGCGTTTTATTCTAGCCACCTATTTTTACCCTGGAAAAACAAAAGCATTCAGGTGGGGCATGGTGGCTCACGCCTGTAATCCCAGCACTTTGGGAGGCCGAGACTGGTGGATCACTTGAGGCTAGGAGTTCGAGACCAGCCTGGCCAACATGACGAAACCCCATCTCAACTGAAAATACAACAATTAGCCTGGCATGGCGGCAAATGCCTGAATCCCAGCTACTCAGTAGGCTGAAGCAAGAGAATGGCTTCAACCCAGGAAGTGGAGGCTGCAGTGAACTGAGATTGCACCACTGCACTCCAGCCTGGGCAACAGAGCGAGACTCTGTCTCAAATAAAAAAATAAAAAAGGAAAATAGAAAAACAAAAGCATTCTAATCAATTTGAGAACAATTGCTTGAGAATAATTTTTAGATTGGCTAAGACATTTTACTTATTGTTGTTCATGAGTGAGTGCAGGTTTGAAGGAACAGCAATTCATATGCTCTAGATCAGTGTATTCTTATTCTTTAACAATGATTAGCACTTTGTATCTGTGCATGAGAAAGAGACAAATATGACAAAGTTCTTGCCTTCACTATTTTCTGTCTTCAGAAACATCAGCTAAAACTTGCTTTTTATGCATATTCAAACCAGATATTGGACACCATGTAGATTCTTCCTAAAACAAGAATGAATTGACTTTAGTTTTTAGCAATGTGGCAGAAGAAATAGCCTCCTATTACCAAATACTAAGAAATGTTGGCCAGGCATGGTGGCTCACACCTGTAATCCCAGCACATTGGGAGGCCAAGGCAGGCGGATCATCTGAGATTGGGAGTTCGAGACCAGCCTGACCAACATAGAGAAACCCCGTCTCTACCAAAAATACAAAATTAGCCAGGCATGGCGGCACATGCCTGTAATCCCAGCTACTCAGGAAGGCTGAGGCAGGAGAATTGCTTGAACCCGGGAGGTGCTGGTTGTGGTGAGCCAAGATCCGCCATTGCACTCCAGCCTGGGCAACAAGAGTAAAACTCGGCCTCATAAAAAAAAAAAAGAAAGAAAGAAAGAAATGTTGGATAAAGTAAAACAAAAATCCTTTAAATGCATGGTTGATCCCATAGGAAAAGAAAATTCTTAGAGATAAAAACAAAAGGAAGCTGAAAACTAGAGTGGGTAAGTGGTGCTGATGCAATGGCTGTGTTCAGAGCATTTTTTAAAAAGAAAGAAGTTTGGGTTTGAATAACCATATAGGGATGAGACACAAAGCCTCGAGACTGGATAAAATGGGGAGGCAGACCTAAAAAAACATGATCCTTGAAGTTTTATGGTCTTTGTGCAAAGGCAAAGTAAATGTATATATATATATATACACACACACACACACACACTGTCAAAGGGAGGTGGCACAGAAGCCCATCTGTCTGGACTGGGGATCTGGGTAGCCAAGAAACATCTTCTTAGCAATTTATAACCACAGGCCTGCCCTACACTATTTGCATTTTCTCAGAGCCTCACAATTAAGAAAGCCACATAAAAGCAGCCCCTTCTAGTAATGCCTTGAGCACAAGACAGAAACAAATGTAAACCATCTCTAGAAGGAATATACTCTTATATACGTTGCATGTTGCACAGAATACCACTAACAAAGCTCCATTAAATGACAGCTGGAATTCCCAAATTGCAAAACACATAAGGACAGAAGACAGTGAATGGGAGTTATAAGAAACAACAAATAACAGAATTTGACCCACAGAATTTTTAGTTAGTAGAATTATTCAATGCAGACTATAAAATCAAAAATGCAAATTCATTGGTAATATAAAAGAAAAGGTCAAAAACAAAAAAGGAGCAAGGTTTTTAAAGTGACATAAAATTTCTATAAAGAAATAATGTAGTTATTGGCCAGGCATGATGGCTCACAACTGTAATCACAGCACTTTGGGAGGCAGGCCAAGGCCGAATGATAGCTTGAGCCCAGGAGTTCAAGACTAGCCTAGACAACACAGTGAGACCCCATCTCTACAAATAATTTTTAAAAATTAGCTGGGCATGGCGGCACACACCTGTGGTCCCAGCTACTTGGGTGGCTGAGGTGGGAGGATTGCTTGAGCCTGGGAAGCTGAGTTTGCAGTGAACAAAGATTGTGCCACCACACCCAGCTTGGGCAACAGAAAAAGACTCTGTCTCAAAAAAAAGTACAAAAAATAAGAAATAATAGCTATTAAATTTTATAGAAATGTGGATAGATTTTCCTTCTTTAAAAAACAGCTAAAAATGCTAGATTTTTTTTTTTATTTTCTTTCTTTTATGTGTTTTTTTTTTTTTTTTTTTTTTTTTTGAGACAGAGTTTCATTCTTGGTGACCAGACTTGAGTGCAGTGGCACGATCTCAGCTCACTGCAACCTCTGCCTTCTAGTTTCAAGTGATTCTCCTGCCTCAGCCTCCTGAGTAGCTGGGATTATAGGTGCCCGCCACCACGGCTGGCTAATTTTTGTATTTTTGATAGACACAGGGTTTCACCATGTTGGCCAGGCTGGTCTCGAACTCCTGACCTCGTGATCTGCCAGCCTCGGCCTCCCAAAGTGCTGGGATTAGAGGCGTGAGCCACCACACCCAGCCCACAGTCTTTTTTCTAAAAACCTCAAAAAGCTGACAACTAGGGGATTATCAGACCAAAATCTACGTGACAAAGAAAATCAAGAATCTTTAAGTGACATTTGTTCTGAGGACATTTGCCAAAGCAAAAGAACTTCAACCTTAAGTTTACTCAGCTTCACCGAGGCTTGGGAGACAAAAGACAAAGTCCAAAGCCTGCCCAACATGGGGAATCTCACAGTGAATCTCTTTCCATAAGGTTGGGAGCCCAAAAAGCTATACCCTCAAAATACACTTTAAATAGAAATAAGCCCAGCCCACCCTCACGCTCTCAGGGGACCACATCAAAAGTTGCCTTGGTACAGAGAAGAGCAGGAATAAAACAGTAACAAAAAACCCTATTACTGAAAAATTGAAACCAGAAGTCAGATTTTTCAACCCATTTAAATGGCCCAAATAACTTCAAACAATAAATTCAGCTTAAAGAGAACTGGTATCAGTAGTGTTCTAAAGCATATGGAAGAAGTAAATGAAATCCTGCCTGCAAAAATGAACCTTCATCCTAGGCCTCAAAGAAATACCACGAATAAGTACCTATAAAAAATGTGCACCCGCTTAGCTGGGTGGGGTGGCTCATGCCTGTAATCCCAGCACTTTGGGATGTCTAGGCAGGCGGATCACTTGAGGTTGGGAGCTCAAGACAAGCCTGACCAACATGGAGAAATTCCATCTCTACTAAAAATACAAAATTAGCCAGGCATGGTGGCACATGCCTGCAATCCCAGCTACTCGGGAGGCTGAGGCAGAGAATCTCTTGAACCCAGAAGGCAGAGTCTGCAGTGAGCCGAGATTGTGCCATTGGACTCCAGCCTGGGTGACAGAGCGAGACTCCACCTCAAAAAAAAAAATTTCAGCCAGCTTATAGTCAAAAATAACCAAGCACAAAAGCAAGCAACGCACCATGAATAAAAATAGCAGAAACAGATAGGCAAAGGCATTCATTGTACACTGAAATTACAAGGTTAGATTATAAGACAATTGTGTAGCCTGTCTTTAAAGAAATACAAGGCAAGCTAAAAAAAAAAAAAAAAAAAAAACCCTGCAGGCAAACAGAAACTATTTACCAAACACCTAGGCAGATTTGAAAATGAACAAAGTTGAAATTTAAGAATTAAATATGAATTTGGGCAGAGCATGGTGGCTCATGCCTGTAATTTCAGCACTTTGGGAGGCTAAGGCAGGAGGATCACATGAGGCCAGGAGTTTTGAGACCAGCCTGGCCACACAGCAAGACCCTGTCTCTATAAATACGTTAATAATATGAATTAGAATTTAAAACTTGGGGTAGATTTAACAGTAATTTAGACAATCTACACAGAGAATTCAGGCCAGGCCTGTTAGTTCATGCCCATAATCCCAGCATTCTGGGAGGCCGAGCTAAAAAGAAGCTAAAAAAAAAAATTTACTACAAACAACTCCATTATATCCTGAATACATATATATATATATACACACACACACATATACATATATACACACACATATACATATATACACACATATATACACATATATGCATAATACATATATAATATACATATATATATTTGGTTTTTTTGAGATGGAGTTTTGCTCTTGTTGCCCAGGCTGGAGTGTAACAGCGCTATCTCGGCTCACTGCAACTTCTGCCTCCCGGGTTCAAGTGATTCTCCTGCCTCAGCCTCCCGAGTAGCTGGGATTCCAGGGATGTGCCACCATGCCTGGCTAATTTTGTATTTTTAGTAGAGATGGGGTTTCTCTATGTTGGTTAGGCTGGTCTCGAACTCCTGACCTCAGGTGATCCCACTGCCTCGGCCTCCCAAAGTGCTGGGATTACAGGCGTGAGCCACCGTACCTGGCCCTCACATCTTTTTTTTTTTTTTTTTTTTTTTTCTGAGACAGAGTCTCACTTTGTCACTCAGACTGGAATGCAGTGGCATTATCTTGGTTCCCCACAATCTCCGCCTCCTGGGTTCAAGCAATTCTCATGTTTCGGCCTCCCAAGTAGCTGGGATTATAGGCAGCCACCACCACACCTGGCTAATTTTTGTATTTGCAGTAGAAATGGGGTTTCACCATGCTGGCCAGGTTGGTCTCAAACTTCTTCCCGCCTCAGCCTCCCAAAATGCTAGGATTACAGGCATAAGCCACCGTGCCCGGTCTATATCTTTTTTTTTTTTTTAACGAATCGGTGGTTAAAAACCTTCCACCAAAGAAAACTCAAGGCCCAGATGTCTTCACAGGTGAATTTTTCCAAACATTAAATACGAAATCATATCAATTCTACACAAAAACTTCCAGCATATGCGAAGTGTATACAGAATACTTCCCGACTTATAAGACTAACATCACCTGCATATCAAAACCAGATGAACATTACAAGAAAAAGAAATTATAAACCAATACCCTTCATAAATATAGCTTCAAACATCTTTAACAAAACATTGACATGTCAGGTTCAAAATTAACAAAAATAACTCATCATAACCAAGTGGATTTATCCAAGAAATGCAAGATAGTTCAGCAACCAAAATTAGTCAATGTAACTCACCATATCAACAGGCTAAATCATTTCAACAAAAGCAGAAAAAGCCTTTGACAAGATTCAACATCCATTTATGATTTTCAAAATCAGCAAACTAGGAATAACAATGAACTTTCTCAATCTCATAAATGGCATCACTAGAATCATATATAATGGTGAAAGACTTAATAACATCATATTTTATTGGTGAAAGACCAAATGGTTTTTCTCCTAATTTAGGATTAAGGCAAAAATATCCACTCTTACCACTCCTATCCAACATTATACTGGAGGCCCTAAGAAGTATAAAAGAAAAATAAATAAAGGCATATAGATTGGAGAGGAAGAAATTGCCTTTCTTTGCTGACAATTTTTGGATAAAATGACCTGAAAAAAATCATCAAAAACCTACTAGAAATAAGTGAGTTTGTCAAGGTTGTAGAATACAAGGCTAGTATAAAAAAAATCAATCTATTGCCATATACTACCAATGGAAACTAGAAATTATTATTATTATTTTTTTTTTTTTTTTTTTTTTTTGAGACAGAGTTTTGCTCTTGTCACTCAGGCTGGAGTGCTATGACATGATCTCAGCTCACGGCAACCTCCGCCTCCCGGGTTCAAGTGATTCTGCTGCTACAGCCTCCCAAGTAGCTGGGATTACAGGTGCATACCACCAGCCCAGCTAATTTTTGTATTTTTAGTAGAGACAGGGTTTCACCATGTTGGCCAGGCTGGTCTTGAACTCCTGACCTCAGGTGATCCACCCGCCTCGGCCTCCCAAAGTGCTAGGATTATAGGCGTGAGCCACTGCTCCCAGCCAAAACTAAATTTTTAAAATGCCATTTACAACCACACCAAAATACATAAGATACTTAGGTATAAGTCTTGAAAAATATGTGCAAGATCTGCCGGCTAAAAACCACAAACTACAAATGAAAGAAAATCAACTAAATAAATAGAGGATATATCGTGTTCATGAATTGGAAGATTCAATATTGGTAGCCTGGCAGTTTTCCCCAAACTAATCTAGTGATTTAATATAATTTCAAGAAAATCCCAGCATAATTTTTATATAAATCAACAAACTGATTCTAAAATGTATATGGAAAGGCAAAAGAACTAGAATAGCCGAAACAATTCTGGAAAAGAAGAGCAAAGTTGGAAGACTAACGTTACCTGATTTTCACACTTCCCATAAAGTTCTTGGAGTCAAGTCAGTGCAGTATTGAAGAAAAGATAGACATTCAGATAAATGGAATAAATAGAGGGCCCAGAAATAGACCTACACATAAAAGGTGAATTGATTTTGACAAAGGTGAAAAGGTAATTTAATGGAGAGATAACAGTCTTTTCAACAAATGGTGCTGGAACAACTGGATACTACATGCAAAAAAGTAAACCATTATTCATACCTTGCACCATATACAAAAATTAAAAATCCGGCTAGTGTGGTGGTTCATGCCTGTAATCCCAGCACTTTGGGAGGCCAAGGTGGGCAGATCCCCTGAGGTCAGGTTGGTCAAGACTAGCCTGACCAACATGGTGAAACCCCATCTCTACTAAAAATACAAAATTAGCTGGGCATGGTAGTGCATGCTTGTAATCCCAGCTACTCAGGAGGCTGACTGATGCAGGAGAATCACTTGAACCCAGAAGCCAGAGGTTGCAGTGAGCTGAGATTGTGCCGTTGCACTCCTGCCTGGGCTACAAGAACGAAACTCCATCTCAAAAAAGAATTAAAAATCGATAACAAACATAAATGTAAGAGCTAAAAGTGTAAAACTTCTAGAAAAAAAACTAAGAGAAAATCACTGTGACCTTAGATTAGGCAACAATTTCTTAGCTACAACACTAAAAGTACAATCTTTGAGAGAAAATTAAGAAATCAGACTTTAGGCCGGCGCAGTGGCTCACGCCTGTAATCCCAGCACTTTGGGAGGCCGAGGCGGGCGGATCACGAGGTCAGGAGATCAAGACCATCCTGGCTAACACGGTGAAACCCCGCCTCTATTAAAAACACAAAAAATTAGCCAGGTGTGGTGGCAGGCGCCTGTTATCCCAGCTACTCGGGAGGCTGAGGCAGAATGGCGTGAATCCCGGAGGCGGAGCTTGCAGTGAGCCGAAATTGCGCCAATGCACTCCAGCCTGGGGGACAGAGCGAGACTCCATCTCAAAAAAAAAAGAAAAAAGAAATCAGACATTCCCAAAATTTAAAATTTTTTCACTCTATGAAAGAGTGAAAATACAAACCACAAACTGGGAGAAATTTGCAAATCACATGCCTTATAATGACTTGCATTTAGATTATATTGAAAGTTCTCAAAACCCAACGATAATCAAACAACCTAACTTTTTTAATGGGCAAAAGATTTAAATATACATTTCACCAAAGAAGACATACAAATGGTAGGTAAACACATGAAAAGATGCCACAACATCATGAATCACTAGGCAAATGCAAATTAAAACCGCAATGAGGCCAGACACAGTGGCTCATGACTGCAATCCTAGCAATTTGGGAGGCCGAGGAGGGGGATCAATTGAGCCCAGGAGTTCGAGACCAGCCTGGCCAATATGCCAAGACCTCATCTCTACTAAAATTCAAAAAAATTAGCCAGGCATGGTGGCACACGCCTGCAGTCCTAGCTACTTGGGAAGTAGAGGCTGCAGTGAGCCCTTATTATGCCACTGCACTCCAGCCTGGGCGACCAAAACACACACACACACACACAATGACATACCACTGCACACCTATTAAAATGACAAAAAGACAACCCCCCGCCCCCCTGCTGGCCTCCTACCCTGCAACAAAAACACCTGACACAGCCACTTTAGACAACAGTTTGGCATTTCCTCATGAAGTTAAACATACTCTTGCCCTATATAACCCAGGTATTTACCCAGATGAAATGAAAATCTATGCTTACAGAAAACCTACATGTAAATATTTGTAGCAGCTTTATTCATAATATCCAAAACCTAGAATCTGTCTAAACGTCTTCCAGCTGGGAAATGGATAAGCAAACTATGGTAAATCTATACAATGATATACCACTCAGTAATAAAAAGAAATGAACCAGTGATACACACACCAATCTCACACATTGCACCATGTGAAAAAAGTCAGACTCAAAATGCTACATACTGTATTCTTCCAAATACAGTAGTTTTTTAAAAGCAAAACTATAGAAACAAAAAAATCAGTGGGTGGTAGGAGGAAGGGGAAGACTGGACTTCCCAGAGGCTCAGGGGAAATGTAGAGGATGATGAATTGATTCTATATTTTGAATGTACTGGTGGCTACACAACCATTTGCATCTATCAAAACTCAGAATCACAAACTAAAAAGGATGAATGTTACTATATGTGAGTTACTTGAATTTTAAAAATGAAAACTAGGAAAATGGCATTAATCATTTAGAAAGATGTGCAGCCTTGCTCACAAAGAGAAATGCAAACTAAACTGCCCTGAGGTACTATTTTTCACCTTTCAGACTGGCAAAAGCTCAAAAGTATGATAATATATCCTACGGGAAAGGCTGTGGAGAAACAGGCATTCTCACATACACCCCTATGGAAGTCAATTTGTCAATAATTAGCAAAATTACATATATATTTATTCTTTAATTCAGAAATCAATCTCAAAGAGACATTGGTAAAAATACAAAAAGACATACATAAGTCTATTCATTGAACAATCTTTATAATAGCAAAAGCCTGGAAACAAACCAAATATCCGTCATCAGAAGACTAGTTAAATATTCTATGGTACATTCACGAATAGACTTTATACAGCTGCCCAGAGGCATAATCCTATGTAGTGATCTCCAGGATATGTTGCTAAGTGAAAAAAGCTAGGCAGAGAAAAACACGTATGGTATGTTATCATTTTATCTAACAAAAAGTAGGGGGTTATAAAAATATATGCATTTTTGCCTGTATTAAGAACAAATAATAGAAAGATACGTTATAAAAATATTTCAATTGTTTCCTATAAGAGGAGCAAAGAAATACTGTGGGGGTAACAGGAATAGAAGTCAGGTTTTACTGAATATGTAAAACTGTATACATGTTTTATATAATTATAAGAAAATTATAAAACAATCCCTAAAAATCAAATGCAGATTTACGTAAATGAATCTAACCTAAACTAACTTATGTCGTCTAGTTGGTGACACAAACACAAAAGAATCACCGAAATGGTTTAACTGAACAACCCTAGAGGGATATATGCTCAGGGCCAAGGAAAAAAAGACCAAAAAAATCTGAACTATTTATGGGGAAATCAAATGAGAAATGTTGTGGGTGTTGTAAACCAGGATTTTTGGTGTGGAAGAATGGAGGAGGTTAAGTGAAAGTCTGTAATCCTGAACTTCAACTCAAATTGAAAATACCAGTATAAACTCATGATGTATTACATATTTTTCTTTAGTTACATATTTTCTAACTCCGTTCACTGAAAAGGCTCAGAGACAATGACCAACCCATGGCAATGAACACCCTAGCACCCAGATTGTGGGATTCAAACACTATTCTTACTAAAATAAACCAGGACTCCCTGAAGAAATGGCTGACTCCAAGTCAAGGCATGACATGCTGTAGGATGGACAAACATCTTGTCATATGAGAAAGAAAGGCAGCTCTCAAAACCTACTAGGCTCATGTCAAAAAGGACTCAGCAGCAATCCATAGAGGATTACACTGGCCAAAGATGGAAAAATGTATATGTAAATAAGGAAAATAATGGCAGCAGATTGTCCCACATCAACTGTGTTTACACAGTTCATAATTCCTTGGTCACCTTTAGAGGACGCTAGGGAACCAAACTGCTATTTAGAAAACTGACAAAGGCAAAGAATTAGGCAATTATCTTAGCTCACTGCACTCCAGCATAATCAAATAGGTAAGGAAGGGAAGTTTCTCTTTGTAGAGATATTCCTGCTAATAAATGAAGAAGGAAGAAGGAACAATAGAATTATAATATCGCCATATTTTGTAGCCCCTAACGAATTAATATACCTAGGTAATGATCATCAATGTCAGCTAATATCACAAAAAGAGAGAGGTGTCAACTAATATCACAAAAAGAGATGGAAGTATGCAAAATAACCTGTCAGGAGTTCTTGAAAAGAAATCTTAATCTCAAATCAAGCTTCTAGATATAACTATTAATTTACAGGTAATCTAGGAATAAGAGGAGCATGTTGATTGATACAATAAGAATGAAATCGGCAAAGTCCAGACTGCGGGAAACCACAGAACAAACTACCCAGTTCTTTGGCAATCACAGAAAAAGAAGAGATGGAAGGGAACCAGAGAGTAAAAGAGATCTAAGGGGCATATGAAAGACTTGCAATTAATTAGTGGATCTTTACTGGCTCCTTATTCAAATGACAAAACTGTACGAGAGAGAGAGAGAGAGAGAGAGAACCAGAAAAAATAATATTGATAATATTAGTGAATTTTTAAATTTTAGGTGAAAAAACAGTGTTGTCGTATTTTTTTAAAAAAAGAATTCTTATCATAGAGATACATTCTGAAAAAATAAAAATGAAATGATACAATGTCTTTTTTTTTCCAAAATAATCTGGAAAGACAGAGAAATGAGAGAAAGTTATAAATGAAACAAGATTAGCCATGTTGAATCCAAGTGTGGGTACATGGGAGTTTGTTATATTTTAAAAAAAGAAAAAGTAAAGATGTGTTCAATCATCCTGTAAGAAGTTCAGAAAGGAGAAAAAAAGAAACATAAAACAGGTAGAACAAAAACACATGAAATATAAGAGTCCGTATAAATCCAGATATGTTGCTAATTAAAATAAATGTGAAAGAATTACATGCTCCAGTTAAAAAGTCAAATATTATCAATTAAATTCTATTATAGGCTGTCTTCAAGATATACCTCTAAAACATACATTACATAAATATCAAAAGGAAAAGAATGAGAAACATATAGCATACAAATGTTAACCAAAAAAAAAAAAAAAACTATTGCAGGTATACTAATATCAGGCAAAACAAATTGATGATAAAGGATTTCTAGTGAAAAAGTGAGTTCCTTCATAATATAAAAAGTACAATTCATGAGAGAACTGTAACAATTTTAGACTTGAATGCATCTAATAACACAAACAATATGAAAAGCAAATTTGACAGATCCAGAAAGAAAAATATACAAATACACAAACATAATGGGGAATTTTAACGTATTTCTCTCAGTAACTTAGAATGAGCAAAAAAATCAATAAGAATAAGAAGAGATGAGCTGGGTGTAGTGGCTCGAGCCTGTAATCCCAACACTTTGGGAGGCCGAGGCAGGCAGGTCATTTGAGGTCAGGAGTTTGAGACCAGCCTGGCCAACACGGCGAAACCTCATCTCCACTAAAATACAAAAAAAATTTGCCGGATGTAGTGGCACACGCCTGTAATCCCATCTACTCGTGAGGCTGAAGCACGAGAATAGCTTGAACCCAAGATGCAGAGGTTGCAGCGAGCCGAGATCGTGCCACTGCACTCCAGCCTGGGCAACAGAGCAAGACTCTGTCTCCAAAAGAAAAAAAAAAAGAAGAGATGAACAATAAAATTAACAAACCTGGCCTAATGAACATATATGGAACAGTAAGTGCAAAAACCTCCATTTTCAAGCATATATGGAACATTTATAAAAACTGATAATTATAAAGTAGATTTGTATAATTTTCAAAATATTGAAATAATATAGAGCATGTTCACTGATTAAAATGTGATTAATCCCAGTCTGGGCAACATGGTGAAACCTGGTCACTACAAAAACTTAGCTGGGCATGGTGGTGCGCACCTGTGGTCCCAGCTACTCAGGAGGCTGAGGTGGGAGGATTACCTGATCCCAGGAGGCAGAGGTTGCAGTGAGCCGAGATTGCACCACTGTACTCCAGCCTGGTGACAGTGCAAGACTCCGTCAAAAAAAAAAAAAAAAAAAGTGATTAGGCCAGAAGTGAATATAAAACAAATGTAACTAAAAAAGTACCAAATGTTGGCCGGACGCAGTGGCTCACGCGTGTGATCCCAGCACTTTGGGAGGCCGAGGAGGGCAGATCACGGGGTCAGGAGATGGAGACCAGCCTGGCTAACATGGTGAAACCCTGTCTCTACTAAAAATACAAAAAAAAAAAAAAAAAAAAAATAGCCGGGCATGATGGCACGTGCCTGTAGCCCAGATACTCGGGAGGCTGAAGCAGGAAAATCGCTTGAACCCGGGAGGCGGAGGTTGCAGTGAGCCGAGATTGCGCCACTGCACTCCAGCCTGGGTGACAGAGTAAGACTCAGTCTCAAAAAAAAAAAAAGAAAAAAAAGAAAAATACCAAATGTTTAGAAATTAAGAAACTAAGTTCTAAATAATCTATAGGTCAAAAAGAAATTATTGCATAAATTAGAAAATATTTTGAAATGAAAAAATTTGAAATGAAAATATTTTTACAATGAGACACTACAAGTCAAAACTTCAGAAATTATACCAGAGGAAAATCTGTAGTCTTAAATGCACATATTAGATAATAAGAAAGGATGAAAACTTTATAACCACAAAATTGAAAGCCTAAATGAAATGGCCACTTTTCTAGCAAAATCTAGAAAAACTAACCCAAGAACAATAGAATAAACACTAATCATTAAAGTAATTAAACTCATTTGCAGGAAGAGGGGGAAGAGAGGGCTTTCTGGGCCATATCATCTTACAAGGATATTCTACCAAAACCTCAAGAGAAAAATGCAATCTTACTCAAATTGTTTCAGAGAAGAAAACACATCAATGTATGAGTCTTTAAAAATTTTGATTCCAAAATCAGACAAAGATAGTAATAAGAAACATTTCAGACCAACCTCATTTATGAAAAATAGATGTAAAAAATGTTAAACAAAAATTTCTAACAAACAGAATCAAATCATGTTTAAAATAATAATACTATAATCAAGGCCATGTAAGATTTATTGCACAAGGGCAAGGAAAATTTAATACCAGAATATCTACTCATACAAGAAATCACATTAACAGAAGAAGATAGAAAAACTACATCATTAACTCAGTAGAGACAGACAATCTTTCGCTTAAAAATGCATTAGGAACTTATTAATCTAGAAATAGGAGGGATCTTAATAGCTACCAAAAACCTTATACTTACAGTGAAATAGAAGTATTTATTTTTAAAATTAGGAACAAGGTAAGGATACTACTCTCCTTATTCTATTCAGCATTTTATTTGAAGTATAAAGCTACAATTATTCCAAAATAATATGATGTCTACATTGAAGGCCCAAGATGATTTTAAAATTAATTAAAATTTGTAAGCGAATTTAACAAACTTCTGGGATGAAAAATTATTATACAAAATTTAATTATAATCTATATACCACTATCAAAGGTAGAACATTTAATTTTTATAAATGTAATTTACAATAGCAAATCAAATTAGAAAGTATCTAAGAATAAATCTAACAATAGGTGTGCAAGACCTTTATTGATAAATTATTAAATACGTTTTAATGCCCTTTAAAACAAGAAATTAAAAAATAGAGTGCAATGGTAATGATCATGGCTCACTGCAGCCTCAACCTCCCTAGGCTCAAGTGATCCTCCCACCTCAGCACCCTCCAACCTCTATATCCCCTCTCTCCTCCTCACCCCTACTAGCTGTGACTACAGGCATGAGCTACCATGCCCAGTTAATTTTTTTTTTTTTTTTTTTTTTGAGATGGAGTCTCACTCTGTCACTCAGGCTGGAGTGCAGTGGCACGATCTCGGCTCACTGCAAGCTCCGTCTCTCAGGTTCAAGCCATTCTCCTGCCTCAGCCTCACAAGTAGCTGGGACTACAGGCACCCACCACCATGTCCGGCTTTTTTTTTTTTTTTTTTTTTTTTTTTTTTTTTGAGAGACAGAGTCTCACTATATTGCCCAGGCTGATCTCAAACTCCTGGGCTTAAGCAATCCTCCTGCCACAGCCTCTCAAACTGCTGAGATTACAGGCATGAGCCACTGTGCCTAGCTTCTAATCCCATTTCATACCCATTAGACTGGCAAAAAAAAAAAAAAAAATGATCCTACCAGATCCTGGCAATGATATGGTGCAACAGGAATTCCATATGGTGCTAGGAAAACCACTGTGGAGAGCGATTAACATGTAATCCATGATCCAGTTATTCCACTCCAAAATATGTCTCTGAAAAACTCTTCTACACACAATCAAGAAGTTTATAGAAGTGACTATTGCAGCATTGTGTATAATAGTGAAAACCTGGAAATACCCTAAATGTCCATCAACAGACCTCGTCTCTACAAAAAATAAAGAAAATTTGGCTGGGTGCGGTGGCATGCACCTGTAGTCCCAGCACTTTGGGAGGCCAAGGTGGGTGGATTGCTTAAGTCCAGGAGCTCCAGACCAGCCTGGGCAACACAGCAAAACCTCGTCTCTACAAAAAAAAAAAAAAAAATACAAAAATTAGCCAGATGTGGTGGCCCGCACTTGTGGTCCTAGCTACTTGGAAGGCTGAGGTCGGAGAATCACCTGAGCCTGGGAGGTCAAGGCTGCAGTGAGCCATGAGCCTGCCACTGTACTCCATCCAGCCTGGGTGACAGAATGAGAGCCTGTCTCAAAAAATAAATACACAAACAAAAAATGAACAAAATTAACGAGGTATGGTGTCATATGCCTGTTGTCGCAGCTACTTAGGAGGATGGCTTGAGCCTAGGAGGTCAAGGGTGAAGGGAGCCATGATCACGCCAGTGCACTCCAGGCTGGGTGACAGAGCAAGAGCCTGTATTAAAAAAAAAAGTACTATTTCATACCCACCAAAACTTCCTAATGCTATCCCTTCAGAATTACACCTTCCCTCCCCTCTACTCCCCACCATCCCTAACCTCTGTCATCCACTAATTTGTTTCCACTGTATACTTCTCTCACTTTGAAATTTTATGTAAACACAATGATACAATATATATCATTTTAAGATTGGCCATTTTCACTCAGAATAATGCCCTTTAGATCCACCCAAGTTGCTCCATGTATGAATAGTTCCTTTTCATTTCTGAGTAGTATTTCATGTAATATATGTACCACCATTTATTTAACTATTAGACTTTTGTAGAACATTTTGGTTGTTTCCAACCTTGGGGCTACTACAAACAAAGCTGCTGTGGACAATCATACAGAGGATTTATGTGAGCATAATTTTTTCATTTCTCTTGAACAAATCCCTAGGAGTATAATTGCTGGGATATATGGTAAGTGTATGGTTTTTCAAAGAAATCCATCAATTATTTTCTAGAGTGGTTATACCATTTAACTTTCCTATCAGCAATATGTGAGAGATCCTGTTTCTCTACATCCTCACCGGAATTTGGTATTGTTATATTTTTTATTTTAGCTATTCTGAGGAGTGTGTAGTGATATCTAATCATGATCCTAATTGCATTTCCCTGACAACTAGTGATACTGTACATTATTTCATGAGTATATTTCATGTGTGTATCTTTGGTGAAATGTCACCCCATGTCTTTTGCCTATTTCTTGTTTGTTTTTTTAGTGTTGAGTTTTGAGATTCCTTTATATAGTCTAGATATGAGTTCTTTATCAAATATGTGGCTTGTAAATATTTTCCTCCACTCTGTAGCTTGTCTTTTCATTCTCTTAACAAGGTCTTACACAGTGTAAAAGATTTTGATTTTAATGAAGTTCAATTTCTCAAGTTTTGATTTTTTTTCTTTTATGGATAGTGCTTTTCTTATCATTTCTAAGAATTCTGGAGGTCCCATATTTTCTTTTAAAGGTTTTATAATTTTATAGTTTACATTTAAATCTATAATCCATTTTTAGCTAATTTTTGTATAAGGTATAAGGTTGTAAAGTTAAGTCAAACTATTTTAGATTTTTGGTAATGTTTTTTGGGTTGCATCTGTGTTTTTTTGGTTTGTTTGTTTTACCCATACATACCTAATTGCTCCAGCACTATTTGTTGAAAAGACTGTACTTTTCCATTGAATTATTTTTGTATTTTTTTCGGAAATCAGTTGGCATGCAGGGTAGAAAGAAAGAAATTAAACTGTCCCAACTTGCAGATGACATGATTACCCATGCAGAAAATTCCAAGGAATTTGCAACAAAAACTCCTAGAGCTAGTAAATGAGTTCAGCAAGGTCACAGAATATAGTATTAACATATGAAAATCAATTACATTTCCATAACCTGCCAATGAATACATGGAAACCAAAATCAAGATTACAATGCCACTTATAATTGTTCAAAAATAAATAAAATATTTAGGTATAAATGTAGCCCTTTCTGACATCTTTCTGTACTGCCACAATGGTGTGCTTGAATGTCCTGGTTGATGCTCTCAAAAGCATCGATAATGCTGATGAAGCAAATGGCAGGGTCTTATTAGGCTGTGCTCCAAAGTCACTGTCCGGTTTCTAACTGCAATGGTGAAGCATGGTCACATTGGTGAATTTGAAATCACTGGTTATCACAGAGCAGGGAAAATTGTTGCAAACCTCACAGACAGGCTAAATAAGTGTTGAGTGATCAGCCCCAAATGTGACATCCACCTCAAAGATCCAGAAAAATGGCAGTATAATCTGCTCCCACCCTGCCAGTTTGGTTTTATTATACTGACAACCTCAGCTGGCATCATGGACCATGAAGAAGGAAGCTGAAAACACACAGGAGGGAAAATCCTGGGATTCTTTTTCTAGAGATGTAATACATATTGACAAAATGCCTCAGAGACAGAAAAAAAATCTGAAAAAACTCCCAACATACACAGGAGTATGCTGAAAACTGCAAAACAATAATGAAAGAAATCAAACTGCAAAACAATAATGAAAGAAGTCAAACACCTAATTAAAATGGAGAGACATACTATGTTCATGGATTGAAAAACTCAACACAGTAAAGATGTCAATTCTCCCCAAATTTATAGACAGGTTTGATGCAATTGCTGTCAAAATCCTGGCAAAAAAGATGTGTCAATGTTTTATAATCTTTTTTTTTTTTTTAGACGGAGTCTCACTCTGTCATCCAGGCTGGAGTGCAGTGGCGTGATCTCAGCTCACTGCAACCTCCACCTCCTGGGTTCAAGTGATTTTCCTGCCTCAGCCTCCTGAGAAACTGGGATTGAGCACAATTGAGCCACCACGCCTAGCTAATTTTTGTATTTTTAGTAGAGACGGGGTTTCACTATGTTGGCCAGGCTGGTCTTGAATGCCTGACCTCAAGTGATCCACCCACCTCAGCTTCCCAAAGTGCTGGAATCACAGGCATGAGCCACCACACCTGGCAATGTTTTACAATCTTAAAACACCTCTTAAATCAAACAGTGTTTACTGATTTCAACTGAAAGAATGTATGTATGCCTACATGTGTGTACATGTATGTGTATGTAAGTGTGGGATTAAGGTTTAATTCAATTCAGTAAAATACAACCCATCATTGGGCTTGGCCATTCATAGGAGGCAAACATGCCAAAAATCTCTTCTGCCCATTATGCTCAGCTTATATGAGATACAAAATAGAATCACCTGTAAAACGAAGAAGTATGTGGATCACTATATATTACATCTTGCATCCAGAAACGCATTTCTTTGCCTTTTCTTCCTTCACCCTTGTCTGAGACCCACTTGGGAGCTGTCTTTCCCTTGCAGCTGCCTCTCAGAACAAAGCTGAGCACAGATGAGGATTTCAAGAAATACCAGAACTGACTCAATCTAGTCACTTTTTCCTTCACTTTCCTCTTGCCCTCTTCCAAACTAAGAGATATCCAATATCTACTTGGGTCAATTGAGATCCACACAGTGCTCCTCCCTTCATCTTACCCAGCCAAGAATGCTATTTATTCTTTTGTCTTCTTCAAACAGTTGTTCTCTGCTCCACATTCCCAGCAGCCCACCAGTGTCCCAGTCTGATTATGGAACACTCATTGATATTCACCACAGTACCCTTGTGGGTGTTTTCTCTACCCACCGATGTGTCTAGACTTCCATGAATGTCAGCATTGAGAAAAGCAGGTTAAAAATCAGTCATTAGTCAATGAGGAGGGCACAGAGCTCTGAGGTGGGACCCTGAGCTATGCGGCTGAGTCCCCTCATCTGGAGTATTTGACTGTGGTGACTCACAAATCAGTGTGACACAAGATTCTATGAGAAAGTCAAATTCCATTAAACAGCTGCTCTTAGCAGTGATTGGAAATTTTGTTGGTTGATAATCCAAATGTAAATCACAGACTTAATTTCACACATTTCAATCCAGAAGTCTTGATGCTGTGTGAACACAGCCATGATTAGACTCTACTGAGTTCCACTGCTCTGCTAACTTCAAGGCAACTTGAAACACTCTACAATTGTGACATGGTACTCATGCCTAAAACACTGGCTCTGGCTTCACTGCCAATGGATAGGATGAACTGTAATTAACAAATCAATGAGTATTTACTGCCTGAGCACCCTCCAAGTGTCAGGTTCTGCACTAAGCACATTGGTAGACAAAAAGGCAAACAAGTTTTGGTCTCTCCTCTCCAAGATCTTACAATCTAATGGCAGAAAAAAAAAAAAAGAGCTATCACATAAGAAACAACTGACAATGTCTTAAATAATGTACTGATATCTACATTTTGTAGGTAAGTTACAAGGAGAATAATCAGAATAAATGGCAATGTCAGGGAAGATTTCATGACCAGGGCAAGATTTTCACTGTGACTTTCAGATGCCTGGTGATGGGGTAGGTGGCAAGGAGAAGAGAAGCTGTTTGAAGCAGAAGGAACTTGCCAGCCCCACAAAGACAGGAAGCTTTCTAGCTAGCTGCTGTGCCCACCTCTGGAGCTACTTTGAGTGTCCCTTCCACAGCAAGTGGGTAGCATATGGAGATGACAGTCGCCCCAGCTGATCCATATGGATCCTTACCTCACTAGTTCTCCCTAGAACTTATGGGGACCAGTTGCTGATACCTCAGAAAATCACAATTTAATGAAAGAAGCATAGACTTGGGGGTAGGGCCAACTTAAGTTCCTTGCTTAGATGACCTCAAGCAAGGTACTTTTCCTCTCTAAGCTTTAGCCTTTTTATGTGCTAAATGGGACTAATAATGGTACCAAACTCATAGGATTGTTATGAAGAGTAAATAATGCATGCACACTGCCTGGAACATAATACATACTTTATAAAAAAGTAACTCTTGTCATTGTTTTATGCAGTCAGTGTTTGTGTAGATTTATCCATAATGGGTGTCCATTTCTTCCCACATCCTTATGCTTCTACCTGGGATCTTTTCCCTACTGTCTGGAGAGTTTTTAGTATTTCCTTTAGGGTAGGTCTGCTAGTAAATTCCCTATTTTTGTTTGCCCAAAAATGCTTCATTTCACCTTCACTTTTTTGTTTTTGTTTTTTGAGACAGAGTCTTGCCCTGTCACCCAAACTGGAGTGCAGTGGCCAGATCTCAGCTCACTGCAAGCTCCGCCTTTTGGGTTCATGCCATTCTTCTGCCTCAGCCTCCCGAGTAGCTGGGACTATAGGTGCCCGCCACCTCGCCTGGCTATTTTTTTGTATTTTTTAGTAGAGACGGGGTTTCACCGGGTTAGCCAGGATGGTCTCGATCTCCTGACCTTGTGATCCGCCCGTCTCGGCCTCCCAAAGTGCTGGGATTACAGGCTTGAGCCACTGCGCCCGGCCTCACTTTCACTTTTGAAGGACATCTTCAATTAATGGGTATAGAATTCTAGGTTAGCAATTATTTTCTTTCAGCACTTTGAAGATATCATTACATTGTCTTCTGGCTTCCATCATTTCTAGCGAGAAGTCAGCTGTTGATCTTACTGCTGCTTGTTTGAAAGTAATGTATATTTTCTCCTCTTTGGTTGGTTTTAATATTTTTCTCTTTCTCTTTTGTTTCAGGCCATTTTATTAAGATGGGCCTAGATATATGGTTTTATTGTATTTATCCTGCTTGAGGTTCATGGTGCTTAATAAGCTCATGGCTTGATTTTTTGTCACTTTTGTAAAATTCTTGGTTGTTATTTTTTTCAAATATTGTTTCTGCTCTCTTATCTGTCTCGTTTTCTGGGATTCCCATTGCACATATGATAGACCTTTTCACCATGTCCCTTCTATCTCTTAAACACCTTTCTGAATTTTCCATCTTTTTCTTTAGTCTGGATATTTTCTTCTGTCTTCAAGCTCCCTATTCTCTTCATGTGTGTTAAATCTGTTATAAAACTCATATTGTGCTGCATTTTTTCAGTTCTAGAATTTTTTGTTTGTTTGTTTATGGGTTCCAGTTCTTTCTTCTCTACCTTTTTTTACTTCCTGAGTACATTAATTATTTATTTTAAAGTTGATTTTTGATATTCTAAAATCTGTATCTACTGTGGGTTTATTTTTACTGTCTGTTTTTTCTCTACCTTTTTTGTCACATGGTCTTCTCTCTGGAGATGACTCATATACCTGAAGCCCAATGACGCCACGATTATTTTCCAAACTATGTCCTTAACTCCACTTGCTACTCCACCCACTTTTCTGAATTTAATTCTCTCAATCGCTTTCCCTATCACGTGATGCTTGTATAGAATTCTAACAAGTTTATATTATGGTCCTTTAAACATAGAATTACAATGTGATACTTTTTTCCTCACAGCATCCAAAATGGCATTTGAGGATTTTGTGGCTTAACCTTCCAACCCTGCCTCTCACACATCCTACAATCCTACAAAGTTGAACTAGTCCTTATTGCTTGTTGCCGTGTATTTAGTCGCTCACTTTTTTCCTGTTTTTCTACACCAGTACATATTTTAGAGTTATTTCCAGCATATGGAATCCCCCTTCTCTTGTATCTGCCTATCCAAATTCTATCATCTAAGTCCCAGATTAAGTGACATCCCCCTAAAAAGT
The DNA here is from genome assembly GCF_007565055.1 of Rhinopithecus roxellana. NCBI lineage: Eukaryota > Metazoa > Chordata > Mammalia > Primates > Cercopithecidae > Rhinopithecus > Rhinopithecus roxellana. Next base: position 61,599,244 of record NC_044554.1, read on the forward strand.
AAACCCTGAATCTTCAGAGTTTGTATTAATCTCATCCTTCTCTGAGCACCCACAGCCTCCTATCTGAATGTCATTTATGTCCAGGTCTCATTTCCACCAGCAGCTAATTGAGGATGGTGGCAGGCAGCCATTGTTCCTCTCTTCTAAAGATCCTTTCTCCCTTCTAGGGTCATGGTTATATGCTCATCTGATTTTCCATTTAGGAACCACCTCTTCCCACTCTCAGATTGAATGTTTCTAGCAAAACTAACTTCCATCCCTGGCTCCAGGGCTAGGGATTGGTTCAGAGCTGGAACAACAAAACTTGGGAGCCTCAGCCATGGAACTTACGCTGGAAGGCAGGGATTCGAAGCTGAAAGGATGTCATGCTATATCTTTTTCTAACTAAAACACTGCAAAGTCTCCCATATCACTTAGAAGAGAAGTCTAGAATGTTCTATATACATCTTGTACTCCACCTCTCAACTGTTGTTGTTTTTTTTTTTTTTTTTTTTTTTTTTGAGACAGAGTCTCACTCTGTCGCCCAGACTGAAATGCAGTGGCATGATCTTGGCTCACTGCAACCTCTGCCTCCCGGGTTCAAGCAATTCTCCTGCCTCAACCTCCTGAGTAGCTGGGATTAGAGGCGCATACCACAACGCCCAGCTAATTTTTTGTATTTTTGTAGAGACGGGGTTTCACTGTGTTATCCAGACTGGTCTCAAACTCCTGACCTTGTGATTCGCCCACCTTTGCCTCCCCAAGTGCTGGAATTACAGACGTGAGCCACTGCGCCTGGCCTCAACTGCTTCTTTGACCTTTAACCCTATTATTCTCCTCACCTACTCTACTTCAGCCACACTGGTCACTTTGATATTCCTGAGACATGCCAGGCATAGCCCTGCCTTCATGCCTTTGCTCTATCTGCCTGGATCACCCTTCCTCAGACACCCATGTGGCTAACTCCAAATGATGACTTGAAGAAGTCTCTCTCCAAATCTCCTTTTATCGGCGAGACTTCCTCTGAATTCCCTATTTAATGCTGGCACTCACCATCACCACCTCACTATTCCTAATGCCCCTTTTTCTGCTCTGCTCTCTCTCTTTTCCAAATCACTTCCTCTTCCCAATGTATTCTGTAATCTGCTTATTCATACATTTACTTATGTAAACATCTAGTGTAAACACACACTAGAATCTAAGCTCATCAAGGGCAGGGATCTTTGTCCACTTTGTTGACTAGTATGTCTCAAGCCCTAGAACAGTCCCTGGCTCAGAGAAGGACTGCAGAAATCTCCATCAGCTGTGGCATCACTTGGACTCCCTCGTTTCTGTAAGCATATCCCTGCACTCCACCTTTTATTTGGGTACTAGAAAGATGTTGATGTTGAGCTAAAGTGAGTGTCCTGTGAAAGTATCACCCCTTCACAGGCTTCTGTGGCCCCAGCGCACTTTTGCTGTCATGGGCAGGGATACCTCTTGCCTGAAGCCACCCTTTCCCATCATCCTCACTTTAGGAGAAATTCTATTAATCAGGCAAAGAAATCAAGTTGGGAAAACATGGACTTCCACTGGACTCTGGGAAGTTGAGATTGAGCTAAACAGAAACTCTAGGTAAAATATATCTATTGAATGCAGTAAAATAAATCTGGGAGCACAGTAAATCATAGTAAGCGCAAACGTGGTTCAAATGGCCTCCTGATGTCAAAATGTAAATGTTAACCAAAAATGTCAGGCTTTTGCACTTTGCAAGTCATTTTCATGTCTATATTTCACATTGTCTTCAAAACAACTCTAAGAAGTAAATCATGCCCATCTTTAGAGATAAGGAACTGATAATCAGGGAGAAGGGAAGATGCACATAGAGCCATTCAGTCATATGGTGAGCCTGGAACCCAGGCTCAGCTGTCATAGAACAGTTTTTTTTTTTTGCTGGGTGTTTGAAGCCGTGGGGTGTGTGGCAGTGCACCCGGTGTATTAAGACCACAATGCAGGTGTGATACGTCTCCACAAAGCATCAATTCTATCCCAATGTTCATAGAAATAAAAAATGTTATTCTTAGATTAAAACAAATGTGGATTTTGCATAAAGCACAATGCACAATATTTGCGTAAATTACTAATATAAAAAAATTCAGCTTAAGACAAATGTCCATCCTTGCAGAAGTCAGCTTAGAGCTCTGTAGCACACTTTCGCCACCTCTACCTAGCTTTTACACTGAACAGCTATGTGATTTTGGGCAAATTACTTAACATCTCTTAACGTCCCTAATTTTTCTCACCTGTGAAATGGAGTAATAATGCTTTCCTCATAAGTTTGTTGTTATGAAGTTTAAATTAAGATACATAAGAGAAACCCCCAAAACAGAGCCTTACGCAGGAAAAAAAAAAGAATGAAAACATTCATTTTCTTATCATTATTATCTTGGAATTTTTTTTCTTTCTTTTTTCGAGATGGAGTCTCGCTCTGTTACCCAGGCTGGAATGCAGTGGCGCAATCTCGGTTCACTGCAACCTAAGCCTCCCAGGTTCAAGCGATTCTCCTGCCTCAGCCTCCTTAGTAGCTGGGACTACAGGCACGTGCCAACATGCCTGGCTATTTTTTTGTATTTTTAGCAGAGACAGGGTTTCACCATGTTAGTCAGGATGGCCTCAATCTCCTGACCTCGTGATCCGCCCGCCTCAGCCTCCCAAAGTGCTGGGATTACAGGCATGAGCCACCGTGCCTGGCCTATGTTGGAATATTTTCTTTAAAAAATATATATATAGAAGCCAAGAAGAAATCATCCCATTAAAGTCCCAAGCTCTTAATGTGTCCAGTTTAAGGTTTCACTTGAGAAGCAAGAACTGGAAAAGATTTACGGGATAGAAATTGCAAGAATGATTAGGGATTAAAAAGCAGAATGCTTGAGGAAAGTTTAAAGGAACCAGATTTTCTTTGAACTTGAGGTAGAAAGAGCTGAAAGAGACTTAAAAACAACGTTTGCAAAATAAAGAAAAGGGCCCAGCTGTTGTCCATCTCCATCAGAATGGAAGGGGACACTCTGACCTAGTTGGGGTTGAGGGTGGGGGGCTTGGATTCGGCATCAGAGGAATCTGTGTGGCTATGAGAAATGTCAGAACCACTGAGAGAAAAGTGGAGTCATTTCCCTGCAAATTTCCTTGAAGGTTCTAAAAAACCCATCCAGGCACATGGGTGAGAACAAGCTGGTCTTTAAGCAGAAAGTACCGCCATCTGTGTAGTTGGTTTCCTGCACCATGAATTGGAATTTCCTGCATTATCTTCTCCTCTGAACCTGCCTGGCTGCTCCACATTTCTGTTTTACTTATTACTTTGCACAAAACTATTTGTGGTTCCTACCAGAGGATAAATGCTACCTGCAAGGCTTTTTCCTGGAAAGGAGTCATTAGCAGTGTCTAACACCATAACTCCTTCAATGAGCTCCTGTCAATCGGGAGAACACTCAGGAAAGGGACACAGAACAAGTATGGGGTTTTTTGTTGTTATCGTTGTTTGTTTGAGACGGAGTCTCCTACTGTCACTAGGGCTGGAGTGCAGTGGCGAGATCCGGCTCACTGCAACCTCTGCCTCCTGGGTTCAAGCAATTCTCCTGCCTCAGTCTCCCAAGTAGCTGGGATTATAGGTGCCTGCCACCATGACTGGCTAATTTTTTTGTATTTTTATTAGAGACGGGGCTTCACTATGTTGGCCAGGCTGGTCTCGAACACCTGACCTCATGATTCACCCACCTTGGCCTCCCAAAGTGCTAGGATTACAGGCGTGAGCCATCACACCTGGCCACAAGTATGTTTTTAAAGCTCAGACAAGAGAAAGGCAGGGCTGAAATGCCCAGCTTAGGATGACAAGGGTAGGGTGTGCTCAGTTTGCAAGGAACAGGCTGGAGGCATTGGAGGGGCCCTATCTTAAAGCAGGAAGACGAAGGGTAATTTCTCACCATCCACTGCTCATCCTGCTTTAAGCTGGCTCTGTCCCCTCAAGTGGGAGCCCCCTGCAGGCAGGGACTTTTTTATGTGGATGACTTTATTCCCAGGGCCTAGAAGAGCACATGGTCCCCCTCCCAGGCACATAGACAGGTCAGGTGCACACAGACATGCAGGCCTCCTCCCACAATCCACTGCAGGCACTTGGGCCAGTCGTGCAGTTGCATCTGTGACATCAAGGTCCCTGGGGATCCAATCAGAGACTAACACTTCCAGACCCGAACTCAAGGCCGCCTTATCCTCCCTCCACCTCTCTTCTCAGTACCATTCCCCTGACCCATCTGTCTGGTTTTCCAGCTGCCTCTTCCCCAAGATGTGCCCCTCCTCTGTTTCTGTCTCTTGCCCTCTCTGGATCTGTCCCATCCCTTCCCCTGGATCTGGCCTGCCCCATCCACCTTGTCTCCTTCCCCAATCTTCCCCACCCTCTGTCCAGCTCTGCCCCCTTCTTCCCCAGCTCTGCCACAGCTCTGCTCTCAGTCAGTTCTGCTTTTCCACATGCCCCTACTCGGCCCCCAGTGCTGGTCCTCTGTTCTCTGGCTCCATCCTACTCTCCCCTCTGTCTGTCCCCACATGTGGACCCACCACTGGTTCTCTTTAGGAGGGAGGAGTGGCTGGGTGCAGTGGCTCACACCTGTAATCCCAGAATTTTGTGAGGCCGAGGTGGGCAGATCACCTGAGGTCAGGAGTTCGAGACCAGCCTGGCCAACATGGTGAAACCCCATCTCTACTAAAAATACCAAAAAAAAAAAAAAAAAAAAATTAGCCAGGCACTGTGGCAGGCACCTGTAATCCCTACTACTTGGGAGGCTGAGGCAGGGGAATCACTTGAACCTGGAAGGCAGAGGTTGCAGTGAGCCAAGATGGCACTCTAGCCTGGGCGACAAAGCATAATAAATAAATCTCCAAACATAATAAACAAATAAATAATAAAATGGGAGGGAGGAGTGAGACTATTCCTAGGGCCCAAAAACACCCCTCCCTAACTGAGGGAGAGAGAATACACACCTGGTATGTAGCAGAGGCTCAATAATGTGTAATAAACCAGTAAGCGAATGAATGAACACTGCAGAATGAATAATTTAATAACAGTACACCTGGAAAGCTCAGGAGTGCAGAGAACAGAACCCTGGCATCCTCACCATAGGATCTTCTGCAGCATGGAGTACTTCTCAGGTGCGACCAAACATTGTGTTCAGTACCTGTTTTCTGGGGAGAAGGAGCCTGCGAGAGAGACCTTGCATCACCCAGGAAAGCAAAGTAACCTCCAAGGCACAGGACAGGACTGGCCGTTGTTTCAGATGGCAGAGAGAACAATGGTGCTGAGGGGCTCGACCCCACCTTGAGGTCCCCTCTCAAAAACTCCCTCTAGGCGAAAAACAATAACAGAAACTCTAGATGCAGGTGAGTTTATCTTTCCTCAAGGAGTTGCAAGTCCCTGGAGACCCTGGGCCAAACCCTTTGCAGTTGCGGGCACCGACCTGCTACATCACCCTGCAATGCTGCCAGATGCTGAGTGGGGGGGGCCCTCACTATGAATGGAACCTGGCACCTGCCTCCAGTCTCAATTCAGTGGCGCTGACAGCTATGTCCTGAGGAGCCCAGGAATCCAGAAAGGGGGAATGGTTGAGCCCAGTGCAGAGGCTTCCAGAAGCTGGAGCAGCTGGGTGCCGGGGCTTATGTCAGGAGTTTGAGGGCGATGGGAGGGGGCTGAAGAGACAGTGGTGGGGGCACAGAGGACAGCCCCTCTGGTCCATGCAAGGTCAGGAGGGGCCTGGGTGGAGGCCGAGAGGCTGCCTCAAGGCCCGCTGGGTGGGTGCGCCCTTGTCATTGTTACTACCCGGGCTCAGCAGGGTACCCTAGAGGCCCCGGCCAGTGGGATCCACCTGCTGACTTTCCATCCCATCCTCTGCGTTCGTCTGAGCCACACCCACGGTCCCCTCGTGTGTGACACAAGCAGCCCCTGAGGGCCACCTTGGCCTCCCCATTAGCATCACCAGGACACCTTCCCCCTCAATCCCTGCTGCCCAAAGGAAATCAACACGTGTTTCCAGGCCTGGCCCCCACGATGGCCCTGCCGCGTCAGGCCCTCTGCTCTTCGAGTGCGCGCACGCAGCACAGGTCATTAAGACATTCTCGACCTGCGACCCGCAGGCACACACCCACTCATAGAGGTGGCCTCCTTGGAGCCCAGGACCGTGGCCGGGAAGCACCGGGAGGGTCCCAGGCATGCAGTGCTACTGCCCCCTGCTGGCAGCTTCTGGAACACCGCGGGCTGATGACAAGACAGAACACGCAAAAGCGCCTCCTCCCTTCCTCCGCTCAGCTTTACAACGGGGAACATTCAGGGTTGCGGCCCTCAGTGGGGACGTGGAACTGGCTGCAGCCAGAATTGTTCCCAGTTTGCGGAGAGGGAACGGGCAGCACAGAAAAGGAACGCAGGGGGAGGAGAGCGGAGAGACGGGAGCTCGCAAGCCAGCCTGAAGAGTAAGTGTATACACGCCCCTGCCATCTGTATTGCCCTTCCCAGGTTACAGAGGACGTTCATCTTCAGTGAACATCACAGCTCTTTCAGAGGACCCTGAGAGGCAGGGCAGGGCAGGTAGGGTTCCTTCTGTTTTGCCAACGAGATCATGGAAGCCCAAGGAGCTAGTATGCCTCAACTACAGTCACACAGCCAGGTGCTGGGTTGCACCCAGCATAGTGTCCGCCTCCTTGTCCAGGGCTCTGATGTGTGATATTAAACAAGTGTTTCTGGGCCCCTGTGGTGGCCCCAGAGCATCTACAGTCATGAGATCTTGCTCTGACAAAATCTCCCTCTGCCCCCAGAGCTAGACCCAACCTGTTGCCTGGTGACAGGCAGGTGTGGGCGGGGGGAGGCTGGGTCTAACAATGGTCTGTATTCTCCATGACAGACTGGAGGACACATTAAGCAGAGATTAGCAGAGGTCTGAGAAAACAGAAGTACCATGGAGCACAGAGGTCCCGCCCCAGCGTAGCAGCTAGACAGCCCCTGGGATGCTGAGATGCTGAGCTAGGCTGGAGTTTGCGTGGTTGCTCATTTAACCTTGGGCTCCTGTTGCTTTCCAAGTATCGAGGAAGAACCAAGGTTCATGGATAAAAGCAGCCACGGCTGGGCGCGGTGGCTCACGCCTGTAATCCCAACACTTTGGGAGGCCGAGGCAGGTGGATCATCTGAAGTCAGGAGTTCCAGACCAGCCTGGCCAACATGGCAAAGCCCCATCTCTACTAAAAATACAAAAATTAGCCAGGCATGGTGGTGGGCGCCTGTAATCCCAGCTACTCAGGAGGCTGAAGCAGAATTGCTTGAACCCAGGAGGCGGAGGTTGCAGCAAGCCAGTACCACACTACTGCACTTCAGCCTGGGTGACAGAGTGAGATTCCATCTCAAAAAAAAAAAGCAGCCACACTCCCTGGGCATGCCACAGGCTGGACTCCTTCTTTTGATAATGGAACCCTCTTCCTCCCTGGGGACAGATCATCTCAAGTCAGCCTCCCCAAACTTCTATCTGGCATCTCCTAGATTCTCCCTGTTCTTGTCTGATCTCCTACTGCCTCTGCCTTAACCATTGCCCAGACTCCCCTCCGCCTGTCCTGCCCTTCCCCAGGGCTAAGGCCCCACCAGGGTCAAGGGCACAAATGGCCCTTCCAAGCAGGAGTAAACTGATTGAAGGAAGCAAACCCATTCTTCATCCCTGTCTCCAAGTCACCATAAGTGACAGCAAAATGCATCCTCTGCTCTAGACCGAGGAGCCGGTGACAAATGGAAGACTTGTTCTTCCTCTGGAATTTTTTTTTAATGCTGAGAGAGGAAAGGAGGAATATTTATTAGTGCGGAAATGGGACTTGTCAGAGTCTGTGAACGCCCCCACACGTGTCTGTTCTCAAGGAAGAAGAAAGACAAGTTAAGGAATCCAAGACCCTTGTGAGCCATGAAGCAGTCTCTCCAGAAATAAAATGTGCACCCAAGCAGGGGCTCCAATCAAACACTTCCACCAGCTAGAAAAGGGAGCTGCCAGAGGAGAAAATCCAACGCTGCTCCTACCGCCACCCCCGGCCCTGCTGCAATGTGGACAGTCCACCCCGGCCCTCTCCCACCTGACCAAGTCCTGCCATCCTTCACCCCTCCCTGCTGCCCTAGGGCCAGAGGGGCTAAGGCAACTCAGATATAGGCTAATTCGGGCCCAGGGAATGCTTCCTGCAGAAGGCGTCACCTCACAGAGAGTTCTGGGGTCTTTACCCGTTGTCCTCAGGTCAGGCCTGGGCAGCGTTGAGCCTCGTGGCCTCCTCCCCTGCTCACTCCCTCATTCACTCAGGGACCGCCCTCCCTCCAGGCGCCAAGACAGTGCTGGGTCCCATGGGGAAAGAGAGATGAGTAAGACCCTGTCCTTTTCCCTCATCATGGCTGAAAAGGATGATGGGTGACCAAAAGTCACATTTCTGTGTCATGTCGCTGTGTCGTGAACTTTGACGCAGTGACCTCATCTCGGGCTCCAGGGTGACAGCTGGTTTCAGAGGTCCATTGCACAGAAGAAGAAACTGAGTCCCAGAGAGAGGAGCGGTGGCCCAGCCTTAGCCTGACCTGCAGCCTGACCCACTCCACAGGCTTCCACACTCCTGCCCACGGCTGAGCGGCAAGGCCGGTCCTTCGGCCATCGGGGGAGTGAATTTCATCCTCAAGACAGAGACACGACCACTGGCTGGGGTCCTCAGCTCTGAGGGTGTGGACTGCCACCCACAGTAGCTTCTCGCACAAACCAGAAGTCCCCTCCAAAGAGCAGGCACGACCGGAGGAGGGGACAGATAACCCCTGTTTCTGAAGGCTGAAGCAAAGTGGAGAAGTCAGGCGGCCTGAACCAGAGCTCAGAATTGAGGTCCTCGCTGGCGCTGTCCAGGAGGACCACCTTCAAAAGCCACCGTCTGCAAGAGTAACCCCACCCACAACTCCTGCTACACTCTGTATACCCCAGGGGCTGGAAATGTCCGTCTAAAGAAGCTTTCTTGAGGAGAAGAAGATTCTGGCCTAGCCTCGCCCTCTGCGATTCTCTCTGCGCCTTCCTGGCCACCCAATACCCCAGGAGAAGCCAACAACCCCTGCGGCTCTGTGGCTGCAGCCATCCCAGCCTCATGTGTGGGTCTCTCCTGCCCTCTGGTGGACAGACCCCAGCAGTGCATCCTGCATAACCCAAATGCAATCACCTTTCCTCCCACAGCCTCTTCAATCTCTGTTCCTCTTTCCACAGGATCCTGTATCTGGGCCCTGCACCTCCAGGGCCATCCTGAAGGTAGGGGGTTGCTCTCTGCTCCCTCACTCCCACTCCCCTTATCTCCTCCTTTCTGACCACAGCATTCGGGGACCTTCTGACCTAGCATCCAGCTCCTTCTGCATAGCTGGTGCCCTGCCCCTGATGCTGCCGGGCCTCCCCTGCAGCATGACCCCTTCTCCCTGAGTCTCCTTGCCTGGATCTCGTCCCTGCTGTCTGCCTGCCAGTCTGGTCTCCTCCGCCACTGAAGGCTCTGATCATAGGTTAGGGGCTGACCTGGCCCTAGATGCCCGGCTGTGGCCACCAGCTTCAAGACTCTGGGCAGCCTGTTTCTGAGCCTCTGCTTCCTTGGGCTTGCTGGATTTGCTTGCTGGCCTTAGTTCAACTGACTTCAATTTAACTGGCATTAACCAAGCAGCTCTGCTCTTTAGCAGACATTGCCCTAGGAACAAAGAGAATAACAGAGGTGAAGAGGCTGCAAATCAGTCTACCAGGGAAGGCAGCCACGGGCAAGAGGTACCCGACCAGAATGTGCTGGGTGCTGAGCCAGGAAGAGCATCTGAGGACAGCAGGGCCTGGGAGCCCCAGGGAGAGGATTCATGGGGAAAGTGACCTGAATCCTAGGCCGATGGGGGAGCAGGCTGCCCAGCACGGAGCAGAGGGGATGCTGGCTATGACAACCACCACCACTGAGCATGCCTTTACCTACACTATTCTCACCTCACCCTAATGCTGAAGTTAAAGCTGATGTTATTATCCTGCTTTTGAAAGATAATAGAGCCTCAAAGCATTAGGGTAGCCGGCCCCGGGTCTCATCGCTAGCAAGTGATTTGAACCTGGTGCCACGTTCAAGGCACCATTCTGTTGCTTCCCTAGCAGAAGGCAGAGCGTGAGCAAATGTATGGAGGTTGGAAGTGGCAGCCCACTCAGGAATGGAGAGTGTTTCCAGGCAGGCTGAGACTGCGGCACGTGAGCGTGGGACCTGCACTCTCAGAGCCACACAGAGGGCAGATGAGGAGGGCAAGATGAGGGGGTGGGTGAACACGTGGCCCTCACTCATCCTTCTTTTTTTGTGAGACAGAGTCTCGCTCTGTCACCCAGGCTGGGGTGCAGTGGCACAACCTCTGCTCACTGCACACTCCACATCCCAGGTTCAAGCAACTCTCCTGCCTCAGCCTCCCGAGTAGCTGGGATTACAGGCATGCACCACCACACCCAGCTAATTTTTTGTATTTTTAGTAGAGACGGGGTTTCATCGTATTAGCCAAGATGGTCTCGATCTCCTGACCTCGTGATCCGCCTGCCTTGGCCTCCCAAAGTGCTGGGATTACAGGTGTGAGCCACTGCACCTGGCCCTTCCCTCTTATTCTAAAAAAACCTTTGGTTTTTATCTTAGTTCTTGTTTACCCTAAATACAAACTATTTCCTAGCCTTCCTCGCTGGTAGATGCGGCCATGTGGCTAGGGGTATGCAAGTAGAACCTATGTAAACAGCTTCCAGGTGACGCTTTGAAAGGAAAGAGAATGCCTCTGACACCTCTTCCTGCTGGCTGGGTTGAGGGTGAGATGGCAAGGGGCGCCGGCTCATGCAATCCAGGGCATGCCTCAGGAACAGCAGGGCCACAACACGGAAGATGTCACGCTGTCCTGGGAATGCTTATCATCAGGTGTTACTTGTGAAAGAGAAATCTACTCCTCTCATGTGTAAGCCCTTATTTGGGTCTCTGCCACATCAGCTGAACCTGCATTCTAGCTAACATAAAAGCTATCACAGGGGTCTCAGTCAGACAGCAAAGTCAGAGGCTATGGAAGGGAAGGGGCAGGGGCGGGAGATCCTCAGATGCTGTGGAGACAACTCCAATAGGATTTGGCACTGTGGTTGAATGTGGGCGGTGGGGAAGGAGGACTGGCAAGGCATGAAGTTGACAGCAGAATGGAGGTATTTGAGACAGGCCATCCTCCTTTGTCATTTCACTTCTAGATCTCACCTTCTCCTATGTGCATCTCCCCTTCTTCAAGACCTCTCTTTTCCCTGGGTTCAAAAAATCACTTGACCAAGACCTCTCCTGCTTCTGCCCCTCACCTGTGCTTCTCTTTGCTGGACACCACCTCCAGCCCTGCACCACCCAGCCTGACCACTTCAGTGTCTTTTATAGACTCTGCAAACAGCACCTCCCCACTGGAAGCTTCCCTGACTCCTTTGAGCTGGGTTAGGTCCTCAATCTCTGTGCTCCCTTCTGACTCAGCATGGACCCCACCAGGAGCTCCAGGAGGGCAGATACCTTCTCTCTTTTTTTTTTTTTTTAAGAGACTGGGTCTAGGCCAGGCACAGTGGCTCATGCCTGTAATCCCAACACTTGGGAGGCTGAGGTGGGTGGATCACTTGAGGTCAAGAGCTCAAGACCAGCCTGGCCAACGTGGTAAAAACCCGTCTCTGCTAAAACAAAAATTAGCCAGGCGAGGTGGTGCACACCTGTAGTCCCAGCTACTCAGGAGTCTGAGGCAGGAGAATCGCTTGAACCCGGGAGGCAGAGGTTGCAGTGAGCAGAGATCGCACCACTGCACTCCAGCCTGGGTGACAGGCCAAGACTCTGTGTCAAAAAAATAAGAGACCGGGTCTCATGCCGTCACCCAAGCTGGAGTGCAATGGCACATTTACAGCTCTCTGTAGCTCTATTTTCTGGGCTCCAGCCATCCTCCCACCTCAGCCCCCGAGTAGCTGAGACCACAGCGGTGCACCACGGTGCCTAACTGACCATATTCACCTTTGGATCTCAATGTCTGGCATCCTGCCTGGCACATGATGGGCACCCAGGAAATGCCATTATCCAGGATTTTCCTTTATCGCTGCGCCTGGAAACCATCTCCTGGCTCCCCGTCACCATTCCCCCTCAGCAGGCTCCACCCACCTGAGTGGCAACACTTAGATGAAACAAAAGCAAACCAGTCAGTGTGGAGAAATGAGGCCTCTAGAAGTAATGTCAGGTAGCTTTCTTCAGCCACCCTCACCACACTCTGCTTCAGAACTGCCATTATCAAAAGGTAACAGGTTTCCATAATCTTACTCCCCACTGGGGCAGAAAAACGTGAAACACACTTTCCCAAGGATGTTTAACTTGAAATCTTCCATACCTTAAAATTTAGGTATCCATTTCAGAAATGATGCAGCCTTAGATGAAAGAAGACAAATGTCGCTATTTTATGGAGAGGAAGTTATGAAACACCACGCACGTCAAATCTCCATATACCTTTTCCTCCTAATGCAACCTAATGATACCTTTATACCATTCAATCAAAGGCTCAGTAAGTCGGCACGGGGAGATGGGGCTGCAGCAGTAATCATCGATGTTTCTGGCAACCCCTGGCACCAATCTCCTGCATTCTAAATACATGAAAGGCTTCCTCAATTTCACTCTCCATCGTCATCAGCCACAACAGATATTTATTGACTGCCTGTTATATGTGGGACATTTGCTAGGTACAAGGAAAGAAAACTTGAAATTTCCCAAAGATTTTGAAAGGGGAAAGATCTATACTTTAGAAGTAAGTTATCTGCCTCTTAAATGAGCCATGTGTATAAAAAAGACAATTGCAGAGACTGTTACAGAGATGGTCTAGACCATTATACATTGTCAGATTGCTCCGTGTGCAACGTTTGCCAAATACACAACAATGATGCCATCATAATCATTCAACAGCATGGTAACCTAATCGATGTGGGAGACAAAACCTTCCAAAGAGGATCTATAGCTCTTCTGATCCTCACCCGGCCCTGCCAATTACAGATGGGTAAAATATTTCCATGATCTCATTCTCCATTTTACCATGAAAATGTGCAGACCGAATCAGTGTTTTGAAATCAAGAAGGTCTGAAAAGGGCTACTTATCTCCAAACGTAGTCGCACATAGATTTAAAACAAATGCAATGGCTTTAGGGAGGAAAAAGACAGAATTCTTTGAACACAAAAGCTCTGCATGCCTTTTTTAATGAGTTCAGAAAATGATAGAAACGTTATCGTCCTGCAAATGCTCCCTGAGTCATGGCAGCAGCGTGAAGCCTTTATCAGTCATTTCTTCACGTCTCTTTCCACATTCAAATCACTTAGCATCATTATTAGCAAGGATTACAATTTACGTGATTGTACTCATCTGTGCAAGAAAACATGAAGGGAAGTTTCTCAATATTTTGAATCAGGTTTTATATATCTGACATGCACTTTTTTTTTTTTTTTATTTTTTTTTTTTTGAGGCGGAGTCTCGCTCTGTCGCCCGGACTGGAGTGCTGTGGCCGGATCTCAGCTCACTGCAAGCTCTGCCTCTCGGGTTTACGCCATTCTCCTGCCTCAGCCTCCCGAGTAGCTGGGACTACAGGAGCCCGCTACCTCGCCCGGCTAGTTTTTGTATTTTTAGTAGAGACGGGGTTTCACTGTGTTAGCCAGGATGGTCTCGATCTCCTGACCTTGTGATCCGCCCGTCTCGGCCTCCCAAAGTGCTGGGATTACAGGCTTGAGCCACCGCGCCCGGCCTTTTTTTTTTTTTTTTTTTTTTTGAGACGGAGTCTCAGTCTGCCTCCCAGGCTGGAGTGCAGTGGCGCGATATCAGCTCACTGCAACCTCCGCCTCCCGGGTTCAAGAGATTCTCCTGCCTCAGCTTCCCGAGTAGCTGGGATTACAGGCACCTACCACCACGCCTGGCTAATTTTTGTATATTTAAATGGTTAAAATATATTTGTATATTAAATGGTTTCACAATTTTGGCCAGGCTGGTCTTGAACTCCTGACCTCGTGATCCACCTGCCTCAGCCTCCCAAAGTGCTGGGATTAGAGGCATGAACCACCGCGCCTGGCTGACATGCACCATTTCTATCAAATGTCTGTGTACTTTTTGTTAAATGTGGAGAAATAGGGTCTCTATTCCTTTTTAGTATGGAGGCTGAGAGAGACCAAAACCCAATTTCTTTATTCTAAAAGATGAGAGGGACCAGGCATGATGGCTCAAGACTATAATCCTAGCACTTTGGGAGGCTTGAGGCAAGAGGATGGCTTGAGGCCAGAAGTTTGAGACTAGACTGAGCATCATAGCAAGACCCCATCTCTACAAAAATGAAATAAATAATTAGCTGAGCATGGTGACACGTGCCTTTAGCCCTAGCTGCTCAGGAGGCTGAGGCAGGAGGATGGCTTGAGCCCAGGAGTTCAAGGCTGCAGTCAGCCATGACCACATCACTGCGCTCCAGTCTGGGTGACAAAGTGAGACCCTGTCTCTAAAAAATATTGAAAAATGAAAGATGAGAGGACTGAGGCCCAGGAAGGAGCATGAACTGTGATGCAAGGAACAGGGACAAGATTGCCTGGATGGGACGCTGAGACCTCACTCTGGATTTCCTGGGCACTGAGCTTCCCAAGCCCAACTTCTCATGGAACCAGTGGGTTTCCTTCCCGGCCTTCACCTACCCCTCGGCAGAGGAGCTGAAACTTCTCACAGCCCCAGGTCTCCAGGCGCTGAGCAGCTGGTATTCCCAGACAACTCTCTTTACAGCTGGCACTGAAAACCAGATGGCTCAGCACCCAGGCAGTGAGGTTTCCCTCCCCTGCCATCAGTTGGCCCCACCCTTGCCACACAGAAGCCAGACCCCAGGAGGTAAAGTCCTCCCAGTGGGATGCAAAGCCACTTTGTGCACCCAGCAGAGCACCTGGCCCAGGCAGGCCTCTTTGGGGATAAGGGATGGGGAAAGAGGGGTCTGCTGACTCAGCCTTGCAAGTTCTCCTTACCCATGTCCCCATCCCTAAAAGAACTTTATTCCTTAACATACCCTGTGAGACTGTGGAATGTGTACCGAGCCCTGATGCACCAGTGGGCAGCAGAAGGCACCTCTCTGTGTGACTGTGGTGATCATCACAGGACTACGTTGTGCCATACAGAGCCAGTTAGCAACAATAGTTGGGAAGAAAACCCAGGCCTCAGACTCCCAAACTGCTACATTGTTATAACTTATCTCAAAACACTTCAGTATAGATGGTAATACATATAAACATGTATCACAGTTATACATGTACAGTCTAGGGGAAGTTATTTAACATTTGAAGTTCTTTAATGGGGAATACATACTCCTGGGGCAAACAGTTAGCATCTGAAATACTTTCATGAAAACCCCATACCCAAGAAGTAGCTGCTTAAAGCATTCCAACCAACTAGATTTCTGATTGACATGACAGCTTTTGTTAATTAGTATAACGGATGTTAGAAAGTATTTTCATCGCTGAAATGAGTGCAGTTCAAGATGCATGGGTGGATAAATGTATTTCATAGGCGTTCTCACCCATGTGTGTGAGGTGGGGGATGGGTGTAAGAATCCACTGAACCCAGTTGCTTATGGCCTTTGGGATAGCAACCCAGGTCTTCTCCATTTGGCGATTATGGACGGTTGTCAGCTGATCCCAGCTAGAAAGTTAACTGAACCTTCTGCTCAAGCATTTCTTCATCTACCAGGGTATGCAAAGTGCTCCTAAGGGAAACCAAGAGTCAGGGACCTGGGACATCATGGAGCCTACATGAGTGGGCTTCCTGACCTTTTTTGTGCCTGTTTGCTAATAAATTTTGTGCATGTAACAGAATTCATTCTAAGATTTACTTCCACTGGAACATATCATGAGATACAAACTGTAGTAGGAAAAAAAAAAAAACTAAAACAAATCTATATTCCTCACCCATCTCTAAATAATATAAAGGACTGACACCAAACAAAAAGAACCTAAAATAGTGAATGACCTAATTGGCTTGGGCAAGTCTGCAACACCATTCACTGCTTTTTCTGCTAAACTATCCAGTCCACCATATCTTATGATGCATCACCCTCTTTAATGAGCAGAATCAAGATCCAAAATCACTTTAGCAAGCTGAAATGTGGACTTGAGTCATCAAGATGAAATTTCACAGAGGTAAATGTGAAATCCCAGAATCAGTGTGCAAACTGTCAATTGCAAAATTATAGGATGGGATGAGAGACTGGGTTTGCAGCAGACTTGTATCATAATCTCTGAATTATGGGTTTAATGGAAGTTTACAGAGTGAACAGGAAAAACTACTAAGTGTTCAGATGGCATCTAAAGTCCAAGGGAGAGAGCAATTTCACAGTGCTCTGCCCTCATCAAACCACATCTGGAATATGGTAATAAATTCTGGGTTCCATATTTTAAATCATTCTGACAAATGAGAATATATCCAAAGAAGAGTGACCAGGAAGATAAGGAGTCTTCAAATAATAAATCTCACTTAAATAAATAACTCATGAGATCTATCCTGGAAGAAAACACAAAAGAAAATACATTTCAACATCAAACAGTTGAGAGCTTGTGATGAAGAGAGTGTTTTGTAGACTAAGAGGTAAAAGATTTCATCTAAGTAGAACAGATAGCTAGAAGTGTCAAGTAATGTAAGGTGCTGACTATAGGATAATTTCTGTCTTATGCAGTAAGTATAGTCATCGCCATCATCACCATTATCATCACCATCACCACTATCATCACCATCATCACCATCACCATCATCACCATCACCATCATCACCATCACCACCATAACCAACATCACCATCACCACCATCACCACCATCACCACCATCACCATCATCACGATCACCATCATCACCATCACCATCATCACCATCATCACCATCACCATCATCACCATCACCATCATCACCATCACCACCATCACCATCACCATCATCACCATCATCACCATCACACCATCACCATCATCACCATCAACCATCATCACCATCACCATCACACATCATCACACACACATCACATCCATCATCACCATCACCATCATCACCATCATCACCATCACCATCACCATCACCATCACACCATCATCAACATCACCATCACCATCATCACCATCACCATCACCATCATCACCATCATCACCATCACCATCATCACCATCATCACCATCACCATCATCACCATCATCACCATCACCATCATCACCATCACCATCATCACCATCATCACCATCATCACCATCACCATCATCACCATCACCACCATCACCATCATCACCATCACCACCATCACCATCACCATCATCACCATCACCACCATCACCATCATCACCATCACCACCATCACCAACATCACCATCATCACCATCACCACCATCACCATCACCATCATCACCATCATCACCATCACCATCATCACCATCATCACCATCACCATCATCACCATCACCATCATCACCATCACCACCATCACCATCATCACCATCACCATCATCACCACCATCACCATCACCATCATCACCATCATCACCATCACCATCATCACCATCATCACCATCACCATCATCACCATCACCATCATCACCATCATCACCATCACCATCATCACCATCACCACCATCACCATCATCACCATCACCATCATCACCATCATCACCATCACCACCATCACCATCACCACCATCACCATCATCACCATCATCACCATCACCACCATCACCATCACCATCATCACCATCATCACCATCACCATCATCACCATCATCACCATCACCATCATCACCATCACCCTCATACCTCATCACCATCACCCCATCCATCATCACCATCACCATCACCATCACCAACCTCACACCATCATCAAACATCATCACCATCACCATCATCACCATCATCACCATCACCACATACACCATCCACCACCATCACCCCTCCATCCCCACCCTCATCACCATCACCATCACCATCACACCATCATCACAACCATCATCACCACACCATCATCTCAATCACCATCATCATCATCATCACCATCAGATCATCTCATCATCATCACATCACAACTCATTTTACAGATATGATATTAAGACTAAGACAAGTTAAATGACTCATCCCATATCACATTGCTCATAAGAAAGCCACTTCCAACACTGCCTTTCTATTATTTTTAATTCTCTAAGAAGCTATCTCTTTTCTCCTCTGTTCTTGACAAGAGTGAAGGGAATGTGAGTCAGGGGTCTACCTTGAGTCCTTCCTTTGCTGCTTCTCCCATGTAGCAATTGGTAAGATTATGGGCATTTATTTGTTCATTCATTCATTCATTCATTTATTTGAGACAGAGTCACTCTATCACCCAGGCTGGTGCAGTGGCATGATCTCAGCTCACTGCAGCCTCTGCCTCCCAGGTTCAAATGATTCTCCTGCCTCAGCCTCCTGAGCAGCTGGAATTACAGGTGCCTGCCACCACACCCAGCTAATTTTTATAGTTTTAGTAGAGACGTGGTTTCTCCGTGTTGGCCAGGCTGGTCTCAAACTCATGACATCAAGTGATCCTCCCACCTCAGCCTCCCAAAGTGCTGGGATTGTAGGTGTGAGCCACCAAGCCCAGCTATGAGCTTTTATATTAGACAAATTCTTTAGGATCCAATCCCCAGCTCTGCTATTTATCACTCATGCAACCTAGGGCAATTTACTTAGCCCCTCCCATCCTTAGCTTCTCACTCATAAGGTAGTGTTCATAAGAAGAAATTTCTCATGGAGTTTATTTGTGAACTGAGCTAAGGCACATACACCACTGTGAAGGTGCCAAGGCACAGTAAACACACAATAAAAATTTGCCAATTGGCCAGGCGCAGTGGCTCACGCCTGTAATCCCAGCACTTTGGGAGGCCGAGGCAGGCGGATCACAAGGTCAAGAGATCGAGACTGTCCTGGCTAACACAGTGAAACCCCGTCTCTACTAAAAATACAAAAATTAGCTGGACATGGTGGCGGGTGCCTGTAGTCCCAGCTACTCAGGAGGCTGAGGCAGGAGAATGGCGTGAACTCGGGAGGCGGAGTTTGCAGTGAGCCGAGATCGCACCACTGTACTCCAGCCTGGGTGACAGAGCGAGACTCTGTCTTTAAAAAAAAAAAAAAAAAAAAAAAAAAAAATTTGCTAGTTATTTCCCACCTTTTCCATGCTGAGCATGTAAAGACACTGCAAGATCCACAGAGCTGATAATCTAGCTGCAAAGCCTTCTTCTTCCAGGAAACCCGCCTCAAACAAATAACAGAGGGTCTGAAAACTTTGCAGGGGGTCTGTAGTACTGTCAGTCTCAAGGCTAATGAATTTCCATTCCAGATACTCAACTTCCAAAGGTACTACTCCCTAAATCGATCTTCCTGAAAATGTCTCCAGCAGAGGACTCTGCTCTCAAAATATCCCTTCTCCCACTTGATGAAAGAAAATCACACTTTTTCTCACCCACTCGGAACCTCACTGTATTTTTCACATCTTTATCTTCAGATGTGAAAACATCTGGGCATCAAACAAAAGAGTGGTTTTGAGGCGTTGGTTTACAGGACGAGAAAATGAGCGACTCCATTTACTTTCTGCACGTCGCATGATTTTTCAGTTCTTTGCCTTCTGTGAAATTGAAGGAGAACTAATCAAATGGCTAACAGATAGATTGCTAAAAATAATTTTTGATGGTAGATCATGGTACAATTTTGGGCTTAAAAAGTTTAGAAGTTGGTCAGGCGCAGTGTCTCAAGCCTGTAATCCCAGCACTTTGGGAGGCTGAGGCGGGTGGATCACGAGGTCAGGAGATGGAGACCATCCTGGCTAACATGGTGAAACCCCGTCTCTACTAAAAAATACAAAAACCTAACCAGGCGAGGTGGCGGAGCCTGTAGTCCCAGCTACTCAGGAGGCTGAGGCAGGAGAATGGTGTGAACCCAGGAGGCAGAGCTTGCAGTGAGCTGAGATCCGGCCACTGCACTCCAGCCTGGGCGACAGAGCGAGACTCCGCCTCAAAAAAAAAAAGTGTAGAAGTTAAAGAATTGAATAACAGATCGGACAAAACTTCTTCCTTCTCCCTCTTATTTATGTGAATGAAGCTGTTAGGTGCTCACATCTATTAAAGTAGAAGAGCAAAATGTATACTGAATCCTGTCTCATTCAAGCAATAAGCAATATTTGCTGATACATACTTAACCTAATGCCTCAGTCCCATTCATCTCAGGACAGGATACATCTCTATTTTCAAAATATTTAAGTATTTCTTTATCAAAATGTATTTGGTATTTTGATCAATAGCATAGCTGCAAAAACAATCCAGAAGAAATGTGTCCAACACTGAAGTATTTATGGTCACAGAAAATAAAATTTAATTTTATAAACATTGGTGTATTGCTGAGAAGCATGAAACAATGATCAGTAAAACACATTTAAAGGCAAAATCAGAGTAAAATTATTCACCAGGAAGTACAGAAAAAATGGGTTCCAAGAGGAAAATGATATAAAGTTTCCAACTTTTTTTTTTTTTTTTTTTTTTTTTGAGACAGAGTTTTACTCTTGTTGCCCAGGTTGGAGTGCAATGGCCCAGTCTCAGCTCACTGCAACCTCCACCTCCCGGGTTCAAGCAATTCTCCTGCCTCAACCTCCCAAGTAGCTGGGATTACAGGCACCCTCCACCATGCCTGGCTAATTTTTGTATTTTTAGTAGAGACAAGGTTTTACCACATCAGTCAGGCTGGTCTCGAACTCCTGACCTCAGGCAATCTGCCCGTCTCAGCCTCCCAAAGTGCTGGGATTACAGGCGTGAGCCACTGTGGGCAGCCAAGTTTCCAACTTTTTAAGAAGTTATATTTGCATTTGTAATAAATGATGGTAGGTATCAAATCACTAACATATTTAGATTACTTTGAACACATTTTTAATGATGTAATAGTTATATTTTTAAGTGAAAATATTTAATGTATGTTGGAAGTTATCTTTTGCAACTACTTTTATTTTGAAAATGTTTATAAAACTTTTTAAATGTGCTACAAGACTCATTGGTTTTCAGAACTATTTTAAGCAAAAGAAGGTAAAGACTACTGAGGTGGCTGCTATTCATCTCTCCCAGAGAGACTGTCTACAGATTAACACAACCAATTCTGCTACTCTCTCCCCTTCTTCCCCATCAACACAGTAAGCATAGTTCTTATTCAGTAACAAGGAGGAGCTGGGAAACTTTAGATTCCAGAAAGATGAAGACAAAAATAACCCTCAAATTTCTAAAAATTTTGGAAAAATATAACAAAAAAAAATTTT
This sequence comes from Rhinopithecus roxellana, assembly GCF_007565055.1. Taxonomy (NCBI): domain Eukaryota; kingdom Metazoa; phylum Chordata; class Mammalia; order Primates; family Cercopithecidae; genus Rhinopithecus; species Rhinopithecus roxellana. Next base: position 61,620,594 of record NC_044554.1, read on the forward strand.
TTTTTTTGAGACAGAGTCTCACTCTGTCACCCAGGCTGGAGTGCAGTGGCACGATCTTGGCTCACTGCAAGCTCTGCCTCCTGGGTTCACACCATTCTCCTGCCTCAGCCTCCCAAGTAGCTGGGACTACAGGCACCCGCCACCACGCCCAGCTAATTTTTTGTATTTTTAGTAGAGATGGGGTTTCACCATGTTAACCAGGATGGTCTCGATCTCCTGACCTCGTGATCCGCCCGCCTCGGCCTCCTAAAGTGCTGGGATTACAGGCATGAGATACCGTGCCCAGCCGAAAAAAAAATTTTAATGTATAGCTAGCTGAGCTCTTGAGAAGAGGTAAGTCAGGAGATTCTCAGGTGCCAGAAACCAGGTGGGAACTGAGAGTAGGTTTAAGCTGACGCTATGGCTGATCTAGTTCATCTGAGGTCGTTCATCTGCCCTAGTTAAGTCTGAGCTGTTAATCTCAGTAATCAGCAGCTTCCTATACTCAAGTGTAGGAAATGAGATTTTGTATAGTACAAGGTGGGAAGTTAGCACTAAGATCCCTTAGCAGAACCAGAACTCTCAAAGAAATGTGACCTCAGCAGAAGGATGGATTCGAAAAATTCATTCACCAGGACAGGTAGACTCCAAGGAAATTTATCACTTCCTTCCTGGTTTATTAGAAAAGTCTCCCCTGAGAATTTTAAACAACAGGTCTACAACTTACAAGAGATTGGGGTTTGGAATAATACCACCCTGTGGGTCTGGAAACCCCCAAGTAGGAAAATTAACATAAAATTGGTTCCATGGAAAGAGATAATCCAGGAAGCCCAGCGAGGCAAATGCAAAATTACTCTGAGGGCACCTGCACACACACCACCCACAGGCAAAGCACCACTGAAAATGAGAGATCACCATCCAAACTTATAAGGAAATATCCACCATGAGCGAGAGTCTGCAGACAAAACCAACAAGAGTATCAAGACTCAAAAATTTCAGATAAAGAAAAAATTGACAGAGACTATAAAACAAGAATATCTAAGTAGACACAAAAGAAATAATTAAAAGTGGCTGTGCAGAAGCTCTTTAGTTTAATCAGATCCCATCTGTCTGTTTTGGCTTTTGTTGTCATTGCTTTTGGTGTGTGAATAGGCAACCTACAGAATGGGAGAAAACTTTTGTAATCTATCCATGTGACAAAGGGCTAATATCTGGAATCTATAAAGAACTTAAATAAATTTACAAGAAAAAAACAAGCAACCCCATCAGAAAGTGGGCAAAGGATATGAACAGACACTTCTCAAAAGAAGACATTTATGCAGCCAACAAACATATGAAAAAAAGTTCATCATCATTGGTCATTAGAGAAATGTAAATCAAAACCACAATGAGATACCTTCTCATGCCAGTTAGAATGGCAATCATTAAAAAGTCAGGAAACAACAGATGCTGGAGAGGATGTGGAGAAATAGGAACGCTTTTACACTGTTGGTGGAAGTGTAAATTAGTTCAACCATTGTGGAAGACAGTGTGGAAATTCCTTAAGGATCTAGAACTAGAACTACCCATTTGACCCAGCAATCCCATTACTGGGTAGATACCCAAAGGATTATAAATCACTCTACTATAAAGACACATGCACAAGTATGTTTATTGTGGCACTGTTCACAATAGCAAAGACTTGGAACCAACCCAAATGCCCATCAGTGATAGACTGGATAAAGAAAATGTGGCACATATACACCATGGGATACTATGCAGCCACAAAAAAGGATGAGTTCATGTCCTCTGTAGGGACGTGGATGAAGTTGGAAACCATCATTCTCAGCAAACTAACACAAGAACAGAAAACCAAACACCGCATGTTCTCACTCATAAGTGGGAGTTGAACAATGAGAACAAATGGACACAGGGAGGGGAACATCACACACTGGGGCCTGTTGTGGGGTGGGAAGAGGTGGGAGGGATAGCATTAGGAGATATACCTAATTTAATTGACAAGTTAATGGGTGCAGCACACCAACATGGCACATGTATACATATGTAACAAACCTGCACATCCTGCACATGTATTCCAGAACTTAAAGTATAATTTAAAAAAAAAAAAAAAAGTGGCTGTGCACGGTGGCTCATACCTGTAATCCCAGCACTTTGGGAGGTCAAAGCAGGCGGATCACCTGAGGTCAGGTGACCAGCCTGGCCAACACAGTGAAACCCGGTCTCTACTAAAAAATACAAAAATTGGCTGGGTGCGGTGGCTCACGCTTATAATCCCCACACTTTGGGAGGCTGAGGCAGGCAGATCATGAGGTCAGGAGATCAAGACCATCATGGCTAACACGGTGAAACCCTGTCTCTTCTAAAAACACAAATAATTAGCTGGGCGTAGTGGCACACGCCTGTAGTTCCAGCTACTTGGGAGGCTGAGGCAGGAGAATCACTTGAACCCAGGAGGCGGAGGTTGCAGTGAGCCGAGATCGCACCACTGCACTCCAGCCTGGGTGACAAGAGTGAGACGCTTGTCTCAAAAAAAAAGAAATAATTAAAAGTGTAAAGAGAACACACATCATGAAAGAAGAATGAACTATTTGGGGAATGATCCCAAAGAAAACTCAGACCCAAATGATGGGAATTGCCTTTATACTGCCTTCTGTCTGGCAACTGTCAGGATCTTTAGTGAGATAGGACCCCCAAAGGTCTAGAGAATGTCCAGCCAGGCTAGTGGCAAGTGGCAAGCCAGACTGCTGCAAGCCTATCTGTGCTGTGCATATACCAAGCTGCATCAAAGTGATGCTTCCAGGAGGGCTGAATCACCCTGCACCTTGGAGCAAAGCCCAGTTTGGCCAAATGACCTTTCAGCAGACCCTTCCTAGAGTTACCTCTGTTGTTTGCAGAGTTAACAAGAAAATCAGTTGGTGTTGTATTGCCTTGCTTTTAAGCTCAACTGTGGGCTGGGCGCAGTGGCTCACGCCTGTAATCCCAACACTTTGGGAAGCTGAGGCAGGCAGATCACGTGAGGTCAGGAGTTCGAGACCAGCCTGGCCAACATGGTGAAACACTGTCTCTACTAAAAATACAAAAATTAACTGCCCGTGCTAGCATGCGCCTGTAATCCCAGCTACTCAGGAGGCTGAGGCAGGAGAATCGCTTGAACTCAGGAGGCAGAGGATCGTGCCACTGCACTCCAGTCTGGGCAATAGAGCGAGACTCCATCTCCAAAAACAAAAGGATCAACCTTGGGGTGGGGCACAGATCAGTTTTCCGCAGAGAGAGTCATGATGCTAAGCCAGAAAGATACACCAAGACTCAGGAAACTGTTCTATCGTGTGGAGTCTGCAGAGAACAATTACAGACTCACTGGATGGTCAGACAGGAAGGGATCTTGGGCATCATCTTCTTAAACCTTTGTTTTCCATAAAAGGAAACCAGCTCAGAAAGGAGAAGTAATTTTCACTAGGCTGTACCCCAAGTTTGTGAAACAGATGAGGCTCAGACTTAGTGACTCCAGCCCTGAACCTGCAGCAGAGCTGGCTGAAAGCAAGCCTGTGTGAGTGACCTGGCCTGCCCGGCCTGCCCTTTCTGTTTCCTCCCTTGGATGGAACCCCTCCTCCTCCATCCACAGACTTCTAAGAGAGGAGCACAATCGGGTGTGGTTAAGATGGGCAGGAGGCAGGATGGGTTTCTCTCATTAGTTGACGTAATTACCCTGCATGGGAGTAGAATTATATGAGAATTTTATTTTTGTGTCAATAGGGTTTGGTTGTGTCCTCACCCAAATCTCACCTTGAATTGTAATAATCCCCATGTGTCAAGGGTAGAGCCAAGTGGAGATACTTGAATCATGGCGGGGGGGGGGGTGGTTTCCCTGATACTGTTCTTGTGGTAGTGAATAAGTCTCACGAGTTCTGATGGCTGTATCAAGGGCAGTTCCCCCGCATATGCTCTCTTGCCTGCCACCATGTAGGACGTGATGTTGCTTTTCCTTCGTCTTCCGCCATGATTGTGAGGCCTCCCCAGCCGTGTGTAACTGTGAGTCCATTAAATCACTTTTTCTTTATAAATTACCCGGTCTCAGGTATTTCTTCAGAGCAGTATGAAAATAGTCTAATGCAAATATACTGTCTTCAGGGGAAAATCAAATTCTGCTGATAAGACTTACTTCGGGTTCCATTGTAATAAAATAATCTCTAATGGTAAAACTTTAAGCAGGTACAACCTAAGAACAAGAAGAGACAAGGAAGAGATACAAGCACCCCTCTCCATACCTCAGCCCAAACTTAGGCCACCCCATCTAGTCTCTCAGTGAGCTAGCTCTAGTACAAGAACCCAAAAGGGAAGACTGGAAAGGGAAGAAAAGGACTAATCCATGCCTAGGAGGAGAAGCACCAGCCAGACAGCCTGCAGCAAGCCCACAGAAGATCTGGAAAAGAGCAAGGCTAATTTAGGCTTGGAACGTGACTCAGAGCCACCAGAAGCAGCTGTCACCCTGCTTATCCCCTTCCTGCCCTGCCTATCATTCACTCCCCTGGCTCCCTGCAAAAACCTCCTGCCTGTATGACAGGACCTGTTGGCTCCTAAGTGAGGGAGCAGCTCCTCTTCCCTTGGTGACACCTCTGTGTGGGCTCTCTAACCAACCATATGTTTGAGCATGCCACACAACCCAAGACAGTAAGGCTTGTTCCTTGGGGACCCTGGTGTCAGTGAGGGCGAACCTTCCCACCTGAGGAAGGAGGTGAATGTGAACTGCCTCATCCTACACGAATGACCTGGGGACAGCAGAGGGGACTCCACTGAACCCTTGGGTCAATTAGCCCAAAATTAAATTTAAAGGGCAATGACATGGAAATGAAGGATGGTCATTCCACTAAGAAAAGCAGATGCAGCACTGTGGTTAGGAGCACAGCCTCTGGTGCGTGACAGACCTGGGTCCTAGCGCTGCCGCTTTCTGCTCATGTGACTTCATGTAAATTACTCAGCTCTCCAAATTCCAGGTTCCTTATCTATAAAACAGGATAATAACAGCTACCCCAAGGAGTTACTGGGAGGATTAAACAAGACAGTGCATTAAAAGTACCCAGTTCTGTGTCTGCACGTTGTAGGTGCCTGATAAATGTTACTTCCTTTCTTCACCCTGGGCCAGATACCCGTGAAGATATGAAGAATAAAAAATGGTGATTGCAGAGAAAAGTTACATACAAAGGGAAAACCCTGAAGACCCACATGAGGATGAGACCAGACAGGTCAAAAAGAAGGAACAGCAACAGGACTGAAGAAAATCTTACTTCATTTCATTCTAGGACTCCAGAGTCTTGGAGTTTCAGGGATCCCTTGGCTTCTCTTCCCCTCAAATCCTCTTTTCCACCCAGGCGTGTCTGTCTGTATCTTTCATGAACTGATCTACCCAGGTGCCAAGACCTATGCCAGCCAAGCAAGAAGCTACTGGCCCAGAAGGTGGTTGACTTAGCCTCTGCTCCATCCCTGCTGGGGATCCCCTTACCTTGTACCAAAACACTTTCCTGAATCCTGACACCTGGTTGCCCAAGCCCTTGGTCTGGGCCCCTGATGCGTCTTTTGTTCTCCAGGCTCCAAGTGTGCATTCCAGGCAGCTCTCAGCTGACCTGGCCTGGGCCTTCTTTGACCAGACCTTGGACACTCATTTCTCCCTGTCTCAGCTGACCTCTCTGATTTCAGACCTGCCAGGTTTTCAGTCTTCATTCAATCTGCCTAGATTCTCACTCTTCTTCCCTCCTTGACAGGTCTATCCCATTCTTGCCTGAGACCCAGGATGACAAGTAGCAACTCAAAGACCAACTGGAATCCAACGATGACCATTGCAGGGTAGGAGCTGAAGAAAAGAAAAGCTCTGAGTTATCTCTCCTGTAAGGAATAGCACTGTCTGAAGCAATTACTCTGGAAGGCAATTTGGCAATATCTAGGAAGGCCAAGGATGTGCACACCCCATCACTCAGAAGATTCATTTGTATTGGTCAGGATAGACTAGGACAGTGATACTGCTGTTAAAAACAACTCACAGGCTGGGCATGGTGGCTCACACCTGTAATCCCAGCACTTTGGGAGGCCGAGGCGGGCAGATCACGAGGTCAGGAGATTGAGACCATCCTGGCTAACATGGTGAAACCCTGTCTCTACTAAAAATACAAAAAAAAAAAAAAAAAAAAAACAAATTAGCCAAATGTGGTGGCACGTGCCTGTAATCCCAGCTACTAGAGAGGCTGAGGTAGGAGAATCTCTTGAACCCAGGGGGCGGAGCTTGCAGTGAGCTGAGATTGCACCACTGCACTCTAGCCTAGGTGACAGAGCAAGACTCCATCTCAAAACAACAAACAAACAAACACACAAAAAACTCACAAATAATCAACAGTATAAGACAATGAGGATTTATTTCTGCCTCATGCTGCTCAACTCTCACAGCTCAGCTGGAGTGTCTGTTTCACACTGTCCTCATGCGGGGACACAGGCTGATGGAGGCTCATTTTCTGCAACTTCAACAGTGACCATAGTAGGGAGAAGAAAAAGGCAACTTGCATACAGGCCCTGGGAGGCTTCAAATGCTCACATTCATTGGCCAAAGCAAGTCATATGGACGCTTCTATCTTCAAGCGCACGGAGAAATGCAACCCAAGGCACTCACCACGGGTTTCGCAAACAGCAAGCTGGTTAGTACTGGATAGATTTTCCCTTTTCCCGGCTAGAGGGGCAGTGCCCAGCTCGTCTTCCTGCACTGGTGTCTTCTTCCTCCCCCATCAGAGATGACTGTAACATCCCACAAAGCTCAAGGTCCTTAGACAAATCTGATAAGCCCAGCACCCCAAATCCAGACTGCCTAGCACCAAGCATCTTGTGTCTCCCCTGTAATAAAGCTACACTCTTATACTTTCCCTACAGAAAGACACTGCAGTGTGGAAGAAGCTTTCCACTGGAATGAACCCCCAGCCCTGAGGGCAGGTGGTCTGGCCCTGGCATCACCGAGACAGATTGCACGCATGAAGCCTTGCTAACCCTGGTCTTGTGAGTTTGTCCTTTTATAAAATAGCTCCTATTTCTTTATGCATGTCTTGTGACATTGTAGAATTCATTCAACATGACTTTTGCATGACCAATGTCAGACCTGAGCGACCCATCTGGCACAATAGCTAAGAAGAGAATCAGAACTACTGGTGAACAGCAATAATGACTCACACAGTCTAACCTCATTCAAAACCCAATATTTGGTCTACTCTTATTCCTGGATGGAAATATACTCTTCCTTTCTCAAGGGAGATAACTCAAAGGCCCCATCCCAACACAGCATCAAGCTTAAAGCCAAAGATATCAATTTTTCACAGTAATTTTTACATCAAAGTGATGAGTAGTTATCTCTAGATCTTGAGTCAATGTCTCTTTATTAGAAGACTAAAAAGATAAACTGTCTTTGCCGATGTACCAATATTTAATATTGAAACATGGGACAAGAAAATGGCAGTAAACACTCCCATTCAAAAAAGAGAATAATGGGTCACAGCAATTCTGAAATCTCAGAGCATTCTTCCCCAGGGATAAAGTGTATTCTTGATTAGGTCTTGACTTCATCTCCTGGAACATTCTCTGCAGGCCTGAGCTTACCCTTCAAGAGATAGCCCTTTTCCACCATCTTTGGCCACAATTGCAGGGGAACCCGGAAGATATGCTCTCCTTATGGGCAGAGCATCCTCCTAAGCACATTGTCTGGAGAACTCAAAGTTTGTTCTGAGATTCAAATGAAGTCTAGATGAGGTCAGTGGTTCTTTGGCAGCATGTATAATTTTCTCAAAACCCTTAGTCTCTTATCATTTGATTCCAGGCAATGCTAGGGGTCAAGCTTCCTTTATAAATAAATCTCCTGTTAGCTATATTTCTTTTACTTTCTTGCTACCATGCCACCCTAGATTTAATTGAAGGTATTTTGGTCCACACCCTTAATCTTTTTCCCTGGTACATTTTGTCTAATTGCTAGAACAGGGACCATTACTAAAAGATGCCTTAATACATCCAGAGATTTTTTTAATGGGTGTAACATCCATGGCTGTGATTTAATCCTTGCTTACAAAACTAAATTTTCTTTGTCTGTCCAAGCCTTTCTCAGTTTTATCTTTGACTGTTTGGAGATAAGAAGCATTTGCTTTTTCCAGCCCTGAAAGGAGTGTACATTGGCCAACTCTTTCCTGAACTCATCTCTTTCTTGTAATACCTTGCCAAGCATTGTCAAGAGTAAGTAACACACAATATTCTGCTGACCAAGTGCAGTGGCTCATGCCTGTAGTCCCAGCACTTTGGAAGGCCAAGGCAGGAGGATCGCTTGAGCCCAGGAATTCTAGACTAGCCTAAGCAACAGGGTGAAACCCTGTCTTTACAGAAAAAAATAAATAAATTAGCCTGGTGTGGTATCATGCACCTGTGGTCCCAGCTACTTGGGAGGCTAAGATGGGAGGATCACTTGAGCCTGGGAGGTCAAGGCTGCAGTGAACTGTGATTGTACCACTGCACTCCAGCCTGGATGACAGCATGAGACCTTGTCTCAAAACAACGACGACAACAAAATTCTGCTTTCCAGACTCTTTTCCTAAATCTACAAGTTCATTAGGTAAATTATCAACCTCTCAAATTCCTACAAGTGCTGCTGTACATAATGTTTCTCCGCTGCGTAATGTGGGTGACTATTTCTCCAGCCTTCTGTGTGTTTTCTCACTGCACATCACACAGCACCTAAGCCAGCACCATGAACAAGTGTTTTGCTGAAGGAGTGCTGCTCTGCAGGTACTGATTTATGTTTCAGACAGAATGGAAGGTTATGCTGACTGAACAAGATAAACTAAATCTCAGGAGCTAAAATCAAGATAGATTTCTTCCTCATGCTATGTATCCATCATGGGTTAGCTAGGAGCAGAGCTCCATGCTGTTCTACCCACCAGAAGGAGGAGGACGCAGCCCCACCACCCAGATGAGTCAATCCCAGCACTTTGGGAGGGCAAGGCAGGAGGATTGTTTGAGCCTGGGAGTCCAAGACCAGCCTTGGCAACATAGGGAGACCTTGGGTCTACAAAAAATAAAAAACGAGTTGGGCATGTGGCTGCACAACTATGGTCCCAGCTACTTGGGAGGCTGGGGTGGGAGGATCAGTTGAGTCTGGGATTGTGGCAGTAGGAAGGAAAGGGAGAATTGCATACTAGATCCTAAGAGCTTCCACCTGTGAGTGACATTTACCACCCCCACTTATATCTCATTGGTCAAAGATGTCACTTAGCTAGGTCTAACATCAAGGGGACAGGGAGTACAATTCTGTCTTGGGTCCAGCAAGAGGAAAAATGGAAATTTGGTACATGGTAAACAGCATCAATGATTGCCATTCAGCTTTAGATATATATCCTTGAGAGACTCACATATATATGACCAGGAAAACTCAACTACAAGCATGGTTCTTTTTTTTTTTTGAGAAGGAGTCTCGCTCTGTCACCCAGGCTGGAGTGCAGTGGCCAGATCTCAGCTCACTGCAAACTCCGCCTCCCGGGTTTACGCCATTCTCCTGCCTCAGCCTCCCGAGTAGCTGGGACTACAGGCGCCCGCCACCTCGCCCGGCTAGTTTTTTGTATTTTTTTAGTAGAGACGGGGTTTCACCGTGTTAGCCAGGATGGTCTCGATCTCCTGACCTCGTGATCCGCCCGCCTCGGCCTCCCAAAGTGCTGGGATTACAGGCTTGAGCCACCGCGCCCGGCCGGCAAGCATGGTTCTTGATACATATTTTGTAATAGCAAAACATGGAGTGGGGACAACTGAAGTGTCCATCACTGAGACACTGGATTTTTTAAAATGTGGTATATTTGCATAATGATTTTTTTTTTTGAGAGGGAGTCTCACTCTGTTGCCCAGGCTGGAGTGTAGTGTTGTGATCTCAGCTAACTGCAACCTCCACTGCCTCCCAGTTTCAAGCGATTCTCCTGCCTCAGCCTCCTGAGTAGCTGGGATTATAGACACGTGCCACCACGCCCAGAAAATTTTCGTATTTTAGTAGAGATGGGGTTTTACCATGTTGTCCAGGCTGGTCTCGAATTCCCAGCCTCAAGAGATCCACCCACCTTGGCCTCCCAAAGTGCTGGGAGTACAGGTGTGAGCCACCATACCTGGCCCATAATGAAATATTTTTAACATTTTTAAATATAACATTGAGTGGAAAGGGCAATTTGTAGAATACAGCGTGATGCTATTCGTGTAAATTTGTAAATATGTACAGCATTATAATATAGTGCTCATAGAAGTACATGTAACTGTTGAATTGAACAAGCAGGGCTCATGGATATAATCATAAAGCAACTTTATTGTTCTCCATTAATGTTCCTTTAAATTTATTTAGTTAGGCATGTTCTTCCTTCACCCCAGAAAAGTTTAGGCAGTTCTATCCAATAAACAATGTCCTCCAGTTAATAAATAATGTTTTAATGTAATCATCATAACTTTTTACTTTATTTGGTTACTCCTTTTATCAGTCAATCATTGCCATAACTATGCTACATAATAAACCAGCCCAAAGCTCAATGACCCACAGAAATAAGCTTCCATTTCTAGCTGGCAAGTCTGAGGGTCAGTGGAGTGGCTGCACTGATATGAGCTGGCTCAGCACTAAGCACGAGCTCCATTAGAAGAAGCTCCAGGTGTTGGCCAGGCATGGTGGCTCACACCTATAATCCCAGCACTTTGGGAGGCTGAGGCGGGTGGATCACCTGAGGTCGAGAGTTTGAGACCAGCCTGAACAACATGGAGAAACCCCGTCTCTACTAAAAACACAAAATTAGCTGGGTATGGTGGCAGATGCCTGTAATCCCAGCTACTCGGGAAGCTGAGGCAGGAGAATTGCTTGAACCCGGGAGGTGAAGATTGCAGTGAGCCAAGATCACACCATTGCATTCCAACCTGGGCAACAAGAGTGAAACTCCATCTCAAAAAAAAAAAAGAAGCAGCTCCAGGTGTCTTATTCTTTAGGAACACTGGTCTACCTGGGAAATGTTCTCTTGATGATGGCAGAGGCACAAGAGGAAAGTCTCCAGTGCAAGGGCACTGCAAGCCTCTATTCGTGTGACACTAGCCCACAGCCCTCTGGCAAGTCACATGGCCAAGCCCAATACCAATGGGGTGGGAAAGTACACTCTACACTCTGCTCCGGGAGGGGAGGGAATGCTTACAAAATATGCGGCTCAGGCCAGCTACAGAGGAGCCAATCCAGTGGAGAAAGAGGCTGACTCCTCCCCCACCTTGCCAACCCTAGTTTCTGACCCCTCCAGATCAGAGAAGGGAGAGGAAGGGAAAGGGGCAGGAAGTTCTTACTTGACCAATACTGGCATCAGCCTCTGTAGCCTAGGAAATGGTTAAAGGTGACTCTCATGGATGCTGCCATGAGTTTTCAGGGTCTTCGGGGATCTTTAGAGCTCCCAGTCTCCTGATAATGACCAGTGCATGTCTTATCCAGCTGGTCACTCCCTCCACAGCCCTGAGAATCAGGAATGTCCCCAGCTTCTATCTGCAGAAGTCTCTTTATCCCTCTCCCCCAGGCCATCTTCTCCATGGGCTCTAGAAGATCCTATGCAGTGCTCTTGCACTCGAGACACAACTGGTCTCATGTTCTTCACTCTGGCAAACTATGGGAGGGCAGGGACCCCCAGTGAAGCCACCTACCTTGGTTCTACCTTTAAAGTAGCTGGTCAACCAGTGACCACCTTTATTAGTCCATAAAGATACTACCCGAGACTGGGTAATTTACAAACAAAAGAGGTTTAATTGCAGGGCAAGGTGTTCATGCCTGTAATCCCAGCACTTTGGGAGGTAGAGGTGGGTGGATCACCTGAAGTCGGGAGTTCATGACCAGCCTGACCAACATGGAGAAACCCTGTCTCTACTAAAAATACAAAATTAGCTGGGTGTGGTGGCAGGGGTGGTGCCTGTAATCCCAGCTACTCAGGAGGCTGAGGCAGGAAAATCACTTGATCTAGGGAGGCAGAGTTTGCAGTGAGCCAAGATCGCACCATTGCACTCCAGCCGGGGTAACAAGAGTGAAACTCCATCTCAAAAAAAAAAAAAAAGAAGTTTAACTGACTCATGGTTCTGCATGGCTGGAGAGGCCTCAGGAAACTTACAATCATGGCAGAAGATGAAGCGGAAGCAAGGTATGTCTTACATGGTGGTCAGAGAGAGAGAGAGAGAAGCGGAAAGCACCAGACATTTATCAAACAACCAGATCTCATGAGAACACACTCACTATCACAAGAACAGTATGGGGAAAACAGCCCCCATGATCCAACCACCTCCCATCAGGTCCCTCGCTCAATACATGGGGATTACAATTTAGATTACAATTCAAGATGAGATTTGGGTGGGGGCACAGCCAAATCATATCATCACCCTTTAGATTTCTCAAGTGAGAGTCTGGCACTTGTCCCCTGAACACCCAAAAGTGCAGAGGATGCTCATCCAGGCTTGAGGTGGGAGGTAGGCCCTTCTGACCTCTCCCCTTTGGAGAGCATGCACCTTGGAGCTCACTAACAGGAGATGATGCCATAAATCCTCCTCAAATCTCGAATCTCTGACTCATTTATACTCTCATGGTGGATGAGGGTTAGGGGTTGTTCAGCTGGTCTTCCTTCATAAATCCTCCAACAAGACCTCACTTCTCATCTATTGTCTGGGTGCCTCAGCTGGAACTTCCACTTTACCTGCCTTATTGATATACAAACCTTTGTAGTAATCATATAGAAACATAAGCGAGAAGGAAATACTCCAACATCAGGATAGTTGCTACATCCCTGGGGAGGAGGAGATGACAAGAAGGGCATCAGAGAGGGACAGAGAGGGTGCCCAGGATGGTGAATTTTATGTGTCAACTTGGCTGGGCCATGGCACCCAGATATTTCATGAAACATATTATTCTAGAAGTTTCTGTGGAGATATTTTTTAGATGAGACAAACCTTTAAATCAGTAGGCATTGAGTACAGTGGGTTACCCTCTGCAACGTGGGTAGGCCTCAGCCAATCAGTTTGGAGGCCTGAGTAGAGCAAAGACTGACCTACCCCAACCAAGAGGGAATTCCGCCAAAAGACTGGCGTTTTTTGGTTTTGTTTGGTTTTTAGTTTACACAAAGGCAATTTATTCACAGCAAACAATTTGAGGAGTCCTGTTCACAAACAGTGAACACAGCAACCCTCCTTCTGGAAGATACTGTCAGAGCGGCTGGGGGTGATGTCCTCAATCTACCAGATCTTCATACGTGAGCGGGCAAGGGTTTGGGGGACCAACCACACTAGAATCCAGGGGTCTTGGTCCTATTTCCTCCTGTGGCCAGGAGCCTGATGTGTAAGGCAGTGATGCCCAGCTCCTTACCCCTCTGGACCACATCCTGAGCAGTCAACATGGCAGTACATGAGGAGGATTCATCTTGGTCAGCCTTCTCCTTCATCCCACTGGCCACATGGCAGGTGGTTCCTTGCCAGAAAGATCAGTGACATGGACAAAGGTGTCATTCAGGCTGCCTTAGGATTCAAACTGCAGCTCCTCCCTGGGTCAGCAGCCTGCTGGCCTATCCCAAAGATTTTGAATTTACTAGTTTCCACAATCGCCCGAGTCAAATCCTTGAGAGAGAGAGAGACCCTCTGATATGGTTTGGCTCTGTGTCCCCACCCAAATCTCTTCTCGAATTGTAATCTCCACATGTCAGAGGAGGGACCGGGTGGGAGGTGACTGGATCATGGGGGCAGATTTTCCCCATGATGTTCTCATGATAGTGAGTTCTCATGAGATCTGATGGTTTAAAGTGTGGCACTTCCCCCACTTCTCTCTCTCCTGCTCCACCATGGTAAAGATGTGCTTGCTTCTGCCATGACTGTAAGTTTCCTGAGGTCTCCTAACCATGCTTCCTGTTAAGCCTTTGGGACTGTAAATCAATTAAACCTCTTTTTAAGTAAATTATCCAGTCTCAGGTAATTCTTTTTTTTTTTTTTTTTTTTTTTTTTTTTTTTTTTTTTTTTTTTTTTTTTTTTTTTTTTTTTTTTTTTTTTTGAGACGGAGTCTTGCTCTGTCACCCAGGCTGGAGTGCAGTGGCTGGATCTCCGCTCACTGCAAGCTCCGCCTCCCGGGTTTACGCCATTCTCCTGCCTCAGCCTCCCGAGTAGCTGGGACTACAGGCGCCCACCACCTCGCCCGGCTAGTTTTTTGTATTTTTTAGTAGAGACGGGGTTTCACCGGGTTAGCCAGAATGGTCTCGATCTCCTGACCTTGTGATCCGCCCGTCTCGGCCTCCCAAAGTGCTGGGATTACAGGCTTGAGCCACCGCGCCCGGCTCAGGTAATTCTTTATAGCAGCATAAGAATGGACTAATACACCCTCTTTTTTTCTGTTTCTCTGGAGAACCCTAACTAATATAAGGACTTAACTATAGATGGACAAGGTGAGGCAAGATGAGTATTATAGCTTGTAAAAGTTTTCTTTTTCTTTCTCTTTTGTTGTTAAAACCTGCACGGGCAGTTCCTGCCTTTTGCCACAGTGCATTTTATCCCTAGGTCAGGTTATGTTGCTCTTGGCCAAAGACTGCTTTGAGACAAATGCATTCCTGGAAACTACGTTGTAAATCCAATTGTCATAAAGCAGATTGAGCTTTCCCATGGAAACAATGTTACGTTGAAGAATAACAGCAGGACTAGTACCCTGCCCTTGCACAGAGCTTCATAGATCAAAAAGGACTTTCACATACACTGTTGCATTTACTCCTGGAAGGTAGCAATATGTTCTCTGCTTTTACAGAAGAAATTGAGGCACAAAGAAACAATTTGCTAGGGTCAGATGGTTAATAAAGGACCCAGCTGGGACTCAGTCCTCATTTGGTGGTCTTTCCAACTTCTTAACCATGCAAGGTCTCAGCTTCACACATAACAAAAAGTGTAACCATTGCAAAAATTCCAGAACTCCAGGCCCCCACAACTACAATTTTGCTCTTAAGACACACACACACACACACACACACACACACACACACACACACACACACACACAAAACAGGTAAATGGGCATACTGATTCCTCAAGAGACCCCTGAACTATAAAGCAGACATTTAATATGTAAATAACCAGCACAAAGTTCCAGTGTGGTGGTTCACACCTGTAGTCCCAGCACTTTGGGAGGCCAAGGCAGGAAGATCACTTGAGCCCTGGAGTTTGAGACCAGCCTGGGCAACATGGCAAAACCCTGTCTCTACAAAAAAATACAAAAATTAGCCAGGCATGGTGGTGCACACCTGTGATTCCAGCTACATAAGAGGCTGAGGTGGGAGAATTGCATCGAGGTTGCAGTGAGCTGTGTCTGTGCCACTGCACTCCAACCTGGGCAGCAGAGCGAGATCCTGTCTAAAAAAAAAAAAAAGCCTTGGACTTGGCTGGGTGCGGTGGCTCATGCCTGTAATCCCAGCACTTTGGGAGGCCGAGGCGGGTGGATCACAAGGTCAGGAGATTAAGACCACCCTGCCTAACACGGTGAAACCACGTCTCTACTAGAAATACAAAAAATCAGCCGAGCGTAGTGGTGGACGCTTGTAGTCCCAGCTGCTGGGGAGGCTGAGGCAGGAGAACGGCGTGAACCCAGGAGGCAGAGCTTGCAGTGAGCCGAGATCGTGCCACTGCACTCCAGCCTGGGCGACAGAGAAAAAAAAAAAAAACAAAAAACCTTGGACTTGGCTTCTCCAGACCCCTTACTGGGAGGCACAGCCTTTGGCTGTGATGACACTCCTACTTTGATATCGCAGCTATACTATATTCTGCTCCACTAATAAATGCATATTTGGAAGCACCGCCTTTGTGAACCTCTGAACTTTCTTTAGAAATTGAGCCCTGTTTAGTGGCAGCTGCAGTGCCTTGCCACCATTACAGGTGGAGTTATTTATTTTCCCCCAAAATTTTTGTGCTGAAGTTCTAACCCCCAGTACTTCAGCATGTAGCCTTATTTGGAAAGCAGGTCATTGCAAATGGAACTAGTTGAGATGAGTCACACTAGAGTAGAGTGGGCCCCTAACCCAATACGACTTATAAAAAGGAGAAATTTAAACAGGGAGAACATGCAAAATTTGGAGTTATCCTTTCACAAACCAAGAACTAGCAGATGCTAGGAGGAAGATCTGGAACAGATCTCTCCCTGGTGCCTTCAGAGGGAGTGTGGCTCTGCCTACACCTTGATCTCAGACCTAGAAAGCCTCTAAATAAGTTTCTTTTTGTTAAGCCACCCAGTTTGTGGCACTGTATTATGGCAGCCTTAGCAGACTAATACGTGTGCAGCAAGCCCCCATTCTCTCCCTCTCCCACCTGCAACAAATGCTGCTGTCAGCTCAACTCTTGAATCCCTCAGTTCTCCCTCTCATCATTCTCCATGTGGGACCCTATGACTTTACCTCTCTTCTCCCCAAGCGAATGTGTTCTCTTCTTAGCCAAAGCATTGCCACTTATTTGCAAAATACAAGTAGTTTGTCCACAGCATGGGAATTGTTTGCCCAGAGCCCTACATACTTGCTCTCTCATATGAAAGGAAAAATAAATCCTGGGGCCCCCAAATCACTAAGCTAAAGGGACAAGTCAAGCTGGAAACTGCTTAGGGCCAACCCGGTCCCATTCTATTCAAAGTCACCCCTCTGCTCACTGAGATAAATGCGTATCTGATTGCCTCCTTTGGAAAGGCTAATCAGAAACTCAAAAGAATGCAACCATTTGTTTCTTATCTACCCATGACCTGGAAGCCCCCTCCCTGCTTCGAGCCTCCCATCTTTGCTTCTAGTTGTCCTGCTTTTCCAGACCAAACCAATGTTCATCTTGCATATGTTGATTGACATCTCATGTCTCCCTAGAATGTATGAAACCAAACTGTGCTCTGATCACCTCGGCCACGTGTCATGAGGACCTCCTGAGGCTGTCACAGGTGCGTGTCCTCAACTTTGGCAAAACACACTTTCTAAATTAGCTGAGACCTGTCTCAGTTTTTCGGGGTTCACGCTAGAGAAGACATGGTGGCCAGCTTCAGAATCCCAAAGTTTCAGACAAGATGAAGCCTTAGAAGTCAGGTCTTTCAAGCCTTGCAATTTGCAGAAAAAGAAGATGAGGACAAGGAAAGGGGGATCATTTTCCAAGGATCGCATGCATAGCTCATTAATATTAGGGGTGTGATGATGACCCAGGAGTTCTGACTCTCAACTCAGTGCCTTTTTATCTGTTCAATACTAGGTTTGCCTCCAGGGGTGACTCTTGTTACCAGCTGTCCTGATGTGCACCTCTCTTGCTCCTTAAAAGTGAATTGTTGGACACGCATGGTGGCTCATGCCTGTATTCTTAGTACTTTGGAAGGCTGAGGCACGAGGATTGTTTGAGGCCAAGAGTTCGAGACCAACCTGGCCAACATAGCAAGACCCCCATCTCTGTTTAAAAAAAATAATAATTTTTAAAACAAATAAAGTGAATTGAATTTAGCATAGCAAACTTGGGCCAGGAGCAGTGGCTCATGCCTGTAATCTCAGCACTTTCAGATGCCGAGGCAGGTGGATCACCTGAGGTCAGGAGTTCAAGACTAGCCTGGCCAACATGGCGAAAACACATCTCTACTAAAAATACAAAAATTAGCCATGGGGGTGCCCGCCTGCAGTCCCAGCTACTCGGGAGGCTGAGATGGGAGAATCACTTGAACCTGGGAGGTGAAGGTTGCAGTGAGCCAAGATTGAACCACTGCACTTCAGCCTGGGCAACAGAATGAGACTCAGTCTCAAAAAAAAAAAAAAAAAAAAAGTTCCATGTCCCAGGAACCTACTCAGTCCTGGACAAACCAGGACTATTGGTAAACCCAGTAAGGAATGACATCTATGTGCAGTTAAAGATCAACAGGGGCCAGGTGCGGTGGTTCACTCCTGTAATCTCAGCACTTTGAGGTCAGGAGTTTGAGATCAGCCTGGCCAACATGGTAAAACCCCATCTCTACTAAAACTACAAAAAATTAGCCGGGCATGGTGGCATGCGCTGAAATCCCAGTTACTCGGGAGGCTGAGGCAGGAGAATCACTTGAACCCTGGAGGCGGAGGTTGCAGTGAGTCAAAATCACACCACTACCCTCCAGCCTGGTGATAGAGCAAGACTCCGTCTCAAAAAATATGGCCAGACGCGGTGGCTCAAGCCTGTAATCCCAGTACTTTGGGAGGCTGAGGCGGGTGGATCATGAGGTCAGGAGATGGAGACCATCCTGGCTAACGCGGTGAAACACCGTCTCTACTAAAAATACAAAAAAATTAGCCAGGCATGGTGGTGGGCGCCTCTAGTCCCAGCTACTCAGGAGGCTGAGGCAGGAGAATGGAGTGAACCTGGGGGGCGGAGCTTGCAGCGAGCCGAGATGGTGCCACCGCACTCCAGCCTGGGCGACAGTGAGACTCCGTCTCATAAATAAATAAATAAGATCAACAGGGCACAAAAGTGCTGTGTTAGGAACTACGCAAAGGTGAGCCTGGTGTATCTCAGTTGGAACGCCCCTCCCCAGCCCACCCAACTCTGGCTCTCTCCAGTTCTTTCCACGTAGAGAGTTCACAGGGAGTTGCAGTGTTCCTGCAGGGTGGTGGCTGCCCCTGCATCTCTAGTCCTGATTTCCTGACAATTCAGAAAGCATTTCCATGTTGGCCCAAAGTTTCTGTTTCCTGTTCCCTCCCACACTATTTTTAGATCCAGCAGACATTTCCTGCCTTGGCCTGTCCCACCCGCCTGGGTGTCTATCCCAGCCTCTGATATCAGGGTACATGCAGGGTGGACCTCAAAGATGAAGTATCTGATTCCAGGTCTGGGACCCTGGTGGCCAGGAGCAGCTTAGCATCCAGCAGTGATCCCCCCAGGCTAAGTTGCTTTCCTGGTTTACTTTGTAAGCTGTAAAATAGTAGTTTCTCAGGTCCTTTTCCTTCAGCCTGCCTATACCAAGCTCCCTGTGCCTTTATCCGTCAGTCTACAGCCTTAAAGGTGGACGAGCCCAACATGGTGGTATGTTGGCTGACTGTGCTACAACTTACTGCGAGCAGACAGCAAAGTTTCAGGCTTAAAGGTCTATCTGCAGCCTCCATTTTCCAAACACCTCCTGTTTGTCAGGCACTATTCTCGTCTCGTTAAAGCTCACCACAATCTTATGAGGTAGCAAAAGTCTTCATTTCCCAGATTAGAAACCTGAAGCTCAGAAAGGTAGACAACTCACCCCAAGGTGCACAGTGGCAGAGCCTCACCAAACTCCATTTCACCAACTGAAATGCCTCTATGTCAGCATTTTTCAGTCTTTTCTTTTCTTTTTGTAATCGCCCTCCTATGGAGCCTTTGTAGACATTTTTTCCCCTAATGCTCCCTCCTATATGCAACGTGAATACTACAAATAGACCACATATCAGCTTATGGACTGAATGTGTATCTATGCTTTATATATTTAAAAAATAAGAATTGGGCCGGGCACAGTAGCTCACACCTGTAATCCCAACACTTTGGGAAGTTGAAGCAGGAAGATTGCTTGAAGCCAGGAGTTTGAAACCAGCCTGGGCAACATAGCAAGACCCCGTCTCTACAAAAAGTTTTTAAAATTAGCTAGGCACGTTGGCATGCACCTGTAGTCTCAGCTACTTGGGAGGTTAAGGTGGGAGGATCACTTGAGCCCAGGAATTTGAGGTTGCAGTGAGATCACTGTACTCCAGACTGGGCAACACAGCAAGACCCTGTCTCTAAGGAAAAAAAAAAGAAAGAAAGAAAGAAAAAACAGATTTTTTTACTCTTCAGGAGCCAATTTCATCCCCTTTGGGTGGTAAGACCCTTGTGGAGAATGCCAGCAGGGCTCGAAGTCTTACTGTTTTTTTTTTTTTTTTCTTGAGACAAGTCTCACTCTGTCGCCCAGGCTGGAGTGCCGTGGCACAATCTCTGCTCAGTGCAAGCTCCACCTCCTGGGTTCACACCATTCTCCTGCCTCAGCCTCCTGAGTAGCTGGGAATACAGTTGCCCGCCACCACACCTGGCTAATTTTTTTGTATTTTTAGTAGAGACGGGGTTTCACTGTGTTAGCCATGATGGTCTCGAGCTCCCGACTCGTGATCCACCCGCCTTGGCCTCCCAAAGTGCTGGGATTACAGGCGTGAGCCACCGCGCCCAGCCAAAGTCTTACTGATTTATTTTTTTGCAGCAGATGCTGGTGGAGAAGAAGGTAAAACCATAGAGAAGTGTTTCCCAAACTGACATTCCCCAAACTGTAGTGTGGAGAGGTGGTTCCCGGGAAGGATTCCACGACCAAATGCACCTGAGAAATGCTGAATGCAACCCCCACTTTTGATTTTATCAAAACATCTGGGTAGCTACTTCAAAAACACTGTTTAACTAGTTCTACAACTTAAATCATGTTTTACCAATATATCCTAATTTAAGTTGACCATCAATCTCTCATTTTTCTCATCTCATTTTTTCTCTCTCTGCATTTGAAATTTTCATAAATATTATAAAAATTAACTATAATATGGCAGAAATATTAATTGTATTATAGTATAAATATTAATTCTATTATAACATATATTAATTTTATAATATTGTGTTATGATTATATTGATTATATATTATATATAATATTGTTATATTAATTATATTATATTCTTAATATTATAAATTACCTTGAGTTAATGTTTATAGAACATCCTTTTGGAAATGAGCCATAGATACTCGGTCACTTTATTTCCCATGTCAGTCTTGCTGGTGACATTGGCCTGTTCAGGTGAATAAGCAGCTTTTTCTGTGATCCAGTCAAGTCAGGCCAGTCAGACCAAGGAGCTATGACCGTCAACGCCAAGAGAACACAGCAGCCTCAGCCCACCTCGCTGTATTTCAGCCAGGTGCAGGCAGCAGGAACCCAAGAAAAGAAATACATCATGGCAACGTCATTAAACTCTCACTTTGTGCCAGACAGCAAAGCTGCCACTGGCAGGGCCCCACTGTCTCTGTGGGGGCCACTGCTGCCTTATGGGAGCCCACAGCGCAGAGCGTGCAGTCCTGGCCTCCTAGGTCCAGGGCAATCAGCAAAGGCGCCCAGCTGCTCTGAGGGCTCCTCTTCCCCAAGCAGCACCAGCCTGTTGCCTTGAAATCCCCTGCCCTGTCTCCACTCTCCTATCCCAGTCACGTTCTAAAAAAGGGGCCACACACCTGGCTTCCAGGAGCTTCATAGACCGATTGCATCAGAATCTCAGAGCATCAGAATGTGAGTTTCACACAGATGAGTCTGAAAAGACCCGTGTGTGTATTCCTGAAACACTAACTCCTAAAGGCCCCCATGTCAGAGGCTTTGGGGACCACAGCCTTTGTTCAGGTGAAACCCCTGATGCAGGCTTGTTGGAGAATTTATCTTGATGTGGCCTCTTAGCTGTAGTCAGGACCCTGGAGGGCAGGATGTGTTTGTTCATCTTTTTTGTCCCCAGTATCTAGCACAGTGCCAGGCATGTACTGCATATTTAATGAATACTTGTTGAGTCAGTAACCAAATGTACAAATGAATGAAGGAATCATCGCGCGCTTAGGGCAGAGTTATCAGCCCAGGCAGCTCTGTCTAAAGGACCTGGGCCTGCTCTTTAGGGAGAAGGGATCAGTAGTTAAAACCAGAACAACACCTGGACAGCACATGTGCAATTACTCACAGCATTTGCTTTAATTGCTTAGTAAATCCACACAATGTAACTTTATGCGTCTTCAATAATTCCCTTGTTTGTTTTGAAAATCCTCAATAGAAAATAGCGGGCTGAGCGTGGTGGCTCTCGCCTGTAGGCTCTCGCCTGTAATCCCAGCATTTTGGGAGGCCGAGGCGGGTGGATCACGCGGTCAGGAGATCGAGACCATCCTGGCTAACACGGTGAAACCCCGTCTCTACCGAAAATACAAAAAATTAGCCGGGCGTGGTGGTGGGCGCTTGTAGTCCCAGCTACTCGGGAGGCTGAGGCAGGAGAATGGCATGAACCCGGGAGGTGGAGCTTGCAGTGAGCTGAGATTGCGCCACTGCACTCTAGCCTGGGCGACAGAACGAGACTCCATCTCAGAAAAAAAAAAAGAAAGAAAGAAAAAAAGAAAATAGACAGCAGGTGAATGTGCATGGAGTAGAAATGCCTGACTACTGACACCTGGCCACCTTTCCGGTGAACTGGCAGGGACGGAACCTGTGCTGGGATCCCGGAGGGGCGGCTCCACAATAGCCACCTGATTCTGAGGGTGTTGCGAGCTGGTCCTGTACCTATCCTGTCATGCATGAGGGGCCTGCGATCTGCCACATCCTGTCACAGCCCCCTCCTCATCCATGTCATCCTCACAACCATCCTGGGAGGCAGGCAGCCTTGGAGATTTCGCTCCCATTTACGCTGAGACGTTTGGGGAAACCCAGGAAGAAATCCGACCCCCTTGGTACAGAGGTGAGAGAAGGAGGTAGAGACAAGACGCTCAAGAGGAGAGACACAAGCAGAGAGGGGGACAACGACCTATTCTTAAAAGAGGATGCGCCCAAGCCATGGCCGTGGTGAGACGCCCGGTCGCCCTTCCATTCTCGGCCACCAGGTGGCGGGCACAGGCCAACTAAGCCAGGCAGGGCTCAGGAGAAGCTGCCCAAAGGGCGGCTCAGGCAGAAGCAGCACCGCCAAGGTGGGAACATGCCCAGGAGGACACCGCGCAACACACACCCCACAACACACACAATGCATCCCAACACACACACTACACAACATACATACCCCAACACAACCCAATACACACCCCACAGCACACACAATGCATCCCAACGCACACACTGCACAACATACATACCCCAACAGAACCCAACACACACCCCACAGCACACACAATGCATCCCAACACACACACTGCACAACATACATACCCCCAACACAACCCAACACACACCACACATATACACCCCAACACACACTACATACACCCCTACAACACATACCCCACAACACAATGTACCACATACCACACAATGCATGCCACACACACCCCTATAATTCACACCCACAACATACAAAACATACCACACACACCCACAACACACACAACGCATCCCAACATCCGCTACACAATACATATGCCCACAACACACATGCCCACAACACAACCCAACACACACCACAAACACCCTTACAACACACATCCCACAACAGAATGGACCACATACCACACAACGCACACCACACATACACACCACACACACCCCTACAACACACACCCCACAGCACAATGTACCACACAACTCATCACACATCCATACAACACACCCCACAACACACACACAACATACCATACAACACACATCACACACCCCACAACACAACACACAATGGACGACTCACCACACATACCCACAACACAACATAACACACAACACACACATCCCGACAACACACCCACAATACAATGTACCAGACAACACACAACACGTGCAACATACACACAACACATAATGCAACACATAAACCCTACACACACATCACACAACACAAAAACACCACAGCACACACCACACACACCACAAATACACACCCCCACAACACATACCACTATAACAGATAAACACATCACACCACACACATGACACACAGCATACACACCCTACATATACAATACAGCTCCCACACACTACAGCACACACAACATATACCACAACAAACAACACATATGACACACACAAAACACATGTCACACACACACACACCACACCTGCAGCAACTGCTCACTATCCCTCCACTTTGGGACATGTTAGATTCTTCTGCCCCACTCCATACCCTGCTTATTCAGCCTCCAACCCCAAACCGCCCCCAGCAGCACTCCTCCCCCTTTTCTCCTGGTATCTACAAATTCCAAAGTGCTGTTCATCATCTTTCCCAAACATGCCTGCCCAGGCCTTTCCCTCCCACTGTCCCCGCACCTGCACTGTCCACTCCTCATGAGGGAAAAATGAAACCTCCCCCCAGCGGAACACTTTCTGCTTCACCAGGAGTTTTCCCACCTGCTTTCCTTTTGACCGTCTCAACCATCCTATGAGGAAATTATGAGGACTGCCATTAGATGAGTTGGAAAGCAGAGTCCAAGAGGCTGAACTCCTTGCCCATCCAGATGGGAGGACGGAGCCAGCTCTTCAGATCCCAGGGTGCACCTCTGCAACCCCCACATCCCACAGCCACACCCTGCGTTCCACTCTCCAGACACACACCTGTCACTGCAAAGAAGCCCAGGTGTGATGGGAGGGACAGGTGAGGGGAATCGAGGGTCACTGCCCAGAGGAGGCAGAGAGCCCCATTTCACAAGACTCCATCTGCTTTTCCAGAAGTTTCTACCCTGGGAAAGAGGCACTCACAACCAGAGCTGAATTCTCTAGGGCTGAATTCTCAGTCTTCTTTGCACAAAAGCGAAGAAGACTGAGAAAGTCACTTGCAACTTAGTGAATGGTTATTTCTGCTGGAATTTGTCCCGCGTGTTTATGACTCAGCACAGGGGCTCCAGGGACAAAAGTTCTCAACACCCTGGCCACATGAAATGGGAGCTGGGTCTCTGTGGGACTGAGACCCTCTCCCCCATCCACAATTCCCAGCTTCAAGTTGTTTTAAATACAACAGAGGGACCCAAACCTCCTTTTGGAGGCAAGAGGTATCTGCATAAGCCCTGCCTGGATGCCATTTCTTCACCTGCATCCATAGCACCTTCAGGTGGCTCCTGTAGGGATGTTAAGAAGCAGTAATTAAGGCTGGGCGTCATGGCTCACACCTGTAATCCCAGTGCTTTGGGAGGCCAAGGCAGGTGGATCACGAGGTCAGGAGTTGGAGACCAGCCTGACCAACACCCTGTCTCTACTAAAGATACAAAAAAATTAGCTGGGCGTGGTGGCACGCACCTGTAATCCCAGCTACTCGGGAGGTTGGGGCAGGAGAATCGCTTGAACCTGGGAGGCGGAGATTGCAGTGAGCTGAGATCGTGCCTCTGCACTCCAGCCTGGGCCACAGGGCGAGACTCCGCCTCAAAAAAAAAAAGCAGTAATTAGGACTGAACACCTAAGACAAGGGACAGGCAGAGAGTGGGGACGATTAACTCAGACACAGTGCAGGTCCTGGGGCTCAGGCCTCTTTCAGGTCAAACACTGTTTTCAGCCCCCAGGGGCCTTCCTGACTTCTAACATGGAGACCCTTGCAGTCCGAGCCCACTTTAGGGTGGCTCTCAGACTTTGGGGTGTGGACAGCTGCTCCTGGCCTTGGGGAGGCCTCTCTCAGGCTTAGCCTCCTGCCCAGAGCTAGGACTTAGGTGAGTCAAGTGAACACCCAGGGCACAGATATGCAGGGCGCTTCCTCTCAGGGCAGGTATTGCACCCTGAGCACCTCGCTGCCTCCTGCTAGCCCTGCTCCAAGCTACCCTTTCCCCTCCCATCCCTTCCTCCACCTCACATGTCCATTTCTTCATCCAAAATATGGAGACCACAAATCTCACACAGTGGGTGCAATGCCCAAATGACATGTCACCATTTCAAAAATGCATTGTTTGTTCATTTTTCTTATTTCTATTTTTTGAAATGCTTCTCAAAGCAGTAGAGGTTACCAACTGAATCCTTTGTTCAGAACGTGTAAACATGGCCAAGGAATGAGGGCTTGTTCTGGTGGAACCATGTTCTTGGGGGTCAGGGAGGCAGGAGGAACAAAGACCTTTTCCACCTGCAATGGAGTTTCCCAAAAGTGTGAGAACTTCCTAAAGACCGTTACCTAAGACGTTAAAACAGTCCCCAGCGTTCAGTGGGTGTGCAATAATGGCCAGTAACAGCTTAGTCTGAATCCAGGCTGGATACATCACACAATAGATGCGAGGTACCCCATGCTAAGATAACATGGGATAAGAAACTGTGGCCTCAGCCGGGCATGGTGGCTCACGCCTGTAATCCCGGCACTTTGGGAGGCCGAGGCGGATGGATCACCTGAGGTCAGGGGTTCGAGACCAGCTTGGCCAGCATGCTGAAACCCTCTCTCTAATAAAAATACAAAAATTGGCCGGGTGCAGTGGCTCACACCTGTAATTCCAGCACTTTGGGAGGCCGAGGCGGGTGGATCGCCTGAGGTCAGGAGTTCGAGACCAGCCTTGCCAACATGGTGAAACCCCATCTCTACTAAAAATACAAAGATTAGCTGGGCGTGGTGGTGGGCGCCTGTAATCCCAGCTACTTGGGAGGCTGAGGCAGGAGAATTGCTTGAATCTGGGAGGTGAAGGTTGCGGTAAGCCAAGATCATGCCACTGCACTCCAGCCTGGATGACAGAGCAAGACTCCGTCTCAAAACAAACAAAACAAAAATACAAAAATTAGCCGGGCATGGTGGCAGCCACCTGTAATCCCAGCTACTCGGGAAGCTGAGGCAGGAGAATCGCTTAAACCTAAGAGGTGGAGGTTGCAGTAAGCCGAGATCGCACCCTGCAAGAAAGAAAGAAAATGTCGTCTCTCCACACGACAGAACTGGATGCAGCTATGGAAAGGAAGGAAACCCACTACCTGCTACAACACAGAGGAACCTTGAGGTGAAGTGAATGATTACACATGCCCATGAAAAGATTTCCCTTACATAAGGGATCTAAAGAACTCAAACTCGGCCGGGCGCGGTGGCTCAAGCCTGTAATCCCTGCACTTTGGGAGGCTGAGACGGGCGGATCACAAGGTCAGGAGATCGAGACCATCCTGGCTAATACGGTGAAACCCCGTCTCTACTAAAGAATACAAAAAACTAGCCGGGCGACCTGGCGGGCGCCTGTAGTCCCAGCTACTCGGGAGGCTGAGGCAGGAGAATGGCGTGAACCCGGGAGGCGGAGCTTGCAGTGAGCTGAGATCCCACCACTGCACTCCAGCCTGGGCGACAGAGCCAGACTCCGTCTCAAAAAAAAAAAAGAACTCAAACTCACAGCAAGAGAAAGTAGGATGGTGGTTGCCAGGGGCTGTGAGGAAGGGAAATGGGGAGTTGTTCTTTAATGGGTACCATTTTAGCTTTGCAAGATGAAAAGTTCTGGAGATTTGTTGTATGACAATGTAGGTATATGTAACACTACTGAACTGCACATGTGAAAATGGTTAGGAGGGTAAATTTTATGTTACGTGGTTTTTACTACAATTAAAAACAAATGAGGGCTGGGTGTGGTGGTTCACACCTATAATCCCAGCACTTTGGGAGGCTAAAGCGGGTGGATCACATGGTCAAGAGTTTGAGACCAGCCTGGCCAACATGGTGAAACCCCATCTCTACTAAAAATACAAAAATTAGCCAGCCATGATGTCAGGAGCCTGTAGTCCCAGCTACTTGGGAAGCTGAGGCAGGAGAATTGCTTGAACCCAGGAGGCGGAGGTTGCAGTGAGCCGAGATTGCGCCATTTGCACTTCAGCCTGGGGGTCACAGAGAGACTCCATCTCAACAACAACAACAAAAAAAGGCCAGGTGTAGTGGCTCATGCCTATAATCCTAGTATGTTGAGAGGCTCAGGTAGGTGGATGGCTTGAGCCCAGAAGTTCAAGACCAGCCTGGGCTATATAGGGAGACCCCAACCCCCACCCCTATCTCTACAAAATAATTAAAAATTAGCCAGGTATGGTGGCATGTGCCTGTAGTTCCAGCTACTCAGGAAGCCGAGGCGGAGGATCACTTGAGCCCAGGGAGCCAAGGCTGCAGAGGGCCATGATGACGCCCCTGCACTTTAGCCTGGGTGACAGGAGACTGCCTCTAAAATAAATAATATAAACTAAGAATGAATGATGAATGAATGAACCTGAGTGAATGGTGACCCAAGCACAGAGTTCGAAATCTGAGACGGTGCAGCCGAGAGTATCCCTCCCTCCTCGGCCCCACAGTTTTGCCCAGCTGAGACCAAGTTTCCACAAACAACCAAGCCAGTTTCAAAGGGGAAAGGAAATCATAGGAACCAAGCGGAGGAGGTGGAAGGAGTTTGTTTACATGATTGTTGTAAGAATTTCTGAGTTCAAGGTTTGTCATATGCGCTGCGTTGAAGGCCGTTTTAGGCATCAACTCAGTGAATCCCTCCTTCCCAGGCACCTCCAACACAGCCCCCAAACTGCAGGCACCTGCTCAGTGCTGGGCACATGCTTGTCGAATAATTTTGTCTGAGACTTGGCCCCCACCACCCCACGCAGGCCTAAAGCACACACAGCCAGGGATCCCCGGCAGGATTCCAGTTCCAGAGTCCTCAGTAGCATCTACCCAGGGAGCAGCCAAGACAGCCAGCATCCCCGGTGACTGCACGCTTTCTGCCTACACCCTCCTGAAGCTACTGTACTCAAACGTGGCCTCGTCACCTGGATGTTAAGACAGCAAGAACCCTGGCAAGGTGGGAACAGAGTGGATCTATCAAGAAGACAAGTGATGACGGCATTTCTGAGCCCGTGGGCAAAGGGCCTCTGTGAGAGCTTGCAGAGGCAACGTGTGTCAAGGCAGCCAGGGCTAGAGAGGGAGGCCAAGCACCATCGCCCATAGCCTGGTTCTACCACTTTAAAAGGAAATGCCTCCCCAGCTCATGATACATGGCAGGCACTTTGCACAACTTATCTGATTTTGTCCGGGTAACCACCCTGAAAGGTGGCTGCTAATGTTCCATCCCAGGAGGCTCCAAGTTGTTGACTGGCTTGCCAGAGGTCAGGCAACCAAGGAGGGGTGGTGGCAGGATGGGAAGTTAAGCCTGCCTCTGAGGAGGTAACTTCCGAGGAAGTTAAGCTAGCCTCTGAGGATGTCCAGCACGTCAGCCGTCAGCCACCGGTCCAGTGCCCCTGCGTAGGGACATCACCAACTCAGCTTCCCAGACCAGCTCAGGCTCAGCTCCTAAGAGCCTCCTCCTTACCCAACCTTCGGCATAGAAAGTGTTAACGTGAGAGTCACAGCCAGGCTCCTAACCCCTGTTCCCCAACTCTCTGCATTTCCCAAACCCCACTGGTTTCCAAACCAGTCCTGGACCTGAATTCGTCACGCATTTTTTTAAACTTGTAACTGTAAATGAACTTTTCCTTCCTGCCTTTCTAGCCTCAGATCACCCCAGTCTTTTGGAAAAAGCGACATCACACTTTGCATCCTTGCCTGTTGGTCAATTTCTTCTGTTTCAGCTCTGCGTTTTTGGCAGTTCTTTCTCTTTTCTTCCCTTCCTTGGACTCTCCTTGTCAACCCTTCAATTGTTTTGTGACCCTCCTCAGAGCGTCCTACTAGGAACGTATTTACACTCCTCAGTCTCTTGTTTTCACAGTAGAAATAACACAAAAGCAACCACCAAACCAAAGCGGCTCATTCCCGAGCTCTGGGAGCGAGGCCTTTAAAGAATGGAGTCAGGCTTGATTTTGGGTGGGGGTGGGTCGGCGGAGGGTTAGGGCAGAGGAGGAGGCATTCCTGGCTTAGGAGCAGGGAGTTTAGGGTTATCTCAAAATAATTGCACTTAAAAGTGGTTGCTTCACTTCAAAGGAGCTTTTAGGGCTGATGTGGGCTCTGGCCATCAGAGCCTGTCCGCTGAGCATGCAGTAAAAATGTGAGAAAGAACAGAAGCAGGGCCCCACCCTCCACGCCACCCTGGGTCCCACACAGACAGCCAGCCTGTCAGGGCAGATTCCAGAGCTCTTTACAGGCATTACGGTGAATCTCACCTCCTCACGAGATAGCCTCTTTTGTGGCAAAGGGAGAAACTGAAGCAGAGGGCAGGTGGTACCCAGTCCTCATGGAGCAACGAGGACTCTGGGCCACCCCAGGCCTATCTCCATACACCCTCCTCCCCCAACAACCCCTCACCAGGCTTCCTGCCTCACTTGGTGGCTTTCACACATGTCCCAGGCTGTGGGGGACAGTGGTGGTAGAAGAGGCTTCTGGAGAGACCCAGTGTCCAGCAGGGAGACCAGCATCATATGCACAACCCCCATGCCTCCGAATGGCCAGGCCTCTAGGCTGATTCTCAAGAAGCAATTAGAAAAAGTAATGGTGGACAACCTTTAGTGAGCACTCACGCTACGGTTTTGGCTTTACATCAAGGGCATTTTTCTCCTTTAAGCCTGCTCACCACCCAGTGAGGGAGCTGATCTAACCATTTCCAAAATTCAGACAGTGGTTCAACATCACCAAACATTAGGGAAAAATGAAAATCAAAACCACAACGAGGGCTGGGCACCATGGCTCATGCCTGTAGTCTCAGTGCTTTGGGAGGCTGAGGTGGGCAGATCACTTGAGTCCAGGAATACGAGACCAGCCTGGGGACATGGTGAAACCCCATCTCTACTAAAAATACAAAAATTACCCAGGCATGATGACGCATGCCTGTAATCTCAGTTACTTAGGAGGCTGAGGCAGGAGGATCATTTGAGCTCGGGATGCAGAGGTTGCAGTGAGCTGAGATTGCACTCTCGTACTCCAGCTTGAGCAACAAGGTGAGACCCTGTTTCAAAGAAGAAAAAAAAATCACAAGGAGATATCACTTCACACCCCGTAGGAGGCCATTATAAAAAATTAAACAAAAAAAAAAGGCCGGGCACAGTGGCTCACACCTGTAATCCCAGCAATTTGGGAGGCCGAGGCAGGCAGATCACAAGGTCAGGAGATCAAGACCATCCTGGCTAACACGGTGAAACCCTGTCTCTACTAAAAATACAAAAAGATTAGCTGGGTGTGGTGGCGGGCACCTGTAGTCCCAGCTACTCGGGAGGCTGAGGCAGGAGAATGGCTTGAACCCGGGAGGCGGAGCTTGCAGTGAGCTGAGTTCGTGCCACTGGACTCCAGCTTGGGCGACAGAGCGAGACTCTGTCTCAAAAAAAAAAAAAGTAAGAACTGTTGGCAAGGATGTGGAGAAGCTGGAACCTTGTGCACGGTTGTGGGATAGTAACATGACACAGGTGCTATGGAAACCAGCATGGTGCTTCTTCTAAATAGGTAAGTCATTCTCAGAAGAACACAAGGATTCATGAGAATGTGCGTGGCTTCAGCTGTCTGTGCCCCAGATTATGCATTTCGATCAATAAATGGAGTGAATTCTTTTAAATAAAAATAGAATGGCAATATGATCCAGCAATTCCACTTCTGGATAATACCCCAAATAATTGAAAGCTGGGACTCAAACCCCCATGTTCATGGGAGCGTATTCATAATAGACACGAGGTGGAAGCCACCCAAGTGTCCATCAACGGATAAATGGAAAACAAAATGTGCCATATTCATACAATAGAATATTATTCCGCCTTCAAAACGAAGGGAATTCTTTTGGCCAGGTGCAGTGGCTCACACCTTTAATCCCAGCACTTTGGGAGGCTGAGGTGGGTGGATCACGAGGCCATGAGTTCAAGACCAGTCTAGCCAACATAGTGAAACCCCATCTCCGGTGGCTCAAGCCTGTAATCCTAGCACTTTGGGAGGCCGAGACAGGAGGATCACGGGGTCAGGAGATCGAGACTATCCTGGTTAACACGGTGAAACCCCGTCTCTACTAAAAAAATACAAACAAACTAGCCGGGTGAGGTGGCGGGTGCACGTAGTCCCAGCTACTCAGGAGGCTGAGGCAGGAGAATGGCGTAAACCCGGGAGGCGGAGCTTGCAGTGAGCTGAGATCCGGCCACTGCACTCCAGCCTGGGCAATAGAGCGAGACTCCATCTCAAAAAAAAAAAAAAAATACAAAAAATTAGCTGGGCGTGGTGGTGGGTGCCTGTAGTCCCAGCTCCTTGGGAGGCTAAGGCAGGAGAATGGTGTGAACCTGGCAGGTGGAGGTTGCAATGAACAGAGATGATGCCACTCCAGCCTGGGCAACAGAGTGAGACTCTGTCTCCACAAAAAAAAAAAAAAAAAGGCCGAGCGTGGTGGCTCATGCCTATAATCCCAGCACTTTGGGAGGCAGAGGCAGGAAGATCACTTGAGGTCAGGAGATCGGACCAGCCTGGCCAACATGGTGAAACCTTGTCTCTACTAAAAATACAAAAATTAACCGGGTGTGGTGGCGGGCACCTGTAGTCCCAGCTACTCAGGAGGCTGAGGCAGGAGAATTGCTTGAACTCAGGAAGCGGAGCTTGCAGTGAGCCGAGATCGTGCCACTGCACTCCAGCCTGGGTGACAGAAGGAGACTCTGTCTCAAAAAAAAAAAAAGATCTACCTGGGGTCAAAGCACCCGACTTCCAAAGGCTTCTGTAGAGTCAGCCACATTCCCTTGCTTGTGCCCTGGTAACCACAGCACACTTTTCCCAGCGACACTCCAGGCTCCTGTGCACTTGGTGGTTGGGGCATACGCACCTATTAATCCACACCTATTTTTTGGGCACCTATGCACCAGGCTCTGTGCCAGGCACAGGGTATGAAGACAAATAAGACAGAACAGGTTCCTGTCCTCATGGTACTTATATTCTATGAGGAGAGACAGACAATAAATACATAAACAAATATCCGAGAAAATGACAGATCATAATGAGAATTGTTAAGGAAATAAACCATTGATAAGAAGGGAAATAAGGGAGGATGGGAGGAGAGAGCAGGTGGCTTTAGCTGGGATTGTCAGGGAATGACCTTGTGAGGAGGGGACGTCTCAAATGGGGCCCACAGATATTGCCAGCAGAGGATACAGTTTATCAAAGACGGAGGCAGGAACAAGCTCACCACGGTGAGAGAGAGGGGGCCAGAGCGGCTAACCCAGAGAGAAGGAGATGAGAATGGGTAGGAGATGGAGATGGAGAAGCAGCAGGGCCAGGTTCTAAGGGGCCTTGGAGGGCTTGCTGAACAGTCTGAATTTTCTAAGGGCAATAGGAATAATTGAAGGGTTTCAAACAGGGAGGCATGGTGTTTGATTTTTGCTTTAGAAATAACTCATAGATGCAGCTTTTTTCTATGTGAAGTGAACTTGTCCCTGGGATGTCATCAAACCTCTGCTCTATCAGGGGGACTCAGGGCTCAAACCAGGACCTCTTGGAGTCTCCTGGATGGAGGCGTCCTGGCCCATGATACAAATGCACTCTATTCTCGGCCATGCATGGTGGCTCATGCCTGTAATCCCAGCACTTTGGGAGGCAGAGGCGGGTGGATCACGAGGTCAGGAGTTCAAGACCAGCCTGGCCAAATTTGTGAAACCCCCATCTCTGTTAAAAATACAAAAAAATTAGCCGGGAGTGGCAGCAGGCGCCTGTAATCCCAGCTACTCGGGAGGCTGAGGCAGAGAATTGCTTGAACCTGAGAGGTGGAGGTTGCAGTAAGCCGAGATCACGCCACTGCACTCCAGCCTGGGTGACAGAGTGAAACTCTGTCTCAAAAAATAATAATAATAATAATAATAATGCACTCTACCCAGATCTTCTGCATCTTTGTCCCCTGGGGCACACTGACCTTTCCATAAGGGCTCTCTCAGAAAGAAGAGGGCCTGGCCGGGCGCGGTGGCTCAAGCCTGTAATCCCAGCACTTTGGGAGGCCGAGACGGGCGGATCACGAGGTCAGGAGATCGAGACCATCCTGGCTAATACGGTGAAACCCTGTCTCTACTTAAAAATACAAAAAACTAGCCGGGCAACGAGGCGGGCGCCTGTAGTCCCAGCTACTCGGGAGGCTGAGGCAGGAGAATGGCGTAAACCCGGGAGGCGGAGCTTGCAGTGAGCTGAGATCCGGCCACTGCACTCCAGCCTGGGTGGCAGAGCAAGACTCCGTCTCAAAAAAAAAAAAAAAAAAAAAGAAAGAAAGAAAGAAAGAAGAGGGCCTTGGAGACAGCTCCATATCCGGGAGTAGCTGAGAAACACTCTGAACTGGCACGAAAGGGCTAGGGGCTAGACCTGCCTTTCCCCAGCCTCCACATCCCCCATCTGTAATAGGGAACCAGTAGGGAGAGGGAGGAGGAAATCCCTGCTCATCTTTGCTGAATTATGACTTAAAGAGTCAGTGTAGGAAGGACGTGGGAATTAATTCCCTAAGTTACAAGGTGCCCTTTCTCTAAAAGGTGGAGTATTTTTAGATTCCTAAGCAGCTCAAGAGAGTCAGGAGCTGTTTACACACAAGACAGCTGAGACGCAGAGATGAAGGTTCTGAAGGCCCTAATCACTGACAGAACCACAAAGAGAACCTGGGTGTTCCCTTCCTGAGTGTGGCAGCCCCAGGGCCCCTGTGCCTGTCTATAAGCAGGAGCCTGTGCTCCCAGGATCGGCCAGCCTCATTATTACACCTGCTGTCACCCAAGGCCCACCCTGGACCTTCTGAACTCTCTATCAGCGTCTAGCCCTGACATAATCCATCTCCATCTGCCCAAACTGTCAGAACTACGTGGCAGGTGGAGTGATGCTTTGCTTGACCACCACGATGGTTTACATTAAAATAACCCAGCTCCAGTTAGGCGGCCTGGATGGGGCTCCCTGTGTGCTCACACTCAGCTGATCATTCTCCCTTCTCTGAGCTTCAGTGTCCCTGTCTCTGGGATATCCTCGCTCTCTCCACTGCACCTCCTGCCATCCCTGTTTTCTGGTACCTACAATGGCCACCCCTTCAAAGTTGGGATAGCCAAGGCTTCATCTTCAGCCATCTGGTCCTCTCACCTCACGCTCCCCTGGACTGGAACCATCACCCCCTTCCTGAGGGGACCTGGCACCATCTCCAGCCCTAATCCAGCTCTGGGCTAAAGAGGCCAACTGGCTACAGAACCCCAACCCCCGTGACTGTCCTACAGACACAAAACTTAGCTTGACTGATGTCAAAATAATTACTTCCTTCCCCAAACTGGCTCCCTCTTCTGGGTTCCATCTCCTTAAATGCCATGGCATTTGGCAGCCAGACATTCATCCTCTCTGACTTCACCCATGCTCATTTCCCAGGGGAAGTGACGAGGTAGAAGAGTTCTCCTTTCAGCATGCCTCTCTCCACTGTCCTCTCACCATCGCCACCACCATGCCCAGCCCTCACTCAGGCATGTGGCTCTGTCACCTGGATGACCACAGTATATCTCAAATGGCCGCTAAGCTTCCGAGCCCTACCCAGCACCAAATACCAGAGGTATTTCTCCAAATCATAGATCTATCCGCACACGTTACTTCCTGATTCCAAAATCTTCCATGGTCCCCCACAGCCTCGGAGCCCTTCCTAATCCACTTTAACCACCTTTCAGAGGCTGCTCTCACATTCTGCAAAGCGCCCTTCTCCTCAGCAAGGCCACGTTTGTCGTTTCCAAACGCACCACACACTTTACTCACTTTCTTCGTGCAATTCCTCTGCCTAAAATGAGAGTCCCTCCCTCCACTCCTACCACTAGGCAAAACCTAGACTCCATTCAGATGCCATCTCCAGTGAAGGGGCTTTCTCTGACCCTCTGTCCTAAGGGCTGCATCACCCTGGCTTTGTCTTTAGCCGCTGGGCTACGGTCCTTTGGGTGATGGTCCACTTCACCTGCCTGGGAGCTCCTGAATAAGGGCAGGTCCTGCCTCTGTATCACTGGCTCCTCTCAAGGTGCTAAGCATATCAGGTGCTCAGACATTGACAGAATTAGATTCATTCATACATTCATTCATTTATTCAGTCAACAAATAATTATTTACACCCCCTCTCTATGCAAAGCATAGTTTTAGGCACTGGGAGAGCAGGGGCGGGTGGTGGTGGTGTGCAAGGATGCTTGACCCAGAATCCACTAGAGAACTAAGATGTGCGGCCAGGCGCGGTGGCTCATGCTTTAATCCCAGCACTTTGGGAGGCTGAGGTGGGCGGATCACCTGATGTCAGGAGTTTGAGACCAGCCTGACCAACATGGAGAAATCCTGTCTCTACTAAAAATACAAAATTAGCCGGGCGTGGTGGTGCATGCCTGTAATCCCAGCTACTCGAGAGGCTGAGGCAGGAGAATCACTTGAACCCAGGAGGCAGAGGTTGCAGTGAGCGGAGATCATGCCATTGCACTCTAGCTCAGACAACAAGAGGAAAGCTCCATCTCAAAAAAAAAAAAAATGTGCACACTCACACCTGTGCCACTTGACATGTGACCCATGGCACATACTTGACCCAGAATCTGCTAGATACCTAAGATGTGTACACTCATACCTGGTCCATCTGACACATAAGAAGGGCTGTGTGAACACTGCAAAGGGCAGGGGGATCCATGGAGGGACATATCCCAGCACAGTGACTGCCTCTTCCCCAACAGTCCAAGGCGCCTGCTGGGACCCATGCCTGGGAAGGGGTTGGAAGCTATTGCTGAACACCAGGCAGCATCAAGCATTCCAGTTCAGTTCTGTTCAAAAATGCTTCAGGCACCATGCTAGGAGCCACTCAGACATGTGAGTTCCCACTGTCCTTCACGGTCTCAGATCCCATGACCTTCGGGAAGACCTGTCTGTCTACCCCAGGCCACAAGAACGTTCACTCCTCCAGACTCCTACAGCACTCACTCCCCTGCGGTGTGGAAAAATTGCGCTCCACCGGTTCCTTTCTTTTTTGTTTTTTGAGATGGAGTGTCACTCTGTCACCCAGGCTGGAGAGCAGTGGTGCGATATCGGCTCACTGCAACCTCTGCCTCCCGGGTTCAAGTGATTCTGCCTCAGCCTCCCGAGTAGCTGGGACTATAGGCGCACACCACCATGCCCAGCTTTTTTTTTTTTTTTTTTTTTTTGAGTTGGAGTTTTGCTCTTGTTACCCAGGCTAGAGTGCAATGGCGCGTTCTCAGCTCACCACAACCTCCACCTCCCAGGTTCAAGTGATTCTCCTGCCTTGGCCTCCCGAGTAGCTGGGATTACAGGCAGGCACCACCACGCCCGGCTAATTTTGTATTTTTAGTAGAGATGGGATTTCTCCATGTTGGTCAGGCTGGTCTCAAACTTCTGACCTCAGGTGATACACCCGCTTCAGCCTCCCAAAGTGCTGGGGTTATAGGCATAAGCCACCGCGCCTGGCCCAATTTTTGTATTTTTAGTAGGATTTCACCATGTTGGCCAGGATGGTCTTGTTCTCTTGACCTCGTGATCCGCCTGCCTTGGCCTCCCAAAGTGCCGGGATTACAGGCGTGGGCCACTGTGCCCGGCCTCCACTGGTAATTTTCTATCTGTAGGTCCTATTCTTTGTATCAGTCAGTGCCCAGCAGAAAACAAATAGCACACTCTAACTAGGATGATTGTAGGAAAGGTTTTTTTTTTTTTTTGAGATGAAGTCTCACTCTGTCACCCAGGCTAGAGGGCAGTGACATGATCTCAGCTCACTGCAACCTCCACCTCTCAGGTTCAAGCGATTTTCCTGCCTCAGTCTCCCAAGTAGCTGGGACTATAGGTGTTCACCACCACACCCGACTAATTTTTGTATTTTTAGTAGGGTTTCACCATGTTGACCAGGATGGTCTCGATCTCTTGACCTCGTGATCTGCCTGCCTTGGCGTCCCAAAGTGCAGGGATTACCTGGCTAATTTTTGTATTTTTTAGTGGAGACGGGTTTCACCAAGTTTCCCAGGCTGGTCTCGAACTCCCGACCTCAAGTGATCTGCCCGCTTTCACCTCCCAGAGTGTGGGATTACAGGCATGATGAGCCACCATGCCTGGCCTATTGTAGGA
Source organism: Rhinopithecus roxellana (assembly GCF_007565055.1). Classification (NCBI taxonomy): domain Eukaryota; kingdom Metazoa; phylum Chordata; class Mammalia; order Primates; family Cercopithecidae; genus Rhinopithecus; species Rhinopithecus roxellana. The sequence continues at coordinate 61,658,153 of NC_044554.1, forward strand.
GAGTTTCAAAAAGAAAAGGGCTGTTTACACAGGGCAGATTGAAGAGGAACCAGAGGAGACAGGGCTATACCCCAGGGCTGGAACAAGGCACCTACTTCCCCCTTTGAACTGAACAGATCAGGAAGAAGTTTACCACTAGTCCCGGAGAGGAGGGCAAATAGGACACTTGGACAGGAGGCGCAGCTGTCCATTCAGGGATCCCCAGAGAGGGAGCGGGAGAAATAAATCCCCAAAGCATCTTCCTCTATCCCACTGATCTCTTGCCAGAGCTTCCCGCTGGCCAAACAGAGGGCAAGGGAGACCCTGGTGTAATCTGCACGAAATGCAGACAGGGGTGGGGCTAGGCCCCTAGGGGCAAACAGGTGATATCTGACACATTCTCCAAACTTCAGGAAGCTCCCAGGTGCAAGAGGTGTTTGTTCTGCACCTGGCATCAGCCTCGCTCAGAATGCACCTTGAGAGTGTTCTGACTGAATTAGCGACTGTCATGTTCCTTCTCAAGGTTGCTCCTAGCCCTCCTCGGGGCCAGACTCATTCAAAGCAAAGGAGATCTGCAGACAGAGACCAAAAGCCTGGAACTCTGGCCAGCCTGAGCTGGACTTTAGGCCAGGAAGGCAGTGTCTCTGCACCTCAGTGACTTTACCTGTTAAAAATAAAACCAATGAAAAATCAGAGGATTGTTACAAGGATAAAGAGGTATTTTACAAAGCATGTAGAGGTGTGTCCATCAGATAACAACACTCGATACCCAATACATGTTCATTGTCAGCTGCTGTTTGCTGAACTCCCATTGTCTGCAGAGCAAAAGGCCCTGGCCCCAGCTCTGATAAGACCCCCCTCAGGCAGAGCTGGCTTTCTTCGGAACCCTTTTCCACCATCTTCCCTTCCTCTTCCCACCCGCTAACATCTCTAGGAACAGTGTTCTGTACCTTCTGGGCCTGAGAGGTGGTGGGAGGTTCAGTTGCTTCCTGCAAGTGCCCTGCTGACACAGACCCTGATACAGACCCTGAGGCTGACGAGGGGCCTGCCCACCCAAGGCCAAGACCCAGGGTTGGCCTCACAGATACATTGGGATTTGCAGTCTTTGTCCGCTGACCCACCTAGACACTCTGGGTTTGAGTCTTCCACCCAAGACTGGCCAACACCTGACTCTGGAGTCCTGGGACCACCGTGTTCCCTTTCTAGGGGAGCCAGTGTTTCTCTCTCCAACACAGAGCCCATCACTTGGCTTGCAAACATCTAGAGAGGGAGGCTGGGGAATGGGGCCACTGGGATTCCAGGGCTCCCCACCAACACCCTTTGACATAATTCCCAAGTTGTACCAGGAACGTGGGAGCCCACAAGTCCTCCTGAAGTTTCTCTAAACATTGGGGTCCCGGGTACAAGGCGGCTCCAGTCACAACCCCCAGCTAGGAGCTGGCAACGCGTGCAGGGGTTTGCCCTTTATCATCAAGTCAGCCCAGCAGGAAGCTCCCCCGCCCCTCCCCCCACCCCCTCACCAGCACCATAAACAGGGCCCAGAGCAGGAGAGATGGGGGTGGAGGTGGGGGGATGATGGACTGCTCTCCCCACAGCAGTCAATTAAGAAGGAAGTTTAAGTTAAAAGGGCCATTGTGTTATTCCACTTATGAGAGGAATGTGGCCTGGGGCGGCAGTGGTACCTGCTCTCACGGCTCTGGTGCTCTCCCTGTGATGGTGATAAGGGGGTTCTGGGGGAGTGAGGCTCTGTCTCCTGGAAGTGCTCACCCTGAGCTGCCTGCAGGGCCCACAGCAGGGTATCCCGGTCAGCAGGTTCATCCAGGACCCCAAACCCCACAGCAGGTCCCCCAGGCCTCTCTGGCGCATCCTCTTTTGTCCGCTCTGTGTCCTGTGCCCCACCCTCTGAGATGACCAAGTCCGTCTGCTCCCAGACCTATGCAGATGTGGCCGTGTGAGCCAGGCAGTTTGAATAGAGGGGCTACACTCCATCAGCATCAGGGCCCACTCCAGTGTAAACGCCCAGGACTGGCAGGATACCCGAGGGCACTGGAGAAAGAACACTCTCACCAGCTGGCTGATACTCACAATTTCACCCTTAGACATTCATGTCTTCGACTTAAAACTCTGTATCTTCAGGAGTCCTCATATACTCCTACCACCCCCTTCCCTTTAGGCGCTCACATGTTAATTCCAATGGCAGCTTTCCAGAGACAGTGGCCTTGCTCTGGTTGTCTACCTTGGAGTACGCAAGTCCTGGCACCAAGAGGGCATGGCCTGCCAATGAGGAGACGCTGCTGAGGACTGGCCCTTCTGAGACCAAATGGCTCAGTAGAAAGGGCAGCAGCCCAAGGGTCAGGAGTCCTAAGCTGTGTGAGCTTCAGCAGGTCATTTACTCTCTCCAGGTGTCAGTTTTCCCAACTCTAAAACGAGGGGATGGGAGCAGATGTCCTCTAGCTTCCTCCCTGCTCTAGAATGCTCTGCTGTGCATGGACCTGACCCTCAAAGACAAAGAAAAGCCCCAGCCCAGGCATGCCCTGTGGTGGCTGAAGGCAGCTGAAGTTTAAAGTTTTCAGCAGATGCTTCCAGGCATCCCTTCTGCCTCTTTTCTGCCATCCTCAGGCTCCTCCATGGGCCCCAAGTCTTGGGTCTCCATCTATCCTTCTGGACCGTGCTGATGTTGCCACACACTCACACCAAGCATGTCTTCTAGCCTTCTGAGTCTATATAAAAGCAAGGTCCTGGACCAGGCACAGTGGCTCACACCTGTAATCCCAGCACTTTGGGAGGCCAAGGCAGGTGGAATGCTTGAGTCCAGAAGTTCCAGACCAGCCTGGGCAACATGGAGAAACCCTGTCTCTACAAAAAATACAAAAATTAGCTGGGCATGGTGGCACATGCCTGTAGTCCCAGCTACTCAGGAGACTGAGGCAGGAGGATTGCTTGTGCCCAGAAAGTTGAGGACGCAGTGATCCAAGACTGCACCATTGCACTTCAGCCTGGGTGACAGAGTGACACCCTGTCTCAAAAAGTAAAAAATAAAAAGCAAGGTCCTTTGGCACTAGAGTCTGTCCTCTGACTTTAGGCTGAACGTGACTTTTCCAGGAGCCACCTGTAACTCCAATTCTGTAGCATCGTGGAGCAGCCCCTATGCAAGGCCCAGAGCAGAGATTCCATGCCTATCTGTGGCTCCTCTCCTCGGCTCTGCTCTTGCCTCTCTCCTGCACCCACCCTGGGCCTGCTCCCAGGCCTTCCTCGAAGCCCTTCCTCATGCTTCTGTGTGCAGCTTGGCCTCCTATCCCCAGACCACCTCCTGTGCTGGCCTGGGGAGCATATTTCCCACACACTCCTTGGCGATCGCCATCTTCCTTTCTGGTAGTTCATGATCACATTAGTCAGGACAGAGGCCAAGACCAACAATTACAGCAGCACTGGATCCCTTAGTGGAAATTGTCATGCTATCCCACATCCGTGTCACACCCTGACTTAAAGGAAAGAAAGAGGCCAATCCAAAGCCTTCATAAGCTTTCTGCATGAAAAGTTTGCATGAGAGGCTGGGTTCAATGGCTCACGCCTGTAATCCCAGCACTTTGGTAGGCTGAGGCGGGCAGATTACCAGGTCAGGAGATGGAGACCATCCTGACTAACATGGTGAAACCCCGTCTTTGCTAAAAATACAAAAAGTTAACCAGGCGTGGTGGCAGGCGCCTGTAGTCCCAGCTACTTGGGAGGCTGAAGCAGGAGAATCAGTTGAACCTGGTAGGCGGAGGTTGCAGTGAGCCCAGATTGTGCCACTGCACTCCAGCCTGCGCGACAGAGCGAGACTCCGTCTCAAAAAAAAAAAAAGTTTGCATGAGAGTTCTTGGGTAGAAGAACATCAAGGCACTCACACACCCCTCTTCCAGAGGTAGCTGCCAACACCTCAAACCTCAGGGCATCCCAAGAGCCCCTCTGCAGATAAAACACTTAAAGCCAACATTAACCATTTCTCAATCACGTCTGGCCTGTCCCAGGAGAGCTCTTTTATCTATAATCACCTTGGTAAAGGGGAGGTCACGAGCTCTTTTGCCTCAAAGACTTCCCTGGTCTTGGCATGTCCTGGCTTGTTGTCTTGTCCGTTCACCCCAAGTCAGGGTGAGGACTAAAGGGATGGTCGTTCAGCAGAGGGAGGGCTGAGCGAGGCTGATGTCTATTTCTCTACCAAGTTCAAGCATGACAGTGGAGGAGTCAGACGCCTGGACCAGGGACAGTTGGCAGGAGTGAAAAATGAGGATGCCCTCCTCCCCATCTGATCCTCAGGTGGTGGCCCACCACATTTGCAGGAGTGCCGCCAACAGGAAACAGTTCCAATATTGTGTGTTTGCCAGTGGTTCATAAATCAGTGTAATTTAGCTCTCCACAAGAGACCTAAAGAATTATTTCTCCACGTCCTCCTTAACTCATACCTTCTCCCCAGGAAGGCCAACAAAAAATTTTCTCTCTTAAAGCCTAGTGATGAGAAGTGGCTTGAACTCCAACTGTAAAACCCTGAATTCAAAGCATAGATATAATACCTCTCAATTAAACATGTATACATATATATTCAATCTTTTGAAACAATAATAGCCATGATCTCCAATGTGGCGAGCCAGTTCTTCAAATTCCAAGGCCCCAGTAGAAAGCATAGAAAGAGATGGGTTAAGCCGGGTGCAGTGGCTCACACCTGTAATCCCAGCACTTTAGGAGGCCAAGGTGGGCAGATCACTTGAGGTCAGGAGTTTGAGACCAGCCTGGCCAACATGGTGAAACCCCATTTCTACTAAAAATACAAAAACTAGCTGGGCATGGTGGCACATGCCTGTAGTCCCAGATAGTCAAGAGGCTGAGGCACAAGAATCAGCTGAACCTGGGAGGTGGAGGCTGCAGTGGGTGGAGGTGGCAGTGAGCCTGAGATAGTGCCACTGCACTCCAGCCTGGGTGACAGAGTGGGACCCTGTCAGAAAGAAAGAAAAGAAAAGAAAAGAAAAAAAGAAAGGAGGGAGGGAGGGAGGAAGGAAGGAAAAGAAAGAGAAAAAAAGAAAGAAAAAGAAAGAAAGAGAGAAAAGAAAGAAAGAAAGAAAAAGAAAGAAAGAAAGAAAGAAAGAAAGAAAGAAAGAAAGAAAGAAAGAAAGAAAGAAAGAAAGAAAGAAAGAAAGAAAGAAAGAAAGAAAGAAAGAAAGAAAGAGGGATGGGTTAAGAACAAGGAAAGAAAGCACAACTTGAGTCATAAATACTCTCAAGAGACAGTCCCTGTTAGCTATATAAACTGACACCAAACTTTTAGATAAAATCAGAAACAGTCTGTCCCTAGTGGAATATTAAGTACAAGGTGGGATTTGGAGGATAAATCCCTTATCTTTAAAGTTGACATCAGGGAAATTAATCACCCACAAAGCCAGGGTGCTTGCTCCTTCTAAGAGAGGGACACAGCCCCTCTGCTCAGCGGACCACAGACCTGAGCCAGTGGGACATTTTCTGCACTCTCATGGTCACCCAGAGACCCTCCTGCCTGACGCAGCCAGAAACTCCCTCATCCAAACGGCCTGAATATCTGCCAAATGCCTTTGCCAGGGCCTGATGGTCCAAGTGCAGAGAATAGCATTTTTAATTTAGCTGCTTTTCTGTCTCTTTGTTCTTGCCTGTGCTTCATTATCTTGAGAGGTCTTTAATAACTGAGCAGTCCTGGAACATTCCTCCTTGGCTTCTCCCACATGGCTTTTTCCACCCCAGTGCTTGGAGGAGGATGCTGGAGCCCTGAGCTGGTGCTGGCTGGAGCATCTCCTGCTGGGGCTGCTGGCACGAAGCCCCGGGGCAGGGACTGGGAAGAGAGGGTCCTGGAGCCTCCTTGGAATTCGTCAGCCACAGGAAATGAGATTTATAGCAGAAAAGAAGAAGGTATGTCGCCAACACTTCCTCCCCACCCTGCACACACACACATACACCCATGAGTCCTCCGGCAGCAATGCCTGAGTCATTGTGTCCCATGAGTTGTTAGGTCAGAGGGGTTTCGGGGTGAAAGGTGTCCTAGGTTTACAACACACCAAATCAGGTGTTTTCCCACAGCTCACTGTGACATTTGGCACATACCCCCATGGACAGGACACTATTACATAAACGGCGAGGCCCCAGCTGCTCAACACCCAGGTGGCAACTATAGAATGTTCCAGATCTCCAAAATGCTTCTCAAACTATCAGGTTATCTGTCTCTCCAGGTGGGAAGAAGGAGGTTGTTTTTGTCAAGGCCGCAGATGCTGGCACTGGGCTGGGATAGAAGCACCCAGGTTGAAGCCAGCCCCTGGCCCAAGGGGCCCACTGCCACATTCAGCAGGCTATGTTCTGCAAGACCACCAGCAAGGGTCAGGGAGACATCTCAAAAAAGGTGATGCTAGAGCCAAGCCCTAGACGTCCCATGGTGTCTGAGCTGTCTTGTACAGGAGGGCTCCCGAGTGTGAGCCCAGATACCACAGGCCTGAGACCACCTGCAGCTCAGAGCAGGCCAGAGCTGCCAGAGCACAAGACATTTGAGAGCTGATAAGCCTAGAGCCAGGCGCGGTGGCTCACGCCTGTAATCCCAACACTTTGAGAGGCCAAGGCAGGCGGATCATTTGAGGTCAGGAGTTTGAGACCAGCCTGGCCGACATGGTCTCTACTAAAAACACAAAAATTAGCCAGGCTTGGTGGTGCATGCCTGTAATCCCAGCTACTTGCTACTCTGGAGCCTGAGGCAGGAGAATTGCTTGAACCAGGAGGAAGAGTTTATAGTGAGCGGAGATTGCACCACTGCACTCCAGTCTGAGTGACAGAGTAAGACTCTGGCTCGGAAAAAAAAAAAAAAAAAAAGAGCTGATAAGCCTAGAAAGGAAAGCAAGGCGAGTCAAAAGATTTGAATGTTGAGGAAAGAGTTTGGATTTCCTTTGCTCTAGAAAATGGATTTCTAGCAAGGGCTTTAGAGTAAAGCAACATTCTGGTGATGGTTAGAAGTGCAGCCCTCAAGGGCAGATTGCCTGGCTTCCAGTGCCAGTTCTGCCACTTACTGGCTATGTGACCTGGGGAAAGATACGTAATCTCTCCATTCCTCGGTCTGCTATCTGTAAAATGGGATAAAGTGGTTCATCGATTATAAGATGCATGCTGTGTTTTGTTTTGTTTTGTTTTTAACACATCTAAAAATCATCTTAGACTCATTGGCTAGGTGACCACAATGAGACACAGTTCTCATTACTTGTGCAAACATACCAAGAATTACAGAATTAATGTCATTTGGAAGAAAATCCACACTTTTGAGAAATACTGCTTCCCTTAATGGCACAGAAAAAATTATGCAGAAAAACATTAACTCTGGGTTATGATGACTCTGAGTTTCAAAACAATTCAGAAGGATGGGACCCTGAGGATGTGAAATTTTAAGTGTATCTAAACATTTCTTTCATTTTTTTGTTTTTTGGTTTTTGGTTTTTTTGAGACAGAGTTTCACTCTTGTTGCCCAGGCTGGAGTGCAATGGTGCGATCTCAGCTCACAGCAACCTCCACCTCCCGGGTTCAAGTCATTCTCCTGCCTCAGGCTCTGGAGTAGCTGGGATTACAGGCATGCACCACCACGCCCGGCTAATTTTGTATTTTTAGTAGAGATGGAGTTTCTCCATGTTGGTCTTGAAGTCTGGACCTCAGGTGATCCACCTGCCTCGGCCTCCCACAGTGCTGGGATTACAGGCGTGAGCCACCGTGCCCGGCCATTTCTTTCATTTATAAAATCCCAAGTATGCACAGAATAGATCTATGACTTTGAAAACCCACGTTTAAACAAACCTAAAAGGGCACTTTCATTAAATATAACATTTTAAGTCTATGTGACAAGAAGGCATTGTGTCATAGTTTTTCTCTTAGTATTACAAAAATCAGGCACGTCTTACAATTGGTGGCACCTTAAAGTCAAGGAGATATGGTTAGAACCATACAGACCTTTTAAGAGTGTTAGGAGTAAATGGGTTAATATTTTGGAAGTACATAGAGTATCCTGGCACACAGTGATTCCAATATGCATACTATGAGATAAATGAATAGAATCTATTTTATTTTTATTTTTTATTTTTTGAGATGGAGGCTTGCTTTGTCGCCCAGACTGGAGTGCAATGGCGTGATCTCAGCTCACTGCAACCTCTGCCTCCCAGGTCCAAGTGATTCTCCTGCCTCAGCCTCCCAAGTAGCTGGGATTATAACTGTGCACCATCACATCTGGCTAATTTTTATATTTTTAGTAGAGACGTTTCACCATGTTGGCCAGACTGGTCTTGAACTCCTGACCTCAAGTATCTGCCCGCCTCAGCCTCCCAAAGTGCTGGGATTATAGGCGTGAGCCCTGTGCCTGGCCAGATAAATAAATAGAATATGATTTGTGTTTTATAAATGTTCTTAGCAGGGCTGAGCATTAAAGGAGTAGACTGTGGGGGCACAGGGCAGGAGACCCCCATAGTGGTCCAGGAGAGAGATTATAAAAGCCCAAGGTAATCATGGCCATGGGGACAGGCAGAGGGGATGGGCAGATGAGAAAGAGTCTTGGAGGTGGGTCTTCACCCTTCTGTTACAGGCTGTGTGCACATGAGGAAGACAGAGGAGATGAACACAACCCCTGAGATTTATCCTGGGGCCGCAGAGTGGGGCTTTCATCTGCAATGGGAAATCCTGAGAAACAGGTATGGAAAAGAAAACAGTGGGTTCAGGATGGACCATGCTGCCTGGGGATGTCTGTGGGACATCCAGGTGGAAGTGTCTGGCAAGAAGCTGTCAATTAAGGTTCAGAGCTCAACGGACATATCTGAGACTATGGAAAGAATGAGGGAAGGAAGGAAAGAAAGGAGAGAGGGAGGGAGGGAGAAGAGGAGAAAGGGAGGATGAAGGGGAGGGAGGGAAGAGGGAAGGAAGAGAGCTGAGCTGTTCCTGCAAAGGAACATCACCCCTGGAGCACTCACCCTCTTCTCTTTAATACCTGATTTAATTGTACATGTGTTCGTCTCCCCACTACAGAGTGAGTCGGGGGCAGGCCGTGCTTAGCCCAGAGTCTGGCATGTGCCAACTGTCACATGAGCATCTGTTGGATGGGTGTCTCTCTCATAGATACCAGCATCTGCCAGGTGGAAGCCTCATCTCCGGGTCCCTCACTTCTCACGGTGCTCCCACAGTCCATGCTGGTGACTGCAGAACAAAACTGACTGGGAACCAAAATGGATCAGGAGGGAGGGGCAGGCTTCTTGCCAGCATTAGTGCTCAACAGAGGAGAGAGAAGAGGAGGCAAAGGAGACAGGAGACAAGAGGAGAAGGCAACACAGGACATGCCCCACGGGCACACAGGTGAAGGAAGAGAGGAATGAGACCATGCGAGGTGCAGCCAGTAGATCTGGATCTGCCAGGCATCCCAATTGCTAGCCCCTGTTCGACCTCTGTGTCCCTATCTTCATGTGTCGTGCAAATCACGCCGACCCCACTGGGGAAACCCCACCCACTCGGCTTTCCTGGGACAAGTTCTTCAGATCCCAGGCAGCAGCCAAAAGTTTGAGGAAAGAGCCCTGCTCCCAGGAGCTTAAGGCAGGGGCAGCCAGCCCCTTTGTGGCTGGGGGACCTGGAGCCAAGCCCTCACCTTGCCAGATGGGCTTTAGTTTCCTCCTCTTGCCATGAGCAGGTAGACTCAGAGCCTTGACTCTGTTCCCTCCTCTGCCCACCCTCCCCATCCCCACATCCTTCAGGAAGAGTGGCTGCAGGACACAGTGATGGCATCTTCGTGGTGCTTGTGAGCTCTTCCACCCATCCCTATCGTTCCAGACCCTTCATCTTTCCCCACTATGTCTCTGTTTCGTTTGTACCCACTGCCCTCATTCAGGCCTTAGGAACCAGAGTTCCACTCTGCAACACACAGTAGGTCTCAGCCATCAGAGTCAACTTTGCTGGTCTCTCCTGCCTGTTCCAGGGCACCCCACCCACACCCCAAGACCTGCAGGTCTGGCTGTCAGCCCCGGGCATGTTCCTGTGATCACGTCATTGTTCCATGTGAGTCACTGTCCATTTCAAGGAGAAAAGCTGAAGGGGAAGTTTGGGACCACCCTCCCGGTTCACACCCTCCACCAAACAGGCTTTCCGTGAAGCCCCCATGCTGAGGGGACAGTCCAGCCCTGCCCTGTCCGCTCCCGGGCCCAAATTGAGAAAATGGACAGAGGAAGAGGGAGACCACCGCCCAGCCCGATCTGCCCTGAGCCCTGACATTTACAAACTGCAGCTGGAGGAGGCCCCAGATCCAGGGGAAGCAAAGGAAACAGGGGCTGGATGAGGTCAGGGGACCTGTGCCCCACCTGCTCCACTCTACCATACTCCCCATGGATGCCTCAGAACCAATCCAAGCTGGGTTTTTGGTCACTGTGCACCCACCTTCCACCCCAGGCCGATCTGAGCCCAGCCAGCCACCCCTCCTGCCAGGCCTTTAGATGGGTCACAGGGGCATCTCACCCAACACTGGCATGGGGAGACTTTCCAAAACCCTGTGACATGTTCCTCTGCCTGTGCTCTTCCTTTGACCCAGCCAGCTGGGAGGGGACAAGGCCACCTTATGTCACCAGAGCTGAAAAGGGGGAGCTGAGCCTGAATGAGGAAGAGGGGACCAGGAGGTCGCAGAGAGCCCACAGGAGACCAGGGCCTAAGAAGCATGGGGTCGTACCTAGAAAATGATGGCCTTGGTGGCTGTGAGAGTCCCCAGAGACCAAGAGGCTTTCAAGGAGACTCTGAGGCAGAATTAGAGTTGGGACAGGCAGGGGGAGGAACGGGGACATTCAGAGGAGGGAGGAGTAGGCTGGAAGTTGCAAAGACAGACACAGCAGCCAAATGTTGTAGCCAGAAGTTTCACAGGGAGGTGGGGAGGGGTGTGTCAATGGGGAATCTGGAGAATGATAACCCCAAGGAGGCCCTGAACTGGAGGCTGGAATGGGGTCCTTGGAGGGCATGGTTGGCAAGCCAGCCCCAGCTCCAGTGGCTCAGAATGCAAACCTTGGGGAAAATGAAAAGGAAAAAAAAAGCAGCACAGATTTTGGCAGTGAATTTTCCTGGGTCGGTAGAGACACAGGAGGTAGGCGGCATGTGGGTTTAGGCAGGGAGGTAAGTGTTGAGAAAAGCTGATTTTTTGGAGACACTTTATGTGTTGGTGCTTGGTTTATCCAATTGCCAAAGCTACGACTTAATCTGTCCAACTTTATGTTGGACAGTTTCGCAGATATTTTTACAAGGTGCCTGCTCCTTGAGGATGGAGACGTTCTTTTATTCATCTTCTATTTCTAGCAGTGTGATAATTTAAAATATGCAGTAACTGGGGCATGGGTTCCCGCCCATGAGAACAGCCATCAGCCAACACACCTTCCCCGTGACCATCAGCTGGGCTTGCACCCTCTGCAGTGCTGGGTCCCAAGAAATATTTGTTGCATTGAAATGATGAATGAGCATCAATTTAATGAGGGGAAATATCAATCAGTTTAGTCAAGCAACTGGCTTGACTTGGAGATGGAGGTACCTTTCTTTTCCCTGAATTCTGGTCTTAATGAGGGCCCTAGGCTGGCACACAGAGCTTGGAGCAGTATCATGTAGAGGGCACTGCCCCGACACCTGCTGTTTCCTTTACATGGGCGAGCTGGTCCTAAATGAGGGGCCAGCCCAAGGAGAGCAGCTGGGCCCCGCTGTGTTTTCAGAACTCAAGACTGCCTCTGGCATCAGCAAATAGCACCAGAAATTTTAATCAGAACGCAGGGACAAAGTAAATAAATAAAAAGAAACCAGTGACAGCTGCCAGCCATCACCCTAATTAAAAACAAATATGCAATCCACCATGGTCAGCTTTCTGCAGTTCCCTGGCTCCCCCTACACACACACACACACACACACACACACACACGTGTGCACACGCAGGCAATAGGCCACCTGTGTAGAGACAGAGGTCACCACCATGGGGGCAGAGCTCTGGGCCCAGACAGAGAGAGACTCCTTAGTGTGTGTGAGTAGGTTACCCAGATAGACGTGGCCACAGTGCTGAGCCCCTGCAGCCTTGAGTCCTCACCCCAGCCTCGAGCTTGTTCCTGGGAGCTGGACCTCCAACCGCAGGCTTCCCAAGGTGCTGTCCCTTAGGACTGGGAAACTCCTGGCACAGGTTTCCAGGCCCACTCCTTCCCTTCATTCCAATATTGCTCAGATGTCACCTCTTCAGAGAGGCCTTCTCTGCACATCCTATCAAAAATAGCACACATGCAACCAGGCACGGTGGCTCACGCCTGTAATCCCAGCACTTTGGGAGGCCGAGGCGGGCGGATCACGAGGTCAGGAGTTTGAGACCATCCTGGCTAACACGGTGAAACCCCATCTCTACCAAAAATTCAAAAAATTGGCCGGGAGTCGTGGTGGGCCCCTGTAGTCCCAGCTACTCGGGAGGCTGAGGCAGGAGAATGGCGTGAACCCGGGAGGTGGAGCTTGCAGTGAGCCAAGATTGCACCACTGCACTCTGGCCTGGGCGACAGAGCGAGACTCTGTCTCAAAAAAAAAAAAAAAAAAGAAAGAAAAGAAAAAGAAAAAAAGCACACATGCAACCTGTTGCCTTCTTTTTATTTTTGTGTTTATTTATTTTTTGAGACAGGGTCTTGCTCTGCTGCCCAAGCTGGAGTGCAGTGGTGCAATCTCAGCTCACTACAGCCTCAAACTCCTGGACTCCAGCGATCCTCCTGCCTCAGCCTCTGAGTAACTGGGACTACAGGCTAATTCCTTTATTTTTTGTTGAGGTGGGATCTTGCTATGTTGCCCAGGTTGGTCTCCAACTCCTCTGTTCAAGGGACCTCACAGCTGAGACTACAGGTGCTAGCTTCCACGCCTGGCCTCCTGTCACCTTCTAACCCCTTGTGTCATTTTATTTGTCTTTCAAGCCCCCCCTCTATGTGAGGTTATATTATTTTTACTTGTTTTCACTAGTTTATCTGTTACCTTCCCAGTCCCCTGTGATAGCCCTGCACATTCACACCAACCTGTGGACTGGGACGACTGGGCTCACTGGGTCTTCCGAGCTGCTCAAATGATGCGTGGCACAGAGTAACCTGCCAATAAATATTTATCAAATGAACAAAGGGTTTTTCCTTCCATGTCAAGATGACCTCTCTGACTTGCCATGGCAAGTGGAGCTGCTCTTTCCAGTAAAGGGTGAGGTGTAGAGTGTCCCCCTTCACTCTTGTCACAAGGCCACCCACCCGAGGCCCGCACAGAGGTGGCACTAGGAGAAATGACCATCACGATAGCCTCCCTGTGCCAGGCCCTCTGCTAGGTCCTCTGCATGTATTTATTTATTTATTCATCTTTTTTTTTTTTTTTTTTTTTTTTTGAGACGGAGTCTTGCTCTGTCACCCAGGCTGGAGTGCAGTGGCCGGATCTCAGCTCACTGCAAGCTCCGCCTCCCGGGTTCGTGCCATTCTCCTGCCTCAGCCTCCTGAGTAGCTGGGACTATAGGCGCCCGCCAGCTCTCCCAGCTAGTTTTTTTGTATTTTTTAGTAGAGACGGGGTTTCACCGTGTTAGCCAGGATGGTCTCGATCTCCTGACCTCATGATCCGCCCGTCTCGGCCTCCCAAAGTGCTGGGATTACAGGCTTGAGCCACTGCGCCCAGCTATTCATCATTTATTTATTTCCTATGATGACCTTAAGTGGTGGCTATTTGTACCCCCATTTCGCAGATGAGAAAGCCAGGGCTTGAAGGAGAAACTTAAGTTTCCCAAGATCATTGAGCTCATCCGTGATAGAGCCAGAACTTAAACTCACATCTGTTTGACTCCAGAGCTCGGCTACAAAGAAGCTTTTTCCTAGGACAAAACTACAGCCATTGAACCATCCCTACCAAAACCTCCCCTCAACCACCCAGAAAGCACCTGGCCCTTGCCCTGCTTCCTGGAGGTCACCAGACTGCCCAGGGAGGGGCGCATTTGCCACCAGCACACTGACAGCACTGACGGTGCTGAAGGAGTTAATGAGATTCAGCCTCGCAGCCAAGTTTCCCAAAGACTCATCAAAACCTTTGGGGGGGGATGAGGGAGAGGTGGGTTTGGTGGGGACAGGGGGAAGGTGCAGAGGGCAGGCTGTGGGATGGAAGACTCTCCTTTCTAAGCATTGTCTGCCGTTATCACAGGGCAGGGAGGGGCTTGCTCAGAGGCTCCCCTTTCCCTGAACCTGATAGACATCTCTTGGAGTTATCTCAGCCAGAGGAGAAAGCTGTCACCCCAGGGCAGCCAGATTCCCGAGGCCTAAGACAATGGGGCGGAGTTTCCGGCCAGGGTCAGCGGCAAGATGGGAGGCAGGGCCCCAGGCCAGCCAGCAGCAGGCAGAAACTCAGGGCACTGACAGAGAGACCCACTGGGGCAGGGAGACCCAGGCTCCAGGACGCCCCAGCTGTTGACTCACTGCATGTCTCAGGAACAAGTCATTTCTGTGTGTCTTTGTCCCCTCCTCAAAAGGACAAACTCATCCCACACCTGCCCCTCCAGGGCTCAGAGGAGATCGGCCAGGGAAAGGGAAATGGAAGGCTGCCTACAAACAGAGAGAGCCTTTAAGTAATAACACAGTTTTCACTGGGTGCAATAGCTCGCGCCTGTAATCCCAGCACTTTGGGAGGTCGAAGAGGGCAGATCACTTGAGACCAGGAGTTCGAGACCAGCCTGGCCAACATGGTGAAACCCCGTCTCTATTAAACATACAAAAATTAGCTGGCATGGTGGCACATGCCTGTAATCCCAGCTATTCAGGATGCTGGGTCAGGAGAATCACTTGAACCTGGGAGGCGGAGGTTGCAGTGAGCCTAGATCGTGCCATTGCACTCCAGCCACGGTGACAGAGTGAGACTCCATCTCAAAAAAAAAAAAAAAAAGAACACAGTTTTCTCAGCCTCCTGAAGTTTCCTGTGCGCAGGCACCCCATGGGCACTTTCCACAAGTATCATCTCACCCCCCACAACACCCTGAGAAGTAGGTACTTTCACTGTTCCTACGTTACACATGAGGAAACTAAAGCTCCAAAGGCTTAAGTCACTTGCCCTAGGAACTTCTGTGCTGCAGTTTTAGATCCAGCCATCCTCTAGCCTTTCCAGTTACCAGCAGCTCAATTATGGGTCCAGAACCCCCCAGGAAACTTTCCATGAGCAATGAAGATGGTTCTATTGTCTACTACGACACCTCTGACCCATTTAAGCCACAGACAGTATGGGCCCGTTGACCAACATATGGAACTGTGGAGCTGTGTGATTCTTTTCAGCTCTGATGACACATTTCCTGCTTCGTATCATCGCTGGCTTTTGGAGACCCTTTGATGGGCGGGGTCCCCTTACGGCACACGGCTCACTAGGTGGGTGAGGACCCTGGGAATCGGGAGATTGAATTTCGGGCTCAGTTCTGCTGCTAACAGCAGTGTGACCTCTGCCTGTCGCATAGTGGGAAACCTGTCCTCTGCACTTTAGAGGGCCTTCCCAGGGCCCACGTGACCCCTTCCCACTGTTGGTGCTGTGCAATGTGCTAGTGCTGAATTGGTGAAAGGGCAGTAAAAAGGAGAATGCGCTCCAGGAGGTAAGGAAGGACTCATGTGAGATCAGCACTGTTCAGCACAGAATGTTGAGGCAGAACAAGTTCCCCATGAGAGGGCCCGAGGCAGCACTCTGGAGCAGGAGCTCAGACAGGACCTGGACACCTGAGATGGAACCCAAAGCTGAATCCAGGGATAACAGATTCTACCAGGGGCCAATCTAGCCAAGCATAATTTACCTGTCTAGTCTCTATTAAACATACAAAAGTTAGATTCTTTGATCACGCAGTCCAGATTTTTTGATTATGCAGATAATTTATAGACCCCAGAACCTTGTAGTAAGCTTATTGCTCAAAGAGCCTCAGTGAACACACAGAAACTCTAGGACTGTTGACGGCAGAAGAAACAAAATGACATTCTTAAAAGAAAGTATCGGCCGGGCGCGGTGGCTCAAGCCTGTAATCCCAGCACTTTGGGAGGCCGAGACGGGCGGATCACGAGGTCAGGAGATCGAGACCATCCTGGCTAACACAGTGAAACCCCGTCTCTACTAAAAATACAAAAACTAGCCGGGCGAAGTGGCGGGCGCCTGTAGTCCCAGCTACTCGGGAGGCTGAGGCAGGAGAATGGCGTAAACCCGGGAGGCGGAGCTTGCAGTGAGCTGAGATCCGGACACTGCACTCCAGCCTGGGCGACAGAGTGAGACTCCGTCTCAAAAAAAAAAAAAAAAAAAAAAAGAAAGTATCATATTTGGGGCCAGGCGTAGTGGCTCATGCCTATAATGCCAGCACTTTGGGAGGCCGAGGCAGGTGGATCACGAGGTCAGGAGTTCAAGACCAGCCTGGCCAATATGGTGAAACCCCGTCTCTACCAAAGATACAAAAAATTAGCCGGGCGTGGTGGTGTGCACCTGTAATCCCAGCTAATTGGGAGGCTGAGGCAGGAGAAACGCTTGAACCCAGGAGGCGGAGGTTGCAGTGAGCTGAGATCACGCCATTGCACTCCAGCATGACAGGGTAAGATCCCGTCTCAAAAAAAAAAAAAAAAAAAGCACAATCTTTTAGAGCACCATCTCCAAGCACTTCCATGGGGCAGATTTGAGGGTAGTTGTTGATGCCGAGAGTTTAAGTTTAACCAGGGCATTTGAACAGGGCGCCCAAACCAAAGAGCAAACTGATTTTTCTAGGTTGACCCCAGTACCCCAGCAGAACCTTTGAGGTTCCTGTCAACTCTATTTTTGTCCCTGTGTCTGGGAAAAATGACTAAATTTCCTTTTATTTGGAACCAAGCCCAACGCTGAAGTTGGGTGGATGTAGCCACACTTCCGCACACAAGTTTCCGCAGGTTTGAAAACAAGGCTGGGTGTTGCAGAGAACAGCTGTGCTAACAAGCACAGGTCTTATCTATAGGAGTCTCGTCCTCCGGGGTGTCCCGTAGAGCCAGGGCAGTGACTGAAGAGTGGCCAGCCACACCCCGCAGGCCCAGGGGCTGGGCAGGGAGCCTGAGCCAGAGTCACAAAGGGGCTGGCTCATCAGATAAGGAACCCCTGGGAAAACCCATAGCAAGGACCCGAAGAGTCCGTTCACTGGGGTGGAGGACTTGCCACCCAAAACTTTTTCCAGAACCTTCTCCAGAAAGACTGGCCTGATTCACCCCACCCTACCTGAGCTGCCTCCTTTCTGTGAGTTCCAGTACCCAAGTCGCATTGAGTCAACCCATCTCTGTGCACAGGGTCTAGCTCTCTTTCTAATCAACTATAAGCCCTCGGAGTCATCATGTGTCCTCTTCCATGCTGGACCCTTTATCAAGGCCCGCCTTGGAGGGGGCTTTTTCCATCTGTCTGGATGCCTCCGTGGTTCTCAACTGTGACTGCACAGTAGAGCCATCTCAGGAAAGTTAGAAAATACCCCTGCCCTGGGCTTATCCCAGAGTTTCCAGTTTAACTGGTGTGGGGTGCAACTCCAGCATTAGTATTGATTGACTGATTGATTGATTGATTGATTGGAGACAGCGTCTTGCTCTGTGGTCAGGCTGGAGTGCAGTGATGCAATCATACCTCACTGCAGCCTCAACCTCCCAGGCTCAAGTGATCCTCAGCCTCCTGAGTAGCTAGGACCACAGGTGCACCCCACCACACCCAGCTAATGTTTTTGGTTTTTTGGTTTTTTGTTTTGTTTTTTCATTTTCTTTGTGGAGACAGGGTCTTGCTGTGTTGCCCAGGCTGGTCTCAACTTCCTGGCCTCAACCCATCCTGCCACCTCAGCCTCCAAAAGTGCTGGGATTATAGGCGTGAACCACTGTGTGCAGCCCTTGATATTTTCTTAAATATGCAGCCAGGGCTGAGGTCTTCTGCTTTGGAGTGTGGACACCAACCTGGAGCTGCAATTCCTAACTCTGAAGGCCGGCATTTTGAAACGAGGAACCCAGGAGGGAGCTGGTAGAGTTCCCCCACGCAGCCTCTTTAAAGAGCACAGAGATCGGCCAGGCACCGTGGCTCACACCTGTAATCCCAATGCTTTGGGAGGCCAAGGCTGGTGGGTGGATCACAAGGTCAGGAGATTGAGACCATCCTGGCTAACACAGTGAAATCCTGTCTCTACTTAAAATACAAAAAAATCAGCCGCGTGTGGTGGCAGGCACCTGTAGTCCCAGCTACTCGGGAGGCTGAGGCAGGAGAATCACTTGAATCCAGGAGGCAGAGGTTGCAGTGAGCCGAGATTGCGCCGCTGCACTCCAGCCTGGGTGACACAGCGAGACTCTGTCTCAAAAAACAAACAAACAAACCAAAAACAGAGATCAACACAGTGATACACAGTGATCTGGACTGGGGCTGCTGGCTGGGGGAAGGTAGTGAGTCCCTCACTGGACTGGGGCTGCTGGCTGGGGGAAGGTAGTGAGTCCCTCACTGGACTGGGGCTGCTGGCTGGGGGAATGGAGTTGGCCACAGGGTAGAATCTTTCTCCCTTCCAAAGCAGAGACCATGACTTCCAGCCAGGAAAGATATCAAGATGCTTATCAATGGGCATGATCGTCAGAACAGGTCCCTGACCATCAGGACCGATGCCAGCCACACTGCTGCATACCCACTGGATGCCAGCCCAGCTCTGGGCTTCTGTGCTCACCCTTTAAAACACCGCAACAGGCACTACTCAACAAATGCTCAGTAAACATCTGTTTCAATTTCTAACTCTCTGTCTCTTTTTTTTTTTAAGACATGGTCTTGCTCTGTCACCCAGGCTAGAGTGCAGTGGCTCACTGCAGCCTCGACTTCCTGGGTTCAAGTGTTCCTCCCACCTTAACCTCCTTAGCAGTTAATTCCCCTATTGAGAGTGTAAAAGTCATAGTTGTTCATGGTAGCAAATCCAGGAAAGCATGAAAAGGAAATCCAACTCATACACACACTCATTCGCACACACACACTCACACACCCACCCACACACACACTCACACTCACACACTCCCATATACACACTCACACACACACATACACACACTCATGCACACACACACGCTCACACACTCACATACACACGCTCACACACTCACACACACATATACACATATACACTCACATACACACACACACAGTGCCTCTCAACTCCTGGGATTCAATGAGTTAATAACTATAATGTTTAAAATAGTACCTGGAACATAGTAAGTGCTCTGTGAGTGTTTCCTGATAATCTTCTTTTTATTACCCAAGACATTTTGGCATGTAAGGGCCAAGAGAGTAAGAAAAATCAAAAGGCCTCTTTGTTTGGAGGCAGGAAAGATTGCTGGGTTTTGGGTGGTCAGGCATCATTTACCGGATCCTGAGAATGGACAAAGGCCCAAGCTCTGAGCTTTGGAAATGCCCCAGGAACAAAGGCCAGCATGGGCAGGAGCTTGGGCAGGCTGCCCAGCTGGGCCCCATGCACCCACCGTCAGACCTCCTGCGGCTCTCCTTTTCTTTAGGTGTGATGGGATGAAGCGAAGGGGATTCCCCGGGCAGGTGTAAGAACCTGCAGGCCATCACAGTGCAGCTATTTGCTGAGTTCTGCTGTGGTTGTGTCTGCTGAGTGAAAACTGCAATCCACAAGCTGAGGGAAATTCCGAGGAGCCCTGGGAGGAAGATCTGGGAATGGCCACATTGCATATGGGAGAGCAGAGGGGTTTTTAAGTCTGAAAAAAGATCAGGAAAGGAAGAGGAGGCCTGGCAGCCCAGTGCCAATGAACAGGGATGCCGGAGAGGGGAGCGACGTCTACTGGGCAGGGGAGTCTGATGTTGAGTATCGCTGGGTGATTGATGTGTGGTGTGACCCTCTCTTCTGTACCTCCACAAGACCTCCAGGAAAAGCTATGCTTCTCCCCAGGGCTTAGGGGTCCGATTTTTATTTAGAGGCCGTAGAAAGTTGGTTGACCCAAAACCTGGCACATGACAGGCACAGAGGCCCCCCACAGGGAGCAGGTCCACAAAGGCTGCTCCTGATCTTCATTTCAGGCCAATCTGGACTCCACAGGATAAACCGGCAGAGGAGGAAGGGCTGGAAGGAATCCTACAAGCAGGATGCAAGACCCAACACCACCACCCCAGAGTGGTGGGCTGTGCAGGGGAGGCACGCGGCCGGCTCACACACAAGGGAATGTTTGTGCAGGAGGCTCCAAAATCCCCTCCGTGCATATGTATCGTCTGCCTTATCATTCCAGCCACTGGGCAGTGGATCCTGGGAAGAGCATGTGTGAGGGAGGGGCCCAAGCAGTTTCCTTTGATCCATCCTTATCTACTCTAGAGGGCGTGAGGCTCAAGGCTCCCCCAGGCCGGGCCTATAATTCACACATTCTGGCCTCCAGGCATCAGGGGGGTTATGTTGGTGAAAGTGCAGTCCTAGTCTGTACCAGCCGTACCCTCCCACCAGGCCCTGGGGATTAGGGCCGGGGGGCTTGTGCATTCCTTCGGACCACCTCACCTCCAGTCTCCTGTGTGTAGCAGCTTCTCAAACTTCTACGGGGCAGGCCCAGAGCCTCTCCTGGCACCTAAGGAAGGTTGTGTGGCATTTCAGCTGGAGAAAAGAGGAAGTGAGATCTTTTCTCTCCAGGAACCTCAGGCCTTCCTCTCAGATAAGCCCTTTCACCTGGCATCCACCTCCCACCGCCCAGTGAGTCAACCCCAGTGCCTGGAGCTAGGAAGCACCTCCTCAGTGCCTGACAGACCTGCCTCAGCAGTGCCAGGGGAGGAAGTGCCAGCAGGAGTGGCACAGAGTCACCCACCTGCCTCCTGTCCTGTCCCGCAACAAGCCTCCATCTTTACTGTCCCAGAAAGGGGCAGCCATTCCACCCCTTGCCCTTGGAGGGCTGAGCCGTGCTTTTAATCCTTTTATCCCAGAGCTAAGCCTGGGCCTTAGCTGAGTCTTCCAGGAAGAGACACTTCTGGAAGGCTCCTCTCTCCTCAGGACCAACCTCTTTCTTTTGTCATTGCCAGAAGGAGAGCCTGTGTGGTACCAGAGAAGATCAGGGAGTCAGAACTCCTGGGTCTTGCGCATTTCACTTTCCACATCAGCTGCCCATGTGGGAACCTGAGTTGAGCACCCACCCAGGTGGGTGAAGTAGGATGGGCTGGGCTCCCTCCATCGCTGGAGGGTGAGACATGGGCCAACTCCACAGCCAAAGAGCTGTCTCCCTTGAAGACCTTCCAGTTAACATTTCCTCTCCAGAGAAGATAAACACTGGGCTGGTGATATCAGGGGCCACCCAGTGCTTAAAACCAGAGAGGATTGCTCCTCTGAATTCGGGTTTGTATTTTGGTGCTATTTTACCAGTAACTCTCACCTTGGCAACAACCTTAAGAGGTGGGGAGGGCAGGTTTTACTGTCTCCGTTTCAGAGACATGACAAGATGGAAACTGAGAATGTGATGCGGCTTGCCCAGACCTCCTAGCCATTACATGATAGCCAGATTAAAGCTCAAGCTCCTGGCTCTTCTCTGAACTGTACACAAGGGAAGGAAGGGTGCCCAGCTCGGTTCTCTTCTCTGGCACCCTGGGATTATGGAAGCAGCAGAGAGGGGAGAGTTGCTCAAGGTAAGCCTTGAGGTACACCCCAAAGTTCCACATCTCCTTACAACACTCAGTCATTAGTCGCTCATCAAATAAGTAGTAAGTACCCACTTCATCCCAAGTACTGCTCCAGGACATTTCTAGTGTGAAGAGAGGGACATTAAACAAGCAGTGACAAGAAAGCCAGAGCTGTGGGAATCTAGTCTAGGAGCCAGGGACAGATTCCTGGAAGAAGTCCATTTAAGATAAGACCGGAAGAGTGAATAAGAGTTACCCAAGCCATGAGGAAGAGCATGGACACCCTGTCGTCCGCGTGGAGATCTTTAGCAGAAATAGTTGAATGTGAAAGGAGTCTAGACTACACATAGAGACTTCAAAATTAGTAGCCTAAGGATCGATGGCTTTAGCCTTTCCATGCCCAATAACCAAAAATTTCCCCAAGTAAACAGACCCTAAGTGAGAGAAGTATGCAAACAATTTTTTTTTCTTTTTTTTCGAGACAGAGTTTTGCTCTTGTTGCCCAGGCTGGAGTGCAATGGTGTGATCTCAGCTCACTGCAACCTCCACCTCCCGGGTTCAAGCTATTCTCCTGCCTCAGCCTCCTGAGTAGCTGGGATTGCAGGCATGCTCCACCATGCCTGGCTAATTTTGTACTTTTAGTAGAGACGGGGTTTCTCTATGTTGGTCAGGCTGGTCTCAAACTCCCGACCTCAGGTGATCCACCTGCCTCAGCCTCCCAAAGTGCTGGGATTACAAGCGTGAGCCACCACACCCGGCCTTTCTAAACAAGCTTCCTATTATATTTCTAGTTCCAATCAACTAGACCAACAAGACTTTTCCTTTTTTTTTTTCTTTCTTTTTTTTTTTTTTTGAGATGAAGTCATGCTCTGTCGCCAGGCTGGAGTGGGAGTGCAATGGCGTGATCTCAGCTCACTGCAACCTCTGCCTCCTGGATTCAAGCGATTCCCTTGACTCAACCTCCCGAGTAGCTGGAACTACAGATGTGCACCACCACGCCCGACTAATATTTTGTATTTTAGTAGAGATGGAGTTTCACCATATTGGCCAGGATGGTCTCAATCTCCTGACCTCGTGATCCACCCGCCTTGACCTCCCAAAGTGCTGGGATTACAGGCATGAGCCACTGTGCCCGGCCACCAACAAGCTTTTTCATATGGGAACTCTAGATCTAGTGGCCACTGTCTACAAGGCCAACCATTCTGCCTAGAGTCCACCATCCCCTCCCTTCTGTCCCAGGCCCACCCATATTGGGTTTACCTCCGTCTTCCTCTATATTGGCTCTCTGCCCCTCCTACAGGGCAAGATACTAGCATCATGAGCATCCTCTTCTTCCCCCTGTGGCTCCCTCAAGCCAAGTTGCTGGTTCTCTCCTCCTTTTCTGTGCCAGTTGTGTGCCTGTTGCTCTCAGATCCATTCTTAGCCCTCTCCTGCTCTCCTTTGCTCTGGACTGCTGGGGAACTGACTGCTGCAAGCTCTGTTCCCCAAGTTCTGCTGCAAACGAGCTTCCAAACAGCAGACAGGGTTGTCCCATGAAATGGGGGAACAGGAGACAGCAAGCAAGCAGGGCATTTCTCTCCCTTCTCCCTCTGCGGGTGGGGTCTCCAGCAGGACCTGCATCTCCTTCACATTTCCACCTCCCATCCGGCAGCCCTGTCATGCTTCTGCTTCCCACCAGGTATCCCTGACTCTCGGCTCTCGTCCTGCCACATGTCCCTCCTTTATGATGCCAGGTCCTGAGGTCAGTTCCTGCTCATGATCACTAGAATACCACCTCCTCTTCCTCTGCTCTTCCAGTCATGAGGGCAGTGGCAGCTTCCCCGTGCAGCTACCCCCTGACTTCCGCTTCCTCACTGCCCTCTGACCTTTTTGCAGTTCCAAGAACCTTGAATCTAGCTATCTGCATTATACTCCCTGCATTGCAGTGGCCCTTAAACTTCTTGGTGTCAGAGCTCCTTTATATCTTTCTTTCTTTCTCTTTTTTTTTTTTTTTTTTTTTTTTTTTTTTTTTTTTTTTTTTTTTTTTTTTGAGGCAGAGTCTCGCTCTGTCACCCAGGCTGGAGTGCAGTGGCGCAATCTTGGCTCACTGCAAGCTCCGCCTCCCGGGTTTACGCCATTCTCCTGCCTCAGCCTCCGGAGTAGCTGGGACTACAGGAGCCTGCCACCACGCCTGGCTAATTTTTTTGTATTTTTTTAGTAGAGATGAGGTTTCACCGTGTTAGCCAGGATGGTCTCGATCTCCTGACCTCGTGATCCACCCACCTCGGCCTCCCAAAGTGCTGGGATTACAGGCTTGAGCCATCGCGCCCGGCCTCTTTCTTTCTTTCTCTTTCTTTCTTTCTTTCTTTCTTTCTTTCTTTCTTTCTTTCTTTCTTTCTTTCTTTCTTTCTTTCTCTTTCTTTCTTTCTTTCTTTCTTTCTTTCTTTCTTTCTTTCTTTCTTTCTTTCTTTCTCTCTCTCTCTCTCTCTCTCTCTCTCTCTCTTTCTCTCTCTTTCTTTCTTTCTGTCTGTCTGTCTGTCTTTTCAGAGACAGGGTCTTGCTCTGTTGCCCAAGCTCGAGGTGCCGTGGTATAATCACAGCTCACTGCAGCCTCAAACTCCTAGGCTCAAGAGATCCTCTGGCCTTTGCCTCTCAAGTAGCTGAGACTACAGGTATGTGCCACCATGCTTAGCTAATTATTATTATTATTATTATTGAGATAGGGTCTTGCTTTGTTGCCCAGGCTTGTCTCAAACTGGTTGCCCCAAGCAATCCTCCCACCTCCGCTCCCAAGTAGCTGGGATTACAGGCATGAGCCTCCAGGCCTGGCTTCCTTTGCATTCTTAAATATCGAAGACACTAAATAGCTGGATTTGATATATTGATATTTACCATATTTGATAGTAAAACAAAACAATTAAATATTGGCTGGGCACAGTGGTTCACACCTGTAACCCCAACACTTTTGGAGGCCTAGGCAACAGGATTGTTTGAGGCCAGGAGTTTGAAAGAACAGCTTGGGCAACATAGAAAGACCCTATGTCCTCAAAAAATTTAAAAATTAGCCAGGTATTGTGGCACACACCTGTGGTCCCAGCTACTCAGGTAGCCCAGGTGGGAGGATCACTTGATCCCAGCAGTCAGAGGTTGTACTGAGTTGTGATCATGCTACTGCACTTCAGCCTGGGTGACAGAGTGACAGTCTATCTCAAAAAAAGAAAAAAAATTAAATATGTATGCATTTAAAGTAATAAGCCCATTATTTGTTAACACATTTTATTAAATACTTAAAAAATTATATTAAATCAGTAAATATATTTATATTCAAAATCGTTAGATGATAAAGCAAAAAATACATTTATGAGAAAAGTGGCATTGTTTTACATGTCTGCAAATCTCTTTATTGTCTGGATTAATAAAAGACAATTGGTGGGCCGGGCGCGGTGGCTCACCCCTGTAATCCCAGCACTTTGGGAGGCCGAGGTGAGTGGATCACCTGAGGTCAGGAGTTCGAGACCAGCCTGACCAACATGGAGAAACCCCATCTCTACTAAAAATACAAAATTAGGCGGGCATGGTGACGCATGCCTGTAATCCCAGCTACTCAGGAGGCTGAGGCAGGAGAATCACTTGAACCCGAGGGGTGGAGGTTGCAGTGAGCCGAGATCGTGCCATTGCACTCCAGTCTGGGCAACAGGAGCGAAACTCCATCTCAAAAAAAAAAAAAAAAAAAAAAAAAAAGACAATTGGTTTCTCATATTTGCTTCTATATTCAGTCTGCTGTGATATATTCTTTTTATTGAAGTATCTGAAGAAAATCCAGCTTTGCAGATTTGTACTTGAAAAAGAGGAATATTTTAATAGCTGTTGCAGATAATTCTGGATATTCTTCTTTGCATACTAAAACTTAACAAGTGGTCATTTCTTTTTTCCTTTTTTTTAGAGACGGAGTCTCGCTCTGTCGCCCAGGCTGGAGTGCAGTGGCGCGATCTCGGCTCACTGCAAGCTCCACCTCCCAGGTTCATGCCATTCTCCTGCCTCAGCCTCCCAAGCAGCTGGGACTACAGGCGCCTGCCACCACGCCTGGCTAATTTCTTGTATTTTTAGAAGAGACAGGGTCTCAACATGTTGGCCAAGACGGTCTCTATCTCCTGACCTCGTGATCCGCGTGCCTCGCCTCCCAAAGTGCTCGGATTACAGGCAAGAGCCACCACGACCGGCCAACAAGTGGTCATTTCCTAAAGGTAGCTTGCAACATGGAATCTGAAACCACATCAGTGAACATTTTGCACCCTCATACAATAAAACGCATTAGTCTCTCTTGTACTTTAAATGAATCTTTTGTCAATGCATGATTTGTTTAATCTCATGCATTGGTCACTTGAAAAATATTAGTTCATTGCATTATAAAAAGCTTCCAAGTGTGGGCCCATTTTATGTGATATCAAAAAGCTATATTCATTACCATCAACACCAATCTTATCTGAAAAGGCTTTCAGTATTAGCCAGCCATCACACTCACAGCAGCAGATACAAGTTTTGCAAAATTCTAATTTCTGCTTTAAAGCTGAAACTTTATAATTGACCACAAATACTATCAGTTGTTTTTTATTGAAGTGACAGGTTTACTTTGTTCATTTTCAACAAAGTATCTGCAAAACACCCAAGTCTGAACAAACACAGTTTGTCACTCTTTCAAGTAAAAAAAATGAGATCCAAAGAAGAAATGGTCTAGTTCAGCTCACAGGTCTCACAGGTCAAAAAAACATGCATACTTTTTTCTTTTTTCTTTTCTTTTTTTTTTTTTTTTTTTTTTTTTTTTTTTTTTTTGAGACAGAGTTTCGCTCTCATTGCCCAGGC
Source organism: Rhinopithecus roxellana (assembly GCF_007565055.1). Classification (NCBI taxonomy): domain Eukaryota; kingdom Metazoa; phylum Chordata; class Mammalia; order Primates; family Cercopithecidae; genus Rhinopithecus; species Rhinopithecus roxellana. The sequence continues at coordinate 61,684,598 of NC_044554.1, forward strand.
TGGAATGCAATGATGGCACGATCTTGGCTCACTGCAACCTCTGCCTCCCGGGTTCAAGCGATTCTCTTGCCTCAGCCTCTTGAGTAGCTGGGATTACAGGCATACGCCACCACGCCTGGCTAATTTTGTATTTTTAGTAGAGATAGGGTTTCACCATGTTGGCCAGGCTGGCCTCAAACTCCTGACCTCAGGTGATCCACCCGCCTCGGCCTCCCAAAGTGATACATACTTTTTTCTTAAGACAACCATCATTCATCACTCGGCACTAGAAGTGTATGCACACTTCCTATTTCATCACATGGAAAAACAGGAAGAATAGTGGGTTAAGACTTTACAAAATTAATACTTCTTACTGCTTTATCAAAAACATTTTTAAGTGAAATGGGCTTCTTATTCTTTTTTCTGCGAGTACCCAGTGGTGAATAATACAAGGCAGCTGCTACAGTGTGGGGCCATTGCCTCAATGTATGCTAAGGCACCAACCTGATATAGAATTCAGACATTGAGGAAACTATTTCTCTCCAAAACTTTCTTCTATGGACTGTCAAATGGGGCTTCCCTCTGGCTTTGGACTGGGTTCAGCCAGTGGGAAACACCAGCCGGAGACTGGAAGGCAGGAGGCAAGAGACCAAGACACATGTTCCGCTGGCTCCTCTCTCCCAGGTCACTGGGGTTCCCTGCAATCCTGCCAGGCAGCCCCCTCTGGACAGCTGTCTCTCTGGATCCCCTTTCCTCTCCCCTCAAGCCAGGGGATGGTAATGGCTCCCAGCTGTTGTTATTATTATAGTGTGCCATCTCCTGTTGGTTTTCGTACCCTTACCCACCTACTGTAAATGGTCCTTTTATTAAACTCTTCCCAGTGATCTTTGTGCATGCCATTGTTTCTCGGCATATACCATAACTTACCATCGACTCCCAACCTCATAGTCCAGGCGTCATCCTTCCTCAGTAGCCAGTCCTTTCCTTTCTGTCAATGGCTCTCTTTTCTCACCTCCTACCTCCTACCTGCAGGGCCACCAGGTTTTTTATTTTTATTTTTTGTTTTTTTGAGACGGAGTTTTGCTCCTGTTGCCCAGGCTGAAGTGCAATGGTGTGATCTCAGCTCACTGCAACCTCTGCCTTCCGGGTTCAAGCGATCTCCTGCCTCAGCTTCCCGAGTATCTGGGACTACAGGCGCCTGCCACCATGCCCAGCTAATTTTTGTATTTTTAGTAGAGATGGGGTTTTGCCATGTTGGCCAGGCTGGTCTTGAACTCCCGACCTCAGGTGATCCACCCACCTCGGCCTCCCAAAGTGCTGGGATTACAGGGGTGAGCCACCGCGCCCAGCCCAAGGCCGCCAGTTTTACAAGTGTTCCGCTCCTCTTTCCTTTACACTCTCCTTTCCTTAGGCACTCTTCCTCTTCCACCATTTCCCTTGGGTCATATACCCATGAAGAGGATAGGGATAGGCGATTCTGTTACTTCATCCTCCAGTGCGAGTAGGGCTTAGGAATCATGTTTCTTTTGTTGTCACCTCTGAATGTTATAATGTCTTTCCTAATCCCTACAAAACAATAGGGATCATTGACTTTATGCTTATACTTTATGTGACGATACAAATTTGACCTTTAAATAACAGTTGCTCTCCAGATAGAGAACAGAGCTAAGGAAAGGACAGAGAGACAGAGTGGTAGGGTAGAAATAGTGCTGGGCTGGGAGCCAAGACCAAAGTGTTCTAACCTAGCAAACCAAGATGTAACCCAGGAGCAGTAAAAGCAGGGTTTGAGGTCAGGGTCTTGTTAGCTGAAATGAGGACTTAATTTGTAGTTTTATTGTAAACATAAATGAAACAGTATATATGAGGCACTTAGTACAATACTCATTGGCCGGGCGCTGTGGCTCATGCCTGTAATCTCAGCACTTTGTGAGGCCGAGGCGGGCAGATCACCAGAGGTCAGGAGTTCAAAACCAACCTGACCAACATGGAGAAACCCTGTCTCTACTAAAAATACAAAATTAGCTGGGCATGGTGGCACATGCCTGTAATCCCAGCTACTTGGGAGCCTGAGGCAGGAGAATCACTTGAACCGGGGAGGTGGAAGTTGCCGTGAGCCGAGATCATGTCATTGCACTCCAGCCTGGGCCACAGGGGTGAAATTTCGTCTCAAAAGAAAAAAAAAAAAAAAAGCACCTCATTGCATTATAAAAAATGGTGGTTATTGGCCGGGCACAGTGGTTCACGCCTGTAATTCCAGCACTTTGGGAGGCAGAGGCAGGCGGATCATGAGGTCAGGAGATCGAGACCATCCTGGCTAACACGGTGAAATCCCGTCTCTACTAAAAAATACAAAAAAAGAAAAAAAAAAAAGCCGGGTGTGATGGTGGGCGCCTATAGTCCCAGCCACTCGGGAGGCTGAGGCAGGAGAATGGTATGAACCCGGGAGGCAGAGCTCGCAGTGAGCCGAGATTGTGCCACTGCACTCCAGCCTGGGCGACAGAGCGAGACTCCGCCTCAAAAAAAAAAAAAAAAGTAAAAAAAAAATGGTAGTTATTGTTAATTCTGTTCCGTTGTTACACTAATGGTATTGTCACATTGTTTCATACATGTTGTGTCACAAGTGCCTTGGAAAGTATCTGGCACACATTAGGGATTCAATAAATATATGTGTCCAATGAATAAATAGATCAATGAGTTCTAAGCTTTGCCAATGACAAACAGTGTGATCATGAACAAACAACTTCACCGCCCTGGGTCTGTCTGCTCTGCTGTGAAGAAGAGTATGGGCACAAGGTTGTCACGGTCCCTCCCAGGGCAGTTCGCCATGCCACAGAACAGGCAGAGCTGGGGGCCAGAGGAAACTCGGTGCTCTGAACCAAAGGAGCATGGGCACTGGTAGAGTGGGCTGGTGAGAAAATGCCAAAAGCAAGGCAGGAGGGTCTTCAGGTCTCCACTTGCCAAAGGAGGCAAGTAATTAGGGCTGCTAATTCCCCTGGACCCCAGAACCTCCTCTGTTCTCCCTGGCTCCCTTTGGGTTAAAAGAAGAAGTTGTAGAACTGCAGGGGCGGGCCGGGCATGATGGCTCACACCTGTTATTCTAGCACTTTAGCAGGCCGAGTGAGGCAGGTGGATTGCCTGCGTTCAGGAGATTGAGACCATCCTGGCTAACATGGTGAAACCCTGTCTCTACCAAAAATACAAAAAATTAGCCGGGCATGGTGGCAGGTGCCTGTAGTCCCAGCTACTCAGGAGGCTGAGGCAAGAGAATCACTTAAACTGGGGAGGCAGAGATTGCAGTGAGCCAAGATTGCGCCTCTGCATCCCAGCCTAGCCGACAGAGGGAGACTCTGTCTCCAAAGAAAAAAAAAAAATGCTGGGAGCTTCCCCCCCAACCCCTCATCCCTGTGTCCTGGGAGCCTTCCAGAGCCTGGGAACTGCCTGGCATTATATCGCCATGGTCTGTGGTATGGGCCTGAAAATTTGGCCTCATTCATTCACTCATGAGGTATCAGACCTAGCTAAGTGCTGGGGCACATAGCTGGCAGTTAACAAACTCATCTCTGCTCTCATCCCATTCAAGTCAAGGGGCAAGCATGAAATAGGTACTCAAATAACTGATTTCAGGTTGCAATAAACAAAGAAAAACAAAGCAGGTAACAGGGCAGCTAGAGTGGTTAAAGGAGACTCCCTCGACCCACGGCATCCTCTCCTGGGCTAGGATGCAAGGACTGGCAACTGGGAGACTGCCAAGACCTGGGAGAGTGGAGAGAAAAGAGAGGGAGGGGAAGAGAAAGACATAACGAACGTGGTTCACAAGGTGGGGCAGGGTGCAGGAAGGCCTGAGTGGCTGCTCCTGGCAATTATATAGGCGCTTCCTCCTGCCCCACTTAGCCGAGCCCTGTGAAGGACCAGTGGTCAAGGCCTTGGCTTTGTCTGGTGCTCACCTGAGTCCTCCCCTCTGCTCCCCTTTGGCCTCAATCTTTTCTTTTTCTTTTCTTTTCTTTTTTTTTTTTTTTTTTTGAGATGGAGTCTCGCTTTGTTGCCCAGGTTGGAGTGCAGTGACTTGATCTCAGCCGACTGGCAAGCTCTGCCTCCTGGTTTCACGCCATTCTCCTGCCTCAGCCTCCAGAGTGGCTGGGACTACAAGTGTCTGCCATCATGCCTGGCTAATTTTTTGTATTTTTAGTAGAGACAGGGTTTCACCATATTAGCCAGGATGGTCTCGATCTCCTGAACTCGTGATCTGCCCGCCTCAGCCTCCTGAAGTGCTGGGATTACAGGTGTGAGCCACCGCGACTGCGACTGGCCTTTTTTTTTTTTTTTTTTTTTTTTTGAGATGGCGTCTCACTCTGTTACCCAGGCTGGAGTGCAGTGGCATGATTTCAGCTCACTGCAGCCTCCGCCTCTTGGGTTCAAATGATTCTCATGCCTCAGCCTCCTGAGTAGCTGGGATTACAGGCTCACACCATCATGCCTGGCTAATTTTTTGTACTTTTTAGTAGAGACGGGGTTTTACTATATTGCACAGGCTGGTCTTGAACTCCTGACCTCAGGTGATCCACCTGCCTCGGCCTCTCAAAGTGCTGGGATTACAGGCGTAAACCACCATGTCAGGCCCCAGTCTTTTCTTCAGAGGCCTCCTCAGCACCCCACCCCCAAACCTGAGCTTTTGAGAGTCTATCAGCCAACTCAGAGGCCCGGGCAAGGCCCCAGGGGAGGCCCCAAGATGGCCTGGCCGGGAGTGTTTGTCTGTCTCTGGTAGAGGACTGAAAACACAACAGCATTTTTCCTAAAAATCAAGTGACCCCAAGACAGCTGTCATCTCAGAGGGCTGGGCCTGCAAGACCTCCAGGACTGCTCCCAGATCTCCTGGGCCTGCCTGTCAATGAGCTCCAAGGAGCGAGGGCATCACCACCACACGACCACCACAGTCACCCAGCCTGAACCCAGGGAACAGATCCCAGGAGAGCTGACTCAGGGCTGCCATGGAGACAGGAGGGCCAGGACAGGGGTTGGGGTGGAGGGCGGACAACCAGGAGAAACTCAGACCTAACCTCTACTTGATGCCAAACCTCTCCCTCCCACAAGGCCAGTGCTCAAGTTCGCCCTGGTTTATCCAAGCCAACATGTTAGGCCCCCTTGCCCATGAAGTCTTTCTTAATTCTCTCACCTGGATGGAATTAATTGGCTCATTTGTTTCTCAGCAAATATTTATTGCACCTTCCATGTGGCAGCTGGTACAGAAAAGTAAAGCAATCCTTCCTTGAAGGAGGCCACATTCTACTGGAGCAGATAAAGAAATGAGTGTGAAGAACACTGGACATACGTGTGTGTGTGCATATATGCCTATCCCATGTCCTGGGAAATCCTTTGGTCTCAAGTAGACTGGGACACTTGGTTACCCTAGAAAAGAATAGGTTCAAAAAGAGAGAGGAAGCCAGGGATCTGGCGAATTCACTGATTAACCACCTTGGGTAAATAAGCGTTGGCTGGGCTGGACACAGTGGCTCACACCTGTAATCCCAACACTTTGGGAGACTGAGGCGGGAGGATCGCTTGAGCCCAGGAGTTCGAGATCAGCCCTGGCAATATGAGAGATGCCATTTGTACCAACAATTTAAAAATTAGCTGAGTGTGGTGGCACACACCCATGGTCCCAGCTACTTGGGAGGCTGAGATGGGAGGATCATTTGAGCCCAGGATGTTGAGGCTGCAGTAGGCCATGACCAGTACTCCTTGAACTACAGAAAGTCAGCTAGCCTGGAATTGCCCAACCAGATTTCTAGCCTTGGATTCAGTCTTTGAAGATTGTTTTTTCCTTTTTTCTTTTTCTTTCTTTCTTTTTTTTTTTTTTTCAAAACAGAGTTTCTGGTCAGGCACGGCAGCTCATGCCTGTAATCCCAGCACTTTGGGAGGCTGAGATGGGCAGATCACAAGATAAGGAGTTCGAGACCAGCCTGGCCAACATAGTGAAACCCCGTCTCTACTAAAAATACAAAAATACATGGAAATACAAAAATACGTGGAAGGTGTGGTGGCACGCACCTGTAATCCCAGTTTACTCAGAAGACTGAGGCAGGAGAATCACTTTAACCTGGAATGCAGAAGCTGCACCATTGCACTCCAGCCTGGGTGACAGAGCGAGATCTCATCACAAAAAAAAAAAAAAAAAAGACAGTTTCCTTCTGTCACCCAGACTGGAGTGCAATGGCATGATCTCGGCTCACTGCAACCTCCGCCTCCCAGGCTCAAGTGATTCTGGTGCCTCAGGCTCCAGAGTAGCTGGGATTACAGGCATGTGCCACCACGCCCGGCTAATTTTTGTATTTTCAGTAGAGACGGGATTTCACCATGTTGGCCAGGCTGGTCTTGGGCTTCTGGCACCAAGTGATCTGCTCGTCTTGGTCTCCCAAAATGCTGGGATTACAGGCATAAGCCACCAGGCCCAATCAGAGGTGTTTTCTTCATGTCACAGATAAGCCACTGCACTCCAGCCTAGGTGACAGAGTGAGACCCTGTCTTCTTAAAAAAAAAAAAAAAAAGGTGGCTATAGGTGGACACAGAGAGGGTGTGTCTATATATGGGGAAGTATTAAACCTTTCCTTTGGAAGTGTTAAACCCACCACGCCCCTACCCCCATGGTGTTCCGATCCTGACTGCCCCTGGGCAGTTGCCCTCCGTCCCTGGCTCATAGGCCCTGCACAGCCCCTCGGCAAGGCTGCAGCTCTCTGTCACCTTTCAATGACCCCTCAGAGGGGGCACACTGGGATTCCATCCCCCTTCAACAGACAGAGGCATCTGGCACCCTCCCTTTGCTGGTAGCCTAGGCCCCAGTGGAATCATGCTTTGGCGATGTCTCCAAGCAGCTGTCTTTAACCCATTCGTGTCCAGCCCACCAGCTTACTCCACGCGCACGTTGACCCCTGTACTCATATTCTGTGCCCCTGTAGAGCCTCAAACACCCTCGAGGGGGGTCAGGGCAGCTTCAGCTAGAGACAACATGACTCTTAGTGTATTCCCCTCTGAGAAGAGACCCAGGAGCGCCCCCCCCATGCCCAGCCGAGACAGGGTCAGGAGGAGCGGCAATGTTGTTCTACCGATGCCACGCGTCCACCAGACCCCACGCCTGCCCGCTAGCCACAGTCACGCTCAATGCCGCCTCTGTTGTAAGGCTCCTTGTGAAAAGCCCCTGTGTTGCTGCTCCCAGCTCCAGTGAGGTCTTTGGCACAAGGTCTCCATTCATGCCAGGCTCGCCTTTCTTGGCCACACAGGCAGCCCTTGCTCCAAGAGGAAAGCTGCTGGGTGCAGGGTGGATCTTCCCCCTTGGCTCCCAGAGAGGCCAAGACATGCTGCCTGAATTCCCTCTCTCCACCCAGTGCCACCTTCTGTCTGCCTCCTGGGAAATCTTGACACCAGCTCAGAGGGACAGGGCTGAGGAGCACCCTGACTACCCCTCTGCTGACCATCATCTGAGCCCCCGGCTCCATGAAATGTCAACGAGAGGACATGCACAGACAAAGCGTACAGACAAAACTTTCTTCCGCTTCCAATGAGCTAGGGGTCTAAAAGACACCTATCTCTAGGGACTGAATAGAGAGGCAAGGCTGAGGAATGAGGCTGCGGACAGGGATTTTATCGGGCTAGCGAGTTAGCCGCCTGGCTTCCTGAAGCACATGCAGTTTGGCGAGTCGGAGTCCTTCACTATTTTGCAGACCATTCGTGTCCCAAGCAACAGAACACAGCAGTGGCTCTCAAATTTGAATGTGCCTCAGAGTCACCCGGGGGGCTTATTAAAACCCAGGCCAGAGGCTGGGCGCAGTAGCTCACACCTGTAATCCCAGCACTTTGGGAGGCCAAGGTGAGTGGATCACCTGAGGTCAGGAGTTTGAGACTAGCCTGATCAACATGAAGAAACTCCGTCTCTACTAAAAACACAAAATTAGCCGGGTGTGGTGGCACATGCCTGTAATCCCAGCTACTCGGGAGGCTGAGGCAGGAGAATCGCTTGAATCCGGGAGGCGGAGGTTGCAGTGAGCTGAGATCATGCCATTACACTCCAGCCTGGGCAACAAGAGCGAAACTCCGTCACGAAAAAAGAAAAACAAAAAAACCCCAGGCCGGGCGTGGTGGCTCACGCCTGTAATCCCAGCATTTTAGGAGGTTGCAGCGGGAGGATGGCTTGAGCCCAGGAGTTTGAGACCAGTCTGGGCAACATAGTGAGACCCTATCTCTACAAAAAATAAAAAAAATTGGCCAGGCACGGTAGCTCATGCCTGTAGTTCCAGCCACTAGGGAGGTTGAGGTGGGAGAATCACTTGAGCCAGGAGTTCAAGACCAGCCTGGGCAACGTAGTCAGACCCTGTTAGACTTCCCTTGGTCCCTACAACCTATAAGGTGAGTAGTCGTTATTCCCATTTCACAGGAAACAAGAGGCCCTAAGGTCCATCACTGGCCCAAGGGTAAGCAACTAACAGAGTGGCAAGCAGCACAGGTTCTGAGGCCGGGTCGCCCGACACCAAGAGGGGAGGTGGAGTTTGTCAAAAAGCTTCCAAGAGGAAAAGTGACCCAAGCCACAAGGCGAATGCAGTGAGCAGGATGTGCAGTGAAGAAGGTGTGGGGAGTTTGTGAAATGTCATATTGAAATCGGGGGTGTGGGATAATTGAGAAGTGTGGTGGATGTGGGTGGCCAGGTCAAAAGGCCACATCAAAGGGCCTCGCAGCGTGAGTTGTAGAGGCTGGGAGGAGGACACCCTGGCCGCGGGGGGCCTTCGGTGCCACACCAAGGTCCCTGGGCCAGGCACTGCAGCTATAGCCTGCTACTGCAGAGTCTGAAGTTGGCAATAGCACCACTAAGTCAGTACTTCAGGGAAAGTATTCTGTCTGCTAGACGGGAGCAAAAAGAGCTTGAGGCGAGTTCACGAACCAGGCAGGTACTGACAGAGAGGGAGGCAACTTCCCTGATATTGTCATGTGGTAACTGGAACAGCCCTCTATGGGTTGTGTACTCCATTTCTTATCACTCCCAACCTCTCCCCAAAGACTATTTATGAGTTGTCATCTTCTGTGCTTTTTCTCACCATCTGAGGGATCCTCGTGACCCCCAAAGAACTCGATGTCCTGCAGAGAAGGGAGAAGAGGTCAGGGTGAAATAAGCTGGCAGAGTGAGGGCCGGCAGACATTTACCCAGATGGCCAAGGACCCCTGCCACATCAAGCGTCACTCAGTCTCTTCAAGACATCTTACAGAGAGAATTCTTGGGACTCGTTCTCTGTCTCTTTTTCAATCCTTATGATAGAACAGCAGCTTATTCTTTGTTGTTCAGCCTCCAAAGGAGAAGAACAAAAGAGCCCTAAGCCAAGTGAGTGCTCCTCCTAAAGGGTCCTCGGAAAGTGAACAAGTTTCCACCGCCTGGGCGTAGGTGGGGTGTTTTGTCTGCTCAACTCGCCCGCCCAGGGGCTGCTCCCACTGGGGACAGGAGTGCAAGAGTGTGCACTGCCTGGTGCAAACGTCCCTGCCATGTACCGGCAGAACCACGCACAAGGCCCATCCGTCAGCTGGATCACAGAAGTGTCTTCTTACATGAGGACAAGTGCATGCACTGAGTGTGGCCATGCCTAATTTCATTTCTCCTCATCCAGGCTTTTAGTGAGTGGGCAACAGGCCAAGCCGGGCCTGGAGGAGAAAGTCGCCATTCCCATCCACAGCGCCTGTGGAGCACAGCCAGAGGTGGGGGGAGATGCCGTTTGAAGGAGGCTCTTTGGAAATTCTTCACATTTTTTGGCTTTTGTCTCTGGGCATTGAGATGGAGACCCACATTTTACTCTGCGGAGAGTTCCCAGTCTTCCTTTGCATTCAAAAGGAAGATCCTAGAAGAGAGCTGAAAGAATTCTGCGGCTTTTTCATCTCAATGACCAATGGAGTCATTTAGGGGGTAGGGGGTCCAGCGAGATTTGTTTCACTGCATTTCCCTTTCTGTCTATAGCCCCAGCCCCAGGCCCAGGTCCTAAGTGATGTAAATGTGATGCTCTTTCTGGGAAGAGCAGCTCTCCCAGACTCCCTGGGTTCTCGGGTGAATGTGACAGGGAGTTAGGACACCTGGGTTCTGAGGACTCTGCAGGACCTCAGGCAAACCATGGTGAACTTGGAAGCCACATTCCCACCACCTCCCGGCATGGAGGAGAGTTTGGCCACATCCTCTGACTTCCTATGCAGGGAGCAGTGAGGGCACTGATGGTGATAGTCATGGTGTGTTCAGTATAGGAACATGAATAAGAGGCAGGGACATCATGGATAAGTTCCATCAGGAGCTTAGCCAGAAGCTAACCTCAGCCAGGAATTTCAGATTTCCACATACCTCTCTGCCCAGCAAGTCTTTCGCAGTTGTGAAGGAGGATCTCTGTTACCATCTGAGATCCCTATCCTTTCATTCCTAGATGAATTGCTCATCCCTCTCCCACCAGATGCCACTTTGCATCCAAATCAACAAGCAACTGGTGATTCACAAGCAACTGGGGGAGGAGGAAGCTGGGAGGCTGCCCGTGAATACCATCCTTTGACTGTCTCTTCTCACTGTCTTCCTGATTCTGGGACTCCAGATCACCTATACTCTGCAGGGCTTATGTCTTCTATTGTTTTTCTATTACGGAGAAAGGGGTTGCTTGAGCCACCCTATCCTTTTTGTGACCAAAATAAAGTCTTTATCAAAGGCCCAAAGGAGAGATCTTACAGAAAATGGGGCACATATTCCTTTAACTGTTCTCCAGTGCCCTCTCATAAGCCCCTCTTAGAGATCCTTGTACCTATCGTCAGGTTTTGTCCCCACCCACAGAACTGATCCCCCGCCAAGGGAAAAAACTGGCCTAGGTGGAGGGGCACCAGCCTTTAATAAATGAGTCTGCCAGGGCGTCATTAACTTACTGCAGGACCTCAGGGGAATCACTTAGCCTCTCAGCTTCAGCTTTCTCCAGCAAAAAAGGAAAAGGTTGGACTAGAAAACTTCTAAGATTCCTTCCAGACATGGCAGCCCTAAGGCTCAAGTGTGAGCTCCACAATTTTTTTTTTTTTTCTTGCTCTGTCACCCAGGCTGGAGTGCAGTGGCACAATCTTGGCTCACTGCAGCCTCGACTTCCCAGGCTCAAGCAATCCTCCTACCTCAGCCTCCCAGAGCTCCATATCTTACTGCAGGACAACTTATCCGTTTTCTTCTTCAGCTGTTCAGGTACTGGCCCTGCCCCCGGGGCCTGGCTATGACTGGAACACAGTAAGGATCCAATTCCTTTGCGGCTCAACCCTCCTGTGGGTGGCTACACAGTGCAAACCACAGACAGACAATAGCCATCTCTCTGTGCAATGTGGGCCCTGATTAGGCTGCCCATTTCTCCAGGCTCTGACCAGTGTCACAGCACTGTAAAGATACCCCTTTCAGGGCCACTGCCCCAGTGTTCCCTGAGGGGGGTCCTTTCTGAGTGCTGGAGCCACAGCCTAAACAGATGCTTAGAACTTGTCTGCATTTTGGCAACTTCTCCAAAAGTATTTCTATTGCTTTTTTTTTTTTTTGGCTTTTGCTTTTCAAATTTAGAAAACACATTTTTCCTATGAAAATGGATTATACTGGCTGGGCGCAGTGGCTCATGCCTGTAATCCCAGCACTTTGGGAGGCCAAGGTGGGTGGATCAGCTGAGGTCAGGAGTTCAAGAACAGCCTGGCCAACATAGCAAGACCCTGTCTCTACTAAAAATACAAAAATCATCCTGGCATGGTGGCACGCGCCTGTAGTCCCAGCTACATGGGAGGCTGAAACAGGAGAGTCGCCTGGGTGACAGAGCAAGACTCCATCTCAAAAAAAAAAAGAGAGAGAGAGAGAAAGAAAATGAATTATATTGACTCAAATTTAGAAAAATTTCCTCTGAAAATGGATTATATTGACTCCTGTCGGCCCCTCCTTTCTTTTTTTTTTTTTTTTTGAGACGGAGTCTCGCTCTGTCACCCAGGCTGGAGTGCAGTGGCTGGATCTCCGCTCACTGCAAGCTCCGCCTCCCGGGTTTACGCCATTCTCCTGCCTCAGCCTCCCGAGTAGCTGGGACTACAGGCGCCCACCACCTCGCCCGGCTAGTTTTTTGTATTTTTTAGTAGAGACGGGGTTTCACCGGGTTAGCCAGGATGGTCTCGATCTCCTGACCTTGTGATCCGCCCGTCTCGGCCTCCCAAAGTGCTGGGATTACAGGCTTGAGCCACCGCGCCCGGCCTGGCCCCTCCTTTCTTGAGATAAGCCCAGCAACTCCTTTACAATGAAATCCTGATCATCGGGAAAATGGCCTTTTCCTTTTTGTAGCAGACGGCCTCAGCTTCCCACATCAAGGGACAATGCAGTGTTCACTTCCACTAGCCTGGCTCCACTTGAGCTGCAAGCTCCCTAGAGCCCTGTGCTTGCTTTGGTGAATGAGTGTGTGCCACTGTGTGTGTTGCTTCACATGAGTATTTATCTCTGTGTCTGTGTCTTTATCTCTCTGGCTCTCCCTACATGTGGCTCTCTGTGGCTCTCAGAGCATCTCTCTTTCCCGCACTGTCTGTCAAGGCGTGTGTTGGCGTGTTTGTCTCTCCATCTGCACAGGTCTCTCTGGGTCTGTGCACAGATGCTCCTGTTACTCCAGTAGAGTCAGCGCACTTTCCCCTTCCATTCACTGCCAAATTTCAAGTTTTTCTGTAGGTAACCAGTGGTGGCTCGGCCCCCAGGAGCAGTCTCTTTTCTGAACCTGTGCCTTCCTGGAAATCTGAGTCAGCACAGCCAAACTCCCTCCAAAACACAACTCCAATAACAGGAGGATGTGTGGGTGATGTGCCTTTCACCAAGTCTCCACAGGATGACACAGGAGAGATTTTATCCCATATGCCATCACACCACAAAAATTCAATCACACGTGCAGGGTAGACGACTCGGCTCTCTCATTAGAATTCTTCTGAAAGTGTCGCTTTTATTGTGTAGTTGACACCAGAAGACCTGGCTCACCTGCAGCCCCCTTTCAAAACACCACCTGCACCTTGGGACCTGCGGCAGTTGGGCCACAGCTGATTGGACCAAGGGTGAGCACCTGACCTGGATGCTGCTGCTCTATTGGTTGGCCAGTGTCCAAGAGCTGATGATTACCTGAGCCAATCAGGTTCTCCTGCAGCCAGTGCCCAGGGGGACCCATGTGACGGTTGGCAGAGAAGCAGAATGGCCCTGGAAGAAAAGCAGAGAATAGCCCTGGAAGGAAAGCAGGGACGGGAGGGATGGAGCCATGAGGCCCCAAAGGAGAGGAGGCTCAGTGCTCTCTCCCCAGAATGAGAAGCTGCAGGTGCAAGGCTGTACAGCTCAGGGCTCTGTTACAGTGCTTCTCTGCACCCCTACCTAGCAAGTGCCACAGGACACATTGGGTTACTGATAAATCCTGTTAAATGGCGCCTGGATGGATTCCTGAAACACTTCCTTGCCTTTTGGGGGCTCAGAAACTGATACCCCAAAATATGGTGAGGCGACATGCAGAACTGTAGAAGCCTCAAGGTCTCTCTGACCTTTCCCCCACTCCCATCGTCTCTCCCAAAGAAGCTGAACTTCCTTTATGTGCCTGAGATCCAGATCATTGTTTTTTTCTTCCCCTTTCTGTAAGACCAAGAATGTAACCACACCTGAACAGACCCTTTCACTGTCCAAGAGAATTATTTCTGGTTAATCTCTGTTTCCTGATCCATTCATTCTCCCCAGTAATCCCCCCAACAGAATTCCTGTTCTCCCCCGTCCATAACTTGTTTTGTCAGGTTGTAATATAAACTTTTGAATCTCACTGGGCGAGGGGGGGTCTTCATGCTGTGGGCTCCCATGTCTACATATTAAATAAATGTGTATATCTTTTCTCCTATTAATCTGCTTCATGTCAGTGATTTTCAGGAAACCTTCATAGGGCCAAGGGGAAAGCTCTTCCCTAAACCCTCAAATCACATCCACTCTCCAAAAGGCCAGCACTCCGCTGATTTCTGCTCTTACTGCTTGGGAAGATCCCTGGATCCCTTGGAAGCCAGGCTTCAAGAGCCTTGTTGGCTGTTTTCTTTTGTTTCTTGTTTGTTTTTGTTTGTTTGTTTGTTTGTTTGTTTTTTGAGGTGGAGTTTCGCTCTTGTTGCCCAGACTGGAGTGCAATGGTGAGATCTTGGCTCACCACAGCCTCCGCCTCCTAGGTTCAAGCGATTCTCCTGCCTCAGCCTCCCAACTAGCTGGGATTACAGTCATGCGCCACCTTGCCGGGCTAATTTTGTATTTTTAGTAGAGACGGGGTTGAGAAACACCGTTGGTCAGGCTGGTCTCGAACTCCCAACCTCAGGTGATCCATCCGCCTTGGTCTCCCAAAGTGCTGGGATTACAGGCATGAGCCACCGTGCCCAGTCTGTTGTCTATTTTCATGTGTTATATGTACAGGTTAGGTGTGCTGCTCAGTGGGGTGTCTGGTACCCTTCCTTGAATGACAGTCTGTGTAACTAAGGCCCTGAGGGAAGTTTGGGTCAATTTCTCGAGTACAGATTTGAGGTTGGGGTAAACACGGCTGAGAGGCTTTCCTCTCCCTTCATATCCTTCTCATACCATCACTTGAAATCAGTTCTTCCCCCAGTACCCAATCAAGAGAAATCCTGGATCTCTTTGTCTTTGAATAGCAAGGACCATCCACAGAGCACCTACTACCTTGTTGGGTCGCATGAGTTCCCTCCACCCAATGTGCTCCACTCTGGCTGGGCCATACAGTTAAAGGGGAGTGAAGCTGGAGAAGAATGTGTGGACGTTTGAGGCTTTCATCTCTTAAACAAATAGCAAATTCCTCTGGGCTGCCTGTGCTGGAATTAAACAATGATGTGTTCAGGGAGGCTCTAAGGCGTTCCCTTAGCAACGCCCAGGCTGTTTTCAGGCAAGATCTAGTTAAAGAGGAAAGAGAACAAAAATAATAAAGGGACGGGTCTGGATGGAGTCCAGGAAAGGGGGTCTTTTGGCTGAATGTGTGTGTTTTGTGTTCTGATGTGTTTGCAGTCCTCTTTTATGCTAAATTTCCTCTCGCCTTCCCTGATACGTCTCACTGTTGCGAGGTGGGCTCACTGGAATACTAATGGAGGCTAAGAAGAGCACACGCTACACACGGGGACCAGTTAGGTAGGGAAAGATGTCACGGCTGGGACTACCTAAGGGAAAAGTGACACATATGAAACCTGCTAGGCTGGCTCTTGCTATCATAAAGGTCATGGGAGGAAGAGGGTGAGCGGCCAGGCTCCTCAAAGGTGCTTGGGCCTTAGGCAGGGCAGAGGCCTGTATGGTAGAAATCCATCAGACCCTACTCACAGTGTGATCTGTGGACAGCAGCAAAGCCATCCCCTGGGAGCTTGACAGCAATGCAGAATGTCAGGCCACCCCAAGCACACTGAAGCAGGGTAGGTATTTTGACAAGACACCCAGGTGATGAATGTATGCCTATAGTTAGAGAAGCAGAGCCCTTTCTCTGTCTCTCCCAGGATTCTGCAGATCAGATTTGTTTGTTTATTTGTTTGTTTGTTTGTGACACTCTGGCTCTGTCACCTAGGCAGAAGTGCAGTGGCTCGATCTCTGCTACCTGCAATCTCCACCTCCCAGGTTCAAGTGATTCATGTGCCTCAACCACCCAGGTAGCTGGGATTACAGGTGTGCACCACCACTCCCCAGTAATTTTTTTTTTTTTTTTTTTTGAGACAGAGTCCCGCTCTTTCGCCAGGCTGGAATGTAATGGTGTGATCTCGGCTCACTGTGACCTCCACCTCCCAGGTTCATGCCATTCTCCTGCCTCAGCCTCCCAAGTAGCTGGGACCACAGTGGCCCACCACCACACCCAGCTAATTTTTTGTATTTTTAGTAGAGATGGGGTTTCACTGTGTTAGCCAGGATGGTCTCGATCTCCTGACCTCATGATCCGCCCGCCTCGGCCTCCCAAAGCACTGGGATTACAGGCGTGAGCCATAGCCCCTGGCCAATTTTTTGTATTTTTAGTAGAGATGGGGTTTCACCATGTTGACCAGACTGGCCTTGAACTCCTGGCCTCAAGGGATCTGCCTGCCTCGGCCTCCCAAAGTGCTGGGATTACAGACATGAGCCACTGCACCTGGTGGGATCCTGCAAATTTATCACCAGCTTTCTTTTTGTTTTTTGTTTTGTTTTGTTTTGTTTTGTTTTCAGACGGAGTCTCGCTCTGTCGCCCAGGCTGGAGTGCAGTGGCCGGATCTCAGCTCACTGCAAGCTCCGCCTCCCGGGTTCACACCATTCTCCTGCCTCAGCCTCCCAAGTAGCTGGGACTACAGGCGCCCGCCAACTCGCCCGGCTAGTTTTTTGTATTTTTTGGTAGAGACGGGGTTTCGCCGTGTTAGCTAGGTTGGTCTCGATCTCCTGACCTCGCGATCCACCCGTCTCGGCCTCCCAAAGTGCTGGGATTACAGGCTTGAGCCACCGCGCCCGGCCTATCACCAGCTTTCTAGAGTCAAAGTGGACTACTAAGGCAAGGTGGCAATTCCACAAAAAACCAAGCAGATTCAGTTTTCTGATTGATAATGCAGTTTTGGGGTGTGTGTGTGTGTGTGTGTTTTGAGACAGGTCTTACTTTATCGCCCAGGATGGAGTGCAGTGGCACAATCTCAGCTCACTGTAACCTTTGCCTCCTGCGTTCAACCAATTATCCCACCTCAGCCTCCAGAGTAGCTGGGATTATAGGCTCATGCCACCATGCCCAACTAATTTTTTTTTTTTTTTTTTTGAGACGGAGTTTCACTCTTGTCACCCAGCCTGGAGTGCAATGGCACAATCTTGGCTCACTGCAACCTCCGCCTCATGGGTTCCAGCAATTCTCCTGCCTCAGCCTCCCTAAGTAGCTGGGATTACAGGTGTCTGCCACCACACCCAGCTAATTTTTTTGTATTTTTAGTTGAGATGGGGTTTCACCATGTTGACTAGGCTGCTCTTGAACTCCTGACCTCAGGTGAGCCACCTGCCTCGGCCTTCCAAAGTGCTGGGATTACAGGCATGAGCCACTACGCCTGGTCAATTTTTGTATTTTTAATAGAGACGGGGTTTCACCATGTTGGCCAGGCTAGCCTTGAACTCCTGACCTCAAGTGATCTGCCCACCCCGGCCTCCCAAAGTGCTGGGATTACAGGCCTGAACCACTGCGCCCGGTCTTGGTGGGTTTTTTTTTTTTTTTTTTTTTTTTTGAGACGGATTCTCCTTTCTGTCGCCCAGGCTAGAGTGCAGTGGCCGGATCTCAGCTCAGTGCAATCTCCGCCTCCCGGGTTCACGCCATTCTCCTGCCTCAGCCTCCCAAGTAGCTGGGACTACAGGCGCCCCCACCTCACAAGGCTAGTTTTTTGTATTTTTAAGTAGAGACAGGGTTTCACCGTATTAGCCAGGATGGTCTCGATCTCCTGACCTCGTGATCCGCCCGTCTCGGCCTCCCAAAGTGCTGGGATTACAGGCCTGAGCCACCGCGCCCGGCCAGGTGGGTTTTTTGTTTGTTTGTTTTTTGTTTTTTTTTTTTTTGAGACGGAGTCTCGCTCTGTCGCCCAGGCTGGAGTGCAGTGGCCGGATCTCAGCTCACTGCAAGCTCCGCCTCCCGGGTTTATGCCATTCTCCTGCCTCAGCCTCCCGAGTAGCTGGGACTACAGGTGCCCACCACCTCGCCCGGCTAGTTTTTTGTATTTTTTTAAGTAGAGACGGGGTTTCACCGAGTTAGCCAGGATGGTCTCGATCACCAGACCTCGTGATCTGCCCGTCTCGGCCTCCCAAAGTGCTGGGATTACAGGCTTGAGCCACCGCGCCCGGCCGATGGGTTTTTTAACATCAATTTTCTGTGATCATGATGACAAAGATGATGCTGATGGTGAAGATGACATGGGTTGAATTGTGCCCCCGCAAAAAGATATGTTCAAGCCCTAAGCCCTGGGACCTGCAAATGTGACTTTATTTGGAAACAGGATCTTTGTGGATGTAATCAGATCATTAGGGTGGACCTCATCCAATAACTAATGTCCTTAAAAGAAGCAAGAGGCCGGGCGCGGTGGCTCAAGCCTGTAATCCCAGCACTTTGGGAGGCCGAGACGGGCGGATCACGAGGTCAGGAGATCGAGACCATCCTGGCTAATACGGTGAAACCCCGTCTCTACTAAAAAATACAAAAAAACTAGCCGGGCGACGAGGCGGGCGCCTGTAGTCCCAGCTACTCGGGAGGCTGAGACAGGAGAATGGCGTGAACCCGGGAGGCGGAGCTTGCAGAGAGCTGAGAGCCGGCCACTGCACTCCAGCCTGGGCGGCAGAGCAAGACTCCGTCTCAAAAAAAAAAAAAAAAAAAAAAGAAGCAAGAGAGCCGGGTGCGGTGGCTCAAGCCTGTAATCCCAGCACTTTGGGAGGCTGAGGCAGGCGGATCATGAGGTCAGGAGATTGAGACCATCCTGGCTAACACGGTGAAGCCCCATCTCCACTAAAAATACAAAAAATTAGCCAGATGTGGTGGCACATGCCTGTAATCCCAGCTACTCTGGAGGCTGAGGCAGAAGAATTGCTTGAACCCAGGGGCGGAGGTTGCAGTGAGTCAAGATTGCGCCACTGCACTTCAGCCTGGGCAACAGAGCGAGACTCCATCTCAAAAAAAAAAAAAAAAAGCAAGAGATTTGGACATAGACACATAGGGAGAATGCCATGTGATGATGGGGGCAGAGATGTGTCACCTCTCAGAGTGATGGTGTCACAGACAAGGAATGACAGGGATTGATGACAGCTGTCAGAAACTAGGAGACAGGCATGAAACAGATTTTCTCTCAGATTTCCCAAGAAGGAACCAACCGTGCCAACACCTCAGTTTCAGACTTCTGGCCTCCAAACTGTGGGATAATAAATTTATGTTATTTGCAGCCACCCAGCTTACAGTTCTTTGTTCTGGCAATCCTAACAAACTAATAGTTTCCTCTCTTAAAGCACTTTTAGATGCATTTTCTTGTGAAAGCAGAGGCAGAGAAGCATTTTAACACTTTACAAACAAGAAAACCCCTTTAGCTGGGCATGGCAGCTCAGCCTGTAATCCCGGATATTCAGGAGGTTGAGGTGAGGGGATTGCTTGAGCCCAGGAGTTTGAGGCTACAGTGAGCTATGATCACACCAATGCACTCCAGCCTAGGTGACAGAGTAAGACCCCATCTCAAAAAATAAATAAATTCTTTTTTTTTTTTTTTTTTTTTTGATACGGAGTTTTGCTCTTGTTGCTCAGGCTGGAATGCAATGGTGTGATCTTGGCTCACCGCAATCTCCACCTCCCGGTTCAAGCAATTCTCTTGCCTCAGCCTCCCAAGTAGCTGGGATTACAAGCATGTGCCACCATGCCCAGCTAATTTTTTGTATTTTTAGTAGAGATGGGATTTCTTTTTTTTTTTTTTTTTTTTTTTTTGAGACGGAGTCTCGCTCTGTCGCCAAGGCTGGAGTGCAGTGGCCGGATCTCAGCTCACTGCAAGCTCTGCCTCCCAGGTTCACGCCATTCTTCTGCCTCAGCCTCCCAAGTAGCTGGGACTACAGGCGCCCGCCACCTCGCCTGGCTAGTTTTTTGTATTTTTTTAGTAGAGACGGGGTTTCACCGTGTTAGCCAAGACGGTCTCGATCTCCTGACCTTGTGATCTGCCCGTCTTGGCCTCCCAAAGTGCTGGGACTACAGGCTTGAGCCACTGCTCCCGGCGAGATGGGGTTTCATGATGTTGGCCAGGCTGGTCTCAAACTCCCAACCTCAGGTGATCTGCCCTCCTTGGCCTCCCAAAGTGCTGGGATTACAGGCATGAGCCACCGCACCCAGCCAAAATAAATAAATTCTTAAAGAAAGCTGCTTTATTACTCTGAGAAGTCACAAAGTAATGGTCCTAAGGCCACAGAGTGGGGAAGTCATGAAGACGGGCCTGTACAGAGAAGCTCACACTCCAGGGATGTGGGCCTGCTGGCTGGCCTGTGCGTCTGACCCTCGGCAGCTGCCCCGGACCTGAGACCACCAAGGACACTGAGTGGGAGGGAAGAACGGTGTCACGGGGCTCATTCTTTCCAAAGTGAAGATCCCACACCTCCTCTTCCATCTGTATCACATGGGCTCACAGGTGCTGTCCGCAATGTGTGTCCCAGCTCAAAACTGGATGTACCAGCCTGGCCAATGTAGCGAGACTCCATCTCTACAGAAGATCCAAAATTAGCCGGGCCTGGTGGCGCTTGCCTGTCGTCCAGCTACTCGACAGGCTGAAGTGAGAGGATTGCTTGAGCCCCGGAGGTCAAGGCTGCAGTGAACCATGATTGCACTGCACTCAGCCTGGGTGATAGAGCAAGACCCTGGCTCAAAAACAAACGAAAAAATTGACATGGGCCGGGCGCGGTGGCTCAAGCCTGTAATCCCAGCACTTTGGGAGGCCGAGACGGGCGGATCACGAGGTCAGGAGATCGAGACCATCCTGGCTAATACGGTGAAACCCTGTCTCTACTTAAAAATACATAAAACGGCTGGGCGCGGTGGCTCAAGCCTGTAATCCCAGCACTTTGGGAGGCCGAGACGGGCGGATCACGAGGTCAGGAGATCGAGACCATCCTGGCTAATACGGTGAAACCCTGTCTCTACTTAAAAATACATAAAACGGCTGGGCGCGGTGGCTCAAGCCTGTAATCCCAGCACTTTGGGAGGCCAAGACGGGCGGATCACAAGGTCAGGAGATGGAGACCATCCTGGCTAACACGGTGAAACCCCGTCTCTACTAAAAACTATAAAAAACTAGCCGGGCGAGGTGGCGGCGCCTGTAGTCCCAGCTACTCGGGAGGCTGAGGCAGGAGAATGGCGTGAACCCGGGAGGCGGAGCTTGCAGTGAGCTGAGATCCGGCCACAGCACTCCAGCCTGGGTGACAGAGCGAGACTGTGTCTCAAAAAAAAAAAAAAAAAATACAAAAAACTAGCCAGGCGACGAGGCGGGCGCCTGTAGTCCCAGCTACTCGGGAGGCTGAGGCAGGAGAATGGTGTAAACCCAGGAGGTGGAGCTTGCAGTGAGCTGAGATCCGGCCACTGCACTCCAGCCTGGGTGGCAGAGCAAGACTCCATCTCAAAAAAAAAAAAAAAAAAAAAATTGACATAACCCAAGTATGCATCCTACGTGTGGTCCAGAAATTCTAACTGGAGTTATCAAACATCACTTCACCTCCATAGTGACATTGCCCTGAAGCCCCCAGATCCTGTTTTCTTTTCCTCCTAACACTTAACCTCACCCACAATGCTCCTGCCTATTAACTTAATTACTGTATATTTCCTGTCTCACTTAATAGAATGTAAATTCTGGTCCCCAGAACATAGCCTTGTCCATGACAGGCCCTCCACAAACAATGGGAAGAGAACCTGTTAAAAATAAAATATAATGGCATTTGCATGTACTGAAATGTTAAGCGGCCACTGAGAAGAAGGAGTTGGGTCCAGGTAGTCAGTCCACGGGAAGATGGCTATGATATCACTGGGGCAGGGGAGCATGTTGAAGAGTCATATATATTGTATGATCCTGGTTTTGAAATATATATATATATATATATATATATATATATATATATACACACACATATTCAAATATTCATGGGTTTTTATTATTTTTTATGTGAAGACAGATGTTCTCCACGTTGCCCAGGCTGGTCCCAAACTCCTGGCCTCAAGCAATCCTCCAGCCTTCCAAAGTTCTGGGATTACAAGCATAAGCTACCGTGCCTGGACAGTACTTTTGTGTATATATATGTACACACAAATACATATGTTTAGATATATATTATATATTTGTATATGTACGTGTATATGTGTGTGTATATACATACATATATAAAGAGAGAGGGGACAGATGTACACTAACTATTACAGTGTGTGAAAGGAAAATAAAAACTCAGGATTCCAATTCACACTGCCAAAAGGAAAAAATTAAGCTGAAAGCTGAGTCATGGAAGAAGCTGCCTTTCCTTTTGTTCCTAAGCAGACAGTAGCTACAGATAAAAGATTAAACATCTCCACAGACAGCTACTCTATGTTCACCTTATCTTACGTAAAGTTCTGATAGACTGAGTACAAGACAAACACAAAATTGACTATTCCCCAACTGTTCCTTTTCTCTTGCAACATGTGGATTACGGTACCCACCTTTTCTCCCCTTCAGCCCACTTTTCCTCTTTAAATAGTGAAATCCTCAAAATCAAAAAATAAAATAAAAAATAAATAAATAAATAAATAAATAAATAAATAAATAAATAAATGAAATCCTCAAAAGCATCCTTGGAGAGAAACATAGACCACAGACCTTTTTTGTGAATTTCTGTGTTTTTCTCCTCGGCTGTCCTTAACCTTGGCAAACTAAACTTCTAAATTGACTGAGACCTGTCTCAGATTTTTTTTTCTTTTTTGAGATGGATTCTGACTTTATTGCCCAGGCTGGAATGTAATGGCATGATCTTGGCTCACTGCAACCTCCGCCTGCCAGGTTCAAGCGATTCTCCTGCCTCAGCTTCCCGAGTAGCTCGGACTACAGGCACCTGCCACCACGCCTGGCTAATTTTTGTATTTTTAGTAGAGACGGGGTTTCACCATGCTGGCCAGGCTGGTCGTGAACTCCTGACCACAGGGATCTGCCTGCCTTGGCCTGCCAAAGTGCTGGGATTACAGGCGTGAGGCACCATGCCAGGCCCTGTCTCAGAATTTTTTTTTTTTGGCTTACAAGTGGGTACCTCCTGGAGGTGGAGAGGAAGGGAGCATGGTGGGAGCCAGAAGCCGGGGACCAGGGCCAGGCTAAAGGAGGCAAAGCATAAGGCCAGTAACTGGCTGAGGGAGAAAATGTGCCAGAGTCAGGAGAGGGATATGAGGGAGGAAGACCAAGGACAAATTCTACCTCTGTGGCTCTTTGGCCAAGGGTTGGTTAACTAGGCCCCTGATCTGGGGATAATCTCTTGTGCATTTTCCTTTTTGTTTGTTTTTGAGACAAAGTCTCACTCTGTTGCCCAGGCTGGAGTGCATTGGCATGATCTTGGCTCACTGCAACCTCCGCCTCCCAGGTTCAAGTGATTCTCTTGCCTCAGCCTCCCAAGTAGCTGGGATTATAGGCATGTACCACCATACCTGGCTAATTTTTGTATTTTCAGTATAGACAGGGTTTCACCATGTTGGCCAGGCTGGTCTCGAACTCCTGGCCTCAAGTGATCCACCCTCCTCAGCCTTCCAAAGTACTGGGATTACAGGCGTGAGCCACCGCGCCCAGCTTCCCTTTTTCCACTCCTGCGGCTGTTTCATTGTGCATGCCTGGGCAGGGTGACAGTTTGCAGAATCAGCAGGCAGGGCTAGAGCAACCCTTCCTCCCCTACGGGACATAAGGGAGCTGCTTTCCCCCATGGATTTCTAGGCTCTTTGCTGAAAATCAATAATGGAAGTGTTGACAAGCGGGTATGAGGGAAGGTCTGGTGTGTGCATTAGGGTAGGAGGAAGAGGGTGACCAGAGGGACTTGCTGAGAAGGCCGCTCAGGAGTGGGCCCCGCCTCATCAGACCTCAGACTCACCTTCCCATCCTCCAGGTGACCAAAAGGCTCGTAGGGTGTCTCTCTGCCTCTCCCTAACACAAACAAGTACAAGCAGAGATCCCTGCCCTCAAGGAGAGTGCAGCGTGACAGGGTCTTTTTTTCTGAGACGAAGTCTTACTCTGTGGCCCAGACTGGAGTGCAGTGGTGTGATCTTGGCTCACTGCAACCTCTGCCTTTCAGGTTCAAGCAATTCTCCTGCCTCAGCCTCCCAAGTAATGGGATTACAGGCTTGCGTCACCACACCCAGCAAGTTTTTGTATTTTTAGTAGACAGGGTTTCACCATGTTGGCCAGGCTGGTCTCCAACCTCTGACTTCAAGTGATCCGCCCACCTCAGTCTCCCAAAGCGCTGGGATTACAGGCTTGAGCCACCGCGCCCGGCCGTTTCTTGACTTTTTAATAATCGACATTCTGACTGGTGCGAGATGGTATCTCATTGTGGTTTTGATTTACATTTCTTAAATGATCAGTGGTGTTGAGCTTTTTTTCGTATGTTTTGTTGGCTGCATGTATGTCTTTTTTTGAGAGGTGTCTGTTCGTATCCTTTGCCTACTTTTTAATGTGGTTGTTTGTAAATTAGTTCAACCATTGTGGAAGACAGTACGGCAATTCCTCAAAGATTTAGAACGAGAAATACCATTTGACCCAGCAATCCCATTACTGGTTATATATCCAGAGGAATATAAATCGTTCTATTATAAAGATACATGCATGCATATGTTCATTGCAGCACTATTCACAATACCAAAGACATGGAATCAACCCAAATCCCCATCAATGATAGACTGGATAAAGAAAATGTGGGCTGGGCACGGTGGCTCACTCCTATAATGCCAGCACTTAGGGAGGCCGAGGAGGGCAGATCACCTGAGGTCGGGAGTTCGAGACCAGCCTGGCGAACATGGAGAAACCCCACCACTACTAAAAATACAAAATTAACCGGGCATGGTGGTGCGTGTCTGTAATCCCAGCTTCTCAGGAGGCTGAGGCAGGAGAGTCACTTGAACCCAGGAAGCAGGGGTTGTGGTGAGCCGATATTGCTCCATTGCACTCCAGCCTGGGCAACAAAAGCAAAACTCCATCTCAAAAAAAAAAAAAAAAAAAAAAAAAAAAAAAATGTGGTACATACGCACCATGGAATACTATGTAACAAGATCATGTCCTTTGCAGGGAGATGGATGGAGCTGGAAGCCATCATCCTCAGCAAACCAATGCATGACCAGCAAACACTGCATGTTCTCACTTACAAGTGGGAGCTGAACAATGAGAATCCACGGATACTGGGAGGGGAACAACACTTGGCCACTGGCTAGGGCTGTGAGCCCAAGCAAGGAGCTTCCCTTCTCCCCAGCAGGAGTAGCACCTGTTTGCCTGGTCTAAGGGTTGCTGTGGAGGGCAGTTGGAGCAGTGGTCTAGCAAAGAGGTTGAGAAAACAGTCTCTGGAGCCAGATTCCTTGACTTTTCAACCCACTACCTGTGTGGCCCTGGAGAAGTTACTTAATCTCCTGGTGCCTCAGTTTTCTCACATGTAACATGGGGATAATAATAATAGTACCTACTTCATAGGGTTATTATGAGGATTAAGTATATTAATACACATAAAGTGTCTAAAACAGTCTCTGCCTATTAAGATCATGTCTGCAAATACTTGGCTCTGGATAACACTCAATACTGAAAAAACAGAGGGAGATTATGGGCCAGGTGGTGCACAGGCCTGGAGTCCCAGGTACTTGGGAGGCTCAGATGAGAGGATCACTTGAGCCCAGGAGTTTGAGAAAATGTAGGAGAGGCCGGTTACAGTGGCTCATGCCTGTAATCCCAGCACTCTGGGAAGTCCAAGCAGGTGGATCATTTGAGGTCAGGAGTTCAAAACCAACCTAGCCAACATGGTGAAACCCCATCTCTACTAAAAATCAAAAATTAGCCAGGTGTGGTGGCATGTGCCTGTAATCCCAGCTACTCGGGAGGCTGAGGCAGTAGAATCACTTAAACCTGGAGGCAGAGGCTGCAGTGAGCCGAGATCACACCACTGCACTCCAGCCTGGGTGACAGAGCAAGACCCTGAAAAGCAAGCAAGCAAGCAAGCAAGCCAGGAAGAAAGACGTAGGAGAATATCTTTGTGAGTTAAAACTGGAAAGGAAATCTTTTTTTTTTTTTTTTTGAGACAGAGTTTCGCTCTTGTTGCCCAGGCTAGAGTGCAAAGGCGCGATCTCAGCTCACCGCAACCTCTGCCTCCCAGGTTCAAGCGATTCTCCTGCCTCACCCTCCCCAGTACCTGGGATTACAGGCACACGCCACCACAACTGGCTAATTTTGCATTTTTTTTTTCTTTAGTTCTCCATGTTGGTCAGGCTGGTCTCGAACTCCTGACCTCAGGTGATCTGCCCGCCTCGGCCTCCCAAAGTGCTGGGATTACAGCCGTGAGCCACCACACCCAGCGGAAAGGTTATATTTTACAAATGTTTATAGATTTTGGGGGTATAAATGCAGATTTCTTACACGCATATATTATGCAGTGTAGCCTAGGCTTCTAGCATACCCATCACCCGAATAGTGCACATAGTACACAGCGAATAAGTTCTCATCGATCACTCTCCTCCCACCCTCCCACCTTTTGGAGTCTCCAGTGTCCATTATTCCACTCTGTATGTCCATATGTACCCATCGTTTAGCTCCCACTTATAAGTGAAAATACGCAGTATTTGACTTTCTGTTTCTGAGTTTTTTCACTTAAGACAGTAGCCTCTAGTTCCATCCATGTTGCTGCAAAAGGTATGATTGCATTTTTCTTTTTTTTTTTTTTTTTTTTTGAGACGGAGTCTCGCTCTGTCGCCCAGGCTGGAGTGCAGTGGCGCGATCTCGGCTCACTGCAAGCTTCGCCTCCCAGGTTCACGCCATTCTCCTGCCTCAGCCTCCCAAGTAGCTGGGACTACAGGGGCCCGCTACCGCGCCCGGCTAATTTTTTGTATTTTTTTTAGTAGAGACGGGGTTTCACCGTGTTAGCCAGGATGGTCTCGATCTCCTGACCTCGTGATCCGCCCGCCTCGGCCTCCCAAAGTGCTGGGATTACAGGCGTGAGACACGGCGCCCGGCATTTTTTTTTTTTTTTTTTTTTTTTTTTTTTTTTTTGAGACAGAGTCTCTCTCTGTTGCCAACACTAGAGTGCAGTGGCGCAATCTCGGCTTACTGCAACCTCCGCCTCCCGGGTTCAAGCGATTCTCCTGCTTCAGCCGCCTGAATAGCTGGAGCTACAGGCATGCACCACCACGCCCAGCTAATTTTTTTATTTTTAGTAGAGACGAGGTTTCACTATACTGGCCAGGATGGTCTCCATCTCTTGACCTCATGATCCATCCGCCTCGGCCTCCCAGAGGCTTGGGATTACAGGCATGAGCCACCACGCCCAGCCTGATGTCATTCTTTCCTGTGACTGAGTAGTATGCCATTTTCTTTATCCAGTCCTCTGTTGATGGACATTTAGGCTGATTCCACAACTTTGCTATTGTGAATAGTGCTGCAATAAACATATGAGTGCAGGCGTCTTTTTGATATAATAATTTTTTCCCTTTGGATAGACACCCAGTAGTGGTATTGCTGGATTGAATGGTAGTTCTGAGTTCTTTTTTCTTTTTTCTTTTTTTTTTTTTTTTTTGAGACGGAGTCTTGCTCTGTCTCCCGGGCTGGAGTGCAGTGGCCGGATCTCAGCTCACTGCAAGCTCCGCCTCCCGGGTTTACGCCATTCTCCTGCCTCAGCCTCCCGGGTAGCTGGGACTACAGGCGCCGCCACCTCGCCCGGCTAGTTTTTTGTAGTTTTTAGTAGAGACGAGGTTCCACCGTGTAAGCCAGGATGGTCTCGATCTCCTGACCTCGTGATCCGCCCGTCTCGGCCTCCCAAAGTGCTGGGATTACAGGCTTGAGCCACCGCGCCCGGCCAGTTCTGAGTTCTTTGAGAAATCTCCATACTGTTTTTCACAAAGGTTGTACTAATTTACATTCCCACCAACAGCGTGTAAGTGTTCCCTTTTCTTCACATCCTCACCAACATCTGTTGTTTTTTGACATTTTCGTAATAGCCATTCTGACTGATGTAAGATGGCATCTCATTGTGGCTTTAATTTTCATTTCCTTTATGGTTAGTGATGTTGAGCATTGTCTCATATGTTTGTTGGCCACTTGTCATGTCTTCTTTTGAGAAATATCTGTCCGTGTCCTTTGCGCACTTTTTTAATGGAGCTAATTGTTTTTTTCTTGTTGAGCTGTTTGAATCCCTTATAGATTCCGGATATTAGTCCTTTTGTCAGATGCATGGTTTGCAAATAATCTTTCCTATTCTGTAGGTTGTCCGTACTGTGTTGATTATTTCTTTTGCTATGCAGAAGCTTTTTAGTTTAATTAAGTCTCATTTGTTTATTTTTGTTTTGTTGCATTTGCCTCATAAATATTTGCTGTTATTATTGTAGTCTAGTCAGGAGGAATAAAAACCCAAACTGGGGTGGGACAGTAAGAAGAGACAGTGACAAGGAAGATGGAAGAGAACAAATGCAGTCAGTGATTAGACTTAGGGAGTGGAGAACAGGGGAGCCTGGGGAAGGCCTGGTTTCTTAGCCTGGGTGCAGGCAAGGTGGCAGGAAAGCTGGGATCAGAGGCATAAGACCATTGTGGCCACAAACCTGTGAAATACTCTTTTAAACTCTTCTGCCTGAGCGGCTGATGAACGTGGAGCAATGGAAAAATACCTGGAGCAGCACAGAACAGAGGTGAGGCAGGTGCGGGCAGGGGCAGAGCCTCCCCAGCTGGCCCAGAGAGGGCTTCCAGAGTGAGAGGTGCTGAGTCTGGCCCAGCACAACAGGTCCGGGTCCTTGGAGAGTTCCAGCCCCATGCGGGGGGCAGCGCCCATCCACCATGCTAAGCCTGGGATGGATGCGCGTGCATGCAGATGTCCAGGGAGCTCCTAGGAGGGGCTGGGGAAGGCGGCAGGGCAGAGGGTGTGGGCAGGGACATAGCCAGTAAAAGTATGTCCTTTACCCAACCCCTGAGGGATGGGTCCCCTCAAGGACAGAGATGCTTTCTAGGGTGGAGAGGATGGGCAGAGCCGCCCCCAGAGAGGAAGCTGTGCAAACGCAGGCCCAGACCCAGGAAAACACCCAGCCTGTGCAGAGGAGACCAGGAGGCCCCTGAGAGAGCGAGGAGGCAAGGTGGCTAGAACAGCTGAGACTGAATTGTGAAGGTTCCCATGACAGACACTCTCAGACCTCTGAGCCCAGGCTAAGCCGTCACATCCCCTGTGACCTGCACGTACACATCCAGATGGCCTGAAGCAAGTGAAGAATCACTAAAGAGGTGAAAATGGTCAGTTCCTGCCTTAACTGATGACACTCCACCATTGTGATTTGTTCCTGCCCCACCTTGACTGAGGGATTAACCTTGTGAAATTCCTTCTCCTGGCTCAGAAGCTCCCCACTGAGCACCTTGTGACCCCCCACCCCTGCCCTCAAGAGAAAAACCCCCTTTGACTGTAATTTTCCTCTGCCCACCCAAATCCTATAAAACGGCCCCACCCCTATCTCCCTTCCCTGACTCTTTTTTCAGACTAGCCCACCTGCACTCAGGTGATTAAAAAGCTTTATTGTTCACACAAAGCCTGTTTGGTGGTCTCTTCACACGGACATGCATGACAGACACCACACACACACTCCACACACACTCCACACACACTCCACACACTCCAAACACACCACACACACCACACATACCACACACACCACACCACACACTCACACTACACACACATACCACATGCCACACATATACACACTGCACCACTGCACCACACACTCATGCTACACACTGCAGCACAACACACACAGCACACACACCACACTCTGTACCACACACTCATGCCACCCACTCACACCACACACTCAGACCACACACACATTGCAGCACCACACACACCGCACCACACCACATACACCACACGCTGCACCACACACTCACACCACACATATACAGGCTGCACCACACACACTACACAAAGACCACATGCCACACACACACTGCGCCACACACACACACACAATACACTCACACTCCACACATACCACACACTGCACCACACACTCAGACCACACACACATTGCAGCACCACACACACACACCACACTCTGCACCACACACACCACACATACATATGCCACACCACACACTTACACTACACATACACACCACACACACCATACACACACTGCACCACACAAACACTACACACACACTGCACTCTGCACCACACACTCACACCACACATATACATGCTGCACAACATACACTACACACACACACCACACTCATCACACACACTGCACCACACACTCACACCATACAAACTATACCACACACACTATGCCACACTCAGACCACACACACACACACACACACACACACACACACAGAACCACACACACCATACCCTGGACCACAGACACACGTATAATGCACCACACACATTTCACACAGACAACACCCACACATTTCACACAGACAACACCCACACATTTCACACACATAGCATTTGCACATACACACACACCACCAACTACACACTACACATGCACCTTACATCCTTAACCATCTGCACACGTGACACACTGCACCTATACACTACCCATGCCCACAAGACCACCCTGTCATGCACATACTACCCCCTCCCCCGCACCAACACACACACACACACTGCACCACGCTGGAGTTATGCCTCCAATAAATGTGAGCACTGACTCGTGAACAACCTGAATGAATAAAAGGTAAAAGGCTTTCAGCCTCTCATGCCCCTGCTGGGCATTCAGACCCCAAATAAGGTTTGCATCTCCTGGATTTGGGGAGACCTCAGGGAACTCCGTCCCCACTTCCCATCAGCATCACAGGACTTCTCTCTGCACTTGTGACCAGGCCAAGGTAGAAGCTGCCCCTCCCAGCTGGAGTTCCAGCCCCACAGGCCTGCTCCAGCCCCTCCTATCTCCCTCTGACGCACTTTGGCACCTTCCTGTCTTGGAGGACCCTGCCCCCAAAGGGCCCCCTCCCGCCTCTCCTTGGATAAACTCAGGTTATCTGTCCATCTGCTGGCCACTGGCCTGTTTATCTTCTTAGGGCTTTCTTCCTGAAATAGCTCAGGGTTATCTAAGCTGCGGGTGTGCCCCCGCCTGCCTGACAGCTACCTCCACCCCTCCAGGGAGATTGGTCACTCATCCCCGGCAGTCCTTCTCCTTTAATCCAGATCTGAATTCCACACTTACTAGACTAAGCTGGAGCCCTTCCTGGGGAGGCTCCACACCTCCACCTCCATCAGGTTCCCCAACTGCCATGCATGTCCAGGACAGTACCTGATGGCTTCTGTCCTCCCTGGGGGAGGTGGTCAGGGCTCGTGAGCTCTCCAGTTACCCCTTAAAGTTGCCAAACTCAAAGCCAAGCTCATCCGAAATCCTCTACCTCTCCTACATTGCCATTCAAGCAGTCACGTCAAAGACCTGGTGTCCAATAGCTCACGAGAGTGACTACAACTGACGTCAGTTGATTGTCCACTTTAACTTAGCAAGTTAGCCAGGCGGGTGACAGGTGCCTGTAGTCCCAGCTACTCAGGAAACTGAGGTAAGAGTACTGCTTGAGCCTGGGAAGTTGAGGCTGCAGTGAGCCATGATTGCACCACTGCATTTCAGCCTGGGCAATAAAGAAAGATCCTTTCTCCAAAAAACTAAAACAGCTAGAAGCTGACAATTCAAATGTTCCTAACATAAAGGAAAAATAAATATTTGACGTGATAGATATCCCAATTACCCTGATTTGATCATCTGAATGATCAAACTATCACACATATCCTGAAAACACATATCTCCATTATTAGCCACCATGCTCGGCTGATTTTTTAAAATTTTTATTAAAGACAAGGTCTTGCTCTGTTGCCCAGGCTGGTTTCGAACTCCTGGCCTCAAGCGACCCTCCTGCCCCAGGCTCCCAAAATGCTGGGATTACAGGTGTGAACCACTGCATTGGCACTAAGCATGCTTCTTTATTTATTTGAGATAGGGTTTGGCTCTGTCTCCCAGGCTGGAGTGCAAAGGCATGATCTTGGCTCACCACGGCCTGGAATTCCCAGGCTTAAATGATCCTCCCACCTCAGCCTCCCTAGTAGCTGGGACTACAGGCAGGCACCACCACGACTGGCTAATATTTTTGGATTTTTTGCAGAGACAGAGTTTCACCATGTTGTCTAGCCTGGTCTGGAAGTCCTGAGCTCAAGCAATCTGACCACACTGGCCTCCAGAAGTGCTGGGATTACAGGTGTGAGCCACCGCACCTGGCCCAAACATGCTTCTTTAAAACAACAACAAGGCCGGACGTGGTGGCTCACACCTGTAATTCCAGCACTTTGGGAAGCAGAGGCGGGTGTTTCACTTGAGGTCAGGAGTTCGAGACTGGCCTGGCCAACATGGTGAAACCCTCTCTCTACTAAAAATACAAAAATTAGCCGGGCATGGTGGTGGGTGCCTGTAATCCCAGCTACTCGGGAGGCTGAGGCAGGAGAATGGCTTGACCCCAGGAGGCAGAGATTGCAGTGAGCTGAGATCACACCACTGCACTCCAGCCTGGGTGACGGAACAAGACTCTACCTCAAAAATAAAATAAAACAAAAATAAAACAACACCACCTTTCCGAGACTCCAGAGTAAAATCTCAGTCACCTTCCTAAGCCCTTGCCACCACAGCAGTGCCCCTCATCAGCACCACTGCCCATGCCCAGGCCCTCGTTCCTTCCAGGTCACAGTCCTCAGACAGCCTCCCCGTGGGCACTGGGATTCCAAGTCTCCCACACTGAGGCATCACAGAAACAGACTTATGCTATCATTTCCTCTCGGCACTTCCCTGCTTGAGACTTTCTATGGCTCCCTGTTTCTGGCTGCAAGTCTGGCTCTCAAGGCTCACCTCCACTTGTCTAACATCAAATCCCATGACTCTGTAAGTACTGACCCCAGCAACCACCACAGAAGCATGCTCTTGGGGCCTCTATGTCTCTGCCTGAGCCGGCAATATTTCCTCTACCTTGTCAAGACTTCCTCCCACTCCAAGTCCTAGTTTTGTTAAGTCCTCTTCCAGACTTCCCATCATTCCTTGATTCAGCTTGTTTTATTTTATTTATTTATTTGAGACAGGGTCTCGTTCTGTTGCCCAGGCTGGAGTTCAGTGGCATAATCTTGGCTCACAGCAACCTCTACCTCCCAGGTTCAAGTGATCCCCCCACCTTAGCCTCCCTAGTAGCTGGGACTACAGGCACATGCCAGCATGCTCACTCAACTTTTTTTTTTTTTTTTTTTTTTTTTTTTTTTTGAGATGGAGTCTCACTCTGTAGCCCAGGCTGGAGTGCAGTGGCGCAATCTCAGCTCACTGTAAGCTCCGCCTCCCGGGTTCCCGCCATTCTCCTGCCTCAGCCTCCCGAGTAGCTGGGACTACAGGCGCCCGCCATCTCGCCCGGCTAGTTTTTTGTATTTTTTAGTAGAGACGGGGTTTCACCGTGTAGACCAGGATGGTCTCGATCTCCTGACCTCGTGATCCACCCGTCTCGGCCTCCCAAAGTGCTGGGATTACAGGCTTGAGCCACCGCGCCCGGCCACTCAACTTTTTTATATTTACATTTTTAGAGTCAGAGTCTCACTATATTACCCAAGCTGGTCTCCAACTGCTGGGCTCAAAAGATCCTCCCACTTTGGCCTCCCAAAGTGCTGGGATTATAGACGTAAGCCACCATGGCCAGCCGATTCAGCCCATTTTAACTGAGCACTTTCTATGGACCGATGTGGCAGGTGCTGCCTCTGACCAGCCTCCCCTCTTAGCTCCAACAGCATGAGTCACTCCTTCCACACACTTGGGCACAGACCCAGGAGGTCTTATAATGTGCCACATTACAGGCCTGGCGCCCCACCAACCATGTCACAAGCTCGAGGGCAACAACCTTGTCTCCTACGTCTTCTGTGTCCCCCATGGCCCTGGCTCCTCCACTTGGGAACTTCACAAACCACAGGCTCTCGTTTTTTCCTTTGGAAGACTAACACAGGGTTGTCAACTTTTTATTTTATCAAAGAAACACCTTTTTTAATTACTGCGTTGTCATAAACGACGACACGTTTTAACACTAAGAGAGGAGAAAGAACATAATCCTAGAATAAACTTTTGAAATAAAGCTATACTGCTAAGCTTATTCGATTTCAAAAGTTGTTTATTCAACTTTTGAAATTGAATAGATAAAGTCGTGTATTCAACTTTTGAAACTGAATAAGCTTAGCAGTGTAGAAAAAATTCACATTTTCTTTTTCTTTGTTTCAGAAAATCTCAGAAAAAAAGGACAGTCTTTTCCATGGAATACATTTAGCAAGATGGAAAATTCATTACATGCCTTTTCTTTTTCAGTTCCCAGGGGACAGGTGACCATTTTATCAACGTCCATCCCAGCATTTGGGAACCACTGTCTACAGCCCCTCACCAGGGCTGAGCACACCTCAAGTGAGTGGAGCAGTCATTTGATCTCTTGCTTTGGTTATTGGCAGGAAAAGCTATCCTGAGTGTCCTCTCACCAGATCAGGCCTGGGATCCAGGGATATGACTGGTCCAGGCAGTGGATGACCCCATACCCAGCTGCCCATCCCCTTAGACTCTGTCTCAGATATTTGTCTTTTTTTTTTTTTTTTTTGAGACAGAGACTTGCTCTGTCGCCCAGGCTGGAGTGCAGTGGCATGATCTTGGCTCACAGAAACCTCCAACTCCTGGGTTCACACGATTCTCCTTCTGCAGCCTCCCAAGTAGCTGGGGTTACAGGCATCCACCACCACATCCAGCTGATTTTTGTACTTTTAGTAGAGACAGGGTTTCACCATGTTGGCCAGGCTGGTTTTGAACTCCTGACCTCAAGTGATCGCCTGCCTCAGCCTCCCAAAGTGCTGTGATTACAGGTGTGAGCCACCCCACCCAGCCCATTTATCCTGATTTTGTGCTCCTGGAAGCTGGATTCTGTAGGCACGCAGGTATCTGTGACACTCACTGCTTCCTACTCTTGGGCAGTGAAGCCCTTGAGTCTCAGAGGAGCCAGGAGGGAGAGTGCATCTAGAGTGGTGAACAGGAGCCAGAAGCAAATGAGTCCCAGACACAGACACCCCCACACCACGGCGGCACAGCTCCTGGGGTGGGAACCCTGAGTGCTGCTGGGGCTCTGCCCTCTCCCTTCCCTCTCTGAGTGGGGCTTCTTCAGGAGGGAAGTGCAACCTAACTTTCCACTTCTCAGCCCTGCATCCCTGCAGCCGCTTCCAAAAAAAGCCACTGCTGCCTGGATGGGAGAGAGAGACAGAATTTTTCCAAAGGATGTGTGTGTGCATTGTTGGGAGCAGCAAGCATTTCAGTGAACCCCGGGTCACAGCACAGCCTGACAAATGGCAGGAAGTTCAGGACTTGGGCCTGATAGTTTTTGCACAAAGGCCCCATAGCCCAGCCAGGTGAGCTGGGCCCAGGGACGGACACAGGGGCCACCACCCACCACTTCCTGCCCTTTGTTGGCCCATGTGAGAGCCTTCCCGGCGCTCCAAATGGCCTTTCTTTGGTGCCTGACTCCTGTGCTTTATTTATGGAGAGGAGCTCCTCAATATAGAAATGGGTGGGCCAGGAGCCGGCGGCAGGATGTGGGAATGCAGACTGGCAGGGTGCCCACCACCGGGGGCAGGGTTGCCGAATTAAAAGAATGTGGCCATAGATACCCAATAAGCCTGCCTGATATTTATATATCTGACAAGATGTTCTGCATGCTCCCCTGGCACATTTCAGGGAATCACAGCCTGCCCTGGCATGAGGCCTCCCTGCGGCCCCACCCTTGGGTTCTCATGGCCTGGTTGGCCTCTGCCTGAGTATGAGTCAGGTCACGTGCCCTGACCCTCCAAGGCTGGTGGGCTTCTTGAAGGAAGGGGCCATTTCTTTCTACCATAGGAGAACCGTTTTTGCTGGCTTCGGAGGGTCAGCTAGATGCCTGGGGTATGTGTTTATGGGCAACAGCGCATGTGGGACCCTTTTATGCTCCCAATCTTTTCTTCGTTAGCATCATTTCTGGGGGAATTCTTCCCAAAGGCAGCTACACATACTCCCGCTATCTCAGATAGGATACTTCGAACAGAATTTGCACTTTTCTTGGAAATTTGGGGTCTCAGTTGTGAGTCCTGGGTAGAGAGGTAGAGAGAGCCCTGACCAGGTAGGTTTGAGATCTGGGCTGCCACGCTCACACTGCCTGGCTCTCTGTGCAACCTGGAGCAAGTTTCTTTTCTTTTTGAGACAGAGTCTTGCTCTATCACCCAGACTAGAGTACAGTGGCATGATCTCAGCTCACTACAACCTCTGCCTCCCGGGTTCAAGCAATTATCTTGCCTCAGCCTCCCAAGTAGCTGGGATTCCAGGCGCACACACACACCTCACAGAGGTTGGCCTGACAATACTGTTCATCTAATTGACATGTTCTGCAGTTCCATGATTTGTTTTGTACCATGTGGTCATGCAGTGATGTCAACACAAAAGTGATTGAGTTACAAAAGGCCATTTGTCCTCCACACTAACTCACAGCTGACTTTCTGAGTTCCCATGACCATTTTTGGTAGATTTCCTTCTCTCCTATCTTGACTTTAGGCTAATTTAAGAAAAAACTGATATTGTAGAGATAGGGTCTTGCTGTGTTGCCCAGGCTGGTCTCAAACTCCTTGGCTCAAGCAATTTTCCCAACTTGGCCTCCCAAAATGCTGGGATTGTAGGCATGAGCCACTGCGGCTGGCCTAGGCTAGTTTTAGACCATTGTTTATGGATCCATCCACAGCAGCAACTCTTTCTCTTTCAAGTTTGTGACTTCTTGATCTGCTATAACTATATGCAAATCAAGCATTAACAGATAAGAGTAAATATGTAAATGCACAGATTTATGTGTGTACTTGAGGGAGAATTCTGACTAATCAATGACTTTGTGTTTTCTCTCTAATTCTTACTTGTTTTTTCATTTATTTGTTGGTTCGTCAGTTGTTGGTTTTTGTTTTTGCTTTTGTTTCTGAGACAGAGTCTCACTCTGTCGCCCAGGCTGGAGTGCAGTGGTGCAATCTCCGCTCACTGCAAACTCCCCCTCTGGGTTCCAGTGATTCTCCTGCCTCAGTCTCCTGAGTTACTGGGATTACAGGTGCCTACCATGACACGTGGCTAATTTTTGTCTTTCTGGTCAAGTTTTTACCATGTTGGCCAGGCTGGTCTCAAACTCCTGACCTCAAGTGATCCACCCACCTCGACCTCCTAAAGTGCTGGGATTATAGGTATGAGCCACTTTCCTAATGTTTGACCCTATTGTGGAGAAAGGAAGTTATGAGGAAGCCAAAAGCACCCAGTGTGGTGGCTCACGCCTGTAATCCCAGCACTTTAGGAGGCCAGGGTGGGCAAAAATCACCTGAGGTTAGGAGTTCGAGACCAGCCTGGCCAACATAGTGAAACCCCCATCTACTAAAAATACAAAAATTAGCTGGGTGTGGTGGTGCGTGCCTGTAACCCCTGCTACTCGGGAGGCTGAGACAGGAGAATTGCTCGAACCTGGGAGACAGAGGTTTCAGTGAGCCAAGATTGCACCACTGCACTCTAGCCTGGGCAACAGAGCAAGACTTCATCTTAAAAAGTAAAAAAAAAAAAAAAAAAAAAGTCGAAAGCACAATAAGGTACTACCG
This sequence comes from Rhinopithecus roxellana, assembly GCF_007565055.1. Classification (NCBI taxonomy): domain Eukaryota; kingdom Metazoa; phylum Chordata; class Mammalia; order Primates; family Cercopithecidae; genus Rhinopithecus; species Rhinopithecus roxellana. The sequence goes on from NC_044554.1 coordinate 61,721,964, forward strand.
TACCTTGCTAATACATCTCTATTATACCTTTATAGAACACAGTAGGAACTTAATAAATTATTGTTGAATGGGATATCCTCCCTTTCTACTAAAAAATTCACTGAGGGTATCAGTGTGCCTCATCCAAGTTTGTTTCCAAGCAAAGGGGTGAAGTGTGAAGCAGACTAGGCCTGCATGCTTGTTTCACAAAACACTGCTCCTTCGTCCTCCTCCTACAAAACATAATATTCCCTTCCCTTCCTCACAGCCTCTGTCCCCCTCTTACATGGAGCCCCAGCCCATTATTCCCATGGAAGGAAAGGGATGAGGTAATTAGATCATCCTTTCTTCTCAGAATGCAATCTGGAAGCCCCAGACTTCTCCAGAGGCCACACAGAGGCATTTCAGGAAGTTGATGCTCAAAAGATGATAATAACTGGGCCTGGTGTGGTGGTTCACACCTGCAATCCCAGCACTTCGGAAGGCCAAGGCGAACGGAACCCTTGAGGTTGGGAGTTCGGGGCCAGCCTGACCAACATGGTGAAACCTTTCTCTATCAAAAAGTACAAAAGTTATCTGGGCATGATGGCACATGCGTGTAGTCCCAGCTACTTGGGAGGCTGAGGCAGGAGAATCACTTGAACTTGGGAGGCGGAGGTTGCAGTGAGCTGAGATTGCATCACTGCACTCCAGCCTGGGTGACCGAGTGAGACCCTGTCTCAAAAATAAAAAGAAAAGACAAAGGAAAAAAATGATAATAACTAACATTTGCACAGGCTTGGAAATTCACAAAGCATTCCACATGCTAGTTTCACTGAATTAGGTCTCCCATCCTGAGATGGTATTGCCCACATATGACAGGCCAGGTAGAGTTGAGGTATTTTCCAGGATGAATTTTCCAGCCAGGACTTTTCTCAGTGTCTCCACCCATCTTAGCTAGAGGGAAGCCAGGATGGTGAGAGATGGTGTTGTGGGGGAGTCAGTGGGTCATCTCCTTCCACAAGGTAAAGACAGAGTTATCCTTAAGTGGAGAGAAAAAGCAAGGAGGAGGCAGGAGGCACCAATCTCGGGGTCTGAAGTAAGACCTTAACTTCCTTATTAGAACAAGGTAATTAACTGTAGGTTCTGGCTGACTTTGTTTGCCATCAGAGTACACTGGGACAAACCTGGGATTTGGGATCAGAAGACTTGAGCTGGACTGGAGCTCTGGCAGCCTTAACTTTTTCACCCTGGAGAAACTTAAACTCTCTGCGCTCCCTGTCAACCCTTGTCTACAAAAGGAGAATGATAACAGCAACAATATAACAACAACAACAATACGACAGCAGCAGCAACAATACAGCCACAGCACCAATAATACTTGCTCTCCTTCTTGTTCATAAGGTCAGTATGAAGATCAAGTGGGTCCGTGCACATGAAAATGCCCTTACGACATAAACCACAATATTCTAGCAGGTTGTCCTTGGTTTTCACTCATCCCACAGATATTAATTTAGTACTTACTATGCTCTGAGCCCTGAGTTAAGCCCTGGGAATTCAATGAAGAAAGAAAAGGAAAGGCATCCCCAGTGTTTGTCCTCATGGGATCATCCACTTCATTCCTCCACAACCCTCTGCTTTGGAACCACTAGGCTGTGGAGCAGGGTGGGCTGCCTCTTTGGACATCAGTGTCATTATCTGTTGTAATTGTTGCTGTAAGAATTAAGTGACTTTGGCCGGGCGCAGTGGCTCACACCTGTAATCCCAGCACTTTGAGAGGTCAAGGCAGGTGGATCACCTGAGGTCGGGAGTTCAAGACCAGCCTAGCCAACATGGCAAAACTCCATCTCTACTAAAAAAGCACGAAAATTAGCTGGGCGTGGTGGCAGGTGCCTGTAATCCCAGCTACTTGGAAGGCTGAGGCAGGGAGAGTTGCTTGAATCAGGGAGGCAGAGGTTGCAGTGAGCTGAGATCATGCCACTGTACTCCAGCCTGGGTTACAGAGCGAGACTCCATCTCAAAAAAACAAAAGTATTAAGTGACTTAATTTATATGAAACATCTACATGTGACTTAGTGTCTGTCACAGAAGAGACACTCATTGATTGTTAGCTTTTTCTCTAAAAGTGTCCTTCAAGATCACACCTCTCTCTGAACAAGAAGACTTAGTCACTGACTGAAATACCTTCCTGTGCTCAATGCAGATGGCTAAGACATTTCAAGGTTCTGCTGCTCCCTGGCGCTCTGAGCTTTAAAGCATTCCATCCACCTTGGTCGTGAGCACGCTCTGTGCTTTGCCCTCCAAATAGACCTAGAGCTCCTGGAAGGTAGGGACTCACCCAACCAGCCCAGTTCTCCTCCTGTGGTGGGCCCAGGAAGGGACTAGCAACCTGTCCGCTCTCAAGTTGGTGAGAATGCACTCACAGCTCTGGTTCTGTGGGCTTCCCTTCTGGCTTGCCACTGAAGTGTGAAGTGCCCTGAGAGCAAGGCCAGGAAGTGTCAGGAAGAGCCTCTGACACTCACAGTTAATGAAGGATAATTTAATAGTCTTCGGAACAGTCACTATTTTCTCTGACAAAACCAACCCAGGCATGAAAAACCAGCCACAAAGATTGTGAACTGGACACTATTTTCTGGCTCCCTGCTCCCAGCTTGTAGGGCCCACCCCAACCCTAGGGAGTGTCCCACGTAAGAACACAGTTCTCCAGTCCGGCCATAACCTCCTGCCGTGGTTCCAGGTCCAGATGGCTTGTCTGTGCTAGTTAGGAAAAGACACCGCATGTTCTGGGCAGGCCAAGCCCACGCCAGGGCATAATCAACCTCATCGGTCAAGGTAGTCCTCCCAGCTCCTGCAGTGATGGCGGCCACTAGGTGCCGTTGATGCGGAAGCCTGCAGGGCTACCCTGACCTCGACGGAGCTTCTGGCCATCACAGCCTGGGCCACTAAGGCCACCAAGCCCTCTCACCAAGCCCTCTCAGTAGAGATGTTACTCAAACATATCTTTTTTTTTTGAGACAGAGTCTTGCTCTGTTGCCCAGGCTGGAGTACAGTGGCACAATATCGGCTCGCTGCAAACTCTGCCTCCCAGGTTCAAGCAATTCTCCCACCTCAGCCTCCTGAATAGCTGGGATTACAGGCACCCGCCACCATGCCCAGCTAACTTTTGTATTTTTAGTAGAGACAGGGTTTCACTATGTTGGTCAGGCTGGTCTCAAACTCCTGACCCCAGGTGATCTACTCGCCTCGGCCTCCCAAAGTGCTGGGATTTGCAGGTGTGAGCCACAGTGCCTGGCCTTTTTTTTAAAGACAGGGTCTCACTGTCATCCAGCCTTGCCCTCCTAGGCTGAAATGATCCTCCAATCTCAGCCTCCCCAGTAGCTGAGACTACAGACATGCACTACCATGCATAGCTAATTCTTAAAAAAATTTTTTTGTAGAGATGGAGTCTCCCTGTGTTGACCAGGCTGGTCTCAAACTCCTGGACTCAAGCGATCTGCCCACCTTGGCCTCCCAAAGTGCTGGAATTACAAGCGTGAACCACTGTGCCTGGCATCAAGTTCGTCGTCTTGTTGTTTTTTTTTTTTTTTTTTTTGCTTTTTGTTGAGATGGAGTCTCACTCTGTTGCCCAGGCTGGAGTGCAGTGGCGCGATCTCAGCTCACTGCAAGCTCCGCCTCCCAGGTCACGCCATTCTCCTGCCTCAGCCTTCCAAGTAGCTGGGACTACAGGCGCCTGCCACCACGCCTGGATAATTTTTTTGTATTTTTAGTGGAGACAGCATTTCACCGTGTTAGTCAAGATGGTCTGGATCTCCTGACCTCATGATCTGCCCACCTTGGCCTCCCAAAGTGCTGGGATTACAGGTGTGAGCCACCGCGCCCAGCCGAGTCGTCTTGTTTTTATTTCCTCTGTGATTCAATCCTCTCGCTATGGGAGCTGGACCACAGGATAGCCTGGGAAATAGACACTTTCTGGCCTCAAGAGTTGAATCTTCTCTCTGTCCTTGGCCTATTGTTCTAGAACCTGAGTGGTGTGTGACTCTCTCATTCCTTAGGACAAATTCTCTGCCCAAAGGCTTTTGAACTCTCCATGCTGCTCCATGCAGGTAAAGGAATCCCTCTGATGGACATGAGCCCCGATGGAAACACAGCCTAGTTTTAAACTGGAGCCCCTGCAGTACACAGCCATCCTCGGCATCTCAAGATGCTTTCGTCTAATTGCCCTTCCATGCGTGAATGCCCGCCTTTGGGGCCTCTGGTGAACCCTTCACTCATAGGTCCTCCTGGAGCATCCATTTCATTGTTTACATTGCTTTCATTGATGAAAAGTTCATTCCACAGATCCGTTCCCGAGTCCCAGATCCAGCCCTCAATTATGGGGACAAGCCAGATGTGGTCTCCGCTCACAAGGAGCTGGAGTGGAAGGTGGAGAGATCTCAGGGAGAATATAAATTATGAGAAGGCCGGGTGCAGTGGCTCCCTGCTGCAATCCCAGCACTTTGGGAGGCCAAGACAGGAGGATGGCTTGAGCCCAGGAGTTGGGGATCAGCCCAGGCAACATAAGGAGACCCTATCTCTATAAAAAATAAAAATAAATTAGCCAGGCATAGTGACACACACCTAATGGTCCCAGCCCCATGGGAGGCTGAGGTGCGAGGATGGCTTGAGCCCAGGAGGTCAAGGCTGCAGTGAGCTGGGATCACACTACTGCACTCCAGCCTGGGCGACAGAGTGAGACCCTGTCTCAACAAATAAACAAGCAAACAAAAAAGCACAAAGGACGTTGATTGTCTCACAGTTCTGGAGGCTAGAAGTCTGAGTGCAGGGCATGGGCAGTGTTGATCCTGGCTTGGGGCTCTGGGAGATAATCTGTTCCAGAGCTCTCTCCTGGTTCCTGGTGATGGCCAGTGATGCTAGGCGTTCCTAGGCTGTAAGCGCGTCACCCCAGTCTCTGCCTCCATCTTCATGTCTTCTCTCTGTGTGCCTCTCTCTGAGTCTCCGCGTGGGATTTTCCTCTCTGTATCTTCTCTTTTCTTCTTCTTCTTCTTCTTCTTCTTCTTCTTCTTCTTCTTCTTCTTCTTCTTCTTCTTCTTCTTCTTCTTCTTCTTCTTCTTCTTCTTCTTCTTCTTCTTCTTTTTTTTTTTAAAGACAGAGTCTCCCTCTGTTGCCCAGGCTGGAGTGCAGTAGCATGATCTCGGCTCACTGCAACCTCTGCCTCCCAGGTTCAAGCAATTCTCCCACCTCAGCCTCTCAAGTAACTGGGATTACAGGCATGCACCACCACACCTGGCTAATTTTTGTATTTTAGTGGAGACGGGATTTCACCATGTTGGCCAGGTTGGTCTCGAACTACTGACCTCAGGTGATCTGCCCACCTCGGCCTCCCAAAGTACTGGGATTACAGGCATGAGCCACTATGTCCAGCCCTTCTCCTCTTCTTATAAGGACATCAGTGACGTGGGATTAAGGGTCTACCTTACTCCAATATGACCTGGTCTTAACTACATCTGCAATGACACTATTTCCAAATAGGCTGCATTCTGAGGTAGGTGCTGGGGGTTAGGACTTCAACATACATCTTTTTTCTGGGGACTAAATTCAATTCATAGCACTTGGTAAGTTTAAATTCTTTCTTCTCTTCTAAAATAGATATAATGAAAGTATCTCCCTGCAACATGAACATTAAATTAACTAATAAATTTAGTCTTTTGAATAAACATTCAAAAAGATGGCCACTACAATGACCAATGTTGGTAACTGGCCAACCTGCTATGAATTCTTCCAGAAAGGGACACATCCCATTCCTTTTTCTTTTTAAGCCCCAGTGTCGTGTCTAGCACAAAATTAGAGCTCAAAATGTTTTGCTGTATGAATGAGCAGTTGCCATTTTGAGAGCAATGTTCAGATCAAAGGCGTGACTTTGAACGTCTATTTCCTTCAAAAAAAAAATATATATATATATAGAGAGAGAGAGAGAGAGAGAGAGAGAGAGAGAAAAGAATTAGGCGATGGTTCAAACTTTCCTGGATAACTTTTTTCTTTTTTTTTTTTCTTCTTTTGAGACAGGATCTCACTCTGTCACCCAGGCTGGAGTGCAGTGGTGCAATCTCAGCTCACTGCAGCCTCAACAACCCTAGGCTCAAGTGATCTTCCCACCTCAGCCTCCTGAATAGGTGGGACTACAGGTGTGCACCACCACGCCTAGCTAATTTTTGTATTTTTAGTAGACATAAGGTTTCACCATGTTGCCCAGGCTGGTCTCAATGTAATGTGTTTTACGTTGATCCATGCCACTAATCATTATCTAGATAGGCTTTTTTTTGCCTTTGCTGATCTGTTGCTTCATTAAGCCTTAAGCTGCATGCTTCAAGCCATGCACATATAACTTCCCAGTTAGATCCCAAACTCCTAAAAGTCCAGTATCATGCCTTTCGCTCATTCTGTATCCTCCAGGATCCCAACTAAGTGTGATGCTCATCCTGGTCCCTAGAATCACTTGTGGTAGAATCCACCATCTTAGTGTTCATCTTTATTTCAATCAGCAAACATTTGTGGAGCTTCCTCTAGGAGCCGGGAGCCAGCAATGAACATGAGGCAACATACCTCCCTCTGCCGCAAGAGAAGGGGCAGGAAAGGACAGGCTTGGGTGGTCCCATTATCACAGCATGGCAAGAACTCCAAAAACGTTATGAAAAACGTGCCCCAGGGAAGAGAAATTCAGAAAATAAGCTTCATGACTGAGGTTCTTTTTTTTTTTTTTTTTTTTGAGAAGGAGTCTCGCTCTGTCACCCAGGCTGGAGTGCAGTGGCCAGATCTCAGCTCACTGCAAACTCCGCCTCCCGGGTTTACACCATTCTCCTGCCTCAGCCTCCCGAGTAGCTGGGACTACAGGCGCCTGCCACCTCGCCCGGCTAGTTTTTTGTATTTTTTTAGTAGAGATGGGGTTTCACTGTGTTAGCCAGGATGGTCTCGATCTCCTGACCTCGTGATCCGCCTGCCTCGGCCTCCCAAAGTGCTGGGATTACAGGCTTGAGCCACCGTGCCCGGCCCATGACTGAGGTTCTTTTGAGCTGAACTGTGGGGGGAAGAAAAGAGGATTCAGTGAGGCGTGGTAGCTCACGCCTGTAATCCTAGCACTTTGGGAGGCCGAGGCGGGTGGATCACTTGAGATCAGGGGTTCGAAACCAACTTGGCCAACAGGGTGAAACCTCATCTCTACTAAAAATACAAAATTAGCCAGGTCTGGTGGTGCATGCCTGTAATCCCAGCTACTCGGGAGGCTGAGGCAGGAGAATCGCTTGAACCTGGGAGGCGGAGGTTACAGTGAGCCAAGATCGTGCCATTGCACTGGGCAACAAATGGAACTCCATCTCAAAAACAAATAAAAGGATTCTTGGAGAGAAAGGGGTTTTCACTTGAAGGGTGTAGTTTTTCAAATAGCTATGGGAGAGTTGACTGCCTAGCTTTGAAGCCCAGCTCTGCCACGTACTACCTGTATGACTTTGGGTAAGTGATTTAACCCAGTAGGCCTCAGTTTTCTTTCTTTTCTTTTCTTTCTTTTATTTATTTATTTTTTTTGAGACAGGGTTTTGCTCTTCTTGCCCAGGCTGGAGTGCAACGGCATGGTCTTGGCTCACTGCAACCTCCACCTCCCGGATTCAAGTGAGTCTCCTGTCTCAGCCTCCCAAGTAGCTGGGATTACAGGCACCTGCCACCACACCCATCTAGTTTTGTATTTTTAGTAGAGATGGGGTTTCACCATGTTGGCCAGGCTGGTCTCGAACTCCTGACCTTAGGCGATCCTCCCGTCTCAGTCTCCCAAAGTGCTGGGATTACAGGCATGAGCCACCGTGCCTGGCCTAGGCCTCAGTTTTCTTATCTGTAAAATAGGAAGACAATTGTTTGTTCCTCCTAGGTTTGTCATGAAAATTAAATAACACTTGCAACGCACTTCAAATAGGGCCCAGCACAAAGTAAGTCTTCTGCAAACAGTCGCTATTGATCATTAGACTTACCTGACATATGAAGAAGAAAACATCTTCAGAGACTGAATTCAAGGTTAGAAACCTGCTCAGGGAGTTCCAGGCTCGACAACTGTCTGTGGCCCAGAGGTGCCTCATTCTCTATATTTAGTGCGTTACAGTTTCCAAGTAAAGCCTTGGGTGGATTTTTGGTTTCAAAAGTGGAGAGAAAAATGCTGAAGGGTCACTAGAGGAAAATGAGGAGGCTGGGCTTTGGGGTGCGCCTGTGGAGTGGAGATCTGGGGCTCTGGAACCTGCAGGGCACTGGGCAGATGCGGGGAAGTCTCAGAGCTTTATTTCTGTGGACAAAGCAACAGGCTGCAACTGCAGTACTTAACAGTTGCACAGACAATGCAGTCTTTTGATCCTTCCTGTAAGAGGTGGTTGCTGCTAGAAAAGCAGATTCTTCAGTCATCAGATGATAAAAGGGTGGGAGCTGTGCTCTTTGGTCTGGAGGTCCCCAGGGAGACATGTTAATAAATGTTAGATCCAGGCTTTCTTCTAAAAAGTCCAAATTATTTTTCCTAGTGAGTTTGCAGTCTAGATAAAATAACTTGGATGTAAGAACCCGAACTCCTTGACAGAGCAACTGCTAGACACTTTCTAAAAGGTGATGACGCTGCAGAAAGTCACTCTCTTGATGGTTCCTATGGAAAGGATGGGGACCTACCCCTTCAGAATAAACTAGGTACACTCATTCCCACCTTGGGACAGAGTCACAAACCACGGGATCTTGACCCTTGCACCCTGCCTCATCCATCACTGTGTCTATGTCTAGGGGTTCATAAAAAACAGCACATGACTGGCCACAGTGGCTCACACCTGTAATCCCAGCACTTTGGGAGGTCGAGGTGGGCAGATCACTTGAGGTCAGGAGTTCGAGACCAGCCTGACCAACATGGTGAAACCCCATCTCTACTAAAAATACAAAAATTAGCCAGGCATGGTAGCAGGTGCCTGTAATCCTAGGTACTCAGGAGGCTGAGGCACAAGAATCTCTTGAACCTGGGAGACGGAGATTGCAGTGAGCTGAGATCATACTACTGCACTCCAGCCTAGGTGACAAAGCAAGACTCAGTCTAAAAACAAAAAGGAAAAAGAAATAAAAACAGCACATGGCTTGGCGTGGATGCTCACACACCTGTAATACCAGCATTTTATTCAAGACCAGCCTGGGTGACAAAGTGAGACACCTGTCTTTACAAAAAAAATCTGGGCATGCTAGTGTGTGCCTGTGGTCTCAGCTACTTGGGAGGCAGAGACAGGAGGACTGCTTCAGCCTGAGAGGCTGAGGCTGCAGTGAGCTATGATTGCGCTACTACACTCCAGCCTAGTTGACAGAGCAGGATCCTGTCTCAAAAAGAAAAAAAAAAATCACAGAACGGCCTTTAGAAACTGTCCTTCCGTAATTTGAAGGTTTAAAAATAGAATAATCTTGAGGCACCCTGTGATAGAAAATGGGGTGTTCATCCCTGGAGTTAAATGAGTTGCCCTGGTCAGTGTTAGATATCCACCTATGTGAGGTCCATGAGCGACTGTAATAAAACAACTAATAATATAAACACAGTAATACATGATAGGTACAAGGAATGTTTAGTTTTCAAAGCTCTTCAGCAATTTTTGCCTGCAGAGTTTCAAATCCTCTCTGAAAAGCAGTAAGGGCAGATATCCTTTCCCCCATTCTGCAGATAAAGAAACTAACACTTGCAGAGTTTCCTGATATTGGGCCAGGCGTGGTGGCTCACGTCTGTAATCCCAGCACTTTGGAAGGCTGAGGCAGGTGGATCACTTGAGGTCAGGAGTTTGAGACCAGCCTGGCTGACACAGTGAAACCCTGTCTTACTAAAAAGTACAAAAATCAGCCGGGCATGGTAGTGGGTGCCTGTAATTTCAGCTACTAGGGAGGCTGAGGCAGGATAATTGCTTGAACTTGGGAGGCAGAGGTTGTAGTGAGCTGAGATCGTGCCACCACACTCCAGCCTGGGAGACAGACAGAGACTCCGTCTCAAAAAAACAAAAAAGAGTGTCCTGATATCATAAGCCAGTTGATGGTAAACAAAGCATAAAAACATAACTTTTTGCTTTTTAAATTACCTTTGGAGGATGATTCATTTATTCAGCCAGTATTTATTGAGCAACTACTAAGGCCAGGCACATGCTAGGCCTCAGGTGTAGGTGTGAAGACAGAGACATGGCCTGAGGTCTCATGGAGCTCTGAGTGTCCTGGATGGGGCACACCACACACACAAAGAACCGAATCTGGAAATGCATGACCCACTCGTGCTATAAGGGAAGAGAAGGAAAGAGCTCTGTAAGCTCTGGGATATTCGAAGTTCGCGATTTTACTTAAGCCCCTAAGCTATTTGTCAGGATTCTTTCCAACTTGAGAATTCTGGAATTCCCACATGGCGCCTGCAAACAGCATTTGTGATGGTCGGGGGCAGGGGAGGCTCTGCTTTTTCTTCAGCCCCTCAGCCGCCTCTGCTCCAGGCTGGCCCTCTTGGAGCTACGGGCTGTGTCTTCCTGCTACAGAGAGGCAGATCTTACAACCCCAGCTGTGCACTTTGCATGTGCAACTGTTATCAAGTGCCCCAGTGACATGGGGAAGAACAATGCTTCAGAGGTTAATGAAGTCATAGGAACCTCCACTGCTAAATCCCAGCCTCGTGTGTTGCTGTCATTTGTTCGTATCTGGGCTGCTTGTTTGCTCTAGCCGGTCTGCAGCCCTGACCCCTTGGGGTCCCGGCAGGGCTGCTCTAGTTTTACTGTTGAGAGAAGGACACCTGAGCCACATACTTTTCCCAGAAACCTAAGGCCCTGAAAACAGAGTGTGTACTCTAAGAGCAGAAAGTATGATGGACTTGCATAAATCCGGGCTTGATTTGTGAATCAAACTTCCAGGAAAGGTGAATAGAATCCCGTAACAATTACTAACCAATCAAGACAATTAGGAAGCCCCCTGCGCATGTGAAAGGAGAGGTGGGGAACAATAGTGTGAAAACGCTGGGGTGGGGTGGCAATTCTGATTTGTGCAGATGGAGGAAGTAGCCCAGAGCTGAGCAGGATCCTGTGATTACATGGAAAGTTCTGTGAGTGTTTGCCTTCAATGCAGGGCATGGTCTCTTATGTATTGTATAATAAAGGCTCGGTAACTGGAAACTGTAAGGCTAAGTACATGTCCATTCTTATTCAATTTGGGTGGGCCCCTTTGGGGATCCAGGGTGGTGTGGATTTGAAAAGTTTACAAATGACTTTGGATAAATGATTACAAGAGGTTGTGTGGGTGAACCAATCATTTCCTTGAATTTTTAAAAACACTAGTAGTCGACTGGGCGTGATAGCTCACCCCTGTAATCCCAAGACTTTGGGAGGCAAAGGCAGGCAGATCACCTGAGGTCAGGTGTTCGAGACCAGCCTGGCCAACATGGTGAAATCCCGTCTCTACTAAAAATACAAAAATTAGCTGGGCATGGTGGTGCACGCCTGTAATCCCAGCTACTTGGGAGACTGAGGTAGGAGAATTGCTTGAAGCTAGGAGCAGACGTTGCAGTGAGCCAAGATTGCATCACTGCACTCCAGCCTGGGTGACAGACTGAGACCCTCTCTCTCAAAAACGAAACAAAAAAACGCTAGTATTCTGCTTCATCAGCATCATATATTTTAGATTGCTCCTAGGGTCAGATAGTTCATCTTTTCGCCATATTTATGGGACACAGAAGGCAAAGTTGTAATACAATGAATATCTTTTTGCAGCCGTTTATTCACGCTCTGAATATCATAGTAGTTTTGGGAGTCAGGCTGCCAGGTAGGAACCCTGACTCCACAACTGTTAAGCTGTGTGGTTTTAGTCAAGTTACTTAATTTCCACAAAATCCTCTGATTCCTTATCAGTAAAACAAGATTAATAACAGCACTTATCTCGTGGAGCTGTTGTGAAGATCCAATGGGCCCATCCATGTAAAACACGTAGCTCAGTGCTAGCACACACGGTAAGGACTGGTGGACTCCAGATAGTATTCACATTGTTCTTATTATTGAATGCCAATATTGCATCTACTCTGCCCTCAACCTGGACTAGATGCTGTGCTGAGAATGAAACGGACACAAACAAATACAGTGAGGTTCTTGCCCTCAAAGAAAGAACTTAAGGTCTGTGTGAGTAACTAACAAAAGGCGCACAAAGTCAGACGGTGAATGAAGGCACCAGCACAAGGCAAAGGGAATCCAGAGGAGGAAGTGTTTCTCTCTGGCCTGAAGGGCAGGGCTCAGGTCAGAATAGGCTAGGAGATCAGTGGCAGGTGGGAGCAGGTTAAATCCGGGCACAAAGAGTGGCATCTAAAGCATTCAAGAGTGAATGCGAGGCCGGGTGCAGTGGCTCACCCCTGTAATCCCAGCACTTTGGGAGGCTGAGGCGGGCAGATCACTTCAGGTCAGGAGTTCCAGACCAGCCTGACCAACATGGTGAAACCCCGTCTTTGCTAAAAACACAAAAAGTTAACCAGGCGTGGTTGTGGGTGCCTGTAATCCCAGCTACTTGGCAGGCTGAAGCAGGAGAATGGCTTGAACCTGGGAGATGGAGGTTGCAGTGAGCCGAGATTGTGACATTGCACTCCAGCCTGGGTGACAGAGCGAGACTTAATCTCAAAAAAAAAAAAAGAGGAAGAGTGAAGGTGAGTGTCATAGTTGAATCTAAAGAGTTTTATCTGCCGGGCTCAGTAGCTCATTCCTGTAATCCCAGCACTTTGGGAGGCTAAGGCGGGCAGATCACCTGAGGTCGGGAGTTCGAGACCAGCCTAACCAACATGGAGAAACCCCATCTCTACTAAAAATATAAAATTAGCCGGCCGTGGTGGCGCATGCCTGTAATCCCAGCTACTCAGGAGGCTGAGGCAGAAGAATCGCTTGAACCTGGGAGGCGGAGGTTGCCGTGAGCCGAGAGCTTGCCATTGTTGCCTGGGCAACAAGAGCGAAACTCTGTCCTAAAAAAAAAAAAAAAAGAGTTTTCTCCCAGGCAGTGGGAGAAGAGGTTGGAATGGTTAGTTGGGGCCAGAATTAGGGAGTTTGGTCAGGTATGGGATGAAATCCCGTCTGACTCTGAGGCCATTTCTCTGGTGGCAGGTGAAGGGAAGGTAGGAGAGGAGACGGGTGAGGATGCAAAAGTCAGGCACTGCCAAGGGTGTGAAGGAGAGCCAGACACAGCTCTGTCCTCAAGCAGCCACAGCTCACCAGGGAAATTAGCTGCATACATGTCAACATCAGGCAGCAGGGCCACATAACAAAGACACATTGATATTGTCTCATCCCAAATCTCATATAGAAATGTAACCTCCAATGTTGGAGATTGGACCTAGGGGGAGCTGATTGGATCATGCGGGTGGATTTCTCATGAATGTCTTAGCGCTATCCTTTTTGGTGCTGTCCTTGCAATAATGAGTGAATTTTTGTGAGATCTGGTCATTTAAAAGTGTGTAGCACCTCCTCCCTCGCTGTCTTGCTCCTGGTTTTGACCATGTGATACACCTGCTTTCCTTTTGCCTTCCACCACGATTGTAAGTTTCCTGAGGCCTCCCCAGAAGCTGATCAGATGTTGGCCCTAGGCTTCCTGCACAGCCTGCAGAATTGTGAGCCAAATAAATCTTTCTTTCTTTCTTTTTTTGAGATAGAACTTTGCTCTCGTTGGCTAGGCTGGAGTTCAGTGGCACGATCTCAGCTCACTGTAACCTCCGCCTCCGGGTTCAAGCGATTCTCGTGCCTCAGCTTCTCGAGTAGCTGGGATTACAGGCACACGCCACCATGCCCAGCTAAGTTTTTGTATTTTTAGTAGAGATGGGGTTTCACCATGTTGGCCAGGTTGGCCAGGCTGGTCTGAAACTCCTGAACTCAGTGATTCGCCCTCCTCAGCCTCCCAAAGTGCTGGGATTACAGGCTTACAGGCATGAGCCACTGCACCAGGCTGAATCTCTTTATAAATTATCCAGCCTCAGGTACTTCTTTATAGCAATGTGTAAAAGCAAACTAAATATGGCCTGAGAAGGACTATATTTGAGCCCTTGTGGATGAACTGTAACCTAGCTTAATAGGCAGACAAAACTGAAAACCTAATTTAGGAGTATGCGCCTATAACAATAGCCAAGTCTTGGCCAATCCCAGGGGCCATACTTCAACCGTTCGTCTACTGTTGAGTGTACAAACTGTGTTCAAATAAGGCAAACACCAAGCTGTAACCAATCCAGCTGTTCTGTACCTCACTTCCAATTTCTGTATGTCATTTCCCTTTTTTTAATCTGTAAATCTTCTTCCACCACGTGACTGTGCTAGAGTCTCTGTGAATCTGCTGTGATTCTGGGGGCCGCCCAATTTGCAAATCGGTCATTGATCAATTAAACTCCTTTAAATTTAATTAGCTGAAGTTTTTCTTTATATATATACTTATATACTTTCTTTATATATATATACATATACTTTTTTTTTTTGAGATGGAGTCTCGCTCTGTCACCCAGGCTGGAGTGCAGTGGTGCGATCTTGGCTCACTGCAACCTCCATCTCCTGGGTTCAAGCGATTCTCCTGCCTCAGCCTCCTGAGTAGCTGGGACTACAGGCACCTACCACAACGCCCAGCAAATTTTTGTATATTTTAGTAGAGATGGTGCTTCACCATATTGGCCAGGCTGGTCTCGAACTTCTGACCTCAAGTGATCTGCCCATCTCAGTCTCCCAAAGTGCTGGGATTATAGGCGTGAGCCACCGTGCCCGGCCTGAAGTTTTTCTTTTAGCAAATGTGAGGACAGAGTAATACACATGTCTACCTTCGGGTTATCCCAGGGAAATAAGGTTTTCATCTGCTCATCTGTAAAATGGGATCATGGTAATATATTTGCCTTTCCAGATATATGAAGATTAAATCATGTTAGGAATGTAAAGTGTTTAGCACCATGCCCAGAATACAGGCAAAATTCCATGCAGTACTATCCAAGTGCTGATTCTGGTCCTGGTCAGCCTCCAGGGTGGAGGAAGCTAACTGCACACTATTTTTACTATACCAGGCAGGGGAATGGGAGGGATGGTCAGGGACTGAGTGAGAATGGAAAGCAGGTTGGGGTCTATGGCGAAGACTGAGCCGAAGCTGATGCCTTGGTCTTCTTTTAGTTCAATGTAAGTAGTAATTGTCTCATAACTCCCTCCCCCCGTTCCATCTCCATGGCACATTGTCTTTTGCTCCTGCCAGGGGACCTGTGCCTTTTTGAGTTGTAAGACCAACAGCTGTGAGACACAGATGTATGCAATGGGCTGATAGAACAGGAGCTAGAGTTTTTTTTTTTTTTTTTTTTTTTTTGAGACGGAGTCTTGCTCTGTCCCCCAGGCTGGAGTGCAGTGGGGCAATCTCGGCTCACTGCAAGCTCCGCTTCCCGGGTTCACGCCATTCTCCTGCCTCAGCCTCCCGAGTAGCTGGGACTACAGGCACTCGCCACCGCGCCTGGCTAATTTTTGTATTTTTTTAGTAGAGATGGGGTTTCACCGTGTTAGCCAGGATGGTCTCGATCTCCTGATCTCGTGATCCGCCCGCCTCAGCCTCCCAAAGTGCTGGGATTACAGGCATTGAGCCACCACGCCCGGCCAGGAGCTAGAGTTCTAAGCTGCTTCTGGAACCTGTGCTGTTGACGAGTTGAGTGAGTAAGGACTTCACCTCCACTCTCTGGGACTCTGCTTTCTTCCCACATTGGGCCAAGTACTCTCTAACATCTGCTGAGCCTTCGGCTCTCTCTTAGATGCTAGGCCTAGTCCCAAGAGCCCACGTTCAGGTAACTCCATTACATCCGAGAAGGAGGGACAACCCCAGTTTTGCAACCCACAGCTCTGGCCTGCAATGGATGCAGCCATCGTGGAAAACCCTCTCTACCTGCTGTGCCAGGGCATGGCCTGCTCTTCCAACCCACAGCGAAGGGCGTCCAAAAGAAAAAACGTCCGTTGAAGAGCAGGCTCCTCATTGGAGTGAATGCAACAGGAACCACATGGGCATTGAAGCTCTGCTGTGGACACAAAGTTTTGCTCTTTTTTTGAGACGGAGTCTCACTCTGTCGCCCAGGCTGGAGTGCAGTGGTGCCATCTCTGCTCACTTCAAGCTCTGCCTCCCTGGTTCAAATGATTCTTCTACTTCAGCCTCCTGAGTAGCTGGGACTACAGGCGCCTGCCACCGCGCCTGGCTAATTTTTTGTATTTTTTAGTAGAGACGGGGTTACAGTGGTTAGTTAGGATGGTCTCGATCTCCTGGTCTCGTGATCTGCCTGTCTCAGCCTCCCAAAGTGTTGGAATTACAGGCGTGAGCCACCGCGCCCGGCAAGTTTTGCTTTTTAAATGTATTTATTGTGCACCAGCACAATGCAGTGGCCGGATCTCAGCTCACTGTTAGCTAGGCATTGTGCACCCCCCCACACACAAATTCTTGCAGAGATTCTGCAAAATTGATGTTATTTATTTTATAGAGGGGAAGACTGGGGCTCACAGAGATTAAGTAAAAGCTCAAAATCACACAGCTACTAAGTCACAAAGCAAAGATGAAGTTCTAACTCATTGCAAGGCTATACCTATCTATCATGACATACCTTCAGTGGTGAGGTTCCCTTGGCCTGAGATTAGTCCTTCTATCTCTGCTTCTCATCCCATCTCTTGTAATTTCTCCCTTTCAAATATCTTCTTCCGGTTGGCCCACAGTCATATACACATTTCCAATTTTCTTTTTTCTTTTTTTTTTTTTTGAGACGGAGTCTCGCTCTGTCGCCCAGGCTGGAGTGCAGTGGCGCGATCTCGGCTCACTGTAAGCTCTGCCTCTCAGGTTCAAGCCATTCTCCTGCCTCAGCCTCCCAAGTAGCTGGGACTACAGACGCCCGCCACCACGCCCAGCTAATTTTTTGTATTTTTAGTAGAGACGGGGTTTCACCGTGTTAGCCAGGATGGTCTCGATCTCTTGACCTCATGATCTGCCCGCCTACATTTCCAATTTTTTAAAATTTTATTTTATTTTTTGAGACAGGGTCTCACTCTGTAACCCAGGTGGAAGTGGCGTGATCTTGGTTCACTGCAACCTCTGCCTCCCGGGCTCATGCTATTCCTCCCACTCAGCCTCCTGAATAGCTGGGACTACAGGCATGCGCCACCACACCTGGCTCATTTTTACATTTTGTGCCGAGATGACATTTCACCATATGGGCCAGGCTGGTCTCAAACTCCTGGGCTCAAACGATCCGCCTGCCTCAGGTTCCCAAAGTGCTGGGATTGCAGGCATGAGCCACCGCGCCCGGCCACATTTCCAATTTTTAAATGGACCAATGCACACAAACTTTTCCCTTGACTTCATGTTCTCCCTTCTTCCCTTCCCATCCACACTCGCTGCTTCCATTTCCTCATGTCCATTCTCTCCCCTCAGTTACTTCACTTTACTAAAATCACCCTGGGTAAGATCCCCAAGGACCCCCCCCCCCCCCCTTTTTTTTTCTTTTGAGACGGAGTTTCGCTCTGTCGCCCAGGCTGGAGTGCAGTGGCCGGATCTCAGCTCACTGCAAGCTCCGCCCCCCGGGTTTACGCCATTCTCTGGCCTCAGCCTCCGGAGTAGCTGGGACTACAGGCACGCGCCACCTCGCCCGGCTCGTTTTTTGTATTTTTTAGTAGAGATGGGGTTTCACCGTGTTAGCCAGGATGGTCTCGATCTCCTGACCTCGTGATCCGCCCGTCTCAGCCTCCCAAAGTGCTGGGATTACAGGCTTGAGCCACCGCGCCCGGTCAGCCCAAGGACCCTTTCATTGTAAACTTCAGCTGGTAGATTTCAGTCGTTGGAGCAGGTGACACTCTTGACCACCTCCTTCTTATTAAAACACTCTCCTCCCTTCGTTTCTATGGCGTCCTTCTCTGTTGGTTTACTTTCTATTCAGCAACACATTCTCCATCTCTTCCTAAGCCCCTTCCTTAATGTTGATCTTCTTTTTTTTTTTTTGGGAGATGGAGTCTCGCTCTGTCACCCAGGCTGGAGTGCAGTGGCACAATCTTGGCTCACTGCAAGCTCCGCCTCCCGGTTTCATGCCATTCTCCTGCCTCAGCCTCTGGAGTAGCTGGGACTACAGGCGCCCACCACCATGCCCGGCTAGTTTTTTTCTTTTTCTTTTTAGTAGAGACGGGTTTCACCATGTTAGCCAGGATGTTCTCGATCTCCTGACCTTGTGATCCACCCGCCTTGGCCTCCCAAAGTGCTGGGATTACAGGAGTGAGCCACCGTGCCCGGCCTTAATGTTGATCTTTTAAAGGGCTCTGCTTTCAGCCTCTTCTCTTCTCCACTGCAGAATATTCCTAGCCCGTCATCTATAGTCATGGCTACAACCCCATCTGCTTGGTTATGGTTCTTGGATCTCCATTTCCAGTCCTGACTTCAGGTCTGAGCTTCACTGTCACAGATAAAACTTCTAGGTCAGGTTTGATGGCTCACATCTGGAATCCTAGCACTTTGAGAGGTCAAGCTGGGAGGATCGCATGAGGCCAGGAGTTTGAGACCAGCCTGGGTAACACAGCAAGACCCCATCTCTCTTTATTGGGGGGTGGGGGGGAAGAAAAGAACTTCTAGACATAGTCCCTGAGTCTTGTCTTGGATATAACTTTGAGACATGGCCTTGGGTCTTCAGAGTCAACCTGCTTGAAATTGGACCCATCATTTTCTTCTCCCACATTTGCTTCTCTTCTTATATTCTCCATCATGGTTTGTTCCATTTGCTCTCCCTCCAACCATGGCACTCAGATAATTCATGCCACGTCTTTCTGCCCTCAACACACCACACACACCAGCCCACATACCATGTCCACATCCAGTGGGCCACTGAGTCCTATATCAATGCTACCCTCAGATACCTCTTGCATCAGGCCCTTCTCTTCTTTCCCACCACCACTGTCTGAAGGCAGGCCCTTTAGGGACAGCTGCACTAGCCTCCTCAAATGCTGTGCTCACCTCCCACCTCACATCAGCCCACCCTTCCTAAGTCCACTGCAGCTAGAATGATCTTTCTCTCATGAAAAGCTGATCTTGAGGCCAGGTGCAGTGGCTCATGCCTGTAATCCCAGCACTTTGGGAGGCCAAGGCGGACAGATCATGAGGTCATGAGTTCGAGACCAGCCTGGTCTACATGGTGAAACCCCATCTCTACTAAGAATACAAAAAAAAAAAAAAAAAAAAGAAGCTGGGCATGGTGGCATGGGCCGGTAATCCCAATTACTCAGAAGGCTGAGGCAGGAGAATTGCTTGAACCTGGCAGGTGGAGGTTGCAGTGAGCCGAGATCACGCCACTGCACCCCAGCCTGGTTGACAAAGCAAGACTCTGTCTCAGGAAAAAAAAAAAAAAAAGGAAAAGAAAAGCTGATCTTGCCCCTTCCAGCTGAAACCCTGTAGTGACTCTTCATTGTCTAAGCATCTCACCTTTACCCACCTCCCAAGCCTCATCTCCCATTACCCCCACAAATCCTATGCTCTGCTGAGGGCAAAATACCTGTAGATCTTGTTCCATCTGCCCAAAAAGCCCTCCCTTTCATTCTTCCCTTAGTGAAGTCCTACAACTCCTCCAAAACCCAGTTCCCTCCTCTGGAGCCTTCCTTGATCTCCCCAGGTGGGGCTGAGCCATCCTGCTCTCCGCTTCCCACATGCCCACCCATGCTGGTGTTACAGCCCCTACTACACGTTAGTCATGTTTGTGTACAGGGTTGCATTCTCAGCCCAGTGCACAGAACCTAGCACACTCTGCCTGTTAGAGTAGATGTTATTGAATAATAGTACATAAAGGCATGACTTTGGGGTGAGCTGCCCAACTTGGGTCCCAGCTGACATTCATAGAACCACATAACTTGGCAGTCAGGGGTAACCCAACCTTGGAGATAAAATCCAACCACTTCTTCATCCATGCAGCCTTTGAATATCATGCACCTGCTTGGGGTCAGACACCACCATACTGGGAACTGGATTCCAAGATGAAGTTAAACACTGCTCCGACCCACAAGCAACTCAGTGGTCCGTGATTAGAAAGCCCAGGTAAGAGCATCCCTGGCTCCTTACAAGTAGGAGTTGTGGCTCCAGGATGGATACATGTGTGCACTCATCTTTTACTGGCGGATGTGGTAGCGGACAGTCTGTCTCACCCCTAGATGTTGTGTCTAGGGATCAATATTACTTAGGAAGAGGGTCAAGAGGACTTACTGAGTCTGTACTTAGGTATGCACTTACGTAAACAACATCACCAAATTGCACCTGGGGCAGAGAATTATGACCCCTAACATTGACAGCCAGGGGCAATGGAAAAATGTGTAACCTTGTGCCATGGGTTCCTGCATAATATCTTCCAGGTGACATTTATATTTGCATTCAAGATCTGTATCTATAGATCTGTATCTGTATCTGTATGTATGATGTTGTAACTGAGGGACAAGCCCAAACTGGGCTTACTCTGTTGATAACAAAATGTCATGTTGCCCCCAGCATGAGCAATAGAAAATAGCTGGAACTCTAACAACTATTGAAGGGCTCTGCTTTCAGCCTCTTCTCTTCTCCACTGCAGAATATTCCCCCAAAAACAATGAATTCTCCCTTGGAACTAAAATGACTAAGAGACTTGATGGGAACCCGAATGCCAGAACTCTCTCAGAAGCCAGAGGTACAATGGCTTGGAAGATGTGGGGCTAAAAGTCCACCTCAACATACCTTTCTGTAAATGGTCAAATTTATTTATTTATTTATTTATTTATTTATTTATTTATTTATTTATTTAGAGATGGAGTCTCGCTCTGTCGCCCAGGCTGGAGTGCAGTGGTGCGATCTCGGCTTACTGCAAGCTCCGCCTCCTGGGTTCACGCCATTCTTCTGCCTCAGCCTCCTGAGTAGCTGGGACTACAGGTGCTCGCCACCACACCTGGCTAATTTTTTCTGTATTTTTAGTAGCGACAGGGTTTCACCGTGTTCGCCAGGATGGTCTCGATCTCCTGACCTCGTGATCCACCCGCCTCGGCCTCCCAAAGTGCTGGGATTACAGGCGTGAGCCACCGTGTCTGGCTGGCCAAATGGTCAAATTTAAAGCTCTCCAGTCAGATTCTGTCAAGTCAACATTCCTAAATCTTTTCCCTTGCCTTCGGATCCCATAAATTTACCCCAGGTCCCAAATCGGGGAGACATTTTTTCTTTTATTTTTGAGATGCAGTCTTGCTCTGTTGCCCAGGCTGCAGTGCAGTGGTGCAAACTCAGCTCACTGTACCCTTCACCTCCCAGGTTCAAGCAATTCTCCAGCCTCAGCCTCCTAAGTAGCTGGGATTATAGATGCATGCCACCAAGTCTGGCTATTTTTTGTATTTTTAGTAGAGATGGGGTTTCACCATGTTGGCTGGGCTGGTCTCAAACTCCTGACCTCAGGTGATCTGCCCACTTTGGCCTCCCAAAGTTCTGGGATTAAAGGCACGAGGCACCACACCCGGCTGGGGAGACAGATTTGAATTCACTCCTGTCTCTTTGCTGACCAGTTTTGCAAACAAAGCCACTACTTTCTCAAAAGCTAGTGTTTCATAGTATTGGCTTCTGTGCCCATGGGGCAGCAAAACCATTTGATTGATAAAAATGTGAAGGCCAGGCGCAGTGGCTCTCGCCAGGAATCCCAGCACTCTGGGAGACCTAGGAGGGCAGATCACCCTAGGTCGGGAGTTCCAGATCAGCCTGACCAACATGGAGAAACCCCATCTCTGCTAAAAATACAAAATTAGCAGGGTGTGGTGGTGGATGCCTGTAATTCTAGCTACTCAGGAGGCTGAGGCAGGAGAATCGCTTGAACCCAGGAAAATAACCAAAATGCAACAAATCTCAGAAGGAATGACCCTGCAGAAACTTCCTGATGAAAAGCTTCAAAAACAGCATCCATAAAGTGCTTTGGGTTTCAAATATAAGCTCAGGTGTTCTGGGCTGGCGAACTCACTATTTGGAGCACAATGCTAAATAGGGCCAAAGGCACAGGCCAATCACCTGGGGGTGGCTCATCTCACTGGCCACCAGTGACCTCAAAACCCAGCCAGCTTCATTCCAGAAAGCCACGTTGTACACAAGTTGAGGGGGGCTGTTGGATACTGGGGAGAGTCCAGCACGATTCTAACTTTTCTGTGTCTTCTCTAAGCCCAGATGTCTGCTCTCATTTTAATTTTGCATGATCTTGTAATGGCACCAATCCCAAATCGTGTGCGTTTAAAATGCCCTAAGCTTCAAAATATACGCTCTCTTTATAAAGTTAACGTGATTGCTTCTGAGTTTTTAGAGAAATTGAATGATTGAGTGCAAAAACACTGTTTAAATCAGACAGCGTGCTATACACATTTAAAAAAATCCCAGTTAAAAAAAAATATGTATATATTGCTTGGTTTCAGAAGAGAAACAGGCCTTTTATTGACATGATGTCAGGGGAACAGTACTAAAAAAACATCAAAGATAGTCACACACACACACACACACATATCGGGAACACCCTCTGTCTTTCCCATATGCGGTGTGGAAAACGGGGCCAGACGGTCCTGCAGAAACTTCCTGATGAAAACAGCCCCGTCAGCCCTTCCTAAGCTTGAGGTCGGCTGCCACGGAACCCCATCCAGGGCTCCAGAGCTTCCTTCGCGGCTCAAGGGACGCACTGCCCTGCACGCATCGCCTGCTTGCAGCCGACTTGAGGGGCTCACTTAGTACCCTGTCCCGGGACGCGGCTAGATCCTGGGGAAAACCCCTCCATCCAGCCCCATCTGGCAGAGAGACTCCAGATTAGCAACTCCGGAGTCAAGTGAGCCAAATTCACGCCGTACCCCTGTTCCAAGGTTAATCACCCCTCGCCCCCTCCGCTTCCGGGCCGCGCTGATGTGCCTCCTCCTCAGGCGGTCCTGGGGTCTGCGTCTCCCAAGCAGCTTTCAGGGTTAAAAAGGAGGGGATCCGGGGAGGGGAGACGAACTTCTTTGTTCTTTCACCGGATAAACTCAGTTTACGGAATTCTCCAAAACTCACTCCCATCCGCAATGTGCAAATATCTCTGATCCTCACTTGGAGGGCGAGCTACTGTGTTCCTGGCCCTAGGCTAAGTATTATCTTGTAGGATCACATTTAAGTCTCCCAACAACCCCCTGAGGTAGGTGTTATTATCCCTATTCTACAGATGAAAAGAAATGAGGTACTGAAAGTAACTTGCCTAGGGTTTTACAATTAACAGATTGGCACAGTTAGGTTTTGAGTCCAAGTCTGTTTTGACCCAAAAGTTCTAAATCTTTATAACTGTTCTTCATATAGCAGGAATAAAAGCAACAACCACTCCTTGCAGAGCAATTACTATATTCCAGGCACGGTATTTCTCCAAACTACTCTCAGAGGCAGGTTTGCCACTTACCTGTTATGTGACCTCAGGAAGTTTCTTAACTTCTTTTTGACTCAATTTCCCTGTCTGCAAAATGAGGCTAAAAATATGGTTGTCATGAAGAGCAAACGAATTAATATACGTAAAGCCTGGCACACATTCATTCATCCCTGAAATTGTTGCTGCTGTTTTTTAACCATCATCTCCACTTCACAGGTAAGGAACCTAGCCTTGGAGAGGTGAAGCAGTGAATTAGTCCAGCTTGCCCGGTGCACACCCAGCTGCAGAGACCCGCTCAGAAGTCGTGCGGGATGGGGGCCCGCCGGCAGGTGAATTGCACTTGGCAGGTGGGAGATGAGCTTCTCCGGGGTCGCTGCAGAACGCGCCGCAGCCCGGGAGGCCGCGAATGGTTATCAGCTACCACGCAAGGCTGGAGGTCCACCCGCTCCGGATTTGCTCGTAGTGCGAGGGCCCCTGCGGTGTGCTGGGGGTTCCCGCCAGGCCCACTCAGAAGCACTCGGGGGGACACCTGTGGGCGGGGCCCGGCTGCCCCGCAGGAGCCCCCGGCCCGCGCGCTCACACTCAAAGCCCCCCAAGGCGCGGAGGCCGCCCGCCCTCCTGCCCGCCGCGCTCCAGGGCGGAGTTTCCTCCTCTGCTCATTGTTCACTGCCCAGCGCCCGCCCAGCCCCGGCCCCGCCCTGCCCGGCCGCCGCCGCGGGCGGGCTCCTGGGGGAGGGGCGGAGGCGGGGGCGTGGGCGGGGGCCGGCGCGGACGGGACGGGCCAGGAGTAGCCGCAGCCGCCAGTGGGGCCGCAGCCGCGCAGACGCCGCCCAGGACGCAGCCGCCGCCGCCGCTCCTCTGCCGCTGGCTCTGCGCCCCAGCCTCGCTCTGCGGCAGCAGCAGGGAGGAAGAGCCGGCGCAGCGCGGCTCGGGAGCCCCGGGCCACAGCCCGGTCGCCGGAGCCACCCACAGGCCTCCCCGAGCGGCGCCCACGCTCCTACCGCCCGGACGCGCGGACCCTCCGCCGGCCCCGCAGCCACCTGCTCCCGGCCCAGAGGCGAGGACACGATGCGCTGCGCGCTGGCGCTCTCGGCGCTGCTGCTGCTGTTGTCGCCGCTGCTGGCCTCCCAGGATGGTGAGTGGCCGGCCCGGGCTCCGCCGGCACCCCCACCGTGACCGTGTGCCCCCTACCCGGCCAGGTTGCAGGGAAGCCCGACGCGCCGCGTGGTCCGACCCGGAGCAGCCCTGTCGCCGCCGGGGTCACACACGAAACCCTGACCTTGCACCATCCACGCCCCCTCCAAACTCCACTACGCGGCAGGTGCAGGGCCCGAGCTTGGATTCGTCTCCAGTCTCCACTCGGGAGGAGTGGGCGGTGGATTCTGCCCGGGCAGACAGCGGCGCGCCGGTGCTAAGTGAGTTTGCTTGGGAAAGAAAAAGGAGACAGCACCGCGAGGCTTGACGCTTCTGCGGGACCCTCGGGATCTGATTATACCTTTCCTTCGTGTTGCAGGGAATGTGGGGCTATATTGTGTATTCGTTAATTCCAGGCAAAGAGGCAGGCGAGAAGCTCCCGAGGAAGTCCCTGAAGCAGGTGACAAGCCTCCAGCCACTGCCCACGCGGGCAATGTGCTTATCTGTTTGCAGAGAGGGTTTTCCAAGCAATGTGTGCAGGCTCAACTCCCTGAGCCCGTGCTGGGGCAGGTACAGAGACTGTGGAAGTGGACCTTCCATAGTCCCAGAGTCACCTGGCTGAGTGGGGGTCCAACCTCCGTGTCCCCAAAGCAGTCACTTCTTAATGCATGGCTACGATGGTGAGACCCCCTCGAATCCTGTTGTTCAAACGGGAACTTCTCTCTCGTAGAATACTATTGAGCTGCATTTTAGACACACCTTAGAAACCGTACCTGTTTCTCACGAAACAGAGCTGTACCTCAGAAACATTTCCTCCTTGTTTCTTTTCAAGGTGAAATGTTACTCATTCTCTTTGGGGTAACAGGCGATGGCTGCAAACTCAACCAGAGCAGGTGTTCCTAAGCCCCTAGGAACAGCCGGAGTCGGCTCAGGACCACGGGAGAAGCGCATTTCTCATTCTCTCTTGCCCACCTGAGCATGTGTCTGCAGGGAGAAAGAGGGGAGGTGGTGTGATCACCCTAGGCCAGGAGGACTGCGGGGACAGCACAGACAGGGAAGGGACTCTGCCGCGAGCAGGTGCTGGCAGTTTAGGACTGGACTCTAAGGGGCCGGGGGAGATGGGAGGGCAGTGCAGTCTCTCCTCTACACCGCAGGAAACCTTTGGTAGTGGGCAGGGGCTGGCATTCAGGGAGCAGGCAGGTGTGGGCATCCTCCTGTGGCCGGCGGGAGACTCCACCAGCCTGACTAGAAAGGGAAGGTCCTGGCGGGGGAAGAATGTGTGTCCCTGGAAGAGGGGCTGCAGTGTGAGGAACAGTCAAAACAGCTTTCAGGGTGGCAATCACTGAAGAGCCACATGACATGCAGGGTTGAGATGACACCAGAGTGTGGTGGCACTCCTCAGCCCTACTCTCTGGGGACGGCTGGACTTCAGGGTGGGCCTTCATATGAACCTTTTGTTGGGAAGCCTCTTAGAACCACCCAGAAGGGCGTTGGGCTGTGTCAGGAAAGAGGGGTTAGTCCCTGGTGTTTCTGAGCTTAAGGTGGCCGAGCCCCCCTCACTTTGAGGAGTGTGAGGCACTGTGGGACAAGACCCTCCCTGTTCTGCCCTGAAAGGAAATGTTCCTAAGCCACCAGTGGGCAAAGCTCTGACTCCAGCTCACTGCTGGCTTCAAGGATGGATGGGACTGTCTTTCCTGGCACCTGGGCACTGCCAGAAACCATGTCTCTTCCATGAAGCACCACTTCTAGCCTAGCATGGGGCATGGCACATGGCAGAAGCTTGATATGTGGCAAACAAAAATGACCATTACCCAGTGCCTGCTATAACCAGCAAGTAACCTGGCCCATCCAAGCACTGTGTGCATTACAGTATGCAGCACTGTTGGGAAGCACTTAGGAAAGTGCAAAGTGCTAGGTGGGGGATGGGGAGAGGATGATGATCAGGATGGTGATGATGATTTGCATATATTGAGGCCAGAAAAGGCTTGGTGGTTGGGGGGGGGGGGGCGTTGCAGCAAGCTTGGTCTGTTCAGTAGCTATGGTGCATTTTACACCACCCTCTAGGGACTCAGTAAGGCCAGCTGCATCCCTGTCCTTCTGAAGGTCTGGTCGCCTGGGCCGCTGTCATCAGGAATAGCATAAACACTGCCCCCCACCTGCTGGAATCCTGTGATTTGATTCAAAGCAAGAAAGATTTATAGCTCAAGTCTCTGCAACAAAGGAATTATCCCCAGACAGATCCATCCCTGCCCCTCTCCCCCAGCTTACCTTCCAATATATGGGCAGATCATGCAGCCTACAGCAAAGAAAGCATTCACCTTAGGGGCCGGACAATTCATCAGACCCCCTTTCGGTGCTTTTCGGTTTGATAACCATCTGGCAGAACCACAGTGGTAGGTCACATCTCTGTGCCTCTGTTTCCTCATCTGTGAGATAGAAGAAAAAACCAAAGGGACCTCTAGTTCCGCCATGATAAGATATCTGGGGTTCTGTGTTCCCTCAGCTACCAAAAGGACAAGCTGATTCAGTATTGGCAATCTGATGTTGAATGGATGAATTCTGGGCAACAGAAAGGCAGCTTGGTGGGGTGGAAACACTCAGGCTTTGGATCAGAGAGATGTGCATGACCATGCACAAAATAGGGGACCTCCCTGAACCTCAGGTTCTTAATCTATAAAGTAATAACAGCAATACCTTGTGGGTTGCTATGAAGATGAGTGAGTATATATATCATGGGCTTTGCTTTACGCCCAGCTCAGGACCACCACTCAAAAAACAGCTGTGATGATTAGTAAGCATATATATTGAGCACCTGGTGGGTTTAAGGGACCCCCAGGTGCTGGGATTCTGCCAATGTTTGTGGGTATCAGTGGATAGATGATAATAAAAACTGAAGCCCCAGTGCCACTCTGTGGGAGAGGGAGGCATATGTAAAAGTGTAAGATTTGGAAGGGGTGGTCTGGAGAAAGCTTCCTGAAGGAGGTGGGGTTTTCACATAGGGATTTTAAAATTAAAAGGGTCAGTGTTTCCTAATGTGGCTGAGGCTCTACACATTGTAGTATGTAGAGGGAGATGCAGATTAGGGACGGGGAGTCTGTGATGGCAGTTCTTGAGATGGGGTCATTGAGGCTTTAGGGAGATCAGCTCTCAGAGCTGAAGAGAAAGTTCCATGGTGGCAGGGCATGACTGCTCACACCTGGAATCCTAGCAACTTTGGGAGGCCAAGGTGGGAGGATTGCTTGATTCTAGGAGTTCAAGACCAGCCTGGGCAACCAGTCCAGTCTTACTGGACAGTAAGACTGTCTCTACTAAAAAGACAAAAAAATTAGCGGGGCATGGTGATGGCACACGCCTGTAGTCCCAGCTACTCGGGAGGCTGAGGTAGGAGAATTGCTTGAACCTGGGAGTCGGAGGTTGCAGTGAGCCAAGATCACGCCACTGTACTCCAGCCTGGGCAACAGAGGCAGACCCTGACTCAAGGAAAAAACCAAGGTGCCCAGGGCTGGGGTGGGGGAATGTGGGTGTCTCCAGCATGGTGCAGCTTGGGATAGGATCTGAGGCATGAGTGAGCTGGACATTGGGGGTTAGGAGCCAGCCTTTCTAGGGAAGACCCAGAAGCACCTGGCGTCAGTGTGGCCAGAGCTTTGGGGTGTGGTCACCCAGAGAAGGCCCAAGGAGGGGAGCGTGGCCTGCCCAGGAGGGTCCTCAGGGTGTCCCCCAGGCCTAGAGACGCCGGGGAGAGGCATGGAGGCTGCCCCCAGTCTGGTTTTCCTCAGGAGCCCATGTTTGAAGGGAGAGGAGGGTGCTGGCCGGGGTTTTGACACCACTGCCCTGTGGAAGCTGAGAGGGGAAGAGGACTCCATGTGGTTAGAATTCTCCCACTGCAGGGAGGAAGGAGAAGAGTCACTCCCAGCCACAACTCAAGCATCATCTCTGAGACGCCTTCCCTGGTTTCCTAGGGAGAACCAACGTGTGTTCCATGATCTGTGTGTCTCCTCCACCATGCGGTGAGGCCCTTGAGGAACCAGCAACATACTCACTGGCGCCTCCAGGGCCCAGCCCAGCACCAGGCGCTGAGCAGTGGCTTGGGATACTCTGGACTGTGGAACCGAGGGGAACCAGCCTCAGCCCTGGCTTCAGGCTCCCTGGAAGGGGAGTTTGCATCCTGGGAAGAGATGTCTGGCCAGTGGGCTTGTTCTCCAGCAGCCAGAGCTGGTGGAAGCAACTGCTGAGGTTTAAGGCTTCTGTGGGGCTGGTGACCCCTGTTGGAACTGGCTCAACACTTAGCTCAGAGCCCTTCACTCCTTTTTTCTTTTTTTTTTTTTTTTTTGAGACAGAGTCTCGCTCTGTCACCCAGGCTGGAGTGCAGTGGTGAGAACTCAGCTCACTGCAAGCTCCACCTCCCGGGTTCAGGCCATTCTCCTGCCTCAGCCTCCTGAATAGCTAGGACTACAGGCGCCCGCCACCACGCCCAGCTAATTTTTTTGTATTTTTTAGTAGAGACGGGGATTCACCGAGTTAGCCAGGATGGTCTCAATCTCCTGACCTCATGCTCCGCCCGCCTCAGCCTCCCAAAGTGCTGGGATTATAGGCGTGAGCCACCGCACCCGGCCCAGAGCCCTTCACTCTTAAGGGAAGTGGGAGGAACCGTGTCTGCAGTTCACTGGACTTCTTGGGAGGGGACTTAGATGACCCCTATTCCAGGAAGGGCTGCTTCTTCACACCCTTTGAGGCAGAGGCCCTCTTCAGGGCTGCTGAATGCAAGCTTTGCTCTAGCCGAAATGGAAGCCATTCCTAATATAATCAGAGAAAGAGAATGGCATTGCCCTGCCCATCCTTACCCACCAGCCTGAGCCTGCCTGGACACTTTCATCGGACGTCAGCCAGGAGCTCTTTACCCAGCTCTGGGCTCATTTCCTATTTGCACCCACTGGGCATGAAGCAGGGCAGGGAGCTCAGCTGATGGGGTTTCCTGTCATGTCCCGGACCCAGGAACACGGGCAAAGTTGAATGGGTCACTCTTTATCATGTGTCCTGTCTGCTTGATGGTGCTGTTAAGAAATCAAGTGATGCAGCAGATCCGGGATGGTGACTCCTACCCTGCACAGGCCAAATGACGAGGGCATTCTCTTTAAGAAATGCCTTCAAGAAAATTGACACAGAGGATCCCTTAAAGGAGCCTCTTCATATTTGCAGTAACATTTGCCATATGACTGCTTCGAGTAGGCAGCCTACGGGCTGTGTGCAATGTGTAACTCAGTTGGCAAAGGGTACTTTCCACACCACTTCTAAATGAGCCAGAAAATCATAGGACACAGAATTCTAGAGCTGCGAAGCCTTCTGGAAATCATCTGCTACAACCTGCTTGTTTCAGATGGGGGATTGCAGGTCAGGGAGGTAGGTTCATTTGATCAAGTTGCCGGTGACTCTCAGTAAATGGCTTTCCAGGAGATGGGTGTGCACATGTGTGTGTGTGTGCGCGCGTGCATGTGCATGTATGTGTGTGTGCGTGCATGTATGTGTGTACACGTGCGCATATGTGTCAGCTGTGGGTGCCAGAATAGAACTCAGCCCTTTCAGTGCTGATTCCCTCCTGGGAATTGGAAAAACTCAGCAAATCCCCTTTATATATTATTTTATTTTACTTTTTTTTTTGAGATGGAGTCTCACTCTGTTGCCCAGGATGGAGTGCAGTGGCATGATTTTGGCTTGCTGCAAACTCTGCCCCCCAGATTCAAGACATCCTCCTGCCTCAGCCTCCTGAGTAGCTGGGACTACAGTCATGTGCCACCATACCCAGCTAATTTCTGTAGAAATAGGGTCTCACCATGTTGACCAGGCTGGTCTTGAATGCCTAACCTTGAGTGATCTGCCCACCTCGGCCTCCCAGTGCCGGGATTACAGGCATGTGAAAAGCCTCTTTAAAAAGGATTTTAGGATGGTGACAAACCTATACTGTGCCCACATCTCTTTCCCTACCCCTCTACCATCAGGGTAAATTGAGGCTTGGGGTCACTTTGCTATTTAAGAGTTAGGCTCCTAAGGGTGCCTGGAATACTGTGCCATAGTACTGGCCACCATGCATTATACCTATATATGTCTGTGTTTGCCACTGGTCAGCTGGCTGAGACCCCCCTGTCATGTCCACGGCCTCTAGCCAAATAGGTGGTTAAGAAATGTTTGCGGGACAATTGGCTGCACAAAATGCAGCGTTCAGCTGCAGATTCTTCAGTGGCCCTTGCCCACATCTCCCGCATGCTAAGCTCTTGCATTGTCTCTGAGTCCTGGCCCTGCCCTGAATCACTGGAGCAGCGGCAAGCACAGACCCTCAGCTAAGGGGGTCCCCTAGCTAAGGTTGGCCCCTGGGCCACCTCCCACCATCCCTACCCTCTTACCCAACACACATCACCACCACCCTCTCTTCCTTTGTAGCCTTATTCCCCTTGGGTCAGCCACCTCACACTTCCCAGGACCAGGGTGCAGGGTGGCACCTCGTCCGCCAATTGTCATGACCGGAAGGCTATGTGCCTCCACCAGGGGGAAGAGAATTCCAAGGAGTGGCTGAAAGAGGCTTGCTGTCTAGCCCTGGATTAGGGTGCAGGGGCCTTCCAGAGCCAGGCCCTAAGGGATGTGTGGACTGACCTGGGGTCTAAGCTATCTGATCTCTTACCTTCCTACTACCTGACCCTGATCAGGGTAGAAGGGACAGCACTTAAGCAAGCCAGTGAGGAGGGCATTCTGTAATTCTTGAACATACTGGCTGTGTGTGAGGCTGAAGCCACAGCTCCTTCTTAACTGAAATTCAGGGAGCCGCCGGGCGCGGTGGCTCACGCCTGCAATCCCAGCACTTTGGGAGGCTGAGGTGGGCAGATCATGAGGTCAGGAGTTCGAGATGAGCCTGGTCAGCATGGTGAAACCCAGTCTCTACTAAAAAGACAAAAAATTAGCTGGGCATACTAGTCCCAGCTACTCAGGAGGCTGAGGCAGGAGACTTGCTTGAACCCAGCAGGCGGAGGTTGCAGCGAGCCGAGGTCACGCCATTGCAGTCCAGTCTGGATGCCAGAGTGAGACTCTGTCTCAAAAAAAAAAAAAAAAAAAAAGAAAGAAATTCATGGAGCTCTGCCTGAGGACTGAGGCCCTTAGGTCTCCATCCAGCCAGGTTCCCATGCCAGTGTACTCCCAACACACACCAATTGGAACCACAGAACCCTCCAGCTGGGGTAGCTTGCCTTTGGATAACCTTTATCTCACAGACCATTTCAGGGAGGAGAAACTGAGGCACAGACGCAAGGACTTGCAGTAGATCATACAACCAGCTCTTCTCCCAAATATGTACGTGGTTCACTCCCTCACTTCCTTCAGCACTCCGTGAATACCACCTTCTCAAAGAGGCCTTCCGGGGCTGCTCTGCATAGAAACCCCTCCCCGCAGCACACTCGTTTCCCCCCACTCGCTTTTATTTTCTCCATAGCACTCGTCACCTGATTTGTCTGTCTCTCCCCCATTAGACTGTAAGTTCCATGAGGGCAGGGACTTCCATTGCGCTGTAGCCACAGCACCTAGAATAGCACTTGGCACAAAGTAGCTGTTCCATAAATATAGGTTGAATGAGTGAGTTAGTAAGTGAGTGGGTGTCAGGGCTGGCTTAGAACTTAAAGTCTTGCCTGCCAGCCTGTGCTCTCCAGATGCAAGGCTCTTCACCTGATTCAAGAAGGAAGTGGCAGGTGGCGACCAGCCCTAGGTCCTGGGGGAACAGGCATATGGGCAGGAAGGAGTAGGGATGCCTGGTAGGAAGTGGGAGGGGGGCCATGGGAGGTGCAGCAGTATCATGTCTCCTGTGTTGTCCCCACCCAAAGGATCCTTCAGCTGAGGATTGGGGCTTGTGTTTGTTAGAACTTGATTTGGCTGCTCATAGCAACAAAAAATCAGTAGTGGATTAAAGAAGACAGGCGTCAGTTATATCTCTCTCATATCACAGAACTTCAGAGGGCTGGTGTAGTGGTTCTCCTATCATTCACATGTGGCCTCGTGGTCCAAGATGGCTGCTGGAGTTCCAGCCATCAGGAAAAAGGAAGGAACAAGAAGCACGTGGCTCCTCTTTTGAGTGTTCCTCCCAGAAACCACACGTGACACTTCCAGTCACATTTTGTTGAACAAAACTTAGGATGTGGCCACACTAGCTGAAAGGGAGGCAGGAAAGAGAACTTAGGGAAGAGTAATTTTTATTTCAGGTACCCAAGTGCCTTACTGAAGAACAGTGGTTCAGTTACATAGAGGAAGCAGAGAATGGATATTTGAGGTAGGTCACTGGGAGATGCTACTGCAGAACTGGTCCCTGCAAACCTTGGGCTTCTCTGTAGCGGCCCTCTGTCCCTGCCTTGCTGGTCAGATCAGCTTCGCCTCTGCATGAGTGAAACACGGCTCTCAGGCAGCCTGGTCCCACTTAGCCCTCCGGTTATGTGGCTGTAGCCGTCTGGTCTGAGGGGCAGTTCCTGGTAATGCACAAAGACACCTGGCTCCTTCCTAATTGGGTCTTGAGCTGCAACAGGGATCCAAGGTATCCCAGGACCCCCATGAGCCAGGCCTTGGGCAGGGTAGGTAGGGGAAAGACCTGGGTTCCCCCACTGGCCTGTGGATAGGGAAGAAGTGTTTCTGCTCCCCATCTCCCCCTCTCACCTCAGAGCGGGTGAGTGCAGGGCCAAGGAAATACTGTCTTAGGGGTTTGGGCAGTGACCCCTCAGTGACAGCAGCAGCTGGGGCCAGTGGCTTTGAAACCTGCAGGAGGTATTCCGTGGAGCTGCCTTGGGGGCCACCGAGGGTTTGGGGTGCTTAGCTGGAGAGGAAAATGAAGAGGAGGCTGATTTGGAGGGAGTTTTATGTCCACCCTCTTCACGAAGGCCCTTCGGTATGATGAGTCTCTACGTAGGAATTCCTTTGACAAAAAAGTTTTGCTGTGACAGTGAAAAGAAGAAAAATGGAAATCTCTGCTGATGCTCTGCGGTTAAGAGGCTTGGATTTTAGCCACAGCTTCGACACTTGCTAGCCTTGTGATCTCAGACTTGTTCCTTGACCTGGGCTTCTCCAGCAGGAAAGTAGGTATTGTGCCCTCCTCCATAGCAAGGGCTAAATAGGATCATGTAGGGCGTGCCTCTGATATGCAGAAAGCATCCACATGTGTTGATTTTGTTTGTTTGTTTGTTTTTGAGACGGAGTTTCACTCTTGTTTGCCCAGGCTGGAGTGCAATGGCACAATCTTGGCTCACCGCAACCTCTGCCTCCCGGGTTCAAGTGATTCTCCTGCCTCAGCCTCTGGAGTAGCTGGAATTACAGGCGTGCACCACCACGCCCAGCTAATTTTGTATTTTTAGTAGAGATGGGGTTTCTCCGTGTTGGTCAGGCTGGTCTTGAACTCCCAACCTCAGGTGATCCGCCTGATGGGCCTCCCAAAGTGCTAGGATTACAGGTGTGAGCCACCTGCGCCTGGCTTGTTGATTTTATTTCTTGTATTGGTGTCAGCCCTAGCCCAGCGTGAGGTGTGAGTCAACAGACCCTGTTACCCCACCCCCCACGCCATGCTAGAGCAGCATCCTCTGCCACCTCACAGGGCCAGGCTTTCTTCTTCAAGGCCCTTCCCCATTACTCAGGCTGGGGGCCTCAGTGCGGGGAGGCAGGGTTAGTTGCAGACCACAGTTTCAGATAAAGGTAGCCAGGGTGGGCTTAGCTAAGAAGCAGCTGAGATGGCCCCCCACCCATCCCCGACCTTCCTGTTCCTGCCTGGTGCTCCTCAGCTCACCCCTAGGGGGCACTTTGGGACTTTGAGTCAAAACAAACTCTTTTTTTGAGAAAGGGTCTCACTCTTGCCCTGGCTGGAGTGCAGTGGCAGGATCTCAACTCATTGCAACCTCTGTCTCCAGAGTTCAAGCGATCCTCTCACCTCAGCCTCCCCATAGTTGGGATTACAGGCACCTGCCACCAAGCCCAGCTGATTTTGGGGTTTTTAGTAGAGACGGGGTTTCCCCATGTTGGCCAGGCTGGTCTTGAACTCCTGGCCTCAAGTGATCTGCCCGCCTCAGCCTCTCAAAGCGCTGGAATTACAGACATGAGCCACGGCGCCCAGCCCAAAACAGGCTTTCTGAAGAAGTCACCTGCACCCTGATCCTGGCAGCCCCTGAGGTGGTTAGCCCATTACGTGGTTAAATGCAGTCTTCCACCTCCTGGCTCTCTCTCTACCTGGATAAATGCGCTTGCGATTGGCTAATCAGCTGGCCACGCCCACTGTACACTCCCTCCTAGCCCTGGGATCCCAGTCTCCCTTTCACTTTCCTTTCTCAGATCATCCAACCCTGAGCCTACCCTAACTCTTGCATGAAATTCCTCTTGATGCCATCGAGCCAGGCAGTGAAGCAAGATGTTGATCTTTCTGTGGCCAGCTCTCCATTTTCCTTCTCAGGAAAGGGAGGGCCTGGGGGAGGTGCATGGAGCTACAACCCAACAACTAGGGCAAGGAGTATTTCCTCACAAGGATGAAAAGTGGGAGGAAGATAGGAAGGGAAGGTAGGAAGTACTCACAGATCTGCCTTCGGGGCATTACTATGTGCCTCAGTTTACCCACATGGTAAGTCTGGGGTAGCACTGTATGAGGTTTTTTATTTTACTTTTATATTCCATAAAGCAAGCTGTGTTCCAAACTGTGTCCAATAAGAACATTTCATAGTCCTCGAGATTTTAATAGTTACGCTCTCAATGAATATTTAATAAAATGAATACATTTCCCTTCTTAGAAGGTCAAAATACATTATGATCTTACATGCTTTGAAATGTCCTCTAAGGAGGATTACTTTTTACCTTTGTTTAACCCATCATTCCCCAAACGTACTTTAACCATGGGACCATTTCCTTTTCGGCTTCCTCTTTTTAGTAGAACATCGATTAACATCTTGTGAAACACTCGTGTTTCCCCAGGATATTTTGGGGGAAATACTGATGTGAAGATAGAGTGACCAACTGTCTCAGTTTACCCAGTATTAACAGGTTATCCTGGTATGTGGGACTTTGAGTACTAAAACCCAGACACTCCTGCGTAAAGACCAAGCTGGAAAGGCATTAACTATAACAACACACTGATATGTGTCCGGCTGAAATGAAAATGAAACCTCACCAGGCCCTCCGACCTTAGGGGATTATAGGAAACGACATGGCAGGTCGCAGCCAGTTTGAAGGCTGCTTGCCCCAGAGTCCATTGAGAACAAGTTATGTTCAAGCCTGGTGGCCCCTCAAGAGTCTTTGCAGTGGTGTTGCTTCTAGCCAGAAGTGGGAGGCTCTGTTAGAAGAATTATGGAAGTGTGTGTTTTTGATGTTTGATCTTTCTGCCCAGATGGGGGCAGACATTGTTTGTTGGTTGCCTGTGGCTGGCTCTTTCCTGTTGTGCCTCTGTCCCCTGCTGCTTTGAGTCCTTGACCCTGACAGCATCATGGTATTGTTTTAGATCCTGAGTCCCATCATCCTGTCAGCTTGGAGGGGAGCTTGGACAAGGGGATTCCAGGATGTTCTGGTAGCCAGCACTGTCATAGTGGCTCATGGACAGTTCTGGCTGAACAGGGCCTGCTGAGAGTGTGGGTCTCATCCACCTTCATGCTGTCATTGTTCCTAGGAGTTGGTGGCTGAGGGGGTGGTGTGCTTGTTTGTTAAGCCACCAGCTTGCATGTGCTTTTCCAGCTGCAGCTAGCACCTAAGGCACTACCTGCAGGTGTGACAATGAGGAGGGGTGCCAGTTGCTCAGCCAGATGCAGTCCTGCACCCTGCCCTGGGGGCACTGCCGAGCTTGGTGCAGGGCATGTGGGGGCCCTGCTGCTCCCTTCCCAGGCCTGTGCTGTCCTAACTCCTGCCCATGCCTCCCCGATCTGGAGGCCCCAAGGGCACCACCCAAAAAGTTGCTTCTCATCCTGAGGCCATCCTGGGTTTAGCTTCTCCATGGCCGGGATTCTAGAGAGCTTATGCTGTGGATCGGCTTCTGGGGAAGGGCAGGGTGGGAGCCCGTCCTGGCTTTTCGTTCACCTACAGCATCCAATGTGGGGGTTACACTTGGGCAGGGAAATTCTCGGGCTTTACAGCCCTGGACGAATCTGGAAGTCTGGTCCTGTTGATGCAGAATCACATCTCTGAATGCCACAGGCACTCTAGGGCAGTCGTGTCCATGTGCCAGCTATAACTGGCCCTGGGGCCTCCTGTTGGTTAAGCGCTGGGTGTTTATGTTTGGGTGCGCCACGTGTACACAGGGCTGGTGGCAGGCACAGTGAAGAAACACAGCAGGGTCCATCTGAGTTGGGTGTTGAGGTGAGGAGTGGGTCCGCAAAAGAAAGAGAACCTCTGTCCAGACACTCACAACCCAGTGTCCTCCCTGCAGGCCTCAGTTTCCTCATCTGTGAATGAGGAGCTGGCCCAGTGGCTCTCAGGGGCCTTCCTGTTTAGTGTTTCCCATGGTCTAAAGCTGGGTGATTTTGGCCCCAGGACTGCTGGCGTCATGGGACTGATGGGTGTGTGTGGCTGCATCTGCAGAGGGAACCTAGCTGGACATTGTGGATGTTCTGAGCCATTGGGAATGGCTGGAGGGGGCTGTTCTCATGCGTTTGGCTTCTGGGGAAGTGACACCATGGATTCCTGGGTAATGTGAAGGGGCATGGACACATGTCCTGTAGTGTCCTGGGGGCTCTTGGTGTTTTGCTGGCCTCGGCCCTTTCTTCATCTCACTACAGGTCAGATGCCTCCCCTTCCCCTGTCCAACGACCAGGAGGGGTGTGGCAGCTGGAGCCAGGCACATGTGGGCACTCAGGCCCCACAGGATTGGAGAGCCGCACTGGGAGTGGGACTACATGGTTCTAGATGCCAAAGAAGGCGTGGTGGTGCCTGGTTCTCTGACTGCTTGTTCATCTCTACTTGTTGGGCTGAGATCACATGACATCTAAGGTTCTTCCAGCTCTAACATTACGACCCTGGGATGCAGAGGAATGTGATACCTACGTGGCTTTTAAGGAGCAGGGGACAAGGGATGGCCCGGCACAATGATTCACACCTATAATCCCAGCACTTTGGGAGGCCGAGGCAGGAGGATCGTTTGAAGCCAGGAGTTCAAGAGCAGCCTGGGCAACATAGTGAGGCCCTATCTCTATATACAGATTAAAAATTAGCCAAGTGGCCAGGCGTGGTGGCTCACGCCTATAATCCCAGCACTTAGGGAGGCTGAGGTGGGCGGATCACGAGGTCAGGAGATCGAGACCATCCTGGCTAACACAGTGAAACCCCGTCTCTATTAAAAATACAAAAAAATTAGCCGGGCGTGGTGACGGACGCCTGTAGTCCCAGCTACTCGGGAGGCTGAGGCAGGAGGATGGCATGAACCCGGGAGGTGGAGCTTGCAATGAGCCGAGATCACTCCACTGTACTCCAGCCTGGACGGCAGAGCAAGACTCTGTCTCAAAAAAAAAAAAAAAAAAAAAAAAATTAGCTAAGCATGGTGGTGTGCACCTGTAGTTCCAGCTACCTGGGAGGCTGAGGTGGGTACTACTTGCTAATCCCAGAAGTCTGAGAGGCTGTAGTAAGCTATGATTGTGCCACTGTACTCCAGCCTGGATGATACAACAAGACCCTATCTTTAAATGAATATGAAAATAATAAAAAGTTTAAAAAGTGAAAAACACTGGCTTAAAAACATAACTTTGGCTGAATTGATGACAAAAAAAAAAAAAAAAGAAAAACGGAGAACATCCCAGCCTCTGGTCACAGAGCACCATGGACTCAGCCCCAGCCTGGCCCTGGCCCCTGCGTCCAGCCCGAGGGGTGGCATCAGCTCCTTGTGCTGTGCATCTGTAGGCCTTGTGCCAACAAAGACCAGGCTGTAAGGGAAAACAAGAAAGGTGACAGCTCCTGGGACCAGGATCTCTGGATCACTGTGATCCTGGCTGTGCCTCTCCCTAGGAGCTGCACTGCTGCCATGCTACAGAGGGAGGGAGGCTCTAACTGGCACTGGACCTGCTTTCCAGATGGGAAATCCAAGGCGGAGGATGCTGAGGATTTTACCTAGTCATGTCTTGAGGCTCCAGGTACTCCATTTCCCCTTCATTTGTTGTTGTTATTGTTGTCATCGTCGTTGAGACGGGGTCTCCCTCTGTCACCCAGGCTGGAGTACAGTGGCACAAACATGGCTCACTGCAGCCTTGACCTCCTAGGCAGAAGCGATCCTCCTGCCTCAGCTTCCTGTATAGCTGGGACCACAGACATGTACCACCATGCCTTGCTAATTTTAAAAATTATTTGTAGAGATGAGGTCTCATTATATTGCCTAGACTGGTCTTGAACTCCTGGGCTCAAGTGATCCTCTTGCTTCAGTCTCTCAAAGTGCTGGGATTACAGGTGTGAGTCACTGCAGCCAGCCTCCCTTCCACTTTGAATTTGCCTTTTCTTATTCTGGGCATGGGAGTGGCCAAATAAACTTGGCCTAGACATCTGGGCCTCTGCACCCACCTTGCAGGGTAGCCAGACTGGAAATACAGTAAAGAGGGCAGAGAGAGAAGGGGCATGGAGCCCATGAGGGACAGGGGGCAAGAGGCAGTGCCTGCCTTTCCTCCACCCCTTTTGGAGCCCCAAGTCTGACTTAAGAATCAATCTTAGGCCGAGGCGGGCGGATCACAAGGTCAGGAGATTGAGACCATCCTGGCTAACGCGGTGAAACCCCGTCTCTATAAAAATACAAAAAATTAGCCGGGCGCGGTGACGGGCGCCTGTAGTCCCAGCTACTCAGGAGGCTGAGGCAGGAGAATGGCGTGAACCCGGAGGTGGAGCTTGCAGTGAGCTGAGATCGCGCCACTGCACTCCAGCCTGGGCAACAGAGCAAGACTCCATCTCAAAAAAAAAAAAAAAAAAAAAAAAAAGAATTTCCTGACCTGCGAAACTTTAGAGGGAAATAAATATTTTGCTCCCAGTTTCTTGGGAAAAGAAGAGCTGTGAATTCACAGCTGTGTGCATGAGTGTGTGTGTGTCATTGAGGCATTTACTCAGTCATTGCCTCTGATCCCCCTCTCTGATGTCATGAAACTACTTTTAGGGGATGAATATTCAGCTGTTTGGACACCTGGCTCCAACTGGGGCTGGCCCTGAGATTATTGATTCACTTCCCTAGGCGGTGCCCGTAGGAAACCGGGCTTCCTTGACGAACTCGAACGTCTCAAACACAGGGAGGGCCATGACGACTTGGCTTTGTTTAAAAGGAACATGGCCTTTAACTTTCCCTGCAGTCCCTGGCAGGGGACAAGGGAGCCAGTCCTCAATTGTTTAATGATATCCACTTACTTGGTTTCTTTTCTTTTTTCTTTTTTCTTTTTTTTTAGATGGGGTCTTGCTCTGCTGCCCAGGCTGGAGTGCAGTGGCACAATCTCGGCTCACTGCAGCCTCTGCCTCCCAGGTTCAAGCAATTCTCTGCCTCAGCCTCCAGAGGAGCTAGGATTACAGGCACCTACCCCCAAGCCTGGCTAATTTTTGCATTTTTAGTAAAGATGGAGTTACACCATGTTGGCCAGGCTGGTCTTGAACTCCTGACCTCGTGATCTACCTGCCTCAGCCTCCTAAAGTGCTGGGATTACAGGCGTGAGCCACTGAGCCTGGCCTGTTTGTTCTTTTTAAGCAACACCCCCCACCCCCAAGTCACCCCCAACCCCACCTCCACTCCACTCCCCACTGTCCAAAAGATACAGGCTCCACTGTCATCAACCACCAAAGAAATTCGGATTGTGTGCTCTGTTGGAGGTAATCATGCTTTTTCTTCCACCTGCGGGGCCAAGGAGAGAGTTAGGTGGTAGTTTTAGCTTTATTTGCCCTGCTTTGCAGAGTAAGCGGGTGACCATCGGAGAGCCTTAGCTCCTGCTCCTGCCCCACCCTCAGCACGCACGGATTTAGTCTGGGATTTTGCCTGGGGAATGTGCCCATCTGTGAATTACTCTGCAGCAGGAAGGACACAGGTGTTCTTCCTGGAAGGGGAGAATTCTCGCTAGGACAGAACACAAAGAGGATAGAAATGTAGAAAGCTGTACTTACCGCCTTAACCTTTAGTGTCCACCAGACGGAAGCAGATCATTCCCTGGGAAATTCACAGGCTCCATTTCACGGAACTTTCTCTCTCTCTTCCCAGAGGCACTGTCCGTTTCAGAGGTGACTGTCCCACAGCCATGCATGTGGGACTTCCCTCTGGCTCAGGGCCCTTGTTTGTTTTAGGCCAGGAGTGGAGACTGGGCCCTGGTGGAGGTTTCCAGGGGCCACTGAGAAACCCGTACACATCTGGTTATTTTCATGGCTGCGGGAGGCCAGAGGTGGCGTGGGAATGACAACGTGCTCCCTCAGAACAATATTTACCAAGGTTGTTTTTGAACTTACTGCTAGGGGAAGAGTTGCGTGCCAAATGTCCGCGCGCTTTGGCTCTGGAAGTGTGTGTGTGCCTGGGGACAGGTCACAGGCGCTCTTGGGAGCAGGAACAGGGCCAGTTGAGAAGTGTGCGGGTCTGTGCAGACCCAGTGTGATGGGTGTTGGGGGACGGGGGTGGGGTAGAACGCTCATCCCTGAGACAGTTGGGTTAGAATCCGGCTCTCTGACCTGGGGTGGGGCCTTCCTGGGCTAGTATGTCTCTCCTTTTCTGAACGAGGTACGTAACAGGCCAGACGCTGTGGCTCACTCCTGTAATCTCAGCACTTAGAGAATCTGAGGCAGGAGGATCACTTGAGCTTAGGAGTTCAAGACCAGTTTGGGCAACATACTGAGACCCTATCTCTATAAAATTATCAAAAACATAGCTGGGTGTGGTAGCGCACACCTGTGGTCCCAGCTACATGGCAGGCTGAGGTGGGAGGATCATCTGAGCCCAGGAGGAGGTTGAAGCTGCGGTGAGCTGTGATCGCGCCACTGTACTCCAGCCTGGGTGA
Source organism: Rhinopithecus roxellana (assembly GCF_007565055.1). Classification (NCBI taxonomy): domain Eukaryota; kingdom Metazoa; phylum Chordata; class Mammalia; order Primates; family Cercopithecidae; genus Rhinopithecus; species Rhinopithecus roxellana. The sequence goes on from NC_044554.1 coordinate 61,763,415, forward strand.
CAGAGTAAGACCCTGTCTCTAAAAAGATTAAAAATTAAAAGGTACTAAAGGTGTGTCCTCAGAGGGTGCTGGAGACACAAATGGGATCATATGCAGGAAGAACGAGGCACGGAGTCCCACCAATATGCTAAGACACCTCAGTATTTACTCAATATTAAGTTTACAGTCATGATGATAAACTGCTCTTAGGAGGTGTCATTTAATAGGCAGATTTATAGAAAGTTCCAGCATGTGAGTGAGGCAGCATGTCCACCCCTCTACCCGGTGGTCTCAGAGCTGCCCTGAGTGTACCAGGATACATGCAGTACCCAGACTGGGCACAGACATTCCTGTCGCCTGCTCACAGCAGGGGGTCGGCAAGGCTGGCTGAGCCTGGCTGCCCCTTCCTCCAGCCCCGACCTCAGATTTGGAATATTTAAACATTTCCCTCAAAGGTTTTACATTTCGGGGGCTGGGAGTGGTGGCTCAGGCTGTAATCCCAGCACTTTGGGAGGCCGAGGCAGGCAGATGGCTTGAGGTCAGGAGTTCAAGACCAGCCTGGCCAACATGGCGAAACCCCATCTCTACTAAAAATACAAAAATTAGCTGGGTGTGGTGGTGCACACCTGTAATCCCAGCTACTCTGGAGATTGAGACTGGCGAATCACTTGAACCCGGGAGGCGGAGGTTGCAGTGAGCCGAGATCACAATACTACACTCCAGCCTGGGTGACAGAGCAAGACCCTGTCTCAAACAAACAAACAAAAAGCTTATACATTCTAAAAAATATGTTCATTTTGTTCCAAGATAGATATGTCTCCCTTGACAGATGAGGAAACCAAGGTCCAAGGAGGTCCCCAGCTCACATAGACATCCAGGTCTCCATTTGCAGAGCTCACTTTTTCTGTGGAGGCTGCATCACATCTTGGATGTGGTCATTTAAACTGACCTTGAAGACAGGGCGAGGGGCCACTCTGCCACCTCCCCCAGGTGCTGTGGTGGTGACTTTTGTCTGGGAGCCCATCTTGGGCGGGCGAGGTGAGCGAAGGCATCCGGGCATCAGCCCTGTCCCCACCCTTGCCTGCCTGCTGGCTGGTGGGTTGGCTGTCCCTGGGCACACCGCCCAGGCAGACAGATCAGGATTCACATGGTCTGCAGCAGGCGAAGGGATTAGGAGGCCCTGGGGAGGGTATTGTTTTAAGGAGGTTAGTCTGTTCTTTCCAGCTCAGGAAGAAACCAGCCTCTTCCCTGGGCAGGTTGGTGGTCCCTAGACAAAGCCTGACACCACGGACAAAGCTTTAGGGGCTTGGACAAAGCTCCAGGGGCTCAGCATGGGGACGCCCCTCTTGTTAGGAACAGCAACAACAGCGGGAGGGGGAGTGGGGAGAAGGATGGGGAGTGGGGAGCTGTTGACAGGGACAGGAACCAGAGTGGGCAGTGGTGGGCTGAGCCCCAGGGAGTGGCAGGGCAGGAATCTTGGGTGGCACCGTCGACTGAATTCCAGGCTCTCCTGTTACCCCTCTGCCTTCAGCCACAGAAGTATAGTCATGAGTAATCCAAAGAATGTATTTAGAAGCTTCCTGCTGAGGTGCTCGGTCCTTTTAGTGGGTAGGGGTGGAGTTCAACCCTCTGACCTCCACCTGGCGGATGCAGTGTCACTAACTCCGGGCCAGATTTTCATCAGGTGGGACTGCAGAGGTCATCGAACCCTGTGCTGTCTGCATTATATGGGAACTGAGCCCTGCTAGCTGCTGTGCCAGTGTGGGACGGAGGATGAGCCTGGCTCCCCGCAGCGCGCTTCTGCCCCGCCACTCCTTCCCTGCCAGGCCTCAGGGATGGAAAGCTTGGTCAGAGAATGGGTCTGGGACACACCGCTGAGTGGGGCAGCCCACACAGAGACAGCCTGAGGGTCTGCCAGGAGCTGGGGGCATCCTGCCAACTAAGTCAGAGCACAGGGGAGGGGCCAGGAGCTGGTCTCCTGGTTCATCTCCCTCCTGTACTCCGCAGGGCCACAGTGGGTCCTCTGCAGCCTTGACACAGACCTGTTTGAAGTGCATACATAAGTTCCCTAGACAGGGACTGCGATGGTCATGGAAGCCCTACTCACAATGGCCCTAAACTGGAAGCTGCCCAAATGCCCATCAGCAGCAGAATGGACAAATAAATAGTGGCATGTGCACACAATAGAGTCCTCCACTGTAAGGGGAGTGAACAGTCTGCGACCGCACCCCACGAGAAGGATGAGTTAAACCAACCAAAGCTGAGTGAGGGAAGAGTCATGACGGTGTGATGCCATTGATAGGAAATCCCGCAACAGACACAACGCTGAATCTTCTCAGTCAGAATAGCGGTTACCCTCAGGGATAGAGAGGAACACAGGCAGGGCTTCTGAGACAAGCTGTCCTGTTTCACCATCTGGTGCTGGTTAAATGTGTGTATTCCCTCGAGGACAATTCATCAAGCTGTACACGTGTGATACGCACCTTTTTTTTGGGGGAGTGAGGATGGAGTCTTGCTTCCCCGCCCAGGCTGGAGTGCAATGGTGCAATCTCGGCTCACTGAAACCTCCGCCTCCCACTCCCAGGTTCAAACAGTTCTGCCCCAGCCTCCTGTGTAGCTGAGACTACAGGCATGTGCCACCGCGCCCGGCTGATTTTTGTATTTTTAGTAGAGACGGGGTTTCATCATATTGGCCAGGCTGGTCTTGAACTCCTGACCTCAAGTGATCCACCTGCCTAGGCCTCCCAAAGTGCTGGGATTACAGGCATGAGCCACCGTGCCCGGCTTTTTTTTTTTTTTTTTTTTTTTTTTTAGTGGGAGTCTCGCTCTGTCACCCAGGCTGGAGTGCAGTGGCACGATCTCAGCTCACTGCAAGCTCCGCCTCCCGGGTTCACGCCATTCTCCTGCCTCAGCCTCCCGAGTAGCTGGGACTACAGGCGCTCACCACCACCACGCCCGGCTAATTTTTTTGTATTTTTTTAGTAGACATGGGGTTTCACTGTGTTAGCCAGGATGGTCTCGATCTTCTGACCTCGTGATCCACCTGCTTCAGCCTCCCCAAGTGCTGGGATTACAGGCATGAGCCACCGCGCCCAGCCGTTTTTTTTTTTTTTTTAAAAGACAGTTTCTCACTGTCTTAAATAATAACGCTGGAGTGCAGTGTTGCAATGATAGCTCACTGCAGCCTTGACTTCCCAGGCTCAAGTGATTCTCCCACCTCAGCCCTGCAAGTAGCTGGGACTATAGGTGTACACCACCAGGCCTGGCAATTAATTAATTAGTTAACTAATTTATGCATACATACATATATACAGGGTCTCACTCTGTCATCCGGGATGAGTACAGTGGCGCAATTATGGCTCACTGCAGCCTCGGCCTCCCTGGGCTCAGGTGATCCTCCTGCCTCAGCCTCCTGAGGAGCTGGGACTATAGGTGTGCGCCACCATATCCAGCTAATTTTTGTATTTTTAGTAGAGACGGGGTTTCACCATGTTGGCCAGACTGGTCTTGAACTCCTGATCTCAAGTGATCTGACTGCCTTGGCCTCCCAAATTGCTGGGATTACAGGTGTGAGCCGCTGCACCTGGCCACGTGCCATTTTTTAAATGCCTGTAATTCTTCAGTGAAATATTTTTAAAAATGAAAGGGGAAAGGGGCTGTTCTGAGAACCTCCTGGCTGGGCACAGTAGAACCTGCTGTGAGCTTGGGGCAGTGACACTGAGGAATGAAAACACCAGGCTCCAGACAGGCAGCTCAGGTGAGCCTCCCAGGGAGAGGGGCGCTGTGGACAGGAACCAACAGGGAGAGGCCCCAGGAGAAGTGGCAGGAAGGCCAGATTAGGCACCTTAACCTGCTGTGTTTGACTGGCCGTTTTTGCTGGCTGATTTTTACCCCAGCCCTGACACCGGCTGCTGCTGGCCCGAGGGTATAAGCACCATCCTGGAACACACTTATCAGGTGTTCGTTGGGACTGGGTAACAGTCGTGGTCCCTCCTACAGACGCCTCAGCATCTGCCCACTGAGGGGTGGCAATACCAGCAGACAGCACCAGCCATCCAGAGAGGAGGGCACCTCTCCAAGGACCCGCCATGCTATATGTCCCTCTGGCATCTATTATTGGATTGTGGAACTTTCAGATTTAAAATCTATCTTACTTTTTGAGTGGTTGTTTTGAGTAGCTAGCTAACTGCTTAGGTATTTCCCTTTGCCATGAGTTGGAACTATTTTTTTCCCAGTTTGCCATGACGTGGCTTGGTTTCTAACAGGCTAGTACAAGTGACACTTGTCAGGCTCTTTAGGGAAGTCAGAATAGGATCCACAGCTGGGTTAAAAACATAGTCCTCTTTGGCTAAGCACAGTGGCTCATGCCTATAATCCTAGCACCTTGGGAAGCAGAGGAGGGAGGATCACTTGGGCTCAGGAGTTTGAGACCAGCCTGGATAACACGGCGAGACTGTCTCTATCTACAAAAAATTAGTTGGGCATGGTGGTAAGCACTTGTAGTCCTAGTTACTTGCGGGGCTGAGGTGGGAGGATCGCTTGAGCCTGGGAGGTCAAGGCTGCAGTGAGCTGTGATTGTGCCACTGTACTCTAGCCTGGTCAACAGAGCGAGACCATCTCAAAAAAACAAAGAAACAAAAGTAGGCCTAGCCCCAGGGGCATCTTAGACATCAGTGGTCCGCACTTGACTGCTTGGCCAGCGTATTTGTCAGTAAAGTTTTCTTGGAACAGAGTCAAACCCATTTGTGTACAGGTTGTCTGCGGTTGCCTTCAGGCCCATGACGGCAAAGTTGAGTAGTTGCGGCAGAGACTGTATGGCCCCCTACAAGGCCTAAGATACTTACTTTGGCCTTTTATGGAAAAAGCGTGTGACCCCTGTTGTACACTATTGTGTCACAGAGCAATTCCACACACGAGAGGGTCTTCTTTCCTGCACACAGGGCCGTGGAGAGAAAGCTGCCCCCGGTCAGACTGGCATCCCAAACTGACCTGTTTACTTGCTGTGGTGTTGAACGCTTTCTTCACTTTTGTGTGTATGTGGTCCAATTGGCTTACCATACAACTTACTGTAATAACCATTTTTAGGGGTGCGGTTCAGTGACATTACGTACTTTCACATTGTCATGCACCTGCTACCATCATCCACCTGCAGAAGATGTTCATCCTCTGACACAGAAACTCTGCACCCATCAGATGCTAACTCCTCCTTCCCTCCCCTCCAGACTGCCTTTGCTTTCAAAATGGGGATAATAACACATCTCATGTCGTTTTGAGAATTAAGGCGATACCCTAGCCCTCCATTGATGGTCAATATATTTCTTTATCTTTTCTTTTCTTTTTTGAGATAGGGTCTTGCTTTGTCACCCCGGCTGGAGTGCAGTGGCCCGATCTTGGCTCACTGCAACCTCTGCCTCCCAGGCTCAAGCCATCCTCCCACCTCAGCCTCCTGAGTAGCTGGGACTACAGGCTACACCACACCCAGCTAATTTGTGTGTGTGTATTTTTGGTAGAGACAGGGTTTTGCCATGTTGCCAAGGCTGGTCTTGAACTCCTGAGCTCAAGCGATCTGCCCACCTCAGCCTCCCAAAGTGCTGGGATTTCAAGTGTGAGCCACCACACCTGACCACATGTATTAAAATACCTTTTAATACATTTGAGTTCCCTGCCTTCTTCTTCCAGAGTCACACTTCCATCTTGGTCCACACCCTTTGTGATGGACAAGGGAAGGAGGCAGAAGTGATTTGAGCTTCATTTCCCTGAGGAGGAAACCCAGGCCCGAGAGGGAGAAGGGCACAGCCAGTGAAGTCTGAGCTCCAGCCCCCTCCTGATCCCCACCCCATCCCTGCTGCCTACCTCCGCCGGCTACCCCTGTGGTCCTGACATCAGGTGCTGGTCCCGGAGCCCAGCTGACCTCACATAGAGCTTTCACAGATGGTGGCCTTGCCCTGCCAGGATGGGGTGTGGGGTCGTTGTCAGGGCAGAACTTGAGGCTGACAGCCGGAAAGCCCCTCCCTCTGTCTCTGAGCCAGTGAGGAAACACTTCCTGGAGCTGGGGTCCCCCAGGCCTGGGTTTCCTTTCCTTCCCCAGGAAGGTTCAGGCTCAGCCCCTCATCTGCGTCTTCTCTTGACCACAGCTGTCCTGGTGCCTCATCTTCTCCCCTCCCCAGATCAGCCATGCCTCACTGGGAAGGAAGAGCCCCATGGGTCTAGGCAGACCTGTGCCCACTCTTGCCTGGGCAAGGCCTGTGCAGGTGTGAGTGGCTTGAGAGGGAGTGGAGGAGGTGGCAGGCACGGTTCTAACAGGGAAGGGGAGGTGGGGTGCAGTGCAGGGTGGGAGAGTGGAGTGCCTTTCCTTCCCCCCTGCACGGCTCAGCAGGAATATAATTAGAGCTGACATAGACCGGGCACTTTCTATGTGTACACACTGTTCTCAGTACTCAAAGGTATAGAGTTTGTTACTTTTATTACCCTGCTCCCCACTTCTGACAGATGGGAAAACTGAGGAACAGCGTTCAGACATTTGTGTTAAGTTGAGACTCTTGCCTGGTTGTACAGCTCGTGTGTGGACCGGAAGCCAGGTGGTCGGGCTCCCTGGTACATGCTCTTAGCCTCTGTCCTGTACTGCTTCGGTGGGGAGTCACAGAGGGGCACCTCTGAGGCAGTGATGTGGGCACACGGGAGCCAAGTATCCTTGGGTGCTGTGCCCTGCTCCCAGGTGTTGAGGACAGGAAAGAATGAGGACTTGTCAGCCCTGGGAAGAAGTGGTGTGAACCAGGGCTTCTTATAGGTGATCTGGCCACAGTGCCCTCCCTGCTGGGAGAAATGCACCCAAGTGAAGGTGGCCCTTCCCCATTGCTGGGACATCTCCACACTGGACAGTGGCAGCCCCCTCCTGCCCAGGGAAGCAGGCAGACGGGCCCCACCCTAGGGGGAGCAGCGGGTGCCGGCCAGGCCAGCTGAAACAAGCTGATAAGGGCAGAACAATTCCAGATTTGAAGAATGCCCGGAATTATCTCCCCTGAGGGGGCAGCTCTGGGCCCCTCTGGGAGAGGTGGTTCTGAGAGGCAGGCCTGATGACCCCGCCCCTGGGGTGCTGTCCTGCTGCCCAGAGTCTCACAGCTGCCAGGGTCCCGGGGACCGCTGAGCCAACAGAACTGCCAGGGTCCCAGGGAAGGGACAGGGAGGGTGGAGCATGACTGGAGTCTGTGGCTGCACCTGACACTCAGCCTGTGTGGGGGTAAGGGGCGCAGGTTGGGGACCCGGCCCTGCCCCAGACAGTTGGAGCAGCCCTTCTTGCTGTCTCTGTTCTTGTTGTTAATCTCCATCTTGAACCCCTTGTCTTAGCTCTGACTTTTGTTACAGTATAACAGAATACTGTCGGCTGGGTGGCTTAGGCAACAGACATTTATTTCTCACAGTTCTGGGGGCTGACAGTCGCAGATCAGGGTTGCGGCATGGTCAGGTTCTGGCGAGGGCGTTTCCTGGCTTTCAGACAGTGCTTTCATGTTGTGACCTCACAGGGCAGAGAGAAGGTCTGCTGTCTCTTCCTCTTCTTTTTTTTTTTTTTTTTTTTTGGAGACGGAGTCTGGCTCTGTCTCCCAGGCTGGAGTGCAGTGGCCGGATCTCAGCTCACTGCAAGCTCCGCCTCCCGGGTTTAGGCCATTCTCCTGCCTCAGCCTCCCGAGTAGCTGGGACTACAGGCGCCCGCCACCTCGCCCGGCTAGCTTTTTGTATTTTTAGTAGAGACGGGGTTTCACCGTGTTAGCCAGGATGGTTTGGATCTCCTGACCTCGTGATCCGCCCGTCTCGGCCTCCCAAAGGGCTGGGATTACAGGCTTGAGCCACTGCGCCCGGCCGTCTCTTCCTCTTCTTAAAAGGACAGTAATCCATCATGGAGGCTCCATCCTCAGGACCTCATCTAAACCTACGTATCTCCCAAGTCTCTGCCTTCACACTGGGGGTTTGGGCTTCCACATATGCATTGGGCGTGGGGCCCAGACAGTCAAGTCTGTCGTACCCCTTATACCCAGGGAAGTCAAGCCACCCCACTTTTGGGTTCCCAAGCAGGGGACCATTTGGAGGGAAAGAGAGCAACCCCAGGAGTCACTACCCCCTATTGACCAGATGGGGACCTATGGCAGACCAAAAATGTCCGCCCACCTCAAAGACAAAGATATACAAGTAAAAATCTCTGAAACATGTGATTATTGTATGTAGACAGAGGGTCTTTACGGATAATAGTTAACTGAGGACCTCAAGATGAGAGCATGCTGGATTTCAGTGGGTGGGCCCTAAATCCAATGACAAGTGTCCTCATCAGAGGCACATAGAGAAGGTGGCCATGTGACCATGAGGGCAGATGTCGGAAGGATACTGCTTTAGCCAGGGAGTGTCAGAAGCGCACACCTTGATTTTAGACTTCTGGCTTGCAGAATGGTGAGAGATTACATTTCTGTTGTTTTAAGCCTTTGTGGTAATTTGTTATGGCAGTCATAGATAAACTGATCTAGGTAGGACCTGAAGTGCAGAGATGGACCAAGGTTCACCCAAGCACATGCAGACGGGAAAGACAGCCATCACCGGTTGGCGAGAGTGAGGCGAGTCAGTTTCTTGATGGCCTTCCCATGCTGTCCTCTGCAGACAAGCCCCTTGCTCTTATCCCAGGTCAGGTTCCTTTTGAAGGCACCAACATCTGGTTGGCACCTTGCAGGTTAGAGAGGGGGAGACACTGGTTTTCTTAAAGCCACAGAGGGCAATTGTGTATAAGCGGGTGGATAGAGCATTAATAAGATTTCAGAGCAGAAGACCAGAGCCAACAGCCTCCAAGGACAGGACCCACACGGGGTTGGAGGGATCCAGAAGGACCTTTTGGTGGAAAGAAATGAGCACCCAGCCAAGCGAGAGCCGGGCAGGGGGATGACCAGGTTGCCGGGGCAGGGAATTAAGGGTACTGACTTAGTTTTTTTTTTTTTTTTTGAGATGGAGATTTGCTCTTGTTGCCCAGACTGGAGTGCAAGTGGCGTGATCTTGGCTCACCACAACCTCCACCTCCCGGGTTCAAGCGATTCTCCTGTCTCAGCCTCCCAAGTAGCTAGGGATTACAGGCACGTGCCACCACACCCAGCTCATTTTGTATTATTAGTAGAGATGGGGTTTCTCTATGGTGGTCAGGCTGGTCTCAAACTCCTGACCTCAGGTGATCCTCCCGCCTCGGCCTTCCAAAGTGCTGGGATTATAGGCGGGAGCCACCACACCCGGCCTTTTTTTTTTTTTTTTTTTTTTTTTTGGAGACATGATCTCTCCCCATTGCCCAGGCTGGAGTGTAATGGTGTGATTATAGCTCACTGCAGCCGCAAACTCCTGGGCTCAAGTGATCCTCCTACCTCATCCTGAGTAGCCAGGACTACAGGTGCCCCCTCGCCCCATGCCCATCTAATGTTTTGATTGTTTTGTAGAAATGAGGTCTTGCTATGTTGCTGGTCTCAAACTCCTGGGCTCAAGTGATTCCCCTGCCTTGGCTTCCCAGATTGCTGGGATTATAGGTATGAGCCACCAAGCCCAGCCCTGACCTGATTAATAAAACCTAAGACACACGGAGGTGGGACCGCAACATGGGGAGCATCAAGTCCTTCACAAGGAAGGCAGGGGAGTGAGGGGGCTGCACGCAGGGGCAAGAGAGGGCACTTGGTGCCTTGGTGCTGGGAGGAGCCCTGGCCAGGTGAACAGAGAGCAGCCCCAGGTCCCTTACTGACCCGGCTCTCCCATCCCACCCTGCCTCACTGTCATGCCCAGCTACCACCCAGAAGCCTGGCAATACAAGGGCCAGTGTACAATGGCCAGCAGGACTTGTAGCCTGAGAAGGTGGGCCCTGGAGAGCTGGGGTCGGGGCGTGGGATGTAGACCTCAACCTGGCTGAACCCGCAATGGCATCACACCGGGCCCCTCCCATCGCACCAGGCCCTGCCTGAGTCCTAGCAGCTCCCTGCACCCCCTGGAAAGAAGGGGCTCGTGGAGCAGATGTCACATGTTGGAAAAATGATGTTAGGGTTGGGCAGCCCTTGGAAAGGCCCCGCCTGTACCCCTAGGGAGGCCCAGCGTGAGCCCTCTGAAGTGACTGGCTAGGATGACTCTGCTGTCACAGCTAAAGCAGGTTTACCTAGTACATAGTGTCGTGCCTGACAGAGTCCGAGGCCGGGGTGTGTCATACACACCCAGAGGGACCTTAGGAATCTTCTGGCCCACCTTTCACAGATGCATTTCAAGAGGGCGGACAGCTTGCCCAGGCCTGGGGGTCCAAGGCAGGGACAGGACGAGAAGGTTTCGGACCTCCCATTTCCCAGCCTGCGCTCTCCCCTTCGGCGCACCAGTCGAGGAACACACCCGCTCGTCTTGCCTGTCTCTCCCCTTCGGCGCACCAGTCGAGGAACACACCCGCTCGTCTTGCCTGTCTCTCCCCTTGGGGCTTTTTTGTTTCGTTTCTGTGGAGATGAGTTGGGGGTGGTGAGCAGAGGATAAAGAAGGAAGGAGAGGTCGACACTGCTATCCAGGCTGGAGCCTCCCATCCCACCTCCTCCCTGGACTCTTTCCACACCCCTCTTCCCGGAGCATTCTTTCCCGTTTCCTTTCCCACTATTAATAGTCAAGAGTCAATCCTAGGTCTGGAAATAGCCAGGAACAGAGGAAACAGGCCCTCCTTGAAGATTGAAGCAGCCTTCCCACCGCAGGGGAGCAGGCTGAAGTCTGTCTTCTCCTCCCACTGTCCCCCTGGCCCCTGGGGGAGCTGCCACTGTGCTAACTCATTCCACATAGGCTTCCACATCAGCAGGAATGTCACGTCATTTCTACCCTGCTGTGATGTACTGGCCTTTGCAGCCCTGTCCATCACTCACCGGACTTTCACTCCATCCTCTTCATCTCAATACGTGTCATCATTCTTGGTGACTTCAGTACTCACTTGGGTAAACACTGAAATACCCTGGCCTCTGTTTCTCAACCTTTTCTCATCTCTCCTTCATTGGGCCATTCCCATTTCACCCCCTGAACTTTATCAGCCCCTCAAACTGTATCACCTCTGAAATCTTGGCATTTCCTCCTTTTATCACTGTCTCTCCACTTTCCAACTTACCTGCTCAAGTAAACCCACATCGCAGTGCTTGAACTCAAGACGTAACAAAGTCCAGTAACCTTCCTCTTTGCCTATTAGCCCCTACCTGGCCTTATTTCTGTCTTTCTCCATCCTCTGTCAATAATCCACCATTAGAATCCCTACCTTGCAAAGATATTCCCAAATTCCTTGCACCCTCTCCTGCTGTCATACCTACCAAAACCCCATTCTCAGATATACCTTTGCCTCCATTTTTCTTTTCTTTTTCTTTTTTTTTTTTTTTTGAGGAGGAGTCTCGCTCTGTCGCCCAGGCTGGAGTGCAGTGGCGTGATCTCGGCTCACTGCAAGCTTCGCCTCCCGGGTTCCCGCCATTCTCCCGCCTCAGCCTCCGAGTAGCTGGGACTACAGGCGCCCGCCACCTCGCCCGGCTAGTTTTTTGTATTTTTAGTAGAGACGGGGTTTCACCGTGTTAGCCAGGAGGGTCTCGATCTCCTGACCTCGTGATCCACCCGCCTCGGCCTCCCAAAGTGCTGGGATTACAGGCTTGAGCCACCGCGCCCAGCCTGCCTCCATTTTTCTACACCAAGCAACTGAACATTGCTACAGTAAAATCTGGCTGATTGGCCGGGCGCGGTGGCTCAAGCCTGTAATCCCAGCACTTTGGGAGGCCGACACTTTGGGAGGCCGAGACGGGCGGATCATGAGGTCAGGAGATCGAGACCATCCTGGCTAATACGGTGAAACCCTGTCTCTACTAAAAAATACAAAAAAAAACTAGCCAGGCGACGAGGCGGGCGCCTGTAGTCCCAGCTACTCGGGAGGCTGAGACAGGAGAATGGCGTAAACCCGGGAGGCGGAGCTTGCAGTGAGCTGAGAGCCGGCCACTGCACTCCAGCCTGGGCGGCAGAGCAAGACTCCGTCTCAAAAAAAAAAAAAAAAAAAAAAAAAAAAAAAAAAATCTGGCTGATTGCATTAACTTTAAATTCATGATGCCATGCCTCAATTTGGCACCAAATACTACTTGACAATCATATTTTACTTCTTTAGCATGGTAGTTCTCAAAGTGTGGTCCTCTGGCCAGAAGCATCAGAATCTTTTGGGAACTTGTTAGAAATGCATATTTCATATCCCAGGCCTGCTGAATCAGGAACTCTGGGGCTGGATCCAGCCCCTGGTGTTTTCACAAGGCCTCCGTGTGATTCTGATGTTTGCTGAAGATTGAGAACCTCTTTTCTAAGAGGTTCATGTTCCTATTTCCAACATGAGTATTTTACACTTTTCCCTCAAACACTCCCTCCTCCTTTTTTCTATCTATATCACTATCGCTGATTTCATCTAGACTTCATTGAGAAAATTAAAGCTGTCAAATGTAAACTCTTTCTACCACCAAAATACAGCTGTACTTACGACTGTATCCATTTTCTTCCCTCCTGTTTCAAAGATGGAAGTGTCGGCAGGGCGTGGTGGCTCACGCCTGAAATTCCAGAACTTTGGGAGGCTGAGGTGGGTGGATCACTTGAGGTCAGGAGTTTGAGACCAGCCAACATGGTGAAACCCCATCTCTACTGTATATAAAATATACAAAAATTAGCCGGGTGGTGGGTGCTTATAATCCCAGCTACTTGGGATGCTGAGGCTGGATAATTGCCTGAACCCAGGAGGGAGAGGTTGCGGTGAGCTGAGATTGCACCACTGCACTCCAGCCTGGGCAACACAGCAAGACTCCCTCTCAAAAAAAAAAAAAAAAAAAAAGTGTCTGACTATCCAATGAAGGCCAAGTCCTCTATGGGTGCTGAGTTGGCACAGGTATATCTCCTCTGCATCTTAAGGACCCTATGAAACAGTAGGAAGAGAACACATACACAAAGGAAGAAAGCATTCATAGCAGCTCTAGCATCTTCTACCTTCGAAAACAAAACAGAGGTTTCTTAACTGTCCCAGCTCCCTCCAGCTGCTGCCGTATGTCTCTGATCCCCTAGCATTTGATAAAGAGTCGTCCCCACATGCAAACTCATTTTCCTACCATTCATTCACTCTTCAGTCTGCCTGAGTCAGGCTTCCACCTGCCCTGTGCCCACTGAAACTGCACATGGTGGTTGCCAGGGACTTCTCTTTGCCAGTCTCATCATTCAGCACAGCCAGCCACTCCTTCCTTAAAACAAAACAAGAATCTAAAGCAGAAACTTCTGTTGCATCTCCCTGTTTCCCCTTGGAGATAACCAGTATCCTAAACTTAGTGTTAAATTCTCTGTAAAATTTTCGTAACATTTTCTGTTTCCCTAAAAACATTTAGTTTTGCCGATTTTTGTACCCTGTAAGTAGAACCATATAAGTGTTCTTGTTCTTCCTTTTATTGTTCAGTATTATTCTTTAGATTAATGCTAATAGAGGTAGTTGTAGTCCACTCATTTTCAGTCCGGTATAGCATTCTCGGAGAATATACTATCACTTTATCCATACTACTGTCACCCGTACTGTCGACTGTACTCTACTGTACTACTATCAACACTGCATTTTCTTGCTACCTATATGGGGCCAATGTAAAACTATTCTTAAGAGCATTTTTGTAAATGCACTGTGATGCACACTTGTCTCCCTAGGATAAATGCCTAGTGATACAATTAGAAGTTGTGGGCCGGGCCTGGTGGCTCACGCCTGTAATCTCAGCACTTTGGAAGGCCAAGGTGGGTGGATCACTTGAGGTCAGGAGTTTGAGACCATCCTGGCCAACATGGTGAAACCCCGTCTCTACTAAAAACACAAACATTAGCCAGCCATGGTGACGGACACCTGTAATCCCAGCTACTACGGAGGCTGAGGCAGGAGAATTGCTTGAACCCAGGAGGCAGAGGCTGTAGTGAGCTGAGATCGTTCCACTGTACTCCAGCCTGGGCAACAGACTTCTCAAAAAAAAAAAAAAAAAAAAAAAAAAGAAGTTGTGGATTGAACAATATGCGCATGTCTAACTTTCTTTGATAATGCCACACTCTTTTTTTTTTTTTTTTTTTTTTGGAGACGGAGTCTCGCTCTGTCGGTCAGGCTGGAGTGCAGTGGCCGGATCTCAGCTCACTGCAAGCTCTGCCTCCCGGGTTTGTACCATTCTCCTGCCTCAGCCTCCCGAGTAGCTGGGACTACAGGCGCCCGCCACCTCGCCCGGTTAGTTTTTTTTTTTTTGTATTTTTTTTTTTTTTTTAGTAGAGACAGGGTTTCACCGTATTAGCCAGGATGGTCTCGATCTCCTGACCTGGTGATCCGCCCGTCTCGGCCTCCCAAAGCGCTGGGATTACAGGCTTGAGCCACTGCGCCCGGCCAATAATGCCACACTCTTTTCCAAAGTGTTTCAACCTATTTACGCTACTATATATTCTTGCTACCCTTTCTTACTGACTTTAAAATGTTTGTCAATCTGATGGGTATGAAAAGAAAAATCTTTCTTATTTTGCATTTCCCTCATTACTAATATTCTCAGATGTTCTTAGGCTGTTTGTGCCATTTTTTTCTGAAAAATGCATGTATAATTCTTTTATTTTTCTATTGGGCTGTTTTCTTAAGTATAGCTTTCTTAAGTATAGCTTTCTTAAGTATAGTTTTTGGGGCATATCTACAATTTTTTGGAATACCACTGTAAGGATGATTTATTTATTTAATCATTTATTTATCAGATTGGACTTGTGGATATTTATTTTATTCTTGGGGTTCCAATCCAATATTTCTTGATTCGTTGCTCAAATTGTTCCAGGTTTGGCCATTATGAGCTCTTTCCTGTTAAGCCTTTCAGGTCTTTCAGGTTGAACTTGCCTTCCTCTTCATTTTTTTTTTTTTTTTTTTTTTTTTTTTTTTAGCACTTCTTTACTTTCTGACATTACAAGATGTTTCAGGCTCATTTTGCATTTTCCCTGTATCAGCACTAGAATAAGCCCTTTCTCCAAGGAGCCTTGGTTCATTTTTTTGTAGAATGGTATCAGAAACCAAATATGGACCCTGGGTGTACCCTATGCTACTGGTATGTCTCTGCTTCTAGATGCTCTGAGTGGACAGAGCTGGGAAATAGACATTTGTTAACTATGTATTCATTTCCTCATCTATCATCTATTTGTCTATTGAAACGTAAGTTCTGACTGACTGACATCCGCTGTCTCTCATCAAGCATCGCAGGGCTAGCCTCCTCTCCACCTGTTTACTTACTTGTAACTTCTTTCTCCAACAGTTAGAAACCTGGCGTTTGTTATCTATAATTTGTTTAATTATTTGTTCAATCCTAGTATACATGTAAAGTAGGTTTGAAATTGACATGCCCTTGTAAGAAACATTCTTATTACTTAAAATACACTGTTTATATGCAGTTCTTTTGTTACAGTATCTAGTTAAAACAAAACAAAACAACCCCCCCCCCCCAAAAAAAAAACTTTTCCAGAGTCGTTTAGGTCAACTCTTGTTCTCCACCCTCTTTAGCAAAGTTATGTTATACTTTTTTTTTTTTTTTTTTGAGACAGAGTTTAGCTATTGTCTCCCAGGTTGGAGTGCAGTGGCACGATCTCGGCTCACTGCAACTTCTGCCTCCCAGTTCAAGCAGTCCTGCCTCAGCCTCCTGAGTAGCTGGGATTACAGACACGCACCACTGTGCCTGGCTAATTTTTGTATTTTATTTTATTTTATTTTATTTTATTTTATTTTTTGGTAGAGATGGAGTTTCGCCATGTTGGCCAGGCTGGTCTTGAACTTCTGACCTCAGGTGATCTGCCTGCCTCGGCCTCCCAAAGTGCTGGGATTACAGGTGTGAGCCACTGCGTCTGGCCATGTTATACCTTTAGAATATAGTTAAATTGATTTTCGTAGTCTCCATTACATCCTAGGATTTCCTGGACATCCGAGGTGATTATTTTTCTAAATTGGCATTAAGTAGGCCGGACGCGGTGGCTCAAGCCTGTAATCCTAGCACTTTGGGAGGCCGAGACGGGCGGATCACGAGGTCAGGAGATCGAGACCATCCTGGCTAATACGGTGAAACCCTGTCTCTACTAAAAAATACAAAAAACTAGCCGGGCGACGAGGCGGGCGCCTGTAGTCCCAGCTACTCGGGAGGCTGTGGCAGGAGAATGGCGTAAACCTGGGAGGCGGAGCTTGAAGTGAGCTGAGATTCGGCCACAGCACTCCAGCCTGGGCGGCAGAGTGAGACTCCGTCTCAAAAAAAAAAATTGACATTAAGGCCGGGCGCCGTGGCTCAAGCCTGTAATCCCAGCACTTTGGGAGGCCGAGACGGGCGGATCACAAGGTCAGGAGATCGAGACCATCCTGGCTAATACGGTGAAACCCCGTCTCTACTAAAGAATACAAAAAACTAGCCGGGCGACGAGGCGGGCACCTGTAGTCCCAGCTACTTGGGAGGCCGAGGCAGGAGAATGGCGTGAACCTGGGAGGCGGAGCTTGCAGTGAGCTGAGATCCGGCCACCGCACTGCAGTCTGGGCGACAGAGCCAGACTCCGTCTCAAAAAAAAAAAAAAAAAAAAAAAAAAAAAAAAAAGAAAATTGACATTAAGTAAATTCTTGGAGTACACAAATCTTTGGGTTTCAAGAAATGCAGAGCCTTGTGGATTCTTGTGCATTACTCACTGTCCTAAAAATAACCTTGTATGGAGCTGAGGAGTCCGTTCCTCCCAGTTCTCTCAACCTCTGGTGTCCACTGATCTGTTTTCTTTCCCTATCATTTTGCCCTATCCATAAAATCAAAATGGAATCATGCTGTGCAGACTTTTGGCTTCCTTCACTTAGCAAAATGTATTTAAATCTTATATATGCTGTCACATGAATCACTAGTTTATTCCTTTTTATTGCTGAGTAGTCATCATATGGCTATATAATATCCATTCACTTGCTGAAGAATATCCCGGTGATTCTCAGTTTTGGGTGATTGTAAATAAAACTGCTATAAACATTTGCATGTAGGTTTTTGTGTGACTATAGGTTTTCATTTCGTGTAGGTAAATAAGAGTGGAATTGCTGGGTCATATAATAATTGTTTGCTTCACTTCAAAAGAAACTGCTAAACCGTTTTCCAAATTATCTGTACTGTTGTGCATTCCGACCAGCCATGTAGGAGAGATCCTGTTTAGCGTTTGGGTTTGTCAGTTTGTTTGATTTTAGCTATTCCAATAGGTATGTAATGGTGCTGCACTGGAGCTTGAATTTGAATTTGCCTAATGACTAATGATGAGCATGTTTTCATATGTTTATTTGCCATCTGTATATCTTCTTTGGTAATTTTTCCTTGGAGATCTTTTGCCTGTTTTAAAATATTGGGTTTTTATCGTTGTTTTCCTTGTTTTCTATTTCTCTGTGTGTGTGTGTGTGTGTGTGTCTGTGTGCATGTGTGCGCGCACGTTCCTATTGAACTCCGTAGGACTCACAGTACAATGTTCAATAGGAGTGGAAAGAGAGGACATCCTTGCTTTGTTCTCAAACTTCACAGCAAAGCGTTCAATCTCTTCCCATTAAGTATGATGTTAGCTGTAGGTTTATTTGCAGACATCACTAATTAGGTGAGGGAAGTTCCCTACTATTCCTGGTTTGCTGAAAGGTTTTGTTTTGTTTTAAATCATGAATGGATGTTAAATTTTGTTAGATGGGCCGGGCGTGGTGGCTCACACCTATAATCCCAGCACTTTGGGAGGTCGAGGCGGGTGGATTTTCTGAGCTTAGGAGTTTGAGACCGGCCTGGGCAACACAGTGAAACCCCGTCTCTTCTAAAATACAAAAAAATTAGCTGGGCCTGGCAGCGTGCACCTGTAATCCCAGCCACTTGGGAAGCTGAGGCAGGAGAATTGCTTGAACGCGGGAGGCGGAGGTTGCAGTGAGCTGAGATCGCACCACTGCACTCCAGCCTGGGTGACCGAGTGAGGCTGTCTCTGTCTCAAAAAAAAAAAAAAAAAAAAAAAAAAAAAGATTTTCCTGCAAATATGAAGATGATCATATGGTTTTTCTTATTTTGCTTCTTAATGTGTTGAATTGCACTGATTGATTTTTCAAATACTGAACTGTCCATGATGAGCCTCACTTGGTCATGATGTCCTTTCTATGTAGTGCTAGATTTGATTAGTCATCAGGGAAATAAAAATTAAAAACACAATGAGATACTACTTCATGCCCACTAAAATGGCAATAATGGAAAAGATGATAATTGTTGGCAAGGATCTGGAAAAACTGGACTCACAAAACAATTGCTGATTGACATGTAAAATGGGGCGGCCGCTTTGGAAGATAGCTTGGCAGTCCCCCAAAATACTCAATAAAGAGTTACCACATGACCTAGCAATTCCGCTCCTAGGTATGTACCCGAGGGAAATGAAAACATGGTCACACAAAAACTTGTACACAAAGCAGTATTATTCATAATAGCCCAAGGGTTAAAACAACCCAAATGGGCCGGGCACCTGTGGTCCCAGCTGCTCGGGAGGCTGAGGCAGGAGAATGGCGTAAACCCGGGAGGCGGAGCTTGCAGTGAGCTGAGATCGGCCACTGCACTCCAGCCTGGGCAACAGAGCGGGACTCCGTCTCAAAAAAAAAAAAAAAAAAAAAAACCAACCCAAATGTTCATCAGCTGATGAATGGATGAACAAAAATGGAAGCTCCATACTATGAAATATCATTTAGCAATACAAAGAAGTAAGGAACGGACACATGCTAGCATGGATGAACCAGGCAAACAAAAGTGAAAAGTGAACCAGGCAAACAAAAGTGAAAGAACTGGACACATGCTAGCATGGATGAACCAGGCAAACAAAAGTGAAAGAGAAAAGCTTGAAAACACATCAAAGTGAAAGAAGCCAGTCACAGAAGACCACATAGTGGTTGATCCCATTTACGTGAACTCTCCAGAATAGGTGAGTCCGTAGACAGAACTAGATTGGTGGCTGCCTACTGTGTGGCTTTTCTTTTGCTGTGTCTTTAGTGTGAAGGTTTATGTTAATCAAGGCACAAGTTAGGCTGGGCTTACAATTTATTGTTGCTGTGGATACCTTCGGTGCACCCAGGGCTGCAAAGTCTTCCAGTAATATCTCTGTGGGTCCTTGCTTGGCTGTAGCTCATCCTTGTTTGCCGCTCCTCAGATAGTCTGCCTTTTGCAGCTCCCCACAGCTGTATTCCACTGTTTTCATTTGAGATGCATCCTCACCATGTTGCCCAAGCTGGAGTGCAGTGGCATGATCTCGGCTCACTGCAACCTCCACCCCCCGGGTTCAAGTGATTCTCCCGTCTCAGCCTTCTGAGCAGCTGGGACTACAGCACCAGCACGTGCCACCACGCCTGGCTAATTTTTTGTATTTTTAGTAGAGACAGGGTTTCACTGTGTTGGCCAGGCTGTTCTCGAACACCTGACCTCAGGTGATCTACCCGCCTTGGCCTCCCACAAGTTCTGGGATTACAGGCGTGAGCTACTGTGCCCTGCTGCTCCACTGTTATTTTTTACTTCACACTTGCTGGCCTTGTAGAACAGCGGAGGGGACCATTTCCTGAGGTTCTGTTTAAGTCTCCCTCAGGCACTGGGAAGCTGAGCTTGAGGGTGTGGCCTTCACATTCCCGCCTCTTACCTAGATGTTGCAGCTGGGTTTAGCTTCAGGAGTAAGGAGCTGTTTTATTTTTCCTGTTCTCTTCCCTGGCTGTGGGAGGTTTCCGCCAGTGCCCTCAGGCCGGAGATTTTGTTGACCTCCACCTGAAAGGCTTTTTTCCTGCCCTATAGGGATGTGGAGGGTATGGAGTTTCAGCACCAGCTGTTTCTTTCCCCAGCCAGCTCCACCCACAAGGGGTTGCTTTTTCAAGGCTTCCTGTGAACACCTGATGGGGTTCCTAGGCGTAAAGTGCCCTGTGTTGTGGACCTTACAAGCCTACAGCTCATAGGGCTTCACCTTTTCATACTAACCTATCCACAGCTTTTAGAAACTCATTTAAAATTTGTCTTTAATCAGCTGGGTGCGGTGGCTCACGTCTGTAATCCAGCGCTTTGGGATCAGCACAAGGTGGGTGGATCACGAGGTCAGGAGTTCGAGACCAGCCTGACCAACATGGTGAAACCCCTTCTCTACTAAAAATACAACTGAGCATGGTGGTACGTGCCTATACGCCCAGTTGCTCAGGAGGCTGAGGCCGGAGAATCACTTGAACCTTGGAGGCAGAGGTTGCAGTGAGCCGAGATCATACCACTGCACTCCAGCCTGGGTGACAGAGCGAGACTCCATCTCAAAAAATAAAAATTGGCCTTAATCTTCTTACTGAACTTTGCCCATGTCCAGGTAAGGCAAGTGCTCTGGTCTGGTTGCTCCCTGCAGTTGTCCATCTGTCTCCACTTTTTAGGGTCGTTTTCTTCATGACCTCAGGGCTCAAGAAAAGTCATAACTTTTTGGCTTCTCAACTTTTTTTTTTCTTTTCTTTTTTGTTTGTTTTTGAGACGGAGTCTTTTTTTTGAGATGCAGTCACCCAGGCTAGAGTGCAGTGGCACAATCTCAGCTCAGTGTAGCCTCTGCCTCCTGGGTTCAAGTGATTCTCCTGCCTCAGCCTACTGAGTAGCTGGGATTACAGGCGCCCGCCACCATGCCTGGCTAATTTTTGTATTTTTAGTAGAGATGGGGTTTCACCATATTGGCCAGGCTAACCTCGAACTCCTGACCTCAAGTGATCCACCCGCCTGAGCTTCCCAAAGTGCTGGGATTACACGTGTAAGCCACCATGTCCAGCCTCTCAGCTTTTTTCTTGTAGTCAGAGTAGGAACAAAGTTCTTTCTAGTCTGCTCTCATTAGCTGAAACTGGAAGTCCTATTGTTTCTTTTGATGAACACAAATTCTTTTTTTTTTTTTTGAGACGGAGTTTCGCTCTGTCGCCCAGGCTGGAGTGCAGTGGCGTGATCTCGGCTCACTGCAAGCTCCGCCTCCCGGGTTTAGGCCATTCTCCTGCCTCAGCCTCCCGAGTAGCTGGGACTACGGGCACCCGCCATCTCGCCCGGCTAGTTTTTTTTGTATTTTTTAGTAGAGACGGGGTTTCACCATGTAGGCCAGGATGGTCTCGATCTCCTGACCTCATGATCCACCCATCTCGGCCTCCCAAAGTGCTGGGATTACAGGCTTGAGCCACCGCGCCCGGCCGATGAACACAAATTCTTAACTTTGATGCTAAATGTATCAGTCTTTTTCTTTGGTTTGTGCTTTTCTTTCTTTTTTTTTTTTTTTTTTGGAGACGGAGTCTCGCTCTGTCGCCCAGGCTGGAGTGCAGTGGCCGGATCTCAGCTCACTGCAAGCTCTGCCTCCCAGGTTCATGCCATTCTCCTGCCTCAGCCTCCCGAGTAGCTGAGACTACAGGCGCCTGCCACCTCGCCCAGCTAGTTTTTTGTATTTTTTAGTAGAGATGGGGTTTCACCATGTTAGCCAGGATGGTCTCGATCTCCTGACCTCGTGATCCGCCCGTCTCGGCCTCCCAAAGTGCTGGGATTACAGGCTTGAGCCACCGCGCCCGGCCTGCCGGTTTGTGCTTTTCATGTTTTGTGGATGGACAATTGTATATGAAACAATTCCTTTTACAGACACATATTAGAGAACAACAGACTGTGCTATAGAAAGTTCATGTAAGGTCAGAATGATTTGATCTTTGCATCCTGTTTTGGAGTTTCTTTATGATAAAAGTAACTATTCAATTTCTTTTTTTCCCCTTTTTTGTGGTTTTATAACTTTATTTGATGTACTCAACAGCCAGCAGTTATTTCTCATCCACATTGACTGTCTGTAGATTTTGGAAAGTGGTAACAGGCACGTGGGTAACCAAAGTATAGAGCTTGTTTGGTGGATCTTCATCATGTTTCCTGGACAACCGCACAGGGATAGATAAGTATGGGACATTCTTTATTCCTTTGGCCCAGACAGATTTGATGAGCCTGGTATCCATGCGCACATCTGGAGCTCCCATCTCCTTCATGGCAAATTTCTGGATCTCTTTGAGTACCTGAGGGGCATGCTGCTTGAAGCCCACTCCAGGATGCTCTTGGGATTGTTGATGGTACATTCTCGGTCACCACCTCGTTGATGGTAGAATGACCTTTCTTCTCACCACCCTTCTTCGCAGGAGCTATTTTTTTTTTTTTTTTTTTTTTTTGAGACGGAGTCTGGCTCTGTAGCCCAGGCTGGAGTGCAGTGGCCAGATCTCAGCTCACTGCAAGCTCCGCCTCCCGGGTTTATGCCATTCTCCTGCCTCAGCCTCCTGAGTAACTGGGACTACAGGCGCCTGCCACATCGCCCGGCTAGTTTTTTTGTATTTTTTCAGTAGAGATGGGGTTTGACCGTGTTAGCCAGGATGGTCTCGATCTCCTGACCTCGTGATCCACCCGTCTTGGCCTCCCAAAGTGCTGGGATTACAGGCTTGAGCCACCGCACCCGGCCTTGCAGGAGCCATTTTACTGCACCCAAGTTGGAAAGGCCCAATTTCTTGATGATTATAGGATAAATGATTATTTCCATTTTCCTTGAGTCACTCTGGTAAGCTTTTCCTTTTCCCAAGAAATTTGTGGCAGGGCACAGTGTCTCATATCTGTCATCCCAGCACTTTGGGAGGCCGAGGCAGATGGATCCCTTGAGCCCAGGAATTTGAGACCAGCCTGGGCAACATGGTGAAACCCTCTCTCTACAAAAAATACAAAAATTTTAGCGGGGTGTGGTGGTACATGCGCGTAGTCCCAGCTACCCAGGAGGCTGAAGTAGGAGGATTGCTTGACCCCAGGAAGTTGTAATGAGCCAAGATCACACCACTGCACTCCAGCCTGTAGGACAGAGTGAGAGACCCTGTCTCAAAAAAGAGAAAGAAATTTGTCTATCTCATCTGCTTCAAATTTGTAAGTATTTGCCCATAAGGTATTATGCTTTAAATATCTATTATTATTTTTGTACCTCACATTGTTTACTTATGCCTTTGGACCTTTTTTCCCTTTTGATCAACTTCTCCAAAGACTTTTTGGTACTTTATTAGCCCGTTTAAAAAAACCAATTTTTGATTTTGATATTTGCTCTTGTATTTTGGTTTCTATTTCTTTGGTTGTTCTTTCATTCTTCCATTTTTTTTTCTTTAGGTTTGTTTTGTGGCTTTCCATTGTCACATTGAAGGTGGTAGATAGAGGACCAGGCCTGGGTTGGTCCTAAAGGAGGACAGTGGAAATTGCAGCGCGGCTCACACCCTCAGAATGCCTATTCCTGCCCCCACCCATACCTAAAGGTCTCTAAGAGAATTAGTTCCCCGTGATCAGCTGAATGAGGAGTGAAAAAGCCCAGCCTGGTTTTCTATGATTTGGGGTAATATGCTAGTACCAGCCAAAAGTGGATGGTGACAGGAGAAAAGCTCTATTTAGAGGAGGTCCTGAAGGGTGGTGTAGAAACAAAATTCTCCCCATGACCCGGACTTTAAAGAATACATTTCCTGGTCTTTTGTTTTTGAAGGAAAGGTCCACTGAGGCGAGGTTCTGAACAGATTCATCGGCAGGAGCTAATGATTTTTAAAGCAATGCTAGGGAACTCAGAAGGAACAGCAGTGGAGAATCAGTGTGACTCGGAACATTAGGCAGGCATGTGGAGGGACCCGCAGGGCTAGTATGGAGTGTGAGGATGTTTGGCTGGCTCTGGAGAAGGTTCTGGGTAATCAGATGGGCAAGATGCTCCCTTCTGCATATCAGTTTCTTTCTCCATCGCCTAATGATGGCGCTGTGGACCCGTGGCCAAGTGGCCGTGGTGGAGGGTGGCCCGTTCCGGACCTGCATGTACCCTCCAGGCTGCCACGTTTCTGTCAGCAGCGCCGTTTCTGGACTCCCAGGATGCTTTATTCACCATCACAATTACCCTACAGACCATAGGCTTTACCAAGGAGCTCACTCTACAGCACAATAAGTGGCCTGTTAAATTTAATCAGACTTAGTGTGAACCCTACATGTGGCTAAATAATGAAGCAGGAAGGAATATGGCTAGAACCCCGGGGATTCCCCATGGTGCCAGTCATAAAAGTAAATGGAAAGACCTCTTACGGACAGCATCCTTAAACACTCTCATCCCCAATAAAATCCAGTATCCAACACGAATGTTGCCAGTGGTGCGAACTGCTGATGCTCAATGGTGGTAGAAGTGATGGCCTCAGCAGACCAGTTCAGGAGAAGAGGTCTTGAGCACTGTTTCTGACATATGCTTGATTCTTTAGTCACCTCGAGTATTTTATTAGCCAATGCACTATCTTTTTTTTTTTTGAGACGGAGTCTCGCTCTGTTGCCCGGGCTGGAGTGCAGTGGCCAGATCTCAGCTCACTGCAAGCTCCGCCTCCTGGGTTTACGCCAATTCTCCTGCCTCAGCCTCCCGAGTAGCTGGGACTACAGGCGACCGCCACCTCGCCCAGCTCATTTTTTGTATTTTTTTTAGTAGAGATGGGGTTTCACCATGTTAGCCAGGATGGTCTCGATCTCCTGACCTTGTGATCCGCCCGTCTCAGCCTCCCAAAGTGCTGGGATTACAGGCTTGAGCCACCGCGCCCGGCAATGCACTCTCTTTTTAATAGATTTACTTTCTCTTTAAAGCAGACAGAATTAATTTCTTTCTTTTTTTTTTTTTTTTTTTTTTGAGACGGAGTCTCACTCTGTCGCCCAGGCTGGAGTGCAGTGGCCGGATCTCGGATCACTGCAAGCTCTGCCTCCCGGGTTTATGCCACTCTCCTGCCTCAGTCTCCCGAGTAGCTGGGACCACAGGTGCCCGCCACCTCGCCTGGCTAGTTTTTTGTATTTTTTTAGTAGAGACGGGGTTTCACCTTGTTAGCCAGGATGGTCTCGATCTCCTGACCTCGTGATCCGCCCGTCTTGACCTCCCAAAGTGCTGAGATTACAGGCTTGAGCCACCGCGCCCGGCCTAGAATTAATTTCTAATATTTGAAAGACTCCTGGTTTTTATACGAGGATGTAGGAGAGCAGAATAGAGAGCGAATGGCATTCCTCCCCAAAAAGACAGGTTCAGGTCCTAATCTCTGGTACCTGGTACCTGTGCAGGTGACCCTATCTAGATATAGGGTCTTTGCAGATGCAATCAAGTTAAGATGAAGTCATACTGGATTAGGGGGGGCTCTAAATCCAATGACTCCTTATAAGAGGAGAGAGATGTGGCCAGGCCTGGTAGCTCATGCCTATAATCCCAGCCTGTAATCCCAGCACTTCAGGAGACCAAGCGAGGCAGATTGCCTGAAGTCAGGAATTCGAGACCAGCCTGGCTAACATGGTGAAACTACATCTCCATTAAAAATACAAAAATTACCCTGGCATGGTGGTGTGCACCTGTCGTCCCAGGTACTTGGGAGGCAGAGGCAGGAGAATTGCTTGAATCCACAAGGTGGAGGTTGCAGTGAGTGGAAATTGTGCCATCGCACTCCAGCCTGGGAGACAGAGACTCCATCTCACCAAAAAAAAAAAAAAAAAAAAAAAAAAAAAAAAAGGAGAGTTACGCAAGGAGGAAGGTCATGTGTTGATGGAGCCAGAGATCACAGTGACACAGCTACAAGCCAAGGAGTAGCCAGGATTGCTGATAAGAAGCAGGAAAAGAGTCTTCCCTCCTACCTTTGGAGGGAGCTTGGCCCTGCCAGTTTCGGACGTCTAGCATCCAGAACCATGAGAGAATATATTTATGTTGTCTGTAGCCACCTAGTTTGCAGTCATTTGTTAACGCAGCCATAGGAAAGAAATGCATGATTCATTCAGGGAACACTGAGTCTGTGAAAACATTGAGTTCTGGGGCCGGTTGAGTGGCTGTGTTCTCTGTCATTGTGAATCAACACAGTTCCCAGTTTGCGGACCCTACACCTAAGAAGTCAGTGAGCCGCCCAACCATTCTGATCCGAAAGAGCACATAAGCTCTTAGCTGCTGCTTGAAATAGCCTTAGTTCGACCATTGTGATCACCACGCTGGTCTTTCTGCCCACTGTGGAAGCACACACACCTTTTTCCCTGGAAATGAAATTCTATTATTTTCTCTACACCAAGGAACCTGGTGTCCATCCCCACTGAAATCAGCAGCATTTCCTATTAACATACCTGACCAGTGAAGGACAGCCACAGAGTTCTCAGAACATGTGAATAGTCCTCTTAACAATATCCCAAATGTAATCAAATGCAAGCCACCATCAGTTATAAGATGCACTATTATTTTATGAACCACTTAGAAAAAAAGCCAGGCATGGTGGCTCGCACCTGTAATCCCAGCAATTTGGGAGGCTAAGGTAGGAGGATCACTTGAGCACAGGAGTTCACGACCAGCCTGGGCAACATAGGGAGATCCTGTCTCTACAAAATTTCTCTGGTGTCATAGTACACACCTGTGCTCCCAGCTACTTGGGAAGCTGAGGCAGAAGGATCACTTGAGCCCCGGAGTTTGACGCTTCAGTGAGCCCAGATCATGCCACTGCACTACAACCTAGGTGACAGAGCAAGACCCTGTCTCGATAAAAAAGAAAAAGCGCCGCAGTCAAAGCGTTATTTATAATACATTCTCATTTCAGAGACACGGAAAGCTGTGAATCTGAGAAGTCATGAATTCTGTTGCTCAAAGCCTTGTAAAGGGAGTGTCATGTGAGTTCTCATGACACACCAGAGCATGAGTGAGCAGGACAGACACGATAAACATTCTGTCTTTCCAAGACTTTGCCTTTTTTTTTTTTTTTCCTGAGACAGAGTGTCACTCTGTCCCCTAGGCTGGAGTGCAGTGGTGCAATCTCCCGGGTTCAAGCAATTCTACTGCCTAAGCCTCCTGAGTAGCCAGGATTACAGGTGTGCACCAACACGCCCGGCTAATTTTTGTATTTTTAGTAGAGACAGGGTTTCACCATGTTGGCCCGGCTGGTCTTGAACTCCTGACCTCGTGATTCATCCAACTTGGCCTCCCAAATTGCTGGGATTACAGGCGTGAACCACTGTGCCCAGCCAAGACTTTGCATTTCTTCCTGTGCATTGTTCCAGGGTATTTCTGACAACTCAGCTTTATTTAATGTGGATTTCCATTAAGTCCAGGTTTCAGCCATCCAACTAAGAAAGCAATGAGAACTACCTGTAGCTGCTGGAGTCAGTATATTGGATCCAAAATCTATGGTATGCGTACCCATAATTCAGCCTGATGTGAAATTACGATCATTCTCCTTTTGACACAGCACCCTTATGTTAAATATCCATAAGTATTTGCAAGTTTTTTTGTAGGTATTTTTAGTGTGTGAGCCTTCTTCTAGGTCAGTCTGTGTTTTTCCTCCTGGGACATGCTGGAATCTGACTGTTGTTACAGGTTTGAAGGAAATACAGAGCGGTGGGGATCATGATGAGATGTGGCTTTCGGTGCCAATGAGCTCAAGTGAGGTTATTGAGAATCTCACAGGAGAGCAGTGGTAGCGCTTCCTGGCAAGTGAATTCCATTGAAGATGGAGATTTATGGGTAGTCTGATTCATTTACACCCTCTCATGTCACCATTTAATTCTCTAAGTTGGCCAGGCGCGGTGGCTCACGCCTGTAATCCCTGCACTTTGGGAGGCCTAGGCGGAGTATCTGAGGTCAGGAGTTTGAAACCAGCCTCGCTAACATGGTGAAACCCCATTTCTACTAAAAATACGAGAACTTAGTTGGGCATGGTGGCATGAGCTTGTAATTTCAGCTACTTGGGAGGCTGAGGCAGGAGAATTGCTTGAACCTGGGAGGCAGAGGTTGCAGTGAGCTGAGATTGCGCCATTGCACTCCAGCCTGGGCAACAAGAGCGAAACTCCATCTCAAAAAAACCAAATTCTCTAGGTTCTATTTTCACATAAGAGACCTGGTGAGGTTATGAATTAAGTTAACACCGTAATTCGGCAACTCATGGAATCAAGCTTTTGGCCATCTCAGCCCTTCAGCTGCAAACAAAGAGACTCCTTGAATGTGTTCTTGGAAAGTCTCTGGTTTTCAGTCTGTGCTTTCAAAGGAGGATTTAGGAATTCGAATTTGTTGTTCTCTTTAAACCAGTAGTTTTCATTGGCAGTGATTTTGTCTCCCTCAGGAGACATTTGGGAATATCTGGAGACATTTTTTCGTGGTTACAACTGGAAAGGGGCGTGCACGTGTATTACTTGCATCTAATAGATAGAGGCCAGGAATGTTGCTAAGCATTCTGTGTATAATGCATAGGACAACTTCCCGTAACAAGAACTATCCAGTTCAAAATGCCAGTAGTTTCAGAGTTGAGAAATCCTGTTTTAAGCTGTTCACCATTGTAAGAACCAACCATCCAGGGCTGGGTGCTATGGCTCACACCTGTAATCTCAGCACTTTGGGAGGCCGAGGCTGGAGGATCACTTGACCCTAGGAGTTTGAGACCAGCCTGGCCATTATAGCGAGATCTTGTCTCTACAAATTATAAAAAAAATTAGCTGGGTATGGTGGTGCGTGCTTGTGGTCTCAGCTACTCGAAGGCTGACGTGGGAGGACTGATTGAGCCCAGGAGGTCAAGGCTGTAGTGAGTCCTGATTGTGCCACTGTACTCCAGCCTGGGCAACACAGCAAGATCCTGTCTCACAAAAAAACAAAACAAAACAAAAAAATCATCCCACATATTCCTTAATTCCCCAAACATGCTGATATAGTCCCTTTGCAATCTAGTATCTTGCCAGATGACACTATGATGCCATCAATAGTAAGAAACACTGTTATTTTATGAACTACTAAGAAGAAAAAAATGTCTGTCAAACCCTCATTGCACCGCCTTTTTTTTTTTTTTTTCTTTTTTTTGAGGCCGGGTTTCACTCTGTCACCTAGGCTGGAGTGCAGTGGCATGATCTCAGCTCACTACAACCTGTGCCTCCCGGGTTCAAGTTACTCTCCTGCCTCAGCCTCCTGAGTTGCTGGGATTACAGGCACCTGCCACCACACCTGGCTAGTTTTTGTATTTTTAGTAGAGACAAAGTTTCACCATGTTGGCCAGGCTGGTGTCAGACTCCTGACCTTAGGTGATCCACCTGCCTTGGCCTCCCAAAGTGCTGGGATTATAGGCGTGAGCCACCGTGCCCAGCCTGTATTGCTTTTTAAAACAGATTTGGTGAGTGTGCCTTTCATACTCTGGCAGCAGCCACTGGGCCACACCAAAGCCACTTCCTGGGCACTTCACTTTAGATTAGAGGTGATAATGTCACTGCTTATCCTTGAGATGTCATGGGACACTTGCAAGTATTCGTTAATACTTGCAGAATTTTGACTGCCCTTTGTCCCCAATAAGGCCTGACAACCAATTCCTGAAGTCTTCCTGCCGGCAGCTACTCCTGATAAACATTTCTGCTTTTCAGTAGCAAAATGTGTGTGTAAAAGATTTTGGATACTGTCCAGTGTATGGAGTAGCTGGGATTGCCCGAGGCCACAACATTCAGAGCTACTTTGAACATCACCCAAGCCAGGCTGTAGAACTGATCCAGGGAGGCCAGCGCTGCTTACCCATGCCAAGCACCAGGTGGCGCTGCGTCCCGGGATGAGTGCTTGGCCTGCTTGGCCTCACCTCCATGCATGATGTCACCACTCTTGTCTGCAGAGCCCCTCACGGCTGGAATGAGACTGCTCATTCATGGTGGCACTGCCACCTGCTTATGCTCATCCCAGGGGAGGCTGGCAAGGCAAACAGCTGGCATTTTCATAGAAGCATTGCCATAGGAGGCAGATTCTGCTGCCATCAAGTCTCATGGGGTGCAGAACCCCTAAATATAGAGAAATGGTATGGGTGTTGGCTGGCACGGAGAACGGGATGCAGCCAGCAGCCCCCTTCCCACCACTCCCTCTGCTCCAGACAGAAAACTAGGAATCACCTTAGATTCTCTTCTTCCCTCACTTAGGACATCAGCAAGCAGTTGATCTCCAAAACAGTCTTTACGCTGTCTGCCTTTTGTCTCCAGTGTCAATAGCTTCCTGTGGCCAATGCTGTTCATTCCATCTGGATTACTGCAATTGCCTCCTAACTTCTCTTCCCTCTTCCACACGCTCTTCTTTCCAGTCTGCATTCCCCAAAGCAGCAGTAACAGGTTTCTCTGTAAGTCATCCTATAAAACTTCCTTGCTTTAATGCCTTCAGTGGCTGCTTTTTTGCACCAAGAATAAA
Source organism: Rhinopithecus roxellana (assembly GCF_007565055.1). Classification (NCBI taxonomy): domain Eukaryota; kingdom Metazoa; phylum Chordata; class Mammalia; order Primates; family Cercopithecidae; genus Rhinopithecus; species Rhinopithecus roxellana. The sequence continues at coordinate 61,793,628 of NC_044554.1, forward strand.
TCTGGAATCTGCATTTTGGCCTCTGAGGAGGATGATCTTATGTCTCATTCTACTTAGGATATGATTTTTTTTATTTTTATTTTTTTGAGACAGAGTCTCACTCTGTCGCCCAGGCTGGAGTGCAGTGACACCATCTCAGCTCACTGCAAGCTCCGCCTCCCGGGTTCAAGCGGTTCTCCTGCCTCAGGCTCCCGAGTAGCCAGGACTACAGGCGCCCGCCACCATGCCCGGCTGATTTATTTTGTATTTTTAGTAGAGACAGGGTTTCTCTTTATTGGCCAGACTGGTCTGTAACTCCTCACCTCAAGTGATCTGCCCGCCTCAGGCTCCCAAAGTGCTGGGATTACAGGCATGAGCCACCGCACCTGGCCGAATGTGATTTTAAGAGAGCCTTTTATTCTCAAAAATATCTGGTTTGGACATTCAGTTGCTGTCACTGTCATAAGACCCTGTATTTCCTCAGCCGTGCGCCTGACCCCTCCTCACCCAACTCCATTCCTGCTTGTCTTCTTTCAGCTCCTTTCCCTACTTGGGGGCTTTGCAGATTCTGTTCCTTCTGCCAGGGACACTTTTTCTCCCATTCTTCACAAAGCATTCTCCTCGTTACCCTTCAGGGCTTAGCTTAACCGTCACTGCAGAGATGCCTTTCCTTCCCTCACTGGACATGGTCCCTCCCTGCTCGTCTCTGCATCGTTTCCTTCCTCACTTCCTCCGTGTGGTAAGCATATTTGATGGCGCTCTGTCCATGTGTTTAGTCTCTGCCTCCCCACCAGAGTGTAAGCGCCTCGAGGGTACGACTCTCTGTGTCGTGTTCACCATTGTGTCTCCACTGCCTGACACAAAACCCATTTCCTCAAGAAATGGCAGGTGAAGCCGCCATGCTGCATGCAGTCTGGGCACTCGGCCTTTCTTGGCACAGCTCACCTAGTACTGAAATAGTAATTTGTGTAATTTCAGTTTATCATCAGTTTCTCCTAGATTTAACTTCCATGAGAACAGGGCCCATGTCTTTTTTTGCTTAAGCTCAGAACAAGGCCAGGGCAGTTCAGGAAGCATTAGTCTGTGGAATTTTCTGTGGGCCATGTGCCTGGTTGCTGGGGAGGAGGAGACAGGTGTTCCTGGCGGCTGGTTCAGGGGTAGCATATTGAGAAACTTAAGGAGGATGTGCGTGGGGCCGGACGGGGAGGCCAAGCTGTGCATGACAGCCTCCACGTGTGGTGGGCCTTGCTGGCCTGGCCTCCCCTTCAGCAGCATTTCGCTTTTCTGACCCTGCTGCACTCCAAGCTGCCCTCTTAGAGGTTTCTTGAACCTCAGAAAATTCGGGATTTACCAAAGACCCAGGCCTTCAGCAAGGCAGACGGCAGGGCTGCGAGCAAGACCTCTGAATCCTGGGGAAGAGCTGGAGAAGTGTGGTGAGGAAGCCTCTCAGCCCTAACTCCATTCTGTGTTGTCTTTGCAAACAGCAGCCCCGCCTACTAAGAACCCATCTAACACAGCAACACTGAAAACCACTGTCAGGCAAAACCTGGCTCCAACATCCAGTGTCACCACCGTGGCTACAGCTAGAGTCCAGCAGAGCACAGTCTCCGCTTCCAAGGCCATGGAAACCTCAGCCCTGACCAAGGCGAGCACCCTTGATGTGTCCAGTCACTCACCAGGGACTACAGCCCAGGTTCCGCAAACCTCAGCCCCAGTCACCACTACCGTGGCTACAGGATGCTGCTCAGACAACGCTACTACCGCCATCAAGGGCCCCAGGAGCACGCAAGGTGCAGACGCCACTACAGTTGCAATCTCCACGACCACAGTGAAACCTGACACCACAAGCAGCCAGAATGGAGCAGAAAATACAACTAACTCTGGGGGTCAACGCAGCCACAGTGTGACCACAGACCTCACATCCACTAAGGCAGGACATCCGACGACCCTTCCCCCTACAAATCCAGTTAGCCCCTCACAACCCACTTCGACGCATCCTGTGGCCACCCCAACAAGCTCGGGACATGACCATCTCACGACAGCTTCAAGCAGTTCAAGCACTGTGGCTAGCCCTGGCCACACCTTCACAAGCCCAGGGATGATCACCACCCCACGTAAGTAATTGCCTGGCTTTCTTCAAGCACCAAGAAACTTTTCAGGGCCAGGCATGATGGCTTATGCCTGTAATCGCAGCACTTTGGGAGGCTGAGGCAGGTGGATCACCTGAGGTCAGAAGTTCAAGACCAGCCTGGCCAACGTGGCGAAGCCCTGTCTCTACTAAAAATACAAACATTGCTGGGTGTGATGGTGGGCGCCTGTAAAGCTACTCAGGAGGCTGAGGCAGGAGAATTGCTTGAACCCGAGAGGTGAATAATTTCTATTCCACAGCTGTTTATTTATTTTTGAGATGGAGTCTCTCGCTCTGTCACCCAGGCTGGAGTGCAGTGGCACGAACTCTGCTCACTGCAACCTCCACCTCCAGGTTCTCCTGCCTCAGCCTCCTGAGTAGCTGGGACTACAGGTGTGCACCACCACACCTGGCTAATTTTTTTTTTTTTTAAGTAGAGACAGGGTTTCACCATGTTGGCCAGGCTGGTCTTGAACTCCTGACCTTGGGTGATCTGCCCACCTTGGCCTCCCAAAATTGCTGGGATTACAGGTGTGAGCCACTGCGCCTGGCCAATACTTATTTGTTTATTTATTTATAAGAGCTGGTCTTAACCTAGTAAATCAATTTCAAAATCTACCTGTGGATCATGAGCCTTAGGATCATGACCCATCTCAGATCTGTGGACCCAGAATTTCTGAGTGCTCCCTGGTGATGTTGCTGTGTATCAGCAGCATATGGTCTGAAGTCAGCAGGCCACCACTCTACAGGAGGGTGCCACACAGTAGGAGTGTGGGCTCAGGCTGAGATAATCCTGGATTCAAATCCCCGCCCTGCCACTTGTTGGCGTGGGAACTCGGGCAAATCACTGAGCTCCTCAGAGCCTCAGTTTCCTGGTTTATGAAGTAGGGACGGTGACGATTCCTTCCCCAGAGGGTTGTTATGAGGATTCAGTAGGAAAGTACCTTTGAAACACTTAGTCCCTTGCACACAGTAAGTGGTTGGTGAATGTTCACTGCAGCTGCTGTGACTTCCTTTGCCGGGTTATTCCACTGGCTTGTCATAGGAATCAGTCCGCTTCTTCCATCTCTGTGGGAAGTAAGACCAAAGAACCTGGGAAAACTATTAGAGCGAGAAAATACTGTCCTCTTCTCACGAGGGTGCACTCATCTTTGCCCATTACCCTCGTTTTCCCAATGACAGCGCCATCAGTTATCTCGCAAAGAACTCAACAGACCTCCAGCCAGATGCCAGCCAGCTCTATGGCCCCTTCCACCAAGGGGACAGTGGAGCCCACAAGCCCGACAACGGCATTGAGAACATCTCCCCTGCCAGAGACCATGAGCCCCAGCCCCACCGCAGCATCAACTACCCACCGATACCCCGAAACACCTTCTCCCACCTTGGCTCATGGGAATAACTGGGTAACTCCGGCGGGTGTGGGGCAAGTATGAGAACCCAGACTCGGGTAGAAGGGACTTTAAGACAAGTGTTTCTGTTCTTTCCTCCAACCCAGGGCCCCTGGCTGGGGCTTTGAGCAGCACTTACCGTTCGCTCCTCCCTCTCCCTGGTTAGCCTGGTCCTGGCTTGGGCTGCCCTCAAGCCACGCAGCCAGGACATACCTGGCTCTGGAATGGGTCCAGCCATGCCTCTGGCTTGCCATGAACTCCTTTCTATCTGGGTCACCCCTTAGTTGGGGGGGAAGTGTCAAAGATTCCCTGACTATGAACCCAAACCTTAATCTCAGTGGCTTCTTGCAGACCAAGTGTGAGGCTCCTGAGATGCCAAGTGAGAAGCACCTCATCCTGAACCTCACAGGAAACACCCTCTGTGTGAGTAGCTCGCTGATCTGAGCCCCCAGCTGCAGGCTCGCAGCAGGGCTGAGGGAGGGAGAGGGAATGCATGTTCTTTCTAAGTGCATTTTTAAGCGTATTTCTAAGGCGCATTCGCTTTCTGGCCCTCATTTCTTCCTAGTAGGAAGTGGTCCTTTCCCATCTTACAGAGCGACAGACCGAGGTTTAGACTCCTCTAAGTCAGGACACACCCACAGGACTGAACCCCCTCGCCCCCCGGTTTCCTTGGCTTTCACTGTGTGACTATTCCCAGTATGCTGAGTTGAGGGACCCTGATCCTAGTTCCTGTTTGCCCTTAGTTCTGGGAGTGACTTGGGTGAGTTGATCTCTTTGGATTTTAGATGTCTCAGTTGAAAATGAGAGGTGAGGCTAGGTGTGGTGGCTTACACCTGTAATCCCAACACTTTGAGAAGCTGAGGCAGGAAGTTTGCTTGAGGCCAGAAGTTCAAGACCAGCCGGGGCAACATAGGGAGACTCCGTTTCTACAGGGAGAAAAAAAAAAAAAAAAAAAAAAAAGAGAAAATGAGAGGTGTAGTCTGCCTGAGTCTCTCGGCTTTAATCGTCTGTGGCTTCACATTTCCGGGTCTGTGGACTATCTGAGACCCTTGATGGACGAACAGTCCTGGGAGATGCTCCCTCTAACCTGAGGAGCTGATGGGATGGGTGGGAGAGAAAAGGGCCCAGGAATGCAGGAGCCACTGCCAGCAGTTCTGCAGTCTGGGTGGTGTGTGTGTGTGTGAGGACACCTGTGTGAGGGAGGTATAGCAGTGTGTGAGCAGCCTTCAGGCTGCCGGTCTCCCTGGGGCCAAAGGCTTTGGTCTGGGGATGCGCCGTGCACACTCGGTAAATAGCTGCTGAGCGCTGTGGGTGCTGGAGATGGCTGGCTCACTGCTGCCCTCTCCCGGTCAGTGCCGGTTTTTTGCAGCCACCCCCTAGGAACTAGAACTAGAACAGACCCGAACACTGTGTCTACAATAGGACGGAGAATTTGGGCTTACAACACTTTAATGCTGCCTGAATTTTCTGCAGTTGTTTTCTTTTGGGTGTCCATTATGCCAGCATTTTCCAAGTGAACTTTACAAAAGCCTACATCTTGACCAGAGTTTTTTTTTTTTTTTTTTTTTTTTTGAGACGGAGTCTCGCTCTGTCGCCCGGGCTGGAGTGCAGTGGCCGGATCTCAGCTCACTGCAAGCTCCGCCTCCCGGGTTCACGCCATTCTCCTGCCTCAGCCTCCCGAGTAGCTGGGACTACAGGCGCCCGCCACCTCGCCCGGCTAGTTTTTTGTATTTTTTAGTAGAGACGGGGTTTCACCGTGTTAGCCAGGATGGTCTCGATCTCCTGACCTTGTGATCCGCCCGTCTCGGCCTCCCAAAGTGCTGGGATTACAGGCTTGAGCCACCGCGCCCGGCCCTTGACCAGAGTTTTAAAAGGCAGCAGTGTTCTCCTAGGGTTGGGCTTATTGGACAAGGCAGGCATTGCGTGAGATGGGCTCTGGGGATAGTCAGGTGCCCGCCCAGCCATTCCTCAGTCCCTCTTTTTGGATGTAGCTTGGCAGGCTGTATGATTGTTTGTGAGAAATGTTTTTTTTTCTTTTCCTCGCTAGAAAAGGAAGATGGAAAACCCTGGATCCCTTCCTGATGTCAGGGTGGGGAATTAGTAAGCTTAAGGAAATTCTGTTTTTTTTTTTTTTGTATTTTTTTTTGAGACGGAGTCTCGCTCTGTCTCCCAGGCTGGAGTGCTGTGGCCGGATCTCAGCTCACTGCAAGCTCTGCCTCCCGGGTTAACGGCATTCTCCTGCCTCAGCCTCCCGGGTAGCTGGGACTACAGGCACCGCCACCTCACCTGGCTAGTTTTTTGTAGTTTTTAGTAGAGACGAGGTTTCACCGTGTTAGCCAGGATGGTCTCGATCTCCTGACCTCGTGATCCGCCCGTCTCGGCCTCCCAAAGTGCTGGGATTACAGCCTTGAGCCACCGTGCCCGGCCGAGGAAATTCTGGTAGAAACCTTAGGGGTGGTTTGTATGGGTTCTGTGCTAAGCCATCCCTAGAGTCCTTTTCTTTGTCTTAGACATTTATTCCAGAATCAGGTCAGAGAAACCCCAGGGAGGGGTGCCCCTAGATGGCACGGCAGAACTGGGTAAAAAAAGCTGCCCATACCTCTCTCCTCATCCTCAGCCCTAAAGCCACGTCAGCCATAATCTTTCTTCTTAGAGCTAAATAAGACTCCTCCAAGATATCCTAGGGGTAGCTTCAAGATTCCACCCGTTCCCTTACTCAGTGGAGGCCCCTTCCCCTGTCAGCCTGTCCATGTCTTCAGAGCCAGAGGCGCTGCCTAGGGCAAGGGCACGTGGATTTCAGCTTTGGGGGTAGAGACCCTTCTGCTGAGAGCTGCAGCCTCCTCACCTGATTTCTCTGAACTGGGCATGAAAGGCTGGTGAATGGGAGTTCAGGGGGAATTGGAGTCTCCCCGTAGGTTGTGGAGTGGGGTCGCTGTGCAGTGCCCCCACTCTAGCCCTTTCTAGGAATGGAGATGAAAAAGACCCCCAATCCATGAATAGCTTGGAGGGAAAAAAGGGGCAGTAGGGTGAAAGGAATGAAAGGCGCAAGCATAGACCAGATAAACACAGTGCGGGGAACAAGCTGATGGGAACGAGGCAGAGGAGGCAGCGACTGGCCCAGGAGAATAGCGCGCAACCCTTGGCTCCTGGCTGGCCGGCATGGAGCACCAGCTGGGGCTGGAGGGGGAGGCAGGTTCTAGAAGAGCAACAGTGTTCTCCCGACGTAGCTGGAGGGCAGCCCTACAGGCCTAGGCTGCTGTCACACTCCCCGTGGAGTCACCTGTGCTCTCCCCACCATAGGCAGAGGGCCCTCCAGATGAGAAGCTGGTCACGCTGATATGCCAAGCAGTCAAAGCCACCTTCAACCCGGCCCAAGATGAGTGCAGCATACGGCTGGCACGCGTTCAAGGAAGTCAGGCAGTGGCCGTCAAAGAAATCACTATTCACAGTGAGTGGAGGGCAAGGGGACTGGGCGGAGGGCAAGGGGGCCTAGGCTGAGGCCTGCATGGGTGGGAATGGGGACGTGCAGGAGCCACATTGGAGGGTGGGTCACAGTGGTGCCCCTTCTGTTTCCTAAGAACTGCCAAGCCATACCCCCTCCCAGTCACCCAAGAGACACACTCAGGAGACTGAGATACCTGCATCCCTCTCTTGGGGTGCAGTCCCTGTCCCCCACTGCCTCTCTCTGGGCTGGGCCATTGGACAGCGTCTCCCTCCTCTCCCACAGCTAAGCTCCCTGCCAAGGATGTGTACGAGCGGCTGAAGGACAAATGGGATGAACTAAAGGAGGTAAGCGGTCCCCCAAGTGTGGGGACAGAGTAGAAGCCCCTTGTGGGAGGTCTGGTTGCTACCCTCTCTGTGGGGAGGAACCCCATCACGTGCCTGCATGTAGACGAGGGTGGTGGAACAGACCCCAGCAAACTGCAAGCAGAGGGGCTCTACAGTGAAGCCGGGGGGCTGATGGAGAGAGGGTGCACCCAGACTGTTTTCTGCCACTTCCTGTGCAGGCAGGGGTCAGTCACATGCAGCTGGGGGACCAGGGGCCACCGGAGGAGGCCGAGGACCGCTTCAGCATGCCCCTCATCATCACCATCGTCTGCATGGCGTCCTTCCTGCTCCTCGTGGCAGCCCTCTATGGCTGCTGCCACCAGCGCCTCTCCCAGAGGAAGGACCAGGTAAGCAGCTGTTTGTGGCCACACAGAGGAAGCAGCCCAGGTCACCAGAGGAACCCTCCCCTCGTGATTCCCAAGTTGCAGAAAAGGAAAAGGGAGCAGGCCCTGGACCCTTTCTAATGGGCAGAGGCCATCCCTGATGGGCAGCCGCCTCAGTCCACAGAGCATTACAGAGGCAGCGTGGCAGAGGACACGGCGTGGGCTTTGGAGTCAGGAAGTCTTACTTTTTATTTTATTATTATTATTTTTTTTCAGACAGTGTCTTGCTCTGTCACCCAGGCTGGAGTGCAGTGGTGAGATCTCGGCTCACTGCAACCTCCACCTCTTGGGTTCAAGTGATTCTTCTGCCTCAGCCTCCCCAGTAGCTGGGATTACAGGCATGCACCACCATGCCCGCCTAATTTTTGTATTTTTAGTAGAGATGGGGTTTCGCCATGTTGGTCAGGCTGGTCTCAAACTCCTGACCTCAAGCAATCTGCTCGCCCCAGCCTTCCAAAGTGCTGGGATTACAGGTGTGAGCCACCACGCCCAGACTGGAGTCAGGGAGATTTGGTTTAAGTCCTGGCCCTGACCTTGAGAAAGTCAGTCAGATGAGCTCTTTGGGCGTCAGGTTCCTCATCTGCATAGCAGGGATAACCTCCTTGCAGAGCTGGTCTGAGGATTAATTGATAGAAGCAGGTCTAGGTGTTCCTGTCTAACCAAAATTTTTTCCGCCTCCCTTACTAGAATTCCCGCCTCCCTTACTAGAATTCCCGCCATGACGGTGCCACCCAGACCCGTGGTTCTCACTCCTGCCTGCACACTGTGGGGAACTGTAGAAAAAATTCCCTTGCCTGACTGCCTCCCACACCAATTCAAACAGAATCTCTGACTCCATCAGTGTAGTTGTTAAAAAGCTCCCCAGGTGATTCTAGCATGCACTCAAGGTTGTGTTTGAGAGGGACAGAAAGCCCCTCTGCCAGATGGCTGCTAGTCTGCGGCAGGGATGGTTCTAGAGACACTGTATCCATCTTAGAGAGGGCTCAGTCACCCAGCCCAAGAGAGGTCATTTTTTAGTGATCTTTCCCCATTCATTACAATAGGTGAAGTAGGTGTCTGGAGAGGAGGTTTTGGGGGAAGGGATGAAGGGGAGGAAAGAGCTTAGAGGACTCTGGAGAACAAAGTCCATCTCCACTGACTTCACCGGTCTGCCACCAGGGTGAGGGTGAGGGGCAAGTCTTTGTTCCAAACTAGTTCCGGGAAGGCTGAGAGCCAGAATGACCACCAGGAGCAGCCAGCCCCACAGGGAAGCAATGAGGGCCTGCTTCAGCTACAGTGGGGCTCCAGAGTGGGAGGGGTACATGCGCTATATTAAGCTCCGAGCCCTCTGAAACCCCCTTCTCACTGGTCACCTTCCCCACTCTAGCAACGGCTAACAGAGGAGCTGCAGACGGTGGAGAATGGTTACCATGACAACCCGACACTGGAAGTGATGGAGACCTCTTCTGAGATGCAGGAGAAGAAGGTGGTCAGCCTCAACGGGGAGCTAGGGGACAGCTGGATCGTCCCTCTAGACAACCTGACCAAGGACGACCTGGATGAGGAGGAAGACACACACCTCTAGTCCGGTCTGCCAGTGGCCTCCAGCAGCACTGCAGAGCTCCAGACCGACCACCCCAAGTGCCGTTTGGACGGGGAAGGGAAAGACTGGGGAGGGAGAGTGAACTCCAAGGGGTGTCCCCTCCCAATCCCCCCAGGGCCTTAATTTTTCCCTTTTCGAGCTGAACAAATCACATTCTGTCCAGATTCCTCCTGTAAAATAACCCACTAGTGCCTGAGCTCAGTGCTGCTGGATGATGAGGGAGATCAAGAAAAAGCCACGCAAGGGACTTTAGAGATGAACTAGTGGAATGCCTTCATTCCGCAGTGAGGTTGCCGAGACCTGAAGAGGGTAAGTGACTTGCCCAAGGTCAGAGCCACTTGGTGACAGAGTCAGGATGAGAACAAAGATTCCATTTGCACCATGCCACACTGCTGTGTTCACGTGTGCCCTCCGTCCAGAGCAGTCCCGGGCAGGGGTGAAACTCCAGCAGGCGGCTGGGCTGGAAAGGAGGGCAGGGCTACATCCTGGCTCAGTGGGATCTGACGACCTGTAAGTCCAGCTCCCAAGTTTTCCTTCTCCTACCCCAGCTTGTGTACCCGTCTTCCCACCCTCTGTGTTCTTACCCCACCCTACACTCAGTGCTTGTTCCCACTTATTCTGTCCTGGGGCCTCTGGGATTAGCACAGGTTATTCATAACCTTGAACCAACCCGTTGTTCTGGATTCTGATTTTCTCAGATTTGCCTCGTGAGATTGGGGCTTAACTCACACAGGTCTCCCTGCGTGAACCAGGTCTGCTTAGGGGGCCCATGTGCAGGTGGAGAGAGAAAGGGATACTCTTCAGTCCAGGCGGGTGTCTCAGGGCAGCTGATGAGGGGGTCAGCAGGAACACTGGCCCCTTGCCCCAGGCACTCCTTGCAGAGGCTCCCCACGATCTTCTTTGGGCTTCCATTTCCACCAGGGACTACAATCTGCTGTAGCTACTGAAAGCAGCGTGTTCCTTTTGTTGTTCACTGCTCAGCTGATGGGAGTGACTCCCTGAGACCCAGTATGAAGGAGCAGTGGCTGCAGGAGAGGCCTTCCCAGGGCCCCCCCATCAGCGATGTGTCTTCAGAGACAATCCATTAAAGCAGCCAGGAAGGACAGGCTTTCCTCTGTATGTCATAGGAAACTCAGGGACATTTCAAGTTGCTGAGCGTTTTGTTGTAGTTGTTTTCTAACCCAGCCCTCCACTGCCAAAGGCCAAAGCTCAGACAGTTGCAGACTCCCAGTTAGCTCATCACACTCATTCTGATTCTCCTGTGCCACAGGGAAAGAGGGGCCTGGAAAGCACAGTGCATGCTGGGTGCATGAAGGGCAGCCTGGGGGACAGACTTGTGGGAACATCTCACTGTCCTGGCCTGGAGCTAGGCCTTGCTGTTCCTCTTCTCTGTGAGCCTAGTGGGGCTGCTGCAGTTCTCTTGCAGTTTCTGGTGGCATCTCAGGGAACCACAAAGCTATGTCTATTCCCCAATACAGGACTTTATGGGCTCAGCAGTTAGCTGCCATGTAGGAGGCTCCTAAGCAGTGGGCATGGCGAGGTTTCATCTGATTGAGAAGGGGGAATCCTGTGTGGAATGTTGAACTTCCGCCATGGTCTCCATCGTTCTGGGCATAAATTCCCTGGTATCAACTAGGAAAATGGGCAGAACTGCTTAGGGGAATGAAAATTGCCATTTTTCAGGTGAAACGCCACACCTCCAGGGTCTTAAGAGTCAGGCTCAGGCTGCAGTAGTTGTGATGAAATAGGCTATCCACTCGGGAAGGCTTACTTTTTAAAAGGGTAGAGGGAGGGGCTGGGGAAAATCTCTGTCCTGCCCTGTCTGCCTAATTCCTTCCTCACAGGCCTGTAGCCATCTGATATTGTAGGGGGAAAGGAAGGCCAAGGGTTCACATAGGGCCCCAGCGAGTTTCCCAGGAGTTGGGGTACGTGAGGCTAACAAGGTCCGAAAACATCTGCCCCAACGCTCTAGTGTTTGGAGGTGGGCAGGATGGAGAACAGTGCCCGTTTGGGGGAAACAGGAAATCTTGTTAGGCTCGAGTGGGGTGTTTGCTTCCTTCTTGCTCAGCGCTGGGTTCTCTCCACCCAGTAGGTTTCTGTTGGTCAGACTGGATTATTGCTCCTTTGCTGATCCTGGGACACACTTCACCAGCCAGGGCTTTCGACAGAGACAGCAAACAGGCCTCTGCAAATCGATCAAAGGCTGCAACCCTATGGCCTCTTGGAGACAGATGATGACTGGCAAGGACTAGAGAGCAGAGTGCCTAGCCAGGTCGGTCCTGACTCTGCTGACTCTCCATCGCTCTGTCCAAGGAGAACCTGGAGAGGCTTTGGGCTGATTCAGAGGTTCTTTACATTCATCCAAACTGTGTTAGTCTAGTCTTAGGGCAGCTTCAGAATCTGACACCTTGCCTCACTCTTGCCACCGGGACACCTATGTCAACAGGCCAAACAGCCATGCATCTATAAAGGTCATCATCTTCTGCCACCTTTACTGGGTTCTAAATGCTCTCTGATAATTCAGATTCTGGGTCTGGGAAGAGTTAAGGGGAACACCAGAAGCTTAGCGTGACTTAAACAGGTTGGAGCAAAGACAGTTTATCAACTGTTTCAGTGGTAAACTGTGGTTTCCCCAAGCTGCACAGAAGGTCAGAAACCACGAGTATGGTGACTGGGAAGCCTACTGTCATGTGAGTGGGGAGCAATGCGTATGAAGGAGGTACAGAATATTCTTTGCATCGTAGACAGAATACGGGTTTAATCTAGTCTAGATACCAGATTTTTCTCCCGCTTGATGAGGGAAGCTAGTAGAAAGTTTATTTAAACCACTTCTTGAGCTTTATCTTTTTTGACAATATACTGGAGAAACTTTCAAGAACAAATTCAAACTGATACATATACACAGATTTTTTGGATAATGTAAATACAGTGGCCATGTTAATCCACCCTGCACTGCTTTAAGTGAAAATACTTTGAAAAAATATGATGTTACCTGAGTGATGGCCAAGTTTTTTCTCTGGACAGGAATGTAAATGTCTTACTGGAAATGACAAGTTTTTGCTGGATTTTTTTTTTTTTTTAACAAAAAATGAAATATAACAAGACAAACTTATGATAAAGTATTTGTCTTGTAGATCAGGTGTTTTTTTTTAAATTTTAAAATGCAATCCTGCCCCCTCCCCAGCAAAGTCACAGCTCCATTAGAGTAAAGGTTGGAGTCAATATGCTCTGGTTGGCAGGCAACCCTCTAGTCATGGAGAAAGGTATTTCAAGATCTAGTCCAATCTTTTTCTAGAGAAAAAGATAATCCGAAGCTCACAAAGATAAAGTGACTTCCTCAAAATCATGGTTCAGGACAGAAACAAGATTAAAACCTGGATCCGCAGACTGTGCGCCTCAGAAGGAATAATCGGTAAATTAAGAATTGCTCCTTGAAGGCGCCAGAATGACACAAAGGACAGAATTCTTTTCCTAGTTCTTACCCCAGCAAGGCTAGGGAGGGCATGAACACAAAAATACGAACTGGTCTTCTATCCTTTCTCTGAATCATTTAGGTTTAAGATGTAAGTGAACAATTCTTTCTGCCAAGAAACAAGTTTTGGATGAGCTTTCATGTATGGAATTTATTCCAACAGGACTGAGGGACCAAGGAAACAAGATGGGGGAGGCAGAGAGGGCAAGAGTAAAACTGTAGCATAGCTTTTGTCACTGTCACTAGCTGATCCCTCAGGTCTGCTGCAAACAGAACATGGAGGGAGGGCGCAGATGACTCTTTAGTGTGGGTCTTTTTGTCTGTAGTGAATGTTCAACAGTTTGCCCAGGAAGTGGGGGATCATATGTGTCTTAGTGGACAGGGGTCTGAAGTACACTGGAATTTACTGAGAAACTTGTTTGTAAAAACGATAGTTAATTACTGCATTTTCTTACAAAAATATATTTTGGAAAATTGTATACTGTCAATTAAAGTGTTTTTGTGTAAACTGGCTCAAGCTCTAGTATTTTGCTGTGACTTAAACCCTTCACTTGCGTATGAGGCTCATTGCCAAAGCGCCTGAGAATGTCGGATCACACCCATAGTACAGGAGCCTCTGTGCTGAGTTACACTTGTCCAACTCTGCAGGTACAGAAATTAGGAGAAGCTGAAAGGAAAAAAAGGGGAATCCTAAAGGTGGTTATGAGTCTACGTTACTCAAACTGTCCTAGTGACCGTAAATGACCTCACTTTCCCCTAAGATGTTGTATAAATGTTTCACTCTCTTCCTTCCTTCTACTTCTGCCTCAGATACATTGGGAATCACCAATATCAGAAATCTCCAAGGGGGCTGCTGAACACTGATCAGGTATGAAAACACTGGCAAAGGGACTATATATATATATATATATATAAATAAATATAAACAAGCTCTGTTCTGGCCCTGTTTCTGCCATAAAAGCATCTGTTTACTGCCACAAGAGGCTTCTGCCTATCCCTCCTCCAGGTCTGCAGTGAAGATAGAGGTTTAGGGAAGGAATCACTGGAGATGATGCTGACTTTCTCCATCTCCTAGTGTAGGTATTATCCACAGCTGCATGCTTCCTCACTGGAAGGGGAAAACTTCATCATTCCCAACTTGCAGAAGGGAAACTGTCAGGTAGAATTGGTCTGTAATCTTAGTTGCTAGACAACAATCTTGTCTATTTGCCTAGCATCTTACCATTTACAAACCATTTTATAGGAAACCTATAGGTTTACAAACCTATCTTACAGGAATTGTCCCCACTCAGGAAATTAGATGCAGGGGTTAAGTATTCTCTTCGATATTGATCACACAACCATTTAAATGGCAGCACGGGCCTTGATTCTCTATCTTTTTGCTCTTTAGTCCTAATCACGTTAATGCCAGAGTTCCAACAGCAAAATACATTTCTAGAATGCAACTACTGTTACAATATGATTTTCCTGTCATGAGAGTTGTGAAAGGCAGTTAAACCCTGAAGAGAGGGCTAGAGTTGGGCCAGGGTTATTTCGAGGTTAACTTCCAGAGGGTGCCAAGGATACAGAAAGGAGTCCAAGTACAAGGAACTCACACAGGACGCTGGCCATGGTCAAGGTGCACTAAGAGTGACTCATAGCTTATCATGGGCCACAAGTTAGACCTAAGACCCCATTCTCTTCCTGAGTAGGTCATTGACCTGCTCCCTGCCTGCCAACCAAGACACACGCTCATTTGTCAATTTAAATGTGTTAATGCTGATTTGTCACTCAGAACCTCCCCTATAAGCTCCCTCCTAAATCATAGATTTCTTCTGTACACAAGGGAAAAAAGTAAATAAAGAATAGAACTGGCTACATAATTAACACTAGTGATAAACACTGAGATAGCTAGTGCTTTCAAAGACCTTGGCAGGGAATGGTGGCTCATGCCTTTAATCCCAGCACTTTACGAGGTCAAGGTGGGAGGATAGCTTGAGCTCAGGAATTCAAAACCAGCCTCGGCAACATAGCCAGATCCTATCTTTACATTTTTTATTTTTTAATTAGTCAGTTGTGCTGGCACGTGCCTGTAGTCCTAGCTACTCCGGATGCTAAGGCAGGATCACTTGAGCCCAGGAGTTGGAGGCTGCAGTAAGCTATGATCACACCACTACACTCCAGCCTATACGAGAGTGACACCCTGTCCTAAAAAAAAAAAAAAAAAAAAAAAAAGAAAAAGAAAAAAGAAAATCAATAGGATCCCAGCAAACAAGATCTGCTGCCAGTATTTACTTCACAGAAGAAATGAGGCAGAGAAGGTGTGGTTGTGAACAATGCTATGCAGAAGTCATTGGTCATCAGGAAATAAAAGCCAGGATTCCCGATTCCTCCTGGGCTCTCCATTCTATGACCCAAGTTTAGAGGGTAGCTGTACAATGCTACCATGTACATCGCCAAGGGTCCTAACTTCCTTTCGGGGTTTGCCAACCATTAAAACTTACGAACATAGTGCTAGGCAGGCTACTTCTACATAGTTTCTCCTTCCCTATAATAAGAATGTCTCTGGCAAGCATATGATTGACGGCTGCTGCTTTTGCTGGGTGAAAGCCCACAGGAAAAAAGGCCCCGTAAGACAATAGTGAAGCTGTAGAGTAAGGATGGTGGCATCATCCTCTGCTGCCCCAACCGCCCTATGCCCCAGAAAGCCCAAGTCTCCAGTCCCCTCTTCCTTTTCTCTTTCCAAGACATGCAAAAGGCAAAGGAAGATGTAGCATAATGTGCTGCTAAAGAAGAAACGTCATTAACCAGGATTTAGACTTACGTCAGGACTGTACAAGCCTCAGATGGTCTTTCCAGTCCTATTAATACCTTCAGAATCTGAACGGTTAGTGATCAATCACTGTTGCCTCCATTTACAGGGAAAATATTTCCCCCCAGTTTCTAGGAACCCTGCAGTCATTTATATGAGAAGTTATGGGAGCATGGGCACACACAGCCATTTCCCTATTGGGTGCTCGGTCATCTTCCTTAGATGGTAGAAGCCCCTAATGCAGCAACTTCCAAGCTCTGTAGTACAGTCTCCACATGCACTTGACCTGGGAGCAGCTGGCTCTCATCTGTGTTTAGGGCCAAGGTTTCTTTACTTACGGCTGTCTTCCCACCAGAAGGTAGTGACAAACATATCAAGGGTACTGTCCTGCATTTTGATCCTTTTGAGTTAATTCTCTGGAGGACTGACCAAGGAAAGGTCAATTCCTTACCTTATCACTGCACCTCATGCTTTCCTGTTTTGAGAACACAAAGAAACATTACTTAAGGGCCACACTCAAAGGACACCCTAGAAATGAAAGCTCTGCAGTAACGTTTGGATTATTCAATTTGTAAATTGAGAAAGCATGATCCCTGTTTGGAATAAAACCAGCTGACAATTCACTCCAGAATGCATGATCACAAAGCCAAGATGTAAAGCAGACCAGGAGGTGGAAAGGGCAGAGAGGGGATCTCGTTACTGAGAGTCCCACCACTCGGCCCCAGTGATCCAGTACCTTTATCTGGCATATTTCTCAGTTTAGGTTTTTCAAGATTTGGCCCATAAAGTGTCTTTCCCCTTTAATGGGGACAGGGATAAAGAATTTTCCCAAACTTTGCAACACTTCTAGGTTCTCTCCCTTTACTATCTTTTCTGCAATGAATTTTCCATTTCAGTTCAGTCTTTTCTTCTAGTTCCTAGCCTGTACAAGCATATCCCCTTTTCAAGAGGAACACAAGTCCAAATGGACAAGGCAAATAAAATAAGGCTGGTTCATGAAATAATTTACCAGTGGTCTTTAAAAGTGGAAGCCTCCCCGCAGAAACTTTGTTAGCATGGCCAGTACTTCTTTATCTGAGCACTGTCTCAAAGGAACACACCCAAAGGCCCTTCGAAAGCGGATCATTTTCAATTTTTGGAAGCCTGAATAAAACTTACCTTTCTGAGGGAAAAACCACAACTGTAAAGTACAAAGACATTTTAAAGGTTCACTTCAAAAGTAGTTTAAGCAAATACAAGAGACATCTTGTAGCATCCATATATAACTTTTTATTAAGAAAATGAACAAAATACATTCTTTCTCCATATGTACATTACATACAACGTAATTCTACAATTGCCATTGTTCAGCAGATCACTCATTTATTTATTCACAAAGTAGAGTTAACACATTTACCAAAGCTGGGATCTGAAAGTTATTTGTACTAAAAAAAAAATCCTAAAAAGTCCATACAGATTGGATAAAAGATAAACCAGAGAGGATCATGAGGGGAATGGGGAAGACTGCAGAACACAACAGAGTCCAACAATGATTCCTAACAATTGATGTCAGAAGAGATCTGATACCTATAAAGCACTTCTGTTTAAAAGCTCCAACCAGCTCATGCCAGCTTTCCAGAGTCCCATGATTTCCATTTAAGACGATGTGGACACTTTAAGATACGGCCCTGACCCCACACTGCCACAGAAGAGGGGGTTAGAGTAGAACCAAACAAGTTAGCAGTTTTCTCCTCCACACATTGAGTCTCATCTGAAATACCGAGGTGCAAAATGTGTGAATCTCAGCTAATGTGCAGAGAAATACAATTTTTTTGAGAGACATTTGCTTAAACGTGATAAAGAACTCTTGTTTTATGGACTCCTTGCTTCATGTTCATTTTGTCTGTTTTTCTTTTGGCTTTTAACAATAGCTCATCTTTTTTGAATGTGAATTTAATGATGACCATATTAAAAAGTCCATCATAAACAAAGACTCCTCCTCATGGTATGAATATGCTCCATATGTCCATAATGGTGCATAAAGGATTTAGAAATTCAAATGAGTCTTAGGGCTGAAATTTCCAATGACCTGAGCAAGGCAGCTCCCTATAGCTTCTGGATAACATCTTACACCCGGAGTTCAGGCTTAAAGAGACCCATCAACACAATTATTTTCAGATTGTCTGTCTAGAAAAGGGCAATGCTCAAAGGAATATAAATAAGGGTGGGGACATATGCTTCCAGCCTGGTCCTTTCTCCATGTGGTTAAAAACAAAACAATGGAATGGCTGTGTTATTTATTTATTTATTTTTTAAATCTTTTCTAGCCTTTACTAAAATGTTTGGTAATGGAAATAAGTCAGGGACAATAAAATGAAGAGGTCTCATCACTTAGTTAATACTGGTTTTTCTTCTTTATACTTAGTAATTTCCTAGTTTTTAAAATGATAAACCTATTTTGACAATCACTAACATCAATACATTTTATCATAAGTCCCATAAAAGATATTTAACATTCTCCACCCTTCGGCTAAGCTGGCTGCTACAGCACCACATTTCCAGTCCAGAAGATGTTTTCACAAACAGAAGGAGCGATTCACAGCATTAATAAGCAGGCTTAGAAAGATTTTATTGGCTATGGAGGAAGTTGATCTTTCTTCTCAATCTAATTTTCAGTCCAATTTCAGTTTTGAGAATCTATCTCTATCAGAGGGGATCTGAATTTCTGACTAGTGAGCACTTCCAATTTATAAAATAGCTGACTTTTAAAAAATTCTAACATCTTTCCCAAACTGTTTAGAAATATGCCATATTTGAAAGATGGAATACTGTTTGTTCCCAAGACCAACACAAGAAAAGGAGGTCCTCATCTTTGCTTTCCCGTACTCTTCCTCTGAGGCTAATGACTCAACTGTACATAGCTTTTGGAGTGGGAGCAAGGCAAGAAATCTCTTTAAAAAGAGCATTTAAAAAATGTATATCTATGTGTATATATGTATATGTCTACATAAACAAATCTGTTCACAGGAAAATGTTATATTATTTTCTTTTTTTTTTTTTTTGAGACGGAGTCTCGCTCTGTCGCCCGGGCTGGAGTGCCGTGGCCGGATCTCAGCTCACTGCAAGCTCCGCCTCCCGGGTTTACGCCATTCTCCTGCCTCAGCCTCCAGAGTAGCTGGGACTACAGGCGCCCGCCACCTCGCCCGGCTTGTTTTTTTTTTTTGTATTTTTAGTAGAGACGGGGTTTCACGTGTTAGCCAGGATGGTCTCGATCTCCTGACCTCGTGATCCGCCCGTCTCGGCCTCCCAGAGTGCTGGGATTACAGGCTTGAGCCACCGCGCCCGGCCCTACATTATTTTCAACTCTAAATTATGCAGAAGACTATACAAAGTAGTTAATTAATACTATACTATCTCCCTTCTTTTCAGAAGACATTTCACACAAATCCAAAAAGTAAACTGGCTTAAAGAATAAGACAATCATAACACCTCTTGCCCAGGCTAATTGTAATGCTTAGGAAAGGAAGTTCACGTTTATTTTTCTAAATGGATGATTTGTAAGTAAGGAGGAAAATTGCTTATAATTGATCAGTCACCAAAATCATTTTTTTTTTCTGGGAAAGGAAAAAAAATAATTCCAAGATCAGTACACGACTTTTTTTTTTTTTTTTTTTTTTTGAGACAGAGTCTCGCTCTGCCCCCAGGCTGGAGTGCAGTGGCCGGATCTCAGCTCACTGCAAGCTCCGCCTCCCGGGTTCACGCCATTCTCCTGCCTCAGCCTCCCGAGTAGCTGGAACTACAGGCGCCCGCCACCTCGCCCAGCTAATTTTTTTGTATTTTTAGTAGAGACGGGGTTTCACCGTGTTAGCCAGGATGGTTTCAATCTCCTGACCTCGTGATTCGCCCGTCTCGGCCTCCCAAAGTGCTGGGATTACAGGCTTGAGCCACCGCGCCCGGCCAGTACATGACTTCTTAATAAATTTATCTTCCCCTGTGGAAGACTACTCATAAGTAACCTTTTGGACTTTGATATTTTATTATTACATTTGGGAGTGAGTTGTTAATTACTTGGTATTAGCTATCTTGTAACTTGGTATTATTTGAGGCAACACACTACAGCTGTCACTTGCAAACACCTGATGGTATGGCTCTAATGGTGTAAGATCCTCTCCTTTGTTGTAACTGAATTTACAAAGCTCTGCTAGTTGCAATGGGATTGGGATTTATTCTGCATGCCTCCTCTAATTAAATTAATCACTTTACAGATGTGGAGGAGACCTAAAGAAAAAACCAAAATTATGAAATACTTCTAATGCCAAACCCAGATCTCATTATTTCTTGGCAAAGCAGAATTAACAGAGACCCTTGGGATGATATATAATTAATTTAAGGCAAGGAAACTAATATCAGTTCAATTCGGTATGTGTTACAAGTTATACATGAAATGACAATTTTCCTCCTATGTTAAAGGGCTAGAAAATAAAACCAACCAAATGACATGAGCTAAACTGTAACAAAGGGTTTCTTGAGATTTGTTAACAAAGGAGAAATAAAGCTCAAAACTGGCTTTTTGAGTGACTCCTTAATCATGCACACAGGCTTGTTCAGTATATCACACAGAGTGTTTCTTCTTCCTGCCAATTAATTTGGCATTCATTAAGTAATGAATGAAACTGAAGAATGATGATCTCCTCAGGCTGGTATTTGTGTGGCAGACAGCTCAGATATCTGAGCTAACTGCTGGGACTGCTAGCATCCCAGATGGTACAGAGCCATGTTGCAGCAAGAGCTTAAACTCAGTGAATAAGCAAGGGAGCCCCCACACTGCATGTGGAAATGTTTCATGGCTGGTTTTCCTGCTGGATCCTTAACAAGGAACTGGCTATACGTAAGAAGCTGCTCACCTAGTTTAAGATCTAGAGACCATTAACACTAGATTTTCTGTTTTAAGATCTCACACAGTTATTTGGGAGAAGGGAAGAAAGGTAACTAACCAAGAAATGCTATCTAGAAGCATGAGCTTTGAGGCCTTTTGGCAGTCTTTTCCCCAGCATCTCATTAACAAAATTATTTTAGGGTTAGAAATGAAGAAATTTCTTTTTCCTTTCAATTTGTGGACCTCTAAAATCCATGGGCAAAAAAGCTCCTATTTTTCCTCCTCTAACATACCCTCATAATCTTCTCTAGCTCATTCCTGAAGTTTAATACTTCCAAGTCAAAATGCCTTAGATAAGCAAAATAGGACCTTGCACACAAATGTTTAATAGTTCCCTGAGGCTGTCTGAAAAGCAGAAAAAAAGGAAGACATTATTTTATAATTAAAAGTGATACCTTAGAACTGGTCCAGTTCCCTACTAAACATTTCACCTTTTTTGTTGTTGACCCTACAGCTTTCAGATAACATCCATGTTAAATTCTGTTTTCTTGCAAGCTCGGCAGTGTTTGGGGATAGACAGCATACTGCAAATCTTATTTCCAAATAATGATTCCAATTAAGAAGATAAACTAGGACTACTCTTTCATTTTTGTGTTTTTAAGCTGCGTAGGATCCAGTTCACAATATAAAACTTTAGCAAAAAAGACAGTGATAATTTCCCCTGATGGCATTTCTCTCTGCACCACTAGAGAAACTAATTTACTATAACCTCTAATGACTCCTTAGGTTAAGGGCTACAGAAGCTACCATCAGATGATTTCACGGGCTATGACTGGCATAAGAGTTAGTCATTTGAAATTGGAGCTAAATTCACATTTTTGTTGTTGTTGTTTTTTGGAGACAGAGTCTTGCTCTGTTGCCCAGACTGGAGTGCAGTGTTGCAATCATAGCTCACTGCAGCCTCAAACTCCTGGGTTCAAGTGATCCTCCCACCTCAGCCTCCCAAGTAGCTAGGACTACAGGCACGTACCACCACACCTGGCTAAAAAACAAAAATTTTTTAAGTAGAGATGAGGTCTTGCTATGTTGCCCAGGCTGGTCTCAAATTGCTGGGCTGAAGCAATCCTCCCGTGTTAACCTCCCAAAGGTCTGGGATTACAGGTGTGAGTCACTAAGCCCAGCCTAAATTCACATTCTTGAGGGGAAGAGACATTTATAAGACTGTATTATTTTTAAGAAAAAAAAAAAAGAAAAGCAATTATTTCTTTTTTTTTTTTTTTGAGGTGGAGTCTTGCTCTGTTGCCCAGGCTGGAGAGCAGTGGCACAATCTAGGCTCACTGCAAGCTCCACCCCCCTGGGTTCATGCCATTCTCCTGCCTCAGCCTCCCGAGGACCTGGGACTACAGGCGCCCACCACCACGCCCAGCTAATTTTTTGTATTTTTAGTAGAGACGGGGTTTCACCGTGGTAGCCAAGATGGTCTCGATCTCCTGACCTCGTGATCTGCCCACCTCAGCCTCCCAAAGTGCTGGGATTACAGGCGTGAGCCACCGCGCCCGGCAAAAAGCAATTATTTCATGGCAATTGAAGCCATTTCTAATATTCAACTATGTCAGAAATTTAAAGTCAATTCTTAACACAAATTCTAACTTCAGCAGAAAATCAATGCTACTCATGGGAGGTAGGAATAGAAATAAAAAGATTAAAAAATACAATAAAAAGAAAAGACAAAAGGTAAATGGAAATTCTGATGATATGCTGAATTCAGGAGCTCTGCTATCAAACTTGTACTTTACCAATAGTTCTATGACAAGAGTCCCTAATGCCAGGAAAAGAGGCCAACATAGGTTTCTCCATTAAAGCTGCCACAGCCATTACTACTATCCCCAAATGAAAATGACTCAAGTATGTTTACAGCAACATCTGAATGCTATTAATTCCTTATTAATTTCATTATTCTCGTCATAAATAAGGATAATAGAGCATTTGCCTCAGAATGATTTTGATCTTTTTTTCCCAAGCAATACAATGCTCCTACAGAATGCCACAGAAAATCTCAGAAGTCTAGGGCTAACGAAAGTCAAGAATAAAGTTACATTAGCTAAGAAAAATAAATGGAAGAACAATTCACAGTATTTGGTGGATAGAAGGAAACCAAGGTTTTAAAAATCATGTATAAATAGAACCTCTAAGACAGGATTTATTGAGAAAAAGAAAAAGCATTTGGTGAAGAAATTGACATACTGCAGTAATGAGTCCTCACCCAAAACAAATGAGGGCAACATCATTTATGTGAGCTCGTCAGCTTCATATTATTTCGACAAACTTGGAAATGTCTACCTTCAACCAACAGACCTCTAGACTAGTAGTTTTGGATAGCCAAGTCATTTCAGCATTAAAACAAATCACAGGGAGATAGAAGCCAGGGTCTAGAACCACAAAAGAATAGTGTTATTTGACTAATAAGGATTACAAAAATCTTGTGTTAAAGCGCCCAAAGATCTAATCTGTAAGTACTGTCATATGTAGACCCTCTATGATACTCCTCTAGTCATCAACTTTTTCTGGGGCAGCCTTCACATCCTAGATCAGGGGCTATTTTAGGAATTCAAAACTTGGTGAGAATTCAGGCAAGAATTTCTTGCAAAGGGATGAAATTGTGGATTAATGTGGATTTTTAAGAAAAGAAGGGTTAGGAAAGGTTGTTTTTTTTTTTTTTAACAGTTAGATGACTTTATTTAGAATATATGTTGTAATGATTCCCTCCCACAGAAGTCACTTTAAACCATAACACACAAATACTGTGCAACATTCAACCAGCTAAGGATTTCACATGACTTTCAGGAAATAAATGACCCACAATTACCCAGTGAATTCCATGTAGTGTTAAGAATAATTGTAGGTACTTCTTCATGTAATTACCATGAAATTGAGTATAATTTAGAGAATAAAATCAGGAACATACTCCTAAGTGCTTTTTTGATCCATTAAGCATTCGTTCTTATCTCTCACTAAACGCCTGGGTGCCTCAAACTAGCTTTTGTTTATAGGCTAGATTTTAAAACACTGTTTTATTATACCTCTGTTAATGTATCTCTACATAGCACTTTAAAAGCAGACGTGAAGAGACCAACTGGAATAAACTGCCAACTATTTATATATAATATACATACTTTGCCCAAGAATGCAGTTTTAGAAGCTTAAATCACTGAGCTCTAAACCCATCAAACTTTTCTATGATAAACCAGTGACTTTTTAATGTATTCTATCAGTTTTTACTTATTAGACATGGACAGGTCTGTTTTCATATAAATGAAAATCAGGTCTAAAAGATGGCCTTGAAAAGAGTTAATACTGTCTGTCAGCTTCAGCACAGAGGTTGGCATTCAAGTCTGAATTCCTTTGCTTGAATAAGAGTGATATATTCTTGAATCAATCAAACTGGCCACATGAGGTCTCTGCCATTACCAAAATAAAATGCAAATGCACTTAACAGGTATCTTGAAAATCAGATTATTTCTCATGAAGTACAAGCACTGAAAATAATATTGGATATCTAGTTTAATTTCTGGTTGAAAATAATGTATTATGCTAGGAAAAAGGAAGAATGAGGTTGAAGTTGGAGATAATACAAATGAGCAAACTGTATCCCACTTAATTCATGTGTGTAAAGTGTTAGCCAGGTGTTTCAATTAGGGATTCACCTAGGCTAGAATGAAATAATTGTTAGGTAGTAAAGCATATACACTTGGCTATATAAACAGTGTACCTGAATAACAAATTCGATTATTTAAATTATAGTCTATGCTGGAATTCTTGGAAATACACGTGGGTCCTCAATAAATAGTGACATGTTGTGAGCAACATGTCAATCTTTGTTTTTTTTTTTTTTTGAGACGGAGTCTTGCTCTGTCGCCCAGGCTGGAGTACAGTGGCCGGATCTCAGTTCACTGCAAGCTCCGCCTCCCAGGTTCCCGCCATTCTCCTGCCTCAGCCTCCCGAGTATCTGGGACTACAGGCGCCCGCCACCTCGCCCGGCTAGTTTTTTGTATTTTTTAGTAGAGACGGGGTTTCACCGTGTTAGCCAGGATGGTCTTGATCTCCTGACCTCGTGATCCGCCCGTCTCGGCCTCCCAAAGTGCTGGGATTACAAGCTTGAGCCACCGCGCCCGGCCAACATGTCAATCTTGGTCATGGATATATGAAGCACTATATTCTCTGCAATCATTTCCAGCAGTGCTCCCATTAAAGCCCCACAGAACAGTGTCTGACTTTTCAATTATCTCCTCAGTACATCTATCTCACTTTGGCAAGAGCGAATGGCTCGCTATGATTCAACCCCATTTAAACATGGCGGTGAGCAAAAAAATTCCAGAAATGAAGGGGGAAAATTTTACCTAAATAAAGTGAGGAAAGATGAAATTAAAACAAATATGTTTTCCAAAAAAACTAGTAGGGAAACAATTAAGGAAAAACAAAAATAAAATAACTGAGGTCAAGAACTTAAGTTTCCTCCAAGTAACATTTAAGGAACTGATGAAAACAATTACAAAGAAGCACTGTAAAAATAAATGGTGGAGGGCAGCAGGATTTCGCTTGCTTAATCTTTTTAAAGTGCCAGAATTCATACTAAGCAAAACTAGAGCTTTTAAATTTAGGAAGCCTTAGCAAGTTCAAGTTCTTCCTTGTCAATCTTCTGATTTTCACCTGTCTCCCAAAAGATGTAACAGGCTATATTAGTGATATTAACATTTTATGTTCTTCTGTCACTCAGGGGAATCATTTTATGAAATTGTTCAAGTATGTAAGTAAACTGTATTTGCTTGACTGGATAGCCACTTGGTTATTCTGCAGCTACACAAGTTGGTACTTGCTGAATTATATAGCATACCTTTCACAAGTAAAGGTACAGATCAAATTGCTTAAGAAATCACTGTTGACTGCTTTGGGATGCTAGGAAAGCCAAGGAGCCCATGATTCAAGCCTAGAGCTAACAAAAAATATATTCCCATCAATCCCCAAAAGAAGTAAAACCATGTACTAAAGACAGAATAAAGTGGGACCTCAATGTTTCATTCCTATACATGACACTTTTTGAAACTGCAGGTTAATTTCTTCTTTGGTGAGGCCTAATCTTGCTACTCAGGGACATACTTGATTCCATAAAGCTATTCACTCTTAAGAGCCACTGGATCGACCGACACTTCTTTTAATACGAGTCTGCTTTAGCATGGTGGCGGTCAGCTTCATACAACACGGTTTTGGAGCAAATGTACGCACTAGCCAGATGCAGGTTCCCCACACTGCATTCCACAGCACCTCCTCAGAAGATATGTACCTCTATCTCTCACAAAAAAATTGACCTGTGGGAAAGTGCATCTGCCATACCTTGTTTTTT
This sequence comes from Rhinopithecus roxellana, assembly GCF_007565055.1. Classification (NCBI taxonomy): domain Eukaryota; kingdom Metazoa; phylum Chordata; class Mammalia; order Primates; family Cercopithecidae; genus Rhinopithecus; species Rhinopithecus roxellana. The sequence goes on from NC_044554.1 coordinate 61,819,432, forward strand.
AATGAAAAAATATTTGAACTGTTCACAAAGTCTGGTCTATGTGCTTAATGAAATGCCTGTCAGTTGTATACCACTGGACAACCACAAACCATCTCTTTAAAATATCAATATCCACAAGCAGATATAGAGAGACAATGTGTATAAAAATAAATGAAAGCAAAGCTCTGGAAACCCAGCCTCCTCTCTCAAAAGAAAATACTACAGAGATAGCACAAGAGAAACGGGAGCCCTGGTTCTGCAGAGCTCTTCTGGACAAAAGAGTCATTTTCTCCTAAAATTGCTATGAAGATATTATTCACTACTCGATCCCTCCTGCTGGTCATTTTTAGAATGGCTCTTAAAGGTTCTGAACTATTGTCTCCTCAGTTTAAGGTTTCTGTGACTCAAAGTCAGATACTACTGTAATATCTACTATAAAATATATCATTACAGAAATATTATATACCAACCTCAGATAGGTGCTCGGGTCAATCTCAGGTTTCATGTTTAGTTTTATGGTCAAGAGTGCAAACTTGAGACCTCAGTTCTGCCTACTGTTTAACGTAACACAAAACAAGTCAACACAGACACAGATATCACCTTAACATACATCAGCTGTCCTAGAGAACTATACACTTGTTAAGAATGAAGTAAAGAGGTAAACAAGTGACACCACTTACACGCAGTTGTGTGATGGGAGGTGAAGTGAAATGGGAAGGGAGAAGGCAGGTCAAATGACCAACAACAACAACATTCTAAATACTTGTAGTGCTGAATCTGTTAATAGTGCTTATTTCCCCCAATTAAAAAAAAGAAATAAAAATCTGAAAGGGTAAACTGCCTAATTTTTCTTTTATACTCATTAATTCTTAAAAGATAAAGTAAGAAAAATATATATATATATTTAACTGGAAAGTATACCAATTTCACTTTATTAGCCTAATTTAGGAATAGGATGAGGAGAGCGGGGTTGAGGTCAGGCATGAAGGAAGAGGGTAAAAACTTGTGATGGTTAAGATCCCTTCAAAACTCTGGTGCAGTCCTCAATCACTGTAGCTTTACTGTCAGTCAATGGAGCTGCAATCCAAAAGATGGAAAATCGACTCCTGTTTTCCATTTCTGTGTCCAGTGACTCTTCAGTTACAGTGTGATGAGGTCTACCAGGTTGCCTTTAGGAGGAGTCATGCTGTCAGGAAAGAAATTTACTAAGGTGTCAAAGAGCTGAGTTCTTTGAGCATAGGTGTGATCCACATCAGAAAAGCCTGGTGAGGAAGATACAAAGAAACATCCATTGTGTTTAAAACATGTAACAGAAAAACTTGTTGAGACCAGCAGCAATGTATTTTATAAGGGAGACATCAAATCAGGCTTCACAACCAGGCAGAAACTACTGATCTGACCCCAGATGCTGTGGTGTGACTTTGGGTAAATTAATCAGACTTTCTGGCTTTCAGACTTTGCTTCCTCAGCTGTAAATATGTGACAATCCTGTTTACTTCATAGAGCTATTGTGCAGATTAAATGTAGTTACATGAAAAACCTCTAGCAGAAGGACTGGCAATTTAGTTACTAAATAATATTGATCTCTCTTCTCTTCCTTACAAGGTCTTTCCTCTGCTGGTCCACTGAGGAAATTCCACTTGTCTTTTCTGACTTGTTAATGCTTCTGAACCACTAAGAAGTTTTTTGGTAATAAAAATATAATAAAATCAAAATGAAAGGTCTTTAGAAATTAGTCTAAAATCATCAATGTCTCTGAGACAGCTGGAAGTAGTCTCAGAGAACTGAGTGATAACACAGATGACTGAGGGAAAGAGATACATGTACAATATGTAGAATGGTACCTGCACGTAATAAACACTATACCTTCCTGCTACTATGTACCAGGCCCTATGCTAGGCACAGATTATGTGAGGAATAGGGCAATAAACTACTTCTATCCTGATAAATATTAGAAAGCATATGACGTTTTTAAAAGGTAGGGACTGTTAATCTAAAGGATTTTCCCCCTAACCTCTAATAAACATTCAACGATCAAGTTCATTCCAGCTAAAGGAACATTCAGTGAGATGCTGTCTTCATCAAGTGGTTTATCTCAGCTGCTTCAGATTTCTTACATACAAATGAGATATTTAAGTGATAAAATAAAATAAATAATTTCCCCTATTCCTGAAATAGCTGAGACATGAGAGCACTGCTGAGTGCCATGAGAAACAGAAACAGAGCCATCAAGAGTTATGTATGCCACGGTGTTCAGTGAAGGCGGCTTCAGATCAGACTGCTTTTCATTCAACTTAGAGAACCATTTTAGGTCCAATCTGTTTTAATCTTGTAGAAGAACAGGAATAGACCATAACATTGCCAAGGATACCAGTTTCCTGGAAGGAACATAAACAATGCCTCAAGAACAGCACATTCCTTTTTATTTTTTAAAAATATATTGTTTTAAGTTTGAGGAAAATGTTTACTTGAGATGAGCTTGAGTTTAACAAAGCCCACTATCGGATCGTGGAAATGAATGGAAAGAAATACTTCAACATATTAACAAAGGTTATCTCTGCGGTGAGATAAGAGTCTTCCTTTCTATTTTATGCTTTTTTAAAATTTTCAAATTGTTTCTTTTTCAACTTTTTATTTTGAAAAATTTCAAACTCACATAAAAGTTTCAAGAATTGTGCAATGAACACCCTATATAGCCTTCACTTAGATTCACCTCATCAATTGTTAAAAGTTTCACCAAATACGTTCTCCCTCTCTCTTTCCCTGTGTGTGTACCCCACTGAAAATCTTTTTGCAGAACTATTTGGGAGTAAGTTTTAGACAGCTTTGCCCCCTATATGCTCAAACTAATTTCAGCTAAGAACAAGAACAATAACTTACATAATCAATATATATTAAATTCATGAAATTTAACATTGATGTCCCAATAATACCAGTCATTTTTCAGTCACTTTTTTACAGTCATGTTTCCTACTAATCTAACATCCAATCCAAGATCACATACTGAATTTAGTTTCCAATCTCTCGAGTTTGAAATAGTTCCTCAGCCTCTCTTTGTCCTTTATGACACTAGTACTTTTGAAGAGCACAGAACACTTACGAGTGAAATGTGTTGAAGCTGGGTTGCCTGATTGTTTCTTCATGATCAGATTCAGTTTATGCAGTTTTGGCAAGAATACTACAGAAGTGATACTGTATGTCTCAGGGCATCATCTCAGAAGGCATGTGGTATCAGTTTATCCCAATACTGACGATGTTAACTTTGATCATCTGCTTAAGCTGGTATATATGCCAAATTTCTCCGAGGTAAAGGTGTTCTTTTCTACCTTTGTAATTAATAAACTATTGATAGGGAGACAGCTTGATGAGACTGTGTAAATATTCTGTTCTCCAACAGCCCTGCATCCAATAATTTAGCAATCATTGATGATTCTTTCTAAAACAATTATCAGTTATATGATGGTGATTTTCTAACTCTAAGATTCCTTCTACAGTTGTTGACATTCTATTGTAAAGAAAAGCTTTTTCTTCCCCTCCTCCCATTTTACTTATTTGTTCACATCACTGTGTACTCAGGGATTCTCTCTTGTTCAATATGTTATACTCATTACTGTCACCATTCATTCCGATACTCATACTGTCCCAGATTTGACCAATGAGAGCCTTTTTGAGCTGGCTTCTGTGTCTTTTTGAAATACACCCATTATTTTTGGGGTACCTTCTTACTTTCTAGTATATGTCCAAACTCATCATTACACAGCTCTGGAGTCCTAATTCCTTTTAGCTGTGACTATTATTTAAAAACCAAGCAAGAACAGCTGTGCTAATTGCCGGGGTGTCACTGTTTCTAGGCCTATGCATACATACCTATCATATGCATACTTTTTTTAAGAATATTATAGTTCATGCTTTTATTGTTAATTCTAATTTCTTAAAGCCCCAGAGGATTTAAGAAATGAATCCTTCTCTTATCCCATTCCACATCTCCTTTCTTCCACCAAGAAAACCCTCTCAGCAACATCGTATTTGTTCAACTTAAAATACCTAAGAGTTCTAGATTTGCTATATATGTACCACTACCAACAAAAACTCAACATTACTTTGCTTTTATTGTTTTTAGACTATACCCCACTGAAAGTATACAGTCTAAGCACTGTACTAAAATGGCTTAGTTCTCTCTTTTATGTTCTGAATATGTAGAAGTACAATGCTGTGTTATATTTTTAAAATAAGATATGGATTCTGTAATGCTACTCTAATAAAGTAATACCATTTTCTTGAGATCAAATTATCTAAGAGGGAAAAAACACTGAGTTCCTGTGTGGTAGGTACTTTAGGTATGATTATATTTCATTGTCACAAAAACAATGAAGTATTATAATCTCCAGTTTCAGATGAGACGACTTTGAGAGATTCAACAATCTTAAAGTTATTACTATTTTTGTTCTTCATCTACCTCTTTTACACAGAAAGAGATTCAGTAATTCAGTGAAGTCACACAGCTAGGGAGGGAAGAGATGGAATGTGGAACCCATGTCTGTCTGACTCCAAAGCCCTTTATTTTTCATTAACTCATAGTCATTAAGTGCTTAAGTGGTAGGGCAATGTACTAAGCTCATTTAACTCTCAAAGGCACATCTTTTATTTTTATTTACTATTTACCTATGAGGAAACTGAAATTTACACTATCATTAGATGAATGGTTAAATTATGGTAGAACCCTATTATGAATAATTATGTATCACTTCAAAAGAATACAACTGATCTAGTGTAGCTTGATAGAAACATCTACAAGCCACATGATTAACTTTTAAAAATTATGCTGCAGAATATGTTTTTACATTATATAATAAATTTAAACAGCACATACAAACCTATATATTTATATGGGTGTGTGCATGCGTATATATAGTTGATCTTGATCATTTACACATTCCATATTTGTGAATTTGCCTGTTTGCTAAAATTCATTTGTAACCCCCAAATCAATACTTGTGGTATTTCTGTGGTTATTACAGACACGTACTAAAGTGGCAAAATATTTGAGTTACCACACGCACATGCCCCCAGCTGAGGCTGAACTCTGTGATCTCTGCTACTTTCTAGTTTCGGCTCTTACTATCCACAACAGCCCTTTCACCATCTGTTTGGTACCACATTTTCGTGTTTTTGGTGGCTTCACTGTTTAAAATGGCCCCTAAATGTAGTGCCAAAGCGCTGTCTAGCATTCCTAAGTGCAAAAAGGCCTTGTGGGGAAAATATGCGTGTTAGATAAGCTTGGTTCAGGTATGAGTTAGAGTGATGTTGACCATGAGCTTAATGTTAGTGAATCAACAATATATATTAAATGAGGAATCTTTAAACAGAAACATACATAACATATGGTTATATATTGATCAGTAGATAAAATGTTGTGACCAGAGGCTTGTAGGAACCTAACTCTGTATTCTACTTTGAATAATGAGAACCAACTGCATCTATGTCTGTGTATACGGTTGTGTGTGTGTAAAGGTGTATTACATATAAGTGATTATACTTGAGGGTAAAAGACAGAGATTGAGGAAAGTTGTTAAAGGAGAATCCTAAGCTTTATATGTAATCAATGTTTTTTTTCTAGAAACAAATAAAAAAGGGGTGGGGATCTAGGAAACTCATCAATAGCACCACAACTACTTAAATGGCACTGCTAGGACAAAAAGGTGATACTGATTCTAAACCTCATGCTCCTAATCACTATGTTTATCTTACTTTATTTTCATAAGTAAAGTAAAATGGAAAGAGGATGTAACCATTTGAGCAGTGGAAACTGGTAAAGCTCAGTGAGAGGTAGCACATTTAGTGGTTTAGAGAAGGTGTTCTGAAGTCATACTGACAGGGTTTTAATCCTGGTTTTGCCATTCACTAGCACTATGCCTGGGCAAGTTACTTTAGCCTCTCTGCACCCTAGTTTCTTCATATACAAAAGGGGATCACATAGTAGCTACTTCATAGGGTTACTGTGGGGTAATCATGAGTTAAGACATGCAAAGTGCTTAGAAGAGTACCTGGTCCCATAGTAAGTGCTCAATAAATATTAATTAGCTATCACCCTATCACTAGTAGTATGACTGAAGACAATAACTGCTCTAAAAATAAAGTAACCTATTAGGAATATTTTTTATTTTTAGAGATGGGGTCTTGCTACATTGCCCAGGCTGGATTCAAACTCCTGGGCTCAAGAAATTCTTCCATCTCACACCACCATGCCTGGTTAGGAATATACTTTTAATTTATCATCCTACACGCAGCTGGATTTTCCTACTGTAGTAAAGGAGAAATAACATGAATTCTTTTTTCCTAGCATACACATTATTAAATGTACACTTATTTTCTAACACTAAACTTCATATTTGGACTGTAAACTTCTAAAAACAGCTGTAAGGACCAAAAAAGGACAAACCTGGGCAAGACAGTGAGATCTCCTCTCTTCAAAATATGTAAAAAAAGAAAAAAAATTAGCTCAGCGTGGTTGTGCACGCCAGCAGTCCCAGCTACTTGAGAGGCTGAGGCAGGAGGATTGCTTGAGCCCAGGAAGTCCAGGCTGCAGTGAGCCACGACTGCACCACTGCATTCCAGCCTAAGCATCAGAGCAAGACCCTGTCTAAATAAATAAATAAATAAATAGGTAATATGCTTTAGAGACCAGATTTTTCCTACTTGTCACAAACCTTGCTGAAAATAAGTTTAATTGTTCCAATTCATACTTTCTAGAAATAACATACAGCTCTTAAACTTAGCAAAGCGACTGAGTTCAATCTTACAAGTGCCTATAGCCACCAGAAGCTCTAAAATCAAGATCCTTGGAGATTTTCTCTGAGGTCACACATTTTTCCAAAACTAAGATAATATCACCTTCCATCTTTCCGATTCTTTAAAATACTACATACAATATTAATACTTTTATTTAATTCTCACTAAGAGATGAACATAAATTGGATTATTTCTGGAGGGTGTCATTCAGAAAGTTTGGCTGAGGTTTTTTTTTTTTTTTTTTTTTTTTTTGCAGACCTTAGAAAATGAAATATTCATTTATACCGTGAAAGGTATAGTAAATAATCCATTTTATTTCTTTTTTTTTTTTTGGGACAGAGTCTTGCTCTGTCGCCCAGGCTGGAGTGCAGTGGCCAGATCTCAGCTCACTGCAAGCTCCACCTCCCGGGTTTACGCCATTCTCCTGCCTCAGCCTCCCAAGTAGCTGGGACTACAAGCGCCCGCCACCTCGCCCGGCTAGTTTTTTGTATTTTTTTTTAGTAGAGACGGGGTTTCACCGTGTTAGCCAGAATGGTCTCGATCTCCTGACCTCGTGATCTGCCCTTCTCGGCCTCCCAAAGCGCTGAGATTACAGGCTTGAGCCACCGCGCCCGGCCAATAATCCATTTTATTTCTATTCCAATTGGCGTAAATATAAAATAGTCTGACAGAAAATGAATAAGAACAAGAACCAGGAACTCTAAATAGGCATAAAACCTTATGAAAAGTACTTCTTCTTTATAAATAGTAAATCAAATTTCTCATTATTAAAATTAGTATACAATCTGAATTTGCTCCTTATCCAAATTCACCAGTGTTACAAAGGTGACTTTTTTTTTTTGAAAAATACAGACAAGATTCTGCTATGCTACCCAGGTTAATCTTGCACTCTTGGGCTCAAGATGATCGTCCCACCTCGGCCTCCAAAAGTGTTGAGATTACAAGCATAAGTCATTGCACGTGGCTAGAAGATTACATTTTTAAGGCAGTCAATATTAATGGTACCCTGAATGGAGCATTACTGCTTTACTGTGCTAAATGTCTTCCAGAATTATTTAATTCTCTCAGCAATTTGAGGCAAGTACTCCCATTACCTTCATTTTACAGATAAAGAAACTGATAATCAGAAAGTTTAAGTAACTTGCTCAAGATCACTTTTAAGAGATCCTGACTCTTAACCACCATCTCACATTCCAATATCCTAATCACTAGGCTATACAACCTTCCCTCAGACAAGACAGGAAACAACATCCCACAGGAATTTTCCCTGCTTGTATTTTTCTCTTTTTGTGTTTGTATTGTTCTCAGTACATCTGAGGTTTGTTTAGAATCCAAATAAACTATTCCTGACAAAATATATTAGTTGGCAGTGAACAGGACAGAGTCAAAAGAAAGGAAAGGAGTTAAGCTGAAGGTAAAATATTTGCTGACACCACCCTACTTAATATATTTAAATTGCTGCCAAGAAATTCTTGTTCTAAAGGCTAAAAATAAGTCAGTTAGATACAATTTAGTGCTATCCACTAATAAATAAAAATAATGGGCCTGGGCTGTGGTATCAGACACAAGGCACACAATCATTCAAACAGAATATATGCCAGACCCCCAATTCACGTGTTGAAATTCTATCCATTTCATATGTTAGAATTCAGAAGAGCATGAACTTTCCAAATTAATGCTTACACCTAGGTTCTCCAGCTCACAGAGTGGGGATTTCTAGTAGCCTAAGGACTTCAACTCGAGTGTATGAATAGTGGTAAATCATTATCTAAATTCTTAGGAGAACCTTCTGGAGTCACGTTCATAGCAGTTTGCTCAGTCTAGTCCTGAGGAATCCTACATATTCTGGAGTTAGAACTTAGGACTGGAGTTGTCTTGATCAGTCGAGAAGCCTCAATCACTCGCTATGGATAAAGGGCAAGACCTCAAGAACACCTCTATTTTTTCATCCCAGTGAAAAGCACCAGAATTATACATACTCTTTTTTCTTTGAGGTACCATTCACTTTTAAGAGATAAAAGGTCAAATAATGAAGAAACTAAATTGAGATCCCAGAAGTGTTAATTTATTCCAAATAGAAAAAATAGTATTTATATTACATACAATGGAAAATTTCAATACTATTGCTCAACTCTAAGGCAAATAATAACTGCACCAGCATCAATGGGATTAATATGCATTCACTGACCACAGGAAAGCTGGGAATTTCCATACTTCAAGAATATTATCTTGGTAAAAAAAATGAAGCTACTAGTAAGTTATCCTGATGAAAATACCCTTGAAAATTCACCCAAGTAAAGGTCTGGGTTCTGCAGACTACCCACTTTACTACAGTCTTGGATTTTTTTTTTTTTTTTTAGATGGAGTCTTGCTCTGTTGCCCAGGCTGGAGTGCAATGACATGATCTTGGCTCAATGCAACCTCCCTCTCCTGGGTTCAAGCGATTCTTCTGCCTCAGCCTCCTGAGTAGTTGGGATTACAGGCATAAGCCACCGTGCCTAGCTGACTTTTTTTATTTTTTATTTTTAAAGACAGAAGTTTTCTCTCTCTCACCTAGGCTGGAGTGCAGCAGCCTGATCTTGGCTGACTGCAGCCTCTACCTCCTGCACTCAAGTGATCCTCCCATCTCAACCTCCTGGGTAACTAGGACTATGGAAGCACACTACTACACCTGGCTAATTTTTAAATTTTTTTTGTAGAGATGAGGTCTCACTATATTGCGCAGGCTTGGCTCAAACTCCTGGTGGGCTCAAGCATCAGCATCCCAAAGTGCTACGATTACAGATGTGAGCCACTGTGCCCGGCCTACAGTCTAGTTAATAATTCATTAATACTAAATGACAGTATTACTAAATGAAGACTAAAGTGTCTGAGAAAAACTTGAGTTTCAACTAGAAGTTATCTTGAACAATTAAGATAACAAAATTCCCATTTTTAGGAAAGAGATAATCTATCTTCTGTGCTCCCAAAACATTGCTATGCTTCTGGCGACACACAATTCCATAAAGAACAAACTGAGAAGAAAAACTATTTAATCAACAAGTATTATCTCATAGTATGTATCAGTAATACAGCCTACATTCCAAGGCAGTGCTATACCAATTATTTTGACCGTGTTTCTATTGCTATCTGTTTGCATACTAACACAGCAATTGGTATAATAGTCATTGCAAACTGAACTGATAAATGATACCTGAAAGTAACTTTGTAGCAGGTTATTAGAAATTTTGCATGATACCCTGAAACTTCATTTGCTCATCTATTTGTTTGAAACATCTCACCTGATGTTTCATGTAAAAGAAACCGAGATCCAACCTTCCAAATGCTAGGGCATCTAGCTGGATAAATTATACTGCAATACTTACCTAGAGCTGTAAAATCTGAACCAGATTTGAATAGAGCTGATGCCAGGAGCTGAAACTGTTTAAGAAAGAAGAAAAAAAAAAAAAAGAAGCAAATTAGCTGGCTAAGTGTGCTGAAGGAAAATAACCTTCTATAACTTTGACCATTTATCAGTAACTACATATTTCAGAATATGTGTGACATAAGTCTATTCACCAAATAGTGGCAAGAAGAACACATTCAGATTACAGAATACAGTGACTTTTCTACCAGGCTGCTATTATCATTTTCCAAAATACTGGGCCATTTCCTGAAATTATTTTATTTTTAAAATGTATTAAAGTATGTATTTATTAAGGAACAACAGCACAATAAAATAAAAAAGAAAATTGTCATTTGAATCTAACACATATGATCAGATTGGTGCCCTGGGCCCTGTTACCGAATTTTTAGCATATACACATTCTCATCTCAAAATAAACGTAAGCCACTGTAAAATACCTGATGTCTCAGCTGTGTAAATCAAAATCTGAGAAAAAAAGCATGTATAGACCATTTCTAAATTACAACTTAGCTTGAGATTCCACAATTACATATAATCATGTTGTTAAAACCCAAAGACCTTTTTTAATGGATATAATGTTGTAAATGATGCTTAGATTTCCGGGCTGTCAAAGTTAGTTTAAAACAGACAATGTAATTTAACAATGAAGAAATAGAGTAAGACAAAACTATTGCAACATTAGCAATTTAACAAACAGGCACAAGATAAAAAATCTGGAGAACTATTTATATTTATCTTGAATGAGAATGCAGGAAAAGAGGCAAACTAAAGGAACGAATTAAAGCAGACAAACTCCTCAATGGAGTTACTTGGCACTTCCCAAGACCTGGGCAGTTAATATCACCAATTCCTCAGGATATATTTCACATCTATGTTTGCAGTCTTTAACATTTCAGGTATTAAATCATACCAACATTTGTAAGCCCTGATGAATGGTCCTTTGAAGATCAGAAATTGTACAAATATTCCATAGGTATTCATCTAAGCAAGAGTTATGAAAATGGGGGGTAAAAAGAAAAATTTAAAAATGCATAGAAGTTTTTATATATTCTGGGTATCAGTCCTCTGTCAGATATATCTACTGCAAGGACTGTTTAGTCTGTGGCTTTTCTATTTATTTATTTATTTTTTGAGGCAGGGTCTCGCTCTGTCACCCAGGTGGGAGTGCAGTGGCGTGATCATGACTCACTGCAGCCTTGCAGCCTTGACCTCTTGGGTTCAAGCAATCCTTCTGCCTCATTTTTTGATTTTTTTTTTTTTGGTAGAGACGAGGTCTCACATGTTGCCCAGGCTGGTCTCAAACTCCTGGTATCAAGCAATTCTTCCTCCTAGGCCTCCTCAAGTGCTGGGATTACTGGTGTGAGCTATTAAATCTGGCAATATCTATTTATGTTTTTAATAGTCCTTTAATGAGTGGAAATTTTAACTCTTTTGAAGTCCAATTTATCAAGATTTTTCTTCAACAATTACTGCCTTTAGTTCACGTCCAAGAAATCTTTACCTGTCCCAATGTTGTGAAGATAATCTCCTGTTTTCTTCTCAAAGCCTTATTCTTCTGGATTTTATATTTAGATCTGTAAGCCATCTTAAATTAGTGTTTCAGTAAAGAGTGAGAAAGGTTTGAGATATCCAGTATTCAGTAGCATTTGTTAAAAACTTTCTTTTCCCCGTTGGACTTGGCACCCTGGTCAAAAAACAACTGACCACATATGTATGGGTCTACTTCTGGACTCTATTCTGTTGTATTGATATATTTATCTCTCCTTAAGCCAGTACCACACTGTCTTGATTACTGGGGCTTTACGTAGAGTCCTGAAATCAGACAGTATAAGGCTTCCAATTTTTTCAAAATTGTTTTAGCTAGTCTCAAACCTTTGCATTTCCATGTAAATTTTACAGTGGTTTGTCTATTTCCTCAATGACAACAACAACAAAAACCAAATTTACACTGCATTAAAATAAATGCCAATTTGGGGAAAATGGGCAGCTTTAAACAATTTTTATCATTTCAATCCATAAATACATCTCTTCATTTATCAAGGTCTTTTTTAATTTCTTACAACAGACTCATTCTACCCATTTGATATTTCTGTTGCTAATATAAACTATGCTTTTCATTTTCTAATTGTTCTCTGCTAGTATAAAAATAATTGCTAATAATAACTTTCTTTTTTTCTCCTGACCTTGTATTTTTGTCATCTTGCTAAATTCACTTGTCCTAGTATATTGTTTTGTAGACACCATGGGGTTTTGAATGTACATAATCATGTTACCTACAAATGCAAGCAAGTTTACTTTATCCTATCCAATCTATATGCTTTTTATTACTTTTTCTTTATTACACTAGCTAGTGTAATTCTGGTAGAATGTTGAATAGAGAGGCTGATAATAATTTCCTTGTCACAATCTTAGGGTAAAGGGTTTAATGTTTAACAATTAAGAACAGTCCCAGCTGTATGTTTTTCACAGGTGTCCTTAGGAATTTAGATTCAAAAAAGTTTCTTTTTATTCCTAGTTTGCTAAGAATTTTCATTCTGAATGAGTCTGAATTTTGTTAGATGTTTTTCTTCACTTACTAAGATGATCTATGGTTTTCCTCCTTCAGTTAACATGGTCAATTACACTGAATTTTTGTTTCAAATGTTAAACTAGCCATATATTCCTAGAATAAACCACTACTTAGTCATAGTACACTAACTTTTCAATATATTCCTAATTAACTAAAGTTTTCGTAAGAATTTTATATTTATGTTCATGAAAAATATTGGTCCATGATTTTCTTCGTTTGTAATGTCTCTCTTGGGATTTTATTTTATTCTAATTTATTCTGAGATAGGATCCCACTCTATCGCCAAAGTTCAGCATGCAGTGGTAGGATCACAGCTCACTTGCAGCCTCAACCTCCCTGAACTCAGGTGATCCTCCAACCTCAGCCTCCAGAGGAGCTGGGACTACAGGCATGCACCACCACACGCAGCTAATTTTTTGTATGTTTTTGTAGAGACAGGTTTTTGCCATGTTGCCCAAGCTGGTCTCGAACTCACAGGCTCAGGGGATCCACCCCTCAGCCTCCCAAAATGCTGGGATTACAAGCGTGAGCCACCATGCCCTGCTTCTGTTGGGATTTTATATCAAAGTTAACCTGGCTTTATAAAAGGATTAAAGAAGTATCACCTTCCTCTAATTTCTGAGAGTCTATGTAAAATTTTATTTTTTTCTTCCTTCTTTAAATGGTTGATAAAATTTACTGCTATTACGGGCCTAGAGTTTTTTGTGTTAGAAAATTTTTTATTACAAATGTAATCTCTGTAGTAGATATGGCGTTCCTTAAGATTTTCTATTTCTTCTTGTGTCAGTTTTGGTAAACTGTGTCTTTTAAAGTATTTGTCAATTTCATCAAGTTGCTGAATTTGTCGATGAAGTTGTCCATACCCACTTTACTTTTAATATATGTAGGGTCTATACTGATGCCCTCTTTTCATTTGTGATGTTGATAATGTATGTTTTCACTATTTTTCTTGGTGATACGGTTTGGATTTGCATCCCTGCCCATATCTCATGTTGAATTGGGGGAGGGGTTTGGTGGGAGGTGATTGGATCACAGGGGCCGATTTTCCCCTTGCTGTTCTTGTGACAGTGAGTTCTCATGAGATCTGGTGGTTTAAACATGTGTGGCACTTCCCCCCTCATTGTCATTCTCTCTCCTGCCACCATGTGAAAAAGGTGCTTGCTTCCCCTTCACCTTCTGCCATGATTGTAAGTTTACTGAGGCCTCCCAGTCATGCTTCCTGTTAAGCCTGTGGGCCTGTGAGTCAATTAAACCTCTTTTCTTCATAAATTACCCAGTCTCAGGTGGTTCTTTACAACAGTGTGAGAACAAACTAATACACTTGGTAAGTCTTGCTTGGGGTTTATCAATTTATTTACCTTTTCAAAAGGCCAACTTTTCACTTTTAACATTTCTCCATTGTTTGTTTCCTATTTCATGAATTTCTTATTTTCTACTTATTTGGGGTTGAATTTGCTCCTCTTTTCTAACGCCTAAGGTGAAAAATAAATTTTATTGGCTCTACATATAGGATAAGGAGAAAACTATTATCTTAACAATCTGATTAAATAAGTGGAACTGTATGTACTGGCCTAAGGATTTTAACACATACCAAGTGATATTACAGACCTCTTTCCCAAACTCTGGATTTAAATATCCAACAGTCACCTCAACATCTTAAGTTAGCTGTGTCATAGATATCTCTAACTCAACATTTCCAAATTTAAACTCCTGAATGCCAGTCAGGAGTCCCCACAAACCAGCTCCCCCAAGAACATTCTCACTTCAGTTGATAGTAACTCCATCCTTCCAGTTTTTCAGGCCAAAAACTTGAGTCGTTTCTTTCAAACACTAGATCTAATCTATCATAAAATTCTGTTGGTTCTATCTTTAAAATATATTGAGAATCTGCTCTATTTTACTTCTCACCATTCTATCATTATTTTGGTCTACAGGAACTCCTTGTTGCCCAGGCTGGAGTGCTGTGGCATAGTCTCAGCTCACTGCAACCTCCACCTCCCGGGTTCCAGCGATTCTCCTGCCTCGACCTCCCCATTAGCTGGGATTACAGGCACCTGCCACCATGCCCAGCTAATTTTTTGTATTTTTAGTAGAGATGGGGTTTGACCATGTTGGCCAAGCTGGTCTTGAATTCCTGACCTCAGGTGATCCGCCCACCTCAGCCTCCCAAAGTGCTAGGATTATAGGCTGAACCACTGTACCCGGTCCAATACTTACTCAATTCTAATGTGCTATATAATTTGCTTCTTTAATGTTTATTGTCTTTCTCTACTAAGATGTAAGCACCTCCTGGGCAGGGATCTTGTTTGGTTTGCTGATATAGCTCCTCTGCCTAGAATGCCTAACCTATTATCGGGAATTGATACACGTCTGTTAAATGAATGACACCAGTACTCTGGAAACTCTGCAGAAGTGTAATGAATACAAAATGTGTTATTGTAGCTGAAAACTTATTCTCATTCCTTCTCTATTACAGAAGTCTTCTCTGAAAGTGGTATAATTGACTTAGGCATCCTTTTCTCAAGCCTTTTCTAGAAAAAAATATACTTTTTATAAGATTTATTATAAGTTCATCACCAATTCAGAACCCATGTTCTGAAGACTAGAGGAAGCAAAGAACATTTTTTTGTTATATAGTTGATAGTCAGTTGTCAATGTCCTGACAACAGGCACAATGATGATGATCGTAACAACCGTGAAAAAAAAAATCTAAAAAACACTTTTCGTGTTTTGAGACTTAAATGAGAAAGTCATTTAATAACATGAAATTTTTTAAAACATATAAACAGAACAAAAACAAGTTACTATAGGAAATGAAGAGCAGTAAGGCCCTTCTCAATGAGTGGAATGATTTCCTACAATGAAAGTGAAGATCTACATGCCTCACTGACAAATATCATCAGTATACACGTGAACTGTCACCAGAGGATTTCTTCCCCCCAGACGGACTGTTGGATATAAAACATTTTAAAAGGTAAATCTGTCCACACATTAAAACAAAATAATAGTATTACAGACCAGTTATTCTCAATGTCAGGAATGTTTTCTGTTTTCTGTTCTTTAAGAGCAGACAGAAGAGAATCTTAGTGTGAGGGCATTGTTTTAAAAAGTGTCTGGGGTGATTCTGATGCCAACACACACACACACACACACACACACACACACACACACACACACACAACCATTTCTTTCTAACTTCTACTAGGGTTCACCAACTCTTGCTAGATTAAGCTTTTATGAAATGGAATGGAAGCTGATGGCATACAAACTCCTAAGTTGTTACTATTTTAAAAAGAAGAAAAAGAGAAACCAGCTACCAAAATTTTAAAAATGGCTCAAATGAACTTGAGATACCTCCCTGTCCTGTTTTTTTCCCATCAGTTTAACTTTAAGAACAAACTGTCTTGTTTTCTTTGGCCTAGTTGCAGCTCACACAGCTGAAATTATTTACTCTGAAATATTTTGTTTTGGCTTCAAAAAATAAGGAAAAAATGATTGTTCCCAGTTACAGCCATTTTACACAGAATATGGAGAAAGCACAAGGAAATCTATGCGTAACTCTCAAATGTATGGCCTAACAAAATGAACATTAACGGACTCTTCACAACTAAGTAAACTTATAAGTCATAAAAGATTAAATCAAATATATTCTGCCACTTGGCAAAACTATAATTATTTCTCCTATTTCCACAGTATCATGAAATGACTGAAGACAAACATATTCTGCCACTTGGCAAAACTACAATTATTTCTCCTATTTGCACAGTATCATGAATTGACTAAAGACTCAAGGAAAGATAATTAACTGTCCCCCTTCATGGGGGTTCTAAAGTATGTTCTGCAGATTCTCTACCTAGTGAAGGGCTGTAATCAATATCGAGAGACTTAGGACTTAGAACTTAATTTTATAGTACGAAACTATATGGAAGAGTATCTCTTTGCTATGGTGCTGAAGACACGGAACCTCTATTGCTTGAAAGTACAATAAACCTGGAGCCTGAAAGTGATTTGACATTAAATCTGACACCTGTGTCAATGCTCAAGCATGCCGGGCACAGCTTGATACTGCTATTACAAAGCCAAAGCAAGGCAGCAGCTAACACGGAAAGAGACCTAAGGGTCAGAACTACATATAATCAGCACGAATTCTGTGAGTGGAAGGCAAATGCACTGCAGTTCAGATATTGCTAGATGAACAAGGATAGCTGGCAAAATGAAAAAATGACAAAAAGAATCTCACATATTAGTGGAAAGAGAGCGTATAAAACCACAAAAATCATTGAAGGCATATTCACACACCATGGATAAGCAAAGATGTCCTTAAGGATATACAATCTTTAGAAACAGTGGTTTCTATCCCAATGTTATGTAACAAAAAACTGAAGAGTAATCATTGGCTAACTGATTTCTCAATCTTAGCAACAAGGAATGAATGAAATTAGTAGCCTGTAGACAAACTATACTGCTACAACATTCACATAACTAAATATTAAGGCACCAAGGATTCTAACTCCCACCAATCTCTCTTCATTTTCTTCCTAAGCAACAGGGAATTTTTCTTTCCTCTCTTGGGGTATCTAAACTATCAACAGAAAAGTTTATATTGAACCATTATGTAATCCTTAAGTAAAATAATCATGGGACTATGGACAGAATAAAAATTTCTATTTGCTTTCCAAAACACAAAACTAAGTTAAAACTTTATACCTGATAATCCTTTTCTGAATGGACCAAGGGTTTTTGGTGACTTGAATCTTATCACATGAAAACATGCCTATTCAATTTTTATTTCACCGGCTCTGTGATATTTTAAAGATTATTGATGTCATCATATTTTATTCATTTTCCTTTGCACACTCAAGAGCAAAATCATTAAATATAAGTTAGGAAGACATTTAAAAATGCATTTTCTGAAATGTATTACCACCTTTCTTTACCTCTTTTGTCTCTTCTGGGTCCGAATGATCCACAGTTATATAAAGATCATTTTGCAAATATTTCAGAGCACTAAGGGGATCCATTTGGGCCTTTTCTTCAAACCTAGAAAATGTAAACAAGAGTAATTATCTGGAGTTATGACAAAATATCAGAAATGTCTTTCAGACCTGGAATAAAATACACTGTTACACTGCGTATGAGCTGTTGTTCTGGATATCTAGAAAATGTCAGTTAAGGAATCCAGAAGTAACAATACTGCCATGTAGACAGTGTAGGCGTGGAGTTCTTGGAAATGTAATGGTAATGCCAGGTGGTCACAGGCAGCTGTGGTGCTAGAGACTGGGTAGGAGCATTTCCTACTCTTCTCTTAAAACTACAAGGTAGGACTAAACCAACTACCAAACAAAGTGAATATGCTACGTATTTTATAAAACAACTTCAAAAAATCCCAATATGTTTCATCTAAAATGAGAAGGCATAAAAATAAAAACACTTGCTTAGATTTGTATATTTTCTAATGGAGATGCTTAACAGATACCTTGGAAACTGAAATAAACAGGGTATCTTTAAATGAGTATCATTAACACTGATTACTTTTAATGAGATTATGTCCATGTCTCAGTCAGTAAAAACAACTGCAGCAACCACTTCTCAAGCATTTGTAATATGCTAGACACTGTATCGAGTATTTTACATGTACCACTTCATCTATCCTCACAATAATGCTATGATGATGATCTATTTTATCACCGTTTATCACAAAAAACATGAAAACAGGGTGCTGTGGCTCATGCCTGTAATCCCAACACTTTGCGAGGTCAAGGTGGGTGGACGGCTTGAGCCCAGGAGTTTGAAACCAGCTTGGCCATCATGGCAAAACCCCATCTTGGGCCGGGCGCGGTGGCTCAAGCCTGTAATCCCAGCACTTTGGGAGGCCGAGACAGGCGGATCACGAGGTCAGGAGATCGAGACCATCCTGGCTAATACGGTGAAACCCCGTCTCTACTAAAAAATACAAAAAACTAGCCGGGCGAGGTGGCAGGGCGCCTGTAGTCCCAGCTACTCGGGAGGCTGAGGCAGGAGAATGGCGGAAACCCGGGAGGCGGAGCTTGCAGTGAGCTGAGATCTGGCCACTGCACTCCAGCCTGGGCGACAGAGTGAGACTCCGTCTCAAAAAAAACAAAAAAAACAAACAAAAAAAAAAACCCATCTCTACAAAAATCAGCCAGGTGTGATGGCACGTGCCTACAGTCCCAGCTACTCGAGAGTCTAAGGTGGGAGGATTGCTTGAGCCTGGGGGTGCAGTTAGCCATGATCTTACCACTGCACTCCAGCCTGGATGACAGAGTGAGATCCTGTCTCCAAAAAAAAAAAAAAAAAAAAAAAAAAAACCCAAAATGAAAAACTGAGGTGCAGAGAATGAATCTGGATGAGCTCTCCTAAACAACAAAAAACTGTATGTATCTAAACATCTATTTGAAAAAGATAACATCTCTTTTATACCATAATTACATATAGATTTATTTCCAATAAGTTGGTATGCTTTCCAAAATATACAGACAAGGAAAAGAGGAATTTCCTTTGAGTAGGAATGGCTATGAAGAGCCTTTCACGATGGTGTTCAGGTTGATGGCATCCTCGGTGATAGGGTACCTGTACTTCAGGCAGGGGCAAAGATTAGCAAAATATTACAGCTCTTTTGTACCAGGCAGTACCCTAAGAGTGACAGCCAGGCTTACAGCCTTCAGATGAGAGTCCTTTAGGTAAAGACCATGTTACTCTACCATCTTGTCCACAACAGATTAGATTAGACCAAGGTTTTGGCACCCATGCTTTGATTAGTAGTTTATAAAGTGGTTTGGCAGAATTCTTCCTAATAGGGATGCTCTCCCCAGGAAATGCTTTCTAAGAAGATTCTTTCTCTTGGATAATCTGAATGTGAGACATATAAGGACATGTAAAGAGCAGACAGAAATAGAGAAGGCAGTAAACAGAAGCCGTGAGATGGCAGATTCTGTCCGTTCGTCCATCTACCTATCTATGCCTCTATCTATCTGTCTGTCTGTCTATCTATGCCTCTATCTATTTATCTATCTATGCTTCTATCTATCTAGGCCACGAGGTTGGGAGAAAGTCAGCAGTAGTCAGTAGAACAGGACAAGCAGATGGAGAAAGAAGCAGACAGAGGTACAAGGAAAAGCTACAGTAGCACCCAGCTACTAGAATTGTTCCAGTATCCTAAACAATTCTCCATCCGGTTTCACTGTTCAAATGCTGAGAAGGTGCCTTAATTCCCTGAATAATCTAATAATAAATTCTTTTTCAGCTGAGGTATCCAAAGCATGGCATTATCCTTTACAACCTGAAATAACCTAACCAACGCACACATACAATCCCATATCCAGTAAAGAGATCAGCTTCCTGAAAGTTATGCTTTCCACCTTCATTTTCTGAGCTATTTTTGGCCAGCAAGAACTTATCACGGACTTGTGTCTGTAGCCTAGAATCGTATTTTAATCAACAGTTCTGCCCTGTTCCTAAGTGAACAGAAATTAATCCGATCACAATTTTTTTTTGTCCATTTCTACCCACAAATCATCATCAAGTTTGGAAACCTGAATGTCATATGAAAAAATAATAGTGGTATTTTATTTATTACATCACATGACATTAGTAAGAACAAGGAGATACTTCCTTGACACACAATATACTTCTTTCTCTCCTTCTAAATTTATATTCTAACTAAACAGAATAATTATTTTCCATTAAGAACAACAACAAAAATAAGCCAGTCTAGCAGTTAGTACAAGCTCCCATATTAAAAAAAGAAATCTGCATAACATTTGAAAAAGGCAATTTTTGTGTTCTACCCAATTCATAGACACAAACTTCTATCTATTCTGTCTATAATGTAGTGATGTCCCTCAAATTCTTGAATTTACCTAACAGCTTGGTAGAGAAAAAGGTCTAAAATAAGCCTTTTATTGTCAGTTTGAATTGGCAGTTGACAAGATTCTCAAGATGCCCTAAGAGTCATCCTTGACTGCTCTCTTTCTCTCATAGCCATATCAAATCCATCAGAAAATTCTATTGGCACAATCTCCAAAGCTTATCCAGAATGTTAAGGTGCCTTCTTGATCTCTTGTGGAATGTCTCTTCCTCTGCCTGTCCTTCAAATGGTGGTGGTCCTCAGAGAATACCCAGCAACCCTTCACTCTTCTTGCTCACTCTCAGCAAGCTCCTTCTCCCCGTGACTCACAACTGTAATGTCAGGCCAAGTCTTTTCACCAAATGTTCAGATGGTCTCTGCTTGCATGTCTTACAGACTTCTCAAACCTAAAGTGCCCCAAACTGAACTAATCTTTTCCAACACATAAACCTGCTATTTCTGAAGAAGTCCCCACCTGAGGGAAAGTAGCCACGAGTTTTACCCAGTTCTTCTGGAAGAAAATACAGAATGATTTTTATAAAATATAAGCCTGAATGTGTGACTCCTCTACTTAAAATCTTTCAATTTCCCCTAAAAGTAAAGCTAAAGGCCCCTTACAAGCTGTCCCTTTCCTAGTCCCTTCAACCTCATTTCCTATCACAATCACCTCACTCATTCCACTTCCACCACACTTCTTCTCAATTCACTCCTCAAATTATTCAGGCATTTTTTTTTAACCTCAGAGCCTTGACTATTACCTGTCTAGAATACTCCCCACCCCACCAGAGAGCTACATGATTCAGTCCCTCTTGTCCCTTAAGTTTCTATTCAAATGCCATCTTCACTGTGCAGTCTATCCTGATACTCTTATTTAAAACTACATTCCCACCTCCCTCACCTGTATAAATAATAACTCAATCTGTTTCTTTTCATAGTATTTACCATCTAACATGTAATATAAATTCCTTATTATGTTTACTATTAGTCTGCCTTCTTAAGAATGGAAACTTGAGGGCAGAGTTTTGTTCATTTTCTTCATTGATACATATGTATATATGACAGTTAAGCGGTGAGCTCTGGAATCAGAATGCTCAGGCTCAAGTCCTGGCTCTGCCACATAATAATATACAGGGTCTAGCATAAAGTAATTGCCAGGCTGGTCTTGAACTCCTGGCCTTAGGCAATCCTCTTACCTCTGCCTCCCAAAGTGCTGGGACTATAAGCATGAGCCACTGCACCTGACCCTAAAGCAAATTTTTATTACCATGTAACACTACAGTAACCAAAAGGAACAGAAACCCTTTTCTGCATTTTTTAGTAATTTATTACCTTCTAGGCTAAAAACCAAACATGACTCAGGGTGGGGGAGGGTGTGTGTGTGTGAATGTATATGTATATATGAAAACGCTTGATTAAATGATTTTGCAATTAAATAATAAAGGTGATATAAAGCCACAAGCCTATTTTGAAATTGTATTGTGAAACATCAAATTAGGAAGATATAGTATAGTCAACTATATCATCACTGTTAAGAGAGTTATCAAAAGCTCAGGCACGTGCCATTAAGCTAGAACTGATCTAATTTGTAGTTAGCTTTGAGTTACTTCGATGTAGGCATGTCACCTTCACAGAAATTATTTTCCATTTTGTAACAGTTGCAAAATTTCACTTGTTCTGTTTTTATAAATTTTTAGCATCAATATCTATATTTTGTATCTTCCTTTGAAAAAGGAAAGCAAAAATAAGTAGAACAGGGCATTTACAAAATTCATGATCTTCGTAGTATTTACAGTGTCATTATTAAATGTGCCAAGAGAAAGTTCTATCTCCAAAGCTAGGTAATACCAACAACAGCTGATAATGTTAATTAAATGTTTTCAGTGAATTATTTTCATACCTGTGTTTTCTTATGAGGTACTTGCAATGCCTCAGTAAATAATCTTTTGAAGGTCTACACAACTTCAGTGACCAGAAGTCATCTAATCTCATCTTTGGAGAGCAAGATTTTCCTGGATTCCCACCAAATAAATAATGAACCTATAATAAGCAAAATAAGCCAGATTTTAAAAAATGCATGCATACCCAAGATATTTTAGTAGCAGTGCATAATAGGTTAACTTCCTGAGGCTATTTAAATAAAAAATTAAAAATTATATTGCATTTTTACCAAAAGCTTATCTTGATTTTTCTTGTTTCTATTTTACTTTAAAGCATCATGGCTACTTAAAAAAACTGCATGTATGCTAAAATGAGTTATGTTACCACAATTACAATGACAGTGGAAGGCATGAAACAAAAACAATGATAGGAAGAAGCTAATCCATGATATTATTTGCTGAGGACAATGAATAATGGGGATAAAATTAGTCAAAATATTGATCATATAACAAATATCTTAAAAATTCTGACATAAATGCTGAATCACTAAAAGTTAACAGTCAAGTCAACAGGTCAACTAGAAACTTTAAAAAATTTTAACATCTTAATTTTGCTTTAACTGAAATGCCAAATATTAAATGGCACATATAATTTGTGAAATAACATTAAAAACATTATTCCATAATTCAATACCAAAAATGAAATGCAAAAGGAATTTATGATGATTTCACTATTACATTAATCAGAGTTATCAGATAACTTTGGAAGATAAAACAGTGAAGAAACGGAATCACTTTCATAAGTGGTAGAAGTGAGAATATAACTGCCTAAATTTATTGCACTTGAATGTTTTTCTGTACTTAAGCAAAAGCATTTAGATATTTAAATATTTTAATTACAATTAGTGTATAAATTTATTAAATTTAAATTAAAATATTTCCTAATATGTTAAAAACATTTATATTCATTGGTGTTATATAATAGAGTAATTATCCCTATCCTATAGATGGAAATTCATTTACTCCTTAAATTGAGAGGTTATAAAAGAAAGGGCTTTTACTCACTTCCATGGTAGCTTCTACCTAAACGTCTCAAAGTATATCATGTAGAATTTAAATAATCATCCGTGGCTTAACAGAAACAATTGGTCTCTGTCAGTAATTTACTATATAATCTAAGTCGGATCACTAAAGTATATGGTTAAGTTTAAGGGAGAAATAAAGAAATAACTCTCAACACTATGACACTAAAAATTCACAACACAGGACCATTTCACAAGGCTGATTTAAAAGATATATCACTAGTATATCAGGAAAATTAAGATAAAAAGACTTCTTACACAATGGGAAAATCTAAAACCAAAACCATGTTATATCATGGAGCAAGGTACCTAAATGCTGACAGCTGTACATCTTTTACTTGGATATTCACATTGTAGAAACAATAGGCTATGTCACGTCTCTAGAGCTATAGAGTTAAGAAGCTGCCACTGACTATTTCCAAAAAAGGAAAAGTACCAAGAATTATAGACTATGTAAAAATGCTTATTCTCTTAAGGAATTTTAGGGAGAAGTGATATTGAGTGTTTAATATTCTATTGAATGTCTACTATGTATTTTAACTTTTTACTCAAATCCAATTTAAAACAATGAGAAAGATATATTTGGGGATTAATTCAGACAGTAGGCCACGGAAAGTTTACAGGTCAATGTAGTTAGGATACCTTGTGTAGCTCATCGTATACAAGCTGATGGGCAAACCTTGGACATGGTTCTTCTTCCTGAAGACTTTTAGTTGGATTATCCTTTGCAGCCTGATCGTTCTTATAGACACAAGACCTGCAAGACATTGCTTTTAAGGCATTCTACCTTAGAGAATTAGCAGCAAAGATAATACAACTGTAGCAAGTAAATTAATTGCATGTCTAATTACTAACAAAACATTTTAGGAATATGTTCGCATCAAATATTAAAGTTCTAGTTACTTGGGCTGGGCGCGGTGGCTCACGTCTGTAATCCCAGCACTTTGGGAGGCTGAGGTGGGTGTATCACGAGGTCAGGGCTTCGAGACCAGCCTGACCAACATGGTGAAACACCATCTCCACTAAAAATACAAAAATTAGCTGGGCATGGTGGCGGGCGCCTGTAATTCCAGCTACTCAGGAGACTGAGGCAGGAGAATTGCTTGAACCCGGGAGGCGGAGGTTGCAGTGAGCTGAGATTGCACCACTGCACTCCAGTCTGGGCGACAAAGCGAGATTCCATCTCGGAAAAAAAAAAAAAAAAAAGGTTCTAGTTACTCATAAAACACTCTGAATTTGTTAGAACTGAGTTCTGAAGTTCTTTTCATGTCCATTAAATAGCTCATGCATCCTACTTTTTGTTATGAAATACAAACAGCATACATGAAAGCTCAAACTAAAGAAAGAGACGCTATCTTGTCTATGTATGTACAATAAAAAGATGTACAGTATACATTGCTGTCATTTGACTGTAAATAAATGTCCTATTTAGAAAATAATAAATTCCTTAGCTGCAGAGCACTACTCTCCATTATGAAAGGAGAAGTTCTCTGAAGTGCTTCTGTTCTGTACAATATTCACTTATGGAGCAGTCACAGAATGTCAGAGGTGGATCCATGTTTTCCCAAAGCAAAACGTGCAGCACCAGTTCTGTGGGATGCTCTATGACACAAAAGTCATGGTTTGGAAATGCTAAGTAATACTGTCCCCTCCCTGCTATAGTCAAGCCTCTTAGTTTTATGAAAACTAAGATCTGGGAACATTAAAAAAAAGCATTGTTCTCAAGTTCACACAGAACTAGACTAGAAGAGAACAGAACCTAGATTAAAATACAGTTTTCTTGAGTCCCAGACCAGGAACCATCTACTACTTGAAAAACACAGAGGTAAAATCCATTCACTGAACATCACTGTATACACAGGTACTGATATTAATTTTTTTCAATATTGACTTTTAAATGTACAATGTCACAAATTAACATAAGACTCTTTCTCTCTTCTTTTGAATAAACCAACAACCTCAAATAACTGCTACATTGGGATTGCAGCAGAGACAAGAGTTCCTTACCAACTATTCCTCACAATGTCATAAATCCAGAATGAATTTCTAACATTTTCTTCCCTCTTTTCCTTATCTTTGCTGAGTCCAGATAAGACATGTATTTCATTCAGTTCTGGATCAATAGTTGCTCTCTGTGTAAATCCTGTCATTGGAACTATAAATTAAAGAAAAAAAAAGATGAAAATATTCACTTTAGATAGTTTAGTATTTACTTTCTTAATTCTTTCTTTCTTTATTTTTTTTGAGACGGAGTTTCGCTCTTGTTGCCCAAGCTGGAGGGCAGTGGCGCCATCTCGGCTCACTGCAACCTCCGTCTCCCAGGTTCTCCTGCCTCAGCCTCCCGAGTAGCTGGAACTACAGGCATGCACCACCACGGCTGGCTAATTTTGGATTTTTAGTAGCGATGGGTATCTCCATGTTGGTCAGGCTGGTCTCGAACTCCCGACCTCTGGAGATCTGCCTGCCTCGGCCTCCCAAAGTGCTGGGATTATAGGTGTGAGCCACTGTGCTTGGCCTTTTTTTTTTTTTTTTAAGAGACAGAGTTTCACTCTATTGCCCAAGCTGAAGTACACTGGCACAAACATGACTCATTGCAGGCTAGAACTCGTGGGCTCAAAGGATCCTCCTGCCTCAGCCTCCCAAGTAGCTGGGATCACAGGCATGCACCACCACACCCAGCTAATTTTTGGATTTTTAATAGAGATGGGGTCTTGCTATGTTGCCCAGGCTGGTTTAACTCCTGGCCTTAAGCAATATTCCTGCCTCATTCTCCCAAAGTGCTGGTGTTACAGGCATAAGCCACCACACCCAGCCCCTACTAGTTTCTCTTGAAAATGTCAATACACCTTTATTCTGCTCTATGTGTCCACATACTTAACTTCTAACACACTACGTAACTTTTTAATTAAACAATAAACAATTATATATTGCCTTCTCCTTACTCTATGAGCTCTACAAGCAAAGAGGCTGTTTTGCTCACTATTTTGTTCCCAGTGTCTAGAATAGTGCCTGGAATATAACAATTACTAAACGATTTGTGGAAAGACTAAAGGAATGTCAATTGCCAGCTACAGGGAAAAAAGAAGCAGAAAGAGGTATGCAATATAATCATTTTTACATAAGGAAGGAAAGGATATGCTTTAATTAACTGATTTATTATCTGGGACAGTTCTAATTTGATAGTAGAGATTAAATATTCAAATCTTGACCTGGGGAAAAAAAGTTGACAAAAGGTAAAGCACAGGGTTGCTTAATAAGGTCAGAGTCATTTAAAATATCATATAATAACTTCCAAAAAATAAAATTTTATATTCTGGGCCAGGTACAGTGGCTCATGCATGCAATATCAGTGCTTTGGGAGGCCAAAGTGGGAGGATCACATGAGGCCATGAGCTCAAGACCAGACTGGTTAACACAGTGAGACCCTGTCTCTATAAAAATTAAAAACCAGCCAAGTGTGGTGGTGTGCACATGTAGTCCTAGCTATCAGGGAGGCTGAAGTGGGAGGATCCCTTGAGCCCAGAGTTGGAAATTGCAGTGAGCTATTATCGTGCCATTGTACTCCAGCCTGAGTGACAGAGTAAGACTCTGCCTCTAAAGCAAATAAATAAATAAATAAATAAATATTCTGGGGTATAATATGCCATTTTGTTTTCCTGAGTGGCTTAAACTCCCCAAAGTTAATAATGCTGTATTTTTCTAAGAAACCTATTAAATAAATGATCATTCTGCATTATCCAATAATCTGTAAAACACTGATATGGCAAATGTCAAATTTTCTTATTTTTATTTGAAAATATTATTTGAAATACAATTTCGTATACATAAAGTACATATTATGAACTCAGCTACTTCACAACATAATTGTCATGATCTAAAACAATGTCACTGTTTTAACATTTCTTTTACCCATGAACAATTATCATATGCTCAAAAAGCTAAATAAATATCAGACTGAAGTGAAATATTTATGTCAACCTAGAATACTATGTATGGCAGGAGATGCCAGCCATATTGATCTTGGTCTTCGTTATTTACTTTAGTGGGACCAAATAATCCAGTATTTATTTTTTCCCAGTCTACCTTAAATTCATGTGTCATTTTACATTCTTATTTGATAAATTTGGGACATTTTAAAGACTATCCAAATGCATTCCACAGTAACTATATTATAAAATTATATACACACACACACACAACATGTAATTTGTATACATACATACACAATATTTATATGTATACACAAACATATATCAACCTGATCTTAATAATAGCCTACACCCTCATGCCACAGTCTTTTGTGTATGTAAAGTCTGGTACAGTCGAACGTCCATATCCCTGGGTTCTGTGTTCAAGGATTCAAACCACTACAAATTTAAAATATATATATAAAAAAATCCAAACAAAAAACAAAACCTATAAATGGCTGCATCTGTATTGAAGATGTACACACTTTTTTCTTGTCATTATTCCCTATGACAACTATTTACATAGCATTTACCTTGTATCAGGTATTATAAGTAACCTAGAAATGACTTAAAGTATAGAAGGGGATGTGCATAGGTTACACCATATCACGGACTTGAGCATCTGAGGATTTTGGTATCCAAGGGAGCTCCTGGAACCAGTCCCTCAAAGATGCCACAGGACAATTGCCTTTTCTTAGTAAGGCATGGTAAAGTTTCAGAGGCGATGTGCTCAGGTTCTGACCTCTGTTCCTCAGATAACTTTGGAAGATAAAACAGTGAAGAACTGGAATTACTTTCATAAGTGGTAGAAGTGAAGGGTATAACTGCCTAAATTTATTGCACTTAAATTTCTTTAGATAACTTTGGAAGATAAAACAGTGTAGAACTGGAATTACTTTCATAAGTGGTAGAAGTGAAGGATATAACTGCCTAAATTTATTGTATTTAAATTTCTTTATTCTATTTTGTCTTAATAGTGAGCCTTTGAATTAAAAACTTTATAACATGGCTTGGCAAACTATGGCTTGATCTGGCCTGCTCAGGGTAAAATCAGGCAATATCCATTCATTTACATGTTGTCTACAGCTGTTTTCACCTACAATAATCACCAGAGCCTGTAACTCACCAGAGATAAAAGATGGAAAACTTACAAATAAGTCATCGAATACAAAGAGGAGAAGCAGATTGTGAGGAAGACTTCTGTGGAGAGCTTCTAATAAGGACATAGGGGCCTGAATAAGAATGACAGCAGAGCTTAAAGTAACTCCTAATCTTTACTTTGTTAATCACACAGGTTCCCAACTTGTGTGCCTATTCTCAGCTTATGCATTCTGTAAGAAAGCTTGGTTGACAGTACGTGCTGTGCACTTGTACAAGACCTTGATCAGCGTCTCATTTATGAGAGAAGCCTACTGGAAAAAGAGACCTATACATTGTAAAAGAAACCACTGTTAACTATCTTTCTTAATTGATAAAGTCCTTTATTCATAAATGTTAAAGTTTAGACACTGAATTATAGACATACGAGGAAAAAATCAACAGTGCAAAAGAGAGGGACCTAGATGAACAAATAGAACAACTGGGAAAAGACAAATCACAGAAAAGAAAATAACTTGGGGGGGGGAACCCCATCAGTATCCTTGAAGAGATTAAAGAGAATATCCCATGTGCAAAACAAGAATAAGCTGCCATAAAAAGGAGCAGGGACTATGAAAAGATACTAAAAAGTAAAACTATGACCAAAAAATTCAAACGACAGAATGAAAATACAGACATAGTTAGAAATAAAGTCAGTGGTCTCTAGATAAAACTGATAAATCACCAGAATAAAGAGCAAAAAGATAGAAATGATGAGGGAAAAGTTAAAGGACACAGAAGATATATCCATCGAAGTCAAATTATCTGAAAAAAAGACCAGAAGGAAAGAAGAATAATGTAGAAGAAAAACAAAAAAAGTTTCCCTGAACTGGGTGTCCTGTTTGAAAGAGCCCATGCAAGCTAGGCATGTTTAATTTAAAAAGATGGTGCACACATATATCTATATCTATGTTTAATTTTTTAAAAAGATGATATATAGATGTACATCTCTACCTTAATATGAAATGTTAAAACTCCAGGAAAAGAAAAATTATAAAAGCTTCCAAAGCAGGAAACAGCAGATTACTATATACAGAGGAATAAAAATCAAACTAACATTAGACGTTGTCAGGGGGTCAGAACACAAAACACTCTGGCATGCTAAGTACTTCGAACTAAAAGGACACTGGAAGGCCTCAGAACAGCTTCAGAACCAAGTTCTCTCTCACTTCTTTTGCCCTCCTGCCTCTCTTCCCTCATTCTCCCTAGAAGTGAGTCATCAAATCAGAATTCCTCTTCCCCAAGATGGGTCATAAAAACTAGAACCTCTTTTTCCCAAAGTCAGCCTAGACTTTTAAATTCTAAAAACTTGAATTACTGATCCAACTTTCCTCTGCCTTTCTGTCTAGGAGCTGGCCATAAAGAAATTCTGTGACCCACCCTTGTCTGATAGTAGGTCATAAGACCCTTCTCTAGCAGGGTCCTGCCCCATACCCAGGAGGAAGAAATGCTACACAGAGGGGCCAAGAAGAATCCGAACAGACAGGCCTTTTTGGGTTTCCCCACCTCAGTCTATCTGCATTAAATCATAGCTGTTTACCAAATCACATTGCTAACCAGCTGTTCATTCTTCATTAAATCTTAGCACAAAAATGCACAGTTTTCCCTGTATCTTTGGGTCATTTCTTCTGAAGGCTCACATGCCACATGAAACTTTGATTAAATCAATTTGTTATGCTTTCTCGTTAACCTGTCTTTTATTATAGGCGTGTCAACCATGACTCTTATAAGGGTTGAGGAAAAGTATCACAACTCTTTTGGCCCCTACAACTTATCAGTAACAATGAATGCTAGAATACAATGGAATAACAACTTCAAAATTCCAAGAAATATAAAAAGATACGGAACCAACCTTCCATTTCCAGTTAAACTAGCAATCTTAACGAGGGCCGAGGGCAAAACAAGGGAATTTAAGTTCATACATATGACTACATATATACAAAACAAAACAAAACAAAACAAAAAAACTTCTTTAAGGAGATATTCCAACGAAACAAAAAAAGGAATCCAAGAAAGATGGCATGAGATATAAGAGACGGTAGAACTGATACATGACACAGGAAAGGGAAGTTAGAAAATCAAGATCCATTAACTCTTGAGCCTTGTATATGATATTTTAGTGTTAATAATATAGAATAGTTTCTTCTCTATATTCTAATCACAATACCTGAATTTATATAGTGTCCCATTTTCCCTTTCCGCCATGGTTCCATGACCTAGAATATTGGTCCTAGTGCTTTTCTTCAGGCAACAAAAAATTTTGATCACCATTTATCACATATTTCTAGCATTTCCTAGATTCAGTTTTCATTGAGTCCTGCTCCCAAATGGGTTTCTATTGTGGGTCTCTATATGGTAAATGTGCTAAGGTAAATATGCCTGAGAATATTTTATGTCACCCTCACACCTCAAAGTTAGGAAGATTTAAATTTCTTGGTTCAAAGTTGTTTTTCTTGGCTGCTTTTAACTTTATCGTTTTTTCTCATTCTACATTGCTGTTCAACCGTCACATGTCTATCTTCTTGTTCCCTTACAGGTCATTTGCTTTTTCTCTCTGAAATCTTTCAGCATTTTCTCTCTGCTAATCTTAATTCTACTTTAATCTGCTTATGTATGCGCTTTCCCTTATTTGTTCTATTTGGTACACTATGAGCTCTTTTGCCTATCTGAAGTCTTTCATCATTTTTGAATTTTAGGAAATGTATCTCTATTATTTCTACAATTACTTCACCTACTTTTTTTTTGGAGACAGAGTTTCACTCTTGTTGCCCAGGCTGGAGTGCAGTAGCACAATCTCAGCTCACTGCAACCTCCGCCCATGGGTTTAAGCGATTCTCTTACCTCAGCCTCCCAAGTAGCTGGGATTACAGGCATGTGCCACCAAGCCTGGCTAATTTTTGCATTTTTAGTAGAGATAGTGTTTCAATATGTTGGTCAGGCTGATCTTGAACTCCTGACCTCAGGTGATCCACCCATCTTGGCCTCCCAAAGTGCTGGGATTACAGGTGTGAGACCCCGTGCCTGGGCTTAAATTTTTATTTTTCTTTTCTTCTGGAATTCCTTTTAAGATGTTGGTACTTGTACAATTCTCTATCTTTCTTAGTTTTTCTATTCTATTTTCTATTTCTTTATCTTTTTTCCCTGCTTTTTCCTGGGAGAGTGCTCTAATCTTCCAATTGATTAATTCATTCATACCATCCTACTTATATTTATTGTAGTCTTCATTTTAATTATATTTTTCATATCTACTATTTCCATATGGTTCTGTTTTTATAATGTTTGGATCTTATTTCATATTACTAGTGTGTTCCCTTACATCTTTAAGTATATTCATTATGCTTATTTTAAATTCTTGGTTCACCTGTTGTTGGTTTTTTTTTTGAGATGGAGTTTTGCTCTTGTTGCCCAGGCTGGAGTACAATGACACAGTCTCAGCTGACTGCAACCCCCGCCTCCTGGGTTCTGGGTTCAAGCGATTCTCCTGTCTCAGCCTCCCGAGTAGCTGGGGACTACTGGCACATGCCACTGCGCCTGGCTAATTTTGTATTTTTAGTAGAGACGGGGTTTCTCTATGTTGGTCAGGCTGGTCTCAAACTCCCGACCTCAGGTGATCCACCTGCCTCGGCCTCCAAAAGTGCTGGGATTACAGGCATTAGCCACCATGCCTGGCCATTCATCTGTTTTAATAATTCTGCTTTACATCATGTATGTCTCTTTTGTTTTTTAAGACAGTTGTAGTCCTCAACTGTCTAGTTATGTCAGTATGCAAGGTAATGTTTTTCAGGGAATCAGCTCTTCTTTCTGATAAGATATACTAGAGAGGACTCAAAGGCCAGGCCTTAACTGGCATCAGTACTGGTAGAGATTAAGGAAAATAGAGAGGAAAAGTTGTAGGATTGTGAAGCACAGGCACAAAGAATAAGAATCATTTCCATATATGATCACACCCCTATGCAACAGTTTCGTACCTTTAAACCCTTCAGAGGAAGTAGAAGGCAGTCTCCCTGGACAAAGGGAGAAGAGAAGAAGAAATGAACTATTGAGAACAGATGGTCAGTCCACATGTTTTCATCAACTTTGAACTCCAGCAGGGTTTCTGCACTGCCATGTTTGCCCACTGAATTCTGACACTAGTGGGATAGGCTACCGCTGCTAGTTTCTATAGTGAAAGGGTAAAAATTAACTGAAGGTTAATCTGGGGGAGAGAGAGCCTTCAGTCTCATTTAAGGAGTTTCTGGAATCCACCTGCTCTCAATTTTATTTCTCTGGGGTTGATTCTGGGGAAGGGAATCAGCAGCCTGTGTCAGTTTGCTACTTTGGCAGAAGGACTTTTCATTTTATAGCATTTTATGTTATTTGAGTTTTGCTTTATTGATCATGTGAATTCCATTACTTTTACAATAATTATAATAAAAAAATGAAAGCTGGTTAAATAAAAATGGCAGTATCAGAAAACAAAAAGACCTAAAGGCCAAAACCAAGAAAGCAGCTTTCATTCTAATACGGCAAAACTATTAATACAGTTTTCTGTATTGATTTTCTTTGCAAGATGAAAACAAGGCTATCTTTTCCATTTTTAACAGTTTCTTTTTTTTTTTTTTTTGTTTTGAGGCAGGGTCTCACTCTGTCACTCAGGCTGGAATGCAATAATGTGAATTCAGTTCACTGCAACTTCTGCCTCCCAGGCTCCAGCAATTCTTCTGCCTCAGTCTCCTGAGTAGGTAAGACAACAGGCATACATCACCATGCCAGGCTAACTTTTGTGTTTTTAGTAGAGCTGGGGTTTCACTATGTTGGCCAGGCTGATCTTGAACTCCTAACCTCAGGTGATCTGCCCACCTCGGCCTCCCAAACTGCTGGGATTACACCCGACCAATTTAACAGTTTCTAATGGGTATAGCTGGGGGAGGAGGGAAGGACAAAAGATCTGCAACATATATGATTTTAAAAACTTTTATAAGATTCAACTGCTAAAAAGCTCAACTGAATGCCAGGACCTTAACCAGTCTTTCACCTTAACCAGTTTAGAAACTGACTCACAAAGAAAAATTAATCAAGCATATCAGTAAATGTTAATCATTAACATATTTTGAAAGAACATTTATCTGAAAGAAAATAAGAATGATACAACAATTATCACTGCCAACTCGTTATTTTTAGAATTGTTTTAGGAAGTTACAATGATAATCCTTCAACTCTATTTCTTCTTTAACATCTTTAAAACTCAAAATAGAACAGCTAAAGGGGAAGTAAAATTTAATCTGTATGTCTGAATCACATCTTTTCTCTTCCTTCCTTGGTTGATCCTCTAAGCAAAAGGAGAGATTGTCAGAGTATTTAACATAAAGAAACTCTGTGGGAGGGGGGATAAAAAGAAGTTAACAAACATTTTCGAAGTCCTTTGAATTCCTGAGGAAGATATGTTATTGCATTAACTTATGAATTAATCTCAACTCTATTTTTGCTTCATTGTCCAGCGCACATATTCATTACTGATTTGCTAAGACAAAGGAAAAGAACAATTTTCAGAGCTGTCACAGAAATAGAGAATCTAATAAAAAACAGCTTTCCATGAATTCACTATTTGTTAGGGTATTTTCAGCTTCAAGTAACAGAAAACATAACTAACAGTAGATTAATTAGCTCATGTAACAAAATTTTGCAAGTAGCTCCAATATTGTTTCAGAGTTCAACCAAATCATGGTGCTAGGTTAACTTTTGGCAATTTTCTTGGCCTTCTCATTTTTGAAACTTGCCAGTACCAGCTCTAAGCATCACATCCTTATAGGGAGCAACCAAACAGGGAGGGAAAGAATTCTTTCAGCATCTCTCTGTTGTCATCAGGGAAGACAGATGTCCTCCAGTTATGTCTCACTGGCCAGAACTGTGTCACATGGGAGGAATGTAAACTGAAATAATTTGCCAAAGGATAATAATGACTGGTTTACACTAAAATGATTCACCATTCATCCCCTGGGGTTAGGCAACTTGCCATTAAACAAAATTATGGTTTGGTTAACAGAAGAAAGAGCCAATGACTCTTGGGTAAGCAAACAACAGTGTCTGTCACATCCTTCTCTTTGAAAGTTGGGACATTTTAAATGTTGGATGGGGACCTATTAAGTACTAGCAGCAACTTCAGTTCAGAACTAACTTCTGTTAGTAAATTTGCAACTAGCTTTTGACACTCAACAATATTTACTGATTTATCTCAGCTGTATTAAGCTACAAAAAACGTGAACTCATTGAATGGACCAACCAATTTATTTACTGGTGGACAATCAAATAAACAAAAATCAAATAAATTGATGGTCAATCTATCTCCAGATTTTTTCTCCTTGCATACAATACTATGATAAATATCTCTGTATAGCTTATTTTTTGTGGATGTATAAAAGTATATGAGTAGGAAAAATTCCTGGGTTTTGTAAAACGCTTAGTCAAAAAAACATATTTTTTGTATTTTAACAGATAATGATAAAGTACTGTTAAAAAAAAAAAAAAAAAAAAAGGGCTGAACCAAATACATTTCAACCAGAATGTAAGATACCTGCTTCCTCATGGCCATACCAACATTCACTGAGTGTGATCCTTTAATTTACACTTAAAAGTTATGAATAAAGCTGAGCATCTGTATATGTGTAAATTTACTGGCAATATGAATTATTTTTTCATTAAAGTACCTATTCATATCATTTGTCATTGTTCTACTAGAGGATTATCCACCTTTTATTGGTTTATAAGAGTCTTGTTCATTGTAGGAACTAAGCTTTGTCTTAATTGCTAGCTTGTCATTATTTGATATTTTAACAATTTTTTATATTTTTTAATTTTGCAAAAATCAAACATTCTTTTTCTTTATGATTTCTGGGTTTTGTGGTATATTTAGAAAGGTCTTCTCTTAATACTAGATTATTAAAAACAATTGGAATTATAATTTTATTTCTTAAGTATGAAACCTAAGTTCACCTAGACTTTTCTTTGATATACAAAAGTCAAGTAGGGATCCAGATTTTTCCATTCATTCATATTTTATTTATTTATTTACTTACTTATTCAAAGAGAAAGAGTCTTGCTGTTGCCCAGGCTGGAGTCAGATTTTCCTTTTTTAAAAATACTGCCAATCTTTAGCAATGTCTCCATGTCACATATTGTTTAATCTATTCTCCCTCTCTGACTGGAAATGCCAACTTTACCATATACTAAATTCTCATATGTATTTGGGGACATTTTTATACTAACTGTTCTATTTCATCCCATTAATCTGTACTAAACTGTAGCTTTATAAATAACTGGTAGTGCCAGTACTACTTCATTAACTTTCATTTTCAAAATTGTTGTTAGTGTTCTCGCATGTTGGTTTTTATATGTGAACTTTAATTCTCATTTACTATCAAGTAACCTAAATTTCATATCTAAAAATATAAAATACTTTTGTAAGCTTGTAACTAGCAAAAACACCCGTGGGAGAGTGGAAGGGGGAAATTAGGGAAAGTTATTATTACCAATAATTTTGACGGGGAAAAAAGTTGATACTCTACTAAAAAAGTAGATACACCATATACAAAAGATACTAAACTGACAGCAATGAAGCCTAGTTATGTCGAAAATAAGCGCTACCATTTTCTAGTTCAGTAACTAATCTATGTATAAAAGTATATGAGTAGGAAAAGTTCCTGGGTTTTGTAAAATGCTTAGTCAAAAAAACATATTTTTTGTATTTTAACAGATAATGATAAAGTACTGTTTAAGAAAAAAAAAAAAAAAAAAGGCTGAACCAAATACATTTCAACCAGAATGTAAGATACCTGCTTATGACAGCTAATGACAGCAAATCATTAGCTTCAAAATCTTCTCTGTGTTGCTAGGTTTGGCTTTACTCATTTAATTGGTAAAAGTATAAAAGGATCAGAAACATAAGGAGTTACGACTATACTAATTTTTTAAAATGTCAGTAAGCACAATAAGCACATTCCTAGGGCCGAAATGAAAATCAGTATGATGTTGCTTTTAAGGTTTTCATAAAAATTTATTTATAGATAAATCAAGTGCTGTAGACATAACTCACATAGTCCTCATATCTTAGTTTCACAGCCTGATCACAGCAGAAGGGAATGAAATTTAATTTTCAAAATTTTGGAGATAGATGAGGTCTTATGATCAACTGGTCCAATCCCCTCATTTTCAGATGATAATCAGGTTCAGAGAAGTTATGTAATTTTTCTAGAATTGCAGAGGGCTGAGTGGCAGACCCAGACAAAGAGAGACCAAGTCTTCCGATTCTCAATTTGCTATTCTTTCAATTGTACCGATCTGCTACGATGGTTAGAACAGGATGGAACAAAAAATGGCAGATGTGGGAAAAGAGTGGACAGAATTTAAAGATCAAAACAACTAAATACATAACTACTAAAGAACAAGGATCAGGTTGTAAGAGCTCAGTATCACCAATACTTGACTTAGCATTTGACAAATGAAGAAGGTTCAATATATGTTTCTTACTTGAATGAATATGAACAGGAGAAAGTACTCTTACTATAGCAGACTGAATTTCTATAGCAAACTACAAAACTCTGGTGGTGTGACAGATCATCTTCTAGACATACGTTTCAATTAGTGTTAAATACAGAGCTTACATATGGGTAATCTGCTAAACCCCTTGTGTTCACAGTCTTATTGCCAAAAGTTTCTCAGAAATAAACTCAAATTTTAGATATGCTGAATTTTGATGTAATTATGTATGTGTTAGACACAATGCTAATAAATCCCTTAAAGCAGCTGCCAATCCATTGATTTAAATTATAATTTTCTTCTGAAGAGAGCATAAAATTGTTACACTGTAGTTTAAAAATAGGAATTAAAGTTGCTTCAGATCTTTAGATGTTAAATCTAAGATGGTACATTTAGATAATTATAAAGAGCAACAATTTAAGATTTTAGAGTATCTGATAATACAGAATTACATAAACAGTAGTAATTTTACTATTAGCTATACCACCTCGGTGATCTCAATAGTTCAAACAAATTTATTCTATGAGCCCAAACAATCCCATTTGATACTCACATTGTAAATACAATTTTAATCAAATAAGCCACATTACTGAATCACAGATAAACACAGTAATTATATGTTAAGTCCATCTCAAATTACAGTAATTAACTGTAGTAAAAAAATCTTTAGAACAACAGTTAACAAACAACAGAATGATTAATAAGCTACAGAGCATCTACATAATGGATAAAATTGGTGTTTTCTAAGAATATTTAAAAATGTGGGAATTTAAATAGTATTCCACCTTCTTAAAAGTACTTTTCATGGCTTACAATAATCTAGTAAGAGAGAAAAAAATGTACTTTTTGAAAGTGAGGTAAAAGTAATTCTATGGGAGGGCAATATAATATACCATGGTTCTGATGTGAGGTTTTTTGAACAGTCTAACTTAGTTCAGTAAAAGACTTTTAGGAGATCTAGAGTACTGAAACCACTGAATGCTCTTTAAGAAATCGTGAACAAAGTCTGTCTATTTCAGCTGATGTTTGTACAGGTTTTGAAAAGCACAGTCAAGATTTTATACAGCCAGATGAATACCTAGAATTGTGTTAACAATGATGGCTAGAGCCACATGTTTTTAAATTTCTAACCTGGGCTTAAGGCATTAGAGAATTTTGGGAGACAACGATCTACAAGCTAAGATCTGAGAGGTAAGCAGTACAAGTTAGCTAGATTTTGGAGGTGAGAGGAAAGTGAGTCAGGTAGGAGGAATAGCATGGGCAAGTCTCAAAGGCAAGTAAAACACACTATCTATAAAGATTTAATATTCGGTGGTCGTGAAACAGAGAGTTGGTGGCAAGAAGTGTACAGATACCAAGAATAGGACTGCAGAACTAAACTGGGGCACATCATAAAAGTGTCTGTGAATTACGTTAAGTTTAGACTTAATCCTGAGGGCAGGGAGAAACCATTAAAAGATTTAAAGTGAGGAAGAACACCCACCAGGTTTATATTCTTAAAAATATGTTATTTTCTTCATTAGCACTAATCTAAAGCTAAGGTTGTCACTTTATTTTTCCTCTCCATGTACAACCGTAACTCCATGAAGATAGGGCCCTCATTCACAGTTATACTCCTAGCGCATAGCTTATTGTCTGGCACATAGTAGGTGACCAAAAAATATCTGCTGTATAAATGTTAAGGCATATGGTTCTATTCTTTACTGGTAACACAGAATAGCTGTATTCTGCTTGCAGTGTGGAGAATGGGTTGCAGGGAGAGTACACAGGGAGAGGAAGTCTAGAGACAGAGGCCAAATAGGTGATGTTAGCCCAAACTAGTTCATAGTGAAGCAGCAATGGGAATGGAGAGATGAGGCAAAACTGGTATGATTTGATGTTAACTGGCTAGATTAGTGAACCTGAGGGTAGTACTAACATCTTTTTGTGAAAATTTAAGGCACCCAACAGTAACACCAGCCAAAACTAGAGGGTTAACCCATCTCTACTCCTAGAGTAGCCATGAACAGAGACAGTATTTTCCTTAAAATCTAATTTGAGCCATTTACAAATGTGGAAGCAAAAGCTGAGACATTAGGTAACTTGCCTAAGATTAACTAAGGACTGAAATAGACTCTGGAGAGCTAGAACAGTGGTTCTCAATCCCAGCTGCATTTTAGAATCCTCTAGGAGAGAGAAAGTTGGGGGAGGAGTAAGAGGGACATGGGAAAACGAATGGAAAGGAGGGAAAAGGAAGAAAGTGAGAGAGGCAGAGATGGGGAGAGAAACAGAAAAAAAGAGAATAATTTCCATTTCACTCTAATGTGCTAACAGAGCCACTGAGGTTCCTCAATTCTAAGTATAACTGCAACAGTTTTAGGTGAGAAATTTTTCCAAGTAATTCTAACCAGATGCTCAACCCCTGCCATAAAAATCCTCAGTCAACAAGCCTTTGAACAATGCAACTCACAGGAATATTGTCAAAATTAACCACTTGGAAAATGTACACCTAGACAAAGAAATGGTATTTTCAAAACTTAAATCAGATCAAGACACTGATATTAAACCTTTGAATTATCTCCTATTTTATTTGGAAAAAAAAATCCAAACTCCTTGCATTTGTAACAAGGCACTAAATACTGCGACTCTTATCTCTGTAGCTCTAACCTAGTTTCATACCAACTTTCCCCATCCTCAATTCGTACCAGTCCCACTATTTCCGAACACCCCAGGTTCCTTACTGCTTTGGGAACTCTGTACTTGTTCTTCTCTCGGTTCTTCACATGGTTCTTCCTAATTCTCTACTTTTCATCTTAAATCTTAAAGATTACCTCCTCAGAGGTGGTTTTCCAATCTACTCTGTCTAAATGAGACCTCCCCTGTTACTCATTATCACAGCATCCAGTGTATTTTCTTCACAGTACTTAGAACACAACTGCAGGTCTCTCTCCACTAGAATGTGAGTCCTCTGAGGGAAAGGATCCTCTAGGTCCATAGATGAATCCCAAGTGCCTAAAATAATATTGGGCCTACAGAAGACAATAAACCAAGTGGGGAGGGAAGGAGGAAGGAAGAGGGACAAACTTAGATGCTAGTAGGTGGTCAACAAATATTATTAATGAATTTATTCACACTGTGGGAATATTCAATTGTGTAAATACACTGAACATATACAGTAAAAAATGGTGATTCTGATTTTAG
Source organism: Rhinopithecus roxellana (assembly GCF_007565055.1). NCBI lineage: Eukaryota > Metazoa > Chordata > Mammalia > Primates > Cercopithecidae > Rhinopithecus > Rhinopithecus roxellana. The sequence continues at coordinate 61,859,797 of NC_044554.1, forward strand.
AAAAATTGATTACAGCAGTAATTAAAGAATGAATCCATCTGTCTTTTTAAATAGTATCTCCAGTTCACATTAATAAAACCATAATGGAAAAAAACACAATGTAAATTTAAAAATAGAATATAAACTTGTGTCAACTTTTATATGATAAATAAGTTTTAAAAAGACTAGACAGAAATATATCAAAATTTTAACAAGCTATCTCTGGACAGTTTGATATATTTTCCTTTTTGCATCTTCTTTATTTTTCAAATTCTCTACAATGAGCATATTTTTACTCTTATGACCACAACAAAATTGAATAAAAAGAATAATTGCCACACTTCTCTAAAGCTAGTCATAACCATGATTGAATAATAATTGTCAATATTGTACATTATTACATAGTTTTTTTTTTTTTTTTGGGACGGAGTCTCGCTCTGTCGCCCAGGCTGGAATGCGGTGGCGCGATCTCCACTCACTGCAAGCTCCGCCTCCTGGGTTCACGTCATTCTCCTGCCTCAGCCTCCAGAGTAGCTGGGACTACAGGCGCCCGCCACCACGCCCGGCTAATTTTTGTATTTTTAGTAGAGACGGGGTTTCACCGTGTTAGTCAGGATGGTCTCGATCTCCTGACCTCGTGATCCGCCCGTCTCGGCCTCCCAAAGTGCTGGGATTACAGGCGTGAGCCACCGCGCCCGGCTATTACATAGTTTTAACTCATTAAAAATTTTTTTTGAATGACAGTCATTAAAGCCTACTTGTCAGGGTGAATTATTATTTTACTAGTTCTCTGTCACTATCATTCTTTGCCACTTTTTTTTTTTTGAGACAGAGTCCCACTTTGTCGCCCAGGCTCTGTTGCCCAGGCTCTGTCGCCCAGGCTGAAGTGCAGTGGCATGATCTCGGCTCACTGCAAGCTCTGCCTCCCAGGTTCATGCCATTCTCCTGCCTCAGCCTTCTGAGTAGCTGGGACTACAGGTGCCCGCCACCATGCCCGGCTAATTTTTTTGTATTTTTAGTAGAGATGGGGTTTCACCATGTTGGCCAGGATGGTCTCGATCTCCTGACCTCGTGATCCGCTTGCCTTGGCCTCCCAAAGTGCTGGGATTACAGGTGTGAGCCACCTCGCCTGGCTGCCACTTTTTTCTTTTAATCTTGGGCAGTAGTTTACCATGGCAGAAACACCTTCCTTGCACTCAAACTTCTAAATCCCAGCTTTATCATTATCTAGTTGTATAACTGTTCTCATCTTGTATATTAGAATAATACCACCAATTAAAGATATTCTGGTATACGGTAGGGTCTAAATAAAGAGTAGTAATTATTATCCATTGGAATATATTACCTACTAGCTAGATCATAAGCACTTTCAGAGACTGTGATTGCCTTGTTCCACTGTGTCCATAGTCTAGCACTGAGTCAGCATGTCATAATTTTCAACACATTATTTGTCATATCAATTAGTATCTTCACTACCTTTTTTGGGGAGAGTCATCTTAGGATTGTAGAAGGAGTATTACCTCTCTCCTGCTATTTTATTTTTATTTTATAGAGATGAGGGCTAACTATGCTGCCCAGGCTAGTCTCAAACTCCTGGGCTCAAGCAATCCTCTCACCTTAGCCTCCCAAAGTACTGGGATTAAAGACATGAGTCACTGCGTCTGTCCCTCCTAGTTATTTTTTTTTTTTATTATTATACTTTAAGTTCTAGGGTACATGTGCATAGCGTGCAGGTTTGTTACATATGTATACTTGTGCCATGTTGGTGTGCCGCACCCATCAACTCGTCAGCGCCCGCACCCATCAACTCGTCAGCGCCCATCAATTCATCATTTATATCAGGTATAACTCCCAGTGCAATCCCTCCTCCCTCCCCCCTCCCCATGATAGGCCCCAGTTTGTGATGTTCCCCTTCCCGAGTCCAAGTGATCTCATTGTTCAGTTCCCACCTATGAGTGAGAACATGCGGTGTTTGGTTTTCTCTTCTTGTGATAGTTTGCTAAGAATGATGGTTTCCAGCTGCATCCATGTCCCTACAAAGGACGCAAACTCATCCTTTTTTATGGCTGCATAGTATTCCATGGTGTGTATGTGCCACATTTTCTTAATCCAGTCTGTCACAGATGGACATTTGGGTTGATTCCAAGTCTTTGCTATTGTGAATAGTGCCGCAATAAACATACGTGTGCATGTGTCTTTATAGCAGCATGATTTATAATCCTTTGGGTATATACCCAGTAGTGGGATGGCTGGGTCATATGGTACATCTAGTTCTAGATCCTTGAGGAATCGCCATACTGTTTTCCATAATGGTTGAACTAGTTTACAATCCCACCAACAGTGTAAAAGTGTTCCTATTTCTCCACATCCCTCTCCAACACCTGTTGTTTCCTGACTTTTGAATGACTGCCATTCTAACTGGTGTGAGATGGTATCTCACTGTGGTTTTGATTTGCATTTCTCTGATGGTCAGTGATGATGAGCATTTTTTCATGTGTCTGTTGGCTGTATGAATGTCTTCTACAGCCATCTGATCTTTGACAAACCTGAGAGAAACAAGAAATGGGGAAAGGATTCCCTATTTAATAAATGGTGCTGGGAAAATTGGCTAGCCATAAGTAGAAAGCTGAAACTGGATCCTTTCCTTACTCCTTATATGAAGATTAATTCAAGATGGATTAGAGACTTAAATGTTAGACCTAATACCATAAAAACCCTAGAAGAAAACCTAGGTAGTACCATTCAGGACATAGGCATGGGCAAGGACTTCATGTCTAAAACATCAAAAGCAACGGCAGCAAAAGCCAAAATCGACAAATGGGATCTAATTAAACTAAAGAGCTTCTGCACAGCAAAAAAAACTACCATCAGAGTGAACAGGCAACCTACAGAATGGGAGAAAATTTTTGCAATCTACTCATCTGACAAAAGGCTAATATCCAGAATCTACAAAGAACTCAAACAAATATACAAGAAAAAAACAAACAACCCCATCAAAAAGTGGGCAAAGGATATGAACAGACATTCCTCCTAGTTATTTTAATGATAAGTTAGAATAACTCTTAAAAGCCAGAGAAAGTCAAAGATTAAATCATATAGCTCTACATTCTCCTATGGTAACAGTAAATAAATGAGTAAATAAGACAATTTTAGATAGGGTAAATAATGTTATTACTAACTATTTAGGTTCATATTTCTAAATCACATGCTAAGCTGCTATTTTAGACATTACCTACTGATTTCCTGTTGTAATAGATGAAGATGTTTACTACACTTACACTATCTTCCCAATACATTTCATCTCAATTTTCGGTTAAACTGTAGTTCTGCATTATGATTAGGGAAATAAAGCCGAGAAATTTACTGTGATAATGTCTCCTTTTTTTTTTTTTTTTTTTGAGACGGAGTCTCGCTCTGTCACCCAGGCTGGAGTGCTGTGGCCGGATCTCAGCTCACTGCAAGCTCCGCCTCCCGGGTTCACGCCATTCTCCTGTCTCAGCCTCCCGAGTAGCTGGGACTACAGGCGCCGCCACGTCGCCCGGCTAGTTTTTTGTATTTTTTTAGTAGAGACGGGGTTTCACCGTGTTAGCCAGGATGGTCTCGATCTCCTGACCTCGTGATCCGCCCGTCTCGGCCTCCCAAAGTGCTGGGATTACAGGCTTGAGCCACCGCGCCCGGCCAATGTCTCCTTTTTAATAAAAGTTTCACTTTTCCTGTTGTGTCCCTATCCTTCATTTTTCACATTAGATGCTATTTATACTCATCAATAGATTTTTCTTCCAAATGCTTAGCATATCTACTGAGTCTACTTTTATCTGGAAACCTCCTTTTTGTAGAGACAGGGTCTTGATTTGTTGCTCAGGCTGGTCCTGAACTCCTAGATTCAAGCAATCCTCCCATGTCAGTCTGTGGACTAGCTGGAATTACAGGCATATACGACTGTGCCCTGCCTATTTTTTTGTTTGTTTGTTTTTAAACAAGTTTTTCTTCTTAAATGTGGACAATGATTTTAATTAAAAAATATTTTTGTTGTTTTTGTTTTAGAGGAAGCTTGTATTAATCAATACAATATCCAGAAACAATGTCTGTGAAACAGGTGCTTTTATCCACATTTTGCAAATGAGTCATTAATAAAAACACCAATTTATAAGCAACAGCTAAAAAGAAAAGCAAGCTGATGTAATTTCTCACCCTATTGTTCAAATTAGCATTTTAAACCGTTGCACCTTAATCAAAGTCACTCTTTTATGTACAATAATCACAGGCAAAGCAACTACTATGCAGGGTAACTGTAAATGATCAAAACAGGACACTTTTGAAAATGAATGGAGCACTATTAATAATTATGCCAGGGCAATATGCATAATCCTAAGCAAACCAGCCATTCCATTACTAATAACCTCTTGGATGCTGAGCTTTTAAATTTACAAGGTGTTACCAATCCCATGAAGTTCCCCGCTTAAGACACACACCCTACTATGCTAGTGCCTAATATAAAGATCACTACAGTGAAAACAGAAGACGAAAAAAATTAGCAAACATAGAATAAAAAGTTTTTAAGCTATTGATTCTTGCAACCCGCCCCCGAACCCTCAACAAGCACACATACAAACAATTCATTTAGAAATTCACATACTTTCTCCTCGAAGGAAATAGTAATTCACATATTTAAAAATAGATAGAACTGAATAAGCTGGTAGAATTTTCTTTCTCTTACTCAGAATTACTCAATTAAGGAAATAAAGAAAGGGTGAAAAATGATTAGAAAGAAAAGAGAATGAATTGTAGTTTTCTATCTAAAGTAGTTAAGACATGAGAGAAGAAATCACTCAATGCCCTTACCCATCCCAGAGTCTTTCTTGGTGCCATCTGATATTATGTCTACATGATCAGAGTCCACATCATAACTAAAGAAATCATTCAAATAGGTCTTTGATCGCTGGCCACCAAATACATATAAGCAACGATTTTTCTGAAAAAGAAGAAAAAAAAGAAGAAAGGAGAAACTTGTCACTTCCATGAAGAACTCAGAATGATCCTTTAAAAATTTAAACCTCTACAAAAGTAATTTTACAATAGATCCCAATGGAGCTGGAATAAAAGGCAAAGAGGAAGCTCTCTACATATTGCTAAAAGGTAATCTCTAGGACATCCTGTTAAAGAAGAAAAGCAAGGTGCAGAATGATATATTCAGGTTCCTTCTTCCTTTGTGTAGGAATGGAGAAGGAATATCTGTGTATGAGACAAAAAGAGAGGGAGAAAGGGAAAGAGAAAGTGAGAGAGGGGGAAAGTGAGAGAGAGAGCACGTGAGCGAGAGTAGAGATTTCTTCTTTTTTTCAAAAACAAAGGAAGGATAAACCAAAACCTAATAAAGACAGTTACCTATAGTGGCAGGAACAGAGAAGGAAGACCTCTCCAAAAATACCTTGACATACGGTTTTGACTTTAGAACCATGCATATGCTTTTATTTAATTAGAAGACAAAATTAACTAAAAAAAATTCTAAAATTTGGGCAAAAAAAATCCAACAACAAATAAACCTATCTGTACACAAAAATATACTCACATAGAGAAGCAGTATTTCTAGTGATTTTAAACATACCTTTTGACTACCCATCCCTAGAAGTCTAAATCCTAAACAGAAAAATAGTCAGAAACCAACGTTAAACAGCACTCAGTGATTCTGTTGTTAGCTTTTTTACTGTGAAAGCTATTATAGACAGACAAAGCAAGTAATGTTATGAAGCAGGATTTTAACCTTAAAAGACACAAAAATAGGCCAGGCATGGTGGGCTCACACCTGTAGTCCTAGCATTTGGGCAGGCCAAGGTGGGACGATTGCTTGAGACCAGCCTGGGTAACAGAGCAAGGCCCTGTCTCTACTCCTTCTTCTTCTTCTACTTCTACTTCTTCTACTACTTCTACTTCTTCTACTTCTACTACTTCTACTACTACTACTACTACTACTACTATTACAAAAACAACAAACCCAGGTGTGGTGGTACACACCTGTAGTTTTAGCTACTTGGGAGGTTAAGGTGAGAGGATTATTTGAACCCTGACACTCAAGCCTGTAGTGACCTATGATCTGCACTCCAGCCAGGGTGGCAGAGCAAGACCCTATCTCTAAAAAAAAGAAAAGCTATAAAGTTACAAAACAGAAGACATTAAGATAAAAAATATTTTATTTGAATTAGACAAATCAGTATGAACTCATGATTTAATTTTTCTCTTACAAAAAAAGATACATAAATATGTGGTGGTGGTGGGGGTACTCCTACTAGCCAAAGAGAAAAATTTGAGCATCAAGAAAGTGGCCAGGTGTGGTGGCTCATGCCTGTAATCCCAGCACTTTAGGAGGCAGAGGCAGGTGGATCACCTGAGGTCAGGAGTTCGAGACCAGCCTGGCCAACATGGTGAAACTCTGTCTCTACTAAATACAAAAAGTTAGCTGGGCGTGGTGGTGCATGCCTGTAATCCCAGCTACTTGGGAGGCTGAGGCAGAAGAATCGCTTGAAATTGGGAGGCTGAGGTTGCAGTGAGCCAAGACTGCACCATTGCACTCCAGCCTGGGCAACAAAAACAAAACTCTGTCTCAAAATAAAAGAAGAATGACAGCACTGGATAGAAATACATCAATATGTAAAATACTTCATAATAAAATTTCTGTACACTTATCATTGGTTAGCTTTGGAGCCTCAAAGTTAACTCATTAATATGAAAAACAATAAAGGAAAACAATCAAACATTTATACTGCCTATTCAGTATGCTTTACATTTCAGGGTAACCAAAAAGTTAATGAGAGGAAGTTTTTTTTTTTCCCCCTCCATATTAGGAGAATCACACACTTAATAAATGCAGAGGAAATGACATCATTAGAAAAATCACCATATTACACATCCTAACGAAATTTAGGCAATGAAAGGCTACAAAAACCATTAGGCACAAGTTTGAAAGAAAACTTTATAATTGATCAGTCAGGCTAATAACACCCAACCTATTAACATCATCAAAAGCATGACAACCACTTATTAAATGCCTCTTTATATTTTGCAATCAGAGTGTCTATGAAGTATTCTTGCATATTCTCCCTAGCCGCCAAAAAAGAGAGTGAATCTAAAATCAAGCCTTGAGTGCAATGACCAGTTTATAGGAAATATGAAAGAGGAACACATTGAATTACACTACAAAGATAAAATCAAAATCAAAACTGGAAATGTGGGAGATTCTAGAGCACAAATGTCTCGCTTAGTGGGTTTGTATGTGGGCGGGAATAGGGAATAGGAGGAAAGAGTACTATTACAATTTTTAAAAAAATGTATGAGACATAACAACCAAATGCAAAATACCTTTTTTGAATCTTGACTTAAACAAACCAACCAAATAAAGATATTTTTCAGTATATTAGAAAAAAAGAACACAGATAGAATATTAAATGATATTAAAGAACTGCTTTTATTTTGGTTGATAATGATACTACAATTATGTTTTTCTTTTCTTTTTTTAAGAGAGAGAGTCTTGCTATATTGCCCAGGCTGGAGCACAGTGGCTATTACAGGAGTGATCGCACTATTGATCAGCATGGGAGTTTTGACCTGTTCTGTTTCTGACCTAGCCAATTAACCTCTACTTAAGCAACATACTGGTCCCTCGGTCTGGGAGGTAACCATACTGATGCCAAACTTAGTATGAACAACTGATTAAGCACAGTGCAATTAAGCACAGTGCAATGTGGCCCAGAACTGGGCTCCAGCAATCCTCAGCCTCCTGGGTAGCTGGGACCACAGGTGTGCACCAACACACCCAACTGTAATTATGTTTTTAAAAAGCCCTTATCTGTTACAATTATACACTATAGTAGTATTTACAAGTATAATGATACAGTATCTGGGATCTGCTTTAAAACACTACAGCAGGTGCTGTAACAAGAAAGGAATAAAAATTTTAAAAATACTCCAGCACAGTAAAATTTAAGAATAAACTTAAAAATCAAAGAAACATCAAGAAAATGAATGAAATTAAAGTGGAATAGTTGTATGAAAAATGAGCAATTATTGATGACTGCTGAAACTAACAAATGAACACACAAAAATGTATTATTAATTATATTATCCTCTCCACTTTGTACAGAGAAAAACATGTTTAAAATACATGTTAAAGAACATGTTTAAAATATTCCATGATATTGTTTTAAAGCTGTGTTCACAGAAAGAAGACCAAGATTTCATTAAAACATCTGAAAAGGTTAAAAAAAAAAAGTCTGTATGTTGGTTTTACTGATACATTTATTATTATTATTATAATTATTATTATTGAGACAAAATCTTGCTCTGTCACCCAGGGTGGAGTGCAATGGCATAATCTTGGCTCACTGCTCAGCTTTTGCCTTCTGGGTTCAAGCCATTCTCCCACCTCAGCCTCCCAAGTAGCTGGGACTACAGGCACAGGTCACCATGCCAGGCTAATTTTGGTATTTTTACTAAAGATGGGGTTTTGCCATGTTGGCCAGGCTGGTCTCGAACTTCTGGCCTCAAGTAATCCACTGTGCCTGACCAGTGCTGATACATGTAAATTCTAATTCTATAAAATCAAATCTTAAATTCTTTGTACTTAATGGAGAATAGCAGAAGGGAAAATAAGAACAGAGAAAGAAATTGTCCTTCTAATTACTAAGAGAAATTAGTAAGTGGAAAGACTTAAGAAAGGAACAAAGCTACAAAATTGATTTAAGCAGTGAAATTAGTCGTAAGATTGCCTAGATTAGTAGTCAGGTAATAACTACTTAGGAATTACCAGGCTGATGGGAAGAGTCTCATAATTAGCCAACAGTTCACTGTTAAAGAAGTTTTGTCTTTCTCTGTCACTGCTACACTAATCATTTATTTCTAAAGAAAAGTTTTTATCACTTCCTGAAGAATTAGATTTCACCACTTCTTTTCCTATCTAGGTATACATGATAAAATAACATTTACGCAATGTACGGAATATTCTTACTGAGTGGAATAGCATGCAGTGTCCTATTCGAGACTGGATGTCCTCAGGCCCAGCATTACAGGAGTCCTCTCGAAGAAGTTTCCAGGTTTGACATTGACAGTTGAAAGCAAATAAGCCACTGAATTGTGGTTCACTGGCTCTGCTGTCATCTACGCTGCCATTACAAGTCAAAATTCTACCACCAAAAGTGTAGATCATATGTTTTTCTGAGTCCATACACATCTATCAGAACAAGGCAACAGATTGAATAGTTTTAGTTTGTTCCTGTCATATGTGCTAAAACAAAACCAACATGTACAGTTTTACATTCTCAAAAAAAACTAAACTTTGTCCCTAATGACACTAAATACCACCCCGATTATTATATGCAAGTTTCTAAATACTTTTTCAAGTTGCCATTTTTCCCAGTGAGAGTAAAAACACGTTGGGATAAAGAGCTTTCTGCTTTCTTGAAACTGTATAATTTTTACCAATATCAACCAATGATACATGAGGTGTTGATTTATATATGAGTGAATACTTATATTCCGGGTGAATAGTGATCATACTCTCCTTACTAAAATTCCCTTTCATTCTAGGGAAGCATCCTATTAATATTACTACCATTTATTAAGCGATCAGATACGCAAATAAGAGTGGTACAGCTAAATTCATCTCTCTGCATTTATTTCTATAAAACCCTTCAAATTATTACAAAACAGTAGAACAAACAAAAAGACATTTACAACAATCAAGTCTTCAGACTGACTTCTACATTGTAAAGAACTCTATCTGCTTTTAACATAGCACTATTAATTTAATTTTCTTTGAATTAAGCTATACACTTCATGTTTAAAAGTCAAGCTTTATTCTTCCGTTCTTCCAACTCAAGATTGTAGCTTTTCATAAAAATGTATGAGAAAACAGCCATTTGTCATGAGACAGTAAGAATCAAATTCTGTTTCAAATAATACATAAATCCAAGTTGGGAATTAGCTGTTGAACGTAAGTGGCATTTATATAAAGAATAAATTGTGTACACAAAACATCTATGTTTTGCTAAAAAAAAAAAAAAAAACTAAACATTTGATATTCAATTCTCCTACCAAATTACTTCTGCTACTTATGTATTTTTATATTTTTTTAAATAAAAGGCTATTTTCATATATATATATATATATATATATATATATATATTTTTTTTTTTTTTTTTTTTTTTTTTTTTTTTTTTTTTTCTTCCCCCGAGACAGTTTCGCTCTTGTTGCCCAGGCTAGAGTGCAACAGCATGAGCTCGGCTCACCGCAACCTCTGCCTCCCAGGTTCAAGCAATTCTCCTGCCTCAGCCTCCTGGGTAGCTGGGATTACCCGCATATGCCACCATGCCAGTATAACACTGCATTTTTAGTAGAGATGGTGTTACTCCATTTGGTCGGGCTGGTCTTGAACTCCCAACCTCAGGTGATCCGCCCGCCTCGGCTTCCCAAAGTTCTGGGATTACAGGCATGAGCTACCGTGCCTGGCTATTTTCATAATTTTAAAGGTTTTAAAAAATTGAGGTTATTATTATTAAAAAGAAAAGATTCTAACATCTCCTAATTTTTATCTACCCCTAAAAAGATCTACCTCATTAGCTATTTCCCAGGTTTCTCAAAGACTTCTATAAATTAAGATGCAAATCTATTCCCCAAGGGTGAAATCTTGGTAAATATGGTTGAAAAACAAAGATGTCTGGCATACCACAGAAAGTATTCCTATTTTTTAAATGATCATATAGTTAAAATCAGCACATTGCTGAAGACAACTCAGTTTGGCCCCAACCAACTAATGCCTCCATTGAGGGCTCCATTGGAGCTGGGTCACATTTCCCTTGCTGAAGTACTTCAGACTCAATCACTACAAATATCTGGGAACTATGCTGAAAATCTTTAGGGACTCACATTAAATGAGTTTATTTCCATTTTTTATTAACTCACAGATTCATACTAATGGCCAATCCTTGTTACCAACCCCCTACCTTTCTACTTTGTATGGCTACAAAGAGAGTTTCTTTCTTTTTGAGGATATTCAAGCTTAATTTTGATGTAGCTTACTCTCATTTGTTTGCAGGGCTGAAGTATAAACATCCTTATCTTGGTAGTTCTTCCTAGGACACCAGTCTAAACCAAGAAACCTTTTAATATTTGATTTCCACTCTTTTGAATTGTTTTGTCATTTTTACTTTCCGAAAAAATTTCTGAAAAGCTAGTAACTTATTGAACTCTGTATGATAATGTCTTTTCCATCAAAGACTTAAAAAAAATCTTTAAAGCCAAAAGTTTAAAGACTATTCATTTATTATGTCAGGGGTTAGATATTTAATTTTTAAAATCAAACAAATAGAGGATAACCACTTATTTTCCTGGGAAAAATTATTTTTTGAATCTGAGAATGACTTTATTTTACCCTATCACAGGAATACAAGATTGGTAAGGGTTTGGTTGGGTTCAAAATAATCTTCTCCTCACAAAATTTGAAGATACTGCTATAAAGCCTTCTAAGTATCCAGTGTTACCCAACCTACCACCTTCCCTTCTACAAACCTCCAAAAATGCCTCATGACCCAGTGAGAATATCAGTGAGCTGAGATCTTCAATTCTTCAACTGAAGTTCTTCCTGCTACTTCTTGGCTAGCTCACTTTCCATTTTCTAGTAATTTCCACAAAAAGTGATTACACTTGAAGGACAGTTTGGCTAGATATAAAATTCTTGGCTCACACTGTCTTTTCTTGAATGTCTTCTAGATGTTGCTCTATTATCTCCTGGCACTGCAAGGAGATGTAGAGAAATCTGATACCGGTCTCATTTTAGTTCTCTTATAGGTGACTTGATCATTTTGTCTACTTGCTATAAAATGATCTCTTATCTTTTACAGTCAATGTTATTAATATATGTCTTAGAGTTAAGTATTTGGGTCAACTTTTTCTGAATATAGTATGCCCATTTGATATGTGGAGTAAAATCTTTCTTCGGGAAAATGTTATTGAATTCAATTGGTAAATATTTGGTTTTTTCATGGTTTTGGTTTTCTTCTTTAAAGTCTCCAATTACATATATGTTGGCTCTCCTCTGCCTACCTTCCCCGGTTAATCATTTTTACCTCTTTGTTTTATCTTATTCCTATGCTGTATGATCATTACCTATCCTTCTTTATGCTCTTTGTAGATAAGTCTTCATTTCTGAAAGGGGCAATATACTGGGATATAACTTTCATTTACTGTTATTTTTCTTTTTATTGTTTTTCTTTAGAATGTCTCTCTAAAGCTTTGTTATTTGTTGCTTTTTAGTTTTTCATATATAATTGAGTTGAATTTCCCTGGACCAGATGACTTTACAGAGGATTTCTGTGGAAGGTAGATATTCTTGCTCAAGAACTCCTTCCTCTGTTGCTACTGAACTGAATGGTTCCTTCAAAATATGGCACTTCTGGTGAAGCCATATCTTCTCTAATTCTATGAATCTCATCTGGCTTATAGGGTTGATTTCAAGCTTTGAGCTCCCCAAATTTCTTACTGGTCATTGCAAAGGGAGCCATCATTCCCACTGTGTTTCCTTCACTTTTACAAAATAGTGCTTTCTGACATATATCACCTCTGGATCTTTCTGGGTACTTTACACATGTCAATTCACTGATTCTTCCAGTGGCTGCCCTGGGTGCAATCTGTGCCCTGTCCCTGACACTTCTCACTATGATATACAACTGCTAGGCTCCCTCTGCTTTCCCAGGCCTCCCTATTATACTGTTGTGGACTTCAACAAAAGTTCTGAGTATTTCAGTTGTTTTTGGTTAAACTTACAAGGCATTGGGAGTTGTAGGTTTACTCTGGCTCTTGATTTTGCTAAGAGAGAGAATGTGTGTGTGTTTAAATCTTTTTGCTTGATTACCATTATTCCTGGAAAACCACACAAAGCAGTATCAAGGAAAGCTTGAGAACTAAACTGCCACTATGTTCTTAAGAAATCCAGAAGTCTTTAAATTTTATTTTTTAAATATGTTAAAATTAAAAATGGCAAATAGCTTTTAGGCATGTTTGTATCGTATAGCTTTCTCATATTTTTATCAAATTTGAACATTAAGTGTTAAATCCTAAATTGTCATGAATACCACAAGCTATTTTTGGAGTGTCATAAACACTACAAGTGTAAGTTCTAACTTATAGCTTTATTTGTATGAAATAGAATAGCAAAATGCAGGAGTACACAGATTACTTGCTCACTGTTACAGGGCTAGTTGTTGGCTGAATTAGTACTGAAATCCTTGTTTCTTCACCCCCAGTGTTCTGCTGTACCACTTAAAATCAGTTGAAAACCACACATTATTTAACAGCACCCAGCTTCCAAGAAACATCCTATTTTATGAAAGTCAAGAGAAACAAAGGCCACACCCCAGAACTCTCTACATGCTACTCCTAAGCTATTCTTTTTTTCAACCTGTTAAAAAAAAAAAAAAAAAAAAAAAAGACATCAGCATCTTTTGTAAAAGAAATACATAAACATTTGGGAACAAGAGAAGAAATTGTTCCCTAACAATATTATCTGATTATCTGCTGATGTTTCTTTTTTTTTTCTTTTTTTTTTTTTTTTTAATTATACTTTAAGTTCTAGGGTACATGTGCATAACGTGCAGGTTTGTTACATATGTATACTTGTGCCATGTTGGTGTGCTGCACCCATCAACTCGTCAGCACCCATCAAGTCGTCATTTATATCAGGTATAACTCCCAATGCAATCCCTCCCCCCTCCCATCTGCTGATGTTTCTAAAAGATCAGAACCAGCCTAACTTTTCTTGGCATGCTTATTTTCCACATGAAGAACATTGAGGGTGTCAGCAGGGATGTGCATAGCTTTGTGCAGCTCAGTTAAATAGAGCCAACAGAAGTTCCAAATTTAAGCTGGGGAGTATTTCGAAGAATACTGGTTCTGATTTTCTACCTACCACTTAACTTGATAGGCATAACTCACTCTTCCTCTCCTTACCACTCTCCTATAACAATTATATGTTAATAGAAATATGGCAATAGGATAGTTTAAAAGCAAAGAATTAACAAAAATCTATAAATACACAATAAACAAAGACCCTGGGTTCTGACTCCTAGATAAGATTTTAGGTCTCACCTAGGTTTTGTCATAATTCTAGCACCACCTCCCATTTCCCGAATACTAGATAATTTATGTTCATCAACAGAGAGTTATAGATTTTTAAAGTCTTTTTCTCCTCAATACATCAAAAAAAAAAAAACTTGGGATGTGGGTTGAGCCAGGTAAAAACTTGCTTATAGAATTCAAAATGGTTACTGTCTTTTTTGACCTACATTGACTTTCTATGGAATAAGTATTCAAAGACAGGTAACAATGATAATGACAATGATGGGGCTAATGAGAGCTACATGCATATTAATATTAAAATGGCTTACAATGAGGCTATGTTCAGTCTTCTAGTCAACAACATTATTGTATAATTTCTACTGGTGCTGAGTTTAATTTAGTATGTCAAATTCGTCTCCAGGTTTATAAACTTTTGTGACTATAAACAAAATATATTTCACTCTAACTGGAAGAAAAGCTCTAGATTTCATCTAGTTCATTATAAAGCCATTTTCCATTTCTTATAGGAATGTAGAATAAGAAATATAATTAAAAGAGTAAGTTGCTATTGTTATGATTTATGCATATGCATTATAAAACTAAATGTGTTTTTCCTAATATTACTCCATCTACTCTCTAAAGTTTCTATAAATCAACAATATATGTCCTGAGATTTTTGTATTTTGCCCTGCAACAAACAAGAGAAAAAAATTTAAAGAATAACTTTATACCTACTGAAACAACAATTATTATTATCTATCATAGGTATCTATCATGGAAGCACTAGTAGACAACTCAGCATAACATCTAACATAAACTCTAATTGCAAGAATCACTAAGCACTGATTAATTCCATCATATATTTAACTGCACATCAAACCTGATGATCAAACACCAATTTCGGCCCTCCATCAGCAGCAGTATCCTCACTTAGTAACATCCACGTGTTTGTATCAATGTCATAACGATAGAAGTCACTTTTCAGAGATTTGCTGTTCCTCACAGAGGAATCCAAATAACGCCCCAATGTGTAGATTTGCCTCCGTTGAATGTCAATGCACATTTTATGACACGATCTGGCACTAGGACCATTCTGTAGAGAGAGAGAGAGAAACTAAACAAACAAATGAAAGAGCAAAAAAAAAAAAAAAAAAAAAACAAAAAAAATCAAAGAACAAACAAAAGACAAATTAAATGCCCTTTTTTATTACCTTTCATTAAAAGGTTTCTCAGAAACTCACATCAAGTCAACCAATATGAGTCCAACACTAGGCTTAACTCTCTAAAGAAAAGCAAAAGCAGTAAGCAGTAGGAGACATAAATCTTACCTTAGAAACGCTTAAAATCTACCACGAAAGATGAAATGAACTACACTGCAGCTTATGGCACTCTGTTTATAACATCTATATGGTTTCTACCATATACTGCACTGCATTTTAGTCATTTGTGCACAGAGTTCAATTCCCTATTACATGACAATCTACTTTAAGATATGTTTGGTCTTTATGAACATTTTTGTATTTCTCATCAGACTCTAGCACAAAAGAGGTACTCCAAGAATATTTAGAATCAGTGAATTTCAAAATTAGAAGAAATATCAATAAAATCTCCAGTTTAATCACTTGGACACAGGGTGCGGAACATTACACACCGGGGACTGCCAGGGGATGGGCGGCAGGAGTAGGGATAGCATTAGGAGAAATACCTAATGTAAATGATGAGTTGATGGGTGCAGCAAACCAACATGGCACATGTATACTCACCTATCAAACCTGCACATTGTGCACATGTACCCTAGAACTTAGAGTATAATAAAAAATAAATAAAATCTCTAGTTTAGTTTTCTCCTTTTAAAGATGAGAAAATACAACCCTAGAAGAAAATATTAAGAGCGGGATGATACCTTTAATATGCTAGTGACAGAAACTAATAAGAATCCAAGTCTATGACTTCTTTATCCATCCTTTGCATTGTAAAATTAATTTTCCTGATTGAATAAACAGCACAGCTACAGTAAATAAATAGGGAATAATATTAAGAATAGTATTTATTGATAAATTAGTTAGCTGGTATCACTTGTATCACAGGACCCAATAAAACATAAAACATATTGTAGTATAGTCAAAAGGATTCACGGGGGAAAAAAGAACTTCATTTGCACAGGGTTTAATTAGTTGAAAGGGGGAAAGGAAAGGAAACTAATGTTTGTTAAACAACTCCGAAGTTCTGTTTACACTATTACTGTGTATGTGTGTGTTCCATTTAATCCTTATAACAACCCCGTATGGAATTATTATCACCATTTCACAGAGTTCACTGTCACAAAACTAGGAAGTAAGATAGCAAATCTACGCCCTTGTGTACGACAGCCAAAAACTGGGCTCTTTCACAATTTCAGATTATTTTTTCTAGAAGAGAAACAAAGGCAAAAATATACTTGTTAAAACAGTGTATGCAGTTATGACTGAGATGAAGAATTCTTGCTGCAGAAATAACAGAATTGATGTATAAAGTGGACATAGGAAGCCTGATGAATGACTGACAGAGGAGACAGTTTATGATCTTGCAGTCAATAAAGAACTACTGGTGGTTTCTAAAGCAAGATACAACATAAAAGGCAATATTCTAAGAAGAGTAATCTAGCAGTATTAATTAAGTGAAATGAAGGAATATTAGGCAGGAAGAACAGTATTTTGACAATGAAGTTGATGTAAATGTACACTTTAATATTCATACTATTATTTTTAAACTTATTTTAAAATATTTTTGTCAAAGAATACCTTCAGCAAATAAGGTAAAAATTTTATTTAAGAAAGGATTTCCTCCATAAATAATCTCAAAAACAAAGATGAAGTAACATATAATAAATCTATGCCATAATGCATAGAGTGTAAAACTTGAAATTTTAATAAGAGAATAATAGAACTCCTTGCTTCAACTAAATAAGCACAAATAATATTAAAATGATGATCAAATTATATGCCAAGAAAAAAGAAATAAAGATAAATCAATAGACTAGAAAACATGAAAAAAATAAAGAAAATTAACAAAGTTGGTTCTTTGAAAGACTGATAGAATTATAAACCACTGGCAGACTAATTTTTTACAAAGGAGGGAAAATACAAATTGCCAGTACCAGCAATGAAAGCAAGATTAACACTACAGACTTCCTAGAAATGAAAAAAGAGAGAATACTATCAAAAACAGAGGTAAAATCTGACAACGTAGATAAAACAGACATAATTCCTTAAAAAACCTAACTTACCAAGATAACATGAAATGAAAGAGGAAAACCTGAAGTAATTACACATACTGAAAAACTGAATTCATTATTGCCCATACATCTACACTGGTAAATTGTATCAAGCACTTAAGGAAAAAACGGTATCAGTTTTAGACAAAATTTTTCAGAAAACGGGGAAAAAGAAAAACTCTACTGTTTATCCACATTCTCTTCCATTCCTAGCTTATTTTATGAGGCCAACATAACACTGAAACCAAACAACAATACTACAAAGGAGAAGGAAGAGAAGGGGAAGAAGGAAGAAGAAATGGGGAAGAGGTGGAGAAATCATTTACAGGTGGCTAGGACCCCTTATGAACATAGACAAAACCAATCTTTAACAAAATATTACCAAACAGCAGGAGCAATATATGAAAAGAATATTAATCTGCCACATTAAATTGATAAAGAAGAAAAAACACAAGTATATCAATACATATGTAAAAGAGCATTTGGTAAAATTTATTCATGATCAAAACTCATAGCAAAACAGGAAGAGAAAGACTTTCAATCTGATAACAGATGTAAGAAAATGTAAAATTTAATTTTTCTTAATGACATACTGAATATTCTCCTGCTTAGCTATGAAACAAGACAGGGATGTCTTTTCTTACTACTTATATTTAACATTGCTCTGGAAGTTCAAGTCAATGCAATAAGGAAGGCATTAAAAAATAAAATAAAGGTTGGGCCTGGTGGCTAATGCCTGTAATCCCAGCACTTTGGGAGGCCAAGGCGGGAGGATTCGTTGAGTTCAGTAGTTCAAGACTCCTCTGTATGTTCAACATACAGAGACCCTATCTCTATACATAATTTAAAACTTAGCTGGGCACGGAGGCACGTGCCTGTGGTACCAGCTACTGTACAGACTGAGGTGGAAGGATTGCTTGAGCCCAGAAGGTCGAGGCTGCAGCAAGCCATGATCATGTCACTGCACTCCAGCATGGGCAACAGAGAAAGACTCTGTCTCAAATAAAAAATAAAATAAAATAAAGATGGAAAAGAGAACAGAAAGAAGAAAAATGACTGCTTCTTTAAAATACTCTAAGAAATAAAAAAGAAGCTATTAGAAATAAGTAGACTTAAGGCCGGGCGCGGTGGCTCAAGCCTGTAATCCCAGCACTTTGGGAGGCCGAGACGGGCGGATCATGAGGTCAGGAGATCGAGACCATCCTGGCTAATACGGTGAAACCCTGTCTCTACTAAAAAAAAAAAATACAAAAAACTAGCCGGGCGACGAGGCGGGCGCCTGTAGTCCCAGCTACTCGGGAGGCTGAGACAGGAGAATGGCGTGAACCCGGGAGGCGGAGCTTGCAGTGAGCTGAGAGCCGGCCACTGCACTCCAGCCTGGGCGGCAGAGCAAGACTCCGTCTCAAAAAAAAAAAAAAAAAAAAAAAAAAAAAAAAAAAAAGAAATAAGTAGACTTAACAAAGTGACATGATACGAAGGCAATATTAACAAACCAATTGTATTCCTCTATATTACCAACCAACAAATGGAAAATAAAAATTTTTAAATTCCATTATAACAGCACAAAAAGCAAAATACATTGATATCAAGTTATAAAATATCACAGACCTCTTAAATGGAAAACTTTAAAGAGTGCTGAGAGATAATGAAGACTAAAATAAATGGAGACTAAACCATGTTCATGGAGTAGAAAGATTCAATATCATTAAAACACCAATTTGCAGCCGGGCGCAGGTGCTCATGCCTATAATCTCAGCATTTTAAGAAGCTGAGGTAGGTGGATCACCTGAGGTCAGGATTTCGAGACCAGCCTGGCCAACATGGTGAAACCTCACCTCTACTAAAAATACAAAAATTAGCCAGGCGGGTGCCTGTAATCCCAGCTACTTGGGAGGCTGAAGTAGGAGAATCACTTGAACCTGGGAGAAGGAGGTTGCAGTGAGCCGAGATCACATCATTGCACTCCAGCCTAGGCAACAAGAACAAAACTGCCTCAAAAAAAAAAAAAAAAAAAAATCAAACAACAAAATAAAACCCTACCAATTTGCTCCAAATTAATATATAATTTATCATATTCCCATCATAATCCCAACAGTTTCAGAAATTGATGATTCTAAAATTTATATATTACCTAACTTCATGAATTACTATAAAGGTACTACTATAAAGCTACAGTAATCGAAGGAGTGTCATACTGGTTAAGAAGAGACCAAAATATAATAGAACAGAATAGAGTCCAAGAAGAGACGTATACTTACACGATCAATTGATTTTTGGCCAAGGTGCCAAAGCAAATCAATGAGCCAAGAAGATAGGGAATAACCAGAAATCTCATACATTACAGGCAAAGTATAAAATGGTATAACCATTTTGGGAAAAGTTTTAAGTTTCATTAATGGATGATAAAAGGGTGAGAGTTTGATGAGTAACAGCATATTTTCATAATCTTGAAACATCTCCCTATAAATTACTTGTTAATTATAAATTAGACAAATCTGGTGGGCATCCCCTTAACCAAGTGATTGAAGCTAGTATGAGATAAACTGACATAATGTGTCTCCTGATATGATATAATGAGGAGATGCTAATGTGATCTATGGGTTATTCTTGCTAAAAATATATCATCTAAATCCAATCCTAAGAAAACATACAAACCCAGCTGAAGGATATTCTAAAAAATAACTGCCCTGTACTCTTTAAAAATCATCAAAGTCAAGAAAGACAAAGAAGTTTAGGGAACTATTCTAGACTAAAGATGACTAAAGAAGCACGACACCAAAAAGCAATACATGATCATGGTCTAAATTCTGGGCTGGGGTTGCAGAGTGACAAGGGATGCCTATAAAGAACATTACTGGGGCATTATTAGGATAACAGTCTATATCTGAATAGGAACTGTGGATTAGATTAAAGCAGCAGTTCTCAGTGTGGTCTGGGGTCTCCAAGGTACTTCAAGGGAATCTATAAGGTCAAAGTTATTTTTACAACAATACCAACAAAAAAATTTGTCTTTTCACTCTTATTCTCTTATGAGTGTATGTGAACATATCCGGAGGCTACATGACTTTCCGATACAGCAAATGAATAAAGAAGCATATGAATCCAGATGTCTTTTATTGAGCCAAACATTAAAGAGATTTAGAAAACTACAAAAATGCCACTTGAGGGCCAGGCGCGGTGGCTCACGCCTGTAATCCCAGCACTTTCAGAGGCCGAGGCGGGTGGATTACGAGGTCAAGAGACCAAGACCATCCTGGCCAACATGATGAAACCCCATCTGTACTAAAAATACAAAAATTAGCCAGGCATTGTGGCAGGCGCCTGTAATCCCAACTACTCAGGAGGCTGAGGCTAAGGCAGGAGAATTGCTTGAACCCGGGAGGTGGAGGTTGCAGTGAGCCAAGATCGCACCACTGTACTCCAGCCTGGCGACAGAGTGAGACTCCGTCTCAAAAAAAAAAAAAAAAAAAAAAAAAAAAAGACACTTGACTTAGCATGGTTATCACAGGAAAACACACCTTTGTAATTTTTTGAGCTGTGAATTGATGGCAGTTGCTTTTTCCACGGCATACTATATATTTACTTGAAAGAACAAATAATGATCAAACTATGGTTATTTGGACATTATGGCAGACATTTTCTCAAAAATGAAGGAAGCAGCGCATCCATCTTGAAGAAAAAAATCAACAAAATTTGCTGCCGGTATTCTAACGCATGTTTTCAAGCAAAAATTCGAATTATTGAAAACCTATCTGCCACTGTGATCTTGACACCTTCCCAATACTTAAAAGACTCTAATGAGACTGACAGTGATGTTAACAAATGTGGCATATTTTGTAATACAGTATCCCAAAAACCAATCTTTGAAAGATGTGCATAACTCATGGAACCAATATTTTTCAAGTGACCAACACATGGATAAACATATATTCATAGGTAAAAGATCCAAAGAGCAAAACAGATCAATGGATTTTAACATAACAATGCAAAAAGTTAGCCGGTATGGTTTCAGAGTCTATATTGCAACTATCTTTAAGAAAAAAACACTTGCCAATTTGAGATATGGAATCAAAAAAGAACATATGCAATTATTTGAAAAGGCTATTAAAATACTACTTTCTTTCAAAAACACAACTATATGAGGTCCAACTCTCTTCATGTATTTCACATGTAAAACATGTTGTAAGACAGTAAATGCAGAAGATATGAGAATCTAGCTGCCTTAGCTAGACATTAAAGAGATTTATAAAAATGCAAAACAATGCCACATTTCTCATTTTTCGAAAGGTATTTTTAATAAAATATTTTGTATCCACCTGTAATAGGTTTATTACTATTATTTAAAATTGATTAAAAATATTTAAAGTACTCAGCACTAAGAACACCAATGGGTTTTTTTTTAAAGGTCTAAACGGACCCTGAGACCACAAAGCTTGAGAAGCACTATTACAAGTAAAATCCAACAAGAGCCATGTCTAATTCCTTCAAATGCTACAATTCTGTGAATACTCAAGAAAATGGAGATATGATTTAAACAACAAACAAAAGTAAAGAACATTTTCCCACCCACCCTTTATGAAAAAAATATAATCCAGCCTTTTCCAAGATACCTCTTGCTGTAAATTTGTTTTCATTAATAATCATAGCTTATAGCCACATTATAAAATATTGGATTTTTATAGTTAATCTTAAAAAAGAATCTAGGAACTAGATTGAAGCTAATAAAAATGGCCTTCATTGACTACTTTAAAAAACAATACATTCGTTTTGAACCTATAAAAGCTTACTTGCATACGTACGTGAACATTTAAAATACTTATTCTCTTTTAAAATTTTTTACTTATTTATTTTTTGAGATAGGGCCTTGTTCTGTCGCCCAGGCTGGAGTGCAGTTGTGCTATCATGGCTCACTATAGCCTCAACCTCCCAGGCCCAAGTGATCATCCCACCTCAGCCTAGCCTAAAGTAATCATTCTCTTTGAGAGCTGAGCTATCCTCTTATCCTTCAATCTCCTAAATGTGTTATTAGGTACATATTTAAGTTAATTAAAGTGAATTAAATTAATTTTGCTTTTTAATTGTTTATCATGCTTCTAAAATACATATTCTGGGGTCTCATCAAACAGCAACTGGCACTCACCGGTATGGAAAATTAGATATATGAACTACTAACTGTTCAATTTTGAAAGGAATGAGCATTTATGCTAGATACATATTATCATTCAATTCACAGAAAGATCAACAAAAGGTTTTTATGAGTCTATTAATTAACTATAATAAATCTCAGCTCTGGTACTGAATCACCACGTTACTTATCTCTACTGACTTTGAACTAATAGAAAGTGTTCTCATCAAAATAATCTCTATATTTTAGCAGCACGAGTTTTAAAATAATTACTTATTGCATTATAAATATTACTTACAATATATGTATATGGTATAAAAAATAACAGAATGAAGTTATGTACCGATACCTAGCTTTAGAAGAATAACATTTAATATTACCTTTAAACCCCCGACCCTCTCTGGATTTTGTATTTATCGTTCCCTTTTCTCTGGTATTAATTTCTCATTTAACTTACCTCACCTACTTACTCACTAAAGAGTAAGAATGTGCACATCCTTAAAATACATACATTTTAAAGAATGTCATTCATGCCTTTAAGGAATTCAGATAGGGAAACATGAATATAAATCAATCATTATAGTAAGCCATTCAAGTATTAAAAGGGGTTAAGTGAGCACATCAAAGGAAGCTTTTAATTCTTCTTGGCAGGTCAAGAAAGGCTTTACAGAGAAAGTGAAGTCTGAACTGAGTTTTAAAGAATAAGTGGGTATTTACTAGGTAAGGTTAGGGGGAGATCCTCTGTTAATTCCAAACAAGGAAAACAACATTGCCAAAGGACACAGGTGAGAAAGTTGAATAATTCCAGCAACTATAACTGGCACACAGGAGATGAGGCTGGAAAAGAAATTGAGTAGCAAATCTTGATGAGAAATTTGGAGTTTTTACTCCAAATTTTACTCCAAATTTTCCAAGCAAAAGGAACTGAGATAAATAAATTGTTTTATTATTGTTGTTGTTATTTACAATTTCCTATATCTATGACCTTTAATAGTATCCTGCACCAATTGACTCTGGACTTGGTTACATGATTGCTTTTTGCTATCAGGGAAAGAAAAAAATGGATGGATTGCTCCTGTCTACTTCATCCCCTTTGCAGCCCAGCACCTGCCATGAACACAAGCTCTGGCTAGCCTATATAAAACAGAGCCAGGCAGTCCCAGTTGAAACCACGCTAGATCAGCTGATAGACAGCTGACTCCTAGACAAATTAATGAGCCCAGCCAAAACCAAAAGAATGACCAAGCCAACCTGTAGACTCATGAGCGAATAAATGCTTATTACTATATGCCACTGAAGTTTTATGAGTGCTTGTAATGTAATCAACTGTGTAAACAATAACTGAAACAAAGGCTGAAGCTAACCACAGGGTTTAAGCAGAGGTGTCATAGGATCAAATACAGTATTTGGGGGACTTGTTTTTGTTTTTTTTTTTTTTTTGAGACAGTCTTACTCTGTTGCCCAGGCTGGAGTGCAGTGGCACCATCTCAGCTCACTGCAACCTCCACCTCCTGGGTTCAAGGGATTCTCCTGCTTCAGTCTTCCAGGTAGCTGGGATTACAGGCACCTGCTACCACGCCCAGCTAGTTTCTATTTTTAGTAGTGATGGGGTTTCACCATGTTGGTCAGGCTGGTCTCGAACTACTGAGCTCAGGTGATCTGCTGGCGTCAGCCTCCCAAAGTGCTGGGGTTACAGGCATGAGTCACTGTGCCCAGCCTTGTTTTCGTTTTGAGATAGGGTCTTGCTCTGTCACCCAGGTTGGAGGCAATGCCACAGTAATGGCCCACTGCAGTCTCCACCTCCAGTCCTCAAGCAATTCTCCTGCCTTGGCCTCCCAAAATGCTGTGATTATAGGTGTAAGCCACCACACCAAGCCCAAATATGCTTTTTAAAGACTGTGTTGATGAACAGAGAATAGGTCAACAATGGAGACATAAAAAGTATAAGAAACCATAAAGTTGAAAAAACTGCCAAAAGGAATGGAGAGGAAAACACATTTGAAATGTGGTATTGGATGACCTGTTGGATCATGCCAGGCACTTGGAGAACTGTTGGATCTTAGGCACTAATTAGACACATTCACTGAAGAAGAGGATTTTAGGATGAAACCTAGGCTTAACACAAGAATAATTACAGAGTCATCACCCTAGATTTATGATACTTTAGTAGAAAAAAGTTAATTTTTTTTTTTAAGATTTGCCTTTTGTTGAAGACAGAAATAATAATTTCAGAAAACAGTACTTCAATACTGAAAAAGGAAGGCCACTTACATATCCTTTCCCAGGGGTAAGAAAAGTAAATCAGAATTTCAACATGTATTTGAAAAAATAAAAACTGTCCAGTGATTAATCCCTAAACAGTTTTTATTAACATAGTTTCAGAGTAAGCAAGAACCTAGTTCCCCAGGATTAAAGACACAGCACTAGATCTTTGGAAATGGCCTTCCTAGATCAAAATCAGTGGGTTATGAATTAGGCCTTTTTATCTCCTTTTCATTTGAGGCTCCTACCGTTTTCTTACAGTTCATTTTTCACTTTATATCCTGAAACAGTTTAAATGGCGAGTGCAATTAAAATGTTCTATAACGATTTGAAAAAATAATAAATGAATCAATATTTGCTTTACTCCAGGATATAATCATGCACTTAATTCAAAGCCATAAACCTAAGCCATCTTATTCACTATGGAAATGCTTTATGTATATGTGCATACATAGACATGCACATGCATACATATGTACAATTTTAACAAAAGATATATCATTTATGAAAACTGACATATAATAAAATAACAGGGGCCAAAATAGTGAGATAGTGAGAGTGTCAAAAGCACAATATTGCAGAAGAAATAAAAATAAGATGAACGTTAAAAATAAGAATAGAGGTAGTGGAGACATGAGCAAAAAAAGTTACACAGTTACATTTCTAGAAATCCCCATTTCTATCTCTCTCTATAAAACAGATTTGGTTGTGTATCAGTAGCTGAAGAGCCAGTTATAGAAGCTGAAATTCAAGAGTACTTAAAAAAAATCTGTTTACCACAAACTCTATTGCTACTACTGCTGATAGACATTAGTGAAGAATATAATCACGCCGAAAATCAAGTGCACATCTACGCCCCTACTGTAATAGAGATGGATGAAAAGTCTGAGAACTTGCCTCTTTTTCAGTGTCTCTAGAGATACACGTCCATTGGTTCTCCTTCACACTGTACGCCCAGAAGTCAGCAAGATCTTGTGTTCCATCCCAGCCACCAAACAAATAAACAGTCTCTATGAAAATCGGAAAAATATGTGTTAAAAAAAAAAGGACAAAACAAGCATAGGCACCCAAACCTACAGCTGCTTCTAAGACCACTTAAGAAGGCACATCTAAATAAATTTTAAAATAAAAATTTTAACCTGAAACTCTCTCAAATATATACTAGACTAGTATATCCTAAGCATGAATGGATGCTGCAGAACCACTATTTTGAGAGATTTATAAAAATACAGATAAGTAGGAGGCATCTCCCAAGATTCTGATTGCACAGGTTTTCAATGGGTAAAAATGAGTCTGTATTTGCAAAGTATCCCAGAAAAATCTAATGTGCAGCTGGTTTGGAGCTTCTGTGTTTGGCCTTGAAAACTTTACATTTACCAGCTTCTTAATAATGTAGCCACTTTTTATCCGCTATGGAATTTTTATTTTTATTTTTATTTTTATTTATTTTTTCTGAGACGGAGTCTGGCTCTGTCGCCCAGGCTGGAGTGCGGTGGCCGGATCTCAGCTCACTGCAAGCTCCGCCTTCCAGGTTCACGCCATTCTCCTGCCTCCGCCTCCCAAGTAGCTGGGACTACAGGCGCCCGCCACCTCGCCCGGCTAGTTTTTTGTATTCTTTAGTAGAGACGGGGTTTCACCGTATTAGCCAGGATGGTCTCGATCTCCTGACCTTGTGATCCGCCCGTCTCGGCCTCCCAAAGTGCTGGGATTACAGGCTTGAGCCACCGCGCCCGGCCCCGCTATGGAATTTTTAAATTCAGATTGTAAAAAATAAAAACTCCAGAGGAATATATAGTGTAAAAATATAGCATAAGAACATTTAGCTGTTTTTGAAGAAAGTCATATTAAAGGTAATTTCTCTCTACTGCTATATCAAAAACAATGGCTAAAACTAGCTTTCAGTTAAAATTAGATATCTTAAGAAAAAGAGATCCGTAGCTTTGATATTCCTATAAAAACTGGGGAAAATTTTTCCAAATATATGGTGGTACTTTTAACTCATCAGAAATTATCCTTTAAGTCATTCTAAGTATCTTGAGAATTTGGTTTCTTCTGACTCTGAAATGTCTACTATATTCACAGACTTTATCACTGACAAAACTGATTTTCTTGCTCAGTGAATAATGAATCTTTACATATAACACTGTGTATCATACATCCTTCTTTATTTTCATTATTCATTTATTTTGAGACTGGGTCTCTGTTACCCAGGCTGGAGTGCAGTGGTGCAATCATAGCTCACTGCAGCCTCCTGGGTTCACGCAATCCCCCCGATCCAGCCTCTTGAGTAGCTGGGACTACAAGCATGTGCCACCATGCCCAGCTAACATTTTTTCTGGGGAGTGGTGGGGGTACAGACAGGGGCTCACTATGTTGTCCAGGCTGGTATTGAACTCCTGGCCTCAAGCAATCCTCCTGCCTCAGCCTCCCAAAGTGCTGGGATTATAGGCAGGAGCCACCCCATCTGGCCCTTTCTTTATGCAATAATAGTGCGTTTCCAACTGGGCGCGGTGGCTCACGCCTGTAATCCCAGCACTTTTCGGGAGCTGAGGCGGGTGCATCATGAGGTTAGGTGTTTGAGACCAGCCTGGCCAACACAGTGAAACCCTGTTTCTACTAAACATACAACAAAATTAGCCAGGTGTGGTGACAGGCGCCTGTAATCCCAGCTATTCAGGAGGCTGAGGCAGGAGAATCACTTAAACCTGGGAGGCAGAGGTTGCAGTGAGCTGAGATCACGCCACTGCACTCCAGCCTGGGGTGACAGTGTGAGACTGTCTCAAAAAATAAAACACACAAAAAAAGTTGTTTCCTTTCTTCAAATATTTCCCCTTGTAACTGTTTTAAGTCTACCAGTTGTATAAGCTCACCAATGATTATCTTTTAATGTTAAATAAAACACTATATGAAAACTGTAAAGTCATGTACTCTCTAACTAACACGCTTTAGGCCTGTATATATGGAAGCTGTCATCTAAGTTACATCCCACCATGCAGGGTTACAATTCAAAGCGTACTTGGAAATACCAGAAGACTATTTAAGAAAACCTTTTGTCATTCACAGAGTTAGGCTATCTTCTACAAGATTGCTGTCATATCTGCATATAATTTCAAACTCTAAGTAATTTTTCAAGTGATTTGTCTCTTCTATCCCCCAAATACCTGGGGAAATAAAAAAAAATGTTTCACTGTTTTCTGGATAAGAACAGGCCACTGGAACACGACTAAGTTCTAGTACTAACTGGGTGATCAGTACAGATCATTTAAACCTCCTAGGTTTTAGTTTTTTCGTCTGCAAAACTCTCAGTGTTGTGAAGTCCTTCAGATATAAGTTACATGAGGCCAGGCACAGTGGCTCATTTGAGGTCGGGAGTTCGAGACCAGCCTGGTCAACATGGTGAAATCCCATCTCTACCAAAAATACAAAAATTAGCCTTTCATGGTGGCACACATCTGTAATCCCAGCTACTCAAGAGGCTGAGGTAGGAGAATCGCTTGAACCTAGGAGGTGGAGGCTTCTGTGAGCTGAGATTGCACCACTTCACTCCAGCCTGGGCAACACAGCGAGACTCCATCTTAAAAAAAAAAAAAAGTTACATGAAAACTTTCTGAAGGCTGACAAGTATGAATATCATTTCTACCTTTAAAATATGCATAAAAATGAAAAATACTCTATAGTTACTAAGTACAATAAAAATGATATTATAACTGACTACATGCCTAATTCAGTACATAAAACACTTTTGGCACTGTATAAGTGTGAAATAATGCCAATTATTTTAAACTACCAAAAAAACTGTCCTATCTTGGAACTATAAAACAATCCATTATCATCAGTTAAGTAACATTCTGTTTCCAAAATGGCACACGGTAATACTCAGACACATAATTTTACAGCAAAAAAAAAAAAAAAAAAAAAAAAATTAAAGAATTTTCATCTGGCTTAAAAATTATTTGCCAAGGCCTCACTAAAAGGAAATTAACCCTGTTAAATTCTGAAGCCTGGAGAGGGGTATATAACTAAAATAGCAATAGCAATTGACCTTTTGTTTTACAGTGTTTCTGGGTACCCTCTGGATAAGGTTACCCTGGTTCATTAACTTTAATAACCCTTCCTCTTGGGCTCTGGGTTCTCAATGTTCTTTCTGAAAAGCAGGTCTCTTTGTACGCATAAATTCTCACAGCAAAGAAAACCCACATTTCCACAACAGCCTCATTGATAGCTGAGCAAAATAAAATCTGGCACGCAGTAAGCATCCTAATGGAATTAAGCCAAGATGTCATTCCTATCCATGAAGGCTTTGTGGTCCCAACTGAAGTTTAATAGTAAAATTAAATGAATCGGATGGAAACTGAGCCTTCTGACATACCTGAATGAAAATGCATAACAAAAATTTTAATTAATTCATCTAATTATTTAAGTCATGCAAAGAAGAACTATTATCCGGAAACAGACACCAGAAAAGGTATTATTTAATGTACAAAGGATATCAAAGACCTTTAAAAATTATGGATATAACTGGAGAAAACTGTAGAGAGAAGTAAGGAAGTAAAAAGGAGAAAAAAAAAGTATTAATATTTGCAGCAGGGTAGTAGATTAGTTAGGGAAGCGCATTCTCGTGCTTATACGCTCTGTAATAATTCATTTACATCTGGGGCAGTACAATCCTCTTCAAGGAGCAACCCCTTCACCCCTTCTCTATATTTTTTCTGAATGGGGTATAGGCTATAGTGTCTATCCATTTCTCCCAGCACTTTGAGGAACGTTTATTCAACACTTTTTGAGTACTGAGAATTAGCAAAGCACTTTAGAGAATTAAAAAGAAAAAAGACATAGTCCCCAGTCCCTATCCTCAAGGAACTTACAATCTAGTCAAGAATATCAACAGGCAAACAGATCAACATAACGCAAGGCAGACTAAATGTCATAAGAAAGGTAAACAAGGTAAAAAGCACCATGAGGGTTCAAAAGACGGAAGAGAGTATATCTGGCTGAGGGGACTCAGAAGAGATTTCATGGTGACAGTGGTATTTGACCTATGCACCAGCAGGAAGGCAGGATACAGAACAAAAAAAAAAAAAAAAAAAAAAAAGAGGGCTTTTCAAGCAGAGTAAAAAGAGTAACAAAAGTATAGAGACAGAAAAACACATCAAAAGTGTTTTAAGGAACGTGTACTCTCGCCAGGCAAATCCTGGCTACAATCCTGGCTCTATCACCACAGCTATGTGACCACCACACAGTTCCTTAACTATTGGTTTCTCAGTCTCTAAGATGTGATACAGTGTCCATCCCATAAAGCTGCTGTGAGAATTAAATTAAATTGAAGAATGCATGTTAAATGGTTAAACTGTATGATGAATAAAAATACTGTTTGATTTAAAAGAAAGCACAGGTAGGAGGTGGAGAGGAGGTTAAAAGACAGGCAGTCCAGATCATGGAAGGGATTAAATAACAGGATAAGGGCTTTGAACTTGATTCCACACAGACAGTGGAGAAGCCACAGAAGATCTTAGGCAGAGGGGTAACAAGGTAACATCTGAACTTGCAGCATACAGGACTGACTGAAGGAGTTGAGAATGACAGGGATTGGCGGTAAAGTGGCCAGTAATAGCTTATGTTCGAAATGTCAAACAAATTTCATTCTAAAACACTGAGTCAATCAATCACCAATCAATCTATTTTTCATTACTTAGGCCACAAAAGCTAAAATTCAACCATATTCTTTGGTATACTACATGTACCAATTTGGTACCAGTATAAAACAAACTCTGGAGCTACCTACTACCAGTAGTACTAATCTACACATCTTATATGCACTAAAAATAATGTAGAAATGTAAGGTATATAAAGATATCTCAGTGTCTTTTTGCACAATGCAACAGGCTTTTTATTTTTAGTGCCCAAGTGCAATATCTGTCTTCTACTTTGATTTTTAGGATAAATCAGACTGTGCTGATTGCATAACCCTCCACAAGATGGCACACTGCTTTTGCAATTAAATCAGTTTTCCAGTTTTTCCACTTTGACACTGTATAAGATGCATATACTATGCATTGACATAGCCCTGACCCAAAACTTAGACAAAATTCATGTATCAAAAAGAAGAGGTAGGGGAAGGGTTAACAGGCTGGTGAAAGAAGTTACCTTAATTCTTAGTTTAGACACTGACAGAAAAACAAAATTTTTTTAAAAAAAGGTTTTAAGAAACACAAATTTATCTTTAAGGCAGAAATAAAACTCTATAATAATTAGATGAAGAGTTTAAATCCTTCTAAAAGTGAAGTTTAGTAAGACTTAAATTAACATGACAATTTTTGAAGAGAGAAATAAATGGTAAGGGGGAAAATATTTTATATGTTCTTTACCCTTCCCTTCTTAAGCCATCCCCTTGAAGTATCATGACCCAGCAGATTATCAACTGGATTCACTGCCTCCCTTTTTAAATAGAACTGTATTCTTATGTAAAGCTATGGTTACAACACTATCTAAATCTTTTGGGTGAATTCAACATACAGTCACTTTCCTTGCTAAAAGGCTGAATGTTATGCCTATGACAATATATTTTGTATTCTTAATGAAGTCTGCATTTCAGAATTACTTTGTTAACTGTGTAAAAGAAAGATGCACATTACTTTCAGAAATACAGCCACATGAATAAATTCGTAATAGCAACCAAAACCCATGTTTAGGCACTCCCTTCAAGTTTCTTTAAGGAACATCAAGAAAAACTGTATGTGGTACCACAAAATAAAAGCACTTTCAGGCTGGACGTGGTGGCTCACTCCTGTAATCCCAGCACTTTGGGAGGCCGAGGCAGGAGGATCACCTGAGGTCGGGAGTTCGAGACCAGCCTGACCAACATGGAGAAACCTTGGCTCTCCTAAAAATACAAAATTAGCCGGGCGTGGTGGCACATGCCTGTAATCCCACCTACTCGGGAGGCTGAGGCAGGAGAATCGCTTGAACCCAGGATGTGGAGGTTACGGTGAGCTGAGATTGCGCCATTGCACTCCAGCCTGGACGACAAGAGCAAGACTCCATCTCAATAAATAAATAAATAAATACATAAATAAATTAATTAAATAATTAAAAATAATAAATAAAAGCACTTTCATATAATAGCTACAGAATAGTTAAAGGTTCAAATTTCTACAGAAGGGCTCTTCCAAGTGACAAGCAACTCTCCATCAACTTCTTTTGTAGATACCAAATATTAGAGCTTTGCCTAAGTCTTCATACCTGTTCTGATTGCGAAAGAAGAAAAAGGCTTAAACTGTAGGTTCTCAAAATGTAATGAGCGTTACACAACAAGGAACAGCCTAACATAATGGAAATTTATTAATACATTTCTAACTCAGCAAACTTCCACACGGAAACAAAATAGACATGGCTTTTCTCTCTTTCTATTCACTGTTCTTATCTCAGTTGAAAACTAAGTCACAGTTGAAGAATCTTATGGAGAGATGCCAGGTACAGGGATTACAATTAATAAAACTGATCCAGTAGGACAAATCCAGTAGGACAAAATACAACATTCCTTCTCTACCATGGCATGAATGATAGGACTCCCTTAGGATGGAAGAAAGCTTTGAAAATTAATTAATAAAATTTGTGCCATCATACACCTTTTAAAATGGTCACTGTATCCTTAGAGAAGGCAGCAATATGGGGGGAAAAAACCCTATAGACTAAAAAAAGAAAATAAAATCTACGTACTACTAAGTTTCTAATATCTAAGAAAACAAGGTATATGAAACACCGGGAAGCAACAATTGCTTTAAAATATAAGCCATATTAAATAAGCTAAAATTAACTTTATGAAGTTTTACTCTAGTGAAGGTGTTCTTTTTAAAAAAAAATTTCTAGAGACAGAATCTTGCTCTGTTGCTTGGACTGGAGTGCAGTGGCACAATCATAGCTCACTGCAGCCTCGAACTTCTGGGCTCAAGCTATCCAAGCCTCAGCCTCCCACACAGCTGGGACTACAGGCACTTGTCACCACGCCTGGCTAATTTAAAAAAATATTTTGTAGAGACAGAGGTCTTGCTATGTTGCCCAGGCTGATCTCGAACTCCCAGCCTCAAGTGATCCTTCCATCTCGGCATCCCAAAACTCTGGGATTATAGGTATGAGCTACCATGTCTGGCCAGTGTTCTTAATTTTGTGAGTTAATAAGAGTCTCTTTGATTATCTAAAGCCATGGATTCTCTTCCTAGAAAAAATTTGCAAATAGACAACATGTTGCACCTAACTTCAACAGATAAAGAACCCTTGTGCTGGAAAACTTCAAAATGCGTATTTAAAATAATAACTGAGCTTCTTTAAACTATATTTTACTACTTATGTACCAATTTTGTTAACATGGAATTTCCTGGTTGTTCAAACTCTACTTAGAGAAAGTTATTCTTTACTACTAAACCTACCTGATCTTCATCAACAAAATTCTTATATGCACTTTAGTATTTTGTCTCAAAAATATTATAAATATATTTATGGTTTCCCTTCCCTAAGGCACCAATTATATAAAAGATTAAACAAATTTACCAAAATAACATTGGTTTTTTAGAATGTGGAATTATGAGTGAGTTACTTTTTCCCCTCAACACTGCTTTTCAAATTGTTTTAAACTTTTTCAAAAATTTTTTAATTACTTTTTTTTTTTTTTTTTTCTAAGAGACGGGGTTTCATTGTGTTGGCCAGGATGGTCTCGATCTCCTGACCTCGTGATCCGCCTGTCTCGGCCTCCCAAAGTGCTGGGATTACAGGCTTGAGCCACTACGCCCGGCCTAATTTTTTAATTACTTCAAAACATTTTCATAGTGAAATTTTGTCCAATGATACAAAAAAAAACAAAAGAAAATTCCTTTGAGTTATATAAAATTATCTCAGCATAATTAATCACTGCTGCATATTAATATATGGCATATCAAATGCATGTTATATAAATAATATACGCATATATAAAATACATTATTTCATTTAACTCTCACAATTACTTAGTTTATTATCACCATTTAAATCAATACAATTCATTCAAGATTGAACAAGAAGTCAAGGTTAGAGCCAGGATTCAATCTCAGGGATGTCAGACACCCATCCTTCCTTCCCACAAACTTAACACCTACCTATTATATTTGGCTGCCATATCATTAAGATCCAACTAGAAAGGTTCTTTCAAAGATTGATGATAAAATACAATCTCTTTGAAAGTGATTAAGATCAACCTGATAATTAAGATAACTGCTGATCAATAACACAGCTATGGTACCTAAATGATTAAATAAATACTAACAGTATATGAAAGCCCTCAGTAAATCATGCTACTAATAGTCATAACAGAAACAGAGAAGAAATTTTGGAGAGAAAAACCCAAGGATATACCAGACTCTGCACTTGAGCCCAAACCAAGTTCAGAAAGCAACAAATTTTACTTTAACAAATGCAAAGCTCTGTATTTAGTTTTTCTACCTAGATCCCAAAGTAATGATAATTACAGCTTTGGGAAGCATAGTCTAAATGGTATAACAAGCAGAATCCGAAAATTTGAATATGTTTGAATATAACCAATAAAACAGATCCACCACAGAAAATATTTTTCTTTCTACCCAAAGGAAAATGAATTTTAAAACTTTGGTCCAATCCAACAAATATTTAGTGCATGTCTACTTCATACTAGGCCCTCTAGTCATAAAAATAAATGAGGCAAGATCCTTGGCCTTCCCCCTTGTCCATGGGGGCTGGGAAGCTGGAGAGACAGAAATGGTATACACAATACCTATGTGAACAACTCTAAAACAATGTGGAAATTTTTTTGGGGGGGGAACGGAGTCTGGCTCTGTCGCCCAGGCTGGGGTGCAGTGGCTAGATCTCAGCTCACTGCAAGCTCCGCCTCCTGGTTTTACGCCATTCTCCTGCCTCAGCCTCCCAAGTAGCTGGGACTACAGGCGCCCGCCACCTCGCCCGGCTAGTTTTTTGTATTTTTTAGTAGAGACGGGGTTTCACCGTGTTAGCCAGGATGGTCTCGATCTCCTGACCTCATGATCCGCCCGTCTCGGCCTCCCAAAGTGCTGGGATTACAGGCTTGAGCCACCGCGCCCGGCCCAATGTGGAAATTATTGTAGTAATAATGGTTTGAACAGTGTTACATACATACAGAGGGAATTATTATTTTGCTTAGATCTATCTCCTGAACCTCAAACTAATATATCCAACTGCTTACTTGACATACCTATGTAGATGTCTAACTGGCATCTCAAACTTAACTTGTCTCAAATCAAGTTGCTGAACAACCCACCATATGGGATCCTCTCGTACCCATCTTAGAGAATGGTTACACCATTTTTCTAATTGTTCAGGTCAAAACTTTAAGTCATCCTTAGCTTCTTTTTCTCACACTCCTCATCCAGTTCCTCAAAAAATCCTGTCAGCTCTATATGATACCTTTTAAAATACATCCAAAACGTGACCAATTTTCAACATTACTACTACCATTCTGGTATAAGCCAATGCTGTAACCACTTCTCAGATGAGCAACAGGCTCCTTAAAGGACTCGCTACCCTTCACTCAATTTGTTTTGTTAAACTGCAAGGTCAGTTCATAGCGTTTCTTAAACCCAACAATGGCTTCCCACTTCACTCTGCACATAGGTTAAAGTCCCAAACAAAGTCCTAAAAAACTCAACACAATTTGTCTCCCCAGCTATTTCTCTGACTTCACCTCTTACCACTCTCTTTCTCACATATCTCTGATCTAGCAACAAAAATTCTGGAAAAAAACCAAGAGTAGTAGAAAGGTGGCAATGTTTTACTTTGTAATAATATTTGTTCAATAATGAATATCACCTGTATGAAGACACTTTATTTGAATACCTGGTTCAGCAGTACTTACCATAAAATGTCAAAAATTAAGGGATTAAGCTCTTTAAGAATATCTGTAATGAGGCCAGGCACGATGGCTCATGTATGTAATCCCAGCACTTTGGGAGGCCAAGACAGGATGGTCACTTGAGGTCAGAAGTTCAGGACCAGCCTGGCCAACATGGCAGAACAGTGTCCTACTAAAAATACAAAAATTAGCTGAGTGGGCGCCTATAACCCCAGCTATCTTGGGAGGCTGAGACAGAAGAATCGCTTGAACCCCAGAGGCAGAGGTTGCAGTGAACCGAGATCACGCCACTGCACTCCAGCCTGGGCAACAGAGCGAGACTCTATCTAAAAAAAAAAAAAAAAAAAAAAAAAAAAAAATATACATATATATATATATATATAAAATGAATCTTCCCAGAAAACTACACAAAGACAAAAATTTTGCACACCATTTAAAGACTATCATGAGAACAAAAAATGAACAGCAATAGCTAGCTGAGACAAAAGATTGGGAATGCCACGGTGTGAAAGTTGTTAGACTTCTGAATAGTGTTTTCTGGTTTCTTTTGTTTTCTCCTGATCAGATTCCTGGATTACCCACATGCACAACCAGAGACCTGTTTAATTTAACCTGAACCGTAATTTTAGTGTTGTGAAAGTTCAGAGCTTTTCCTATTGAGTTCCAGGGCATCTTTCCTTGTATTTCTCTCTGCTTCCAGACACTGGAATCCACAGAAGTTGCCTCACTACTGCCCTACCTCAGTTTGAACCCCAACCTAATTGTCTCACCAGTTTCTACCACAAAAAAATTAATAAAAATCAACTCCCAAATCAATTTTACTAGAGAAAACTTCTAAGAATTTGGTGAGTAAAGAAAGAGTCACGTCATGAAATGTGGCATTCTGCCATCCTTCTGGCTCTACTTACCACTTATCTCAAGCTTGTCCAACCTGCAGCCCATGGGCTGCGCGAGGCCCAGAATGGCTTTCAATGTGGCCCAACTTAAATTTGTAAACTTTCTTAAAATATTATGAGACTTTTTTTGTGATCTTTTTTTTTAAGCTCATAAGCTATCATTAGTGTATTTATGTGTGGTCCAAGACAATTCTTCCTCCAATGTGGCCCAGGGAAGCCAAAAGATTGAACACCCCCGATTTATTTCCAATTTTTTTTTTTTTTTTTTTTTGAGACAAAGTCTTGCTCTTGTCCCCCAGGCTGGAGTGTGATGGCGCAATCTTGGCTCACTGCAACCTCCGCCTCCTGGGTTCAAGCAATTCTCCAGCCTCGGCCCCCTGAGTAGCTGGGATTATAGGCACCTGCCACCACGCCCCGCTAATTTGTGTATTTTTAGTAGAGATGGGGTTTTACCATGTTGGCCAGGCTGGTTTAGAACTCCTGACCTCAGGTGATCCACCCGCCTCAGCCTCCCAAAATGCTGGGATTACAGGCATAAGCCACCGCACCCAGCCATCTCTTTCTATTTCTTCTTCCCTTTCTCTGATCCTAATGAGACAATTTTTCTTAGTGTTGCAAAAATAGTTCCTTCCACAATCAGGTCTCAGTATTTTACTTTGTACTGCAAAGCACCTTCACCAATACATACAGTTCTCTTCCTAAAACGAATGCTATTGATTAAAATTTTCTCCAACTTATAATTAAGTAGAAAATTTTAAAAATACATTTTAAATACAAAAATGTTAAATCACTGCTAATTGTACGATCAGACATAACTAAGGTCAATATTTTGGTATGTGTCCTTCTAGTCTTCCCCTCTATAGTGAATGATAAATTTAAAAGGAATCATCACTTCTATCCCTATTTCTATACCAAGATATCAAAATGTCGACAAAAGGTTTCAGATAGCTCTTCTTGGAAACATATTTTTTGAATGCAAAAAACGAAAACAAAAAAAAAAAAAAAAAAAAGAGGAATTCCACCTCCAAATGTTTTATATGCCATCTCTATTACTGATAACAAGGATCACCTGAATCTGGTGAAATCCTTTCAACCTCAATGTCCACGTATAATTAGTACTGTTTCCACACTATACGTGGCAATGGTAACATATTGAAAAGCATGAGAACTTCAGCAACGGACAATGTATATTAAATGACCACCCATGATTCCTTTTTAAGGCTGAAAAATCTAGTTTTGTCATCCACCATGGGCCTAAATAAAGTTTGACCCAGAATTCATAACGAGTAAAAGAAAAAAAGAAACACTCCAAATGGGTGCAAAATGGCTCTAACTAAAAAATCTTCTACTAACAGGGTAATTCCCTAGATTTCCTGTGGTAGAAATATTTGCGTAAAAGTGTATTTCCAAAGTACTTCTGCAGCTTTCTATAAAGTGCTGCCAATACTGAAGTATGGATATAGGCCAATTTTTCTTTGTACACTTTCACTAACCTATAAAAACTCCTTAGAAGCTATCAAAAAGAGATTACTCCTTTAAAGGTCCATCTGGAGGAAAATTCCATGACTATAATAGTCACTCTCACTACGCTTTCTTATAATTTCTACAGTAAATACAGTAGTTACTCAAATAACATTTTTCCTTTTTTTTTTTTTTGACAGGGTCTTGCTTTGTTGCCCAGGCAGGTGTGCAGTGGTGTGATGATGGCTCACTGTAGCCTCCAATCCTGGGCTCAAGCAATCCTTCTGAGTCAGCCTCTCGAGTAGCTGAGACTACAGGTATACACCACCACACTCAGCTAATTTTTTTTTATTTCTTATATAGAGGGGGATCTCACTATGCTGCCCAGGATGGTCTTGAACTTTTGGGATCAAGCGATCCTCCTGCTTTGGCTTCCCAAAGTGTTGCAACTACAGGCATGAGACACTCACTGTGCCTAGCTGAGATATTTTTTTTAAAGGGAGTAGAGGTAAGGACCCTGACCATCAAGAGTTTGCTAATGCATAAAACAAAAATATTATAGAAAAATATCTAGGCCTTCACGCCACTGCACTCCAGCCTGGGAGACACAGCAAGATTGCGTCTCAAAAAAAAAAAAAAAAAAAAAAAAAAAAAAATCAAAAAAAAAAAAAAAGAAAGAAAGAAAAATATCTAGGCCTTTATCACTTTATTGTAAATATTTCAAGGATCTCTGACCTGAAAAGTTAGATTTTAATTCTCAATGACTTGCTCACACTAAGTTCTGTCATGACATTTGCCTATTCTTTGAATAATTTTCTGTTTTCAAATTTCATGGATTATAAAAAGGGGATAATTTTTTCTTTTCTTAAACATGTACTTTACCTATCAATAATTAACGCAGTAAGCACTACGAAAATTCCTTCTGCTCCCCCAGATAAGGTGAGATTTAATTGTTAAAGTAAACCACATTACTTTTATATTTAAGGAAAGTGCATTTTGCTTTAAAAGGTAAAGGCTCTTCTCAAATAAACATAGATTTAGTATATTATTATGGCATACTATAACCAAATTTGTTTGAAAGGGTGGGCTGGGCATGGTAGCTCACACCTGTAATACAAGCACTTTGGGAGGTCCCAGCAGGCAGACTGCTTCAGCCCAGGAGTTCGAGACCAGCCTGGGCAACATAGCAAAACCTCATGTCTATTTTAAAAAAAGGTTGGGGGGGGGGCATGTTTAATAATAATTTCCTTATAGTACTGCTGGAGAAAAAAGAAAAGCATTACAAATTCTACTCTATGTTCAAAAAAAGAGGAAGCTACTGCAGACAATCTAAAAATAAATTCTCATGTCTATATTCATAAATTATTTAATTATTCTGGATAAAAAACCAATTTGTATATAAATCTGGCTCTTTAATAAATAAGCATACGAATATTTATTATACTCTCAGGCAGAAAGAAAAGATGCCTAAGACTCTATAGCTAATTCAAGCCTATTTCTGTAGGGCAGAAAGGCATCTGGAAAGAGGGACCAAGATTAAGAAAGTGAATTCCTATTTGCCTTAAAATGAACCTTTTCCAAAGAGACCCTAATAACAATCTCAAACCAGTTCAGAGGTGATCATAGAAATTTAGCTTTTAATTTTGAAAGAAAAGTTATAATTTCTCTTCTTACAAAAATTATGAAAATAAATTCATGTCAAGAAGACTTAGTATCTACATTGTAACCATTTTTATTCTTAATTATTTTATGAGTCTCCAGAGCAATTATTTTATTCCCGAAGCAATATGACTTGGCATAACACACAGTAGAATTGAGCATTCATTACTCTTGGAAAGAGTGGTATTCTATGCAGTAAAGTTTTCTAAAATCCAATAATAACATATAACTATGCTAGATTATTGATATTATTTGCTTTTTAAGCAGCTAATCTGAGACCTATTATAATGTTGGCATTAACCTCTAAATATTATGGTAATTAAGTTTTCCTAGGTTTTAGAAACTTAAGAAACATGTTTGCTACCAAGCTTCAGAACAAAATTTAAAAGGCAGGAAAAAAATACAACAACAAACAAAAAACAACAACTAAAACAATGAAATTATTTACAGGCTTGTGAAAAGTTTTTAGCAATTAATGGACTTACCAACACTTGGCTGCCTAATTTGATATCTGCTTCCTCTGAAAATGTATCTTAGTTCTCTTTATTCCAGTAATTCCCATATTACTCTACTACAATATAAGCGCAACAAAAATCCAGAAGTACACCAGTTTTCCATGAAAATACAACACATATAAACTAGACACATACACACATAAAAGCCCGCATGTTACACTTTTTTTAGGCAATCTAATTTCATTTGTGTAAGAGCCCGCCACCCCCACCCCCGACCCTTCCTTACCTGTCACTGCCTGGTTTAGATGATGCCTGTAGCCAATGAAGATTTTGTTTTCCATTGCAACTGCTACTCACCTGTTTGAACATCAATAACCATCTGATGGCCTCCTCTCATTCCTGGTCGGTTATCTTCCCCATCACCTTTAGTAGAAATAATAGTTTCTTTTAAAGGAATAACAAACAACAGCATACCCAGAGTAAATTTATTCATAAGTCTGTAATCAGTAGTAAAAATAACCTACACTTATTTTTTCAAAATATTAAGAATAAGTAAAAGGACTCATAAAAGTAACAGTATGACTCAAATCTGTGTTTATAATAATCTTGTTCTTTTTTCCAAATGCTTTCAGGACATGAATGGACTTGGAAGTTATTTTTGATTTATTTATGATCAATGCCACAAACCAGCAGACACAAAATATTATACAAAAACATAAAACAAAAATCTCTAAGCCACTTGGGTGCCAAAGTGAAAGTCAAAAACAATACAAAATTAGATCTCCTGTATATATTCTAGGCATAGTTCGTTAATATAATGAGCAGTTTTAAAGTTGAGTTACTAAACTATTTACAAAAACAAAGATGTTATCAAGTTTTATATTAATGATACTAATTTTGTATAATGTGTACAACTATTTTGTATAATTTTTGTACAATTTTGTACTTTGTATAGTTATTTTATATAACTTTGTATAACGTATTAATTTTGTGCCAATATTTCAACAATCAGTTCCCACCTAATTTACCAACTACTTTATGTAAGTACTGACTGAAGAAATCTAAGATTTACTTCACTTTGATTCTTATTTCCATCAGAGTTTAATTGGCAGGTTTAAATACAATCAGTAAAACTTTATTTAAACTTCCAAAAGAGAACACTATTATTCAACTTGTATCTAATCTTACTTTACACCAAATCTTACATAAATAAAGTTATGGCCAGGCGTGGTAGCTCACACCTGTAATCCAAGCACTTTGGGAGGCCAAGGTGTGTAGATCACCTGAGGTCAGGAGTTCAGGACCAGCCTGGCCAACATGGTAAAACCCTGTCTCTACTAAAAATACAAAAAATCAGGCATGGTGGCGGGTGCTTGTAATCCCAGCTACTCAGGAGGCTGAGGCAGGAGAATCACTTGAACCCGGGAGGCAGAGGTTGCAATGAGCCGAGGTTGCACCACTGCATTCCAGCTGGGCAACGAGAGGGAGACTCCATCTCAAAAAAAAAAAATAAAAAGTTATAACTTCATTTCGGTAGTTCAAAAGGTTATAAGATTCTAATGTCTTACCTGATGTGAACTAGAAAGCCTAAGGCTTTCTTCATAACTCTCCTATTAGTTGAAATATATTACTTTGGCTAATAAGTTTCCCTGTATTGGCTTTCTCCTAATGTAAAATGGAGAATATCCAATTTTATACTAATTTCACAAGTGTGCTATGAAAATGACTGAAATGTCAGTTCTTATATACAGAAAATAAGACTCAAAACTGAAGCTTTTCATTACTACTGTATTCAGCGGCTAATCATCCAGAAGTTCCCTCCAAATCCTTTCTCCTAATAGTTAAGCCTTTAGATTGTGCAATTTATTATCATTGAAGCTTTTGCCCTTTCTTCTTTTCTTCCCCCATCAGTCAGTATTACCATTTTTAAGAGTAGATTTAAGAAAGCATATTCATCCCTGAGAGGTCTGAGGGAAAAAAGAAAGCACTAAAATGAATTCATTTTCAGTAAGTTTGTATTTTATATGTTGAATCCATTAGTTTGCAAATACACAATTACAGTCTGTTTGCTATAATACGTGTCTTTAAAGAAAATTACCTCATACATGACTGATAAAAAAGGAGAATGATGTTCATCTAACATCAATTATGGAGGTACTTAAGCAATTTTCCCCTGCATATTAATGTGCAACACTATCAGGAGAAAGCTTTCTCACAACTAAAGAGAAGTCCTTAGCAATACATGAAGACCACAATGAAAAAAGCTCAGTATCCACAGAACTGCCTTCCTTTAATGCAAACAGTTGCATTAAGAGATTGCTATACTTTCCACTATGTTAACTATCTGGCAAAGCAGTGAGTACAGATGAAGAAGTGACAAAAACTTCCCCCTTATATGAAAATAAGGGATTCATGAAGAAGACTATACTCTGGATCTGATTTCAAGTTTTGATGAAAACAGTCTTTATTAGAAGCAAATGCCCTCCAGGATCCACATTTCAAAGATGAAGTCATGAGCCCAGGGCTTAAGTCTAAACACACTATGATGTTCAATATAAATACCTTTGAAGATTTAAATGTACTGATATTTATTTTTATTATAATTATTACACTAGTTTTTATTAGTAGCTGGTTATAAAGTTCCACAGATTTGGAATGGTCTTCTGCCTATTTTTCTTATATACCCGCTAGGTTTAGCAAGCAATTTTGTAGAACTTAAGCTTTTCAAGAACATGCGTATGGCAATACAACACAGCCTATAATTTTATAACATGCATTTATCAAAGCAGTTTATAATGATATTCTGTGTAAAAGCTGCCCAACCTTCTGTTATGGCAGTAAAACAAAAAGGTTTAAAAAGAAAATTTTAATATAACAATGAATTCTACTACCTGGTTAAGGAACCTACATCTTGTTTTAAACATCTGCTTTTTATTTATTTTGTTATGGTTGTTGTTTTGTTTTTTTGAGACACAGTCTCACTTTGTTGCCCAGGTTGAAGTGCAGTGGTATGAACATTGTTGACTGTAGCCTCGACCTCCCAGGCTCAAGCCACCCTTCTACCTCAGCACCCTAAGCAGCTGGGACAACAGGTGCCTGCCAACTTATCTGGCTTTTTTTTTTTTTTTTTTAAGATGGAGTCTCTATCTGTCTCCCAGTCTGGAGTGCAATAGTGTAATCTCAGCTCACTGCAATCTCTGCCTCACAGGTTCAAGTGGTTCTCCTACCTCAGCCTCCCGAGTAGCTGGCATTACAGGTGCACACCATCACACCCAGCTAATTAATTTTTGTATTTTTAGTGGAGACAGGGTTTTGCCATGTTGGGCAGGCTGGTCTTGAACTACTAACCTCAGGTGATCTGCCCACCTTGGTCTCCCACAGTCTTGGGATTATACGTGTGAGCCACCACACTCGGCTGTATAGTTAATTTTTTGTAGAGACAGGGTCTCACCATGTTGCCCAGGCCGATCTTGAACCCTGAGCTCAAGCAATCCTCTTGCATCGGCCTCCAAAAGTACTGGGATTACAGACATGAGCCACTGCACCTGGCCAATATCTTTTTTATTAACATAGTACTATGACACTTGACCTACCTTGGGAAAACTGAAGACTGAGACATTGAAGAAACAGAACTACAATCTAGAAGGTATGGCTTACCTTTGGTACTTTTGGGAATGATTTGACTCCATCGTGGCTTATATTCCTGTTGACTGATATACTGATTGAACAAGCCATCTGCAAATATTGAAGAATGAGAAAGAATTACACCTTAACTACTTACATTATTT
Organism: Rhinopithecus roxellana; assembly: GCF_007565055.1. NCBI lineage: Eukaryota > Metazoa > Chordata > Mammalia > Primates > Cercopithecidae > Rhinopithecus > Rhinopithecus roxellana. The sequence continues at coordinate 61,903,657 of NC_044554.1, forward strand.
ATTATAGAAAAAAATTAAAATTTAAAAGATTACATTAAGAGAAATTACTAATATGTCACTAATAAAAAAGCACATTTTCATAAAATATGCATCACTTCAGTTTCACTTCATGCTACCCCAAATATAAAATAGTAAAATATTAATTGGCACGACCATGCAAACAAATTGCTTTAGAGGAAGCTCATATTAAACGTACTGTTTCTCACCATTACTGCACCTATTAGATACAAAGTCATTGCTACATTCAATGGACAAGTATGTGACATTACCAAAGGGTTAGAGACCTTGAAAGAAGGAAAAGGGAGTCAACTGGGAGGGAAAAAAAAAGTCATAAGACAATTTAAGGCTGCAAAATAGAAGCAGGAGAAAATAAAAATAAATAATCTGTATAAATGTGCTACTTCATTGAAAAAAAGATCTTGTATATCTTTAAAAAATCATTTCTATATCATTATTATAAATATAATTGGGAAAAGGAAAGGATAATTTAAGATTAGAAGAATTATATTTTAATTTCTTTTTGTGATCTCCCACCACTTGTCTTTATTTCAACTATGAAATTCTTAATCTTTATATCCTATAATGACATGGATTCATTGCATCCCAATCTCTTTCCCCCAACAGTGCTTTGTGTCAGTACTTTTTGCCACCCATATCCAAGAGAACTAGAGAAGAAAATAGAGCTCCAACAATTTTGGTCTAGGTCCTTGATACATTTTCAGGAAAAGGGAACACTAATTTTAACACGTGAATTCCATTATTATATAGTTTTGAGTACAACACTACATAAAGATAAAAGTACTAACAGCAGTAATAAAACTATACTTATGGAACACTTACCAAATGTTAGAATTTATGCTGTCTCATCTCATTTAATTCTAAAAACAATCCTATGAAATACACATTATCATCTCCATTTTATAAACCCGGAAATGTGTATTTAAAAAAAGTAAGAAACTTAACCAAAATCACACAGCTCTTACTTAAATGGTGGAGTTGGGACTAAAGTTCTACCACACTTTCCTTACTCCTGCTTCTGCTGTATCGATAAACTCATAATCTACTTATTAAGTTGTTACACTAGTTACACTGTAATGGTATGGAGACTGAACTCCGTACATACATCCCCACATACACACATAAATAATTATGAAGCCCTATTCCCGTGGCCCTCAACAAAGATTAGTTTAAGAAAGGTATGGAACCCAATTTTGGCTAATGAAACATGAGGAATCTTCTGGGAGACTTCTAGGCAATTTTTCCTTACTTCTAAAGAGACATACAGAAAAGAAAAATCTACTTTTATTCCTCTGGAATATCTGCATGTAATGTATACAAATATTAAAGCCAATTTGTCGAAGTACAAGAATGTAGTCAATTCTATAATGATGGCACAGCAGAGAGAAAGAAAGAAATGATCACTGAGTCAACCAACCATGAAATCCACCTTACCTCTGGACTTCTTGCTATGTGCTACAATAACATTTCCTTAGTATTTAGGCTACAAACCCTAGCTTTTACATGCTGCCCAAATAGATCATAATTTATAAAGTGACTTTTACTATATACTGTCATGTGGCTCAATTTAAAAGTAAAACTGTTTTCTGTGATTTATATATTCACCAGAGACCAAGCAATTTAGAGCATTCCCCCTAACCTTTCTTTTCTGGGTAATTATGAAGCTCAGTTGTAACCAACCCTTTCAGCTTTCAAGACTTTTCAGCTGGCTTTAACTGGAAACCTCCATCCTACAGGCACAAATTTCCTTTCTTCTTTGCCTTTGAGACTTTTCAAAATTCTTGCAAAAAGTCAATAAATACTGTAAAAACTAAAGCAGGGTAAAGGTTAAAAAAATGCATTGCTTTTAGTATCTTGTTTTAATATAAAAGAACTTCCTACAACTTTCACAATCTAAAAACAAAAAGTTGACACTGCTACATCCCAAATAATCTCCATGCTCCCTATTATTTCTAATTCTTGGAAACTCTTGCTAATAAGGCCTTTTGCCTTGGTAGGCTTGCTTTAGATATATAATTCAGCAAAAACACTCAGCCTCTCTATTGAAACAATAATGACATTCTCATCTATAAAAATATGACATCCATTACAATGTTTGAAAATCTCAGAAACAAATTAGTAAATAAGAAATTTAAAGATGCCTGTGAACCATGTGAGTTCAAAAAATCATTTCTGTTTAAAGAAGAAGTCAGGCAGTTGCTAATATTCTGTAAGTCTATTTTTCACAAAAATCTAAAGCAAGAGATCAGAACAGTTAGATAAAATTAAAACTATACAAAAGAAATTAAAATATCACTAGGAGAAAGCACACTAAGAACTAGTTGTTAATAATTTTTAAACTATTTAACTAGAGTCTCAGGTCCAATATCACTTCATTTTTTTCCCTATAATTACGACTATACTAACTATATTTCATAGAGTCCTCACTGAGCACAAGCTGTTCTTTTCTCCAATAACAGTTGATACTCTCTTTAAAAAGCACATGATGGCCCAGCCTGGTGGCTCAGACCTGTAATTCCAGTGTTTTGGGAGGCTAAGGCAGGAGGATCATTCAAGGCCAGGAGCTGAAAAACAGTCTGGGCAACACAGAAATCCTGCCTACACACACATGCACACACACACACACACACACACACACACACACACACACACACAAACATGATCTAAAAATGAGACTTAGGAAGCTTTTACCAAAAGGGAAAAAAATTTCAAATCTCTTGCCCAGAATTAAAAAGAAAACAAAACCCAAAAAATCCACATAGATTATAGTACTGCTGCCTAGTTATATGTATTTATATTTGATAAACTCAAACTTTTATCAAATTTGATTTTTCACCAAAATAGAGATTATACACAAAAGAAATAATTTAAAATGCATGTATAGGTAAATAACTTATAGAGCATAAAATCCTTTTTGACCATTCAAGAATGATTAGATCAAAAAGAATTTTTAAGAAACTAATATCATCAGTTTGTCCAAATTCTGGAAAAAAGGCCAATATTATACCAGTAATAATATAATAATCAATATTAGGACATTGAACCAGTAAATATTTACTAAGACAGTAAAGCTTAGAGATAAAGAGTGTGGATTTTGGCACCAGACTACCTGAATTCAAATCTTAGCTCTGTCACTTACTAGATACACCATCTTAAGCAAATTAATCATTCTCATATATTAAACGGAAATAACAACAATATTTACCCTAGAAGGTAAGTATGAAAATTAAATAAATTCACGTAAAAGGTCTAGGAGAATAGATGACACATTGTCAAGCTCTCAGATATGTTACTTACGATGATGACGATAATAATGCAGTGTTTGGAAATGTACTTGACAGAAAATTAACAATCTTTTATGAACAAAATGAAAAATATAGCACCAAGACAAATACGAGTTAAGAGGAGGAAGGAGTGATTCAGTGAGAATATAATGAAAGAAGATACCTTGAAAGAGTTGGCTTTGAAGAATGCACTGGAACTGATATGAAAAGGAAAGTAATCGGAAAGAAAATACAGCATACACAAAGGCACAAAGGCATTAATGAGCAAAAATTATGAAAAAAAAAAGCATGTTTCAGAAAAAGAGTCTGGCAGTTGGGAAAGGGGAAAAAAGAGTGAGATTTTGCATTATAAGCATTACTAAGAAACAAAATCTTAAAGAGAAAAAAGGAAAAATCTTGCTATCCTGGAACACAACCCTACCTCCTAACCCGAAAGAAGCTTCTAAAAATAGGAAAAATTCACATTCAAAGACTAATAGCGTTAAAAAAGAATCAACCCAAGAATTATGCAATATAAAAAGGAAAACAAATGAATTTTTTAAAGTAGCAAATGAATCTGATTCAACAGAAAAATGTAGCCATGCAATAGATGAATGTAGCCAAATACCTTTCCACAAATAAAAAAAGCAACTCTCTCTATGAAACATGAGTACAGATTAGAGATATGAGCAGCTGGAAAGTAGACATCTAAATAGTTGGAAAAGAAACAGTAAGACAACAAAAGCAAACAAAAATGGAATTGTCAGAGACAAGAGAAAAGACGAATGAACAAATTGAAAATATCATAGAACTGAAGGTCAAAGCGTAAGAAAGAGACACTAAAAATAGCATAGTAGTGGAAATGGGATAAAGGGTTTAGAGAAGCTTAAAATATTAAACAGAAATATGCAGTTAAAAAAGATAAAGGAGAAAATAAAAGAAATGATAGACTAAGGCAACATATATTTAATCGAAAGAAAACCAAAACAGACAATAGTTAACAGGGTTGCCACACTGGAGTTTCGCACAGCCTTGTTAACATAATTACAAAATAATCTAAAACAAATATAAAATATTTAAAGTCAGAGGGAAAAAGATTATATTAAAAAATGGCAGTTGAAAATGACAGCACACTTCTCAATAGCAACAATGGAAGCTGATTAATAACAGTCGAATGATATTCAGAATGTATTTCAAGAAAATCAGTGTCAATCTGGAATTCTACATCTAGCAAAAATACCCTCCTAGAAAGGAGACAAAATTTTCAGGTCAGCAATTCTGAGAGAGTTGAACTGCATTATAGAAGAAATTCTAAAGGATGGGCTTATGGCACAGGGAACGAACATAATCTTAGATATAAGATTAAAGACACAAAAAATAATGAAGAGAAAAAAACAGTAAATATTTGGGCAAAATTAATGAACAACTGCTATATAAGACTAAGATTTTATAGGGTCTTCGAACATGTTATCAAAATAAATGACAACAATAGAGCAATTGACAACAATAGAATAATGAATTAGAAGGTGAGAATATGAAGCTGAAAGTCTACTAAATCCTCACATGGGAAGAGAGAAAAGGCACTGATCTGCCGGGCGCAGTGGCTCACGCCTGTAATCCCAGCACTTTGGGAGGCTGAGATGGGCGGATCACGAGGTCGGGAGATTGAGACCATCCTGACTAACACGGTGAAATCCTGTCTCTACTAAAAATACAAAAAAAAACTAGCAGGGCGAGGTGGCGGGCGCCTGTAGTCCCAGCTACTCGGGAGGCTGAGGCAGGAGAATGGCGTAAACCCGGGAGGCGGAGCTTGCAGTGAGCTGAGATCCGGCCACTGCACTCCAGCCTGGGCAACAGAGCGAGACTCCGTCTCAAAATAAAAAAAATAAAAAAATTAAAAAAAGATATGCCATACGAATAAGAAATGAAAACAGATCTTGATACAATTTACACCTTTAAGCAAAAATATTTCTAGAGATAAAAAGGCACTTCATAATGAAATATTTAATTCAAAATAATTTAAAATTTGTTTTCAACTAAAAACATGGCATCAAAATGTAAAGTTAAATTAGACCAACTATAGGAAACATACGATTTCATGATCATAGTGGAAAGTGTTAAAATCTTTCTCAGTAATGAGAATCAGAAAATTCTTATTGATAAAGAAGATTTGTGCAATATGATTAGCAACTGTGACCAACTGAACAGATATACAACACTGCTCCAACAACTACAGAATTCACATTCTGTTCAAATATATATGATACGTTTATAAAAATTGAATAAGCTGGGCTACACAGCAAGTCTCATTAAATTTCAAAGGAGTGCAAACACACAGGATATGCACTCTGGCCCCTATGCAATTATGCCAGAAATCACTAACAAATAAAACAACTAGTAAATCGCCACAAATTTGTAAATTAAAAACCACGGTTCTTTCAAAGAGCCATTTCATTTCGTAATGAAAATACTAAACTGAACAAAAGTAAAAATATTTCCTAGCACAACAAAAGAACGAGAAGAGGAAATTTTATTTATTTATTTATTTTGAGATGGAGTCTTGCTCTGTCGCCCAGGCTGGAGTGCAGTGGCCGATCTCAGCTCACTGCAAGCTCCGCCTCCCGTGTTTACGCCATTCTCCTGTCTCAGCCTCCAAAGTAGCTGGGACTACAGGCGCCCACCACCACGCCTGGCTAGTTTTTTTTTGTATTTTTTAGTAGAGACGGGGTTTCACCGTGTTAGCCAGGATGGTCTCGATCTCCTGACCTCATGATCTGCCCATCTCGGCCTCCCAAAGTGCTGGGATTACAGGCTTGAGCCACCGCGCCCGGCCGAGGAAATTTTATATATTTAAATGTATATAAGGGAAATTTTCAAAGTCCAAAAACTAATGAGACCCTGCCAAAATAACACAAAAACCTCCACACAAAGGTAACTTCAGGTCCAGTTGCCTTCACTAGTAAATTCTACCAAGCTACTACTCATTCTACAAAAACACTTTTAGATTCCTGCCTCATTCTATAAGGCTAGAACTACCCAAACACACCAAAAGATACCAAAACACGACATGCACATTATAAGAAAACTGCAGACCAATATCTTACATACACAAATATATGCAAAAATACTTCATAAAAATGTGGCAGATCAAATACAATACCTGAAAAGAGTAAGACACCATTTTCAAGTAGGGTTTGTAACAGGAATACAAAATTGCATTAAAAACAGAAAATCAATGAAGACAACTCAATATACATATGCCTTTATAATGCTTTGCTTTGCCACGCTTCACAGGTACTGTGTTTTTTATAAATTGAAGGAAGTCTATGGATGCCGTTTTTCCAACAGAATTTCTTCACTTTGCGTCTCTCTCACATTTCAGTAATTCTCGCAGTTTCAATGTTTTTCATTATTATATCTGTTACAGTCACCTATGATCAGTGATCTTTGATGTTAATAATGTAATTGTTTTGAGGCACCATGAACTATACCCTTATAAGACAAGGAACTTAATATATGTGTGTGTTCTGACTACTCCATAAACCAGTAGTTCCCCCATTTCTCTCCCTCTCTTTGAGCCTCCCTATTCCCTGAGATGTAACAATACTGAAATTAGGCCATTTAATATCTTTACTGGCCTTTAAGTGTTCAACATACAGCTCTCACTTTAAATAAAAAACTAGAAATAATTAAACTTAGGGAGGAAGGCATGTCAAAGGCCAAGATAGGCTGAAAGTTGACCTCTTGTACTAAAGTTGACCAAGTTGTAAATGAGAAGGAAAAGTTCTTGAAGGAAACTACAAGTGAACCCACGACTGATACGAAAGCAAAATAGACATTGTTAATATGGAGAAAGTTAGAGTGGTCTGGATAAATTAAACCAGTCATAACACTACACTTCCTTAAGCCAAAACCTAATCTAAAGCATGGCCTTAACTCTCTTCAAGTGTATGAAAGCTGAGAGAAGTCAGAAAACTGCAAAAGAAAAGTTGGAAGTTAGCAGAGATTGGTCCATGAAGTTTAAAGAATGAAGCCATCTCTGTAACATAAAAGTACAAAGTAAAGCCACAAGTGTTGATGTATTATAGAAGATGCAGCAAGTTATTACTATCCAGAAGATTCAGCTAAGATCACTGATGAAGGTAACTATACTAAACAGATTTTCAATGTAGACAAAACATTCCAATAGACTTCTATTAGAAGAAAGTGCCATCTAGGACTTTCATAGCTAGAGAGAAGTCAATGCCTGGCCTCAAAGCTTCAAAGGACAGTGTGTGACTCTCTTGTAAGGGTTTAATGCAGCTAGTGACTTTAATGGAAGTCAATGCTCATTTACTATTCTGAAAAATTCTAGGACCCTTAAGAATTAAGCTGAATCTACTCTGCCTGTGCTCTACAAATGGAATAACAAAGCCTAGATGACAGCACATCTGTGTACAGAATGGTTTACTGAATATTTTATGCCCACTGTTGAGAACTACTGCTCAGAAAGAAAAAAAAAGATTTATTTCAAAACATTACTGCTCACTAACAATGCACCTGTCACCCAAGAGCTCTGATGGGGAAATACAGGGAGATTAATGTTTTCATGCCTGCTAACACATATCCATTTTGCAGCCTATGGATCAAGGAGTCATTTAGACTTTCAAGAAAGTCTTGTTATTTAAGAAACACATTTTGTAAGGCTATAGTTGCCACAGATAGTGACTCCTCTGATGGATCTGGGCAAAGTAAATTGAAAACCTGGAAAGGATTCACCATTCTAGATGCCATTAAGAACATTCATGATTCATGGGAAGAGATCAAAATATTAACATTAACAAGAGTTTGGAAGAAGTTGATTCCAACCTTATGGATGATGTGGAGAGGGTTAAAGACTTCAGAAGAAGAAGTTAACTGCAGATGTGGTAGAAACAGCAAGAGAACTAGAATTAGAAGTAGAACCTGAAGATGTGACTGAACTGCTACAATCTCATGATAAAATCTGAATGGATGAGAAATTGCTTCTTATGAATGAGCAAATAAAGTGGTTTCTTGAGATGGAAACTACTCCTGATGAAGATGCTGTGAACACTGTTGAAATGACAACAAAGGATTTAGAATATTACATAAACTTAGCTGATAAAGCAGCAGCAGGGTTTGAGAGGATTGACTCTAATTTTGAAAGAAGTTCTACAGTGGATCAAATGCAATCAGACAGCATTGCATGACACAGAGAAATCTTTTGTGAAAGGAAGAGCTCATTGATGCAGCAAACTTCATTTTTGTCTTATTTTAAGAAACTGCCACAGCCACTCCAACTTTTAGCAATCACCATCCTTATCAGCCAGCAGCCATCAATACTGAGGCAAGACCCTTCACCAGCAAAAAGACTGTAACTCACTGAAGGCTCAGATGATCATTAGCATTTTTTAAGCAATAAAGCATTTTTAAGTTAAGGTATGTGCATTTTTTTTAAAGAAATAATGCCACTGTACCTTAACAGGCTACAGTAAAGTGGAAACATAACTTTTATATGCACAGGGAAAGGAATAAAATTTGTGTGACTTGCTTTATTGTGACATTCACTTCATTGCAGTGGTCTGGAACCAAACCTGCAGTATCTCCAAGATATGCCTATAATTAAGAACTACTGCACAATCCAAAAGACAAGAGTGGAGAGATTTTTTTTAAAGTAGGATAACACAAAAAAGAAAGAAGCAGGGAAAGACAGAGGGAGAAGGGTAGAGATTTCAGGTTGAAACTTTATGACTAGCTTATTAAACTTTATCCTTCCCTTATCTCACAAAAGAAAAATTCTCTTTCCATAGCAAAAAAGATAAGCTCAGCGAAGGGAGGTTTTCAGTACAATCTCTACATGTTTGAGTAAAACATTCCTGTCCCTAGGTGATTACTTTTGCCTACCATCACCGGATCCTGTACTGGCAAAGAGGTAGTAGCAATTATTGGTTCCGAAATCACCTATAATAAAATGAAATGTAAATACAGTGATGTTTCTAGACAAAGAAAAAGCCTATTAGAGAAATAAATACAGCCTTACGCTTTCTTAAAATACAGACAATACTTAAAGATCACACTAAGTAATATACTAAAAATACCAAAAGTAGCTTTTGTATCCTCCATTACAAGAAGCTTGACAGAGATTCTTTTGATTCCCTAGATCTTCCTATTTAGCAGGCAGGAACTTCTTGTCCTTCTCTGCTATGTTTTCAATAGAGCAGAAGCCAAAAAACTCTGCACTGTTTACTTCCTTATTTGTCCAACAAATCATCATCAGTGAGGTCAGAAGCAAACTGAACAACCCTGAAAGGAACGTTTATTAACTAACAGTGTTCCAGGCCAGTTTAGAGAGCCCATAGTATTCATAGTACAAAAACTATGATGTGGCTGTAAGTTTCAAGAATTGAGCAACTACTAATTTCTCTAAACTTGGTTCCTTTCTAGAGCCAAAGGATAAGTTAAGTCAGATACTAAAACTGCACAAGATTTTTATCAGCTAATCTTAACCAACTCAGTACGTCACTAAAGACAGCTTTAAAATATGTAACTGTTTTTAGCTTATTAATTGTATAGAGTTGCCTGTGGCTGTTGTTTTGCTTTCTCTTCACAAAATAATAAACGCCTTACTGATAAATATCTGAAACAAACAAAAAAGCTCTAAAATTACCTATGCCTCCCCCATTCTATGAGGTTAAAAAAAAATACAGAATTCACTCCTAGAAATGGCATACATACACACATACATATACACACACACACACATACTTTTATTGGTAGCTTTTCAAAGTCTGGTAAGAGATTAGTTATGTGTTTTATTTGTTTATACTCCAAAATATACTCAATTTCAAACATACCAATCATTTATTTGCAAGTATCATCATCAATCAAGTAAGCAATAACAATGTACAAGGCTTAGAAGCAGATTTGTCATATTTTAAAAAGTGGAGCTCAAAGCAATTCATGTTAAGTTAACTTTACATTTATAAACTCAAAGAAGGCAGTGCAGGTCTGGGTTTTTTTAGCTACCCAATATCTAATAAATATGAATACCTAGTAATAGATGATAACTGTGATAAAATGAAAATGAGAGCAAATCACTGAAAAATGCATTATTTCTTATTTCTTCCTATAAAAGATGCACCAAATTCAATTCCACAAGTTTTATATTGTACAACTATTCTGTTCTTTGTCACTATGAAAGTTACCGTGGAAGATTTAAAAAAAATGTCATACTATAAGCAACAACAGAGTCCCTTTTTAGTTTAAATAACAAAACGCATCAGACCTTAAATATCCAAATGAGCGTTACCGTCCAAAGTCAATACCCTGGGATATAATATAGATGTTCAACTATTCACATTTCTTTCAAAGCCAGATTACAGGTCACACAAGAAAATCGGCAATTATATAGTATTCACACCACAACGAAGTTATTTTCAATACAAATCTCCTTGTTCCTTACATATAATTGCTTATTAATAACACTTTTTATTATCTAGCCCCCCCCTTCTCCTCAAAACTACACTGTTAATAAATATTGGCTATCAATATCAAAATACTTTTTCTGATACAATTTAATGCTAGTTAATGTTATCATCTGTAAGTGCACGGTTTCCCAAGATGACAACTTAAATTTATATGTGAGTTCAAGTACATTTCACTTTTTAAAGTCTCATTACATCATGGATCTATTTTACATGAAAGAAGTCCCTAATCCAAAGAGCTAATAATCTTTAACTGAGTTAAAAAAACAAGAAAAAAAATTAGAATAATAAGTGGCATAAGCCTATATTCTTTTTGAGAAACAGTTTCCCGTACATACTTGAAATCACCCTAATAACCAATCTAAGTTTCATACCATTTACAGCTTTTTCAATCAGCTCTTCACAAGCATCAAAATCACCCTTCAACACCAGCTTGTCATGAATATCTGTTAACATGGGATGTTCCAGTGCAATCTTGGTTTTCTTTTGCAGTGACTCAAAAGCTTCTGTATAGTTGTGTTGTCTGAAGTGTTTTAGGCAAAGGCGAATAGCTTCCTGTTCACGGTACTACTAGAACACAGAGTAAGTATGGAAAGAAGAGATTTGGTTAGATGATACTGTAGGAAACAGTTAACAACAGTAAAAATAACTAATCTACACTGAGCATTTATTAACACTATGTGCCAAGCAGCATACTAATCTGATTCATTAGGTATCATTATTTGGCTCTTTTAACTAGCAAAACTAAAACTTGGCCTGTTCCAATTAACTTGTCCAAGGTTACAAAGTATGTAGCCAAAAGTTATTAAACTAAACCTAATTCCAGAGTCTCAACTTTGAAGAAAGGGAGAACACCTATTTCTTAAACTCCACTTAATATTGTAAAAATTATAACTCCATAGTGTCTATTAATCCCATTACAATGCAGGTACTGAGAGCACAAAAAAACATGAAATAATTCACATACAATTATACTATGCTTTCTATTTTTGGTTTTTAAGCTATTACTTGAATGACAAGTATCAAGTATACAGATACTTCAAATTTACAAACATGTTTTATGACTCAAAAATCATCAAAAACAGACTAAATTTATTTATTTATTTATTTTTTGAGACAGGGTATTGCTCTCTCTCCCAGGCTGGAGTGCAGCGGCGTAATCTCAGCTCACTGCAACCTTCGCCTCCTGGGTTCAAGCAATTCTCCTGCCTCAGCCTCCTAAGTAGCTGAGCTTACAGGCACATGTCACCATGCCCAGCTAATTTTTGTATTTTTAGTAGAGACAGGGTTTCACCATGTTGGTCAGGATGGTCTCGAACTCCTGACCTCAAGCAATCTGCCCACCTTGGTCTCCCAAAGTGCTGGGATTACAGGTGAGAACCACTGCGCCCGGCCCAATTTAATTGTTTTCTAAACTTGAACTACCTCATCTATTAAGCAGCTATAAAGTAGACATCTCAATTAACTGGAATCCAAAAAGCAGGCACTTAATTTATTAAAATTTTCCCCTAATAGGACAGATGCCAAAAACACAATCTTATAAAAATGATTTTTTTTAAAAAAATGTCAACTTCAGGAGTATGTTCTGGGGCTACGTCAAATTTCCTAAGTATATCACTATTCAAACAAACAGATGACACGGAAGCCTTATGATAATCAAACAACAATGATTTACTTATAGGCATTACCCTTTAATGAGGCAAGAAAATAAAATGTGTTTAGGATGATGTATAAGATCTGAAACACAAATCAGTTGATAGCTGACTTCTTAACTAATAAAAGGTCATTAAACATCTAATCCTTACACATTATAATTAACTATTATTAATTAATAACTTAATTATAGTTAATTAACTGTAACTTACTCTTGGCCTCTAAAAAAGATTTATCATAACTACCTTGTTAACAATATATATTACAGTTATATTAAACAGCAATATTTTTTAACCCTGTTGACTACTTTAGGAGTCTAAATCACATCCACATCTTAAATTTTCCATTAGACTGCAAAACTATCCCACTAAAAACTATGTTTTAAGTATTTATATGAATACAAGTAAAAAAACCCAAAATTCAGAGTCAAATGGGTATAATAAAAGCAGACTGTGGAGCCAAACTGCCTGAGTTCATACACTGGCTCAAGCACTTTACAACTGTGTGACCCTAGGCAAACTATTTAATCTCTCTGTGCTTCATTTCTTCATCTATAAATTAATGGGGATAATAAATGCACCTGTCTCATAGAGTGATAATGACAAAGTGAGTTATCAGGATAGCTTAAAAGCTGTCAGACTGGAAGTGCTTAATAAAACGTTAGCTGTTGTTATTATTATTTTGAATATTTTAAATTATTCTCAATGAATAAGAGATTGACATATTTCTCCTTTTATAGCCATTAAAGTCAGGATTTAAAATACAGTCCTACCTTGCTATACCAGTTGAGACAAGGTTGTACTACATCAGGATCATCAATGCCACTAAGTTCAACATACCAGATGCTAAAGTTAAAGCTGGGTCCCCAGGACAAGAGTGGAACTTTAAGAAGAAGAAATAAAAAGAAGAAGAAAAATATTAACACAGTTCAAATAAAACTTTAGCAAAGTAAAGGCACTATTCAACCTTATAAGGATTCATTCAACAAATTTTCTGGGCATCTTTTATATGACTAGCGTGGTGCTAAGGCTACAACAGTAAAACGAAATAGATGACCCATGCCAACGTAAGATTTCCTTAGTTAATAAAAACACTGTACGATAAATTAAAAATGTTCATATGTCTATCCCAAATAAATGCCACCAGAATTAGATGATTTAACAGGTAAATTTTACCAAATGTACAATCAGCAAAAAATTACTTCAGAATTTAGCCTACATCAGAACACTGAAAGAGACTGAAAGTTCAATTATTTATCAGTGGCATAACCCTGAAATCCAAATTAGAAGAAAAAAGACTTGAGGCCAATCGCAGCTATGAATACATATTTAAATACAAATTAAAAGGAGGAAAGTTGCAAAAAAATTCAATCAGATTTTCATTGTAACCAGATAGATCTCATTCCAGGAATGGAAAGATGACAGTTCAATAAATAATAGGAGCTATATTAATATAATGTACCACGTTAACAAAATAAAAGAAAAAACACATTTGGTAACTTTAATACATTATTATTTTTAAACCCTCAATGTATAAGCAATACAAGGCAATAAAAAATTTCCTTACCTACATTTTTTAAAAAAGCATCAAAAACCTTAAAAATTAAACCTAATGGGAAAATACTAAGTATTCCCACTCAAGTCAGAACAAGACAAACAGGTCCAATATCTCTACTATTCGACACTAATCAGAGGTCTCAGCCAGTGCAATAAGGACACAAACAAACAACCAAATTAAGAAAAATGAATTGTAATTTAAAGATGACCTGTCTACCTAAAAAAATTCAAGAGAGCCAGGAGCAGTAGCTCATACCTGTAATCCCAGCACTTTGGGAGCCTGAGGCAGGAGATCACTTGAGGCCAGGAATTCAAAACCAGCCTGGCCAACACAGTGAAACTCCGTCTCTACTAAAAATAGAAAAAATTAGCCAGGCATGGTGGCATGCGCCTATAATCCCAGCTACTCGGGAGGCTGTGGAAAGAGAATCGCTTGCACCCAGGAGGCAGACGGTGCAGTGAGCTGCCATCGCACCACTGCACTCCAGCCTGGGCAACAGAATAAGACTGTCTCAATGTAAAAAAAAAAAAAAAAAAAAAAAAAAAAATATATATATATATATATATATATATATATTCAATTGAAAAACTTTTCTTTTTATTTGTAAACAAGGTAAACACACAAAAATCAACTTTTCCTATACCTACAATAACCAATTAGAAAATATAACTCAAAAAAGTCCTATTTATAATGGCAAAAAGCTGAAAATATCTCAGAATAAACTTAAAATACACAATATTTATAAGAAAATATAAAATTGTAGTGAATAATTGAATACATGAAAGAACCTACTATGTTCCTATATAGGAAAACTCAATGTTGTAAATGTGTAGTTTTCTCCAATTAATTATAAATTTAACATCATGTCAATCAAAATCCCAATGGTCTTTCCGGAGGTCCCATGTAGTCAAAACTATTTTTTTTTATAGCAACACTAGTTATTTTTCAAAATAACATAATAAACAATTTTCTAGCCTTTTAATAATAGAACATTGCACTAATGGCACAAAAGCAATGGTGTGTAAAACTTCTGGCACCTTGGTACCAAACTAATGGCACCAAACAGTACTAGTAGTGCTCAGTAAGTACAAATTGCACTGTACTCCTCACCACCATACACTGGCAATAAAAATAAATAAATAAATAAATATAAAATAAAATAAAATTTTGCCAATGGCATAGAAAATTTTATTAAACTCCCATCATTAAGTACACATCTTTTGAATATCCTGTGTGACAAAATGAGAATTGCATATAAAGCATTTTTGTTGTATACCAAAGCACAATGGTTATCTCAAGGAAAGGACCTGTACAATTATTCAAGTTGTTAGTTTAAAAACCAATTTATTTTTCATGGGTTGCCATTTTATTCTTGAAAGAAAAACAGACAACCTATGATTATTTAGATTTGGGTATTTGCCAAACATTTACATGTCATTTCAAGGAAAATAATTAATGATACTTGCTGTCAAGGATAAAAACCAAGCTTTCAAGAGAAAAATTAGAATTTTGGAAGCTAAGTACCCACCACTGTGAGACTAACTGATTCCCAACGCTTAGATGTTTTTAAATGAGATTACTTGTGATATTAATAAACGTGATTTTTAAAATATTATATAATGAAGTGTTTCAACATTTGGGAGATCTGTATCATTCAGGTTGTTTTCTAAATAACCAATGAATGTCACAAAATCACACCTGGGTAAAAAGTCCAAGATAGACCAGTGAATTTTAATGTAGCAATAGATTCACTGATGCAGTTTCAGAATCAATAATGCAACTATCTTTAAGAAACTAACACTTGTAGAGTTTTGATGAAGCATCAAAATAGAATATCCACAATAGCTGATACCTGGCTTAATGATTTCCAATATCCGACTGAATAAGGAAGACATATGGGGTACAATACTTTTACGTATTTTTGTCATCTAAAACAGGGGTCCCAAACCCCCAGGCCCAAACCTGTACAGGTCTGTGGCCTGTTAGGAACCCGGCCGCACGGCAGGAGGTGAGCAACGGATGAGGGAGCATTTCCGCCTGGGCCCTGCCTCCTGTCAGATCAACATTGGCATTAGATTCTCAAAGGAGTGCCAATTCTACTGTGAACTGCACATGCAAGGGATCTAGGTTGCACACTCCTTATGAGAATCAAATGCTTGATGATCTGAGGTGGAAAAGTTTCATCCCAAAACCATCTCTCTGCCACACCCTGCCCCTACTTCTGGATCCATAGAAAATTGTCTTCCACAAAACTGGTTGCTGGTGTTAAAAAAGTTGGGTACTACTGATATAAAGGAAGCTGTGTGGGCCGGGCGCGGTGGCTCAAGCCTGTAATCCCAGCACTTTGGGAGGCCGAGACGGGCGGATCACGAGGTCAGGAGATCGAGACCATCCTGGCTAACACGGTGAAACCCCGTCTCTACTAAAAAAAATACAAAAAAAAAAACTAGCCGGGCGAAGTGGCGGGCGCCTGTAGTCCCAGCTACTCGGGAGGCTGAGGCAGGAGAATGGCGTAAACCCGGGAGGCGGAGCTTGCAGTGAGCTGAGATCCGGCCACTGCACTCCAGCCCCGGCGACAGAGTGAGACTCTGCCTCAAAAAAAAAAAAAAAAAAAAAAAAAAAAAAAAAAGGAAGCTGTGTGAATAAGAACACAGGCAGTAGCAACCAGTCATGAGAATGTATGAAGTACTCCTGGGATATTTAATATGCCTTTGTTTATGTATTTCAAAAAGTTTTTTTTTAACAACAAATATTAAATTATCATTATTGTTTCAGTGTTTATTTCTTTATGCAGCAGTGTCATTTAAAAGTTTATCTACTAAATCACATAGCAATAACCATCAAGTAGTATAAGAGTTAGCATAAAATATAATTCTAAACTCAAAAAGCACCAAGAATATAGTCTATATATGTCACCAGACATAAAATATTAGAGATTTCCAGGTCCAAGTCTCATTAAGAATTCATTTATTGGTCCTGGTGCAGTGGCTCGCGTCTGTAATCCCAACACTTTGGGAGGCGGAAGCAAGAGGATCACTTGAGCCCAGGAGTTCAAGACCATCCTGGAAACATAGTGAGACCCTATCTCTACAAAAAAAAATTAAAAATCAGCTGGGCATGATAGTATGCGCCTGTAGTCCTGGCTACTTGGGAGGCCAGATGGAAGGATCACTTGAGCCCAGGAGTTCAGTGTTACAGTGAGCTATGACCACACTACTAAATTCTAGCCTGGGTAACAGAGAAAGACACTGTCTCTTAAAAAACAAAACAAAACAAAACAAAACAAAAACCTTTTAAAACACTTGCAGTGAAATTTATTCTGTTACTCAATGGTCCAATAGAAATATTTCTAGAATAAAATTAGTTATAATTTTTAATACCTTTAAAGAATAACTTTAGAGGAAGGAGATAAATCATGAAGTTATCTCACCAAAGGGCATCATATATTACAGATGAATAAACAATATAATTAATTTTCATGACTAAAAGGGAATGTAAAAAATGAGCAGAATGATGTCCACTCACTTCAAATGCCAGTGATTTTTGATAGCATTAACAATACTAATAATGCATATAGAATACTGTAAGAAATCTAAAAGTGAATTAAAGCTCCAGGCACATGTTTTTGTTCCCTAATAAAAGATGCCTCCCTCATCAAATAAAAGAACTAGAAACTCCTAATACATATCCCAAGGCTAGCAGTTTGTATTCTAGGATTCAGCCACCAGTTTTCCCCACAGGACAATCAGACATGAATATAATCAACATCCCTGTGTGTCACCTTTTTTCATAAAAAGGCCAGCCTGGGCAAGACAGCAAGACTCAGTTTCTACAAAAAAATTGTTTTTAAAATTAGCCAGGTGTGGTGGTGTGCTACTAGGGAGGCTGAGGTGGGAACATGGCTTGAGCCCAGGAGCTGGAGGTTGCAGTGAGCTCTAATTGTGCCACCTGAGCAACACAGCAAGACCCTGCCACTGCTCACACCCATAATCCCAGCACTTTGGGAGGCCAAGGCGGGCGGATCACCTCAGGTCGGGAGTTCAAGACCTGTCTGACCAACATGGAGAAACCCTGTCTCTACTAAAAATACAAAATTAGCTGGGCATAGTGGTGCATGCCTGTAATTCTGGCTACTCGGGAGGCTGAGGCAGGAGAACTGCTTGAACATGGGAGGCAGTAGGTTGCCATGAGCCGAGATCGTGCCATTGCACTCCAGCCTAGACAATAAGAGCGAAACTCCATCTCAAAAAAAAAAAAAAAAAAAAAAGAGGTTCTGAGAGATCCTAAAAATTCAAGATTAACTATTCTGAAATAGTGCATCTACTATTCTACTACAGATTTAATGACATAAGTATACTTAGCACAGTAACTGGCACATACTAAGTGTTCAATAATTGTTAGCTGTTATCTATTATTATTATATTAATTTTCCTCTTAATAGTACACTTCTAAAATGTCACTTTTCCACATGCTCTCCTAAAGGGCTTCCTGGACTTAATACTCAGACTTCATGCTCAGAATTCACACTACATCCAGCCAGAGCAAAAGCCACTCTCTGAAGTCTCCACAATCATCCAGGCTGCAGCTGACTCCTTTACAAAAATCCACATCTCTCCATTTACCAAAAACCAAGACTCCCCCTGAATCCTTCCAAGACCCTGTACCTCCTTTTGCCCTCACCTACCCCTGATTTCTTTATACAGCTGTTATTGTGACTATGAATCAGAATGTAAACCCTTCGAGCCATCTGTAACCAATACCCTCATCCCACTCTACTTTATGTTTACTTTCCTCTGATCTAGTCTCCTGCTGAGGTTTCCCTTCCCAAACTTTGACTTGCCCTCTGGAATCCAGTCTCCCAATTAATAACTCACCTCTGTTACTAAATTTTCCTTTTACCTCTAGGTCTTATCTAAAACCAAGCTTCTTTCTAAAGCCAACTCTCCTTCTACACTAATTCCCATCAAAGTCCCTAAAATACTACATGTTAGAAGGCATGTAAACACAAGCTTTAAAAATATAAGTATAAAAATGCACAAAAGAGATATCCAAAATGAAATCATTTCTTCCATAAATGCACTCTTAAATTAAAACCACAGATCCACAAACTAGAACAGAACTCAAGAAAATATCCAATACAGCTACCTATCCTACCATTAGACAGAAAAGGCATTAATATCCTCATTTTATACAAAAGGTAACGTAAGAAAGTAAAATTTACCTGAAGGAAAGCAGTCCAATGATATCAGTTCAGCTTTGCTGGTACTCTGAATTACCCACAACAGATCTTAAAACTTAACCCCTGCCACACAGTAGAAATGTGGGCTATTTTCCTTGTTAACAATTTATGACCAAACTTACTTCAATTTGCGTTAAGCAAAACTTAAATGAATAAGCTATATTGATTATAAATGAAAATTATTATAGTTACATGTCAATAAACAACTTGGAGATGATCTGCCATTGTGTTAGCCTTGCTTCTGTTCTCCTCCATTACTGTGAATAATTGAAGGCTGACTAAATTTAGAAATTGTGCCGTGTAGGCATTAACTTGTTTTTTAAATACAGCAAGATCTTTCAAACATGTCACTATAGAACACAGATGTAAAATACTCAAAGGCTTTTTTTCTTTTAAGTCAAATTCTAACAATTTACCTGAACCAAATAAATGTCTGTGCTAAATTACTACCGAGAGAGCTATACATCATTCAAGTCCTTTACTGGAATAACTTTTGAAGAAAACATGACAAACTAAAACTACTGACCTAACATATGGTCTTTTAGTTCCATATTTTCCTTATATTACTTAAAACAAAAAGTTCTTTTTTTTTTTTTTTTTGAGGCAGAGTCTTGCTGTCTCACCCAGGCTAGAGTGCAGTGGCATGATCTCGGCTCACTGCAAACTCCACCTCCCAGGTTCAGGCAATTTTCCTGCCTCAGCCTCCCGAGTAGCTGGGATTACAGGTGCCGACCAGCGCACCCAGCTAAGTTTTGTATTTTTTAGTAGAGACGGGGTTTCACCATCTTGGCCAGGCTGGTCTTGAACTCCTGACCTCACGATCCACCCGCCTCAGCCTCCCAAAGTGCTGGGATTACAGGCATGAGCCATCGTGCCTGGCCTACAAAAAGTTCTTAAGAGTATGTTGGGAAAGGGTTGGGAAGCAGATACTGCTGACTGGTATTAACATCTTTTAGAGAAAAGTAAGACATACTAAGTTATCCATATATTAATATTCTAAATAGAAAATGGGCTAATAAGTGTCTACTATTATTTGGAAAGCTCCAATTAACATTTTGCCTAATACCATAAAACTAACCCTAGATCAAGTAAAAGACATCATTATGCCCTATAATTAAAAAGGTGATGGGAGAAATGGGTGGCTGTTGGTGAAAGGGTAAAAAGTTTCAGTCAAACAGGAAGAATAAGTTCTACTGTAGAACTTATCTACTGTTCTACATCTAGAATGAGATCTACTGTACAGCATAGTGACTACAGTAATAACAACTGAAAATTGCTCAGAGAGTAGATCTTAAATGTTCTCACCACAAAAAAATCTTAAGTATGTGAGGTGAGGGATATGTTAATTAGCTTGATTTAATAATTTACAATGTATTCGTATGTCAAAACATCACATTGTAAACCATAAATATATATATAATTATTTGTCAATTATACCTTAGTAAAGCTGGGGGGAAATTTTTTAAGTGTACATATTCAAATACGCAGCAAAAAAGAAAGGAGAAAAAAGGCTGACAGAGCTAGAAAAGGTTCCCATTTCCACTGCTTGTATACTTGAAATATAAAATCATAAAATTGTCCAAGCTATGCAAAGGTCTTTAGGAACTGGTAAGTCTAAATAATGATGAAAACATTACTCAGTACAAAAGAAGGAAATAACCAAAAGTTAAATTTATTTTTAAAATTTGCTTGCTCATAAATTCTTATAAGAAAATAGAATATAGGTTTTTATTTATATTTATTATAACAGAAATTATAATACTACTAAGTGACATATTAGAATCCAATTGTTCCAAAAACAGTTTCTGTATATAAGCAGTCTTTCTTAAGACCTTAAATATTCTTTTGCCCAACAGAACTATCTGAATCACAAAACAAAACGGCAGCAACTCTTGATAGATTGGCAAACAATGACTATGTTTGTTCCAAAAGAGTAATTATTCTCCCAAACCAAAATGTGGAATCTGGCTTTTATTATTATTCTTCAAAGTATCTAATTCACTTTAATCCCCATATTAATATAATATTCTCAAAAGTATGCAACATGGTTATAAATTAGAAGATTTGTTTGTTTTTTTGAGATGGAGTCTCGCTCTGTCTCCCAGGCTGGAGCGCAGTGGCGTGATCTCGGCTCACTGGGAGCTCTGCCTAATGGGTTCACGCCATTCTCCCGCCTCAGCTCCCCAAGTAGCTGGGACTACAGGCGCCCATGCCCGGCTAAGTTTTTTTTCATATTTTTAGTAGAGATGGGGTTTCACCGTGTTAGCCAGGATTTAAGTCCTCAACTTCCCTACCTTCTAAATAATAAATCCTAAAGGAAACAAAATCACCTGAAAAATACTCATTTTGAGGATGCATTATAAATACTTTCTTAAGCTAAAATACTTGCTAAAGAAATACATGCCTTAAGGTAATATTTTTCAAACAGTGATTTATAACCTATCGATGGGTTATTAAATAAATTTAATGGGTCTGACCAGCATTTAACTAAAAAAATAAAATAAAATAAAAGAACATAACAGATAATAACCATAACATACTGCCTTAAGGATTTTATCAGTATTTGGTTTTAGAATGCTATTGTTTTAGTATAAGCGATAAACCTTCCATAAAATTAAGACAATTAAATCACTAGATCCCATAAAATCTTAGAAAACTTTCAAATGAGAAAACCTATGGAAAAGATTCCACTTGAAATAACTGCCATTTAGTAATGAATTTATAAAAAGGAGAAGTCAGCAAACTTCTCCTGTAAAGAGCCAAAGAGTAAATTTAGGGGGCTCTGTGGGCTATGTGGTCTCTTGCAACTACTCAAGTCTACTTCTGTAGCACAAAAGCAGACACAGACAATATGTAAACAAACCAGTGTAGCAATGTTCCCATAAAATTGTATTTAAAAAAACGAGAGGCCTGCAGGATTTGGTCTGTGGGCTATAGTTTGCTGACTAATGATACTAAGAATTTGTTTCTATTTCCAAATGCTAAAATCTTACCTATTTTAATGAATCGACAAGGGAACATCTGTTCGTCAATTTTATGCTTCAAGGTGAATGTTTCTTTGTTATAATCATTCTTTAAGCCACTGTGGGAAAAAAAAATAAGGCTGTTGAATCTGACTTCATAATTTAGTAAATGCACTAGAACACAAACTAATGCATACTCAGGTTTTAAGTTCAAACTAATGCTCAAAATATTATGACTAAGACAATATAAACAAGTAGTTGAACATGGGCATATAGGTCAAAACTAGCACATTCAAATCAACAGCATTATAACTGGATTCTCTTAATTATATGAGGATTAATGAAAAATGTTCAGTATTATAAAGAATATAGCTACAGTGCTTAAAAATGTGTGACAGGGCCTAGTGTCCTGAATAGATAACCGAATATAACAAAATTTTCAAATGGTAACAAGGAAATTAAAAAACAATTCACAGTCAAATCCGACAACTTAAACAAAACCACATATTAGAATTCACCAAAGAATTCAGTTATTTAATTCTGAGATGCCAATGTTTCCTTTATAGTTCAACAAATTTTCAAAGCCAGCCTTACTCTGTTTAATAGCATCTGCTTTATCCTAAATAAAAATAAATGCATATCACCTCTCTACTTAAACACCTAGGACTGACATAAGGATTTATGGGAAAGTCACTCACCCTCAGGTTGCTATTGTATTTCCTGAAATACTCTCATGACTGAAATAAAATACAGTATAGAGTATTTGCTTATACAAAATATTATGTTAATGGGCCATACCATATCACAAATACATTCTTTTTTTTTTTTGAGACAGAGTCTTGCTGTATTGCCCCAGCTGGAGTGCAGCGGCATGATCTCGGCTCACTGCAACCTCCGACTCCCAGGTTCAAGCGATTCTCCTGCCTCAGCCTCCCAAGCAGATGGGACTACAGTTGCCCACTACCATGCCCAGCTAATTTTTGTATTTTTATTAGAGACAGGGTTTCACTGTGTTGGCCAGGCTGGTCTTGAACTCCTGACCTTGTGATCCGCCTGCCTCGGCCTCCCAAAGTACTGGGATTACAGGCGTGAGCCACTGTGCCCAGCCATCACAAATATATTCTGAATTTCCATGGTTTCATTTGTCCATTCTATTAGCTATCTGATTTTTCATTTGCTGGGCAGCAAATTAACACATTCATTCCTGGTTGTCTAATATTATTAAAACTCAAATTTACTGAGCTCCTTCCAAGTGACAGGCATGCATCTTTCAATTTATAAAACATTCCTCTTTTTAGTCTCCAACTTACAGTAATCCACTGCTTCTGGATTAAGGCAATTAATGTTAGCATTTTGGATAGAGCCTGTATTTTTATGTAGCAAAGATTATAGCAAAAAATTTTATTAAAGCTGAAAATATTTCTGAAGTCATTAACAGCTCAAAAATACAATTAAAAAAGGAAGAAACAAAAAAGTTTGATTCTTCTTTGGTAAAAATATTAACTAGGGTCTGTTGGTTTAAAAAAAAAAAAAGAAAGCAAGCTAACTCAACCCACAGTATTAAACTAAGGCATTAGGAATAGAAGAGAAGGAATACTCTTTTCTCCTTTGAAAGAAAAACCAAACCATGCAGATTAGCTACAAAGAGACTAAGACTACATTTTGTTTAGAAGACAGCTCTCTTCCCCATAACCATAACTCACCTGGACAACAGCTCTGTCATATTCTCTTCATTCATGCCACCAAAGACTTTAAATTTCTTCAAATTGCAAACATGAGTTTTCTCATATTTTCCAAATGTGATATTCTGAACTATAGCAGGCCTTTCGAGCTTTAGAATCAAGTACTAAAAACAGAAACAACCAAATTTTATCCTCTTTTGTTTAAAACAAATGTTAGACAACTTTAAAACTATTGCCAGTTAACAGGAAAATGTATAAGGTTCATCCTTGTCCATCCTGTACTAGCAGATTTTTTTTAAAGTTACTGAATAGTACATAACAGCCTTTTAAAGGTTATCCCACCAGAACCACTTTTCACTCCAGTAGATCCCAAAAACTACATTATCCCCAACACTGCAGGTGAAGGGGGAAAAAAAGAACTAGTGAGATAATTTCTAATCAAAGAACGGTATTCAATAAAAGATATAACCAGACTATGCAAAACCAAATAAAACAAGATTAGAATACAAAAATAGCAATTACATATTCCTATGGACTCTACTTCAATAACTAAATCAATGCTTGAAAGCAGCACTAAAAATTTTAGATCTAGAAGCAAACAAAGATTTAGTAATCAACCCTGCCAAGTTTACGAATTTAAAACCCACATCTACTCTAGATATATCTAATGTAGCTCGTTTTCCTACTGCACATTGGATAAAATGGGATCAATCAAATAGAGAACAATTTACATCACACACATAGTTCTCTATTATAAAAATTAAGAGGAAAATCACCACTGCTTGAACACATGCTGGAAAAGCTATTCAGAAAAACAATTCAGATGTTTTGTTGGAGAGACGTCATGCTTCACGATATTGGATGATAAAGGTGGTAAGAATAAACTTGCTGGTCCTGCTGCCTCTTATCACACACAAAAATTAACTCAAAATGGATAAAAACTGATCCAACATCAATCCTTTAGGACTGAAGACCTGGCCGGGTGCGGTGGCTCACACCTGTAATCCCAGCACTTTGGGAGGCCAAGGGGGGTGGATCACAAGATCAGGGGTTCAAGACCAGCCTGGCCAACGTGGTGAAACCCCGTCTCTACTAAAAACACAAAAATTAGCTGGGCATGGTAGCAGGTGACTATAATCCCAGCTACTCAGGAGGCTGAGGCAGAAGAATTGCTTGAACTGCAGAGGCGGAGGTTGCCGTGAGCCAAGATCACGCCACTTCTCAAGGCTCGGAAAAAAAGAAAAAAAAGAAAAAAAAAGACTGAAGACCTAAATATAAGAGCTAAAAATTTAAACATCTTAGACAAAAACTACAGGCAAATCTTCATGACTTTGGATTTGGCAATGGATTCTTAGATAGGACAGCAAAAGTACAAATAAAATAAAATAAATTGGATTTCATCAAAACTAAAACTTTAGTATCAAAGGATACTATCAAGAAAGTAAAAAGACACCCTATAGAATGGGAGAAAATATTTGCAAATCATGTATCTGATAAGAGTCTGGTATCTGGAATATATTAAAAATGCCCTTACAATTTAACAACAAAAAGACAAACAACCCAACTTAAAAATAGATAAAGGACCTGAATAGCCCTTTCTCCCCAAAGTAAACAAATGGCCAACAGACACATGAAAAGATGCTTAACATCATTAGTCACCAGGAAAATGTAAATCAAAACCACAAAATACCATTTCACATCCACTAGGATGGCAATAATAATAATAATTTAAAAATGCAAAACAATAAGTGTTGACAAAGATGTAAAGAAATTGGAACTCTCATGCATTGCTGGCAGGAATGTAAAACGGTAGATATACTGTGGAAAATCATTTGGCAGTGCCTCAAAAAGTTAAACAGAATTACCACATGACCAAGAGCATCCACTCCTAGGTATAAACCCAAATGAAGTGGAAAAAAAAAAGAAGGTATATACATAAACAGTTGTACATGAATGTTCACAGGGGTACTGTTCACAATAGCCAAAAGGTGGAAGCAACCCAGATACAAAAGGTATCTGACTTACCCAGAACAAGTAAATGCATAGAGGCATAAAGCAGATTAGTGGTTGTGAAAAGCCGGGCTGAGATCGAAAGGGAGATACTCCTTACCGGGTATATGAAGTTTCTTTGTGGACAATGAAAATATTTTGGAACTAGATGGAGGTGATAGTTGCTCAATTCTGTAAATGCACTAAATGTCACTGAATTATACACTTTAAAATGGCTAACTTTATATTATGTGTGAATTTTACCCCAATAAAAAAAGAATTAAGTTGGTGGTGACAAGAATGGCAATGATAATAACCCTAATATTTTGTGAGCACTAACTTCTTATTTGGCACACTGCTGAGACTTTTACATGCAATAGCTCACTCACAGTAGTAGTGGGAGGAATATATGAACACAGGTTACTCTGTTCATCCTCATTTTACAGATGAAGAAATATAGTTACATAGTTAATAAATGACAGAGTTGAGATAAAAAATGAGTCATCTGCCTCTGGCTTACACTGTTGGTTGGCTGACCCAACTTCCATTCCCACCCTAGTTCTTCCTAGATACCCTCCAGGCAAGGGTAGACATATGACAAAGATCAATGAGATGCAAGCAGCAGTTTGTAATGGGTTAATTTTTGCTTCCTGAAACAAATGCTACCTCCTCTTCTGCCTCTTTGCTATATGAACAGTTACAATCACTGTGCAACCATGAAGAGAAATGACCAAGAGAATCTCAAAGATAACAACCATTAGTGAGCCACTCAACTCTCATCAGCAGCAGCCTACCTCCAGTTTTACTTTTTCATTCACAGCCACTTTAACCTGCATAAATTCCAGCCATATTAACTGTACATATTTTAGTATATTTCTCCACAAGATACAGACTTAAAAAATATTCATGATACTGTTACATACCAGAAAAAAATAACAGTAGCTCCTTAATATAATGGCATCAAAAAATCCTGTCACTGTTCACAAATCCACAATTGTCTAATTAAAAAAAATGGTTTTTCTAATTCGAAGTTCAAATAAGGCTCATGAATTATGATTGGTTAATACACCTCTTAAGTAACTTTTAATACACTGGTGTCTCTCAATTGCATTTTTCCCCCTTTAAATTTTTTGCTGAAGAAACTGGGTTGTTTGTCCTTAAGACTTTCCCACAGTCTGGATTTTGCTGACTACACCCCCTACCTCAATGTTTATTTTCTGTAAATTAGTAATTTAATCTTCTCTAGTTTTCTTACGTGGGGAACAACAACCAGAAAACCTATTTGTTTAATCCACTGTAACAGAACCTTCTGTTAGTTGAAGCTAAAAGCATTTCTACTGATTCACTGACCCCAGCTGACCAAAGCTTTAACCACTACTTTATAAGGACTGTTTACTTTTACATACCATTTACACTCTAAGTAGCTATTAAAACTTCTTTATTACATTGCCATAGGAAAATTGAAATTGATATTCTCTAGTCATTAACCTTCTTTATCCCTATTAAATTAATAGGTGTAGTAATGTGTCTTTTGGTAATACAAAGTTTCTTTAAGAATACAACTGCATACTGAACAGACGATATGGGTCTGTTCGCACTCTTTATCTCTGCATATTTAAGATAATATAGGTAGATATTCACATCTATCTTTTTTGTTAACTCACACTCCCTTCATCCCCATATATCCCCCTTCCTCTCACTCTTCAGTCATCCTTTTGAGTCTTAGACATCACCTTTCCCTGACAATTCATTTAGCATAGCCTTGAAACTGTAATAGTAAAAATGGGCCTTTATACAAATTGTTGCACACTATCCATTATCCCATATACTAAATGCCTAAAACCAATGAAAAGCATCTGTTTGTACATATATAGTAGTATCAATAACCAAATATCGACAGAATTTTTGTTATTAAAAATAAAATAAAAATCTAGAATATCTAAAGTAAAACATAGTGGTCTGACTGAAGAACATTGTGGGTAAAATTTTAAACGTTTGAATTACATTTTAACTTTATTGGTAAGTTTTTCAACTTCCATTTCTTCCAGCTCTTCCTTTTTCCTTCTCTTCTCTTTTCTTTTTTTTTTTTAAAGACAGTATTTCACTCTGTTGCAAGGCTGGAGTGCAGTGGTGAGATAGGGTGTATTAGTTTCCCTGGGTTTCCATAACAAATTGTAACAAATCGATGGCTTAAAACAACAGAAATTTATTTTCTCATAGTTCTGGAGGCCTGAAGTCTTAAATTATAGTGTCAGCAGTACCATGCTCCTTTCAAAGGATCCCGGAAAGGATCCTTCTTTGCCTCTTCCAGTATCTGGTGGCTCTTGATTTTTTTTGGCTTGTGACAGCGTAACTCCTATCTCTGCCACCCATCTTCACATATCTTTCTTCCCTGTATCTGTGTCTTTTCTGTGTCTAGTAAGGTCACTTGTCATGGGATTTACAGGCCACTCTAATCAAAGATGCTCTCGCCTCGAGATCCCTACCTTAATTACATTTACTAATGCTTTATTCCAAATAAGGTTACATTCTGAGATGTCACATATCTTGGTAGGGGTGGGGGTGGGGGGAGAGACCATTCAATCTACTGCACAGAGCCAGCCAGGCAAAAAAAAAAAAAGCAGTGAATGCTTATGAAAATTAGGTCTAGGCACCGCTATTAAAATGTCAGTGTGGTCAGTCGCAGCCTAGTAGGCAGGGCAGAAAATGGTATGTGCTGAAAATGAAGAGGCAGGCAGTCACCAGATCATGCAGTTTGTGCAATTACATGGAGCTTGAATTATAAATGCAATGGGATCTACTAAGCACAACAAAAAGCTATGATCTGATTAACATTACACACATATATGCACACAATGTGCATTACAGAGAGTGGATTAAAAGAACTGGCAGACCAGTTAGGATGCTGTCACAATAAACTCAGGAAAGAGTTGAGATGAAGGAGACTTGGACTCGAAGAGTGTGGAGATGGACAAGAGTAGACAGTTTTGACACACATTTTGGAGAAATAATTGATGGGATTTGGTGACAGATTGCATGCAGGGAAAAAAGAGGAGGCATCAAGGATGATGACGTAGTTTCTGACTTGAATAACAGGGTAGCTGGTGATATCATTTACTTTGATGGGAAGAACTGGCAAAGAAACAGGAAGTACAAAACAGAGACTAGAAAAGTCCAGATTTTATATCTATGTATATCTGAGGTTATGTAATAAATCACTCCAGTGTCTTAAAACAACAGTGGTTCATGATTTCTCATGATTCTGTGGGTCTGCTAGACAGCTTTTCCATTGGTAGCTCCTGGATTCATTCATATAGTTGTATTAAGCTGATGGACTGGCTAGGGGACTGGGCTTAATTGGAGTGGTGAATGGGAAGGCTGGGGCTAACTGGGATTGGGCTTTCAACCTCAAAGAAGCTAGACAGGCTTTCCTCAAGCACAGTTATCTCTAAGTTTCTATAGGCCTTGCTTAGAAGTTGCAATATCACTTCCTTAGACTTTTCTGTTGGTCAAAGAAAATCACAAGACCAACCAAGACTCATGAGGTAGAAGACCCTGCACCTTCTGCTGGAAGGAGTTGTAATTTGTGGCCATATTAAGAAATTTGGACTCTGCTCTAGGACAAATAGAGAAACATAAAAAGGTTTTAAGGTGTGACACAATAGCAACAAAATTCGATACCCATTCAGGATTAGAAATTCTCAGAAAACTTCAAACAGGAGGAAATTTTCTCAAACTAACACAGGGCATATATAAAATATCCACAGCTGATGGGGTGCGGTGGCTCATGCCTGTAATCCCAGCACTTTGGGAGGCCAAGGTGAGCAGATCACAAGGTCAGGAGATTGACACCATCCTGGCTAACACAGTGAAACCCCATCTCTACTAAAAATACAAAAAAATTAGCCAGGTGTGGTGGCAGGCACCTGCAGTCCCAGCTACTCAGGAGGCTGAGACAGGAGAACGGCATGAACCCGGGGAGCAGAGCGTGCAGTGAGCTGAGATCGTGCCACTGCACTCTAGCCTGGGAGAGAGTGAGACTCAGTCTCAAAAAATATATATAAGATAAAATAAAATAATAAAATAAAATATCCATAGCTAAGCATCATGCTTAATGATGATTCCCTCTAATATTGGAACAGAAGGAAGGCTGGGGCAGTGAGTGGGGAGAACAGGAAGGGGAAACGATGGATGCAAAGAAAATATTTGCAAATCGTATATAAATCTGATAAAGAACTTAAATACAAAACATACAGAGAACTCTCGAAACTTAACAAGAAAACAACAAATTTCAAAACGACAAACCTTTTGAACAGACACTTCACCAGAAAACAGTCAAGAAAGCAACAAGCATACAAAAAATGGTAACATTAATCATTTTAAAAATGCAAATTAAAACCACAAAGACTTGTGTATTAATTTTTTTTTTGGAGACAGAGTCTTGCCTTGTCTGTCGCCCCGGCTAGAGTACAGTGGCAAGATCTTGGCTCACTGCAACCTCTGCCTCCCAAGTTCAAGTGATTCTTGTGCCTCAGCCTCCCAAGTAGCTGAGATTACAGGCATGAGCTACCACGCCTGGCTAATTTTTTGCATTTTTAGTGGATATGGGGTTTCGCCATGTTGGCCAGGCTGGTCTCCAACTCCTGGCCTCAAGTGATCTGCCTGCCTCGACCTCCCAAAGTGCTGGGATTACAGGCGTGAGCCACCATATCCAGCCACTTCTATATTAATATTTAGCACATCTTTGTAATAGCCAAAAATCAGAAAACGATTCAATGTTCATCAACAGGTATATGGATAAACAAACTGTGAGATATTCATACAATAGAAATCAAGTAGGTAACAAGATCCTACTATCATTATCTGAATAATGACACTTGCACTTGCCAGTATGTTTGTTGAGTACACACAGACATATGCATGTACATGTTTAAATTTGTATTTGATGTAATGAACCCATATAAAGATATGAATGAGCACAAACCTGATTGTTAGCATTGGTTATTAGAGAAGAGGAGATGAGAGGACAAAAAAAGAAAACAATTATTTTGTTATTCCTATTTTAAAAACCAACATATATGGTATTCCACTTATGTAAAGTATGTGTCTGTGTGAGTGTATGCATAGAGTTAAGCTGAATTATCTTCAAAATGACAGCAGTGGTGGTGGTGGTGGTGGTGGTGGTGAGGTCAGGATGATGGAATTCAGGTGATTTCTAATTTCTTTTACATTTCTTATGCTTTTATCTCCTTTTTGATTCTCACTTTTAGTATTTGTAATTTGTATAAACAAAAACGTTAAAGCCATTTTCACAGTGATACGGGCAATATTTTGAGACCTTAATGAGAAAACACTGCTGTTAATTCTGGATCATCTGTGCTGGTAGCGTAAATGTAGCATGAATGAAAAACCCATAAATGCTTTAAGGATACAATGTCACCCTTCTCTGTCACCAAATATGTGGTTACAATAGTTACTGATACTGTCATGGAAAACATGTCTTTCAAGATGACTGGTGAAAACTCTCTAGGGTTGGTTAAAATGTATAGGCAGTTGCAAATGTCTTTTTAATTGACATAAGAAGGGTTAGATCATAACTCTTTTACTGCAATTATAAGCTTCTTCCAAGGTAGTTGAAGTAAATGATATGCCTTATGGAGAAAATACATGTGTTAGATAAACATCATTATGATATAAGTTATAGTATTGTTGGCCGTGAATTCAATGTTAATGAATCAAAAATACCTATATTAAGGTTTCTTTAAACAGAAACATACATAAGACAAGATTATATATTGATTAGCTGATGGAAATATTGTAACTGAAGACTCACAGGAACCTAATCCTGTATTTTCCTAGGAGCAATGGTTCAGTATTTGTTAAATCACTGTTCATGACTACTTTATAGGACATAACTACTGTGAATAACCAGAATCAACTGTATATGAAACCAAAATACTTGCCATAGTTTAAGGTCAGCAAACTAGCTACTACGTTTATCCTAATCCTTGCAATTACCATATGATTATGGGAAGAATTAAAAAACACATCAACATTCAGCGAAATAAGGTTTCTCCTTATTCAAAACTAAATAAAACTAATTTACATAGCATGATTATCCTCGTAAGTGATTTGAAACAAGCAGGTCACGCAATAGCTTATTATTAGAATACACTAAAATGTGAATAACTTTTTATATCTGCAATACTATATTACAGGCAACAATTATTTTTTTTCTTTTTTTTTTTTTGAGACGGAGTCTCGCTCTGTCGCCCAGGCTGGAGTGCAGTGGCCGGATCTCAGCTCACTGCAAGCTCCGCCTCCCGGGTTCACGCCATTCTCCTGCCTCAGCCTCCCGAGTAGCTGGGACTACAGGCGCCCGCCATCTCGCCCGGCTAGTTTTTTGTATTTTTTAGTAGAGACGGGGTTTCACCGTGTTAGCCAGGATGGTCTCGATCTCCTGACCTCGTGATCCGCCCGTCTCGGCCTCCCAAAGTGCTGGGATTACAGGCTTGAGCCACCGCGCCCGGCCACAATTATTTTCTTAGCAATACCTGCCTATAATAATACTGCTACTTTACATAAAGTATACTAAATTGCAGAAAATGCTTTTGTATACATTCTTATTTTATTCTCATAAGTGCAATCTGCATTTTAGGTATTGTCTTTTTCATTTTTATTTTGGTCCTTTTTTAATACAGTTTTCGGTTCTTTGCCAAAATTTTCAATATTAATTTTCATCTCCTTTTTTCCTTTCACATAGCAAAGGCACTTATTTTAAGACTTGTATCTAAAACTCCTATTATCTGTAAATCCTTCTATTTTGATAGACATCAAATATGAAAAACTAAAAGTAACAAGATGCCTAGGGTATCAGCTTCCTAAAAAAGTGTATCTTCTACTGTAGGTCTATTGCTAGGGATACTACCAATTCTTGATTATTTTAATCCAGTTTCAAGTACTGGGATGATATGAAACTGGGCTTCACCCCCTGTGAGGGCCAGACTATTTCTGGTTCACGCTTTCTCTTCAGACATAGCTTCAGGGTCTTAACCCAGAGCAAGAGGAGTCTACCACCCTACCACACCCCAGGTTCTAGCTTCTAACCTGTATCTCCCTGGCCCCAAGTGTTTGCCAAAGGTGCTATTTCGGCTTCTTAATCTCTTAGAACTTCTTTAGGATACTCAGTAGAAAAGTGGCCCCAAGTAGTTCTTTTTGGATTCCCATAGTCTTCTAAATCTTGGCCCCATCACTTTTGAAAAAAAATGTTGTGGGCACAGAGTAGGTGTACATATTTACGGGGTACATGAGATGTTTTGATATAGGGATGCAATGTGAAATAAGCCATCATGGAGAATGGGGTAACCTAACCTCAAACATTTATCCTTTGAGTTACGGACAACCCAATTACACTCCTCACGTTATTTAAAATATATATAGTTATTATCGACTACAGTCAGCCTGTGGTGCTGTCAAATAGTAGGTCTTATTCATTTCCATCACTCTTTACTACCTTATTTTCAGTATACTACCTTCAAAAATATTTTTTAAAATTTCACTTCTATTTCATCTTTTCTATCTGTGCTTAGTGGAAAGTCTTGTCAAAACTGACTTTTATTATTATATTTTTCATTTATATAAGTGTTATTTGGTTCTTTTTCAAATCTGTCACATCACTTTTTAGTGTCCAATTTCTTTTATTTCTTTAAATACAAGTAGTTGACTTAATTCCAGTATCTTTCAGTAGTTTTAATTCTAATATCTAAAATTCTGGAAGGGGGTTCTGCTATTCTGCTAGTTCTTAAAGTATCTTATTTTCTGCTATACTTAGTTATCTTTCAGTGTGTACTGTTCAATTTCCTTTAATAATGATTTGTGGATAATACCTGAGGCCTAGAAACAAAGGTAACTATTTTTAGAGACGATCTGCATTTGCTTCTGCTGAGAACCTTAAACGTACCATTCATCCTCAATCACTTTAAACTCAAATCATACCACAAGGTTTAATGGATAGTCAAGTATTGAGAATCTGACTACCAAATGTGAACAAAAACCAATACACAGCTATAACCTCTCAGAGATGAGTTTTCTTCCTTATTTTCCCTTCCTCTACTGAGTGTCAATTTATTCTGTTTCATTCTTATCCTGAGAATGAATTGCTTTAAGGTTCCAGCTTCCAAAAAAAAAGCAAAAAAAGTCCCAGCTTTCACTTGTGCACATGCACACGTGTGTGTATGCGCACGTGCGTGTATTTTTTTTTTGAGACAGGGTCTCACTCTGTCACCCAGGCTGGAGTGCAGAGGCATGATCTCGACTCACTGCAGCCTTGACCTCCTGGGCTCAAGCAGTCCTCCCAACTCAGCCTCCTGCGTATCTGGGACTACAGGCACATGCCACTATGCCCGACTAATTTTTGTATTTTTTGTAGAGACAGGGTTTCACCATGTTGCCCAGACTGATCTCAAACTCCTGAGCACAAGTGATCCACCCGTATTGGCCTCCCAAAGTGCTAGGATTATAGGCATGAGCCACCACGTCCGGCCGTGGATATATCTGTTTTTTATTCAGTGCATTTGGGAACTTTCAGATCAAGAGTGGGAAAGAAATATTATAGCTTACAACCATTAGAAATGCAAGACTCTTTGCTACATATCGATACATGAAAACTATACCCATGCTGGCCAGGTGCGATGGTTCAAGCTTGTAAGCCCAGCACCTTGGGTGGCCAAGGTGGGCAGATCACCTGAGGTCAGGAATTTGAGGCCAGCTTGGCCAACATGGTGAAACCCAATATCTCTTAAAAATACAAAAATTAGCTGGGCGTGGTGGTGCACGCCTATAATCCCAGCCACTTGGGAAGCTGAGGCAGGAGAATCACTTGAGCCTAGGAGGTAGAGGCTGCAGTGAGCCAAGATTATGCCACTGCACTCCAACCTGGGTGACAAGAGCAAAACTCAGTCTCGAAAGTAAAATAAAATAAAATAAAACTATACCCATTTCATCCAACATGGCGGTTTCTTATAAGACTAAGTAAACATTGAAATTGCTTTGAATTTTATTTTTTCTTTTCTGGTAAAAATGTTGTCCCTTGAGACTGGCCATGGAAAACCCCAGTTATATTTGAGTAATAACTACAATGAAGAAAACTAGATTGCATAGTATTTATTTTCATTACAAATTAGTCCTTCTTCATTACAAAAATTTCAGATAACTTCTACTATAGGACTTATCACATTGAAATGTTTCAGGGTATCTGATGCAATACCCGTGGTTCATCAAGAGGAGACAATATTTAATTCCCTACAGTATTCAAATACCTGAAGTTTGGCACTTCATAGATGCTTACTAAATAATTTTTTAATGAATGAATAAGCAAACAAAAAAGTTAAGAAAAGCATTAAATTCTACTACCTTCAAAATATAGTCCAATAACAAATAAAGACAATTTCAAAATAATAAGGTTATCATAGTTTCAGTTATGATCACTGAATTTTCTTTTTTGCAGAAAAAAAGATCATTAATAAGAAATAAAAATAAATGAAAAACACTAACGTACCAAAACTCAAGCACTAAAATTATTAATAAGTAAAATGAAAAAGTGAATCAAGAAAAGCATGATTAAAAACACAATGTAAGTCCATTAACGTATGCAAAGAGATTTTAATGTAAATAGGAAAAAGCAAATTATAACCACAATGAGTTAAAATGAAAACTCCACCAGAATGGCAAAATATAAAAACCACCCATAGAAGTGATGAGGAGAACGTGACCCAACAGCAACTTCCATACACACCCAGCGAGAGGCTAAATTCTACAACTACTTTGTAAAACAGTTTTCTACTACCTGATAAAGTTCAATACACATATACCCACCCTATGACTCAACAATTCTACTCCAAGGTATATATACCTTAAAGAAACTCTTACACATGTGTACCAGGAGACAACATGTAAGAATGTTCACAGCAGAACTGTAAAAAGCCTAAATGCTTATCAACAGCAAAATGGATAAATACATTTTGGCATATTTATACACAGGAATACTATATGGTAGTGAAAACGAACAAACTGCAATTACATATAACAACGTTAACAAAAATCATGTTAAAAAACAGCAAGTCACAGAAAATTTATAAACGACTGAATCAATTTATATTTTACTTTTACAAAATCAAAGCCAAAAAAACTAAGTCATAAAATATTTATATGCTGTATCTATGGAATATTATTTTAAAATGCTTAATAAAACATCAGTTATAGTTACTGGGGAGGGGTTAGAGGAAAGAGATAAGGGGGGCTCATAGGAGGCTTCAAAAGATAGCAATCACTTTCCATTTCTAAACATGGCTGATGAATAAACAAGTTATTTGTTTTATTCTTTACATTACATATAAAAATTATAAATATATATATATATTTTTTTGAGACAGAGTCTCACTCTGTCGCCAGGCTAGAGTGCAGTTGTACAATTTTGGCTCACTGCAACCTCCGCCTCCTGGGTTCAAACGATTCTGTTGCCTCATCCTCCTGAGTAGCTAGGACTATAGGCATGAGCCACCACACCCAGCTAATTTTTGTATTTTTAGTAGAGACAAGGTTTTACCATGTTGGCCAGGATGGTCTCGACCTCTTGACCTTGTGATCTGCCCGCCTCAGCCTCCCAAAGTGCTGGGATTACACGCATAAGCCACCGCGCCCAGCCACTTTCTTTTCTTTTTTTTCTTTTTTTTTTTTAGCATAGATCAAAGGTTTCTATGTTGCCCAGGCTGCCTTGAACGCCTAGAACGCCTAGCCTCACCTCCTTATGCACCAGGACAACAGGCCTGAGCCACTGTGGCTCCCAAAAATTATAAATAAATATTCTTTAGACATGTATTTTGCAATAAAACATGTAAACACCAGGGGATCCAAATAGGCAAAGAGAAAAAAAAATACACAAATATATATATATATCCATGAATTACACTACAATTAAAAAATAAAGTAAGTATTATTTACCCATTTGCTTTACCTAGCAGAGCATTAATTTCTTCAAGGATATGGACATACGTGTGCCTAGTACATTATAAATATTAATGCTGAAAGCATATAACTGAAAGAATGATTTTAAATTCAGTCAACCATAGACACTATTTGCCAGGAAAAAGAAATTTAGCACATGGTCCTGATGTCATTTAAAATATTATTTTAATATGAAATACAGTATTTTAATAAAATAACAAACTAAGTTTATTTTCCCCATAAGATAGTCATGAGTCAAAGTTCAATTTACTAACATTTGCTTAAACATTTACACAATAACTTGAGTGTAACTGTTCTGGTAGACAGAAAAGTTCATGTTTCATCAAATCTCACACTGCATTTGCCTATGAGATAAAAATTCTTCCAAAATTTAATAAACAAGTAAAAACAGAGAAAATAAAAATTTACCTCACAATCTCAAAAAGAGAATAAACTATTAAGAGATTCCAGATAACTAGTATCAATTGAGTGTTTATTTAAATGTTCACTTCTAAACAGCATTAAGTGATACATGTAATCTTACCTGGGGAGGATAATTGCTCTCTGAAGACCATCTTGAAGATTGGTCGTTTGGTTTGTCCACTAAAATATTCCTGGAATAAAGAAAAGTATTAAAAAATTAAGAGAACATGACTAGGCAAAAACAGGAATAATCTACCAGATGCTGAAATTATCACAAAGTTATGTAATGTTTGGAACTTGAATAAGAATAGAAAACAAAACAGAGTAAGAAACGCACAGAAAACTTCTAGTAGATATAAGATTTTAAAATATAACAAAGGTGGTATGTTCAACAACAGAGAAAAATCAAGACTTTTCATAAGGCACTTTCGTTTAAAATAAAAAGTTCTATTAACACTTTACACTAAGTGCCAAAATGAACCTTAGATATACATATTTAAGAATTTAAGGTAAAAATAGCTGGGTGCAGTGGCAATTCCAGCCTGGGCAACATAGCAAGACTCTGTCTTTAAAACAAAAAAAGACTTCAAGGTAAAAATAAAGCAATAAAATACCTAAAAGTAAATAAAATACCATATACACATATCATATGTAGCATGCATTATATAATATTGCATGCAATCATACTGTTACATTATATATTCATTACATATATCATACATGCATCTTTTTTTATACATATATAAAGTACATCTTTGGAATAAGACGCACTTTTAAGCATACCATCAAAAGCAGAACTGTGAGTGGAAAAGGAACTGATATAAGTAACTTTAGAAGATGGTGATTGCACTGGAAACTGTAAGGCTAAAGGCAAGCAGAGCTATACATAAACACTGCTTGATTTGGTAAAGTTGTTTTTCACAAGGAATATGGTTAATTCCTATGTTACATACATACTGGGGGAACAAATAAGTAAATGGCTGGTAGATGTGGGAACCAGGTTTCTCACTTTTGGAGGGGAATGTTACAGTTAAGCAAGGGAAGGGAGGGCAGAAGGAACCCTGTGGTACTGGATTAGAATCAGAGACATCAGTGCAAAGTTGTGTTTACTGTAATATAACATAAATAAATAATTATAGGGGTGTATGTGCACAAACAGTATTTTCTAACTGTCCACTGAGGGGGACTAGAAGCAGTGACACACCAGTACCCAAAAGCACACCCAGCACCCTGATATTTGTTTCTACATACCATCCTCCAATAAAAGAAAACAGGAGTAGCTGGAGAAATGGCTGATTCTAGAGCTGGGTAAGAGAATACAGAAGATAAACCTGGAGTATCTTATACAAGAAAAAAAGAAGCGTTTTTTTTTTAAAAGGCAGAGGAAGGGGGCAGTATCGATCATGTCAAAGGGTCACAGAGAATGACAGGCCAATGCTAAAAAAAATTAAGTGGTAAAATATACACGAATCCATATTGATATAACCCCAGTTTAACCAGCAGGAAAACATGAGAGGAAGGTTCAATGAAACAAATGAATATTCCTCCAAACTCAATATAATAACAAACAAGGAAAGACTGAGAAACTCACAGACTAGAGGACAGTAATGAACATGACAACTAAATGTAATACGGGATCTTGGATCAGAGAAAGAATAATTTGTGGGAAAACTAATGAAATCCAAATAAAATGTGGCATTTAGTTAATAGTAGTGTACCCATGTTGACATCTTAGTTGTGACAAACGTATCATGGTAATGCAGGACGTCAGCAACAAGAGAAACTAACTAAAGAACATATATAGTAACTCTGCCATCTTTGCAACTTTTCCATAAATCTAAAATTATTCTCCAATAAAAATTCTATTTTTTAAAAGCTAGATCTATACTGGCAAAGAGAAGGTGCTTAATAATTACAGATTTATTTATACCATCACAAATAAGAGACTTATTATCAAAAATAGATGAATGAATTTTTTTAAAAAGCACAGTGTATGGAAAACAACTGCCTTTAACACATATTCCACAAAGGCAAAACACAAATACATAAAACAACTAAAGATCAAATTAACAGGCAAACAGCCAACTAGAAAAAATAAAGGCAACATAAAATACATTGCGCTAACTAAAATTTGAATATTTAAAGAGCACTTAAATATAAATACCCCCATATGAAAATGGTAAAAAAAAATCCAAAATCAATAATCAAAAATTGGAGATTAAGACACACATATATATTGCCCCTATAAAATTAGTCCCACACCCTCAAAAATAATCACATTTTACAATTATAACAGCAGTTGTTGGCCAGAGCTGGTAAAATGTTACTCTTATATTTTGCTGATAGGAATGCAAATTAATGTACCTTTTCAGGAGAAAAATCTAATCGACAGCAAAATCATTTCAAATATGTACATCCTTTAAATAAAAATGATGACAACCATGACAATGACTAT
Source organism: Rhinopithecus roxellana (assembly GCF_007565055.1). NCBI lineage: Eukaryota > Metazoa > Chordata > Mammalia > Primates > Cercopithecidae > Rhinopithecus > Rhinopithecus roxellana. The sequence continues at coordinate 61,943,384 of NC_044554.1, forward strand.
GTTTGAGTCCCAGACAATGTTTTCTATGTATAAACCATTATCTTTGAAGTATACAAATTAAGAAATTGAAACATACTGCAGGAAAAAGGTCAGAGAAAGAAAAGAAAAAAGGAAAGAAAAGAAAAGAAAGGAGCGAGGGAAGGCAGGAAAGAAAGAAAAAGAAAAAGATAAAATTGCCTAAATGTATGCACTTAAGTAGGGATTTGAACCCAAGGCAGTCAGACTACAAAGTCCATGCTCTTAATCACCCTATTAAGCCTCAGAATTTTTCCACTTCTTAGAACTTTATCCAAAAAAAAAAAAAAAAAAAACCTAGGGGATATAACTCATCCACATTCATCAAAGCACACTTTAGAAGAGCAAGCTGTAAATAAACTAACAATGTAGGATTAATTAAATTATAACATGTCTGTACAGAATACCATGTAAATTATTATGTATTCTACAGCTTGACTTTAATGTCATAGGAAAATGTTCAATACATAGTAAGTGAAGGGGAAAAGTAGTTAACTGTGTATGTAAAGAATCAAGTGTTGCAAAGTGATAACATTCATACATAGGGAGAAAAGATAAAGAACGTATACTAAGTTATTAATATAATTCTCAAAGGGAGATTACAAGTGATTTTTTTTCTTTGTGCTTGTGTTTTTTTTCAAATTTTCTACAATTAACACAAATTCCTTTCCTATTAGAAAAAAAGCTTTTTCTCAAAAACGAATTAGGAAACACAGAAGACTGAAGATATGAACTGAGTTTGAAAAGACTACAGTACAATTAAAAGCTAAAGAATGAGAATTATTTTTAAAAATCACACTGATATACATGTTATAAAGCATGAAGGAAAACTTAATACATTACAACTACGATAAATTGGAACCACAGAAATCATGAAGTATAATCAATTTGGGGAGGGAATGTTAGATGTCATGGAAGTGAGGTAGTTCCTTCATCTTTCACAGTTCCTAGGAAAGAATGATGTTTCTGAAGTTGATAAAAATAAAAAAAAGTAATACTATTTAAAATTTAAAATTAAACAATGATAGAAATAAAAGCACACCACATACCTTCTAAATTATTTGAGACAGAAAATCAAGAAGGCATCAGGGAGAGACCCTGTCTCTAAAAAAGAAATTCAATGGTGACATAATTTGTCAGTTGTAATGAATCAAATAAAGCAAAAACCACAGTAAATATGAGAAGAAATTGATTCTAAAAATAGGAGATTAACAGCTCTCAGTATTTGGAAAATTAACTATATATATGTTATATATGTCAAGTATAATGTAAAGTATTGGTAAGATAGTGGTAAAGAATAATGTTACTATGAAGAAAAGTAAAGGAGAAACAGGCCTCAATAACATAAGGAAGCTAGCCATGTCACAATCTGAAAAATTAGCAGATGGACCACTAAATGCAAAATCAAGGGGGCCAAACAGTTACAATATGTTTTGGTCTTGTGAATTTTGACATGCCTATTAGATAGCCTACTGGAGATATGGCAGTTGGCTATCTGGGGCTGAAATTCAAGGAAAATACCAGTGCTGAATAAAATATACTCTTCAGAGATGTCAATGTATCGATGCTATTTAAAGCCACAACATTCAGTGAGATGACTTAGGGAATGAAATAGAGCTCAGAAGAAAAGCTTAAGGATTGATTATGCTCTGGGGGTCCATCATATAAGAGGTCCAGAAGAAAAGAATCAAGCATAAGAAACTGAAGAAAGCCAAAGATAAAGAAAATGAAAACCTAGAAAATGTAAATACTAAGTGAAGAAAGTATTTTAAGTAGAAAGAAAGGAAAATTTTTGCAAAATGCTACTGAGAAGACAAGGACTGGGTGACACATCTTCATAGGCCTAAATGTTGCCATACACAAGGTAGTAATAAATATCTGATAATGAAATGAACTAATAACACAAAAAAGAAAAAAAATTAAAGTAGACCCACCAAAGGATACGGTACATTAATCCCACTGATTACCTGTAACTTAAAGCTCATACTAAATTGAAATGAAAATTAAAAAGAAATAAAATATAGACCAGAAATGGAGTGAGGTTAGCCTAGGGGGTTTGGAAAGATAGAAGCTTGAAGATATTCCTGCTGATCTCCAGTCCCAGCATTAAGCCAACTAAGTATCTCTCCTGAGCCCACCAGGTTACAGAGGCCAGGCTCAGATCTTTAAGAATCTTGACAAAAGCTTGGCCCTAGCAGAAAAACCATGAATTCCTTGAATAATTCTCTCCCTAAAAGTCAGGCATCAACTGCATAAGTATTGCTGTGACAATCTGCTATCTCTACCCCACTAAGAGCTTCAAGAGAAGTAATCTTCCCTAAAGGTGAGAAGAACTTGCCGTGTCAGTTGAAGCCATCTAATTGCTGAGGGGTGTCTCCTGGTGACCCACAGAAATCGAACACAGGAAGTGGTATACCAAAAGCCACAAGACAAGCATTGCTGGACTGCCAACTATTTGAGGTGTGCGAAATTTTACCCAAGAAGTACACAATGCAAAAAGTTTGTATGGAAAAATAAATATACAAAAAGGGCTAAGAAAACTTATTTTAAAAAAAAGAATAGTGACAGGAAATTATCTTGTCACTTTTAAAACACTTTTTAAAAGAATTGAAGATTTTAATTTAAAAAAGATTCCTTTAAAAAAAACCGTTTTAAATACTCTATAATTAAAAACAGAAAGGACTAGAATAGGAAAAAAAATAATAGCTCAGAGAAACACAAACCCAGTAACGAAGCCCAGTGTAGATGGAAATTTAATATCAGATTAAGGTGATATTTTAATTCAGCAGAAATTGATAATTCATTTATTAAATGATGCACAACTGAATATCCATCAGAACAAAGTTAACTCCTGTCTAATATCATATAAAAGTAATCTCATGGCTGGGCGCCGTGGCTCACGCCTGTAATCCCAACACTTTGGGACACCGAGGTGGGCAGTTCACCTGAGATCAGGAGTTTGAGACCAGCCTGGCTAACATGGTGAAACCCTATTTCTACTAAAAATACAAAAAATTAGCCAGGCATGGTGACACGCACCTGTAATCCCAGCTACTCAGGAGACTGAGGCAGGAGAATCGCTTGAACCCGGGAGACAGAGGTTGCAGTGAGCCGAGATCGCACCATTGCACTCCAGTTTGGGCAATAAGAGCGACACTCTGTCTCAACAACAACAAAAAGTAATCTCAAAGATTTAAACATACACATATACATACAAACCCTAGGGGAAAAATGTAGGGGCCAATACGTACAACCTAACATGTTAGAGAGATATTTTTGCTAAGAAACACATAATCTATAAAACAAAAAGTAACCATTTGATTATATCAAAACTTTCAAATTTTGCGTTATGAAAAGTTCCATGAAGAAAACCAGGAGACAAGCAATAGTTTGGACAAAAATCTCTGCAACTCATATGACTAATCAAGATTCCATATCTAGAGTATGCAAAATGTTGTTACACTTGATAAGATGAACAACAGAACTGAAAATGAGCAGAATGCAAGTCACTGAAGAGTCATTCAAATAGCCAATAAACTATCACCAAAAAAATTTCTCAAAATCCCTGTATATTGTCTGTCATGGAAAAAGAAATTAAAATAGTAAGATATCCCTTTTTACCCATCAAATTGATGAAATTAATCCCTAATTATCAGAAAATTGGAGAGAAAAGATGAACATGTACATTATCCTAGCCTTTATGGAAAGTAAACTTGTAAAATTTATTAAAATCTAAAATGTACATATTCTTTCACCTAGAACTCTCATTTCAAAATCTATCCCACAGAAGTAAAATCACCAGTACGTAAAGACATATGACAGAAATGTTTGGTGCCACATTTTTTGAGGTAGCAGCGAAATGATCAAATTATAGAACATACATCATGGAACTTTATACTACCATTATAAAAAACTTGAAGAGATTTCCACTATGCAGGATATAAAGAAGCATGTAAGATTCTATTCTTGTTTTAAAAACCTGTTATATACAGGGGTGTGTGTGTGTGTATGTGTGTGTGTGTGTGTCTGTGTGCAGGGGCCATTGAAAATAATATGCTAAGAATAGATAAGGCTCAAGGACAGTATCTCTAGCTAGTTGCACTTTCAATGAACTCCAGTAGTCAAGGACAGTATCTCTAGTTGAACTTTTAATGAACTCTAGTAGGCGCCAAGAAGGCAGACAAAATAAGAAAGAGCTTAGAGACAAGGAACTAAGCAGAAGGTTATATCTGGGTGCAGAAAGTTTGTTTTGCATTGTGTTATTTTTGCTGACGTGGAATTTATGGAGTATAAATAAAGTGAGGCGGAGGCTCTAGGCGCAGCCGCCATGTTCTCTGTTTGTCTTTGTCTCTTGTGTCTGTTCATTCTCCACCACCCCCGGCACGGTCCCCAATAAGTGGCGCAGCAAGCAGGGTGCACAGGGTGAGTAGTGGGGAACAAGAAGGGGAACCCCCTAGGAGCGGGTAAAACCCGGGAATTGTTAAGGGGAACCTTCTTAAGCTTTCATTATGGGGAATTCCAGTTCCTTGGCCTCAGAATATTGAAGCTTATTACAAGGGCTTTTACTTTCCATTGGGGTTGATGCAAAAGAGAGACCTTTGCGGAAATTGTTTGCTTATGTGGAACAACATTGCTCTTGGTTTCAATATCAAACTGAAGTACAATTAAATAAGCGAGAGTGGCAACAGGTTATTAAGACCCTTCGTCAAGCGCATCAGCACGGCGATGTAATGTCAGCACCTTTGTGGGCTCTTTGTGCTTCTATTACTCAGGCTTTGGAGCTCTTAGAGACAAGACTCTGAAAAGGGGGAAGGCGGGGATGAGGAGACTTTGAAGTCTCCGATAGCCATTTCCCCTCCTTTAGATAATTCTGTAACTGAAGGAGAAGGTCCTTTGTGTGATAATGTGTTTCATGAAAAGGAATCAGAAATTCAAAAGGAGCTTCAGCCGGTTGTTCAATTGTTACAACAAATTTTACAATTGCAGTTATTTCCCCCTCAACCTTCTCCTCCACCCACTCCTGTTTTTACTTTTCCCGTGGTTCATCCACCCCCATCAGTACCTAAGGCGGAGGAGGAGGATAGTTTTCCACCACCACCACCGCCGGTGGAAATGCTGCCTCGTTCAGGCACGGTTTTTGCTGTTCCCGCTTCTACTGCTAAAGCTGTAATTAAGGTATTGGATTCTCAAGAGGATGAGGATCCTCTACAATTGTTCCCCATTATTAGGCAACCTTTTGGTCCTAATGACCAATTTCCTCAAGGGGGTATAAATGTGCAGTATAATGTTCTTCAATTTAAATTTCTTAAAGAAATGAAGGCAGCTGTTGCTAATTATGGCCCTCAATCTCCTTTTGTCATGGGGCTTCTAGATTCTTTCTCCTCTGAGAATTTGTTTTTGCCTCTTGATTGGGAGACTTTGGGGAAGGCTGTTTTGGAGCGCTCTCAGTGGCTTCAGCTACGCAGTTGGTGGCTGGAAGATGCCAAAGAGCAGGCCCGCCGCAATGCCGCTAGAAATCCTCCAGGACCTACAGAGGAGCAATTAACAGGCACTGGTCAGTTTGCTACCGTAGCGGCTCAATCTGGACTTGAGGACGTGGCATTATCACAAGTTAAAACACTTTTTTCAAAGGCTTGGTGTAAAGTAGAACCATCAGGAAAAACTGCCTTGTCTTTTGTTAAGATTTTGCAGGGCGCAAACGAACCTTATCCTGACTTTGTGGCTCGGCTCCAAGATGCTGTAATAAAGACTGTGGGTAGTGGGGCTGCAGGCCAAATCCTGGTAACCACACTAGCTTTTGAGAATGCTAATCAGGAATGTCAGAGTTTGTTGCGTCCTCTAAAGGCTGCTGGAAACTTACAAATAGAAGATTTTATTAGAGCCTGTGCAGGAGTGGGAGGGGCTGCCTACAACTCTCAGTTGTTTGCTGGAGCTTTATCTAAGGCATTCATGGGAAAAAAGCGAGTTTGCTTCCAATGTGGAAAGACCGGTCATTTTAAAAAAGGAGTGCCGTAAGTTATCTAATAGGAGTGACTCCTCCAAAGTAGAATTTAAAAAGCTTCCTACTGAGCCCTGTCGTAGACTGGACTAATGAATGTCACTCTTAAGTGGACAAAAACGGTAATTCTGTCACCTCCGGATCAGGAAACTTGCAGAGGGGCCCTTCAGCTTGGGGCCCCAACAACAATACAAGCCCTCTTCATTTGCAATTTCCAGTCAGCTCAGGGGTCCAGCATCAGCAGGCCAGTCAGCCAATGTTAACCCCCAATTTTCATTAGCTCAGCTTTTCTCTGCTACTTCCGGTAGCGCCGCTGCTGATGTGGCGATTTTACAGGCTGTTGAACTCACCCCAGAAATGGGAGTTGTTAAATTGGCTACAGGTGTTTTTGGGCCATTACCTCCACATACTGTTGGATTGCTTATAGGACGCAGTAGTAGCATTTTACAGGGTTTACAAGTTCATTTGGGTGTTATAGATTCTGATTATAAAGGGGAAATTCAAATTATGGCTCAGGCTCATAAACCTATATCCCTGAAAGAGGGGCAGCGAATTGCACAACTCCTTGTACTACCCTATTTTCAGTTTCCTTCATGGAGGCAAGAAAGAACCGGAGGTTTTGGAAGCACGGGTAAACATATTTTTTGGGAAACTTTAGTAACTCAACAAAAACCTTTGTTTCCCCTCGAAGTAGAGGGACAAATTTTTCAGGGCTTGGTCGACACTGGAGCTGACGTTTCCATTATTGCCTCTGATCAATGGCCTTTGCAGTGGCCTAAACAGCCTGTTGCTGTTTCTCTTACAGGATTAGATTCCGCCTCTGAGGTGTATCAAAGTTCTCAATCCTTAAATTGCCGAGGGCCGGATGGTCAAGTGGCCCAAGTTCAGTTTTATATTGTTCCTATTGCCCCAAATTTATGGGGGCGAGATTTATTGCAACAATTTGGAGCTTTTGTTTCTATTCCTCATGTCTCTAATTCTGCCAAGAATATGATGTTCCGCATGGGCTACAATCCCCTTGAAAAATCTTTAAACATGTAGCCACTGTTCAGCAGCCTCAAGCCCCTCCCTTGACATGGAAAACTGATATTCCTGTATGGGTTGAACAGTGGCCTTTAACACGTGAGAAGCTTGAGGCCTTGGAAAACTTAGTTGAGGAACAATTATCCCTAGGTCATATAGAGCCTAGTACTTCTCCATGGAATTCCCCTGTCTTTGTGCGTAAGAAAAAAAACGGTAAATGGAGACTATTGACAGATCTTCGTGCTATTAATGCATGTATTCAACCCATGGGATCCTTACAACCTGGCCTTCCTAACCCTTCTATGATTCCTCAAGATTGGTTACTCATGGTTATTGATTTAAAAGATTGTTTTTTTCCTATTCCTTTGGATCAAAAGGATTGTGAGCGTTTTGCCTTCTCTGTCCCTGTTTCTAATAATTCTCAGCCACTTTCTCGATATCAGTGGAAGGTTTTACCTCAAGGTATGTTAAACAGCCCTACCTTGTGTCAAGAATTTGTCCATCGAGCTCTGAATCCTGTTCGAAAATGTCATCCTTCTGTTCTTTTATATCATTGTATGGATGACATTCTTCTTGCCGCACCCACCAAAAAAGAGCAGCAAGATGCTTTTACATCCTTACAAACGCAGCTCTCTTTATACTCACTTAATATTGCCCCAGAAAAAATTCAAATAGATTTTCCTATTCAATATTTAGGTTATACCGTGGGAGCGTGAAATATTCGACCCCAAAAGATTCAAATTCGATGCAATCATTTAAAAACATTAAATGACTTTCAAAAGCTTTTAGGAGATATTAATTGGATGCGTCCTGTTTTAGGAATATCAACATATCAGTTACAACATCTTTTTTCTATTCTAGAAGGAGACAGTCACTTGGACAGCTCACGTCATTTAACTCCTTTGGCTTTACAGGAACTCCAGCTTGTAGAAGAACAACTTCAAAAGGCCCATCTACATTATATCCTTCCCAACGTTCCCCTTTCCTTTTGTTTATTTCATACTTTACATTCTCCTACAGGTATGATTCATCAAACAAATCGGCCGTTAGAATGGATTTTTTTATCCAACAAAACATCTAAACGCTTGACTACTTATATCGATCGTTTAGCTGAATTGATCATCAAAGGACGGCATCGCTGTCGACAACTCTGGGGAGGAGATCCTTCCTTCATTATTTCTCAATTCACTCATAGTCAGATTACTTATCTTCTTGCCACTTCTGATTCTTGGCAAGTTGCTTGTGCCTCATTCGTCGGACAATTTTCTACCCAATATCCTAAGTCTCCGATCTTTTCATTTTTTAGACAGCATTCTGTGTTGCCTTTCTCACCAATATCTTTATTTCCTGTTCAAGGCCCTACCTTTTTTACTGATGCTAGTAGCAATGGTAAAGCTGGATATTGGAGTGTTCATCAATCTCCAGTTACAGTTTATCCTTATCCCTCGGTGCAACAGGGAGAACTGTTTGCTATTCTCATGGTCTTACTTGATTTCCCTTCCACCAGTTGTAACATTGTTAGTGATTCTCAATACGCCGTGTATGTTACTTCTTATATTTCTCAAGCCACTCTACCTCTTTGTGCTACTTCTTCTCTTCAAAAACTCTTTTCTTTGTTGTCTTCTACTTTGAGCCAACGTCAAGCTCCTTTATTCATCACTCATCTTCGTTCTCATTCTCAACTTCCTGGACCGTTAGTTCATGGTAATGCTCAGATTGATTCGCTTTTAATTGGCCACCTACAGGCTGCAGAACAAGAACATGCTCTACATCACACTAATAGTTCTGGCCTTCAACGACGATTTCATTTAACTCATAAACAAGCTCGTTCTCTTATTCGAGCTTGTCCTTCTTGTGCTCCTTTGAGCATTCCATCTTTCCATCCTGGGGTTAATCCGCAAGGTACTCAAGTTAATCAGATTTGGCAAATGGACGTCACACACATCCCTTCTTTTGGACGATTAAAGTATGTTCATCATACCATTGATACTTTCTCTCATTTTCAATGGGCAACTCCTTTGCCATCTGAAAAACCTGATTCTGTTATTACTCATCTCTTAGCTTGTTTCGCCATCATGGGCATTCCTCTAATACTTAAAACTGATAATGCCCCTGCCTATGTTTCTCGTAAGTTATAAGTTTTCTTACAGCAATACAATATTCAACATCTCACCGGTATGCCAGGCAACAGTCAAGGTCAAGCCATCATTGAGTGTGCAAATTTAACCTTAAAAACTCAACTGCTAAAACAAAAAGGGGGAAATGAGTCCCCCAGAAATCAGATTTTAAAGGTTTTGTTTACCTTAAATTTTTTGAATCAATGGAGACAATTGCAGGACTCCACTGCCGTAACTCATCTTTCCTCACCCCCCTCGGCGATAGTCCCCGCCGACAATTTAAAGGTTTGGTATCCTAATGAAAAAGGTAAGTACGCTCAGGGGCAAGTTCTAAAACAGGGACGGGGCTATGCTCTTGTCCTCACAGGGAGCGGACCTGAGTGGTTTCCTACAAGGCGATTGAAACCCTGTTGAAAAGAAAACTGGACTCAGCATGCATCTCTTCCTTTGTTGGATGTGCCTCAGCGGGGGACTTATTTCCCTTAGTGAGGCTTTGTATGAATATTGGACTTATATTCCCTTTCCACCCTTGTATCAGGGAGTCACCTGGGGGGAGGCGGAAGTTCAGGTTTTCACCAATGACACTACTTGGATGCCGTCCCCCTATATGGACAAGGACAACATAGAACGGGAAACGGGAATAATAAACAGCACATACCAATTTGGAGTGGAAGGACTTCAGATTTGCATGGGAAATAGTCCTCATTGTCTCCGGAAATCACATGAAGCTTGGGCTGTTCGCTATAATCATAGCCATGTGGCTGCCAATACTGTTATTATTGTAACTAGAAGTTTTCATTATAATCATACTGTATATATTAATGAGACTATTCCTAGTTCCTTACCTTTTTGTCCTATTCCAGAGGTTTCCCCTAATATTGAGGTATTGGAGTGGCAACATTGTCGGGGAACTAAGCCCCGGATTTTATTAGAATATAATGGGCTGCAAGTAATTGATTGGAGTGTGCACGGTGATTTTCAAACAAAATTTAGTCACATACCTTTGAAATGGCACTGGGTAAATAAAAGTATTGCTGCTGACGGTAATGAAACTTTGGTATGGCGTGAAGGAGGCTTGTCGCCACCTATGCCTCATCTTAGATACTCTTTACAAAGTCATCTTTGGAAGTTATTAGCTGCAGGTGATGCCATTAGTACTTTTGTGGGGAATATGTCCCTTAATCTTTCTAACCCGAATAACCCCTTTCATATTCAATTACATCGGAATATCTCCCGATATATTATTGCTTGTGTCCGAAAGCCTTACCTATTGTTAGCAGGGAATTTAACATGGGATAATGATACAGAAATTGTTAATTGTACAGATACGTGTACATTTTTGTCTTGCCTCAATCATTTCTGGTGGCACAACTTTACTGGGGATATTTATATCCTCAGGGCTTGTAAGGAAATTTGGCTACCCGTCAACCTTACGCGACTGTGGGGGGCATCACCTCTTGAAACTTATATTTGGACTTCCCTCCAGCGGACCCGTCGTGCCCTTGGACTTATAGTCGCCTTGGTAATGGGCCTTGTTGCCATCGCCTCCACTGCAGCCATGGCAGGACTCGCTCTACATCAAAGCATACAAAATGCTGAATTTGTGCAGCAATGGCATGAGCAATCTCATCGGTTGTGGCTTCAACAACGGAACACTGACTCTCAACTCGCTGAAAGATTGGACAACATGGAGCAAGCCTTAACGTGGCTTGGAGATCAGCTCACTGTCCTCAGTACTCGAATAACATTGCAATGTGATTGGAACTCCACTCAATTTTGCATAACAACTGTGCCTTTTAATGTTTCTCAGAATTGGACCGAAATCCGAAGATTATTAATAGGCCATAAAAATATTAGTTTGGACATCCAAGAACTCACTCAAAACATTTCTGAAGCATTTCAACAACAATTCCATGTATTGTCTGGGGCTGCTACCTTGCAGGAGCTGGGTCAAAGTTTTGCTGTCCTTAACCCATGGACCCAGACGAAAACATGGATTTCTACCATCTCTGGAAGTATCTTGCTTTGGGCGCTCGGATTGGGTTTACTTTTCATGGTGATCCGATGCTCCCTCCCTCGCATCCAAAAACAAAGGAAAACACAGGAACAAGTATGGGCTACCTTTCTAGGATTGAGGCAAAACAAAAAGGGGGAAATGCAGGGGCCATTGAAAATAATATGCTAAGAATAGATAAGGCTCAAGGACAGTATCTCTAGCTAGTTGCACTTTCAATGAACTCCAGTAGTCAAGGACAGTATCTCTAGTTGAACTTTTAATGAACTCTAGTAGGCGCCAAGAAGGCAGACAAAATAAGAAAGAGCTTAGAGACAAGGAACTAAGCAGAAGGTTATATCTGGGTGCAGAAAGTTTGTTTTGCATTGTGTTATTTTTGCTGACGTGGAATTTATGGAGTATAAATAAAGTGAGGCGGAGGCTCTAGGCGTGGCCACCATGTTCTCTGTTTGTCTTTGTCTCTTGTGTCTGTTCATTCTCCACCACCCCCGGCACGGTCCCCAATATCTGTGTGTGTGTGTGTGTGTGTGTGTGTGTGTGTGTGTGATTATACAAACAAGCAGGTATATGATCCAACGTACATCAAATTATATAAAGTACAAATAGTAGCCCAAAATGAGGCATAAATACCATTAAGAGATCTTATTTTCTTGTATTTGTCATATTATTCATATATAATATAATAGCATATATTATTTATAAAAACAGTAAAAATAGTTATTGTTGAAAATAATAGTTGACAGGACAGCAAACTTCCTTCATTTATAGCAAACTGACTTGCAATCTGATATGGTTTGGCTCTGTGTCCCCACCCAAATCTCATGTTGAATTTTAATTCCAAATGTTGGGGGAGGTACCTGGTAAAAGGTGATTGGATCATGGGGGTCGAATTTCCTCCATGCTGTTCTTGTCAAAGTGAGTGACTTCTCACAAGATCTGATGGTTTAAAGGTGTGTGGCACGTACCCCCTCACTCTCTCTCTCCTGCTGCCATGAGAAGAAGGTGGTTGCTTCCCCTTTGCCTTCTGCCATGATTGTGTTTCCTGAGGCCTCCCAGTCATGCTTCCTATCAAGCCTACAGAACTGTGAGCCAAGTAAACCTCTTTTCTTCATAAATCACCCAGCCTCATGTAGTTCTTTATAACAGCGTGAGAATGTACTAACACACCATCAGAAAATCAAATCAGGCTCTACTTTTCCATCATTTTAAAGACATAGAAAAAGACAGCAAAGAAACTAATAAAAACTCATTGTCTCTTAAAATTTTTAAATAATGGATCTTATTTCAAAACATAAAGTAAGATCTAGACTGTTCTTAATTCTTTCTCCTATGATGTTGCTCCCCTCAACCCATTTCCACCCTCCTGCAAGGCAAATGAGAAACCAGTTTAGGGTAGTGACTATTAACATCAGTCCCTCAGCAGTGGTAATAGAGCCTATTGCTATAGTAGTATTCTATAAAACATGTTCATTATTATCCTCCCTTGAATTACTTTCCGAAGACTTATACAATCTACTATCACTCAGTGACTGCTAATCTTGGCTATCTCCTATGACAGGAGATGGGATGGGCCAGTATGGAAATAAAATTCTAAGACGAAAAATATATAAGTAAACAGAACGAATGAAACAGAGAACAGAGATACCAAATAAAAGAGAAATAAGGCAGTCAGTAGCATAATAAAAATGAAGCAGATGTAGAACAGAAGGAGGAGTATCTTGAGAGACCGTGCACTAGAGGGAATAAAAAAGAATAGAAACTGATGGCTTTTTAGTTCCACTTGCCAGGAGTCACTGCTCTGGCAACCAAAGCGATTGTGACAACACTCTTCTAGATACCCATGACTTTCATTTATACTAACATCTAGAAAAATAGAAAATAAGTTTTATAAGACACAATTCGGTATCAACTATATGAGTCAAATAATAAAGATTTGCCAACTAGAGTTAATTAAGTATCTGCCATTTAAAAACATTTAAAATGCAAATAATAAGTGAGAACTGGTCAAGAAGAATTGAAAATAAGAGTTGGGTTGAAAACTAAAATGGCTACCTATTTCCATCAGGTTAGTTTAATATTAAAATGTACATTTTCATTCCTACCAATGCTGGATGAAAACTGAAAGCAATAAAAATGAGTAACATTTTAAGTTTCTCATACACAGACTACAAAAGCAAGACTATGAGTAATTAAATTCTTCTATTAGAACTTTAAAAATTTATAATGAAATACAAACGGGTAATTGAAAAATGGGATACAGTTTTAATTTTTCCCAAGTTATATGTCTCTATTTTTGCATATTTTAAAATCTACTATATCTGTATATACTACCAATTAAATGTCAGGAACAAACGATTACAATTCATCATGAGAAGATAATTTATTTGGTATTTTAGGTTTCAATTCAAGTCAGTAAATTAAAAACCTTTCCTGATTACATATGCTTAAACCGTAAGCTTGCTTAGCAATACCTTTCAAATTACTACTCTTGTTTTGTTTTGTTTTGAGACGGAGTTTCACTCTGTCACCCAGGCTGGACAGTGGTGAGATCTTGGCTCACTGCAACATCCACCTCCCAGATTCAAGCAATTCTCCTGCCTCAGCCTCCAGAGTAGCTCGGATTACAGGCGCCTGCCACCATGCCTGGCTAATTTTTGTATTTTTAGTAGAGACAGGGGTTTCACCATGTTGGCCATGCTGGTCTCGAACTCCTGGCCTCAAGTGATCCTGCCGCCTCGGCCTCCCAAAGTGCTGGGATTATAGGCATGAGCCACTACACCCAGCCCCAAATTACTACTCTTAAGAATACTTAAATATAACAGCAGAAATTGGGCAAAAATTGAGCATTTAACATTTTTTCTGATAATGGCTGCTCAGGATGCTTATCAGTAAGACCAGCCAACTTTAAATGGGAAGTTTTAGATACTTTAAAGCCACCCCTAATTTTTATATGAAGAAAAGTCAGTCAAGCAGAATATTTTAGAAAGTATAAAAGGATGTTTTTCCTTTGGTAGTTTAAAAACATCCTTTTAAAGCCTGTGCCTTTTTGTTGAATTATATGATAAAATGGATCTGAAAAAAATCAACTTCAACTAGAAATCTTAAGATTTTGGATCTTAGTCACTAATTGGTTAGATAATCCATTACATAATCTCTCAGGACTTGAATTATTTTATCTGCAGTATAAAGGGAAAGGTTTAATTCTTTAGTCTCAAATTTCTTTCAGCTGTCATCAGGGCAATTGAATTGCACAACTCTAGGAAACACTACTCATGAAGGCCAAGTTAACATTCTACATTTCTATGAAAAGCTTTCACATCCTTCATTCAAGGTATCATGTATACTCTTGCTCCTACACGAAAGTCAGTGATAACAATCAATCAATCAATTATAATAGAGCTTCCATTACATGTGAACACTCTGCTGGGGTAATACCATATCAGAACAAGAATGGTTATCTGTGGCCAAGGGGATCGATCACAAGGTATTTTTCAAACATTAAAAAAAAAAAAAAAAAACCCACATAAAATTCAAGAGACAGATAAAAAAAAGTATACAATAAAGGCCACACACCTATGATCATCTGATCTTTGACAAAGCTGATGAAAACAAGCAATGGGGAAAAGACTCCCCTTCCAATAAATATGATGCTGGGGTAACTAGCTAGCCATATGCAGAAGATTGAGGCTGGACCCCCTTCCTCAAACCATATACAAAAATCAACTCAAGATGAATTAAAGATTTAAATGTAAAACCCAAAACTATAAAAACCCTGGAAGATAACCTAGGCAATACCATCCTGGACACAGGAACAGGCAAAGATTTCAAGACAAATTAAAAACAATTGCAACAAAAGCAAAAATTGACAAGTGGGATCTAATTAAACTTAAGAGCTTCTGCACAGCAAAAGAAACTATCAACAGAGTAAACAGACAACCTACAGAATGGGAGAAAATATTTGCAAACTATCTATCTGACAAAGGTCTAATATACAGCATCTATAAGGAACTTAAATTTACAAGAGAAAACCCAATTAAAAAGTGGGCAAAGGATATGAACAGACACTTTCGAAAGAAAACAAACATGACAACCAACAGGCATATGAGAAAAATCTCAGTATCACTGATCATAGAAATGATCATCAGAGAAATGCAAATCAAAACCACAATGAGGTACCATCTCACACCAGTCAGAATGGCTATTACTAAAGTCAAAAATGACAGATGGGGTAAGGTTACAAAGAAAAGGGAACACACCGTTAGTGGGAGTGTAAATTAGTTCAACCATTGTGGAAAGCAGCATGGCAATTCCTGAAACAGCTAAAAGGAGAACTGCCACTCAACCCAGCAATCCCATTACTGGGGAGATACCCAGAGGAATAGAAATCATTCTACTGTACACACACATGCACACGAATGTTCACTGCAGCACTATGAACAACAGTAAAGACATGGAGTCAACCTAAATGTCCGCCAATGACAGACTGGATAAAGAAAATGTGGTATACATGCACCATGGAATACTACGCAATCATAAGAAAGAATGAGATCATTTCTTTTGTGGCAACATGGATGCACCTGGAGACTATTATCCTCAGCACAACTACTGCATGTTCGCACTTATAAGTGGGAGCTAAATCATGAGAACTTATGAACACAAAGAAGCAAATAACAAACACTTGGGACTACTTGAGGGTGGAGGGTGGGAAGAGGGAGAAGAGCAGAAAAGAGAAAAGATCACTACTGGGTACTAGGCTTACCTAGTACCTGGGTGATGAAATAATCAGTACAACAAACCTCTGTAACACAACCATGTAACAAACCTACATGTGTGCCCCGAACCTAAAATAAATGTTAAAAAAAATAACCAAAGTCCTTATACGTAAGGAAATACTGATAAGGAACACACTTAAATACCCAAGAATAATCAGTTTGGTAAAAACTGGGGGCATTCTCTCCCAATATTCAAGAAATATCTTTACCTGCACACATGGGAAGTCTAGAGAGTTTTTGATTGTAGCTACAAATGTGTGGGAAGGGGGAATTCTGATAACTTTTCAAGGCTTTCTGATTTAAAATCTAAGAACACTGTATTTTGAAAGGATAAGTACATGTAAATAAATAAACAAGCATGTTTTTTCTAAAAAAAACAAAACTGATTCAAAATGCAGTAAGGATCAACTCTTAAGTCAATTTTTAATATCTCCAGCTATAAAGAGTATACTATAAAAATGACAGCTTTCTCCCAAATCACTTATACTTATATACAGTGCAAAGGTTTAGACTCACAAGTATTTCCCAATTTTAAGAGCATAGTAGGAAGGGGATCTTACTATTTGTTGGAGTTACTTATCAAACAAATATTTACTGAGTCCTACTCTTATGCTAGACAGTGTTATAGGCCCTGGGAATACCATGGTATACGTGATAGGTATACCTCCCCAGTTGTGAGGCTAACATTCAAATGACAAGCAGCAGAAAATAAACAAGTAGAATTGTAAACAAGATAATTATGGACTGTAATAAGTGCTATAGAAAAATAAATAGGGTGTTGACACAGGGCAGGACAGTTTTTTTTACCAGGGATGGTACAAAAAAGAAAAAAATCACCACTCTGAAAATATTTTAATTATGTTAATTAGAAGGAACCACTCATGTAAAAATAAAGAAAAAATCTATTCTTCACAAAGGAACCAACAAGTTCAAATTCTGGTCATAGGAAATAATCTGACCAAGAAAATCTGATAACTAAGTAAAGTTAGATAACACATTCTTCTCAGGCTCCAAGACTTGCAGGTAAATGCAGAGAAGGCTGGAAAACTGAGAGAGGCAGATTCTACACTCCAAGAGGACCGCAGAAGTATCCTACCAACGAATACTCTCTTTCACGAAAACAGAGACCCATTCTGAAAAGAAACTGCAAGAAACAGAAATAGACTTAAGCAAAGCAAAAAGAATGAGAACCCTCCCAAATACAATAAACAGGTATATACAATAAACAGGTATATTCTACTCAAATAAAATAAAATAAAAAATTTCAAGAAAATCAAGTACAAAAAATGTGAGCCTAGGACTGTATATATAATCAAACTATCTTTCAAGTTTAAAGGCATAGTTAACAAAGCATTCCTTGAGCCATTCTTTCTGAGAAACCCTCTAACGAATAAACTATACATACTGAAGAAATGATTTCAAAAGTTTCAGCATAAAATCTGGTTACACAAAATAAAAATATTTAACCACCAAACTAAAACTAACCATGAAGATAAGAATGACATACATAACAGAATATAAA
Organism: Rhinopithecus roxellana; assembly: GCF_007565055.1. NCBI lineage: Eukaryota > Metazoa > Chordata > Mammalia > Primates > Cercopithecidae > Rhinopithecus > Rhinopithecus roxellana. The sequence continues at coordinate 61,960,845 of NC_044554.1, forward strand.
TGTGTGATGCAACAATGTAGAAAAGATACAGCTAACAACAACAAAAAAATAATAAGAGAAGAATGGAGAGAATAAGTAGAATTTGGAATACACTTACTGACTGCCTCACCAGTATAAAATGAAAGGAAAAGATCATCACTTAAGATCAGATGTTGGGAGAGTGAGGAAAGAAAGTTAGAAAAAGTTCCTAGTTAACTTCCCCAGAGAGATTTAAGTGTTAAAGGAACAGGATTGAAGGGAACTAAAAAAAAAAAAAAAAAAAAAAAAAACGGAAAATGTAGACAACATGCAAGACAGATGGGTAATGTACCACGGAAAGAATCCATGAGCTTAAAGATATGATAACAGAAAGTTCCCAAACTGAAAAAAAGAAAATAAAGAGAAAAAAGAAACAATATCCCAAAACTATTTTTTTAAAATAAAAAAGCTATAACAGGTGCATAACTGCAATATGAGAAGGGAAAGAAAGGAGCAGAAGAAATATTTGAAGTAATAATGGTTGGAATTTTCCAAAATTAATGACAGGCACCAAACCACTGACCAGAGAAAACCAAGCAGGAAGCTCAGAGAAAACCAAGCAGGAAACAGCAAAAAAATCTACAAGTTGGAGTATCATATTCAAACTGCAAAAACCAAAGACAAGGGAACAAAACCCTTCATTTATAGAGAAACAAGGAGAAGAATTACATTGGATTTCTCATTAGAAACTATGCAAGCAAGAAAAGAGTGGAATGAAATACTTGAAGTGTCAGGGGAAAAAAAAAAAAAGAAACAAAAACACTAACCTAGACTTCTATATCCAGTGAAATTATCCTTTAAAAGTGAAGAAGAAATAACTACTTCCTAAAACAAAAACTAAGGGAATCTGTTACCAGTAGATATGCCTTGCAGAAATGTTAAAAGAAGTTCTTCAGCAAAAACAGCTATATAGGTTACAACATTGATCTATATAAAGAAAGAGGGTCAGAGAAGGATTAAATGAAGATAAAATTAAAGTATTTTTTTTTTACTCTTAACTGATCTAACAAATAACCGTTCAAAGTAACACTGCTAACAATATATTGAGTGATTATGGTATGTAGATAAATGAGTAAGAACAACATTATAAGGGATACAAGAGGGGAGTAAGAAATACCCTGATATTAGGTACATGGCACATGAAACAGTACACTGTTACTTAAAGCTGGACTTAGTTTAGATGTATATAAATATTACAAATTCTAGGACAACCACTAAAAATAAGTTAAAAAGAAATGTAACTGATATGCTAAGAGATGAGAAAACAGAATCACACTGAATGCCCATTTTAAATCAGAGAAGACAGAAAAAGGGGAAGAGAAGAAACAAAGAACAAGTACAGTAAATAGAAAACAGTTACAAATATGGTAGATATCAATCCAATTGTATCAACAATCAATTAGTATGTGAATGGTCTAAAGAAACCAATTAAAAGGCTGTTAGAGTAGATAAACAAAGTCCAAATATGTTGTCTACCAGAAACCCCCATAAAGATACAAATAGGTGAATACAAAGAAATGGAAAAAGACATACCATTCTTTAAATAGAAAACTGGAATAGCTATATTAATTCACATCAGACAAAGCAAACATAAGATCAAGGAAAATCATTAGCAAAAAAGAGAGCCATTAACTAGGCGCAGTGGCTCATGCCTGTAATCCCAGCACTTTGGGAGGCGAAGGCAGGTGGATCATTTGAAGTCAGGAGTTCAAGACCAGCCTGGCCAACGTGGTAAGAAAGTACATGCTTTAATTTTATCTCTACTAAAAATTCAAAAATTAGCCAGGCATGGTGGCACAGGCCTGTAATCCCAGCTACTCGGGAGGCTGAGGCAGGAGAATTGCTTGAACCTGAGAGGTAGAGGTTGCAGTGAACCGAGATCACACCACTGCACTCCAGTCTGGGTGACAGAGTGAAACCCTGTCTCAAAAAATAAAAGTAAAAAAAAAAAAAGAAGCATTAAATAATTTAAAAAACTGTCAGTATTCCAAGAAGACATAACAATCCTTAAGGTGTCTGTACCAAACAAAAGTGTGTCAAAATACTTGACAGAGACACTGACAGAAGTTCAAGAAGCATTATTATAATTGAACACATCAATATCCCTCTGTCAGTAATTGACAGACTCAGCAGGCAGAAGCTCAGAATACCCTTGAACTGAACAGCATCATCAATCAACTAGAGCTAACTGACTTTGCAGAGTATTTCACCCAATAACAGCAGAACACATATTCTTCTCAAGCCCACACAAGAATATTCACCAAGGAAGATCATAAAATATATGTTAGTAATGTAAAAGAGTTGAAGATTACACAAAGTATGCTCTCAGACCACAATGAAATTAAACTAGAAGTCATTCACAGATAACTGGAAAATCCCAAAATATTTGGTGTAAACATACTTCTAAATGATACATGGGCCAAAGCAGTCTCCAGATAAATTTAAAAATATTCTGAACAAGTGAAATTAAGAACAAAACATCAAAACTTGTGGGATACAGTGAAAGAAATGCTTAGAAGGAAATTTACGGTATTAAAAGCATTTTATTAAGTCATAACGACTTAAAAACAATCACTTAAGCTTCCACCCTAGGAAACTAAAGAAAGGCAACTGAAGCATAAACAAAGCAGAAAAAATAAATAAATAAAAATTAGGGCAAAAAATCAATGAAACTGAAAACAGGAAATGTGAAGAATAAAGCAAGAAACCAAAAGCTGGCTACCTGAAAAGACCAATAAAACTGACAAAACTCTAGCGAGGCTAACAAAGAAAAAAACAGAGAAGACACAAATTACTAATATTGGAAATGCAAAGGAGTAATCACTGTTGATCACTTGGATATTAAACAGATAATAAAACGAACAACTCTATTCCCACAAAACTGATAACATAAATGAAATGGACAAATTCCTTAAAAGATACAAACTACCAAAAGTTGAGAAAGTGACCTTCTGAATATGCCAATAACTACTAATGAAACTGAATTAGTAATTAATAATCTTCCAAAAAAGAAAATCTCCAGGCCCAGATGGTTTTACTGGCGAATTCTACCAAGCATTTAAAGAAAACAATGATACCACTGCTTTAGAATGTCTTTCAGAAAAGAATACCAGAGGAAACACTTCCTAATGCTTTGCATGAGACCAGCATTACCCTAATACAAAAACCAGATAGAGACATTACAAAAAGAAAACCTCCAGCCAATCTCTTATGAATATGGATGCAAAAATACTCTAAAAAAAATTAGTAAATCAAATAAAAAATGTATACAAATAATTACACACCACAATCAAATGTATTTATTACAGGTCTATTTCAACATCCTGAAATCAATTAATGTATTACACATCAATAGGCTAACGAAGAAAAGTCATATGATCATATCAACAGACGCAGAGACAGCATTTCACTGAATCCAACACATATTCATGATTAAAAATCTTAGCTAACTAGGAATTTCGGTGGCCCTCTTCAATTTGATAAAAGAGCACCTACAAAACACCTACAACTAGCATCATATTTAATGGTGAGAAACTAGATGTTTTCCCCCAAGACTGGAAATAAGATAATTCTATTCAATACCATCCTGGAAATGCTAGCTAAATCCAATAAGATAAGGGGGAAAAATGGTCTACAGATTGAGAAGAAGGAATCAATACTGTTATCATTCATAGATGACATGACTGCCTATATAGAAAATCCCAAAGAACTGACGAACTCCTGGAAATAATAAATGATTACAGCAAGGTTTCAGGATATAAGGTTAATGAGAGGGACTAAAAGAAACAAAACCCCCAAAGCAGCACCTCTAGCACCCAGATTTTGGTTTCTTATGCCTTTCTCCAATAAAAGGAACAACAGTTCCATGGAAAAATGGGGCAGAAAATAAACAAGATGAGCCTGGAGCATCTTGTAATACCAGAAATTAAGAAAGCACTAAAACGAAAAACAAAACAAAAACTTGATGGAAGTTATGTCAAAGGGGCACATGAGCCAACTGAAACAGCTTCCAACAACCAAAGCTAGAACAATTTGAGCAACAAAATAAATAAAGTAGTACTGGATTATAATAAAGTATAAAATAAGTATCGGAGCTCACGATACAAATAAATTACTGGATAAATTAGTATGGCAGAAGAGACAAATCTCCCAAAAAGAAGAATTCCTAAGAAATTATGTAATACTCCACTCTAAAGAACTGAGAGCACTCCCTCAGTGTTGGCTGTATATAACGACTTATTTCCAAAGAGTACAGTATGCAAAAGGGAAAAAAGGGGAAAATATTACAGTGGAGAAACCTGACAAACACTACCTCAGGGAGGTGATCAAGGGCCTGCTTACACCATATTCCCTCCCAATCACCCGAACTCCAGTAGAGGGGCATCCTACAATATACCTGTTTTTTTGTTTGTTTGTTTGTTTTTTAAAGGTATTAAGTTAAAACAAAGAAATCAGAGCCTTCAAACATAAAAGCGAAAAGCACTTAAAAGATATAATGCAAGAGAAGACCTCTAATTACAACAATAAAATACAGTATTAGCCATAAGCTTAGAAAAGAAATGTGCAAAACCTATGAGAAAACTGTTTTAAACAGCCCTGAGATAGACAGACGGATGGACGGATGGACGGAAGGATGGACAGACAGATTAGATAGATAGATAGATGATAGATAGATAGATAGATAGATAGATAGATAGATAGATAGATAGATAGATGGAAAAATGCAAAGATATGCCATGTTCCTGCATAAAAAGACTCATCATCATAAAAATACAATTCTACGTTAACTTATAAATTTAATTACACCCAAAAATAGAAACAGGTTTCTCTATAACTGGAAATAGCTGTATGAATTCAAGATATTTTTTCTCCTAAAAAAATTTATTTCCTAGCTCTATCACCTAGAAGGATCTAAAAGAAATGACAATCTGGTAACATTAAGTATCTCTATTTTCCAATTATGCACTCTGAATATCATTCCTTGACTAAAGCATGGCAGATAAAGTCATTTTCCTATGCCAAAAAGCAAGAAAGTAAAGAATGGGGTCATGTCAAAGGAACACAGGAGAGAGCCTGAAGGGACTCCCACTGGCCTAAGATGGAACCATCTGGCGTTACAAAGAATGACTACTGAAGTCATTTAAAACACAATGAATAAAGAAACTAATGTTCATAAACGCTTTTCGTTTTTAAAAAAGAAAAAATTAGTTAGACACCTGGAGATATATAACAACTCACTATGCTGAAAACTAGTGATTAAAAGGAAAGAATTAAGCATTTATCATGCTTTTCCAGTAGAACTATATTTCAGAGTAACCAAAAAGCTCAAATAGATGAGGTGAATTTTTATCCAGGAAAATTACAGCTAATAAATGTGAAAGATTGATAATAAATGGTAAGATGAGAGAAATCCAATTTTGATACTTCTACTGAAATAGTTTATTCTAACAATGAGTTATCTTTGGATATTAACACGATTAATGAAAAGTGGACGGCTTTACAAAAAAGTTGTCACCACCACATTTTGTGTCTTCTGAAGTGATAAAATTCAAAGTATATGGCACCACCTAGGGAATGGTCTTTCTAAAAAAGTGATGGAGGCCAATGTGGGAGGATTGCGCGAGGCCAGAAGTTTAAGACCAGCCTAGGCAACACAATGAGACCTTGATTCTACAAAAAAAAAAAAATTTTTTTTAAATGAGCCAGGCATGGTGGCACACGCCTGTAGTTCCAGTTACTCAGGAGGCTGAGATGGGCGATCACTTGAGCCCAGGAGGTTCAAGGCTACAGTGAGCCATAACTATGCCACTGCACTCCAGCCTGGGCAACAGAGCAAGACCATCTTAAAAAAAAAAATCTGATCCAAAATCTAAATAAGATTTTCTGTTTAACTTCCAGTATATATAAAGCATGACAAATAGAGGAATTAGTCAAATGCCACTATAAAAAAACAACTGAACATATCTAGAATGGGGGAGCTTCTTCAGGACAAATGACCCGATTTCTTCAACAAATCAATGGATAAAGGAAAACAGCAAGAGGATGGGAAGACTCTTCTTCTTCTTTTTGCTTTTTAAAAGAGACAGGGTCTTGTTCTGTTGCCCAAGCTGGAATGCAGTGACACAATAATAGCTCACTGCAGCCTCGACCTCCTGGACTCAAGCAATCCTCTTGCCTCAGCCTCCAAAGTAGTTAGGACTACAGGTGTGCACCACCATACCCGGCTAATGGAAGAATTCTTGATAAAAATAATTGTAAAAGGGGCATAACAACAAATACAATAAGCATTTGGATCCTGATTCAAACACACTATAAAAAGATATTTTTTAGAAAACTGAAAATTAAATATGGACTAGGTATTAATTGTAATTAAAGTATTACTGCTAAATCTGTTAAGTAAAATAATGACATTGTAGCTATAAGAGAAAATGTCTCTGGCAGGGCAGTTCAAAGATGGCCTCAAATGATCCCCACCACCAACTATTCACACCACTGTGTAATTCCATCTCATTGTAATTTCATCTCATTGAGCGTAGGTTGGCCTAGTGACTTGTTTTTAACCAAGAGAATATGGCAAAGGTGATGGGACATTTCTGGGTCTATGCTACATAAAACTGTGACTTCCACTTCACTAGCAGACTTTCCCTTGTTGGCACTGATGAAGCAAAACACCACATTAAAGACGCCCACGTGGCAATGAACCGAGGACAACCTCTGTGCAACAACTTGCAAGAAACTGAATCCTGCCAACAATCACATAAGCTTAGAGGCAGATCCTTCTCCACTCAAGCCTTTAGGTGAAACCACAGCCCCAGCCAACATCTTGACTGTAGCCTTAGAGACCTGGAGCAGAAGACCTCTCAAATCTATATCCAAAAACCGGACCCTCATTGAGATAATAAATGTGTATTGTTTTAAGCTGCTAAGTTTGTAGCAATTTGTTATGGATTAACAGTCAACTAAGGCCAGGTGCAGTGGCTCATGCCTGTAATTCCAGAACTCTGGGAGGCTGAGGTGAAGCAGTGCTTGAACCCAGGAGTTTGAGATTAGCTTGGGCAACATAGCAAGACCCCACCTCTACCAAAAAAAAGAAGTTTTTAAATAAAACAATGAAATAAAAAATAACTAATAAAATGTCATCTTCTTCACGTATACTGAAACATTTAGAAATAACATAACATAACTTATATTTACTTTAAAATAAACCAGAAGAAAGAAAGAGAGGTGGGTGCAAATACAGGATGAAAACTATAGAATGTCCATGGCCTAGCAAATAGCAGGCTATTGTAGTACCATTAGTTACTATCACTCAAAGTAAAACTCAAGTCAACTTATTAGTACCAAGAAACTGAAAATGTTTGAGCATGTAGTAATTATCTCTAAGGACTCAAAGCACTTTGGAAACACATACCTGCATACTCTACACAAATGAATGGAGCAACCGCTAGGAAAAAAGAATGGCAACAAAATAAAACAAACATTCCTATACAGAAGAATGATAAAATAGGAAATTCTCACTAGACAAAAATCAAACGAAAAAGCTCATTAACATGATTCGGTGTCTCCCTAAAACCAAAAAATCTATGTATTGAGACACTCATATAAAAATAGTCCGCAATTGCTGAATATCTCAGAAGGCTTGAATTATCAATCTTTTCAGAAATCAAATGACCCTTCAGAATATATTTCAAAACTAAGAACTATCCCCTTTCTACCTAATGCAAAGATCATTAAATTTGTACATGATCGGGCCGGGCGCGGTGGCTCAAGCCTGTAATCCCAGCACTTTGGGAGGCCGAGAAGGGCAGATCACGAGGTCAGGAGATCGAGACTATCCTGGCTAATACGGTGAAACCTCGTCTCTACTAAAAGAATACAAAAAACTAGCCGGGCCAGGTAGCGGGCGCCTGTAGTCCCAGCTACTCGGGAGGTTGAGGCAGGAGAATGGCGTAAACCCGGGAGGCGGAGCTTGCAGTGAGCTGAGATCCGGCCACTACACTCCAGCCTGGGCGGCAGAGCGAGACTCCGTTTCAAAAAAAAAAAAAAAAAATTTGTACATGATCTGGCAATGATTTACTGCTTAGTACACACAGTCTTCAAACCTTAGACAATATAACAATATAATCATAGAGGGATTAGAAAGATTTAAGGCTGGATGCAGTGGCTCACACCTAAATCCCAGCACTTTGGGAGGCCGAGGCAGGCGGATCACAAGGTCAAGAGATCGAGACCACCCTGGCCAACATGGTGAAACCCCGTCTCTACCAAAAATACAAAAAATTAGCTGGGCGTGGTGGCACGCACCTGTAGTCCCAGCTAGTCAAGAGACTGAGGCAAGAGGACTGCTTTAACCCATGAGGTGGAGGTTGCAGTGAGCTGAGATTTGCCACTGTATTCCAGCCTGGGCAACAGAGCAAGACTCTGGGTTAAAAAAAAAAAAAAAAAGATTTAAGAGATCAAACTGTTTCTAAGCACTCTCACACCTTCATTTATATGTAACTAATTTTACTAAAACAATCACTATCATCTAATTATATCAAGTTCTTAAAATATCTTTGCTGGGCAACAATTTAGCTTAATATGAACTATAATATGTGGATGTGGGAAAGAGTACATGTCTTTAAAAAATTACTCTGTAATATCAACTCTTTGCTATCTTGCGTCAAAAAAGAACTTCAGAATCTAAATCCCTCATTTTGTATGAGAAAAAAATAAAAGGCTAGAGAAACTAAATGACTGATCTAAAATTACCGATTAATCGGTGGTAGAACTGGGATTAGAACTCAAGTCCCTGGTCCTAGGTCAGTGTTCTCTCTATACCACACTTTCTCAATTCTTTCATGTTTTCCTTTGCATCAGATCCAGCTTGTGCCACAGTATAATACAGTAATTTAAACTGTACTAAAGATGACAGGTCAAACCAATATTATCTAATCCAAATCTGCTTACTTAATGAGAACTCTCCTCTCATCCCCATAATAGGTATCTTTGACCAACACCCTAAGTTCCATGGTAAAGCATTTTTCAAACTCTCTTCCTCGGAGAAATCCAGAGGATCTACAAATACTTTTAAATTACATTTGTGGGACACTGTCTAAAAACAAACAAACAAAAAACCCAACTACTATAGTTAACTCTTAAAACTATTAAAAAATTCAGAAGTAGTATAGATCAAATATTACCACAATGGATAACATCTTCTATAAAAACTTGTGTACCTTGTTTTGTGTTAGCTTTGGAATGAAACTTCTCCCAACATCTCTGCGTATACATGAATTATTTTCTACATATGTCCCTGATTAATGGCTGTAGTTGTATGTTAGACTTTCAAAAGCTCATTTCTATATATGTCTGTTCACATAAAATTCACAAATAAATTCACACCTAGAACATATCTGATAAATGGGCAAGGTTGTTTTAATGCTCTCTTCATATATTTTATTTTATTTATTTATTTTTTTGAGACGGAGTCTCACTCTGTTGCCCAGGCTGGAGTGCACTGGCTGTGATCTCGGCTCACTGCAAGCTCTGCCTCCTGGGTTCACGCCATTCTCCTGCCTCAGCCTCCCGAGTAGCTGGGGTTAGCGCCTGCCACCACACGCAGCTAATTTTTTGTATTTTTAGTAGAGACAGGGTTTCACCGTGTTAGCTAGGATGGTCTCGATCTCCTGACCTTGTGATCTGCCTGCCTCGGCCTCCCAAAGTGCTGGGATTAGAGGCATGAGCCACCGCGCCCGGCCTCTTCATATATTAATAAGAGATATGTCATATGGCAAATCACAATATAGATAGCTGTAGCACAGAATGTAACTTTGGAGTGCTTTTCTGTTTAAAATATTATATGGAACATGAGCAGTTTAGTGATATAACTGAAATCAAGTTTATTACAGGTAATAACTCTCCTCACTCAACAGTCAGACACAACTCATACTTACGTATCTTAGAGCTCTCAGCCTTTCCTTTGTTAAATTCAGAATGTTCATCAGTTCACAAACCATGAGTTTGTTACTATACTATGATTACCTCACATGCCAGCCAACATTTGTTTCAAAAGCACTACTGTCTTTATAATTCAGTACCCATTTTTGCAATTTAAAAAATGTTATTGCACTTTATGAATGGAAAACAGAAATACAAAAGCCTACCAGTAATATTAATCCACTTGAAACAATAATGGGCATCAGATTAGCCAGATGAAGAAAATTTCAGATACTAGATTTAACTAGTTTAAGTATAAATGAAATGCTGAGAAAACAGTTTTTAAAATCACATCAAAAGGCAAAAATAAAGGAGCCAATTATAGATTTATTGACTCTCACCTCTAAATTCACCCTTTTTGTCTCCTCTTTGAAAATAGATTTGGGCCCTTTATTTTTCCTTTACCAGCTGGCACGATGTTAAGCTGTGTCAGTAAGAGAGGGCAGGAGTCATCGCAGCAAGTAAGGGTTTTTTGTCATTGGGTTTTTTTGTTTTTGTTTGGCTTCTTGGTTCAGGTATGCTTGGCCTGCATGCTCTTGCAGCATACATAGCTTCTCTAGCTCTTCATTCCTGCCATACAGGTTTCCCCAGCATCAGGCTCCAGCAGCATATACAGCTTCAACGCCCAGTTCCTGTGCCTGATCAGCTTCTCCAGCACCAGGTTCCTGCATCTGAATGTAGACTAATTATGGATATTTTTGCACTTACTCTCTTGACAATCAGCAAGGCTGCTCAAACTAATGACTTCAACTGAGTCTTTCTTTAGCTAAGATAAATTTTCCTCTATTTTTTTCCTTTCATTTCTATTTTTTTTTCTAATCCCTTTCTAGACCTATTATTAGGTAGAAGGTGCAGGGCTGCTATATACAATTATGCAGGTTGCACAGTGCACTACAAGTCCCACTGAAGAGTGAAGGCTGAAATTCAGCCTGTGTCTCACCCATCAAGTCCTGAATCCCGGTCAAAGAGCATCATCTGCTCATTAAGCCACGTGTCCTGAAGGTGAGAAGGTGGACCTTCTGGATCAAGGCTAGCCTCCATGTTCAATTTTTCATTAATATTTTCCTATCTTTTTGCTTTTGTTTAGATTCCAAGTCTTTTTTCTATCTATACATGTAACTATAGAATAAATACATATGTATATGTAATTATATAAAAACAATAACTTTTGTGGGATCTTCATCATAGTCCAGTACTTTGGGCCTAGGCCCAAAATAATAGGTTATTGGTCACCTAGGAGCATCAGAATTTTTAAAAGATTCGCAAGTAATTTGAATGTGCAAACTGCTGTCAGTCAATGGTGCACAAGCTTTTCTGCTCAAGTACCCTCTAAATTAATTTTGAAAATCTATGCACATCCTCAATATTTTTTGGTTGCAAAATGTTTCATACCTTATAATTATCGCAAAGGTTGTGATTTCCAGTGTACTTTAATTTTTTTTTTTCTTTGAGACTGAGTCTCGCTCTGTCACCAGGCTGAACTGCAGCGGCGCAATCTTGGCTCACTGCAACCTCCGCCTCCCAGGTTCAAGGAACTCTCCTGCCTCAGCCTCCCGAGTAGCTGGGATTACAGGTGTGCACCATCATGCCCAGCTAACTTTTGTATTTTTAGTAGAGACAGGGTTTCACCATGTTGGCCAGGCTGGTCTCGAACTCCTAGCCTCAACTCACCTGCCTTGGCCTCCCAAAGTGCTGGGATTTCAGGCATGAGCCACCACACCTGCCCAAATATTGTTAATTTTTAATAGTTGTTATATATGCTCTTTTAAAAGCATCAATAGAATAAAAATACCATCATCTGTTTTTTAAATGAACAGCCTCTTCTTATACAGTCAAAAGTTTATATTATCTTGGTTTCTCCTTAAACTTCCCCCACAGACTTTTCCAAAATGTAATATACTTATATGCTGGAAGGTCTTTCATTTTTCACTCCATATGACTTATTTGAGATAATGCCATGTAAATTAAGATTAAGCTTTTTTTATTTCTCATCATGAGATTCCAAGTGATTTTAAAAATTTCTTCCGGATGTTATTATCAATTTCTTTTTTTCTTTTTTTTTTTTTTTTTGAGACGGAGTCTCGCTCTGTCGCCTGGGCTGGAGTGCAGTGGCCGGATCTCAGCTCACTGCAAGCTCCGCCTCCCGCGTTTACACCATTCTCCTGCCTCAGCCTCCCGAGTAGCTGGGACTACAGGCGCCTGCCACCTCGCCCGGCGAATTTTTTTTGTATTTTTTAGTAGAGACGGGGTTTCACTGTGTTAGCCAGGATGGTCTCGATCTCCTGACCTCGTGATCCGCCCGTCTCGGCCTCCCAAAGTGCTGGGATTACAGGCTTGAGCCACTGCGCCCGGCCTATCAATTTCATAAATATATTACTGACCAAAACAATATAAATATATTAAAAACTTTGACAGATAATGATTAAGTATAAAGGTATTAGAGATGATTCTCAAAGACACGTGTACTTTCAAAACCATTATCTCATGTATATATGAATAAATATCACTGCTAGAATCAAATGGGATTCAACATCAACTATATAGTTATTTTTTAATTTTTTTTTTTTTTTTGAGACACAGTCTCACTCTGCTGTCCAGGCTGGAGTGCAGTGGCATGATCATAGCTCACTGCAGCCTCCAATTCCTGGGCTCAAGTGATCTTCAAGCCTCAGCCTCTCAAGTAGCTAGAACTACAGGAGCACAACACCACATCTGACTAATTTAATGTTTTGTAGAGAAGAGGTCTCGCTGTGTCACCTAAGGTATTCTCCAACTCCTGGACTCTATGATCCTCCCTTGCTCACATAAATAAATACAAGGCAAGAGAAGGAATTTCTGTTACTACAGTTTGAGAATCCAAAACCTGAAAACCCAAAATCAGAAATGTTCCAAAATCTGAAAACTTTTTGAGTTCTGACCTGACACTGCAAGAAAATGCTCACGGGAGCATTTCAGATTTCAAATTTCAGATTAGGGATGCTCAATTGCTAAGTATATATTAACAAAATGCAAATATTCCAAAATCCTAAAAATTCCAAAATCCAAAATACTTCTGGTCTTAAGCATTTCAAGTAAGGGATACTTGACCTGGACTGTTCCTGTACTGCTAATTTTTTTTTTTACCACCTTCCAAATTATACGCCAAAAATCACGTAATGAGCTATCATTAAAAATTATTTATGATCAGTCCAGGTGTGGTGGCTCATCACGCCTGTAATCTTGTTGTTGCTGTTGTTGTTGCTGTTTTGGTTTTGTTCCTTATAAGAATCTAATGCCTGATGATCTGAAATGGAACGATTTCATCCTGAAACCATCCTCCCCGCTTACCCCCATCCATGGAAAAACTGTCTTCCACAAAGCCAGTGCTTGGTGCCAAAAAGGTTGGGGACCACTGAACTAATGAATGGCTAAACACAATGTGGTATATCAATACAATAGAATACTTACCAGCCATAAAAACGATGTAGTACAGATACATGATACAATATTGATGAACTTTGAAAACAATATCCTAAATGGAAGCCAATCACAAAAGGCCATATATTATATGATTCCATTTATAGAAAAAGTCTGAAACAGGCAAATCTATAGACACCAAAAGTAGTTTAGTGGTTGCTCAGAGATGGAAGAGTAAGTGGATAAGAGCCAAAGGCTACAGTTTTCCTTTTGAGATTATGAAAATGTCCTAAAATTGACTGCAATGGGCTGGGCACGGTGGCTCAAGCCTGTAATCCCAGCACTTTGGGAGGCCGAGAAGGGCAGATCACGAGGTCAGGAGATCGAGACCATCCTGGCTAACACGGTGAAACCCCGTCTCTACTAAAAAAATACAAAAAACTAGCCGGGTGAGGTGGCGAGCGCCTGTAGTCCCAGCTGCTCGGGAGGCTGAAGCAGGAGAATGGCGTAAACGTGGGAGGCGGAGCTTGCAGTGAGCTGAGATCCGGCCACTGCACTCCAGCCTGGGTGACAGAGCAAGACTCTGTCTCAAAAAAAAAAAAAAAATTGACTGCAATGATGGTCACATTTGTGAATGTATAAAAAATCCATTGAATTGAATACCCTAAAGTACAAGAATTGTATGGTATTTAAATTACATCTCAAAAACACTGTTACATGAAAAAAAAAAAAATCAACCAACAAATAATTATGTTCAAAGAATTAGAGGAAATGATCCCTATCTTAAAATTAATCAAAATACAGATACTCAAAAACTATTAATCAGATTCTGTAATAAACTGCCCTCTAGAAATTTTTCAGTCTCATTAAAAATATTACCTATAAAATCATAAATAACTTCATAATAAAAATTGTTTAAAACTCAACAATTTAAATAAAAAGCTTTCTATTGTTACAAGTCTTTCCCAAATACAGTACCTCCACCCTAGAGATAACCAATTTCACTCAAGGTACTCTCAGATTTTGCTGAAACTCATTGAAAAAAATACAGAATGGACTTAAAACTATGTCACTAATATGACATTCTGAATATGGCCAATATGACACCTTACAGTCCTAAACCAAAACTGCACTAAAAAGAGAAAAGTAATCAAAATGGCCAGTTAATTCACTCACTTACTCATTTAATAAATATCATGCTTGGACTACAATGATGAAGGAAAATTCCATACATTCTATGGAGTTTTTGGTCTATTTGGGAAGATAGCTATTAATCAAGTAATTATACATTTTAATACAGGAATAATTACACATTTTAATACAGGAAGCTGGGCACAGTGGCTCACGCCTGTAATCCCAGTACTTTGGGAGGCCAAGGCAGGTGGATCACTTGAGGTCAGGAGTTTGAGGCCAACATGATGACACTCCGTCTCTACTAAAAATAAAAAATTAGCCAGGTGTGGTGGTGCGCACCTGTAGTCCCAACTACTCGGGAGGTTGGGGCAGGAGAATTGTTTGAACCCGGGAGGCAGAGGTTGTAGTAAGCCAAGACTGCACCACTGCACTCCAGTCTGGGCGACAAAGCGAGACTCCATCTCAAAAAAGAAAAAAAAAGTTGTAATTACAAACTGTAAAAAATGATAGATAGGTACTCGTTGCTATGAAAACATTTAACTGTAGGGCCAGGGGAGTGGGTGCCAGATCAATGGGGAAAGGGGGGTCAGGCAGGATTTTCTGAGAAAGTGACATTTTAGCTGACAGCTGAAGAATAAACAGTAGTTAGATTTTATGACTTTTCTGATGTAACTTCTTAATCAAAAGGGAAAAGGGAAGAAAAAGGACAGTGACAGGAAGGGAAAACAAACATATCCGGGGTTGTTTAAAGTAGCTTATTATAGAATTTCTATGTATATAAGACAACTTCCTTAACAACAAATACATAGGTGATATTGGCCATAATAAATATTAGTCATACTAAAAAAAAAAAAAGTAGGAATATTTTTAAAGTATTAAATACTAACATTTACAAAATCAAAGTTTACACCAAACCCAAGTATCTTCTTTCTAGACCTACATCTTCACAGAAATATAAGATTCCATAAAAGTTATAACAAAAAGGTAGATAATTTAAAAATCTTATTATATGAAGGGAAATACTATACTTAAAGATTAAACTCTCAATTTTCTTTTTTTTTTTTTTTTTTTGAGACTGAGTCTCACTCTGTCACCCAGGCTGGAGTACAGTGGCACAATCTCAGCTCGCTGCAACCTCTGCCTCCTGAGTTCAAGCAATTCTCATGCCTCAGCCTCCCAAATAGCTGGGAGCACAGGCATGCACCACCACGTCCTGCTAATTTTTGTATTTTTAGTAGAGATAGGGTTTCACTATGTTGGCCAGGCTGAATTCCTGACCTCAAGTGATTCGTCCACCTCCACCTCCCAAAGTGCTGGGATTACAGGCATGAGCCACTGCACCTGACCAACTCTCAATTTCCTAACCTTATAAACAAGTAAGTCTCAAAAGAAATGTGCAAATCACTAACAAAACCAAAAGTAAAATCTCATTTTAACTCTTAATAAACATTTAAAACAACTGCTTAACAATCATTTTTCAGCCTTTTGGCTAAGATCAAGAATAAAACAACTGCTAACAAATCATGTTATAGTTAGTTGACCCTTGAACAATGCGGGGCCTAAGGGCGCCAACTCCCGTGCAGTTGAAAAAGCCATGTATGACTTTTGACTCCCATAAAACTTAACTGCTAATAGCTTACTGTTTACCAGAAGCCTTATCAGTAACATGAAGGGCCAATTAACACATATTTCATGTGTTACATGTATAACATACTTATTGTATTCTTACAATAAGCTAGAGAAAGGAAAATGTTATTAAGAAAATTAAAAGGAAGAAAAAAATATTTACTATTCATTAAATGGAAGTAGATCATCATAAAGGGTCTTCATTTTTGTCATCTTCACGTTGAGTAGGCTGAGGAGGAGAAAGAGAAGAGATCGACCTTTCTGTTTCAAGGTGGCAGAAGCAGAAGAAAATCATGTATAAGTGGACCTGCAAATTCAAATCCATGTTGTTCAAGGGTCAACTGTATTTATGTTCCACAATTCTTTCCCATCAGATAGCAAGAGTAAGCAGTTAATGAAGGAAAACACTGAGCAAGAGACAAAGAACTCTGGGGATCAAGTCTTACGTTATTACATTAATATAACCATGAGAAACTCATAGGCCTACAAGATATAACACTCTATTTCAAAAGAACTAAACACAGAAAGATTTCTGCTTTTGAATATGACGGAACAGTCTGTAGCAGACCAACACTCCCTCTTGAATAGAAAACTTGTATTAAATAGGGAGAAAGTTCTTAAAATATCAGAGACTTTCTGAGGTAGCTAAGAACTCACTGAAGACTTTCTGAGGTGGCAAGAAACTCACTGAAGGGTATCTCACATTCTGTGCAGCTTTCCCTTTCAAGACATGTCACCTATTTCTTTAATGGCACAGGACAAGAGGCTGGGAAGCCAAAAAAGGACAGCCACTAGGAGGCAGAGAAGTCAGCAAAGTTTTTGGCAATATCATGGGAGTAGGGGGACAAAACTTGGTAGCTAAGTCTTGAGGAGTCAAGACTCCATTGTGAAAGAAGGCACAGAAGAACAAATCTGACACTCAGTACTGATTTTCCTCTTGAGGGATTTGTCAGCTTTTAAACTGCACATAGCAAAAGGCTAAAAAGCCAGCAGAAAGCAATTAAAAAGGAAGAAGGAGCTTTTAAAACTCTCATGGGTCTGGAGAAAAAAAAAGCTAGAGAAGCCCTAAAAACACCCAATCTCTTAACTGAGATCTAACTGAGATCTCTAGGGGACTAACAAGTTGGAAGCCAACTACAGGTAGAACAAGGCTTATAAGGCTGAAAACCCAACCTCAAGTCAGCTCAGTCCTTGACAGTTGCAGTGATCTCTACCTGCCTGCAAGAAGATGGGTGAATCCGAAGATACATGAATCCTATCTGGGGAAATGTATCATTATAGATACAAAATTTGTATCTAAAATTCTGCACATAGTGTCTGGCACTCAATCAAAAAGTTGCCTAATAATAATTATTAGTATTATGTTATTATCCACATATAATAATATATATAATATACAATATAATATATAGTTAACATACATTAATATACAAATATATTAATTATTATCATTTGAACTAACAAGATGCAAAACCAAAAGGAAAAAGATGATGGAAACAGGCCTATAGGTGATCCAGATACTGGAGTTTTCAGACACAGACTTTAAAGCAATTTGATTAATACGCTCAAAAAATACATGACAAGAGACTTTCACATGAGAATCAGAATCTATCTTAAAAAGAGAGAACCAAATAAAAATTCTAAAACTAAAAAATACTATAACTAAAATTAAGAATAGATGGGATTAAAAAGCAGGTTGGACATAGTTAAATACAGAATAAATGAACTGAAATACAGTCAAGTAAAAACTATCCAGAATGGAGTAAGAGGAGGAAAAAAATTATAAAAATAACAGAAGAGAGCAGGAGACACACAGGGGATGATAAAAAGTATAATAAAGGTTTAATTGGAGTCACAGAGGAAAGCAGACAAAAATAGGGCAGAAACTATTTTTAAAAGGTCAAAATTTTTTCACAACTGATCTCATACTACAAACTCAAGAGGTGCCAGAAACTTCAGAGTACAAACAAAACCATTCTTAGGTGCATCACTGAAAAGCTGTTTAAACGTAAAGAAAAAGAGAAAGACAAAAAGAAAGGCGGCTGAATAAGAAAGTCACAATACCTTCCAAGAAGCAACAATAAGTCTGACAGCTGATTGTGCAACAGAAACAATGGAAGCTAGAAAACAATGAACTGAGACCTTTAAAGTGCTTCAAGAAATAACAGCTAATAACTGCGGAACTCTACAGTCAGTTAATATAGTCTTCCAAGATGAAAATAAATGAATTTCAAACAAGCAAAAACTGAGAATTCAGTACCACCAAACTCCCCAAAAGGAGCTCTTCAGACAGAGGAAAATTAATCTCAGATGGAAGCATGTAAATACAAAAGGAAATAAAGAACAATGGAAAGGGTAAATACTAACTGTACAAAATAACAGTCTCTGGATTTAAATGTAGACTTGAAATGCATGGCAATGACAACATGAAAGCAGGAGAATGATAAATGCTATTAAAGTTTTCTAGGGTCCTAACAATGTCTGAGATGTTTTTCAAAATCTTAATGAATATGCAACTCTAATGTACCACAAGAATGCTTGTGGTAATCCAGTGTAACCACCAAAAGAACAGTAACAGAATATATAACAAGCTATTAAAGGGAGGAATAAAACAACATTTTTTAAAACACTTGATTAATTCAAAAGAAGGCAACAATGGAGAGAAAATAGAACATAAAACCAGTACGACAAACAGAAAACAATAAAATAGCCATAAACCCAAATTTATCAATAATTATATTTACTGTTAATAAGCTAAACACACTTTAGATTTAATTAAAAACAGGCAAACAAAAATCCGTTTATTCTTAACAAGAAACAGACCTCAAATATAAAGCTACAGAAGCATTAAAAGCAAAAAGGAGAGGGAAAGTTATACCACACAAGCAAACAGTAGCCAAAATAAAGCAGGTGTGGCTATACTAAGACGACTTTGAGGCGAGAGACAAGTGTTACTAGAGATAAAAAGGGACATGTTATAACGATGAAGAGTCAATGTACTAGAAAGATATGTTTGTATGGGCCTAGTAATATGACTTCAAAATATATAAAGCATACAGTTTAGTTCTGTATAGAACTAAAAGGAGAAATATACAAATCCACAATCACAGTAAGACACATTTAACACTTAACCTCAAGACACCTCTCTGTAATGAATAGAAAAAAAGGCAAAAAAAATTTAGTAAGGATAGAGAAGATTTGAACAACACAATTACACAATTTACAAACTTGAACTTAACAAAGTACATAGAAGACAGTAGTTAATAGCAGAATGCACAGTCTTTTCAAGGGTACATAAACATTTATAAAAAGGCTGAGCTGTAAAAAAGTATCAATAAAGGTCTAAAAACCATCCACAGTGTGTTCTCTAATCATAGTGAAATTAAGAAATTAGTAACAGAAACATAACTAGCAAATCCCCAAATGTTCAAAAAGCAATACACTTGTTAAAAAAAAAAAAAAAAAAAACCCACAGGTCAAAGAATAAGCCAAAATAAAATTTGAAAAACATTTTTGCATAAATGACAATGAACATGTAACATACCAAAACTTGTGGGATACAGCTAAAATGCGTTGAGAGGAAACCCTACACTCTTATGACTAAACATAGCCTAGTTTTCCAATTATTATTAACTACCAATTCAAAATATAAGTTATGTTAGGGTACTTTAATCTAATTAACTGCCATTCAGTAACTTTTTAAATGACAGATTTATATTAGACTTCTTAAATTATTACTAGTTAATGACTATAAATGATATTTCCTTTCTCTTTGTATACTTTTTAAAACATGGATTAATCTTAATAAGTAACATTTCATCATAAGCAAAACCCATTCAACAGTATCTTTGTTTATCTACAGTATAAATAAATATATATATAGTATTCTACAGAATGTTGCTTTGACTTCACAGATTTTTACAAATATTCATAACCAAGTCATGAAGTTCTCACTAAACAACAAAAAAATTTTTTTCTAACTGAAACATATCCCCAATGTGCAAAGATGTTAAGAAATATTTTCTTCAAAAGTCCCCCATATTAATAGATGATAATACTGCTGGACTTCTCAGAGCTTTATCTGACCACTCCTTAATACGCAACAATGTACAGAATCAGCCATTCACAAAACAAGCCCTGGGAAATCCGGTAGTAGAGAAGATACCCGGATGAATTATCCTAAGATTGAACCTATAAAGACCTAAAAATTTTATAAATTTTCCACTCTATCGTCCCTTATCAGAGATTTCTAACAAATGATATTATAAACAAATAGTAATTAGGGATCTCTAAATTCTCAACTGTTCATTCTTTGAAACATTTTATACATATTAAAATGTCTATTATAAATAGCTGTATCTCTATAGACTATGTAAAGTCTAGAAAATCTTTCATACTTCCAAAAATGATTTTTGAATGACTGAAATACAGCAAACTCATTGCCACAAGTGGCTGAAATGTATCTTATTTACATGTAAAACATCACAAAGTCTTTGTATCAGGCCAAAAATCATTTATTAAAAACCTATTTAAATATTTACCTAAAAGTTAATGCAAATAATAGGACCATTTACCCATCTGCCCCAAAAACTGTACATAAACCTCTCAACATTTATTTGATCAAGATAAAAAGTATTTCTACATAAGAAACTGATGCTCAGAAAAGAATCATAACTTGCCAAAAGTCACAAATATCTAATTCTAGGAATCAGCTCTGCAGACTCAAATTATCATCCTGAGTCTACCTAATACATGTCTTCCATCCTGAGTGTTTTTATTTTTCTGAATTTCTAAGAGTCCCAGACTGAAAAATACAGAACTTTCAGTGGCCAGTAGGTTCCCAAGCAAGGCCAGTGTCTTTAAATCTCAGTTTAAGATAGGGAGAAAAGGAAGAAAAGGAAGGGCATAATAGTCTCCAGTCTCCTGGGAGTTGTGTGCCTCCAAACCAGGGGTTCACAAATTCTAGGTTGCAGGAGCCTACAGAATTATTGTAACAAGATCTCTCAAATCCATTTGCATAAGCACCATTATCTGTACACCAAATACATAATAAATTTCATAAATATGTTCTATTTTCAACCATATGTGATTAATAAAATCAAAATTCACTTAAAAGCTAAAATAAAGGGATAGAGGACAAAGAAAAAAGTTATTGGGAGCATTATCACTTTTGAATTATATAAGCAATCTCTAGACATCTCTAAGGACCTGTCTCTGATTTAAACATGTTTTCTTCCGAATTACCAAGGATAATGCCAAAATGAACCCAGAGTAGTCCACACAGATAGAAGGAAAATAAAACTGGTATCTTTAATCCAGCAACTCAACATCTAGGAATCTATCACCAATGAGTTCAAACTTTTTTTCCAGGCTATGCGCAGTGGCTGTAATCCCAACACTTTGGGAGGCCAAGGTGGGCGGATCACCTGAGGTCAAGAGTTCGAGACCAGCCTGACCAACATGGAGAAACCCCGTCTCTACTAAAAATACAAAAAATTAGCTGGGTGTGGTGGCACATGCCTGTAATCCCAGCTACTCGGGATGCTGAGGTAGGAAAATTGCTTGAACCTGGGAGGCGAAGGTTGAGGTGAGCCAAGATCACGCCATTGCATTCCAGCCTGGGCAACAAGAGCAAAATACCATCTCAAAAAAAAAAAAAAAAATTTTCTGTAAAGCAAAATTACCTCATGACTCATAATGGTCAAACAACAACAAACACAAATGAAAATAAAATAAAGCCACAAAGCCTAAATGTCTAATAACAGGGGACCAATTAAACAAAATGACATAAAGTCATTACATGGAATATAATGCATCCATAATAAATAAATTTTGGCTGGACACAGTGGCTCACACCTATAATCCCAGCACTTTGGGGCACTGAGGTGGGAGGATCGTTTGAGCCCAGGAGCTGGAGACCAGCCTGGGCAACATAGTGGGACCCCATCTCTACAAAAAATTTAAAAAGCTAGCCAGGTTTGGTTGGCTTGGTTGGGTATGGTGGCTCATGCCTGTAATCCCAGCACTTAGGGAGGCCAAAGCAAGTGGATCACCTGAGGTCAGGAGTTCAACACCAGCCTGGCCAACACGGTGAAACCCTGTCTCTACCAAAAATAAAAAAATTAACCAGGTGTGGTGGCGCACTGCTGTAATCCCAGCTACTCAGGAGGCTGAGGCACGAGAATCGCTTGAACCCAGGAGGCGGAGTTTGCAGTGAGCCAGGATGGTGCCACTAAACTCTAGTCTGGGTGATAGACCAAGACTCTGCCTACCAAAAAAAAAAAAAAAAAAATTAGCCAGGCAGGATGGCATGTGTCTGTAGTCCCAGCTACTTGAGAAACTGAGGCCAGAGGATCGCCTGAGCCCAGGAGGTCGAGGCTGCAGTGAACTATGATCATGCCACTGTGACAGAGCAAGACCCTGTCCCTTAAAAAAAAAAGAAAATATAGAAGAATATTTAATAACATAAGGAAATATTTATTATTTGTTAAGAAGGAAAAAGCAAATACAGAACAGTAAACAGAGGACAATAGTAAATTGAAAAACATATACATCTACAGTACAAGATCTGGAATGATAACCAGTATTTAAAGGGTGACTAGTGATCTTTAGGTAGTGTTATCAAGGGTAATTTAAATTTTGTTTCTGCGGGTCCATATTTTACAAATATTCCATAACAAACGTAGAGCATTTTTTACATCAAAATATATATTAAAATATATATAAAGTATATTTTAATATATTATATAAAAAGTGTCTTTTTTCTTTCTCAGACATGGGGTGTTGATGAGGTGCTGTCTTTTTCTTTTGTAGAGACGAAGAGGAAAGAAAAGAATATATATACACACTTACATATTTTTTATGTAATAATATATAAATATGCATACATGTTTTATGTAACAAAAATATATAAATATTTATATATTTTTTTCCTTTTGTAGAGATGGGGTATTACTATGTTGCCCAGGCTGGTCTCAAACTCCTGGCCTCAAGTGGTGGTCCTGCCTCAGCCTCCCAAAGTGCTAGGATTACAGGCATGAGCCACTGTGCCTAGCCTATATTCATTTTCAAATGTGAAATTTTAAAATTAGTTTTAAAAATACTTGAAATAAATTCATCTTCTATTCTAGTTGTCAAATCATAACATTTGTACTCTGAACCATGAATCAATCACATGTTGACACAAGGTACTATTTTAAGTACTATTTAAGTAATAAGACTAACAGGAAAAAGGTAAACACACTTAAAAATCTATCAGATTTTATCATCTAAATTATCTGTCATTCAATAATATGTAAACAAGATAAGAATTATTCTACACCAATGAAATTTCCTAATATGTAAAAAATACTTTCAAAGTTTCTCCCAGTTCTCATGAGTATACTAAAATCTTACACATCAAGATAAAATCTATTTTTCCATCTCTTGCTGGTCTAACCTTAGAGCACTTCTTATCTGTACTCTCAATTAGACATGTACAATAGCCATGTATAATAATGAGCAGCTTTCGTAACAGAAGAAGTCAAAAGGCCCAAGATGAGAACCTTATCACCTACATTTTCTTCCTCCTCCTCATTATTATTATTATTGGAGATGGGGTCCCACTGTGTTGCCCATGCTGACCTCAAACTCCTGGGTACAAATGATCCTCCAGACTTGGCCTCCCAAGTGCAGGGATTTCAGGTGTGAGCCACCCTGTCCTGCGCCTCTTACATTTTCAACTCTTAGACCTGGGCAAGTTAACTTACCTCTCTGAATCTCACTTTTCCTAGCTCTAAAATAGAATGATAACATTTATCTCATAGGGTTTTTGTGAAGACTACATCAAAGAACACATGCTAAATGCTCAGTACAGAGCCTGAAGAATAGAAGGCACTCAATAAGTGGTGACCGTTATTAAAGTCACAATGCAATAGTTTTTAAGTCAGAAAACTTGTCAAGCCTCTGAAAAACTGTATGACCCTGGGCAAGCTACTTACCCTGTATGGACCTCAGTTTCATCTTCTGCAAAACACACACACATATATAATACCTATCTTACAGGTATGTGCCAAGAATTAAACAAAACTGTATACAAAAAGCATCTTGCATATATTAGGTGCTCAACAAATTGTAGCTAGCATCATTATTAGGTACAAAAATAAACATTTGAGTATAGGGATTAGCAGTTTACAAAATATTTTTATGTATACGAGTATATGTAATTCTATGAATTATTTAAATAAGTGTATTTAATTCTTAAATTAGGTGTAAATTTCAAAAAAAAGTAAAATACAGGCAATCTCTTCTAAGCACACAAAAATAAAAGGCCTTTTTTTTAGTCTAAAAGTAAAAATGTGTTCCCTATAACTGGATCCGCTTTAACATTTTTAAAGTCCAAATAAATCAAAAAGAGTTGAAAGGGGAAATGTTTATTTTTTCTGCCTCTGGAAGAAGGGAAAAAAAAATTCTAAGTCCTTAGAAAGAAAACAGAGATAAAATTGTTCAATTTTTTTTAATGACTTCACATTTCTTTACACAACTAAAATGTAAGTGCCTTTAATACAAGAGCTCTTAAAGTTCTGATTTCCTGTACTATATATACCTTTGTGCAGAAGCAGTAAAACACTATAGTTAAAAACCACAGACTGTGGAGCCTGACTACCTTGATTCAAATTCTGGCTCCATCGTAGCTGTGTGACCTTAGGCAAGTTTTAACTTCTCCCTACCTGTTTCCAACATCTGGCAAATGGAGATTCCTCTTGGGACTGTGGTAAGGATTAAATGAGTTAATACACTTAAAAATGTTCATCAGAGAGCCTAGCAAATGGATGGCACATCACAACTGTTTACCATTTTTGTTACAGATTTATTACTGCCACCTCAAAATGCTTGTATCTATGTCAACAAATACGTGCCACTTTGTGGACAATTTCAACAAATGTCTACCTAAAATGAGACCTGTTTAAGAAGTACCTTAATACGGTTTCCACTGCCAATAAAGATACAGCAATTGCTGCTAGAGAGGATTTTAGGGCAAAGGTAAGTAAAGTCAATCCCTTTCTTACATCTTCTGTCACACAGAGGAGTAACATCTTTGCTTGCTAATAGAAGTTCAGAGCCAAGAGTTTTATAATTTAGGCATGACACACACCAACCCAGCAGACACAATATTCTCCAACATGTCATAAAGATTAAATAAGATACAGTAAATGGAAGTGTACGAAAGTTACATGTGTATTAAATACTATTTAATGTATGTACTTGAGAAAATTGCAGCAATGTATTTCTCCAATCTCATATTGTTGCTTTCTAACTCCAAAACTAGTGTTCTGCCCACTGCAAACCAGGGGCCAGAGTAACAAGACACAAAGTCAGATTAAAGTTGCCATCCCACTAAATCATTTCCTGCTTGAAATGTACTTTCTTAAAATGTCTGTACAACAGATAACGCAAATAGTACTTGTATTATCCAAGTCTCAGGCCTACACTAAAAATTTAAGGAGTGACATCCTGGAAATAGGCCAATTCAAGACCAGAAAAATGTCTCTACAATTAGATCAAACAATGCCACACCAATTCCCAACTGTCCATAATCCTAGCCTGAGTATAAAAAAAAGCTGAATAACTTCAGATTCAAGAACATGATAATCCAGAATATCAGAGGTCAAGTACACAGGGCCACATTTCAACTCCAAGTACATGGCTGGAATGTTTACCTGGCTCACTCCCAAACTGAAAGTTGGGTTTCAGCATCAATCAGGGATATGGCCATGAATAGGCTACGCAGGCCAGATCAAACCACAGGTCACTTGGCACCCTTCATTGGGCCAGATCCTACTGAATGCCAACCCTTGACCTGGTGAATAAAACGGGAGGCTGGCAGTCAAGACAGATTCTTCCAGTTGCAGCTCCATTTTGAGATTCTTCATTGATATAACCAGTGAAATCAAATTTGGATAAATGTGAAGAATTTCTCAAATAAAGGTGGAAAACTTACTTGAGTATGCTTCACAGATCTAGCCACTTTTTTGTTTAGCAAAATATTCAGTAAAATACATTATTCATTAATTTGTTTTGTTCATAAAATCGTTTCGGTCCTGTGAAATGGTCAGAGGGACAACTAGCACTTTTCTTCAGGATCTGCACAGCTCTTAAGCCTTTACTAAGCCAGTTTCTCCACTAGCACGTAAAATTGGAGTTAGATTTGCTCCTCCTTTCAAAGATAAGCCAAAGATAAATAAGATACCATGTAAGAGTATTTTCAGCATTTCAAAAGGAACTTACTAGAGAGAGAGAAAAAAAAAAAACCCTAACAATGCAACTGAACTCTTTTTTAACACCTAAATCAGGGATCAAGACAAAGCCGGTGTTGAAAATCAAATTCATTAAAGCCAGATTTTTCTATGCTTGAGTTTCTGTGTTGGGAAACGGGTCTGTGTCTATAAAAACCCATCTTCTAATGAGCTGTAATACTGAAATTCTTCGGTAATGTCACTCCTTCTCACTCCCTATCTTTTTCAGAACTTCCAGGCATTAAAGACAACGTCTGCCAATTCTACAACTTCTCCCCGCCTGCTAGGATTCAGATGGATTCCACAACTTTTCAGCCTTCCGTGACTTTTAACACTACTCTAAAGCGAATTACTTTTAATGACTCCACTCTGGAATAGGCACTCCTCGGCTTTACACTTTGTCCCGGCAGCGATCGACTGAACGACATGTCCCGCGACGCCGACCACCTCGGACGACCTCAGACATTCGGGGTAGTTTGCAAGCGGGCCAGGCCCCGCAAGCTCGGATTCCTGCCCCACCTCCCAGAGCCGCCCGTCCCCTAAGCCCTCCTCAACCTCAACCCCCAAATCCCAAGCGCAGAACAACTGGGCTTCCGGTTCTCCTGTGCGCGCCCCGGATCCACCACACACCTCGCCCCTTCTCCCTGGGCTCGCTCTCAGGACCCTAACCCCTTCCCGAGCGGGGCCGAGCAACGCTCTCAGCAACTGAACTAAGACTCCGGAGGCCGCACGTCCCCCTCAGCAGGCCCCGCCTGGGCCTCTCGGCTCGGCTGCCCTCCATTGCACCCCTGGCCCAACAGTGCTGACGCGGAACAGTGGGACAGCACGAGCTCCGGGCCCGGTACTTACTCGGGAAGGTAGGTGGAGGAAAAGGAGCTCCACTTGTGTAGCGCGTAGGGGAGAAGCCGGCACTCGGACGCCGCAGCGACAGCTCCGCCGGCCGCCATCTTGTCAGCACCGTAGCGGCCGCCACCGACCGCTGGCCGCGAACGGAGGAGCGGAGGGGGCGTGGCCTGCTCTTAAAGGGGCCGCCGCCCTCCCCGGCCGTCTGCGCTCCCTGCCCCGCATCGTTACCCGGGCCCAGCTAGGGCCCACGGTCCTATCTCGGGGTTTTCCACGTGGCTCGCTCCTTGACGGCCGAGCGACACTGGTGTAAGCTCTTCTCTGGGGCTTGGAGGGGAATGGCGCAAAGGACTTTTCTTACAAGCATAGGTAAGGACAAGCCAAGATGATTACGAACAGAAACACATTGTAGTTATGGAGCAGAAAGGGAAAATAAGAAGACCAAGTTGGAAAAGGCACGCCTGTGCGCTTTTGGAAGCCACCGCCCTCGCCAGTTTGTAAGTCCTTTACGGAAACAACACTGAAAGGAGCTGGAGGGCGGTAGCTAATGCATTGTCCTCCTGGAATGGTCCTGGTTTTAAATGTCTTGTCCCCGCCTTCCAGAGTCAGATGGAGACAGGAAAAGGAAATGGTCCCGTGTCCTCCCACCCTGTTTGGTTTGCAGTCTGTGATGCCCTGCATTGTAAACATTTCTTGTGATCCGCGTCCTACTAATCTTGTGGCATTGGTTTCCTCGGGAATGACGTTCACCCACAGACCGAGTTGGGAAGCTGCGTGTCATCATTTTTTCAGTTGGCAAATCTGCCCACTTTGAACTGACATAATTGTAGCCTAAAAGTTCAGCGAGAGAGAAGTTCAGGAAAAAGACTATTCCTTCTTGTTAGAGGGAACAGCAGCCCTGAAAACCATATGGACATCACACCAGCTTCTTATAACAAAAGGAGCACTTGGTCTAAATATCTGGCAGTTTCAGATAATATTCTCATCAAGTACCTGTTTGTCGTAGTTACGCATATTTATTCCTTGGCTTAGCCACTGCAGTTACCAAAGAGTATGTCTTTTATTGTCTAAGAGGTTAGACTCCTGAAAGCCTGGACAGTGTCATAATCTCCACCTGAAGAGTGGAAAAATTCAAGCAGACTTTCTCAGGAAATGGCCAAGTGAGTCAAAACACCTCAATAATTGTATTCTCTTCCAGTTGTAATCATTAACCTGCCGAAACTCCCTCAAGTCCTTTCCTGACTTCCTGTTTCTATAGGTGGAAATTTAATGATAGGCTCTACTAGGATATCAGATCAAAAAAGCCAAATAGAAAGGCCAGGCTGGGCACAGTGGCTCACGCCTGTAATCCCAGCACTTTGGGAGGTACAGGTGGGAGGATCACTTGAGCCCAGGAGTTTGAGACCAGCCTGGTCAACATAGCAAGACCCCCATCTCTAAAATAACAAAAATAAAATAAAATGAGAAAGGCCACAAATACGTTCACCTTTAAAATTACATGTGCTTGGCCAGGCATGGTGGCTCACACCTGTAATCCCAGCACTTTGGGAGGCCAAGGCAGGCGGATCACCTAAGGTCAGGAGTTCGAGACCAGAGTGGTCAACATGGTGAAACCCCGTCTCTACTAAAAATACAAAAGTTAGCTGTGTGTGGTGACATACACCTATACTCCCAGCTACTTGGGAGGCTGAGGCATGAGAATCACTTGAACCCAGGAGGCGGAAGTTGCAGCGAGCCAAGATCACACCACTGCACTCCAGCCTGGGAAACAGAGTGAAACTCTTGTCTTGGAAAAAGAAATAAAATACAGTAAAATGAAAAATTACATGTGCTCTGTGTGCTGCAGCAGGTTGGAAAAGTATGTGTTCCTTAAGGGAATGCTGTAACCCTAGTGACTTGGGTTGGGAGCTGCCAGAGACAATGGGAAAGGGCCAGAGAATGTTAGCCCCAGAGAGGATATGGTGGTTATCTTTGGAGAAAATAGACACTTTAAAGGGGAGGAATTAACTCACTCCAATTCCTTTGGGCCCCAGATTTTCTAATTCCGCTTCTTACCTTAATGTAAGTCAAGTCCTTGTTCTTTTCCAGACATAGTTCCTGAGCAATCTTTTTAAAAAACACATATTAACTAGTTCTTCTTAGGCTTAAATCCTTTTGGTGACTTTCAGCCCCCTTCTAAACTGTTTAACAGAGGCCCTTCATAATCTACCTTGATTTTTCTCTCCGGCTTCCCTCGCCCCCACCCCCCATCTTTCTCCTTTGCACTTTTGACATCTGTCCACTCACTAGCACACTGAATTTGTTCCCATAGAGTCCATGTTCTCTGTAGCCTCCAGGGCTTACTCTAAGCCAGGCTTGAAATATTCTTTACCATACTTTACCTGGCTAACTCCAGCTCATCCTGTAGACTATTTGGTCCTGGAAATTTTTTTGGTTTTCTTTTTTTTTTGAGACAGGGTCTCACTGACTCTGTCACCTAGGATGCAGTGCAGTCACATGAACATGGCTCACTGCAGCCTTGACCTCCTGGGTTTAAAGGATCGTCCTGCCTCAGCCTCCCATGTAGCTGGGACCATAGGCAGATGTCACCACACCAAGTTACTTTTTTGATTTTTTTGTAGACACAGGGTTTCTCTCTGTTGCCCAGGTTGGTCTTGAACTCCTGGGCTCAAGCGATCCTTCTGCCTCGGCCTGGCCTCCCAAAGTGCTGAGATTACAGATGTGAGCCACTGCGTCCGTCCGAAAATCTTTCTTCATCACTTGCTTTGGGATTAGGTGACCGTTTTCTTCATTTTTTTTTCATATGCAAGCTAACACAAGATAGGTAACATTTTTTACATTTCTCTTAGCACTCTAAGTTTCCCTCTTTATCTTTGCACACATCACAATATATTTTAATTTCCTCTTTATTTCTCTTTCTCTCTAAATGATAGCTCCCATGAAGATAAGAGTCATACATACCTTGTTCACAGTTGTATCCTCAGTCCTGTTGATGTGTCTAGCAAATAGAAGATGTTCAGTAAATATTTATCAAAGAATGAATGAATAATGCTAAAAGAGCTTGAATTAGAGACTTTTGAGTTGCAAAGGAAAAAAAAAATGCCAGCACTTCTCAGACTACAAACCTGTATCCCAGAGGTATAATTGCTACTCAGAAGGTAAAGACACAGGATAGTGTGGCTTTCCTGCATCACAAATTTTATAAATGGCAAAATAATTTAAAGCATTCTTATGTTAACATAAATACAGATAGTTATATTATGATACTGAGCCGAAAATTTTTTTAAATGTTAAGAAAAGAACTTTATCTGAGGAATGCAAATCCTTTTGAGGCCCAGAGAGGCATTAAAGTGAAACAGTGATCCTGTCCTTCTCCCCCACTTTTAAGCTGTGTATTTGTCTCTTGAAACTGCTTACTATTGCCACACAAGCTAAACAGTAAGCTACAGATTAATGCTGCACCAGACATTATAACCCACATCCTATAGTTTCATAATGTATAGCCAATCATATCTTGTTTTATTTTAATGTAAATTCTTGGTAAATAACTCAGGAACTGCCTCATCTTTCCCTTTAAAAATCCATTTGCAACTGCTGCTACTCAGAGTGTATATTCAAGGCAACTTGAATCTATGTTCCCGAGTTGCGGTCATCAAGCTTGGCCCAAATAAACTCCCAACTTATATTAATTTTGCCTCAACTTCTTCCTTTTAGGTCGAACATCTAGAGTAAGTCAGCAGGATACAGAGTGATTCCCCCACACACCTGGTGTTTCCCTCTGAAAGCAACACTTGGTACCATTTTGAACTCTCCTCCTTCAGAAGCCTCGTTAGGTGTTTCAGGCAAGTTCTCCTGAATGTGGACCTCCCACTCTTGGGTTGAAGGCCCAGACTTTATTTGGGCTGTTTTTTAAACCCTTTCTTTCCTTTAAGTGTGAGGGCTTCGGTCTCTGTCTTTGGACAGAAGATCCGGGTAAAGAGCTCTGCCCTTTTCCCCGCTCTGTCTTACAGCAGAGGTGCAGGTCATGGTTTTTCTGCCTCTGCTTCAGAACCAGGGGTTTGGGTCAAGGTTTTTTCACCTCTGTCTCACAGCAGAGGTTTGAGTGAAAGAACTGGCAGTTAGGCACCAGTGGTTTCATTTTATATTGTATGCCTTTGAGATAGCAGTTGTTTACTATTGCTTGAAAATTCTGAAGTAGTCTTTAATTTTAACCAATTCCTGTTAGTTCCTAACTGAAATGTATACCCCTTTTGCTCTTCCAGATGGACGTAAGATGAGGGTCTGGTCCCCCATACCTTGAGGACTCTGTTGCCATCTGACAATTAGAGACAATCCAATTGTCCTCATCCTTGAGGACTCTGCTACCATCTGACAATTAGAGACAGTCCAAGACATGCCACAGTTTGATCCTAAACACATTCCTGGCTTTGGTCACTTTTGAAAAGTTCCTGAATTATGAGAAATCAATAATAAGTGTTCAAAACCTGAACACTCTTTTTAAAAATACCTGCTGGAATTACATATACAATTTATGGGGTACTCTCTTGTAGTGTCTGGGAAAGTAGACCCATCTAACCTGGAATGATCATAGGCAACAATGACCAAAAATGGGCATCTTTTGATATACCTAAAGTAATTTATTTGTACACACCATTGGAAAGAGCTGGTTTTAGAACCAGACATGTAAATATGAGACTTACTTCCACTGGCACCTAAAAACTTCTAAAAGAAATCCTGAAAGAAGAAATCACCTTCATTCAAGAGGTAAACAAAGGGATATTTGAAACTATTTAAAAAGACTTCGGAGTCTTTCTCCCTTTCACCTCCAGATCCTCCTTTTCCTTCCAGCGCTGTGATCTGAACTCATCCCTTTCTGCTTCTTCCCTTGGCCTCCATACATTTCTTACGCAGAGATTTTTTAAAATTTCACAATGTACACATTTCCTTCTCAGGGGAAATGAATTTAAATTTAGAGCAGAAGGAACAAGTAGAACAACAACAGAACGGGAATAAGACTGCTGAGACTATAAAAATGCAGATCCAACAAAATTTTTTCTAACCAGGTCTAGTGAATGACACTGTGATGTGGTCTGGCTCTGTGTTCCAACCAAATGTCATCTCGATTTGTAATCCCCATGTGTCGGGGGAGAAGCCTGGTGGGAGGTGATTGGATCATGGAGGCAATTTCCCCCATGCTGTTCTCATGATAATGAGGGAGTTCTCACAAGATCTGATGGTTTAAAAGTGTTTGGCAGTTCCCTTTCTGGCTTTCTCTGTCTTGCTGCCTTGTGAAGAAGGTGCTTGCTTCTCCTTCACCTTCCACCATGATTGTAAGTTTCCTGAGGCCTCCCCAGCCATGCAGAACTGTGAGTCAATTCAACCTCTTTTATTTATAAATTATGCAGTCTCGGGTAGTTCTTTATAGCAGTGTGAGAATGAACTAATACACACTGATTTATTGACCCACTATCAGACAGTACCCTTTAAATCTTATCATGTCTTTAAAATGCTAACATTCAGGGAATTAGCTAAGCAGCATTCCAGATGAGATCAGATCTAAAACAAGATAAAATCCTTAAATGCTTAAATTGCCTGCTTTGGATTCCCTGCAAGATTTACCAAAAAACAAATACACAAACAAAAACAAAAACAAAGAAAACACTCCACCCAGCGATAAAATGCCTAGGATTTGGTGCTTTCACCACTGTAAACTGAGTTCAATTGCTGGCCAGGGAGCTAATCTTACTTGTTTTAAAGTATTGTATGATTCTTGACCATTTGGGATACCATTTGTAATTGATCCTTATCCCTTCCATGGACAACTTTTGATTTCCTGTCTTTTTCCATTTGTGGCACATACAGACCATTTGGGCCTTCATGAGCACTCAGCCGAGAAGCTGAGATCCTAGAAATCATGGCCAGACAGAAATGTGAATTGTACTTCACTTGTGGCTAAACTCCTTTCTTTGAGCTGTCTTTGGGGTGATTCTGGGTCTTGTGAGGACTGTGTTGCACCTCCTTTGGAGATGCCCCATGCATCCTTGGTTAAGTCATAACCTTGATTAAGGCTTGCTGGTTTTGGTGAGTCATTTGGAAGCATACCTTTTTTTTTTTTTTTAAAGTTCAGAAGCCGGGAATAACAGCTATTTGTGCTGGCTAATACCTGATAATGAGAGATTTGAAAAGTTTTTCTTTTTTTTTTTAATTTTACTTTAAATTCTGGGATACATGTGCAGAATGTGCAGGTTTGTTACATAGGTATACATGTGCCATGGTTGTGTGCTACACTTAACAATTGTCATCTAGGTTTTAAGCCCTACGTGCTTTAGGTATGTGTCCTAATACTCTCCCTCCCCTTGGCCCCACTCCCTGACTGGCCCCAGTGTGTGATGTTCCCCTCCCTGTGTCCATATGTTCTCATTGTTCAACTCCCATTTATGAGTGAGAACATGTGGTGTTTGGTTTTCTGTTCCTGTGTTAATTTGCTGAGAATGATGGTTTCCAGCTTCATCTATGTCCCAGGAAAGGACATGAACTCGTTCTTTTTTATGGCTGCATAGTATTCCATGGTGTATATGTGCCACATTTTCTTTATCCAGCCTATCATTGATGGGCATTTGGGTTGGTTCCAAGTCTGTGCTATTATAAAGTGCTGCAGCAAACATACATGTGCGTGTGTCTTTATACCAGAATGATTTATAACCCTTTCAGTATATACCCAGTAATGGGATTGCTGGGTCAAATGGTATCTCTGGTTCTAGATCCTTGAGGAATCACCACACTGTCTTCCACAATCACAATGGTTGAATTAATTTACACTCTCACCAACAAGTGTAAAAGCTTTCCTGTTTCTCCACAGTATTGCCAGCATCTGTTTGCTGACTTTTTAATAATTGCCATTGTAACTGGCATGAGATAGCATCTCACTGTGGTTTTGAGTTGCATTTCTCTAATGACCAGTGATGATGAGCTTTTTTTCATGTTTTTTTGCCACGTAAATCTCTTCTTTTGGAAGTGTGTGTTCATATTCTTTGCCCACTTTTTGATGGGGTTGTTTGTTTTTTCTTGAAAATTTGTTTAAGTTCCTTGTAGATTCTGGATATTAGACCTTTGACACATGGGTAGATTGCAAAATTTTTCTCTCATTCTGTAGGTTGCCTGTTCACTCTGGTGATAGTTTCTTTAGCTGTGCAGATGCTCTTTAGTTTAATTAGATCCCATTTTTCAGTTTTTGCTTTTGTTGCACTTGCTTTTGGTGTTTTAGTCATGAAGTCTTTGCCCATGCCTATGTCCTAAATGGTATCGCCTAGGTTTTCTTCTAGGGTTTTTATGGTTTTGGATTTTACATTTAAGTCTTTAATCTATCTTGAGTTAAGTTTTGTATAAGGCGTAAGGAAGGGGTCCAGTTTCTGTTTTCTGCGTATGGCTAGTTTTCCCAGCACCATTTATTAAACAGGGAATCCTTTCCTCATTGCTTGTTTTTGTCAGGTTTGTCAAAGATCAGATGGTTGTAGATGTGTGGTGTTATTTCTGAGGTCTCTGTTCTGTTCCATTGGTCTATGTATCTGTTTTGGTACCAGTATCATGACGTTTTGGTTACTGTAGTCTTGTAGTATAGTTTGAGGTCAGGTAGTGTGATGCCTCCAACTTTGTTATTTTTGCTTATGATTGTCTTGGCTAGGTAGGCTCTTTTTTGGTTCCATATGAAATTTAAAGTAGTTTTTTCTAATTCTGCGAAGAAACTCAATGGTAGCTTAATGGGAATAGCATTGAATCTATAAATTACTTTGGGCAGTATGGCCGTTTTCATGATATTGATTCTTCCTATCCATGAGCATGGAATTTTTTTCCATTTGTTTGTGTCCTCTAATTTCCTTGAGCAGTGGTTTGCAGTTCTTGAAAAGGTCCTTCATGTCCCTTGGAAATTGTATTCCTAGGTATTTTATTCTCTTTGTAGCAATTGTGAATGGGAGTTCACTTGTGATTTAGCTCTCTGTTCTCTATGATTGGTGTATAGGAATGCTTGTGATTTTTGCACATTGATTTTGTATCCTGAGACTTTGCTGAAGTTGCCTATCAGCTTAAGGCGATTTTGGGGCTGAGACAGTGGGTTTTCTAAGTATATAATCATGTCATCTGCAAACAGAGACAAGTTGACTTCCTCTTTTCCTATTTGAATACCCTGTATTTCTTTCTCTTGCCTGAGTGCCCTGGCCAGAACTTCCAATACTATGTTGAATAGGAGTGGTTAGAGAGGGCATCCTTGTCTTGTGCCGGTTTTCAAAGGGAATGCCTCCAGCTTTTGCCCATTCAGTATGATATTAGCTATGGGTTTTTCATAAATAGCTGTTACTGTTTTGAGATACGTTCTATCAATACCTAGCTTATTGAGAGTTTTCAACATGAAGAGCTGTTGAATTTCATCGAAGGCCTTTTCTGCATCTATTGAGATAATCACGTGGTTTTTGTCATTGGTTCTATTTACATGATGGATTACATTTGTTGATTTGTGTATGTTGAACCAGCCTTGCATCCCAAGGATGAAGCCATCTTGATCGTGGTGGATATGCTTTTTGATGTGCTGCTGGATTCGGTTTGCCAGTATTTTATTGAGGATTTTCACATCAATGTTCATCAGGGTTATTGGCCTAAAATTTTCTTTTTTTGTTGTGTCTCTGCCAGGTTTTGGTATCAGGAGGACACTGGCCTCATAAAATGAGTTAGGGAGGAGTCCCTCTTTTTCTGTTGTTTGGAATAGTTTCAGAAGGAATAGTACCAGCTCCTCTTTGTACCTCTGGTAGAATTCGGCTGTCAGTCCGTCTGGTCCTGGGCTTTTTTTGGTTGGTAGGCTATTAACTACTGCCTCAATTTCAGAGCCTGTTATTGGTCTATTCAGGGATTCCACTTCTTCCTGGTTTAGTCTTGGGAGAGTGTATGTGTCCAGGAATGTATTTCTTCTAGATTTTCTAGTTTATTTGCGTGGAGGTGTTTATAGTATTCTCTGATGGTAGTTTGTATTTCTGTGGGATCAGAGGTGAGATCCCTTTTATCATTTTTTATTGTGTCTATTTGATCCTTCTCTCTTCTTTATTAGTCTAGCTAGTGGTCTATTTTGTTAATTTTTTCAAAAAACTGCCTCTGAATTCATTGATTTTTTGAAGAGTTTTTCGTGTCTGTGTCTCCTTCAGTTCTGCTTTGATCTTAGTTATTTCTTGCCTTCTGCAAGCTTTTGAATTTGTTTGCTCTTGCTTCTCTAGTTCTTTTAATTGTGATTTTATTGTGACAATTTCAGATCTTTCCAGCTTTCTGATATGGGCATTTGGTGCTATAAATTTCTGTCTTAACACTGCTTTAGCTGTGTCCCAGAGAGTCTGGTATGTTGTCTTTTTGTTCTCATTGGTTTCAAAGAACTTTGTTATCTGCCTTAATTTTGTTATTTATCCAGGAGTCATTCAGGAGCAGGTTGTTCAATTTCCATGTAATTGTGAAGTTTTGAGTGAGTTTCTTAATCCTGAGTTCCAATTTAATTGCACTGTGGTCTGAGAGACTGTTTGTTATGATTTCCATTATTTTGCATTTGCTGAGGAATGTTTTACTTCCAATTATGCGGTCAATTTTAGAATAACTGCCATGTGGTGCTGAGAAGAATGTATATTCTGTTGATTTGGGGTGGAGAGTTCTATAGATGTCTGTTAAGTCCACTTGATCCAGAGCTGAGTTCAAGTCCTGAATATCCTTGTTAATTTTCTGTCTTGTTGATTGTCTAATATTGACAGTGGGGTGTTAAAGTCTCCCATTATTGTGTGGGAGTCTAAGTCTCTTTGTAGGTCTCTAAGAACTTGTTTATGAATCTGGGTGCTTCTGTATTGAGTGCATATATATTTAGGATAGTTAGCTCTTCTTGTTGCATTGATCCCTTTACCATTCTGTAATGCCCTTGTCTTCTTTGAACTTTTTGGGTTTAAAGTCTGTTTTAGCAGAGACTAGGATTGCATCCCCTCCTTTTTTTTCTGCTTTCCATTTGCTTGGTAAATACTCCTTTGTCCCTTTATTTTGAGCCTATATATGTCTTTGCACGTGAGATGGGTCTCCTAAATACAGCACACTGAAGCATCTTGACTCTTTATTCAGTCTGTGTCTTTTAATTAGGGTGTTCAGCCTATTTACATTTAAGGTTAATATTATTATATGTGAATTTGATCCTGTCATCATGATGCTAGCTGGTTATTTTGCACATTAGTTGATGCAGTTTCTTCATAGTGTCACTGGTGTTTATATTTTGGTGTGTTTTTGCAGTGGCTGGTACCGGTTTTTTCTTTCCATATTTAGTGCTTCCATCAGGAGCTCTTGTAAGACTGGCCTGCTGGTGACAAAATCCCTCAGCATTTGCTTCTTTAGAAAGGACTTTATTTCTCCTTTGCTTAAGAAGCTTAGTTTGGTTGGGTATGAGATTCTGGGTTGAAAATTCTTTTCTTTAAGAATGTTGAATATTGGCCATTCTCTTCTGGCTTGTAGGGTTTCTGCAGAGAGATCTGCTGTTGGTCTGATGGGCTTCTCTTTGTAGGCTACCTGAACTTTCTCTCTGACTGCCCTTAACATTTTTCCTTCATTTCAACCTTGGAAAATCTGATGATTATGTGTCTTGGGGTTGATCTTCTTGAGGAGTATCTTAGTGGTATTCTCTGTATTTCCTGAATTTGAATGTTGGCCTGTCTTGCTAGGTTGGGGAAGTTCTGGATAATATCCTGAAGTGTGTTTTCCAACTTGGTTCCATTCTCCCCATCACTTTCAGATACACCAATCAATCGTAGGTTTGGTCTTTTCACATAACCCCATATTTCTTGGAGGCTTTGTTCGTTCCTTTTCATTCTTTTTTCTCTAATCTTGTCTTTACACCTTATTTCAGCAAGGTGATCATCAATCTCTGACATCCTTTCTTCCACTTGATTGATTCAACTATTGATACTTGTGTATGCTTCACCACATTCTTGTGCTGTGTTTTTCAGCTCCATCAGGTCATTTATGTTTCTCTCTAAACTGGTTATTCTAGTTAGCAGTTCCTGTAACCATTTATCAAGGTTCTTAGCGTCCCTGAATTGGGGTAGAACATGTTCCTTTAGCTCAGAGGTGTTTGTTATTACCCACCTTCTGAAGCCTGCTTCTGTCAATTCATTAATCTCATTCTCCAGTTTTGTGTCCTTGCTGGAGAGGAGTTGCGATCATTTGGAGGAGAAGAGGCATTCTGGTTTTTGGAATTTTCAGTGTTTTTCTGCTGGCTTTTCCTCATCTTCATGGATTTATCTACCTTTGATCTTCGAGGCTGATGACATTTGGATGGGGTTTTTGTGTGGGAGTCTTTTTTTGTTGATGTGGTTGTTGCTTTCTGTTTGTTAGTTTTTCTTCTGACAGACCCCTCTTCTGCAAGTCTGCTGCAGTTTGCTAAAGGTCCCCTCTAGACCCTATTTGCCTGGGTATCACCAGTGGAGGCTGCAGAACAGCAAAGATTGCTGCCTGCTCCTTCTTCTGTAAGCTTTGTCCTAGAGGGGCACCAGCCTGATGCCAGCCAGCGCTCTCCTATATGAGGTGTCTATCGACCCCTGTTGGGAGGTGTCTGTCAACCCCTGTTGGGAGGTTTCTCCCAGTCAGGAGGCATGGGGGTCAGGGACCCACCTGAGGAGGCACTTCATCCATTAGCAGAGCTGGTACACTGTGTTGGAAGAATATCTTTTGTCAGGAGCAGCTGCTCTCTTCAGAACCAGCAGGCAGGAAAGCTTAAGTCTACTGAAGCTGTGCCCACAGCTGCCCCTCCCCAGTGCTCTGGGGACAATCCAGTGCTCTGTCCCAGGGAGATGAGAGTTTTATCTGTAAGCCCCTGACTGGGGCTGTTACCTTTCCTTCAGAGATGCCCTGCCCAGTGAGGAAGAATCTAGAGAAGCAGTCTGGCCACAACCGCTTTGCCACGCTGTGGTGAATTCTGCCCAGTCCAAACCTCCCAGTCTCCTTAGCACTGTCAGGGGAAAACTGCCTACTAAAGCCTCAGTAATGGCAGATGCCCCTCCCCCCACCAAGCTCAATCATCCCAGGTCAACTTCAAACTGCTGTGCTGGCAGCGAGAATTTCAAGCCAGTGGTTCTTAGCTTGCTGGGCTCCGTGAGAGTGGGATCCACTTAGCAAGACCACTTGACTCCCTGGCTTCAGCCCCCTTTCCAGGGGAGTGAACGGTTCTGTCTCGCTGGGGTTCCAGGCACCACTGTGGTACGAAGAAAAACTCCTGCGACTAGCTCGGTGCCTGCCCAAACAGCCTCTCAGTTTTGTGCTTGAAACCCAGGGCCCTAGTGGTGTAGGCTCATGAAGGAATCTCCTGATCTCTGGATTGCAAAAACCGTGGGAAGAGCATAGTACCCAGGCTGAGTAGCACAGTCCCTCATGGCTTCCCATAGCTGGGGCAGGGAGGTCCCCTGGCTCCTAGCACTTCCTGGGTGAAGCAATGCCTCACCCTGCTTCTGCTTGCTCTCCGTGGGTTGCACCCATTGTCTAACCAGTCCCAATGAGATGAACTGGGTACCTCAGTTGGAAATGCAGAAATCACCTGCCTTCTGAATTGGTCTTGCTGGGAACTGCAGACTGGACCTGTTTCTCTTCAGCCATCTTGGCCCCTCCTCAAAAAGTGTTTAAGAACTCCATAGTCAAAAGCCAGCTTCATTAAAAACAGATTCATGCAGGCATGGTGGCTCATGCCTGTAATCCCAGCCCACTTCAGGAGGCCACAGTGGAAGGATTGCTTGAGTCCAGCCTGGGCAATGTAATGAGTCCCTGTCTCTACAAAAAGTAAAAACAAAACTTAGCTGGGCATGGTGGTGCGTGCCTGTAGTCCCAGCTGCTTAGGAAGCTGAGGTGGGAGGATCATTTAAGCCCAGAATGTGTCAAGACTACATGAACTGTAATCATGCCACACTGCACTCCCGCTTGTGTGACAGAGGGAAACCCTGTTTCTATTTTTTTATTTTTCTTTCAGTATCACAGAACAGAGAGACCCTCTCTCTCAAAAAAAACAAACCAGGGCCAGACATGGTGATTCATGCCTGTAATCCCAGCACTTTGGGAGGCTGAGGCAGGCGGATCATGACGTCAGGAGATCGATACCATCCTGGCTAACACAGGGAAACCTGGTCTCTACTAAAAATACAAAAAATTAGCTGGGCGTGGTGGCGGGTGCCTGTAGTCCCAGCTACTCAGGAGGGTGAGGCAGGATAATGGCGTGAACCTGGGAGGCGAAGCTTGTAGTGAGCCAAGATTGCACCACTGCACTCCAGCCTGGGCAACAGAGCAAGACTTCATTTCAAAAACAAACAAACAAACAAAAATGAGACTCAACCTCCTCCACCTCTCTGCTGTCTTTAGTACCACATGAAAGGTTCTAGAGGAGACTTCTAATGACTCAGACCCCTTAAGGAAGACAGAAAAAGATGCCTCTCACTCCCTTTCTGGGTTCTTCTGTCTTCCTGTGGAGTCTGAAGAGTCGTGGAGAGATTTCATGACAGTTTCCAGCACAAAACTCTGGTCTCTTTTGTATCATGTCACCTGATCCCTTTGGCTTTTAGGAGTACTGGATATTATTCTGTTCTGTTAGAGAACACTTAACCTTTGTGTGTGTGATGGCTGGCAAGTTACTGATGAGAATTATAATATTGGAGTTGGCTGACAGAAGTTGTTTACAGTGAATGGTTATTATTATTACTACAGGGAGTTACTGGTTTCTTTGCTTGTTAAGATAAGAAAGGCATGGTTTAAATACTTAGAGAAATGTTTTTGTATTGAAGTACACCATGAAAGTGTTGCATGGCCCAGTCCCATGGTATTTCCCCTCTTTTTGGGGACCCAGGATTCAGCCTAAAAATGGAATCCTTAATTTTTAAAGATCTAGATGCTCTGCCTTCAATTGCACCTGCTTTTCACATATTTAAATTATTAGGCTCTAAAAACTCTAAATGTTTTGTTGACCCTGTTACTTAATGGGCTCTGCCCTGAGCTCAGTGATCCAACTGGAAAACAGACTGCATTAAAAGCTACTTATCTAAGTGAAATAGGTCTCCTTATAAAATCCAATGATAGATTCCTGTGATTTTGTGTTACCTTGGCATCCATTTTTAATTTTCCTCCAACACACCCAAACTCCTCCTTGAAAAGCCTTAAATTCTTTCTCTTTGTGCTTTGAGATGTAAATTTACTACCCCATTTTCTCTAAAACTCAGTACAAGCCTCAGCTTCTTCCAGAGTCAAGAAAACTTTTCTTCCTTTGAACTTTAAACTTTTCCATTTACAAAGGTACAGTTTGAATCTAACTGTCCTTTTAAACTAGTGAGTTTTACCAGTCTCATGACTAAAATTTTTTTCTCTGCTTGGTTTTGTTTTGTTTTTCTTACCTCAGTTCACCAGCAGTTTCAATGTGGCTAAAAATTTTTGATTAAAGCTATAAAGTCATTGTCTGTGTCTGGGTGATTTATGTGTACATGTATACATGTCTGTTTATATATTGTCTACATGGTACCATTGACTTATAGAAAAAGTGCTTATAAATAATATAACCAACCCAAATGCTTTTCACGGACCCTTGACTTTAGTAATCTTGGGTTTAAATTAAGATAGTTTTTAAATTATTGGTAAAGTAAAATAAAAACGTCTTCAAATTTTAATTTAGACGTGTTTGCCTAGATCTATTGGTCAGACTGGTTTATACTGTCTCTGCTAAATGTTTTAAGGTCGTAAGGCCATTCTTTTATGTTATTTTTTGATATTTGCTTAATTTGTCTGTGAGCTTATATCTTTGGATTTCAGCCTTTAGATTCTGAGTACTAGGCAAGTGGCCCTGGGGACAGTGCCTGGGCCCCATCATCCCTAGCTGAACTGTGCCTCTTGGGTATACTGCAAGGAATTGGATCCTCCAGGCATTGTCTCCATAGCACTGTCATTTGTTCTGAGCTCTGGTACATAATTAAAGTCGCTTACTTCTTAGTTTTTTCATTGAAAATTAGGGTTACTAAGAGTTAACATTGTGGTTAATATATGTAACTAAAACTACTAGGCCAGAAACAATTTTATATAGATAGCATATAAAGAAGATGTAAAGAAAGTTGAAAAGGGTAATTTTTTTCCTTTACCTAAAAGAGGACTTTGGTCAAAATGATAAGGGGATAGTACATCTTTGTCCTAAGTAGAATACCAATTTAAAAAAATGAAGTATAGGACAAAACTGAAGGTCTAAGCAAGTTGTAAAAGGTTTGTGGAAGATTAATGTCATGAAAAGAATTTTGTATGTGATACAGTTGGCTAAAATTAGGAGATTATTGACTTTTTCTAAAAATTAAGCATTGATATTTAAAGCGCACTGATGTGGGACCCCTGTTTCAGAGTAACAGGGTTTTCTTGGAGCATTAATCTGCTCTTTAATAGAAAAATGTTTAAAGGCTATGGAAATCTTATGCAGTTAAAACTGAGGGCTAGATGCGGTGGCTCACACCTGTAATCCCAGCTCTTTGGAAGGGTGAGGTGGGCAGATCACCTGAGGTCAGGAGTTTGCGACCAGCCTGGCCAACATGGTGAAACCCCATCTCTACTAAAAATACAAAAATTAGCTGGGCATGGTGATAGGTGCCTGTAATCCCAGCTGCTTGGGCGGTTGAGGCAGGAGAATCACTTGAACCTGGGAGGCAGAGGTTGCAGTGAGCTGAGATCATGTCATTGCACTCCAGCTTGGAGTGAGACTCCATTAAAAAAAAAAACCTGAGATTTGATAGATTTGTTTATAAGGATTTAATGAAATTAACTTTAGGATAAATAATATACTGATGCAAAAGTAAAATTTGGTTTTCTCTTTTGAATAAGATTTTTAAGTATTTTTAAGAAACAGTAAAAACAATGTTCACCTTTTGGGTAAAAAAAATAAATAAATGGGAAAGAGAGATTCTGCTGGTCTCATGCCATCTTTATTAGGTTTTTGGATTGTTTAGAAAACCGACTTTTATCTCTATCAAAGAGTAAAGGGTTTTGCTTTTTGAAATCTTTGAATTATAACTTTGGCTAAATGAATGAATACTATTTTACAGTGACCTATGATCCTATTTGGTCAAATGTTTTAAACTTTTAATATTTGACATACTTCTTAAAATCAAATTTCAAATTCTAAAATTAAGTATTTTCCAAAAGAAACCCCTGGAAGTCCAAGAGAGGACTATTAGGCATATTTAATGTGTTAAAATCATATGGA
This sequence comes from Rhinopithecus roxellana, assembly GCF_007565055.1. Lineage (NCBI taxonomy): Eukaryota > Metazoa > Chordata > Mammalia > Primates > Cercopithecidae > Rhinopithecus > Rhinopithecus roxellana. The sequence continues at coordinate 62,004,378 of NC_044554.1, forward strand.
AAGCATTGTCAGAGAAATAATGGTGTTTAACTTTCTTTGAGTTATATTAGGATGAATGTGTTCTTAATACGTGTTCCAAACTTGTATGAGATTCCTAAAATTCTAATGTGTCTTGGTATATTTTATCAGTCATAATTATGATTACTATGTTAAACTGTTGTAAACCACAGGAATAACCAAATTTGCTTGTCAATTCCATCTTTAACCATGGCTCTTCTAAGTCTTTTGCCATCTAAAACAATTACTGTGTTATTTCTGTTCTTCTCATAAAGCAGTTTACAATTGGCTATGATTCAAAATTTGCTTTTTCTTCAAGGAAATTCATGGGACCCTGACAAGTACTCTTGAATACAGGTGACTAAGTAACAACTTTCAGGTATGTAATAAAGTGATGTGTTCCTTAGATTGCTAACTCAACATTAAGCAGAACAAGAATTGATTACATGTGACTGAACTGACAGAAGACTGAAATGATTTTCTGACTTTTTGTTTGAAACATTGCTGGTTTTTTTCTTTAATTTTGTCTTCCAGAGTCAAGAAAACTTTTTTTCCTTTGAGCTATTTATTTGTACTTTATAGCAATTGGGTAAAAATACTTTTGTGAGCAAAATTGAAACATTTGCCTTTCTCTCTACCTGATAGCTCCAAAATTTGGAAACTATTCATGAGTACTCTTATTTTATAGCAATCCAGTTATTTGCATACATTTAATAAGAATCTTTTTTCTGTAACAGGATACAGTTGGAGACACTGGTTATTTTACCAAGGATTTGACTGTAATGACATATTTTCAGATATGACCAGACTGCTTTGAGGAATGGAGGTTGACTCTATAGAGGCAATTAAAAAGCCTCTTGGAGGCCGGGCGCGGTGGCTCAAGCCTGTAATCCCAGCACTTTGGGAGGCCGAGACGGGCGGATCACGAGGTCAGGAGATCGAGACCATCCTGGCTAACACGGTGAAACCCCGTCTCTACTAAAAAAAAAAAAATACAAAAAAAAAAACTAGCCGGGCGAGGTGGCGGGCGTCTGTAGTCCCAGCTACTCGGGAGGCTGAGGCAGGAGAATGGCGTAAACCTGGGAGGCGGAGCTTGCAGTGAGCTGAGATCCGGCCACTGCACTCCAGCCCGGGCGACAGAGCGAGACTCCGTCTCAAAAAAAAAAAAAAAAAAGCCTCTTGGAAAGACTGACCTGGTCTCTTGTCTACATAGTTCCCTTTCAAGATTTCTGTCCTTGTGTTAAGTAAAGAATGTCACTTTCTGACAGGCCTGGGAACCTCAAAATATTTCCAGTATATCTCTTATTGTTTTATTTCTTCTGAGAAAACTAAATTCATGGTACACTGAAGACTAGAGGTGATTCAACAAGTGACAGCAGCTATAAATCAATGACTGGTAGGACTACCTGGGAATGAGCCTTTCTGGCAACAAGGGACACCTTGACACTCAGATTTTGATCATCAGTGCTTTCAAAAAGAAAGATTTTTGATCAAAAGGAATAAATGAGAAAAAGAACTTTTAAAATCTGAAGAATGCAAATTCTTTCCAATTATCAGGCCCAGAGAGTTATTAAAGTGAGACAGCAATTCTGTCCTATACACACCCCCTTTTGGGCCATGTACTCATCTCTTTATACTGCTTACTGTTGCCACAAGTAGCTAAAAATTAGCTTACTGGTGCTGCACCAGACGTTATAACCCATATCCTATAGCTTAATAATGGATAGCCAATCAATAGTATATGTTATGTTAATGTAAATTATTGGTAAATAACTCGGAAACTGCCTCTTCTTTCCTTTTAAAAATCCACTTGTGGCCAGGTGCAGTGGCTTACACCTGCCTGTAATCCCAGCACTTTGGGAGGTCAAGGCAGGTGGATCACCTGAGGTCAGGAGTTCGAGACTGGCTTGCCCAATGTAGTGAAACCCTGTCTCTATTAAAAATACAAAAGTTAGCCAGCCGTGGTGGTGGGTGACTGTAATCCCAGCTACTCAGGAGTCTGAGGCAGACTCAAGACTTCAAGAATGTCTTGAACCCAGGAGGGGAAGGTTGCAGTCAGCCAAGATCACACCATTGGATTCCAGCCTGGGTGACAAGAGTGAAACTGTCTCAAAAAAAAAAAAAAAAAAAAAAATCCACTTGTAACTGCTGCTACTCAGAATGTGTATTCAGGGCAACTAGAATCTATGTTACTGAGTGGCAACCCTCAAGCTTGTCCCAAATAAACTATTTATATTAATTTTGCCTCAGCTTCTTCCTTTTAGGTCAACAATGTTAAGATAAAATAGAAGACAAAAGAAATTTCAAAATCTGCAGGAGGCTGCTAGTAGTTAGACCCTTAGTCTTTGGCACATCTTAACTCTCCTTTGTCTATAGGACATGATTTTAAGTGACGGGGTTTATTGTAAGATACACAGGGATAGCCTGGAATTTATAGTCTCTCTAGTTCCCTTGCAATTCAAAGATTGAGACCTATTGAACCTTATGGAAAACTGGACAATGGATCATCATATTTTAGGCATAACAGCAGCTGTGATGATACAACAGCTCTAGTGACCCAGTTGTCTTATCATCCCCCACAAGCTATCATCTCTTACTCTCTGTATTAGTCCATTCTCACACTACTGTAAGGAACTACCTAGGCTGGGTGCAGTGGCTCGTGCCTGTAATCCCAGCACTTTGGGAGGCCACAGCAGATGGATCACCTGAGGTTGGGAGTTGGAGATCAGCTTGACTAACATGGAGAAACCCCATCTCTACTAAAAATACAAAATTAGCTGAGTGTGGTGGCACATGCCTGTAATCCCAGCTACTCAAGAAGCTGAGGCAGGAGAATCACTTGAACCTGGGAGGTGGAAGTTGTGGTGAGCTAAGATCATGCCATGGCACTACAGCCCGGACTGGACAACAGGAATGAAACTCTGTCCAAAAAAAAAAAAAAAAAGAACTACCTGAGGCCAGGCAGGGTGGCTCACACCTATAATCCCAGCACTTTGGGAGGCCAAGGCAGGTGGATCACCTGAGGTCAGGATTCAAGACCAGCCTGACCGACATGGTGAAACCCTATCTCTACCAAAAATACCGAAATTAGCTGGGCCTGGTGATGCATGCCTGTAATCCCAGCTACTTGGGAGGCTGAGGGGAGAATTGCTTGAACCTGGGAGGTGGAGGTTGCAGTGAGCTGAAATCATGCCATTGCATTCCAACCTGGGTGACAGCAAGATACTGTCTCCAAAAAAAAAAAAAAAAAAAAAACTACATGAGACTGGATAATTTATGAAGAAAAGAGGTTTAATTTATTCACAGTTCTATATGGCTGGCTGGGGGAGGCCTCAGAAAACTTACAATCATGGTGGAAGGCAAAGGAGAAGCAAGTACCTTTTTCACAAGGCAGTAGGAGAGAGAAATCCAGTGAGGGAAGTCCCAAACAATTAAACCATCAGATCTCGTGAAAATTCAATATCATGGGAACAGTATGGGGGAAATCCACCCCCATGATCCATTCACCTCCCAGCAGGTCCCTCCCTTGACACATGGGGATTACAACTTGAGATAAGATTTGGGTGGGGACACAAGGCCAAACCATATCATTCTGCCCTGACCCCTCCCCAATTTCGTGTCCTTTTCAAATTGCAAAATACAATTATTCCTCCTCAACAGCCCCCCAAAGTTTTAACTCATTCCAACATTAACTCAAAAGTTCACAGTCCAAAGACTCTTCTCAAACAAGGTAAGTCCCTTCTGCTTAGGAGCCTGTAAAATAGAAAACAAGTTAGTTACTTCCAAGATACAATAGGGGTTCCAGTATTGGGTAAATGCTCCCATTCCAAATGGAGAAACTAGCCAAAACAGAGGGGCTACAGGCCCCATTGCTAGTCTGAAATTCAGCAGGGCAGTCATTAAATATTCAACTCCAAAATAATCTCCTTTGACTCCATGTCTCACATCCAGAGCATGCTGATGCAAGAGGTAGGCTCCCAAGGCCTTAGGCAACTCTGCTTTTGTGACTCTGCAGGTTACAGCCCCTGCGACTGCTTTCATGGGTTGCCCTTGAGTTCCTGCAGCTTTTCCAGGTGCACAATGCAACCTCTCGGTGGATCTACCATTCTTGGGCCTGAAGGATTGTTGTCCTCACAGGTCCACTAGGTAGTGCCCCAGTAGGGACTCCATGTGGGAGCTTGCACTCCACATTTCCCCTCTGCACTGCCCTAGTAGAGGTTATCCATGAGGGCTCCACCCCTGCAGCAGACTTCTGCCTGGATATCCAGGTGTTTCCATACATCCTCTGAAATCTTGGTGGAGGATTCTCAAACTTTAACTCTTGCCTTCTGCACACCTGCAGGCCCCACACCTCATGGAAGCCACCAAGGCATGGGGCTGCACACACTGAAGCAACAGCCCAAGCTGTACCTTGGCCCCTTTTAGCCACAAATGGAGCTGTAGTTGTGGCTAAAAGGGGCATGGCACCCTGCATCCCCCAACTGTGGCTGGGATGCAGGATGCCATGTTCCAAGCCTGCACAGAGTATGGGGCCCTGGTCCCAGCCCATGAAGCCATTTTTCCCTCCTAGGCCTCTGGGCCTGTGATGGGAGGGGCTGCCATGAAGGTCTCTGAAATGCCCTGGAGACATTTTCTGCATTGTCTTGGCAATTAACATTTGGTTCTTCTTTACTTATCCAATTTTTGCAGCTGGCAGCTTGAATTTCTCCCCAGGAGATGAGTTTTTCTTTTCTACCACATGGTCAGGCGCAAATTTTCCAAACTTTTATGCTCTGCTTCACTTTTAAACATAAGTTCCAATTTCAGATCCTCTCTTTGTGAATGCATATGACTGTACACTTTCATAAACAGCCAGATCACATCTTCAGTGGTTTGCTGCTTAGAAATTTCTTCTGCTAGATACCTTAAATAATCTTTCTCAGGTTCATAGCTTCACAGATAGCTAGGACAGGGGCAAAATGCCACCAGTCTATTTGCTAAAGCATAGCAAGGGTGACTTTTGCTCCAGCTCCCAGTGAGTTCCTTATCTCACTGAGACCACCTCAGCCTGGACTTCATTGTCCATATCACTATCAGCATTTTGGTCAAAACCATTCAACGAGTCTCTTGGAAGTTCCAAATTTTCCCACATCTTCCTATATTCTGAGCCCTCCAAACTGTTCCAACCTTTGCCTGTAATCCACTTCCAAAGTCAGTACCACATTTTCAGGTATTTTTATAGCAGTGCCCCATTCCTGGTACCAATTTTCTGTATTACTCCATTCTCACGCTGCTATAAAGAACTACTTGAGACTGAGTAATTTATGAAGAAAAGAGGTTTAATTGACTCACAGTTTCACATGGCTGGGGAGGCCTCAGCAAACTTAACAACCATGGTGGAAGGTGAAGGAGAAGCAACCACCTTCACAAGGTGGCAGGAGGGAGAGAGAAAGGGGGGATGTGCCACACTTTTAAACCATCAGCTCTCCTGAGAACTCACTATCACGGGAACAGAATAGGGGAAATCCCCTTCATGATCCAGTTACCTCCCACCAGGTCCTTTCCTTGACAGGTGAGGATTATAATTTGAGATGAGATATGAGTGGGGACACAGAGCCAAACCATATCACTCTCCAATGCCTTTCAGTATGTGTCTCCATATTAAATACTTCCCTGAGAGAGAATAACTCGTTGTGTTTGTTTTGTCACTATCCACTTTGTTTTTCTTGCAACATATATTTATGGAAAGGCTGTGATGTGCCAGGGGTAAGCAGACAGGCCATACAAGAGCCCTACTTCACAGAGCTAATATTCTGGTGGGGTAAAAAATGATAAATATAATAAATAAGTCCACTAGATAATTTTAGTCTGTCCTATGTAAAGACTAAACCAGGGTAATTTTCAGATTGGATAGTAAAGAAAGCTGCTCTAAGAGGGTAATACTTAAACTAGTACAATGATGAAGAGCCACCCCCACAAAGCCTGAATAGAAAGAATTGTAGGCAGAGACCGGGACCTTTACTGATACAATGACTTATCCAAGGAAATAGAGCTAATCAGTAACAGACCCAGAATATTTTTGGTTCAAAAGCCCATCCTGTTGGATTGCATCACATTTCTTCCCAAATAAGTTGCTGTATGGGAACTAAGTAAACTCTAAAGTACTGTTCAAATATAAGATATTGTCAAATAATAGTATTACTAAAAGGCCACCAAAGTTAACAAAGCAAAACAAACACAGCTGAATTTATTTTTCAGGCAAAGGAACACACCATTTGGCTGAGGGCAGAAAGCATGTGTTTTTAATTGTTAGGAAGGGGTTTCATGGTTGCTATGCTATTTAAGGCTGAGTCTGTTCATGCTTCTATAACAAAGTAACTGAGACTGGGTAACATATAAAGAACAGAAATTCATTTCTCACAGTTCTGGAGGTTGGAAGTACATGATCAAGGCACCCGCAGGTTCAGTGTCTGGTGAGGGCCCAGTCTCCCTGCTTCCAAGGTGATGCCTTGTTGCTGCCTCCTCCAGAGGGGACGAATAGCTGTGTGCTCACATGGTGGAAAGGATGTAAGGGCAAAAAGGGGGCCTAGCTAGCTCCTTCCAACCCTTTTATAAGGTTAATAATCCCATTCATGAGGACAGAGCATCATTCCCTAACCACCTCCTAAAGGTCCCACCTCCTAATGCTATTGCATTGGGAAGTTTTCTAGATGAATTTTGGAGGAGACACAAACATTCAAACCACAGCAAAGGATGAAAAACAAACACTCCAAATAGGCCAGAGTAAATCCATAGCTCTCTACATGATTGGTTAAAAGAAGACCCATATTTCATTGGAAAAAAGTCTTCAGATAGGTCCTGTAAGGGTTTTGCTTCAGCTTACTAGGATCAACAAAATTCATGTTTTCTTTAACAGCACTAGCTGCTAAAGGGCAGTTGAAGCACAACACGGTATTCAATGCACTATCCCCTAGGCAAGCTCTGCTGTGAATAAAAGCATTTCCTTTTATGATATTATTATGCAACAGATGAAGAAACTAATATCCAAACATATTAGCTGCCATGCCTAAGGTCATTTATACAACCAGGCTGTTTACACATCTCAATCTAGAACCCAAGTCCCCAGTTCTTAATCACTTCCCAAATGTAATTTTTTGTTTCGTTTTGTTTTTAGAAACAGAGTCTTACTCTGTTGCCAAGGCTGGAGTACACTAGTGGCATGATCATAACTCTCTGCAGCCTTGAATTCCTAAGCTCAGGTGATCCTACCTCTTCAGCCTCCTGAGTAGCTAGGACTACAGGCATGGGCCACTTCCTCCAGCTAATTTCTTTATTTTTTTGTAGAGTCAGGGTCTTCCTATGTTGCCCAGGCGGGCCTCAAACTCCTGGCCTCAAGAGATCCTCCCGCCTCAGCCTTCCAAAGTGTTAGGATTATTGGCATGAGCCACTGTGCCTGGTCTTCCTAATGTACTTCATGGGGCATTTTTGAGGCCTATACCTATATTGTACACATACAGCACATAATAGGCACTTAAGAAATACTTTTTAAATTGAATCTCCTAGTTCCTCCTGAATTTCTTCTCACTAGTGTATTATTATGTTTAAATAAATAAAAGGAGTATGCTTAGGGATCATCTATAAGTCAGAAGACTAGAAAGAATTAAAGGCATGGGACTGTTGGTCAGTTTTTTTGGTCCGTAAATGTAGAAAATCACAATGAGGGTATAAGAGTGAACTTTTCTCAAAATAATTCACATCGAACACTTCTCATATGAGGAACTTACATGCATTATCTCAATTAATCTTCATAACAGATTGGAGGAGATAATCTCCTCCAATCTGTGGGATGCCTTGTCAACTGAGGTGTTACTGGCTGAAGTTCATTTTGTATAACTTAGAACTTGAAGTGATACGAAAGTCCAAATAGCAAACAAACAAAATAGAAGAAGCTGTCAAAAGGCCAAACTTCAGACTGGAATGTTAAAATGGTTTGGGGCTGTTAAAAAACATCAGTTAACTTGCCAAGATGTTTAAGGACTGTTTTCTCTATATGAAAACCAAAATGTGGTGGCTTGGTAAGGCAAACCTCAAAGCACTAGTTTCAAGTCTGTGTTGCATTCTTGTTGTTAGCAGTTTTATACTCTCCCCATAATGTAGTATTATTAATCCATAGATATCATTGTTAATGTTCTACAGTAGTATTGGTTCTTAAATTTGACTTTTTAAAAGCATTGTTAAACTTTCAAGAGTGATTTCATTGCCTACAGTGGTGTCTTAACCACACTAAAATAAAGGGTAAATAGGGATCTACTTCACAAATTCAAAAAAAAAAAAAAATCTTCCTAACAGCCCCACAAGTAAACTGAGACTCTTGGTGGTTGAGACTCACCAAACTCATGCGTATCATACAAACTCATCTGTATCATACAATTCTCAAGTGCGTGCAATCCTAACATCACCCCAGGATTCAGAAGTCCAAGAGATGGAATCTCTGATACATTCCTAAAACAAATGGTTCTACCTCAATCTTATTTCTGCTCTCTCATGGTTCCGGTATTAACTCATTACAACTTTGTCATTGTTTAAGATTATTTATTCAAGCATAACATTGCCAAAACAAACAAATGAAAAGCAAAGAATACCAGGGTTCTGTTTGTTGAGTAAGGGGATATCCCTTTTATTTTCCAGGAGAAAGTAATTTCACTCCTGCCCCAATGGGCCCTTTGCCCAAGACACAGGTGAACATTGAGGCTGGCTTCAGGTATGAAGCCAAGGTCTGTCTTCTCCCAGGAGGTGGCAGCAGCAGCAGCTGCAGCCTCCGCCTGCTGCAGAAATCAGACAGAATTCATTTGTTTTCCTGTTGGCATCCAAACCCAGAAATTCCTGATTCCAAAGACCACTTCATCCCTTCCTTGGTTTTGCAGAGCTTAGTGGGAGCTGGGGCGTTGGGAGTTCAGGAGTTGGCAATAATTCCTCTTTATAAGTGCTTAGTTTTTTTGTAAACACTTTGGTCTGGACTGTGACCTTGAAGCATGTATGAAGGAGGTTCAGGAAGTCTCTGGCCAGGGAAAAAGAGCTTCAAAAAGAAACAGTAGCTGAAACACATCCACAGAAGCATAAATCTAGAGACCCCAGCACACAGTTTGGTACCACACAAACGATACAGATTGTAGACCTGGCCTCTCAGCTACCAGCCAGCTGACCTTCTCATTGAACCTGTCAGAACCATAATTTCCTCATCCACCCAGCGTGGACTGGGTCATCTTGAAGCACTTGCTAATTCTTAAATTATAAGTTACTGCACTTTTATTTTCTGGACTAACGGCTGGGCCTTCACCCTTTCCGAATTTTTAAAAATCTCAGACACAACAAAACACTACTGGTTCCAAGTTAATCCCAGTTGAGCACATATCCTGGTTTGGCAAACACTGCCAGCTGCATAGAAGGCGGGCAGGAATCCCAGGAAATGTCTGAACACCACTCAGCTATGGATGAACTGTCAACTGCTGGGGGTTGCTTTGCAAATTACCACATCTAAATGAAGCTGACAAAATGATATTTCAGAAAAGCAATTAACACTGATGCCTAGTGTATTTGGAACCAAAAGGCCTTTTGGGAAGAATGAAATTGGCTCAGAAAAAGAGTACCCCAGCTCTCCAGGTAGAAATGTTAAGTCAAGATCTTCCATACTTTTCTCCCATCACCACCAGTCAGATCGTCAGCCTGGTCTTTGTGAAGGAGACGGAACTAGTTCCTTTCATTTTCCGCCTGCTTCCACTTGGATTGGTTAAACTTTCATCCATTTGTTCAGTGAACATCTACAGATCACCTCCCATGAGTCAGGGGCTGGGTGTACACCTGGTTATTGAGGAGCTCACAATGGAGTAGTCAGATGCTAAATGAATTAATATACATGGAGCATTCAGAAAGGGTTGGAATGTAAAATATAATAGAGGTGAAAGAGATAGTATTATCTCCCTAAGGCCACAGGCCAAATACCATACTTTCTAATAAAAGCTATCCCTAGAGTTATGGCACAATCATCTAGGAAGAATCTCATCCTCCTATAGGTACTGGCCCCTGTGGGATTGTCAATTAAACTTTTTCTATTTCACATGAAAGTTGTCATGTTAGAATCCCTTCCCAGATTGGGAGTTTTGGCTCCGGAAGCCCACTCTAAATGGAAATATTGTACACGTTACCTGGCATCAAAGGATGGGGCTGGTGGGACAACTTCTGTCGTCTCCACCTCTTCCTCTTGAAAATATCAGCACAGGTGATGGGCAGGTTAAGTAAGTTTCAGTGTTACTGCAACAGAGAGAACTGGGGAATGACAGAAGTAGGAGAGTCTGGTGATAACAAACCCTAGATAGCTTCACTCCTGAAAAGAACCATATTCTGGAAGTTTGGAGAGCAGGTCAGAGGGCAAGGAAACACAGGACTGTCCTGTGTGACAAGGAATGAACTGAGCTATAGACCATAACAAACAAGCAGAAAAGAAGCAAACCATTTCTCCTGGTTCCCTGAACTGATTTCAGATTAGTCTGAAAAGGACAATTGAAGTTTGCCTTCCAAGAGACACTAGATGCCCTCATAATATTGAAATCAAGTCCAGTATTTCTCGAACATCATTTTTTAATAGAGACGTTTCTTACTTTGATGATTTCTTTTCTTCCTGTAGAGTTCCAAATAAGCCTCAAGAGGATCTTCTTCCCACAGCTCCACAGGCAATTCACAGCTATGCCAGTTACTACATGTATAGCACAAAGGTTGAGAACCTCTGGCCTTTGGCTGAGTTTTATCCAACTGAATGTTTAGTTCACTGATGTCATAGCCCCCAAAATAATCAGTGTTATAATGGGATTCTCTGGTGAACATATTTATAGTGAAGCCTCTGAGCAGCAGTTCTCTCCCTTGGCTTCACACGGGGAACTTTTAAAAATCCTCACCCCACATCGCAAACCAATTACATATTAGGGGTGGGGCCTAGCCATCAACTTTTCTTTAATCTACCATAGGTATCAACATTTTTGTATGTTCCTCAAAAGATGTCTATGTACAGCCAAGATTGAGACTTTCCCACATTAAGTCTTAGGATAATAAGAGGCAGGAAGCTGCTAGTAACTGACAGCAAAGCACACCTCCTCCCTTTGGAATTTCTCCTGAAAAGCCAGCATGAAGAAATCAAATACTGCAATGGCAGCCAGCATCAACATCCACCTTGTAAGGTTTTCATTTCTGCCTTCCCACCGTATCCACCAGGTCATCTACAATTAAAATGATTTGAGTACCTACAAAGTTATGAACAGTGACTAATTAGTATTTCAAAGACAGAACCAGTAACAGGTGATGGTGGTATGATGGAGATTCCACATTCTTTTTTTTTTTTTTTTTTGAGACAGGGTCTCACTGTGTCACCTCATGCTGGAGTACAGTGGCGCGATCTCGACTCACTGCAATCTCTTTCTCTGGAGTTCAAGCGATTCTCCTGCCTTAGCCTCTGGAGTAGCTGTGATTATGGGTGCGTCCCACTACACCTGACTTTTTTTTTTTTTTTTTTTTTTTCACTAGAGACGGTGTTTTGCCATGTTGGCCAGGCTGGTCTTGAACTCCTGGCCTCAAGTGATTCACCCGCCTCGGCCTCCCAAAATGCTGGGATTACAGGCATAAGCCACCTCTCCCGGCCCCACATTCATCTTAAAAACAAACATAAATGCTTTTTTCCCCACCCTCCAAACTCCTCAGTCTTGTCTCTCTCCCCAATCTCCATCCATTTTTCTTTTCCCCTTCCTCTCTCTTCCTGCCTGCCGTCTCCTTCACCTGCTCTCCAACCTTGTCACTGTCATTCTTGTTGCACTTATTTCTTGTATTTCTTAGCCTCTGCACCTCACTATTCCTTCTGTGTCTTATTTTCCTTTAGTCTCTGTTCTCTCCCCCTTACCCACAATTACACATCTTTCTTCTCTGTTTCATCATCTTTCCCACTCGCAGCTCCTTAATTGGCTATAATATGAAGCAAAAGCATTCTCAGATGGTTATAATTATTAACCCTTTTCTCGTTTGCCCCAAGAATACTCACCAGCAGCACTTGTGGCTGCAGCGTTTACCCCGAGATAACTTCGCCACAAAATATCTAGCTTTTATTATTATTTTCACATCATTCTAGTATATTGACTTTGGAAACAAAAGACATCATTCTGTTTGTATCATTCTATTTTTAGAGGTGGTATTTCCATTTACAAAATACAGTAGTTCTCAATCACTGAAAATGTCAAATCCTAGAAAACGTAGCATTCCTATGTGTGATGTTAACATCGTTAACCAACAGTTGGCCGAAGATTCTTTTGATGAATCCCATTTCTCTGAAATAGACAATTCTGATGATTCAGACAATTCTGATGACTCAGATGATTCTCATGTTAGTTCTGTTTAGAATTAACTCTAAGGCCGGGCGCGGTGGCTCAAGCCTGTAATCCCAGCACTTTGGGAGGCCGAGACGGGCGGATCATGAGGTCAGGAGATCGAGACCATCCTGGCTAACACGGTGAAACCCCGTCTCTACTAAAAAATACAAAAAACTAGCCGGGCGAGGTGGTGGCGCCTGTAGTCCCAGCTACTCGGGAGGCTGAGGCAGGAGAATGGCGGGAACCCGGGAGGCGGAGCTTGCAGTGAGCTGAGATCTGGCCACTGCACTCCAGCCTGGGTGACAGAGCAAGACTCCGTCTCAAAAAAAAAAAAAAAAAAAAAAAAAAAAAAAAAAAAAAAAAAAAGAATTAACTCTAAGAACAGTTTTTATACTTTATTTTCACATTGAAAATCAGTCAGATTTGCTTCAGCCTCAAAGAGCATGTTTATGTAAAATTAAATGAGTGCTGGCAGCGAGCTACACTTTTTTTCTAAATGAGAAAAGGGTTAAATAAGATATTCTATCAGTTTTAAAAGCAGATAAGTGCTGAAAATATTATATTTCTCTCTCCAAGGAGAAAAACAAAACTAGCTCATAGTTACCACTCCTTAAATCGTAACTAATTATTTTTCTTATAACTCCCTGTATTGGCCCCAGATTACTTTTTTCATTGACTTTCACCAGAAAAATGATCCTCTGTTCTTCAATTCTGACAACAGCAGCTGACATCAATATAAAAAAAGAAACAAGCTAAAAACAGTAGTTGAGTGTATACACCCTGAATTGAATATTGAGTTGCAAAATCATCATGATTATTATTGTAATTACAGAGAGGAGGCATTGCAATAATTGTTCAAGTGTCTTCTTGAGGAAATAACTAAAACAGGGCCAGCTGTCACAAACCACCCTATAGTAATGATCCCCCGTGTGCATCTTCAGTATTCACAGTGACTCTATAATAACAAATTTGTGCACTCATCTAATATCCTTTTTCAAAATTTTAAATTTTATAAACAATAGAAACAGAGTCTCGCTGTTGTTGCCCAAGCTGGTCTCAAACTCCTGGCATTAAGTGCTCCTCCTACCTTGGCCTCCCAAAGTGCTAATCTGATGCCTTTAAACAACTTAAAAAATAACAAACCTATGATCAGATCCAATATTTCGCTTGATAGTTGACCCTCGTTTCTAAAAGGTGTCCATGAACAACCTTAGAATCATCAACTACCAAACAAAAATGGCACCGTTGATTTAATAACAAACTAGAGTGGGTGGTCCAGCATTCACCTGCAACATGAGGGCAACAAATCTAGGTACAAGAGCAGAGTAGAAGCCAGGCGGGTAGGGTCAGCAGACAGCTAAAACACTTAGGAGAAACATCTACAAAGACAGGCGTGTTTTATTGACTTGAAAATTGTAAACAAACAAGATCTGTGAGAAGAGAGGGAAGGCCTTGTTTTTTGTTTACTTGTGAAATCAGCCAAAAGTATTTGAAATTTTCTCTTCCCAAGATACAGCTGTGAAATGACTAATGGAAATTGAGTGAGCCTGCACCAGGAACTGAATGTGCCACTTCACTGAGAACAAAAAAATGTTCCCCTGATAGAGGCTGTCCTCTCAGATTAATACCTTGGGTGCTTTAAAGAGGACCAGCCAGGCACAAATATGATGCATTTGTAAAGAGGAAGAATCATCCAAGTACCTTGGCAAATTTTTTTCGTATCTCAGTACCTCTGAGTCATATGTATATTTTAACTTGCATGTTCCTGAAGAAATTCCACAAAGAGGCAAAGAAAGAGAAGGAGAAAGAAAATTTCCTATTATATTATTATTCCCTTGCTGGGCTTTCCGATAGGAGTCTGGCTGAAGGCTGAACCTGAGCTGCTTCAAGGATGAACTTGGTAACTGCTCTGATCCAATCTTCCTAGGTTCTGAAATTCACACTTCCAGTTGCAATGGATCAGTACCATTTGCATATTTCCATCTCCAGCTAAAAACAATTTACCCTGCACACAACCTTGTCCTATTTCAGTAATTAAAATTTTGTCTTCAAAACTATCATAAGGAGCACTGATTGACATTTTGAAAGTTGTTTCAAACTTTCAAAAAAGGCACAATCTGTGCATTTTTTTCCATTGTAAAAATAAGACATGACCATAAAAAATCATCCCTCTGTAGACTTGCGGGGAGTGGTTCTAGGGCCCCTATATATACTAAAATCTACACATACTCAAGCTCCACAGTTGGCCATATAGAACCTGCAGATACAAAGAGTCAGCCCTCAGGATATTTGGGCTTTGCATCTGCAAATACTGTTTGTGTGTGTGTGTGTCTGTGTCTGTGCAGACACAGACACACACACACATGTTTGTTTTTTGAGACGGAGTCTCTCTCTGTCACCCAGGCTGGAGTGCAGTGGCGCGATCTCGGCTCACTGCAATCTCCGCCTCCCAGGTTCAAGCGATTCTCCTGCCTCAGCCTCCCGAGTAGCTGGGACTACAGGCACCCGCCACCATGCCCGGATAATTTTTTGTATTTTTAGTAGAGACAGAGTTTCACCGTGTTAGCCAGCCTGGTCTCAATCTCCTGACCTCATGATCTGCCCTCCTTGGCCTCCCAAAGTGCTGGGATTACAGGCGTGAGCCACCACGCCCGGCCTGTATATATTTTTTTTAAGAGATGAGGTCTTGGCCAGGTGCAGTGGCTCATGCCTATAATCCCAGCACTTTGGGAGGCTGAGGCAGGTGGATGGCTTGAGTCCACGAGTTCGAGATCAGCCTGGGCAACATAGTGAAACTCCATCGCTACCAAAACTACAAAAAAATTACCTGGGCATGGTGGCACCCATCTGTGGTCTCAGCTACTTGGGAGGCTGAGGTGGGGGGATCGCTTGAGCCTAGGAGGTTGAGGCTGCAGTGAGCTGAGATCATGCCACTGCACTCCAGCCTGGGTGACAGAGTGAGACTTCATCTCAAAATAAATAAATAAATACATAAAAATGAAAATAAATAAAGAGATGGGGTCTTGCTATGTTGCTTATGCCAGTCTCAAACTCCTGATCTCAAGCAATCCTCACCCTTCAGCTTCCCCCCCGAGTAATTAGGATTACAGGTGTGAGCCAACTACTGTATTTTTTAATCTGAGTTTGGTTTTTAAAAATCCAGATACAAGTGGACCCATGCAATTCAAACCCATGTTCTTCAAGGGGCAACTGTAAATTGAAACTTCAAACTGGTTTAAAATGGAAGGGAAAAATCTCCTTCCCACTCTTATCACAAGGCAAGTGCTGTTAATTATTTCTGGTGTATTTTTTCCATATTAGGATATATAAAATAGACTGCATTTTTACACAGAGAAAATAATACATAGCATCCATACCTTGCTTCGTTCATTTAGTAATATAGCAGAAATTTTTCCATAATAGCACATGTAGATGCTTTAATCGTTGGATGGGAAATAAATTTATTTGTTGCCTAACTGATGAAATATCCTTATACACATATCACTGGGGACTTGTATGACTCTTATTGTAGGATAAATTCCTTTCAGTGAAATTGCTGGATCAAAATATATGTACATTTAAGATTGGGTTAGATGTTCCCAAATTGTAACCGCCAAAAAATTGTTCCTTTATATTCATCAACAGTGTAAGTTTCACTGCAACTGTGCCAAAGCTGTTTTATTAAATTTAAAAATTTTTGTCACTCGTAGGTAAAAATAGTATCACATTGTTGTGACCTGCATTTTTCTAAGCACTAATGAAGCTAAGTATTTTTTCGAGTGTTTTTTTTCTTTCTTTTTTTTTTTTTTTTGCTAGGACGTTGCTCTGTCACCCAGACTGGAGTGCAGTAGCACAAGCATAACTCACTGCTGCCTCCATCTCCCAGGCTCAAGCAGTTCTCCTGCCTCAGCCTCCCTTGAAGCTGGGACTACAGGCAAGTAACACCATGTCCAGTTAATTGATTTTATTTTTAGTAGAGACGAGGTCTTGTTATGTTGCCCAGGCTGATATCAGACTCCTAAGCTCAAGTGATCCTCCCACCTTGGCCTCCCAAAGTGTTGAGATTATAGGGATGAACTACCACACCCGGCTTTTTGCCATACTTATTTGTATGAAATATTTGTTCCTATTCTTTATGTGTTTTTTTCTGTTCATTTTTTCCCTTATAGAACTGTAAGATCTTTTAGTAAAATAAAGAAATAAGCACTTTTTCTGTTGGATTGCAACTTTTCCTACTGTGTCATTTGTCTTTGGCTCTATTTGTGGTGTTTTCTTCTTGTTGTTGTCATTTTTATTCTTACCATATAAAGGTTTTAAATGTTTTACACAATGCATTTTCAGCATTTATCTTTTTGTTTTCTGAGTTCTGCCTATGTTTTAAATGTTAGCTTTTGGCTGGGCGTGGTGGCTTATGCCCATAATCCCAGCATTTTGAGAGACCAAGGTGGGAGGATTGCTTGAGCCCAGGAGTTCGAGACCAGCCTGGACAACATAGTGACACTCTGTCTTTACACAATAAAATAAAATAAAGATAAGAGCAAAAATTACAATTAAAAAAATAAACATTAGCTCTCTTGCAAGACCGGTCTCTTTGCAGTTGCCATTGTAATGCACCAGAGCTTGATTTGAATTTCCCTGTCACATGGTAGAGGTTAAGAAATTAGGTTTTTCTGTGGAAAGAGAAAACTTACAAAGGCAAAGTCACTAAGAGAAGGGAAGGCACAGGGACCCCATCCTCCCATCGTCCTCTCGGTGACCTGCTAGCCTCACAAGATGGTTTGTGTTCCAAGGAAGGGAACTCTGTCCCTCTTTGGGTCTCTTTTTTGTATGTAGTAAGTGTGAGAGAAGCCTTATCATGAAAGGAATAATCAGATTATCTTGGCACCAGGCAGCCTGGAATTTATTGTCAGCTGTTTACCAGAGAGATCTGGGAAATGCACACAAGCTGCCCAGCATCTAGACTTTGGGTCGTGTGGAATGTTACACAAGGGAAAGGAAGACAGTGGTCCCTTGGGAAGATGAGCTTGTGTACAGTTCCTCAGGCTGGGAGAAGCCCCCTTCCTCAGCCCTAGCTCTCCACACCTGATTTGAGCTAGCTCATTTCCCAGGCAACACAAAATGAGCACTCAGATGTGTTTAAAACAGGCCTCCTCCTTCCATCACATTAGATTAATGAAGAGCCAGGCAGTAGAGAAGCAATAAACTTGCTCTTTCCCCAATTTTTTATTTTGAAAATTTTCAGATCCACAAAGATTGAAGAATAGTACAAGGAATGTGCCTGTACTCTTCAGCTAGATTCGCCAATTATTAACATTTTTTTCACTTTTGCTTTATCTCTTTCTGTAAATACACATTTTTAACCATAGAAGCATTTAGAAAGTAAGTTGAATACTTTACAGTTATTCACTTAAAATAATTCGGCATACATCTCCTAAGAATAAGGGCATTCTCCTCCATTACTACAGTTCCATTTTCAGGCCTGGGAAAATTAACAATGATTCAATAATAACATCTTCAAAGTTCATATTCAGATTTCTTCATTTGTCCCAAATGTCTTTTATATAGCCTTTGATCCAAGATACTAACAAGGTCTATACATTGCGTTTGGTTCCATTTCTCTAGTCCAGTGCCCTGAGGCGTGCTTTTAGCAATGCTTGGAGACATCGTTGATTGTCATGACTGAGGGTGCTACTGATATCTTGTATCTAGAGACCAGGGATGCCTGCTAAAGAGCCTGAATTCACAGGACAGCGCCCCCCCCTCCCCCGCCACAACAAAGAATGACCTAGTCCAAAATGTTGTTTAGTACCTAAGTTGAAAAACCCTGTTCTAGTCTATCAAGAGCCATTTCCCTACTTTATTTGCTTTTTATGACACTGACTTTTATTATTATTAATTAATTAATTTAGAGACAGGGTCTCACTCTATTGCCCAGGCTAGAGAGCAGTGGCATGATCATAGTTCATTGCAGCCTCAAACTCCTGGTCTCAGCTCCTCAAACTCCTCTCACTTTAGCCTCTGGAGTAGCTGGTACTACAGGTGCACACCAACACACCCAGCTAATTTTTTTATTTTTTGTAGAGATGAGGTCTCACCATGTTGTCCAGGCTGATCTTGAATTCCTGGCCTCAGGTGATCCTCCCACCTCAGCCTTCCAAAGTGTTGGAATCATAGGTGTGAGCCACGGTGCCCGGCCGGCACTTACTCTTTTGTAGCATCTAGTCCAGTTGTTTTGCAGAACGTCTCTCACTATACATTTTTCTGATTGTTTCCTCATGATCAGTTTGCATTGAAACTAATGCAAAAATTGCAACATAGATGACTATAACCATTAGCTATTACTGCATAACACACTATCCCACAATTCAGTGGCATAATATTAAGAACCATTGGCTAGGTAGTTCTGCTGCTCTGGACTGGGCTCAGCTGATTTTGGCTGGACCGATTCATGCATCCCAGTCATTTGGTAAGTTGACTAAGGGCTGGTCAGTCTGGGATGATCTCAGCTGGGATGACTGGGCCCAGTTCCATTAGCCTATCACACTTAGCAAGCTAGCCCTGGCGTGTTCTCATGGAAAAGGCAGCATCTGAAAGAGTGTAGAAGCCTTTGTTGAGGCCTACATTTGCAGCTGGCACTCTGTCACTTCAACTGCATTATGTTGGCAAAAGCAAGTGACAAAGCCAGCCCAGAGGTAAGTGGTAGTGAAATAAACTCAACCTCCTATTGCAATCAGTCTATCAAAGTGATATTGTGTACCTCTTACTGCATCATATAGGGAGATATACAATGTCGGGTTGTCCCACTATTAGTGTAGTAAAGCTTGAAACTTGATTAAGTGGTAACTAACAAATCCCTCCTTTGGAGAGCTCTATCTTTTATATTTGTGGGATGATGCTTCAGTGTACTGTGTCAGTCCTTTTCCCCATTAGTTTCCTGGAGCTATGGTAACAAAGTACTCACAAATTGGGTGGCTTAAAAAACAGAAATGTATTGTCTGGAAACTGGAAGTAGGAAAAGAATGTGTTGGCAAGGCCATGCTCCCTCTGAAACCTGCAGGGGAAAATCCTTGCCTATTCCAGCCTCTGGTAGCCCTAGGCATTCCTTGGGTTGCAGCTATAACACCTCAAGCCAGCCTTGATCTTCACATGGCATTCTCCCTGGTCTTCTTATAAGGACACCAGTCAGATTGGATTAGGAGCCCACCCTACTCCAGTATAACTTCATCTTGGCTAATTATTTCTGCCCCAATGCTGTTTCCAAATAAGGGCACATTCTGGGGTGCTAGGGATTAGGACTTCAACATATCTTTTTTGGGGGACATGATTCCAGCCCTAATATCCATTAATCTTTCACTTAATGGCTTTATCATCCACAGATGATCCTTGGGGATTGCACAACAGTATTTTTCTTAAGCATCATCATTTTCTCAACATTTATTAGCTGGCATTCTTGCCTCCTTTCTTCCCTTCCCCAAGTTTTTAAATCACTTTGAATGCATGGTTTTGCTTTGCAAAAAACCATCATTTTTATACAACCATACAAACAACATTTTCATGATCAGCTTGCCTCAAATTTGACTACTGAGAGTTTGTAAGATCAACTCTATATTATTCTTATTTTAGACAGGGCCTGGCTCTGTTGTCCAGGCTGGCGTGCGGTGTCATGGTTATAGCTCACTACTGCCTCAAACTACTGTGCTCAAGCCATCCTCCCACCTCGGCCCCCTGAATAGCTAGGACTCAAGGCACATGCCACCACACCCAGCTAATTTTTAAAATTTCTTTTGTAGAGGCGGGGTCTCACTATGTGGTCCAGACTGGTGTCGAACTCCTGGTCTCAAGAGATCCTCCCGCCTCATCCTCCCAAACTGCCTTGATTACCCGCCACGCCTGGCCTATTTTCAAATTTTTTTTTAATTTAAATCTCTCTCTTTTTTTTAAAATGTGACTACTCCAACTAACTCACCTCTGTAGACCCTATTGCTGTCATCCAGCTGGAGCAGCTGTGATTATTCCCCATGGCAAAAGTCGCATCATCATTCCTAAGTACAGCCATAATGAAAGCTGCATTCTGCATTATATATATGTTAAATAAAATGAAAGCTGTATTATATATACATTATATATTAAATAAATGAAAGCTGTATTCTGTGTTATATATATTACATATGTATTCTGCATTATATATATAATTTTTAATTGTCACAACTACTCTGTACATAAGTACTGTTACTACATATCACAAATGACAAATCTGAAGCTTAAAATGAGATATGGGATGGCCTGGGTGTGGTGGTTCATGCCCACAATCCCAGCACGTTGGGAGGCTGAGGCGGGTGGTGGATCACCTGAGGTCAGGAGTTCGAGACCAGCCTGGCTAACGTGATGAAACCCCATCTCTACTAAAAATACAAAAATTAGCCAGGTGTGGTGGCACATGCCTGTAATCCTAGCTACTTGTAAGGCTGAGGCAGGAGAATTGCTTGAACCTGTGAGGCAGAGGTTGCAGTGAGCCAAGATCATGCCACTGCACTCTAACCTCGGCGACAGTGTAAGACTCTGTCTCAAATAAATAAATTTAAAAAAATAAAATGAGATATGAGGAAAAGCATGGATTTTGGAAACTGATGGTTTGCATCCTGGCTCTATTACCTATTAGGGATGTGATTTGGGGCCTTGGTTTGTTTATCTGTACTATGGTGATGATGATATTTGCCTCACAGATTTAAGCCTAGCAACTTATCTGACCTAGAATAGGTGTTATTAGTTC
Organism: Rhinopithecus roxellana; assembly: GCF_007565055.1. Classification (NCBI taxonomy): domain Eukaryota; kingdom Metazoa; phylum Chordata; class Mammalia; order Primates; family Cercopithecidae; genus Rhinopithecus; species Rhinopithecus roxellana. Next base: position 62,025,528 of record NC_044554.1, read on the forward strand.
TTGTCTTTCCATATCCTGATGATAGGCTATAGCTTTTAGCTCATGTTGGATAAATCACAGTGCTACAGAGTCTACCAATTAATTAGGAGTTGGTCTTTCTCATTAATTCAAAGTATGCTCACTAGGAATTAAAGAGAAGTTGACCTAAGTTTCAGCTAAAGTTTACCTTTAAATACCTTTGGGGAGAAAAGACAGTTGGCTAATCAGTTTATTAAACAATATTGTGGAAGGGAGATCATCTCTATTCAACTTAAAAGAACAACTTTTGGGAAGATCTTTGGCATTGCACATGCACCATAGGAAGCTCATTTAGAAATCAGTCTTCAAAATAGAGTCCAACTTTGTTTACCTGAATACAGTTTGTTAATTCATTCCACAAAGAGCATGAGTTCCCATTACATTCCATGCAATGTTCCAGGCACCTGGGATACATCAGAGAATGAAACAACAGCCCTGCCCTTGCTTACCCTTTAGTTGGGAGAGATAGGTGAAAAACAAATTTGCAAATTACATAGAGTATCAGAAGTAGATAAGTGATAATGAGAAAAATAAAGCAGGGGTGTACAGAGGATTGCAATTTCATTTTTATTTATTTATTGTTTGAGATGGAATTTTACTCTTGTTGCCCAGGCTGGAGTCCAATGGTGCAGTCTCGGCTCACTGCAACCTCTACCTCCCAGATTCAAGCAATTCTCCTGACTCAGCCTCCCAAGTAGCTGGGATTACAGGCACCCACCACCATGCCCAGCTAATTTTGTATTTTTAGTAGGGATGGGGTTTCACCATGTTAGTCAAGCTGGTCTCGAACTCCTGACCTCAAGTAACCCACCTGCTTCGGTCTCCCAAAATGCTGGAATTACAGGTGCGAGCCACCGCACCTGGCCAAGGATTGCAATTTTAAATAGCATTGTCATCATTTAAAAGACAATATTTGGGCAAGGAATAGAAAGAGGTAAGGAAATTAGTCATGTGTCCCCCTAGAAGAACCACAAACAAAAAGGCCCTTGGTCAGAAGTGTGCTTAGCCTGCTGGAGGTGCAGCAATGAGGCCAGTGTGGCTGGAATGTAGTGAATGGGGGGAAATATTTTACCTACCTAACAAACGCTTAAGTAGCCCTTACTAGTAGCATTATTTGAAGCACATGAAAGATATTAACTAATTCTCCCAGCAAGTCTATGAAGTAGATACCGATTTTATCTTTTCCAGATGAGGAAACTGAGGTACAGGAAAGTTAAATAACTGCCCCCAAATGACACAGCAGTCATGTGGTAGAGTTAGGATTGGGACTCAGGTGGTCTCTCTCTAGTGACGCATGCTGTTAAGCTCTAAAGTATGCTGTGCTGCTTCCTGGTAGGAAGAGATAAGAAATAAGTGGGAACTAGATCCTGTAGCTTATTAAGTCCATTGGTAAGGATTTGGGGTTGGGGTTGTTTTTTATTTTTTGTAGAGATGAGGTCTCGCTATGTTGGCCAGGCTGGTCTCAAACTCCTGGCCTCAAGGCATCCTCCCACCTTGGTCTCCCAAAGTGTTGGGACCACAGGCGTGAGACACCACACCTGGCTACTTGCAGGTTTTAATAACCATCCTTCCCCACTTCTTGCAAATGTCATGATGTCTGCCACACCCATAAACCCCCTTCTAGTTTTCTAATAGACAAGACACCAAATTACTTACCAATTTATTCTGCCATTCCAAACAAAGCCATTTAGGCCAGGGGTGGGGGCACCTGATCTAGAGCATCAGACCTATGCTCATGAGATGGCTTGTCAAGAAGGCTTTGCCAACCGGGCATGATGGCACATGCCTGTAATACCAGCACTTTGGGAGGCCGAAGTGGAAGGATTGCCTGAGCCCAGGAATTTAAGACTAGCCTGGGCAACACAGTGAGACCCCCATTTATATCTACCTTAAAATATATATATATATATATATATATATATATTTTTTTTTTTTTTTTTTAAAGAAGGCTCTGCCTAACCACCTGCACTTGACGGTGAACAGCCAAACCAGGCAGATTCTTTTGTTGACTTGAATATGAAATACAGAGAGGGAATCAGCAGTTAGAAATGAGCAGAAACTAAAAGATACACAGAGAGAAGGAAGAAAGCTGAGGTCATGTGGCAGCAAAAAGCATGCAGCAATAGAAGCTGTGAGATGAGAAAAGAATAGAAAGTACTGAGCAGCAAGGGCAGCGGAGAGTCACAATACTAGCAGATAATTAGAGTGCAAAGCAACAGATACTGACTACCGAAGAGCCCACAAGATAACCCAGTTGCTAGGGCGGCACTGTGTGCTGAATCACCTTCCCACTCATTGTTGCCAGCGCGTGACAGAGAAGGACATGGGGCTTGTATTAGTCTTAAGCTTAGATCGAGGTAATCTGAGTATATCTCTGTTCTGAAAATTAAATTTTTGCTTCTTGGAATCTCTATCACTCAAGATCATGGCAGGAAACTGAAGGCACATTCTGCTGGGATTTTGAAAATCATTTGATGAAATTGATATTTACAAGGATGTAGGGAGGGTGGTGGGAACTTAAGAGGATACTGAGGCACCCAAGGTTGAGTAACAGTAGAAGTCCAGGCCTGAAGAGAAATAGTTTATCAGAGTCCAGAAAGAGCTATAACTGTGAAGGGGCATACCTAATGCCAAACCCATGGTGCTAAAGCAGGGAGGAAAGGAGAAGAAATATCTCAACCTCTTTTTCCTCCTACCCTCTGATACTTGCTGATGCCTTCCATTGGACAAACCCAACAGTAAGCCAGAGGGCATTGGCTCCCAGGGGATAACATCTGTGGGGTAACATCCTTGTCAGGAATAGAGTGTGGCAGAGAAGGACATGGGGCTTGTATTGGTCCATTCTCACACCGCTGTAATTTAAAGATACTACTGGAGCCTGAGAAATTTATAAAGGAAAGAGGTTTAATTGACTCACAGTTCCACATGGCTGGGGGGGCCTCAGGAAACTTACAATCATGGCGGAAAGCAAAGGGGAAACAAGGACCTTCTTCACGTGGTGGCAGGAGAGAGAAAAGTGACAGCAAAGGGGGAAGAGCCCCTTATAAAACCATCAGATCTCATGAGAACTCACTATCACAAGAACAGCATGGAGGAAACCTCCCCCATGATCCAATCTCCTCCCATTGGTCTTTCCCTAGACATGTGGGGATTATGGGGATTAAAATTCAAGATGAGATTTGGGTGGGGACACAAAGCCTAACCATTTCAGGGCTATAATGGGCTGAATGATATTCTCCTCCCCTCCCCCGCCAAAACATGCCCACACCCTAATCTCTGGAACCTGGGAATATTACATTACATGGCAAAAGATGTGACTAAGTTCAGGAGCTTCAGAGGAGGAGCTTATCCTAGATCACTGTGGTGGGCCCTAAATGCAATCACATGTGTCCTTATAAGAGAGAATAAGAAACTTTAAGAGATAAAAGGAGGAGGCAATGTGACCTCAGAGGAGTGGCCACAAGCCAAGGAAAGCCTGGGGCCCGCAGATGCTGGAAGAAGCAAGGAACAGATTCTCCCCCAGAGCTTTCAGGAGTGTGGCCCTGTCAACACTTGATTTCAGACTTCTGGCCTCTGGAACTGTGAGAAAATAAAATTCTGTTGTTTTAACCTACCCAGTTTGTAGTAATTTGTTATAGCAGTCACAGAAAACCAGTACAGGGGCCAGATGGAGAATAACCAGCACAAAACCTATTCATCTCAGATGGGACAGGATGATATACCTGATCACTTTAGCTAGACATTCTTTTGCCTGCCTTTTATGTTCCCTTTGGTACTTTTTTTTTTTTTTTTTTTTTTTTTTGAGACAGGGTTTCATTTCACTCTGTTACCCAGATTGGAGTGCAATGGCACGATTGTGGCTCACTGCAGCCTCGATCTTCAGGGCTCAATCGATCCTCCCATCTTAGCCTCCCAAGTAGCTGGGTCCACAGGTGTGCACCACCATTTCCAGCTTTTTTTTTTTTTTTTTTTTGAGACGGAGTCTCGCTCTGTCACCTAGGCTGGAGTGCAGTGGTGCAATCTCGGCTCACTGCAAGCTCTGCCTCCTGGGTTCATGCCAGTCTCCCGAGTAACTGGGACTACAGGAGCCCACCACCATGCCCGGCTAGTTTTTTTGTATTTTTAGTAGAGACAGGGTTTCACCGTGTTAGCCAGGATGGTCTCAATCTCCTGACCTCATGATTCGCCTGCCTCGGCCTCCCAAAGTGCTGGGATTACAGGCGTGAGCCACCGCGCCTAGCCACTTCCGGCTAATTTTTAAAAAAGTATATATGGGGCCTTGTTATGTGTCCCAGGCTGGTCTCAAACTCCTGGCCTCGAGCCATTCACCCACCTTCGCCTTCCAAAGTGCTGGGATTACAGGTGTGAGCCACCGTGCCTGGCCCACTGGGACTCCTTTTGGGATCACTTGTATGCTTCAAACTACATGCTCCTGAGTTATAGTTCTTTTGTTATACAAATATTGTTTTATCCAAATAAGATTATGATATTCTTATTTGAAACAAGAACCTGTCTTGTACATCTTTGTAGCCCATAAAAATCTTAGCACAGTACTTTAAACGGAGTGGACATTCTGTAATTGGTAAACGAGAAAGAAAGCTTCCATTTGTCCATCTGTAAATGGAAAATAACAATTTCTACTGACTTGCCTCTCAGAGATAATGATGGCAGTGTTTCCTGGAAACAACTTTTTGTACCTGTAACAGAATGATATATCTGAAAAACCCATTCCTACTGAGGCAATTCCTTGGGGGAGGAAAAAAAAAACAAACCTACATTTACTTTTAGTATGTTCTCCAATCCACGTGCAGATGAAACTGCTTGCAGATCACCCCACAAAGGAAAAGGCAGGAGATAATTAAGAAAATATAAGAGCTGAGGACTGATATCTTCTTAGGAACTTTCATTCATTCAATAAACATTCATCAAAGAACTACTATGTTAAAATATAGTCCATTGGCCGGGCGCAGTGGCTCACACCTGTAATCCTAGCACTTTGAGAGGCCGAGGCAGACAGATCACTTGAGATCAGGAGTTCGAGACCAGCCTGGCCAACATGGCGAAATCCTGTCTCTACTAAATTAGCCTGGCGTGGTAGCACATGCCTGTAATCCCAGCTTTTTGGGAGGCAGAGGCACGAGAATCGCTTGAACCTGGGAGACGAAGGTTGCAGTGAGCCGAGATGGCGCCACTGCACTCCAGCCTGGGCAACAGAGTGAAAATGTATCTCAAAAAATAAGTCCATAGATGTTGAGGAAGCACACGCAGAGAATAAGGCATGATCCCAAGTCAGTAATTGTCACGCAATATGATGAATGGTTTTTATAAGAGCAAAATGCTATGGGGCCAGAAAAAATGGAATGACTAACTATTGATGGGAGTTTCACCAAAAAAACCTCACATTCAAGCTGGTCTCTTAAGACTGCATCAGGCAGAGGTGAAGTCAAGGGCATTCCAGGACCAAGAGAAATAGCTTTGCCTGAGCTGTTGCCAAGCAAACCACACCCTCAGCTCAGCCCTATCGTATCTACAGAGGCCTATTTTTATTCATTATCTTCATCGCTACTTTTTAAGAGAAGAAAAGAATGCTGACTTCTTCCCTAATTTTGCATCCATGTATTTTATATGCCAAAGAAAGGTGATTGTCAGGAGGGAAAATAGAAGTTGACTTTTGGCAAGTCCAATTACGACAGGTCCTAACATCCATCCGATAATAAGTTAACACGGAAACGCTTACCTTTGCTGAGCTTCTACCTCATTTTGGAAAATTGGGTTAGGCTATCCTGTGAATGCGGTACCGGGGGAAAGTGGACAAGGTATGAGGGCATCCCATGTCTCATTGCCCCACACCAGGAGGTTCATCTTTGGCAAACACTCCTTGAATGGGAATTATGGCTGAGGCCCTTTTTCCTCCCCTAGGCTGACCTTCACATCACTCCTCGGGAACAGCTCAGTCTAGGGCACCGCCTAGCTTCCCTCCCAGGCCAGCCCTGCTAGGCCTCTGAGACCAGAGCTGTGCTGCTTATGAGTGGAAGAAAGGAGAAAAAACTCTTAGGACAGCAGCCAGGAGAGAATGAAAGACTGGCCAAAGCCACCAAGGAGCAAACGGTTCCCCATCCTCACCCGGCAGCTTCCACTGGAAAAGTGGGGAGGCTGGGGAACCGGAATCTCAGCCTCAGTGTGTGCATCACTTGTCCTTGTTTTCTCAAGAAGCCTCTACCTTCCAGGCCCTGCCAGGAAGCTGGCAGCATTTTCCTGAAGCAGTAATAACAAGGACAGCGCGTTCTAGCCTGCTGGAGCCTGCTGGCTGGTCACTCTTTCCACTGCCTTTTGTTTTCATGCATCATTCCCCTCACTTGCTTCTCAGATTCCTCAGGGCTTTGAAAAAGCCACAAATGCTCCACACAGTGACACCACCCAGTGGGCTGGCAGACATCACTGACAGGCACCTTGCCCTAAGCGACCGCACGTATGCAAGCCCTGACAGCTGATACCCAGCCACACACCCGGTAAGAGGGAAGGCAGCATTCAAAAAGGGCCCACCCCATTCACCTAGCTGGCAAAGGCAGGGCTTCAGATCAACTACAGCCCAGTGCACTGGTAAATCACAGACCACTTTTTTATTCAAAGTATATCTGTATGTTGGGCAGTGGTACTTCCCCACCCTTTCCTCAAACATCTAAATCCATTCAACATAGATGTTACCAACAGAGCACCAGAGTGGCCTCAGGGTGACAATTCACATATCAATATATTAGATTATATACTCATGCATACTTGGAGCAGACTTAACTTTATTTGTGTTTTAGAACCACCTGTAGCCTATTTGAAACCACACTCCAGAGTGAACCCATCAGAATCTATGAAAATAGGGCCCAGATATGTGTATTTTTAAAAAACTTGACAGCGTTGGTTAGAATGTGGGACAAGACAAATTCTCATATATCATTGATGAGATATATAACAATTGGTTCAGCTACTGTGGACAGTAGGCTGGAAGGCAATCTAGTCAAGTTGGAAGTGTGCATATCCTGTTCCCTAGCAATTTTTGTTCTACATATGTTCCCTAGAACTCTCACACACGTGTTCAAGGAGACATACACCAGGGCATGATTTACATCATGATTTGGAATAGCAAAAAACTGGCCGTAACAAATATCCACCCACAGGAGAATAGATAGATTCTAGAACATTTACGCAGTGGAGACTGCATTGCAGTACTATATAATATAATATTATTATGTTTTATAGAATGGATTCACTCTACAAGTACCACAGATAAATCTCAAAACCATAATGTTGAGAAAAAAAGCTACAGAAAAAAAGTATGTACACTATTTATATACAGGTTTAAACATGCAAAACTTGCCTATTGTGTAGTAAAACTATAAAAACATGTGGGAAGGACACTCACAGTCTTCAACAGATTGGTTACCTCTGGAGAGAGTTGAAATGAAAAGGCCTTCTCAGCCGGGCACAATGGCTCATGCCTATTATCCCAGCATTTTTGGGAAGCCAAGGCGGGCAGACAGCTTGAGCCCAGGAGTTCCAGACCAGCCTGAGCAACATGATGAAACCCTGATTCTACAAAAAATACGAAAATTAGCCAGCTGTGGTGGTGTATGCCTGTAGTCCCAGCTACTCGGGAGGCCGAGGTGGGAGGATCACCTGAACCCAGGAGGTCAAGGCTGCAGTGAGCTGTGAGTGCACCAGTGTACTACAGCCTGTTCCGGGCAACAGAGTGAGATGCTGTCTCAAAAAAAAAAGAAAAGAAAAGAAAGAAAGCAGGAAAGAGGAAGGAAGGAAGGAAGGAAGGAAGGAAGGAAGGAAGGAAGGAAGGAAGGAAAGAAAGAAAGAAAGAAAGAAGGGTGGGAAGGGCCTTCTCTTGTAACTAGAAGGTTTTACCATGGCAAGCTGTTATTATTTATTAAATCTGGATAGCGATTTAATAAATAGACAGTGCCATTGCACTCCAGCCTGGGCAACAAGAGTGACCCACAGGTAACTCTGAGGGTCATGGCCATCCATAGCGGGAGGATCTTTTGAGATTCTTAGATTCTCAGTTACAGAAAATAAAAGTTTGATCTGTATAATGAGCTATCCCCATAAACATAAATGATACTGAAGAGCCCTCTCAGTAATGTATGCAGATTGACACGCTGTTCACGAATGGAGGAGCTGTTGCACAGGCCCACTCCCCCTCCCTTACTAGGTGCCTATGTGACCTGCTGGCCTTGTGAGCATCCTAAACAGAGTCAGAGGTGCAGTGGAATGAAGATGGGGATTGGTCCACATGTGGAAATCATGACTACAGTCATACCCAGAGATTTCCAAACATGGCTGAAAATCAGATAAAACTAGTAATGCAATTGTCCATGCCCCACCATCTGAGAATATGATACAATAGGTCTGACATGAGACTCTGGAACCTGTATATTTAAAAGGCTTGCCAAGAGATTCTGATGATCCACCAGGTTTGAGAAATGATAGCCAACCATGGTTATATTCTATTAATGTTTTCAAAGAAGATGGGTAGGAAGAGAAATGGGAGAAAAGGAAGTAAAAAAATTAAAGAAGGAAGGGGAGAAAGAAGGAAGGGAAGGAGGGCCAGGTTGAGCCTTCAAGCCTGGCTCAGATCCCTCCTCCTCTATTTCTCCTAGGCCCCTATAGCCTCCACGTCCCTCCTCATCCCCTGACCTTTGCTAGATCTCTAATCATCTGTAACATTCATTTGGCAATTATGTACTTCCCTGTATGTTGCTGTCATGGGCTACTGTTTAATCAATAAGTTTATGTCTTATTTTTTGAATTAGGCTATAAGCTTCTTCAGGACAAAGACCATATTTTCTTCATCTTTCTATTTCTTTTTTTTTTTTTTTTTTTTTTTGAGATGGAGTTTCACTTTTGTTGCCCAGGCTGGAGTGCAATGGCACTATCTCGGCTCATCACAACCTCTGTCTTCCAGTTCAAGCGATTCTCCTTCCTCAACCTCCCAAGTAGCTGGGATTACAGGCATGTGCCACCATGCCTGGCTAATTGTATATTTTTAGCAGAGATGAGGTTTCTCCATGTTGGTCAGGCTGGTCTCAAACTCCCAACCTCAGGTGATTCACCTGCCTTGGCCTCCCAAAGTGCTGAGATTACAGGCATGAGCCACCGTGCCCGGCCCATCTTTGTATTTCTAGTGTCTAACATGATACCTCCCACAGAGTAAGCAGTAAAGCACCATGATAAGAATATAAGATAAAACAGGTTCAGAAATGTGGCAGTGGCTGGGCATGGTGGCTGTAATCCCAGCACTTTGGGAGGCTAAGGTGGGAGGATGCTTGAGGCCAGGAGTTCAAGGCCAGCCTGGGCAACATAGTGAGACCCCATCTTTGCAAAAAATTTAGAAATTAGCTGAGTGTGCATGTGTAGTCCTAGCTACTCACAAGACTGAGATGGGACGATTGCTGAGCTCACGAGTTGGAGGCTGCAGTGAGCTATGATTGTGCCACTGTGCTCCACCTGGGTGACAGAGCAAGACTGTCTCTAAAACAAAAAAAGAAAAGAAAAGACATATGACAGGATACAAGATCAATAAACAAAAATCAATTGTATTTCTATACACTAGCAATGAGTAATCCTGAAAAATGAAATCCAATGCCATCTCTATCAAAATCCCAACTTTTTTTTTATTTTACAGAAATTGACAAGCTGATCATACTATTCACATGGAAATACAACCCAAAATAGCCAAAACAATCTTGAAGAGGAAGAACAAAGTTGGAAGAGGCATAGTTCCTGATTTCAAAACCTACCAGAAAACTACAGTAATCACGACATAAGGCATAAGGATACACATATAGATGAATGGAATAGACTTGAGAGACTAAAAATAAACCCTCACATTGGTATTGAATTGAATTTCTGAAGAGTACTGAGACAACTCAATAGGGAAAGAACTGTTTTTTCAACAAATGTTGCTGGGACAACTAGATACCTGTAAAGAAAATGAAGTTGGACTCTCAACACTATACAAAAAAAAAGATTAACTCAAAATGGATCATAGTCCTAAATGTATGAATTAAAACTATAAAACTCCTAGCAGAAGACAAGAGTAAATGTTCATGACCTTGGATTTGACAATAGTTTCTTAGATATGTCGCCAAAAGCAGAAGTAACAAAAGAAAAAAATAGATAAATTGAACTTCAAAAGTAACAACTTTTGTTCTTCAAGTAACACCATCAAGAAAGTGAAAAGACAACCCACGAGACAGGAGAAAAATCTTTGCAAATCATGTATCTGACAGGGGACTCATATCCAGAATATTTTTAAAACCCTACTACTACTCAAGAATAAAAAGACAAATAACTCAATTAAAACATGGACAAAGACAACCTGGCCAACATAGTGAAACCCTGTCTCTACTAAAAATACAAAAAAAATTAGCTGGGTGTAGTGGTGTTTGCCCATAATCCCAGCTACTCCGGAGGCTAAGGCACAGTAATTGCTTGAACCCGGGAGGTGGAGGTTGCAGTGAGCCGAGATTGCGCCACTGCACTCCAGCCTGGGTGACAAGATGAGACTTTTTCGCATAAAAGAAAAAAAATTTTTTTAAAACATGGACAAATAATTTAAATAAACATTCTGCCACAAAATATATACCAATCGCCATTATGCACATGAGAAGAGACTTAACATTATGTGTCTTTTAGGAAATGCAAGTCAAAACCACAGTGAGATATCTCTTCACACCACAAGAATGTCTATAATAACAAGAACAAGTGTTGGTAAGGATCTGGAGAAACTGGAACCCTCATCTATTGCTTATGAGCATGTGAAATGGTGGCACCACTTTGGAAAACAGTTTGGCAGTTCCTCAAAGTGCTGAACATACAGTTACCAAATTACTCAGGAATTCTACTCCTAGCCATATGTATGCCAAGAGAAATGAAAACGTATGTCCACACGAAAACCTGTACATGAATGTTCATGGCAGCATTATTTATAATGGCCTAAAGTGAAAACAATCCACATCCATGGACTGATGAATGAGTAAACAAAATGTGGTATAGCCATATAATGGAATCTTTTCAGCCCCAGAAAACAGTAATAACTACTGATGATAGATGCTACAACATGGATGAACCTGGAAAACATGTTAAGTAAAGGAACCCTGTCTCAAAAGACTATATATTATATGATTCCATTTATACCAAATGTCCAGAATAGGCAAATCCATAGAGACAGACACTAGATTAGTGGTTGCCTGGGGCTGGAATGGGCTTGAGGGTGGGGAATGGGAACAGGGAACGGCTGCTGATGGGTACAGGGGTTTTTTGGGGGATGTTGAAAATGCTGTAAAATTAGATAATTGTGATGGTTGCACAATGGTATTAATACAGTAAAAAGCCATTGAACTATATATACACTTTATTTTTATTATTATTATTTTTGAGACAGGGTCTTGCTCTGTCACCTAGGCTGGAGTGCAGCGGTGCAATCATGGTTCACTGCAGTCTCCACCTTCCCAGGCTCAGGTGATCTTCCCACCTCCGCCTCCCGAGTAGCTGGGACAACAGGTGTGCACCACCACACAGCTAACTTATTTATTTTTTGTAAAGATTGGGTTTCTCTTTGTTGCCCAGGCTGCTCTTGAAGTCCTGGCCTCAATTTATCCTCCTGACTCAGTCTCCCAAAGTGTTGAGATTACCAGTATACACCTGGACCAAACTTGACACTTTAAATGGGCATTTTTTTTTAATGGTATGTGAACTATATCTCAATAAAGCTGTAAAAGAAATAAAAAGATGACCCAGTTTTGAATTCTAGTTCAATTACTGTTGCTGATCATACCAAGCTCATTCTCCCTCAGGATCTTTGCATTTGCAAAGATCCATGTCGTCAGATCATTACCCCAAAATGTTGCACTGCTGGCTTCACATAATTTCGGTCTTCTGAATCTCTTATCCAGTGTTGCACAATCTCCCCCTACTCCTGTCAGTCATGTCAGTTACCCTATTTTAGTTTTCTCATAGCTTTAATCACTATTGAAATCCTCTTGTTTCTTAATTTACCGGTTTCCTATCTGCCTCTCCCACTAGTATAAAAGCTCCATGAGAATAGTCTTAGTCACAGCTCTATCCTCCTGTCTGAAACAGTGTCTGGCACACAGTAAACATTCAGTAATAGATGTTGGATGTTGGATGAATGAAAGGTGGCCAACCTCCAAGTTTCACTTAATCTCTGTCAATCTTCATTTCCTAGCTACAAAGTGGCATTATAATAAAAATTACATTTAGTCCATAGGATTGGATTAAGAATTGAATAACAGTGCATGCAAAAACATACCTCATAGGCCAGGCACAATGGCTCAGGCCTGTAATCCAGCACTTTGGGAGGCTGGGGTGGGAGGATCTCTTGAGTCCAGGAGTTCAAGACCAGCCTGGGTAATGAAGTAAGACCCTGTCTCTACAAAAAAAAATAAAATTTTAAAAATTAGCTGGGCATGGTTGGTGCATGCCTGTAGTCCTAGCTACTGGGGAGGCTGAGGTGGGAGTTCTGCTTGAGGCCAGGAGTTCGAGACTGCAGTGAGTTATGATCTCAACAGAATGACACCTGTCTCTAAAAAAAAAAAAGTTCATAGTAGACATTCAATAAATGTTAATAATAATTATTTTTACTATTAATACCACCACTACTGCTCTCTAGTTAAAATGGTCCAGATGAGGATAATGAACAACTAAACTAAGTATTATCAATGGAAAAAGAATGCCTGGGTCCCATCTTCAAAGCTGGACAAGATTTGCATTCAAGGGCCTTAGAATTTGGCCCCTCCTTAACCTAAATAATAATAGATATAGTTATTATAGGATCACCTGGATTATAAAGAAGAGAAAACAATAAAAAATAAAGAAGGTGGCCAGGCACAGTGGCTCATGCCTATAATCTCAGCATTTTGGAAGGCCGAGGTGGGCGGATCACTTGAGCTCATGAGTTCCAGACCAGCCTGGGCAACATGGCAAAACCCTGTCTCTACAAAAAACACAAAAATTAGCCAGGTGTGGTGTGCCTGTAGTCCCAGCTACTCAGGGGTCAGAGGTGGGAGAATGGCTTGAGTCTAGGAGGCAGAGGTTGCAGTGAGCTGAGATCACACCACTGTATTCCAGCTTATGCAATAAAGCCAGACCTTGTCTCAAAAATAAAACAAATAAAATAAAGGAGGAAAAGGTGGGGAAAAGAGAGAAAGACTAAAGAAAATTGCCCCAAAAAGAAGAGAAAAGGAGAGAATGGGCAGATCTTATATCTATTGATCATAATCCATTAACTTTTTCCTTTATTTTTGTTGATATATAAAAGGTATACATATTTGGAGGTTACATGTGATAATACATTCATATAATTTGTAAACATCAAATCAGTGTAATTGGGATATCCATCACCTTAAATATTTGTCTTTTTTTAAAAAGACAAATATTTAAATGCTAGAGACATTTAAATTACCCTCTTCTAGCTGTTTTGAAATGCACAATTGGCCAGGTGCAGTGGCTCACGCCTGTAGTCCCAGTACTTTGGGAGGCTGAGGCAGGTGGATCACTTGAGGTCAAGAGTTCGAGACCAGTCTGGCCAACATGGTGAAACCTGTCTCTACTAAAAATACAAAAAGGCCGGGCGTGGTGGCTCACACCTGTAATCCCAGTACTTTGGGAGGCTGAGGAGGTTGGATCACCTGAAGTCAGGAGTTTGAGACCAGCTTGGCCAACATGGTGAAACCCTGTCTCTACTAAAAATACAAAATTTAGCAGGCCGTGGTGGTGGGTGCCGGTAATCCCAGCTACTCAGGAAGCTCAGGCACGAGAATCACTTGAACCCGGGAGGCGGAGGTTGCAGTGAGCCGAGATTGCACCACTGCACTTCAGCCTGGGCAACAGAATGAGACTTTGTCTCAAAAAACAAAACAAAACAAAACAAAACAAAAAATGGCTGAGTGTGGTGGTGGGCGCCTGTAATCCCAGCTACTTGGGAGGCTGAGGCAGGAGAATCGCTTGAACCCAGGAGGCAGAGGTTGCAGTGAGCCAAGATTGTGCCACTGCACTCCAGCCTGGGCAACAAGAGTGAAACTCCTGCTTAAAAAAAAAAAAAAAAAAAAAAAAAGCACAATTGATTGTTGTAAACTATAGTTTACAATATAGATCACCCTCCTGATCTATCAAACGCTAGGTTTTCTTTCTTCTTACTGTATATTTGTACATTAATCAACCTCTGTTCACCGTTCCCTTCCCCTTCCATTAACTTCTTATCCACTTATTAAATATTACACAAGAATTTAGTGAGCTTTCATTGAGTACAAATACTTGTACAAGAATTTAGTGAGCTTTCATTGAGTACAAATATATCAAGCCATATATTTTGCTCTTCTTTGGTGACTTAAAGGATCTATGTCATGAAGTCATCAAAGCATAAATCTGAACCACGTGGAGAGTGAGGCTGCTGTGTAGAAGCAGGTCATGCAGCCAGGGACTGACGTGTACCTACTGAGCAGCATCCACATCTAGGCTTGTCACATTTGTAATACTCCTCCCCAAAAGTCAGACAGAGTCACTGAAAGTTCTCCTTCACTGTCTTTTATGAAGGAAATGATATGTTATAGTGGCATATCCATCAGGAAAGTTATGATTATGCTACGAGAACAAATGACCCCCAAACCTCAGTGGCCTACAACAACAACAGTTTTGATCCCATTCATGCTGCTTGTCCACATTAAGTCAGCTGTGACTCTGCTCCAGTTTATCTTCACTCAGAGACCCAGACTGAGTGAAGCAGCCACTATTATCTGAAACATCACTGGTTGTCATGAAGAGGGAAAAGAAAAATGGTGAACCACACTCTGCCCCAAATCAACACACACATCACTTTGACCCACCTTTCATGTGCCATTGGAACATTGCTGCCCCCATCCTCTTGGGATTTGGCCCTAAGATGTTCTCCCATGCCTGGAAATTCTGATTATGCACTTGCTGCGCTTTCCTGTCTAGAACAGATCTCTGAACTTTGACCTCCCTTCAGACCTCTAACCCCTGACTCTGAGCTTGACTTTTCTTTCCGGATTCAAGTGCACATCATTCTTCCTCTACGGATGACTCAACCCTAGCTCTCCCTCTCTCCCCAACATTTATCTCCCAACCTTTTGTGCTCAGAAGCTGCCCTTACCTCCCCACCAGCACCTGAATCTTCCCAAGCAACAGACCCAGAATAAAGGAGAGGGGGACACTGGAGGAAATGCTTCTGCGGTTTCCTTCCCTGTGGAGTTTGACACTCCTAGCTCCCTGTCCTGCCTGTCTCGTTCCTCCTCTCTAGAAGAGTGACTTAATCCAATTGATGAATGGGTGAAGATGACACAGTCTAGCACCTCCCTTCTTCCTCTTATGTATCTGCCTGCCCAGACTGAGGATATCATTGTGTCCTGCTTCTCTGGTGGGACCGGGTCTTTTTCTGACCCAGCCCCCCTATCCCAGCATGGGAAGGCCTGTCCTGGTCAAACGTTGTTGCTTGTGACAGGATGAATAAGTCTACATAAGTATGTCTACCTTCAGCTGTACCATTAGCTTTCATAACAAACAGCCTTTATCAGTAATCAAGGTGGTTATGGACTGAATAACAACCTCTCAAATTTATATGTTGATATCCTAACCAATACAAGGTGATGGGCCAGGCACAGTGGCTCACGCCTATAATCCCAGCACTTTGAGAGACCAAGGCAGGTGGATCACTTGAGACCAGGAGTTTGAGATCAGCCTGGCCAATATGGTGAAAGCCGTCTCTACTAAAAATACAAAAAAACACCCTCCCACCGCCAAAAAAATATATATATACTAGCTGGGTGTCGTGGTGCATGCCTGTAGTCCCAGCTATTCAGGAGGCTAAGGCAGGAGAATCACCTGAACCTGGAAGGTGGAAGTTGCACTGCACTCCAGCCTGGGAGACAGAGTAAGACTCCGTCTCAAACAAAACAAAACAAACTAGGTGATGGTATTAGGAGGTGGGGCCTTTGGGAGGTCATCAGGTCATGAGGGTGGAGTCCTCATGAATGGGACTAGTGACTTCAGAGAGCTCTCTTGCTGTCTTTCTGCAATGCAAGGATAGAGCAAGAAGTTGACTGCAACCTGGAAGATGCCCTTACCAGAACTTGACCATGCTGGCACCCTGATCTTGGATTTCCAGTCTCCAGAACTGTGAGAAATAAATTTTTGTTGTTTATAAGCCAACCAGCCAATGGTACTTTATTATAGCAGTCTGAATTGACTAAGACAAAGGTGATATTTTGGTCTCCATCTGCTCACTCTTTGGTCTAACTTCTCATCTTGACCAGAGATGGAAAGTGGGTAACAAAATGTTACTAATGGGATCTTCTCAGAAGCCAAGAAGGGAAATAATTTAAAAGACAACTGTGTGTCTCAGCACTAAGAAAGGAGCTTTACAAATGTTAGTTTATTTAATCCCTACAACCACCCCCGAGTAGTGTTCCTTATTGTCCCATATCACATAGAAGGAAACTGAGGCTCAAAGAAGTTAAGAAACTTGCCCAAGTTCTCATAGTGAGTGGCAGATGTCTCTCTAATTTCAAAGCCCAAGCACTGCTTATGAGCTTGTCTTTGAGTGACACCAAGACACTCCTCAGGGACTGAGGCAGCAATTTCATCTCTCATCTTTTTTTTTTTTTTTTTGACAGGGTCTTGCTCTGTTGCCCAGGCTGGAGTGCAGTGATGCAATCACAGTTCACTACCGCCTTGACTTTCCTGGGCTCAGGTGATCCTCCCACCTCAGGCTCCCCAGTAGCTGGGACCTCAGTTATATGCCACCACACTGTTTATTTTTGTATTTTTTGTAGAGTTGGGGTTTCACCATGTTGCCCAAGCTGGTCTCAAACTCCTGGGCTCAGATCATCTGCCCGCCTCACCCTCCCCAACTGCTGGGATTACAGGTGTGAGCCACCACACCCGGCAGCAATCTTATCTGAATACCTTATCATAACCAACTGAGCTGGCAGTTGGGCAACACGCAGGGAAGGCAAAGATGATACAGTCAAAGGACGAGAAGTAAGATGATTATAAAATTCTTGGCCGAAAAACATCAAGGAATCTATTTTTGCCAGTTTTCTTGAAGACTTTGAACAAATGACATCCCCTGTCCCCAACTTATGTTTTGGCACCCCTAGTTGTAAAATAACTTAAAAATACCCATTCCTACTTAAGTCAGAGAACACGTCATGTTTCTCTGAGCCTGACCCCAGCACAGTTGTCCCTGTACTCCCACTTGCTATTGAAAAACAAATGTATGATCTATTGCCTCGGGTGGCGCATAAAGTGAAAACAATTATAATGAATACTGAATGAACTTAAAAACATATGAAAACCAGAAGTAGTGAATTGATGAACAGAAAGTGATATTAAAATGTCAGGCTGGGCACAGTGGCTCACACCTATAATCCTAGCACTTTGAGAGGCCAAGGCAGGATCGCTTGAAGCCAGGGGTTTTTTAAGAGATGGGATCTCACTACGTTGCCCACAAAAAATTAGCCAGCCATTGTGGTACACATCTGTAGCTCCAGCTACTTGGGACCTGAGGTGGTGGGAATCACTTGAGCCTAGGAAGTCAAGGCTGCAATGAGCTATGATTGTGCCACTGCACTCCAGCCTGGGTGACAGAGCGAGACCCTGTGGCAAAAAAAAAAAAAAAAAAAAAAAAAAAAAAAAAAAAAAGTCAGCCACAAGTATCTGATCCTTTAGACAGACAAAGCTTTGATCTGACCCCTGAAGGACAGTCAACTGGCCGGCTGAACCACAGTCCCTCTTTGTGAGCCAACAAACTCCCCAGATGCCAAGGGACCTGGCAGGGTTTCCAGGAGCTCAAACCACTGCTTTCTTCTCATCTTGTCCACAAAAACTCAGAAAGTGCAAGGGCACCCCACAGGCCACTAACCATATTCCCAATGGTCCTCCAGGGAAATCTGATGCTAAAAAATGGACCTTTTCCAAAATAGACTCAAGCCAGATGAGGAATTACAGAAAGGACAGCCCCCCCTATGGAAAATACCCTGCCTCTGAATCCCCAATGTCTTCATTAGGG
The DNA here is from genome assembly GCF_007565055.1 of Rhinopithecus roxellana. Lineage (NCBI taxonomy): Eukaryota > Metazoa > Chordata > Mammalia > Primates > Cercopithecidae > Rhinopithecus > Rhinopithecus roxellana. The sequence goes on from NC_044554.1 coordinate 62,043,655, forward strand.
AACTGAAAACACAGCCACACCAGCTGGTCTCAGCTGCTTTGAAGCACCATGGCACAGTGGAAAGAGCAAGGCTGAGGACTGGCACCAGGGATGAAGTTTCTAGTCCCCAGCCCTGCCAAGTTCTAGCTGGGTTATCTTGGCAAAGGTACTTAACTTCTCTGGGCCTCACTCTCCTCATTTGTAGAACAAAGTTTGACCAGACTGTGATATCTTCTCATTCTAACATCCTTTCTCTCTCCTCTTTGGATTAGCATTTTACATTTGAAGACAATTAAGGGAAATTCTTGGCTGCTACGTTTTGCAGAGACCCTGCTTAATATGATTTGGCTGTGTCCTCACCAAATCTCAACTTGAATTATATCTCCCAGAATTCCCACATGTTGAGGAAGGGACCCAGAGGGAGGTAACTGAATCATAGGGGCCGGTCTTTCCCATACTATTCTTGTGACAGTGAATAAGTCTCACAAGACCTGGTCGGTTTATCAGGGGTTTCTGCTTTTGCTTCTTCCTCATTTTTCTCTTGCTGCCACCATGTAAGAAGTGCCTTTCACTTCCCGCCATGATTCTGAGGCCTCTCCAGCCATGTGGACCTGTAAGTCCAATTAAACTTTTTCTTCCCAGTCTCTAGTGTGTCTTTCTTGGCAACATGAAAACAGACTAATACACTGCTCCTGCAGTGATCATGCCTGTCTCCTCTTCATATTCTTCATTGGCTTCCCTTTTCTCATGAGGGTAAGCCAAAATTCTCTTTTTTTTTTTTTTTTTTGAGACGGAGTCTGGCTCTGTCACCCAGGCTGGAGCGCAGTGGCTGGATCTCAGCTCACTGCAAGCTCCGCCTCCCAGGTTTGCACCATTCTCCTGTCTCAGCCTCCCGAGTAGCTGGGACTACAGGCGCCCGCCACCTCGCCCGGCTAGTTTTTTTTTTTTGTATTTTTTAGTAGAGACGGGGTTTCACCGTCTTAGCCAGGATGGTCTCGATCTCCTGACCTCGTGATCCGCCCGTCTCGGCCTCCCAAAGTGCTGGGATTACAGGCTTGAGCCACCGCGCCCGGCCCAAAATTCTCTTGATTGGCCCATGCCTCTCTATACAGCCACTCTCCTCTCACCCCTACCAATCACATATTTTATTCTCTGGCAATATTGAACGACTTGTACTTTCTCATAATACCCTGACTGCAATATTAAATATTTATTGAGCATGGACTGTATGTTAGACACATTTATAAACCTTTGCACATACTGTTTGCTTTGCCTGGTATGCCTTGGGTTAATTAGGGTAGAGCTTGCTGCTGGAATAAGCAAGCTATGAAATGTCAGTAGATTAACACAATATAAGGTTATTTCTTATCCATGTAGCAGCTCCATAAAGTCTTCCACCCAAGGTCCTTCTGTTTTGAAGCTCTGCCAGCCTCTCAGCTTCAGAGGCCTTTGCTTCCAGAGCTGGTAGCCAGGAAAGAGAAGGAAGCAAAGGCAAACCCACATCTTCATCTGTCCCAGCAATGACCCACATCACCTCTGCTCATGTTCCACTAATAAGAACTGGTCACCTGCCCCCACAGAGATGTACGGGGAATTGGAAGTTGTTTGGGCCACTTCCCAGTAAAAACACAATACTCTGCAAGGACAGCACAAATCTTTAATTTTTTTTTTTTTTTTTTTTTGAGATGGAGTTTCGCTTTTGTTGCCTAGGCTGGAGTGCAGTGGCACAATCTCAGCTCACTGCAACCTCTGCCTCCTGGGTTCAAGTGATTCTCCTGCCTCAGCCTCCTGAGAGCTGGGACCACAGGTGTGTGCCACCACACCTGGCTAATTTTTGTATTTTTAGTAGAGATGGGGTTTCATCATGTTGACCAAGCTGGTCTCAAACTCCTGACCTCAAGTGATCTGCCTACATTGGCCTCCCAAAGTGTTGGGATTACAGGCATGAGCTACCATGCCTGGCCAAATCTCTTTTTTTTTTTTTTTTAAGAGACGGAGTCTCACTCTGTTGCCCAGGCTGGAGTGCAGTGGCGTGATCTCAGCTCACTGCAAGCTCTGCCTCCCAGGTTCACGCCATTCTCCTGCCTCAGCATCCCGAGTAGCTGGGACCACAGATGTCTGCCACCACGCCCGGCTAATTTTTGTATTTTTAGTAGAGACGGGGTTTCACCATTGTTAGCAAGGATGTTCTTGATCTCCTGATCTTGTGATCTGCCCACCTCGGCCTCCCAAAATGCTGGGATTACAGGCATGAGCCACCGCGCCTAGCCTAAAATCTTTGATTGTTAAATAGCCATCTCATTTCCTTTCCTCAACGTGGCAAAAGTTTATTCACCCTTCAGACCTCAGTGCTACCTCCTTTATGAAGCCTTCCCTGGCCTATGTAGGCAGATCTAGGCCCTCTCCTTTTCCTTGTCCCACTGCACTTTGCACTTTTCTCCATGACATTCATCACATTGTACTGTGTAGTTTACATGCCAGTCTCCTCAACTGGACTGTGATCCTTGAGATCAAGAATCTTGTATTTTTACTTCTGTGTTCTGACAGTTTAGCATAGTGAATAGTAAGGAGTAGTTTTATAATGATATTGAACAAATAAATATATATTATAAATAAATAAATAAATAATTGAATTAAATAGCGAGTAAATGAAAGAATCAATGAATGATTACCCTAAAAAAGAAGCTGGTCTTTACAGAGGAAGAAAGACCTCAGTTAAAAGAAAAAAAAAAATGGTGATTCAAGGTTATCCAAGATATTTTTGAAAATAAACTAGTCATATAAATATTACTACTATAATTAACATTTTGCATTAATATTTATTTAGAACCTTTCTCTCCCATAAGCTTCATGAAGGTAGGGACCTTATATCTATTATTCTTTGCTCTGACTCCAGCATTTAGCACACTGTCTCGCACATAGTAGGCACTCAGCAATTATTTTGGAATGAACAAATGGAAAAGGAATGAATAAATACATGAATGAAGATTGCACCCTTAACCCAATAATTCACATCCTAAGTGCATAACTTGGATTATAATAGGAAAGCATAGATGGACCAGTGAAAAGTTACCACCATAGGCTGGGCATGGTGGCTCATGCCTGTAATCCCAGCATTTTGGGAGGCCAAGGCGGGTGGATAACCTGAGGTCAGGAGTTTGAGACCAGCCTGGCCAACATGGTGAAACCCTGTCTCTACTAAAAACATAAAACTTAGCTGGGCATGGTGGCACACCTATAATCCCAGCTACTTGGGAGGCAGAGGCAGGAGAACTGCTCGAACCTCGGAGGCTGAGGTTACAGTGAGCTGAGATTGTGCCACTGCATTCCAGCCTGGGCAACAAAGCAAGATCTTGTCTCAAAAAATAAAAATAAAAATAGGCTGAGCATGGTGGCTCATACCTGTAAAATCCCAGCACTTTGAGAGGCCGAGGTGGGTGGATCACGAGGTCAGGAGATTGAAACCATCCTGGCTAACATGGTGATAACCCATCTCTACTAAAAATACAAAAAATTAGCTGGGCGTGGTGGCATATGCCTGTAGTCCCAGCTACTCAGGAGGCTGAGGCAGGAGAATTGCTTGAACCTGGGAGGTGGAGGTTGCAGTGAGCTCAGATCTTGCCACTGCACTCCGGCCTGGATGACAGAGTGAGACTCCATCGCAAAAAATAAAAATAAGTAAATAAATAAAAAGAAAAAGAAAAGTTACCTCCATAACTAGAAAAATGGCACAAAGTGCACGTCGGAACCTTACCACTGTTCCCTTGTACATCACCCTCTTTACATGAGATGATAACAAATATTATTTGAGGAAGCTAAAATCTCAATGGGAATGCTAGCCTGTGAGTAAATGAGGAAAAATGGATGTCTCTAAAATAGCTGAACTATGAAATAGCCTTTGTAAATTAGTTAATGAGAGAAACAGGAAGAAAGAGTCCAAACAGTAACAGAGTCATGACAACTGTGAAAAATACATTGATCAAGAAAAGACAGAAACATTTAAAAATATTTTAAGAAGACATATTGCAATGAGCTAAATGTTTATGTCTCTTCCACATTTATACGTTGAAACTTAACCCCTAATGTGATGAAATTAGGCAGTGGAGCCTTTGAGAAGTGATTAGGTCATGAGGACAGAACCCCCAGGAATGGGATAAGTACATGCCCTTATAAAAGAGACCCCAGAGAGCTAGTCTGCCCCTTCCACCATGTGAGGTCACAACAAGAAGACGCCCTCTATGAACTAGAAAGCAGGCCCTCACCAGACGTCAGATCTGCTGATGACCTGATTCTTGGACTTTACAGCCTCCAGAACTGTGGGCAATAAATTTCTGTTGTTTACAGGTTACCCAGTTTATAGTATTTTGGGATAGCAACCCAAACAGACTAAAGCAGATATGAGGACAGTTTTTCAAATGTTTATAACACATTTATTCTCTTCATAGGTCCCATGTGACAAAATTTGGTTTAGATATGCCACATGGCTTTGGGCAGATGACTTGCCAGATTTTGTAATGGGAACCATCTGAAGAGAAGAGCAACGTGCAAGTGTGTTTGCAACTTATGATCAGCATGTCTGCACGGGCTTGGTCCAGGTATCTTGGAACTCTGGAAAGTCCTGTGTATGAACAAGTTAAGTTCCAGTTTGGACTGATTTGTGGTAATAATGAGCTTGATGGATAGACTTTTTTCCAGAAACTGACCGAGACATTAATGGTAGGTTTGATCATTAAATAAACTGAAAATAAGATAGCATATTTATTTTCCACATCTTTGACGATACGCAAGAACAGGACTGTCTGCCTGTTCTGAGGAGCTCTCTGTTTTTCTGTGTGGCAGAAACTGCTATGAACTGAGCATGGAGCTAGACTGTACTTCCTAGCCTCTCAACGTTGGGTAGGGCCATTGACTGAACTCAGTCAAAGGCATGCGAAAGTGATGGGTGCCAGTTCCAGGTCTGACCCATAACAATCCTCCTGTGCAGTTCTCTGCAGGCTCTCTTTTTTCACCGGCTGGATGGAAAGGACTCTGGGGACCCCATGGAAGACAGAGCCCCAAATGGAAGGAGTTTGTGTGCTTGAATTACTGCATAGAATCAAATCACCACATTCTACACACCTCCACCTCTACCAATCCGTATTGGACTGTGACAAGAACAGTATTTGCTTGGGGTCAAACCATTGAAATTTGGAGGTCATTTGTTATTACAATTAGCCTATCTGACCAATACAATCCCTTTGCCCAACTTTCCTGTTGGTCACAAGTAGAAAGAGAGACTAGGGTAAATTTCTGGAGTCTCAGTGCATGGCTTCAGATGATCTAGACAAAAGAAGGCATCAGCAGCCAAGCTCAACATCAAGGAATTTTGCAGGATTCTGGAGTGAATTTTAAAGCCTTAGAAATTCCCACAGAGCTGAAACCATGCATCACCTTATCTCACTGTCTCCTCTGGACATTTTTATATTCTTGGGAGAACAGTGAATAACCATCTCCAAACTAGTTCTCGTGTGAAACCCAACCCAGCCTATGTGATTTATTTAATATGTCTGGAGTCTAGTCAATACCACACATAAACCTGTCTTGTGTTTGTCTTTTGTTAAACATGGTAATTAAAAAGAAGAAAAAAATAAACTGGTAAGAAACTTTGTGTTTAGAGGTACGTAATATTTTTAAAATTGTTATAAAATGTTGTGGTTGAGCACAATACTAATAGGCAATTATGGAGAACCCAAATGCTGCGGTGAAAATGAGGTCTTTGGGTGTTTGCCTGAAGATGTTATTAGGAAACTATTGTTTACTTACCAGACTTTGAAAATTAAGTCCTTCTTCAAGTAGCCTCCGGGTATTAAGGACAATAAATAAAGATGTGCTGACTGAAAACATTTAAAAAACAACTTGTTACAGCCCTTAAAATAATAAGGGATAAATTCAGTTTAAAACAGAATATTCCAAATTCATCTGGCCTGCCCAACAGAACACCAAGATTAAAAAGCTGGAATCTACTGGTCAACTCTCTAAAGATGTCGCACCAAATAAAGTTTAACAGGGACCTGGGACCGCAGTTCTAGTAAATGCTAGATAGCTTCTGGCTGTTCATTGTAACCCTGAGCCCATTTATGGAAAGGCAACAACCTTATCTTCCTATCCTGAGGGTGTCTACAGAGAGAGAAAAACTTGGAAATAGTCAGGACCCTCGTGGAGGGAAGAGGTAAGAGGTGTAGAAGAAAGTCTTATTTATGTATTTATTTATTTATTTATTTTTTGAGACAGAGTCTTGCTCTGTTGCCCAGGCTAGAGTGCAGCTGCGGGATCTTGGCTCACTGCAACCTCCGCCTTTGGGGTTCAAGCAATTCTCTTGCTGTAGCCTCCCAAGTAGCTGGGAATACAGGTATGCACCACCATGCCTGGCTAATTTTTGTAATTTTAGTAGAGATGGGGTTTCACCATGTTGGCCAATCTGGTCTCTTGACCTCAAGTGATCTGCCTGCCTCAGCCTTCCAAAGTGCTAGGATTACAGGCATGAGCTACCACGCCCAGCCAGAAAGTCTCATTTCTTAGAAGAGTCCTTGTGAGGCTGAGATGAGAGAGGTTGACTTAGGATAGTACTTTTCTGTTTGGGAAAAAATATTCTATTGCCTTATTTTCAAGGGGCTTAAACTAAGCTCGTGTGATCTTCCAACTTTCCACAAACTTTCCTTCTATCCTTTTTCCCCAAGACATTCTATTCCTTTTTCTTTCCACCTAAAGTGCTAAGTTTCCATAAACATGCAGACCTGGTACTTCTGAGACAATCACCTAGGAATCAAGCAGAGGAATAGGCAAGCTTAAGGAAATGGAGCTAAGGCATTAGTTCCCATGGGAAACGATGGAGCCAAGGAACTGAGTGTCTCCCTCAAGATAGGGTCTGTTCATCAACACAAAGGATGTGGGACTTCCTTGTACATTCCCTAATCAGAGCCCTTAGACTAGACAGTTCTTGAGGGAGACCTGTGTGGCCATGCAGAACTATGTTAACATGAGTGCTTTGCAACCTCTTCTGTCAATGATCAGATTCATTGTTCCCCCAAGAGCTGTATGCTTTGAAAAACTTTTATCTACCAAATAAATTACATTTACAAAGAAAACACATTAAGTATTTATTGTGTATGAGATATTGTATGAATGAGTGGCTTACACATATTATCTAGAATTCTCACAGTAGGCTGCAAAATGGTAATTATTATCCCATTTTACAAATGAGTATATTGGTTGAGAGATGTTAAGTAAATTGCCCACGATGATTGCAAGAAACAAAATTCTGGTTCTGGTAGACAGCCTCACCTCTCTACCATATTCTTTCCAGTGTACTACCTTTATTCTATAGACAACACATACAATCTGATTTTTTTTTTTTTTTTTTTTTTTAAGATGCAATCTTGCTCTGTTGGCCAGGCTGGAGTGCAGTGGCACGATCTCAGCTCACTGCAACCTCTGCCTCCCGTATTTAAGCAATTCTCGTGCCTCAGCCTCCTGAGCAGCTGGGACTACAGGTGTGCACCACCATGCCTGACTAATTTTTGTATTTTTAGTAGAGATAGGGTTTCGCCATGTTGATCAGGCTGGTCTCAAACTCCTGGCCTCATGTGATTCACCGGCCTTGGCCTCCCAAAATGTTGGGATTACAGGTGTGAGCCACAGAACTTCTTAATATGAGATGCAGTTTTTACTATGAGTTGGTGCTGCATGACCTCCACTACCTCCCAGGCCCCCACTCTCCCCAAAAAGGAAAGAAACCTTCCATTATTTTAGTTAACTTGGTCAGGCTTTATCGAGGGTAAATACACAATATCTTCCAGGCTTTTTTTGAAGTACTAGACATAGTTGAAGCAATGCCATTACTATCCTATAGAACTAGGAGAGCCTGGAGAACCTGGAATGGAAGCTGGGTAGGAGGGAATTCACATAGACCCAGCCACAGCCCCTCCTCCGCTGGGATTCTTCCACTCCTTTGATTCTATGGAGTGTTCAGTAACAAACCCTGGGCTGATGTGAAGCAGGAGAATTTTTCTGGAACACAACATTTGGTAGGCATCAGGGAATCAGAGAAGCATGCCAGCCTAGGCTGTGGAGTGGCAAAAGGAGTAAATGAAAGAAGAGTGGGTGGGGAGAAAGAGGGAGAAGGAGCACGGCAGAAGAAGAAAGAAAAAAGGGAGAAGAAAGAAAGAAGGGGGCTGTGCATAAAGAGGAAGAAAAGAGAACAGGATGGCTGACTCTATACTGTTTGGCCTTGTAAACTACCATGGGGTCTTTGTCACCAAACAAAAAAAGTAAGTGCCAGTGGAGGTGAGAGACATGTGTGCCTAAGTCCCCTGGGAGGGCTATTGTTGAAGCATTATTTCCTCAAAGGTACTTTTGCTCCCTCCTCACCCAAGTGAAGTCAGAATCTTTTTTTTTTTTTTTTGAGATGGAGTCTCACTCTGTTGCCCAGGCTGGAGTGCAGTGGCGCATCTCAGCTCACTGCAAGCTCCGCCTCCCGGGTTCAGGCCATTCTCCTGCCTCAGCCTCACGAGTAGCTGGGACTAGAGACACCTGCCACCACGCCTGGCTAATTTTTTTTGTATTTTTAGTGGAGACGGGGTTTCACCATGTTAGCCAGGATGGTCTTGATTTCCTGACCTCGTCATCCGCCCGCCTCGGCCTCCCAAAGTGCTGGGATTATAGGCGTGAGCCACCACGCCCGGCCCAGAATCTTTAATTACAGAATAGGCCAGGCGCAGTGGCTCACACCTGTAATCCCAGCCCTTTGAGAAGCAAAGGCAGATGGATCGCCTGAGGTCAGTACTTCAAGATCAGCCTGGACACATGGTGAAACCTCGTCTCTATAAAAATACAAAAACTTAGCCGGACATGGTGGTGGGCGCCTATAATCCCAGCTACTTGGGAGGTTGAGGCACGAGAATTGCTTGAACCCGAGAGATGGAGGTTGCGTGAGCCGAGATCGCACCATTGCACTCCAGCCTGGGTGACAGAGTAAGACTCTGTCTCAAAAAAAAAAAAAAAAAAAAAAAAAAAAAAAAAATTACAGAGGAAGTGGAGAAAATGTATTTTACTAATTCTCGTTGCAAAACAAAAAGTGTTAGTCTAGTATCCTAAGGTTAGATTCTGTCCTGCTAAGGCAGAAAATTCACAACTTCTCTAGCTGAAAAACAAAAGTGCGAAAAACAAAAAATGAACACAAATAAGCAATAATAACTAAAAAAAAAAAAAAAAAAAAAAACCCAAAAACCCTCTGGAGATCCAGAAATATAGGGCAACCTTGGGCACAGTTTACCCGATGTGGGTATTTAATTGCTATAAAACAAAAGTGTATATATGGATATTAAAAATAATTCATTTTCCTTAGAAACCCAAATTCTTACTTTTGTAAATGAAACTATTCAAAATTAGTTCATCATATTTCCCTGGGTCACTTATTCAGTGTATAGTAGCTAAAAGACAAGAGGTAAGCATCAAACAAAGAGGACAGATGCATACTTTTTCCTTACTCTAAATTTAAATGGTATTCAAGAAACATCTTAAGATTTGTTTGTTCTGCATCTGAAATAGATGCTCTTCCTTAATTTTTTATTCAGTAATCTGAAGTGATTTGTCAGTTAGGGGAGGAGTGGAGGGCAGGGCTATTTTAAAATGCCATAAAGACTCTCTTGTATCTGAATTCACAAAGTGTTCTGTCTTTTGTAAGTGTTAGCAAAAAGATCTATTTGTCTATGGTTAAATTCTGGCTCACTACCAATTTCAGAGTACCTTCTTACTGGGCCCAGAGAAAGAATGGTCTCTGCTAGACCTCATATTCCCCAAAGTTTTGCCCTGATGGAACACTCTGGGAGACAAACTTGAACTCCTGTGTCTACTCTATAGAGAAGGAAAAGCCTCTGCCTTTATCTTCTTATCCTTTATACAGGATAAAGGCTATATCCTGGGTGCCAGGCAACTCCTCAGAGTCCCTTTATCTGAACAGGTAAAGTGGGGAAATCATTTCTTGAAAGTGCAATCAGGCCGGGCGCAGTGGCTCACACCTGTAATCCCGGCACTTTGAGAGGCCAAGGCAGGTGGATCACCTGAGGTCAGGAGTTTGAGACCAGCCTGGCCAACATGGTGAAACCCCATCTCTACTAAAAATATGAAAATTAGCTGGGCATGGTGGCACACACCTGTAGTCCCCAGTACTCGGGAGGCTGAGGTGGGAGAATTGCTTGAACCCAAGAGGCAGAGGTTGCAGTGAGCCGAGATCGTGCCACTGCACTCCAGTCTGGGCTACGAAGTGAGACTCCACCTCAAAAAAATAAATAAATAAATAAAAATAGGTGCAATCATCAGTTCTTCATTTTAATAAACTTATATATGTATATTTTGAGACAGGGTCTAGCTCTGTTGCCCAGGCTGGAGTGCACTGGTATAATCATGGCTTACTGCAGCCTCAACCTCTCAGGCTCAAGCAATCTTCCCACCTCAGCCTCCCAAGTAGCTGAGACTACAGGCACATGCCACCACACCCAGCTAATTTATTATTATTATTAATTGTAGAGATGAGGTCTCACTATATTGCCCAGGCTGGTCTTGAACTTCTGGGCTAAAGTAATCCTGCCTTGGCCTCCCAAAGTGCTGGGAGTACAGGCACGAGCCACCACATCCGGTCTTAAAAACTTACTTTTAACAGGCTGTTGTCACCTTAACCCAGCGAACAGTATTGGCCTCATCAACAGTGGGACAACCAGACATTATGTACAACCTAATATGAGGCAGTAGGAAGTACACAGCATTACCTGTGAAGAATTCTTTTTTTTTTTTTTTGAGATGGAGTCTCGCTCTGTCGCCCAGGCTGGAGTGCAGTGGCGCGATCTCAGCTCACTGCAAGCTCCGCCTCCCAGGTTCCCGCCATTCTCCTGCCTCAGCCTCCCGAGTAGCTGGGACTACAGGCGCCCGCCACCTCGCCTGGCTAGTTTTTTGTATTTTTTAGTGGAGACGGGTTTCCCCGTGTTAGCCAGGATGGTCTCGATCTGACCTAGTGATCCGCCCGTCTCGGCCTCCCAAAGTGCTGGGATTACACGCTTGAGCCACTGCGCCCGGCTGGCGCTGTGCCCAGCTGAGTTATTCTTTAAAAAATTTTTTTAAATTTTAGATTCAATGATTTGTTATATAGGTAAATTGCATTTTGTAGGGGTTTATTGTACAGATCATATCATCACCCAGATAATACATATAGTACCCAATAGGTAGTTCTTCTGTTATCTCCCTTCTCCCACCCTCCACACTCCAGTAGGTCGTCCTGTCTGCCATTCTCTTTTTTGTGTCTATGTGTACTCACGCTTATAAGTGAGAACATAAGGTATTTAGTTTTCTGTTCCTATGTTATTAGTAGTTCGCTTAGTACTATGGCCTCTAGCTCCATCCAGATTGCTGCAAAGGACATGATCTTATTTTTGTTTTATGGCTGCATAGTATTCCATAGTGTAGATGTACCACATTTTCTTTATTCAGTATACCATTGATGGGCATTTAGCTTGATTCCATGACTTTGCTATTGTGAACAGTGCTTCAGTGAACATATGCGTGCATGTGTCTTTATGGCAGAATGATTTATATTCCTTTGAGTATACACCCAATAATGGAATTGCTGGGTGGAATGGTACTTCTGTTCTCAGTTCTTTGAGAAATCACCACACTGCTTTCCACCATGGGTGAACTAATTTACATTCCCACCAGCAACGTGTAAGTGTTCCCTTTTCTCTACAACCTCACCAGCATGTTATTTTTTGACTTTTTAATAGTAGCCATTCTGACTGCTGTGAGATGGGGTCCCATTGTGGTTTTGATTTGCATTTCTCTAATCATTAGTGAGGCTGAGCATTTTTTCATATGCTTATTGGCTACATGTGGGTCTTCTTTTAAAAAGTGTCTGTTCATTTCCTTTGCCCACTTTTTTATGGGGCTGGCTGCTTGTTAATTTGTTTAAATTTCTTACAGATTCTTGATATTAGACCTTTGTTGGATGCATAGTTGGCAAACACTTTCTCTCATTCTATAGGTTGTCTACTCGGTTGATAGTTTATTTTGCTGTGCAGAAGCTATTTAGTTTAATTAGATCCCATTTGTCAATTTTTGTTTTTGTTGCAAAATTGCTTTTGGCATCTTTGTCACAAAATTTTTGCCAGGGCCTGTGTCCAAAATGGTATTTACTAGGTTATCTTCCAGGATTTTTATAGTTTTATGTTTTACATTTAAATCTCTAATCCATCTTGAGTTGATTTTTATATACAGTATAAAGAAGGAGTCCAGCTTCAGTCTTCTGCATATGGCTAGCCAGCAATCCCAGCACCATTTATTGAATAGGGAATCCTTTCCCCGTTGCTTGTTGTTGTTGACTTTGTCAAACATCAGATGGTTGTAGATGTGCAGCTTTCTAGGCTCTCTATTCTGTTCCATTGGTCTATGTGTCTGTTTTTGTACCAGTACCATGCTATTTTGGTGACTGTAGCCCTCTCTATTCTGTTCCACTCATCCACGTGTCTGTTTTTGTATCAGTACCATGCTGTTTTGGTTACAGGTAAGGTGATGCCTCCAGCTTTGTTCTTTTTGCATAGGATTGCCCTGGTTAGTCAAGCTCTTTGGTGGTTCCATATGCATTTTAGAAGCTTTTTCTAATTCTGTGAAGAAGGATAGGAATAGCATTGAATCTGTAAATTGCTCTGGGCAGTGTGGCCATTTTAATGGTATTGTTTTTTTCTATCCATGAGCATGGAATGTTTTTCCATTTGTTTGTGTTATCTCTGATTTCTTTGATCAGTGTTTTATAATTCTCATTGTAGTTGTCTCCCTGGCTAGCTGTATTCTTAGGTATTTTATTCTTTTTGTGGTTATTGTGAATGGGATTGCATTTTTTTTTTTTTTTCTGAGATGGAGTCTTGCTCCGTCGCCCAGGCTGGGGTGCAGTGGCGCAATCTCGGCTCACTGCAAGCTCCGCCTCCCGGGTTTACGCCATTCTGCTGCCTCAGCCTCCCGAGTAGCTGGGACTACAGGTGCCCGCCACCGCGCATGGCTAATTTTTTGTATTTTTTTAGTAGAGATGGGGTTTCACCTGTATTAGCCAGGATGGTCTCGATCTCCTGACCTCGTGATCCATCCGCCTCGGCCTCCCAAAGTGCTGGGATTACAGGCGTGAGCCACGCGCCAGGCCGGGATTGCTTTCTTGATTTGGCTCTCAGCTTGGATGTTGGAGTATTAAAATGCTGCTGACTTTACTTTGAGAGGCTGAGGCGGGCGGATTGCTTGAGCTCAGGAGTTTGATACCAGCCTGGGCAACACAGTGAAACCCCATTTCCACTAAAATACAAAAAAAGTTAGGCAGCTATGGCGTGCGCTTGTAGTCCCAGCTACTTGGGAGACTGGGGCAGGAGAATTGCTTGAACTCGGGAGGCGGAGGTTGCAGTGAGCTGAGATGGTGCCACTGCACTCTAGCCTGGGTGACAGAGTGAGACTTCATCTCTGGAAAAAAAAAAAAAAAATGCTGCCGATTTTTTTACATTGTTTTGTATCTTGAAACTTTGCTGATGTTGTTTATCATATCTAGAGATCTAGGAACTTTTGGGCAGACACTATGGGGTCTTCTAGGTGTAGAATCATATTGTCTGCAAAGAGCAATAGTTTGACTTTCTCTCTTCCTATTTGAATGCCTTTTATTTCTTTCTCTTGCCTGACTGCTCTGGCTAGGACTTCCAGGAGTCATTCTTAACGAGTGTAGAATTTCTGTTTGGAATAATGAAAAAGTTCTGAAAGTAGTGGTGATGCTTTCACAATATTGTGAATGTACTTAATGCTATCAAATTGTACACAAGAATGATTAAAATGATAAATTTTACATTATATATATACTTTACCACAATAAAAAAACATTTGGGGGACAAAAGGGGGCATTTTTAATGTAGATGAGTATTGATTCTCTTGAGTTATGTGAATCTTATTAAAGCTTGATAATGAAATTGTTTAGCTAACAAAAATATGCTTATGTTTTAGAGGTGAATGTTAAAGTATTTAGGGGTGATATATTAATACATGCATACATATCTACAGATACGTATACACATACTATTTTACCTCAGAAAAAGGACAAGAAAAAGGAAAGATGAAGAATATATGGCAAACTTTTAGCAATTATTTGATCTAGGAGACAGATATTGGGTATCCATTATACTATTCTATTCTGTCTCCTTTTCTGAGTACACTGGGCTTGTGCAAGAAAGAGGGAACTGTGAACAAATCCCTCTGTACAATCTAGCCTGTGAATAGAATTCTTAACTGGCCACATGAGTTTCCCAGAGGTGATGCACTGTGGAAGGCCAGACTTTCTAACAGTAAGAAGAGGGGTGCACAGGATGAGTGGTCATCGCCATGTAAATCTGATGAAGGCATTATGTATATGTATTTTTAAAAAATCCAAAAAGAAAGTTCACAAGAGTGGAGAAGAAGTTTCAACCCAAAGCCAGAGTGCAGGCAGTCTGTACAGAGAACCATTGCATCCAGCTAGAACCGGCTCCCCTGTTACCCTCATATCCTCCCTTGAGGTTTAAGCTGCTTAATCACACTGAAAGGCCAGACCGTTGCATTTCTGGGAGCTAAAAAGAGGGAAAAGGGACTATTTTCATCAAAGGCACCCTGTAAATCATTTCCCTTTTTACAAATCAATACAACAGAAAGCAGGTCACTAGGTTGTATCTCCTCTGGATGGTTATGAAATTCATCTCCATCCTTACTCTTTCATGAATAGATATTTAGTATATTCTGACTAGAAGTGAGCTCATAAAAGAAGGGAAGAAGAGGGAAAATATAACCACACAAGGCACCGATAAAGAAAAAGCTCTGGGAATGTAAATGGATGGCTTCCCCTACCCAAAATATCTGATAACAGCTGCAAAGCACTTCATTTACACCAACAATTGTAACCTTGCTTTAAAACATAAATTGCTTTAATAATTCTGCAGTTTCTTTCCTGGTTTAAAATCTTACTTGGAAATATTGAAATGTACAGTGTCCTACTTTCCTCTAATGGGTCTTTGATTTGCAAGGAACTGTAAAGCATTCTTATTCACCGAGGCATTCTACTCGGGTTTGCTTTGACCCTATCTTTTCCACTACTTCCATCTCTGTGTCTCCGTCGGGAATCTTCCTCCAGCAACAGAGCATCTCAGGAGAGAAACGTCTACTCTTTTCTCTACCCACTCTTTCCAGTTCTGCAAGAGGAGATAATAAATACTATCTGATTGCAGGCAAAGGGCCAGGTTTACAGTGAGTACAGTCACTGAATGTTAAAAGATTACACACATGGAACTTTCTCTGTGGTGTTGTACCCTTGAAAAAAAAAAGGAGCTTTTTTTTAAAATTTTTTTTGAGACAGAGTCTCACTCTGTTACCCAGGCTGGAGTGCAGCGGCATGATCATGGCTCACTGCAGCCTTGACCTCCTATGCTCAAGCAATCCTCCTGCCTCAACCTCCTAAGTAGCTGGGACTACAGGCACACACCACCACGCCCAGCTAATTTTAAAATGTTTTTGTAGATATGGGGTCTCACTATGTTGCCCAGGCTGATCTCAAACTCCTGCACTCCAGTGATCCTCCCACCTTGGCCTCCCAAAGTGTTGGGATTACAGGCATAAGCCACCACATCTGGTCTGTGCTTTTTTGATGCTGAAATAACAAACTGAGCATCCACGACTTTTTCCCCATGTGGGAGAAAGGAGATCGCCTCTCCTCCCCTCCCTCGCCCTTTTCTCCCTTCCCCTTCCCTCCCTTCTCCTTTCCTTACTCCTTTTAGTTAGCCTCAGTGTTAAGAGGACATTTCTCTGAGATGGGATAAAGTTTAGCCATTTGGTTCTCATTTGTTCTCCCAAATGTACTTGGTTGTTCTCGTATCCTCATACCCTGTGAAGTGTGATAAAATTGCAAGATTCAGGTTTGGGGACCTAGGGCAAAGAAAAATGCCCCATAAATCTTCATTCTTGGTTATAAGGTCTAGGCCAGCTTACCAGACAGCTCACATTTCCGTTTTAGGCACAACTTTAGTTTAGACTTCCCATAAGTTTTGGTATGTTTTGCTTTCATTTTCATTTATTTTAAAGTATTTTGTAATTTCTTCTTCGACCTATTGTTTATTTAGGAATGTGTCGTTTAATTTCTGCACGTGTTAATTTATCACACGTGTCTTATTGATTCTGATTTTAGGTCACTGTGGTCAGAAGTCATGCTTTATATAATTTCAAATCGTTTAAATGTATTAAGGCATGTTCTATAATCTAGAATGAGTATATCCTAGAGAACAGTCTATATTCAGTTGAGAAGAGTGTCGACTGTGCTGTTGTTGGTTGGAGCATTTTGTAGATACTTGTTAAATCTTGCTAGTCTACAGTGTTGTTACAAGGCCAGCAATACATTGTTATAATTATTACTTAATATGATTTTATGTGTTTTAAAGATGAGGAGAAAATAAAGCAAGTATATATGTATACAGCTTATATAAAGGTTATACTAACCTTTTATTTTAATTGTATTTTTAATTTTAGATTCATGGGATACATGCACAGGTTTGTTACATGGATATATTGTGTGATGCTGAGGTTTGAGCTTCAAATGATCCCATTACCCAAGGAGTGAACATAGTACCTGATAGGTAGTTTTTCAGCCCTTTTTAGCCCTCCTCCCTCCCTCCCTCCACCCTTTTGGAGTCCCTGTGTCTATCATTTTCATATTTGTGTCTAGTGGTTAGCTCCTACTTATAAGTGAGAACATGTAGCATTTGGTTTTCTGTTTCTGCATTAATTCACTTAGGATAGTGGGCTCCAGTAGCACCCAAGTTGCTGCAAAGGACTTGATTTCATTCTTTCTTCATAGCTGTACCAACTTTCTTATTTACCATTTCTGGTTCTCTTCGTTTGTTCCTGTGCAATCAAGTTACCATCTCATGTCATTTCTTACTCTAATGTAGCTTTGCTCCCACCCACCTCATTATGCTGTCATTGCCAAATAGTTTTTATACAGCTGCTTTTAAAATAATTTAAGAGAAAAAATGAGAAAGAAGATGCATACATAGTGTCGTTTAAAATTATGTAATTACACTTGCTAGTCCTTTTTGTTCTTCTACATGGGTTTGAATTACTGACTGGGGTCACTTGAATTCCACCTGAAGAATCTGTTTCTTGCAAAGTCAGTAATCTAGCAATAAATTATCTCAGATTTTGTTTATCTTGGAATGCCTTTCTTTCACCTGTGGTTTTGAAATGTGGTTTTTCTAGTATAAAACTAGTAGATAGGCTGGGAATGGTGGCTCACACCTGTAATCCCAGCACTTTGGGAGGCCAAGGTGGGTGGATCACCTGAGGTCAGGAGTTTGAGACCAGCCTGGGCAACATGGTGAAACCCTGTCTCTACTAAAAATACAAAAATTAGCCGGGTATGGTGGTACACGCCTATAGTCCCAGCTACTTGGGAGGCTGAGGCAGGAGAATCACTTGAACCCAGGAGGTGAAGGTTGCAGTGAGCTAAGATCATGTCACTGCGCTCCAGCCTGGGCAACAGAGCGAGACTCCATCTCCAAAATAAATAAATAAATAAACAAATAAATAAATAAGTCAGGCACTGTGGCTCACACCTGTAATCCCAGCACTTTGGGCGGCTGAGGTGGGTGGATCACCTGAGGTCAGGAGTTTGAGACCAGCCTGGCTAACACAGTAAAACCCTGTCTCTACTAATAATACAAAAATTAGCTGGATGTGGTGGTGCACACCCGTAAAATCCCAGATGTTCAGGAGGCTGAGGCAGGAGAATTGCTTGAACCTGGGAGGCAGAGGTTGCAGTGAGCTGAGATCACGTCACTGCACTCCAGCCTAGGCAACAGAGCGAGACTCCATCTAAAGAAATAAATAGACAGACAGACAGACAGACAGACAACAACTAGTTGACAGGCTTTAAAAATTTTCCTTTCAGCATTTTGAATATTCCATCCCACTGCCTTCTGGCATCCATTATTCCTGGGGAAAAGTCAGATGTTAATCTTATTTGAATTTCCTTATACATTATGAGTTTTTTTTGTGTGTGTTTTTGTGTTTTTTTCCTTGCTGCTTTTAAGATTTTCTCTTTATCTGTCTCTTTCAACATTTTTACTCTGATGTGTCTGGGTATGGTTCTCTTTGTGTTTATTGTACTTGGAGTTAGTCGAACTTCTTGGATGTGAAGATAACGGATTTCATCAAATTTTAGAAGCTGTTTGGGCTCAGTGTTTCACACCTATAATCCCAGCACTTTGGGAGGCTGAGGCAGGAGGGTCGCTTGAGGACAGGAATTTGAGACTACTTGGGAAACATAGTGAGACCCTGTCTCTAAAATAATTTTTTTTAAAAATTGTCCTGGGAAACATAGACCCTGTCTCTACAAAAAAAAAAATTTTTTTTTTTAATTAGCCAGGTATGATGGCACATGCCTGTGCTCCCAGCTGCTCTGGAGGCTGAGGAAGGAGGATCTCTTGAGCCCACGAGGTTAAGGCTGCAGTGAGCCATGATTGTGCCACTGTACTCCAGCCTGGGCAACAGAGTGAGAACTTCTTTCTAAAAAAAAAAAAAAAATTCAGCCATTGTTTCTTCAAAAATTTTTTTCTGCTCCTCTCTCTCCTCCTCTTCTTCTGGTAACCTCATTATGCAGATGTTGATGTGTTTAATGGTATTTCACATTCCTCTGAGGCACTGTTCATATTTCTTCGTTCTTTTCTCTCTTTTCTTAGGATTAAATAATCTCTATCTTCAAATTTGCTGATTCTTTCATATGCCAGTTCAAATCTACTATTGGGCCCCTCTAATTAATTTTTCTTTTTAGTTTTGCACTTTTTAATTCCAGAATTTCCATTAGGTTCTTTTAAAAAATATATATGTATTTCTTTATTGATTATCTCTATCTAATGAGGCATTGTCATCATCCCTTCCTTTACTTCTTTAAGCATGGTTTCCTTCAATTCTTTGAACACATAATAACTGCTTTAAATTCATTGTCTGCTAAGTCTGATATATGAGCCCTCAAGTAGTCTGTTGATTACTTTTCCCCCTCCTTTATGAATCACAGTCACATTTCCTGTTTCTGTGAATGTCTCATATTTTTGTCATTGTTGAAAACTGGACACTTTATATAATATAGCAACCCTGAATACTGATACTTCCAACACAGGACTTATTGTTGTTGTTTATTTCTTTAGTGACTTGGCTAGTTTATTTTAGTGAAGTCTATTTTCCTGCAGTGTGAAATCTCCAATGTCACTCCTCAAAAGGTACAGGGTTGGTCATATGCACAGCCCCCTTGGGATGGCAATCATTTTAGCAAAGCTCTCTTTGACTGTCTCTTTCCCTGCTCTCTCTCTCTGTTAAGTTCTCTGCCTGTGTTGGTATAAGCCCCAGGTGTTAGGTTCCTCTAGTTGCTGGTCATTCTATTGTTTTCAACAACGCCCTAGGGTATAAATTGTTCCACATTATGTTCCAATTAAATTTAAGCATCTTTGCTGGTGTAGTTTTGAGGTCAGTCCTTGAGGTTTGTTCTGACCTCAGGATGGCTCTTCTTAGCTGTCTCTTTCCCTGGTTCTCCCTGGTAAACCAGCCTACAGTTTAGCTTGTTGCACACATTGAGCTACCAGCTTCTTCTTACTTGCTTTTCATTAAATTCTCCATTGTTTACAAGAACTCTCTGTAGCTTGAACTTCTTCATGCTTTGTTCTAAATAAAGCCAGTCCCTTTTGGAAGAGCTTCAGGCCTCTCTGTTCTCATCACCTGCCTCTTCTCTTGGACAGAATCTCTGAGACTCTGCTCTGGAACTGTGGCAGGGACAGTGACCCACTTCTCTTGGAGTGATAATTCTGTTTCATAAGCAGGGTACCGGGTGGGGGCAGTGGTCTCTGGTCTTCTGGACTTGTATCTCCCTTTGTGGAACCTCTGCCCTGAAAAAAAGCTGGGGTGAGGACAATTGGAGCCCCAGTTTTATCAACCTACTGTATCTGGGGGAGAGCTTCTGCCCTATAGGTAGGGGCTCATTGGAGGAATGGAATCACCCACCTCTTGGCTGCACTTGCCTGGAACTTAGCATCTGCAGCATGGAGCTGGGAGGATGAGAAATGCTGGTGGCCTGCCCCTCCCCAGGGAGATAATGTAGTCCTTGACTGGTATCTGGGAGGAGAGGGAGCTCTGTTCTTCCAACAGCCCCTTAGACTGGAGCTTCCATCACACTGACCTAGTCGGGGTTGAGCAGGGAGGGAGGGAACAGTTTTTGGTTCAGAGGCCACGGAGTCCTAACTGTTCTTACCAGGATTTAGTAGATTTTCCTGAATAAATATTTCTTCATTTGTTGTATGCCCTTAGAACAATTTCCAGAGACGTCAAATTGTTGTCTTAAAAATAATTTTCACCAGTTATGGTTGTTTCATTGGGACTGGGTCTGTAGAGCTCCTCATACTACCATCCTGGAAATCATCTCCTAATAGGATCTTGATAACACTAAACTTTTTCTTGACTGCTAACATTTGTCTGAGCTCCTATCCAAGATTTGGGTTCTGTTGAAAAATCAGTGTAATATGAACACTAAATTAAAGGTGAATTTGGAGATAAAGGTGTTAATAGATTACCCTCTGTCCAAATAAAATCTCTGTAAGAGGTTCTAAGAACCATCCCCCTTGTGCATGCTACGAACAGAGCACCACAGACACTAATCAAAATAAAGCACTTGACCAGGAATCAGGAGACAAAACTTGATACTTAGCTCTTTCTCTGGTTTTCTTGGTGACGCTAACTAAACCAGTCAACCTCTTCTGAGCCCCAGTTCCCAGGAACAGTATATTGTGCTAAAATATTCATCTTGCCTGGGTTTGGTGGCTATAATCCCAGTACTTTGGGAGGCCAGGTGGATGGATTATAAGATCAGGAGATCGAGACCATCCTGGCTAACATGGTGGAACCCTGTCTCTACTAAAAATTCAAAAAATTAGCCAGGCGTGGTGACAGGCGCCTCTAGTCCTAGCTACTCAGGAGGCTGAGGCAGAAGAATCACTTGAACCCAGGAAGCAGAGGTTGCAGTGAGCCAAGATTGTGCCATTGCACTCCAGCCTGGGTGACAGAGCAAGACTCTGTCTCAAAAAAAAAAAAGGAAAAGAAAAAAGTCGTTTCACTGTGATCCCCAAAACAGGGCATGTGGTTTACATTGTGTTTATAGTGGAGCCATTTTCATTAAATCAAGTCCATTGTTTTTCCCCCTGCCGCTCTTCGTGGTGGACACCATGCATCTGTGAAGTATCTGTCTGGGTTTGGGGGCTATTGCTGCTTTGAATTTGTGAACTCTAGACTGAGCCTTGGCCTACATATAATTTGTGAAAGAAAGGGGAATAGGACATTTGGGATTTCAGGTTCTGATCTTCTGGTCATGGTCTACCATTTTAAACCAGAATTATGACTCATCTTCCTTAGGCACTGTTGTTTTTGGTTGCCTAAAATGAAGTTGGGGCTGGGAGTGGTGACTCATGCCTGTAGTCCCAGCACTTTGAGAGGCTGAGATGGGTGGATTGCTTGAGCCCAGGAGTTCAAGACCAATGTGGGCAACATGGCAAAACATCTCTACAAACTTCTGTACAAAAAATACAAAAATTTCTTGGGCATGGTGGCACGTGCTTGTAGTCCCAGCTACTTGGGAGGCTAAGGTGGGAAGATGGCTTGAGCCCAGGAGGACAAGGCTGCAGTGAGTCTTGTTCACACCATTGTACTCCAATCTGGGCAAGAGAGCAAGACTTTGTCTCAAAAAAAAAAAAAAAAAAAAAAAAAAAAGTTGCTTCCTAGACAATTCACTTTACAATTATGCCCAACTAACTTTGGAGCAAAGTTTGCCTCCAGTAGGATCTTTATGAGGGCCTGTGGCCCTGACTTCATTTTTACTGACCTTAATAAGCACTGCAATCAGCCATTTGAATACCTTGGAGATAGAGGTCAACAAGTCCCAACAGTCATTACAATGGTTAAAGTCAGTCACTTCCCAAAGACTAGGTCTAATAAGCTGATGTATAAGACGAGGACTTTGGCCAAAAACCCCTAGGTGTGAATTGAGACCAACTGACCAAAGCCAACCCAGTTTTCTTATGTGCAGCAACCAAAACATCACCCTGTCCAGCACACAGTGTTGCTGCAGCACAATAAGGTTGTTTAATATATTTGGTGCTCAAAGGGGATTTATTGCTTAATGATTATAGAGTTTTTGTTTTGGAAGATGGTAAAGTTTTGGAAATAGATAATGGTGATAGTGGTTACACAAGATTGTGAATATACTTGATGCCACTGAATTATACACTTTAAGAGGGTCAAAACGGTACACACACACACACACATTTGGCGCCCCAATGAGGCTGGCTCTTTGTCCAGAACAGTCTTCAAATTGCTTAATAACAACATCTGATCTGAGGTTTCACCAGCATCTGAATTTTCTGAAGAGCTCTGCAGGTTTTCAGTGTATGACTGTTATTAGCATGGCAAATGTAAGAAAAAAAACAACTAGCTTTGCATATCTATACCTGTTTCTCCAGAAACCTGTTTCTTTACTCACACTTGGGAGTGATATGCAACAACTTGGAGTCCAGGGATATAGAAGGACTTACGATGGTGTATGTACATTTGGAGTTAGCCTGAGTCGGCATCTACTTCCCTGTGCCCTCATTAAGTGGTACCTAAAATAACTAGCAGGATCATTAAGTGGCTTACCCCAATCCTTCTCAATTGTTAGACTTAATCTAGAATTATGACGATACAACCCCCAGTTAACTGCAAATCGTTTTGAATATCCTTTTCTGATTGACTATGTCTTTTTCCTGTTTATCTGTTAGCCCGCCACAGCCTTGTGACCCAAGGCTCTGGAATGGATCAGCTCTCCTACTCACTCCCTCTGCGTACACCACATCTCCATGGAAACAGCTTGTCAGGTCCTGCTTGGCTGCAGGTACTAGAGACCTCTCATCTGCAGCCTCGGTCCTGCAAGATACAGTCTTAACAAGCCAGCCCATGTGTTAGGAGCCTCTTCCTCTCCAGCTAGTGGGATCTGGGATTGTCACCAAGCCTCCCTTGGGGGACACCTGGGGAGTCCTCAGCTCCACTGAGTTGCCTTGACCTGCCTCCACTAATATTCAGGCTGATGGAAGGGGCTCTTCCCTGGGTTCCTACTTCAGCCTGCACTCACCATCTCCTTCCAGCAAGCCTTCTCCTCCCATCATCTCCCCCACCCACCAAAGCTGAAGCCCCTCTGAGCTCTTCAGGCCCCACCTGTGGCTGACCGCCACACTCAGTTGGGGGCAACTCCTTTATATCTCTCACAGTCTTCTTTTTCTGCTTCCCTGTGGTCTCTGCTACAGGCTGGGCCCACATTATTTCCTTCTTCAATTACTGCATGATTCTACAAAGTGGTCCTCGTAGTTCACGCTTGCTTTCTTTGCATCCAATCTTCGCATTAAACCACTGAGAAAACGTCCTCAAAAGGCATACCTGCCCCTGTCCTTCCCCGACAGAAAGTCAGTTAGTGGTTCCTGACCCCTGCAGATAGAATTCTGACCTACTGGCCGGGCGCGGTGGCTCAAGCCTGTAATCCCAGCACTTTGGGAGGCCGAGACGGGTGGATCGCGAGGTCAGGAGATCGAGACCATCCTGGCTAACACGGCGAAACCCCGTCTCTACTAAAAAATACAAAAAACTAGCCGGGCGAGTTGGCGGGCGCCTGTAGTCCCAGCTACTCGGGAGGCTGAGGCAGGAGAATGGCGTAAACCCGGGAGGCGGAGCTTGCAGTGAGCTGAGATCCGGCCACTGCACTCCAGCCTGGGCGACTGCGAGACTCCGTCTCAAAAAAAAAAAAAAAAAAAAAAAAAAAAAAAAAAAAAAAAAAAAAAAAAAAGAATTCTGACCTACCAGCATGACAGGTAAGAGGACACTTATAATCTGAGCCATGCTCCCCCTCTCCAGCAGCATCTCCTGCCCCTTCCCCTGCATATTCTGACCTCAGCCACAACAACCCCTTTTGCATCCCCAAGGAGCTACGTGTTCTCTCTAGTCTCTGTGGCTGGGCACTGCTGCCACTCTACCTGGAGGGACTTTTCTCCTCCCTTTCTGTATAAGCCTTCCATGAATTCTCAGGGAAGTGCTCCTGACTCTCCAATTTGAGGTAAGTGCTCGTCTGAATTCTCCTAATGCTTCCTGTGCATGTCCCCTTTCTGCTTCTCTGCTAAACTGTCAATTCCTTGAGAACAAGGAATATACCAGCCTCCAATTCAATGCCTAGCAAGGTCAAATGTCTGTTGTATAAGTGAAAGAATGAAGAATGAGCCTCTGGAATAAACCTGTCCCCACACAGTGATTATAAGTACATCCTTTACCAGAGACTTCTTTTGTTGGGTGCCAAT
This sequence comes from Rhinopithecus roxellana, assembly GCF_007565055.1. NCBI lineage: Eukaryota > Metazoa > Chordata > Mammalia > Primates > Cercopithecidae > Rhinopithecus > Rhinopithecus roxellana. The sequence continues at coordinate 62,068,107 of NC_044554.1, forward strand.
CATCCTCCAGATTGCACCAGCTGTGAGTGCGACACTGCCAAGGCATTGCAACTTAGACTGCTGGCCTCCATCCTGGGGGGCACTTCTACAAATGGGTCAGTTGCCCCAGCTCAGCTCTGGCTATCCCTGGCTGCCTCAATTTTGTTAGTCACCGGGGAGATCCTTAATGACCTCATGTCTGAACCCATGTGGCCTCTATCAGCAGCTGGAGAGCCATTCCTAAGAGCTGAGATAGTGAGTCAGCCCTCATCTCACTGCCCAGGGAAGATTCCTTTCTCACTGGTTGCGTAACTTCACTCGGGCTATGTTTTCCTTAGTGGAGTCCAAGATTTGGAATCATTGTAAGAGGAGAAAATGGCAGGTAATCTCAGAAATGGATAAGACCAGTTATGTTTCTCCAGGAGAGGGTTTATTGGGGTGGGAGAAGGTGAGGAAAGTGGTAAGTGACCAGTGTTCGTAGATAAGTTAAGTCAATCAAAGGAAGACTTGAATGTATATGGATTCTTGTTCCCAGAGAATGCAATAAATTATCTGGGAAGGAAGCCAGGACAAGAGAGACCTCTCAGCAGAGGCAGGTACCCATCCACGTGGGTACATAGTGTGGTATTAAATAGCCTTCAGCCTTCATCCCTCTTCCATACACTTTTTCCGAAATCACCAACACAACTCTTCTCCAGAAATGAGAAACCAACCAACTTTTCACTGTGAACCTGGACGAGATGAGGAAAAAAAATGGATTTTGAAAAAAAAATAGAGAGAAAAAAATGGATTTTGCTTCAGATTGAGTTCCCTTGCTACCAGTATAAGGTTTACACAGACAGGGAGGAAAGAGGACTCTAGGTAGAGGACGGAGCAACGCAAAGGCACAATCTCACTTCCACCCCCTTTGCAGTAAGTAAGCAAAAGATACATTAAATGAGAAAATGCATGTGAAAGCACTTAGCACAGTGCGTGGCAAATGGATGAGAGTCAATAATATTGACTTTTTTGTTGTTGCATCTATGCTCAGTATAAGAACCCATGAGGCAGATTCGTTTGTGGAAAGAACAACCCCGGGTGCCAGCAGAGATGGGGGGTAACTATCTCTACCTGGCTGAGAGTTACATTTTTGCCAATAGAGACTCTTTCCTTTGACTCTATTAAAAACAAATACCAATTAGAGGCAAAACACTTATTTGCAAATGCAACAATACATTTGCTGAAGACAAAAATGTCCTCAACATTTCTATTTTACTATTAGTAGCTGATTATATTCTTTTTTTTTTTTTTTCCCCTCATATCTGTAATCCCAGCACTTTGGGAGGCCGAGGCAGGCAGATCACTTGAGCCCAGGAGTCTGAGACTAGCCTGGACAAAATAGGGAAGCTTCATCTCTACAAAATAAAACAAAAATAAATAAATAAATAAAAGTAATTAGCTGAGTGTGGTGGCACATGCCAGTAGTTTCAGCTTCTTGGGAAGCTGAGATGGGAGGACTGCTTGAACCCGAGAGTTCAAGGCTGCAGTGAGCCATGATGGTGCCACTGCACTCCAGCCTGGGTGACAGAGTGAGACCCTGTCTCAAACACACACACACACACACACACAAACAAACAAAACAAAACAAAACAAAACAAAACAAAACAAAACAAAACAAAAAAGGCAGTAGCGGAGAGAAGTTAAAGGCATTAAACATCATAAATGGGGGAAATGTACAAATCCATTTCTTAAAGCTAAGACAAAAACCTGTCAGTTCAAATGGGAATACTACTAGTCTAATAACTTCTACTATAGAAATAAATAATTTTAACAGCTGTAAGGTTCTAACAGAGATGAGACAGCAAATGTGGAAACCAAGGAACAACCCGGTCATTTGCCTTGTACTGGGGCAGTTTTGATTGGACATTTAGGAGTGGTGGAAGATGGCATCTGTCGACAACTTAGAAGGTATAATTGTATTTTAGGAGGCAAAGGGAAACAGAATCACAAGCACCTTCACACATATAAAGCTCTCAGTAAGCTGGGCACAGTGGCTCAGGCCTGTAATCACAGCACTTTGGAAGGCCGAGGTGGGCAGATCACGAGGTCAGGAGTTCGAGACCAACCTGACCAACATGGTGAAACCCCATCTCTACTAAAAATACAAAAATTAGCCAGGCGTGATGGTGCACGCGCCTGTAATCCCAGCTACTCAAGAGCCTGAGGCAGAAGAATCGCTTCAACCTGAAAAGCGGAGGTTGTAGTGAGCTGAGATGGCGCCATTGTACTCCAGCCAGGGTGACAGAGCGAGACTCCATCTCAAGAAAAAGAAAGAAAAAGAAAGAAAGAAAAAGAAAAGCTCTCAGTAGGCAGCTTCCAACTCTGCTTCATGTATCTTAACACAATGAGAAGTTACAACTCGGAGTACTTGGAAGTGCTCAATAGTGTTTGTTTAATCAAAACAAACTAAAAACAGAACAAAACAAAACTTGTAGTTGTCAACACCAGTTTGCCGTGTCCCACACTAGGTTTAAAAAAGTGATCAGATTAATACAGACTCTGAAAACAAGCTAACTATGCCCTACATCTGTACAGCACTACCACACACACACTTTCTTTCCACTCTCAACAGTGTCCTGAGATAAGTCATCTTTACCCTCTCCATCTGCAGGTACAGAAAGAAACCACATCACAAGAAGCAAAGCAACTTGCTCAGATTAGCAAGACAGCCCTAGAATCTAAGATTCCAAAATCAAAATTTAATAGATAAAAGCCTAAAAACAGCCAAGCACAGTGGCTCACACCCGTAATCCCAGCACTTTGGCAGGCTGAGGCGGGTAGATCACTCGAGGCCAGGAGTCCAGCCTGGGCAACATGGCAAAACCCCATTTCTACAAAAAAATTAGTCAAAAAAAAAAAAAAAAAAAAAAAAGACTAAAATCACTTTATTGGAGGAAGGGGGATTTTGCTTAATATTGTAATAAAGAGCTGTGATAGCTCAATAATTAAAAGGCCAAGACTCCAATAGAAAAATCAGCAAAGGACATGAACAAACAAATCATAAAAGGAGATCTCTGTAGCAATCAAAGAAATACTTTATTGTTAAACAGAATCTGCCTAAAATGTGGGTGTAGAGCTCTCTTGTAAGATGGCCCAGACTAGACTTCATAGTCCAGAGTGAAGCTTTATGGGTCCTTTTTCTTGTCTTAATCCCAAACCCACACCTTCTCATTTTAACACCCTTGGCTGGGGGTGAAGACACAAGAAAGTCAAGCGCACTTGGAAGAATTGGTCGGCATTCCCCGGGGCCTTGCAAGCAAACATCAGCAGCTGACCAGGCAGGGTGTAGAGGGCAGCCTCATGGCACCTATGGCCCCGGATGTTCTCCGATGACAAGTCAAGCCTCATCTAGCTTTGTGCAGAGTGCCTGCAGGGTTGCTACTCAAAGTGTGGTCTGTGGGCTGGTGGCATGGACATCCCCAAGGAGATTATAGAAATGCAGTATCTTGGGCCCCTTTCCCAGGCCTCCAGAACCAGATTTGCATCTCAGGGGCTTCAGAAGTGCGGTCCTAGGGCACCTGGCTTGGGCTTTGGCCATCACAGGTGCACAGCAATCATGCATCTGCCCATTGAACAAAAGGGTGGACAGGATGGTCTCTGGCGTCCCTTTCAAAAGAAATCATGAGACTTAATGAAAACTGTCATTCAGCTAAGTAAACTACAGTCATGCATTGTTTAATGACAGGGATGCATTCTGAGAAATGCATTGTTAGGAGACTTCATCGTTATGCGAACATCACAGAGTGCACTTACACAAACCTAGATGGGATAAGCCCTACTGCACACCTAGACTACATGGCATAGCCTATTTCTCCTAGGCTACAAACCTGTATGGCATGTTCCTGTACTGAATACTGTAGGCAACTGTAACACAGTAGTATTTGTGTATCAAAGCATATCTAAACATAGAAAAGGTACAGTAAAACGACAGTATAGGGCCGGACACAGTGGCTCACACCTGTAATCCCAGCACTTTGGAGGCCGAGGCGGGGGGGATTGCCTGAGGACGAACTCCTGAGGGCAGGAGTTCAAGACCAGCCTGGCTAATGTGGTGAAACCCCATCTCTATTAAAAATGCAAAAATTAGCTGGGTGTGGTGGTGGGCGCCTGTAATCCTAGCTACTCGGGAGGCTGAGGTAGGAGAATTGCTTGAACCTAGGAGACAGAGGTTGCAGTGAGCTGAGATCATGCCACTGCTCTCAGCATGGGCAACAGAGCGAGACTCTGTCTCAAAAAAAAAAAAAAGACAGTGTAATAATCTTATGGGATCACCACTGTGCATGCAGTCTGTCGCTGACTGAAACGTCGTCATGCAGCACTTGACTATATCACCATTTTACAAAGGACTTTAAGTAAGATTAATGAATTAATAACAGTGCTTTGCTTCTGATATTTTTGACCGTGAATTTAGAGTTTCTTATTAGCATCATGTCACTGGGCTTTTTTATATGCCCAGGAGGCACCAACAAGGCTTAAAGTCTACCTCTCAAAAAACAGAAAGCATTGGGATGTAAAATCAAATGAGTAGAAATGAGAACAGAGCTATAAAGGCTGGAGGAAAGGGTGCCCCCATGTAGGGATGTCGCCCTTTTCCCTGCCTTTCCACAGAGAGCAGGGCCCAGAAGCATTCACCTTGTACATTCAGGCATGTGTGCAGAGGAGGGGTGGGTGAAGAGGAAAGAAAAGACTAGAAAGAGAAAAGAAGGGGCCAAGAATCAAGGACCCCTGTGCTGCTATCCTATGAGCCAACATGGGCAGACATGCCAAATCTGGCCGTCAAAGTCCTTTTGAGGCAACTGCATGCATGCATCATCATCATCATCATCATCAACATTATCATCATCATCATCATTATCATCATTGTAACTCTACTTGCTGTCTGCCAACCTCTTTACTGAGCAGACCATCTTAGTAGCGACCCACCTTCTAGCCCCAAAGCTGTCCATAGACCTTAGGCTGCCAGGAAACCAGTTATAAGCAGGGAGACAAAAGGAATCCAGAGGATGGAGAGGCATTCTGAGTTCCGCTAATGAGTGAGGTGAGTCACGGGCTGACTCAGACGAACAAGAAGCCTGTGAGAGGGGAGGTGGTGGGGGGCAGACTTCAGAGGAGCCCTGCTGAAATGCTCAAATGGGAGCTAGGAGGCCAGGGACATAGTGTTATTTAGAGAACTGCCTGCAGCTCTGGCGTTGGAGGGAGGAGCGGGTCATGAAAACAGAGGAAGAAAATTGCATTTGAAGCCAGAAGCTGAGTTGTAAATCTGTAGCCTTCTCTGCTTTGAGAAATGTGCAGCATTCTCTAGTGACACCCACCTGTTCTTTGGCAAATCCCCAAAAACTAACTCAATAGGCATTGATGGTCATCAGGTGCCTGGGGAGTAGAGGGAACTTGGGTACCACTCGATTTTTTAAATCTCAATTAGAAGAATGAGCCTCTTTTGACTTTCTTTAGTATTTTACATTTGGAGAATCTTGTGATCCAACCATATTTTTTGTTTGTTTTTTTTTTGAGACAGAGTTTTGCTCTGTTGCCCAGGCTGGAGTGCAGTGGCATAATCTCAGCTCACTTCAACCTCTGCCTCCCAGGTTCAAGCGATTCTCCTGCCTCAGCCTCCTGAGTAGCTGGGACTACAGGAGTGTGCCACCACGCCTAGCTAATTTTTTGTATTTTTAGTAGAGACAGGGTTTCGCCATGTTGGCCAGGCTGGTCTTGAACTCCTGACTTCAGGTGATCCGTCGACCTTGGCCTCCCAAAGTGCTGGGATTACAGGCGTGAGCTACATCACAGGGCCTGACATACTTTTAAAACAAATTAAATATATGACTAAGGTATCTTCTAAATATATGACTAAGGTATCTTCTTCCCGTTAATGGCTACTCGAGGTTTTGAGTTTGCAGAGTCCAGGCTCACACACTTTTACAAAGGTCAGTAACGGCATTGTTCTATATGGACTGTGGAAATGACACGACTGTCCCCGGACATACTGTATCTAGGTCCCCTAAAAAGCAGGTGTTTGTGAGACGGTTAGACATAGGTATAGACTATTTGAGTGGCACAATTTTTCTTCCTGTGCTAAATAACCGACACAGAAATCAAACCCCTGGCTTCTGCCAATTCAGACAACGTAAACCAACTGAACTACCTAAAAATAATTTTGGTTGATTATGTATTTATATGTAATTTGATGACTATTGTCTCAAATGTACTTCACTAGGATGGTACCATGGCTGTGCAAAAGTTTGGCCATCTGTGAACTTTCCTTTTTTTTTTCTTTTAAATTTTTAATGACCAAAACGAAGCATCTAAAACCGCAGCTTCTGGAAGAACCACTTGTTCTTGCCTGTCTTGTATCTCTCTTCAAACTTGACCTTGGCCTCTTGTTGGGTCTTGTGTTTAAGAGCAGGGTCTCTGAAGACATCTTTATTGATGACAGTTTTGTCCAAGCGGATATCCACAGAGTACCTTGTGGGCATTAGGTGACTGTGGTTATAAACTTTCACGAAAGACTTTATCTTTGACCTCTTGGCGATCTTCTTCTTGCCCATGGCAGCTGTCAGTTTGCGGGGATAGCAGTCGATTCCAGCCACCAAAGCATGGCTATAGGGGCGATCTGAGGTACCATCATCAATGTTCTTCACAATGATGGCTTTGCATCCAGAATAGCATCCAGCCAGGACAAGCACCACCTTCCCAGGTTTCATGAACTTGCCCATTTCAGCAGCAACCACTCGGGTCTACAGCAAAAAGGAACTTTCCTTTTTCTTTTTAAGAGACAGGGTCTCGCTCTGTCACCCAGCCTGGAGGGCAGTGGCGCAATCACAGTTCACTTTAGTCTCAAACTCCTGGGCTCAAGGGATCCTCATACCTCAGCCTCCTGAGTAGCTGGGACTACAGGTATGCACCACCATATCCAGCTAATTTTTAAATTTTTTTTGTAGAGATGGAGTCTTGCTATGTGCCCAAAATGGTCTCAAAATCCTGGCCTCAAGTGATCCTCCTGCGTTAGCCTCCCAAAGTGCTGGGATTACAGGTGTGATCCACCATACCTAGCCAGCTGTGAACTTTCACGGAGATGGAAAATACTGTCTTCCAAAAGTAAAAGTGTTTCAACTTTGCCTGTCCTCAACAGATGACAACAGCAGGTGGCCGTGGTGGTCTTAGACTTGGCCAGCTAGTTTTCCATTGCCAGCAGATTTGTTGTATCTAATCTTAGGTGTTTTGCAACATTATTAACCTCAGTGTCTGATAATTGCAAAAACAATTCAGAATGCTCAATGTGCTATTGAGCATAATCCTATGTTCAGGATTATGAGGAAAATAAAACAGATTAACAGATTGAATGTGGTAAGAAAAATCATGTGTTGCAAGCGGGTAAGAGATGAATCCTTAGTCAACAGGGTGATTCAGAAAGACAAAAAGGTTCAAAATGTGAAAAAAGCTGGTGGGGTCTATGCAATGAACAGCAATTAGCAGAAAATAAGGGAAAGTAATCAAAGAAATGGAAACAATGTTGAGCATCTGATTAGAGAACTAGCATCAACTTTGACTGCCTGTGATCCAAATATTAATTCAGATGGAAGCTAAAATTGTGTTCAAGTACTTAAAAGCTAGGCGTGCTGACAGTGCTAAGGAGTTTTTTTGTTTTGTTTTGGTTTTGTTTTGTTTTGGTTTGTTTTGTTTAGACAAGATCTCACCCAGGCTGGAGTGCAGTGGTGCCATCAGCTTCCTTAGCAGCTGGGACCACATGTGCAGGCCACGACACCTGGCTACTTTTTAAAAATGTTTTGTAGCAATGAGTTCTCAGTATGTTGCCTAGGATGGTCTTGAACTCCTGGGCTCAAATAATTCTCCCACCTTGGCCTCCCAAGGTGCTGGAATTACAGGCATGAGCCATCGCCCCTGGGCTGCTAAGGTGTTCTTTTTTTTTTTTTTTTTTACTTGAGACAGAGTCTCGTTCTGTCATCCAGGCTGGAGTGCAGTGGTGTGATCTTGGCTCACTGCAATCTCTGCCTCCCAGGTTCAAGCAATTCTCATGCCTCAGCCTCCCAAGTAGCTGGTACTGTAGGTGTGTGCCACCACGCCTGGCTAGCTTTTGTATTTTTAGTAGAGACAGGGTTTCACCATGTTGGCCAGGCTGGTCTCAAACTCTTGGCCTCAAGTGATCCACCCTCCTTTGCCTCCCAAAGTGCTGGGATCACAGCCTAGCCTGCTAGAGAGTACTTTAGGACACTTGCTCACCAAGGGCTGCCCTGACTGAGTTTCAGTATGTATGAAAGGATCTACTATGAATAAAGTGGTCCATGGAATGAATATCAGCAAGAAGAGAGCTCTGCCTAGTTTTAAAACTTGGAAGGACCAAGGTGTTTTTCTAAGCTTAAATCACTCTTAGCCAGTTTGTCTTAACAAGAGTCTTTCAGGACTCACCAGTTTGTAAGGTGTATACACATTTCTGTGTCTATTTTTGAATCACTCTTTTTTCTTAACATTAGATATTTAGATTTTCCTTTAGCTTTTAGCTAGTTCTTGAATGACAGCTTGGTATCCCATTTGCCTACTGTGTCATTTAATCCACCTTTTGCTGGACTCATAAAAATTCTGATATTAATATTATTTGCCATAAATGGTTATGTTTATCTGAATATTTTATTAGGACAAATTAGTAGAGTGAAGTTACAGGTTATAGCGTATGAATGAGTTTAATGTTTTAATATGGTTTCCAAATTTACCTCTGGAAAGGTTTTGCCAACTAATATCTCCATCAGAAAAATACCACTGTTCCTATTTCCATGTACTTTTGTCTATATTAGATACTATTTTTCATTTATCTGTCTTCATTTTAAGGAGAAAAAAATTTTTAAATGTTTACATGATAGTTATTGATATCTCTTTCTATGATTTTTCATTTATATCTTTTGCCAATATTTATATTTGAGTGTTTGCCTTTTAATTATTGATTTGTTAGACATGATTACTAGCAGACCTAGAGCAGCTTCACAATCTGCTTCTCATACATTAGGAAGAGTCACCCTCTCCCTAATTTTTAGGTAGGCTTTTAACTTTGTAGTATGCTGAAGTGGCAGGTCCCTGTGGCGGGGGGAGCTTTACTTATAGTAGTCACCATTAGTTTTGTTTGTTTGTTTGTTTGTGACAGGATCTTGCTCTGTCACCCAGGCTGGAGTACAGTGGCATGATCATGGCTCACTGCAGTCTTGACTTCCTAGGCTCAAGTGATCTTCCCTCCCCCACCTCCCAAGTAGCTGGGACTATAAGCACGCACCACCATGTCCTGCTAATTTTTAAAATTTTTGTAGAGATGGGTCTCACTCTGTTGCCCAGGCTGGTCTTGAACTCCTGGTCTTGAGTGATCATCCTGCCTCAGCCTCTCAAAGTGCTGGGATTATAGGTGTGAGCCACCAAGCCTGGCCTTACCTTGCTTTTTAAAAGTTAACAATATATTATTAATAGGACACCTTCAACGGAAAGGCTTTCTTTTACTTTTAAGAGATAGGGTCTCACTAGGTTAACCAGGCTGGTCTCAAACTCCTGGCTTTAAGTGATCCTCCCATCTCAGCCTCCCAAAGTGCTGGAATTACAAGGATGAACCACCATGTCCAACCCAGGAAGAAATTTAATGTAAACATGGGATGGGATGACTCTGGCATCAAACAAGACGACTTCAAAATTCCTTTCTCACCACAAAAAAATGAGGGCTGGGTGTGGTAGCTCATACCTGTAATCCTAGCAATTTAGGAGACTGAGGTGGGAAGATAGCTTAAGGTCAGGAGTTTGAGATCAGTCTGGGCAACAGAGCAAGACCCTGTCTCTACCAAAAATTTAAAAATCAGCTAGGTGTGCCATGTACCTATAGCTCTAGCTACCTGGGAGGCTGAGGTGGAAGGGTCACTTGAGCCCAGGATTTTGAGTCTGCAGTGAGATATGAGCTATGTTCACATCAGTACACTCCAGCCTGGGTGACAGAGTGAGACCCTGCCTGAAAAAAATAAAAAAAGAAAAAGATCAGCATATGAGGTAACACATAATACATAAATTAGCTTGATTTAGCCATTCCACAATGTATGCATATATTAAAACATCATACTGTACACCATAAATATATATTATTTTTATTAGTCAATTATGAATATAAATAAATGAAATAAAAAGAAATTTTAAAAATAAATAAATGGAGCACCCTGCCACTCTCCCCAGCACCCCTTAAAAATTCCTATCTTGGTTCTGCCACCATAATCATAGAATCTCAGAGTTGGAGAGTGTGGTAGAAGATTTGCTAGTCGTGTGACAAAACCTGGTTCTTCTTTTTGCTAGGAAAACAGCTCAACCAAATTTTAAGCCTCCCTTGCAGCCAGATGTGGCCATGTGACTAAATTCTAGTGGATAGAATGCGAGCGGAGTTTATGTGCACTACTTCTTTGTTTTAAGGTCCAGCCCATAAAATCCTCCCCACACAGTCCTCCATGTTCTCTCCCCATCTGTTAGCAGGATGTCAATGCCTGTCAGTGCCACATGTTGAAGACGTGAAGGTGGGAGAATCACAAGATAGAAGTGGCCTAGTTCCTTGAATTACCACTTGGAAGAGAACCACCACTATCAGCCACTATTACCACATCCATGGTGAAAGTCAGATGAGTGTGAAATAAATTTCCTTTCAGGCTTGAGCCATGAGACATTTTTTAGGTTTGATTATTACAGTAGCTAGTGTTCCCTTAATTAACACAGGCAGCAACCGCAGAGTCCCTGTAGTCCAGACTTCTTTCTCTCCAATGCCTACTTCTCTTCCTTGGCATTCTACATTACTGGTCATCCTGTCTCTGCAAATAAGTGATCTCATGACCTCCAATTGACTTACGATCTCTTTGCAGGAAGTGGCTGTGTTAGTCACCATTGTGTCTTTAGTGTCTAGCAAGACTGGCATAATGCAACAGCTCAATAAATGTTTTGGGGTGAATGAAGACATGAACACCTCCCGAGGCAAAGAATTAATTCACTACCATATCAGTCAGTTTAATATACTTCAATCAGCTTGAATTATTAGAACATTACTTATATGGCGCTAATATCCATCATCCTTTACTAGTACCAATTTAGGACTGCCCTTTGCAGGCACACAAGATAAGTCTGAGCCTTCTTCAAGATAGACCTTTAGTTTTTTTGCGACAGAGTTTCACTCTGTCACCCAGGCTGGAGTGCAGTGGCACGATCTCAGCTCACTGCAACCTCCACCTCCTAGGTTCTAGTGATTCTCATGCCTCAGCTTCCCAAATAGCTGGAATTATAGGCACCCCACCACCAGGCCCAGATAATTTGTGTACTTTTAGTAGAGACAGGGTTTTGCCATGTTGACCAGGCTGGTGTCGAACTCCTGACCTCAGGTGATCCACCCACCTCAGCCTCCCAAAGTGCTGAAATTACAAGTAGGAGCCACCATACCCAGCCACCCTTTAGTTATTTTTGATGATACTCCCTCCCATCCCTTCCATGACAAATCCCCTGGTCTCCAGGCTAAATAGTCAACATTTGTCAATTATTTTTTCCTTGCTTGTAGTTACCAGAACTCTTATCTCCATCTTTACCTGCTTCTGGGCACACCCAGGTCTATCACTGCTTCCTACTCAATGGGTACTCAGGACAGAACATCATATCATAAACGTGCCACACACTGACCAGCCCTTGATGAACCAATTGCCCCACTTGGTCAGGACTGCATACTTCGATTCATACAGCCTAATATTTTCATTGTCTCTGAGGTGGCCATGTCACCTGTTGACTAATTTAGAGCTTGTGATCAAACTTCCTATTTCTTCTATCTCCTTTCCTCTGGCTCTAACATTCATACTAATATCTACTATGCGACCTTAGACAAGTCATTCCACATTTCTGGGAATCATTTCCCATGTGTAAAATGAGGTAGTTGGACCAGGTGATTTTTCAGATTTTAGTCTGAAAAATCTGTAGTCATTAAGAAAAGAGAAAATCAGGCATAGGCAAAAAATAAGCAAACGAACAAAAAATCAGTGAGAGCTTGGGGGGAAACAGACTGTGGTTTTCTCCTTTTTTTTCTTTTTCTTTTTCTTCTTTTTCTTTCTTTTCTTTAGAGACAGAGTCTCGCTCTGTCGCCCAGGCTAGAGTGCAATGGTCTGCGATCATAGCTCACTGCAGCCTTGAACTGCTGGGCTCAAGTTATCCCCCCACCTAGGCCTCCTGAGTAGCTAGAACTACAGGTGTGCATCACCATGGCCAGCTAATTTTTAAATATTTTATGTAGAAACAGGGACTTGCTATGTTGCCCAAGCTGGTCTTAAACTCCTGGCCTCAAGTGATCCTCCCACCTATGCCTCCCAAAGTGCTGGAATTACAAGTATGAGCCATTGCACCATCACACCTGGTCCTCTCCATCACTTTTCTTTTTTTCTTTTTTTTTTGAGATGGAATCTCACTCTGTCACCCAAGCTGGAGTGCAGTGGTGCAATCTTGGCTTACTGCAACTTCCACTTCCTGAGTTCAAGTGATCCTCCCACCTCAGCCTCCCTGTTAGCTAGGACTTCAGGTGTGCTCCTCCATGTCCATCTAATTTTTGTATTTTTAGTAGAGACGGGGTTTCACCATGTTGGACAGGCTGGTCTCAAACACCTGACCTCAAGTGATCTGCCCACCTTGGCCTTCCAAACTGCTGAGATTACAGGCGTGAGCCACCGTGCCTGGCCTCCATCACTTTTTTAACGGGGATAGTGACCATGAGAAAGGGGACATACATTTCATTCAGCAGAAAGCTTTGTTTTATGTGTTGTCAATTTCCTTATCTCATTTCACACACTGTACAACCATACCAAAAAAAAATACTCTCAGCTAATGGGCAAATAAATGCTATTTGCTAGAGAAATCAAATCATATCTCCATATGTCTTGCCTTTGGTCAAATTCTTATCAAGCAGACATCTTACTGCTTAAATTTTACTTACTACTTATATTTTAGCTGATTAATGTCTCCTGATATTTCTGCCTGACAGCCCTCAATCCATACCCAAGAGGCTGGATCCATCTCTCACCCTAGACTGAGATTCTACAAATTATTAATTGACCTCCTTTGAAAAACTCATTGCCAGCTTTATAACTCGATCTGGGCACACTCCCCATCAGGGCCTGCATTTCCTGTGGATGATGCATTGGTTTCCTAGGTGACGGTGGGAAGGAATAGACCTGTTAGCTTGTGGCTTCTGACTCACTCACTGCAATGGACGTCATAGAATTGTAGCTGAACAAATGGATGCTGATAATAAGTATGTGCCTAAGGTAGCAGCGGGGCACCAATGGTTAAAACAATCCCATTGTACCAGCTCTCCCTCCCTCTAAGCAAGCCAACAGGCCAACAGAAATACCAGAACTCAAAAAAGATACAACAGATTTCCCCAGTCAAATACAAGTTCACAGTGGAGTCCTATTTACATCCCCAAGATTTTGCTCCTATCCCTGGAGAATTTCCTTTTCCTTTCCGGAATGTAGAAGTACCAGGATTCTGTAACAAATCGTCATATGGAGGCTGAAGAGAGTGTGATGGAAACAAGCCAAAAACTCACCAGAAGTCTGTTCACGAAGGTGACAGCTGCTTTTGAACTTTTACATTTGTTTCTTGAGAGGCAATTCACAGTGGACCAACCAATCATCAGAGCCCAGAGTGAAACATACATTCTGTTGAGCAATTAATCTCCAGAAAAGTTGAATTTCATGAAGCCTGAAGACGCTCTCTCTCTATCACACACACATACACACACACACACACACACACACACACAGAGAGAGAGAGAGAGAGAGAGAGAGAGAGAGAGAGAGAGAGAGAGAGAGAAAGAATGATTGAGATTGACTTTCTAGCTACCTGCTTTTGCATCAACTGATCTCAGCCACGTGCAAGTCAAAGAAGACTGCCTGGAGTAAAAAAGAAAATATGAAGAGCCCCATGTCCTTCACGTCTGAAGCAGGGAAGACTGAATGGATTCTTTAGATTCTTGAATTCCTTAAATGATGAGCAAACCTAAAGGTTCCCTACTGGAGATAATGCATCTTGTTTTCCACTGGGCCTTGAGGGATGCTTTAAATAGCATCAGCAAGCATCCGAATGAATTAGACAGCAAATGTAGGTTAGCTTTATTTAGACAGATAAAGACAAGCAGAGAAAGTTGTCTGGTTCAAGGGCAGTGCAGCCTGACACGACAGCCTTTCTCAAAGGAGGGGAAATTGCTTTGGGAGAGAGAGGTATTTTGGGCAAAGAGCAAAGTTCCTTGGATCTCCAGGGAAAGAGATGCTAAATTCTTCAGCACAGAAGGGCAGGAATTGAGAATGGCTTGCCATTCATTGAAGGAAAGAGCCGGACAGTTAAAATATAAAGCAAAACTTAGTATCACACATCATCTCTAAATCCACACATCATCTTTTCTCTTTCCTATTTCTTGGGAACATCACCAGAAAAGACAAGCTTCCCAGAACACAAACTGGCCTAGCCAGTTTACGCGAGTCCTCTGGAGTGTACTTGAGACCCTTGGCAAATTCTGAGTCAGGAAATTAGTGCAGATGAAGAACCCTTGGAGACTGGAAGCCTAGGAAGCAGGAAACCTGGCAAATTTGGGGACATTCACACGTTAAACAGAAATGTGAATGCTTGAAAAAAAGTTACAACTAATGAATTTGGTTAATTTTCTTCTTCTTCCCCATCCACTCTCTTAGACTTTTTTTTAAAAATAAAGGCCGGGCGCGGTGGCTCATGCCTGTAATCCCAGCACTTTGGGAGGCTGAAGCGGGCGGATCGCCTGAGGTCAGGAGTTCAAGACCAGCCTGGTTAACATGGTGAAACCCCCGTCTCTACTAAAAATACAAAAATTAGCTGGGCATGGTGGCAGGCGCCTGTAATCCCAGCTACTCAGGAGGCTGAGGCAGGAGAATCACTTGAACCCGGGAAGTGGAGGTTGTAATGAGCCGAGATCGTGCCTTTGCACTCCAGCCTGGGGGACAGAGCAAGACTTCGTCTCAAAATGCTTAAAAAAAATTAAACATTTTTTTAATAAAAAAATTAAACTTTTTTATTAAAAAAATGCTTCTTCCTATACTTCTTCTGAAAATAAATGCCTTATGGAAGATCTAGAAAAAACATAACTCTGCTATGTGTTTTCACTGTGATGTTTATGACTTCTCCTCTTTTTGTTTTTTTTTTTCTCAGTTGGCAGAAGCTGAATGATATTTGATGTCTTAAAGTCCAGTAGGTCGTAGCCCCACTGGTAATTAGTTTTAAAGATTTTTAAAAGTCTCAATTAGTACATTCATATTATTTGAATAAGTTATAATTTTAAGCATTTAATAATTTTATGAGTAAACCATTTTATACCTAATGTATTTTTATGTTCCTAAAGGAACAAGGAATTTAGACTTGTAAAATATTTTTAAAATATCTAAAAACTTTGTTTTGCATAGATTTTCATTTCTTCCCAAAACTAATTTTGTAGATGTTTTCTTTCTTTAAGGGTATTACAACTTCTGAAAAGTATACAACTTGCGCATCACCAAGACAGCATCATAGGGAAAATATGCTATAACCCTGTCATGACGCAAAATGGAAACTTTATTTTTATTTATTTATTTATTTATTTTGGAAGACAGGGTCTCCCTCTGTCACCCAGGCTGGAGGGCAGTGGCATCGTAGCTCACTGCAATCTCAACCTCCTGAGCTCAAGCAATCTCCCACCTCAGCCTCCCGAGTAGCTGGGACCACAGGCACGTACTATCTTGCCCAGCTAATTATTTCATTTTGGGGTTTGGTTTTGTTTGTTTGTTTGTTTTGCCAAGACAGAGTCTCGCTATGCTGCTCAGGCTGGTTTCAAACTCGTGGGCTCAAACAATTCACCCTCCTCGGCCTCCCAAAGTGCTGAGATTCCTGGCAAGAGCCACCATGCCCGGTCTAAACTTCATTTTGAATTAAACATTTACGCCACTTTCTTTGTACTTATTATTTATGCACTCATTTCACTCATTCTCTCCTTCCACAATTATTTGTGGAGTTCCCCCTGTATGCACATAAAGTGAGCATCATACTCAGTAGTTCCCTTTCCTCATGATCACTGCTTTTCTCTTCCTAATTATTAATTATTTTTATTTATTTATTTATTTATTGATGTATTTATTGGAGACAGGGTCTCCCTCTGTCACCCAGGCTGGAGTGCAGTGGCATCGTAGCTCACTTCAATCTCAACCTCCCGAGCTCCTTTCACTCTGTGCACCCCAAGCTCACTCTCTAGTTACCTTTGCTGGTAAACTCGTGTATGTACTAAAAATGTATTCAGTTGAGAAGTACAGTCTTTCATTTTAACAAAAAGCACACAAACTTCCCTAGTTCACTGCCAAAAACTCAATATTCTTTTAACTATTTGTGAGATTGGCAAATCAGTTAATCATTGGATGTCATTATAATTCTAGGAAGGTGATGGAAAGCCAATCAATATCACTATAAT
Organism: Rhinopithecus roxellana; assembly: GCF_007565055.1. Classification (NCBI taxonomy): domain Eukaryota; kingdom Metazoa; phylum Chordata; class Mammalia; order Primates; family Cercopithecidae; genus Rhinopithecus; species Rhinopithecus roxellana. Next base: position 62,084,632 of record NC_044554.1, read on the forward strand.
TATAAAGTAATAGATTCAAAAGACTTATCTGAGACCTGGATGCCAAGCTTATTCCAACGTTATATTAACATTTTATAAAACTCCCTCACCTAAACCAATCCTATAAATTTTTCAAGTGTGTGGTTACAAGAATCTAATCAAAAGGAAAACTACTCTTTTATTTCTTTGTGGCAAAGGAGCTAACATTTCTACATGAACTGAAATTGAAAAACTTAATAGCATCCCTGGGATCTATAATTTTTTGTTCTGACATCTTTAATCACTTCGCTATTAGAGTATCTTTATTATAATTTCTCAATTTGTGCTAATAATAAGACCTTTTACATGTTCTTCAATAAGTCAATTTCAGAATGTGTTTTTAATATTTTTTAAATGCTGGAGAAAAACTTTTATATGGAGGTAGAGAGCAAAGTTAAAATCAATCACTGATCCAAATAAATAAAATATGATGTATATAACATTAAAAAATTATAGGAATGAATTTTTTGTTTATGTTTTTCTGTGTCCTTCATGTTCGCTGAACTAAATATTATAATTTCAGTAATTTTTAACACTCTAAAGGAGAAAATATTGTAATAGTATCTGACTAGGTAAAATAAGAATCACACGTTTTATTTTTATTTTGCGACATTTGTGGTTCTTCAGCATGACGTTGGCATTCTTCCTCTTCTGATGCAACTTCCTTCTCTGTTTCATTTTGTTTTGGTTGAAGTTGTTTCAACCTCCCCCTTCTCTGAGCAGTCTTTCAGCTTGTCTGAGGTTTTGAGCTGTCACTTTGTTTTCTGAATACTCACTTTTGTTTTTGGTGGCGACACCTACATATAAACATCTAGCCACCCATCCAAATGGACACACACCCACACACGCTCAGACTTATAGACACACAGACACAGATCTGCACGGACGAGCATGCACACATGCACAGCCTCAACGTGTACATCCTCCTGCAGGGAGTTCAAACCACTCCAGCTGTTTTCTGGCCCTGGCCACAAGAACAACAGTCAAGTTCTAATCTCAGTTCTCTGATTGGAACCAGCACTAATAAATGCTGCTGCTTCCAAGGAAGCCCTTATGTCACCTGGAGCAAGAGGAAGACAGCTGTACAGGTTCAAGACGATGGAGCCAAGTGCTTCAGGCTGCATGTAGTTATACACAGTGGGGAAGAAATAAGCATTGGGGTTCTACCCGAAGAGCTTTGTCCCAACTATCTTTTGACAGCCATGGACTGATAGATTAAGACTCAGTTCCTGTGTATGAACTCTGAAGCTTTTCCTGACGTGCTAACTGTCCCTCCTCTGTACTGATACAATCCTTGTTCGGTTGAATGTTTACCTTCTCCTCTCCTGCCCTGCCAGGCCCATCAGATTTAAAACTTTTTTTTTTTTTTGAGACGGAGTCTTGCTCAGTCACCCAGGCTGGAGTGCAGTGGTGCGATCTAGGCTCACTGCAACCTCTGCCTCCCAGGTTCAAACGATTCTCGTGCCACAGCCTCCCCAGTAGCAGAGACTACAGGTATCCGCCACCATGCACAGCTAATTTTTGTTTTTTTTAGTAGAGATGTGGTTTCACCATGTTGGGCAGGTTGGTCTCGGACTCCTGACCTTAAGTGATCCATCTGCCTCAGCCTCCCAAAGTGCTGGGATTACAGGCGTGAGCCACTGTGCCTGGCCAATAGAGACAGACATAAAAACAGAAGCCATGATATCCTGGTCAGTTGCAAGATGAGATGGAGGCTCCCCGTGCCATTACTCGCCCAGACTCAGGGCTTATGTACTGTAGGGAAGGAAGGCACAGGACAATTGAAATTGACCCTGCAGGGAAAGGCAAGGACACCATGTGAACCTGACTAATGTAAGATTTACAATTAAGATTGTTTTGACCTAAGGGAAGATGTATGGTAAATACATGCTCTTACATAAGGAACAACAGATAAACTGGAAATCTTAGAAGCCTTCCCAGAACTGGGGTTAATCAGAAGTCAACATGGCAGATCAGCATCCAAGGTGCTTTGGCCCCCACAAGGGACTACATATGAAAGTAACTCAGCAGCAAACAGAGCTGCTGCCTCCTCATCATCCCCACCACTGGGATTTCTTCTGGTGACCAATAAATAAGTTTGTAAACCAAATACAAAATACTAAGCCCCCCAACTAAACAGACCCCCTTTTGGCCAAGGGAACCCCCAGAAAATCCCAAAAAAATGAATTCCCAGCCATGATGGGAAGGGAGGTGGGATACACCTCCTTATACCTCCTCCCTTTTGGATTTGGGCGCAACTGACCCGTATTAATATTAAAATAGAGACCATAAGACTGTCAAAACAGACTTTTTGTGGCAGTAAGATACGAAATTATAAACAAGACCTAAGGCCATGTCAGGCAAGTGTTAAGTCACACCCTACAAACCACAGAATCTTGTTAAATGGATTTTTAAAAATTAAGCTGGTATAATGTGGCTTACTTTCCAAACTGACTCTCATATAGCCACAAGACAGAAGACCCTGAAGGAAGTAAAAATATTTTAGCCCAAAGTATATTTCTTTGACATATTTTGAAGTAGCCCTGCAAAGCCATCATGAAAGGGGGAAACCTGCATCTGTAGAGAATCTCTATTAATGCAGCCAGGCTTTGTTAGATCTAAGAGAGATTCACTGGCTGGATGCAGTGAATCTCTATTAAACTCTATTAGTGCAGTCAGGTTTTGTTAGATCTAAGAGAGATTCACCGGCTGGACGCAGTGACTCGGGCTTGTAATCCCAGCACTTCAGGAGGCTGAGACAGGAGGATCACTTGAGCCCAGGAGTTCGAGACCAGTCAGGGCAACATGGCAAGACCCCAATACTATGAATAATAAAAAAATTTAGCAGCCTGTGGAGGTGTGGGCTTGCGGTCCCAGCTCCTCGGGAGGTGGAAGCAGATGGATCGCCTGAGCCCAGGAAGTTGAGGATGCAGTGCGCTGTGGTCTTGCCACCACATGTGTCCAGCCTGGGTGACATAGTGAGACCCTGTCTCAAAACAACAACAACAACAACACACACACATACACACACACACACACACACACAGGTTACAGTAAGCCAAGATTGCTCCACCGCACTCCAGCCTGGGTTACAGAGTGAGATTCTGTCAAAAAGAAAAAGAAGAAGAAGAAGAAGGAAGGAAGGAAAGAAAGAAAGAAAGAACAAGACAGGTCTGAAAAGAGGCACTGGCCATGTATTCTCTTTGAGGGTTGTGATCTAGGAGGCTTCCTCTACATAACAAAGGCCTTGGTCCCCACAACTCCTCTATCTTAACTCAGACATTTCTTTCTACTAACTTCAAGTCTTTAGATAATAGCTTAACTCTCTCAACCAAAGGGGGCAGGGGCATCACACACCGGGGCCTGTCATGGGGTAGGTGGCTAGGGGAGGGATAGCATTAGGAGAAATACCTAATGTAGATGACGGTTTGATGGGTGCAGCAAACCACCATGGCACGTGTATACCTATGTAACAAACCTGCATATTCTGCACATGTACCCCAGAACTCAAAGTATAATTTAAAAAAAAAAGCATCCCTAAAACCCACCTAAGGCTTAAGCTCCACACCCTACCCCTACATCCTGCTTAAAGATGTCATGCCTTTTTGGGCCGAGCCAATGTACACCTTCTGTGTATTGATTTATGTCTTTGCCTATAACTCCTGCCTCTCCAAAATATATAAAACCAGACTATAACCTGACCACCTCAGGACCACTTACTCAATGCTTCTTGGGTTTTTTTTTCTCTGGGCTATGGTCACTTCTACTGACTCACAATCAACTCTTTAAAAGATTTTACAGAGTTTGGATTTTCGGTGAACAAGTCCAATCCTACTTACAAGATAAGCCTTTAAAAAACTTGCAAGTGCAAGTGCGAAGAAACTGTTCTATCAAGGAAGGTTGTGTTAATAATGGGAAAATGTGGCATGGATCTTTTAAATTGATTGATAAGACTTATGTTCCAGAGTACAGTGTTTCAACATTTGAACTGTTTTAGCATCAAGAGAGGGTAAGGATGAGATGTAACTGTGTCTCGTCCTTCACTTGCATGATTTCATTTTAATTCTCACAAAAACCCATAAAAGAAATCTTATTGTCTTCATTTTATAGATGAAGAAAGCGAGGCTGAGAAAGGATAAGAATTAGGGGAAAACCCCTAAGTCAGCAGAGTTGAGGTTTGAACCCAAATGTGCCTGACTCCAAAATCCTTTCTTTATTCCTCTTGATTCCTCCCAAGAGCTATTTTTAAAATGTTGACATAAGGGCTGGTGCAAGGTGGCACATCACGCCTGTAATCCCAGCACTTTGGGAGGCCGAGGTGGTCAGATCACTTGAGCCCAGATCTTGAGCTCAAGAATGGTCAGATAAGAACATCAGAATGTTCTGATAAGAATGTTCTATTGCCGAGACCAGCCTGGGCAACATGGCGAAACCCTGTCTCTACAAAAATAAAATTAGCTGGGCATGGTGGTGCGCACCTGTAGTCCCAGCTACTCAGGGGGCTGAGGTGGGAGGATGTCTTGAGCCTGGGAGGTTAAGGCTGCATTGAGTGGAGGTTGCACCACTGCACTCCAGCCTGGGGAACAGAGGGAGACCCTGTCTCAACAACAATAAAAAATGTTGACATTAACTTTTGGTTGAAGAGAGAATGAAAAACAAAGATTGGATATTGATTAAGCTCTGATTGTGGGCCACACACGAAGCTGGGCCCTAATGGGGGACAGAACAAATCATCCTGTGCTGGAAGGGAAGAGCATGGAGTGCAGGGAGCTGCCACATGAGCAAAGGATGAATAATAAACAATGAAATACGCGTGAAGGCTGGGCGCGGTGGCTCAATCCTATAATCCCAGCACTTTGGGAGGCTGAGGTGAGCAGATTAGTTGAGGCCAGGAGTTTGAGACCAGCCTGGCCAACGTGGTAAAACCCTGGCTCTACTAAAAATCCAAAGTTAGCCATGTGTGGTGGGGTGCCCCTGTGATCCCAGCTACTCTAGAGACTGAGGCAGGAGAATTGCTTGAACCTGGGAGACACAGGTTACAGTAAGCCAAGATTGCTCTACCGCACTCCAGCCTGGGTTACAGAGTGAGATTCTGTCAAAAAAAAAAAAAAAAAAAAAAGAAGAAGAAGAAGAAGAAGGAGGAAGGAAGGAAAGAAAGAAAGAAAGAACAAGACAGAGAGAAAGAGAGAGAAAGAAAAAGAAAGAAAGAAAGAGAGAGAGAGAGAAAGAGAGAGAGAAAGAAAGAAAGAAAGAAAGAAAGAAAGAAAGAAAGAAAGAAAGAAAGAAAGAAAGAAAGAAAGAAAGAAAGAAAGAAAGAAAGAAAGAAAGAAAAGAAAGAAAGAAAGGAGGGAGGGAGGGAGGGAGGGAGGGAGGGAGGGAGGGAGGGAGGGAGGGAGGGAGGGAAGGAAGGAAGGAAGGAAGGAAGGAAGGAAGGAAGGAAGGAAGGAAGGAAGGAAGGAAGGAAGGAAAAGAAAAGAAAGGAAGAAAGGAAGGCTAGTTGTCATAAAGGGAATTGCCTTGCACTGAAGAACTAAAGGGAGGAGTGGTTGGTTCTGGTTGTGCCCAGAGGCAAGGAAGGTTTCATAGAACACTGGAAGAACATTCTGATAAGATAATGAGCAGAGCAGGGAAGGAGTCCCAGGTGTCAGGACACTGCAGAGTAAGAAACGGGTTACAGGAGCTGGGTAGAAAAGCTCACATGATCTCAATATATGGTTGGAATAGTGAAAAGTGATGGTAGATTTGAGGCTGACCATAGAAGGTTGTGAAGAAAAGTCTGAACATGAAATGGGAATTCTGGAAGGTTTTTGAGTGGGAAGGGCAAAGATCCAATCAAATCCTTGACCAAAACATCTCAAAATATTGCTGAATCCATTCTGACACCAGATCACAAGTACACAAGGTACACAAAGCAGAAAAATATAGAAAATCAACACTCCTCATCAAGACTCAAAAATAAATGGCCCACTTACTTCCAAAAAACCAACCAACCAAACAAACAAAAACAAACAAACAAAAAAAAAAAAAACAGCAAATGAGAAGATACATGCCCGAATGAATGAGCTCAAACCCAGCCTGCCCTTTTCCTTCTGTACTGGCCAAGAATAGTCCCATTCTCATGACTCATAAGACAACCTCATCAACCAAAAACCCTGGGGAAACAAATACAATGCCCTGCTCCCACATAGAAAAAACTCCAAGAGTGAAATGATAATTCCTTTCATTTCCTTCCTGTTCAGAAGCCAGACCATGAAGATTTGCTGAACTATTCTCTCACCTGAATACACTAGATAAACATGCTAGGATGGGAACTGGATCCTGATGGCTTAATTGAGTTAAAAGGAAAAGTGCAGATCATCTAAAAGCCTCTCAATGGTTTCAGAGAGGCTGTCACTGCTCTGAAAGCCCTAATGTCGTTTCTGAGTTCTTTGGTTAGGGAGGAGCAGAATGAATTTCCTAGCACAGAACTCAAAAGCACTGGAAGTCAGCAGTTCTGAAAGACTGCAGAAAGGGCTTGTTTACATTTTTCTCTTGGGCTGAAACCCATCTATTTAAACTTTAACCAGAGGCAATTATAAAACCATGGTGAGCCAGAGATGGCAGCCTGCACAAGACGGGGAGACAGATGCCAACAGTCTGGCATTGAAGGAGGAAAGAGAGAGGAGTATTTTGAGAAAGGGGCCAAGGAAGAACAACAAGGAAAGTTTTAGAAGCAAAAGGTGTCACCTAGGCAGCTGGTCTTTATGAGAAGTGGCTGGGGAGAAAGTAGGGAGGGAGGGGAGAAGGCAGGCAGGGTGGAGAGGCCAGGAAGGACAGCAGGCTCTGAGGGAGTAGGAAGGGCTGGGGCTGCCACCAGCCCACCAGTTCACAAGTCCCACCCAGTAACAGCTGACTGCTCTAGCTCCTCTGTTTATACCTTTTTTCCCTCCTTGGGTCAAAAGTGCATTAGTCCAGAAAACTAGCAGCCATGAGGAGAGGCCAGCCTGGAGCAGACACACCCAGCCTGCCAGGACACAGGCCCTCTTCCTCGAAGGCCAAGCCTTCTTTTCCATGCAGGTTTTCCTGGCAGAGACCCACCGGGGAGCCCTGATGAGCAGCCCAGTGACATCAGAGGAAATACCCAACTCGACAAAAGATCCTACTCCAGTTGCCAATAAGCGAAACTGGTTAGTTAGCATGCCCTGATCTGGGTCTTAGAATTTCCTGAATCCTAAGGACAAACTCAGAGAGAGATCTGTTGCTCCAAAGAGAATGTTTTTATCTTGGATTTGAGGAGGTCTGTGGACCTGACACTGACATTAGGGCCGGTTTTAGACGCATATACAAATATGAGGTGGCCAGGACTCCAGCTGTTATGGACTGTTTGTCTCTTCCCAAATTTCATATATTGAAAATCTAACCCCCAAAGTCATGGTTTTAGGAGTGGATCCTCTGAGAGGGGATTAGGTCATGAGGGGCTCTGATTAGTGCCCTTATAAAAGAGACCTCAGAGAGATATCTTCCTTCCTTCCGCCATGTGGAGACACAGCAAGAAGGTGCTGTTTACGGACCAGAAAGCAGGCCTCACCAGACACTGAATCTGCCATGACTGTGGCTTCCCAACTCTAGAGCTGTGAGACACAAATTTCACATGTTCATGAGCCATCCATCTATAGTATTTTATTACAGCAGCCTGAGCAGACTAAGACACCGTCCCCCAAATCTCTAGTATTTCTATTTTTTTTTTTTTTTGAGACGGAGTCTCTCTGTCGCCCAGGCTGGAGTGCAGTGGCTCAATCTTGGCTCACTGCAAGCTCTACCTCCCGGGTTCACGCCATCCTCCTGCCTCAGCCTCCCAAGTAGCTGGGCCCACAGGTGCCTGCCACCATGCCCGGCTAATTTTTTGTATTTTTAGTAGAGATGGGGTTTTGCCATGTTGGCCAGGCTAGTCTCAAATTCCTGACCTAAGGGGATCCGCCCACCTTAGCCTCCCAAAGTGCTGGGATTACCGGTGTGAGCTACCGCACCCGGCCTCAGCTAATTTTCAAATTTTTGTATAGAGACCAGGTTTCTCTGTGTTGCCCAGGCTGATCTCAAATTCTTGGCCTCAAGCGATTGATTGTCCCCACTAGATTCCCGAAGTGCTAGGATGACAGGTGTGAGCCTCCAAACCAGTCAGTGCTTTGAGTTTTTAAACTTTTTGGTTTTGATGTCCCTGTTAAGATACAAATGTAGGCGGGGTTCAACGGCTCACACCTGTAATCCCAACACTTTGGGAGCCCAAGGTGGGCAGATCACGAGGTCAGGAGTTCAAGACCAGCCTGACCAACATGGTGAAACTGATCTCTACTTAAAATACAAAAATTAGCCAGGTGTGGCAGCATGTGCCTGTAATCCCAGCTACTCAGGAGGCTGAGTCAGGAGGATCACTTGAACCCAGGAGGCGGAGGGTGGAGTAAGCCGAGATCGCACCACCGCACTGCAGCCTGGGCAAGAGAGCAAGACTTTGTCTCAAAAAAACCCAAAAACAACAACAACAAAAAAAGCACATGCCGTGTATAGGGCTGAGGCTGTAACTTAGAAGTGATCAGCTCATTTCTTAGCAAGAATTCGCTATCAGTTCCAGCCAGCTCAGCAGGAGAAGCCTGTGGGAAGAAGATCCAGGAAAAGCATTTTAGAGATGGAGAATGGGCAGAGGCCTTGGGAATTATAAGCGGCAAGCTGGCAGGAGGCATGAACGAGCCAGAGACAAATTTCTGTGTAGCAATGAGGCCTGGTCCTGCAACACAGGGTTAGTGTAGGCAGCAGAAACCCAAGCTCATCCTAACTTCCTGTAAATCTTTCTTCTCTGCTAACCCAGTTCTTACAAGGCAAAGTCATCTGGGGCACAGCCAGACGGACATATGGAAGGTTCAGAGGATTAGCAGAGTACCTGTGATGTTCCAAGCTATGGCTACGGTCTTCCAGAGTAAGGAGGCCAATGTCCTGGGCTTGTCTCCAGGCCAGTTTGCTGTTCTCACCAGAAAATCTGTCCCACAGCTCTGAACTGGTTGCCTGACTCCAGCCAACCATCTAAAAATTTCATGACCCTGTTCACAAGGGTCTGGAAGGGGAATGTGGGGAAGAGTCCCTGCAAACTCACCCAGATTGGCAACAGATCCTTGCCTATGTGGGGGCAGAGGACTTCTTACCGTGAAGATAGCACAGTGCTGGTTATATGCTGAAATTGTGTTTATGTATTTATTTTTCTGAGATAGAGTCTCGCTCTGTCACCCAAACTGGAGTGCAGTGGCATGATCTCTGCAACCTCTACCTCCCAGGTTCAAGCCATTCTCATGCCTCAGCCTCCCAAGTAACTGAGATTACAGGTGCACACCACCATGCACAGCTAATTTTTCTTTTCTTTTCTTTTTTATCTATTTATTTATTTTTAGCAAAGACATGATTTTACCATGTTGGCCAGGCTGGTCTTGAACTCCTGACCTCAGGGGATTCACCTGCCTTGGCCTCCCAAAGTATTGGGATTACAGGCGTGAGCCACTGTACCCGGCCTGAAATTGTACTTTTTAATGTTTATATGGGTAGAAATGGCTTCCTTGTGCCCTGATCCCTGAAGAGAAAGAAGGGTAGAGTCTGATGTCTTCTGCAGAATTAAACCTGTGAACACATGACTGCCCGTGGATATCCCAGGGGGCACACAGAGGTTTCAGAGGAATACACACACTGCCCATACCCACAGAGAGTGTTATACCTTAGGGGAGATGCTTGGCACAAGCAGCCATGAAATCTCCAAAGGAGATCCTGGGAGACTATATATAAACCAGGGTGGCAGCATAGTGGAGTGGTGAAAATCAAACTGCAGGTGTTAACGATGCTAATACCAGAAAGATGTCTTCCCTTCTTCCACCATGTGGGGACACAGCAGGAAGGTGCCATCTATAAACCAGAGAAGTAACAGCTGGGTAACTCTGAGCAAGTCCTTAACCTCTCTGGCCTTCAGTTTCCTTTTCCTCATCCATAAAATTCAGACAATAGTAGTTCTTAGCTCACAGGGTTGTTGAAAGGATTAAATGAATTAATATTTAAAAATACTTAGAGGCCAGGCGCAGTGGCCTGTAATCCCAGCACTTTGGGAGGCTGAGGCGGGCAGATCACTGGAGGTCAGGAGTTCGAGACCACCCTAGCCAACATAGTGAAACCCCATCTAAAAAACTACTACTGTAGTTTTAGTACTACTGTACTAAAAAACTACAGAAATTAGCCAGGCATGGTGGTGCATGCCTGTAGTCCCAGCTACTCAAGAGGCCAAGGTAAGAAAATTGCTTGAATCTGAGAGGCGGAGGTTGCAGTGAGCCGAGATCACACCACCACACTTCAGCCTGGGCGACAGAGCAACATTCCATCTCAAAATAAATAAATTAATTAAATAAAAGCACTTAGAACAGTGTCTGTCACACAGCAGGAACTATTTAAGTGTTACGTTTAAAAAGTGGCAAGAGGCCGGGCCTGGTGACTCATGCCTGTAATCCCAGCACATTTGGAGGCTAAGGTGGGTGGATCACCTGAGGTCAGGAGCTCAAGATCAGCCTGGTCAACATGGTGAAACCCTGCCTCTACTAAAAATACCAAAAAAAAAAAAAAAAAAAAAAATTAGCCGGGCGTGATGGCGCATACCTGTAATCCCAGCTACTCAGGAGGCTGAGGCAGAAGAATCATCCAAACCAGAAGGCAGAGGCTGCAGTGAGCTGAGATCGTGCCACTGCACTCCAGCCTGGGTGACAGAGCCAGACTCCGGTCTTCAAAAAAAAAAGGTGGCATGATCAAATCTCCAGGCTGGAAACCTCAGTTGGTTCCATGATTCACCTAGTGTCCTAAGGAGGTCTTCCATTGGCTCTGTTCTGCACTTACCCTCTCAGTATACTGGCATGAGGAGGTTGGAAGATGCCTGGACAGCTTTCTCCACCAGCACTAGGCAGGGACCTCTTCTGTACGCTGCGTCTTGGCCATGTGCATGCCCAGGGCCATGGCCAAGCCAGAACCAACAATGGAGAGCTCCACCCAGGGCTTGGACCAGAAATGGGCATCCCTCAATTCAAACCCCGCAGGTCCTTTCCAGGCTTCATGTCTGTACTGTCACCAAATGTTGCAACTCAACCTGTCCATCATGAGTACCGTGCATCAAGCCAGGGTTACAGAACACAAGGAAAAGCTATACTTGAGAAAGGTAGGAAGAGGTTTGCTGCAAATCACTGATATGAGGCAGATGGATTAACACAGGAGAAAAGGTATACAAATTTACTTCATATGTATGAAACTGCTCACACAGGGTTGACAAGAATTGCATGCCAGGTTCTGGACAGAAATATAGGTATTTATAAGCATTAATATAATAAAATATATTACATAATATGTTATATAATATCATTAATTAAATATAAGCATTAATCAGGCTGCACTTTGGCCCACTTCCTTGCTGCTAAAAGTCACTAGATACTGAAGATTTGTATATCTGATGTTAGAATCAATCATAAGGCTTTTGTTTAAGGTTTGCTTAAGATGTTTTTTAGACCCCTAATTCTAACCAATTTGAAGACCCCCACAGAGGAAGAGGATCAGTATGAGTGAATAGCTGCTTCATCTCCCTGTCCCATGATATCACTCTACACTCTTCTACCAACTGAAGACCTCCACACTGGTCCACTCCAAAACCCTTAACAACCCTAGCTCCAAATTCCTCCTGGAGATGGGTTTGAGTTTTACTCCCATCTCCTTGTTCAGTGACCCTGTGATTAAACCTCTTTCTCTGCTCCAACCGGGTGTCTCAGTATATTGACTTGCTGTGGGCATTGGGCAACAAACCTATTATGGTTACATGTATACAAGGGAGCCTTCAGAATGAAGACCCAGCTTCCCAATGAGATACAAAAGCTTTGATACCATCTTGAGGCTACAGAAAAAAAAAAACGGAGGCTTGGATCTTTGTGCAGCAGGTTATGGGAGTGAGGAGAAGGAGAATTCTGTTGAGGGGCAATAAATGATTACTAGGGAGAATGATAGGATGGGGACTAGAAATTAACTTGTAAATAGTTTTCATTGCAATAATAAATGAATCTGAAAGACAGGCATTATCTTGTGAAAGGGTCTGTTCGTGTGTGGTTACATTCTTGGTCTTCCAAAGAGGGAAAGAAAACGATTGTTCTGCTTGGTAAGACCGATCTCAGGCAGATAAAGGAAATTCTTTGGTAGAGATGGGGGGTGGTGAGGGGGGAAGGTCGGAAGGTCAGAGAGACCATGAGGATTCTTCAGTGTGGTGTGTCAGTGTACCATATTGTGGGGTGTTGGTTTCTGAGCCCCACTATAGAGAAACTAGCAGGTGGCAGGAAGAAGGAAGGATCACGTAAGAGGAAACCAAACACACAAGGAAAAAAGTAAAAAGCTGAAGTAAGTATAAGGAAACTTTTTTTGTCTCTCTATTTTTGGCCAAGGGAAAAAAACAAACACAAGAGAATAAACCCAGCGACTAGAATCAGACACAGCCAGTGGAGGGAGGGAACAAAGGCGAGCTGCAGAACTGCAAATCCATGCTAATTAGCTCACCCTTCCTCCTGTGCTGGGCTGCACCCAGGGCCCAAGAGCCATTTGTACCATGGCCTAATAATGATTTCATTTCACAGACTTCCTCCCACTTTTTTTTTTTTCTTATAAAGTCCATCACAATTCTGTTTTGGGAAGTAGAAACAGCATCTATCTTTAGCCAAGTTAAATGCCAAAAGAACTCAGATAAGCATATCTGAGAAGTAAAGAATAGTTGGTGTGACCAGGACAAATCTCAAATCACAAATATTCGAAATTCTTCTTTGTGCCTTGGAGAGAGAAGTGCCTTTGTTTGCTGAATTGGCTCACAGAACCACTTGGCCTTTGTCCTGTTGTGTAGGACACAGGACGGGGAGCAGAAGCCAAAGGGAGGCAAAATATTCGTCAAGTGCCTACTATGATATCAGGCATTCTGCAAGATGTTAGAAATGCCTCTGCCCTCTGGATGCTAACACTTTTTTAAAAACATTTTTTAAATTGTGGTAAAAATACCCACAAGATAAAATTTGCCATCTTACCACTCTTAAGTCTACTGTGCATTTGTATTAAGTGTGTACACATTGTTGGACCAGCAATCTCCGAAATTTTCCATCTTGCAAAACTGAAGGTTTGTACCCATTAAACAACTCTCATTTCTCCCTCCTCCCCCAGCTTCTGGCAACCACCATTCTACTTTCTGTTCCTAAGAACTGACCATTCTAGATACCTCACATGAGAGTAATCACACTCATAAATTAGTCTCATAAATAAGTCTGAAAGACAGGCATTATCTTGTGAAAGGGTCTGTTCATCTGTGGTTACATTCTTGGTCTTCCGGAGAGGGGAAGAAAATGATTGTTCTCCTTGGTAAGACTGATCCCAGACAGATAAAGGAGCTTCAATTTCTTTGGTAGAGATGGGGAGTGAGGGGGAAGGTCGGAAGGTCAGAGAGATCTTCAGGTATTTGTCTTGTTGTGACTGGCTTATTTCACTCAGCATCATGTTCTCAAGGTTCATCCATGTTATAGCCTGTGTCAGAATTTCCTTCCTTTTTAAGACTGAATAATAATCCATTGTATGCACATACCACATTTTATTTATCCACTGGAAACCACCTTTACAAAAATTATGACAGTGAAGGAAATCTAGCATAACTAACTGCATCTTGCTTTTAACCTCACAGGCTAATTTGCTCATTCCAAGCTAATTACGGGAGGAATTTAGTTCACAGTTTAACTTCAAAACAAAGATGATGATACTTCCTTCCTGAACTCACCCCCTCTGCTTGCTCAGGAACCAAAACTACTTTCATATAACGAACATAAGTCCATAAGGTTAGAATTGTGACAGGGGTCTGAATACTGCTAAGATATACACATAATTAAACTCAAACCAGTCATTGTTTTATAACTTGCCTTTAAAAACTACTTACTACTCAGGAGTCATGTAGTGAATGGTAACAAGATTTATAACTTTCCCAATTGCCCCTATAGATAACATCATTATTGTAAAACCAAAGAATGGTATTTGAGATATTTTTCAGACCTTGTATTCCGTATGGACCAACTGGCACCACCCAGACCTGTAACTTGCACCCGAGAACTGACTCAGTGCAAGAAAACACCTTCAAGCCCCTATGATTTCATCCCAGCCCAACCAATCAGCATTCCCTATTCCCTAACCCCTGCCTGCCAAACTATCCTCGAAAAACCCTAGTCCTCACATTCTTGGCGAGGCGGATTTGAGAATTATCTCCTGTCCTTCCACTTGGCTGGCCCTGCACTTATTAAACTCTTTGCTGCAAAACCTGCTTTTTTGCTTTGGCTTTTCTGGGCACCAGGCAAGAAGAACCTGGCTGGGCGATTACACATTCGTCTGTCATTGGACACTTAGGTTCCTTCCACCTCTTGGCTATTTTGCATAATGCTGCAATGAACACAGGGGTACAAGTGTTTCTTCAAACTAACACTCTTTCAAGGAGCCTATCCCATCATATTTTGTTTTGTTTTGTTTTTTGAGACAGAGCTTCACTCTTGTCGTCCATGCTGGAGTGCCATGGCGTAATCTCGGCTCACTGCAACATCTGCCTCTGGGGTTCAAGCAGCTCGCCTGCCTCAGCCTCCCAAGTAGTTGGGATTACAGATGCCCACCACCACACCCGGTTAATTTTTGTATTTTTAGTAGAGACAAGGTTTTGCCATGTTGGCCAGGCTGGTCTCGAACTCCTGACCTCAGGTGATCCGACTGCCTCAGCCTCCCAAAGTGTAGGGATTACAGACGCGAGCCACTGTGCCCAAGCTATCCCATCATATTTGGATGATTTATTTGCCCATCAATTGGCTCAACTAGATTTTTAGTTGCACAGGGATCTGTTTTATTTATCTTTGTGTCCCCACTTCCTGTACAGTGTGAGCACTTGGTAGGAATTCAATACATATTTGTATTTGTTGAACAAAATAATTTATTTTTACACGTCTTAGTCGCTACTGTTGCAGCTGGCTGTTTTACATATTTTAATAAATAAGTTTTACAATTTTAATGAATGCTATTTTGATTATATTTACATACTAAGCTAGTTTATATAAAGGGATTCATATAAAAAAATCTAAATCTCAATCAAAATTCACTTTCTAGATGAAATGCCATTGACAATTCCTTTCCACTTATTTTGCTTAAAATCAACGACTGTGGCTCTTATTCCTGTCTTTTGATCCTCTCATTTTCTCAAGTCATGGTAGTGCATAGATCCTGAGGGCACTCAATAGGGGGTCTCCTCAGTTCATGGGACCTCTTGTTGAATAAAGCCAGGTACAGGCCCAGAGTTTGGTTTGCTCAGTTGAAAATCTTTGCTTGAGTTATTTTCTTTGAAGAGCCACAGGATGAAAAAGGCACAGCCCTATCATTGGAGGAACTCACAGTCTTGTGGCTGTCTGGCTAGTAAGAGGCCTCAGTTTTTTTGGGTGCAGAAAATAGTATTTACCTCCATTCCCCATTCCCCAGGTGACAAACACAGACACAAATATAGTGTTTACCAAGCACAAGGACCTGAAAGATACTGTAGAAATTCTGAGTAGCATTGTGTTTGGTGATAATTACTGCATGAAGTATCGCCAGTAGTAGAAGCTAGTTCTGTAATCCTTTACAAAATAGACATTGGAATTATGATTTCTGGTCAAGGTAGCATTGTTGAACCTTTGAGGCACTCGCTCAGCTCTAAGCACAAAGCAATGGTTATTAAAATACAAAAGAGAAAAATTAAAAGACATAGTTTTCTCCAAATATAAACTTTCTTTTTTTTTTCTTTTGAGACAGAGATTTACTCTGTTGCCCAGGCTCGAGTGCAGTGGCGCGATCTCGGCTCACTGCAACCTCTGCCTCCCAGTTTCAAGCGATTCTCCTGCCTCAGCCTCCCAAGTAGCTGGGATAACAGAAGTATGCCACCACACCGGGCCAATTTTTTGTATTTTTAGTGGAGGTAGAGTTTCACCATGTTGGCCGGGCTAGGCTTGAACACCTGACCTCAGGTGATCTGCCTGCCTCAGCCTCCCAAAGTGCTGGGATTAGAGGTGTGAGCCACTGTGGCCGGCCCAAATATAAACTTTTCTTTGGACCAGAAATGCAAAGCAATAAATGGGGTTAAAAACATGGGTCGGTTGGGTTCCAGGTCTGAAAGGAGGCAGAGGATGCTAGAATGGGGCTTCTAGACCCCTTAAAGGGGACTAAAAGTGACCTGCACAGAGTGAGGGTAGTGGGCGGTAAGCTGGGTTCACTGCTTAAACCTATGGGCTAGACTGAGAGCCCCTATCCCAGCCAAACAAACTGGCTTGTTAGAGAGGCTAAATAAGCTGACCACATGTGGTAATAGGCTTTACATGAAGGAATGATAGGGCAGCAAGAAAGGACACAAGACAGGAAATTGGATCAAGCAACTACAGGCCTCCATGACTGAATCCATGGTATCTCCATCACCACAGTAGAGAAAAAGAAAAGACTAACTCTCCTTCTTTGGATAATGTAATCGTTTATGAAGAATATCAAACAGACTGTCTGAAAATAAAATCAGAATTAAAAAGACAACTCAGGCTGGGCTCAGTGGCTCACATTTGTAATCCTAGAACTTTGGAAGGCTGAGGTGGGAGGATTGCTTGAGCCCAGGAGTTAAAGACCAGCCTGGGCAAGATGGCAAGACTCCCAGATAATCTCAAAATTAGCAGGGTGTGTTGATGTTTGTCTGTAGTCCCAGCTATTCAGGAGGCTGAAACAGAAGGATCCCTTGAGCCAGAAATTTGAGGCTGCAGTGAGTTATTTTGGCGCCATTGCATTCCAGCCTGGGCAATAGCCTGAGATCCTGTCTCTAAAAAAACAACAATTGTTTGGGCATGGTGGCTCACGCCTGTAATCCCAGCACTTTGGGAGGCTGAGGTGTGTGGATCACTTATGGTTAGGAGTTCGTGACCAGTCTGACTAACATGATGAAACCCCATCTCTACTAAAAAAAACAAAAATTAGCTGGGTGTGGTGGTGCATTCCTGTAATCCCAGCTACTTGAGGGGGACTGAGGCAGGAGAATCGCTTGAACCCAGGAGGCGGAGGTTGCAGTGAGTTGAGATCATGTCACCGCACTCCATCCGGGACAACAAAGCAAAACTCTGTCTTGTATGTTGATTGGTATAAGATCAACATACAAAATTCCACTGTAACTCGACATCTCAGTATTTATCACATACAACACTTACTAGCAAACAAAAGATACCATACTTAATAGCAATATAGTGTCTAGGAATAAATGTAACATGTATTTTTGTATATAAAATATTTTTATGGAAAACATTAGAGAAGATTTGAATAAATGGAAATATATACCATATTCATGAATTAGAATATTCATTATCATAAAGATGTCAGTTCTCCCAAAGTTAATATTTAATTTTTAAATATTTAATATTTAATTTCAATGCAAACCCAATTTAAAAAATCCCAACCTGATTACGGAATGTGGCACAGTGATTACAAAGTCCACGTAGAAAACTAAAGAGTCAAAAATTACATGCCTTTGGTAGAAAGTAACAATATACAACTTAAAGTGGCTTAAGCAATAAGAGGTTTATTATTTCAGATTACAGGCTGTCCAGTGATAGGTGACCCCAATATTGGTTACTTCAACAGCACAGCAGCATCATGGGGACCTGGGACCTTTTCATCTTTCTGTTTAGCTAATCTCTGTTTGCTGGTTTCCAGCTTGTCCCCTCAGAGTGACAAGATGGCTGCCACAGTACCAGCCATCACATTTTTCTCCAACTTTGTACAAACATAGGAAGGGCAAGTCTTTTTCTCATGTACCTTTTTCAGTGTGAGGAAAACTTACCCACCCCATCCCAACCCCAATCTAGCACAATTCCACTTGGGTCTCATTGCCAAGACATGCAACGCAAGCCCATGCCCAAACCAATCCTAATGGAATGGGATTACTATGACAGGCTTAGACTATGCACCATAGCAGAGGACCCATGAATACTTGAAAATAATTGAGGTTAGAAAGGAGAAAGAGGGCTGGGCTCAGTGGCTCATGCCTGTAATCCTAGCACTTTGAGAGGCTGAGGCAGATGGACCACCTGAGGTCAGGAGTTTGAGACCAGCCTGACACCCCATCTCAACGAAAAATACAATAATTGGCTGGGTGTGGTGGTGACACCTGTAATCCCAGCTACTTGGGAGGCTGAGTCAGGAGAATCGCTTGAACCCAGGAGGCGGAGGTTGCAGTGAGCCAAGATCACGCCACTGCACTCCAGCCTGGGCAACAAGAGTGAAACTCCGTCTCAAAAAAAAAAAAAAAAGAAAAGAAAGGAGAAAGAAATAATATTTTTTGGTCAGATAACCAACCATAATAGCCAAGGCAATTTTGAAAATGAATAATAAATCAAGGGGTTTGCCCTACAAAGTATCAAAATTTAAAACCAGAAGTCGCATAGTAATTCAGGCGTGAAAAGATGAACTATTTAATAAATATGTGTTGGAATAATTATATACATATTTCCTATTTCATATCACAATAAGTTTAAGTTGGTTTAAAGACCTAAACATGAACAGTAAAACTTTATATTTCCAGAAAAAAATACAAGAGATTATGTTTACACCCTTGGGGTAGGGAAGAACTTATTAAATAAAGCATGAAGGTATAAAACATAAAGGAAAATATGGATATATTTTACTACTTTAAAAAAGAGATCATCAACAAAAAGAAAGCTCAGACTGAGAGGAGATATTTTGCTAGGCATAAAACCATCCAAGTATTAGTATTCATAAATCATAAAGAACTCATACAAAGCAATAAGAAAAATAAACAACTATTTCATACCCATAAATTGGCAAAATTTTTAAATTCTGAAAATGCCAAAAATTAGCAAAATGTGGAGAAACAGAACTTTTGGAAAGCAAAATGGTACCATATATTAATACAAATCCTAAGACCTGTAGTTCCTTCCTTAGGTAAATTGTCTAGATTCATGGTTTTCAACCAAGGGTGATTTTGCCCCCCCCCAAAGGAATATTTGGTAATATTTGAAGATACTTTTGGCTGTTAGAGACGAGGAATGCTGCTCAACATCCTTCCTACAGCAAAGAATTATCTAGTCCAAAATGTCAATAATACAAGGTTGACAGACTCTGGCCTAGAAAAACTCACATGGTGTGCACCAGAAGACCGGTAATTAAATGTTAATTGCAGCATTGTTTGTTATAGCAAACACCACTGACAACAAACTAAAAACAACCTTCACATCCTTAAGGCAAAAGGAAGGATAAGTAACCTGTGTATATTCAAGCGAGAGAATAATATACAACAATTACAAGTAATGGCTTAGTTCTTTGGGCTGCAATATAAATACATCTAAAAAATAATAATGAATAAAAAACATGGCAGAATATTATATACAGCATAATATAATTTTTCTTTATAGTTTACAAATGCAAAACAATACTCGGTATTGTTTATGAATATATATGTATAATATAAAAGTATAAAAGCATGCATGGGAATCACACACACAATTATCTGCAACTTCCAGATAATGGTTACTTTTGTGAAAAGAGGGAAGGAGAAGAGTAGAGAAATGAATGTGATCAGTGGTAGGTAAGGGGCCTCAAATATATTGTAAGCCTTTTACAAACAAACCCTAAAGCAAGTAAGTCAAAATTAAGATCTGTTAAGGTAGGTGTTTTACACAGAGATGTTTGTTAAACTATTTTTCATAATTTTCTGTTTGCCCGAAATATTTTATAATGAAGATGTTTTGAAATAGTTTAAGAACTGCATTTGCAAGAATGAATATTTCTTTTTTTTCTTTTTTTTATTATTATACTTTAAGTTCTAGGGTACAGGTGCATAATGTGCAGGTTTGTTACATATGTATACTTGTGCCATGTTGGTGTGCTGCACCCAAGAATGAATATTTCTTATGTGTCTAAGGAGCAGAGAGTTGCTGCAAGGAGCCAGTGTTTCTAGAAGACACAGTGCCACTCCAAAAGAAATTAGAGAAGGGAAAAGTGACCTATAGGTAAAGAAGAGTCTATTCATATAAACATCCTCTCCCAGAGATTCCTGGTAGGAAGAGAATTGGCTTTCCTGCTGTGTGAGTGATTGGTAGGCTAAGCCTCTGTCCATGGTCCTATCCCTCTGCCTCAAAACAGCCTTCAAGGAAGGAATTTAGAGAAAGGTTCAAGTTTGCCTTGGAGGAAAGCACTGAAGTGTCCTGGATAGAACTGAGAAATTGAGAGAAGAGGAAACATTTTGGATACAGTATTTGGAAAGAAGTTTCTATTCTCTGCAGTAGGAGCCAGCAGCAGAAAGGATCCTGCGGGACAGTCATTCTTTGTAGTGATGAACAGCTTCAATTGGTGGAGAGACCTCCACTTGCACTGAGGCCTGCTTGGGAATAACGATACTGTCTTCTCTCTGGCATTTCATATTTTCAACAGAGGCTTTCTCATTTCTAATGCTTTTCATCATTTCTCTCCAACACTCCTGTAAGACCAGTCAATAATCATCTTTGCTTTTACAGAGATGAGGAGACACTAGCAAAGCTTCTTCAAAGACTTGGAGTCTTTCTATTAACCAATATTTTGACCTAAGCCACTGGGGATACATAAACAGTGAAAGTAACTCAACTGAGAAGGATCTTTTATGAGCCTCCTAGAGTAATCGCCCATCTTTTAAAAAGAAACAACATTTCTTGAGATCCCAGGAGGTGTCTGGCACTACACAAAGTGATATGAGCATGAGAGTGCAGAACATAATGTTTGGGAACATAGTGTTCCTCTGGGGACTAAAAAATTAATGCAGATTCAAAATTGTTAAAAAAAAAAAAAAAAAAACAAGGGTTGGTTGTAATAAATTACAGGAAGACAAAGTGAAAAGTGTAGGGGCAAAAACCCCAAGCATCATGGGAAACTAGGGAGCACAAAAGCAGAATATGATGAGCCAATTAACCTTAGGACAGTACAGACTCTCAGTAAAGGCAGAATACAAGAGACTTGGCCTGTGAAGGCAATTTTGCAGACTCAGTTACTTGTACACATAGACAATCAATAGATGTTTCTGATGGCCCACTGGCAAATATATATATATTTGCTTGCAGTAGATGAAGCCCAAGCCACCCTGCATATAATAAAGTATTTAGGAAGAAAATAAGTGGGTTGGCAAACTTTTAATGTACATAACTGGAGACCTAGTTCTGGAAAGCAGCTCTAATGGAAATAGGAGCAATTGGGTTTACAGATGCTGATTTTTATCAGCAACCAGAAAGTGTGCTAAAAGCTCCATTTGGCCTATTTATAGTTCCCCAGGTAAGTTAGTGGGGAAATTTCACTAGATTATGTGTTATATATCAGGAGAGGAAATACAGCAGTACATGAACACTGTGTCACACAGGTAAGACGGTATCTTTATAGAAGGTATCTTCATGGAGATCACTTCATAGAAATGTGTACTCTAGTCTAGGACAGTGTTGCCCCACCATGGTGATGGAAGGTACTTGGTAACTTGGGGAACTGCCTGTTCCTCAGACTGAGCTTTCCCTACCACCCCAGTATACTGTATTTCCTATTTTAACAACTTCAACCCTGCTAACCTATCAATAACAGGGAAGTCAGACTTATATGTTGATGGTCAGCTTCTAATTTGGTCTCCCTCCCGGTCACCTCAACTTCATTCACTTTTATGCTTAACACTCCCCTCCCCACCTTCCCTCTTCCTCCCTTCTCCCTCCCCTCCCCTCCCCTCCTCCCTCCTCTCCCCCTCCTCTTCTTCCCCTTCCCCTCCCCCTCCTCTTCTTCCCCCTCTCCTCTCCCTCCCCTCCCTTCCCCTTTCTCTCTCTCTTTCTTTTTCTGAGACAGGGTCTCACTGTATCTCCCAGGCTGGAGTGCAGTGGCACAAACACAGCTCACAGCAGCCTTGACCTCTTAGGCTCAGGTCATCCTCCCACCTCAGCCTCCCAAGTAGCTAGGACTACAGGTGTGCACCACCATGCCCGGCTAATGTTTTGTATGTGTTTTTTTGGAGACAGAGTCTCACTCTGTTGCCCAGGCTGGAGTGCAATGGCACAGTCTCAGCTCCTGGCAACTTCTGCCTCCCAGGTTCAAGCCATTCTCCTGCCTCAGCCTCCCGAGTAGCTGGGACTACAGGTGCACGCTGCCACGCCTGGCTAATTTTTTGTATTTTTTAGTAGAGACGGGGTTTCACCGTGTTGCCTAGGCTGGTCTCAAACTCCTGAGCTCAGGCAATCCACCCTCCTTGGCCTCCCAAAGTGCTGGGATTATAGGCGTGAGCCACCATGCCCAGCCAATGCTTCATATTTTCTAGTACTATAGTCTTATGCTAAGATTTAAAAGACCTAGAAAATTTTATTCCATTGGAGAAAGGAAGGAATTAGGTAGTCACTTCCACATGAATATCTAATAGGCATCTCAAACACAACATGGTTAGAAGAGTACTCCTGATTCTTTCCTTTAACCTTCTTATATTAAATAACAAGATTTAAACAAATAGTTTTGCTTCTTTTCATAAACAAGATATTTGGCAGTAGATGATTTCTGGTGTTGACCCAGCTGCTCATCTATACTACCCAGGAATCAGGTAAATTTTTGTTTCTACTTTATCATACTTAATGTATTGGTCTTTAATCTTCATGTCTTTTGTCTTACAGTCAGAAAATAGCTGCCATAGTTCCAGCTATTGCAATGGTATTCCAGACAGCCACATCTATCCCCAGAGGCTTTCACTTAGGGCTTATTAGCCAGAAATGAGTCACCCCTAACTGCAAAGGAGATGAGGGAATTGAGTATCTAACAAAAGGGCAAGAGATTATTATGACTGAATGACAGCAATCATAATTAATCACTTGAAGCTGAATGTACTGTCATCCTAAACAAAGTCAGGGTTGTGTTAGCAAGGAGGAAGAAAGGAACAGCTATTTGGGAGGGAGTTATCAGGGTCTTCCACACTTCTTGTTTCCAGCCCACCTATCTCACTAAATGGCATCACCATCCACCCAGTGCCTGAGCTGATAACAGAGGATATATCTTTGGTTCCTTTTTCTTATATCTTACATACAAACCATCAGAAAGTCCCATTGACTCTGCCTTCCACACACACCCTGTACACCCAACGCTCCTCATCTTCACTGCTAGTATCCTAGACCAAGTCGCCGTTGTTGGCCTGAATTCCTGCAATTGCTTCCTAATCATCTCTGGACTTCCACCCTTGCTCTCTACAATTCATTGACCAAACAGAAAATCACTTCCTTGCTTAAAACCTTCTGAGAGCTTCTCATCTCACTTAAAATCCAAATTCCTTACCATGGCCAGCCATGCCTAAATGATCTAGGTCCAGTCCACTTGTCCTACTTCATCTCATACCACTTTTGCATTTGCCACTGAGTTCCAGCCACCTAGGCCCTCTCTCTCTTTCTCAAACTCAAATTTCTTGCCATCTTGAGGATGTTGGAACCATCTGTTCTCTCCATGTAGAGTGCTCTTCATTCTAATCTTTTCATGACCAGGTCCTCCCTGTCATTGAGATCACTCTTCAAATGTCACCACTTCAGACAGGTCTTCCCCCGCCACCCAGTCTAAAATAGCCACTTTGTCATCTACCACTTCACTCTATTGTATTGCTCTGCATTGCTATCACTGTCTAACCTTTCATAGTCTAACACATCATATTTACCTCTTTATGTATCAGGTAATGAAATGTAAATGTTTCCTCATTTTCCAACTCCCCTACACTAGAATATAAGCTCCATGAGAGCTGGGACCTCATCTGTTGTGTTCACTGTTGTATTCCTAGCACCCAGATGAAGGCACATGGTAGGTTCTCACCAAAGATTTCTGAATGACTGAATAAATGAAGGGAAAGATTTTTAAGTAGAAGTATTAAGAATAAAAATAATATCTGTAACATATTACCAGCATCCTTGAGTTATTATTATTATTATTTTTCAAGACAGGGTCTCGCTTTGTCACCTAGGCTGGAGTGCAGTGGTGCCCTCTCAGCTCACTGCAGCCTCGACGAACCTCCCAGGCTCAGGCAATCCTCCTGCCTCAGTCTCCCAAGTAGCTGTGACCACAGGCATGCACCGCCACACCCAGCTATTGTTTATATGTTTTTGTAGAGACAGGGTTTTGCTGTGTTGCCCAGGCTGGTCTCAAACTTCTGGGCTCAAACGATCTGCTAGCCTTGGCCTCCCAAAATGTTGGAATTACAGGCGTGAGCCTCCATGCCCAGCAGAGTTATTCTTTACAGAGCAAAATGTCTTTGCTAGTTAAAGAACATACAATGTGTTGTGCTTTAAGACATCATAATGAATAAGCAACATCAACATCTTTTACCCTACCTCTTTCCTCCTGTGTCCTCCTTTCTGAAGGTAAACACACCACTTATACCCCAATTGTATCACTCTTTCAGTGCAGTTATCAAATGACTTACTTCTCTTTGCCCAGTAATATGGTAACATTTTCTCACTCTTTTCAGAAGGTCTGGGACAACTGAAAAGAAACATCTGGGGAATGTCCTCCCTCCCTCCATTTTTGGCCAGGATTTTAAGAAGGGGGAAACCTAAATATTCTGGGAAGATGTGAGAAATATTTAGCCTCTGGAACATTTTGCCTTTTTCTTAGCTTTTTCGTATTTTTATATATATTCTTTCCAAAGGCTAAAACCATCTCTACTCCCTTGACTGGAATTTTAGACTTTTCATCGGGCTGTTCTCCAGGTAAAATGACAAAATCAGAAAAATTAATAGATCCTCTTCCTTTCTATGATCCTCTCAGCCTTTTCCAGACCTTTCCAATCCCAAGGTGACCCTCTGCGGGCCCAGGCTTCTGGATCAGTGGTTAGCTGGGCCCATGGACTCAGCCTGTGTTCTAGACTTTAGTACATCTGGAAGGTGATGGTACATTGAAACCATGCAGCAAAAACTTGGGAAGTTCGAATCCGTAGCAAGGGCTCAGCATGCTAGTGATGCTGATCTGCATGCTCCAAAATGCCTGTTTGGCAACATCCTCAAGTCCTGCCCATAAATAACACACATAGGCCAGGCACGGTGGCTCATGCCTGTAATCCCAACACTTTGGGAGTCCGAGGTGGGTGGATCACTTGAGGCCGGGGGTTTGAGACCAGCCTGGCCAACATGGCGAAACCCTCTCTCTACTAAAAACACAAAAATTAGCAGGGTGTGGTGGTGCACACCTGTAATCCCAGCTATTTGGGAGGCTGAGGAACAAGAATTGCTTGAACTGGGGCAGTGAAGGCTGCAACTCACACCACTGCACTCCAGCCCGGGTGACACAGTGAGTGAGACTCTGTCTCAAAAATAAATAAATAAAAATAAATAACACCTAGCTGACACGGTGAAACCCCGTCCCTACTAAAAAAATACAAAAAAAACAAAACAAAACAAAAAACTAGCCGGGCGAGGCAGCGGGCGCCTGTGGTCCCAGCTACTTGGGAGGCTGAGGCAGGAGAATGGCGTAAACCCGGGAGGCAGAACTTGCAGTGAGCCAAGATCCGGCCACTGCACTCCAGCCTAGGTGACAGAGCGAGACTCCATCTCAAAAAAAAATAAAAATAAATAAATAAATAAATAAATAAATAACACACATAGAATCCCTTGGGTTTTGAACTTCTAGACTTGCCTATAGAAAACAAAAGTATTGGCCACGTGTGGTGGCTCACGTCTGTAATCCCAGCACTTTGGGAGGCTGAGGCGGGTGGATCACGAGGTCAGGAGATCAAGACCATCCTGGCTAACACGGTGAAATCCCGTCTCTACTAAAAATACACAAAATTAGCCACGTGTGGTGGCGGGCGCCTGTAGTCCCAGCTACTCGGGAGGCTGAGGCAGGAGAATGGCATGAACACAGGAGGCGGAGGTTGCAGTGAGCCAAGATTGTGCCACTGCACTCCAGCCTGGGCAACAGAGTGAGACTCCTTCTCAAAAAAAAGAAAACAAACGTATTCCCATCTTCATATATCTTCAGTGAATACATTAAAAATGGGTGTAAATGCCTCTTTTGTATTCACCAAAACCTTAGCCTCTGTCTGTTCCTTACCTGCCACTACCATCTCCTCCACCACACACACCCACACCTAGCTCCAAGCCTCAACAGTACTACTTAAACATCCACAGACCCTTAAAAACACATGTCCCAAATCAGCCTTGGAAACATTTTAAATCATGCATTAATAAAAAAAAAATATGGGGGTGAGTGCCTCCCAAAATATATATAGTAAGGCTGGGCGTGGGGGCTCATGCCCGTAATCCCAGCACTTTGGGAGGCCAAAGTGGGAAGATTACTTGAGGGCAGGAGTTTGAGACCAGCCTGGAAAACATAGCAAGACCCCATCTCTACAAAAAATAAACAAAATTAGCCAGCCATGGTGGCACACACCTGTAGTCCTAACTACTCTGGAGGCTGAAGCAAGAAGATTGCTTGAGCCCAGGAGTTTGAGGCTGCAGTGAGCTATGATCTTGACACTGCACTCCAGGCTGGGCAACAGAGTGAGAGCCTGTCTCTAAAATAATAATAATAATAATACACATACAGACAGGTATATTAAAAATAAACATTATATGTTTAAAAAATACAAAAAAGCGAAGGAAATACAAAACTAAATTCTTTGGTTTAGTACTGCTACTCGTCTGTTTCTAGATTGTATCTCAGGTTAACTGGGTAACTATTTCCTTATGGTAAGCAGAATTCTTAAGCTAGCTGCCCAAGATTTCCCATCCCCTGGTTATTTTGTGAAATAATAATCTAGGTACAGCTGCAATAGGATTTTGCAGATGTAATTTAAGTTCCAAATTGGCTTACTTTAAAATATGGAGATTATCCCAGTGGGCCTGGCCCAAACCAGTGAGTCCTTTAAAAAAATAGTTTTTCGAGTGGTGGCTCAGGCCTGTAATCCCAGCACTTTGGGAGGCTGAGGTGGGCGGATCACCTGAGGTCAGGAGTTCGAGACCAGCCTGGCCACCATGGCAAAACCCTGTCTCTACTAAAAATACAAACATTAGCTGGGTATAGTGGTGCCCACCTGTAGTCCCAGCTACTCAAGAGGCTGAGGCAGGAGAATTGCTTGAACTCAGGAGGCAGAGGTTGCAGTGAGCCGAGATCGCGCCACTGCACTCCAGCCTGGGCGACAGAGCAAGACTCTGTTTCAGGGGGAAAAAGAAAAAGTTTTTCTCAGCTGGAAGCAGAAGAGAAAAGTCAAAGAGATTCCAGAGGTGAGAAAGATTCAAGAGTGATTGCTGGCTTTGAAGCATGAGAAGGAGAATGTGTGAGGCCTCCAGGAGTAGCCAATGGCTCCTGGTTGACAGTGGGAAAGATAAAAGAGACAGCCACAGGGAACTCGGTTCCTCCAGCGATCTGAATGGGCTTGGATGAGGAGTCTTCCCCCGAGCCCCCAGGTAAGAGTCTAGCCTGATGGACACCTTGATTTCTGCCTTACTGGGACCCTAAGCAGAGAAACTAGCCAAGTCCACATGGACTTCTGACCTAGAGAACTGCAAAACCTACAGAATAAGTGAAATGTTGTTCCAACTCCCTAAATGTGAGGTAATTTGTTACACAACAGCAGAAAACTAATACACCCCTTCAGTTTTCATATCACTAAATAAAGGTAATAATGTCTGACTATGCCCAAGAAGTGCTTGGAAAACAAATATTAATAAGATTTAATTAATATGTTTTAATTTTAACAGAAAAGAAATGTGTTAAATCATTTCCCAATGTTGTGATTTTTAAATTAATTATAATACTATTGAGGTTCAATCCAGGGCAATTAGACTGTTAAATCCCAGTTAGGTTTGTTTTCTCCGATTCATTGCAGTTGCAGGGCAGGGCTAACTTTAGAAGCCTCATCATAAAGCTTTAGAGCATGGAATTGTTGCTGCAGAGGGACATTATTTAACTTGCAGCTTTTTGTTTTTCTTTCCTCTTTTCTTTTTTCTTTGTTTTGAGACCAAGTCTTGCTCTGTCACCCAGGCTGGAGTGCAGTGGCACAATCTTGGCTCACTGTAACCTTCTCCTCCCAGATTCAAGCAATTCTCCTGCCTCAGCCTCCCAAGTAGCTAGGATTACAGGTGCCCACCACCACGCCTGGCTAATTTTTGTATTTTTAATAGAGACAGGGTTTCACCATGTTGGCAGGCTGGTCTCGAACTCCTGACCTCGTGATCTGCCCGCCTCAGCCTCCCAAAGTGCTGGGATTACAGGCGTGAGCCACCACATCCGGCCTAACTTGCAGCTTTTTCAATTCACAAAACAATGTATTGCATTTTGTTCATGTTCTATTGGATACTATATCTAAATATCAAATATAAGGATTTTTTTTTTCTTAGAGATATTTCCCTTTCTAAAAAAACTTGACCTTCAACTTAGGAATACCTGTTGAAATTTGGCAAGCTATTCCTGATCTTGAGAAAATTATGAAAAGAAGAAGCAAAAGATGATCATACCTATTTTATAAAATTGATCACTGAAATAAAAGAAAACCCCAAAGCTGGGCAAGAACATTCTGACCACATAATCATTCCCCAGGTAGACCAAGATTCAATGGTGCTGAACCTGCTAACCCAGACTTATCCTACTGAGAATAGGTAACCAGGAAGTACTCCGATGAACATCAGCTCAGGCCAGAACTAGTTTAAACAAGGTGGTCCGGGGAAGAGATTGTATACAGAGTGAGAACATTCCAATTTAGGAAGCAGACTTTATATACAGGATGAGGAGATGCAAGAAGTATAGCTTGGTAGTTAAAGCTGTATTGGTCCTAGGTAAGTGACTTAAATTCCCCGAGCCTCAGTTTTCTCATATCTAAATCAAGACAGTTTTTCAGTCTTCTTCGCACAGGACCCAGGACATGGAGCCATCAATAAATGAGGGCTGTGTTAGGATCTAGCAACTCATCCTTCAGCCCTTGACCCGGAATCCCAGATAATCCCTATTTTAATGGATGCTAATAGCTCTGCTGGCTGGACCCAAGCATCATGTTCAAAGCAAAAGACTGCAGGCCAGTGTTCAGGCTAGAAGTCTAAAGCAAGTGCTCCCTTAGGACAGGGAGAGACAGAGAGAGTGGGAAAGGCTATGAGAAACCGACTCCCCAGGCAGGAGTGGGGCACTTACTAGATTCACAGAAGGAAGGACCTACAGACAAATATTCACAAATAAAAATCTCTTTCTAAAATAATCCAATTTTCTGGCCCAATCAGTTGACAATGACTTGGCCACTGAAGATCATATTTTTCCAACATGGTCCATTTTCTTGGCTTTCCTAAGTCATTAATTATGACCATGTTTTCCCAAATGTGGAAATTCCCCTTGCGCAGATGCAGCCGCTGCTGGCCAACCCTCCTTTCCTGAGAAGTCACTGCAGCACAAAAATATTTTTGTTTTCCCCAATTGCCCACAGGGAAAATTTCCTCACTCTTTTTTCCCCTCCTCCCTTAAAATCCTCTGGCAATTTCCAGGAATCTAAGTAAACCAGAATTACTTAGATCACGAAGGGCCTTTTAGATGTTCTACTTCTAACATGACAAAAAAGAATCTGAAATTTAAATTCAATTATTATTAAACCAATCCCAAGAGTTCCTTTTAATAAATGAAAGCAATGCCACTGAAATCGAAATACCTCCCACTCCTGCCTAAAAATACGGCTCTCGGACTTGGGAGTTTAAATTATAAACAGTGGTAGCCAAAGTGATTAGTGTTATATCTGAATCAAATAACATTATATGAAACGTGCTTCGTATCTTCATACATGGTAAAGCTCTCTGCAAATGTAGGCATTTGGCACCAACGTGGGCACGATATACAACACAGATAATTATTCAAATTGTAAATTTGTATTCAAATTTGTTAGATGAATTACCCCAGTTACCTTGTTCATCTTATGGGTTTATCAAGGTGCCTTGCACAGGGCTTACGACAGTGGAGGACTCTAGGAGATATTTTATTCTTTTCAGAACATTCATCAAGAAGCATTTCTGTGCCAGAAGCTAAATTTAGTTAGTGGGGAAGAGGTGGTAGAGTGATGAATCAGGCTGGGTCTCTGCCCTCAAGGTCTTTAAAATCTAGTAAAGAAAGCGTGATCTCCACACTAGCACAGTGATTTTAGCCAGGGACAATCTCTCCCCTCCCCTCCACCATGGGGACATTTGGCAATGTCTGGAGACATTTGTGATAATCAAAACTGGAAGTGGAGGTACTACTGGCATCTAATGGAAAGAGGTAAGTGCGGCTGTTGAACATCCTATAATGCCCAGGACAGTCCCCCAGAACAAAGAATGACCTGATTTAAAATGTCAGTGCCGGGGAGCCATAGTGGCTCAGGCTTGTTGTCCTGGTGCATAAGGAGGTGAGGCTATGCATTCAAGGACAGCCTGGGCAACATAGAAGCCTCTAATCTATACAACAACAACAACAACAACAACAATTTAAAAATTTGGCAGGGCACAGTGGTTCACGCCTGTAATCCCAGCATATTGAGAGGCTGAGGCGGGTGGATCACAAGGTCAGGAGATCAAGACCATCCTGGCCAACATGGTGAAACCCCCCCACCTCTACTAAAACACAAAAAATTAGCCGGGCATGGTGAATCACTTGAATCCGGGAGGCAAAGGATGCAGTGAGCTGAGATCACACCACTGTTCTCCAGCCTGGTGACACAGCAAGAAGACATCTCAAAAAAAAAAAAAAAAAAAAAAAAAAAGTCAATAGTGTCAAGGTGGAGAAACCCTGAACAAGCTATATTAGCTAGAGCAAAACACTGATTGATTAATTGGTTGATTAGTGTTGTTCCACATGGCAAATGACTTTCACCTGAAGACTCTAGTCATTTTGAATTTGTGTCTGTAACCTATTATAAGTGTTAAGTATCTTTTGAATACGTGAGTACATTTAGACAAGTGCTGAATAAAGCATAAGATAAAGTGTCACCAGGCAAAATAAATGATAATTTAGAGTGAATTGTTAACCTAAGAGGACAAAAATTTTCTAGCTTGATGCCAAGCATATAGTAACTGCTCAGTGAACATGAACTGAACATATTCAGATAACTTCACAACACTCATTTGTCAGAAGCTAAAAGAAGAGTCATATCATTAAAGCACTCCTAGTAGTCATACAAACAGTGGTAGCCAAAATGATTAGTGTTGTATCTGAATCAAATAGCGTTATGTGAAATGTGCTTTACACGTAGTAAATCCCTATACAAATGCAGGCATTTGGCACCAAAGTAGATACAGTATACAAGACAGATGATGATTCTAATTGTAAAAATGTGTTAGATGAATTGCCCAGTTACCTTATTCATCTCATGAGTTTACCAACGTGCCTAGAAGTAGTGGCCTTCTTCCTGGAAATTCTTCACTATAGACTGCTAAGAATTGCATATTGTACCATGAAGAGATACAATCGTGTAGTTTTATATTATAGCATCCAAAATTTTCACTAATTCAAGTTGGTGCTTCCTCAGTATGCCTTAGTGAATGCTAATGAAGTGTGAAGTTTCAAACATTAAAAAATTGAGGTGGGGCTGGGTGCGGTGGCTCATGCCCGTAATCCCAGCACTTTTGGAGGCCGAGGCAGGTGGATCACCTGAGGTCAGGAATTCAAGACCAGCCTGGTCAATATGGTGAAACCCCTGTTTCTACTAAAAATACAAAAATTAGCCAGGTGTAATCCCAGCTGCTCAGGAGGCTGAGGCATGAGAATAGCTTGAATTCAGGAGGCAAAGGTTGCAGTGAGCCGAGATGGCACCACTGTACGTCAGCCTGGGCAACAGAGCAAGACTCTGCCTCAAAAAAAAGAAAAAAGAAAAAAGAGGTGGCCACCTCATGAATTTAGGGAAGGAGGAAGTAGTGTTTTGGAAGTAGGGCCTTAAATCCTTTACATACAACGTGGCTTCTCTTTAAATACAATAACAGTAAAACAAAGTAGCAGTGGCACTGGCTTTAATCTATTGCTAGATACACATAAGCATCAATAGTAAGAGAATGGTTAAGTGCCACTCTTAGTTAAGGATCAATTAAAAGTAAAATTCTATCTTTAAATTAGAATATGTCAGTGGAAAAATATGACTTAATTTACTAAAATTATTTGCACTTTAGTTTTTCAGGAAAAATGGTTGGTCAGGTAGTCCAATGTGCTAATACTTGGAGATAAACAGAGCTATTGCATGGAAAATCTGTACTTTTGATTAATTATCTTCAATTTTGATATAATGGTTACCAAGGAAATATTGGCTTTCTTCTTCCACCTATTTGACCCGTATTTTCTCAACGTAAGTTGGTGACTAAGTCAGGAAATGGCATCTAATTTTGTATTAGCATTAGTCAAATGCAAGTAGAAGGGGGAGCTACCATACACATTTTAAAAAGAACGAATAATCTGCCATTTGGATAATCGGTATCAACGTCTGTTGAACTTAACACAGGTAATGTTCTCGATTTTTGCAACATAAAGGACCAAAGTTTTCTTTGAGTTTGAAAATTTCTACTTAAACTTTTTGCCCAAATATGAGTTCCACAGTGAACTTTGTTTAGGAATGAAGAAGGGGAGTTTTACTCTTTCCTTTTCATAAAGAAATAACTAAATACATAAAAATGACTTCACCTCAGTAAGAGAAGGAATCTCAGGGTAGGAGTTTCTTCATAAATAACTGGGGTTAAAAGTAACACATTAGGCCAGGTGCAGTGGCACACCCTGTAGTCCCAGCTACTCAGAAGACTGAGGACAGGAGGATGGCTTGAGCCCAGGAGGCAGAGATTGCAGAGCTGAGATGGTGCTACTGCACTCCAGCCTGGGCAGCAGAGCAGGACCTCATCTCAAAAAAAAAAGCAACACATTTAAATAATTACAAGGCCGGGTGCAGTGGCTCACACCTATACTCCTAACACTTTGGGAGGCTGAGGCAGGTGGATCACTTGAGGTCAGGAGTTCTAGAGCAGCCTGGCCAAGAAGGCGAAGCCCTGTCTCTTCTAAAAATACAAAAAAAATTTTAGCTGGGCATGGTGGCGCACACTTGTAGTCCCAGCTACTTGGGAGGCTGAGGCATGAGAATCACTTGAACCCCGGCAGCAGAGGTTGCAGTGAGCTGAGATAGCACCACTATTCTCTAGTCTGGGTGATAGAGTGAGACTCTGTCTCAAAAAAAAAAAAAAAAAAAAAAAAAAATTAGGCTGGGCGCGGTGGCTCAAGCCTGTAATCCCAGCACTTTGGGAGGCCGAGACGGGCGGATCATGAAGTCAGGAGATCGAGACCATCCTGGATAACACGGTGAAACCCCGTCTCTACTAAAAAATACAAAAAACTAGCCGGGTGTGGTGGCGGGTGCCTGTAGTCCCAGCTACTCGGGAGGCTGAGGCAGGAGAATGGCGTAAACCTGGGAGGCAGAGCTTGCAGTAAGCTGAGATCCAGCCACTGCACTCCAGCCTGGGTGACAGAGCTAAACTCCATCTCAAAAAAAAAAAAAAAAAAAAAAAAAAAAAAATTAAAAGACTCAGGAAAATATTTCATGTGCTCAGAAAAAGAGGTATAACTAGTAAAAATGGGCCTTGATGTGATATATAAAGGCCTTCTCAGTAGCATCCACCTTCCTCTATAATGAAAATATATGCCTTTTCTTCTCCAAGGGAAGTGGGTATGGCTAAGTAAGAATAATATTCTTCAGTGAATATTGAAATAGAGTTTGGGTTGAAGAGGCCAAGAGTTCGACACCAGCCCAGGCAACATAATGAGAACCCATCTCTACAAAATATTTAAAATATTTAAAAATCATCTGGATTGGCATGCATCAGTAGTCCCAGCTACTTAGGAAGCAGGATTGCTTGAGCCTGGGAGTTGGAGGTTACAGTGAGCTAATGATTGCGCTACTGTACTCCAGTCTGGACAACATATTAAGACGCTGTCTCTCTTTTATTTTTAAATGTGAGTTCAATAGAAATTAGCAAATATCTTTATTTTCTTTCTTTTTCTTTTTTCTTTTCTTTTTTTTTTTGAGACAGAGTCTTGCTCTCTCACCCAGGCTGGAGTGCAGTGGGGCGATCTCGGCTCACTGCAAGCTCCGCCTCCCAGGTTCACGCCATTCTCCTGCCTCAGCCTCCCGAGTAGCTGGGACTACAGGCATGTGCCACTACGCCCGGCTAATTTTTTGTATTTTTAGTAGAGACAAGGTTTCACCATGTTAGCCAGGATGGTCTTGATTTCCTGACCTCGTGATCCGCTCACCTCAGCCTCCCAAAGTGCTGGGATTACAGGCGTGAGCCACCACATTTAGCCTTTATTTTCTTTTCTGTGTCAATGATCTAACCCTCAATTCAGCTATATCTAAAACATAAGATATGTTTCCTTGGGCAAATCCTGGACTCAAGGGATTCTCCTGCCTCAGCCTGTCAAAGTGCTGGGATTACAGGTGTGAACCACCCTGCCCAGCCTGAACTCACGTTCTTATCATTGGTTATGGACGGAGAATTCTAATTAATTCCCTTCCTCTCATAACTTTTCAAATAAAACAGACATATTAAAAAGTCAGTTTTGGAGTCTCTCACAATTAGACCATCAAAAATAAGATCAGCCTTAGTTGCCGAAGAGTAAGTTGCTTCTTAAAATTCTAAGTTATCTCTCATTTCCACATCTAGAATGCTACTCCCCTAACATTGGTGATGGTTATTTTCAGGTGATGGGACATAGGGTTGTTTCTTCTTCTTTGTAATATTTTTTGTTGCTTGAATTTTTTTTCTAATTCATGAAAATAATAGTCATTTTTAGACCTCTCCATTCAATTTACTTAGAAAAGTTTATAGTTCACAGTCTTTTACCTTCTCTATTAGCTAACTAATTTTCAAAATTTGCTTTTAAAAAATTCAACCCCACTTTCATCATTACAACTCATTTTAAAAGAATCTCCTAGATAGCCAGTGTGGAAAGAAAGGATATCTGACTGTTTTCACAGGACACACTATCCTTTTAAATTTTTTCCTTTGTCTATTTTTGTTCTTTGTGTTGTCACATTTAGTTGTTTCAGAATCCTGCTGAACTTCCCAAAGCATTCCGAAGGAATACCATCACATGCAAAATGTAGGTAACTCGGGAACGCTTTGCTCAACTTTGCTTTTCTTTAAAAGAATTTTTTTTTTCCGTGACAGAGCCTCAGGAGGTCCTGACAACATATGTCCTACTTTGCTCAATTTAGTGTTCGTACATGTTGGAATCTAGTTTAAGACAAGGTTCCTGGGTAAGATAATCTCAAATTTTCTTTTGTGGCACAGGTGTCAGAGCGACAAAGCAGGATGAATTAGGAATAGACTTGGACAATACTGTGGTGTTGAGGCTTATACATTCTTTACACAGTTCTCCTTTTCAGGGTCTGGCCTTCATGGTGTGATGAACACCACAGACCAATAAAATCTTCTAAGTGTCTTTCAGTCAATGATTCACTCTCACTGCATCCTGGATTCTGGCTCAATAACAGAAAATTTAAAATAGCTGGTTTTTAAAATTAGTCCGGTGTGGCAGTGTGTGCCTGTCGTCCCAGCTACTCAGGAGGCCAAGGTGGGAGGATGGCTTGAGCCAGGGAGGCAGAGGTTGCAGAGCTGAGATGGTGCCACTGTGCTCCAGCCTGCACAATAGAGCCAGACATTGTCTTAAGAACAAAACAAAAGAAAACAAAATGGTGATTCTTAAAATGTTGGCAGTATTTGATTAGAAATCATTCATACTTTTTTTCCTTCTTCTTCTTTGGCATTGTGGTTTTAATGCTATTTGTACTCTATATAAAAGTGGGAAAATGAAAGAGAGTTTGTGTCATTGGAAAATTTCAAGGTCAGGCTGGATGGTTATCCAAGGTCAGGCTGGATGACTATCAGGCATGTGCTAGAAGAGAGAATCCATTTAAAGGAAACTTGACTAGGGAGACCTCTCAAGTTCATCTTTCAATCCTGTGCTCTTGGCTAGGTACAGTGGTTCATGCCTGTCATCCCAGCACTTTGGGAGGCTGAGGTGGGAGTTGTTTGAGCCCACGAGTTGGAGACCAGCCTGGGCAACATAATGAGACTCTGTCTTTACAAAAAAAATAAAATAAATTTATTTTTGTTAATTAGCTGGGCATGGTGGCACGCATTTGTAGTCCCAGTTATTCAGGGGGCTGAAGTGGGAGGATTGCTTGAGACCAAGAGGTCAAGGCTGCAGCAAGCCATGATTGTGCCACTGCACTTCAACCTGGGCAACAAAGCAAGACCTTGTCTCAAAAAAAAAATCAATCCATCAGTCAATCAAGCCTGTGCTCTGAAGTTTACCCTCTAATCTTATGGTAGTAATGCACTATTTTGGAAGAACAGGAGTCTCTTCTGGCCATTTTCTTCACTTTGTCTTGATTCTGAAGCCTTTGTGTGTGTGCCAGCTCTGAGTATTAAACAGAAGAGGATGGGGCGTGTGGAAAAGTATTCCTAGGAGACTCGGAGCTGTCCAGCAGTTAAAGGAGTTGCACACAATGAGCTCCAGCTAATGAGACTTGTCTCAGCATTTGGAACAGGGATTCAGCAAGGCCATTCTTGACCAGGGAGAGGGGTGTATATGTATATGTCTATATAGAAGTCTTTGCTTACCCAACCCATTCCCAGTGAGGATTATTTTTCCTGATTTACATGTTGCTTTTCTTTTAAAATGGGGGTGAATGGGCTTCTAAATTGTATAGAAAAAAGAGTAAGTAATAATGTACAGAGCGAGCTAGAAGGAGAAGAGTTGAAGAGGACAGCAGGCAAAAATAGGACTACTACACTGTACAAGCAGTCTTTCAGTTTGTTAATTGCAAGCTATTTAACAAACACACACACAATCTATGCAAACATGCCGTATAAGTAGGTGCCACTCTATGACAGCTTCATTATTTACATTGTGCAGTCAGCAGTCATTTTAGCACACCATTTTGGGAAAATAAATGAATGTGTCTAGTATTAGCTTACAAAGCCTTCACAGCCTTTTTTTGGTATAATAAATAAATAAATAAATAAATAATAAATAAATAAATAGAGTTGGCCTAAAAAGGTTGTTCAGCCTTTTTTCCTTTGCGAGTGACAGATGGATTTGCTTTGACAAATACCCACTTGATTGACGTTCTGAAGAAAGTTGTGAAAATCCTTAAGCTTGTTTTTATATTCTTATGAATGGTTGGATACCTAGCTGTGTTTTCTTATATTGCCTTATACGGAGGAACCCACGTTTCCACAGACATCCTGGGTTTGAGAGGAGGAATGGAATATAGGGAAACATCTCATCCAGCTTCCATGTACTATGCAATTCAGTAGTAAGCCAACTTTATAGGTAAAACAACTGAATGTGGAGAGGCTAAGTGTTAATTTTTTAATAACTTGAAAAATTACAAATTTAAAAATAAAAAATTTTAATTAAAAAATTACATTTAAAGTTTCTAAAAGATTTACATATTCATGGTAGAAAATTTGGTAAATATAAAAATATACACAAAAAAGAAAATTAAAATTATCCTGATGAAACTACTGGTTTTTGTTGTTGTTGTTGCTTTGAGACAGAGTCTAGCTCTGTCACCAGGCTGGAGTGCAATGGTGCAATCTCGGCTCACTGCAACCTCTGCCTCCTAGGTTCAAGTGGTTCCCCTGCCTCAGCCTCCCGAGTAGCTGGGATTACAGGCACGTGCTGCCACACCCAGCTAATTTTAGTAGAGACAGGGTTTCACCATGTTGGCCAGGCTGGTCTCAATCTCCTGACCTCATGATCCGCCTGCCTCAGGCTCCCAAAGTGCTGGGGTTACAGGCGTGAGCCACCGGGCCCGGCCGAAACTACTGTTAACATAGTCTCCCAAACACATATGAAATATGTACGTGGTTACATATGTATGTGGCTACATGCATATTTCATGCTCAAAATATTGAGCAGAAAAAAAGGCAAAGTAAAAGAGTTGTTGGCTCATCTTTTCCAAATTGGGAATCACTGTCCACATTTTTTTTTTTTTCTCAGACAGAGTCTCGCTCTGTAACCCAGGCTGGAATGCAGTGGTGAGATCTTGGCTCACTGCAACCTCCACCTCCCAGGTTCAAGCGATTCTCCTGCCTCAGCCTCCTGAGTAGCTGGGACTACAGGCACCCGCCACCATGCCTGGCTATTTTTTGTATTTTTAGTAGAGATGGGGTTTCACCCCATCTGCTGGGATTACAGCCATGAGCCACCGTGCCCAGTCCACTGTCCACATATTTTAATCACCTTCTTCAATGCGTCTCCTCTTCCCCTGAGACCAATCTGATGATAAATTGTAAATGGGGTGCCAGATCTCCTATTTGAAAAATAGCACCAGGTTTGTAGGTAATTCCTTACCTTTGTTTTCTTCAACAGAGACCCAAGAAATTGTAAAAGAAGTATGATACTGCAAAACACCTTTGTTTTGCGAGATAACTTTGGAGGTGCCCATGTTGACAGCTGTAGTCAGTCACATGCTTACCAGAACAAAGAGCCCTACAAAGGGAGAAGTTAACTTTAGCTTTGAAAATCCTTTTATCCTTCATGATTTGATGCCTTTAAATTTGTCACCTGAATGCGATATTAACATAATCGTCTGCATTTCAGCTAATGAATGCACCTGCTTCTAAGACTTTATTTTAGCAGTTTTAATGAGCTCTTCAAAAGAGTTTGCCTGGACTTAGTGCACTGCTAGAAAAATAGCAGCTGTAAGCAACTAACAACACATTCAGTATTTGAATCAAGCTCTGTGAAGTTGTTAAACTTGAGAAGGAGTATCTATCCATCTGTTTGTGATAAGGGAAATGAAAATTGAGATGTGGCTGTGGCATTTGGAAGAAGCACTAAAGTAACTGGGTCTGGCCAAAGAAGGTTATTCTCTGGCCGTATGCATGGATCTCAAGCATATGAATTTAATGTATTGATTTAAGCTAAAATCTAGTTTTCTTGTCTATCTAATAATGGTACCCATTTATAAGCTTGTCAGGATTAAATATCTCACCTGTTACATGCACTCATTAACATTAGATTTTATAATTATGATGCTTATTAAGAAGATGTGACTTTACAAAGGGCCACATGTAGTATGAGTCCATTCATAGGAAATATCCTGAATAGGTAAATTCACGAAGTCAGAAAGTAGATTGGTGGCTGCCAGGGGCTGCAGGGGGAAATTGGAAGCAATTGCTTAATGGACATGGGGTTTCCTCTGGGTATGAGTCAAACGTTTTGGAACTAGATACAAGTGGTGGTTGTACAATGTTGTAAATACACTAAATGTCTCTGAATTGTTCACTTTAAGATAGGCAATTGCCTGGGCACAGTGGCTCATGCCTATATTCCCAGCACTTTGAGAGGCTGAGGGGAACGGCGGGGAGAGGACTGTTTGAGCCCAAGAGTTCAAGACCAGCCTGGGCAACAAAATGAGACCCTGTTTCTGGAAAAAAAAAAAAAAAAAAAAAAAAAAAAAAAAAAAAAGCAAGCAAGAGAAAGAAACAACCTAAGTAATTTTATGTTATGTGAATTGCACCTCAACAATTTTGAAAAAGGGCCTGGTGCTGTGGTTCATGCTTGTAATCCTAGCATTTTGGGAGGCTGAGGTGGAAGGTTTGCTTGAGCCCAGGAGTTTGTCACTACCCTGAACAACATAAGGAAACCACATCTCTACAAAAATTTTTTAAAAGTTTTTAAATTAGCTGGGCATCGTGGGCGGGTGGTGGGGGTTGGGGAGTTGAGGTTGCTGTGAGCCATGATGGTGCCACTGAATCTCAGCCTGTCTCAAACATAGTAATTTTTAGCCGGACGCGGTGGTTCACGCCTATAATCCCAGCACTTTGGGAGGCTGAGGCGGGCGGATCGTGAGGTCAGGAATTCGAGACCAGCCTGGCCAATATGGTGAAACCTCATCTCTACTAAAATACAAAAATACAAAAATTAGCCAGGTGTGGTGGTGCGCACCTACCTGGCCCTTTTTCAAAATTATTGAGGTGAAATTCA
This sequence comes from Rhinopithecus roxellana, assembly GCF_007565055.1. Lineage (NCBI taxonomy): Eukaryota > Metazoa > Chordata > Mammalia > Primates > Cercopithecidae > Rhinopithecus > Rhinopithecus roxellana. Next base: position 62,124,736 of record NC_044554.1, read on the forward strand.
CATGACCTAAAATTACCTAGATTATTTCTTTTTCTAGCTTTCTTTTTTTTTTTTCCCAGAAAAAAAAGTCCCAGCTACTCCAGGAGGCTGAGGCAGAAGAATCGCTTGAATCCGGCAGGCAGAGGTTGCAGTGAGCTGAGATCGCACCACTGCACTCCAGCCTGGGCAACAGAGTGAGATTCCATCTTAAATAATAATAATAATAATTTTTTAAAAGTGACTTTGGATTTAGTAAATTCCATTTGATTGGCTATAGGTTGTAAGATGGTTCCTAGATAAATAATTGCTCATCAAGACATATAGTAACGAAAAAAAAAAAACACCTGATCTCCTTACATAAGTAATCAGGAAGACTGTTTCCTTGCTGAATCATACCTTGACTCCACAGTGAAGATTTTTGCAAGGGAAAACACTAACCAATCTCTGGAGGTCCAAATCCCTAAACAATTCTGTAAGCCATTTAAAGTTTGTAACTATTATATGGAAGTTAGCATATTAGAATACGTATTTACTTCTAATATATATTTTAATACTTTTTATTATATAGTCAAATTAATTCCATGCTTGTTACACTGATTTCAACATCACATTTTCATAATATCTCTCCTTTTCTTCATATGCTCCTGTGTGTACTTTGGGTAGTAGTAACAACCCATCCAAAACTCAAGTGAATGGAAGACAAAAAACACAGGACAAATGTTGCTTTAAAAATATACACAGGAGGTTGGGCGCAGTGGCTCACGCCTGTAATCCCAGCACTTTGGGAGGCCGAGGCAGGTGGATCATGAAGTCAGGAGTTCGAGACCAGCCCGGCCAACCTCGTGAAACCCCCGTCTCTACTAAAAGTACAAAAATTAGTGTGGTGTGGTGGTAGATGCCCGTAATCCCAGCTACTCGGGAGGCTGAGGCAGGAGAATTGTTTGAAGCCCGGAGGTGGAGGTTGCAGTGAGCCAAGATCGCACCATTGTTCTCCAGCCTGGGTGACAGGGCGAGACTCCATCTCAAAAAAAAGGACAATATATATATATATATATATACACACACACACACATACAGCAGGCCAGGCACGGTGGCTCACACCTGCAATCCTAGCACTTTGGCAGGCCGAGGCGGGCAGATTGCCTGAGTTTAGGAGTTCGAGACCACCCTGGGAAACATGGTGAAAACCCATCTCTACTACAATACAAAAAAAAAAGTCAGGCATGGTGGCAGCTGCCTGTAGTCCCGGCTGCTTGGGAGACTGAGGCACGAGAGTTGCTCGAATCTGGGAGGCAGAAGTTGCAGTAAGCCGAGATGGCACCACGGCACTCCAGCCTGGGCGATAGAGTGAGACTCCATCTCAAAAAAAAAAAAAAAAGAAAAAAAGAAAAAGAAAGAAAAGAAAAGAAAATATATACAGCAGATACATTACAGACCAATTGGAGGTAACATCCTGTAATGAAGATGCCACAAATTTTTATCTTTCTCTCTCCTTATAAAATTGGTAACATGAAGGCAAGATAATTTAAGTAAATGGAAAATTCTTCAATTTCCTTTTTATTTTATCTCAATAAAAGTGAGGCAGCTATTCTAGCTAGGGTGGAAGTAATTTATTCTCTGGACTCTTTCTCTCCTTCACATCATCCTGACCAACAGTCTTCCCTCAATATTTGGAGCTGGTTCATTGGTGTTTCACTCATACGCCAATACACTGGAGAATCACTCAGAAATCAGGACCAGCTTAGGAATCTTCGCCAGCTTGATGCACGAGTTTCTCTGGAAAGGCATTGATTTCTAGAAGCCCCCAATTTGAATCTGCTGGAGTAAGCAGCCTTCTGGCAACTGCTTGCATTCCCACATCTCAAGAGATCCACTTTATCCAGACTTGCGGGGAGCATCTCTCCAGAAGACATCCAGTTCTACTTTTAGACCTTAGCTTTGTAACCTGAGCAAACAACCCCACGGGGGCTCACCTCCAGCCGCCCTTAGGCAGTGTTTTGCTACCCAAGGCGAGCTGACCTTACACTGATGAAGACCTGCTGTCTATGGCCTAGCTAGTCACAGCGTGGTCCTCAGAAAGGCAGCATCAGCGTCACCTGGGAGCACAGAGTCTCAGTCCTCACTCCAGGGCTATTGAATCAGAATCTGTAGCTCAACAAGGTTCCCAGGTGATTTGTATGCATTTTTAAGCTTTAATAGCAGTGGTCTAAGGGACCTGCCTGAGTTACTTTTTCCAGCAATAGAACTCACTATGTCCTGGTCTGAAGTTGTTATCTATCCATTTTCCACTAGCAGTCTCTACACAGATTTCTCTGCAGTGCTCCAGGGCAAGCTATCTCTATTTTGGATGAATTCCCAACCAGTGGGTCTTATAGCAATCTGCATTTCTATTATTTGGGTGGTCACACAAGTAGATAACACAGCCTCCCACTAGCCTAAACCATACCCATTCCCCTCCAACTCATTTTGTTCTCCTTATTCCCACAGCTGTAGTGTTACAATGATCATAAATTATTGTTAAAGAAGAAAATTACCAAAAGAAAAAAAAAATAGTCTCTATAAACCTGCATAGTTTAGAGCTAAAGAATATGTTAAAATTTTCCATCATGGAAATTTCCCAGCTACTGGGCTCTTTAGATTTTTTTTTTTTTTTTCAGAGCTGCAAGCAAAGAATGGAAATTTCCAATTGCAGCATCGAGGGCTGCTGTTCTGCTGACTGTCTTGCTCAGCCGGGGTCATCTGCTTCTCTAAGACATCAAGGAATGCCAAGGTAGGTCTGAGAGAAAACACGTACTTCCTCTGCAGGAAGGAAGGAATGTCTTTATGCTTTCTCCAACTTGTAATTAGGGGAGGGGCAGGAGAGGTGACATCCCCCGCTCCATCCACCTGGATGTGGATTTTGTTGTTACCACCTATCAGCGGCTTATCCTACTTGACATCTTTCCAGTGGCAGCTGGCTGGCAGGTTTTTCCTTTTTTAAGAAATCCTTAAGGTGGTGGGGGTTCCAGAGAGAGGGAGGGAACCAACATTTTTGAGGTCTAGTCCTCTAAGTAACCCACCAGGTATTTTATATATGTTATATCATTTAGCCTTGTCACACTTAGCCTTCATTACATTTAACCTTGTGACCCACCCAAGGTTAACTTCTGATTTTCTGCACTCAAATTTTGGAAGCATCATTTGTTCTTCCTAAGACAGCCCTATTGCCCCCAGCCCTCCTAGAAACCAGTTATCTTCAAGCATCCTGAAGGTTTTGTTTCCACCTCCTCAATAACATCAACAGCTCTGTTCCTTTTCATTGTATCTAAGTTGAAAGATATTTCCATTCACAGCTGGTCCTGATATCTGAGTTAACAGGCGTCTAATAGTTCCCTAAATTCTGTCATGTACCTCCCCACTCACTACTGCTATTACTACAGAAGTATGGTGGCAGCTCCACGAAGTTCGAGTATAAAGGCATTGGCGTCTTGCAAATAAAGCTAAGGACCCTGGCTGGCTCTAGGCCAGAAAGAACATTCTCATACCTAGGCTGGGTGGGTTTGTCTGGGTGGTTTGGGAGTTTTGCTTTTTTTGTTTGTTTTTAAATATAAAAGACCTTTAGGGGGATTCTGAAATACTGTAAGAAGCAAGAGCTATCTATGTTTACTCTCCTCTTACAGACAGCCGTATTATACCAGGAAAAGAATTGCTAAGGAGGTCTTCTGACCTCACTGTTGCTATTTATACATAACATCATTTATTGAGACAAGTTTAGTAATAGTGAAGATTTTCTAGCAATAAATTTTAAAAAAATCATTACATGGCTAGTGAGTTAAAAAAATTCTCCCGTATCTGTCATTTCAATCACATCCATATCCATAGATAGTGATATGATCTTTGAATACAGTGACCAATTTTACCACCACCCAATGATGAAAGTGGAGGCAAATGGGAATCAGTCAGAATATTGTAGGTCTGTTTAGGCTTTAGTCTCAAAAGCTGATGTTTAGTTGAGTTATTGCTTACATCTGTGACAATGGTTTTCCGTATCCGTTTAACCCATTAAAACTGAGTCTGATTCCCTGGTGAAATTCATCAAGTGGTATTTGAATATGAGTCTGGGTCTCGTGTGATATGTACATATTTCCAACAGGCTTCTTTCCACCCCTCCTCTGTATTTGTCATTAGCCAGAAGACAGTGGTCCTCTGAGTTGAAGACACTGATGATTCATATCTGTGGGTGGGGCCGAATAGACTGATGTCTGATGACTCGTTCTTTCCACTTCAGACCACAGAGATGACTTTTAAAATGTTGTGGTTGGAATACACGCTGTTTTAGATGATGATTGATTGTTTGTGATTTCAAACATGGCCTCAATTCTGTCCCTCCTGTTTCCCTGCCCCTTGCAATGTGACTTTGCAGCTCCTCCCATCAAGAGCTGGAGTCTGTTTCCACATTCCTTGAGTCTGGGCCTGCCTTTTGGCTGGCTTTGGCCACTATAATGTAATTGAAATGATGGTGTTCCAATTCCAAGCCTAAGCCTCAAGTGTGTGCTTTGGCTCTCTCCTGAAACCTGCCACTGCTGTGCAAACAAGTCCAGGCTAGCCTGCTGGAGGATGAGACATCCTGTGGAGTCGAGATGAGCCACTCCAGCTGAAATCATTTTAGACCAGCCAGCTCCAAGCGAACACACGAGCTGATCACAAATGTGTGAGCAAGCCCACTACAATCAGCTGGGCGCAGCCCAGATCAGCAGAACCTCTCAATTCACAGACTCAAGACGTAGTGACTGGTAGCTGTTGTATGCCATGCAATTTTAAGATGGTTTGTTATGATGTAACAGGTAACTAATACAGATGACCAATTATCTTCTTTTTTCCCCCCTGATGGCTAGGAAGCTCAGAGCCAAATTCCAAAGCCAATCGTAGAAACTATGCTTATTTATTTATTCATGTTTATTGCACACTTTATGGGTAATGTATGTGCAATCTTCTCTCTCCTTAATGGCGAGTTTTTAAAATTCGATAATCTATTGTTTACCACATTGACTCTAAACCAACTCAATACCTTGTTTTAAATATTTAGGTGGTTGTTATTTATCAGATTAGAAGAGATGAATCTAGAGTGAGGATTGGCAAACACTCACTTTCTTTCTCTTTGTTTTGAGCCACAGTCTCACTCTGTCACCCAGGCTGGGGTGCAGTGGTGCAATCTCGGCTCACTGCAACCTCCACCTTCTGGGTTCAAGAAATTTTCCTGCCTCAGCCTCCCAAGTAGCTGGGACTACAGGCACGCACCACCATGCCTGGCTACTTTTTTTGTATGTACTTTTAGTAGAGACGGGGTTTCGTCCTTTCGGCCAGGGTGGCCTCGAACTCCTGGACTCTGGTCTCGAAATCCTGGACTCAAGTTATCCCCCCACCTCAGCCTCCCAAAGTGCTGAGGTTACAGGCGTGAGCCACTGCACCCAGCCTAGGACTGGCAAACACTTTCTGTAAAGGGCCAGCCAGTAAATATTTTAGGCTTTGCAGTCTGTATAGTCTGTCACAACTACCTAACTCTGCTGTTATAGCACTAAAGCAGCCATAGACAACCTGTATACAAATGAGCATGGCTGTATTCCAATAAAACTTAATTACAAAAACAGGCGGTGGATCAGATTTGGCTCTCAGGCCATAGTTTGCTGACCTCTGGTCTAGAGCAATATGTACTATGCAAAAACATCTTCACCTACACTACAGTCTCCTCAACTTTATTGTAATTTATCTCAGTTGTTTTGAAAAAAAAAAAAACAGACAAATGAAGTGAATTTACTTCCTCTAGCAGAGGACAAGAAGAGGCTGACTGTGCGGTAGGAAACTATACAGCATTTGTACCAGGGCAAGTATGACACTGAACAAATCCCCTGGCCACTTTGTCCATGACTGCTTATTTAGTTTAATGCTGAAGGCCAGACTAACACAAGCAATGTCTCATTTGTTTTGTTTCATCCCACAGCTTCTAATCTCAAATACTCATTTAACAAATGCATGCTGGATGTCACAATAAGGATGGCGCTCCAGTCCTTCTTGCCTACTCGGAGTTCCCTGAATGTATTGTGCTATTTCACGCCTCTCTAACTCTGCACACAATGTTCCTTCTGCCTGGAACACACTTAGCCCTCTTCTCTTACTGGCTAACGCCTACACGCTGATCAAAACTAAGCTCAATGCTACTGCCTCTTGGAAGACTTCCCTGAGTGCACTTCTACCTCCTCACCCTCAACCTTCAGCCCGCACACTCAATCTCGGCATTTATTCTACTAAACTCATAATTAAGATAGCTAATGCTTATATGGTACCAGGCACTTACTATGGGCCAGGCACAGTTCTATCCTGTCATTTCATTGAAATTATTGGTATGCTTGCCTGTTTCCACAAGACAATGGTACATTCAGAAACATTTATGGAGTACTTTGTAACTGGTATGCTAGGCAAAGTAAATAAAACAGTAACTTATAGACCATAAGCCGACTGAGGGAACCTACTGCATGTTATTTGTCTTTACCTCTCAATACCTAGCAGTGTCCAGAGCAAAGGTCTTGTTTTAATTTTTTTTTTTTTAATCACTGCAGCCGTGATCTCCTGGTCTCAAGCAATCCTCCCACGTCGGCCTCCTGAGTAGCTGGGGCTACAGGCGTGTGCTACCACGCCCAGCTCATTTTTTAAATTATTTTTTAGAGAGACAGTGTCTTGCTATGTTGCCCAGGCTGGTCTTGAACTCCTGGCCTCAAGCAATCTTCCCACTTCGGCCTGCCAAAATGCTGGGATTACTGGCATGAGCCACCCATACGTGGTCAGAACAGAGGGTTTTGTTTGTTTGTTTGTTTGTTTTTGAGACAGAGTCTCACTCTGTCACCCAGGCTGGAGTGCAGTGACATGATTTTGGCTCGCTGTAACCTCCACCTTCTGGGTTCAAACGATTCTCCTGTCTCAGCCTCCTGATAGCTGGGATTACAGGCATGTGCTACCATGCCCAGCTAATTTTTGTGGGGTTTTTTTTTGTTTTTTTTTTTTTGTTGTTTTTTTTTTTGGAGACAGAGTCTCGCTCTGTCGCCCGGGCTGGAGTGCAGTGGCCGGATCTCAGCTCACTGTAAGCTCCGCATCCCGGGTTTACGCCATTCTCCTGCCTCAGCCTCCCGAGTAGCTGGGACTACAGGCGCCCGCCACCTCGCCCGGCTAGTTTTTTGTATTTTTTAGTAGAGACGGGGTTTCACCATGTTAGCCAGGATGGTCTCAATCTCTTGACTTCGTGATCCGCCTGTCTCGGCCTCCCAAAGTGCTGGGATTACAGGCGTGCACCACCGTACCTGGCCTGCAGAAGTTTTAAATTAATATGAGACGAACAAATGAAAATACCACTTATATGGTACAAAATATGTGCTAGGCCATGTTCTAAGCTCTTTACATCTCTAAGCCTCAAGACAGCTTTATGGGGTAGCTGGTATAATTATCACCATTTCACACATGGGAATTGAAGGCATGGAGAATTTTCAGGTAATTTTCCTAAGGTCACAGAGCTAGTATGTGACAGCTGGTTCCAGAATCTATGCTCACAACCCCTGGATGAAATGAAAGCTTGGGTGACTCAGCATAAATCCATTTCTACTCCTGGGAGAGTAAATTTTTTTTTTTTTTTTTTTTTTGAGATGGAGTCTCGCTCTGTTGCCCAGGCTGGAGTGCAGTGGTGCGATCTCGGCTCACTGCAACCTCCGCCTCCCAGGTTCAAGCGATTCTCCAACCTCAGCCTCCCAAGTAGCTGGGATTACAGGCATGTGCCACCATGTCAGGTTAATTTTTTTTTTTTTTTTTTTTTTTTGTACTTTCAGTAGAGATGAGATTTCACCGTGTTGGCCAGACTGGTCTCAAATTCCTGACCTCAGGTGATCCACTCACCTCGGCCTCCTAAAGTGCTGGGATTACAAGCGTAAGCCACAGTGCCCAGCCGCTAGGGAAAGTAATTTAAAAGATGCATCTTTGAGAACATAGATGATCCAGTGGTACCAGTCACGTGCTTAAGCTTAGGAGTCAGAGAATTGTGTTCACATCTGGTCTCAAGTGCTTGATGTGAGTGAGTGATATTGGTAGTGGCATTGACAGTACCTGCAAGGTGCAGTCTTACATTTACAAAGCTTTATGGTTGCATTCTGAACTCTGATCTGATTTCTTCCATCACCCTCTCTTCCTCTCGGGTGGTGTGCATCAATACTCGGGCAACTCCAGCACAGTTTCTGCCAGCATGTCTCTACCATGTTGACTCTTCCCTGACGGCAGGCAGGTTATACAGTAGATCTATCCGTGTTGGCCTAGTCCCTTGGACACATCGGCAAATTAGCATTTTGGAGAAGACTACACAGAAACATCCATAATACTGGTGAACCTGGCTGGGTGTGTGCATCTTTAAAAATGTATTGCTAGGCGGGCATGGTGGCTCATGCCTGTGATCCCAGCACCTTGGAGGCCAAGGCAGGCAGATCACCTGAGATCAGGAGTTCGAGACTAGCCTGGCCAACATGGTGAAAACCTGTCTTTACTAAAATTACAAAAAAAAAATTAGCTGCATGTGGTGGCAGGCACCTGTAATCCCAGCTACTCAGGAGGCTGAGACAGGTGAATTGCTTGAACCCGGGAGGCAGAGGTTGCAGTAAACCGAGACCATGCCATTGCACTCCAGCCTGGGCAACAAGAACGAAACTCCATCTCAAAAAAAAAAAAAAAAAAAAAAAAAAAAAAAAAAAAAGCATCACTGCCAGTCAGTTTATGGAAGGCTTTGGAAGTTCCCATGGGGCCTTGCAAGCAACATGCCACTCAGCAGGGAAGATAAAGACAGGGAGAGACAGTGACTGGCCTGCAGCTGTCTCTAAGGACAGGCTTGCTCTGCTGAAAAAAACAAAGAACAGATATTTGGAATAGAATTTTGCATCTGAAACAAATATGGATTTGGATAATTTTAGGTTTGAGCATTAAGACATTAGAAAATAAAGCCAGGCACAGTGGTGCACACCTATAGTCCCTGCTACTAGTGGGGTGGAGTTGGGAGGATTGCTTGAGCCCAGGAGTTGGACGCTGTAATGCCCTGTGATTGTGCCTGTGAATAGCCGCATAGTGCAACCCTGTCTCTAAAAAAAAAACTAAAAAAAGAAAGAAAAGTGATCACAGAGTCCCTGCAGACACTTGAAGTCTATGGTCTCTCTGAGTAGGGAACAAATGTGTCCATTCTCCCACCTCAAGGCAGCTTAAAAAAAAAAAAAAAAATGGAAACCTTCTTCTTTACTCCCTTTGCAAATTAGGTAACTAGGAGGAGGTGAACAGGCAATTTCCTCAGTGGCTTCCACTGATGGTTTAGAGGACCCAACAAGGTACCAGGGCCAGGACTGGTTCCCACAAGCTTCCCATTCTCAGTCTGGGGCACAACAGAGGCTAAAAAGAATTCAAAGATTCAAGAATTGGCTCTTAGAAGCAACCATGTGTCACCATAGAGCTGGGCAAGATTGTGCTTGTTGACTTTTCTCCTAGTCAAGAATTAACCATGAGACTTCTCTAGGAAAACATTGATTGCCTGGCTGGAAAACTTTAGAAACATTGAGTTGACCACTATTCTCAGGCACCTGTACATACATTTTTCAGGGCATTGGGTAGAATTTACAGCATCTTATTTTCCAATTAAAATAATCTGTTACTGCATTTGTAGCCTGTTTCATATGGTTTAACATTTAATAATTCTCTGTTGCTTTTATTATGAAAACTTGCATTCTCTCATCTAGAGCAGAATCTCCCTGAGGGCAAGATTTATGCCTTCACTTCTTTGGACTCCTCCACAGGACCAAATGAAGGAGTACAATGGTGGGTGGTCAAGAGGGAATGATTACAAGACACAGTATTTGGAGACCTGGGCAGTTCCAGTGCTCCTCACCCCCCGTCAAGCTGAGTATAGGTCCTCAGAAAGCACTTAAGTCTCAGAGTTGCCATTTCCTCATTTTCAGATTGCCTCTCTTACCTTACCGGTTGTTGGGAGGATCAAATAAGATAATGTCTGTGAAAGTATTTTGTGAACCAAGATCTGCTAGCTACTGAAATGTAAGAAGTCATCAGAAGAGGCACTTAGGAAATATCTGATTGATTTTTAATGATAAGATATTGTCTTCCCCTTTCTCCTTTACATTCAGCTCCTTTTGAGGGTGTTATTTTGCAGGATTTCACTTTATATGAGTAGCAAAACCACTCCACGTCCGTCTGATACTGTGTGGTAGGTCCCCTAGTGCATTTCACCTCATAATTACCTTAAAATTTGACTGACATTTAAGCAAACCAACCAAAAAAGTCATAAGGTATGCCATGGTCACATTGATCAGAGAGGATTTGTCAAGATCAATGCATGAGTACCCCACTGGCATTTCAGAGCCTTTCTTGTGCTGCTGCGTCAGCCCACTAAAATTATACCCTAGGCAAAGATTATGTATATTTCTGTACTCCAGCACATAGTTCATACATGAGAGTGGCAGATCATTGCTCTAAGCCCAGGCCAGTGAAAAAGAAAATTAAAATGTGGCACAAAAAGGTGACACTTCACAAAAAGGTGACACTATAAAACAGACTCTTTAAACGACTCATTTATTTGTAGTCTTTATTCTCTATTTGTTCTTAGCAAAGAAGACAATCTATAGTAACAGAATTCTATATGACTCATTAGAGAAATCTTTCAAACATGGTTATTCCTTAAAATGCTTCTAGAAGATATAAGGTTTAGTCTCAGGGTTTCTTCTCACTCAACTGGAGGAAAAAATAGAGATGCTAAGGGATAAGCTAAGTTGTATATTCCAGAGATTTGTTTATATAAACTCCTGATTCCTCATCTAGTTCTTTGGGCCCAAGTAACATGAAAGTAAAAATAACTAGACAGAGACAGCTTGGCTATGGTAAGTATTGTCTTCTCTTACTGAAGCTTTTCAATTCCAGTATTTTCACACGCTATTCCTGAATACTATGGGAAATAATTTTTTTGTCAACATATTGAATCCAAACCAGTTTTGAACTCTATGAACTCTATTGATGAACATATTTATGATGTTCTTTTTTTTTTTTTTTTTTTTTTTTGAGATGGAGCTTCGCTCTGTCGCCCAGGCTGGAGTGCAACGGTGCGACCTTGGCTCACTGCAGCCTCCCCCTCCCAGGTTCCAGCAATTCTCCTACCTCAGTTTCCTGGGTAGCTGGGATTACATGCACACACCACCACACCGGTTAATTTTTGTATTTTTAATAGGGATGGGGGCTGGGTGTGGTGGCTCATGCCTGTAATCCTAGCACTTTGGGAGGCCGAGGCAGGTGGATCACCTGAGGTCAGGAGTTCCAGACCAGCCTGATCAATATGGTGGAACCCCATCTCTACTAAAAATACAAAAATTAGCTGGGTGTGGTGGCTTGCACCTACAGTCCCAGCTACTCAGGAGGCTGAGACAGGAGAACTGCTTGAAACCGGGAGGCGGAGGGTGCAGTGAGCTGAGATTGTGCCACTGGACTCCATACTGAGTGACAGAACGAGACTCCATCTCAAAAAACAAACAAAAACAAAAACTAATAGAGATGAGGTTTCACCATGTTGGCCAGGCTGGTCTTAAACTCCTGCCTCAGCCTCTCGAGTTGCTGGGACTAAATGTGTGCGCCATCAAGTCCAGTTAATTTTTTTTCTTTTTGTTAGGGATGGAATCTCCCTATGTTGCCCAGGCTGGTCTCAAACTCCTGGCTTCACATGATCCTCCTGCCTTGGCCTCCCAAAATGCTAAGATTACAGGGGTGAGTGACTGTGCCTGGCCTGAAGCCTCATTTTTAGTAGATGTTAGTAGCTAGTAACATTAAAGTCATACTAAATACCAATACATTTTAATGTTTAAACCTGATAACATGCTTATGCATATATAGTTTTCTATAACAATTTTATTTTCATCAGATGCTTTTCTTTCTTACTCTCAAATCTCTCCCACTTCTTCTAGGGCTGATGTGAAGCCAAGACTCTTTCATAATCAATACTGGAGGGGAAAACCTAAGAGGAGGAGGAAGTGGTGGATTTAACATTAATTATTATCTTCCTATGACACCATGCTCTGCTCCCTTTGCTTGAAAAGTTGCAGGAAAATAATGGTGATGGGAAGGGGAAAACATCCAACTGCAGAATTGATTATTTGTCCATTTACCCCCAAAATATATGATGAGTGGCAGGCATTTAAGGGTGTCACTGTACTCTTGATATTGAGAGAGAGCATGAGGGACAGATATTATAACACAAATGTTTCAAGATGGAGAGTTTCTTGTACATAGTAAGTCATTTATTTATTTATTATATATATTAATAAACATTTTTGTAGAGTACAAATAGCTTTCTGTATGGAATTATTCTAAGATTTATCAAAACGTATACCAGTTTGTAACCAAATCATTCCCATAAGGGATCTAAAATACTAATTTTAAGAAAGAAATAAATTAGAATGTCATTGAGTAGAAGTTATACAGCTTTCTTTTTCTTTTTCTTTTCTTTTTTTTTTGAGACCAAGTCTCACTCTGTTGCCCAGGCTGCAGTGCAGTGGTACGATCTTAGCTCACTGCAACTTCCACCTCTCAGATTCAAGTGATTTCTCCTGCCTCAGTCTCCTGAGTAGCTGGGATTATAGGTACCCGCCACCACGCCCGGCTAAGTTTTTGTATTTTTAGTAGAGATAGGGTTTCACCATGTTGGCCAGGCTGGTCTTGAACTCCTGACCTCAGGTGATCCACCCGCCTTGGTCTCCCAAAGTGCTGGGATTACAGGTGTGAGCCACTGTGCCTGGCCTTATACAGCTTTCATAAAACATTGGTTTCTTCTTTTATATTGTTCCTCATGGTAAAAACAGCAACATTTCTATACAAATGGTAACATTCGCACCATTTGCTTCATTTTAGGATCTGTGATTGCTCTTGGGAACAAGAGTCCTGCTGTAGCATGAAGGGGAAGGTATAATTTGGAGCCAGACGCAAGAAAAAAGGTTTCTTTCAGAAGCAATATATTTATGTAAATGTAAGAATATCAGAAAAGGATTAATAATTTCACCAGGTAGTCTAGAGCTACATTTCATATACAAGTTCTTCACAGCTATGACAAACTTTGTAGGACTCAAGTCTTCCATGGAAAAAAGGTCATAAAAAGTCTTTTGGCTGGGCGTGGTGGCTCATGCCTGTAATCCCAACACTTCAAGAGGCTGAGGCGGGAGGATTACTTGAGACCAGGAGTTCAAACTGCTGCAAGCTATGGTTGTGCCACTGTACTCCAGCCTGGATGACAGAGCAAGACCTTGTCTCTAAAAAATAAAAAATAAATATTAAAAATAATAGAACCAGCCGGGTGCAGTGGCTTATGCCTGTAATCCCAGCATTTTGGGAAGCCGAGTGGGTGGATTACAAGGACAGGAGATCAAGACCATCCTGGCTACCACGGTGAAACCCCATCTCCACTAAAAATACAAAAAAATTGGCTGGGCGTGGTGGCATGTACCTGTAGTCCCAGCTACTCAGGAGGCTGAGGCAGGAGAATCGCTTGAACCCAGGAGGCAGAGGTTGCAGTGAGCCAAGATCGCGCCACTGCACTCTAGCCTGGTGACAGAACAAGACTCCATCTCAAAACAACAACAAAATAATAATAATAATGTCTCTTTTAAAAACCAAATGCAATGGAGATAGCAAGCCACAAAGTGTATTACAGTATTAGTCATAATTATTTGCCTTATCACTCTTGATAGCTTATTTTACATTCAGTAGAGTTAGAGAAGTGTATGGATGAATACTGATCATAATTCTTCTCCACGTGGACTTTAGAATTTTAGGATAACAGCTGGCCTTCTTCCTTCAATAGGTAGACCCTGAAGGGAATCTGGGAAGTGCTGGCCACAGCAGCTCCGTCAAGACAGGGCTCATTTCCAGCCCTGCTTAAGTGAGTAGTGAGATATTTGTTGCCGTCTATGTGTGATGTTGAAGGAAGTGAGGAAAATAATCTTCCTTACTTATTACATAGTGCCCATGACCTTATTTATTATTTCACTAGTAAAGAAATAAATTGTATTTCTTCTTCAACATATTCACAATGAATCTCTGAGATACAGGAATATGCTTATTCAGTCAAGAAAGGTATTTATTATATAAGAGAAGCAAGCGCTTCAGAAGAAAACTTTCTAGTTAACAGCAGAAGAAAATACCTTTTTTAAAATGATCAACCCAGTAAGTCTAAGGAAAAGCGGGGAAAGGAAACAATAATGAAGTATAATACATAGTAAAAATAAAATAGAAAGAATAAAAAATATCAGGTACCACTGAAAACGTGAATGAGTTGAATCTGTCAAAAGACAAACTTTTAGATTGGGCTAAAACAAAATTAAGCTATGTCTGAGGAATTCACGTCTAAGAAAGTGACTATGAAAGTTTGCAAATAAATGACTGGGCAGATATATGTCAGCAACTCCAAAAGCAGGAGTGTTCAACCTGAGAATGCTGATTGCCAAAAATAACAACAAAAAAGGAAAAAAGCAAAACAAACAAAAGCAGGCGTGCCAATATGAGCAAATTCAAGGCCAGAAGCATCAAACAGGGACAAGAGACTGGAACAATTGAACAGACTGTGGCGAAGATTGCTAGATGCTTATACAATGTCCATTCCTCTTCATCCTTGCTAACAAAACTTCAATTTAATTTGGAGCAGCAGTGTGTCCACATTTTTTTTTTAAGTTAATTTTTCCATCTCCTTTTATAGTAAGGGGTAGACGATAAGTTGTAGGTAGCTCATGCCTATAATCCCAGCACTTTGGGAGGCTGAGGCGGGCAGATCACCTGAGGTCAGGAGTTTGAGACCAGCCTGGCCAACGTGGTGAAACCCTGTCTCTACTAAAAATTAAAAAAAAAAAAAATTAAAAAAAAAAATGGCTGGGCATGTGGCAGGTGCCTGTAATCCCAGCTACTCAGGAGGCTCAGGCAGGAGAATCGCTTGAACCCAGAAGGCAGAGGTTGCAATGAGCTGAGATAATGCCATTGCACTTCAGCCTGGGTGACAAGAGCGAAACTCCATCTCAAAAAACAAAAAACAGTAAGTTGTAAGCAGAAGTTAGTGGATGGGGCCTGCTGAAATCTAACTCACCTGGATTATTCATTTTTACTCTTTTTCCTCCTTCCTGTCTGGAATATGTATGTGATGGCTAGAGCTGCAGGAGCCATCTTGCAACTATGACTTGAAATATGGGTGCCACACACTAAAGGTGACAGAGTAGGAAGACAGAAGCAGCTTGCATTCCAGATGATCACAGAGGTACTATTCCAGTCCTGGACTTCCTACCTCCAAACATCTTTTATATGAGACAAACACAGCTTCATGTACTTAAGCCACTATGATGTGGGTATCCTTTTTTATGCAGCCAGCCCAATTTCCTGTGATATGAATAGAAACATGACAAAGATACACGAGTTATCAGCTATTATGCACTAAAAACAGTGCAAAATAAAAATCAAAAGACAAGGAGCATTTGATGAAATTATAACCGTAGTGGTAGATTTTAATACATCCCTTTCAGAATTTGATAGAACATGAAGTCGAAAACAAGCAAGAATATAGACAACTATAATGATACCATCAAAGGCTTATTATATACACATATATAAGAGTGTATGTGATTAGTAAACAGCATAAAAACCACATATATATCTTGCAAAAAGGGAATATGCAATCTTTTTTTTTTTGAGATGGAGTCTCGCTCTGTCACCCAGGCTGGAGTGCAGTGGTGCAATCTTGGCTCACTGCAACCTCCGCCTCCCAGGTTCAAGCGATTCTTCTGCCTCAGCCTCCTGAGTAGCTGGGACTACAGGCACACGCCACCATGACTGGCTATGTTTTTTTTGTATTTTTAGATGGGGTTTTACTATTGGCCTGGCTGGTCTCAAACTCCTGACCTTGTGATCCGCCCTCCTTGGCCTTCCAACGTGCTGGGATGACAGGCATGAGCCACTGCGCCCGGCCCAATCTTTTTATATGTGTATGGAACATTTAAAAATCAATCACATATGTGACCATAAAAGATTGTGTAGGGTATACAAGAAAGACGCTGGAACCAGTCTGTTCTACAGCTTGCTGGCAAAGTGACCTTGTGCAAGTTATTTAACCTTTCTGGGCTTTGTTTCTTTGTAGAGTGGAGATCATGATAGCCAGAATTTTAATCTTTTATCATTATTACTGTCCCTCCCAGCCTAGCATTTTCCAGCCTGAGGTCCATTTACCTACATGAAGCTGCTAGTGCCACATGTCACTAGCTCTATGTAGATGCCATCGATGACTGTCACTGTTTCCCATTGGAGGGTCAACAGCAGGCTAGAAGGTTAGCTTTTCTCAAATGGGCCTCAATCGAACAGTGAACACAGGACTGTCTACTACAGAATTCAAGAGCAGCAAAAGAATGTTAAATGGATGAATTGTTATTTGCAGGAAAAGAAACAGGCACCATGTTTCCAATTATTCTTCATTTCAGACAACGACTTGCTGTTTCCATTGGCCGGCACAGAAGCTGAATGGGGAACACTATGGAGTAAACCTGCTGAAGGATGAATGTGCGCCAGTGAATTTTTTTGACACAGTCCTAGCTTTATTTTTGCTTATTGCTGGCAAGCTAATGAGAAAGTCAGTATAAAACAATTGACAAAAACTTTGTAAATAAGGCTTAAAAGACAAGAAATCTTTATAGCTCCCCAAAAGATAAACTTTTTGTACCAACAAGAGTCATTTGCAACATAAGACAGAACTTCCAAATTTAGCTGTTGGTTAAAAAAAAGAAAGCAATAATATAAATCTTTTTAAAAACCCACAAAATAAAATATTTTTATTATCAAAAAAGCAAAATATTAAAGCACATGAAATATTTAAAAATACATAAAGATAAGATAGATTTCCATAAATAAGTACTTCAATATATAAAAATATGTGAATCTGTTAAGAATACCATTAATTGCATATTTTAGGAAATTATTAGTTCCCATAAATAAGTTAAAAATATATAGGATATGTTACAAATTACAAATATTCAATGTTTTGATAAAATAAATGTTAATAAAAATATTAACTTCAAAGTTTATCCCGGAACTTAGAGGGAAGGCAGAAATGAACTGAATATAGTAAGTTCCTCAATTCATTTTAGGTCACAAACCAGGGATAAAATAATCAATGTCAATGGGGAGTAAATGGGGTATTTGTTCCTTTGCTTTTGGAGATCTGTAATAGCATCATCAGAGTAATATTTGTATTTTTTTTTTTTTTTTTGAGAGGGAGTCTCACTCTGTCGCCCAGGCTGGAGTGCAATGGCACGATCTCAGCTCACCGCAACCTCCGCCTCCCGGGTTCTAGTGATTCTACTGCCTCAGCCTCCAGAGTAGCTGGGACCACAGGCACTTGCCACCACACCCAACTAAATTTTGTATTTTTAGTAGAGACAGGGTTTCACCATATTGGCCAGGCTGGTCTCAAACTCCTAACCTTGTGATCCACCTGCCTCTGCCTCCCAAAGTGCTGGGATTACAGGCATGAGCCACCGCGCCTGACCTGTTTGTATTTTTGTGTGTTTAATCTCAAACATGTTGACGTACAAAAAGAGAAATGGGAGTTATTTGGGTGTCCAAAATCTTTCCTAACTCTCTAGATGTTCCTATTTTTTCTTAGCATTATTTTAGGGCATTAATTATTCGCCAATACCTACTCCTTCCTCTTTTTTTTCTTTTTTTTTGAGACAGAGTCTTGCACTGTTGCCCAGGCTGGAGTGCAGTGGTGCGATCTCAGCTCACTGCAAGCTCTACCTCCTGGGTTCACGCCATTCTTCTGCCTCAGCCTCCTGAGTAGCTGCGACTACAGGTGCCCGACACCACGCCCAGCTACTTTTTTGTACTTTTAGTAGAGATGGGGTTTCACAGTGTTAGCCAGGATGGTTGCAAACTCCTGACCTCGTGATCCACCTGCCTTGGCCTCCCAAAGTGCTGGGATTACAGGCATGAGCCACTGCGCCTGGCCTACTCCTTCCTCTCTTTTAAAAAATGTTGTGTGATTACAAAATTGGCTCTCATCTTTCTGCTTAGAATCACCTAACTTCTGTACTCATAAATATTCTTTCCCTGTCTTTGCTTAAGCTATTGTCAATCACAGAAGCTCCATCTTTTCATATGTGGGAGAACATCAAAATCAGGAAGAAGTTTCTTCCACCTACTCTGTCTGTCTGTCTGTCTATCTATCTGTATCTATCTATCCATCCATTCTATCTCTTTATCTATCCATCCATTCTATCTAGCTAGCTAGCTAGCTATCGTCTATCATCTCTCTATCTCTCTATCTCTCTATCTATCTATCCATCTATCCATCCATCCATCCATCCTATCCATCCATCCATCCATCCATCCACCCACCCATCCATCCATCTGCCTATCTATGTATCCATCCACCCACTCTATCTATCTATCTATCTATCTATCTATCTATCTATCTATCTATCCATCCATCCATCCATCCATCCATCCATCCATCCATCCATCCATCCATCCTATCCATCCATCCATCCATCCATCCATCCATCCATCCACCTACCCACCCATCCATCCATCTGCCTATCTATGTATCCATCCACCCACCCTATCTATCTATCTATCTATCTATCTATCTATCTATCTATCTACCAGTTATCAGGGAGGGAGACAACTGGGGAAGAGAGACAGAGAACAGACTTGTCCTGTCTGGATTGTACTGGAAACTTAGAGTCTGTACTTGCTCTTCTTCTGTAACTCTACTCAAGAGTGCAATATTGTCAGAACCAAATGAATTATTTTAATTCAACTTGGCAGGTAGCAGTAAATATTTACTGGTTTGAATTATCAATTCTCATCAAGATTGGTACTGAGAACTATATTAAAACAATTAGGAGATTTTTCTTAAAGGATCATTTTTTATTCCAAAATTTGTGATTGTAAAATGTGTATGAGTCTGTTTAATCACGTCAGGCACAGGATCATCTTGTATTCCTGCCTTCTCCCAACACGTGGAGGTCAGATGCCTCGTGCTGCCCTCACCTCATGTCAGAAAGAGATACCACAAAGTAATTTTGTAGGATAAAGAAGGATTAAGAAGAGAAAACGGGTTCTGAAGAAAATGCAACATACGAAATCAGGAATCTCCCTTTCCCTGGAACTTTCAAAGCCTTTTAAAATCTTTCTTGTCCCCGTTATTTGTTTTCTCAGCACCAGGCAAGAAAATTCAGTTTTTCCGATTAAGAGTGCCATCTGTGTCTCTGAAAAAGGACACATATTGTGGAATGAGAAGGAAATGGTGGAGTGAGGGATAAATGGGGATCAAAAGTCTTTAAAGTCTGGAGAAGCAAAGTAAAACCTGAAAACTCAATTCAATTGTCAGTTTCTTCCTCCAATAGCACTTCTGGTTACAAGAAAATCTGTAGTAAATGAAGACTATGTTGTTTTGTTTTATTTTGTTTTATTTTGTTGTTTTGATTTGTTTTTTTAATTCAGCTCCTACAGAAGAAGACTGTTTTTGTTTTTGTTTTCTAAGCTGCTCCTTGTGGAGCAGCACTGAATCAGCTGAAAACTATGTTTCTGTGTGTGTTTTTTTGTTTATTTGTTTGAGATGGACTCTTGCTCTGCCACCCAGATTGGAGTGCAATGGCACGATCTCGGCTCACTGCAACCTCCATCTCCTGGGTTCAAGCAATTCTCCTGCCTTAGCCTCCCAAGTAGCTGGGATTGCAGGCGTGCAGCACCACACCCAGCTAATTTTTGTATTTTTAGTAGAAATGGGGGGTTTCACTACGTTAGATAGGCTGGTCTCAAACTCCTGACCTCAGGTAATCTGCCCACCTTGGCCTCCCAAAGTGCTGGGATTACAGGTGTGAGCCACCACGCCAGGCCAAGACTATGTTTTTATAAACTTAACTTGCATTATCATTCTAGGACACTGATATGTCCCTCTTCCACTTTTTGGTCAATTAAAAAAAATTCATCTCACTCATAATCCAATCATTCCACATGAGTCAGAATGCATGACTGAGTCAAGGTTCAACTAGCTATAGTATTTTTCCTCTCATTAGATTTAATATTTCCTCCAAGATGGGCTTGTAGGTCAGGTATTTCCTCACTCCCAGGTAGCTACAGATTTTTGTTGTGTCTGTTGTATGAATGTGTGTGTGTGTGTTTGTATATACAAAATATGATGTATATATAAGTATTTGAATAGTGTTATAAATGCAAATTTAAAGAAAATATTGATTTTTGTCAATTCATTCAATGAAAGCACATATTCACTAATGCAAATCTCATGTTACAGAATCCACCTGATTATTTTTTTTTTTTTTTTTTTTTTTTTTTGAGGCGGAGTCTCGCTCTGTCGCCCGGACTGGAGTGCAGTGGCCAGATCTCAGCTCACTGCAAGCTCCGCCTCCCGGGTTTACGCCATTCTCCTGTCTCAGCCTCCCGGTTAGCTGGGACTACAGGCGCCGCCACGTCGCCCGGCTAGTTTTTTGTAGTTTTTAGTAGAGACGGGGTTTCACCGTGTTAGCCAGGATGGTCTCGATCTCCTGACCTCGTGATCCGCCCGTCTCGGCCTCCCAAAGTGCTGGGATTACAGGCTTGAGCCACCGCGCCCGGCGATTTTCATTTTTTTAAATCAAGTAATTTTTACTCAACTTTTACAACTTTGACTCAGTCATTTCTCATATGCTGGGGATCAAAATCTCCCTACTACATTTAAGTCATTCATCATAGCTGTCAAACATTACACAAAGACTTACAGTGGAATGAATACTATGGATCAAGTGTAAGTGGTTGCTCCCCAATTGCTTCTGACAGCATTTCTATTTTCAGTGTTTCCTGAAATGCCCAACAACAGGTTTGTATACGTCAGAACCTTTCTTGCTGCAGTTACTATAGAAGACAGTACAATGGCTTTTCATGGTGTACAAGAAAGGTAGATTTCAATTTCTATTCTCTAACTTTGCTGGGCCTTCGGGTATGCTCATCAATAAATTCTTGTGTGAACAGATTAACGAACTCCAGATCAACTCTTCGAAGGCTCTTCATTGCTTTGGTGGAAGGTGAAAGGCTCACACTAGGTCTTGCGTTCACGGCTCTTCTCCACCTGGCCCCAATCTAACTGCTACTATGTCCCTTCTGTGCTGGTCCCACTGGTCTCCTCATTGTTTCCCAAAATACACCCTGGACATTTCCACCTTCAGGCATGTACTCAAGCTGTTCTTCTCAACTAAAATACCCTCTTTCTTTTGCTCTACAAACCCAAGTTCTATCTGTTCTTTGTCAATGTTGTATTTCTTAATTATACCAAATAATGCATAAGTATATCCTCATTAGAAAAATATTCAAACAGGCCAGGTGCGGTGGCTCATGCCTGTAATCCCAGCACTTTGGGAGGCCGAGTCAGGTGGATTACCTGAGGTCAGGAGTTCGAGATCAGCCTGGCCAACGTGGTGAAACCCTGTCTCCACTAAAAATACAAAAAATTGGCCAACCATGGTGGCGGATGCCTGTAATCCCAGCTACTTGGGAGGCTGAGGCAGGAAATCACTTGAACCCGGGAGGGGGAGGTTGCAGTGAGCCAAGATTGCACCATTGCCCTCCAGCCTTGGCTACAAAAGTGAAACTCGATCTAAATAAATAGATAAATAAATAATATTTAAACAATGTAGAAGTATATGTACAGTAAAAACTGAAAGTCCCTATTAATTCTAGCCCTTCCCCTCTCCCACCTGCCAACTGTATTGCCCTTCTTCCAATATGCTAGTTATCCTTCTGACCCCTTTTCACTGCATTTAATAAACCTATACAATTTTTTTTTGCTTCGTTTTTAGGTAAGTGGGGTTACAGTATACACTCAGTCCTGTGGCTAGCTTTCTCCTCTTCAAGACCTATATTAAACTTCCCCCCTCTCCCCAGAAACCTCCCTCACCATTTCAGCATCCAATGAACTCCTCCCCATAACCCTGCCTTGGATTTCCAACACTTGGTATCCATGGTACACTATTGGCTTCTGATTCATCTCTTTATGATGTCGGGTTGTCTAACTTTTTTATGTGTGCCTTATCATTGACATGTAAAATTTTTGAGGGGAGGAATGTTATCTTGCTCTTTTGCAGCATTTAGAACTATATAATGCCCAAAACGGGTCTTCAGCCTGATTTTCTTAAGTGAACTTTAGGTTTCCCATGTCCTGATCTAAGATGGAAAAGCTCTGCTCAATTGCAGGGAAAAATGAAAATATACTATGATGAAGTACTTCAGCGTTTTTGTGGCCTTTCCTAAGAATTCTCTCAATCTGTTGTACATGGCGGGTTTGTGGATTTCTATTAATATAAATCAGCTGAGAAGTGCAGCAACTTTGTGAGGAGCCAGAGACCTCAGGCAAAAACTTTTCTTCTCTGACCTGTCAGACCAAGGACAGCTCCACGAGTGACAAACCCTCAGAGATGAAATCATCACAGAGTGAAAGGGAGGTTTACAGCACAGGCTGATGTGGGAAAAGGTTGTGAGGGAAGCACCAACTAGTCAAGGGGAACTCAGTCTCTCAGACGTTTCAGACTTCTAGAATTTCAGCTCTCACTGAACCAGCTTTCCAATGGAATTAGTCAATGGTATAACAGCCACAGCAATTCAAAAGGCCTTTCATTTTTCCTTTTAAATTAAAAGCTGTAAAGTCGAATTTGAAATTCCTTTAAAAAATGTTATTTTCTCAGCATCACAGAGAAGGCAAAACAGCCAATACAACACATCTGTGTTTTATGTTAAATGCTGTCCCTTGAACAAGTTACTTAATCTTTCTAGGCCTCAGTTTCTTTATCTAAAAATGACTATAACATTTGTGCCTACTTTATTGACTTCTGAGCATTAAAATGAGACAATTTAGTGCAGTATGCAGCAAAGGCTGGCTCCCAGTAAATTCTCAAAATTGTTAGCTGTGATGAGGGCAATCATGTTATGATTCCTCACGTCTGTGTCAGCAGCTACAAGGGCTCTCTCTCTCTCTTTCATAAAGATAGGGTCTGCTGTGTTGCTCAACAGTGCAGTGGCATGGTCATAGCTCACTATAGCCTCAAATTCCTGGGCTCAAGTGATCCTCCCACCTCAGTCTCCCAAGTATTAGGATTACAGGTGTGAACCACCATGTCTAGGTGAAAGGGTTTTCTATGTGGGACTTTAGCCAAAGAAGGCATACAAGAACACTGTTAAGCTGTTATAATGGTGAACACTATGAACAACATTTCTTGGGAAATTCTATTTAATTCCTTCATCCCTATTACAGCGAATTTGCTTAGAATCTTTATTCAACAGACTATTGCTTGAAAATAAATGGGTTATTAAATGGAAAAATCTCTTTCTGTGAAAAATTTTCTCTAAAATCCTATTAGTCATAACTAGATAATACACTCCTTTTGACATCTTACAAGTCTGCTATTAATAATCTCAATTCTTAAGTCTAAATAACCATTTGAAAGGATCTAACTTAATTAAGAGTTTTGCTTTATCAAAAAATGTTCTATTGTCTCAAAAAAGAGCTTCCAGATCCTTCAAATGAGGCCATTAATCAAAGCAGATAAAATTAATTTTAGTTACTAAATAAATACTTACAATACTGCAGATAACCAAAGTAGTTAAAATTAACAGTAAACTGTTAATTTTTGGTCTCAAATAGTTATCAAGACACTGTGACATATGCAGAAAAAAATCTGAAGCAATGAGCTGGTTAATTCAGACACAATGATATTGGGGCATCAATTGATTACAGGTTTCAGGCTGAATTATTCTGTTATTCAATTGTTTAGTCCACTTAGGCAATGCCTATATAATAAGTGAACTTAGGCTATCTTAATAATTGGTGTGTGTTTGTTAGTGTATTGGCTAAGGACATAGGGCTTTAGATGAGAAAATGAGGGTTTCGGCTGGACATGGTGGCTGGCTGGCGCTACAGAGAACAGCCAAGTGGGAATCCTTAATGTCTACCAATGGGGACAGGGGTAGCTAGAATGAGAAAAATAGAAGGGGGCGTTAATATGGTGGCTTAGCCTCAATCCATGTACTTGAAGATTGTCAAGATGCATGGGGGCAAGTTGTGTGGCTTTTTTTTTTTAGCCTTTCATGTTTCATAATTGTGTCCTTCATAATCAGGCAGACACAGCCTACAATTTTACAGGAAGAGTGGCAAAGAGGAAGGAGTCAGGAATGAGAAAGTGGAGGAATGAGATGTGGGAGGCTGATGAGCTGTAGGGCCAGCCACTGATGTCAGGATCCTCAGAACTAAAAGTAGAAGCCATCAGCCTGGAGACTCACACTTACCACTGATACCCAACAATGCCATCTAGATGGTGGTGAGTTAGTTGTAACAGCAGTTTCTTTTGAGTATTTTAAAAAATGATTATTATAAAAATTAAATAGCACATTACAGAAAGGATATAACCTAAATACAGAAAACTGAAAAGATTTAGAAAAAATAAGTCACCAATAATTCCATTAGCCTAATGCATTTAATATCAGCATTGGGGTTAATTTCCTCCTAGTCCTTCTTCGCGTGTATATTTAAAGATCAGTGAAATCATACTCTATACAGTCGTGGATCCTATTATTTTAAGTATAACATTGTCTTGTAGCATTTTCCTTGTTGCTAACCAGCCTTTCATAACTATCCTTTTAACAAGTGAATAATACATCATTAAGTAAATGAACAGTAATTTGCTTAATTTAACTGTTTCTGTATATTGTTAGATGTTTAGAATCTTTCCAATTTCTTGATATTATAAATACCACATTAGTATACATTTTTCCACGTGTTTTCTTTTCCACATTTTTTTTTTTGAGACAATCTTGCTCTGTTGCCCAGGCTGGAGTGCAGTCGCACCATCACAGCTCACTGTGGCCTCAACCTCCCAGGCTCAGGTGATCCTCTCACCTCAGCCTCCTGAGTAGCTGCGACCACAGGTATGTGCCATCATATCTGGTTAATTTTTTATATTTTATAGAGACAGAGTCTCTCCATGTTGCCCTAGGCTTGTCTTGATCTCCTAGGCTCAGGCAACCCTCCTGCCTCAGCCTTCCAAAGTGCTGAGATTATAGGCATAAGCCACCATACCTGGCCTTCTTTTCCACATTTTAGATTATCTTCTTAGAATCGACTTTCAGAATTTTCAAAACATAAAATGTTCCAGGAGATGGACATTTTATGACTCTTTATACTTACTGCCAAATTACTTTTCAAAGGGATTATAACAACGCCCAGTCCCAAGAATGGTGTAATGGTGTATGAGTAGCAAACCTCATCATACTCTGGAAAACAGTGGATCATTTCACTAATTTTTTTTTACAGCTTCAGTTTCCAGGTTGTGATATAAACAAGTAAACAAATAGTATGTTAGATGCTGATCAGTACAATGAAGAAGAGGAAACTGGAGAGAGGGGATGTGGCGGAGGGAGTGTTGCTGTTTTATACAGGATGATCAGGAAAGGCTTTTCAAAAAAGATGATATTTAGGTGGGACGCAGTGGCTCACACCTGTAATCCCAGCATTTTGGGAGGCTGTGGCAGACAGATCACCTGAGGTCAAGAGTTTGAGATCAGCCTGGCCAACACGGTGAAATCCCATTCCGTCTCTACTAAAAATACAAAAGTAGCTGGGCATGGTGGTGGGCACCTGTAATCCCAGCTACTGGGGAGGCTAAGGCAGGAGAGTCACTTGAACCCAGGAGATGGAGGTTGCAGTGAGCTGAGATTGTGCCACTGCACTCCAGCCTAGGTAACAAGAGCGAAACTCTGTCTCAAACAAACAAACAAACAAACAAACAAAAATTTGAATAAGAGCCAAAAGAAGTGAGGGATAAAGGTGTAAGAACAGCCTGAGGAAAGAGAGTTTCAGGCAGAAAAAACACTAAGAAAGGCCCTAAGGCAGACCCATGTTGGACAATGTTTGGGGAACAGCAAGAATGCCAGGGTGGCAGTGCCCAGCGAGAAGCGGGCAAGGAAGAAGATGAGCTCAGAGGGAATGTGGGCAGCCAGGCCACTGAAGGCTTTATCAGCCATTGTAAGGATGTTTCTTTTACTCTGAGTAAGATGAGAAGACATTGAAGTGTTTTTTGAGCAGAGGCAAGTCAGAAATTGGCTTGTGTTTTATATGATTATGTTAGCCGATGTGTTCGGAATGGGCTAAATGTGCTCGAAATCAAACTCAGCATCTTTCCCGGCAAACCTCCTACAGTCTCAGCATCTCCATCCTCTGACTCACCCATGCTCAAAACCACATTGTTTTTTTACATCCCAAAACCAATTGTCACCAAGCTCTGTCAATACTCCCTCCATAATGTCTCTTGCATTTGCCTTCTCTGTCCATTCCCACGGCCAAAAGCCTACCATAACCGTTTTCTTTTTTTTTGAAACGGCGTCTCCCAGGCTGGAGTGCATGGGCATGATCACAGCTCATTGCAGCCTCGACCTCCCAGGTTCAAGCAATCCTCCTATCTCAGCCTCCTGAGAAGCTGGAACCACAGGTGCACACCAACACTCCCAGCTAACATTTGTGTTTTTCATAGAGATGGGATTTCACCATGTTGCCCAGGCTAATCTCAAATGCCTGGGCTCAAGTGATTTGACTGCCTCGGCCTCTCAAAGTGCTGGGATTACAGGCTTGAGCCACTGTGCCTAGCCCCATAACCATTTTCTAACTTATCTCCCAGCCTTCTACCTCTCTGCTCACCCTCCCACCACCCAGTGCCGCTAGAACAATCTTCCCAGCAAAGCTGATCACTCAGGGGTCTTCGTGTTATCTTGGCTGTCTCCCTGCTCTTCACCACTCACAAGGTCCAAATTCTTCAGCATGGAATTCAAGCCCTACTACAATTTGATCTTAATCTAGTGCTCAAAACTTATCTTCCATTGTTTTATTCAGAATTAACTGTGCCTTCCTGTCTAACAAGTTCCTTGAACCAGCTCTGTACTTTATTACTGTACATCTTTGCTTACATCATCTCCGCTTCCCTGCACCTTCTGTTTAAAACACCCTTCCCTTGGGCTGGGTGTGGTGGCTCACGCCTGTAATCCCAGCACTTTGGAAGGCCGAGGCAGGCGGATCATGAAGTCAGGAGTTCAAGACCAGCCTGGCCAACATGGTGAAACCCTGTTTCTATTAAGAATACAAAAGGTTAGCTAGGCATGGTAGCGTGCACCTGTAATCCCAGCTACTCAGGAGGCTGAGGCAGGAGAATCGCTTGAACCCGGGAGGTGGAGGTTGCAATGAGTGGAGATCACGCCATTACACTCCAGCCTGGGCAACAAGAGTGAAACCCTGTCTCAAAAAAATCAAACCAAAACAACAACAACAAAAAAACACCCTTCCCTCAAATCCCCACCCAGTAATCCTACCCACACTTCCAGGATCCCAAATATCACTTTCTTCATGAAGCCAGCCCCATTCTCCCTGACTGTAATGATGTTTGTGTTCTTCTGTGCCCCCATAAATTCTATTCCACTACTCATACATTCCGTACCACATTCTACTATTGCTTCATGAATATGCTGTCCTTCCTGCTAGGTGATAAGTTTCTTGAGAATCCATGTCTCGTTCATTGTTCTAGCTCCTACAGCACTTACTTCAATGCCTTGAACATAGTAGGTGTCCAAGAAATGTTTGTGGAACTTAAATTCCCCAAGGCCTTGTTGCTAATTTGTTCTTGGAACAGGACTAGAATTCAGGTCATCTGATTCCCAGCTCCCTATCCCTTTCCCAATACCATTCTATCTCTTTGTCTTCTTTCTATGATTCATTGTCATCTCATCTGAATGACATTTGAAACCGCTAAGGAATTTTACAGAAGAGTGACTTAACAAAAAACAAATGCTGGAACATATTTTCCCATGTAGCTATTTAAGCCAAAGTGAACCTAATGAAGGGGCACTAAAAATTTGACAAATTTGACCCTGAATAAAAAAATAAAAACAAACTACAAAAAAAAAAAAAAAAAAAAAACCAAAAACGTGGCACATATATGTCTAGAAACGTTTTAGCTTCTTAGGGTTTGATTTTTGGCTTGCATTAATCTTATAGTAGTCAAGTTGCCATGTTTCTTGGCATGCTATAAAGTTGTAGTCTGGGGGAAGAAATAAAAAACAAATAAGTGGCCGGGTGTGGTGGCACATGCCTGTAATCCTAGCACTTTGGGAGGCTGAGGCAGTCAGATTGCTTGAGGTCAAGGTTTTGAGATCAGCCTGGCTAACATAGTGAGACCACATCTCTACCAAAAAAGATAAAAAAAATTAGCTGGGCATGGTGGTATGTGCCTGTAGTCCCAGCTACTTGGGAGGCTGAGTTGGGAGGGTCGCTTGAGCCTAAGAAGCAGAGGTTGCAGTGAGCTTAGATCTTGCCACTGCACTCCAGCCTCAGTGACAGAGTGAGACCCTGTCTCAAGAAAAAAAACAAAAAAACAAAAAAAAAAACACCCCAAAACAAATAAGTGTATTTTTCTGTTTAAAAGCTCTTAGCAAGATTTTTAGCCCCTAATAATATAAGAGGGTTTAAACATTTGGGAACAAGGCCCTGTGGCAAAGCTTAATTTGCAATTATTCCAATCCTCCCCCTGCCTTCCCAACTTGGAAAAACAGCCCAAGGAGCTACTGTTCGAAACTGGGCATCCTCTTTGGTATTTGAAATTTTAAAAAGTAAATTATACCCATGATACATGTTGTATACAAGTATAATATATGTAAAATGCAAATAAAATTGTCATAACATTTAACAACTCGTAATAGTTAGCATTAATGATATACACATGAGAATTATTTGTGAGCAAAGAACATTGATGCCCTTAGGAAAAGGAAGATTTGACCAAGTTAAAATATATATTTTAGAGAATGGTTTAATATTTTAGAGAATGGCTTAGTATTTCAGAGAACGGTTTCTCTCCTTGACAGTTTTGTCTCTCCTCTCCACTGAAACTTAGAAGAGGGCAGGATTGCTGTGAAGAATGTCCTACTGAGGTTTCCACAAATTCGAATGAAATGGGATGAAATTAAAACCCTCCACTTTAGAGGGAAAAGATATGAAACTGAAGCACTCATTCATCTCAGTCTACTCCATCTCAATCTGAATGTTATAGCAGAGGCTGACCTGTGAATTTGATGTGAATTGTGATAGAATCGTAGAAATGAAAGCAAGCTCTGAAATAGTTCCTTCTACCTTCGATCCTCAGTGAGTGAGTCCCAAACCGTGACAAAGTTAGTATTTAAGAAACTTTCTCATAGGCAATTTCCTCCAACTGCACCCTAAATTCTACTCTACAGAACTTCACAGACCATTTTTCATGTGCTCTACAACGAAGACGTGAAGACAACCTTTTGCCACAGCTAATGATCCTAACCATTTTTCTATCACGTGGGTTACATTTCTGGACTATGGGGAGACAGCCTAGAGTGATGAGTAAGAATTCAGAATTGGAGACAGAGTTGCACTTAAGTCACAGCTGTATGATGATAGGCAATTGACTTAAGCGCTCTAGGCTTCCATTTCCTCACCCATAATGCAAGGATGATAATACCATCCAGCTGATCAGATTACTGTGAGGACTAGTCTAGAACCAGTGCTGTCCAATAGAAATATAATGGAAGACACAATGTGAGCCACATATGTGATTTAAAATTTTCTAGTAGCCCATTAAGAAAGTAAAAAGAAACAGGCAAAATTAATTTTAGCGCTATATGTTATTTAACTCATGTCCAAAATAGCATTTCAACATGTAAAAAATGTTCATGAGTATTTTACATTCTCTTTTTTGCACTAAGTTTTCGAAGTCCAATATGTATTTCACACGTACAGGTTGAGCGTCTCTTATTCGAAATGCTTGGGACCAGGATAGTTTCGGATTTCAGATTTTGGAATATCTGCGTATACATAAATGAGACATCTCGGGGATAAGACCCAAGTCTAAACGTGAAAATCATGTATGTTTCATATGCAGATTATATACATGGCCTGAAGGTAATTTTATATAATATTGTTAATCATTTTGTGCATGAAACAAAGTTTGTATCAATCAAACGATCAGAAACCAAAGGTGTCACTATCTCAACCACCCATGGGACACTCTGTGCTTGTCTGGCAACATCATTCCTGATGCTCATTTATGTGCTACTGATAAGCAATCATTTTCTCACGTTTATTTAGACGTAAGTATTCAACACTAAAAAATATAACACCGGCTGAGCGCGTTGGTTCACTCCTGTAATTCCAGCACTTTGAGAGGTCCAGGTGGGTGAATCACTTGAGGCCAGGAGATCAAGACCAGCCTGGCCAACATGGTGAAACCCTGTCTCTACAAAAAATACAAAAATTAGCCAGGCATGGTGGTGCATGCCTGTAATTCCAGCTACTCGAGAGGCTGAGGCAGGAGAATCGCTTCAACCCAGGAAGCAGAGGTTGCAGTGAGCCTAGATCGTGCCACTGCATTCCAGCCTAGGTGATAGAGTGATATACATATATATGTGTGTGTGTGTATATATATGTGTGTGTATATGTATATATATGTGTACATATGTATATATGTATATATAACATACTATTAAAATAGTGAAAAAAACAATGTGTTCAGGGTAACTAATTAGCACAGCAGCATCCCTTAGAATACCTGTATCACTTGCTAAACAGCAGCAACAGCAGAGAACAGCAGGCTTTGTCACCACCAACAATGCCACTTGTAGCATCATAGTCCTCAAAAAGTTTTGGATTTTGAAGCATTTCATATTTTGAATTTTCAGATTAGGGATGCTCAACCTCCCTAATTAAGGTATGTATAGCATGTAAGTAAGG
The DNA here is from genome assembly GCF_007565055.1 of Rhinopithecus roxellana. Classification (NCBI taxonomy): domain Eukaryota; kingdom Metazoa; phylum Chordata; class Mammalia; order Primates; family Cercopithecidae; genus Rhinopithecus; species Rhinopithecus roxellana. The sequence continues at coordinate 62,155,616 of NC_044554.1, forward strand.
TATGTATACCTAACCATGTTTCAAGTGCTTGAGAGTCACATGTGACCAGTGGCTATGATATTGGAGAGTGCAAGTCTAGGAAAAAGGCTGTGAAGCACTTAGCATTATGCTAGACATAGATAATTCTACAAAATCATCATGAATGTTATTGTTAGAGGACTGTGTAATCTTCTCAAAGGAGTCATGTCTCTAGACTGACCCAGTCTATCATGCTCTTAGAAGTACCTGGAGAGGTTCCACTGCTTAAGCTTGATCCCTTCAGTTACTTTAAGGGGTACTTCCTTATGGTCACTCCCCATCTATTGTACGGAGAAGGTGACAAAAGGTGCCCTCTGTAGGGGTTCTGCATAGAAAATACACACATGGAGTGTCAGTGACCTTCAGGGTACTGACTTATGAAACCCTAAGAAGGAGACAGCATCATATTGATAGGACAGGATAGGACATTTGCTAAAGCAAACACTTACTCCTACATTTTTCCCCTTCCGAGTAGTGAGGCTTAAGTAAGTAATATATAGGATCAAAAGCTGATTTGTTAAATTAAACATAGGCCCAGGTGCGGTGGCTAATGCCTGTAATACCAGCGATTTGGGAGGCTGAGGCAGGTGGATTGCTTGAGTTTAGGAGTTTGAGACCAGACTGGGCAACCTGGTGAAACCCTGTCTCCACAAAAAATGCCAAAAAAAAAAAAAAAAAAAAAAAAAAAAAGCACGGTGTAATGGCACATGCCTATGCTCCCAGCTACTCAGGAGGCTGAGGTGGGAGAACAGGCGAGCTTGGGAGGCAGAGGTTGCAGTAAGCCAAGATCGCACCACTGCACTCCAGCCTAAGTGACAGAGTGAGACCCTGTCTCAAAAATAATAATAATAGTAAATAAGTTAAACACAGAGTTCCCTTACAACTGAGCAATTCTCCTAGGTATGTACCCAAGAAAATTACAAAATGTATGTTTCCACAAAAGCTTGTACACAAAGGTACACAGCAGCGTTATTTATAATAGCCAAGAAATGTAAACAAGCCAAGTGCCCGAGAGCTAATGTATGGATAAACAGCATGTGGTATATTCATACAATGAAATCTTTTTCAGCCACAACAAGGGATGAAGGACTGATACAATATGGATGAACCTTGAAAACGTTATGCTCAGTGAAAGAAACCACTCACAAAAGGCCACATATGGCATGATTCCATTTATATGAATATTTACATTAGGCAAATCCACAGAGCCAGAAAACAGAGGAGTGGTTGCCGGGGTCTGTGGGGAGGAGAGAATTGAGAGTGACTTTACCAGGCATGGGAGTTTTTTTTTCTGGGATGACAGAAGTGTTCTGGAGCTAGGCTCAGGCTCTGGAGCCAGGCAGCCTGTGCGAAAGCCCAGGTCTCACTACTCATTCGCTTTGTGATTTTAAGCCATGTTCCTACCTCTTCTATACCTTAGTTTCCCTTTACAATGATGATGGTAAGAGTGCCTGGGCTTGTTGTGAGGATTCAGATAGTTAACATAAGTAAAGTGCTCAGGAGAATTCCTGGCCAGTGATATATACTATTTTTTCCCATTATAATTGTTTATGACTTTAAGAAAATTGATATATAATAGTTGTGCATATTGTGGGGGTACATGTGATATTTTGAAACCTGATAGCTATTTTGAAATATATAATAAATTATAGTCAACTTTAATTTCCCTACTGTACTGCTGAATACTAGAATTTACTTCTACTATCTAACTCTATGTTTGTACCTATTAGCCAATGTCCCTTCATCCCCCGCTCCCCCTTCCCTTCCCAGCCTCTGGTAACCCACCATCCTACTCTCCACCTCCATGAGATCCACATTTTTAGCTCCCAGATATGAGTGAGAACATTTGGTATTTGTCCTGCTGTGCCTGGCTTATTTCACTTAATATAATGACCTCCAGTTCCATCCATGTTGCTGCAAACGACAGGATTTCATTTTTTAAATGGCTGAATAACATTCCATTGTGTGTGTGTGTGTGTGTGTGTGTGTGTATACATATATATATCTCCACATTTTCTTTATCCATTCATCTGTTGATGGACACTCAGCTTGTGTGATAGATATTTCATAAGTGACCCTGATCACCCTGTACCCCACCCTTACTTATTTCTGTCCATAGCATTAGTCACTTTCTTTTTCCTTTTTTCTTTTTGAGACAGGGTCTCTCTGTTGTCCAGGCTGAAGTGCAGTGGCATGATCTCGGCTTACTGCAACCTCCACTTTCAGGCTCAGGTGATCCTCCCAGCTCAGCCTCCCTAGTAACTGGGACTACAGGTGTGCCACCACACCCAGCTAATTTTTTTTTTAAATTTTTTTTTGTAGAGACAAATTTTACCATGTTGCCCAGGCTGCATTCATCACTTTCTAACCTACCCTGTGATAACTTGCTCATATATCTTGCTCGTAGCCCATCAACCCCTACTAGAAGGCAGGGATCTAATCCATTTGTTTGCTGCTAGATTCCAAGAACCCCAAACAGTGGTTAACACAGAGGAGGCACCCCACCACACTTTCTGAATGAATGAACAAATGGTTGGCACTTCTGGCCAATGGCACTGGGCAGCCTGGATGGAAATGAGATGCACCTTTTACTGAACATCTTTTTGCACCATTTTCTATTCTACCATGTGCTCGGTCCTTTTCATAAAGATGAAAAGTGAAAAATGAAATACAGAAAATAAGAATACTTGACCTGAGGGAGAAGCTGGTAGCATTAAACAGTAAGACTTTAGGCGTCAGTGCAAAGTGTGTGATCTAGAGAAAAAAGTGAGGATGTGGTTGTGGGCCACCTTTAGACTTTTAGCCCCTGAGTAAAAAGTGGAATGACACCTCGGGAATGGCACTCAGTCCTAGTCTTGAAGCACGGTGTGTACACAGGTTAATAAGAAGTTTGTTTGTTTATTTGTTTGTTTGTTTGAGACGGAGTTTCACTCTGTAGCCCAGGCTGGAGAGTGCAAAGGCGTGATCTCGGCTCACCTCTGCCTCCCAGGTTCAAGTGATTCTCCTGCCTCAGCCTCCAGAGTAGCTGGGACTTTGCCACCATGCCCAGCTGCTTTTTAAAATATTTTTAGTAGAGACAGGGTTCTGCCTTCTTGGCCAGGCTAGTTTTGAACTCCTGACCTCAGGTGATCCGGCTGCCTCAGTCTCCCGAAGTGCTGGGATTACAGACCTGAGTGCCCGGCCTAACAAGAAGTCTCAATAAGATCTTACATACTGTGCAATATGTGTTCTGTACTTAACGGGTACAATGAGAAATTTTTCCATGGCAAAAGGCCCGTTTCCCGGCACAGAAAACAGAAGAGCTTGCGGAGGGTTGTTGCCCACTTCCCACTGCAGCATGGACAGGCAGGTGGCCACGGTGGACGGGATTCCTCGGGCAGGGACAGAAGGTCTGTCACCACTGCTGGCAGTGCCCTTCCTCATTCCTTAATGAGCTCCAGAAACTAATAAAGATTACAGGATCCCAAATACAAGACTAGACTCCAAATGAACTGCTGTGTAAATGTATCCCAACTAATGTGGGGTAAAATGTATAATAAATTATAGTCAACTTTAATTTCCCTACTGTACTGCTGAATACTAGAATTTACTTCTACTATCTAACTCTATGTTTGTACCTATTAGCCAATGTCCCTTCATCCCCCACTCCCCCTTCCCTTCCCAGCCTCTGGTAAGTTGTCTTTGAGGTCTCTACCTCTTTCCTTCCTTCAGCCTTAATACCGCTCTGCTCTCTTCTGTTAGGAAAAAAACAACTGATGAGTCACCAGCTTCTTGGGTAATGTATTATCCTTTTCAGGAGCTTTTGCATGAAAAAAGAGGTCAAAAGGAGAGAAAGAAATAATAATGGTGATGATATTAATAATACTAATAGTGATGACCATGGCTGATGATAACTGCGTCCCAGCTATTCGGCTAAAAAATGGATACGATTTCTCTAATTTAGTCCTCCAACAATTCTCTGAGGTAGATATCACACCTATGTTACAGATGAGGAATGAAAAATCACATAGCAAGTGGCAGATGAAGGCAGATTGTCTCTAAAAATTTTTGCTCCAAGGAATTTTTTTATTTTTGAGACGATGTCTCTCTCTGTCAGCTGGACTAGAGTATAGTGTTGTGAACATGGCTCACTGCAGCCTTGACCTCCTGGGTTCAGGTGATCCTCCCACCTCACATCCCAAGTAGCTGGGACTATAGGCACACACCGACACACCCAGCTGCTACATTTTTTTTTTTTTTTTTTTGTATTTTTTTGTAGAGACAGGGCTTCACCATGTTGCTGGGACTGGTTTTGAACTCCTGGCTTCAAGTGATCTGCCTGCCTCAGCATCCCAAAGTGCTGGGATTACAGGCTTGAGCCATCGTGCCTGGCTATGTAAGAATTTCTCAAGTGGAAACTTTGATCCTGTAGGAAGACAGCTGGGGGGAGTCAGACAATCACAGCAACCCTCAGTAGTGGCGGCAATGACAGTTGAGGCTTGAAACTTCAAATAGCCCACTGTATCTATGACTAACTAGGTTCAAATCTTGAGTCTGACATTCTTAGGACTACCTGGTGGCAAGTCACATACTCTCTTTGTGCTTGAGATTATCGTTAGAATTCATCGAGATAATGCAAACAAAGTACTTACAACAGTGCCTATGAATACATACATGAGGCGCTCAGATGCTGTGTACAGGTGCTCCTCAACTTACAATGGGGTTATGTCCTGATAAACCCATCATAGGCTGAAAATAACAAAAGTCAAAAATGCATATAATACACTTAATCTACCACATATCGAAGCTTAGCCGAGCCTACCTGAAACATGTTCAGAATGCCTGCAATATGGTATTCAGTAAATTACATGAGAAATTCAACACTTTATTATAAAATGGGCTTTGTGTTAGGTGACTTGGCCCAACTTCACAAGAGAGTAGTATCTGCACATTGCTAGCCCAGGAAAAGATGAAGATTCTAAATTTGACATATGGTTCCTGCTGAAGGCATGTCACTTTTTTTTTTTTTTTGAGACAGAGTCTTGTTCTGTCGCCCAGGTTGGAGTACAGTGGGTGTGATCTCAGCTCACTGCAAGCTCTGCCTACCAGGTTCACACCATTCTCCTGCCTCAGCCTCCCAAGTAGCTGGGACTACAGGTACCCACCACCACTCCTGGCTAATTTTTTGTATTTTTTAGTAGAGACGGGTTTCACCATGTTAGCCAGGATGGTTTCGATCTCCTGACCTCGTGATCCACCCGCCTCGGCCTCCCGAAGTGCTGGGATTACAGGTGTGAGCCACCGTGCCCAGGCGAATGCATGTACTTTCACACCACTGTAAAGTCAAAAAATCATGATAAACCATTGTATTAGGTTGATGCAAAAATAATTGCATTTTTTGCTATTAAAATAATGGCAAAACCCACAATGACTTTTGCACCCCTAACAAGTCATCGATGGTCTGCATTTTGATTGCTACAAATCCCTGCTAAGTATTAGAAAACCTGTAATTTATTTCTAGCTTCTCAAATAACAAAGGTGCTCTTTTACCTAATTTTATAATGTAGTTGTTCTTCCATTGTCTATAGAATTTTTATTGAAAAGGTGACATAATCAAAATTTGAAGGTAGACATGCCAAATCCCATTTCCCTAACACTACAATTATATTTGGTTTTGTGTATTGCTTTCAAGTTTTGCTAACTCTGAGAAGCGACATGGAAAGGACACTGTACCAAATCAGTTTGGGATTTTGTCACACTCTCACAAAGTAGCTGTATGACTTTAATGAAGTTACATAACTGCCCTTTGTCTTCATTTTCAAAAAGTTTAAAATGAAGGGGTTAGGCCAGCCGATCTTTAAGATTGCTCTAGCTATAACAGTCTACAATCTACTTTTTTTTGCTTTCATAATCATGGTTCAGTTGCATATAGAAGATACATTAAAATAATGTTTACAAAGTTAGTTAATTTCCTAAACTATGTTTGGAAAATAAAGTTTCACATATAATGAGCTTTGCGAAGGTAAGTTTACAATAAAAAACCCCAGGAATTTCAAAGATAACTGCCAAAATTACCAAAAAGATATAAAAATTTATCTTAATACATTCATGATATATGTATGTTTACAATGAAAGGATTTATAATTCAATGCATTAATTATAAGGAACACATTAAGTTTGACGAGCCCATTCTAATCTTTGTGGATTGCTTCCTGTCAATACCATTTCATGGAGGGATAAACTATTTCCTCCTTCTTTTCAAATGCAGAATAGCTTGGTGATGAAATAGCTCTTCCATCTACACACAAAATTGTATCAGTAAAAGAGCACTTTGCAGGATTTTCTTGAGATATAAAGGGCAAATAAGTAGGACTTTTAAGGAGTCAAATATACAGTTATTAATTTATAAAGTAAATATGAAAATGTTACAGCAGTGTAGTTTTTCCATATGGTATTATTGCTTTTTAAAATTTCTCTATAAGAAAATCAAAAAGGGAAAAACAAAAAAGGCACCGTTCTACCTGACACAGATCGGCAGAACTATGTCAGCGTAAATGTCTAAAATGTCTATGACTATTAATGCAGTGAATCAGTCACTCTCTCCCCCACTGCCACTTAGCATGTAACCTGGTATAACCTTTCTGGAGGTGATCTGACAATACTAATCAAGAGTTTAAATATGTTCCTACCCTCTAGTCGGGTAATTCTACTTACAGAAAAGTGTATGAAGGAAATAATAAGTGCACAATTGCTTTGCCACACTTATTATATATAAGTGCAAAGAACTGGGAACATCTAAATAACCGGAAATAGAAGAATAGCTAAATAATTGATGCTACACATATATGAAATTTATGTATATATGAATATGTATTTATGATATATGTGTATGTATATCATATCATAATATAGATAACAAGGGTGCTCATTGCTTCTGGCTTAGTCATATTTCTAGGTTTTTCAGTGAACGGAGGACCTAGGAGATCTGTCTATACATGTACATATACATCTTAAATTTATATCAACTCTCAATTCAAATTCGGGACCACAGGATTTCTGCCTAACCGCCTCCATGTTATATCTATATTCCCTTCCTCTCATGCTGAGAATCCTGCTTCTCAAGGACAGCAGGCATAATAAGATTAGAATATCCCACAATTAGGCCGGGTGTGGTGGCTCACTCCTGTAATCCCAGCACTTTGGGAGGCCAAGGCAGGTAGATCACCTGAGGTTAGGAGTTCGAGACCAGCCTGGCCAAAGTCAAATCTACAAAACAAGGTGAATTCAAAGAAGTCTAGTTTCTATCCCTATCCCCCCACTTTCTTTCCTCCCTTTTTCATAACTATTATTAATATTTTGTGATGTGAATCCTCCTATTCTTTGTTTTCTAATATAAGCAAATGTATTTACATATGTGTGTGTATGCATGCATATATGTGTGTAGGCATATAAATTTACATATATATCCCTTCTGACATATATGGTAGCATTGTAGACTCACATTTCTACCCCAATTTTTTTACTTATAATATATCCTACAGATCAATCCATAATAAGTATATTTAAAGATCCTACTTCTGGCCAGGCGTGGTGGCTCATGCCTATAATCTCAGCACTTTGGGAGGCCAAGGCAGGCAGATTGCCTGAGGTCAGTAGTTCGAGACCAGCCTGGCCAGGCTGGTGAAACCCCATCTCTACTAAAATTACAAAAATTAGCTAGGCGTGGTGGCAGGCGCCTGTAATCCCAGCTACTCGGGAAGTTGAGGCAGGAGAATCACTTGAACCCAGGAGGCGGAGGTTGCAGTGAGCTGAGATAGCACCACTGCACTCCAGCCGGGGCAACAGAGCGAGACTATGTCTCAAAATAAATAAATAAATAAATAAAATCCTACTTCCATTTTATAGCTACACAGACTCTATTGTGTGTAGGTATCATAGTTTATTCAACCAGTCCTCTATTAATAGACATTGGGGTTATTTCCAGTCTTTTGGTATTATAAATAGTTTCTGCCCTAAGGTTTTGTATTATATTTATATATATTCACATCTTAAATATAAGTAATTTTTACTATGTGGAAATATATAAGGTGAGCCTATGCCATCTTGTACCAAATAGCAGGAGAGCTATCAAAAACTCTAGGGTTGTGTCAAAAGATGTCAAGAACCAATTTGAAGATGCTATCGTAGACCAACGAGGATAATTTAAGCATTAATAAGAATAATAAATAATACGCACATAAGCACATTAAATACATTTCGAACCGAGGTTGCTGTGGCCACAACGCAGAGTACTAACCACTATACTATCACGGCGAGCTACTGGGGACCCAAATACATTTCAATGAATGAGTTCAAATTATAATTGGAATAGAGAAAACAAAAGTAATTTAAAAATAAGACAAAGCAAGCACCATTGGCACATGCCAAGGAATGATAGGATTAAAATATTACCATTTTTACAATCCTTAATGAACTAATAGATCCAGGTAACATCACAAAAGAAGAGATTTTTATGTACCACCTAACGGCAAACTACTCCACTCCCTAGGAAGCACTCTTGCCAAAAAAAGGAAAAAAATATATATATGTATGAATCTGATCGGGCCTGTACGTAGTTAGAGGACAGAGGAACAGTTATAGTACAGCTCCTATGTTGAGCTACATCATAGGAATGCAATCGGAGACCTCCAGACTGTGGGGAGTTCTACAGGACAAGCAACTTGGTTTTTGCAACAAATAAGTTACGAGGAAAAAAATGAAATTAAAAGAGATTTATGGAATTTAAATTCAAAGAGATTTGAGAGACATATCAACCGACCTCAGTGCGTGAACCTTATTTGGATCCTGCGTCAACAAGCAAACTATAAAAGTAAGTTATACTTTGGGAGGCCGAGCAGGGTAGATCACGATGTCAGGAGTTCGAGGCCATCCTGGCCAACATGGTGAAACCCTGTCTGTACTAAAAATATAAAAATTAGCTGAGCATGGTGGTGGGTGCCTGTAATCCCAGCTACTTGGGAGGCTGAGGCAGGAGAATCGCTTGACCCCAGGAGGTGGAGGTTGCAGTGAGCTGAGATCACGCCACTGCACTCCAGCCTGGGTGACAGAGTGAGACTCCATCTCAAAAAAAAAAAAAAAAAAAGAAAAGAAAAGAAAAAGAAAAAACAACAACAAAATTAAGTTATAAGATTTGTGAGACAATCAAAAATTCCAACACTGAATATTTCATACTACTAAAAAATTGTATTAGTTAATGTAGATATGATAATGGTTATGTTTTTTACAAGTCCTTATCTTTTAAAGATTCATATTGAAATATATATATTTTAGACAGAGTGTCAGTCTGTCACCCAGGCTGGAGTGCAGTGGCACAATTGTAGCTCACTGCAGTCTTGAACTCCTGGGCTCAAATGATCCTCCCACCTTATTCTCCCACTAGTTGGGATTATAGGCACTCACCACCACACACAGTTAATTTTTTAATTTTTTGTAGAGGCAAAGTTTTACTACATAGACCAGGCTGGACTCAAACTAATGGCCTCAAGTGATCCTCCTGCCCCAGCCTGTGAAAGTGCTGGGATTATAGGAATGAGCCACCACCCCCAGCCATATCAAAATTTATGGATGAAATAATATAATATCTGGAATTTGCTTCAAAATAAAATGAGATGGGGAGAGGAATGGGATATTGGGCTAGACATGAGGTCCAATTAGACATGGGGTTCTTTATGCTTTCTGTTTACTTTTCCTTATGTTTCATTTTTCTAAAATAAACCATTAATATGCATTTATATATCGTGGTATTCTGGTATGTGTATGTGTGTGCGTGTGTCTGTTTGTATGTGTGTATAAATTTAAAACAAAATTTTAATGACGATATCTCTGAGTGATAGAATCATCTTGGTGATTTTTATTTTCTTCTTTTTACTCTGTATTCTGTATTTTTATACTGCATATGTATTGCCATTTTTGCAATTCAAGTATAATTCACTTCTGATGCAGTGAATAAAATAACTTTGCCCAGTACTCTTTAAATACAACTAGGCAAGGCTAATTATTTAATATTCAATTACATTTAGTTTTGATTGTGTACAGATCATAGTTTATGAAAATATAGCTCTAAAGGAAAGTTTGAGGTTTGGAAATTCTGTCATTTGATGTAATAGGATAATTTTAAATTTATAGCTTAGGAGTAAACTGTTCATTTTTTTCCTCCTTTTTACATAATACAAAAACAAGAGATCCAGTTTGGCACAAACTTTCTCCTCCAAAGCCACCTTTGTGCTGAAATCCAGCATCTCAGGTTTCAGTCAAGTAATTTGCAGATGAGAAAAGGTTTCTTAGCAAAATTTTCTTATGGTTTTACTACAGTGTTAGTTCCCCGTAATTTGGCAGAGTACTGTTTTCACAGCTAAGTGAGTCAGAGGGAAGGCTGCTCCTTCCGATTTTCTGATATGCAGAGAGGACAGGCAGTTATCAAATCAAATCACTCTTTTTTAATCACTAAAATAAATGTAAGGCCATGACAGCAGATGCAATTAAAGAAAAATATAGTTAACGGATATTTGTAGTTTATTACTAGTTAATACAAGGTACTGCCTGGTTTATCATTCAATTATAAAACAGTTATTCCTTTAAGGTCAATAAAAATGTTTTAAACCAACTTACAAAAACAAGTCTATTTTATAATTATATCACCATCTGAATGTTCTATTATCAGATAATTGTCCCTTCTTCATTTATTTTGAAATAGACATTTTATTTATCTAATCTTCCTTCTTCTGCTTGTTCACATGTCATTTTCTCCTAAATAAACCCTTGTCAGCTCCTCTCATGAAATCTATGAACAGATTATCATGGAAGTACTTTTTTACTCTGAATGTAGACTTTAAAGCAAAATCATAGGTAGATTTAGTTATTCATTTGAAAGTGAAACTTTGATTTAACAAATGGCTAGAGGCAGACAATTTTGATTTCGGTCCATCTGTCCATTTGACTTTCCATGGATTATTATATACTGCACATAAATTCAATTTACACTTGCAACTATGTTCCAAGCTTTGTGCTAAGTATTTTCACATATAATCCCAAGCTATTTGTGAAATAGCTATTTTATTATTTTTGGTTTGTTTGTTGGTTTGTTCGAGACAGGGTCTTGATCTGTCACCCAGGCTGGAGTGCAGTGGTGCCATCATAGCTCACTGCAGTCTCGACCTCCTGGGCTCAAGGGATCCTTCCACTTCAGTCCTCCTTAGTAGCTGGGACTACAGGTGCATACCACCAGGCCCAGCTAATTTTTTTATTTTTTGTAGAGACAGGGTTTTGCCATGTTGCCCACGCTTGAAATCGTTATTTTGGAGAGAGATTAAGTTGCTTGCTCAAGATCATACAGTCATTGAGTTATTCCAGATTTTGTTGCCACTTTTAAGTTATGAACAATGGTGACTGAGAGCATTTGTAATAGTCCTTGGTGTCTAGTACTGGGCCTTGTACTAGAAAGGATGTCAAATCAGTTGAAAGGATGATAGACATCTATCTGGTTGCAAAAACAAGAGGTACAAGGTAACTATCGGAGGAAAGACTGGGGCCCGCTGAGGTGGAGCATGCTCTCTCTCATGCAGAAACCAATTAAAAGGAGAAGGAGGAGGGAAGTCTGTTCTTCACAGCAGCAAAGCAGCGCTAGCCTTCTGCCTTGATCTTTTAACAAACTTAGGAAGGTTCCAACATCTTCAAGCCTGGGAATACACAGTGTTTGAATGTGATGACCAGCAAACTAAAGGTCAACCTGAGAAAGTTGATTCTTGACATATTTCCAGCAAGGGTCACTTGTTTCATCCCATCGGACTCAAAGTTAAGAATTAAAAACCTCAACTGTAGTAAATTACATGTTTGAAAAACTGAGAGTTCTAATTACTCGTACATCCCAAATGCCAGTGGGGCCTACTCTATTCATGTACTCATAGCTTTATGAAAAACTGTTTGTTTGGGATGTGGTTTTTTAAAAGTAATTTACCTTGGGACAGGTTTAGTTGAAAAATGGAATATGTGAGAAAAGAATTTTCCAACTTTTGTTGACTCAGAGATGAAAAGGAAAATACGTTTATATGAATATGGCTACTTGTTGATCTAAGACACTTGAAATTTCATTTGCTAAATGCCAAATCCAATTATAAATTTCAAACATAATTTCCAAACCATACCCTTGTTCTAATACTACAGAACCATCTCGATGGGCATCAACTGGATATCAAATTAACTATTCCTATAAGGTTACACTAGAGTTACTACTAGGAACATTTCATTTGTGGAGACATAAAGACAGGTTACATGATACTTTGTAAGTGGACTTGAGCTAAAGGATATTAGAAATAAATAGGAACAACAAAAATAAAACATGACTAAACCAGCTCTCCTGCCACCATCAAAACAAACGTTTCCAAGGAACTGAAGCCAAGAAAATAGAAGTCCACAAACACAAAGGCCAAGATAATCAGTCGAATCTACTAAATCTCCATAAATGACAAAACAAAACACTAAAAACCAAGCAATACCAAAACCCCACCTGTATTGAATACCAAACAACATTGAATTTTCTGCCCCACCGCCTGCCACAGAAATCCGAACCTGCAGCTGATTTTAAAATGACCAAATCTCCAAAAATTCTGAGAGATGTCAATTTTAAAGACACAATATCTTCAATCATATAGGTCATGTCCACATTAACATAAGTAGTAATTACTAAAAAGGAAGGAATCTCCTTCATTCGTTTTAAAAACCAGTTCTTTCTCAGATTTGCCACAGAGCCAGACCAACTTAATTGTTAAGACACAATAATATCAGACTGAACTATTTTTCTCTTTCTTCTGTTTTCTTTGGAGACTGGGTCTCACTGTGTCACCCAAGCTAGAGTATAGTTGCACAATCATGGCTCACTGCAGCCTCTACCTCCTTGGTTCAAGTGATTCTCCTACTTCAGCCTCCCAAGTAGCTGGGACTACAGCTGTGCACCACCACGCCTGGCTAATTTAAAAAATTTTTAGAGATGGGGTCTTGCTATGTTGCCCAGGCTGGTCTCAAACCCCTGGGCTCAAGTGATCCTCCCACCCTGACCTCCCAAAGTGTTGGGAGTACAGTCATGAGTCACCGTGTCCAACCCTGAACTGTGTTTCAATCCAATAATTTTTATTATGGAGAGAAAGCTGGGCAATTTAAACAATTATGTGCTTTATTTCTCCATTTCTGTATTCTATTCTTGCTAATATACAGGTATTGAATTTAACTTGTTTCATTCTGAATGGTTTATGTCTTCTGTTTAGAAAAATTTAAACCAGCCAAAAGGCTGCAGAGTAAGTGTTGGTGGCTAGTTCCTATGAGTAACAAATCATAGTCCATAGAGCCCAGGATGCTGACCTGGAGAACAGGCCAAATTCTACAGATGTGGTAGTTCATACCTGTAATTCCAGCTCTTCGAGAAACTGAGGTGGGAGGATCACTTGAGCCCAAGAGTTCCAGGTTATAGTGAGCCATGATCACGCCACTGCACTCCAGCCTAGGCAACAGAGCGAGACTCTGTCTCAAAAAGAAAAAATTCTGACTGCCCTGAAAAAACCTTGAATACCTACAACATAGAAAATCTAAAGCTTGTGCATAATGCTTGTCAGTGGTTAAGTTCATGCACGTTACAGACTTCACCATAGCCCTCCCACCATACCACCATACCACGGATGCAGGTACTACACAAGCCTCCTTGGATCCACATGACCATTTCTTCTCATTTGGATGCAGTATCTGCTAATGAGCAAGGTCACTTGAAAGAGAACTGAACTCAGAATCAGAGTCCAAGTGTGTCAGTTCCAGCTCTTTGGGGGACTAGACAAGGCAATTTAGTGCAGTGGATCAGTGTCTGCCTGCTAAAGTTAGACAGTGTGGGTGGAAATCCTGGTTTTCCACTTTCTAGCTATGTGACTATAGGCAAGACTCTTAAATCTTGTGACTCGGTTTTCTTATTTGTAAAATGACAACGATATCAATAACTACTTTAGAGGATTAAATGTCTTAAGATGGTTTAGAACAGAGTTGCAGATACTCTAAGCACTCAATCAATGTGGGCAATTATTTTTACTAGCTATATGATCCTGGGAGCTCACCCAAGCTCTGTAAGACTCTATTTCATCTTCTGTACAAGAAGGGGTCACGATCTCACATGGTCTTTATGAAGACTGAATAAACTCAAGTAACACATATGTGGAAGATATTTTTAAGACATAATCAATGGCTGGGGGCGGTGGCTCACACCTATAATCCCAACCCTTTGAGAGGTCGAGGCGGGTGGATCACCTGAGGTCAGGAGTTCGAGAACAGCCTGACATGGTGAAACCCCATCTCTACTAAAAACAAAACAAAAAATAGCTGGGCATGGTGGCAGGCACCTGTAATCCCAGCTACTTGGGAGGCTGAGGGAGGAGAATCACTTGAACCCAGGAGGCGTAGGTTGCTGAGATCAAGCCACTGCACTCCAGCCTGGGCAACAGAGGGAGATCCCATCTCAAAAAAAAAAGAATAATAATAAAAGTAAGTAAATAAATAAATAAAACATAATCAAGTATCAGATGACTCCTTCAACCTAGCAGAATTAGTTCCTTTCTGTTCTTTGCTTCCATCATACTTAAAAAGCATACATGGAACTGCTATAGCACTTGTCGCAAGGTACTGTAAGAATTTGCCCACAAGTCTTCTCCCCCACTGACAGTACATCCTCCGATTCACCTCTGCATCCTTCACACATTGGACATACCTGGCACAGGACCAGTACTCAATAAATATTTGTTTAAATGAATATCGTTCAAACAATTGCACAGCAATTCTCAAGGCCTTTGCTGGGAATGATGGATTATCACTTTTGCTGAGGCTCCTCAGTAGACCACCCAAAAGTGTGCTTTTCTTCAGGCACAATATATTGAGATTCTGTCATTTCAGATCCCGCCAGTGTTGTATTTGTAGCATTTGTTCATTCTTTTCACTTAATAAATAATTAGCAAGCACCTACTGTATGCCAGATCCTATGGTGGGCTCCATCAAGTATGCCCAAGTGGCAAATGGCCAGACTAATACAGTTCCTGCATATTACATACAGAGGGAACCTACGTACTATAGAATCATCCACCCTTTGAGATAAACTCCTCGGTTTGATTATTTCATTAGAGTGATAGGATCTCAAGGTGGGAAAGAACAGCTTTCTAGAAGTAAAAGTCCTTGTACTTTACTTTTATTTTGATTTACTTATTTTAGAGACAAGGTCTCGCTCTGATGCCCAAGCTGGAGTGCAGTGGTGTGATCATAGCTCACTGCAGTCTTGAACTTCTGAATTCTAGTGATTCTCCTGCCTCAGCCTCCCCAGTATCTGGGACTACAAAGGTGTACCACCACACCCGCCTTGGGGTCCTTATAGAATAATAATTAAGGTTTGGGATCTGACTGCCTGGGTTCAAATCCTAGATCTGCTTTGTACCAAAGTGTAAGTTCTTGGACAAATTGCTTAATCCCTCTAAGCCTCACTTTCTCATCTGTAAAATGAGCTAGTGGGATTGATGTATTAGAAATGACAATCACGTTAATCACATATTATGGTGCTTGCCATACAGTACGCACTCACTATGTGTTTGCTATTATAAACAAGTCTATTCTCCTCATTTCCTCACTCGGGTGTTTGAACTTCTATCACAAATGTACCCAGTGAATGGGGCATGACTGCCCCGCTTCTGGGCACCAGGGTCAGGGAATTTACTACTTCCAATGGTTGTCATTTGGCTGCTAGGCAGATCTAGCAGCTGACCAGTGTTAATGGGTTGAAATACACATGCTTACATCTTCCACTCATTGGCCCTCAATCTGCCATTAGGATTACCCAGAAGAAATCAAATCTCTCCTCTGCCGGATAGACCTCAAACTTTGAAAGGTAGCTACATATGCTAGTTTTCACCACCCTCCTTACACACCTACATACAACCTTGGATCTTTTTGTTATTTCTAAATAACTCTGTGCACCAGATTTCTTATTATCCTTTTTATTTTTCTCATATAATCCTTTGTTGACCAATGTATCTGAATGTCTGAAGCCCAGAATTCATAAAACACAATAAATGTGGTCTGATCGTTGGTGAGTACTAGAGAACTAGTTCCCCTCTGGAACATTACATTTCTATTAATACAACAAAAGATTGATTTTTTAAAAAGCTACATCCCACTGTGTTGACTCATCATCTTCTTACAATCAACAGGAGACTGTAAATCTTCCTGCCGTGTGTAGCTGTAAGCCATCTCGCCCCCACTTAGTACTTGTACAATTCAATTTGGGGATCTTTGAGTACTTTATATTGGTACCCATTAAACTCTGTATTGTTTGATATGATTCATTATTACATTTTGTCAGGATTGGGGGCGGGGAGAGAATCTGATTGTATCCTCCAACCTATTTGTTATTCTTTCTAGTGTGTGTCATCTGTAAATTTGTTCAGCATGCCATCAGTATTATTGTCTTAGTCATCGATAAAAGTGTTCAGGGAAAAACCAGACTTTCATTAGATCCCTAGAGATCCGAATGTGCATCAGCCCCTTTGTGTGTGTGTGTGTGTGTGTGTGTGTGTGTGTGTGGTGGGGGGCGGGGGTGGGGGCGGAGTTTCACTCTTGTTGCCCAAACTGGAGTGCAATGGCGTGATCTCGGCTCACCGCAACCTGTGCCTGCTGGGTTCAAGCGATTCTCCTGCCTCAGCCTCCTGAGTAGCTGGGATTACAGGCATGTGCCACCACGCCTAGCTAATTTGTATTTTTAGTGGACACTGGGTTTCTCCATGTTGGTCAGGCTGGTCTTGAACTCCTGACCTCAGGTAATCCACCCACCTCAACCTCCCAAAGTGCTGAGATTACAGGCATGAACCACTGTGCCCAACCCACATCAACCTCTTGAAAGAAAGAAACAAACAAAGAAAAAACAAGGGCCAGGTGTGGTGGCTCATGCTTGTAACCCTAGCACTTTGGGAGTCTGAGGCTGGAGGATTGCTTGAGGCCAGGAGTTCAAGACCAGCCTGAGTAACATAACAAAACCTCATCTCTATTTTAAAAAGTATAAAAATGTAAAAGAAAAACTTAAAAAATACATCATGCATTCAATCAAAAAATATTTACGGAGTGCCTTCTGTGTACCAGTTACTACTCCAAGTGCTGAGCATCTAGTGCTGAACAAAAACGTTGTCCGTGCTCATGATGCTTACATTCTAGAAGGGGAGGTAGACAATAAACAAAGAAGCGTTATGAAAAACAAAAGCAGGCTGGCGCGGTGGCTCACGCCTGTAATCCCAGCACTTTAGGAGCCCGAGGAGGGCGGATTACAAGGTCAGGACAGCGAGACCATCCTGGTTAACACAGTGAAACCCTGTCTCTACTAAAAATACAGAAAAAAAATTAGCTGGGCATGATGGCAGGCGCCTGTAGTCTCAGCTACTCAGGAGGCTGAGGGAGGACAATGACGTGAACCCAGGAGGCAGAGCTTGTAGTGAGCCAATATCATGCCACTGCACTCCAACCTGGGTGACAGAGCAAGACTTGGTCTCAAAAAAAAGAAAAAAAGAGAAAAACAAAAGCAGTTATGGAGCTAGAGAAATTTGACAGTGGGGATGGAATAGGGTTGCCAATAGGCAGTATGCCTAAAGCAGAGTTGTTTTTGGAGTTTGGTTGAACTACTTATGTTCTGCATTATTCAACTGGCCATGAGTGGTGAGCAAGTCTTTCTGAGTCTCAAAATCCACTTTTATTTTTATTTTTATTTTTTTTTTTGAGATAAGGTCTTGCTCTGTTGCCTAGGCTAGAGTACAGTGTTGTGATCATGGCTCACTGCAGCCTCGAACTCCTGGGCTCAAGTGATCCTCCTGCCTCAGCCTCCCAAGTATCTGGGACTACAGGCACATGCCACCTGTAGTCCTAGATAATGTTTAAATCTTTGTAGAGATGGGGTCTTGCTATGTTGCCCAGGCTGATCTTGAATTTCCAGCCTCAAGCAATCCTCCTGCCTTGGCCTTCCAAAACACTGGGATTACAGGTGTGAGCTACTGTGCCCAGCTGAAATTCCACTTTTCTCTATGTAAAGTCACTTTGGGAAAAAATCAATAGAGCAATGATAAAGAATTTTTTTTTTTTTTTTTTTTTTTTTGAGATGGAATCTCATACTGTCGCCTGGGCTGGCATGCAGTGGTGCGATCTCGGCTCACTGCAACTTCCGCCTCCTGGGTTCAAGCGATTCTCCTGCCTCAACCTCCTGAGTAGTGAGATTACGGGCACCTGCCACCACGCCCACCAATTTTTTGTATTTTTAGTAAAGACGGGGTTTCACTGTGTTGGTCAGCTGGTCTCGAACTCCTGACCTCGTGATTTGCCCGCCTCGGCCTCCCGAAGTGCTGGGATTACAGGCATGAGCCACCGTGCCCAAAAGAATTTAAATACTCATGAAAGAGAGGAGAAAATGTGAAAGGATGGAACTCCTCAGAAGACTTCACAACATTTCTCGGTACACATAGCACATTCAAACAATGTGAAAACAACTAGACTAGTCAGGAGTCCAGTCACATCTTCTGATGAAGACTCCAGAGAGAAGAATTACAAAAGCATTACTCTACAGGTACCGTCCATTGTTGACAACTAAAGAGAGAAAAAATGAAACATCAACACTTACCAAATTCCAATCCCCGTGTTTTCAAGTATGGAGCAGGTTATGAATCCAATAGTTTATGGAGTCAGGAGGATGGAATGTTTGGATGATCCCAAAACATGGTTTGAGAGTCTGGATATGGAACTCTGGAAAAGACGCCCACAAGGGACAGATGTGAAATATACTTCTATTAATTATCCTCTGCTTACAATTTTTTTTCTTTTGAGACGTAGTCTTGCTCTGTTGCCCAGGCTGGAGTGTGGTGGCACGATCTCAGCTCACTGCAACCTCTGCCTCCTAGGTTCAAGGGATTCTTGTGCCTCCGCCTCCTGAGTAGCTGGGATTACAGGCGTGCACCGCCACATCTAGCTAATATTTTTGTATTTTTTTTTTCAGTAGCTGCGGGGTTTCACCATGTTGGCCAGGCTGTTCTTGAACTCCTGACCTCAAGTGATCCACCCACCTTGACCTCCCAAAGTGCTGGGATTACAGGCAATAGGCCACTGTACCTAGCCCCCTCTGCTTGCAATTCTAATGTTGATGAGTTCTTCTAAATTTGTTTTATCTTTTTTAAAAAAGAGATGGGGTCTCACTATGTTGCCCAAGCTGGCCTCAATCTCCCGGGCTCATGGAATCCTCCTGCTTCAGCTTCCCAAGTAGCTGGGACTACAGGTGTGCACCACCATGCCCAGCAATAGTTTTAATGTATAAATAAATCCCTTTAATGTTTGAGGGACTGGACAAATCTTTGTTGAGTAAAATACTAATTGCTTTCTCTGATTGGAAATTTTATTTATTATTATTATTTTGAGACGGGGTCTCACTCTGTTGCCTAGGCTGGAGTGCAGTGGTGCTATCATGGCTCAGTGCAGCCTCGACCTCCTGGGTTCAAGTGATCCTCCCATCTCAGCCCCCTGATTAACTGGTACTATAGGTGTACATCACACCTGGTTAACTTTTTAAATTACTATTATCATTTTAATTTTTTCTTTTTTTCTTTTTTTTTTGAGATGGAGTCTTGCTCTGTCACCCTGGCTGAAGTACAGTGGCATGATCTTGGCTCACTGCAACCTCTGCCTCCCAGGTTCAAGTGATTCTCTTGCCTCAGCCTCCCGAGTAGCTAGAATTACAGGCGCACACCATCACATCCGGCTAATGTTGTTTTGTATTTTTAGTAGAGACAGGGTTTCACCATTTTGGCCAGGCTGGTTTCAAACCCCTGACCTCAGGTGATGTGCCCACCTCGACCTCCCAACGTGTTGGGATTACAGGCATGATCCACCGTGCCCCGCCTTTTTTTTTGTTTTTGTAGAGAGAGACTTGTCGTGTTGCCCAGGCTGTTCTCAAACTCCTCGGCTGCAACAACCCTGCTGCCCTGGCCTCCCAAAGTGATGGGATTACAGTTGTGAGTCACCACACCCAGCCAGAAATGTAATTTCTATTTTCACAATGATATCTTTGACATTCGCATTCATTCATTTCTTAAGCATTTGTTTTTTATACCAAATACTTTGTTGGTGTTAGGAATACAAAGGTGGATAGAAAAAATAAGGTCCCAGTAAGCACTTATAGGAACCTCACAGGAGAGGTCACGGTAGAAACAGGAAAGTCAGCTGTGATAAAGAAGCGTATTATGAAGAGATAAGTACTGAGAGCCCTAGGAGGTCACCTAACCCAGATTTAGGGAAAATTGGAAGTTAGTAACTTGTACACAGACACTTACAAGGTGTGAAGGAGTTAACCAAATAAAGAAGTGGGGAAGTCTGTTTCAGGTGGAGGGCACAACGTACGCAGATTTTGGAAAGAATGTGAATGATTATGCATGCTGAGTATGTGAGTACTAAAAGTAGTTTAGAGAGTCTTAGAGTGGTCAGATATGAGACTGCAAAGGTGAGCAGCACCAAATTACAAGAAATCTACAAGCCACATTCTCGAGGAGGTAGAATCTACTGAAAGTCATGATGGATTACATGTTGGAATTTTGAAGACTGAAAAGTCCGGACTGGAGATCGGGTTTAAGACTTGGACAACTGGTTGGATAGTGGATATCATTCACTAAGACAGCAAAAATATAAAGAGGAAATTGAGGAGATTTTGGGGAGAAGGTGCTGAGTTCAGCCTTCGATGTGCTTGTTTTGTGATGACTGGGGAACACTCAGAGCAACAGGAAGTAGTTTGATCTAGAAATCTGAGGACATGGGTTTAGGAGTCATGCGTACGTGACAGACAACAAGAGACTTCACAGCGATGAATGAGATGCCCTCAGAGGGTGTGTAGGAGCAGAGAAAAAGAAAGAAGCCAGAATAACACCAAAGCTTAAATAAAGGATGGTGTGGGTCTGGTGTGGTGGCTCACGCCTGTAATCCCAGCATTTTGGGAGGCCGAGGCGGGGGATCCTGAGGTCAGGAGATGGAGACCATCCTGGCTAACATGGTGAAACCCCATCTCTACTAAAAATACAAACAGAAAAATTAGCTGGGCATGGTGGCGGGTGCCTGTAGTCCCAGCTACTGGGGAGGCTGAGGCAGAAGAATCACTTGAACCTGGGAGGCAGAGGTTGCAGTGAGCTGAGATCGTGCCACTGCCCTCCAGCCTGGGTGACAAAGCAAGACTCTGTCTTACAAAAAAAAAAAAAAAAAAAAAAAAAAAGGATGGTGTGTTAGTTCATTCTGTGTTGCTTAAAAGGAATGCCTGAAGCTGAGTAATTTCTAAAGAAAAGAGGTTTATTTGGCTCACAGTTCTTCAGGCTGTACAAGAAGCATGGCAGTCACATCTGCTTCTGGTAAGGTCTCAGGAAGCTTTTACTCACAGCAGAAGGTGAAGGGGACCAGGCATGTCACATGACATGGCCAGAGAGAGAGAAGAGTGAGAAGAGGAGGTGTTGCTCTTTTTAAACATCAGTGTTCATGTGAACTAATAGGGTGAGAACTCACTCGTTACAGCAAGAAAGGCACGAAGCCATTCATGAGGGATCCACCCCCATGATCCAGACACCTCCCACCAGGCCCCACCTCCAACGCTGGGGATGAAATTTCAACATGAGGTTTGGAGGACACAAATTTCCAAGCTATATGAGATGAGCAGAAAAAGGACCCCTGGAAAAAAGAGTGAGAAGGTATAGCCAGAGAGGTAGGGAAAAAAGAATTGTGAGGTATCCAGAGAACAAGGGAAAAGCATGTTTCAAGGAGTAGGCTGTGGTCCACAAAGGCAAATGCTATCAAGAGATCAAGCACGAAAAAGACTAAGAAGCACCCACGGGTGAGAACCATGGAGATATCTGACCAGTTTGGCAGGGAGCAGGGTCCAGGGAGGCAGCAGTCAGGTCATAGTGAGTTGAGGAGTAAATGGAACCAATGGACACAGACACCTGTTTCAAAAAATTTGCCTTGAAAATGGAAGACGTAATCCCTAAACTTTCTTTCCAAGGTTAAGGAAGGTGGGCCGCCATTAGGCCCTTACCACCTGTGTGTCAGCTCAGCTGACCTCACGCCAATGCTTTTGAAGAACATGGCCTGTGTGTTGAACGGCAGCCCAAAAACCAGTACTGGTCTTGGCCAAAACTGCAGAACAAAACAAATCAGGCTTTTGTGTCCTCCTCCTAAATCTTCTTCTGCACCTGCCCCTGTCCCTAGGCCTCTGAGGTCCACACAGACTTCCTGGTCCATGGCCCACTGTGAGGCATGAATGTGCACCTGAACTCTAAGCAGTCCACTGATGAGATGACCTACAGAGGGATGAATCTGTTCTGACACAATTGTCACACCGTCACTATCTCTCACTTCTTGTCATGGCCCATGTATTGGGACCAGTCAGAGGGAGAGGAGAGGAGTGTGGTCACCTTGGAGTTTGGAACAAACAGCTGGCTCTGCAGCTGGCCAGGCAGCTATCCAAGCAGGGGGCCTCCCTAGAAGCAAAATCCAGAAGCCAAAATAAATGGGTCAGGTGGAAAGCAGATGACTATAACTGCAAGCAATGCTGAAGGTTGGCCCTGGGAAGTGAAGGTGAGTCAAGGCCTAATGGACGGACACCTGAAGGGGTTTGAATGAGAGGGGAGGGATGGGCAGAATCCAAGAGCAGGGGCCAGAAATGGGTTAGAGCCAATAGACCACACAGAGGCCACAAACAATGATGCTGTACAGATGGGTCCATCAACACCAACTCTCTGTTACCCTGAATCCCAGGGTACGGTTTCAGATCTCAGACCTTCACATGAAATTTCTAATATCGACAATTCTTCAAATCTTATTTCCACAACACCCCTTCTCCTGCCATCCTATCCCTGTATTCCAAGAAGAAGATAGGAAAGCCCTGGGCCTGGTTGGGGTGCTAATGAGGTACTCATAGGCCTTAGTGGTAACTAACCTGAAACACTGCAGGAATAGGTCCCCCATCCTAAGAACCAGGAGTGGAAGTGAAGGCCTGACACAGTTAATTTAGGCCCTAAATCAGTAAGAAAGCTAGCAGCGTGACTTCATTCATGGAAACATTATTTCTAAGTTGTAATCATTCCAGATTACTTAGGTTTTCCAAAATGCATACAACGACTGAACTGAAAGGCTTAACTGTCTTCAGTTTGTGATTAGAGCACAGAGAGGAGATAAAGAACACTGGTAAACATCACATATAAATACACTATTTCTGCCCGTGCACAGACAGGCTAGGCTGCACAAACTGAGTTTTCAGCCGAAGAAATTTTTTTTCATTTCACTCAATAGTCACTTACCCGCTGAATATTGCTTAAAGCAGAGTTTTCATCTAATTCTCATTTAATGAGCTTGAAAAGGCAAAACTAAATAATAATATCTCATTTGTGTGTAATGCTTGTCTTTCAAAGAAGGCATCATAACCCATTTTAGACTACCTAATTTACAGTAACAACACTTTTACAATGTAAATACTAGTAAGGGCTACTATCATTTTACAAATTATGCATGAAAGAGACCAAGGCACCTGGAAATGAAACGACTGGTTCAGTGTAACTTCCACTTCAGAGGTGTTACGGCTGGTTTATTTTTAATTTTTTTTTATGAAAATTTAAAAACCATGACTAATGAAATGATGCTTCAAATAAACATATTTATTAAGATGTACCTTGTGCTCCAATTTTAAAGGAAAAACTATTTTGCTTTAAAGAAATAACAAGGACCAAAATAACAAGGACCACGTGTTCCGGCCAGGTGCAGTGGCTCAGGCCTGTAATCCCAGGACTTCGGGAGGCAGAGGCAGAGGCAGGTGGATCACCTGAGGTCGAGAGTTCGAGACCAGCCTGACCAATATGGAGAAACCTCGTCTCTACTAAAATACAAAATTAGCTGGGCGTGGTGGCACATGCCTGTAATCCCAGCTACTCAGGAGGCTGAGGCAGGAGAATCACTTGAACCCGGGAGGCAGAGATTGCCGTGAGCCGAGATCGCACCATTGCACTCCAGCCTGGGCAACAAGAGCGAAACTCCATCAAAAAAAAAAAAAAAAAAAAAAGAAAAGAAAAGAAAGGAAGGAAGAAAGAAAGAAAAGAAAAGAAAAAAGACAAGACAAGGACCAAAATGTTCATGTGTTCTGGCCGGGCGCAGTGACTCACACCTGTAATCCCAGCACTTTGGGAGGCCGAGGCAGGTGGATCACCTGAGGTCAGGAGTTCAAGACCAGCCTGGCCAACATGTGAAACCCCATCTCTACTAAAAATACAAAAATTAGCCGGGTATGGTGGTGCATACACGTAATCCCAGCTACTTGGAAGGCTGAGGCAGGAGAATTGCGTGAACCCAGGAGGCGGAGGTTGCAGTGAGCCGAGATCGTGTTACTGCATACCAGCCTCGGCAACAGAGCAAGACTCTTTCTCAAAAACAAAAACATGTTCATGTGTTTCACAGATCACATCTCTCTCACAAATCTAGAATTAAACCAATCAATTCCTACCACCCAACTCTGATGTTCATCAGCATGATTCCACAATCTTGTGTCACACACAGTACAAGTCATTGGATGGATCACTCCCCTTTCCATATGCATTACGTTGCAATAATCTTAATCAGATGTGGAAAAAAACATTTTATGTACAAATTCTGCATATATGTGAAGTCATTGACACTCTTTTTCTTTTATTAGCTTCAATTGGGGGGATAACATTTTTCTGATCTTTTTATATATTCATTCATTCATCCACACTCTCCAGCTTTCATGCAACTATTCAACAAACATGATTATGTACTCAAAATGTACAGGCGCTATTCTAGATGCACAGGATAGAAATAGGGATAACAGCCAAGTGTGATGGCTGGCACCTGTAACACCTGCATTTTGGAAGGCAGAGGTGGGTGGATCACTTAAACCCAGGAGTTCAAGACTAGCCTGGGCAACACAGGGAGACCCCCCTCTATACAAACAAGTTTTAAAAATTAGCTGGCTGTGGTGGCATGCAAAAAAATAAAACAACCTAGGAACCCCAGAATTAAGACAAAGTCACAGGCTTCAAGAAACTCACAATCCAATGGGAAATCCAGAAGAGAAAACCATTGAAGTTCACTGTGGTAGGTGTGGAGATTGAACTACACGCAAACCTGGTCTGGGGCTCTGTGTGTGAGTGGGTGAGAAAGGCCTCCTGTAGAAGGTCCTCCCGGAACTAAGCATGCCAGGAAGAAGGGCATTGAGTGTTCCAGGGAACAGCGTGGGCAAAGACACCAACAAATAAGAGCAGACGATACATTTGGAGAACAGCAGGACATGTGGTACAACAGGAGTTGTTCAGTTACTTTATGGCTGGTTCTGTTTCACAGTCTGGGCCCTGGATAGCCCCAAAAATGCTTCTATGAAGGGAAATGTATTGTCCTCAGTCATGTAAGTAAAAACACATTCTATATGGAATCGGTACCAAAATGCCTTTTGAAGCTTTGACCATTTGAGGAAAATGACACAGGGAACAACCCAAAATCAAAGTTTGGGTCTGGTCTCCCCAGGTTTGTATTCTTCATACTTCATTACTGTTGTACTCCAGTGGGGAGCCGGTATGAACAGCCTGCTTATTCATCAAATCTAGGCGACCACTTGGTCCATCTCTATTATTATTTCAATATAACATTTTTATAGAGAAACATTTTGAAGTACAGCATTTTCAAATACACTGTGTTGGATGGATCAGGTTTTTCATATTCACCTCTTCCTGACCAGGCAGACTTGGTGCTGCTCACCCCACAAAAAGTGCAGGAGTCAGCCTGAAAGGCTTATTCTCAGGAACCCCACACACCTGCAAGAGGTGTTTGAAAATAATCTCTCAAAATCCTACACCCAAGTCTCTGCAGGGACAGCTCTTCCTTCAGGCCCCCTCTGAGAAGTCTTGCATGAAGGCCTTTATGAACTAGGACCAGGAGGAGATAAAATTGCAAGCACAACAGAGCTCATAAACAACCCTCCCTAGACTCACCCTACTGCCTGAGTAATCCCACCTGAATTCCCTTGTCACTTATGCAAAGCTTTGCACCCTGAAATCACATCATTGTTTCTACTCGGGAGTTTTTCAGAGACTCAGAATAACTCATTTATCTATTTTGATTCATGATTGATCATGGGATCCTCTCAAAGACATTATTTCTTCATTCATCTGACTTTTATCCATTCAACAAGCATCTACTTCCTCATTTCTGCCTATCTCTTGAAGCCAATCCAGTCAGCCTTTTGCCCCTATTACTCCACTGAAAACACACCGATGAAGCTTGCAAAGACCTCCATGACATCAAATCCAAATTCACAGTCTTCATCTTACTCTTCCTCTCAGCAGCCTCTTGGCACAGTGTTCACCCCCTTCTAATAAAACACTTTCTACCCTTATCTTCCATCACACCTCACTAGGTTTCCTCCTACTTCATTGTTGCCTCCCAGTCTCTGGCTGGGCCCTTCCCAGTGTCTGAATATTGGCAGCCCCATTGGGCTTGTCCCTCTGCAATTGTCAATCCAGTCCATTACCTTAAATATTGTATTTCTCACTCTGATGTGTCCCTAAACTCCTGACATGGAAGTGGAAGAGGGGCCAGGCACAGTGGCTCACGCCTGTAATCCCAGCACTTTGGGAGGAGGAGGGCAGATCACCTGAGGTCAGGAGTTTGAGACCAGCCTGGCCAACATGGCAAAATCCCGTCTCTACTAAAAATCCAAAAATTAGCTGGGCGTGGTGGCGGGTGCCTGTAGTCCCAGCTACTCGGGAGGCTGAGGCGGAAGAATCTCTTGAATCTGGGAGATGGAGGTTGCAATGAGCCGAGATCGCTGCACCGCACTCCAACCTGGGCGACAGAGCAAGATGCCATCTCAAACAGAAAACAAGAAAAAGGAAGTGGATTCTTTTCCTAGAAGCACTGAAGGAGGAGATGAGTTGGCAAGGAGAGAAGAGTGGCTTTTTTATAAGAGGAATAGGATGAAAACAGGCACAAAGGTGTGGAGAGGGAAAACTGTGTTCCAAGAAAAGAGAGAAGTCTGATGTGGGCTGGAAATCAATGCTAAGGTATGTAGTCGCTATATGCAAAGAACCTTGATTACAGCTAAGGAATCTGGACTCGATAGTGAAGATAGTAAGTAACTATCAGCATTTCTTAAAGAGTGGAAAGATGTGCTCATTCATATTTTTAAAAATTAAAATAAAAACTTTAGTGGCAGGATGAAGACGGAGCCAGGAAAGCCAATTAGAAGACTACTGTAATAGTCTAAGGAAGGGATTAAGGTCTGAGTCACCATAGCAGCAGTGGGGTGAAGGGTAGTAACAAGTCCAAGGGGGATTTAGAAGTAGCACTGCAGACACAGTTATCAATTAGAATGAGGTTTGGGAGCAGGAGAGATGGGTCGAGGTTGAAATGCAATGACACTTACTAAGCTAAAGGCGGGAAGGAGAGCAAGTGCAGAGGCGATGCTGAGCACGGTATGAAGCTCACAGTAATTGTGGGATGTCCAGTGCAAATGAATGACATGTCTGCAGATCAGGAGAGAGGTCTGTACTGCATGCATAGGTTCATGAGTCCGGGCCCAGCAGTGGCTCAGTCCTAATGAATAGGATATCTTGGGGGCAGACAAACAATGAGAAAGACCAAGCAAAGAACACTGAAAAACAGCCTGAGGCAGTTGTCAGTGGAGAAGGACCCTGGCAATAGACTGGAAAGGAGCAAAGATGGGGCATGAGAGTCGGACAGAGGGAGGTCTGCAAGGAAAGAGACATGAGACCTTCCCAGAGAAAATGATCAACAGCTCTCTCTGGGGTCAGACCAGGGATAAGGCTTAGTAATTAGAAGACCTGATGAACACAGTTTCTAGAGAACTAGAAGTCAGCAGGCCGGGTGCAGTGGCTCATGCCTGTAATTCCAGCACTTTGGGAGGCCGAGGCAGGTGGATCAACTGAGGTCAGGAGTTCAAGACTAGCCCGGCCAACATGGTGAGACCCCATCTCTACTAAAAATACAAAACTTAGCTGGGCTTGGCGGCGGGTGCCTGTAATCCCAGCTGCTCAGGAGGCTGAGGCAGGAGAATCGCTTGAACCTGGGAGGCGGAGGTTGCAGTGAGCCAAGATCGCACCATTGTGCTCCAGCCTGGGTGACAAGAGCGAAACTTTGTCTCAAAAAAAAAAAAAAAAAGAAAAAGAAAATAGAAGTCATCCTGGGCCGGGTGCAGTGGCTCCTGCCTATAATCCCAGCAGTTGGAAGGCTGAGGCAGGAGGATCACTTGAGCCCAGGGTTTGAGACCAGCCTGGTCAACATAGTGAGACCTCATATAGTAAAAAAATTTAAAATAGAGGCTGGGCACGGTGGCTCACGCCTGTAATCCCAGCACTTTGGGAGGCCGAGGCGGATGGATCACGAGGTCAGGAGATTGAGACCATCCTGGCTAACACGGTGAAAACCCATCTCTACTAAAAATACAAAAAATTAGCCAGGCATGGTGGCAGGTGCCTGTAATCCCAGCTACTCGGGAGGCTGAGGCAGGAGAATCGCTTGAACCTGGGAGCAAAGGTTGCAGTGAGCCGAGATCGTGCCACTGCACTCCAGCCTGGGAGATACAGCGAGACTCCGTCTCAAAACAAAAAATAAAATTAAAATTAAAATTAAAAAAGAAGTCAGGTCTTGAGTGGCTTGAGTGAAGACTCCTCTTTGAAAGAGAAGTTGGCCAGGAGGGAAGCAGGTAAGGCTGGAAAGAAGGTGGAATTGGGTAAGAAGTAGGAATTATTTTATGGAATGGGAGTCCTGAGTACAAGTGGCCATCTAGCTTCTGCTCAAAATCTCTAGTGAGCCTACTACCCCACAAGACAACTGGTTGGGCATCAGGCTTGGTACTTCAGGGCCTAAAAATATATGCAAGGTACAATCATGCTCTGGTCTGTCTTTCTTTCTTTCCTTCCTTCCTTCCTTCCTTTTTTATTTTTTTTTTTTTTCAGAGTCTTACTCTGTCACCCAGGCTGGAGTGCAGTGGCTCAGTCTCGGCTCACTGCAACCTCCGCCTCCCAGGTTTAAGCCATTCTCCTACCTCAGCCTCACGAGTAGCTGGGACTACAGGAACCCGCCACCATGCCCGGCTAATTTTTGTATTTTTAGTAGTGATGGGGTTTCACCATCTTGGCCAGTCTAGTGTCGATCTCCTGACCTTGTGATCCACCCACCTCAGCCTCCCAAAGTGCTGGGATTACAGGTGTAAGCCACCGCACCTGGCCTTTGGTTTTTCATTTATTGGCCCAAATCTGCCTCCTTCCAACTATAGCTCTGTCCCCTGGAGACACACACAGTATGAGAAGACCTTTTTTTCCATACGACAGCCCTCCAGCTAACTGAGAATGGTTTCCAGCCACCTCTGGGGCTTTCCCAATCATTTCACCTCTGTGAAATAATCCAGTCGTTATGTATGGATATATGTATGTACGTGTGTGTGTGTGTCTTTTGTTACCAGCTGGCTGCTCTCCTCTGCATAACCATACCCTAGTCTGTCAAAGTCCCTCTTAAAATGTGGCACTCAGAATTAATCACAATTCTCTCCATCTGGTATAAGCAGTTAGAAACCAGTAAGCACATTCTTTCCCTTTTCCAGGACACAGTCCTTCTGTGAATGCCACCTGAGATTGTATGAGTGTTCTGAGAGCCACACTACTGACTCGTGGTGTTTTAGGATCAACTCAAATCTCGAGATCTTTTGCACTTGAAATGTTGATATACTATGTCTTCTAAATCTAACATTTACACAATTGACTTTTAAAAGCCAATTCAAGATTTTATACTTTTTCCCACTATTATGTATTTTTACATTTGCTTTTCATGAGCCAATAGTAAAAAGTGGAAAGGTTTAAGAGTCAGACAGATCTGGATTCGAATTCTGGCTCTGTTACATAGTCCAGTGACCTCGAACATGTCATGTGAGCTCTCTGAGTCTCAACCTGCTTATCAGTGAAAATAGGGCTAATCCTACCTGAACTGTGAAGTGGGCCTGAGTCTGAAACCAGGGCAGTATAATACCTGATGTAAGTTCTCAGTAAATGTTGGTTTTCTTGCCTTCCTTTTCTTTAATTCTCTCAACTTTGAATCCTTAGCAGAAGTATGCCTTTTAAATCATTGCTCCAGATTAATGTATCTTTTAATAAAAAAAATTTGAGCATATCAGGAGGCAATAACCAAAACAAGATACTTTAGTATAATAGTTAAGCATGTGGCTTCTGAAACCAGACTTTCTGTGACCCATCTGAGCTCTTCTAATCACTAGCTATCTGGTGATTACAAGCAAGTTCATAAACCATCCTGAGCCTTGGTTTGCTCATCTGTAAAATGGGGATAACAATACCTGTTTCTCCAGCTGCTGGGGAAGATTAACTGAGATGATGAATGAAAAGCGTTTTTGCATAGAACCTTGCACATAAGTACTTGGGAAGTGGTGTTTTTATTACCGCTTAGAAACCGCCAGGTAAACAATGTCCCATTAATCTGCACTTTTTCATTTGAGACACAGTCTTGCTTTATCGCTCAGGCTGGATGCAGTGGCATGATCATAGCTCACTGCATCCTTGAACTCCTGGGCTCAAGTGGTACTCCCTCCTCAGCCTCCCGAGTAGCTGGCAATACAGGTGCACACCACAAGGCTCAGCTAATTTTTTTTTTTTTTTTTAAAGTAGGGGTGAGGTCTCACTATATTTCCCAGGCTGGTCTCAAACTCTTGAGCTCAAACGATCCTCCCACCTTGGCTTCCCAAAGTCCTGAGATTACGGGTGTGAGCCACCGCACCCTACCTTTTTTTTTTTCTTTTTTTGAGACAGGGTCTCCCTCTGTTGCCCAGGCTGGAGTGCAATGGCATGATTATAGCTCACTGCAGCTTCAACTTCCTGGACTCAAGCAATCCTCCCGCCTCAGCTTCCCAAGTCGCTGGGAGTCTACTTGCATGCCACTATATCCAGCTAATTTTTGTAATTTTTGTAGTGACAGGTCTTACTATGTTGTCCAGGCTGGTCTTAGGACTCCTGGACTCAAGCAATCCACCTGCCTCAGCCTATCTCAAAGTGCTTGGATTATCATCCAATCCACATTTGTGTGTGTAATCATTTTATCTACTAATAATACATTAGTAATAAATGTAATAATAAAACATTTCATCTACTAATAATACTGAATAATACTGTTTCATTGACCATTATATTGTTCACCAGTATCCCTTGAAAACCTCTGTCCAATGACAGGTATGACAAATATGTCTGTCATCTTCTTACCTATTATCTACAGAAAAAACTAAACCAGCTAGAGGATCTTGGGCAAATCACTTGACATTTATGACCTCAGGCTCCACTTCTTTGAAATGCGGGTAATGGTAGTAATATCTACCTTAGAGGTCTGACATGAGGATTACGTGACTTAAAGCACATGGAAGACAAGGAAATGAGAGTGGTTTGGAAGTACTTAACTTCAGTGAACCCAGATTGGCTCTCGTTGATACCAACTTTCTTTCCCTAACCAAACTAAGCTTATCAGGCTGTACGTTCTGGAATCCACCATTTTCCCTTTTAAAAATTGGCACAGTTGCCCAACCCGAGGCATATGGTATTTCTTCTGTCCTCAGTGATTCCTCATAGCATGTCTATAATCATACCTGGAAGTTCCTTTTGTATCCCTAGATACCGTTTATATGGATCAGAAGATTTGAAGCTCATTTAAATTTGAATCTCATCTAAATTTAAATTTTATCTAATTTAAATGTATCCTTTCATCATTCACCTTGGCTCCCATTTCATCTTAAATGTCTTCTTAATCCAGACTATAAGAACATGCATGTCTATTGAAGTGGACTTAGACTACAGAACTCGCACCCATAAAATAAAATCAATTATAAATCCACTACCACAATATTGCCACTGTTAATATTTTTCTCCGTTCAGTCTTTCTTTTTTCTGAGAAAATATATTTAAAAATAAACAACCTAGCCGGGCATGGTGGCTCACACCTGTAATCTCAGCACTTTGGGAGGCCAAGGCAGGATGATCCCTTGAGGCTGGGAGTTCGAGACCAATCTGGACAACACAGCAAGACCCTGTCTCTAAAAAAAAGTTTTAAAAAATTCACAAGGTATGGTGGCACATTCTTATAGTTCCAGCTAATTCAGAGGCTGAGTCAGGAGGATCACTTGAGCCCAGGAAGTCAAGGCTGCAGTGAGCTATGATCAGGCCACTGTACTCCAGCCTGGGTGACAGAGAGAGACCCTGTCTTTAATAAATAATAAATGACCAACCTTTTCTGATGTCATGATATCTTCCATAACCTGCTTTTTATTGGATACATAGATTTCATCATGGGAATACACAAAATTTATGCAATAACTCTTTTTGGACACTTGTTATTTCTAAGTATTCAATATTATAAAGAATGCTACATTAAATATTCTTCTACATTAAATTTTCTTTTTTTTTTTTTTTAAGTTTTTTTTTTTTTTAAGTTTTTTTTTTTTTTGAGGCGGAGTCTCGCTCTGTCGCCCGGACTGGAGTGCAGTGGCCGGATCTCAGCTCACTGCAAGCTCTGCCTCCCGGGTTTATGCCATTCTCCTGCCTCAGCCTCCCAAGCAGCTGGGACTACAGGCGCCCGCCACCTCGCCCGGCTAGTTTTTGTATTTTTAGTAGAGACGGGGTTTCACCGTGTTAGCCAGGATGGTCTCGATCTCCTGACCTCGTGATCCGCCCATCTCGGCCTCCCAAAGTGCTGGGATTACAGGCTTGAGCCACCGCGCCCGGCCTACATTAAATTTTCTTAGTACCTCTAGTTATTTTCTTAGGATGAAGTCTTAAAGATGAAATTGCTGTGTTAAATAAGTGGTTTGTGTATGTTAAGGTTTTTAACACACAGTACCAAATTGCTCTCAGAAGGCTTATACCAATTTATACTCCCAATATTGTATGAGAGTTCTTACTTCCCTGAATCTTTATCCATGTAAGATATCATTTTAAAGTTCTTACAATTTGCTAGGCACAAAGGCATCTGGGTTTTACTTTGATTTGCATTTTCATTCATTAATAATGAAACGGGACCATTTCATTTTCATTGACCAGTTGCATTCCTTTTTTTCCTTTTTGCCTTTTGTTATTCTTTACCTGTTCTTCTTTTGAGATCTTGTCTTCTTGTACATGTATGAGTTGTATGTATGTTAAAGACACTATCATTTGTCATATACATAAAGTCCTAGAATCTCTAGCTTGGGCAACAGAGCAAGATCCTGTCTCCACCAAAAAAAAAAAAAAAAATAGGTGTGGTGGCACATACCTGTGGTCCTAGCTACTCGGGAGGCTGAGGGGGAAGGATCACGTGAGTCCGGGAGTTCGAGACCAGGCTGGGCAACATAGGGAGAACCCATCTCTAAAAAAAATTATTATCTAGACATGGTGGCACACACCTGTTGTCCTAGCTACCTGGAAGGATTGCTTGAGCCCAGGAGTTCAAGGTTACAGTGAGCTATGAATGTGCCACTGCATTCCAGCCTAGGCAACAGAACAAGACCCTATTAAAAAAAAATCTTCTAGAATTTCTTATGTATCTTTTCATTTTGTTTGTGCTACTGTCTTATCTACATAAGCTATAAGTTCTAAGTAATGAAATATATCAATGTTTTTCTTTCTTTCTTCTTCCTTTTTGAGACAAAGTCTTGCTATGTTGCCCAGGCTGGATTCAAACTCCTGGACTCAAGTGATTCTCCTGCTTCAGCCTCTCAAGTATATTGTTTTTCTTTTATAAACCATAAACCATTGCTTTTTTGCTCATGAAGGCCTTTACCACTCCAAGGTCAAAAAATGCTTACACTACTTGCATCTTTAAAGCGCATATCACCCCTATTATATGGGTGACTTTTCACATTGAATTCTTTAATCCATCTGAAATGTATTCCATTCTTCTTGACCACATATTTTTCCTTTTTTTTTTTGAATCAGAAGTGATACTTTGGTCCCTTCTCTTTATGTCCAAGTTGCATATGGACCACTTGGCACATCACAGTTTCTAGGGGCCTGCTCATATAGGGTTGGAACAATTTCCTCCACAGCCAACCGATCCATAGGTTCTCTAAACTCCTTCTTCAACATGAGTTCCACAGACCTAGTAGAAACAGACCACAGCTCCAACTCTCCCCTGAACTGATTCTGGTAACGTTTCTGGCTTTTGGCTCCCTTGTTCCCTGGTTACTTATTCGGACCATTCCTGTCCTTTATTAAACAAGCAAACAAAAACAAAAATACTCAGCATCTTGCTTATACCATTTGACAATGTTTTTCCTGATCTGTGATCCCCAACCCACATCGTGTTCTAAATACCTTTCCCGAGGAGGCTTCTATGCGGTTAATCGAAGCCACATAGTTGGACCCTGGAGCCCCAGGGCTTTAAGTCAATCATTTAATCGATTCAGAAAAGGCAGGACACAGTGGTAGACACATATTATGCTCTAGGCACAGTTCAAAATGCCCTGCCCAGGGCAAGCCATTCCCATCTGGCCATATGTTAGACACTGTTCTGAGCATCTTCACAGCAGTTCCTTTATTCCTTCTTGCATCTTGGCCATGCCTGGTCTTTTCAACACCCATCCCCTGTCTCCATTCCATCCTCCTCTGTGACACACATGTTCAGTGACTTGGCTTCTGTGGGCCGGCAATGGACTCTCTCTACCCCTTCTCAGAAGGTTGTGATCAGTTTTTCCTTCTTGTCCTGTCTCTAATATTTGCTGCACTCCTGTTCTTCGGTCACACTTGCGCACTCTCCTTTGTGTGCTCCATGAGATAATATGCCTCTGAGTGTGGCCTCCAAACTCCTTTCTGACTCTCTCCCACCTTTTAGTGGTCACTGGCTGCAATGCCACTTCCAAGATCCAAGACCCCTCATCTGCTGAGTGCGATTGATACCAGCAGAACTAAGTGAAAAACAATTCCATATTTCTTCTATTCTTTTTTTTTTGAGATGGAGTTTTGCTTTTGTCGCCCAGGTTAGAGTGCAATGGCACGATCTTGGCTCACCACAACCTCCGCCTCCCACGTTCGAGTGATTCTCCTGCCTCAGCCTCCCGAGTAGCTGGGATTATAGGCACGCACCACCACGCCTGGCTAATTTTGTATTTTTAGTAGAGACGGAGTTTTTCCATGTTTGTCAGGCTGGTCTCAAACTACCAACGTTAGGTGAACCACCCACCTCAGCCTCCCAAAGTGCTGAGATTACAGGCGTGAGCCACCACGCCCGGCCATATTTCTTCTATTCTAAGATCAACATACGGACTGGGTGCAATGGCTCACGCCTGTAATCCCAGCACTTTAGAAGGCCGAGGCAGGAGAATCACCTGAGGTCAGGAGTTCGAGACCAGCCTGGCCAACAGGGTGAAACCCCATCTCTACTAAAAATACAAAATTTAGCTAGGCATGGTGGCACGCACCTGTAACTCCAGCTACTCGGAAGGCTGAGGCGGGAGAATTGCTTGAACTCGGGAGGCGGAGGTTGCAGTGAGCCGAGATCGTGCCACTGCACTCCAGCCTAGGTGACAAGAGTGAAACTCCATCTCAAAAAATAAAAAAATAAAAAAAATAAACATATGGTAGGATGCACCACCATTTAATTGCTGATTTGAGAGCCCTCCCAAAAAACACTGCCATGTTAAATGTACCTACATTCTTATTTTAGAAATATTAAAAACATGGCGGGGATATCTGTACCTTAGAATCTAGGACATGCTATAGTTAAATGACTCTATTTTTCACTTAACTACTCACATATGACATCTGCTCCATTCAATGGTACTATCCTTTCTTCAATATTATTCTTTACTATAAATATAAGCAAAAATAAAAGTTCATAATTCATTGTCTTCAATACTTTTCCCAGACCTCAGCTATCTCTGGTCATTAGCCCTTCTGGCATTATTCTCATGGGTCTCACGGATCTGAGTCCTCCTTTTTGAAGGAAGCCTCATTATATACCCCTTCTCCTGCCTTTTGTACATGTCCTTTAAATGTACGAGCTTAACTGAACACTTCCAGAACAACCACATTGATCTTTTTAATCTTTTTTTTTTCTGGATGTTTTATTTTTTGCAGGGACAGAGTCTCACTTTGTTGCCTGGGCTGGTCTCGAACTCCTGACCTCAAGGAATCTTCCTGCCGGGGCTTCTCAAAGTGTTGGAATTACAGGTGTGAGCCACAGTGCCTAGCCTGATCTTTTTTAGATGCTTGTCTTTTCTTCATTTAAACCACTGATTTTGTAAAAACGTACACTTCCAATCATATTGTTCCTCTTGCCCTTTATTTCCTGGTTCCTGGCCAGAGGGGGAGTCTTGTGTCCATATTTTCTCTTAACTTGCTCCTCTTGTTCATGTCAGGTTAACAAGTGCAGAATTGCCTTCTTTGGCTGTTACAAATTCAAAGCTACCCTGGTCACTTATTTTAAGTTGTTTGTCACTTCCACTTTGCCAACACATTTTTCTTAGCTGGTTAGAATTAAGCATCGAATAGTACCTCTTCAGTAAGCAATTAGCTTAAATTTAAGTCATGCCAACTTTATTTGACGATCACTTTTCAGCAGAATGAGACTGTCAGTAGATGTCAGATAAGCTGAAGTTCTCCATTACCCCTATATCATGCCCCTGTGCCAATAATTTTGTCATTTGTATTGGGAAAGCATTACTGATGTTGCCATAACAGGATCACAAGGCACGCTAGGACTAGTTGACTGCATCCAGCCAGTGGAGAGAGGGTACAAGCCAAGACCTGGGGAGGGGGATGCTCCCTGGGGAAGGGCTCTGCATACAGAAACCAGCCTGGATTTGGGCAGCTGGCCTGTGCAAAACCTTGCGTCTCTTAATCACATAAAGTTCAGGAAGCTGTTAATGCCAAGCAGTTTAGCTTTGCCCCAGCAGTGGGTTATCTATAACGGAGAAGGCACATGTGTCCCATGGTTTGAGGAGAGCACAGCAGGGGTGTAGGCAGCAGCATACCGCCCTCTGCAAAAGATGACTGGTCAGAGCTAAGCTAAAAAAGACATCAGGATCATGGTAAAGTAGGCTGGGCTTCAAGACAGGGACCCACATCCAAAGGGAGACTGGGATACAAGGCGGGAGGACCAGAGACTGAGATGTTGAGGCCTCTTCCAATAAGGTGGAAGCCCATATTGGGCAGAGGGGTGGGGAGGCACAATAGGAGGGAGCTACAGATGTCTGAGGCCCCATGGCTGACCTGGCTGAAAGGAAGCACAATGGTGGGGCCGATACTAATGCTGACTTTCTCCAGTCTGAGCCAGTGTTTAAGTACTGGGGAGGGTGGGGGTTGGACCTATAAGTAAGGCTCCTTGGACAACTCAGCAGCTGGTTGCTAGGGAAGACAAAGGCAAGACAACTGGCCAGGTGCCTTATTCTATGCTCCCACAACAATGTCACTTCTGCTTTTATTTTCAGCCAAATGTTCTCGGCCAGGTGTTCAGCCCCCAGATTTGCGGGTTTCTATATGTGGCCGTGACTTCTTGACTTGCAAGGTTACTCTGCTTTGCCTTTGGTTGTGTGCTTCTTTTGAATAAGTTACCTACCTTCATATTGCTGTAATGCTACAACAACAGCTACCATTTACTCACTGTCTACCATTTCCCAGGTACTACACCTGCTGATTTACATACATTATCTCATTTAATTCTCACAACCTCTTTGAGAGGTAGGTGTTATTATCCCCATTTGAAAAAGAGGAAACTGAAGCCTATATAGTGCATGTAATCACCCCAAGGTCATGCAGCTGGGATGCAAAAGAGCTCAGATTTAAACTCAGTTTTGTCTGACTGCCTATCGTTGCTTTAAAAGACTGAATTTATACATTGATACTGTGATACACCTGAACGATTCTCGTGGAACTTATCAGTCACTAGATCTTTTGTCTGTCAGTCTGCCTACCTATCAATTATTTATCCTCTTTTATCTTCAACTCCATAATACCCAGTACTGTACTATATAAAAAGTAGATTTTTTTTTTTTTTTTTTTTGAGTCAGAGTCTCACTTTGTTGCCCAGCCTGGAGTGCAGTGGCACAATCTCGGCTCACTGCAACCTCTGCCTTCCAGGTTCAAGCAATTCTCGTGCCTCAGCCTCCCAAGTAGCTGGGATTACAGGTGCCTGCCACCATGCCCGGCTAATTTTTGTATTTTTAGTAGAGACGGGGTTTCACCATGATGGCCAGGCTGGTCTTGAATTTCTGACCTTGTGATCCACCTGCCTCAGCACAGCCCACCACACCCAGCTATTTTTATTTGTATTTTGTAGAGACAAGGTCTTGCTGTTTCCCAGGCTGTCACATTTTTAAATGATTGGAAAACATGAAAAGAATAATGATATTTTATGGCACATAAAAATTATTTGAAATTCAAATTCGTTTTATTGGAATGTGGCCAGGTTCACTCATTTAAATTTTGTCTATGGTTGCTTTGCACTACAATGGCAGAATTGAGTAGCTGGGACAGAGACTGTAGGGCAAGGAAGGCCTAAATTATTTCCTTTCTGGCCCTTTATATAAAAAGTTTACTGATCTTTGGTATAATTAAGTGATATAGGATGGCATAACATTTTAAGTATTGTTTAAACTACATCTATTATTGTATTTCCTAAAATTTGTAATTCAAGGACACTCTCTTTTATTATGTAGATCTCCACATTGTTAGAACAGAGTCAAACATGTCCTCCTTTGATATTCTGTACAGTGGCCCTGAGAGCAGCAGCACTTTAATGCAGAAACAACAACAGACTAAGAAGTTGGTGGTTTCTCTAAGAGGTTAGACGTCTCTTCCTGCCAGTAGTCACCTTTCCCTCTCAAGGGAAACAGGCTGGGCAGCCTTATGGGTGATTACAGTGTATTATAGAACTGTAGTGGCACAGAAATGGATGCCCCAGCTTCCATCAACTCATTCAGGGTGATGTGGTGGGGTCATAGACGAGGAAAAGCAAATTGCTCTTTTTGTCATCACCTAGGACCTAAATAAAGACAAAAATGACTCAGATTGACCAGACACAGGTGAATATCACTTCTCAAAATGTTTTCTGAAGGTACTTACATGGCAACAACATGGTTCTGTGGGAGCCCCATCAATGTGTTAGCTCAAGAGTAAAACACAGGGAGCAGAAAGAACCTCCTTACATTTCCTAAGATCAAGCTGGGTTTGCAGTCAGCCTCAAGGGAATCTGTTTTACTTATTTATTTTTTGAGACCCAAGCATAAATTCTACTGTCTTTCTGCATGTCTGTCTTTCTTGCCATGCATCTTTCTCTCTTTCTTCAACCTAACAAAAGTTTACTGATCATTTATTATGTGTGGGTCACAGGGCAAGCCCCAGGGAAATAAAAAGAAACAATAAAATAGTAGTAACTCTCAAGGAGCTTAACGCTTACGTGAGAAACAAATTAAAATAATCTTCCTTGACCTTTTGGCAGTGTTTAACAAAGAGTTGGTCCTCCTTAACGGATTCTTCTCTTGGTTTCTTTGGCCCCGTAGTCTCCTGGTTTCTGATTTTCAGCCTCCATTGCCAGCTCTTTCTTTTCTTTTCAGTCTTAAATGATCAAGGTTTAGACCTGGATCCACTTTTTTTTTTAGTCTTTCTATCTACCCTCCCGAGGCAATCTTCTTTCAGATTTATAAATCCAGTTCCAGCAGCTCTTATGAGCCTCACAGCCATATCTACAAGTCTTCAGGGGACATCTGCATTTAGAACTTTTGATCCTCCCCTGTGTGATAGTCCATTCTTGCATTGCTATAAAGACATATCTGAGACTGGGTAATTTTTAAAGAAAAGGAATTTATTTGGTTCTTGGTTCTGTAGGCTGTACAAACATAGTGCTGCATCTGCTTATGGTGAGAGTCTGAGGAAGCTGATATGGTTTGGCTCTGTGTCCCCACCCAAATCTCATGTTGAATTGTAATTCCCAATGTTGGGGGAGGGACCTGGTAGGAGGTGACTGGATCATGGAGGCAGATTTCTCCCTTGCTATTCTTGTGACGTGAGTGAGTTCTTGTGAGATCTGTTGTTTGAAAGTGTGTAGCACTTCCCCTTCACTCTTTCTTTTCTGTGCCAGCCATGTGAAGATGTGTTTGCTTCCCCTTTGCCTTCCTCCATTATTGTAAGTTTCCTGAGATCCCTCCAGCTATGCTTTCTGTACAGCTACACAGAACCATGAGCCTATTAAAGCTATTTTCTTTATAAATCACCCAGTCCCACATATGTCTTTATAACAGTGCAAGAATAGACTAATATAGAAAATTGACACCAGAATTGGGGTAATGCTATAAAGATATATGAAAATGTGGAAACAACTTTGGAACTGGGTAATGGGCAAGAGGTTGGAACACTTTGGAGGGCTTAGAAGAAGACAGAAAGATGAGGGAAAGTTTGGAACTTCCTAGAGACTTGTTGAATGGTTGCGACCAAAATGCTGATAGAGATAAGGACAGTGAAGTCAGGGTTGAGGTGGTCTCAGATGGAGATGAGGAACTTATTGGGAACTGGAGTAAAGTTCACTCTTGCTATGCTTTAGGAAAGAGACTGGTGGCATTATGCCCCTGCTCTCAAGATCTGTGAAACCAAACCTCAGAGGCATGATGTAGGGTATTTGGCCAAAAAAATTTCTAAGCAGCAAAACATTCAAGAGGTGGCCTGGCTGCTTCTAAAAGCCTATACTTATTTGCATAGACAAAAAAATGACTTGAACCTAGAACTTATATTTAAAAAGGATGCAGAGCATAAAAGTTTGGAAAATTTACAGCCTGACCATGCAGTAGAAAAGAAAACCCCATTTTCTGGGGAGGAATTTAAGGCTGCAGAAATTTGCATAAGTAAAGAAGAGCCAAATGTTAATAGCCAAGACAAGGGGAAAGCATCCCAGTCACTCCAGCTCCAGCTGTGGCTAAAAGGGGCCAAGGTGCAGCTCAGGCTGTTGCTTCAGAGGGTGCAAGCCCCAAGTTTTGGTGGCTTCCATGTAGCATTGGGACTGTAGGTGCACAGAAGGCAAGAATTGAGGTTTGGGAGTCTCTGCCTAGATTTCACAGGATGTATGGAAATGTCTGGATGTCCAGGCAGAAGTCTACTGTAGAAATATAGCCCTCATTGAGAACCTCTACTAGGGTAGTGTGGAGGGGAAATATGGAGTTGGAGCTCCCACACAAAGTCCCCACTAGGGTACTGACTAATGGAGCTGTAGGAAAAGGGCCACTGTCCTCCAGATCCCAGAATGGTAGATCCACTGATAGCTCGCACTGTGTCCCTGGAAAAGCCACAGCCATTCAACACCAGCCCAAGAAAGCAGCTGCAGGGGCTGTATGCTGTAGAGCCACAGTGGTGGAGCTGCCCAAGGCCTTGGGAGCCCACCCCTTGCATCAGTGTGGCCTAGATGTGAGACATGAAGTCAAAGGAGATTATTTTGGAGCTTTAAGATTTAATGACTGCCCTCTGGCAGCCATTTTGGACTTGTATGGGGCCTTTAGCTCCTTTGTTTTGGCCAATTTCTCCCTTTTGGAATGGCTGTATTTACCCAGTGCTTATGCCCCCATTGTATCTTGGAAGTAACTAACTTGTTTTTGATTCTACAGGCTCATAGGCAGAAGAAACTTACATTGTCTCAGATGAGACATTGGACTTGGACTTTTGAGTTAATGCTGGAATGAGTTAAGACTTTGAGGGACTGTTGGGAAGGCATGATTGTTTTTTGAAATGTGAGAAGGACATGAGATTTGAGATGGGCCAGGATGGAATGATATGGTTTGGCTCTGTGTCCCCACCCAAAACTCATGTTGAATTGTAATTCCCAATGTTGGGGGAGAGACCTGGTGGGAGGTGATTGGATCATGGGGAAAGATGTCCCCCTTGCTCTTCTCGTGACAGTGAGTGAGTTCTCAAGAGATCTCTTTGTTTAAAAGTATGTAGCACTTCCCACTTCACTGTCTTTCTTCTGTGCCAGCCATGTGAAGATGTGTTTGCTTCCCCTTCACCTTCCACCATGATTGTAAGTTTCCTGAGACCTCCCCAGTGATGCTTCCTGTACAGCCCACAGAACCATGGGCCAATTAAACCTATTTTCTCATTAGCCAGTCTCAGGTATGTCTTTCTTTTCTTTTTTTCTTTCTTTTTTTTCTTTTTGAGACAGAGTTTTGCTCTTGTTGCCCAGGCTGGAGTGCAAAGACACAATCTTGGCTCACTGCAACTTCCACCTCCCAGGTTCAAGCGATTCTGTCGCCTCAGCCTCCTGAGTAGGTGGCATTACAGGTGCCCACCACTGCACCCAGCTAATTTTATATTTTTAGTAGAGACAGGGTTTCACCATGTTGGCCAGGCTGGTCTCGAACTCCTGACCTGAGGTGATCCACCCGCTTCAGCCTCCCAAAGTGTTGGGACTACAGGCGTGAGTCACTGCACCCAGCCCTCAGGTATGTCTGTATAGTAGTAAGAGAATGAACTACTACAGGAAATTTCAATCATGGCAGAAGGGAAGGGGAGCCAGCAAGTCACATGGTGTGAGCAGGAGCAAGAGAGGAAAGGCAGAGGTCCCAGACTCTTTGAAACAACCAGGTCTCTCATGAACTAATTGAGCGAGAACTCTTTCATCATCAATAGGCTGGCACTAAGCCCTTCATGAGGGATCTGCCCCCATGATCCAATACCTCCCACCAGGCCCCACCTCCAATACTGGGGATTACACTTCAACATGAGATTTAAATGGGATAAATATCCAAACTGTGTCACCCTGCAATTCTGTTTCTGTCCTAGGATTCTCCATCTTAGTCATGCTCTTGCACCTCTGTTCATGTACCTGATCTTGGGAGAAAAGTCAACTATGACAGTGTCTCCCTCTCCATAACCCACTATTTCCAATCAATCATCAGTTTCTTTAAAATAACTCTTGGCTCTCATCATTTCTCTCCCTGTGTGTTTCACTGCCTTAATCTGGGCAACCATGATCTCTCACAGGAACCATTAATGTACCTTCCAACTGTTCTCTCCACATCTGCTCATTCTCTTCTCTATTTTATCTCCCCACAAATTATGTTTTTTAGACCAAAAAATGTAAACCGTCTTTTAAAAAGAAATGCAATGCTAGCAAAATACACATTGTTCTTCATCGTATTTTTTTAACTTAGTAATGTATCATGAAGATCTTTTCACACAAGTATGCCTAGAATTGTCTCACACTTTTAACAGCTGCCTTTCACTTGTTTTTTATTTTTTTCTTTTCTTTTCTTTTCTTTTTGTTTTTTTTGTTTGTTTTCTAAGACAGAGTCTTGCTCTGTCACCCAGGCTGGAGTGTAGTGGCGCAATCTGGGCTCACCTCAATCTCTGCCTCCTGGGTTCAAGTGAATCTCCTGCCTCAGCCTCCCAAGTAGCTGGGATTACAGATATGAACCAACACGCCCAGCTAATGTTTTGTATTTTAGTAGAGATGATGTTTCACCATGTTGGCCAGGATGGTCTCGATCTCCTGACCTCGTGATCCGCCCACCTTGGCCTCCCAAAGTGCTGGGATTACAGGCGTGAGCCACTGTGCCCAGCCTCTTTCACTTGTTTAATTCTATCATAATTTATTTAACCACTTCTCTATTGATGGCTGTTTTCAGTCTTTAACTACTACTATAAATCATGCTTCAGTGTAGGTCCTAGAAGAGTCATCCTTCAATATCCGTGTGAGTATATCTATTGGATAAATATATAAAAGTAGAATTGCCAGGGTAAAGGCTTTGTACATTTAAAAGTGTGATAAATGTTGCCAGATTGCCCTCCATAGAAGTGATACCACCTTTCACTCCCATTGGCAGTATAAGAAAGTGCCTGCTTCCCAGCCTGGCCAGTCAAGTGTATT
Organism: Rhinopithecus roxellana; assembly: GCF_007565055.1. Taxonomy (NCBI): domain Eukaryota; kingdom Metazoa; phylum Chordata; class Mammalia; order Primates; family Cercopithecidae; genus Rhinopithecus; species Rhinopithecus roxellana. The sequence goes on from NC_044554.1 coordinate 62,199,623, forward strand.
ATTAAAGTTTTTTATTTTTGTCAACTTGACAGTAAAAAATAGATGTCACTGCAGTTGTGATGTGCATGCCTTTTATTATTACACATTTTCAGATACATTTGTATTTCTTTGACTACAATCTATTTGTCATACCCTTTGCCCAATTTTCCAGAGTTTTAAAGGTTTTTTTTTTTTAATGAATTTGTAGGAGTACTCTGATTTCTTCTTAAATAGTTTAATTTCCAGGTTCTATCAGATATCCTGGTATCTTTTCAAAGTAATGATTTAGTCAATTTTTTAATTCTAATAATAAGTAATCATCAAGGGCTAACTCCATTACAAGGGAGTCCATATGTGGAATGCATGAATTGATTTGCAGAAGTCTTGAATTCCTGAAAATAATTTCACAAGACTGCCTTATGCCTATACCTATTCCATTTCATTTCATTTTCGTAACAGCCTTGTGAGGCATATAGTATTATTAACCACAAAGTGAGGCTCAGAGAATGTAAACATCCAGGATCACACAGCTAGTAACTCTTCCACTTCCAGAATCTTAAAAACCTAGTAATCATTGCCACTAGCCATTCCAGTTGCACTAAGACTCTGATTCTTGATGCCTCCAATTTCTAATAAATGGTTGTTTTTCTCCTTTTCCTACTACAAACATCCAATGAATATATGTGTGTGTGTGTGTGTGTGTGTGTGTGTGTGTATATATATTTTTTTTTGACTTATTTATTTTTGAGACAGAGTCTCGCTCTGTCGCCCAGGCTGGAGTGCAGTGGCGAGATCTCAGCTCACTGCAAGCTCCGCCTCCCAGGTTCACGCCATTCTCCTGCCTCAGCCTCCTGAGTAGCTGGGACTACAGGCACCCGCCACCATGCCCGGCTAATTTTTTTTATTTTTAGTGGAGACGGGGTTTCATCATGTTAGCCAGGTTGGTCTCGATCTCCTGAGCTTGTGATCTGCCCGCCTCGGCATCCCAAAGTGCTGGGATTACAGGCATGAGCCACCACGCCTGGCCCTAATGAATATTTTTTAAGTCCCTGACATGCCAGTAATCTTCATAAGGTTTGCATTTTAGAAGAGTTCTCAACCATACATGATAAAAAACAAATAGTAATAAAGTTCCACTACTACGAAAAAAAAATACGTAGTATAGTTGGAAATGTGGAGAGAGAAGGACACTTCAGATGGAGTGATCAGGGAGGGCTTCTTTGAGGAGGTGACATATAAGCAAAGATCAGAATGACCAAAATATATTCCAGGAAAAGGAAGTATATGGGGTAAATCGTATAATACAAGAGCAAGTTCAACACGTTTGAGGAAGATAAATAAGGCTGGTGTCACTGCAGTGGTGGAGAGTGGTGGGAGATGAGGTTGAAGAGGTGGTCAGGGATGCTGTACAGGGCTCCATAGGCCCTGTATGGAGGAGGAGTCTGGACTTTTCCACAAGTGCCATCAGCAGACATGGAGGGATTCTAAGATGAGAAATCACATGATCTGATTTATGTCGTAACATTTATGATTTATGAAACTCTAACTGTGCTGTGGAGAATGAGGACAAGAGCAGAAGCAGGAAAACCCATTTAGAAAGCTATTACAAGAGCACAGAAGAGGGATGATGGTGGTTTGTATTAGAGTGGTAGCGGTGGAGATTGAAAGAGACATTTTGGAAATGTTTTAGAGGTAAAGTTGACTTGAATTCTGAGGATTGTGAAAACGGAGGAAAAGAGAAGAATCAAGAATATCTACATGCTTTTTGTGTTGAGTAATTGGTGGATGGTAATGCCATTTAATTTGAAGGCTGAGAGAATAAAGAATTCTACTAGGGTAGTATTTCCTTCTTTCCTTGTGCAGCCTTAAGCTTGCAGACCATGGATTGCACCACTCTCTTTCCAATACTTTTATTTTATTTTCTTTCCCTACTTGCCCTTTAGTCCTTCTTACATAAAAGAACTTCATCTGTCTGCATCCTCTACTGTCATCCTGTCTTCAACTCACTGCAGTTTGGCTACTAACCCCATTTTACTAATAAACTCCTTCTTGCCAAACACACCAATGACCTCCTTATTACTAAATCCAAAAACTTTTCAGTCCTCTTTTTCTTTTCTTTTCTTTCTTTTCTTGAGACAGAGTCTTGCTCTGTTGCCCAGGCTGGAGTGCAGTTGTATAATTTCACCTCACCATAGCCTCTACCTCCTGGGTTCGAGAGATTTTTGTGTCTCAGCCTCCTGAATGGCTGGGACTACAGGTGTGTGCCACTACGCCCGGCTAATTTTAGTAGAGACAGGGTTTTGCCATATTGGCCAGGCTGGTCTCGAACTCCTAACCTCAGGTGATTCACTCACCTCGGCCTCCCAAAGAGCTGGGATTACAGGCGTGAGCCTCCTGCAGCTGGCCACAATCCTCTTTTTCTTGATCTCTCACTGGCATTTAATACTGCTGATATTTCCTTCCCTGGCTCCTCTGAAACTACTTGTTCCTGGTCCTCCTACCTCTTGGGATATTTTTCCCCTGTGTTTTTTCTTTCCTCACTTTTTAAATTCGGTGTTTTCATTGGGTTCCAAAGTAGATCCTTTTCTTTCCTTTCTCTATGCCTTCTCTTGGATATTTCACCTACTTCCATGAACTATTCCTTATTCTGATGACTCCAGCATAGATCTCTCTCCTGAGTTCTAGACTTCCCTGTTCAATTATGTAGTAGACAGCTTCACTTTGATATTCTATGGACACTTCAACTCAACATGTTGAAAACTAAACTAATTACCTTTACTCCACAACCTGCTTTTCCTCCTGAGGTCCCCATCTTGGACCTCAGGATATATCTGCAGGATATAATGGGAGCAGATTTATGGCTTATGAAAATGGAAGGATACCACTGATGGAGGATACCATCAATAATCAAATTCTGTTGGTTCTATGTCCTTAATATATCTTGAACCCTTTCAATCCTTCCTTTCTCCATTTCCATTCTTGCTACCTTAGTTTAGACATCTGTCATTATTTCGTTTTTATAATGTGATATGGTTTGGCTCTGTGTCCCATGTCAAACTGTAATCCCCACGTGCTGAGGGAGGGACCTGGTGGGAGGTGACTGGATCGTGGGGGAAGCTCCCCCCCATGCTGTTCTCATGATAGTGAGGGAGTGCTCATGAGATCTGATGGTTTTAAAAGTGGCAGTTGCCCCTGCAAGCTCTCTCTCTCCTGCCGCCTTGTGAAGAAGGTGCCTGCTTCCCTTTCACCTTCCACCATGATTGTAAGTTTCCCCTGGCCGGAGCACGGAGGCATGATCTCTGCTCATTGCAACCTCCACTTCTCCGGTTCAAGTGATCCTCCTGAGGAGCTGGGACTACAGGTGTGTGCCACCAGGCCTGGCTATTTTTTTGTGTGTGTTTGTGTTTTTGTAGAGACAGGGTTTCACCATGTTGCCCAGGCTGGTCTCCAACTATTGAGCTCAAGCAATCTGCCCACCTCAACCTCCCACACTGCTGGAATTACAGTAGTGTGCCACTGCACCCAGCTGAGAGATCTTTCTAAAATGAACATTTGATCAGTTCACTATGCCCCTTAAAATTCATCAATGGTTCTCCAACAGCCTTAGAATAAGTTCAGACTTTTTAGGATGACATACTCGACCATGCTAATCTTTCTGGATTTCTCCTTCAGGACTTCTGCCACGGATTTATACAACGTATTTATTTAGAACCTACTTGCCAGGCTCTGTTCTTCACCCTCAACTCTCTGGGCACAGCTTTTTCCCTAAGGTCTTTACACATAGTACTTTCTTTGCTTGGAATATCTTTCTCTGTAATCCGCCCACTTGTCTGGCTTACTTCTACTTATCCTTCAGAACTCATCTCAAGATTCACGTTGTGTGGTTAAAGACCCTATGCGTGGTCAGGGTTAGGCACCCTTATAAGCTCCCCTGTTGATATCACCTCACTGTTGCCTCATCAACTGCATATTCATCTTTGTTCTCGTGATACTATAATGTCCTTCAGAGCGGAAACTGTGTCGTATTCATCTTTGTATTCCCAGCACCCAGCACAATACCTGACACAGTGCAAGCACTCAATAATGAATAAAGTGGCAGAGTTGGGTTTCAAAGTCAGGTCTTTTCTCTCTGGCACAAATCTCACATTTCTTCATGCTACTTCTCAATACTGTGAATCTGAAAAATTCTAAGAGCTGAGCAAGGTCTATTTTTGCCTAGCACTAATTAAAACACAGGCAAATAGATTATTATTAGTTCCGTGAGGATTCAGTTTATATTTCTGTATACCCCTTCCTCCATCATTCCACCACTTGGATCATCAGAGTACTTAGGATTGCCTATATCTAAAATGACTGAAAGGCTAGGCATGGTTGAGTGTACCTGTAGCCCCAGTTACTCAGTAGGCTGAGGTGGGAGCCTTGCTTGATCCCAGGAGTTGGAGGCCAGCCTGGGTAACACAGTGAGATGTTGTTGTAATAAATAAATAAGTAGACTGAAAGAACTTTCCCTACACTTTTATATCCTTTTGTAACTCTTATCCTGCTGCTTCCATAATACCACTGAGGCAGGGAGAGAGTAAGTACATGGGGAGTAAGGTAAATTTTATTTTTCTGTCAACAGACACTAAAAATGGATACATCAATAGAAAATCATTTCCCATCATTTCCCTCAAGGTTCCTATGGATAGATACTAAAGGTTCAGTGCTAAAATGTAACATTGCAAAATCCAGCTAAAATTGAAATTTTTATGTAGTGAGTTCAATCTCATCACAGAAGTTTGTAAATGGGAGGAGCCTTAGAAATCCTTTAGTCCAGCACTTTCATTTAAGCTTCCACAAAGAAACTGACATAAGACCTATGATGGCTCACTTAAGGTCATCCAGGCTATTGATGCCATTATACATCTTTTTCAAAGGGCTTTATTTTCCATCTAAACAAATTATCTATATCAGAATCCACCTATTTACATAGGGCTTATCTTTCTGATATTGCCTTTGCAATATCCTTGTTATAAAGAGGAAGGAACTGATAACAAAACAAAACAAGGTTGTCTTGTCCAGGGACGTAGGGGAATTGGTAAAAGAGACAATTAGTACACAAAGTGATGGCGTTTCCTATTTGTAGTACAGCCTTGTAATCACACTGTGTTCTCTGAATGCCACAATGCTAACCCAAGCTTACTTGTCCTTCCTGGGCCTGGATTCCATTCAATTCTATGCCTTATTTAGTCTAAATGATTTCCCCAGCTTCAACGTGTATTTATTTATTTATTTATTAATTTATGCGTTTCATTTTAGAAGTATACTTAAATCTACTCTTCACTCGAGTGTGTCTTAGTTCTAGTGCTGAGGAATGAAGATTTTGGGTAAAAGAAATCGAGATGATTTTTTTTTCTAGGCTTTACATTTCAAGGATGGTTTCTCAAATGGCAACTGGCAGTCTACTCCTCAAATGATGACGTTTTCCACGGGAATTAGAATTTAATTAGAATAATTTGTTTTCAACGGGAAGCAAAGATTTCTTTCCAAGGGGATCAGTTTGATAATGTTTTACCAGCTAGTGCTACGAGACCAAATATAAACCAGTTCTGAGAAACAGGAAGTGAACTGACTGGTCTAGTCTGAGTGTCCCTGGCAGTGACGCAAATACAGAAATCAAATTAGGAAAACAAGATATGTGGGTGTGAGGCAATCGATAATCCAGGATGCTACAACATAAGCAAGAACGCCTTTAACCCGATGCCATTCATTTTAATAACACCCTGAGCGGTTTGATTTCCATGGAACACGCTGGTGATTAGAGAGCAGCAGGAGCTTGGGTTCCCTAGCAACAGCATGTGCTTTTGAGACAGTCATTAGCCTTTCAGTTAATCCCATCAACCCCTTACCTCTAAATGTATGACTGACATTAAAAAAATGATGTTTTAGAAAGTGCTTTGAAATTTCCAGGAGTGCAATGGAAGGGAATAATCACAATTAAAAAGTTGTCTGGAGAACTACATCCAGTGAAGGCAGTAATGTTCCTACATGCCCAGCCTGTCCGTATACTTCCCTGCTCTCAGTCGTAGGTTCTGAATTCCCGTGGCAAAGGGCAAGGGAGGTGAAATTGTTCAGAGTTTCAGGCAGTCTTCTCACCCAACGTGAGTAGTATTGCAATGTCTCTCGGAATCATGGCTCTGAAGATGAGGAGGGGAGCGGGGTGGGCAGTTTGTGTGGTGAGTAGTCTGGCTGCAGGTAGGCTGGGAGGGAATGTCACACATAGTTTTCTTTCTCCTTTAAGCCGAATGAGGTACTCTGATCAAAGGAACTTGGGGAAGGAGGATGGTGAGGGGAATGAAGTTCTTCTTCCTATTGATTATTTGATTGCACCAGAGGCTGTTTGTCCAAGGCCACTGGCCAAGAGCATTATTTTCGTGGCTAAAGTGAGGTTGGGCAGGTTTCCCATCCCTTTCGCTAGTTTTAAACAAGACAACCCAGAAAGCGCAGCAAGGCTCTGGGAATACGATGTGGGTTGGCTTTTCCTACTCAGCTGCACCTTAAAGCGCCAGGCCATTGAGCTTGATACTTCTCAAACCCTGAATCATTGCCTCCAGCTCTGCCCTGGGTTCAGGATGCACCACTCCACCCTCTGTGTAGCTTGGGTCAACTTCGGGGCGTCACTCGAATAGTAATTATTGCTGCGTTTGGCTGGACATCCTTGTTACGGCCTGGGTCCCTCTCAGCTGGACACCCGGCTCCTTAGTTTGGCTGGGATGACTCCAGTACTTCCCGCCGCCCCACCTTACCCCCCTGCGCGCTCCCTTCCCAAGGCGACCACCTGCACCGCCCCACTTACCATCTGCCCCGCGGGGAGGGCCCCCCCCGGGCTAGCGGAGCCCTCCCTGCTCCCGGGCGGCTTTGGAGGAGCTCGGTGTTTGCCTCCAGCCCTTCGCTACCGGAGGATCAGGTTCCTCCCCTCCTCCCCCTCCAGCTCCGGCCGCCGCCGCCTCCTTCTTGCATGACACAGCAGAACCGCAGCTGCTGCAGCAATTCCAAGCCATCCGCCCAGGAAGCGCCGCAACCGGGACTCGGGAGGGGTGAAGGGGGCGAGGCAGGGGCCACGGCCCCGGGGGATCCTCGGCCCCACTGTGCACCACACACTCCTTTCCCAGCCCAGGGGCACGCGAACAAAATGAGGCTCAAGCTGACCAGGCCGAGCTGGAGGAACGCTGGGGCTTGGCAGCAGAAGGGATGGGACCAGAGAGAAGGGTGTGGAGGAGACCCCAGTGAGGGCCAGGACATTTCAGGTAAAGAGAGGTAAGAAGAGGCCCAGACGTCAAGGGCCAGACTGTGAAGGTGATTAGAGGTCAAAGAGAGGTAAGGAGGTAGAGTTGCAGAGAAGAGAGGCCGAGCTGGGAAGGGCGTGGGGTTGGGGGCAGCTGCAGGGGAGGATGGGAGGTACAGTCTTTGGGGAGGCCTGAGCTGAGCGCCCAGGCAGAGAAGGGGCTGAGTTGGGAGGCAAGGGCTGTAGGAGGAAAGGGATGAAAGAATTAGGCATGAGATAGGAAGGTAAAACTTGGGAGAGATATTATAGAATTAGAAGGGTTGGAATGGAGCTCATTCATCATGGCTGATGAGGTAAACTGATGAGGTGGAGAGAGCGAGTGTCAAGGCAAGGCCAAAAGGAAAGATCTTCCATCCCACTCTTCAGTTTCTTGCGAAGTTTTTTCTTGATTCCGCCAATCCAAACAGTTTCCCTTATAAAATGGAAACGCATGAACTAAAAAACCCAGAAATAGCTATCTGGCTTAGATTTACAGGATAAAATCTCCGTGTCTGTAAAAACTTTAAGGCAGAAATTTGGGATTTATGGTACAAACCCTTAAAGGGACTGTGAGTCAGTAATACCCACAGCACTCAACATTGTGAGTTTCCACACATCCCTGGACTTGAGTAAGTCTTTCCAAGTGTTTGTTAATGCTAGAAATGATGACAAAATTAGTGGCTCAAAAATATTAAAGTGCACATGCTTTTTGCTTTCTCTATGTATACACAGATACATATATGTATACTTTCTAGCGACTAGCAAGTATGGTATGCCTAGGGATAATTACGTTTTTCTGATTATTTTGTTTCCCATCAAACACCCCACGAATTTTACAGCAGACCGCCTTCTTGTCGCCATTTGAAAGAATGTGGTCAGAAAAGTAATGCAAAAACTGCCACTTTGGTTTTGTCTGTACCTTCCAGGTCATATCTCCGTACCTCACTTCCTGACACAAACAAGTTTTCACTGTTGTCAGCAACAAAGCCCTAATATAGCTGCGGAAGAGAAAAACTGCATTGCATTTTGCCTCCTGCAAGCATCATCAACAGTTACTGGAGGAATGTAATTCCAGAAAGCTTGAAAGCCGTGGTGATGGTAATTATGTATCAAATGCCTGGTTCTATTTCTGTTATTATTGTTTTGTCATTTCTGTTCTCCCAGCGATCTGACTGAACTTGCAGAGGGACAAATCCGGTTTTTCTTTTTGACTTTTGTCAAACTGAATCAGGCCTGACAGAAAACTCATTGCTCTCCGAGGAAACAAAGTAGGAGCCACGAAATGTCATTTTAACAGAGCGTGGGTTTGGTGACTGTAGGAAAGGATTTGAGGACGCTCCTTCTGTTCGGCTTCCTATGTCATGAGCACAGACTCCACGCACGCACAGACACCACGGCTCCCGGATGCTATGGCTCCCCGATCTGGGCTCCTGCAGCGCCAGAAGCCCCTCCGGGATGCTGCCAGGGGCTCCCGGTGGGTGGAGGTACGGACGCCGCTGCGGCCGCCGCCGCCAGTCCTGCTGCTGTTGTTGCTGCTGCAGTCACGTGGGAGCCCCTTTAAGTTTCCATAGAGAGGCCTCTCTGGTGTCACATGATGGACATGATATAATGAAACAACATTGTGGAGAGGAAAGCATTAGTGGAGCCCACGGCTACAAAAACAAGTGAGTGAGAAGAGGTGGGAGGAAGAGAAACTACGCCACCTCCCCTGCAGCCGAGCGCACGCAGCAGCCTGGCGTGACAAGTGGGCGACGCCGGGGGGCAGGGAGCCGGGGTCCTCGGCCTTGGCCGGGGACCCCACCGCCCACCGCGCGGAGAACAACTTTTAGCCGGCAGCCCAGGCCAGCGCGGCACCTGTCTCCTGAGTCTCCACCGCTCCTCCCCATCCATCCCAGGGAAATTCTCAAGAATACGCTCTACAAATCTACGTGCGCATCGTTTTCCCCTCTCGTCGCGCCCGGGAGGAAGGAACGAGGCAAGGAGCTAAGCAGCGTGCGTTCAGCCCTGGGGTAAGTTCGTAGAGTGGGGAAGCCGGTCCCGCAGGACTTTGGGATGGGAATTTTGCTCTCCTTTGCGATCTCAGGGCGTGAAGAAGGCGTCCCCTCCGCTCCTGGCGGGGCTGATCGGCTGGCTAGTCAATTCCCCTTTAGCACACCCCGTGCGCCCACCCTCACTCGGCCCGGGGCCCCCTCGCCGCCCCCCGGAAGGGGTCTGCGGTTCCTGGCCAGGACCTTCGGAAGACGAGCGGGGGAAGGTAGGGCTGTCGCGGGAACCCGGCTTGTGGGAACGATTTCGCCATGTTTGTGTTGCTAAGAGCACTTTTTCCCCTTTGCTGTGGCTTGATGCCACATGGCTCCTCTGGAGCTGCCGCCGGGCTGAGAGAGTGTGTGTGTGTGTTTTTTTTTTTTCAATGTCCGCATTCCAGCTAATGTTGCGCAGATAAAATTCAAACTTGAGGTAAACAGAAGAAGAGGAGGAGGAGGAGGAGGAGGAGGAGGAGGAGGAGGAGGAGGAGGAGGAGGGGGGAGGGAGGGGGAACTGTTTCCATTTCGAGATCCCACCTCTTCCCTCCGCGCAGCCCAACATCCCGAACCTAGAGACAACTCTCGCCTTTCTCCCACGTCCCCTACCTTTGCTGTCAACAAGAAATAAGGCCGGGGGGGGGGGGGATTGGAGTTGGGGGGTGGCATGCTTATTAATTAGAAAGGACACGGTGTCTCGGTTCTCCACTGGAATCAGCGACTCCCGGGAACTCGGGCCTCTGGCCCCTTCCCTCTTTTCTCCGGCAGGGACGCAGGATGCCTTGGTGCACTCTGGAGACGGGGACGGGAGGCTGCAGCGCGCCTGGGTGGGGCGAGGGGTGCCGGTCCCCTCATGCCCTCTGACTTTAGGATATCAGTGTCTCTTCAACCCCACCCCAGGCGCAGGTTTCCAGAAGGTGGGGTGGGTGGGGCCCCCGGTTTCCAGAAGGCGAGTTACTTAGCAGGTGTGTGGGGTGGGCATTGCTATTCGGTAAGTCTGTTGCATGGGGTAGGATGACGTGGGAAGCTTAAAAGCTTTAAAGCCAGCCCAAGGGTAGAGCTGAGTCTGCTGTTTTTTGTTTGTTTGTTTGTTTTTTCCTGTGTGTGGCAAATTAGGGAGAAAAATCAAGACGTTCCCCCCAGTCCTCCCTCGGTGTAAACGTCTGCTCCAGCTCGCAGCCCGCTGCTGGGTGAGTGGCGACGATCAAGGCGAGGGTGAGCTTCGTCACGGGGAAAGCTGGAGGCTCCTGACAGCTCGTAGCCGTCCTCCCCGCGCCCCGCCCTAGGCGGAAGGTGTGGGTTGGGTGGTCCGAAGAGGGTGACGTCCGAGGTGGGGTGGGCACAGGCTCGGGATCCCTCGCAGAGCTAGGGGCCGCAGCCCCGGTCGCCGGGGAGTGCCGTGGCAGGGAGGCGGCGGCCACGTGAGGGGTCTGCGGAAGCGCCGGAGCTGAAAGCCGGGGGCGAAGTGCGTAGCAGAGTCGTGACGGGGGTGACACGCAGCAGCCGGGGGCGGCAGGCCGCGGGAGCCGGGCGCCTCCCACGCAGGGCCGGCGTTCCCCGCCGCGGGTGGGTGCGCACTAGCCGGCGCTCTCCCGGGAGACCGTTTCCGGGAGCGGGCGCGGGCGGGGCGGGGCCGGGGCGGCAAACAGGGTGGCGCTCTCTGCCCTCCCGCCCCGGCCTGCCGGGGCGCGCGGCCGGCGGCGGCCGGGTTGGCAGAGGCGCGGTCGCGGCGCCGGGCAGCGGGGGCGCGCCCGCTCTCCGCCGCCCCCGCGCGCTCCCGCCGCCGCCCCGCCGGCCTCCTCTGTTTTTGTTTTGATGGAGCCCGCGTGCAGCTGGCGCGTGTCGAGTCACGTGCCAGGTGCGGGAGGGGGCCGGGGCGCGGGAGGTGAGGGCTAGGTGAAGCCGGCCGGAGGGGCCGGCGCCCGCGGGGGCCGCAGAGGGCGCGCGAGGGGGCGAGTGACCCCCGATGGAGCCGTGTCTTGCGGGTGGCCCGGCTCTGGGTGAGGGGTTTGGCGCTTCTCGGCGAGCAGTGCTAGGTTCATCGTCGCAGCGCTTCAGGGAGCCTGGTCCAGGCGGGAGGGCCTACTTGCGCTGCTGGACTCAAAACTCGGATCTTACAGGTGGTGTGTACATCCCTGTGGACGTGTAGACATTTGTGTGTGCTTCTGAAGGCCGGCTGCGTGTTATAACCAACTGGAGTGCTTTAAAAAGAATTCTAACGCCCAGCCCAATCCCAGACCAATTGGACCCACATCCAAATAGGGCCTGGACGGTGTATTTTTAACCCCCACTTCCCCCTAAGTGATTTTGGTGCAGAGTGCGAATTTATAGAAGTAACCAGCTTGATGGAATAGCTACTTGTGAAATCATACCTATTCAGGGACAAAATAGTAAAAACAGCTAAAATAGCTAACACGTATTCATCTGTCACTCAGTGGGGTCTCTATGTGTCAGATACTGTGGCTCCCCATGCATGGATCTACTCGTAAAAGTACTGTTACCCCTATTTTACAGTTGGAGGAGTGGAAGCTCGGAGTTAATCAGGGAGGACGACTGTACCTAGGACCTAGAGAGGTCGAGTTCAGAACCCTTAATTTCAACAGCCACGTATGCCTCGTGGAAAATGTCCCTTTGCCTAAGGGCCCCATGTTTGTGTGAATAGTAGTAGTTATGTTCGTCTAAGGGCCAGCTTGTTTATGTGGGTACATTTCTACTGTTAAGATTTTTGTTTGAAAAGCTTTGCTTGTATAAGGGAGGAAAATCATTTGGTGATTCTTTAAGGCCTGTAGGCGACTTTTTCCAGAAGTTTATTGTGGATCAAGGAGAGAGGGGATCTTCGTAATTTGAAGTGAATAGGTTCTCTGGAAGTTTCTTGTTCTGTTTTTGAGACTTGAGCATTTGTATAATATGAAGGGGAGAGTCCGGAAGAGGCAAATATTTTCCAAGTATTTACATGAGCAACCACAAGAGTGCTTTAGGTTGCTGGATGCGATACAGTTGTGGTGTGGTCACAGCTGGATGGACCCAGAGGTGGAGTGTGGTACAGAGTAGCAGAAGTTCTGCCATTAGCATTTTGGATTAAAAAAAAAAAAAACTCGTCTGGAGTACAGAAACTTTGCTGTTACATCTCCTTTCTCCTCTTAATTTGTTTCATTTGTCTCCTGGTCAGATAAACTGCTGGTGGGACGTTTAGATGTGGGAGTAGTCTTGTTTCATTAGTGTTTTCTGTACAGAGATTCCAAAGAAAACTCATCGTAAACAGAGGTTTCTCCCTGAAAACAAATGATACTAGCTACAGTGTATTTGTGGCCAATATGTATTAAGAGTACCATGTCACAAAGAATTTTATATTCCTGTTGATTGCTGTCAAATATTGTTAACCTCTGTGGCAGGCATGGGTATATTATTTAGCAAATTTTGGGGATTGGTTTTCGTATTACTTGCAGTTTTGGTGAGGAAGGCTTATAGACCTACTCAGGCAGACATGACTGGAACGTGAGTATCTGTGGTCTGGTGTGGAAATAGCTCTCTAGCCCCATCTCCCTCCTCCCATTGTCCACCCCCATCCTCCTTACCATGAAACACATTTTTCACCAGCATTGCCAAACCACTTGGGGTTCCTGTGCACGGCTCTGCTTAGTTTGCTCTTCTGCTTCTTGGATACCTCCTTCAGGAAATGTTCCCTGATTTCTCCTCAGAAACCATTGAAAAAATACCCTCCCTGCGTCATCTCTCCATTGTATATATGCTTGTCTTATTGCGTTATATCACAACATATCTCATTGTATTTGTTACATATTGAACACCACTACTAAATTGGGCTCTTCAAAGGTGGGAATGGTGACTTGTTTATCTGCACATCACTGGCACACAGTGAGCACTTAAGTTTATTGCATTGGTCACAATTAAATTTACTTCCATTTAAGTTGCATTATCTGTGTCGGTGTTTTCCTGAACCACTCATCTTCATTCTGAATTGTCCTCACCTCCTTCTCTGCTACTAGCTACCAGGCTAGAAACAGAGCTGAAAGCACCCCAGGACAAAACTTACACAGAAAGCACACAGTACTAGTAACACATTATCAAAGAAATAAGAAGGGGCAAAATATCAGTTTTTCACTTGTTTGTGAATTTCATCCTTCGCAAACAAAGGAATTTGTGAATTCCTTTGGTCGATTGGACGGTGTGAATTTTCTTGATTACTAATATATGCTGGAAGAGATGGCCAAGGTTGTTTTTACTTTTCGACTTAACTTGGGAAGGAAGTACTACGTTACCAGTGGACATGCTTTGATGTGCCATAACAGAGCACAGGTGCTTCATCACATTTCACATTTCATTGCTGTAATTTTCAGATTGAGTATTACAGAGGTATTTGTAGAGCAGCACTGTCCCATAGAGCTTTTGGAGAGGATGGAAATGATTTATAAATCTGTGTTATCCAGTGTGGTAGCCGCTAGCCACTTGTGGCTATTGAGCACATTAAGTGTGACTGACGAACTGAATTTCTTCTCTTTCTTTTTTTTTTTTTTTTGAGACAGGGCGTTGTTCTGTCGCTAAGGCTGGAATGCAGTGGTGCGATCTTGGCCCACTGCAACCTCTGCTTCCCAGGCTGAAGCGATCCTAACACTGCAGCCCTCCCAAGTAGCTGGGATTACAGGGACCTGCCACCATGCCTGGCTAATTTCTGTGTTTTTAGTGGAGACGGGGTTTCGCCATGTTGCCCAGGCTGGTTCTGAACTCAAGCAATCTGCCTGCCTTGGCCTCCCAAAGTGCTGGGATTACAGGCGTGAGCCACTGTGCCTGGCCAGAATTGAATATCTAATTGATAAATATAAATAGCTGCTAGTGGCTACTGTATTGGATGGCACAGTTACAGAGGATATGTCTGTGTTTAAATCCTGTAATTGACAGGTCATCATTTAGGCTAAGGTATTCTGCCTTTAAAAGTCTGCAGTCATCTTCTAGGTCTTAACACCATGCTTCCTGTTCAGAGATTATAAGGTGCTAAGTGGGTGATATTTTTGGCCTATGTGGGGCCTTCATATTATGGAGCATTCGTGTGTTCTGTGGCTTTCCATGTAGTGTATGTGGTCTCTCTTTTTCAGGAGCAGAGTGGAGTGGTTATTGGTAATTATGATTACGAGTAATTATTTACAAATGGATGTGAGCCCTTGGCGTATACACTAAATGAAAGTCCTATGAGTTGAATCAGTACTTTTCTGAGATGCATTGTGAGGGGAAGGAACTGTGCTTGTCTTGCTGACCATTGTTATCTCCAAGGCCTAATATGCTGTTCAACACCTATCAGTGCTCATAAATATGTGTTGAATGAATGAATGTTCAATTAACTTGAGCCTTCCAGTTTAGCTTCAGAGGCTGTATCATGGAGCTGAGAAGAGAAGTAACCAGTAACTACACCACTGGCTTTATAGTTCTTCTAAGGAATGCAGTCTCTCCAGAGGTACTATTGTTAGCTCTGTGACTGATTTCTTTCTGGTAAGATATGTAGCATGAATTGTTACACTTATTTGATGACAGAGTGAAAAATAAAGTCACAAGAAGATTTGGTGCTCAGGTCATACAGAGAGAGTTGGAAGTATAAATCAAATTGAAGTAGTTGTTTCTATTGCATTGTGCACTCATCCATGGTAACCCTTTTTTTTTTTTTTGTTTTGAGATGGAGTCTCTCTGTCGCCTAGGGTAGAGTGCAGTGGCACGATCTCAGCTCATTGCAGTCTCTGCCTCCCAGGTTCAAGAGATTATCCTGCTTCAGCATCCCCAGTAGCTGAGATTACAGGTGTGTGCCACCACGCCCGGCTACTTTTTGTATTTTTAGTAGAGATGGGGTTTCACGATGTTGATGAGGCTGGTCTCGAATTCCTGGCCTCAGGTGATCCGCCCACCTCGGCCTCCCAAAGTGCCGGGATTACAGGTGTGAGCCACGGCACCTGGCCCATGATAACTTCTTCAGAGGAAATAAAATAAAATAAAATAAAATCATGCACTGAACTATGTTAGAAAGTTTGGGTTATAAAATCAAAGTTTGTTTGGTACTTGTATATGTTAATGGAGTCTGAAAAAAGGACTGGAAATATTACCTCTAGTGTGGCATGACATTGACAAAACACCTTAACCATGACAAACAGGAATGGAAACATTTCTTTCTTCAGCTTCCAAATCTCATGTATTCTATGACTTTTTTTCTATGGTAATCCTAGCACCCGAGTTACTGTAGCTTGTCAAACAGGATGTTTAAAATGTAAACAGAAACATATTTAATTGTGTAGATAACCCCTAGTAGGCTTTGAAATATATGTATAGAATAAGAGCCCTAAGACCAAAAACTGTTGATTTTGTTTCGTGTAGTAGATCCTATATTGGGGGTTGTTTTGTAGCCAAATATTTGGTTTAGTACCTTTAAGAGGTGATACACATAGTCTGCTGTTTATACTATGCATCAGACTTAACCTACTTTGTGCTGCTGTGTGTGTTTGGATTTTAGGCCTGTCTTCATCCACAACAGCTTGTTCCTAGGATAAATGTTGTCTTCCTATCATTCTGCCACTACATGTTCCACAAATGAAAAGTAATGTTATCATAGAGTAAGTCAAACACAATTGGAAATACAAATCTGTTGTCTTAAAAAAAAAAAAAGTCATAGAATATATTCCAAGATAAAATGGGAAGACTTATCTTTTAAGCAATTCCTAGTCCTTTAGTCCTTACTTTTCAAATACTTTGCTGTGAACCTTTTGGGTGGGGCAAAAAAAATAAAAGCCCCCGAACTGAAAACAAAATATCAACCACGTGTTCCGTCAATTCCTGCTGTTGCCCTTGAAACCAAACCAAAACACGAGCATAACAAGACAAAACCCACGACTGCTAATAGCAACAAAAGCTAACCCAACCAACCACACAGAAAGAGCCTGTGAGATTTGAGTTGTCATTTTTGTAGCGAGGTCAATCATGTGAAGTCTTTTTTATTTAAAAAAATTTTTATTTATCTTTTTCAAGACGGGATCTGGAGTGCAGTGGCATAATCGCAGCTTACTGCAGCCTCAACCTCCTGACCTCAAGCGGTCTTCTCACTTCAGCCTCCCGAGGTGCTGGGACTACAGGCACATGCTACCATGCCCGGCAAATTTGTGGGTTTTTTGTTTGTTTGTAGAGACAGTGTTTTGCTATGTTGTCCCGGCATGTCTTGAACTTCTAGGCTCGAGGGACCCGCCCCCTAGGCCTCCCAAAGTGTTGGTTTACAGGCATGAGCCACTGCACTCGGCCAAGTCTCCTTTTTTAGGTATGAAATGTAAATTACTCATGACAAAAATACTTGCCTGTATCTGAGTAGATAGTAATGATATTAGAATTAATGCTACAAAAGATCAGGATGTATTTTTGCTTAGAAGATCCTATGGACTACTTGGATTCAGGTATATAGTTTAAGAATCATTTTGAAGGTCACTAACTTGTTCGAGTTTGAGAATGTTACTGACTTCACTTCTTTCTCATCAGTGGAGTGGTTGGATTGAACCTGTGGTTCTCAAACTTTGGTATGTATCAGAATCACTGAAGAACACACTTTACTGGGCCACACCCCAGAGTTTCTGACTCAGGAGGTCTAGGGTAGGCCCACTAATGTATATTTCTTGCAAGTTTCCAGGTAATGCTGACGTTGCTGGTCAGAGGGCCAAACTTTGAGAACCATTGGGATAGACAGTATCTTCTAAAGTTCTGTGATTTTTTTTTCCTTTTTTGCCTGTTCTCCCCACCCCCATCACTTTTAGCTTAATTTCTAAAGGATTATGTCATTTAAAAATTGCTCTATGACAGACTGAGTTGTAAAAGTTTAAAATGGATTAAATTAATTTTATTTAGAATTTCTTGAGAACTCCATATATTTTCCAAAAATATTGGGTCTGTTAAAACTCAGATTGGGTATTCCTACTTAGCTAAAGTAGAAATCCCCAGTTAAAATATATTAAAGTATTTCTGATGTTATTAAATGACAAAACTATTTGCTATTCCTTAAACCTAAATGTTGTATTAAATCTAACCAAGTGCCTTTTATTTATTTAGAAATGGTCTCACTCTGTCACCCAGGCTGGAGTGCAGTGGTACAATCATAGCTCATTGTGGTCTCAACCTCCTGAGGTCAAATGATCCTCCCACCTCAACCTCCTGAGTAGCTGGGACCGCAGATTTGTGCCACCACACCCAGCTAAATGAAAAATATTTTTTTTCTAGAGATGGGATCTTGCCTTGTTGCACAGGCTGGTCTCGAACTCCTGGGTTCAAACCATCCTCCCAAAGTGCTGGGATTATAGGAATGAGCTACTGTGCCTGACCTATTTATTTTTAGAAATGGAGTCTTGCTAGATTGCCTAGATTGCCCTTGAACTCCTAGGCTCAAGTAATCCCCCCACCTCAGCCTTGTGAATAGCTGAGACTACAGGTGCATGACACTGCATGTGATCTTCTCTTAATATGCAGCTACAGAGTATAATGCAGCACATTATATAGTTGTGGACTCTCTAGATAAAATGATTTTTGTGAGACATAGTTTTTTCTAGACAAAATTCCATGGATTTGGGTCCATAATAGACTGTGACAGCATTAACTTGGACATCCCCTGAAGATAACAGCCTCATGGAAGAATCATGGTTGCGGGAAGGAAATGTCCATCAGGGGCATGGATGAGTACGTTAGGGCACAGTCATTCCTGATTTTGATGACCTTGGAGAAGAGTGGTGGCTCTGTAGTTTCTAAATGAGGGGACTGTGGGGCTGGAATCTGGTAGGAAAGGGGGTGGGGTTACTAGGAGACTTGTCTTCTAGCAGCCCTTGCATAGCGAGCACACCGTTCTTACTTAGGGTGTATGTTTATGGGGAGGGAAGGCCTTGGGGAGGCATTTGGTAGAGATTCCAGGGCATTCAAGGAGGACAGATGGTGTTCTGGAAGCATTCCATGTCAAACCAGACTCCAGGTGCCGAGAATCAGATAGACTCAAGGTCTTAGTTGAATCGAAGTGAGGTTTGACAGTATATTCTAATACGATTGAATTTATTGGAGAGGAAAGAAAAGTTAAAACTTTGAGGAAAATGTATATAACTTTACCTGAAAGCAGAGAAATAGAAGAAATTGGTGAGCAGGGAATGGGAAGACAAAAATGGAATGTTGTAAGTTTTTAAATGTCCTAAAACTTTTAAAAGACATATCAACTATGTCAAGACTAGTCAATAGCACAGGGTTCTTTGTTAGAAAATAACAAATGAGTAAGTTTTCCTTTCTGTTTCTGGTGAATACTTCGCAATATTGGTAGGTGCTATTATTTGACTCATATCAAATGCCTTTCCAAAATTATGCCCAGAATTCATGCAGTGCTTACATTTTTAGATTGCTTTATGATCGTTACCTTGTTTAAATCAAGTTTCTGGAAGGCACACATGACGCTTATTCCTAGGCGTGCTTTATGGATTAGGAAACAAATCATTTGTGTAGTGCAGACCATGAAGCTGGACTGAGACCGTGAGATTTCTCTGCTTTTCACACTACCAGTTTTAGTTTTATCTTGAAATTGTATATTGTCCCACTGCTTTTATAAAAGGATTGAACCTTAAAATCTTAAGAGTTGATTTGGCATATGAGTAATTGATTTGAGACTGTGTTTCATGGACACAGCTTTAGATTTTGATCACCTCTTTCTCTTTGAAAAGAGCTACGTGTGATTTGCTACCCAGATCTGTACTCATTTCTTGACTCAAATATGTATCTGTGACATAATCTTCGCAATTAAATCTGTGAAACTGTTTTGAATCCTTCAGACTTGACAGTGTGAGGCTGGGGTTGGCAGTCTGCTTAACAAGATGCTGGGACCACCTCTGAATTGGTGAATCAGGGAGCTGCTGTGTGATTGCCTCCCCAGGCTTTCCTGGAGTTTGTCTCTGCCGCTTCCTCAAGCCCTTCAAAAAGGCTCCTGTACTTTAGAGAGTTAGGATGTTAATGACAGTTCTTTTTTCTTGTACTTAGTAAGACTAGTGCTTAAGTGGCAGTGTCTGCCTTTGCCTTCTCTCATCTCTTCATGCTCTTTTCTTCCAACTTCTCACGTTTCTGTTTCTTGCACAGCCAGGTGTCCAACATCCCATGCTGACTTGTGGTTGGCCAGAACCCCCCTCGTAGATTTCCTCCACATTTTCCTCTTCTTCCTTTTCCTGTGGGAAGTTCCCTTTCTGGTGGCTGTGGCTGGTCTTACGTAGTTTGTTGGAAAAAGTATTGAGGTAGAGTAGTGTTCGATACTGTGCTGCACCTCCAGGAGTGTCCAATCTTTTGGCTTCCCTGGGCCACACGGGAAGAAGAACTGTCTTGGGACACACATAAAATACACAAACACTATCAATAGCTGATGAGCTAAAAAAAAAAAAAAAAAAAAAAAAAATTGCAAAAACAATCTCATAGTGTTTTAAGAAAGTTTGTGAATTTGTGTTGAGTGCATTCAAAGCTGTCCTGGGCCGCATCTTGGACAAGCTTGCTTACAATATTTCCGCTGGATTTCTAGTGTCAAGTAGCTATGGAACCCTGTGAGAGATTTGAGTCTCTGCTCATCTGAAATGAGAGGTTGGGTGGAGAAAGGTCTTTCCAGCCCTAAAATGCTGTGATTGAGATTATTCATATGGTGGTATGGTTGTAGATCCTCCCAGGAAACTTCAGCATTTGAAAGGTACCCAGTAATCAAGACTGGTCTCTGTAGGGGTGATGCCTTTGAGTCCCCAGGTAAAACGATCTTGGACTCCTTAAATTAGACTCCCTGCCATGTGGCTGGCCCTCTTCTTCAGGAGTTAGGGATGGGTCAGGAGGGCACCCTTCTCTTTTTTTGTGCTATCTACGTTAGAAGACCCAAATATTGAACCTGGATTACACTTTGGAAAAGTTGCTGACACAGGTGTGAAATATTCTGCTGCTTTTCATCTCCATGAAGTACGCAGTCGCCTTCTAAAGTCATTCTTTCAGTGATGGTATTTAAACCACTAGGGGAGTTTCTGGGAACCTGCTTCATACCTCTGTCAATTCTTGTACAACTCATAAAAAATGCCACTTCAGATCTTTCTCTTGCAAAATTGTGCGTGGCTTGTGACTGTAAGTGCTAGTGTCCTATTTCTAGGGACATTTTTGTTAGTACTGAATCTTTTTGTTATGTTCACCAAGCTACTTATCTGTCCATTGTCAAGGCCACTGACAGTTGTTTTGGTGTCTGCTTTTGTATTGATGTATCATGCATTCATTGCACATATTGTTTATTTTTAAAACTCTGTGTTTATCTTTTTTGTTTATGTTTCCAGAGAGATTAGTTATTGCTATGCCAAGAACATTTATTTAATCCTTTGTCCTTAGTGTCATTCATATTCCTTTAGCTATTCCTAGTTTTTAGCTTTTTAGAATTTTGTAAGACCTACTTTTTATGGGCTCAGTTCCAAAATAATTTGTGGTGACTCTTCTATTTTTAGCATGTATTGCCTGAAAATTCAGGTATTTAATAGCAAATGAAAGTTGTTTTTTTTTTAATGCCGTTTATTTTGGATTTTATCTTTGAAATCTGTAGTTTGTTTTATGCCTCTTAGCTTACAAAAAGTTACTGTGCTTACACGTCTCTTATTTTTATGGAAAAAGATATAAAATCCCCCTTTACTCCTCTTTTTAAAGGATTTTAAATTGAGATTCTTTCTGCTACTAATTTAGTTCTCCTGAAAAAGAAACATAGGGGTTTGTTCTTTGCCATATATCTTTGTTACTACCTGACAAGCAGTTTGAAACAAGGATTTTATAGGCTTAATCAGTACCCTGTTTAGTCGTTTCATATCATCTGCAGAATGTTTTTGAGATACATGTTTTTTAAAAATAAAATATTATTTGGGATTCTAAACAACAGAAATATCCAAACAACAGAATTGCTCTAAAGTTTTAAAAGTGATCGTCTGTGTGAGAAATCATGCCTTGCAATAACTGAAGAACATTTGCTCTTCTGTGGGAAACAGTGGCAGCACATTCTGGGCTCATTCTGTGTCTGAGTGGTCCAGCCTCTTACCCCAGAAAGCCGTCAGCATTGTGGAGGGAAAGCACAGTGGCTCCCGAGAATCCATTGGCAATGCATGCATTCTGACTGCATTTATTGTTGTTTTTGGAGGGTAACAGTTGTTTTAAAGCACTGAACTGTGATTGCGTAAATACTCATCTTACTTCCTAAAGCGTGTTTTTTGATCATCATGCTCTTTTGGAGTAAGAGCTGTAGGCTCTGGTAAGATTACTCCTCAGGAACATGTTGGGTCTTGGACATTGCAGGTCAGTCGTCTAGGGCAGCGGTCCCCAAACTTTTTGGCACCAGGGACTGGTTTGTGGAAGATAATTTTCCACAGATGGCTGGGGTGGGGGATGGTTTCAGAATGATTCAAGTGCATTCCATTTATTATGTACTTTATTTCTATTATTATTACATTGTCATATATAATGAAGTAATTATACAACTCACCATAATGTAGTATCAGTGGGAGCCCTAAGCTTGTTTTCCTGCAACTAGATGGTCCCATCTGGGAATGATGGGAGACAGTGACAGGTCATCAGGCATTAGACTCTCATAAGGAGCCCGCAGCCTAGATCCCTCCCATGCGCAGTTCACAGTAGGGTTGGTGCGCCTATGAGAATCCAGTGCCGCTGCTGATCTGACAGGAGGCGGAGCTCAGGAGGTAATGCGAGTGATGGGGTGCGGCTATAAATACAGATGTAGCTTTGCTGGCTAGTCCACCGCACACCTCCTGCTGCGTGGCCCAGTTCCTAACAGGTCACGGACCAATAACTATCTGTAGCCCGGGACTTGGGGACCCCTGACCTAGAGTATTCTGGACTGTGGACTCTTGTGTTCCTTTTCATGCATTGGAATCTTCCTAGTCTTCAACAGGGAGTCTAGGAGCAGGCACAAGGAAACATGTCTCCTCTGGGTAAACTTTCTGTCCAAAATTAAAACAAACAAAAAACTTGAATACGTCTGGAATCTATCTGAGCGTTTTGTGGATGCCGGCCCACCCTGGCCCTGGCATATCAGCAAGCTAGTTGTGGACCATTCTTTTCCTCCCTGTTTATTGTCTTTTTTTCCTGAGTTCTTTACTCACTCAGTTTCCTTCCTTTTTTGTCTTTTTTGGTTCCTTTCTGTTTCTTCTCTTATTTTTCCTTTTACTTTCTTCCGTTCCTTATATGGATAGCCTAGTAAACATCCTACACTTACCATAGGCATTTTTTTTTTCTTTTTTTAGCCTGATTAATAGCAGTCCAAAACTAAAGACAAATTTTACTCTGATATTATAGTCTGTAAAATCGCATGCTGGTGCAAATTATTTATTTGTTTGTTTATTTATTTTTTTGAGGTGGAGTTTCACTCTTGTTGCCGAGGCTGGAATGCAGTAGGACGATCTCGGCTCACTGCAACCTTCGCCTCCTGGGTTCAAGCAGTTCTTCTGCCTCAGCCTCCCAAGTAGCTGGTATTACAGGTATGCACCACCACACCCAGCTAGTTTTATACTTTTAGTAGAGATGGGGTTTCACCATGTTGGCCAGGCTGGTCTCGAACTCCTGACCTCAGGTGATCCACCCGCCTTGGCCTCCCGAAGTGCTGGGATTACAGGCGTGAGCCACCGGTGCTCGGCCTGGAGTTTCACTGTTGTTGCCCAGGCTGGAATGCAGTGGGATAATCTCAGGTTCACTGCAACCTCCACCTCCTGGGTTCAAGCAATTCTCCTGCCTCAGCCTCCCAAGTAGCTAGTATTACAGGCATGCACTACCATACCTGGCTAATTTTATATTTTTAGTAGAGATGGGGTTTCACCATGTTGGCCAGGCTGGTGTCTTGAACTTCTGACCTCAGGTGATCCATCCACCTCAGCCTCTCATAGTGCTGGGATTACAGGCGTGAGCCACCGTGCCTGGCCCAGAGTTTCACTCTTGTTGCCCAGGCTGGAATGCAGTGGGATGATCTCGGTTCACTGTAACCTCCACCTCCTGGGTTCAAGCAGTTCTCCTGCCTCAGTCTCCCAAGTAGCTGGTATTACAGGCATGCACTACCACACCTGGCTAATTCTATATTTTTAGCAGAGACGAGGTTTCACCAAGTTGGCCAGGCTGGTCTCTTGAACTTCTAATCTCAGGTCATCCACCCATGTTGGCCTCCCAAATTGCTGGCATGACAGGCGTGAGCCACTGCGCCCAGCCAGTGCTAATTATTTCTGAAGAGTTTAACTGCGCCCAGCCAGTGCTAATTATTTCTGAAGAGTGTAACATATTTCAGGTTGAATGGAAAAGATACGTGAAATGTATCACTTCCCAAGCTTTTTTTGATATTTAAATAGGCATTCAAATAGGTTTCAGATTGGTGTTTAGACTTTCAAATTTGAATAGGCATTCAAATAGGTTTCAGATTGAAGTTTAAAGAGCAGTTTGCCTAAATTTTGATAATAACTATATAGAATTTCAGGATCCTTTCTACATATGGAAACTTTTGGTAAACAAAGATATTGTTTGGGTTAAAGTAGTATTTTTAAATTTCTTAAACTATAACAGAGTTTGGTATGTAAAAAAAGTGGTAGAGTGAAATTTGTGTTAAATAGCAACTGACCTATGCCATTCTCAAGGAGCACCGTATATTCTAGCTGTAAGGGCCTTCAGAGCTCATTGAGTTAAATCTTCTCATTTTATAAATGAGACAATGTACTTAAACTTACACACCTGGCTCACAGCATGGCTGACCACAGTTAGGTCTTCCACCTCCCTGTCCACTGTACTTTTTGGGCAGAAAGATAAGGTTAGGAAATTTAGAAGTGAAGTGGACAGAATGAGCATGAGAAGACCACTGTATTTGAGTTCTCAAGCAAGCTTTGACTTTAATTTCTGAGTTATGAGATGTTGGACTAGGTGTGTTTAACCTCTTTGGATCTTAATTTTCGGAGGGTTGTAGTTTTAGGTCCTTCTGAAGTCCATGACATAATCAGGTGAAAAAAAATGAAATAGGTGTCAATTCTTCTTATTGTAGGTTTGTGCAATTTCAGTTTAAGTAGATATCCCTATTTTTTAGTAACATTCCTTTTTTCTTGTTAGTGAATCAACTTTTCATCTTGCGTTGTTAAACACAGGTTGTCTGAATCAACATGCTAGTTGCCTCTGTATTCAGATGTCTCTAGCATTGTGTTGATTAACCGAAGTTAACACACTTTAAAAGGCAGGTCTTCCCTGTTTCAAACTGCAGGACTAGCCCGTGGACACGTTATTCAGAGGTACTCTTTTTCAAGTGGTTTACGCTTTCTTACAGTCTTCAACAGTAATTTCATCATGTAAGTAAAATTAAAGAGAATTTTGCTCCTCTAACTTCTAGAGCTGCTTTATTTATGGTCGTGGAACAGGTTTTTTCATTCTTAGTAAGATAATCTGGTATTGTCTGTGGCAGAGAGAAGACAGTTGTAACAATGTGGAAGGATAGGAAAGATGAGATGAGTTTAAAGTACTGAAGAAAAGCTGAAAGACTGGAGGTTTTTTTAAGAAGACTGCCAGTGAGCTTTGAGACCTTTTCCACATTGCCTAGCAGTAGTTCCCACAATTGTTTTAAAAACCCATTCTAGGCCAGGTGTGGTGGCTCATGGCTGTAATCCCAGCACTTGGGGAGGCTGAGGCAGGAAGATTGCTTGAGTCCAGGAGTTTGAGACTAGCCTGGGTGACATAGTGAGACTTTGTCTTTACCCAGGTGTGGTGATGTGTGCCTGTGATCCCAGATACTCAGGAGGTTGAGGCAGAAGGATCACTTGGGCTTGGGAGGCCGGGGCTGCAGTGAGCTGTGATCATGCCACTGCACTCTAGTCTGGGTGACAGAGTAAGACCCTGTCTCAAAACAAAACAAACCATTCTTTCAGTGAACACTTTTTTAGTACCTATTATATACATAGCATGAGTTAGGTGCTGTGGGAATTACAAAAGAATTGTTCATCTAGGGCTTTTTGCTGTAGGTGCTTACTCTCGAGCTGAGTTCCCAATACTTAGGCCATGAAATGGTGAAGTGCAGTAAATGAGTACTGCGCAGAGTGCTCTAGGTGAGAAGGGAGAAGGGACAAAGCGGTAGGGGAAGACTCCAGGGAGCCATGGAATCTGAGCAGTTTGAAGGACCAGTAGTAAAGAATAGCTAAAAAGAACTCATTTTAGTTTTCTTTTGGGAGAATGCAAGGGAAGTGGTTGGGCTAGGTTAGGACATAGGCTTGGGAGTTGGGAAAGAACCACTGTATGTTTTAAAGGGTAAACCAAACAGTGACAGAGGCAGATCTCAATCAGTTTAGAGGTTTATTTTGCCAAGGTTGAGGACGCGCCCCTGAAAAAGAAACACAAGTCACAGTAGGATCTGTGTCTTGTGCTTTTTCCGAAGAGGAATTTGGGAACTTCAATATTTAAAGTGGAAAGAGAAAGGAGGGGAAGAAAAAAAAAGGAGAGTGGGTAGGCAATGAGGCAAGTGGTTACATTCTTGGGAGGCTCTGATTAGTACTGCTCAGTGAATCTACATTTTTACATGTGAAAAGAAAGGAGTGGGGGGAAGAAGTCGATTATGCATTCGTCTTGTGCTCAGTAAATCTACATTTTACGTAAGATAAAGTAAGCATGTGAAATTACAGCTGTTTGGGAACAAAAGTAAGGCAGTTTTTTTGTGATTCAGTTTCCAGGCTTAACTTTCCCTCTGGCATAGTGAGTTTGGGGTCCTGAGATTTTATTTTTCTTTCACAGTGGCAAATGAGGGAGACCCCATGGAAATAATACAGCCTTTTTGCCCTAGCTTTTTATAATATTTTGAAAATTTCACACTTAAAAAAATAGTACTGTGAGCACCTGTATACCCTCCGTCTGTATTCACTGGCTAACATTTTGCTGTGCTTGCTGGCTTGTTCCAGCCAGGTGTGTGTATTTTGAACCATAGGTGGTAATCATGCATATTTGTATTATTTTGCCTCATCATTTGAATGTAAGTTGCAGACATCATGACATTTCACCTCTAAATACATGCTAAGGACTGTTTTCTATATATACCTGCCAAACTGTTGTCACACCCACAAAGTCTAGTATTGATGCAATAACCTGGCTTAATATATAAAAAATATTTAAACATGAAGGAGTGTTTATTTTTCTTAAAAAAATGTCAGACTTGTCTGGGACCACGCATATTGAATAAATTGGTGTGGTGAGGCTAGAACCACAGAAACTGGTTTACACATATTTGAAGAGTCATATGTAGCCATAAAATAGAAAGAGGAAGCTCACTGTATTCTGATCTGCTGTACAATGATATTCTGAGTAAGAACAAGGCATAGAAGAATGTGAAAAAAGAGAATTGTAAACATTTGCATGTATATAGATATAATATCTCTGGAAGGACAGAAAAAGAACCATAATATTCCATGCTTTTGAGATAAGGCATTAGGTAGCTGGGGGACAGGTGGACTTTTCTCTGAATACTCCTTTTATACCTTTTATGTTCTATTTTGCATTTTGAACTATGTGAATATATTACTTATTCAGAAATAAATGGTAAAGAAGCACGCATAGGCTTTTGTTGTTACCATTATTAGCTCTGTAACGTGTAGGAGCATACTTCTCTTTACAGCCTAAAAAGATTTGGAGAATGAGACGTGAGGCACAGACAATGGAGAAAAATTTTATTATTTCAGTTTTGAACGGTGTTTTAGTCCATTAGAGCTATTGTAACAAACTGTTGTAGACTGGTTGGTTTATAAACAACAGACATTTATTTCTCACAGCTCTGGAGGCCGGGAAATCCAAGATCAAGGTGCTGGCAGATTCAGTATCTGGTGAGAGTCAGCTTGCTGGTTCATAGATGGCACCTTCTCCCTGGGTCCTCACATGGTGGAGAGAAGAAGCAAGCTCTCTGGACCCTTATGAGGACACCAGTCACATTCTTGAGGTCTCTATCCTCATGACCTCATCTAATCCTAATTACCTCCTAAAGACCCTACCTCCTAATCCTGTCATCAGGGAGTAGGGTTTCAACATATGAATTCTGAGGAGACACAAGCCTTCAGTCCATGACAAAGGGAAATTTGCTATTTGTGCCACTTTTTAATGGACTGAGATACTCATGGTGTAAGAAGTTATTTTTTCAGGAGCTGCTAGTAGGGAGAGTAGGGGCTTGATGGGAATCTGATATCTAGGAAGTAATGGAATTTCACAAGGGAAAGCACAAAGGAAGGTGTAGTAGAAGTACAGAAGATGATGACTGGGATTTGGAGTTTGCCTTGTTGATGTATTCATACTATTTTTTGAGATGGGGTCTTGCTTGTTGCCCAGGCTGGAGTGCAGTGGTACAGTCTCGGCTCACTGCAGCCTCCATCTTCCAGATTCAAGTGATTCTCGTGCCTCAGCCTCCAGAGTAGTTGGGATTACAGGTGTGCACCACCTTGCCCAGCTAATTTTTTTATTTTTTTAATAGTAGAGACGGGGTTTCACCATGTTGGCCAGGCTGGTCTCAAACTCTTGACCTCAAATGTTACCTGCCTGTCTCGGCCTCCCAAAGTGCTGGGATTATAGGATTGAGCTACCATGCTTGGTCTATGCATACCGTTTTTTGAGGACAAAAGATGGTGTGTTAAAAAAGTTGCTAAGAGAAAATGAACATTTAGAAATAATGTCTGCCTATTTTTTCAATTAAAAAATCATGTTTCTAATGCCTAATATTTTTTAAAAGATAGGTTCTTAGATTTTACTGAAGATTATGTGAAGGTTAGAAGAAAGCCTTATTGGGTAAATGCTATAAATCTGTTATTAGTAAGTTATGTCTATTTGATAGCAGTTTGATTATTTTGTGTGATAATTTTTATATAATTATATGATGAACTTCTGTGATATTTACCCTTTAAAATTGCTTTTTCTCAGTGTTTTGAGATGTTGCATGAAATGTTAAAATTAATTTCAGAGTTAACTCAGCCAAGTTTATTTTCTGTTTTGTTAATGATTAACACAAAGTTATCGATTGGTACTTAGAGCCTCTTCTCTTGAAGGCCAGTGTTTGTTAATTAGTGAGTGTTGAATTGCTCCCTGTGTCCATTAGGCATCTTGTGGTTAATGGAGACAGATGGTCTGCCCTTGATAGATGCTTCTGGAAAGTTAACATTTCAGCAGTGGCGGTTACATTCCTGTCAGGCAGGACTTCAGGAAGAGAGGAACTCTGTACCATTTGATCCGGATTCCCAGGTGTGACTTTGCAGGTGAAGAAATTTGATTTTATCAATTCATTTAGGGTGGATGGAGATTGTGAGACTGAGTAAAGCTATCCAAGCCAAGTACGCTTACATGAGATTGAATTCTCCAGTGTATTAGTTGGCAGTGGGAGATGTGCTGTAGCCAGCTGTAGACTTTTTGAAAGGATGAAACTTGGATCAGAACTTTTGTTGGTGAGCATAGAAATAAGATGGGAAAGAACTGGATATTTTCAAGTTGTCTGTGAAGCCATGAGGATTTGACAGAGAACTCTTTCCCTTCCGGGGCTATCCTGCCTAGAAAAATGGAGCCCAGGCTGGGTGCGGTGGCTCATGCCTGTAATCCCAGCACTTTGGAAGGCTGAGGCAGGAGGATTGCTTGAACCCTGGATGTTGAGGCTGCAGTGAGCTGTCATTGTGCCACTGCACTCCAGTCTGGGTGACGGAATGACCCCCTCTCTCTCAAAAAAAAAAATATGTATATGTGTGTGTGTGTGTGTATATATATATATATATGGTTACACACCCTTACATTTATGAACAATGTTTGGTTTCCTTGTTTTTTTTTTTTTTTTTTTTTTTTTTTTTTTTTTTTTTTTTTTTTGAGACGGAGTCTCGCTCTGTCACCCAGGCTGGAGTGCAGTGGCCAGATCTCAGCTCACTGCAAGCTCCGCCTCCCGGGTTTACGCCATTCTCCTGCCTCAGCCTCCCGAGTAGCTGGGACTACAGGCACCCGCCACCTCGCCCGGCTAGTTTTTTGTATTTTTTAGTAGAGACGGGGTTTCACCGTGTTAGCCAGGATGGTCTCAATCTCCTGACCTCGTGATCCGCCCGTCTCGGCCTCCCAAAGTGCTGGGATTACAGGCTTGAGCCACCGCGCCCGGCTGGTTTCCTTGTTTTTTGTCTTTATGTAGCAGAATCATACTGGATATATTCTTCTGTACTTCTCTTATTTCACTAAACATTAGGATTCTATTTTAACAGTGCTGATGCATGTAGCTCTAGGTGATTAATTTTCGTTGCTGTTTAGCTTTCCATTGTATGAAACTATGCCATAGTTTCATAGTATGAATATGCCGATTTCTCCATTCTCCTGTTGACTGATGTTTGGGTTTCATGATTTTTGCATTGTGAACAGTGCTGCGAACACTTGTAAACTTGTTTCTTGGAGAATGTGTGCAGTCTCTACAGATTGTATTCTCTCTTTATTGTATTACATAAAGAGATAGAAATAATTTCATATGTTCCTGTATTTACTCAAACAGCTGATGTTAACATGAGAATATTAGTATGAAATTAAGGTCATTTATGAATGTTGTTAATTCAGTTGATTCCAAGTTCTGTCCTGAATAAAAGCAATATTTTTCATAAATGACTATTTCACACTTAAAAAATATTGAAAAACACTAGAAGTTAGTAACATTCCATAATATCACCACCCTCATTTGGTAATTATAAAATTAGACTGTAAAAATTTTGTTTTACTATCAGTCCTATCTGCCTCTGCCAAAACACACCCCAACCCCTTTACTTAGAAATAGTTTAGGCCGGGCGCGGTGGCTCAAGCCTGTAATCCCAGCACTTTGGGAGGCCGAGACGGGCGGATCACGAGGTCAGGAGATCGAGACCATCCTGGCTAACATGGTGAAACCCCGTCTCTACTAAAAATACAAAAAACTAGCCGGGCGAGGTGGCGGGCGCCTGTAGTCCCAGCTACTCGGGAGGCTGAGGCAGGAGAATGGCGTAAACCCGGGAGGCGGAGCTTGCAGTGAGCTGAGATCTGGCCACTGCACTCCAGTCCGGGCGACAGAGCGAGACTCCACCTCAAAAAAAAAAAAAAAAAAAAAAAAAAAGAAATAGTTTATCACCATTACCACTTATGCTTTTCACCTTCACTTTGTGCTTAGAAAAGTCATCTCTATACATTTGCACATATTATTAAAGATATATATGTATGTATATATCATTTTTAGACAATAGCATGGAAATGCAATTTAATTTTTTTTCCCCTTCTTGTTGAATGTTTTTTCAAAAATCGGGATATTGGCCAGGTGCGGTGGCTCATGCCTGAAATCCCAGCACTTTGGGAGGCTGAGGTGGGCAGATCACCTGAGGTTAGGAGTTCAAGACCAGCCTTGGCAACATGGCAAAACCCCATCTCTACTAAAGTACAAAAATTAGCTGGATGTGTTGGCGTGCACCTGTGATCCCAGCTACTCAAGAGGCTGAGACAGGAGAATTGCTGAGACAGGAGAATTGCAAGACTCTGTCTCAAAAAATAAATAAATAGACCTGGCACGGTGGCTCATGCCTGTAATCACAGCACTTTGGGAGGCCGAGGCGGGTGGATCACCTGAGGTCAGGAGTTCATGACTAGCCTGGCCAACATGGTGAAACCCCATCTCTACTTAAAAATACAAAAATTAGCTGGATGTGGTGGCACGCACCTGTAATCTCAGCTACTGGGGAGGCTGAGGCAGGAGAATTGCTTTAGTCTGGGAGATGGAGGTTGCAGTGGGCTGAGATCGTGCCATTGCACTCCAGCCTGGGCAGCAAGAGCAAAACTTGGCCTCTAAATAAATAAATAAATAAATAAATAAATAAATAAATAAATAAAATTGGGATATTAACACTGGTACCATAATATTATCTAACTGTAGACCTTATTCAGATTCTGTCAGTTATCCTCAAAATATCTTTATAGTAAGAAATTACCAGATCATGTGTTACATTTGGTTAACCTGGAACAGCTTCTCAGTCTTTCTGTGTTTTGTGACCTTGACATTTTCGGAGAACTAGGCAATATTACATAGTGTCTTTCAACAGTGGTTTGTTTGTTGCTTCCTCGTACCTGTATTCAGGTTTTGTGTTTTCCGTAGAAATGCTACGTGAGGGGCACTGTGTTCTTCTCAGTACATCTTATTCAGAGGCACGTGATGTCTGTCTGTCTCACCACTGGTGATATTAACTTAGAACCCCTGGTTAAGGTCAGGTTTCTGTCAGATTTTCCGGTTTCTCAAGTTTTTCTCGGAAAGTGACTGTTTCCTTTATTTCCAATAATAATTGTGTTATGGAATGATATTTTTAGATTTCGTTAATGTCCTGTTACTCCTCACACGTTTAACCCTAGCCTTTTAAAATCTATTGATGCTTGTGTGCATCATTTATTCTTATGATGGTTGCCTAATGGCGATTTTTAAAAGTCCATCATTTCTTCATTTATTTATAGTTGACTTTCTTCCCCTAAAAAGGGCTCTCTCTTCAATCTCATTTATTTATTTCAGTGCATATTCATGGATTCTGATATTAGTCTTAATTTATTATTATTATGTATTTTGATGCTGAAATTATCCCAGATTTGGCCAGTAGGAGTTTCTTCAAGCCGCCTCCTGTGTCTTTTGACACATCCCCTTCGTTCTTTGAACACACTCTTTCTTGTGCATGTAGAATGTTTCTCATTGCATACCTTCTCTGCCTCAGCCCTAGAATCAGCCAGTTCTCTAAGAAACTCTGTATGAGAGTGTCTGCTTCTCCATAGCCTAGCCAAGAGTGACTTTTTTTTTTTGGCCCAATTTGATAGTTGAGAAATAGCATCTTGATGTAATTTAAATTTGTATTTTTTCCACTATAAGTGGAATTGAACATCTTTTATTATGTCTAAGGGATGTGTGTGTTTGTGTGTGTGTGTGTGTAAGTATTTGTGAGTGTATGTATTTTCCCATATCCTTTGCCCATTTTTCTGTTGTTTTTGTCTTTCAGAGTTCTTTAATACGGTTATTACTCCTTTATCTGTGATATGATGCAAATATTTTCTCTCATTTTATCTGTTGCCTTTTGTTTACAATAGAGTATTTTTGGCCATACAGAAATTTTTAAAAAGTATGTAGTCAAATCGATCAATCTTTCAGTCTTCCCAATTTTGAGTTGTAGGTAGCAAACCTTTTCCTACATCGAGATGAGAGTCACCTTTTTTCTCCCTTCTCGTGGTAGTATGGCTTCATTGCTTTACATTTAGATCCCTGATTCATTTGGAGTTTATTTTAGTATATAGTATGAGGTTTTCCAGTGGCTAGCCAATTATTTTAACATTGTGTTAATCCATTTTCACACTGCTAGGAAGACATACCCTTGACTGGGTAATTTATAAAGAAAAGATGTTTAATTGACTCACAGTTCAGCATGGCTGGGGAGGCCTCAGGAAACTTACAATCATGGCAGAAGAGGAAGCAAACATCCCCTTCTTCACATGACAGCATCATGGAGATGTGCCAGACAAAAGGGAGAACAGCCCCTTATAAAACCATCAGATCTCATGAGAACTCACTATCACAAGAACTGTATGAGGGTAACCACCCCCATGATTAAATTACCTCCTTACTGGGTCCTTTTCATGACACATGGGGATTATGGGAACTATAATTCAAGATGTGATTTGGGTGGGGACACAGCCAAACCATATCAAACATCATTTATTAAATAGTTTTTGCCTTGGTGATTTTAGATGCCATCTTTATCATATACAGTACTAAAACTTCATCTGCACTTGGGTCTGTTTTTGAACTTTCTGTATTACTCTGTTGGTTTTTCTGTCTATTCATGTGTCAGACACTTTTCATCATGGAGGCTTTAGACTATAATTTAATGTCCAGAAGAACTCATCCTTCCCTCTAGTGTGTGAGTGTTTTCCTGGCTGTTACTGCATATTTATTTTTCAGTATGAGGCTCAGTATCAGTTGTATATCTTCATTTAAAAAACTTGGTTTATTTATGAGGATTACATTAAATTTCTAAATTAATTTATGATGAACTGACTTTTTTTTTTTTTTTGAGACAGAGTCTCGCTCTGTCGCCTAGGCTGGAGTGCAGTGACCGGATCTCAGCTCACTGCAAGCTCTGCCTCCCAGGTTCACACCATTCTCCTGCCTCAGCCTCCCGAGTAGCTGGGACTACAGGCGCCCGCCACCTCGCCCGGCTAGTTTTTCATATTTTTTAGTAGAGACGGGGTTTCACGGTGTTAGCCAGGATGGTTTCGATCTCCTGACCTCGTGAGCTGCCCGTCTTGGCCTCCCAAAGTGCTGGGATTACAGGCTTGAGCCACCGCGCCCGGCCGAACTGACATTTTTATGTTAACTTGTTCTATCTGAATATAAGAGATGTCTATTTCTTAAACTCTTCGTTTGTGTCTTTTTAAGAATGCTTTAAAGTTTTCCTCAGATGTGTTTAATAGATTTATTTTAAAATTTATTCTTAAGTACTCAGTTTTCTTTGTGCAACTTGCTTTGTTTCCACTTAATATATCACATACAGCTGAACAGGTCAGTACGTGTTGATCTATTTCATTTTAAAAAGTGGCTCCATGGTAAGTTATGTCTGTGTATCGGTTAGTGTGGGGGAATGTGAGGGTAGCAGAAGTCATAATGTCTATCTTAAATAACTAAAACATAGTTTTGGAAATCAGACATGTTTATATACATTAAAAAATATTTAAAAACTCCTGTGTGGGTATTCAATTCCTTGAATTGAGCCTAGAAGAAAGTGTTGAATTTAGTTTAGTGGAGAGGACCAAAAAGGACATTTCGTGTGACAATGGCATAGACTAAAGTAGAGGCAGAGTTTCACCATGTCGTGTGAGGTCAGTGAAATAACTGGCCCAGATGGTGTTTCTGTACTCAAAGATAAAGTAAGGGCAGTTATTGGACAACTTGAGTGCCCAAAGAAAGCATTTGGATTTGTCACACTGGCAGCAGAGGCCTTCTGAACTATTAATCTATTGCAGTGTAACAAATTATCCCCAAATTTAGTGGCTTAAAACATCAATCAACATTTATTATCTCTAACAATTTTTGTATGTCCGAGATTTGGGATCAGATTAACAGTGTTCAGGCTTGGGGTCTCTTGTGGTGAAGTCAAGATGATAATCAGGGCTGGGCATGGAGGCTCATGCCTCTAGTCCCAGCACTTTGGGAGGCTGAGGCAGGAGGATTGCTTGAGCCTACGAGTTTGAGACAGCTTGGACAACATAATGAGACCCTATCTCTATGAAAAAATAATAATAATTTTTAAATAGATGTTAGCCAGTCTTCAGTCATCTTAAGGCTTTATTGGGGCTGGAGGATCCTCTTGCAAGATGGTGCACTCACATGGCTGGCAAGTTGGTGCTGGTTGTTAGTGGGAGGGCTCAGTTCCTCCCCTTTGTGGGACTCTTCACAGGGTTGAGTGTCCTTATGACATGGCAGCTGCACTCCCCAGATAGAGCAATTCAAGAAAAGAAGACAGAAGCTTCAATGCCCTTTTTGACCATGCGTTGGAAATCATCCCCCATCACTCTCGCCATGTTCTCTTCCTTAGACACAAGCCAGTAAATTCTGCCCACATTCAAGGGAAGGGGAGCTAGGTTTCACCTTTTAAAAAGAGGTGTGTCAGAGAATCTGGGAACAGATTTTACAACCACCACACTGTCCTAAAGAGGAGTGATGGTATAATTTTGAAGAGGAAAAAAGTCTGGGATCCAGAGAAAGATTAATCTGGTAGTAATGCCAAAGATGAATGGAAGAAAGGGAGAAACAGGAGGTGGATCATAGTAATGCGATCTAGCAGTCAAGTGATGGATTTAGTTGGGAGCAGTGAGAGGGCAGAGGTAGGACACATGGAAGGGAGACAGCAGAATCCCTTCCCCTGTGATGGTTGAGTTTTCAATGACTGAGTATGTAGAGAAAATCAGGGCGGTGACCTTGGGGAAAGCCATGGTTTGGGATATGATTAGGAAGGGGAGCTGGGTCTGTTGGATTAGAGAGAAAGAAGAGCCAGTTGGGTTCCTGGAGAATGGAAAAAAGCAGAGTAATCAAGAGCTTCAGATGTTGCAGAATTCGCAGAGAATGATGTTTGAAATGAATGCATTTGCCTGCAAGGTTATTATAGGTGACAGCAGTTTAAGTGGAGTAGAGCAATTTTGAAAATTGGATTATAACATTTAATTCGATGATTAACTTTTTACAAAGTGCTTGAGGTGGGAGGATGAGGGGCTGGTATACCATTCACGACTCAGATTTTAAGATCTTATGTCTTTCTGCCTCCTGATAGTACCCCCAAGACTCCCTGGAATGGCACTTCCACTCAGCTCTTGGATTGAGGGCAATGGAGGAGGATTTTACCTCACTCATTTTCAGGGACTCTTTTAACTGCATGTGAAATCAACTGACTTTATTATTTTTTTACTTTACATATTGCTTTTAACTATCCTCATGTGTGCTCTCCCCAGCCCCATTCATTTCCCTTTCTTTCCCTTCTCCCTGGTCCGTAAGCATTTCAGATCATGATCCAAGACAAAGACCTATTTTTCTTCTCCCTTACCTCCCAACTTCAAGCATGATTCTATGATTCATATACTTTGTTAACTGAACTTGCAGGGATGCAATTAATGTATAAGAAATATAATTAAAATTGCAACTAGCAAATGTAAACACTAAATTGAAGGAGTCTTGGTTTTTTAATTTTAATTTTAATTTTTTGTAGAGATGGGGTCTTGCTGTGTTGCCCGGGCTGGTCTTGAATCCCTGGCCTCAAGTGATCCTCTCACCTCAGCCTCCTAAAGTGCTGGGATTACAGGCATGAGCCACCACACCCGGTCTTATTTAGTAGTATTTTATGTTCTATATCTGTACATAGATTTAATCTGTTTTCAAATTAGTGAAAGAATTATCAATAAGATGGAGCAAAAACATGAAAATAATTTAAAAATGTCTTTATGTGACATAACACAGATTTGTGTAAGGATGTGAGATTAAGTCGACCAAAGATTGTGTAGTAAAACACTGACAAACCCAGAAATTAAATGTGAGTTTTCTTTCTGATAGGGCTATTTTCCTTTTAAGAAGAAATGTTGGGTCCATTTAAGACTTAAGCTAAATTACAATAGCATTAATAACTATGGTTCCAAATTAAGAGTAGTCTTTATGCTGTGAAAAAAAAAAAAACGATTGTTGATAAGTTCGTTTTAGCACAAAAAGATAGGATTGTTCTCAGGAACATCATCTTTGAATAAACAGGGCAGCCTCTGATGATGTAGACTCATTTTGCAGTGTGTGTGGGAGGTGAGCATAGAAGAGACAAAAGGACCAGGGGATGTTGAGAAGGAATAGCAGAAGGGAGGGACACCTGGGTGCCTTCACTGTGGATGGCACAGATCGTAAGTGACTGGAGGGGGCAGAGGCTCTGACTGTGTCAGTACTGCCATTAGGTATTCATTACATACACATTAAGCTTTTTCTGTGTGTCTGTGGGTGTGAGAGAGGGAGACAGAATAAAAAGGGAAGGAGAATGTATATGTCTCCGGAGATCACTGACTGTGTTGTTTACTTTTACAGTTAAAGATCTAGGGCCAGGTGCGGTGGCTTACCCCTGTAATCCCAGCACTTTAGGAGGCTGACAGCAGGCGAATTGCTTGAGCCCGGGAGTTCGAGACCAGCCTGGGCAACATGGTGAAACCTCATCTCTACAAGAAATACAAAAATTAGCTGGGTGTGGTGACACACACCTGTGGTCCCAGCTACTTAGGAGGATTGCTTGGGCCCGGGAGGTCGAGGCTGAGCTATGATTATGCCACTAGCTACAGTCTAGGTAATAGAGAGACACCCTGTCTCAATTAAAAAAGAAAAAGATCTGGATATATTTGGAGATTCTATCATGGCTTTTACTCCTTGTACTTGAGCAATTGACAGAAAGTTAATCTGGTTAATTGATATGTTTTCCATTTCCTGTTTCCCACTCATCCTATCCCCTCCTCTTTCCCTCTGAGTTCTCTGAGTCTCACTTCAGACTTTGTGGGTCCCAGAAGCTTCCACCGAGTGTCTCTTCCATTTCCAGGGCCCCACACTTGCTGGGCACATTGTCCTCCTGTGTGCTTCTCTATCTCCAGAATGTCCTGGGAATCACTGTGTGTAGGTTTCTACAACCTGTGTTATTTGTGTCTGTGTGTTTGTTTTCGCTTCTCTGGGGGAGGAGCCAAGTTTCATCCATGTAGCTCCACATGGAATAAATGTGAGTTGACTGAACGAATGAAAGATTTCCCCAAGCCTTGTAGTAGACGTGCTTGGACCATGGTGGTCCATCAGTGTGGCAGTGGAGTCCCTGAGCGTTAAGGATTGGGAGACGTGTAACTAGAGAGGTAGACCACACAAGCCATGAAGCATCTAGGGGTGACTGCAAACTGAGTGAGGCAGGTCTCCTGGTCCTGTGGTGCTCCACAGAGAAGATTTCAGGGATGGCTTGGAAGCAAGAAACAGGTAAATGCAGTGCTGTGTGCTAAGCGTTGCAACCTCCTGCACAATCTGCTCTGGGCACTTCAATTAATTTGCACTCTGGGGGTTGGTCTAGGAAGATTGGCGTTTGAGTTGAGTCCTCAAGAGCGTGCAGTTGCTCACCAAATGGAGAAGAACAAGGAGCATGTTTCAGAAGCAGCATGTACCACACTGTAGAGGTGGGAATTGTCATTTTCTTGAGAAGTAATGGAGCTTAAGGTTTAGGGGCATTGGGAGTGGGAAAGGAGCAGGAAATGAGATTGGAGAGGGCCATGTGTGTAATGCTGAATGACTGGCCTTCGCCCCGTTGACTGTGGGGAACCATTGGAAGTTTTAAAGTTAGAGGAATGGTGGAGATTCACATTTTAGAAAAATGCCTGGCAGCAGTGTGGAAGATGGACTGGAAGGGGAAGACTAAAGAGAATAGACGAGTTGGGAGACTGCTGCAAAGTCCAGCTGAGTGCGGTGAAGGGCCTGGATTAGGCCTTGATAGCAGCGATGTGGTGGAGAAGACGAAGTTGCATTATGATTTTGGGAGGTGGAATTTGCGTGAGGTACCAGAGCTACAGACAACAGTTGTGGGAGGGATGGAAGAATAGAGAAGGAAGAGTTTTTCAAGCTATAGCCATTGAATGGGAGAGTAGAAAGGAAGCACTGAGTTTGGTTCCGGACATTTTAGAATGGGGCACCCAAATGGAGAGAACCAGCAGACGGAAACATATTCACACATGTGTAAATGGGTGAGATTATGTAAGGAGAGCTTGCTGAGCAAAACGAGAGAGGGTCATGCAGAGGACTCTGGGACACTCCAACATTTAAAGAGCACACTCAGGAAAAGAGCCATTTAAGAACTGTTCCAAAAGGAGAGATAGCTACCAAGAGGTCAAGTTGAGATGAGCAGGAATACGAAGCCATTGGATTTGACCAGCCAGGGCAACAGAGGGAAACCCTGTCTCAAACAAAAACAACAACCAAACTTTTCCAAAAGAATTTGTTATAAGATTTTTAAAAATACCGAGCACTTTTCAGTATGTGTGTGTGTGCGTGGCGGGGGTTAAATATACATAACATAAACTTTACCATTTAATCATTCTTGAGTAGTTTTTTTGGCATTAAGTACATTCACATTGTTGTACCACCATTACCACCATGCATCTCCAGAACTTTTTCACTTCCCGTGATTGACACTCTGTGCCCATTAAACAACTCCCCATTTCCCTCTCTTCCATCCGCTGACAACCACCATCCTACTTTCTGTCTTCATGAATTTGACTACTCTGGGAACCTCATACAAGAGGAATCATGCAATATTTGTCCTTTCGTGAAAGAAACGGCCTGTTTCAGCGCCACATATTCAAAGTTCATCCGTGTTGTAACATGTCAGGATTTCCTTCAGCATTTTAAAAATATAATTTGAATATAGGTTT
This sequence comes from Rhinopithecus roxellana, assembly GCF_007565055.1. Classification (NCBI taxonomy): domain Eukaryota; kingdom Metazoa; phylum Chordata; class Mammalia; order Primates; family Cercopithecidae; genus Rhinopithecus; species Rhinopithecus roxellana. The sequence continues at coordinate 62,238,926 of NC_044554.1, forward strand.
TTTTTTTTTTTCCCAAGAAACCCAACTATTTACAACCATTACAAAGTCCTACGATCTGCCACATCAGTTTTCCACAGGGAAGGGAATTAGAAGAAGGGAATTCGCGTCGATCACAGACATCCTGTTGAGCATGTGTCAGGCGCCACGCCGGTTCCAAGTACTTCGTCTGACTCATCGAATCTCCATAACAATTCTGTGCGGTGACATTATTTTTCTCATTTTACAGCTGAATAAACTGATTTTCAGAGACTTACGTAGCTTGTGCAAGGCCACACAGCTGGCAAATAACTGAGCCAGGATTCAAATCCTGATCCTCCCAATATCCAAGGCCATGCTCTTTTTAGGACCCTTCAGTTCTCCCTGTAGTCCTTTCTCTCATTATGTGACTCTAAAGGGGTCAAATCTCTTTGCTTTGAATTTAATGAAGTTGAGCTTTTTAAGGTTTTCCTAGTGTTCAGCAAATATACAAGGCTCCTCATGACATTAAACTGCTCTTATTTTGTATTTAACCTTTTAAGAACAGAATCAAGCATTTGCCAAAAGTAGAGAATTAATTGTGTAACTAATTAATTCAGTTCACATAGTTATTTGTTTAATGTTGTTTGATGTGTTTGTCCAACTTAATATTTGTCTGGGGTCATTTACAGAACTGAGTTGATTTGTAGGATAGATTTCTGAAGGAAAATACTTTTTTAAAACTAAACTTACAGTTTCTATTCTAATCACAAATAGAAAAGGAAGAAACTTTTTAAAATGAAAAATATTTAACCACTTATTTTTGAGGATCTCACGAAAACAAAGTATTATGCAAGTAATCTGACCATAGTATTTGAAGCCAAAAGCCACAGGTTGAGATTTGCCATGCTGAAGGTTTTTTTTTTTTTTTTTTTAATCTACAAATGTTTCTTTGAATTCTTGAATGCTCTATCCTGTGCCAGTGAAAGATGTTTTTCTTTAAAGATCTTAGCAGTGACTGACATATCACTGTTTGAGCAGATGATCCTGAGAAAGTAATCAAAGCCATTTACAGAACAGGCATTTCTGTAACTTGGGCCCTTCACGGAAGTAAGCCAATGGGCTTGTGTGTTGTTTGAAGACTGGGCTTATCTCTGCATCTTTGTTCAGTGTTTTGCTTTGAGAGCACCACTGACTCTGAGTTTCATCTGCACTCTGTGACCAATTGTGAGAGAGACCCAAAGTCTGAAGTTTGTGTTGACGTTAGAAAGTCATTCTCTGAAGCCTTTTTTTGGAATGAGTTTAAAGAAGGAAGAGTACCAAAAGCCAGGTCCAGTCTTGTAGTGGATGTTTTGGAAAGAAAGGATCATGGTTCTGTGGGACTGTAAGAGTGGATCAGATTACATTCTAATGTAGTGATGAAAACAAAGAATAATAACTCAGAGGGACTTTAAAACATCCTAAAATCTTCCCTCAGGCAAATAATACCAGACCTTCAAGAGCGGATAATTGTTTTCTCTCCATTTTCTTTTTTCTTTTTCCTTGCAGATTGACAGAATTAAAAATTTGACAACCCCATCAGTGGTTCATTCAAGTGTTTTGGTATATAGATGATTAGAAACTATAAAATATCTTCTGCTTTATTTTAAAGCTATTGTCTCGCTCAGACTGCATAATTTAAAGGCAACTGTGTAATTCATGTCTGTGGTGAAAAATTTCTGATCCTAAAAGTCATGGATGAAAGGGGGCATTTGCCTACCTAGCGTCAAGGAGCTTAAACTGTAATCAGAAGTCCATGCATTATTGCTTTATTCAAATGTAAAGGGAAGATGAATGCTCAAGATACAGCAAAGGATCTTTTTAAAATATGCAATTTGTGTGACTCTTGCTGAGTCAGATGAGTGGGTGATGCTGGGCAGAGCTGTAGAAGAAAACTGACTTTCAGCAAGGGATAAGAATCCATGCTAAACAGTACAGGAGTGAGGCTGAGAATATGCTCAGGGAGAGTGCGGTGATTGGAATGTTCGTCCCTTCCAAAACTCACGTTCACATTTAATCCCCAGTGTGGCAGTATTGAGAGGTAGAGTCTTTAAGAGGTGACTGGATCATGAGGGCTTTGCCCTCATGAATTGATTTACCCACTCATGGATTAATGGATTAATGGGTTAGTGGATTAATGGGTTGTCATGGGAGTGGGGCTTGTGGTTTTGTAAGAAGAGGAAGAGAGAGTGACATTCAGCCCCGTCACCATGTGATACCCTGCACTGCCTCAGAGTCTGCAGAGTCACCACCAGCAAGAAGGCTCTCACCAGATACTGTCTCTCAACCTTGGACTTTCCAGTATCCAGAACTGTAAGAAATAAATTTCATTTCTTTATAAGCTATCCAGTTTCAGGTATTCTGCCCTAAGCAGCAGAAAATGGACTAAGACAGAGAGGGAAGTCTCTGGAAGGGGGAAGCCTGAGTGGTGAAGTGGTGAGTCCAGCAGCTGAGGAGAAAACTTTTGACCTGAAAGGGCTAGATCTCGGACCCAGGTGGAAAAAGACTTCCTCTTTTTACCTTGGGGCTTGAGAGAGTGCTCAGCCTGGGTCTAAGAGTGGAGGTAGACCAGCCTAACAAAAAGGACTGGCTCCAAGGAATTGCTAGCCAGAGGGAAAATAAAATAAAATCATGGAAGGCTTGGGAGATGCCTTTTGATACTTTAAACCGAGCTTGTCCAGCCTGCGGCCCGCAGGCCCCGTGTGGCCCTGGACAGCTTTGAATGCGGCCCACCACAAATTAGTAAACTGTTTTAAAAATGAGATTTTTTTTGCATGATTATTTGTTGTTGTTGTTAGCTAATCACTATCATCAGTGTTAGTATATTTTATGTATGGCCCCAGACAATTTTTCTTCCAGTATGGTCCCAGGAAGCCAAAAGATTGGATACCCCTGCTTTAAACCTACCATGATAATTGAATACTGTGAGATTTTTATGTGTAAAATTTAGTCCAGATGGATAGCATTTGAATTCCCAGGATACACAGCAGTAATTTTTTTGTTTTTCATAGCAGCAAATTTTTTGGTGTTTTTGAACAAACTCAAGTCTGTTACTCACTGCAGAGTACCAAGTAGGAGATTCTCATTAGCAGATAAGAGAAGGCAAAATATGATGTCTTTACAGGAGAAAACTATGTGTTCAATTAAGATAGGGTGACAAAACCCAAGTGTAAAACCTACTAGTGGGGACTGGCAGAAAGATACCCTAGTTTGCACAGTGTTCTGTCCTTACATAAAGTTATTCTCTAATTGGCATCTCTTGGAAAATGGCTGGATTTGGCCCACTTAGTTAAGTAGGTCCAGGAGGGGCAGAGACTTGGAGTTTATTCATTCATTTTGGGAGGAAGCCCAGAATAGTCAATAGAACTAAAGATATGACAATAGTATTAGGTGCATGTCCTGTAATGTAGTTGGAATCCTAAAAACTGGGATAAGTCTGAGGTATAGGGGTTACATGACTCCAATTTATCCCTGGTTTTTGTCTTCATTGTCTCCACTGCTGTTAGGTTTTTGAAGCCTTGTCTTCTTTAGTTTAAATTGGAGCAGGAATTATTCTTTGATAAAAGACAGCACCTCAGTTAACTTTCTCACTCAGAATATATTTAGTCAACAGATAACTGTTGACACATACTAAATACAAGTGCATTACTTGCTTTTGGAGGATACAAAGATAAATTAGCAGAGTTTATTCTTAAGTTTTCTCATGTAATGGGGGTGGAGGCAATGTACCATCATTTAATAGTTGAGAACTGGGGTTCTGCAGTCAGCCCCAAGCTGGTTCGGATCCTGGTGTTGCAATGTATGAGATGTGTAGCCTTGGAAAAAGCTACTCGATCTCTCCTAAACCTTCCGAGGCTGTATAATAGTGCATGTCAACACCAGGGTATGTATAATAGCACTTATGTCATAAGGATGGCTGGAGGCCTACGAGATAATGGTTGTAAAGGGTTTAGAAGACTCCCCAGAGCATAGTGAGTCCTCTCTGAACACTGACAACACACACAGATGAGCAGAGGTGCTTTTATGGACCCAGTGGGTTCTGGCTTTGCTGATGTCCAATGTTAGAGGTAGGGCTTGGGGAGTACCTATATTGGAAGCAATCACTCAGATTGACAAGAAACAACATGGCAGACACAGAACCTTTTTTTTTATTTATCCACAAAAGTGGACTGTATTTTTTTGTTTGTTTTGATGTTTTGTTTGTATTTCTTTTTTTTTTTTTTGAGACTGAGTCTCGCTGTGTCGCACAGGCTGGAGTGCAGTGGTGCGATCTCGGCTCATTGCAACCTCCGCCTCCCGGGTTCAAGCGATTCTCCTGCCTCAGCTCCCCTAGTAGCTGGGGTTACAGGCACCTGCCACCACACGTGGCTAATTTTTGGAGATGGGGTTTCACCATGTTGACTAGGATGGTCTTGAGCTCCTGACCTCAAGTGATCCGCCCGTCTTGGCCTCCCAAAGTGCTGGGACACCTGGCCTGTCTGAATTACTTTGTGGTAACTCTGCCGTTAGGGGAGTTGAATCAGACTCATCTGATAGGAAGATGACTTAATCATCAATTATTTTAGTACACAGTTATTGAGTCTGTCTTTGCACCCATTATGGGTTCCAGCACTAGATCTAGTTTATTAGCACTGAAAGTAAAGCAAATACTAAGCCATATTGGTGATTGGCTCACAAACTGAGGAGTTTGGCTGGCTGTTAAGGATAGGTGTCTGTAATATTAGAAAGTTTTCAGGCAAAATGAATGAAACAACCAGATAATAATTTGGGAAATGATAAAGGAGTGGTAGAGTTGGGTTTCCTTAGCTGACTGTTTTGCTCAGACGTTGTGGTCTCAACTTACTTATCTCTAAATATTTAAATAGATTACTGACTGGCCTGGGATGTTGTCTGTTCTTTTTTAAAAAAAAAAAAGTTATATAATATTTGACCCATACAAAAGGTTATATAATTCTGTATAATTAATGGGGCGTTATTAACACCCTGAAGCTACCGTGTGAGGAGGCACCTCACTCATTTACTACATTATTATAACTTGCTAAACATACCTTGGTTAATAAGGAGCTATTTCTTAAATGTCACTTCTGTGTCTCCTGCCAAGCATCTGATGGTGGACCCGAAGCCCTTGTTGACCAATAGGCTCAATATTTGGGAGGGAGACCTGGACAGCAGAGTAGAGGTGTGTGAGGACAAGCTGGGCCCTGACAGCATTTGTGTCTGTCACCTCTAACCACCAAGGGAATAATGACTTGAGAGAGCCCTGCCTGCTTGCTGCAGCTCCTCCTTCCCAATCTCAGGTGAATTCCTCTTGATTTCCTCTAGCTGTGGCCTAGAATCATGTATAGAAAAGAGTTCTGGGAAATGTAGTTCCCCTTAACCAAATGCTAACAGTACAAACCACAGTTGTGCAGGTAAGTATATGTTTGTACTTACTTGTTATACTGGAAACAGAAGAGATATTTGTAATTATTTCTGCTTAAAAGATATCAGAATAGTTATTTACTGTTCAGGTATCAGATTCGTTTAAAAATGACATTTAACTTGATTGTATCATTATTTTCTTTTCCATTAAACCGTAACTATTTTTAAAGCCATGAAATAACTTAAAAAGCAGAACTAATTTAATCTTACCCTCTCCTTTGGAAAGAAAATATTCCTTTTTTAAAGTGAAAGCAAGTTTCAAAAAAAGAAAAATAAAGGAATAAGGAATGGCTACTCCGTAGGTAGAGCAGTGGCCTGGTCTGCTTGCCTGAGTATACTTGCAGTTATTTCTAGATTATATGCTAAACAAGGGGTGGATTATTCATGAGTTTTCCAGGAAAGGGGTGGAGATTTCCTGGAACTGAGGGTTCCTCCCCTTTTTAGACCATATAGGGTGACTTCCGGACATCGCAGTGGGATTTGTAAACTGTCGTGGCATTGGCAGGAGAGCCTTTTAGAATGCTAATGTATTATAATTAGTGTATAATGAGCAGTGAGGACGACCAGAGGTCTCTTACGTTGCCATCTTGGTTTTGGTGAGTTTTGGCCGGCTTCTTTACGGCATCCTGTGTTATCAGCAGGGTCTTTGTGACCTGTATCCTGTGCCGACCTCCTATCTCATCCTGTGACTAAGAAAATATTCTTCTAATTTGACAAATCAATTTGGATCTCATTGTACTAAAAAAAAGTTTTTTAAAAAAATATCCAATACAGTGCCATCTAGTGATAAATCATTTACTTGCTGGTTATTGAAAATAGTTTACTACACGTTTTACGTCTTGGTAAGTCAGGAACTTCACTTCTAATTGTGCAAATTCTTAAGACATATTTTAAGCAACTATTTCTAAATAAATCAAATATTTGTAAATAGAGAGCTGGAAAATATTTTTTAACCCTCAGGTTTTATTATACATATGTATCACAATGTGTCTGTTTACTTAATGCCACGTGGACCCAGGAGTAAAATCAAAATCAGTGTTTTGTCTAATAAGGTGGTAATAGGATTATTTTAGAAATGTGATGTGAAGGAATGAGCATGGCTTAAAAATCAAACAGACATGAGTTTGTCTATTTGGACTTATTTTTCTTATGACTTAGCAGGTAATTACTACCTGCCTGGAAGTGCACCAAACACTATATATGTACTGCCTCAGTACGTATTCACGAAACTCCATAGGTATTTTACAAATGAGGAAACTGGCCGGGTGCGGTGGCTCACGCCTGTAATCCCAGCACTTTGGGAGGCCGAGGCGGGTGAATCGTGAGGTCAGGAGATCGAGACTATCCTGGCTAACATGGTGAAACCTCGTCTCTACTAAATATACCAGAAAAAAAAAAAAATTAGCCGGGCATGTTGGCGGGTGCCAGTAGTCCGAGGTACTCAGGAGGCTGAGGCAGGAGAAGGGCGTGAACCCGGGAGGCGAAGCTTGTAGTGAGCCGAGGTGGCGCCACTGCACACCAGCCTGGGCGACAGAGCAAGACTGTCAAAAAAAAAAAAAAAAAAAAAAAACCAGACAAGCAAATGAGGAAACCAAGGCAGGGCAAGGAAGTGTTGTGGTGCTTACTTCATTGTAAATTTTTTTTTTTTAATTGTACTGAGGTGGAGTCTCGCTCTGTCACCCAGGCTAGAGTGCAATGGTGTGATTTTTAGTATAGACGGGATTTCATTCACCATGTTGGCCAGGCTAGTCTCGAACTCCAGACCTCAAGTGATTCACCCACCTTGTCCTCCCAAAGTGCTGAGATGCCTCATTGTATTTTATTGTGTGTGTTTATCTGTTTCTGTAATAAAAGAGTGCCCCTTAACAGAGAGGGTCTTACTCAAGAATACTGCGTTTTTTCCTGCCCCTATTATAGACTGGTATGTCTGCAGTTCAGCTGCTGAATATTTGATTTTTTTTTTTTGTCCATGAAATGAAAACACAATACCCTTGACAAGAACAATAGTACGTTACATTGTTTTGATAAAATATCATTGTTTTCTCTATATTTTCTTCAAGAGTGAAAAATATATGTAATTTTTTATGAAGGGTATTATACAGTGGCACAAGCACTAAACTAAGCAACTCTGGGTTCTAGTCTCTACTTGGCCACTTGTAAACTAGTGTTAATTTAACTCTAAAGTTTTACATGCACACAACCTGCATATTCCAAGAGCTTGTTACATACAAGGCTTGTTACAAAGACCAGCAGTCTCCCCGCGCTCACTCCTGCCCCGTCCCCTGCTCTCTGAGCTCAACTCTTAGAGCAGATTGTTCTGCTTGTTTACCTCCAGCTCTCTGAACAGGCATCGCTCTTAATTTTTCAGTCTTCTTAATTTTTCAGTCTTAGGCATTACCTTATCATGAGAGGCATGACCTCTCGTGATAAAGGAGAGTTTATCTTATGCACCCCCACCCCATGTACACAGCCCTTTTCTTCTCTCATTATAATTACATTTTGAATAATTCAGCATTTACATTGTTAGGACTTTGAAAACATTATTCCCAGATGCGTTATATAATCTATGGTTACCTTTTCTTTCCAGCACAACTTTTCATTTTCCCTGGTGTTAATAATTCTTTTCTTTTTTTTTTTTTGGAGGAGGGCATTGTTTGCTTAGATTTTCTGTGCTTTTCCCGTGTTCGTCCCTAAACTGTTCCCCCCATGTAAACTACTTGTGTCAGAAGGGTTAGGATGCCATGCAACAGCATTGTCAGCCTACAGGCAGCCTTCCTCTTTGGCCACGTTGTCTTTTCTCGGGTTAGCTCGAACTCTCTGCTGCCTCCCAGAGGAACGGTGAGACTTAGGGTCTGGCTGAACGTGAAGCCCTATTTGTGTGCGACTAAGACTGCTTGTCAGCAAAAACAGTCAAGAATGAGTCTTCTGACAGGCAGAAGCACTAGTTAGTTTTTACTGTGACCAGTCATGAAGAAGCAGAGTGGGTAAGTAAAGGTACCAGGGGTGAAATGAAGACCAAATGGTATGTAAGATATGTGCAAACAATAGTTAGAACAGAAAGAATCCTTTTTCTTTCTTTTTTTTTTTTTTAAATAACTTTTTTAAAATAATGGAGATGGGTGGGTGGCGCGGGGTAGCGGGGGGGTGGGGTCTTGCTATGTTCCCCAGGCTGGTCTTGAACTCCTAGCCCCAAGGGATCCTCTCACCTCAGCCTCCCAAAGTGCTGGGATTATAGGCATGAGCCACTGCACCTAGCTGAGAAGGAATCTGTGAATTGCTTCTCATTGATTGTTACAGGAAATGATGTTGGAGACGTGAATGATCTAATGACTCTTAGCTTTGTAGATATTTTGTTTACCTCAATCATAGATTTGGTCTGGTTGTGAATCATGTCTAAGATGTTACTTTTGGGGGCATCATTATTACATGCATGGGCGAAAAACTAGAGGGCAGAAGCAGTCTATACTGTTTTCATTAATAGAAGAATTTGCTACGGAACTGTTTTAAGTATTAAATACACAAAAGCTGCCATTCTAGATAGCTAGCACTAGGAGGCCACAGAGACCATGATTCTGGTGGATTCAGATTGAGTCCTGCATCTTTCCTGTTGGAATTGGAAAAGAAACCAGGGGGTACGTAGTCTAGTTGAAATGCTGTAAACACTTCTTAAAGTTCAGGATCAGATAAACTAGATTAAAAATGCCATCCTGTTTTTCATAATGCAGTAACAAATGAATCTAAAATATGCAACACCGCTTTCTTTTATGCTTGTGACATTCTTAGTAAATAACACAAGCAGAGTATGTATACGGTTGTATAACCACCACTTTTTTCCATTGCACTTCTGATTTTTAGTTCTTGGGTCCCCAATCCCGGCCCTGATTACTTTATGCCCAGATCACTTTCATAGCCTTCTAGTTGATGAGGCTTTATAGCTTGTAGTTCTCCACTTCATTCTGTGTATTGAAAGCAAGAGTTTTCATCAGAAATGGTTTGGTCACACATGCCCTATGATAAGCAACTTTTGGTAGTCTCCTGTCAAATAGTATTTCAAGTCCAAGCCTCTCCATTCACTCATTCATTCTAGACATATATATCGGGTGCCTTTAGTTGGGCTAAACCTTGGCTCTCAAGACAGACACTCGGGTTCTGCCCCCAAGAGCTTCATATTTGCATGTGCATTTTCTCAGTATTCTCCAGTCTCTCTTACAGCTAAGTAAACATACCTTGTCTTCACTAAATTTTTACCTTCGTGCCTTTAAACATAAAGCAACGTCTGTCATTTTGTAATTCTCTTCCTTCAGAACTGCCTCTGGTTATTAAAAACCTGATCTACCCCTATTACTCTAGGATCTTTCAGCTTTGTGTTATTTAATTTACACCATATTAATTTCATTTAGTTTTTTTCTTAAAATTCTAACTATGCGTGTGCTGCTGCTTAAGTACAAGGTGGCCTTTTATTTCTTTACATTTCCCGTTAGTGCCAAATAGTGCACATTCCTTCTAAACAAATGAAATATTACTTTAATGACTGCAGCACATCCCATGGGTCGCTTTCCCTGTAACCTTCCAGTGCCCTCTTCTTTTCCAGCAGAACCTCCACTTTGCTCAAGAATCCGCTCTTCTCTGTATACCCATATGCTCTGGAGAAGCTAGTCTCAGGCCCCAGTCACAGCCCACGGCTGTCAGGAAGGTTCTGTTCTTGCCAGTTGATAGGTTTGAGCGTGAACATGTGACCCAGTTCTGTCCCTGGAGACATAAATAGAAGCCGGGTGGAGGCTTCCAGAAAGTTTTGCCATCCTGGTGAAAAAGAGTTGGATGAAAAGTTCTGCCCACTGTGGGCCGAGCTCCAGCTGTCTTGCAGCCATGAAGGGAGCTAGCCCAAGCATCATCGCCACACGGAGGGGGGTAGAAAGACAGCTGGGGCGGGGGCCTTGCTGCATTGCTGAGCCATCCTTTGTTGGGATTTCTTGTTATGTGAAGATAGTGAGGCTTTGTCGGCTTGGGATTTTTTCTTATTTTCAGACAAAGGCATCTGGCTAACTTCACCATCAGCTCTCAGTTTAGATTTCGCTGATCTCTGACAGCATCTCTTGCCATGCCTTTACCACACCATGTAGTAATAGATTATTTGCTTCTCAGCACCACAATTGACTGTAAACTGTGTATGAGAGCAGGAACTTCACCTTGATCACTGTTACGAGATGTGCCTAGGAACTAGCATAGCACCTGGGGACTGATAAATTTTGAACACCTATATTTATTCCTGTTATCCTGAAAGCAGATGCAAAGTTTCGGGGGCAGGGACAAATTATGATTATTATAGCAATAACCTAGTACGAGAGACTTGAGTTTCTAACCCCTGGAAGATTTTCACAGTCCTGGTTTCATCGTCCTTCTGAAATGTAAACACATAGCTCAGGGGAGGTAAGTCCCTTACTATCTGTTCAGTCATCTTTTATGTTTTAAGGTTGTCCTTTAACACAAGTCCTAGTAAAATTTTCCTAGCTCTAAATGTGCAGAAGTATAAAGACACTCACTTCCTCACACTGACATAGTAGGTGTTCAATAAACTATTTGTTAAATTTTTAACAAATTTAAAGGATAAATCTAATTTCATTCTAATTTAGTGATGTCAGCTGGGTCAGGGATTGTGGGATTTTGTGGGGGAGATGGGGGAAAGCGTATGAGAATCATCTGGGGGACGTTTTAAATCAACAGTATACTTCTCACCCGCCAATTCCGACGTCTCCTATTACTGTCATATTCCTTAGGGTTTTTAGGTTTGTTTTTGTGGCCAAAAGGATGAGAACCTGGATATAGCCCACACTATGTTTGAGCCTTTCTTATGAAAGTTAGGAATGGAACCATTTGTCTTGACACCTTGACACCCAAGTCTGCTATCTCAATGCTTACATTCATTGCACCAGAGTCTTCTGTTTTGTGTTTCCTTGTATGGATTTGGTAGAATTTATTAAAGGATGTTTCATTTTTTAATTAATAGCTTGCCTTTTTTTCACAGAGGGTTTGAGGCAACTTGACAGCACAAATGCATACAATGAAATAGCATATCAACAGAAAATCAGAACTGAGAAAAAAAGGTTGCAAATGTGTTGATTTTAATTCAGACTTGCTTCATGTTTTTATTTATGTCATGCAAAATGACAGATAGCATCAATTATGTTAATAGTTTTTAACATTTTTATTTAAGCCACATCCCTGTGTTGTAATCTGTGAGACCTCTTCTGAAAGGAGTGAACACAGATACACACACACACACTCAGTTTTGCTGTAATTGTTGTCCCTGGCTCATCCCTCCTTCAGTGGGGGTACATGGAAACTTCTTGTTAGAGAAGGTGAAACACACTCATTTCTTAGGAGGGAAAAAATATTCTTGGTGTTAAGTTCTGAAAAATTTATTTCTTTAATAAAATATACATACAGAAAAATAGACTAAGCTATCAAATACCATCAGTTTTGTAATATTTGCTTTAGATTTTAAAAAATAATACAGACGAAATAGAGACCTCTTATTTAGCTCTTTTTGATTCTATTCTGCTTTTTTCCTCTGCAGTAGAAACCACTATCCTGAGTTCAGTGTTTAACATTTCCAAACATATTTTATGCGTTTACTACCTTTGTTTACATCTGCATCTATATATATATATATTCTTTTTTTTTTTTTTTTTTTTAAACAGAGTGTTACTCGGTCACCCAGGCTGAAGTGCAGTGGCATGATCTCGGCTCACTGTAGTCACCACCTTCCAGGTGCAAGCGATTCTCCTGCCTCGGCCTCCCGAGTAGTTGGGATTACAGTCATGAGCCACCACACCCAGCTAATGTTTGTATTTTTAGTGGAGACGGGGTTTCTCCATGTTGGCCAGGCCGGTCTCAAACTCCTGATCTCAAGTGATCCTCCCGCATCAGCCTCCTAAGTGCTGGGATTACAGGCGTGAGCCACAGCACGTGGCCTGCATCATTATGTATGTAAGACATTGTTTTATATGATTTGAAACTGTATAAACCATGTTTCATTATAGGCCTCTGCAGCTAGTCTTTTCACCTAACATTTGTTTTTTAAAAAAATTGTGGTGGAAAAAAAAAAAAACCACATAACATGAGAGTTACCCTCTTAACAAATTACTGTGTACGGTACAGTATTAACTAAGCATAATGTGGTACAGAAGATCTCTAGAACTTTTCATTTTGCATGACAGACACTCTGTTCCCATTGAATAGCAACTGCCCATTTTCCCCTCCTTCCAGTCTGGCAACAGATTCTAATTTCTGTTTCTGTAAGTTTGATTACTTTAGACACTTCATCTGTGTGGTTTCATGCAGTAATTGTCCTTCTTCACGTAGCGTAATATCCATCACTGAGCAACAAGGTTCATCCATGTTGTAACTTATGACGAGACTTCTGTTTTAAGGCTAATATTCCACTGTATATATACACCATATGTGCTTTGTTTTTTCATTTAAGATGGATGGTTAGGTTGTTACTACCTTTTGGTTATTGTGATTAATGCTGCAGTGAACAGGGGAGTGGTGCAAGCATTTTTACACAATTCTGATTTCAGTTTTTTTGGATGAATATCCAGAAGTGGGATTTCTGGTTTATATTATAGTTCTATTTGTAATTTTTTGGGGAATCTCCATACTGTTTTCTGTAGAAGCTGCACCATTTTACAGTCCCACCAACAATGCGCAAGGGTTCCAGTGGCTTCAGATCCTCACCAACACTTGTTATTTTCTGGGGTTTTTGTTTTTGTTTTGTATAATGCCCATCCTAACATGTATGAGGTAACATCTTACTGTGGTTTTCATTGGCATTTGGTGACTGGTGATGTTGAACATCTTTTCATGTACCTGTTGGTCATTTGTATGTCTTTTTTTGAGAAATACCTATTCGAGTCTTTGGTCTGTTTTTTCAGTGGGTTATTTGGGTTTTTTTTTTCCACTGTGTTGTAGCAGTTCCTTATATATTTTGGATATTAGCCCCTTATCAGATACATGGTTTGCAGATATTTTCTCCCCCTTCCATAGGATGCCTTTTTACTCTCTTGATTCTTTACTTCTCTTTAATACTTGTAGCTGTCCTTATGTACTTCATAAATACATATGTAATACTCATATATACAATATTTCATTATGAGACTGTATTGTATACATATTCTCCTGATTCACATTTGAATTGTTTCCAGTTTTTGCAGTTACCTGTATTCTGATATGTACTTCCTTTTGTTCCTGTGCCAGTTTCTCTAGTGTACATTTTCAGGAGTGGAATTACTTGGCTGTAGGTACGCACATCTTCATCTTTATTAGATATTACCAAATTGCTCTCCAGAGTGGTTGACTCAGTTTAACTTTGTTTCATTAGTGTATGGTAGTTTGCCAGTCTGATGTGAAATGCTGTTTCATCGTAGTGTTAAACTGTGTCATACTGAACTTGAACATCTTAGGTTTATTTTCACCCAGATTTCCTTTTTTGTTAACTATTCACAATTTTTTGCCTCATTTTTTTCAACACAGTTGTTTGTGTTTATTTGCTGACTTTTAGGACTTAATGTATCCTGAAGATTAATAATATTTTGTTATGTATTTTATTAATATCTTGTAGTCTGTGGGTTGGTTTTTCATTTTGTTTGAAGAATCTTTTGTTTAGAATTTTAAAAAATTTCAACATAGTAACACATTTATCAGTCTTTTACTTTATAATTTCTACTTTTGTGTGTGATTTTAAAAATCATTACCTGAAGAGCATTTTTTTCTAAAAATTGTCAAAATTTTATTTTTACATTTAAGTCTATAGCTTGAAAATGTGCTCTATGATGCCAGATAATGATTTTATTTTCTTACAGTTAACCTATGTCTCAGGATAACTGTTGTTTAATAGTCTGTCCTTTCCCCCACTGATTTGCAGTGCCACTGCCATCATATATCAAATTTCTGAACATACATGTGTCTTTTTCTGGGTGCTCTATTGTTTTTCGTTTATCTTTACTGTTTTACTTATCATAGTTTCATATAACTTAAAGTTTTAGAGACCAGGCTGCCTGTTTCTTCAAATTTGTCAAGACTGTTCTTGGCCTTTTTTTCTTGTGAATTTTAGGATCAGCTTACCGTGGTCCATGAAAGACCCTGTAGGGATTTTGATTGTAGTCATGTTGTATTTCAGTTCAGTTTAGGGATATTTATTAAGTCTTTGATCCACAAATATAGTGTATTTCTCAACTTACTTGGTTTTATAATGTTCTCTATAAAGCTCTTGGAGATTTTTTTGTTAGACTAATTATTAGAAAGTATACAGCTTTAGTTGCTGCTTTAAATGGTAGGTAGCATTTCTTATTAAAATTACAATGTGATGTTGTGGCTTATAGGAATTGTATTAATTTTGTATATTGACCTTATACTTAACAACATTGATGAACTTCTTTTTTATTAGTTTTAATGGTTTTCCTTCATAATTCTCTATATAGATAATGATTACTTGGAGAGGAAGACAATTTTGTTACTTCACTTAAATTTTTATATTTCCTTTCTGTCTTTTTTATTAACATTGATTAAATCCTCTGTTATTAAGTAAAAGTGATGATTGTAGTCATCCTTCTTGCATTTCCTAGCTTTTGAAGGAAATACTCCCATTATTTAACCATTAAGTGTGATTTTGTTGTAGGGTTTTGTTTTTGTTTTTAAGTTAAGCAAGTTCTTTTCCTGATACGTGGGATTCTTTTTTTTTTTTTTTTTTTTTAATCATGAAGACTGCTAAAGAATTAACACAACCATTTTTTCATTTTTGAAGGACAAATCTGACCTTAGATTAACTCTCTACTCAGTTCTCCTGAACCCCTGGTAAAAGGAGAATGTTCACCATGTTACCAGGCAACATTGCTGTGGTGAAAGTGACCTCTGTTTGGTAAATGTATCTGGACTGGGAGGAACTGTTAAGTGAACTCTAAATTCCTGATTAGAAGCTGTAGCTTCCTCAGAAGTACTGACTTTTCAGAAGTGGGTATGTCCTTTGTGGGAACCCTGGACGCTGTGACTAGCACCGTTATTTGATATTTGGTTTCTGCTTGGGGCACAAAGTTTCTAAGCCAGCATGTCTGTGCACCACCCTTGTGATTTTATTTTGTTTTATTGTATTTTTTTTTTTTGAGACAGACTTTCTTGTCGCCCAGGCTGGAGTACAGTGGTGCAATCTTGGCTCACTGCAAACCCCATCTCCCGGGTTCAAGTGATTCTCTTCCCTCAGCATCCTATGTAGCTGGGACTGCAGGTGTCTGCCACCACACCTGGCTATTTTTGTGTTTTGTATATTTATTTGCACCGTGTTGGCCAGGCTAATCTCAAACTCCTGACCTCAAGTGATCCACTCACCTTGGCCTCCCAGAGTGCTGAGATTCAGGCGTGAGCCACTGTGCCTGGCCCACCCTTGTGATTTTCATTTCCTTGCCCCTGAGCTGTCACCTGGATGCCAGAGAGAACAGCTCCTGGATGGCCATGTGGGCTCCTGTGGGGACTCGTTCCACGAAGAGAAACACCTGAAACTGCCCTTTTGGCGTGCTGTGTTTTCTTCTGTGTTTCCCGAGTCGATGGCTGCTGGGTGTGGCCTTGGTAATTGGGTAGCTCAGAATGTGTAATTAAAAGTCCCACGTGGGCATTACAGTGCATCCAAACAAAATACAGAAATAAAAGTGTTTCCTGGGACTGATCTAACTTTATAACTCTCACTTAACATCCTCAATTTCTAGTATTTATCTGTTGGAATGCTCATGTTTTCATGAGCTATATGTCTTGTCTTCATGACTATAAAGATTTCAGATTGAACTTACAAGTATATATACTGGCCGGGCGCGGTGGCTCAAGCCTGTAATCCCCCCCCAGCACTTTGGGAGGCCGAGACGGGCGAATCACGAGGTCAGGAGATCGAAACAATCCTGGCTAACACGGTGAAACCCCGTCTCTACTAAAAATACAAAAAAATTAGCCGGGCGAGGTGGCGGGCGCCTGTAGTCCCAGCTACTCGGGAGGCTGAGGCAGGAGAATGGCGTGAACCCGGGAGGCGGAGCTTGCAGTGAGCTGAGATCCGGCCACTGCACTCCAGCCTGGGGGCAGAGCGAGACTCTGCCTCAAAAAAAAAAAAAAAAAAAAGTATATATACTATACTATCTTTTTTAATGTGTTAGATTCTGTATGTGTTTGCCAACTCCAAAATGGTTCTGCTGCTAAAAAAAAAAAGTTTGATAACTAATATTTTAGACCTGTACTGTCCAGTGGGTAGATATGTGTTGCTGTAATATGGCTATTAAGATGAAATATAATTACAATTCAGTTTCTTAGTCATACCAGCCAGAATTCAACTGCTCACTCACCACATGTGGCTAATGGCTACTATATTTGACATTGTAGATACGGAGCATCTTCATCATTACAGAAAGTTCTGTTGAACAGACTTTCTCGGCTTTATTTTAAAAATTTATCCACATTATCAGAGAGCGTTAATGTTTTTACTATATATGCTCTATGCAGTAAGAATCAGCATATCTTTCAGGGACAGTATTGAAGACCCCAGTGTATTATGTGCAGAATGATCCACTAGAGAAATATTTCTTAGATTTGAGTACCAGGATAAGTTAAGTTTCTCCTGAAATTTACCCTCTGATCATGTCTGGTTTGTAACTGATCATTTTTCCCTTTCTGCTTTGTCTACTAGAGAGTGTAGGGCCAACTTTATGGCTCACTTTAAGTAACCATTTGGCCCGCATATTTGTATGCTTTGTATAATTTTTGAAGGCTCTAGTTTTATCTGGCTAGTCTGCTTATTTTCTTGTCTAGATTTTTATATTAATAAATATAACTTTATAATTTTTGCATTTTAAGGGGGGGTGTAAATACAGTATAATGAGTGAATACCTTTAAGATTTTGATTGATAGTTATTATTAGGAGCCATTTATTACTGAACCTCAGAGGTGAGAAGGGGTGAGGGAGCTAAAAGCAGTCAGTCCTTAGCTGATTGTTATAATGTACACATATGTAATCTGGACTGCTCACCAAATGAAATGACTTAGAATGTACACCTGTCATACAACCAGTTTAGCTTGCTTTTCTAAAATATTTTTAATTTTCAAAATAATGTTTAAAGAAGCCTTACTGAAGTTGATTGTAAAAAATTTCAAACTTTTAAGTGTTGCTAGGGAAATTTAACCAAAAACACGTCTGATTATTTTACTCGAACTAGTGAACAGGGTTTAAACAAAGAGGGCGGAGGCTGGGTGCGGTGGCTCATGTCTGTAATCCCAGCACTTTGGGAGGCTGAGGCAGGCGGATCACCTGAGGTCGGGGGTTCAAGACCAGCCTGACCAACATGGAGAAACCCTGTCTCCACTAAAAATACAAAAAATTAACTGAGTATGGTGGCACATGCCTGTAATCCCAGCTACTCGGGAGGCTGAGGCAGGAGAATTGCTTCAACCTGGGAGGCAGAGGTTGTGGTGAGCCAAGATCGTGCCATTGCACTCCAGCCTGGGCAACAAGAGTGAAATTCCCTCTCAAAAAAAAAAAAAAAAAAAAAAGAGGGTGGAGGACTTTTTAACTTTGCTTATGAAGAGAGTTTGTTTTTGATGACAGTCTGATTCTGGGTGTTCATGCCTTCTCATTGGAAAACCACCACTGTGCTTTTTTCTCTTTTTCCATTTTTTTCTTTCATTGTTAGAGATGGCTCTCTCTCTAACTGTAACTGTGGGAGGGTAGTGATGTAATCACAGCTCACAGTAACCTCTGGCTTCAGCCTCCCAGTTAGCTAGGACTATAGGCACACGTTACCACACCTGGCTATTTTTTTTTTGTAGAAACAGGGTCTCACTCTGTTGCCTAGGCTGATCTCGAACTCCTGGGTTCAAGCAGTCCTCCTGCCTCAGCCTCTCAAAGTGCTGGGATTACGGGCACTGAGCCACTGTACCCAGCCTTTTTTCTCTTTTATTCTTGTCTTGTATATTTTACATTTTATAGCTTTTCATGTTTCTGAAACCACTTACCACATTTAGGTCAAAAGGCAAAATAATAAAAAATAAAACCAACCTCACCTAAAAAAAAGTTTTAAGGATTAAGTATTTCCATATACCAGTGATGAACAGATTTGAACAATATGTTTGATTTTATGCTCTCTAGTTGCTAAAGTGAGGAAAAGAAACAGAATTATATTGTTTTCATGTGCTGACAGCCGGAAGCATGTAAACATCTGCAGAAACCAAACGTTTCCTGGAACTAAGCTTGAGCAGAAATCTATCACGTGGACCTTTGTTTAAAGAACCTTGTGAAAAACCACAGTTATGTAAAAGACCCAGGAGCGCAGTTCATGTGGATTAGATTCTCTAGGAGGCAGAGAGTCTAAGGAGATCAAAGAAAAAAACGACTTGGGAAGTACATATGCTGAGCCCTGGAGCCTAACTAGCAGAAGGGAGTTTTAGAGGCACTGAATCCAGGGCCTCTGCTTTTTGGGGACTGTAGTAAAAGAAAGGAGTATAGGCCTGGTTCAGTGGCTCAGACCTGTAATCCCATTACTTTGGGAGGCTGAGGCTGGAGGATGGTTTGAGGTCAGAATTCAAGACCAGCCTGGGCAACAGAGTGAGACCCCTTCTCGACAAAAAACAAAAACAAAAACAAAAAAACCTGGGTATGTTGGTGTGTGCCTGTAGTCCTAGCTACTCAGGAGGCTGAGGCAGTAGGGTCATTTAAGTCCAGGAGTTGAAGGCTGCAGTGAGCCATGCGGGTACCACTGCACTCCAGTTGGGTGGCAGAGCAAGACCCTGACTAAACAAAACAAAGGAGGCGGGGAGTTTAGAAAATGCCACGATTGTTAAGAGGACCATCCGATTTCATTTTCTCTAAAATATTAGATATTGTCAGTGTGGTTTTTGTATAGGTGCTGATTCTGTTCTGTTCATCTTCAAGTAACAAATAAATGCCTGCAGTGGAGATATCTTATTTTGATGATTAATGGGACACTTTTAAGCTTTGAAGAAAGCAGACAACATTTTCTGTGGATCTTTAAGAGCTGGGCTAATATTTTTGCCCACACAGAACTCTAATTCATTTCAGAGTCAAGGGCAACAATAGAATATTATTTCAGTGACCTTGCATTTGTTAATACAGGTTTTCATAATAGAAAGCAATTTAAATCTTAAGAACTAATGTAACATGGAAGAAACAACTTTTTCCTGAAATATATGAGGGACAAGTGTAACAAACAATTCATCTTTACTCTGACAGTCTCAACTGAAAGACTTCAGTGTGGTCATAGTAGTGCATTTTCTGTTCCCAGCAGGCAAGTAAGGCAAGGGACGCATCAGCTCCCAGGCTACTATAGTCATCCATGGAGACGAGGGAGGCTCTGATGGCAGGGGTGGGAGCAGGGAGAAGTACTTAGAATTCAGATGTAGTTGTAAGATGGAGGCAGCAGGGTTTGCTCGTGAACTGGGTAGAGGGTGTGAGGGAAAGAGAAAAGGCCAAGATGACTTGGAGGATGGAGTTATCCTTGCCTAAGATGAGCAAGCCTGTAGGAGCTTCAGGCGTGGGGGCCCTAGGGGAGCATCAGGAGTTTGGCGTGGCATGATGTTAAGAGGGGAATGTCTATTAGACATGCAGGTGGAGATGTCAAGGAGAAGCCTGAAAATATGAGCCTTGAGTTCAGGGAAGAGGTTCACGCTCTTATTTAAGGTGATGAGACCCACTGAGATGACCAGGAGGAGGGAGTGTAGATAGGAAAGTTCGAGAACTGAGAGTCCCGGGTCCCCCTGGCATTGAGAGACTGGATAATGAGAAGTGGTTTAAAGAATGGCCAGTGAAGGAGGAGGAGAGTCAGTAGGTTGCGGTGTCCTGGTAACCAAGCAAAGAAAGTGTTTAAAGAAAGAGGAGAGTGATCAGCTCTGTCTGTGCCGCTGGCAGGTCCAGTAAGAGGAAGACTAAACAGTGAACATTAGATTGAGTGAAAATGGTTTCTGCTGCTTTTTTGCCCAAGTAGTCTTGAATGAATTCAGTTAACCTCTCTCTGGGGATAACAATGGTACCTACCTCATCAGGTGGTGGTGATGAACTGTTTATTTATTTTAAAAAATTTTTGCTGAGACAGGGTCTAGCTCTGTTGCCAAGTTGGAGGGCATTGGCATGATCACAACTCACTGCAACCTTGACCTCTTGGACTCAAGCAGTTCTCCTGTCTCAGCCTCCCAAGTAGCTAGGATCATAGGCATTGCCACCACCACACCCAGCTAATTTTTTATTTTTATTTTTATTTTATTTATTTATTTATTATTATTTTTTTTGAGACGGAGTCTTGCTCTGTCGCCCGGGCGGGAGTGCAGTGGCCGGATCTCAGCTCACTGCAAGCTCCACCTCCCGGGTTCCCGCCATTCTCCTGCCTCAGCCTCCCGAGTAGCTGGGACTATAGGCGCCTGCCACCTCGCCCGGCTAGTTTTTTGTATTTTTTAGTAGAGACGGGGTTTCACCGTGTTAGCCAGGATGGTCTCGATCTCCTGACCTCGTGATTCGCCCGTCTCGGCCTCCCACAGTGCTGGGATTACAGGCTTGAGCCACCGCGCCCGGCCTAATTTTTTATTTTTTTGTAGAGAAGGAGTCTTGCTGTGTTGCCCAGGTTGGTATCAAACTCTTGGACTCAAGCAATCCTCCTGCCTTGACTTCTCAAAGTGCTTGCATTACAGGCGTGAGCCACCATGTCCAGCCTATGAACTGTTTAATTGGATGACCAGCCTAAGCAAGAAAGACCCCTTTCCAAAAAAAAAAAAAAAAAAAAAAGCTGGATGTGGTGCCATGTGCCTGTGGCCTCGGCAACTCAGGAGGCTGAGGTGGGAGGATCACTTGCTCCAGGAGTTTGAGACTGCAGTGAGTTATGATTGCCCCACTGCACTCCAGCCTGGATGACAGAGTGAGACCCTGTCTAAAAAGAAATAAAAAATGCTCGCTTTGGCAGCACATATGCTAAAATTGAAGTGATACAGGGAGGAATGGTATGGCCCCTGGACTAGGATGGTATGCATATTTGTGAAGCATTCCATCTTTTTAAAATTCAATTTTAAAAGTTTTTAAAAAGAAATAAGTAAATGGATGAGATAATTCCTTTAAAGCACCTCTCCCTGTACCTGGCTTTTGGGTATTTCACAGTTGAAGACATTGCTGGCTTTAACAATAGCAGTTTTAGGGGAGCAGTGGGGACAAAGCCTGATGGGAATAGGAAGAAAGAATTGGAGACAGCAGATGGAGTCAGCTCTTTTGAGTATTCTTATAAAATTGGATTAGAGAAATGGGGAGTTAATTCGTGGGACTGTGGGGTCAAGAGGAAAGGCCAGTAGACAAGAAGGCCTCCCTCCCTCCCTCCTTTCCTCCTTTCCTAAAAACCACAGACCTTCTACAGTGATGGGGATCATCCTGTGTAGAGGGAAAAGCTGATGATGTAGTTGGATTTAGGATCATAGATAACAATGGACCGAAATAACTAGGTTGTCCTTGCCACCTGCCCCCGCCTCTCAGTCTTTTATTCATTCACTTAACAAATACTTATTGTAGGTTCACAAGGTGCCAAGGACCGAGCTTAGGTGCTGGGAACAGTGGTGGTTAAGGGACTAATCAAACGGGCAGGAGCTCTACACCCTCATGAAGTTGTCACAGTCTGGTGGAGATAGGCTTTCTAAAAACACACAAATACAGGTTTGGATGAGCGCTTTGCAGGAAGAGTACAGGGTGCTTTTGAGAGGAAGAGAGGGAGAGTAGCATGGTGTGACTTAGATGGGGAGGCATACAAAGGTCTCTCAGATGTGAAAGATGACCATAGCTGAAAAGAAGAGCATCACAGCAAAGGGAACAGACCTTGCAAAGGCCCTGGGGCAGGCAAGAGAGAAGCTAGTGCTTTTGGGGATTTGAGAGAAGGCCAGGGTGGCCTGAGAGGTGGGAAGGGAGCAGGTCATGCAGGGCTTTGGAAGCCTCCATGTTATAGCTTATGGGATATCATATCTAAGAGCATTGGGAAACATTGAAAACTGTTTTAGTTGGGAAGTGACATGGTGAGATTTGCATTGGAGAAAAACATACAACCCATAATGAAGTATGTCCTGGTGAATGGATCGGAGGGGCAAAAGTAGGGGAAAAACCCACCAATTTAGGCAAAAAGATAATACCTGTGAAAATACTTAGTCTAAGATATGTATAATTTTGATATAGAAACGGAAGTGAGGATATCCTCTCTTTAGCAGAATTTGCTTTGCACTTAACCAGGTTTCTTACTTCCATAAGCAGAAATTAATCCCCAATGATAGAAAAGAGTTAATGAACACATTCTCCATTTTCTTGTTAAAAATAATGTCAGTCGAGAAGAATCAGCTGAAGGTGTCAGTGATTTCAGATTATTTAACATAAAATGAAACTTTGAAAAAGATTGTGGCAACCTTGTGAAAAGTAAAAATAATGAGACCTTATTAAATTTTTTTTCTAGGAAAAAATACCCATGAATCAATATTAGGAGACAGAATCTGTTAAGAAAACTCATTATGGCCAGGTGCGGTGGCTCACATCTGTAATCCCAGCACTTTGGGAGGCTGAGGCTGGCAGATCACTTGAGCTCAGGAATTTGAGACCAGCCTGGGCAACACGGTTGAAACCCCTGTCTCTACCAAAAATACAAAAAATTAGCCAGGTGTGGTGGTGTGCACCTGTGGTCCCAGCTACTCAAGGGGCTAAGATGGGAGGATCACTTGAGCCTGGGAGGCAGAGGCTGCAGTGAGCTGAGATCTCATCACTGCACTCCAGCCTGTGTGACAGAGCAAGACCCTCTCTCAAAAATAATAAAGGCCAGGTGCGGTGGCTCACACCTGTAATCCCAGCACTTTGG
Organism: Rhinopithecus roxellana; assembly: GCF_007565055.1. Taxonomy (NCBI): domain Eukaryota; kingdom Metazoa; phylum Chordata; class Mammalia; order Primates; family Cercopithecidae; genus Rhinopithecus; species Rhinopithecus roxellana. The sequence goes on from NC_044554.1 coordinate 62,262,241, forward strand.
GAGGCCGAGGCGGGTGGATCACCTGAGGTCAGGAGTTTAAGACCAGCCTGACCAACATGGCAAAACCCCTTCTCTACTAAAAATATAAAAATTAGCCTGGTGCAGTAGTGGGAGCCTGTAATCCCAGCTACTTGGGAGACTGAGGCAGGAGAATCACTTGAACCTGGGAGGTGGAGATTGCAGTGAGCTGAGACTATGCTGTTGCACTCCAGCCTGGGCGACAGTACGAGACTCAGTCTCAAAAAGAAAAAAAAGGGGAGCAAGTTCTAGTACTGGGTGGATATTTTATTGCACCAATTTAGGCTTCTCCCCAGAGATTTCTTAAAACAGAAAGGCAGTTGTAATACCAAGTATTGCTGTATCAGGCCACCTGCTACTTCAAGGCCATGAATTAACTTGTTCTAAGCTCTCAAGGAAAGAAAAGAGGAAACAGAGGTTTATTCCCTATCAAGACAGTCCACTCGAGAAAGTTCTGTCTTGGTTGTAACTTCAGGTTTCTTTCTTACGCAGGCATTTTATTAATGCTTTTACGAGTTAGAAGAGTTGGGATAATTTACCACCTGGAGTTTCTCTGCCTTGCTGATCTGAGCTCAGACCTGCTAATTTACCAGAGATGATTGATAAGACCCTGTAACAGCTGAGTAAGTAGATGCTTCTGTTTGTTTCCCTGCTTTTTAAAAAAGTTTAAAGTTTTAAAATACTATCAACTTTAATTGGGTTCTTTAAATTTTGTTGTTGAATAATGCTATGATGATTTTAATAAGTGAATATTTGTAAATAATGGGATTCTGGAAGAAATTAATCCCCGATGACAGAAAAGAGTTAATGAACACATTCTCCATACATAACACTTTAGCATTCAAGAAACATAGGACTTAAATACGTATATTAAAAATTTAGGCCAGACGCAGTGGCTCATGCCTGTAATCCCCATCACTTTGGGAGGCTGAGGCGGGTGGATCACCTGAGGCCAGGAGTTTGAGACGAGCCTGGCCAACATGGTGAAATCCCATCTCGACTAAAAATGCAAAAATTAGCCAGTCGTGGTGGCGGGTGCCCGTAATCCCAGCTACTCCAGAGGCTGAGGCAGGAGAATCGCTTGAACCCGGGAGGCAGAGGTTGCAGTGAGCTGAGACTGTGCCACTGCACTCCAGCCTGGGTGACAGAGAGGCTCTGTCTCAAAAAAAAAAAAAAAAAAAAAAAAAATTTAAAAGCATTCTCCTTAGTGCTTTATTTCACTTTTACATTATAAAATATAAAAAATATTGGTAAAACAACTGTTAATACATTTTTCAAATGCAACTGTATATAAAAATTATCTTTGAATGCAGGATGCATTTTGGTTAATTTGAAATAAATACTGGTTTAGTGGAAATATAATTTTAATAGTTGTTTCTATTTGAAAATAATGATTTTTCTGATACTAATGTAGATAAGATTACAGAATCTCTCTGGATTTAGCTTTGTTTCTCAAACAGACTAGGGAAGAATGGCTTTCATTCTTTCTAATCAAAACACCTGAATGAAGTTTAAAGTGTTTTAAGTGTTGTCAGTTACCTTGAAAACAAACGGTTTCTCAGAACAAGAGCTATCATTCCTCGTACTATATCCTTTGAAACTGTTTTGACAAAACTAGTAAACCATGAAGTTGTACCAGGGCCTTGTTTGGTAATCTTAAACTAAAAACAATGAATAAATCTGCAAGATATTCCCCATGGCAGTGGGATTGTTTAATTTTGGTCAAAATCTGTGTTATCCAATATGGTAGCAACTGGCCGCATGCCACATGTAGCTATCAGACGTTTGAAATATAAGTAGTGCTAATGGAAATGTGCTCTGCAGAAATTACCGTATTTCAAAAAAATAATATAAAAAAAGGTTAAAATACTAGGTTTTATATTGAAATTATAATATTTTGGATATATTGAATTAAAACATATTAAAATTAATATCACTTGTTTTCATTTACTTTTTTATGTGACTGCTAGAAAATTTAAAATTACTTGTAGCTTGCCTTATGTTTCTTTTGGATAGAACTGATCTATATCATCACATGCAATCAACATTCTTAGTCATCCAGTACCTAGCATTCTGTAGCTCTTGAACTTTCTGGTCCCCATATGGATCAATTCATATATATTTGTATTGTTTTAAGAATGTGATTCTTTGATTCACCAAATATTTATTGACTACCTACCATGTGTCAGACAGTATTGTAGGTACTGGTGATACAGTAGTGAACAAAATGAACTAAACTCTCTGCCTTCATGGAGGTAACATTCTAGCAGGAAGACACAGACTAAGAACAAATAAAAAAGTACAATATGTAGTATATAAGAAGGCAATGAGTGCGTTGGAGAAATATAAGGCAGGCAAGGGTAAGGGCTGAAGAGTTCACTGGTAAAGAAGGTGTTCAGGGAAGGCCTCAGTGAGAAGATGTGAAGAAGTTGATGGAAAGAGCCTGTGGGTGTTTGGGGGAAGAGTATTGTAGGCAGAGAGGATAGCAAATGCAAAGACCTTGAGGCAGAAGCATGCCTGGCTTGTTTGAAAGTAGAAGGAGGCTAGTGAATGGAGTGGAGTGGGTGAAGGGGCTGTAATCCCAGCACTTTGGGAGGCTGAGTCTGGGTGGATCACGAGGTCAGGAGATCGAGACCATTCTGGCCAAGGCGGTGAAACCCCATATCTACTAAAATACAAAAAATTAGCCGGGTGTGGTGGTGGGCGCCTGTAGTCCCAGCTACTCAGGAGGCTGAGGCAGGGGAATCGCTTGAACCCGGGAGGCGGAGGTTGCTGTGAGCCGAGATAGTGCCACTGCACTCTAGCCTGGTGACAGGGTAAGACTGTCTCAAAAAAAAAAGATGAGAGGATATGGATGGTCACATCATGTTGTCAGAGGCATTTAAACCAGAGCAGCGCCATCTTGAGTAGGGGCTGGGTAAAATAAGGCTGAGACCTCCTGGGCTGCATTCCCAAACACTTAGGCGTTCTAAGTCACAGGATGAGATAGGACGTCAGCACAAGATACAAGTCATAAAGACCTTGCTAATAAAAAAGGTTGCAGTAAAGAAGCCGGCCAAAACCCACCAAAACTAAGATGGCGACGACAGTGGGTGACGAGAGTGACCTCCGGTCGTCCTCATTCATTGCTACACTCCCACCAACACCATGACAGTTTACAAATGCCATGACAAGGACAGGTTGGTACCCCATAAAAAGGCGAGGCATAAATAATCCACCCGTTGTTTAGCATATAATCAAGAAATAACCATATAAATGGGCAACCAGCCACACTCAGGGCTGCTCTGTCTATAGAGTAGCCGTTCTTTTACTTTCCGAATGAACTTACTTTCACTTTATGGACTTGCCTCCAATTCTTTCTTGCATGAGATACAAGAATCCTCTCTTGGGGTCTGGATTGGGATCCCCTTCCCCTAACAGTGTGAGCAGTGGTTATTGTATGGGTTTTGGCTTCCAGTGAGATGAAAAAGAATTGGTGGATTTTAAGGAGAGAAGCGACATGATCTTTCTATTGAAGCTAATGTGATTTGAATACTCTGGGCTGGGGGTGGGGGTGTTTGCAAGGATAAAAGCAGAGAGACCCAATGAGGCTGCTGCAGTGACCCAACTGAGAGATGATGGTGCCTGAGACCATAAGTAAGGGATGTGATGAGAAATGATGGAATTCTAGTTTTATGTTGTTGTGAAATTAAATATGGATGAGAGACAAAAAGGGGTGTCAGGGAAGACTCCACAGTTTTCAGCTTGAACGACTGAGAGTAGAGGTGCCTTTGCTGAGATGAGGGGGGTGTGGATTGTGGAGGGACTGATTGGAGGCAGCACTAGGAGCTCAGTTTTAAACACATTAAATTTGAGATTCCTCTTTAGACATCTAAGCAGAAAGGTCATGTAGGCAGAGTCTGGACTTCAGTGGGAGGTCAGGATTCAAAAGGCAAATTTGGAGTCATTAGCATTGAACTGTTGTTCAAAGTCATAAGAAGGATTGAGGCCACCAAGAGAGTGAGAAGAGTGGTCTGAGGCCTCTCCTGGTCCCATGGAGTCAGCACGGCAGACTGAGGAACAGACGGGAAGGTGTAGGTCGTGATACTCTAGACACCAAGGGAAGCAGTAATAACCCACCTTGTCAGATGCTGCAGATGGGTTAGGTAAGATGCCAGCTGAAAATTGATCAGAAGATTTAGTGGTGAGGAGGATGTTAGTGATCTTGGCGAGTGGTTTCGGTGAAATGGTAGAGACAAAAGCCAGGGTGGAGCAGATTCCAGGGAGAATTGGAGGAACTGGATTGAAGAGTGAGTTACAGACAGACTCTCTTTTGAGTAACTTGTGAAGTCCAGAAGAGTCAAGGAAAGTTTTGGTTTTGGTTTTTTAAGATGAGAGAAATTACATGTTTCTCCCAATGCATGTGTTAGAGAGATTTCGTGGCCTACCAGATTTATGATATTTAAGACCACTGCCTGCTGTGTTAAGTGTGGAGGTGTAGTGCTTCCCTCCTAAGATGATTTCATAGAATTGTGTTGTGGAAGAGGCGGAGGGGTGGGAGGGGTCGGGGGAGAGAGAGAAAGAGAGAGAATGTAGAGGTTGGCACTGAGTATGTTAAAGGTGGCTTTTGCAATTGTTATGAAATTTGGCTGCTGCTTGCTCAGTGTCTACATTCACATTCCGGGAATTAAAAATTTTAAGGTAACAAATGTTAAGACTAGTTCTCCTCAACTGAAAATGTTGAAAAAGCTGATGTTTGGTGTGTAATTCCTTTTCCTTACTTTTGAGGAAGTTATTGAAACATTTGAAGATATTGAGGCAGAGACAATACCCAAGGTCACAAAAAATGAAATATTGCCAGAATACCTGGATTTTAGATCTGATTTCCTAGCTCTGTGGAACACTTAATCCCTCTGTGTTCAGTTCCAGCAGGTATAAAATGAGGATAATATTTGCTCTACCTGCCATAGGAGGTTTTTATGAGGATCAGATGAACTGGTAGGTGAAGGGGCTTAGTCAACTATAAAGCATTGTATTATATAAATAGGAAGTAATGATGTTAAAACTAAATTATACTTGAGGATTTTGCAATAGCATGTGAAATAACTGGGGAAAGTATAACGTAACAAAATCTGGGCTGAGAATATTTGTAATACATAATCTTACTAATAGAACTGCAAGAATTTGCTTTTTGCCTATGTCAGACTTTGTTAATACACCACAGAATCGATTGTGTTTGGGTGATCTCACAGAGTTCTGCGGTGAAGCCACAGCTGAGGTCCAAGCAATCAATCAGTTCATCTTCTAGGAGGAGTCTCAAAGTTACTCAACTGGCTATTTTGGTACTTTAATATAATGTTATCTTGCTGTTACTATGTGGAAGAGTCACTCTCTTAATAGAAAATATTCACGTTCTGATGATAAATTTTCTATCAAGACTTTGAAAGCATTTCTATATTTGATACTTGGAGTTGAATTATAGTCATGCTTCATTTTTGTATTATCATCATACTTTATGCTGTGAAAAATTGAGAAATCAATGAGTAGCCAAGATCACTTCCCTTAATGGTGATGTGAAGAGGCGATTCTCTTTCTGAATAAAACAAGCATAAAACTGGGCGAGATTGTCCAAAATGGTCGTTTCTGGGCCCTGGAAACCTACCAAAAAGGCAGATAATAAATTGAGAAGCATTATTGATACACTGAATCTTTGGATATGAAGAATAGGGGTTGTGGCCTTCTCGCATGGGGGGCTGCTTCTGTCTCCTTGCCCACTATCTCAGTTGTCGAGCTGCTGTTTTATCAGACATGAGAGACTCAATTTGAAGTATGGGTAAAGGTTGTGGTTAAGAAATCACAGCATTCAGCTGGGCGCGATGGCTCAAGCCTGTAATCCCAGCACTTTGGGAGGCTGAGGTGGGCGGATCACAAGGTCAGGAGATGAAGACCATCCTGGCTAACATGGTGAAACCCCATCTCTACTAAAAATATAAAAAATCAGCCGGGCATGGTGGCAGGCACCTGTAGCCCCAGCTACTCAGGAGGCTGAGGCAGGAGGATGGTGTGAACCCGGGAGGCAGAGCTTGCAGTGAGCCGAGATCACGCCACTGTACTCCAGCCTGGGCAACAGAGCGAGACTCTGTCTCAAAAAAAAAAAGAGAAATCACAGCGTTGCTGGCTTGAAAGTGGCATAATCAGTGAATAATGAAAAACCCACAGCTTTGCTACTTTGAGTTTGAAGTTTGCTAGTTTGAGGCCACCCATCCAGAAATTTAACAAGGAGATCCTAGAAATGAGAGACCTATACAGGGCTAACATGGCTCTCCAGCCATCTGTAGCAGACAGCTAAACTTTGCATGCCCAGGGGATACTCAGTCGAGCCCAGCAAAAAGTGAAAGCCAGAAGAGACTTGAGATCTGGGTACAACCTTGAATGCTGCCTTTCATGCACAGACTGTTCGATCTGCAGATGGTGGAAGCCTTACCGGTGCAAGGTGGCTGGGCTCAGTCTCTGCCCAAATCCACTGGCTGACCACTAAACTAAGCAGCCACTCACTCATTAGGGAAATGCAAATTAAAGCCATAATAACAACCACCAGAATGGCTAAAATCAAGAAGATTGACAATCCAAGTGTTGACAAGGATATGCGGAAACCAGAATTCTCTCATATTGCTGGTGGGAATATAAAACAGTATGGCCATGATGGAAAACAGTTTGGCGGTTTCTTAAAAAGTTCAGCATACACTTAATGTGTAACTCAGCAATTCTGTTTCCAAGTATGCTGTCAGGAAAAATGACAGCATGTGTCCAGGCCAAGTTGGTATACAATGTTCACAGTGTCACCCAGCAAGCAAGCAATGGGCCTGCTGCCCAAGGCACATAGAGGCCAATACCATGGCACTGGCTTTTGAGGAAAAAGAAGCTTTATCATAACTGGGCTGGCAAGGAGCCAGGAAGAAGCACCCAAATCTGCCTCTTGGAGCTGGTAGTTGGGTAGAGTTTTATAGGCATAGGGTAATAGGATGTGATACAATTGGATCTTCTGATGAAGTGGTGCTGGGGGGTGTTTTCTGACTGACTTCTGCCATGGGGCTGTGCCAGAGCTTGATCTGATTGGATTCTGGATCCTGTCATGCCATAACCACTTTTTTGATTTGTTTTGTTTTGAGATGGAGTCTCACTCTTGTCGCCCGGGCTGGAGTGCAGTGGCGTGATTTCAGCTCACTGCAACCTCTGCCTCCTCCCAAGTAGCTGGGATTACAGGCGCCTGCCACCATGCCCAGTATTTGTGTTTTTAGGAAAGATGGGGTTGTGCCATGTTGGCCAGGCTGGTCTGGAACTCCTGACCTCAGGTGATCTGCCCACCTCAGCCTCCCAAAGTTCTGGGATTACAGGCATGAGCCACCACACCTGGCCTCCACTTCTTAATTCAATTCCCTCTCCTTGGTTGGAATATTTAGGTTGCCCCTAGTTGCATGCTTGGTTCATCTGGACATGCTTAGGTTACATGATGTTCAACCTGGGGGCCCATGGCAACTGAAAAACAACTCACAACTTTGTTACAGAAGAGAGGAACCAAACTGGTCTGATGTGGTTAAAATAGCAGCTTTAGCTGTGATTGAAAACTGGAACTAATTTATGTGTCTGTCAGCAGATGAATGGATAAGTAAATTGTGGTATATCTGTGAAGTGGAATAATACTCAGTAATGAAAAGGAATGGACTGTTGATAGATACAGTGACATGTATGCATTGCAAAATAATAGTATGCTGTGTGAAAGAAGCCAGACACCTTTCCCTACAAAATAGCATACTGATTCCCTTTAGGTGAAATTCTAGAAAATGCAAGCTAATCTGTAGTGACAGTAGATCAGTGCCTGCAGATCAGAGGATGGCTTGGGAGAGGAGGGAGAAAGAGATTCTAAAGGAAAGAGCACAATGAAACATTTGGGGGTGATGTATATATTCATTATTTGATTATGCATGATGATTTCATGGGTATATAGGTATGTCAAAACTCATCAAATTGTATCTTTAAATATGTGCAATTTATTGTATATCAACAGTAACTCAGTAAAGTTGTAAAAACTATGCCCATTCAAAAAGCAAACAGATGTTCATACTACCATTATTCACAGTAGACAAAAACTGGAAACAGTCCAAATCCATCAACTGGTGAATAGATAAACAAAATTTGGTATGTCCATATCAGCCATGAAAAGGAATAAAATTCTGATTCATGCCAGAGGTACATACTACAATATGGTTGAACCTCAGAAACATGCCAAGTGAAAGGGCTCTGTCTTGTATGATACCATGATATGAAACTTTTAGAACAGGCAAACCTTAGATCAGATCAGTGCTTTGCCTGGGTGTGGGGTGGCAGCATGGAGACTGGTTTTAAACAGGCACAGCAGAACAGTTTGGGTGATGGAAATGTTCCTGGTGATAGTTGTGTATAAATTGTATGAAAATGTGTGGAATTGTATGCTTAAAATGGATAATTTTCATGACATGCAAATTATACCTCAAGAAAGCCACTAAATGTGGGTGGCCATTCAAAATTTCAAATTCTCTTTAAGATGACCATTCAGGCCAGGCGCGGTGGCTCATTCCTGTAATCCCAGCACTTTGGGAGGCCATGGCGGGCAGATCACGAGGTCAGGAGATCGAGACCATCTTGGCTAACACGGTGAAACCCTGTCCCTACTGAAAGTACAAAAAATTAGACGAGCGTGGTGGCGGGCATAGTGGCAGGCGCCTGTAGAGGCAGGAGAATGGCGTGAGCCCGGAAGGCCGAGCTTGCAGTGAGCTGAGATCACGCCACTGCACTCCAGCCTGGGTAACAGAGTGAGACTCCATCTCAAAAAAAAAAAAAAAAAAAAAAAAAAAAAAAAAAAAACAACAACAAAAAAACAAAAAACGATGACCATTCAAGGAATTGAACTATAGTACTGATTTCATTGTAACATACTGCTTCGGAATACTTTGGTGAGGTTCACTGAATTCATGTTCTATGCCAAATGCTTTTTGGATTCTGATTGTAAATTAGTTATTTGTAAATTAGTTAAATTGTAAAATAATTTAAATTAAATTGTAAAAGAGTTGTTTTTCCCAGAATTTAGTGACCAGGAATAGCTGTATTTCCCTTGCATATGATTTGTCAAATGATTGGTTTTATGTTAAATAGTTATTAACACCCCCCTCCCCACTGGAAAACATGTTTTTTGGATTAATATTCTATTTGTGTAAAGTAGTTCAAATTTATGGTGGTGGGTTATCCTTCACTTTTTTATTTAATTGATTAATTTATTTATTTTTATTTTTATTTTTTTTGAGATGAGTTTCACTCTTGTTGCCCAGGTAAAGTGCAATGGCGTGAGCTGAGCTCACCGCAACCTCCGCCTCCCAGGTTCAAGTGGGTCTCCTGCCTCAGCCTCGAGAGTAGCTGGGATTACAAGGCATGAGCCACCACGCCCAGCTAATTCTGTGTTTTTAGTAGAGACAAGGTTTCTCCATGTTGGTCAGGCTGGTCTCGAACTCCTGACCTCAGGTGATTTCCCCACCTTGGCCTCCCAAAGTGCTGGGATTACAGGTGTGAGCCCCTGTGCCCAGCCTATTTTATTTTTTGAGACAGAGTCTTGCTCTGTTGCCCAGGCTGGATGGAGTACAGTGGCGTGATCTCAGCCCACTGCAACCTCCGCCTCCCAGGTTCAAGCGATTCCCCTGCCTCAACCTCCCGAGTAGCTGGGACTACAGGCATGCACTACCATGCCTGGCAAATTTTTTTTTTTTTTGGATTTTTAGTAGAGATGGGGTTTCACCATGTCAGCCAGGCTTGTCTCGAACTCCTGACCTCAAATGAGCTGCCCTCCTCAGCCTCCCAAAGTGCTGGAATTATAGGTGTGAGCCACCGTGCCTGGCCCTATCCTTCACCTTTTAGTTCTTCAGGAAGGAAATTGATGGTGGCTTAATACCTTTGCTTCTAGGCCTGGGTGTCCACCCACCTGACCCCAACTCCCATATATGTAGAGACATTGGGTAATCTGAGCATAAGATCCTTGCAGTGATTGGGAAAGTGAAGCAGAGAGACACCCTCTTGGAGCACTTCCCAGCTGGGTCTAGCCATTTTCTGCACCGGACCAGGAATGAGTTATCTCGGGGGTTAGTAACCTCACACCTTTGCCCCTGAATCCCCCCATATATAGGACATTGAATTTTACTTACTTGGGTCAAAGTGGGCATTTTTTAGTTAGACATTTACCTAATTTTAATGAAAATGCAATGACCCTAGGACATCCTGCCCATGATTCTGCCCAAGTTTATGCAAACAGGAAAAATTTATTTTGGAAAAAATAATTTTTTTTTTTTTTTTTTTTTTTGGAGACGGAGTCTCGCTCTGTCGCCCGGGCTGGAGTGCAGTGGCCGGATCTCAGCTCATCACAAGCTCCGCCTCCCGGGTTTATATGCCATTCTCCTGCCTCAGCCTCCTGAGTAGCTGGGACTACAGGCGCCCGCCACCTCACCTGGCTAGTTTTTTGTATTTTTTAGTAGAGATGGGGTTTCACCATGTTAGCCAGGATGGTCAGGATCTCCTGACCTCGTGATCCGCCCGTCTCGGCCTCCCAAAGTGCTGGGATTACAGGCTTGAGCCACCGTGCCCGGCCGGAAAAAATAATTCTTAAACTGAAATTCATTAAGCCATTTTTCCACATAAAGTACCAACTAGTTAACCAAATTGTACTTTTTCTCTTTTTCCTTCCCTCAAAAGCAAATCCCTTATTCAACAAAAATTTGTGGAACACTCATGTTTCAGGCACCCTGAAGATAAAGACACACCCACCTGCAAGGATAAAAGAAGCATCGTGGCAGGGCAGGGCGGGGCTGGTGTCCAACGTGCTTCAAAAGGGAGGAGGGACATCTACAGAGAGGGGGCTGGGGAAGGCCTTGCAGGAGGGCATGGAAGAGCCAGGTTCAGAGGGATGAATGGGACTTGGCTGTTATCCAGGTTGCAAGATGTTGGTAAGGACTTGATCTAAAGCTGTGGCATTGGGATTAAAGAAGAGAGGATAGAGTCAAGATATTAAGTGACTGGATGTTAAATGCCCTTTTGACTGGCAGGACAGGGAGAATATAGGAGAGAAAGGAGTCAAGGATTAGTTCAGCTTCTGCCTTGGCCTTCTCAGCAAGTGGTGGGGATGGTGGGGAATTCACTGAGCTGAGGAACAGAAAATACTCAGAGGTTGTATTTGTTTGTTTTGCTTATTGATTTAGGAGACCAGGAATTCACTTTGGAGGTTTGATCAGGGGCATGCAGCCTATGTTTGATTGGACTTTAAAGCTGATCCTCTTTGCTCCATGGCCCAGTTCTGGGGGGGACACACGTGCTGCGTCAGGCAGAAAGGGGCAGCTAGCGAGGTCTTGGCCAACTGTGGGTGGGCGGCATCATGGGCTGTAGTCTGTGTCACTTGTACAGGTGGAATCACCATGGGACACTTAGGGGCGTTTCCAGAGTGGAAGAATTCTTGCAGGTGAAAACGTGTCACACTGAAGAATTTAGTAGTTCCTTTCGATAATTATTTTTCCTACTTGCTCTCTTCCCTTCTTTCCTCTGTATTTTTACCATTGATGGGAGTACATCTTTATATTTCTGTGGTACAAGGAAGATAAAAAGGGTCAACTTTATGAAAGACTAACCAGTCCTTGACTTGTATTAGCTCATTTAACTGTTAAAACCTGTAAAAGAGGTACTTTTTATCATATAAATTCATGATGAAGATAAATAAAATAGATGTTTGGGAATCAGCAGGTTTTGAAATTTTACGACATGCCATTAACACAAAGCATAAATTCTTGTTGTTTTTTTTTTTTCTGAGACGGAGTCTTGCCCTGTTGCCCAGGCTGGAGTGCAGTGGCACGATCTCGGCTCACTGCAAACTCCACCTCCTGGGTTCAAGCGATTCTCCTGCCTCAGCCTTCTGAGTAGCTGGGATTACAGGCGTGTGCCACCACACTCGGTTAATTTTGGTATTTTTAGTAGAGGTGGGGTTTCACGTGTTGACTAGGCTGGTCTCAAACTCCTGACCTCAGGTGATCCACCTGCCTTGGCCTTCCAAAGTGCTGGGATTACAGGCATGAGCCACCGCGCCCAGCCACATAAATTCTTTTATTCAGATCCATTGACATTAACATGTAAATAAGGATGACAGTTTATTATTTTGGAAATTCTAATTATTTGTCTTGTCCTTCAGAGAAGCGCTTTTGGTTACAAGTGGGTCCATAACACACAAAATTCTGTTTACAGCCAAGCGTAGTGGCTCACGCCTGTAATCCCAGGACTTTGAGAGGTCAGGGTGGGCGGATCACCTGAGGTCAGGAGTTCCAGACCAGCCTGGCCAATGTGGTGAAACCGTGTCTCTACTAAAAACACAAAAATTAGGCGGGTTTGGTGGTGTGCGCCTGTAATCCTAGCTACTCAGGAGGCTGAGGCAGGAGAATAGCCTGAACCTGGGAGGCAGAAGTTGTAGTGAGCTGAGATTGCGCCACTGCACTCCAGCCTGGGCAATGGAGCAAGATTCTGTCTCAAAAAAAAAAAAAAAAAAAAAAAAAAATTACATACTTTTTGATAATATTGAAAAATAAATGTGGAAAATGATTCTCCTTAGGACAATCTATGCCCATTATTCACTTTGCTGTTTTGTTAATGATCACAAATATATTAAACTGAAAATACTAGCTAAGCAGCTGCTTTGAAACTACATCAAAACAGTAGAAATTTAAAATTAGATTCTTCTTATTGCATTAAATGCATCTTTCAGTAATATGTGGTTGCTACTTGCTTTACGTGTATTCTTGGAAATTTGGTAACAAAAAACACGGTGTATAGATGCTGTAGGTCATGAGGTGTGGTGCAAAGTGCATGGCATTGGGTTAAGGATATCAGACATCTGAGCTGAATCTCAGTCCTCTGGTTGTGATGCCTTGAGGAAGTAAGTTGCTGGACCTCAGTTGTATTGTTTCCTGGTCTATAAAATGAAGACAGTAAAGAACCTGCTTCAGTGCTTTCAATTCAAAGGATTTCTTGGGCTTGAGTGCTGAAGTAAACAGGCAGTTTCCCTTTGTACCACAAGAGGGAGTGCCTGTATAGATGTTAACCTGAACTGAGGTTTGGATTTCTTTCTAAAATGTCGCTGAAAATTTAGGAATAAACGGATTCCTGGGAAAACGTTAAAGAAAAAGGTTTTTTGACAGTGTCAGGAGAAAGAGGAACTCAAAACACATAATGAGTTAACAGGGAGGGATTACGTATAAAATTCCTTTAGGGTATGAAAAGCTTTGTTGACAGAGAGTGTTACATATTTCATTCCCAGTTAACAGTCCTTTATTGTCAATGTCTGACCATGTTGATATATTTGTTATGTTTTCTTCCTCTTTTGTAATCGTATTATAAATTTTTTATATAAAACAAATATAGAACTTAAAATTTAGTTTCTTAGTAGTAGTCCTGAATAATTAACGTTGGTTGAATTGTTTGTGCTCAGTGCCTTGGATATGTACAAAACCTGTTTGCTTCAAATTAGTGAGTTAGAAAATATTTTAATCTTTTCATCCTGCTCGCCTCCCACATACTTTCCCTCTTATTTTGAGCTTCTAGATCCTTTTATGTGATGTGTTGCTGTCATACATAGCTCACATTGGGTGGGAACAGAGAAAAACATTGTTTCCGTGGCCCAACCCTAGGGACATGGAACTCATTTTATTATACAGTGAAATTTTAAAATTTGAAACCAAGACCAGATCTCAACAGAGTGAAATTTGACAATTGTGGAATTATCTAACAAATTTAGGGAAAAATCCAGTTGTATCTCAGTTTTGTGAATGTGTCCTTCAATTTACAATTTTCAGGTAATCTCTTTATTTTGCTAGTATTTGTATTATACATAGAGCACATTGTTTTATAGAACCGTAATTATACCATAATACTTTTTGTATTGGGAAATGTCGAGAATTTAGAAAGAACAATCCTAGGCATTTCCTTTTGCTCTGTATCCTTCTGTTTAGAAGTTTTCCCTGTGGTTTGTTCCTGGCAATTAAACACTGTTCAAATTCAGAGTCAGACTGCCCTGGCTCAAATCATGGCACCACGATGTGTGAAACCTGACAAAGTCAAAGTTATCACTATAATTTCACTCTCGGTCACTTGAAATCCACTAATTTCTTGAGCAGAAGAAAGGGAAGTGGAATTACTGTAGAAATTATGCATAATTTTATATTATCTGTGTAACAGCCTGTTTAAAGTGATCATTGCTAGTACACAGTATAGAATTACAAACTTGTAAATACTTCTCAAGATTGCCACATTAAAAAAAAAAGCAAGCAAAAAGAACTCTGTAGCCCTGTTTTTTTTTTTTTTTTTTTTTTTAATTTCCAACAGGAAATTTGTTCTTGTTTCAAAATGTGGGAACACCCATTATTCTCTGTTGGCCACTTGAATGTCATCCATTTGTCTGTTGCAGCAGAAAAAAAGGGAAGAATGGTTCATACAAGGACAAGCTGTTCCTTTTAGGTTACTTTAAAAAGTCATGGAATTATTTCGGATATACAAAGAGAACATAAGGAATACTCTAACCAATATGTATGTATACAGTGTCCAGTATAAGAATGAAAATGTAATGTAGTTATTAAAGCATTGTGTATGTGCTTCCACAAGCCTGTCCTCCTTTCTACCTTCCAGAAGTAACTTCTCTCTTGAATTTGGTGTTCATCATTCTGGTGCATGCTTTTACAATTTTACAAAATACACATGCATTCCCAAACATAAATAATACTGTTTCACAACATAAATTGTATTATGGTACATGTTTTTGTTTTTTTTTTTTTTGAGACGGTGTCTCACTCGATCGCCCAGGCTGGAGTGCAGTGGCCGGATCTCAGCTCACTGCAAGCTCCGCCTCCCGGGTTTACGCCATTCTCCTGCCTCAGCCCCCCGAGTAGCTGGGACTACAGGCGCCCACCACCTCGCCCTGCTAGTTTTTTGTATTTTTAGTAGAGACGGGGTTTCACTGTGTTAGTCAGGATGGTCTCGATCTCCTGACCTCATGATCCGCCCACCTCGGCCTCCCAAAGTGCTGGGATTACAGGCTTCAGCCACCGCGCCCGACCTATGGTACATGTTTTAAAACAGGATATACATCGTATCTGTTGCAAGTTGGGTTCCAAGGGAAATGGAACTCTGAGAGATTAAGGCCGGGCGCCACCAGTGCCTCATGCCTGTAATTCCAGCACTTTGGGAGGCCCAGGCGGGCGGATCACTTGAGGTCAGGAGTTTCAGACCAGCCTGGCCAACATGGTGAAACCCCATCTCTACTGAAATACAAAAAATTAGCCAGGCGTGGTGGTGTGTGCCTGTAATCCCAGCTACTCAGGAGGCTGAGGCGGGAGAATCGCTTGAACCTGAGAGGTGGAGGATACAGTGAGCCGAGATGGAGCCACTGCACTCCAGCCTGGGTGACAAAGCAAAACTCTGTATCCAGAAAAGAAAAGAAGATTAACATGTAGGAAGTTGTTAAGGAGATTTTAGGATTAACACTTGTGAAATAGGAGGAAGCACAACTGGGCCGAGGGAGGAATTGGGCTGCGGTGTGATCACAACATAGGCCTCAGCTGATCCCGAAGGGAATGCTGAAGGTGGGGTAGCCCTTGAGGATGGTACCAAGCTGGGGTGAGGGGCCAGGCTTTGGTAGCTTCACATTCACCAGTTGTGGGAAGAAAGCTACCCCTGAAGAAGGGATGAGACCTTGGTGAGGTGACTTTCAACTGAGGGCTGTTAACTTGCAGCACTCCTAGAAACTGGGGGATAAGCTCTTTAGTCCTATAGAGAGACCAGCAGCCATCTGAGTATTCACTACCGTCTATATTGTATACATTGTCTGAGTCTGTCCTTTTTGCTGTATGTTTTTGGAATTTACTTATATTAATATTTGTAGCTCTAGTTCGTTTATTTTAATTGTTTTATGGTATTCAGTTTTTAAAATATGTCACAATTTTAAAATGTATTTTCCTATTGAGAGACTTGTTTTTGCAGTTTTTCACTATTAAAAAATGTTGCTATATGAATTCATTTATATTTCTCCTTAGTGCACATATCAGAGTTCATCTGGGGTATACAACCAGAAGATTACCAGGTCTTAGGGTATGCACAATTTCAAATTTAACAACTAGAATGAAATTGCTCTCTGGAATGGTTGTATCTCACCCCATGTCTTCATAATCACTTGGCATTCTCAGGTCCTAATTCTACCAGTTTGATGGGTGTGAGATAGTATGTCATTATAGTTGTATTAGAATTTGGTTGATAACTAGTGAGTAGTATCTCATTGTTGTTTTATTAGAATTTGGTTGATAACTAGGGAGATTGAGAATTTATGTGTTTATTTAGCTGTTTGGGTTTCTTCTGTGAAGTACATTTTCTAATCATGTGATTTTTCTGTTGATTTCTTTTTCTTACTGATTTATAGGCGATCTTTATATATTCCGCATATCAATTCTTTGTGGTCTATATGAGTAAAAATATTTTCTCCTGGTTTAGGGCCTGATTGTTAACTTTTAAAATAATGCCTTTTGTTGAATAGGAGTTTCCTTGTAATGTAATCCTTCCTTTGGGCATTGTTTCTGGGTGTATTATTTTAGAAATTCTCCCTTAGGCTGAGGGCATATCAAATACCCTCTGTTAAAAGTTTTAAAGTTTTGCTTTTCACAATTTCACCTGCTGTCCATCTAAAATAGTATTGTGTACAGCATGAGGTATAGTTGCCTAATTTTGTTTTTCTCATGGATGACTTGTTGTCTTAGCACCATGTAATAGCCTGTGCCTCCCTTCTCCAACAATGCACAGTACCATTCTGTCCTACCAACTTTCTGTCTATGTAGATCTATGTCTTTTTGTGTGTGTGGCAGGGGAGGGGGGGAGTGGGGTGGTGGCGGTTATTTAGTTCCACTGGTATATTTCTTTTTTCTTGCCCCACTTTCATGCTTTTTTTTTTTTTTTTTTTCTGAGACGGAGTCTCACCCTGTCTCCCAGGCTGGAATGCAGTGGCACAATCTCAGCTCACTGCAACCTCCGCCTCCCAGGTTCAAGCGATTCTTATGCCTCAGCCTCCTGAGTAGCTGGGATTACAGGAGTGCGCACCACATCCCCCTGAGTTTTTGTATTTTCAGTAGAGATGGGGTTTCACCATGTTGACCAGGCTGGGCTCGAACTCCTGACCTCAAGTGATCCACCCGCCTTGGCCTCCCAAAATGCTGGGATTACAGGTATGAGCTACCATCATGCCTTTAAAATATGTCTTTATTTCTTTATTGTGTCTTAGTGTCTGGTAGTTTAAGTCTCCTTTTCTTGTTCTTTAAAATCATCCCTATTCTTTGCATTTTGCTTTTCCATAGACATTTTAGAGTTCTGCTCCATGAAAAACCCTCCTTTGATTGAGGTCATGCGTTAACTATATAGATTAGTTTGAAGAGTAATGATGTTCTTATGGGATAGATGTTTCCTGTGTATGTCTTCTTTGATATCTATATTTAGGTATACATCATTTTTATAACTTTTTAAATGTCAATAAAGACATTTCTTCATCAACAATTTAATGACTGCATGACCATCCATTACTTAGCTAGTCAGTAGTTTATGCCCTGTTAACATTTAAATTAACATATTTCACAATACTTGTTTCGAACTTGCATATTTCCCATCATAAAATTATATGTAAATATTCACCTGTTTTATTCTAGTAGTGCTAGGAGTTGTATATAATTAAGTATTTGAGATGTATTTGAGTGTAAAATGTGAGAAAAATATCT
The DNA here is from genome assembly GCF_007565055.1 of Rhinopithecus roxellana. Classification (NCBI taxonomy): domain Eukaryota; kingdom Metazoa; phylum Chordata; class Mammalia; order Primates; family Cercopithecidae; genus Rhinopithecus; species Rhinopithecus roxellana. Next base: position 62,280,093 of record NC_044554.1, read on the forward strand.
TTTTCCCCACACAGCCAGTTATTGAATACTTAACTCTTTGGTCTGACATTCACTTTTTGATTTTGCCATCAAGTAACCATCCACAGCGCCCATACATAGCAGGCACTCAATAAATGTTTGAATAAATGAATTTGTTTTGAGTATTTGTTTTGTTTTCAGATGTTTTATTGTTTTCCATGGACACATCTGTGGACATGCCTGTCTGTTCTAGTTCTACTGCCATGCTGTTTTAATTATCAGAGCTGTATAATTTTTGTATGTGGTTGAGCAGTTGAGCATCGTTAGCGTTTTTATTTTTTCAGAATTTTTCTGGGCTACTACTTCTGCATCATTTTTCTCTTGGATAAACGAAAGTAATTTGGTAACTTTACTGTAAAACTATGATAATTTTGACTGACACTGTGTTAATTTTCTTTCTTTCTTTCTTTTTTTCCTTCGAGACAGAGTCTTGCTCTGTCACCCAGGCTGAAGTGCAGTAACCTATCTTGGCTCATCACAATCTCTGTCTCCCGGGTCCAAGCCATTCTCCTTCCTACCAAGTAGCTGGGATTACAGGCGCCCCGCACCACGCCTGGCTAATTTTTGTTTTAGTAGAGATGGGGTTTTACCACGTTGGCCAGGCTGGTCTCGAGCTTCTGACCTCAAGTGATACGCCTGCCTCGGCCTCCCAAATTGTTTGGGATTACAGGCTTGAGCCACCATGCCTGGCCTATACTGTGTTAATTTTCTTAAAAAAAACAAAAAACAAAAAAAAACCTTAAAGGCATTTGTATTTTAATTTTCTGGCCTAATGAGTGCTACATATTCATCTAGTTCATAAATTCTGGAACTTTTTGGTTAGAGCAGATAAACCCCCAGATTTCTTTTTGTATTAAAATTCAATGTAATTAAAGAAATCCACTGCAGCAAATGCAATCCTGCCACGTTTATTCTGTAAGGACAAAATGTTTTTCTATAATGAACAGCACTGCACAGGCTTTGCTGCTTCCCCCTTACGAAACAGGTCTCTCACGGTGCCACGTGTTCCCTGGCTGGACAGATTCCTGAAAATAGACACTAACTGCTGTTTGGTGAAGAAGTCTTTTTTGTGTGTGAGCTACTTTCTCCCACAGATATTTAAAGGAATTCTGTATCCCCACTTCTCTGATTTACCTTTTTTTGTGATGAGGAAACAGGACACAGAGCCTGCTGGGTATGCAAGGGAAGTCTGTATAACTGTTTCACACCTGCCTGGATGCTGGCAGTGGTATTTGCCAAGTGAAGTCTGAAGGCTGGTTTGTCGATGTGTTTTCACAGAGCACTGATGGCTCCCAGCCAACCTGTTTAGGCCTTGTCTTTTTTTCTTGCATAAAATTGCCTATTTTTCACTTCAGATGGGGGTGTTAGGCACTTCAGAGATGTTTGTTCTTGTCGCATGCACGCCATCTGTGGTCTACTGGCATCTGAGACAGGTTCCCAAATTGGCCAGTGTGTCTATTGGTCAGCAGGCAGGGTGACCAGGACCCAAGCCTGTGCTTGTCCCTGTTGCTGCAGCCAAGGCTGTGGTGCACACCTGAAGGACCATACATACCTCAGTGCTGTTGGCCTAGTTTTTAAAAATTTAAACAAACTCTTTATTTTGGAATAATTATACATTTGAAGACAAGTTCAAAGATAGTACCGAGTTTCCATATGTCCCTCACTCAGTGACTCCTGTTGCTGACTCTTACATTATTATTTTACATTTGTCACAATTAAGGAAGAAACATTGGTACTTTACTGTTAACTAAAATCCACATTTTATTCAGAGCTCACCCATTTTTCCGAATGTCCTTTTTCTGTTCTGCACTCAGGATATCACAGCACATTTAGCCACCATGTCTCCTAATGTCCTCCAGTCTGTGATCGTTTCTGAGATGTTTGTTTTTGATGACCTCGTCAATTTTGAGGAATACTGGGCAGGTATTTTGCAGAATGTACCTTAGTTTGGATTTTTTTCATGTTTTTCTCATTATTAGACTGGTATGTAGGTTTTTGGGAGGACAATCACAGAGGTGAAGGGATATCCTTATCACATCCGTGTGAAAAGAGAATGCTATCAACATGACTTACCACTGCTTATGCTCACCTTGACCATGGAGATTTGTTTCCCCTTCTTTCCAATACTCCGTTCTGTGGAACCAACTCACCAAGCACTGCATAGTCTCAAGTTAAAAGTTTTATTACTTGTCTTATCTCTTGGTACCCAGTTATATTTGAAACCATACCTGATATTTTTTTGACTTTGAATATAGAGAGTTTGTGTTTAGAGCCTTAAGAATGAATAAAAATTTATTCTAAACCTGAGAAGTATTGGAAATAGTAGCTATGTTGAATCTTTCTTCCACTCCTTGTACATTTGGTTTATTTTTTTTTTGTTTGTTTTTTTTTTGGTTTTTTTTGAGATTGAGTCTCTCTCTGTCACCCAGGCTGGAGTGCAGTGGCATGATCTCAGCCCACTACAGTCTCTGCCTCTCAGGTTCAAGCCATTCTCCTGCTTCAGCCTCCCAAGTAGCTGGGATTACAAGTGTGTGCCACCACGCCTGGCTAATTTTTCTAATTTTGGTAGAGATGGGGTTTCACCATGTTGCCCAGGCTGGTCTCAAACTGCTGACCTCAAGTGATCCGCCCGCCTCAGCTTCCCAAAGTGCTGGGAATACAGGCATTAGCTACCGCGCCCTTCCTGGTTTTACTTTTAAAATCTTCATGCTCTGTAAAATACATCATCCTTCTACTGCACCAGCTACTGCATTCTGCTCATTCGCCTCCACAGATTGCGCTTCCATCTTTTGGCATAAGAATGCCTCCCTTTTCTCCTGCTGCCAGGGAATAAAGTTTAGTATATGAATGTTCTATCCACACTGCAGCTTACCTAATAAATACCAAAATATGTTTATTCTCATTAATCTGATGTTATCTTTTTATGTATAAATTAAAGATTTGTGAATTTGAATGCTCTCTGACATCATGAATAGTTGTTTGTTTTTTTGAGATGGAGTCTTGCTCTGTCACCCACACTGGAGTGCAGTGGCACGATCTCAGCTCACTGCAACCTCTGCCTCTCCGGTTCAAGCAATTCTCCTGCCTCAGCCTCCCAAGTAGCTAGGACTATAGCCGCCTGCCATCATACCCAGCTAAGTTTTATATTTTTAGTAGAGCCGGAGTTTCAGCATATTAGCCAGACTGGTCTCGAATTCCTGACCTTGTGATCCATCCTCCTCAGCCTCCCAAAGTGCTGGGATTACAGGCGGCACCCGGCCCCTAACATCATGAGTAGTTTGACCTTACACACTTCTTCTTGTAGAGTAGTTGAACCTCAGGGGTTCAGATTTCAGATAGCTTATTGTTTTCATGTTTGTGGGGGGTGAAATTCTTAATGAATTTGATCATTTTTCTCTGATTTTCTTTTCCACTCTGATAACTTTCTTTACATTTTCACTTCAAACCCATTTGCTAAAATATGGGTGAAAGAAGAATATGTTACTATTTTTTTTTTTTTTTTTTTTTTGAGACGGAGTCTGGCTCTGTCGCCCAGGCTGGAGTGCGGTGGCTGGATCTCAGCTCACTGCAAGCTCCGCCTCCCAGGTTTACGCCATTCTCCTGCCTCCGCCTCCCAAGTAGCTGGGACTACAGGCGCCCGCCTTGTCGCCTGGCTAGTTTTTTGTATTCTTTAGTAGAGACGGGGTTTCACCGTATTAGCCAGGGTGGTCTCGATCTCCTGACCTTGTGATCCGCCCGTCTCGGCCTCCCAAAGTGCTAGGATTACAGGCTTCTCCTGACCTTGTGATCCGCCCGTCTTGGCCTCCCAAAGTGCTAGGATTACAGGCTTGAGCCACCGCGCCCGGCCATATGTTACTATTTTAGATACAATAGGAATGTTCTTGAAGAGATGTATATAAATGATGTATTTGTTCATTGAATCATCATGTCACATGTTTTAGGAAACTGTTTCAAAAAACCTTGTGATACATTTTATGATTTTATATGACCAATTTTCAGACCCACATTTGCAGACATTTTACTTCATCCTCAGTTGCAGGCATTCCATTAAGGTGGACTGGTTAAAGTGTCTTTTCAGAACATTAGAACTTTGTGTTTCCTCTTCACAGTGTTACCATCAACTTACTTAAGAAGAACAGTAGAACTTCCTGTTCCCTCTTCTTGGTGTTACTGTAATTTATTTAAGAAAGTTTGAGTACATTACAGTATTTTATTTCTAAGCCAGTCTTGGGATCTAGCACCAAGGGAAAAAGTTCAAAAAATGCATTTTAACAAGTCTTCTCACTTCATGGTCACTTGGTATGACGATTCAGAACAAGAATAATGTTCTTAATCAACCACAGGGGAAATCCTTTCTTCAACCCTTCAATTCTACTTTTAGTCAGTCAAACAATTCTTAATTTCATACGGGGGATTCCCACACGTTCTGTAAGTTTCTTTTAAAGTTTTCAGATATGTGTAGAATGTAGGATATGATTGCATTCGTCTTATATCTCAGTGCTGTGAGGTCTGTTCAGTGTGTTTTAATATTACTCATTCTTTTTTCTAAGTATGGATGTGTAAGAATGAGCAAGATAAAATGAAATCTAAAAATTAATTGATTTGTTCTCAGGTTAAAGGCCTATTAAATATAAGATCTTTGGATATATTCTGGGTCTTTTTTTTTATGCAGCAAGTCAAGAAAATTCTACAGAGCTTTGGACGCAAGACGACTCCTTCCTGCCTTTTACTAAACCATGTCCTGCCTGGTTAGCTGTAGGCTCTCGCATGCTTCAGGCTCAGCAGTCAGGGTGTATTTCTACTGCTCAGATCTGATAAGTATGCCTCCTGCAGTTACTGTTGAGGCCAGTGTCTGAGGCTTTGAAATGACCTTCAAAAAGATGATAAATGTTGAGCCCCTTTTGGAAAAATATACTGAGATGAAGAACTGTGATAAATCAAATTATAAGGTAGATCGTCTTGTAGTTAGTACACTATAGGAAAGTTAGGCCAGGCGTAGTGGCTCACACCTGTAATCCCAGCACTTTGAGAGGCTGAGGCGGGCGGATCACCTGAGAGGTCAGGAGTTCGAGACCAGCCTGACCAACATGGAGAAGCCCCGTCTCTACTAAAAATACAAAAAAATTAGCCAGGTCTGGTGGCGCATGCCTGTAATCCCAGCTACTCGGGAGGCTGAGGCAGGAGAATGTCCTGAACCCGGGAGGCAGAGGTTGCGGTGAGCCGAGATTGTGCCACTGCACTCTAGCCTGGGCAACAAGAGCAAAACTCAGTCTCAAAATAAAAAAAGAGTTAAAGAACATCTGTGGGGACCACCTATGTTGTTCTGGGACTTTCTAGTGTTTGTGTAGGAGAATACCATGGTTTCTGTGGGGACAGGGGGTTCCCATTTCAGTGTGTTCCGTCACCCTCCTCTGTCCCTCTAAGAACATGGGCAAAGCCTCGGTGGTAGACAGGAACCTGCCATCAGTCCTTCCACTCTGAAGCACCCTTGCAGATGCACCAGATGGAAGTTGTCTTAGATGAGAAGAAAACTAGTAACCTGTATACAGACAGCAAAGTCCCTGGGCATTCCCTTTGTCCTCCAGCACCAGGTCCAGTCCTCAGGGGAAGTTTTTTCTTATTGAGAGTATTCCCAGAGATCTGAAAGGCCAGAGGGAAATTGGAGGGGAACAGAGACTGTCTTTCTCTTAAGGCGTCTAAAAGTCATCCAGGGCTGGTCGAGGTAGCTCCCATCTGTAATCCCAGCACTTTGACAGGCTGAGGCAGGAGGATCATTTGAGACCAGCCTAGGCAACAGATTGAAACACTGCCTCTATGACAAAAGAATTGGCTGGGTGTGGTGGTGATGCCTGTAATCCCAGCTACTTAGGAGGCCAAGGCGAGAGCGTTGCTTGAGCCTCAGAGGTCAACAGAGCGAGATTCTTGTCTCAAAAAAATAAAAATAAATAAATAAAAGTCCTCCCATCCAAAAGCCAACAAACAACAATAGTAAAAAAGATTTTTTCCTGAATATTCCTGGTTTACCCTCAGGCCCTGACATCCCCGAAACTTACCTAACGTGATATTTTCATAAAACAACTAAATTTTTATGTTCTTGTGCCAAGAAGATTTAGATCTATAAGGCTACTTTAAAGGTATTATCTGTCTTTATATTTTGCTTCTCCTCTGAAAGATTCTGTGTTTCTCCTCTGGTTTAAACATTTTAGGAAATTTTGTATTTAAACATTTCTTCCTCTCTTAGACAGGCGGGCTTCGGGCTTATCCGTGCTTTTCAGCGGGTGGAGTCACTCCAGGACTGCCCGCTCTGTGCCAGGTCCTCAGGAGAGTGCTGCCGGGGCTGCCTGGCAGATTCCAGTTCCACCTCGGTCCAGAGAGAGGCTGCATTTTAGGGTTGGTTACTAGGCTGCACAGTGATGACCCCTTTCAGTACATTTTTCCCAGCTTTGTCTCCCTCCTTAACACTAAGATGTAGAAACAACAGTCTTAACATCAGGTTATCCCATCTGATTGCAAACACAGAGCACCCGAAGGTGAATTACACAAGGAAATGTAACACCTTTGCCTGGAAGGTTGACTCCTGCACTTGGCTGTTGGCATTCATGCATTCAGCAAACATTTAAGATGTGCTCGTTTTGAGCCAGGCTCTGTGATAGGGTGGGGAATACAGAAATAAAAAGGCCCCATGCTGTCTTCAGTGAGCTCCCACTCTGGTGAGATAAATGCAGTGCAATATAGTAACAGCTCTGATCCTGAAGCATGTGGAAGAACTTGGGTTCAGCCTCCTTGGCAAGTCCTCCTGGAGGAACTAACATTTGACCTATGATTGACATGGACTTTGGAGATGGATAGAAGTTAACCAGAGAAGATGGGAGTTGCCACTGAGGGGTTGGGGCAGAGAGTGAGGGGAAGTGTCAGCCTTGGTGGGTGCTCCCTATAGGAGGTTGCTGAGTATGCCAAGGAGGTCCAGAGACCAAAAAGTGTCCTGAGACTGCAAGGCAAAAGGACCTGCTTTAGGTTAGGTAGCATTTGTTAAAACTTTTCAGACAGCTTAATTTTGAGCATGTGCCAACAGTTTTTTTTAGCTTTGCAATGCAAGGAGAAAGTCCTGCAGTAGGCACATTCAATGATTCACTCTTGGTAGGGATATTAAGGGAAGAAAGTGATTAAATATCATCATTGAAACGAATGTCTGCTTAAAAACCTCTACACTCTGATAGTTGACAGTCAGCCGGGTAGATGGTAATGAGTTGCCCAGAGCAAGTCTTCATTTCCTTAAAGTTCATTTAGGAAATTGCATTAGAAAAAAAGCAAGCTCCCCCTGCCCTCCCCGGAATGCTGTTCATTTCTTCCTAGTAGGATATTGTGAATTTTATAGCAGACCACTGGGTACGGAACAGTTTTTCTTTGACAATTTTGAGATTACAGTGGAATGCAATCAAGTTTTCAAGGGCGTACCTGGTGAAGAGCTTTCTAAACTAAGCTGAGAGGAACTTGGGTTTTCATCCTAAAGACAGTATAGAAGCCAGGGAGGGAATTTATTTAAGTGGAGGAAAATCTCGACCATTCTTGTGGGGAGTGGATTAGCTGCAGTGTGAGGTTGGAGCAGTGGGGAGAGTAGTTAACAGAAAATTTTAGTTATCCTGGGGAGAAATGATGAGGGCCTTGAGGTTTTTTTTGTTGTTGTTGCTTGTTTTTTTGAGATGGAGTCTTGCTTTGTCGCCTAAGCTTGATTGAGTGCAGTGGCGCAATCTCGGCTCACTACAACCTCCGCCTCCTGGGTTCAAGCAATTCTGCTGCCTCAGCCTCCCAAATAGCAGGGATTACAGGCACATCCCACCATGCCTGGCTAATTTTTGTATTTTTAGTAGAGATGGTATTTCACCTTATTGGCCAGGCTGGTCTCTTAAGTCCTGACCTCAAGTGATCTGACCACATTGGCCTCCCAAAGTGTTGGGATTACAGGCAAGAGCCACACCGAGCCCGGCCTGAGAGCCTTGAGTTCTGATCTGTCTTTTCCTCTCCTACCCAAACTCCTCTACCCTGAGGCAGAAGCATAGCTGGGGGATGGAGGTGGAAATTCGTTGTTTCTTTTCTTCCAGAAGAGTTGGTTCAAAATTTATAAATTTAAAGTAAATGATGATAAGATCATGATGCAAGGATGTTAGAGGAAGCAGCCAGACTTTGAGATCAGAGCTGAGAGAAAGTAATCAAAGGCCTTCTGAGTGTACTCTGCCTCCAGCCACTGGGCCCACTTGCCCCACCTCTGTCTTCCCCAGGCATGCTCACGTCTCTAGGCTCAGGCACTGCATCAGAACCACAGTACCATCTGGCCTGGGTGTTCTGGCTGTTCTCAGTATTTCTGCTGTCATTTGCTGGAATTATGCAACACTCGGTCCTTCCTCTGAGGGCTGCCAGATGAGCCTACTTCAGTGCATCTGCTGTGGTTAAAACAGAACCTTCTGAGATGCGTTTATGCTAAGTTGCATGCATATTTGTGTATGGTTATCAGCCCTGTTTACTTGGCATACAGCAAAATAGATCTATGTTTTCTTGCCACTGTTCAATGATGATGTCATGTCATTCTGGGCAGAGGTGGAGCTAGGTTGTAAGAAAGGACAGGGAACCAGAGCTGGTGGCAGAGCTAGGGGTGGTTTCTGCAGTGGTTGGGAGGTTGCACCCCCTCTGACATTATTTTGCTTTAGTGTCTCCATGGTCTACTTTCCCAGGTTCTTTATTGTCTTTCATTGTAGTGTTTAATGACTACCATGTTAACATACTACCATAAAAATAACACTTCACAATTACCTGGTAACAGATTGTGTGGGTGTATTTGAAGACATGCATTTCTCTTCTGAATTTGCTGTGAGTAGAGACTTGGCCTTTTAAACTTTATTTCTCCAAGAAACCTGTATTCAGAATAAATAGTTACTCACCTTTTGTGTTTTTTTTTTAACATGTCATCCAGGTTGCAAAAATACGTGGCTCTAGTAATTCTGGAGGACTTAGTTTTTGGGGAGCAAAGGTAGTGAGTCAAACCTGCAAGCTTAGAAATGAGAATATATTTGAGCTTCATCATTCAGTCTGGAGGTTTCCTAGGCAACCACTTATGTAGTAATTAAAAGATGAGGAACTAAAAAGGTATGTGCTTGGCAATTTTAATCCTCAAATGCAATTCTTGTCAGATTGAGATCACAGAAACAACAACTTAAAATAAGTAAATTAAAAAGCCCAACATTTAATTAAAGGACACACACTGTTATTAAGGGGTGTGTGTGTGTGTGTGTGTGTGTGTGTGTGTGTGGTGCTTTATCTTTTTAATGCTCTGTCTTGGAAGAGAATGTTCATATATATGTATATATTTTATGCTTGCCTATTTGGGAAAGCAGAAGGGAGGTTATCACTTCAAGTGATTGCTTTAGCAGTGAAGTTGATTATTACTGGTTAACATGTTTGTATCTGAGTGTGTTAACATCAGTAGAATCTCCAGCATGTGGAGAAGAGAGCTTATTAGTCATGTTTCTTTTTTCAGTGTTCATGCTGGAGTTTACCCAGATGCTTTACTTGTTTCAGTCTACCTTAGGTTGTGCTGAAATGTCCTCTTCTGTGGCTCAGGAGAAAGCGTAGAAAGGCCATTCATGAACAGAAATGAGAGACCCTTTCAGCAAGTAGAAACAACCTCAGTTTGCTAAAGGTTTTCCTCTTAACTCTTCACACTCACCCTTTTTATATAGATTTCTACTTGGGTGACCTGAAGGATATGAGACACATTTTTCTTCCTCCGTGAAAAACTAACACTCCCAGACTTTAACATAGACTTTCATTAAATTCCATTTTAATCAAAAAGGTGGCTTTTTTTTTTTTTTTCATGTGTCAGTGAAAGAGGAAAGTTCTACTAGTTATGTGAGACTCACTTTCCTTTTTTTTTGAGATGGAGATTCGCTCTTGTTGCCCATGCTGGAGTACAGTGGTGCGATCTTGGCTCACTGCAACCTCTGCTCCTGGGTTCAAGCAATTCTCCTGTCTCAGCCTCCCACGTAGCTGGGATGTGCCACTGCGCCCGGCTAATTTTGTATTTTTAGTAGAGACGGGGGTTTCTCCATGTTGGTCAGGCTGGTCTCGAACTCCTGATCTCAGGTGATCCCGCCTCGGCCTCCCAAAGTGCTGGGATTACAGGCGTGAGCCACTGTGCCCAGCCTTCATTTTCAACAGTTTTAGAAATAATTACTATCTGAAAAGAACCAGAATGACAGAATCTTAGCACTGCTAGTTTTACATGGGTGGTGTTATGGTCCTAGATAGGTGTCCTGCAGAAATGTTAAACGGGTGAGATGCCGGAAGTGGCTGTTTTCTACTGGAGATGGAGAGGAGCCACCTCCCCACGCTGAGCATCTATGAGCGTAATGAACGTTTGGAACTTACAGCCACAATCATCTGAATGTTTGTGGATGTCCCAGTTGTTTCCCTTCTGTTGCCATCAACTTTGGGACTTCCCTCCTGCAGAATTATAGCATATTAAGTAGGGGACCTCAGTTGTTATGGAGTTTTTCTCCTCCCTAGATACCTAGATCTGTGAAAGAAATCCACATAGCAAACTCTTGTCTAGAGCTATGTCTCGGACATTTTTTTCCTTTTTCTATAGCAATAGTGAAAAATTTCTTATTCTTACAGTCCAAATATATGTAAGTGTACTTAATCCTTACGAAGTTTATTTTGGCACTGACGTTTTAGTGGTATTGATGATACAGTTCTACCTTTAATTTTATTTTGTTTATTTTTTTAATCATTAGAGATGGGGTCTCACCACGTTGCCATGGCTGGTCTTGAACTCTTGGGCTCATGCAGTCCTCCTGCCTAAACCCCCAAGGTGCTGCACCCTTAATTTTACCTTGTTTCATTTAAGCTATGTATTTGAAATGTCAGGCTGTACTTTATGAACTGCCTTAAATTACTTTTCAAACAAGATGGGTTATAAGTAAGGTGATGCTTTGGCCTATTATTTTTAATATCTACATTTTTACTTTTTTGTGAGATAAAAACTAATGGGGCTGGGCATAGTGGCTCACGTCTATAATCCTAGCACTTTGGGAGGCCCAGACAGGCAGATCGCTTGAGCCTAGGAATTCAAGACCAGCCTGGGCAACATGGTGAAACCTTGTATCTACAAAAAAAAAAAAAAAAAAAAAAGTTAGCTGGGCTTGGTGGTTCACCTGTAGTCCCAGCTACAAGGGCAGCAGAGATGGGAGGATTGATTGGGTCAAGGATGTTGAGGCTTCAGTGGGCACCACTGCACTTCAGCCTGAATGACAGAGAGAGGCCCTGTCTCAGAGAAAAACAAAAACAAACCTGATCAATTGATGCATGCTTTTATTCACTATACCAGGCACTGCGGATACAGAGATTAAGGCCTAGTCCCCATTTTAAAGGTGCAAACAAATCCAAAAGGAGAGACGTGCAAATGCATATCATGGTACTAATAGCAAAAGCTTCAGTAGCACTTATTGTATGGAAGGCGCTGTTCTAACTACTCTCTGGGCATTAGCTCATGAGTGGATGAATAGCCTGATGAAGTTCTTACTGTTACTTTCTCCATTTTATACCTAAGTAAGGTAAGACCCAGAGAGATTAAGTGCTTGCCCAAGGTTACCAAGTTTGCTGTGGTTGACATTCGAATGTGTTAAGTGCAATAACAGAGCTATCCATAGAGTGCCGTGGCAGAACAGGGGAGCATTCAATTGGGAAAATGGAAAATAGAAGGGTGGATATCAATTAAATTTTCCCAAAGGAGACAACAAGATGATTCAGAGGAGTAGAAGAGCTAAATTTCCCCATGAAATACCTCTAGTAACATGAAAAGATGCATCATATGTGAGATTGTAAGTTGAATGAGTGACAGAATATTGGAAGATCAGGAGATAGTAAAAATATACCAGATCCCTGCATCTTTGGTACAAATGACAAGGAAATAGATTTCTAATTTTGAGGCAAAACTTTGTTTCCAGTTGGTATGAGATAAGATATAAGAAACACTTGGCATTAAAAAAAATAAAAATGGCAATTTACTTACACCCTGTAAGCTTGTGGGTAACTGTGTGATCCTTTCTGAAAGTTTTAAGATAGATTTTCCATTCATTGAAGATTTTACTTGGAAAACCTGTAGAAATAGTATTTATTTTGTATAAATGCAGGGGAAAGGTTGATATGCATCTTCCAGATTAAAAATTGGCAGGAATGACCTGATTAGGTAGATTAGTTTTAACATTACAGAGATGTAACCGTTCAGAAGGTGGGATTGGTAGCACCCATTCTTGGCATGGCTGCCCTGGATCATTGCTTTTCCCCCCTTTGTGTGATAGCCCTCCTCTTTGGAGCATCAGCCATGGGTAAGACCCATCCTTTTGTCCACCTTGTAACTGTGACCTACTGACTTGCCCATCACTCCCACTCATCATTAATGACTGGCTCATTGCTTTCCAACCTGCTTCAGCTTCATTAGACAACCCATCTGTTTCTGTGGCTGCTTGGGTTTTGGGTTTGTATTAGTCCGCTGCTAATAAAGACATACCCAAGACTGGGTAGTTTATAAAGAAAAGAGATTTAATTGACTCACAGTTCCGCATGGCTGGGGAAGCCTCAGGAACCTTACAATTATGGTGGAAGGCTCCTCTTCACAGGGCGGCAGGAGAGAGAATGAGTGCTGAGTGAAGGGGAAAATCCCTTATAAAACCATCAAATCTCGTGAGAACTCACTATCATGAGAACGGCATGGGGGAAACTGTCCCCGTGATTCAATTACCTCCACCTGGTCCCACCCTTGACATGTGGGGATTAGTAAAATTCAAGGTGAGATTTGAGTGGAGACATAGAACAAAACCATATCAGGGCTCCTCATCATCAGTGATCTTCTCCTCAGCTGCCCCCAGAACCCCCAGTCTTTAGACCTTGTCTACTTACAGTTCGGATCAGCAAGTCAGAAATTCCCTATTTGAGGCCAGGTATGGTGGTTCACACCAGTGATCTCAGCACTTTGGGAGATTGAGGCAGGAAGATCACTTGAGGTCAGGAGTTAGAGACCAGCCTGGGCAACATAGTGAGACACGGCCGCTACAAAAAATTTTTAAAAATTAGCCAGTCTGGCTGGGCACCGTGGCTCACGCACCGTGGCTCACACTTGTAATCCCAGCACTTTGGGAGGCCGAGGCAGGTAGATAATGAGGTCAGGAGTTCGAGACCAGCCTGGCCAGCATGGTGAAACACTGTCTCTACTAAAAATACAGAAAATTAGTTGGGCATGGTGGCACGCGCCTGTAATCCCATCTACTCGGGAGGCTGAGGCAGGAAATTGCTTGAACCCAGGAGGCGGAGGTTGCAGTGAGCCGAGATCGTGCCACTGCACTCCATCCTGGGCGACAGAGTGAACTCTGTCTCAAAAATAAATAAATAAATAAATAATAATAATTAGCCAGGCCTGCGTGGCAAATGCCTGTAGTTCTAACTACTCAAGAGGCTGAGGCAGGAGGATTACTTGAGCTCAAGGAGTTAGAGGCTACAGTGAGCTATGATGGTGCCACCACACTCCAGCCTGGGTGACAGGATGAGGCTGTCTCTAAAAATAAATTAATAAATAAAAGAAATTTCCTATTCGCCCACTTCTTCGAGCCCATCCACCTTGCCACAAAAATTTATTCCCTACCTCTGCCTACATTAAGACCTGTAGTCTGCTGTTTACTTGGTGCTGTATCCATCAGTTTCTTCTAACCTTTATTTCCCTTTTTTTTGAGACAGGGTCTCACTCTGTCTCACAGGCAGGAATCTATAGGCTTGACCTTTCAAGCTAAGCTGTCCTCCCACCTCAGCCTCCTGGGTAGCTGGGATCACAGACACGTGCCACCATGCCCGGCCTAATTTTTTTTTTTTTTTTTTTTTTTGGTATTTTCTGTGGAGACAGGGTTTTGCTGTGTTGCCCGGGCTGCTCCTGAACCCCTGGGCTCAAGTGATCTGTCTGCCTCGGCCTCCCAAAGTGTTGGGATTACAGCCGTGAACCACTGCATCTGGCCTATTTTCCTTCTTATACAACTTAGAATCCAGGGTCCAGACTGTAAATCACTCTCTAGCCAAAGCCCCCCATTTCCTGATCATTTGTTCCTTTTTCTTGTACCTGGGCTGCCAAGCACTCTGGGAGAAAATCATACACCTGGGCAGATTGGTACCGGTGCACGCAAATTTCAGGCAATCACTTTGGCACTATGCAGTAATTGTACATGTTATTCTGGTTAACTGTCACTCTTAGGTTTCACAGTGACTGTTACAAGCCTAGCCCACTCTCTTCAGACTTGTGCCTGTTTCTCTTCCCCGCTTCCTCTTCACAGATGATCCAATTTTCCACTTCATAGAGCCTAGCGAGGCTGTCACACAGGAGCTATCGCACCTCCTTGCCACCATGCTTCAAAACTTAAAATATCCCCCTCTGCCCTCATCCTCACCCAGCAGCCTGTTTCTTCTCTCCTTCGCGTGCAGACTTGGTGAAGGGTTTCTGCAGGTCATCTTCTTCCTTGCCTTCCCATCCACTGCACTCCTGCAGTAGGTCCCTCCATCCCACCTGCCACTGGGTCCCCACCTGGTCCTTGGCCTCCAAACCTGACAACCCCCTAGTTTTTATGTGTCTCTTACTGCCCTTTCTTTTAGTTGTCTTTGTTGATTTCATCTCTGTCAAACTCACTTCTGTCAACAGGCACGCACAGATGTCTGTTTTCTCTTTTAACTATAGCAAAACAACTTTGGGCTTCTGTTCTCTTCCTTCTGCTAGAGGGTTGGAGTCTGTTGCAGAGTGAGTGGCACCTGACTCTTTTGTGCTGCATGAATGTGGGCACTTGCACGGGCCCTAGGACTTCTCACTATCATCTTAGTTGAATGCTGTGCCAGGCCATATACAGTAACCACGTCTCTTAGCACTGAGCAGTTCTACACTCTGCAGAAATACTACCCTACCGTGTATTCTGCACACATGGATGGGGGGATGTTTGATTAGCATCTTTCAGATTAGAAATGGGCAGGAATTTCCCTGATAGACTGGTTTCACCATTACAGTATTCTGAAAGTATGGTCCTCTGCAAGGCTCAGCAGTGCCTATGAGAATTATCAAGGTGCACTGAAGTGGCAGTTTTGTCCCCTTCTTTTTTTTTTTTTTTTTTTGAGACAAGGTCTTACTCTGTCAACCAGGCTAGAGTGCAGTGGCGCAGATCATAGTCCCCTGAAGCCTTGACCTCCTGGGCTCAAATGATCTTCCTGCCTCAGCCTCCTGAGTAGCTGGACTACAGGTGCATGACACCACACCTGCCTATTTTTGAAATTTTTTTGTAGAGACGGCGTCTCACTAAGTTGCCCAGGCTTGTCTGGAGCTCCTGTTGGCCTCCCCCTCTGCTAAGCCTCAGATCTGTTCTGTTTAATGCCTCTGCATCACTGATTCTCTTCTTCGCCGTGGAGGGGTTGCTGCCCGCTCCTCTACTGCTCCTTCAGAGGCTGCCTCTACTCATCTTGTTACTCCTCTCATTTTCTTTCCTCTTCTCTTATCTCTTCAGTTGACTTTCACGTCAAAATCTGAACATTTAGTAGGCATAATTCATTGATTTATGTTCCCGAGCTGGGCATTTGGGGATGCAAAGATTATGAGAATGACACAGCACTGCCCTTCAGGTGACCCTAAGAGAGAAACATCTCAGTGTAGAATTCCAGGAGAATATAATAAAGACTGCTACAGTCTGTGCTGAGCATTTTATTTACATAATTTTATATAATCTCTTTTTTATTTTTTTGATATGGAGTCTTGCTCAGGCTGGAGTGCAGTGGCATGATCTCAGCTCACTGTAGCCTGCTTCTCGGGTTCAAGCAATTCTCCTGCCTCAGCCTCCTGAGTAGCTGGGACTACCGGCACCCACCACCATGCCTGGCTAATTTTTGTATTTTTAGTAGGGATGGGGTTTCCCCATATTGGCCAGGCTGGTCTTGAACTTCTGACCTCAGGTGATCTGCCTGCCTCAGCGTCCCAAAGTATTGGGATTACAGGCGTGAGCCACGGTACCCGACCAGATAATCTTTAAAAATCTCCTCAAGACTGCCGGGACTATCCTCATTTTACAGAGGGGGAAACTGAGGCTCTGAGAAGTGAAGTCGTTTGCTCAACATCACTTAAACAGTAAGTCACAGAGTGGGAAATGCAGTCTAGGTTTGGTGAGGCTACAAAGCTCATGCTCTTAACTCCTGTTAGTACAAGTACAGTTTTCTGCTCTCCCACATCACCTTTTTCAAAGGGCTGATGATAAACAGTAGAATTCAAGTCCTAAGAATAGACTATTTACATATTGAATATTAGCTTTACGTTTATAGTGAGGCACTGGAGAAGTAACTAGCTGAAAGTCATTTGTGTATTGTTGGGTTTTTTCTCCATTGGTTATGGTATGATTACTAGTAACACACCATCCTTAGTCTGCCTGAAAATTATACTAGCCTCATTTATTTTGTAATGCATTTGTTATAACTATGTTTCTCATTGGTAATATATTTCTAGCAAAATATTGTATTCGCCTACTGCTACCTTAAAAGCTAACTTCAAACTTAAGTCTTAAAATATTTCACAGCTTTGAAATTTTAAGTGACTTACAGCCAAAGGAGGAAAAAAGGAAGGGTATCTATCGTAGAAGGCATGTAGGAACCACTTTATAGATCACTAAAGATAATTTAGTCTGATTTCATCTATTACCCTTATCTGGAAACTAGCACCTCTGCATCCTTCTGGGGAGTCTAAAATGCTTATATGCAGGGCCTGGCAATAGTGATGTGAACCTGGATTCAGTTCTTTTTGGAGTGCTTCCATTTTACATGTTCTGACCATCATAGTACTCTCCCCACTTTGACTCCTTTTGCTTCTGTAGTTTTACTCCAGACAAGGAATTCACAGTAGATGGTTCTGAGAGATGGTTCTATGAGAATTATTTATTAACTGATCCAATAAGTATTTATTGAGCACTCCTACCAACCCGACCCAGCTCTGAGTGCCGGGGGTGTAGTGGGGCACAGAACAGCATTTCTGCCTGTTTGAGCTTTTGCCCTAGTGGGTAGGGGGAACCCAGTAAACATGGGGTGCTATGTCAGGTTATGATAAATGCTGTGAAGAGATGCAAAGCCAAGTAGAGGGATAGAGAGTTGGGTTTCACTAAGTCTCCAGACCTCTCCGAGCAGGTGACAGTTAGAGGAAGAGTGTTCCAGGCAGGGGGAATCACGCCTCGAGGTGAGACAGTGCTAGGCAGGTCAAAGGAGCACCCCTGTCAGCCCTCATGTCACTGGAGCAGAGTGGACAACAAAGGAAAGAGCATTTGGAAATGGAATTGGAAAGGTACCCGGGGTCAGTCCATGCAAGCCTGATGGGTCGTGCTGGGCAGTTTAGATTTGACTCCCAGTGGCAGGAGGTGCCCTTCCTGGACAGAGGAAAGGTGTGTTAGGACTTTTAATAGTAAAGGGTTACTGGATGCTATGGGGGCAGCGGGGGTGTGCTGGGGACAAGAGTGGAAGTGTGGTGTGGTCCAGGTGGGCAGGTGGTGGCTGAAACAGGGTTAGTAGCATTGGGGGTTGGAAGAAAGGGTTAGATTGGGGACGCTGAAGATAGAGCTGGTAGAATTTGTTGATAGCTCAGTTGTAGGGTATAAAAGAAGAACCAAGGATAATTCCAAGACTTTCAGACTGAGCAGTTAGGTAAAGGGAAGTGCTGTTTACTGAGATGGAGAAAGCGAGGGATGAACAAGGTGAATAGGAGGAGATGTTGGCAGGTGTTCCATGAAAAAAGGATTTCATAGTCAAATTTGTTCTGGAAACATGGATCTAGAGCATGACCAGGGGCTGGAGTAGAGGTGGCAGGGGGAGGGCTGAAGAAATCCATTTGTCTTTACCCCCTTACTTTCACCTCCTTGCTACTAATATTTCCACCAGGGGTTGCTGTATGAGGGTGTAATAAAGGAGAAAAATCAGCTAATTCCACTAGTCCAGCCATTTGTCAGTTTAGTCAGACAATGAGTTGGTGATATTAATTGGCCATAATCATAATAATTGTACCCATTGTCCAGATAGGGCCAGTCCCTGTATTTGGTTAAAGCAGAGCAATCAAGGTTCCAGTCAAAGTCTCTTGAGGAGTTTTCTCACAACTGCAGACAAGGAACATAGCATTTACCCACAATGTTGAATTCCAGTAGGATGCTGAGTGAAAGTTCCTTGTGGGGAATGTGGTAGGAAATAGCAGAACAAGATGAAAAAATATTCACAGAGAAAAACTCCGGGGCAACAGCTGGGTCCGTGACTCAACTGGAAAAATAAAGTGTTGAAGAGGTTAGGCAGGTTCCCTCATGGTCCCTAGGGTTCAGGACAAATTCTACAAGGCTTGTTAGGGAAAAGGAAATCTTAACAAAGCTTGGTTGAGAACAGGGAGGAAGGGGGTCCACCAGGGCAGTTCTGTGTTTGAGTGATGAAATGTTGCCCCCGCCATCCATTCATTCATTCATTCATTATTTGAGATGGAATTTTGCTCTTGTCGCCCAGACTGGAGTGCAATGGCACGATCTTGGCTCACTGCAACCTCCGCCTCCTGGGTTCAAGTGATTCTCCTGCCTCAGCCTCCTGAGTAGCTGGGATTACAGGCATGCACCACCACACCTAGCTAATTTTTGTATTGTTAGTAGAGACGGGGTTTCACCATGTTGGCCTGGCTGGTCTTGAACTCCTGACCTCAGATGATCCACCTGCCTCAGCCTCCCAAAGTGCTGGGATTACAGGCATGAGCCACCACAGCTGGCCTTATTTTTAATGGGTTTTTGAAGGCAAAATCCACATAACATAAAATCAGCCATTTTGAATTGAATAATTCAATGGCATTTTAGTACGTTCACAATGTTGTACAGCTAACCTTCTGTCTAGTTCCAAAGCCTCTTTATCCCCCTACAAAAGAAACCCTGTTTCCATTAAGCAGTCACTCCCTATTTTTCCCTCTCCTCAGCCCCTGGCAACCACCCTCACCTTTTTTTTATGGGGAACAAGAAAGCAACTTTGACCATGGGTGAACATACAGGCTGCTTAGGACCAGGATATATGGATTTGGGATGGCTGTTTGCAGGCATTGCTTGGGAATGCCAGCATCCCTGTACCTGGAGACCTCAGGATCTATGGGAAGCCCCGGTACCCCCACACTCAGAGTGGAGGAAGCCACTGGGCTGGTGGGAAGCTGAACTTGAATATGACCTCTCCTACTGGAATAAAGTGCCTTTGGCTTCCAAAGGAAAGAGCTGGGAGAGGCTAGTTGGTTGAAGCAACCCAGACGGAGCTTCTGGGACCACTTTAAGGCAGTTCAGTTCCTTGCAGCACAGCAATGAACAATGAACAAGTATGGTTAAAGGTAACAAGGGAAGTGTCATTTCCAGCTTGCCTAGCATGGGTTTGGCACCTCCATTCATTTACTGGGGGCATCAAGAGATTGTGTAAACATATGAGGACTTTGAATCACTAGTACATTGTTTCACACTGGAATTTGTAATAGCCTAAGGTCCAGATACTTGGTTGCATATCTGCTTGGTTGGAAATGCCGTTGTTCCAGCTATTCAAGAACCGGGCCAGGCACAGTGCCTCACACCTGTAATCCCAGCACTTTGGGAAGCTGAGGCAGAAGGATCACTTGAGGCCAGCGGTTTGAGACCAGCTTGGGCAACACAGTGAGACCCTGTCTCTACCAAAACAAAACAGAAAATAACCAGATTTCAGATCCTAATGTTTCTGTAGTGCTTACTAAGCTAAGTGAATGGAGTGGAGAAAAATACAGAAGGGAGAAGGAATCTTTGGTTTTTTCCCCCTTTCTCCTTCTGTAATGGACTGAATGTTTTTATCTTCCCCCAAAATCCCTATATTGAAGGCCTGACTCCCAGTGTGATGGTATTTGGATGTGGAGCTTTTGGGAGACAGTTAGGTTTCCATGAAGTCATGTGGGTAGGGCCCCCATGATGGGATTTGTGTCCTTAGAAGAAGAAAAGAGACCCAAGTGCTCCGTCTCTCCCTGCGTTATAAGGGCACAGCAGGCCAGGAGGAAAGCCCTCACCAGGAACCACATCTGCTGGCCCCTTGATCTTGAGCTTCCAGCCTGTTGTCTGTGTCACACAGTTGATGGTGTTTTGTTAGAACAGCCCACGCTGGCTGAGATACCTCCCCTTTTTATCTGTTTGTTTAATGCATTCTGCATGCCAGTTGTACAAAACTAAATAAGTAGATCCAAGCAATATAGTAAGTAAATAAAGTAAGTAAAAGTTTATTTTCCTCCCTCCAATCATAATCCCCTGGGAGGTAGCCATTTTAAGTTTGGGGTTTGTTTAGTCTTCTGTCCTCACACCATCTCATTAAGGTAGTCATTAGCTAATTGTGGCTGTTTGAATTTAAATTAATTAAAATTAAATATAGTTAACCGTTGAGTTCCTCAGTCACACTAGCCACATTTCAAGTGTGCCATGGCCACATGTGGCTGGTGGCTGCTGTGATGAACAGTGCAGATGTAGAACGTTTCCATTCTGACAAAGTGTCCTGTTAGCAGCGCTGTAGCGGCATTCTGTTCCTATACAAACATATACACTGACATGGTTGGCATAACATTGTACATACTACTCTGCAGTTTTTTTTTTTTTTTTTTTTTTTGCCTAACAGGGAAACTGTTAATTTAGTGTGATCCACATGCAACGTCATGCCAGGAAAAATGTAAAACAGAATGCATAATCAAGCAGAGTTTGGGTAAATTAAAATTATTTTAATTTCAAATTTTAGAGGTAATTGCAACATAACTTAATGCTTGTTCCAACTTTAACTAAACAAATTATTTTTGGAACTGGTCCACTCTGCCTTGCATATGTTAAGAAAGACGATTCTTAGGAGATGTACTTGGGCTTAATCTGCTAGGCTTACCCTATATAGTCATACACAGTTCCTATTGTTCTTCTGTTTTATAAGAGGAGTTGATATCTTTTTCTGCCTTCCCACAATTCAGTGACCACTAGGCACATGTGGCTATTTACATTTGAATCCGTATTTTAAATTAAATTAAAACATTCCTCAGTTGTACTAGATGTGAAGTACTCCTTAGACCCATGTGGCTGGTAGCTCTGGTGTTGGATGGCATGGATGGGGACATCTCTATTGTTGCAGAAGGCTCTGTTATACAGTGCTGCACTCTGCACTTGGTTCAGTGTTGGATGGCATGGATGGGGACATCTCCATTGTTGCAGAAGGCTCTGTTATACAGTGCTGCACTCTGCACTTGGTTCAGTTACATCTGTCATTAAATGCAGTGACTTTCCACAGGAGAGGATGGGAGAAGCGGTAACTCCCAGGGAGGACATCGCGCAATTTCTGTGATTGGATGGAGAGCTTGCATTTTCATGCCCTTCCCACTTGAGGTTCTGATGCTTTTCTCAAAAGACATCAGTCTTCCAGCTGTCTGTTGAGAATTAGTGTTCCATAGTAAGTTAGTTGTGGGAAAGAAAATTGGTGCCAATAGCTTTTAAGAGTTGGACTATTACTGATAATTGGTGAGGTCCATACATAGTTAAACAGCACCTATATATAACAGTAAATGCTGCTGTTCAATTTCGATTCCAGAGCATTTAGTAACATTAATTACAGCAAGTGCTGACAATTACATTGAAGCTTTGTAAAATGACAAAAAATTAGAATATTAGAAATGCATTCTGTATTGTGTACAAAACAGGATGTATTTATGCCACCTTTTATGGTTAGGAAATACATAATCTAGAGGGATTCACAAGAAACAGAATACTTTGCTCTGGGAACAGAAACAGTACAAGAAGAAGACTGGTGAAAGAGATTGACTTTTTCACTGTATACGTGTTCATATACTTTATATACTTTGTAAATATATGCTTGTTTTATTAGTAGAAAAAATCAAGTAATGAAGGAAAAGATAAAACATATTCTTAAAATGTGCAGGATGCAGAATAGGTCACTTAGGAAGCCAGGGTCACATGGTACAGAAAGAATTGCACAGTTGAGTGAGAGCATAGGGCTGGCTTCATGTGGCCAGAGCGTAAACCCTCACGAGGCTGCCAGGCACACCTTCTCCTGATGCTGGCACAGCATTTCTTAGATTCTGGCTATTCTGCAATAATTAAAGCTTTAAAACTGTTTTTCTTACATAAATTTTATACATTTTAGGAAAAAAGTATTTCTAGTACTGATTTTTTTTTTTTTAATACAACCCTTTTTAACACTTGTGGAACACAACTTAGGAAATGCTGATTGAAACTCTTGAAAATAATTAGAACAGAAAGATGAGATTGAAAAGAAATTATTTTAATTCTGGCTCTCCCTGCTTTAGCACCAGTCTGAGGCAGGAGAATGGCGTGAACCCGGGAGCCGAGATTGCAACACTGCACTCCAGCCTGGGCAACAGAGCAAGACTCCGTCTCAAAAAAAAAAGAAAATGAATCTTAGCGTTAACTGAATTTAAATCGAATTGTGACACACTGTGGCTTATTTGGCATAGCCTGCCCACAGATAAGCCACATGGGCACTGAGAGTTCTCTTAAAAGTCCACGCTGCTCTTTCTCCTTCCCCATCCTTGGCTGACAGGTACTGTCAGTGAGGAAGAGGTGGGAAGGACAGCAGGGTGGGGACGTGGACAGTGGAGACAGAGTGGCTTTCTTCCACCACCGCACCTCCGTACTTCTGCGTCCAGGAGATAGCAGCATCAAGATGGAGCGTCTGTAGAGTTAACGGTGAAGTATTCAGTTTTGAAAACTGAATCCTGTAATTCAGCAAAATTAATTTTTCTATTAAAGCAAGTTGCTAGGCTCTATACCTTTTCAGGAAAGAAAACTAACTAGCTTAGGAAAAATTTGTGTCCGGAACAGCATGTGCTATTAAGGAAATCTTGTTTGTTGTGGAAATTTAAGGCAGAGCTTCCCAAAGGCAGGGGTAATTTGCAAAATATTTAACTACTAGGACAGCATGGGAATCCAGTCATTTAGGGCGGATGCCAGCTCATAACTGGCGTGCTGTACTATGCCTACAGGCTGAATGTTACTCCTCCTGGAAGCTGGAGCCACTGGAGATAGGAGATGAGCCATTACTGGGTTCTGTGGCAGAGCCTGCTGGTTGGCCCCCAGTGTCCATACTCCCCTTTATATAGCAACCTGAGACCTACTTCATAGCCGGGGCCATGGCAGCTATATGGCCATGTTACTAAAGTCTGGTCAGTGGGAGGTGAGTTACCACGTGGGCCCTTCCAGAAACCTTCCTTAAGGGACAGTGTGTCTTCCTGCTTTGCCCTTTCTTCTCCGTCCCTTTCCTGTTCTGCTGTCTGGAATGTGGAAGCCACCATCTTGGACCTTGAGGTTGAGGTCACACATGGGTGGAGTGCGGTGCTTGCCTTCCTGGGCATTTCCCTGAGAAGGAAACTTCTCTTGTTTAAGCCACTGATATTTTGGGTTTCCTGCCACCCTGAGCCAAACCTAATTCTAATTAATGTAGGTTCCAATCTATGAGGCAAGTTCAGCTTAATATTACTTAAAACTTAACCATTCTGTAAGCTGGTATTGCTGTTTTCCTTTAATGACTTACGGGACTGGGATTAAAGAAAAATTAAGTAACTTGCCTCAGTACTTCCCAGCTAGGCGAGCATTTGAATCCCTGTCTGACCTTTCTGAATTCCAGTCTCCAAAAGTTTAATCCTTGCTATAGTGATTAACATGAAACTGAAGGAGGGCATGTGACACATGGTTTTGCAACATTCATGTTTTGGCAGAGCCCCAATTTTGTGGATTTTTTAATATATGTGTGTATATATATATATATATATATATATATATATATATATATATATATATAAAGACGTTGGGTTTTTCAGAGAAATTCATTTGTGGCTTTTTCAAAGTGACAAAACACGTTAACTATATTTCAGTCAGTAATACTTATCAGAAAAGCTTTGTTTTTTATTTCAAAGAATCCCACCTGGTTCCTCTAATTTCTAGTATTAATTGTAGTTTGCTAATTAGAGTTCTGTGAAAAGAAAATAGTTGGAAGAGAGACTGTGGTTCATTTTCTTTAGTTATATCTACATTGGAGAATAGGTCAAGACAATTAGGAATTTTTTTTTTTTTTAGAATTCTCTATGCAATAATTCCAAAATGTTCCCAATATTTATTACATGATTATGTAGAAATTAGGATGATAGTGGAATGAAAACCATAAATTACTTGATTGTGACATGGGAGCAGCCCCTGCAGCCAGTGTTTCTGCAAAGTTTAGTCAGAGGAGAACAGAGACCTAGATGGCCCCTTGCTGTGCTGCTGGGGGGGCCTAGGAGGCTGGGGAAGGAAGCTGGCAGCGGATGCCTGGAAGGCCGGTGGGGCCCAGCAGTTCTAGGGAGGTGGCTAATGGGGCCCAGTGCAAACAAGTAGCTGGCAGCAGAACCTGCAGTGGAGACAAGGGTCTTGATCTGCAGCCAAGGCTCTTTCTGGTGGGGCCCTGAGTAACCCTTCAAGTCCATTCATTTTTGTCCTCAGAGTGGAACACTTAATTGGCCACAAGCACAGCAGACTCCCCAGTGTGTTCCCAGGAACACAAGATCTGCAGGATTTGCCCTGTGAGAAAAGGGTGCTGTGGCAATTAAGTTTGGGAGAATGCTGTGTTGCAATGCCTCTCCTAGAAACTCACATGCCCTCTTAGCACTGTAAAAGTCTAGGATGTTGAGAAATTTGTTTAACTTTATTTAACCCAGTTTCTGAAACTGACTTGAACGTGGAAATCAGATCTGTTTTTTGTTTTTTGGTTTTTTTTTTTTTGTTTTAAGTAATGACCTATGGAACTACTACATGAATTTTGCTGACAAGCAGTTAACAGTGCTCTCGGAAACAGTTGTGTGAGTAGGTTGAGTTCCTGAGAAGATGCTAGATTTGAATCTGACAGCCTGGGACTTTTCTTGGTGTCCTGCTTGCTCTTGTTTGCCAGTCCGTATTGTCTACACTTGAGTGTGCTTGCTCATACGTATTTCATAGAAGCAGAACTTTGATGCTTGAGAGGCTCTTTGAGGTCATCTAGTTCTGCCTTCTCATTTGCACGTTGAAGAAACTAAGGAAGGTTAAGTCACTTGCCAAAGGCCAGTCAGTGAGTATGCTGGAGCCATTCAGTGTGCCATTAGTCAATTTGAAGTGGAAATTACTTGAGTTAGTTCCTTACTTTCAAGACTTTCATAGTGATATCTGGAGATTAGGATGGGATAAGAGTGAAAGCATTGCTGTTGGATTTCCTGCCAAGGTTTGGGATGGGTAAAATGAGCAAAAGAAAGAGTGCCCTGGATATAGATGGTGCTCAATAACAGGACTGCTGCAGACGAAAGCAAGAATCCAGATCAAGACTGCCCCCCAAAATTAACTTATTTATTTGTGTGTCTAAGAATGACTTAAAATAAGCTCCTATTGCAAAAGAATGTAGAAAGTGCAGTGGTGGAATCATGGCTCACTGGCCCAGGTTCAAGCAATCCTCCCATCTTAGACTCCCAGGTTCATTCATTTTTGTCCTCAGAGTGGAACACTTAATTGGCCACAAGCACAGCACACTCCCACAGGAGTGCACCACCACAACCGGCTAATTTTTTTATTTGTAGAGACAGGGTCTCTCTGTGTTGTCCAGGCTGATCTCGAACTCCTGGACTCAAGCTGTCCTCCTGCCTTGGCCTCCCAAAGTGTTGGGATTACAAGCATGAGCCACTGTGCCCAGCTGCTTCTGAGTGGCTCCTAAGCAATGAACCCATGAACAACTAAACAGATGACATTGTAGCTATTGCCATATTTCATAGCATGGCGACTACCTTGAGTGTGTCGTGCTCATTAGCTGCAGAAGAGAATGCTTGTTTTTCATGGAGTTAAAGGTTGAAAGCATGTTTTTTGGAACTTTCTATAAGGCCCACATTATTGACATCCTTAAGATCCAAATTATTTTGCTTTAACCTAGGTTTTTTTTGCTTTCTCGGTGAAGTTCGTAGACCCTTACTTATTGATTGGTATATGAAATTGGATCATTTTATTGTTGTAAGAGGTTCTCTTTTATTGAGTATCAGAATATCACTTTCATACATTCTTTGGAGCTAATTTTGAGGGTTTTTCTTGTGTTTTATGAAATACTATCTGTAGTCATCTAATGAAACAATGCTGTTTTTCTATTACAAAGCTTTCTGTTCACGTGTCTACATTTGAAGTTACTGCATTCAGAATGAAAGCCATACATCTGACCTCAGGATGTAAGGATATTCAGTTTTCTTCCTGATAGCCTAGAAGGAGGAAAAGAATGACAAGGTTGTAGCATTGCCCTGTTTCTGTTAGACAAGAGAAGTCCTCTAATGGCAAACCCTTGATGGTATGCAGTTTCCAAAGTCTGGTCCCCGTTGGAGCCTCTCATCTCCCATGGAGTTAAAGAGAGATTTGCCTCAGCAACTGGACCATAGCCATCAATGTCTATTGAAACTACAAGAAGAAGTTTAAATTAAACCAAACATGCAGAAGATGAGAAAATAAGTCTTATTTCTAAGAATAGGATGTTTTTCTTTTTTTCCTATGGCTGTAGACCTGTGGGCTTTTAATAAGTAATAATGAACTTTTACAGTAACTACAATTTGAGTCAGATAATTTTTCTCTGATTTATGCCACCAGGGTGACTCATGAGGGCACAGCATTTTAGAGGCTCTTTCTGAGACAGAAAATGTCTCTGACTTTTGTCAAGTAAGTAATTATTGATGTAGCATGAGGATCTTATAATTTAGAGGAAAAAATTATTTATTTTCATATGCCTATTAATTTTCCATCTGTTGAACTGAAGCCAGGGAGAGATGAATGCACAAAGCTGCTTCACCCTTCTGCTTTCTCCCAGGCTGAGTCTCTACCCCATGTGTCCCCTCTTGCTCCTGGAGTCCCCAGTCAGCTCTTGGAGGCATCCTTGGGAACCTTGTTCACATGATACTTTAAATGGCAAAACCTTTTTTGACCTTTCCACCTACAGACCTTCCTCTAGTGTCTTTGTCCAGGGTTGAATGATTACACTTATTATACTCAAGTGGAATTATTTACTTACATGTCTCTGTCCCTTTCTAGAGAGTGACTTCCTTAGAGCAGGGCCTAGGTGGTCTTCATTTTGTATTTTAGGTAGGACCAAGCATAGCATCTGAAACACACAGTAAGCCTTTAGTAATTGTTTGTGAAAGTGAACTTCTCCACATAATAAAACAGTGCTTTAGAATTTCTTTTTGTTATACTGAAGTAATTTTTGTCTTTTTGACTTCAAAGTCACTCACCCTCAAAACTGAAAAAATGGAAAGAAATGATAGTATTCTTCATCATTCCTTTTATGAGTCTAGTGGACTCTCTAGTCTTCACAAACATAGGACTGACAACTGTTGTTTTATATTAACATTTTGTTGTATAAACACCTGTATATTTTGTGTTGCTAATTGTGTGACAAAACTGAGTCTAAAATATGTGGCTAGAAAATCTAAGAAACCAAGATGAGAATCTTCTATGCTTTGTAGATTATGTCATCTTTATATCATCATGGTGTGAGGTGTTTTCTTGGATTGAGTTCCCCTGAGACAGAGATGCATGTTGTCTGTTTGGAAGGTAAAAGAAACATTTTAAGGGAAACAAGATAGGGAAACAATTGGAGCCTAACTTTGCTGGACACTCTGGGAGCCAGTGTAAGGACCAGGCCTCAGCGTTAGCCCACATGGGTCACTTACACATCAGCTCTGGCCGGTCTCTGATTGAAAGTCAGGCAGCAGCGAGGTGCTGGCATTAATCTCCAGTGCTCTGCCTGCCATGTGGGCCCCATCCATGCTCATGGCACAACCCTGCAGCAGAGCGATGGCAGCTGGCTGCCGGTGGAGAGCCCAGTAGCAAGCCCAGAAATAAGGCCCAGGGACTAGGGGTGGGGACAGGTGGGGTCAGGCATATTTGTGTGCTTGTTTATTTGATGTTTCAGTCTCAGTCCTTTGAATCGTGGATTATCAAGATCGAGATTACTTGAAACATTTAAGAATTAGAGAAAAGTAATAAGCACAGTATTTTCTTCTACTTGGGCAGTTCTTCCTTCAAGAGGGAGAAGTTTACGAAAGATTATTCTGTCTGAGTAGACCTCTCCACCGCCTGCTTGAACTTTGGTCTCTGATCAATTCTGCCTTTGAATTACTCCAATTATTTTAAAGTTCTTCCTTATATTGAGTAGAAGTCTGCCTTATGGTGATATGTTGTATTTCTCAGACACGGATACGGAAGTGGCGCCCTCCAATTCCTCCTCCTCTTGTTTTCTCTTTCGTCAGCAGATGGCGTCTTCCTTCTCTTTTTCTTTCTTTCCTCCCTCCTCTCTCCCCACCCTTGGCAAACATTTGTCACCAGGATGGAGGCTGTTAGAAAAACGTCTCCCTGTGACATGTTGTCTTTTCAAAAGGACAAGAAGGAAAGGAGGAAACAGTTTTTCATTGCTTAAGGCACATTACAACTGGCTGGTTCTCTGTAGCACATTTCTTAGACGAACACCCGTTTTCCTTTAGATTCAGAGCTGATATGTTATTGTAACAGTTAAATTTGCCTTTATATTTTTATTCATGCTGCCTTGCATGTAGATGGTTCCTTTTTGGTTCCTTTTGACTTTTCTCTTTTCTCTTTTACATAGATGCGCACCTTTTGTTAATTTTACCTTTTAAAAATACAAATGTAGGCCGGACGCGGTGGCTCACACCTGTAATTCCAGCACTTTGGGAGGCCAAGGTGGGTGGATCACTTGAGGCCAGGAGTTCAAGACCAGCCTGACCAACATGGTGAAACCCCATCTCTACTAAAGATACAAAAATTAGCTGGGCGTGGTGGTGCACGCCTGTAATCCCAGCTACTTGGAAGGCTGAGGCAGGAGAATTGCATGAACCCAGGAGGGAGAGGTTACAGTGAGCCGAGATCATGCCACTGCACTCCAGCCTGGGTGACAGAGCGAGACTTGTCTCAAAAACAAAAAAAAAGTATTTTCTAGAGAAAAATCTTTTGACATACAGATAGATTAAAATGGATTTGTACTTAGTTTTGGAATAAAACTGATAAGACAGTGATTTGGCCTAATCCCTTTGAACGCAGACATCGCTGGACACATAAAGATTTAAAATTGGGCAGAGAGAAAAAACTGGACAATTTTTTGTTTCACCTAGATGCTTCCAGTATTATGGGCAGAGAATACATACAACTTAGTGAAAGATTGTTAGTAACTAGAAGAGGATTTAATTCACACATATTGTAAAATCAGACTGCATGTGAAACAAACTGTGTGTTTGAACTAATTAAGTATTCAAAGAAATATTTAATATTTCTTTTCGCCCACTTTGCCCCCTTTTCTCCTCCTTTCTCAATCAGTAAATATTTACTGGATGTTTCCAGAATGAATGCTGCATAAAAAACAAGTATATGAAATTGTCTTTGCTATCAAGGATAATATAACTGAATGTAATTTACTAGCCCACTTTGTTGCTTTAGGAAGAATACTAAAGTGAGCCCAGTTTAACATACTATTACCTCTCATTTCTGCTTGTTCAAATCCAAGCTGCAACTCAGTGCCATCTTCTTCATGATTATCTTTACTCCTACCCATCTCTACCTCCATTCCCCCCAAAAGTGATCTCATACTCCTCTGAGCATCCTTAGCATTTCCGCAGATGCTTTTCTTGGACTTTGCTCTTTCTCCTTTATAGTATAGTTATATTATAGTTGTTCAGTGTGGGCTATCTTCATTCCTAACAGTTCTCATTCTAGTACCTTGTATAGAAATGCCGTTCACTAAATGACATATTGAATGGGTATTAAATTATTAAGTGCCTTGGCTCTTAATCAGTCAGGCCTGGATTTCAATCTCAGCTCTGCTATGTACTATCTCTGTGATTTTGGCCAAGTACTAACCTCTCTAAATTTCAGTTTGCTGTTCTGCAAAATGGGAATGATGATAATGACTATTTGATGGAGACTTTGTGAAGACGGATGATTTTTGCAACAGTGTAGGTAAAACATAGTGCCTGGGCATAGTAGTGCTTGGTAAATTTGGATGTGTGTCCACATGCTTTTCCAGGATACATGCACAGACACACATACACACATGGTGTATGTGCAAGATGCTAGGCACTAGAAGAAAGATGAAACCACACAAATCCTATGCTCATGTTACATAAAGAAGAAATAAAACCATGTAAAGTAGAGGCGAGGTGCAGTGACTCACACCTGTAATCCCAGCACTTTGGAAGGCTGGGGTAGGAGGATTGCTTGAGCCCAGGGGTTCAAGACCAGCCTGGGCAATATAGTGAGACCCCATCTCTACAAAAATTAAAAAAAAAAAAAAAATAACTGGCATGCTGGTGGTCCCAGCTACTTGGGGAGTTGAGGTGGGAGGATTGCTTGGGCTTGAGAGTTAAAGGCTGCAGTGAGCCGAGATCATGCAACTGCACTGTGGCCTGGGCAACAGAGCGAGACCCTGTCTTCAAAACAAAGACAAAAAACCGTGTAAGGTGGAAAATGATGGCACCATTGGAGCAGCAAAGATGGAGTGCTATGGGAGTTCACTTCTTTCTCCCAGAGATTGATCTTAGGCAAGGTATGGTTTATGGAGAGTTTTAATGCAAGAGGTGGCAGTTGTGCAGAGAGCAGAAAAGTGGGTGAAGCTTGGATGAGTGGAGATGGAGGCAAGAGAGGCAGAGAAATATTAAAAATGTATATATTTTGTCTTTTCAAAAATTGATTGTACATTGGAGTTTTCTAGTCAAAGGCTGAGATTGGAGATGGATATCCCCATTGGTCTGCAAGTCATTTTATAGACTTGCCAAGTGCCTGTGTGGGTTCTCAGATGGCCTGCTGTCTTTGATCCAAGTGTGGCAGCTGTCGGGTCAGAAATGAGGAAATAGATTGCTAGCAGTGCACCAGGACTGCAGCTTTGGTAGTCTGTAGCACTGTGTTGGGTATATTTCCCATGGATATGGAAAAGGGGAAGATGTAAGTTGGTAATCATCTCTAAAGATATGTCATCAAGAAGCTTTTCAGCTTAATTGTTAAATATTCAAATATAGGCCAGGTGCGGTAGTTCATGTGTGTAATTCCAGTACTTTGGTAGGCTGAGGTGGGTGGATCATTTGAGGAGGAGTTCAAGACCATCCTGACCAACGTGGTGAAAACACCATCTATACTAAAAACACAAAAATTAGCTGGGCATGGTGGTATGCGCCTGTAATCCCAACTACTCAGGAGGCTGAGGCGGGAGAATTGCTTGAACCTGAGAGATAGAGGTTGCAGTAAACCAAGATCGCACCACTGCACTGCAGCCTGGGCAACAGAGCGAGACTGTCTCAGCAACAACAACAAAAAATTACATATAATAGAAGCTCTCTCATCAAGTATGAGTAAACCATTGAAAAAAATATGTGGAATGTTTTGTACTCCGGCCTGGGCAACAGAGCAGGACTGTGTCTCAGCAACAGCAACAAAATATTAAATATAATATAAAGAAGCTCTCTCATCTTGTGTATATACAGATTTTTTTAAGTAATTGGAAGTATAGATAGGGAATAAGAGAATCAAGCATGAGTAAACCATTGAAAAAATATATGTAATGTTTTTGCTTGTCGCGCATCATACTGTCCAAATTCAAGTGTGGACTTTAATCTCCAGTGTCTAGTCCATCCATAAGGTTAATCAGTGATTCCAGTTGGCATAAAAATCTGCTGCTCACACTAGTAGACTAACAAGTTTGCCCTTCTTCTCCCATCTTCAAATGCCTCCCCCAATTCTTACACTGTTTAAATAGGAAATTGGGAAGCATTTATTTTTTCCCCAGGTTCAGCAATCCCATTTTTACTGTAAACTAAAGTTAGAAGAGTTTAGTGGTATATCCTCTGACAGACTAGATTGCTGGTCCTATCAATTACTAGCTGTGGCCAGGCGCGGTGGCTCAAGCCTGTAATCCCAGCACTTTGGGAGGCCGAGACGGGCAGATCACGAGGTCAGCAGATCGAGACCATCCTGGCTAACACGGTGAAACCCTGTCTCTACTAAAAAATACAAAAATCTAGCCGGGCGAGGTGGCAGGCGCCTGTAGTCCCAGCTACTTGGGAAGCTGAGGCAGGAGAATGGCATAAATCCGGGAGGCGGAGCTTGCAGTGAGCTGAGATCCGGCTACTGCACTCTAGCCTGGGTGACAGAGCGAGACTCCGTCTCAAAAAAAAAAAAAAAAAAAAAAAAAAAAAAAAAAAAAAAAAAAAAATTACTAGCTGTATAAGCTTAGGTAGCTCATTTTCCACAGAATTCTATTTACTTATCAGTGTAACTAGGCTAGTAAGACCTGTTTCACTAGAAAACATAGATTCTTAACCTGGCATTCATAGATAGTCTTCCTTAAAACTGCATATGTAAAATTAAGAC
This sequence comes from Rhinopithecus roxellana, assembly GCF_007565055.1. Taxonomy (NCBI): domain Eukaryota; kingdom Metazoa; phylum Chordata; class Mammalia; order Primates; family Cercopithecidae; genus Rhinopithecus; species Rhinopithecus roxellana. Next base: position 62,312,621 of record NC_044554.1, read on the forward strand.
TGGTGGTGCACATCTATAGTCCCAGCTACTTGGGAGGCTGAAGTGGGAGGATCGCTTGAGCCCAAGAGTTCACGATGAGCCTGGACAACATAGCCAGACCCTATCTCTTAAAAAAAAAAAAAGTAAAAATAAATTTAAAAAACTGTATATGTAGTTATGTGTTTCTGGAACCCTAATCTTTTTTTTTTGGAGTCTTCCCTGCTCCCCCCAAATTAAGAATCTCTGCCTTAGAAGTTAGTGTGTATTTGATAAGCAATAATAGATAGAAAATGCTGTACTAATGTAAAAAGCAGCATTATTTCAAGTAGATTATAATGACTCCCTACTTAGACCATTTGATGTTCTCTTAAGTATGAGCTTATCTTTTGTAGGTCATAAACAGAAAGTAGAAAAAAATCTACTAAAGAATTTAAAAATCTAAATAAACCTAGTTTATTTGAAGTCTCTTGCATTCTAAGCCGGATACTGTTTCCTAGTTGTTTGGATTGTCTATTACTGTATAACACACCACCCTAAAACTTACTACATTCATACAACTGTCATTTTATTTGCTCATTAGTCTGTGAGTTGGCTAGGGCTCAGGTGGATGGTTCTTCTGCTGGTCTCTGGATTATCTAGAGTGGTTACAGTAAGATAGTGACTGGGGCTGAAATATCCAAGACAGCTTACATGTCCAGCACCTTAATGCGGACAGTGGAGAGGTTTTGACCTTTCTAACTACATGGCTTGCTTAGTCTTTTTAATATGGCAGCTGAATATCACTAGATATTCTGAGAGATACTTTTATTGGACACACCCCAATATGCAAGCACTCATGAAGCTTCTGCTTGCATCATGCTTTCTAATGTCCCATTCTTCCAGCCCAGAGTTGGTGTGGGAGGGCATGACCATGGGTGTGATCACTAGTAGGCGTGATTCCTTGGGGGCCACCAAGATAATATGCCACACTGCCATATAGAAATGACTCATTAAATATTTTTATTGAATGAGAGACTTAAGTTTTCAGTGTAGTAGAGTTCATGTCTTCACTTTGATAAAGCTACTTTATTTATTTATTTATTTATTTTTTTGAGATAGAGTCTCACCCTCTCACCCAGGCTAGAGTGCAGTGGCATGATCTTGGCTCACTGCAACCTCTGCCTCCTGGGTTCAAGTGATTCTTCTGCCTCAGCCTTCCAAGTAGCTGGGACTACAGGTGCGTGCCACCACACCTGGCTAATTTTTGTGTTTTTAGTAGAGACGGGGTTGCATTATGTTGGCCAGGCTGATCTCAAACTCCTGACCTCAGGTGATCTGCCCACTGTGGCCTCCCAAAGTGCTGGGATTACTGGTGTCAGCCACCACACACAGCCAATAAAGCTACTTTTTAAAGTAAATGTGCACTCAAGTGTTCCCTTTATTGTTTGTGGTAATATTTATTTATTTAGATAATCCAGTTGTCCTCTTTTGGTGTCCCCAGTTCATACACACCTAAACATAACTTAAAATTTGTTTGGAATTTGAAAGTACAGAATTTTCCTGTAATTGAGACTTTTTCAACTCTTGTGGTTGGAGAAGGTATTCTATTTTTTGAAAATATCTATAAGTTTTGTGTAAATGGTAAACACTAAGTATTCTTCCCCTTTACTTACAGCCACTCTGGGAACCTGAGACTAGAGAAAATAAAGTTAGTCTCTTGTTCTAAGGAGGGTCTGGTTTAGAAATCTGATTTAGATACAGATAAGTTGCAAGAAGCCTGAGGTGATTGAGTGGAAGATACGATTTTGTTATCAAAGTAGGTTTCTGTTTTACAGATTGTATTCATCTACAACTCCTTATTAATATATTTAAGAAGTCATTAACCTACCATTGATTACTTGATATAGAAGCGGAAAGGGTAGTAAAAGGTGAAATAGAATTTTTAACTTTTTTCTTTTTGGTTTAGGATTTTTTTTTTAATTCTAAGAGTTTTGGTCATTTGGGGACAATCAGAAACAAAAAAATAAAAATAAAGCATTGATGGTACTAATATATATCAAGGAAATCATTGCCTGTGACACAGCTTATCTGGAGTCAGTGTTTTACAGATTGATGAACATCAGCTCGTTTTTCCATGGAGAGTAATAGCCTGTCTCTTCCTTTGAAATATTTAAGAAACATTTAGTTTATGAGAAAGCTCTGATAGATGATTGAAAGAACAGAAAACTGATCACACTTAAGCACAGTGCATCTGCATTTACTTTAGTAAGGTAATGAAGTACAGTGCTTCTCAAACTTCACTGTGCATGGAGAACCCTGGGGCATCTTGTTAAAAGATTCTGATTTAGTGGCTCTGGGATGGAGTCCTGAGGCTCTGCGTTTCCGAGAAGCTCCTACACAGTGGGAATACTGTTGGTCTACCAGCAAGTCTTTAGTATAGGTAACCCTGCTGAAGTCTTTGTCCTAGGCAAGAAGCCCACACTAATCCCCTCACCCACTGGGCTGTGGTGGCCCTTTCACTTTTGTCATTCACCTCCAGCAGTACAAGTAGAAATCCTTTTAGGATCTTTTCACATGTGCTCAAGTCATTCATCTCACAACTAGAACATGTATCTTAATTTAAAACCATTTCTGGGGGGATGTGGCATTAAGTTCGTTTGTATAAATCTGACATATGTTAATAGCTGTAATTTGAAAATGGAAAAAGCTCTTTGGCTTACATCAAATAGATTAGTCCCTCAGAGATTCCTTATCAAGACCCCCCCATCTGGATATAATTGGACTTCTGTTTCTATCAGATTGTCCACTAAAAACCAAGGTATGTGGAGGGGCCAGCATTAGCTGAGTGCTAGCTAGTGGAAATAGGCTCAGTTCTGTTCACCACATAACTGGCTGGTTGCCTGAGTTACCGCCAGGACTTCATCTGAACCAGGACACCTAGAGGCATGACCATCCTTCTTTTACTCGGATGGATTCATTTCTTTAGGAATTTGTTTCTTGTGTCTGGTTTAAACATATCTCTGGAGGTACTGAAGACTGACCCGCTGTCAAAAAACAAAATTCAACAAAATTAGCTTAAAGATCGAATTGGCTTTCATTTGCTGTTTTAAAGTACAGCAACACCTCATTCTATAAAATACAGTGGGCATTGCGATGAGCTGAGCAGAGGAGGTTGGTTTTATAGGCAGAAAACGGCTGAAGAAAACAGTGAACAAAAAGTGATTCGTCATTTCAAAGTTATTTTCCTTACAAAGGTTAAAGCAGAGGGGACTTCCTTATCATGCCAGCTAAAACTGGCCTTTTTGGGGGTTTGGCTTTTCTCTCTCTCTCCTGATTTCTTGGAACAACTTAGTTTCCACTTGGTGGCTCGGGACTTCAGCCTGAGTGACTCCATTTTGGTTTGGTCTCTGGGGCCTAGTGCAGGAGCTCAGTCCAAACCAATGGCCTACTATAAATTTTGTTTACCACTGCGTTTTTTAAAATACAGAATCTTCACCACAGAATCTTTTCTCCTAACTTTAATAGAGGGAAGCCATTGTAAATACAACCCCTTGGTCTAGAGCCCATCCAAATAGTCCTGCCAAAAACCAAAAATTTTTTAATTAGAAAATATTTTTAGTTGAAAAACTACACACTGAACTCCACCTGAGAAGACTGCTGGTGATCTATAGTTGGTGGAACTCATGCTTGAACAAGTTTGCTCACACAGAGGCAACATGGGCAACAGGCATGAGGGCTTTGGAGTCAGACAGACCTGGCTTTGAATCCTTGCTCCGCTGTTAGAGCTGTGTGACCTTAGGCTAAACCTGATTTAAATCATTTTTCTGAATCAAATCAAATCTGATGGAGGGTTCCCGCTTTTCAGAGTGTGTGGGAAACCCACGCTCGTTACTGGGACCCCTCCCTCCGCCAGAGGGGAAGAGGGACTCCTGAGCCCCCTCCATATGTGGTTGCTCTATTCATGTCCCTGGCCCGGCCCCATGGTGTCCTCTCAGAAGGGAACCTCTGTTAGTGCTTTGCCGGGGTTTTCTGCAGAGTACCCCCAACCCCTTGTTCACTGAGGTCTCCACTCTGACAACACTTTGATCTGGAATCCTGCCTCCTGCAGGTGTGTGAGTGGGTCAGGGCTTTTCCCTTCATGGGACCCTAATCTTTCCCCTCCCAGTTTTGGGGAAACTAACCCCAGGGACTGAGTCACTTCCAGCTCTGTTCCCACAGGCCCACAACCTTCACACTCGCAACTCTGGGCTCCAGCGCCTCATTCCTTCAGTCTCTGCCTTCAAAACACAAAAGTCTCAGGTTAGTCTACCTCATACCTGGGGAATGCTCCTCTCGTTTTCCAAAACCACAAGAAAAATCTGTTTATAACTACAACCAACATTTATTGTGTGCTTATTACTTGGAGTCAGGCACTATTGTAGAAGACAGTTAAGTGTCTTCAATTCAATTTACATAACAATCCTTATAGGTATAAACAGGAATAATATATTCTACACATATTACGTTATTCCTGTTTATACCTATAAGGAAATTGGGGCTCATAGGATTGGATCAGGAGCCTATAGCTCGTGAGTGGAAGAATCTGAATTTGAACTTAGATCTCTTTATTTAGTAAACCATGGAAACCTGGCTACTGAGTTCTCACTTTGCCAATGACCTGTTTCATCTTGTGTATGTTTCTTAAATATGTTTCCCATACCTGAAAAAATCAACACAGAGGAGTTGCATTTCAGAGTATCTTTCCATCTGAAAAATCCGTGGTTCTACTCAACTGCTGTTTTACTTCCATATTTTTAAGCAAGGAAACTGTTTTTAAACTGTATAGAGTTCAGAACTGCGGAGGCCCTGGGAAGTGTAGCTCAGTGTGGGAGGAGATATTCAATAACTACTGTTAAAAATTAGTGGTTCTGCAATGAGAACACAAGGACACAGGAGGGGAATAACACACCCTGGGGGTGGGGGAGAGCATCAGGAAAAAGAGCTAATGCATGTGGGGCTCAATATCTAGGTGATGGGTTGACAGGTACAGCAAAACACCATGGCACATGTTTGCCTGTGTAACAAACCTGCATGTCCTGCATGTGTATCCCAGAACTTCAAATTAAATTTAAAAAATATTAATGGTTCTCGGCCGGGTGCAGTGGCTCACGCCTGTAATCTCAGCACTTTGGGAGGCCAAGGTGGGCAGATCATGAGGTTAAGAAATCGAGACCATCCTGGTCAACACGGTGAAACGCCACCTCTACTAAAAATACAAAAATTAGCCAGGCATGGTGGTGAGCACCTGTAGTCCCAGCTACTCGGGAGGCTGAGGCAGGAGAATCACTCGAATCCAGGAGGCGGAGGTTGCAGTGAGCTGAGATTGCGCCACTGCATCCCTGCTTGGCGACAGAGCGAGACTCTATCTCAATAAAATATATATATATATGTGTGTGTGTGTGTGTGTGTGTGTGTGTGTGTGTGTGTATTTCTCAAACTGAAGGAGCCTGCAAATACTTGAAAAACCCTGATGTTGACTTTGAGAAATCATGCAGAATAGGGGCCGAATGCAAGAGAAATCGTCTTTGTCCAAATTTTAAATAAAGTAAGATTCTGGAAGCCACACTGATGCTCTGGGTATTGATGGTCCGTGAAATTTTAAGACAGTTAAATAAATTCTATGAATATGGTATTAGATTAGTGGTTTCTTTTTTTTTTTTTTTTTTTTGGTTAAGTTTAGATTCTTACCTTTGTATCTAGTACAAGGAAATTACTGAGGAAAATGGTCCAGGAACACATGTATGAAAACATCTTCTCCAGGTCTCTTGCAGCCATAGACTGATGTTTAAGGAACATTAAGAGAAGTTTTCAAACTTTTGGGAAGCAGTGAATCTTTTCACTAACTGAAATCTTACATGAAACTCTACCATATAAAACAGATAAGGTGCTATCTTACTAAGTATAAATTTTTGAAGTTTACACTTACGAGGTTTATTTACTGCCGTGTCAGTAAGAACAATGAGGCTATTACGAAGACAGAAAACTTTTTAAGTCAGGTATTGTTAACTTCTAATAACTATAGTCACATCATCTTCTGTCTTTAAAAAAAATTGCATGCTTTGCTTTAAATACAGGATATTTTTAAAGTCTGTTTTTATAGATAATTGTTTGCAAACCATAACAGAGTTTTTGGTTTGGTTTAAATACCTTGCCTTGGGATTCCAGGATACATTTTAGTTCAGCCCATGGAAGGTAGGGAGTATTTGTTTCAAAGCTGTAAGAAACCCTGTAACTGAACTTAGGAAACAGTTGCTCACATTCCTTATCATAAATCTAGTCATACAGGAAACATCTAATTCTTAGAATAAATATTTACTCTCTCTCAAGTGGGATATTATCACAAAGGACTTTACGGTGCCATGAAAGCAAGGCCGTACAGATGGCCCTGAGCCTTGCCTGGCATTTAATCGAAGCCCACGCTAGGGTGTGGTTTTGTATTCATGTGCTTGCTTGAACAACTTTAGGAGAGCAGACTGTGCAGGCAGGTACTTCTCACAGGGCTGAGTTGGGCCTACAGCTTCCCTCACCAATGTCACACTTAGGAGAAGTTCACATGTGAGTGAGCACAGAGCAGGCAGAGCAGCCTCCTGTGAGGGCTGCAAGGTTGCCCGGCCTGGCCGGGTTTATTGGCACACATCACGTTCATGGGCAGAGATCTGCAGTGCGTGAAAAGTTTGCATATAAACCATTTCAGGTTGTTTTCTTAAAGCTTAAAAAATACCAAAAATATATTTGAACATCAGAAACAGATGTTTGTGGTATCCTTGGAGCACTTCCATAGGAGTCTTTTAAAAAACAGCCTGCTTTTTACTAGATGCTTGGTTTACGTTAGGAAGAATGTATGGTTCCCTGTGGAATACAGGGAAGAAGTTAGGGACAAGTTGGTAGTGCAGATGAGAAAAATAACTACAATTCAGAAAATGAATTTGTGTAGAAGAAGAAAGAACAAAGTACCTTTGAGTACAAACTGGGGAGTGACCTCTTCTGGCCAGAAAGCCAGGGAACATTTCCTGGAAAAGAAGGCATTTGGGGAGGACTTTGAGTACACAGAGGACTTGGATAGGAGACTGTTGGGAGAAAAGATGATGTCCTAGGGCATGTTACCTATTGGGAGAGTATAATTTTAGGGGGAAATTACGTAGACATCACTTACTTCTTAAACCATTTATTACCTTCTTCATTAGGTGTATTAGCTCTACTGCATATGCATTTTAAAATATCATCTTCAAAAAGACCATTCTCTATATATACAACGTAAGCATGCCTGAGGTCTCTTTCAGTTGTTACTATCTGGCAGAGATTTACTTGTTCACATTTAGACTTTTAATGTGATAATTTTGCCTAACTTGGCTGCCCCTTTGATACCTACATGCGTCATGCCCTAAACCTAGCATCTGCAGGAATGACAGCCATTCATTGATTCATTCGTTCGCCCACGCTGGCAATATTGAACACTTATTTATGTGCCAGCTCCTGGAGAGTTCCAGGTACCCAGCAGGAAACAGGTCAGAACTGGACAGGTGAATCAGATGCCTGGAAACCACCTGAAGTTCTTATCATTAAACTGTATTAAAAAAGATAACAATGCAACTTTTCCTACAAAATGATAACAGCATAAAGTGAACGCCTCCCAGAAGCTTGTACATTTTAACAGGATCAAAGCTTTGCCCAGAACTGCTTCTAATCAGGCTCTGTGTGAGAGTGAATTGTGGTTTGAGCCTTGGGACTTTTCCAGCCCTCCTAAAATTATATGGCTTTTTAAGCAGCAGGGTTGGTAGTGTCTCATCTGTACTTTGAGGTTGAGACCGGCTCTGATAGTATTCCTTTCAAGAAAGTAGCTTAAATAAAACTCTACCGCACTGGGAAAATTAATTAGATATACCATGACTGAAATAAGCTCTTTTGAGGGACAGGACGGCAGAGCACAGAGAGGGAGTATAGCAGAGTGGGAAAGCACAACCTACCTGGGTGCACCACCCGGCCCTTGGTCCTTGGGTGAGTCACTTAACCTCTTCGCGCGTCTGTTAAATAATATTAGAACAATAATATTAGTATCCGCCTCAAAGGATTGTTGTGAGAGTCAAATAAGTCAGTATATACAGAGCATTTAGAATGGTGCCTGCTTTAAAGTAAGCATTATAATTAACTAGTATTTCTTTTAGCTATGCATTTGTCCAGTGTGTCAATTTTCTGAGACTATATAGTAGATACAAGGTAAGAATGGTTGGGAAGCTAGATCAGATGAGAGTGGTTAATTTTTTTCTTCCTCTTCTTGTCGCTCCCTACCCGCCTGCCCCATAGACCCCAGAGTTATTTGTTTCATAAGGCTATAACATCATAGTTGAATGTATGACCTTGAAAAATCCTGATTAAGTAGTTCTGGGCAAAGCTCTAATGGTTGGAAAATAAATCAGGCCTCCCACACATACCTGCTCAGCCAAGAATTTGTTTGCCCCAGAAACTGTGGGTGGGCGGGAATGGAAGCAGGCACACACCCAGGCTCTGCGAACTCTCTGTTCTCGCTGCAGACTGTGTTGTCACCCTTCTCCTGCAACTCGCCGGTGCTTTCTGGGCATTTCTTTGCATTCTCAATTCTAGAAAAACAAATATTTTCATTTTAAAGAACACGTTTTCTCTTTTTTCCCCAACTCCAAGAACTGCCACTGCTCCCCTGTTTGTTTTCCACAGTTTGGCTCTTTATTTGCCCCTTGGTATTGCACATACATAAATATCTGCAAGCCCAGAGGGCAACATACAACATACAGTGTTGAACAGTAGGGCTCCCTACATGGTTCCTGAGTTTCGAGGTCTTTAGCAAGGCTCTCTGGAAGTCCATGAGTTTCTTTTGATTCCTATAGCCAGGAATAGAGGCCTCTTGCCTTCGCACTGGGCGAGAGCTTGAGCCCCTCCCAGTTCTGGAGGCCAGGAGTGGCTGCAGGGCATCTTCCGTCTGCGTCCTGGGGGGATTTGTGGGAGTGTTTCGACCCAGGGCTTCAGAGAGGTGCCTGTATTCCTCTTCCTGTGAAGCAGGCCACATTGGGCCTCGCAGGTCTGTTTGACACTTAGTTATGGGTTCCTGGCTTGTTTAGCGTTTTTCTTGTTAGCCCGGTAAACATTGAATCCCGTTGTCCTAGTTAAGTCCTCTCCTTGGGGCAGATGTGCGTTTCTTTTCTCTGTAGAACAGGTGAGTGTGGGGCCTCTCCTGTGGTAGGTGGTGTGGGATAGGGTGGCAAGAAGGCTCTGCAGGTTGGAAAGCTCCCCTGGGCAGAGCTGAGCTTAGAAAGTTTAACTTAGGCACTCTGAGCCCTGACTCATTACCATCGGTTACTGTTTCCCCAGAGGCCCCTCTAAAGGTGACCATGAAACTGCGGGCACTGAGCGAGCTCTCAAGAGTTGCTCTTTTTCCTCTATCTTCTTCCCAGGTTGTGAACTCCAGGCTTATTGTAGGGATAGTGGGTATTGGGTAAATCTTTTTTTTTTTTTTTTGAGACAAGGTCTCACTCTGTCGCCCAGGCTGGAGTACAGGGGTACGATCTTGGCTCACTGCAGCTTTCACCTCCTGGGCTCAAGCCATCCTCCTCCCTCACCCTCCCAGGTAGTTAGGACTAAAGGCATGTGTCACCACACTTGGCTAATTTTTTATTTTTTGTAGAGGCAGGGATCTTGCTATGTTGTAGGCTGGTCTGAAACTTCTAGGCTCAAATGATCTTCCTGCCTTGGCCTCCCCAAGTGCTGGGATTACAGGTGTGAATTCTTTCTAATAAGTTAACCAGACTTCAAAATGAGGAACTAGGATTTGGCGGTCTTTGCCCTATAGTCAGAATCTGGATGAATCTTCCTAAGAGGCAGCATCCTTCTCCCTCATGGCTGAGGAATCTTGGAGGCAGCAAGAATTTAGTTTGAATTCTGCCATTTTATTTCCCCTCTAATTTGCTCAAATATAAGAAAGAACTGGCAAAACAAGCAAAGATTTTGTTTTGAAAACTAGACCCTATGTGCAAACAGCCTCAAATCAAGAGTAACCACCAGACATCTTATTTCTCAGCATGTTCGCTTTTGTTCTTTCTGCAGCCATCCTGTTTGGGTGATACGTGAATATTTTTCATTTGGAAGTAGATTCGTACTCTGTGTCATGGAACACAGACCACTTTGTACTGCCACTTTAAAACCTGTCAGATGAGACTGGGTGTGGTGGCTCATGCCTGTAATCCTAGCAGTTCAGGAGGCTGCAGTGGGTAGATCACTTGAGGTCAGGAGTTCGAGACCAGCCTGGCCACTATGGCGAAACCCTGTCTCTCCTAAAAATATACATACACAAAAAATTAGCAGAGCATAGTGGTGCACACCTGTAATCCCAGCTACTCGGGAGACGGAGGTGGGAGAATCGCTTGAACCCGGGAGGCAGAGGTTGCAGTGAGCCAAGATTGCACCCTGGCACTCCAGCCTGAGCAACAGAATGAGATTCCGCCTCAAGAAAAAAGAAAAGAAAAGAAAATGGGCTAGGGCCACACATGGTGGCTCATGCCTGTAATCCCAGCACTTTGGGTGGCCAAGGCAGGAGGATTGCCTGAGCCCAGGAGTTTGAGACCAGCCTGGCCAATATGGTGAATCCTCTTCTCTGCTGAAAATACAAAAGAAAAAAAGAAAATTAGCTGAGCATGGTGGCGTGTGCCTGTAGTCCTAGCTACTTGGGAGGCCAAGGCAGGAGAATCGTTTGAACCTGGGAGGCAGAGGTTACAGTGAGCCGAGATCGCACCACTGCCACTCCAGCCTGGCCGACGGAGTGAGACTACATCTCAAAAAAAAAAAAAAAAAGATGTCAGATGAAATCAATATGATATAGTCTGCGGTTGGCCGATTTGCTGCACCATCCTGCCTTTTTTCCATTTTATGAATACAGCATTTTATTGAAAAGATCTGCTAAAATCAGTTGTAGGATCTGATTTATGAATTGATGTTAGACCACAAGATGTCTGCTAATGTTTCTAAAACTGCATCTTGAAGCTATTTTTTTTTTTTTAAGTCTCATGAAATAAAGACCTTCATTCACTCCTTCTAGACTATGGTGTTCTCATAATAGAGAAGGTCCACCGTGTTTCTCTCTGTAGTAACACAACGAAATGAGGCTGGCAGTTCACACGCACATGACTCTGACACCCAGGGTGTGGAGGCTGCAGCCTCCTTCTTTAGGCCTTGTTCCTACAGCAGCCCAGGTTGGCCTTGGTGTCCAAAGAGTCCAGAAACCATTCTGTTGTCCCTCAAGGCAGTAGTCCAGGATAGAAAGTGGGACTAAAGGAACCAGGCTGCTGGGAAGGTGAGTTTGGGAGTGTGCTGATAGGCCCCATGCTGGGGAAGAATGGGGAGACAGCAAGGATGGCCGGGAGGTGCCGGTGCTGACTTGGTGCCCTATGCAGCAGCAGAGCCCAGCTCTGTGGCTCGGGTGTTGGTTCTGGTGGTGGAGGGAAAGGTGCCGATGTGCCTGATGCTGATCATTTCGAATAGTAATGAGCGTTGTTAGCAATGGCTCTGTAGTTCTCAGATGTATTCACCTACATGCCACGCCCCTGAGAAGCCCCAGTCAAATGGCCCTTGATGGAAGTGACCACAGAGCCCAAACATGTCATGTCTTGAAGTAGGTTGTTGCCTTGGATGTTAGAGTGTAAGAAAATGAACAAATGGTAAAATAAAACTTCCCAGCCAGGCATGGTGGCTCACGCCTGTAATCCCAGCACTTTGGGAGTCCAAGGTGGGTGGATCACCTGAGGTTGGGAGTTCGAGACCAGCCTGACCAACATGGACCAGCCTGACCCCGTCTCTACTAAAAACACAAAATTAGCCGGGCATGGTGGAGAATCGCTTGAACCCAGGAGGCGGAGGTTGCAGTGAGCCGAGATTGCGCCACTACACTCCAGTCTGGGCCACAAGAGCGAAACTCCATCTAAAATCAATCAATCAGTCAATCAATCAATCTTCCCTAAGGCTTGCCTGAATTAGGGAAAGTTTGAAGACTCACTTCACTTTCTGGTATTCAGCGTTTTAACATAAAGGCTTACAAAGTGTTGCTAGGTAGTATTGCCAGTAGAGGCCCCTGTGCTTGTTTTAATGATACAGAGTTATTCCAAACTGCAGTGAAATGCTGTGGAACCATTTTCTGCAGGCATCTCAGTAACTTTGAAAGATGGTTTTTTATGTAAGAACTTAGACTTTATTTACACTGCTAAAAACTATGACATATAGATGAGTAAAAGCAAAATATTGGGACTATTTCTAAACAGCTAAATAACAATAAATGGATTGTAAACATACATAAAATAGCCTTAATGAAGGCCACAGTAATCCATGTCTTTCTGTGTAGAGTAAGTTCATTCAAATCAACATTCCTGTCAGTATTGGAGTTCCTTCTACCGTATGCATAGCAGATGATAATTTAGGCATCGTCATCTCTTTCTTTACCTGCCTCCCCTCTTCTTCCTTACTCCCATCATCCAGTGTGTGCTGTGTCCAGGTCACTATGGTCAGCACTGAGGATACACAGGGAAATAGCACGTGATCCTGCCCTCAGAGACCCAACAGTCTAGATATTGACAGCAGAGGGAGATGGTGCAGGGGAGAAGTACGCTGAGCCGGTGAGAAGCAGGCTAGCCACTCTGCTTGGAGGAGAGAGAGCACAAGATTCACAGAGGAGGTTGGGTTTTCAAGTTTGCAGGGATGGCCCAGAAATGAAAAGCGTTGTAGGCACAGCCCATGTGATGTTTGCAGTCGTGAAGCTGTCTGGGGAGTGGCATCCGGCTTGGCATGTTTGCAGTGTACGGCATTGGAGAGGAACAGGGTGGCAGGTGGAGACTATCTCAGGAACTGTGGGAGCTCCTTACTTCGCAAAAAGAAAAGTTCTGTGTCCGAGAAGTGTATTTTGTTAGAAAGTATGTCTGTATCACAGACCACTTCTTACTGCCACTTTAAAACCTGTCAGATGAGGCGGGGCACAGTGGCTCACGCCTGTAATCCCAGCACTTGGGGAGGCTGAGGCAGGTGGATCACCTCAGGTCAGGAGTTCGAAACCACCCTGGTCAAAGTGGTGAAACCCATCTCCACTAAAAATACAAAAATTAGCCAGGCTTGATGGCATGCCACTGTAATACCAGCTACTTGGGAGGCTGAGGCAGAAAAATCACTTGAACCCAGGAGGTGGAGGTTGCAGTGAGCTGAGATCTCGACACTGCACTCTAGCCTGGGCAACAGGACAAGACTCCATCTCGAAAAGAAAAACAACAACAAAGGAAGGTATTTTCCTATATTGTGCCCAAGTCCATTTCCTTTTATCATTATTCTTCTTGAGATGGAGTCTTACCCTGTCACCCAGGCTGGAGTGCGGTGGTACAATCTCGGCTCACTGCAACCTCTGCCTCCCAAGTTCAAGTGATTCTCCTGCCTCAGCCTCCTGAGTAGCTGGGACTACAGGCGCATACGACCACGCCCAGCTAATTTTTGTATTTTTAATTGAGACGGAGTTTCGCCATGTTGACCAGGCTGGTCTCAAACTCCTGACCTCAGGTCATCTGCCCACCTCTGCTTCCCAAAGTGCTGGGATTACAGGTGGTCAGCCACTGTGCCCACCTTCTCCTTTTCTATTTTACTTTTGTGTTCAAGCCACAGGAGCCACACAGAATGAGTCGGCCTGCTCTCTGCCACGTGCCTTTGTATGTAGGTGGGGTTGTGCTTCTTCAAATCTTGCCCCAAGCTGTGTATACCTTTGTTTATCCTCCTTAATAGATGTTGGCTGGTAGTTTTTTCTTTACGTAACTCAACGGTAATTCTTGTTGGTCCTTTCAGAGTCTATAAACAATTGATTGTGATCTCCCTGATTTATCTTATAGATCTCCAAAGCAGTTGTTGCCTGCTATAGCCTCTTGTCTGTTGGCTTCCTTTCTGCCAGGTCCCTCCCTCTGTGGTTTTACAGGATTCCCAAGGGATAAGAACAATCATGGGTGTTAGACTAGACTCTCCTTTGCTTACTGACTTACATTCAGCCTTTTTTCACTACACTTCTTCCTTTGGTCATCTTAGGATTTCAGAGAAACAAAAAATAGGTCATGCTCACAAATATGCTGGGGATCCTTTTGTTTTGTTTTGTTTTTGAGACAGAGTCTCACTCTGTTGCCCAGGCTGGAGTGCAGTGGCACAATCAGGACTCACTGCAGCCTCCATCTCCCAGGCTCAGGTGATCCTTTGCTGGGGATCTTGTCAGAGAGAAGCAGTATTTTTTTTTTTTAAACCTCGCCACTGTTATCTTTTATACTTCAGAAGCAAACTAAGAAAGAAATACATGTCTGAAAAATGTTAATAAAAATGAATTAAGATGAACTAAAATAGCTCAGAAGAGTTGAGAGACGTATGTTATAGCACAGGCAATATTGTCATAAGAGTTATCTATGTAAGAATCTGCTTTTTAACAGGACTTGCAGGCAGCTCCTGTGCACCTGGGAGTTTGAAAAGCTCTGCTCTAGTGGACAGTTGATACTCCCTGAGTCACCATGAGTGACTGATCTGTTGGTAGCTCTGTTCAAGAGAAGCTAAACAAATACGGCATATCAGCCATAAGAGTCCAATGTGGAGAATCACAGTTTAATTTTGTTTGCAGCTACACACCAGGCCAAGTCATCATGTTTGACTAAACAGCAATGTTCTGATTAGGGGAGGACGTGGCTTTGTCTCCCAAACAGATGAGAGTCTTGGTGGCTTGATGACAGCATGAAGAGCTGCTCCCCTGCCCTGGAGTAGGATGGTTTCCATGACGACAGTTCTGCACACTGAGCTTCCCTCCCCCCTTTTTTTTAAGTCCCGTGTTAATCAACAATGCAGAGACTAAGAAGGGTACTTTATTTCATTTTTAAAGAATTTCACCCTATCTAAATTTTACTTTATATTATCATCATATGTGTCTCTGAGAGAAAGTCTTTGTGCCGCAAAGTGTAGTTTTGTGAGTGATGGGCCAAACATTTCTTCATGAATCTCAAACTGGCGCAGCTGAAAGATTTCAGGGTTAGCCCATACTGACCTAAGCTTGGTTTTAAGAATACAGTGCTTCTGTTTGGTGTTTGTCCTGCTGTAGATCAATAGATCTTCAAGTGGGAAACCTTTTGTTACATAGAGTCGTTGACTACCATGGTCATGTGTATAGAATGATCTTTCTCCTCGCCTAGGGAAGAAGTCTCTTCTTTTCACAGTAGATTTAAAATGCTAATATATGGTGGTGACCAGTATAAGAAGCACTTGTATGTTAAGTTCTTTTATAATGTGATGCAAAGGTTTGATTTACTTGACCTTTTGCACTCTCTATAAAGATCATCTATTACTGTGTGTTTTTTTGTTTGTTTGTTTGTTTCTTTTTGAGACAGGGTCTCGCTCTGTTGCCCAGGCTGGAGTGCAGTGGCGCAATCTCGGCTCATTGCAGCCTCTGCCTCCTGGGTTCAAGCAATTCTCCCACCTCAGCCTCCTGAGCAGCTGGAATTACAAGGGCACACCACCACGTCTGGCTAATTTTTGCATTTTTAGTAGAAACAGAGTTTCAGCATGTTGGCCAGGCTGGTCTTGAGTTCCTGACCTCAGGTGATCCACCTGCCTCAGCCTCCCAAAGTCCTGGGATTACAGGCATGAGCCAACATGCCCAGCCTGATCATCTATCACTTCTGTAGCAGATTAAAACCCACTAAATTTTCTTTTCTAAAAGTACTAATTAAAACAAAAAGCATGGTTAGTGAGAAGAGCATTAAGATCAGTAAGATCAGCCCTTAGGGAAGCGAGAGTTAGCTCCAGGGCCTTTGCTTCAAGCTCTGCGAAGACCCCAACAACTCTGTAGCAGCCCCTGTGCTGGTGCACCTAGTCCAAGCCCTTGTCCTCTCCTATCTGCATTGTCCCAGTAGCCTGGTCACTGGCCTAGCTGCCTCCTTGCCTTCTTTTCAGTTTATTCTCAACACAGCCAGATCATGTCCCTGCCCCTCTCCAGCATTCCATGGGGCAGGGTGCTGCATGCATCACCTCAGTTGAATTCCGTGGCTCTCAGAATCAAAGCCAACAGTCTTTAGTGCTGGACTATGAAACCCCTCGCTCACATCTGTGATCTCACCTCCTATTACTGTTCCCTCATATGTCCCAAGACAGGCCATGCTTCAGCCTCAGGCCCTTTGCACTTGCTGGTCCCTCTGTCTGGAACTGCCCTTCCCAAGATGTCTGCATGGTTCTCTTCTCCACATTCTTCAGATCTTTGCTCATATGGCAGTTTCTCAGGGAGACTTTCCTTGAACGCCCTATTTAAATGTTGACTTCCACCCCCTACCCCCAACACACACACATTCTCTGTCACCCTCTCTTGCTTTGCTTTTCTTCATACCATGTATTGTCATCTGATGGGTTTTATCTTTTACTTTAGTATTTATTGTCAGTCTCCTTCCAGAATGTTAACTCCTTGAAAAGGCCTTTTGTTTTGTTCACTGCCTATCCACACCACCTGGAATGAGGTGCACACTATTTGCAGTGCATGCTATTTTGAAAGGATGAATGAAATTGACCCTCTTTAACCCTATAACTAGATATGAATTTAGAGCCAAATGTATTATGAGGTTTCTTCCCACCAGTTTTGTTCTCATCCCTATCACATAAGAAGATTGAAATGTTAGAACATCGTATAAAAATTAACCACAGCTGTGAACCACTTAAAGCACTCTATGCAGTGAGTTAGGAAATGCCCATTAATTGTTGGTTTGTTAGGCAAATGGGAGAGCACCACACTCAGTGCACGCTGGGTCTCTTGTGTGCCAAGCATGCGGGGCAGGCCCTGGCGATGGGAGGGGCAGGGAGTGGGGCCTCCTCGTAGAATCTCACACTGCCTTGCTCTTGGCCCCCCTGGTTGTGGTGGCATCCCGCAGCAAACCCAGGATCTCACGCACCCTCCTCCGAGAGCCACTGCTTTGGTCTGTGTGTGTATGTGTATCCACTCGCCAGGGTTGTTTCACCAAGGACTTCCTTTGGCTGAAATTTGTTTTCCTTTTTGTTTATAGTGTTTCTTAGTAACCCACTGCTGTGAGTCCTCTCTGCTGGGTTGCTACCCAAATGTGTCTTGAACTTTGTGCTATTTCTTTTTTAAGATCTGAAGATTCATTTTGGCCGTGGAAGTGTAGGACACAAAAATTTACAGAAGTGAATGTAGACAATGTCCATCTAATTACTGGTGACCCAGTGGTGGGGGCGCCCAATGTGGGGGATGGAGCCTCTTCAGCAGAGCCCCGTGTCCCTGTTTTTGGAATCAATTTGGCAATAGATTCTGAAAGCCCGAAGCCACCATTCATTCAAGAACCTATCTGTTGAGTAGTCACTGCCAGGGAACACACTAATAAAATGAGCTCAGTGTCCGCCCTCATGGAGCTTCTTATAGTCTGGTGAGAGAGAGGGATCTAAATTAAATAAATGCGTAATGCATAGTTACGTGTAGTTACAAACTGTTCAAGTGCTCTGGTGGAGAAGGTCAAGGTGTCCTGGGAGCTTAGCATAGGGGAATTTGGCCTAGTCGTGGGATCATGTTACTGGAGTGAGAACGCACAGGTTCCTGGGTAGGCATGTATGTCGGGGGAGGGAGGGCAGAATGTGTGCATTAATTTTCAAGGAGAGAAAACAAGGTGTGCAAAATCTCTGAGGTGTTGAGGGATCTCGTTTATTCATAGGAGTGAAAGGAGACCAGCGTGGCTGAAGTGAGAGGATGACAAGGGAGGGTGGTGCATGGAGGGGGCAGGGCTGCAGCAGGGCCAAGAGTCATCCCCTGTGTTTATCATAGACCAATGCAGAGCACTAAAGCGAGGATTTAGGTGGGGCTCAGCCACGATCTGTTTTCTATTTTAAAAGGTTTCTTTTGTGCCAGGCATGGTGGCTCATACCTATAGCCCAGCATCTCGGGAAGCTGAGACAGGAGGGTCACTTGAAGCCGGGAGTTCCAGGCTAGCCTGGGCAACATAGCAAGACCTTGTCTCTACAAAAAATAAAAAATGAGTGGGCATGGTAGTGCACACTTGTATATTATCTCAGCAACTTGGGAGGCTGAGGTGGGAGGATCGCTTGAGCCCTCGAGTTTGAGGCTACAGTGAGCTATGATTGTAGTACTGTACTCCAGCCTGACTGACAGTGAGACCCTATCTCCAAAACAAACAAAGGGTTTACTCTGGACACGTGCATAGTGAATTGGAAGGGAGGAAGTGTGGAAGCTGGGAAGACAGCAAGAAGTGTTTTGTGTTTGTCCAGGAGAAAGAACAGTGGCAGCTTGGACTAGGATGGTGGTGGTGGAGAAGGTAGGATAATGCTTGGCTAGAGATTGTTTTGGAGGCCGTTGGCATCTAGGTGGTGACTGCTTTGATATGCTCACTGAGCAATCTGCCATTAATTTGCCCTAATCTTTGCCTGCCTGTGAGGTGCCTATGCCTAGGTTTACTGGCTTCCAAACTGGATGGAGCAAGTATCCAGGATATCTGACAATTGCATTTTTCCTTATAAGTGAATACTTCACCATTTTGACTTTATCAGTCTCTTAAGAGCTTTGTTAGCATGAATCAGTATTGATCAACGTGATCGTCTCTGGTACCTTAGAGAGAGAGACTTTTGGAGCCAGAGATTTCAGGGACAGAACCTAGACATTCGTGAGTTCCCAAGGGTAAATGTCACCTGCCAGAGATTATGAACAATTACCTTTTCTGGGGAATAACCTCTCTTTTTGACAAATGCTTTCCATTATTTTTTTAAAATTTTAAGTAAATCTTTAAAACCAAATCCACCAATTGTTTCTATCTTTAGAACAGCAATTATTTCACGTAGTGAGGAAACGTAGTGCCCACCTGAAAAAGAACTTGAAGGAATGTGGTTTGAAAAGGCATATCAAATGTAGAAGGATTCAGAGTCCAGGAGAGTCTTACTCTAAGTTTTTCCCTGTGCATCTAACTTTTTATTGTGTTACCTTAATTTCTTTTGAAGCCACAAGTTACTTGTTTTTCAAATCTCTTATTATCTGTGTATGTAGTAATTATGTTTTCTTAAGATTCTATTTAGGAACTCAGTAAAATTAGGCAGCTGAAATAATTGGCTAAAGTTCAATGAAGTCTTTTTGGCACTCTGAGTCTGGAAAATAGCAAATAATAATGTAAAACATTTTGTGTGCATTTGTACCTATTCTCTAACGATATTCTCCTCCTATTTTGCAGGAGGAAAATGGAAGAAGCAGAGATACTTTTAGTGAAACAGAATAAACCACTGAACAGGTAACTGAGATTAGTAGTTGTATATACATTTATTAAATAAGTTAATATTTGTAAATGCCTAGAATAGTACATGGTACATAGTAAACAGTATGTAGGTGTTTGCTGTTACTAAGTTCTTTTAAATGTACATAAGCCCCAAATAAACCAGTTATATAAACCAAAAATACCCAACAAAAGCAGACTCTTCTCCTAAAGCAAGTGTGAACATCATTGGTAAGTTCTGACATGGCCTCTGTAAAGCCTGTTGTCGTGGCTCTGAGAAATGTACCTTAAAACCAACCTCTTTGAAACGTCTTAATCTTTGAGCACCCTGTGTCCTTGAGCACCCATTCATTTTTGTCTTTGACCTTCCAAGTGTCAGACTGGTTTCCAGTTGAAACCGAACAAACTTCTTTAAAATTCTTGAAGACGTAGTTCCCAGGGAGCATAGCGTAGCTTCCAGGTGGCTATGAAATGGCTGACAGTTACTAAAGATGGTGAGGATGGAGTTAAAAGCAGCAGCACTCCCATTTTCTGATGATGGCCAGTGATATCCTTAGAATAAGAAGCTCCAAACGATCATGCCTGCTTAGGCACTAACTTCCTGTAATTGTACTCAAACTGTTGGCATTGCGGAGACCTACTGACACCTTCAGCAAATGTTAATAAGGGGCATATTATGTGTCCAGTTCCTCTACTTAGTGATGGGATTTGACGTTCAATGGATTATCTTTCTGCTCACTCCACTCCCATCTCTCTGGATCTTCACCAGTTCCTGGCTAGATAGATGCTGTAGGTACTGCCATCTGCCTCGTCCCCAGCCTTGCTGTCTCTCCTGCCAGCTCCCCTTCAGCCCCTTTATTCAGGGTGTCATACCTTTATTCAGGGTGGGAAAAGATGCCAGAGATGGGACTGAGAGTCGCATCTGGTAGTTAGACTTTTCTCTCATGGCATTCATATTGCATCTTCCTCAGCCCTGACTTCTGCTTCATAATTTACATAATTAATTTTAAATATGATGTATGTTTTACCATGTCTCCCTTCGGGGATTTGGGGATATTACCTTTGACAGTTATGTTTCTGTTTTGGAGGTCTTGCAGCTGGCATTATTAGCATGAGGGAGAGGTGGGGCACTGGGGGTGCACTGAATATCTCCATGGCTTTCAGACCTTTTTAATTGAACCCCCAGGAGGAAATACCTGTTACCTTAGGGCCCAGCACACATATTTGTACATGTGGGTATGTGGTTTCCTTTACTATGTGCAAGCTGGGATAGAATTTTTTATATTCTATCACTTTTCTTTTTCCTTTTTCTCTCTTTTTAGTGTTCATCATAATCAGCAAAGTGGATTTCTTAACCTGCTAGTCGGTTGTCCTTTGACAAACTTGCAGTATTTCAGCGCTATGGTAGGGATGCATGGTTTCTTGCCCTTCTCCCGATATTCTTCTCTAACTTGTCCAGCCTTTTTTTACCCCTAAAAATGCCTCGAACCTGCTTTAACTTTATTCTTTATGTGCCAGGCTCTCTCCTTCCTTTTGTAATAAGCTTCTGTTTCTATTTTCTCACCTACTGTTCCCTCAACTTTCTGTCTGAACTTGAACATTCTTCTCCTGATCAAAACCTAAGAATCCTTTTGTTTACCATTTTGAATAAGATCAGTCCTGTGCTGTTAGATACCTGGTTATCTCTTGGTTGGTGCTGTGGGTTGTAGAGAGACATCTGCTGGCCTAAGTGTAGTATTGCATTGTTTTTCTATGCTGAAGTTCATCACCTTGTCATTTTTTAGTACCTTAAACTTTCATAGTGTGCAGGTGAGCTTGTGTACTGGAATGTGTTGAAGTCATCTACCTAATCTCTTCAAACATTTTCAGTGTTTAGCTCAACATCTGATTAACTGAAATGTAGTCACACATTATAACCCAGTTTAAGGAGCTGCAATCTAGTAGGAGAAAAGGATTTCATGGTAAAACCTGAGTCCTCACCTTCGTGTATTTTTTAATGAGACTGCAAAATGACAGTTAAGTAGAGGTTTGGATCCATTTAAAACTTTTGGAAATAATTCACTCTTCCAAGATAAATGAGAACCGATTTTTTGTATTTGTATAAATTTAAAAGGTACAAGTGCAGTTTTGTTACATGGATATACTGTGTAGTAGTGAAGCCTGAGCTTTTAATGTAACCATCACCTGAATAGTGTACATTGTACCCATTAAGTAATTTCTCATGCCTTACCCTCCTCCCACTCTCTCACCCTTCCAAGTCTCCAGTGACTGTTATTCCACACTCTATGTCCACGTGCACATATATTTAGCTCCACTTATCATTGAGAACATGTAGTATTTGACTTCTCACTTCTGAATTTTTTTTTTTTTTTTTTTTTTGCTTAAAATAATGACCTCTGGTTCCATCCATCTTGCTGTAGAAGACATTAGTTTCATTTTTTTATGGCTGGGTAGTATTCCATTGTATATATGACCACATTTTTTTCATTTAGTCATCAGTTGATGGACACTTACGTTGATTCCATAACTTTGCTATAGTGAATAGTGCTGTGATAAACATGACTACAGGTATCTTTTTATATAATGATTTAATTTTGGGGTGGTGTATACCCAGTAGTGGGATGGCTGTATCAAATGGTAGAAGAACTTAATTTTTAACTGGTATAGGTTTGCAGCTTGGTTTCTTCTGTGGAAGGTATGATTGGTGCTAGCTATAAAAGCTAGTGCTGGAAAAATACAAAATTTAAAATCTATTGCTTCTTTACCTTGAAACTCTAGTTAGATTATCACAGTGATTCTGTACTATCCTTGTCTTAGCAAACTTCTCACTGATTTCAGATGCAAGTTTATAAAGGAATTGCAATTATGTACATACACCTAAGATTTCTCCATAAATATGACACATTTTACAAATTATAATGTGCAAAAATGTTCTTTTAAACAAAACTGAACCAATATTCACCTATCTTTGAGGGCTATTTCTAAAGCTAATATGCAGTACACAAGATACTGTATCCCAGTTTCCTGCTTTGAAACGATCTCACTGGAGTAGTTGGTAGTTGTAGACGTTTCTAAATGTTTTGTTATTGAAGCCAAGCTGAAGCTGCTCGTTTGATTCTTTGACTATGTCCTGATTTCAGTTATGATTAATGAAGCCTTTCTATATCCTTGAAAATAGCAGATTCACCAAAAATTTAGCCAAATATTAGTATTATAGATTAACATATTCCTTTATTTTACAATTATTTTTAATTATTTACAATTTTATTTTATTTTATTTTATTTTATTTTATTTTATTTTGAGATGGAGTCTCGCTCTGTCACCCAGGCTGGAGTGCAGTGGTGTGATCTCGGCTCACTGCAAGCTCCGCCTCCCAGGTTCACGCCATTCTCCTGCCTCAGCCTCCTGAGTAGCTGGGACTACAGGTGCCCACCACCACGTCCGGCTAATTTTTTTTGTATTTTTGGTACAGATGGGGTTTCACCATGTTAGCCAGGATGGTCTCGATCTCCTGACCTCGTGATCCACCCGCCTTGGCCTCCCAAAGTGCTGGGATTACAGGCATGAGCCATTTACAATTATTTTTAAAGCACATAGCACAATTTGGATTGCTTATGTTTTGTAGTATCTAGAGTTTGAAAGGATTGTGAGGAGATAATAAAGCAGACTTGAAGGCTGGTGGATGCCGCAGTGGATCTGTCAAAATTATTTCAAAAAGTCAGTCTCTAGGATTTCATTTTGATTTCTCTTTTTTAATTTTCTAAGATTATTTTTAATGATTCATAATGTGTTTTTTTCATTAAATAGAACCCACACAATAATAAAAATTTTCTGATGTTTTATTCTTAGCCTTACATTAGAGGACACGAATCCTGCTTTGGACATCTGTTCCTCAAATACGTTCATTCTTCTTTGACTTACCATTTACCTTGAAGAATAGTTAAACCAGTCCAGTATTCTTTTTTTTTTTTTTGAGACGGAGTCTTGCGTTGTCGCCTGGGCTGGAGTACAATGGTGCAATCTTGGCTCACTGCAAGCTTCACTTCCCGGGTTCAAGCAATTCTCCTGCCTCAGCCTCCCGAGTAGCTGGCATTACAGGCGCCCGCCACCACGCCCGGCTAATTTTTTGTATTTTTAGTAGAGACAGGGTTTCACCATCTTGGCCAGGCTGGTCTCGAACTCCTGACCTTGTGATCCGCCCACCTCAGCTTCCAAAGTGCTGGGATTACATGCGTGAGCCACCGCACCTGGCCAACCAGTCCAGTATTCTACAGTCTTGTGCATTTATAGCATTTGGGTTAGGAAACAATTGGTGCATCATCTCTTCCTAGAAAAGGGTCTAGAAAGGCCCGAGGTGATGCAGTAGTACTTTCCTGGCAGTCACATCATTTAGAAGCAGCTGAAAGCCAATCCTAGGAAAATGCCTGAGGGGTTAGACGAGTAGGTCATCTAGAGCCCTCTATAAATTGAGGAAAAACAAAGAAGAGAATAATCATAGAGAGCTAATGAAAAATCCTGTCTTGGAAAAACTAAATAAGCAGCTCCTGTATAAGGGCCACAAAGACATACTCTTTCTGCCTTTCCCAAGGTAGCAACGTGCTATAGCCCGACATCACCAGTGTCCTGAAACTGCTCCAACGTTGATCTCGCATTTGCTATTGAACTGAATTCTTTTCATTCTCTTTTCCTTTTGCCTTTTGAAACACCCTACTACTTGTTCTCATGCCTCTCTGATTATTTCTTCCACGTAATTTTATGAGCTACACTAAAACTTGGGTTAGCAATGGGTATTTTTTTCCCCCATTGCATTCTTGGTTGATGAGCTCAAAGTATTATCTCAGCAGAGGCAGAGTCAGGTGCTTGGAAAGTGGTATTAAAGAGATTTCAATTAAATACTTCAAAACCACTTCATTGGAATCCCCAATTTTTAAAAAAGTTAACACATCATAAAATGAGTCTTTAACTAGATTTTGGTGGTTGTCATTTGGAAGAAATTCTAAGAGTGAATTCCAGCCTGTTTCCTGATTTACTGTTTTCCTTATTTACTCCTAGTACATGGTACATGACTGGAATCCAGTAGAAAAGCCCCAGAATGTGTATTTTAGTCCCTGTAGCCAATCACTTTGAGAATGTACAGAAAAGGAGGCTAAATTCTTGCCTCTGCTGTGGCTTCGGTTCATAAGCTTTTGTCTCTTGTCTACTCCATTTCAAAAGCTAAAGCTAAGTGTCATAGGACAAGATTGTAGTGGCTTCAGAGAATGGTAGGCTTGAGAAAAAGACTATTGATGATCCACGGGGATAAATTATGATAGAAATTTAAACAGTATTTGTGGACATAAAATACTGTTTTTGAGTTTAATAACCCCAAACAAGAAGAAAAACATGTATTTTAAAAAATGTTTTATATTTTTCCCGTGTTTTTGGGAAGTGCAAATAGAAACTATTATTTCTTTTTTCAAGACACCCAGGTTGATCATGAAAAGTGTAAGAGGTCACCATCAGGTAGCTAAGCACTTCTTTTAAATGTGTGAATAAAGGAAAAAACACAAGATATTGAACAGTGAGTGTGTTGTGGGTTGCTAGTTTTGAACTTCAGTGCTTCACAATGCCAAAGTCAAAGTGTTCTTGTGTTGCTATGAAATAATGTACCAATACATACAGAGTAGCTACTATTGTTGCCACATGCAAAGAAAAGACAGCACACTCAGTAAATTCTTTTAGTTGTGTTTCTTATAGTTAAGGAATGTTGATCTATTTTATGTTTTTCTGGTGTAACTTACACAGCAAAGAAAACAATCATGTTAGTAACATTTTGCGAGTATTTCCCATATGCCAAGCACTGGCTGAAAAACATAAGGGTAAGTACTACAGGTACTGTCATTCCAGTTTTATAGAATGTGCATGCTATAAGAAAGACAGAGTTAGATTAGTGTATGAATGAGCACCATTACCTACCCCTGTTGGGAATCGATGATGATAATCTCATTAGAATATTGTGCTAATTGGCTGAAAATAATATGTCAGCAATATTTACAGCTTTAAAAAGCTTTTGGTTTTACGTGGTTGATTCGCAGTGATGGCATTACAACAAAAATACAACTAGGTTATAATAGTATTAAAAATAACTCAGGTTTTTCTAAGTTTGAAACAATATTTTTGATGTTAAAAATTTTTAAGAAAACACTTGCAATTTACAGTGCGTTGTTTAGTCCTCAGAGACAGAATAGTGTAATTAAAAAAAATCAAAGTAGAGCCAGGTGTGGTGGCTCAAACCTGTAATCCCACCACTTTGGGAGGCTGAGGCAGGTGGATCACCTGAGGTCAGGAGTTCAAGACCAGTCTGGCCAACATGGTGAAACCCTGTCTCTACTAAAAATACAAAAATTAGCCGGGCGTAATGGCCCGTGGTAATCCCAGCTTAGGAGGCTGAGGCAGGAGAATCGCATGAACCTGGGAGGCAGAGGTTGCAGTGAGCTGAGACCACGCCACTACATTCCAGCTGGGGCGGCAGAGTGTCTCAAAACATAAAATAATAAAATAAAATATAGCATTCCCACTTGAAATATGTATAATCAACATTATACACCCACATTAGTATTTCAGTTATGCCTACACCAATGACTGGGAAAAAATATATACAGAAATGGAATTGCTGGATCATATGATAGCAGTTTTTTATTTCTGGAAGAACCTCCATGCTGTTTTCCGTAACAACTGCATTTTACATTCTTACCAATAATGTAAAAGGGTTCCAGTTTCTCCATATCTCACCACTATTTATCTTTTGTTTTTGTTTTTCTAATAGGCATCCTAAAAGGTGTGAGGTGATATGTTAAGATTTTGATTTGCATTTCTCTTAAGATTAGTGATGTTGAGCACCTTTTCATATATCCGAAGGCCATTTGTATGCTTTTTAAAAAATGTCCATTCTGCTGGGCGCAGTGGCTGACGCCTGTAATCCCAGCACTTTGGGAGGCCAAGGCGGGTGGATCACTTGAGGTCAGGAATTCAAGACCAGCCTGGCCAACGTGGTGAAACAAGGTCTCTACTAAAAATACAAAAATCAGCCAGGTGTGGTGGGTCATGCTTGTAATCCCAGCTACTTGGGAGACTGAGGCAGGAGAATCACTTGAACTTGGGAGGCGGAGGCTGCAGTGAGCAGAGGTCATACCATTGCACTCCTACCTGGGTGACAAGAATGAAACTTCATCTCAAAAGCAACAACAACAAAAGTCTATTCAAGGCCGGGTGCGGTGGCTCATGCCTGTAATCCCAACACTTTGGGAGGCCGAGGTGGGTATATCACTTGAGGCCAGGAGTTCAAGACCAGCCTGGGCAACATAGCAAAACCCCATCTCTACCAAAAATACAAAAATTAGCTGGGCGTGGAGGTGCATGCCTGTAATCCCAGCTACTCGGGAGGCTGAGGCATGAGAATCGGTTGAACCTGGGAGGCGGAGGTTGCAGTGAGCCGAGATTGTACCACTATACTCCAGCCTGGGTCACGGAGTGAGATCTTGTCTCAAAAAAAAAAAAAAATATGTCTATTCATTTTAAAATGTCTTTGCCCATTTTTAAATCAAGTTATTTTGCTGTTGTTGTTTGGCTTGTTTGCTGTTGAGTTGTAGGAGTTCATTATATATTTTAGATATTAACTCTTTACCAGATATGTGGTTTGCTAATATTTTCTCCCATTCCATAGGTTCCCTTTCACTTGGTTGATTTTTTTTTCCTTTGCTGTACAGAGTTTTTCAGCTTGATGTCATCCCACCTGTGTATTTTTGTGTATTTTTGCTTTCATTGCCTGTGCTTCGGTGTCATATTCATGAAATCATTGCCTAGACCAGTGTCATGAAGCTTTCCCCTGTGTTTTCTCTTAGGAGTTTTATAGATTCAGGTCTTACATTTAAATCATTAAACCAGCCAGGTGCGGTGGCTCATGCCTGTAATCCCAGCACTTTGGCAGGCCAAGGTGGGTGGATCACTTGAGTTTAGGAGTTTGAGACCAGCCTGGCCAACATGGTGAAACCCTGTCTCTACTAAAAATACAAAAAAAAAATAAATAAAAAAAATAAAAAATTAGCCAGACACAGTGGTGGCCACCTGTGATCCTAGCTACTCAGGTGGCTGAAGCATGAGAATTGCTTGAACCCAGGAGATGGAGGTTGCAGTGAGCCGAGATCACGCCACTGTGCTCTAGACTGGGTGACAGACTATGTCTCAAAAAAAAAAAAATCATTAATCCATTTTGAGTTGGTTTTCTGTATGGTGTAAGATAAGGTCTATATTTGTCTGTTCTTGTATAGCTTTAAAGAAATATCTGAGATGGGGTAATTTATAAATAAGAAACTTGTTATAAATTACCCCATCTCAGGTATTTCTTTACAGCAATGCAAGAACAGACTAATACAGACTTCATCTAATGTAGTTGTGGCTTATGGTTCTGGAGGCTGTACAGGAAACATAGTGGCTTCTGCTTCTGGGGAGGCCTCAGGAAACTTACAATTGTGGCAGAAGTCAAAGGGAAAGCAGGCATGTCTTGCATGGTTGGAGCAGAAGAAAGAGCAGTGGGGACAGAGGAGTGCCACAGGCTGTTAAATGACCAGACCTCACGAGAACTCAGTTACTATTATGAGAACAGCACCAAGGGGGAAATCCACCCCCATGATCCAGTCACCTCCCACCAGATTCTACCTCCAACACTGTGGATTATATTTCAACAGGAGATTTGGGGTGGGGACACAGATCCAAACCATATGATTCCATCCCTGGCCCCTCCCAAATCTCATGTCCTTCTCACTTTGCAAAACCCAATCATGCCTTCCCAACAGTTCCTCAAAGTCTTGACTTTTTTCCAGCATGACCTCAAAAATCCAAAGTCTCATCTGAGACAAGCCAAGTCTCTTCTGATCATGAGCCTGGAAAATAAAAAAACAAGTTAGTTATTTTCAAGATACAATGGAGATACAGGCATTGAGGAAATACTTCCATTCCAAAAGGGAGAAATTGGCCCAAAGAAAGGGGCTACAGGCCCCATGCAAGTCTGAAACCCAGCAGGGCAGTCATTAAATCTTAAAGCTCCAGAATAATCTCCTTTGACTCTTAAGTCCCACATTCAGGACACAGTGATGCAAGGGGTGGCTCACAAGGCCTTGGGCAGCAATGCCCCTGTGGCTTTGCAGGATTCAGCCCCAGTGGCTGCTCTCAAGGGCTGGTATTGAAT
The DNA here is from genome assembly GCF_007565055.1 of Rhinopithecus roxellana. Taxonomy (NCBI): domain Eukaryota; kingdom Metazoa; phylum Chordata; class Mammalia; order Primates; family Cercopithecidae; genus Rhinopithecus; species Rhinopithecus roxellana. The sequence goes on from NC_044554.1 coordinate 62,341,116, forward strand.
GTGTATGGCTTTTCCAGGTACGGGGTGCAAGCTGCCAGTGGATCTACCATTCTGGGGTCTGGAGGACAGTGGCCTTCTTCTCACAGCTCCACCAAGCAGTGCCCCTTTGGGGACACTGTGTAGGGGCTCCAGTCTTACATTTCCCCTCCACACTGCCCTAATGGAGGCTCTCCATAACGGCTGTATCCCTGCAGCAGACTTCTGCCTGGACATCCAGGCTTTTCTATATATCCTCTGTAATCTAGGCAGAGGCTCCTGAGCCTTATTTACTTTTGCACTCTGTGCACCCACAGGCTTAACACCACACGGAAGCTGCCAAAGCTTGTGGCTTACATCCTCTGGAGCAGTGGCCTGAGCTATACCTGGACCCCTTTGAGCCATGGGTGGAGCTGGAGCTGCTGGGATGCAGGGCGCAGTTCTCATGGCTTTGCAGGGCAGCTGGGACCTAGGCCTGATCCACGAAACCTTTCAGTTTTCCTAGGCCTCTGGGCCTGTGCTGAGAGGGGCTGCCATGAAGTTCTCTGAAATACTGTCGAGGCCTTTTCCCCATTGTCTTGGCTGTCAGCACTTGTCTTTCTTTTAGCTTGAATTGCTCTCCTGAAAATGGGCTTTTCTTTTCTGCCACGTGGCCAGGATGCAAATTTTCCAAACTTTGGAAACTCTGCTTTTCTTTTATAAAAGTTCAAATTACAGGTCATTTCTTTGCTTAACACGTGAGTAGCCAGGCCATGTCTTGAATACTCTGCTTTTTAGAAATTTCTTCCATCAGATACCCTAAATCATCACTTTCAAGTTCAAAGTTCCTCAGATCCATAGAACAAAAGGGCACATTGCAGCCAGACTGTTTGCTAAAGCATAGCTTTACTCCAGTTCTCAGTAAGTTTTCCATTTTCACTTGAGACCTCTTCAGCCTGGACTTCATTGTCCATATCACTATCAGCATTTTGGTCACAACAATTCAGCAAGTCTCTAGGAAGTTCCAAACTTTTCCCTCATCTTCCTGTTTTCTTCTGAGCCCTCTAAACTGTTCCAACCTCTGCCTGTTACTCAGTTTCAAAGCTGCTTCCACATTTTCAGATATCATTATAGCAATGTCCCTTTTCTTGGTACTAATTTTCTGTATTAGTTCATTCTTGAAGTGCTATAAAGAAATACCTGAGACTGGGAAATTTATAAAGAAAGGAGGTTTAATTGGCTCACAGTTCTACAGGCTGTACAGGAAGCATAGCAGCTTCTGCTTCTGGGAAGGCCTTAGGAAACTTACCATCATGGCAGAAGTCAGAATGAAAACAGGCACATCTCACATGGCCAAGATACAGAGCGAGAGTTGGGGAGGGAGGTCCCACACACTTCTAAATAAGCAGATCTCACCAGAACTCACTCACTCACTATCATGAGAACAGCACCAAGAGGGAAATCTGCCCCCATGATTCAATCGCCTCCCACCAGGCCCCACCTCTAACATTTAAGATTACAGTTCGACATGAGATTTGGGTGGGGATACAGATCCAAACCATAACAAGAGCCAATTTGATTATGTTGCATGTGGATATTCAGTTTTCTGAGCACCATTTGTGGAAGAGATTATCCTTCCCTGATGTGTATTCTTGGTACCCTTGCCAAAGATCGGTTGACTGTGTATGTGTATGGGTCTATTTCTGGGCTCTATGTTCTGTTCCATTGGTCTATAAATCTGTTTTAATGCCATTTCTGTACTGTTAAAATTACTGTAAATTTGTAATACATTTAGAAATCAGGAAGTATGATGCCTCCAAATTTGTTCTTCTTTCTCAAGTTTGTTTTTGACTATTTGGAGTCCTTTGTTGTTCCATATGAATTTTAGGCTTTTTAAAAATTTTTGTGGAAAATACCATTAGGATTTTAGTAGGGATTGCATTGTCTGCAGATTGCTTTGGATAATATGGATATTTTACCAGTAGTAGCTCTTTCAATCCATGAACATGGGCTTTCTTCCCCTTTATTTGTGTTTTCTTCAGTTTCTTTTATTAATTTTATGTAGTTCTCAGTGTAGAAATATTTTATCTCTTTGGTTAAGTTTATTCCTAAGCATTTTATTCTTTTTGATACTATTGCACATGGGACCCAGCAATCTCACTCTCGAGTATATATCCAAAATAATTGAAATCAGGATCTTGAAGAGATACTAGCATTCTCCCATTCATGGAGCATTATTCACAATAACCAAGATATGGAAACAACTTAAATATTCATTGATGGATGAATGGATAAAGAAAATGTGGTATATACATACAATGGAGTACTATTCAGCATTAAAAAAAGGACATCCGCCACATGTGACAACATGAATGAGCCTGGAGGCTTTCTGCTAAGTGAAATAAACCAGTCTCAGAAGGACAAATACTGCATGATTCCACTTCTGTGAGGCATCGAAAATAATCAAACTCATAGAAACAGAATAGAATGATGGTTGCCATGGGCTTGGAAGAGAGGGAAATGAGGAGTTGCTGTTCAATGAGTGTACAAGTTCAGTTATACAAGATGAATAAGTTCTAGAAGTTCACTATACAGCACTGTCCCTGTAGTTAACAATACCATATTGTGCACTTAAAATTTTGTTGAGAGGGTAGATCTCAAATTAAGTGTTCTTACCACAATAAAATAAAATGTTCTGTAAAAATAATAATAATTGGAAAAAATAAATCCAGCATCTCTGGTGGAGGGAGCAAATAAATACATACCTATAATCAATTTTCAGTTTACTACCTTAATGAATGGGAACATTAGCATGGGTAATCAAAAGCTTTCTTTTCACTGTAAGTTATTTTCTTGTTTAGGTTTTTTGTTTTCGATTCTTTGTTTTTGAGAGTGAATAGCTGCTGGCATTGGATCTGGAATAGCTTAGTATGCGTTTGTGAAAAAGAGGAATCTCCTTATAATTTATGTTCCAAATACTGCCCCCAAATTAAAATTACTACATAGTTAATTTTATTTCCATTGTAAATTGAAATTCAGTAAGCCTATTCTTAAAACTGTATCCTCCAGGACAGAGCAAGCAGTTAACACGTGAATCGGTCTTGGCAAGTTCTCCTGTCTTCCCTCCTTCACTATTTCCAGCCCCTGCCCCCTCCACTTTTTTTTTTTTTTTTGAGACAGAGTCTCACTTTGTCACCCAGGCTGGAGGGCAGTGGCACCATCACCACTCAGCTCACTGCAGCCTCAACCACCCAGGCTCAGGTGATCCTCCCAGCTCAGCCTCCAAAGTAGCTGTGGTTACAGATATGCATCACCATGCCCGACTAATTTCATTGTATTTTTTGTAGAGACAGGGTTTTGCCATGTTGTGCGGGCTGGTCTCAAACTCCTGGACTCAAACCATCCGCCTGCCTTGGCCTCTCTAAGTGCTGGGCTTACAGGTGTGAGCCAGCGCACGCCCTCCACCCTCCTTTTAAAGTGAAATTTGTGGAAGACTTAGATCAAGGATATTTGGAGGAGAAAATAAAGTCACAAAATAATTAACTGTTTAAATTTGGAAAAGGGAGGAAGATTAGAGGACATCTACCTTAAGATTTTCAATTTACAGACGAGGCAACTGAGTCTCCAAGCTGATGAGAATTGCACAAGGCCACAGAGCTATTAAAGAACAAACCTTTTACTGACAAATGAGTAGTACTTATTCAACAGATGTTTCATAATTTTGAAAAATGAATGTTAAACTTCAATCTTTTTTGTTTTTAAATACCCAACTTGGAAAGTATTTGTCTTAGCAAAATGTAGTGGAAAGCAAAACCTCCTCATACCCAGTTCACACTATTTTTCCACTCTGCTAGATTGAGGCAGTCTGCCATGTGTACAGATAAGAAAGGAAGAGAGAGGCCCACTCTTTGCCTCAATGACAATGAAGGTTTCATGGGATAATTTTTAAAACTGCAACTACTTCCTTCTCTAACAGTACTTGCTCCCTGAGAAGTTCCCTGTCCTTCTAAGCTGCGTGTACCTTTATTCAACTCAGAGAACAACTCCCCTAATTCCTATATTCTAGGGAGGTCTCTGCCAGATTGCTTCAACAAACAAAATGCTTCTGTTTAGAAGGCTGTTCACATTATTTTTTCCTGGGTCGATACAGTTTTCATATTAACCATGAGCATATGACATTAGTGCATGACATTAGCTCAGGCTGCATTCCTACCCTTGATTCCCATCCCCTGCCCCATAAGCCATTCGGCTTCCCAATTAAAAAAAAAAAAATTCTCGGCTGGGTGCGGTGGCTCAAGCCTGTAATCCCAGCGCTTTGGGAGGCCGAGGCAGGCGGATCATTAGGTCAGGAGATTGAGACCACCCTGGCTAACACGCTGAAACCCCGTCTCTACTAAAAATGAGCCGGGCGTGGTGGCGGGCCCCTGTAGTCCCAGCTACATGGGAGGCTGAGGCAGGAGAACGGCGTGAACCCGGGAGGCGGAGCTTGCAGTGAGTGGAGATCACGCCACTGCACTCCAGCCTGGGCGACAGAGCGAGACTCTGTCTCAAAAAAAAAAAAAAAAAATAAAAAATTCTCATTCCCACAACCAGACACTACTCTCTTCTGATCTTAAAAACGAATCCTCTTGGTCCCAGGTGCAGCTAATGAAACAGGGTAAATGGGGCAGGGAAAATGAACATCATCACCCAAAAAAGTCCCAGCATGTTAATACTGCTTGCAAAATGTGTCATATTAATTAAGTGCAGACATTACTACTCTTTTATCCAAAAGCTGTATATTTCTTAGAAGCTGGTAGACTAGTTTGGTACATACTTGAATCATCCTTTTATTATTTTTTTTAAACTACAGAGAATCTGTCCCAGCCCATGCCAAAAGTATTGGTTTTAAACACAAAGAATACTTGGCAGAAATAAATTTTGAAAGAAATTACCTAAATGTACCTAAAAATAACTTCAGTTTTACAGTGATGAATAGTAAAATTGTATTTCCTGCTCCTTGAATGACATTGATACTGGCATGTCAACAGTATTATTCAATGAGAAATTTTATTTTCACAGCACTCTACTTTAACTGTATTTTCCAAAGGAATATTAAACTTTCATTGTCTTCATTTTAGTAAGTTATTTGGAGAATGTATATACAAGCAAATTATGGTAAAGCCTTGTCACAGTCTACTTACGACAAAAAAGATTTTGTCTTTTTTTTTTTTTTTTTTTTTGACATGGAGTCTTGCTGTCACCCAGGCTGGAGTGCAGTGGCACGATCTCGACTCACTGTACCCTCTGCCTCCTGAATTTGAGCGATTCTCCTGCCTCAACCTCCCAAGTAGCTGGGATTACAGGTGTGCGCCACCATGCCTGGCTAATTTTTGCATTTTTAATAGAGACGTGGTTTTATCTTGTGATCAGGCTGGTCTCGAACTCCTAATCTCACATGAGCCATCCACCTCAGCCTCCCAAAGTGCTGGGATTACAGGCGTGAGCCACTGCACCTGACCAGATTTTGTCCTGATTATCTGCATATTTCATTGTGTTTTTAAATAATACCAAATTATTCTAATAATTTAATTCCCCATATCACAATGTGCTGTCCATCATGATACATTAATTTTAAAAGATTTTAAAAAAATGTTTCAAAGATGCTATGTTTGGCCAAAAGGCATTTTCAATAGCAAAATATCAAATTATGTGGCCAAGATATGTTGGCAGATGAAGACCTAAATATTGTTTGTTCTTCAGTTGCAGGATTTATTTGCATTGGCCATTTTAACTCACATATGAGAGACACAGTGCTTATTGTGTTTACCCAGCACTTAAACAGCATTTAAAAAGTAGGGTTCTTACTCGTGGACACAATTCCTAGGAAAGGTAACCATGCTACCAAAAACAGTGTTGATTTTTACTGACTTTACTATCTGTCTAGGCCCTCTCTATAGGACTTACTCTATAACCTGAAGACAAGGATGGGTAGATTAGAGGAATAAGACGTCTTTTGGCACATATCTTTTCATATGTTTTGTGAAACACGTTGGTACACTTGTCACAGTGTACATTATACCTGAAATTTCTTTGGCTTCTATTCAAAACCAATGAGGACAGTAGCACAAGTGGGTGAAAGAAAGAGGCACCCCTAGGAGCTCTGTCTAGCTAGACTAGCAGCAATCGCTCCTGTGACAGGATTCACTGGTTTGGAGAGATAAGACCTGGAAGATGTGTTAGAAATGATTGGCTCATACAAAAGTTTTAAGAACCAACACCTGAGAATGAATTCCTTTTAACTCTGAAATAAATAAGAGTTAGATTCAGTACAGAAAAATAAGAATCCACTCAATTGCATTCTTACATGTTTTCTAGAGAAGGAAGAAAGAGATGGAGTTTGAATGAATTTGCTAAGAATTGTGTTCAGGATGCATTAGGGTATCAAGGTGGAAAAGAGGCTGTCTGTAGCATAGACTATGGACTATACTTGAGCAGCAGGAGAAATGAGGACAGACAGCAAAGCACAGGCAGTAGTGTTTCCTTTATGTGTTTTTTCCCCCTCCTTTTCTCTCCATTGTGAGTCTTACTCTCCATTATGGATGACTGTGGTATTAACTGCTAAGGATATGGTACGGTTGGGATCAGGATTCTGGACCCAGACTTCCTGGGTTCAGATACTGGCTCTGCCTCTTATGCAACTGACTTAATTTCTTAGATTCTTTTTTTTTTTTTTTTTTTTCTGAGACTGAGTCTCGCTCGTCACCCAGGCTGGAGTGCAGTGGTGCAATCTCAGATCACTGCAAGCTCCACCTCCCGGGTTCACACCATTCTCCTGCCTCTGCCTCCTGAGCTGCTGGGACTACAGGCGCCCGCCACCATGCCCGGCTAATTTTTTTGTATTTTTAGTAGAGACAGAGTTTCACTGTGTTAGCCAGGATGGTCTCGATCTCCTGACCTCGTGATCCACCCACCTCGGCCTCCCAAAGTGCTGGGATTACAGGCGTGAGACACCGCGCCCGGCCATTTCTTAGATTCTTTATCTGGAAAACAGGGATAATATTAGTATCTACCTCCATGGGACTATTAAGGGGATAAAATGAGTTAATGATGTATAAAATACTTAAAATACTACCAGCACATAATAAACACTCAATATATGTTAGCCATTAGTATATGACCCTATTTCATGGATTTTTTTTTTCCGCAGATTTTATCCTCTCCACATAACCCCTCATGTGGGGAGAGTAGACACCACACTGGGTGAATGAGTGAATAATGACTTGCATGATATCTTTAGAATTGTTTATTATTAATGTAAATGCATCTTGATTTGTGGGTTGGTTTCCAAGTTAAGGACATAGAAGCATAGCACTGATTAAAATTAAACTCACACAAGATCCACTCACCTAATTTCAAACATGATTTTAAATCTCTTTTCTAATAGACCTGTTGTTCCTGGAACTCACAGAAAGGATTGTGTTTTACATCATGGAAAAGTACATGCAACACATACATACATGAGACTATTATATGAAAAAATAGTTGCCCTACTAAGTGTGAACTCTTATTTTCTATTTTATTCTAGTCTGTTTCATCTTCATAAAAATGCTGCTTTTAGTGCCCTGGATTTATTTTGCAACCCACTAATGGATTACCTTACAGTTTGAAAAACATTGGGTTAGACCAGTTTGACTGTTGTCAAGAACCAAAAAAGGTACCCTTGATTATAACCAAAAATCCCCTCCTGATCATTTCCCTTCCCTAACTTCCCCTGCTACTGGAACTGGTATTCACCAGCCTTACACACACACACACACACACAAACTCACACAAACTCAATCTCTCTCTCTCTCACTTTAACATGTCACCAACCTATTTAGTAAGGTCATAGTTTGTGTTGTCATTTAAAAGACCATATTCATAATATTAAATGCATAAAACTCATAAGATAGGGTCCGAAGATCATTTTCAGTAAACAGTTTTAAGTTAACTATGTTAATAGTAAAGGATTTTTCAGATTCTGATATCTTAACATCTACTCCCTTCTTCTCCACAGTTAAGTAAGAAATTAAGAGTGTCATGCAGGAAAATGATTTTATTGTAAGAATAGAGCCCTAGAGGCCTTGTTGCTTTATACTGAGCTGTCCATGGACTCTGGCTTGGTCCTTCTTGGCCAGCACCATGTTTGGGGGCTAATTCCTGCTCATGCTCTGTGACCAGGAAGCCGAACAGACACCACCACTGAACTCTTGACTTTGGGCTCTCATCAGTTGAGTCACCAGCCAGACCAAATGTATCTCTTTGAAAGATTGACCACTAGGCCAGGTGCGGTGGCTCAAGCCTGTAATCTCAGCACTTTGGGAGGCCGAGACGGGCGGATCACGAGGTCAGGAGATCAAGACCATCCTGGCTAACACGGTGAAACCCCGTCTCTACTAAAAAATACAAAAAACTAGCCGGGCGAGGTGGCAGGCGCCTGTAGTCCCAGCTACTCGGAGGCTGAGGCAGGAGAATGGCGTAAACCCGGGAGGCGGAGCTTGCAGTGAGCTGAGAACTAGCCACTGCACTCCAGCCCGGGCGACAGAGCGAGACTCCGTCTCAAAAAAAAAAAAAAAAAAAAAAAAAAAAAAGATTGACCACTAAATTCTTACCAAGTTTGCCACACAAGGCCTTCCCAGTTCATACACACTGGCTTTGCACATGTCCCGGGCATGCACATGGCTGGTCACACACATCGCCTGCCTTTGGTCAGTCTCTTGTCCTCTGCTCCACACAGCAGTCAGGCTGTCCTGGTTCAGGTCATATGACCAATCCAGTACCTTTTCCGTCTAAGTTGGGAAAACTTTGAATATTATGTTCTTTTCTCTTCCTGCCTTTTTTTGAGGTCATCGTCTTGTTAATTCCATACATACTTTTTATCACATTTCTTTCATATTTCAAGTAAATCTGTTTCTGTTTCTAAGCTTTTTTTCTTTCTTCCCACTTTGAGAGCCCCCGGTGTATTAGTAATTTTGGAGAGCCCCTAGTGATACTAGTCATAGCAGATGAGCTTAAGAGTAGTGATATAGCCTGGTGCTGTAGTACATGGCTGTAGACCCAGCTACTTGGGAGCCCAGGAGTTCAAGTCCAGCCCAGGTAACATAGCAAGACCCCATCTCTTTTTATTTTTTAGATGGCGTTTGACTCTTGTTGCCAAGCGTGGAGTGCAATGGCTCAATCTTGGCTCACTGCAACCTCCGCCTCCCGGGTTCAAGCGGTTCTCCTGCCTCAGCCTCCCGAGTAGCTGGGATTACACGCATGCACCACCACACCCAGCTAATTTTGTATTTTTAGTAGAGATGGGGTTTCTTCTTGTTGGTCAGGTTGCTCTCGAACTCCTGACCTCAGGTGATCTGCCCGCCTCGGCCTGCCAAAGTGCTGGGATTACAGGCGTGAGCCACCACGCCTGGTGACCCCACCTCTTTAAAAAAAAAAAAAGAGAGAGAGAGAATAGTGATATAATCGTGTCAAGGGAAAAGCACATGATACGTTTTTGGAGGTAAAGTAAGGCAGTAATAACCAGTGTCATCAACTTCCAAAGCTCTTGAGTCTCAGTTGGCTTCCTCCTGACTAAACCTTCTTATATTTGCATACAGATAAAATCATTCTTAGTTATTACTTTATACTTTATGCAATTATTAGTATTGCAACACAATTAAAATATATATTTCATTTGGATATATAATATTACATATAGGATACAAGATATGAAATGAGTTTTGTGAAATGACCTGGGTACTATCATTAGCAGCAATATTCCTAAGGGAAAAGTAGCCTCAGTCCTAAACCACAAATATATAGATACATTTTGGGAACATAAGGAACTATTTGAGAACTACTTTAATGTCATTATTTCTCTCTCTCTCTTTTTTTTTTTTTTTGAGACGGAGTCTCACTCTGTTGCCCAGGCTTTAGTACAGTGGTGTGATCTCTACTCACTGCAACATCTGGCTCCTGGGTTCAAGCAATTCTCCTGGCTTAGCCTCCCAAGTAGCTGGGATTACAGGCACCCACCACCATGTCCAGCTAATTTTCGTATTTTTAGTAGAGACGACGTTTCACCATGTTGGCCAGGCTGGTCTTGAACTCCTGACCTCAGGTGATCCACCCACCTTGGCCTCCCAAAGTGCTAGGATGTTCTTGGAAAGAGGTTGACTATTTTAAGATACTGTAAGTCCTACTACGGTGCTTCCATAATTATTTTATTGTCAATAATAAATTAAAATAGAAATCATAGGAAATTGAGAGTATTCTGAAAGGAAGGATATGGTTAAACATGGATTTTGAAAAGACAGTTCACTTGTATTCCTTCTGTGTACATACTTCTGACACTTGCTTGGATATAAAGTTCCCTTCTTTTAAACACTGTTTATTCTATGGGACAATTGATTACAGAACATTGGGATCTTCCCTGATTCAGGTTAGTGGTCCCAGGTGACCCAGGATAGCTGCTTCACTCTGGACATTTTCTCTTACATACAGATGAAATGTGACAGCTTTGCCAAATGAGACACATTATCTTTTTTAAAACTGAGAAATAGCTCGACACGGTGGCTCACGCCTATAATCCCAGAGCATTTTGGGAGGTTGAGGTGGGCGGATCACCTGAGGTCAGGAGTCCGAGACCAGCCTGGCCAACATGGGGAAACCCCTTCTCTACTCAAAATTCAAAAATTAACTGGGCGTGGTGATGGGCGCCTGTAATACCAGCTACTTGGGAGGCTGAGAAGGAGAATTGCTTGAACCCGGGAGGCAGAGGTTGCAGTGAGCTGAGATTGTGCTGCAGCACTCCAGCCTGAGCAACAGAGCAAGACTCTGTCTCAAACAAACAAAAAAAACCAACTGAGAAATAACACTCAGAAAAAGAAAAGATTATTCAATTTTTGTTAGCAGAAGTTTAGAAGTACATATTGCTTCTTCATGAAGGAATTTCAGTCTTTGTTTTCTGTGCTGACCTGATATTATTAATATAGTTTTCTTGATAATGATTACCTAGCAGCACTTTAAATTCATTTCCCATTTTAGAGTTCAGGTATACATACACACACATGTACACACACAGTGTACATATATGTGTGTGTGTGTGTATATATATGTGTATGTATATATGTGTGTGTATATGTGTATATATGTGTGTGTGTGTGTGTGTATTTGCTTGAGTGTTAGTCTGAAACTTACTGTCCCCTATGTAGCAAACTAATGGTCACTAGTGGAAGTGAAATTTGGCAAGGGAGCTTAATCATCAAGATGATATTCTCATTCATTTAAACTGTACATCTCCACAAAGTTTTGTGTTTCTAAAATGACCCTGAACTTGCAAATATATTAAGGGTATTGTTTTCAAAGGGATACAGATGGAAATTATAATCTTCATGTCAGGGTCCACATTGGCCAAATATGTCCCAGGATTCCTAAGCTCAGTGTTGCAAGTAGCATTTCAAATATGACTTGACATGACTTTCAGAATGTTTCAATGTATGCCGCACTTTGAGACACAAAGGCATACGTAAAATAAAATGATAAAGTATTAATTTAAAAAATCATCAACGTCTGAGAAAATAGAAAACAGAGGCCTTGGGGTTTGGCAGTGTTGCCTCTGTAGCCACCCTGGGGATGAGTTGAGAAAGTGGGCCCAAATAAGGAAGGCCTGTGGGCCCTGCAGCCCACCCACCATAGCAGCGAGCATGTGAGGACATTTGGTCTTCACCCAAGATTTCATTTAGGGGAATAGAAGGGACTTTAGTGCTAACACAACTTGAGAAACCCTGCCCCAACATCTGCATTTACCTATTAGTCAAAACACTTGGAATACCAAACATACCAGATCTGCTCATAGTAGTAAGTCAGAGGTCAGCTTCCTTTCCCTTTGTGTTAGGATGCTACCATGCATAATCATCCTGAAACAAAGGTGCAGGGGAGGATTTGGAAAACTTGTTCCTAAATAGCTGTTTTCTAAGTCGGGCTCCCCTTCTCTAGAAAGTTTCCTTAGGAACTTTATGCATATTAGAGACAAAGATAAAACCCCTTTTATTAAAGCAAAAAACAATGTTAATAGTTGTTGGTGATGTCCAAATAATATTTTCAAGTCATATTATAATGATGGGGTTTCCCTCAGTACTTTCGATTGAAATAAATGAATAAATGGGTTAGAATGGAGGACAGATGACAGGAGACTTCTTTGAAATTTCTGAAAGGCCATACAATCTTAGGTTGAATAAAAAATAAGAATAGGAAATACGGGGCCAAGTGTGGTGGCTCACGCCTGTAATCCAAACACTTTGAGAGGTCGAGGCGGGTGGAACACCTGAAGTCAGTAGTTCAAGACCAGTCCAGCCAACATGGTGAAACCTCATCTCTACTAAAAATACAAAATTAGCCAGGTGTGGTGACGGGTGCCTGTAATCCCAGCTATTTGGGAGGCTGAGGCAGGAGAATCACTTGAACCCGGGAGGTGGAAGTTGCAGTGAGCCAAGATCGTGCCACTGCCCTCCAGCCTGGGCAACAGAGTGAGACTCTATCTCAAAACAACAACAACAACAACAAAAACACAGATGATTTCTTTTAAATACATTTCCAACAGTATTTCTCTGTTTCCTTTTTTAGAAATCCTTTCTGTTCATAGGGCAGTTGGGGTAGAGATGGACACACTTAGCCAGCACGGCTTCTTCCGTGGAGGATGCACTGTATCTCTGCTGTAAGATGTAGACACCTGAGTTTGTGTGTTCAGATACTTTTGAAGAAGTTTTTTTGGTGAGACTTCTTTGACAAAGAAAACTGCATATAAAAGTTGTTGATGTGGTGTCTGGAACATAGTAATGATCAATGCAGGAGGAAGATAAGGGGGAAGGTCCCTGGAGAGCCTCCCACCAGCCTGTGCACTGGGAGGAGGGGGTGGAGCCTCAGGAAGTTCTCATCTTTTGCAGTGGGGAGCCTGACCTCTCCTGTTCCTGGGTGGGATTCAATCTGTGAGATGGGGGCCTGTTCATAAAAACCCTTCTTGCTTTGCTGAGAGTCTATTTCCTTTTTGCCCAATAGATTCCGTAACCCCTCACCCTTCAAAGTGGTCTGTGTGCATAACTCTTCCTGGTCCTGTGACAAGAACCCAGTTTTTTCTACAATAGTCAGGAGTCAGTGAGCATTAGTGTTCTTTCCCTCTCTTTTTCTTCCTCTTCTCTTCGGCAGTATGTTTTTCGTTTTCCAGTTGTAGCATCTGTTATTGTAATATTCATATTCGCCCTCAAGTAGGGCATTTTCCAGATTTCTGCAGCTTGGACTTTTCTCTCTTGGTGGAGTGAAGCAGAGGTGGGTGGGGAAGGGAGACCAAGTGAACCCAGCCTGGCTCTCCTTTTATTTCCCTGGGGCGAGAAGCCACAAGTTGTCCTGAAGAGGCTTTGCTGTTCTTGTCGCTCCTGACTTCAGCAGGAATCAAGGACAAAGTAATTGAATGACAAAGGAAGATAGAAGCAGCTATAATCAGCTGTTCAGTTCCAGTAACAGGAAAAGTAGCCCTCAAACTTTAGAGGACATTAGAATGACCTAGGATACCAGTTAAAATTCATCCTCCTGGGCTCCTCCCCAGAGATTCTGAGTCCAAACTTGGGTAATTCTTAGTTTTTAATGTTTTGGTTGATCACTAGTATAACACAAAGATTAATACATTTTTTAAGAGTTTTTACCACTCCTTGGTAGAGTCTGCTATCCTCAGGGAGCCCCAAAATTATGGCTCAGAATTCTTGGCTTAAAAAATGAGCCACACCATCCCCACACCTATGTATGTCTCTCAGACAGTCATGCAACACGAACAAGCTTTGGCAGTGGTGTGAGATTTATTTGTAAATTGCCAGTGTCAACATAATTCTTTTCTCATTGGCATTGCCTAGTTAAGGAGTCAAATCTCACTGTGGTTTGTTCTCTCTGTGGTTTCTGTAGGGTTGGGGAGAATGCTACAGAAAAACGAACGCTCTCTAGTTTTGACTGTCTAGGGAGTAAAAAAAAAAAAGCCTGTCATTTTTCTGAATTAGGATATAAGACGCCTGCCCTGAAGGTGGCAAATCAGACTTCCACACGCATTGCCTTCATTTAGCCAATAGCCCGCTCTGAATGTGTATATTACGATGTGCAGTTTCATTCATCAAAGGGATTTCGGGCTCCAGCAGCACGCAGCCTCCAGTCTTGAGTGACTCCTGAGCTTTGGCTCAGCAGTAACTCCTCCATAAAAACAAGTGTATGCATCTGGCTGTTAGAAGAATTCGTACTCATCCGGGTAAGGATAAACTGGAGAAATTATTCCTTTTTTTCCCCTTTGGGTGGTTTTGAGATTTTAAAAAAAACAGTGCATTCTCCACAGAAGAAGCCGTGCTGGCTAAGCGTGTCCATCTCTACCCCAACTGCCCTATGAACAGAAAGGATTTCTAAAAAAGGAAACAGAGAAATACTGTTGGAAATGTATTTAAAAGAAATCATCTGTGTTTTTGTTGTTGTTGTTGTGTTGTTGTTTTGAGACAGAGTCTCACTCTGTTGCCCAGGCTGGAGGGCAGTGGCACGATCCTCTCTTTTGAGAAGAGCTCAGAACTATTTGTCTGAAGTTTTTCCATCCAGGCTGCTTTATCGTATTATCCTGTCTTGCCCTTTTCATGTAAAATCTGCCCTCTTCAAAACATAGTTTCATTTTCAAATTTTAAAAGATTCCATTTTTCTTTCTGTGCATGAAACTTTAAAAATTTAAATCACCACAGTTGCTACTGGCTTAGAAGTGGGGTCTTATATTTTTAGGAAGTACACTTTAAAAGTTAGGCAGAGGGGAAATCTGTGTTAGCATTTGGTTTAAGAAACAATGATTGTTACATTAAAGGGCGGATTTTCAGACGTACTACTTAACCTGCTCTGACAAAGAAGCTATGAGCTTGCTCTCTCTGCCACTTTTCTCCCGATCTGTGTTCTGATGGTCGAATCGGCTCATCTTTTTTCCTTAGGCATGTGGTTTAGTCTGTGTACATTCAGTGCAGTGGCATTTTTCTTGAAGAAGTGACTAAGGCTTCTTGGATGAATTCTGTCTTTGAAAGAGGTGGTAGAATTGCATCAGAAAGGCATTTACAGTAAATGGCTACCCCCTTCCTGTAATGACCGCATGTGAAAGAATGCATTAATTCTTGTTTTGAGGAAATGAGAGTTGTAGAGTTCTATGAAAAACTCCCTTTTTTATCATTAGCCAGGTTTGAATGTTCACATTTTAAAAATCAGGCTCATTTTGTGCTATCTAAATAAAAGCCACAAAGATACAGCTTTCCACTCCATGTTCTACGTGGAGTAACCAATCATCCTGAACTCAAAAAGAGGCAATTATGTTGAATATGGCTACAGTTAATGGCATAAGCCTAAACTAAATTAATTTCTTCATAGTCTTTTTTTATATTAAGTTACTATGCCTCCTAGCTATGTTGCTGATTTGTCCATCAGGATTTGATTCTCAGTGCGGTGGACGATGAAGACTAAAAGGAAACTCCCATAGATGATCTGGTCAGGAGTTCTCATAGAAGCGGTACCGCCCCCTAGGTGACAGAGTGGAAATTTATGAGGCTGTTCTGGTGGTACAATGAAGGATTTTTTTTTTTTTTTTGAGATGGAGTCTCCCTCTGTTGCCCACACTGGAGTGCGGTGGTACGATCTCGGCTCACTGCAGCCTCTGCATCCTGAGTTCAGGCTACTCTCCTGCTGCAGCCTCGTGAGTAACTGGGATTACAGGCCCATGCCACCATGCCCAGCTAACTTTTGTATTTTTGGTAGAGATGGGGCTTCCCCGTGTTGGCCAGACTGGTCTCAAACTCCTGACCTCAGATGATCCACTGACCTCGGCCTCCCAAAGTGCTGGGATTACAGGCTTGAGCCACTGTGCCCAGCCCTAATGAAGGATATTTCATGATTGAGAGCCAGAGACCTTAATGCCCCACAGTAGAAAAGACATAAAGAATTGCCCTGTGGTGCACATGACTTTCACCTGTCCTGTTGGACATTCATGTAGGGACAGCTCAGTTTATAATTTTCTGAACCTAGACTTAACTCCATTTTTTCATGAAAATGCAAAATAATTTTTGCATACTTTTAATATATACAGAATAGATTCATTGTCATTCTCTGGTCCATCTATACTACTTCTTTCATTTTCCTGCACTTTTAATATGGAAAGCTTCTAATCTGACTTCTCTTAAATACAAACTTGTTTTTTATAAGTAAGTTACAAGCATCTATTTGAGTACATAGTTAACTGCCCTGAAAATTATTTATATAATGAAATGTTAAGTATTTTTTGTTATACATTGCTTTTTTAAGATTATCTTTTATGTTACATTTAGGATATTCATGTTTTAAAGCTGCATGTACAGTAGTTAATATTATCAAAAATTTGATTTTAGAGTACTAAATGGGACATGACAGAATTTTTTTGTCATATAAAGAGGGCTTTGAGACTAATGGGTAGGATTTTGAACCAATGAACCAATCCCTGCCTCAACATTTAAGGAAGGAGGGGAGGGTATGCAAATTACCCAGATAGGAGGGATGCTTATCTTCTTCATGAAGCTACCCAGGGAGGATTTCACATGTATCTCATTAATTTGTTCTAGTATTTTGAAATCTTCATATTAAGCTAGTTCTTCTGTATTAATATTTTCTAGGAGTTTTCATATGTCACTCTAAAAACATGACTGGGCCAGGTGCAGTGTCTCATGCCTGTAATCCCAGAACTTTGGGAGGCCAAGGCAGGTGGATCACTGAGGTCAGCAGTTCGAGACCAGCGTGGCCAACATGGTGAAACCCCATTTCTACTAAAAATACAAAAATTAGCTGGGCATGGTGGCAGGTGCCTGTAATCCCAGCTACTCGGGAGGCTGAGGCAGGAGAATCACCTGAACCCGGGAGGCAGAGGTTATAGTGAGCTGAGATTGCGCCATCGCACTATAGCCTGGGCGACAGAGCAAGACTCCGTCTCCGTCTCAAAACAAACAAGCAAACAAACAAAAAAATATGGCTGGGCACAGTGGCTTACGCCTGTAATCCCAGCATTTTGGGAGGCCATGGTGGGCGGATCACCTGAAGTCAGG
The DNA here is from genome assembly GCF_007565055.1 of Rhinopithecus roxellana. Classification (NCBI taxonomy): domain Eukaryota; kingdom Metazoa; phylum Chordata; class Mammalia; order Primates; family Cercopithecidae; genus Rhinopithecus; species Rhinopithecus roxellana. Next base: position 62,358,188 of record NC_044554.1, read on the forward strand.
AGTTCAAGACCAGCCTGGCCAACATGGCAAAACCTTGTCTCTACTAAAAATACAAAAATTAGCCGGGTGTGATGGCACACCCCTGTAATCCCAGCTACTTGGGAGGCTGAGGCAGGAGAATTGCTTGAACCCGGGAGACAGAGGTTTCAGTGAGCCAAGATCGCGCTGCTGTACTCCAGCCTGGGTGACAGAGTGAGACTCTGTCTCAAAAAAACAAAACAAAAACAAAAAATCTATGACCTTTGGTTACTTCCCTTCTATAGAAAAGACAGGCAGGTATTGAGAGAATTAAACTTCTGTAAACTTGCAGAGGAGTTAAAAGCAGACTCAGGTTTTTTTGAACAGTGGACATGGTGGCACTGTCCCTTTGTCATGAACATAATCCACATATGCCATTACAAACTGTTGACAGTACTGGAAGATACAACACATTCTAGGTAAGTTATTATCTATATGGTAGATTAAATCATCAGAAATACAAAAGCTGGGTGCGGTGGCTCACGCCTGTAATCCCAGCATTTTGGGAGTCTGAGATGGGTGGAGCACTTGAGGTCAGGAGTTTGAGACCAGCCTGGCCAACATGGCAAAAACCCATCCCTCCTAAAAATACAAAAATTAGCCACACGTGGTGGTGCACACCTGTAATCCCAGCTACTCGGGAGACTGAGAAAGGAAAATTGCTTGAACCTGGGAGGCGGAGGTTGCGGTGAGCCGAGATCACGCTTCTGCACTCCAGCCTAGGCAACAGAACAAGACTCTGTCTCAGGAAAAAAAAAAAAGAAAAAAGAAAAAGAAAGAAAAAAAGAAATACAAGTGTGAGGTTAAGGTACTCAAGCCTGTGCACACATAGTGTTCCCTATTGTTATTTGAGGCTCGCATTTTTAATTTCATAGAGCTTTTTCTTGTATTTCTCGTTTTTTTGTTGTAGTTGTTCTTGTTATGTGCATGTAATTATTCTCAAATATTTCCAGGAATACTAATAAATTGGGGTTTTTTTTTTAGTTTTTTTTTTAGGAAAAAAAGTCTTCTCTTTCTTAAATATTCTGTTTCTTCCAGAGTCTTTTTGTTGTTTATCTTGGTTTTTCTCTTTCATGTTGCAGACTTTTAAAATGTATATTTATTTTTGATTGTCTATTGTTTTTAAAAATGAAGTGGCATTATGGCTGCCTAGAAGTTCTGCATGACAGCACCTGCCTCTAGCAGGCTTCAGCCTGGGTACACACAGCCACCCTGAGCCCTCTTGCTGGAGAACTGCTAGACGTCAGAATGAGGAGGGCTTGACTGTGGGGTTCTCTTAACCACACGAGCTGTTTGGTCCTCACTAGACAGTTGGTTTAATTTTTTTAGAGAATCATCTCCCTTTTCTTATTTTTGCTCGGGAGTGGGGAAGCTGTAAGGTTTCTTCTTTCTTTTAAAGACAGGAAGTAGTCATGAAAGGAATAATTGTTGATATCCAGACTTTTTGATTATTCTTCTCGTTTCTACCTTTCTTGCCACTTCTGTCACATACAGTTCATACTTTTTCTGAGTCTGCAGCCTCTTTGGGGTCCAACTGAATAAAATCAACTATTCACTGCCTCGGCAGTACCCGCTGAGAACTCTCTGGGCTGTAAGCTGCCTCTGCTCAGTGTCATCGCTCAGTGTTCTCCCCACATCCTTCTGGCTTCCTGACATTTGGTGAAGTCTCTCAGGCCCTTAAAAGTTGTCGTCGTCGTTGTTGTGGGTGGACATACCCCTTTTATAATTGTAGTGGGGACTTCCAGGTGCCCTGACCGCCATCATGAAAGGAGAAGTACTTCCATTTGTTGATTTGTCAGAAGTATATCTGAACAAGTAAATTGGAAATACCTTTAGCCAGGCATTTAGCCAGGGAAAAGATTAGATGGAGCACGATGACTGCAGTGGGTACTGGGGTTTGAGAAAACGAACCCTCACAATTACTGGGTTGGGAGGAAACAGTGGACTGACATTATTATAAAAAGATACGCTTTCCAACCAGTGAAGACATAGCCATTAATCATAGAGCCCCGTAAGAAGATCTCTTAGCTTTGTTGCTCAAAGAAAGTTGCATCTTGCAAAACATACAACTTAGTCATTTAAAAAAATCTTTAAGTAGTAGTACTTGTTCCTGATCTTAATACAAATTAAATTTGGATATGCCTGCTTAATTTCTTCCCTGCCCTTTAGCGTAAGAGCTTGTGAGAGAATCTCCTATTCTTCCCTTCTGTACTATTTATTTCTTGGGGTATAGACCCTCATACTCACTCTTCTTTTTCTTACAAGAAGCAATTCACATTCTCCTTTCCCATCTCCTTTATGGAAAAAAGCTCCAAACCCGTATTAATTATCCCTTTGTCATGTTTGTCAGGTCAGTCCTGAAAGTGTACAGCAGACACTGTGAAGATGGGAAAAGTAAGATGTTGACTAATTAGTTCTGTAACTTCTGTGACTTAAGTGGTATCTGTTTGTGTCAGAAGAAAACCTGAATTGATGTTTCCATCTCACGCTTCCCTCATTTTACTTGGGAAGCAGTTTCTTTGTGAAAAATCCCTGGAGATCCACAGCTAGGGCCAGTTACTGCAACATGATGGAACCTTTAGGTTCTTCTCAGGCCTAGCCTCATTTCTAGTACAATACTAGGAGGTTAAAATTTACCTCTAAAATTTGCAAAGTAATACTGACGGATGTTAGCTTTTTTTTATGTAGCTGCTTAGAGACAATTGAAGATAGTAAGGGTCATAAGGGCCTTCTCCTATCTGACCTCTGTACCCCTGTAAGTTGTTTACCAGCTTGGAGCTTCCTGTACAGTTCTAGATCAAAGAGCAGGTCCTCTGAGGCCGTGCCCTTGGAAGCAGAGATGGTGAGTAGTGAAATGTACTTAGCTCTGAGGGAGTGAACTCCCAGGCAAGCAGAACACACTTGGGATTTTATTTCTGGTATTGACCAGAACATCTATCATCAGCCTATGCCAAACACCCCCTTTCCAAACCTTCTCTCTCTCACCTATTTCATATAACTTCCTAGAGATGAAGAATGTTTCTGAGTGTGGATTGTCAGATGTCTGCTGAAAAATGGTGGGCCTAAAAAAGATACTCTGTGACTGCAAGAATGTAGAACACTCCCACACTGGTTCTGGGACCTGGCATATTGGTTGGCTATTACTGTTGAATGAGAGGAGAACCAGCAAATTCTTTCTTTTCCTCTGGAGGAAATACCTTATATGGATGGTCCCCCAGAGAAGAGACAGCCATGGCTAGTTGTGAACTGAAGTAATTCAGATACAGGCCCCATTTGATGGGATCTAAGCATGCAAATCAAATCGCATTCTTCAGGAGGACATGGGGATGTTAAGACAGTTGAGGAAGTCCTACCATCCCTCCATTTTAATGGATGTAAAATTTACATGCAGTGAACTGCACAGACATTCAGTGTACTCCTGTTCCCAAACCCCAGTTAAGAGAGAGAACATTTCCATCACCAGGTTTCCTCTTGCTCCGGTCATTCCCTACCCTCCCTGACAAAAACTTTCTGCTTTGTATCATTGCAGTCTTGTTCTTGAGCTTCCTCTAAATGGAATCATACAGTATATACTCTTTTGTGTCTGGCTTTTTTTTTTCACCCAACAGTTTTATATTGTTGTCTGTATCATTCTTCCTTTATTGCTGGGTAGTATTCCATTGTATGAATAGACCCAATTTTAAACTCTGTTCTCTTGTGGACTGACATTTTGATTGTTTCCCCCTTTTGGCTATGATGAATATTAAGCTGCTGTGAATGAGTTTTCTCTCATTCTCACTCTTTTTTTTTTCTTTTTCTTTTCTTCTTCTTCTTCTTCTTCTTCTTTTTTTTTTTTTTTTTTTTTTTTTTTTTTTTGAGACAGTCCCACTCTGTCGCCCAGGCTGAGCTGCAGTGGGGCAATCTCAGCTCACTGCAACCTCCACCTCCCAGGCTTAAGCAATTCTCCTGCCTCAGCCTTCCCAGTAGCTGGGACTACAGGCGTGCACCACCACACCTGGCTAATTTTTAAAATGTTAGTAGAAATGGGGGTTTCACCATTTTGGCCAGCCTGGTCTCAAACTCCTGACCTCAAGTGATCCACCCACCTCAGCCTCTCAAAGTGCTGGGATTACAGGTGTGAGCCACCACGCCCGGCCCACTGTCACCCTTTTTTAGGTTTAATTGCTGCACCATACAGTAGGTGTATGTTTACCTCTGTAAGAAACTGCCAAGTCATTTTCCAAAGTAACTGTACCATTTTACACTCCAACAAGCAATTTATGAAAGTTCCAGGTGACCCAGTATCTTAACATTGTATATTGCTGGGTTTTCTACTTACAGCCGTTCTCTTGGATATGAAGTAGTATCTCATTGTCATTTTCAATTTGCATTTTCTTGATGAATCACATATACTTATTGGCCATTTGTGTATCTTCTCTTTTGAAGTGTCTGTTCAAGTCGTTTGAGTCTGTTTTTCTTTTGGCTGTTTTAAAATTGGATTGTCTTTCTATTATTTTGGTTGGTAGGAATGTTATACATATTCTGAATAAAATATTCTTGTCAGAAGTTTATAATGCAAATATTCTCCCAGTCTGTGGTCTATCTCCTGTTTTTTTAAAGTGTCTTTTGATGAGCAGGTTTTAATTTTGAAATAATTTCATTGATCAAAAATGTTTTTCCTTTGGGAGACCAAGGCAGGGGAGGATCGCTTGAGCCCAGGAGTTTGAGAGCAGCCTGGGTAACATAGCAAGACCTCGTCTCTCTACAAAAACATAAAATATTTTTTTGAAAATTAAAAAAAGTTTCTATATTATCTGTATGTTGTTTCCTAAGTAACTGTTGCCTCCCCAGGATTGTGCAGGTATTTCCCTGTGCTTTCTATTAGAAGACTTATAGCTTTAGCTTTTATGCTTTAGTTTATGATCTATCTCCAGTTAATTTTTGTATATGGGGATAAGTAGAAGTCAAGGTTCATATTTTTGCATACATTTTCCCAGTTGTTCTAACATGGATTGTTGGAAAGACTTTCCTTTTTCCATTGAATTGCTTTGGCGCCTTTCTTGAAAATCAGTTTTCCATATATGTATGGGTCTATTTCAAAGGAACTTGAAGAATGTTTGTATAGACCACATGCGGCATGCACTCAAGTCTAGGAAATAACAGTTCACAATGGTCAAGTCTCAAGTGACTGGCATACTCTTTAACTTCTGTATCATGAAACATTTATATCAAAGATCACTGATGGAAGCTGTATGTGGTGGGAGGCATTTTTTGTTTGTTTTATGAAGCTAACCCTGCTGAAGCCTCCAGAAGTTCCAACATTCCCATGTTAAATGTGATGTTCTTATCTGCACAGAAATAGACCATAAAAAGTGAGATCTAGCCTGAGCCTGCAGGCGACTGCAAGAAGAACAAAATTAACTTCACTTTTCTTATCTGAAAAGTTGGATATGTGTGGATTCAAAACTGAGTGATTGGGAACTCATTATAATGAAATGTGGGCCAGACAAAAAATAAATACTCTTAAGAAAGACATTTTTCATGATGTAAAGATGCTTGTAAAGGAAAAAATTGTTTTAATAACAAGTCTATTGTATGCAAAAGTAGATCTGATTTTAAACAAGCCTTTTCTATGAGTACAATCTCTACCTGGAAAGATTTTTGTAAATGGTTTGGTTGAGCATATTTATTTGAATATAGAACTTTATTTCTTCTAAAAGATTCCTTGATTTGGAAACCAAAGGCTGAATAGAGTAGGAAATGCACCCAAATTATTCTGTTAGAAAGGCAGAATAAATGGTGATGCTCTCTTTTGACACCCTACATTTTAGGACTTTGAATTTGGTGCTTTCATGGTGTGGTGGTGTAGGGAAGTGATTAGTGCGGGACTCTGAGGCTGGGCTGCCTGGATTGGAATACCAACTCTGCTACTCAATACAGGCAAAGGAATCGACGCTCCTGTGTCTCCCCCTAAATGGGGAGAATAAGAGGTACCTGCCTCATGGTTTGGGTTAAAGTATACAAAAGGCTTAGAGCTGTGCCTGGTTCATAGTGAGCACTATGTAACTGCTGGCTGGTAATAATATATTAACTTTATAATAAAAGAACACCAAAAAAGGAATTCGTAAAGGAAAAACATATAAAGCAAAAGGGCATTCCACTCTTCTATGATTCAGCTGTCTCACTCTTCATAATAGACTCCCTAGTTGTGTGATTCAGTTACATTTTGTTATTAATTCCCATTCTCTTAAAAGGATACAGAATTAAAGGGTTTTCTTTTGAGCTCCTTGGGAGATGCGTGCTCTGAAAATAACCAGGGATGCTTCATATTCGTTACCAGAATTATTTGTCTCTACAGAAGGACTTTACAAGGAAAGACGCATTTCAGGTTTACGTCGTCTTCTCCATTCATTTGAAATACCACCTTCCCAAGCCTGTGTTTGGACTTGTATCTTTGTGCTCAGCTCCTGGCCTCTATTTCTGCTTTCTCTAGCAGTTTCCTGGCAAAAGCGGGAATGAGAGCTGAGCCTGGGAGAAGTGGCCAGGACAGGCCTCTCCCCACTCAGCTTCCCACCACCGCTTGGGCAGGCAGGAAGAGGCTGAACTGTGATCACCTGCCCACATTTAGTAGGTTGACAGCGCCAGAAACAAAATCCGGCTCAGACCAAACATGAAGGTCTGTTACTAATGATGTAATTTCCGTCAAAATCCCGTTTGGGTTGCACAGACAGACTGGGTTTGACTGTAGAATGAAGAGGGATTGTGCTGCATGTTGTCACAGGAGGGTCATCGTGTTCTGTGTAGACCATTGTCTTTGCTGTACATATGCAGTGAAGACCTACAGAAAATTGATGTCATTTACTATAGTGACTTCCTGGATCTCATTGTGTGGAAGATGCGACTCCTCGCAAGGCCTGCTCAGAGTAGTCACGGTTTTGTTTATGTTCTTAGTGTTGTTTGATAGATGCCACAGACGCATAGAGGACTGGGATGTGGTGCCCATGACTTGGCAGGCGGGAGAAACACACTTGAGGAGCTAGCTTTCCACTCTGCAGCGGCTGATCCATGCCATCCCAGTGCCCTTGCATCTCCCAGCAGCTCCACATACTGCCCACTCTCCACCTCCTGCATCTCACTACTTACTCTCAGTAACTGTCCATCCCTCCAGTGTCACAGAGGGAAGAGAGGCCAGAAGGTAGACTCACTCAGGTTCTCACTGTGAATCAGCATTCCTCATCTGTGCCTGCCTGGCTTTCCTTGCCTCCTGTTTCAGTGCAAGGGGAGTCCTTCCTCGTGCCCAAGACCCTGAACCCCATGCCCTTCCCTCTCACCTTCTCAAAGACTTTCTCTCTCTGACCATGTACTTTTTATTCCCCACTGACTTTGTCCTGGGAGCACTGAAACCTGCTTAAGTCTTTCCCATTTTAAACAACACAGGCCTTCAGTATCACCCTGCCTTTCATTACCTCTCCATTCACTTCTCCTGCCAGGGCCAGCCTTTTGGAAGAATTGTCTCTGGTTATTCCCTCCCTGTCCTCACTCCTGCCCACCCCTCAGGCTGCTCCAGTCTGGCTTTTGCACCAGTGACCGAGTGGACTCCGCTCTAGCGAAAGCCAGTAGTCGCCCTCCTCTCTTTCCTGTGGGCCACGTTTGTCAGGTGCATTTGGATTCTTGTCTTCCCCAACCTCTCAGTGGTGAGCAGGGTTTGATGTGTTCTCCTCCGTGGCCTTTGAAGACTCACCCTACCCTTCTTGCTTTTCCTTCTCATTGCCCCTTTCAGATTCTTTCTATCCGTCTCTAAGCTCCCTACTGATATTCCAGTGCCCACTGGGCATCTGTACTTGGATATCTTGTTGGCACCTCATATCCAAGAGGTTCCAAATTGATCCAAATACCCAAGCTTGAAACCTGTGACCTATTGATCCTTTATCCTCACCTTCAGAATCCAGTAAGAAGGCAAATCTGGTCAAAATTCTACCTGTCAACAATCATCAAACCCATCTACTTTATCTATCTGTCATGTCCTTCTTCTTGGTCACCATTACCTTTTACCTGTATTAATGGATTAGCAACTCTCTCCCTGCTAAATTTCCCCTGATCCATTCTCTGACTTCTTTCTGGGCGATGCTTCTAAAAGCATCCTCATCCTTCTCCTTCCCTGCTTTAATTCTTACCCATTTGTTAAATGTCCTGTACCCAGATGGATGGGGGCCTCTGCAGAGCATGTGTTCTAGCCTGTGTATAACCAGGTCATCACGGCACTAACAAGTTTATGGGGAGTTGGAGAAGAGAGTTGTTTCCCACTCCGCAGAACTTTATGAAATCCCAAATGTAAATCAACCACTTCTGCCCCAGAGCTCTTGGTCATGGGCTTTGTATCCCTTCCATCCTTCCTCAGCCTCTCCCATCTGTAGTAACCCTACCCTATTTCTTCCTCTTTACTTATTCAGAGGATCTCAGTTCTTTCCTGAATGTTCTCATCCTTAAGTTTCATTCCTGTCTTGTCTTTGTTTGGGTTTCCCTAAAAGCAGATTTTGAAAAAGCATGCAATCTGGTCTGACTTCACTACTTAAGAGCTGTGTGACCTCTCCGTGCCTCAATTTCCTCATCGGTAAGAGTCTACTTTATAGGATTGTAGGGAAGATTAAATTAATTCATGCACAGAAAGTGCTTAAAGCCCTAGCTGACCTGTAATGATGGTCAATAAAGCTTGCTGTGATAACAGTGATTACTATTATTATTGAAAATATCACTACTTCCAGGTTGCCATCCTCAACCAATCTAGGTAGACCAGATTAGAGCTCCCTCTTATGTGTACTAATAGCACTGTATGCCTCCCTTACATTGTAATTGCCAGTTTGCTACAGGAAGGATGATGAAATACTGTTCATCATCCAGCACCTAGCCCAGTGCCTAGCAGAGTTATATAAGATGTAATCAAGTATTTTTTGAACAAAATTAATGAATCAAATAACTTGTAGAAAGAGCATTCCAATTACACTTTGCTTTCTTATAGCCACCTCTTTAAAAAAAAATAAAACATGGCCAAGCGTGGTGGCTCATGCCTGTAATCCCAGCACTTTGGGAGGCCGAGGTGGGTGGATCACCTGAAGTCAGGAGTTCGAGACCAGCCTGGCCAACATGGTGAAACCCTGTCTCTACTAAAAATACAAAAATTAGCTGGGCGTGGTGGTGGGTGCCTGTAATCCCAGCTACTTGGGAGGCTAAGGCAGGAGAATTGCTTGAACCGAGGAGGCAGAGGTTGCAGTGAGCCAAGATCGCACCAGTGTACTCCAGCCTGGTCAACAAGAGTGAAACTCCATCTCAAAATAAATAAATTAATTAAATAAAACACAACAAACAAAATAGAACTCTTCCCCAGGGGCCTGTCTTTAAATCTGGCATTTCTCAGTGAACTTGGGGAAACCTCTCTAGATATCTGAATCCTGGAACAGTTCTATCTCAGAGCTTCTGTTCAGCTCTAGAATTCTTTACATCTGTGGTAATAGCGTGAAATGGGTATCGAGTACATTTTAAGGACACTCAGAGTTTCCCTTATGCTTATGTTTTTTTCCTGTTAGTTGATGAGAAAATGTCATCATGTTGCTTGGATTTGTAGGTTCTTTCCTAGTTGTGGGGAATTTTTCCGAGCTGGCTATTATGAGAGGGTCTCAAAAAAAAAAAACCACAAAGAAGTTTGGTATATTATGTTCAAATTAAACACAGTATCCCTTCTTATTTTCACTTTTGATCTGGATTTTCACTTCTGAGCTGACTTCTATAATTATATTTAAAGAATTTAGTCTCAGAAATAATCCTTAAACCTTTCTTGCATGCCACATTGGAAACTTATTCAGGACTTCTAATTCTGGTGATTTCTTTCTTTCTTTCATATATTTATAGATGAAATATGTATATATACACACATATACACAGATAAGACTATATCTCTATGTAAATACAGATACTTAAAATGTATCCGTATGTGTTTTAATTGTGGTAAAATATATAACAGAAAAATTACCATCTTAACCATGTTTAAGTACACAGGTCATTGGCATTAAATACATTCACATTGTTGTGCACCCATCACCATCATCCGTCTCTGAAATCTTTTCATCTTGCAAAACAGAAACTCTGTCCTCATTAAACAACAACTCCCTATTCTCTCCTTCCCGCAGCCCCGCCACAACCACCATCGTACTTTCCATTTCTTTGAATTTGGCTATTCTAGGTACCTCAAATAAGTGAAACCCTACAGTGTCTGTCCTTTTGTGACTGGTTTATTTCACTTAACACAGTGTCCTCAAGGTTCATCTAATGTTGTAGGGTTACAACAACATTGTAGCATTGACATGGTTTCTTTGCTTTTTAAGGCCAAATAATATTCCGCCGTGTAGAGATACCACATTTTATGTATCCATGTGATGGACACGGGTTGACAGACACGGGTTGCTCCCACGTTTTGGCTGTTGTGAATAATGCTGTTAGGGACGTGGGTGTACAAATACCTGTTTCAGTTCCTGCTTTCAGTCCCTTTGGAGCAAATGAGTTATTGATCCTTCTCTATTGACGCTTCTGTTTTCATGGACTCTTGCCTTATTCTTTTGATCATTTCGTGTTCCTCCCCCCATCGACCTTTGGGCCATTTTTCTGGCGATGTCCCTACTATCAAGGTTCTCATACTTCAGTTGGACCCTCACAGGACTGCTGCCTGGAGAAAACAGTTTGACAGCTGAAAAAATATGATTCATTACCACCTCCTACACACACACCAATTCCTGCAATTTTCTGAAGGTATACCGGTGGTTCCTAAATTAAAAAAGAAAATCTCTTGGTCATATGGCAGATTTTTGTAGCTACTGATACTCTGTATTTTGAAATTTAACTGTTGATAATAGCTTCTTGATGTATCAGTCCTCTAATTGTGATATTGTTATCTGTTACTTATTATGAAAACAATACATGACAATTGTAGAAAACTTGTAAGGTGTAGAAAAGTATTACACACAGTGGCACTACCTAAAAGCAACAGCTGTTAACATTCTGGTGCATAGGCTTCCAGTCTCTTTCATGTAAATTTTTACATAGTAAAGATCATATTGTTTTGCCCTTTCTTCTTTGCATTTAATAATAAATATAAGAATTTCTGGCCGGATGTGGTAGTTCATACCTGAGTAGCTGGGAGATTGAGGTGGGAGGATAGTTTGAGCCCAGGAGTTTGAGGTTACAGTGAGCTATGATTGTACCATTGCACTCCCCCTGAAGGAAGACCCCATCTCAAAAAAAAAAAGAAATTTCTTGGTTAAAAAGTATTTGCAAATATTTTCTTTTTTTTTTTTTTTTTTTTTTTTTTTTTTTTTTTTGAGACGGAGTCTTGCTCTGCCACCAAGGCTGGAGTGCAGTGGCCGGCTCTCAGCTCACTGCAAGCTCCGCCTCCCGGGTTCACGCCATTCTCCTGTCTCAGCCTCCCGAGTAGTTGGGACTACAGGCGCCCGCCTCGTCGCCCGGCTAGTTTTTTGTATTTTTTAGTAGAGACGGGGTTTCACCGTGTTAGCCAGGATGGTCTCGATCTCCTGACCTCGTGATCCGCCCGTCTCGGCCTCCCAAAGTGCTGGGATTACAGGCTTGAGCCACCGCGCCCGGCCTTGCAAATATTTTCATGATTTTATATAGCTGAGAAATATTTAGAGGGTGGTAATTAGCATAAATAGAATTTTTCCAGTTATAAAAATAATACATTACTTACAGAAAATGCCAACCATCTCAAGATTATAAAGACGTAATAAAAAATCTAATGTCTTTGTCTGCCCTTTTTAAGCTTTTTTAATGTATCCTAATCCAGTCTCGAGACCACCTTGTCCCTCCCTTCGTCTCACTTTCTTTCTTACCTGGCAACATTAGTATCATGTTTACATATGATTTTATATTCAGCATTTGCACCCAACATTATCTTTTGTTATTTCCAATATCATGAAGCATTCTCCAAAAATCATGATTTAAGCATATGAATTTTTACTGTGATCTGTTTAGTCACGTGCTCCATTCCACCTTTGGATGTTTAAGTTGTTCCCAATTTTATGCTTTTGCTAAGTGTGTCCTTGTATAGTTATCTTCCTATGTATCTGTGATTATTTCCTTAGGAGATATGTATAAACATCTTAGGAGTCGAAAGAGTTTTAAGGCTGAAAGAATACATATATTGCTGATTTCCTGAAATGGTTGTCTCACCTCACTTCATGAGCTTTCCTTTTCTTGGTTGTCCACCTTTGTGGCCGGTGAAATGAATTCCAGTGTTTGCTCATGAAGTCGGGCGTTTTTTCATATTGGCCTTTCATATTTTTGTGTTAATTGTCTGTTATTACATTTTGCCTTTTACATTCAAATACTATAAAGAATATTATCCTGTTTACAGCTATTTTATTTTTTGCTTACCTTTTTATTGAGAGACTCTGTCACCCGGGCTGGAATGCAGTGTGCAACCATAGCTCACTGCAGCCTGGAACTCCTGGGCTCAAGTGATCCTCCAACCCTAGCCTCTGCTAGGACCACAAATGCGTGCCACCATGCCTTGCTAGTTTTTACGTTTTTTGTAGGAACATGGTCTCACTATGTTGCCCCAGGCTGGTCTCCAAGCCTTGAGCAATCCTCCTGCCTCAGCCTCCCAGAGTGGTAGGATTACAGGTGTGAGCCAACACATCTGGCCTTTTTTTGCTTACCTTTCAATTCTGTTTGCTGTTTTTTGACATATAGGGGTTTTACATTTTGTTGCAGTTGGATTACCTTGCCTTTTGTTACTTTTTTCATTGCTTCTGTAAAGCTAAATCTTCTTTTCCCATTCCAAATTCAGAAATAATTTTCCACTAATTTAGTTTTCTTCCTTTTTTTTCTTTTATATTTAACTTTTAATCTCCACAGAATTAATTTTGGTGAATCTTATGAAGTAGGAGTTAATTTTACTTTTTCTAGAATATTATCTGGTTCTTGTGTTTATTCAGAATCCAGTATAGCTGGGACATGAACCAAAACAAGTGATTTTTCTTATTTCAGTGCCTTGATTTTCCCATTAGGAAAAATGAGGAAGCCGTGACTACCAGTGGAAGGAACGAGCCAGGAAGAGGGACTGGAACCATCTCAGAAGCCGTTCCCCTCAGCCTGGAACTTGCCCTGTCTCCTCGCAGATGAGGTAGGAGGCTCAGCACAGGCTGGCGGGAGCAGCCCACAGCAGCAGTGAGGGTCAGTGGGCCTGTGAGTTAAGAAGAAGGTGGCACAGAGCGAGGGTCTCTGGGTCCTGTTTGACTTTTCCCTGACTGGGATAAGTAGCCAGGGCTGGGCTAGTTGGAGAGTTACTTGAAGCTCAGGTGACAGTTGTAAGGCAAGCACATGGTGAAAAAGAGTCCTAGCCTGGGAAAGTCCAAAATCTTGGGTCTGCTTTCAGTTCACTCACCTATCTCTGTGACATAGCAAAGTCTCTTAACTTCTTTAATTTTCTGATTAGTGGTATAGTTGCAGGAAAGAAATAAAACTCGTCCTGATTACTCAGAGATTCATTTACTGATTACTCTTTTTGTGATTTGAGTAAAGAGTACAACATCTCTCAAAAGGTAACAATTTGATATTTCAGGAAATTAGAGAAGTTAAGAGACTTTGCTGTATTATGCAGATAGTTGACTGACAGCTGAGCCCAGACCCAAGATTCATTTATAAAACAAAGGAGTTGAGAAGTACATACTCTGAGGTTTATCTTAAATAAACTAGTCTAGGTAAGTGGCTGAGCTAGGTTTGCCATGAATCAATCTGCTGAGTATATTTCTTGGTAACTAGTTCATCTTTGCTTAATTCAGTCAACAAATATGATATCAAGTTTAGTAAGATGATGACAGATGTCATGTAATACTCCATCTGGAAGACTATGTGCTTCTCAGCTTCCCTAACTTTTCTTAATCTACCTTAAGCTTCCCTTCTGAAAGGTTTCTGTCTTTCCTAACAGTCTCTTCTTACCGCCAGCTACCTCTTGTGTTTAAGAATTTAAGGAAGATGAGCTAGGAATCAAGAAATACCCAGAACTGATTCCTGTCACTGGCCCCACCCTGCCACTTCCCCAGAGCTGTGGTATAAATTTTTTTAATAGGCTGAAATAAAGATATGAATAGTATTTTGGTATTAAGTATTGATAAAAGTAAAGGCCATGAGATATACCTGCTCTCACCATGTTAATTTTCTATTATTGGTATTAATAAATTATTACTTACTAACATATTAACAAGAATTGCGTCAAGAAAAAAAGCAGCCACAGGCCAAATCTTTTGAATTTCAAATGTTTATATTAATGTATTGTATTCTAGAAAAGTAAAATTGTCTTAAGTAGCTTTGTAATATAAAGTAATCTATCAGCCCATGACACCTATTAGAATGTTTTAACCTTTGTCTCCCACGTTTTTGTTTCTAAACTGAGTGTACTTGGTCTGGTATTTGTGGCATAACTTACAGAACACATAGGAATGATACAGATACTATTTAATGATGACCTAGTACAAGCTTAGATAGCTAAGGTGAAAGCTTCTATGGCCTTAACATTTTCCTCTTGAAGAATGTATTTGCTGTAATAAAATACAGTGACTACTTGAAATCTATAAACTTATGTGAGGTCTGGATAAATCTGAGCAACTTTCTTCTTTGTGCTCCAGGAACCCATGCACTATATATATAAATAAAGCTTAAGTAAACATCACTGCTGCAATCTGTGTTTTGTTTGATTATATTACGTATTGCCTGATCTTTAAATAATGATGAAAAATAACATAACCATGTTTTAACATAAACCTTGAATGGATATGAACTTAAGGGAAACAGTTTCTTGGATAATTAAACTTTATTTTCTCATCGTGCATTACTTGGGTCTTGTAATATTTTTTAAAACAGTCCTGGGGATTTATTTTTTAAGGTGTCCCAATGAATTATTAGTTCTCAAAAGAATTATTAGTTCTCAAAAGTATATTCCTGGGTTGATATATCCCCAAAACACTATTTTTAAACTGCTTAGTTTATTTTTCTTAGCATGCTCATCTGCTGCATAATTTTCTTTGCTATGGGTCACATGATTCCTCCCGTCCATAACTCACGCACTTAAAATTCTCACTTCCTGATTGAGCCATCAGATTACGTAAAATGTAAATCAGCCTGAATACCTAAGAGCAGGAATTTTAAGGGGGAAAATGCCGTCTTCTTTTCCTGTGTCATTATTAACCCTTAAATATCAGAGTGAGTGTCTGCTCACCTATGTGTATTTGGAAATGAGAGACTGTTAGGGGTTTTTCTTGGCCCTTTCCTTTCAGATCGAATCAGATTTTGCTGCTTTCCTTATAGAAAAATAATGTACCAACTAGATAGACGGTGGGAGTGGTATCGTTGCAGGAATGAAACCAAAAGGGTTCCGATGATTGAGAGAGATTCATGTATTTATTAACTCTTCTCATGATCTGAATGAAGAGTACAGCATCTGTCAAAAGGTAACAATCTGATATTTCAGAATTGCAAGTGGCCATTTAGCCTTTCTGCTGCCTGAAAAAAAGAAAGTAATTTCTAGCAGGCAGGATGACACTTGTTTTATCACGAATCTGACAATCCAGCACATTTTCTCAGAGCAATTTTGAAGTTGTCATAGAAACAGCATGGCATTTGGAGGGTCTTTTTAGTAGTTCTTTAGCTAGAGTTAATTAATTGTATTAACTCTGGATATTTTTCTTTTTACTCCTCTTCGACAAACAAGGGCTATAATTGCTCAAATATGTATTTTGTGTTCTATATTTTTTGGTGACTGTAGTTTAAAGACGTGATGTTTTGTAAGTGGTTTCAGTAAAGGTTATCAATTGATTTCAGACATATTAAACTTGGGTTTTTAATTTCTCTGTAAAATCGCATTATCATTGTAGCACCGGGATTTAGTTTTATTTAAGAAGTGAATCTGGGGAGATATTTGCACAAAATCAATTGTGGCTTGCTTCCACTGTTTGCAGCTATCCTTTGCTTTGATTTTGGTGTATTTAGAAAAAGAACTGGGGAATGCAGAAGGGGAAATGTGTCAGGCTTACAGGAGAAAATTGTTTCTTTAAAAACGCAAGAGGCAGGCACAACACCAAAAGCATGTTCCATAAAAGAAATAAATTTGACTTTGTGAAACTTAAGAACGCAGTGCTCTTTGAAACTCTAAAATATACTTAAATAAACTCTCCCCTAGGAAGATTTGTGGGAACTTTTTATTGGTGGAAAGTAGGTTGGAGCTTCTATTATTAATAGTAAAACTCTGTGGCAGAAATTCTTGCCAATATGGCGGTTGGTGAGAAAGGAATCCCGTTTCTTGGGCAGGGAGAGGGTCAGAAGAAAGAATTGTCTGTGCTAGGTCTGGATGCTGGGACTTAAAAAGTATCAGATATACAGTGCTTTTTGTTTCCTTGTATAAGTGAACCAAGAGATGTGACACTTCTGAAACGTCTCGTGAGTTTTGTAGTTTTAATGCTAATGCCACTATCCTTACTGTTCTGTGAGTATTTGTTCAGCCACGGGTGATTCAAGAGAGTTGGGGTAGCAGCGTGTGCAGCCAGCAGCAGTCCAGGTGCTAATGCACCACTGGTGATGTCAGGAGTTACGAGACAGCGGTTTCAAAACACTGCAGTAAACAAGGTCAAAGTGTCCCGTTTCGCTGGAAGAAGGTTTGTTTTTATGAGCTGGACAGTACATGGATGAAGTAATTTTTCAAAACAAACTTTAAATTTATACATGTGTTTTTTTTTTTTCCTTCTTTGGATTAAAAAAATTGGCCCGTTGAGATTAAATAACGGTTATGTTTTTAAGCAGAATTATATTTCATATGTTTTTCCAGTCTTTTATTGATTTTCTGTTTTTCACAGAAGAAATGAAAATAACTTCTGATGTAGGGATTCTTAAATGCAGTTTTAGAGAGCAAGACAGGACCCAGTACTTTCAAAACACGGCAAGTGCAAGTCACAATGCCTAGTAAGATATTCCTTCTCATTTTGTGCCTTTGACTCTTATTTAGACAGACGTTTAAGTACGAGAAAGCTAATGGCGCAGATTCTGCTGACTGTGTGGCTCTTGTCTTAATGCGTTTTCCAACCTTGAACCTGAGAATGCCAGAGGATTGAGTCTCTGGACGTTCATCTGAGCAGATATCTGCTGGCCGCCTGGTTCCTGAGCTAACAAGTGGGCGTCCCAGGCTTGTGTGTGTAGTCACAACAGTGGAGGTGCCACGTGGCACCCAGAGGTCGACTGGGGCTACCGCGGGGCTTCCCGATCCTCACAAGTGTGTCTTCAGTGTCTGAGATGAACTGGGAACTTGGGGCATCTTTAGAAGCACAGACATTTGGAGTTCCACGGCAAACCTGGATGTAAGCACTCACACAGCTTTTAAAGTGAAAGCAAGGACCTTGAGGAAGGAATTGCCGTCATCTCATTCCCGTCCTGCTTACTGGGCTGGGAAACAAAGTAAGTTCTGCTTGTTTCTTTGTTAGTCAGTCTCTCCTGCGTGTTTTTTCTTGCTAACATTATTAGACACTCAATATCTGGCAAATGTCAAGTTTTTTCCCCTTCATTGGGAAGTAGGATATAGTTTATTCAATAACTGATTGCTGCTTTCATCTTTTCCCTCTTTCCATATCTAGTGTGCTGGTTTGCTGTTCAGAGATAGGAAGAGATTGAAATTTATTATCAAGGAGAAAACAAAAAGTGTTTTGTCTTGTTTTGTTTTGTTTCTAAATGGTCCAAGAACTTTGCCGTTAGGTAAATGACTATGACACAGACAAGGCGTTTTGCATGGTGTGACCAGGAGTACCTCCAGCAAAGCAGCCCCAGTTCGCCACCCTGATTTCCATCTGGAAGCAGGCAGAGTGGGTTTCGCCAGGACTGGTGTTAAGGCAGAGGGTCCTTGTGCAGGAATTGTGCAGAAACTAGGTGGGAAGCTGTCATAGACAAGAGGCTGCAATTTAAAAACGCATCAGGAAATGGAAAAGAGCTGCAAGAATATCAATTATTTAATGATGTTGATAAAAACAAATTTAATATAAAAATGAGATACAATGTATAGAGACCTAACCCCGTCAACAGCACCTAAACTTTTCTTTCATGTTAGAAAGTTTTGTGCCATGTAGATTTATGGAAAATGTGCTTAATTGCCTCTAGAAAATAATGAAGCGGCTTCGTCACCGCCATAGAAGATCCTGTGACACTAGCCTAATTCTGACACGTGGCTCCTGTTTCCCATTTTGTTTGTATTTTATGCTGATCCTCTCTCCAGGGATGTGATGTGGATTGATTAACTTGTAATACAAAGTTCTGTGGTTTTTGAAAATGCAGAGTAAATAGAGATGGAGAGTGGTTTGTGATTTGTTATTAAATGATCTTCCCTTCTACATTTAGGACTGATTTTTACTGTAGAATTCTTTTTTTATTTTTTTGTTTGTTGTTTTGTCAACTTGAACAGCAATACCTTGAAGGTAAAAGATGGGAGCACGACTGGAGTGTGGAACTGGAAAGCAGAAACTAGGGGTCTTACTTCTCTGTCTAGTATGGAATATTGTGAATTTAAGGTAGAGCTTCTGTGTCCTGGGAATTCATATTTTATCTCAAAGTGGTGCTGATAGGACTGGAGGTAGCTGTATTTCATTTGAAACATTCCAGCTTCTTTATAGGAATATCTGTGAATTATTAATTCAGCAAACATCTTTAAGTGTCTCCTTTATGTATAGTGTTGTGGTTAGAGCTGTAATTGTTTCACCATTAAATTTACAGAAATTCAGTTTGTAAATGAAAAATTCAGAACAGTTTGAAAGAAGGGCGAATGAGCAGAGTATTACCATCGAAACAGTCTTGTTAAAGATAGTGCCAAGTGAGCAGGACTGTCCCTTCTAAGCTGCCCCTCCTAATTAAAGGGAAAGGTGGCTGCCATCTGTCTTCTTTCATTCAAGGCAGTAGGGGGTCTAGGGTAGAAGGAAGCAACCCCCCCTTTATTTTTCTCCTACTCTTTTTTTATAGTCAGCTTTCTCCCTAGTCACTGACCCAGAAGGTCATTGATGATCTGTCTGTCTCAGAATGAATAGTAACATAAGCATGCTTGGCACTTGCAAAAAAAGAAAGTTTATAACATGCACTGATCCATTTAAAGTTCTGCTTGAATTATGTCTGAGAGTATTGTAATCTCTGTGTTGGTGTCTCTGCCCTGTTTGTTACCAAGGGCACTACTGGCAGGAAAAGTGGGGAGTTTTACTTTTATTGATTTTGCTTTTCCCAAAAATGTTTACACTCCACTGGGCATAATCAGAAGATGGCAGCACGTGGCTGTGTACAGGAGACGTGGGGACGTGCAGGAATAGTATTCTGAACCAAAATCAGGGACACCTGTTAATGATGATACATCTATGTCATCTCAGGGGAAAGCGTGAACAAGCATGGCAACAGATGTCCAAGCTACTCAGTGGCGTGCTGCAGCTTTTTGGACCAGTTATTGAAATAATTCACACTGTTTAGCTTTTGTTAAGCAATAAGCCTTTTAGCCTTTTTCTTGTAAGAATACGTTGCAGGAGAATTTAGTTAGTTTGGGGTCATGTCTTAATTGCTTTGGAAATGTAGAATAGTCCTCCAACAAAATGACTGCATTTTCTTGCCTCAGTTTCCACCTCTCTAAATAGAAGAAATATCTGCTGCTTTTATAAATATATAAAAGAATATGAAATATTCTCCATCTTTCATAAGAACTGTATTATAACTGAAAAATTCTCAAATCTTCAGTTATGTTGATTTTCAATTTTTATATACTTAAGCAAGGTGTTAACAGTCTTCTAAAGAGATTCAGCTGTTACAAACCTTATTTAGTTCCCAAGTAGCAGGTATGGACTTCTCAAAACATACTGGTTTTTAGAACTCTCTTTGTGACACAGAAGTGTGGTATTTCTTAAACCCGTAACAATATATTTGGAGAGCTCAAATGTGAAAGTCATGTCTGTAATTTTATTTAGAGCTTTTTTTCCCCCCCAAATTTGTCACCAACTTGCAACGAGCTTTCTTGGAAACATAGACGTGTTTATGTTGTTGTGTCTTGAGATGAACATGTGTGGGCTTCTGAAGACGCTGAATGTATGACTGGATGATACCTGAAAAGTGGGTCACTTCCTAGTCAGCGAAGGGTACACAGGGCTGAACAGGCAGGGCTTTTTGGCTTTTTCCATGTTTTTGTTTTTGGTGTGTGTGTGTGGACTAATTTTAGATACTCAGCTAGGAACTTGACTGGCTATCCTTTTTAGCATGTGATTTAAATTAATTTGGTTTTACCCATCAGTATTTATTTCAGGGGGACTAAATAAACACATTAAATGAAGCACTTAAGAACTTTCTTATTTTGACTATCCACAGCAGTGGGAAATCTCTGTCCTTTGAGGGTAGGGGGAAGCCAGTAGTTAGGTCTTGTGAATATGGTAGGTGATCAAACCACTGATTGAAGTCATTGTTTCATGTTATAAACATGTGCGGAGCCAGCTACTACATTTCATTAGAAGGTACTGTAGATTCAAAAGTGAACGTGGGTCTGGCATTTCAGAAGGACACAGGTTAGTGACATAAACGACTGTAAAAAGAGGTAGCACTGTAGACTGATGTCCTGTAACAGAGGTGCACGTGTGTTGTTAGAGCCCAGAGGGGGTCAAAATAAAAAGACAGGGCACAGTGGCTCATACCTGTGATCCCAGCACTTTAGGAGGCTGAGGTGGGAGGATCACTTGAGGCCAAGAGTTCAAGACCAGGCTGGGCAACATAGAGAGCTCCCCATCTCTACAAAAATAAAAATAAAAAAATAAGCCACACATGGTCCTAGCTACTTGGGAGGCTGAGGCAGGAGGATCACTTGAGCCCTGGAGTTGAAGGCTGCGGTGAGCTATGATCACACCACTGCACTGTAGCCTGAGTGACAGAACAAGATCCCATCTCTGAAAAAAATGGATGAGTGAATTAATTAAATTTCAAAATAGAGACTTAATGGAAAATGAGAATTGTTGTGTACATGATTTATGAAGCGGCTTACGTAATAGAATTTTGGACATGAAAGCCCTGAAAAATAGCTTCCTATTTTAAGGATGAACAGACTGGGATTTATTTCTGAAATTCTATAATTCTCAGTCAGTTGTAAGGCTTTCATTATATAATAGACTTTTTTTTTAACCAACGGAAGTTGGACTTCTTCAAAATGTGAGGTCCAAAAAGGTTTTGGGTATTGTTTGAATAACTCTCTTCTCCAAAGTAGACTGTTTTTGAAAAATGATTCTTTCTGACATTTTAAAATTGAATATTTTTGACACACTGAATGCACCGAAGCATTATATGTCGTGTTTATTGCTGAGAGTAGCTGTATAGCTTGTGGGAGACAGTTAACTTGGAGCTTTCTTGCATAGGGAAGTATGGGGAGAGAGAAGGCTTCTACACATCCCCTTTCATGTTATATTCTACAGGGAAAAAATTTCTATCCTGTAGACACTAGGTGACTCCCTTGTGGATAATTTCATTTAACAATGATTTATGGGTGTTGCTCTATGCCAGCCACTGTTCTAGGAACTGATGCCAAGGCTCAGCTGATGGGCTACAGACATGAAGCCCTGTGCTCCTCAGTGGCACTCTGTAGGTAGATACAGAGCCACCATCTACTGGGTGCTTCTCGTAAGTATGACAGTGGAGGCTGGCATACAATGCTACCCTCAAAGAGCTTGAAGCTAAGGTTCGCAAGGTTCTGTGCACAGATAAAATTAGAATAAATGCAGAGATGCTATAACAAGATGCCTTAGCAGAAAGAAAAACAAAGAATAAATGCAGAGAGAAAGAGAAATGTATAAAAGGTAGAGAGATAAACACACCACAAGTTCATAGAAAAGAAAGGTTGTGTGTTTATCTGTGGCTGGGATGCTCAAGAAATGCTTCATGGATAAAGAGCCTTTGAGCCAGACATTGAAAGAAAGGTAATGTTGGACTTGAGGACTTGGAGTATCCTCGTTGAAGGAAACATGAGCAAACGCATAGGTAGGGAAGGGCAATGCCAGGTACAGAGTGGGCAGGAATCGATTTGTAGTTGCTGGGCAATGGTATGTGTAAATGACTAAGGAGAAGATCAGGTAGCAAAGGTCCTTGGAGGCCAGAACCCAGAGAGCCTTGAATGGCATGTAACTAAATGATTTAAACTTAAGTTACTGGGGAGCAATGGAAGAATTTGAGTGGCAAGAGTCCCCGTCCTGAAGAGAGGCCTTGTTGGGGATCAGCATGTGGGTGCCTCTGGACTGTGAAATAGCCAGAGCTGGGAAGCCTTTTAGAGCTGCTGTAGTGGTCCAGAAAGGAGGTGGGGAGGGTCTGGGTGAGGGCAGGCCACTAGATGGAGAAAATGAATTTATGAGATGGGATTTAGGAACTGCCTAGGTAATAGGGGTTGGCTGATGGGAAGCAAAATGCCCCCAGAGCTTTGAACTCAGGTGCCATTCATTATTTCTATGCCATCTGCCAGGCATTACATAGCTATTATCTCATTTAATCTTCTCCTAATCTTGTGGGTTCATATTTTCATCCTTATATCAGAGACGAGAAAACTAAGGCTCAGAGAAAGTTAGCAACTGGTCTAAAATTGTACGGTTAACAGGATCTAGAACAGGGACTTCGGTACAGGCCTCCCTGACCCCCAAGCCTGTGTTTTTTCTACTGTACTAGGCTTGGAAGACAGCAGACGTGAGAGTGAAGACAGTCTCTGTCCACTCTGGCATATTCAGCGTAGGTGCTGGTGAGATTCCCACCTTTAGGTGTCCATCAAGTGGCTGGAGACATGGAGCCGAATCTCGAGGACATCGGGAGGATTGAAGGTCGAGGCTTAAAAACCATCTGCATCCTCATTTATTTATTTAGCAGTTATTTGTTGTGTCTTCATAGACCAGCTTGGCAGCATGAATGCTGTGGTCAACAAGAGAAGTGCGTCCTTCATGGAGCTGCCAGGCTGGGAGGAAGCCCTGATGGCGTGGCTTGAGTGTAAGGCAGGAGGTGTGCAGATTGGCCATAGGAACTTACTGGCGTAACTTTGTCAGGTCAGGGAAGCTCTCTAGAGGCAGATGTGGTTCTCAACATGATACTCAAATGATGAGGACCCAGATAAAAAGTGGGAAAACGGCACATCCCAGGCCACAGAAGTAGCGCGTACTCAGGCAGAGCAAGAGAGGAACACAGTGTCTTTAAATCAAAAACCACATGTGGCTGGAATGGAGGGAACAGCAAGGAGATTAGGCTAGAGAGGTGAGCAGGAACCAGAATAAGAAATGCCTTGGAAGCTGTGAGAGGCTTGGAATTCACCTGTGAAGAAAAGAGTAGCCTCATCTGAATTCCTTGCCTTAATCATGGTCTCCAACAGAAGGTTAAATGGCTGTGGAGTCTAGAGGTTTTTTCCTTCGGTGTGGGCATCACCTCTTCTGAAAGGATGGTGTAATGGCTAATTGTATGTATCAGTTTGACAAGGCCACAATACCCAGATACTTGGTCAAGCACCAGGCTAGATGTCACTGTGCAGGTATTTTTTTTTAGAATGAGGTTTAACATTTATATCAGTAGACTGAGTGAAGCAGATTATCCTTTGCAATGTATGTAGGCTTCATATATCATCAGTTGAAGGCCTTAAGAGAAAAAGACTGAAGTCCCTAAAGAAGGAACTCTGTCTCCAGACTTCCTTCAGACTCAAGACTACAACATCAGCCTGGCACGGTGGCTCACACTTGTAATCCCAGCACTTTTGGAGGCTGAGATAGGTGGATCACTTGAGATCAGGAGTTCAAGACCAGCCTGGCCAACATGGCAAAAACCCATCTCTATTAAAAACACAAAAATTAGCTGGGCATGGTGGCAAGCACCTGTAGTCCCAGCTACTTGGGAGGCTGCGGCATGAGAATCACTTGAACCCAGGAGGCAGAGGTTGCAGTGAGCTGAGATGGTGCAACTGTACTCTAGCCTGGGCAACAGACTGAGACTCTGTCTAAAAAAAAAAAAAAATGCAACATCAACTCTTCCCTTGGTCACTGGCATGCCCTGAAGACTGTGGATTTGTCAGTCCCTGTAATTGCATGAGTTAGTTCCTTAAGGTAAATATCAGTATCTACCCCTACCCCCACCACTCTCTCTCTCAATCTCAATCTCTCTCTCAATCTCCGTTTCCCTCTCCCTCTCCCCCTGTTGGTTCTGTTTCTCTGGAGAACCCTGACTAATGCAGATAGGAAGATAAAGAAATTTAAACTGTTCGACTCCCGTTGATATTAGCAGAAAGCTGCATCAGGCTTCTCTAGGTGTTCTTGGTGTATGTGTATACTGCTTTTTGTATAGATGAGAATAGTGAAGTACAGAAGGGGTGTGATGTACCCACAGTCATGATGTACCCACCTTCTGGTTGATGGGAGAGCCAAGGAGAACACTCAGGTTTCAAACCTCTGGTGTAGTTCAGGTGCTTTCTTGCTATTTGGCCCTCATGTTTTTATTAGCAAGGTAATAAAGTTACTGAGTTTGCCGTGCGTAATTATTGGTAATGTTTATGGAATGTTCTCTGTATATCAGGCACTGTTTTAGTTGCCCTACAGGTGTTAATGATTTTAATCCTTATAACTACCTAATGAGATAGGGAATAATAGTGTCCCATTTTACAGATTTTAAGCAATAAGTCCTGAGTGACAGAGCAGGACTGAAGACTCAGGCAGCCTGTCTGCAGAGGTTGTGCTGTTGACCACTCCACCGCTTCTCAGCTTAATGCCCTGGGCACAGCTTTTCATCTCTCCCTTTGGAACCATTGTCCAGAATAGTTATGATGGTAGTGCACTCTTGGTAGGGCTTGTATTGAAAGAGAAAATGCTTACAAGTTATTTTTCAAGAGGCCCTCCAATAATGCTTATTAGCGCTTTGAAAAACAGAAAACATTCCCATTACAGCAACATTGTAGACCTCCTGCTGGAGTATATTTTTAGCAACTAGACTTTGCTGTCTAGCCTAGTGACACTGGTGGGCATCTGATTTGCCCAGGGTTATACAGGAGTGTGATAAAGTGGTGATATGAGTTGGCTCCTGATTCAGCATTTTGGGGTGTGTTCTAGGGGAGAAGATAGCAAACCTCTTTGTGTGTGTCCCTTGGTTCTTTGAGAGAACAGTCATCATAACTCCCATTTTTTAGGTCTGTTGTGTGCTAGATGCTGTTTTAAGTGCTTTATAAACATTGTCTCATGGAATCTTCTCAACAGCCCTGAAGGCTGGCATTACCATCCCATTTTACATATAAAGTAAGCTGATTAAGGAGTTAAGTCACATTTCCAAAGCAAGTAGCAGAACCAAGGATTAAACCTCATCTGAATGACTCCAAGCCAGTGCTCTTGGTCACTTGGCTGTGTCTATACTGGGTATCTATACTGGAGCTCACCATTCTTCCCCGTAGACTATGAACTCCATGAGGGACTTTATTGATTCTCCACCATACTTCGCACCTGCCAAGTACACTACCTGACACATAATAGGTGCTTAATGCATATACAGTCATGTATCGCTGAACAATGTGGATAGGCAGTTTTGTCATTATGTGAACATCACAGAGTGTACATCCATAAACCTAGACGGTGTAGCCTACGACATCCCTAGACAATATAATATGGCCCTGCTGCTCCTAGGCCACAAACCTGTACAGCCTACACTACAACTGTACTGAATACATTGTAACACAGTGCTAAGTGCTTATATATCTAAACATACATAAACATAGAAAAAGCAAAGCCGTGCAGTGTGTTACAATGGCTACAGTGTCACTAGGCAATAGGAATTTTCATCTCCACGTAATCTTACTGGCCCACCATCATGGATGTGGTACAACATTGACTGAAATGTTATGCTGCACATGACTGTATACGGAGCGACTAACAGACCCATCGTGTTCTCTGTGATCGCTGACTACAGGGCCAGGGCCAAAGAGCACAGACCTGTGAGTGCGTTATGGACTCATGTGGGTTTAGCCCTCACGATGGATATGAGCATATCATAATGAGTATATCTAGTGTGTGAATGTATATCATAACTTATCCACTTTATGGATATCATAATTTATCCATTTTAGTGATTCCAGGACATTGTATCTATCTGTGCTTTTTGTTGTTGTTGTTGAGATGGAGTCTCACTGTCACCCAGGCTGGAGTGCAAATGGCACAATCTTGGCTCACTGCAGCCTCTGCCTCCCCAGTTCAAGCCATTCTCCTGCCTCAGCCTCCTGAGTAGCTAGGACTACAGGCGCACGCTACCACACCTGGCTAATCTTTGTATTTTTAGTAGAGATGGGGTTTCACCATGTTGGCTGGTCTCGAACTCCTAACCTCAAGTTAGAATCTGCCCGCCTCAGCCTTCCAAAGTGCTGAGATTACAGGCATGAGCCACCGCGTCTGCCCTCTAGCTATGCTTTAAGACAGGCCTCTCAGCCCAGACTGGAGTCATGTAATACATGGCTTTGTCAGTAGCTCTCCTTCTCACAAAGAAGTCTTGATAATCTTATACTCATCCCTGCCATTAGGATTCAGGACCAATCTTTTATAGCCTGTACACCACACTGGTCTAGGACAGCACCTAAGTAATACTCATGCTATAAAAAATTCATCAAGTTATATATTTTTTAAAACATCCCAAAAATTATCTTTTTCCTCTACTGAGAAGAATTTCAGGATCCCCTCTCTCTCACTGCCTCTCTTCACACACACCTACCTTAGTCTGTCACCTATTTCGTAAACATATCTTCTTTAAAAAAAGAAAGAAAAGGCAGTACATGCTTTGTAAACTGAAACTAGATTATTTATATTTGTAGCATTTTTTTCTCCTTGAGGTTAATTTCTTTTGCTTCCCATAACTGGAAACCAATGATTCACTGCCATTATATAAGCTTATTTTTCCTCTTGGAAATAGTAAATTATAAGAGGTTTGACCAAAAAATACACATCAAAATTAGGCAGTATTCGGTGTTCAGCCTCCATCTGCCTTGTCTTCTTGTCTTTAGTTGTGCAAGTAGATGCTGATGATTTCTGGCAGAGCTAAAGTAAATCATGTGAATTTACTTTTTTGTCTCATGAAACAGATGGCATGGTCTAGCTCTGGGCTTGTATGTTTCATGAAGTACATGGGTCTGAGTGCATATTTATTTTGTGAGCCAAGGTTTATGCCTTCTTTTATAATTTTCTTTCACCGAAAATTACCTGAGTTAGAAACTCCGTTTTTGTCATTGTAAGAAGCTTTAGAATCTATATCCAGACTAAGGCCACGGAACAATGTAGATTCACTCAGTACAAACTCACTAGCGGCCTTCTTTGTACTGGACTGTCACCTTTGCTTGGCTTTGAGAAGCTTCAAACTAGGGCAGTTTATGTTTGGGAATGACCAGTCAAAATAGCAAGACAGACATAGGCAAGGATGTAATTTTTTTTTAAATTTAAGAGGAGAATGGTGGAGCATGAATCAAAACAGAAGGTAGTCTTACCTTCTTAGAACTATAAAATAAATACATTTGAAAAAGGCACCCTCTCAACCTTCCGAGAGTCAGAATTTTTGCTGCCACCCCTCATTTTGAATCTATTCTGAATTTTTTATTCTTTTTTTAGTAAGGAGGAAGAAAAATTTCTCCTGAAGAATTCATTGGAAATTACAATTGACTTGTGTATTTTGTATTCTTTGGAATGTGATGAAGACTGGTTTGGAAGGGCAGTGCTGGATTTGGTCAGGCAAAGGAAGGGAAGACGGTTACATGCAGTCATCCTGCCTCGCTCATCCCTGCCACGATGGAGAAGTGGGGTTGCTTTCATTGTACTTTTTTCATTTCTTTTCTTGCCAAGCCCAGTGGCTTCTGTTATAACATGTGGCAACTTCTCCCTTGGAGACTGACTCAGTCCAAGTTACCATAATATTTAGGACCAGCTACAAAGACGTTTCTTCCCCTAAACCTGTGCCAGATCTAAATCAAACTATCTTCTCCTCCTTAGCCATTCAAATAGCTCCAGCTCTTATATAAAAATATGAGAAATACATAGGCCTCTTTTTGTTTTATTCCTGTTCAAACAGATAAACAAGGCACATCATGCCTAGTGTTGCTTTGAGTTCGATCACTTCCTCCTAAAACAGTCTTACACTATGTTGATTTTAAGAATTGCAACTTAGGTGTTCAGGAAGGAAGCAGACATATTCTGAGAGCATAGTCATTGTCTATGGTTTCAGAATATGTTTGCTTCCTTCTAGAACATCTGAGTTCTAGAAACTGCGTACAATAAACTGCTGTCGATGCTGCTGGAGGAAGGAAGAGTAATTCTGACATCACTGGCCTTCAACAGGTGTGGCTCTGAGCTTCTGGGCCTCAGAAGCCCTGACCTCTAGAGGCTGGGGGCCAGCAGGGCAGGGAGGTGATCTCATCGTGGATGGCCACAGATCATCCACCTGCCAAACAGTTAACTAACCCTGAACAAGTCACCTCAATTTATTTTGCTTTTAAAAAAGAAAGTCTGCAAAAAAAAAAAAAATTCTTCATAAATAAATTTGTTCTGATCTGTAAATACCCTGGTCATTTCCCCCTTGGCATTTGATACACATCGTGTAGGCACATTTTAGTCATCCTTGCTCAAGTAATTATACTCCATAACCAACTTTATTAGCATAAATTAACTTCCTCATATTTTTAGCAAGAGTTACTTTCCTTCATTGCTTAGTTGTTTTGAAATATGAATTACTTCCAGCACAGTTCATTTTTGTGGATGGCATTTCTGTCTTTTTAATTTATAATTATTTGACATATACAAAAGATGGTATGTAACATACAAGTAAACTCTAAAGCACAGTTTTAAAGGTGCTGCAGTGAACCACCATCCAACTTAAGAATTGGCTCATTACAAATACTTGGAGATCTCTCTAAGTATCTTATTCCTAGCATTTTCCTGCTTTCCCACTATTCTGAAATTTGTGTTCATAATTCTCCTGATTTTTAAACAAACATATATATATATTTTTGTGTGTTTTGAGACGGAGTCTTGCTCTGTCGCCCAGGCTGGAGTGCAGTGGCCGTATCTCAGCTCACTGCAAGCTCCGCCTCCCGGGTTTACGCCATTCTCCTGCCTCAGCCTCCCGAGTAGCTGGGACTACAGTCACCTGCCACCTCGCCCGGCTAGTTTTTTGTTTTTTTCAGTAGAGACGGGGTTTCACCGGGTTAGCCAGAATGGTCTTGATCTCCTGACCTCGTGATCCGCCCGTCTCAGCCTCCCAAAGTGCTGGGATTACAGGCTTGAGCCACCGCGCCCAGCAACAAACATATATTTTTATCACAGTGTAATGAGTAAATGTGTGTTGCTAAAGACATACAAAAATACTATCGGACTATGCACAGTCTTTTTGGAACTTGAGTTTTTTCTCCATATTATATTTGCAAAATTCACCCATGTTTTCAGGTATAGCTACAGTTCCTTCATATTGCCAGAATATTCTAGTATGTAAATATATCATAATTTATCCACTATCATGTTTATTGAAGGGGGGTGGGAAACAAGGAGCTCTCTTTTCAGACATGTTGAGTCTAAGATCTCTTATTAGAAATCCGTTGGAAGTGATGACAGGCAGGCGGATGCTATTATTCAGGAGAGAGGTCTGAGATGGAACTAATAGCGTGGAGATGGCATCTAAAGCATTGTTTTCCCAACTGTTCTTAGAATGATGGGCTACTTAGCCCATCAGCTGAGATTTTTGTGTTAACATTTTTTTTTTTAATTTCTTCAAAGGTCTACCTGGTGTTGTTTGTTTGTTTGTTTGCTTTTTCCCAAATCTGCCTGATCACTTTGCTGAGGTGTGACTCGTAAGGGAGTAAACGAGGAGAGTATGAGCTTCAGAGAAAATGGGGGGAAGTATCTTGCCAGCCCTCATGGAGTTTTGTGAGATCCAAATGAAATGCTAGATGCAAATTTGCTTTGTAAACTGAAAAATGTTATACACTTAATTATTATATTTGATGATGGTACCTTGTTGGGTTCTGCTTAATACCTCATATTCACTGAGTGCTTACTTCATCTGTATTGACACATCTCATCTTTATAACAATCTGTGAGAAGCGGGTAGTGTAGATTCATATTTTACGGAGGAAACTACAGCTTATAAATGGTAGACCCAGGATTTGAACTCATAGAGTCTGCTTCTAGAAGCTGTGTTCTTAGCTCCAGTGCTATACTGTCATACTGATTTCCTGCCTACCTTCTCTCCTTCCTTCCTTGTCTCCTTCTTTCCTTCCTTCCTTTCCTTCCTTCCTTTTTTTTTTCTCACTCTGTCACCCAGGCTGGGGTGCAGTGGCATGAGAATAGCTCACTGTGGCCTTGACCTCCTGGGCTCAAGTGATCCTCCTGCTTCAACTTCCTAACTGGGACTACACGCACATTCCACCATGCCTGGCTAATTTTTAAATGTTTTGTAGAGATGGGGTCTCCCTGTGTTACCCAGGCTAGTCTCAAACTCCTGGACTCAAGTGATCCTCCCAACTTGGCCTCCCAAAGTTGCTGAGATTCCAGGTGTGAGCCACCACACCTGGCCATACTGTCCTTCTTTAAATGACAGGTTTCTTCCCACTCCTTCAGCTTTAAGAGTACAAACATTTTAGGGTCACATTGCAACATGTCCACCATGAACCCAGCTACAAAAATCCTACCCCAGGCAGTGGGCCCCTACCCAGCAAAGGGCTGTGTGTGCTGACCTAGTTTCACCACCGACCCCAGCCGCAGACCTCACAGGGCACTGCTCACCTGCCAAGTGCCCACTCCGTGCTTGTTGAAAATGGTGTCTGCTTGATTTCAGTTATTTGCCTGAAGCCACCCAGTAAGTCAGTAGTGGGCCAGAGAATAGAAACCAAGTCTCCTGCCTTTCAAGTGTCACATTTGTTCTGTTAATAAACTATATACCTCCAGGGGATCTGGCAGAAATTTGAAAGTGCTTAATTTTACTGCAGTAAATACTTAAGAATCCTTTTTAAAGCAAGGAAGTCAAGTCCCCGCCAGGGAAAATGCGACCTGCTCTGAGGGCCTTTGACAAACTGACATGGGCACTAGGACTAGGTCATGGATCATTGGCCCTTGATTCTGTCTCCCACTGAGCATCCCAAAGGGGTTGAGACCTCTGCTGGAGCCACTAGGCTTCAGCCGGACCTGGAAATGTTCTCAGAAATGAAACTGGAATGCATGATGTCCTGGATTCAGCAGGTCACAGCTGACTGCCATCAGGAGGTGTGACGGAGAAGGTTCCATTTATGCAACACTGTGGTGATACAGGTCAGGACCCAGGGGAATTAGCTCAGCCATCTGAATTGGCACCTCTCTGCTTTTCTCGCTGAGTGACAGGTGCTTTGCAGTTGGCTTCAGATGTTTGTGAATGTGCTGTTTCCTAAAGCCATGTCAGTCAGGAAGAAGATGTAGGCATTCAGGAAGTGGGAGAAGAAAATCTGAATTAGAAACAACTTGAGGATGGAGAACATGGGGGAGGGATGGGTTACCTTTGTCATCAGAAGAGCGCCAGGCAGATTTTAGTCCCTCAGCTAATCATACCATTTGAAAAATTGATGGAGAAATGTAACTGGAAGGTTTCAGCAAGATGAAAGCTGCATCTCCAAGGCTGGATTCTGTGTGTTCAGGTGAGAACTGGGTGTGAGTGTAATTATCAGAAGAGGGTTGTCACAGGAGGTGCACGGTATGAAGTCACAAGGGGATGCATTATTTCCATGAGTTCTCACAGTTCCCAGGGCAGCCACAGATGGTAGTAGTTTATGTCTGTCTGTCTTGACAGAAGGGCAGTAGGCAGTTGTGGCAAGAAAAATGGACCAAATGAGGGCTGCACTCAGCAGGTTAAATTTGCTGTCAGTAAGTGTTCAAAACTAGAATGCTCTGCTGGGACTTTTCTTCCCCTTAGAAAAGTTCTTTGGACCAGGCGCAGTGGCTCATGCCTATAATCCCAACACTTTGGGAGGCCAAGGCGGGCAGATCACCTGAGGTCAGGAGTTTGAGACCAGCCTGGCCAACATGGCAAAACTCCATCTACTAAAAATAAAAAAATTACTCACGCCTGTAATCCCAGCACCTTGGGAGGCTGAGGCTGGCAGATCACAAGATCAGGAGATTGAGACCATCCTGGCTAACACGGTGAAACCCCTTCTCTACTAAAAATACAAAAAATTAGCGAGGCGTGGTGGCGGGCGCCTGTAGTCCCAGCTACTCGGGAAGCTGAGGCAGGAGAATGGTGTGAACC
The DNA here is from genome assembly GCF_007565055.1 of Rhinopithecus roxellana. Taxonomy (NCBI): domain Eukaryota; kingdom Metazoa; phylum Chordata; class Mammalia; order Primates; family Cercopithecidae; genus Rhinopithecus; species Rhinopithecus roxellana. Next base: position 62,390,516 of record NC_044554.1, read on the forward strand.
CGGGAGGCGGAGCTTGCAGTGAGCCGAGATCGCGCCACTGCACTTCAGCCTGGGCGACAGAGCGACACTCTGTCTCAAAAAGCTGGGTGTGGTGGTGGGTGCCTGTAATCCCAGCTACTTGGGAGGCTGAGGCAGGAGAATCACTTAAACCTGGGAGATAGAGGTTGCAGTGAGCTGAGATGGTGCCACTATACTCCAGCCTGGGCAACAGAGTGAGACTCCATCTCCAAAAAAAAAAAAAGAAGGTTCTTTGTTCACACTTCCTCTGCGCTGCAGCGAGTGACTGTGGTGCCGTTTCCTGCAGCCTGTGTCTGTGTCTGGGACTTTCTCGACGGCAAGGCAGGCCGTGCATGAGGCCTCTAGGACCCAGGGCTGCCTCCCAATGCCGACGGCCCTGCGCTCTGAGCTTCGGCAAGCCAGTTCGGCTTGCTTCACCTCAGGCATTGGTTTTGCTGGGGAAAGAGCAGGGAAGTGGAGACCTAGGCAACGTGATGTCACCTCTCTGATGAAGTCCAAGGCCTCTGTCAACACCGGTGCCCTCGTCCTGACATTGTGGGGTTTGTGGCATGATTGGAGAGGCCTCGCATGCTCTCTGGGCAGCCCTTGTTAGTGCCGCCTGACTAGCTGGGAGATCCAGAGTTTCATGAGAACCCTCCCTCAGTGACAAAACCCGCCTTCCTCGCTGTCAGGCTCAGGTTGTCCTGTGCCCGCACTGAGCCTGCTCATTATTGATTAATGAACTTGTAAAATGAGAAGTATTGTTTTACCAGAAGCTACATGTTTATGTGGGTGGTAAAAATGAGAAGAGTTGCTTGAGAACTGGTTCTCCTTTCCATGAGTATATCCAAAGTTCAAATCTGGGCTTTGTGGTTATAAGACATGTTGAGTGAATAAAAATGAAGGAAATGCTGGGCATTTATCACTTTTTTTTTTTTTTTTTTTTTGAGACAGGGTCTTACTCTGTCACCCAGGCTGCAGTGCAGTGGCACGATCTCACTGCAGTCTCCACCTCCCAGGTTCAAGTGATTCTCGTGCTTCAGGCTTCCAAACAGCTGAGATCACAGGCATGGGTCACTACACCCAGCCACTTTTTGTATTTTTTGTACAGACCAGCTTTCGCCATGTTGGTCAGGCTGGTCTCGAACTCCTGGCCTCAAGCGATCCATCCGCCTTGGCCTCCCAAAGTGCTAGGCTTACAGGCATGAGCTGCTACGCCTGGCCTTTCACGATTCTTAAACTGTTGGCTTACAGAAACGTAGACCTGTATGAACACACAGATCACCTGAGAGGTCCGTCACAGAACTACCTGCTGTCATGGGTGATGTACAGATAAAAACGTGGAAGATCTAGAAACTAGTCATTTCATTCGTAATCTCTGCCGTAAGTAAACATTTTAGTTTAATGTTAAAAGGTCACTCAGGATTATTATGAGATTTGATGAACTCATGGCTACAAGGAACCTTTAACTGTATGGATGAAAGATAAAGCTGCAGAGGCACTCCTATTCACTACAACCAGTGCAGTGGCTGTTTCTGCCTTTCCTTTCTTTCCCTCCTCCCTTCCTTTTTCTTCTGTTTTTTCTGGCACCTTCCTCTCACTTTCCTCTCCCTTCTACCTTATTTTTTTCTTCCTTTCGTTCTCCTTCCTCTCCCTCTTTCTAGCAGTAGCAGTTATTTTTAAATTTTTATTACTTTTTTTTTTTTTTTTGAGACCGAATCTTGCTCTGTCGCCCAGGCTGGAGTGCAATAGCATAATCTCGGCTCACTGCAACCTCCACCTCGGGGTTCAAGCCATTCTCCTGCCTCAGCCTCCCGAGTAGCTGGGATTACAGGCACCTGCCACCACACCCGGCTAATTTTTGTGTTTTTAGTAGAGACCAGGTTTCGCCATGTTGGCCAGGCTGGTCTTGAACTCCTGGCCTCAGGTGATCCGCCCACTTCAGCCTCCCAAAGTGCTGGGATTACAGTTGTGAGCCCCTACACCCGGCCCCAGCATTAGCAGTTTTTACACAAGAAGAGCATAGGCATGAATCCTGCCTTCATGGCACTTACACACTAGCAGAGGAATCTGGCAGCAAATAAGCACACAAAGGCAGCTGCAGGGTATGATGTGCTGTGACGTAAAGGGACAAACACCATGAGAGTCTAACTAAAGCCTGGCATGTGTTAATCCTGTGTACCTATTCAGAAACTAGGGTTCATGACAGTGCTTCTGTTGTTACCTATTAGAAGTAGCTTTGTAAGTATAAAGGTTGTAGTTTTGTGAAGCTATCTAGTATAGAGGCACTCTGGGAGGTTAGCATTATGGAGTTTTTTCATAGAAAGGATGGATAGATCCTAACAAGCAAAAGTGGCAGAAACTAGTTTTTCATGTGTGCATTATAGGATTGAAAGATAACTGTGGTTGAGTGTGATAAACTGAAACTTTTAAAAAATATATATTATTTTTTACAAGTTAAGTTAGAGCAAGATATGCTGATTCTCTCCCATTTTCAAAAGAGGAATTGGAAAAGGGAGAGCTCGTTTATGTGGTATTCACAATAGCGTCTGTTCCTGAAGAAAATTCTTGGAAAAATCTCATGAGTGTTCTCAGACTGAAAACAGGGATCCAGTCTGCTGTTCATGCAGGACTCGGGAGGCGAGCGAGCATGTGATACCAGGAAAGGTCCCATCCCTGCCCTGCTGGGGAGCCCTCGGTGGCGAGGTGGCGAGTTCAGGCTTCACTTCAGAACATGGATACTGCTGCGTAGGTGCTGGAAGGGTGCTGCATGGGTGCTGGAAGCTGCCTGGCACAATGCATGTCCTGTTTCTTGCCACTTGGAAAGACGACTGTGGAAGTCAGGTCTTCCCAGTCCTCACCAGTAAAGCAAGCAACGAATGCCTTCAGTCCAGGTAATATGTCCAGGCTTTGAATTCTCTGGATCTGTCTTTGGATACCCTGGGAACACGTCTTGTCTCTTCTTAGGCCCTTCTGACTAAAAGCAGCCAGGACTTTTAAACTGACTAATTTTTAAAGATTTCCAAATAGAGGAGAAAATTAAAGCAAAACTTTATGAAAGCTGAAAATGATCTTTCTAACTTTTCTCATTCAGAGTAGGACACTGGAGCATTGAAAGCTTGCTCATGTTTGTGATTGATCACATATTTTAAAAATTGTAAAATAAAGACCTCATTTTAATTTAAAAGTTTACTTCACCACCATCATTTCCACGAGGTTCTAGGTCTTTTGTGAACAAATTAAATACAGTGCTTTCTTTATAGCATGAATTAAATCTAGATCCCAATGATATTTGGCACCTTCTAAATACCCAGATGGCCACTGCATTTGCCTTGAAGTGAAGACGTGTGTAGAGTTTTAATCACATGTTTTATTTTTTCTCTTTTAAATATCGCCTTTTCAATAGTTGCTTGTTAATGAATGACTGATTGTTTACTGCAGTTTATAATCAGGAATGTGAACATTAAAAAATTCTAATCAGGATACAGGTTGAAAAACACTTTCCCTGTCATTCTCTTTCCTTATGCTAGAACAATAAAAATAAATTGTCCTTCCTTTGGAAACATAATAGTTTAAGAAATTTTATCATTCTCTTCTTGAAAACTTAAGTTTAATAAAACAGTTCAGAGGAAACTTAATTATAGTTCTTATACTACAAAAAGCTCTTATAAAAACAGGGGTAGGGCTACAATGAATTTCACCTCTTGAGCATAACCACCACTTGAAAAAGAAAGATGTAGTTAAAAAATTATTTTCGCTTTATCTTCTCCATTGTTTAATGCCTGAACATACTTGGATTTTTTAACAGCAGGAACAAGACACAAGACTTTGTTAGCTACCCAGGTAAGATCATTTGAGTCCAAAGACCAGATTCCAGAACAGACGGCAGATCCCTGTTGAGGACATGGGTTGTCAGGACAGCCTGGAGGCAGAAGGGTGGATTCTGTTGTAGGTGTCATAAGTGACATTTTGGATCAGATTTTTAACCCTCTTTTGTTTTTTAATGTGAGTAAATCTTCATAGCGGATTATTCTCATGAAACAAGACTGATACCATGACCTCAGGGAAAGAGTGCTTTGGGGGGGAACTGCTTATTCAATTAAGCGAAGAAAGAGCTGATAAAAGGGGCTGAGTGTCTCAGAGCTGTTGTTTCTTCTGAACTTTTCCAAATAGGAGCACAGAAGTCCTGAGAACACTGTCTCTCTATATGTTGTGCTTGGTCCACACACTGCCAACACATGTGCATACACACACACACACCCCCCCCTCAAAGACAACCCCTCCAGCCTATGGTTTTCCAGAATTAACTTTCCCAAAGTACCTTGAGCACTAGGAGTTCAGACTGGGGTTTGGGTTTGGTGACAGCTGTCAGTGCTCCAAAGGCAGAGAACTGAACTTAGGGCAAATCTGTGGCAACAGAAAGCTCTTTTCTGTTCCATGAAAGTCGTGGATGATGCTTTCAGATCCTGTCTGCAAATTGCCCAACATCACACTGATAATGGAAACAAATGATCTGACACTCACATAGCTAAATATAATTTATAATTTTGATGTGAGGTTGAAACATGAAAGATCATGCTTTTCAAACTGCTTTGATGACTTACACAGACAATTCATTTTAGATAATGGTGAGTTAAGCCTGGCAGCCTCTGAGCGTTTTTCACTCATTTGTGCAAACACCTGCAGTTGGGTGCTAATGCACATGTTTAATGCTTAAACTTAAATTATAAAATCCCTTAAAGGATGTTTTTCTCCTAGAAAATAAGTCAGGTCTCTTGCAAAGACTGCCTGCTTTCATGAGCTTCTTGTATTTCCCGGGATGCTTATGCGCCAGCCCGTTAGAAAAGGTCTGCTTTTAAACACAGGAAGTTGAACCCTTCAGGGAAAGTGCCGATGTCTGAACCATCAGCAAAATCACTACACCCATTCCCTGGGAAGTCTAGTTCGTCAGAAACAAGTTTAATTCGGGAACTATAGTTTATCCAGGTTCCGTGAAGGGAATTAGCACTGGGCAAGGCCTAAAGCTCCAGTCATTTGTCTCTGCTCCCGCCGACTCGCAGCGACCACAGAAGACATCAGAACTGGATGAAAATGGCCCTGCCCATGTGACAGAGCAGGGCGCTTCTGGCTTGCGCCTTGTTATTTGTCCCTCCAGTGGTTCCTAGCTGTTGTGACGTCAAGGCTGCCATTCAGAGCAGAGAAAAAGGAAACCGTGGCCTCTCTTCGCATCAGTGGCCCGGACAAGCTGTTGTTTCTCAGGCATCCAAAGCTCTTTCTGTCTGGCAGAGCTGTGCATTCCATGCCTGGGTGACCTGGTTAAATGGAGGAAACCAAATGCTATCTGCTGAATGCTCTCCAAAACAAGCATTCCGCCCTGCGCGTCTCAAGCACAGGCTTCACTGCCTCTGAGGACTGTGAAGGGAACAGCAGCACTGCCTGCATTTGCCGCTGGCATATTCAGCTTCTGGTCAGAGTCTTAAAGGAGAAAATAACATCCTCAATGGCCTCGATTAATACACACTTCACCAACGTCTTTGTGCTGCCTTTGGGGTCAGTGCTACAAAATCCTTTTTTAAAAAAAGGATTTGGAATCACAGTCAGAAGTTCAAAACTGCTGAACTGCCACCTCTTCCTTCCCGTCTCACTTCGGCTCATGCCATTCCCCAATTTCAGATTTCTGAATTCCAGAAAAGCTCTTGTGTATGTGAATATATGAATCCTCCACGGTGCTTTACTGAATGTGCGTATGTTTTGCACACACATGAGAAAGACTCACAAGTGTAATGCATGGATCACAACTCTATTATTTTCTTAATGAAGAGTAACACTTTGTGCTTTTCAGAGAAAAGGAGCTATTTCACAGTGTCGCAGAACTCTCTTTAGGAGCAAACCAAGATCTCTGTAGCAAACATCAATCCTGGAAGGCCAAAAGCTCACGAATAAAGTTGTGATCACTTAGAGTGACTGCCTTAGAATTGACCAACTTCAGACTAAATTTTCTGAGGACATACCTTCTTGGGTTTCTTTCTGGCATGAGGGACTATTTTATTAGATTCTTGGATTTGATTATAGTCACCAGAAAAAGCAAGGTATAACAACCACACTTTGTGTTCCAGAGTTGTCTTAGTTAACTCAATATGCATTTGAGGTTTTATGTTACAAATCCCGTTAAATCTTTCTCAAAATAGCCCTTCTCTGAACCTTTGATGGAAGAATATTTGCAGGAACCAAAACCATTTGATATATACACTGGTATATGTCAGGAAGGATCATGATACAGGGGTGCCTTTGAAAAGCGGGTTATTATAGGACAGAATTCTTCCAGGTCCCTGACTCTTGTCTTCTGAAAAAAAAGGTGGAGATCTTCAGATGTCTAGATAAAGACAGAATGGATGGAGTAAATTACGTAAAGTTAGGATTTAGACTGAGGGTCTACAGGGCTGCAGTCTAGTTTTGCCTCGACAGTCAGACATGCCCAGGGTCTGGCCTAATACCATACAAATGCCATATCCACACTGGCATTGACACAGTGGTGGGAATGGGGCATGGGGGTGATGAGCAAGGCTTCTTGCTGGGTGCTTTGGTCTGGGTGAGCCTGAGATCTTGAAATGAGAGAAAAACTAGGACATTACTTTCCATCGTGGGCTGAAGAATTAGTTCTTTCTTGTTGCCTACTATTTGCATATCAGTTAATCATTTTCTTCTTTTTTTTTTCCTATTACTACCATTTCAAAAGGTACTTGTTATCTGAAGATAACTGATACAGGACCACTACTACTATTTTAAGAGGATTGACTTAAAACTGAATCAAACATTTAAAAACAAACACTTTTTTTTTTTAAAGATCATATTAGGACTAAGTCCTGAGAAAACTAAAACAAAAGTTGAAGCTTAGTTTTATATAATAGAAATTTGGGATATGATGCAACAGCATGTTATTTCTTAGAAGAAAAATTAAATGTTGACTTCTAAAAAGAATCATATAAAAAGGATGATTTTTGTACAAGCATTCACATTTTCCCGAAGGCCTCTCTTAATCTTTTGCTATATAAACCATTCTCTTGAAGAGTCTAACTCTCCTGTAATCACCTCTGTGGACTTTCTCTTCCTCAGTTGTTAACTGTTGAAACTGTCTTTCATCCTTATTTGTCAGTGACCCTATGTGACTCATGCAATTCGCTGGTATCATTTTTATCAGCTGTGTGAAAAGCTACAATTCCACCTTACAAGTGAACTGCATTGGATTTTCATTTTATTCTATGACATTATTCATCCAAGAAAGTGAGCAAGAATAGATGCTGATGTTAATGAGGACTAATAATAAGCGATCACTGTATTTGTCAGTATATTTATAGGATGATGACCTTTGCTTCCCTTATGCAACTTGGTAACTACAGGGATTCAGATAATGATTACTCAAGTAATGACTTCCCACCCCCTGCCAAATACTATGTTGTATTTAAAGTACTCAGTATGATTTAGTGGGCTTGATAATCAATCACATGTAGATTTGGAAGCCACCCCTGACACTTCACTGAGTTCTATAACCTTGGGTGTGCTTTCACAGAACCTAGGATTCTTGATCTTTTATGTAGAGTAATAAAACCAACCTTGCATCATGGTCATGAGGATTAGAACCCATATGTATCATACCCCGGAGTAGTACCCTGTGCATGAGCTTAAAAAATAGTCCTGTCCTCATTAGGGCTGTTACTGCTTTTGTGTGGTATCTTACATTTTATATGAGACTTTTACACATATTTTGTTTAATTCTTTATATATAAACCCAGAAGCTAGAGAGCTTAAGTTTTACCCTCTAGACATTGCAAAGTCACAGAAAGATTTTGAGGAATGCAGCGACATGAATTTTACTACATTTTAGAAGAGCAGTTGGTGACTCTGTATGCTCTGCATCAGCTAATAACATTTGATAGGCAGTTTTTTCATGGCATAGGTGAGAACACTAAGGCCCAAGGATATGATGTACTTTCTTGGCAACAGATAGTTTGGTTCTGGCATAGCTAAGCCTAGAACCCAACCTTCCTACTGCCTGCTGTTTCTTCACCACCCAGTTGCTCATTGGCAAGCGAACCAATTACAAAGGCTGTTTTACTTGTCCAAGAATAGAGAGAAAGGTGCACCCTGGGTGACTGGAAACGGGAATGGGAGGGAGAGGATGGAGGCCGCAGACACTGAAAATAAGTATTGACTAGACTTGGTGACAGAATGGTTCAGCTCGGCTCAGTGAAGAAGGGAGTCCAGAGGCCAAACTTTCTACCCTGGTAGGATGGCTATACGGTTAAGTAAAGTAAAATCAATAGAATGGTGTTGGTTTTTTTGCTTCATGATGAACTTAAAGGGTCTGCCCTATCCAGATAGAAATATGTTAAAGATATAGGTAGGAGAGGTAGCTACCATTAAAGATACAGATTTGAGATTAATGCCACAGAAGGAGAGCTGAAACCACTATACTACATATAACTGTGTGTGTGTGTGTGTGTGTGCTGCGCGCACTTGTGTTAAACTGGATTTGTTGGCATATCTCCAATTCAAGCCTGGGTCACGTGATTATGCTGTAACTTATTGCCCAGTTATAATCACAAACTTACACCTTCATCAGAAGGAAGAGCGAGTTCCCTAGATCAGTGTGTTTGTGTGTTTGTTTTGTTGGATGGATCCTGCCGAGGCACTGAGAGACAGACTTTGCTGGGCCCTGTTTTGTAAACAAATCTGTTCACGCACGCTTTCTTCTATCATTGGATGTGTACACTGGCTCTGATTTTCCCACCCGACATGCCGAAGCCTAAGCATTTAGAAGCTTGTTTTCTTTTAGAAGTAGGCAGGCATCAAAGAAAAACATGCACATGCATTTAAAGTGTGCACATCTACCCTAAGTCAGTCTTTGGATCTTTACAATGTTAACCCTGGGTCATGTGCAGTATATTTCAGCCCACTACACACAGCAGACCTGCAAGGCGTCCTGACAGCCCCCACAAAACTACGGACTGAGCTTAGTGCAAAAGGGAAAGCCCTTTTTACCCTTAAAGTTCATTGCATGGGCCACTGTGGGATCCGTCACCCCAGACGATAAAACATAATACTGGTTTTCCTAAGTAGGGGCGATTCAGCTCTTAGATTGGAATATGAACTTAATGTATATAATACATACAGTCACTTCCTGAACTTGTAGTTTTTTGCATGTTTTATTTAATATTCTAGCCAGGTTTAAATTTTTATGGCAGGAAGTATGTGAATGGTTATGACAGGAGTAAATAACATTTGATTTTATGATGACAGTACAGGAAGTAACTTTCCACACCAAATAAGTCTTTGGGAAAAAAGTGCTGGCTTATAAATTTAACGAACATAGATTTTCCAGAATCTTGCATACAGTCGCCTTTGCTCTCTTAAATGGAACTAAATAACTGGCTGGTCTCCTTTTTTGCTTAACTTTTTTTTGTCAATGAATGTCTTTGTTTTAGAAAGAGGCATTTTCAAGTGTTTTGATGTGACCCAACACGACATAAACCCATTAAAAGATTCTAAGCAAAAATAATAAGACCAAACTTTAGTGTAAATAGCATGAAAGGCCGAAACACTAAATAAAACATTATTTTTTTCCTTTAAGAGTAAATAGCTAGGCTAGGCGTGGTAATTCATACCTGTGAACCTGTGAACCAGTGCTTTGGGGGGCTGAGGTGAGAGGATTGCTTAAACCCAGGAGTTCAAGACCAGCCTGGGCAACATAGCAAGACCCCTTCTCTGTTTAAAAAAAAAGAAATAGCCAGATGTGGTGGCACACATCTGTAGTACCAGCTACTCAAGAAGCTGGGGCAGGAGGATCACTTGAGCCGAGGAGTTTGAGGCTGCAGTGAGCTATGATCACACCACTGTACTCCAGTCTGGGCAACAGAGCAGGCCTCTGTCTTAAATGACCAAATTATTTTTCATCATTAAAGCCCGGGAAGCCTCCAAACTGCCACCGAGGCAAGTTCCTTCCGGTGACTCCTGTAGCCATGATGTACAGGCACTTAGGAGGCACAGCCTGTTAACATCAGAGAGGCTGTTGCATGTGAACAGGTTTACAGAGAAGAGGAAAGAATTGGATAGAACTTCAGTTACACTTCATCGTAAGCAGAACTTTAATAGAGCCTCTGTTTTTCCTTGAATAAAAAAGCGAATAGCGGGAATAAAAGGTTTAGAAAAGATTTCTTTCTTCACCCTTTTCATCTTAAAGCCTGAAGATGTTGTAATGAGAAAAATATTGTGACATTCATTTCTGAAGGTTACTATTACACACACGTGAATTATGTGAGTGAATGGATGGATGCCTGGCAGATTAAAATGTAGAGTTCCAGATGCATTCGTAACCACTATGTGGCTATGACACAGTGGCATATCATTGGGCTGGGAGTGAAAGGATGAAGGTTCAGACTTCAGCTCTGGGTCTGGGAGCCTCACCCAACCACCGTGACAGAAAACAGGATCTCTGAATCCCGTCTACCCCTAAAACTCAGTACCACACATTGTGCAGCTAAGTAACTTGCAAGTTATATGAAACTGTTTTCACAGGATCAGCAGAGTTACCACTGCTTAGGTGTCCTGAATCTTCATTACATTTTTACAGAGAATATATTTGCATGTGACATGATTAAAAACCTACCTTGTGTTTTTACGGTCTTGGTAGGTTTTAAGGTCGTTTCTTACATGCTGTTTTCCTTGCTGTGCAGCCAACCTGGGTGTTGCTGGCAGACATGCTGAGAGCAGACTCTGGAGTGTGGAGTCAAGGTCAAGCCTCCCTGGCTCTGAATCCTGGCTCCACCACCTATTGATTGTGTAACCCTGGGTGTGTCCTTAAGCTCCCTGGGCCTCAGTTTCCTTATCCGTAGGATGAGGATAAAAATAGAACTTACCTCCAGGGCTGCTGTGAAAATTAAACAAATGGACGGATGTGCAGCTTGTGGTAGCGCCTGAGCGGGCCCTGCATGTCAGTGTGCTGTTGTCGCTGACGATGAAACTGGCTTAGAGAGGTTGGGTGATAGGCACAACAACAAATTAGCAAAAAAGATGAGCCAGAACTCAAACATAGCCTTAGGACTTCTCAGTGGCTGGTGCCCTTCGGTTGTGAGACCACTCTCCCCCCTGCCTATAAAAGTGCCACGAAAGAGCGCTCTCCATTTCTTTGTTTAAAAGAGAACTGAGTAAATGTTAAACGTGAAGGACATTTGTCATGGGGTTTTACTTTGTTTGGAGAGGGTGGACTCTATAACTCTTGAAAGGTGTCCACAGCATAGCAAGGACCTGGACAGCCTCCATGGTTTCATCATGTTCTCTATTGAGAATTCCAGCCTTAGAAACAGCTCCCTTTAGGTCCCCAAATTAACAGGAGTTTCTAAAGGAAACTCCTTTAAAAGCAGTTGCTTTTTTGCAACTGCTGCATCTGTTAGATTCATGTTCTCTTTGCTGCCCACTCCCCAAGCTTCTATTTCATGATCTTTTTGTTTTGCTCGACTTTTCCTCTTTTTAAAACCTCTGCAGTGGCCACCCAGGACTTAAGAGGAACTTTCCTGGAAAGCCGTCTGAAACAGGAACAAATTGCACAGAAACACTGAGAGCTGGGAACTTGTGTGTATACCTGCATAGTGGGAGACGGAGGCTTCCTTCTGAGTAAGAGAGAAGAGTGGATATTCTAATCACTGAGTAGTGGTCAGGCCTGTAATCACTGCTTTTTCTTTTGCTGAGCTTGGTATCAATGGGAGTTTTAAAAATGGTAGCTATTTAAAAGTACTCTCCATGTAAAGGGTTCCTGTTCCTTTGACCCTATCACAGAATATTCCTATTTTTCTATTGAGGAGGTTCATAAGGTTTCATGGGCAAGGGCTGAGATGACTTATTGTGTAGCGTAGTTGTTTTAAATTAAAAATTTACCTCTAGTTATAGGTGCTACCTTTTACTCACCCTCAATTTGGAGATTACATCATGCAGGCTGGGCAGAGTGGTTCATGCCTGTAACCCCAGTGCTCTAGGAGGCCAAGGTAGGAGAGTCGCTAAAGGCCAGGAGTTACAGACCACCCTGGGCAACAGAGCAAGGCGTCATCTCTACCAAAAAATATTAGCTGGGTATGGTGGCACTTACCTGTAGTTTCAGCTACTCCGGAGGCTGGGATGAAATGAAGTCAGACCCTGCCTCTAAAATCCATCAATCAATTATGTGTATCAGGCAAATGCTTTCCATACTCTTCTTGTTAAAATATCAGTTTGGTAAAGATGATAAAAGCGTATCACATCCCAGGAAGCTGAGGCTTCATGAGAGCCAGGATCGCACCACTGTACTCCAGCCTGGGGGACAAGAGTGAGACCCCATCTCAAAAAAAATGAAAATTCCCTTCCAGAGTATAAATCACAGATGATGTTTTTATATTTTTTTCATATTTATCTTGAGTATCCAAAAATGTGAACTAAAAGAGTTGGGGTCTAAGTGGCAAAGTGCTGCCGTGTTACAGGTTAAGGGCTTCCATGGATTGTGTGATAAATACAGGTGTGAATTTGGGTGACTTGTTTTATTTTTCAGTGCCCATTAAGTAGAAGTTTATATTTTCCTCCCTCCTCCTTCAAGAGCCCCCCTCCCCACCGTGCAGCACATGGAGGCCCCAAGTTGGAAGCACATTCACAGCCTAAAGCTGAAGGACAGGCTCTGAAAAAACTTTCTTTCAGCAAAACACCTGTCGATCTCAGAAAGTGAGCTTTGTCACCATTGATACTCTGTAAGGTGGGATGAAAGCAATTTTTCTTACTCATTTTGCCCAGTTGTCAAGAAATGCTGCTCTCCTCTCTGACATAAATTAACAGGTTTGGCTACAGCCTAGAGAAATACAAAATGTCACATTTGAGCCTTAGTGGCCAGTTTTCAAAGGGGTGCCTGAGTGTGAACACCATGTCGGCTGTTCTGTTAATGTGGCTGGGTCTCATAAATAGGTATTTTTCTGCCCCTGTGATGGACAAATCTGAAACAGTTTTTCCATCTCACAACCCCAGGGGATGATATTTAGAGGCTGATTTTTGGCATCTCAGTTCCTGGTAAGGAAGATGAATTCCGTATTTGAAATTTGGGGACAAACAAAAATAACTCTTTCTCTTTCCTTGAAGGGTTAATGCTCCAACCAGCCTCAGATTGGTTCGCTTGAATCTTAAAATTACTTTTCTGGTCACGCGCAGCGAAGGTCTAAGCATTTGTGAAATGTCTTTTTTTCCCCCCCACCCCTTGATGCTGTTCTCTTTGGGCTGTCTTAATTACACAGGGGTTGAGAAACCAAATTAAAATTAGGCGTGTCTGGTCAACAGTGATCACGTTGCATGCTTTTAGCTTTGCTTGTTGAAGTTGCTTCTCCTCCCCGAGTGGCTTTCCTCCTATTTTTTTTTTTTTTTAAAGGAAATATCATAAGCTTTTTCAGAAATACTCACAGGAAGTGAGTGTCCGTATGCTGGTTACTCACCAGCAACTGAGTGTTGGCAGGTGGAGAATGCTACCGCAGCCCGCCCAGACGGATCTGCAGACTGGCCCCATTGCAGAGGATTAGACACAGGGTGCGTGGATCATAGGGTTTTTGTACAGAAGGCAGTTTTAAGAGGAAATTGGTCACTGCATGTCATCTCGAGGGGTGGTGATTCAGGGAGCAGGGCTGGGGGTCAGAAGGCACGTGGCTGCCATCTCGGAGGTTCCTGTTCACTTCTCAGAGGGCAGGCTGGCTTCTAAAAATCAATGCTCCCTCCACCCCCAAACAGCGATTCTTCTGCAGTGAATCACTTCCAGAAATGAATAGCCACAGTTTTTTGGAATGAACGTTGTGAAATCCCTCCTTTATAATGGCAGGTTTTCAGTTGGTGGTTTTATCAGAATTTCTCAAGATCAAAACGAAACCTTCTCTTTAAAAAGGAAAGAAAGTACTATCGATACAGAAAGCAAAAGTATTTCCAGTTTCCTACTGAACTGTCACGGCAGACCTCTCTGTATCTATATTTAGAGATGTATGTCCATATATTTGCCTGAATGTGTGAGTTCTTGGAAGTATGGATTCATTGCCAGGAGCTGGTGATTTCCTATGCAGAGGTCGCTCACTACAAGAAATGTTACACTCGGTGAGTAGGTGGTAGCTTCTGAAGATTATTGGTAACCCAGTGTTGGTCGTCTTGAGTCATGGATTTAAATGACGGCTAGCAAGCTCTTCAATACCTTCTGCTTTATATGATACAGAGCATGGAACGGTAGGATGCACAGACGGCTGTGAAGGATTTTTAAGAATATGGATTCATTGAATAATCAGTGAATCTTGTGAATATACTAGACCTTTGGAGGAGGAAAGGGTGTTTTACAGAAGGAAGTGGTTTGTAGGGGCTTTTAAAGGTACAGTTATCGCTTTTCTATATTTATTGTCAGCATCATTCAGTCCTCCTGTATGAAAGAGATAAACAGTCTCAACAGAGAAAAAGTTATGCTGACTCTTTAAATGAAGAAACTCGATCCTCATGTTACTCTTAACTGGACTTTTTTCTTCCTAATTATTCATAAGGGAAACTGTCCCATGAAGGCAGCTAACTTTCTGGCAATCTCTACGATGCGTCTCATTCAGAACCCGGTGGGCTCTCCATGCATTATTGGCAGCACTTTTATCCAGGGGCACAGAGGGGGAATAGGGTTACTGGAAACAGGGAGTGTAGCTCAAGGAATTGTTCTCTCTCTGGAGTGGATAAGTTGTTTGACCTACTGACTCATTTCACAGGAATTAGGAAAACAACCTAGTGTGGTTTTTATTGTTAGTCCTGGAGGATTCCAAAATCTGTGTGCCTACAAATAAGATGAGCTAGGGAAAGGGAGCGCTGGCAATTGGTGTTTCTACTTGCCTGTTTTCCTGGTGGAATCCGATCCTCTGCTTCCAGGACAAGTCCTGCGCTTGGGATCCTTTGTACGACCATTCACAGGTGAGTATATGTGACAGCAATTTCTGATTTCACTAGTTCTTGCTTCTAAACGCCGAAATGGTGCTTTGTTAAGGGAAAGGCTTATTAAAGAGCATTTTCCCCCTGGTACGTTTATAATACATTTCATATTTACCTACAGAAAATACTGTGGATGTGATAATAATTATACAAGACAACCCACAGACAACAATGAAAGTTAAGAATTAAGATATATTCTGATAGATTTTTGCAGCATATTGACATAAAGGCAGTTTTGGTTTTGACATACGTATACCAAAATGATATTTGTAATGCTATTTAAACACAAGTATAAAAGGCACCAGTGTATTCTGGCAAAAATAATATAATTATCAACAGTTAATGAAAGGCTTGTGCTTTGAGCTACTAACAAAATGTTAATACGGAGAGAAACTTGTGATTCATGATGTTTTGGTTTTCAACCAATGTTATCAAATCAGCTAAAAGTATCAGAAGAGGACAAAGAAAGTGTGTTAAACATGGATAAAAGTAGAAACTGAGAAAAGATAGTTTTGATACTTAAAGTGTTAGATTATGGCCTCTATATAATGTCACATATGCTGGACTTCTCCCCCCCCAACAAAATCACACCCTCAAATTATGATCTTAATTATTCAAAGGATGTTTGGCGTGTTGGTGGTATAGCGGTGAGCGTAGTTGTCTTCCAGAAGATGGTTGGTGTATAATTACTAGAGAATTTCTTGCTCTCTTGGGAGGTGGCTTAGTAAAAGGTTGAGTCAGGCATACTGAGGCTGTTTATTCAGTGTGCTATGCTGTGCTGTGTCCAAATGCCTGGGAGTTAAGAGTTGTTAACCTTTCCAGGGTGCTAGATCCCTTTGAGATTATGATGGAAGCCATGAATCCTTTTCCCACACCTGTATGCAAACATTTGCCTGCCCATTTACAGACCCAAAGAAGCACATCCATGTACCCCACGTTAAGAAGGCTGCCCTGGACTAAGCCCTCACTGTGACTCTGCTGTTCTTAACCTTCCCAGGAAACACTGTTATTTAAAAAGACGAGCCATCCAGGTCAAAAAGAAGTCACTGTGGTTGCTAGGTGGGGGTGCAAAGCCAAAGACAAAGGGTGGGGAAAATACATGACTAATAATAAATAAAGAGCATGGTTAATACCAGAACCTCCAAACTGATAGCCCAGAATCCCTCAACATTTAGCCACGAGAATTTGTAAAGTACGTTGTGAATTCAGGTAGAGGGCTGAAGACTCAACTTTAAGCAGTTGGGCAGAGTTTTCATACGTATATTTGTCTATGCCTTTTGCACAATATAAAACTAGGAAATCTCTTTTCATTTTTCTATTGTGCACGCTACCACATTAGGTAGGACTCAAAATCATCTCAACTCCAGAAGTATAATTCGTAACAATTATAACAAAGCATAATAATGATTCTACATTAGCAGAAGAAATGTAGTAGGGATAGATTTAAAATAGCATGGTTGAGTACAAAAGAAACATCATTTTTAAAAAAAAATGCAGCCTTTATCACTCATCAGCTAAACTTAAGTCAATGCTGTGAGGCTGTTGTGGGAAAAAAATAGTCATGATTCTTGGGTATATTAAAAGGAATATGACACAGAAGGGTAAGAAAACAAGACTTAGTGTTCGTCAGATTCATCATTGTGTCCTGTTTGAGTCACACTTGAAAAAAGATTTTGGACAATTGTGAAAAGCTGATACACAAGCAACAGAAATTACACGCCCTTCCAGGAAAAGATAAGGCAACTGAGAGTTTTATTCCACACAAGGCTAGAGGATTTCTTGCTAATGGCCTTTAAGTAGTAACAGTCTGGTTTATCCTTGTATTCTTGGGGCCTTCCGCACTGTCTGGTGCTCAGTACTTGAGATGATTGTTGTGTTTAGTGATATGAGTAACGTTCCTGTGATAGACTTAGCACGAATAAGTAAGTTCAAATAAAACCAGCGATAGTGTCATGACAGACAACATATAATACATGAATTTGCTGGGTGATTAATACACAAGGATGACTGTCTCACTTGTGAGGATGATAAAATACTTCAGCAGCTAACTGGGGGAAGCTACAAAATCTTGGTTTGATACCTCTTTCAGGATGAAAGCAGATTAAGTCTCCTGGGGTGGTGGAAACATTTATTCATTCATTCTACAAACCCTGAGGGCCTACTTGGCTAGGTGCTCACAGTCTGGTAGAGGAGACAAAGATACAGAAACAAAGTCACAGTGTGTGGTGAGTGCCATGGGAGCATAAAAACAGCATGTGCAGGGCTTGTGACACTCAACCTCCACCCCGCACAGCTTCCAGTGGAGGCAAAGTCACAATTGACTCAATGGACAGTCTTGGCCGAGTTAGCTGGATGGGAGGCAGGTGGGACAGCCTGGCCAGAGGCACAGACCTGTGTGTGTGGGGAAGGGGTGATGGGAGATGCAGACTCGGCAGTGCTTGGAACAGGTCTGAATGCCACTGGCGCCTTGCTAGCCTGAAGATTTCCACCCAGAAGGCTGACAAAGTCAGACGTGCGCTTCAGAAAGGCCAGGTGGGCTGCAGTGAAGAGAGTGATTTGAGGGGGTGGGGGACAGGCCATTGAGGCAAGGGAACCAAATGGAAAGCTTTGGTCAGGACACACGTGGTGATGGATTTGGGGGAGAAACGGGGGAGGGTGATGCAGGCAGATTGGCCACTGTTATCAAGTGGCATCATTCACCACAAAATGCAGTCCAAGAGGAAGCCCAGGTGTGAGGGGGCACAGGTGGGGCCCAGGTGTGAGGGGGGACAGGTGGCATTCAGACATGTCAGTACACAGAGACAGAGTCAGTGGCAGAGACAGAGCCAATGGGGAGTTGGGCCACATGGATAAGGACTTGAGTGAAGACCTGTCTCCAAAGCAGGGGATCACAATTCTAATTTTTTATATGGTGTTTTTCATTTTATTCTTACTCATTTGTAATAAAACCTTTTTTTTACTGTATATATTTAAGGTGTCAACCTGCTGGTTTGATACAACATGTGCATTGCAAAATAATAACTTGCACTCAAGCTATGAGTGTACCATCTCACAGTTACCTTTTTGTGCATGGGTAAGCCAACCTAAAATGTACTTAGAAATATTCAGTATCTTCACTGTGGTCCTCATGCTATACTACAGATGTATTCATCTGACATCATTCCAGCTTTATACCCTTTGACCCACATCTCCCCATCCCCCCCAACCACCACTGTGTTTCTATGGACTATATTTGACTATTTTAGATTCCACATATTACCTCTAATCCTCAAAGCTCTATTAGGGTTTTGTATGTTTCCTTCCAGCACTTTCCTACATACACACAATTTGCAGAATCAGCATAATTCTGTATAGGTTCATTCATTCATTCATTCATGTATTTATGAGATGGAGTTTCACTCTTGTTGCCCAAGCTGGAGTGCAATGGCGCAATCTTGGCTCACTGCAACCTCTGCTTCCCGGGTTCAAGCGATTCTCCTGCCTCAGCCTCCCAATTAGCTGGGATTACAGGCACGCACCACCACACCAGTTAATTTTGATTTTCAGTAGAGACAGGGTTTCACCTTGTTGGTCAGGCTGGTCTCAAACTCCTGACCTCAGGTGATCCTCCCACTTCAGACTCCCAAAGTGCTGGGATTACAGGTGTAAGACACCATGCCCAGCCTGTATAGACACTTTCAATACCACTTTTAAAACAGGCATGTTCTCCCTATGCTTTAAAATGCCTCTAAAATATTTCTAATGGTGCTAATTCTCTAATTTGGGAGTGTCTAATTTGCTTCCAGTTTTTAAAAACTATTTTTATATTACAGTAATTAACCTTTTAAATACATGAATCTTGGGCATATTTTTAATGATTTCTTTAGGAGAGATTCCTTACAGTGAATTTCTTGGGTAAAAGGAGGTTAAGTGTAAGATTCTTGATATACCTTGCTAAGTTGTTTTCTAGAAAGCTTGAACCAAGTTCTACACATTTTAGCAATGTGTGAGATATCCTTCTCCCCATATCTTCATCAGCATTGAGTGTTCTCTCTTTTTTATCTTTAGACAAAAAGGTTACATTCTTTTTGGTTCATCTACTCAGAAGCTATTTAATGCATGTTTCACTCCATGTCAGGCATGTGGCATGTTTTCATCTCTACCAATAACATTGAACTTTCTTCATGTGTGTATCAGCCTGTTGTTTTCTTTTGTAAATGTTCTGTTCATGTCCATTATCAACTTTTCTATTAGGGTGTGACTGTTTCTATGATACATTTATAAGGGTGTGTGTGTGTGTGTATGTGTAAGATATTTGAGGCAAATATTTTTCCCAGCTTCTTTGACTTTTAATTTTGCTTATACTTTATTGGAAATACAGAACCTTTATTATTATTATTATTATTATTATTATTACAATACTGTAAGTTCTGGGATACATGTGCAGAACGTGCAGGTTTGTTACACAGGTATACACGTGCCATGGTGGTTTGCTGCACCCATCAACCCGTCATCTACATTAGGTATTTCTCCTAATGCTATCCCTCCCATAGCCCCCGACCCACCGACAGGCCCTGGTGTGTGATGTTCCCCTCCCTGTGTCCATGTGTTCCCATGAGAACCTTTATATTTTATGTAGTGGAGTAAATGATTTTATTTTTTTCCCGTATAACTTCTGTTACCTCAGGCCTAGGAATTCCTTCCTACCCAGAAGTTAGAAAATATTCATCTAATTAAAAAAATAATTATTTCATTTTTAACATTAAACTCACCAAATTAGACGTAAGATGTAGCCAGGCCCAGTGGCTCACAACTGTAGTCTTAGTGCTTTGCAGGGCTATGGTGGAAAAATCGCTTGAGGCTAGGAGTTCAAGACCAGCCTGGGTAACATAGTGAGACCCCACCTCTACCAAAAAATTAAAAAAGTAGCCAGGCATGGTAGCATGTGTCTGTAGTCCTAGCTGCTTGGGAGGCTGAGGTGGTGGGAGGATCGCTTCAGCCCAGAAGTTTGAGGCTGTAGCTATGATCATGCTATTGCATTCCAGCCTAGGCAACAGAGCAAGACCCTGTGTCTTTTTTTTTTTTTTTTTTTTTTTAAAAGGTGTGAAAAAAGATCCAAATGGAGTTTGTTCCACAGAGTAAATCCCCCATCATGTATTGAGTCATGTATCTTTCCCTATTAATTTCCATATTTAATTTATGTTTCAAGACTTTTTGCTGTTATATCCAGCGGTAGGAGCCCATGAACTTGTTGGATATTGGTAACCACAGACGATGTGATAATACCTTTTTCCAACATTTTATTACGAAAAATACACTGGCTAGATTCTATAATTAATATTCTGTCACTTTACCATCTATTCACATAATAATTCTTAAACCTCTCAAATCATTATTTGAATTTCAAAGTGGACTATCATTCTCTAACCCTATTTTTCTCTAATTCGTAGTTTTGATTTCCAGGAAGCCTTCAGCAATTTATATTATTAGTACAGTAAGAGAGTAAACAACACACTAAATACCAAGAAAAACTACTTTCCAAAACATGTTTTAGTCGTTTATAAATATGGCTAGCAAGGGGGCTTCCTGGGACACAGTGCTGGGGAAACGGCAGGCCCTAGGAATGGGCTTTGAAAGAAGACTTCTGTCACTGTCAGATCACATTCCCAAGTGGCCATCGTCGTGCTCTGCCAGGGAACCCTTAGCAGAAAAGCTGCTTTGCCCAGGATCTGGCTTGTCGCCCCAGACCAGCCCTACCGCTGTCTGGCATTGAATATCCCTGGTCCAGAGTGAGTGGCCAGTTGCATAGACCTTAGACCGAGGAGCTTAGTCACCTCTTCCCAGCCTAAATCGTGAGCACCCTAAATTCCCATGGGTTGTTGAGACCTAATAGCATCCTGGCTTAGAGATGGGATTGCAACTGGGTCTGCACAGGAAACTGGCCTACTGTGTCTGCTGCTTGGTGCAGCATACAACCAGCCACATGGAAAAACCCGCAGCCTGCAATAAAAGATTCGCCTTTGGTCACCACTTGACATTAGCTGTGGTTTAATCTGTGTTATGTTTTTTTTCCCCCCATCTAAGCCTCAATTTCCTATCCATAAAATATGTTGGTTTTGGCCAGGCATGATGGCTTATGCCTGTAATCCCAACACTTTGGGAGGCCAAGATGGTCTGCTCACCTGAGGTGAGGAGTTCAAGTCCAGCCTGGGCAACATGGCAAGACCCCATCTCTACTAAAAATACAAAAAACTAGCTGGGCATCATGGCACATGCCTGTAATCCCTGCTACTTGGGAGACTGGGGCAGGAGGCAGGAGAATTAGTTGAACCCGACAGGCAGAGGTTGCAGCAAGCCGAGATCGTGCTACTGCACTCTAGCCTGGGCCATGGAGCAAGACTCTGTCTCCAAAGAAAAAAAAAAAGTTGGTTTTATTAGATTGCAGAGAATATTTTTTTTCTCTATCCAAAATCTGTGATTTTAATCTAGAACACTGAATGTAGGTCAGGATCCACCCCATTTCAGAAATCTGGGAAGATCTTTTTTTATTTCCAGCTTCTTGGAATAAATAATTTCCAGGATGTTACAAACATTGATGAAGTTCACCAGAACAGACCCAGGGTTAACATTTTAAAGTCGTTAGATATGGCTCCAGGAAAAGGCAGGAGAAGGCACCCGTGAGACCCTGCAGAGGAGGCCTCACACCTGGGCAGCCTTAGGGCTGACCCGCTGCCTTACTGAGCGTATTCCCGCCTCTACCCCAGAGACTCACTCTGTGGATCCCGTGTCACCTCGATTCTAAATTCCCTGCTTCCTAGTGAATTATGCTATCGCACGTTAGAAGCCTGGCCAATAAATGCTTTGAAATTTAAGGATAGCTATCCTGAAAAAATTTAATATAACCTAAATTGATAGTCTCGTGACGTCAGTATTCAAAAGAGGCATTCTATTTCAGCAAGTGGTTTTCAGAAAAAAATAAAATAACCTGAGTTTTTCTCCTGCCACACTCCCCTCTTGCTGCAAAAAGAGCTTGTTGCTTGCCTGATGCACCGTGTTGTTCTCTGCCTCTGAAGATACAGCTCCCTGAGCCTCCCCACGTTGTCCACCTCTCCAATACCACTGCTCCACTGGGAAGCTGGCCCGGAGGTGCCCTACCACGTTCATCTCTCCCAGCCCAGGGCTGTCTTTAATGTTACAGAGACACAGATTTCAAAGTGTTGCAATTTATTTGGCTTTAATTAATTTGCCGGAAGCAAGGGAGGGTAGATACAAAGTACTCCTCTAACCTGTTATTTTCCTTGCTGTTAAAATGTAAAGAAGACTAATGTAAGAATCTTTGCCTTCCACCAGTCATAACCATGGTATGCACAGAGCTTATGAATCATCTTCTAAATCCGCAGCTAGTTTTAAAATTTAGCTTCCAGGCTAGATCTGCAGGAAATGATTGTGAGATCATAAACTCTATGGAGTGAATATGAAGTTACTTACCAGATCCCATAAAGTTAGCTCAGGGAATCCTGAGGAAGGTGTCACTAAGAAACCTGCTTTCAAAGCGGAGTCAGACCTGCATGGCATTTATTATCTCCATCGTGTTACTATGCCAAACATATAAATAGCTTCAAAGTGAGTTCAGATTAAAACAGAAAAATCTTTGGATATATTCACAGGCAGTAGGGGTCATGTAACAAGTTAGTAATGAAAATAAAAGATATCTAGGCCGGGCGCGGTGGCTCAAGCCTGTAATCCCAGCACTTTGGGAGGCCGAGACGGGCGGATCACGAGGTCAGGAGATCGAGACCATCCTGGCTAACACCGTGAAACCCCGTCTCTACTAAAAACTACAAAAAACTAGCCGGGCGAGGTGGCGGCGCCTGTAGTCCCAGCTACTGGGGAGGCTGAGGCGGGAGAATGGCATAAACCCGGGATGCGGAGCTTGCAGTGAGCTGAGATCCGACCACTGCACTCCAGCCTGGGTGACAGAGCGAGACTCTGTCTCAAAAAAAAAAAAAGAAAATAAAAGATATCTGAGGTGCAGCCTCAACTTTTTAAGATGGATCTTGAATAAAAAGGTCTAATGAAATATTCTATGGTATTTTCTCTGGGATTAAAAAAAAAAAAGCAAAACAAAAAACAAGGGGGCACTGGAACAATGTTTTAGATAGACCACGGGTGTTTCCCAGTGTGCATTTGTAGTGCACTTACTTAACTGAGAGCCCTCTCATATGAAACTGGAATGTCACCACCATGTGACAAAGCGTAGACTAGCCGTGACCTAATATGTACTGACCATGACTAATGCAGAAGTCCAGGTCACTGCGGTTGTATTTCCTGTGGCCTCAGTGTTCTGGGGTTAGGGTTAACAGAGATAATTCATTTCTGTGTTCAAGTCTCTAATTCTTCCATCATGTAAATTATAGGTGGGAGCAGACTGGATTCAGCATTGCTACAATAGAAAAACAACAAATAGAACCACCACCAACACCAGGTATTGAGAACTCCATGTGCCAGGCACTGTGCCAAATACTTGATTTGATTATCTCTTTTAATACACAATCCTGTGTGACAGATCCTACCATGAGACCCATTTTACAGATAGACAACTGAGGCTGGGGAAGTTGGAAATGGAGGAGCCAGGATTCAAGTCACAGCAGTCTGGCTCCTGTGCCCAAGCTTTTAATTTGTATCCTATTCACTTTTCATAAATGAATGACTCGTGTTGGAGGTGTTTTTATCCTTGGGGCCACTCAGTTTTATTCAGCCAGTTTTCTTTGGTGGTGGTTTTAATGTGTTAGGGAAGAATGCACGTATTCCCCACAGCTGGGCACCTTTGTGCTGGATCACCTGGCTACAGCTCATGCATAGTGCAGATTACCACACCCTGCCCCCATGACTCAAGCAGTTGTGCTGTGGGTATAGGAGGGTATGTTCCAAAAAGGCAATTAACAAAGCAGCTGTCCTAACTACCAAGAAAAACAAATGTGGCATAGCCCATGATAGAATCCCCTTTTTTCATTATTAGACATGAACAGAAGCTCATTAATGCCATCCAGTAAGTTCAAGCCCTATGACTTAAGTACACTGTCAGGACCCAGAAAGAAACCTGTTGTCTTATGATGTTATTGTTGCTTGGTTGACCTCATAATGTCTTGACAGGGCTCAGGACACCCTTCATGATCTGGTCTTATCTCTCAGGACTCCCCCCATCCTTACCATTGTTCGTTGATCTCCGGTGCAGCCAAACGAAGCCCCTCATGCTTTCCCTCTGCCTGGAAGCTCTTCCTTCCCTTTTCCTAGCCAATGGCTACTGTCCCTTCAGAGCACTGTTCAGATGAAACCTCCTCCAGGCAGCCTGTGCTGATTCCTGAGGGTTGGGCTAGGTGCCCCTTGGGTGCTTCCACAGCCCCCTCTGCTTACCCAGTTGTATATGTGTCATACTATGTTCTATAATTCCTATTTTTTGTCCATCTTCGCTGGCTTGCATTGACCCCTTAAAAGCCATGACTGGGGCTGGACAGGGTGGCTCACGCCTGTAATCCCAGGACTTTGGGAGGCCGAGGCAGGTGGATCACAAGGTCAGGAGATCAAGACCATCCTGGCTAACATGGTGAAACCCCATCTACTAAAAATACTAAAATTAGCTGGGTGTGGTGGCATGCACCTGTAGTCCCAGCTACTCGGGAGGCTGGGGCAGGAGAATTGCTTGAACCCAGGAGGCAGAGGTTGCAGTAAGCAGAGATTGCGCCACTGCACTCCAACCTGGGTAACAGATCGAGACTCTATCTCAAAGCAAAAAAACAAAACAAAACAAAAAAACATGATGCCATGATTGGTTGGTGTTTACTTTTGGATAAACACCTGGACACATGATAGACAATAAGTGCTTGAGAGAGAGAAATGACCTACTGGGTAACACCAAAAACTAATGTATACCATGTCTAGTGTTCACAGTTTACAAAATGCTTTCACATACATGACCTCATTTAATCCAGCAACTCTGGGAAATAGATTTCTGCATCCCTGTTGTACCAGGAAACATCAGCCTGCCCTGATGGCAGGGACGTGGTTAGCGGTGGAAAGCCAGGACTCAGGCTCAGGTCTTGAAACCCAGATCTTATGCCCTATGTACTGCCATGTGGATATTCTCAAGGCATCTCTCTGAAATATTTCCAGAATCTTTCACAAAAGTCCTGTGTCGTCCTTGTCCTGGCCAACTAGACTCAGAGGAAGGATTGATGGATTTTCATCTTCCTCTTCGCTTTCGTCTTTTCTTCTTAGCATCTTCCTACCATCCCCACCACCGCGCTTTTCCACCAAAAGCCTGATGCTGGCATGTAATGGACCCTTTCCAAGTTTCAAGGTGTTGACAGTAAATCTTTTGTATTCAGACCAGGCCGGCTGCTTTCCTTCTTTTCTTGTGGGTAGAACTCTGGAAAAGTGGAGGGGGGTGGGTGGGGCTTCAGGTAAAGTGTGTCAGCAAATCAGGTAAGTCAGATCGTCGTGGTGTTAGTGGGTAAGAGATGAACTGGGGGAGGGGTGTGTGTTTGGGCAGTGAGCAAGCCAGCAAGAGAATGTGAGTGGGCGGCCAGTTGGTTGGCAAGTGAGAGGCTGTGGAGAGGTTGCTGCTGGGACGGGCTGTGCAATTAAACAGTTGAGCAGATCTTAATAGCAGACTGGGGCGGTGCTCTCTGCAGGCCTGCGGGGAGCGGGGGAAGCAAGCGAGCTGGAAGCATCTTTGGGCACAGAGCAAGATACGAATTTCATAAGCACATAACCTGAGGAATAGAATGCAACCAGAGGAGGGAGAAAGAGAGATTCCAGGCACCATTTCCTAAACTTAAAAAATTCTGAATACCCAGTTTTGCTTTGTTCTGGGGACCTCTGGCAATGTTGTTGAAGGGAGGAATTTGTAATTTCATAGAAAAGTGAATTTTATCATCACAATGGAACATGAGACCAAGGTCATAAATCCCTTTGTTTGGAGTGTCCATTCTGAACTCCTTTTATACTTTTATTTGCAGGAAGAGGCTATACCAGCAAGTATTATGGTTTTACTGGGTGGGGCGGCAAGGCCAGGAAGAGATGGGAGATGCTGTTAAAGGCCCTTTCTCCAAAACATTCAGAGATCAGAGGAACTCAAGAGGTCAAAGTAGGCTGACGTCATTGTTCATCCATTTATTCAGTAAACCTTTCTTGAGCACCTACTGTGTGCCATGCGCTGGTTGGCAGTGAGGTGAAGATGATAGTGATGAAAACACAAGCATGGTCTCTGTCATCGCGGAACCTAAGTAAACACACACCAAAAAAAAAAAAAAAAAAAAAAAAATGACCCAAGAAAAATCATGCCCTGAGGGGAAGGCACTCAGATGAAAAGGACCTCCTTCCCAGTGGTTCCCTGAGGTGGTGATTTCCAAGGTCCCAGCACAGGGATGAGCAGGAATGTGTGGGTGCAGGGGGTAGGGGTGAGAGCTCTCAGCATAGAGAGAGCAGCACATTTCAAAGGTCCTGGAGTGGGGAAGGAGGTAGCAGGGTGGCAGGTGCAGCTGCGTGGTGGCCACTTCCATTTCAGAAGTCTTCTGGAATGTCTTTTTTTCTTTCTTTCTTTTTTTTTTTTTTTTTTTTTTTTTTTTTTTTTTTTTTTGAGACAGAGTCTTGCTCTGTTGCCCAGGCTGGAGTGCAGTAGCATGAGCTCGGCTCACTGCAACCTCTGCCTCCCGGGTTCAAGCAATTCTGCCACAGTTTCCCGAGTAGCTGAGATTATAGGTGCGTACCACCACGACTGGCTGATTTTTACATTTTTAGTAGAGATGGGATTTTACCATGTTGGCCAGGCTGGTCTCAAACTCCATCTCCTGGAATCTCTTGATGGGCCCCTGTGAATTTCCCCTGGCCAGGGCATTCCCCCAGGTATTCGGGACAGACCTGTCCCCAAGAGACTGCCTGCCACTACTTTCTGTGAATGTCACTGTGAGGGGAATAAATAAAGATAAACTAGAAAAGCAAACTGTAAGAAATCTGAAACCAGTTGTCAGTTTTCAGGTGCCCAGGAGCATGACAATATGCCTAAGGGACCATAACAGGACTTGACATGAAGCTGGGTCTAAAGCAGATGACTTGGTGGCTGCAGCGTGTTCCACACAGGCGAGCATTGTGAGGCCAAAGGACTGGTGTTGAGCAGGATGAAAAGCACAGTGTTGGTTAATTCTAAAGAGTGAAGCCTGCAGGAAGAAATGAACTTTGGCCTTGGAGTGGGGGTGGGGCAGGGGCTAGAAGGAAGAGAAGCTCGGAAGTGTGTTGTGTAAACGTGGTTCTGTTCCATCTAATCTTTTACTACCTGTAGGGACAGGTGGATGCAGCAGAGCTGCTGGCAGGAAAGGTGGAGTTTTTTTCAAGGTCACGGGTTAAGCAATAGAGTAGAATATCTTTGCAGCTGCAAGAGGAGGTGCGAGCAGCTTGTTCACAAGGTGCATTTTGCAGGAGTTTCCCCTTACAAGATCTTATTTGCTTGAAAGTAGCGTTAGGGATTTCTGTGCCAACAGGTAGCTGGATCTCTGCGGTTGAATCGTTATCACCAATCTATAGTTAAAATAAGCATTTTTTTTTTTTTTAAAAAGGGAGTCTACTTTCAAAGTTTTCCCAAAGTGCCAGTCTGAAGCAGCTACCTTTAAAAGCTGTTCTTGAATAATAGGTTGCTATATCCTAGTCTGTAATCTTGGACTAATGTCTGAGGAAGGGAAAAAAAAAAAAAGAATATTCTCTCTTTGTCCGATTAAGAAGTGGAGGTAGACAGCGATTCGACATGTTGTACGGGCGAGGCTGTGCTGAGCTTGCGTCTGGGACAATGACCAGACAGATGAAAGGAGAAGTGAGAGATATTTTTAGCACATCAGGACTGCTTTGAAACATTGATTTTTTTCCATCTCCTCCCACCCCCCATAATTCCAGCAGGAGGATTCAGTGGCAGGTGCTTTAATTCAGTGTGTAAACATCTATATTACACACTAAAATATTCTCGAGGAAAGGGAGTTGCTGATTTGAAGGCGTAGCTTTCAAACCCACGTCTGTGGGCTCAGTGGTCAGTGTCCCACCACACAGTCAAAGTGTGACGTGACCAAGGAGGACCCCCAGGAGGATCCTGTGTCTTCTGTGGCCAGGGACTATTCCTTTCCTCAGAGGAGTGGGTTCACAGGAAACCGGAGCAGGAGGACGCCTTAAGCCCCACTCCTGTTGGTCCTCAGTCCCTTCTCCTTTGATCAGGTGGTTCAAGCACGCCTTGAAGTTCCGGTGTTCAAACAATGTGACCTCTGCAATTAGGTTCTAACACTTGTCAGTGCCCAACTTAAACCACTAGCAATGTTAGTTAAAAACCTCAGGGAGGCCGGGCACGGTGGCTCATGCCTGTAGTCCCAGCACTTTGGGAGGCCTAGGTGGGCAGATCACTTGAGGTTAAGAGTTCACCACCAGCCTGGCTTAACATGGTGAAACTCTGTCTCTACTGAAAAGACAAAAAAAGTTAGCCAGGTGTGGTGGCAGGTGCCTGTAATCCCAGCTACTTGGGAGGCTGAGGCTGAGGCAGGAGAATCACTTGAACCCGGGAGGCAGAGGTTGCAGTGAGCTGAGGTCGTGCCACTGCACTCCAGCCTGGGTGACAGAGCAAGACTCCGTCCAAAAAAAAAAAAAACCTCAGGGGGCTGTAAATCAAGCACAACTGAAGCAAAGATAAAAACGGGCAGTCTCAGAATCACCTTTGAAGGTGGAAGGAAGGGCGTTTGTGTGTGGCAAGAAGAGTGTATTCATACAAGGGTTTTTACTCCTCCTTTGGAAAGTCCTGCTTGGTGGCTGGCCAGTTTGTCATGCTTGGCTGCCCAAGCAAGTGGTGGCAGTTGGAGCACGGGAGAAAGCCGCAAGGGGTGAGGAAGAAGTGCTGGAGAGGGCGCCTCCACCTTTCAGCTGCCCCAACCTGTCTCCAGCCCCAGGGCATGTGGTTCTGGGCCGGGCACTGGCCCTCTCTCTGTGGACTGTACCAGGCAGCAGGTAGCGCACAAGCTCTGAGGTCAGGCTGTCTGGGCCTAAACTCCAGCTCTGCTCCTTTCTAGCATCTGGGCACATTCGAGTTACTTCATGCTTTGTGCCTCGGTTTCCTCACTGTGAAATGGGGATGGTAACAGGACCCTCGTCCCAGGACTGCTGTGTGGACTGAAGTGCCTGCAAGGGGATTTGTCTTTTCTGGGATCACAGTGGATGCTGTGTTCCACGTGAGGGAGTCTCTTGCTTTCTCCTACCTCTTGCAGCCGCTTTGCCTCTGGGTGGCAAACAGCAAGTGGCTGAAAATCACAGTAAGCCCGTCAGAGTGGTGATAGGCCACGAGGCTACAGTGGGATGGGCTCCCCATGCCCTCACCTATGGAGCGGGCTCAGGCCGTCCCTTCTTCCTGGGGTGCCCACATCATTCCCTTGGAAGTTTAGACAGCAGCCCTTGCCTTGCCAGACGCAGCGACCCCTCCCAGCTACACGTGGAATCTGCGGCCCAGCCTCCCTCAGATGTACTGCATTGCCTGACAGAGACCAGGGGCCCTGGGTGGTGGCTGTCGCTGGCCTGGGGACGGGGTCCCCGCAGGTTTTCAGGGTCCTCAGCGGCATTCGCCAGCGTCGGGTCAGACTTAGCCATGGGGCCCGAACTCTCCATGAGTTGGTTCTTGTTGGGGATGACGCCCTTTATTGAACCCCTTGGTCCCCAGCCTGTATCGTCTCAATCTCTTCGCAGTTGTCAGAAGGCCCAGCCGCCACCCTGAAACAGCCCAAAGCTCTCTGAAGAGCACGAGCTTTTATGCTTCTCTCCCCAGATCAACCGACTTTTTCATTGCTTCTGTGGAGGCTTTCTGTGGGAGAAAAGCGTGTTTATGGGGCAAGCTTAGAGAGCTGTGGTCCCCGGGGTGGGATTTTTTGAGTGGCTCTGCCCACGTGGTGGTGAGCCCTGGTGAGGGTGAGACGCATTTTCTGCTAGAATGGCAGTGCGAGGCTGCCACCTTGTGGCCAGCACGAGGCAGTGTGTGTCTCCCTTGCTGGAGCTTCTGGGTGAAATAAACTCATTTTAAAGGTCTTTAGTAAGGACCTCACTCCCTCACCCTCTCAGTGTGCATATCATTCCAGCTCCAGGGCTTAACGCGTCTGTTGTGGCATCTCTCAAATCTGTACTTTGCTGTCTCTTTGACTCCAGAGTCACTACCTTCCAATAAGCCCTTCTGCTGACTCCAGACCGATCCTTCTAAAGCATAGATGTCATCGTCTTTCCCTCTTTCAAGGCTCCTCATTTTCCGGGTTCCAGCTCATGTCCCAGGAGGCCGCTGAGCCCACTCCTCTGCCCCAGCCTGTGTCTGCACACAGCTCTTCTCTCTTCCTTCTGGTTTCGTCTGGCTGACACTGCTCATCCGAGAGTCATCTCAGGTGCCTCCAGGGATCCCCCATATTAGATTAGCTTCCCTCTTCCCCATTCCTAGCTGACTTCTTTCATTATGCTTCAGATCCTTTTTTTGGAAGAAAAAGAAAGGAAGGGAAGACAGACTGGCCAGAAGGAAGAGAGAGAAGGAGGGAGGGCATATCAGAGAATTCAACACGCTGCGTTTTAACCAGCTACTTTTCTTCGTCTCCCACGAGGCATCAGAGTAGAGACTGCCTTTCATCTCTCTCTCCCTTGTGTAATAACACAGTGTCTGGCAGATAACTGTTGCTTGCTAATTATTAGAAGGAAGAAAGGGAGGGAGAATAAAAGCCAGCATCACCATGCGATCTTCCTAAGTGCGACGGATGTCAGAAAAGAACTCTGTTAAGCTCAAGGGGCCCTAAAGGAACGGCGCTGCGTGCTGGTTCAGATGGTAGCAAATGCTCTCACTGCACTGACAACACTTCTTCACCTCTTCTTTCTACCACCACAGCAACTGTCTCCCTCCGGCCCATCTTACTGCTAAGTTCATCTTTTATTAAGCATAGCTTCAGTCACCTCATTTCTTTATCAAAACACTTCTACAGAAGAGTTCCAAGTGCTATTTAGCCGGGCCGTCCAGGGCCTCCACAGGATGACCCCAGCCCAGCTAGTTTTCTACCACTCTTTATATGTTTCCTAAGTACCATTCATTATTTTAGGACTTGGTATTTGCTGATGAATTTAATTACTTACTTGAGAGTGTGGCAAAAGCACATCCTAAAATTTCAATTAAAAGGAGTTTGATTGACCTGCTCTGAGTTTAAGACACGTGCTGGTCACTGTGGGAGCCATTAAAGAAGGTATTGTTCTGTGGCCACCAGGAACGGATAGCCCAGCTGGGGACAAGACAAAAAAGCAGGAGGCATCAGGGAACAGAGAGCAGAAAGGAACATGTCACAAGTGCGTAATTAATCGCCAAATATATGGCTGAAGAAGGGGTGGTGATGAAACCAGATAATGTCTATGAAAGTGCCTCTCCCCTGTCAAACTCCCAATTCCGAGCAGTCCTACAGTCGGCCCCTTCCACAGGGCATAACCCTGTCATTCCACCTCCAACGTCGTACACACTCGGCCTGTCCTGCATAGCCCTTCGTGATAAGGCCTGCTTCTCCTCCCAACCTTGTGGGACCCCCGGCCCTGGAACCCCGAGCTGCAGAGCTGGAGAGAATGCACTGTGTTGTTTAGTATACATGTTCCTTGAAACATTTCTCCCCATTTTCCTTTGGTGTTTAACCTGTTCTTCCCTTAAAATTCGGCTTTTCCTTTAAAATCCAGCCTGGAGCTCCCCAATGAAGACTTCTGTGGTGCTGCATGCAAAACTCACCACCTGCAGAGTCTCTGCTGTCCCTTGTCAAATACGCGTTTGTGACATACACTGGAAGGCAACGGGCACGTTTCTGTCGTCTGTGTGACTGTGGACCTCTGCCGCAGGGGTCATGTCCTTTCCCTTTACAGTGACTGATGAGGTACACATCTTGTCAGTGTTTGTCACGGACTGAAACTTAACACATTAGAAAGGACAGCAAAGTCAGTTGACTCTAAATTGTTAAGGCACAAGCTCTGTGAGTTCAGAAGAGACATGTGCCAGAATCGGTCCCAGGAGGTTCTTAGATAAACCTACCAGTTCTAGGTAGGAATTCTTAGAATTGGAAGGTCAAAGCTTTGTACATGTGAAATAGATCGAACAATAAAAAGAATTCCATGTGGAATAGCTCAGTGTCTGTGGCTCCTAACGGCTCCCCCATTCTCTGCTCCAGCCAGCGGGAGGAGAAAGCCTGCAGAGTGGGGGCAGCGGAGACAGAACATCTTAGCCCGAGCAGAGGCTTTATCTAAGGAAGTGGAGCGAATGCCCTGAAGGTGGGTTGGACTTAGGTGGTAGAAAGGTTTCAAATACACTCTGTTATCTTGTAGGTAGTGGCTGCCATTTATTACTTTAGAAAACCATGGCGACTTCATCAAAGTGGTGTTTTAGAAAGATGATCCAGGGCCGTCTTTTCCCTTTGAGAGTGGGAGGTGCCCTGCGGCCCACCTTCATTTTCTGTGATGGTATTCCCAGTGGTTTCCTCCCTGAGGCTGTGCGGCTTAGTGGCGAACCAAGAGGCTTAGGATGCAGGTGCAAAGCCCCTCTACTCTTTAATGCCTCACCACAAGGTGCAGGATCTTTCCTTCTGTAAACAAAGGCTTTCTTTCTGGCACTGCCCTTGACCTGCTCGGAGCTGTTCTCTGATCCTTTGGGTCTCTCTGCCCTCGTGACTGGCAATGACCTGCTAGGCAGCAACCCCCACGCAGCAGGTGGTCCTCCAGAGCTGAGTCACCACTCCGGGAACCGTGCCCCGGTGAGGCCATACAAGGCAGTCCTGCACCGGGCGGGTGTGAGTGGCCTCTCCACCTGGCCCCGGGTCTGGGAGGGCTCTTTCAGTTTGACATAGAGAGCAAAGGAAACTCGGAGTTTTGGCAAAGCAGAAAAACGTTTTACCTGTGATCACAGTTATGGGCCTTGGTCAGTCAACTGATTTCAGCACACCAAAATTATCCATTACAGATACCCTGAGACATGGAAAGGAAGGAAGCTTTTAAATGATGTTTTGAGATTCTGTTTGACCTGATGAATTAAGAGCACTAAGCCATTGATTGATATTGTAGGCAATGAACAAGTGAGGCTCAGATGATTTTTCAAAAATTTTTTCATGGGCACTGATGGATGTTTAAAAAATTATGACATGTTCTGTTCATTTCCAGAGAAGAGAAAAATGTAGTGTTGCTTTTGAAAGGAGGTTTAAAAAAAAAAAATGTCTAGCTTATTCATTACACCAGTGAATAGCGATGACTTCAGTCTAAAAAGCAAGTTAACTATCATCTCTCTCCTTGCCTGGGAAAAGAAGCCTTTATCTAAGTAGCCACAAGATGGGCAAGGCTGACCACCCGGTCATTTCGACTGATCAGGATTTTCCAAAAAACAAAAAGCTCTCTATGTTTTCACAACTGAGTGACAACTCTTAGGAAATACTACCAGCTTACTCAGTTCGAGTAAGGCCATGGAGAAGTCTGGTGACAGTTAATCATTCAGTTGCCTGGATGCACATGTTACACGTGGCTAACGATGCTGTGACCACTGGGAGCTTTCAGAATTGGAGAAAATAGCATCATGTCTCTTGCTTTCTGAACATGAAATTTTTAACTCCCGGGTTCAAACAATTCTCCTGCCTCAGCCTCCCAAGTAGCTGGGATTACAGGCGCCCACCACCACGCCTGGCTAATTTCTGTATTTTTAGTAGAGATGGGGTTTTGCCACATTGGCCAAGCTGGTGTTGAACCCCTGGCCTCAGGTGCTCCACCCACCTCGGCATCCCAAAGTGCTGGGGTTACAGGCCTGAGCCACCACATTCCCAGCCAGAAATTTTTAAGTGAACAAAAAAAAAAAGTTTCAGTGTTTGACCTTACCCATTATGTGCCCAGTTAGTTCTAGATCCATGAAAGGTTCCTTAAAAAAAGAAAAAGAAAAAGAAAAAAAATACTGTCATTTTCTTGGGCAGCTTTTCCTGAGCTCTGTACGTGTGTGCCTATGTCTGGGGCATACACAAGGACTCCGGCAGGTCCACTGAACTCTACCACATAGTTGCCAGTTACACTGTAAACTGTGACCTGGAAATTGCGATTTACTCTTTTATTTTTCTGTTTACT
The DNA here is from genome assembly GCF_007565055.1 of Rhinopithecus roxellana. NCBI lineage: Eukaryota > Metazoa > Chordata > Mammalia > Primates > Cercopithecidae > Rhinopithecus > Rhinopithecus roxellana. The sequence continues at coordinate 62,424,644 of NC_044554.1, forward strand.
TTGCATGAGTACTGTATGTATAAAAAAGCAGCCACATATGGATAGTCAGAGAGCTTCCTAGAAATATGGATGATCAAAGGCATCCTAGTTTTTCAGGTAAATTCTAGAAACCAGAACCATATCCCAGTTCCTGTAGCCTTTATTATTTCAGATCAATAGAAGCAGAATCCAAATGCATTTGGAGCTTAGAGGTCAATTGATTTGGAACCCATTCCAGTCCAAAGAATCTCTAGATTCATTGATTTCAGAGTATTGTTTAGGGGAAAAGGACTTTAAAAGTTGGGCGGGGGAGCTTTATTCTTTACTTTATAACCTGTGTGAGGCGGGAGAATTAACCTGTTTTGGATAGAGGCTGCAAAAAAGCCAGTTCTGGTGACCACACTAAAAAGATTAATGAGCACTTAGCACCAAATTAAATACCCACCCCCACCTTTATGAAGTGGAGTTAATAGTACAAATGTGACAGCATTAAACATTGAAGCCATCAGAAGGAACTTGGGAAGTGCTCAGGCACCGAAGAGTTAAAAACACAGACATCCAGTAAGTGAGTTCCCCCTGGGCACGGGTCTGTTTATCCTGCCTTTCTGAAGTCAGAGCCAACATTCTTAATGGTTTTGAATGATTCAGAATGTTTCTTTTTTGGCAGGGCCAGTTTCCACACATGGGCTTATGACTAAAACCCCTTAGGTGAGGTCCAAAGCAGAAACCAGCCTCACACTTAATGTCATATTTCAGAATCGTCTTATTTTAGAGCAAAAGGAAAACTATTAAATATAGCTTGCTTATTTCAGACACGAAGGGACGGAACCAGTGAGGCTTTGGTCAGCCAGAGGTCACAGGACTGGAGAGAGAGGCCAGCCCAAGGCAGACCTCTGGGTTCTGGGCCCAGCCCTCCCTCCTCTGCACCACACAGCTCCTGTCCAGACCTCGGAAGGAGGTTCCAGCGTGGCCTCAGCCTCCTGCTGGAAGAGGCAGCTTGCCCTTTGAGATCATTTAGAAAATGACTTGGGTCAGAATGGAGAAGTTCGTTTTTACAAAATGAAACAAATCAGTTATTTGCCATAGACAGCTTTTTCAAAACATCCTTTGCCAGTGTGTCATGAATGTATTCGCTCTGGGACAGAAACAAGAATAATAACAATTCTATCTACTATACGCCAAAAGAAGAGACTTGATATACTTTTTTTTTTTTGGATGAGAATTAACTTATGCCACACTAGTTCTTTTTTTTTTTTTTTTTTTTTTTGAGACGGAGTCTTGCTCTGCCGCCCAGGCTGGAGTGCAGTGGCCGGCTCTCAGCTCACTGCAAGCTCCGCCTCCCGGGTTCACGCCATTCTCCTGTCTCAGCCTCCCGAGTAGCTGGGACTACAGGCGCCCGCCTCGTCGCCCGGCTAGTTTTTTGTATTTTTTAGTAGAGACGGGGTTTCACCGTATTAGCCAGGATGGTCTCGATCTCCTGGCCTCGTGATCCACCCGTCTCGGCCTCCCAAAGTGCTGGGATTACAGGCTTGAGCCACCGCGCCCGGCCGCCACACTAGTTCTTAATAAAACAAACTGAATCCTTACCGCAGGAGAAAGAATGGAGCAATGTTCTAAGAACATGCTGTACTCTTTGGGGCACTGAGTGAATGTAATATTTAGAAGATGCCCTTGAAGCTCACAAGTGCCTCTTGGGATGGAGTAAAGGGGGAGAAACAGCGAGAGAACTCGGACAGAGAAGCTGTCCATGGGAGGAGAAGGCCTTGGGAAGAGCCATCGACTCACCCGCTTCCTGCTTGATTGAGGATTTTGGGGATCACAGATGCCATAGGAGAGAACCCATTTCTTCAAAGCCAGGAGGTGAACCGGCCCACCCCTGCTGTGCCCACCACACTACAGCCAGTAAGGGTTCTCCTCTGAACCTGAGCCACTGTCCCCGAGAGCCAGAAACCGGCCATGTGTGGCGTCCCCAGAAAAGGACATGAGCAGGTCCTCAGCCCTGCCACACACATTTGTCTAAGGAGAGAAAGCAAGTCAGCGAAATGGGATTTGCACCGAGATCTCTGCACCCAGGGAGCCCTCCTGTGGAGTCAATCCTATTTTTCCAGGTGGTGTTTAAATAGCTTCATTGATCACTTTGTTTTTTTTTTTTTTTTTAATTATTACAAAACGTGTTTTCCCCCAAAGAATGTTAATATGTCATCAATATTCAGTTAAGTAACTCCAGGATGATCTTTTAGTAGGAGGAGCTGTCTTTTGGTCCTAGTAACACTAAGTGCCATTTTTTCCTCTTCCAAGCCCATGGAAACAGTGTGGAGGAAAAATGATTCTATATTGAGCTTCTAGCATGATTTTGGAGATAAATGACAGCCACCTCCCAGACCCCCTCCTGAACACCTGTATTGCCTTACTGTTATTTTTATTTTTTTGAGACAGAGTCTCCCTTCGTCACCCAGGCTGGAGTGCAGTGGTGTGATCTCTCAGCTCAGCTAATTTTTGTATTGTAGTAGAGACGGGGTTCCGCCGTGTTGGCCCGGCTGTTCTCGAACTCCTGACCTCAAGTGATCCACCTGTCTCATCTTCGCAAAGTGCTAGGATTACAGGCATGAGCCACTGCACCCCTCCTTACCTTTATTTTTAAAGTAGGCAATTTATTTTATTTTAATTTTGTGTGTGTGTGTGTGTATGACAGGGTCTCGCTCTGTTGCTGGAGTGCCGTGGCACCATCAAGGCTCACTGCAGCCTCAACCTCCTGGGCTCAAGTGATCCTCCTGCCTCAGCCTCCCAAGTAGCTGGGACTACAAACCACCACGCCCCGCTACTTTTTAAATTTTTTGTAGAGACACAGGGTCCTGCTGTGTTGCCCAGGCTAGTGTCAAACTCATGGCCTCAAGTGATCCTCCAGCCTTGGCCTCCCAAAGTGCTGGGATTACAGGTGTGAGCCATCATGCCCAGCCCAGTTTATTTTAAAAAGAGCTACTGGTTGGGTGCAGTGGCTCACACCTGTAATCCTAACACTCTGGGAGGCCCAGGCAAGTGGATCGACTGAGATCAGGAGTTTGAGACCAGCCTGGCCAACATAGTGAAATCCCATCTCTACTAAAAATTAGCTAGGTGTGGTGGCGCATACCTGTAGTCCAGCTACTCGGGAGGCTGAGGCAGGAGAATCACTTGAACCTGGGAGGCGGAGCTTGCAGTGAGCCAAGATCATGCCACTGCACTCCAGCCTGGGTGACAGAGCGAGACTCTGTCTCAAAAAAAAAAAAAGGAAAAAGCTACTGAAGAACGGAGTTTCGCTGTGTTAAGACCACCGTGCATCCATAATGGCCTTCCCTCAGATCTCTCTTCCAGGGAGCTAGGGCTGTCTACACATGCTCCGTAGAAACAAATGCACATTTCCTACACGGGAGTGAAACGGAGAATCATTGTGGTGATAGTTTAACTGAAATCTACCTTGGATTTTTTCTCTTTCCTGTTTTGTTTAAAAAATCATAATCCAGCAAATGCATCAAATTAAGGCTGTGGGTACAGTTCTCCTAACAGAAAAGCACACAGTAAGCTGGGACAATGGAACAGAAAGCAGTGGGTATTGTTTTCTTCTTGAGATTTTTATATTCACATTGGATGAGAATGTCTCCTAACCCTCCCCTTGCTGCTGTTTTTGGAATGGGTACCTTACTCATGGCCTCCATACACAGAGGGAGCAGATTCAGGACAGAGACTTTGCATGCTCCTGAGTCCCTGCTAAGCAAGTACTCCCTTCCCTGCTCCTCCTGTTGGGCATGCTAGATTTTCTGTGCACTTGCAGTCATATGGAAACTGTCTTCCTTCTTAGCTGTGCATGTGAAAGTCACCCCAGTGTTTTACCTGCAGTGTGAGTGTAATTTGGGGTCCCATGACATGATCCTCTTCCTTTTGACTTCTGAAGTTGGGGTCGGGGAAAGGGACTCATTTTGAGCCAAAGGGCATTTTAAGGGTATCATTTCATATATTCACTGTCTCCAGCCAACACTGCACTCTAGACACATGGGTACCTTTATGTCCCATTTATTAAGACATCCTGCAAAAGGGGCTCCTGGCCCCTGTGGGAAGCTTGAAAGGAACAGACCATATCCTGTTTCTTTTTGCTCCTACCTCTGTGGGGAATCCTTATTCTGACCCCAAAGTCTGGTGCCATACCTGTGGGTCCCTGCATCTCCTAGAATTCCCCCATGCTAGTGTTTAGCCCGTGTAATAACAGTTACCTGTCCACAGGGCTGTATCCCCCTCCGGCTTGTAAACTCCATGAAGACTGGCCCCAGGTGTCACTCACTCCTGTCCACAGCAGTGCTTTCCACATGTTAGGTCTTAACAAACATCTGTTTCTTCTACTCTTCATAAAATTCACGTTTCTTCTCACCCCCTGCCATCCCTGATCCCAGCTCACTTTCACCCTGTGTGCGGGGGTGGGGGATCTACATTTGGGCTCCACCCCCACACGCCTGCTGGCCTGTCATCTCAGATCCCTGGTGGTGGGACATCTACCGTGGCTCTGCCCCATCCCCCACTGTCTTCACCCCTGCCACCTTTGGCATGGTTTCACTGTCCCCTCCCTGGAGTTCTCCTTTTCTCCCCTGCCCAGGCTGCCCCCGCTGGAAAGCCCAGCTCAGGCCCCTGGCCCTATGAATCCTCTCCTGTCTGAATAATCCATCAGCCTGCCCTGAGCTCATCTGGTCCCCAGTGACGACTGTGCTCTCCACCAGCAGGACACACTGGAGCACTTTCTCTGTCCCTGCGAGTTGGACTCCATTCCACAGTTAGGTCCTGGGTCACAGACAGACAGTTCACATGCCCTCCTCAGTATTCTCCAGCAGTGTGTGGCACAGTGCAGGCCCCTAGGAGGCAGCTGGTGGATATCTACCCATGATTTTAAGAGGTTTGTCTTGACCAGGAGTGTCGAGAAGTGACCTGTGTCTCTGAAGCATTGCTGCTGGTTAGTCCCTCACGGAAGAAGTGACGTCCCTCCTGTGTCTGGCTCACGGGGACCGGCGCCTCCCATGTTTGCCCCTGCCGTGCCCTGTGGTTTCCTTTGACACCCTCTGTCACTGTCTATTTTTATGTTGTAAACTTCAGTGGGATTCACCTCTCCAATTTGCTCCCATGTCCTCCTGGTAAAATGTAAACGCGGTGAATCTATGATGAGTAATCAGTAGGCAGAAATGGAATTTCCTGGTCCCAGTTTCAGATCGTATCTGGCTTTCCCCAGACTCCTAACTTCTTGTTGGGACATCCCTTGGTCTGGCCTTTCCCTCCAGAGAAGCCCCCAGACCCACCCACAGCCTTGATTTACTGATGCCTAATCTTATTTTAGTTTTTCACACCAGTTTTAACAATTCGATTGTATAGATCTGGAAATTTTACCCCAAAATGTTAGATGTTCCATCCCCTCACGGGAATGTGGTGGTGGTGGGGGGTTAAACGTGTTGAAAACCTAGGTATTATGTGTTTTATTTGAGTTAGCTGTGTTTTCACAACAACTCTGAGAGTTAACATTATCATTTCTACTTAATAAAAAAAACACACACACACAAAACTAAAGCCCCTAGCTTGCCAAGGCTGTGTAACAAGTGAAATCTGAATCCAGGTCTGTATGATCCCAAAGCTTAAGCTGCTGCCCGTCTTTCTATTCCCAGTTCAAACGTGCCTTGAAATGGGAGCTCACTTGATAGCACTTGGCTTTTAAACGGCTACGTACGTATAAGTTCCTTCACTCAAATATGCTGGGGCTCAGGAGGAGAGGCAGAGAGAAGGAAAAGGTATTGATTGATCGATTTGATTCTAAGCAGAGATTGACAGAGATAAGCTTCTAAGACCTTTCAGGCCCCAGAGTGTGACTGTTGAGCACCTAAGAAGTCCTCACTTGACCCTTGACTTCCTGCCAGAGCCTCGGGAATCCCATTAGTGCAGCGTGCTCGCTGGCTGGGCTGGAACTTGCTGCTCTCCTCTGCAGTGGCAGGCTGACTTCTGCCCCTAGATTGGAACTGCCAAGGGCTGCTATAGAAGGGACAGACTTCCAGTGCTCACCGGGGAGCCAGGGGTATCCTGGGAAGCTGAAAATGCATTTGTCAAGCTCAGGTCTTCACAGCTGAGAAATCCCGTCACTAACCCGCACAGTTTTCTTGACCAAAACTTTAAGTGCTCTGTTTTTCCCATCTGTAAATAATGGTCATACATCTAAATCCTAGGAGGTTGCAGGGACAGTGGCTAGAAAGCCCCCACATTCTCTAGAGGAGTGACAGAGAGGATGAAAGAAGCATGCTCTATAATTAGGCTTTATTACACGCTTTTTAAGGTTAACTGAAAGACTTCCCAGCAGCTTCCCTAGCCACTTTTTCAAATACTGAAAGCTTCCAGAAAGCAGCAGACCGGGGTTCCTCACAATCTGACACAGACCTCAGTTACTACTGAAAAGTGAAAGAGGGCCGGGCACGGTGATTCACACCTATAATCCCAGCACTTTGGGAGGCGGAGGTGGGCGGATCACCTGAGGTCAGGAGGTCAAGACCGGCCTGGCCAACATGGCAAAAACCCATCTCTATTAAAAATACAAAAATTAGCTGGGTGTAGTGGTGCACGCCTAAAACTCCAGCTACTTGGAAGGCTGAGGCACGAGAATCGCTTGAACCCAGGAGGCGGAGGTTACAATGAGCCGAGATCATGCCACTGCACTCCAGCCTGGGTGACAGAGTGAGACTCTCTATCTCAAAAAAAAAAAAGAAAAAAAAATGAAAGAGCTCTTGTCTGACATTGGTTTCTATCCTCATTTTTATAATCAGACAATTTTGGAAACATGCTATTATGATAGTGTTTAAATACTCCAGAATTCTGTGTGTTCAGTAGCTTCAGGTTGGTTTGATTGTTGTTTTACCCCAGTGCCTCTTCCTTCCCATCTGTGCTTCTCAGCTTGGTTTTTTAGACGTATTTTTCTGTTGTAGGACAGTATTGAAGGGCTTTTTCTGACCATTTCTTTTACTGGCCAACCTCCTCTGGGATTTTAATCTCAATTCTCAAGAATCTTCCCAACATACTCTGTTCCTGTGCTGCTATCATCTTGAGAGCTTCCCAGTCACTGAAGAGCATGTTCAGTAGCCCCTGGCTTAAAGAGCCCACCTGCCAGTCACAGACCATTGTCTTGACCATTCAGCTCCGACACGCACATCTGGCCACATCATCCCACTGGCCAGTAAGCGTGGGGAATGCTCTGTGGCCTCAGCTGTGTTCAGGTTCCTCGGTGGAGCCGTAATCATTAACTTAGAAATTGCAATTGGTGGTAACGTGACAGAGCTTTCTTCTTCAGACTGCTGAGTCATGCAGCCTCTTGCTGGGTAAAATGTGTTTTGAGACGTAATCCCCTATAAGGACACCTCCTTGGAGCTACTGTGAAGGTGCTCCCAGCTTCCCTAGCAGGTGGCATCAGGGGGATGACTGAAGGATTTACTTGAACAATCCGTTTTCAGAAATGAAGAAGACCTTACGACCCTGGCTTCCTCTCTTCTGATGCAGCTGAAAGATGCATTTCATCTGTAAAGTTAGACCAGGTAGGAGAGAATGTGAGGCGGTTTCCGTTCTTCTCAGTTGCCCTCCACCTGATTCTGAAGCCATCACAGACTGTCCGTGCAGACCGGCGCTCCCCTCTGCAGGCCTTCTGCAGCCTGTACTGCTACAGCACGAGGCTGCAGAATCAGCTGTGAAAACAGAAGCCTTCTTCCGTCTCCTGTGCGGGATCCTTGCCTGCCTTTCTTCTGTGATTGGATCTATAGGCTTAGACTGTGTTTTATTTCCTAAAACATCTTGCTGAGCAAACCTTGCTGCTCTGCCTCATGTTAGTGGTTTCCCTAGCAACGGCCACACCTCGCGTTTTCTCCCGCACAGAGAGGACCAGCATGAGGGGGCATGTGTTGCTCGCTGTACAGGAACTTTCCCAACCTGTGTGCAGGAAGGAGAAGGTGCTTTCTATTTCTCGTTTTTAAAAATGCCTCTGTTGGTGACACTGGTGGAGAAACATGCTTATGAGAAAACAACTGACTTTCTCTTCTGCTGTTACTCTAGGAGATTTCCTAGGAGCTCACACTGTCATTTAAATTCCAGGTGCACGTCTTCCGAACAAATGCCTCCTGAGGATTTCTGTGCCTGGAAAATATCTGTTAACAGATTGCTTTTACACCTACGTAAGTAGAGGCTTCTGCTTGTAAGTCAACCTCCAGGGAGTTTTATTTTGTACCTGGATGATTCCTCAGTACATTTTTTTCTTTCTCTTTTTTGAGGTAGGGTTTTGCTGTGTTGCCCAGGCTGGAGTACAGTGGTGTGATCACGACTCACTGCGGCCTCAACCTCCCAGGCTCAAGTGATCCTCCCACCTCAGCCTCCAAAGTAGCTGGGACCACAGGCGTGCACCACCACGCCTGGCTAATTTTTTAAAATTTATTTTGTAGAGGCAGAGTCTCCCTGTGTTGCCCTGGTTTCAAACACTTGGGCCAAGTGATTCTCTGCCTCAACCTCTTAAAGTGCTGGGATTACAGGTGTGAGCCACCATGCCTGACAAGCCCGATACATTTTTTTAAATGGTCATTTTGACCATTTGATCTCTACTCTTTTTCTCTCCACCACCCAACTCTACTGTCAGGAAGAGTCGATAACAACTCCTGCTTAAAAACAAGGATACAGATCCCATATTCAGGTCTTAGAATGGGAAGAGGAGAAGGCAGTTGAAAATATTAAATATATGTATTTCAGTAAATCCAGTTGGAGATGCCATTTCAGCTTTGTAGTCACTCTAGAATGTGTCCATGTACAGCAAAGCATGTGACAGCAGGATCTCTGCACCCTCTCCATTTACCAGCTGTGGTGGATCTCTTAGCCACATCTCTGTTTATAATGTGCTCATGGAAAACTAATGTGTTACTTTTATTATCATAGCTAACATTTACTGAATATTTACATTGTGCAAACATTGGTTCAGATGGCTTCATCATATTTACCTGATTTAATCCTCACAACCACCTTATGTGCTAGGTCCAGTTATTACCATCTTTTTTTTTTTTTTTTTTTTGAGAGGGAGCCTCACTCTGTCACCAGGCAGGCATGCAGTGGCGCGATTTAGGCTCACTGCTGCAACCTCCGCCTCCCAGGTTCAAGCGATTCTCCTGCCTCAGCCTCCCAAGTAGCTGGGACTACATGCACATGCCACCATGCCCAGCTGATTTTTGTATTTTCATAGAGATGGGATTTCACCATGTTGGCCAGGATGGTCTCAACCTCTTGACCTTGTGATCCACCCATTTCAGCCTCTCAAAGTGCTGAGATTACAGGCGTGAGCCACCGCACCCGGCCTATTAACCTCATTTTACAGATGAGGAGACTGAGGCACAGACAGTTAAAGTGATTTGTGCAGGGTTGTGTGAGGAGCTGGTGGCAGAGCTTGGCATTCTGGCTCTGGAGTCTGCATTTGGTCATCTCACCATACAGTGTCATAGAAACAGGACACTTGAGAAGATAAACTGCCAGGCTGTATTTTGGAGTCAATATTTTAACACTGTCATAATCTGAAGCATGATCTATGGGACTCATCACTGTGCTCTTTGACTTGAACTTCTTTAAGGTTAGTGGGAAAATGGGCTTTAGAGAAGGACAGGACTGGCTGAAGGTCACACTGCTTGTCAGAAGTGTGGTGGAGGGTCCAGGTCTTCTGACCATTCAGTACAAGCCAAATTGTGCTAATTTCTAATTTTTCTCCCTTTCTCTTGGTGAGTTATTTGGTGCTACTTCTACTCCTCAGGACCAAAGCTGGCTTTCACGGTTTACTCATGTACTTACTGATGAAACCCTGAAACTTGGGAGCCAGTGACTGTTCAGAGGTCCATATGAAGATGCGCTGAAGATGTAAAGGACCAAGCAGTAAAGAGTGCTGGCTGAATCCCTGGGCTGGGAATCAGGCATGTTGGAGTTTGAGTCCTGGTCTGCCACTCCAGCTCTGTGACCAAGAGGAAGTCATGTTCCCTTTCTAAGTCTCTAGCCCATCTTCTGAAAGACGAAGATGCTACCACCAACCATGTTAGTGGCTGTGAATGCCAACAAAGTCCAGTGTCTGCCATGGACTAAGTGTTCCAAAAATGGAAGCTATATGACAATTTCACAGAGTACTCTTCCCATCATTTTTCAGTTCATTTTGGCCTTTTCCCTCGAAATCATTCCGGTGTTCTGATCCAGCTGATAAAACACCAAACATTCATATAGTGCTTTAAAAGTGACCCACTGTGTTTATAGACGCATTACGTAGACCCTAACAACCACTGCAATATAGAAATTCGCATCTCCATTCTCCAGATCAGGAAACTGAAGCTCGGAAAAGTTAAATGACTTGCCCAGGATCACATAGCTAGTAAGCAGCCCAGCCGGATCCTGTGTTAACTTGTTCATCCACTTGCTATAAGAAAACATCCATTCAAGGCACGTGGGGCAACAAAGAAAGACGTAGAGCTGTGTGGCCGCTCGTCAGGACAGTGCCAGCTGCACCTATAGTCCGGCTGGAATATTCGACTTAGGACTATTGTGTCCCATGTCCCAAACATTTTGAAGCCACATCTTAAAGAAGTGTCCTGCTCAGATGCAGTTCTCCTTGTGAAATCCACAGGCCCCAAGGGAAGTGACTTTAATCCAGTTTGCTCATGCAAGAACAGACTGGCATTTCACATTCAGGAAAACAATGGGATTTATACTGTTCAGCTTTTGCCATGCAAGGAGTTCCTGGTATCATTTATCAATTTACATCTCAGGCTCCAGCTTCACTATCAGATTTGGAAGAAAAAAGTAGGCCGGGCGCAGTGGCTCAAGCCTGTAATCCCAGCACTTTGGGAGGCCGAGACGGGTGGATCACGAGGTCAGGAGATCGAGACCATCCTGGCTAACACCGTGAAACCCCGTCTCTACTAAAAAATACAAAAAACTAGCCGGGTGAGGTGGCGGGCGCCTGTAGTCCCAGTTACTCGGGAGGCTGAGGCAGGAGAATGGCGTAAACCCGGGAGGCGGAGCTTGCAGTGAGCTGAGATCCGGTCACTGCACTCCAGCCTGGGCGATAGAGCGAGACGCCGTCTCAGAAAAAAAAAACAAAAGAAAAAAGTTACAAAGAAAGGCAGCTTGCTGAGAAACAGCAGAAGCACGACAGTACAGACTGGGTTTTGAAATGGAGACACAGTCTCATGGCTTGTGGGCTGAGAGACACCGAGAAAGGATTTTGTTCTTGAAAGATGATTGTTTTAATGCTGGAGATGGAGAGTTTTGACAATTTTAAGTGCATGTTCTGTGTGTAAGAGTCATTACGTTTTTTTTTTTCTTTCTTTCAGATGTTGCCATGCCTTAAAATTGCTGATGATTAAAATAGAACATCCTGAGTTACAGAAATTCAGCCCTACCGTATCCTGGCCTAAAAATACAGAACAATCAAATTGATTGTTGGAAATGAGAGGCTAGGGAGGGTTGGAAACATGCTAATGTTTACTGAGTGAAATCTTTCCTTCTCCGTAGAGTTGCCCTTGCAGCTGAAAGTCACTGAAAGACTCAACAAAATAAGCGGATCCCACTTGCTCTCACTCTGTTCTCGTTTGCATGACCTGGAAAGAGAATGAACGAGCCCTTTTAAATTTGTCAACTGGTTTTCTTCCATCTCCTTCCTAGTGAGCCACGGGGTTTTTTGCTATTAACTGGGTAGCCAGTCTCTTCATGCAGACTTGTTTTCAGGAAACTAGCCTCTTGCTTCATGTGAAAACAGGGACCCAACTCAAGATGTCTATCACAGTGTGTTCTGTTGCATCACAGTTGCATCTCCAGCTTCAGTACTCAAGTTGGGACTGTTGTGCTCTGATGTCTCGAACATTTCAAAGCTACATCCTTAAAGAAATGTCAGGCTTAGGTAGAATTCTTCTTGTGAAATCCTCAAAGCCCAGGGGAAGTGACCTTAAGCCAATTTGCTGGCTTTTCATGTCACAGAAAACAATCAACTGCCACTACTCAGCTCTGCCACACCTGGTGTGGTCACTACTTGCCAACTCAGTACCCCACTTTCTCCCCAAGGACATAAAAGCAGTGTGGGAAGATATACCAAATGACCTTGTCACACTGGGCTAATATGAAGAGCCCATAGATGCAAAATAATATACCTTTATTCTTCTGATTTTTTCTTTTTTTTTTTTTTTTTTGGAGACAGAGTCTCACTCTGTCGCCCAGGCTGGAAACCAGTGGTGCAATCTTGGCACACTGCAGCCTCTGCCACCTGGGTTCAGGCGATTCTCCTGCCTCAGCCTCCCGAGTAGCTGGGATTACAAGCACCTGCCACCACACCCAGCTAATTTTTGTGTATTCAGTAGAGACAGGGTTTTACCTTCTTGGCCAGGCTGGTTTTGAACTCCTGACCTCGTGATCCACCTGCTTCAGCCTCCCAAAGTGCTGAGATTACAGGCGTGAGCCACTGCACCCAGCCTTTTATTTTGAGATGGAGTCTGGTTGCATCGCCCAGGCTACAGTGCAGTGGCATGATCTTGGCTTACTGCAACCTCTGCCTCCCAGGTTCAGGTGATTCTCCTGCCTTGGCCTCCTGAGTAGCTGGGATTGCAGGCATGCGCCACCATGCCCGGCTAATTTTTTTTTGAAACACAGTCTTGCTCTGTCGCCCAGGCTGGAGTGCAATGGCACAATCTCAGCTCACTGCAACCTCTGCCTATTGGGTTCAAGCAACTCTCCTGCCTCAGCCTCAGCCTCACTACAGGCATGTGCCACCAAGCCCGGCTAATTTTTTTTTTTTTTTTTTTTTTTTTTTTGTATTTTTTGGTAGAGATGGGGTTTCACCATGTTGGCCAGGCTGATCTCAAACTTCTGACCTCAAGTGATCTCCTGCCTTGGCCTCCCAAAATGCTGGAATTACAGGTAGAAGCCACCACGCTCAGCCTTCTGCTGAACTTCTGAGAAGCATACATAAAGACAATGTAAAAAACTTAGCATATTTGTTTGGCCCTGCTAAGGGCATGGTTGAATATATACTGTGTGTGATGTATTTGGTGTATGAGATGTATATGATCTTATCAGACATAAGTAAAAGAAAGAAATTCATCTTCAGGAAAAATTTTCCCCATAACTGAAGTGTCAATCATTTGAAAAACTTCTAGGCAGTAGGCAAACACTGCAACTAGTTATTTATCAAAAATAAGCAGACTTTGGAGTTTTGTGACTGATGAGAATAATCTGGCTGCTGCTTTTGTACTTCAGTCACTGATACTGCGAATTACACTAGCATGTACAGAAGGAGGCCGAGGGTCCCTAAAGGAATCACAGAATTAGTGAAACCATTATTTGAAAGTTGCAGTGATTCTTCTGTCCTGGCACTTTTCCCAGTTTTGGTGCTTAAGTTTACTATCCACTTGAAATGTGTCACTGCCTGTCACTTCACAAAGTATGTGCCTTTCATTGCAGTCAACAAGCCGTTTACATCTTTGATGAAATGATTGCCACACATCTCCATAGCCCTGGTGTTCTATTCCCTTATTCACAGGGATTTTTTTAAAAAACCAGCCTAGCAGCAATAGGTATGTGCTATGGATGCTTCTCCGTGATAAAGGATGAGTTTGTGCTGGGATCTCCTTTTGAAGAGATAACTGGCCAAGCCCATGAGGAACAAGAATGTTATGTTAATCAGAAGGTAAGCAGCCTGCAGTGCACCTCCTGACTGACTAGCACTGAACCCACTTGGAATCATCAACCACAGGCACATGGTAATTGGATGTTCTTCTAATACACATAGCGAGATTGTAAAATGAGGATGATATATGAGGAAAGTCAGAAGGAGAAACTAAAGTTCAGTTCTTAAATATAAACCAAGGGAACAGACTAAGTGAATGGTACAGCCAGAATTAGAGCCTGTTTTTTACAAGGTGGTATGTCATGATAAGCCAAAGAAAAGGTTGGGTCGTGTTTTGAGGCTAAAAGAGACCAGTCTTAGTGAATCAACCTTGATGCAATCTGGGTTTGAAAAAACTATAAAAAACCTTTTGTTTGGAGAAAGTGGGAGAAGTTGGATGTGGAATGGATATTTGGGGGTACTAAGGAATTGTTTATTTTCTTAGGTATGGTAAGATTTTGTGGTCATGTAGAAGAGTGTCTTCATTTTATAGAATGACCTCATTATTTAAAGACATTCTGAAGTAGTTAGGAGCAGTGTATGTATGGGTGGTTGTCAATTTACTTTCAAACAATACAGCAAAAAATACACATCTGTATTACATATAGATAACTAAAGCAAAACATGGCAAAAGGAATAGTTATTGAATTTGGATAGTATGAATTTAGGAATTCATTGTATTATTTCAAATTTAATGTATAATTTTTTTTATGACAGTTTATAAAAAACAGTGCACACCCCTTTAGTTAGGTGGCCTGGGTACATGAAGTATCTTCTTGGATGCCTAGAACACAAAAAGGGACGACAACAGGCCACCTAATAAGATGATATCAAGAACTATACTGTGAGGGGGAAAAAGAACTGTTGCAAAAAATAATTTGCCAAGGAGAACTCACAGTACAAAGCCTTACCTTTGGAGTAGAGGGAAGGAGAGTCTTAAGTAAAGCTCACAAAAACCTCTAACAACTCATAGATGCAGTCTAAGGAATTCATTCCAGAAGTGACATTAGCATCTCATTAGTGCCATTATGTGACTTGGCCTCTGAGTTAGTCTATTTTCTTCCCTAGACCCCAAAATCTCAGTAATCCTTTGGATCAAACAAAGTTATCTCCAGGTGAAAATAATAGGTTTAGGAAAGCATTTTTCTTCCACTCCTACCAAGCACTTACTTGCTTTGTCCTATTTGCATGTCCGATGCACGGTTCTCCAGCACCACTGCTGCTCATCCTCCGCCTGCCTGGGTACTTGATCACAGGATGCCTCTGACTTCTCCTGCCTTTACCCAAGCAAAGGATTTTCCTTGTCCTCCCACCCAAGAGTGACGGGGTTGACGTGTGCCCTTGCCTCTAAATGATAAAGCTGAACCTTTGGGCAACTGGCAACTTAAGAATAAGGGGAGTCCCAGGCATGCTCCCCCTTCAGTAACAAATTCAGTGACATCACTATGAATAGATGAAATTTGACAAAGCTCTGTTTAGACCACTCACTCACTCACTCACAACTAGGTTTCAACTTTTCCTTTCTAGGTTGTCTTGGGTTTATGGTAAGAGAGCATTATGAAGAAAAAAATAGATCATAAAGCTTCTTCAGGAAGCTGGTTTCATATGGTGGTTTAGATTTAAATAGTGATTGTCTAGCACCATTTGAAATCAGTGTTCTTGGGGGAGACCAGCTGCGCCGCACTGCCAACAGCAAAAGAAATGAATGGGACAGCTCGGAAGTATTTCAAAGCAACAGCAGGACGGCTGTGAGAACCTGCCTCACATGTAGCTGACCCATTCCTCACCCCTTCCAACAGTGGTGGCATATATCACAAATGGCAGTCAGGTCTTTGCCGTGGCGGATCCAACCAACTGTGATCGAAAGTTTTCCAAAAATAAGTTGTGTCTGTATTGAACGTGAACAGACTTTCTTCTTGTCATTATTCTCTAACAATACAGTATAACAATTATTTGCATAGCATTTGCATTGCATTAAATATAAGTAATCTAGAGACGATTTAAAGTATACAGGAGGATGTGTGTAGGCTGTATGCAAATACTACACCATTTTCTATCAGAGACTTGAGCATCTGTGGATTTTGGTATCCAAGGGGCTTTCTGGAACCAATCCCTCAAGGATACCAAGGGATGAATGTAATTGTACAGGATATCGCATTGTTGGAATTTTATACTTCTTTGTGGAATAAACCTATAGCACTTAATGGATAGTGCAGACTCATTCCATCGTGCCTGGGTTAAAGGGCCCAATGTATGCTGGATTTAGTAAGGTTTGGGCCCTCCCAAACATCACGTCCTCCTGTGACCCCTTAGAGGATGACTGATTTCTTTTGGTGTTCAGAGTCAATATAATTTTCTAGCACCATCTGAAATCGGTTATAATGATTGGGGAAGAGCACCATGACGCTGATTGATGACAGGAAATGTATTGGTGACCCTTGGGTCCATGGACAAGAACTAAGAAAACAAATGCAAAGCAATAATGCAAAGGTGATTTTTTTCTTCTTCCAGTTTCTAAGTTGAGTTTCATTGACCTGAATTGCATGTGGTATCATACTAACAAATGGTTCACTATTAGCATATCATGAATGGTTTATACTTTATAAAAATTCCACAGAATTGGTGGGGGTTTTGTTTCAGTGATGGATACCTAGAAACACTCCTGGGGAAAATGGATGACTGGCTTAGATGATGGGAAAGGAGCAGCGAGGGAGTCAATTCTGTTGTCTACGAGATGCTGCACCAGCTATCTCTCAACTCTCCTCTCGTACCGGGCTGAGGGGTTCCCTCCGTGGTTAAACAGGTCATTTTCTTACATAAGGAAAAATGGTCCAGAGAAACTGGGTTTCTGTGGCTGACAGAGAACTATGCTAATATGTGTTGGTTCAGTTTAGAAGGCAAAGCAACGAAAGCAGGTTCTACTTGAACGAGGATCCTAGAGCATACCTTTGATATGGTTTGGATGTTTGTCCCCTCCAATCTCATGTTGAAGTGTGATCCCCAGTATAGGGGGTGGGGCCTGGTGGGGTGTGTGTTTGAGTCATGGGGCGGATCCCTCGTGAATGGCTTGGTGCTGTCCTCACTTAACGAGTTCCTGTTCAGTTAGAGGGAGTTGGTTGTTTAAAAAAGCTGGCACCTCCTTCCTCTCACTCTTTCTTCCTCCCTCTCTCGCCATCTGACACGTCTGCTCCCTCTCTGCCTTCCACCATGAATAAAACATCCTGAGGCCTCACCAGGAACCGAGCAGGTGCCAGTGCCATGCTTGTACGGCTGCAGAACTGTGAGCCAAATAAACCTCTTTCCTATATAAATTACCCAGTCTTAGGTATCTCTTTATAGCAGCGTAAAATGGACTAACACAATCTCACTAGAAGTGAAGTCCTAAGACCGAAGACAATACTGAGTTTTTAGGTCCACTCAGAGGCAAAAATGAAAGGTTCTTTAGAGCAGCATGATTTATAGTCCTTTGGGTATAAGCACATGTACCCTAGAACTTAATGTATAATTAAAAAAATAAATAAATAAATAATACAATAAAAGGCTCAAGAATGAGCCGTCTCAGCCACTCTCCTCCAGGGTCCCCTGAGTGCGGCTCCTAACACTGGTACTGTGCCGACCGCCCACCTGTGGTCCCCATGTGGCGTCCTGGAGAACTGCAGGGGCACCTGGTGGAATTCAGACCTTGCCCTTCTGTTTTCCTTCTGGCCTGGAAAAGCCACTGGCCTCACAAGAGTTAATATTGTATCTACCCTGCTTAAGCTTTCCCGCCCTCTCACACCACCTCCCTCCTTTTCCCGCCTGCCTGTCACTTGTCTGGAAGAGGCCTTTTCTCCTTGGGGCTAACACATGCAATTTGTAGTCAAAACATTCTGTCTACCACACAAATTCAACAAGAATCAGGATCATTCCACCACATCTTTTTCTATCCTATGGTTATTATTTTCTCAAAACTCTTTGTCTTTTGCTTTCTGACCTATTCGCTGTTTTCCCTGAGTAATCTTATTTACTCCCCTGGTTCCAAATACATCCCTATGTGTTGATTCCCCTCAAACTAGAGCTCTAGCCTGGGGTATTTTTTGAGACCTCTTACTTTTTATATTTTTAGTGGCTCCTAAGTATAATAGTTTAGCCTGCTCTTCTAAACTTGTCTCAATTTAATCCATTTATGCCTGAGGTTGCAGTTTTTAAAATTTTTGCCATCAGACCTTGGCGATGACCTTGAGCAGTAGGAGACAGACAACTCCCACAGGCTTAGCGTTCCAATAATGGAACACTAGGCATATAGCCAAAGCCATCCACATTGCCTTCTCCCCAAAGCCAGCTCTCCCTGCTCTGCCCCATGGTGAAAGCTGTGAATACCTACGGTCTGTGACCTCTTCCCTCTCCCTTACCCACATCCACACTCAGCACAACTTGTTGCTATTCTCTCTTAATTATCTCTTTAGAATCCATCCCTTTCTCTGCTCCTCCTAGACAGCTTTCTGTCTCCTAGACACCCCTCACCATTAGTCTAGCTTTGCTGTAGCCACCAGTTAATCTTTGTAAAATACACACATGAGCTGGGTACGGTGGCTGGTGCCTGTAATCCCAGCTACTCAGGAGGCTGGGGGCAGGAGGTTGCTTGAGCCCAAGAGGTTGAGGCTGCAGTGAGCCATGATTGCATCACTGCACTCCAGCCTGGACGACAGACCACGATCCCATCTCTTTAAAAAATAAAAATAAAAATAGTTTAACCATATGACCTTGCTCCTTGTCCCTCACTTTTAGATGAACTCTTATGTCAACCAGGTACCAGACCCTTCGTGACCCCATGCCTACCTGTGTCACCATCTTCTGGCTGTGCTTCCTGGGGCCTGCATTCTGTGCTCACCCAGCTGCTTGCTGCTGAGAACACTCAGGTATCTTGGCATTTCTCAGCCTGTGTCTGTGCTGTTTCCTCTGCCCACATCTCCCCTCTCCTCTTCCTCCTTGTCAGCTAGGGACCTCCAGCCCCTAGGGACTGTCAGCTGGGGACCTCCAGCCTGCAGCCCCTGGCTCAGGTGTGAACTTGTCTAGGAAGCCTTCCTCTGCCTTCCGCATCAAGGCTTAGATCCCTGGCAAGGGCTTTCTTCTCTGCCCCGTCAGAGCCCGATGGCACTTCGCATGTTATACTCTGATGACTGATTACCTACTAGGCTTCTCTGCGAGGCTGGAAAATCCTTGCTCCTAGGAGAGATGACAGACAAGAACAAGACATGCTGTGTATACTCCGTTCTTACATACCACACGAGCTATCCTTGATGTAGGTGTCTGTGGCAAATCTTCCTTCTAGGCTGCAGCCTCCACTTTTCATAGTTTCTCTCCATTTTCATTTGCCATGTGCATGAGGAATAAAAACTACTTCCAATGATGACCAAAATAAAATTGAAGAAAATAATCCTGCTTCAAAGAACATTTCTAAGACCATAAATATGATTTTGATGTATCTTCCATTATGGATTACCCATGTGGTTTTTTTCTTCTAAATCCATAAATAGGAATTGTTTAATAGGCTAGAGAGCAATGAAAAGCATAATAATTAAGGATTGTTGTCCTCATTTCATAGGAGAGCAAACAAAGACAGAAAAACAGATGTGCCTTAACCAAAAAGGGCAGTCAATTTATGCTAAGCAGACTGAACCCCTTTAAAAGTAATCATTTACAGTGACCAAGGGCCAAGCATGTGATCACCACCCTCCCTTCCCAATAGCTCTGAAGCAGGGGTAGTGTTTCCCCAGCTTATGCATGAGGAAATAGATGCACAGAAAAGTCAAGTAACTTGCCTGCAATGCCACGGCCAGTCAACATGAAGGTTTGAATTACAAATCAGGTGGCGGTGGCGGTGGCGGTGGCGGTGATGATAATAGCAGCTTATCATCATCATTGAGCTCTTATTTTGTGCTAGATACTTGGTAAGTATTTTGCATGAATTAGCTCATTTAGTCTGACTTTCAAAACAGCCCTTTGAGGTCAGTGTTATTATCATCACTCTCATTTTGCCATGAAGAAACAAAAGAATTAAATAATCCAAGATCATCTAACTGACATTTCCAAGCAGGAGCACAAACCTGGATCTCTGTGACTCCTGTGCTCTTAAATCAGCACTGCTCTTTTCAGTGTGGGAGATGGCATAAATGAGTGTGTTCACTTGCTTTATTGTGGTCCCCTTGATCCCCACCTACTGGCATTCATGCCCTGTGCCATTCCTTCCCCTGGAGTGTGGACTAGACCTAGTAACTTGCTTCTAATGGATGGAATATGTCAAAAGTGATAGGATGTCACTTCTGAGACTAGGTTACAAATAGACTGTGATTCTGTTGTCTTCTTTCTCAGGCTTGCTCCCTCACGACGTGCTCTCTCTCTCTCTCCCTCTCCTCCCTCTGTTCTCTCCTCTCCTCTCCTCTCTCTCTCCTCTTACCTCTCTCGTGCACGTACTCTGGAAAGCCAGCTACCGTGTTGGGAACTGCCCAGTGGAGAGGCCTACATTCCACAAGGAAGTGATGTCTTCAGCCAGGACCTCGCCAGGACCTGAGGCCTGCTGAGAGTCACCTGAGTGGCCTTGGTGGGTCCTCTCTCAACGAGCTTGCAGGTGACCGCTGTGCCAGCCAAAACCTTGATGGCAGCCTATGAGTTAGTGACCCTGAGCCAGAGGACCCAGTTAAGCCATGCCCAGGATCCTGACCTGCAGAAACTATGGCATAATAAATGTTTATTGTTTTATGCCACTAACTTTTGGGGTTAGTTATGCAGCAATAGATAGCTAATACAGTTCACAGTATCCTTATCTAGCCTCAAACATTCTGCCTTTAGTATCTAATTTTCTAACTTTTTAGATAACCTTTTTTGGGGGGGATAATTTTAGATTTACAGAAAAAAGGCAAAGACAGCATAGAGAGTTCCTTTATATTTCTCTCCTAGTTTCCTCTGTTGTTCATATGTTATAAAACGATGGTTTTGGGTTTTCTGAGACAGCGTCTCACTCTGTCACCCAGGCTGGAGTGTAGTGGTGATCATAGCTAACTGCAGCCTTGAACTCCTGGTTCAAGGGATCCTAGTACCTCAGCTTCCCAAGTAGCTTCCCAAGCATGTACCACCACACATGGCTAATTAAAATATATAAATATATATAAATGTTTGAATATATTTATGTATACATATATGTTTAAACATATATATTTAATATATCGCTAATATATTCTGTTTAATATAAATATATATTTAAATACACATTTTTTAATATATATATTTATATATATATAGATATAGATATAGATATATAAAATAGAGACAGGGTCTATGTTGCCTAGGCTTTTTTTTCTTTTTTTTTTTTTGAGATGGAGTCTCACTGTCACTCAGGCTGGAGTGCAGTGGTGCGATCTCGGCTCACTGCAGCCTCTGCCTTCCAGGTTTAAGCAATTCTCCTGCCTCAGCCTCCCGAGTAGCTGGGACTACAGGCGTGTGTCACTATGCCTGGCTAATTTTTGTATTTTTAGTAGAGACAGGGTTTCACCATGTTGGCCAGGCTAGTTTTGAACTCCTGACATCAGGTGATCCACCCACGTCGGCCTCCCAAAGTGCTGGGATTACAGGCGTTAGCCATCGCACCCAGCCGCCAAGGCTATTTCTTAATACTAAGAAATCAACATTGGTACATTACTGTTAACTAAATTTCACTCTGTATTCATATCTCTCTAGTTTTTCCATTAATGTCCTTTTTCTATTTCAGGATTGGTATCATATTTTTAATAGCCTAATAGATATCATATTCCAGGTACACCTCTCTGTGTGTATGGAAAGACAGAAGAAATATACACATAGATTTCTTAAATGTGGGAGCTCCCTCTACAGACAATAAAGGAACATTAGCAAAGTCTTTAGTTAGGTGGTCTTGTTTATAACTGGAAACATAATAGTTACGGTAATTTAACTCAAAAACTGCTATTATGTGAAATTACTGGGGGAAAGTGGGACAAACAAAAAAATGGTAAGACCCTAACCAGTCAAAAATGCTTTTTAAAAATCAAATATACCTTACTAAAAAGTAACAATATTTTAATACACTGAAACTTTTAATTTTAACTTATTAGTAAGTATATCAAATATTGCTCCAGATTTACAAATCGTCATTTTCCACTATGATGTCAATACACATTAATTTGTATATAATATGCAAATACTTAATTTTCCTGTAACTATTCAAATGGGAAATATTCAACAAAGAATACTAATTTCCTTCTTAATTCCTGTGCTGTGTGAACCAAGTCACTTGATCTTTCTGGGTTTGTTTTCTTTAGTATCAATTTATATTACTAGAATTTTACAACAAAGTTGTGTAATACAGTCTTTTAATACTTTTAAACACTTTGCAGTACAAAACTCTGTATTAAAAAATTTCTATTTCCTAATTGCTTAAACATTTAGCTGCATTAGTTGTAGCTTTTCCAAGTGATGCTTAATGACAATCCATATAAAACTAACATTCTCAGGAAAAGAATAAGTGGTACTGCCTAAAGAAAAAAGTCCCTCCTACTTATTACATCTATCCTGGTTGAATTTTTTTTTTCTTTTTCTGAGACGGAGTCTCGCTCTGTCGCCAGGTTGGAGCGCAGTGGCGCAATCTCAGCTTACTGCAACCTCCACCTCCTGGGTTCAAGCGATTCTCCTGCCTCGGCCTCCCGAGTAGCTGGGACTACAGACGTACGCCACCTCGCCCAGCTAATTTTTGTATTTTTAGTGGAGATGGGGTTTCACCATGTTGGCCAGGATGGTCTTGATCTCTTCACCTCATGATCTGCCCACCTCGGCCTCCCAAAGTGCTGGGATTCCAGGCATGAGCCATTGCACCCGGCCTGAATTTTTTAAATATAAAAACGAGAAATATCATTATGAGAAAATAACAGATACTTATGAGAAAAAACTAGCTTTGTATAGATCTAAAAAAGCCATTTAGTGAGACAGGGTTTTAAAACTCTTCTTGGTGACCTAACAAAAAACCCAAACAAATAAGAAGAAAAAAAAAAAACAAGAACAAATTTGAAGCTGATTCACAAGAGTTCAAGTCTTGATGGCCAGGGTTTGCTGCTTAGTTGACTCTGAGTGACTAAGCTCTTCTTTGTAGCCAACTCACCTGTTTCAACAGTTGACGAATTAAAAAAAAAAAAAAAAAAAAAAAAAGGACAATAAAATATGTGCAGAATGAGGGGCGCCAAAGGAGAGAGAAATGAAATCTAATCGGAAAAAAGTGAAGCCAAACATAGCGTAAGCTCATTCACAAGACATTACTACCCAGAACTCTGAATTTCAGTTTTCTCTTCTCCATTTTCGAAAGTGTCAGATGACAAGAAAGGAAGATGTTTACTAAAGAACAGCAGCACGAATTATTTCTGTATTGTAAATGATAAGATATTCTATTTTGAGGTTACTTTATAATTCATTTATGTCTGTTGTGCCTAAAATCTTTGCTATTCAGAATGATGACAGCTCCTCAGATACTGTGGAAATAATACATCATCAAAGGCATACATTTATTCACTCTTCCGTGTTAACTAAAGTAGAATGTATAGCGCAGAGACTTTGTAAACGACTCTTACTTAACTGAAACTACAATGGAATCTGTACTAGCCATACAAAATCCACTACGCAGTGTTCTTTCCTTTAGTATTGAGGTAAAATTTCACATAACATAAAATTTACCATTTTTACCATTTTAACCATCTTAAAGAATACAATTCAGCGGCCTTAGTACGTTCACAGTGTTGTGTGACCATCACCACTCTCTAACTCTACAACATTTTCATCACCCCAAAAAGAAACCTGTACCCATTAAGTAGACATTCGTCATTTATTCCTCCTCCCAGCTCCTGGCAAAATCTGCTTTCTATAGACTAACATAGTCTGGACATTGCATGTAAATGGAATCATACAATAGGTATGATACATGATACATACATACAATAGGGATGATACATGATAGAAGGTACCAGCCTCTTCCGACTGGCTTCTTTCACTTAGCATGATGTTTTCAAGGTTCATCCATGTTGTAGTGTGTATCAGTACTTCATTCCTTTTTATGACTGAATAACATTCCATTATTTGAATAGACAACATTTTGTTATTCCACTCACAGGCTCGACTGCCATTTGAGTTGTCTCGTTCTTTAAACTTTGATTTCTGTCAATGTAATATATATCCATAGACTAACAAGTAAGAGGGCACTGAGTCCCAGAGCAAACAGCTGTTCTCTGTCCTACTCTGTTCTCCCGCAGGCAGCTGCTTTCAAATCATTTATCTGTTTCTTCTGATAAATGATTCCATCTGTTACTTACATTTTAAAATGCTCATACCTCTATGTCTTCATTTTGACTTTATTTTTTGAATTTTTTGAATTTTTCTACTATGGGAAATGAGAATTTAGCTTTAATTCCACTACCACCTGTACACATATTACTCCATTCGCCTTCATAATCTAGTTATAACATAGTTTTCTGTTAACTCAAGAATTGGTTTTGATAATTATATAGATACTGTTGATATCATAACTACATAGTTTTAGATTTCCTTTTAAAACTTTTTATAAACTCTGAAATGAAAAATTTCATCATTTAAAATTTAATTCACAATGTACTTAACAATGAATTCCTAAACCTTATAGAACTGTAACATTCCCCTCGGCATTTTCAGACCCTGCACACAGTCACTGTGTGTGTGTGTATGTGTGTGTACACATCCTTCAGTTTTCTGACAAAGGTCATTTTTTTTAGGTTTTTAATTTTCCCATATTTCATTGATCATTTCACTGGTTATGGAATTCCTGACTGGCTCAGACTTTGGTTTTCTAGCCCCCAGTGCTGTGAAGAGGTCTGATACAATGCTGATTTCTGGCCCTTTTGCTCTGGAAGTTTTGAGGAGATTCTGTTTGTCCTTTGTGTCCTTTAAATTTCCTGAGTTTGTGCCATAATAGAGGTCTTTTTCATTTAATATGCCTTTTTTTTTTTTTTGACAGGGTCTCGCCTCACTCCCGTTGCCCAAGCTGGAGTGCAGTGGTGCGATCACAGCTCACTGCCGCCTCGACTTCCCAGGCTCAGGTGATCCTCCCAGCACAGTCTCCCAAGTGGGTGGGACTACAGGCGTGCACCACCATGTCCAGCTAGTTTTTTATGTTTTTAGTATTTACCTCCATTCTACAGCTGTTAAAACAGAGGCATCAGAAGGAAGAACAGCTTTCCTCGGTCAGTGAGGACTGGAAGAAGCTCTAGGGTTTTCTCTCCTCTATTCCATCTGGGTATGATGGCCACCCATTGCAGTGGGCTTTGATCTTTTTCCAAGAATGGAGCTTGGAACCCCACAGAAATTGTGTTTTGTTAATAAGCTGATGGAAGAATTTTTGGCGTTGATTTTAAATTCCCATAGTCTGCTTCTAGCGAAGCTCCAACCCGCTCATTTACTCTTTCTCCTCTTTAGGGGCCAAAGAACAAAGTGTAGCCAACTGTTTTGAAGCCACCCTGTTTTGAAAAGGCTTTTTCCACTCAGGTGGCCTTGCGCTGAATGGCCAACCCTGCCCACTGTATGGAAACAATAGATGCTGCCTTAGAAGGGAGCAAGCTGGCACTGCCCTGGTATGTGGGTGCGGCCAGGAAGCTTCGGGCCAAACTGTGCAGACTTGCTGTCTCGGGATTAGCACTTCCTACAGCCACAGCAGAGACGAGGGGCAGGAGGCACACAGCCCTTCCTCCTGGAGATGAAAGGGGTCTGTAGGTGGATGAGGACCTTGTTCACCAAAAGTCACAGGAGGAAGTCAAAGAGGAGGAGGATAGAAAGATAGTGGTGCTTCTATCACCTACAAATTCTGCATCTATGAAAAAAAAAAGTCCACAGAATTATGGCCCTGAACCAATCTGTATCAACCCCGAACATGCTGGATGCCACCCACTGTGGGTTGGGCAGAAGATGGTGCAGGCTTGGCAGAAGTTGGTAACCAATACTGTGCCAGAGGCTTGGTTTGGCAGGAGGTGACAGGACAAAGGTACCAGAGGATGCCAGCTGGGTGCCAGCCTTCTTAGCTGTCAGAACTGGTCTCCGAAAAAAGGACAGCCGTCGGGTATGCTTTTGTAAGAGGCAGTTTTACTCTTGCAGACAGCTGCCTCTCCCTTCCTTCCTGTGACTGAACAGGCCAGAGAGGAAGGTCAAGGGCAGGCAGGAGAACAAGGACAAAGGCATAAAGTGTGGATTGTACATGGACTCCTGTTCTAATCCAGCTCATTTGCCGGCTTTCTATGTCAAAAAACAAAAAATTAGAAAGTTGGATGGGAAAGATGCTGGCACAAATGTAAATGTGAACTGAGTTCCAAAGGAAAAGAGTCAACAGATAAGAGATTCTTGTGGGCACCGTAGCTGTGAATGACTTTGAAATGGCCTTGGAAAGGGTCCTGATGGGCATTAAAAAAAAAAAAAAACCACCACTAGCCCTATTTTCCCTATATAGAAGCAAAGGTCAATAGCAGTACCTTGTTGAAATGTCTGGGAAGTGAAAGTGACAGAGAAAAAGAGGATTGTGGACATATGCGTTGGCCTTTTTTATCTGAAGGTGCTATGGCTGGTGAAGATGGGCTGCGTTCTGGGACCCTGGGAGAGCTGCTCCTGAGCTCATGTCTCTGTGCCAGCAGCAGGAGCCCCTCAGTGCTGTAGAATGTGAGGTCTACTGTGAGTCCAAAAGACCAGACACATGACACACTCCTCTGCTTTCTGGAGCATAGTATCAGCCCTTAGAAGCAACTGTTCGCCTCTCCTTTAGTAGCTCAGCAAGAATTCAGTTCAGTAAAAATTTATTGAGCACCTACCCTGCTCCAAGTACTCTCTAGGCAGTGAGAGGTGGGGGGAGGTTTCCTGTACTGTGCCCAGAACTCTGCTCCTCAGGCTTTTCTCAGCTCAGGATATGGGCTTAAGCAGCTAAACTGATCACAAGTGCCACCCTTCCATGCTACTAAAAACCCCCGCTGTTCTAGACAAAGTTGATGTCTAGCTCACATACCACACCGTCTCTCTGAAGTCCTTAAGCTCTGAGACAGGGATCCCAGGAGGGATGCAGGACTCTTGATGTTGAATGAGAGGCAAGACCCTCTGCTCCTGTTGCTTGACCCTCTCCCAGGTCCCCTAGAGGAAAGGCTCATCCTGTGGTGTCTCCCTCCTAAACCAATCCCCGTGCATCCCTTTGTTTGTGCCACGTCCACACACTAATCTCTCTGCCTTGTGTTTGCAGATGCTGGTGGGATGGAGCTGCAGTGTGTGTCTGGGGAGCAGATTAAACACTTTCTGCCCCAGCCTGTCTTATCTTCTCACTGGTTAGCAGTCCTTGGAAGAATAAACAATCCACACAAGCTCCCAGAAAGCAGGAGTTCCATGATTGATGACCAGAGTCTCATAGCACAGAATTCAACTCTAAAAACAGGTTTGTAGTTGACCAGACTCCACCAACTCAGATATGTCCACCCCTAGCTTGAAATGGAAGGTGAGGGGAAGGTCGAGTTCATAGCTCAGTACTCCGAGGACTGTCTCTGGTCAGGTTCCAGATCAGAATAGACCACTGTCCTGTCACTATCAGTCTAACACGTGGGATCTCTGGTAACACACATAGTGCATTCTGCTTTGCATCACTCATATGCATATTTTTCTCACCAAGTAGACTATAAACTTCTTGATTCAGGGTCCATATTGCCAGCATATGCCTAGTATAATATAGGTACTCTCTGTGTTGAATCAAATTGGCATGGAAAGTACTATTCCCTGCAGATTGTGGGATTCTGGAGGATTAACCTATGACAGAGCTTTATATAAACACACATTTGCTGAATGTCAGCAACGAAGCAGCCCACTGCTGCTGACTCCAGGGAAGTCAGGAACACCCACACTGAGCAGAAGCCCTTGTGGTTATCTTAGGAACAATGACATACCTCTTATCATTCCCCATAAATGGGAAAAATATTGTGCTAGGCCTGCCTTGAGTTTACTTTGGGGCCAGGTTTTCTGACAATTCAAAGAACTACTCATATGTAGATGGCTTTCAGGAACCGGGAGCATCCGAATCTATACATTTTAGCCAGAAATTTCCCCTATATTTTATACCTCAAAAGGAGTTCAACGGAGCAGATAAGGTTGGTAGAAGTACAGAAGAGAGGAGGGGTGCTGCACTTCCCCTTATCACTTCTAGCACATCTCACAACTAGGAGTTTGAATCTATTACCTTTGTAGGAGTTCAGTTTTCAAGTTCAGAGGATTCAGCACCATGGTCAGAGCCAACGACATAACAAATGTGAACCTAAAGGAAACCCTCTCTGTAGGAGGAAAATGAAGGGAGTCTTTCAGAGAAGTATTCTCTGTCTTCCCCTACTCTGAAAACCTCTAAGCCAATGCTTAGGTTAGCCAGAGGAAAAAACCATACAACTCCCAACTCCATGTTATGATAGGCCCCTTCTGTCTTCAAGTGTTGCCTGAACTAGGAACTATAGGTCTCAATCTGAACTTATCCCAGTGTCTTTCTCACTTTGGCAGTAAGTTATGTCTTCTCTTTTTTGTGTGATTTTTTTAGAGACAGAGCCTTGTTCTGGTGCCCAAATTGGAGTGCAGCAGTACAATCACAGCTCACTGTAGCCTTGACCTCCCAGCCTCAAATGATCCTCCCACCTCAGTCTCCCAAGTAGTTGGGACTACAAGTGTGTACCACCACACCTGGAGAATTATTTTTTAAACATTTGGAGAGATGGAGTCTTACTATGTTGCCCAGGCTGGTCTCAACTCCTGGGCTCAAGCAATCCTCCTGCCTTGGCCTTCCAAAGTGCTGGGATTACAGGCATGAGCCACCATGCCTGCCCCCTCCTTTTTTTGTATTTTTAATTGATGTATCACAGTTGTACATATTTGTGGGGTATGTGTGATATTCTGACATATGTATACAATGTGTAATGATCAAATCAGGTTAATTGGGATATCTGTCATCTTAAACACTTATCTTTTTGTGTTGGGAACATTACAGTTCTTCTAGCTATTTTGATACAATAAATTATTAACTATAATTTTCTTACTGTACTGTTGAATACTAGAACTTCTTCCTTCTAATTTTATTTTTGTACCCATTAACCAACTTCTCTTCATTCCTCCTGCCCCTGCTTCCTGCCTCTCCTCTGATAAACACCATTCTACTGTCCACTTCCAGGAGATCCACTTTTTAGACTCACACACATAAATGAAAATATGTGACACTGGTGCCCAATAACATGTAGTTCCGTCCATGTTGCTACAAATGACAGGATTTCATTATGTTTGTGGGGAAATAATATTTCATTGTGAATATATACCACATTTTCTTTATCCATTCATCTATTGATGGACACAGGTTGATTCCATAATCTTGGCTATTGTGAAGAATTCTACAGTAAACATTGGAGTACAGATACCTCTTCGATATATTGACTTCTTTTGGATATATACACAGCAGTGAGACTGCTGGATCATATGGTAGTTTTCAGTTTTTTGAGAAATCTCCATACTGTTTTCATAGTGGTTATTGTACCTTACATTCCCTACCAACATTATAATAGGGTTCCTGTTTCTCTGCATCCTTGCCAGCATTTGTTATTTTTTTCTCTTTTTGATAATAGATATTCTAACTGAAGTGAGTTGATAACTCATTGTGGTTTTGATTTGCATTTCTCTGATGATTAGTGATGTTGAGCATTTCTAATCTACCTGTGGCCATCTGTATGTATTCTTTCGAGAAATGTTTACCTAGGTCTTTTGAACATTAAAAAAATCAGATTATTTGTTATTTTGCTATTGAATTGTTTACGTTTCTTACATATTCTATTTGTTAATTCATTGTTAGATGAATAGTTTGCAGATATGTTCTTCCATTCTGAAGGCTGTGTCTACACTTTGTTGCTTCCTTTGCTGTCTAGAAGCTTCTTAGCTTGATGTAATCTCAGTTTTCGATTTTTCTATTTTTGCTTTGACTTCCTATGCTTTTGAGGTCCTACCCCCAAAAATATTTGCCCAAATCAATGTCCTGTAGCATTTCTTCAGTGTTTTCTTCTAGCAGATTCATAGTTTTAGGTCTTACATTGAAGTCTTGAATTCATTTTTGGTTGATACTTGTATATGATGAAAGATGGGGATCTCATTTTATTTTTCTGCATACAGATACACAGTTTTCCCAGCACCATTTATTAAGGAGACTTTTCCCCCCAATATGTGTTCTTGGTTCCTTTGTTGAAAATGAGTTGGCTTTAAGTACACAGACTTATTTCTGAGTTCTTCATTCTGTTTCATTGGTCTACATGTGTC
Organism: Rhinopithecus roxellana; assembly: GCF_007565055.1. Classification (NCBI taxonomy): domain Eukaryota; kingdom Metazoa; phylum Chordata; class Mammalia; order Primates; family Cercopithecidae; genus Rhinopithecus; species Rhinopithecus roxellana. Next base: position 62,454,675 of record NC_044554.1, read on the forward strand.
TGTTTTCATACCAGCACTATGCTTTTTTGGCCACTATAGCTCTGTAGTACAATTTGTTTGTTTGTTTGTCTGTTTGTTTTTTGAGACAGAGTCACTCTCTGATGCCCAGGCTGGAGTGCAGTGATGCAATCTCAACTCACTGCAACCTCCGCCTCCTGGGTTCAAGTGATTCTCCTGCCTCAGCCTCCCGAGTAGCTGGGATTACAGGGGCCCACCACCACGCCCAGCTAGTTTTTGTATTTTTAATAGAGACAGGGTTTTGCCATGTTTGCCAGACTGGTCTCAAACTCCTGGCTTGAAGCAATCTACCCACCTAGGCCTCCCCAAAGTGCTGGGAATACAGGAGTGAGCCACTGTGTCTGACCTGTCAGGTAATGTGATGCCTCCAGCTTTGTTCTTTTTGCTCAGGATTGCTTTGGATATTTGGTGTCTTTTGTGGTTTCATATAAATTTTAGGATTTTTTTTCTATTTCTGTGAAGAATTGTCATTGGTATTTTTATAGGAATTGCATCAAATCTGTATATTGCTTTGGGTAGTATTGTCATTTTAACAACATTAATTCTTCTGAAAAGTGAGCATGGGATGTCTTTCCCTTTCTTTTTATCCTCCTCAATTTCTTTAATGGATGTTTTGTAGTTTTCCTTGTCGAAGTCTTCTACCTCCTAAATTTATTCCTAGGCATTTTATTTGTAGATGTTGTAAGATTACTTTATTGGTTTCTTTTGCAGATTGTTGGCAGCTGGTATACAGAAATTTTACTGATTTTTGTATGTTGATTTTATATCCTACAACTTTGGTGAATTTGTCACCTCTAATAGGTTTTTTTGGTGGACTCTTTAGGTTTTTCTAAATATAAGATCAAGTTGTTTGAAAACAAGGGTAATTCAACTTCTTCCTCTCCAATCTGCATGCCCTTTATTTCCTTCTCTTGACTAATTGCTTTGGCTAGTACTGTGTTGAATAAAAGCAGTGAAAGTGGGCATCCTTGTCTTATTCTAGTTCTTAGTGCAAAGGCTTTCCACCTTTTCCCATTTAATATTAGCTGTAGGATTCTCATATGCGGCAGCCCTTATCACACTGAGGTATTTCCTTTCCTTCCTTTCCTTCCTCTCTCTCTCTTTCCCTTTCTTTCTCTCTCTCTCTCTCTCTCCCTCTCTCTCTCTCTCTTTTTCTTCTTTTTCTGTCTCTCTTTTATTTTTTAACATGGAGTCTTGCTCTGCTACCCAGGCTGGGAGTGCAGTGGTGTGATCTCGACTCACTGCAACCTCCACCTCCCAAGTTCAAGCAATTCTCCTGCCTCAGCCACCCAGGTGTCTGGGACTACAGATGTGCACCACCATCCCTCGCTCTTTTTTTGTGTTGTTTTAGTAGAGACAGGTTGTATTAGGGTTCTCTTTTACTGTATTAGTTCATTTTCACACTGCTGATAAACACATACCCAAAACTGGCAACAAAAAGAGATTTAATTGGACTTACAGTTCCACGTGGCTGGGGAGGCCTCAGAATCGTGGCAGTAGGCAAAAGGCACTTCTTACATGGCAGCGGCAAGAGAAAACTGGGGAAGAAGCAAAAACAGAAACCCCTGATAAACCCATCAGATCTCATGAGACTTATTCACTATCATAAGAATAGCATGGGAAAGACCAGGCCCCATGATTCAGTTACCTACCGCTGGGTCCCTCCCACAACACATGAGAATTCTGGGAGATACAATTCAAGTTGAGATTTGGGTGAGGACACAGCCAAACCACATCATTCTGCCTCTGGCTCCTCCAAATCTCATGTCCTCACATTTCAAAACCAATCATGCCTTCCCAACAGTCCCCCAAAGTCTTAACTCATTTCAGCATTAACCCAAAAGTCCACAGTCCAAAGTCTCATCTAAAACAAGGCTAGTCCCTCCTGCCTGTGAGCCTGTAAAATCAAAAACAAGCTAGTTACTTCCTAGATACAATGTAGTGCAGGTATTGGGTAAATACAGCCATTCCAATTGGGAGAAACTGGCCAAAACAATGGATTACAGGTCCCATGCAAGTCCAAAATGCAGTGGGGCAGTCAGATTTTAAAGCTTCAAAATGATCTCCTTTAACTCCAGGTCTCACATCCAGGTCACGCTGATGTAACAGGTGGGTTTCCATGGTCTTGGGCAGCTCCACCCCTGTGGATTTGCAGGGTACAACCTCCCTCCTGGCTGCTTTCATGGGCTGACATTGAGTGTCTGCAGCTTTTCCAGGTGCATGGTGCAAGCTGTTGGTGGATCTACTATTCTGAGATCTGGAGTACAGTGGCCCTCTTCTCATAGCTCCAGTAGGCAGTGCCCTAGTAGGGATTCTATGTGGGGGCTCTGACCCCACATTTCCCTTCCACACCATCCTAGCAAAGGTTCCCCATGAGGGCCCCACCCCTGCAGCAAACTTTTGCCTGGGCATCCAGCCATTTCCATTCATCTTCTGAAATCTAGGCCAAGGTTCCCAAACCTCCATTCTGTGTACCCACAAGCTCAACACCATGCAGAAGCTACCAAGGCTTGGGGTTTCAACCCTCTGAAGCCACAGCCTGTGCTCTTTGTTGGCCCCTTTCAGCCATGGCTGGAGTGGCTGGGACACAGGGCACCAGCATGGGTACCCCTCTGGGTCTGGCCCACAAAACCACTTTTTCCTCCTGGGCCTCCAGGCCTGTGATGGGAACGGCTGCTGTGAAGGTCTCTGACATGGCCTGGAGAGACACTTTACCCCTGGTCTTGGGGATTAATATGAGGCTCCTTGCTATTTATCCAAATTTCTGCAGCCAGCTTGAATTTCTCCTCAAAAAATTGTTTTTTCTTTTCTACTACATCATCAGGCTGCAAATTTTCTGATCTTTTATGCTCTGTTTCCCTTTTAAGATGGAATGCTTTTTAACAGCACCCAAGTCACATTTTTGAATGCTTTGCTGCTTAGAAATTTCTTCCAACAGATACCCTAAATCATCTCTCTCAAGTTCAAAATTTCCACAAATCTCTAGGACCAGGGGCAAAATGTCTCTTTGCTAAAACATAACAAGAGTCACCTTTGCTCCAGTTCCCAAAAAATTCCTCACCTCCATCTGAGACCACCTTTGCCTGCACCTTACTGTTCATATCACTATCAGCATTTTTGTCAAAGCTTCTAGGAGGCTCCAAACTTTTCCACATTTTCCTGTCTTATTCTGAGTTCTCCAAACTGTTCTAACCTCTGCCTGTTACCCAGTTCCAAAGTCGCTTCCACATTTTCAGGTGTCTTTTCAGCAACGCCCTGCTCTACTGGTACCAATTTACTGTATTATTTCATTTTCATGCTGCTAACAAAGACATACCCAAAACTGGGAACAAACAGAGGTTTAACTGCACTTACAGTTCCACATGGCTGGGGAGGCCTCAGAATCATGGCAGGAGGTGAAAGGCACTTCTTACATGGTGGTGGCAAGAGAAAAATAAGAAAGAAGCAAAAGCGGAAACCCCTAATAAACCCATCAGATCTCACAAGACTTACTATCATCAGAATAGGACAGGAAAGACAGCCCCTATGACACAGTTACCTCTTACTGGGTCTCTCTCACAACATGTGGGAATTCTGGGAGATACAATTCAAGTTGAGATTTGGGTGGGTTACACAGCCAAACCATATCACAGGGTTTCACCACATTGGCCAGGGTGGTCTTGAACTCCTGACTTCAAGTGATTCACCTGTCTCACCCTCCCAAAATGCTGGGATTACAGGCCTGAGCCACTGTGCCTGGCCTGAGGTATGTTCTTTTTATACCAAGTTTGTTGAGGACTTTTTTTCAAGAAGGGACATTGAATTTAACTGAATGTTTTTTCAACATTCATTGAAATAATCACATGGTTTTTGTCCTTCATTCTGTTGATGTGATGTATCATGTTTATTGATTTGCATATGTTGAACCATCCTTGCATCCCTGGGATGAATCCACTTGATCATGGTGAAAGATCTTTTTAATGTTTTTGAATTCTGTTTGCTAGTATTTTGTGGAGGATTTTTACATGTATGTTCATCAGGGATATTGGCCCACAGTTGGATTTTTCTTTTCTTTTTTGTTTTTGGTAGTGTGTTTGTCTGGTTTTGGTATCAGGATAATGCTGGCCTGGTAGAATGAGTTTCTCTCCTCTTCACTTATTTGAAATAATTTGAGTAGAATTGGTATTAGGTCTTCCTTAAGTGTTTGCTAGAATTCAGAAGTGAATCTGGCAGGTCCCAAGTTTTGAGGGGAGACTTTTTATTGTAGCTTTGATCTCATGACTTGTTATTGGTCTGTTTAGGTTTTCTATTTCTTCATGGTTCAATCATGGTAGAGTATGTGTTCAGGAGTTTATCCATTTCTTCTAGACATTTCCGTTTGTGTATAGTTGTTCATGATCGTCTAACGATTCTTTGTATTTCTGTGGTATTAGTTGTAATGTTTCCTTTTTTGTCTCTGATTTTATTTGCTTGGGTCTTCTTTATTTTTATCTTAGTCTAGCTAAAGGTTTATCAATTTTGTTTATCTTTTCAAGAAACCAACTTTTTGTTTTGTTGATCTTTTTAAATTTTTTTTAGTCTCATTTCATTTATTTCTGCTCTGATCTTTATTATTTCTTTCCTTTTACTAAATTTGGGTTTGGTTTGTTCTTGCTTTTCTAGTTGCTTGATGTGCATAGTTAGGTTGTTTATTTTGAGTCTCTTTTTAAAAATATGGATGTTTACTGCTATAAAATTTCATGTTAGTACTACTTTTTCTGTATCCTATAGATTCTTGTATGTTTTGTTTCCATTTTTATTTTTTTCAAGAAATTTCTAAATTTCCTTCTTAGTTTCTTCACTGACCAATTGGTTGTCTGGAAGCATGCTGTTTAATTTCCATGTATTTGTACAGTTTTTAACATTCTTCATTTTATTTATTGTGGTCAGAAAAGATACTTGATATAATTTCCACTTTTTTGTATTTGTTGAGACTTGTTTCATGGTCCAACATATAGTCTGTCCTGGAGAATGTTCCATGTGCTGATGAAGAATGTGTATTCTGTAGAAGTTGGGTGAAATATTCTGTAAATATCTGTTAGGTCCATTTGGTGTACAGTTTCACTCTGATGTTTCTTTGTTAATTTTCTGCCTAGATGATCTTTCCATTGTCAAAAGTAGGATGTTGAAATCCCCTCTTACTGGTGCACTACAGTTTATCTCTCCTTTTAGCTCTATTAATATTTGCTTTGCATATTTGGGTGTTCTGGTGTTGGGTGCATATATATTTACTCTTGTTATATCCTCTAGCTGAATTGACCTCAATCATTATATAATAACCTTATTTATCTCTTTTCACAGTTTTTAAAGTCTATTTTAGCTTATATAGTTACTCCTGTTCTTTTATGGTTTCCATTGCATGGGATATCATCTTTCTATCCCTTCACTTTCAGTCTATGTGTGTCTTTACAGGTGAAGTGAGTTTCTTTTTTTTTTTTTTTTTTTTTTTTTGAGACGGAGTCTGGCTCTGTTGCCCAGGCTGGAGTGCAGTGGCGCGATCTTGGCTCACTGCAAGCTCCTCCTCCCGGGGTCATGCTATTCTCCTGCCTCAGCCTCCCGAGTAGCTGGGACTACAGGCGCCCGCCACCTCGCCCGGGTACTTTTTTTTTTTTTTTTTTAGTAGAGACGGGGTTTCACCATGTTAGCCAGGATGGTCTCGATCTCCTGACCTCGTGATCTGCCCGTCTCGGCCTCCCAAAGTGCTGGGATTACAGGCTTGAGCCACCATGCCTGGCCTGAAGTGAGTTTCTTGTAGACAGCATATTGTTGGGTCTTGTTTTTTAATCCATGCAGCTACTCTTTGTTTTTTTAATTGGAGAATTTAGTCCATTTACATTCAGTGTTACTATTGATAGATAAGGCCTCACTGCTGCCATTTTGTTACTTGTTTACTAGTTGTATGTAACTCCTCTCTTCCTTTCTTTGTCTTTCTTTGTGGTTAAGTGATTTTTCTCTAGTAGTATGTTTTAATTTGTTACTTTTTATTTTTAGTCTATCTGTTATAGGTTTTAGCTTTGTAGTTACCATTAAGCTTACAAAACACATTCTACAGTTATAACAGGTATTTAAAACTGATACCAACTTAATTTTGATCATCAAAAAGCAAAGACAAAAACAAAAAACCCAAACAGATTAACTCCCTTCTTCCTCCACATTTACAATTTTTGATGTCACCAATTACTCTTTTTTATTGCCTGTCTCTTAACAAGTTATTTTCATTATTATTTTAATAGTTTTGGCTTTTAGTCTTCTGACCAAAGATATAAGTGATTTAATGATCACAATTACAATATTACTATAATAATTACATTAGAGTCCTTTTCTTTCAGTTTGAAGAATTTCCTTTAGCATTTTTTGTGGGACAGTTCTGGTTGCTGTAAATATAATAGTCTGTCTGGGACAGTCTTTGTCTCTCCATTTCTGAAGAACTTTTCTTGATACAGTATTCTTGGTTGGTGATTTTTTTCCTACAACACTCTCAATATTATCGTCTCCCTCTTGGCCTGAAAAGTTTCTGCTGAGAAGTCTGATGCCAGGAGTACTGGATCTCCCTTACATGTTATTTGCCTCTTTTCTCTTGCTGCTTTTAGAATCCTCTCTTTGTCTTTCATTTTTGCAAGTTCAATGTAATATGTCTTGGGATATTCTTATTTGGGTTGAATCTGATTGGTGATCTTTGCTCTTCTAGCTTGGGTATTTGTATATTTCTCCAGGGTTGGAAAGCTTTCTGTTATTACTTTGAATAAGCTTTCTACCCCTTTGTCTTTCTAAGTTCCCTCTTTAATTCCAATAGTGAATATTTTATTTTTTGACGTTGTCTCATAGATACTATAAGCTTTGTTCATTCTTTGTATTCCTTTTTCTTTTTTCTTCTCTGAGTATATTAAAATAATCTCACTGATTAATTCTGCTATTGATACTCTATATTGCATTTTTCATTTCATTCATTGTATTTTTCAGCTCCAGGATTTTTTGTTTGGTTTTTAAAAATTTTTCAATGTCTCTATTAAATTTTTCTGATACATTTCTGAATTGATTTTCTGTTTTCTGGAATTTCATTGAGTCTCCTTAAAGCAGCTATTTTGAATTATTTGAGAGACCACACATCTCTATCACTGTAGCATTGGTCTCTGGCATCTTGTTTAACTCATTTGTTAGGTCATATTTCCCTGAATGTTTCTGATGCTTGTAGAAGTACAACAATGTCTGCATATTTAGAAATTAGGTATTTTAGTCTTTGCATTCTGGCTTTGTTTGTGCCTGTCCTTCAGAGGGTCTTCTGGATTCTAACCTGACTGACTGTTGTGTTCCCTGAGCCTGTGATCACTGCAGCCATCTCAGCACTAGAGGACACTCCAAGCCCAGGCTAGCCATGAGTTTCATGAGGACTCTGAGGTTGACATGGCTTTCCAGCCCAGATGGACTTAGGGAAGACCCCAGGCAGATACTGGACTGAGGGACCTGAGTCCAGAAAACTGTCCTTGTGGCCCAGACAAGTGTGTCTCTGCAATTCTCAACTGCAGCAAGAGGAGATGGAGTTGAGACTGGACCACTTCAGAAACTGCTGTGAGAAGCAGCTGGTGGGCCTATCTCATTGTCTCAGATGAACATGTATCACCCAGCTGGTATGAGTTGGGTAGTTCCTAGACTGCAGCAGTAGGGGCTACAGCTGAGACTGGGCCCCGTGGAATCTGCTTTGAGAGACTGGAGAGCCCAGTCTCAGCTCAGAGGAGTTTATATCACCCAGCAAGTGTCTCACAAATAAGATAGTTTCTTGTCTACAGTAGGACGGGCTGGAGCTGAGTCTGGGTCTCCTTGGGATCTGCTAAAGGATGGAAGCTAAAGAGCCCATCTTGTTGGGCCAGACAAGTACACATCTCCCAGCAGGTCTCAGCACAAATAGGATAGTTCCCTGGTTGCTGCAGAGGGCAGGGTGCAGCTGAGACTGAGTCTACTTAGGATGTGCTATGAGATAGAGGTTGGCAAATGTGTTGGGGACAGTCAGACTTTTGGGTTGTGGGATATGGGCAAGTCTCCTTCTGGGTCCTTACATGAGCACCTCTGAACTGAGACATCAGCTGAGAAAGGCTGGAGCAGAGCCACAGGGCCACTTCCAGGTTCACTGCTGAGACTGATGTCAGTGGGCAAATGAGTCTTTCTGCCAAGGCACTAGTATGCACAATTCCTTCTAGACTCCTTGGCAGATAGTTTTGGTTGCAAGCTCAAGGCCAAACAGGGCTGTAGCCAACAGCAGATCCCAAGAGGACCCAGTCTCAGTTCTTGCCCCTCCTTCTGTAGTTGGGGAATGATCCTATCCATGCAGAAAGTTTCTTGGCCATTTCCAGGCATGAACCTGGAAGCAAGCTCACCAGATCAGCTGACCTGGGTGTTGGTCTGTACTTTCAAAACAACCCTCCTAGGTCTTGGGCCCTCTCAGGGTTTCACAAACTCCTACCTGAATCCTGAGGCTCCCACTGACGAACTTTTGACTGTAGATGTGTACAAAAATTCTTGTACCCATATTGTAGTTGGGGGATATGAGCAGGTTGCCTTCTATTTTGCCATCTTGGTGATGACACTCAGTAAATGCTTTCTTCATACTGATTTTCTGGTCCTGTTAATCTGTGAAATGGAGAGAGCCATTGTATCTCTTAGCTGTGTTAATCCAAATAGCTTAGTGATCATCCAAAACAAGTAAAGAGTCTGACTTCAAGGGCCCTGGAGGAAGATCCCTGGCCCCAGAATCATTCCTCTGCACCCACCTCTCGATAGCCTTTCTAAGAGAAAAGATACACTTATGGAGGTACAGAGTGATTCAGAAAGTAGGGGACACAGTGGAAGGGAGCTAACATCTGCTAAGCCCCCCATGTGTCAGGTATGAAATTCTAACTATCATTTCACTGGCACAGCAACTTGATGAAGGTGAAAGTGTCTAGCTCCCTTCCATAAGTACATGTACACAAACGTAAAGGCAGTGCACAGTTGTTGAGGTGTGCACTGTTTCCACAATGTTGAGGAAGACCATTCTTGTTAATAATCAAGTACTTGCCTTATTTGACAAAATATATGCTTTCCTAAATAAGTATATGAAGTTAAGTCACAGATCAAATCCTACTAATCTGCAGTTTACATTTAAGCACTCAGTAATTCCAGGCATGGTGCTAGGCACTTTACCTAATCTCACTCAATGTTCACAACAAACTCTGCAAAACACATAAAGTATTATCCCCATTTTTCAGGTTAAGATATGGAGATTTGCCAAGGCTGAGTAATGCAGTCAGAGTTGCACAACTACTAAGTGACAGGGTCAGGATTTGAACTCATCTCTGCCTGACTTCCAAGGATCTCTGTGTTCTCAGACATAAGGAAAATCACAATGGAGAAAATACTTCAGTTATATATTGTAAGGAAAATATTATTTCCTAATAAATGGAGTCAAAATTACTGAAGTTGAACATCCCATCAAAGTTTCTCTGTTACCCTACAAGGTAGAGAGCAGTGGGAAAAAGAGGGACAGTAGATTTAAGTTTTTTGTTCCTTGATTTGCTGCCATGCTGCTTCAGGATATAAAGTTACATTGTCTTCTTTTTAAAAACTCCTGTGGAATAGATCAGACTTGGATATGGAACTTAAACGATAGTTCAATGTTTTTTTCCTCTCATTTCAGGCTTAGAATCTAGCAAAGTTAGAAGGGAAATCCTTCCACTAGGCATGTAAAATGTAAAACAAGCCCCTGATAGTAGATGACTCTTTGCTTCTCTGACCTATACTAGAATAATGTATAAAATGGAAACTGCAGTAAATGAATATAACCAAATGACACAGACACACACCTGCACACCCACTGTCTTTGTGTCCGAATGCTGATACACTGCAGGTACAGTACAGTGACAGGGTATTCCTAGGAAGTTGATCAATGATTCCCTTCCACAATTCAGGTTTTATTACAGGTGGTATTCGTTAGCTAACTACAATTAGTCAAGTACCTTGGTGTGCCTTCTTCAAGAACTCCTTTAAATGCTCCTCTTTTATTCTACTTTCAAGTTCCAAAAGCAGCTGCTTCTTTTATAGAAAAGCCTAATTGCTGTGGAATCTAATGCATGTCCTACTTCCATATCCAATTCTCCTCCTTCCTGTTTAATGGACAGCATTCTCGTGACTCACCTTTGATTTGTGGGCTGGAAGGCACCACACCTTTTTTCGGTCCTGCCTGCACATATTGTTAAGTGTCATCAACTCTGGAAAAAAGCATTCATGAGTTATGTCAATAATATGAGACATTAAAAGAGACTTGTCCTACAAACAAAACAGTAAATGACAAATGCAAGTTGTTTTAGTCCCATGTGCATCTCTACTGCACCCTAGAGCCTATAATGATTCTGTTTTCTTCATGTTCATGGCACAAGGAATGCCTGAAAACTCATCATTAGATAACATGTGCCTCATTAGTATTTGTCCATTCTAACATTTTAAATTCTTTTTGAATTGGCAAAAAGGAACAAAGAGAAGTGAAATTTAGATATCTAATAGATAGTGTAAAATAACAAAACAGCAGCCTATAAAGCAATGGAATGTGGCGACTGTGTGTTCTGTGGTGGTGGTTCTTGGTTTGGATGGTATATATCTCTGAATAATTTCCCAGTATTCACTCTATTTGATGCTACTATGAGAAACCACATTCCAAATAACTCTTGTGGCAGATAATTCCCATCTTCCCGTTTCCCATCCTAACAGAATACAATTTTGTTCAGAGGATGAGAGAAAATATATCCCATTAAATATTTGCCTAATACATCGGGTGGCCCGTGACACAGGTCTGGTTAGTGATGCTGACAAAAGGTTTCTAGGTATTTACGTGAACACTGTTGTGTTTCTACTCAAGCACTGCTCCTTCCGCCTTGAGTGCTGATGTGAAGCCTAAAGCTGCGGCAGCCATCTTGCAACCCTGAGATGAGGAGCATGAGAATTACAGCCTACAGCTAAGGGTAGCAGAGAAGGATGGCAGGAGCCTGGGTCCAGGATGGCACCACTGCCTCCTTTACTAGCTTCTGACTTCTTATTGCTTGAAATAAACACCCAGCACACTTGTTTAAGTCACGGTTACTGTGGTTCTTTGTTGCTTGCAGGTAAAGGCTGTAATAACCAATAGAGTCTTACACACACCTTAGCTTCTATTTCTAAATTCCTAAATTAAAGCTATACATTTCTCTTAAATTCAGAGAGAAGCTATGTAACCATGTTGTCCTTATCTGGGGTCTGGCATTTGATACTCCACAACAGCCTCTTGTATTCATTACAATCAACTAGAGACAGATGAATACTGGAATTAAATGGGGGAAAATGAAATTATAAACGTATAGGTAATTATGAATAGTTACTGGATCTCACAGTGAGGGACAACTATGTTAAAAAGTCAATGGAATTGGCCAGGCTTAGTGGCTCATGCCTGTAATCCCAGCACTTTGGGAGGCCGAGGAGATGGAGACCATCCTGGCTAACACGGTGAAACCCTGTCTCTACTAAAAATACAAAAAAGTAACTGGGCGTGGTGGCGGGTGGCCTGTAGTCTCAGCTACTCAGGAGGCTGAGGCAGGAGAATGGCATGAATCTGTGAGGTGGAGCCTGCAGTGAGCCGAGATCGCGCCACTGCACTCCAGCCTGGGCGACAGAGTGAGAGATTGTCTCAAAAAATAAAATAAAATAAAAAATAAATAAATAAATGGAATTATAATAAATAAATAAATGGAATTATAACCTTTAGATGGGCAAAAGCAAGTCTGACAAGATGAAGTATTGCAAGGTTGTGGGGAAATAGGATCTCTCACATACTGCTTGTGAAGTGGGTGAACTGGGCAACTACTTCAGAGAACAGTGTTTCCACATCTAATAAACATACCTTCTGCACACAAGGGCTATGCAGAAGAATGTTTACTGTAGCACCATTTTGTAACAGTGAAGGCCTAGACATAGTCTACACGTCCATCAATAGGGTGATGGATAAAAACACTGTGATACAGTCTTAAGGATATAAAAAATAAAAACTCAGATCTCAACATCAATAGGGATGGATTTAGTGGCACACTGAAGCTAGCTCATGAGAACTAAATGCTAACATTTCAGTTTTGTGAGCTGGTTGATGTTGCATGTATAGCTTGGTATAAGCTATGTTAGGAGTATTTACAACATGGAAATTAGCAAAAGCCACAAATCATCCCCTCTCCACAGGAGCTGATTGTTAAACATCTACTAGCACATCACTGGATAGACTTCAAAAAAAAAAAAAAAAAAAAACTATTTATTTTAAAAGGCATGTTTCAGGGGAGAGGAAAATGGAGAGTTAATTGATATAAAATTTCAGTGATGCAAAAATGAATTAGTTGAAGAGATCTATTTAGCATCGTATTAATACACAGTCAACAGTGCTATAGTATACACTTTAAAATTTATTAAAGATGACAGTTTGTGTTAAACGTTTTCACCATCCATGCACATATCCCAAAATAAAGGGACACAAGGAAACTTTGGAGCTTACAGTTATGTCTGTTAACTTGACTGTGGTGATGGCTTCATGGATGTAAGCGTATGTCCAAACTCATCTGACTATGCATTAAATATGTGCAGTTTATTGTAGGCATATGTCCAAACTCATCCGACTATGCATTAAATATGTGCAGTTTATTGTGTGCCAGTTAAATATCTCAAGAAAGCTCTTCTTAGAAAAAAGGCAAGTTGCAGGATGAAAACAGTACGATAGCACATACTTAAAGTTTAAAGAACATATTGAGACATGTAATGTATTTGTAATATTTGTAATACTAATAAGATATAGTCTAGAAGGATGGATACCAAGTTGTGATAATGATTATCTCTGGAGAGGGGGCCACATAATAGGTGGGGTAATGGCGAAAAGGGGGCTTAGGTTTTTTAATCTGTTATGTTCTATTTACTTAAAAATATCTGAAGCCTAAACAAAGCATTAATGTTGTTCATTTCTGGGTGATAAATATAAAAAGGCCTACTCTCCTCTTCGTCGATTTCTATTATTTAAATTTCCAAATAAAAGAGGCAAAATGAAATGAGAGTCAAAGAAAATGTGCTTATCACTTTTCATTGCCTGTTGATGAGAGTTTGCAGGAATCCCACTGCTGGTAGAGATATAAAATGATGCAGCCACTGTAAAAACGAGTTTTGCAGTTCCTCAAAAATTAAACACAGAATTACCATATGACCCAGCCATTCCATTCTTAGTTATATACCCAAGAGATTGAAGAACATATGTTCAAACACAATGTTTGAACACACACCTGTGTTGTACACAGTTGTTCACAGTATTATTTGTAGCATTGTTTATAATAGTAAAAAGGTGGGAACAACCCAAATGTCCATCAAGTGCTGGGGAATGCATAAAGAAAACGTGGTTCACACCTACTAGGTTGGGAAGGATGAAAACACAATAAGCACTGAGGATGTGGAAATATTGGAACCCTGGTACATTACTGTTGGAAATGTACATAGTACAGCCACTCTGGAAAATACTTTGACGGGTCCTCAAAATGTTAAACATAAAGCAACCATATGACCCAGAAATTTCACTCCTTAGTGTAACTTAAGAGAAACATGGCCAGGCGCAGTGGCTCAAGCCTGTAATCCCAGCACTTTGGGAGGCTGAGACGGGCAGATCACGAGGTCAGGAGATCGAGACCATCCTGGCTAACGCGGTGAAACCCCATCTCTACTAAAAATACAAAAAAAAAAAAAAAAAAAAAACTAGCCGGGCGAGGCGGCGGGCGCCTGTAATCCCAGCTACTTGGGAGGCTGAGGCAGGAGAATGGCATAAACCCGGGAGGCAGAGCTTGCTGTGAGCTGAGATCCAGCCACTGCACTCCAGCCTGGGTGACAGAGCGAGACTCCATCTTGAAAAAAAAAAAGGAAAAACATGCATAGTCAAAAAAACTCTGTACATGTGCCCCTTGACTTATGATGGGGTTACATCCTGATGATAAACCCACTGTAAGTTGAAAATATCACAAGTTGAAAATGCATTTAATACACCTAACCTACCAAACATCATAGCATAACCTAATGTAACTTAAACATGCTCAGAACACTTATATTAGTCTACTGTTGGGCAAAATCGTCTAACACAAGCTTGTCCAACCCATGGCCTGTGGGCTGCTAAAGCCCAGGAACAGCTTTGAATGCAGCTCAACACAAACTTGTCAACTTTGTTAAAACATTATGAGACTTTTTGGTGATTTATTTTTAGCTCATCAGCTATCATTAGTGTTAGTGTAATTTATATGTGGCCCAAGACAATTCTTCTTCTTCCAATGTGGCCCAGGGAAGCCGAAAGATTGGACACCCCTGGTCTAAGACAAAGCCTATTTTATAATAAAGTATTGAATATCTCATGTAATTTATTGACTATTGTACTGAAAGTAAAAAGCAGAATGGTCATATGGGTATTTGAAGTATGGTTTCTACTGAATACACATCATTTTTGCACCACTATAAAGTTGAAAAATCGTAAGTTAAGCCATCATATGTCAGGGACTGTCTGTACATGAATATTCAAACAGCATTATTCTTTACAGCCACAATGTGAAAGCAATCTGAATGTGCATCAATTGAATGAATAAATGAAATGTGGTGTAATGTTCGAATGCATTATACAACCGTCGTTAGGGCTGAATAATGTACAGCAGAATATTATTCAGCCATTAAAGGAATGAAGGACTGACTGACTGATGCTACAACATGGGTGGACTTTGAAAACCTTATTCCAAGTGAAAGAAGCCAGTAACAAAAGACCACATGTTGTATTAATTAATTTATATGAAATGTCCAGAATAGGCAAATCGAGACAGCCAAAAAGCAGATTAATGGTTGTCAGAGGCTGGGAGGACAGGGGATGGGGAGTGACCACTTAACTGGTACAGAATTTCCTGTTCTGGAATTAGGCAGTGATGGTAGTTACACAATATTGTGAATGTACCAAAAGTCATGAATTGTATGATTTTAAATGGCTAAAATGATGAATTTTATGTTATATAAATTTTACCTCAATAAAAAAAGTAATTTAACTATGACATATTAAATGATACTGATTCCAGAGAGACTGCATTGTAAGAAAAGATGTGTCTCAGGGTTGATAAAATGTGATATATTTGATGACAGAAATCTGGAGCTTCTGGCCAGGCGCGGTGGCTCATGCCTGTAATCCCAACACTTTGGGAGGTCAAGGTGGGTGGATCACTTGAGGTCAGGAGTTCGAGACCAACCTGGCCAACATGGTGAAACCCTGTCTCTACTAAAAATACAAAAATAAGAAAAATACAAAAATTAGGGTGTGGTGGTGGGTGCCTGTAATCCCAGCTACTTGGGAGGCTGAGGCAGGAGAATCACTTGAACCCAGGAGGTGGAGGTTGCAATGAGCCAAGATCATGCCACTGCACTCCAACCTGGGCAACAGAGAGAGACTTAGTCTCAGAAAAAAAAAAAAAAAAGAAATTTGAAGCTTCTGTACAAATAGCATTGTATCAATTAGGAAATGAGTTTGCTGCATTTAACAGAAAAACCCATATCAACAGTGATTTAAACAAGTTAGAAGTTTTTGTTTCACAGAAGTCCTGCTGTGGATAATCTGGGGCCCATGAACTCTCTCCATGGTTTGTACAGGGACCAGATTCCTATATGTCCCATATTCAGTATTTGGCTTCCATCCTCAGTGTTACTTTGTGGTCCAAGATGGCTGCAGAAGTACGAGCCGTCATTTCCTATTCCAGGCATGCAGCAGGAAGAGGGAAAGGACAAAAATGCCTTCCTCTTGGCTAAGTCAGTCTCTCTGAGCAGAATAAAGACATGGTTAAATAAATACATACATCCAGAAAGTGGGGAAAGCTCTGTGAAAGCAGGATCCTCGTCTATTTCATCAGTGCATTCCCAGGACTTAGCACAAGGAAGAGCACACTGAAGGTGCTAAAAGAAAGTGTGAAATGAATGGATACCTTCGTGGATATGGATAAATGCATCATACAACCATTTACATATTTTCAAAAATAATCAACAGGGAAATGTTATATGTGAAAGCAGAATATTACACTATATTTAGTGTAATCTCAATTTTATTGAAAAAGTATATGTATGCCTAGAAAAAGAGATCAGAAAGACACTAATGGACCAAGTGATTTTTCAAATATATAGTGAAATTGCTCTGATATTTTATTTCTTCATACTTTTATACATTTTTCAAAATTCTGCAACGAGCCAGAGTATTACTTTTTCTAATCAGAAAACAAATCAATGATCTTACAATTCATCTAGAAGAGGACTAATCAGTCTAAGTATTAAAAGCAGGTAGCTAAGCAAATTAACACAGAAACAGAAAACACAATATAGCACGTTCTCACTTATAAGTGGCAGCTAAACCCTGGGTACACATGGACATAAAGATGGGAACGACAGACACTGGGGACTCCAAAAGGAGGGAGGGAGGGAGGGGGGCAAGGGCTGAAAAACCTTCCTGTTGGGTACTATGTTCACTGTCTGGTTGACCGGATCTACAGAAGCCAAAACCTCAGCATCACACAAGATACCCTTGTAACAAGCCTGCCCATGCACCCCCGAATCTAAAATAAATAAACAGGTAGCAAGCCCTGCTGTGGTGGTTCATGCCTATAATCCCAGCACTTTTGGAGGCCGAGGCAGGAGGACTGCATGAGCCCAGGAGTTTGAGACCAGGTTAGGCAACATAGTAAGACCTGTCTCCACAAAGAAAAAATTTTAAAAGCCAGAAAGAATGTTCCCACCCACCTCCAAAAAGTACTCTCCTCAGCCCCCTTCCCCCACAAAATAAGATGGCTTGGTGTGGTGGCATGTACCTGTAGCCCTAGCTACTCAGAGGCTGAGGCGGGAGGATCCCTTCAGCCCAGGAGTTGGAGGCTGCAGTGAGCCATGATAGCACCACTACACTCCAGCCTGGGTGACAAAGCAAAACCCTGTGGCAAAAAATAATAATAATAAAATATACATTTAAAAACAACAGGTAGTGAACCTCTACACCAAAGAGAGTAGCCAACAGCCCCATCCAGCAACTTCGCTTTATTATTTTTGGAGAAGGAGGATGCTGATATCTATCTACGGTGACACCATGTGGAGTCATACCTATCCCTGCATTTCAAGGTGGCAAATTGTTTGTCTACTTAATAGTACAACTTTTTTTTCAGCCTAATAGTTGAGCACATATACTCATCCTTTAAATGTGAAGACAGTTTTAAGGCACACAGGGAAAGTTATCCATTTATCAACGCAAACTGATCTTCAGCTTTCAGATCAACATAACTTGCAAGTGATTGCAATGAACTCGGCACTTCTCAGCACAATGCATACCCACTGCCACCTTGGAATTGTTTGTTTTCCCACTGTCATAAGCTAAATTGTGTCCCTCACCACCAACATTTCAAACATTGACATTTTAAACCTCAGTATCTCGGAATGTGAGCGTACTTGGAGATGGAGTCTTTAAGCAGGAAGTAAATTAAAGTGAGATCATGAGGGTGAGCCCTTATCCAACACGATCAGCATCCTCTAAAAAGAGATCAGGACACAGACACGCACAGAGGGAAGACCAACTGAAAACACACAGAGAAGACAGCCGTCTACAAGCCAAGGAGAGAGCCTCAGAATACGCCAGCCCTGGCCACACCTTCATCTCCGAATCTCTGTGCTTGAAGCCACCGAGCCTGTGGTACTTTGTTATGGCAGCCTGAGCAAACGAATCCACTCATCCATCTTGTTAATTAGATGTTTGGTGACAGTGAGGGTTAATTTGACTTGTCAACTTAGCTAGGCTCTGATGCTCAGTTGTTTGGTTAAACACCAGTCTCGATGTTGCTACGAAGATATATTTTAGGTGTGATTAATATTTAAATATTTAAATCAGTAGACTTTGAGTAGAACAGATTTCCCAGATTTCCTTGTAATGTAGATGAGTCTCATCCAGTCGGTTAAAGGTCTTAAAATGACTGAGGTCCCTGAAGACGACGGAATTCTGCCTTCAGACTCGACTACGATATCAGCTCCTCCCAGAATTTCTAGCCTGTTAGCCAGCCCCAAACTACCAACCCCCCAATCAAGAGCCAGTTCCTTAAAATAAATCTCTCTCTATATATGTATATATTCCTATATATACACACACACATGTATGTATATATATTTATACACATACCTATCTGCGTACATGCATGTATACATATAGGTGTATCCATATACACATGTATACATATATGTGTGTATAAATATATATACATATAATTATGTATTATGTATGTCTGATTCTGTTTCTCTGGAGAACCTCAACACGTTGACTAAGGACTGATGTTTCATTTACTTAATTCTGTGCTCTTGCTTGTTTTATTTAAAATATTTTAAAATATTTTAATACATTTTAAAAGTATGACAAATAAATATTTCCAATCATATTTCTCATACTTTTCAAATGTAAAATACATTTACTTATTTCCAGATTTGTGGATGGAAGAACTGATCAAATACTTGCATCCACGCAAATTAATTCATTGGCATGCTGTTCTCTCTCATGTCTTAACGATGACCTCGAGCACTGCGAGAGGATGTTACCAGATGAGAGCTGGGGACAAGGCAGAGAGATCATCCACAGGCCTTATGGTTACACCCATAGTGTGCTGGCAGCCAGTGAATTCCACGAGAATGAACAATCAGGGTTATAATTTTCAGCTTTGTTGCGAGCATCCTGCCTTTGTCTTTTGGTCCTGCCTAATCTTGTTCTCCCCTACACATTTGCTGCCTCATTTCTTCCTTCAGAAATGGCAAGTTTTCCTTCTGCTAAGTACATAAACAGCTTCTAATCCAGCAAACAGTTAGCTGAAGATGTGGAGGGTTTGGCCAGGAGGAGAAACAGAGATGTGACAAACAGAAGAGAGCAACGGGTGAGCCTGGGGAACGCCCATGCATGTGGAGTTCCTGGAGGGCAGGGCAAGCAGGGGCAGGGAGGATGAGGAATGTGCCCCACTCGCACCTGTGACCAGGGACACAGACGTGTGAGCCTCGCTGACAGAAGACAGCTGTGGGACCTGAGGGATCAAGAGCTTCACACAGCTAACAGAACGACACATACCTGCCAATTTCTAATTTTGAAGAGGCTTCCCATGAAAGTGAGGGAATTTAGAGAAAAATAAAGGGCAGGGTGGCCCTGGGGAAGACTCACATGCCTGGGATGGTGCCAACGAGGGGCTGGGCTTTGAAACAGTGAGAGATATGAGGCGGGGCCAGGCGCAGTGGTGCACGTCTATAAACCCAGCACTTTGGGAAGCTGAAGCAGGAAAATCACTTGAGCCCAGGAGTTCAAGACCAGCCTTGGCAATAAAATGAGATCCCATCTCTACAAAAAAATTTTAAAATTAGGCATGGTGGTACCCACCCGTAGTCCCAGCTACTTGGGAGGATGAGGTGGGAAGATCACTTAAGCTCCAGAACTTAAGACTGCAGTGAGCTATGACTGCACCACTGCACTCCAGCCTGGGTGACAGGGCCAAACTCTGTCTCTTAAAAACAGGAAAAAAAAAGGATATGAGGCAGCCCAGCAGCCCGCATGACAAAAGACACCAAAACCATTTGGGAAGTCTTACTCACCATAACACACCAAGAGGCAGTATTGTCCAACAGAACTTTCTGGAGTGATGGAAATATTTTATATCTGTACTACCCAGTATGATAGCCTCCAGGCATATGTCACTACTGAGCACTCAAAACATTGCTAGTGCTACTGAGCAACTGGCTTTTTCCGCTTTACTTAATTTTAATTAGAATTTAAATGGCCACCTGTGGCTGGTGGCTGCCATACTGAACAGCACAGCATCAGGTCTTTGTAACACACTGACTGAAACACACTGATTGATGTGTCTCCCAGCGTAGTTTGGGGAAGGAGTGCCACAAATAAATGAGCACACGATCCTCTTGCTACGGAATGCTCCACATCTGAATTATTAGCAATCTAAAGGTTGGGTGGAGCCCGTGAGAATGAAGACAACTCCTTTTTTTTTAGGGTCTTTAGGAGACCCCAGTCTGGTCATCAGTTATAATCTGAGAAACAAAAGATAAAACTTCCCACCGTTGGTCCGTTTCCAAATGTGGGGCTGTTGTTTTTAGGTACTTCAATTTTTAGTAGATTTAGAAGAAAATCCCTCCAGCTGTAAGGGAGCTTTATAAATAGGAATAAAATAACATTTGTCATATTTGCCTCAGGAGATTTGGGCTCAGCCACGGACTCAGAAGCTCTGGGCAACACCGCTGTATCCCCTCCCCTCACCTGTTCCATCTATACAGCTGAGAAAGAAAGGCTTTCTCTGGGTTTCTTTAAGGAAAAAGATTAGAACCACTATAAAGCATTTTAACAAATGCAAAGTACCCTTCTATATAAATTATAACATGTTTTTACTTACTTGATTTCTTCTTTTGGGGGGAAATGAAGCATTGCTTTTGAGTATGATATGGAAGACGTTTAATAGCACAATTACAGCCGAGTCTTCAAAATAGAGTAAGAGGCCACAGCCACCTGTGTGTCCAACTGAGCGCACGTGCACCAGCGGGGCCCGAGCAGAGGGAGCACTCGGCTTTTGTGGGGGAAATGGAGGGAGAGCCATGGGTTAGGGATAGGGAAAGCTGTGGGGCACATTATGCCCTGGAAGGAGAAAGCACAAAACCAGAGGCTCTGAGGGACAGAGAGGAACGAGGGCAGAGCATAAGGCAGAGCAAGCCAGCAGCCATGGAGGCTGAAGAGACGATGGAATGCCTACAGGAGTTCCGTGAATGTCAAAACATGATCCTCGACCAACTGAATGAACATGAGGGCAGGACTGCTTTACTGACATCACCCTGATTGTAGACGGACACCATCTGAAGGCTCACAAGGCTGTTTTGGCTGCTTGCAGTAAGTTCCACAAATTATTATTATTATTATTATTTTGAGATGGAGTCACACTTTGTCGCCCAGGCTGGAGTGCAGTGACCCAATCCTGGTTCACTGCAACCTCTGCCTCCCAGGTTCAAGTGATTCTCCTGCCTCAGCCTCCCACGTAGCTGGGACTACAGGCACCCACCACCACACCCGACTAATTTTTGTATTTTTAGTGGAGACAGGGTTTTGCCAAGTTGGCAAGGCTGGTCTCGAACTCCTGACCTCAGGTGATCTGCCCACCTCGGCCTCCCAAAGTGTTTACAGGGATTACTGTAATCCTTTCCAAAGGGATTATAGGCATGAGCCACCTGGCCCCGCCGCCTTCTACAAATTCTTTCTGGAGTTTACCCAAGAACCTTTGGTGGAGATAGAAGGTGTTAGTAAAACGGCCTTTTGCCATTTAATTGAGTTCACATGTACAGCAAAATTAATGATACAAGGAGGAGCAGCAGCCAGTGATGTATGGAAAGCAGCAGAACGTCTACAAATGCTAGAAGCCATCAAAGCCCTTGAAGTCAGAAACAAAGAAAACTTCAGGCTGGGTGCAGAGGCCCACACCTGTAATCCCAGCACTTTGGGAGGCCGAGGCGGGCAGATCACCTGAGGTCAGGAGTTCAGGACTGGCCTGGCCAACATGGTGAGACCCCGTCTCTACTAAAAAATACAAAATTTAGGCCAGGCGCGGTGACTCACGCCTGTAATCCCAGCACTTTGGGAGGCTGAGGTGGGTGGATCACGAGGTCAGGAGATCGAGACCATCCTGGCTAACACCGTGAAACCCCGTCTCTACTAAAATTACAAAAAAAATTAGCCAGGCGTGGTGGCGGGCGCCTGTAGTCCCAGCTACTCTGGAGGCTGAGGCAGGAGAATGGCATGAACCCGGGAGGAGGAGCTTGCAGTGAGCCGAGATCGCGCCACTGCACTCCAGCCTGGGTGACAGAGACTCCATCTCAAAAAAAAAAAAAAAAAGAGAGAAATTTTCAAAATCTGTTTCCTAAATCTCATTGTCACCTGTCCTCTAATCTGATGGCTTGTGAGTCCCTGGTTATGTGACCAAACCATTAGGCTCTACCTATAAATCAGTATGAATCCTCTCCTCATGTATTGTTCATAAATCAGCAAGGAGTCTTATGCCAGATGATCTCACCTTCAACAAACAGTAGACAATAAGACAACGGGCCATAATGCTTCAAGTCCTACCCCATGGGAGTATTTTCCTACTCCATTTTCTTTCATGATTATCTCTGATAGGGGTTACAATGCCACTACGTTCTGTTTCTGGCCATTATGAAGAGCCATTATGTTGCCTTTTCCAAGACTACCCTGGACTGCCACACCCTCATCCTGGGCCTATAAAAACCCCCAGACCCTAGCAGGCACAGACACAAGCAATGAGATGTGGAGAGGAACACAGCGGCAGAAGTGCACGCAGGCGGCTGGACATGGAGCGGAGCAGGGGAGCGGAAGAGCACAGGAACAGGCACCCGCAGAGCTGGCAGGCCATCAACCCAACCGGCAGAACGCGGACGCCCTGGGGAATTTGGCAGGGGCGGTAGGAGAACAGTGTGACCGCTGAGCGGCCTGACTCTAAGGGAAAAACCACCTTCCCACTCTATCCTCCTTTTGGCTCCCCATCCATGGGCTGAGATCTACTTCCACCATTCAATAAAACCTTGCACTCATACTCCAAGCCCACATGTGATCCGTACACTAGGGCAAGAACCTTGGGCTACAGAAAGCCTTCTGTCCTTGTGATAAGGCAGAGGGTCTAATTGAGCTGATTGACACAAGCCGCCTACAGACAGCAAAATTAAAAGAGCACCTGTAACACACGCCCACTGGGGCTTCAGGAGCTGGAAACATTTACTCCGAGACACTGCCGTGGGGTTGGAGCCCACGACCACAACCTGCCCCGCTAGGTGTTTGCCCCGCAGGTACCGAAGAAGCTAGCCACGCCCCCATCACACACCCTGTGAGGGGGATAAGGGAGCTTTTCCTGTTTCAGTACCACCAAGGTGACAGAAAAGGGCAGATTAAAGAAGACGTCAGCTGTGCATCTGACCCCACAAGCAAACAGGAACACGTGAAATCACACTTCACTGAGAGTTTCAACTGTGAAATATGCAGTAAAAGGTATCTTCAGGAGAGCGCATGGAAACAGCACTTGAATTGTGACCCACCTTGAAGAACGTGGAGGCAGTAAGAAGCAAAGAACTGGGGGAAAAGTTCATGTATGTCAGTACTGTGAGAAACAGTTTGACCATTTCGGACATTTTAAAGAACATCTTTGAAAACATACAGGTGAAAAACCTTTTGAATATCCAAATTGTCATGAACATTTGCTAGAAACAGCCCCTCAAATGTCACCTCACTGCATGCCAAACGAGTAGGGGCAAAAAAATAAAGAAAGAAGCTCTATGAATGCCAGGTCTGCAACAGCGTGTTTAACAGCTGGGACCAGTTCAAACATCACTTGTTAATACATACTAGAGATAAACCCAACCATTATACTTTATGCGACTTGTGGTTTATGCAAGGAAATAAATTAAGGGGGCATCTCAGTGATACAATATTTCAGAGCATCTAGTAATGGAAGAAGTTCTTTCAGTAGAAACATGTGTACAAGCTGAACCTGTGACATCAATGATATTACAGAACAAGCTGGGAAGGTGCATGTGCTCCTACTGTTTCAGGTCCAGGTGGGTTCAGCACAAGTGACCGCGGAACACATCCACCCAAATCCATGCCAGGACAGCCAGGTGCCCGACACACACAAGTGAGCTTCCAGAGCAGGCCCAAGCGGGTTGAATTCACTGGGCTGAATTCAGCCTGAAGAGGGTACTGGAGTACACGGAGAGGAGCTGCATGTGGAATGGGTAAATCAGATGCCAGTGGAAGTACAAAGCGAACTTCCAGAAGCAGGCTTGGTCCACATGACCCCAGAAATCACGACCCAAGAGGAGACAGAGCCTCGCCAAGCAGATGCTGATGAGGCTGCCAGGGAAGATCACGAAGATGCTGAGGATTAGAGACCATGCCCACAGCACATTCTGAAGCTGAAAAGGCAGAGAATGAGGATAGAACAGTTATGCCGGTTTTAGAATGAAATTACAAATGAATATATTTTTAAATATACTTGTTGGGTTTTTTAACTGATTATGGGCAGTATGACTGTCCTTAAGCTAACAGACAAGTGGACCAAAGTTAAGCTATTTCCTGTTGTTTCTGTTTCGGTTGAAACAGATCGATTCCCCTCCCCCAACTTAATGCCACAGCAGAGGGATCTTTTCCATAACTGAAGGGATCTTTTCCATAACTTAAATGGGTTATATTCTTATCACATAGAGGGGTACGAATGTAACTATATTCATTGTGGTAAAAGTTCTCCCTATTCTCTTTCCCAGGTCATGTTCTTCCTCAAATTTTTTCCATATTGTGAAATCAAACTTAAATTATTAGAATAAAAGTTTATGTATTCTAATGTATGGTAGAAAATCGAATATATAGGAAATACAAGGCTGCATGATGAAAAGTACATTGTTACTGTATGGCTGAATTTTGGCTTCTGGCTTTCTTTAGTCTGAATAAATGTTCTTGTCTAGCCCGGTAGTCACCAAAGCGTCTCTGCAACAGAAGAGTTGTGGTGGGGAAATTTCTAGAATATTAAAACACACATACACACACATACCCATGTGCCTTTTCAAAACCGACTAAACTCCTATAAAGCATCTCTGGTTCTTTCAAAGTTTGTACTGTAAGGAGCAATGTAGACAATGCTATGATACTTTGTATTTTTGCTTATAATGACAACCAACAGTTCTTTTCACTTAGGTTGAGAAATTTTGTTTAGTGGCAGCTGAAGGGCAATTTTCAATTGGGAAAATTCATTGACATCTGTGGTAAACTTTATTCTGATGAAAGTTGCACTAGTATTTTACCACCAGATGGAAAAAAAGATGAGCATTATTTAAAAATTAATGTATTTAAAATAAAGTACAGAGAAAAACATGTCTATAATTATCAGGCTTTGTTTTGAATGGAATCTTTTCCCCCAATTCTTAAAGACCCTGTGCTATAACTTTTAAAGCCATACAAATAAAAGTGCTAAACTGTGGACTTAAAAGTAGATGTATAAATATTTTTAATCAGTATTACTTAGAAAATAAAATCTAACAAACACATTTTTAAAAATAGAGTAAGAAACTTCACAAAATGATCTCAAGGTAAGAAACATACAATTGGTTTCACATGTCAGTTTTTAAGAGATTTGTTACAGACTGAAAGGGGAGTGGTTGCAGTAGACACTGTGACCAGCTTTCAAATCATGATCGTGCCTTGAGTCATTTCTGAGAAATCGGTAAACAAATTCTTTCACTTTTACTGCTGGATTATGTTGCTCAAACCCATCTGCTTTGTACCCATTTGAAGGCTCCATCACATTATTTTGGAAATGGTCATCCTGAGTCAGACTGAGTAATCCCAGTTAATGAGTTTGGTTTCCCTCTCATCTGGTTTTTACTCAATCCTCTGTATCTATCCCATTTTTTTTTTTCTTTCCTCAGAGATGCCAGACCACATCATCCTAAACACTAATGAGCAAGAAGGAAATTTCCATGTTAGTGGAGGGACCCCACTAAGGTTAGGGTGCCATACAACGTATTGTCCAAACCAAGACGTGTTAGAGAATGAACGGGGACCATTTTAATAATTCTGCTGGGGCAGTAAGTATAAACTGAATACCCTAACTAAAGAAATAAACAAAAAACATATGTAAAGGTGGTCAACTTCATTAGTTATCAAAGCAAAAACAAAATGAGACTATCGTACACCCACCACATTGGCAAAAATTAAAAAGTACAACCGGCCGGGCGCGGTGGCTCAAGCCTGTAATCCCAGCATTTTGGGAGGCCTAGGAGGGCAGATCACGAAGTCAGGAGATCGAGACCATCTGGCTAACACGGTGAAACCCCGTTTCTACTAAAAAATACAAAAAACTAGCCGGGCGTGGTGGCAGGCACCTGTAGTCCCAGCTACTCTGGAGGCTGAGGCAGGAGAATGGTGTGAACCCGGGAGGCGGAGCTTGCAGTGAGCTGAGATCGCACCACTGTACTCCAGCCTGGGCGACAGAGCAAGACTCCGTCTCAAATAAATAAATAAATAAATAAATAAATAAATAAATAAATACAACAATACCAAGCATTGGTAAATATATGGAGCAGCTGGAACTCATAGTGTTGGGAGCACATTTTAAATCACTTCTGAAAACAATTTCACATGATCTAGCATAGACGAACATGCATGCGTCTTACAATTCAGCAACTTCACTCCCATGAGACAGGTACTAGAATATTTACAGAAGCATTGTTTCCAAAAACCTAAAACTGAAAACAATACAAATATACCTTAACATTAAAATTGATACATGTATTATTTATCAAAAATAACTGACTGATTACTTGATTGAGTGGGTCTCACTATATTGCCTAGGCTGGTCTTGAACTCCTGGGCTCAAGCAACCGTCCTGCCTCAGCCTCCTGAGTAGCTGGGATTACAGGCAGCTGGCAAAATAGATACATTAAAAAATAGCTACATTCATTAATATAGATAAACCTTATAAACACTGCATTTATTGAAAGAAACAAATTAAAATACTGCCACTTATATAAGTTCAAAATAGCTCAAACTAAACAAAAATACATGCTTTGGTGGTAAAACTGTAACTAAAAGCATTGCTCTCATTAACCCCAAAGTTAGGATGGTGGTGAGCTCCTTGAGAGAGGGAAGGGCACATAAAGGAGAGGCTTCTAATATCTTGGAATTATTTTATTTATTAACCTGGATGATGGTTACATA
The DNA here is from genome assembly GCF_007565055.1 of Rhinopithecus roxellana. Taxonomy (NCBI): domain Eukaryota; kingdom Metazoa; phylum Chordata; class Mammalia; order Primates; family Cercopithecidae; genus Rhinopithecus; species Rhinopithecus roxellana. Next base: position 62,481,556 of record NC_044554.1, read on the forward strand.
GAATTTATTATCTCTCAAAGTAGAAAAACATTGTTTAAACAGAATGATATAAGAAGTGTGAAGAAGGGCCCAGAGCAGTGGTTCACGCCTGGAATCCCAACACTTTGGGAAGCCAAGGTGGGTGGATCACTTGAGCCCAGGAGATCAACACCAGCCTGGCCACCATGGCAAAACTCTGTCTCTACAGAAAATACAAAAATTAGCTGGGTGTGGTGGCATGCGCCTGTAGTCCCAACTACTTGGGAGGCTGAGACACAAGAATTGCTTGAACCTAGGAGGTCCAGGCCGCAGTGAACCAAGATCACACCACTGCACTCCAGTCTGGGTGACAGAGCGAGACCCTTTCTTAAAAGCAAAATTTGTTTTTAAGTGTAAAATGTGTGATAGCCATTAGAGCTGGTTATCTTCTGGGCATCGATATGATTATTTCTCATGGCTCTTTGTGGCTGGGTAGGGCCATGTAATCAGTCTGGCCAGTAACTTGTGATCAGAGGTGATGTGTGTTAGCCGGGCACACACAGCAGATGGAATTTAGGAAATATGTTTCATAATTCAAAAATGATACAATTATATAAGCAGAAAATTAAAAAGAATCGCCAGATGGACTATTAGAAGTAATGAATTAGCGAGGACATGGGACACAAGATTTATATTAAAAAGTCAATAATATTTTTTAAAGTGAGGCTCACAGGACTTTGTTGAAGGCTACACTCTAAAATACTAAGGCATTAAATGCATATTTTAAATTTGCCCATTAAGTTTTGGGGTGGTTGAGAAATGAAGTAAAAAATATTTCCAAATAACATGCAGAAGTTGTCTTTAAGCTTAAAATCTCATATTTTAGCTACACCCACACAGATGGTGTAGAAAACAGCTGAATTTCAGTGTATCTGAATGGTCCAGATTATGTTCCTTCCAAAAGAGATAGTTTTACATACGATCATTTTTCATACGAAGCATACAAAAAGTCACCCAGAAACTACCACGTATTTACCACACAGACAATGTCCATCTTTATCTGTAATTCAAAACCATGTAATTCTTATGCAACAGAATGCAGTGTGTGAGAAGTATGTCAAGAGAAGAGTAAAAAAAAAACCAGGAGCCGGGCACGGTGTCTCACGCCTGTAATCCCAGCACTTTGGGAGGCCGAGGCAGGCAGATCACAAGGTCAGGAGATTGAGACCATCCTGGTTAACAAGGTGAAACCCCATCTCTACTAAAAATACAAAAATTTAGCCGGGCATGGTGGCAGGCACCTGTAGTCCCAGCTACTCAGGGGGCGGAGGCAGGAGAATGATGTGAACCCAGGAGGCGGAACTTGCAGTGAGCCGAGATGGCATCACTGTACTCCAGGCTGAGTGAGTGCAGACTCTGTCTCAAAAAAAAAAAAGAAAAAAGAAAAAAAAAATCAGAATACATTCATTAAAAAAAAAAAAAAAAAAAAACTCAGCTGAGTGCGGTGGCTCACGCCTGTAATCCCAGCACTTTAGCCAGGTGTTGTGGTCCAGCTACTTGGGGGACTGAGGCAGGATAATCACTTGAATCCAGGAAGCAGAGATTGCAGTCAGCCGAGATTGCGCCACTGTACTCCAGCCTGGGCGACAGAGTGAGACTCCGTCTCAAAATAAATAAATTAATTAATTAAATAAATTTTAAAAATTTTAGGTCAATGCTATTTTTATACACTAACAACAACAAAATTAGACCATGGAATTTGTAAAAACCAGGTTGGCCTTACACTCTGTCCCAATATGTGATGTCGGAAAATAACAGAACATTGCCTAACAAGTTTTTTTCCTCTAAAATTATACTATTTATTTGATAATGATATATAAACTCAGAGCATTTTATCAAGTTACTTCCCGCTCCCTCATGAACAGAATTAATTCTGGTTAATTTGGTCAGCCCAAATACAGTTCTAACAAGTTTGGAGGGGAAATGTTTGTTATCTGTGTAAGGTTGTGCTGGTTTTCATGGTGAAATTATGGTGTTCCTTCATTGTGGCTATTTTCCAGTAAAAATTATGATGTTGCACTTCAGCTACCTGTAAGAAGAATCACCATAAAGAATTCATGAATGATAAAAACACTTTGAAAAGACTGGTGGTAAGTATCAAATGATTCAAAAACAAGTAATTTTAAGATACCTTTAAGTGTACTTACAAAACATACCTGTTAGGCATGTGTACAAAATATAACTTTTAGAGTAACAAATGGACAAAAATAACAGGCAGGGCATAACAAAGTTGGAGAGTGGAATTCTATTTTGTCAAATATAATTCCGTGTTTCATTCATTAGGTGTTAGATAATTATTAACTTGTTTATTTGTAGCTTTTTATTGAAATATCATATGTACATATAAAGTGTACAGCTCACTGACTTTTCACAAAATGAATACACACACTTGAAAAAACCGCAGAGATCAAGAAACAAAAAACATGATTCACATCTGAGAAGGATAAATATATTTTGGAAAATTAAAAGTGCCACTAGAACAAAATTAAAAAGCAAAACTACTCCACCAAAACTGTAATATTAATGAAACTGCAGTTCTCTTCAGTCAACAGCAGAGGGTGCCCTTGAACTGTGAAATATAGTCAGCCAAGTAAAATCTTTACCCTTGCCTGATATTGCTGGTGCCAGAAAAAGATGGGACATTTCCAGACGAATGGCAAAGGGCAGAGAACATCCAAATGAAGTCTCTGTACAAAGGGAATGTAAAATAAAAATCAAACACTTCAAATGACAAAAATTCCCTTTCACAAAATGAAGCAGAAAGAAACTGATGCACATTACCAACCTGAATATAACATTTTTCACCATTTGCAGATCTGCAAGAAACACCTAGAATCATACATTCAAAAACTCAGAACAAGAACAGACAAAAGAGAAAAAAAAAAAACAGCAAACAAACAAAACCCCAGGAAGAAATAAAATAAGAGTCTTGCAGTAATAGTGGAAGAACTGCTCTGGGCCAATTCTCTTGCAAATAACGACCGTAATTCCACTCCAAATATAAAAAGGAACTACTTGATGGCCCTGGAGAACAACCAAAAGGAAGCAGAAAGGGAGAGAGGATTGGCACTTGGCAGAAGATAAGAAGAGCACTATGTAAACTTTCCATGTTAATAGTTTTTAGCCTGAGGACAGGCAGCCCAGTTCTCCCTGAAGAGTTTACTAAATCTTGGGTAGAGACCCACAGACTTAGAAGCTTAAAGAATCAAAAGACAGGGTTTGAGGCAACCATAATGGATACAAAGATGGAGGTAGTTATGTGTTGAATGGTGTCCCCCCAACATTCATATGCTGAAGTCCCAACCCCCAGCATCTCAGGATGTGACCTTAATTGGAAACAAGGTCATGCAGATATAGTTAGTTAACATGAGACCATACTGGGCTAGAGTGGTCCCTAATCCAATACGACTAATGTCCTTTGGGGAAACTTGGACACAGACATGCACACAGGGAGAATGACATGTGAGGACTGGAAGGTAACTGCAAGAACACATGTTCAAATGTTTCTAAACATCAAAACAAAATGTTTAAAGAGCAATGAAAACAGACTACATAGAGAAAGAGACATATTAAGTAAAACGAAACACAGTAAATACAACATTAAAATAGCGATTGAACCAAACATGTCACTCATTTCAATACATGTAAACAGAAACTCATGTATTAAAAGGAAAAGACCTGCAGGTTGACCCACAAAGCAAAACCCAACTCTCTGCTGCAGTTAGGATATATACCTAAATCAAAGTGACTCAGAATGGCCAGTAAAAGTCAAGAGGTGTAAAAGTGTAGGGCAGACAAACAAAATAGTAAGAAAACAGAGACTGTGCTAATGATACCAGAAAATGTTGAATTTGAACAAAAAGTGAGACAAAATATTTGATAATGCCAAGAACCATAATTCATAAAGATCACATATCAGTTATGAATATATATGACACAAATAACACTGCAAATACCTTTATCAGAAAGTGAGGGATATACAGGGAAAAATATACAAAACTACACTAAAATTAGGAGACCTATATTTCAGTCCAACATAAGACACAGGTCAAGTGGACAAATAACCAGGTGCTTTTGCTTTTCTGCCTCAGGGGCTTCTGAAATCCACTGAAACTTGCTATTATGTATTGAATGTCTATGTCCCCCCAAGATTCGTATGTTGAAGCCTTAACCCCCAGTGTGATGGTATTTACAGATGGAACCTTTGAGAAGTAATTAGGTTTAGATGAGGTCACGAGGGTGGACCTTTCATGATCGAATTAGCGCCCTTATGAGAAGAGACACTAAAGAGCTTGCTTGCTCTCTCTCTGGAGTGTGAGGACACATTAGCTCTCAGCAGGCAAAAGAAAGAGTCAACAATTTTGTAGTTATATTTATAGAGATTATGTAGACTGAAGAACAGAGAGAAAAAAGAATGAAGAAAAATAAACAGAGCCTCACAGAAATGTGAGACATCATTAATCACATCAACATATGCATAATGAGAAGGAGAGGAGAGAGAGAAAGGAGGAGAAATAATGGCTGAAAATGTCCCAAGTTTGGTGAAAAACATTAATGAATACATCCAAGAAGCTCAGTAAACTTGAAGTAAAATAAACACAAATGTTGGAGACCTAGATTGACAGCAACAAGATGGAGGGACAGGGGTTCCTGTACTTGTTTCCTCACAGAAACATCAATTTGTAACAACTATCCATGCATAAAAATAACTTCACAACAGTCAGGAATTCAGATGAGGGATTAGAGTACCTGGGTGGAGCACAGATCTAAAAGATACACTGAACAGGGCAGGACAGTTTTACATTACCCATGACACCCTTCCCCAAGCACAGGCAGTGCAGTATAGAAAGAGATTCCCTCTATGTGGAGGAAAAACAGTGAAATGAGCACCCATATTTGCTGTAGACCCTAGCACCAGGACCATCCCAGTGACCCCTGGTGGCAGACCAGTCCCTATGGCCCCAGCTCCAGGCCTACCCTCCTGCTAGGCTGGAGGCCAGGACCCTGCACTACAGGTGAGCACTTTCCCTAGTGCCAGACCAACCCCCATGACCCCACACTCCAGATTAACCTCACTGGACCCAGGCTTCAGACCCACTCTGTACCTGCTGACACCCACAGTCTCAGGCTCAAGGCCTACCTCAATGCCAGGCTGGGCCCCAGTGGAACCAGGTCTCAAGCCAGCCTCCACATAGGCAACAGGCCTGCCCTTGCAGACCCAGGATCCAGGCCTGCACACATAGACCCTGGATCTAGACCTCCTCCTGCAAACTCAGGCACCAGGCCTGCCCATGCAGATCTAATACTTAGGTGTGCCTCAGTGGACTGAGGTACCAGGCTCACCCACCCACTGGCCCAGGCATTGTGAAAGCTCTCCTAAGGGCTCCAGCAGCAAGCCCACATACAGACCCCACTATATGACCTGCCCAGAATCTCTCGGCGGGCTGAATGTTAAAGTGCTTTACCTGCTGAAGCCAGTCTGTAAAGATTCAAAGAGATGCTACTTCTTCAAATGTGCAAACACTAACTCAGGCCACAAGAATCACAAATAATCAGGGAAACAAACCACCACCAAAGGGACAAAATTAAGCATCAGTAATGACCCTAAAGAAATGGAGCTCTACAATCAGAATAATTAGGGTATCCAATGGAGGTTGCGAAGGGTAGTGGGAAAGATGGGGATAAGCAGGGAATGGTTTATAAATCATTTTATGGGTATAAAACTACAGTTAAATAGAAGGAATAAGATCTAGTGTTTGATAGCACAGTCAGGTGACAATAGTTAACAATAATTTACTGTATGTTTCAAAATAACTAAAAGAGTAGAATTGGAATGTTCCTTAAAGAAATGATAAATGCTTGAGGTAATGGATACCCTAATTATTCTGACTTAATCATTCTACATTGTATGCTTGTATCAAAATATCACATGTACCCCATAAATATGCACAACTAGTGTGTATACATAATAATTTAAAATAAAAAAACTTTAAAGAAATAATGACAGAAAACTCCCAAATCTGGAGAGGTATATGAACATCAAGATCCGTGAAGCTCAAAGAACCTCAAATAGATTAAATATAAAGAGATCTTCACCAAGACAAATTATAGTTAAATTGCCAAGTGAAAAACAAAGAAAACGTGGAAAGCAAGAGAAAAACAACTCATCACATACAAAGGAGCCACCCTAAGATTAACAGCAGACTTCTCAACAGAAGCCTTGCAGGTCAAAAGAGAGTGGGATAATATACTCAAAGTGCTAAAGCGGGGGGAAAAAAACCCCTTCAACCAAAAAGACTACACCCAGCAAAGCTGTCCTTCACAAATGAAGGAGAGATTAAGACTTTGCCAGACAAACAAAAGCTGGGGTTGTTCATCAACCTAGACCTGCAGTGTAAGAAATACTAAATGTAGCTCTTCAAGTTGAGATGAAAGGATGCTAAAATAACAATGTGAGAACATACAAAAGTATAAAACTCACTGTAAAAGTAAGAATATAGTCAAATTCAGAATACTCTAATACTGTAATGGTGGTATGTAAGTCACTTTTAACTCTAGTATACACATTTAGAAACAAAAGTATTACAAATAACTATAGTTTCAATAAAATATTAATGAATACATAATGAATACACAATATATAAAAGATGTAAATTGTGACATCAGTAACATAAAATGGGGGGAAGGAAATTTTAAAGTGTGGAGTTCTTGAATATGGTTGAACTTAAGTCATTATCAGATTAAAATACACTGATACAACTATAAAATACCTTATATAAGCCTCAAAGGAACCACAGGGAAAACACCTGCAGTAGATACACGAAAGACAAAGACAAAGTAATTAAATGATATCCTGTGCCACTACAAAAAATTATCAAATTATTAAGGAAGATAGTAAGAGAGAAATAAAGGAATGAAGGAACTACAAAATAGCAAATAACAAAATAGCAATAGTAAGTCCTTATCTATCAATGATTACTTTAAATATAAATGGACTCCAATAAAAAATATAATGGCTTCCTGGATTTAAAAACAAAAGCAAAAGAGACCCAACAATATGCTGCCTACAAGAGACTCACTTTAGCTTTAAGGATACATACAGATTGAAAGTAAAGGAATGGAAAAACATATTCCATGTAAAGTGGTAACCAAGTAAGAGTGGCAGTGGTGGCTATACCTAGTAACAGAGAAGATAGATTTTAAGTCAAAAATTGTCATGCAAGACAAAGTCACTACATAATGATAAACAGAAACATTAATCAAAAGGATATAATAATTATAAATATATTTGCACTCAACATTGGAACACTTAAATATATAAAATAAATATAAACAGAATTACAGGGAGAAATAGATAGCAATACAATAATAGGGTACTTCAATATCCCACTTTCAACAATGGATAGATCGAACAGACAAAAAACCAATAATGAAACAGTATACTTGAATAACAAGTATAAACCAAATGGGCATGATAGACATATACAGAATATCTATTCAATGGCAGCAGAATACATATTCTTTTCAAGCTCACAAGGAACATACTCCAGGATAGATCATATTGTAGGCCACAAAACAAGTCTTCACAAATTTAGGAAGACTGAAATCATATCAAGCATCTTTTCCAATCACAATGATGTGAAGCTAGAAACCAATAATGAAAGAAAAATGAAATTCTACAAATATGTGGAAATTAAATAACACACTCCTGAACAATGGGTCAAATAATATATCAAAAAGGAAATTTTTAAAATCTTGAAACAAATTAAAATGAAAATACAACATACTATAATGTAGGGGATGTAACAAAAGCGGTTTTAAGAAGAGAGTTTATAGTGATAGCACCTACATGAATTAAAAACACGTCAAATAACCTAACTTTACAGTGCAAAGAACTAGAAAAAGAAGAGCAAACTAAGCCCACAGTTAGCAGAAGGAAAGAAATAATAAAACTCAAAGGAGAAATAAATGAAATAGACACTAGAAAATGACAAAAAAATCAAAGAAATAGTTTTTTAAAAAACAATATACAAAATTGATAAACTTTAGCTAAATTAACCAAGAAAAAAGAAAAATTCAAAGTTACAAACAAAAGAGAAGACATTACAATTGATATCACAGAAAAACAAAGAATCATAAGAGACGACTATAAACAATTAAATGTCAAAGAATTAGATAACCTAGAAAAAAATAAACTACTATGAATATATAACCTATCAACCACGAATCATGAAGAAAAAATCTGAAAAGACAAATGATGAATAAAGATACTGAATAACCAATGAAATGTCTCACATCAAAAAAAAAAAAAAAAAAAAAAAAAAAAAAAAAAAAGCCTAGGACCTGATGGCTTCATGACTGAATTCTACCAAACATTTAAAAAAAAAATTAACCAATCCTTTTAAAACTCTTCTCAAAAATGGAAACAAGGCCAGTATTACCCTGATACCAAAGTCATACAAGGACACTAACAGAAGAGAAAACTGCAGACCAACATCCCTAATGAACATAAATGCAAAAATCCTCAACAAAATACTAGCGAATAGAATCCAACAGCCCATTAAAAAGATTATACACCATGATCAAGTGTGTTTTATCCCTGGAATGCAAGGATGGTTCAACATAGGCAAATCAATAAATGTGATACACCACATTAACAGAATGAAAGGCAAAGATCATATGATCATCTCAATAGATGCAGAAAAAAAGCCTTTGACAAAATTCAATACCCTTTAATAATAAAAATTCTCAACAAATTAGGTATAGAAGGACTATACCTCAACACAATAAAGGCCACATAAGACAAGCCCATTGTTAATATCATATTCACTGGTGAAAACTTCTCCTCTAAAATAAAAAATAGGACAAGGATGCTCATTCTTGCCACTTCTATTTAACACAGTACTAGAGGTCCCAGCCACAGCAATCAGGTAAGAAAAAGAAAAGGCATCCAAATTGAAAAGGAAGAATTAAAATTGTTTCTTTGCAGATGACATGATGTTATATGTAGAAAACCCTAAAAACTCCACCAAAAAACAGAATTAATAAATGAATTTAGCAAAGTTGTAGAATACAAACTAAATATACAAAAATAAGTATCATTTCTGCATAGAAACAAACTATCCAAAAAAGAAATTCAGAAAACAATCCCCATTTACAATAGATCAAAATAAAATACTTCGGAATGAATTTAACCAAGGATGTGAAAGATTGGTACATTAAACACTATAAACATTGATGTAAACCACTGAGTAAAACATTGATGAAAGCAATTTGTGAAGACACAAATAAATGAAAAGATATTCATGAATTGGAAGAAATAATAATGTTACAATGTCTATACTATCTAAAACAATCTACAGATTCAATGCTATCAAAGTTTTACAGCATTTTTTAAAGAAACAGAAAAAAAATCCTAATATTCACATGAAACCAAAAAACACCCTGAACAGTCAAAGCAATCTTGAGCAAGAACAAAACTGGAGGCATCCATCCTCAATGCAAACTGAAGGTAATCATTTCACAATACGTTTTCATTTGTACAAACATCAAATTGTATACTGCAAACACGTATAATTTTTATTTGCCAATTATGCTATAGGTGAAAATAAAAGATAAGAGTAAATTAATCCTTTATTTTCCCCCACAGCAGAATTTAAAATAAAAGATAATTAATTTATGTATTTACTGAAGAAAACCACAAATACTGAGATCTGAAGATAAAGAGAACCATTTGAAAGTGACAAGAAAAAAATAACTGATTACTTACCAAAGAACCCCAATGAGATTAATACCTGACTAATCAGAAACAAAGGAGGCAGTAGGTGGCATATAACATGAGTTAAAAGAGGAAAATCGCATTGAAGGGTGAGACAGATCATTCAACAATAATATATGGAAACCTCAGTGCCCCACTTTCAATAATGGATAGGACAACTAGGCAGAAAATTTTTTACAAAAGGAGAAGATGACTTGAACAGCAGTACAAACCATCTGGACCTAGTAGACATTTATAGAACATCCCACCTAATAACAATAGAATAAAAGGTGGAAACTACTGCTTCCAGAGTAACAAGAAAAAAAAAAAAAAAAACAGACAAAACAAACAAACAAACAAAAACCTCACACTTATCCCCAAAGCCATCGAGAAGTAGATACAAATGAGCATAATAAACTAAACAGCAGAGTACAGCAAGCCCTTTACATATGAGTAAAGAGCTGTGGACATTTTTTTATATAGGGGCCAATGTCTACTCTGGGCATAGGTGAGTAGAGGAGTGGCCTAGCTATAGAGAAAATTTTCATATAATGTAAAAAAATCCATTGAATACTTAATAATACTGTGGGCTGGCAAGATGAATTGGAATTTGGAAGAGCTCCAATGCAAACATAAATTATCTAGTCCAACAATTCCCTCTCCACTCTAAGAATGTGCTGCAAAAGTGACAAAGGGGTATCCTGAAGTATCAGTGGAGATGAGGCTGGAAACTAGAGAAAGTTTGTGCAGTCTTGAGTGTTCTGATTCTAAAGTCTAGTTGTAGTTGAATCCAAAGGTCATCTAAGCCAACTGATGTGGCAACTAATCTCCTTCCGGTCAAATTCTGACCGTATCAAAGGGATGAACCACTTAGTGGCAACAATGCAGGAAGTTGGGGTTGGGCTTTAAAAAAAAAAGTAAGATTTATTTTACTCCGTTTAAAAGCACAGGAAAACTTAACTTAGTTAATACTGTAGCCCAATTCCAGTCTTCACATCCTAGTTGGCACTGGACAAACAACCCATCATCCCATAAACCTGAATGGAAGGAAGGATTTGAAAGTTCTATGAAAACAAAACACAAAATATTATTCAGCAGTATCCACTATCATTTATACACAATTTTTGCCTTACAGTTGAGACATGGGAACATGCGAAAAAAAAGTGATACATAAGAGAAAGAAATCATCAATAGGAGACCCACAAGATGACCTAGACAGAGAAATTAGCAGACTTATGACTTTAAAACAACCACTATAAATACAGTTAGGAATTTACAAGGAAAGAAAGAAGGAATAGGTGAAGACATGGGAAATATGATACATGAAATGAAAAATTCATTGTGTACCCTTAACATCGTATTAGGCACCACAGAAAAAAAAACATCAGTGAAATTTGAACACAGGTCATAAAATTTTTGCAAACTGAACCACAAAAAGACAAAGCATCTGTTTTGTCATGTCTGGCTGAGGCAAAGGTGGAAAAGGACTGGGTAAGGAAGGAACTAAATGTCACTACAAGGTCCTACACATGACAGCCTGCAAGGCATCTATCTGCAAGCCTCCTACCTGGCATCTTGCTTGGTGTGGTGGTGTCAAGAACATTTCTGGCCTCATCTATGAGGAGATCTGGGGGGGGGCGGTGGGGATTGAAGGTGTTTCTGGAGAATGTGATCCAGGATGACGTCACACCAAGCATGCCAAGTAGAAGATGTAACAGCCATGGATATAGTCTATGTGCTTAAGTGGCAGGGGTGCACCCTTTAGGCGTTGGTGGCTAAGAATCAAGGTTGAGATTTTGAAAATAATTTTGAATTTTGCTGAAAATCAGATACGCTAAAAAAAAAAAGAAAAAACTTCTCAGTACCCAAGTGTCTCATATTTAATTCTCTCTACAATTCTTATGTGGAATCAGACATTTTTATTGATGCCCTTACTATATTTGAGATCATCTATCACAATCTCAGAGCAGAAGTGTTCAACTATAGACAATTCAACAAAGGTTCCCTTTTTAAGCATATGCATTACATTGGGAGTGTGTGTTAAGAAAATTAGACCCTTAGCAAATCACCATGACCTCTTGGTGAAAGTGAAAGTTATAAAACTAGTGAACAAATTCTAATTGGTTACGTGCTCTCAAAAGAGTTCAAGAAATTTCTTGGTTTTGCAGCTGGAGGCACTAAAAATTGAAAGTTACTGCTTTTCCACTTACTCATATAATAAAGAGATCCTTTCAGCTGCTAGTTTTGAATAATGTATCACCCAGAGTGATGTTATCTGTGACAGTCACCTGCTTCAAGCTGAACCATCTTATGAATATCAAATAAATAGTCCTCTTGTGCTGAAAACACATTTGTGATTTTAATCATGCCGCTTGGATTGAAATATTTTTTACTGGTTCCTCTGTGAATTGACAGTGAACCTGTCTATTATAAATGATTTACTCTTGTGTTATTTGTTTTGACTTCAATTTATCCACCAAAAGTTTCATTTGTGTATCATCAAAAAAGTTGTATGTTTCAACTGAAAAAAAGAGAAAGACTGAAATAAAAATGTATAAAGAATCGCTGATCTGTGGGACAATTTGAAGTGACCTAATATATATAATTGAAGTCCCTGAAGAATAGTAGAGAGAGAATGGAGTAGAAAAAATACTTTAAAAAATAATGACCAACGTCTTCCCAATTTGAAGGTGAACAAACCCGAAGCACCACTAAGCTAAGGAAACCCTAAGCAAGATGAACAAAAAGTAAACTATGCTGAGGCACATACATAATTGTCAAACTGCAGAGAACCAAAAATAAAGAGAAAATCTCAAAAACGGCTGGGGGAAGGGGTAAGGGAGAGAGGGATATATCACAGTACATACAACAATAAGAACTATGGCTGACATCTTACTAGAAACAATGGAAGCAGACTGGGCACAGTGGCTCATATCTGTAATGCCAACACTTTGGGAGGCTGAGGTGGGTGAATCACTTCAGGTCAGGAGTTCAAGACTAGTCTGGCCAACATGGCAAAACCCTGTCTCTGCTAAATATAAAAAATTTAGCTGGCCATGATGGCATGTGCCTGTAATCCCAGCTACTCAGGAGGCTGAGGCATGAGAATCACTTAAACCTGGGAGGTGGAGTTTGCAGTGAGCCAAGACTGTGCCACTGCACTCCAGCATGGGTGACAGAGCTGGAAAAAAAAAAAAAAAAAATAAAAACAGAAAGAAAAGAAAAGAAAACAATGGAAGCCAAAAAGCAATGGGAAATCTTTAAAATGCTGAAGAAAAAAAAGTCAACTAGAATTTTAGAAAACATATCCCTTCAAGAAGAAAATAAAAATAAAAATATTTACAAATAAGTAAAATTTGACAGAATTTGTTGCCAGTAGACCTGCACTACAAGAAATGTAAAAGGAAGTACTTCAGGATAAAGGAAATGCAATACCAATTAGTAACAGATCTATAGGAAGAAATTAAGAGTACCAAAAATAGTAAATATGTTGTTTAAAATGTACTTGTTTTCTTAACTTCTTTAAAGGAAAACTGACTGAAGTAAAAATAACAATACATTGTGTGGCTTACAAGAAATATGAAAGTTTATATACAGATATGTTGTACTTAGTAATAGCAAAAAAAACACAAAAAACCGGATGGAGGTTGTTAGAAATATAACATTATGGCTGGGTGTGGTGGCTCACGCCTGTAATCCTAGGACTTTGGGAGGTTGAGGTGGTTGGATCACCTGAAGTGAGGAGTTCGAGACCAGCCTGACCAATATGGTGAAACCTCATCTCTACTAAAAATACAAAAATTAGCCAGGCATGGTGGCATGCGCACCTGTAGTCCTAGTTACTCAGGAGGCTGAGATGGGGGAATTGCTTGAACCCAGGAGGCGGAGGTTGCAGCAAGCCGAGATCACGCCACTGGACTCCGGCCTGGGTGACACAGCGAGACTCCATCTCAAAAAAAAAAAAAAAGAAAAAAGAAATATAACATTCTAATGTTCTTGAATTATAGGTTAAGAGGTACTATATTAACTCACAGGAGACTATGATGAGTTGGGTATCTGTACCATAACCCTAGAGTAACCACTTAAAAGAAGGGGCGTAGCTAAAAAATCAAAAAGAGGGATAAAGTAGAATACTAAAAAAACTGATTAATCTGAAATAAAGCAGGAAGAAAGAACAAAGGGACAAAGAGCAGCTGGGACAGACAAAAGAAGACAGTAAGATGATAGGCTGAAACTCAACCATGTCAATAAGAAGCTTTCTGACTAAAAGCAAAGATTGTCAGACTGGATAGAAAATAAGACCCGACTATATTCTGCTCACAAAGATGAACTTTGAATATAAAGACACAGATACACTGAAAGTAAGAGGTACAAAAATATGTAAATACTAATCATAAAAAAGCTAGAGTGATTATATTAATATCAGACAAAATAAACTCAAAACCAGGAATAAGGCCAGGCACGGTGCCTCACACTTGTAATCCCAGAACTTTGGGAGGCTGAGGCAGGTGGATCACCTAATGTCAGCAATTTGAGACCAGACTGGCCAACATGGTGAAACCCTGTCTCTACTAAAAAAAAAAAAAAAAATACAGAAAGTAGCCAGGCGTAGTGGCACCCACCTGTAACTCCAGCTACTCAGCCGGCTGAGGCAGGATAATCACTTGAACCCAGGAAGAGGAGGTTGCAGTGAGCCAGTATCACGCCACTGCACTCCAGCCTGGGTGCCAAGAGCAAAACTCTGTCCCAACAAAACAAAACAAAACGAGGAGTATTACCAGTGATAAAGAGGGACATTTATTAATGAAAAAAATAGTCATTTCATCAAGAAGATATAACAATTCTAAATGTGTATGCATCTAGAAACAGAACTTCAAAAATATGTAGCAAAAACCAAGAGTTAAAAAGAAGAATTAGACAATTCCACAGTTATAGTGATTTCAACACTCTATTTAACAAGTAGACAAAAATCCATTAAGATATAAAAGATTTGAGTAATACTATTAACCAACTTGACCTAACTTATGTTTATTAAATACTACAACTAACAACTGCAAAAAAAATACATTTCTGTTCATGTATGCATGAAAACAAGATAAATTATGTGCTGGATTATAAAGCATATCATAATAAATTTCAAAAGACTGAAATTGTACAGAATATGCTCTCTGACCACAACAGAATCAAATTAGAAATCAGTAATAAGATGAGCAGATACTCACCAAATCTGTGGAAAAAATAAAATATTAATTTTAGAGGAAGCCACGTGGAGGGTTTACAGGAACTCTCTCTGTTATTTTTGCAACTCTTTTGGAACTCCAAAAGTATTCCAAAATAAAAGGCTGGATTTTTTAGGAAAAAAATTAAAAAAAAAAAAAACACAGACACTACAGACAGACCACAGACTGGGAGGAAATATTCTCTTCAGATAGACGGATGATTCATAGATTGATGGATAGGTAGATAGATAGGTAGATAGATAGGTAGACAGGTAGTTAGGTAGGTAGGTAGGTAGGTAGGTAGGTAGGTAGGTAGGTAGACAGGCAGATAGATAGATAGATAGATAGATAGATAGATAGATAGATAGATAGATAGATAGATAGGCAGATAGATAGATAGATAGATAGATAGATAGATAGATAGATAGATAGATAGGCAGATAGATAGATAGATAGATAGATAGAGATAGATAGATAGATAGGCAGATAGATAGATAGATAGATAGATAGATAGATAGATAGATAGGCAGATAGATAGATAGATAGATAGATAGATAGATAGATAGATAGATAGGCAGATAGATAGATAGATAGATAGATAGATAGATAGATAGATATAGACAGACAGATAGGCAGATAGATAGATAGATAGATAGATAGATAGATAGATAGATAGATAGATAGATAGATAGATAGATAGACAGATAGATAGGCAGATAGATAGATAGATAGATAGATAGATAGATAGATAGATATAGATAGGCAGATAGATAGATAGATAGATAGATAGATAGATAGATAGATAGATAGATAGATAGGCAGATAGATAGATAGATAGATAGATAGATAGATAGATAGATAGATAGGCAGATAGATAGATAGATAGATAGATAGATAGATAGATAGATAGATAGGCAGATAGATAGGCAGATAGATAGATAGATAGATAGACAGACAGACAGACAGACAGATAGATAGATAGGCAGATAGATAGATAGATAGATAGATAGATAGATAGATAGATAGATAGATAGATAGATAGATAGATAGATAGGCAGATAGATAGATAGATAGATAGATAGATAGATAGATAGATAGGCAGATAGATAGGCAGATAGATAGATAGATAGATAGATAGATAGATAGATAGATAGATAGATAGATAGATAGATAGATAGATAGATAGATAGATAGATAGATAGATAGATAAAATGTATGTGCAGATAAATAGCTATCTCCAAACTTTATAAAGAACTTACATCCAGAGTTTATAAGGAACTACTACAACTCAATAATAAGTCAAACCATCCAAATAAAAATGAGTAGATTATTTAGAACACTTAATAAAAGAAGACACAGGAATGGTCAATAAACATATAAAAAGGTACTCAACTTTATTATTAACAGGGAAGTGTAAACTAAAGCTACAATGAGACACCACTTCACAACTCTTAGCGTACTGACGAGCATATGAAACAAGTGCAATTCTCATTAATCACTGATGGAAGTGATTTATGGTACAACCTCACTGGAAAAAGTTTTGGCAGTTCCTTATAAAGGTAAACGCCCACCTATCATAGGACCTAGCAATCCCGTTTCTAAGTATACCTCCAAGAGAAATGAAAATCAATCTTCACAAAATGACCTGTATGAAAAATAATTATAGCAGATTTATTCTTAATAGCCAAACCTGAAAATAACCCAAATGTTTAACAGGTGAATGGAGAAATTGTGATTTAGTGCTTATCACCAAAAAGGAACAGATTACTGATCTACACAACAGCATGGGCAAATCTCAAAAAAAGTTGTACATTGGGAAGACGGACATTCCATTTACCGATGCGATTATAATGCATTGTATGCCTGTATAAAAATATCTCATGTACCTCATAAATATATACACCTACTATACACTCATAAAATTGAATAACAAAACAAAAACATATTGTATTAGAGTTTTCCAGAGAAACAGAGTAGTCCCAGCTACTCAGGAGGCTGAGACAGAAGAATCGCTTGAACCCAGGACGCAGAGGTTGCAGTGAGCCGAGATTGTGTCACTGCACTCCAGCCTGGGCAACAGAGCGAGACTCCGTCTCAAAAAAAAAAAAAAAAAAAAAAAAAAGGAATCAGAATATCAGTTGCCTGGGGAGCTGGGGGTGGAGTTACTGGAAAGTAGGACAAGGGAAGTTGGGAGGATGATGAAAAGGTTTTGTATCTTTATTTGGATGTTAGTTTCATAC
Source organism: Rhinopithecus roxellana (assembly GCF_007565055.1). NCBI lineage: Eukaryota > Metazoa > Chordata > Mammalia > Primates > Cercopithecidae > Rhinopithecus > Rhinopithecus roxellana. Next base: position 62,498,790 of record NC_044554.1, read on the forward strand.
GTTTACACATTTGTCAAAAGTCATTGAAATGTATACTTAAAATCTCTGCATATTACTGTATGCAAAGTATATCTCACTAAAACTGAATTAAAAAGGAAATTCATGGAACTAAACTTGACATTCAGAAATAAAATTCCCAATTATTAAATAAGCTAAATTTTTAAGTATATTTTACTTCTACCATTCTGCTTGTAGTTATCAGAGAAAGTATCTCTAACCAGGAAAAGATTCAGGTTTTGTGGGGTCTGAAATGTCTGTAATTTTGAAGGCCCATTGGGATTAAGAAAACACAAATTTACAAATACAAATTAGGTATGAATGAGAATATTTATTTAAAATGATAATGTAACCAAAGGAAATAACAAAATTTTTAGAATCTGACAATACCACAAACATCACAAATCCATGTTTTTATTCATTTATTGCTTGACCATCCTCTGTAATATTTTCCCCTATATTTTTGGCTGCAGACGATTTGATCATCTGTTTATATGACAATTATTTTGCAATATCACTTTCACAGAGATAAGCGAAAGATAATTTACTCTTCTAGCATGGTTGATGTAATTTTTTTATGGTTGGTACTGGAATGTGTGAAAGGTGCAACTTCATCTGCAGAAACTGTTGTCTGTGGTTGTGCTACAGTTTCATGCCCTGGAAATAGTCTTTCATGTGATTCCCATAAAAAACATATGGTATATTTGTAGCTGGATATACTGCCTCATTGAACATATTCCTCATAAAAGAGTCCTTTTATTCTGGCTAGGCATATATGAGAACCAAATCCTGAGCTTGTAATTTTACATGTCTAACAGCTGCAAGAATTCTCTGTGGATTAGCATCTATTTCCATACATTCCAAACCTTGTTCTTCTACCACCACCACATAATTCTGGTGCTGGACACACACCCTTATCACAACAAGATGATTAGCCCACGCTTTCATGTCATGATGCTGCAGGAATTGGCTCCTTGGGTAATAGCAGTACTCTTGGAAGCCCTCTCTGCCCCAGGACACCTAGCAGTAACATAACTCTATGGAAATGACAGCAAATCACATAAACATATTCTGTAAACCCTAAAATAAATGTATCCCTAGCCTGATTTCACCTTAGTCAGATCTAAGTAATTAATGCCCAAGGCCATCCAGTAGCAGTCAACCTGAGGACGCATGTGACCAAGGAAAAGTTGAAGAAGGAATAGCAACCCTAACTGACTGTAGTTAAAATAAAGATTGTACTTTTGGGCCAGGCGCGGTGGCTCACGCCTGTAATCCCAGCACTTTGGGAGACCGAGGTGGCCAGATCACCTGAGGTCGGGGGTTCAAGATGAGCCTGACCAACATGGAGAAACCCTGTCTCTACTCAAAATACAAAATTAGCCAGGCGTGGTGGTGCATGCCTGTAATCCTAGCTACTCAAGAGGCTGAGGCAGGAAAATTGCTTGAACCCAGGAGGCAGAGGTTGCAGTGAGCTGAGATCACACCATTGCACTTATGCCTGGGCAACAAGAGTGAAACTCTGTCTCAGAAATAAATAAGTAAATAAATAAAAATAAAATAAAATAAATATTGTACTTTTGCAAATTTTACAGAAACACATGGCCATTTGAACACGCTGCTGGAACTCTTCCTGGGAACTTGGAAAGGGCCTGTGCAAGTGTGTGGTCCTGAAGATTAGTTTTCATTAAATCTGTTTCTGTCTCTAATTCTTTTGTGTGGACACTTCTTGAGAGCCTGCTACTCTTGTTCTAATTATGCAGAAACCTCAGCTGTTTCCTTTTCTTCCAAAAAAAATCAGGCTTTTGTGTTTGATTTGTGTTTGATGAGGGAGTTGTCCAGTTCCTACAAAAGATGAATGAGCAGACCTTCAAACACTTTCCAAATCCTAAATTATACTGCAGTTCTTCATTCAGAGGATGCAAAAGGAAGGAAGCCCAAACAGGAACTCAATGCTAGCAAATGCACTAACTTGAACCACAGCGCCCTCTTTGGGAAATGAAAACCTTTCTTGATATCAGGTTTCCATTTATCCAATATCCAAAATAGGCTTTCATTTATCCAAAACAGAATTTTGGAGGAGTTGGATCTCAAAGATTTTGTTCAATATCTCCCACTACGATGAAAATTAAAAAGGAGAAAAAACTAAACGGAAACTTCAAAGGCATATAGAGAGGGATATAAGGATAAAATCTAGAAAAATTCAGTCTTTCTGCAAAATACCTGTATGGAACACTGGAGTCAGTTATTTCTGCGAGAATAAGTTGATTTATATCCTCATGGAAAGAGAATTTAGGCCCTCTGGCCACCTCAAATCCTTTCTGGAGCAAGATATAAGGGATATGGCCAGGCGCAGTGGCTCACGCCTGTAATCCCAGCCCTTTGGGAGGCTGATGTGGGCATATCACTTGAGGCCAGGAGTTCAAGACCAGCCTAGTCAACATGGCAAAACCCCGTCTCTACTAAAAATACAAAAACTAGCCAGACGTGGTGACATGCACCTGTAATCCCAGCTACTCGGGAGGCTGAGATGGGAGAACTGCTTGAACCCAGGTGGTGGAGGTTGCAGTAAGCCAAGATCGCAACACTGCACTCCAGCCTAGGTGACAGAGTAAGACACCATCTCAAATATATATACATATATATGATATGTGCATAAATTAATAAATTCATACACATATAACAATCTGAAAGCCTCCCTCAGTTCCACTCAATGCTACTCTGGAGGCAGTGTGATACAATGCTAAGTGCACAAACAAGACTCAGTAGACCTGGGTTCTGGTCTCTGCTCTGCCACTCACTACCTTTGTGACCTTCAGTATGTTAGTTAACCTTTCTAAGCCTCAGTTTCTCATTTGTAAAACATTAATGGTACCTACTTCATCAGGCTGTTGTGATGATTAAATGAGATAATATGTGGATATCGTGTAGAATAATGTGTCACACAGTGAATATTCAGTATATGTGAACTATTGTGGTGGTTGTTATTATACGGCTTAGAATCCTTGCTCTGCAGCTTACTAGCCAGGAAACCTTAGGAAAATTATATAACTTTTCCAAGCCTCATTTTCCTCACCAATAATATGCACCTCTATCTTACAGGATTTCTGTTACGACTGGAGATAATACATCTATGTTTAATGTATTTGAGACATTTAGAAATGGAAATTTCTACTTGCAAGTGGAAAGTTCAGTAAGAAATAATGATGTGTTAGAAAATAATTTCCCAATCACACTGACCTTGATTAAATAGGACATCATTTAGGATAGAAAATTAGCTGTGAAGCAAAAGAAACTATCATCAGAGTAAACAGGCAACCTACAGAAGGGGAGAAAAATTTTGCAATCTATCCATCTGACAGAGGGCTAATATCCAGAAGCTACAAATGACTTAAACAAATGTACAAGAAAATAAAACCCCATCAAAAAGTGGGCAAAGGATATGAACAGACACTTCTCAAAAGAAGACATTTATGCAGCCAACAAACTTACGAAAAAAAGCTCATCATCACTGGTCATTAGAGAAATGCAAATCAAAATCACAGTGAGGTACCATCTCACACCAGTTAGAATGGCGATCATTAAAAAGTCAGGAAACAACAGATGCTGGAGAGGATGTGGAGAAATAGGAATGCTTTTACACCGTTGGTGGAAGTGTAAATTAATTCAACCATTGTGGAAGACAGTGTGGCAATTCCTCAAGGATCTAGAACCAGAAATACCATTTGACCCTGCAATCCCATTACTGGGTATATACCCAAAGGATTATAAATCATTCTGCTATAAAGACACATGCACACGTATGTTTATTGCAGCACTGTTCACAATGGCAAAGACTTGGAACCAACCCAAATGCCCATCAATGATAGACTAGATTAAGAAAATGTGGCACATATACACCATAGAATACTACGCAGCCATAAAAAGGATGAATTCATGTCCTTTGCAGGGATGTGGATGAAGCAGGAAACCATCATTTGCAGCAAATTAACACAGGAACAGAAAACCAAACACCACATGTTCTCACTCATAAGTGGGAGTTGAACAATGAGAACACATAGATACAGGGAGGGGAACATCACACACTGGGGCCTGTTGTGGAGTGGGGGGCTAGGGGAGGGATAGCATTAGGAGAAATACCTAATGTAACAACGGGTTGATGGGTACAGCAAACCACCATGGCACATGTATAACTATGTAACAAACCTGCACATTCTGCACATGTATCCCAGAACTTAAAGTATATATATATATATATAATATATAAAATATATAATATATAAAATATATATTATATATATAATATATAAAATTTTATATATATATAATGCTAGGTAGCAACAAAAGAAAACCAAAGTTATGTAAAACATGAGACTTGAAAGAAAAAAAAAAAGAAAATTAGCTATGAAATGTGGCCTTGGACTGTCCAACGAATGGAGCTAAGTATACAGATGTTAGTGGCTGCATCCAGTTGAAGCTGTTTGACATGGGAGAAGTGTAGGGTATAAGAGGACATACTTTTTTTTTTTTTTTGAGACAGAGTCTCGCTGTCTCCCAGGTTGGAGTGCATGGCATGATCTAGGCTCGCTGCAAGCTCCGCCTCCTGGGATCAAGAGATTCTCCTGCCTCAGCCTCCTGAGTAGCTGGGACTACAGGCTCCCATCACCACACCTGGCTAATTTTTGTATTTTTAGTAGAGACGGGGATTTACCATATTGGCCAGGCTGGTCTCGAACTCCTGACCTTGTGATCCACCCACCTCAGCGTCCCAAAGTGCTGGGATTACAGGTGTGAGTCATGGTGCCCAGCCAACAGGATATACATTTTTTTTTTTTTTTTTTTTTTGAGGCAGAGTCTCACTCTGTCGCCGGGGCTGGAGTGCAGTGGCCGGATCTCAGCTCACTGCAAGCTCCGCCTCCCGGGTTTACGCCATTCTCCTGCCTCAGCCTCCCGAGTAGCTGGGACTACAGGCGCCGGACACTTCGCCCGGCTAGTTTTTTTGTATTTTTAGTAGAGACGGGGTTTCACCGTGTTAGCCAGGATGGTCTCGATCTCCTGACCTCGTGATCCGCCCGTCTCGGCCTCCCAAAGTGCTGGGATTACAGGCTTGAGCCACCGCGCCCGGCAGGATATACATTTTTTAAAGATGGCCAATAGGATATACATTTTTTAAAGATATATGTGGTAACCAGCCTCCAAAACAGTCCCCAAATGCTTCTTGCCTCCTGGTATTTACCTTTGGGTAACTGTATCAAGAGTGGGCCAAGAGAATATGGAAGAAGTATATCACTTTGTATACTGACTGATAATTCACAAAGTCTGTGAATTTTAAAATGTATAATTTGCTGATTTTTAGTATGTTCACCAAATTGTGCAATCATCACCACAATCTAGTTCCAAAATATTTTCATCATCCCAAAAGAAACACTGTACCCATTAATAGTAACTTCCCATTTATCCCTCTCTCCCACACACTGGCAACCACTAATCTACTTTCCATCTCTATGGATTTATGGATTGTAGATTTATGGAAAAGTCATAACTAGTTAATTGAGGACCTTTCATATAAATGAAATCATACAATAAGTAGCCTTATATATCTGGCTTTTTTCATTTAGTGTAATCCATGTTGTAGTGTGTATAAATACTTCATTCCCCTTTATGGCTGAATAATATTCCACTTTATGATTATACTACATTTTGTTTAACCATTCATTAGTTAATGGACATACGGGTTTTTTATACCTTTTGACTGTTATGAATAGTGCTGCCATGAACTTATTTTTATTCTTTGTTGTTCATCTACGTTAGTATTAGGATTATGGATTTTCTAGATCTGATACTCTCCAGCTTCATTGTATTATGATCAGAAGCTGTGATACTGCATTTTTTTTTTTACTTTGGATTGATATTTTATTTGTAGCTTAGTACCTAATCAATTTTGGAAACTAATCATGGGCACTTAAAAACAAGATGTATGCTTGGCTTTCAGGTGTGGAATTTTATATATCTCTATTAGATATACATATATATGTATTAATTACCTTAGCAAAGGTAGGTAGTAGTGAGTGTAAATATGCCAATTTCCATATCTTCTATAATAAAGAGTTGACATAGTTCAAAAGTGACATAGTTCATAGATCAATATGAGAAATATTAGTCTATTATTTAAAGATATGACAATAATATCAGGTAGCCAAACCTGGGGTGAAGGAAGGATAGGGAGGTGAGGTGTAGAATTATACTTATTTCCTCATTTTTCAAAGTGGGAATTCAATATAAACCCAATTATAAGGTAAAAAATGATTTAGTATATTGTGTCAATAACCAAAATATGTTAAATAATTTTGCCATTATAAGAAAACAATATTCACATTGGATCAGAAAGTAAAATCACTGATAAAGAACACACCTAAAACAAAGTTACTCACAAAGTTGAAAAATAAGAGGACAGGATGATTCATACATGGCAAATTAAATAAAGAGAATGCAGAGACTTTAATATCAGGCAATGGGAAATGGAAGACAAAGGACATTAAATGAGGCAAACATGCCATTCCACATTGACGACTCAGCAGTCACGACCACTTACACCCCAAATAAACCATCAAAACAAACAAAGAAAATATTTAATAGCACTTTTTGAATTGTCTTCTTAGTGGGTTCTCTAGGGATTACAATAGGCATCTTAATTTATCACAATCTACTTTATGCTAATGCTCATAATTCTGGTAAAACACAGAAACTTTACTGCACTACAGCTCTATTTTCTTCTCCATATTTTTTGATGCTATTTATATACTTATATTGAATATATTTATATTTTATATATTGATATAAGTTATTACATATACAGATATGGCATATATATGTGCCATTACATCTATGTATGTTATAAAACCAACAATAAAGTGTTATAATTATTGCTTTAAACAATCTATATCTTTTAAATAAGAGAAGAAAAGAAAAATGCACACATTTGTCCACAAATTTACCATTTTCGATGTTCTTTAATCCTTCCTGTGGATTTGCATTCCAGTCTGTTCTTGTAAAACAGGTTTGATATCAATTGCATTCCTGTCTGTTCTTGTAAAGCATGTTAGATATCAATTCTCTCAGGCTCTGTTTATCTGTTTATCACTTTATTTTATTTTCATTGTTAAAGGATAGTTTTTGGAACCCTTGCTTGCCACATTCTTCTGTTAGCACTTTGAATATGTCATTCCACTGCCTGCGAATTTCCATTGTTCATGATGAGGTGTCAGCTGCTAATCACATTATTGCTTCCTCTGTACATTTGTACAGTTATTTTTCTCTTGCTGTTTTCATGATTTTCTCATTGTCTTGGTTTGACTATGGCATGTTTAGTTGTTAATATCTTGTGTTCATCCTACCTGGAGTTTGTTTAGCTTCCCAAATTTGGGAAAATGTTGTCACTATTTCTTCAAATATTTATTTACCATTTTATTTTCCTATCTCTTTTCTGGGATATCCATCACACACATATTGATATGAGAGAGAATGACAGAGGGCAGGGGGTGGGGTAGAGAGAGAGAGAGACAGAGACAGACAGACAGACAGACAGACAGGGTTGACACTTCAATCTACAGGTCTCCTCTACCCTGACATACTAATTCTTGCTGATGTGACAGGCCCACTTATTTCCTTTTTCATCCTGACCTCCTTAGCCACTTGGTGCTAAGTAGTAATCAGGAAGTCCCTGAAGCTAGACAACACACCTCTATTTTGTGATTTCAAAAAACTGTCATAGAGTTTGTTCTGTGTGTCAGTTACTTACACGACTCAATGCCCCACTGGCTCTGTGGGAGGCCATCACAGAGAACGACCTCACTCAGCAGCCCCCCCACTTTAATTTGCTCAGCACTCAGCTACTTTCCCCACACATTACGGTTTAAAGTAATAGGTGTTTTCAAGATTAATTAAAGATGTATTTTATTTCAGAGAGAAAGCAGTCTTCTTAAACAGAAAGTTCTTATTGGCTCATTTTTTCACCTCTTTGATCAGCAAATATATATCCAATCCCAGAAAAGTATTTGTCATTGTGCAAGATGCTGAGGACATCAAATATGAAAAAGACCCCACATTTCTGTCTCTAATCCCAGTCCTTAGATGGGTCACTTTTAAAACTATGTTAAGAGTACATTGTGTGGTAATTATTAAATAACTCCTTAAGAGTGATCTCTCAAAGCCATAGCTACATATTAAAGTGGCACAAAGTAGTTTCTGGAAATAAATAAAAATAATTTCTAATACTTATGTGGCACTTGTAGTGTACCATTTTAATAAGTTCCTTATCAGGCACTCAGATAAAATAAGCATGCTTTCTAGAAGGCACCAGAATCTACCAATCCACTTGAAGTTCAAGTACCAATCTACTTGAAATACATGGTCAGGCGTGGTAGCTCATGCCTGTAATCCTAACACTTTGGGAAGACGAGGCAGGTGGATCACCTGAGGTCAGAAGCTCAAGACCAGCCTGGCCAACATGGTGAAACCCCATCTCTACTAAAAATACAAATATTAGCCAGGCATGATGGCGAGCACCTGTAACCCCAGCTACCTGGGAGCCTGAGGCAGAAGAATCACTTGAACCTGGGAGGCAGAGGTTGCAGTGAGCTGAGATCGCACCCACTGCACTCCAGCCTAGGTGACAAGAGCAAAATTCCATCTCAGACAAAAACAAAAACAAGTACATGACTTTAAAAAAAAAAAAAAAAAAAAGCATCTTGTAGTTCAAATAAACCTTGCAGCTGGTAAGTCCTTCTACCAGACAGGCCCATGTACACAAAATGGCTTCTTTTTTTTTTTTTTTTTTTTTTTGAGACGGAGTCTCGCTGTGTCGCCCAGGCTGGAGTGCAGTGGCCGGATCTCAGCTCACTGCAAGCTCCGCCTCCCGGGTTCCCGCCATTCTCCCGCCTCAGCCTCCGAGTAGCTGGGACTACAGGCACCCGCCACCGCGCCCGGATAGTTTTTTGTATTTTTAGTAGAGACGGGGTTTCACCGTGTTAGCCAGGAGGGTCTCGATCTCCTGACCTCGTGATCCTGCCCGCCTCGGCCTCCCAAAGTGCTGGGATTACAGGCTTGAGCCACCGCGCCCGGCAAAATGGCTTCTTTTTATCTTGATATTGCCAACTGAAATGTGTCATGGAGAGAATTTCTCCTTACCCACAGACTTTAAGATTGTAGAAGACTTGGCCTGACACTGTAACAGAAGGCAGACTGTCCTCAGATCTGCAGATATATTATTTAGAATTTACTTAAAAGAGCTGGAAAATACCTTCCTTTAGTGAGAAGATTCCAAAGGCCTATGTAATCCTACTTTTTCTGAATATTGACATCAGCAATGTAATACTAATGTCCTTTAAGTGTCAAAAACATCATGCAAACATTTCCGGATATCAAAACTAGATGATATTAGATTTGGCTTTTGGATACCATGCCAGCATTTAGATCACGTCAATTCAAATTCAACCCTGAATCTGACTCTACGCATTTCATAAAATTGCCTTGCCTGAATATAAACAGAACAGTGGGTAGCAGTAAAATTTCCACAACATTTTTCCTCTTTTTGTTCCATTTACAGTGAGAAGCTGTTTGTTTGTTTCTGCAGACACACATTTATAAATGTTCTGCTCTGCATGGAAAGTTAACACTACCAGAGTGAGTTTTATTTTAAACATGCAAGGAGATGTTTTTGTATGTACAGAAAGGGAACTAATAACTACATCAAGGAGGAAAATGGGGTATATAGGTCCTGACAGAGTGTGAGCACAGTGACTGCACTGAACTTATAAGGGCTCTTGCTAGCTAAGGATAAAATCTCATTATCTCCAGTTATGGATGATAACATTTGGAAGAACACTGTTTCCAGTTAACAGTATCCTAGTTATCTGCTCTGGAGTAATCCAAGATCCACTGAAACCAAGGCTGCTTCCCATACCCGGCTGTCATGTGTACCACTGTTGTGCTTATATTAATAATATGAGACTTCAACTCTTGGATTTCATTTCCTCCTGACAACAGCCACCATGAGTTGTTTAGGAGGAGATGACAATTTAAAGCAAAATTTTCTAAGTAACTGAAATACATCTAGTCTCAGGTATTATGCCTAGAACACCACGAAGAAACATGTCCTGATCCAGCTAGGCTGGGTCATGGGTCCAGATCTAGCAACTCGATCCATTTTCCAAGACGGCAGCAATCTGCGTCAAGTTAAGAACTTGTTTCCCTTCCTAATTCCTTTGGCTGTGAACTGACTTAGAATTGAAAACGTATTATTTTAACTAAAATTTATGAATTATTTATTTGCCTCAGCTTTCTTTCTTAAGATTTCCTTGTATGTTTAAGTATAACTACAATGTAGAGTTAACCCAATTATATCAGAATGGTAAATTCTTTTCCCCACAAAAAGAACCCTCCGGATTTACGGATGTCTTGCTTTGACTTACATCCATCCATGTTGCAACAGAGCTTAGCCACTTTTTTCTTTGCCTTTCCTTGGTTCCTGTGCATTTTGAGGGTGGTAAGGAAGTATAAACATTAAAATACATATTTGATTTACTGCCTGATCCGCTTTCTCTGACAATAGAAACAGGCCATATCCAATAAGAAATTAAATCATTCAAATATGTCTTTGTAGCTAGAAATTAATTCACTCTTTTATAAGAATTTGAAGCTATGTATTTAGAAAATACATATAGTCATTACTTTAGGAAATTGAATAAAATCCACTAGAAATTTGAGGAAAGGATCCAAGACATTTTCACAACTGTCTTCCCAGGATTCTTCACAGTTGAATACAAAATAAGACATGAGAGGTCATAAGTCTTGAGAAATGTATTTCATATTTAGGGCAAACAGATGTTTCCCAGCTGATTTATAATCTCTTCTTTTCTCAAAAGCAGCAAAAAGCACCATTATAAAATGTAAAATGGAGAAGAATGGTCTGAAGGGCCACCATGCAACCATATGGCACAGGATCTAGATTATGCACTGCAGTGGTTCTGAAATGTGGCCCGTGGGCCAGCAGCCTCAGCATCACCAGCAAACTGGTTAGAGATGCAAATTCTCACGTCCTTCTTCAGACCAACTACATCAGAAACTGAGGATGGGGCCCAGCAGTCCCTGTCCTAACAAGTTCTCCAGGTGACCCTGATGCACACTCAAGCTTGGTACCACTGCTCTGTGATTTTTTGTTCTGAATCTGAGGCCTGCTATTGTTAATCTGCCATACTTAAAAAGAAAGGAGTTGGAAAGTCATTTTCAACTAAAAAACATTTCAAACAGAGGAAACAGAAAAAATAAAGGACTGAAGGCCAATGCCTTGACTGCAGAAGCAGCTAATGCATTTTATTTTTAGACCTCATCAGTTATTTATTTCTTTTCTTTCATTCCCAATATCTTAGAATTAGGCTTTATTGTATCTGAAAGGGCAAACAGTCACCCACAATGCACTAGAACTCACAAGCCAGCATCTCATATGACTGGCTGGTACCCAGGCCATATAAAGCTTTAAATGTATCTCCCCAACAGGGGATGGTAGAGAATACAAACACATGGAGCAACTACTGTCTTAGAATTTAATTATGGTTAATAAAGAATACAAATGAAATATATAATATGAAGGTATCAGGGAAGGACCCAGTAGAAAGAATTCACTCCAGATGATTCAAATAAAGAGACCTTAGCGAAGGGAAGATTTTAGAGGTGTGGGCAGGATTGAGGAAGCAAACAAAGTAGGCTCAGAGACCCAGAGACTGGTGACAGTGCAGTCACCAGCATTCCTTGGACGGAAGCGACAAGGAGAGAAAATAGTGTCATTGGCAAAGAAGGTGGCCCAGTGGGAGCTGTCTTCATGGAAGGATCCAGTTACTGCCCAAGATAGAACTCCAAAGCATGAAGCTAGGATGTTAGATATATTGTGACTTACCTCTCCTGCCCGCCAATCTCCTGCCTTCCACCTGCCAAACAAAACCAGGAGCTAACGGCAAGGGAGCCCGGGTGATACAACCCACACTGGCCTAACTCCCAGGGTATGGAGCCAAGCAGAGAAGAATGAGACTAACTGGGAGGGGTGGAGTACTAGAGAGTAACAAGGATTACCGACAAATAGGACTTAGAGGCTTTGACTCTCACTTAACTCTACTTTTTTGGGAACAGGTACATGCATCATTTCTCTTTTATGATAGGCAGCTTTAATGTTGAACTCCAATTTTTAAAAGGTCTTTAAATAAATATTTACTATTTCAATGTTGTATTAACCCTAGTGATGTCAGCAACTACGACCAAATCAATAACCATAATTATCAGAGACTTCTAGGACTTTTGATTCAGAAATGGCATCGGGACAATTTATGTAGTTAAATAGCTTTTAAAATATTGTTTATATCCCACAAGAACAACTCATAAAAGATATTAGCATATTTTAATTAACATGTTTTAGTAGCAAAATTATATTTAAATGACATTTTGTTATCCTCCTAATAGCTTTACAAGTAATTTTCAGACACATTTGAATCCCTGCCCAGAGGGTTTTATTAACATAAAACAACCAAATAATTTAGCAACATTTATAAAAAGTTTTGTGTAACCATCCAAATTTCTAAAGCTCTGATTTGGGCTTCTGTGGTGCATGTATAATCAGTACACAGGAGGAACACAAAGTCGCCTTTCTAAAACTGTCTCTGCTTCATAGAGAGACACCAACAAGAAGACCTCTACGTGCAGGGCAGACCAGTGGCTTGCTGCTGCTGGCTTACACTGGCCTTGAGAGTAGATTCTGTGCATCTCTTCCCCACTCCATGTTTAGTGGCTTCACATGGATAGTTTGAAATCTGCCACAATGGGAGTATTGACACCATGGAAACTGACAAAAGCTACAAATAGGAGTTTATTATCTGTGAAAATACAGAGGCCCACTAGGCATGCAGGCTTCTCCCTGGGACCTGTAACATATTTTTTGGCTGCCTAGGATTTTCTGGGGATAGCCCTTGTCTCTATGATTCCTGTGGACTTTACTACTGAAATCAACTCTTTTTCTGGGGCTGATAACACTGGAAGTTTCCATGTTGCATGTGCAGTTAGTACCTGCATTGAGGTAGGGGAAGACACCTCTACCTGGGGCCATTAGTGTCACTGTGGCCCAAGCCTTCCAACTGTCCATCTCAGGAAGAGGTGGTCTCTTCAAAGACACTGCCTCACCTCCAGCCTATCCAAGGGTAGCAGCTTCGCCAATCCTTAGACATTTCCCCCTGAGCCAGCATCCTCCTCCTTCTGCTGTTCTCAGGCCCACCTTCTGTTTTGCCAGAGTTTGTCTTATTTCTCTGGTCTCTGCAAGTGCTCCTTGCTGCTTGGCAAGGTCTCTCCCAGGTCCTGCTGTCTAACGTCCAGATTCTCACACATTTTAATAATATGTACTTTTTCTTTAATACCATCCCTTTACCTCACACCCCACTTACACTCAAGGAAGGAGAGGAAGAACAATTCAGCCCCGCTCCACCACTTTCTCTGTTCAGAAGGCACATGAATGTGGCCACAAGCCAATGCCCTACATTAGCCTAACCACAGTTTTCCCCTGATACTTGAAATCATGACAAGGTCTTAGTAGAATGCCAGATGTTTTTGCCCCAGGTTACAAAGGCCATTATTTCCTAAATAAAATTGAGCCTGAAACCAAAAATTCTTTTAACTCTTTAGTGACATTTTATTTATGCTATTAAAAAAATTTAGTGTCTGTGTGAGCTCTGGAGCCACCTGATAATGATGAAGTTTCCATTTAACATTTTCCTTCTCCCATTTAGCCCATATATTATACTGAATTACCAGGTTCAGAGAGCAGATAGACAGAAGTTTAAATAAGAAATTACTTTCTGATTGCTGGCAAGATGGCCAAATAGGAACAGCTCTGGTTTGCAGCTCCCAGTGAGACTGACACAGAAGGTGGGTGATTTCTGAATTTCCAACTCAGGTACCCGGCTCATCTTATTGGGACTAATTAGACAGTAGGTGCAGCCCACTGAGGACGAGCTGAAGCAGGGTGGGGCGTCACCTCACCTGGGAAGTGCAAGGGGTCAGGGAACTCCCTCCCCTAGCCAAGGGAAGCCGTGAGGGACTGTGCTATGAGGAACAGTGCACTGCAGACAAGATACTATGCTTTTCCCATGGTCTTCACAACCCGCAGAACAGGAGACTCCCTCCAGTGCCTACACCACCAGGGCTCTGGGTTTCAAGCACAAAACTGGGTGGCCATTTGGGCAGATGCCAAGCTAGCTGCAGGAGTTTTTTTTTTTTTTTTTTTTTTTCATACCCCAGTGGCGCCTGGAATGCCAGCAAGACAGAACCATTCACTCCCCTGGAAGGGGGTGCTGAAGCCAGGGAGCCAAGAGGTCTGGCTTGGTGGGTCCCACCCCCACGGAGCCCAGTAAGCTAAGATCCACTGGCTTGAAATTCTCACTGCCAGCACAGCAGTCTGAGGTTGACCTGGGATGCTCGAACTTGGTAGGGGGAGGGGCATCCGCCATTGCTGAGGCTTGAGTAGGTGGTTTTACCCTCACAGTGTAAACAAAGCCACAGGAAGTTTGAAAAGGGCAGAGTGCACTGCAGCTCAGCAAGGCCACTGTGGCCAGACTGCCTTTCTAGATTCCTCCTCTCTGGGCAGGCATCTCTGAAAAAAAGGCAGTAGCCCCAGTCAGGGACTTACAGATACAACCCCCATCTCCCTGGGACAGAGCACCCGGTGGAAGAGGCAGCGGTGGGCACAGCTTCAGCAGACTTAAACATCCCTGCCTGACGGCTCTGAAGAGAGCAGCGGATCTCCCAGCACAGAGTTTGAGCTCTGCTAAGGGTCAGACTGCCTCCTCAAGTGGGTGTCTGATCCCCATGTCTCCTGACTGGGAGACTCCTCCCAGTAGGGGCTGATAGACACCTCATACAAGAAAGCTCTGGCTGGCATCTGATGGGTGCCCCTCTGGGACGAAGCTTCCAGAGGAAGGAACAGGCAGCAATCTTTGCTGTTCTGCAGCCTCTGCTGGTGATACCCAGGCAAACAGGGTCTGGAGTGGACCTCCAGCAAACTCCAGCAGACCTGCAGCAGAGGGGCCTGACTGTTAGAAGGAAAACTAACAAACAGAAAGGAATAGCGTCAACATCAGCAAAAAGGATGTCCACACAGAAACCCCATCTGAAGGTCACCAACGTCAAAGACCAAAGGTAGATAAATCCACGAAGATGGGGAGAAACCAGTGCAAAAAGGCTGAAAATTCCAAAAGCCAGAATGCCTCTTCTCTTCCAAAGGATCACAACTCCTCGCCAGCAAGGGAACCAAAGTGGATGGACAAAGAGTTTGACGAATTAACAGAAGTAGGCTTCAGAGGGTGGATAATAACAAACTCCTCCGAGCTAAAGGAACATGTTCTAACTCAATGCAAGGAAGCTAACAATCTTGAAAAATGGTTAGAGGAATTGCTAACTAGCATAACCAGTTTAGAGAACATAAATGACCTGATGGAGCTGAAAAACACAGCACAAGAACTTTGTGAAGCATATACAAGTATCAATAGCCGAATCAATCAAGTGGAAGAAAGGATATCAGATATTGAAGATATCAGAGATTGAGGATATCTGATATCTGATATCTGATATCAAGATATCAGAGATTGAAGATCAACTTAATGAAATAAAGCGAGAAGACGAGATTAGAGAAAAAAGAATGAAAAAGGAACGAACTAAGTCTCGAAGAAATATGAGACTATGTGAAAAGACCAAATCTATGTTTGATTGGTGTACCTGCAAGTGGCAGGGAGAATGGAACCAAGTTGGAAAACATTCTTCAGGGTATTATCCAGGAGAACTTCCCCAACCTAGCAAGACAGGCCAACATTCAAATTCAGGAAATAGAGAGGACACCACAAAGATTCTCCTCAAGAAGAGCAACCCCAAGACACGTAATCGTCAGATTCACCAAGGTTGAAATGAAGGAAAAAATGTTAAGGGCAGCCAGAGAGAAAGGTCAGGTAACCCACAAAGGGAAGCCCATCAGACTAACAGCGGATCTCTCTGCAGAAATCCTACAAGCCAGAAGAGAGTGGGAACCAATATTCAACATTCTTAAAGAAAACAATTTTCTTTTCTTTTTTTCTTTTTTGAGATGCCTCAGTCTCCCAAGTAGCTGGGATTACAGGCACACACCATCATGCCCAGCTAATTTTTTTTGTATTTTTATAGAGACGGGGTTTTGCCATGTTGGCCAGGTTGGTCTCGAACTCATGACGTCAAGTGATCTGCCTGCCTCAGCCTCCCAAAGTGCTAGGATTACAGGCATGAGCCACCGCGCCCAGCCAAAGAAAACAATTTTCAACCCAGAATTTCATATCCAGCCAAATTAACCTTCACAAGCGAAGGAGAAATAAAATCCTTTACAGACAAGCAAATGCTGAGAGATTTTGTCAGCACCAGGCCTGCCTTCCAAGAGCTCGTGAAGGAAGCACTAAACCTGGAAAGGAACAACCTGTACCAGCAACTGCAAAAACATACCAAATGGTAAAGACCATCGACACTATGAAGAAACTGCATCAACTAACAGGCAAAATAGCCAGCTAGCATCATAATGACACAATCAAATTCACACACAACAATATTAACCTTAAGTGTAAAAAGGCTAAATACCCCAATTAAAAGACACAGTGATAAATTGGATAGAGTCAAGACCCATCAGCGTGCTGTATTCAGGAGATGCATCTCATGTGCAAAGACGCACATAGGCTCAAAATAAAGGGATGGAGGAGTATTTACCAAGCAAATGGAAAGCAAAAAGCAGGGGTTGCAATCCTGGTCTCTGATAAAACAGACTTTAAACCAACAAAGAGCAAAAGAGACAAAGAAGGGCATTACATAATGGTAAAGGGATCAATGCAACAAGAAGAACTAACTATCCTAAATATATATGCACCCAATACAGGAGGATCCAGATTCATAAAGTTCTTAGAGACCTACAAACAGACTTAGACTCCCACACAATAATAGTGGGATAATTTAACACCCCACTGCCAATATTAAACAGAGCAATGAGACAGAAAATTAACAAGGATATTCAGGACTTGAACTCAGCTCTGGACCAAGTGGACCTAATAGACATCTATAGAACTCTACACCCCAAATCAACAGAATGTACATTCTTCTTAGCACCACATCGCATTTATTCCAAAAGTAACCACATAATTGGAAGTAAAACACTCCTCAGCAAATGCAAAAGAATGGAAATCGTAACAGTCTCTCAGATCACAGTGCAATCAAATTAGAACTCAGGATTGAGAAACTCACTCAAAATCGCACAATTACACGGAAACTGAACAACCTGCTCCTGAATGACTACTGGGTAAATAACGAAATTAAGGCAGAAATAAATAAGTTATTTGAAACCAATGAGAACAAAGACACAATGTACCAGAATCTCTGGGACATATTTAAAGCAGTGTTTAGAGGGAAATTTAATGCACTAAATGCCCACAACAGAAAGCAGGAAAGATGTATAACTGACACCCTAATATCAAAATTAAAAGAACTAGAGAAGCAAGAGCAAAGAAATTCAAAAGCTAGCAGAAGACAAGAAATAGTTACTAAGATCAGAGCAGAACTGAAGGAGATAGAGACATGAAAAACCCTTCAAACAATCAATGAATCCAGGAGTTGATTTTTTGAAAAGATCAACAAAACAGACCCCTAGTCAGACTAATAAAGAAGAAAAGAGCAAAGAATCAAATAGATGCAATAAACTGATAAACGGGATATCACCATTGATCCCACAGAAATACAAACTACCATAACAGAATACTATAAACACCTCTACACAAATAAACTAGAAAATCTAGAAGAAATGGATAAATTCCTGGACACATACACCCTCCCAAGTTTTCCTTCCCAAACGAGGAAGAAGTTGAATCCCTAAATAGACCAATAACAAGTTCTGAAATAGCCTACAAACCAAAAAAGTCCAAGACCAGACAAATTCACAGCCAAATTCTACCAGAGGTACAAAGAGGAGCTCTTGACCAATCCTTCTGACACTACTCCAAACAACAGAAAAAGAGGGACTTCTCCCTAACTCATTTTATGAGGCCAGCATCATCCTGATACCAAAACCTGGCAGAAACACAACAAAAAAAGAAAATTTCAGGCCAATATCCCTGATGAACATCGAAGTGAAAATCATCAATAAAATATTGGCAAACTGAATCCAGCAGCACATCAAAAAGCTTATCCACCATCATCAAGTTGGCTTCATTCCTGGGATGCAAGGCTGGTTCAATATATGCAAATCAATAAGCGTAATCCATCACATAAACAGAACCAATGACAAAAACCACATGATTATCTCAATAGATGCAGAAAAGACCTTCAACAAAATTCAACACCCCTTCATGCTAAAAACTCTCAAAAAACTAGGTGTTGATGGAATGTATCTTAAAATAATAAGAGCTATTTATGACAAGCCCACAGCTGATATCATACTGAATGGGCAAAAACTGGAAGCATTCCCCTTGAAAACTGGCACAAGACAAGGATGTCCTCTCTCAGCCCTCCTATTCAACAGAGTATTGGAAGTTCTGGCCAGGACAATCAGGCAAGATAAAGAAATAAAGGGTATTCAAATAGAACAAAAAGAATATTCAAGTACTGTCAAATTTATTAAGAGTAACTGTCTGTGTTTGCACATGACATGACTGTATATTTAGAAAACCCCATCATCTCAGCCCAAAATCTCCTTAAGCTTATCAGCAACTTCAGCAAAGTCTCAGAATACAAAATCAGTGCACAAAAGTCACAAGCATTCCTATATATCAATAACAGACAGAGAACCAAATCATGAGTGAACTCCCATTCACAACTGCTACTAAGAGAATAAAATACCTAGGAATACAACTTACAAGGGATGGGAAGGACCTCTTAAAGGAGAACTACAAACCACTGCTCAATGCAATAAGAGAAGACCCAAATAAATGGATAAACATTCCATGCTCATGGATAGGAAGAATCAGTATTGTGAAAATGGTCATACTGCCCAAAGTGATTTATAGATTCAATGCTATCCCCATCAAGATACCATTGACTTCCTTCACAGAATTGGAAAAAACTACTTTAAATTTCATATGGAACCAAAAAGGAGCCTGCATAGCCAAGAAAATCCTAAGCAAAAAGAACAACACTGGAGGCATCACGCTACCTGACTACAAACTATACTACAAGGCTACAGTAACCAAAACAGCATGATACTGGTACCAAAACAGATATATAGACTAATGGAATGAACAGAGCCCTCAGAAATAACACCACACATCTACAACCATCTGATCTTTGACAAACCTGACAAAAACAAGCAATGGGGACAGGATTCCCTATTTAATAAATGGTGTTGGGAAAACTGGATAGCCATATGCAGAAAACTGAGACTAGACTCCTTCTTTACACCTTATACAAAAATTAAATCAAAATGGATTTAAAATGTAAACGTAAGACCTAAAACCATAAAAACCCCTAGAAGAAAACCTAGGCAATACCATTCAGGACAATACCATTCATGGGCAAAGACTTCATGACTAAAATACCAAAAGCAATGGCAACAAAAGCCAAAATTAACAAATGGGATCTAATTAAACTAAAGAGCTTCTGCACAGCAAAAGAAACTATCATCAGAGTGAACAGGCAACCTACAGAATGGGAGAAAATTTTTGCAGTCTACCCATCTGTCAAAGGGCTAATATCCAGAATCTACAAAGAACTTAAACAAATTTACAAGGAAAAAACAAACAAGCTTATCAGAAAGTGGGCAAAGGATATGAACAGACATTTCTCAAAAGATGACACTTATGTAGCCAACAAACATATGAAAAAAAGCTCATCATCACTGGTCATTAGATGAGAAATGCAAATTGAAGAAATCGAGAAATGCAAATTGAAACCACAATGAGATACCATCTCATGCCAGTTAGAATGGCGATCATTAAAAAATCAGGAAACAACAGATGCTGGACAGGATGTGGAGAAATAGAAACGCTTTTACACTGTTGATGGGAGTGTAAATTAGTTCAACCATTGTGGAAGATAGTGTGGCAATTCCTCAAGGATCTAGAACCAGAAATACCATTTGACCCAGCAATCCCATTACTGGGTATATACCCAAAGGATTATAAATTATTCTACTATAAATATACATGCACATATATGTTTATTGCGGCATTATTCACAATAGCAAAGTCTTGGAACCAACCCAAATACCCATCAATGATAGACTGGATAAAGAAAACGTGGCACATATATACCATGGAATACTATGCAGCCATAAAAAAGGATGAGTTCATGTCCTTTGCAGGGACATGGATGAAGCTGGAAACCATCATTCTCAGCAAACTAATACAAGAACAGAAAACCAAACACCACATGTTCTCACTCATAAGTGGGAGTTGAACAATGAGAACACATGGACACAGGGAGGGGAACATCACACACCGGGCCTGTCGGGGGTAGGGGACTAGGGGAGGGATAGCATTAGGAGAAATACCTAATGTAGATGACGGGCTGATGCGTGCAGCAAACTACCATGGCACGTATATTGCACGTTCTGCACATGTATCCAATAACTTAAAGTATAATAATAATAATAACAATAATAATAAAAGAAATTACTTTCTGCATACTTGACCAGTGGGTCTATATGTCTGGGTATGGATGAGCAACCACAGACCTCCTCTGTAAGTTAGTTTCCCAATCTGCAAAATGTGAACCATAATGGTCCCCACCTGGCTAGACTGAGATAAGATCCAAAACACAGCTTGCACAGAGCAAGCATCCAAACATATTAATCACCATTTTCATTATTATTAGTGTGGAAGTCCACATGTCCTTTTTCATCTAAATTTTATCTCACTTTGAGAACAAAGGATCTTTTTGAGTTCAAAATAGAACTTAATTTTTATTCTCTTTTTTTTTTCTACCTAGAATAGTTTGGGTTTTTGGTTTTGCGCTTTTGTTGTTTTACAAAGAGAGATAATATAAAGAGGCAACAAATTTATTAAGAGTAAATTTCCTATTGATGTTTGGTGAAGGTCTAGCATGAATAGTAAAAGCTGTTGTAGACACTCTCCATTCTGCCGTTCTAGGGAGCGTTCCAACCATACTGAAGAAACGGCCATCTGAGGGGATGGGGAGAATAGTGGGTTTAAGGTGCGAGAAAAACGTAACCACAAAGAGGATTTTATAAAAATGAGGCATAATTGATCACCCTGGCTCAGGCCTTGTTCCCTCTTTGTGGGGTTTCCTCTTTTTCTTACAGCAAAAGAATTTTAAAGATTTTGTGTAATTAGAGAGAACTTCAAAATCAGAAAATGCAATTACCAGGGGAGGGCAAGATGTTTCTATCTGAGGAACAGACTCATTATTAGTACTTTATCTAATATCCACATCAGTATCCTGCACAGTCCAATGCGTTATGCTGTAAACATTTTAGATTTCTCTACATATGTATTCACTTAGCAGTAAATAAAAAATAAATGGATATTAAAAAATGAAAGTTTCCAAGACATTTAAAACATGGATAGTAGCTTAAATTTTTTACATTTCTAATATATCAGATTCTTGTAACTGCTTAAAGCCCTTTAGGAGTAAGTCTAGAGCAACACAATCATTACAGAACAGATGCATACACCTACATTGTAACTGGTTATACAAGTGTTAATACCACGACTTAGAATTTTCTTTATCTTTTTACTCCAATAAGAAGATTTGTATCATGAAAGCCTGGAGAGTTTCTCACCTAAACTCTCATCCTCCCAGATCTAAAACCATGGCATTCACTTGCCAAATTAGGATTCTTTCACTTGCCAAATTAGGATTCTTAATGATTTTAGACCTTTTTCTGTTTTAAAGCTGAAACCAGGATTATGACCTCGACTACATTTATATTGTAAATAATGCATTCTGTTACAGAGAAATTGAAGGCTTGTGCTTCCTAAGCCTTTAAGCTACAAACACATTTGTCTGAATCTAATAATCCAGGTAAGGAGAATTGTAATTTACAATTACCCATGATAAAGAAATACCAATTAGCCAAGTGTAAACTGCTAGCACTGAGGCAGGAAAAATAGGGTCTGGAGGCAGGGAACGTAAGGCCGATTCACACTTCAGCTCTGACAGGAAATATCCCCTCCATAGGGAGTATACTAAATAAAGAACGTTGTAACTTTACTTCATCCTCTATTTACATAGGGCATACCTCAGGTAACCAACAGACTCCTCCAGAGGGTATTTAAACTCCCAAAGTTCTATACCAGGGCCCTTGAGTCCCTAAGCTCGGGCCGCTCCCACACTGTGGAGTGTACTTTCAATTTCAATATATCTCTTCATTCCTTCCTTGCTTTGTTTGTGCGTTTGGTCCAGGTCTTTGTTCAAGACGCCAAGAGCCTGGACACCCTCCACCGGTAACAGTATGGTTGTGCTGGTGTCTCTCACAAAGGGCTCTTATTCTCCCTCTGTTTTCCTTAATCTTTCTTCCCCCTAATCCAAGCTCTACTAAAAATATAATCGCTGATCTTAAGGGAGATTCGAATACAGAGATGTAGGATGGGCTACAGAACAACTCATGTCACCATTAAGACAGGGCGGTAATGTCACTATATTATAGCTCTTGTCACCCTGGGTAGAACTGTCCCTCACTGGAATTTTGGACTTCACATATCTATCTTCAGCCCATAAAGGTCATCTTACCTGAACTCCTAACGAATCAACCTTTTTGGAGCAGAGGGAATGAACTACTGTCCAGGATGCAAATAGGCCAAATATGCTTTTCAGAAACTACCAGAACAACCAGAAACTACCAAACTGAGCGGGATGGCAGGGTCTGGATGGATGCTGCTGCAGGGCAGGTTCCTCCACAAGATGGACCCAAAGAAAGCCTTTAAATACTGACCATGAGTGTGAGAAAAACCACTCCTCCCCCATACGAAGGGCTGCAGCAGAACACAGGCTACACTCAGATGTGCAGAGGTATCATCTAAGGTTATTTACAAGAACTAAAGAAGGTCCCCCTTTGGTGAGAGGACTCCAGAGTTATTCAATACGTCATCATCAGTAGTGAAAGAACAGTGTACTTTAAGGGTGAAGAACTCATACAGATGGTTTCAGGTATTGATGCAGATAGATGTTAAGAGCTTTTACTTTTAGAAAAAGACTGCTGGAAAGGAAATTTTCAGGACAAAATGGAAAACCAGGCAAGGATCACCAGCTGGGAAGAAAATACACAACATGGAAGAGGAAGACCAGAATTAACAGAAAAAATGTCTCCAAAGGAAACAAATAATTAAGCAAACAGATTAAAACTAGAAAAGAACATGCAGCATCTTCAGTGAGATTTAGGGAATATTTAATCCACAAAACAAAAATGGGATCCCATAAAAAAGAAACAGCAGAGAACAACAAAGAGAGTTCAACAAATAAAACTGGGATTGTCTACATGGGAAAAAAAATTAGTATAAGACCTGAAAAATGCAGTCAAGAAATTCTAAACAGGCCAAGTGTGGTGGCTCACACCTGTGATCCCAGCACTTTGGGAGGCTGAGGCAGGCAGATCACCTGAGGTCAGGAACTCAAGATCACCCTGGTCATCATGGTGAAACCTGTCTCTACAAAAAATGCAAAAATTAGCCAGGTGTGGTGGTGTGCACCTGTCATCCCAGCTACTCGGAAGGCTGAGGCAGGAGAATCACTTGAACCCAGGAGGTGGAGATTGCAGTTAGCCAAGATCATGCCACTGCACTCCACTCTGGGCAACAGAGTGAGACTCCGTCTCAAAAAAAAAAAAAAAAAAGAAAGAAAGAAAAAGAAATTCTAAATATTATGGAGGATATGGCTTTATGCAAAAAAATAAAAGGAAATCTGGGCTGGAATATTATGAGAGGGTCGTTGAAGCGAGTTAGGAAAGCCCTATCGGACAAGAGTATTTGAAAAACATAGTGCAGAGAAAATGGAAGGAAGGAAGTCATTAAACACCACCAAACAAATAAAACAGGGAACAATTTCCCAGAACAGAAGGCTATTGGGCTTCATATTAGAAGGCCTCAAGTGCCCATGCGCTTACACCAAAAGGACCCAGGCTTAGACTAGGTTTTCTATGGTCCCAGCTGGTGTCGAGCCATTACCCCAAACTGGCCTCCTTTACTGTGTCTCCAAGGCCTCTCTGGGTTTTAAAATAGTATCTCACCACACATAGGAAATACAACAATAAGAACATATGTTTAAAATATACCAAAACTCTAGTGCCACCCAACTGAACGATGACCTAGAGACACTGATAGACTATTTCAGAAAATTAGTCTTTTCTTTTGGAAGACAAAATATTTTGGAAAACATCACTGTAAGCAAATTTATGCTGAAAATAAACACATATACACATCCATATCTAGTTATCTGTATTATTCTAAAGTGCCTGCCTTGAAAAGATGCATGTGCAGAGGTCTGTGGGGAAAGGGTTGAGGGCAACAGTTTTTCTGAAATCCTCATGAAATGGAAAGTACCATGGAAAACCAATCACTTACCAAAATATTGTAACAGAGGCTTAAGAACTAGACATTTCTGAAACAAAGCCTGTGGATACGTTTCAACCTTTATACCAGAAAGCATTCTCTTATGACAGCTTCAAGATGTACTCAGAAATTGCTTTTACTGAAACTCATCACTCTTTCAAGACTGCATAGCAGTCATTACTTTCTGACATTTCCTTGTTTATGGCTTGTTTCTTTGTGCATTGCAGGTTCCATAAAAGCTGACTTTGTGCCTGAAATACTGGAAGTGAACTGTTAGTGCTTACTGAATGAATAGGTGAATGGCCAAAACCTCCTGCAATACAGCTTTCTTACCATGCCTCAAGAGACTCTTCAGCCCATCCTACTGTGGTTGTTGTTGATTGGATCTCCCTGAGTGCTGACCCTAGGCCCAGATTCAGAGATTTCTCCAAGAAACAGCTTCTTTGAAAGACATCATTCCTATTGTCAACCCTGTTGGCATAGACATAAAATGTAAATGTTGGACAAACGCAATATTTGTTGTGACAAAGGCGATATTTGTTGTAACAAAACATAAATGTATGTCCATCAGTGGGGAATGAGAATGCTGGGATTTGAAGAGGCCAAAAAATAATACTGCTCTCTTTCTCTCTTGAGAAACAGAGGGGATTTACTTTTTTGAAAAGCCATAAGCTTACAACAGATGAGATTCAAAATTCATACTAAACTTCACTGGAGAATGTAACCAAAATATGAGGCCACAGGTGAGCTTTCTATTTCTTTCCTCCACTCTCCAAGATGGCCCACTGATGTGGTTTGGCTGTGTCCCCACCCAAATCTCATCTTGAATTGTAGTTCCTGTAATCCCCATGCGTCATGGGAGGGACCCAGTGGGAGGTAATTGAATCATGGGGGCAGTTACTCCCATGCTGTTCTGTGATAGTGAATGAGATCTCATGAGATCTGATGGTTTTATAAGGGGCTTTTCCCCTTTTGCTTGGCACTTCTCCGTCCTGCCATCATGTGAAGAAGGATGTGTTTGCTCCCCTTCTCCCATGATTGTAAGTTTCCTGAGGCCTCCCCAACCATGTGGAACTGTGAGTCAATTAAACCTTTTTCTTTCATAAGTTACCCAGTCTCAGGCAGTTCTTTATAGCAGCGTGAGAACAGACTAATACACCCACCCAGGATTCAGTCTCCCACCTGCAGAAGCAGCGGTCCCCCAGTCACTGTACTCCTGGCATCTTTGAGGGCCAGCCACTGGGACTGAAGCTCAAAGAGGGCAGGGCCGCTGCCTGGTTTCCTCTCCTAGTTTCAACAGTAAGATAAATCATTCCCACCTGAAGTCTAGAATCACTAATAGTGTTATACCCTGGGAGTGTAAATTCCCTCATGCAACATGATTGGGAAGAATAAGATTTCCACCAGATAAATAAATAATTTGTGGTGCACCCAATGTTATGTTATATATCTATTTACAAGAATACAGTTAGATCAGATCTACCTATACCAACACAAGAAATGTTTCAAAGGATTTTAAAAGTGGTAGAAAAATTGCAACACTGTTTGTGACCTTCTTTTTTTTTTTTTTTTTGACAGGGTCTTGCTCTGTCACCCAGGCTGGAGGGCAGTAGTATGATCATGTCTCACTGCAGCCTTGACCTCCTATGTCTAGGGTATCCCCCTGCCTCAGCCTCCCAAGTAGCTAGGACCACAGGCACATACCACTACACTCAACTAAGTTTAAACTTTTTGTACACATGGGGTTTTACCCTGTTATGCAGGCTGGTCTAGAACTCCCGGGCTCAAGAGACTCCCCTGCCTTGGCCTCCCAAAGTACTGGGATTACAGGCATGATCATGGCTCTGCTTATGCAGGTGTAAGACCTCTACTTAGGCAGGTGGGAGCCCTCCATGCCCCCAATCTGACCTTCTTCTTGCAAAAGCAAATGAATAATTCTAATATATGTTAGCATATGTATAAATATGAAAAAAGGAAGACTATGCATTGAACTTAATGATGGTTATCTTTAGCAGGTGGGATCACAGTGGATGTTTATTATATTATAGTTTTGATGATGTCTGAATTTTGTATTAATGGAAAGCCATTTCTTCTATAATAAGGAAAAATAATAAAGAGTAGAAAAAAGGGAATTAAATTAGAAAGCAGATGACATTTCTTTTCCTCCTAAGATCATGCTGAAGAACAAGAGGAAGAGGGAAACCAAATGGGTGTCTGTGGGATTGGAATATGCAAATGGCCTTGTCCCTAGGTGCCACCACATATGGTGAGGATGGGAGGGTGCTGGCCACCTGTTGCCTCTCATGGCCTCTCTGCAGTTTTCTCCTTGAAGCCTCAGGAGCCTCCCACTCCCAGTCCTCATCCCTCCTGTGTACTGTCACATGAAACCACAGTCTTGGTTCTGGACTTTACAGCCAGCCTATGAGGGCACTGAAAAAAGAGCATGGGCTCTGACAGAGGATGGGCCTAGGCTCAAATGCTAATCCTGCCATGTTCTCAATGTTTGAATCTGGGCAAATCACTTATCTGCTGAGACTTGGTTTTCACATCTCCAAAATGGATTTAATAATATTCTCATAACAGGTAGTGGATATAAAACCCTCAGCTAGCCTCCTTTCCCCTGATTATGACTTCCAAACTCTCTGCTTGAAATAGGGTGTCATGGGACACAAGAGGGATACAGCATAAGAAACTGAGTGAGATTTAACTGCCTAGAATCACATACACTGGGGACTGGTCACTTGAGAAACCAGACCCCAAAGACGCCCTTGGTGTGGGAGCAGAGATCTGTGTCCAGGAACTGCAGGAAAACCACAAAACTCGGAAGCATGTTCATTTCTCCACCCTCTCGTCAAGACAATCAACCTGCTGCTTCGGGCTCTTCTAAGAGTTTGCTTTCACTCTGCTGAATGTCTCCTTTTTTTGCACTTTGTCATATGCTTTAACATCTTTCTTTACGTATCCAAAGAAACAATCAATTAGCTTTAACTTTCAAAATTCTTGATTTTTCACTGTGGTGGCAAAAAAAAGGAAGCCTCTGTGACCCCACCAATAACTCATTTGGGATGTCGTTGAAATATTAAACTGTATTCCTTTTAAAAAAAAAAAAAAAAAAAAAAAAAAAGTAAATGGCCAGGCACGGTGGCCCACACCTGTAATCCCCGCACTTTGGGAGGCTGAGGCAGGCGGATCATGAGATCAAGAGATCAAGAGATCAAGACCATCCTGGCCAACATGGTGAAACCCTGTCTCTACTAAAAATACAAAAAATTAGCTGGGTGTGGTGATGAGCACCTGTAACCCCAGGTGCTCATGAGGTTGAGGCAGGAGAATTGCTTGAACCCAGGAGGCGGAGGTTGCAGTGAGCCAAGATTGTGCCACTGCACTCTGCCTGGCGACAGAGCAAGACTCCGTCTCAAAAAGAAAAAACTAACCATGGCAATACACTCTTCCACTAGTTCCCCAGGGAAGAACTTCACAGGATATTGCGTTTTATTTCATATTCCCCACCTCAAGCCTTGTCTCCCAGCATTCCAGAGACTAGTGGAGGCATGGAAGAGGCACGGTCTGCACAAGCTCAGGCTAACAGCTCTCTTACTAGATGGTTTTCAGACTAACTGTTAAGATGACCCCAAGTAAGCATGGATTCTGTAAATGTGTCACTGAAAAGCTGAATCCTGCTATCAAAGACAAGAAAAGAGCTTCAAGAACAGATGCTGGAAACAGTCCAGCCGCACAAAAGCTGGAGAGATTCAGGAACAAAGTAAGAGTGAGGAGCAAATGATCAGGCTGTGAGAGGGACCAAGCCACAGTGATTCTGGCATAAGAAGAGGTTTCAGAAGACAGCCTCACATATATGAGCAACTGCTTTACAATTAAGAGGCTTCTGCGATTTAGTGTTAAAAGGATGATCTTTTCAATAAATAGTGCTGGAGCACTTATATTTTATATTATATAAAATATTTATGTTTTAAAAATATACTTCAATCCATACCTTATATCACATACAAACATCAATCCTAAGTAGGTTATAGGCCTAAACTTATAAGCTAAAACCATTCTTTCAACAATAGAAGAAAACATAAGAGAAAAATCTTTGCAACTTTGAGTTAGGCGAATAGTTTTTAAAGAGGACACCAGTCAGTATCTTTAACCTTAAAAATGTATTAAATCGGCTGGGCGCAGGGGCTCACACCTGTAATCCCAGCACTTTGGGAGGCTGAGGCGGGTGGATCACCTGAGATCAGGAGTTTGAGACTAGCCTGACGAACATGGAGAAACCTCATCTCTACTAAAAATATAAAATTAGCTGGGCATGGTGGCACATGCCTGTAATCCCAGCTACTCGGTAGGCTGAGCCAGGAGAATCGCTTGAACCTGGGAGGCAGCGGTTACAGCGAGCTGACATTGTGCCATTGCACTCCAGCCTGGGCAACAAGAGCAAAACTCCATCTCAAAAAAAAAAAAAACCAAAACCAAAAAAAAAGACTTATTAAACTGAGTATCAGAAGTTAAAACCTTTTTTCCTCCAGAATATACAGGAGGCAACATCACCAAGATAACAGTAGGAAATACCAGCCTTTATCTACCACATAAAAATATATATATATATTGTGTCTCTGCCAGGCTTTGGTATCAGGATGATGTTGGCCTCATAAAATGAGTTAGGGAGGATTCCCTCTTTTTCTATTGATCGGAATAGTTTCAGAAGGAATGGTACCAGCTCCTCCTTGTACCTCTGGTAGAATTCAGCTGTGAATCCATCTGGTCCTGGACTTTTTTTGGTGGGTAGGCTATTAATTGTTGCCTCAATTTCAGAGCCTGCTATTGGTCTATTCAGGGATTCAACTTCTTCCTGGTTTAGCCTTGGGAGAGTGTAAGTGTCCAGGAAATTATCCATTTCTTCTAGATTTTCTAGTTGATTTGCGTAGAGGCGTTTATAGTATTCTCTGATGGTAGTTTGTATTTCTGTGGGGTCAGTGGTGATATCCCCTTTATCATTTTTTATTGCATCTATTTGATTCCTCTCTCTTTTCTTCTTTATTAGCCTTGCTAGCGGTCTGTCAATTTTGTTGATCTTTTCAAAAAACCAACTCCTGGATTCATTGATTTTTTGGAGGGTTTTTTGTGTCTCTATCTCCTTCAGTTCGGCTCTGATCTTAGTTATTTCTTGCCTTCTGCTAGCTTTTGAATGTGTTTGCTCTTGCCTCTCTAGTTCTTTTAATTGTGATGTTAGAGTGTCAATTTTAGATCTTTCCTGCTTTCTCTTGTGGGCATTTAGTGCTAACAAAAAAAGAGAATTTTAGACCAATATCCCTGATGAACATTGATGCAAAAATTCTCAATAAAATACTGGCAAACCGGATTCAGCAGCACATCAAAAAGCTTATCCACCATGATCAAGTGGGCTTCATCCCTGGGATGCAAGGCTGGTTCAACATTCGCAAATCAATAAACGTAATCCAGCATATAAACAGAACCAAAGACAAGAACCACATGATTGTCTCAATAGATGCAGAAAAGGCTTTTGACAAAATTCAACAGCCCTTCATGCTAAAAACGCTCAATAAATTCGGTATTGATGGAACGTACCTCAAAATAATAAGAGCTATTTATGATAAACCCACAGCTAATATCATACTGAATGGGCAAAAACTGGAAAAATTCCCTTTGAAAACTGGCACAAGACAGGGATGCCCTCTCTCACCACTCCTATTCAACATAGTGTTGGAAGTTCTGGCTAGGGCAATCAGGCAAGAGAAAGAAATCAAGGGTATCCAGTTAGGAAAAGAAGAAGTCAAATTGTCCCTGTTTGCAGATGACATGATTGTATATTTAGAAAACCCCATCGTCTCAGCCCAAAATCTCCTTAAGCTGATAAGCAACTTCAGCAAAGTCTCAGGATACAAAATTAATGTGCAAAAATCACAAGCATTCTTATACACCAGTAACAGACAAGCAGAGAGCCAAATCAGGAATGAACTTCCATTCACAATTGCTTCAAAGAGAATAAAATACCTAGGAATCCAGCTTACAAGGGATGTAAAGGACCTCTTCAAGGAGAACTACAAACCACCGCTCAGTGAAATAAAAGAGGACACAAACAAATGGAAGAACATACCATGCTCATGGATAGGAAGAATCAATATCGTGACAATGGCCATACTCCCCAAGGTTATTTATAGATTCAATGCCAACCCCATCAAGCTACCAATGAGTTTCTTCACAGAATTGGAAAAAACTGCTTTAAAGTTCATATGGAACCAAAAAAGAGCCCGCACTGCCAAGACAATCCTAAGTCAAAAGGACAAAGCTGGAGGCGTCACGCTACCTGACTTCAAACTAATACTACAAGGCTACAGTAACCAAAACAGCATGGTACTGGTACCAAAACAGAGATATAGACCAATGGAACAGAACAGAGTCCTCAGAAATAATACCGCACATCTACAGCCATCTGATCTTTGACAAACCTGAGAGAAACAAGAAATGGGGAAAGGATTCCCTATTTAATAAATGGTGCTGGGAAAATTGGCTAGCCATAAGTAGAAAGCTGAAACTGGATCCTTTCCTTACCCCTTATACGAAGATTAATTCAAGATGGATTAGAGACTTAAATGTTAGACCTAATACCATAAGAACCCTAGAAGAAAATCTAGGTAGTACCATTCAGGACATAGGCATGGGCAAGGACTTCATGTCTAAAACACCAAAAGCAACGGCAGCAAAAGCCAAAATTGACAAATGGGATCTAATTAAACTAAAGAGCTTTTGCACAGCAAAAGAAACTACCATCAGAGTGAACAGGCAACCTACAGAATGGGAGAAAATTTTTGCAACCTACTCATCTGACAAAGGGCTAATATCCAGAATCTACAAAGAACTCAAACAAATATACGAGAAAAAAACAAACAACCCCATCAAAAAGTGGGGAAAGGATATGAACAGACATTTCTCAAAAGAAGATATTCATACAGCCAACAGACACATGAAAAAATGCTCATCATCACTCGCCATCAGAGAAATGCAAATCAAAACCACAATGAGATACCATCTCACACCAGTTAGAATGGCAATCATTAAGAAGTCAGGAAACAACAGGTGTTGGAGAGGATGTGGAGAAATAGGAACACTTTTACACTGTTGGTGGGATTGTAAACTAGTTCAACCATTATGGAAAACAGTATGGCAATTCCTCAAGGATCTAGAACTAGATGTACCATATGACCCAGCCATCCCACTACTGGGTATATACCCAAAGGACTATAAATTATTCTACTACAAAGACACATGTACACGTATATTTATTGCGGCACTATTCACAATAGCAAAGACTTGGAATCAACCCAAATGTCCATCTGTGACAGACTGGATTAAGAAAATGTGGCACATATACACCATGGAATACTATGCAGCCATAAAAAAGGATGAGTTTGCGTCCTTTGTAGGGACATGGATGCAGCTGGAAACCATCATTCTTAGCAAACTATCACAAGAACAGAAAACCAAACACCGCATGTTCTCACTCATAGGTGGGAACTGAACAATGAGATCACTTGGACTCGGGAAGGGGAACATCACGCACTGGGGCCTATCATGGGGAGGGGGGAGGGGGGAGGAAGGAGGGATTGCATTGGGGAGTTATACATGATATAAATGATGAATTGATGGGTGCTGACGAGTTGATGGGTGCAGCACACCAACATGGCATAAGTATACATATGTAACAAACCTGCACGTTATGCACATGTACCCTAGAACTTAAAGTATAATAAAAATAAATAAATAAATAAAATAAAATAAAATTCAATATATATATATATATATATATATATATATATATATATATATATAAACAGCTATGCACAAAACAAATAGTCCAGAGGGAGCTCAATGGTTCATTAAAGAATCTGCAGCAATACAATAGAGCACAAAAATCCAGGGAATATTCACATAAAAAGTATCTCTGGTGAGACTGGCATAGCTAAGATGCCAGGAGATGACTAGGAGCAAAAAAGAAGAAAGTCAAAGACTACCGGTATCAGTTACATGATGGGAACCACCAGCATTGCCAGGGGCCTGCTCCACAAAGGACACTGGCATCTCTTGCTACTGAGCTAACCAACAGCCCTTCTCCCCAGAGAAAGAGAGAACCCCAGAGAACCCCAGAGAAAGAGAGATGCCTGAACACCCCATCCCCATCCATGAATTTGATAAGACTATTGAGCCACTTCAGGAAAGGAGTGACTACCTCTCCCAAGCCCATGTGTTCTTTGATCCTGGAGCTACACTGCACTGCGAATGCCTGCACTCCGATGACGGCATCTTAGTCCATTTGTGTTGCTCTAAAGGAACATCTGAGGCTGATAATTTACAAGGAAAAGAGGTTTATTTGGCTTATAGTTCTGCAGGCTGTACAAGAAGCATGGTGCTGTCTCCTCAGCTTCCTGTGAGGGTCTCATGCTGCTTCTACTCATGATGGAAGGTGAAAGGGAACTAGCATGCAGAGATCATATGGTGACAGCAGAAGCAAGGGAGAGAGAGAAGGTGCCAGGCTCTTTTGGACAACAAGCTCTCGGAGAAACTAATAGAGAACTCATTCACTCCCACAAGGATAGCACCAAGCCATTCATGAGGGACCCTCACAACCCAAACACCTCCCAATAGGCCCCACTTCCAACATTAGGGATCAAATTTCAACATGAGGTTTGGAGGATCAAATATTCAAACTATAGCACCTGGACTCTGTGGCTGTACTGGGCCTGACACTGGAGTCATCAACAAAGTGAGCTAGTTCACACGCCAGGCCTAAGAGCCAAACCTTCACTGTTCATGCTTGTGCTCTGGGCACCAGCTCAGCTACCATAGAGAGCTAGGCCCCGCCTGGACCCTAGAGTCACTCCAACTCTACACACACTTGTGTTCCTATTCTCAGCTCCCCAGCTAATTCACAAACATCTGCAACTTGCATATCTTCACCAACTCAGCAACAGGGGTGCCTTCACCCTGGGCACCAGTGGCATTACCACCCTGGATCCCAGAACTGTAGTTCCTCTACACATGCCTGTGCCTCGGGCCTCAGCACTGTGGTTGCTCCACAGGTGCCATGCATCAGACACCAGTGCCACCACCACCATGAGTGGACCTACAAGCCAGACCCTGTGCCAAGAGGGATCCCCTCAGCCCCAACATCTCCAGAGAGGAAAAAAGAGATCATGAGGACTTAGCAGCCATTGCCACTGAAGATCCTAACAATCCTGGATGCCACTATAGACATCCACAATATTGGCCACTAAGGATTTCTGCAATCTTTTTTAACACTGACCTCGGCTTACAGTGCCACACAGAGACTACACAGCTGCACTCTCACTGCTATCAGAATCCCTGAATGCCACCAAACAAGCACTCTCATACTCCCCTACAGGGGAAGGTCTTTCCACAGCACAACTAGCCTGTAAAGTCTGGAAGAGGTGACTGCTCCATCAAATGCGTAGATATGGACGAAGACAACAAGAAACATGAAAAACAATGGAGACATAATACCACCAAAAGAACACAATAATTTCCTAGTAACCAACCCCAAAGAAATGTAGATATACAAACTGCCTGACAAAGAATTCGAAATAATAATTTTAAGGAAGCTCAGCACATTTCAAGAAAATACAGAGAAACAATTCAATAAAATCAGAAAAATAATAAACTACCAAGTAAGAAATTTAAATTATTTTTAAAATAGTGAGATTGAAATTATATTTTAAAAATCAAGCAGAAATTCTATAGTCCCAGCTACTCAGGAGGCCGAAGTAGGAAGATCACTTGAGCTCAGGACATCAAGGCAGTGAGCCATGGTCATGCCACTGCACTCCAGCCTGGGTGACAGAGCAAGACTGTGCATCAAAAAAAATGTATCTCTTGAGACAAATGAAAATGGAAATGCAACATACCAAAACTTACTGGATGCAGTAAAAGCAGTTCTATCAGAGAAGTTTATGGCAAGAAAACAGCTACATCAAAAATGAAGAAACATCCCCCAAAAAACAATCTAATGCTATACCTCAAGGAGCAAAAGAAGGAAGGACAAATGAAGCCCAAAGTTAGTAGAAGAAAGGAAATAATAAACATTAGAATAAGAAATACATGAAATAGAAACAAGAAAAACAGTAGAAAAGATCAATAAAACTAAGAACTGTTTTTTTAAAAAGATAAGCAAAATTGACAAACCTGTAGCCAAACTAAGAAAAACTTTTGTTCTCCAAAGATGCCAATAAGAAAATAAAAAGACAAGCCCTAGACTGGAAGAAAATATTTATTATAAATATATCTGGAAAAGGTCTTATATCTAGAATATATAAAGAGTTATAAATCAAAAATTTAAAAAAGAAACAACTCAATTTTTTAAATGGACAAGACTTGAGACACTTCAAAAAGAAAGATATACAAATGGCCAATACGCACAGAAAAAGATGCTTAATATTGTCTGTCACCATGTAAAATACACATTAAAATCACAATGAAATATCGTGACATACTCAGCAGCATTATTAAAAGTTTACAAGTTTAGGCCGGGCGCGGTGGCTCAAGCCTGTAATCCCAGCACTTTGGGAGGCCTAGATGGGCGGATCACGAGGTCAGGAGATCGAGACCATCCTGGCTAACATGGTGAAACCCTGCCTCTACTAAAAAACACAAAAAACTAGCCGGGCGAGGTGGCAGGCGCTTGTAGTCCCAGCTACTCGGGAGGCTGAGGCAGGAGAATGGCGTAAAACCCTGGAGGCGGAGCTTGCAGTGAGCTGAGATCCGGCCACTGCACTCCAGCCCAGGCGACAGAGCAAGACTCCGTCTCAAAAAAAAAAAAAAAAAAAAGTTTAAAAGTTTGACAATAACAATTGCTGGCAAAAATGTTGAGCAATGCGAATTCTCACACACTGTTGGTGGGAATGTACAATGATTCAACCACTCTGGAAAAGAGTTTGGTGGTTTATTATAAAGTTAAACATACCCTTGCCCAAGGACTTGCAATTCCACTCCTAAGCATTTATTTACCCAAAAGAACAGAAGAACATATGTCTACACAATGACTTGTATATGACTGTTTAGAGTGGTTTTATTCCCCATATCTCAGAACTGAAACAACCCAAAGGTCCATCAACAGGTGGATAAATGGATAAACACAATGTGGTATATTCATACCAGCGAATATACTCATCATCATTAAAAATGAATGAACTGCTGATGAAGCAGCAGCACTGATGACCTCACAGATATTATGTTGAGCAAAAGAAGCCAGACAGAAAAGAACATACACTATATAATTTCATTTTTATGATGCTCTAGAGTAGAAAAAATGAATCTACGGTGGAAAAAAATAAGAAAATAATGGTGGCTTCAGAAGGGGATGAGATAGGAATTTACCATAAAGTGACTGCAAAGAGGCAGGGGGGACTTTGGGGATGATGGAAGGGTGGCAGTGCGTAGGAATACGCTTTAGTCAAAACTAATCAATCTGTGCAGTTACAATGGGTGCCTTTATTAAATATAAATTATGTCTCAAAAAACTGAATTTATTTTTTAAAAATGTTAGATAACATCATGCCTCAAAACCCTGCTATGATCTTCCTTTCATGCTGCAAGAAAACCAAAGTTCTTGCTCTGGCCTATAAGGCCCTTCATGATCTACACCTTTCCCCATTACCTTCTGACCGCTTCTCCCACCATAATTATCACCATACACTCTACTTCAGCCACTGTAGCTTCTTCAGTGTTCCCCAAACAGCCAGCACATTGCCACCTCAGAGCCTCTGTCCTAGCTGTTCCTTCCTCCTGGAATGCTTTCCCTCAGACAGCCACATATTTCACCTTCTCTTATGTCTTCACTCCAATTCCATCTTCTTGGTAAGACTCGTCTTGATAGTCCTATTTAAAA
This sequence comes from Rhinopithecus roxellana, assembly GCF_007565055.1. NCBI lineage: Eukaryota > Metazoa > Chordata > Mammalia > Primates > Cercopithecidae > Rhinopithecus > Rhinopithecus roxellana. Next base: position 62,535,297 of record NC_044554.1, read on the forward strand.
TTGCACTGTCTGTATTCTGGACATCTTTTATTCATTCTCATTAGTGTGCTGATCCTTCCCTAAATGCTGGTGGGATTATACATTTTATAGCCATTGAAGAGACAGCCTCGTGTACTGAAATAGAAGATGCATTTGACCTAAAACTCAATAGTTACACTCTTCTGTTTCTGTCCCACGGAAGCATTCATACATGTGCACGAGGACACATATATTAGGATGTTCACTGCAACAGAGTCTAAAATAGTAAAATCTTGGAAATAATTTTAAATCCCATCAATAGAAAGATGTTTAAATATATTTTATCAAGAACTGTTCAGCATTTAAGCAGAATTAGGTATATACACTAACATGGGTGAATCTCCAGGATATATTTTCAAGTGGAAAAATTAAGTTTTTTATTAAAAAAAAAATCAAAGAAGAATGAGTGTGACTAAAGAGGAGCAGTAGGGATCTTTGTGGTAAAGGAACAGCTCTCTCTCTCAATTGTGATGCTGAATAGAAAATCTACATATGATACAATTACCAAAAAAAAAAAAAACACACACACACACACACAGTGAGTATACATAACCTGGTGAAATCTGAACAAATTCTGTGGATTTTACCAATGTTGATGTCCCAGTTTTGATAGTGTACTATAGTTATATAAGATATTATCACTCGGGGAGGCTAGGTAAAGAGTCTTCTGTACCATTATTTTTGGAACTTTTTGTGAATGTATGATTATTTCAAAATAAAGTTTAAAAAGAAGAAATGAAAAATAAATGTTGTCGTACTTTGAAGATTCAATTTGATGACATCGATTCTTCCTAAATTGTCTAGAGTTGATGCAATCTCAAAACTTTTAAAAAGTAACTTGACAAATTTGTTTTTATATGAAAATACAAGGAGCCAAGTATCCTGAAACCACTCTTGAAGAATAACAAAGGTAGATAATTTGTTCTACCACATAAAGATGTATTAAAAAGTATGGGAACAAGGAATATGGTATTGCCACAAGAATAAGCAAATTGATCAATGAAACAGAATATAGTCTAGAGGTGGAGGTGGAGAACAATTAATGTAAGGATACCTGATTAATGGCTAAGTTGGCACTGTAAAATAGAGAGAAAGGATGGACTCTTCAATAAAAGGTGCTGGGAAGTTTGGGTACTTGTATATAAAATTTGTATAAAAAATAAAATTATATTCCTACTTCATACCAAACACAAAGATCAACATATGTCTATACAATGACTTGTATCCATCAAAAAACTGCTTCAATGCACAATTGTGAACACACCTAGAGGAAATGAAAAATGGTATCAGCAAAATAAATAAATAGAATATATAAAGAAAAATCAAATGGCAATTTAGAACAGAAAAACACAATAACCAGGTTGGGCATAGTGTCTCATGCCTGTAATCCCAGTACTTTGGGAGGCGGAAGCGGACAGATCACCTGAGGTTAGGAGTTTGAGACCAGCCTGGCCAATATGGGGAAACCCCGTCTCTATTAAAAATGCAAAACTTAGCCAGGCATGGTGACGCATGCCTGTAATACCAGCTACTTGGGATGCTGAAGCAGAATAGCTTGAACCCAGGAGGTGGAGGTTGCAGGGAGCTGAGATTGACACTGCACTCCAGCCTGGGCAACAGAGCAAGACTCTGTCTCAAAAACAAACAAACAAAAACAAAAAACAAAAAAAGAAAGAGAAAAACAAACAAACAATAACCAAAATTTGAAAACTCATTGGATAGGCTCAATACCAAAATGGAAAGGACAGAGCAAAGAATCAACAAATTTGAAGACACAGAGTCCTACCAAATGTTTAAAGAATCATTAACACTAATTCTACATGACCAACTCAAATTATGAGGTCAGTTTTACTATTATCAAAACTTGACCAAGAAAATACAGAGGAAAGGAGGAAGGGAGGGAGGGAGGGAGGGAGGGAGGGAGGGAGGGAGGGAGATCTGTCATGAATATAGATGCAAAATTTTAAACAAAATATTAGCAAATACAGCTTAGTAATATATAAAAATAAGTATGCACCATGACCAGGTAGGATTTTTTTCAAGTATACAATGATGGTTCAATAGTTGAAAATCAACCAATGCAATCAGCCATATTAACAGACTGTTCTGAGAGGCTCCAGCTAAACTGGGATTCCAGTACCAGAGCAACTACAGACCGCGCACTAATGAGAAATGGAGAGGAGCCCAACATGGGTATTTACTGTGTGTCTTTCACAGAATACTTATTTTACCTGGCAGATATCCCAATATCTAGCTGTTTGACCTATGACCAGGATGTCCCTTACATGGGAAACTTGTTTATATTTGCAGGGGTCCCTGTGGCTCATATCTGACCTGTGTTCTATTTATGCCTGCTTGACTACTGCTCTGGCACTGGGAATCCAATCCTGTTTTCTCTAGCATCCCAGGGAGAACCTGGCCCAGGGGAGCCCCTGGTCTTCAGAGTAAGATGCAAATTCAGTGCACTACCACAATAGGAAAGATGTTCAAATATTTATTACTTAAAGATTCTGGGCAGGGAGGGTGCAATGAGTAAGGAGGGCAGTCCTACATTCCCAGGGAGGGCACTCCTACATTCCCACGTCACACAAGCACACAAGGCAAGGCAGGAATGAAGTGTTAGTCACAGAGAGAGACAAAGACAGAGACAGAGAGACAGAGAATGGCAACTAGCAGTAAATACAATGAAATGGGGTACATGGGTCACTTTAAGTTCATAGACAAATTCCCAAATGGTCCTTTAAAAGGAAGTAGTGGGAAAAACAGGGAGCCCGATCTGCTAGATGAGAGAGATGCCGCCACGTTCTCATCTCCAGCCACTGGCTTCAGCCATCTGGACACGGTGTAGGCCAGCAACTTTTACTGTGTTGTTCCCACTACACAGATTAAAAGAGAAAAGTTGAATAATCATATCAATCAATGCCAAAAATTATCTGACAAACTTTAACACTTGTCCATGCTAAAAACTCTCAGGAAGCTAGAAATACAAGGAAAGTTCCTTGACTTGATAAAGTTCATATACAAAGACCCTACAAATAACATCATACTTAATAGTGCAAAACTGAATGAATTATCCCTAAGGTCAAGAACAAGCAAAAAATGCCCACTTTCACCACTATTATTCAGCATTGTACTGGAAGTCGTAGTCAGTGCAACAAGCCAGAAAAAGAAATAAAAACAATACATATTAGACAGAAAGAAATTAAACCATCCCTACTTGCAGATAATATAATGATCTATACAGAAAATTCTAAGTAATCTATTAAAAAAAAAAAAACCCTCCTAGAACTAATAAGTAAGTTCTGCAAGGATGCATTTACAAGCTCTATATACAAAAATCAATTGTAGAAAAGAGCCAAGATAGCTGACTAGACACGGCCAGGAAGAGCATTTCCCATTGAGAGACCAGACCATCAAGAAAACTGACACACTTTGAGCAGATCTCCAGAGAGAAAGCATTGAGAATGGACAGAGGGAGAGCACAGACCCTGGGCTGAAAGCAAAAGAGACTGGGAGCCCTGCATGGGGTTTCCAAGCACCAGGACTCATTGCTGGCATCCAGCAGCTCCTGGAGAAGCGGTGGGTTAAATAGGTGAGGAGTGGCCCACTCTCACCACAGACCTCCAGAATCCTAGCTGCAGAAGACCCCATGATCTCCACAGACATTTGAGCTGACAGGGAGAGCTGCTTGGAGAGGAGGCAGGGACAGGACTCCAGCCTGTGCAGAGCTCAGAGGGTTTGGCACGGGAATGCTGCAGTGGAGCACAACCAGAAGCACTCATCCTCCAAGGCTCGCCATGCTCTTCTAGGTGGCTTTGGCCTTTGTTGACTGTCAGACTTGGACAAAGAAGAGCATTCTTGCCCATGGGATGAGGACAGTCTGGTCTGAGCACCTCCTTGTCTGGTAGCCTCTCCCAGAGTCCCTGCCTGGCCACATCTGCTTGCAGCACAACCTTGGATGCCCAACCAGGGTATTTCCTGGCAGCTGCTGCCATAGCTTCTTCTCCAGCAGATCCTGCCTAACCATAGGAGAATTACAGAGAAGGGGCAGGTTACCTACCAAGGGAACCCCATCAAGCTAACAGCACACCTTTCAGCAGAAACCCTACAAGCCAGAAGAAATTGGGGGCCTACAATCAGCATTCTTTTTTTTTTGGAGGGGGGATGGAGTCTCACTCTGTTGCCCAGACTGGAGTATAGCGGCATGATCTCGGCTCCCTGCAACCTCCATCTTCCAGGTTCAAGCAGTTCTCTGCCTCAGCCTCCCAAGTAGCTGGGATTACAGGTATCTGCCACCATGCCCAGCTAATTTTTGTATTTTTAGTAGAGACGGGGTTTCACCATGTTGGCCAAGCTGGTCTTGAATTCCTGACCTCATGATCCACCCACCTCGGCCTCCCAAACTGCTAGGATTACAGGCAAGAACTACCATGCCTGGACTATAATTAGCATTCCTTTTTTTTTTTTTTTTTTTTTTTTTTTTTTCCCTGAGACAGAGTCTCGCTCTGTTGCCAGGCTGGAGTACAGTGGCACAATTTCGGCTCACTGCAACCTCTGAATTCCTGGTTCAAGTGATTCTTCTGCCTCAGCCTCCTGAGTAGCTGGGATTATAGGCATGCATCACCACGCCCATCTAATTTTTGTATTTTTAGTAGAGACGGAGTTTCACTGTGTTGGCCAAGATGGTCTCGATCTCTTGACCTTGTGATCCGCAGGCCTCGGCCTCCCAAAGTGCTGGGATTACAGGTATGAGCCACTGCACCCAGCCTATAATTAGCATTCTTAAAGAAAAATTCCAACCAAGAATTTCATATCCAGCCAAACTAAGCTTCATAAGTGAAGGAGAAATAAAATCCTTTACAGACAAGCAAATGCCAAGGGAATTCATTACCATTAGACCTGTCTTACAGGAGGTCCTTTAGGGACTGCTACTATAGAAACAAAAGGCCATTACCAGACACTACAAAAGCATACTTAAGTACATACACCAATGACACTATAAAGCAAATACACAATCAAGTCTGTATAACAACCAGCTAACAACAACATGACAGGACCAAATCCACACATATCAATATTAACCTCGAACATAAACAGGCTAAATGCCCCACTTAAAAGGCACACAGTGGCAAGTCGGATAAAGAAGCAAGCCCCAACTGTATGCTGTCGTCAAGAGGCCCATTTCACATGCAATGACACCCATAGGCTCAAAGGTTAAAAGATGGAGGAAAATCTACCAAGCAAGCAGAAAACAAAAAAGAACAGGGTTGCTTTTCCTCTTTCAGACAATACAGACTTCAAACAAACAATGATCAAAAGAGACAAAGAAGGGCCTTACATATGATAAAAAATTCAATTCAACAAGAAGACTTAACTATCCTAAAGATATACGTACCCAATAATGAACTGTTTGGACGAACGGAGGCAAGATGGCGCAGTTCCGGGTTCTTCACCGTCAACTTTCCTGCGCCCGGGAAAGACACAGGTCGACTGCGCAGGCACAACCCGACCTCTGATGGAGAAAAACCGGAACCCGCCTAGCCACGTCTACCACCCGGCCCGACCCGCCTATGTCCCGCCCACTGCCCTCCCACTCCCAGGCCCAGGACAGAAAAGCTGCTCCCAGCGGGCGCGCGGTGCGTACTTCCTCAGCCCCCACTCCTGTCGGGACTGCAGGAACTCCGCCCGAGAGCTCCACTGGGTGACTCCCCCGGCCTCCCCTGCCAGAGACCGATGGACCTCACCACTCCCCCACAAAGCTGGCTGACTAAAAAAAAATAAACTTGCAGTTTTGCTCCTAGCCCTGCCTACTCACTGGTCCTTTAATACTCGCCCTGGTGAGCCTAGAAAGCAAATCAGTTTCCTAGAAAGCAAATCAGTTTCCTGGAAAGCAAATCAGTTTTCTGGAAAGCAAATCAGTTTCCTGGAAAGCAAATCAGTTTCCTAGAAAGCAAATCAGTTGGTGCCGAAACCCGGAGGAGACCCCTCCTCAGGCCTCTAAGGATTGAGGAACCTCCTCCTGCTTCCGCCGCGGACGGACCAGGACCTGAGACCTGCTTCCCTCACTCTCACGGCCTCTCTGGGGTAAGTGCCCTTGTCTCCTCTTTACCTCCCTCGGCCAAAAATCCTGCGCAGGTCCGAGGCCCACTTTTCAGCCCGTTCAGGACAGAGACGCCCGCCTGAAGGTAATCTCCACCTTGGCTCCAAGAGCCTCCAGTCTGTCTCTGCTGGTTCCAAAGGACGCTTTGAAGCCAGGCAGAGATCCACTTCCATTTCCATTGTGTCCATTGTGTAAGTAAAGAGGAAACAAATGGGAAACCCCCAGTCCAAATTTCCAAAGAGCACCCCTTTAGGGTGCCTCCTAGCCAATCTAAAAACTCTACAACTCGAACAAGACCTCAAAAGAAAGCGGTTAATTTTCCTCTCCACTGTGGCGTGGCCCCAATACAAACTAGACAATCAGTCTCAGTGGCCACCAGAGAGCACCCTAGACCGCAATGTTTTGATCGACCTCAGCAATTTCTGCCAGCGGCTAGGCAAATGGTCTGAAATTAATTACATACAAGGCTTTTGGGCCTTATGCTCTCGTCCCGACCTGCCCTATACTCCTCCTTCTCTCCCCGCTCTCTCCACCCCCTCCCTTCCTGCCCAGACTCCTCCTTCCTCCTCCTTATCTACTAGTAATCCACTCGGTCCCGTGCCTCCTTCTGGGCCCCCAACTGGCCGCCTTGGGCCTCCTATCTCTGCCCCACAGCCTCCTACAGTGTTAGCGCCTTTGCGAGAGGTAGCTGGGGCGGAGGGGGTAGTCAGAGTACATGTCCCTTTTTCACTGGCTGACCTTTCCAAAATTGAGAAGCATTTAGGGGAGGAATTTAGATACCTTTGTCAGGCCTATGAATTAACTTGGCATGACCTCCAGGTTATCCTAACCTCTACCCTAAACCCTGAGGAGCAAGAGTGCATCCTAGTGGGCCGCCAGGCAGCACACCAACCAACAACATTTAACTGATGCCACCATTCCACTAGGGGAGCAAGCAGTCCCCTTGGCAGACCCAGACTGGGACTACCAAGTAGGCCAGCCTGGGCGCCGTAGGAGAGACATCATGGTCCAGTGCCTGTTGGCTGGTATGCAAATGGCTTCAAATAAAGCTGTAAATTTTAACAAATTAAAAGAAATGTCTCAAAATCCGGAAGAAAATCCAGCCGCATTCCTAAATAGGCTAACTGAGACTCTAACCCAATATACCCAGCTAGATCCGGCCTCCCCCACAGGGGCCACCATTTTGGCATCTCATTTCATTTCCCAATCAGCTCCTGATATTCGCAAAAAACTCCAAAAGGTGGAAAATGGTCCTGAGACACCAATACAAGACCTAGTTAAACTAGCCTTTAAGGTCTATAACTCCAGAGAGGAAATGGCTGAGGCACAGCGGTAGGCTCGCCTCAAACAGAAGGTACAGCTCCTAACGGCGGCTTTACAGCCCAGTCGTAACCCCAAACCAGAGAGCACACACCCTGCAGACTCCAAGGCTAAAAAAGGAGCCTGCTATAAAATGCAGCGAGGCAGGACACTATGTCAACAGGTGTCCACAAGGACCCCGAGCCCCAACGCAGCCTTGCTATAAGTGCAAGGCGTCAGGACACTGGGCCAGCGAATGTCCTAACCCTCGTCCACCAGCAACCCCCTGCCCTGCTTACCAACAGGAAGGACACTGGAAGTCTGATTGCCCCACCCTGAGAACAGGTGAAACATCTCAACGTGACCCCTTTTCCCAGGATCCTGGGAGCTCCTTCCAGCTCCTACATCTGGACGACGACAACTGAAGGTGCCGAGACTCGGGGACCCCCATCACCCTCGCCGAGCCGCGGGTAACTCTCCTGGTAGCGGGTAACACAATTAATTTTTTGATCAACAGTGGGGCTACCTATTCTGTTTTGCCATCCTTCTCTGGACCTAGCCTTCCATCCAATATCTCCGTAGTAGGAGTAAATGGAAGGCCGTCCACTCCGCGAAAAACTCCTCTCCTTAATTGCTGCCTGGCCAACAACTACTTTGCGCACTCGTTCCTCATTATACCCTCATGCCCTACCCCCTTATTAGGCCGAGACATCTTGAGCACCTTAAAGGCCTCCATATCCATTCCCACCAACTCATCTACTCCCCTTCAATCCCCTCACGACCTGTTGTTCATGCTTTGTGCATGCGCACACGTTCCTCCTATGCCACCCCACCCCCCATCTTCCCAATTTTTGTACACCCTCAAGTGGGGACACTTCCATCCCGGTCATAGCGGCCCACCACCCACCAGTTCTTGCCAAGCTCCAAGACCCCACTGTTACTTTAGAAGTTTGCTCCTCTCTAAATCCAGCCACTTTACTGCCAGACCCTCTTAAACCACCTCATACTAAACATTCTTGTCCTGAAGTCCTGGAGGCTCAACCCCCCCAGCCACCTACACATGCATGACTGGCCCCTTCAGAATGCACAACTAACCCTGTTTGTGGATGGCAGCTCCTTTATCAACCCTCAAGGAAACAGACAGGCAGGGTATGCAGTAGTTACCTTCTCCACAGTTTTAGAGGCAAAACCCCTACCACAAGGGACCACATCACAGCAGGTAGAACTCACTGCACTAACCAAGGCACTCCTCCTATCAAAGGAAAAACAGTAAACATATACACAGATTCTAAATATGCTTTCCTAATTGCACACACCCATTCAGTCATCTGGAAAGAGAGAGGGTTTTTAACCACCTGCAGTACCCCTATTATCAACAAAAACCAAATACTCAAACTACTGGATGCACTGTCGGCACCTTCCAAGGTAGCCATTATACATTGTAAAGGCCACCAAACTCCATCTAACCCGGTAACAGCTGGCAATAGTTTTGCTGACACCACTGCCAAATCGGCTGCCGGATTCTCCACCCCCATGCCTCCCTCTATTTGTTTTCTCTCTCCTCAATATACCCCTATTTACACCCAAGAGGAAAAGGCCAAACTATTACAAAATCCAACAGCCAAACTAACTACAGACGACTGGATATATATTGATAACAAATTAGTTATTCCTGAAACACAACTCCATACCATTCTAACAGACATATATAATTCTTTACATATAAGACCCAAAGCCTTATACAATTTTCTAAATCCCCTCCTCCACTGTCCAACACTACAAAAACACTTACTTATAATCAACCAGCAGTGCTCTATCTGCCTAAAGACAAATCCTCAAGGCGCATTGCGTAATCCCCATCCCAGCCACCAACTCAGAGGACACCAACCAGGCGAAGACTGGCAAATTGATTTCACACATATGTCAAAACATAAAAAATTCAAATTCCTCTTGACCCTGTGGACACCTTTTCAGGGTGGATAGAGGACTATCCCACCACAGGAGAAACCGCTAACATTGTTGCTTCAATACTCACTGAACATATTATCCCTAGGTTTGGCCTCCTGGTCACCCTTCAGTCCGACAATGGTCCAGCATTCATCTCCAAGGTAGTCCAACAGGTGGCAGCCCTCCTACACATCACCTGGAAACTCCACATCCCTTATAGACCTCAGTCTTCTGGTAAGGTAGAAAAGGCTAACGGACTCATCAAACAACAGCTCACCAAACTCTCCCTCAAGACCCGACAATCGTGGTTAACTCTCCTTCCTTTAGCCCTAACCCGGCTGTGAGCAGCCCCATGGAGTCCAACAGGCCTCAGTCCATTTGAATTAGTTTACGGCCGGCCCCTCACCCTCCAGCAGTTACCCACCCTTTCTTCCCCGCTGGCAACTTATCTTCCATACCTCACCCTTTTGAGACAACTCCTGAGACAACATGCAGAACTAGCACACCCCCCCTCCAACAGACACCTATAGCCCACATCTCTCTCTCAGCCCAGGAGACCAAGTATACTTAAAAGATATCCAAGCCAAAGATCTTCAACCCAGGTGGAAAGGTCCCTATACTGTCCTCCTATCCACATACACAGCAGCCAAACTTCTAGGACACACGCACTGGGTCCACATATCACAATTTTAAAAAAGCCCCCACAGAAGACAATCAGTGGACATCTACTAGACTTACCCGTACCCGTCTCAAATTCACCAAACTCTCCCAACCACCACATGTTCCCTGACCTCTTATGCTTATCCCGATTTCTTGCCATACTCTATATAAACATAACAGAATTCCAATATCTTACCCCAGATCCCTACTTGCCTAATAGCCCATCACAGTGGTTTTCCCGCTTACCTTTATAGAACATCTTCAGTGGCAAGGTGTACTCTGTGATTACACTGAAGATGAAGCCCTATTTCATATTTATAGTACTACCTTTTCCTTGCATTTTAATCTCTATTACTAACCCAACTTTCATATGGAGATTCTCCATAGTTGAAACCTGGTCACGCAAAAATAAACAGCACTCACAGCTACAAGGCACCGCTGACTGCCCCCCTTCAGGCTGTCAACCCCATCTTACTATAAATTTCACCCTATCGTGTTGCAGTGCAGCCGGAGCTAAGGCTCTCTGCTTCCTGCACGATCAGACACATTACAATTGTAAGACTTACTGGAAACAAAAGAACCTAGGATGCCCTTATATTTATTGTAAGATCCATTATGCAACCTTGAGACAGGAGAAACCCACTGCTCTCTTCACTGTTGCGAATCAACGAACCCCCCTTCAATACCAATTAAATATCAAAGACCCACGGGACCCCTGATGGGCAGACGGAGTCAAAGGTGGACTCTACACAGGCTACACAATTCTTAGTTCATTTCCCATGGCTACTCTCCTGATAAAAAGAACACTTGCCCAGCAAAGATCCCTTCCTCAAAACATACAAGTCCTACAGAATTTAACCTTAGCCATACAATCACAAGAACAGGCCTTACAAGATCAATTACACTCCTTCAATAAAGACCCCTTCTCATGGTTAAAACTAGTCCGTCAAGGGTTAAACCTAACACAGGCATCCCACATAACAAATCTCTCCCACTGTTTTCTCTGTGCGGCCCTTGAAAGAGCCCCCTTAGTGGCAGTCCCTTTACCTACTGCTTTCAAGGCTACAACTAACTCTACAAGCGTCTCCCAAAAACTGTTCTTACTCCAAGTCCCACTATACCAAAACCCAGAAAGTCCAATCCTTCCTTTCTGCTACTCTACTCCAAACACCTCCTGGTGTAATTATACCCAGCCACCCGCTAAGACCCAGACGGCTCCCATCGGAGGTTATTTCTGGTGCAACAAAGTCTTCTTCAAGGTCCTTAATCACACATCCATTGGTCAATCCCTCTGTGTCCCAGTGTCCCTAGTACCTAGTTTAACCTTATATAGCAAAGCAGAAATAGCTGAACTTGTCATACAATTTAACCCTCCTCCTAATGACCTCCAAAAACGGGCTGTCTTCCTTCCCCTAGTCATCGGCGTCTCCCTGGCCTCCTCCCTAGTGGCGTCAGGGCTTGGAACTGGGGCACTTGCCCACTTGGTACAGTCTACCCGATCTCTAGCAGCTCAAATCCGAGAGGCCATAGAGGCTTCAGCTGAAAGCCTGGCCTCTCTACAGCGTCAAATTACCTCAGTGGCCCAGTAGCAGCACAAAATAGGCGAGCATTAGATTTACTTACTGCTGAAAAAGGAGGAACATGTCTCTTCTTAGGAGAAGAATGCTGCTATTACATAAACGAGTCAGGCCTAGTAGACACTAACATTCAAACCCTAAACAGGATTAAAGCAGAATTAAAAACCTACAATACCCCCTTCACTCCCGGACCACTGATATGGCTGCTGCCCGTAATACAGCAGATGCTCCCATTCCTAATTCCCATACTAATCCTCTGTTTTGTCTTATGTCTCGCTCCTGTTTTAATCAAATTTCTCCAAGCCAAAGTTCAAGAGATCACATGCGTCACCTTCAACCAGATGCTTCTTCATCCGCACATCCAAATACCAACCATAGACCCCAACCTTAACGACATCCCCTAACAGCAGGAAGTAGCCAGACAAACCACGGCGCCCCTTATCACTATTATCAATAAAAGGTTGGACTGTTTCGACGAACGGAGGCAAGATGGCGCAGTTCCGGGTTCTTCACCGTCAACTTTCCCGTGCCCGGGAAAGACACAGGTCGACTGCGCAGGCGCAACCCGACCTCCGACGGAGAAAAACCGGAACCCGCCTAGCCACGCCTACCGCCGGCCCCCAACCCGCCTATGTCCCGCCCACTGCCCTCCCACTCCCAGGCCCAGGACAGAAAAGCCGCTCCCGGCCGGGGCGCAGTGCGCACTTCCTCAGCCCCCATTCCTGTCAGGACTGCAGGAACTCCACCCGAGAGCTCCACCAGGTGACTCCCCCGGCCTCCCCTGCTGGAGACCGATGGACCTCACCCCTCCCCCACAAAGCTGGCTGACCAAGAAAAAAACAAACTTGCAGTTTTGCTCCTAGCCCTGCCTACTCGCCGGTCCTTTAATACTCGCCCTGGTGAGCTTAGAAAGCAAATCGGTTTCCTGGAAAGCAAATCAGTTTCCTGGAAAGCAAATCATGAACCACCCAGATTCATAAAACAAGTTCTTAGAGACCTACAACGAGACTCAGATAACCACACCGTAACAGTGGGAAACTTCAACATCCCACTGACAGAAATAGAACATCGAGGCAGAAAATTAACAAAGATATTTGGGATATAAACTCAACACTTGACCAAATGGACCTAACAGATACCTACAGAACACTCTACCCAACAACAAAATATACATTCTTCTTATCTGCACATGGCACATACTCTAAAACTGACCACACACTCAGCCATAAAACAATTCTCAACAAATTCAAAGAAAATAAAATCATACCAACCAGACTCTCAGACCACAGCACAATAAAAATAGAAATCATGGCCAGGTGCAGTGGCTCATGCCTATAATCCCAGCACATTGTGGGGCCAAAGCAGGCAGATCACTTGAGGCCAGGAGTTCAAGACTAGCCTGGCCAACATGGTGAAACCCCGTTTCTACTAAACCCCCGTTTCTACTAAAAATACAAAAATTAGCCAGGCATGGTGGTGCATGCCTGTAATCCCAGCTACTCAGGAGGCCGAGGCAGGAGAATTGCTGGAACCTGGGAAGCAGAAGTTACAGTGAGCCAAGATCACGCCACTGCACTCTAGCCTTGGCAACAGAGCAAGACTGTGTCTCAGAAAAAAAAAAAAAAATGAAATCAATACTAAGATGATCTCTCCAAACTATATAATTTCATGGAAATTAAACAATCTGCTCCTGAATGACTTTGGGGTAAATAATGAAATGAAGGTAGAAATCAAGAAATTTGAAACTAATGAAAGCAAACATACAACATATCAGAATCTCTGAGACACAGATGAAAGTTTATAGTGCTAACTGCCCATATCAAAAAGTTAGAAAGATCTCAAATTAACAACCTAACATTACAGCTAAGGGAACTAGAAAAAACAGAGCAAATAACCCCCAAAGCTAGCAGAAGAAAACAAATAACCAAAATCAGAGCTAAACTGAATGAAACTGAGATGCCAAAAACCATCCAAAAAATGAACAAAACCAAAAGTTTGTTATTTGAAAGAATAAATAAGATTGATAGGCCACTAGCTAGACTAACAAAAAAAAAATCCAAAGAAATACCATCAGAAATGACAAAAAAAATTACCATGGACCACTCAGAAATACAAAAACCCTCAGAGATTATTACAAACACCTCTATGCACAGAAACTCGAAAACCTAGAAGAAATGGATAAATTCCTAGAAACATACAACCTCCCAAGATTGAACTAGGAAGAAAGTGAAACTCTGAACAGATCAATAAGGAGTTCTAAAATTGAATCAGTAATAAAAAGTCTACCAACCAGAAAAAGCCCTGGACTTAATGGATTCACAGCCAAATTCTACCAGATGTATAAAGAAGACCTGGTACCAATTCCACTGAAACCACTGCCAAAAATTGAGGAGGAAAGACTCCTCCCTAACTTGCTCTATGAAGTTAGCATCATTCTGATACCAAAACCTGGCAGAGACACAACAACAAAAAAGAAACTCCAGGTCAATATCCCTGATGAACACAGGTGCAAAAATCCTCAACAAAATACTAGCAAATCAAATCCAGCAGCACATTAAAAAGCTAATCTGCCACAATCAAGTAGGCTTTATTCCTGGGATGCAAAGTTGATTCAACACACACAAATATATTATAAAGATTGATTTTCATATATTTAACCATCTTTGAATTTCAGGAATAAATCTCACTTGGTAATGGTGTATAAACCTTTTAATATGCTGCTATATATGGTTTGCTAGTATGCATTCTAGGACTTAAACATCAATATTCATAAATAATACTTGCTGCAAAAGAAATTAATTGTACTTCTACATACTAGCAATGACCACATGGAAACCAAAATTAGAAATACGTACCATTTACAACTCCACAAAAAAGGGAGGTACATGTGAACTAACAAAATACAGCATTGCTTTTATAAAACACAGCATTAAATTATATGCTAAAAACTTTAAAACACTAATAAAAGAAATCAAAGTAAATCTAAATTGAGAGACACACCACGTTCACAGAATGAAAGACTCAATATAGTAAAGATGTCAACTCTTCTCAAATTGATATAGAGGTTTCATACAATTCTTATAAATATCCCAGACATATTTTTTGTAAGACAGACTGAGTTATTCCAAAATTTATACATAAAGTCAAAGAAGTAGAATGGCTAAAATAACTGTGAAAAACAAGAATAAATTGAAGGAAAATACTCTACTCCTTTTAAGACATTATAAAGATAAAGTATGTTACTGGCAGAGAGAGAGAAACGTAGATCAATGAAAGAGAATACAGAACCCATTAACAACTAACTTTTGAGGATACAAAAGCAATTTAGTGATGAAAAGATGATAGCCTTTTCAACAAATAATGTGGGAGCACAGCTTATAAAAAGTTAATTCAAAACTGATAATAAATTAAATCTTAAATATAAAACTATATAACTTTTAGAAAAAAGAATGGGAAAAATCTGCAGTACTCAGAACTTCGGGAAGAATTCTTAGACATGGCACCAAAAGCATGATCCATAAAAGAAAAAAATTGATAAACTGGATGCCATCAAAAATAATAACTTTTGCTCTGTGAAAGACACTGTTCAGATAATAAAAAGACAAACTGAAAACTAAAAGAAGTTCTTTGCAAACCACATGTCTGATGAAAAGACTCATGCTTAAAATAGTTAAAGCTCTCCATAGCCAAAAAGATAACCTCACAGCTTACACAAAAGTTAATTCAAACTGATAATAAATTAAATATTAAATATAAAACTATATACCTTTCAGAAAAAAGAATGGGATAAATCTGCAGTACTTAGGACTCGGGGAAGAATTCTTAGACATGGCACCAAAAGCATGATCCATAAAAGGAAAAATTGATAAACTGGATGCCATCAAAAACAATAACTTCGCTCTGTGAAATACACTGTTCAGATAATAGACAAACTGAAAACTAAAAGAAGTTCTTTGCAAACCACATGTCTGATGAAAGACTCATGCTTAAAATAGTTAAACCATTCTCAAAATTCAACAGTAAAGAAGGCACCCAATTAGAAAATGGACAAATGACATGAAGAGATATTTTACTGAAGAGAGCACATGGATGCAAAAAGCATATTAAGAGATGTTCAACATCACTATTCATTGGGGAAACAAAAATAAATACCATTATGAGGTATCACTATGTACCTATTAACGCAGTAAAATAAAAAGAAATAGTAATAACATCAAACGGTAACAAAGATGCAGAGAAACTAGATTTCTCACACACTGCTGGTGGGAATGCAAAATGGTACAGCAACTCTAGAAAACAATTCAGCAGTTTCTTCAAAAACTATACAGTTGACCCTTGTTATCCTCAAGGGATTGGTTTCAGATCCCTCTGCAGATATCAAAATCCATGGATGCTCAAGTCCCTTATATAAAATGGTGCATCTTATCTGATCTTAGAATCAGGGTTGGGCCTGGTTAGAATAAAAAATAAAATAAAATGGTGGAGTATTTGCATATAACCTACATATATCCTCTCATACTTTAAATCATCTCTAGATTATTTATAACATCTAATACAATGTAAATGCTATGTCAATAAATGCCATACTGTATTTTCTAAAATTTATATTATTTCCTATTGTTGTATTGTTATTTTTACGTTTTTTCCCAAAATATTTTTGATCCATGGTTGGCTGAATTCATTGATGTAGAACCCACGGATATGGAGGGCCAACTGTATGTACATTTACCATATGACCCAGCAATCACATTCCCAGGCATTTATCCCAAAGAAATGAAAACTTAAATTCACACAAAAACCTGTGCATGATTTCCATGACTATTCATAAAAACTTTATTTGTACTAGTAAAAACCTAGAAAAAAAAATGTCCTTCAATAGGTGAATAGTTGAACAAACTTTAGTACGTCATACCTTGGAATATTTCTCAGCAATAAAAAGTAAATGAACTAATGCTACACACAACAATTTAAATGGGGTTTCAGGGCATTATATTGAGTTTTTTTTTTAAAGCCAACCTCAAAAGGTCACATACTGTATGATTCCACTTATGTAAAATTCTGAAAATGACAAAAATCATAGGGTTGGAGAACAGATTAGTGGTTGTCAAGGCTAAAGGACGGTAGGGAGCGGAGTGGATGTGACATAGAAAAGTAGCATAAGGGAGGTCTTTGTGGTGAGGGGGATAGTTCTGCACCTTGATTGCAGTGGTGGTTAAAGGAAGCTACTCTTGTGATATAAATGGCATAAAACTATATACACACATTGTAACAATTTCAATTTCCTGGCTTTGCTATTATACTGCAGTTAGGTAAGATCTAACTATTGAACAAAACTGGTTGATGGGTACACCAGATCTCTGTACACTATTTTTACAATTTTCTGTGAATCTTTATTTCAAAATAAAAAGTTTTACAAAAAATACATTTTGGACTGGAAACCTAAATTTGCCACCTAAATAATTTATTTCTTATTAGGGATGGGGGTCTTGCTCTTTTGCTCAGGCTGGAGTGCAGTAGTGTAATCACAGCTCACTGCAGGCTTGACCTCCCAGGCTCCAGCAATCCTCCCACCTCAGCCTCCCATGTAGTCAGGATCACAGTTGCACACCACCATGCCTGGCTACTTTTAGAATTCTTTTTGTAGGGATGTGGTCTCCCTATGTTGCCCAGGCTGGTCTTAAACTCCCAGCCTCAAGCAATCCTCCCACCTTGGTCTCCAAAGTGCTGGGATTACAGGCGTGAATGACTGTGCCCAGCCAAGAAGGAAAGAAGGAGGAGGAGAAGGAGGAGGAGGAGCAGGAGGACAAAGAGAAGGAAGAGGAGGAGGAGAGGAAGGGGGAGATGAAGGAGTCTCAAAAAACAAAACAAAAGCAAAGGACAGACAAATAGATCAGTAGAACAGATGGAGAGCTCAGAGATAGACCCGCACACATATAGTCAACTGATGTCTGACAAGTGAGTTAAGGTAATTCAATGGAGAAAGAATGTCTTCACCAAATGGTGCTGAAGCAAGTGGACATCCACATGCAAGAAAAAAAAATGAAAGAAACAAAGAATCTAGACACAGACCTACATCTTTCATAAAAATTAACTCAAAATGGATCATACCTCTATGTAAGACAGAAAGCTATAAAACTGCCTGAAATATTTAACATAGTGGAAAATGTAGATGACTCTGGGTTTGGCAATGAGTTTTTAGATATAACACCAAAACTGCAATTCATGAAATAAAAAATTGACAGCTTGAACTTCACTAAAATTAAAGCCTTTTGCTCTGTGACATACATTGTTAAGAGGATGTAAAGGCAAGCCACACATTGGAAGAAAATCTTTGTGAAACACACATTTGATAGAACACATATCCAAAATAGACAAAGGATTCTTAAAACTCAATAATATATGGCCAGGCATGGTGGCTCATGCCTGTAATCCCAGCACCTCGGGAGGCCAAGACAGGCAGATCATGAGGTCAGGAGATCAAGACCATCCTGGCTAACACGGTGAAACCCCGTCTCTACAAAAATACAGAAAAATTAGCCAGGCATGGTGGCGGGAGCCTGTAGTCCCAGCTACTCAGGAGGCTGAGGCAGGAGAATGGTGTAAACCCAGGAGTCGGAACTTGCAGTGAGCCGAGATTGCAACATTGCACTCCAGCCTGGGCGACAGAGCAAGACTCCATCTCAACAAAACAAAACAAAACAAAACTCAATAATATGTAAACAAACAACCTAATTTTAAAACAGGCAAAAGATCAGAACAGATGTCTCACCAGAGAATATACGGCAACAAATAAGCATATGAAAATAAAATAAACTGTCATTAGGTATCGGGGGAAACCAGCTCCCAATAATTCAACGTAGGTTCTTTTCTATTTCCCTAAATGTCGGCCGATCTGAGAAATAAAGGGAAAGAGTACAAAAGAGAGAAATTTTAAAGCTGGATGTCCGTGGGAGACATCACATGTCAGCAGATTCTGTGATGCTCCCTGAGCCCTAAAACCAGCAAGTTTTTATTAGTGATTTTCAAAGGGGAGGGAGTGTATGAATACGGTGTCGGTCACAGAGATCGCATGCTTCAAAGGCAATAAAATATCACAAGGCAGAAGGTCAGAGTGAGATCACAAGGTCAGGGAGAAACGAGAATTGCTAATGAAGGTTCATGACTCACTGTGCACACACTGTCATTGATAAACATCTGAACAGGGGTCAAGAGCAGAGAACCTGTCTGACTAGAATTCGCCAGGCTAGAATTTCCTAATCCTAGCAAGCCTGGGGATGCTGCAGGAGGCCAGGGTGTGTTTCATCCCTTATCTGCAACTGCATAAGGCAGACACCCCCAGAGTGGCCATTTTAGAGGACCCCCAGGGAATGCATTCTTTTTCTAGGGTTGTTAATTATTAATATTCCTTACTGGGGAAATAATTCAGCGATATTTTTCTTACCTGTTTTCAGTAATAAGAGAAATATGGCTCTGTCCTGCCTGGCCCACAGGCAGCCAGACTTTAAGGTTATCTCCCTTGTTCCCTGAAAACCACTGTTACCTGTTCTTAATATGCCCAGATTTCATATTGTTCAAACACACATGCTTTACGAACAATTTGTGCAGTTAACGCCATCATCACAGGGTCCTGAGGCGACATACATCCTCAGCTTACAAAGATGACAGAATTAAGAGATTAAAGACAGGCACAGGAAATTATAATACTACTGATTGGGGATGTGATAACTGTCCATGAAATCTTCACAATTTATGTTCAGAGACTGCAGTAAAGACAGGCATAAGAAATTATAAAAGCATTAATTTGGGGAACTAATAAATGTCCATGAAATCTTCACAATTTATGTTCTTCTGCCATGGCTTCAGCTGGTACCTCCATTCATGGTCCCCGACTTCCCGCAACAATTAGGCAATTGCAAATCAGGATAACAATGAGATACTGCTACACTATTAAAATGGCTAAAATCCAAAATTCTGAAAATATCAAATGCTAATGAAGATGTGGTGCAACAGGAACTCCCAGTCATTGCTGATGGGAATGCAAACTGTTACAGCCACTTTGGAAGACAGTTTGGCAATTTCACACAAAGGGAAATATAGTTTTGCATTACAATACAGCATCTGTGCTCCTAGGTATTTACCCAATCGAGTTGAAAACTTATGTGCACACAAAAACCTGTAAATGAACATTTATAGCAGCTTTATTCATACTTTCCAGAAACTGTAAGCAACCAAGATTCCCTTAAATAAGTGGATGGATAAACAAACTGTTGTATATCCATACAATAGACTATTCTTCAGTGATAAAAGAAAATGAGCTATTAAACCATAAAAAGACATGAAAGAACTTTAAGTGTATATTGGTAAGTAAAAGAAGCAGTCTTAAAAAAGCACATTCTATATGATTCCAATCATAGAACATTCTGGAAAAGGCAAACTATAAGAGACAGTAAAAAAAAATCAGTCTTTGCTAGGGGAAAGAGAAGAAAAGATGAATAGGTGAAGTACAGGGAATTTTTAGAGTGGTGAAACTATTCTGTTTGATAATGTAATAGTAGATACATGACTATGTCAAAAACCATAGAACTGTATAACACAAAGAGTGAACCCTAATGCAAATTGTGGACTTTAATGAATTATAATGTATCAATACAATTTCATCAATTCTAAAAAATGTACCTTACCAGTGAAAGATGTTAATAATAGAAAAACTGTGTGCCAGGAAAGAAGGGTTATGTAGAAACTCTCTGTATTATCTAATCAATTTTTCTGTAAACCTAAAATTGCTCTAAAAATAGTCTATTAACTTTTTTAAGTCAATTAAAATTATAAATAAAAGTAGATTTTAATGAAGCAGTGAGGTTTATATAAAACATCTTATAGTTACAAGAGCCTATTTTCAGCTGTTCACTTAACTTCAATAATGTAAAAAATGACACACTTTAGCACCCCCCACATATTTTATGTTTTTGAAGTCACCATTTACATCTTTCTAGATTGTGTATCCCTTAACAAATTTTTATAACTATTATTTTAGAGTTTTCCCTTTTAGCCTTCATACTAGAGATATAAGCGATTTATACACTGCCATTATCATATTAGAATATTCTGGATTTGACTATGTACTTACTTTTATTAATGAGTTTCATACTTTCATATGTTTCCATGTTACCAATTCATGTACTTTTCTTTCTGCTTAAAGAACTGCCTTTAGCATCAAAAAAAGAAAAAAAAAAATTGGAAATGGGGTTTTGCTATGTTGCCCAAGCTGGTCTTGAACTCCTGGCCTCAAGTGATCCTCCTGTCTCAGTCTCCCAAATTGCTGGGATTACAGGCCAGCATTTTTGTTTAAAGCAGATCTAGTGGTGATGAACTCCCTCAGCCTTTTTTTTTTTTTTTTTTTTTTTTTTTAATCTGGGAATGTTCTAAACTATAATTTCTGAAAGAACAGCCTTGCTCTATATCGCAGGATTTTTTTTTTTTTCTTGGTACTTTGAATAAATCATCCTACTCTCTCCCCGCCTGCAAAGTTTCTGTTGAGCAATCTGCTGGTGGTCTTATTGGGGTCCCCTTGTATGAGACAAGGTGCTTTCTCTTTCTGCTTTCAAACTTAACTTTTTGGGCTGGGCACGGTGGCTCAAGCCTGTAATCCCAGCACTTTGGGAGGCCGAGATGGGCAGATCACGAGGTCAGGAGATCGAGACCATCCTGGCTAACCTGGTGAAACCCCGTCTCTACTAAAACATACAAAAAACTAGCCAGGCTAGGTGGCGGGTGCCTGTAGTACCAGCTACACGGGAGGCTGAGGCAGGAGAATGGCATAAACCCAGGAGGCGGAGCTTGCAGTGAGTTGAGATCCGGCCACTGCATTCCAGCCTGGGCGACAGAGCGAGACTCTGTTTCAAAAAAAAAAAAAAAACTTACCTTTTTGTCTTTAATTTTTGAGAGTTTGATTACAATGTGTCTCAGTGAAGATAATTTTACATTTAATCTATTTAGGGTTCTTTGGGATTCAGGATATGGATGGTCATTTCCCTTTCCAGATTTGGAAAGCTTTTTTTCATCATTATTTATTTAAATACGCTTTCTAATCCTTTCTCTTTCTCTGCTCCTTCTTAAATTCCCATAATGTCAATATTGGTCCACTTGAAGAAGTCTTGTAATTCCCATATTCATTTTTCACTCTGTTTCATTTTTGTTTTTGTTGTTTTTGTTCTCACCAGGTAATTTCAAATGATCTCTCTTTAAGCTCAGCGATTCTTCTGCATGATTGAGCTCTTTACAGAATTTTTCAGTTCTGGCTAAAACCAGAGCCAGTTTACCTCCAGATTTTCTGTTTGGTTCCTTTATATAGTTTTTATCTCATTGTTGAACTTCTAATTTTGTTTGTGTATTATTTCTCTGATTTTATTTAGTTGTCTATATGTGTTCTCTTGTAGCTCACTAAGCTTCTTTGATTATTTTGAATTCTTTGTCAGGCAGTTCATTAGATCTGTATTTCTTTAAACTTGGTTACTGGTGCTTTAATTTGTTCCCAGGTACCTTTCCCTGATTGTTTGTGATCCTTGTGGCCATGCACTGGTTTCTGTGCATTTGAGTAAGCAGGCACATATGCCAGTGCTGACAAACTATCTTCACCAGTAAGCCCGTCCAGAGGTTCTGGGCAAGCCATCTATCATTAATCCACAGGCAGGCATGATGCTGGAGTTTTTGAGCAGGGTGGCCTGGTGCCTGAGCTGGTTTTATGTAAGCCTCATGCTAGTTACAAAGTAAAAAGTAGCTACACAAGAGATAAAAGTAGCTACACAAGAGATATAGTAGCTAAACAAGAGATAAAAGTCTTCAAAGCACACCACTACTGAAAATCATCTAATCACAAAGAAAGATAGCAAGAAAAGAAGAAGGGGAAAAAAGAACTACAAAACAAGCAGAAAACAATGAACAAAATGTCCAAAATAATTATTATGATCAATAATGTTATTAAATCAATAATTACTGATTGCCTATCAATAATCACCTGATTATGGATCAAATTTTCCCAAAAATGGATCAAATTTTCCCAAAAACAGACATATAGTGGCTTAATAGACATAAAAAACAAGACCCAAATAAATATATGGGGCCTACCAGACTCTTTTTTGTTGTTGTTGTTTTTGGACATGGAGTCTCACTTTGTCGCCCAGGCTGGAGTGCAGTGGCATGATCTTGGCTCACTGCAACCTCCGCCTCCCTGGTTCAAGCAATTTTCCTGCCTCAGCCTCCTGAGTCGCTGGGATTACAGGCGCACACCACCATATCCAGCTAATTTTTTTGTTTTTTGTTTTTTTGTTAGTAAAGACAGGGTTTCACCATGTTGCCCAGGCTGGTCTGGAATTCCTGACCTCAAGTGATCTGCTCACCTCAGCCTCCCAAAGTGCTGGGATTACAAGTGTGAGCCACCACACCTGGCCTCACTTCACTTTTAAGGACATACATTGTTTGAAAGTGAAAATATTGAGAAAGATAATCCATGAAAGTGGAAACCAAAAGAGAACAGAGGTAACTAACCTCATATCAGATAAAATAGACTTAAGATTAAAACTATGAAGTGAAACAAAGAAGGTCATTATATAATGATTAAGGGGTCAATTAATCAGGGGGATATAATGATTGTAAATATATATCAGGAAACATTGGAGCACCTAAATAAATACAGGAAATGTTAATATATCTGAAGAGGGAGATACAGTGTGATATAATAATAGCAGGGAACTTCAACATCCCATTTTCAACAGTGGACAAACAGACAGAAAATCATTAAGGAAACACTGGACTTAAAAAGTATACCTCAGACCAAATAAACTTCACATGTACAGAACATTCCATCCAACAGCAGCAAAATATACATTATTTTCAAGTGCAATGGAACATTCTCAAGGATAGATCACAGGCCACAAAACAAGTCTTTAAAAATTTAAGATTGAAATCATATTAAGTATATTTCCGACTACAACAATATGAAACTAGAAAACAACAGAAAGGCTTTCAAAAATTTACAAATACGCAAAACCTAAACAAATGATTCCTAAACAATCCATGGGTCAAAGAGAAATTTTAAAAGAAAATTTAAAAAATCTTTAGATAGGCCAGGTGAAGTGGCTCATGCCTGTAATTCCAGCTCTCGAGAGGCCAAGGCAAGGGGATTACTTGAGGCCGTGGGTTCAAGACTAGTTTTAGCAACATAATGGGACCATATCTCTATTTTTAAAAAATTATTGTATCATCTTTGTTGTTTAGGGAAAAAAAATTTTAACAAAAAAACATCAGACAAATAAACATAGAAAGACAACACACCAGCACTTACGACATGCAACAAATGCAGTTCCAAGAGGCAGTTTATACCAATAAATACCTATACCAAAAAAGAAGAAAGATATCAAATAAACAACCAAACATTGCACCTCAAGAAACTAGAAAAAGAAGAAAAACCTAAGCCCAAAGTTAATGACAGAAATAAATATTTTTTTAAAAGAAGAAATAAATGAAATAGAGACTAGAAAAACAATAGAAAAGATCAATGAAAGTAAGGTTGGGTTTTTAAAAGATAAGCAAAATTGAAATACCTTTAGCTAAACTAAGAAAAAAAGAGAAGACTCAAATAAATAAAATCAGAAACGAAAGAGAAGTTACAGGTGATACCAGAGAAATACAAATAATTGTAACGGACTACTATGAACAATTACACACCAACAAATTAGATAACTTACATGGAATGGATAAAATTCTGCAAATACACAATCTACCAAGACTAAACCACAACAAAATAGAAAATATGAACAGACTAATAATAAGAAAGGAGATTTAAATGATTATAAAAAGTCTGTCATCCAAGAAAAGCCCAGGACCTGACAGCTTACCTGGTGAATTCTACCAAATATTTAAAGGAGAATTAATGCCAATCCCTTTCAAACTTTATTAAAAATTTAAAAGGAAGGAGCACTTCCAAACTTATTCTACAAGCCTGAAAGTAGTCAGTAAAGGACACTATAAGAAAAGAAAATACAGGAAACCCTAGCCAGAGCAATTAGGCAAGAGAAAGAAACAAAAGGTATTAAATCAGAAAGGCAGAAGTTAAATTGTCTGTTTGCAGAAAACATAACCATATATATAGAAAACTCTAAAGACATCACCAAAAACTTTTAGAACTAATAAACAGATTCAGTAAAGATGCAGAATACAAAATCAACATACAAAAATCAGTAGCATTTATATATGTGAACAATGAACTATCTGAAAAAGAAATCAAGGAAACAACCCATTTACAATATGTTTGCAAAAAAATACTTAGGAATAAATTTAACCAAGAGGATAAAAGCTCTATACAGTGAAAACTATAAACATTGATGAAAGAAGTTGAAGAAGACACACAAAAAATGGAAAGATATCCAAGTTTATATACTGGGAGAATTAATATTGTGAAAATGTCCATACTACTCAAAGCAATCTACAGATTCAATGCAATCTTTACCAAAATACCAATGACATTATTCACAGCTTTAAAAACTTCTTTAAATTTGTATGGAACCATAAAAGACCCTGAATAGCTACGGCAATCCTGAGCAAAAAGAAAAAAGCTAGAGTTATCACATTACTGGGCTTCAAAATATACTATGAAACTATCATAACCAAAATAGCATGACACTACCATAAAAACAGATACATAGACCATATGAACAGAATTAAGAACCCAGAAATAAATTCACGTATTTATAGGCAACTGATTTTCAACAAAGATGCCAAGAACATTTGTTAAGAAATGGACAGTGTCTTCAATAAATGGTGCTGTGAAAAGTGAATATCTACATGCAGAAAAATAAAAGTAGATCCTCTCTCTCACCATATTTAAAAAAAACTCAAAATGGATAAAATACTTAAATGTAAGTCTGCAAACTATGAAACTGCAAGAAGAAAACATACGGGGTACACTTCAGGACATTGGTCAGGGCAAACATTTTATGGAGAAGGCCTCAAAGTCACCAGGAACAAAAATAAAAATAGACTAATAATTATATCACATGACAAGCTACTGCACAGAAAAAAAAAAATCAGTAGAGTGAAGAGACAAACTGCAGAATGGTAGAAAATATGTGCAAACTATTTGTTCCACAAGCGATTAGTAACCAAAATATACAAAGGACTCAAACAACTCAACAGCAATAATAATAATAATAATAATAATCTTATTTTAAAATGGGCAAATGAGATACGTTCCATCAATACCGAATTTACTGAGCGTTTTTAGCATGAAGGGCTGTTGAATTTTGTCAAAGGCCTTTTCTGCATCTATTGAGATAATCATGTGGTTTTTGTCTTTGGTTCTGTTTATATGCTGGATTACGTTTATTGATTTGCATATGTTGAACCAGTCTTGCATCCCAGGGATGAAGCCCACTTGATCATGGTGGATAAAGCCAAAATTGACAAATGGGATCTAATTAAACTGAAGAGCTTCTGCACAGCAAAAGAAACTACCATCAGAGTGAACAGGCAACCTACAGAATGGGAGAAAATTTTTGCAACCTACTCATCTGACAAAGGGCTAATATCCAGAACCTACAAAGAACTCAAACAAATTTACAAGAAAAAAACAACCCCATCAAAAAGTGGGCAAAGGATATGAACAGACATTTCTCAAAAGAAGACATGCATACAGCCAACAGAGTGCTATGGCACAATATCAGCTCACTGCAACCTCCGCCTCCTGAGTTCAAGCAATTCTCCTGACTCAGCCTCCTGAGTGTTTGGACGAACGGAGGCAAGATGGTGCACTTCCGGGTTCTTCATCACCAACTTTTCCTGCGCACGCGAAAATGCAGCCAGCGCTTGGGAAGGTGCAGACCAACCGGGCATGCGCCAGGTGACATCAATCCGAAGAGACCAAGATTTACCTGGTCGCACCAGCGGAACGCACCCCGACACACCCGTACCCCGCCTATTGCCCTCCCACTCCTAGAAAAGCCGCTCCCGTCCAGCACCCCGCACGGACTTCCCAGCCCCCACTCCTGTCGGGATGTCGGGACTGCATCAGGAACCCCGCCCGAGAGCCCCACCGGGCGACTCTGTTGGCCTCCTTTGCCGGAGGCCAACAGACCTCTCCCTACCCACCTTCCTCCCTGAAGCTAGGTGACCAAAAATAAATTTGCAGTTTTGCTCCTACCCTTGCCTGCTCGCTGGTTCTTTTGTGCCCGCTCTGGTGATCTTAGAAAAACAAATCAGTTGGTGCCAAACCTGGGAGGAGACCCCTCCTCAGGCCTCTAAGGATTGAGGAACCTCCTCCTGCTCCCACGCCGCAGACGGACCAGGACCTGAGACCTGCTTCCCTCACTCTCACGGCCTCTCTTGGGTAAGTGCCCTTGTCTCCTCTTTACCTCCCTCGGCCAAAAATCCTGCACAGGTCCAAGGCCCACTTTTGAGCCACCAAGTGGCTCAGGAGACCCGTTCAGGACGGAGACGTCCGCCTGAAGGTAATCTCCACTTTGGCTCCATGAGCCTCCAGTCTGTCTCTGCTGGTTCCAAAGGACGCTTTGAAGCCAGGCAGAGATCCACTTCCATTTCCATTGTGTCCATTGTGTAAGTAAAGAGGAAACAAATGGGAAACCTCCAGTCCAAATTTCCAAAGAGCACCCCCTTAGGGTGCCTCCTAGTCAATTTAAAAACCTTACAGCTCGAACAAGACCTTAGGAGGAAGCGGTTAATTTTCCTTTCCACTGTGGCGTGATCGACCTCAGCAATTTCTGCCAGCGGCTAGGCAAGCGGTCTGAAATTACTTACATACAAGGCTTTTGGGCCTTACCCTCTCGTCCCGACCTGTGTAGCCAGTGCTCTTTGGCCCAAGTTATGCTAGCCAAGGACGCCAGCTCACAGGAACCCGAAAAAGAGGAGTCTTCATTCCTTTCTGTTCAGCCGGAGGACCTAGGGTTTCCCTCACTTCCGCCCTACACTTCTCCTCCTCCCTCCGTCCAGACTCCTCCTTCCTCTTCCTTATCTACTAGTAATCCACTCCGTCCCGTGCCTCCTTCAGGGCCCCCAACTGGCTGTCTTGAGTCCCCTATCTGTGCCCACACCCTCCTACAGTGTTAGCACCTTTGCGAGAGGTAGCTGGGGCAGAGGGGGTAGTCAGAGTACATGTCCCTTTTTCACTTGCCGATCTTTCCAAAATTGAGAAGCGTTTAGGTGATTTCTCAGCTAATCCTACCATATACATAAAGGAATTTAGCTACCTTTGTCAGGCCTAGGACTTAACTTGGCATGACCTCCAGGTTATCCTAACCTCTACCCTAAACTGACTGAGATTCTAACCCAGTATACCCGGTTAGATCCGGCCTCCCCCACAGGGGCCACCATTTTGGCATCTTATTTCATTTCTCAATCAGCTCCTGACATTCGTAAAAAACTTCAAAAGGTAGAGGATGGTCCTCAGGCACCAATACAAGACCTGGTTAAATTAGCCTTTAAGGTCTATAACTCCAGAGAGGAGACGGCAGGCTCACCTCAAACAGAAGTTACAGCTCCTAGCAGCAGCTTTACACCCCAGTCGTAACCCCAGGCCAGAGAGCACACACCCTGCAGACTCCAAGGCTAAAAAGGGAGCCTGCTATAAGTGCGGCAAGGCAGGACACTATTTCAACAGGTGTCCGCAAGGTCCCCGAGCCCCAACGCAGCCTTGCTATAAGTGCAAGGCATCAGGACATTGGGCCAGTGAATGTCCTCACCCTCGTCCACCAGCAACCCCCTGCCCTGCTTGCCAGCAGGGAGGACACTGGAGGTCTGATTGCCCCACCCTGAGAACAGGTGCCACGTCTCCACATGACCCCCTTTCCCAGGATCCTGGGAGCTCCTTCCAGCTCCTACATCTGGATGATGACAACTGAAGGTGCCGAGACTCGGGGACCCCCATCACCCTCACCGAGCCGTGGGTAACTCTCCTGGTAGCGGGTAAGACAATTAATTTTTTAATCAACAGCAGGGTACCTATTCTGTTTTGCCGTCCTTCTCTGGACCTAGCCTTCCATCCAATATCTCTGTAGTAGGAGTAGACGGAAAGCCATCCACTCCACAAAAACTCCACTCCTTAATTGCTGCCTGGCCAACAACTACTTTGCGCACTCGTTTCTCATTATACCCTCATGCCCTACCCCCTTACCAGGCCGAGAAATCAGTTCAACTTTCCCCCACTTGCCTCAAACTTACTAAATTTTCTTAACTATCTCATACTCCCCAATCTTGCCAGGACCATCCTTCTGGGTTTTGCCCATATTCCAACAAATGCTTCCATTCCTCATTCCTACACTAATACTGTGCCTTATTTTATTCTTCATCCATACGTCCAAATACCAACCATAGGCCCCGACCTTAACGACGCCCCTTAACAGCAGGAAGTAGCCAGACAGACCACGGCGCCCCTTTATCACTATTATCAATAAAAGGTTGGACTGTTTGGACGAACGGAGGCAAGATGGTGCACTTCCGGGTTCTTCATCACCAACTTTTCCCGCGCGCGCGAAAATGCAGCCAGCGCCCAGGAAGGTGCAGACCAACCGGGCATGCGCCAGGTGACGTCAATCCGAAGAGACCAAGATTTACCTGGTCGCACCTGCGGAACGCCCCCCGACACGCCCGTGCCCCGCCTATTGCCCTCCCACTCCTAGAAAAGCCACTCCCGGCTTTGCTGGAGGCCGACAGACCTCTCCCTACCCACCTTCTTCCCTGAAGCTAGGTGACCAAAAATAAATTTACAGTTTTACTCCTACCCTTGCCTGCTCGCTGGTTCTTTTGTGCCCGCTCTGGTGGTCTTAGAAAAACAAATCACTGAGTAGCTGGGATTACAGGCATGTGCCACCACGCCCAGCTAATTTTTGTATCTATAGTAGAGACAGGGTTTCACCATGTTGGTCAGGCTAGTCTCAAACTCCTTACCTCATGATCTTCCCACCTTGGCCTCCCAAAGTGCTGGGATTACAAGCATGAGCCACCGTGCCTGGCCAGAAAAGCATATTCTTAATACACTTGAGTGGGAGTGTGAATTAGTATAGCCATTACAGAAGACAGCATGGAAGTTTCTCAAAAAACTAAAAATAGAATTACCATATCATCCAGCAATTCTACTACTGGTTATATATACAAAGGAAAGGAAATCAGCATGTCAAAGAAACATCTGCACTCCTACGTTTATTGCAGCACTATTCACAATAGCCAGGATATGGAATCAACCTAAGGGTCCATCGATAGATGAGTGGATTTTTAAAAATGTGGTACATACTCACAATAGAATACTATCTAGCCATAAAAAGAACAAAATTCTGTCATTTACAACATGGATGAGTCTGGAGGGCATTAAGTGAAATACGCCAGGCACTGAAAGATAAATATCACATGTTCTCACTCACATGTGGAAGCTAAAAAAGTTGATCACATTGAAAGAGTAGGATAGAGTAGGAGAGTGGCTACTAGAGGTGGAGGGGGTAGGAGGGAGGAGGGGATAGGAAGAGTTTGGTTAACAGATACAGGAACACAGCTAGGTATGAGGAATAAGATTTAGTGTTCTATAGTACTATAGGGTGACTATACTTAACAACAATTTATTGTATATAATTCAACAGCTAGAAGAGCAGATTTTGAATGTTCCCAATGAGAGGTGAAGCCAGCTGGGATTCTAGGTCGGGTGGGGACTTGGAGAACTTTTCTGTCTAGCTAAAGGATTATAAATGCACCAATCAGCACTCTGTGTGTAGCTAAAGGTTTGTAAACACATCAATCAGCACTCTGTAAAAACGCACCAGTCAGCACTGTAAAATGGACCAATCAGCTCTCTGTAAAACGGACCAATCAGCAGGATGTGGGTGGGGCCCAATAAGGGAATAAAAGCAGGCCAGCCAAGCCAGCAGCAGCAACCCTCTCGGGTCCCCCTCCACACTGTGGAAGCTTTGTTCTTTCGCTCTTTGCAATAAATCTTGCTGCTACTCACACTTTGGGTCCACACTACTTTTATGAGCTGGAACATTCACCGCGAAGGTCTGCAACTTCACTCCTGAAGCCAGCAAGACCACGAACCCATTGGGAGGAACCAACCACTCTGGATGTGCCACCTTCAGGAGCTGTAACACTCACTGCAAGGGTCTGTGGCTTTACTCCTGAAGTCAGTGAGACCACAAGCTCACTGACTTCCTTGGAAGGAAGAAACAACTCCAGACGTGCCACTTTTAAGAGCTGTAACACTCACTGCGAAGGCCTGCAGCTTCACTCCTGAAGTCAAGCAAGACCATGAACCCACCAGAAGGAAGAAACTCTGGACACATTTGAACATCAGAAGGAACAAACTCCGGACACACCATCTTTAAGACCTATAACACTCACCACAAGGGTCTGCAGCTTCATTCTTGAAGTCAGCGAGACCAAGAACCCACCAGAAGGAACCAATTCCAGACACATTTTGGCAAACACAAAGGGACCATCGACTATCACCAAGTGGTGAGTACCATCAGACCCCTCTCACTTGCTATTCTGTCCTATTTTTACTTAGAATTTGGGGGCTAAATACTGGGCATCTGTTGGCCAGTTAAAAGCGACTAGCGTGGCTGCCAGACTAAAGACATGGGTGTCAGGATTTCTGGGAAAGGGCTCTCTAACAACCCCTGACTCTTCAGAGTTGGGAGCATTGGTCTGCCTGGAACCAGTTTCTGCTTTTCCTGTACTTCTGGGCTGAGCCGAGGGTCAACAGAGAGGAAAGCCATTCAGCTCTGGGGTCCCAACAAACTGGTTGACGCTGTGACCATGAGCAGAACTTTCAAAGGCATGTCACCCAGTGAGACTCACCCATCTATCCTATCTATCCTGTCCCTTGCCCCCTGGGTCCTAACGTCTGCCAGTCAAATTTCCTCTCGCCTCTCTTCTCCGAGGCTAGCCCTGCTTCTAAAAACCACTCCGTCTCTGGTGCTTTTCTAATTTCGCCTGTAAGAATGATTTCTAGTATAAACTTCAGGACTCTGTTACCTTCTTTAGGCACCCAGTCTCACCAATCAGAAAGACATAATTTTTGCCCAAAGTCCTGTCATGGCAAGGACTATCTTGAATTTTAGAATCCCTCCTCAGACAAGCAGGCCTAACAAAACCTATTCCTGAAGCTAGGATATGGGGAGTCTCAGAAATTGTATCCTTCGTATTCATATAAAAGAGGACAAAAGGCATTACTCTTCCAACTCTGGAGATCCCTTCCCTCCTCAGGGTATGGCCCTCCACTTCAATTTTGGGGCATAACATCTTTATAGGACATGGGTAAGGTCCCAATACTAACAGGAGAATGCTTACGACTCTTAACAGGTTTTCAAGAATGCATCGGTAACGGCCACTAAATCCGATTTTTCCCAGTCCTCTTTGTGGTCTAGGACAAGGAAGGGTGCAAGTTTTCGAGAATGCACTGGTAAGGGCCACTAAATCCAACCTTCCTCAGTCCTCCTTGTGGTCTGGGAGGAAAACTAGTGTTTCTGCTGCTGCGTCAGTGAGTGCAACTATTTCGATCAGCAGGGTCCAGGGACTGCTGCCGGTTCTTGGGCAGGGATTGTTTCTCCTGCTGCGTTGGTGAGCACAACTATTCTGCTCAGCAGGGTCCAGGGACAGTTGCGGGTTCTTGGGCAGGGGGAGAAATAAAACAAAACAAAACCACAGGTGGTTTTGTCTCTCAGATGGGCAACACTCAGGCATCAACTCACCCTTGACATGCATCCTAAGCCATTGGGACCAATTTGACCTGCAAACCCTGAAAAAGAGGCGGCTCATTATTTTCTGCACTATGGCCTGGCCCCAGTAGTCTCTCTCTGATGGGGGAAAATGGCCACCTGAGAGAAGGACAAATTATAATACTATCCTGCAGCTTGACCTTTTCTGTAAGAGGGAAGGCAAATGGAGTGAAATACCTTATGTCCAAGCTTTCTTTTCAGTGAAGGAGAATACACAACTATGCAAGGCTTGCAATTTACATCCCACAGGAGGACCTTTCAGCTTACCCCCATATCCTAGCTTTCCTATAGCTCCCCTTCCTATTAATAATAACCCTCCTCTAATATCCTCTGCCAGAAGGAAATAAGCAAAGAAATCTCCAAATGACCACAAAAACCCCCAGACTATCAGTTATAACCCCTTCAAGCTGTAGGGGGAGGGGAATTTGGCCCAACCCGGGTACATGTCCCTTTCTCCCTCTCTGATTTAAAGTAGATCAAGGCAGACCTGGGGAAGTTTTCAGATGATCCTGATAGGTACATAGATGTCCCACAGGGTCTAGGGCAAACCTTCGATCTCACTTGGAGAGACGTCATGCTATTATTAGATCAAATCCTG
Source organism: Rhinopithecus roxellana (assembly GCF_007565055.1). Taxonomy (NCBI): domain Eukaryota; kingdom Metazoa; phylum Chordata; class Mammalia; order Primates; family Cercopithecidae; genus Rhinopithecus; species Rhinopithecus roxellana. The sequence continues at coordinate 62,568,264 of NC_044554.1, forward strand.
GCCTTTCATGAAAAGAATGCAGATTTAGCTGCAGCCTGAGAGTCTGGAGATACCTGGTATCTTAGTCAAGTAAACGATAGAATGACAGCTGAAGAAAGGATAAACTCCCTTCCGGTCAGCAAGCCATCCCCAGTATGGATCCCCACTGGGACCCTGACTCGATCATAGGGACTGGAGTCGTAAACATGTTGACCTGTGTTCTAGAAGGACTAAGGAGAATTAGGAAAAAGCCCATGAATTATTCAATGATGCCCACCATAACTCAGGGAAAGAAGAAAACCCTTCTGCCTTCCTCAAGTGGCTACAGGAGGCCTTAAGAAAATATACTCCCCTGTCACCTGACTCACTAGAGGGTCAATTGATTCTAAAAGATAAATTTATTACCCAATCAGCTGTATATACCAGGAGAAAGCTCCACAAGTGAGCCCTGGGCCCTGAACAAAATTTGGAGGCATTATTAAACCTGGCAACCTCGGTGTTCTATAATGGGGACCAAGAGTAACAGGCCCAAAAGGAAAAGCAAGATCAGAGAAAGGCCACAGCCTTAGTCACAGCCCTCAGACAAACAAACTTTGGTGGTTCAGAGAGGACAGAAAATGGAGCAGGCCAATCACCCAGTAGGGCTTGTTATCAGTGTGGTTTACAAGGACACTTTAAAACAAGCTTGTCTAATGAGAAACAAGCCGCCCCCTCATCCATGTCCTCTAGGCCGAGGCAATCACTGGAAGGTGCACTGCCCCAGAGGACAAAGGTTCTCTGGGTCAGAAGCCCACAACCAGATGAGCCAATAACAGGACGAAGGGTGCCCAGGGCAAGCACCAGCTCATGTCATTACCCTCACTGAGCCCCAGGTACGTATAACCATTGAGGGCCAGGAAATTGACTTCCTCCTGGACACTGGCGCAGGCTTCTCAGTGTTAATCTCCTGTCCTGGATGACTGTCTTCCAGTTCCATTACCATCTGAGGAATCCTGGGACAGCCTGTAACCAGGTATTTCTCCCACCTCCTCAGTTGTAATTGGGATACTTTTCTCTTTTCACATGCCTTTCTTGTTATGCCTGAAAGTCCTACACCCTTATTAGGGAAGGTTATATTAGCCAAAGCTGGAGCTATCATCTACATGAACATAGGGAACAAGTTACCCATTTGTTGTCCCCTACTTGAGGAGGGAATCAATCCTGAAGTCTGGGCATTGGAAGGACAATTTGGAAGGGCAAAAAATGCCCACCCAGTCCAAATCAGACTAAAAGGCCCCACCACTTTTTCTTAGCAAAGGCACTTTTTCTTATCCCTTAAGGCCTGAAACTCATAAAGGATAACGTTAAACATTTAAAAGCTCGAGGCTTAGTAAGCAAATGCAGCAGTCCCTCCAACACCCCAATTCTAGGAGTAAAAAAACCGAACAGTCAGTGAAGACTACTGCAAGATCTTAGACTCATCAATGAGGCAGTAATTCCTCTATATCCAGTTGTACCCAACCCCTATACCCTGCTGTATCAAATACCAGAGGAAGCAGAATGGTTCACTGTTCTGGGCCTCAAGGATGCCTTCTTCTGTATTCCCCTGCACTCTGACTCCCAGTTTCTCTATTTCTTTGAGGATCCCACAGACCACACGTCCCAACTTACGTGGACAGTCTTGCCCCAGGGGTTTAGGGATAGCCCTCATCTGTTGGTTAGGCACAGGCCCAAAATCTAGGCCACTTCTCAAGTCCAGGCACTCTGGTCCTTCAGTATGTGGATGATTTACTTTTGACTACCAGTTCGGAAGCCTCGTGCCAGCAGGCTACTCTAGATCTCTTGAACTTTCTAGCTAATCAAGGGTGCAAGGTGTCTAGGTCAAAGGCCCAGCTTTGCCTACAGCAGGTAAAATATCTCGGCCTAATCTTAGCCAGAGGGATCAGGGCCCTTGGCAAGGAACAAATACAGCCTATACTGGCTTATCCTCGCCCTAAGACATTAAAACTGTTGCGAGGGTTCCTTGGAATCACCGGCTTTTGCCAACTATGGATCCCCAGATACAGCAAGATAGCCAGACCCCTCTATACTTTAATCAAGGAAACCCAGAGGGCAAATACCCGTCTAGTAGAATGGGAACCAGTGGCAGAAAAAGCCTTCAAAACCTTAAAGCAGGCCCTAGTACAAGTTCCAGCTGTAAGCCCTCCCACAAGACAAAACTTCTCTTTACACATCACAGAGAGATCAGGGATAGCTCTTGGAGTCCTTACTCAGACTCGTGGGACAACCCCACAACCAGTGGCATATCTAAGTAAGGAAACTGATGTAGTAGCAAAAGGCTGGCCTCACTGTTGACAGGTAGTTGCAGTGGTGGCCACCTTAGTGTCAGAGGCTATCAAAACAATACAAGGAAAGGATCTCACTGTCTGGACTACTCATGATATAAATGACACACCAGATGCCAAAGAAAGTTTATGGCTATCAGACAACTGCCTACTTAAATACCAGGTGCTACTCCCTGAGGGACTGGTGCTTCAAATACGTGCGTGCATGGCCCTCAACCCTGCCACTTTTCTCCCAGAGGATGGGGAACCAATCGAGCATGACTGACAACAAATTATAGTCCAGATTTATGCTGCCCGAGATGATCTCTTAGAAGTCCCCTTAGCTAATCCTGACCTTAACCTATATACCGATGGAAGTTCATTTGTGGAGAATGGGATACGAAGGGCAGGTTATGCCATAGTTAGTGATGTAACCGTACTTGAAAGTAAGACTCTTCCCCCAGGGACCAGCACTCAGTTAGCAGAACTAGTGGCACTTACCCGAGCCTTAGAACTGGGAAAGGGAAAAAGAATAAATGTGTATACAGATAACAAGTATGCTTATCTAATCCTACATGCTCATGCTGCAATATAGAAAGAAAGGGAGTTCCTAACCTCTGGGGGAAACCCCCATTAAATACCACAAGGAAATCATGGAGTTATTGCATGCAGTGCAAAAACCCAAGGAGGTAGCAGTCTTACACTGCCAAAGCCATCAAATAGGGAATGAGAGGGGAAAACAGCAGTATAAGCAGCTGGCAGAGGCAGGGAAAAATCAGCATAAAGGAGAGAAAGAGACAGAAAGAGACAGAGGAAGAGACAGAGAGACGAAGAGGGACTCACAAAGAGAAAGACAGAAAGTCAGAGAGAGGAAGAGATAGACAAAGAGGGAGTCAGAAAGAGAGAGACAAAGAAAAAATCAAAGAGAAAGAAAGAGAAATGGAAGTAGTAAAGAAAAAACAGTGTACCCTATTCCTTTAAAAGTCAGGGTAACTTTGAAACCTATAATTGAAAGTCTTCTCTGTAACCCTGTAACACTCCAGTACCACCTTGTTCTCAGTGTAAACAACGACATAGCCTGAAAGCACTGAGGCCACTGACAACCCATAGCCTTCCTATCAAAAATCCTTAACCCAGCAGGTTTCCTAACAGGTGATCTAAATCTTTAATTACCATACAAAGGTCTGACCAGACCTAGGAGGAACTCCCTTCAGGACAGGACAATAGATGGTTCCTCCTAGGCGATTAATGGGAAAAGATACAATGGGTACGAAAATTGCCTAATAATTGGTATACTCAAATTTGTGAGCTGTTTGCACTCAGCCAAATCTTAAAAGTACTTACAGAATCAGGAAAAAGCCATCTATACCAATTCTAAGTTAATATGGACTGAACAGTTTTATTCAAAAAATAATAAAATCTATCCTTACTTTACAATCTCAAATAGACTCTTTGGCAGCAGTGACTCTCCAAAACTGCCGAGGCCTAAACTGCCTCACTGCTGAGAAAGGAGGACTCTGCACCTTCTTAGGAGAAGAGTGTTGTTTTTACACTAACCAGTCAGAGATAATAGAAGATGCCACCTGGCATTTACAGGAAAAGGCTTCTGAAATCAGACAACACCTTTCAAACTCTTATACCAACCTCTGGAGTTAGGCAACATGGCTTCTCCCCTTTCTAGGTCCCATGGCAGCCATCTTGCTATTACTCACCTTCGGGCCCTGTCTTTTTAACCTTCTTGTCAAATTTGTTTCCTCTGGAATCAAGGCCATCAAGCTACACATGGTCTTACAAATGGAACTCCAAATGAGTTCAACAAACAACTTCTAACGAGGATCCCTGGACCAACCCGCTGGCCCTTCCACTGGCCTAAAGAGTTCCCCTCTGGAGGACACGACAACTGCAGGGCCCCTTCTTCGCCCCATCCTACAGGAAGTAGTTAGAGCGGTCATCAGCCAAATTCCCACCAGCAGTTGGGGTGTCCTGTTTAGAGGGGGGACTAAGAAGTGAAGCCGGCTGGGCTTCTGGGTCAGGTGGGGACTTGGAGAACTTTTCTGTCTAGCTAAAGGATTGTAAATGCACCAATCAGCACTCTATGTCTAGCCAAAGGTTTGTAAATGCACCAATCAGCGCTGTGTCTAGCTAAAGGTTTGTAAACACAACAATCAGCACTCTGTAAAAACGCACCAATCAGCACTCTGTGAAATGGACCAATCACCTCTCTGTAAAACGGACCAATCAGCAGGATGTGGGGGGGGCCAAATAAGTGAATAAAAGCAGGCCACCCGAGCTAGCAGCAGCAACCTGCTCGGGTCCCCTTCCATGCTGTGGAAGCTTTGCTCTTTCGCTCTGTGCAATAAATCTTGCTGCTGCTCACTCTTTGGGTCTGCACTACCTTTATAAGCTGTAACACTCACTGCGAAGGTCTGCAGCTTCACTCCTGAAGCCAGCGAGACCATGAACCCATCGAGGAACCAACAACTCCAGACGCGCCACCTTCAAGAGCTGTAACACTCACTGTGAAGGTCTGCGGCTTCACTCCTGAAGTCAAGCAAGACCACGAGCCCATCGGAAGGGAGGAACTCCAGACACATCTGAACATCAGAAGGAACAAACTCCAGACACACCATCTTTAAGAACTGTAACATTTGGCTAGGCGCAGTGGCTCAAGCCTGTAATCCCAGCACTTTGGGAGGCCGAGACGGGCGGATCACGAGGTCAGGAGATCGAGACCATCCTGGCTAACACAGTGAAACCCCGTCTCCACTAAAAATACAAAAACTAGCCGGACAAGGTGGCGGGCGCCTGTAGTCCCAGCTACTCAGGAAGCTGAGGCAGGAGAATGGCAGTAAACCTGGGAGGCAGAGCTTGCAGTGAGCTGAGATTCGGCCACTGAACTCCAGTCCGGGCGACAGAACGAGACTCCGCCTCAAAAAAATAAAGAACTGTAACATTCACCACAAGAGTCCGTGGCTTCATTCTTGAAGTCAGTGAGACCAAGAACCCACTGGAAGGAATCAATTCCGGACACACCAACATAAAGAAATGAGAAATGTTTCAGGCAATGTATATGCTAATTACCCTGATTTGATAATAATACATTTTATACATGTATCAACATATCACACTGTACACCATAAGTACATACAATTCTTTGTCAATTAAAAATAATAAAAGCAAAAATTAAAAATATTTTTAAATTAAAACTTTGAAAAGCAGTCTACAGATTGAATATAATTTCTAGCAAAATTCCAATGACATTTTTCACAGAAAAAGAAACAAAAATTCTCAAAAGTTGTATGGCACCACGAAAGACCCCAAATAGCCAAAGCAATCCTGAGCAAAAAGAACAAAATGGATGCATTACACTATCTGATCTCAAAATCCACTACGAAGTTACAGTGATTAAAACGGCACAGTGGAGGTGAGTTTCAAGATGGCCAAATAGGAACAGCACCAGTCTGCAGCTCCTAGCAAGATCGATGCAGAAGGCTGGGTGACTTCTGCATTTCCAACTGAGGTACCCAGTTCATCTCACTGGGAATGGCTGGACAGTGGGTGCAGCCCACAGAGTGCGAGCCGAAGCAGGGTGGGGCATCAGCTCATGTGAAAAGCACAAGGGGTCGGGGAATTTCCCCCTACCTAAGGGAGAGGGTCTGTGCCTAAGGAGCTCCGGCATAGAAATGGCTCTTGTTCCACGGTCTTTGCAACTCGAAATCCATGAGATTCCCTCCAGCGACTACCCCACCAGGGCCCTGGGTTTCAAACACGAAACTGGGCTGCCAATTGGGCAGATACCTAACTAGCTGCAGGAGCTTTTTTTTTTTTTTTTTTTTTTTTTTGCATACTCCAGTGGCGCCTGAAAGGCCTGAGACAGAACTGTTCATTCCCCTGGAAAGGGTGGCTGAAGCCAGATAGCCAAGTGGTCTGACTCAGCAGGTCCCACCCTCATGGAGCCCAGGAAACTAAGACCCACTGGCTAGAAATTCTCACTGCCAGCACAGCAACAATCTGAGATCCAGGCTGGGCACGGTGGCTCACGCCTGTAATCCCAGCACTTTGGGAGGCCGAGGTGGGCGGATCATGAGGTCAGGAGATCGAGACCATCCTGGCTAACACAGTGAAACCCCGTCTCTACTAAAAATCCAAAAAATCAGCTGGGCGTGGTGGCGGGCGCCTGCAGTCCCAGCTACTCAGGAGGCTGAGGCAGGAGAATGGCGTGAACCCCAGGAGGCGGAGCTTGCAGTGAGCCGAGATCGTGCCACTGCACTCTAGCCTGGGCGACAGAGCAAGACTCCATCTCAAAAACAAAAACAAAAACAAGAAAAAAAAAAGCAATCTGAGATCCACCCGGGATGGTCAAGCTTGGTTGAGGGAGGGGCGTCTGCTATTGCTGAGACTTGAGCAGGCAGTTTTACAGCCACAGTGTAAACAAAGCTGCTGGGAAGTTCGAACTGGGCAGAGCCCACTGCAGCTCAGAAAGGCTGCTGTGGCTAGACTGCCAGATTGCTCCTCTCTGGACAGGGTAACTCTGTAAAAAAAGCAGCAGCCCCAGTCAGGGGCTTATAGCAGACTTAAACGTCCCTGCCTGATGGCTCTGAAGAGAGCAGCGGATCTCCCAGCACAGCGTTTGAGCTCTGCTAAGGGTCAGTCTGCCTCCTCAAGTGGGTCCCTGACCCCCATGCCTCCTGACTGGGAGACACCTCCCAGTAGGGGCCAACAGACACCTCATACAGGAGAGCTCTGGCTGGCATCTGGCAGGAGCCCCGCTGGGTCAAAGCTTCCAGAGAAAAGAACAGGCAGCAATCTTTGCTGCTCTGCACCCTCTGCTGGTGACACCCAGGCAAACAGGGTCAGGAGTGGACCTCCAGCAAACTCCAGCAGACCTGCAGCAGAGGGGCCTGTTAGAAGGAAAAGAAACAAATAGAAAGGATTAGCACGTCCACTCAAAGACCCCATCTGAAGGTCACCAACATCAAAGACCAAAGGCAGATAAATCCACAAAGATGGGGGGGAAAAAACAGCAGCGCAAAAAGACTGAAAATTCCAAAAACCAGAATGTCTCTCCTCCTCCAAAGGATCACAACTCCTCACCAGCAAGGGAACAAAACTGGATGGAGAATGACTTTGACGAACTGACAAAAGTAGGCTTCAGAAGGTGGGTAATAACAAAAAACTCTGAGCTAAGGGAGCATCTTCTAACCCAATGCAAGGAAGCTAAGAACCTTGAAAAAAGGTTAGTCGAATTGCTAACTAGAATAACCAATGCAGAGAAAAACATAAATGACCTGATGGAGCTGAAAACCACAGCATGAGAACTTCGAGACACATGAACAAGCTTCAATAGCCAATTCAATCAAGTGGAAGAAAGGATATCCGTGACTGAAGATCAACTTAATGAAATAAAGAGCTAAGACAAGATTCGAGAAAAAAGAATAAAAAGGAACAAACAAAGCCTGGAAGAAATATGGGACTATGTGAAAAAACCAAATCTACGTTTGATTGGTGTACAGGAAAGTGACGGGGAGAATGGAACCAAGTTGAAAAACACTCTTCAGGATATTATCCAGGACAACTTCCCTAACCTAGCAAGACAGGTCAACATTCAAATTCAGGAAATACAGAGAACACCACAAAGACACTCCTCTAGAATAGCACTCCCCAAGACACATAATCGTCAGATTCACCAAGGTTAAAATGAAGGAAGAAATGTTAAGGGCAGCCAGAGAGAAAGGTCGGGTTACCTACAAAGGGAAGCCCATCAGACTAATAGCGGGTCTCTCTGCAGAAACCCCACTAGCCAGAAGAGAGCGCGGGGCAATATTCAACATTCTTAAAGAAAAGAATTTTCAATCCAGAATTTCATATCCAGCCAAACTAAGCTTCATAAGCAAAGAAGAAATAAAATTCTTTACAGACAAGTAAACTCTGAGGGATTCTGTCACCACCAGATGTGCCTTCCAAGAGTTCCTGAAAGAAGCACTAAACATGGAAAGGACCAACCAGTATCAGTCACTGCAAAAACATGCCAAATTGTAAAGAATATTCACACTATGAAGAAACTGCATTAACTAATGGGCAAAATAACCTAACCAGCTAGCATCATGATGACAGGACCAAATTCACACATAACAATATTAACCTTAAATGTAAATGGTTGCATGCCCCAATTAAAAGACACAGTCTCACAAACAGGATACAGAGTCAAGACCCATCAGTGTGCTGTATTCAGGAGACCCATCTCATGTGCAGACACACACAGGCTCAAAATAAAGGGATGGAGGAATATTTATTTACCAAGCAAAAGGAAAGCCATAAAAAGCAGGAGTTGCAATCCTAGTCTCTGATAAAACAGACTTTAAATCAACAAAGATCAAAAGAGACAAAGAAGGGCATTACAGACTGCTAAAGGGAACAATACAGCAAGAAGAGCTAACTATCCTAAATATATATGTACCCAATACAGGAGCACCCAGATTCACAAAGTAAGTTCTTAAGAGACTTAAAAAGAGGCTTAGACTCCCACACAATAATAGGGGGAGACTTTAACACCCCACTGGCAATATCGGATGGATCAACAAGACAGAAAAGTAACAAAGATTTTCAAGACGTGAAATCAGCTCTGGACCAAGCAGACCTAATAGACCTCTACAGAACTCTGCACCCCAAATCAACAGAATATATACATTCTTCTCAGCATCTCATCACACTTATTCTAAAATTAGCCACATAATTGGAAGTAAAACACTCCTCAGCAAAAGCAAAAGAATGGCGATCATAACAGTCTCTCAGACCACAATGCAATCAGATTAGAATTCAGGATTAAGAAACTCACTCAAAACCACACAACTACATGGAAACTGAACAACCTGCTCCTGAATGACTACTGGGTAAATAACAAAATTAAGGCAAAAGTAAAGATGTTGTTTGAAATTCTGGAGTACGAGATGGTTGAAAAGGAACAGCTCTGGTCTGCAGCTCCCGGCGAGATTGATGCAGAAGACAGGTGATTTCTTCATTTCCAACTGAGGTACCTGGTTCATCTCATTGGGACTGGTTGGACAGTGGGTGCAGCCCACAGAGGGTGAGCTGAAGCAGGGCGGGACATCACCTCATCCAGGAAGCGCAAGGGGTCAGGAGACTCCTGCCTCTCTAGATTCCATCTCTGGGGGCAAAGCATGGCTGAACAAAAGGCAACAGACAGCTTCTGCATACTTAAACGTCCCTGTCTGACAGCTCTGAAGAGAGCAGTGGTTCTCTCAGCACAGTGTTCAAGTTCCAAGAATGGACAGACTGCCTCTTCAAGCAGGTCTCTGACCGTGTAGCCTGACTGGGAGACACCTCCCAGTAGGCCAACCTCAAACAGGCGGGTGCCCCTCTGGATTAAAGCTTCCAAAGGAAGGATCATGCAGCAATATTTGCAGTTCTGCAGCCTCTGCTGGTGATACCCAGGCAAACAGGGTCTGAAGTGGACTTCCAGCAAACTCCAATAGACATGCAGCTGAGGGGCCTGTTAGAACGAAAACTAACAAACAGAAAGGAATAGCATCAATATCAACAAAAAGGGCATCCACACCAAAACCCCCTCTGTAGGTCACCAACATTAAAGACCAAAGATAGATAAAACCACAAAGATGGAGAGAAACCAGAGCAGAAAAGCTGAAAGTTCCAAAAACCAGAGCACCTCATCTCCTCCAAAAGATCATAGCCCTTGGCCAGCAAGGGAACAAAACTGGATGCAGAATGAATTTGATGAGTTGACAGAGTAGGCTTCAGAAGGTTGGTAATAATAAACTTCTCTGAGCTAAAGGAGCATGTTCTAACCCATCACAAGGAAGCTAAAACCCATGAAAAAAGGTTAGATGAATGGCTAACTAGAACAAACAGTGTAGAGAAGAACTTAAATGACCTGATGAAGCGGAAAACCACAGCACGAGAACTTTGAGATGCATGAACAAGCTTCAATAGCCAATTCAATTAAGTGGAAGAAACGATATCCATGAATGAAGATCAAATTAATGAAATAAAGCAAGAAGGCAAGGTTAGAGAAAAAAGTGAAAAGAAATGAACAAAGCCTCCAAGAAATATGGGACTATGTGAAAAAACCAAATCTATGTTTGATTAGTGTACTGGAAAGTGACGGGGAGAATGGAACCAAGTTGGAAAACACTCTTCAGGATATTATCCAGGACAACTTACCCAACCTAGCAAGACAGGCCAAAAATCAAATTCAGAAAATACAGAGAACACCACAAAGATACTCCTTGAGAAGAGCAACCCCAAGACTCATAATTGTCACATTCGCCAAGGCTGAAATGAAGGAAAAAATGTTAAGGGCAGCCAGAGAGAAAGGTCGCGTTACCCACAAAGGGAAGCCCATCAGACTAACAGCAGAACTCTCTGCAGAAACCCTACAAGCCAGAAGAGAGTGCGGGCCAATATTCAACATTCTTAAAGAAAAGAATTTTCAATCCAGAATCTCATATCCAGACAAACTAAGCTTCATAAGTGAAGAAGAAATAAAACCCTTTACAGACAAGCAAATGCTGAGAGATTTTGTCACCACCAGACCTGCCTCACAAGAGCTCCTGAAGGAATCATTAAACATGAAAAGGAACAACTGGTAGCAGCCACTGCAAAAACATGCCAAATTGTAAAGACTATTGACACTATGAAGAAACTGCATTAACAGGCAAAATAACCAGCTAATATCATAACAGGATCAAATTCAAATGTAACATTAACTTTAAATGTAAATGGGCTAAATGCCCCCATTTAAAAGACACAGACAGGCAAATTGGATAAAGAGTCAAGAACCATCACTGTGCTGCATTCAGGAGACTCATCTCACATGCAAAGATGCACAAAGGCTCAAAATAAAGGGATGGAGGAAGATCTACCGAGCAAATGGAAAGAAAAAAAAAAAAAAGCACGAGTTACAATCCTAGTCTCTGATAAAACAGACTTTAAACCAACAAAGATCAAAAGAGACAAGGCCACTACATAATGGTAAAACGATCAATTCAACAAGAAGAGCTAACTATTCCAAATATATATGCACCCAATACAGGAGCACCCAGATTCATAAAGCAAATCCTTAGAGACCTACAAAGAGACTGACACTCCCACACAATAATAATGTGATACTTTAACACCCCACTGTCAATATGAGACAGATCAACGAGACAGAAGGTTAACAAGGATATCCAGGAATTGAACGCAGCTCTGGACCAAGTGGACCTAATAGACATCTACAGAACTGTACACCCCAAATCAATATAATATACATTCTTCTCAGTACCACATCACACTTAATCAAAAATTGACCACATAATTGGAAGTAAAACACTCCTCAGAAAATGCAAAAGAAGAGAAATCACAACAAACTGTATCTCAGACCACAGTGCAATCAAATTAGAAAGCAGGATTAAGAAACTCACTCAAAACCATACAACTGCATGGAAACTGAACAACCTGCTCCTGAATGACTACTGGGTAAACAATGAAATGAAGGCAGAAATAAAGATGTTATTTGAAACCAATGCGAACAAAGATACAACATACCAGAATCTCTGGGACACATTAAATCAGTGCTTAGAGGAAAATGTATAGCACTAAATGCCCACAAGAGAAAGTAGGAAAGATCTAAAATCAACACCCTAACATCAAAATTAAAATAACTGCAGAAGTAACACCAAACAAATTCAAAAGCTAGCAGGAGGTAAGAAATAACTAAGATCAGAGCAGAACTGAAGGAGAGAGAGACACAAAAAACCCTTCAAAAAATCAATGACTCCAGGAGCTGGTTTTTTGAAAAGATCAGCAAAATTGATAGACTGCCAGCCAGACTAATAAAGAAGAAAAGAGAGAAGAATCAAACAGACGCAATCAAAAATAAAGGGGAGATCACCACCAACCCCAAAGAAATACAAACTACCATCAGAGAATTCTGTAAACACCTCTACACAAATAAACTAGAAAATCCAGAAGAAATGGATACATAACAGGACCCTCCCAAGACTAAAAACACTCTCCCAAGACTAAACCAGGAAGAAACTGAATCTCTGAATAGACCAATAACAGGTTCTGAAATTGAGGCAATAATTACTAGCCTACCAACCAAAAAAAGTCCAGGACCAGACAGATTCCCAGCTGAATTCTACCAGAGGTACAAAGAAGAGCTGGTACCATTCCTTCTGAAACTATTCCAATCAATATAAAAAGAGGGAATCTCCCTAACTCATTTTATGAGGCCAGGATCATCCTGTTACCAAAGCATGGCAGAGACACAACAAAAAAAGAGAACTTTAGGCCAGTATCCCTTAGGAACAACAATGTAAAAATCCTCCATAAAATACTGGCAAACCGAATCCAGCAGCACATCAAAAAGCTTATCCACCATCAAGTCAGTTTCATCCTTGGGATGCAAGCCTGGTTCAAAATACGCAAATCAATAAATGTAATCCATCACATAAATAGAACCAATGACAAAAAACACGATTATCTCAATAGATGCAGAAAGAAATGGTCTTCACCAAAATTCAACAGCCCTTCATGCTAAAAACTCTCAGTAAACTAGGTATCGATGGAACATATCTCAAAATAATAACAACTATTTATGACAAACCTACAGCGAATATCATACTGAATGGGCAAAAACTGGAAGCATTCCCTTTGAAAACAAGACAAGGGTGCCCTCTCTCACCACTCCTATTCAACATAGTATCAGAAGCTCTGGCCAGGGCAATCAGGCAAGAGAAAGAAATAAAGGGTATTCAAATAGGAAAAGAGAAAGTCAAATTGTCTCTGTTCGCAGATGACATGACTGTATACTTAGAAAACCCATCATCTCAGCCCAATACCTCCTTAAGCTTATAAGCAACTTCAGCAAAGTCTCAGGATACAAAATCACTGTGCAAATCACAAGCATTCCTATACACCAATAACAGACAAACAGAGAGTCAAATCATGAGTGAACTCCCATTCACATTACTACAAAGAGGATAAAATACCTAGGAATTTAACTTACGAGGGATGTGAAGGACCTCTTCAAGGAGAACTACAAACCACTGCTCAACGAAATAAAAGAAGATACAAACAAATGGAAAAACATTCCACGCTCATGGATAGGAAGAATCAATATCGTGAAAATGGCCATACCACCTAAAGTAATTTACAGATTCAATGCTATCCCCATTAAGCTACCATTGACTTTCTTCACAGAATTGGAAAAAACTGAGTTCATATGGAACCAAAAAAGAGCCCATATAGCCAAGACAATCCTGAGCAAAAAGAACAAAGCTGGATGTATCACGCTACCTGACTTCAAACTATACTACAAGGCTACAGTAACCAAAACAGCATGGTACTGCTACCAAAACAGATATATAGACCAATGGAACAGAACAGTGGCCTCAGAAATGACACCACACATCTACAACCATCTGATCTTTGACAACCCTGACAAAAACAAGCAATGGGGAAAGGTTTCCCTATTTAATAAATGGTGTTGGGAAAACTGGCTAGCCATATGTAGAAAGCTGAAAGTGGATCCCTTCCTAACACTGTATACAAAAATTAACTCAAGATGGATTAAAGACTTAAATGTTAGACCTAACACCATAAAAACCCTAGAAGAATACCTAGGCAATACCATCAGGACATAGGAATGGGCAAAGACTTCATGACTAAAACACCAAAAGCAATGGCAACAAAAGCCAAAATTGACAAATGGGATCAAATTAAACTAAAGAGCTTCTGCACAGCAAAAGAAACTATCATCAGAGTGAACAGGCAACCTACAGAATGAGAGAAAACTTTTGCGATCTCTCCATCTGACAAAGGGCTAATATCCAGAATCTACAAAGAACTTAAACAAGTTTACAATGAAAAAACAACCCCATCAAAATGTGGGCAAAGGATATATGAACAGACATTTCTCAAAAGAAGACATGTATGCAGCCAACAGACCTATGAAAAAATGCTCATCAACACTGGTCATTAGAGAAATGCAAATCAAAACCAAATGAGATACCACCTCATGCCAATTAGAATGGCAATCATAAAAAAGTCAGGAAACATCAGATAATGGAGAGGTTGTGGACAAATAGGAATGCTTTTACACTGTTGGTGGGAGTGTAAATTAGTTCAACGATTGTGGAAGACAGTGTGGCAATTCCTCAAAGATCTAGAACTAGAAATACCATTTGACCCAGCAATACCATTACTGGGCATATACCCAAAGGATTATAAATCATTCTATGATAAAGACACATGCACACATATGTTTATTGTGGTACTATTCACAACAGCAAAGACTTGGAACCAACCCAGATGTCCATCAATGATAGACTGGATTAAGAAAATGTGGCACATATACACCATGGAACACTATGCAGCCATAAAAAAAAAGGATGAGTTCATGTCCTTTGTAGGCACATGGATGAAGCTGGAAAACACCATTCTAAGCAAACTATCATAAGGACAGAAAACCAAACACGGCATGTTCTCACTCATAGGTGGGAGATGAACACTGAGAACACTTGGACACAGGGCAGGGAACATCACACACCGGGGCCTGTCAGGAGTTGGGGGGCTGGGAGAGGAACATCATTAGGAAAAACACCTAACGTAAATGACGAGTTGATGGGTGCAGCAAACCAACATGGCACATGTATACCTATGTAACAAACTTGCATGTTGTGCATGTGTATCCTAGAACTTAAAGTATAATAATAATAATAATATGTTATTTGAAACCAGTGAGAACAAAGACACAACATACCAGAATCTCTGGGACACCTTTAAAGCAGTATTTAGATGGAAATTTACAGCACGAAATGCCCACAAGAGAAAGCAGAAAAGATCTAAAATTGACACCCTAACATCAAAATTAAAAGAACTAGAGAAGTAACACCAAACAAATTCAAAAGCTAGCAGGAGGTAAGAAATAACTAAGAACAGAGCAGAACTGAAGGAGATAGAGACACAAAAAGCCCTTCAAAAAGTCAGTGAATCCAGGAGCGGGTTTTTTGAAAAGATCAACAAAATAGACCGCTAGCCAGACTAGTAAGGAAGAAAACAGAGAAGAATCAAATAGACACAATAAGAAAGGATATAGGGGGTATCACCACTGATCCCATAGAAATACAAACTACCATCAGAGAATACTACAAACACCTCTATGCAAATAAACTAGAAAATCTAGAAGAAATGGATAAATTCCTGGACACATACACCCTCCCAAGTCTAAGCCAGGAAGAAGTTGAATCTCTGAATAGACCAGTAGCAAGTTCTGATTGAGGCAATAATTACTAGACCACCAACCAACAAAAGTCCATGACCATGTGGATTCACAGCCGAGTTCTATCAGAGGTACAAAGAGGACCTGGTACCAATCCTTCTGAAACTATTCCAAACAACAGAAAAAGAGGGACTCCTCCCTAACTCATTTGATGAGGCCAGGATCATCCTGATACCAAAACCTGGCAGAGACACAACAAAAAAAGAGAACTTTAGGCCAGTATCCCTTAGGAACAACGATGCAAAAATCCTCCATAAAATACTGGCAAACCGAATCCAGCAGCACATCAAAAAGCTTATCCACCATCATCAGGTCGGCTTCATCCCTGAGATGCAAGGCTGGTTCAACATACCCAAATCAATAAACGTAATCCATCACATAAACAGAACCAATGACAAAAAACCACATGATTATCTCAATAGATGCAGAAAAGGCCTTCAATAAAATTCAGCAGCCCTTCATGCTAAAAACTCTCAAAACTAGGTATCAATGGAACAAATCTCAAAATAATAACAGCTATTTATGACAAATCCACAGCCAATATCATACTGAATGAGCAAAAACTGGAAGCATTCCCTTTGAAAAATGGCACAAGACAAGGGTGCCCTCTCTCGCCACTCCTATTCAACATAGTGTTGGAAGTTCTGGCAATCAGGCAAGAGAAAGAAAGAAAGGGTATTCAAATAGGAAGAGAGAAAGTCAAATTGTCTCTGTTTGCAGATGACATGATTGTATACTTAGAAAACCCCATCATCTCAGCCCAATACCTCCTTAAGCTTATAAGCAACTTTAGCGAAGTCTCAGGATACAAAATCAATGTGCAAAAATCACAAGCATTCCTATACACCAATAACAAACAGAGAGCCAAATCACGAGTGAACTCACATTCACAATTGCTTCTAAGAGAATAAAATACCTAGGAATCCAACTTACAAAGGATGTCAAGAACCTCTTCAAGGAGAACTACAAACCACTGCTCAAATGAAATAAGAGAGGACACAAACAAATGGATAAACATTCCATGCTCATGGATAGGAAGAATCAATATTGTGAAAATGGCCATACTGCCCAAGGTAATTTATAGATTCAATGCTATCCCCATCAAGCTACCACTGACTTTCTTCACAGAATTGGAAAAAAACACTTTAAACTTAATATGGAACCAAGAAAGAGCCTGCATAGCCAAGACAATCTTGAGCAAGAAGAACAAAGCTTGAGGCATCATACTACCTGACTTCAAACTATACTACAAGGCTACAGTAACCAAAACAGCATGGTACTGCTACCAAACAGATATATAGACCAACGGAACAGAACGGAGGCCTCAGAAATAATGCCACACAGCTACAACCATACGGCCTTTGACAAACCTGATACACACAAGCAATGGGAAAAATATTTCCTATTTAATAAATGGTGTTGGGCAAACTGGCTAGCCATAAGCAGAAAACTGAAACTAGTCCCCTTCCTTACATCTTTTACAAAAATCAACTCCAGATGGATCAAAGGCTTAAACATAAGACCTAGGACCATAACAATCCTAGAAGAAAACCACATCAGGGCATAGGCATGGGCAAAGACTTCACGTCCAAAACACCAAAAGCAATGGCAACAAAAGCCAAAATTGACAAATGGGATCTAATTAAACTAAAGAGCTTCCGCACAGCAAAAGAACCTATCATCAGAGTGAACAGGCAACCTACAGAATGGGAGAAAATTTTTGCAGTCTATCCATCTGACAAAGGGCTAATATCCAGAATCTACAAAGAACTTAAGTTTACAAGGAATAAACAACCCCATCAAAAAAATGGGCAAAGGATATGAACAGACACTTCTCAAAAGAAGACATTTATGCAGCCAACAGACTTATGAAAAAATGCTCATCATCACTGGTCATTAGAGAAATGCAAATCAAAACCACAAGGAGATACCATCTCATGCCAGTTAGAATGGCAATCATTAAAAAGTCAGGAAACAATAGATGGTGGAGAGGTTGTGGACGAATAGGAATGCTTTTACACTGTTGGTAGGAGTGTATTTAGTTCAACCATTATAGAAGACATTGTGGCGATTCCTCAAGGGTATTTAACTGGAAAAACCATTTGACCTGGTAACCCCATTACTGGGCATATACCCAAAGGATTAGAAATCTTCTACGATAAAGACAAATGCACACGTATGTTTACTGCAGCACTATTCACAATAGCAAAGACTTGGAACCAACCCAAATGTCCATCAGTGATAGACTGGATTAAGAAAATGTGGCACATATACACCATGGAATACTACGCAGCCATAAAAAAGGATGAGTTCATGTCCTTTGCAGGAACATGGATGAAGCTGGAAACCATCATTCTCAGCAAACTATCACAAGATCAGAAAACCAAATAATGAATGTTCTCACTCATAGGTGGGAGTTGAACAATAAGAACACATGGACACAGGGCAGGGAGCATCACACACCGGGGCCTGTCAGTGGGTGGGGGACTAGGGGAGGGATAACATTAGGAAAAATACCTAATGTAGGTGATGGGTGCACCAAACCACCAGGGCACGTGTATACCTATGTAACAAAACTGCACTTTCTGCACATGTAACCCAGAACTTAAGAGTATATATATGTCTATAAACAGCACAGTACTGGCACAAATACACACACATAGACCAGTAAAACAGAATAGAGAACACAGAAGCAAGCCTATGCATTTACATTCAATTGACTTTCAACAAAGATGCCAATAAGACACAATGGGGAAAAGACAGTATTTGCAATAAATAGTGTTGGGGAAACTGGATATCCATATGTAGAAAAATATAATTAGACCCTTATTTCATACTACGTATAAAAACTCAAAATGGATTAAGACTTAAATATAAGACCTGAAACTATAAAACTACTAGAAGAAAACATAAGAGAAGAGTTTCTTGACACTGGTCTGGGAAATGAATTTTTAAATATGACCCCAAAAGCACAGGCAACAAAAGCAAAAATAGACAGATGACAGTACATCAAATTCAAAAGCTTCTGCAAAGCAAAGGAAACAATTAACAGAGTAAAGAGACAATGTATGGAAAAAGAAAAAATGCTAGCAAACCATCTGATAAGGGATGAACATCCAAAATACATAAGAAATTCAAATAACTCAACAGACAGAAAACAACCCAATTAGAAAAGGGGCAAAGGACCTGAATAGACATTTCTCAAAAGAAGGTACACAAAGGGCTAATAGGTGTGTGTGTGTGTATATATATATATATATATATATATATATATATATATAAAAGCTCAACATTACTAATCATCAGGAAAATGCAAATTAAAAACCACAGTGAAATATCACTTGGCACTTGTTAGAATGGCTATTATCAAAGACAGAACATAATAAGCATTGGCAAGGATGTGGAAAAAAGGTAACCCTTGCACACTGTTGGTGAGGATGTAAATCAGTATGCCATTAGGAAAACAGAATGGAGGGTCCTCAAAAACATAAAAACAGACCTGGAAATAATCCATTCTTGAATAAAAGCATGGAGATAAAATTTTTTCTTTGGAATGTGGAAAAATCTTTTCCTTTCCTTTGGAAAATAGTTTGATGGTTTCTTAAAAGTAAGTCATAAAACTAATACATAACCCAGCAATTCTACTCCTAGGTCCTACTCAAGATAAATAAAAACATGTGTCCAAACAAACACGTGCACACAAATGTTCACAACAGCACTGTTTATAACAGAAAAAACTGGAAACAACCTAACTGATTGGTTCAGCTGGTGAATGGATAGACAAAATGCAGTATATTCGTGTAATGAAATTCTACATGGGAATAAAAAGGAACAGCCTCTTGACACATGCTTGTCATGGATGACTCACAAAAATAGTATGCTCAGCAAAATAATCAGATGCAACAGATCACATATCTTATAACTTCAATTATATGAAATATCCAGAAAAGGCAAACGTATAGAGACAGCAAGCAGATTATTGGTTGCCTAGAGCTGGGGGCGGGAATGGGAATTAACTTTTAATGGACACGAGGGATCTTTCTAGGGGGGCATGAAAACATTCTAAAACTGATTTATGGTGATGACTGAACCACAGGGTGGCATTACTGAAAATTATTGTATTGTTAACTTGAAATGGATAAATGTTATGGTATGTCACATATACTTCAACAAGTTTTTTTAATTACCTAATTTAAAAAATCTAATAAAAAAATCTGCAGAAAATTAAACTTGAAAAAGATGAAAAAAGAACAAAGACAACAATGAGAAAGAAGACATCGTTGGAACTATGAAATAGATTTTTAAATTGTAAGATATGTCAATATACAACTCCTATCAAATTTTTGAAAATCGAAATACAATGAATGAGCTATCTTTCTTCAAGAAAGAAGTCGAAAAACTCAAAAGACAGAAGTACAAAAACCAACAATGATGAAAAGTTGGGAGACGTTTAGCCAGACTTGAAAGGTTAGTGGGCCTAGATGGCTATATGATGAAGCTCTTTTAGGCACTCAAGTATCACATACCTCCCATGCTACTTAACACTTCCAGAAGACAGATAATTTATTTATCTAGCTTATCTCTGCTCCCTAAAGCAAAGTAATGAATAGCAAAAGACCAAACTTGCTTTTGAATATAGATGCAAAAAATCTAATAAAATGTCTAATATGCAAATGCAAACATTATAGTAAAAGAATAACACAGTATGACTAAATGCAATTTGTTACAAGAACAGAACAGTTCAACAGAAGACAATCTATTAGTTTGATGCATCATATTAAGTTCATTTTATACCAAAAGATTTATTAATCTTTTTATATGTTGGTTGATGCATCAATCTCTGGGAATAAAATAGGCAGCAACATATCCCATGACTCCAAGTTCTAGGGTCACAAAGGTGGCCAACAATGAAACACATTTACAAGAAGATATGATGTAATATGATAATAGAAGTTCAGGGGCTACAAAAAAGCACATGCTATATACATAGGACGAGTATTTAGCCAAGTCTACTGAACCAAAAACAGCTTTTCACATAGTAACCTTTAAGCTGAGATCTGAAAAACAGTATTAGAAAGAATGGGGTTAGAGAAAGGGATTTTTTTTTTTCTAGAAGAAAGAGAAATGAGAGGAGAGAAGGGGAAAGGAGAGGCTTATCTATAGAACAAATTAAAAGATACCTTTTGGGTTTTTTTGTTTGTTTTGTTTTGTTTGAGACAGTGTCTCACTCTGTCGCCCAGGCTGGAGTACAGTGGTGCGATCTCAGCTCACTGAAACCTCTGCCTCTCAGGTTCAAGTGATTCTCCTGCCTCAGTCTCTGAGCAGCTGAGAATACAGGCATGTGCCACCACACCCGGCTAATTTTTTTGTATTTTTACTAAAGACAGGGTTTCACTATGTTGACCAGGCTGGTCTTGAACTCCTGGCTTCAAGTGATCCTCCCACTTCAGCCTCCCAAAGTGCTGGGATTACAGGTGTGAGCCCCTACGTCCAGCCAAAAGATATCTTTCTTGGGTGGCACTGTGTCTTTGTTGGTTAAACCACCTGTCTAGTAAAAAAGATACCTTTCTTAATAGATGCTGTAGTAGTTTGTGTTGTGGCCCATTCACACACACCAAAATACGTCCACCAGGAATCTGTGTACGTGACCTTATTTAGAAAAAGGGTCTTTGCAGATATAATTAAGACTCTCAAGATGAGATCATTGTGAATTATCCAGGTGGGCTCTAAATCCAATGACAAGTGTCCCAAGAAGAAGGCAGAGATTAAAGAGACAAGAAGATGAAGGCAGAGCTATAAGTCAAAGAGTACCAAGGATTGCTGATAGCCATCAGAGGCCAGAAGCGGACCGTGGAAGGGATTCCCACTCAGAGTCTCCAGAACGTTAACCCTGCCAAGACCTTCATTTCGGACTTCTGGCCATCAGAACGGTGAGAGAGTAAATTCTGTTGTTTTAAGCCACCATGTTTGTGGTGATTTTTTTAGGCAGCCCTAGGAAACTAATATAAATACCAAAAAGACATCTGACAAATTAAGTACTTATTCCAAATTAAAAAGAAAGAGAACTTAGTAAATAAGGTATAATGTGAAAAATATCCATATCAAAAAACAAAAAAATCAGACAATCCTGCACTTGAAGGTAAAACAAGAATAAAGTAAAAACCAAGACAAAGGTTCCTATATCATTTAATGTAGTTAGGGATATTCCTCCCAATGCATTAAGATAAGAAAAAATAAAAGGATTAATGGTGATTATTTTAGGTGTTGCAATTATCTACGTTAAAAACCAACAACAACAACAAAAATACTAAAAAGATTAAAATTCTGGCATCAGTAAGGTCTGAAAACATTTAAAAATCAGTTGTGTTACTATGCCTATATCCATAATAATTAGTTTAAAAAACAACCAGTCACTAGGCGCTGTGGCTCATGACTGTAAAATCAGCACTTTGGGAGGCCGAGGCGGGTGGATCACGAGGTCAGGAGATCAAGACCATCCTGGCTAACACGGTGAAACACCGTCTCCACTAAAAATACAAAAAATTAGCCGGGTGTGGTGGCAGGCGCCTGTAGTCCCAGCTACTGGGATGCTGAGGCAGGAGAATGGCTTGAACCTGGGAGGCGGAGCTTGCAGTGAGCCAAGATCACACCACTGCACTCCAGACTGGGAAACAGAGCAAGACTCCATCTCAAAAGAAAAAAAAAAAGAGTCAAGGAAGAGCCAACAGCCAATTCAATTAAAATATAGGCTGGGCGTGGTGGCTCACGCGTGTAATCCCAGCACTTTGTGAGGCCGAGGTGGGTGGATCACCTGAGGTCAGGATTTCAAGACCAGCCTGGCCAACATAGTGAAACCCTGTCTCTACTAAAAATACAAAAAATTAGCCAGGTGTGGTGTTGGGTGCCCATAATCCCAGCTACTCAGGAGGCTGAGACAGGAGAATCGCATGAACCCGGAAGGTGGAGGTTGCAGTGAGCCAAGATCACGCCATTGCACTCCTGCCTGGGCAACAAGAGCAAAACTTTGTCTCAAATAAATAAATAAAAATTAAAATATAAAACACCTAGAAATAAACCTTTAAATTGAAGTGCTGTACCCAACGATGAAAACTGTAACATTTGATAGAACAAAAATGAAGATTCAAATGAATGGTGAGACCTACTATATGTCTAGACAGAAAGACTTAATATTATAAAGACATAAACTCTCCCCAAATAAATTTCTGTATTTCTCACAATCTAAATATCAATGGAATTTTAGGCCAGGCGCAGTGGTTCATACCTATAATCTCCCAGCACTTTGGGAGGCCAAGGCGGGTGGATCATCCAAGGTCAGGAGTTCGAGACCAACCTGGCCAACATGGTGAAAACCCATCTCTACTAAAAGTACAAAAATTAGCCAGGCATGGTAGCACACACCTGTAATCCCAGCTACTCAGGAGGCTGAGGCAGGAGAATCACTTGAACCCATGAGGCAGAGGTTGCAATAAGCTGAGATCACGCCACTGCACTCCAGCCTGGGTGACAAGAGCAAAACTCCGTCTTAAAAAAAAAAAAAAAATTAGCCGGGCATGGTGGTGGGTGCCTGTAATCCCAGCTATTTAGGAGGCTGAGCCAGAAGAATCTCTTGAACTCGGGAGGCAGAGGTTGCGGTGAGCAGAGATCGTGCCACTTTACTCCAGCCTGAGTGACAGAGTCTCAAATAAACAAATAAATAATTATCAATGGAATTTTTAAAATGAACAAAATTTTTCTAAGTTCATCTGAAAAAATAACAGTGGGAAAATGGTGAATACTATTTTGAGAAAGAATAATGTTATGCTAGTGAATGCAGTAATACAAGAAAATTTTCAAAATATATTAATTTGTTTAAAGTAGATTACAAAATGTCTTGAGCATAAATTCTGTTAAAAAATGAATTATCCATAAAAAGTGGCTTGAAGCAGATATAGCAAAATGTTGTAATTGGTTATCTTTTGGCGAAGAAATAATGGAGTTTTAAAAAACTCATCTGTGTTTCCGAAATTTTCCACAATAAACATCAAATATATCCATACAATACATTACTATTGTACAGAGGAAAAAATAATAGGTGCTCCTTTTATAAAAACTCAGATAACATCTAATTCTTCAGGAAGTCTTTCCTTGTCTAACCCCATCCCTCCAGATCTCGACTAGGAGGCTTTTTACTATTTTCAGATACAGTATCATAATTATTTGCCTTTCTCTATTCTAACTTTGTAAGAGTTTGATAAATTAAACTGTGTCTTTTATTTCTGTATCCCTAATACAGGGACTACTGTGTATCAGGATGCAATGAATAAACATGAAAAAGAAACACAAATAAGAAAATTCACAACTTCTTCTACCACCACTAGAGGGAACCACATTCCCTCTAGTGAGCTTCCTCTAGGCGCTTTTATTTTTTTTAAACAAGACTGCTCCAATCTAAGAAACCTTCCAGAAGGGATCATCTCCTGATGGGGATGGAATATAAACATTCCTAACAATGATATGTCTATCCTAAAATCAGTCCCAAAATATTCCAAGATATTTTACCTTATCCAAACTTACTGTACTCAATATCTGCTCCATTCATTTTAGCACTAATCAAAAGCAATTTTATTGGTTATTCAATTGTATCCTATGTCTGTCTTACCTCCACAACAAGAGAGTAAGCTCATGTTTAAGATCATTTCTCTCGCATTAACCAGCTCAGGTCTAATCACTAAATTTGTACAAAAACACTTTATTTTAGTTAAAAGGTTAACATGCTCCCTTCAATCATGTGCCACACTAAGAAAATCCAACACGCAACATTCCAAACTTACAAAACACAAAAGTTATGTGATGATTCTAAGAATACTCACAGATTTATTGAAGGTTTCAACAGATAGTGACAATAAAAAGCCTCTCTCAATACACTTAAAATATGAGCCTGGTTTTTGAATTAAAGGGGTAGCTACTTTTACAAGGGGCAGTTATGATTTAGAGAATAACAGCCTATTCCTGATGAGACTTGGGAACCAGACACATCAAATCAAGGGGAAGGGGTGTCTCCAGAAGAACATGGAACTGGGATTTGCCTCATTTTTCTTTTTTTTTTAAGTTGGGGGCATCTGTTACTTGCAGAGCTCTGTGTTATATAAGGGCTGGAATACATGTACAATTTAGAAAAAAAAAAAGACCAGGCTGGGTGCAGTGGCTCACGCCTGTAATCCCAGCACTCTGGGAGGCTGAGGCGGGTAGATCACAAGGTCAGGAGTTTGAGATCAGCCAGACCAACATGGTGAAACCCCGTCTCTGATAAAAATAAAACAAAATAAAATAAAATAAATGAAATTAATTAAAATAGCTGGGCAAGGTGGCGCGTGCCTGTAATCCCAGCTACTCAGGAAGCTCAGGCAGGAGAAGCACTTGAACCCAGGAGGCAGAGGTTCCAGTGAGCTGAGATCGCGCCATTGCACTACAGCCTGGGTGACAGAGAGAGACTCTGTCTCAAAAAAACAAAAAGAAAGAAGAAAGAAAAGAAAGGAAAGAAAAGAAAGGAAGGAAAGAAAGAAGGAAGGAAGGAAGGAAGGAAGGAAGGAAGGAAGGAAGGAAGGAAGGAAGGAAGGAAGGAAGGAAGGAAGGAAGGAAGGAAGGAAAGAAAGAAGGAAAGAAAGAAAGAAAAGAAAAGAAAAAAAAAACCAGTGGGCAACAGTAGTTAGTAGGTATCCAGCACTGTCCACCAGGGGCCTGGTGGCTGCCAGAGCTCAAATCCCAGCTCCATCACCTACTAATTTGTGTGAGCTCGAACAACTTACTCAACCTGTCAATGCCTCTGATGCCCCAGTGCAAAATGGGGAGGACAATCAACCTACTGCATCAGATTCTCATAAGAAGTAAATGAGATAACGTGAAAAGTTCTCAGAATAGTACCTGTACATAGTAAATGCTCAAAATATTCACTATTACTCATAAACTCACTCAATCAGTTACACCGAAAGACTTTAATTAACAGTTCCTGCCACGGAATAGGCACTATGAGTGTGGCCTGTTACTATTACACGAGACAGAGAATGGCCCCGGACACTCCCTAAGTTTCTTGATCCCCTTGAAAGAGGTATTCCTATCCCACGTGCAAGGTCATGAGGCTACCCTCCAGCTTCCTAACACCAGCTACTATGCTTATGTCTGCCACGGCCTTTATCCTGATTCCAGATTCAGTAAATAACCTTCTGTTAGTAAGTTAGCATCCTACGTAAGCATTTTGCTAAGGAGAAATGTACTGGCAAACTGATACTAATATCACCAATATGGCAGTCTTTTTTAGTTAAGGATACAAAATACGATCACACTTTCATTAACGTTCAATTTGGGGGGACTTTAAGCCCCTTCCTGACCAAATTAGTAGGAATTAAAACTTTCCAGGGGTTCTTTCCCCAGGAAGACCATGAAGGAAATAGGGTTAATTCAATTAAATCAACAAATATTTATTAAGCACTTGCTGTGTTGGCAGACACCGTTCAAAGTATTGTAGTTAAAGCAATGAACAAAATAGATCCCTGCTTTCATAGGGCTAGCACTCTAGTGAAAGAGACAAATGAGAAATAAGGGGTGGGTTAAATAGTATCAGAGCTAGAGAGTACTAAGTAGCAAGAAGAGAAAGCAACAAGTCAGAGGATCTATAAGAAGAAAGGGGGTAATGGTGATGCAATCTCAGGTAGAGAAGCCAGGGATATCAGGAGATTAGGGTGGCATCCATTGGTCTGAGAGCCAGTTAACTTCGTGACTCATCTGCTATAACAAGTTGGGAGAGTCAGCCTGGGAGTTCCCCAATCCAGGTCAATCCCCACAACTGTTTGTTCACCCCATACCTCCTCTCCTGCTGAACTAAGGGGCATCCAGGGCTACCCCACCACTGCCAAGACTGCCTGTCTCACATGCAATCCTGCAAATCCACAACCCCAGCCTCCCCGGCTACTACTCCCTCTGACAAAGATCACAGAGGCCAGTGGGCCCCAACTTCCAGGCCCTCCACAGGGCGAGAGCAGCTCGTCCCACCCCAGAACCTCTTTGGCTTCCTCATACCTCCAAGTTGGGCCCAGCAATCACAGAACATCCCTCCCTCTTTCCTTTACAACCATAGTATTAGCCACCTCCTATAATGACAGGCAGAAAGGGCGTCCTGGCCTAAATAGACAATTCCCAAATAAAAAAGCCCAATGTTGATCAATTTCCTAAGGTCTGGATATCCATCCCAGCCCCAGGCACCTTGTTCAAGAGTATTCTGATCCAGGGGTTAGCCAATGTTTTCTGCAAGGGGCCAGAGAATAACTACTTTGAGTTTTCAAGCCATATGGGTTTCTGCTGTAGATTCTTATTTTTGTTTTGCAACCCATTAAAACTGCTTTTAAAAATGTTCTCAGCTCATGGGCTGTACAAAAACAAGCTGCAGACCACAGTTTGACAACCCCCATTCTAACCCATTTGTTGGCTAATTGCACTAAAATTAATAAATTGTTGAGGCCAGGTGAGGTGGCTCATACCTATAATCTCAGCACTCTGGGAGGCTGAGGCAGGAAGATCCCTTGAGCCCAAGTGTTTGAGGTTGCAGTGAGCTATGATGGCACCACTGCACTCCAGCCGTGGCAACAGAATAAGACCCTGACTCTAAATAATAAGTTGTTATCATGCTTTATAAACCAGCGTTTTCTCGATTTATTTAGCATTCACAAGATACAATGAACTGGTCCATCAAATGATGTGTCACTTTGTAAGAAATGGTACATAGTAGGCACTGATTTGTTGCAGAGTGAGATGTACTTTTTGAACAGCAGGCTTGCTGTTGCTCTTGGTTACTCTTCAAGACAGAATTGTCTTCTTTGAGAAGACCACCTAGATAGACTGCTTTGAACATGGAGGGTGACACCCCATGGCGTGGCTGGAAAGGAGACAGTACAGAGAGAGAGTCATGCTGCTCTGCAAGACACATCCATAAGCAGAGGAAAGTTGGGAACATTCGTAGGTGGGAATGGAGGGGAAATGCGGGGGGACCACACATGAGGTGACTGAGGCCCATGAGGGAAGGTGAAAAGAAGCACAGTCCTGTGGCAGAGGGGCCAAAGACTTTTTAAATAAAATCAGTGAGACTGTCTGACATTGCCTTTGAAGATATCTGCACTGCTGAAATACAAACTCCTTCTCGATCCCAAACCTCTAGTCTGTGGCTTTTTCTTTTTCTTCACAAGCAAGACTACTGGGGCTAACTTCAGAACAGCAGGATTTATTGGAAAATATGAAGCAAATCAAAGAATTAAAGGAACTATTGAAGAGAAAGGATCAGAAATGTGGTGCTAGTGACCCAGCTGGTCTGCTGCTCTTGAGGTCAGTGGGTAGCTGCCTACTCCGGACTCAGAGTCCAGGAAGACAACTTCCCGGCTCTTTGCCCTAGAGTTGCTAGGACACCTTACCAGCCCCCTGAATCCATTTCCACTGGGGAGGGGCAGCTCCCCAAAGCAGACTGGGGTCCTATGACCAGGAAGTGGGGGCTATTGGACAGGCAAAACAATGATATCTGCCACATCCCTTGTGAGTGGCACTGGGGGAATAAGGAAAGGGACAAATTCCACTTTCTGGGCAAGAAAGAAGGGAACAGGCATAGAAGGTGAGAGGTCAGTGAGACAGGGACTCAGAACCCAAGGTAATGCTGAGAAATGAGTCCCCAGAAGGTCACATACACCCTAGGGAGTCACTGGAATTTTCCCAGGATGCTGGAAGGGGCCTGAACAAATTTTATTTAAAATCTCAATTATATATTATTTCCTTTACCCCATTTCTCAATCTGTGGCTTTACCGAATCTGTAAGATGAAGGACCAGACCCAATATATTGAAAGAGGGACAGCACCTCTGAGGTCATTGCTTGAGCAGCCAGATAGCCATTCCCATTTAAATATAACAATTGTCTAACAACCCTTGAATGGGGAAGTTCTTCAATACAGTAAGGATCTTTTGCGATCCTTCATTCACTAACTTTCTTTATTTACCTGCCCATAGGGATTCTAAGCAGGCGGTTCTCAAGTGTGGTCTCCAGACCAGCAACAACAACGTCAATCTGAGACGATGTCAAAAATGCTAATTCTGGCTGGGTACGGTGTCTCATCCCTGTAATCTCAGCACTTTGAGAGGCCGAGGTCGGGGGATTACCCGAGGTCAGGAGTTCAAGACCAGCCCGGCCAACATGGTGAAACCCCCATCTCTACTAAAAACACAAAAATTAGCCAGGTGTGGTGGTGGGTGCTTGTAATCCCAGGTATTCAGGAAGCTGAGGCAAAAGAATCGCTTGAACCTCGGAGACAGAGATTGCAGTGAGCCGAGATCGTCCCACTGCACTTCAGCCCAGGCGACAGGGCAAGACTCCATCTCCCCACCGTGGCCCCCCCCCCCATAAAAAAGAAAAGAAAGAAAAGAAAAAAGAAAAAGCCAATAATAAGGTCCCACCCCAGACCTACGAGGTCAGAAATCTAGGGGTGGGAGATTGGCAGGGAGGCAAGCAATCAGGATTTTAACAAGTCCTATAGATGTTTCTGGTGCAGGCTCAGCTTTAAGAACCAAGTCGCAGATGGTAAAGGGCAAGAGAAGATTTCCAGTCTGCATATCCTTTCTGTCTCACAGAAATCTACTAAAATTTAGTCAGTTTCCTCCCTTTACACATGAAGTAGCAACATTTCATTCCAATTAGCCCTGTATCTGTGCCCCAGAGTAACAGATTCCTACTGTAGTTTTGGGACTAGTCTTCCCCCAATTATTTCCCCCCAGATGTTATCAGCAGTGTCGAATCTCCTCCTCAACCACTCTTGTCAGTAACTTAAATTCCTCTGTCCCTATCGGTACCAGTGTAGGACACATTTTAAATTCCAGTTTTTCAAAGTAATTTAGAGAAGGACAGAGATGAATGTGGCTCACCAAACCTAGGAACATTTTCTGGCCTCATCATGGCACCCAGCATCAGAGAAGAGGCAATGTACTACCTCAAGCTTAGTTGCAGGGAGAACATGTTGATCACAGCTTATATAAACCAAGAGCCCCTTCTTCCATAGCAACATTTTCTCAATTTTCTCTTAATTTATTCCCTTCTCAGCACCACAACAACCCAATCCCCATGAGAAACTATGAAGACGTTACCAGGGGAGACAGAAGGCCTTCAATAGGAGCTCCAGGATCAATGCAGGTATCTGTCCCCAGGAGAAGCCACAGTCATCTTGTTCTCATTGGATCTGGCCACCTTGTAACATACAGCACCTTCCTCTGATCACCTCTGAAATGCTTCCAACACAATCTATGCCCTCCTAATGTCTTGACACCTCTCATGGGATATCCCACAACGTCAATAACAGAACCAAATACAGAAATCACATAAATCTTACGGGAAGAGTGATAGCTCACCATGGCACACACTAGACGCAGGAAAAGGGATTATGAACTATCACCAGGCAGCCCTGTTATGGAGCCAAGAGACATAGGATGTGAGCAGGCTGGAAAACAAAGAGGAAAAGACATACCAGCTGGACCGGGCGTGGTGCCTCACGCCTGTAATCCCAGCACTTTGGGAGGCCAAGGCAGGCGGATCACAAGGTCAGCAGATTGAGACCATCCCGGCTAACATGGTGAAACCCCGTTTCTACTAAAAAAATACAAAAAATTAGCCAGACGCGGTGGCGGGCGCCTGTAGTCCCAGCTACTCCGGAGGCTGAGGCAGGAGAATGGCATGAACCCGGGAGGCGGAGCTTGCAGTGAGCTGAGATCGCGCCCCTGCACTCCAGCCTGGGAGAGAGAGGAGACTCCTTCTCAAAAAAAAAAAAAAAAAAAAAAAAGACATACCAGCTGAAGCTGGTTTGAAGGCAGAGCTGTCCAGCCACCAGGCTGAACACCCATTATTATGTCCTTACATGTGACTGAGTGTTGTTTTAGGACTGCTTCACTATGTCTGTCCTCCCTCCGCACCGCACCCACATGGCACCCTGATACTGTGAGCCTTCCGGTCCTTTTTCTCTTTTTAATAAAATGTTAAAATGAAACTGAGATCATGTAGTACTTACAGTATATAACCTTGTTTTTGCTTTACAGTTTATAACATTTTCTGGTCATTATATATTTTCTACATTAGCAATTTCCTGGCTGTGTACAGGTTCACTGTAAATAAATAGGTACCATAATGTAATTCACCAGTTCCCTATTTGGAAGCATTTATGTTGACTGTATTGCCTTCATAGTACATTCTATCACTTATTCATATAAAAATAATTATATTTGTTCCATTTGATATTCTCATCCTGAATTGTTTCATGTGATTTTAATATTAACATACACGGATGGGTTCTTTTGGTTGCATTTGCCTCTGATACTCTTGCCCATCTCATTACTTTTCTACCTTCTCTGTCAATTTCATTTTGCAGTATCTCCTTTTGTAAACAGCTTACAACAAAATTGTATGTTTTTTGTACTCGATCTGAGTCTTTTGTGTTTTGAAAGATATTTTTAAGCCACATCTGCCATGACAAAAGTTCTACTTGGTGTTTATTCTGTCATTTTATTTTATGGTTTCTATTTTTAATACTTCCTGACTGTTTCTTATTTTTTCTTACTATAGTAACCAAATTTATTCTTTCTCCTCATTCATGATTTGAGAATTATATACCTTTTTGTTTTCTACTTGGGCTTACTTAATTTAAAGTGTGGAAATATGTTTGAGTTATATATTTTTATTTCACTAATTTAAAAGCTTAGTAAAATACTAAGATAATTGTTAAGCAAAATAAAACAAAACATAAACACATTTGCATTTTAGAAGTTCCAATAACACCAAATTTTGCGGAGTTAAAAGTGTACCTTTCCCCCACCCACTTCAAGAACCACTGCCTGAGCTTTGAAGTGCATTTAGCTAGACCTTGTATGTGTGTGTATGTGTGTGTGTGGGGGGGGGGGTAGATTTGTAATTTTTTAAAATAGGACAATATGCATGTTTTCTTGTTATTTGCTTTTTTCACTTAATAATGCATTTCATTATAAATAAATTGCCAGAGTGCTATATCAGTACTCACATATGTGTCATCCGTATTGTCACAGCAGCCCACCCTACGGACTCACTTCATTTATGTAATCATTCCTCTGCTGATAGATGTGTAATTTGGTCCCTATTTTTGACTACTACGGTGTTCTAATAAAAAATCTTTTATATATATATATTTATGCACCTATGTGAGTATTTTATAGTATTAATATGTAGAAGTGAAATTGCTGAGTCAAAAAGTATGCACATTTGGGTTTTTGATAGCTACTACCAAATTACCTTTCAAAAAGTTGTACAAATGCATATACTCCCAAAAACTCTATGGGACTGTTGCCTCACACCCTTACTGGTGTTGGGTTTTAACAATCTTTAAAAGCTGTGCCTATCTGATGGTTGAAAATGATACTGTATCATTGATTTAATTCACAGCTCTCTGACGGAGAGTGAGGTTGTGAATCTCTTTGGCTCTATTGACTCTTTGGTTTCTGTGAACTCCCTATATGTACCCTGTACTTCATGTACTTTGTCCACTTGTCTTTTATAGTATTTACCTTTTTTCATGTTAATTTGTAGGCACCGTTTATATTATGGATGTTAATCCTTTGTCTGTAATATTTGCTGAACATATATATTCATAAGCCCATGGCCTAATTTTTTCATTTCTTTAGGGCGACTTTTGTCCTATAAAAGTTTAATATTTTGTAGTCATCAGATCTGTGAGTCTTTTCCTTCACAGCATCTGAGTTTTCACATCTTACTATCCTACTGAGCAATTACCAAGATAGTCTACATTTTTTCATAGTAATTTTTAAATTCACATTTTAAAATTCAGAAACAGTAAAATTCTCTCTTCAGGTACCGCTCTATGAGTTTTAACAAATTCACACAGTCATGTAAGCATCCCCTCAAACAAGATACGGAACAGCTCTATGACCCTTCAAAATCATTCCTGTCCTTCCTCCCACAACCAGCCTGTGGCAACAACGGATCTGTTTTTAAGGGGTTCCTAATATAAATGGAACCATAAAGTAGGTAGCCTTTTATTTGACTTTTTCTCCTAGCATAATGCAGATAAGGTCCATCCATACTGCTGTGTGTCTCATAGTCTGCCCCTTTTCATTGCTGATTACCATTCCATTGCATGGAAGTGCCACTGTGTTAGTCCGTTCACCAGCTGAACAACATCTGGGTTGTTTCTGGTTTTTGATTTTGGGCAATTATGAAAAAAACCATCACGAACAGTCACATAAAGGTTTCTGGGTAAATGTAAGTCTTCAGCTTTCTCGGCTAACTACCTAGGAGAGGGATTACTGGATCATGTGGTAAATGTGTACTTAACTTTATAAGCTGGCCTACATGTTAGAAACAGAACACCACATACAAATGGCTGAAGCCAGTGGCTAGAGATAAGAACTTGGAGGCATCTCTCCCACCTAGCAGACTGGGCTTTAGAGTTCCAGAGTTTGAGAGTTCCAGCTGCTCTGTATTGTCTGGTTTAAAAACAACATTTAAAAAATTCTAAAAGGGCTGGTGCAGTGGCTCACGCCTGTAATCCCGGCATTTTGGGAGGCCGAGGCAGGCAGATCACAAGGTCAGGAGTTTTGAGACCAGCCTGGCCAATATGGTGACACCCTGTCTCTACTAAAAATACAAAAATTAGCCAGGTGTGGTGGTACGTGACTGTAGTCCCAGCCACTCAGGAGGCTGAGGCAGAAGAATCGCTTGAACCCAGGAGGCGGAGGCTACAGTGAGCCGAAATCATGCCACTGGACTCCAGCCTGGGCAACAGAGCGAGACTGTCTCAAAAAAAAAAAAAATTCTAAAAGGTGTATAGTGGTACCTCATTGCGGTTTCAATCTGCATTTCCCTAACAGCTAATAGTGAGCATCTTTTTGTATACTTACTTGCCAGCCCCACATCTTCTTGAGTAAAGTGTTCAAATCTTTTGTCCATTTTAAAAATTGAGTTATTTATTGTTTAGTATTGAACTTTGAAAGCTCTTTATATTTTTCAATACAAAATTCTTTTTCAGATATGTAATTTGCAAATATTTCTTCCAGTCTGTTGCTTGTCTTCTAATTCTCTTAGATGTCTTCCAGAGAAACTTTTAATTTTGATGAAGTCCAATTTCTTTTTTTCTGTTATAGCTTATGCTTTTGATATCAAAATTAAGAAATCTCAGCCTAACCCTAGAACACAAATCTATCTTCTTTTTTTCCGTGAAAGTTTTATAGTTTTGGACTTTTATATTTAGGTCTATAATCCATTTTGATTATAATTTTGTAGAAGGTGCAAGGTATGAAGTGAAATTCTACTCGGGAGGCTGAGGCAGGAGAATGGCGTGAACCCCGGAGGCGGAGCTCGCAGTGAGCCAAGATGGCGCCACTGCACTCCAGCCTGGGCAACAGAGTGAGACTCCGTCTCAAAAAAAAAGAAAAAAAAAAAAAGAATGAATGTCCAATTGTTCAAGAACAATCTGCTGAAAAGACTATTCTTTCTCCGTTGAACTGTGTTTGCACCTTTGTCAAAAATCAGTTGCTCAGTTTGATCTATTTCTGAAATCTCCCCTCTGCTCCATTAATATTTGTGTCCATTTTCCCACCAGTACCACACTGTCCTAATCACTGTAGTTTTGTACTAGCTCTTAAAATCAAATAGTATGCATTTCCTAACATCCTATTTTCAAAAGTTGTTTTCCAAAATTGTTTTGATTATTTTAGTTTGTCTTTCCATATCAATTTTAAATATAATATCTACAAAAGTCACACTCCTACTTGGATTTTGATTAGGGTCATTTGAATCTATATATCAATTTGGGGAGCACTGACATCTACACAATATTGAGTCTTCCAATCCACGGAAAATGTGCCATTTATTTAGGTATATGCTGTCTTTCATTGGTCTTTTGTAGTTTTAAGTACACAGGTAACGAATATTTTGTTAACTATATATTAAACATTTCTCTTTTTGGTGCTAAATGGAACTGGTGTGTGTGGTAAATAATGATGTTTTTTAATTTTGATTTTTATGTATTCATTGTTAGTATACAGACTTTGTATTTTGAAAACTTACTAAAATGACTTCTTAGTTCTATGAACTTTTGGATAGATGCCTTGGGATTTTCTTAATAGACAATAGTGTCTGAGAATTGAAGTGATAGAGTGAACATCTTTGGCTTATTTCCAATCTTAGGTGAAAATCATTCCATTTTTCACTGTTAAGTACAACGTAGGTTTTTTTGTAGATGTCATTTATAAAATTAAGGACATTCCTTTCTACTCCTAATTTTCTAAGAGTTTTTTAATCATGAAGGAATCTTTAATTTTGTCAA
Source organism: Rhinopithecus roxellana (assembly GCF_007565055.1). Taxonomy (NCBI): domain Eukaryota; kingdom Metazoa; phylum Chordata; class Mammalia; order Primates; family Cercopithecidae; genus Rhinopithecus; species Rhinopithecus roxellana. Next base: position 62,603,232 of record NC_044554.1, read on the forward strand.
ATATTTATTCTACATCTATTGAAATTATTCCAGTGCTTTAAATTTGATTTTTATGCTTAGCTCCCTAATTCACCTAGAGTTTATTTTTTATATGTGGGAGTGAATTTTTTTTATTATTATTTTTGTTTTGAGAGAGAGTCTTGCTCTGTGGCCCCGGCTGGAGCGCAGTGGCACAATCTCGGCTCACTGCAAGCTCCGCCTCCCAGGTTCACGCCATTCTTCTGCCTCAGCCTCCTCAGTAGCTGGGACTACAGGCGCCTGCCACCATGCCTGGCTCATTTTTTTTTTGTATTTTTAGTAGAGACAAGGTTTCACCGTGGTCTCGCTCTCCTGACCTCGTGATCCACCCGCCTCGGCCTCCCAAAGAGATGGGATTACAGGCGTGAGCCATCGCGCTCGGCCTAATTTTTGTATTTTTAATAGAGATGGGGTTTCATCATGTTGGCCAGGATGGTCTCGCTCCTGACCTCATGATCTGCCCATCTTGGTCTCCCAAAGTGCTGGGATTACAGGCGTCAGCCACCACGCCTGGCCATGGGAGTGATTTTTATTTTCCCCCAAATGATTAACTGTTGAACACTCTTTAATAAACTATCTATCATTTCCCCCACTCGTTTGAAATGTCACCTTTTATCGTATACTGAACTCTCACGTATAAATGGCTGTTTCTAAACCATCTCTTTCTTCCGTCAATTTACTGGTCTATTTCTATACCACACTGAATCAATTACTAAAGCTTTATAATTTTTTTTATTTTTTATTTTTTTATTTATTTATTTTTTTTGAGACAGAGTCTCGCTCTGTCGCCCAGGCTGGAGTGCAGTGGCCGGATCTCAGCTCACTGCAAGCTCCGCCTCCCGGGTTCACGTCATTCTCCTGCCTCAGCCTCCCGAGTAGCCGGGACTACAGGCGCCCGCCACCTCACCCAGCTAGCTTTTTTGTATTTTTTAGTAGAGATGGGGTTTCACCGTGTTAGCCAGGATGGTCTCGATCTCCAGACCTCGTGATCTGCCCGTCTCGGCCTCCCAAAGTGCTGGGATTAGAGCCACCGCGCCCGGCCATGGTATGTTTTAATACCTGCTAGAAAAATGTTATTCCTCCTATTTTTTCTCATCCAGATGAATTATTTTGCCAAATTTTATACAGAAACCTGCTGCTATGTTGAATGAAACAGTCTTAAATTTATAAATGTTTTGTAGTAATTGTATTTTATAGCATTAAGTTTTTCTGTTAAGAAACAGTGTGTTTCTCCATGTAGTCACATCTTTATGAGAACTTTACTTCAGCTGTATACTTTTTTTCACCAAGATCTTTATATAGTAACCCTACCAAAATCTTACTAGCTCTCAAGTTTTTCTGACATTTTCCTTGGATTTTTCTAGGTACATGGAAATGTGCATCTGCAAAAAGTTACGGTTTTGTATATTACTTTCCGACATGTATTCATCTTCTTTCTTGCCTTTTTCCCCATTGTTGTACTGAATGGGATGTCTACTCCAATGCTAAGTGGTAGTAGTAAAGGCTACCCTTGTATTGTTTCTAATTTTAATGGGAATGTTTCAAGTATTTCAGGGTTAAGCATTATGTTTGTTGTAGATTTCCACTGGAAACCCCTTTTCAAATACAAGATGCTTTCTTCCAAGACTTCTTTACTAAGATCATTTTTTAAAACCAGGAATGTGTGCTACACCTTATCAACTGCTTTTTTGGGTGCCTATTATATATTTTCTCTTCAGAGAATACAATGAAGTCTATTAATACACTTTCACCATCCAATACCATTCTTCTCCTGGGAAAAACTCAACTTGGGCATGATGCACTATTTTTAAAATACACTTCGAGATTTAGAAATTTTGTACTATGTTCGTGAGATGAGTCTCTCTTTTTTTTTTTTTTTTTTTTTGGATCCTATCTTTATCTGATTTCAGAACTAGGGTAATAAAAAAAAAAACCTCTTATGAATTGAAAAATGTTCAATCTGTTTTATGGGCTATGACCATCACACAGGAAATACCTGTTTTTAGTTTTGGTAGCTCCAGTAGGCAAAACTACTTGGATCTGGTGGTTTTTTTGTTTTGTTTTGTTTTGTAAGTATACCTTTGATTATTTTTCCATTTATTTTAAGGTAATGGTCCATGGAGTTTTACTCCTTACTGAACCAACTTTGGTAATTTGTGCATTTATGGATCAAACATTTTATCTTAATTTTAAAATTGTACATAGTAATATTTGGCTTTTTCCACATTTCCTGGTCCTTATATTAAGTATATCTTCTTTTTTTCTTAATCTGATTCACCAAGCATTCATCTATTTTATTGGTCTTGCCAAATAAACAGTAATTGGTTTTATTAATGAAGCCCATTTGGGGTTTTTTGTTTCATTTATTTCTACTATTTTTGTTTGGGTTTTTTGAGATGGAATTTCACACTTGTCACCCAGGCTGGAGTGCAATGACATGGTCTTGGCTCACTGCAACCTCTGCCTCCTGGGTTTAAGCGATTCTCCTGCCTCAGCCTCCCTAGCTGGGACTACAGGCGCCTGCCACCACACCTGGCTACTTTTTGTATTTTTAGTAGAGACAGGGTTCCACCATGTTGGCCAGGCTGGTCTCAAACTCCTGACCTCAAGTGATCCGCCTCCCTCAGCACAGGCATGAGCCACCATACCAGGCCAATTTATTTCTACTTTTATTTCTTTGGGCTTATTTTTCCTGTTCTTTATCTAACTCTTGAGTCAAAAGCTTTGCTTGTTTATTTTCACAATTTGTTTTCTACAAGCACTCAAGGCTGCAAATCTTTCCATTTGTACCACTTTGGCAGTATTCACAAATCTTGGAATGTAGTTTGCTCATTTGTTCATTTCTAAGTAGTTTGTAATTTCAATTTTAATTCTTTTGTAATCCAAGTTAATTAGAAGTGTGCCTTCTTGTTTTCAAGAGGATAGTGCTTTTTTCTGTTTATTGTTTTTTACTGTCTTCTTGTTAAATAATAATTTTATGCATGTGGTCACTGTGTAGGTTGTATAATTTCTACTTTATAGAATCTATTGAAATTCTCTGTAAATATTCCACATACATTTAAACTGAGTATATAAAGCTTCTGATAATGTTATTAGAATCTTCTTTATCCTTATTTTTTTCTACTTGAAACATTAATTTGGTTGGCTTTGTTGACATTTTCATAATATATCTGCTTTTGTTGTTCAATTTTAAATTCCTGGGTCATTTGTTTTAGATGTTTTAGGTAAACAGCATATAGCTATTCAGGGTTTTGAATTTTCTACCCTCCCTTGTCACTTTCTAAAACTCCAATCTGAGGGGCTCTATCTTTTCATTTGGTTAGTTAATTCACTTTGTGATTATTGACACTTTGGACTAACTCCTGCGTCTTATTTCGTGTTTTCTATTTACTGTACTTTGTTACTGTTTCTCCTTTTCTCCTCTTCCTTTTCTTGAATTGATGACATTTTCCTTATTTAATGTTTTCTTTTAATGGTTAGGAAATTAGATATCCTATTTCAATTTTTTCCAGTGGTTACTCTTTCATTTTGTAGCACATATTTAAAATTATTTGACAAAATCAACGTCTTCAATTACTCAACATGACTAGCTTCTCTCTGAACAAGTCAGGAACCTTTTCACACCTCTACTTTTTCCTTTGCCCTCTTGCTACCTCCCATGTAAAGACCATTAGGGATTTTCATTCCAGAATGTCAGATGGTTGTTATTTCTTTCTTTCCCTCCCTCCCCCTTTCTCCCCTCTCCCCCCAGTCAATAATTATTTTAAATTATGCTGTGTTTTGTCACTGGGTTCCCTGTCCCTTGTGCCTTTCTTTGACTCATTTTCTATCTTTCCAGAATACGATGTTTAGTTATTGTTCCGGAGAGGGTGCTTGAGGGGTATATTTCCTGAACCTGAAAACTTCTGAAAGTGTTTTCATTTTGCTCTCACACTGAACGATGGGTTCACCTGGGTAAAGAATTCTAAGTTCAAAATAATTTTCCCTCAGAACCTTGAAAGCCTGGCTTCACTGCATCCACATGGCTGAAGAGGAGTGTCCCTCCCAATGGCCAAGATGCCCCCTGCTCTCCTTTATTCTGGACAGCAAAATAAAGGAGGAGTCCAGCCAGACGTTCCAAGGGCTGTATCCCCAGTCCACTCGCTTATTTGGCAGATACGTTTTATGTATCTAATATTTCGACTCTATTCTGTGATTTAAAAAAATAAAACATTTCACACACACAGAAAAGTACAGAGAATAATACGGCAAACAGCGCTGTACCCATGCCCATACTGACAAATCTCATTCACCTAATTTTCTTCAGATTTTTTTAAAAAATAAATAAATAACAAAAGAATCCGTTGAAACTCCATTCCCTTTCCTCCTCTACCAGAGAGGAAACTTACTACTCTAAATTTGGTATTTATCACACCTGCTAATGTATTTATACTTTTAATATACGGGTATATTATGGACATATATGAATAATCTATGGATAACAATACATAATAATGAATACAGCACTTACTACATGCCTATGTGTGCTTTAATCATATTACATGCATTAACTAATTAGTACCACACAAATAAAGTCGGTACTATTCTCATTTCCTTTCATGAATGAAGGAAAGTAACTCAATCAAGGTCATGTAATTGGTGAGTGATGGAAGCAGAACGTGGCAGTCCGGCTGCAGAGTCTGTACTATAAACAATTATAACGTGTTGATACAGTAATTATGATCACGTATTTACATTGTGTAAAAGATATCATATTTGACATCATATTTGATAATCTTCTAAAATCTTAGATTTCTCTCATTCTATTTACTAAGCAAAGCATTATCCATGATCTACTTAGCTTTAGTCTATATCTATCTTATCTAATCTAATCAATACATCTATCTACCTATTTATTTAGAGATGAGGTCTTGCCCCCCTGTTGCCAGGCTGGAGTGCAGTGGCACCATCATAGCCCACTATAACCTCAAACTCTTGGGCTCATGTCTCCCAAGTAACTGGAACTACAGGCTCAGGCTGCCACACCTGGCTATGATATTTATTTTTATTTTTTTTAAGAGATAGGACTTTGATATGTTGCCTCACTGCTTATTTTTACTACTGTGTAGTATTGTCTTGCATTTTAATGAATAAGTTGTTTCAAAAATTTGCAGCAAATGGTGCTTTGAACATATTTGTAGAAGTCTCCTAGGGCCAAATACAAGAATTTCTCTATAGCATATAACTAAGGTATAAAAGTTCTAAGTCACAGGGTATGTATGAACATCATCATCTTGACAGGTTATCATCAAAATGTTGCACCAATTTCTATTCCCTTCATGAGAAAGGAAAGGGTCCTGTGTCCCATGCTGAGATTTGAATCTGGCTGTTAGACTCCAAAGTCACCACACATACTGCTGAACTATTGAGCTATTATACTGCAGAATCTTAACATCATCCACTTTTTTTTCTGTCTCATACAAACATCTCAGTTGGGCCTTTGCTCTCAGTCTCATTATATAAAAATATTTTCCAATTATTTGCTATGTGCCTTTATTGCCTATGTGCCCACAACACTACAGGCACTGAAAAAGTATTTGAAATTCACCAAAGAAAAGCTCATCTGTTTTTCATAAGGTCACATATAGTTCATTTAGACTTGTAAATTAACATGAGTGTGAATGTCACAGGAAAGAAGTTCAGCAGATCTCGAAGAAACCTGACAGCTAAGAACATAGAGGTTTTATCAAGAATGGAAATTAAACTTTAAAAAATTAGATATTAAATGATTAGATTTCCTAAAATATAAATCTTTGTTTTTATAGTTTGACACAAAACAAGCAGTTTTAATTATATTTAGATAACATCTTATGATCATTATACTAAAAAACTATTAAACAAATGATTATATATGGCATTTTGAAAAACCCTACTGAGAGTTAGAATTCCTGTTCTCCAGAAACATACATATAAAAATATGTAGCTTTAAAAATTCCCTTTTATCCTGTTGCCCAGTCAGGGATGTAGCTGGACTTCACTGAACTATAAAAATATCAGACTATCCTGGCTACTCAGGAGGCTGAGGCAGGAGGATCGTTTGAGCCCAGTTGAAGACCAGCCTGGGCAACATGGTGAGACTCTGTCTCAAAAAAAAAAAAAAAAGCATCTGACTCAGATCCAAGAGCCAACTCAGCTTCCCTATCTCCAAGTCTCCAAAAGCAAACTCCCAATTTCCACCTCCTATATCTTGATTCATCTAAAGCCATCCCCATCTCAAAATAGAAAGCATATTCTTCCAGTTACTGGGCTGAAATCCTTGCAGTCATTCATGAATCCTCACGTTCTTTTGTACCCTACATCCAACACCTTAGCAGATATCTCTCACTCTAGCTCCAAACATCATCCCAGATCTGACGGCACCTCACCACCTTCACTGGTCTAAACCACCATCATCTTTGTCTTGGATTTCTGCAGTGGCATATTAACTGGTCTCCTGCTTCCACTCTTGTTTGCCATTGAGTCTACTAGACATACAGCAACCGAGGTGAATCAATCCTCCTTAAGACTTCCCATCTTCCTCTCCACATTGTTTACAAGGCCCTACATAACCTGCCTCCCACTCAGCCCAGTCCCTGAACTCATTCTTCCCTTCCCTTAGTCTGCTTCAACCCTGTGCTAGACAGAATAATAGTTCCCCACAGATGTCCAGATCCTAATACCCAGAACTCAGATGGAATAAAAGCTACTAATTAGCTGATCTTGAGATGGGGAGATTATATTGGATTCAAGTGGGACCAATGCAATCAGAAGGGTTCTTATAAGCAGAAATAAGAGGGAGAAGAGTAGATGAGATTTACGCAAATCAGAGAATGACTCCACCCATCATTGCTGCCTTTATAGAGGGAGGAAGGGGTCCAAAAGACAGCTGCTTCTAGAAGCTAGAAAGGGGCAAGGAAACGAATTCTCACCCAGGATCTGCAAAGAATATAGTCCTGTTGACCTTTTGATTTTAGCCAGTGAGACTGATTTTGGACTTCTGAACTAAAGAACTGTAAGAAACGGAATTTTTGTGTTTTAGGCCACTAAGTAATTTGTTACAGCAGCTATAGAAAACTAGTACAAGCCTCTAAGCTGCCCAGCACCCCACATGCTTCATGCTTCAAACCTTTCGCACTTCCTATTTTTCTCTTAGATTTCTCTAAGACTACTCCCTTCAGTTCACCACATTAGAACGGTCTTGCCTAACCCCTGCACATAAAATATCCCCTTTCAGAACTTGCTATCTCACTGCCCCTGTTTTATTGTTCTCCATAGCATCTGTCACTGAATATCTGAAATACTATGAATTTACTTACTTGCTTGTTATCAGGCTCTCTCACCAGGATGTAAGCTCCATGAGGGGAGAAACTGCTTTGTTCATTGCCCTATCACCAGTGCCTAAAACGATGCTAGGTGAAGAACAGGCATCCAATAAATATTTGTTATATCAATGAATGCCTGTGTAAAAGAAGGGATACAGTTTAGATTATGGGTGTTGGGATTCTCAGAGGAAGTGAAAATGGATGAATGATGCATAGGAATTACTAAGGCAAAAAGTGAAGGCAAGAGCAGTTTAGGTTTAAGGAGCAGCATATGCAAAGATTTTACAGTGTGAGCATTCGAAGAACTAGTGTTTTCAAAGGCCAATGTAAGCTAGAATACAGTGACTGAGTAGGAGGTCATATAGAAAGGTATGTAGGAGCCAGATCATTGCCCGTCATTTTGAATTTGTCTTAACTGTGATAGGAAGGTTCTGATGACTTCATGATGCAGCAACTATATGGGGAAGACACTGGAATGGAGCAAGAGTAAAGTAGAGGAACTAGTTAAGGGAACCCAGTATTAAGATAGTTTGACCAAAAGCTGACGTTGATTTGGATTAGGGTACTGGCAGGAAAAAATGAGAAAAGAGATGGTCAAGACACATTTTCAAAGCAGAACAACCAAACTTGAAGGTTAATTAAATGTGGGGGCTGATGGAGAGGGAAGTGTCAAGAATGACCCCAGTTTCCTGGTTTAAGGAGCAGGAATGGATGAAAGTGCTGTGTACTGAGACAGGGAAGAATACAGTAAGAGTAGATTAGGGGTAGAATTTGACTTTTTAATCTACTGTTTGAAATATCAATGAGACATTCCAGGAAGGCTGGGGAGCTGTCAAGTAGTTAAGACTCCCTGACATCTCTGGAAAAGAGATCTGGGCTAAAGATTATAAAACTTATAAGTTCTTGGGATACAGGTGTACTTAAATCATGGAAAATGTTTAAAATTACCTAGAGAGAGTGGGTAGAATTGAGAGAAGAAAACCTAGGATAGAGTTCTGCAGAATTTTAAATTTCAGAGATTAGGTAAAGAGGTGGAATGAGTAATTAAGACTTAAACTGTTAAGGAACAGTTAGAAAGATGAAGAAAGCCCAAAAGAATGTAGTATCACAGAAGCCAAAAGATGAGAATGTTTCAATGATTGCTCAACTGCTCTGAGAGTTCTAGTTATTTGAGGATTGAATTTAGCAACAAGGAGTCAATGTTAATTTTTTTCTCCTTTTGAGAAAACAAAGCTTTGAAAATTATAGTAAAGTATGTATAATAAAAAATTTCTCACTTTACCCATTTTTAAATGTACAGTTCAGTAGTGTTAAGGACATTTACATTGTGTGGTGCATCAATGTTGATCCTGACAAGAATTTCTATAGCAAAGTGAGGGCTCGATATTGAAGCAAACTTAATAAGCCATGGGGGTAAGGAAGTGGTGACAGAACATATTCAGCACTTCAGAAATTTGGCTTTCATGAGCAACCTAGCTATGTGGCAGTAGCTAGAAGAGAAAGGAGAGTTGAGAGAGATAGAGGGATATTTTTTAACTGAAGGTATTAATCCATTATTGAATGTTGATTCAAATTATTCCATACAGAAGAAAACACAGATGATATTGGAGAGAGAAAAGGTATGTTATGGATTGTGAATCATGAGAAAGCAAGAGACAATGGAGCTAGAACTAGAACAGACTAGCTTTTGCCAAAAGGCGGGAAGGAGACTGGCAACAGATGCAAACAGGTGTGCAGTATTTCTAGGAATGCTGAATGTCTGGGATGAATAATCATAAATGAATAGTAATACTAACCTGTCAGCTTGTATATTCCTACTCATCTCTTCTACTATATTTATGTAACCCCTACTAGGTACATGCCCTGAACTACTTGTGACCAAAGGAATGGACCAGTCAGCTGTTCAAGGCCTTCAGGAACATCTCTTTGATGTCGTTCCTGGAAGCTTCTGAATGGGCTTGGGAGAGATAACATTTTGGTAACATTTACTTCAAGGCCACAGTATATGCTGTATTAAAAAATTACCCTTATTCTACTTTCCTTTTCAAATAATCCCCAATTATACTTCTAGACCCAATTCCTGAGAGGTTACACAATGAGCGCTGGTTACAGAATAGTTCAAGTGATACAATGCCAGGGAAATCCGGGGACAGCACCCTTCTAAAAATTTCATATTTCAGAAATCACAGTGGAATTATAAAGTATTTAGCACTGAATGGCAATAAAATCACTACTTTAAAAACTTGCGGGATACAGAAAAAGCAAGGGAAATTTCTCTTTAAGGGAAATTTATAGCCCTTAATTATATATTAGAAAATAAGAAATAATGGAAATTAATTGATAGGTATTTAACTTGAAAAGCACTTAAGGTGCTAAGGAATAACACATTAAACTCAATGAAAATGTAAGTGAGGGATTAATAAAAATAAATATAGATATTAAACAAATATATACATTTTAAAAGAAACAGATATATGATCAACAAGAAGATATATGATCTTATTTGTAGAGACTACACATAAACTTCTATAAGTTTGTCTAAACATACAGACAAATCTTTGTTAAGACAAAAAAGAAAAAATAGAGAATTCACAAATATATGACATCAATAATGAAAAATAGGGTATAACTACAGACACCATAAAGAATTTTTAAAGAGAATACCATGAACCATATACCAACATTTTAAAGGTTTAAATGTAGTACCTAACTTTTTAGGGAAAAGATGTGAATCATCAAAATTGATTGAAGAAATAGAAAACCCAAAGAAACCAACAATCATTAGAGAAATTAAATTGAATTTTCAAAATATGATAGTTTCACAGAGGAGATTTACCAAATAGTCAAGGAACAAATCATACCTATCTCATCCAAACTGTCACAGAATATAGAAAAAAGAAGGAAATTTCCAAATGCATTTTCCTTCTTGCACAAAGTGCAAGAAAGGAAAGTTTCAAACTAATGTCACTTATGAACATCGATGCTAAAATAAAATACATGAAGCACTATATTAATAAATAACGGTACATTAAGGCAAAGCAAGGTTTAACTCAGGAAAGCAAGGGGAGGTTCACATCAGAAATATCCATCAATATGACCTGTCACATTAACATGGCAAAGATAAAACCTGTAATCATCTCGGTATTTTTAGAAAAAGCATTTAACAACATTTCAATATTCATTTCATGATTTAACAATATTCCTACTTTAAGCACAAATGGGATAGAAGGAAACTGATAAAGGGTTTCCCCCAAAGACTTATAACAAATATCATAATTATGACACATGAGAAACATTTTCAATGAGACAAAAATAGGAAAACAATGCTTGTACTCACCCTTACTATTTGATGTTATATTGAAGGTGCCAGCCCATCCAAGCAGATAAGAAAGGGGAAAATGTATTAGGGGTGTTATTTATAGATAATATTATAATCTACACAAAAACACAAGAGAATCTACAAATAAACTATTTAACTAATAAGTTCAGCATGTTTGCCAACATTATCTAACACTTAAGGTTATTCCAAAATCTACAGGATCTCTACCAATGACAGTAGCAACAATGACCACTTTAAACATTTAATAGAAAAGAAATCTCACTTATAATAGCAGCAAAAGCTGTAAGGTACAATTGGAATAAGTCTAACAAAGAGGTGTAAGAGTTTTATAAGCAAATTATAAAATGTTATTGAAAGACATTTAAAAATCAGAATAATATTAATGTACTAGGTGGCTCAATTTTTAAAGTTGTCATAGCGCCCCAATTTTAACCTATAAATATAACTAAGCAAAATACCAAAAGAGGTTTTCAATGCACCTTGACAAACTAATGCTAAAGTTAGTATAGAAGAATAGAAGTCCAAAAATAGTCTATACATTCATGAAATTAATAAAGCAGATTCTACAGTTATCAACATGGGTAGCTCTCAAAATCACACTGAGGGAGAAAAGCAAGTTGCAAAATGATATGCACATTACCTAACAATTTTTTAAATGAACAAAGAGAGGATATGCCCTTCTACACATCAAGATTTACAAAGCCATAGTAATTAAGACTGTGGTATTGGGTCAAATTTGGTTTGATCAGTGGAAGAGGACAAACTAGAAACATATCCATGAACACATAGAAATTTAATTTACAATCATGGTGGCATTACACATTAATAGGGACACAAAGGACTGTTCAGTAAATCAGGTTACCACACGCCTTCCATATGGGGGTTGGGGGAAAAGGGAGGAGTAAAATTATTAAATTACTACTTTACACCATTAAAAAAAAATAAGTCCCAGATAGATCAATCTCATGCGTAGAAAGCAAAACTTTAAAACATTAAGGAAGAAGACATAAGAGGCTACCTTTATGCATCAGGTATGGAGAGGTTTCTTTAATAATCCACAAATGACACTATAAAGAAAGAGATCAATGAATGAGTACATTTTAAATTTTCTATAGTACAAAAGACATCAAAAGCAATTAAAAGACAAGCCACAGACTGAGACAATATATTTAATGTTTATACACATGAATTCCTACAAATCAGGAGGAAAAAAGATAAAACATACATGATCCAATGAAAAAAATGAACGAGGACTGTGAAAAAACAAATCTCAGACTTGGAAACCTCAATAACCAATAAACATATGGGAAAAAATGCTTAATTTCACTAGCAGTGAGGGAAATTCAAATGAAACAAGAAGATACTGTTTTTTAAAATAATCAAATTGGCAGGAATAATAAAAGTCTGAATCTAGAAACTGTTGAAGATCATGTGAGGGAAACATGAACTGTCATACACTGCTGATGGTTGTGCAAATTGAACCATTTGGCAGTCTCTCACAAAACTGAAAATGTGTGTAGAGCCCGGCAATTCTCCATCTAGGTAGATACATAGAGAAATTCTCACATATGTGCAAAGGAAACATGCACAAGTAGTACCAATATATTGGCAGCAGTTTAATATTCATCAATAGGGGAGTGAAGAAACAGGACACATTTGTATGCATGGATCTACAATATAGCAATTAAAATGAATGAACTGGGTCTATATTTATCAACACGAAGAGAAAAAATAAAAACACACCATGAAGGAAAAAAACAAGTCCAAGAATAATATGTACAGTCTAATACCATGTTTGTACATTTAAAAAAATCATTTAACCTAATATTCTGCATTTTATAGGTTCACATCCAGTTAAAGTGTAAAACCCAGATTGGAAAGTTACATACCAAATTCATGTCAGTGTTTGCCTTTGGGGAAAAGGGTGGAGAATGGTATTGGGGGCAGTACAAGGGGAATTTCAATTTTATCAGAAATGTTGAATACTTAATAGATCTGTGGGCGACATGACAAAATGTTAACATATTAATTATATGAGACAGGTATATGGGTGCTTGTAATGTTCTCTCAGCATTTTAAACATCTTCACATTTTTTCTAAATAATAAAACCAAAACAGCTAGTAAATCATTCTATCTCTGATAGATTTTAATGCGTAGATAAATGAACAGTTAATCATCTAGAGGAACTTCAGAAAAATTAATTGTTTTGCAATGGAATCGCCTTAAAAATAGTAACACTGACAATATTATTTAAAAACTGCTGAAATGAATAAAGTAGATTCTATAGGTGTCAACCTGGATAGCTGTCACAATTATATTGAGGGAGAAAAGTTGCAAAATGATATGTATACTAGTGAACCATTTACTTAAAAATTTTAATAAATAAACATGGATATATACATATATTTACATATATAATTAGGTAATAAGGGTATCAAAACAAATGCAGATTAAATAGCCACTTTATAATACTAATTACCTAGAAAAGTGAAGAGGGAGAAAGGTGAATGGGACTGGGGAGGGAAATAAAGTGACATTCAACTCTATCTGTAATGTTTAATATAAATAAAAACACGAAACAACTATAACAAAAATTTCACATTTGATTATCCTAGGCAGTAAATGCATGAACGTATGTTATTCTTGCTGCATACGTATCAATTTTCAAAAGAAAAAGTACTTAAGAACTACAAATAAAATGCACATAATTTACTCATAAAAGCTTGTATACATCAAAAACTAAGACACGACTATTTTTAGAAATTATCCTGTTTGTTTTTCTATGTGGTTTTACATTTTTAAAAAGAAAAACGAGGGAAAAAATGAAAGCAATGAAGACACGTAAAAGAAACCGTACATGCATTTGATTATAAAAAAGGCAAACCTCCACAATCACAAAACACCATATGAGCATTCTATATCATGTGCTGCATTTCCTTACTTTTAACTTTTGTCAAAAGCAAATTACAAGAGACTGCCTAATTGGAAACGTGACTTTCTATTATTAAAATGGTGGGAGTCCATTTTAATGTGTTTATCTCGCCGCTAGACTATAATTTATATTTCAGCGTTTAAATTTCTTTGGATGCCAGTGACAGGTTAATGCAGTTTAAACATGCATTTTTCTTTCGTTGGCTGAACAGTTAAATCGTTACCTAAAGGATTTTAAGTTTCAATTTCAACCGGGAGAGGATTCTTTGCTTTTCCAAGGTTAAAACTGTTTCTGGTTCGAGATGCTATTAATTAATGGCTACGTAGCGGATCTATTTAGGGAACTGCTCCCGGCCCCGGGTTCACAGTTGAGCCGCTCAATGAGAAAACTTTTTTTGCTACAGACTTGGGGATATTTGCAATTTAGTCTGAGAGCGGCGAACGGGGAGTGAAATAGAATTCCAGACCACTTCGCTAACAATCGCAATTATGAACCGAAAGACATGTCAGGTATTAGCCATTTTTTTCCTTAAAAAAAAAAAAAACTTTCTGGGACTCCGCGGGACACCCAGCTGGCGACGGACCAGCGGACGGCGAGCCGGGGGGAGGGGGGGCGAGGCCGCGGCAGCCCAGAAGTTCCGACCGGGGAGTTTCGCTCCGTTACCATTACCTGGCTCGCCGGCAGAAGAAAGAACGCGGAGACAAGATAATTTCTGAGGCTGTTAAACATGACTTAGCCCGGGGGCCGCGCGTTCCGAGGGGGTGTCCTGCGGGCCGGGGCGGGCCTCTGCCGCCCCCGCGGGCTCCGGTGCGTCAGGGGCGCGTCAGGCGGGGCGGGCTCCGCGCGGGCGGCAGCGGCTGCTGCGGCGGCGGCGGCGGCGGCAGCGGGCTGCGGGCGGCGCGCACCCGGCCTCTTGCTTCTCGCTCCGAGGCTGCGGGACGGACGCTCCGGGGAACTCCCTAGCCCGCGGCCGGCCGCGTTCGGACGGCGCTAGCCGGCGGCCGGGCGGTCCCAGCATGTCGGCCGCCGTGGCGTGCCTGGACTACTTCGCCGCCGAGTGCCTGGTGTCCATGTCCGCGGGCGCCGTGGTTCACCACCGCCCGCCGGACCCCGAGGGTGCGGGCGGAGCCGCAGGCTCGGAGGTGGGTGCGGCGCCGCCGGAGTCAGCTCTGCCGGGTCCGGGGCCACCGGGGCCCGCGTCGGTCCCCCCGCTCCCGCAGGTCCCCGCCCCCAGCCCCGGCGCGGGCGGCGCCGCGCCCCACCTGCTGGCTGCAAGCGTTTGGGAGGACTTGCGCGGCAGCTCTGGCGAGGGCTCCTGGGAGAATTCGGGGGAAGCTCCACGCGCCTCGTCCGGCTTCTCCGACCCGATCCCGTGCTCCGTCCAGACCCCGTGCTCCGAGCTGGCTCCCGCCTCCGGCGCCGCGGCGGTCTGCGCTCCCGAGAGCTCCTCTGGTGCGCCCGCCGTCCCGAGCGCGCCTGCCGCCCGGGGCGCACCAGCGGCCTCTGGTGGGGTCTCTGGAGGGGCCCTAGGGGCCGGCCCCGCCCCCGCCGCCGATCAGGTGCCCCGGAGGAGGCCTGTCACACCTGCTGCCAAGCGCCACCAATGCCCCTTCCCGGGCTGCACCAAAGCCTATTACAAGTCGTCGCACCTCAAGTCTCACCAGCGTACCCACACGGGTGAGCGTCCTTTCTCCTGCGACTGGCTCGACTGCGACAAGAAGTTTACGCGTTCCGACGAGCTGGCCCGCCACTACAGGACGCACACGGGCGAGAAGCGCTTCTCCTGCCCCCTCTGCCCCAAGCAGTTCTCTCGGAGCGACCACCTGACCAAACACGCTCGCCGCCACCCAACCTATCATCCAGATATGATCGAGTACCGGGGGCGTCGTCGCACTCCCCGCGTCGACCCGCCACTCGCCAGCGAGGTGGAAAGCTCCGCCTCCGCCTCCGGCTCCGGCCCCGGCCCGGCGCCCAGCTTCACCACCTGCCTGTAGGACAGTCATTGCTGTCAGTCTTACCCTCAAGGATGATCCCCCAGGCCGTTGTCCCTGCCTTCTCTGCCCATCCCCCTTTCCCAGAGTCATTACACCAAGGCACAGACTGGTTCCTCTGCTTTGAGGGTGGGTCCAGGCAGACATGTGGACTCTGGGAAGGTACTGGGGGCCGGAAAATAGCGGGAATTCTTGCAACGCAAAAAAGTGGGGTTTGCCTCAAGACAGCCCCCAGGAACTGATAAGAAGGGATGAACTCCCATACTCTCCGAAATACTGAAGATTCTCCCCTCCCAGGAACCAGGGATGTGAAACTGGAATTCTCAGATGCCTGAGGAGCTCCCAGTCTCAAAGGACTCTGGTGTCTCACCCATCCACCAGGGTGGACCTTGGAGAGGGTGTCAGGGGTGGCAGTCTTGGAGATGTCCAGGACTGGGATGGTGAGAGGCCTTTGGAAACAGAAATGATTTCTATTTCTGTAAACAGCAATGTTTACTAATTTATTTTTAGCATCTTTTAAATAGGGATTCCAGGTTGATGGGAAGCTAATGCCCTCCACTCCCCCAATTGCCCCAGCTACCTCTGCTAGGAGAGGCCACATAAGCTCCATGTAGATGTGTGGCTGGGAGATGCTTCTTGATGTCTGGGGTGTGAGTCTGTTTGCAGGTCCTATTGCATGATTTGGAACCCTGCGCTTGCGTCGTAGCCCTTCTCCCCATTTCAATTCCTCCTTGAGGATGGTAACTTCCTGGCTCACTCTCACGCTGAGATTGGTTAAACAATTTGAAAACAACCGTGAAGGCACCAGAAAGAAAAGGGTGGCCCAGACTAGTTCTCTCTTCACTCAGAAAACTCAAGCGACCTTAAGGTTGGGCGGGGCCCCAAACAAGCCTGTTCATAACCATTGATAACTTTCAGGGAAATAGAGGCGTGTGGACACAGCTGCCCCACCTTATGTAATCTCAGGAGTGGTAGATTCTGTTCATTTCCTAATGGCTAACTAGGGGGTTATTTCCCTCAGAGTCTGCAGATTTTTGTTTCTGAAACAGGTGAGTTGGTAGATGGGAGAGGGAAGGGTAACAGACTGGTTTCTTTCAAGGAGCTGGCTGCCTTGGATTTGAGGAAGGAGTAGCGAGGTGATAGATATTATCAAATAGGAGGACCTTTCTCCTCTGACCATATAGTCCCTCCAAGTTATATCCTCAGGGCCCCTCTCCCAATAAGAAGGAATCAGACATCAACAGTATTTGTTTTTTCTATATGTGTCTCTGCTGCTGTGGATGAAATCATTGACCACTCTGCTTGTGTATGTGTGAATGTGTATATATGTGACCCTTTCTTTGGAGATGAGGCTGAAAGGCATTTCCTGCCCTGGGAGATCCCCTCTGACACCCTCCTGAATATTTTGCAATAGTCTGTCACTGACACTTGGGGAAGATGCTGTAATCTCATAGGACCCTAACAGGCACCTGGTTAAACAAACTGCTTTCCCCTGTTTTGCAGATGAGGATACTGAAGACTAGATAAGCTGAAAGTCATATGCTGGGTTGCTGGGAAGAGCCATGACTAGAACTTAGGGGTCTGGCCTGCTAAGTGACTCTTTCCCTCACACTTGGTTACCCCATCTCTTCCTCCTCTCTGGGACCTTAGTCCATCCCTCCCTCCCTATTCTGTATTGCTTCTATGTACCTTCACATGTTGATTGAACCCTTTGCCTATTGTGTTTGACCCAAAAGCCCTTTTCTTAACAGGTTACATTCCCTCCCTTCACACCATGTTGACATAAAGTGAGAATGACTTTTTGGCATCGTAGGAGAGACTTTCTCTTTGGACCTGCTAGGTTAATTTTCAGTGTGAATTCCCTTCTTTTTCTGGTCCTGGGCATTCCAGCATCCTCAAGAGAGTGAATGATACAAACATGGCATTGGGACTCTACTAAGTGCTCCTACACTAAATGAGGGAGAGGTCCTTAGAAAGGACCCAAAGAGTATGGCCTATGACCCTGAAAAGGTTCAGTATTTCCCAGTGAAGGCTAAGCAGAGAAGGTGAGACTGTTGAGTTACCTGTGGGAGGAGAAGGCCCCCATTGTGAGAGTGATTTTTGGTGGTGAAAGGAGTCCTCTCTTTGCTCTGTCTCTTCAGCTAGGGCTGGATAGCTAGGGCACTGTGGGTCCTATTGAAGACTACTGTTTCCTCTTTGTCCTTTTCAGTTGAAGATCTGCCATTGGGCAGGTGGACCAAAGAAACTAACAGGAATTTCCACTAACCATTCTGAAATTGATATCAAGAAAGCTTGGCTTTTCCAATCACCCGTTGATAAATAACTTTTGATTCTCAAGCTCCCAAATAGTGTCCTTATTTGGGTTCTTGTACATTGGGGACTTTTATCTGAGGATGGCCTCGAGAATCTCAATGTGACATGTCTTTCATTGGTAAAACTGACTCCTCCCCGGTCTTGAGGTGGTGGGGGAGGAGATACTCAGGACATACATCGGAGTAGCCAGATACAAGGTTTTTAGGTGGGTCTTTCTTAGTCTGAGTATTGTTACCTTTTTCACTCCAGCAACCAGAGAGTTCTCAAGGAGTAGTTAGTGAAATGCCATGAAAAGGACTTCCTAATTTTATTGGTGTTTCTTTGGTTTCTTTTTGTTAATCAGATGGTGCTCAATGAGTGAGTACATATGGGGGTTGGTTGGGGTCAGATTGAACCTCTGAGCCCTTGCCCCATCCCTGCCATCGCCAGTTCTGATGTAGGAATGACCCAGTAGCAGAAACTGTTCATAGACCTCTTCCTGAAATATGGGTTGGAGGCTGGGGATGAGTTCTAGGTCAGACCTTGGGTGTAAGGGAGTTGGATTCCCTGCTTCTGCTGGGAGGATGTGAAGAATACAGGCTTTGCCCCCACCCATGGAGGCAAGAATATGTCATTTGTCCCTATTTCCCTGTTCTTCTCCAAGCAGGGAACCATTCTGGAATGTCATTTGTGACCCCCATCTCTACCTCTACTCACTTCTCCCTAAAGGAAAAATGATTGTATTCTCTGATGGAGACATAAAGAGGGGAGGTCATTGTACACACACACACACTTAAGTTCTCTCTTTTGCACCTCCCTGCCTGCAGTGTGCATGCACTTCACTCAGATCCTGCTTCCATAGGGTAAGCACACCTGCTGAGCCCCAGACCTGCCTTCTAGAGGCAGGTTTGAAGAACACCTCTCTCTGTTCCTACTTTTGGGGCAGCCCTGCTCCTTGCTGCTATCCAGGTAAGTATTTCCACTGTGTGTTTTTCTTTGGGTAGTCCAGATCCAAGACCAGGAATTAGGAGGGGTGGGGGAGACAGTGTATTAGAAAGCCCAGTTTTGACCATGATACAGCTTCATCAGCAAAGTAACATTTGACCCTTGAGCAACATGAGTTTGAACTGCACAAGTCCACTTATGTGCAGATTTTTTTCAACCAAACACAGTTCAAAAATAGGATATTTGTGGGATGCAGAGCCCGCTTATATGCTGTTCTCTACACATATACAAAAAGTCACATACAAATAGAATATAAAAAACTCTTCATATACATGGGTTCCACAGGGCCAGTTGAGGGGCTTGGGTATGCATGGATTTTGGTATACACAGGGATCTTGGAACCAATCTCCAGTGTATACCGAGGGATGATTGTACTGATATTTTGACCCTCATTTGTCTGATTCTTGTATCTATTATTCATTTGGCTGATAACATAGAGGGGAAAGAGGTAGAATTAATTTTCTCCCTTAAGCCCCACCACATTGAGATGTGCCTTGCCTGTTAAATCTTGAGAAATAGGCACTTCACCTGGAATTAGGAAATCAAAATAAGATGTGTAGAGATTGGATGTCTGTAATGCCAGAGTACAGGGCTTTAGTGCTTTAATGATCTTCAGCCTTTCAGTTCTTTAGTCGTTTCAAGTCTTAGCAGCCTATGATAGCAAGTGTCCTCACACTAGCCACTAATTTTTTAGAGTCTCTGAGCATAGACTTTGGCAAAAGTGAGCTGTACAGACCACTGTGGCTGATTTTGATTCACATAGATGTAGCTGAGACAGGATCACTGCAGAAAGGGAAGGCACTATTGAATAGGTCAATTTGTGCTGGCTTTATTCTCAGCCAGAATTGCAGTTGAGGATTCCAAGGTCAATGGCATAAGTTCCATGTATATGTAAGAGCACAGGTTAGGGACATTCTAGCTCTTAAATTCTTCTTGGAAGTATCAGGTCATATCAGATCAGTTTCCCCATTACCTGGATTTGAAATGCACCCTTTAATAGGGCTAAGGAGAGGCCAATCGGAGGCTTCAAGTCCTTAAATTTATATGGGATATCCAGAATCACCTTCTATTTATGTTCCAAGTTGGTGCCAGATGTGTTTACTATATAAGCCCTGACAGTGGAATTTCAGGGCCTTGGCTAAATTTCTTGTGTGTTCAACCACAGAGAAATGGTGGCTTTTATCATAAATACATAAAGAAGAATGGAAGTTTTTGTTACATAAGGGTTTGAGGAAGAGAAAAGCAATAATCCCGAAGACAGGAAAGGTATTAAAAAGGATTTTGCCTGAATCCTTCTCTCCCTAGGAATCAGAGTCTATTCAGGAAATAAAATGGGAGCCATATTTGTTTCAAATATATATTGAAATCTTGAAGTCAAAATAGAAGCAGTGCAAGGGTGAAAACTGAAGAAAGGAAGATGGTTTGATTAAGCTGAAAGAAGAGAAGGATTTATTTAGAAGAAAGGTTGTATTTTCAGAGGACAGTATTGATGATGTGAAAAGAAAAATAAGAAAGCCCACAATCTTAAACATGGAATTATAAAGGAGAGTGGCATTTTTATAATTAGTAGGTTAGAGGAGGTGATTAGAACCCTAAGAGATCTAACAGAAGCATGGGTGCAAGCTTTACATGAATGTCCATCTTCACTCAGGATCTCAGGTCCAAGAAAATATTGAGAGGTACCTGTTTGAATTTGCAGAGAAAGCACTGGGAAATCATCCCTATGACTGAGTTAGGTATAGTAGATGATTACAAAAAATTTAAACGATACTTCCAAGTATTTTTAGCTTAGTTTCAGTGATATTACCATTGTCAGTGGGAATATAGATGGTTGCTTGGAGAACGTACAGAAAGAAGTAGGTCTTTAGAAAGTGTAGGAAGATGAGACACATGAAATATATCAAAGTAATTGATCAAATTAATAGAAATTAGGAAGCAAAAAGGCATGACCATCTCAATAGCTTCAAAAATAGGTATTTGTTAAAACTCAGCAATGATTTGTGATTTAATTTAAAAACACCTTAGTAAAGTAGTAACAAAAGATAATTTCTTAAGTTGATAAAAGGTATCTGCCAAAAGCCTACTATAAAAATCAAACTTAAATGTTGAAACATTGCAATCTTTCCTATTGGCCACATGGTAAGATACAAAGAAAGTCTAGACAAACTTCAGGCAGGTAATCACATAAAAATACAACAAAAATTCATTAAAAATCCATCATTTGAGAAATGTAAAAGGAAGCCTCTATGTAAGTCAGACAAAAAGGGAAATTGCAGAAATTTAGAGCTGAATGAAAACAAAAAGCACTATATAGCAAGCAAAAAACACTAGAGGAAGAAATGTAATTTATAGCCTTAAATATTTTATTCAAAAAAGAGAGATTGAATGAAGATGAATAAACTAAGCTTTCAATTCCAGAAGAAAAGGAAAACAAACATTTAAATATTACAAAGGTTGTGGCCTCCAAAAGAGCATACTACATAAATAGATATGCACTATATGTGTGGTTTAAGATTTTATAGGGCTGTGGGGAACAGGGAGTGATTAGGACAAAAAAAATCTGAAACCAATTCTGGAGGGGTGATAAAAAAAAGGATGAAAATATTGTCATTAATAAAGCAGAAATTAATGAAACAGAAGAAAAAATAGGTAGCTTTGAGCAAAACCCTTTTAAAAGGCTAATAACAGTACGTTTCTTTGTAAATATAAATTTCTTAAAAAGAGAAGTCAGGTCAGGTGCAGTGGCTCACGCCTGTAATTCCTCCCAAGGTGGGAGGATCATTTCAGCCCAGGAGTTCAAGAAGCATGGCAAAGCCCTGTCTCTACCAAAAAAAAAAAATTAGCTGGGTGTGTGGTATGCACCTGTAGTGCCAGCTACTCAGGACACTGAAGCCAAAGGATTGCTTGGGCCCAGGAGTCCAAAGCTTCACTGTCATCGTGCCACTGCTCTTGAGCCTGGGCAACTGAGTGAGGCCCTGTCTCAAAATTAAAATAAAATAAAATAGAAAGCACAAAAAGTTATCAGGAATAAAAAAAGGACATAAAATCATAACACAAAAAAACAGATTTTTAAAATTAGAATAATACAAACAACTTTATATCAAGAATTGAAAACTATATGGATAATTTTATAAGAAAATATAAAATTTCAAAATGGTTTAAGAAAATGTAGAAAACCTGAAATTGAAGTGGTCGTCAAAGTTATATCTCCCAAAAGGCACTAGGTCTCAGCAGTTGTATTGGCAAATTTTCTAAGCCTTCAAGAAAAAGATAATTTCTATTTTTATAAAGCACTCTAAAGCATAGAAAAGGATAGAAAATTAACCAATTTATTTTATGTAGTCAAGCTAACCTTGATACCTAAACAAGGCAAATTAAAAGACAAGAAAAAATATACACCAATTTTATCTATAAAGACAGGTCCACAAATCCTAAGTAAAATTCAGCAATGAGTGACAAGAATAATGCATCATAATTGTGTGAAGTTTATCTGAGGTATGCAAGATTAATTCAATAATATCTATAAACATAATTCACTACATTAATTGAATAAAGAAGAAAATCATTTACTTTCTTATGTGCCAGCAATCATCAATCAGAAAATGTAATAGACTAAGTGATTCCATATTTGGTAACAACAAATAACATAAATCACATCTATGAAGAAGACTATAAAATTTTTACTGAAAGACATGAAAGAAAATAGGACTTTTGGGACCAGCCTGACCAACATGGAGAAACCCCATCTCTACTGAAAATACAAAATTAGCCGGGCGTGGTGGTGCATGCCTGTAATCCCAGCTACTCGGGAGGCTGAGGCAGGAGAATCGCTTGAACCCGGGAGGCAGAGGTTGCGATGAGCCGAGATCATGCCATTGCACTCCAGCCTGGGCAACAAGAGTGAAAATCCATCTCCAAAAAAAAAAAAAAAAAAAAAAAAGAGAGAGAGAGAAAGAAAGAAAGAAGAAACTAGGACTAAGTGGATAAAAATAATGTGTCTGTGGATGGTAAAATTCAATACTCTAAAAATGTCAGTCCTGTCCTCAAATTAATCTATATAGGTAATGCAATTCCAATCAAAACCCCACAATAATTTTTCTCCAAGCTTTTTAAAGGAAATATTACAGAAGAACATAGGGGGAAAGGAAGGAAAAATTGCTTTACCAGATATCAAAATATGACAAAGTTAAAGTAATTAAGGCAGTGTGGTATAATGCAGGAATAGACAAAGAGACAAGTGGAATTGGATAAAGACTTCAGAAATAAACCTGTAAATACAGTCCAGTGGATGAGAGAGGTGGCATTCATGTAATCAGGGAAAAGATAGGCTACTTGATAAATGCTATTGAGACAATTGACTCTTCATGAAGAAAACAAAATAATACACAGCATTACTTTCTCAAACATTTCATAACAATAAATTACAGTTGGTAAAGACCTAAACATGTTTAAACTATGAAAAAATTAGTAAAAAATACTGGAAAATCCCTCTATCATCATTAAATAAGGAAGGTCATCTTGTTTAGGACACAACAAAATTAAAAATAAAAATTTAAAGAAGGAAAAAGACAGATTTGACTGCCTCAAAACTTTTACATTTAAAAGCCTAAACACAATTAAATATCAAGCTACATTCTGAGAAAAATATTTGTCAGGCATAAGATCAATGTCTGGAATATATAAAGGATCAAAAATTCAAGAGATAAGAACCAAAAAAGTTGGCAAAGTATAGCAATAGGCAATTAAAGAAAAGACAAGGATTGAGAGTGATGGTTAGGGGCTCTCTAGCCTTACATATAATGCTTTCACTCTTTTTTTGTTAATTTTTTTGTAGAAATGAGGGCAGGGTCTTGCTTTTTTGCCTAGGCTGGTCTTGAACTCCTGGCTTCAAGCAATCCTCCTGCCTCAGCCTTTGGAAGTGGTGAATTACAGGCATTAGCCTCTGTGCCCAGCCTGCTTTGACTTTTTTAAAAAGCAGAATATCCATGTATTGCTTGTATAAGTTAACAAGATTGACATTTTAAAGTATTTTAAAGGACAGAAGCAAAATAATGTTGGTTAAGAAAAAAAAAAAAAAAGCAGGTCAGGTGCAATGGCTCACACCTATAGTCCCAGCACTCTGAGACAAAAACTCGCTTGAGACAAAAACTCAAGACCAGCCTGGGTAACATAGTTGTCTCTCTAAAATAAAATAAAAATAAAAAAATAAATTAGCTGGACATGGTGGTGCATGCCTGTAGTGAGAGGATTGCTTGAGCCCAGGAGGTTGAGGCTGCAGTGAGTTGTGATCACACCATTGTATTCCACCCTGGGTGACAGAGTGAGATCCTGTCAAAAAAAAGAGAAGAAAAAAGAAAATCCTAGGTTTGGAAATGATATACCAAATAAATGTTAAGTGTTAATAAAAGCAAGAAGGTATGACAAAATTAATGTCAGAGTCAAAATACAATTGCAAGCACAAAACTTGAGTGCAGCAAAGGTAGATAATTTTATATGGAGAAAAAGCATAGTACACTAAGAATCCAAATCGTTAAGAACCTTTGTGCCCTCATATAGGAGTGTCAGCTCAGGAGCTCTCATGCCTATTCTAGGACTTGGCCAGGGAGTTTCTTTTGCCCTTCATCCCTCACTAGGAATTCAGAGACTCATTCCCATTTTCTTGAGCTCATTGGAGGGATAGAGTTAGGGGAGTGTCAACACAAACCACACAGGAAATGAGCCCAATCTGAATTCTCAAAGGAAAATCTCACACACTCCACTCCAGAGTACTCTTTGTCTCTCTTATTTTTCCACAATAGCTCTTGATGATCCAGAGCTTGACCCAGAACCCTAGTTCCCCTATCAAAATATTCTAGTTTAGTAAAGGGGAAGAAAAGCAAACAGTCAAAACATACAAACATTTACGATTCAACTTGAAAGAAAAAAATGTAGCATTTTTTATTGTCTATAGCTACTTGTGTCTTATTAAGAAGCTCCCACTCCTGTTAATGACAGGTGAAAAATTTAAACTTGTCAATTAAGGTAATTAAGTTATATTTCAGTTAGTCTTTTTCAGTTTAAAATATTCCCATTCAATTTAATTCAGTGTTTTGGGTATAAATGTTCCATCAATTCAAAGCTCAAACTCTCCCCTTCTTCCCACCATGGTCCCTGAATACTGGGAGCTTACATATACTCAGAACAGCAGAAAGGGAAGCAGTCTCATGGCTGTGTCCTCTGCTGTTCTCTGGATCCTCACTCATTTTCTATGCTGTGTGACTGTTTTAGGGGTCTCTGGGAATATTGTGTTTGTGCCCAGTGAATTGCAACAGGTCCTGTCTGGTGTTTTTGGTGGCTTTCTGACACTCACTGCTGGAGTCTGGAGTCTGGAATCCTGCTATATCTCTCACTGGAGGTCTCTGCTGGATGTGGCTTCCTCATCCCCAATGCAGACTTCTCCTGGACCTTGGGTTTTCTCAGCACTCCTGCATGCTCTTTCCAAGGCATAAAAAATATTCTGGTCATCCTCCATTCCACACCAAGGCCACAGGGAACTGGGGTGCAAACCCAGGTCCATCTGCCTAGATACCTCTCAACCATGTAAGGACTACCTCTTGAATGGCACTGGATTGCCCCAGTGTCACACTGAGCATGGAGTAGGAGTGAAGTACAGGCCAGAAGTTCCAGATTCTACCTCAGCTTCTCTGGAGTTCCTGATGTCATGCCCATCTTCCCATTCTGGGCCAAGGTCCAAGGTCTGAAGGGACTGAGGGGTTCCTTCCCAGGGATCCAAGGATAGGTTAGTCTCAACCCCTCAAACCTGCTCCCCTGTCTTTGACTCTTTCAACTGGAAGAGCACTTTACTTTCTCCCTCAGCAGATGGCAACTTCCCACCATCATAACCGAAGTGTGCTGTACTTTCAGATTAGAGTAAAACCTTATGTCCAAGCTACATTCTTTGCTCTTAATATTTAAGAGGTTTTGGAATTTTGAGCTTATTTTCCCAAAAAAGCTTTCAAGATTGTTATTTAATTTTGGGCTTCAAAAGCTGAACTCAAGTCCCGTGTACCCTTGCATTCTTGCTGTAACAACCATAATGCTCTCTGATGAAAAAGGATGCCTCTGGTTGAGAAGGGAGTCATTATATGGAAGAGAATAAGAAAATAAATCCCATTAATATTAATATTTTCAAAACAAATTCTCTACTTCATGTCAAGTTTTAGTCTGGTTAAAGATTAAGTTCTTAGTTCTGAAAGTGGAACCCAGAGCAGAATTTTTTATTTTATTTTTCCCCCCTCTTATTGGGTCTTTACAAGAGAAGACGGTTACCAAGTATAAATAAAACAAAAGAAAGCTTTGATCTGTCTTCTGCAGACCCCTAGAATTAGGAAAATCCCCAGGGAGATGTGGGACTACAGATACGACTCTTACAAACAGGGTATGGAACAAGTAGGTGGCAAAGAGGAGATCAGCAGCCTCTTGTCAACCCTGCTGGTCCCCAAGGAGTTCCTGGTCCACTCATCCAGTCAAGGGACAGACAGCAACTTGGTTGCTGAGTTCCAGCAGGGGTCAGCAATGGACTGGACTGAAGTGCATCCAGAGGCGGTGCTAGCTAGAGGCTTTCCTTCTGGGGTCGTGTGTAGTCATGGCTTTTATCTTTAATGAAACAAAACAAAAGCAAAAAAAACACCAGGCTTTCATGGACTAAGAAATACAATTCACAAGGATTGATTGAGCACTTAAAATATGGTAGACACTGTTGTAGGCACTTGGGACATTGAAGTGAATAAAACAAAGATCCTTGCCCTTGTGATTTTATATTCCAGTAGAAAGAATATAGAAAATAAAAAAATAAATCAGCGTTGGGTAATAGAAGATATGGAATTAATGAAAAGTAGAGCAGACTGAGTGGGATCAACAGTGCTAGGTGAGAGTAGAGGTTAGGGTGAGGTCATAAGCAGTGTGATCTGAATAGGCTTCATTATGCAAGTAAGATGTGAGCAAAGACTTGAAGAAGTTGAGGAAGTTAGCCAGCAGATATCTGGAGGAAAATTATTCCAAGCAGAGGGCACAGCTAAAGAAGCAACCCTAAGTGATGAGGTCAAGAAACAGTAAAGGAACTAGCAGTACTGGAGCAGAGTTATGGTCAGAAGGAGGGGAGGGTGCCAGACCATGTGGGCCTCATAGGTCATTGTAATAACTTTTCCTATGGGTAAACTAGAAAGCCATTGAGGATCTTAAACAGAAACATAGTATGATCTACCTGGCGTTTCAAAAGATCATTCTGACTGCTATGTTTGATGCATTTAAGCAGGGAGCTCTGTTAAGAGATAATTTCACTATTCTAGATCAGAGATGATGGTGGCTTGGACCAGAGTGATGGTAGATTCTGATATATTTTAGAGGAAAAGCCAATAGACTTTCCTAAAGGGTTGACAATGGGGAGTGAGAGAAAGAGAAGAGTCACAGCGACTCAAAAGTCTTGCCTGAGCAGCTGGGAGGATGGAGTTTCCATCAACTAAGATGAGGAAGGCTAGAAGTGGGGCAGATTTGTAGTGGAAGAAAAAGCATTCTGTTTTGGACATGTTGAGTTTGAAATAATAATTAGACATCCCGTGGAAATTTTGATTAGGCAGTAAAATAGATACATCTGGTGTTTGGGAAAGAAGTCTGGGCTAGAGAGAAAAATTTGGGAGTTATCAGCATATAGATGTTATTTAAAGCTGTAAGTCCGAACGAGATCAACAAGAGGGTGTAGAGGGTGAAGGGATAAAAAGGCTAAGACTGATCCCTGGGGCACTCCAAGGGAAGCAGGAGGAACCAGCCAAGAAGGCGAAGAAGGCATAACCAGTGAGGTAGGAAGAAAGTCAAGAGTGTGGTGTCTTCGAAGCCTAGTAAAGAAAGTGCACCCAAAAATGCAGTGGTCCACTTTGTGAAATGCTCGTGCTATGTCAAGTAGGATGAAGGCTGGGAATCTGACTATTGTCTCTAGCCAGGAGGCAGTCATCGGCAGCCTTGATCACAGTAATTGTGGTGGAGTGGCAGGAGCTAAAACCCCAGCTGCAGTGGGTTTAAGAAACCATTAGAGGGTCGGGCGTGGTGGCTCACACCTGTAATCCCAGCACTTTGGGAGGCTGAGGAGGGCAGATTACCTGAGGTCAAGAGTTCAAGACCAGCCTGGCCAACATGGTGACACCCATTCTCTACTAAAAACACAAAGCTAGGTGTGGTGGCAGGCACCTGTAATCCCAGCTATTTGGGAGGCTGAGGCAGGAGAATTCCTTGAACCCAGGAGGTGGAGGTTGCAGTGAGCTGAGATCGTGCCACTGCACTCCAGCCTAGGCGACAAGAGCAAAACTCTGGCAAAAAAAAAAAAAAAAAAAAAAGCATAAGAGGAAACAAACGGTAGACCATGAGTACAGGGCACTATTCTGAGACATTTTCCTGCACATGGGAGCAAAGAAATAGAGAAGTTGGCAGGGAAAAACAGGGTCAAGAGAAATGATTACTTTTATTCTCTCTTTTTTTTTTTTAAGATGGGAAGGAAAGCAGCCTGTTTATATGCTAGTAAAAATGATCCAAGAGGGAGTAAAAATTATTAATGCAAGACAAAGGGGGAGAATTGCAGGAACAATATCCTTAAGGCAGCAAGCGCAATGGATCTAATGCACAAACAGAGGGATTGATTTTAGCTAGGAGCATGGACATTTCATCTGTGAAGCAGTCGGAGAGGCGTAATATGAGGGTAAAGACACAGGTAAGTGAGTGGATGCAGTGATAGGAGACTGTGGAAGTTCTTTCTTGATTGTGTAATATTTCTCAGTGAATTAGAAAATAAGGTCATCAACTGAGCTTGTGAATGAGACATTGACCTAATTGGCGGTTTGAAGAGAAAGGAAAATGTGTGAGTCATTTAGGAGAGGGGGAGAGTAATGAACTAGGCTATGTGTGATTCCCAGGCAGCATTAAGAATTCACTTGACGCTAGCAATTGTGAATTTAATGTGAGATTAGCCAGTCTGTGTCTGTGCACGCTTATCAGCCTCATTCAGCTGTGTGGGTTTAGGCACACATTGGGCGGAGAGGTTGAGTTACCCAAAGTTTTAGTTTGACCAAAAAGAAGTGAGAGGGGGCAAGGGTATCAAAGTTATGTGAATGGGAGTACTTAACGCTAAGAGACCATGGGCTTTAGGCTGGATATGGAGAGGAATGAGAACAGCAAGGTTGGGAAGAATAACAGCAAATAAATTGGTACAAATGGAAGGGTGTGTGTGTTTTATGAAAGCCAGTTTATTGCTTAAGGAAATGGCTTAAAATGTTCTTTTTATGGCTCTAAAAAATGTTATTTTTGTCTTTGGCACATATTTGCCCCTGTATTACCGGATGTAATTTTTGTAAATAAATATTGTATGTATTTTGAGTATAGAATGCAAAGGTTTGTGGGGTTTAAACAGTAAACTGGAAAGATAGGAGAAAGTGATCAGACAATGGGAATCATAGCACTGAGATTATGCAGGGGTTACACCTATAAGTAATGATAAAATCTAAGCAATGGCCATGGAAGTGAATAGTTAAGGGGAAGATCCTTGTGGGAGAGGAGGTCAAGAATTAAGAGGTTGGCCGGGCGCGGTGGCTCATGCCTGTAATCCCAGCACTTTGGGAGGCTGAGGTGGACAGATCGTGAGGTCAGGAGATTGAGACTGTCCTGGCTAACATGGTGAAACCCCGTCTCTACTAAAAATACAAAAAATTAGCCAGGGGTGGTGGCGGGCGCCTGTAATCCCAGCTACTCGGAGGCTGAGGCAGGAGAATCACTTGAACTCGGGAGGCGGAGGCTTGCAGTGGACTGAGATCACGCTGCTGCACTCCAGCCTGGGTGACAGAGCAAGACTCTGTCTCAAAAAAAAAAAAAAAAAATAGAATTGAGATGTCAGGGTCATCTATGTGTATGGGACATTCACCAAGCTTAAGGCAGAGGTAGTAATGTCAAGAGTAAAAGTAAGCCAGGAGATAAAATTTTTAAGAAATATGGGGGAAGGCAGACATGGTGGCTCATGCCTATAATCCCAGAACTCTGGGAGGCTGAGGTGGACGGATCATTGAGGTCAGGAGTTTGAGACCAGCCTGGCCAATATGGTGAAACCCCATCTCTACTAAAAATATAAAAACTAAGCTGCGTGTCATGGCACGTACCTGTAATCCCAGCTACTTAGGAGGCTGAGGCAGGAGAATCTCTTGAACCCAGGAAGTGGAGGTTGCAGTGAGCCGAGATCATGCCACTGCACTCCAGCCTGGTGAGAGCGAGACTCCATCTCAAAAAAGAAAAAAAGGCCGGGCACGGTGGCTCAAGCCTGTAATCCCAGCACTTTGGGAGGCCGAGACGGGTGGATCACGAGGTCAGGAGATCGAGACCATCCTGGTCTACACGGTGAAACCCCGTCTCTACTAAAAAATACAAAAAACTAGCCGGGCGACGAGGCGGGCGCCTGTAGTCCCAGCTACTCGGGAGGCTGAGGCAGGAGAATGGCGTAAACCCGGGAGGCGGAGCTTGCAGTGAGCCGAGATCGCGCCACTGCACTCCAGCCTGGGCGACAGAGCTAGACTCTGTCTCAAAAAAAAAAAAAAATAAATAAAAATAAAAATAAAAAAAAAAAAAAAAAAAGAAAAAGAAAAAAAAAGAAAGGAAAAGAAAAAGGAAAAGAAATATGGTGGAATGACCCACTGATACTCTTAAAGTAAATCACTAATTGAATGTTACAATTGAAACATACCATTTCTACCTCAGCTGTTTAACTATTGCACTGTAACAAAATAAGATATTATTATAAGATAATAGTTGCCTAAAGGGTTAGAAGCACAAAAAAGAGGGATTTTCCTAGGGATCCCTATCCATTTCTCAAGGGTTTCTTCCTAAGAGATAGACTCCTGAGAGTGGGGTTACTGCTTTATGCCAGCAATGTCCAAAAGAGACACATTCTTCCCCTTAATGGTATTGCTTCTTTTCAGTTTTGTTTTTTCTTCCACTAACACA
This sequence comes from Rhinopithecus roxellana, assembly GCF_007565055.1. NCBI lineage: Eukaryota > Metazoa > Chordata > Mammalia > Primates > Cercopithecidae > Rhinopithecus > Rhinopithecus roxellana. The sequence continues at coordinate 62,634,160 of NC_044554.1, forward strand.
CAATAATTCACACATTACATATATTATTCCTATAATCGCAACCACATATTATATTTATTGCCAAAAGTCATGTCAGGTAATACAGAAGACAAGAATTGTGCCAAAACCAATTGTACTATTTCTTTGAGCAATAAATCGGCTGCCCCCAACACAACAAACATCCCATTTGCTCCAATCATTTATTTATGCCTCCGTTTACTTGAGGGAGATTCAGATTTCTTCTCTATAAAGGCCTGCTGTGTGTTACAGTGGCCCCTAAGTCACTCAGTTTCTAGTCTCAAACCCTTGATGGGCCATTCATCTTTCCTGAGAAATTTCCAGATTGGACAGTACAAAGAAAACATCTACCAAGAATTCTGAGGTGTTAAGTTCTGATTTCCAGATCATACATGCCATTCTCTTTAGATTGCTAATATCTCATGATTTCTTTTCCCAGCACCATTTTAAAGTGTGATTGGAGCATTTTGATCTCCTTTATAACTGGAGTGACTGAGACAGGCTGGCTCTTTTACTCCATTGCGGTGATATTAATGTCCTGCCACAGGCGACCTTGACTTGTTGCCCAGGATGCCCAGGACATGTATTCAACCCTGGTCACAGGCCCACTGTGATTGTGCTCACAGAGCAGCCTATCCTGATGTAGTTCCTGTGGTACAAAGATGATTTTTGCTCTAAAGTCCCAGAAAATCTACCCTCCCATCTTCCCAGATATTTGTATAGATAAAGCAAAACACTTTTCACAGATTATAGTTAGCTTAATGGATTTTCGATCATTGACACAAGGGCATAGTGATAATCCCAAGGCATATATATCTATTCAGATATCTCTCTCTGTCTCTCTCAATAGATAGATAGATAGATAGATAGATAGATAGATAGATAGATAGATAGAAAAAATATATATATAGAGGGGGGGGGATAGAAAGACAGAGAGAGAGAGAGAGAGAGAGACAGAGAGACAGAGAGAAAAGAGAGAGTATCGCGCTGTCACCCAGGCTGGAGTGCACTGGTACCATCATGGATTCCTGCACCCTCAACCTCCTGGGCTCAAGCAGTCCTCCTGCCTCAGCCTCCAAGGGCTATTTATGAGATACCTCCTTAGTCCTCACTGTGGGTTGTGTAGATGTGTAGGATTAAAGGGCCTCAGCATCTCTCTTTATACTTTGCTGGAGACACAAGGTACAAGACACTTACTGACCTGGGAGTGGTAGGTCAACCCTCCTGATATTGCCCAGAATACTGGACTCATAGTCCTCAGTCATTCAGATTTCTGTCTCAGATCTTTTTTTTTTTTTTTTTTTTTTTTTTTGAGACGGAGTCTCACTCTGTCACCCAGGCTGGAGTGCTGTGGCCGGATCTCAGCTCACTGCAAGCTCCGCCTCCCGGGTTCACGTCATTCTTCTGCCTCAGCCTCCCGAGTAACTGGGACTACAGGCACCACCACCTCGCCCGGCTAGTTTTTTTGTAGTTTTTAGTAGAGACGGGGTTTCACCGTGTTAGCCAGGATGGTCTCGATCTCCTGACCTCGTGATCCGCCCGTCTCGGCCTCCCAAAATGCTGGGATTACAGGCTTGAGCCACCGCACCCGGCCTCTGTCTCAGATCTTAATTTTATGCAGGTCCCTTTAATCCCTTGAGTATACTTAGGAAAATATGCTACATGACAGTAAAGGTAAATCATGCCTTACTTCCATTTAGTACCATTGGTTGGGCAGTTTGGCTCCAAGAAGCCCAGAAAACCTTACCTTAGTTACCTTCCTTAGTTTTGTTAAACAAATAACTGCAGGATGAGGTTGCAGTTACTGTGGTCACCCAGGGCAAAAGTCGTTCTCTTCTCTCTGGACCACCAAGCTACTGAGTATGTGCCCAGACTATGCTGCCTCTCTGAGAGGCACCACCCTAATGCACCTCTCCCCAGGGCACTCAGCACAGATCACAGATCAAATTTTACTAGGAGTGGTTGCTGTAGGGGAAGGGAGAATCCAGCATCCTTAGTCCCATACAGATTTTCCATGGTCCACAACTTGGAACTCCAGGCAAATTTAAATTGGGTACTAAGGGCCAAGCATAGTGGCTCATGTCTGTAATTCCAGCACTTTGGGAGGCCAAGGTGGGTGGATCACCTGAAGTCAGGAGTTCGATACCAGCCTGGCCAACATGGTGAAACCCTGTCTCTACTAAACATACAAAAAAAATTCGCTGGGCATGGTAGGGCACATCAGTAGTTGCAGCTACTCAGGAGGCTGAGGCAGAAGAATCACTTGAACCTAGGAGGCAGAGGTTGCAGTGAGCCAAGATCACACCACTGCACTCCAGCCTGGGTGACAGAGAAAGACTTTGTCTCAAAAAATGTAATTAAATTAAATTATATTAAATTAAATTAAAAAATAAATTGGGTTCTAAGGGTAGAGACCAGCCTTGTTATCTCCCAGTTGGAAAACTGGAGTGTGATTATTATTGTGTGCCAGCATTTTATACTTAAAACTGTTTGACCTTCATAAAAGAGAGAATGCAGTTCCCTGTCTAGGTCCTATCAGTATTTAGGGTATCCTTGGCCATCTCACACAGCCAACTTAAGATCTGGATCCTAGCGGGAGAAGATATGAGAAGCTTCTGTCCCCCTAGTGAGAAAGATATATATATTGAAATCCTTTAATTCTGCTAAAGCACCTGTGTTAGGTACAATTGCTTTGGCTGGAAGCAACAGAAAACCCTACAGTAACTTAACAAATAGAGTTTTATTTTTATTATATAACAAGAAATTTGGAGGAAAGTGCTGCTGTGATTTGTTCAGTTTACTCTACACTGACAGGGTCAGCATCTCTTAGCCTGCCATATTGTGGCCACAGAACAATAGGGGCAGCTCTAGGCATTTTACTCATATTTAAAGCAGGAAGAAAGGTAAGGTATAAGTTGAGCCACAGTGCACAAGTAATCCCAGCTACTTGGGAAGCTGGGGCGGGAGGGTCACTTGGGCCCAGGAGTTTGAGACCAGCCTGGGCAACATAGCAAGATCTCATCTCAAAAAAAAAAAAAAAAAGGAAAGCAAGCAAGCTGGAACCACTGGCATTCTCTCCCTTTTACTCAGAATACAAAAGCTTTCCAGAATTGTTGCCACCCATTCCAAGTGATGAGTGGCATTTTCTTTCACTTCTCAAGGGCCAGTAGTACATGTGCCATCTTTAGCTGCAAGAAAATATGGGAAATTGCTTCAAGAACTGTTGTAATGAACTTAATCTCATTGTGGTCCATATCCTGATGCCTCCCTGTAGAAAACTGAAGTTTGCTTTGCAGAGAATAAAGGGAGGATATATATTTTGGTAGAAAATTGAGAGCATCTGCCATAGCATTCTACTGACCTTTCAGTGTCATGTGCCATCCTGAAATAGTCCTTTACTTGTAAAGCTCGGGGAGTAGACTAGTGACTACCGGTTGGAAAACTTGAGTGTCTACCCCCCAAGCTTTAGGCTCCCATATACCATAGTAAACTACTGACCCACTGAAAAAATATGAATATATCATAAATAAGTAGGGGCAGAGATTCAGCCCTTTGATTTCCCAAAATGTTTAATGAATCTATTTTTACATATTTATAATTACTCAAATTACCCTTACAAATTGAAGCCCAGGACTTATTAAAACTGGCAAATCAAACAGGTGACATGCCTGCTATTCGATTATTACAAACATTAGCATCTGGCCTCTCTTTGAAATTGCACATACCAATCATTGCTACAAATATCAAACAACATTGCCTTTTCCCTGCCCACACTCTCCTAAACAAATAAGGAACAGGAGGACAGGAAGGAAGAGAAAATACTTTCCTTATTTTTAGGGGCTTGTTAGTCTTAAATTGTAAGTAGCTGTCCCTGCCTCTGACAGCCTGTCAGTGCTGCCTTGACCTTTAGTAAGAACCTCCTGCTTTGGGGCCATATTTCAGACTCTTAGAGCTGAGATTTATTACTTTCTAATTGCTGATTGACACAGGATGATCTTTGACTCATTAAGGTTTGTAAGAAACATTATTTCTCTTGAAGATACTTTTCTCTGTGAGAATGTGGCCAGGCATGGTGGCTCATGCCTGTAATCCCAGCACTTTGGGAGGCCAAGACGGGCGGATCACCTGAGGTCGTGAGTTCGAGACCAGCCTGGCCAACATGGAGAAACCTCGTCTCTACTAAAAATACAAAATTAGCTGGGCATGGTAGCACATGTCTGTAATCCCAGCTACTCGGGAGGGTGAGGCAGGAGAATCGCTTGAACCTGGGAGGAGGAGGTTGCAATGAGCTGAGATCGTGCCATTGCACTCCAGCCTGGGCAACAACAGTGAAACTCTGTCTCAAAAAAAAAAAAAATGCAAGGGGAGGCCTGGCGTGAGGTGGCTCATGCCTGTACTCTCACCACTTTGGGAGGCCAAGGCAGGTAGATCACCTGAGGTCAGGAGTTGAAGACCAGCCCGGCCACCATGGTGAAAACCCGTCTCTACTAAAAATACAAAATCAGTCGGGCATGGTGGCAGACACCTGTAATCCCAGCTACTTGGGAGGCTGAGGCAGTAGAATTGCTTGAACCTAGAGGGGCAGAGGATGTAGTGAGCTGAGATCACGCCACTGCACTCCAGCCTGGGCAACAGAGCGAGACTCCATCTCAAAAAAAAAAAAAAAAAAAAAAACAAGGGGAAAAATTAAAATTCTTCAGGCCAATCAATGCACCCAAAAGGTGACTAGGCATGGTGTTTTTGACAGTGACAGTTATGAACGCGCTTACCAGCAAGGTTTGGAGTTACTTAGCTTCAGAATCTGAGGGAGCACAGGGACAGGCAGGAGTCACAAAAACATAGAGCTCAAATTCCCCCTTTGACATAGATTGATGTGCAGAAGAATGCTGGAAGAAACCAAGCCAAAAAGCGGGTAGCCAAATGGGTCTCCACTGTGTGGACAAGAGGCACCACCCAGTGGGCCAGGAAGCTGGTGTGACTGAACAAACCCTTTGACCATGAACAATGCTGAATGCTAGAGGGGTCAACGGGAAGTTCACTGGATACCCTTGCCTCTGGCCTAATGCTGAATAGAGGCAGCAGTGAAATGAAATCCTGGTTACTAGAGGGAAGGTACAGACAGCATGGCATGTAATGAAATGAGATTTCACAACTCTGATGGTATGAAGGGCAGGCACTGTCAGAGAGAAAATCAGTATTGAACCCAGAGAAAGAGTCTTCCAGGGACAGTATATTAGTCCTGGTTCTCCAGAGAAAAAGGAACTAATAGGAACCAATAGGGCATGTGTGTGTGCATGTGTGTGTGCGTGCAGAAAGAGATTTATCATAAGGAATTGGTTTACCATTATAGAAACTGACAAGCCCTAAGATCTGTGGTTGCAAGCTGAAAATCCAGGAGAGCCAATGGTGTACTTTCAGTCTGAAGGCTGGCAGTCTTGAAACCCAAAGTCTGAGGGCAGGAACAACATGGACGTCCCAGCTTGAAAGCAGTCAGGCTGCAGGAGTTCCTTGCGCTTGTAGGAGAGTCAGCCTTTTTATTCTATTCAGGCCTTCAGCTGATTGGATGAGGCCCACTCACATTGCAGAGGGCAACCTGCTTTATTCTATCTACCAATTCAAACGTTAATCACATCCAGAAACACCTTCCCACTCAAACTGAGTCAATGGAGGAGAGTTTAATAAAGGCACTATCTTCAAAGATGTGAGCAGAGATTAAGCAAGGGACAGTTCTGTATCCCAGAGCTAGTAACTTGGAGTGTCATTACCATTCTTAACTTGAAGGAGAGACCTTTGTGGAGAGGGTCGCCTGACAGGTACAATGTTCCTCAGTTAAGGGATAAAGCCAAGTATAGAAAGACTGCAAGGGTGGAATCAAGAAAAAAGTTACCCAGATCTCAGTCTCCTCCCTCCCATGGATCTTTTACTCTTGTTCACCATTGGCCAAACCCAATCAAAGCCAGAGAACAAGAGAGCATTTGATTAGGTCAGACTTCCGAGGAAGAAGAGAGGAGAGGAAGGTGGTAAGTGGGTCTGGAGAAGTATAAGAAGACATCCAGCAAAATGTCAATAATTGTGGAAGGCTGGAGGTGAAGGAATGACAGTCGTCTTTTTTTTTTTTTTTTTAACTTGCTTTGATCACAGAACAAAACGTTTTCTATTCACTCAAAACAGGAGATCTAGACCACACGTTACAGAACCCTATGTCTAAGTTACATTCCCAAGAAGAGCAGTAACTATCATGTGATTAGCATGCCAACAAGATCAACTTTGAAAAATATTGCCTTTTACAAGTTGCAGTGCAATTGTAATGCTCCTTTGTCCTTGGTACTGAGCAAAAGCAATACATTTCCATTGTAGAACATTTATGAATATAGATAAACCAAAAGGAGAAAATAATGTGAACCCATATTCTAGCAATAATCACTGCTAATACTAGGGATGTGTTTTTAAAGTTTCTTGATCATACATTGTGTATTTGTATATTTTTGAACTTTTTATTTTGACATAATTTTAGACCGACACAGACATTGCAATAATAATACACAGAATTCCCACATACCTTTAACAATGATTCCCAAATTTTAAGCATTTGCCGTATTTGATTTATCCATCTCTTTCTTTCTGTATGTATGCATGTGTGTATATGTGTATATACACAAACACAAATATAATTTATATACATAAACATACACTTGTATTCCTGAATCATTTGAGAGTAATCAACTTTAAAATTTTAACAGAGCCAAAAAAAATTTTTAACAGAGGCAAGTTACATCAATGTCTGTATACCATCACTATCTCCAATTGTACTGGGCAATCTTCAAAATTAAGAGTAAGAGATTAATAGTAATAACAGAACCCTTATTAAAACATTTCTGGCTGGGTGTGGTGGCTCATGCCTATAATCCATGCACTTTGGGAGGCTGAGGTAGGCTGATCACTTGAGTCCAGGAGTTTAAGACCAGCCGGGGCAACACGGCAAAGCCCCAACTCTACAAAAAACTAGCCAGGCATGGTGGTGCATGCCTATATTCCCAGCTACTAGTGGGGCTGAGGTGGGACGGTCACTTGAGCCTGGGAAGTTGAGGCTGCAGTAAGGCATGAATGTGCCACTTCCCACTGTACTCCAGCCCGGGCGACAGAGCAAGACCATGTCTAAATAAATAAATAAATAAATAAATAAATAAATAAATAAACAAAATAAAAGAGACTTTCATCAGATCAAAATAGACTTAGCCAGAAAGAGAGCACTCACCCACAGACTTTTGTAAGTTCCCCAGAGTCTTACTGCAATCCTGAGACAGACTGATGGGTCCTGGTTGACAAATATCCAGCCATGCTCTTATTTGTGGGGATGAGACTTTCTAAACTAGGCTAGCCTGAAAGATATTGGGTAACCCTTAGTGGGCTCGGAGAGAGACCTCAGAAAGTCACCTGCGAGGCAATGTCTGGAGGCATTGCACCAGGTCATGCACAGCAGGTTAAGGGATGCTGGATTTCAAAGATATTGTTGCTTGGCATCCCATCTAATTTAGAATGCAGTAAATCATTTTGGAGAAGTCAGTTCCAGGTGTCCAATTGTAAATGCTTGGTATAGAAGATAGAGGGAACAGGTTTGAAATTAGTCATTCTGGCCAGGGCATAAGCAACCTCCCTACAGTGAAGTCACCAGGGAAAGAATAGAAATGAAGGCCTTCTGTTACCTGTCAGGTGTTGATTTAAGCAGAATAATGTGTTGGGATTGGGTTAAATAATTTTTCAGGCATTGCACATCACCTTGAGCCTTGGCATAAAATAAAGCCAGATGCTAAAGTGCCTTCCTGGATTGTTTTCCAGAGTTGGGTTTGTTCCCCAGAGGTGTACAGTTGAGATTTTCAGGTTGTCTATGCTTCCAAAAGCCAAACAGGAAAAAGGCTTGGCAATAAGGCTAAAGCACGACAGAATGACACTGAGCTGCGTGTCAGCAGTGAGCTAAGAGATTGCAACTCAGGTTCATCAAGGAGGGGCACATGCCTATATGATCCCTGACTTGGCCATTTGGCCCTATTTTTATTTATTTTTATTATTTATTTATTTAAGACGGAGTCTCGCTCTGTTACCAGGCTGGAGTACAGTGGCACAATCTCGGTTCATTGCAACCTCCGCCTCCCGGGTTCAAGCAATTCTCCTGCCTCAACCTCCCAAGTAGCTGGGACTATAGGCACTCACCACCACACCCAGCTACTTTTTGTGTTTTTAGTAGAGGCAGGGTTTCACCGTGTTAGCCAGGATGGTCTCGAACTCCTGACCTCGTGATCCACCCACCTCAGCCTCCCAAAATGCTGGGATTACAGGTGTAAGCCACCATGCCTGGCTGGCCCTGTTTTTAAAGAGAGATTGCATTTATTATTTTCTTATAAACTGAGACTTAACAGGTTTCAATTAATTTGGGAGACTGCCTCTTGACCAAAAAGAGAAAGACTCATTGTTGACATCGTAATTCCTGACAGAGTGATTTTCCTGAAGATTCCTACCAATGCCCTGTAAGGGATGCTGGCAGTTGGCACTCCAAGGGAAGGTCTTTTTAGCCAAAGGACAACTGGGGGACCTGCCCCTGTTCTTTGAGATCAGGAGAAAATTATGGAGAATAAATTATGTGGCAAGGCTAACGAAGAAGAGAGACAGCCAAGATGACTCCCTCAGCAAGTTCCCAGTTTCTGGGAGAAATGGTATGTGGGTTCTCCAAATGCCTGGGTACCCAAGAGTTAGCTGCAGAGGGTGAATGGCATTGCGGGGGCCACAGGATCTCTCTCTGTCACCCAGGCAGTGGGGTGCCTTCATAACTCACTGCAGCCTCAAATTCATGGGCTTAGTGATCCTCCCACCTCAGGCTCCCAAGTAGCTGGGAGTATAGGCACGCACCACCGTGCCCAGCTAATTTTTAAATTTTTTTGTAGATATGGGGTCTCACTATGTTGCCCAGACTGGTCTTGAACTCCTGGCTCAAGCTATTCCTCCACCATGGCTTCCCAACGTGTTGGGATTACAGTTGTGAGCCATCATGCCTAGCCAGGAGTCACAGTCTTGCTGAGACTGCCACAGTGGGGCAAAGATGTACACACATAAGGGGAATGGAACATGAGGCCCCGAAGTGAAAGTTAGCCAAGAGGGAGAATTGCTTGTGAGTGAGTCTACTGCACAGCCTGTTGAAACGAGCACTTTGTCCACACCATACCCATAGACAACGAGCCAAAGAGATGACCTTAATCTCTCCATGGGCAATCCCAGAAGAAGGTTTTTACCTTTGCTGTCCCTCTTCTCCACTCCATCATCAGAAGGGTATGTGCCAGAGGAGAAAAGTGAGAGCCAGACTGTAAGCCAATAAAAACTAGGGTGAATAAGGGGCTTACTGGGAGAGACCTTGAAATTACAAATGAGAGGGCTGGGCACGGTTGCTCATGCCTGTAATCCTAGCACTTTGGGAGGCTGGGGCGGGTGGATCACAAGGTCATGGGATTGAGACCATCCTGGCCAATATGGTGAAACCTCGTCTTTATTTTAAAAAAAAACAAAAAACAAAAAAATTAGCTGGGCATGGTGGTGGGCACCTGTAGTCCCAGCTACTCGGGAGGCTGAGACAGGAGAATGGCATGAACCTGGGAGGCAGAGCTTGCAGTGAGCCGAAATCATGCCATTGCACTGCATTCCAGCCTAGGCGACAGAGCAAGACTCCATCTCGAAAAAATTTAAAAAATTACATATGAGATTTAAGTTGTGAAATTAACAGCAAGAAGTTGTAAAAACTGAAAATGACCATTCTAATAGTTGAAAGTTACTGAAAATTATTGAATTGCTAGAAAAGGGAGTTTCAAAAGAAAACAGATAATAGCAGTCACTGGGAAAAATATTTCATTATATACCTAAGAGTTGAGATTTTTCTCTAAGATAATTACATTAGACATTCCGAAATTTATCTCTTCTCCCTCCTAAGACCCTTGGATTACATTCATACCCCTCCCTACATTCTTGCCCAGTTAGTACCAAGCAACCTTACCAAGAATCAAAGGCACACCAGCCAATGTCATAAACTTGTTTCTAGCCTGTTTTCCCAGTGGCATGCAGAGCCGTGTCCAAAATGTCCAGGAGGCAGATCAGCTTCCAGTTCAATGGCACCATTGTAGACTTCCTGGTGGAGGCATTCCTTCCTTTGGTATTAAGAGCTTTAAACAGGCTGGGCATGGTGGCTCATGCCCATAATCCCAGCAGCCAAGGTGGGAGGATCACTTGAGCCCAGAAGTTTGAGAACAGACTGGGCAACATAATGAGACTCCTTATCTCCAAAAATTTAAAAATTGGCTGGGCATGGTGATGCACACCTGTAGTAGTCGTAGCTACTTGGGAAGCTGAGATGGGAGGATTGCTTGAGCCCAGGAGTCTGAGGCTGCAGTGAGCTATCATTATGCCACTGCACTCTAGCCTGGGTAACAGAAAGAGACCCTATCTCTTAAATTTTTTTTTTTTAAGCTTTAAATAGGAGTGATCTGAGAATAGCACTCCAACATTTATCCTGACCCATGCCTTCTGGTTTTGCGAAAAACAGCACCATATGTAAGTTCTGCTTCAGACCACATGCCCTGCTCATTAGGATTACAATCTTGCAATCTTGCAAGTGTTGTCAGTCAGCTGTCATCAAAACTGAGTCTTCAGAAGGCCTTTTCACCCCTTTACTTCTGGATAATGGAATACATGGTAAAACCAGTAGAAGTTAAACAAGACTTTAATCCAAAATTACCATTGGAAGAAGCAATGCAAGCAACATTTGTAAGAACAGTTTTAGTTGAGTGTTAAGGATGTCAGATGGCTTGAAGTGGGCCTAAAAAATGGAAGGAGAAATATTGGAGATAGCAAGTGCAGACAAACTTTTCAAGGAAGGTTGTTATAAAGGAAAGAAGAGAAAATGGTGTGCAGCTAGAAGGGGAAGTGGGGTCAAGAAAAGGCTTTTAAAGAAAGGAGAAATTTTCAAAATCTGTTTCCTAAATCTCATTGTCACCTGTCCTCTAATCTGATGCCTTGTCAGTCCCTGGTTATGTGGCCAAACCATTAGGCTCTACCTATAAATCAGTATGAATCTTCCCCTCATGTATTGTTCATAAATCAGCAAGGAGTCTTATGCCAGATCATCTCACCTTCAACAAACAGTAGACAATAAGACAACGGGCCATAATGCTTCAAGTCCTACACCATGGGAGTATTTTCCTACTCCATTTTCTTTCATGATTATCTCTGATAGGGGTTACAATGTCACTACATTCTGTTTCTGGCCATTATGAAGAGCCATCTATAAACAAGGGTCAATTTTCCCTTCTTAGTCAACTGTTCATTGGGAATTCCTCAAGAAGAAGCAGGTGTGAGCTGAGGTAGTTTCATCAATGTGGTCAAGAAACAAACAAACAAAAAAGTTGGTCAGTTTCCTTAGTCATCAAGGAAATGCCAATAAACACAACCAGATGCTACTGCAAACTCACCAGAATAACTAACATGAATCAGGCAGAAAACACCACAACGTGGAGAAACTGGAACTCTCGTCCACAATGATGAGAGTGTAAATGGTACAACCATTATGGAAAATTGTTTGGCAATATTCACTAAAGCCTAACATATACATTACCAGGAATTCCCATTCTTGGATATGTACGCAATAAAAATGAGTACATGTGTTCCCCCAAAAAACTTGAATTAGAATGTTCATAGCAGCACATTCTGTAATTGTTCCAGACTAGAAACTATCTAAATGCCTAATCAACAGTAGACTGGATAAATAAGATGTGCTATATTCTTGCAATAGAATACTCTAAAGCAATGTCAATGGAGAGCATACAACTACATACAAAATATGAATGACTTTCCCCAACATAAGGTTGAGCAAAACAAACCAGACACAAAAGGATACATACTTCATGACACTGTTTGTATAAAATACAAAACCAGACAAAGCTAATCTATGCTGTTTTAAGTCAGGAATAGTGATTTCTCTTGGAGGTGGATAGTAGGGGAAAAAAATACATGAGCTAAGAAGAAAATTCAAGAAGTTGACAGAAGAGTGATAGAGTAAACCCAAAAAATAAGAAAGGAGAAAGTAGTAAAGACAGAGTCAGAAATCAATGAATTAGAGGACAAAACCAAAAGCTGCTTATTCAAAAGCATTAATTACATAAATCTGTGGCAAGAACAATGCAGATAAAAAGACTTGAAAGAGTCCAGTCACGGTGGCTCACACCTGTAATCCCAGCGCTTTGGGAAGCTAAGGTGAGTGGATCACCTGAGGTCAGGAGTTCAAGACCAGCCTGACCAACATGATGAAACCTCATCTCTACTAAAAATACAAAAACTTAGCGAGGTGTGGTGGTGCACGCCTGTAATCCCAGCTACTTGGGAGACTGAGGTTGCAGTGAGCCAAGACTATGCCACTGCACTCCAGCTTGGGCAACAAAAGTGAAACTCTGCCTCAAAAAAAAAAAAAAAAAAAAAAAAAAGACGTAAAAGATACAGAACAAAAAAAGGGGAAAATAACTAGAGACATAAAAGATTTTTGACGTATTATAAATGGTTTGTGCATTTATTGATTCCTAGAAATATATAAAAGTCAATATTAGCAGCAGAAGAAATAGAAACCTTGAAGAGATGAGTAAATATTAAACACTTGAAAATGACCCTGCTTTCCCCTCTCCTCCTAAACCCACAAATCCACATGTTATTCATGGTTTATTTCCACCAAAATTTCAAAGAACAGTTAATTTCTGTCCTGCATATGAAACCTAATTTTATGAGGTCATTTTTATAAAAGGATGGGTAAACTATAGGCTCATTTCATTTATAAACAGAAATGTAAATAAAATTAAAAATAGCTCCTTGAATCTAACAGAGAAATTTAAAATAATACATCACAATCAATTAAAATTTTTCTCAGAAATTGAGATATTAAGGTATAATACAAAATCTGATATGTTGAAGTATATACAAGAAAATCCATCAACAAAATTTACCTTATGGATTGATTAAAGAAAAAAAAATGCAGGAAAAGAATTTACACTAGCAGTAAGTAGCAGGAGGCAGCAAAAATATTACGCTTCAAGACTTATTTATAATTTAAAAAACCTTTCAGAGAACTAAGAATAGAAGAAAATTCTTCAACTTGATAAAGTTTTATATCAAAAACCAATGGCAAACATAATGAATGGAAAAACTGTAAATCAGGAGCAAGGCAAGGATGCCCCCATCTCTGCTGTTGTTTATACTCAGGGTCCTAGACAGATTTATTAAGAAAAGAAAAAAGATAGAAGTGGCCGAAGGGAGTGGAAGGGAAGAGATAGAAACTGTCTTTTTCTGTAGATGATATGACCATTGAACTAGAAAAACCAACAGATTCAACAAACTGTTAGAACTAAACCAGTAACAACCACATAGAAGATGTAATAAACATAAAATACTATTCATATTAGCAACAAAAACATAAAATAGCTTGAAATAAATTTGATCCCAAATGCATACGATATCTATTAAGAAAAATTTAAAACTTCAATAAAGGATATAAAATAGATCTAAAAAAATTTTATGCTCTTAAATGGTGCAACTTGATGGTACAAACTTATTTTGAAAAAAACTTTAATAAAGATATGAAAAATCTAAATAGAAAAAAATTATACTTTTGTATGGTACAATTGTATAATGATATTTTTTCTAAATTAATGTATCATTTTAATGTAATCCAACTCAAAATTAATTACAGCTGGACCTTCAAGGAAGATGATAAACTTACTCTTTTTGGTTTGTTTTTTTCATTTTTATTAGATATTCTTGTATTTTCAATTTTTTTCCACATATTCTAAAAACTTATGCTTAAATATGAGTAAAAGTCAACTTTAAAAACATTAAACCTTAAAAAAAAAGAAGAGTATAGTGAAATTTGCCCTGCCTGATATTAACAGAATTAACGTGATTTTAGCAGGTTTGGGCTCAAGAACTAACAGACCAGTGGAATAGAATAATTTAGAAACAACCATTTATGTATCAGAATCTAATATATGTTAAAGACGACATGAAAAATCCATTGAGAAATTAAATATTTTTTCAGTACATAGTATTGATGAAATTGGCTATGTGGAGCAACATTAACCAGATTATTACCTAATATCATCATTTCGTTGAGAAATGCAAACTAGATCCTCAACTAATATTGAATACAAACGGGGATTCTAGACAGGTTAAAGACTTAAATGTGAAAAAATATGTCAGTAGAAGCAAAAAACAGAGAATACTTTTATATCCTAGGAGCATAGACAGACTTTTAAACAAGACATAGAAAACACAACCATAAGTCAAAACATTAATTAACCTATTTACATCAAAAAACTTTCCAACACCAAGGTACTACTTCACACCCATTAGGATGACTACAAGTGAAAAAAAACCAAAAAACACCAGAAAATAAATGTGTGCAAGGATGTGGAGAAATTGGAACCTCATACATTGCTAGTGGGAATGTAAAATGGTTAGCCATATGATCAAGCATTTACACTCCTAGGCAAATGCTAGCAGTATATGCCCCAAATAATAAAAACAGGCACTCAAGTAAGTACATATACACACATGTTCATAGCAGGACTATTGATAATAGTCAAAAGGTGGAAACAGTCCAAATGCCTACCAATGGAAGAGTGGATAAACAAAATTGCGGTATATTCATAAATATATTTTTCAGTGATAAAAAAAGGATGAAGTACCGTATCTAATACATGCTATAACATGGATGAACCTCAGAAACATTATGGTGAGTGAAAGAAGCCAGACACCAAAGATCACATATTGTACGATCCCATTTGTATGAAATATCCAGAATAGATAAATTCATAAAGATAGAACACAGATTGGTGGCTGCCTGGTACTGGGGGGTTAGAGAGAAAGGGGAGAAACTGTTTAATGCACAAAAGGTTTTACTTTAGAGTGATGAAAATGTTTTGAAACTAGATAGAGCTGGTGGTTGCACAACACTGCAAATGAACTAAATGTCACTGAATTTAAAATAGTTAATTTAAAAAATCTTGGTGGAGGCACAGACACATAAAAAAGCTTTCTATACAGGGAAAAAATTAATGGACATATATAGAAAAAAATTTCTATACAGGAAAAAAATTTTAAAATTAATGGAAAAAATTAATTCTTTAATAGAATTAAATAAAATTATTCATGCCATTTAAAGCTGACTATGGGTTGATATCTAGCACATGCAACAAAATCTTGCAAATTCACAAGAAAATGTCAGCAGCTTCATTAAAATAATAAACAAAAGATATGAACCAGCATTTAAAGAAGTAAGGAACCAAAAGTTGATAAATATGAAGAAATGTTTAAACTCACTAATAATCAAAGGAATGAAAATTGAAACAACAGTGAAATAGGAAAAAATTGGAAAATTGAATGATACTAAGTGTGAGTGGGGCAATGTGACTTAGCTCATGTTTGCCAGAAGCCAATCTTGAGACATAGATTTCATTTCAAATAAGTTATTAAGAAAGTTATCCCAGCATAAACTGGTAAGTAAGTTGGGAATGAAGGACAGAAAAATAGAAGAAACTAAAGAAAGATGTACTGTATTTTTTTTTCTTTTCTTTTCTTTTTTTTTTTTTGAGACCGAGTCTCGCTCTGTTGCCCAGGCTGGAGTGCAGTGGCACGATCTCGGCTCACTGCAAGCTCTGCCTCCTGGGTTCACGCCATTCTCCTGCCTCAGCCTCCCGAGTAGCTGGGACTACAGGTGCCCGCCACCACGCCCAGCTAATTTTTTGTATTTTTAGTAGAGATGGGGTTTCACCATGTTAGTCATGATGGTCTCGATCTCCTGACCTCATGCTCCACCCGCCTTGGCCTCCCAAAATGCTGGGATTAAAGGCGTGAGCCACCATGCCCAACCGATGTACTGTATTTCAGACAGTCCTAGCCTTAATCTGATCCTGTAAGGGAGTTCTGGAGAGGAAATTATGCCTCAGCCTGAACGAGTCTAAGGCAAAGGAGCTGGACTTTCATCTTTATACTGCAGTGGCCCATTGACTACGGATGTACTGGGGGTACCTAATCTCCCAGACACTTCCTATTCTCTGGGCTAAGTGGCTCCAATAGCCCAAGGGCAATCCTTTAAAGCAGATATTTAAAAGAAGCAGCCATTGTGGAGTGCAAAATTTGGCATTTCTCAGACAAATTATATTAAACAAATATATCTTATGACCCAGCATTTTTATTTTTTGGACATATATCCCCCCAAAATATAACATGAAGTTCATAAGGAGAATATTTAGTTGTCTATAGGGCATGGCTTTTTCCACAGAACGCTGCAGATCACTGATGTGATCCTACCTACTGAGGAGTCACATGGGCTGCTTTCAGCATCTTGATCTTTTTGCATCATTGGATCTACTGAATCATAAGAGCCAAGTGACAGAGCTGCTTGCTTACAGCCTGAACCAGCTGAAGGAACTTTTCCTGCTCTAAGTCCCACTAAATTTGTCAGTTTTTCAAAGTCACCTTTTGGATTTGTCAGTGTAACACACCCAAATGCGCCATTGGTTGCCACCAAAAATTATACATTTTTCTTACTGTAAGGCAGGCCAGTCCACTCAGGAGGAGATAACCTGTATACTCCTAAACTGGGTCCTTTAGAAGACACATTAATGTAAAAGCCCTCATATTTTCTTCTTCCTGACATTCATGAGTTTTACCAAAGTTTTTAGGACATTCTCTGCTTTCTTAGCCCTCTCTGTAGTGGACCAGCATAATTTTCTTCGGAATGGTGAGAGGATCAAGGTTCTTATTTCAGTCAGAGTCTAATCATAAGAGTGTAAACCACACCAGATATTTCGAAAAAAGGGTATTTAATAAAGGGAATTGATTATGCAGGTATTGGAACACTGAACAAGCAAAAATGAGAGGTTGAGGCAACCCACAGATTAATCTCTTTAGAAGGTACCACCTTAGACCTGGGGGAACAAAATGAAAGAAGTTATTATTACCAGAACATACAAAAGAGGATACTTTACTTCTAGTGCTTAGACTGCTGAGGGACTGTAGGCTGCATCACTCAACGGGCTATGGCCAAATGGATGAAAGTGAATGATGGACTTGGCTGCTACTAGTATCTTGATGGGGCATAGTGAGATTATTGCTGGGAGTAACAAGCTGAAGGCTGGAATCAAATCATAGCTGTCTGCTGTAGCTGGAGAGTATGCAAACTCAAACTGGAAACTGGAAGACACTACTTCTTACCTCCTCCACTTTATGGTTTTTGGAAGTGCCTCCAACTGGCAGAAGCTAGCTAGCAAGGGACTCTGGAATGTGAAGTTTGCAGTGTCTAGTCACAGTATCATAGTGCAGAGTATAGAAAGATAATGGGCAAATATCTGACACACTTTCAGAAAAATGGTAAAGGTGTTTTGTTGTCCCTGCCAGATGAAAGTGAATAGTTTCTGGTATTTTTTAATCCCAGCCAAAGTAACCCAATACCTCCTAGATTTACTTGGATATCTCCAAGCTGCTATTATTCCAAATTCAGCTGCTATTATTGGCCCTCCTGTTTTGTAGGAGGCTCTTGGATGTCACCTGTAACATAGAGATATGGTAGCCCAGGAGGCAAAGTACATGGGGGTGAAGAAATT
This sequence comes from Rhinopithecus roxellana, assembly GCF_007565055.1. NCBI lineage: Eukaryota > Metazoa > Chordata > Mammalia > Primates > Cercopithecidae > Rhinopithecus > Rhinopithecus roxellana. The sequence goes on from NC_044554.1 coordinate 62,651,835, forward strand.
TTTTAAAGAGGAGATAAAGAATGAGAAAAATTCCTAGGACTATCTTTTTCAGCCATTATGTGTTACTATATTTTTGATGTATCTAGGCAAATAGTACATGGCCATATTTTTAAAATCCAACCTGAGAATGTCTTTCTCATAGGTGAATTTAATCCATTTATGTTTAATATGATTATTAATTTATTTGAACTTTTCTTTTTTACCATCTTATTTTGTGTCTTCAATTTAACATGATTTTGTTTCTGTTTTTATTCTCATTATTTTTTAACTTACGCTATATCAGTTTTTAAAATTCATTTATATTTGTTTGAAAATTATAAATATATGTTCAGGCATCTCCCATTTAAGTCAATAATACTTTACTGAAAACCAGATGTTACATATAAAAATGCTAAGTAAGGGTGTACTTCCTATAATTTTAAATGGAAATTATTATAATGGGCTACATATCAACAAAAGTCCCCCAATCAAGTTCATAACTTAAATGTCCATATATCATTAACAAATTTTCATGTTAGAAAGGAAAATGCTTTAGAGTTGCTTTCTGATGAAAAACAATGAATATAAATGTTAACAAACAGTTGATTTGATGCAATTCTTTGGCCTCTCAATACCAGCAACATCTGAAACTCATATGACCCTTTGTCAATCCTTGTGCTTTATAAAATGATTACATATGATTTCCACACTCTGCTAATTGTATTTGGAATGTAAATCAAATGGTTACTTGCAAATCTTTATTTATTTATTTATTTATTTTTGAGACGGAGTCTTGCTCTGTCGCCCTGGCTGGAGTGCAGTGGTCGGATCTCAGCTCACTACAAGCTCCGCCTCCCGGGTTTACGCCATTCTCCTGCCTCAGCCTCCCGAGTAGCTGGGACTACAGGCACCCGCCACCTCGCCCGGCTAGTTTTTTGTATTTTTTAGTAGAGACGGGGTTTCACCGTGTTAGCCAGCATGGTCTCGATCTCCTGACCTCGTGATCTGCCCGTCTCGGCCTCCCAAAGTGCTGGGATTACAGGCTTGAGCCACTGCGCCCAGCCATTACTTGCAAATCTTTAAAATGCACATTTTTAAAGTGGTATTGAGTTTTAAGGACATGAACATAAACTCTTCTTAGACAAATAGTGGATGAAAAATATTGTATTGAGAAATATATATCTATAAAATTATTATTATTATTTTTTAAGATGGAGTCTCACTATGTCACCCAGGCTGGAGTGCAGTGGCCTGATCTTGGCTCACTGCAACCTCTGCCTCCGAGGTTCAGCTGATTCTCCCGCCTCACCCTCCCAGGTAGCTGGGACTACAGTCACACGCCACCGTGCCTGGCAAGTTTACTTATTTATTTATTTATTAGTAGAGTACAGGGTTTCACCATGCTGGCCAGGCTGGTCTTTAATTCCTGGCCTTAAGTAATCCACCCACCTCAGCCTCCTAACGTGCTGGGAATACAGGCATAAGCCACCACACCCAGCCTGTAAAATTAGTATTTAAAGCAAGAAAGGCTGGGCACGGTGGCTCATGCCTGTAATCCCAGCACTTTGGGATTCCACCAGGTGGTGGATCACGAGGTCAGGAGTTTGAGGCCAGCCTGACCAACGTAGTGAAACCCTGTCTCTACTAAAAATACAAAAAAATCAGCTGGGTGTGGTGGCGGGCGCCTGTAATCCCAGCTACTCAGGAGACTGAGGCAAGAGAATTGCTTGAACCTGGGAGGAGGAGGTTGCAGTGAGCCAAGATCACACCACTGCACTCCAGCCTGGGCAACAGTGCAAGAATCTGTCAAAAAAAAAAAAAAGCAAGAAAACATTCACAATACTAACAAGCAAGAAAGCAAGATACTCTGTGGGATATATTCACACATTCTTTTAGGAACTGCCTCTAAAATTTCAAAATGCAATTTTTTTTTTTTTTTTTTTTGAGATGGAGTCTAGCTCTTGTCACTCAGGCTGGAGTGCAATGGCACCATCTCGGCTCACTGCAACCTCCACCTCCCAGGTTCAAGCGATTCTCCTGTCTCAGCTTCCCGAGTAGTTGAGATCACAGGTGCACGCCATCACGCCCAGCTAATTTTTGTATATTTAGTAGAGACGGGGTTTCTCCATGTTGACCAGGCTGGTCTCAAACTCCTGATCTCAAGTGATCCACCCGCCTCAGCCTCCCGAAGTGCTGGGATTACAGGTGTGAGCCACCGCATCCAGCCCAAAATGCAATTTTTATAAAGTTAATTTCGGGTGAAAATGGGAGACCTGGGTCAGAGTTTGCCTATAATGCCCTACACCTATTCTGTTGTGTTTCTGTCTGGCTCATGTTGGTGTATCGCATGTCCTTAGAGACCTAACCTTGTACATTACCTGAATGTTCTCCTCGTGGCATGTGCTAGTCATGTTTTCCCACCTACAAAAACCACATCACCTTGAAACCCACAAGAGAATACCTAGGGCTAGGTGCAGTGGCTCACGCCTGTAATCCCAGCACTTTGGGAGGCCGAGGCAGGTGGATCATGAGGTCAGGAGATCGAGGCCATCCTGGCCAACATGGTGAAGCTCCGTTTCTACTAAAAATACAAAAATTAGCCAGTCGTGGTGGTGTGAACCTATAGTCCCAGCTACTCGGGAGGCTGAGGCAGGAGAATCACTTGAACCCAGGAGACGGAGGCTAAGGTGAGCTGAGATTGCACCACTTCACTCTAGCCTGGGTGACAGAGCGAGGCTCCATCTCGAAAAAAAAAAAAAAAAAGAAAGAAAGAAAAAAAGAATACCTAAAGTACTCCCAAATCATGTTTCTGGCCTTCTTTTCTTAAACCTAAGTTTTCTGTAACCATCTTGGGGAGTTGTCCCTATCATCAAAGGAATGTCCCCCAATTGTTCTTGTTAAGGACTTTCTGTCTGTTACCATCAGAGGGCGACTTTCAATAATTTCCTGGATCTAGGCTCCCTCTTGGGGTATAATTCCAAATTACTCCCTAATATCATTTCATTCCTCTTCTATTAAATCTCTTTGGACCCAGGAATTTTCCCAGGTCCTCTATCATTAAAAACATGTCCCCAACCCATTTCTAGCCTCATCCCCAAGTGGCAGTTAGGTCCAGATTTAAATTAAAGGGACACCCATCTTTTTCTCCTCTATGACTAGTTTTATTGTTTCATATCTCATGTCTTCCCCAATTATCAGTCTCTCTTCATTCATCTGATGATATATCCCCAGTTTGCTTTCTGTCATCTCTAAAGCTATCCTTCTCAAGTCATTGTTTTCTGTTCGTCTGAAAGATAGGTTGGCCTTGACTGCTGATCAAAGCCCTTCCACTGTTTCTGGGCCAGCCTGACTCCATAAGCAAAGGCACGGCAGATGCAGGCTCCCTAAAGTGATTTTTCAGTCTTTGGGATGGGGCTGTTTTTTGTTTTGTTTTGTTTCCAGAAGAATCTTCCTTCTCTTCATCTAGCCATTGTTACATTGCTATCGTGGTAACAAGTGTGACTGGGTCATCAATAATGGACATGTCAGGGCCACATTGAGAGCCCAGAGCAGAGGGTGAGCAGGTAGGGAAATGCCTCAGAGATGCTGTGGATACACCATATAGATGATATTGGTTCAATCTGATTTTTCCTTGGATCTAGTATGTCTTCTTTCAGAACAGGACAACAAGAAAGAAAATTTGGGATGAAAATCAAGTACCACCAACAATGACCAGAACTAATAAATCAAAACCAAAAATCTCACATACTGTACATGGAACCTTTCAGATGAATTTTTCAATCACTCATTTAATCAGCAGATATTTGCTGAGTGTCTACCTTGCTTCGGTCACTGGGGGTATAGTAAGGAACCAAGGTCCTTGCCTCATGAGAGGGTACATCTCATGACGGAGATGAATAATAAATAAATATATGAGGGGTAAGTCTAAGGGCTTTAAAAACAAAACATAATAGGCTGGGCCTGGTGACTCATGCCTGTAACCCCAGCACTCTGGGTGGCTGAGGCAGGCAAATCACCTGAGATCAGGAGTTCGAAACCAGCCTGGCTAACATGGTGAAGCCCCATCTCTACTACAAATATGAAAGTTAGCAGGGCATGGTGGTACACACCTGCAGTCCCAGCTACTCGGGAGGCTGAGGCAGGAGGATTGCTTGAACCCAGGAGACGGAGGTTGCAGTGAGCCAAGATCAAGCCACTGCAGTCCAGCCTGGGCGACAGAGCAAGACTCCATCTCCAAAAAAAAAAAGCAAACTGACAACAAAGACCATGAGGAATACTACAGATGGGCCAACTGCCTTTGTCACAGAAATGCTGATAAGAACTAGAAAACCAGGAGGATTTTTTTTATTCCTTTTACCCTCAAATCTCCCACTAGCCTCTCCCTTTTGCCAGAACCTAACAGGAAGTGCATTGGCCAGAGGATGTGGGAAATGTAGTTCGCATCTCAGAGTGGAGATTAGAATGGGGGGCTTAAAGCTGAGAGACAGTAGGTGAATAACTGTCAGAGGAGGCTACTCACAAGAAGTACAGAGTCCAACGGGCTCATCTCCACTGTGAATTCAAACCTGAATTTCTCGATTGGGCTGAGATATGCAAGAAAGGAGAATGAAGACAGTGGAGGGTGACAGCCTGAACAGAGGAGCAAGTCAAATCCATTTATATGAACTTTTAATATATAGAGACTTCCCCCAAAGAACCAAAGCCCAAATAGTGATAAGAATTTCCCTCTTGAGAGAAAGCAAAGTGGGAGAATGAGACAGAAGAGACTTCCTCAAGAGCTTCCTTCTCACCCCTAATCCCCACCACCCTAACTCTACTGATATTGATGTTTGTAAAGCTTTGGCCAGTATTATAATTCAACGTATAGTCTGGTGTGAAATTTTAATATATGGGAAGATATACAGGGTAGTACAATTATGTATGATCCTGTATTGCTGTTGCTGGCTATCACACCATGCAGAGTCTGGAGTTATTTGGAAAAACTAGAAGGACCAAGAAAATTTAAAAAATGTGAGGATGATGGGTACAAAAACAATAGTTAGAAAGAATGAATAAGATCTTCTGTTCGCTAGCACAACAGGGTGACTATAGTCACTAATACTTTAATTGTACATTTTTAAATAACTAATAATATAATTAGATTGTAACACAAAGGATAAGTGCTGGAGGGGATGGATACCCTATTCCCCGTTATGTGATTACTTACTATGCTTTGCATGCCTGTATCAAAACATTTCATGTACCTCATAAATATATATGCCTACTATGTAACCACAAGAATTAAAAATTAAAAATTCAAAGAAAAAATATGCCAGGCACGGTGGTTCATGCCTGTAATCCCAGCACTTTGGGAGGCCAAGGCGGGTGGATCACGAGGTCAGGAGATCGAGACCATCCTGGCTAACAGAGCGAAACCCCATCTCTACTAAAAATACAAAAAATTAGCCAGGTGTGGTGGCGGGCGCCCGTAGTCTCAGCTACTCAGGAGGCTGAGGCAGGAGAATGGCGTGAACCCGGGAGGTGGAGCTTGCAGTGAGCCGAGATCACGCTACTGCACTCCAGCCTGGGCAACAGAGTGAGACTCCGTCTCAAAAAAAAAATGAAAATATGAGGCTGGGGAGAAGCTTCAAGATGCCAATAAATTAGTGCTAGATGCTGGGGTCCACCTTTTGTGGGTAGACTCAATTATGACATTTCAGTTGTGACTCAGTTGTCACATCACATCTCCCCTATCAGGGTAGAAACCTATAATATTAGCAAAGTGTCTTCTTTGTTAGACAGAGGCATCTGAATTGATCATATCTATTTTCCTAAATCAGTCTGTCTTACAATTGAGTCCTTGATACTTGAACTTAAAAGCTAAGAATTTGCTACTTTTTTTCCATATGATTGTTGGCCACATGAATGTTTTCTTTTGCAAAGTGTCTGTTCATGTCCTTTGTCCACCTTCTTTTTTTTTTTTTTTTTTTTTTTTGAGATGGACTCTCCCTCTGTTGCTCTGTTTCCAGGCTGGAGTGCAGTGGCACGATCTCAGCTCACAACCTCCGACTGCCTGGTTCAAGAGATTCTCCTGCCTCAGCCTCCCGAGTAGCTGAGATTACAGGCACACGCCACCATGCCCAGCTAATGGGATTGTTTGGTTTTTTATTGTATATTTAAGTTCCTTATAGATGCTGGGTATTACACCTTTGTCAGATGCATAGTTTGCAAAAATATCTCCCATTCTGTAGGTTGTCTGTTTACTAAACTCAAAATCACTTAGTGTTAGAGAAATGCAAATTAAAACCACAATGAGATATCATCTCACACCAGTCAGAACGGTTATTACTAAAAAATCACAAAATAACAGATTCTGGCAAGAGTGTGGAGTGAAAGGAATGCTTATACACTGTTGGTGGAAGTGTAAATTAGTTCAACCATTATTGAAGACAGTGTGGTGATTCGACAGAAATACCATCTGACCTAGCAATCCCATTACCACGTGTATACCCAAAGGAATATAAATTGTTCTGTTATAAAGACACATGCACATACATGTTCATTGCAACACTATTCATAATAGCAAAGACATGGAATCAACCTAAATGCCCATCAATGATAGACTGGATAAAGAAAATGTGGTACATATACACCATGGAATATTATGCAGCCATAAAAAAGGATGGGATCATGTCCTTTGCAGGGAAATGGATGAAGCTGGAGGCCATTATCCTTAGGAAACTAACACAGAAACAGGAAACCAAAAACAGCATGTTCTCACTTATGAGTGGGAGCTAAATGATGAAAACACATGGACACACAGAGGGAAACAACACACACTGGGGCCTATCAGAGGGTGGAAGGTGGGAGAAAGGAGAAGATCAGGAAAAATAACTAATGGATACTAGGCTTAATATCTGGGTGATGAAATAATCGGTACAACAAACCCCCATGACACATGTTTACCTATGTAACAAGCCTGCACATCCTGCACATGTATCCCTGAACTTAAAATAAAAGTTGAACAAAAAAAAAAAGAGGAGGAGAAGACATGGGATTTCTCCCTGCTGTCTGCAGAGAATGTCTGAATGGGGATGCATATCCACTGCTCCTTCATATATCATCCCGCCATGTTGGAAACGTTCAGAAATTTGCCATGGTGGGCATCTTCAGTCCCAGAGTTTTTCCTGAGACAACCTTCTATCCCTTACTGTCCATCTCGTATATTTAAAACCTCATTTCCCCTCCATTTTCGTTTCTCCTTTGGTCCCCATTTTCCTGACACTCCAGTGCTAAATTGAATGGAAGTACTGAGTGGAGAGACAGCTTCCAGTTTTGTAAGCAGATTTCCCCAAATTTTTAATAGATAGATCTACAAAAAAATTTCATGGCCTTGATTCCTAATTCCCAGATTCCCAGTCTCCTGCTCTTCCCTGTATTCCTCCACTTCTGGCAGTTTCTTAGCTCTCTATTCTTGCCAGAACAGCTATTGCTGCTGCTATGTTCTACTCCTCAAAAAATGCATTAGCTCTAAAAATCATTCTCCATTCATTCATCTCTGAATAATGCTAGCTTTGTTGAGCCTTGGTGTTGGTCAATACATGAGATAAATGAATTTACAAACTCTGGTCCTGCTTTCTGGACCAGAGTTGGAGGGCAGGTTGCTAGGCAAACCTCCATGCCCAGTGGCCAGTTTCTATCCGGATTTCACTTTTTGCTTTGCTGGGGAGATAACTTTCTCAATTCCTACTTACATATTCTCTGGTATCTGAGTCTATGTAGAACATTAAAATTACAGTTGTAGCATTCACTGTAGCCAGGATGTTGATTTAGGTTGGTGCAAAAGTAATATTTGAGGTGCAAATTACATCTCTTTCCCTTACTGGTTCTGAAGCAGTTAGTAGACATATGCAAAAATCTGGTAAGTTCAAAATGTCAGCTTTTTGCTGGAAGTTGGTTTGGAGACTGGCTGGGGCCTGAACATAAATTGGGCTTCCTAACGCATCCCCCTGAACTGGAAAGATTTACCCAGCCACTGATAAATGATAGGCCTCTCCCTAAGAAAGCAAGAGCTTCATGTGTTGCCATCAGGCTGTTTAAGAAAGAAAGAGTGGGCCAGGCCCGTAGCTCACAGCTGTAATCCCAGCACTTTGGGAGGCTGAGGCGGGCAGGTCACGAGGTCAGGAGATCAAGACCATCCTAGCTAACATGGTGAAACCCTGTGTCTACTAAAAAAAAATACAAAAAATTAGCCAGGCATGGTAGTGGGTGCCTGTAGTCCCAGCTACTTGGGAGACTGACGCGGGAGAATGGTGTGAACCTGGGAGGCGGAGCTTGCAGTAAGCTGAGATTGCACCACTGCACTCCAGCTTGGGCGACAGAGTGAGACTCCATCAAAAAAAAAAGAAAGAAGGAAGGAAGGAAGGAAGGAAGGAAGGAAGGAAGGAAGGAAGGAAGGAGAGAAAGGAAGGAAGGAAGGAAGGAAGGAAGGAAGGAAGGAAGGAAGGAAGGAAGGAAGGAAGGAAGGAAGGAAGGGTGGCTAGGCGTGGTAGCTCATGCCTGTAATCCCAGCACTTTGGGTGGCTGAGAGAGGATGATTATTTGAGGCCAGGATTTCAAGACCATCCTGGGCAACACAGTGAGACCATGTCTCTTAAAAAAAGGCCGGGCGCGGTGGCTCAAGCCTGTAATCCCAGCACTTTGGGAGGCCAAGACGGGCGGATCACGAGGTCAGGAGATCGAGACCATCCTGGCTAACACGGTGAAACCCCGTCTCTACTAAAAAATACAAAAAAAACTAGCCGGGCGAGGTGGCGGGCGCCTGTAGTCCCAGCTACTCCGGAGGCTGAGGCAGGAGAATAGCTTGAACCCGGGAGGCGGAGCTTGCAGTGAGCTGAGATCCAGTCACTGCACTCCAGCCTGGGCGACAGAGCAAGACTCCGTCTCAAAAAAAAAAAAAAAAACTTGGCACAGTGGTGCATACCTTTAGTGCCAGCTACTCAGGAGGCTGAGGTGGATGGGTTGCCTGAGTCCAGGAGTTTGAAGCTGCAGTGACCTATGATGATGCCACTGCACTTCAGCCTGGGTAACAGAATGAGACCCCGTCTCAAAATGCAAGAAAGAAAGACAGAAAGAGAGAGAGAGAGAGAGAGAGAGAGAGAGAGAGAGAAAGAAGAAAGAAGAAAGAAGAAAGAAGAAAGAAGAAAGAAGAAAGAAGAAAGAAAAGAAAGAAGAAAGAAGAAAGAAGAAAGAAGAAAGAAGAAAGAAAAGAAAGAAAGAAAGAAGCAAGCCAAAAATGGGGCAAACTACCCTTGCTCAGTATTCTGTGCCCCCTCCTTTTTTCATACCAATACTTCCATAAAGTAGCCCTTTTTATTTTATAAACAGTTAGAAATGAAAAAAGAGGACAAAACTGTTCAAAAAAAAAACAGCTCCTCCCATCTTGTGCCCTTCCTCCTGCTCTTTGCTCCTGAGGTCACATCTCTCAGAATGCACTGTGCCACCCTAGCACCCTGTCCTCCCTGCCCAGCTGTCACCTCGGATGTGAAGTCTCCATCTGAATGTGGAAAGTTATGTAGGTGAAGGGATAAGAAGGAGCTGTTCTTAGGCCCTGTCATAGATCAACACCCAGGGAGTAGGAAGGGAGATAGCCCTGAGTTTTGATCAATGCAGCCCCTGTATCTCTGAGAAAAGAAGACAACCAATGGGGATTCACATTCTCTTTTACCAGATGGTCTGTTTCTTCAAGCAAATCCTGGCATTTCTATGAACCCAAGTCTTGTGGGTTTTTTTCAGTCTAGATTTATCTGCCTTATAAATGGCAGCATTGTATTGTTTATTAAGCTTTTGGTCATTTTTACAAGTTTTAATCTTTTTCTATACCTTCACAAGTTGCTTCTTAAAGCTAAAGAGTTTGTTTCCTTTTTCATAATAGCATCCCTTCCAATGATATCATCCCACCTGTGGCCACTTCCTCATAGTTCTCTTTCAATCTCTGGCCACTCCTTTTCCGTGTTCTTTACAAAATTCATTTATGATGCTCTTTTTCAGATGTTTGCATAGTCTGGGGCATGGTTCTATGCTTTAGTCTCTTGTTAGTCCACCATTTTTCCTACTTGATCTCATCTAGTTCAATGGCTTCAATTATCACATAATACTTGAGGCTGACTTCCAAATATACAATTCTACCCAAATGGCTTAGTCTGTTCAGGCTGCTATAACAAAATACCATAAACTGGGTGGCTTATAAACAACACGAATTTATTTCTCAAAGTTCCAGAGGCTGGGAAGTCCAAAATCAAGGTGCTGGCACATTCAGTATCTGGTGAGGACCTGCTTTTTGCTGTGTCCTCACATGGTAGAAGGGGCAAAGATGCGCTTTTGAAACCTCTTTTATAAGTGCACTAACTGCCCCCACAAAGGCTCCACATCCTAATACTCTCATAATTAGGGACTCAGTATCAACATATGAATTTAGGGAGGCAGGGGACATAAACATTCAATCTATAGTACCAAACCTGTCTCTCCTGAGCTCTAGACCCATATTTTAAACCACTTACTAGACAATATCCTCACCTCTGCCTCATTATCAACTGACCAAAACCAAAATTCATCATTTATCTCCCAAACTTGCTCCATTTCCTTTGTTCTCTAATTTAGTAACTTGCCCCTCCATTAACTCAGCTAACCAAGCTAAAAATGTGATTATATTCCTTATCTCATGTATTCAACTAGTTACCAAGTTCTATTAATTTTGTCCTCCTAACATCTTTCAGGTATCCTTTTTTAACCCTCTTCACTGCCACTACCTTGCTTTAGAGCAAGCTTGTCCAACCCATGACCCACGAGCCACATGTGGCCCAGGATGGTTTTGAATGCAGCCTAATAGAAATTCAAAAACTTTCTTAAAACATTATGAGTTTTTTTTTTTTTTTTTTTTTTGTGATTTGTTTTAGCTCATCAGCTATTGTTTGTGTTGGAGTATTTTGTGTGTGGTCCAACATAATTCTTCCAACATGGCCCAGGGAAGCCAAAAGATTGGACACCCTGCTTCAGAGCCCATATTAGTTTAAGTGTTTTTTTTTTTTTTTTTTTTGTCATAAACTGCAGAAATGAACCCTAAGAAAATAAAGGATTTATTTGAAAGAATATTAGGAAAGCTCACAGAACTGAAGGGAAAATTTTATAGTCATGTTTTAGGAAGGACTAGATCGGGGCAGCTCTGGGGCCCTTAGCAGGTAGAGTTCAGAGCTCAGAGCTCAGAGTCTTCTAGCCTGGGACACCACATGAGGTGGCTCAGGTGCAATCTTCTTTCAGCTCTGTGTGTCTTTATCAAACTTTCAAATTCTTAGTATAACCTGGTTGGTCACCTTTGAATCCATCATCCAGGGCTGGGAGACAGGAGTGAATGGCACTAATTTGTGATGGCCATAGACCCTTATAATTTCTCAACCCCTCCTCAGTACTGTCATAGACTTCTCAAGGACCTCTTTTCATCTTCCCAATGTATAGTTCTTGTGTCTTTCCAATCTATAGTTCACACGCCACTATTTTTGTATTTCTAAAATACATATTGTTCAATAAGGAGATTATATCTCATTTAAAATCTCTTGATAGCTCTTCATTACTCAGCATAATCCACAAACTTCCTATCAGATAGTTCATTTTAGGATTTGGATCCTGTCTACCTCTCTAGTCTCACCTCTTACTACCCTTCCCCTAAATCTTATGTTCCTGGCATACTGCAATTACAGTATTTTCAATTCCCCTAAATAAGCCAGGCTTTGTTGTATTCTCATGTTTTTGCCTGTGCTTCTCCCTCTTTCTCAAATGTCTGTTCTCTCACCACCTGGTTAATTCACACTCAATCTTCCCCAGCTCAGTTTAGGCAGTAGTTCCAAATCTCTCCCAGTCTCTTCTCAGTCTGGGTTGAGTCCCCTTCCTCATTCCTTCCATAGTACCCTAAACTTAGATCTAATTTGGCATTCCACTTTGTTGCAATCAACTGTTTCTTTTTTTTTTTTTTTTTTTTTTTTTGAGATGGAGTCTCGCTCTGTCACCCAGGCTGGAGTGCAGTGGCCAGATCTCAGCTCACTGCAAGCTCCGCCTCCCAAGTTTATGCCATTCTCCTGTCTCAGCCTCCCGAGTAGCTGGGACTACAGGTGCCCGCCACCTCGCCCGGCTAGTTTTTTGTATTTTTTAGTAGAGACAGGGTTTCACCGTGTTAGCCAGGATGGTCTCGATCTCCTAACCTCGTGATCCGCCCGTCTTGGCCTCCCAAAGTGCTGGGATTACAGACTTGAGCCACCACACCCAGCCTCAACCGTTTCTTTATCTCTCTTCCTGGCTAAACTGTGAGCTCCTAAAGGAGCTCAAGAATTACATCTGATTTATGTTTTGTTCTCATCACCTAGGAGAGTGCCTAATATGTCATAAATGTTCAGCAAATATATTTAAATAAGCAAACACTAGTTTTGAATGCATAAGATACAAAGCACTGGGAGGGGGGCACAAATATGTTTAAATTTTACATTTCCACTTTTAAGGGACTCACAGCTTAAGAGGCAGACAAGACCCGCACATAAGAAAAGTGCAAGTAGAACTATAAGATACTATACAATGACATGCACAAAACCCAAAGACTACAGTCTAGAGTTTGGGATTGCATTAATCTAGAAAATCTTCTCTTTAAAGGAGTGACCTGAGTAGTAAGTAACATAAAGAAAGAAGATTCAGGGCTTGGCGTGGTGGCTCATGCCTGTAATCCCACCACTTTGGGAGGCTGAGGCGGGTGGACCACGAGGTCAAGAGATCGAGACCATCCTGGCCAACATGGTGAAACTCCGTCTCTACTAAAAATACAAAAATTAGCCAGGCATGGTGGCGGGCGCCTGTAGTCCCAGCTACTCTGGAGGCTGAGGCAGGAGAATCACTTGAACCTGGGAGGCAGTACAGTGAGTCAAGATTGCGCCACTGCACTCCAACTTGGCGACAGTGCGAGACTCCATCTCAAAAAAAAAAAAAAAGAAGAAGAAGAGGAAGAAAATTCAAATGGCTGAAGAGATTGGGGACAGCATTTTGAGTATGGGGAATAAGAAAAAATGCTCACTGTTTTTGAAGAAGGCAGTGAAAACATTGGCTTAGGTAGAGGTAGATTAAGAGATAGTGAAGGGGTGTGTGTGTGTAGGGAAGTCATAAGCTGGAAAAATAAGAAATTGACAGATTTTGTTTAAGTATGCCTTTAAGTTTTGGCCTTTTCATTCTCTGTCTCCAACACAGAACACCTCAGCATTCTAGATTGCCTATTCATCACAAATTCCCTCTGTCTCCTCCAGAATCTAGAAAAGAATAATTAAGATATTTTCAAAATGGAAAGTTCCCATGCCAAAGATTTTTGCCTTCTTCACCAAACTATAATTTCCTGATGTTCTTAAAGGTAGTGTTCACCAGGTTTTTCCATTCTTATTTTGAATGTAGTTTTTGTGTTTGTGTGATTTGTTTTTCAGCCTGGGCTGCAGACTAACAACCCAGGACTTATACTGCCCAATTTGACAGCTCATTTTTATTTTAGTTTCAACATATACCTGAACTGGACTTACAATTCCAGAAAAATTACAGGTGAGAAAAGAGTGAAAAGTTTATTAGTCTATTTCCCTAAAAGGGAACTTTAAGTGTTTAGCCCAGTCTTGTCATAAACTCTAGAAATCATCTTTAGGGTTTGTCTAGACAGTCAAGTTAGACATAAACCCCTGTCTATGGGCTTTCCACTAAACCTGTGGGCTTCGTAGGAACTTGGGCTGATGTAGGTCTTTTGAAAGTTCTACTTAATTTTCAAGGCCCCTATAATGTGATTCCATTCTACCTACCTGCTTTTATTTCTTCCTGCTTAACAACAACAAATAACCTTCCAATTAGACTACTTCATATACCATCCTGCGAGGTTCTGCTCAAGCTCCACATCCTTTAGGAAACATCTCCAAGGCTCACTGACCTTTCTTTTCTCTAAATGGTAGGTTCTACCTTATCAGCTTGTATCTTCCATTTCTAATGGTCTATATCAAAAAGTATAGCAATCCTCCCACCCCCAATATATACACACACTTTTCCCAGGTTCTCAGGCCTAATCTATGGATGAGCATGCCTTTGTTGAGAGGAGAAGAAAATTGAAAGATGGCTGCTTCTCCACCTTTAGCCTTCTACAGACACATGTGAATTAATTTTATTTCAGATCTTTTTATATTTAAATCTCATCACTATCATGGAATTAGAATGTCACCTTTAAATCATTTAGTTAATACTTTCCATTTTGCAGATAAAGAAATTGAGACCCCAAGAGATAAAGTGACTTACCTAATATATGAGCATGTATTTGTCATTATTGCTTTACATTGGATAATTGCTTTCTCCCACCTCCCCCCATTTGTCAAATAAACTTAACTTCTAAGAGCAAGCATCACATGTCTTGTGAATTTTCTACATCTACAATAGCACCTATTAGTCTTTTCTTGTTTCCCATACAGGCTCAAGAATGGGACTGAGTACACACTGTGTGCTAAGGAAAGAATACTTAGATTGAATTGAGCCCCTGCAGAACGTGGACTATTCAGAGACACTGAATTTGGCCTTGGGTGAATACCTGCCTTGGGTTGGCCAACTAGCAGTCAACAGCAATGAGCCAAAAGAGACAAACCACGTATGTAGTCTTGTTTGCCCAACTAAGTTATAAATACCACTTTATATGAACTTATTGCATAGCCCACAGCACTTTGAATGGGGCTGGTCACAGAGTAGACTATCACTAAACATATTTTAATTGACTGGTTGTCTCTGGATCAAAAACCAGATCTTGGTCTGTATTTCATGCAACAACTAAAGGAACTTTTGTCAAAAAGAAAGCACCAGCTTGTTCCACATAAACGCTGTTGGGCTAAAGAAGTGCTTTTCATATAGTCCTATGCCTTAAATTGGCCCTGAAGAAGAGTATCCGAGATTCTGTGCTTCCTTTTAGGTATCAAAGAATCATTTTAAAAAGTGCTACAACAAATATTATACTGTGTTACTAATTATTAGATAATTTAATGCAATAAGACCTATTAAAAGGGCACAAACTTTAAGATGTTAAGTTGGGATAAATTTTGGTCTCTCCATCGTGGGTCACCTACTCCACTTGCGACCATTTTTAAGACCTCTGACCTGAGTTAGTGGTACAACTGGTGGCCAGCAACAGATGGAAGGTAGCCATCCTTGAATGGGATTTAATCATGGATTTGGGGATTATTTGTAGCATGCTATAGCCAGTTGACCTACAAACTACATAGCTTGGCTATTTCTACTTTTATTTTGGTCCTTATTCTGCTATTCTCATTTTTAAAGGAGAGAGGTCTAGTTGAGATAGTTGCATAATTCTTAATTTGAGCTAATTTAACCCCCCAATGGAACTATCTCCAAGGAAGAAGCAGGCCATTCATCTTAATCATTAACCAAATCTTACTGAGGAGCACTTTACATTATGTTCTGGCAGCAAATGGGTTTAAAAAGAATAGCAAAGAATAGAATCTGTTTCACCCTATTTTCTGCAAAGAGAACTGGTATTAGGGTGAGGGTAAAAGAGCAGAGTACAGAAATATTTGCCATTGTTGATTATTTTTATTACCCTAGTGCTAAGAAGAGAAGTCTTCAGAGGTTAGGAAGACATGAGAGCCAGTAATCCAAGCAAGGTCAACAAGAATTGGAAACTTAGTTGTGTGGTTCTATTAACTATATTCCTTCTCACAGATTCATTGGCTAATCATTGGCCAATCACTGGCAAAAATAGGGCAATTTCCAAGTGGAAGAAGAATAGTCAGGTAAATATTCAAAACAGTAGATGGTTTTTAAGGGTATTGTGAGGATCTAACTGCCCAAAATAATTTCCTTAAGCAATCTGTTAGAGCACTTCTGTGAAAGGTCTAAAATCCTTCTTTTTAGAAGAAACCAACTCAATGGATGTCATTGAGTCATCCAAAAGGTGCCACTTGTTTAACTCTCTAAACTGAAGTCTTGCTTTTCCCTAGCATGCAGCCTGGATAATGAGTCCAGTTTTTTTTTTACTACTTAGTCAATTAGTGATGTGATCACCTAAATTGGACTTGTCTGAGTTAGGCCTCCAAACTTCGTTGAGGGAGACTGACAAGATGCAGAAGGCCAGGCCTCTGAGCCAGAAAGTGCAACCGGATGTTCTGCCTCTTTTTCAGGTTTCAAAACGGCAAATCAAAGACATCAGAAAATAGCTCAGCTAAACGTGAGAAAGGAATGGTTGTCAATGGCAAAGAGGTAAGGAGCGTTAGTAAGTGTTCAATGTTTAATTTTTCTTTGGAGTTGCTTAATGTACTTAGTAAGCTGGGTGTCACAAACTTTCCTATTGAAAAGCAAAAAGGAGTAAAAATGTATGTAGAAAACGAGGTTAACTTGTCAAGTGTTATTAAAGAGAAATAGAGCACAGGAAAAGAAGGAACAGGGCACAACGGCAACAAATTAGGACATAAAACCCAGGAAGCAGAAACCTATCTTAGGGAGTCAGAGCGTGTCAAACCCTAACTTACGCAGACGTTACAACTACCTCTTGCAGCCAAACTCCAATGGGTATCTTGGTTGTTTTCCTATGTTTACCACATTCAAGTGAATTTTCCAGGCCAACTTTTATTTAATTAGCCACAGATAGTGAAATTCAACATAACAAAACTAAAAACACATTCCAATTTGGACAATCTTGTGGGTTTAGTCAACTGCTAGAGGCTAATTTGGAACAGATATGCAATACTTCAGAAAACTTCAGGAGTAAAAACATTTTCACCAGGGACTTTCCCCCTAAAATTATTAAAAAAAAAAAAAAAACCTATAAAAGAAAAGGTCTTCATACCTTTCTCCCAAATAAGTTTTTGCTAATTTCTGTGATTCTAAATACGTCATACATTTCATAGTTGTAAAGCAGGTTTTTCATAATATATTTGTTTTCAACAAATGAATTTCAGTTTTCCATAAGGTGGTAAAAATTAAATAATTGAGTCTTTTTTTTTTTTTGATGATCCATCCCACCATCTCATAGTTCATCCCACCCTCTCTAAAGGAATTTGTGGAGTGGCTTTGCTATGCTTTTTCCTGCTCATTTTCCAACTGCCAAGAATTGCCAACTTCTGGCCTTTTCTTCCTGGAGCATAGCAGGATCTCCTCTTACCTCACAGTTCTGTCCCATTCTGACTGCTTCCCTCTTCTCCATT
The DNA here is from genome assembly GCF_007565055.1 of Rhinopithecus roxellana. Classification (NCBI taxonomy): domain Eukaryota; kingdom Metazoa; phylum Chordata; class Mammalia; order Primates; family Cercopithecidae; genus Rhinopithecus; species Rhinopithecus roxellana. The sequence continues at coordinate 62,669,048 of NC_044554.1, forward strand.
AGCCCTCTTGCTTTATTCACTTTTCAGTGTATGTTCCCTTTCCTCTGTACACACCTTACCATACTGCCTCCTGATGGGGGAGGTATGGCAATCTTTAGAAATGCTGAGCCAGGCTGGGCGTGGTGGCTCACACCTGTAATCCCAGCACTTTGGGAGGTCAAGGTAGGAGGATCACTTGAGCCCAAGAGTTAGTCAACACAGTGAGACCCCCATCTCTACAAAAAATTAAAAAATAGGCCAGGCATGGTGGCTCACACCTGTAATCTCAGCACTTTGGGAGGCCAAGGCAGGTGGATCACTGGAGGTCAGGAGTTTGAAACCAACCTGGCCAATACGGTGAAACCCCGTTTCTACTAAAAATACAAAAATTAGCCGGGTGCGGTGGTGGGAGCCTGTAATCCCAGGTACTCAGGAGGCTGAGGCAGTAGAATTACTTGAACCCAGGAGGTGGATGTTGCAGTGAGCCAAGATCATGCCATTGCACTCCAGCCTGGGCAACAGAGTGAGACTCGGTCTCAAAAAAAAGAAAAATAAATAAGCAAATAATAATAATAGCTGGGCATGGTTTCACGTGCCTGTAGACCCATCTACTCGGGAAGCTGAGGTGGGAGGATCACTTAAGCCCAGGTGTTCAAGATTACAATGACCTATGATTGCACCCATGCACTCCAGCCTGGGGGACAGAGTGAGACCAGTCTTTAAAAGAAAAAAAAAAAAAAAAAAGAAAAGAAAAGAAAACAGAAATGCTGATCCAAACACAGGATTATGAGGCAGTCTTCTTTTTTTCTGATTTCTGATTATGCTAAGCCAGAAGAAGATAATTCAGAGCTTTTATCTCCTTGTATTCCTATCTCCTTGATTCATCCTTAGACAGGGCTATCTATGCAAGAGGAGAAGCAAGAACACTAAGTCAGCAGAAAGGGAATGGAAAAGACTCAGCTCCTCTACTACCAGATATGATACTCAAATAATCCACTAACATCCAGGACTACCACTAGCAAAAAAAAAAAAAAAAAAAAAGCAAAGTGGTAGACAGAAGTGTTACCAAAATTCAATTACTTTTTGCAACATTTCTGGAAGAATTTCATACTGCAGAGATGTTCAAAATTGCAACATGCACTGCTCTTCCTTTCTCTGTGAGTAGGCTGGCTGCCAGCTCAGTTGGCAGAGTTGACCCTATGGCCCCCTTGCACCAATAACTTTTAGGTTAATGCCCTTTTGAAACTTGCTTTTCTCCTTAAAGATTTGTCCTCCGTGTTGATTTTCACCTCATTTCATTCCTATAGCTATGCAAAAGGCAAAAGAAAGAGGTGACTCCTTGGAAAGATTTGTCCCAGTCTGAACTGATGCTGCCCTACTCTACTTCCCCTCCTAACGGCTTTCCCTGACATTTCATAAGGCTGGCCCCATTTCCGCTGACAAGTGTCACGGTCAGGAGGTCTTAGAATCCAGGTCTCCTTGCTGGGGCCCTTGTTCTGGAAACCTAGAGTATAAAACCTGAAGCACACTGTACTTCTCACTTAGTGTAAGTTAGAGACCAGTTCTCTAGTGAGACTAAGGTGAGGTAAGGAATGGAATACTGTTTAGGATAGGTGCAACTTCAAACCACTAACTTTGATTATCCTCTTTAGATTTTTGATGCAGTCGGGCGATCAAAATTTGTTCTAGAAAACCTTCGGCATTACACAGTCCATCCAAATTTGGTAGGTAGAAAAAGCATTCCCCAAGATCTCTAAGGGGAAGTTTCAGCAGTAGTGCAGATGCCCACTGCGAGTGTCCCTAATGCCTCCAAGTGTCCCCAGCTTCTGTGAGTGGGCATACTCTCAGGACAGGCAGGCAGAGCTGCATCTAGGTTACGATGCCAGAGGCAGTGCTGAGGATTGAGGTGGCAAAGTGGGAGACGAGAACTGGGAAGAAAGTGGGTCCCCACTGCTGATTTGTTTTAAGTTGAGAAAACATATTTATGACCAGGAAAAAAAATATTTATGATCCATTTTCTCCCTTTCACTTCCTTCTCCCCTAACCCTCTGCCTTTCTCCTATTGAGAGAAAGGCAAATTTAGTGGGAATGCCCCTTCTTCACCCATACCTTAAGTGACATGCTATCTTTTGTGGCTGCTTTTCCTTTAACATTGTGCTTGTGAGTGCATGTCAATGTGGTTGGGCCTGAGAAATGTTGATGTGTGGAAGACGTAAATATGGGAAGGTGTTGCACTTGGCTGTGCCTACTCCCAAGGAATTCCTTGAGCAAGATTTGGTCCTTGGTAGCTTTCCCCCTGTACCTTAGAGAGAGTTGTAGAGACAAGGCCAATTAGGTTTAGCCATGTAGAAATTCTCTGCTTGTCCCATTATATTGGAAGTATTAAGTTACCTGACTCCTTTTACCATGGAAACCTTTCCATCGCATTGCCCCAGCCCCTTAGTATATTTTCAGGGGAATGCCCCAAGGGAAGAGAGGGACTGAGAACTTCAGATAGTTTCTGATTGATAAACACATTTTAGGGCTGTGTGTGATGACTCACTCTTGTAATCTCCATACTGTGGGAGGCTGAGATGGGTGCATTGCTTGAGCCCAGGAGTTGGAAACCAGCCTGGGAAACATGGCAAAATTCCATCTCTACAAAACAAAAACAAAAACAAAAACAAACCCGCAAAAATCAGCTGGACAGGGTGGCATGTGCCTGTAATCCCAGCTACTTAGGAGGCTGAGGTGGGAGAATCACTTGAGCCCGGGAGGTCTAGGTTGCAGTGAGTCATGATCATGCCACTGTGCTCCAGCCTAGGCACCAGAGTGAGACTCTGTCTCAAACAAAACAAAACAAAACAAAACAAAACAAAAACAAAAACAAAAAACTCCACAAATTTTGCAGCAAGTTTGTCCAACTTCTGTTCTTACTTCACAGAAGCTAAGTATTAGCCAACTGATTTGTTATCCTGCTCTTGGCCTAATCTCTTTTTCTCTCTGGAAACCTTTCTGTCTGTTCAGGCCCAGTACTATAAGCCTCTGAAGGCCACTGCACTGCAGAAATTCCTGGCTCAAAACAGGAAAACAACCAGCTTCATGTTAAAAGTAACAGAGTATGACCAGGATAAGACCTTACTGATTATGACCAACAACCCACCTCCCTGCTCAATCACCCATCAAGACACGGAGAGTGCACCAAAATATTTTTCCAAGGAGTTACTGCTCAAGGTCATGGTAAGCAGAAGCCTCCTGGAACCCAAAATGTGAACCCTGAAGAATTAGGAGTTAGCATTGAGAAGGAAGCTAACTTAACATGAAGAATAGTACTCAGAAAACCAACTCTTAATTTGTTTGTTTGTTTGTTTGAGATAGGGTCTCACTCTGTCACCCAGGCCGGACTGCAGTGGCAAAATCACGGCTCACTGAAACCTCGACCTCTTGGGCTCAAATAATCTTCCCATCTCAGCCTCCTGAGTAGCTGGGGCTACAGGTGTGCACCACCATGCCTGACTACATTTTTAAAAAATTGTTTTTGTAGAGATGGGGGTCTCACTATGTTGCCCAGGCTAGTCTCAAACTCATGGCCTCAAGTGATTCTCCAGCCTCAGCCTCCCAAAGTGCTGGGATTATAGGTGTGAGCCACTGCACTTGGTCTATCTCTTCCTTCTTATTCCTGATCCTATGCTTCACAGAACAGCATCTGGAGAACCTGGGATTCAGAATTCAATAAGCTTGGGTACTGAAACTTCATTGCAGGGAGAAAATGGGGTCTTCATTGGAAAGTGTTCCTCTTTGGCCAAAGATATTTAATTTGTAACTAACAAAGGGTAGACTAGGCACTGACTTTCTAGTTGAGAATAAAACAGTAAAAGATGAGTCAGGAAATGAGGAATAAAAACAGTGATGAATATGTAAATGGGAAAGGAGTAAAGAATGATGCTTTGGTACACATTACTTTCGGGTTTCAGAGGAGGGAGTTTACCATCACAGTAGTCAAACCTTTGAAACCCCTTTATAGACTAAAGAAGCTCAAATTCCATTCAACAAGCAATTGCTAAGGATACAGTAAGCTAAAAACCAGAATATAAAGATGATTACAGGACAGTTTCTATCTTAAAGGAACTTGGAGTCTAATAGGAGAGAGATCAATAAATGAGATATGTAAAAGTAATAGAAGAATATACAAAATACAGAAGTAATGTAGAATACAGTATTTCTGTTGGGAAAAAGGGAGTGAGTAGGGAAGTGGCCCATGACAAAAGAACAGGAAAATATCAAATCAGAGGAAAGTGCAAAGGCATGAAGACATGGGAAAATGAGGTGTATTCAGGAAGACGTAAGAGAGTAAATGGCAGGGCCGTGTGCGGTGGCTCACACCTGTAATCCTAACACTTTGGGAGGCCGAGGCAGGCAGATCACTTGAGATCAGGAGTTTAAGACCAGCTTGGCCAACATGGTGAAACCCCATCTCTCCTAAAAATCCAAAAATTAGCCATGTGTGGTGGTGCATGCCTGTAGCTCCAGCTGCTCAGGAGGCTGAGGGAGGAGAATCGCTTGAACCTGGGAGATGGAGGTTGCAGTGAGCTGAGATAGTGCTACTGCATTCCAGCGTGGGCGACAGGGCAAGACTCCATCTCAAAAAAATAATAATAATAAAATAAAATAATTTAAAAAACAGAGAGTAAATAGCAGGGGACAAAAGAATGTAATCAAACAAATTTGCATTTTAGGAAGACTGTTTTGGAGGTTGAAGAAAGGTGCATTAGTAATTGTGGAAGAGACAAAACCCAGAAAGATAAGTTATGATGTTACTAAAACAGTCAAGGTGAGAGATACTGAAGACTTCAACTACATCATTAGCAAGGAAGTAGAGAAAATTGAATTAAGAGATATTTAAGAATCAAAACCTGGCTGGGCACAGTGGCTCACGCCTGTAATGCCACCACTTTGGGGGGCCGAGGTGGGTGGATCACGAGGTCGGGAGATCCAGACCATCCTGGCTAAAATGGTGAAACCCCGTCTCTATTAAAAATACAAAAAATTAGCTGGGCGTGGTGGCAGGCACCTGTAGTCCCAGCTATTCAGGAGGCTGAGGCAGGAGAATCACTTGAACCCAGGAGACGGAGGTTGAGGTGAGCCGAGGTTGCACCACTGCACTCTAACCTGGGTGACAGAGCGAGGCTCCATCTAAAAAAAAAAAAAAAAAAGGAATCAAAATCTAAAAAAGGTCTTGACAGCCTCAAGAGCAGGTCTAATCTAACAAGAACAAATTAAATAAATGAGTTAAGTGAAAGTGCAAACAAAGGATTCTAGTAGAAATTTTATGCTGGGCATGGGATTACCCAAGTGAGACCCTTATAATAAAATGTGGTGAATTTGGGGTTACTGTTTCCATAGTTGTTAGATGGATGACAGTGAGAGATTCTCCTTCAAGTGGAAGACAAAATGCTAATATCCAATGGCATATACTAACAAAGGAGTTAATGAATTTACTGCATGTGGTCTCTTAGGTCTCAGAATTTGTGCCCTTTTAAGGTAAGCTCAGTGGTAGTTTCTCATGGCAGTGGGTGAACCATACATTGAGAAAGGGATAAATGCCAGGCCAGGATTGCCCTGCTTAATGTGCAGAAGGAAATACAAAGCTATCATGTAAACTGGGTGCAGGAAGAGCTTTCTTCCAATAGCCTGCGCACTCCGTGAATCCTCCAGTTCAGATGCGGAACCTAATCATATTGATGAGGAAATTGTGGTACCAGTTAAATTGTACTAATGGATAGAGTTAAGGCTCAAAGACCAGCACCATGGTACTTTTATGGGGCTATCTGACTGGAACAAGCCCAAGAAGATTGAAACGTCTGATATCTACCATGCCTCTTTAATATTCCTGCAGCATCCTTTCCTTCCCTTGATGGATAAATGTGATAATCTCTTGTAAACCTAGAATCATATACAAGAAAAGCATTCTTTGCTATGCCCAGGCATGCATCCAAAAAGAGAGTGAGTTCTAGTAGGCAAGTTGTGGAATGTACTAGATAGATCTATTACAGTGATTGTTATACTAACAGCCCCTTCTAAGTGAAACTGACCCTACCACAGTCTCCTGAGTAAGGGAACGTCCTAAGAAGTTCTAATTTGTACAGTATAACCCTGTCCCCACTCCTAGCTGAGACCAGAGGAGGATATCAGACCTAGCAAAGCAAACTTCATAGGCTGGGTAGTGACCTGTGATGTGGATTGGTACCCTAAAACCAAAACAAACAAAAAACACATCAAAACAAAAACCAACCAACCTACCAACACCCAGAATCCCCGAGCTAATCAGATTCTTGTTTCCAGGCCTCTGAATTGAGAAATGAAAAGAGCGAAGCAGTAGCAATGAAAGCTGAAAGGACACATAGAGTGGGACTAGAAAAGCCTCAAACCGACCGGGCGCGGTGGCTCACACCTGTAAGCCCAGCACTTTGGGAGGCCGAGGCGGGCGGATCACGAGGTCAGGAGATTGAGACCATCCTGGCTAACATGGTGAAACACTGTCTCTACTAAAAATACAAAAAATTAGCCGGGCATGGTGGCACATGCCTGTAGTCCTAGTTACTCGGGAGGCTAAGGCAGCGGAATTGCTTGAACTTGGGAGGTGGAGGTTGCAGTGAGCTGAGATTGCGCCACTGCAGTCCAGCCTGGGCGACAGACTCTGTCTCAAAAAAAAAAAAAAAAAAAAAGAAAAAGAAAAAAGAAAAGACTCAAACCATGAGGAAGAAAGGTAGTGAAAAGGCCATGAAGTAGAGTCTGGGAAGGCTGAAGTTATAGGGAAGTAGGAAGTAGAAGTAAACAAGCAGAAGCTACAGATAGAAAAAAACCACACACACATATATATATTTATTTATGGAGTAAAGGTGAGGAGTGAACAAGGTAGAGGGAGGAGAAGAAAGCAGATGGGAAGAAAGTAGGAGAAACGTGTGAGTGATACGTTTGCATTAAGACAGTGGTCCTTCGCTGGTGTTATCTTGGATTCCAAATAACTTTTCAGTTACTGTTTTTCTGGTATGAGGTCCAGCTCTCCTAGAGTTTTGCTCTTCTTCTGGCTGGATAGTTATCTATATCTTAGTTATTAGGCACATGTGCTCTTACGATAAAACACTTGCTATTTAAGATAACTCAAATGGATTTCTTTCCCTTAAAATTATTAGGTTGGTGCAAAAGTAACTGCAGCTTTTGCCATTATAATTGCAAAACTGCAATTACTTTTGCACCAACCTAATACAAGAGCTTAAAGAGAGTAAGTTCAGAATTGAAAAGGCATGGTTCAGAAGCAGCAAGTGTTAAAGACAAAAAGGCTTTAAGATTCTGATAGCAAAAGCTCAATATGTTAACCAATTAGTTTGGTCATTTATTCATTCAACAAACATTTATTGAACATCTACTATGTGCCAGGCACTATTAGGGGTGCTAGGGATATATTAACGGCTAAGACCCAGTCTTTGCTCTAATGAAGCTTAATTCCAGTGACTTAGACCACAAACAAATGATCACACAGACAATGTATAATGTGCTGAATGCCATGACAAAGCAGGATAAGGAGATGGAATGTGACGGATGTGAGTGGCAATGTTAGATAGTGCAGTTAAGAAGGCTCAGCTGGGCATGGTGGCTCACCACCGCCTGTAATCCTAGCGCTTTGGGAGGCCAACGTGGGCAGATCACGAGGTCAGGAGTTTGAGACCAGCCTGGGCAACATGGTTAAACCCTGTCTCTACTAAAAATACAAAAATTAGCTGGGCGTGGTGGCATGCACCTGTAATCCTAGCTACTCAGGAGGCTGAGGCAGGAGAACTGCTAGAACCCAGGAGGCAGGGGTTGCAGTGAGCTGAGATCACGCCATTGCACTCCAGCTCTGGGTGACAGAGCAAGACGCTGTCTCGAGAAAAAAAAAAAAAAAAGAAGGCTCTCAGAATTGATGACTTTTGGTTCTTGTTGTTGTTTTATTGAGACGGAGTCTCACTCTGTTACCCAAGCTGGAGTGCAGTGGTGTGATCTTGGCTCACTGCAACCTCCGCCTCCTGGGTTCAAGCAATTCTCTTGCCTCAGCCTCCCGAATAGCTGGGAAAACAGGCACGTGCCACCATGCCTGGCTAATTTTTTTGTATTTTTAGTAGAGACAGTGTTTCACCATGTTGGTCAGGCTGATCTTGAACTCCTGACCTCAAATGATCCATCGCTTTGGCCTCCCAAAGTGCTGGGATTACACATGTGAGCCACCATTCCCAGTCAACTTTTGAATAGACACTTCCATGGGGTCAGGGGATATGCCATGCAATTACTACACTTGGCATATTGTTTTCATTTCAGATTGCCATACATCAGTTAGAATATGAATTGTAGCTTTCTCAAATGAGATTAAAAAAGAAAAAGGAACCCAACGCCATGTCCTATGAAAAAAAGTTCAAGACATTGGCAATGTTTAGCCTGGAAGAGACAGAGCTTAGGAGGAATGTGATGGATTTCTTCAAAATGTTTAAGGACTCTGTGGAAGAAGGACTAGATTTGTTCCTTCTGGACTATAGGGTAAAAGTTACAGGGAGATATCTATCAGCTGATCAAAGGTGAAATCTTTTTCTTTTCTTAGGTATAGAAAGATTGATCACTTGATAGTGAGATTATGGAGAGGCTAGGAGGGTCAGGTAAACAGACTGGATGACATAAGATTCTTTCTGAAAGACTCTGATTCTATGACCTTTAGTAATGATATAATTATTACTTCACAACATCCCATTCCATGGCCTTCTCATTAAGGAGAATGGAATGTGGATGATGTAGCCATCTCCAAGAAAGGAAGAAGTCCCATGGATCTATTTCCCAATTTATTGCCAGATGTTTCGTTTCCCAAGGACTTCACTGGTTGAATCCTTCCCCAAACTGGGTAACTTTCTCTGCCATTCACTACCAAGGGCCAGTAGGCAAATTTAATCAATTACTTAGGAAACTGAACAGGCTTTGGACAAGTAATATGTCAATGAAAAGAGTGTTTGCCCTCCCAGGGAATGGCTTCCTCTGATTCTGGTTTCTGAGTTCCCACCTCCCCCTCTGACAGGTTTTGTTGCATCATTGTAGGGGAATTGGTACTTAGTCCGGAACGCGGTCCAAACTTAAAATCCCAAGAGACTCAGCTTACTCCCTTACTCTTCTTCCCTCATTTCCCTACAGGAAAGTCATCATCAGCACAAGCCCACTGAGAACCTCTGGCTGCCCCGCATGCCTCAGAAAAAAAAGTTAAGATCTAAGTTGAAACCAATCTTCCCTTTGATACTGTCGGACGATCCTACATCCAAGAGAGAACAATGGTTTAGGTGAAATCTTGCTTCTTCTTGTACTTACTTTCTTTCCTATCTTTTCCCTATTCATGTTTCTGCTCTAAAAGGGAAGTCTGTGTGTCTTAGAGGTATAAAAGTCTCTGGGTTTGGGGTAGGGAATGGGGTAGAAGGGGCTTGGAATAAATTTAATGACATACTCTTTGGTTATACAACTGCATGATAAGATACGACTTCCCCTACATGACCCTAACCTCACTTACACTCGAATCAAAGAGAAAACAGTCATGCAAAACCAAGGTTTTGCATTAGCAATGGTTTCAAGATTGAGGGGAAATAGTCCAAGCTCTGTGCTTTGAAGAAACAGAAAAAAAAAAAAAGTACCCTCAGTACAAGTTAGGCACTATATCACAGGAACAATGTGCTATGAGAACACATTAGACAAAAGAGGTTTTATTTGAAACTACTTACAAGAGCAGCCTATGTGCAGTTTAGAGAGGAGAGAAGAGATTCTGGAGTTCCTTCAAAGGTTTATTTACAGTGCTAAGTTCAGAAGCATCCCTTGCCATGGAACAATACTCCTACTTGGCACCAATCAACAGCCTCCTATCATTGTCTTGTCTGCTTCGAGAATGTAGCCAATTTTAAAGTGAAGGCCGGGCGCGGTGGCTCATGCCTATAATCTCACCACTTTGGGAGGCCAAGGTGGGCAGATCACTTGAGCTCAGGAGTTCAAGACCAGCCTGGTCAACATGGTGAAAACCGTCTCTACTAAAAATACAAAAATTAGCCAGGCGTGGTGGCAAGTGCCTGTAATCCCAGCTACTTGTGAGGCTGAGGCAGGAGAATTGCTTGAACCTGGGAGGCAGAGTTTGCAGTGAGCCAAGATCATGCCACTGCACTCCAGCTTGGGTGACAGAACAAGACTCGTGTCTCAAAGTCAATACATAAAATAAAATAAAATAAAATAAAATAAAATAAAATAAAATAAAATAAAATAAAAAATAAAATAAAATAAAGTGAATGGTTCCATGAATCCGCCTGCCGTAGGATCTACTAAACAAAGAACTTTCTTTGTTAAGGTTTTCCACCGACAACGATTTCAAGAGCGAAGGGAAGTATTCAAAAGTCTACGCTTTGAGGATGCAGAAAAAAATGTACCCTCAGCTCACCTTCGCTCCAGTCCATGAGAGAGGTATGAGGAAAGATGGTAAGCTTCTCTCTTTCAAAGCAAAGGCTTACTGGACTGAGATGTGGGCTGGAGATACAAACCATGAGGATTATAGATGTGGCAAACTGGCCTCTCTCGTGGTAGTCCTGGAGACTATTTTTCCCTATAGCATGGACGCTAACAACAAATAGAGGCTCAAGAGGTGCAAAGCTTCCGACCCTGTTTAAATCCTTAAATTTCTAGAAAACTCTAGCAGTGTTTACTAAGCTATATCACCCAGCACTTTTAAGAGTTTTTGCCACATTGATGTATTATTTGCTCTGTTAATTTACTTAGCATTTTTCTTCAAAAGGATTTTTAAAAATTATTGTCCTAATTAATACTATATCATTGACATCATGGTTTTGATGTACAAATTATATGTTTTTCTGAAACACTTAAGTCAAATTTATAATAATGAACTTTTAAAATGTTTATCTATGTATCACCTAGAACCACCCAGGGGTATGCATATTATACTTTGAAGAAAAAACTGCTTTAAAAGGGCCAAAGGATAAGTCTGTGTGTCTTAGAGGTATAAAAGTCTCTGGTATTGGGGTAGGGAATGGGGTAGAAGGGGCCTGGAATAAAGTTGTATGGCAGAGGGTACAATGAGAATCCTCCTCACATATTATCATTTATTTAACAATATTTCTAGGGTTCCTACTAAGTGTTAGACATTTATCAAGCACCAACAATAGCACTTTCAATATGTGAAAGAGATGAAACAGATTATAAAAGGCCTTGAGAGGCTGGGGGTGTCTGTAATCCCAGCAGTTTGTGAGGCTGGGGCAGGAGGACTGCTGGAGGCCAGGGGCTTGACACTAGCCTGAGAAATATAGTGAGATCCTGTCTCTACAAAAATTAATTTTAAAAAATTAACAGGGTGTGGTGGCATGCACCTGTAGTCTGAGCTACTTGGGAGGCTTGAGGAAGGAGGATCACTTGAGCCAAGGAGTTTAAGGTTGCAGTTAGCTGTGATTGTACCATTGCACTCCAGCCTGGGTAACAGAGTAGACCCTGTCTGAAAAACGAACAACAACAATAACAAAACATAAATAACAAAAATAACAATAACAAAATATCAAAAATACCACAATGCCTTAAATATTATTTAAATAAGGGTTTGGATTTTATTCAGTAGGCAGTTTGGACCCAATGAAGAATTTCAGGGCACTGAGTACACATTTGTGATTAGATACATAATTAATTGGTGGGTCCTCAGACTTCACCAGCTCATGGTTTAAGACAAGGTCCATTTCTCCTACTAGCTTTCTCTCAAGCAATTTCTGAGACTCCCTAAAGTATCCTTGCCTTTCCCACAAAGCCATTGTAGTGATTGCTCAACCCCTTTGCCAGCCATCCTCAGTCCAAATAGTCCTGATACCAGAGACCTGGAGTCATATTATACCATCCCTTAACTGGCTTCTTCAGGCTTCTCTGCTCCTGCTATACCTATTTGCCACCACATCCCACCCCATCTCCAACTACTGCTGCTCTTAACTCTGTAAACACTGCACAGCTAAAACCAACCTGTGGTATTAAACAAAACTTCATAGATACACAGAAAAGCTGAAGAACAGCAGAGAATGATTTACCTTGCTTTACAAGGGGCTAGTCTTAGGGTCAGCTTCAAATGTGAACTCAGGTCCTTCTACTTCCCAGTAGGTCTCCGGGGCATTACCCATTCTTGGGAACCTCTGGGCCTATTATCTACAGTCTCTGCCTAGGTTCCCAACACTCTTGGGCCAAGGAAGAGGAAGAGGATGTTTCCTTCCCCAAAGCCTGTTTATTTTCACCCCCAGAATAAATGGGTGCAGACTTCTATTTCCTTCAAGGAAAACTCCACCTACAAAGTATGACTTGAACTTTACAAGCCATATAAAGCAAACATAGTAGTTAATAATAGTACATTTAGCCAAGCCGGAGGTAAATCTTAAATGATACCATATGTAGGATATCAACAGTTCATCTTAAATCTATATTTAAGGGAAAGAATTTTCCTAGGATGTAGAATGTAATCTAGGTTAGAATTTCTCTAATTTTGCAGGGGCATGATCCTGTTGAGTATAGACTCAATTTACATTTTCTAAACAGTAATGCCACTGAAGCCAAAGGCAAAGTTTCTTAGCCACACTCTTAGACAAGAGAACAGAAAGCCAGCATACACTCAGAAAGAGGAACATGAGTTAGGAATGAATGCACGTTAATTTAGAGAGTTTCTTAAGTGTCAATATGGTGTCAGACAGAATCATTGAAAGAAGTAGGCTTGAACAAAGAAGGCTCTAAACAGGCAGTGTGTTTTACACTGGGTTTTGATGAAATGAAGGAATCCAAAAATTATAAAATAGGTTGGGAATGGTATTACACAGTCCGAAATCTTTAAAGAGCAGCCTTTAAAGGTCCCTTCAAGTGGGTCTCCTTCACATCTCACATTAAGCATCCTTCGAGTACTTCTGAAAAGCCACGTTCACCAGGGTGCCTGTGCTTTGTCGTAGCTTCCAAGAAGTCAGCGAGTGAAAGGCCGATTTCCAAGGTGATTCGGGAACCACTGACACTCGCATCGCTCGTGGAAGAGATGCCCACCAGAACCGCGCCCGGGGAGAGCGCCTTCCGCAACGGGAGAGCACCGCAGTGGATTATCAAAAAGGCCACGGTCATCGGGTGAACACAGACCCCTCAGTCCTCCCGCCTCGCTCTCCTGAGACTGAGGGGTCCGCAGAGGTCGCCAACCAAATAAAACCACATTCCTGCTGCTGCGGGCGTGGGCTGCCAGGTCACCGGCAGGGAGAGGGTCTGGCCGAAACCTCCGGCTGCTGCCGAAGGAGGAGAGGGCGTGGTTGCGCCCCCGGGGGACCGAGGGCGGCCGAGGAGGGCGGGCCTTGGCCCTGAGTGACGGCGCGGCGGCCCAACCGGCGTGAGAGCGCGGGGCCGGCCTTCCTGCAGCCTCTTCCGCTCTCCGGCTGCGGCGCCTGGGACGGTTGCGGTGGGTCTGGGCGCTGGGAAGTCGTCCAAGATGATTAAAAAATTCGACAAGAAGGACGAGGAGTCTGGTACGCGCGGGGCTTCCGAGGCCCACCCTCAGCCGCGGGACGCCCCTTCCCCCGCCCGCCGCCACCTGCTTTCGGGCTGGCGGGGCTGGGGGCGTGGGCGCCGGCGTGCCAGGGGGCCGGAGCTGGAGCCGGCCCCTCCCCTCCCCTCGCGGCCGCCGGGGGCCTGCCCGTAGCCCCTCCCCCAGGCATCGGAGCCTCCCTTCGGGCCGCGCGCTCCCGCCCCGGAGCCCGCGCACGCCCCGTTCCTGCTGCGGCGCATCCGCTCCGAACCGCCTCCCCCCTTCGCGCGGGCCCCCGGCGGGGGCGAGAGCGTGCGCGCGTCTCCGCGGCCGGGGGTACTGGTAGGGTCGGACCCTGAGTGGGAGCACCCTGTTCCCGGGGCTGGGGTCGACGGCACAGGGTGTGTGTGGAGGAACATTCAGGTGCCTGGTACCTTATCGTTTTCCTGGGACCCCTGGCTCTGTCCGGTTCCCCGGGGGCAAGACTGTGCCGTGGGACACAGCTCGTTGAATGCTCAGGCGTCCAGAAGTGACCTGCGTCTTGATACCCGTCTTTAGTCCAGAGCAAATGGGGAAGATGCCAAGCATCCTCAAAAAGAAAAATTCCCAGTGTTTGGTAGCATCTCCCACGGTGTGAGAGGGGGTTGGGTTAATCAACCTCCACGGCCTCTTGAAGGTTTACGTCTGTATGATTCTCTGGGAAACTTCGTTTCTGCCTCTCCTTAAGTGTTAGAAACACATAAACTAGTGCTTACCTAAGGAAATCAAAAGCACCCTACCACAATCTCATTAATCTTCGTTGTGGAAATGACACATTTGTAACATTCATGGAAAAAGAGGGCAGGGAAAGAAGACACTCATTTTGGAGAGGATTGCTGCAAAAAGAAGTCTCAGCTCTTCTAGTGTGGCAGTGACAGAGCCGGGATCAGAATGATTTCATTCAGTTTGTATGCATATTAGCAATGATTATCACTGTGCCATCCAAGTGTTCACTTACCAAGCATTCAGTACCCTTCTCTGGAAAATACATAAGTTTGTGTAAAACAGCTATTCAGGACATTATTTTGTTTTATACATAGGTAGTGGCTCAAATCCTTTCCAGCATCTGGAGAAGAGTGCTGTTTTACAGGAGGTATGACTGGGAAGCATTTTGTGCCTTTTCTATTCTGTTTTAGTGTGGTGGGTAGCGAATTCCTGGGCTACTGTGATCACAACACCCAAAATAAGGAACGTAACAGAGTTTAGGGAATATAGATTTAAGGGAAAAGGAAGAGGGGTTACTTGTCACAGGAGAATTTAGAGCTTACAGAAATGCAAAGACATGAAGACTGTCACAGGTTGGGAATCTTAAATGTAAGAAGAGGTGTTTAGTGCAAGATTATTGAAATCAGTTATCTGTATTAATGTCATTGTATTAGTATGATATAGATCAGTATTGTGATCCTTATTTAACTGGTATAGCCCATAAAGTTGAAGTAGTCAACCTAAGGGAATTAGTTAGAAAGTATAGGATGGAAAATCAAGGCCACATGTAATAATTTATCAGATACTTTAGTAAATTGAGAACTATAGACCATGTTGTTTGGATACTGTGATTAAAAATAGTCTGTATTAAAGTTGATTTGCTATAATCTGTGATAGAAAAGGTAGAAAAATAACAATGTTTTTTATGTTTTTTCATAGGCTCGTATATTCAATGAAACTCCAATCAATCCAAGAAGATGTTTGCATATTCTTACAAAGATTCTTTACTTACTAAACCAGGTAAATTACTTTTATTTTCCTCAGATAAGTGTGTCCTGGAATAGAAATACTGAAGCTTCAATGAAATATTTTCTGGAAAGTGTAATTATTTATTTATTTCAAATTCACTTAATTTTAACATATGTAACATTTGGTTGACAAAATAATATGTAAGACTTGAGTACGAGAACTATGACATATATAGGTTGAGTATACCTTATTTGCAATGCTCGGAACCAGAAGTGTTTTGGATTTAAGATTTTTTTGGATTTTGGAACATTTGCAGAATACATACTGACTGTTCCTACTCTGAGTATCCGAAATCCAAAATGCTCCAATGAGTGTCTCCACTGAGTGTTATATTGGCACTCAAAAAGTTTCTGATTTTGGAGCATTTCAGATTTTGGATTTTGAGATTAGAGATGTTTAACCTGTACTTCTTTTTCATTCTTGAGATCCTAAACTAGTGATGCACGTAGTAGATTCTCAATAAATCCTTTGGTTTCAATTTAATGAGTACTAGTTAGAACATATTGTTTACATGTGTTTGGAGATCTTCTTGTTTTTCTGAAAATACAGTGCAAGATCAGGCAAACTCCAGGTATTTTCTTTCTTTTGTGTGTAATCATGATGTTTTAAAGCTTTGATTTTTAATATTCAGATTTTATATTTATTATCCCTACCTCACCATTGCTATTAAAATAATTCTGGGCAGTAGCTTAACCATTTTATGTGCCTCGATGTCCTTTTCTCTACATGGGGATTATGATAATACCTGTTACAGAGTTGTAATGACTAAATGAGATCATTAGTGTAAAGCACTGGGAATAGTACTGAACACATACATACATACTGAACACATACATAGTAAGCATTCAGGAATAGTTTTCCTTCCATCATTCAGCAAATATTTATTGCATAGCTGCTGTGTCCTGTGCACTGTTTTAGGTGTTCGGGATATAGCAGACAAAACCAGCAAAAAATATTTGCACTCATGAAATATGGATTCTGCTTGCTACTATTGTTATTAATTTTCTATTTCTTTTTTTTTGTTTTTTTTCCCCAGACTTAAAAAAAAACTCATGTAATGTCTAGGGCCTTAGAAAATATGATTTTGTTTCATGGATTCATATTCCCTCAGTAACAGTGGGGAATGGGTTCCAGGACCTCCATTGGATACTAAAGTTCATAGATGCTCAAGTCCCTCATACAAATGGTGTAGTATTTGCATATAACCTACACATATCCTCCCATATATTTTAAGTCATCTCTGTGATTATAATACCTAGATTATAATCTCTAGATTATAATACCTGGTACAATGTTAGTGCTGTGTAAATAGTTGTGCTGTATTGTTTAGGGAATAATGACAAGAAGAAAACATCTGTACATGTTCAGTACAAACCCAGTTTTTTTTTCCTTGAATGTTTTTTTTTTCGGGTCTGTTATAACTTTATTGATTTTATTTTTGCTTATCTTTTTTTATTATTATACTTTAAGTTCTAGGGTACATGTGCACAACGTGCAGGTTTGTTACGTATGTATACATGTGCCATGCAGGTGTGCTGCACCCATTAACTCGTCGTTTACATTAGGTATATCTCCTAATGCTATCCCTCCCCCCTCCCCCCTCCCCACAATAGGACCCGGTGTGTGATGTTCCCCTTCCTGTGTCCAAGTGATCTCATTGTTCAATTCCCACCTATGAGTGAGAACATGCAGTGTTTGGTTTTCTGTTCTTGCGATAGTTTGCTGAGAATGATGGTTTCCAGCTGCATCCATGTCCCTACAAAGGACACGAACTCATGGTTTTTTATGGCTGCATAGTATTCCATGGTGTATATGTGCCACTTTTCTTAATCCAGTCTGTCACTGATGGACATTTAGGTTGATTCCAAGTCTTTGCTATTGTGAATAGTGCTGCAATAAACATACGTGTGCATGTATCTTTATAGTAGCATGATTTATAATCCTTTGGGTATATGCCCAGTAAAGGGATGGCTGGGTCAAATGGTATTTCTAGTTCTAGATCCTTGAGGAATCGCCACACTGTTTTCCACAATGGTTCAACTAGTTTACAGTCCCACCAACAGTGTAAAAGTGTTCCCATTTCTCCACATCCTCTCCAGCACCTGTTGTTTCCTGATTTGTTAATGATTGCCATTCTAACTGCTATTAGATGGTATCTCATTGTGGTCTTGATTTGCATTTCTCTGATGGCGAGTGGTGATGAGCATTTTCTTCATGTGTCTGTTGGCTGCATAAATATCTTCTTTGGAGAAGTGTCTGTTCATATCCTTTGCCCACTTTTTTCCTTGAATGTTTTCAATCTGAGGCTGGTTGAATCCACGGATTCAGAACTCATGGTTATGGAGGGCTGACTGGAGGGCTGACTATATATGTCTATACACGTATAAAGGGACACATAAAACATACATATATGCCATATACCTCAGGTGGTTTACATATGGTGCTAGGATAACCATGGTTTCCAATTTGAATTATAAGGTAATATTTTATCTTTACTTTGTTTTGTGACTGAAGACCTCATTCAGAGATTTAATAAAGTTTTCTTGTTTACAAATGAGGACTAAACAATGAGCACATAGTTTTTTTTTTATATATATTTTTGAGATGGAGTCTCGCTCTGTCACTGGGCTGGAGTGCAATGGTGTGATCTCGGCTCACTACAAGCTCCACCTCCCTAGTTCAAGCGATTCTCCTACTTTAGCCTCCCGAGTAGCTGGGATTACAGGCGTGTGCCACCATGCCTGGCTAATTTTTGTATTTTTAGTAGAGACGGGGTTTCACCATATTGGCCAGGTGGGTCTCCAGCTCCTGACCTCAGGTGATCTGCCCACTGCAGCCTCCCAAAGTGCTGGGATTACAGGTGTGAGCTACTTGCCCGATCATCAAGCACATAGTTTTAAATAAAATATATCTGTTCACAAACAACATAATCCCTCTGTGTGGGCATATAAGAAACATTTAAAGGCTGGGCACGGTGGCTTAAGCCTGTAATCCCAGCAGTTTGGGAGGCCGAGACGGGCGGATCACAAGGTCAGGAGATCGAGACCATCCTGGCTAACACGGTGAAACCCCATCTCTACTAAAAAATATAAAAAAAACTAGCCGGGCGAGGTGGCGGGCGCTTGTAGTCCCAGCTACTCGGGAGGCTGAGGCAGGAGAATGGCGTAAACCCGGGAGGCGGAGCTTGCAGTGAACTGAGGCCACTGCACTCCAGCCTGGGCGACAGAGCGAGACTCCGCCTCAAAAAAAAAAAAAAAATGTCAAATCTCAGGCCAGGCGCGGTGGCTCACGCCTGTAATCCCAGCACTTTGGGAGGCCGAGGCGGGTGGATCACGAGGTCAGGAGTTCAAGACCAGCCTGGCCAACATGGTGAAACCCCGTCTTTACTAAAGATACAAAAAATTAATCAGGCGTGGTGGTGCACGCCTGTAATCCCAGCTAGTTGGGAGGCCGAGGCAGGAGAATCACTTGAACCCGGGAGGCGGATGTTGCAGTGAGCCAAGATTGCGCCATTGCACTCCAACCTGGGCAACAGGGTGAGACTCCATCTCAAAAAAAAAAGAAATGCAAAATCTCAGGCTTTACCACAGAGCCACTGAATCAGAATCTGCATTTTGGCAAGATCCCAGGATGAATTGTCATGCACATTAAAGCATTTGAAGCTCTGATCCAAAGCCTGTTTTTAGGGGCTTGAGCCAATATTAAGCTACATAGCAGCCCCTTAAGCCTAGTTTTTTTATACGATGAATCTGGTTCTTGCCCTTTTGGTTGGTCCCCTTCTTGCCACTTTGCTGAGATTCCTAATAGATGGTTCCTTACATTTTAATATTTATTATGCTCCTATGACATGTTAGGCATTGTGCTGGGCATTAGATTATAGATGTGATCTCTGCTCTTAGGCAGCGTAATAATAATGTCCTACTGTGAGTGCTATAATTTTCTGCCTCATTGTAAACTACAATACTTCAGGGAGATTTAAAATAGTTTCTACTAAAAGGTTAGAGACTACTATGCTAGAACTTTTAAGCATGGTATGTGATACTGGATTATTTTAAATAAGGGGGGTAAATGACCATGTGGGTTTACAGATTGAAAGCCAGAAAAATTGCAGAGGCAAAATGTTTACAAAGAAATTCTTTTTTCTTGAGTTCTAAAGGATTTTTGCAGAAATAGAAAATCCTGTGTGTGTATGTGTACATATATATGAATACATATTTTTTAAAGTTTAAAAATTGTTTTAAATTTTACTTAGGGTGAACACTTTGGAACAACGGAAGCTACCGAAGCCTTCTTTGCAATGACGCGATTGTTTCAATCTAATGATGTAAGTCTTTTTTTATTGTTTTTACGATGAGGAAACTCCTTTTATTTATTTTCCCCAGGAAACTAAGAGTGTTCTAAATTAGGGAGTGTTGCTTGAAATGTTTTAAACTATTTGATTGCTTATAAAACTTATAAATGTTCATTATAAGACATGAAAATGGAAGAATTAAAGAATGCAGTTGTAAAACTCTTCCTCTGCGGATCTACTGTGAAGTCATAAAGACTGTTAATACCTAGCTCTGGCATGACACTGTAAAGGTGGACTGATAAAGAAGTCAGTGCACATAGCTACCACATTTGTCAGTTGTTAGTCAAGTTTCTGGTGGGCCTGGGATTGCTGTTAGTCAGCGGGGCTGACAGTTGAGAAGAAGAGATGGATGTGGAGTGGGGAAGGGGAATAAGGAATGGAATAAGGAAAAAGAAAAATGAGTGCAGACTAAACCTGCCTCTCATTACCTTAGACCACCCTGACCTTCAGAACATATGTCTGCTGCTTTTTGTCTGTCTTCTAAGTGTGGTGTACATTTTTCTTTTGCCTAGCCCTAAGGTAGAACGATACAGGGAAGGTAATTCTGGGATATCTATTTTCCAGCTTTCCATTAACATAAATTCGCCAAATCTTGCAGTTTTTTGGTACGTATTACATATCATCACACGTCACATTTTGCGTCAACCCCCAGAACCTCCTGAGATTTGAGTCTTGTTACAGATCTAAATAATGAGAGGTTTTAGGAGTAGATCTTCAGGAAGATCAGCAGTCCCCTGTAATGCAGCTGTGTCAGGGGAGGTCATTATATACTCTACAGGCAAAGGGAGACTAATTTCCTCACATATGGGATAAAGGACTGACGCTTCTACTGGCAAAAGATGTGGCAGAATTTAGGAGTTTGGGGTACTTGTCTTCATCAGAGTCTGCCCGTGTATCCTCATTCCACTTTTCAGGGCCCCATTCTTTGCCAGTCAAGGTCCTAACTTTAACATAAGATGTCCTGCAACAGTGTGAATTGAATTTGCATTGTAACTGAGCCACTGCAGGATATGCTTTGTAGAAATCTCAGCCCTGTGGCCACATGATATAAGGCTTTCTTATGAAGGCAGTTAATAGATTGCTGGTCCCCTTACCCAGATTTGAGTGGTGCATTTAAAACTCTGAACTCATCATTTTCTTTTCTTGAGAAAAGAATTCTCCAGTGTACCTAGAAACAACTAATTAACCCATTATACAACTTATTTTTACTAAAATCTTCTATGGCATCATCTACTTAGTTACTAAAAGCTTTGTCTTCTGTAGGTCCTTGTCTGCAGATGATAATTTTAAATATTTTGCCACTGCATGCCATGGACTACTAGTAGCCCCTTTGTCATTGGAAACTGGTCATTAATACCTTCAATCAAATCAGAGAAGCAACTTCAGGTTCATATCTTTAAGGTCTTCTTTCCTTTTAACCACTTCCTGTACCAGAAATTCAGGGTTCAAACAGGGAAACAGAACTACTATGAGTATTGTGGAATTAGGTGTTTATTAGAGGAATTAGACTAGAAAACTAGGCAGGTTGAGCTGCTGGAGTGGGGTTCAGACGGAGGCTGTTACACAAGTCATGGAAGGCTATTGCCTCTTTTGTGGCTCTGCTTTTGCTGCCAGGCAAAGTAACCGCAGTCTTCCTAAGGCTGCGGTTACTTAGCGGGCTGGTAGTTGGGAAGAAAAGCTGGACATGTAGTTGAGAAAAGGAAGCAGAGTAAGAAACAGAACGAGGGCAAACTTTTGAAGCCTGTAGCACAGAGGTTTATATTAAGAGGATGTGAAATTTTTTTGTAGGAAATGGATTAGGGAAATGTAGGATTGTTCGAAAGGACTAATAGCCTGTTGAAGTTAGTGCTCATGAATTTAAAGTATTACCAGGTAGCATGGTGAATGTTTTTCTCCAACTACAGCCTGCAGGTTAAAGCATTGAAGGCTTAGAGATAGGATTTAATCAGGATTGAAGTTTTGCCAGGTTAGTAAACAGAGGGAGAAACAAAGAAGTTGAGTGGTTGAAACATCGACTGTGGAATCTTCGGTTAGGAGGGAAGCAAGAACAGGGCTGACAGGGACAGCAAAAAGTTGATAGGATCAGTAGCTTGTAGGTCGAGAGAGTGAAAAAATTTTGGAGTCAGGAGTGTGAGTGCTTGGAAATGAAATTAGAAAAAGATGCTGTTACTGTTAGAGGCTGTGGCAGTGGAATTGGGTGATCATTGTAGGGAGGATGGCATCATTGGAGAAGAGGAGGTCAAGGAATGAAGAGGTCAGAGGTTTAGAGATACCATCTGTATGGGTATTAAAATTACCAATAGTTATTACTGGGATTGTATTGGAGAGACAGTAAAGAAGGTACTGGTATTTTTTAAAAATAGGGGAAGTAACCTGGGTTTAATGGACAACCAGCAATGGTAGCAGGTGACATAGTATAAAGGCATAAGCTTCCCCACCTGTAGGCCTGGTGGTATGAGGGTTATGCGAGAGAAAACAGCCGCTGTTTCAGAGGGTTGCCAGAGGATCCCTGGGAGAGAGCCACATTTCAGTTAGAGAAAAAGATGGGAACATTCAGAGAAGCGTTTGAGAATGTAGGGGATTTTGCTGATGAAAGTGTCAGAGAATATAATGGCGCTGATTAGAAGGATGGAAAATGGAGTGAGACGAGGTGCTAACCCAGATGCAAGGAATAAGTCTGCAGGTTATGAATAATGACCAGAATATTTTAGGCTTTTTGAAGTGACTGAGGTAAGTAGCCATGTACAGCATGATGTGATTAGTTTTAATGGTTCCTTAGGCAAAATACGGAATTGAGGGAGTGATTGTTTTGGGGCAAAGAGAGGTAGAGATTTTGCCAGAAGCATGTGGAGCTCCTTCCATTACCAGCATTCCTTTACCAGAAGGTTGGTATCTTCTCTCCTTGTTTATATTAATACATGAGGATTATGTATGTTTTTTTCTATAATCAATACTTTGCATTTTTGTGTGTCTTTAAGTATAAAAATAACATCTTCATATTATTTTGCAATGTTGTTGTTGTTGTTTTTGAGTTGTCGCCCAGGCTGAAGTGCAGTGGTGTGATCTTGGCTCACTGCAGCCTCCACCTCCTGGGTTCAAGTGATTCTCCTGCCTCAGCCTCCTGAGTAGCTGGGACTACGGGTGCATGCCATCATGCCTGGCTAATTTTTTATATTTTTAGTAGAGACGAAGTTTCACCATGTTGGCCAGGATGGTCTCGATCTCCTGCCCACCTTGGCCTCCCAAAGTACTGGGATTACAGGTGTGAGCCACCACGCCTGGCCTGCAGTGTTTATAATTAATACATTTTTAAGATTTACCTGCTTGTTACACGTACTTCTACTCTATTTACTTTCACTACTGTATGGAATTCCAATATGTGAATATACAGTAATTCTATTTATCCATTCTCCCATTGGTAGATATAAGTTGTTCCCACATTTTACCTATTACACATGATACTACACATGATGTTTATGTACAGAGTGAGACTTTTTCTGGAGTAGATACCTACAAGTGGAATTTCTGGATAATGCTTGTTTTTTGACAGTCATGACAAATTGATCTGTTAGATTAGAGGTTGTATTAAATTATACATACATTGCTCCAAATCCTCACCATTTCTTATTGCCAGGCCCAAGTACATGCCATATTTGGAAAATATGATATGGCATCTTTTTGTGGTTTTAATTTGCATTTTCATGATCATCGCTGAGGTTGAAACTCTTTTCATATGTTTAATAGTCATTTTGCTTTTGTCTCTGAATTGCCTGTTGATATTCTTTGTTTATTAAATTCCTCCCACTGACCTATAGGTTAAAATTTTTAAAACCTTTATAGTCTTTTTAAAAATGAAATAAGCTCTATTGAATATAACTTGTAAAATTCACCAATTTTAAGTGTACAGTTTAGTGAGTTTTGACCATGTATAGAGTCATGGAACCACCACTACAGTGATGATATAGAAACTTTTCACCATTCCAGAATATGTCCTTATATCCTTTAGTTACTTATTCCCTCACCCGAACTCTAGCACTTGTTCTGCTTTCTGACTACGTAGTTTTGCATTTTCTAGAATTTCATTTAAATCTAATCATATAGTATATAGTCTTGTGTGATTTTTATGTCTTGTTTCTTTCACTTAGCTTATGGCTTTTGTGATCCAATTTCTTATATGTATCAGTACTTAGTTCCTTATTATCACTGAATAGTACTCCATTTTATGGAGACCGTCTGAGTGATTTATCTGTTTGAAGTATGTGGATTTTGGTTTGTTTCCAGTTTATGGCTATTGTGAAAAAGCTGCTAAAAGTATTCCAGTACAAGTCTTTGTGTGAACCTGTTTCCATTTCTCTGATTAATATCTAGGAGTGGCGTTATCGGATTTGCATTTCCCTAATGATGAGTATCGTAAGCATATTTTCTTTCTGTTTTGTTTGTTTGTTTGTTTGTTTGTTTTTTGAGACAGAGTCTGGCTCTTTCGGCAGGCTGGAGTGCAGTGGCGCGATCTCGGCTCACCGCAAGCTCCACCTCTCGGGTTCACGCCATTCTCCTGCTTCAGCCTCCCGAGTAGCTGGGACTACGGGCGCCTGCCACCACACCCAGCTAATTTTTGTATTTTTAGTAGAGACGGGTTTTCACCATGTTGGCCAGGATGGTCTCAATATCTCGACCTCGTGATCTGCCCACCTCGGCCTCCCAAAGTGCTAGGATTGTAGGTGTTAAGTCTCAGTGCCCAGCCTAAGCATATTTTCATTTACTTATTTGTCATCTGTATATCTGCTTTGATGAAGTGTCTGTTAAAATTTGGTACCACTTAAAAAAATCAGGTTGTCAGCTGGGCGCGGTAACTCATGCCTGTAATCTCAGCACTTCGGGAGGCCAAGGCGGGCAGATCATGAGGTCAGGAGTTTGAGACTAGCCTGGCCAACATAGTGAAACCTGTCTCTACTAAAAATACAAAAAATTAGCTGGGCGTGCTGGCAGCCACCTGTAATCCCAGCTACTTGGGAGGCTGGGGTGGGAGAATCCCTTGAACCCAGGAGGTAGAGGTTGCAGTGAGCTGAGATCATGCCACTGCACTCCAGTCCAGGTGACAGTGCAAGCCTCTGTCTCAAAAAAAAAAAAAAAAAAAAAATTCTTGTCATCTTATTGAGTTATAAGTTTCTTTATATATTCTGGATAGAAGTCCTTTATCAGGTAGATGTTTTGTAAATATTTTCTCCCACTCTGTGGCTTGCCTTTTCATTTACTGGACTGTTATTTTTTTTTTTTTTAAGTATAGTTTTACATGCAGTAAAATTCATCCTTTTGAGGGTATTGTTCTATGAGCTCTGACAAACACATACAGTGGTGGTATCACCACCACAATTGAGATTTAAAACATTTCCATCTCCTTAAAAAGTTCCCCCATGTCTCTTTATCATCTACTCCTCCTTGCCTCCCTCAGCCCCTGGCAATCCGTTATCTCCTTTCCGTCCTTATAAATTTGCCTTTTCCAGGAAGTCATATGAATGATACCATATTGTATGAAGCCTTTTGTGAGTTTCTTTTCAGTTACTTAGCATGATGCATGTGAGATTCATCCATATTATTGTTTGTATCAGTAGTTTATTTTTATTTTGTCGTCCTATTCCATTGAATGGACGTACCTCTCTTTATCTGTTTGCCAGTTGAAGGATATTTGGCTTGTTACCAGTTTTTGGAGATTATCAACAACATTGCTATAAACATTCATGTTTTGATTTTTGTATGAACATACATTTTTATTTCTTTTGGATAAATGCCTGGGAGTGGGATTGCTGGGCCATATGTAGGTGTGGTACATTTAACTTTGTAATAAACAACCAACTCAGTTTTCTAAAATGTTTGTAATCATTCCCACAATCACTGTATGAGAGCTGCAGTTTGCTCTGCGTTCTGGCCAGCACTTAGTATTGTTGTTTTTATTTTTGTTTTTAATTTTAGCCATTCTGATAGGTGTGTAATGGTATCCCTTTGTGTCTTAAATTTCCATTTTTCTAATGGCTGATGATCTCAAACATCTTTTCATTTGTATTTTTACCTTCCATATATCTTCTGTTGGTGAATGATTTGTTAATATCTTTTGCCCATTAAAAAAACTGGATTGCTTATTTTCTTATTATTGAGTTTTAAGAGGTCTTTATGCATTCTGGATACAAATCCTTTATCAGATGTGTTTCACAAATATTGTCTCTCAGTATGTGGCTTATGTTTTTATTTTCTTAAAGTCTTTCAAAGGGCAGAAGTTTTAAATTTTGATGAAATCCACTTTATCAAATTTTTTTCTGTTACGGATTGTGCTTTTTATGTCATATCATAGAAATCTTTGCTTAACCGAAGGTGACAATGATTTTCTCCTGTGCTTTTTTTCTGGGTGTTTGTGGTTTTATATCAATTACCTTATGATTTATTTCATATTAATTTTTGTATATGGTATAAAGTAAAGGTTGGTTTCTTTTCACCTCTTTCCACTTCCTCCATCCACTCCCTCTTCCTTTTCTTCTTTCTTCATTTTCTCAACACATGGTTCTGGAATAATTGCATATCCATATGGAAGGAGAAAGGGGAGGAGGGGGAGGAGATGATGAAGGTGGTTTTGTTTCATTGACCTATATGTCTATTCTGACTTTAGCTCTATGCTGTCTTGATTAACTATAGGTTTAAAATCTACTATAGTAAGTTTTATAGTGCATATCTTTCTATTTTTCAAAATTGTTTTGGCTTTTTTGGGCCCTTTGCATTTCCATGTGGATTTTAAATATATGTTATGTATAGATAATATAGAAATAGAAATAGACAAATTATATTATATATAATATAATCTTTTTTTTTTTTTTTTTTTTTTTGAGACGGAGTCTCGCTCTGTCCCCAGGCTGGACTGCAGTGGCGCTATCTCGGCTTACTGCAAGCTTTGCCTCCTGGGTTCATGCCGTTTTCTAGCCTCAGCCTCTCGAGTAGCTGGGACTACAGGCGCCCGCCAACATGCCCAGTTAATTTTTTGTATTTTTAATAGAAACGGGGTTTCACCGTGTTAGCCGGGATGGTCTTGATCTCCTGACCTTGTAATCCGCCCGCCTCGGCCTCCCAAAGTGCTGGGATTACAGGCGTGAGCCACTGTGATAGATATAAAAAGCCTGCTGGAACTTTGATGGGGCTTGCATTAAATCTAAAGAGCAGTTTTAGGAGAATGGACATTGTAGCACTGTTGAGTTTTCTTCTTTACAAACATGGTATATATCCCTTTATTCAAGTCTCTCTAACTTCTGCCAGCAGTATTTTACAGTTTTCAGTGTACAAGTCTTGCACATATTTTGTGAAATTTATCCCTAAAGTAGATAGTATTTGTACTGTTTATTGGTAGTCTCTAGAAATTCAATGAACTTTTATATATTGACCTTTTTCTTGTGATCTCCTTAAATGTTTGTTAGAGTTCACTATTGAAGCTGTCTTCCTAGTGGGAACGCTTTTCGGGGTTAATTAACTTCATTAAAAAAATGTATATATGATGCCATTCAGGTTATTTGTTTTCTTGAGTGTACTCTGGTAGTTTGTATCTTTCAAGGAATTTCAGCTGAATTGTTGAACTTTGCATAAAGCTCTTCATAATATTCCTCCATTCTTTTAATGGCTGCAGAATCCTTAGTGATGTCTCTTCCTTCATTCCGATATTGGTAAATTGTATCCTCTCTCTTTTATTCCTAGGAAGCTTGTCTAGGGATTTATAAACTTTATTGATCTTGTCATAGAACCAGCTTTCTGTTTCATTGATTTTTTAAATTAATTTTTCTCTTCCAAACTAATTGTGCAAAAAGAAAAAAAAAAAGCTAAAACATCAAACCAAAAGAAGGGGAAGAAGAGAGGAAGAGACACATAGATCAAACAGGACAAACCAATCATATAATGACCTGGTAGATCTAGACCCAAATATATCATTATCCACATTAAATGTAAATGAAGAGCACAAAGATCATTTATGAAAAGTTGACTGTATACTGAGCCATAAAGCAAGACAACAAATTTCAAAAGATTGAAATCATGTAGACTGTGTTCTTTATTTACAATGGGATAGTGTTAGAAATTAATAATAAAAGAATAACTAAATCAGTCGCCGTTTATTTTGATAGTAGGAAATTTTTTTTTGTTTTGTTTATAGCCATGGTAAAGTAAATGGGCTGGATTTACCCTGCTACTATAAATACCTAGAAAATCAAACAAAATTTATGATGTAACATTTTCAGACATTGGGTAATAGGTATCCCAGGACTGTGATCTGAAGAAGGGAAACTAGGTCAGTCCTAGGATTGTGCTAGATCATGGCCCGGAAACAGATTACAGGCCTAGCTCTCTCTCAGAGCTGAGAAAACGAATGTAGGTCAGGAGCCAAGAAAGCTCGAATTTGTGAAGCAGAATACCAAAGAAGAAGGAGCAGGAGAGAAAAAGAGGGCGGGGGAGAGAAGGAGGGAGGAGAGGGAGGCATTCCATGATCTGCTGAGGACTGTCCCTTGAGTCTTTGGTTAAGTAAAAACTGATCTGTGTATGTAAAAAAGGAAACTACTGAAAGCTAAAGAAAGAATCTGAAAAACAGGGCTCCAAATAGTTTGTATTCCCACCAGTGAGAGTGGAAAGACCTTGTATTGCGTAAGACATCTGGTATAGTTCTCAAAAGGAAACCATACATAAGTAATTATTACCTAAGTAATGGGAATATATTATAACCTTACACTAAAACTTTAAAAAGCCCATAAGTAAGCCTCAAAGTGGGGGGTGGGGGTGGGGAACACTAGTCCTGGGTAACCTTCCCTCATGACAGAATAGAGTTCAATACTGTGTAAGATCATACAACAAAATAATAAACTTCACAATGTGCAGCATCTAGTAAATTATCAGATATACAAATAAACAGGAAATATTATCTATAAACAGGAGAAAAATGGATCAGCATACACAAACCCAGAAATGATAAAGGTGATGGAATGAGCAGATGATGTCATTAGAACAACTATTAACATGGTCTATATGCTTAAGAGTGTATAGAGAGGCATAACAAGAATAAAGCATAAAATAGGAGAGATACAAAGAGATCCAAATACACTTCCCAAAAATTAAAAAAAAGAAAAGAAATATATAAAATGAAAATTACACTACATGAGGTTAATAGCAAATTAGAGATGTAGGACAAACAAACAAACCAACCAACCCCAGGGTTATTGAAGACAGCAGTAGAAGTGGTCCAGAATAAAGCAGAGAGGAAAAAAAGACAGACTAGAAATAAACAGAGCATCAGCAACCTGTGAGATAATACTTTGGAAGTTTTGTTTATCGTTTATACTCAAAATTGCAGTGGGTTTTTGACTTATCAAAATCAAATACTCAGATCTGTGTTTTCCCTACTCATGGGAAATTCGGGAGTCTTAGGATACTCTGATTCCTTATACATACATGAGTATATCAACATATATATGTGTATATATGCATACACACATGCACATTTACATTCATATATTCTATGCTATCATTTTCTTGTGAGTCTTGTTTGTTCATTGTGACTTACTCATGTCTTTAGCACTTTTTAAAAACTCTTCATTCCTTGCTCTATTTCTGAGTTATCTGGGATGATTTTCCTTATGCTTGAAGAATATAACTTTGAGAATCTTATTTTCCTAGACGTTAGATACTATATCCCATGCTAGTAAAATCCTTCTGTGGCTATGAATGTTTGGTTGTGTTCATTTCTAGCATCTGTGAATTTCTCTTAATTTTGTCCTTGGCTACACATTTAAAATTTTTGTTTCTATTTTATTCAGCATTTCTGTGTATTTGTTTATGCAGTATGTTTTAGTGATTAAGAACACATTTTTTGCCAACGTTTTGTATTGTTTGTCTTTTGAATTTTCACCATTTTCGTGGGTGTGAGGTAATTTCTGAAATGTGGTTTTAATTTTTCATTGGATAAGTAATTTTCACTTCCCTGATGACTAATAATGTTGAGCCCCCATGTTTTTGTGTTTTAATGAAATTTCTTTTTGTATCTCTTGTTTTCTTCTGCTTCTCACAGAACTTTTTTTTTTTTTTTTAAATTGGGGTGTGGTGTTCCTGAAATTTTGATTCTTATTTTTTGTTTTCTTCTCATAGTAGCTTTGATCTGCCCCATGTGTGTGCCCATACTGACTTTCTGTGTGTGTGTGTGTGTGTTTTGTTTGTTTGTTTGTTTGTTTTTCTGTGTTTAATCACCATGAGGATCCTTGCTCTCTTCTCTTTCCTTAATGGGTTCAGTAGTATCAAGGTTTTCTCCATAGCTTGGCCTCTGGAGCTGCGTCTGATGTATTTGGGTTTCTCTGCTTAAAATAAATTTGAGGTTACTCAGTAAGGACAGACTAGAGGAACCTGGGGTCTGGCCGCTGCCCATTTATCCATAGTGTGTGAATAAATCAGAGATCCAGTTGTGTCGGGGAGAGTAGATGGAGCATTGTTAGCTTAGTACTTACTTGGATCCAGGTATTCATCTAGAAATCTCATTTAGGGTTCAGGAGAAAGCATTGGTATACACTGAACTGAGGAAAGTGCAGAGTTTGCCCATTTTTAAGTTCTTAAAAAATATGTTTTCCAGGAGCAAGCCTTTGATTAACACTGTACCCCGTCTCTACTAAAAATACAAAAATTAGCCAGGCGTGGTGGCAAGCACCTGTAATCCTAGCTACCTGGGAGGCTGAGGCAGGAGAATTGCTTGAACCCAGGAGGCGGAGGTTGTGGTGAGCCGAGATCGTGCCACTGCACTCCAACCTAGGCAACAGAGTGTAACTCCATCTCAGAAAAGCAAAACAAGACAAAACAAAAAACCTATGTCTTTGGACTCAAGCTATCAGAGTCTTAGTTTGTATCTCTCTGTAGAAAGATCCATATAATTGAATTTTTAAGTTTTTACCTTTTGTGACAGTGCATCCGTTGTGTTTAGGAAATACTAGTATTCTGAATATTTTCTCACCCAGATATTAATTTTTTTTTTTGGTAGATGAGACTCTTTTAAGAATATCTTTCTAAATATATATCTACTTGGGTTCCTCACTTCAGATAATTTAAAAAACCATTTCCTTATGAATAATCTGTTATCTTTTATAAATAATTTTTCAGCAAACATTGAGGAGAATGTGCTACCTTACCATCAAAGAAATGGCTACCATCTCTGAGGATGTGATAATTGTCACAAGCAGGTATGTGAATGGTCAAAATCTAGGATGAGATACTTATATATTTAGTGGAATATTTGCTGTTTGCTCTCTGTTGATTTTATTTTTTGACCATAAGCCAATAGGAATTTAAAAGAATATAATATCTTAAAGCATTCTTTTCTAAAATGAAGTTTTCATCATGTGAAAGCCATCCTTATCTGATAAAGCAAAGGAAGAAGTTACAAAAGATAATATTGATAGATTTGAGTGCATAAAAATGTTCATAAAAATAGATAAAACTGGCTGGGCGCAGTGGCTCAAGCCTGTAATCTGGGATTACAGCACTTTGGGAGGCCGAGACGGGCGGATCATGAGGCCAGGAGATCCAGACCATCCTGGCGAACACGGTGAAACCCCGTCTCTACTAAAAAATACAAAAACTAACCGGGCGAGGTGGCGGGCGCCGGTAGTCCCAGCTACTCGGGAGGCTGAGGCAGGAGAATGGCGTAAACCCGGGAGGCGGAGCTTGCAGTGAGCTGAGATCCGGCCACTGCACTCCAGCCTGGGTGACAGAGTGAGACATCCGTCTCAAAAAAAAAAAAAAAAAAAGATAAAACCAAAAAGTAAGTGATAACATGTACACTGAAATAAAATATTTACAACAGATACATCAAAGGCTAGCATCTGTAATATATAAAGAACTTTTAAAAAGAAACAAGTGATAATTCATCAAATAACCAATAAAAAGGATCTAAATGTCTTTAGATAGTTGTTCTCACTAGTAACCAAAAAACATAAATTAAAAATTCAAGAATGAGGTATAATATTTGTTATTCATCAAACTGGCAAAAAAGCAAAAAGGCAGTATTCAGTAATTGTAAGGGAGACATACTCTTGTACAAAGGAGACGGAGTAATAAATTGGTTCAATTTTTCTAGAAAGCAATTTAACAACATTTGTTGAATAATTGAACGGTTTTATCCCTTTGACCTAGTAAGGCCACATCTGTGGAGCTATCCTTGGAAAATAATCAGACATAACACAGAAAAACTTACATATATTGATGTTTGTTGCAGCACCATTTACAGTAGCAAAAAGGACAAAACAACTTATGTGTCTACCGTTGATAAAATTATTTAATTAACCATATTGTCATGTTATAAAATATTTTAAATTTTGGAGATATTTTTGAAACATCTGATATTAATAAATTTTCGTAAAGTGCTAAATGGAGATTGGAGTCAATCTACGTATTCCATATAGTCTCACTTTAAAGAACATTTTATGTGCTAGACGTGGTGGCTCACGCCTGTAATCCCAGCACTTTGGGAGGCTGATGCAAATGGATCATCTGAGGTCAGGAGTTCAAGACCAACCTGGCCAACATGGTGAAACCCTGTCTCTACTAAAAATACAAAAAAATTAGCCAGGTGTTGGTGGCATGCCCCTGTAATTCTAGCTACTTGGGAGGCTGAGGTGGGAGAATTGCTGCAGCCTGAGAGGCGGAGGTTGTGATGAGCCGAGATTGTGCCACGGCACTTCAGCCTGGGTGATAAAGTGAGACTCAGTCTCAGAAAAAAAAAAAAAAAGAACATTTTGTGTGTATATATATATATATATATATATATATATATATATATATATAAAGTATGGATAGAAGTTACACAGACTTTGGATGGTTGGGATTGTGGCTGATATTTGTTTTCTTTAAACTTTTTATAATTTGCAAATATCCTAGAATAAGTATATATAATTTATAGTTCTAAGTGTATAATAAATATTATTTTTAAAGTAGTTGCCTTCTTAATTACTATAACTCATTGAAGTGAATCTGGTTTTGTATAACAGAGTAAATGTTTAGAGGAGGGTGCTTGTGTTTAACCTGTAGTGGTGTGGAATGTAGTTTCTTTTCTTTTTTTTTTTTTTTTTTTGAGACGGAGTCTCGCTCTGTTGCCCAGGCTGGAGTGCAGTGGCCAGATCTCAGCTCACTGCAAGCTCTGCCTCCTGGGTTCACGCCATTCTCCTGCCTCAGCCTCCCGAGTAGCTGGGACTACAGGCGCCCGCCACCTTGCCTGGCTAGTTATTTGTATTTTTTTAGTAGAGACGGGGTTTCACCGTGTTCGCCAGGATGGTCTCGATCTCCTGACCTCATAATCCGCCCGTCTCGGCCTCCCAAAGTGCTGGGATTACAGGCTTGAGCCACTGCGCCCGGCCTGTAGTTTCAATTAGGAAAACTTTCAGCTGAAAATAACAGAAAAGCAGATGTAAACAGTGACATAAACAGGATGGGAGTTTATTTTTTCTCATATAACCATAAGTCTAGAGGCATAGAGTAGCTGGTGTTGGCTCAGTCATTCAGCAATGTCAGGGGTAGTGTCTCTTGAATTCTTTGGACATTCTCCATTATTGCAAAATAGATGCCCGAATTACTGGCAGTGTACCACATTCAAGGCTAGAGGGGTACTGGGAAGGAAACCAGGGAAGGCCATGCCATCTGCCTCTTTTATCAGGAATGCAGTATCTTTTCCCAAGGCAATTTTTAGATTTCACTTGGCACAACTGTGTTATATGACTATCCTTCGGAAGCCAGGAAAGTGTTTAGTATTTTATAGCCCAAGTATTAGGGACAGAAAAGGGAAAAGGGGTTGAAAATGGGTGTTATCTAATGGTATCTACCACAAGTAAAAAAACAAATAAACAAAAAAACAGAAAACCTTCAGTTAGATTGCTAGATTCACTAATATTTTGAAAAATTTTAAATAAATTAGTCATTGACTGAGAGTTTTTTGTTTGTTTCTTTTAGCTGTCAATACTTCCCTCTGAGTTTTGCTAGGCTACCTTGAATTATGGTATATTTCTATTAATAGTTCATTTTAAGTGATCAGTAGATGTGGTAGGCAGGATAATAGTGACCCAAAGATGTCCATGTCCCAATTCCTAGGACCTGTGAATATGTACATTACATGGCAAAAGGGAATTACGATTGCTAAACAGCAGATAGGGAGATTATTCTGGATCATTCAGGTGGGCACTTTAAGGACTACACTTCTTGAAAATGAAAGTGGGATGCAAAAGAGATGTCAGTAAGAGATGTGATGATGGAAACAAGGTCAGAGATGCAGTGTTGCTGTATTTGGAGATGGGGGAAGAGGGCCATGAGTCAAGGAATGTGATAACCTCTAGAAACTGGAAAAAGCAAGGATTCACCCTTCCAGCCTCCGGAAAGGACTGTAGCCGTACTGATATCTTGATTTTAGCCCAGTGAGACCAGTTTTGGACTTCTAACTTACATAACTGTAAGATAAAGAAATGAATGTTGTATTTTCCTCTAAGTTTGTGGTGCTTTGTTAACAGCAGCAATAGAAGACTGATGCAGATTTTGGTACTGGAAGTGGGGTGCTGCTATAACAAATACCTGAAAATGTGGAAGTAGTTTTGGAACTATGCAGTGAGCACATCTGGAAGAATTTTGAGGTGCATGATAGAAAAAGCCTAGATTGCCATGACAATAGAAATATGGATGTTAATGACTCTATTAGACTTAGACAAAAGTGAGGAGCAGGATAGAGAAAACATTTACCATCTTAGAGAATATTTAAATCATTGTGAACAGATGGTGGAAATACATTAAAGGTGCCGACTCAGAGGAAAATGTTGGGAATTGAAGGAAAAGGGATCCCTATTATAGTGGCAGAAAGCTCGGTAGGCTTGTGTACTGCAATTACGTGGAAAGGAGGACTTAGAAACAGTGAACTTGGATGTTTAACTGAAGAGATTTCCAAGCAAAGTGTTGAAGGTGTGGCCTAATTTCTTTTTGCCACTAATAGCAAAATTTGAAAGTAGAGAAATAAATCAAGAGGAGACCTGTTAAATAAAAAGGAACCAGGACTTGATGATTTTGGAAATTCTTAGTCTACCCAAGTGGCAAAGGGTGCTAAAGTCAGGAGTTTCACTGTCAGGAAAACGTGCTCTAGAGAAAAAGCCAAAGGAGTCACTGTGCAACCTTTTGCTGAAACCTCAGAAAGATCAAAAGGTCAGAGCATTCACTCACACGAAACGCTGAAGAGATCAAGGGATGTGACTTGTAGATTCCCTTAGCATCTAAGGAGAAGCCAGAAATAGAGATGGGATGATCTAGGCAAGATCTGTGGAGGAGCCTCTTGTCTAATGGAGTGAGTCTCTGTACTTATACAGTAGACCTGCAAAGTTTTTGAGAATTCTATGTCAGTAGCAACTCAGAGGGAGAGAGAGAGGATGAAGTGAAAGACTCAAAGAGGAGGCAAAATTCCTCTTCATTTGTGGACCTATGGAATTAGAAAAGAAATGAGAGTATGAAGTGAAAGAAAGCTATCAGAGCCCCAAAATTCTACAGGCAGGAAACAAGCCGGTAGAACTACTCAGCTTTAAATACATTCTGGTTACTCTTTATGAAAAAGGAAGGATGACTCTGAGGGCAAAGGGGCAGTCCTGTAGGGTGGAACTGAGAACTTTACAGAATTCTGCCCATGCAGAGACGTATTCCAGGTTGCCTAACTGGATTTCAAAATTGCTTGGGATCAATGACGTCTTCCCTTTCACTTTCTTTCATTTTGAATGGGAATATCTGTAACTATATTCTATGGCAGTCCCGTCCTAGTATTTTGGGAGCAGGGGATTTCTTTTCTAATTCCATAGGTCCAAAGATGGAGAGGAATTTTGCCTCAGGGTGGATTATACCAAGAGTGTCACCCATACCAAATTTAGATTTTGATAATAAGATTGAGATTTTTGAATCCATGAGATTTAGATGAGACTTTGGACTTTGAATTGATGCTGCAGTGTGTTGAGACTTTGGGAGGATCTTAGAAGGGGGTGAATGAATGTATTTTGCTTGTGAAATGGACACAGCCCTAATGACGCAGTGATTTTAACCCAGTGAGACTTACGTTGGACTTCTGATCTACAGAACTGAAAATAATAAATTCATGTTGTTTTAAGCTACTAATTGTGGTAATTAGTTACAGCAGGAATAGGAAACTAATGTTATAGATGACCTTTCTGTATGCATAGAAAATTTGTTGGCTTGGCAAGAAACCATGGAGATTAAAAAAACCTGAAGGCACATACTTCACAAAAGAATATATGCAAATGGCCAATAAGCACAGTGTTCTCAATATTATTAGTCATCAGGGACATGCAAATTAAAAATCTTAATGAGATAGGCTGGGCGCAGTGGCTCATGTATGTAATCCCAGCACTTTGGGAGGCCAAGGTGGGCGGATCACAAGGTCAGGAGATCAAGACCATCCTGGCTAACACGGTGATACCCCATCTCTACTAAAAATACAAAAAATTAGCCAGGCGTGGTGGCAGGTACCTGTAGTCCCAGCTACTTGGGAGGCTGAGGCAGGAGAATCGCTTGAACCCGGGAGGCAGAGGTTGCAGGGAGCCGAGATCATACCATTGCACTCCAGCCTGGGCGACAGAGCGAGACTTCGTCTCAAAAAAAAAAAAAAAAAAAAAAAAGAAAATCTTAATGATAGCATACCCACTAGAATGGTTAAAACAAAAAAGCTTGACAATACCAAAATAAAAAAGCCTATTCCAGTACTGAACATCTGGAACAATTGAAACTCCTATACACTGTAGATAGGAATGTAGAATGATACAACCACCTTGGAAAAGTTTTGGCAGTTTCTTATAAAGTTAATTATATACCTGCCCTGTGACCAGTAATACCCCTTCTAGGTATTTACTCAAGGAAAATGAACACATATATGGCCACAAAAAAGACTGTACAAGAATGTCATAACAGCCTTATGAGGGTTCTTCAAAAAGTTTATGGGAAATGTGTGTTATGAAAAAATATCCATGGAGTTTATATTAGTCCATTTTCATACGGCTATAAAGATACTACCTGAGGCCGGGCACAGTGCCTCCCACCTGTAATCCCAGCACTTTGGGAGTCCGAGGTGGGGCAGATCACTTTAGGTCAGGAGTTTGAGACCAGCCTGGCCAACATGGGGAAACCCCGTATAAAAATACAAAAATTAGCTGGGCGTAGTGGCGCACGCCTGTAGTCTCAGTTACTCAGGAGGCTGTGACAGGAGAATCGCTTGAACCTGGGAGGCAGAGATTGCAGTGAGCCAAAATCACACCACTGCACACCAGCCTGGGTGACAGAGTGATACTCCATCTTAAAATATATATATATATATACACACACACACATATATATATACATACACACACACAAAACACACACACACACACACACACACACACACACACATATATATATAATCCGAGACTGGGTAATTTATAAAGGAAAGGGGTTTAATTGACTCATAGTTCTGCATGGCTGGGGAGGCCTCAGGAAACTTACAATCATGGCAGAAGGGGAAGCAGGCACATCTTACATGGTGGCAAGAGAGAGAAGAGAGTGAAAGCACAGTGAAACTGCCATTTATAAAACTATCAGATCTCATGAGAACTCACTATCATGAAAACAGCATGGGAGAAACTGCCCTCATGATCCGATTATCTACCTCCCTCAACACGTGAGGATTACAATTCGAGATGGGATTTGGGTGGAGACAACAGAGCCAAACCATATCAGAGTTCAAAATTTTTTTGCACTAAAATATAAATTCATGACTAACTTGTTAATAACATGTCCGAACAGTATCTAGCTTGAGACACTAATACATCCGTTTGAAAAGAATCCATTTCAGGCCGGGTGCGGTGGCTCAAGCCTGTAATCCCAGCACTTTGGGAGGCCGAGACGGGCGGATCACAAGGTCAGGAGATCGAGACCATCCTGGCTAACATGGTGAAACCCCGTCTCTACTAAAAAATACAAAAAACTAGCCAGGCGAGGTGGCGGGCGCCTGTAGTCCCAGCTACCCGGGAGGCTGAGGCAGGAGAATGGCATGAACCCGGGAGACGGAGCTTGCAGTGAGCTGAGATCCGGCCACTGCACTCCAGCCCGGGCGACAGAGCGAGACTCCGTCTCAAAAAAAAAAAAAAAAAAAAAAAAAGAATCCATTTCAGAGCAGCATCAATTCTGCTAAAATTGAAGCAAGAACAAATATTACATTTATGGTGAACTTTGGGTAGAAGAATGGTGAAATTATTGATGTGTTACAAAAAAGCATGGCAGTAGTGACCCAAAGAAATCAGCAGTTTACAAACGGATAAGTTGTATTAAGAAGGGATGAGACAATGTTGACCACGAAGCCCTTCATCTTCAGCAGCAGACCATCTACATCAATTTTTGAAACTGATGATTAACAGCAGCAATAGCCAATGTATAGACACCTCATTTGGTTCAGCCTTACCCAATTCTGACTGATAAAGTTGAGCAAACTATTTAATGGATGTCAAAACTATTGCATCTAGATTGGCTGCAGGCAAGAGCAGAGCTTTAAGTGGAAGTTTTAAACAAGTGAGATCAAGATGCTGAGGCATTTCCTTGAGGAACTGTAATAGGAGAAGAAATGTGGCTAGCAGTCCAATCCTGAAGACAAAGTATGATCAAAGCAATAGCTACCAAGAGGTGGAAGTGGTGCAGTCAAAGCAAAAGTGGACCTGTCAAAAGCAGAAGTCATGGCAATAGTTTTTGGGGATGCTTCAGGGATTTTGCTTGT
The DNA here is from genome assembly GCF_007565055.1 of Rhinopithecus roxellana. Taxonomy (NCBI): domain Eukaryota; kingdom Metazoa; phylum Chordata; class Mammalia; order Primates; family Cercopithecidae; genus Rhinopithecus; species Rhinopithecus roxellana. The sequence continues at coordinate 62,707,520 of NC_044554.1, forward strand.
TGACTTTCTGGAGGGCCAAAGAATGATAATAGCTTATTATGAGAGTATTTAGAGAAAGTTGGCCAAAGCTTTAGTAGGAAAACGCTTGGGAAAGCTTCACCAGAGAGTCCTTCTCCACCACAACAGTGTGTCTGTTCGTTCCTCTCATCACACAAGGGCAATTTTGCAAGAGTGTCCATAGGCATCCACCTTAGAGTTCTTATCTGGCTTCTTCTGACTTTCTTTTGCTTCCTAATCTTGAAAAAAATCTCTAAAGGTCACCCATTTTTCTTCAGTTAATAATGGAAAAAGGGTGAGTGTGGGTGTTTGTGCCTGGGTGGGTGCTGGGGCTTCACCTCCAAGACAGATCCTCAGGGCAGTGGCTGGATCATGGCTGAGGTGATTGAGACCCTGGAGCCTCTAGTGCCTGTGGACTTGGGCAGTCGTGAGGCAGTGGCACAGCTAGAGAAAGCCATCATCTTCGCCCATGGGCTCCACGCTGTGGACACCGACGGGTGGAGCCCATGGAGTCAGTCCTGGAGGGCAGATGTCTGTACCTGAGATCCGACAATGTAGTAGAAGGCAACTGTGCTGAAGAATTACTACAAAACTCCCATTGCGTCGTGAAGGAGTATTTTGTGGCTCCCCAGGTAATATCTCTTTGCCAAAGCTGGATGAACAAGCGTCTTTCTCACACAGCTGAGTAGCTCATTCTGGAAAGGGGGTACTCTGTGAATACGTGGAAGCATAATGACAACATTTTCTTACCATGAACACTAATTTTCCTGCTTTTTCCAGTCACTTGAAAATATGGGTGCTTAAGCATTTCTTTTTCTTTTTCTTTTCTTTTTTTTTTTTGAGATGAAGTCTCACTCTTGTCCCCCAGGCTGGAGTACAATGGTGCAATCTCGGCTCACTGCAATCTCTGCCTCCTAGGTTCAAGCGATTCTCCTGCCTCAGCCTCCCTAGTAGCTGGGATTACAGGCACCTGCCACCATGCTTGGCTAATTTTTGTATTTTTAGTAGAGAAGGAGTTTCACCATGTTGACCAGGTTGGTCTTGAACTCCCGACCTCAGGTGATCCGCCCACCTTGGCCTCCTAAAGTGCTGGGATTACAGGCATGAGCCACTGCGCCGGCCAGCATTTCTTAATAACAGACTCTTCTGAAGACAGAATTGGGAAATATCTGGTGCCAACAAGGCAACGAGTTCCTGATGCTAACTGAAGTAAAAGGAAAGCAAAAGTCAGCTTCCAAGGAAATAGCTTCCAAGGTATTCAGTTAACAGGCCTGTTCAGTATGGAAGACACTATGTATCTCCCTTTAACTCTCTCCAAAGGACTATACCAACTGCATGAAAGTGCACTTTTACATCTATGTAAATGGTAGGCAGAGCATCTTGATCACTATGTGACAACCTTGGCTATCATTTCCAGTTGCTATTTGAATTGATTTAAGTAGCCCTATCTTCACTGAACATACCTGAATTTGTTCCTAGGTACCCACTTTGTTCCTAGAAAAGGGCTAACTTTCTAGTATGGTCTGAAGAGTGTTCAAAGTAGACTAGAGCTTGGGAACTCCTAACCTGGAACCATCTGCCATCCCACAAAGTGATTATATGCAAAAGGGATACTAGTCATACCTAGTGTTTCTCTTTCTGAAAAGAGAACTTATCCTAAAAGTAGCCCTGGGCCTGGGACAAAGTAGCCCTTTCCACCCCCAAAATGATTATTAAATTGACATGAATCCAAGATCATGGAGATTTTTTGCTTTTTGTTTTAAAACTCACATACCAAGGATAAATGAAACCTATTTCCGGATTCATTCTGTAATAGATTTTAAGTAATAGAATCAGAGAGAGACTTTTCCTCTAACCAGACTGCCGAAGTTGGTTTTGGCTAAGAATTTCCCAATGATCTTTGTGCTGCTGCTCTTTTCTTTTGTTTTTCTGAGACAGGGTCTCTCTCTGTCACCCAGGCTGGAGTGTAGTGCTGTGATCATAGATCACTGCAGCCTCCAACTCCTGGGCTCAAGTGATCCTTCCACCTCAGCCTCCTAAGTACCTGGGACTATAGGTGTGTGTCACCACGTCCAGTTAATTTGTGTGTGTGTGCGTTTTTAAGTAGAGGTGGGGTCTTGTTATGTTGCCTATCTGGTCTTGAACTCCTGGCTTCAAAGGATCCTCTGACATGCCTTGGCCTCCCAAAGTGCTGGGATCACAGGCGTAAGCCACGATGCCTGGCTTGTTGCTAGTTCTTAAAAGTCTGTGTTTGTTTTTCCTATACCCTTCTTTCATCTGCAGTGCTTCTTTTTTCTTTAAGGCAGCTTAATTTACAAGCCTGGCCTTGAATTAAAAGAGAACCCCGAACCTGCTCTTGGAGTTGAAGTTCTCAAACCAACAGCAGAGCAACTATCTTGATCCCCATACAAACAAAGTTATCTACTCCTGCGCCTTAAAAAAAAAAATGTAAAAATGACTGCATTGACATGCTTACATTCCCAACAACTTCAGTTGTTTCGGGATGGACTAAATGACTGGTATCATCACTTTAAAATGTGTCTTGAACTCAATGGAGCTATGTCGATAAATAAAATTTATAGTTTTTTAATTTTATTTTTATTTATTTATTTTTTAGACGGAGTCTTGCTCTGTTGCCCAGGCTGGAGTGCAGTGGTGCGATCTCAGCTCACTGCAAGCTCCACCTGCTGGGTTCACGCAACCCTCCTGCCTCAGCCTCCCGAGTAGCTGGGACTACAGGCACCCGCCACTACGCCTGGCTAATTTTTTTTATTTTTTTAGTAGAGACGGGGTTTCACCGTGTTAGCCAGGATGGTCTCGATCTCCTGACCTTGTGCTCCGCCCGCCTCAGCCTCCCAAAGTGCTGGGATTACAGGCGAAAGCCACCGCGCCTGGCCTATGGTTTGTTTTTGTTTTGAGATGGAATCTCGTTCTGTCACCCAAGCTGAAGTGGAATGGTGTGCTCTTGGCTCACTGCAGCCTCCGCCTCCCAAGCTTAAGCCTCCCAAGTAGCTGGGATTACAGCTGTGTGCCACTACACCCAGCTAATTTTTGTATTTTTAGTAAAGATGCGTTTTACCGTGTTGGCCAGGCTGGTCTCAAACTCCTGACCTCAAGTGATCTGCCCGCCTCAGACTCTCAAAGTGCTGGGATTACAGGCGTGAGCTACTGTGCCCAGCCATTAGGTTTATTTTTTAATTCCATTTTTCCACAAATTTTTTTGAAGTCCCCTCATATTTGTGATAGTCCTAAACTGGAAACAACCCAAATGCTCATCAAAGAAGAATGAACAAATTGTGGCATATTCATGCAATAGACTATTACTCAGCAATAGAGGGAAAAAATTGCTGATTCAGGCAACAACATGGATAAACTAAAACATTTATGTTGGAAAGAAAACAGATACAAAAGAATATATATGCTGGATGATTCTCTTTGTGTAAACTCCAAGAACAGCCCAAACTCATCTGTGGTAATAGAAATCAGAAGTCTGTTGGGTTAGAGGAAATTGATTGGAAATGGGCATGAGGGAACTTTCTGGGGTGGTGGAAATATTCAGTATTTTTGTTTTGGATGGAGGTTACATAGATGATCACAATTGCCAAAACTGATTTAACTTAATATTTAAATTGTACATTTTATTGTATAAATTACAACTCGGTTAAAAAAAAAAAGATTTAGTTAGTGTCTTAACTAACTAAACGTATACTGACAACCTGATTATACTGTTGTACTCATTAAAAGAAGGCAAACCTTTATGTGATGGGACCCATCCAGTGAAAGTCTGTCTCTGAAGATAGCATAGAATTCTGGAATTGAGTCCTGAGGAATGATCCATCACTCACATTAGGGAGTGCTCGGGGGAGTGGGCATCAGTATGTGATAAGTTATGTCCTGATTTCAGAAAATCAAATGAAAAATTCAAAGACCATGGTTTAGAAAGAAATAAATGGGTTGTAGAAGCTGTTATCAGCTAGGCAGTTTTGAAATCAATTGTGGGGATAATGTGTGGATTTGGGTAGAGGGAGAAAAATACTTTGCGCCTTCTAAGGAAACTAAATGTTAAAAGTTCATCCACTTAGTAAGAAATATACAAGCCTGAAACAGCTTTTCTATTTGAATGGTGCAGCTGTTCCTGAATAATCACTTCTGAAGATTTACTGCCAGGACATGGTTTAGAACAAGAGGGGAAATGAGATACTATTATGACTTCACTACCACTGTAGTGAAACTCTTCTCAAAGATTTCCAGTAACTTCTTACTTAGTTAATTTTAAAAGTTAATTTTCTGTCCACATTTTATCTGACCTCTCTCCCAGTTTTAACATGATTAAATACTTCCTGGAGTTCTGCCATCTTTGGCTTTCAGAAACCATAGTCCTGGATTTCCTCTCCTCTTTGATTTCTCCATTTTGTTCTATGATACTTCAGAAGTAAATGGCTGGTTTTCTTCTGCCTGTCATCTAAATGTTGGTATTCCCTGGGGTTCATATCAGTGCTGTAGCTCTTTCCCAGATTCATCATGCTCTTTGATACCCTTTATATTTGTACATGCTTCTCCCTGTGCCTGGAATTATTCTGTTTCTTTTTCCACATAGCTCAAATACGTGTCATTATAGGTACTGACTTCCTCCTTCTTTCTTAACAGATTAGTCATTATCTTCTCTGTTGTTCCAGATTAGTCATTATCTTCTCTGTTGTTCCTTTTTTTTTTTTTTTTTTTTTAGAGATGGGGTCTTGCCATGTTGATTAGGTTGGTCTTGAACTCCTGACCTCAAGCAGTCCTCTCATCTCAGCTCCCAAAGTGCTGAGATTATAGGGGGGAAGCCACTACATCCAGCCTCAGTTGCTCTTATAACACTTCATTTTGTTTTTTTTTTAACGTCTGTTCTGGTATTTTAATATATTGTACTATAATTATTTGCATAGTTTTTCTGCCCTCTGAATTATTCATTCCTTGAGAGAAAGAACCACATATAACTTTTTTCATCAATACCTGGAAAAGTGCTTTGTATTATTAAACATGCAATAAAAGTTTGTTGCATGAGTTAAACAAAGGATAATCCATTTTCTCTCTTCAAGCAAGGGAGCTGAAATCAAAAGGTTTATTTATTTCCCCCTCTACCTCATGAAAGCACTCACACAGGCAGAAGTGGAGAAAGGTGGGTTAATGCGTGTTGAGAAACCTTTCAGTCTCCTACTTCCCTTCTCTTTTTCCTGCCCAGTTGGTAAGCCAACTTTCCGGATTTATTTGGATTAACACTTATTTTATTTTAAAATGAAATTGTGGCAGACTTTTCAGGAAAGATGATGAAGTGATGCCAAGTCATAAAATTTCCTTCGTCAAAGCCTAATGAAATGAACAACAGTGAATAAAAGTGAAAGCCAGGAGACTTCTAATTCTAGCAGAGATAAAATAAGGCTACTGGAGCCCATCTTTCCCAGTGATTACAAACAATAATAATGATAATAATAAATAACCCCGAACAAAAAAACAAAAACAATTACCTGAGGCCTCCAAACAGTAAATATAGTAGGTGAATTAGGGAGATAAAACAATACTTAATGAACGACCAGTATAACAACAGTGAGTTTCATGGTTAATTTTCATCTTTATACCTTGAGTTTGACCCAAGGGCAGTCTGAATCAGGGAACTATATAGTAGGTGTGGTCAACTGAGACTCAGAAAGAAGCGCATCTCTCTGGCCTGAACACAGTTTCCAAAAAAAAAAAGGTTGGAAGCTGGAGAGCTGGGGGAAAATCCTTGTTTGTTTGTGTTTTTCTCATTTTCTTTCCTAGTCCTGTCCTGAGGTCAGCCCTAGCTGTGGAACAACTTTACTAGGATACAACAGCAATATTGTGGGCACTTAAAACCCTGAGAAGAAACCTACCACTGAGAAAAGGGACGGCTGTTAGGTGAAGAGTAGGGGAAAAGCCACATTATTTTTTTCTTTCTATCTTTTCTTGCCTCTTCATGATGAGGGTGAGCCCACTTGCATAGTACAGGGAGCTGAAACTCTGAGAGAACCCCATATTTCTGGCTGACGACCTGGGAAAGGTGTCTTTGACAACCAGAGGGTATGGGAGAAATGACATGAGGAGAGACATGGAGGAATGGATACCTTACCAAAGCATTACATGTGTGGAATATTCCTGAAGAAGCATAGTAAAAGCTTTGGAGTATGAACTGACATTGGAACCAATATGCACAGAAGGCCAGGCAGAACTTGTAATCTGAAACTAACTGGGTTGATTCCTTGCTAAAACAAAAAAGTCAGTAGTCCCCGGAGGCTTTTAATAGGATCCAGAGTCTCATGACATAATATTCAAAATGTCCAGGATGCAATCTAAAATCAGTCAACCAGGAAAGGAAATCGGTTCCCTTGAACCAGTGTTAATCCCTACAACTGCGTCATTTTGGGGTTAGTATCCATTGATTGCAAAAAACTTGGAAATTTTCAAGGGAGCAGGTAATGATAGATACCCCCAAAATGACCCAGTTGTAGGGATTCTTAAATACTTTAAAGCAGCTAGTACAACCATGTACCATAAAGGTGGATACTCTTGAAATGAATGGGAAGAGGAATTCTTAACAGTGAGCTATATATAAAAACCTAAATGAAAATTCTAGAAATGACTATAATATGTAAAGTAAAAAAATTCATTGGCTCAGACGTGGAGGTGTGGCTGGCAAGATGGCCGAATAGGAACAGCTCTGGTCTGCAGCTCCCAGCGAGATCAACGTGGAAGGTCAGTCATTTCTGCATTTCCAACTGAGGTACCTGGCTCATCTCACTGGGACTGGTTAGACAGCGGGTGCAGCCCCTGGAGGGCAAGTTGAAGCAGGGTGGGGCGTTGCCTCAACCAGGAAGTGCAAGGGGTTGGGGAACTCCCTCCCCTAGCCAAGGGAAGCCATAAGGGACTGTACCTTGAGGAATGTTGCACTCTAGCCCAGATACTATGCTTTGCCCATGGTCTTCAAACCTGCAGACCAGGAGATTCCCTCAGGTGCCTATGCCACCAGGGCCCTGGGTTTCAAGCACAAGACTGGGAGGCCGTTTGGGCAAACACTGAGCTAGTTGCAGGAGTTTTTTTTTTTTTCATACCTCAGTGACGCCTGGAATGCCAGCAAGACAGAACTGTTGACTCTTCTGGAAAGTGGGGTGAGCCAGGAGCCAAGTGATCTAGCTCAGTGGATTCCACCCCCACGGACCCCAGCAAGCTAAGATCCACTGGCTTGAAATTCTTGCTGCCAGCACAGCAGACTGAAGTTGACCTGGTACACTTGGACTTGGTGCAGGGGGAGGGACGTCTGCCATTACTGAGGCTTGAGTAGGTGGTTTGCCCCTAACAGTATAAACAAAGCCACCTAGAAGTTCAAACTGGGCGGAACCCACTGCATCTTGGCAAAGCCTCTGTAGCCAGACTGCCTCTCTAGATTTCTTCTCTCTATGCAGGGCATCTCTGAAAGAAAGGCAGCAGCCCCAGTTAGGGGCTTGTGGATAAAACTCCCATCTCCCTGGGACAGAGCACCTCGGGGAAGGGGCGACTGTGGGTGCAGCTTCAGCAGACTTGAATGTTCCTCCCTGCCGGCTCTGAAGAGAGCAGCAGATCTCCCAGAACAGCACTCAAGCTCTGCTAAGGGTCAGACTACCTCTTCAAGTGGATCCCTGACCCTTGTGCCTCCTGACTGGGAGACACCTCTCGGCAGGGGTCAACAGACACCTCATACAGGAGAGCTCCAGCTGGCATCTGGTGGGAGCTGCTCTGGGACAAAGCTTCCAGAGGAAGGAACAGGCAGCAATCTTTGCTGTTCTGCAGCCTCCGCTGGTGATACCCAGGCAAACAGGGTCTGGAGTGGACCTCCAGCAAACTCCAGCAGACCTGCAACAGAAGGGCCTGACTGTTAGAAGGAAAACTAACAAACAGAAAGGAATAGCATCAACATCAACAAAAAGGATGTCCACACAGAAACCCCATCTGAAGGTCACCAACGTCAAAGACCAAAGATAGATAAATCCCCGAAGATGAGGAAAAACCAGTGCAAAAAGGCTGAAAATTCCAAAAACCAGAATGCCTCTTCTACTCCAAAGGATCATAACTCCTTGCCAGCAAGGGAACAAAACTAGACAGAGAATGAGTTTGAATTGACAGAAGTAGGCTTCACAGGGTGGGTAATAACAAACTCCTCGGAGCTAGAGGAGCATGTTCTAACCCAATGCAAGGAAGCTAAGAACCTTGAGAAAAGGTTAGAGGAATTGCTAACTAGAATAACCAGCTTGGAAAGAAAATAAATGACTTGATGGAGCTGAAAAACACAGCACGAGAACATCGTGAAGCATACACAAGTATCAATAGCCAAATTGATCAAGCAGAAGAAAAGATATCAGAGATTGAATATAAATGTAATGAAATAAAGCGTGAAGACAAGATTAGAGAAAAAAGAATGAAAAGGAATGAACAAAGCCTCCAAGAAATACGGGACTATGGGAAAAGACCAAACCTATGTTTGATTGGTGTACCTAAAAGTAATGGGGAGAATGGAACCAAGTTGGAAAACACTCTTTAGGATATTATCCAGGGTAACTTCCCCAACCTAGCAAGGCAGGCCAACATTCAAATTCAGGAAATAACAGAGGGCACCACAAAGATACTCCTCGAGAAGAGCAACCCCACGACACATACTCATCAGATTCACCAAGGTTGAAATGAAGGAAAAAATGTTAAGGGCAGCCAGAGAGAAAGGTCGGGTTACTCACAAAGGGAAGCCCATCAGACAGCAGATCTCTCTGCAGAAACCCTACAAGCCAGAAGAGAGTGGGGGCCAATATTCAACATTCTTAAGAAAAAGAATTTTCAACCCAGAATTTTGTTTACAGACAAACTAAGCTCCATAAGTGAAGGAGAAATAAAATCCTTTACAGAGAGGCAAATCCTGAGAGATTTTGTCATGACCAGGCCTGCCTTTCAAGAGCTCCTGAAGGGAGCACTAAATATGGAAAGGAAAAACAAGTATCAGCCACTGCAAAGACATACCAAATGGTAAAGATCATTGACAGTATGAAGAAACTGCATCAACTAATGGGCAAAATAGCCAGCTAGCATCATAATGAAAGGATCAGATTCACACATAACAGTATCAACCTTAAGTGTAAACCGGCTAAATGCCCCAATTAAAAGACACAGACTGGCAAATTGGTTAAAGAGTCAAGACTCATTGGTGTACTGTATTCAGGAGACCGATCTCACATGCAGAGAGAGACACACATAGGCTCAAAATAAAGGGATGGAAGAATATTTACTAAGCAAATGAAAGCAAAAAAAAAAAAAAAAAAAAAAAAAAAAAGCAGGGGTTGCAGTCTTAGTCTCTGATAAAACAGACTTTAAGCCAACAAATATCAAAAGAGACGAAAAAGGGCATTATTATAATGGTAAAGGGATCAATGCAACAAGAGCTAACTATCCTAAATATATGAAATGTATATGCACCCAATGCAGGAGCAGCCAGATTCATAAAGCAAGTCCTTAGAGATCTACAAAGAGACTTAGACTCTCACACAATAATGACTCTCACACAATAATAGTGGGAAACTTTAACACCCCACTGTCAGTATTAGACAGATCAATGAGACAGAAAATTACCAAGGATATTCAGGACTTGAACTCAGCTCTGGACCAAGCAGACCTAATAGAAATCTACAGAACTCTCCACCCCAAATCAACAGAATATACGTTCTTCTCCGCACCACATTGGACTTATTCTGAAATTGACCACATAATTGGAAGTAAAACACTCCTCAGCAAATGCAAAAGAACGGAAATCATAAGAAACAGTTGCTCAGACCACAGTGTAGTCCTGTTAGAATTCAGGATTAAGAAGCTCACTCAAACCACACAACTACATGGAAACTAACCAAACTGCCCCTGAATGACTACTGGGTAAATAAAGAAATTAAGGCAGAAATAAATAAGTTCTTTGAAATCAATCAGAACAAAGACACAGCATACCATGATCTCTGGGACACAGCTAAAGCAGTGTTTATGGGGAAATTTATAGCACTAAATGCCCGCAGGAGAAAGCAGGAAAGATGTAAAATTGACACCCTACCATAACAAAAGAACTGGAGAAGCTAGAGCAAACAAATTCAAAAGCTAGCAGAAGACAAGAAATAACTGAGATCAGAGAAGAAATGAAGGAGATAGAGACACAAAAGACTCTTCAAAAAATCAATGAATCCAGGAGCTGTTTTTTTGAAAAGGTTAACAAAATAGATAGACCGCTAGCCAGACTGATAAAGAAGAAAAGAGAGAAGAATCAAATAGACACCATAACAAATGATAAAAGGGATCTGACCACTGACGCCACAGAAATACAAACTACCATAACACAATACTATGAACATCTGTATGCAAATAAACTAGAAAACCTAGAAGAAATGGTTAAATTCCTGGACACATACACCCTTCCAAAACTAAATCAGGAAGAAGTCGAATCCCGGAATAGACCAATAACAAGTTCTGAAATTGTGGCAGTAATTAATAGCCTACCAACCAAAAAAGGCCCAGGTCCAGACAGATTCACAGCCGAATTCTACCAGAGGTACAAAAAGGAGCTGGTACCATTCCTTCTGAAACGATTCCAAACAATACAAAAAGAGAGACTCCTCCCTAGCTCATTTTATGAGGCCAACATCATCCTGATACCAAAACCTGGCAGAGACACACCAAAAAAAGAAAATTTCAGGCCAGTAACCCTGATGAACATCAGTGTAAAAATCCTCAAAAAAATACTGGCAAACCGAATCCAGCAGCACATCAAAAAGCTTATCTACCACGATCAAGCTGGCTTCATCCCTGGAATGCAAGGCTGGTTCAGCATACACAAATAAATAAACGTAATCCATCACATAAACAGAGCCAATGACAAAAACCACATGATTATCTCAATAGATACAGAAAAGGCCTTCGATAAAATTCAACACCCTTCATGCTAAAACTCTCAAAAAGCAGGTGTTGATGGAACGTATCTCAAAATAATAAGAGCTATTTATTACAAACCCACAGCCAGTATCAGAACGTATCTCAAAATAATAAGAGCTATTTATTACAAACCCACAGCCAATATCATACTGAATGGGCAAAAGCTGGCAGCATTGCCTTTGAAAACAGGCACAAGAGAAGGATGCCCTCTCTCACCACTCCTATTTAACATATTATTGGAAATTCTGGCCCGGGCTATCAGGCAAGAGAAAGCAACAAAGGGTATTCACATTGGAAGAAAGGAAGTCAAATTGTCTCTATTTGCAGATGACATGATTGGGTATTTAGAAAACCCCATCATCTCAGCCCAAAATCTCCTTAAGCTGATAAGCAACTTCAGCAAAGTCTCAGAATACAAAATCAGTGTACAAAAATCACAGGCATTCCTATATACCAATAATAGACAAACAGAGAGCCAAATAATGAGTGAACTCACATTCACAATTACTACAATTGCTACAAAGAGAATAAAATACCTAGGAATTCAACCTACAAGGGATGGGAAGGACCTCTTCAAGCAGAACTACAAACCACTACAAACCACTTCTCAAGGAGATAAGAGAGGTCACAAACAAATGGAAAAACATTCCATGCTCATGGATAGGAAGAATCAATATTGTGAAAATGGCCATACTACCCAAAGTAATTTATAGAATCTATAGATGCTATCCCCATCAAGCTCCCATTGGGTTTCTTCACAGAATTAGAAGAAAACTACTTTAAATTTTATGTGGAACCAAAAAAGATCCCACATAGCCAAGACAATCCTAAGCAAAATGAACAAAGCTGGAGGCATCATGCTATCTGACTTCAGACTATACTACAAGGATACAGTAACCAAAACAGCATGGTACTGGTGCCAAAAGAGATATGTAGACCAGTGGAACAGAACGGAGGCCTCAGAAATAACACCACACATCTACAACCATCTGATCTTTGACAAACCTGACAAAAACAAGCAATGGGGAAAGGATTCCCTATTTAATAAATGATGTTGGGAAAACTGGCTAGCTATATGCAGAAAACTCAAACTGGACCCCTTCCTTAAACCTTATACAAAAATTAACTCAAGATGGATTAAAGACTTAAATGTAAGACCTAAAACTATAAAAACCCTAGAAGAAAACCTAGGTAATACCATTCAGGACATAGGCATGGGCAAAGACTTCATGACTAAAACACCAAAAGCAATGGCAGCAAAAGACAAAATTGACAAATAGGTTCTAATTAAACTAAAGAGCTTCTGCACAGCAAAAGAAACTATCATCAGAGTGAACAGGCAACCTCCAGAATGGGAGAAAAATTTTGCAGTCTATCCATCTAGGGCTAATATCTAGAATCTACAAACAACTTAAACAAATTTTCAAGGAAAAAAAAAACCACCCCATCAAAAAGTGGGCAAAGGATATGAACAGACACTTCTCAAAAGAAGAGATTATGAAATAAAGCTCATCATCACTGGTCATTAGAGAAATGCAAATCAAAACCACTATGAGATACCATCTCACACCAGTTAGAATGGCGATCATTAAAAAGTCAGGAAACAACAGATGTTGGAGAGGTTGTATAGAGAAATAGGAATGCTTTTACACTGTTGGTGGGAGTGTAAATTAGTTCAACCATTGTGGAAGATAGTGTGGTGATTCCTCAAGGATCTAGAACCAGAAATACCATTAGACCCAGTAATCCCACTACTGGGTATATACCCAAAGGATTGTAAATCATTCTACTATAAAGACACATGCACACATATGTTTATTCCAGCACTGTTCACAATAGCAAACACTTGGAACCAGCCCAAATGCCCGTAAATGATAGATTGGATAAAGAAAATGTGGCATATATACACCATGGAATACTAGGCAGCCATAAAAAAGGATGAGTTCGTGTCCTTTGCAGGGACATGGATGAAGCTGGAAACCATTCTCAGCAAACTAACACAGGAACAGAAAACCAAACACCACCATCTTCTCACTTATAAGTGGGAGTTGAACAATGAGAACACATGGACACAGGGAGAGGAACATCATGCACTGGGGCCTGTCTCGGGTTTGGGGGCTAGAGGAGGGATATCATTAGGATAAATACCTAATGTAGATGACAGGTTGATGGGTGCAGCAAACCACCATGGCACATGTGTACCTATGTAACAAACCTGCACGTTCTGCACGTGTATCCCAGAACTTAAAGTTTAATAATAATAATAATAATAAAATCATTGGTTTGTCTCAGTAGCAGAATGGAGATGTTAGAGGAACAGGTTAGTGAATTTAAAGATAAACCAGTAGAAATAATCCCAACTGAGAGAGAGAAAAAAGAAAACAAAAATAAACAGCCTCACTGGCCTGTGAGACTATACCAAAGGGCCTAACATTCGTATCATTGAAGTCCCTGAAGAAGAGTTTAAAGGTATTGGTGCAGAAAAAAAATTTTGAGAAAATAATGACTGAAAACTTCCAAATTTGGAGAAAGATAAATTTACAGACTCAAGAAACTTAGACAAGGTAAATTTGAAGGACTGTATTCTCAGAAATTGCTGGAAACCAAAGATGAGGAAAACTGTTGAAAGCAAGAGGAATATGATGCATTACATGTACACATCACTGTGGGTTTCCCATGAGAAAATCTGGAAGTCAGAAGACAGTGGAACACCATCTTTAAGGTACTGAAAGAAAGGAAGTGATGACTCAGAATACCATATCCACTGAAAATATCTTCCAGGAATGAAGGTGAAATAAAGACTTCCTCATATGAAGGTAAACTAAAAGGTATTTGTCACCAGCAGACCTGCTCTACAGTAAATATTATAGTAAATGAAGTTATTTCAGGCTGAAGGGAGTTGACACTAGATTGATCCCACCAAAACAACATATGGATAGTACTTAAAAAAAAACAACAGCTAAAAACAACTGTCAGTCCAGAATTCGATCCCAGTGAAAATAACTTTCAAAAGTGAAGGTGATAAAAAGGCAATTTCAGACCTAAAAAACTCTGAAAGAATTTATCTCTGGCAGAGTCACATGTAATTATAAAAGGGATTTTTTTCACCAGGATGAAAATGATATGAAAATATGGATCTATGCAAAGAAATGAAGAATACAGGGAATGTTAAACTGGGTGGATAAACAATACAATTTTCTTGTTTAAGTAATTTTAAAAGTTAATTGACTGCTCAAATCTTTTTGTTTTTTTTGAGACGGAGTCTTGCTCAGTCGCCAGGCTGGAGTGCAGTGGCGCGATCTTGGCTCACTGCAAGCTCCACCTCCCGGGTTCACGCCATTCTCCTGCCTCAGCCTCCCGAGTAACTGGGACTAGAGGCACCCGCCACCATGCCCGGCTAATTTTTTTTTTTTTTTCTTTTTGTAGAGATGGGGTTTCACCATGTTAGCCAGGATGGTCTCAGTCTCCTGACCTCGTGATCCACCCACCTCAGCCTCCCAAAGTGCTGGGATTACAAGCATGAGCCACCATGCCTGGCCTTAAATAAAAATCTTAATTTAGTATGGGCTTTATAACATATGTAAAATTAAAGTCTGTGACAAAAATAGCGTGAGGCAAAGAGGAGAAATGGTACTTTGTTACTATAAAGTTTGTGCCCTCTTTATGAAGTGTTTTATCACTTGAAGAAAATCTAGTAAGTTAAAGATTTACAGTATGAAGCCACCACTAAAATAACAATGCAGAGTTATAGCTAATAAGCCAACAAAAGGGTTAAATAGAATCATAACATATATTCAACCCATAAGAAGGTTGCAGAGGAAAAGAAAAGGGAAAAAAAATCCAGGCTGGGTACAGTGGCTCACACCTATAATCCCAGCACATTGGGAGACTGAGGCAGGTGGTCAGGAGGTCAGGAGTTAGAGACCAGCCTGGTGAATATGGCAAAACCCCGTCTCCACTAAGAATACAAAAATTAGCCAGGTACGGTGGCATGTGGCTATAATCCCAGCTACTCAGAGAATCGTTTGAACCTGGGAGGCGGAGGTTGCAGTGAGCCCAGATAATGCCACTGCACTCCAGCCTGGGTGACAGAGCAAGTCTCCATCTAAAAAGAAAGAAAAAAGGGAACAAAAACCAGATGAGATGAATACAAAAGAAATAGCAAGATGACAGACAGACTCAAACCCAACCACATCAATAATTACATTAAAGGCACCTATTCTAAACACTACAATTAAAAGGCAAAGATTGCTAGATTGGATTTTTTTAAAGAGATGGGGTCACTCAGTGCAGTGACATGATCATAGCTCACTGCATCCTCAAACCCCTGGGCTCAAGCGGTCCTCCCAGGTAGTTGAAACTATAGGCATTAGCCACTGTGCCCAGCTCAGTTCGGATTTCTTAAAAATGCCAAATCCAACTTTATGATGCCTATAAAAACATACCTTAAATATAAAGAAATAGATTAGAAGTAAAACAATGAATAATGATATACTATGCTAACTGTAATCACAAGAAGCTGTATTCTTCTTGTAAACATGAGATAATGTAGACTCCAGAATAAATAATATTACTAAGGATAAAGGGGTCAACTTACCAAGAGGATGAAGTAATACTAATTGTTTATGGAGCTAATAACAGAGTTTCACAGTGCTTGAAACAAAAATTGGTAGAATCGAAAGGAGAAATCAACAGATCCACAATTATAGCTGGAAATTTCAGTACCCATCTCTCAAAAACATAGAGCAAGTATACAGAAAAAGTATCAAGGAAAAACAATTTGAACAAGAAAACTGAGACTTTTTGTTTGCTGATGCAATTGTCTATGTAGAAAATCTGTGGAATCCAACAAAAGCTACAAGAATAAGTGAGCTTAGCAAATTTGCAGAATACATTTATGTTCTATATACTTGCTAAGAACAGTTGTAAATTGCAATTAATCCTGTTTACAGTGGCATCAAAATATGAAATACTTTGGGGTAAATCTGATGAAAGATGGATAAGATATGTAGACTAAAAACTACAAAACATTGGTGACAGAAATTAAATAAGACCTAAATAGGCACTGGGCATGGTGGCTCACGCCTGTAATCCCAGCACTTTGGGAGGCCAAGGCGGGTGGATCATGAGGTCAAGAGATTGAGACCATCCTGGCCAACATGGTGAAACCACGTCTCTACTAAAAATACAAAAATTAGGCGTGGTGGCGCATGTCTGTAATCCCACTATCAGGAGGCTGAGGCGAGATAATCGCTTGAACCCAGGAGGCAGAGGTTGCAGTGAGCCAAGACCACGCTATTGTACTACAGCCTTGGCAACGAGAGCGAAACTCTGTCTAAAAAAAAGAAAAAAAGGAAAGAAAGAAAGAAAGAAACAAATGGAAATGCTAGTAATTAAAAACAGTAGCATACATGAAGATTGCTTTCAGTTTCGTTAGTAGACTTGACACAGCCAAAGAAAGAATAAATGTACCTGAAGATAGGTCTATAAAAATGATGTAAACTGACACACAAAAAGAATTCCTAAAAAAGAATTCCAAGAGCTGAGAGAATATCAAACAGACTAGCATACGTAGAATTCCAGGAGAAGGGCCAGTTGTGGTGGCTCACATGTAATCCCAGCACTTTGGAAGGCTGAGGTGGGTGAATTACCTGAGGTCAGGAGTTCGAGACCAGCCTGGCCAACTTGGCGAAACCCCTCTCTACTAAAGGTACAAAAAATTAGCCAGGCATGGTGGCATGTGCCTGTAGTCCCAGCTACTTGGGAGACTTGAGGCAGGAGAATTGCTTGAACCCGGGAGGTGGAGGTTGCAGTGAGCCAAGATCACGCCACTGCACTCCAGCCTCTATGACAGAGTGAGACTCTGTCTCTAAATAAATAAATAAATAAATAAATAAATAAATAAATATTCCAGAAGGAGAAAGGAGAGAGAAAGCATTTGAGGTAATAATGGCCATTTTTTTTTTCTAAAATTAATTACAGACAACAAAATGCATGTCCAGAAAACTCAAAGAATACCTCATGGGACACACACACACATACCTCTAGGCATGTCAGTGAAACTGCCAAAAAAAAAATTTAAAGAGAAAATTTTAAAGGTACCCCCCCCCCCACAAAAAAAAAGACAAAACATTATACACATAGAAACAGATTAGAGTAGACTGTTTTTTTTTTTGTTTTTTGTTTTTTTCAGAAAACATGCAAGCTAGAAGACAAGGGCATGTCAACTGAGAATTCTATACCCAGTGAAAGTATCTTTAAAAGGTGATAGAAAAGTAAAGACTTACTAATTTATGAGACAGTGTCTTGCTCTGTTGTCCAGGCTGGAGTGTAGTGGCATGACTCCTGTGCTCAAGCAGTCTTCCTACCTCAGCCTCCTGAGTAACTAGGACTACCGTTGCACACTACTATGCCTGACTAATTTTTTATTTTTGTTTTTGTAGAGAGAAGTCTCATTACAATGCTCAGGCTGGTCTTGAACTTCTGGGGCATCAAGTGATCCTCCTACCTTGGCCTCCCAAAGTGCTGGGATTGCTAGGATGAGCCACTGTGCCCAGCCTAAAGACTTTCTTACACAATACAAACTGATAATTTATTGGTAGCTGTCTTACTCTGCAAGAAATGTTAAAGGATATTTTTCAGATAGAATATGATACCAAGCAGAAACTTGGAGCTACACAAAAAGAACATTGGAAACAAGCCAAGACAAAATCACATTCACTTTTTTCTTTTTGAAAAATTATTCTGGACAATATATGTCTAAAAAGATAGTAGTGTAATGTGTTTAAAGCATATATAAAAGTAAAATATATTAGAACAATTGCACAAAGAATAGAAGGAAAGTATTGGGAATGTACTCTTGTGAGGTTCTTATTCTAGCCACGAAGTGATACTCTGTTAGTTGAAAGTAGACTGATTAAGTAAAGATATAAATTATAAACCCTGGGGCAACAACTAAAAAAAATTTAAAGAGGTATTAACAATAAGCTAGTAAAGGAAGTAAAATGGAATAATAAAAATAGTTCGTACCAAAGTTATTAAAAGAAAAAAGTGTTCAGTTAACCCAAACTCAGGCAGAAAGGGGGCGGGGGTAGAGGAGGTGGGCAGAGAAACAAAGACCAGATGGAACAAATACAAAACTAGCAAGACGACAGACTGATTTGAGTAATAATAAAACTCTAGTCTCCTGCAGAACAACAACAACAAAAACAAAAAACAAACTAGCAAGATCACAGGTTTCAATCCAGTCATAATCAGTAATTAATATGAATTGTCTAAACACACCAGCTAAATGACAGATATTGACTTGTAGTTAGTTGAAGACGATGAAGGCTATATACGAATCAATGACTCAAAATCTCCCTAAATGATAAGAAACAATTTTATAACTACAGTTGTTCTTGGTAAAACTACACCCTCAGAGTTATTTCAATTCAGAGAATACTCAAAAGTACAAAACCTCTTTGAGTAAAAAGAAAAACTGACAAATGCCAGTGTGGTAATTCCTCATCCCTCCCCTGAACCGCACCCCCCTGCACCCTCAAAGTCTTTGGGGCAAGCAGTGGCCAACCACTAAAGTTGTAGACAGATAGAAGAGGGAGGTTAGCAACCACCAGGTGGGAACAACAACTAGAAAGATTAAAGTTGTTGCTGTGAGTAGTAACTATCTGAGGCTGGTGTCACGAAGACGGTAAAAAAAATTGACCAAGGCAGGTGTAGGTAAAGAAAGACAGATTTTTTAAAAAAGTGAAAACATGTTGCTAGGGTGCAGTGGCCCAGTCAGCAAGAGCAGAGCTGACTTCAGGGAGACAAAGGCTTGCCGGGGATTTTATACGATGGTGCTCATGCTGTGCTGAAGAGGGCTTTGTGCAGTACTGATAACACCAAGGTTGCAGTTAGATAACTTACATTTTTCTGTTAGCTGATGGTCTAGTGATAAGTTGGGCACAGGAAGATTGTGAGTTATTTGTGCAGGAGGGCTGTGTGTCCTGGACCATGAAGAAAGGCCAACTTACAGCTTATCTGCGTTCTCTTTTTGCTTTTCCTTGGTCCTGCCAGCCTGACTTTTCCCTGATTAGGACTCCATAGTTGTAATTCAGAAAATACTGAAAAGTTAGTGGAGAAGATAAGATCATTTACTATAGGAAACAGTTTTCAAAGTATACTTGATTTAAAGATTTAAGCACAATAGAATAGCTTGGGCAACATGGTGAAACCCCATCTCTACTAAACAAGGAAAGTACATAAATTACATGGGCATGGTGGGCGTGCTTGTGGTCCCAGCTACTCAGGAGGCTGAGATGAGAGAATCACTTGAGCCTGGGAGTTGGAGGTTGCCGTGAGCCAGTATCGTGCTACTTTACTGCACTCCAGCCTTGGCAACAGAGCGACTCTGTCTCAAAGGCTGTACGCACAATTTAAAGAGAAATACTCAACATAAAAGGGCAAGTGTAATTTAAAAGGGCCAGCACAACATAAAGGGACAGTGTTCCAAACATACACTTCTCCAGGAGAAAAAAGGCAAAAAGGAAAAAAGTAGTGCCTTTTGGCAATCAGGTGCTCAACGGGAAAAAGAAGGAAAGGTAGATAGTCAGGGTTCTTCAAGGTCTTAAGTGTAAGAGTTAAAGAAAGAGGAAAGAAACATGGAAAGCAGCTCAACAGTCAAAGACAGGTTTATTTTGGAGAATAAACATGAGAGGGGCTTCTGGCTGATTTTGGTCAGGAGCGCTCTCTCTTACAGACTAAGTATTTATTAGCCAGGCATGGTGGCTCATGCCTGTAATCCCAGCACTTTGGGAGGCCGAGGTGGGTGGATCATGAGGTCAGCTATTCGAGACCATCCTGGCTAACAAAGTAAAACCCCGTCTCCACTAAAAATACAAAAAAAAAAAAAAAAGCCAGGTGTGGTGGCAGGCACCTGTAATCCCAGCTACTCGGGAGGCTGAGGCAAGAGAAACGCTTGAACCTGGGAGGCAGAGGTTGCAGTGAGACAAGATTACGCCACTGCACTTCATCCAGCCTTGGTGACAGTGCGAGACTCAGTCTCAGAAACAAAAAAAAAGAGTATTGATTTTTTTTTTTAGGGTGAGAGGGCTTATCACAAGCTCTGTGTTTCTTATCACAATTCTGAACACAATGTTTCTGTGTGGGGGAGAAGTTTTTGGTGGAGTTGGAATGTCTCTGGTTAGAGGGGAGGTTATCTTGGGGCTGACATCTCTCGGATTAGAGGGGAGGATGTCTCGAGGCTGGCGTGTCTCTCTGGTCAGGGAGGGGTTTATTTTATGGTTGGAATGTTTCTGGTTGGAGGTGTCATTTGTGATTTTTGGTCATGCTGACTTTAGCCGTTGGCTGATGCCCTTTGGATTTAGGCAGTTTTTGATCAAGGTGAACTTGAAAATGGCAGTGCTTGTCCAAGATGGCGATGCTCCTGCTCTGTCACTGAGAACCACAAAATTAGAGGTTCTTGTAACCCCTTCGCTGTCAATAAAACACATACAAATCCTTCCAAAGGCCTGGATTTCCCTAGGCAAAGAAAAGTGTGCCATTAAACTAAGAAACTTGAAAATATCCAAGTATTGTAAAAGTGAACCAAAAGAAAAGTCTATAACGATTGCAGAAAACAGGGAAACAAAATTTCACAGAGGTCAGTCCTCCAACCTCCCAAACAAACATGAAGCAGAAAAAAACAGTAAGTTTTCACTCAAAACAGAAATGAATGTGCTCAAATTAGCATTTGAAGATATGAAAAGCAATCTTGAATTTCACACACACAAAAATGGAAAAATGAAAAAGAATTCACTGAATTCAGGGAGGAAATGGAAGAAATATAAAAAATTACCTCAGAAATGAAACATAATATGAGATGCACAAGAGAGAATAGATTCAAATGAAAATTTAATAAAGGCTACCAAAGAAAGAACAACCAAAGAGAATGAAAAGGTCCCAAAGAAAGAAGTGATGAGAGTCAGAGAGAAGTGGTGGAAGTGGAAGACGGGAAACAAAGGACTCAGAGTCTCTGAAGAAGAAAAGCAAGAGCTAATATTTAAAGCCATTATCCAGGAAAACTTCCAGAACTAATGAGAGACCTGCTTCTATACACTGAAAGATTTCATTAGGTAACTGGGGATATTAACCTAGAATAATCAACTCTAAGACATACTGTAGTAAAACTATCAGAATTTAAAGATAAAATTATTAAGGCTTTCAGGCAAAAAAAAAAAAAAAAAAAAAAAAAGATCAAACAACTTACAAAGGCAGAGGATTCAAACCAGCATCAGACTTTTGAAAAATCAACATACAAAATATGGCAACAATGCAGCAATATTTTAAAAGTAACCAGTGAGGCTGGGCGCGGTGGCTGATGCCTGTAATCCCAGCACTTTGGGAGGCTGAGGTGGGCGAATCACAAGGTCAGGAGTTCAAGAATAGCCTGGCCAAGATGGTGAAACCCCATCTTTACTAAAAATACAAAAAATAGCCAAGCATGGTGGCAGGCACCTATAATCCAGCTACTCAGGAGGCTGAGTCAGAGAACTGTTTGAACCCAAGAGGCAGAGGTTGCAGTGAGCCGAGATCGCACCACTGCACTCCAGCCTGGGCTATAGAGTGAGACTCTGTCTCAAAAAAAAAAAAAAAAAGTACCCAATGGAAGTGTGAGTGGCTGATTTTTATCTAAAGAAGCTGTCTTTCAAATACAGGGAATTCTGCACCCATTAGTTCTTTCTGAGGAACTTTCTAGAGGATTAGCTTTATCCAGTCAAATGACGTCTGGGAAAACTTTATTGAGAAGACTGATGGTAAGTGTTTTAAAATATAAAAATGTTTATGTAAGAGCAAAACAGTGGAAATGTTTCTACAGTGGAGTGTGGAAGACAAATGTAAAAATGTTATACACTGACAAAGAAATAATATGATGAAAAAATGGGAGGAGAAGGGATAGGAAAAAAGTAAAATGGAAAAACCTTGTATAGTCAACAGGTGGGTGCTACAAAATACTGGGGGGAAAATCCTTTTAATCCAGACATAGTAAAATAAGTGAGAAAATGAGGGAACTAAGGTCATCAAAAAAGGTTTAATCACAAAGAAATTCACTAGAAAAAAACATAAATCTTCCTAACTACCGAAATTTAAAATATAAAGGCAAATAGCATGTATCTCTTGGAGACAGAAGCAGCAAGTATAATACATACCTTTATAGATTATTATGATATAGCCAAAATCAAGTGTATCAGTTATAACAATAACCATGAATAGGCTTAATCCATGTAGTAAAAGAAAAAGTTTCAGTTTGGCTTACAAACAAAACAATACTGTATGCAAGAGACACACTTAAAGTGATACAGAGAGGTGGAAAATAAAGGGATAGACAAAATTATAACAGGAAAATGGAAACAAAAAGAAAGTAAAGTAGATGCCAGGCAAAGTGGAGCTCAAGGCTAAAAGCATTAAATGTGACAAAGAAGGATACTTTGTAATGATTAAAGCCACAATCCACAGTGAAAATATGTTACTCAGTATATGTGCAAGAGATAACACCACAACAACCTTTATGAAGAAAAAACCATGGAGATGTAGAGAGGTATAGCTAGAAACATATGAATAATACATTTTATTAGCTCACTTTTAGTACAAGAGAGATAAAGTAGATAAATAAGTAGGGGGTATACAATCTAAATCACCTATTAATAGAGTAGATCTTTTGTACATATGTCAAGTTCTTCACCTTTATAGTAGGGAATACATATTCTGAAGTACCCTGAGCACATTCAGAAAAATTCATTATTAGATGACAAAGTATCAATAACTCCCTTAAAGTAGAAATGTTACAAACCACATCTCTGATCACAGTACAATAAAACTAGAATTTGTTAACAGAAAGAAAAAGACCCTTCCATCAGAAGACTTTAAAATCTTTATTTCTGGGTGAAAGAGGAGATGCAAACGTAAATAACAGAATTTTTGGGAAAAAAGGCAAATCACTTCATAAACTACATATCTGTCTGTAGACTATATAGCGCTGTAAGATGACTGTAGTTAACAATTATTTATTATGTATTTTCAAATAGCTCAGAGAGGATTTTGAATGTTCCCAGTAAAAGAAATGTTAAATATTTGAGAAGATGGATATACTAATTACCCTGATTTGATAACTATGCATTGTATGTATTAAGACATCACTGTGTACGCCATCAGTATATACAATTATTATGTGTCAATTAAAAATAATAAATCTATATGGTGAATTAAAGCAGTGATCAAAGTAAAACTCATTGCAGTAAATACCTTTTGTCAATGAAAAGGAAGGAATAAAAAATGAATTAAATTCTTAGCTCAAAAAAACTAGGTAAAGAACAACAAAGTAATTCAAAAGAAAGCACATGATAGAAATTTAGTATAGATAAAAACAGAAATTAATGAGGAAAAAATAGAAAACATCTAATTATTAAATCAAAATCCTAGTTTTGAAAAAATTAACAATATAAATAAACCATAAGCTAAGTTGATGAAAAAAAGGAGAAAGCATAAATATGCAAAATAAATGACAAGGGGGAAACAGAAGAAATGTAAAAATCAAAAGACAAATTTTTAGTCTTTGAAATACATTTGAAACCTAGATGTAATGAATAATTTCTTAGGCAAATACAGGTTGTCAAAAATGACCCTATTTTTTTTTTTTTAATGGGGAAACACTAGAGGCATTTCCACTAAGATCAGGAACCAAGGCAAGGATGTTCATTATCTTCACTGCTATTCAACATTGTACTAGAGGTATTTAGCAATGCAGTTAGACGAGGGAAACCAAGTCGAGACATAAGAATGAGTTAACAAAGAAGTAAAGCTGTCTGTTTTTAGATGATGTGATCGAATACATAGGAACCCCAGATAATCAGTGATAAAATGAGCTCAATAATTTAGTGGGATAGCAGGATATAAAATTCATATGTAATAATCAATAGTCTTATTTCTCAAAATAAGATATACAGATAGCCAACAAACATATGAAAAAATGCCCAATATCACTAGTCATCTGGGAAAAGCAAATTAAAACCGCAATGAGATATCACTTTATTTCTGCCAGAAGGCTGTAATTAAAAAGTCAAAAAACAATAGATGTTGGCATGAATGTGATAAAAGGGGAACACTGTTACACAGCTGATAGAAATGTAAATTAGTACAACCACTATGGAAAACAGTATTGAGATTCTGTAAAGAATTAAAAGTAGAACTGCCATTCGACCCAGCAGTCCCACCGCTGAGTATCTACCCGAAGGAAAAGAAGTCATTATATGAAAAAGACACATGCACATGCATGTTCATAGCAGCACAATTCACAATTGCAAAGACATGGAACCAAACTAAGTGCCCATCAGTCAACAAGTGAATAAAGAAAATGTGGTGTGTATATACACCATGGAATACAGCCATAAGAAGGAACAAAAGAATGTCTTTCACAGCAACTTGGGTGAAACTGGAGGCCATTATTCTAAGTCAAGTAACTTGAATGGAAAGCCAAGTATATGTTTTAACTTATAAGTGAGAGTTAAGCTACACAGACACAAAGGCATAAGAATGACATAATGGACTTTGGGGACTTGGAAGAGGGGAAGGTCAGGAGAGGGTGAGGGATAAAATACTACATATTGAGTACAGTGTACACGGCTTGGGTGATGGGTGCACTAAAATCTCAGAAATCACCACTACAGTACTTATCTATGTAACCAAAAACCACTTGTACCCCAAAAACTATTGAAATAAAAAAGTAAAAAAAAAAAAATTAGTCTTCATAGAAACAGCACATAGAGGACATAATAGTAGATAGACAGAATCCCATTTACAACAACAAAAAGGATTAAACACTTAGGAATAGATTTGACAATAAATGTACAAAACTTAGAAAAAATGTTAAGCTCCTTACTCTTGTCTGAATGTTTGTGTCCCCCCGCAAGTATATTTTGAATTTCTAACCCCCAAGTTCATGGTGTTGGGAAGTGGGGCCTTTGCGGGGTAATTAGATTATGAGGATGGAGCCCTTGGGATCGGGATTAGTGCCCTTATGAAAAGACTGCAGAGCACTAGCTAGTCTCTTCTACCATGTGAAGACACAGCTAGAAGAGATGCCATCTGAACCAGGAAACAGGACCTTGCCAGTCACCAGATTTGCCAGTATCTTGATCTGAGGCTTCCTAGACTCCAGAATTGTGAAAAATAAATGTTTATTGTTTATAAGAAACCTAGTCTGTAATATTTTGTTATAGCAGGCCAAATAGACTAAGATACTCCTGAAAGACTCAAAGTATACTTAAACAAATGTAAAGATACCTTGTTTTTTGAAAAAAAAAATAGTTTTATTTTTCAATTTTTTTCCTTGAGACAAGGTCTCATTATGTTGCCCAGTCTGTCCTCAAACTCTTGGGCTGAAGCAAACCTCCCATTTCAGCCTTCTGAGTAGCTGGGACTGTAAGCATGTGCCACCATGCCTAGAGTTGTTGCCTGTTTTTTAATAGACCAACTCAATGTTATAAAAATTTTACTCTTCCCTAAACTAATTTATAAATACAGTGGAATCCAATGAAAATACCAGCAAATCATATTATGGAGTTAGGCAAGTTGGTACTAAAGTTCATGTGGAAAATATAATGTAAGAATAGCTGGGAAGTCACTGAAAAAGGAAAAAGCATGAGAGATGGGAGTAGAGGGGAGAGGAAGCTAGCTCTACTAGTCAGTAAATCTAAGGCCTGTACAATTAAAACAGTGTGGTACTGGCACATGAACAGACTAAGAGACCGTGGAATAAAATTGTGTGGTAACTTTGTAATGGGGTGACCTTAGTCAGACTGATCTACGTTTTTCAGATGCAATCTGATACAGATGGAAAGTACAGAATTAGACCCAAATACATACGGAATTTAGTGTAGTGGCATACTGTTTAACAAGGTGGCATCTCTAATCATTGGGGTAAACATGTACCTTTTAATACATGATGCTGGAACAGTTAACCATTTGGAAAAAGATAAAATTAGACTCATATTTCCTGTCATACACATGAGTAAACTCCAAATGGATAAGGCATATAAATTTTTAAAAAATAAAACCATGCATGTAATAGAAGAAAAGATGGATGTATTCTCCTTTAACCTTGGTGTAGAGAAAAGCTTTGTTAATTATGACTACAATTTTAGAGGCAATCAAAGAAAAGGCTGATAAATTTGACTCCATGAATTTTTTTTTTTTAATTACCTGTCAAAATCAACATAAAATGTAAAATGAGCCAGGGATTTGCAGTAGGTCCAGGTTGTGGTACAAACAGCTATTTTTGATTATTGTAATGGAATCCCACGTGCCCTTGCCACCTATTTTATTGCAAAAGCAGTGTGGTAGTGGGCTCAGGACTACGAGATCCAACAGTTTTACTATATTATGTTCCACCTAGGAAACATATTGAGTGCTCAGCTGAGGTACTAGGTTGGGGATAGGACCGTGTGAGGTTAGGGAATTTTCCTCTGGAATGTAGCATATGCATTAGATTGATAGCCTGTGTATGGTGCTATCACCAATAAATACAACATGTAGGTCCAGGATTCAAGAGATGGAAGTAGGACTGGCCCCCTTCACTGTCACTCACAGTGACCCACTTGTAGAAACTGTGCATCTGCTATGGTTTGAATGTTTCTGTTCTGTCAGAATTCATGTTGAAACTTAATTCCTAATGCAGTAGTATTAAGAGGTAAGGCCTTCAGGAGGTGAGTATGTCATAAAGGCTCTGCCCTCATGAATGAGATTAATGCCCTTGTAAGAGACTTCAGAGAGCTCCCTTCCTCCTACCACCTGAGGATACCTAGAAGGCACCATCTGTGAGGAATGGGACCTGCACTAGATACTAAATTTGCTGGCTCCTTGATCTTGAACTTCCCAGCCTCCAGAACTGTGAGCAAATACAATTCTGTTCTTTATAAATTACCCAGTTTAAGGTATTTTGTGATAACAGCTGGAATAGACTTAAGACAGCATCCCATCTGTACCCCAAATGTGAATTAGAGACCCTGGTTCCAGGGGCCAGTGTTTTTCAGGGGTGAAAGGACAGAAGCATTTAAGTCATTGGCTCTTGATTCCTGTTGGTTGAGGATTATCTTTAGCACAGAAACACCCCGCACTTCAGGATTATACATGTCTGAGTGACACGTTGGCAACGACAGGCAGCTGACACTCCCATGTCAGAGAAGTCAGGGCCACAAACTGAGCCAGTCTGCATATTTGGAATGATGATCACTGTTAGGTCACTTTGGATTCTTCATTCTAGTGAAGGTAAGGAAAGTGCTACCATACTTACAGAGGTCATTGACCTTGATTCTTATCAGGAGCTAGGATCGTTTCTGTATAATGGTGGCAGAAAGGACCCTGTCTAGAATTCATGGTATTCACTTGAGTATATTTTGGTGCTTGCTTGCCTCTGGCAGTGTTGGTAGGGATGGAGAACAACCAGTGGTTCAATCAGGGTACACCCAACACAGGGCTCACATCCTTTGGGATAAAGGTTTAAGTCAACTGTTGGACACATAACCAAAACTAGATGAAGTGCTGGCCAGTGGGGAGGGAAATGTAGAATGGGTGGTTTTAGGAAGGAGATGATGAGTATCAGTTATGGCCTTGGAGTTAGTTGTAGCAGCAAGGATTGAACCATATTCACTCACCTTCCTTTATTTAGTCTTTTGTAGAAATAGTGATTGCTACTGTGTTGAAGCCTCCATGATAGATTAGACTTAATGGAAGACATGGACAAATTTGAGGGATGGAAAGGGTAGCCTGTATTGGATATCTCTTTTGAGCCACTTTGCATGGTCCCAGGCCTTATCTTTGATTCCAGCTGTGGCATGATGAGCAATTCTTTAGGGGCTCAGCTCACTGTCATTGTTATTGCCTTACTTCAGGTATGCACTGAGTGTTTTTTGCCTACTCGGATTCACTTCAGCTCACATGTATACTCTCCAGAAGTATGGGGGAGTTAGTACTCTGGGGTTAACATTCAGCCAGGGGCTAACAGTTAGTGGTTCTGAGATGTATTTCATAAGGCTCTTCAGAAGATTGCTCATTAAATAACCAGTTGCCAGCATCAGTGATCCACTCAAGGAAAGGTCTTTATATTGTTTTTACCTCCTTCCCTGTTCATTTCCCTGTCATTCACTTCTCCCTCTGAACACCTTCCTAAATAAACTACCTTTATGCAAGCCTTTGCTGTCAGGACAGCCAAAGCTATGACAGAGGTATAGAACATGGGTTGGCAAGCTATGGTACATGGCCAAAATCATGTAAATAAAGTTTATTTATTTATTTATTTATTTATTTATTTATTTTTGAGATGGAGTCTCGCTCTGTCTCCCAGGCTGGAGTGCAGTGGCATGATCTTGGCTTACTGCAACCTCCACCACCCGAGTTCCAGTGATTCTCCTGTTTCAGCCTCCTGAGTAGCTGGGGTTACAGGCGTGCGCCACCACACCCATCTAATTTTTTGTATTTTTAGTAGACACGCGGTTTCATTATGTTGGCCAGGCTGGGCTCGAACTCCTGACCTTGTGATCCACCCACTTTGGCCTCCCAAAGTGCTGGGATTACAGGTGTGAGCCACCGCACCTGGCCAATATTTTATATTTTTGGTAGAGACGAGGTTTCACCATGTTGGCCAGGCTGGTCTTGAACTCCTGACCTCAAGTGATCCGCCTGCCTTGGCCTCCCAAAATGCTGGGATTACAGGTGTGAGCCACCGTGCCCAGCCGTAAATAAAGTTTTGCTGGAACACAGCCATACTATTTTTTAATGTATTGTATATAACCGCCTTTGTGCTGCAGCTACAGAATTGAGTAGTTGTGAGGAGATCATATAACCTGTAAAGTCTAAAATATTTACAGAATAAGTGTGCCATTCCTGTGCATTGATTTCCCAGTGCTGCTAGAACAAGTTACCACAAACTTAGTAACTTAACAAATCTGGTGACTTAAAACAGCACAAATTCTTTTACAGTTATGGAGACTAGAAGTCTAAAATCAGTTTCACCCGGCTGATGTCAGAGGTATAGGCAGAGCAGGTTCCTTCTTCAGGCTCTAGGGGAAAATCTGTTTTCTTGCCTTTTCTAGCTTCTGAGGCTACCTGTATTCCTTGAATCCTAACTCCCCCTTCCCATCATTCCAGTCTCTTGATTCATTGTCACATATGCTTCCTGTGTCAAATCTCCCTCTGCCTTGTTCTTATGGGGACACTTGTGATTACATTTAGGGCTAACCCAAATAATTCAATATAATCTCCCCATCTCAGTGTCTTTAACTTAATCACATCTGCAAAGTACCTTTTGCCATATGAGGTACATTTACAGGTTCTAGGGAGTAGGACTTTGATGTCTTT
Organism: Rhinopithecus roxellana; assembly: GCF_007565055.1. NCBI lineage: Eukaryota > Metazoa > Chordata > Mammalia > Primates > Cercopithecidae > Rhinopithecus > Rhinopithecus roxellana. The sequence goes on from NC_044554.1 coordinate 62,736,887, forward strand.
AGGGGCCATTATTTAGCTTACCACAGGCTTCCATCTGGTCCCTAAAGATTTACATTCATCCTACATGCAAAATGCATTCACTGTATTGCAGTAATCTTCCAAAATCTAAACCCCATTGCATTAACTCTGGTCCAAGATGTCATTAAATATTTTAACTGAAAAGTCCCAAATCTCATCATCTAATCATCTAACTCCAGTATAGGTGAGTTTCTGGGTATGATTCATCCTGAGACAGAATTCCTCTTTATCTATGGACCTGTGAAACTAGAAAACAAGTCATGTGCTGTGGAAATACTGTGGTGGGACAGGCCTAGAATAACAATTATATACATTCCGATTCAGAAAGGAGACAATGGGAGGAAAGAAAGGAGTCACTAGCACCAGACAATTTTTAAATTTAATCAGGCAAACTTTTAGGTTTCAAGGGTTGGGAATAATCCCTGTGGCACCCAGCTCTACTCTATGGGCCAGAGGGTTGTGTATGTATTGTGTATGGCTACTCTCATGTTACAGCAACCAAATCGAGTTGTTGTGGGGTGGTCATATAGCCTGCAGAGCCTGAAATATTTACTAGATTGTTCCCTGTCAGAATGTATGCTTGTTGAGGGCAGGAATCTTTGTCTCTTTTGCTTACTAAAGTATCCTAAGTGTCTGGAGCAGTGTCTGACACCTAATAGACACTCACTGAAACGCTGAACTAAAAGAAAAACATTTAAGCAATTTAATAGAGATGAGAGGGCAAAACTTTTGACATTGCTGAAGTAATAACCCTATTTATAGATAAATGAAACATTAAAAAAGAGAACTTTTAAAAACATAGCTACATATTAAAATAAATCTACATTTTAAAATAGCATACTGTATTCCAACAAAAATTGTAGCAGAATGACTAACACCAACATGCATCTTGGTTAACTTGTACTGTGGAGAGAAATAGTTTTTAAGACTTCTGGCAGAAGAAGCTAGTCATTTAAAAGTGAGAAAAACTAAATCCGACTTCAGCCATTCATGGCAGTTTTCAGTGTCAGAAAAGAATGAGGACAGTGTCTGCAAAGTTTTAAGAAACAGAACATGTGATACAAGAATAATACAGCAAAGTGAATTGTCATTCAAGTACAGGGATAACAAGCAGACTTCCACACTGGAAAGAATTTAGGGACCATAACACCTGTGAGCTTTTCTTGAAAAATAAAATTAAGCATTAAAGTTATGTTAATCAAAGCATTAAATCAAAAGAGTGAATTCTGTAAGAGGGGCTACAGGAAATGAATTTCCAGTGAGCATTGAATTTATTCAGTTATAGAAGTAAGGTTAAACTACTATAGAAATTATGATTAAAGATAGAATGTAAATGTTATAATCCATGATAATACAAAAAGAATAATACTAACAAAAATTTGGAGATACACGGGAGGGCAGGTAAGAGAGGAGAAAGCTCATGTGCATTAATTTTTTTGCTTTCATAGCTTAAGTCTTTTATCTAAAGTTTTATGGCAGCAACAAAAAGAACTAGAGTGTAAATCTTCCATATTTCAGAAAGAAAACACATTCACTTAGAAAACAAAACACACTCTTACATCTGTATTGTCCAATAAGATAGCTATTAGATACATATGGCTGTTATAGTGAACATTAATTGAACTTTTGTAAAATTAAAAATTCAGTTCATTAGTCACACTAGCTATATTTCAAGTGCTCATTAGCCACATGTAGCTTGTGGCTACTATATTGAATGATGTTAGAACATTTTCCATCATTGCATAAAGTTCTATTGGATAACACTGCCTTATAGGAAACAAAGAAAGTGTTAAAAATAGAGATGTAACACAAAACAAATGGACAGAATTAACACCAGACATTGCCTATTAAGAGAAATACAGATTAGTTTAAAAATGAAATACAACTAACTATATGCTATATATTGTGATGTATATTTGAATATAAAAGGAGGGGTGAAAGCATATAAGGCAAACACTACTGAAAGGAAGCTTGGGTGAAGGTGTTAATAATTAGAAAATGGAATTAAATGCAGAAAGTTTTGAATGAGACAAGAATGAGACACTTTGTCCAAAATGAGGAGAAACTGTCATGAATTATTTATTAATATATCACCAAAGTACATAAGCCAAAAATCACAAAAAAATGTAAATAGAAACAAAATAGTATTAGCCCTTGTTTTAAAAAGAAGGAAAAACCTAAGGGTATAAAGGATATAAATAATATACTTGATACAGATTAATTAATACTTATGAAAACGTTACCTTTCTAATAGAAAAGTCACCTTTACAGATATTTGTGGAACACTTACAAATTATTCAACATTCAACCCCTGAAAACCCATTAATTCTAGAATGTGGAAATATAGTAGAGACTTATTCTGTCATTACAATGCAATCAAACAATACATTTATTTTGAGAAGAAAATGAACAGATAGTACCCAGATATGTTAAAATGGAAAAATAAAAAGAAAGCCTCAACATTTGGGCCAGTATATAAGTAAAAATTGAAATTAAAGAATGTTTTTAAAATCTAATGATGAAAACCTATGATTTCAACTAAAGCTGTGCTCAGAGGAAAATTCATAGCCCTTGGCACTTAAATTACTGGATGAGTGTATTGTTCAGGGCTCCCCATTGCTAGCAATAGAATCTAGTTCATAGATACTCTTGGAAATCTGGAAAACCAAGCTTGCATCTGATAGAGCCAGAAAGAGTGCATCAGGGAAAAATGCCCATGCTGCAAAATTTTTTAAGTGCAGGACACTTCCAAAAAAAATCTTTTTTTTTTTTTTTTTTTTTTTTTGAGACAGGGTCTCACTCTGTTACCCAGGTTGGAGTGCAGTGGTGCCATCTCAGCTCACTGCAACCTCTGCCTCCTGGGTTCAAGCAGTCCTCCCACCTCAGCCTCCCAAGTAGCTGAGACTTCAGGCACATGCCACCACACCAGGCGAATTTTTGTATTATTTGTGGGGATGGGGTTTTGCTGTGTTTCCCAGGCTGGTCTCGCATTCCTGAGCTCAAGTGATCCTCCCTCCTGGACCTCCCAAAGTGCTGGGATTACAGACATGAGCCACTGCACCTGGCCAAATTACTTTTCTAATTGAAAAAGAAATGAAGGACTATCAGTCAAAATTTTTTCCTCTTGGTGTGCTAATGGAGGGAGTCAGAGTTGTAGGTCATTTTGGATTATGTGAGAGGAGTTGAGGTAGTGGAGAGATTGATAGTTGAGGTAGTGGAGAGATTGATAGTATAAATGCATGGGGAATTAAAGAAGGGAGGGTAAAAGGTTAAAAACCTCTTTAAAGCATGGGCGTGGAATTTTGTAGCTCAGTTCACACTTCTGCCTGGTTTTGAAGCTCAGCAGAAAGGTCTGAAGCCATTGATAACTTTAGAAAGCCATGCCAAAGAGCAATACCTCATGAGTTAATTATTTTTGTTGATTTATTTTAAAAAGTTATGTCTAGTCTGATGGGATTTTAGGATTTGGGGATATGTCAGACTAGGACTCTTTATACCATTGTCCTTAGTTTGTTTATTTATTTATTTATTTATTTATTTATTTATTTATTTATTATTATTTTGTTTTGAGATGGAGTCTCGCCCTGTCGCCCAGGCTGGAGTGCAGTGGTGCGACCTCAGCTCACTGCAAGCTCTGCCTCCCGGGTTCACACCATTCTCCTGCCTCAGCCTCCTGAGTAGCTGGGACTACAAGCGCCCACCACCACGCCTGGCTAATTTTTTGTATTTTTAGTAGAGATGGGGTTTCACCATGTTAGCCAGGATGGTCTCGATCTCCTGACCTTGTGATCCGCCTGCCTCGGCCTCCCAGAGTACTGGGATTACAAGTGTGAGCCACTGTGCCTGGCCTGTCCTTAGTTTATTTTTTATGCCAATTACCAGTATCTAAAATTATGGGGAAGGGCTTGTTTTGTTTATGTGATTATCTTTCTTTCTCCTAGAATGTAAGTTCCATGAAGGTGAAGGACTTTTTGCCTTTTACTAATTTTGTTCATTGCTTTATTCTTGAATTAGAACACTTTTCTATGCAGTAGTCTTAGCATATGTACAAAGAATATTTATATTCCATAAATATTTGTTTATGGAATATAAAATAAATATAATTATTCCTCCATAAATATTTGTTGAATCAGTAGCTGCATTAAGATAATTATGGGACAATTGGAAATTGACTAGGGGTGAATTCCACGGGAGAGATTTTCGTTGATCTTATGTTAACCAATTTGATTTTTCTTAGTCTGACTAAAGACATGACTGGAAAAGAAGATGTATACCGAGGCCCGGCCATCAGGGCTCTCTGCAGAATCACTGATGTAAGTTCTCTGTTTTACTGAGTTATCAAATGGAACACTATGTTTATCTGCAGGTGGCCATGTAGATTTCGTAGGATTTCCTAGTCTAACTTTGTGAATCTTCAGTATAAGAGAAGCATGATCACCAGAAAGACTTTTGTGGCTCCAGTCTTTCTTTTTCCTTCAGATTTTTTTCCTTTAATTTATTTATGTTAGTCCATTTTCTCTCTTTATTTGCCCTCTTGAACTGTTGTAGTGAGGGTACATTGCTTGCAGGAAACAAAAACCCATTCAAATTTATCTTAAAAAGCTTTATTATAGGACACAAATCTCTCAGAATTTGAGGTGAAGCTTACAGGTAGACACCAGGGCAAGAAATTGGGCAGCTTTAAGAATTCAACAGGAGATTTTTTTCCTTTTTCTTTTTTTGAATTGGAGCCTCACTCTTTCGCCCAGGCCGGAGTGCAGTGGCACGGTCTCGGCTCACTGCAACCTCCGCCTCCTGGGTTCAAGTGATTCTCCTGCCTTAGCCTCCTGAGTAGCTGGGATTTCAGGCACCCACCACCACACCCCACTAATTTTTTTTTTTTGGTAGCAGTTTGAACAAACTGAAAACTGTATTCTTCTGTGTGAGCTGAACTCAAGTTTCAGAATAATCATCGCCATGTGGGAGGCTTTTTGTTAAAATGCAGAAGAAATCTCAAAATACTGTATTTATATCCGCCTTCCACTGCTGCCAGTATAGTAAGCATCTCCTACACAATCAACAATAAACAGCAAATGATGCAGTTCATAGAGTATTTTGCTCTTGGGAAAAAATATGTATCTGAATTGTAAAAAGAAATGTTTAGATTTTGTATGTCTTTTTTATTATTGTTAAAATGCTAAGTGAAACTCCTCAGCCTGGCATCTTTTCCTCTATCTCAATAGCTTATCCCAGAGCCAGAAAAAGCCTTGAGGAGACGATGTCTTCTGGCTTCCAGATAAAACTGACCCAAATTTTTTGGCAACTCATCCCTAATGATTTTAAAATTCGAAAAGGCTTGTCTTTTTGTCTGTCCTTAAAAGCAGTTTCAAGTATTATCTCTTAAGGGCGATCTAAGTAGTGGGGGAAATTTATTGTTCCTCCTCACCACAGTACAGTCCACAACCGCTGGCCAGCCCACAGGTGGCTCAGCACCTCCCTAGCCAGGATGTCCCAACTCTAGGAAAGTGCCAGTACTGGGGGTCAGCCAGTGTCATTCTTTGTATATACTCTTGGCCACCAAATAGTATTGTGAAATGCAGATCATTCAGCCGCTACCATCATCACTACTCCTACAGAGCACGAGAAAGCAATCTCTAATCTTTTTATAAATGAATAGTCCTAACTTCTAGGGTCAGAGATGATAGATAAAACTTAGCTGTTGCAGTTATATAATTCCCTGACATGAAATTTTATTGGATTTAATATCTACATGATATAGCCATTTAAGAGTATAATTTGAGAAAAAAGGAAAAAATCTACCTGATCAAAAAACATGTTGGGGTGGCCTATAAGAATCTTAAACTTCCCCTTTAGCATCTGTATTGAAGATATAGATGAAGTACATTCATTCCATAATTACTGAGCTCCTATTATATGCCAGGCAGTGAGCACCTGCTCATCAGCTCATTAACAATAGCCATGCTCAAGATCCACGCTCCTCATGTAATTTTCTGATTATAATTGATCTTCCCAGATAGGATTTCCCCAACAGGAGCGTTAATCCAGTTCACTTAGTGGCTATAAGTATAAAAGAATGCACTGGCATTCTATTATGTACATAACTTCCTATGAGTTTGATTTAATGTGACAAAACATGAATACCTTTGTGTGGAGTGACAAAATTACACTTCTAGAACTGCAAAGCCAAGGACCGTATCCATGACCTTCACACTACACCAACTTGGAGCCATCCTCTTTGACCTCTCTCATAACTGACTTCTATTCCAAGAACAAGTCTTCCTCCTTACTTCCTGGGACAATTTGCTTTGGTGTCTCAAAATAATGGATAGTCAGGGACATTGGAGTTTGGATATGCCTATATTAAGAAGTCTTCCAAGTGGGGTAAATGAAGATTTTCCTAGGGTATGGGAAGACTGCAAGGAATAACTAGGCAATATCCTCAAATCAGTCTGAGAAGAGTTTTAAAGGAATACATTTCCAGATCTATCTCCAACTTCCCTATGAAATATTTTCTAAAACCAGGCCGACGCCAGGCTGATTTTTATATTTTTAGTAGAGACGGGGTTTCACCATATTGGCCAGGCTATTTACTGTGGTGATCCATCATGTACTAGACACAGGCCCTCTTGTTCCAATATTTAAGAGAGAGAATCTGATTAGCCAGCAGTAGGCCAGTAGCTTATAGCTACCTGTGTCTGAGTCAGGTGTTTAATTTTGATCCAGTTCATTATATCTGAAGGGATGAGATCATGTAGTATGTTTGGCTGTCTCTTTCTGGGAACTCTGAGTAGGAAAGGCAGGCCAGGCATTGCCAAGCAAATTGAATAATAGCTATATACTCATGCTTGGGTATGTTTTAGGTGTATGTTTGTAACCTCAAGTTGTAAAGGTTGAGCAGGACCAAATTATATATTTGGTAAATCTGGATCCTAGAAGGAGTAATAGAAATGCTGTAATATTTTTTGGTGCACTGTTGTTTTGTTGTGATTGTTTTTATTTATTTTTAGCATTAAGTTGGTAGCAGCATGAGCCTTGACCATGCTAGTGCTAGCAATAAAACTCTTTTTTTCATCTGAATATTGTTCTCAGTCTTTTTACTCATCTTTATCTGCCACCATCTTCCCAGTGCTTTTTCCCAGTTAAAGTTGAAAAGAACTGTATTTCCAGAGGATTTTATATTGAGGGCTCATTATAGTAATATACTACACATTTAGTTCTTTATGTATCTCAGATAATCAGGGATTACATTTGATTTCTAGGACTTTCTGGGATCTGTATGTAATATGTACCCTTCACATAGAGGAATCTTCATAACTTCAAAAGCAGGCTCCATCTCCATATAGGAATTTCTTTATAACTTTCCTAATGGGTTCAGCCTCTACTTCTGTATTTCTTCCAAACTGTGATTCTCCATTTTGAGACAGTTTATTTCATTGTTGAACAGTTATTCTTCTTTATATGTAATCTAAAATGTTCTTTCTTAAAGCTTCAACTTCGTTGTTTGGGTTTTGCACTTTGGGATATTATTACTATATTATCATCCTTTCAGTGCATTCTAAATATTTGCACAGAAACAAATACAAGATTGGTTTTTGAAAATTATTTTGAAGCATAAGAGTGATTTTGCGTAAAAATGTTTTTCCTTAACAATTTTTTCTTTTTGAATGTTATTAGGGAACAATGTTGCAAGCCATTGAAAGATACATGAAGCAGGCCATTGTGGATAAAGTTTCCAGTGTATCCAGTTCAGCACTAGTGTCTTCCCTGGTAAGTGAACAAGCAGCTTCCTAGTTCTTACGCATGGTACAGTTTGGAGTTGCAAAAACAAAGTATCACTAGGATTCTCTCACAAATGAAACAGTTAAAAATATGTATATACCTCTGTTACTTTATCCAGGTGTGTTTTATCTAGAGCAGGGGTCCCTACCCCAGGGCTTCAGACCAATACTGGTCCGTGGCCTGTTAGGAACTGGGCTGCACAGCAGGCAGTGAGTGGTAGGCAAGCGAGCATGACGGCCTGAGCTCCGCCTCCTGCCAGATGAGCAGCAGCATTAGATTCTCATAGGAGCTCGAACCCTATTGTGAGCTGCCCATGCAGGGATCTAGGTTGCTGGCCTCATATGAGAATCTAACTAATGCCTGATAATCTGAGGTGGAACAGTTTCATCCAAAAACTATCCCCCTGCCCACTATCCATGGGAAAATTGTCTTCCGTAAAACCAATCTCAGGTGCCAAAAAGATTGGAGATTGCTGATCTATAGGATCATTGAGCAATTAAAAACATAAAATTTTCATATGTTTGAACGGTTTTGGAAATCTAGAAGTTATGTTGTACACATAATAAAAGAGGGGTAAGTGTGGGGTACGGGACAGGGAAGAAACCTAGGGCCCTTTTCTTTCATTTAAAATCTTCTTTATGATCTGCCTTTATGACTTCTACTACTTTTCTGTTTGTCCTCTGCTTTTTCTGGTGCCCTTTGTCTACGTGTATCCTTCAATCCAAAGTTTCCTGTCCCACTCTGAATTTCCTCCCAGGAAGTGGTCTTTTTTTCAGTAATACATTTTCCTTTCTGTTTTTCAGCAGAACACAATTTGTACATTAAAACCTATCACATTGCATTTGATTAACATCACTTACATAGTGTAAATGTATAAGACATCTAAATACAAGAGTTCCTGATTCTGGAATATAATTGGCTGAGTTTTATAGCAGAGAATAATACACAAGCAGAGAACTTGCATACTGTCTGTCTTCCAGGGGAGTTTCCCGGAAATAAAGCTTATAATGATGATGTTATTTAAGCACCTTTCTGTTGACTGTCCATCCCCATCCTGTTCTTCCTTTTTCATTACTTCCTTTTACACACCTCTCCCAGCTCACAAACATATACTCACCTTTGTAACAGGTGTGGGAGAAAATACTTCTTGTTTATCAGTTGCCCCAGGAGTAGAGACACAAAATAGACTTATAAGAGCTACATAGTTTTCTTCCTCTTGGGAAATGTCTGTTAGTAATTTTCCAAGAAAACTAACTCATGTTTCTAAGCTTCTAGTGACATGCATTATTTATTCTCATTTTTTTTTCTGTATTTAGCACATGATGAAGATAAGCTATGATGTGGTTAAGCGCTGGATCAATGAAGCCCAAGAAGCTGCATCAAGTGATAATATTATGGTCCAGGTACTGTCATTGAATCACATTAGCTTATATCTCAGGATCAGCATTCTTTAAACCTGTATTGTAGGGGCAGTGTATTGATTCCCTAAACATTAACGAAAGGCAAATTAAGCAGCTACTAATACAATATGTATTCTGAAGTAGGAGTCTCACTAATTATGATTAATGCCATTTGAATACTGCCCTTCAAGTGTTTCGTAGAAGCTCAATGACCCTGTGTAGGGATATTTGGGAAAGATTATAGATTGAGATGCTCATTTCAGTCCTTTATTTGAAAAATAATTTGTGTAAAAAGATATTCAATTCCAGATTCTGAGGCCTTGATTATAGACGTTAAAAAAATCATAAGGAGCAGCTTTTACTTCATGAAACTTTGAAACCATTTTGTCAAAAAGAGCTTCTTTTCATATTTATCAGGTTATTCTTTATTAAGAGGAACAAGATTAAATTCTTAACTGGAAATTGTATATAAAGTACCCCATTTTGTTTGAGAGGGTGTTTAGGCCCTCTTGATGGTTATAACTACTATGGTAGCACGTTTAGTTATTAAGAGACAAGAGTAGCCATTTTTCCCTTGGGAAACACTCGTTCTCGTGACTCTGATCATGTGTTTTTATACAAAGTGTCAAGATAATGACATTCTTGCAGCGTGCTTTAGATTAATCCTTTAATTACTAAGGTGGCCACACATGATGTAAAGCCACTCGTAGAGACAGATAGCACCAGTAAAGCCCTGGGCCTGAGCATGTGTGTACTGAGGATGTATGAGCCAGTGTTGAGACTGCTAGTGCCATCTTCAGATTGTATGTCACCTCCTTTATACCTGCCAGTCTGAATTGACGACTTCTGGGGGGTAAATTAGAAACTTAATTTTTTAGTCTTGCCTGTGTTTAGTTCAGTGTGAAAAAGATATTTATGTACATGTGACCTGGGTATTTGAAAGAAATCTTTAATCTAGTTCCATGTGATTCTATTTTTGTGTAAACATTTTGATGTCTTTCTAATCCATGTGCTGCCTTCTTTTTCGTTTTCTTTAGTACCATGCATTGGGAGTCCTGTATCACCTTAGAAAGAATGATCGACTTGCTGTTTCCAAAATGTTGAATAAGTTTACGAAATCTGGTCTCAAGTCACAGTTTGCTTACTGCATGCTGATCCGAATTGCCAGTCGTTTACTGAAAGAAACTGAGGATGGGTAAGTGTCTTCACCTAAACCTGGGTTATTTTCCATTTGCAATGTTAATATACCTTACAGTTTATTTCCTTTATGAATTTTTTTTGGACAGTGCTGACTTTACAGATGAGTTTGACATTTTTCAATTTTTTAAAAAAATTATGTAATTTCAAGTCACACTTTTTGTTTTTACCTTAATGTATACTCTTGTGTATGTACTTAATTATTAATAGCACATAACAAACTGATATTGAACAAAAAATATATGCATTGATCATGAGATATATAGATAATTAAATATGAATGTTGGAAGGGACATTAAGAATTATCCTATCTATCCCTTTTGTTTTTATAAAAGAGAATGTTGAAGTACTGCATTTAGTGATTTGCCCAAGATTATTCCACAAGTCTGAGGCATATATGTTACCAAAAAAACTTTGAAGGCTAGGGAAGGGCAGGAAAGAGAGATCTTTTGAGGTATAGTAAGCTGGGGATGGATCTAGGGAGCAAAGAAGACCCCTTCCCCAGCCTGAAAGGCTTATGGCTGAACTCCAAAGATTTCTTATGTGGCCTGGGAAACTGAGTTGTAACACAGAGAGAGATCACTAGAATCTGCCACTACTACTAATGTCCCACTGAAAAGGGAAGCCTGATTTGTTCCTCAGGTCATTTGTCAATAGCAGATAACTGAATTTAATTAAAGCTGCGGCAAAGTCCTGACCCAGATCAACTATTAGCTGCTAAAAATGTAAAAGGACCTGCACTTTTCTAATAATAATTATTATTTACATCAGTCTCTACTGCACCTGTATAAATAGTGTCTAGCAAACAGTCAAAAAACACAAAAGAGGCAGGGACATGTAACCCATAAACAAGAGGAAAAAAAAGCAGTCGGTAGAAGCTGATTTACAGATGACCCAAATACAGAAATTAGGAGGCAGTGACTTTAGAAATTACTAGGCAGTGACTTTTAAACAACTTTTGTAAAGTGAACACCAAAGGAGTTTTGTAAAGTGAACTTTTGTAACTTTTGTAAGTTATATCTTTTCGATAAAGAGTGGAAAAGATGGACAAAATGTGTAAATGGGTAAGGAATTTAATAGATAAATAGAAACTAGAAAAAAAAATCTTGAACCAAAAACTACAATATCAAAAATAAAAATTTATTTGAAGTACTTAATAGCAGATTGGACACAGTGGAAAAAAGATTAGAGAACTTAAAGACAAGTCAATAGAAACTGTCCAAACTGAAGCATAGGGAGAAAAATAAGAAAAGAAAATAAAAGAATAGAACATCTGAAGCCTAGGAAATATATCAAAAAGTCTAATACTTGTGTAATAAGTCTCAGAAGGAAAGGAAACAGAATGGAGCAGAATATGTCTTTGAAGAGATAATGGATGTATTAGTCCATTTTCATGCTGCTGATAAAGACATACCTGAGACTGGGCAATTTACAAAAGGAAGAAGTTTAATGGACTTACAATTCCACGTGGCTGGGGAAGCCTAACAATCATGGTGGAAGGCAAGGAGCAACAAGTCACATCTTACATGGATGGCAGCAGGCAAAGAGAGAGAGCGCTTGTGCAGGGAAACTCCCATTTTTAAAACCATCAGATCTTATGAGACTTACTATCATGAGAACAGCACGGGAAAGACTTGCCCCCATGATTCAGTTACCTCCCACTGGGTCTCTCCCATAACACGTGGAAATTCAAGATGAGATTTGGGTGGGGACATAGCTAACCCATATCAATGGATGAGAATTTTCCAAAATGAATGAAAGGGGCTGGGTGCGGTGGCTCACAGCTGTAATCCTAGCACTTTGGGAGGCTGAGGCAGGTGGATCGCTTGAGCTCAGGAGTTCAAGACAAACCTGGGCAACATGGTGAAACCCCATCTCTACCAGAAGAAAATACAAAAACTAGCCAGGCATGGTGACACAGGCCTGTGGTCCCAGCTACTCAGGAGGCTGAGGTGGGAGGATCAGTTGAGCCTGGGAGGCTGGGAGGTGGAGGTTACAGTGACCTGAGATGACACCACTGCACTCCAGCCTGGATGACAGAGTGAGACCCCCATCTCAAAAAATAACAACAAACCCAAAATGAATCCAGGATGGCCAGTGACACTCAAGTAGGATAAATAAAAGCCACACCTAATCATAACATAGTCATATATATAACAAGTAAAAAGTTGAAAACCAAAAGAGAAAGAATGAAAGAAAAGCTTGAAAGTCACTTTTTTTTTAAAAAGGCACATTAGGTTCATTAGATTCAGGGAAACAAAACTAAAAATGATTGACTTTTCAGAAAAATGGATACCAGAGGATAATGGACGTCTTAAAATTGTTGAAACAAATAACTGTCAATCTAAAGTTCTGTACTCTAAAAGTATTCTTCCAAATGAAGGTGAAATTAAAACATTTTCAACCAGGAGAAAACAAAAACTTGAAAAGATTTGTGTCCGCCTATCTGCATCATGAAAGATGCTAAAATAAGTTTTTCCAGCTAAACAGAAATGATAGTAGATGGATGCCTGGATCTTCAGGAGGAATGAAGAACAAGAAAAAGGGTAAATATGTAGGTAAATTAAAAGGTAAATATGTAGGTAAATTATAAATATATACAGTTTTTACTAAAACTAGCAGGAAATTGTGGGCTTATATATATGTAGAAGTGAAATATATGAAAACAGTCGTATAAGGGGCATGAAGGAGAAAAATGGACATTTGTAAAGTTTTTGTATCATTCATGTAGTAGTATATTATTTGATGATACACTATGATAAGGATGAATATTGTAATCTCTTGAGGATGAATATTGTAACTAACCAAAAATCTTTGTAAAACATATGGATCTTAAATGTCAACAGGGAAGGTAAAATGGAATATTTAAAAATATTCAGTTGAGCTTCCTCCTTCCAATAATGGTGTAGCTTGGCCAGCTTAATCCTCCTGCAAATAATGATTGTCATTAGTACAAAGATATTCGTTCCCCAAACTTCTGGACAGAGTGGTCAAAACAGTTTGAGGTTGGAAGAGTAACTGAAAACTTAGAGTAGAAATCCTGGAAAGGAGGGAGCCATAAAAGGAATGAGTCTCAAAATGAATTTTAAACTCTGCAAAAATCACTGGCTGACCACTGAACTACATATATACAGGAGAATACTCTAGGAGACCTGCCAGAAGCAGTAGTTGTAAGATGAAAGAACTGAATGAGGAATCCAGCTGCAACTCACTATGGAGGAAATAAAGTTTGGAGTTTGATCCTAGCCAAGCTTCTTGCTAAAGAAATTCCATAAGTTCTAGAGTCTTTACAGTATATCATTACAATGTTTAATAGATGGCAAAAGTTATCAGTACAAAGAATTTAGAAAATGTAGCTAGTGGCCAAGAGAAAAAGCAGTCAATAGAAACCGACCCTGATGTGATCTAGACATTGGAATTAGCAGACAAAAAGTTTGAAGCATCTATTATAAATTTGTCCATGACTTACTTACTTACTTACTTAATTTATTTATTTATTCATTTATTCATTCATTCATTTATTTATTTATTTATTTATTTATTTATTTATTTATTTATTTCAGACAGAGTCTCTCACTCTGTCATGAAGCATGGAGTGCAGTGGCATGATCCTGGCTCACTGCAACCTCTGCCTTCCACATTGAAACAATCCTCTCATCTCAGCCTCCCAAGTAGCTACGACTATAGGGATGCACCACCATACCTGGCTAATTTTTGTACTTTTTGTGGAGATGAGGTTTTGCTATGTTGCCCAGGCTGGTCTCAAACTCCTGAGCTCAAGCAATCCATCTGCCTCAGCCTCCCAAAGTGCTGGTATTATAGGTGTGCACCACCGCACCCAGCCTTGTCCATGACTTTAACGGAAAATAGTTATCATGATTGAACAGGGGAAATGGAAACTACAAAAAGAGCTAAGTAGAAATTCTGGAGCTTAAAAGTACTCTGTCAGGATTCAACCAGAGAAATAGAACCTGGAGGATATAAATGTGTAGAGATTTATTTCTTACGTAATTTGGGGACTAGCTAAGCAAATCTAAAATTCATAGGACAGGCTGTCAGAAAGGGAAGATTGCAGGGAGTCTGGAACTCAGGGGCTCAGGCTGAAGTTGCTCTCCATAGGTGAAATTTATCATTTCACATTTTACTGTAAACAGCAAGATAAAACTGGGTCATATCTTCAGTTTTGGAATTTTCTTTAAGTAAATATCCAACTTCATCGTTTACAAGTTCTGCTTCACAAATAACTACAGGGCACAATTTCACTAAGCTGTCTGCCAATACATAATAACAAGGATCTACTTTACTCAAATTTACATTAACATGTTTTTCACTTCCTTCTGAGCCCTCACTATAGCATCTTTTAAGTCCAGATTTCTGTAGGCAGTTCATAAGCCCTGACCAGCAGTGTCCTTAAAAACCAGCTTTCTTTTCTTTTCTTTTCTTTCTCTCTCTCTCTTTCTTTTTCTTTCTTTCTTTTCCTTTTCTTTCTTTCTTTTTCTTTCTTTCTTGTTTCTTTCTTTCTTTTTCTTTTTTCTTCCTTTCCTTTTCTTTTTCCTTTCCTTTCCTTTTTCCTTCCCTTCCCTTCCCTTTTCCCTTCCCTTCCCTTTTCCCTTCCCTTCCCTTTTCCTTTCCCCTTTTCCTTCCCTTTCCTTCCCTTTTCCCTTCCATTCCCTTCCCTTTTCCCTTCCCTTTTCCCTTCCGTTCCCTTTCCTTTTCCCTTCCCTTCCCTTTTCCCTTCCCTTTTCCCTTCCGTTCCCTTTCCTTTTCCCTTCCCTTCCCTTTTCCCTTCCCTTCCTTTTTCCCTTTTCCCTTCCCTTCCCTTCCTTTTTCCCTTCCCTTTTCCCTTCCCTTACCTTCCCTTTCTTAGATATAGTCTTGCTCTCTGCCCAGATTGGAGTACAGTGGCACAGTCTCGGCTCACTACAACCTCCGCTTCCTGGGTTCAAGCCATTCGTATGCCTCAGCTTCCTGAATAGCTGGGACTATACACATCCCAGCACTTTGGGAGGCTGAGGTGGGTGCATCACTTAAGATCAGATTTCTTATAAGTCTCTTCAAAACTAGGCTTCATCCATCATGCTCCTCAAAATTCTTCCCAGCTTCCACCCAGATTCCAATCCTTCCCAGATTCCAATCAGTTCTGTGATTTGAGGTATTTGTTGCAGTAACACTTCACTTACAGGTGCCAAAATCTGTTAGTTTTTTTTATTGCTGCCATAACTAATTACCATGAAATATAATGGCTTACAACAAGATCCATTTATTATCTCATAGATCTATAGATGAGAAGTCTGATACTGGCCTCATGGGGCTAAAGTGAAGATGTTGGTGGAGTGCTGTTGCTTACTGGAGGCTTTGGGGAAGAATCCACTTCCAGTCTCATTTAAGTCGTTGGCCAAATTCATTTCCTTGAGACTGTAGGTTGTAGGTCTCTGTTTCCTTGTTGGCTTTCAGCTGGAGGTTAGTCTGTGCCTCTAGAGGTTGCCTGTATTCCTTCTCATGCTTTCAGTGAGCAACTGAGGGCCTCTCTTGAGTCCCTTGCTTATTGATTCATACGTATCAGAGCCAGCAATGGTGTGTTGAGCTGCACTTTGAAACTCTCTGACTTGCCCTTCTGCCACATTTCTTCTGCCTCCTCTTTCAGCACATCTGTTTTAAAGTGCTCATGTGATTAGATCGCACCTACCTGGGTAATTTAGGTGACAATCTTAATTATGTCAGCACAGTTCCTTTGCCATGTTGTAATGTAACATATTCATCAGTTCTAGGAATGAAGACATAAACATCTTTGGGGAGCCATTCTGCCCCAGCAAGTACAATAACTGAATCGGATGATTTGCTGAATGGACTTAACAGCAGATTAGAGATGGCTGATAAGAGAGTCAAAGAGAGTGAATTTGAAGATAGAGCAATAGAAAGCAGCTAATTTGAAGAACAGAGAGAAACATATTAAAGAAAATAAAGAGCCTCAAAGAACTATGGGATAAGATCAAGTGGCCTAACACATATGTAATTGGAATCCAGAAGGAAAGGTGATAGAATGGAGCAAAAAAGATATATGGAGAAATAATGTCAAAATATTTCTCAGTATGGGTTTATTCTAGAAGTATAAGGTTGATCTAACAGTAAAACATAGCATAATATACCTCATTTTAAAAATACAAGAGAAGAGTCTTAATGTCTTAATGGGTGCAGAAAAAAGCAGTTGATACAATTTTTTTTTTTTTTTTTTTTTTTTGAGATGGAGTCTCGCTCTGCCGCCCGGGCTGGACTGCAGTGGCCGGATCTCAACTCACTTCAGCTCACTGCAAGCTCCGCCTCCCGGGTTCACGCCATTCTCCTGCCTCAGCCTCCCGAGTAGCTGGGACTACAGGTGCCCGCCACCATGCCCGGCTAGTTTTTTGTATTTTTTAGTAGAGACGGGGTTTCACCGTGTTAGCCAGGATAGTCTCGATCTCCTGACCTCGTGATCCACCCGTCTCGGCCTCCCAAACTGCTGGGATTACAGGCTTGAGCCACCACGCCCGGCCCAGTTGATACAATTTAATGGCAATTCATGATTGAAATCTCTGCAAACCAGCACTGGAAGGGAACATGGTTATTCTGACAACAGTACAAAAAAATTCCACTAAACTTTGTACTTACTGGTGGACTATTAAAAGCTTTCCCCTTGAGAGTGTGAATGAGAGAGACAAAAATGCCTGCTGTTTTTATTTTTTAAACAGTATTTTGCTAGAAGGCCTACTTTGTACAGTAAGTGAAGAAAATAAAATATCTAAAAATTTGAAAGGAGGACATAACACTGTATTTGGAGACAATATGGCTGTATATTATAGGAAATGCAAAATAATCTGTACATTATCTATTAAAGTTCACATGTAAATTTACCAGTGTTGCTGGATAAAGGGTCAATATCCAAAGTCGTTTTATTTCTTATTCCAGCAACCCATCAAAAAGATAAAATTTTGAAAAGATGGTATAATATATAATTATATTGAAATCAAATCCTTGGGAATGTATCTACTAAAATTTGTATATATCTCTACACAGAAAAGTATACAATATTATTTAAAGTATGACCTAAGTAAATGAGGTATATACCATTTATGGAATATTCAATATTGTAAAGATACATCTTCTTAAATTGACCTATGGATTCCACAAAACCCTAATTACAATCCTAACTGACTTCAAATAAATAACCAAACAGAAATGCATACATTTATGTATTAAAAGACATACAGTTGATCCTTGAACAACATGGGTTTGAACTGTGTAGGTCCACTTACACATGGATTTTCTTCCGCCTCTGCCACCCTTGAGACATCAAGACCTCCTCTTCCACCCCAGCCTACTCAATGTAAGATGATGAGGATGAAGACCTTTATGATGATCCACTTTCACTTAATGAGTAGTTAATGTATCTTCCCTTCCTTATGATTTTTTTAATATTTTCTTTTCTCTAGCTTACTTTATTGTGAGAATACAATATATATTACATAAAACATAAAACGTGTTAATGACCTATTTTTGTTAACGAGATGATCAATAGTAGGTTATTAGTAGTGATGTTTTGGGGGAGTCACAAGTTACGTGTGAATTTGCAACTACATGGGGGTTGGCACTTAATCCCATGTTGTTCGAGGATCAACTGTACAAGATGCCTATAGTACTATTATTCATAATTGCCACACACAAAACAATTTTTTTTTTGAGACTGAGTTTTGCTCCTGTTGCCCAGGCCAGAGTGTAATGGTGCCATCTCGGCTCACTGCAACCTCTGCTTCCCAGGTTCAAGTGATTCTCCGGCCTCAGCCTCCCCAGTAGCTGGGATTGCAGGCGCACACCACCACGCCCTGCTAATTTTTTGTATTTTAAGTAGAGACAGGGTGTTACCATGTTGGCCAGGCTGGTTTTGAACTCCTGACCTCAGGTGATCCACCCGCCTCAGCCTCCCAAAGTGCTGCCATTACAGGTGTGAGCCACCATGCCCAAATTGCCGCAAAGTGGAAGCAGTCCAAATGTCTGTCAGTGCTAAAATCAAAAAGTAAATTGTGGTATATTCATATAGTCAAATAGTATACAATAATGGAAATGAACAATTACTGTTAAATGCAGTCACATAAATAAATCTCACCAAGAAGTCATACACAAATGAATACATTTTATATAGTTCCATTTATGTTAATTTTAGACTTAACTAACATAGGCACAACTAACGTATGGCATTGAAAGTTAGTATAGTGATTATCTCTGAGGTAGGAGCACATTAATTTTGTAGTAATTCACTTAACGACTTTCATACTGTCATGTCTAACACCAGATTAAAGGGATAGTAAATATTTATTTTCTCATATAATTTTTGCAGGTCAGGGGTTTGAGAGTGTCTTAGTTGGATGGTTCTTATTTGGGGTATAAAAGTTGGTAATTCTGAATTGATGTTTAAAAAAAATTTTTTTTAATTAGTAACAAGCTCTAAAATTCCAGAGGATGACAACATGATAAATAATGGTGTAGAAGGTGGTATTAGTTTATGACCATACCTCCCTAACCAACCCTGATCTCATCTGATCTTGGAAACCAAGCAAGGTTGGGCCTGGTTAGTACTTGGATGCGAGACTATCTGGTAATACCGGATGCTGTAGGCTTTTTTTTTTTTTAAAGGGAAGTGGTTGGCTGGGTGCAGTGGCTCATGCCTGTAATACCAGCACTTTGGGAGGCTGAGGCAGGAGGACCACTTGAGGTCAGGAGTTCAAGGCCAGCCTGGCCAACATGGTGAAACCCCTGTCTCTACTAAAAATACAAAACTTAGTTGGGTGTGATGGTACATGCCTTTAGTCCCAGCTATTCCGGAGGCTGAGCAGGAGAACTGCTTGAACCCAGGAGGCAGAGGTTGCAGTCAACTGAGATTGTGCCACTGCACTTCAACCTGGGCAACAGAGTGAGACTCTGTCTCAAAAAAAGTGAAAAAAGGAAGATGATATTAGATGGAAGTAAAAGTATGCTGTGTGTATGTGTTGTCATCTTGTTTAGGAGGAAAATATGGTAATAATATAAAACTTTATTGTAATATTATAAATATAGCTAATATAATATTTAATTATATGAACAATGTAAATGGAATGTAAAGCTTTCAAAAATGGAGTGAGGAAAAGTTGATTGAAAATTGTTAAGGAAAAAATTGATTGAGGTAAAACCTTCTAATAGACAACAGAAAAGAAATTGGATAGAAGTAGGTGTTAATTGTATGTGTTATCTCGTGCTATGTGGTATATTGAACCCAAAATTCACAGCTTATAAGAAAATACTTATTATTTCCCAGTTGCTGTGGTCAGGGATCTGAGAGAATCTGTCCAGTTTGGTTCAAGTTCCCACCTTCGTATGAGTTTATAATCAAGTTGTTGGCCAAGCCTGTAGTCACCTGGGCCTGGAAGATCCACTTAAAATTTTACTCATATAGTTGTTGACAAGCCTCAGTTTCTCCCTGGCTATTGGCCAGATGCTTTAGTTTCTCACTTTGAGAGCCTTTCTTTCTCTCTCTCTCTCTCTCTCTTTCTCTCTCTCTCTCTCTCTCTCTCTCTCTCTCTCTCTTTCTCTCTCTCTCTCTCTCTCTCTCTTTCTTTCTTTTCTTTTCTTTTCTTTTCTTTTCTTTTCTTTTCTTTCTTATTATAGTTTAAGTTCTGTGGTACATGTGCAGAATGTGTAGAACGTGCAGTTTTGTTACAGAGGTATACATGTGCCATGGTGGTTTGCTGCACCCATCAACCTGTCATCTACATTAGGTATTTCTCCTAATGCTATCCCTCCCCTAGCTTCCCACCCACCGACAGGCCCTGGTGTATGATGTTCCTCTCCTTGTGTCCATGGGTTCTCATTGTTCAACTCCCACTTATGAGTGAGAATATGTGCGGTGTTTGGTTTTCTGTTCTTGCGTTAGTTTGCTGAGAATGATGGTTTCCAGTTTCATCCATGTCCCTGCAAAGGACATGAACTCATCCTTTTTTATTGCTGCATGGTATTCCATGGTGTATATGTGCCACATTTTCTTTACCCAGTCTATCATTGATGGGCATTTGGGTTGGTTCCAAGTCTTTGCTATTGTGAATAGTGCCACAATAAACATATGTGTGCATGTGTCTTTATGGTAGAATGATTTGGGTATATACTCAGTAATGGGATTGCTTGGTGAAATGGTATTTCTGGTTCTAGATATCTGAGGAATTGCCACACTGTTTTCCACAATGAACTAATTTACACTCCCACCAACAGTGTAAAAGCATTCCTGTTTCTCCACATCCTCTCCAGCATCTGTTGTTTCCTGACTTTTTAATGATCGCCATTCTGAGTGGCTAGAAATGGTATCTCATTGTGATTTTGATTTGCATTTGTCTAATGACCAGTGATGATGAGCTTTTTTTCTGCCTGAATGTTCTCACAGCACGGCAGCTGGCTTCTCCCAAAGCGAGGGAATTGAGAGAGAGAGCGAGCCTGATATGGAAGTTGCAGTGTTTTATAACCGAATCTCAAAAGTGACAGGCCATCACCTCTCATGTATCCATTTGGTCACACAAACTCTGGTATATATAATGTCTACACAAGGATGTGGAATTTTAGAAGTGGATATTTTGGGGGGCCATCTTGGAGGCTGGCTAGAACACAAAATATAACAGTTATCATAATGAATTAATTTACATATTAAAAGAGGCTCAGATTGGGTAAACAAAATGAAACGAGACCTTTATGCCTTTACAAAAAACACTTATAAACAAAATGACAGGAAACATTTAAAATAAATATATAAAAAATATATACTAGCTATATACTCACACACATAAAAAATGCCACGTAACAATATTAATATAAGCCAGAATAGGAATCAGTGTGTAGAGCACTAAAAATGACAAAATGGGCCAGGCGTGGTGGCTCACACCTGTAATCCTAGAACTTTGGGAGGCAAAGGTGGGTGGATTTCCTGAGCGCAGGGGTTTGAGAGCAGCCTGGGCAACATGGAAAGACCCTGTCTCTACTGAAAATACAAAAAATTAACCAGGCGTGGTGGCGTGTGCCTGTAGTCCCAGCTACTTGGGAGGCTAAGGCACGAGAATCTCTTGAAGCTGGGAGGCGTAGGTTGCAGTGAGCCAAGATTGTGCCACAACACTCCAGCCTGGGCGACAAGAGTCTCTGTCTCAAAAAATAAATAAATAAGTAAAAATGAGAAAATGGAATTTTGTATTTTGACAAAAGTAATGGTCTAAAAAAAATAACAGGAATGAACTTGCATACACTTAATATTAACAATATATAGTTTCAAAATATGCAAAACAAAATCTTAATACGGGAAACTAAGTCCCCTTGATCTCTTCATGGAGACTTCAACACAACTATCTTAGAAACTGAGAAATCAAGTATAAAAATGCAAGACTGCAACTGATTTGTATGTTACTGATAACAAAATTGACCTCCTGTTTAGAACCCTGCATCTAAGAGAGAATATACAGTATTAATTCTTTCTAAAATTTTAAATTGAAAACTGTACTTAGAGAAAACTGCATAAAACGTAATAGTTGTGTGACCATTATATACAGTTGCTATGAAACGCCCTTATAATGACCACATGCATTAGGAAGTAGCACATTTCTTTGGACCCCAGAAATGCTTTATGTATCCTCCTTGATCATGATTATTTACCCCCAGAGAAAATTACTATCCTAATTTCATGTCAGATTTTTACCTGGGTATGCATCCCTAAACAGTAAAGTTTAGTTTTGCCTTGTTTTGAACGTTCTGTCAATAGACTCATGTTACATTTTGTGTCTTCTTTTTTTCTTTTTCTAGTGAAAATATAGAGAATGTACAAACTCAAGAAAGGGGAGTATGGGCATACTCAAGAAAGAGTTCCATATAAGAGGGGTTTGGGGCTGCTACCTTTGTGGGTTGCTTTAACTAAGGGGTAGAATATTTACGAAAATCTCTAGGAAAAGGTGGAGATATCTCTGAACTGTAGTGCCACCTACTCATACCCAATGCGGGTGTTCTTGGAACTATTATGGCGCCAGTGGGTGTGTGACTTAGTATGTTAATGAGCATATAATGAGGTCCTAGGTGAAAACTAGGTCAAATCCAGTGCCATATTGGGTCTGGTTGGTCTTAGCCAGCGTGGTTCACATGCTGTTTTTCAGAGATTTATCAGCCCATAGCCTCTAGCATGTGAAACTGCTGCCTGGAGTTTTCTATTCTCAGGTGACCACCCAGTATTATTCCTGTCTCATTTTATCCCCGTCAGAGACTTCCATCCCTTATTCTTAAGGGTTGATGAGGGAGGAGGACAGTTTTCTATATCTGCTTCCTGCTGATTTCGGGGCATTGGCCCTGCCTGACACCAGCATGGAAACCTCTGGCTGCATGCTCTAAGGGTCCCAAGGGTGGGTCATCAGAAGAGTCTGCGTCTGAGGCAGGGATTGCTTGGAATCCTTGCATGACCATCATTTTGACGTGGAACTGTTGCAACCTAAAAGACATAACTTTACAAAGAGGTTAAACAAGCAAGGACTAAAAACCAGTAATAAGAGGATAGCTACTGGAAGTCCTAGGAAAGGTAGGAAACATGTCACACTAGGTAGATATCCTTTGATGGGGTCCAAGATGGCTTGAATGGTAGAGTTATTGAAATTATTTAGCTGGATAGCCTCTTGGTAAATCCTTCGAACTTGTAGTTCAGCTAATACTGAATTGTTAGTATAAGAACCGAAGATGGGGTTTATTACAGTGAAAGTTCCTCCAAGCAGTTGATGCTTTGGCCCAGTTAGGACCTCATGCAATGGCTTAGTAATGAGCTGAAATCCTGGGATCCAAATCGTGCCATGCCTGGGAAAGTTACGAGTTGCTTCTTCATTTGTGAAGGTCTCATCTTTAAGATAGCCTCCTTTTGTTTGACAGAGAAGATCCGGTTTCCTGGGCTTAGGACGTACCCCAGATATTTTATTTCTGTTTTAGAAATCTGGGCCTTAGATGGAGAGACCTGATAATCTTCTTTCTCCCAGGAAGGTTAGGACTTGAATGGCATTCTTATCTGAGTTCTCTTTAGTGGAACTATATACAAGGATGTCATCCACATATTGTAGTACAGCTCCCCTTTCTAGCTCTAGCTCCCTTAATTCTCATGCTAAGGCATTGCTGAACAAGTAAGGGCTATCCCTAAAGCCCTGAGGCAGTACTCTGCAGGTGTACTGCTGGGTAATAATAGTTTCAGGATTAGTCCACTCAAAAGCAAACAAATATTGAGAGTCGGTGTGCAGAGGGATACAAAAAATAAAAATTAAAAGAAGCGTCCTTGAGATCTTATACCATGAACCAGCCCTTGCTCTAATATCCCAGCTTCCTACACTAGAAGCAGCAACCATTACCTACAGGTTTGCTGTTAGAGCTGTTTGGTCCTTGGGCAAAGAATCCCCCTGGGTGTCACTTGGGCCTGCTGTCTGTCCCGTTGTTTGCCATGCTGGGTCCTTTCAGCCTCTTCAGCCCTGTCCCTGTTATTGAAAACCCTAAAAGCCACATCACACATTGATTAATAGGCATTTGGGATCCCAAAGCCAATTTCTGCGCTTTCCTCCTCATGTTGCTCCTGATGTCAGATGCTGATAGACTAATAAAGTATGTCCTTAGAAAAACTTGGCCAGCATCGGCCGGGCGCGGTGGCTCAAGCCTGTAATCCCAGCACTTTGGGAGGCCGAGACGGGCGGATCACAAGGTCAGGAGATCGAGATCATCCTGGCTAACCCGGTGAAACCCCGTCTCTACTAAAAAATACAAAAAACTAGCCGGGCGAGGTGGTGGGCGCCTGTAGTCCCAGCTACTCGGGAGGCTGAGGCAGGAGAATGGCGTGAACCCGGGAGGCGGAGCTTGCAGTGAGCGGAGATCCAGCCACTGCACTCCAGCCTGGGTGACAGAGCAAGACTCCGTCTCAAAAAAAAAAAAAAAAAAAAAAAAAAAGAAAAACTTGGCCAGCATCAATACTGGGGTCAGTGTTAGTATATATTCTTTTATGGCCTTCACAAGCCTCCCCTGGAACACAGCAGGGTTTTCATCTTTTCTTGGAGTTCTTTCCCTTATTTTATCATAGCTCACAGGCTTAGTGGTACATTTTTTTCATTCCTTTCACTAAACAAGTCACCATGTGATTTTTTTTTTTTTTTTTCTTAGATAAGTATGGCCCTGTTGATAGTTCCAGTTAGGGCCACTGTTAGGCACAGACGTGGCCTCCATAGTATATTGTTCGGGGTCCCAAGCCGACAAGTTGTCAGCATAAGCCTGGACCTGTGCCCAGATACACTGCTTTTCCTCAGGGGTACAACACATGGACAAGGTAATATAAATATGTCCCCAAGTTAACTCAAATGAGAATGAGAGAGCCCAAAACCCCTCCATAACTTTAGTTAGATCCTCTGAAAATTGGCCCAACCTCTGTCTGCAGTAGGCTAGATCAGACATCGAAAAAGGTATACGTACCCAGATAGTCCCACCACCCCCACTGGCCACCTCCCTAAGTGGACATAACTTAGAATAGTCAAGAAGGTAGGAAATGTACTGTGGGCAACCCCAGTCGGGCTCTGCTCCTTCTGGAGAGAAGGGTATGAAGGTTGGTAAGGAGATGGACTAGCAGGGGTCTGGGGGTAACTGAGGGTACATTTCCCAAAAGGGGGATCATGCAGGGTATCTGGTGTCCTATTTGGTTCCCCTAAAGGGGTGTGAGCATAACAAAGGCAGCAATTCCTGCGAGGTTCAAGATTCTGATAAAGAGCCATGAAGGCTTGTATTAATACTTACGCTATTTCAGTCCACTTCTGATGTTTACAAAAAAGATTTAATTCCAAGATGGTATTGCATTTTAGGATCCCAGTCTCTAGCCATTGCACCCCATTTTCTAAAAGAGAGTTACCCATAGCCTTGACTTGTCCTCGGCACAACCTGAAAGAGAAAAGAACAGTATAGTTCCCTCATGGAGGGACTAGTTCCAGCATTTACAAAATGCCAGGTGAATGAGCTGGTGGTTCTAACATGGGTGCTGATGCTCTGGGCTAGGTGGCCATAAAGATGATACTGGTGGGCTGCAGGGGAGTCCCCAAATGCCAGTGGGACCCCAGCCAGTGTCCGACTTGACACCACCTCCATTGCCAGGCCAGGGAGACAGTCGTCCCTGTTCCTTTGGCTGGCTGCCTTGGTGTCCAGGTGTCCCTGGAGCCCTAGTGTTGCCCAGGCATCCATGCCCCCTGGGGCTTTGCTTTCAAGGTTGAGTAGGATAAGTGTGGACTTAATTTGAAAGCAATGAGCCTGCCAAAATCCATCTGAATATTTATTACCAAGTAAAACTTGGGAGTAGAGATAATTCAGCATAGCCAATTAATAGCAACCTTGAAGGGCCCCCTTAAGAACAATAGGCCTAGAGTTGGCATTCCGGCAGACCTATTTTGCTGTGTCCAGAGTTCACTAAACTTTTGTGTGAAGTATGAGGAAGAAGCATGAGAAGAGAAAACCGCAAAAGCAGGGTTCTTTAGATGGGAAAGGGAAAACAGTTCCCAACCAAGGTCAGTGTCTTAGCGCAGCTGGTCCCTTGGGAGAACAGAAGACTTCCCAGGAAAAAGTCATCATGCTCCTTGGCAGCTGTCCAGCACTGGGACATGGGATTTTACCCACCCACTCTTATTAGCCTCTTGTCCAGGAGGACTGTGGCACCTCAGAGCTCAGGTGTAGGTCAGAGCCTTCCCACCTCCGTTTGTCACTGTCAGGGTGAACTGCGTTTTCCAGCGGCTGCGGCGGAGTCAGGCTGTGGGAAGGGAAGAAAGTAGCAGTAACTCCAGAGAGCAAGAAGACTCCAGTTAAGGCCCCAGTAGGTCTTACCAACTGCTGGTGGTTCTAATGTGGCTGATGATGCTCTGGGCTGCATGGCCATAAAGATGATACTGGTAGGCTGGAGGGGGGTCCCCAAATGCCGATGGGACCTCAGCCCCAGCCGGTGTCCAGACTCTTGACACCATCATGAGAAGGAATTCAAGGATGAGTCAGAAAATAGTGAAAATACAGAGATTTTATTTCAAAGCAAAAAATGCACACTCAAGAAAAGGGAGTGTGGGCGTACTCAAGAGAATTGCATCTTGTTTTGTTCATTTAGTATTTTCTTGTGAGATTTCACCCTTGTTTTTGCTTATAGCTTTTGTTCACTTAAATTCTATTTTATATTCCCTTGATAATTTCCCAGTTTATAACTTTTGAGATGTAACTCATAAACCATAAAACTCACCTTTTAAACGTATACAGTTAATTTTTAGTATATTCACAAAACGATGTAACCACCAAACATTTTCATCACTTCACAGAGAAAGCCCCCAACCCATTAACAGCCACTCTGCTTTCTCCTTTTCCCTCTCCTGCTGGAAAATACAAATCCATTTTTTGTCTTGGATTTGCCTATTCTGGACATCTCATATAAATGGAATCACACAATATGTGGCCTTTTGTTTCTGGCTTCTTTCATTTAGTATAATGTTTTCAAGATTCATTTATATTGTAGAAGTATCCGTACTTTACGGTTGAATAATATTACATTGTATCAATATACCATATTTTATTTATCCATTTGTCTGTTGATGGACATTTGGCTCATATCCATTTTTTCCATTTTTTGGCTACTAATGAATAATGCTGCTATAAATGGTCATGTGTAATTTTTTATGTGACAATACATTTCAGTTCTTTCCGGTACATACCTAGGAGTAGAACTGCTAGGTCATAATATAACTCTGTGTTTAGCTTTTTGAAGGCCTGCTAAACTGTTTTTGGGTTGCACCATTTTACATTTTTATCAGCAGTGTTTGAGAGTCCAGTTTCTCCACATCCTCACCAACACTTGTCATTGTCTGTCTTTTTTGTTATACCCACCCTAGTAGGTAAAGAGGTTGTGTGAATCTAATTGTGGGTTTTGATTTGCATTTCCCTAGTGACCAGTGATGTTGAACATCTTTTCATGTGTTTATTGCCAATCTCCATATCTTCTTTGGAGAGATGCCTTTTTAAAATCTTTGCCCATTTAAAAAATTAGGTTGTCTCATGCACATGTTATGTTTATTGCGGCACTATTCACAATAGCAAAGACTTGGAACCAACTCAAATGTCCATCAATGATAGACTGGATTAAGAAAATGTGGCACATATACACCGTGGAATACTATGCAGCCATAAAAAAGGATGAGTTCATATCCTTTGTAGGGACATGGATGAAGCTGGAAACCATCATTCTCAGCAAACTATCACTAGGACAAAAAACCAAACACCGCATATTCCCACTCATAGGTAGGAATTGAACACCGAGAACACTTGGACACAGGAAGGGGAACATCACACAGTGGGGCCTGTCGTGGGGTGGGTGGAGGGGGAAGGGATAGCATTAGGAGGTATATCTAATGTAAATGACGAGTTAATGGGTGCAGCACACCAGCATGGCACATGTATACATATGTAACAAACCTGCACGTTGTGCACATGTGCCCTAGAACTTAAAGTATAATAATAAAAAAAGTGATTGAGAAAAAAAAATTTTTTTAAATTAGGTTATCTTTTATTGTTGAATTGTATTAGTTCTTTGTATATGTTGGATACTAAACCCTTATCAGATACATAATTTACAAATGTTTCCTCCAATTCTTTGGGTCATCTTTTCACTTTCTTGATACAGTGTTCTTTCAAACACAGAAGTTTTACATTTTGATAAAGTCTAATTTATCTATGTTTTGTTTGCTTGTGCTTTTGGTATTACACCTAAGAAACCATTGCCTAATTCAAGGTCACAAAGATTTACACCTGTTTTCTTCAAAGAGTTTTGTAGTTTTACATTTTACATTTGGGTCTTTGATCCATTTTGAGATCATTTTTGTGTATGCCGTGGGATAGGGGTTCAACTTAATTCTTTGCATGTGGCTGTCCAGTTGTCTCAGCACCATTTCATGAAAAACGATTTGTTCTCCATTGAATTGTCTTGGTGTGCTTGTCAAATAATTGTGATTTTAATTTGCGATTTCCTAATTACTAATGAGTTTGACAACTTTTTTCTATGTTTACTATCCATTTGGATATCCTTTCTAATGAAATGTCTGTTTGAGTTTTACCCAGTTTTTAACTCGGTTTTCTGCTTTATTCCCATTGATTTTCTAGGAGTTCTTTATGTCTTCTAAACGTGAGTCCGATGTTGATTGTATGTGTTGCAAACAGCTTTCCCTGTGCTCTAGCTTGTCTCTTCCCTTTGTTGGTGCCTTTTGATGAACAGAGCTTCGTAAGTGTAAGGTAGTCACATTTATCAGTCTTTTACTTTAGAAATAATGTGTTTGGTGTCTTGCTCAAGAATCATTTTCTTACCTCAAGTTCACAAGTATATCCTCTGTACTATTTTCCATAAGCATTATAGCTTCAACTTTCATATTTTAGGTTTGTAATCTACCTGGAATTGTTTCATTTTGTTTTTCTTTTTTGGATTTGGTATAAGGTAGCAATTTAATTTCTTTCTTTTCCATATGAATACCCAATCATCTCAGCACCATTTGTTGAAATATGTGTCTATACCCACTACTGTGCAATATTAGCTTTGTTAAAAATCAGGTGTCTTTATATGGATTGGTCTATTTCTGGACTCATATTCACCACTGCTTTTTATTTCCGTTTATGTGCCAACAACACTCCGCCTTATTGCAGTAGCTTTCTTTATGTTAGTGTAGATGTATGCTAGAGAAAATCTTCCTCCGTTACTTTTCTGTAAGAGTATTTTCTAGCTCTTGTTTTGCATCATTACTTCTCTGTGTGTGTCTATATAATTTCATCAGGGATTACTTAACCTTCCCTTCAGTGGAGTTTACCTCTTCCTAGTAGATTCTCACCAAGGCCATTAATAGCAACCAAGGAGTTCCTACCTGGCCAGTCTTATTTTCCAGATATTTTATTCACTGGGACTTTAGGGCTATTTCCCAATCACAGTTAGTGATTAGCCATCCTGATGACTGGGCATGTTGCCAAAATGCCAGAATGAGTCTTTCACCTCTGGTCCTTTGCTTTACAGAAAACTGCAGTAGAAACCTGACCTGATGTCCACTTTTCTGTGACAGTTATTATGTAATCAAGCACAAATGGCCAAGCGGAATTCATGCAAATCCTACTAGAGTAATATTCAATGGGAAAAACTTATAGAGCCTGGAGTAATACCAGATGCACTTGTCTCCCCATTGCCCGTTCTTTCTGTGTTGGTGTATAGAAGTCTAATGGCATTTTCATATTGAGACAGGGCTTACATCCTTGGGCTTTATAGTTTTTAAACTGCATTAAGTACAGAAGCTCCAACTACTCACTGTTGTGATCAGGTGGGATACAAGAGCAGCATAATGTGGCATAGTTTTGGTGTAAGCCCAATTTTGACAACCTAGCATAAATTTTGAGGGGAAGTAGCCCTTACCTGGTATATTCAGAGGCTGTGACCCAGATCTTACAGGTATATGACATGGCATGCCAGTAGCAGGAATCTCTGTCACCTTTCACGGTTAAGGAAGTATTTAATATCAGCCCTTCCCTTGGCATGATGAAAAGTCTGGTGTATTTGCTAAAAATCAGGTGTCTTTATATGGACTTTATATGGATTGGTCTATTTCTGGACTCATATTCACCACTGCTTTTTATTTCCGTTTATGTGCCAACAACACTCCACCTTATTGCAGTAGCAATAAATAAAGGCCTTTATTTTTTTTAAAAAGACATCCCTTATCAAATTATAAGTTATTTTTAATCCTAGTTTATTGATTTTTTTATGATGAATAGATTTTTTAAAAATTTTATCATGCTTTTCCTGCCATTATGGAATCATAAGATTTTTCTTCTTTATTATTATAATATTGTTTAATTTTAATCTGTTCATATTATTTTCTAGTTTTGTAGGACCTTGAGAAATTTGGATTCTTACATTCATAAAAATAGGTTATAGATGGGGTAAAGGCTTAAATAAACAGAACCTCAAATTTTCATCTAGTTAAAACTAAACATAAGAAAAAAACAATATTTTGATAGGAAAAATAATAGAAAATATTGATAGTTTTTGCAACAAAAATTTAACATCTTTTATGATTAAAAAACCCATAAAGTTAGACAAAAATAGACTGGGAGAAAAATATTTGCTACACATATATTTACTACTCAGGGAGGACTAGTATCCAAATATATAAAGAACTGGTACAAATCAGGAGAAAAGATATCCTGATGGAAAAAACTGGGATTAACAGACAGCTCCAGATGAGGAAATGAACCTGCCAATAAACAAAAAGAAGCACCACCTCACTATTGATTAGAGAAATACAGACTAAAACAAGATGACATGATTTTTTCATCTATCAGGTTGGCAAAATTTTAAATATTTTGTAGTATCTAATGTTGGCTAGAACATGGGTATTCTCATACTACATTGCTGAGAGTATAAATTGGTAGAAATACTTTGTAAGGTAATTTGGTAGGGTCTATTAAAAAGTAAACATGGCCAGGTGCAGTGGCACACACCTGTAGTTCCAGCTACTGGAGAGGCTGAAATGGAAGGATTGCATGAGGCCAGGAGTTAAAAACTAGCCTGGTCAACATAGCAAGACCCTGTCTCTAAATTTTTTTTTTTAAGTTAGCCAGGTGTGGTGGTGAGCACGTATAGTCCCAGCTACTTGGGAGTCTAAGGTGGGGGGATCACTGAAGGCCTTCAAGGTTGCAGTGTGCTGTGATCACACCTGTAAATTGCTACTGCACTCTAGCCTGGGTGACGTAGTGAGACCTGACTCTTACAAAAAAGGGGGTAAACCTGTACAGTGTGTGGGATCCAGCAGTTTCTCTCCTGCATATCTGCTGCAGAGAAGCACTTATATACTTTCACAAGGAAATGTATACCAAGATTTCAATTCCAGTATTACTTATAATATCAAAATATTGAGAGATGTCTTTAACATCCATTGAATTAATGATTGGACAAAATAGTTGTATTATGGGATGTTATAAAATATTTAATCAGGAATTATTGTTTCATAAAAAAATGTGAAGTAAATATACAGCCAATGCCATTTCTATAAAAGAAAAAAACTGCACACTGAGTATAGTTTCTCCCTGTGTGTATATGTGTGTGGTGGGGGGTAATTATTTTTTTAAAGATCGGTAAAGATAAATAACAAATTCTCATTATAGTGATTGTCTTTAGGGAGCAGGGAGGAGAGGACTGGATTGGGGAGGATTGTCAAAGAGGACTGTCTCCATGTTCTAAATTTTAAAAGAGGAATTTAAATTTAAAAATGTAAAGGTGATTATTGTGCAATTAAAATTTTTATTCAAAAGCGAGTATTATATTTTTATTTGCATTTAATGTTAACAGAATGATTTTTGTAGTAACAATATCCAATTGGATATTGGAAAGCATTTTAGGACTATAGAGAATAGAGCCATCTGTTAGTTTCTTGAATAGTGTTTTTCTTTTTTTCTTTTTTCTTTTTTTTTTTTTTTTTTTTTGAGATGGAGTCTCACTCTGTCGCCCAGGCTGGAGTGCAGTGGCGCCATCTTGGCCCACTGCAGCCTCCACCTCCCGGGTTCCAGCAATTCTCCTTCCTCAGCCTCTGAGGAAGCTGGGATTACAGGCATGCGCCACCATGCCTGGCTAATTTTTGTATTTTCAGTAGAGACGGAGTTTCAATCGTGTTGGTCAGGCTGTTCTCAAACTCCTGACCTCAGGCGATCTGCCTGCCTTGGACTCCCAACCAGCCAAATCGTATTTTTTAATATAGTAGAATTTATGATGGGTTAATATTAAAGTATAGGAATTATATGTAATTTATAAGCTTAAAATGCAAGAGTTTTGTGGTACTGTTAGAGTGTTGGCTAATAACTATGGTTCTAATCAATCATAGTTTGTTGATTGGAATTGAAAGAAGTTACTTTTGGTGCCACTTACAGATAGGAAGGAAAAGATTCATATTTAGGATGCTGTAAATACTTATTTTTTAAAAAATTTTTCCATAAGTTAGCCAGGTGTGGTGGCTCACGCCTGTAATCCCAGCACTTTGGGAGGCTGAGGCAGGCAGATCACGAGGTCAGATCGAGACCATCCTGCCTTACGTGGTGAAACCCAGTCTCTACTAAAAATACGAAAAATTAGCTGGGTGTGGTGGCAGACGCCTGTAGTCCCAGCTACTCGGGAGGCTGAGGCAGGAGAATGGCATGAACCCGGGAGGCAGAGCTTGCAGTGAGCCGAGATAGCGCCACTGTACTCCAGCCTGGGTGACACAGCGAGACTCTGTCTCAAAAAAAAGTTTTTTTTCCCATAAGTTATTGCAGTACAGGTGGTATTTGGTTACATGAATAAGTTCTTTAGTGGTGATCTGTGAGATGTTGGTGCACCCATCACCCAAGCAGTATACACTCCACCATATTTGAAGCCTTTTATCTCTTGGCCCCTTCCCACCCTTCCCCCAAGTCCCCAAAGTCCATTGTATCATTCTTATGCCTTTGAGTCCTCATAGCTTAGCTCCTAATTTAAGTGAGAACATACAATGTTTGGTTTTCAATTCCTGAATTACTTCACTTAGGATAATAGTCTCCCATCTCATCCAGGTCACTGTGAATGCTATTAATTCATTCCTTTTTTATGGTTGAGTAGTATTCCATCATATGAATATACCACAGTTTCTTTATCCACTTGTTGATTGATGGGCATTTGGTTTGGTTCCATGATTTTGCAATTGCAAATTGTTCTGCTATAAACATGCGTGTGAAGCATCTTTTTCATATAATGACATATTTTCCTCTGGATAGATACTGCGTAGTGGGATTGCTGAATCAAATTGTAGTTCTACTTTTAGTTCTTTAAGGAATCTCCACATTGTTTTCTACAGTGGTTGTACCAATTTACATTCCCACCAACAGTGTAGCAGTATTCCCTATTCACCGCATCCATGCCAACATCTACTGTTTTTTGATGTTTCTGATTATGGCCATTCTTGCAGGAGTAAGGTGGTATCACATTGTGATTTTGATTTGCATTTCCCTGATCATTAGTGATGTTGAGCATTTTTAAAATGCTTGTTGTCTGTTTGTATATCTTCTTTTGAGAATTGTCTATTCAGTTCCTTAGCCCACTTTTTGATGGAATTTTTTTTTTTTCTTACTGATTTGTTAGTTTGTTGTAGATTCTGGATGTTAGGCCTTTGTCAGATGTATAGATTATGAAGATTTTCTCCCACTCTGCAGGGTTGTCTGTTTACTCTGCTGTTCCTTTTGCCGTGCAAAAGCTCTTTAATTTAGTAAAGTCCCAAGTATTTAATCTCTGTCTTTATTGTGTTTGCTTTTGGGTTCTTGGGCATTAAATTCTTGTCTAAGCCAGTGTGTAGAAGGGTTTTTCCAATGTTATCTTCTAGAATTTTTATAGTTTCAGGTCTTAGATTTAAGTCCTTATCCATCTTGAGTTGATTTTTGTATAAGGTGAGAGATAAGGATCCAGTTTTATTCTCCTACATGTGGCTAGCCAGTTATCCCAGCAACATTAGTTGAAATGGGTGTCCTTTCTCAACTTTGTGTTTTTGTTTGCTTTGTCAAAGATCAGTTGACTATAAGTATTTGAGTATATTTCTGGGTTCTGTATTCTGTTCCGTTGGTCTATGCACCTGTTTTTATACCAGTACCATGCTGTTTGGTGACTGTGACCTTATAGTATAATTTGAAATCAGGTAATGTGATGCCTCCAGATTTGTTCTTTTTGCTTAGTCTTGCTTTGGCTATGGGCTCTTTTTTGGTTCCATATGAATTTTAGAATTATTTTTTCTAGTTCTGTGAAGAATGATGGTGGTATTTTGATGGTTTTGATGGGGATTGCATTGAATTTGTAGATTGCTTTTGACAATATGGTCATTTTCACAGTATTGATTCTACCCATCCATGAGCATGGGATGTGTTTCCATTTGTTTGTGTCATGTATAATTTATTTCAGCAGTGTTTTGTAGTTTTCCTTGTAGAGGTCTTTCAACTCCTTGGTTAGATACATCCCTAAGTATTTTATTTTCTTTGCAGCTATTGTAAAAGGGGTTGAGTTCTTGATTTGATTCTCTGCTTGGTTGCTATTGGTGTATAGAAGAGCTACTAATTTGTGAACATTAATCTTGCATTCGGAAACTTTGCTGAATTCTTTTTTCAGTTCTAAGAGATTTCTGGAGGAGTCTTTAGGGTTTTCAAGGTAAATTATATTGTCAGCAAACAGTGACAATTTGACTTCCTGTTTATCGATTTGGATGCCCTTTCTTTCTTGGGCATCCTTGTCTGATTGCTCTGGCTACGACTTCTGTGTTGAAGAGGCGTGGTGAGAGTGGGCATCGTTGTCTTGTTCCAGTTCTCAGAGGGAATGCTTTCAACTTTTCTCTGTTCAGTATTATGTTGACCGTGGGTTTGTCGTAGATGGCTTTTGTTACATTGAGGTATGTCCCTTGTATACCAATTTTGCTGAGAGTTTTAATCATAAATGGATGATGGATTTTGTTAAATGCTTTTTCTGCATCTATTGTGATGATCATGTAATTTTTGTTTTAAATTCTGTTTATGTGGTGTATCACATTTATTGACTTGTGTATGTTCAACCATCCCTACATCCCTGGTATGAAACCCACTTGATCATGGTGGATTATCCTTTTGATATATTGTTGGATTCGGTTAGCTAGTATTTTGTTAAGGATTTTAGCATCTGTGTTCATCAAGGATATTAGTCTGTAGTTTTCTTTTTTTGTTATGTCCTTTCCTGGTTTTGGTATTAGGGCGATACTGGCTTCATAGAATGAATTAGGGAGGGTTCCTTCTTTCTCTGTCTTGTGGAATAGTTTCAAAAGGATTGGGACCAATTCTTCTTTGAATGTCTGGTAGAAATCTTCTGTGAATCCGTCTGGTCCTGGATGCCTCCAGCATTTCCCTGATCGTTAGTGATGTGGAGCATTTCTTCATATGTTTGTTGGCCATTTGTATATCTTCTTTTAAGAATTGTCTATTCATGTCCTTAACCCACTTTTTGATGGGATTGTTTGTTTTTTTTCTTGCTGATTTGTTTTAGGTCCTTGTAGGTTCTGGATATCAGTCCTTTATCAGATGTATAGTTTGCAAAGCTTTTCTCCCACTCTGTGAGTTGTCTGTTTACTATGCTGATTATTTCTTTTGCGATACAGAAGCTTTTTAGTTTAATTAAATCCCATCTATTTATCTTTGCTTTTCTTGCATTTGCTTTTGGGTTCTTGGTCATGAAGTCTTTGCCTAAGCAAATGTGTAGAAGGGTTTTTCCAGTGTTATCTTTTAGAAATTTAATGGTTTCAGGTCTTAGAGTTAAGTCTTTGATCCATCGTGAGTTGATTTTTATATAAGGTGAGAGATGAGGATCCAGTTTCATTCTCCTACATGTGGCTAGCCAATTATCCCAGCATCATTTGTTGAATAGGGTGTCCTTTCCCCACTTTATGTTTTGTTTTCTTTGTCGAAGATCAGTTGGCTGTAAATATTTGGGTTTATTTCTGGGTTCTCTATTCTTTTACGTTGGTCTGTTTGCCTATTTTTGTACCGGTGCCATGCTGTTGTGGTGACTGTGGCTTTATAGTATAATTTATAGTATAATTTGAAGTCAGGTAATGTGGTGTCTCCAGATTTGTTCTTTTTGCTTAGTCTTGCTTTGGCTATATGGGCTCTGTTTTGGTTCCATATGAATTTTAAGATTTTTTTGTGTGTGGTTCTGTGAAGAATGATGGTGGTATTTTGATGGAAATTACATTGAATTTGTAGATTGCTTTTGGCAGTGTGACCATTTTCACAATATTCTACTCATCCATGAGCATCAGAGGTGTTTTCATTTGTTTGTGTCATGTATGATTTCTTTCAGCAGTATTTTGTAGTTTTCTTTGTAGAGGTCTTTCACCTCCTTGGTTAGGTATATTCCTAAGTATTTTATTTTATTGCAGCTGCTGTAAAAGGGGTTGAGTTCTTGATGTGATTCTCTGCTTGCTCACTGTTGCTGTATAGCTGTGCTACTGATTTGTGTACATTGATTTTGTAACCTGAAAAACTGAATTCATTTATCAGATCTAGGAGCTTTTTGGATGAGTTTTTAGGGTTTTCTAGGTAGACAGTCATATCATCAGTGAACAGCAACAGTTTAATTTCCTCTTTACCAATTTGGATGCCCTTTTCTTTCTCTTGTCTGATTGCTCTGGCTAGGACTTCCAGCACTATGTTGAATAGAAGTGATGAAAGTGGGCATCCTTGTCTTGTTCCAGTTCTTGGGAATGCTTTCAGCTTTTTCCTATTTAGTATGATGCTGACTGTGGGTTTGTCATAGATGGATTTTATTACTTTAAGGTACATCCCCTCTGTGCTAATTTTGCTAAGGGTTTTAATCATAAAAGTATGCTGGATTTTGTCGAATGCTTTTTTGGGAACCATTGAGATGATGATGTGATTTTTGTTTTTAATTCTGTTTATGTGGTGTATCACATTTATAGACATGTGTATGTTAAACCATCCCTGCATCCCTGATATGAAACCCACTTGGTCATGGTGGATTATCTTTTTGATATGCTGTTGAATTTGGTTAGCTATATTTTGTTGAGGATTTTTGCATCTGAGTTCATCAGGGATATTGGTCTGTAGTTTTCTGTTTTTGTTAAGACCTTTCCTGGTTTCGGTATTAGGGTTATGCTGGCTTCTTAGAATCATTTAGGGATGATTCACTCTTTCTCTATCTTTTGGAAATAGTTTCAATAGGATTGGTACCAATTATTCTTTGAATGTCTGATATAATTCAGCTGTCAGTTTATCTGGTCCTAGACTTTTTTTTGTTGGCAACTTTTTTATTCCATTTCAGTCTCGCTGCTTGTTATTGGTCTGTTCAGAGTTTCCATTTCCTCCTGGTTTAATCTAGGAGGGTGTGTATATTTCCAGGAATTTATCCATCACCTCTAGATTTTCCAGTTTGTATGTATAAAGGTGTTCATAGTAGCCTTGAATGATCTTTTGTATTTCTGTAGTATTGGTTTTAGTATCCCCCGACTCCTTTTTAATTGAGCTTACTTGGATCTTCTCTCTTCTTGGTTAATCTTGCTAATGGTCTATCAATTTTGTTTATCTTCAGAGAACTAGCTTTTTGTTTCATTTCTTTTTTGTATTTTTGTTGTTGTTGTTGTTGTTGTTGTTGTTGTTATTGTTTCAGTTTCATTTAATTGTGCTCTGATCTTGGTTATTTCTTTTCTCTTGCTGAGTTTAGGTTTGGTTTGTTCTTGTTTCTCTAGTTACTGAAGGTTTGACCTTAGATTATCTGCTTGTGCTCTTTCAGACTTTTTAATGTAGGCATTTAGTAGTATGAACTTTTGTCTTATCACCTTTTTTGCTGTATCTCAGAGGTCTGTATACACTATTATTGTTCAGTTCAAAGGATTTTTAAATTTCCATCTTGATT
Source organism: Rhinopithecus roxellana (assembly GCF_007565055.1). Taxonomy (NCBI): domain Eukaryota; kingdom Metazoa; phylum Chordata; class Mammalia; order Primates; family Cercopithecidae; genus Rhinopithecus; species Rhinopithecus roxellana. The sequence continues at coordinate 62,774,795 of NC_044554.1, forward strand.
TCATTGATGACCCAACAAACATTCAGGAGCAGATTATTTAATTTCCATGTATTTGCATGGTTTTCAAGGTTCCTTTTGGAGTTTATTTCCGATTTTATTCGGCTGTGGTCTAGGAGAGTACTTGGTATAATTTTGACTTTCTTAAATTTATTGAGACTTGTTTTGTGGCCTGTCATATAGTTTATCTTGGAGAGTGTACCATGTGCTAATGAATAGAATGTATATTCTGCAGTTGTTGGGTAGAATGTTCTGTAAATATCTGTTAAGTTCATTTGTTCTAGGGTATAGTTTAAGTCCATTGTTTCTTTGTTGACTTTCTGTCTTGATGACCTGTCTAGTGCTGTCAGTGGAATATTGAAGTCCCCTACTATTATTGTGTTGCTGTCTGTCTCATTTCTTAGGTCTAGTAGTAATTGTTTTATAAATTTGGGAGCTCCAGTGTTAGGTGCATATATATTTAGGATTGTGATATTTTCCTGTTGGACTAGTGCTTTTAACATTATATAATGTCCCTCTTTGCTTTTGAAACTGTTGTTGCTTTAAAGTCCGTTTTGTCTGATATAATAGCTACTCCTGCTCACTTTTGGTGTCCGTTTGCATGGAATACCTTTTTCCACCCCTTTACCTTAAGTTTATGTGAGTCCTTATGTGTTAGGTGAGTCTCTTTAAGATAGCAGACTTGGTTGGTGGATTCTCTTTTTTTTTTCTTTTTTTTTTTTTTTTGAGGTGGAGTCTCGCTCTGTCGCCCGGACTGGAGTGCAGTGGCCGGATCTCAGCTCACTGCAAGCTCTGCCTCCCGGGTTTACGCCATTCTCCTGCCTCAGCCTCCCGAGTAGCTGGGACTATAGGCGCCCGCCACCTCGCCTGGCTAGTTTTTTTTTTTTTTTTTGTATTTTTAGTAGAGACGGGGTTTCACCATGTTAGCCAGGATGGTCTCGATCTCCTGACCTCGTGATCTGCCCGTCTCGGCCTCCCAAAGTGCTGGGATTACAGGCTTGAGCCACCGCGCCCAGCCCTTTTTTTTTTTTTTTTTGAAACAGAGTTTCACTCTTGTTGCCCAGGCTGGAGTGCAATAGCACTATCTCAGCTCACCACAACCTCCGTCTCCCAGGTTCAAGTGATTCTCCTGTGTCAGCCTCCCGAGTAGCTGGGACTACAGGCGCCCACCACCATGCCCAGCTAATTTTTGTATTTTTAGTATAGACGAGGTTTCACCATGTTGGCCAGGCTGTTCTCAAACCCCTGACCTCGTGATATGCCCACCTCGGCCTCCCACAGTACTGGGATTACAGGCGTGAGCCACTACACCCGGCCCTTTTACATTCAGTGTTATTACTGAGATGTGAGTGAGGTACTATTCTATTCATCATGCTAGTTGTACCTTGTTTTTTTTTTTTCATTGTGTTATTGTTTTATAGACCCTGTGAGATTTTTTCTTTAAGGAGGTTCTATTGTGGTGTATTTCAAGGTTTTGTTTCAAGATTTAGAATTCCTTTTAGCAGTTCTTGTAGTGCTGACTTGGTAATGGCGAATTCTCTCAGCATCTGTTTGTCTGAAAAAAACTTTATCTTTCCTTCATTTATGAAGCTTGGTTTCACTGGATACAAAATTCTTCGCTGATAATTATTTTGTTTAAGGAGGCTATTGATAGGACTCCAGTCCCTTCTAGTTTGTAGGGTTTCTGCTGAGAAATCTGCTGTTAATCTGGTAGGTTTTTCTTTATAGCTTACCTGATGCTTGTGCCTCACAGCTCTTAAGATTCTTTCCTTCATCTTGATTTTAAATAATGTGATGACTAAGTGCCTAGGTGATTATCTTTTTGTGATGAATTTTCCGTGTGTTCTTTGAGTTTCTTGTGTTTGGATGTCTAGGTCTCTTGCAAGGCCAGGCAAGTTTTCATTAATTATTCCTTCAAATAAGTTTTCCAAACTTTTAGATTTATCTTCTTCTTTGGGAACATCAGTTATTCTTAGGTTTGGTCATTTAGCATAATCCCAAACTTCTTGGAGGCTTTGTGCATTTGTTTTTTGTTTGTTTTTTTTTTTTTTTTTTTTAAATTGTTTTTTCCTTGTCCTTGTTGGATTGGGTTAATTTGAAAGCCTTGTCTTTGAGCTCTGGAGTTTTTTTCTTCTACTTGTTCTATTCTGTTATTGAAACTTTCCAGTGTACTTGCCATTTCTGTAAATGTGTCTTTCATTTCCAGAAGTTGTGAAGGGAGTGAAGGGGACTCTGTGAGGGTCCTTGGTTGTAGTTTTGTTTAGTGTCCTGGTTTTCTCGAATGCTGGTTGTACTAGCAGTACGGTTGTCGTGTGTACTGACTCTGGACCTCTGGTTAGCCAGGATGTTATAGGCGGTTGAATTAGCTGTTGTTTTCTGTTTTCTTGGGTCATGGTTGTTCTTTTATTAGTTGCTGCAGTGTCTTGAATTGATTGGCCTCCAGCCAGGAGGTGGCGCTTTCAAGAGAGCATCAGCTGCAGTAGTATAGAGGGGGTACAAGCTTGCTCTGAGGTCACTTGGATACATATTTGGGTTTCTCAAGGGATGGTTGGGGCCATAGAGCTCCCAAGAGATTATGCTTTTTGTCTTCAGCAACCAGGGCAGGTAGGGAAAGACCATCAGCAGGGGGCAGGGTTAGGCATGTCTGAGCTCAGACTGTCCTTGTGTGGGGCTTGCTGCAGCTGGTGTGGGAGATGAGGGTATGGTTCTCAGGCCCATGGAGTTATGTTCCCAGGGGGATTATGGTGCTTCTGCTGCAACATACAGGTTACCATGAAAGTGGGGGAAAGCTGCCAGTGACAGGTCTAACCCAGCTACCACACAGCCAACAAGGCCAGTCTCTCTCCCACCGTGCCCCACTAATACCATCGAGTTTATATCCAGGCAGCAGTGAGCAGAGTTGAGATCTTGTCCCTCAACGATTATTTTTATTTATTTATTTTGAGACAGAGTCTCACTCTGTTGCCCAGACTGGAGTGCAGTAGTGCGATCTCAGCTCACTACAACCTCCACCTCCCAGGTTCAAGCAATTCTCCTGCCTCTGCCTCCCAAGTAGCTGGGATTACAGGCACATGCCACCATGCCTGGCTAATTTTTGTATTTTTAGTAGAGACAGGGTTTCGCCATGTTGGCCAGGCTGGCTGGTCTCGAGCACCTGACCTCAGGTGATCTGCCTGTGCAGCACTCCCAAAGTGCCGGGATTACATCGAGAGCCACAGCTCCCGGCCTATTATTTTTAAATTACATATTTCTCTTTCCTTTTGTCAAGTTTTGCTTTATGTATTTTGTGGTTCTATTGCATGAGTATGTTTATCATTGTTAAATCTTCCTGATGCATTCATCTCTTTAACATGTGAAATGTCTCTCCTTGTTGCATAACATTTTTGTCTTAAACTCTTATTTTGTCTGCTATTAATGTTGGTGTTCGTGATCTCTTACAGTTTTGTTTGCATGGCATACATTTTCCTGTCTTTTTAATTTCATCCTATCTGTGTCTTTGAATCTAAAGTGTGTCTGTTAGACATCATGTAGTTGGATCTTGCTTTTTAAACCTGTCTAGCAGTTTGTCTTTTAGTTGGAGTATTTAGACAATTCAAATTTAATATAATTATTGTTGGGTTTACCTTTGCCATTTGGCTATTTGTTCTGTGTAAATCTCCTGTCTTTTTTGTTTCTCTTTTCTTCTTTGATTGCGTTTGAGTTAAACAGTGTTTAGCATATCATTTTAATACCTTCATCAGTAGTTTAACTTTTAAAAAAAGTTTTTTCATAATTTCTAGGAATGATAGTAAGCATTTTAATTTACCACAGTCTACTTCAGATAATACTAACTTAATTTCAGTAAAATTTAAAATCTTTGCTCCAATATAGTTCTGTTCCTTCCCTCCTATTTGCTGTTATTGGCATGTGTGTTATCTGTGTATATGTTAAGAACTTGACAATATAGTGTTATAGTTATTGCTTTATACAATTTTATGTTCTTCAAAGTAGTTAAGAAATGAGAAAAATTGTGGAATCTTTCATACCAATTAATATATTTACACTTTCTGATGCTGTTTATTTCTCCCTGATTATTCATGTCACTGTCTACGATCTTTCAGTCTGTTCTTCTATTAGTATTTTTACAAAGCAAGTCTGTTAGCAATGAATTTTCTCAGCCTTTGCTTATCTGGGAATGTCATTTTTAGCTTTCATTTTTGGAGGATAGTTTTGTTGGATTATAGAATTCTTGTTTTTTCATTTTAGCACTTTGAATATGACATTTTACTGTCTCTGTCTTCCATTGTTTCAGATGAGAAATCAGCGATTAATCCTACTGATTTTTTTCCCTGTACAGTGTGATAAGTAGTTTTTTTTCTTGCTGCTGTCAAGATTTTACCTTGATCTTATGTTTTCTTTGTTGTTTATATATTTATTTATTATTATGTTTTCTTTCCAACTTTTATTTTAGGTTCGGGGGTGCACATGCAGGTTTGTTATACAGGTAAATTGCATGTCATGGGGGTTTGGTGTATAGATTATTTTGTCACCGAGGTGGTGAGCATAGTACCACCCAGTTGGTAGTTTTTTTTATCCTCATCCTTTCCCACCCTACACCCTCAAGTGGGCTCCAGTGCCTATTGTTCCCTTCTTTGTGCCCATGTGCACTCAATGTTTAGCTCCCCTTATAAGTGAAAACATGCAGTATTTGGTTTTCTGTCTCCATGTTAATTTGCTTAGGATAATGGCCTCCAGCTCCATCCATGTTGCTGCAGTGGACGTAATCTCATTCTTTTTTATGGCTACATAGTATTCCATGGTGTATATGTAGTATATTTTCTTCATCCAGTCCACTGTTAATGGGTATCTAGGTTGGTTCCATGTCTTTGCTATTGTGTGTAGTGGTGCAGTGAACATATGAGGGCATGTGTCTTTATGGTAGAACTATTAGTCCAAACTGTACCATTTTGTAAGCCCCCTGTCATTTCACAGACCTTGATCAAAGTGAAACATTCCTTGGGGGATTGGGCCGTGAGAAACATCCTGCCCGATTGCCTGACTTTCTTATCACATTCTGCTGGGAAAAAGTCCAAGGAACATCACTGTCACATCCTGCCACATCAAGGGCCAAACCGCCTCATCATGGGAACATCTTATCAACATCCTCCCGGGCAGCACGCCATATCCCTCAGACCCCTCCCTCCCAGGCCTAAAATTGCCCCAGCCTGTAAGGAGAGGTGGGCCTTGGCATTAAATTGGTGCCCTGCCTCTGCAGATCTTATGCTGGACATAAAACCTGCATTGCTGTAGAGCTGCCAACTCGCTCATTCTTTCTTTAATCCTCGCCTTCACATCAAAACCTAACAAGAGCAATTCATATTCCTTTGGGTTTGTATTTAGTAATGGGATTGCTGGATCAAATGGTAGTTCTGTTTTAAGTTCTTGAGAAATCTCCAAACTGCTTTCCACAGTGGCTGAACTAATTTGCATTCCCAACAGCAGTGTATAAGCATTCTCTTTTATCTGCAACCTCACCAGCATCTGTTATTTTTTGACTTTTTAATAATAGCTATTCTGACTGGTACGAGATGGTATCAAGCATATTAAAAAATGGTCAACATCACTAATCATTAGAGAAATGCAAATCAAAACCACAATGAGATACCATTTCACACCAGTCAGAATGACTATTTTTATGCTTTCAACAGTTTCACTCTGGTGTGTATATATGTGAATATTTTTGTATTTATTCGGCTTGAGACTTTTTGAGCCTCTTGGGTCCATAAATTAATGTTGTTGTTTTTTTTTTTAAATCAAACTTGTGAGGTTTTCAGCCATGGTTTCTTCTTATGTTCATTTTCCCCTTTGTGTCTCTCTTTTCCTGTGAAAACTCCTATCATCCAAATGTCAGGTCTCCAAAGCACTGTTCATTTTTTTTCCTTCTTTTTTTATTTTCATAAGCTGGTTTATCTCAGTAGATCTACAAGTTTTCTTATTTTTTCATCTGCCTGCATAAGTCTGCTATTGAACTTTTCTGGCGAATTTCTCATTCCAGTCATTGCACTTTCCAAATCTAGGATTTCTGTTTGGTTTCTTAAACAAAAAAAAATCATTTCTGTCTCTTTATTGGTAGTCTCTCTTTCGTAAGACATCCTTGTTATACTTCCCTTTAATTTAAATAGGATTTCCTTTAGTTTTTTGAACATATTTATATTAGCTGACTTAAAGTTTTTGCCTAGTAAGTTCAACATCTGGGCTTCCTCAGGAATAAATTCTATTGACTACTTTTTTTTCCCCATGGATGGGTCATACTTAAACTATTTCTTTGTGTGTCTCGTAATTATTTTGTCAAAAACATTATATTTTAAATATTATAATGTGACAGCACTGGTAAGCAGACTTTTCCCTTCTCCCGTCCCTGGGGTTTGTTGTTTTTCTTGTTGTTTGTGACCTTCCTGGACTATTTCTGTAGTATTTAATCTGTATCTTGTATAGACACTGAAGTCTTTGTTTGAATATCTGAGTCACAAATAGTGATTTGACAGATTTTCTTAAATGCTTTAAACCAGCATGTCTCCCATCATTTTCCAAGGGGTGCTGTGTATGTTGGGGCATGCTTTCCATGCCCCAGCAGTTCACAGCTCTGCCTTAGCCTTCACTTCCTGCTTTGTGCAGAGTCTCAGAGTCAAGGAAAAGTTAGAGAGTGGAGCTCTGTCAGGTCTTTAGTGGGTATTTGTTTAGCCCTCCACATGCATATGGCCTTCTATATCCCCAGTAATATTGTAGAAATTTTCAAAGCCTTCTAAGGACATCTCATTTCCCAAATTTTCCTTTTAAGTTTTTTGGCCAGTCTCTTGTTTGCCTCTGCTAAAATTGCTGCTTCTGGCAGCTGCAAGGTTAACCAAATACTACTGATTTTTTTGGACAAACTCCCTGGGCATAGGGCTTTTCACACTGAATGAGCTCTTGAGTCAGGTGAAATAAAGATTAGCCTGTGAATAGGGCTTTTCTAGGGGCACCAGACAGGTCACATAGTGACAGTTCTCTGGGCATGAGGTTTTGGCCGAGAGCTGCTTTTGTAGCCAGGCTGCTGGCATTCACAATTACTGTGGTTCTGAGGCTGCTGGTTTCCAAGGCTACTATGGAACTGGGAAGAGGTACATGGAAATTGAGAATGAGGCAGGTTGAAACACCAGAAAGCTCAGCATTCTTACTAAGATTCAACTACTTTTCTTAAATAGATGTTCAGGATTGTCACAAATCTTTGATTAAATTTTGGAGTTCTGAAAAAGTTAATTTTGACAGTTTTGCCAGTTGTCTAATTGCTTTGTGGAGAAATGAATTTTTAGAAATCCCTCATCCACCATTCCAGAAGTACCTCTCAATCTGCCTGTGCTTTTAATCCCTATGCATATTGCCAGTCTATTTGATATCTGTATAATGGCCTATAAATATTTATTGGCAGCCATGAAAGTCCACTGTTTGATTTCATTGAGAGTTGCTTGCGAAATAAACATGAAATGGTTATTTATGAAGCTGCTTCAGCTATCATCCATCTTCCTAACTGCACTGCAAGAGAGTTGGCACCTGCTGTTTCAGGTTTGTTTTATATTTGATGACTGGCTTTTGCTTATGCTCCTAAGTTTTTGCTCTAAGTTTCATAGGTCTGCAGAATAGGTGTTAAGACTGGTTTTTGAACGCTAGCTCTGTGTATATATAGCCTTTGCATTCTGATAGCTTATATGTAAATAGTTTATTTTAGTTGTTCCTTACTTTATTACTTCTTTTTTTAATGTTTCTATTTATGTATATAAAACTTCTGAAAGAATTTTATTTCTATGTACATAGTTTATTAATAATAATTCTTTATTGCTTTTTTTTAAGTTTTTATTTCCTCATATGAAACTTTTGAAAACATTTTACAGTTTTCCTTGGTGTTTAAAAAGCCCATTTGTTTTCAGAACTGTCAATATTTCTACCATTTAAGTTCAAGTATTAATGGGTATGCTAATTTTTTAAAAAGAAGAGCAAACTTTGTTTCCTATTAAAGTTTTTATAAGTGACCAAAAGTGCTTTTTCTTTCTTTTTTTTTTTTTTTTTTTTTTTTTTGAGACGGAGTCTCGCTCTGTCGCCCAGGCTGGAGTGCAGTGGTGCGATAGCTTGGCTCACTGCAAGCTCCACCTCCCTCATTCACCCCATTCTCCTGCCTCAGCCTCCCGAGTAGCTGGGACTACAGGAACCCCAAAAGTGCTTTTTCTATTTTGATAAATTTATATTTTTCATGTAAATTTTTTATGCTGTGATAAAATCTATGCATATTTTGAATGTGATTCATTATGTACTATATTTTCAGCTATATGGTATATGATGAGATGAGGAATATTCACAGCATATATAGGTAATATTCACTATATCTATATCTGTATTTTAGTTCTTCAACTTTTCTGTAGTTCTCCTAAGCCAGGAGTATTCACAGTATATATATGTAATATTATATATTATTTTTTTTTTTTAGTTCTTCAGCTTTTCTGTAGTTCTCCTAAGCCAGCCTTGAGATATGCAGCTGTGAGGACCTTGAACAAGGTAGGTGTTTCTTTGCTAACTGTTGACTTATATCAGTATCTAATTGAGAAACATTAAATGTGAAGCATTTGGTTTTCTCTCCAAGGTTAGTATATATGATTCATGGGCTTCACCTCTACAACACTTCACTTATATTTGGGGTCTTGGGGATGCCCATTTTTATTATTATTTAGCTGAAGATTATCACTCATTCCTGACTTCTAAGCATTTTATATTCAAAAGCCACACTGTCCAATATGGTGGCCATTAGCCATCAGTGGCTATTTCAATTTAAATTAATTAAAATAAAATAAAAAATTCAATCCTCAGTCACATGAGTCATACTTCTTGTACTCACAGCCACATGTGGTCAGTGGCTGTTGGGCAGTGCAGATCTTGAACATTTCTGTCATTGAAGGAAGTGCTCTTGCACAGTGCTGGTCTGCAGCAGCCCTGTCCAGTAGAAACCCAATGTGAATCACATATATAATTTTAAATTTTATAATAACCACATTAAAGTTTTTAAGGTAAAATTAATTTTAATAGTATATTTTATCATATGTCATCTCAACATGTAATAGATATTTTTACATATCTCAAGTTTTTGACATCCAGTATATTTACATTTACAGCATACTCAATTTGGATTAGCCACCTTTCAGATGCTTAGTAGTCACATGTTGCTGTCGGCTACATTATTAGACAGTATAGATTTAGAGGATATAATACAGAAACACAGAATAAATTAAATAAGCATAGAAAATGTAAATGAAAGTTAAATGTAGTAGAAGACTTGTCATAGGCAGTACATAATTATAAATTAATTGTGTAAACAATTGAAGAAAAGAGAAGTTTAGAGCAGCCATGGAATAAACCTTTATAGAACAACAATTTAAATTGTTTTTAATTAATTTATTTATTTTGGAGACAGAGTCTCACTTTGTCTCCCAGGCTGGAGTGCAGAGGCGTGATCTTGGCACACTGCAACCTCCACCTCCTGGGTTCAAGCAATTCTCATGCCCCAGCCTCCCAAGTAGCAGGGATCACAGGTACCTGCCACCATGCCCAGCGAATTTTTGTATTTTTAGTAGAGTCAGAGTTTCGCCATGTTGGCCAGGCTGGTCTCGAACTCCTGACCTCAGGTCATCTGCCCACCTTGTCCTCCCAGAGAGCTGGGATTATAGGTGTGAGCCACCAGGACCTAAATTGTTTTTAAAGAGCTGATACAGGTCCACAATCCCTCATCTCTAATCTTGGGGCCAGATGTGTCTCAGAATTTGCTTTTAGATACATTTTAGAAAGGTTATATGGTGTTATATCTTATTTACTAACCCCAGTGGGCCTGGGGCAGCATCCCACCATTAAAACACCTTAATATTTTTGCACAAAACATATGACTATTCTTGTCAAGTGGTACAAATTAACAATTAAAGAGTCACATTAGTTTGGGTCATGTTTTGCTGTTAAAGAAATTTTCATCCCAATGCTTCGCTTTCCAGAGTTTTTTCAGATTTTCCAAATTGTGGGTAAGGGATTCTATACCAATACTGGGATAGACAAAAAGATGGAACAACATCAGCAAAAACAAGGACACAGGAGAATGGCCGACCATGTAGTAACTATAGATCATGCAGTTTGGCTGGAGTTTGCGTGTTGAAATGCAGAAGTATTTTTTAAGTGCTAAGATATTAACAGTCTTTGTCGAGCACTGTCTACTATGCTAGATCCCGTTCTCAGTGCTCCTAACATCTAATAGACATATATGAACACGTGTACTATAAGGAAATACAGGCCAATTATAATTTTTTAAAAATGGTAATGTTAGAAAGGTTATAGGTCAGGTTAAAGGTTACTCTCTAACAAAAGAGAGTACGATGCTGTACTCTGGCCGTTGATCATTTATTAAAAGATATACCTTGTTAACTGGAGCCATTCTTTTTGAAACAATGACTTTTAACTTATCCTGTCCTCTTTGGATTGCCACTTACCTCAATTAAAATTTAAGTTCTGGCCTTTATCAGAAGCAATTTGTGTAATTTTTTTTCTTACCCTTCCACAAGGTGGCAATGAAGCACCCCTCTGCTGTTACTGCCTGCAATCTGGACTTAGAAAACTTAATCACAGACTCAAACAGAAGCATTGCTACCTTAGCCATTACTACACTCCTCAAAACAGGAAGTGAGAGCAGTGTGGACAGGCTCATGAAGCAGATATCTTCTTTTGTGTCTGAAATCTCAGATGAGTTCAAGGTAAGAGTTTAAACATGATCATGTTTTCTCCCAGTCTGTTGGCTGCCTATTTATTTTCTTAACAGTGTCATTTGAGAAGCAGACGTTTTAAATTTTTATAAGTCTAATTTATCAATTTTTTTCTTTCATAGTTATTACTGTTCCCTAAGAAACCTTTATCTACTTATTTTCTCATGCTTTAGGCTAAATGCTTTATGGTTTTAGATTTTACATTTTAGGCAGTGATCCAAGTTGAATTACTGTTTGTTTGGTAAGTTCAGTATTTTTTCCATACCGCTATCTACTGTATTCCGCCATAATTTGTTGGAAGGACTTCCTTTTTTCTATTGGAGTGCTTTGGCACCTTTGTCTACAAAGCAAAATACCCATATAATTTTAGGTATATTTTTGGGCTTCTTATCATGTTACTGAACCGTTTGTCAATCCAGTACCATTACCACACTAATATTGATTAATGTAGCATTATTGTACCTCTTAAATGTCAAGTAGTGTGGTCTTCCAACTTTTTCTTTTTTAATATTCTGGTTCCTTTGCATTTCCTATGAAATTTAGGACTAGTTTATCAATTTCTACTAAACAAAGCCTACTAGGATTATGACTAGGATTGTGTTGAATCTCTAAATCAATCTGGGGAGAACTGACATCTTAATTTAAGATTATTTTTCTATTTCATGAATATGAAATATCTCTCCCTTTAGATCTTCTTTAATTTCTCTGAGCAGTGTTTTGTAGTGTTTACTCTAGAGGTCTTGCAAGTCTCTTGTTAAATTTATATCTAAATATTTTATGCTTTTGATATTTTATTAAAATTTTTTATTGTTTACTACTAATGAAAAACTTTAAAAAAATACTTTTCCATATTAACTTGGTATCCTGTAACCTTGCTGAGTACCTTTACTGGTTCTAGTCATCATTATTCACATTCCTTGAGATTATCTATATAAATAATTATGCCATTTGTGAATAGAAACAGTTTTACTTCTTTATATCCAATCCAAATGCCTTTCCTTTATTTTTCTTGGCTAATTAAAAAAGTACTTCCAGAATAGGGTTGTATAGAACTGGTGAGAGTATGTCAGAGATGATAAAAGAATAAATTTCAGTTAAAAGAATAAAAGTAGAAACATTGTATTGCTTCATTCTTTCTTTATACTCAATCTAGTATAACCCTATTTACTCTCTACTTAGTATGCATCCAGACTTTCAAAAAACAAACTTTACCTGTATATTCAAGCAGACAGTTTTGTGCATCTGGTGTAGCAGTTGCTTGTTCCAGTTTTTTCAAATTGCTTTTGTAGGAGTGAGTTTTTTTCTAAAGACATACATTTTGTTATTAAGATACCTTGACTTTGATTTTGACTGCCTGTGGTAGTGGGATCTTTGTGTGACCTCTTGAGCAGTACAGAGGGTCAGTGGTATCTGATACCTCAGTGACTTAGGGTACAGGCATTAGTTGAGATCGTGGTGAAGTTTAGCTGGGGACCTAGAAACATAGTCTTTGGGCTCCAGTAGTGCCAGCAGAGCATCACGTGTGCCTATTTTTAGGCCCAGCTTACACTGGCTCCAGTGTTGGTGGGTACTAGAGGGCTATCCTTGGGCCTCCAGGTGGCTTGCTAGAAACAAATATTGAGAGCAATGAGCCCAGTGTGTGAGTGGGTTCTCCGGCCCCTGGCAGCTGGTGTGGTGTGGGTGATGGGCACTAATGGTGTTGGAGCAACCCACAGGGTCACAAGCAGTCTGTGTTGGTGTTGGTAGAAGCTGCAATGGGTTGGATAGGCTAGGTTCCAGTCCCACAACTGCCTGTAGCAGGGTGGTGAGTATTATGCTAAGTGTGTTTAGGAGAGCTTGTTATATCCCATGTCCCTCCCCCAGTTGGGTGACAGCTGCAGCCACATCATCTCAAACTCAGCCTGAGGGTGGAGCATAGCCTAGCTTTAAACTCTCAAAATGGTGCCAGCTGTGGGCTTGTGACTAGAGAGGGTGGGGACCCTTCAGGTGAGCAGCATGGGCAAAAAGCTGTGGGGAGTGTGGTCCGCTTGGGGCTTGGTCTCACAGCAGCCCATTGAAGAACATTGGATATTGTCCTAACTATGCGTGGGGGAACCTGGATTTCCTGTCCCTCCTTTGACCAAGTGGTGGCTGCAGCCACATCAACTTGAACTCAACCCAAGGTGGGGCACAGCCAGCATTAAACTCTCAAAATCGTGCCATGGACCAGGGAGCAGAGAGGGAGGGGTTCCTCCCAGGTATGCAGTGTGGGCAAGAAGCTGTGAGAAGTGTGGTCTGGTCACACGTCAGTCTGACAGCTCCCTGCTACAGAGCAGTGAGTATGATCCTAGATATGTGTAGGATAGCCTGGTTTCCCTGCCCTCCTTGGCCAAGTAGCAGCTACAACTGCATCAGCCCTAACTCAGGTCGAGGGGAGGGCGCAGCCCAGAACTCTCAAAATGGCAACCAGTGTGGGCAGGAAGCGATGAGGAGAGCAGTCTGCTCACGTCTCAGTCTCATGGCATCCTGCTGCAGGGCAGTAGATACTGTCCTAATGATGCAGAGGATAGCAGGTTGATCCTAATGCATATCCTGATTTATCCTATGTGTATCCTAACGATGCAGAGGATAGCAGGTTGATCCTAATGCATATCCTGATTTATCCTATGTGTATCCTAATGATGCAGAGGATAGCAGGTTGATCCTAATGCATATCCTGATTTATCCTATGTGTATCCTAATGATGCAGAGGATAGCATTTTTAGGATAATACCTGCTGCCCTGCGGCAGGATGCTGTGAGACTGAGATCTCCCTGTCCCTCCTTGGCCAGGCAGTGACTGCAGCTATGCACAAGACTAATTTAAAATGTCAGGCAAAGGAGTTAGAAGTTTTGGAGGCAGTCTTTGTGGTGGTGAAGAGAATGACCTTTAGAATCAAAATCCCTGGGTTTAAATCCTGATTCTACCACTTATGAGATATGTGACCTCAGGTGAGTCACATAAATTCTTACTGCCTCAGCTTCCTTAGCTGTACAATGGAGATAATAATAGTACTTACCTCACAGAGTTATTGTGAAGTATAAATGAAATAATAAAGAATTAAGAATAATATATGTGTCATTATTATTATTTTATGTATGTGTAGTATGGAAAGAACTGCTAATTCATAATTGATCTTTTAACGTCTGCACACAGAATAGTTGAATATTGACTAAGTGGGTTATTTCTTCCTTGTTTTCAGTGCAGTTATATAACTCTCTTGAAATACAGATAGATTTCTTTCAGTTTGCTTTCGGTTTTATATTTTTCCCCTTCTCATCTTTTTTTTTTTTTTTTTTTTTTTTTTGAGACAGGATCTCACTGTGTCACCCAGGCTGGAGTACAGTCGCATTATCATAGCTCATTGCAGTCTCAACCTCCCTGGGCTCAGGTGATCCTCCTGCCTTAGCTTCCCAAGTAGCTGAGTCTACAGGGGCAAGCCACCATGCCTGACTAATTTTGCATTTTTTGTAGAGACAGGGTTTCACCATTGGGAGAAAGGCAGAAGGATTGATTGCCCAGGCTGGTCTTGAACTCCTGAGCTCAAGCTGTTCACCCACCTCAGCCTCCTGAAGTGCTGGGATTATAGGCATGAGCCACCATGTCCAGCTGCATTTTCCCTACTTTCTATAGGATTTTTAGTCTTTTGTTTCCTTAATTTTTTTGTATATTCAGGATATTAGCTCTTTATCTGTGAAAGATGTTACGAGTATTTTCTACCAGTTTGTCATTTAACTTTTCTTATGATGTCTTTTGTCATGCAAAAGTGTTATTTTTTTTTAGGTAGTCATATTTACCAGCCTTTTATTTTATTTGACTTTGAGTCATAATTAAAAATTATATTCCCTTCAAAGTATAGAGTAATTCACTCATGTTCTCTTCTAATACATTTATAGTTTTGTATTTTACATTTAGATCTCTGGTCTGTTGAATTTTTTTATTATATATGCTATGAACAGATTCAATCTTATCCTTTTCCATTAACTATCCAGTTAGTTGCCCCCCAAAATTTTATTTAAGGCCAGGTGTGGTGGCTCACACCTTGAATCCCAAGACTTTGGGAGGCCGAGGCAGGGGCATGCTTGAGTGCGGGAGTTCAAGACCAGCCTGGGCAACATAGTGAGACCCTGTCTCTACAAAAAAAATAGAAAAATTAGTCAGACATGGTGGTGTACACCTATAATCCCAGTTACTTGGGAGGCTGAGGTGGGAGGATCGCTTGAGCCTGGGAGGTTGGGGCTGCAGTGAGCTGTGATGATGCCACTGCACTCTGTCATGGGCAACAGAGCAAGATCTTGTGTATTAGTCTGTTGTCACACTACTATAAAGAAACACCTGAGACTGGGTAATTTATAAAGAAAAGAGGTTTAATTGGCTCACAGTTCTGCAGGCTGAACAGGAAGCATGGCAGCGTCTGCTTCTGGGGCAGCCTCAGGGAGTTTTTACTCATGGTGGAAGGCAAAACATGAGCAGATGTCTTACAAGGCAGAAGCATGACCAAGGCGGGTGTGGAGGGGTGTCACACACTTTTAAATGACCAGATCTCACAAGAACTTACTATCACAAGAACAGCACAAGCAGGGAAATCTGTCCCCATAATCCAGTCACCTCCCACCAGGCCCCACCTCCAACATTGGCAGTTACAATTCAACATGAGATTTGGGTGGGGACACAGATCCAAACCATATTACCTTAACTCAAAAAAAGTTATTTTAATTTTTTGTATAGACAGTTAGGGGAAAGCTGAAAGAAAATTTTTAAGACCATCTTTGCCCCAATAATTTGAGACATCGTCTTTATCATATGTACCTGAGTTTGTATGTTCATACAAACTCAAAAAAGTTGCATACGTACTTGAATCTGTGTCGAGTGTCTATTCTACTTACATATTGGTCTGTTCGTTCATATACTACTGCTACACTCTGTTCTAAATACAGAAGCTTTGTAGGATGCTTAGCCCTCCATCATAGTTCTTTATTTTCATTGTTTTCCTGGCTATTCTTGCATGTTTCTTTTTTTTTTTTTGAGATGGAGTTTCATTCTTGTTGCCCAGGCTAGAGTGCAATGGCTTGATCTCGGCTCACTGCAACCTCCCCCTCCCAGGTTCAAGCAATTCTCCTGCCTCAGCCTCCCACATAGCTGGGATTACAGGCACCCACCACCACGACCAGCTAATTTTTTGTATTTTTAGTGGAGACAGGGTTTCACCATGTTATCCAGGCTGGTCTCGAGCTCCTCACCTCAGGTGATCCACCCGCCTTGGCCTCCCAAAGTGCTGGGATTACAGGCGTGAGCCACTGTGCCCAGCCACATGTTTATTTTTCTAATGAACTTTAGTATCAAGCTGTCTAGCTTCATAAAAAACCTTGTTGACATTTTCTGTTGGGATCACATTAAATTCATAAGTTAGGGGAGAACATATATCCTGATGATGTTTGAACATCCTAAGAACAAGGATGTCTTTTAATTTGTTCAAATCTGCTTTTATGCCTTTTAAAAATGTTGTTTAAAAAATATTTTTATATTAGTTTTGAATGGTTTTAAAATGCTTATTTCTAAATAACTTACCTTTTTCATTGCTATTATAAATGTTTTTTATTCCATTTTATCTTCCACCTGGTTATCATTTATGTATATGAATATTACTGGTTTTGCATGTTAATTTTATATCCTGCTACCTTGGTGAATTATTGAGTTAGTTTTATTATTCATTCTCTAGGGTTTTCATATATACCATCATGTCATCTAAAAACAAACATATTTTTGTTTGTTTTGTCTTCTGCAATTCTTGTTTCTTTGTTTTCCCTTATCTAATTGCATTGGCTAATATCTCCAGAATCATGCTAAATAATAATGGAGATAGTGGCATCCTTGCATCACTTCTGACCTCAATGGGAATGCCTCTCAGGCTTCCATATTAAGTAATATGCTGGCATTAAGATTGAAGTATATATGTTTACTTTATGGACATATCTATTCCTTTTTTTTTTTTTTTAAGAATGTTTATTAGGAATGGATGTTGGATTTTATCAAAGACTTTTCAGCATTTTGGATATTATCCTCTGACTCATGAATGTGATGTTATTTTATCAATTTTCTAATGCCAAACCATCTTTACATTCTTGATAAACCCCATTTTATCACGGTGCATTATTTATTTAATGTAGTGTTAGAATCTGTTAACCAATATATTACTTTTAGAATTTTTACATCAATATTTATAAATGATTTTAGTCTGTAGTTTTTCTTTCTGTACATATATGCCATCTTTATTAGGCTTTAGTATCATTGCTTCATACAAACATTATGGAGATTTTCTTTCATTTTCTATGCTCTGAAACTGTATATATGGATTTGGGGTTATCCAATTATTGGTAGACAATTCTGAATTATCCATGCATCTCTTTCCTGCACATCTTGCAAGTTAGGCACTAACTGCCGTCTGTTTCCTGCTATCACAACTGTGTTCCCTTTCCATAATACAAGACATCTTCCAGCCTTAGAAGATAGAGATCGTGTCTCCCTCTAAAGGAAAGGGAAGATTTCCTTGCAGCCCCAGAAAATACTAATAGTATTTGGAGCAAAAAGCCCTCTGGAGCAAAAAGCAAACATGTTTATGGTCCAATATAGTAATGTTTTTCTTCAGAAAAAAGGACAGGCATGCTTACTCCCCACTGTAAATGTTCAGGTTCCATCCTTAGGGTTCTTATCCAGCCTACTGCAAGACCAGGTATTATCTGGCTCTTTGCATTGCACTTTGGAAATTGGGGCTTAGGAAACCCACCCCAAAATGCTCATACTCTGGCTACTGCTACTGCTGTGAGTAGTTAACTGTCTTTCATCACTGAGCCAGGAGTCTCACGTTTTCTACCAGCATCCATGAAATTGTGACAGGTTAACTTGTTAGCCACAAGTAGGGTAAAATCTCACATTCTTCATGCATCCTGACACAGGTCTGTATTTTTATTTTATTTTATTTATTTTTTGAGACAGAGTCTCGCTGTGTCACCCAGGCTGGAGTGCAGTGGTGCAATCTCAGCTCACTGCAACCTCCGCCTCCCAGGTTCGAGCAATTCTCATGTCTCAGCCTCCCCAAGTAGCTGGGACTTGCAGGCCCACACCACCACACCCGGCTAATATTTGTATTTTTTTAGTAGAGAACAGTATTTCACCATATTGGTCAGGCTGGTCTCGAACTTCTGACCTTTGGTGATCCACCCACCTTAGCCTCCCTAAGTGCTGGGATTATAGGGCGTGAGCCACCATGCCTGGCTGACACTGGTCTTTCAAGTTGTGGTAAAATTCCCCTAGAAACCATTTTGTGAAGTAGATCCTTGATAGCTTTCTCTATTTCTTCTGTGGAAATCAGTCTGTTCAAGCTTTTTATCTTTATGGTTCACTTTAAAATCTTTGATGTGATTATTTGTCTGAGGCAGAGGGAAGGGATCTCTTGAATGAACTTTATTTTTACATTGCTTTTTATTTTCCTTTGTGGTCTCCTTGGTTATCTTCCATGAAGAACAAGTATTGTCATTTTAGGAAACAACAGTGTCTTAGCTTGCAGTAAGTAAGTAGGAAAGTATGTTTAGTAGCCAAAGTTACAAAGATGAATGTCTTTTCTGTGCTTGCTTTTGATAGGTGGTGGTTGTACAGTCATAAAAGTGAATATTCTTTTTGTTTTTCTACAGGTGGTGGTTGTACAGGCAATTAGTGCTCTCTGTCAGAAATACCCTCGAAAGCACAGTGTCATGATGACTTTCCTCTCCAACATGCTCCGAGATGATGTAGGTAGACTACTTTTTAATCATAGGAAGTGGCTCTCTTAAATTCTTAGGATTGCCATGAAATACCGTAGTGTTTTAAGGAGATTTCTTTATCATCTCAGTATGCCTCTCAAGTAGTACACTAAGTCTGGTTACTGTCTTATTAATAAACATGCCATTGCTCTACTTTCCCCACTTGGAGAAAAAACACTTTTTTCTTTCAAAAAGGTGGGAAATGAAATTTGAATTTTATAAGCATGAACCTTGGAGTGTAAGCATTTCTCCAAAACGTGTCCCTAGAATGAATGGCAGTTTTATCTTCTTTTTTGCCAGGGAGGCTTTGAGTACAAGCGGGCTATTGTGGACTGCATAATCAGCATTGTGGAAGAGAACCCTGAGAGTAAAGAAGCAGGCCTAGCCCACCTTTGTGAATTCATTGAGGACTGTGAACACACTGTTCTGGCTACTAAGATTCTACACTTGTTGGGCAAAGAGGGCCCTAGAACGCCTGTCCCCTCCAAATATATCCGGTTTATTTTTAATAGGGTTGTCCTGGAGAATGAGGCTGTCAGAGCTGGTGAGTCATTGGGACACTGATATTGATGATGCTGATCTTTTGAAATACTTAGGAGAGTGATAATGAAATTGAAAAATGAAGTTGCAGGATCTGTTGGATGGTGGGATTTTAGAGCATGCTTAGGGCCCAGATATCTTTCTTTGTAGTCAATTTCCATCCTCATTTTTGCCTTAGATTAGAGACAAATAACCCTTCGCTTTCAGTGTGATAGGAATACTGTGATGGCTTATCTGTTTTTTCAGTTATAGTCATAATTATGAATGTTTGTAGAATTTGTTTATATGTTTCTATATGTATATTTTTAAGTGACTTTTCCTCCCTAATCTTTCTTCCCCTTAGCATATGAATAGATCCAAATCTCTCCCATTAAAGATGTAAACTCTCTATAAGCCTTTCACTAGCTACTGACTCTATACTTTCCTTCCCCTCGTAGAAAAACTGGAAGTAGCCATTATTAGCTGCCTGCATGAATTCATTATCCATTTTTCTCTTTAACTCAGTATGATGTAGCTCTCCTTTAAAAAACCTCTGAAGTAATTTTATTGAAAATTACTTATAAACTAGTAGAATCAAGTTAGATACTTTAATGTTCTTATCTTTGTTTACACTCATTCCACTTGATGTGCTATTGACTGAACACTTGGTGAAACCCTGTAGCCTTGGTTTCCACAATAGCCTACATGTTTCCATCACTCCTCACTCTTATTTATAGAGCTCTTCTTCCCAGCCCCATTCCTTAAAATATTAGTTCTCTGTAGGGTTTTGACTTCTCAACATCTACATTCTTCTTGGTGATCATTTCAGAGCTCTACTGATAGGCTGTGACATTCCAGTCATGTCTCTTTCCTGAACTTGTTTGTCCAGATAACTTAAAGCACTTCAAATTCAGTCTGAAATTCAAACTAACCTCACATTCATCATCCACTCAGTTATCAAGATAGAATCTTGTTCTGCTGCCTTACAGCCCCTATCTGTTATTTAGCAAAGTGCTTTCAATTGTGTCTCCTTAATATTTCTTCATTCTCTCTTCTATTTTCATGGTGCTGATTGAGGCTCTCATCATTTCAGATGCCTAACTATCTGACCGCTTCTAGACTCACATATATCCAGCCTATTCTTTACACTCTGCTAAAAAAGGGGGTGGGGGGACTTTCAAATATACATATTTATCTCATATTTAATATCGTTTAATAATGAGATTAAACCATACCCTAATTTTGTTTTATTTCCAGTCTCTCCCATGTCTCTTCTTGCTCTCCAACATGGGTCCTATGCTCAGCCTTCCCCAACTGTCCAGTAATATACCACACTTTCTTCTCTGGGCAGCGGCCATTTGAACTTGTTATTTTCTCTGCCTCTAATCCTACTGTTATCCTGCCTTTTTCCTCTGGCTAACAGTACTTGTTCTTCAGATTTTAGCTCAAGTAATATGTGTTAACTCCTTGTCTTAGTTTTCCACCACCAATTCTGATTTAGTTCCTTTCTGTGTATTCACATAGCATCCTGGATATATTTCTTCCATGGACTTACTATGATGTGCCATAATTCTCTCTCTACATACCTATCTTTCCCACTAGAGTATAGCTCCTTGAGATCAGGGACATGTCTTTTATCTGCCCCAGTACCTAGCACAATTCCTGACAAAAGTTTGGTGAACGATCAATCTTTGTTGAATGAGAGGAATTTTGATAATAGAATTTCTTTTTATGCTTGGGGCTGGTTGTTTGAGATTAAAGCTTAATCACATCAGTGTGATATATAAGGGGTTGTGGTGGGGTGGAGATATAGCTCCTACAGAAAATCTATATGAATCTTTTTCCTCAATTCTTGGAAGATTTTCCTATCTTCCAAGAGCTCTCTTGGGCTTGCAGAATTCTGTTTCTGCTTAACAGTATCAAAGAAATAAGATCAAGAAACAATAAAACAGGAGGGTTTATCTCCACTAAACATAGGAACACTTTTCTAATTTTTTTTCAAATGGTTATTGGTTAACTCTGAGAAACCAATATTTATGTAGCATAATTGTATGCTTCATTATAGCTGCTGTGAGTGCTTTGGCTAAATTTGGGGCTCAGAATGAGAGTCTTCTCCCAAGCATCCTTGTACTCTTACAGAGGTAAGTTAAATAATGTCTTTTTTTAAAAAAAATAAGAATTCTATATGGTTAAATAGTGAAATCCTCATTGTACCATAGAGCAGATGTACTCTAAGGCCTAAGAGTAGAGCTGTTGGAGCAAGTCAGGGGCAAATGGCAATTCCTTTCTCTTTTTAGTAATTATGTATACCTCTCAATCAATTGGATGTGCTATTGACTGATCACTTCATGAAAGCCTCTAGCCTTGGTTTACGCAATAGCCTACATGTTTCCATCACTCCCCACTCTTATTTATAGAGCTTCTCTTCCCAGCCCCATTCCCTAAAACATTAGTTCTCCATAGGGTTTTATGTGCTAGGTACATGTCGCCTTAGACTTTGGCTTTCTCTCACATGATTTTGAGAAAGTGACTTAAATACATATGCCTCAATTTGTACAACAGGCTTACTTAAAAAAGCTATTAGGTAATTCACTATGCAGAGTTGAAAATAATAGTTTTTCATTGTTTTCATGACTCTGTGTTTGATGAGGAAAAGACTTGCTTTAGCAAACTGTGTTTGCATCTTATAATTGAAGCAGATAAATTACAAGCCAAAGGTTGGCTAGTTTACATAAATTGTCATTTGAGCAATAACAATGTCTGGATTTTGAATTTATCTTTTTAGTATCCTTGGAAAGTATAATACTCTCATTTCCTAATTACAAAAAAGTGTAAGTCTTCAACAGGGTCATGTGGTTACAGATGGAAGAAAAGACTCCAGACTGCTATTTCATGTTCTTGTGCTCCTCGTTATTTTAATGCCTGCTTCTGTAGTGCTTGTGATTCACAATAACAGTATTTCTTTAGTAATTCAGGACGGTACCCAAGATTTGTGGAGACTTTAGGAGCTACTGTTGGCTATTGTTGAGCACTTTTTTAAAGATAGTATCAGATGACGACCTGAGCTGTGTCCTTTAGATTTGGTAGTAGAGCTATTAGAAGTCTTTGGGGTACTGTGACATGACTATTCTGTTTCTCCTGGACAGGTGTATGATGGATACTGATGATGAAGTACGAGACAGAGCTACCTTCTATCTGAATGTGCTGCAGCAGAGGCAGATGGCACTAAATGCCACATATATCTTTAACGGTCAGTGAAAGCCAAGGATGTACACTTTTGTTCCTCAAATGGTGTCTAGGAAACATATTTCATGATTTGCATATGAGCTAACTTCACTAGGCAAATGCTTGGTTTTTGTCTTTGAATGTGCTTCCATTTCTAGAGAAACCTGTGTTTATAGGACAGTTTCTAATTTGGTAATGGTAATTCCTATGCAACAATCTATAAGAATATAGATTGGGCCCTTACATTTTTTAAGAACGTTGCTCACTTATTCCTGGTTCTCCTTGAACTCCCTCTTGGATGGGTTTACCTTTTCCCCATTTTCTTATGCTATCGTTGTTCCCATATAGCTAAGTTGCTTTCTTTTCTGGGAGGTACATACATTTTGTTGAAAATGTGTATGCTATGTTCCCATGTTTCCCTGAATGAAATAAGCCAGTTTATAAGTTTATAAGGTAATTTCAAGAATATCCTTTATTTTTATATTTAGGTTATAAAGCTTTTGGTTATATTTTTCTCTTCCTTCAGAAAGCTGTGATAAATATTACAAACCTGGGCCTCTTTAGATTTGAGGATTGGCAAGAGGTTATAATGCTGAGATTTCTCTGTGTTTCACAGGTTTGACGGTCTCCGTACCAGGGATGGAAAAAGCCTTACACCAGTACACCTTGGAGCCTTCAGAAAAACCATTTGACATGAAATCAATTCCTCTTGCTATGGCTCCTGTCTTCGAACAGAAAGCAGGTTAACTCTATTCGTTTTTCTGTGTATAAGTAGTTTTGCAAAACTAAAAAATATTAGCATATTTTCTGTAATACTCATTTAATTGTCACTCTTTTTTTTTGTTTCTTTTGGAGATGGAGTCTCGCTCCTGTCACACAGGCTGGTGTGCAGTGACGCGATCTCGGCTCACTACAGCCTCCACCTCCCAGGTTCAAGTGATTCTCCTTCCTCAGTCTTCCGAGTAGCTAGGACTACAGGCATGCGCCACTACGCCTGGCTAATTTTTCTAGTTTTAGTAGGGACTGGATTTCACCATGTTGGCTAGGCTGGTCTTGCACTCCTGACCTCAGGTGATGCACCTGCCTCAGCCTCCCACAGTGCTAGGATTACAGGCAGGGAGCCACTGTGCTCGGCCGATTGTCACCCCTTCTAAATCTTTTAGATTTAAGACCTATTTTTATTAGAGTTTTAAAAAACTCCTGGTTTTTACATAAAAGCAGTAATATGAAATACACTCCAAGATAAAGGTTTTTTTTTTAATGCAAAGTGTTACAGTATCTGAAGTCAGTTGCCACTGTGCATCTCAGAGCAGTTAATAGTGCTGTTGCCTCCTATTTTTATTTTCTGAAGTTGATAATCTCTAAGTTAATTGATTTTGTTATTGGAGGTTCGTCTTAAAAGAATTTATGGGACACAATCATAAAAAATATTCCCAAAGAATATCTAATTTTAAAACTTAAAACAAAACAAAAACAGAAGACATAAATGTTTAGTGGTTAGAACACAAAACTGGGAAGAAAAAATTTTATGCTTATTTTCAACATTTTCAGTTTTTCTGTTGATATAAGTAATTTTTCCTATTTTGTTCATGAGAAGATTCTTTAAATAAATTGTTCTTCCTTTTCTGAGTAATTTTTGTACATCCTAGTCCATTTAAAGCAAATTCTATATTTTTAGGACTTACTTTATGATTCCACAACATATGTTCACTACATACATTTTAATTTGAGTGTCCCCCTATCAGAAGTGACAGATAACCTGTAAGTATGATTTAGTAATAGCTCATTATATATCTGCTAGAAATATCTGCTCTCCTCTCTTTCTGTCTGCATTGCTAGCTTGATAGTACGGGGAGAAGGTCACTTACTTGCTCATATCTGTCTTTATAGAAATCACATTTGTGGCTACTAAGCCAGAGAAGTTGGCTCCTTCCAGGCAAGACATTTTCCAAGGTATGATGATTTGATGGTTAGACGTAATAATCTTGCCCCTTGGCATTGTAAATATAATAAAGTCCACCAGTCTTACTCAATTTGATCAGTTCTCAATATAGGAAATCTTCATGTGGCTGAACACCATAGGGTATAATTGCTGAGGCTACGTGGAGTCTAGGAACTTTCCAGTTTGTAATTGCTCACTGGGAATGTTTTTCTTTTCTGTACCTCGTTGGTTAACAGGGAACTCATTGTAAAATAAGTATTTAGTTTCTTTTTTTTTTTTTCTTTTGCTTTCATTAATATATAAGCTCACTTACTTAAAAGATTATTTCACTAAAACTTGGGGACATATTAGTTGAATGTTCAACTATTAGTAAGGCTATGGAAACTAAAGCTTTTTTCTTTTCTTTAAGACAGAGTCTCGCTCTGTCGCCCAGGCTGGAGTGCAGTGGCGCGATCTCGGCTCACTGCAAGCTCTGCCTCCCGGGTTCACGCCGTTCTCCTGCCTCAGCCTCCCAAGTAGCTAGGACTATAGGCGCCCGCCACCACACCCAGCTAATTTTTTTGTATTTTTAGTAGAGGCGGGGGTTCACCATGTTAGCCAGGATGGTCTCAATCTCCTGACCTCATGATCCACACGCCTTGGCCTCCCAAAGTGCTGGGATTACAGGCGTGAGCCAACGCACCAGGCCAACTAAAGCATTTTTTAAGCATCCAGAGTAAAGTCTTTCCCTGTCTTCTTCATAGCCTGCATTCTTTTTTCTTGATAGAACAATTGGCTGCCATTCCTGAGTTTGTGAATATAGGACCCTTGTTCAAGTCTTCTGAGCCTGTTCAACTTACAGAGGCAGAGACAGAATATTTTGTTCGATGTATCAAGCACATGTTTACCAATCACATTGTGTTCCAGGTAAGATAATACCCTTGACTCCTGTAGGGATTTAGTGTAAACTGGTATGCTTTGAGACAAATATCCTTTACCTATAATTCTAGTTTATTTTATAGATAATTAATTTGGCAGAATTTCTGGTTTTCTTGCTTAATGCCAGAGCTATAGAGATCCCTTCATGTGATGGGCAACTTTTGATGGTTAAAATCTAAAGGACATAAAACTGAAATGTGTGAAGAAGTTGGACAACATAAAGTATAACCAATTTTTTTAAATCATCATTTAACATCAGGGTAGATTAAGTGGGCTAATTCTAAGAACTTAGATTTGACAGCCATCAGACTTCTGCCATCTTGTTTGGTACAGCAGTCTCAGGAAAGAGAAAAAACTGATGAATAATATAAACAAAAGACCTCAACAATAAGGCTCTCCCTGTTGCCAAAAGAAGAATCTTAGGAGGAGACCTACCCTGCTCTTTAGAGATAGAAGGAATAGTGGGTTCCAGAGCTGAGTAGTGGGTTATGAGTGGGAAGAATAACTTGTTATCCTTCACAGCTTTTCCATTTACTGACTTTTCAGTTTGACTGCACCAACACTCTCAATGACCAGCTGCTGGAAAAAGTGACAGTGCAGATGGAGCCATCAGATTCCTATGAAGTGCTGTGTTGTATCCCAGCCCCCAGCCTTCCTTATAACCAACCAGGAATATGTTACACTCTTGTTCGTTTGCCTGATGATGACCCTACGGCAGGTACTAACCCTTAGAAGGGAGGAGATACTTACGTGATTCAGAATGCATTACCTTGAGAGCTCTTCAACTCTTCAAATGCTCAGTTTAAGAATGTGATGCTTTTCTAGAATTTAATGTAATGATAATGAGTGTGTGTGTGTATGTGTTTGTGTGTGTGTGTGAATATATATATTTATAAAATTGGTTACTGCTGCAGAAATAATTTTAAAACTAAATCTCTGAGTAAAATCTGCTAAACACTTAATCTTAAAAGAGAAACTGAGTGTGTATAGCACAAAAAGGAACTCAAGCTTTCTGTTGGAATAATGTGACCACTTGTGACAGTTCATATACCTGATGTCTCCTATGAAGAATCTTGACCCACTTCTCCTCGAAGTTTCTATCCAGTTAGATTGAACTTGGTTATGTAGTAGATGGTTGGCATTTTAAAATACATCATTTTCGAAGGTCCTGTAGCATAAGGCTGGTGTCTGAGAGCATGTCTCAGCCTAGTGAGTGGCTTAGCCAACCATGTGTGTCCACATTAAGAAGGGCTTTTAATTCCCAGCTTGACCCATATGCAGTCTTTGCAGGGGGAAAAACAGCCCCTAAAAGGCAGCCAGCTAGTGTCAATAGTAGTATTTACTTATTTGGAGACTTGGGAAGGTCTCATGACCTATCTCTTGTGAATGTCAGTATTTGTTCTACTTGATTCCCCCCACCGCCATTTTCCTCCTTGATTTCTTCTCATATTCATTGCACAATATTCATAACTGTTACCCAGTTTTCACAGAAATAAGCACACACATCACATTTATGTTTTGAACAACTTTTACTGCTCGTAAGTACAGGAAAAACGGAAGTTAAAAAATTAACAAATACTGGGGAAGTTACAGAGTTACAAGAAATCATAAAAGCACTAGTAAATAGTTATCCCTGGTCATCATTCAGTTACATTTGGGGCTTAACCTGCTTTCTTTTAGCCCCTCTCCAAACTCCCTTCTTAGATGTTGGTTCCTGGGAGCCTCTGTCCAGTCTTATCTGTGTTGGGTGATAGACCAGGCTACTCAGACTCTAGCACGAGGTAGATTCAAGTTGGCACCACTGCTGTGTCTGAATCCCAGGTTGTTCCCTCTGGCCCTGGGTGGAACTCTACTTCTATCCTCTAGCCACCCTGGATCCATAACCCCCTGAGTAGGAAGGCACTTTTCTATCTGGCCTCCAGTATTTCTCCTTTGAGCTCGAGGTTATCTGGCTTTAACCTTTAATTACCTCCTTTATCCCTTTGTGAGGTTTCTCTAGTTCCATCTCCTTATAACTTCGCTTTCTCTCCTGGTCTGTTTTTCTCTCCAGTTAGATTTGTCTGAAATATGTCCACTAGCCAGTAATTAAGCTGGCTCTACTCTTAAGTAAACCTAGTTTTATTTACCCTTTTCTAAACTAGTATTTGAGCCCAATCTTAATGTAGTGCTGTGGCTTCTACCATTGTCTGGAGAGACTCTGCACTTCATCAGTTCTTTTCCAGTAGCCATCCTTCCATGTTTCAAAATTCCTCCCGCTATTCTACCTCTCACTATTCTACCTCTCACCAACGTCCTGTTTTTTAAGGGATGCTATTACTTTGCCACTTACTTTCAGAGGGAAGTGAAATGCTGAACCCATTGAAGAATCAGTCCCTTGCCAATTGAGAATACTAGCTTTTCCCACTTCCCCAGGTTCATTTTGCTAACTAATAACTCAGGTGGCTCACACCCCAGCAAGTATTCTTAACAGAATCTAAGAAGTACAATTTTATAATACCAAAATACACAAAACAGCAATATAGAAATTACATATAGCATAGGAAAAACCCAACAACAACAACAGAAAACAGTTCCACCAAGAGAGAAAAAGAGGAGAGGTTTTCTTGCCCCTGTTCACTAAGGATTTTTAAAACATAGATCTTACAAATTAGCCCAGAGATTTCAACATTTGGTCTGCTGGCTGTGGACTCTTTTGCTTGATGGTTTGTTTGATTTTTGTTTATAAAAGTTTGGCATTTAGGGAATTATTTAAAGTTTCATTAGTAGTAAGTTTATATTTGACCCATCATATACCTACTTAAAAACAAACTCCTTTCTATTTAGTTTTTGTCAGAATTCTCAAATTTTTAATCCATGGCCAATCTAAAGTCTATGCTCTGCAATGGAAGAAGTGAAATACCAGGGCATAGATGGTAATAGGCATCTTCTACCCATTCCTTCCTTTTTGCATTTCCTATCACAGATACTCCAAATTTTACCTGTCACCTCAAGGTCTTAAACATCAATATGTCTCATTTCAGAAAAATAATATTTTTCCTTATAATCACAGTGAAAAAACAGAAATTCTTCGTTTGATTTCCTTCAACTTGAAAACAGTATAGCATAATAGGAAGAAATAGGGATTTGATAGACAGATGAGGATTTGAATTCTGGCCCTGCTACATACTGACTGTGTGATCTTGGACAAATTATTTGATCTCTTAGAACTGTTATAGGATAAAATGAAATGAAATAATAGGGAAATTTTGCTTCACATGGTGCCAGACACATAGAACCTTTTAGTGTTTAATTCTAGAATTATCCACTTTCTTCCTTTATCCTCTCTAAAAATCAAGTCTTCTAGAGTTCAAAAGACACATATCCTCTAATCTCTTCCAGAAAGTTGTTCCATCAATTATCCTTTCTTTGATCTATCTTTAATCTTTTCTAATCTATCTTTAATCTTTTCTACTCCCCTTTACTTTATAAATGTATAAAAATCTACCCTATCTGAAAAAATTTGCTTTAACCCAACATCAATATATTACCAATAACACCTTCTCGCAAAGGTTGGGCAATTTCTTGAAAGACTAGGGACATCCTAAGTCTCTATGTAATTAGTCCTACTTATTATCTTTCTTCCTCCAAGACTTTGTCCTTTACCTAAAAAGTTTTAGAAAAGCCTTTAAGGCAACATTCCTTCTAAGCATTCATTCTCTTTCAGCAGCTCTGTTTCCCCTGAATATTTATTGCACCCGTAACAATATATATTATATACACAACATTCTACCAGTTGTTCCCCATTTTGGACCTTTTTAATGCCACTACCAACTTAACTTTTTATTCCACTGCCTATTCAGAACCATTCTAATCTTTATATTGCTTTTATGTATCAGGTTTTATTGTATCATATTTCTTGTTATCTGGAACATTTCAACAAATATTAATAACTTATTTTAAAACAGTCTTTAATAGAAAGTATTCATTCTAAGATCAACTGTAACAGTACATGTACATGAGTTTATTTTCTCTGATTTTCACTGGAAATATTGCCTGCCATATAATGATTCATAATTATTTTAATTTCTCGACTTTCTGCCTACACTTCCTTAAAGTGCCATCTTAAGCTACTATACAATCTGATGGACCCCGAGGTCTTCTCTGAATCTGTAGTCACCCTTCCATTATTTTTTGTTCAGTATTAACCATATTAACTTGGCATTCTGTACTAAAAACACAACTTCAGTTAAGTAAGATTTGCCTCAGAGTTTTTTACTTTTAACACTTCCACTCACCCACTGGGATCCATATTAATGAGGCTCAGTGAAACTGCATTCTTCTAAGCCAAGCATTTAATCTGAATTTTAACTCAAATACTAAAAAAAAGCAGGATTGGTAGAACATTATGATTCAGCCACCCTTTCCCCTTCCTTTATCACTAGAATTTGTTTCAGCCTGGCTTTAAAATCAATATTCCTACAGTCTAACCCATTGAAAGATCTGCCAGGATTCTCAGTCTGAGATCTCCTTATTTACCAACTCATTTGTCTTGTACCCAGTCTGCCATTCCTCAAACTCACTGAAATTGCCCTGATTTCCTTTCAAGCCATCTTCCTATCCTATTTGATATCCCTTTCTATCCCATCATCCTCAATGTCTCTAATTTTTATTGCTGACTTTACTTAAATGATCCTGTCTCTACAGAATGCAATTTAATCATGGTATACCCACTCATTTCTGCCTTTTGCCTTAGGGGAAAAACAAAACAAAACCCTGTTCTATTGGTACCGCCCAATCTTTGTTCATCTGTCCTTGAAATCGATTCACAATGTGAATATGTATAAGCTTCCTCTGTGACCCACCTCCAGTGTTCAAAACATTTCCTTCCTGTTCTCTTGGTGTCCAACATACTTACCTGCATCCTTGACTAGTAGAACTGAGTTCTGAGGATTGCTGATGAAGCTCATCCTTCAGACTCCACTTCATAAACCTATCTCTACATCGGACCGTTTATTCTCCTGACTCTAGCATTCATCACGTGTTTCACTCAAGGAGCTTTAAGGCAGCCACCAAATTCCCTAATAACAAATTCTTTCTATATACTTTTCCTCTTTGCCATTATTCCATACTTTGGATCAAGGGGCAACAATACCCACCATACCAACTCTGACATTCCTAAATCTCAAAGTGATTTAACCTATACACTGTCCCCTTAATTTCAGTCTTGTTAAACAGAGTAATACTTCTTTCTCATTTTGGCTCTGCTGATTTTGTTGGAGACCACACTAAATACATAGTAACCTATGTCCAACCCCCACACTTGCAAATTTTACATTTTTAATTGTTTGCTTTCAAAATCCTGACCTTAGTGATTGCCATCACTGCCTTCCATATCAGTTGGGGTTGCTTTACCAGCACCCTCTACAAAGTTTCTTCTTTTTCTGTTTTCCCATTCAATGAAGTAGTTACCATGACAGGTGAAGTGTTGTTACCCCACTTGATTGTCGTCTAGGATTTAACTTCTATTCCCTAAAATTTTCTTATACTCAGCCATGATACCGAACATACCACTGACTTGCCCCTGAGATTTGCCAGTGCCCCAACTTTGGGAACTCTGCGTTCCACCTTCCCCTATTCCATGTCAGCCCTTTTACTGATACTAAGCCCGGCAAAAATTCGTAAGGTTATCTCCCCTCATCACACCTCTCCTTCATTCCTCGGCTTACCCACACCATGCTTTCTCCTCCATGACCTGTGTCAAACACTTTGCCCCTTTTGGGCAAAAAGAAGGATTCTCTACGTTCACACCCACACTCTTACTCTTGGCATGCCTCCCTTGCTGCAACACATGCCCTGATCCTCTCGACAAGCTCACCTCTCTAAGCTGCTGGGCTCCATAACCTGCTCCAACTCATTCTTCTTGCCCATTGGGGAACACCTCTCCTCTGTCCTGCCCTCCCATATGCTGCAAACTCACCCTCTGCTCTCGCAGCTCGCATCTTCTGGGCCCAGGCTGGTCGTTTCTCCTGCTTTCCTCCACTACTGCAAAGCACGGCACTGTCCCACCTGCACCCTCCTGCGTTCTCTCAGCACCACCTGTGATTCTGCCACTGGCCTAATTCATGTTCTCAGGTGTGTCCTCCCTTCTTGATCTGGCCCCACACACACTGCTCCACCAGACGCAGTCCTCTCTGTGTCACACATCCTGTACTGAATCCACCTGCTCTGCTGTCCATGCTCACGTCCCAGTGGCCCAGGCTCTGAGTCCTTTCCAGGGCCCCACAACCCTGACTTCCTAAGCCTTCCTGATTCCTTTCACGTTCTTTCTTTCACATTG
The DNA here is from genome assembly GCF_007565055.1 of Rhinopithecus roxellana. NCBI lineage: Eukaryota > Metazoa > Chordata > Mammalia > Primates > Cercopithecidae > Rhinopithecus > Rhinopithecus roxellana. The sequence goes on from NC_044554.1 coordinate 62,806,325, forward strand.
TGTAAAAACACTCTGGGGAGCCTCTGCCTCTGAATCTCCTACCTTCTTCCTGTCACCACAGCAGTTTTGTCTTTGTCACTCATTCATGTCTCACTCTCTGCCCATCCTCATCCCCCTGGTACAAACACACCCAGTTTCAACCTGACTTTCCTGTCCTGCCTGAGACCCTGCTCCTCCGCTTCTCCTGGGTGCTCCTGTCAGTCCCACCCTCCTCCCGCCTCCTCCCTCCTTAGCACCCATGTCTTCAAGACGCTCTCCTTCCACGCTGTCTCCATTCCCCTTTGCACCTTCCCTCCTTGTGACAACAGATCCCCTGCTCTCTGCTCTCACCCACACAGCCCACGTCCTCTATGTCACTGGGTCCTTCTCTGGGCCTTACTCCTCCACCTGAGTCCTCGAGTCTGGGACCGAGGCGTTAGAAACCCCAGCTCTATCACCATGGTCCCGGTGCCTTTTCGGCTACATCCATTTGCTCGCTGTCATCCTTGTCCTGGTCTGTCGGGAACTGTGTTCCCACACCTGACAGTCTTGACCCTGATGCCTCCATCAGCCCCACCGCACATGCGTCTTCCCCTCGCACTCCACATGTCTGCCGGCTCTCCGTCCTCCCGCGTCCACCAGCGATTCTCACCCGAGGATGCAGGACCCCAAGGCGGCCTATCACAAGCATCTTTTGGGCTCGGTTTCCTCTTTTGCTGTTGTCTGTGTTCCTTTTAGAGATTGCTTTTTTTTCCCCCTTACTTTTTCTGAGCTGAACACTGCTCACCCCTCAGATGATTGGATAGGCCTGCCTGGGGGTCCATGCCCCCAGCCCTCCCTCTGGTGAAACCCACCCCCCACCCCAGATAAGAATCACTGATGTGGATGGCCACCTTGACTACCTGGCATCACTCCCTCATTTCACACCTAGACCATTCTAATGCTTGCCATTTAACTTCCCACTCAACACATCTCATCTTTTGCCTCCCCACCATCATTAGGCCTGGAACTCTCTGCCTGGAACCACATCATTCCTTCCCTATTTGCCCTTTAACACACCTCTGACCCCAAACACCAGTCTGCATTGGAAACTTGTTCTTTTAATGCTTCCTCACCCCATACTTCTTGTCCTCCCACCTGATAGAACTCTTAGGGACTGTGGCAGTATCTTCGGCCTCAACCTGTTTCTTATGGGTGCTTACTATTGTCAGTTTTCCTTAATCCCCACTCCTTTTTTCAGATCCCTTACAAGATAGGCCTACAGAAACTTCCCCCTGTGTTTCCCAAGTTCTAAGTTGTTTCCTAAAAACCAGCCATTTACCTTGACCTTTCGACCTACAAGAAACCACTTTCATTTACTTCTTTTGGTGGATTTAGACGTCTTCCCCAGCCTATATTCATCACCCGCAACATTAGATATGTAACCCACCAGCTCAGTTAAATAAGAGTTTCCTCCAACCCAGAACTTGGCTCGATTCTCCCCATCTGGTTCCCTACCTCCTCTCCCACTCACACCCCACTGCTCCCAATCCTTCCCTCCTTTCCAACCCAGGCAATCCCAACCCAAAGCCCATCCCAAACCCCATCCCCTGCACCCAACCCACCCTTCCCCACTGCATTCATAGCAAAGAGCCTGGCCCAAGATTTGCACCTTTGCAACAAAGTTCAATGCTTTAAGAGCAGCCATTCCTTCCTGCCCATTGCTGTCCACCCCTTTTACGCTTTCTGTTCCCCAAACCGAACCTTGAAGGCTGCTCTAAGCACTCCAAATTCCTTTGTTCCTACTCTGGGACCTCCCCTTTCACCTTGCTTCACCTGTGGCTGTCCTGCCTATGGCTGTCCTGCCTGTGACTGTCCTGCCTGGTTCTCTTCCACCACACTTTCTGCCCTCCATCCTTCCCTGGGAGCCCCTCCACCCTGTCTGTCTTCTGTAGGTGACTCCCCTGTTGCACCGCCTCATTGTCCCACTTCCACATTCTTTCTTGCAGCCTTTCCCCTTGTGACATATTTCTTCTCTGCTTCCTTGGCCAAAGGAAGACATCTGCCTCTCTGTGGCCTATATTTCTCTCAATCACCAAGGACCTGTCACTTCATCAGACTCAGTCATCTCTTCTCCATAGGGATGTGCTCACTACTTTGACCTGCTTTCACCACTCAAACTCTTCCATCCTCTCTCTATCCCACCTTCTCTTCAAGAACTATTTTCTGTGGCTCCTCCAGATCTTCCACTGATTCAGGCCAGCGCCTTCCCTTAGGCTGCCTTTTCCTTCCCCTCTTCCACTCCAGCCTTGTTTCCTCTTTTCTCTTTCTGTTCCATGAAGTGAGTTCCTACAAAGCTCTACAGCCAGTCCCGCCACTTCCTCCTCTTCCTCCTTTCTTCATCTCCATTATTTCCATTTACCTTGGATAGGGCCCCATTGAGCCCATGCACCCCTGCCCATCATGCCTGACCTTGCAGTACTCATTGAAGCCATCTGGATCCACCATTTCTTCTTTGCCTCTTGGCCACACTACCTTTACTATACCCTTGTTTAGAATTTAAGACCTTCTTCTTACGCAAGTCCTGCCATCCATCCTGTTCTGCCTGTCCTCCTCTCTGCCCTCTGGAAAAAGTCTCCAAAAATGAAGCCCCCGTATCAGCACCCAAACCTTCATCCTATCCAACCTCTGGGCATATTCCCTCCCACTGTGCCCATTTACTATTGACCTAATCTACTAAAACTAAGATGCTACCTGTGTTTGAAGGCCCCCCCCTTCCTATTTCACTGCACCTCTGTAGTGAAGTGTGGTGTAGTGCATATTTTCAGTTGCAAGCTACAGCTCCATCCTCTCAGGCTCCCTTGACAACAGAAGCTCAGACTCAGTGGTCACTGGAAATTGTCTCCTGTCCATTAGTTCCCTCTAACACTTGCAAGCACCTTTCTGCCCACACACTAGACTCATGAGTCCATCCCCAAACCCCCAGCCCCCAAGGTTTACCTGCCAGTAGGTTCCATGCAGGTGCTGTCTGAATGTGCAGTGATGCCCCATTTCCTCCATTTACCCTGAGTGACTTAGGCACTTTCCCTCTACTGTCATTTCCTAAGGATCCACTTCTGAAAAGCCTGGGATTTTGCCTCCCTACCCTAATCCTACGGGTTGACCTTGATAAGAGGCATGATACCAACTTCCTTGAGATCTGATAAAGGCCCATTTGGGGAACTCTGATTTCGTCCTTCCCTTTTTCTGCATCGGACCCTGTATGGACACTAAGCTCCCCACAAGTTCATGATGTTCTTTCCCCTCATGCACCACAAATCTCTTTCTTTTTCCCATCAGCTTCCCTGACCCCACTCACATCACACCACCTCAAATGGCTGCCCCACTCCATTGTCTCACTTTTTCCACACAAGGTTCACATTTAATTCCTACACCACTGTTGCCTCCCACTTTCATCTTCCAGACATGCTCCACCTCCTCTTCAACATCCAGTCCTGCATGCCCTACCACCTGCAGGTCAATCCACAAACTCAGGAATCTTTCCTGAGCTCTGACCCCTTCCTGCCCTGCCCCCACTGATGCCACCACTGCCAGCTTCCATGTCCTCAACCTGCTGTAATGAATCCATCTCCTGTCTCAGTTCACCCCTAACCATCCTATATTCTCAGTTCTGCCTCTAAGGAACAGTGGTTTCCTCTCTCTGTTGTGTCCTCTGGCCTTTCATCGTCTCACCATGCCCTTTATTGAGACACTGTCCTCAATGTTTCCAAGTTGCCAGCACCTCTACACCCTGTTTCTGTGGCCTCATCTCACCTCCCCTTCATTCCTCCCTTGGCTTACCCACACCATGCTTTCTCCTCCATGACCTGTGTCAAACACTTTGCCCCTTTTGGGCAAAAAGGAGGATTTTCTACGTTCACACCCACATTCTTGCTCTTGGCATGCCTCCCTTGCTGCAACACATGCCCTGATCCTCTCGACAAGCTCACCTCTCTAAGCTGCTGGGCTCCATAACCTGCTCCAACTCATTCTTCTTGCCCATTGGGGAACACCTCTCCTCTGTCCTGCCCTCCCATATGCTGCAAACTCACCCTCAGCTCTCGCAGCTCCCAGCTCCTGGGCCCAGGCTGGTCGTTTCTCCTGCTTTCCTCCTCTACTGCAAAGCATGGCACTGTCCCACCTGCACCCTCCTGCGTTCTCTCAGCACCACCTGTGATTCTGCCACTGGCCTAATTCGTGTTCTCAGGTGTGTCCTCCCTTCTTGACCTGGCCCCACACACACTGCTCCACCAGACGCAGTCCTCTCTGTGTCACACATCCTGTACTGAATCCACCTGCTCTGCTGTCCATGCTCACGTCCCAGTGGCCCAGGCTCTGAGTCCTTTCCAGGGCCCCACAACCCTGACTTCCTAAGCCTTCCTGATTCCTTTCACGTTCTTTCTTTCACATTGTGTAAAAACACTCTGGGGAGCCTCCGCCTCTGAATCTCCTACCTTCTTCCTGTCACCACAGCAGTTTTGTCTTTGTCACTCATTCATGTCTCACTCTCTGCCCATCCTCATCCCCCTGGTACAAACACACCCAGTTTCAACCTGACTCTCCTGTCCTGCCTGAGACCCTGCTCCTCCGCTTCTCCTGGGTGCTCCTGTCAGTCCCACCCTCCTCCCGCCTCCTCCCTCCTTAGCACCCATGTCTTCAAGACGCTCTCCTTCCACGCTGTCTCCATTCCCCTTTGCACCTTCCCTCCTTGTGACAACAGATCCCCTGCTCTCTGCTCTCACCCACACAGCCCATGTCCTCTATGTCACTGGGCCCTTCTCTGGGCCTCACTCCTCCACCTGAGTCCTCGAGTCTGGGACCGAGGCGTTAGAAACCCCAGCTCCACCACCATGGTCCCGGTGCCTTTTCGGCTACATCCATTTGCTCGCTGTCATCTTTATCCTGGTCTGTCGGGAACTGTGTTCCCACACCTGACAGTCTTGACCCTGATGCCTCCATCAGCCCCGCCGCACGTGCATCTTTCCCTTGCACTCCACGTCTGCCCAGCTCTCCATCCTCCCGCGTCCACCAGTGACTCTCATCTGAGGATCCAGGACCCCGAGGTGGCCTATCAGAAGCATCTTTTGGGCTGGGTTTCTTCTTTTGCTGTTACCTGTGTTCCTTTTAGAGATTGAGTCTTTTTCCCCCCTTTTTCTGAGCTGAACACTGCTCACCCCTCTGATGACTGGATAGGCCTGCCTGGGGGTCCATGCCCCCAGCCCTCCCTCGGGTGAAACCCACCCCCCATCCCAGATAAGAATCACTGATGTGGACGGCCACCTTGACTCCCTGGCCTTTACTCTCCCATTTCTAGCGTTTAGTAGTTTGGTAGTTCCAGCTACACTTCCTACTCATAAGACCAGCATTTCCCTCCCCCTGCCCAACAGTCCTGGCACTCTCCACTTGGAATCACCTCATTGTCTTCCCCATTTACCCCTTAACACACACCATGCCAGAAAGCTCAGTCTGCATGACAGACTTGTGCTTCTGACACCTCCACACCCCACCCTTTATGCCCTAACCCATCTAATATGACTCCCAGGCACTCAGTTAATACCTTTGGCCTCAATCTAATTTTTGTAGGCCCTTACTACTGACATTTTTCCTTTATCATCCCTTGTCTTTTCAGATCACTGACAAGGTGCTCCCAGAGAGACTTCCCATTTTGATGGTCATCGTTCTGTTTGTTTCCCAGAAACCAGCCCTTTACCTTAACCTTTTACCCTTCCTGAGCTACTCTGTTTTTTCTTCTTTTGCTGGACTCAGATGCCTTCTCTAGCCTGTATTCATCAACCTCAACACTCAACATGTAATTGTCCACCAGCTCAGATGAATAAAATGGTGTTCTCAATGCCTACAGCTTGGCTCACTTCACCCCACCCCAACCCCTCCCCTAATCCCAGTCCCACTGCCCCTAACCCTGCCCCACCCATTCATCCCCTACCCAAACCCCACCCCAAACCCCATCCCCTCCACCCAGCCCACCCTTCCCCGCCGGATCCGTAGTAAAGAGCCTGGCCCAAGATTTGCACCTTTGCAACAAAGTTCAATGCTTTAAGAGCAGACATTCCTTCCTGCCCATTGCTGTCCACCCCCCTTACACTTTCCCTTCCCCATGCCGAACCTTGCAGGCTGCTCTGAGCACTCCAGATTCCTTTGTTCCTACTCTGGGACCTCCCCCTTCACCTCGCTCCACCTGTGGCTGTCCTGCCTATGGCTCTCCTGCCTGTGGCTGTCTTGCCCAGCTCCTTCCCACCACGGCTGTCTGTCCTCCATCCTTCCCTGGGGGCCCCTCCACCCTGTCTTCTGTAGGTGACTCCCCTGTTGCGCTGCCTCATCGTCCCACTTCCACATTCTTGAAGCCTTTCCCGTTGTGACATATTTCTTCTCTTTTCTTCCTTGGCCAAAGGAAGACATTTGCCTCTCTCTGGCCCATATTTCTCTCAACCACCCAGGGCCTGTCACTTCATCGGACTCAGTCATCTCTTCTCCATACGGGTGTGCTCACTACTTTGACCTGCTCCCCTCACCACTCAAACTCTTCCATCCTCTCTCTATCCCACCTTCTCTTCAAGAACTGTTTTCTGTGCCTCCTCCAGATCTTCCACTGATTCAGGCCAGCGCCTTCCCTTAGGCTGCCTTTTCCTTCCCCTCTTCCACTCCAGCCTTGTTTCCTCTTTTCTCTTTCTGTTCCATGAAGTGAGTTCCTACAAAGCTCTACAGCCAGTCCCACCACTTCCTGCTCTTCCTTCTTTCTTCATCTCCATTATTTCCATTTACCTTGGATATGGCCCCAGTGAGCCCATGCACCCTTGCCCATATTGCTTGCTATTGCGGCTGTCCAGATCCACCGTTTCCTATTTCCCTCTTGGCCACACTACCTTCACTACACCTGTGTTTCAAATGTAAGACCTCCTTCTTACACAGGTTCTGGCCTCCGTCCTGTTATACCTTTCCTCCACTCTTGCCTCCCAAGAAAGAATTACCTTTGCCTCTACCCATCTCTGCCACCCTACCCCTGGATTTACTCTGTATTGCTGCATCGCCATTTGCTACCAACCTACTTTTCCCACTAATCCTATGATGCTCCTCTAGGTATAAAGCCTGTGCCCCCAACCCCCATTGGAGCCTCATGACATCTGTGGATATTTTGCTTCACAAGCTGCACCTCCATATCTTTCTCCCACTCTTGGATAGCAAAGCCAAGGATTTAGTGATCACTGCAAATTGTCTTCTGTACATTGCTTAGCAGTCCCTCCTCTGCCATTCGTAAGCATCTTTCTGCCCACATACTGGACTCAAACCACATAAGTCCATTACCAAGTTCTTGAGTTCCCTGCAAGTGGTTTCTGTGCAGGTGCTGTCTTCATGTGCAGTGATTCCTGATGCCCTCACTGTATCCCTAGTTACTTTGGCCCTTTCCCCCATTTTCTCCTAAGGGCCTCAATTTGCAAAAATGCCCAGGCTCTTGCTTCTCCAATCTGCTCTGCTCTTACTCTCTGGCTTTAATACTGCTTATTTCAACAATTTGCACTGTGAGGTCTGGCCCAGCCCCCATTTTGGGAATTCTCTGTTCCATCTTCCTGTTTTCCATGTTGGCTCCTCTGGCAGCTCAGCTCTGCCCCACCCTCCTACAAATACATAAGGTTATTTCTCCTCTTATGCCCCTCCTGTCCCTTTCTTTTTCCATCAACATCACTGACCCATCTCACGACCCACATAGTGCCTTCTGACTCCAGACTGGATAAAGTGTGAACCCTTTCACCAGCCATCCACTGCCTTTTCTTACACTGTTGCCTTTCTGAAAGCCTCTGATTGGTCTTCAGCATCTAGTCTATGTTCCCTATCACCTCAGGGTCAGTCAATGCACTCAAGAGTCTTTTCCTTAAGGTCTGCTCCCAGCCTGACCTGCCCTCACTGCTACTGCCACTGCCAGCTTCTTTGTCCCTAACATGCTGTATTCATTCGTCTGCTGTCTGATTTGAGCTCGGATCATTCTGCATTCTCCGTTCTGCCACTAAGGAGACACTGGTTTCCTCTCTAGATGGCATCCCCCCGACCTTCCTTCCTCTCACCTTCTCCCTCACTGATACATTATCCCAACATTTCTGAGGTGCCAAGACCACTGCACCCTCCTTCCACTTTGTTCTCCTCCCACCTCTCCCTCATTCCTTGCTTGTCTTACCTGTACCATGGGCTTCTTCATAGACTTTGTAAAGTTCCTGGATTCCCCATGTCTCTTCCTCCTTATTGGTCCTTGGCATAGGACCCCCCACCCCTACGCTTGTGCCCCAACCCCTACACCTTGGAGCTTCAGGCTTCTTTCTCCTTGTGAATATTTTGCTTCACAAGCTATACCTCCATTCATTTCTGCCACTCCTGAATAGCAAAACCAAGGATTTTGATACAAATCCGCCCTTGCTGGAACACATTCCCTGATCCTCTCAACAAGCTCGCCTCTCTAAGCTGTACGGCTCCGTAACCTGCTCCAACTCATTCTTCCTGCCCATTGGGAAACACCTCTCCTCTGTCCTGCTTTTCCACATGCTGCAAACTCACCCTCTGCTCTCGCAGCTCCCAGCTCCTAGGCCCAGGTTGGTCATTTCTCCTGCTTTCCTCCTCTACTGCATAGCACGGTACTGTCCCACCTGCACCCTCCTGCGTTCTCTCAGCTGCCATCTGTGATTCTCCCACTGGCCTAAGTCGTGTTCTCAGGTGCATCCTCCCTTCTTGACCTGGCCCTTCACCCCACTGCTCTGCCAGATACAGTCATCTCTGCATCACACATACTGCACCAAATCCACCTGCTCTGCTGTCCATGCTCATGTCCCAGTGGCCCAGGCTATGGGACTTTTCCAGCACCCCACAACCCTGACTCCCAGAAGCCTTCCCGATTCTTTTCACACCCTTTTCTCTCATACCATGTGAAAACACTCTGGGGAGCCTCTGCTTCTGAATCCCCTAACTTCTTCCTGTCACCACAGCAGTTCTGTCATCAGTACTCACTCTTATCTACCCCTACTCTCCTCCGCACATCCACACAAACACACCCAGTCTCAACCTGACTCTCCTGCCCTGCCTGAGACCCTGCTCCTCCGCTCCTCCTGGGTGCTCCTGTCAGTCCCACCCTCCTCCCGCCTCCTCCCTCCTTAGCGCCCATGTCTTCAAGACCCTCTCCTTCCACGTTGTCTCCATTCCCCTTTGCACCTTCCCTACCCGTGACAACAGATCCCCTGCTCTCTGCTCTCACCCGCACAGCCCACGTCCTCTGAGTCACTGGACCCTTCTCTGGGCCTCACTCCTCCACCTGAGTCCTCGAGTCTGGGACCGAGGCATTGGAAACCCCAGCTCCATCACCATGGTCCCGGTGCCTTTTCGGCTACATCCATTTGCTCGCTGTCATCCTTGTCCTGGTCTGTCGGGAACTGTGTTCCCACACCTGACAGTCTTGACCCTGATGCCTCCATCAGCCCCGCCACACATGCGTCTTCCCCTCGCACTCCACATGTCTGCCGGCTCTCCGTCCTCCCGCGTCCATCAGCGATTCTCACCCGAGGATGCAGGACCCCAAGGCAGCCTATCACAAGCATCTTTTGGGCTCGGTTTCCTCTTTTGCTATTGTCTGTGTTCCTTTTAGAGATTGCTTTTTTTTTTCCCCCTTACTTTTTCTGAGCTGAACACTGCTCACCCCTCAGATGATTGGATAGGCCTGCCTGGGGGTCCATGCCCCCAGCCCTCCCTCGGGTGAAACCCACCCCCCACCCCAGATAAGAATCACTGATGTGGACGGCCACCTCGACTCCCTGCGGCCACCTTGGTTCCCTGTACTTCAGTCTCTACAGTTTCAGGCCTGGAGCCTTCTAGTGCTTCGCTTTAACTTCTTAATCAAAGATCTCAGCATTTCCTCCTCTGCCTCTCTCAAATAGGCCTGGCACTCTCCACGTGGAACTACCCCATTCCCTTCCTTACTTTCTCTCTGAAATACAACATAGGTCGAATCCCACTCTATGTGAGTTGTTTCAGTGCCTCCCACCCCACCCTTCGTGCCCCTCCGTGCCACCTGATAGGACTCTCAGGTACTCTGTCCTTACCTTTGGCCTCCACCTGTTCTTCTGAGTATTGACTATTGTCCCTTTTCCTTAATCACCACTTTTATTTTAGATCTGTGGTAAGGTGCCACCCTCCAAGAGACTTGCCTTTTGATCCACGTAATCCTTTTTTTTCTAAGAATCGAGCCCCTTACCTTGACCTTGCACCTTACCTGAGGCTACTCTCTTTTCTTTTTTCCCTGGATTCAGAGTCTTCCCTAGCCTGAATTCATCACCCTCAACCCTGAACATATATAATCTATCAGTTAAATACAGTGGTGTTCTCAATGCTGGCAGCTTGGCTCAACATACCCCACCCCCCACCCCCCACCCACCAGCCCCCACCCACCCTGATTCCCTCTCCCCATGCCCTGCCCCACTCCCACCATTCCCAACCCTTCCCACCCATGCAACCCCCACCCAAACCCCATCCCCAACCCAGACCCAAACCCCACCCCGAACCCCATCCCCACCACCCACCCTTCCCCGCCGGATCCGTAGTAAAGAGCCTGGCCCAAGATTCACACCTTTGCAACAAAGTTCAAGGCTTTAAGAACAGCCATTCCTTCCTGTCTATTGCTGTCCACCCCTTTTACGCTTTCCGTTCCCCATGCCGAACCTTGCAGGCTGCTCTGAGCACTCCAGGTTCCTTTGTTCCTACTCTGGGACCTGCCCCTTCACCTCACTCCACCTGTGGCTGTCCTGCCTGTGGCTGTCCTGCCTGTGGCTATCCTGCCCAGCTCCCTTCCACACGCTCTCTGCCCTCCATCCTTCCCTGGGGGCCCCTCCACCCTGTCTTCTGTAGGTGACTCCCCTGTTGTGCTGCCTCATCGTCCCACTTCCACATTCTTTCTTACAGCCTTTCCCCTTGTGACACATTTCTTCTCTTTGCTTCCTTGGCCAAGGGGAGGTACCTGCCTGTCTGTGGCCCACATTTCTCTCAATCACCCAGGGCCTGTCGCTTCATCTGACTCGGTCATCTCTTCTCCATAGGGACGTTTTCACTACTTTGACCTGCTCTCCTCACGGCTCAAACTTTTCCATCCTCTCTCTCCCACCTTCTCTTCAAGAACTATTTTCTGTTGCTCCTCCAGGTCTTCCAGTGATTCAGGCCAGTGCCTTCCCTTAGTCTGCCTTTTCCTTTCCCTCTTCCACTCCAGCCCTTTCTCCTCCTCTTTTTTTCTGTTCCATCAGGAAGGCTCCCACAAAACTCCACAGTCAGTCCCGCCACTTCCTTCTCTTCCTCCTTTCTCAATTCCTTTATTTCCATTTACCTCAGATGCGGCCCCAGTGAGCTGATGCACCCCTGCCATCGTGCCTGCCCATCTGCTACCCATCGAGCCCATCTGGATCCACCATTTCCTCTTGGCCACACTACCTTCACTACACCCGTGTTTACAGTTTAAGACTTCTTCTTACACAGGTCCTGCCCTCCATCCTGTTCTACCCTTCCTCCTCTCTTACTCTCTACCTTGAGTCTTCCAAACATGAAGCCCTCATCCCAGCACCCAACACCCTGACCCTCTCCAAACTCTGGGCATACTCTATCCTGCTGGGCCCATTTGCTACTGACCTAAACATCTCCCACTTAACTTTTGAAGGCCCTCCTCCTCAGCTTCACTATGAACCTCTGCGTATATTTTGCATGACAAGCTATACCTCCATCCTTTCAGCCACGCTTAAACAGCAGAAACGTGGATTCAGTGATTGTTGCAAATTATCTCCTTCGCATTGTTTCCTAACAACTCCTCTGGCCTTTGCAAACACACTTCTACCTACAATCTGGGATCAGTCTGCTTGAGTCCACTGTGAAGTCCCTAAGGTTACCTGTCTGTGGTTTTTACGCAAGTGCCATATTAGTGTGCAGTGCTGACCAGCTTCCTTTGTTTAACCAGTCACTTTGGCCCTTAACCCACTTTCCCCTAAAGGCTGCCGGAGCTATTGCTTCATTCTACCTCTGTGGTCTGGTCTTAATACCAGGCATACCACCACCGTGTCCTGAGATCTGCCGACATCCCAGTTTGAGACTCTGAATTCTGTCTCCCCTCTATTCACTCAGCCCCTTTACCAATGTTGAGGCCCTCAAATTCATGAGATTCTCCCCTATCATGCACCTTCTGTCCTTTTTTATGTCCATCAACTCCCTGGACCCATCTTGAGTCTGACATCATGCCTTGAGGACTTGACAGCAGTTTCTGTTTTTCTAGTTAAGATGTACTGCACATCCCCCGACTGTTATTTTCCAGAGACCCTCAGCTTCATCTTCAGCTTCCACTCCCTCCTCTGCCACTTCTAAGTCAATGACTGCACTCTGCAGTCATTTCCTTGATGTCAGCTCCCTTCCTGCCCTGCCCTTGCTGCCAACATTGCCATCCTTTTTATCCACAATATGCTGCATTGGATCCATCTGTTATCTTAAGTCACCCTTAACCATCCTACATTTTTGGTTCTACTGTGCTGGAGACAGTTGTTTCCTGTCTCAAAGTCAATCCACCTGGCCTTCCATCATTTCCTGTGCCCTTCATTGACACTGTGGTCCCCAGCTTTTCCAAGGTGCCAGCATCTTCTACCTCCTCTTTGTCTATTGCCATCCTCCCACCTGTCCTTCATTCCTTGCTTGTCTTACCCACACTATGCTTTGCCATCCATGAACTGTGTCACACACTTTGCCCCATCTGGGGTAAAGTCCCTGGATTCTCTGCATCCGCTCCCTCCCTCTTGGTGTCTGGAGTGCCTCCTTTACTGCAGTGCATCTCTCCTGCTCTCAACAAGCTCTCCTCTCGTTGCTGCTGGACTCTATTGCCTGCTCCGACTCATTCTTCTTGCCCTTTAGGGAACACTTCTCCTCTGTCCTCCTCTCCCATGTGTTGCAACCTCATCCCCTGATGTCCCAGCAGTGATCTCCTGCTTTCCTCCTCTACTGCATAGCACGGTACTGTCCCACCTGCACCCTCCTGCATTCTCTCAACACAATCTGTGATTCTCCCACTGGCCTAAGTCGTGTTCTCAGGTGCCTCCTCCCTTCTTGACCTGGCCCCGCACCCACTGCTCCACCAGATGCAGTCATCTCTGCATCACACATACTGCACTGAATCCACCTGCCCTGCCCAGCTATCAGTGTCCACATCCCAGTGGCCCAGGCTATGGGTACCTTCCAGCACCCCACAACCCTGACTCCCCAAAAGCTTCTCAGTTCCCTCTGCATCCTTTCTTTCACATTCTTGTGAAAACATTCTGGGGAACATGTGCCTCTGAATTTCCTACCCTCTTCCTGTCACCACAGCAGTTTTGTCATCAGCGCTCACTCCTGTCCCCACTCCACCTGCCCACCCTCATCCCCCCCATCCCACTGGTACAAACGCACCCAGTCTCAACCTGACTCTCCTGCCCTGCCTGAGACCCGGCTCCTCCACTCCTCCTGGGTGCTCCTGTCAGTTCCAACCTCCTCCCGCCTCCTCCCTCCTTAGCGCCCATGTCTTCAAAATGCTCTCCTTCCACGTTGTCTCCATTCCCCTTTGCACCTTCCCTACCCGTGACAACAGATCCCCTGCTCTCTGCTCTCACCCACACAGCCCACATCCTCTGAGTCACTGGACCCTTCTCTGGGCCTCACTCCTCCACCTGAGTCCTCGAGTGTGGGACCGAGGCATTGGAAATCCCAGCTCCACCACCATGGTCCCGGTGCCTTTTCGGCTACATCCATTTGCTCGCTGTCATCCTTGTCCTGGTCTGTCGGGAACTGTGTTCCCACACCTGACAGTCTTGACCCTGATGCCTCCATCAGCCCCGCCGCACATGCGTCTTCCCCTCGCACTCCACATGTCTGCCGGTTCTCCATCCTCCCGCGTCCACCAGCGATTCTCACCCGAGGATGCAGGACCCCAAGGCGGACTATCACAAGCATCTTTTGGGCTCGGTTTCCTCTTTTGCTGTTGTCTGTGTTCCTTTTAGAGATTGCTTTTTTTCCCCCTTACTTTTTCTGAGCTGAACACTGCTCACCCCTCAGATGATTGGATAGGCCTGCCTGGGGGTCCATGCCCCCAGCCCTCCCTCGGGTGAAACCCACCCCCCACCCCAGATAAGAATCACTGATGTGGACGGCCACTGTGACTCCCTGGCCTTTCCTCTGCCATTTCCAGCATTTATTACCTGGTAGTTCTAGTTACACTTCCTACGCAAAGACCTTAGCATTTCCTCCCTCACCCCCATGTATGCCAGGTACTCTCTGCTTGCAATCACCTTGTTCTCCTCCCTGTCTACTCACTGAAACAAACATGTCTCAAAATCCACTCTATATGAGAGATTTGTTCTTTAAAATCCCTACAGACACACTTGTGGCCCCACCTACCCATATGACTGTCAGGTGTTATATCAGTATCTTTGGACTCCATCAGGTCTTTCCAGGGGCTTACTGTTTGCCTGTTTCCTTAATCACTCCACCTATTTTCAGATCCTTAACAGGGTAGTCCTGCAGAGACTTCCCTCTTTGTGTCTCATGTACCTGCTTGTTTCCCAAAAACCATCTCTTTACTTTGAACTTCCACCCTGTCTGAAGCTACTCTACTGAATTCAGAGGTCTTCTCCAGCCAGTATCCATCACCCCCAGTGGTCAACATGTAATAGTCCACCAGCTCACTTAAGTAAGATGGTTTTTCAAATGCCTAGAGTTTGGTTTGTCTCCCCCCAACCCCATTCCCACCCCCACCCATCTCCCCACCCCTTTCCCACTTGCAATCCCACTGCTCCCAACCCAGCCAACCCCCACCCAACCCCCACCCAAACCCCATCCCCAACCCAGACCCAAACCCCACCCCGAACCCCATCCCCACCACCCACCCTTCCCCGCCGGATCCGTAGTAAAGAGCCTGGCCCAAGATTCGCACCTTTGCAACAAAGTTCAAGGCTTTAAGAACAGCCATTCCTTCCTGTCTATTGCTGTCCACCCCTTTTACGCTTTCCGTTCCCCATGCCGAACCTTGCAGGCTGCTCTGAGCACTCCAGGTTCCTTTGTTCCTACTCTGGGACCTGCCCCTTCACCTCACTCCACCTGTGGCTGTCCTGCCTGTGGCTGTCCTGCCTGTGGCTGTCCTGCCCAGCTCCCTTCCACACGCTCTCTGCCCTCCATCCTTCCCTGGGGGCCCCTCCACCCTGTCTTCTGTAGGTGACTCCCCCGTTGTGCTGCCTCATCGTCCCACTTCCACATTCTTTCTTACAGCCTTTCCCCTTGTGACACATTTCTTCTCTTTGCTTCCTTGGCCAAGGGGAGGTACCTGCCCGTCTGTGGCCCACATTTCTCTCAATCACCCAGGGCCTGTCGCTTCATCTGACTCGGTCATCTCTTCTCCATAGGGACGTTTTCACTACTTTGACCTGCTCTCCTCACGGCTCAAACTTTTCCATCCTCTCTCTCCCACCTTCTCTTCAAGAACTATTTTCTGTTGCTCCTCCAGGTCTTCCAGTGATTCAGGCCAGTGCCTTCCCTTAGTCTGCCTTTTCCTTTCCCTCTTCCACTCCAGCCCTTTCTCCTCCTCTTTTTTTCTGTTCCATCAGGAAGGCTCCCACAAAACTCCACAGTCAGTCCCGCCACTTCCTTCTCTTCCTCCTTTCTCAATTCCTTTATTTCCATTTACCTCAGATGCGGCCCCAGTGAGCCGATGCATCCCTGCCCATCATATCTACCCTTTCGTTACCCATTCAGGCTGTCCAGGTCACTCATTTCTTCTTTCTGTCTTGGTTGCACTACCTTCACAACACCCATGTGTAGAAGTTAAGACCTTCTTACATAGGTCCCACTCTCTGTCCTCCTCTGCTTTTCCTCTTGTTTTCCTCTAGATGAAGTTTTCCATAAATGAAGTCCACACTCCAGCACCAAACACCCTAGCTCTCTCCAGTCCTTAGCCATACTCTGTCCTGTGTACCCATCTGATACTGATCTAAACTCCCATTAAAACTATGAGACCCACTGTGTTTGAGACTCTCCCTTGCCTACTTTATTTCATGTCTATGTACATACTTTCAGCTGTAAGCTACACCTCTATCCTTTTAGCCTTCCTTGACAGCAGAAGCTCAGATTCAGTGATCATTCTGAATTGCTTCCTCTGCATTGGTTCCTCACTAGTCCTCCACTATTTGCAAGCATCTTTCTACCCACACAGTAGACTCAAACCACATGAGTCCATTGCCAAGTCCCTGAGGTTACCATGCCCAGTGCCACCTTACCATGCAGTGATGCTATTTCCTTCATTTAACCAGAGTCATTTGTCCCCATCCCCCACATTCTCCTGTGGACCTAGTTCTGCATATTCCTGGGCTCTTGCCTCTGCTCTGATCCTACAGCCTGGCCTTGATGACAGTCATGAAACCAACTTCTCCCATGAGATCTGTCAATGCCCCAGTTTGAGAACTCTGCATTCCCCTTCACCTTTCTACCTTGGCCCTTTGACCAGCATTCATCACCCCCACATTTGTGAGGTTGTCTCCTGTTACATGCTTCCAGGTCCCTTTCTTTTCCTATTCACTTACCTGACCCAACATGCATCCCATACGCCACCTCATGTGGATGCCGCACTACCATGTCTCTCTTTTTCTCCTCAGGATTCACATTAAAACCTTGCATCACTCATACACGCATTTTCTCCCACTGTTGTCTTCCAGCATCCAGTCCTTCCTTCCCTGCCCGCACTGCTGCCGCCATTGCCACAGCCTGTTTATCCCCAGCATGCTATACTGAGTCCATCTGCTGTCTGAAACCATCCTACCTTGTCTGTAGGTAGGATGTGTCCTACCTACCGCCATGTTGGACACAGTCCTTTTCCTCTGTCCAACTCAATCCACCTGACCTTTTGTCATCTTACCACATCTTTCACTGACATGTAGTCCCCAGTGTTTCCAAGGGGGCAGCACTTCTATGCCCTGCTTCTCCCTTGGCCTCTTCCCACCTGTCCTTCATTCCTTGCTTGTCTTACCCACACTATGCTTTGCCATCCATGAACTGTGTCACACACTTTGCCCCATCTGGTGTAAAGTCCCTGGATTCTCTGCATCCGCTCCCTCCCTCTTGGTGTCTGGAGTGCCTCCTTTACTGCAGTGCATCTCTCCTGCTCTCAACAAGCTCTCCTCTCGTTGCTGCTGGACTCTATTGCCTGCTCCGACTCATTCTTCTTGCCCTTTAGGGAACACCTCTCCTCTGTCCTCCTCTCCCATGTGTTGCAACCTCATCCCCTGATGTCCCAGCAGTGAGCCCCTGGGGCCCAGGTTGGTCGTTTCTCCTGCTTTCTTCCTCTATTGCATAGCACAGTACTGTCCCACCTGCACCCTCCTGCATTCTCTCAACACAATCTGTGATTCTCCCACTGGCCTAAGTCGTGTTCTCAGGTGCCTCCTCCCTTCTTGACCTGGCCCCGCACCCACTGCTCCACCAGATGCAGTCATCTCTGCATCACACATACTGCACTGAATCCACCTGCCCTGCCCAGCTATCAGTGTCCACATCCCAGTGGCCCAGACTATGGGTACCTTCCAGCACCCCACAACCCTGACTCCCCAAAAGCTTCTCAGTTCCCTCTGCATCCTTTCTTTCACATTCTTGTGAAAACATTCTGGGGAACATGTGCCTCTGAATTTCCTACCCTCTTCCTGTCACCACAGCAGTTTTGTCATCAGCGCTCACTCCTGTCCCCACTCCACCTGCCCACCCTCATCCCCCCCATCCCACTGGTACAAACGCACCCAGTCTCAACCTGACTCTCCTGCCCTGCCTGAGACCCGGCTCCTCCACTCCTCCTGGGTGCTCCTGTCAGTTCCAACCTCCTCCCGCCTCCTCCCTCCTTAGCGCCCATGTCTTCAAAATGCTCTCCTTCCACGTTGTCTCCATTCCCCTTTGCACCTTCCCTACCCGTGACAACAGATCCCCTGCTCTCTGCTCTCACCCACACAGCCCACATCCTCTGAGTCACTGGACCCTTCTCTGGGCCTCACTCCTCCACCTGAGTCCTCGAGTGTGGGACCGAGGCATTGGAAATCCCAGCTCCACCACCATGGTCCCGGTGCCTTTTCGGCTACATCCATTTGCTCGCTGTCATCCTTGTCCTGGTCTGTCGGGAACTGTGTTCCCACACCTGACAGTCTTGACCCTGATGCCTCCATCAGCCCCGCCGCACATGCGTCTTCCCCTCGCACTCCACATGTCTGCCGGTTCTCCATCCTCCCGCGTCCACCAGCGATTCTCACCCGAGGATGCAGGACCCCAAGGCAGCCTATCACAAGCATCTTTTGGGCTCGGTTTCCTCTTTTGCTATTGTCTGTGTTCCTTTTAGAGATTGCTTTTTTTCCCCCTTACTTTTTCTGAGCTGAACACTGCTCACCCCTCAGATGATTGGATAGGCCTGCCTGGGGGTCCATGCCCCCAGCCCTCCCTCGGGTGAAACCCACCCCCCACCCCAGATAAGAATCACTGATATGGACGGCCACCTTGACTCCCTATGGCCACCTGGACTCCCTGACTCCCATTTTAGGCCTGGAGCCTTCTTGTGCTTGCATTTACTATTGAAGATCATTGTTTTGAAGCGCCAGAATGTCCCCTTTCTACCTGTTCTTGTTTGTTCATTTTTTTGCTAATTCTTTCATGTGCTTTTTATACTTCTTACTTTGCATTTTTCATGTTTTTCATATTCTAACTAACCTGGTAGTCTTCCCGTGGAAGCACTTTCTTTTGCATACTTTCTTTTCTTCCTCTGGCATCCTTCCACCCCATTCTTCCCTCCCCTTGTTTCTCTACTCCACACTCACCCTCTGACTCTTGAAAAGGATTTCTCTTAAAGATCTACATTGAAACTTTTACCCTTCAGTACATGAAAGCAACCTATACTCTAAACCCCCTTCATATCAGCCTGATAGCTTCCATACCCGTACAATATTTTCTGTTCTTATTTTAATATTTTCTATCCTTGAGGTTTACATACTGTGACACAGGTGGCAAGATTCCACCTTTAGGACTGCCTCCAGTTACTCCCTGCTCCTCTTATCCCCATCATGCATTCTTTTTGCTGTACTATAGTATTTTCATTATCTTCATTCATACTGTTAATCCATGCATCTTTCCTATCTTTTCATTATTATTCAGGATGTTTTCATCTCATTTTTGGATTTTCTTAAAGACTCTCTTAGTCCTACCTGGAAGCTCATTTGGCAATCCGTTCTGCACCTCTTTTTCTCTTCTTTGACACTTTGAAGCCCCTGTGCCACCCATAATTTGTTCACCACTGTCTTTCTGGTGCAGTGAGCAACCCTTTCTAGATGTGGATGTGCACCCTTCAGTTCCATTTCCTGGTGCCCTTTCCCCTGTCTCAGCTCGGTTCCTCTTTACTCATTTCCGAACTTCTTTCCTCCTTTTTGGAATCAGATTTAAGTATACTACTCAATATACCGTGCCTCTCCACCTTTTTTTTTTTTTTTTTTTTTTTTTTTTTTTTTTTTTTTTTTTTTTTTGCCTTTTTCTAATATTCTATTCGGATGCATATAGTTGTCTTCTGACTTACTTCTTTCCTACCTCACCCTTTTTCCCTTCCGTATCTTTGGTCCATCTTTAATCTTATAACTTTTCTTAATGTATGCTCTTGTTCTTCTGACCTCATTGTTTCTGGGTTTCCTTATTGTGAAGTGGATTTGCCCTGTGTTTACTTAAGTTACTCTGAAATGTTGCCAAATCCATGCAGTGCTCTTTTTAGTGTCCCTCAGGTGTTTTCTTCCTTATTCTATATGATACGATTATAGTAGCAAATCTTGTTTTTTAGTATGTCATCCTCGCATGACTTTTCCCATCCTAAGGTAAATTTTAAATGCCTTTTCCCTTTATTTTGTTGTTTTTCTTTTTCTGCCTTGGAAGAGTACATTGTTAACCACCCATCCACTGTGTGTCACTCCTCTGCATTCACTAAGATCTTGCTGTCAAGCACCTCCTTCTCTTCTCCATTCACTGCTCCGTCCCTTTCAGAATTTCTTCTTTCCAGCATACTGTGCTGAACTGCTTTGGTTCTCTGTTTGTTCCTTGGTAGGATCCCTGCCACTTGCCTTGTTCTATGTCCACTTTACTGAATGTGTCGCTAATCTTTCTGTCAATTGCACTTTTTAATGCAAATGTGCTTTCCTGGACACTGTCTCTCTTATGTCCAATTTTTAGTTATTTTATCTCGTCCCTTTCTTTCTCCCTTTAAGAACTGACTACACCGTCTTCTTCTTGACTCAGCTTTTTAAGTAAAAGCAATTTTCATTATCCGGTGCTTGAATAATAATTTTTGGTAGCAAACACTTACATTGCATTTTCTTAAATTTGATAAAGCTCTTATCCATCTCCCTTAAAACAACTCAACCTATTTTCTCAATTATCACTAAAACACTATGATAAAAAAAAAAAAAACTTTAAAGTATTTCTTACAATATATGCCATTTTAAAGGATAATGACCTAATTATTTAACATATCAGCAGTTCATTAGCAGACATGTTTGTGTGTAGTACAAAATGGTCTCATACTATAATAAAGACTATAATTGCATTTGCCTTTTATACTGCAAGGAACAATGGAATGTTTTCAGTATAAATAACAAATGCATTACATTTTTAAATAAAATATATAAACAAGAAGTTTTTTGGAAATACTGACTTACCACCTGATGAGCTGCTTGAATTGCCGCACTCATATTATGGGGAAGATGACAGGAATACTGCACAACACATTTAACATCCTTCAGCATAGGGAATAAGCCTATCAGCACAAGAGCCACAGCAAAAATATGCCATCTCAAGCAGACTTGGGTGCAAGCTAAAAGTTTTTGTTAGCACAAGAATGCTAACTCACTGCACCAGATTTTCTAAGTACTTGGTGAGATGTATATATAATCTAAATCTTTTCATATTAACAAGTATTTAGGCTGTATGAACAGATAGCTGGTTATATCTGAATTCCTCATTCTGGTCTCAATAATATTTCCTGTTTCATACCTTGCATATTCCAAACCCAGACTAATTCATACTTTTTTTTTTCTCCAACCAAGCATCTTCTCCTCTCCCTTTTCCTTTCTTCTTTTTTTATATATACAAGTCTTCTCAGTTGCTTCTCTTAACTTTCAGCCAATCCTAACATTATTTCTTAACTTCTTGGCCAATTTAACATCATATTTACTGCTATGTCCTTTCATAGCTTCCTTTGAATATCTGCCCTGCCATATCGTAAATATTCTACAAATCATTTACCCACTGACTCTATAATAAATGAATGCTGTATTATTCTCTGGATGTTAACCTTATCATGATTCCCAACCAGTCCTCAACCAGTAACATTCATTTGTTCTGCAAAGAAAATCCCAATCTATACCTGTCAGTCCTCATGTTTTTAAGGTTTCCACCAATGGCTTCTTATCAGGATTTATCTTAATTCATCTCCTTCTAACCTTCCCTAGCAAGCAGTCACTTAAGAAGTAAATTTCCCACTAAGACTTCAAGTGCCAGCCTATCCAACTTCTGTTCTTTTTTAGACTCCTGATCTTTTCTCATTCTGTATATGGTTCTTCTGCGATCTGACAGTTCTGTTTCTTTAATTTACACTTGATCTGTTTTCTTGTTTTTCCACCTACTCAAAGCTGCTTTCTAATTCATACAACATCCCATTTATTGACTTGCTATCCTCTGTCTATTTTTTCTATCATGATCTTTGGCTTAAGTATAGAGCAACAGCCATTTTTCCTGTCATTATCTGTGACTATTCAAATAATGTCTTTCCATTTACAAACAACCTGAACATTTCCCTTCTACTCCTTTTCTCCTTTTTCTCTTTCTCCTTTGGCTGCAAACTCCTTACATTTTCTCCAGCATTCTTTCTTCATTCAGCTGTATCATTTAGTGGATATAACCATCTCTTTTGGATGATATGTACACTCTTGATATTCAACACTATTCAACCAGCTTCCATCTTCCTTATTTCTCACTTTGTACTTAATCTCTTCCCACCCTCCATTCAGTCTGGACGTCCTGGGATCCCTGCTCTGACCCATTTTAAGTCCATCGCATAAATCATTCTCTAACCTCCCATTCTGTTGACTCCACCAATTGCTTCAAATCTTTTTCCAACACAGCTTTCTGGGCAGCAACATATACTCCAATTCTTATTTGCTATGTTCTCACTCCCCTCTTTTCTCCCATGGTTGGTATCTAGCTTAACATACAACTCCACTGAACTTGTAATTCTGATTCTCGGTGCTCCTCTTCCTGGCCCTCCTTATACCCTTCCCTGTTTAACATTTTGCAAAATTGCATTGCATGCTCAGCACCCTAACCTAAACCATGCCTTCTCCTTCGTTAATTTTAGCTTAAATTTTTCTCAAGTTTTTCCTTCTCTACTTTTTTTTTTTTTTTTTTTTTTTTTTTTTTTGAGACAGAGTCTTACTCTGTTGCCCAGGCTGGAGTGCAGTGGTGCCATCTTGGCTCACTGCAACCTTCACCTCTGGGGTTCAAGCAATTCTCCTGCCTCAGCCTCCCGAGTAGCCAGGATTACAGGCACCCACCACCACGCCCAGCTAATTTTTTTGTATTTTTAGTAGAGATAGGGTTTCTCCATGTTGGCTAGCTGGTCTCAAACTCCTGACCTGAGGTGATCCGCCCCCCTCGGCATCCCAGAGTGTTGGATTACAGGCATGAGACACTGTGCCCAGGCTGCTCACTCTTTTTTTATACATATATTAATAGTTGCTCTTACAGCCAGTTCTAACAATATTTCTTTTCTGAGCAAATCTCAACATCATACTTCAGCAAGTTCTTCCTAATTTCCTTTATTTGCACTGTCATATATATTAACATTAGCTTCCATCGATAATCACAGTGATGGATACACCCTTCTCTCAAGGTATACTCTTGAGGTATACTCCCTCAATGCCATCCACTTGCTCCACACCAAATACAGATCACCTTCTCACCAAATAAACCACCCACCCATGCTTTCCAGTTGCTCTGTCAAACCAGTGTCTTTCAGGTACTGTCAGTAGCTTTGAATCAAGATTCACCCTTATCTTCCCCCTCTAACCTTTCTATCAACCAAGCCCTTTAATTAAAACTTTTCATTCCCCCAAAATTAATACACCCACTTCTTCCTATCTTGATGTTGTATTTGCTTCAGATCTTTTTTAAAGAAATATTGCACATATAGTTGAGAATTCCTCGGTATCACTCCCGAGGAATGATAAAAGGTAAAAATCATTTACCTCTCTCCTTTCCAAGAGAAAATCACTACGTGAATCTGATACTTATCCTCATGCATATTTTCATAATTTTACTACATACCCATAAATAATACGTAGTGCTGTGTTTGCAGTGCTGTATAAATGTATGTGTATGTGTTCTCAATAGAAAAAAAATTCCCATCAAGACTTGAAGAGCTAGTCTGTTTTCTGACTCCTGCTCGTATTCAGGCCTTCGCTGCTCTTCACCATCTACACCACTCATTGCAGTCTTCAGCAACACACATTTAACCCATTAGACCCCTTCTGAGATTTGACAGATTTCTCCATTACAGTTCTTATTTGTCTTTTTGCAACTTGACCACTCAGAACCCTGCTGTAATTAACAGTGCTCCCATTACTTAGATGAAAACCCCTTTCTTCTTATTCTATTATGCTTTATCATATCTTATCCATTTTGGCTACTAGCATTAAATTATCATAGCAACGGATATAGCATTATACTCTTGAGGTTTACTTCCCTCATGATTCCCTACCAGTCCTCAAGAAATACAATTAATTTCCTCTACAGACAAACTACTCACCTACCCTCCCTAAATGGTCAATACCCATGTATTTAAAGGTTGCTAGCAGTGCCTTTTTAGGAGAATACATCTTAATAAAACTCCCTCAAACTTTCTTATTAACCAAGTTTTTAACCAAAAATTTCTACCTACAGCATCAAGAGCTAATCTACTAATTCCCATTCCTGCCTGGGTCCCCGAAACTCTGTTAGATGCACCATTCATTACCATTGGGCCTTCCCACCCAATTTGACCACTTGGGCCCATTTTGAGATCTTAGCAGTTTCCCATTTTAAAAACACAACTGATCTGCCTAGTTGCCACTCCATCTACTCTTAACTTTTGTCTATTTTATACAATGGTCCTTTACTCAGCCAGCTCTCTCTTCCTTCTTATTCCATCGTAACCTTGGTCCAAAAATGGTTCCTTTACCTACCAGTCAATATCTGCCATTCCTCCAGTCATCCCCTCACATCAGCAGGAACTCTTCACTTTCTTCTTCCATTCCTTTCCTTATTTTGCCCCAGACAATCATGCTGCTGATTCTTCTATGCCCCTCCTTCTTTCAGCTATCACCTGTGTGTCATTCTTAGGGACTCCATGGGTTCTTCTAGATACTCCCCTCCCCTTGGGCACTCGCTGCTCAGCCCACTGCCCTCTGCCCTGTGCCACATCCTCCATTGCATTTGCCTGTGCTTTCAGATCTGCCTACACTTTCATAGGATTCTTGCCACTGGCCTGCCCTTTATGCCCATCCCACTTAGCCTCTCTCACCTCTCACCATACTGACCAAACCCATTACTTCTAACGTTTTTCCAGCAAAGCTTCCTGGACAGCAAAACCTTATACCCGTGTTCTTACTGTGCCACCTTCTTACCTTACTGTCTTCTTGTTAATACACAACTCACAAATTCCCAACTCTCATTTCCTAATGTTCCCATTTAGCCCTCTTTAATGCCCTTCCGTATCTGTTGTTTTTCTACACTGCATGTTCTGCCCCCTACCTCATTCACATATCCTCTCACACTATTTAGCATCCAACCTCCATCTTTTGTTCTCTCCTTCTTTGAGATTTTTGCATACAAGTCTCCTCAGTTGCTTCTCTCACTTTTGGCAAGTCCTAACATTCTTAATTTTTGAGTACATCCTTAATGTCCCTCTCAGAATGTTTTTCCAAATTTCCCTTTGGAGGCTTCCCCGTATAGCCTAACCTTTCATAGTGATGGATACATATTCTTTTTGAGGTTTCCTCCCCTCATATCCCCACTCTCTCCCTCATTCAAAACCGGTTTTCTACTCTTCAGATAAGCCTTCCCTTCCCCTTAGATAGCATCTAACCTGGCTTCTTTCTTTTCCATCATGACCTTTCGCACAAGTATGGTGCCAAATACCTCCAATTAGTATCATTGACACTTTTTTTGGTCAATACTAAGTGATGCCTTCTCGTCTGGAAGCAATTTTAACTTCACTATTGTACACCTTTTTATTTTGCCTTATAAAAACTACATTCAGCATCCCTCCTTCATTCAGAGACTCTGTATATGTCATTTCCATAGATTCAGTACTGTCTTTTGGATAAACATACCCCTCACACTCAACACTCACTGTTCAGACTGCACACTGGATCTGAGGTCCAACGCTTCCTGGACAGTGACCCCTCATAACCTCAATTCTTACCTAGCCACATTCTCTTCTTCCTCTGTCTTCTTGAGTGGCTGTGACTAGATTAACGTAAAATCACTCGACCAGAGTTGCCACTCTCCCTGTCCCAGTATTCCTCATCCCATCGCGCTTCAGTGCCCTTCCTCACTGGCCCACTTACTGTGCTGCAAGTTCAGCCTCCAGCCTCATTCATTTATCCCTTCCCTTTTGTATCCTCCATCACTTCCATTCTTTCCATCTCTCCTGTCCTTTCATTCAAGTCTTTTCAGTTGCTTCTTCTAATTTTCAGCTAACCCTAACACGACAGTTGCTACAAGAGGCTCTTTATCAGAATCATTCCTAGCCTGCCTTTGTCTAAAGCAGTGGTTCTCCAATTGCAGCTGGTTAAGACAAGCTGCAGGGCCTTACCCCATGATGTGGTTTGGATCTGTGTCCCCACTCAAATCTCATGTTGAATTGTCATCCCCAGTGTTGGAGGTAGGGCCTGGTGGGAGGTGATTGGATCATGAGGCCAGTTTCTCATAGATGGTTTAGCACCATCCCCTTGGCGCTGTTCTTGTGATAGAGTTCTCACACGATCTGATTTTTTTAAGTGTATGGTACCTCCTCCCACTCTCTGTCTTTCTCCTGTGAAGTGCTGGCTCCCCACCATTCACCTGCTGCCATGATTGTGAGTTTCCTGAGGCTTCTTCAGCCATGCTTCCTGTACAGCCTATGGAACCTTGAGCCAATCAGACATCTTTTCTTTATAAGTTACCCAGTCCCAGGTATTTCTTTATAGCAATGTGAGAACAGATTAATGTACCCTGAGTTTCTGACTGACTAGGTCTGGGGGAGGGGAGAAGAATTCAGATTTCTAACAGATTCCTAGATAGTGCCATGTTAGACATTCTAAGGAGCACTGCTCTCAACTTCTCCCTCAACCAAGCCCTTTAATTAAAAATCTTCCACTAAGGCATCAAGAGCAAATCTACTCATTCCTATTCAGGTCTTTCCTTCTCTCCCATATACTGGTCACTGCAATCTGGCCTTACACCCACTATATTTAGCCAGTTGGGCCCATTCTGAGATCTGGCGGGATTCTCCGGGCATCTTTATGGCGCTGTGGTCTTTCTTATTACCATGCCACCTTTTCAGAATCGTTACCTAGTTTATATAATGCTTCCCTTAGCTTTAACTCCTCTTCATGTCTTTTGGCCCAAATACAGGACTGTCTCTCCAGTCAGTCCTGCCATTCTTCAAATGACCTTTTCATCTGGAGGCAACTATAATGTTTTCTCCTATTCCTTTTTTCCCTGTTACCTGTCTTGCCCTAAAGATGTACGCTACCTTATCTTCAGCCTCCCTTCTTTTAACTGCCATCCATATTTCATTCAGATGAACTCTGTCTCCTCCTGAATGGCACTTCCTAGCCAGATTCTCTCTAGTATCTGCCTCTCATCTGTAGAAAATCTTCACATGACAGAGTAACTTCTAAGAGTAACTTTAATACAGCATTTACATGATATTCATTTGTTTTTCCCCTTTGGTGATTTGCCCTCCCTTATCTTAATTATATAGAGTATAATTTCATCTACCATCTGTACCTGGAAACAAAGAAGTTTTACCCTTTAGATGGGTTTCCAATGTAATCTCCAGCCACTCCTCTCCCAATATTAGTCATCCATTCTACAAACTACTCAAAGATCTATCCTGGTGTCTTTAAATGCTGCCCTGTTAGGGCTCATCTTAATCCACCTCCTTCTAATCCTTCTAATTAAACTTCTCACAAAAGCTTCCCATTACTTTTCAAGCACCTGTTCTTCCCATTGTATCTACTGCTTTTCAGAGTCTGCAATTAAGAGCCAACATTTGACCAAATAGACCCACATTTAAAGGGTTTACAAGATTTCCCATTCTGGGAAACACTTTTCTCATTTTACCTGTCCATGCCACTCCACCTGTGCATACCTACTCTTTGTATAGTTCTCCCTTTACACAGTTTCCAGTCTCTCCTTATTTAATCTTACAATTATGGGGCTGTATCCCTCCTGTCAATACCTGCCAATCTTCAAATGACTCCATCTCTTCTGCAGGCTTTTTCACTATTTTCCCCAGTTGACCCTGGAAAAACAACTGTTACTTAGTCACTTGTTTTTTCAGCTACAATCTTGTGTATCATTCTCATGGATTTAGTCTTTTCTTCCTCATCACCTCCACACCACTCTGAACACTTGCACTTTCAGTTCATTCCGACCTTCATAGGGTTCCTGCCACTGCCTATGACTAGACTCCATCCCATTTCAACTCCTTGACCTTTCACTCTGTTGGGCACACTTCCTGCTTCAAACATCATTCAAGCAAAGATTCCCAGATGGCACTTCCTCAGGACACCAGTTCCTATTTATCTACTTACTCTGTGCATTCTCTTTTCTTCTTAGCTCATATCTCTCTACTGCATATGCAGCTCTGCCGTCTTCTGGTGTTCCTCATTCTGGCCCTCTTTAATGCCCTTCCCTACCCATACTTTTTTTTTTTGGGGGGAGACAGAATTTCACTCTTGTCACCGAGGCTGGAGTGCAGTGGCCTGATCTCGGCACACTGCAACCTCCACCTCCCAGGCTCAAGTGATTCTGCTGCCTCAGCCTCCCAAGTAGCTGGGATCACAGGCACCTGCCACCATGCCCGGCTACTTTTTGCATTTTTGGTAGATATAGGGGTTCACCATGTTGGCCAGGCTGGTCTTGAACTCCTGACCTCAAACGATCCACCTGCCTCAGACCCCCGAAGTGCTAGGATTACAGGCATGAGCCACCGTGCCCAGCCCCTACCCACACTTTATATTCCACACTCCAGCCTAAATCCTACATCTTCTCATCTTTTAGCTTCCAGCCTCCATCTTCTCTTCCCCTGTGATATTTTCATTCATGTTTCCCTAGGAAATGTCTATCACTTTTAGCCAATCCTCACATAGCACAGTAACTTCTAGGCAACTTCATTGGAACACTGTACAGTAGTTTACAATATCTTAACTGTCAGTCATCCTTTCACTTGCCATCTCTCTTTTCTTTTTTTGAGACAGAGTCTCACTCTGTCACCCAGGTTAGAGTGCAGTGGCGTGATTTTGGCTCACTGAAACCTCCAGGATTACAGGCATGTGCCACTACGCCCGGCTAGTTTTTGTATTTTTAGTAGAGACAGTGTTTCACCATCTTGACCAGGCTGGTTTCAAACTCCTGACCTCAGGAGATCTGCCAGCCTCGGCCTCCCAAAATGCTGGAATTAGAAGCTTGAGCCACTACACCCGGTCCTACCATCTCTCTACAGAAATAGATACAGACTTTTTTTAAAACTTCACTCTTCATAATCACCCATTCCCCATCTAGTAGCAGTAATCCATTCTCTGGACAAACTACCTGTTCACACTCTCTTAATAAATCAAGCCTAATATTTCTGAAGTTGCCATCTATAACTTTTTTTTTTTTTTTTTGATACAGAGTTTTGCTCTTATTGCCCAGGCTGGAGTGCAGTGGCGCGATCTCGGCTCACCGCAACCTCTGCCTCCTGAGTTCAAGTGATTCTCCTACCTCAGCCTCCCGAGTAGCTGGGATTACAGGCATGCGCCACCACACCTGGCTAATTTTGTATTTTTTTTTTTTTTCAGTAGAGACAGTGTTTCACACTGTTGGCCAGGCTGGTCTTGAACTCCCAACCTCAGGTGATCCGCCCGCCTCAGCCTCCCAAAATCCTGGGATTACAGGCGTGAGCCACCGTACCGGGCCCATCTATAGCTTTTGATCAGCATTCACCAGTTAATAACTTTCCTATCAAGCAAGTCCTTTAATTAGCCGTCCCCTCAAAAGCTTCAAGAGTTAGTCTGTTGCTTCCTCCTACTGAATTCCTTGCTCCTTACCCTTTCTGTGTATTTCCCATGCAGTTGACCATTTAGACCTAGAAAGGATACCCCATTCTAAATCTTTATTCCACCTCCTCTGCCAGTTGGCCCTTCCTTATGTAATATTTTCTTTCTTTTGCTTTTAGTCTCTTATTGCTTACACTCTTACGACTTTTGGCCCAGCAATGCTGTCTTACCTTCCCATTGATATGTGTCATTCCTTAGTGACTAACTCCTTTTCATCTGAGGACAACTCTAATGTTGCTTTCCAGTACCATTCCTCCTTCCCTTTCTGAATTTGTCCTAGAGAAAAACCCTCCCACCATTTGTACAGCATTCCCACAGACTCAACACGATTTTCCAGGTAGGTGTGTATTGCTTATTTTGACACTCACTGCCCAACTTTCCTCGATGTCCTACATGCTATGCTGCACCCCTTCCTTCTCAGTTCAGTCCAGACCTGCAGAGACTGCTGCAGTTAGCCTGTACAGATCCATCTCTTTTGCCCTCTTTCTAATCTTTTGCCCTAGTGGCATACCCTTTTCTTTAATTATTATTCTAACAAAGCTTTCTGGAAATGCCTCATAAGTGTCTCTTACTTTGTCATGGTCTCCCCTAGGTGGTTGAGACCTGGCAGCTCCCTCCTACCTTTTCCACTCTGCCCTTTGCCACACTGCATGTTCTGTACCCTGGCTCAACTCACATGTCCCTCTCCTGTCTTAGCTGCCAGCATCCATCTTTTCTATAATTCACTGGGTTCTTTTCTTTCTTTCTTTTTTTTTTTTTTTGAGCCAGAGTCTCGCTCTGTCACCCAGGCTGGAGAGCAGTGGCGCGATCTCGGCTCACTGCAAGCTCCGCCTCCTGGGTTCATGCCATTCTCCTGCCTCAGCCTCCCGAGTAGCTGGGACCCGTACAGGCACCGCTGCGTTCTTTTCATACAAATCTCCTTAATGGTTGACTGTCATTTTCAGTGAATCCTCACAAGACAAGCCTAATTTCAGAGACCAGTTTTAATGCAGATCTTCAGGGCATTCTTTCCTGATTCCCTTTGGTGTTTGTCTTCCTTTGTTTGTGTAACTCTTATCTTTATATTATGGCAGTGCATTCAGTATTTTCTTGCCATGGAAAGCCCCCGCCCCCCCCGCCTCCTCGCCCCATTTCGTCATCCTCTCTAGCGGCTTCGATAGATTACTACCTGGACTTCCTCAGATCCCTGTAACCTCTCATTGTATCAGTCATTGTATCATTTAAGTAAAAAATACCCACCAAGGTTCCAGGAACGTTATCTCTACTAACACCATTCCTATTTACTTCCTTAATATCTTTCTCTGTATCAGGTCCTTACATGTAAGTGTCTTCTGTCTTTACCTCCACATAAAACCCAGCCCCTGTGCCCAGTCTGTGATCTACCTTCATACCTGATGTTGTCTCTTTATTCCTCCTCGTTTGCTGTAGCCATTCTGCTTAATTGGAACCACACTGGGTTGCTATTAGCTATTTGCTTAATGTCTCTCCTGACTCTTCATTCTAACTTGATCATGACCTTTTCCCCTACCATATCCTGTATCTGTTTCATTGTTTAAAAAAAAAAAAATGCCTCACCTGACCTATTCTGGCCTTGTGTTAACTTTCACTTCTTTCTTTCTTTTCCCTTCTCCCTGAAGAAAATCCTGTCTTTATTAAAGCACACTCGTTCTTTCCTCAACCCCTAATAGCATTGAAATTGATTCTGCAGACTTGATAGGTTCATTCTTTCCTATATGGGGCAACCCACTGCCATCATCTGTTTTCAGTGTATTCTGTTGAATCCATCTGTTGTCTGAATTCAGACCCATTCTTCATAGTCCCCACCAGTGGCTTAAATTAGGCACATCTTGTCTAGCTTATCTCTAACCTTTCAATCTCTTGACTGCCTCAGCTCACCAGAGCCTGTTGGAAAATCATTTGAAATACAAGGTATTTTACAATTTATTCCGAAAACAAGTTATCTTCTCAGCACCTAGGCATTAGGATGCCTCTTACTGTTTCCAACTGCCCCATGGACTGTCTGGCCTCTTTTCCTTTTGCTTGTTTGTACATCTTCCTCTGCTTGCCAAAGCTCTTTTGCATCTTTTGAGAGCCAATTAAACTACTGTGTCGTTTAACATTTTTTACAGTTTTCCCAGGCTGTTGGTTAATCCTGCACCTTCACATGGCACTCTCTTAAAACTTAAAGGATCTATGGCATTGAGTTGTAATGTCATAGATAGATCGCACACACACAGCCTCACATGCTTACTTAACTCCTAGACAGCTCCTAGAGACAGAGGTCATGTCTCAGTCATCTTTTTATCCAAGTGTCTGGCGCATAAGCTTATACCTTTACATGTAATGTCAACATGTATTGACAGTCACTACACGTGTGGATGGATGAATGGATGGAATTTAAAGTCAAGACTGAGCAGATGAAAGTCTTATTACCCAACCTGTCATATATGGTCTTTACATCTGAGCCTGTTCTTTCCTCTCCTTGCCTATCCCCCAAATAACTTTTTAACTCCCCCATTTTTAACTCCCACAAAAGTTACCCCAATAGGTAACTTTTGTACCTATAAGCTTTTTCCAGACCATAGATAAGATCCTAAATGGCTTTTCTTCATCCCTGCTTGCTAAATCCCCTCCTTCAAACATTTCAGAAAATCCTGTCTTCTTTATAAAGACTTCACTTTCCAAAAATGTACCCGCACCTCCATTTCTTATTACTTAACACCACTTGTGTGAAAACATACAAATGCCCACTTGCTTTTCCATTTAAGACACTGACTTTACCAATACTAGAAACTCATTACTGACCTCCTCACTTTAGGCTGAAGGTTGACATATAAAGCAAGTTCTGTCTGGTGATTTGTGGACCCGCCATCAGTCCACAATCTAAAGATAGTATTGAGATGCTGATGAGATTGGTCAATGTTAATCTGATGATCTGTATGCTTTTTTACCATCGGATTTTTTTTGTTTTTTTTTTTTGTTTGTTTGTTTGTTTTTGGTCAGGTCCTACAGCAGTGGTTCACAAAATACTATTTTTCAACATTTAGGCCTCTTTGAGATAGGCATGGCAAAAAGCCCCCAAAAGGACCTCTCTGCTGCTTTCTTCATACCAATAGAGAAACAGTTTGCCCATGTTATCATTCCTGTACTGCTGTAACCCACAGCGTGAAATAGACTTTACATTCATGCTTTGTGAGACTGCCTTTCTGACCCGCTTGCAGGCTGCTTTTGAGAACCACTACCCTAGAAAACAGGGCATGTGTATTTAACTGGAAAATGTGGAACACAATGCTGAGTACAGGTGGCACTTCCTAAGAAATGATGGAAACTTCTCGCTTGCACTGCCACTGATGCAGGTTTGCCTGCCTTCTCCTCCAGTTGCAGGCACCTTTAGCTGCACCATGAAGTTTACAGTCCGGGACTGTGACCCTAACACTGGAGCTCCAGATGAGGATGGGTATGATGATGAGTATGTGGTGAGTCTTCCCAGCAGAGAGACTTTCTTTGACACCTTCGCAACACTAAGTGACTTCTGCCTTGAGAGAACATTTTTCTAGGAGCATCTGACATAAACTTATGGGATTTCTATTCTTCTGAAACAGATGACAACTTAGGAGGACCTGGACTAACCCTCCTTTGTAACTGGACAGCATCAGGCCAGAGATAATTGAGATTTACCACTTCATCATTAAAACAAACTCACCCTTTTTTCTTTATAATAGGAATAATTAAGAAATGAAAATAATTACATGATTTTCATTGAGATCAGTTTTATTTAAAATGATTTGGGGTCGGGGGTTGGTTTTGTTTTTTGGTTTTTTGTTTTTGCTTCAGCAACTGTTAGTTTATAGCCAGATCATGGATTAAAAAGCCTTCACAGAATGGAGGGAAAACTTTTAAAAATACCAACCTCTCAGTAAATGATCAGAGGGTACTGTGTGCCCAGAACTCAGTGGTCAAGTGTGAGTACAACATGACTACTGCGTACCTCAGGGCTACAGATGTTGATCTGAATTTGGCTCTTGCCAGATGTTCTGTTTTCTTGCTTTTGTTTGCTAAGGGCTACAGCATTAGATTTATCCAGACTACAGAACTTAAACTATTTTGGTGGTAGAGTTTTCTCTAGGCTCCAGAGAACCATATTAATTCCTGTATCTTTGCCCTATAACAGAAAGGACTTCTCTTTACTGACTGCTTGTTACCCACTAGCTGGAAGATCTCGAAGTGACTGTGTCTGACCACATTCAGAAAGTACTGAAGCCTAACTTTGCTGCTGCTTGGGAAGAAGTGGGAGATACCTTTGAGAAAGAGGAAACCTTTGCCCTCAGTTCTACCAAAACCCTTGAAGGTGAGACCCATTTTGCTGTCAGTATATTGCCTGATAGCAGTATAACACCTAATAGGTATATTTGTTACTCCAGAAGAACTCCTTAAAAAAAAAAAAACTTCATAAATCTCTTACTTAAAAGGCCAGCACCCTGTCTTCATCATCTAACTGATCAGCCATTTTCTAGTCCAGGTAGCCTCCCTCTACACATCACCAACAACCCCTTCCACCCCAGCTCCCAGCATATACTGGTGCAGAGGGAGATCCCTGTGCTTTACTTTCCTAATACTGTCTCATACATCTTCTCAACACAGAGGCTGTCAACAATATCATCACATTTCTGGGCATGCAGCCATGTGAGAGGTCCGATAAAGTACCTGAGAACAAGAATTCCCATTCACTCTATCTGGCAGGTAAGAAGCTTTCATCAGATTTGCCTTCCATTTTCTTACAAAGCTTAATAGGATATAGATGGGCATCTTATGCCTTGCTCTTGTCCCATCATCCCATTATATGAGCCACAATTTGAAACCCAGTCAAAATGAATAATTTGTTTTGCATGCTATTCTTAGCTATTCTTTTAAGATGTACATTTGACCTAAAACACTTAAATCTCTCCAACAGATACCAAGGCCACCACCAACTTTCCTTTTGAGTACTCTAAATTGGTATTTTTGAATACCTTCTATGTACCTGGTTTCATGGGAATATAAAAAATATATATTTGGAATATATATTTGGAATTTATGCGTAGGATTCAATTTCCACAAATCTCTGGAAAAGCTAAACTAATAGAAAGGAGATGCAGGGAGAGCATGATAAATTTCATTATCCAGTGCTTGTTTTGGGTTCTTAATATAGTTTTCCTCACTTTTTTCTCTCAGGTATATTCAGAGGTGGCTATGATTTATTGGTGAGGTCCAGGCTGGCCTTAGCCGATGGAGTAACCATGCAGGTGACTGTCAGAAGCAAAGAGAGAACACCTGTAGATGTTATCTTAGCTTCTGTTGGATAAAGGCTTACTGGACAAGAGGAAACTGATGTACACTTCACGGTCAGTGGGCTTTTAGGCTAGTGGCATCAGTTTCCCAGAATCACACTTTTGAAGATGAATGACTTTGGAGAAGCAAATTAAACATTTGGCCCTGAGCCAGCAGATCAAGCAGGTGTCTATCTTTGTGCATGGGTTTTTTTTCTTTTTATGATACTTGGTCAGCTTTGGTACGATAGTGCAGCTTCAGGTGATCTTGAAAATCAAATACTATCCTATACTCCAGCTGCTTAACTTCATTTTATTCTTTAATTTAATGTGTACCTGAAAGCTCCTGGCAATGCTGGAAAATTTTTATCCCAGAGGGGTGGGGGTGAGGGGGAGGGGAAGCCAGAGTCCACTTTTGTCACAATTCATTTTTATTAATAGAAAATAAACACTTATTCCAGTTTCAAAGTTGTTATAGTTGAAGTTGCTAATTTTAAAAAATGAATTTTAAATAATCACTTAATCCTGCTTTGACTAAGACAATGAAATGTGGCTTAAAAAAAAGTATTCAGCACCATTTGCTCATAGGTCTTTCAGAGTTTGTTCTTAAAGTTTCTGGAACTTTCCTGTCTGTAAAGTGTAGGAATTACTGAGCTACATTGGAAAGCCTCTCTGGGACAGTTAAGCAGTCATCATAAAGGTATCAGTGTACATTCAGCATGGTGACTTGGACTACACAACAATCCCTTCCCCTCTATAGTAGCTCAAGAGAAACATGCTTCTAAGCACTGAGGTATGAGGAGTCCCAGACTGTTATTTGCTGTTAGAATTGGTCTTCCCAGCTAATAACAGTCAGTATCTGGCACAGATGCTATTGGTCCTTAATGTCCTGTGATTTTAGGAAGTAGTTTGGATTTAGTTCAATTTATTCAGAAGTCAAACATGTTTAATTAGCTTCACTACTCTGGCAGAGTAAGGGTATGCTGGTTTAGTGTCTTTATAAAATATATGTAATGCATAGGTAAATCATAGTCTTAAATACCTAGAATACTATATTATTTAAACCAATATCTATTTTAACAAAATGTTTATAACTAAAAACAGCTGATGAAACTAAATCCAAAGGTATGACAAAGAGGACTCAGCTCTGTGTTGCTTAAAGAACTTTTAAAAGGCATGTGCCCATAAAGTCATTCAAGGAAAGGGAAGGAGGCCCCCTTCGCCTCCTCCTTGCTATAGAATTCCTGTTGGGGCTGGGCCAGAAATGAGCACTTCTAAATATTTCAGAGAAATCCAAAGTGTTAAAAAGTATTTTATGCAAAAGAACGTCTTTCTGCATCAATGAATAGTAATGCTCATCAGAATTTCCTAATAACACAAAAACAAAGCCAAGATACATTTGATCAGATGTCAGAGTAATGGGAGGTGGACTATTATGTCAACCTTAGTCAGAGCTCCTGCTGGCTTCTTCCTATACACTGTTCACCAATTTGAGTAGTGGACTTTGTGAGAGAATAATGTTTGATGGCCAGGACCTCTCTTGGGCATTTCTTCCTAAGTGGAATACACAACAGATAAGGGAGTAGGGGAGGTAATACAGGGAAGCTACTCTTTCCAGCTCAGAAGGAGTTGATGAAGCCCATATATGCATTCAAGAAGCCCATGGGATCCTCTAGCTGTGGATAGTGGCTAATGTGGTCATCCAGAATCGACACTGTGGACCGCGGCAGCGTTTTCCTAGTGGAAGAGAACAGCACGCAGGTGAACTTGAGGCTGGAGGAGGAGGGATGTAAGCCAGTGGGAAGCCCCAGTAAATGACCCTGTGGACACACCACACTGGAAGGAGCCACCAAAGAGCTTATTCACCTTCTACTCTGAAATTGTATCTTAGGCAGGTAAACTTGCCAATTCCATTTATACAAACTAGTTTTTAAATGTTCATAATCCAACAAACAACAACTTGAAAATATAACACTTTTGCAACAATTGTCAAAGCAAGATGACTTTCAGCTCCTTAGAGAAGGATGAAGCATCAAACAAGTGGATCACACAGCAACTCACTGCCCAAGCAGAGATAACCAAGGATCTTCCCTTAATCCCAGGAGATGAGAGGGGGTATTTTATTTAAAATTATATGCAAGCTGTTTACTACTAGCTTGTATCCAGTAGGCCACAGGAAGGTATGGAACATTCTTATGTGACATAATCAATCAATATTTCATATTCTGATACCTTCCAAGTAAGTACCTAGAGAGAATAGCAACCAATGAGAAGGCACTTTTCCACAATGAGCTCTTCTCAGTCTCTCTTTGCCATCTGCTCAGCCTAAGTCAATGAATTGGCTTTACAATCGGACTAAAACAAACACTTTGTAGGATATATCCACTTTAAACCTTTGACTCACATGAGAGCTTTTTGTACACCAAGGAATATGTAGCAGTCATAACAGTGAAAACAGACTATGTATAAATCAAGAGAATGTATAACTGAATTTCTTGATATTACAATTATGTTAGAATAAGATTCCTCAACTCAATCTTTTTATTGTTTCCTGGATGAACAGCCAGTGAGGTTAGAGACAATGGCTAGAGCCAATAGCCCTCAACAGGTAATTCTGTTTACCACTGTCAGGATGAGATACTAACAAAACATAGACCTCTCTCGGGGAGACTCACCTGTACAGCTCCAAAAACTCTGGATAGGGATTTACAGGATCCAATGGCCCATAGATAAAATGAACTAGGAAAGAGAAAAGGAATAAAATACTTAACAGCTCTCACATCTGTTTTACTCCCACCCTAAAATTAACTCCTCTCCAAAAAGAAATGTTTTCTTCTCCCTTTTTTTATTATAATAAGCAAGGTCTATCTCTGTTGCTCAGGCTGGACTGCAGTGGTGCAGTCATAGCTCACTGTAACCTCAAACTCATTGGCCCAAGCGATCCTCCCACTTCAGTGTCCTCAGTAGCTGAGACTTTATACAGGTGTGCACCACCACACTTGGCTAACTTTTAAATTTATCTGTAGAGAAAAATTTTTCGCACTGTGTTGCCCAGAGTGGTGCCCAACTCCTGGGCTCAAGCAGTCCTCCCGCCTCAGCCTCCCAAAGAGCTAGGATTACAGATGTGAGCCTCCTCAGCCAGCCCAAGAAAATATTTTCTGTAAATATTTTTTGTGTGTGATAGAAAACCTAGCTTGTTTTATTAGGTAACCTCTAAAGAGCAGCTAGGAATGCACCAGTTCATTCATTGGATACATCTCCTCCTATAGACAACTAATTGGTCCCTCATCCAGCTCTCCTGCACTCTAGACCAAATGGAATATGCCCATCTTTCAACATTCTCTAAGTCCAGGATACTATCATTCTTTAAGTCTCTCTTCAGTTATAATAGACTTTTGACATTTGAAATCAACCGATCATTTCCTGAGCACTAATCTCTATGTGTGAAACACTGTAATTTTCTTTTTAAATCTGTAAGAATGAAAAGACAAATAAGTACAAACCACCTATAGCCTCTTGATTAGTAATCCAAACAGCCTTCTGTCTGAGCAATTCAGCATGTAATGTGGCAGTCACTGACAATGCACACCACAGAAATCAGTAATACCAACTACCTTTACGGTAATGTCTGTTTTTTATATACTTCACTCTACACACAAACATCACTGTTCCAGATGTCATGAGTACAGTTGCCAGTAAAATAAAGGATACCCAGATAAATTTGAATTTCAGATGAAAAATGATTTCTTTTTGGTGTAAGTAGGTCCTAAATATTGTACAACACATACTTAAATACTAAAAAAGCATTTGTTGTTTATCTAAAATTCAAATTTAACTGGGTATCTTAACATTTTTATTTGCTAAATCTGGTAACCCTAATTGTATAAAGGAGTTGCAATTATTTTAACCCTATAGTCCTTCAGCTTCCTATCAATAATATAAAAATACTCACTGGGGATAGTAACAGAGGCAAGAGCTCCCACCCAGCGCCTTCTGAACTTCTTCCGCTGATTGATGTACTGTAAGAGACTGTAGGACAGGTAAGTCAGCATGAGCAGAACAAGAAACCTTTACTGTTACAGGGATTCAAGGGCATGACAAGAGCCACAAGGAATACAAGATACAATTTCTTAATCCAGAAGCAGTTTAGCATTCCTGGAAATATCCCACTTAATTTATCCATTTCTGTTAACCTCTAGAGTTAACCACCATGTAGCTCTAGTAGTGATTATGCCTACTATCAATATAAGAATTAGTGGTTTCGTGTATTTATTAAGCAGGGAATGAGATCTAGGAAGGCTGATAGTTGGTTTGGATTTTAGGTAACTAAAAAGCCCAGGTCTAAGGTTCCAATTTTGGCTTCACCACTACCTACCTCTCTGACTCAAATATATAACACAGATCTTTCAACTTGGTTTCCTCATTTGTTGGTTTGTTTGTTTTTTAAAAGACAAGGTCTCCCTATGTTACCCAGGCTGGAGTGCAGTGGTTATTCACAGGTGCAATCATAGATCACTACAGCTATAACTCCTGGCCTCAAGAGATCCTCCCACCTCAGCCTCCCAAGTAGCTGGGAGTACAAACATGTGCCAAAGAACCTGGCTAGACTCCTCATTTTTAAAATAAGAGGATTGAAACACATGATCATCTGTGTTGACATCTACTTTTTTTTTTTTTTGAGATGGAGTCTCACTCTGTTGCCCAGGCTGAAGTGCAGTGGCATGATCTCAGCTCACTGCAACCTCCACTTCCTGGGCTCAAGCAATTCTTGTGCCTCAGTCTCCTGAGTAGCTAGAATTACAGACGTGTGCCACCACACCTGGCTAATTTTTGTATTTTTAGTAGAGACAGGGTTTCATCATGTTGGCCAGGCTGTTCTCGAACTCCTGACCTCAGGTGATCCGACCACCTTGGCCTCCCAAAGTGCTCAAATTACAGGTGTGAACCACTGCGCCCAGCCAACATCTACTTCAAAATTCTAAGTGTAGATATTGATGAGCACAAAGCTTCATCTGACCACAGATAAAATGGAGAGAATTCCTCCTTCTCCAGCATAAGACACTACTGCCACATTTTAGAACTCATGTATTCTACTCATTCTGCCTGGCAACTCCAGGACAGTTATTTTTGTGAACCCTCAAATATCTCATCTTAGAAACAGTATTTACTTTTTGGAAAGGAAAATATAAGATAATTTTGAAAGTCAGTCTTAATTGTTCTTCAGTTTTTTAATACTAAAATGAAATGTTCAGGGATCCTGTGGGGGTTAGAAGAGGGTGGGAGGATTGGCTGCCTGTAACACATAATTCCCAGCAAAGCCCTCAGTAAAAACACTGGAAGCTACACTGACCCAGGTGGCTAGAAGACAGAGCCTTATCCCAAGTAGTTACAGCTATCACCACCTCTGGGTCCCCTGTGAAAGCTGGTTTGGGTCTACCTTCTCATTTGAACCACGGCATGGGAATTCTTTGTACAAGACAGAGAAGGTAAGTCTGCCCTCTCACTCCCTGTTGCTCAGAAAGATAGGCAAAAGGAAGAGCCTTATACCTTGAGGGAGGCACTAGGCTACTTTCACAACCATGATTCAACACTTTGAAGCATTTAATACTAACAAAGAGTCCAGTTTCACTCTATTTTCTATTTCTTTCTTCATATGGACCATGACTTTTTGGTTTGCCCCATAGGTCATCAGCCTTCCTGTGATAGGGAATAAGCCAGCAAGGAACAGAACAAGCAATCCCCACTCTCCACAAAAACGCTTATCTGGAAGCCAAAGCAAAGGGTAATTTCTTACCTGTCAATGACTAAGTTCCCGTCATTGTTGCGGATCCCTGCCCACATGTCCCACAGCTCACTCTCAGAGGGCCGAGTATACGGCCCAAAGACTGGGGTGAGACTGAAAGAGTCCAAAACGCAGGAAGATAAGTGTGAGGAGAACTCAGAATGTTCAATATGGCTGGAACCTCAGAGGCCATGCAGTCCCGGCCATCAGTCCGACCCATAGGTGATTTATGAATTCCTTCTACTTCCCTGGCAAGCGGCCAACACCTTTGCTTTAAAATATCAAGCCCTAGGATTTGGCCCAGAATTGTAATGGCAGCAACTTTTCACAACATTGTTCCTAGGCCACAGTCAATATTTGACAGTGACACTTACCCTCGAGAGAACACGAAGAAGTTCATCAGTCGTGTGAGGATGGGTGACAGCACACCTCCGTCTTTGAGTAGCTGGAGGGGAATAAGTGGAAGTAAAGCTCAAGAATCCAGAGGAAGACCTTCACCTGGGCAAAGGGTTTTATATTAGGAACTAAATCTTTTTTTTTTTTTTTTTTGGAGACGGAGTCTCACTCTGTTGCCCAGGCTGGCATGCAGTGGCCTGATCTTGGCTCACTGCAAGCTCCGCCTCCCGGGTTCATGCCATTCTCCTACCTCAGCCTCCTGAGTAGCTGGGACTACAGGCACCCGCCACCACGCCCGGCAAATTTTTTGTATTTTTAGTAGAGATGGGGTTTCACCATGTTAGTCAGGATGGTCTCAATCTCCTGACCTCGTGATCCACCCACCTCAGCCTCCCAAAGTGCTGGGATTACAGGTGTGAGCCACTGTGCCCGGCAGGAACTAAATCTTCAGCCAAATCTCCTGCTACTGAATGGTTTGGTACTTGGCATTTTGTTTTGCCTACCCACATTCTTCTCTCAAGGAAGACAAATCTATTTCTAATTCCATCTAAGATTACTTTGCTTTTAAAATTCACTAAATCCCTAAAACTTTAACTCTGATATATTCAAGTTTAGAGTAGGATCCTAATTTGTTCAAACATCAAGCTTGTGACACAGATCTTTCCATAGCTGTTATTTCTGCAAATATTTGTTGATCTCTTATTCTTAGGATGGGTTTTGGGTTTATGTAGGGGCCACTGCCTCTGCTTTAGTTGCCTACGAAGGGAAAAACTAACTTCATTAAGATAAATTCCCAAGGAAGAGTATTGAGCTACTGCCAATCACAGGAGCTACGGCCCTTAAAGGTCCCAGCATTATCTACGTCAGTGCAAATCCTCAAACTAAAGTCTGTCAGTGAAGTAGCCAACCTTTTGGAGAAGGAGTGGACGGTGAGTCTCAGGAAAGATACCTGTAGGAGAAAAGACTTATCTTAGTCATTTACCTATAGCTTTAATTTTTTTTTTTTTTTTTAATAGAGACGGGGGTCTCACTGGTCTCAAGCTCAAGCAATCCTCTTGCCTCAGTCTCCCAAAGTGCTGGGATTACAGGTGTAAGCCACCTCGCCCAGCCTACCTACATTAAGGTCAAAGGCAAGCCCATTATCAGAAACTACCCACCCTATTCACCATCACCTCTGCAGCCTTTACTACCAAAACAGAATTACGAATAAAAATTTAAACTGTCATCTAATTACATCTCCAGGAATTATATGTTTAACTGGTCACAATAAATCCCCCTGGAATTACTTTTCCCATCTTAAAGATTGTGAAACGGGGAGAAAATATATGGTCATCCAAAATGCTGATAACCAGGCTCTGACTCCCCTTAGCACTTCCGCCATCACTCAGAACACAAGGGTTAATGATTTGGGCTGCAAGAATAAAACAAGAAGTTTTTAAATAAGTGTAGGTCCTTTTAAAAACCTAGAGTTTTTCTTTTCCATTTCTCTTCAGAGTCAGTGGAAGAAAGCCATGAGCATAAGTGATAAAGGGAGAGACATTTCTCTCCCAGTCTGCTCTTAAGGCATTCAGGAGACATTTGGGTATTCATGGACTTGCAAGCTGGCTGCCCAGAAGGTCTAATCAGGGGTTCGGTATTTTCTAACTGAAACTTGGCAGTG
Source organism: Rhinopithecus roxellana (assembly GCF_007565055.1). Classification (NCBI taxonomy): domain Eukaryota; kingdom Metazoa; phylum Chordata; class Mammalia; order Primates; family Cercopithecidae; genus Rhinopithecus; species Rhinopithecus roxellana. Next base: position 62,848,904 of record NC_044554.1, read on the forward strand.
CCAGTTAGGAGTTGGGGAAACTCATACAGTTAAGTCCTCACTTAACATCAGGATAGGTTCTTGGAAACTTCGGCTTTAAGCAAAATGAGGTACAGCAGGTCCTTGAATAACATCCTTTCTTTAAAACACTGATGAGAAAAAAAATTGGTTCCACTATAACATTTTATTTAAAGTCACAGTTTCCAAGAACCCATTGATGACATTAAGTAAGGATTTTCTACACTAACATCATAGTAGGATTAGAAACACTTGTGGCTTTTTTCTGTACCTTCAATCCTATACTCTCATAACCTATTGCAGTTGTCACAGATACGGCAGACAGCCTTTACCCTCCCCACTTCTGATACAGCTGTTCCTAGGTCCTCCACTAGATCCTGCTATCTAATGCATTGAAAAAGCACATATGACTATAATGCAGCTTTTTACTGACTGTGTAAGTAAAGTCACTATCCTTTGTAATGCTGTTTGTTTATTTAAAAACATTCTGAGAAAGGGTCCATAAATCCTGTCAGGCCACCAAAGGAGTTGATGGCACAGAAAAGGTAGAGATCTCATAGTTTAATTATGTCTACTCGCAATATTATCAGATTACCATTTAGGTGCCACTGTGGTATCTAACGATGGCCCTTCTAGACTACACCCACTTTCTACCTACCACCAAGACATTTACCTCCATTTGACAGACAGAGACTCTTTATGGTAAGCCGACCAGATCGATTCTGCTTGTACCTAGAAGGGAGATGAGGAAACACACATGTAGCTGAGCAGACTTAAACCAGTGCACTTCTGAAGACAACTCCCAAGAGAGAAAAAGGATGCAAAGAGTCCAGAAACGATGTGCTCTCCTAGCATTATAAGCTGAAGTTTGAAGCTCCACTGACCTGTAGAGAAGCTCCTGAGCAACCGTATCTCCATAGTCATGAGAAAGAAGGTTGATCCTGCGGTTCTGGAGCCCCAGATGCCGCAAAAGTGCTTCCACGATGCTGGCCTGCTCAAATATGGAATAGTGATGTGGTCTCTGAGGAAAGGAAAGCCCACATACACAGGATGAAGTCATGAGGACAGCTCTCTGCCAGCCTAACCCTCACAGTCTATGTCCGTCCCGACACCCCATCACCAGCCCCAGATAGGTGCTGCTTACCGGTTTGTCACTGAAGCCAAAGCCTAAGAAATCAAGGGCAATCACCCGATGAAACCTCAAGGTCAGACCTTCCCAAATCTACAAGAAAGAAAGGATGATTTGGGCTTTCTGCTCTTGCCCCTCCCTTTTCACCAGACCTGCAGTAGCACAGGAGCTTCAGCCCTCTCTTGGCTTGACAGACTTCCATAAAGAGAAAACCCCATGAAACCAGCACAGGCCCCACAGATGATCCTCCTGGAGAATGCTTTCTTCCTGCTAATTAATCCCTGTTGAGGGAGGATAACTTGGCAGTGATTCCTTCCAGAGTGCCAAGGAGTTTATCATTCCCTTTCAGTATATAAGAAACAGTTCAACATTTAATATTTTTTAGAAGCAATTCAAACGTGCAACAGCCTTCTAGTGCTGACAACAAAATCCTTTTATTTTAATTTTCATTATTTTAATAAAAAATTTAAATTTTTATAATTTTAATTTTTATTTTAAAATTTTTTTTTATTTTTTTAAAATAAATAAAAGGTTATTTTAATTTTTATTTAAAAAAAAAAATTTTTTTTGAGACAGAGTCTCGCTCTGTCACCCAGGCTGTAGTGCAGTGGTGCGATCTCGGCTCACTGCAACCTCTGCCTCCCGGGTTCAAGCGATTCTCCTGCCTCAGCCTCTTGAGTAGCTGAGATTACAGGCTTGTGCCACCATGCCTGGCTAATTTATATATATATATATATATATATATATATATATATATATATATATATATATATATATATATTTTTTTTTTTTTTTTTTTTTTTTTTTTTTTTTTTTGAGATGGAGTCTCACTCTGTCGCCCAGGCTGGAGTGCAGTGGCCGGATCTCAGCTCACTGCAAGCTCCGCTTCCCAGGTTCACGCCATTCTCCTGCCTCAGCCTCCCGAGTAGCTGGGACTACAGGCGCCCGCCACCTTGCCCGGCTAGTTTTTTTGTATTTTTTAGTAGAGACGGGGGTTTCACAGTGTTAGCCAGGATGGTCTCGATCTCCTGACCTCGTGATCCGCCCGTCTCGGCCTCCCAAAGTGCTGGGATTACAGGCTTGAGCCACCGTGCCCGGCCTAATTTTTATATTTTTAGTAGAGATGGGGTTTCGCCATGTTGGCCTGGCTGGTCTGAAACTCCTGACCTCAGGTCATCCTCCCACCTCAGCCTCCCAAAGTGCTAGGATTTGAGCCACTGCGCCCGGCCGAGGCTTTTTAAGACATAGTAGGACCTAGAAGTCTGACTTCATTACCTTATACCAATCGTAGCTGGATGTTGGAAAACCATGTAAAAGCACAACTATCTCTGGACTTCCAACCACACCCACAGAGTCTAGGAAGAAGGAAAGTACAATTAATCAGGCCAAATCCCTATAAAAATAACCTCGAAGATGTTAAAATGTAAGTAATCTGATACAAAAGACAAGAAATTGTGACCAAATTGACATTAAAATGACACAATTCTTTTTAAAATGTAAGCTTACTGCGTTAGGTGAGAACAGGCCTTTTCTCCTTTTGATCTGTATATTAAAACATTGTAAAAATCATGCTATGTGAAAATACTTGAAGGCACCTGTTTACTCAACCTAGGTGTTTTTTAAAAAGCATATCCCCATTTCTCCTTTTGTTTTGTAATATGCAGATTTTTTTCATGGTGAAAAGTAAATTTTCACAGTTAAAAGCATATGATCACAACACAAAAACTACAAATTATTAGTACTCTATCATGAATGGCCTCACAGAAATTCTCTAAGAGATAGCAACTATTCCCAAAGAACACCTTTAGCTTATACTATTTGCTCAGCACTTTTCATTCAGCAGGAGACCCAATCTAACATCAAAAACATAATAAAACTATTACAAAATCCTGTCAACTACAAAAAGGGCTTAATCAACATAAACACGAACTTTTTAAATGCATATGACAATACGGAAGCATTCAGCATCATCTAAATTAGGTAAACATTTAGACAATATTAACCTTGCTAATAGTATTGGATTAAAACTGGTATATTCATATACTGCCAGTGACATGAAACTTTGGTAATAAGGTTTTCAAAAATAATTTAGAAGCAGTTGAAAATTGTATATACTTTAGCCTAAGAGTTTTTTTCTTGAGAATCTGTGCAAATAAAATCATTCCGTTTATGCAAGTAGTGTAGTTTGAAAATGTAAGGAAAAAATAAACTGTACAGACATGAAGCTTTTCCTTCAACATTAGTTTTTTAAAACAGTAAAACTGGAAATAACCCAAGCCAACATAATGAAAATTGTATACTTACTTAATTGAATATAGCAAATGAGAGGAGGTCAGGAGCAATAATGAAAAACGGTTTATGACAAACATTTTTCGTTATTGCTCTTGACCCCCGCTCAAAATAAATCATTTCCAATCTGTTTCTCAGGTTCTTCACCTATAAAATGAGGTTAATGGCACCTATCTCCAAATGCTGTTATAAAGATAAAACAATGAAGGCTGAAAACATAACTCAGAGCCTGGCATATGGTAATTACTTGATAAGTAATGGTCATAATAATAATCATCACTAGCAAATTAATTTATATAATGGTATTAAGACTTAAATCACAGTTACACTACAAATAATCTACAGAAAACGATAAAATGAAATCAGGGATGGTGAGGAGAGAACCAGTGGTGGTTATATCTATTAATATTTTATATATTACCTGACACTAAGGTTGCCCAATTAAAAAAAAAAAATAACATCAGAATACATATCAAGCAACAAAGAAAACTTATCCTAAAAGGTAAGGTCTGCAGGTTAGAATCTCAGTCCCAACCCCCATTCTCCCAGCAGTTTTCTGCGCTTCTCTGCAACCTCACTACACAGAAAGAGAGAGATACTCTCCTCCATCATTAAGGAGCAACAAGAGACCAGTAGACACAAAATAAATACCTCATCTGGGACTTACATGACCGATACACGCAGGTGTTCCAATAGTCCACTTCTTACCTTGGTAGAAGATACGCAGTCCCTTGTAAGTGAAAAACTTGCCTGAAGACTTCCATGAGTGAAGGGCAGGAGAGAGCTGAGGGGGTGGGATGTGCAGGTACGCAGCAAGCAGGGGCACGGCCAACAGCCCCACCTGGACCCACCACTCCCTCATCCTGTAGGAAAAGCAGAGACCCACCGTAAGCAGTCAGGTAACACTGTACACTCATCTACAAACCAAAACCTGGTAGGATGGCGTGGGAGACTGCTGTTAACCAGCAATGATTACGTTGCCCTTCACATAGGCACAAAGCTGACCAAGACTATAATCGAACCTCTGTCTGCCATAGCACTCGCCATATTTGTTCATCATTCTAATTTTAAGGAAAAAAATACATTATTTCAACATATAATCTTCTGCCTCTGCTCCCCAACTTTAACCCCTTAGCCCCTACCCTTGTGGTCTTCCCAATACCTGCTGAAGAGGACTTGATATAAATAAAAGGGAGATGACAAATGCTGGACACTCTTTCGTTGACTTTTATCAAGGCTTCCCAGGAAAAAAATAACTTCTTATTTACTCCAAAAGCTCTACCATCTACCCACTAGCCCCCACCAGTAAAATGTTCAAAATATATGTATGTGCTATATCTCATGTCTTAAAAGAGTGTGTGTGTAGTAACTTATCACATGTCCTCAAGCAGAGAGTTGCTCCTGATTTTTAATGCATGCTTATCAGCCCTCCTGCCTAAATGAAGCCCCATTTAGTACTCGTTTCTGGGTTTGGGCTGAGAAACTGCTCAGGGTAAACAGTCTGAAAGTAAGATAGCTGCGCTGGGTATTCCAACATAAGCAGCTTTGTTATGACCCTGAATATCTAATCTCTTGAGAGGTCAGGGCAGTAGATTATATTTCTGCTTTTCTTAGCAGACTCTTGAAGTTTACATTTAATTTCCTAAGACGCTCCCCCACCCCCAGATAAGGCATAACTCATACCCAGCATGTGAGAATTGATTTTGTCTTTGGAAAAAGAGCACTGGTTGGTACACCCAACTCTCCCATGCCCAGGACTTCAAAGGCACAAGTCAGTTTATCCACATTGACAAGGAGTGCCAAACAGGAATTATAAACAGTTCTGTTTCAAGTCTATGACTTCTGATGGTCAACAGATTAAGAATTGTCAGTAGAATGGAAGTTCTCTCAAAACAGCCAGAATGGAAATAATACCCTCCAAAACTAAAATTAGAGTTGTCATAGAGCTCAAATTAATTAATTGCTAAAGCCCTGGGGGAAATGGCTTTCTGTTTGTACACACATTCTTCCCTATTACCTGTAATCTACACGTTCACTAACTTCCTCAACTTACAAGATACTTCCCCCCCCCCCAAATCCCCGATAGTTTTAGAGATAGAGATAGCTAAACTCTAAAAACAAACCTGTGGTTTTACAGTGGTAAAATAACCATGTTTCTTAAAGAATCTCAGCTCCCCAGCCTATTTTTTAGGCATTATTAGGGCAGTCATTTCCTTTTTTCTCCAAAGTACCTGTCCGTAAGACGGATAGAACCATTTAGTCCTCCTTCTCAAGGTAATACTAGAAATGGTTCCAAAAAAGTGCCAGAACACGATAGTTATATCACAGTTTTCACCCCACAACAATAGCAGCCTATATCCCAAATACCTCCTTGAAAAGTCAGATGACAAAAAGCATTAAGTTTTGATGATCTTTACTTCAATGCATACATTTTCATGTGAGGATTTCATTACTCCTTTCCCCCAGTGCTTCTCATCGCGCTCATCCACGGGGTTCCAGCAGCTGAATCTCTGCAGTGACTCAGCAGAGAGCCCCGGGAGGGGCGGCCAGAGCGGCAAATGGGGAGGCTTCCCCGCTGGTGCTTAGGGAAAGTGGGGGTTAAAAATCGAGGCGATCGACCAACATACTCCACTCCTGGACACCCCCCTCCACACCTTCCTCCTCTTACTGCAAGAAAGCAAAGCGGCAACCTCTCAGGGAGCCGTTTCTTGTCTCATTACCTCAGTAAAAATGCCCCCATGACCTTTTAGGATTTTTAGAAGTGAAGCAGCCTAGCAGTCAGTAGGCGAAATGGGTTAAGCAAACATTTTTTGGCCAAAATCCCAATTATTTGATGAGCCATGAGCAGAGAAAATAAGCAAACTCCAGTAACAAACTTTCCAGAAATTTCTGGGCCTTGATTTCTTCATCTTGTAAACAGAAAAACACACTCCCGTAATAATACCACCCAACCTGCTGCCCACCTGATGGCGTCGCCGCAAAATTAATGAACCACTTTATAAACCCGCGAAACTAAGGCGAACAGTCGCTGCGCAACATGACCGTTTGGTCACATCGCCGTTCTCACTCGCGCTTGTTACTGAAATCTGAAAACCACTTAAGGCAGCTGACGGGTACTGCGAGTTCTAGTCACTCTGCGGTGACTCCCGCCACCGTGGTACCTGGGTCTTGAAATCCTAAGCTGCACCGCGGCGATCTCGGCACTGCGATTATCTTGTTTTTGAAATTCTAAGGTGCGCCACGGAGATACCGGGGTTCTAAAAACTCTAAATCGCACCAGGACGATGCTGGGGTCTATCCTTTAGGTCGCACCACGGCAATGGCGGGGTCTAAAAATCCTACATCGCACCAGGGCTCTTTGGGGGTCTAGAAATCCTAAATCGCGCCACGGTAATGGCGGGGTCTAAAAATCCTACATCGCACCAGGGCTCTTTGGGGGTCTAGAAATCCTAAATCACGCCACGGTAATGGCGGGGTCTAAAAATCCTACATCGCACCAGGGCTTTGCCGGGATCTATAAATCCTAAATCGCGACACGGCAAAGGCGGAGTCTAAGAATCCTGAATCGCACCAGAGGGAAGCCGGAGTCCAAATATCCTAAATCAAATCAGGGCGATGCTGGGGTTTAGAAATCCTAAATCATGCTGCAACAATGACTGAGTATAAAAATCCTAAATCGCGCCAGGGTGATGCCAGGATCTAAAAATCCCAATCCGTATCAGGGTGAGACTAGGGTCATTATGGATCCCAAGTCATATCAGGATAACGCTGGGGTCCAGAAATCCTAAATCTCACCAAGGCAATCCCGGGGTCTAGAAATCCTAACCCAAAGAGGTCCCGCGCTCTGAACATTCCATTGCGTGCAGGAGTGACACCCCCTCCTCAAGTAGGCAGAGCGGGCGCGGAATGCGTGCCGTCTGTCGGTAGAGTTTTCGCCCGAAGGCAGCCCCGGCTCGAGCACTGGCACGCAGTCCGCCGCTCGCCCGCGCCCTAGTCTCAGGGCGGCCAGCCACACCCCCTCGTTCCCGCCGCACACCCACCTGCGGAGGCGATCTCGGCGCACCATGGCCGCGTTATCCCATGCCGCCCGCCGCAGCGTTGCAGAGCACCGGACGCCGCGGAGCCCGCAGCCGTGCAGGGCCAGCCGGCAGCAGGGGCGCAGCCCGCAGCCCACAGCAGCGCAGGGCGGCGCCGCGCCCGGCAGCTACAGCCACTCCGGCGTGCGCTGCGGCACTGCGCTTGCGAGGCGCAGCTGCCGCAGAGGAGGTGCCGGGGTGTGCTGGTTGCCGCGGCAGCGCGGAGCGAGTGGGCACCGACTTTTAGAGCCCACCCGCGCCCCGCCCCTAGCCCGCCCATCGCCGCAGAACCCCTACCGCCTGCTCCCCCGCTCGCCGCAGAGCCCCTCCCAGCCACTCTGCCACCGCCACGGCCACAGAGATGGGGTGCCCCTCTAGCAGTGGCTCCTTTAGGGAGCACCTTCAGGGGTGTCGAGCCCCCTCCCCAAGACCCCGCTGCTCCCTCGTGAACCCCCAACCCTGAGCCCGAGATTCTGCTGCAGAAACCCTCCCCTGACGAGTTAAGGCCACGGGCAAAAACAGCAGACCCCTGAGAGCCCCAATACTTTCCTTAGATCACCCACAAACCCCACTGGACGCCCACAAGCCCCACAGGAGGATGGCCACTCGACCTAAGGGGCAGCAGGGCTCGGGGGTGCCGGCCGTGGCGCTTGCTCCCGTCCCTCGTACTGAACCGTGAGAGGTGGCAAGCCACGAGGGCCCTACGCGCCCTAAGTTCCTAACTACCGGTAACCATCAAGGGCACAAGCAAGCGGCTAGGGAGCGACAAGCTCTGCTGGACCCACCAACAAGCTAGTAAACAGATTCATGGTATGGCCACTATGGCCAAAGTTGCACAAAGTCCGGTTTCTGCCACTCCAGCCACCGCCGTCGCGCGGGGCAGGTTTCCTTTACAGCAGCGCGACGTGGTCGGCATGCCAGACTCCCGGCTACAGCAGCGCCCTCGCAGCCCCGCTCCCTGCATGCGGCAGTCCGCGCTGCACAGAACAGTGGGCACAATTAGGAGAGCAAAGCCCCCTTTATTTACGTAATATAGAATCACAGTGCAAGGGCACGGTGGCACAAGAAAGAAGGAGGAATTTTTCTAATCCATAATCCTTTAAAAGGCATCCCTTACGCCTTTGAAAAGTGTAGAGTATCATGAAGTGTCTGTGTTCATTTTCTGAGCATAAACTGAAATACTGGTGAACGCACGCGGGGCGCAAGCTGGTGAGCTGGGCGGCCGGCCGGCCGGTGCCCGCTGCATCCAGAGGGGGCGCTGCAGGCCTCCCTTCGGTCGCACACGGCCCAGGCCCTCCGCGACTCTGCAACTCTGCACCCCGAAAGGTTCGGCGCTGGCCCGCAGGGCCTCCAACCCGTGACCGAGGGCGACCCAGGGAAACTACCGCCTATGAGCCTGTCATCAGAACCTGTGGCACAACACAGGTACACTTCTGCAGGGGTCTGGTTGCCCCCAGTAAACGCACTCGTGAAACAAATGCTGATTTAGCACCTACAGCGCACTAAGAACCCGGGGTGCGAAATAAATGAGAAATAGCCCCGGCCCGAGAACAAGATACGGGCCATCTGGAGAGGCAGACAGACAAGAACTGCCACTTTTTAAAATTTTCCTTGTAATTTCCTAGTAACGTTTGTGGCAGCTGACCCACTCCTTCCTAACATGTAAGGCCCTCAGAGGCCGAGCCCAAGTATTATTCGCCTTTTGTATCCCCAGAGCCCGCCACAGTGCTGGCCCCTAATAAATACTGCTTGAATAAGTACAAGAATTTGAGGGCGCACAGGGGAGGAAGTAATTAAGGGGAGGGGGGAAGGGTGGTCTTGAATGATGAATAGACATTTACCAGAGAGACAAAGAACATTCCAGCCTGAGGGGACGGCTTTCGCAAAGCACTGGAGGCTCAGGGCCGCGCATTTGCGGAAAACGGGAAGTCCTTTGAGCCGGGGCACCAACAGGCAAAAAATTAGGCTAGCAAGAGAATTTCATCGTAGGGAATTAGGAATTTGTTCTAAAGAAAATGAGAAGCCCACAGATGGATTTAAACTCTTCATGGCCTTAATTGGTTACTTAACAAAATTTAAATTAGTCTCTTTACAAGTCAAAGATTACCTATTTTAACTATCACTACCTTTTAAAGACTGAATTACTCTTCAAAATCTAAATCGGTTCTTCCAACAAGGTAAAGGCTTTTCTATTTTAATAATAACAATAACAAAAGCCTTTGCGTTATATATTTTTCATACTTATTGTTAAGGGAACCTTTGAGTCCTACAAACAATTCCACACTTTCATTCTCACCAGGCCAGAAACACCAGCATCCAAGATGAAGGCAATTTTCTGTTTATGGACTGAGTGCCCCACAAAGGATCTTATTCTGAAGGCCATGGAACATGTCTACCCACATGGCTCAAGTGGGCAGCCTGGAGGAGAAACAGTTTAAAGGCCCTGGGGGAAGCGGGGAGCCCCAGGGAGAGCTCCCCAAGACAACAGGAATTCCAAGTCTGACACTCGGGAGAAATCCTCCCTTCAGACATTATTGATGTCTGGCCGAGTAATTAGGAAAAACTTCCTTGAAGGAGGGATTGAGGTTGAGATGGGCATGGAACCCAGATCTTAGAAAGCATATTTCTGTTTGGAAGAACCCTGAGTACAGAAGTCAGCTCAAAGATATCAGCTTGGCCCAACCAGGAATTTGCTGTCGGAAGTCTAAGAGAGAAAATGCTGGCCATAATCCCCCAGGAGCCAAAGAGTTAACGAATCTTCTAAATGTGCCTGATTTACTTCCAGAAAGGAGCTTCCTCCACAGGGGGAGAATTTGACCCAAGGTATAAAACACTCAGAGCCCTGAGAAAACACACAGCCACACATAAATCCAAAGCCTGCTCTGGCTTGCTCGAAGCTGCACCCTTTCAGTTCCTCCAGGCTGATGCTATCCTGGGCCGTGCAGGATATCTCATGCAGTAGTCCCCTCAGCCAGTGGCTTATCACACATTCTTGTCACATTCCAAGTCTAACACAGTTCCGCCTCACAATAAGACCTCAGATTTGTGCAAAAATTCATGTAGAAAGCTCTGCATTTATTATCTTGCTGATTCACAACAGTGGTATGGGATCTGCAGGGACGGTACCACAGATTCAATAACCATATTTTTCTAACCCCAGTTTGAGAACCATAATGTGACAAGTGCAGGATATTTATGGAGACAACAAGACACAACTGGGACTGCCACTTTCAAGAGCCATCATTGTAGATTCAAATCAACTAAAACACTTCATAATGGGAGAAACTTGGTTGAACAGAGGAGCACATGTTAACGAAGGGGTTTTGGTTGAGAAACTTACCAAATCAGTAGGACAGGACCCTAAAAAAGGCTACTGTGACTGTAGACTGAGGGGAAGTACCAAAAATAAGCTAATCTTACTCTATTCTGCTAGTTAGAATTCACAGAAAGCATTTTATTCTGTTCTACAGAGCAGATAGATATTGAAACAGACGAATAGGAATGTGTTCAGAGAAGATCAACTAAACGAATTGCAAATTGAAGGTGTAACAGCTCTTGTATTTTAAGCTCCTACCATGAGCATGGGTCTTCACCCAACATATCCCTGATCCTCACAGTAGCCTGACTAGACAAGTATTTTCACTCACAGATTTCAGAGAAAGATACGGCAGCTCGGTAGGCTGCGTGTTAGGATGTGAAGGGGTTGGGAACGGAACGCAGATGTGCCTGGCTCCAAAGCTGGCCTTCTTTCCACTACTCCACACTGCCTCCCTGTTTGAAATCGCTGGGCATATTTAGTTTGAAGAAAAGAAGCCTTGTGGAGTAAGTAGAAGAAGGAAATGTGTTAGCGGTCCTCAAATATTTGTGGAAGCAGCATTAGACATTTTATTCTGTATGGCTCCAATGAGCGCAAATTGTAGAGAAACAGATGTCGATTCAACATAAAGAATTTTCCAACAGTAGGGGCTGTCTAGAGGGATTGGGTGGCTCAGCCATTTGGGGATAGGACAAATTCCCTGTCCACTGGGGGCTGGGTAACCCTGTGGCAGGTATGCAAGCTCTGCATATAAGACTGAATCAATGATTTGCAAGGTCTTTTCCCATCTGAGGTAAAGTAAGGCTCCAAGATGAACTGGAACTTGGCCAAGGTGATCCTCTACTGAGGGGACAAATCCACAACTCAGTCTTCCCTAGTTATGTCCCTCAGCCCAGAACCCTTGGTATGACATGCTGCTTCATACTGAGGGCAAAACAAATTGAAGACATTATCATCAAAAAAATCACATCAACCTCGCTCTCAACCAAATTAACCAATATGGCCGGGAGCAGTGGCTCACGCCTGTAATCCCAGCACTTTGAGAGGCTGAAGCAGGTGGATCACTTCAGATCAGGAGTTTGAGACCAGCCTGGCCAACATGGTGAAACCCCATCTCTACCAAAAATACAAAAATTAGCCATGTGTGGTGGTGTGTGCCTGTAGTCCCAGCTACTTGGGAGGCTGAGGCAGGAGAATGGCTTGAGCCCCGGAGGTGGAGGTTGCAGTGAGATGAGATGGCGCCACTGCACTCCAGCCTGGGTGACAAAGCGAGACTTCATCTCAAAAACAAAACAAAACAAAAACAAATTAACCAATATATCCCTGAAGCGACTGGTGTCTTCCTCTTCAGGCCCATTTTTGAGTAAAAGTCTTTGGCTGTAAAAAGCTCAAAAGATGAGGGGTAGACGAGGGAAGCAGTGGAACTGAATAATCTCTTACCCAAATAAGATGACCCTAAATGACAGATGGTTGTTTCTCCAGGTGACAGCGGGCACCCCTAAACTATCTTCACACACCCTCTGCATTACTCCACACATCCCATTATCCCACAGCTGGTACTGCTTCACCAGGTACTCCTACCCCACTATCCCGCACCTAGAGGACATTTTATCCACTCAAACAGATAAACAGGCTGAAGGATTCTAATTAAGTAATAGAATCTTGCATTTTTATAGCTCTTTACCCTTTCACAGATATTATCTCATTTGTCCCTCACCACAGTCCCCTAAGGAAAATAGCTACTTTCTTTCAGGCAGGCAATTTCCTAGCTGCCTGGGCAGGCAAGGGCTTCAGCACAAGCACAGTCGGTCTTTCTCGCCTTTTTTTTTTTTTTTTTTTTTTTTTCCTGTTACTACTTTTCCACCTTAGATTATGCCTCCAGCCAGAATGAGTCAACCAGGAGCAGGTGCTTCCGTTTTCCTCGATTGCTCTCCTCACCTCACCGGCTGTCCCCCTCCCCGAACCAGGCCTCCAGCCGCGTCACCACTGCCGCTCTCCGCCCTGGTGACCCCAGCGCCTGGATCTGCACCTGCAGCTCCGACCCCGAACGGCCGCGCCCTCTACCACTCGGTCACACCCGTGTGCCTGCGACCTTCCCTACCTCCAAGGCTGGCTTTCCCCCAAGTGGGAAGGCGCAGCCTCCCAAGAAATCGCCCAGGAGGGCGGGTGGAGCCAGCTAATTAATGACTAAGCGGGGGTCAAGCCTCGGCGAGGGTTGTGTGGCTTTTGTGTTCTCTACGACCCCGAGGTGCTGGGAGACGACGACCGAGGCTCTCGCCCACGTGGTCCTCTTGTGGGCCGGCGGCTGCGCACCTAGTGCGGGGACCCACGCGCCCCGGGAGCCCTCCCCTCGCCAGCACAGCCTCACGCCTCCTGGGCCACGCGCATTTACCTGCCCCCCAGGACTGGTGTGGCCCACGCACACGAGCCACACCCACCAAGGAGCGCTAGTCCCACTCCTGAAGCGGGCTGCGAGGGTGCATGGGGAGATCCCTCCTTCCCCGCCCGCCTCTTACCTGATTCAGGTAAGACCTGGGCTACAGGACTCCATGTTTGGGAGAACCCGTTGCGCATGCGCTTCCTGAGGCCAGAGGTTCTCGGCCTTCACCCTGTGGCCAGGGAGGACCCGACCACGAATACGCCGCGAATACGCGGCTCGGGGCTAGAGCGTCGCCAGGTCCGCTCACCAGCCCATCGCCCCCGAGCCCAGCATGTGCTACCGCCTTCTCCCTGCCAGGCGTCAGCGCCACCTACTGCAAAGGGTATGAAATGGCAGGCCGTGGCTTCGACAATAGCCTACGGCATTGGATAAAGAGAGTAAAATTGTATTCGGCCTGATCTGAGTACTTTTACATAATAAAAGTGAAGGCCAAAGAAGTGACATTTTGCTAGTTATTAACTACGTAGAGATCTTTGGCGAGCCTTCTGTATTTCAGCCATTCCCCTGATTTCGCAATTACCCTGAAGATGCACAAGTCTCCATCGCCAGCCCTCCCTCTACCCTGTGCTCTAGAGCCTTATATTTGCCTCCTTTCTGCTGTTCACATGGTGAACACAGACATCTCATACTCAACAAGAGCTAGGTGAAATTCACTACCCTTTCTCTACCTCCTCTTTCCCACACTACAAACTGACCCCTGTCCTAAGAACTGATGCTTCCTTCTCTAGTCTGTATCTTGGTTAATGCACTTCCATCCACCCCCGTCTCCCACACACTGTCACCAACCCCGGTGGAGCAGTGGAATGAGGCCAAGGGGTCGGGCACCTTTGGATACAGATCTCAACAAGTTCCCTCCTCCCCATCCCTTTCATCTTACCTCCCGAGAGTCTCTTGAATTCATCTTGCTCTCCTCCATTCCTAATGCCATTTGCTCTTGTTCGGGGCATTATTTCTCACCTGGACAACTGCCTCCTAATTGGCTTCCAAGTCTCCACCATCACACCTTTCTGGTCCATCATTCACACCCCTGCCAAAGTGATTTTTCCAAAATGCAAATCTGATCACATCTCTCTTCTAAAACTCTTTACTGACACCCTATTGCTGGTGCTAAATCCTAGCTCTTTAGCTCCGCATGCAAAACACTTCAAAATCTGGTCCTTGCCTTGACTTCCTCTAGAATCTTCTATCTTACCACCCCCATCTTACCCACCCCCACCAAAACCTCATGATCTGACCAAACATTACTAATTATAGTTACTCCCAAAACACCATGCGGTTTCCTTTCTCTGTGCCTTTACACATGTTCTCCACGACCAGCTATGTCCTGTCCCACTTTGGCTACCTAAAAAATTCCTGTTCATTCTTCAAAAATCAACATAATTTTCACATCCTCTTGGAAGCCTTCCATGAAACTTTCCTATGGAAATGATCCCTCCCTCCTCTGTGCCGTCTCTGTCCCTCAGTTGCCTTATCACATTGTTTTGTGATGATGTTTGCAGACCTGTCTTGCCTCTCCTACCACAGATCTGAGCTTCTTGAGGACAAGGACAGCATTTTATACATTTCTATGTCCCTTTTGCCAACCCAACATTTTAATTTTCTTTTTATAGACAAGAGATCTCACCCTGTCTCCCAGGTTAGAGAGCAGTGGTGCGATCATAGCTTGGTGCAGCCTCCAACTCCTGAACTCAAGAAATCCTCCTGCTTCAGCCTCTCGAATAGCTGGTATTACAGGCATGCACCGTCATGCCCAGCTCAACCCAACATTTTATAACAATGATGATAAGAATTAATAACAGCAAACATTTGTTAATCACTTTGTGCCAGATGCTGTGCTGAATTTCTCATATGTACGTTTTTAACTTCTGATGATCACCCTATGAAGAACTATTATTATCCTAATTTTACTAACGAGAAAACAGGCTTTGAAAGATTAAGGAGCTTGCCCATGGTCGCAGAGCTGGTAAATTGTGGAATCAAGATTTAAATCCAGATCTATCTGCTCATGTTTATCTATTCATCAGTTTGGTAGAATTAAAATATTTGAAAAACCACTAGTCATTTTTTGAAGTGTTAATGCTTACAGAGTTAATTTATCTTTTAAAGGGAAAACACATAGCTATTCCACTCTAGTGGATGGAAATAGAGTGTTCTAATTTAAACTAATGGTATAGAAAGCCAAATAAATACTCGATGTCAGGCTAACTGAGAAAATGATCATATCTTATCCCATATAATCCGTTATTATATGAATGTTATGAGTATTTTTGCTTAGGGATTGATATATTACAAACCAGTAATAGTAGATTTTTCTTAAAAACTCCTTTTGAAGAAGAGAGATCTAAATTGAAAGACACCATAGAATGTTTAATGAGTTGTGAGAGATGAAGATACCAAGATATTGTGAGGGATGTGTGAGGTCTAAATGAGTTAACATGTGTAAAGCACTTGGTGGAGTACCTGGCACACAGGAAGCACTGTATTATTGCTGCTGCTGTTCTTAAGAACTTCAAGTAGCTCACAATCCAGTGGTAGAGATAAACACATAAACTGACAACAAGCAATGTGATAAATAATGTAATTCAGCTATGATCAAAATTCTGTGGGCGTTCCAAGGGGACAGGGTCTGCCAGGGAATACGGAGGGTGGCAGGAAAACAAAATGGCACCCAGAGATCCCACAACTGCAGAGTGAGCATGTTGCCAGAACCAGAGCAACACAACCTAACTTTTTCAGAAACACTTTATTTGTTGGCAAATCTTTTACTACTAAAGGCTTTACTTCTTAGAATCCACAATGTTTAAAGTTTCCACAGTTTCAAGCACTCCTTTGCCTCTGGTGGTTGGGGAAATGGGGTCACTGGGCAGAAGAGCAAGGCTTTCACCAAGATGATATGAGAATGCGGAACAGGAGGAAGAGGTCTCTGAAGCTTATGAAGATGTGGCCCAGTACTCAAAGGAAGTTCTGGCCTCACCTAGAAGTCCAACTAGGGTGTTCAGACTCCAGGAGGGGAAGACACATTCCCATCCCCCAGGCTCTGGTCCCTTTCTAGCAGAGAAGAAACTGTGGAGCACAGACTTGGTGATGTGTACATTGAGCAAGAGGGAAGGGGTAGGCGGTGGAGCTGTGGCCCAACTTGGCAGGCACTGCCCAAAAAAGCCCACCTTTTTCCTCCAAACCCGTGCCAGGTGTCTAGCACACTAACTCAGTGTTTCCTATGCCAAATGACATGGAAGGCTGCTTAAAAGTCTACATTCTTTACTACAGGCCATTAACTTTATGTAGGCAAAACGTATTTATGTTCCTCTGGTTCTTCAATAAACAGAGTCAAGAAACTTGCTGTGGGTAGTTCACTCTGGACTGGTGAAATGAGGGCAGCTATTCTGATGTGAATAACTAATAAAACATATACAGAGAAAAAAAGTTCAAAATTAAACAGAGGAACACTGTTAGTAGAATTAAATAGATATAACTTTTTGGGAAGGCATTTTGGCAATATTTATCAAACTTGACCCAGCTATTCCACTGTTTCACATTTATCCTATATGTATATTCCCTGACACATGTCTAAGAACAAATAATGCTGTATTATTTGAAAAAAAAATCAAACTGGAAACAACCTAAATGTCCTCTACAGGGTGCTAGTTATGAGGTTGTCTAACGTGTAAAGCTTCCCAATGTTACGTGAAGAAGCAAAGTTCAAAATAGTATGCATATTGTAATCCTAGTTGTCTAACATATATGTACCATGTATCTAAACAGCTATAGTTACATTTATAATATTGATATAGTTGTATATGTATTAGAAATGCCAGCAAGATCTAGGTGGGGCAAATTGGCAGCGCAGGAACAAATTTCATCTGCAGGAAGATTTTTTATTGGTGGTGGTTGTTTTTTCACTTAAATTTTGAATGCCTTTAGGAGAGGCTCCCATACAGTTCCTATTTATTCCTCAATGTATTCCCTGTTATCTTACACTCTCTGCTTCCCTCAGTTGCTTCTGGCCCTCAGAGGCAAATGAGGAAAGAAATAATAGTGGTAGGGGCAGCTGAAGGGATGCTTTAGTCTTTCCTTTCCGTTTCAACATTGTAAGCAAACATTACTTCATAACTTAAGGGAGGGTAGACTAGGAACTGCCATCATTTCACATCCGTGAGAAGAAGGAATAGAGGAAAATAAGGATCCTGGAAGAAGAGGCACTGATTGGGAAGTGGTCACTATAGTCTAGACAAGGAGCAAGGAGAGTTCGAACTAGCCAGTGACAGCAAGGATAAATTGTGAAACCCAGGTTTAAAACCTCTTTCTGATCCCTTCTTGGCCACTGCAGTTAAAGGAATGCACAGGCTCCCTCATCCCTTCTTTCTCCATCATGAAAAATTGCAGCCTGTGGTTGATCACTTGGGCTGCTGGGCAGAGCTTGATCATATGGGCTGTTGTGCTGTATGGGAGTCTAACTCTGCCCGTAGCACACCCAGAGAGTCTCATTCTCCTGTCCCTGCAAGTTAAGTTCTCACTCTTCACAGTGCTGGCACCAGCTGTGTAGGAAGCAGGAGCTGTCAGCACCAAAGGTACTATGGAAATCAAACCCGAATGTCCTGGAGCCAAGGTCTACCAGAGAGTACTGTCCTGGCCCATGTTGTCTACAACATAGGATCAGTGGTTTCCCCAGTTAATATCAAGATAATATTAAAAACTCTACAGTCTGCAAAGTAAAGATTTACCTTAAAAGAAGAACAAGGAACACTTCCAAGTGAAACATTCTTTTGTTTTTGGCAGCAGCTAAAAGTCAGAGTCCTGGAGGCCATATTTTATCTATTTTATCTACTGAAAATTCTTCAGTTGAATGAAATTATTTATTTATTTATTTATTTTTTGAGATGGAGTCTCACTCTGCCACCCAGGCTGGAGTGCAGTGGCGCAATCTCGGCTCACTGCAACCTCTGCCTCCCAGGTTCATGCCATTCTCCTGCCTCAGCCTCCCAAGTAGCTGGGACTACAGGCGCCCGCCACCACGCCTGGCTAATTTTTTGTATTTTTAGTAGAAACAGTGTTTCACTGTGTTAGCCCGTATGGTCTTGATGTCCTGACCTCGTGATCCGCCCGCCTCAGCCTCCCAAAGTACTGGTATTACAGGCGTGAGCCACCATGCCTGGCCGAAATTATTTATTTAAAAAGATTTCAGTGAATTTAGGCTGGTATTTCAGAGACTTTATCCTCTGTGGTCTAAGCAGTGGGGAATGGAATACAGTAGTAAAGTGGGGAGATTGAACCATGAATAAAGTCAGATCCATGAATTACTACTCTCTTCGGCCTGTTCATTTCTCAAAAAAAAGAAAGGAACAAAACCCGGAATTTCTAAAACCACAGATGGGGTGGTTTCCCATCTGTAACCCACCTACCCCCATTTCCACTACCTCCATCCTACAACACTCTGCTTATCATAGTTGTTCAAGCACTTGAAGGCAAATCCACTGAGCTCACACAAGCATCCCAAATGTCCACCAACTGATGAAGGGATAAAAATAAAATGTGGTATATCTGTACAATGGAATATTATTAATCAATAAAAGGGATTGAAGGACTAATCAATGCTACATGGATGAACCTTGAAAAGTAAAAGAAGCCAGTCACAGACGAACATATATTGTATGATTCCATTTATATAAAATGTCCAGAATAGGCAAATCTATAAAGACAGAAAGTAGATTAGTGGTTGCCTAGGGCTGGAGGGGGTAGCAGTGAAGATGAGTGATTGCTAATGGGTACACGGTTTCCTAGAGAGGTGATGGAAATATTCTAAAATTGATAGTCGTGATGGTTACACAACTGTTAATAAACAGAAAGCCATATAATTGTATACTTTAGGTGAGTTATATGGCACATAAATTATATCTCAATAAAGTTGTTATTAAAAAATAAAGAAAAGATGTATGCCAAGAAAATATTAATTTAAAAAGCTGAAGTGGCATAATTTTGATGCCACTTCAACAATGATACATTCCTTCCTCTAAAAAATTTTTAGAACAAAGATTGTATCATGAGTAAAGAAAGACTTCACAATGGAAAAGGGATCAATTTATCAAAACAATAAAACAATAACAACCCTAAAAGCATATGCATATGATAATAAAGCTTCAAAATAGCTGAAGCAAAAACTAATGGAAATTTGAGGAGAAGTAGACATATCCACAATTATAACTGGGGATAAATACTCCTTTCTCAATAACATAAAGAGGAAGTAGAGAAAAAATCAGTATATAGTACGCTTGAGCAACATAGTAATCAACTTGAACTAATTGCCATAAAGAAACCTTCACACAACAAAAGTAGAACACATTCTTTTCAACTACACATGAAATATTCACCAAGATAGATCATATTATGAACCATAAAATAGGTCTCAACAAATTTTGAATTCATATGACATATGTTCTCTAATCACAGTAGAATTAAATTATAAATCAGTAACAGAAAAATACATGGAAATCCTCAAATATTTGAAAATTAAACAATAGACTTATATGGGTGGGCATAGTGGCCTGTGCCTATAATCCCAGCACTTTGCGAAGCCAAGGTGGGTGGATCACTTGGGTCCAGGAGTTTGAGACCAGCCTGGGCAATATGGCAAGACCTCATCTCTACAAAAAATAAACAAAAATATAGCCAGGCATGGTGGTACATGCCTTTAGTTCCAGCTACTCAGGTAGCTGAGGTGGGAGGATCGTTTGAGCCTGGGAGGTGAAGGCTGAAGTAAGCTGTGATTGCACCACTGCACTCCGGTCTGGGTGACAGAGTGAGACCCTGTTTAAAAAGAAAAAAAGAAAAAAAAATTCTGCAAGCCTAGGTGACTTTACTTGGTAGCTCTTTCAAACATTTCAGGAAAAAATGATCCCAATTTTTCATAAAATCTTCTAGAAATAGAAGAAGGGGGACATTTCCCAACTTATGAGGCCAGCATTATTCATTTGCCAAAAGCAGACAAAGGCATTACAAGAAGAAAAACACTACACACTAGTATCATCATGAACACAGATTCAGGAATTCTCAGCAAATTTGTGGCAAGTTGAATCTAGCAATATATAAATGGATGACATATTATAAATAAATGGTGTTCATCCCAGGGATCATGAAATTGTTTTAACATTCAAAAATCAATTAATATAGCTCACCACATTAACAGACTGAAAAAGAAAAGCAATCTCAATAGATTCAGGAAAGCATTTGGCAAAATTCAAACTCCATTCTTGATCAAAACTCTCAGATGATGGGCATACAAAAAGCCCAGACTTCACCCCTGCACAATATATTCATGGAAGAACACTGCACTTTACCCCCTTTATTTATAAAATTTTTTAAATTTTTTTAAACTCTCAGCAAACTAAAAACAGAAGAAACCTTCCTCAACCTGATAAAGGACATGTATTAAAAACCTACAACTAACATTATTCTTGATACCTTCTCCCCTAACACAGAGAACATGGCAAGAATTGAATCTGAATAGAATCTTCACACTTCTATTCAGCATTGTATTGGAGGCCCTAGCCAATGGAATAGTGCAATACAAAGAAATAAAAGGCACATGCACTGGAAAGGAAGAAGTAAAACTCTTCCTACTTACATACGACAAGATTGCATATGTTGAAAATCCTAAGGAACTTACAAAAAAGCCACCAGAACCAATAAGTGAGTGGCAAGATTGTAGAACACAAGGTTAATATACAAAATCAATTTTATCTCTATTTACTAACAATTAATAATTAGAAATTGTATTTTAAACAATACCATTTACAATAACATCAAAAAATATGCAATGCTTATAGAAAAATTAAATAAAATGTTACAAGATCTGTACACTGAGAACATTACTGAGAGAAATCAGGATGATCTAAATAAGTGAAGAGTTATACCATGTTCATGGATTGGAAAGCTCAATACTGTTAAAATATCAGTTCTCTCCAAATTGATCTATAGATTCAACATAATCACAAAGAAAATCTGGGCAGTCTTTTTTTGTAGAAAATAACAAGCTGATTCTATAGTTTATGTGAAAATGCAAATGAGTAGGTGGGACTACAGGCTCATACCACCATGCCCAGATAATTCTGGACTGACTCTTAATAGCCTTGCTTGGACATATGCCCTTTCCTGAACACTGGGACTCTAATGACTAGGCCTGGGTCACAGGAACCATCTGTGGAGCTGAGTAGAAACAGGGTGGTATCAGCCCCACATTGAATAGCGGTTTCCAAAAAGAGAAAAGAAAAAAGAAGAAGAAGAAAAAGATTCTATCAGTGCCCTGATAGAATAAAGGCACTGACAAGCGAACGCAGCTGATGACTATTACAATGTACTACTTTGGGAATCAGGAAAAAAAATATTACTTTGTTTTTAATCTTTAGAATAACTGAGCCCAAGGCAACATGCTTTGGTGCTCTTTTAACAGAGCATAACATAAAGGAAGAGAGATGCATTCCTTGGTCCACATATCAGTGTCCTCTGAGATGGACTGGAGAAGAGCTAAGAAGATGCCACCCAAGAGCTAAGAAGAGCTACAAAGATGCCACTCTTTCCTTGCCAAAACAGAACATAACCTGTAGAATGAGGTGGAGGTAAGATTGGGCTTGGAGGGGATTGGTGAAGTCCCTTAAAAGAAATGGCATAGGAAGTTGGCTAAAGATGAGGAAAGGATTTCTGAGCCAAGTCAGACTGCAGGATGGAACCATTCTGGGGCATGGGGTTGGCTGAAACTCTTGTGGGGTCACTTTGTGCACCATGAGTACTTGAGCTCCTGGATGGACACACTGCGTTTCTGAAGTGGCAGACTCATTTTGCCTGATGGTAAATAATTTTAAACATTTTAATGTCAATAAAAAAGTAATCGATTATGAAGTAGAATGCAAACACTGAATGCATTTTTAAGACAAAATACACATTTCTTGCTTGCAATGATCCCTTCAGACTGCTATCATTTTCTCCTTTGTGTGTTTTCAGTCTTCTCAGCTGTTAGGAATACTTTGGTGGAAAAAATTTGAGAAATGCCTCTTAAAAAATAACCACTGGGATCAGGGATGTTCTTGAGATTTTTACAGTGTCCAGACACTTTGCCAGAAGAGGAAACCAGGCAAGTATTCAGAATGGAAAGGTTTGGGATTCTGAGGACAAGGCTAACACCTGGTGGGGTTGGCAGAACTGATGTAAGCCTATGCATGAGGGACTGAGGTTTGGGGGCCGCTCACGCAAACCCTAACAGCAGCTGTGTTCCTGGGGAACGTCTCACGTGCAGAGTATGGGATCCTGCCCTGGCTTGAGGTCTGGACTAGCATCTCTTGGTAGGAGTAGGAATCTAGTGTTCTTGGAGAGGCAGATTCATTTCTGGGGTCAGGGGAAGTTCATCTTAAAACCAGCTCTAGTGAGCCAGCTTTTAGTGTTAGAATTGGTGGAAGAGAGAGATAAAACCCACAGGTTTTGAGTTCACAGGTATAATAAAACACAAGAGCTCAAGAAAGGGCCATAAAAATAAAAAGACATTTTAATACCAGAAAAGCGAGAAGGACAAAATAGAAATGACAACCCTTCCCCAGAAAAAGTTCATTCACTGGCACCTGGCCTTATTTTTTTCCTTTCATTACCGGCCAGAAAAAAAATTCCTCACAGACTACATCATCCAAGGGACCAGGAACCACTGAAGAACAGGCTGGGTGCTCCTCTCATGCATTCTAGGATGATATGAAAATTACCCCAGGATGACTCCATTCAAACATGGGCTGAAAGAACAGTTTCTGGCCATCAGCACAAAACCTGCAGCCTGACCACAAGAGGTCCAAAGACACTCCCATGTCTGTCTCTCCTGTTTGGGGCCCTCTAGAAATTTTAATCAATAAGTCTTGATTATCATAGTGGTTTTTAAAGCACAGAAAATGAGGCAGGTGGAGTGAAGTGGGAAAATTAAATTGGCAATATAGCTTCTTCGACTGAAGTGGTTGAAAAAATTAAATAATTACAATGCCAAAGGCAAAGAAAAAAAAAAAAAGACAATCAGCCTGCACCTGGAGCATTAGGTTCTGAAAATCCAATTTGCACATAAAGAGTCGAAGGGTCTTTGCTGAGGGGGCAGGGGCTGAGGACTTGCTAGCAAGCAGAGGACCGTTGCCCTGGAGACAGTCTTAGCTTGGAAATGGCAAATAGGAAAATTACAAGGGCTTAAGGGAGAAAGAGGGAGAAAAAGGCACTACTTAGGATAGTTGAAATCTTAGAAACCAGACGAGACTACATGAAAGCAATGTATTTGAAAGGACAAATACAGATTTTACTGCTTTAATAAATGAAGATAAGAATGAGGAGGCTATTTTAGTTATTATTTGCTGGTTAAAATGGATGATCAGGCACTTAAGGGCTTTAACGGAAGACAGAAGGGAAATTTGCTAGGAGCAGAAACCGGAACACACTTGCCTGTTTCCTCGTCTCTACCCAAGAGGGTACTATTGAAATGCACCTTCAGACAGCCATTGATAGAGAAATAAGGGTAAATATTACTTCACATAGTATCCTCCTTAGTGCCTCTGACAATAACCTGAGGTGGCAGATGCAAGATGGGGGAAGTCTGGAGCTATTAGTGCAAAATGCACCGATATTCATTGGCCAGTTCCTAGGTAAGGCAATGATTGAGGGGGATGGTTTAGGAAACTATGGCTAAGAGGTTTCAGGGTTAAGACTTTGCAAGAGTTGGTCTGGACACCACCCCCTGCAAGATGGTTAGGGGTTTTGGTACTGAATTTGGATCCCCAAAAAGCCAGAGCTAGAGAAGGGACTCCTGCCTGGGTGACATGGAGCATAAAGAGCCAGCAAGATAGGGTCAAAAGACTCAGAGATAAGAGAAAACCAAGGAGGGCCGGGTGTGGTGGCTCACACCTGTAATCCCAGCACTTCGGGAGGCTGAGGTGGGCAGATTACTTGAGATCAGGACTTTGAGACAGCCTGGCCAACATTTTGAAACCCTATCTCTAGGAAAATTTCAAAAATTAGCCGGATGTGGTGGTGCATGCCTGTGATCCCAGCTAATTCGGAAGCTGAAGCAGGAGAATTGCTTCAACCTGGGAGGCAGAGGCTGCAGTGAGCCAAGATCACGCCACTGCACTCCAGCCTGGGCGACTCTGTCTCAAAAAAAATAAATAAAGAGAAAACCAAGGAGAACCCAGCCCAAGAGGATGAACACAAAGAACAAACGTGGAGCTAAAAACAGTAGCCAACAACAAAGGAAAAATAAATGAGATCATTGGATAACACATGGAGACAGACCCTGGACAACTGCTGACTATGGACTAACAGAGGGGTTCCCAGTCAGCAGTGCAGGCCTCTGACCTGCAGCATCGGCATCACCTGAGGATTTGGTCGTTTGCAAATACTCCATCTTCCCGAATCAGTAACTCTAAGTTTGGAGCAATTTGTGTCTCAACAAGCCCTCAAAGTGATCCCGATGCACGCTACAGTTTGAGAACCACCCCAAAAAAGCATCCCTGACGTGCTTCTCATGGCCACTGAGTAGAAGCTTGCTGGGGAGCAGGGCTCCCTTGAAACCACTGAGTCAGCCTAGACAGGTAGACAAATGGCAAGACTCACTCAAGGGGAGACACAAGAAACTAAGTCTGGGTTTCACGGAGGCATTGGACTGATGGTGGGAGAGATTTTGAGCAAGATCGCCCAGCCCATAGAAGAGAGGTAGACAGGACTGGTTTAAGTAATAAGGCTCTGGGAAGAATCAGAATTCACTGATAATCTCTTCCCTATAGGAAAGCTAGTTCTGGAAAACTACAAGTTTGTAAATGGAAGAATTAGCAAACTCGAGAACAGAAAACAAACAAATGTGACCTTATGATCTTAATATCGAGCATGTCTACAGATCAGAAGGCCCCCAGAAAATGGAAAAGGAACATTTTCAGCTTGGAGAGATCAGATAGTAAAGCAACAAGAAGCTTCAGACATCAGGAACCAAAAGCATGCAGACATAGCTGGATGGGGTCAGGGCACTAATGGAGAAGATTGCAAATGACCATAATTTGCAGAACTGTGAAGCCATCAATTGCTCTGGGAGAGCTGCCTGCTATGAGTACAGCACTCTCCGCTCTCAAGATGAAGCAGCTGAAAGCTGTGGAATTGGTTAAAATGACTCCTGGAAAAAGAAAGAAAATTGTATATGAAGGCTAAGAGGTGGGGCCCAAAGCCATGAATGTAGGCGCCTGGACCATGATCAGAGGTGAGACTATCTTCATGTTTCTGCAGTTCAGGGATGGAGTTTTACAGCTAAAAATTCAAGGGCATTAAAAACAAGCAAACAAACTGCCAATGCTTGCCACCATTAAATTGTTAAAACTGTTATACAGAGACAGTGGAAGGACCTCAGCCTATTAGGTCAGGGACTATATACAAGATATATAGTCTTGTATATTTGCAAAAGGGAACAAAAATTGTTGCTCTGGAAATGTTCTTAGCTTTGGAAATGACCAAAGGCAAACTAGGGACATAATAGGGGCTTAAGAAAAGAGTAAAGAGACCCAGTACCCTCTCCAAGTTCTAACCCCACAAACTGTTGACAAAGCAATAGGAAGAAAAGTGAATATGCATAGCCAAAATGAGGAAGGATAGAGGCACAGGAAATCCAAAAATGAGAACAAGGCAAGTAGGAGAGGCAGAGATACATGACTGCCAGAGACCATGTCCACTTAAAGCTGTCCTCAGCCCTCTCTTCATTTTTCATTTTTGGTGAGTTTTTAACAGCTTTATTGAGCTATGACTGATATACAATAAACCACAGATATTTAAAGTGTGTAATTTCATGAATTCTGACATATGTGTGTACCCCTGAAATCATCACCATAATCAAGATAATAAACATAGTCATTACCCACCCCACAAATTTCTTCATGCTCCTTTGTAATCCATCTCTCCTCCTTTTTCACAACCTGCTATTTGCTACCCCCTCCCCAGGTAATCATTGATCTAATTTCTATCACTATAGGTTAGTTTGTCTTTTCTAGAATTTTATATAAATGGAACCACACAGTATGTATTGTTTTGATTGGCCTCTTTGACTCAACATGATTTTGAGATCCATCATGTTGCTGTGTGTATAGATAGTTGATTATTTGTTACTGCTGAGTAGTATTCCTTATATGGAATCAACTATGTAGCCATCAACTACTTATTTATTTATTTCTCTAGTGACTTATAGAAAGACATTTGGGTTGCTTCCGTTTTGGATTGTTATAAATAAAGCTATTATGAACATTTGTGTGCAAAGCTTTGTGTGGACATATTTCTCTTAGGTAAATACTGATGACATACTTTTTATTTTAGTTTTAATTGACATTTAATAACTACATATTTATGGCATATATAGTGATGTTTCAATGCATATCATGTATAGTCATCTGATCGAGGTAATTAGCATATGCATCATCTGAAACATTTATCATTTCTTAATTTTGGGAACATTCAATATCCTCCTCTTAGCTATTTAATACTACATAATAGGCCAGGCGCAGTGGCCCAGGACTGTAATCCCAGCACTTTGGGAGGCCAATGCAAGAGAATGGCTTGAGACCAGGAGTTTGAGACTAGCCTGAGCAATATAGTAAGACCGCTGTTTTTACAAAAAAAAAAAAAAAATTAATTAGCCAGGTATGATGGCAGGCACCTGTAGTCCTAACTGTTCAGAAAGCTGAGGTGGGAGGATTGTTTGAGCTCAGGAGTTTGAGGCTGCAGTGAGCTATGATCGCACCATGCATTCCAGCCTGGGTGACAAAGTGAGACCCTATCTCTAAAAAAAAAAAGGAAGGGAGGGAGGGAGGGAGGATAAAAAACAACATATTATTGTTAACTATAGTCACCTACAGTGGAATTCAACACTGGAATTTACTCTTTCTGTCTAGCTATAGATTTGTATTCTTTAACAAATTTCTTCCTATTCCCTCCTTCCACCAGCCCTTCCCAGCCTCTAATATCCTCTGTCCTACTTTTCGCTTCTATGAGATCAACTGGTTTTTAGCTTCCACATATGAGTACGAACATGTGGTGTTTGACTTTGTATCTGGCTTACTTCACTTAAGATAACATCCTCCAGTTGCATCCATGTTGCCGTGAGTGACAGGATTTCATTCTCTTTATGGCTGAATAATATTCCATGGTGCATATATACCATGTTTTATTTTCTTCCTTTCCTTTTTTAACTCCTGGCAAGCTGTGAAACTGCATTTTGTTTATCCATTCATCTATTGCTAGACAACTAGGGATGATGATGTATTATGATTTGGGTTTGATTTGTTAAACTTTTGTTAAGATTGTGTCTGTTCATGAAATATACTGGAATATAGTTTTCTTTCTTATAATGCCTTTGTCCAATACTAGTATCAAGGTAATGCTGACCTAACAAGGCAAGGTGGGAAATGTTTCTTCCTCTTCCATTTTTCGAAAAAATTTGTATAGCACTGGTATTATTACTCCCTTAAGTTTTGGTGGGATTTATCGGTGAAGTTATCTTGCCCTGGAGGGATTTGTTTTGTTGGCTGGTTAATGTTATAGGGGAAGAGAGTTTTTAGTCTATAAATCTAATGACTTTAATACATGTAGGACAATTCAGGTAAGCGATTTCTTCTTGAGTGAGATGGTGGTTTGTATCATTGTCAAATTTATTGGCATGCATTTTTTCATAAATAGTATTATCTTTTTAATGCCTATAGGTACTGTGGTGATATCCCCATTATATCACCTATAACGTTTATTCCTGATATTAGTAGTTTGTGTCTTCTCTCTTTTCTTCCTGATTAGTATACTACATATTATCAACTTTATTGATATTCCCAAAGAACCAACTTTTAGCCATCTAAAAAGAATGAGCTCTTGAAATGCCTGCAGTGGCTTCCTCCTGTACTCCCAGCTACTTGGGACGCTGAGGTGGAAGGATCACTTGGGCCCAGCAGTTCAAGGCTGCAGTGATCTATGATCAAGCTATTGTACTCCAGCCTGGGCAACAGCAATACCCTAAAAAAAAAAAAAAGTTCCAGGACCTTGGACAATTAGTTAATGTCTCATCAGGAGATCATTCCAATCTAATGTCTAAAAAGACACAACTATTGGTGCAACTAAAGTGTCTCAAGTTGCTAAGGAATTATGCTTGAACATAAATTCACCCTCCATCTGGATATAGGAGTCCCCAGCGGGATCAGCAGGCTGAGCTTCCTGATAACTACAAAATCCAATTTTTCATTGACAATCAAAAACCTGCTGATGTTCTTAGACCAATGCTTGAGTCAACTGTGTCCTTATATAATTTTCTAGGCAAGTTTGTGGCTCCCTAAATGCTGCCCTCTCTGTTGAAAACCAAAGATTAGCATGACTCAAAGAGAAGGAAGGGAGAAGATACCAACTGCCAATATTAGAAATAAAAGGAGAGAGATCTGACAATATTAAAAAGGATACTAAGGCAATGTTACAAACAACTCTATGTCTCCAAATTCAAAAGCTTTGATAAAGTGAACCAATTCCTTAAAAGATACAAACTACAGAAGGAATAGGTAAGAATAGTTCTGATAGCCCTATATTTATTAAAGAAATTAAATTTGTAGTTAAAAACTTTCTCAAAAAACTCATGGCAAGATGTTTTTACTGTGAATTCTACTAAATATTTAAGGAAAAAACAATACTAACTCTGCACATTCTCTTCCACAAAATAGAAAAGGACAGACCACTTCCTGACTTATTTTATGAGATCAGCACTACCCTAAAAACAAAAATCAGACAACAGAAAACTACAGAATAATATAATTCATAGACACAAAAATCCTTAACCAAATATTAGCACACTTAATTCATCAATACATAAAAAGGACAATACATATGACAAAGTGGGGTTCATATTAGGAATATGTCTATATCAACATTCAAAAATCAATCAATGTAATTCACCATATTAATAGACTAAAGTGAGAAAAACTATATGACCAAATCAGTAGATAGAGAAAAAAGCTTCTGATAAAATTTAACATCAATTCATGGTCAAAATTTTTGGCAAACTAGAAATAGAAGAGAACTTCTTTAACCTAATAAATGGTATCTACAAAAAAAAAAAAAAAAAAAAAAAAAGAAAGAAAACCCTATTACTAACATCCTAATTAATGGTGAGAGATTGAATGCTTTTCCTCTACGGTCCAGAAAAAGGCAACAATGTCCTCTTTACCATTCCAATTAAACATTATACTTGAAGTCCTATTAGTGCAATCAGGTAAGAAAATAAATAAAAGGTTTGTAGATTAGAATAAATGAAGGTAACTTTCTTTAATCACATGCAATATGATTGCTTATGTAGAAAATCCCAAAGAATCTACACTAACAAATATCTTGGAAGTAATCAATGAGTTTAGCAAGGTTGCAGGATACCAGGTTAACATACAAAATTGTATTCCTATATGCAAGCGATGACCAACTGGAACCTGAAACAAAGAAACCAAAAACAACAACCAAATGCCCTTTCCAATAGCACCTCTTGCACTGCAAAAGAAAGAAAAAAAGACTTAGGTATAAGTCTAACAACATATGTCCAAGATCTGTACTTGGAAATCTAAAAAAAAAAATTGATGAAAGCAATAAAAGATCTAAATAAATGGAAAGATACATCATGATTGTGGGCTGGAAGACTCATATTTTGTCAAGACGTCAGTTCTACCAAATATGGTCTATAGATTTAATGCAATACCAATCAAAATCCCAGACTTTTTTTTTTTTTTTTTTGAGACAATCTATCACCCAGGCTGGATGCAGTGGCACGATCTAGGCTTACTGCAACCTCTGCCTCCCGAGTACAAGCAATTTTCCTGCCTCAGCCTCCTGAGTAGCTGGGATTACAGGTGCACACCACCACGCCTAGATAACTTTTTCTATTTTTAGTAGAGACAGGATTTCACCATGTTGGCCAGGCTGGTCTCGAACTCCTGACCTCAAGTGATCTGTCCACCTCATTCTCCCAAAGTGCTGGGATTACAGGCATGAGCTGCCACACCCAGCCCCCACCAACTTTTTTGTAGACTTTTTCCCAAGCTTATTCTAAAATTCACAAGGAAAGGCAAAGGAATTAGAATTGCCAAATAATTCTGATAAAGAACATTACCTGATTTCAAGATATACTATTACTATAACACTACAGTAATCATGACAGTGATTATTGGTCAACCAGGATGTCGGGGGAATCCCAGGATAGAATGTAAACTATGACAAATAAATCTAACTTTATTTTGTAATAAAGTTATAACCACACTTAAGGGTGTGGAAGAAAAGGAACTGAACTAAGTAACTTTAGAAAATGCATTTTAAGTGGAAGCTTTAAGGTTAAAGGCAAAAGAAATTGTATATCAACACTGTATTCTAGTTGGTAAATTTGCTTCTCACTGGAGTACAGGTGAACAATTCTGAAATTGCTTTACATGTATATGGGAGATGAGCAATTAAGTAAGTGAAGGGTGAGTGGTGGGAGCCAGGTTCTCACTGTTGGGGAGGAAAATGACAGCAAAGCAAGAAAAACAATCTTTGAGTTAGTATACTTACATATATTACCTAGCTCTGTCTGCTGAGAGGAACTAAGCAATGACATCCTGGTAGTAATGAACAAAACCAGTGCTCAGATTTCGGGTTCTGCCAAAATTTAGGACAATTTAAACAACGAAATAAATAACAGTATTGGATTATAATCCAAATTACAAAGTAAATGTACATAAGTCCCTACTGATATAAATAAGTGATTGAATAAACAATTTAATAAGTAAATAAATAAAAGCGAGGGGACAAATTTTTACATAAGAACCAACTAATATATGTAGATACTCTCCACTCTAGCAGGTAGAATTTAATTCCTTCTTCCTTTACTTAGTGATTCACTTCTAAAGAATAAAGTGTGGAAAGGAAGAAATATTAACTACACCATGAAGAAACTTGGCAAATCCTACTTTAACCAAATGGTCAGGGTTAATGTTACCAGTGATGTCCTGTAGCCATGATGTACTCCTTATATGATGTGATGAGAAGGGCATTTTACCTCTGTGGTCTTCCTTCCAAAACCCCATACCCCTAATCTAATCATGAGAACAACATAAAAAAAAAAAACAACCCAAATTGAAGAATGTTTTGTAAAATACCTGACCAGAACTCTTCAAAACTGTCAAGGTCGTGCAAAGACCTTACTTGTAAAAAACCTTACATGCAAAGACCTTTACTTACTTGTAAAGTATCATCCATCAAAGGAGACTAAGGATACATGATTAAAAAAAAAAAAAAAAAAAAAAAAGCAATGTGACCCTGGATAGGATCTGGGAACAGAAAGAAAACATTAATGGAAAAACTGCTGAAACCCAAATAAAATCTGAAGTTCAGTTAATAGAAATGTACCAGTGTAGGTTTCTTAGTTTTGACAACGTCCCATGGTAATGTAAGATGTTAATAATAGGGAAAACGTCGGGCACAGTGGCTCACACCTAGTAATCCCAGCACTTTGAGAAGCCGAGGCAGGCAGATCACCTGAGGTCAGGAGTTCAAGACCAGCCTGGCCAACATGGCAAAACCCCGTGTCTACTAAAAATACAAAACTTAGCTGGGCACAGTGGCGTGTGACTCTAATACCAGCTACTCAGGAGACTGAGGCAGGAGAATCACTTGAACCCGGGAGGCAGAGGTTGTGGTTAGTGAAGATGGCCCCAATGCACTCCAGCCTGGGTGACAGAGCGAGACTCCATCTCAAAAGATAAATAAATAAATAATAGGGAAAATGAAGGACTTATGAGAATTCTGTTATCTTTGCAACTTTTCTGTAAATCTAAATTTATTTCAAAATTAAACATGTATTTTTTTAAAAAATAAAGGTGATATGAAGACATTTTCAGGCCAGGTGCAATGGCTCACGTGTGTAACCCCAGCACTTTGAGAGGCCAACGCAGGCAGATCACTTGAGCTCAGGAGTTCAAGTCCAGCCTGGGCAACATGGTGAAACCCTGTTTCTACCAAAAATACCCCCCAAAAATTAGCCAGGCATGGTGGCATGCTCTTGTAGTCCCAGCTGCTTGGGGGAAGAGGATTGCTTGAGCCCGGGAGGTGGAGGCTGCAGTGAGCCATGTTCATGCTACTGCACTCCAGCCTGGGTGACAAAGCAAGACCCTGTCTGAGAAAAAAAAAAAAAGACTTTCAGATAAACACGAAACTGAAATCATTTGTGTCTAGCACTATTATACTATAAGAAATGTTAATGAGGCCAGGTGCGGTGGCTCACAACTGTAATCCCAGCACTTTGGGAGGCCGAGGCGGGTGGATCACAAGGTCAGGAGATGGAGACCATCCTGGCTAACACGGTGAAACCCCGTCTCTACTAAAAATACAAAAAATTAGCCGGTGTGGTAGCGGGCGCCTGTAGTCCCAGCTACTCAGGAGGCTGAGGCAAGAGAATGGCGTGAACCCCGGAGGTGGAACTTGGCAGTGAGCCGAGATGGCGCCACTGCACTCCAGCCTGGGTGACAGAGCGAGACTCCATCTCAAAAAAATAAATAAATAAAAATAAAAATAAAAGAAGAAATATTAATGAAATTTTTCAGTCTGAAGGAAAATGATACCTGAAGGAAAATCATTCCTTCTTGAAGAAAGGAAACTTAGATTTCCACCCCTCTACACACACAAATCAGAAATGGTAAATTTGTGGGTTAAAATAAATAAAATGTTCTCATTTTTGTAATCCCTTTAAAGTATAATTGTTTAAATACAAATAATAACAATGCATTGTGGGATTTAATATGTAGAAGAAAAATGTCTGGCAAGAGCACAAAGGTCAGGAGGGGAATATAGACAGAGACAGTTGCATACTTAATGGGATAGAATACGATTTATATCACAGTGTAATAAGGTAAAGATGAATATTATTATACGTAGAACAACCACCAAAAAATCAAACAAAGAGCCATAGCTAGTAACGCAATAGAGGAGATAAAATGAAACACTAAAAAATAAGCAATTAAAACAAAAGAGGGTGAAAAAGGAGAAAAAGAAGAAAAACAAGATGAACAAATAGAAAAGTAATAGCAAAGTGGTAGACACAAGCTAAACCGTATATGTAATTAAATATAAAGGAATAAAAATATTCAATTATAAAGCAGAAATTATCAGAGTGAATAAAAATACCAGACCCAACTCTGTGATGGCTACAAGAAACATATTTGACATAGACAGAAAGAGAGTAAAATAAAAAGATAGAAAGAGAAATAACATGCAAAAGCCAATCATAAGAGATCTAGAGTGACTATATATCAAATTAAGTATACTTCAGAATGAGGAGTATTGATAGAGATATTGCTGCATAACAAATTACCAAAGCCTAGCAGCTTAAAACAATCGCATGTACTAATTTGTAGTTTTGTATATTACAAGTCCAGTATGGCATGTATCAGCCAGGTTGAATTCTCACCTGGAAGTTCTGGGGGAACATCTGCTTCCAAGTTAACTCTTGTTCTTGAAAGAATTCAATTCCTTGTGGTAGTATGACTGAGTTCCTCTCTCTCTCTCTCTCTTTTTTTTTCTTTCTTTTTTTTGAACAGGGTCTCACTCTCGTTGCCCAAGCTGGAGCACAGGGATGCAATCATGGCTCACTGCAGCCTCGACTTCCTGGGCTCAGGTGATTCTCCTGCCTCAGCCTCTTAAGTGGCTCCAGCTACAGGCATGCGCCACCATGCCTGGCTAATTTTTTGTACTTTTAGTAGAGATGGGGTTTTGCCATGTTGCTCAGGCTGGTCTCAAACGCCTGGGATAATAAAGTCTGCCTGCCTCGGCCTTCCAAAGTGCTGGGATTACAGGCATGAGCCACTGCACCCAGCCAAGTACCTCATTTCTTTGCTGGCTGTCAGGCAGGAGTAGCTCTCAGTTCCTAGAGGCTACCAACAATCCTCCACATGTGGTCCCCTCCATCTTTAAGCCATCAACAGGGCATTGAATCCTCAAGCTCCAAATTTGTGACTCTTCTTCTGTGACCAGCTCCAGAAAACTCTCTGCTTTCATATTCTTAGGACGGACCTACCCAGATAATTATTTTATTTATTTATTTATTTATTTATTTATTTATTATTTATTTATTTATTTATTTGGGACGGAGTCTCACTCTGTCACAAAGGCTGGAGTGCAGTGGCGCGATCTCAGCTCACTGCAAGCTCTGCCTCCCAGGTTCACGCCATTCTCCTGCCTCAGCCTCCCGAGTAGCTGGGATTACAAGCATACACCACCATGCCCAGCTAATTTTTTGTAATTTTAGCAGAGATGGGGTTTCACCGTGTTAGCCAGTATGGTCTCGATCTTCTGACCTCGTGATCCGCCCACCTCGGCCTCCCAAAGAGCTGGGATTACAGGTGTGAGCCACTGTGCCCAGCCAATTATTTCAATCTTAAGATCACTAGTGCCCATATAATGTAACCTAATCCTGGAAGTAAACTCCATCATACTGAAAGTCCTGGAGATTATTCAGTTCATGTACCCTCGAGAGGAAGGACATTTTGTGGGTCATCCTAGAATTCATCCTGCTGAAAAGACATTTCATAATGATAAAATAATCAGTTCATCTAGACACAGCAAAACTGAATGTATTTGCACCTAATAACAGAGCTTCAAGATATATGAAGCAAATACTAATGGAACTAAAAGAATTAGAGAAATTCACAATTATAGTTGGAGATCTCAGCCTTTCTCAGGAATTAATAGAACATATAGACAGAAAATTAGTTAAGATATAAAATACTTGAACAACACTATTAACCAAATTGACCTAATTGACATTTGTAGAACATATTCCCAATTACTTTAGAATGCCTCTTTTTTTTTTCAAGTTCACATGGTACATTCACCACTACAAACTGTATGTTGGGCCACAGAACAAGTTTTGATAAATGTCAAAGGATGGAAATCATACAGAGTGTATTCTGTGACCACAAAGACATTAAAATAGAACTCATAAAACTCTTATTATAGTAATTCCGCATAGCATAGAGACACTCCAATTTTATTCTGTGGTATGATCAAATAAATATGAATTACTCACATAGGAGTAGAAGTCCCAAAGTGAGTGGTGGAGAGGATGGCTCTCTCTGGGACAAAGTCCAGAATACAGACAGAGTAAATAGCAAACGTGTTATGGTTTATAAAAAGAAAGTCCTGCTACCATGAGATTTAAAGTGGTTCCACCTAGCATGAAATTTCAAAGAGACAGCAAGAGGGCACATGTGCTTATGGGAACTGAGGGTGAGTGAGATTTATCAGGGTACTGCAGGAGGCAATAAACACAGGCAGGAACTAAGACTTGAAGCTATCTAGCACTGAATCAAATGCCAACGAGAGTTCAAGTTTATTTTATACAATCTTCATAACACCATATAAAAGGAAATTAAACCACAAACTTATAAATAATTCAGGATCAAGGATAAAATCATGAGGACAATGAAAACATATTTTGAATTAAATGATAAGGAAAATACGATACTGCATATTAAAATTTCTGGGATGCAGCCAAGGCAGTGCTCATAGGGAAGCTTATACCTCATCCAGAGGAAGAAGATCTGAAATCATTAACCTAAGCTTCCACCTTCAAAAACTGGACAGAGAAGGGCAAATAAGCTCATAATCCATAAAAGTAAAGAAACAACAAAGAGCAGAAATTAACAAAGGAGAAAAGAAACAGATAATGAAAACAATAAACAAAATAAAAAGATACTTCATTGAAAGCATCATAAAACCGAACAAACCCTTAGCTAGATTGATTAAGGGATAAAGAACACATATCACTAATAACTGGAGTGAAGAAGAGTTACCACAACAGATACCACAGACATTAAAAGGATAATAAAATGACATTATAAGGCCAGGCACGGTGGCTCACGCCTGTAATGCCAGCACTTTGGGAGGCTGCAGCGGGTGGATCACTTGAGGCCAGGAGTTCGAGACCAGCCTGGCCAACATAGAGAAACCCCATCTCTAGTAAAAATACAAAAATTAGCTGGGCATGGTGGCATGTGCCTGTAATCCCAGCTACTTGGGAGGCTGAGGTAGGAGAATTGCTTGAACCTAGGAGGCGGAGGTTGCAGTGAGCTGAGATCACACTGCACTCCAGCCTGGTGACAGAGTGAGATGCTATCTCCAAAAAAAAAAAAAAAAGAAGACATTATGAATAATTTTATGCTGGTAAATTTGAAAACCTACATGAAATGGAGAAAGTCCTTGAAAAATACAACTTATAATAAGTGGTACCCCAAAAAAGCAAGTATTCACAACATGTATCAAACAAATGACTTGGATTCAGAATATATGTGGAACTCTTAAACCTCATGAATTAAGAAAACAAACTGCCCAATTAAAAATGGCCAAAGGATTTGAAGAGATCTTCACAAAATAGGATACACAGCCAACAAATACACAAAAAGATGTGCAATATCATAAGTCATCAGAGAAATGCAAACTGAAGCCACAATGATTTATTACTACACACCTACTAGAATGACTACAATTTTTAAAAGTGAGAATACTGAGTGTTGGAGAAGATGTTGAGAAACTGTGGCTCTCATATATTGTGGATGGGAATATAAAATAGTATAGCCACTTTAGAAAACAGTTTGGCAATTTCTTACAAAGTTAAATGTATACTTACCATATAACCCAACAGTTCTATTCTTATTTACACTAGAGAAATAAAAACATATGTCCACACAAAGACTTGTACATATAAATTCATAGTAACTTTATTAATAGCTAAAATATGAAGTCAGCCCAATGGTCAATTAATAGGTAACAGATACACAGATTGTAGTTTGTCCATACTTAGCAATAAAAAGTAACTAAGTACTAATACCTACAACATGGACAAGTCTTAAAAACAGTATGATGAACCACAATAACCGTACCATATGATTTCATATAAATGAAATTCTAGAAAATGCAAGTCTAATCCACAGTGACATAAGCAGATCAGTGGTAGCCTAGGACCAGGGTAATGTATATTGCCTGGACCAGAGCCTAGGGGAACTTATAAGGATGACAGAATTGATTGTAGTTGTGGTTACACAGGTATATACATTTATCAACATTCATTGGATGGTATGCTTAAAATGGGTACAATTTAAGGGTGTAAATTCTTAATAAAGTCAAATGTCAACAATATTTCTATAAGAGAAACTCCAGACAAGAGAGAGGTTTCCTTGATTTCTAGTAAATATTCAAGGAAAAAATAATACCAAACTTACACAAATAGTTTCGGAAAACAGAGGTGGGAAAACATTCATTTTATGAGACAAACAATACGGTGATACTGAAACCAAAAACATGACAAGAAAATAAAACTCCAGGCCAATATCACTTATGAACATACATACATAAACATAGACAAAATATTAATAAATTGAATGTGGCAATAAATAAAACTGACCAAGTGGGATGATCCCAAAAATGGAAGATTGGCTTAACATTTTAAAGTCAATTGATGTAATTCAATACACCAATGAGCTAAGAGAGAAAAAAACATAAATGAGGCAGACAATTTTGTAGATACTCTGAAAAGACCTTTTAAACAAGTCTCCCTCCAGGTGAATCTAGTCCAGTATAGGCTTATGATGAGCTTGACCCTACCTACTGATTTGCCCCACACCTAATCACAGCTTTTTTTTTTGAAAGAGCTGTGCACTCATCAACAAAATTCCTGCCTGTCATTGGCCTATGCCTGCATAATTGCATGTGAGGGTGAGAACAGGCATTCAGAGGAAAACGTCACCCTTGCTTCCTGACTACTTTGTTGAAACATTACTTTCATAGAAAGGGTTTACATTGCTATGGTGATCACACCGGATTCTGGGATTTGTTGTGTTTTATTTTCTCAGTAAGCAACATCTACATATTTGCCCCACAGGTGGAGAATGCTTACCTGGTGTTCCTCTCCTCCAAAAACTTAAGGAAAGCTAGTGAAATGTGCTTCCTGTCTTCAGCCTACCCAAAAGAATTCAAAGAAGGCTCTTGATCATGCCAAACCTTGCATTTAACAGTCACCCTGAATCATTAGAACCTCATCTTCCTAATCTCTAGGTAGCAAGACTTACCTGTTTGTCTCTTTCTGATCACTCACCTAAATCCTTGAAGTCGATGATTCTTTTCCCCTGAACCTCCAAAGCAGTTTCAGCCAAGATGCAGACACCAGGAAGACCATCACAGAGCATCTTCTTCAACCGGAGAAATCAGTACCACACATTCCAAGTCATATCTTGGCCCAAGGAGCCCAGAAAGGGATTGTCATGTGGCTGCTCTTACCAATGATAAATGGAAAATATCCGCAAGAGCCTGGAGGTGGGCCTTAATTCCTTTGCTAGCCAGAGCAGGTGGGAAGAGGATCTAGTGATTGCCTTATAGTAGCACAGGAAGTATCAGCTTGAATTAAGAACTCTCCTGAGACAAGAATCCAAGGGCTACCTGAGACACTGATGCGGGAAACCTCTATGCATTTGTTGGGGAGCCATGCTCAGTCCTTTCAACTGTCATCCCTACGTCCACTCCTAATCCTAGACTGGCTCCCTAAGTTTTCTATTCTTGCAGTAGTTCCTGAGTCATCTGCTGCTGCTATCAATAACTAAGGTGGGGCGGGCGCGGTGGCTCAAGCCTGTAATCCCAGCACTTTGGGAGGCCGAGACGGGCGGATCACGAGGTCAGGAGATCGAGATCATCCTGGCAAACACGGTGAAACCCCGTCACTACTAAAAAATACAAAAAACTAGCCGGGTGAGGTGGCGGGTGCCTGTAGTCCCAGCCACTCGGGAGGCTGAGGCAGGAGAATGGCGTGAACCTGGGAGGCGGAGCTTGCAGTGAGCTGAGATCTGGCCACTGCACTCCAGCCTGGGCGACAGAGCGAGACTCTGTCTCAAAAAAAAAAATAAAATAAAATAACTAAGGTGGCCATAACATTCATCGTCCAAACTGGGACCCTTTTGAGAGTGCAAAGTGGATACTTTTAATTATTACACTGTGACAGCAGGTATAAATTGGGATTGTCCCAGGAAAACCAGCATATGGTTACCCTAACAATTAACCCTCCATCCCAAGGAGCTCTCTCTCTCAAAACTAACTGGAGCGTCACAGTCACTACACCGTTTGTTCTCTTTGCTATCCCCACAAACATGCAGATAGACTTCTCATTTAAAAGTATTTACTTCCAGTTGTTACAGGTAAATTGACAGTGATCACTGAAGTAACCAATCCGGGAAAGGTAAATGAAAGTTTCTAGTGTATGGTCCCTGGTCTCACCAGCCAGATTTACTCTGAAACGGCAACTAAAGTTTCATGGACTTTAGTTTTAGAGTTCCTTTCTTTTACTTTATGTAAATGACCATGTATTATTGCAGACGTATCACATGGATATTGTGGAAAATTAGAACATTGAGACCAACCAGTACTACAAAATAAATTGCTACATGACCATCACCAAGAAAGTACTACTACTGAATGATATTAGCAAGAATAGTAGACTAAGGACCTCAAAATCTTCTCCTCCATGAAAGCAATGGGAAAACTGGCAAAAATGGTCAGGATCAACCCTTTCAGAACTCTGGAAATTAATCAAAGGCTTACAGCATTCAGAGAGCATTTATTCAAGAAAAACACCTAAGGCCAGGAGAGCAGTGGCTCCAAGGCAGGAAGATTGCTTGAGGCCAGGAGTTTGAGGCCATCCTGGGCAACACAGTAAGACCCTGTCTCTATAAAAAAAAGAAAAGATTAAAAATTAGCTGGGCATGGTGGTGCATGCCTGTAGTTCCAGCTACATGGGAGGCTGAGGTGGGAGGATGGCTTGGGCCCAGGAGCTCAAGGCTGCAGTGAGCTATAATTGCATCACTATACTCCATACTGCTGGTAGAACAAGACCCCATCTCTTAAAAAAAAGAAAAACAGCTGAATCTCAGTAAAAACAATGAGTTTTGTACAATTTAACTTTCCCCATTCTCATGCTCCTCTTTCTAGCTCCACAGAAGCCTTGAAAACAAAGAGCCCACAATTGCAGTAAAAGCAGCAGGCCGGCAGCCACCAGAGAGGGCAGAGTCCTATGACCTCCCACCCCTTTGAAGGAGCTCTAGCTCATTCATAAGAAATTCATAAGAAATTGTCGTTATTTTACCTATCTGGTGTTTCCTGGGAACCCTACTTGCAAGGCTGGCTTTATTTGATTAGAGTTCATCAGTGCAAAAAAGCCTTTTCCCTGGGGTGTTTGTCAGAAACAATTAAAGGGAATTGTTTAACTTCATGGCTGCTTAAGTTCATGAATAACAGTTGGAGTAAATAATAGACCAACCAAAAAGCTTAATAGAAAAATCTGGGAATGGAATGTCCACAGGAACTTTTTAAAAATCTGCATATTCCTTAAACTCTAGGAGTCTACATGCATACCTAGGGCATATTTGCACCCAGGGCTGTGCAAAGACCGTAAGAGCTTACTTCTACTGACACAAAAGAAATTCAAGACTTGTACAGTGAAAACTATAGAACATTGTTGAATAAGTGAAAGAAGACCTAAATAAATGGGAAGATATATAGTTCATGGGTTGGAAGATTTATTATGGTTAAGATGGCAATACTGTAGATTGAGCTACAGAATCAATGCAATCCTTATCAAAATCCCAAATGCCTTTTTGGGTTTTTTTTTTTTTGGCACAAATTGACAAGCTGATTCTAAAATTCAAATGGAAATGGTAGGGACACAGAAGAGCCCAACAACCTTGGAAAATAATGAAGGTGAAAGACTCACACTTCCACTTTCCAATTTCAAAACTTACTAAAGCTACAATATATGGGGAGTATGTTCCCAGCCCCCCCAGTGGATACTGAACTATATATATATAGCCATATATAGAGAGAGACACACATATATATACACACACACACACTATGTTTTTTTCTGTGCATACAGACCTATGATAAAGTTTAATTTGTGAATTAGGTGAAATAAGCAATTAACAACAATAACCAATAAAATAGAACAATTATAACAATAAACTGTAATAAAAGTTATGTGAATGTGTGCTCTCATGCTTTCAAAATTTCCTAATATTTTAGACCACGGTTGACTGTGGGTAACTGAAACCATGAATGGAAAGTGAAACCTCGAATAAGGGAGGACTACTATATTCAAGACTGTATGATTCTGCCAGAAGGGTAGACATACATACAGATAAATGGAATAGACTTGAGAGTTCAGAAATAAACCCATACATTTATGGTCAACTGATTTTTGACATCGGTGCCAAGACAATTCAGTAGGGAGAAAATAGTCCTTTCAACTAATGTTTCTGAGTCAAGCAGTTACCCCCACACAAAAGAAAGAAGTTGGGCTCCTACCTCATACTAAATACAAAAATTAACTCAAAGTGGATCAAAGACTTAACTGTAAGAGCTAAAACTATAAAACTCTTAGAATAAACTATAGGGGTAAATCTTTATAAATTTAGGTTAAGCATTGTTTCTTAGATAAACAATAGAAACCAAGCAAATATAGATAAAGTGGACTTCATAAAAATTAAAAACTCTTGTGCTTCAAAGGACATGATCCAGAAAGTGAGAAAATGACCCACAAAATGGGAGAAAATATTTGCAAATCACATGTCTGATAAGAGTCTAGTGTCCAGAAAATATAAAAGAATTCTTTTAGCTTAACAATTAGAAAACAAGAATGAATTAATTTTAATGTTGGCAAAGGACTTGAATAAACATTTCTTCAAGGCTGGGCTCAGTGGCTTATGCTTATAATCCCAGCACTTTGGAAGGCTGAGAAGGGAAGATCACTTGAGCCCAGCAGTTTGAGACCAGCCTGGGCAACATAGCAGGACTCCATCTCTACAAAAAAAAATTTAATTAGCCAGGTGTAGTGGTCTGTGCCTTTAGTTCCAGCTACTTGGGAGGCTGAGGTTAGAGAATTGCTTGAGCATGAGAAGTGGAGGCTGCAATGAGCCGTGATCATGCCATTGCACTCCAACCTGGGCAACAGAGCAAGACCCTATTCCAAAACAAAATAAAACAAACAAAAAATTTTTTCAAAGATATAAAAATGACCAATAAGCACATGAAAAGATGCTCAACATCATTAGCCATCAGGTAAGGAAAACTAAAACCACAGTAAGATACCACTTCATACACAGTAGGGTGGTTATTATTATTTTTTGAGATGGAGTCTCACTCTGTCACCCAGGCTGGAGTGCAATGGTGTGATCTCGGCTCACCGCAACCTCTGCCTCCCAAGTTCGAGTGATTCTCCTGCCTCAGCCTCCCAAGTACCTGGGATTACAGGTATGCACCACTGGGTGCAGCTAAATTTTTTGTATTTTTAGTAGAAATGGGGTATCACCATGTTGGCCAGGCTGGCCTTGAACTCCTGACCTCAAGTGATCCAGCCACCTCTGCCTCCCAAAGTGCTGGGATTACAGGCATGAGCCACTGCACCTGGCCAGGATGGCTATTACTTTTTAAATGGACAATAGCAAGTGTTGGAGAGGATAGGAGAAATTGGAACCCTCATACATTGCTGGTGGAAATGTAAACTGGTGTAGCTGCTTTGGAAAACAGTTGGGCTTTTCTTTTCTTTTCTTTCTTTTTTTTTTTTTTTTTTTTTTTTTTTTTTTTTTTTTTTTTTTTTTTTTTGAGACAGGGTCTCGCTCTGTCACCCAGGCCAGAGTGTGGTGGCACAGTCACAGCTCACTGCAGCTTCAATCTCCTGGGTTCAAGTGATTCTCCCACCTCAACCTCCTGGGTAGCTGGGACCACAGGCATGCGCCACCACACCTGGCTAATTTTTT
Organism: Rhinopithecus roxellana; assembly: GCF_007565055.1. Taxonomy (NCBI): domain Eukaryota; kingdom Metazoa; phylum Chordata; class Mammalia; order Primates; family Cercopithecidae; genus Rhinopithecus; species Rhinopithecus roxellana. Next base: position 62,892,015 of record NC_044554.1, read on the forward strand.
ATATCTTTTGTAGATATAGGGTCTTGCCATGTTACCCAGGGTTGTCTGGAACTCCTGGGCTCAAGAAATCCTCCTGCCTCAGCCTCCCAAAAGTGCTAGGATTACAGGCATGAGCCATCGTGCCCAGCCTTGCAGTTTGGCTTTTCCTCAGAAAGTTAAACATAAAGTTACCATGTGACAAAATTCCACTCCTAGGCATATACCCAAGAGAATTGAAAATGTATGTTCACACAAAACCTGTAAATGGATGTTCATAGCAGCATTATCCAAAATAGTCAAACCCCCCGGCGCGGTGGCTCACGCCTGTAATCCCAGCACTTTGGGAGTGCTGCACAGGCAGATCACTTGAAGTCAGGAGTTCAAGACCAGCCTGACCAACATGGTGAAACCCTGTCTCTACTAAAAATACAAAATTAGCTGGGCATGGTGGCTGGTGCATGCCTGTAATCCCAGCTACTTGGGAGGCTGAGGCAGGAGAATCGCTTGAATCCAGGAGGCAGAGGTTGCAGTGAGCCGAGATTGCACCATTGCACTATATTCTGGGAAACAAGAGCCAAACTCCATCTGAAAAAAAAAAAAAAAAAAAGGTCAAACCAACCCAGCGTTCATCAACTAATAAATGGATCAACAAAATTTGGTATAGCCATACAATGGGATATTATTCAACCACAAAAAGGAATGAGGTAATCATACATACCATAACATGGATGAACTTTAAAAACATTATATTAAATGAAAGAAGCCAGCTACAAAAGGCCACATTATATGTATATTATATATAATATATAAATTATATGACTTATATAATATATAAATTATATGATTCCATGTACATACACTGTCTGTAATAGGCAAATCCATAGAGACAAAGTAAATTATTGCTTCCCAGGGGTGAAGAAAGGGGACATGGGGTACTAATGTATATGTGGCTTCTTTTTGGGGTGATAAAAATAATTTGGAATTATATAGTGGAGATGGTGCCACAATCTTGCAAAATATGGTATGTAAATATATGGTATGTATGGGTGAGTTTACAGTATGTAAATTGTATCTCAATGAAAAAGGGAATATACAATTGCTAAGCCCCACATTAATATCTTTTTGCCTCTTTCTTTATGTTTATATGTAACGTTTTAACCAAATGACATATTACTAAATATACTCTTTGGAACCTTCAGTTGCCTTTCCATTTCTGTAAGTTTCCATTTCAACTAACCCTCAATCATATTCAAATTTCTCCATTTGCTTAAAAATTTTTCTTTACAGTTAGTTTGCCCTAATGGATGGCCAATCTAGGACCATGTTTTGCATCTTGTTTTGATGTCCCTTTAATCTCTTTGAACCTAGCACAGTAGCTTTTCCATGAGTTTGGCCTGCTGAAGAGGCCAGGTCCATTATCCTGCAGAATGTCCTTCTGATTTTTCCGATTGCTTCTTCATGATGCCATTCAGCTTGTTCCTCCATCTCTTGTTTCCATATAAAAGTTATATATGAACTGTATGTTTCAGTTCAATACATTTTGCTAAAACATACCATAAATTATATTGTATGCTCCATCAAGTTACCTAAGGGGACACATAATATCTAGCTGACTATCTGATATGGTTTGGCTGTGTCCCCACCCAAATCTCATCTTGAATTATAACTCCCACAATTCCCACATGTTGTGGAAGGGACCCAGTGGGAGGTCATTGAATCATGGGGGCGGATCTTTCCCATGCTGTTCTAGTGAAAGTGAGTAAGCCTCAAAAGATCTGATGGCTTTATAAGGTGGAGTTGCCCTGTACAAGCTTCCTGTCTCCTTGCCTGTTGCCGTCCATGTAAGATGTGATTTGCTCCTCCTTACCTTCTGCCATGATTGTGAGACTTCCCCAGCCACGTGGAACTGTAAGTCCATCAAACCTCTTTCTTTTGTAATTGCCCAGTCTTGGGTACGTCTTTATCAGGAGCATGAAAACGGACTAATACACTATCCATTAGTAACACTTAGATTGAGCCCCCAGATATGAGGATGCTGACAGCCTGACCCCTTCATTATATGTTTTTTCCTCCTTGCCACTGAGAAGCTGTCTGGGATGTGTTTGTTTGGTACTATACAAGTATCTAGCTCCCCAACATTTTTTTTTTTAACACCAATTGAAGCTTTTTGCCTGAATCAGTCATTTTATTTGGGCTTCCAAAATTTTGCTCTTCTTATTTGATAATTCCTTCTGCATTTATTTGATGGCATTCTTCTGACAGAGCTTTTCCTCATCAATTGGGGACTATTTGCTTACCCTGAAATCAGTTCCTGCTAGAAAGGAAGAATAAATGCTTAATTTCCTCCAGTTAACTACAAATTTTCAGGGTTTTTTCTTTTCTTAGAATAGGGTTCACCAACCCCATCTTCCTTCTCTCTACTTTCTACGGATCTTCCTTTCAACCTGAAAGTGTATACAAGACCTCTCTCTAGTCCAACAACAATCCATTTGACATTTCCTCTCAGTAATTCCATTAACTTAACTCAACTAAACTTTTCCAGAACTCAAAGCAGCCAATCAAGATAAAGCACCCCAGAATAGCCACAACACTACCAGAACATTGGTGGAGGCCTGAGGACCAACAGAAATTATCCAAGTATCCATCCCAACAGGACTAACTCAGCCAGGGTAGAGGTTGGCCATCTCCTTCTCCTTCCTCCATTCCACTTGTGCCTGAGTCCTTGACAGGGTGAACCACAGCCAGACTCATCTCAACATCAGCTGTGTTCTCTGGAAGTGTTTTTTCCTAATCCCTGACCTTTGAAAATTATTGCTAAGGTGCATGAATGTATTAGCAGGGAACCACGGTACAGGAAGATGAGAACTGTATCATGATAAAGAAAATGTGGTACATACACACCCTGGAATACTACACAGCCATAAAAAAAGAATGAAATATTGTCCTTTGCAGCAACATAGATGCAGCTGGGGGGCCATTATCCTAAGCGAATTAACACAGAAAGAGAAAATAAAATACCACATGTCCCCACTTATAAGTGGGAGTTAAACAATGGGTGCACACAGACATAAAGATGGAAACAATAGACACTGAGGACTCTAAAAGGAAGGAGGGAAGGAGGGGGCAATGTTTGAAAAACTATCTATATGTTCACCATTTGGATGACAATTTCCATAGACGCTCAAATCTCTACATCATACAATATATCAATATAACAAACCTGCATGTGTACCCCTGAATCTTAAAAAAAAACCACTGTATCATGAGCAGAGACCAGGCTTCTGAAGAAGAGGAAAAACCCTGCAGGAAGGTCCTGCCCATCAGTACTGACTGTGGGTCCAAAGCCCTTTACCTCTATGAGGAAGCGGTAAGCCCAAAGCAAGATGGGTTTATACCTGGAGGAGCTATGGCTGACTCCTCATACTTTGTCCTCAGCCCACACTGGCTGGGTAAGGGTGCAAACAAAGGGGAGTAGGACCTTGCTAGCAGTCCTAGCAAAAGCTGGAAGAAGGAGCACCTCTGCAGATCCTGGGGTGTGTAAACTGACTGATATAGAAACCAGAACACCAGTGCATTCGTATACAAAGAGAATACTCCTTGCCAAATGGACCAGATGTTCATGTTGACTGGTCAGCGCATTCTCTCCTGTTGGAAAATCTACATGGGAAGCCAAATTATAATCAGGAGGTTGTTTGTGAGCATGAAATCAGAACAAAGGGAGGGAATTGGATGAGCTCTGTGGCATCCATAGGGATATAGGGTGGACTGCATACTTGTGCCTAAGGGTCAAAAAACAACTCTTTCCCTTGACAGGGCTGGAGACATCATGACAAATGTTTGTTCCTTGGCTCCACTTTTCAGCACTCCCTATAGACCACCCCGCTTCTGCTCGCATATTCTTTCTTCGGCTGTTAAGGCCATTGATTAGGTTACAGCTTTCCTTCACATTCCGTCATGCTTTGATTAGATTTCCAGGCACTGTTGCATCCTGTTTCTCAGGATGATATTTGCAGACATTTATTCACATCCATTGTGTGTGGATTTCAACCAGTTTAACAATCAAAAGATACTATTTATCAGATTGGGAGATACTTCACCACAATGCCCTGCATACTGATTCACTAGACGGTAGAAAAAAAAGATGGTGAGTGACCAGTATGCTAAAGGAGGAGGCTCCCCATGTCCTGGTCTTCCATGTCCCTTCACGAGCATTGTCCCATAATTATATTAATTTAACAACTATCGATTGAGTGCCTGCCATATGCCAGACACCATACGAGGTACTAGGAATATAAAGAATGAGACATAGGCCGGGCGCGGTGGCTCAAGCCTGTAATCCCAGCACTTTGGGAGGCCGAGACGGGCGGATCACGAGGTCAGGAGATCGAGACCATCCTGGCTAACACGGTGAAACCCCGTCTCTACTAAAAATACAAAAACTAGCCGGGCGAAGTGGCGGGCGCCTGTAGTCCCAGCTACTCGGGAGGCTGAGGCAGGAGAATGGCGTAAACCCGGGAGGCGGAGCTTGCAGTGAGCTGAGATCCGGCCACTGCACTCCAGCCTGGGCGACAGAGCGAGACTCTGCCTCAAAAAAAAAAAAAAAAAAAAAAAAAAAAAAAAAGAATGAGACATGATATCCCTGCCTTCAAGGAGCTGATAGGCTAGTGAAGAAGGCAGACAAGAAAGTTGCCTATCACAATACAGCATGGCAGCCCACAGATGCATTTAAAAAGAGCGCCTCCCAAAGTCTGGGATGAGGGTTGGTGGTAGCCCAGGAAGCCTTCCAGAAGGAAGTGATTTCCATCTTTATCCTGAAGCACAGTAGAAGGTAACCAGATGAAGAGTGGGAGAACTTATCAAACAGAAGGACAAGCAGGCACAAAGACTCGGGGCAGAGACAACACGGCACATTTGAAAAACTGTCCTTAGAATGGCAAGAATTCTTGGTATGGTGAGAGACTGAGAGGAAACGATTGGCAGAGGATAGGATTTCAAAGGCCTCATTGTGGAGGTTCACTGCAGGGTTCTAAAGCCTACTCTGAAATTAGTATAGACGGTATAGCTTTAGTTGTGTTCTGTCTGTTTTTATTGTAGTAAAATGTACATAACATGAAGTTTACCATTTTAAACATTTAGATCTGCAATTCAGTGGCATTAAGTACATTCATAATATTGCATAACCACCTATTTCCAAAACTTTAACTCTGTAACTTTAAAACAGAAACTCTGTAACTTTGTTTTTTGTCTTTGTTGTTGTTGTTTTTAAGTTTTTGTTTTGTGAGAGGGAGTCTTGCTCTGTCGCCCAGGCTGGAGTGCAGTGGCACGATCTCGGCTCACTGCAATCTCTGCCTCCCCGGTTCAAGCGATTTTCTCACGTCAGCCTCCCAAGTATCTGGGATTACAGGCACCCACCACCCCGCCTGGCTAATTTTTGTATTTTTAGTAGAGACAGCGTTTCACCGTGTTGCCAGGCTGGTCTCAAACTCCTGACCTCAGGTGATTCACCCACCTCAGCCTCCCAAAGTGCTGGGATTACAGACATGAACCACCCCACCTGACTGAAACTCTGTAACTTTAAAGCAATAACTGCCCACTCTCCCCTCTGGTAACTTCTACTCTATTTTCTATCTTTGAATGACTTTGCCTATTCTAGATACCTGGCCTAAGTAAAATCACACATTTTCCCTTTTCTGTTTGGCTTACATCATGTAGCATGTTTTTAAGGTTCATGCATGTTATAGCATGTTTCAGAGCTTCATTCCTTTTTATGTCTGAATAATGTTCATTATACATATATACTATATTTTGCTTATCCATTCATCAGTTGATAGACACTTGGATTGGTTCTATCTTTAACTAGTGTGAATAATGCTGCTATAAACATTGGTACACAAGTTTCTGTTTGAGTCTGTTTTCAATTATTTTGAGTATATACCCTTGAGAATTGAAATTGCTGGGTCATCTAGTAATTCTATATTTAAGTTTCTGAGGAACCACCAAACTGTTTTCCATAGCAGCCCACCATTTTATATTCCCACCAGCAATGCACAAGGCTTCCAACTTCTCCACATTCTAACTAACCCTGGTTTTCTCTCTCCCTCCCTCCCTCCCTCCCTCCCTTTCTTTCTTTCTTTCTCTTTCTCTTTCTCTTTCTCTCTCTTTCTTTCTGTCTGTCTGTCTTTCTTTCTGTCTTTTCTTTTCTTTTAAATAATGACCATCCTACTGGATATGAAGCGGTACTTCATTGTGGTTTTCATTTGCATTTCTTTTTTTCTTTTTTTTTTTTTTTTTTGAGACGGAGTCTCACTCTTGTCGCCCAGGCTGGGGTGCAATGGAGGCTCACTGCAACCTCCGCCTCCCAGATTTAAGTGACTCTCCTGCCTCAGCCTCACAAGTAGCGGGGATTACAGGCATTCACCACCACTCCAGGCTAATTTGTGTATTTTTAGTAGTGACAGGGTTTCACCATGTTGGCCAGGCTGGTCTTGAACTCCTGACCTCAGGTGATCCACCCGCCTTGGCCTCCCAAAGTGCTGGGATTACAGGTGTGAGCCACTGTGCCCGGCCTCATTTGCATTTCTCGAATAACTATGATGAATATCTTTTCATGTGCTTATCGGTCATATTTATATCTTCTGTGGAGACATGTCTATTCAAGTCCTTTGCTGATTTCTTATTTGGGTTTTGTTCTTGTTGAGTTTTAGAAGTTCTTCATATTTTCTGGATATTAATCACTTTTCAGATAAATGATTTGCAAATATTTTATCATATTCTGTGGCTTATCTTTCCACTGTCTTGATGGCGTTCTTCAAAGCATAAGCATTTAAAATTTTTATTACGTCCCATTCATCTATTTTTTTCTTTCTTGCGTGTGTTTCTGATGTCATATTTAAGAATTCATTGCAAAATTCAATGTCGTAAAGATTTCTCCTTATGTTTTCTAGTTTTAGTTCTTACATTTAGGTTTTTGATCCATTTTGAGTTAATATTTTTTTTGAGATGGAGTCTCACTCTGTTGCCCAGGCTGGAGTGCAATGGTGTGATCTAGGCTCACTGTAACCTCTACCTCCCAGGCTCAAGAGATTATCCTGCCTCAGCCTTCTGAGTAGCTGGGATTACAGGCATGCGCCACCACGCCTGGTTAATTTTTTTGTATTTTTAGTAGAGACAGGGTTTCACCATGTTGGTCAGGCTGGTCTCGTACTCCTGACCTCGTTATCTGCCTGCCTCGGCCTCCCAAAGTGCTGGGATTACAGGCGTGAGCCACTGTGCCCACCCACGAGTTAATTTTTATATATGGTATAAGGTAGCATCCAACTTCATTCTTTTGCGTGTAGATATCTAGTTTTCCCAGAACTGTTTGTTGAACAGACTATCTTTTTCCCAGTCCAGTTTTCTTTCCATTAGTGTTTTTGGTGGTAAGCGTTTTTCCACCTATTTACTTTTTTCCTCCCAGAGACAGGGTCTTGCTCTATTGCCCAGGCTGGACTGCAGTGGCACAATCACACCTCACGGGAGCTTTGAACTCCTGCACTCAAGTGATTCTCCCACTTCAGCCTCTGGAGTAGCTAGAACTATGAGTGTGCACCACCACACCCAGCTAATTTTATTTATTTTTTTACTTTTATTTTCATAGAGATGAGGTCTTACTTTGTTGCCTAGGGTGGTTTGAACTCCTGGTCTTAAGCAATCCTCTCTTCTTGACTTCCCAAAGTGCTGAGATTGCAGGTACCCGGCCTCTTCTATTTATTTTTAAGCAATCTGTAATTTTATTTTGAAAGTGTCTTTCTTATTTTATTTTGTTTTATTTTTTGTAGGCATAAGGTCTTGCTATGTTGCCTAGGCTGACTCTAACCTCTGGCCTCAAGTGATCCTCCTGCCTCAGGCTACCAAGGTGCTGCGATTATAGGCGTGAGTGACTGCACCTGGCCTAAAAGTATATTTCTTGTACATATATAGTTGCTTTTTTGTCCAATCTGATAATTTTTGCCTTTTAATTGAGGTATTTATACCAGAGATCCACAAACTTTTTCTATAAAGGAACAGAGAGTAAATATTTTAGGCTTTGTAAGTTTTCCAGTCTCTATTTTAACTTCTTAACTCTGTCACTGTAGTGAAAGAGGAAGCCATAGACATATCAAATTAATGAGTGTGACTGTGTTCCAATAAAACTTTTCGTCTCCTTCCTTCCTTCCTTCCTTCCTTCCTTCCTTCCTTCCTTCCTTCCTTCCTTCCTTCCTTCCTTCCTTCCTCCCTCCCCTCCCTCCCTCCCTCCCTCCCTCCCTCCCTCCCTCCCTCCCTCCCTTTCTTTCTTTCTTTCTTTCTTTCTTTCTTTCTTTCTTTCTTTCTTTCTTTCTTTCTTTCTTTCTTTCTTTCTTTCTTTCTTTCTTTCTTTTTCTTTCTCTCTCTCTCTCTCTCTCTCTCTCCTTCCTTCCTTCCTTCCTTCCTTCCTTCCTTCCTTCCTTCCTTCCTTCCTTCTTTCTTTCTTTGCAGTTTCAGTCTGTCACCCAGGCTGGAGCACAGTGGCATGATCCCGGCTCACTGCAGCCTTGACCTCCTAGGCTCAAGCAGATACTCCCACCTCAGCCTCCCAAGTAGTTGGCACTACAAGCATACGCCACCACACTTGCCTAATTTAAAAATTTTTTCTGTAAAGACAAGGTCTCCCTATGTTGCTCAGGAGGATCTCAAACTTCTTGGCTGCCTTGAACTCCCAAGATGCTGGGATTACAGGCACAACCACAGTTGGCCAATAAAACTTTTCTTGTACAAACAGGTAGCAGGCTAGATTTTAGCTAAGGGCCATACTGTATCTACCCCTGGTTTAGACCATTTATATTTATTTTAGTTATTGATATGGTTGGGTCTTGCTATTCATTTTCTATTTGTCCCATTTAAACTCTTTTTTATTTTGGTTCTGCCTTCTTTAGAATAACAGTATTTTTTAATTAATCTTTTTAATCCACTATTGGCTTATTCGTTATGCCTTTTTTTTTTTAAGACAGAGTCTTGCTCTGTTGCTCAGGCTGGAGTTCAGTGGCGTGACCTCAGCTTACTGCAACCTCCGCCTCCTGGGTTCAAGTGATTCTCCTGCCTCAGCCTCCCGAGTAGCTGGGACTATAGGGGCCCACCACCACATCTGGCTAATTTTTTGTATTTTTAGTAGAGATGGGGTTTTACTATGTTGGCCAGGCTGGTCTTGAGCTGCTGACCTCAAGTGATCCACCCACCTCTGCCTCCCAAAGTGCAGGGATTACAGGCATAAGCCACCCTGCCCGGCCAAGTTATGCCTCTTTTTTAAGAACTGGTTGCTCTACGGTTTATAATATGTATACTAAACTTATTAGAGTCTACTTTGAAATAAATACCACTTCATGTATAGCCTAAGAATGTCCCAACAGTACACTGCCAATTCCTCTCCCAACCTTTGTGTTATTGTAGTCATGTATTTTAATTCTATGTGCTATAAATCCCATAATACATTGTTACTATTCTACTTAGTAAATTTTCTTTTAAAGAGAATAAAAACTTAATTGTCTTTTAAATTTATACTGCTTTTTATTATTTTCATTACTCTTCATTTCTTTGTTTTTTGTTTTGTTTTGTTTTTTGAGATGGAGTCTTGCTTGGTCGCCCAGGCTGGAGTGCAGTAGCACAATCTCAGCTCACTGCAACCTCCATCCTCCAGATTCAAGCAATTCTCCTGTCTGAGCCTCCAGAGTAGCTGGGATTACAGGCATGCAGCACCACGTCTGGCTAATTTTTTTATTTTTAGTAGAGATGGGCTTTCACCATGTTGGCCAGGCTGGTCTTGAACTCCTGACCTCAGGCGATCTGCCTGCCTTGGCCTCGCAGATTGCTGGAATTACAGGCATGAGCCACTGTGCCCAAGCCATTTCTTCATGTATACCAAAATTTCCACTAGTATCATACTCTTTCCGCCAAAGAACTTCCTTTGTTTTTGTTTTGTTTTGTTTTGTTTTTGAGATAGGGTCTCATTCTGTTGCTGAGGCTGGAGTGCAGTGGCTCGATCTCGGCTCACTGCAACATACACCTCTGGGGCTCAAGTAATCCTCCCACCTCTCAGCCTCCCAAGTAGCTGAGACTACAGGTGCATGCCACCCTACCTTATTAATTTTTGTAATTTTTTTGTAGAGATAGGGTTTCACCATATTGCCCAGTCTAAGAACTTCCTTCAACATTTTGTGTAATACAAGTCTATTGACAATGAATTCTCTCAATTTTTATTTAAAAATTTTATTTCATTCTCATTTTTAAAAGACATTTGCCTTGGGTATAGAATTAAAGGTTAACTGTTTTTCTTCTTTCTGCACTTAAAAATGTCCCTCCATTGTTTTCCGTTTTGTACAACTATGGTCAAGAAGTTCGCTGTAATTTTATCTTTGTTCTTCTGTATATAATACTTTTTTTCTCTGGCTGCCATTGAGATTTTTTCTGTATCTTGGGTTTTTGTCATTGTGACTATAATGAGTGTATAGATAAATTTTATTTTGATTTTGTTCAGTTCGATTGTATTTATGCTGTTGAGTTTCTTGGATCTGTAGTTCTTTATCATTCATCAATTTTAGAAAATTCTTGGCCATTAAATATTTAAACATTTCCTCTTCCCTATTGTCTCTCTATCCTGTCCTTCATATTGCTCTCCAGTTTTTTAATGATGAGTTCTGTACCTTCCTTCTCAACTTTTTCCTCTTTGTGTTTCATTTGTGATCATTTCTATCATACTATCTTCAAGTTCATTGATTTCTTCATCAGCTGTGTCCAGCCTGCTGATGATCCTATTACAAGGATTCTTCATTTTTGATGTTGTGTTTTTTTATTTCTCACATTTTCTTTTTTTATAGTTTCTATCTATTCTCCAAATTACCCATATGTTCCTATGTATTTTCTATTCTGCTAAATCTTTTAATATATTAGTGGTAGTTATTTTAAAATCCCTGTCTTATGTATCCTTATTGCTGAGCCTGGTTCTGTTGAGCCTGGTCCTGTTGATTGTTTTATCTCTTGACAATAAGCTTTCTCTCTCTCTCTCTCTCTCTCTCTCTCTCTCTCTCTCTCTCTCTCTCTCTCTCTTCTCTTCTCTTCTCTTTTCTCTCTCTCTCTCTCACTCTCTCTCTCTCTCTCTATGTCTTGTTTTTATTTTCTTTTTTTTGTACTATAATTTGTTATTGAATGCTGGACATCATGTGTACAAGCCATGAGAGATGAGGTAAACATTTGTACCTGGAAATGGCCATGCTCTTTCTTTTGTTAAGTTAGTATTGTAGAGGGTTGAGTTAATCTAGTTAGCAGTTGAGCTGGTTTGAGTTACGTTTTTGCTATCACTAACCTCAGTGCACCAGAAAGTGCCACTGTCTTGAGCTTAGTGTGGTGAATGGAGGGTTTTTCTCAGTATTCCTGTTCTGTCATCAGCTTTCAGCAGTACCTGCATACCTGTACTGTTGAGTGGAGGTTTCTCTCCATAGTATTGCCTCTCCTTCAGCAATAGACTGTTGTTGCTTGCTATTTGTTACTAGGGTTGTTGCTCAGCCAGGTGGTGATTGTTGATTCTCCTAGTCCAGTCTTAGTCTTATGCAAGGCCTATGCACCTGGGCTTGGAGGATGGGACCTCTTCAAATTCCTATCCTCCTCCCCTCACCTGCCCCACGGTAGCCAAACTCTGCCATGTATCTTTGGTGAGCCTTGGGCTGAAGACTTTTTCCTGTATCTCTCCCATGGGTAGTCTATCTCTACTTTATATCAGGTTCTTGGACCCAAGAGGTTTTTTTGACCCTCCCAACCCCACCCTAGAAGCAAATAGCTTTTACTTCTGCCTTCCCACTGAAGCATTATATATTTACTGATATCATGAGAGCACAAAGGATGAATTCTTTTCCTTTCCCAGATGTAGACATGTTTATCTTCTACCCCTCCCCTGGTCATCCTGGGAGTCTGCTGCCCCTCCCCTAAAGCCCTTTAATAAGAGAAGGGTCATAGAATATGGGTAGTGTTTTGTGATTGTCTTCAGAAGCAGCAGCAAGTCATGTCTTGCAAATGTACACCACCAAGGGGCACTCTCTCTGGTCTCCTATCTTGCCCCCATTTTTCTTTTGAGCACTCAGTGGACACTGCTGGAGAAGACATTGCAACAGGTAAACATACATTCCCCTTGTGTCCGGGGCTCTGTATTAGGGTTCTCCAGAGAAACAGAAACAATAGGGTAAGTGTGTGCGTGCGTGTGTATATGTGTATGAGTGTGTGTGTGTATGCAGAGAGAGGAAGATTTATTTCAAAGAACTGGTTCATTGGCTCACACAGTTATGGAGGCTGACAAGTCCAAAATCTGCAGGGTAGGTAGTCTGGCAGGCTGGAGACCCAGGGAAGGGTTCAAAGGCGGTCTGCTGGCAGAATTCCCTCTTCCTTGGAGGAGATCAGTCTCTTTTCTCCTGAGGCCTTCTACTGATTTCATAAGGCTCACCCACAGATAGAGGGTAATCTGCTCAAAATCAACTGAGGTAAATGTTATCTCGTCTTTTAAAATACCTTCACAGAAATATCTAGAATAGTGTTGGATCAGATACATGGGTACCACGGCCTAGTCAAGTTGACACATAAAATTAGCTGTTACAGGCTCCCAGTTATTCTAAACTGATCTGCTAGCCCAAACTCAGCCTTTAGGATTAGTGAAAATTTGAGCTGATTTCTTCTTCCCCACTTCTATGATGGTTACCTTTCCCCTAGTGCTCTGCCAAATGTGAAATTGTTTGCGTATCTCTTCTATTCTCAGTGGGGCTTGTTACTTTTGGAATTAGGTTATGTGGTTGCTTTGTGACCTCAACTCTCTGAAGAATACAAGATAACTTATGATGTTGGCTGGGTGCAGTGGCTCAGGCCTGTAATCTCAGCACTTTGGGAGGTCGAGGCGGGTGGATCACCTGAGGTCAGGAGTTTGAGACCAGCCTGGCCAACTTGGCAAAACCCAATCTCTACTAAAAATACAAAAATTAGCCAGGCATGGCGGTGGGCACCTATAATCCCAGCTACTGGGGAGACTGAGGCAGGAGAATCACTTGAACCTGGGAGGCAGAGATTGCAGTAAGTCAAGATCACGCCACTGCACTCTCCAGCCTGGGTGACAGAGCGAGACTGTTTCAAAAAAAAAAAAAGGAAACTTATGATTTCTGTAGGCTATTCATTTTTCTTATTTTAGGATGGGAGCGATGTTCCCTTGCAACTGTTTACATCCTAAATCAAAGCAGAACTCCATTAATGCGGTTTTCATTTTGTTTTTACTATGGCTATGATGTGGATTCTTTAAGAACCAAGAAGGACAGGAATTACATTTGCAGCATCTAGCATAGGGATTACAAGTTAATGGCCCATAGGTTTCACATGAAAACCTAGGTTTCTAGATTATTTTGAGAAACGTGAATATCTGACACAGTTAATCCACATTTACTCGCCTTTTCATAGGGCACAGGCTCGCCAGTTGTGCATTGTGCCAGAGCGAGACGGGTACCTCTCAACACTGACTCCTCCTTCATCCCCTTGGGGCAGACCGTTCTGAGACCCAGGTCAGCTCAAGAGCCCCCTTGGAAGTAAGTCTGTGGCAGAACATTGTTCTATGCAGATCCCGTGCCAGAAACCAGATCGTGGCATGTGACGACCAAATGCGCTGGGTTTGCTCACAGATGGCAAAGGAGGTCTTAGATCTCACTGGAAGGGCCATCATGCATCTCTTCTGCCGCAGCTAGGAGTTCCATGTGGCCCACAGAGGTGGCTCCAGAACTGCATAGGCAAGAATGCCAGCCCCATCAGGTAAGCAATCAGAATGCCAATTTCTTCCTTTCATCAGAAAGTAACACAGCCTGTGATCGTCCCAAAGAAATTCTGGGAAGTAGATCGTCCCAAAGAAATTCTGGGAATAAATTCTGGTATTATTCCTCTGCAAGGGGCCATAGGAATGGTTAAGCCCTTTGGGCTCAGGCCAAGTACTTCAACTCTAGCCTAAGCTGGAGGCAGGCAAGGGCCAGGCCTCCGCTCAAAGGCTGGTATGTCCCTCTCTCAGACACATCCTGCTACTAGGTGGAATGAAATCAAATTGCTACCACAATTGCAGGGACTTCATTGCAGAGTAGGCCCTGCAGATGTGTGGGTTCACTGCCTCAGGTGTAGTTCCATTTCTGGAGACCAGGGGAAGGACCCCGGGCCTGGACTGGATTAGGCAGAATTGTTCCAGAAGCATCTGGAAGTGCACGTCATTTAGGGAATGAGGGTAAATGAAGCCAAGGGAAGTAGCCAAGGCCCACATCAGAGAAGTAACATCATGAGACAGGTCTGAGGGGAGGCTGTTTGGCTGCAGTTAGGAAATCAGGATTGAGAGCTGAGGGTGGGAGAGGAGAGTTCTTTGGGGGCTGTGAGGTTGGAGGAGAGGGATTCAGGATGGGAGAAGGTCCAGAGGGCTTTAAGTTCAGGAGAGGGCCAGCCTGCTGGACACCAAAATGCCCATTTAGTTCCAGGGGAAGGGAAATGATCACCTAAAACACAAAATAGCCCTAAACCAACCACACTTAGCTATCTAGAGCTTCCACCAGCTCTGCAGAGAATAAAAGCTTTTTGGAATACATAGAGGGTTAAAAAGAAGACATCAAACAAATGGAAGTTCACAAGAGCACTTCTAACTTTGAGAAAAATAAGATTAATCAGTGGAAGTAGGAACTTTTAAAGAAAAGAATCAGAATTTCTTCTCTTACAGACAAAGCTTGAACCTCTTAGCAATCACGACTTTGATTGCAAGACTCTTACTAAAGTGCCTGGAGAGTCTTTTACTGCCAAGCACTGTGGCACTTCAGATAGAGGAATTACTCAGAACTCAGTTTCAGTCTAAATCAGCCCACACAAAAGCCATAGACAGTTCGCAGGCTGAAGTCAACATCAGGCTTTTTGTTTCTTAGAGTGAGAATGTCATTTTTAAATTATAAAATTAATTCACAGTCAATGAAGAAAATTTGTGAAATACACAAAAGTATAAAGAATAAAACAAATATCTGCATTCCACAATCCAAAGATGGTTTATATTTTTGATTTTTTTTCAATTTTTCTCTGCAGATACCTGTATTTTTCTCCGTGCAAATCAGGATTATATTAAATAAAAAGTTGTGTCTTGCTCTTTTCATTTACTGTATCAGGAACGGTTCTCCACTGGCTTAATCATGCCTTGAAACCTACTTTTAAATGATTCCATCAGATTACTTTTTACAGCTATGCCAGCATTTAATCATTTTTAAATTGATGATCAATTAGATTGTTTCAATTTTTATCATTTTAAATACACTTCCGGTAAACATCTATGGATGTAATGTCTGTACATTTGTCCAATTATTTCCTTAGGAAGAATTCTTAGCATATTATGATGTGAGGACTTCTCAATACCTACTCTCAAATTATTCTTCAAAATTGTCATGCTCCTTTATATTCACACTAACGATATGTGATCATGTTGTTTCATGAATCATTAGCCAGCACTAAGCATTATCATTAAATAAAAAATAAGAAAAAAACTTTTGTACATTTGATAGTTGAAAAATGGGGTCTAGCTATCTTGTTCTGTGTTTTTTATATGTTTATTGGATGTTTTTCTTTTATCAATGATCATTTTGTACCATTTGCCTATTTTTTACAAATAGAGACAGGGTCTCACTGTGTTGCCCAGGCTGGTCTTGAATTTCTGGCCTCAAGTAATCCTCCCGCCTTGGTCTCTCAAAGTGCTGGGATTGCAGGCATTAGCCACTGCAACCACCATTTGCCTATTTTTTCAAAGCACTTGGCATTCATTTTGATCCAGTTTTGGCGTAGCAGGACCCAAAAGGAATCCTAAAGAGAAATTCATGATGTTAAAAATCTTTTGGTTTATAGCTTTAAGCTTTCCAAGGATTCCATTGAAGCCAAATGTGAAGGAAAGGGGTGACTCTTTTAAAGCAGAGTCTCCTTGGACCTCCCCCCACCAAAACCAGAATCAGAATTGAGGGGTTGGGGAAGGAACATTTATTTAAATTACCCCACCCAGACACACTGTCAGTTGGATTCAGGAACCAGCCGGATTCTATAATCTCTCTATAATGCTTCCTGTGCAGTCCAAATGTGACAACCACAATGACTAGTGAGGCAAGTAAACCAGATGTTCCTATACGCTCTGGAACAAAAGAGAGACAACCATACAAAGAAGTGAGCCAAAACACTGAAGAATGGAAGTTGAATGGACTGGTGGATCTTCTTGTACTTTCTGCTGTTTGGGTTTTTTGACTGTTGTTCTTTAACTTGATTAATGCATTATCGCCCATCTACTCAGTTCCTCAAGTTAGAGAAACTATAGCCATCTTTGATGAATTTCTATTTCTCGTACCCCTTATCTCTTCTCATGTATACTATTGATTTTACCTACAAATGTCTTTAAATCTCTCCTTTCCTCTCTTTCTCACCACCTTGGAGTGTAGTCACTCATCATCTCCCTCTCTCCTTTCCCCTGTTATTCTACCCATAATCTCAATGGTTACCCACAAGGTGCACCAGGTAAGCATACATTCTAAATAGTAATGAATCTAGAAGTTTCTGCTTGCTATGCAAAAGCTTCTAGATTAACATACTTCCCTCTGCCTCCTTCGAAGTTTTTTGCAGCCTTCAAACCCTTCCTTACTAGAGGAGTGAGACTGAGAATTTTAGAGGGGTTAAAGAACTGGCAAATACTATGGAAATTAAGACAAAACTTAGTAAACATGAAAGAGTGACTCAAGTGCAAGAAGCAGCTGTGGCCAGAATTCAAGATTCTGGTCAAGCAACACTGAGTGGCAACATGATCCAAGGTGTAGCCCTAAGGTTGGGTTGCTGAAGTGCCTAAGAGGACAAGGGCATGTGAGGCCGTGCTGCTGAATGGGACATCTCACAGACCCTGAAGTAGCTCAGAAGTGTGCCATTATTCACTAACAGAGAACTGGCGAGTATGAACTGCTCAGAGTAACCTTTCTCCATTCCTGGAAAAACAAGTTAGAGCAAAGGACAAAGGGTTACTGTGTTGTTCCTTCCATGTAAAAGGAAATAATAATTTTAATGGATTTGGTGGGACATTTAGAAGCCAAGTCAAACTGTGTAATTGTTTTGTAAAGGTGCTAGGACTTCATTTTCAGATCCGGAATGGGAACAGGTGGTGGCTGGTGGCAGGAGTCACAGTGGTTTCCATGACGACGGGATTGGGTCCTAGTCATCCTCCCCTCCTCCACAAAACCTACTGCAGCTTTTCTCATAAGGTGCCTATTAAGTATTTGTTAAATGAACGATGAACCACAGAATGGCGCGTGTGCTTCGCAATTAAGGATGTCGCTCTTTAGCTAGCCTAAAAGCTTTTAAAGCACTGATAATTATTGTATTTACACACGTATTTTGCATAATTTGCGTATTAACCTAACCAGAAAATAATAAACCATACTCTCCCATTTCTGCTGAACAACCCTGGCCCATATCATATTCCCTATTGTGGAATCAGTAGCCCAGATGTTTGCTTGAAACGGCCTTAAAACGGAGGTGGGGGATGGGGAGTCTTGTGTCATATTAATGGTTCCACATCAGCTAAAACTCGCATTTTGTCCCCGATCTCGAGCCCCTGTCCCCGCCCCCGGCTTTGCGCAGGCGCCAGCCTTCCCCTCCCCCCAAGTCCCTCTTCCCGCCCTAAGGCTGGAGCCGGCGAGCCCGGGCCCAGAGCTAGCCCGGGCCTCGCTAGCCGGCGTCCCGCGTTGCCCTTGGCAACCATTGAGCAGCGTCTTGCCCTCCTGCGACCCTAAGATGAGAGAGTAAACGGGGCCCCCATTGGCTGGCCGGGGAAGACGGGCCAATCGGAGAAGGGGGTATAGGGAGGCGGCTGAACGAGGTTGTGGGGGTAGGAAGCTAGGGTTAGAGGCAACCGGTGAGACTAGAACCCCGAACGTGGTCGGTTGGAGCAAATATGTCCCTCCGGAGGCACATTGGGAACCCTGAGGTGAGGGCCAGGTCCCGGCCGGAGAGCCGGAGGGGGCGGGCGCACCGGAAAAGACTCCATGTGGGCAGGGAAGAGCAGCCAGCGACTTCCGCCGCCGGGAAGGCGGGAAGGGGTCGGCGTGAGGAGGGGTCGGGGTGCAGGGGCGGAACGGGGAGGGACTGGGGGCCGCGGGGCCGTGTTCAGGACCCCGTGGTAAGGAGCGATCTCTCCCCGCGAACGCATGCCAGTACTTGTGGCTGCGAGGAGCGAAGTACACAAAGACACGGCCCTTGCCCTCAAATGGCTTACAGTCTCGGAGTGACAGTTACAAAACAGAAAAGACAAAGGAACCGCTGCCCACTAATGACACGTGATGAAAGCCAGCAAGCATCTCTGATTGTGGGGATACAGGAAGAGCAGGAGTAAGCTGACCAAACGTTTGGAAAACGGGCAAAATAGGACATTAGGCTTACCCCTCTCTCCATAGGACCCTTCAGTTTCTTCGTCTGTTTCACCCCTAGTCCCCTGCTGCATTTGTGGCAGTTTTAACAAACATTGTTGGACTTCTACCGTGCAGTAGGTGCTAGATGTACAAAGAAGACAAGGCCTCTGTCTTTTAATAAATTGCGTCTACTGGGCCGGGCGCGGTGGCTCAGCCTTTGGGATCACAACACTTTGGGAGGCCGAGGTGGGCGGATCACGAAGTTCTAAGTTCGAGACCAGCCTGGCCAACATCGCGAAACCCTGTCTCTACTAAAAATACAAAAATTAGCCGGGCTTGGTGGTGGGGCGCCTGTAATCCCAGCTACTCGGGGAGTTGAGGCAGGAGAATCGCTTGAACCCAGGAAGTGGAGGTTCCAGTGAGCCGAGATCGTGCCATTGCACTTCAGCCTGGGTGATAAGAGCAAGACTCTGTCTCAAAAAAATAAACAATAAATAAATTGCATCTAGTGAAGGAGACTATGAACAGAATTTGAGTACAGTGTGGTCGAGGAGCAAGATGTTATGAGAAAATAGGTAGGACTCAACTGAGAGACTGAGAGAAGGGTTGTGGAGATGAAAGGGGTGGCAAGGCCATTCATTAGCCAGGTGAAGCAGCATCCCAGGTAGAACAGCGCAAGTGAAGGTAAGGAGTGTCTGAACTCCTAACAGGCCCCTGTAGCTTTCTCTGTTTTGCTGAGGTTCTTAGCCTTTATCCCAAATAGGAGTTGTAACTGTTTCATCTCTTGGTGACTGCCTGGTACTATGTTGAGAAAGTTGTAAGGCTGAGTCTAAGCTCTGCAAGAGAGCCATGGTCAATTAGTAATGTCTGAATGCTGCATGATCTCGCTTATATGTGGCATCTTAAAAAGTCCAGCTCATAGAATTAGAGAGTAGAATGGTGGTTACCAGAGCCTGGAGGGTTGGGGGAAGGAGGCAGAAATGGGAAGATGTTGATCCAAGGGCATAAAGTTACAGTTAAACAGGGGGAATAGTTTTTGAGATCTCTGGCACAGCATGGTGACTATAGTTAATAATAATTACAGCAGACTCAACACTCCCAGTAGCAAATCCATGTATAACTTTTTACTCCCCACTGCAAAAAAAACTTAACTACTGATAGCCTACTATTGACTGGAAGGCTTACTGATAACAGAAACAGTTGATTGAATTTTTTTGTATGTTGTATGTATTATATACTGAATTCTTAAAGTAAGGTGGAGGAAAGATTATTATTAAGAAAATCATAAGGAAGAGAAAATATATTTACTATTCATTAAGTGGCAGTATATCATCATAAACATCTTCATCCTAATTGTCTTCATGCTAAGGAGCAAGGAAAAGGAGGGGTTGGTCTTGCTGCCTTAGGGGTGACAGAGGCAGAAGAAAATCTGGGTATAAGTAGACCTGCAAAGTTCAAGCCCATGTTGTCCAAAGTTCAACTATATTGTATATTTCAAAATAGAGTAAATTGTATATTTCATTGAGAGCAAATTTCAAATATCTCACCACAAAAAAATGATAAGTGGGTTGATGGATATGTTAATTAGTCTGATTTAATCATTCCACAGCGTGTGTGTATACCAAAGCATCAAATTGTACCCCATAAATGTATACAGTTATGATTTGTCCAACAAAATATTAATAAAAAATGTTAATATTGTCTTTCATGGGGGTAGGAGAGAGAGGTGAGGAGAATGGCAGTTTGCCACATATTTATCTTGTTTGCTGGTCAGAATTTGAGAAGTTTTTTGAGTTATAAAGTGAGTGACATGGTCAGATTTGCATTTTAGGCAGATGGCTGTAGCTACATTGTGGAAGATGGGTTTGAGGAGGCTCCAGGACTGGAAATGAGATTGGTTAAGTGGTTACTTTTTTTTCTTTTCTTTTTTTTTTTTTTTGAGACAGAGTCTCACTCTGTCACCCAGGCTGGAGTGCAGTGGCGAGATCTCAGCTCATTGCAAACTCCACCTCCCGGGCTCAAACGATTATCCAGCCTCAGCTTCCCGAGTAGCTGAGACTGTGGCGCACACCGTCAAATCCCGGCTTATTTTTGTGTATTTTGTAAAGACGAGGTTTTACCATGTTGCCCAGGCTGGTCTTGAACTTTTGAGCTCAAAGCCACCCACCTGCCTTGGCCTCCCAAAGTGCTGGGATTACAGGCATGAGCCACCGCTACTATTTTGATAGAGATCTAAACTAAGGCCATTGAACTAGGGATGGAATTGAGGATAAATATTTAGGGGGCAAAATCATCAATATTTCCTGATTAGCTTTGAGAGATGTGTGATGGGTGACTTAAGTCTCAGCTTAGACTACTCATTGGTGCTGGCACCATGAATGAGAGCAAGAATATGGGAGGAAGAAAAGGAGGAATAGTTTTAGGTGTGTGGGGAAAGAGGAGCAGGGATGTTGTATGTGGTTCTGTTTGTGCCCAAGACAAAGATGCCCAGCTACCTCTCTTGTTTGAATAGAGCACAACTTCCAGTAGTTTCTTAAGAAAGAATTCGCAAGATAGTTTTTAAAATTTATGTCTAAAATGTTAGGCATGTCTAAAAATATTCTTATTCTACCTTAACATTTATTTGCCAGTGAGTTTGGCTGAGTATAGAATTATTGGTTGAAAATCATCAACATCTTTTTTTTTTTTTTTTTTTTTTTTGAGACAGAGTCTTGCTCTGTCACCCAGGCTGGAGTGCAGTGGTGCAAACATGGCTCACTATATCCTTGACCTCCTGGGCTCAAATCTCAAATAATCCTCCCACTTCCTGAGTAGCTGGGACCACAGGTGTGTGTCATCGTGCCCAGCTAATTTTTTAATATTTTTTGTAGAGATGGGGTCTCCCTCTGTTGCCCAAGAGGGTCTTGAACTCCTGGGCTCAAGCAATCCTGCCTTGGGCTCCCAAAGTGCTAGGATTACAGGTGTGAGCCACCACAACTGGCCATCATCAGCATCTTGGAAACATTGCTTAGTGGTCTAGTGCCTTGTGTTGTTGTGAAGTCCAAAGCCATTCTGTTGCTTCATGACTAATTCCTCTCAGGAAGCTTGTGGAACCTTTTTTTTGTCCCCAGTGTGACTTTACAAAGATATTTCTATTTTCACTCATATTGATAGGCACCAGAAATTTATGTCTTTTTAGTCTATAAAATTTTCTTAACTTTCTCCTATTTTCTCCATCCTCTTTTTCTTGAATTCATTATTCTGATGTTCTCTATTCATACAGATAACCTATATGACTGGTTCTCTGATTTTCCTAACTTTCATCTCCTGTTTCCCTCATCTTTGTCTTTCTGCTCCCTTTGGGAGATTTAACTTTATTTAACTTTTATCTTCCAATCCTTTTTAGTTTTTAATTTCTGCCGTCATGTTTTTAATTTTTTTTTTTTTTTTTTTTTTTTTTTTTGAGAGAGAAAGTCTCACTCTGTTGCCCAGGCTGGAGTGCAGTGGCACAATTTCGGCTCACTACAACCTCTGCCTCCCAGGTTCAAGCGATTCTCCTGCCTCAGCTTCCCAAGTAGCTAGGATCACAGGCACCCGCCACCATGCCCAGCTAATTTTTTTTTGTATTTTTAGTAGAGATGGGGTTTTACCACGTTGGTCAGGCTGGTCTTGAACTCCTGACCTCAAGCCATCCACCTGCCTCGGCCTTCCAAAGTGATGGGATTACAGGTGTGAGCCATCATGCCCGGCCCATGTTACTAATTTTTAAGAGCTCTGTTTTTTTGCTCTGTTGTACTTTTAAAACACATTTTGTTTCTAAACAAGTATAGATTCACAGAAAGTTGCAAAAAAAAAAATAGTACAAAGAGGTCCTATGTATCCTTCACTCATTTTTCCCCGATGATTATATTTTACTTGAGTACTATACAATATCAAACTAGAAAATTGAAATTTGTACAATGTATGTATAGTTCTAGGCCATTTTATCACTTGTGTAGATTTAATCAAGATTTGCACATATGTAGATTTGCAATCAAGATAAAGAACTATTGTATTACTAGAAATAATCTCCAAGCTACTCTTCTAGTCACACCTACTTTCTTCCCTCTCATCATCTTAACCCTGGGTAACCATCTCCATAATTTTATCATTTTGACAATGTTACATAAATGGAATCATACAGTATGTGACCTTTTGAGATTGGCTTTTTTTTTTTCACTCAAGATAATGTCCTTGAGTCGCATACAAGTTGTTGCATGTAGCAGTAGTTCATTCTTTCTGATTCCTGATCGGTATTCTGTGATATGAACGTACAGCAGTTTTTTTGTTTGTTTTGTTTTGTTTTTTGAGACGGAGTCTTACTTTATCACCTAGGCTGGAGTGCAGTGGTGCCATCTTGGCTCACTGCAACCTCTGCCGCCTGGGTTCAAGCAGTTCTCCTGACTCAACCTCCCGAGTAGCTGGGATTACAGGTGCCTGCCACTGTGCCTGGCCAATTTTTTGTATTTTTAGTAAAGATAGCATTTCACCATCTTGACCAGGCTGGTCTTGAACTCCTGACCTCATGATCCACCAGCCTTGGCCTCCCAAAGTGCTGGGAGTACAGGCGTGAGCTACCATGCCTGGCCCGTACAGCAGTTTTTTTAACCATTCAACTAGTATAGGACATTTTGGTTGTTATCAATTTTGAGCTATTACAAATAAAGATAACATTTGGGTATAACTCTTTGTGTGGATGTTAATTTTCATTTATCTGGGATAAACGCCCAGGAGTACAATTGCTGGGTTGTATGGTAAACATATACTTAGTTTTATTAGATACTGCCAAACTTTTCTAGAGAGGCTGTACCATTTTACATTCCTGCCAACGGTGTATGAGAGATTCAGTTTTTGCATACTCTGGGCAACATTCAATACTGTCAATATTTTTATTTTAATGGTTATAATAGATGTGTAGTGCCATCTCATTGTGGTTTTAAGTTGCATTTCCCTAATGGATACGAAGCACATCTTTTCATGTGCTTATCTGTCATCCATATATCCTCTTCAGTAAAATATCTCTTTGTGTCTTTTGCCTATTTTCTATTTTTCTTAACTGTTGAGTTTTTGTTTCCTTTTGTGTTGGTGATGACTGTAAATATTATTGCAAAACAAGGAAATGTAGGATTATATTTCCTTTCTTACTGCTTTTTGTTTTTTCCTGGAGTTTCTGTTTGCCTTTATTTTTAATTCTATACTTTTAATGAATAATTCAGGGCATTTTCTTATGTCACTACTTATTATGTTTTCATAGTTATCTTTTCCAAAACCGTCTCTATACATTTGAACGTGTGGGTGATTGAGGGAAGAAGAGAAATATAAGAGTTTTATTTTGTAGTTTTGTTTTACATAAATGTTATAACATTTTTATATATAGTTCTTTGACTTGATTTTTTTTCACTTAACAATATATCCTGGAGATCTTTCCATGTCAGAAAAATATACCTCAATGTAATGATTTCCTTTTAACTCTTACCTAAGTATTTGGTGTTATTGTATCACAGTTTTGTTTATTTGTGTTTTTGTTTTGCTAGTTCTCTAAGACCTCAGTTGTACAAATGGACTGATATGATTTGATTATCCGTATACTTCAGTTATAGACAATTTTGGTTCTTACTGCTTTTATTCCCACTCTTCTCCTTGGACTATAGACATCTGCTCCCATATATTTAATGTATAGCTTTCTAATTCAGCAGCCATATTTTTCTTGTAAAACAGACATTATTTTGTGAGCTTAAAAATTTTGGCTGGGCGCGGTGGCTCAAGCCTGTAATCCCAGCACTTTGGGAGGCCGAGACGGGCGGATCACAAGGTCAGGAGATCGAGACCATCCTGGCTAACATGGTGAAACCCCGTCTCTACTAAAAAATACAAAAAAATAGCCGGGCGAGGTGGCGGGCGCCTGTAGTCCCAGCTACTCGGGAGGCTGAGGCAGGAGAATGGCGTGAATCCGGGAGGTGGAGCTTGCAGTGAGCTGAGATCCAGCCACTGCACTCCAGCCCGGGCGACAGAGCGAGACTCCGTCTCAAAAAAAAAAAAAAAAAAATTTTACAAAAATAGTGTTATGCTATTTGTATACTATTTGCTTTTATCATGCAAATTATGCTTCAGATCCATCTATGTTGATAAATATGTCCAGTTTATTACTTTAACTATTGTATAGTAATCTAGCATGTGACTAGAACACATTTTATCTATCAGTTTCCCCATGGTGATCATTTAAGTTGTTTTTGATTATTTGCAGTTACAAACACTGTTACAATGAATAGTTTTACTATTGAGTTTTAAAGCTGTTTATATATTTGAGATAGTAGTCCTTTATTGGATATGTGCTTTGCAAATATTTTCTCCCAGTCTGTAGCTTATCTTTTCATGTTCGTAACAGGGTCTTTTGTAGAGCAAAAAAAAATTTTTTTAAATGTATTTACTTTTTACATTTTTTTTCTGTAACAGCTTTTTTGAGATATAATTCACATAGCATAAACTCATTCATTTCAAGTGTGCAGTTCAGTGGCTTTACTGTATTCAGAGTTGTGCAATCATCACTGCAATCAATTTTTTTTTTTTTTTTTTGACACAGAGCCTTGCTCTGTTGCCCAGGCTGGAGTTGCAGTAGTGCAATCTCGGCTCACTGCAACCTTTGCCTCCCAGGTTCAAACAATTCTCGTACCTTACCCTCCGGAGTAGCTGGAATCACAGGTGCACACCACCACGCCTGGCTAATTTTTTTGTATTTTTAGTAGAAACGGGGTTTTGCTATGTTCACCAGGCTGGTCTTGAACTCCTGGCCGCAAGTGTTCCGCCTGTCTCAGCCTCCCAAACTGCTGGGATTACAGATGTGAGCCACTGCATGAGGCCACTGCAGTCAATTTTAGAGCAGTATGGACATGTATTTTAATTTCTTTAATGATAGTTTTCTTAAATGTTCTTTTCCCCTACATGGTCTCTGTTTCTTCCAACTTGCTATTTTTGTTTTGTTGGAGATGTTGTATTACTCAACTTAGGCTGCCATAACAAAATACCACAGACTGGGTGGCTTCAACAACAGAAATTTATTTCTCATGGTTCTGGAGGCTGGAAGTCCAAGATCAGGGTGCCAGCTGATTTAGTTTCTGGTGAGGACTCTTCCTGGCTTGCAGATGGCTACCTTCTTTTTTTTTTGAGACGGAGTCTCGCTCTGTCGCCCAGGCTGGAGTGCAGTGGCGCGATCTCAGCTCACTGCAAGCTCCGCCTCCCGAGTTCATGCCCAGATGGCTACCTTCTTACTGTGTCTTCACAGTGGCAGGAGGAGAGAAGGAGTCCTCTAGAGTCTCCTTTTATAAGGACGTTAATCCTATTGGATAAGGGTGTGAGCTCACTTTGTTTTAGTTGCCTTCCAAAGGCCCTATCTCCAAATAGTCACATTGGGCTTCAACATACAAATTTTGAAGGGACACAGTTCAGAATATAGCAGTGTTCTCAGACTTATTTTACTCCTCAGTTGTAAATTTATGTTTTCAAGTAGGAGACTTTATTATTTATTTATTACAAAGACCACATTACAAGTTTCAATCAAGTAGGAGATTTTAAAAGAAGATTGAGATCTCTGTATATTTGAGAGACACTTGCTGATGATAAGATTTATTATTGAATGATCTTGCTAGGCCATGATTTGGGGGTACCCTCCTCCCAGATCTGTACCTTCCTCTCAGGCTGGCCATTTTCCCCAGAGAACCCCTCCAGTCTCCTGAGGATAAAAGCCTAGTTGAATTCCTGGAGGCATTAGAGCTGGAGACTAAGTCTCAACGTTGGTATTCATTATTCACCTATTAACCCTATTTTCAGTAATGATATCTCTGGCTTTCCCGGTGTGCAGACCTCCCCCTCAATAAACCTTTTCCAGGGAATAAATCTATAGATATCTGCCAGGACTGGGCAGAGGCAGTCATCCAGTGGGTAGCACAGAGAGAGAGGGATTTGGAGATCCAGCTGCTTCTCAAAGGCCCTTAGGCCTTTAACCAGCTTTTGTTCCAACCACTCCTTCTACTCCCCACTTCTGGAGCTGCCTAAGGCTGTCAATGCCTCAGCCTTTTAAGAATTTGTTCTTTGTCTTCCCTATTGCCCCATACATAGTCTTCAGCTACCTTGAGTCCATCAAGGCATTTTCACTTGTTGATTGACTTTGTAGATTTCAGAATTCAAGTGCTCTATTGCTGTCACTTCTCCCACTCTATTTTTGGGGCTATATGTCCCTAAAATAATATCTTTTTAATGAGGTTTTATTGAAGCTTTAAGGAGTGACATTAGATGCATTCATTCATTTGGCTGTCTCCACCCCATAGGTCATAATCTGTATTTTATTTATTTTTTTGGGCATACTTACAAGACCATAAAATAGAGACCTTGTCTGCATTGTTCCATTGGCTGGCATACAATAGTTGTTTCATAAATACTTATTGAACGAGTAAATGAATACACATCTGAACTGCAGAAGAGAAGTCAAGGCTAAGGTTCAGTATTTGGAAATCAGAAACATATACATGGAATTAAGCCTAAGTGTTAGTCCACGGAGAACTTACAGATTGAGAAGTTGGAATCCTGAGAACACAATAATTAAATGGCTGACAGAGGAATGATCCATTTGTTAATGGAGAATCAGGGGAGAAAGATGTCATTGAAACCAAGGGAATGGAAACTGAAGAGAATCTGTAACAGTGTCATATGGCATAGAAAGCTAAAGTAAGTTAAGGACTGTTAAATGTCCATTATATTTAGCAGCTAGGGGATCGCTGATGTTGTTTAGTGCCATAGGAACCTCAGTAGAATGTGGGGACAGCAGCCATGTTGCAGTGGATGGAAGAGTAAGGTACAAAATACCCAGTGTAGATTTCTTTCTTTCAAGGAGCTTGGCTAGAAGGGAATAAGGGTGGGTCATGTTCCAATTACATATTGGTTTATAATGAATCACCCCATGTTTAGTGGCTTAAAACAATAATAGTCATTTATTATTAGCTTTTGTAATTCTGAAAGTTGACTTGGCTCAGCTAGACTGGGATTTCTCATGTGGTTTTGCAGACAGACAGGAGCTAGGGCTAGCGTTATCTTGAAGGCTTCATTTACATGTTAGGGCACTGATACAATCTGTTTTCTGCGACCTGAGCTGGGGCTGTTGGCCATATCACCTACGAATAGCCTTTTTTATGTGGCTTGGCCTTCCTCACAGCATAGCTGCTGAGTTCTGTGGGCTGCCATAAGAAAATACCACAGACTGTGTGGCCCCAAGTGTCCCAAGAGAACCAGGTGGATGGAAGCTGTACTGCCTTTTATGATGTAGCCTCAAAAGTCATCTGACACTGCTTCCCTCATAGTCACAGGCCCCTCCAGATTCAGGAGAGGAAACAGAAGCCCTTCCCTCAGTGGGAGGGGTGTAACGTCATAGTGTAAGTGGGATGGGAAATTTTTTTGTGGCTATCTTGAAAAATACAATCTGCTACAGGTGGTAGCTGCTGAGAAAGTAGGGGCTGCTGCACATGGAGACATGGGTCAAGGTTGGTGTTTGAGATCAGGGTAATTAGACCAGGTTAAAATCCCATTTTGAAAAGTTCTCTAAAAGGCCTCTTTTAAATGTGAGATTTCCTTACATGTGGCTGTAGTAAAACTGGTACCCATTCTCTTCATTTTATGGGCTTTCTCTCCATAGGAAATAAGTAGACAGTCTGAACAAAATGTATAATGGTATTTTTTAAAATCTTTTAAGTGTAAATATTATTACATATGTTGCAGTTGAAATACAAACAACTTTGTGAGTCCCATTTGAGAGAGATGGAAAGTCTTGAAAAGCTCATTCATTTTTCGATATTTTCCTTCAGAAAAATCCCATCTTTGACTTCTCATTCTTACCCCTTCTTCTCCAACATCCGTGTGTTCACAAAGTCCAGTCTTACTTTGCATATGTTAATAATCTTCCAAAATACTGATGAGATTGTGTAGCTCACAGCTCGGTTTTTTTGGCACTTTCCATTGCCTTCAGGACCTAGTCCAGACCACTCAGCCTACATTCAGGCTTCTCCACGTGCAGCCTACCTGTCTCTGTCCAGTCTTATATCACAGGGTTCCATATACCAATTATTCTTAACTCTTTTGGGGCTACATACCCCTCTGAAAATTTGGTTAAAACCAAGGACCCTTTCCCCAGAAAAATACACATACACAAAAGTTTGCATAGTGTCATGAGACTCATGGACTTCCTAAATCCCATCAGTGGACCCCATATTAAGAACTCTTGCTGGAGTGAAGATGTACAGTGGTTGTGGGGAATGAGATAATGTAGGTAAAATGCTTAGTGCCTGATGATAATCGTGAGTGTTCAATAAATGTTAGCAGCATTACCATGTTTCTTGTTGTTGTTAAATCATCTCCAGCAAATAGAACAATTTGTTGTTCTTTAAACTTGTTTTTAAAGTGGCTTTGCTATTAAAAATTGCTCCACTTGGAATACTTTTGCCATTCCTCCTTCCCATCTTTTTTATCCACAGAAGGTCAACCCTTAAAACATAGCTCCAGTGTCCATTCTTCCATGAAGTATTTCTTATCACCCCCAGTGGATGAGCAATCTCCTTTGACATTCCTCCCTAGAGCCCTTGATGTCCGTGCTGCCCACGTGGCACCAGCATGCACACTACATATGTTGCTCAGGTCTTCATTTGGCAGGTACTTACTGCTGTTTCATTAGCAGAGGGTCTTGTAGTAGGTACAGAGTTGTACAAGATAGAGCCCCTGTCCCAAGTGCAGGAAGTAAGAAGTGTGAATGGTACAAAGAACTGGGAATATTCAGTCAAGGAAGAGATTTCCATTTCACTGAGGCCTTCAGAGGAATCTTCCCAGAAGATAAGTTTGCCCTGGGTCTTGAAAGTCACGTAGAAGTGAAATAGCTGGGGTGTGGTGGTTAGACAGGGAGGACATTTTCTTTTATGTAAACCCTCAAACAGTCTTTGACATTTTTGGTTGTTTTTAAAGAGCCCTGTAATGATACCACAAACATGAACTTTCTCAACGTCCTGCCTCTTCCAGATGAACTTCATTCTGACCACCTACCTATCTTATATCTTAAATAGATCCAAAGTTGACCCTGCTGTCTGGGCTCTGGACCTCATCCTCTCCCACTCTCTCCATACTATTTTCAAACTCTCTTATCTTGCCCATTAGCCTGTATACATCCTCAAGTCTCTCCTTTTTTTTTTTTTTTTTTTTTTTCCAAAACAAAATAACAACAACAGAGATTATTCCTTAGCAACTCTCTTAAGGGAAAATCTTAAGGGAAAAAGAAAAGATCATCCAGCTACTGTCCTCTTTCCTCCTTCGCCTCTCATATGCTTGACCTGCTGTTTTTTGCATCTGCCCCACCAGTTTCCCATAGCTGCTTCCACCAGGGCCATCAACAGTGTCCTGGTGTGCTACATTCAGATTCACTTTTCTCTTGGTCTCTTACCTGAACAGCATTCTTGTTCACTTGTTCATACTTGACCTCTTGTTCTCTGACTTGACAGCATTGTTCACTGTTGGCCACTCCCTTCTTCCTGATTTAATTTTCATGACCCACTTTTGTATGGCCTCTTCTGAGTTTCATCCAAGGTGCCTCTCCCCCACCTGACCTTAAATGTTGGGGTTTTCAGTCTGCACTCTCCCCAGGATGATTTTGTCCATTTCCACGGCTTCCTCTGCTGCCTGTATGCTGACAACTACCAAATCTTGTTTTTTTCTAGCCCAGGTATCTCTCCTGATTTCTAGACCCAAATAGACAACTAGATACTTCCATTTTGTTTTTTGGGGTTCTTTTTTAGCAAGAATGTCGCTCTGTCACACAGGCTGGATTGCAGTGGCAAGAACATGGCTCACTGCAGCCTTGACCTGGGCTCAAGGGATCTTCCTACCCCAGCCTGCCAAGCAGCTGGGACCACAGTCACATGCCACCATGCCCAGCTAATTTTTTTTTTATTTTTTATTTTTTTTTTGTGGAAGCAAAGTCTTCCTGTGTTGCCCAGGCTGGTCTTGAACTCCTGGGCTCAAGTGATCCTCCCACCTCAGCCTCCCAAATTAATGGGATTACAGGTGTGAGCCACTGTGCCCGGCCGATAGTTCCATTTTGGACAAGCCACAGATATCTCATACTCAGCATGCTCCAACTGACCATATTATGTTTTTAATATGTGCTTCCTTCTTAACTCCCTTTTTTGGAGAATGGTATCACTGTCCTGTTACTACATGAGTCAATTTTAAATTATATTGATTTAACATTTTAAAGATTTCTTGAAACGGTCTCTTCATCTTTATTGCCACTTCCTTAGGACTACAGATCCTCTTAGCACAACAGCCTTTCAACTGATTTTCATGCCTCCTTTCTTGACTCATATTCTCCATATTGCTCCCAGGGTCACCTTTCTAAAACAGAAATATAATCTTGTCACTCCTCCTTCAAACTTCTCCAGTGACCCCCTCATCATCTTCACCACCCTGGGCACTATTGGCATTTGGGCTCATTCCTTGTGGTGGGGCTGTCTGTAATTGTAGGGTATTTAGCAGCACCCTGGCCTCTACCCACTAAGATGCCAGTAGCACCTCCTACCACCCAGTTGGGACAACCAAAAATGCCTCTAGACATTGACAGATGTTTCTGGGGGTACAAGGAGCAAAATGGTACCTGTTTGAGATCCACTGATCTATAGGATGAAACCCAAGTTTTTTTTAAACATGTATGCGAGGCTGTTTGTGATCTGCCCCTGCTGCCTCTCCAGCGTCGTTTGTCCCCATATTTCCCGCTGTGCTCCAAGCAGGCCAGTTACTGTTAGATTGCTGAAAACTGTTGGTACTCCCTCGAGACTCCACTCTTTCGCCATGCTTTTCCCTTGCCAGAAACCCCGTAGCTCCCACCCACTACTCCTTTAGCTTGACTAACCTCCTTAACCCTCAGAATTCAGCTCAGAAGTGACCCTTCAAGAAACAGTTCTTGACTCTTTTAACCTGGATTAGATGTCAATCTGATGTGCTTTTGTCACACCCCCTCCTTCCCTTTCCTTGTTCCTCATGCAGCCTCATGTCTGTTTATCCCTTGTCTGTCTGCCCAGCAGTCAGTGAAAGCTGGATGGCAAAGACTGTGTTTTTCACCTCTCTGTCCTCAGCACAGAGGCTTGCCCCTAGTAGGCACTCAGTAAATGTCCACTGAATGAATGGTTGGTGCTCAATAAGTCTTTGTTCAATGAACAGTCTTCCTTGAAAACAGCTTCTTTTTTCAGCTTCTTCACTTTCCACCATTCCATCCTGTTTATGTAATTGAAAGAAAGCCAGTTGGTCAGTAGGTCAAGAAGCAGTCACCCCACAAAGCAAGAATTTTAAAGAAAAAAAAGGATGTCCATCCCATAAAAATCTATGGTGCTCGGCTTGCAGTGGAGCACAAATAGTTTTACATTGCGGTTGGTACTAGAAAGACAGGAACAAGAAATTGGACTGCAGTGGGAACACAGAAAAGAAACTACATTTTTTCTCCTGCAGCATATGGATTTCTCATTAGTCTATGTAAGGGAAAACCGGGGGCGGGAAGGGCTCAGCCACTGCAGCTGTCCACACTCTCTCCCCTCATCATTCTGCTGCCACCACACCTGGTCCCCAGAGACACCCTCACTTCTTAGCTATTTTGGCTTAGGTATGGACAAATCCCCTTGGTTCAGCAGAGACTAGCCTGGAATTTTTAAAAGAAACTTTGCTAGGAAACTAATGGGAAAAACAAAACAAAAGTAAAAACAGGAAATAGAGTATAGAAATGATAAAAAAAAGTACAGAGTGCAGGAAAAAAATCCCTTAGCCTAAGATAACTGCAATCTAGTATTAGCATTACTTGACTCAATTTACCAGACACATACTTCCCCTGTTTTTTTCTTTGTTTGTTAGTTTCATTTTGCCATGATATTGTCTGTCTCTGGGGAGTTTGTATTGAAGTCCCACTTTTCGGTCTTTGGATGGTTTCCATCTTCTGCTCAAGAATCTGCTCTGTCTTCCTCTAGGGAAGAAATTGAAATTGGTGTTATTTTCTCATATAGACAAGTTACTGATTTTCTCATATAGACAAATTACTTTCTCATATAGACAAGTTACTGATCATTTGGAGAAACAAGCTTTCCAACCTTTTTCTAAGGATAAAATAGCTCAATGGTTCCAAACACAATCTGAGGACAGATGCTAAGAGTTGATGATAAAGCTGTGACTTGCTTGGGGCGAAGTGAAAATCACAATGTCATGAATGGTTTTTAATGACACTGAAGGACTGACCCTTTCACTCTGGGCTTTTTTTTCCCTTACCTTTTAGATGTTAAAATAGCAGATGTTGTGAGGCTTTTGCTTTGGTTTTGTTTTTTTATGCCCTTGGCAATATTAAAAGGTGATAACTGTAGGTGCCTCTAATTTTAAAAAATTCTCCCTGGTCCTGAAATCTAAAACTCTGGCCAACAGATATTTTGTAAGACACTAAAGTATCCCATATTGTTTGTATGCTTTGTGGGTCATTTGAACCATTATTTTATAGGTAAATGTTTATTTTGCAATCCTCCCGACAGAGTATGCGGTGGTTAACTGTTTTCAAAGGCAAAGGATGCAGTTTTTGTAAGTCCGATGTTCTCATCTAAGGAACCAGATAGTTGCTGTAGTACAATCTTCATTTTCGGTATTCACTTATTCACTGAATATCAATAAATGTACTTACCATGCACTAGGTCCTAAGCAAATGCAAATATGAGTAAGTCATTGCCCCTGCCTTCAGGGAAATCCTAGACTAGGGAAGAAGATTGAGGTTTAAACAATGGAGCGGGCTGTGAGTATTCTGGGAGCCAGGGAGAAGAAGGTGCCTAGTTCTGTACTGGATAGCTTTACAGAGGAAATACATTTTGCCCAAGGAGTAGTGAAGGAAAGGCATTCTAGGCAGACATCTGCAGAGACTGGCAGCCTGAATGAGTGTGCTGCATTAAGGAGACATTCCCAGCAACTTCAGCATGGGAACATGAGGAAGGGTGGCAGAAGATAAAGCCGAAAAGGCATTGCGGTAATTTCATATTCCACAGCTACCTGTTATTGAGGAAAGGACTTTCATACCTGCAGGCCAGAAAAAGGCCTGAGCAAGAAAGCACTATTTCATGATACCTTTATTCATTAGCTTCTCCTCACTTAATGGCTTTCACAATCGCCACTGTAATTTAATGTGGGTTAATGTCTTATGCTTGGATTCAAAGAGTTAACTACCAGAGAGCAGCACAAAGGAGACCTGACATATGCATTTTTGCTGAACCTAAACTTGCACTGAGCCCCAGGTGAGCCTCAGCTGCCATGAGAGCAGATGCCATGGTCGACATCCCTGGAGCTACAGACTTGGGAGCAGTGGGAGCCTGCCCACCTGGGGCCTGGCCTGCCCACATCTTTAGCACTGTGCTTAGGGCTGGATCCCTGCAGGGGAGAGATGGATAAAATCTCAGGGGTGTCCAGAGAAAATGGCCTAGAAACCATCATAAAGAAAGTGAAATGAAACAGGGTCAGGATGACTGCCTTTGGTCATCTTAACAGATTTCTTGAGACAGAGGCAGATGACTTACAGTGGGTTGCAGCAGTGGACTGAAAGAAAATTAGAAAGACTGATTTGGGCTCAATGTAAGAAATATGTTTTTTTATTTTTTTGAGACAGAGCCTCGCTCTATCACCCAGGCTGGAGTGCAGTGGCGCGATCTCAACTCACCACAACCTCTGCCTCCCGGGTTCAAGTGATTCTTCTACCTCAGCCTCCCAAGTAGCTGGGACTATAGGTGCGCATCACCACGCCCGGCTAATTTTTGTATTTTTAGTGGAGATAGGGTTCCACCGTGTTGGCCAGAATGGTCTCGATCTCCTGACCTTGTGATCCACCTGCCTCAGCCTCCCAAAGTGTTGGGATTGCAGGCATGAGCCATGGCCCCCGGCCAAGAAATAATTTTTTAGGAGCTTTTTTTTTTTTCTTCTTATCATGTAGTGCTCTGAGATGAGTTTGACGAAATATGGAAGTTTTCTGACAGAAACAAGATAAATATATTCAGCTATGGAAATGCTGTCGAAAAAAATCCTATGTTGAAAAGACAATTGGACCTCTGGAGCTCATTCCATCTTTTTTTTTTTTTCTTTTTTTTTCTTTTTTTGAGTTGGAGTCTGGCTCTGTCACCCAGGCTGGAGTGCAGCGGCATAATCTTACCTCACTGGAGCCTCTGCCTTCCGGGTTCAAGCGATTCTCCTGCCTCAGCCTCCAGAGTAGCTGGAACTACAGGCGCCCGTCACCATGCCTGGCTAATTTTTGTATTTTTAGTAGAGATGGAGTTTCACCGTGTTGGCCAGGCTGACTTCAAACTCCTGACCTTAGGTGACCCGCCGACCTTGGCCTCCCAAAGTGCAGGGATTACAGGCGTGAGCCACCATGCCTGGCCCCATCTTTAATTTCTAAGAAATTTTACCTTTTTTTTTTTTTTTCCATTTTTTGAGTATCTGACTCCTGACTTTACCACCCTTATCCTTACATTAACCCAGTTAATTGTGAATTTCCTTGTTTTTTAGTATCTGATGAAAAGGATACCACAGAACCCAAGATACCAGCATGTCAAATCAAGACTGGACACTGGTGAGTAAAGATTAGAAAATTAGAATTTAAAAAAATCCAATAGCTAATTATTGACAGAAAGCAACCCTACATATCTGGTATAAATCACAGCTAAAAGTTTCTAACTATTTTGCCTGATGTCTTTCTGGGCTCAGGATTTATCCTTGAAAGATGTTTTTCAGAGTATCAGTAAAAATTTATATTTACATAATTTAGCTTATTATTCCTTACCACATAAGAAATACTGTAAACTGAGAAAATGAAATTCTAGAAATCAAAACCATTGTTCAATAAGTTTCAGGGCTTTAGCTAAATAAATATCAGGAGGTCAGCCTCTATTTTGGAATACTTTAAGTATATTCCTTTAAACTGGCAGTAATAGATTAGACACATGCATATTTGTTCAATGCAGTGTTTGCAAAGTGCTGACCATATGCCAAGTTATGGACCATGAGAGATGTAAAGATGAGTATGAATTGTGTTTTTTTTTTTTTTTAGTTAAAGAGTTTAGATCCAAGTGGAGGCAGACAGACTTGAATGAGTAACCGAAATACCAGTCAGAATTTAATTAGTGCTGCAGTGCAGGTAAAATGAACTGCTTATTTCCACGCTGTTCCCATTTTTCAGTGTTGTGATAGACTGCTGCACAGACCCTAATGGATTTTCCGTCTTGTGGGGTTTTGGTTGTTTGTTTTTGTTTTTGTCAACCTTTTAAAGCCTGCTGTGGAAAATTCACGTGATTAAAATGGTTTCGCTAGTGGATTGGGGTACTGTATGCCTTTAGCAATACCGAATTTTCCACCAGCAACCTCAAGACAATTGAGAAAAGTAAATGACGATGTTGACTTGGTTTAAATCATTTTGTTTATTTTGTTTCTCTTTCTCCGGTCTCCTTCAAAAAATCATTGGTTTCTTCATATAAAATAGACTTAAATTCAGTGTTTTAAATTCACCTCATTTGCAGATGCTATTTCTTGGTACCCTTCATTCCGACATTTCCATGCCGTACAGATATTTATCCTTGCAAATATCCTGTTTGATGGGCAGGTGAAAATATTATCTCTGTCTTAGAAGAGGAGGAAATTGTGGCACGGGGATTTTGTGATTTATTCGGAGTTCAATAAAGGAGATAGAACTAGGATTATATACAGGATGAGGAAGTCAATATTGGAGATCTGGTGCCAAGTCTGGTGTACTGTTTCTTAGGCCGTACTGTTCCTGTATTTCCCCCAAGCCTTGTTTCTTCTGCCACAAAAACCCTCAACTCTTTCATCTCTACCCATCTAACCCCTAATTGCAACTGTGATCCATGCTTCTGAAGTAAGTGATTCTGTGAGGTAAGCACCTAGATTTAAAATGCTGTATTTTTTCTGAGGAGTCTAAATATTATTTTATAGACTACTATAAAGGAAGGAATTTCTTTTGGAATCTGTATGCTTTCTTATAATTAAAACGTTAAGAGCTGAGGTTTATTTCAGATATATAGATTTGTCTATGCCTTCATAGTTTTTTTTTTTTTTTTTTGTCTTCTGGAAATTAAACTGGGATTTGTGAAGGACAGCTCCCTTCTTCCTCTTTAATTTCTCAATTCATAACCAGAATTTGACTCAATAATGGTGCCTAAGATTAATTTCATTTTTTTGATATTGAGATAAAAGTATATCTGCTTTTTATAATATATATTAAATACGTATGTCCTTTTATATCCTGAGATTTTTAAACTGGCTTTTTTGTTAAACTTTTAATTTCAACATAATTGTAGATGCATATATATTTTGTAGACAATAATGCAGAAAGATTCCATGTGTACTTTACCCAGTTTCCCATAGAGGTAACATTTTGCAAAACTATAATGCACTATCACAACTGTGATATTGACATTTGATACATATAGTCAAGATACAGAACATTTCCATCACCACACGGATTCCTTATGTTGCCCTTTTATAGCCACATCCACTTTCTACTCCCACCCCTTTCTTAGCCCCTGCAATCACCAGTCTGTTCTACACTGCTGTAATTTTGTCATTTCACAAATGCTGTATAAGTGGAATCATACAGTATGCAACCTTTTGGATTGACTTTTTCACTTAGCATAATTTTCTGGATATTCATCCAGGTTGTTGCACGTATCAGTAATTTGTTCCATTTTATTAACAGCTGGTATTCCCTGATATGAATGTACCAGGTTTAATTAACCGTTCACTTGTTGAAGGACATCGGGGTTGTTTCCACTTTTTGGTTATTAAAGTAAAAGTGCTATAAACACTCATGCACATAGTTTTGTTTGAACCTAAATCTTCATTTCTTTGGGTTAAGTGCTCAGGAGTACAATTGCTGGTCAGAATGTAGTTGCCCATATAGTTTTTTGAGAAAATGCCAAGCTGTTTTTTAAAGTGACTGTACCATTTTACATTCCCACCAGCAATGGATGAATGATTCATTTTCTCCACATCCTTGTCAGCATTTGGTGTTGTCACCAGCTTTTATTTTGGCCGTTCTGATAGCTGTATGGTGGCATATGTCATTGCAGTTTTCTTTTGTTTTGTTTTGTTTTTTGAGACAGAATCTTACCCCGTCACCCAGGCTGGAGTGCAGTGGCCTGATCTTGGCTCACTGCAACCTCTGCCTCCCGGGTTCAGGCAATTCTCCTGCCTTAGCCTTTCAAGTAGCTGGAATTACAGGTGCTCACCACCATGCCTGGCTAATTTTTGTATTTTTAGTAGAGATAGGGTTTCGTCATGTTGGCCAGGCTTGTCTCAAACTCCTGCCTCAAGTGATCCACCCGCCTTGGCTGGGATTACAAGCGTGAGCCACCGCACCCAGCCCATTGCAGTTTTAATTTGCATTTCCCTGTGGTAATGGTGAATATCTTTTCATGTGCTTATTTGATTTCTGTATACTTTCTTTGGTGAAATACCTGTTCATATCTTTTGCCTATGTTCTAATTAGTTTAGTTGCTTTTTTACTGTTGCGTTTTGAGAGCTCCTTATACATTCTAGCTACTAGTCCTTTGTCAGATATGTGGTTTGCAAATATTTTTTCCTAGTTCATAACTTGTCTTTTCATCGTCCTAACAGGGTCTTTGGAAGAACAAAAGTTTTTAATTTTGATGAGGTCCATTTTATCAGCTTTTCCTTTTATGGATCATGATTTTGTTGTCTAGTCTAAAAAGTCTTTGCCTGGCCTCGATCTCAATGATTTTTTTTTTTCTATCATGATTTTTTTTCTAAAAGTTTTATGTTTAAGTTCATGATAAACTTTGAGGTAATTTTTATATAAGAGATGTGACTCACATCAAGATTAAGTTTTTGCTTATGGATATTCATTTGGTCTGGTGCCATTTGTTAAAAAGGTTACCTTTTCTCCATTTAATTTTGTGTTCACCTTTGTCAAAAATCAGTTGGGCATATTTATGTGGGTCTATTTCTGGGTTCTCTATTCTGATCCCATGATGCATGTGTCTGCCTTCTGCCAATACCATAGTATTGATTACTATAGCTGTATAGTAAATTGGATACTTAAAATTGGTTAGACTGACTATGCCCACTTTCTTTTTTTTTTTTTTTTTTTTTTTGAGACAAGAGTCTTACTCTGTAGCCCAGGCTGGAGTGCAGTGGTGTGATCTCGACCCACTGTAACCACTACTTCCCGGGCTCAATCAATTCTCC
Organism: Rhinopithecus roxellana; assembly: GCF_007565055.1. Lineage (NCBI taxonomy): Eukaryota > Metazoa > Chordata > Mammalia > Primates > Cercopithecidae > Rhinopithecus > Rhinopithecus roxellana. The sequence continues at coordinate 62,930,762 of NC_044554.1, forward strand.
CACCTCAGCCTCCCAAGTAGCTGGGACCACAGGCGGGCGCCACCATGCCCGGTTCATATTTTTGTATTTTTTGGTAGAGATGAGGTTCTACCATATTGGCCAGGCTGGTCATGAACGCCTGACCTCAAGTGATTCACCCGCCTCGGCCTCCCAAAGTGCTGAAATTACAGGCGTGTTCTACAGTGCCCAGCCTTTCTTTTTCTTTATACAGTTATTTTAGCTATTTTAATTCCCCTGCCTTTCCATATAAATTTTAGAATAATCATATTTACATTTACTTTTTAAATGCTGTGATTTTGATAGGAGTTGCATTAAGCCTGTTTATCAACATGGGGAGAATTGACATATTTACTATGTTGAGTAACCACTAATCTGCTTTCTGTATCTATGGATTTGTCTATTCTGAACATTTCATGTAGATGCAGTCGTACAGGATGTAGCCTTTGATGTCTGGCTTCTTTCACTTAGTGAAATGTTTTCAAGATTCATCTATGTTGTAGCATGTGTCAGTTCTTTACTCCTTTTTATTATCAAATAATCTTCTGTTGTATAGCTGTTCCACATTTTGTTTACCCACTCATCAGTTGATGGGCATTTAGGTTGTTTACACTTACTGGACATAGTGCTGCTAAGAACATCAGTGTACAAATTTTTGTGTGAACATGTGTTTTTAATTCTCTTGGGCATATACCTAGGACTTGAATTGCTTTTCATATGGTAACTGTGTGTCTAATTTTTTGAGGAACTGCCAAACTGTTTTCCACAGCAGCCACACCACTTCACATTCCCAGCAGCAATGTAGGAGGGCTCTATTTTCTCCACATCATCACCAATGCTTGTTATTGTTCATCGTTTTGATTACCATTTTTGTGGCATGGTATGGGATATTTTTTGTGTGTGTGGGCATGAAATGGTATATTATTATGGCTTTGATTTGCATGTTCCTAATGACCAATAATGTTTGAGCACCTTTTTATGTCCTTTTTGGCATTTGTATATCTCCTATGGAGAAATGTCTATTCAAATCATTTGTCCATATTTACTTTGGGTTATTTTTCTTCTTATTTGTTGAGTTATAAGAGTTCTTTTGGCCGGGCACAGTGGCTCACACCTGTAATCCCTTTGGGAGGCCAAGGCAGGTGGATTGCCTTAGCTCAGGAATTCAAGACTAGTCTGGGCAACATGATGAAACCCCGTCTCTAGTAAAATACAAAAAAATTAGCCAGGCGTGGCAGCGTGCACCTGTAGTCCCAGCTCCTCGGGAAGCTGAGGCAGAAGAATTGCTTGAACCCAGGAGACAGAGGTTGCAGTGAGCCAAGATTGCGCCACTGCACTCCAGCCTGGGTGACAGAGCAAGACTCCGTCTCCAAAAAATAAAAATAAAACAGAGTTGTTTTATATATTCTGGATACTAGAGTCTTGTCAGTAATATGATTTGCAAATATTTTCTCCCATTCTGTGGGTTGTCGAGGGTTTTCTTTTTCTTAGCTGGAGGAATAGCTAAGTACATCTACCCCATCTTTCTGGAAGCAGAAGTCTCCCAAACTAGTCTTGTAAAGCTTTTGGAAGGGCCAAAGTATGTTTCATTGCTTAAAACTCACAGTATTTTAAAGTCAGTGTGGGAGAGAAATCTTATTCTAGTGTTCAATTTTTTTTTTTTGTTTCAAATTTAGAAATTATTCTAAAGTCAATTTAGGGGAGAGATTTTTATTTTAATGCCTATATTTCTGTGCGTTTTTGTGACTTACCTCCCTGTGTATTCAGAAAAAGTTTTCTACCGGGTGTGCAGCAGCCTATGTGTTACGTGCCAAGACACAGATCCCTACAGCCCTTTGGGTAGCCAACAGGGCCTGGATCAACCCAAACCCAGCATTGTATCCACATTGTATCATTGTATGAGTGTCATGAGGTGAAAAGGATGAAGAGTTAAGAAAACAGAAAAGGGACCTTATAGCCCAAGTAAGAGTACGGAGTTTCTACCTGTGGTATGCTTTTAAGCTGTGCAGTCAGAGCATTGAAAATAGGCACAGGAATGAGTAAGCATTTCTCATTTTTAGGCTAAATAGATGGGTCTTTCATCTTTTCTTACCAAACAGCAAGCAATTCAGAGTAATCACAAGAAATCAAGAATTTCGTGATATCTCCTGCCTTCACCCAAATCACCTTCTACTGAGTTCTTCAAAGACTGCTATCTTCCTCCTGGGTAAAGATTATTTTTTTGTTTTTGTACCTCTGGCTCTGCTTCTCATATGAACTCAAACACTGATGTGCGGCCATGGCTAGAAATCTCAGAATTATTTTGAACTTCAAATATTTCTTTTGTTCCATAGGTGCCTGTGTGTGTCTTACCAGCTCCCCAGCACTGCCAGACTGTGCCATGAATGGATTATGCTTCTGATGAAATCCCTGGCTGCGTTTTGTTCAGTCACCACCGCAGGGTTCTTGTGTATTCTCAAGCACCCTCTCTGGGTTTCTGTTTTGCAGCACCGCAGGCTGATTAAGGGACACTTTCCAAACCACAGGGCTCTCCCTTTATTAGTCCCCATCGTCTTTCATTGGCTGCATTGCCCTTTCATTTCTATCTATATTCAATCTAATTTCCAGTTTCTTTAGCTTTCTGAAGTTCTGTAGGCTTTCTCCACTCGGTCTTTTCTAGCCTTATTTTTGTCTTTTTAAAAATTCACCTTCCTTTTATTATCTCTAGACAAACTATTCATTCCCTCTTTTCTTCTTTAGGCTTTACTTTTCCTGAATATTTGCTAATAGCCTTGATTGTAAGCATCAAACTCATTATAGACTAGGTACTCTTCATTTTTATTTGTTGTTTAATTCTGTTCCTTCCGTCAAAGGAAGAAATGTATGTGAAAGGCTTTTATAAACCAGAAAGCACTATACACACATATCACTTATTGAGGTTAACAAAGGACCACTGTGCCTCTTTTCATGCTGTCTGCTCTTCCGAGCCAAGAGAACTTCTCCATAGAGGAGGGAAATATTGAAGAAAAATAAAGCCATGGAGTTGTCTCTTAGCAACTGAGTTCGTGCCTTATAAATCTCATCTACTTTAGATTACTGCTGCACAAAATCACTTGCTTTTCTTATTGGCTCTGTATAAATAATGTTATTAAATTATAGGAAAACAATGGAAAAAATCTAATGAATGACTCATTCATTTAATCAGTTGTACTCTGTCTTTGCATAGCACTATTGATATAGTTGGCTTATTTCTTCCTCTTGAGTCTAATGGTAAAGTTTTGTTATATATCTTTTATCAGAACTTTAGTTGTAAGTAAACAAAGTAGAAGCTAAATTCTACCTTATACATTTCTAGGTTGCTTAAGTTGTGAAGCAATATGAGTCATATATGTAGCACATAACATATGCTGTGTATAAGTCAAGTTGTACATAGTTTAAAGAAAATCAGGTATGCAGAAACTCAGACCAAATTGGGAAGTATTTGCATTATAAAATAACTCATTATAAGGATTTCTCAGATAGTAGATCTCCATAGTATATTTCGTTCATTTCATTCAGCAAATGTATATTTTTCCTTTTATTTATTTATTTATTTATTTATTGAGACGAAGTCTCGCTCTGTTGCCCAAGCTAGAGTGCAGTGGTGGGATCTCGGCTCACTGCAACCTCTGCCTCCCGGGTTCAAGCGATTCTTCTGCCTCAGCCTCCTGAGTACCTGGGACTACAGGTGCACACTACCATGCCTGGCTAATTTTTATATTTTTAGTAGAGATGGGGTTTTACTATTTATTATTTATAAATTAGTAATTTGTAAATATAAATTTACTATTTAATATTGGTCAGACTGGTCTCGAACTCCTGACCTCATGATCCTCCCGCCTTGGCCTCCCAAAGTGCTGGGATTACAGGCATGAGCCACCACGCCCAGCCTATTTATTTCTTTATTTCTTTATTTTTTATACAGATGGGGCTCTCACTGTTGGCCAGGGTGGTCTTGAACTCCTGGCCTCGAGCAATCCTTCCACCTCAGCCTCCCAAAGTGCTGGGATTACAGATGTGAGCTACCACGCCTGGCTTTTTTTTTTTTTTTTTTTGAGATAGAGTCTCACTCTGTCACCCACATTGTAGTGCAGTGGCACATTCTTGCTCACTGCAACCTCCCCTTCTAGGACTCAGGTGATACTCCTACCTCAACCTCTCAAGTAGCTGGGACTACAGGGATGCACCACCATGCCTGGCTAATTTGTGTGTATGTGTGTGTTTTGTAGAGACAAGGTCTCACTATATTGCCCAGGCTGGTCTGGAACTCCTGTGCTCAAGCAATCCTGCCTCCTCAGCCTCCCAACATGCTGGGATTACAGGCATGAGCCAGTGCACCTGACCATCATTCAGCAAATATTTTTTAGTGTCTCCTATGCTAGACAATGGAAGGGATAAAGATTGTGCACGCATGCGTGTTGTGTGTGTGTGTGTGTGTGTGTGTGTGTGTACGTGCCCATAAATAGTCTTTGGCTTTCTGTCTAGTAAGGTAGGTAAGACAATACAGTGATAAATGCCTTGTGAGTTGTAAGCCGAGTGCTGTAGAAGCTCAGAGGAGGGGAAGGTCAATTCCTGCTGGGTGGGCTATTATGAGTATGTGGCAAGGTGATACGTTAGAGAATGGAAGACCAAGAGTTTGTCAAGTTAAGTAATTAAGGCAACATTAAGAAGTAGTGAGTTGGTGTCCAGTGCTACAGCAAGGAGTTTCAGCTTTAGTTAGGACACAATGGGGAGCCACTGACTTTTTTTTTTTTCTTTTTGATCAAAAAGTCTTATCTGGGAAAATGTATCTGGCAGTAATGTGTAATTTCAATTAAAAAAAAATTGGTTCTTGGATAGTCTTTTAGGCTCCTTTTGTATGAAACAAAGCCATGTTTATAAATAAGTGAATTATGAAATGGATTCATTTCCAATCTTTTTAAAAGGTAGTCAGAAACTATTTTCAGATGCAATTAGATACAGTAAGATAGGCTACGTAGTTAAGATATAAGCAGTTTACAAAGTGGGATAAAAATGCCACTTTTCATAATTTCTCAAACCATTTTTAGGGGTATTTTTGTGTCAGCCATCCTGCTATCTCATTTGTCCAATTAAAACAAGGAAGAAATCCTCCATTCTCCTTTTTTCCCCATTCTTGGATAGAATGAATGTCTGTAGTGAAAAGAACTCATCAGTAGTCCTCTCAGATTTGTTCTGCATTTCACCAAATATTTGTATAATTCTGCAAAAAACGTTTGTTTCTCAGCCTTCTCCTTTAGGAAGAAAACAAATAGTGGGCGTGATGGCCTACCTCCCTACATTGTGGTGAGGGTCAGCTGATACAAGATAAAGTGTTAAGTGTAATTACCCTGAAATGTTTGTAATTAATGGAGAAATGAAGTGTAGACACTTTGTTAGTGGAAACCACTGTGGTTTGGAAATGCAGTGTTTCAATAATAAAGACTGGATAAATAAGGTTGTGGTTTGGAAATGCAGTGTTTCAAAATAAAGACTGGATAAATAAGGTTGTGGTTTGGAAATGCAGTGTTTCAATAATAAAGACTGGATAAATAATGCTGTGGTTTAGAAATGCAGTGTTTCAATAATAAAGACTGGATGAATAAGGTTGTGGTTTGGAAATGCAGTGTTTCAATAATAAAGACTGGATGAATAAGGTTGTGGTTTGGAAATGCAGTGTTTCAATAATAAAGACTGGATGAATAAGGTTGTGGTTTGGAAATGCAGTGTTTCAATAATAAAGACTGGATGAATAAGGTTGTGGTTTGGAAATGCAGTGTTTCAATAATAAAGACTGGATGAATAAGGTTGTGGTTTGGAAATGCAGTGTTTCAATAATAAAGACTGGATGAATAAGGTTGTGGTTTGGAAATGCAGTGTTTCAATAATAAAGACTGGATGAATAAGGTTGTGGTTTGGAAATGCAGTGTTTCAATAATAAAGACTGGATGAATAAGGTTGTGGTTTGGAAATGCAGTGTTTCAATAATAAAGACTGGATGAATAAGGTTGTGGTTTGGAAATGCAGTGTTTCAATAATAAAGACTGGATGAATAAGGTTGTGGTTTGGAAATGCAGTGTTTCAATAATAAAGACTGGATGAATAAGGTTGTGGTTTGGAAATGCAGTGTTTCAATAATAAAGACTGGATGAATAAGGTTGTGGTTTGGAAATGCAGTGTTTCAATAATAAAGACTGGATGAATAAGATTGGCTACTAGTGTTTTCCATTCCTCAGGGAATTTACAACACAAGATGATCCCCACCTCTCACTATTAAGGAAGTAGCATTTCCTACAAATTTACCTCATGATTAATTGTGGTTTTTTACAACACAACAAGAAAAGACGTGTTTTTCGGGAGGTTGGAAATGAGAATCCTGGCTTAGTTACTAACTTGCCATGCCATCAGACAAATCAGGTGATCCTTTTTGTCCCTCATTTTCTGACTAGATTGCCTAAAGCTTCCCTAGCTGAAAGAAACTACCTGCCACGTCAATAACACGCAACTGTGGGTGACTCAGGGACATATAACCTAAAGCTACTGGGTAAAATATTTTAAGAACGAGACTTGGGAAGCTGAACAGGATATTGATTTGCCGTCTTCTTCCCCCATTGTATTGACCAGGCAGGTCCACGCCTGAGTTCAGAGTTGCGGTGGGCAGGAGAGATGTGTGTGTCCAGGAAGAAATCGTGGCTTCTGCTCTGAAGATCTGGTCACATCTCAGGTCAATTGCAGTCTGAAGAACCTAAGAAAGACTGTATTTGGTTCTAATCTTGGTGATTTGAGCCTCTTCTGAGAGGTAGTCAGTGTCCCTCTTGAGAAGGCTTAGGCCTTCCTAGTAGCCCTGACTGCCTTCATTTCTCTTGGAACTTCCAGGTCCAGGCCTACTCTGAATCCTCCTTTCTGGTCCTGGATACAGAGAGTGTGTGTCTTAAGACCAAAAAAAAAGAAAAAGAAAAAGGAAAACAATGGTAGATTTTTATTCCATGGTGAATTCATGGTAAAGATTTAATAATAGCCAAAGAAATAAGTTGTTTTTTTGAAAATGTATTTTGGGTTTCAGAGCAAGGAGTTTCTTTTTCTACCTCTCACCCAAATGTGAAGAAAAGTTCAGAATAGTCCTTGAAAATGTCAGTTCACGCTACTATTAATTGAAAGCATTTCTTTTATCTGATACTGGGGCTGCATCTGACGAGATCCTCTCCAGGCTTAAAAAGCTAGGAGCACAGTTTTAGAAATGAGAAATTATTTTGAATGTTTTCCTTTTGCCATACCAGAAAGAGCTTGCTGCATTGAATTGAATCAAATCAAAGCACACCCAGTAAAAAATAATAGCCCCTGGCGTGACAGCTAGAATTTAGTTGGAAACCAGAAGGTTCCTGGCTGAGTTTTTTAAGTCTGAAAACCTCCAAACCACCTTGGCCAGTACCTAGTATTGTAGACACATACTGTAAAACATGAGGGCTGGGGGCTCTCTGCAGTGGCGAGAATCTGCTGTTGTTTCTCAGCACATCAAATCTATGGTGAATACTAGTGTGTAGACTGCGTAGTCTAGTTCAGACTGCAACGTGAGCATGAATAGTAGAAGAGCAAGTTCAGGAAAGAGAAGGAAACTGTGAAGACAAAGCCGAGAGGAGAGGGTTGCTTGGGTAACCACAAAGGCACATTTTAGACATTCAAAGAACACTGCCTCCTTTTTGCTCCTCTTCTATATATCTTCCCACAAAAAGATCATCAGCAGGGGCAGGGGAGAAAAAAGGAGGAGAAAAGCCTAGACTTGAAAAACAAATTGATAGAAAATGATCATCTGTATCTCCTGGATCTTCTCAATGTTTTGGGGGTATGCATCCCAGCTTAAACACATTCTACCAAAACATTTCGCTCAGCTCTGCAACTTTTAATAATGCTGTATTATGCAAAAGATTTTACTGTGTGTGGCCTGTATGCTGCTGTCCAGAATCCCTAAGAACAGGACAGGAAAGCTTAGGGGATACTTTTCCTCCATTCTGTTTCCACAGTGGTGCTCATTTGCTTCCATTTAAAGTATATCTAAAACCCTTATTTTCTTTTTAGGTAACAGTATGACTAAATATACTGAGAAGCTCGAAGAGATTAAGAAAAGTAAGTAACACTCTTAATAATGGTTTGGGAAAATGGAAGTCTATAGTTGTTCTGTAAGTTGGTTCTTAACTAACAATTGTGTTCTACAGCTGACAGGCACAGAGAACTATGGATGATCCGATAAGCCTAGCAGGTGCCTCAAGGGCTGTGGGAGATCCTGGGTGCTGTACTGGGCTGCTCCTTAGATTGTGGCCTGTAGGCCTAAATTCTGCCCTACTTCTATCCCATAGGAGACATTGGTGTTGGCCTGTGGAGTCAGATCTGGTGGAATGAGCTCGGGTTAAGCTTCTAGTGTCATTGTACTGCAATCTTCATGCCCTTCTTCAAGATATTTCATCTTTTCTGTCTTATTTTGTCTCTATTTGAGATAGGGGTAATAATATCTTCCTTCAGAACATTCTTGTATGTATAAATGAGAGTATTCATGGAAGACAGGGACGTGAGAACTTAGTGTTTTGTATTATCAATTCATTGCAGTCTGTTTTCTTTTAATTAAAAATCATATTTCATCTACGTCCTTTTAAAAAGCTAGTCTGCAAAGATATGCTACCAGTCATTGAGTGCGTTGCCCTTGCGAAAAATCATAATTTTTCAATCTGCATCCAAAACTGATGTAAAGTGTACACTTCAAGGCCAGAATTAAGGAAGAAGTAGAAACATCTATTTTCTAAGATGGATTTGCTCTTATCTTGAATAAGAGAACCCAGTGCTAGGGGATATGTAGTTAATGGTGGTAAAGAGGTACTCTGATTGATCATAGTTCAGGACTTGGCTGCGGTAATGTACATCTTCTTGTAAGAGAAAATTGCACATCAAGAATACATCAGAACATTTTCTTTTCTTACATAGCAGACCTTTTTATTTGAAATCAAAGTTCCATTTGAAGTGCTGTAATATTGGGAAACCCCAACCAATAGATGTGGTCTCAGGAGCCGCTTTATGCTGTGTTTTCATTTGCCATGTTCAGCTATAAGGGCTAATGCTACAGACTTCTTAAAAATATGTAATGCCACAGTATCCTTCTCTCTTCTTCCTAAACATTTTATATTACATAAGTATATGTATTTTAAATATTTATATAAAATATATACTTTTAAACTCTGGAGAAAGATCGCATTTACTCACCTATACTTCATTGTTGCCATCCTTAACTCATCCAAGGCAGGCAGAATCCAGCTGTCCTGCTTCTTTTGGGGTTTGTCGGCTCTGTCACCTTTCATCCATTTGCAGCTGAGTGTGAGTTCACATGTCCTCACTAGAAATTTGTCCCATAAAAATGTCCCATTCCGCCCAGGTTGCCAGAACCTCACTTAGAACATTTCCTCAAAGTGAACCTCACTTAGAACATTTCCTCAAAGTACAGTGTGGTTTCTTTTAATATCTAAACTTTACGTGGAGGTGATCTCCCAGAAGAAATACCCTTGGAACAGAGCCTTGAAAATGCTCACTTCACTTTCCCTCCGTAGGAGTGGAGGGCTTCCTTTTAGTAGAGCAGGAGATTCCTGTTAACCCCATTTCACACACTTTGTGCTGATTCCCTGACAGAATTGCTTTAGATTCTGGTTTGGCATCTACATTTTGGAAGATATTTCCTTCTCTTTCCCCATTTTCTGTTGTAAGTATTCTTTGGGGTTGAAAGGGAGGAGAATATTCCCTTGTTTCATGATACCCTAGACCCATCACTTTACTCAGATTACCTTAGATGCCATTTCTTTCTGTGAAACCACAAACCTTGTTCTGTTACTTCCTTTGATTTGTCTTCCACTGTGAGCCCAACTTCCCTTTGCTAATAACGCATTTCAACAGAACCCTGAAAATGCAGAAATCCTTTGTAATCTGAATATGCTTTCAACTCTACCTGGGGAAAATAGACACTCTATGTCTATTGACAATTTACAAAGCCCATTCTTGGTTTCTGGTGGTTAGATGACACTAGTTGGACCCAGCGTGAAACATCCTAGATAGTCAGGTCTCTGTCCTTCCAGTAACTCGAGAGAGACAGACTTAGAACCTAGACTTACTGGAGAAGAAAACCTTTATAACATACCTGAAACAAGGATTGTCTTCAACACAGAGTTTGGGCGAAGACACACAGCAGAAGCTCCATTCTTAAAGCTCTGTTCGCTCTTGCAAGGACAGACTGACAGAGCCTTCCAAATCATCCTTTTTATAAAAATTTAAACTTACTTTAAAACATCTAGTTTGATCTTTCATCTCTGAGTAATCATGTCAGAAAGTCCTACTGACGGCTGTCCTTCTAAACCAGAACCAGGTACGTAGAGTTCAGGTTCAAATATTTAGGGGGCTTCTAGTGCTTGTGCAGAAGATAGTAGAAATGCCAATCTTTAGGATAAAGCAGTCTTTTTTTGTTTGTTTGTTTAAATTAATCTCTGTTTAGTTAATGGGGATTTTAAAGTATACATTTTATGCTTAGAAGCATTTTAAACCGTGTAACCATACCAGAAGAATATCAGTGGATAAATGTCACAGTGCAAACTACTTGAAAGCTGTTAGCTGTTTCCATTTGCTGATTTATTGTTGTTTTGATTTGCATAAATGACTTTTGGTGGGCAAGTTGGTGGCAATCAAAAGGAACACTGTAGTTATTCAGTTGTACTTTGTAAAGCCTCAGCTCGGCCTGTTTGGGTCTACATCCCAGCAGGTGTTAGAAGTTGCACTGCCTATAGGTTTGTTACTTTGTTGTATCCAGAAGCAGCATCTCTAAGCATTTTCTAGAAGTAATGGTCTGTTATTAACCAAATTGCTCTCTTTAAGACATTTTAGAACAGAGAAGTTTAGTTCCCTATTTCAAAAAAGCCTTGATATATTTACAGAAGGCTAGTTTTTAAAGTAGTATCATTTCCTGAGTCTTAAGGTGCTTGGTAAACCAAGATTACATTATCCTCCAAAGTAACCACCTGGTCTGTGCTGGTTTTTGGAAAATTCATGGAAGTGATTAGTTACACCAGGTAAATAATCTTAAATACCTTTAATCCTTTCCTTTGTTGCTAGGAGTCTTGGTTTACAAGACATTTATGCTGTGAAGGCCATAGCAATTAACCAGCTAACCTTGAATAATTCTGAAATAATGAAGCAGCATTTAAGGAGTCACGGGTACCAATATAAAAACCTAGGTGAGGAGGAAAGGATAAGGGTGGGCAGAGTTCAACACTGAAAACCATTCAGAATTTGACTGTCATCTTCAAAACAGTTTAAGGACGCTAACCTTTCACACACATCTATGGAACAGATAACAGATAAAGTGCGACTGGCTTCGTTTTTAACAATTGTTTAATGTGACGGGAAGAATTATTAACACAAGTACGGAAGTACCTATATTTGAGTTACAGCTCAGAACTGTAAAGACAGCACTGAATAAATGTTGATGTTTTAAGCTGTTTTTTTGTTTGTTTGTTGTTTGTTTTTGAGACACAGTTTCACTCTCGCCCAGGCTGGAATTCGGTAGTGCAATCTTGGCTCACTGCAATCTCCACCTCCCAGGTTCAATTGATTCTCATGCCTCAGCCTCTGAAGTAGCTGAGATTACAGGTGTGCGCCACCACACCCAGCAAATTTTTGTATTATTGGTAGCAATGGGGTTTTGCCATGTTGGCCAGGCTGGTCTCAAACTGCTGAACTCAAGTAATCCGCCCACCTCAGCCTTCCAAATTGTTGGGATTACAGGCGTGAGTCACCAAACTTGGCCTAAGTTGGTTTTATTTTATTTTATCTTTTTAAATGGTGGGGCCAGGTGCTGTGGCTCACGCCTGTAATCCCAGGACTTTGAGCGGTTGAGGTGGGTGGATCACTTGAGGCCAGGAGTTCAGAACCAGCCTGACCAACATGGTGAAACCCCATCTCTACTAAAAATACAAAAATTAGCCAGGCATGGTGGCGGGCGCCTGTAATCCCAGCTACTCGGGAGGCTGAGGCAGGAGAATTCCTTGAACCTGAGAGGTGGAGGTTGCAGTGAGCTGAGATCACGGCACTGCACTCCAGCCTGGGCGACAGAGAAATAAAAATAAATAAATAAATAAACGAAATAAAATAAAATAAAATGGTGGTAAACCACAAAAACAAAAACGCAGAACACCTAACATCATAATGGTTTTTAAGTGTACAGGTCAGTAGCATTAAGTATTTTCACACTGTTGTACAACAGAACTGCAGAACTTTTTCATCTCTGAAACTGAATAGGTTAATTTTTATCAAATTGAAGTTGGAGAGAAGCTGAGAGATGATCAGAACCAATCACAACTGTGTGTCCAGCCAAGCACACACGTAGAAATGTCGTCCTTTAGCTCCAGCATAGTGTGTAATGACAGGAATATTTTTGCTCTCTTTTTAAGCTGGAGTCAGAATAGTGGGGCATGAACGTCTTACCAGCTGTTCAGCTTCTCTGAGTCTCTGTCCTCATTTGTAAAACACAGACACTTCTTCCCTGCTTTGCTCTGAAAAGGATTTGAGGCGGCTTACAAAAGTGCATGGAGTACAATGTGGTCAAAGTGGAGACAACTTAGTTAAAGGAAAATGGTAGACTAATAAAATAAAGGCAAGGGGTAGTCACTAGACCAAAGGTAGTTTGTAAATTAAACTTCAAGCTTCCTAATGACAAAGCAAAGGGAAACAAATTGAACGGATGATACTACTACCTGCCACACCTAATTTTGAGGATATCATGAGGCTCAAATGAGATAATAGATTTAAAAGCATATAAATAACTTGAAAGACCACGTAACTTGACAGCTAGAAAGAGTAGCTCTAAAAAAGCAAAATAAATCTAAATAAATATTTGTCTTACCATATTTTTCAGATTACAGATACAAAAAAGATGAGCTTTTCAAGAGACTAAAAGTTACAACTTTTGCCCAGCTGGTAAGTTTCACGATCTTCCCACTGGAGTAAAGACTGTCTAATTCGTGTCACTTTATGTGAGTATTTCTAAATTCAACTCTAGGGAATGTTTGCCGAGGAGTTTCTTCTGATTCTTTGTATGTCGTTCAGCTATGGGAAAATTAATTGGTATGTGGTATGTATGTTCACATGAGGATGGTGAGAAATTTTTCTCTCTTCTTTGATAAGAATTCTGTAAAGTAAATGTTTGCCCTACTTTTAATTCATTAAACTTGTGGCTTAGGGGTTTTTTTCCTTATACATTTAACTTCATAGTTAGAATCTATAATTCTGGATCCTGGATTGTTTCAGCATTTTTCTCTGGAAACCAAGTGATTTCCCCTTTTCTTGGACTGATCTTTTCCAAATCATCCTACCAAAGCTGTTTTGTTATTTTGGGCAAGTCACTTTCTTCTTTTATTTGAAAATTATGGAGAAGGCGTCTCTCCAGCTCCCAAGCAAGAGTTCTACCGGCAGAACTCAAGTTGAATCCTGGGTCTTGTGAGCTAAGTTGTGAAAAGTGCTTTAAAAATGAATACTGTATAGAAGTATAAGACACTGTAATCAGTGTATCTGTTACTACATTTACATTTACTTCTTCATTGTGTGGAGAATTGCTGATCCCATTCTATGTTATGCTAGGTCAGTATTGCATTTTTAAGAAATAATGTATAATGCTTGGATCACGATATATACAGATGTGGTTTTAAACTCTTGTTCGTGTTTCTTGTCCTAAACTATCTTCTTAGCATTCTAAGTTTATGTAGTGTTCTAAGTGTGCTTTTCTTCTGAAATGATCATCTGCAGTGTATTACCAACACAAAAGGAAGGAGGCCTGAGATTCAGTCTTCAGTTGAGGACACTGACAGCTTCTTCAAACAAGAGATCTTTGATGTTTGTTGTTTCCTCGTCTTTTGTAAAAGACAAAATTGCCTCTGTTTAAAAACAAACAAACATCCACACATTTCATTCTTTTTTCTATCAGATCATCCAAGTTGCTTCCCTCTCTGATCAAACACTGGAAGTGACAGCTGAGGAGATTCAAAGGCTGGAAGGTAATGAGAATTGAGGGTGTGGGGAAAATAACCGGCTGACCATTTGACTGAAACACTCACCCTGTACACATTTGCTGTCTGTTCCCAGGGACTGGGACTTTGATGTGTCTATTTGTAATTAGATTGTTACTCTCAGGGAAATGCTACCTGATACTTTAGCTGTTCATTCTTATTGTAAAAAGCCATCTGGTTTTCTGGCTCTAACACTTACAGTTTCAAATGGTTTAGATGTGTTTAAAATACTAATTACTTTTTTCAATGAATATTTTTAGCATTCTGTGTACCTACACATTAAGTGCTATGAGACTACAGAGATGAACAAAGCACAGCTCTGCTTACATGAAATTGCCAGTCACATGTGTGCACATGCACACATGTATATGTGTTAGGTGGGCTGAATGATAACAGTACCACAGAATTACTAAGGTGGAAGAATTTTAAAATGGAGGAATGGAAGGAAACCATCGTTTGTTGGCTGTATATTACAAGGTGAATTCACATGAATTTTCTTACTTAACCTTCTTAAAAACTCTGGAAGGAAGGTACACTTTACAGATGAGAGGCCCAAGCTGCAGAGGTTAAGCTGCCTCCTCAAAGTGATACAGCTAGTAAGGAAGGGACCTGGGTTACAAATCTAAGTGTCTCCAGTAGCATCCAGTGTCTTCTTGCTGCCTTCATTGTACCCTTAAGGGACTGAAAAGTGCCTTTAGGAAAGGTGCAGGATGTTGTGGGAGAGTTCCAAGGAAGGAAAGACACTTCTAGTTAGAAGACTGAGGTAGGCAGCCAGGCACACTTGCCTCACGCCCATAATCCCAGCACTTTGGGAGGACCAAGGGGGGAAGATCACGAGGTCAGGAGTTCGAGACCAGCCTGACCAACATGGTATAACCCTGTCTCTACCAAAAAAAAATACAAAAATTAGCTGGGCGTGATGGTGCACGCCTGTAATCCCAGCTACTCAGGAGGCTGAGGCAGGAGAATCACTTGAACCCAGGAGGCGGAGGTTGCAGTGAGCTGAGACTACACCACTGCACTCCAGCCTGGGCGACAGAGCTAGACTCCGTCTCAAAGAAAAAAAAAAAGGAAGAAGACCAAGGTAGGCTTCCTCAAGGCACTGGAACTGGACCTTGAAGTGGGGTAGAATCTCAACAGGTACAAGTTAAAGATGAGGCATGGAGAGGACAGCACACCAGGCATGTTTGGGGAATTGAGTCATCCAATCTGGCTGTGGTCTAAGGGACGAGTAGGCACTGGGTAGGAGAAAGGCTAGAAAGACAGGTAGGCTCCAGATCTCCTTTCTTAAATACCAAGTTGAAAATAAAACCTACTAGTTGTACTCTCATGAAAAGAATACACAGAGTTAAGGTCTTTATTTTATCCTGAAGTACCCAGCAATCAGTGTGTGGCTGTTTATTGAAGAGGAATGTGTTTTGTTAAGGTTGATGTAGGTCAGGAATTTGACTTCTGATTTCAAGACAAGTTTCTCAGGAAGTCTGAACACTGGGTTTGTGCAACTCAACTGTCATTTCCCCGGGCTGGTTTCTGTTAGGGAGGATAAAGAGAATCTGAAAACAACAGGAATTTATCTTTGACAGATGCCTCTCACAAAGCAGAGAAATAAGAGCTCTTTGTAACAGAGATAATTGAGTCTCCTCATACAAGTACTCCCAATTTTAACTGGGTTATATAAGCACCTAGATTTGGTCCTTCAATTCATTGTTGAGATTGCAGCACCAGAACATATGGGCACATGCAATTTTCTCTTCTGAGATAAATTTGCGCAGCAAAGTAGGCTCTTGTAAAGTAGGACACCATAATGTGTGAGTAATATTAGTGTTTTTCTAGTGCTCTACACAGATAATAATTCACTCAGGAGTGCCTGGGGAACAGATTGTATCTGTATACATATTGGCTATCTTTGAAGGGATTAAAAACAAAAAAAAAAACTCCTTTTATAATGTTTATCGCTTTTGCCTAACTTAAAAGTGTGTTTCTAGTAAGTTAGGAAACCGTAAAAAGTATATAAAGAAGCAAATTAAATAACTAATAATCACTCTGTATGTTTTGGTCCGCTTTCCCCTCTCTAACCTCTCACCCCAATTAAATCTATATTCTTTGTATAATTTTGTATTGTGCTGTTTTCAATTATCCCTTTTTCATTCATACTTTCCCATGTCGCTAAATAGGCTTCAGAAGCATGACTATAAAGATTGTGTTGTCATCTAATGTCTGTCCTTTGGATATACCATAATTTAATTATTCTCTTGTTGGGCATTATAGTTTTTTCTGATTTCTTACCTTTATAAAATAATGCTACAATGTATATATGTAAATGTTTGTATGATTCTGATTATTTCCTGAGGATAAATTGCTGCAGAGAGTCAAAGGGTGAAACCATTTTAGACACCCAGTGCTGATTGCCACATTCTCTCCAGCATGGTTCTACCTGTTTGCATTCCCACCAGGAATGAATGAGAAGACCTGTTTTTCCTCGTCCCAGCCAAAGCTGAATAATTATCATTTCTGTTAATATTCTCCAGTTTAATAGATGAAAAATAGCATCTAATAGATTTTTATTTATCTGATAGTAAGATTATGCTCTGTGTGTGTGTTTACTGGTCATGAATACATATTTCTTCTTTTAAGGAGTTTATACGCTCTTTTTCCTTTCTTTCTAATAGGATGTTCATCTTTTTCTTACTGATTTGTGAGAGTTCTGAATAATTATGATATCTTTATACAGTGGAGAGCAATACTAACTTGACAATGCATGAGGCAAAAATCTTGATTAGTTGGAACAATTTCCAGGCTATATTAAGTAAAAATAAAACAACAATAAAACAAAAACCCAAAGTATAAAATAATATGAATAGAATTCTCCTGGATTTGTAAAAGGGGGAAGAAGTAAAATATATGCAAGCACATGTAAATGTTTTATTTCTGGAATGAGACCTAAATATGTGAAAGTGTTTAATACACTGATACTTCCCTTGGGGAAGGAGGCAGGAGGGCCTGCATGTCTTCAGTGGGGAAAAGACTTCCTTTCTATGTTAACAATTTAATCTTGTTTGCATTTTTACCTCGTGTACATGATCTTATTTGCATTTTTACTCTTTTCACATTATATTACAGAGCTAGTTAATGTTTTAAGTCTATAAATTAAGTATATTAACCTTCTTAATTCATGTGTGTTACAGATCTTTCTCCTAATTTGTTATTCACCTTTTAATTTTCTTTGTGTTGGTTTTTGATATATATGAAGTTGCATTTTTACATGATCAAATCTATTAGCCCATACTGTTGTTTTCTTTTATTGCTTTAGACTCATAAAATTCAATGTTGGTAAATTATTTACCTACATTTTCTTCTATTGGCTTGTTTGTTTGCATTTAAACCATCTGGTATGTATTTTGATATATGACACGAGGTGATTATTTGAATTAGATTTTTCCAGATAGTTGAGAAATATTCCCAGCACCATATACTCAGTAGTTCTACCTTTACCCACTGATTTATGATATGGATGTATTGACTTTTTGTTTATATTCTTTTCCATGTTCTCTATTATATTCCATTGTTCTGGTTGCAGTGCTGTACTATTTTGATCATTTTACCTTTTTAACATATGTTACTATTTGATAAGGCAGGTCTCCAAATCGCCCCTAATTATGTATGTATATACATATATTTTCCTATTTCCTCATATATATGAAAAACCAACACATCAAAAACCCATGGGTATATATTGCTTCCAGAATATATATTCAGTCTTGTGAAACTGAATAGGAAAAAAGGATTTGAGTGTGTGTGTGTGTGTGTGTCTGTGTCTGTATTTGCTCTTCTTATTTTTTAAATCCTTTTCAGTTTTAAAAAAAATCCCTTTGGGATTAGTATTAAGGCCAAAAGTTAACTTTGGGAGGGACTCATGTTTTAGTTTTAGTTGCCCAATCAGGAACATGCACTCTCTTCATTGAGGTCCTCTTTAAGGCCTCTAAGTAACGTTTTTATAAGTCCTATAAAGGATTTATACATTTTTATAGGTTATTCACATTTGGTTTAGGTTCATTTCTTGGAGAGTACGTTTGATAACTGCAGTTGTTACTGTATATGAGATTTTTCTGTCATTTTTAAATTGGTGTATAGAACAAATATTTTAACATTTCTTTTATCTAACCACATATTTATTACACTTATTCTCGTATTATTCTCTTAAAATTTCTAGGTATATTATATAATATGCAAAATTAATATCCTCTTTAATAATTAGACTTGTTGTTTTTATTTTTATTTATTTATTTTTTTGAGATGGAGTCCTGCTGTGTTGCCCAGGCTGCAGTGCAGTGGCACGATCTCAGCTCAATGCAACCTCCGCCTCCCAGGTTCAAGTGATGCTCCTGCCTCAGCCTCCTGAGTAGCTGGGATTACAGTGCCTGCCACCACACCTGGCTAATTTTTGTATTTTCAGTAGAGACTGGATTTCACCATGTTGGCCAGGCTGGTCTCAAACTCCTGACCTCAAGTGATCCACCCCATTCAGCCTCCCAAAGTGCTGGGATTATAGGCGTGAGCCACCACGCCCGGCCTGTTGTTATTGTTATTTTTTAATCTTATTGTATTGGTTAGAACAGCAAATTCTCAAACATTTTGTTCTCTTCCTCCACTCTGTTAAAAATTATTGAAGATCCCAAAGAGCTTTGGCTTATGTGCTTTATGTCTATTAATATTTATTGTATTGAAAATTTAAACTGGGAACTGAAACAGTATTTATTATTTCACTTAAAAATAACAATACTAAACCCATTACAAACATAAATAACATGTTTTTATGAAAAATAGCATTATTTCCAAAACAAAATTTTACTGAGAACGTATTGTTTTACATATTTTGTAAATCTCTTTAGTGTCTGGTTTAATGAAAGGATCGCGGATTTTCCTCTCTGCTTCTGCAGTGTCTGTTGTGATATGCTGTTTGGGTTAAAGTGCGTGAGGAAAATTCAGCTCACACAAACCTGTAGGTGGAAAAGGGAGAAGTATTTTAATAGCCCTTTCAGATAAAACTTGACAACTGCTAGTTTCTTAAGGATTAGCTGTAATGTAGAATCTGAAATCATATCAATGAATCTTTGATACTGTTAGATTAAAATCAGGCACTTTCAGTGTAACTGTCTTATATCTTGAATCTTTTACCTGTGCATGACTGTATAACATCATGCATTGGCCATTTAGAAAATATTGGTTCACCGAGTTATGAAGATCTTCCCAAAGGTTAATACATTTTATTATACACCTGTCAAAAAAATCACATATATTATTCTCACGATCTATCTTACCAAAAAGGTCTGTAAGCGTGGGGAAGCAGCTCCCCATACTTCCTGATGGCAAACACGGTTTCTAAAACTTCGAGTTTTGCTCAAAATACAATCATTGGCAGCAATGCCATCAGTAGTGTTCCTTGAAATAACAGGCTTATTTAGTTCACTTCTGAGAAAATGTCTGCCAAATACTCAAGTCTAACTAACCATAGTTTTTCTGTCAGTTTTTCTTCCAAGCAAAAATGGTGTGCATAGCAAAAGTTACTGGTTCAGCCTGCAACTCAACAATCACACTAATACTTTTCCTTGAGATAACCCTGGTAATTTGGTATGTAGCAAACTTAATTGTATGTGGACTCCTCACTTCATCACACAGAACATTAAAAAAAGCATGTACTTCAAGGTGAGATTTAATAAGAATAGTAACTGTTACTGCTTTAACAGGGATCGTCTTTTAGTGTGACTGCCATACTTATTTACTGTGAATGCATGCGTGATGGTGAATAATACAATGATTGCCAATAAAGTTTGGTGCCACAGCCCTGATTTTTACTAAGGTGCTAGCAGCTTTATCCACCATTTCTTTTGTACCATCAGTGCAAATATAAAAACGGTAAAAAAGACAAGTAACATCTTATGAAAATAGCTTTTACCTTGCAGATCCCTGGAAGGGCCTTGGGGATATCTGGGGTCCACCACACTTTGGGAACGTGTACATTAGCACTTCCACAGCAATTTAATAATGATGAAAAGATTTCCTTTTCTTGACTTCATGTCTTTGGAACTGTCTAATAAGTAAACACAAATCCTGAGGCTCAATCTAATTATTTCTTCATTTGTAAATATTAGACAATGATTCTGCAGCTTCAGACCCTGATGCCGAAACCACTGCCAGGACTAACGGGAAAGGAAATCCAGGTGAGCAGTCGCCGAGCCCTGAGCAGCTCATAAACAACGCGGGAGCAGGGGACTCCAGCCGCTCAACCCTTCAGAGGTACTCGAAGCTGATTCATATTTTCACTGTGTTTTGCCTTTATATTAACCTAGAGGCCAATTTCGGGGATCTGTGTTTTTTGTTTTTTTTTTTTCTTTTCTTGCCTTAGAAACAGAACTGGCAGGAGTAAAGTCTCACATTTTAATCCCAGCCTTCTACTTTCTCTTTATGTAAATGCCACCTCCTGAATCTTTTTCACTGCATTCTTACTGAGTTAATGGAGAATATATTAATAGGAGAGTTTAATTTTCATTTCTCAGTTCCATTCTTCTCCCTTCTACATGTAAGTTTGTTATGAGGAATTACTTTACAAGTACTATCTTTTGATTCAGAGAGTATGATTTTTCCCCCTTTTCTGACTGCTGCAGCTTATAATACCCGGTCCGGAAGTGACAGTGCCACACGTAGTGCTCTGATACTGAGTGTGCAAAGGAAAAAGCAGTACTTGGTGTTGATTCTAAAGCTGAATGTGGCTGTTCCTTCTTTTTATTTTATTCTTCTGCCCCTTCTTCTAAGGCCTCCTTATTCCATGGATTACATGGACTTTAGTCCGTGTAGTACTTTCTCACTAATATTAAGTGTTGATTACAAGACAGTACTGATTTTCAGCAGATATCCATCCCTTTGACTGATAAAATAGTTCTAGAGAAATTAGTTCTACCAGAGAAAGAATTGCTATCATCATTCCACCATTATTATTATTCTTTTAGCTTCATATTATTATAGTTAACTTTTGCAAAAGGACTCTAAAATTGCATTCAAGAAGAGACAGGCCAACAGGACTTCCACTGAGGATGCAGTTTCTTATCAAACAGATGTTCTTCTCCTTTGGTTCAACAAAATATGCACTATATAGCACAGAGTTACAGTGTTTATTGGATTTAAACGCAGAATTTGATTTGCTGTTATGGGAAGGAAGCTAAGGGACATACTAAGCTGTGATTTAGCATGTATGTCTTGGTATTTCCTAAGAAAGTAACCATCTTCTTATTCCAGTAAGGATATTTCACTGCTTGCCATTTTGTTCATAACACTTAGTCTTCTTATTCCTTTGATTCATGTTTTTACCACATTTTCCCTATAATATTAAGACGGTGACCAGTTTTGGTGATTGATTGACCGTAGACTCAGAACTGTTAGTGGTAGTGGTTAGCTTCCTCATTTTAATCCCAGCTCTTCGTCTGTCTCATTCTATGAATGCCACCAAATCTAAAGCCTCATCAACCTCAATGTTGTAACCTACAAAACTGAAGTAAGTACAGAGAGCTATGGAAGTATTAAGACTCAATACCATAGCAGATAGGTCACTGACTATGTGTATGAAATGTATAAAGCATTATTGTTACTTTAATTACTTATAATATACCTAGAAAGAAATGCCTTTCCTTTTTCCTGTCCTACCAACCATATTCTTTCCTCTTTCGCCCCACTGGATTCACGGTTCCCTTCTTTCTCCCTCTGATGCTGCCCTTGTGGCTAGAGGCAGCATGCACCCTTCAGTCCCTAACCCCTCAGCCATGTAATGCACTGACACGCATTGTCTGAAGGTGAGTGTGGACATGTGGGTCTCCTGTGTGGGGTCCAGTGTAGTAGAAGAGGAAGTCCACAGGATCCTGCATTCAGAGGCAGAACTGAGACACCACGTCCATGTTCCTTTCCCTTTGAAGCGCCCTTTGAAAAGAGATTGAGCACTCATCTCACTACTCTGAAGAAACATGTTTGACCTTTAAGCCACCAACCTCTGACTAGTTTCTGCTGACCTACTTTTTCACTTGCAGTGTCATCAGTGGTGTTGGGGAACTGGATCTAGACAAAGGGCCAGTGAAGAAAGCAGAGCCTAATGCCAAAGACAAACCTTATCCTGACTGCCCCTTCCTGCTGCTAGATGTGCGTGATAGAGATTCTTACCAGCAGTGCCACATTGTTGGAGGTAAGAGAGAGAAGGCTTTAAAGTGCCTCACTCTCAAGAACAGAGAGCCTGCTCTTGAGTCTAGGCAGGCTGGAACCACAGCTCATGGTAGACAGTTAAGCAAACTGTACGTTAGCTGGATCCATTATGGAATCCTACAGGATTGGCTCCACCATAAAATACTCTGAGAGGCTGCTCATTTTCACAGGTGGTGGTCAGAAGGAGGGAAATGAAGCTTCATACTTTGTTCATAGTGCCCTCTTTCTTCTCTTTCACAGAAGTGTTTAGGTTTATGGCTCGTTGATTTTTTTTTTTTTTTTTTTTTTTTTTTTTTTTTGTCAATATCTTGCTCTGTGGCCAAGACTGCAGTGCAGTGGTGCGATCATGGCTCACTGCAGCCTTGCCTTCCTGGGCTCAAGTGATCCTCCTGCCTCAGCCTCTCGAGTACCTGGGACTAGGGGCATATGCCACAACACCCGGCTAATGTTTTTGTATTTTTTATAGAGATGAGGCCTCACCATGTTGCCCGGGCTGGTCTCAAACTCCTGGACTCAAGCGGTCCACCCACCTTGGCCTCCCAAAGTGCTGGGATTATAGGTGTGTACCACCGTGCCCAGCAGCTCATGAATTTTGAAGATGTATTTAACTCTTAGATTTTAAACCAGCTGGGAATTGAGGCCAAGTTGTATTAAGAGAACAACAGACTTCCTAAACTTTTTCTTCTCTTTGCAGCTTACAGTTACCCAATTGCAACTCTGTCTAGAACAATGAACCCTTATTCAAATGATATTCTTGAATATGTATCCTTTGTTGCATTTTAAGGAATTGGGTGGTATGAGGATTATAAGAATCAAAGTTACCGTGCACCACGCTCCTGGTAAGAATGCTGTGAAGGACCTTTGATGTTATTCAGCTGAGCATATTTTAGAATTTGGATTCCTAGCTATTGCCGAGAATCCTGACTTTGAGGCGGACGCTTTCAAACTGTCTTGCCCTGGGCCAAAAAACACTAGGTTAAGAGTTAGGATCCATTGAGAGTTAGTCCTAAGAGAGTTTTTTCCTTCCAGAAAACTTTACATAGCAGAACTTAGGGTTTTTTTCTATTTTAATTTTTTCTTTTAAAATTTTAATTTTTTCATTCATAAAAATTATACAAGCAGAAAATTAATTTTTTTTTTTGAGACGGAGTCTCACTTTGTCACCCAGGCTGGAGTGCAGTGGCACGCTCTCGGCTCACTGCAAGCTCTACCTCCCGTGTTCACGCCATTCTCCTGCCTCAGCCTCCTGAGTAGCTGGGACTACAGGCACCCGCCACCATGCCTGGCTAATTTTTTTTTTTTGTATTTTTAGTAGAGACAGGGTTTCACCATGTTAGCCAGGATGGTCTCAATCTCCTGACCTCGTGATCCACCTGCCTTGGCCTCCCAAAGTGCTGGGATTACAGGCGTGAGCCACCATGCCCGGCCGAAAATAATTTAAATACCAAAAATTATTAAAAGGAAAATTGAAATCTCTTATAATCACACAGTTGAGCAGTGGCTCCTATTACACTATTAGTATATTTTGTTCCAGACTGTCTTTTGCGTGTTTGTTTTTTTTTGACGAAGTTGAAACCTTACTGTATATGTAATTTAGTATCCTGCTTTTTTTCAGTTCATATTCCGTATTTCCCCATGCTGATGCAAGCCTTCTGTAAACCACATTTTTGATGCTATGTAATATCTTCAGATTTACTATGATTTACTAAACTATTCCTTGATTTTGGACTTTTTAGATGGCTCCCACATTTTTACTATCATAAATAGGCTTCAGTGGACACATTAGGCATAGAAGTTGTTCTATTTATTCATCTGTAAAATGGGGATTGCAGTATTTACTTTCCAGGGTCGTGAGGATAAGAGAGCTAAAGGATGTAAAGTCCGTAACTAGCGCTGTCTCTTAGGCCATGGTAACATCAGTTTGCAGAAAAAACGAATACCAGTTTGTGTGGTTTCCATGACGGGAAACCATCCGGTCCCTGCTGGTGTGATGGTAAGAATGGGCTTGTCCATCGTTCCCAGGACCTCAGACAGGTGGACTGACCTTTTATTTCTTGGGGGTTTCTCGTAGTCTTTGGACATCAACCCAGTGCCTTGGAACCTTAACTCATCTGACTCTTAGAAAAATGCCCATGGCAAGATCATCATTCTGTATGACGACGATGAAAGGCTGGCCAGTCAGGCGGCCACCACCATGTGCGAGCGTGGATTTGAAAACCTCTTCATGCTTTCCGGAGGTGAGCAAGTGATACTCTGCTTGGGACTTCAAAGGCCAATCATCCTTCAGTCCCACCTGCATCCCCTTTTCTCTCTTGGTGCTCAGAATTCAGTGTTCTGGAAAGAGAAAAAGCCATGCTGGCTGAAAGGAGTCAGGAGTTATGTGAAACTTCCCTTAGCTTCATCAGCACATGTTTTTAATTCCTGATGTTGCTTCAGGGCTCTGTCAGAAAGCCCTAATGCGGAAGACTTGAGCAAAAGGATTTCTTGTGGAATTCTCAGAATCCCATGTAACAACAAATATTTTCTGGTATAATTTGCTTAATGATGAAATAGTTAAGAAAAATTTCATGTCCTTGTGTTGGCCTCAACTTGATGACCAGAGATTAGAAGACATGCGGGCTTCTTTCCAGGTTTTGGCTTGGCCTTGCCATATTAATGCAGCTTTTTCTGATGCTTTTCCAAACCTAGGTCTAAAAGTCTTAGCTCAGAAATTCCCGGAAGGACTGATTACTGGTTCCCTGCCAGCGTCTTGCCAGCAGGCCCTTCCTCCTGGTTCTGCCCGGAAACGATCCAGCCCCAAAGTGCCACCCCTACCAGCTGAGAATAAATGGAGATTTACCCCAGAAGACTTAAAAAAGATAGAATATTATCTGGAAGAGGAGCAAGGGCCTGCAGATCATCCTAGTAAGATCTTTTGACCTTTAAATACAATGTTTGGTTTGCAGCCTTGAATATCACCTCATCATATGAAAACCTTCATCTCTTATATTTAGATTCTTACAATACTAGGGAGGTGTGTTACAGGTGCTGGGGAGGGGAGGCAGTGGAGGTGACCCCAGATAGTGGCAAGAATTATGCATTGAAGAGAGACTTTATCAAAATGTAGAGCCTTTTTTTGAGACAGAGTCTTGCTCTATCACCCAGGCTGGAATGCTGCAACGTCCGTCTCCCTGGTTCAAGCGATTCTCCCACCCCAGCCTCCTGAGTAGGTGGGATTACAGGTGCCCACCACCATGCCAGGGAAATTTTTTTTGTACTTTTAGTAGAGACAGGGTTTCACCATGTTGGCCAGGCTGATCTCGAACTCCTGGCCACAAGTGATCCGCCCACCTCAGCCTTCCAAAGTGCTAGGATTACAGGCATGAGCCACTGCGCCCAGGCAAAAATGTAGAGACTTCATCAAAAAGTATATCTCAGGCAAAACTGAGGAGTTAAACATCAGACATTCAGATTCTTTCTTGGAAAGTTTTTAATTCCTTCTGCTGCGTTCGCTTCTCCACTCTGAGAGCCTCCGGGGTTTGTCTTCCTACCTTCGTTTAACCATACTGCGTCTTCTTCTCTTTCCCCTAATCGCTCCTCAGCTGCATCCTCTCTACGAAGGAAGTAGTGGAGGACAGACTAGGTTTGTTGGGGATGATGGAGAGGAAGGGAAAAAACCTATCTGGGTTTCCCTTCATTTCTGTCCCCCTCCCCACCTTCAGGCTGATCTCAAGGATGAGGAGTAGGTCATCATTGGCCTAAAGTAGGTACTGCACAGGACTTCATTAGCTTAAAACTGTACTTGGCAGATTGTCCCTGGAATCATTCTTGCAGCTATCTTCCTTCTTTCTTGCTCCCTTCAGGCCGAATGAACCAAGCTAACTCCTCCGGAAGAGACTCCAAGGTACCTGGTGCCCGAAGCACTCAGAATCTGCCTGGTGGGGGCCCTGCCAGCCATTCAAACCCCCGCTCCCTCAGCAGTGGCCACCTGCAAGGCAAACCCTGGAAGTAAAGACTTTGTCTCACTTAGGCAAATAAATGTTTTTCCTCTTTTCGGAACCCCTGAGCATTTCCCAAGTTGGGTCATTTCCAGAAACTTCTGCAGAGGAAAAGACCATGACATACGTATGGGATAGGCCCTCTTCCCTCTCCCTATCTCCAGTTCCTCTCCCCTCAGGAGGCCACCTCAGGAAGAATTTTGACAGGTGACCACAAAAACCAGAGGTGTGACAGGCTCTAGTGTCCTCCCTGTTGTTTATAGCATATTTAAGTCTTGTGAAACTGTATAGGAAAAAAGGATCTAAGTTTTTAGTTTTTTGTTGTTGTTGTTGTTGTTTTTAAATAAGGTTCAGCTTGTTGGGTATCTCTTCATTGTTTTGTAAATACTTCAGTCACATCTGCCCGTGTGCCCCTCCTGACCGCCTTTTTGTTCACTATTCTTGACTTCATGAAGGCTTCTCTTTGCAGTCTTGGTGTGAGAAGCTGTTTCCAGGGGTGCAGATGAGCCTTAGGTTCCAGCCGCCTGCAGGCCCCACCCCAGTGGACTCACTCAGCAAGAAGCTCTCTGCCCAGCATACTGCAGGCCCTATTTTGAGTATGGAAGCCAGTGCCTGTGTGCATCACTCAAATTGAAGATGAGGAGAGTAGCTGTACACTCACTGAATGCTCCCCCTTATTAGATATTTTCCTGGAGCCAGAAAGGTGTGCATGTGGGTGTCTTCACACGGGGGAGGAGGGCCTCTCATGGGAAAGCCCTGGCCACCACACCCTTGAAGCCCACCAAAGCGGCCCTCACTTGTGGTCAGTATATCAGTTTTAATGCCCATTGCCCAACTTCAGTCCATCCATGTTAGATGGATAGAAATTATGACCACTTGAAAATACCAGCTTTGGTTGGACAACTGTGGACACGCAAGGTGAAGAGAACTCCGAAGTCCTTTCTCAGGGCTGACAGCCTCGTAAGCCCTTGCTTAGAAATACAGTATTAGTCTAATTGAGTAATTAGTGCAATTTCCTGCTTACTTTTCATTCTCATGACTGAACTGTGATTAGGAAGTTGTGATTATAGATTCTGGTTTTGGCCGGAATTTTGAATCAGCATTAATTGAATTGCTAAATGACTGACATTCATTCCATTTAATTGGGGGAACAAAAGGCCTCAGGTAAGGATGAGAAACTCTGAAATCAGATGGAAAAGAGCCATGTTAATTTTTATGGTCTGTGATCATAGCTGTGATAAGGGACTGAGGAATAAATTGTGCTCTTTGTCATGGCAACCAGCTTCTGAAAAGCCAGCTGAAAATTGCCTGTCCTGCTGGTAACTGCTACAGGGTAAGATTTGCCTTAACAGTACTATTTTCTCGCCACAAAAAAAAAAAAAAAGAAATGCACCACAGTATTTCTAGCATGGGGGCTGTGTTTGTATGAGAAATAAACGTAATAAATATCTCATAAAGACATATGGAAAAATAACTTTCAGATTCAACCCAGTTCTGTTTTAGAGTGTGTTTATTCTTCTCTACTTGATTTCCAAAGTGCAACATTTTCCGATGCTTTAGAAATCAAACAAACCAGGAACATTGTTCAGATGTCAAGCCGTGCCCAATTTTCCACAAGATTCAAGAATCTTGTATAAAATTCAGCCAACGTACACATAGCTTTAATGAGGAGTCTGTCATGTTTCCCCATAAATTTATTGCCTGAGAACTTAGTTCAGGCTTTGCTAATGCCAAAATGCTCTGGCTTTGTATTTTCTTTACAGCGTAGATAGAAAAATGCACATTTTTCCACACTCAGCTTTCCCCTAGCATGGACAAGATTTTCAGCCATTTTTGCCACATACACATTTTTAAGGAAAAAATATTTTTCTCTGTCACAAAGTTCTGGTTATGCCGTTTTAAAGGTGACTTGTCAGGAGTTGAGACTTCCCTGCCGCATTCTATTTTGAAAGTAAATGGTCTCCCCATTAACATCAGAATGTTCCGATTCTGCATTCCCATCGTCAACTTTGGAGTGTTAGAAACCACTGTATATATGTGGAAAGCCAGGTCAGCCAGACCTATTAGAATTGGTGTGCACTCACCTGAGAGATCTGGCGGGTTGAATATATTTGTGTGTATTTCTCCATAGTGTTTGCTTTCCCCTGTTGGTAAGGATTTTAAATAACCATGCTGAAAAGAGCTGTTCTAATTCTGCACTTTGCATGTTAAATGTTAATATCAAACATTCTTTATGTGCTCGAGGTATTGCTTTTTACATTCTACTTTACCAGTTTCTTCATTAGATTAATTGACATGTATTATTTAAATGACCAGTGATGCTTTGTGCAATTATGAATGTTGAAGATTAAAGTACATAGTTACTAATTTGTTGTTTGCTATGAATACGCTGAAAACTGCCAACTTCTCTCTTCTTTTCTGTCGAGATGATTTGGGGAGCCACAGGAGACTGGTGTGATTTTTGCTGCATCTCCTAGAAAAGCATTTTTTTTTTTTTTTTTTTTTTTAATAAATGAATCAGGAAATCAGTCCAATTAGGGCAGGGGGCCTCAGCTCTCCAGTCAGAAAGCCTGGATTTCTTTTCCTGCTCAGTCTGGGATTGAAGCCACCTTCAACAACTGGATCATGGCTTCCTGCCAGCGTCTCAGGCGTTGACTAGCTGCCCTTGTCTGGGGCTTGTGAACCCTGAGACGGAAGGTGCTTCATCTGTGTATAGCTACAGTGCCACCTGAACAACAGTGATTGCCAAAGTTTAAATCATACCTTAAATGCTTTAAAGGGGTTTGTATTTAAGGAAGGGAGAAAAGAAGGAAAGAAGCAAGGAAATAGGAAGAAGGGAGAGCACAGAGAAAAAGAGAGGCAGAAAGTGAGGGAGAAAAGAGAAAGCTACATTACTTATTTGAGAACAAAAGGAACACCCTGGGCTGTAATAATGTCAGGCTCAATCTCTTGAAAACTGTAGAATGATTTAAATGGCCTGCATTCATTTTATCTTTTTTTTTTTTTTTTTTTTAATCTTTAGTGGTTAGCCAGGACCAGCACAATCATATTGGGCTTGGTATAAATCCGAATGAAAAGAGCACAAATAACATTCATTAGTTGCTCAGGGATTTTTCCTGTGGTGCTATTTAAATTATACAAAAATTCTTAAGACTTTAGGCTACTCGACCAAGAAAACAGAACAAAACAAAGACCGTGTTTTCTCTAATTCCCTTGTGGAATGTAAGTGAAATCAGAGTCCTAGGCTAGGAAGAAATACATAGGTAATTTTTCTTGTGTTGGTTTTGGTTTCTGTCATGTTGTTTATTGGCTATAGATTCTGTCTTTTATGTTATCTGACTTTTTTAGAACGAATAATTAGTTTCTGTCCACCTAGATTTAAATCCATGACCACCTTCTTGCTCTACTCTGAAGATAATCATTAAGAACCTTTCTTTCCCCAGTTCCAAAACGTTCTCAGTGTCTTTAATGTGTGTTTATTTTCTTCCCAATTCTTTCAAAGATTTAACTCCCACGATACTTCCCCCCCCCCCCCCCGCCCCCCAGGAAACACCAGAAACGTGTATAATTATAATTCACCAGTTTAATTATGTGAGCATGTTGAGTACTTACATGCAGGTCCATTAATTTTTCACTAACAAATATTTTTTCATGCAAAAGCAATAAATAACATTGTGCTTCCAAAATGTTCAGAATACATTTGGGTAGTAATACTTTCCTAGACTTACAATAATTATTGAAAGTATTCTTACGACATCTTTAAATGGATACACAGGTCAGTTACAACATACAAAATGTAATGGTGGAAATTTGTCAGTCTTGAATTCAGGCAGAACAGGATTCAGTGCATGATTTTATGTGTTTTCGAAACTGTATCTGTCACATTGTGATCCCCTGATGGCCCCCCGTCTGTTGCTGATCCTCTTTGTTCTGTGCAGAAGCAAATTCTCACCTGTGTAACGTCCTGAGGCACCTGGTAAAATGTGAGGTGAAGAAGTCCACTTCTCAAATGCTGTGGACGGATGGCTGCATCTTTTAAAGGATATCAATATGTCTTGCTGTTGCAATTATTTTGACTATAAGCTCCCAGAGGGTGAAAATCACCAACCCTATGACAGTGGCCCTTAATAAGTGTTCATGAATAAATGAATTGAACCTGTCAAGATTGAAGTCTGGATGTGATGCCCACTGTGGTAGCCACTCAGTGCTAGTCTGTCATTCTGCAGACCCAGAAAGCTCGTTATCTTCTGTCCCCCTTGTGTATCCTGCCTTTGTAGGCGAGGCATTCAAAACCCTGAGGTTTTTAGATCTCCCTCTATAGGAAGTACCTAGAGAGCTGTTGGGAGTGTTATTACCCTGTCTCTGCCAGGCTTAAAGTATCCTCCAGAATTCAGCACGCACAGGCCATACACCACCCCCATCCAAGAGTGGGTTATTTTTCTCTTTTGTTTCGAATCTTTAAGATTTCCAGAAAATAATAATACTAGCCAATGTTTGTGGAGAGCTTACTTTGCTCCTAGATTCGTTATTATATGTTTTGACTCATTTAATTTCCACAACAGTCTGATGAGTCAGGCACCCCCATTTTCAGATGACGAGACTGAGGTTCGGGTAGAAATTAAGTGATTCAGGTTTGCCTTCAGTCTCTGAGCTAGGAGGTTGAAAAGCCAGGAGCCAGCCTGAGAACTGTGATTCCAGAGAGTGTTCTTTCAGCCACTCCGCGCTGTGCTTCTCACTCTGGGTGGGCACAGCCGTTTTCTCCCTTGGTGATGCCTCTAATTTACTGTGAAAATGAACCTTTCCCTTGGCTATTGGCTTCCTTTCCCTCCTAGTCACCCGAGATTCTTTTGAAAACTTTCCTCCGCTTGCCTGCACAAAAGGTGATGGAAATTCAGGAACTGAAATATCTGCTCCAGGGAATACGTATTTCCACATTTCCACCGTCTGTGTCTGGTGTCCTGTCTTGAAGACAGGTGCTCCAGGGTTTCCGAGGTTTATTTTGTCTGTTAATGGACACCTTGCGAAGTACCACTTAAGGAATGAGAATTACAAACTTCTAATTACATTGTAGGAGAAAAAAAGTAGGCTGTTTTCCTGATAGGCCGAGCCATTCATTCAGTAAACCATATTGATATGATTTGTCCCTGACCTTTTCTTTCCTTTGTGGTGATGTTTCTGATTTCCGCTGAAACATAAGTTGCGTGAATTGGGGATGGCCGTAGGCCTGAGTTCCCGGGGGAAGCAGAGGCAAACCTCCTTGCTCCAGTCCTTGTCAGCAGAGCCCTTATTCTACTGCCGTCTTCTAAAAATGTAGCTGATACCACTACTGTGGTTAAGCAGAAGACTTTCCATTTTCTCCTTTTAGTTTGGCAATAAACATTTGGCAATCCCAGTCCCTGAGGTTGTTGGATGGTACTCAGTGTTAGAGTTGCCAAATTAATGCAGATCCTGCAAGCTTCGGGGAAGAACTCATTACCCTTTGACAGTTCTTTAGATTTGATGATGCATGCTCTGTGCTTTTCTGAGGGCTTCTCCTTGATTTGGCCAATTTGCATGTTACAGTTGGTCATATCAGCTTCATCTGAGTAGCATCTGGGTCTTAGTGTGTTCACAGAATGATGTTGCTGTAGTTCGTAAAGCAAGAGTCCCTGTGCATCTTCAAATCCACCTCGACCCACTCGCCCTTGCAAAACAATTGCCAGGATGATGAATAACCCTGCAACTGGATGAAGGACCAGTGAGGTCATATCTGGATTGTATTCAATGACATTCCCATTTTAACTTTAGGCCAAAGACAGAAAGCTAGCCATGCATATCTGAGTGTTAATTCAAGAGACTACCCTAAGGATTCTCATGGACCATCAATATTGGGCCCACAGGCCGTTAGAGAACCATATGTAATGGTCTAAGTAGAAAGTAAAATGAGTTCATTTGAAAATAAAAGACTTTCAAAGGCCCTGGTGAATAGGCATTAGCATAATCAATTCCCAAGATTGCTACAAGAACTGAATGTGAGCAGGAAGGGCTTTTGGGAATTTTCATCAAGCTACAATAAGGTGTAGGATGGGGAATGGCCCCCAACTGCATGAGCTGAGTAATCTCTTCCTCTGGTAGAAACACTGCTGCTTCCAGCTGTATCTTGGAGTGTACATTTTTCTCAAGATAAGACAAACAGCAGTGTTCTGGGCAAGATGATGAAATATGATACCAGAGCAGAAAAAAATGAGTTTAGACAAATTAAAAGAATCTGAGCAAAAACTAAGATGGCCAGTTAGCTGTTTGATGTTGATAATAAACCGATGTTAGGTAACTTTACACACAGGTTATCTACTGTGTTTGAAATAGCTCCCTTCGCTCCCTGCCCATTATAAAAGCTGATCATAAAAGCTCATTGCAAGAAATGCTGAGAAGCATAAAAAGGAAAACTACCACCACCACTACCCGGGTTAGTCATAATTATTATTGGGGGTATCTCCTTCCAGGAAGAGAGAGAGAGAGAGAGAAAACGTGTGCGTGTGTGTGTGTGTGTGTGTGTGTTTGTCTTTTAAACAAGATGGGATCTGGACTCAATATTTTGTATCCGGCTTCTTTTTTAAAGTAACTGTATTGTATAAATCACATACCATTAAATTCACCCATTTTAAGTGTACAATTCAATGATGTTGAGTAAGTTTACAGAATTGTGCAACCATCACCACAATCGTTTTATAACGTTTCCATCTTATAGCCAGTTTCTATCACTTAGTATGTTGCGAACATTTTTCCATGTCAACACAGCCCTTAATGGTTTCATGTTGTTCCAGTGTGTGGATGTGTCAGATCAGCATCAAGACTGGTAATTATCTAGGTTCATTTTATTTTTTACTTTTCCAATCTTGTACATACATATTTTTGAACCCATCCAAATATTTTTGTAAAGTAAATTCTTCCATGTGGGTTTTCTGGGTCAAAGACACAATACATTTACTATTTTGATTTATATTGCCAAATTTGCCCTCCGGGAAGGTGGTGCCAATGTCTACGCCACCAGCACTGCATGTTAACGCGGGAGTCGTCAGTCTTTTTATTCCCTGCCAATCTGATGAGAGAAAAATATCTTCATTTCTCCTTAACTAACAAGAAATCACTTAGAGGATCAGTATCTTTCATACATGTATTGATTTGTTTGTGTTTCTTCTTAGTGGAATTGCCTATTTTTCTTTTGAAATGTTCGTCTTTTTTTTTAAACCCCTTTTATGATTTTAACTCCTTAAAGTTATTAATACTTATTTTCATATCAATACTTTTATTTTTAAGTTGCAGTATTTTCCAAAATTGTCTTTTAGGGTATTAACACATTTTGATATCAATACCTTCATTTTTAAGTTGCAGTCTTTTCCAAAATTCTTTTAGCTTTATGTTTTTACTTAGGAATTTTAAGTGTTTTCACCCATAGATTTGTAAAAATATGTATCTACAAACAAAATGTAAATCTCTTCCCACACTTGAAAGTACAAAAAAAAAAAAAAACTTTCATGTCTTCATTTAACAAGCATTTATTATTTTTTAATATATTTCAGTTTATTTATTTATTTATTTAGACAGAGTCTCCCTCTGTCACCCCGGCTGGAGTGCAGTGGAGCAATCTTGGCTCACTGCAACCTCCACCTCCTGGTTTCAAGCAATTCTCATGCCTCAGCCTCCCGAGCAGCTGGGATTACAGGCATGCACCACCACCCGGCTAATTTCTGTATTTTTAGTAGAGACAGGGTTTCACCATACTGGCCAGGCTAATCTCAAATTCCTGACTTCAAGCGATCCGCCCACCTCGGCCTCCCAAAGTGCTGGGATTATAGGCATGAGCCACCACACCCAGCCTAAAATTGTTTTTTTATGGAGACTGGGTCTCGCTGTGTTGTCCAGGCTGGTCTTGAAATCCTGAGCTCAAGCAATCCTCCCACCTCAGCCTCCCAGAGTATTGATATTACAGGCGTGAGCCACTGTACCTGGCCAAGCATTTATTATTATTGATGTTAATATCAATACTATTACTATGTGCTGTGCACTTGGCCAAGCAGTGGGGGTTAAATGGTGAACAAAACAAAGCAATCCTTGCCCTTGTGCAATTTACATTCATTCCTTGACTTCAGCTTTCTTAAGACTTAACTTGCTCAACTCTGGGAATTCAAAATAACTTGTGCAGGGTATTTTCAGCAAGCCTACAACATACAGATCATAACATGTATGAATTCACTAACAAAAGTAGACAGCATTCACTCAACAGGTATCTATTGGGCATCTATGTGTCAGGTACTGTTAATGCTATTGGGGGTTGAATGCCAAACAAGGTGGTTCCTGCTGTCAGGAAGCACAGTTTATTTTAAATTAAGCAATTCTACCATCAAAGTCTAGTGATCCAGTTTTATAAAATGATAAATTGTCATGCTAACTTAATATTTCTTCTCTTATCAGTCTTCATTAAACAAACGATGATCAGCTTCCTACTCACCCAAACTAAGCAGTTAAAATGGGTTTTGAAAAGAGAGTTATAATCTCTTGATAAACAGATTGAAGGGAAGCATTTTCTAAAAGATAACTTGAAGAGGGTGTTGTCAAATCTTTTAGGTCATCTTTCTGTAAAGACTGAAACACCATCTTACCTTGTCTCATAAACTTACATGCTTATAAATTTATGTAAACAATATAATGTAACAATGTAACAAATATATACAAAATGTAACAACACATACATAGAGCCTCATTCTTTTTTTTTTTTTTTTTTTAGAGACAGGCAGGGTCTCACTTTGTTGTCCAGGTTGGAGTGCAGTGGTGCCATCATGGCTCAGTGCAACTGCAAACTTCTGGGCTCAAGGGTTCTTCTCACCTCAGCTTCCCAAGTGGCTGGGACTATAGGTGCATGCCACCACACCCAGCTAATTTTTTATTTTTTGTAGAGATGGAGAGATTTCGCTATGTTGCCCAGGCTGGTCTCAAACTCCTGGGGTCAAGCAATCTCCCTGCCTCAGCCTCCCAAAATGCTGGGATTACAGGTGTGAGTCACTGTGCCCAGCCCTCATTCTTTTTGTTTTTAGAATGTTGATAGCAAAAACAATATTAAATAAAAGTCCAAGATGAAAATTCCATCCATGTTCCTTTTTTTTTTTTTTTTTTTTTTTTTAAAGGCATTTTTGACCTTCATGCCACCATTTTATGTGGAAAAGACGCAAGTCAACAGAGCTGGGTGCTTCTTGAAACCTGGCCTGGCTGCTAGAGGGAGAAGGTGCCGCCCTCACCCCAGCCCCAGTCCACTCACTTTCCCGGCAGTCTGTGGGAGAACCCCCTGCTCCACATTCACGTCTGAAGCCATATGGAAGAAACAATATGGAGAATCTTTTTTTTTCTTTCTTTTTTTTTTTTTTTTTTTTTTTTTTTTGAGGTGGACAACAACTTTCATGTCTCCATTTCACAAGCATTTATTATTTTTAAATATAATTAAATTTTCTTTTTGAGATGGAGTCTCCCTCTGTCACCCAGGCTTCAGTACAGTGGCGCGATCTCAGCTCACTGCAACCTCCACCTCCTGGATTCAAGGGATTCTCCTGCTCAGTCTCCTGAGTAGCTGGGATTACAGGTATACCCCACCATGCCCGGCTAATTTTTTATATTTTTAGTAGAGACAGGGTTTCACCATGTTGGCCAGGCTGGTCTTGAACTCCTGACCTCGTGATCTGCCCACCTCAGCCTCCCAAAGTGCTGGGATTACAGGCGTGAGCCACCGCGGCCAGCCCAAAAGGGAGATTCTTGCTTTGAAACAAGTTGGGATATCCTATGTAGTTATGCTAGCTGCTAATTGTACTATCACACGCATCAGGATCGCCAAGCTGAAGAAGGGAAGCTAAATCCTGGGAGCCGTGGGCTCAACAGGAGAATGGGAAGGGGTGGGGTGGATGGAAACATGAGGGAGCGGAACTGCGTACCGAAGACACTGGGAAGGATGTGGCAAATGAAAAGTGGATGACTTCTATCCCTAAAGGCAAAATCTTCAGAATATATAATTAATTTATACAGTTAATAAAATACCTTGGCCAAATGCGATGACTCACACCTGTAATCCCAGGACTTTGGGAGGCCAAAGTAGGAGGATTGCTCGAGCCCTGGAGTTCAAGACCAGCCTGGGCAACATGGCAAAACCCCATCTCTACCAAAAAAATTTAAAAATTTAAAATGTCTTGGCATTGGCCTTTGGATTGGTTCTTTATCTTCAGTTAATGATTTTATTTAACCCAATTGTTTTCTTCCAATGTGATTCAGGAATGGAAGATGATATTTTGCTCTTTAGTAATCGGTTTTACTTGACTGCAACATCTATTTTGGACAGCAGTGGCCACCTGGATTATTATATTTCATCTTCCAGGTTGTTGCTTTTATAGATGAATGGGCACAGCTAGCTAGACCTTTGTACACACTGAATTCCACGCCACTGTGGGGTGCCAGGCATTTGGTTAGCAGCTGTGGCTGCTGCTTGCTACTAAGGTATGAACAAATCATCCCACTGGTGAGCTGAACTCAGGGTGGTCTAATTAAAACAGACGCCACTTGGATACGACTTCACAGGACGTTGGAATGCAGGGGAATGTAGGGGTCATCTAGTCCAACCACCCACACATTTCCAGTGAGGCCTGCAGGAACTAAATCACTTTTGCCCCAGCTTGAAGAGGCAGACATGCCACATGCATTCCACATGCAAGCCCCAGGATTCTGTTCCTGGTACACTCAAACTTTATTTGGTTGCCTGGGTGGGGCCAGAGAGGAGGACAAGGAGGGTGTCAAAGGGTCAGCTCAGTAGGGGTGATTCAGGGTGTGTTCCATGATGGTCAGAAGCGCCAGCCACGTCTCCTGGGCCGTGGGGATGATCTGGGAGGCCGGCAGTAGGAAGCCGTAGTTCCCAGTGTCCCGGAGCTCAAAGGTGAAGGAGTACTTGATGCCCTGGCTGTAGGTCCAGTCAATACTGCTTCCACTGGCTTGATCTGGGGCAGGAGTAAAACAGGAGAGAAAGGGTCAATCACTTTGGGAACATTTACATGGGTTGGGTTAACGATCCAACACTGTCCAAAGCTCTGTGCCTTGTGCAATGCTGAGTGGAGTCAGTGTCTACTAAGGTCTGCTGTTGACCAAGCAGCCTCACTTCCAAGAAACTCCCACTAAAAAATCTAAGCCAAGAGGTCCAAAGAGGAGACCAGCAATGGTTCCCCTATTCACTGGGGGATGCAAGGAAGTCTCTGCTATTGCATAAGCCCCTCTGAAAACAGCCTTTGTCCAACAACCACTTCGGTGAAGCCCCTAAATATACCCGAGTTCCCTGTTTGGGTAACCAGGATTTGTTCCCCTGGGGCGCTGGTCTGCAAGGGGGAAAGTGCAAAGAGCCAGAGTCAAAGCAAAAGGCACTTGTCTTTCTTTTAGGAGGAAACTTTGCCCGGGAAACTAATTAACAGCAGGTAATGAAGCCACTTTTGAATTGGCCCGGGAGAGAGCAGTAGGCTGCATATCAGAATTTAACTTGACAAGATTGAATGAAGCAAAACCTCGACTCAGAGTTGAATCAGTTTCCAAAGAAGGCCTGGAGTCCAAAACTGAGGTCAACCTTGGATAAGATTGTGACCTGCTTGTCCACCAAAACCTAGGCACTCAGGCAGGAAGCGTGTGAGGTGTGTATGCAGCTCATCCCCGTCAGCCCTCTACCCAGCTTCGACCTTCAGGTACTTGGAGGCAGGCACACCAGTCTTGTTGTTCCAGCAACATCCCTGGCCAGATCATACTGTAGAGCCTTTGCTCTAGAATGTTCCTCTGCCTGGAAGGCTCTTCCTAGCTGGGTAGCCTCCTGGCTGCCGTATCCTCCACCCATTTCCTTCAATATTTGCCCAAATGTCACTCTCTCAAAGAGGCCTGCCCTTCAACCCACCTGCTCCACCTCCACCCCAGTGTTTCTGATTCACCTCACCTGGTCTAGTTTTAGTTTTCCTCCCCAGCATTTGTCACCTCACATACTGTATCATTTACTTATTTATGTTCATTGTCAGTCTCCCTGGCTAGAAAGTTCCCTGATCTTTGCTTATTTCATTCATGGCTATATCCCAAGTGCATGAAACAGACCCTGGTGCATAGTAGGTGTTCAATTAACATTTGTTGAGTTAATTCCATTTTGATTCAGTAATGCTCCTCTCAGGGGCAGTGCATGAATAAATAAGTGAAGAATAAATCAGGCCTATTCTCTGAGGGGCACTGGAGGAGAAGTGTTTTTTTGTTGTTGGTGGTGTGTTTTGTTTTGTTTTGAGATGGAGTCTCGCTCTGTTGCCCAGGCTGGAGTGCAGTGGTGCGCTCTCAGCTCACTGCAACCTCCGCCTCCCGGGTTCAAGCGATTCTTGTGCCTCAGCCTCCTGAGTAGCTGGGACTACAGGCGCCCGCCACCATGCCTGGCTAATTTTTTGTAGTTTTAATAGAGACGGGGTTTCACCGTGTTAGCCAGGATGGTCTCGATCTCCTGACCTCGTGATCCGCCCGCCTCGGCCTCCCAAAGTGCTGCGATTACAGGCGTGAGCCACCGCACCCTGCCCCTGAGAAGTGTTTTTTTAAGTTGAATTTTCTGGTGATCTACAAATCCCAGCAGGACTTTCCACCCCATCCAATCAAAAAACTAGACTTGGCCCCAACACAAGAGGACAAGAGCTGTCAGAGGAATTCACATTTGTCTGAAAGTATCAAAGGGAGCAGAGTTCATGTCCGGAAAAGGACTGCCCACCCCTCAGAACAGCCCTCACCAGCAGTTGGCAGATCTGGGTGCCCTTGGCTACTTCCTTCCATGAGGGATACTCCTGTGGTCAGGAAGAGCCAGCAGATGTTCCTCACAGGCCCACCAAAAGAGACCACATAGACACTTACAAATTGCCTTGATGATGCTGCCATACTTGAAGTTGGTTCCGTAGAGAGAGGCCAGGGCTTTCACAGCAGCCTTGGAAAGCTGATCCTGGACAAAACACCAAGCAAGGCCACCTGTCACGGCCAGGCTCCTGGAACAGCATGGCCAGGGTAGTCTGGGGGCTGGCAGGGGAGCCTAGGAGAAGCACCCTGCAGACGTGGGCCTCTCGCAGGGAGCACAGAGCCTGCTTAGCCTGCAAGCTCAGCCCGGGAGCCTGTCAGCACAGTTTTCTGGCCCTTCAGTGTGTCCAGCTGGCCTTCTCTGCCCTTCAGTCACATGTACCTCCACATGTGGTACCTAAGATCGAAGTCTAGCCCTGCCCCTTGCTCTGTCACATGACAGAAGTGACTCCATCACCTCTGTGCCTCGATTTCTCAGAAAAAAGTGGTAGTCCACCCTGCTGGTCTTCCCAAGCCATCAGGGTCTGCGGGAGGAAGAGGTGTCAGGCACTCTGGAGGTATCTGTGCCTTACGCAGGTCTAACTGGGGAAAGCCCAGGCCTGTCCGAAGCCATCTTGGGGACGAGGGACCATGCTGAGGTCAGTGCCTACCAGCTCATCCTGGTCAGGGGCTGGTTCTGTTTTGTAGCCATAGGGATACATGAGGAGCTGGGAGTAGCTGTGGAGGGAGATGAAGGCCTTGATGTTCCCATGGTCCTTCACAAAGTCCACGATGGACTTGACCTCCACTTCAGAATTGGCAAACTTGCCACGGTAAGTCTGCGAGCAGGGGTTGCTGCTGGCTCCGGCCACTGTGGGGGGACAGAGGGCATGGTGGTGTGGCTCCTCCAGTTTCTGTGGCTTCTGGAATCCAGTTCTTTGCATGGAGTTGGGGGTCAGGTGGGTACAAAAGGGATCACTCCCACCCCTGGATTCAGGAAAGCCCAGAGGCCTTCTATAACCTGGGGGTGCTGCCCTCCCAGCCTGGTTTGGGCAGAGCTGATGGACACGCCCAGGGAGGGAAGACGGGCTCCTCAGTGGAGACTAGTTCTCACAGAGACGTGGCCAAGGAGGGAGGACTTCAGGTTAAGCTAGAAGCCCCCTAGATAGGATTTCAGACCTTAGCCCATTTGCAAGGAACTTGCCTTTTACAGACAAGTAACAACCAACTCTCAGAGCATAGCCTCCATCCCCAAGAGCCCTCAGAGAGAGCTGCCACCCCCCAACCTCCCCTCACTGCAGGGGCAGGAGAGAGGCGGGAGCAAGAGCAGTGGTGAGGAGCCATTCCAGGCCGTCCCATCCTTGTTCCCAAGACACTCTGGGCCTTACACCCAAAGCCAGCATCCCAGTTCCTGTTGGGGTCCACGCCAACACAGAGGGAGCCTGCTGTGAGGGACCGAGTCTTGCGCCACATGCGATCCTGAGGAAGAAAACAGGATCAGCCACCCCGAGGCACGTGTGGCACTCATCACAGTGCGGGTGGGGGTGGTTCAGAGGCTGCAGAGAGCAGAGTGGACTCGGGGGAGGGTTCCCTGGAGGTGGAAGCCCTCAACACTAGTGCCCTGATAGGGAGCTGAGCTACAGGCACAGCTTGGGATGGGATCCACTCCCAGCTGGTTGTCGGGAAGGAAGATCAGCAGAGGGGGCATCGGGTGAAGGAGAGTGGGGAAGGCCATAGGATGGCATTTGGCCAGAGGTTTCTATGTGGCCAAGAAGCCGTGAGGTGTCCCCCGCCAAGGTTGTGGCCCTGTGTCATTAGTCGGATGTTTTATTTGCCATAAAAACAGAAGTAGGACCAGGAAGTAAGGTCTGGGGCAGTGGGCCTCCACTGGGGACAATCTTGACCCTCCCCTGAGATATTTTGCAATAGCTGAAGACATTTTGGTTGTCACCACTGGAGAGGGGGCTCCAACTGGCATTGAATGGGTATAAGGTTAGGATGCTAGAAACACCTTGGATGCACAGGACAGCCCCCATGACAAAGAATCATTCACCCCAAATGCCAATCATGCCATAGTTGAGACACCCTCGGCTAGAGCACAGGTCTGATTGCTTCTCCCTTGACTTCTGGGGCTTGAGATCAGGTGTGAGCTACTTGTGCGGCTTAGAAGCTAGAGGCCCATCCTGCTTCCCCCAAGGACAGGAGAAGGCTGGTACCTTGCTGTGGGTGAAGGCAAAGCCATCAGGGTTGGTGACGATCTCCAGGAAGATGTCCAGGGTGTCGAGAATGGCGGTGAAAGCTGCATCCTGCCCATAGTCTTGAGTGATCTGGGGTTAGAGGGGCAGAGGGGCAGCGTAGGCTGGGCCAGGCATCTGCCAAGTCACAGCAATGGATACCTTCCCCCATGTCCTCTGTGGTCACTGCTTCTGGATGGGCAAAGGGAGGCCCAGGCTTCTGTGGGCCTTGGACACTAACGCCCCACCAGGTGAGAGCCCTTCTCACCTCCCTGACCTTACCTTCTTTGCAAACCAGACCCCACTGGCCTGGGTGACCCACTCCCGGGAATGGATGCCTGTGTCGATCCAGATGGCTGGACGCTTACTGCCCCCCGTGCTGAACTGGAGAGGAAGCAGCGGAGTGATCAGAGGAAATTTCACAGCTGGGGCCTCATCTCACTGCCCTGAAGGAGACCCCAATCCGGGCCAGAGACCACCTGCTCTCTGCGTATCTCAGGTAAAGGCTCTGCTTGTGGGGCCATCACTCAGATGGGTGTGGGGCTGGGGGCTGGACAGGGATCCCACAGAGCCTGGCCTCCTGCCCTCAGCCCAAGCTTGGGGTGAATATGACTTGGCCAGGCCCCTGGCCCTTCCATTGTTCTGCTGCTCGGACAGTTCTCTGGGGGACATAACAAATAAAACACTTTCTCTGGATCGG
The DNA here is from genome assembly GCF_007565055.1 of Rhinopithecus roxellana. Lineage (NCBI taxonomy): Eukaryota > Metazoa > Chordata > Mammalia > Primates > Cercopithecidae > Rhinopithecus > Rhinopithecus roxellana. The sequence goes on from NC_044554.1 coordinate 62,972,838, forward strand.
GCGTGGTGGCTCACACCTGAAATCCCAGCACTTTGGGAGGCTGAGGCGGGTAGATCACTTGAGCCCAGGAGTTTGAGACCAGCCAGGGCAACATGGCGAAACCCTGTCTCTACTAAAAATATAAAAATTATCGGCCAGGGGCAGTGGCTCATGCCTGTAATCCCAGCACTTTGGGAGGCTGAGGCAGGTGGATCACAGGGTCAGGAGATCAAGACTATCCTGGCTAATACTGTGAAACCCTGTCTCTGCTAAAAATACAAAAAATTAGCCAGACATGGTGGCAGACACCTGGAATCCCAGCTACTTGGGAGGCTGAGGCAGGGGAATCGCTTGAACCCAGGAGGCGGAGGTTGTAGTGAGCAGAGATCGTGCCACTGTGCCACTGTACTCCAGCCTGGGTGACAGAGTGAGACTCCATCTCAAAAAAAAAAAAAAAAAAAAATTATCCGGGCATGGTGGTGTGTGCTTGTAGCCTCAGCTACTCTGGAGGCTGAGGCAGGAGAACCGCATGAACCCAGGAGGCAGAGCTTGCAGTGAGCTGAGATCACGCCACTGCACTCCAGCCTGGTGACACAGCGAGACTCTGTCTCAAGAAAACACTTTATCTGGACTACCCAGACTCCACAATACCTTCCACAATGTGACACTTGATGGAAACACTGGATCACCTAAGAGTCTGTGTATGGGCAGGGGTACACACGCGAAGACCAGGGTGGAGACTCAGGCCTTTCCAAATGTCTGCATGGGGAGTCCATCTAACAATGTGTTCCCTGGGACCGTCATTTCTTCATGACAGCCCACCCCCATCACGGATGCCACGTGTGGGTCCATTCTCCCGTGTGTATGTCCACATGTGGATGTTACCTTCAGCACGTAAATGGGACGCCCTTCATAGGTGTTGCCAATCTGGATCTTGCTGACAAGGTGTGGGTTTTCCGCCACCAGCAGGTCCAGGAAGTCATAGATCTGAGGTGGGAAAGAAGAGACAACTGGCCTTAATAATAGCTTCTGGGCACCCAGATGCTTCCCTTAGCAGCTCCACCATCCCAGACTGCTGTGAGCCCTGCAATGCAATGGAGCTACGACCACACAGGCCACATGGAAACAGAGCAGGTGCTGCACACACCCAGGCTGGCCCTGGCCCTGCCCCTGCCCCTGCCCCGTTCCTGCCAGCCATGATGAAGAGCTGGTTGCTGCGGGGAGCGGCCGCTAGGGGCGCCCTCACCTCCTCCAGGGTGTGGTAGGTGGTGTAGTTAAAGGTGTCGGTGGAGCGCGCTCGGGACCGGAAGGCGAACATCTGCTCCTGCTCCTCGTCCAGCAGCGACTGCACGTCCTCAATCATGGTGTCATAGCTAATGCCATTGGACTCCAGAAAGATCTTGACCGCCTGGATGCTGGGGAAGGGCACTCTGACGTCGATGGGGGAGCCAGGGTGGGCAGGGCCCCTCCAGAAGTCCAGCTGGGGAGGACAAGAGCCGGCACGGTCACAGCGGGCTGGGGGCAGCAGCCAGGACAGCAAGCAGGGACAGGGCTGGCCTGGGAGGAGCTGTTGGTGCCAGAAGTTCTCATATAATTGGGGGTGGGACAGGGATAATAGGGGCAGAGAAAGACGGGGAAACCCTGGGGACTGGAGAGTCCAGTGTAGTCAGGGAAATGGCCTAGGAGCAGAGTGAGAGGCCTTTGAGACAGTAAGGCAGAGGGAGGAACCGGAAAGGGGCCCGGCACATTGCCTAGGTGCCCGGCACATTGCCTAGGTGCCCAAGGGCAGCAAGACTCTGGAGCTGTGGGGTTGAAGTCGCTTCCTAACAGGGTCAATTCCATGTCTCCTTGTTGGGTGGAGAGCGCTCAAGCACAGTTGGCCGCAGAGGCTGGTAGGGACCTGGGGTGGCCCCAGCTGATACCCTGGGGCCTCGGAGAGCCCTTTTCCCCTCTTCTGACCTGCAGATGCTCCAGGTCCTCCAGCTCCTTCACCTTCTGCACCTGGGCCTCATCGGCTGCAGAGATTCGGAGCACCTGATGCCTGGGCAGAGTGGGAGTGGGGAGTGAGCACCCAAGACTGCACCTGCCCTGGCCACCAGCACTCTCCAGGTGCAGGAGGGAGGCAGCAGCCCAGAATCCCTGGACTGGGCCTGGTCCTCTGGGCTGGGCAGGGGAAAGCACTGAGGGTCTCAGCAAGGAGAGGCCTGGGCTCCCTCACCCCTTCTCTCCCCATCTTTAGAAACTTCTAGACACTGTTACTGTCTCGATCCCAGTTCGAACTATTTCTCTGTTCCAAGCCAGCCAGGCCTCCTCCTTTCTCCTCTCCTGAAAACTCCTCCTCAGAGCTCAGATTTCTCCAGGGCTCAGGAGACTCTCTTGGGAGACACAACCTCTTCCCAACCCTGGTTCCTCATCTGCCAGCTGTCCCAGGTGGTGCCAGGCCATCCTCTCTGGCTGTGTTGCCATGTGTCTGTCTGTCTCCTCCACTGGTTGGAGGCTGAGTCCTCCCCATCACCCTCAGAGAGCACCCCCTCCTCTCCACATCCATACCCCACAAATTCCTCCTTGCCAAAGACAGCCCCCAGCAGGACACTCAACACCAGCAACCCCCGCATGCTGCCGCCGGGAGGGAAGGTCAGACTGCGGCCGAGTCGGCCCCCCAGCTTTTAAACCCTCCAGTACCAAGGACTCCTGGCTGCTCCCGAGGGCTGTTCTCCCCCAGCACCTGGGTCCTGTCCCACGGGGAGGTTGGGGTGGGAGTTCTGAGCTCTGACACCCTCTCACTCTTCCTGATAAAGTGGCAGGGAACTGGGCAGCTGGAGAGATAAGCCAGAGCTCCACCCCCGACCATCTGGGGTCAGCAGGGCCTGAGGGTCAGCGGGGCCTGAGGGTCAGCGGGGGCTCGAGGCCTCCTGGAGTCCCAGCCAGGACTCTGCCTGCCCACACCCTAAAGCTGCGGTTCTGTTTGCCCACTGGGCAGCGGAGAAGGAGCCAGGACTCCAAGTGGTCGCTCCCGCTGGGGCCTCATTCTAGGCGTCTCCTTGTTCCATGCTCCTGAGTACCAGCCTTTCATTCCTGGGATGGAGCAAGCCAGGCCTCTGCCCTCTTGTCCCCACAGCGGCTTCGGGCAGGCCCAGGCTTTCCCCCATTAGACCTGTGTGAGGCACAGATACCTGCAGAGTGCCTGACACGTTCTTCTCCCACGGACCCTGATGGCTTGGAGAGACCAGCAGGGTGGACTAACCTTTTGTGTCTGTTTGGCCTCTCACCACGCCAGCTTTGCCCAGGCTGCCCTGACCCTGTGCGGGGCACATGCCCCTCTGTGGGACTTCCCAGCCCCCTTCTGCTGGCCTTAGGGTCCTGTGGGAGTCCAGCCTGGACAGCAGCAGCGGGGGCAGGAGCCCAACACTTGCCGGCATTTCCCTCCACCCCCACCGCTACAGGGCCCTGAGGTCAGGGTTGCCCTTGACAGGAACAGTAACCAGATGTCGTCTGAATAGCAAATGTGGCGGGGGGAGCCACCCAGACCCCTGTCGGGACTGCACAGTATCCAGGAGAAACCGGAACCCACACAAGGGAATTCACTGGGTTCTGGATGCTGATCTCACCCCAGAGACGTCTCCCACAAATCCACCCTCATCCACGGGCCCCCAGGGCTTTCCTGGCACCATCTCGAGGCTCTGCTCTGTGTCAGGACCCCGACCTTGGGCACTGGTGACAGCCATAGTGCCCATTCTAGTTTCTGTCCACTCCCACTGCCTCCCTACCCTACCCCCTAGCTGGCCAACCCTCGCATGCCAAGGCAGAGTGACCCCCTTATATTTACCCACAACTCTCTCCCGAGCCTAACTCTAGGAAGGTAAGAAAGCCCTAAACCCGCTTTTAACAGATGTGGAGCCTGTGCAGAGGCTCCTGCTCTCCCCTGTACAGCCTTGCTGGCGCCACCGGCCCCCGGCAGCGCTGCAGTGCTCGCTGGAGCTTCCTCCGGCTGCTTCCTGGCTCACCTGTCTGCTCCTTCTCTAAATGCTCACCCCTTTGTCGATTTATTTAATCAATACTTATCTTCTGGGCCAAGTACTGTGCTCCACACGGACACAACACCCAATACAGATGTTCTCTGACCTCAGGGAGCTCACGGTCTAGCTGGGAAGACAGAAGTAACCAACTAACTTGTTGGTCCTCTACAGGTCCTCCAAGAAGCTGTCACCAATACGGGATTAGACGTGCAAAGGACTTTTGGGGACTGCTCTCCTCCCTGCAAGAGACCTAAACAGCACATTTTCTGTGATGTGGTAATGAAAGTACCATGAGGGCTAAAAGGACACACACTATGACACAAAGTCCAGGGAAGACTTTACCAAGAAGGTGACATTTGACCTAGGCTTTTTTTTTTTTTTTTTAGGACAAGTTCTTGCTCTGTCACCCAGGCTGGAGAGCAGTGGCACCATCATGGCTCACTGTAGGCTCAACCTCCTGGGCTCAAGCGGTCCTCCCACCTCAGCCTCCCGAGTAGCTGAGACTATAGGTGTGCACCACCACACTTGGCTAATTTAAAATTTTTTTATTGTAGAGATGGAGTCTTGCTGTGTTGCTCAGGCTGGTCTCGAACTCCTGGGCTTACACAACCCTCCCACCTGGGCCTCCGAAAGTGTTGGGATTATAGGCTTGGGCCACCATGCCTGGCTTAACTTAAGTCTTAGTGACAGGATTTTGCCAGGTGGGGAAAGGTGTTCATCACACTATTTAGTGCTTCAACACAAACTGACATTGATTTCTTCTTCATTGATCCTAGAATGTTATTTTTGTCTCTCCGTGGAGACAGTAAACTTCCTTAGCTGGGCATGGTGGCACCTGTAGTCCCAGCTACTCAGGAGGCTGGGACGGGAGGATCTCTTGAGCCTGGGAGTCCAAGGCTGCAGTTAGCCATGATTGCCCCAGCCTGGGCAAGAGAGTGAGATCCCATCTCTCTAAAAAGTTAAAAATGAAATTAAAACATTAAAAAAATAATTAAGTGGCCGGGCGCGGTGGCTCAAGCCTGTAATCCCAGCACTTTGGGAGGCCGAGACGGGCGGATCACGAGGTCAGGAGATCGAGACCATCCTGGCTAACACGGTGAAACCCCGTCTCTACTAAAAAAAAAATACAAAAAGCTAGCCGGGCGAGGTGGCGGGAGCCTGTAGTCCCAGCTACTCGGGAGGCTAAGGCAGGAGAATGGCGTAAACCCGGGAGGCGGAGCTTGCAGTGAGCTGAGATCCGGCCACAGCACTCCAGCCGGGGCGACAGAGCGAGACTCCGTCTCAAAAAAAAAAAAAAAAAAAAAAAAAAAATTAAGTTACCCCAGGCCAGGAGTCATGTCTTCCCCACTCCTCATCTTCTGGTGCCCCACAGGGTCCTCGGGCTTCTCTACCCTGCTCCCCATGGGGAAGGAAGGTTTTGTAGAGTCTTTCTTTAGTTTGCATTATGAAAACAATATTCCTAAATATGAAGCTGTCCTATAATTTTGAATCTCTTTTGCTCACACTATACATGTTGGGGGATGTTGGCTGGTTCTTGGACTTTTTGTGAATTCCTTCCAGAAAAGATGACACCTCTGAAAAAGGGGGCGGCCTGGGGGAAAGGGTGCAGACTCACCAAGGGAGCCTCTTGTACCTCCAGTCAGCAATTTAAGATGCCCAAGAGTCATATATTTTTTTGCGAGGCTGGAAAGGATGAATTTGATGCTACAAGTTCATCAGGGCCAGCACCAGCAGAAAGTGGACAGCATCATGGCAGAGGAATTTGGGTCTCAGGTGCAAGCTAAGCCTGATGCTCCGGGCCCCTCCTAACCACCTCAGGAAGTCAAAAAGGTACCTCTTGGTAAAGGCCAATTTGCTAGAATGTAACCTAGGTCAGAGGGCTAGGGTTCTGCCTTCCCACTCCATGTGATGGTTTCACATTGGTCCAAGCAAGGCAAGGGCAAAGATGGAGGCCACCGGGCTGAGGGCTGGGTAAATAGAGCACCAGGACCTATTGCCATGAGAAAGAAGCCACCAGGCTGGGATCTAGATTCAAGAATGAGTCATGGGCAAGTGCCAGAACGCAAACAGTGGGAGGCCTGCAGCAGCCTCGCTGACTGTGGCCCACAGCGTCCCTCCCCTTTTCTTCCTGGCTAAACAAACCAGATTGTGAGTCAGCATCTGCCCCCAGGAACACTGCCATTGCCAGCTTAGGGACAAATTCTGACTGGTCTAAGACAATTGAAGAAATCTCATTCGCTTTTGCAAGTCAGTGGTTTAAAGGTGGGCACATGACCCAGCTTTGCCAATGAGACATGAGAGGAGGCCTGTGAGGAAGCTTCTAGAAAAGGTTTCAGGCCGGGCGCGGTGGCTCAAGCCTGTAATCCCAGCACTTTGGGAGGCCAAGACGGGTGGATCACGGGGTCAGGAGATCGAGACCATCCTGGCTAACATGGTGAAACCCCGTCTCTACTAAAAAATACAAAAAACTAGCTAGGCGACGTGGCGGGCGCCTGTAGTTTCAGTTACTCAGGAGGCTGAGGCAGGAGAATGGCGTAAACCCAGGAGGTGGAGGTTGCAGTGAGCTGAGATCCAGCCACTGCACTCCAGCCTGGGCGAAAGAGCGAGACTCCGTCTCAGAAAAAAAAAAAAAGAAAAGGTTTCCCCACTCCCAAAAAGAGGGCACCTTTCTCTGGATACTGTCAGGTCTGTTGCCTCACCTTCAGACTATATATATGTATGTTTATATATATGTTTAGGTCTATATATATGAAAGAATGTAGTTTTCTTTTTTGTTAGTTGGAGTTTCTATTGTTGAAAAAAGCATTCCAACTGATGCACCTATTAAGCTTTTAAAGTGTTTGTATTTTCAGAAAAGGGGAACAATTCTAGCCTATCAGAGCCTTTATGTAAAATGCAGAAAGGCGCCTATTTTGGTCCATGTTCACACTGCTGATAAAGATATACCTGAGACTGGGCAATTTGCAAAAGAAAGAGGTTTGATTGGACTTACAGTTCCACATGGCTGGGGAAGCCTCACGATCATGGTGGAAGGCAAGGAGGAGCAAATCACATCTTACATGGATGGCAGCAGGCAAAGAGAGAGAGTTTGTGCAGGGAAACTCCCCTTTTTAAAAACCATCAGATCTCATGAGACTTATTCACTATCAGAAGAACAGCATGGGAAAGACCTGCCCCCATAATTCAATTACCTCCCACCGGGTCTATCCCACAACACATGGGAATTCAAGAAGAGATTTGGGTGGGGACACAGCCAGCCCATATCAGCACCCCTCCTTGTCTGGGCAGGTATAGTCCCTTTTTCTCTCTGCAGGATGACTTTAAGCAGTGCACAAACTGGACAACTATCCATGACAGCCCTGCTGCCAGAACATCCCCAAACATGGTAGACAGAGGCTCTAAGGCAATGCTCAGAAACCCCAAGCTGAAACCTAGAAAATGGATTGTCAAAGAAGCAAAAGGAGAACTGGTCCCCATTGTCCACATTAGGAATCAATAGGGGACAGTGGAGAAAGATCCCTGTAGAGAACATGATGGGTGCTGTCAGAAGAGCCAGATGTAATAGCGAGATGAGACTTCAGCTGCCTCCCTTCAGCAGGTGTGCTCAGGGTTGGACATGACACAGTTGTGCAGATGGAAAGGAAGTCTGAGAAACTGCCCAGGGACTGCAGTGCATACCTCTCACTCTCATCACCCTGCCTGGTAGCCTCTTCCTTCTAATAACAGCACCTCCATTTTCCCCTAGAGACCACTCCTTGCCCACTCTGAGGCCACATGATTCAGGTGGACTTAGACATCCCACCCCAACCCCAGTTCTCTGGATGGGCCAATGAATTAATTTCTTCTTTTCCTCAAGCTTTTTCAAGTTGGTTTTCTGTTACATGTGACTGGGAACAGTGCACAGGTGATACAAAGACATTCTCTAACTTCAGAAGAGAGTAAAATAAAACAGGAATACTTTCTAAGTGGTTTGCTGCAAACTCGTTATAGGACTTTGGGCAGGTCACTTCACGTACCTGGGCCTCGGTTTCCTCATCTATTAAATGGGAGAGTTGGTCAGAATAATCTCCGTGGTCCCTTCCAGTGGTGACACTTTACAATGCTAGGATATTTGGGTTTTCTTTTTTTCTTATTCTCCCTTTTTTTCTTTTCCTTTCTTTTTTTGAGATGGGATCTTACCCTGTTTCCCAGGCTGGAATGTAGTGGTGTGATCATAGCTCATTGCTGCCTGGAATTTTTAAGTTCAAGGGATCCTCCTGTCTCAGACTCCCAGGTAGCTGGGACTATAGGTGCACGCCACCATGCCCTGCTAATTTTTTAAGTTTTGTTTTTGTTTTTCTTTTAGAGATTAGGTCTCACCATGTTACCCAGGCTGATCTCAAACTCCCGGGTTCAAGCAATCCTCCCACCTCAGCCTCCCAAGATGCTGGGATTACAGTCATGAGCCACTGCACCTGACACACTTAAATTTTTTACCCCAAAACAAATCAAGCCATGCTGGCAGGTCTGGTAAGGGTGGAGAGAGGATGCCAGGTTTGCAGGGAGGTAAGGATTGAGCCAGGGAGGGCCTGGGGCTTGCAGTGGGTATGCATGTCCAGGGCAGTGTGCTTAGCATCCTGCTAAGGCTCTGGTAGTGGGAGGTCACCAGGGCTCGAGGGCATTGTGGGAGGCTGAGAGGACAAGGTCCAATTAGTGGCCTCCTTAAATTTTGCTTTTATAACTGAGTGTCCAGCAGAGCCTATTAGTGTATTTTCTTTGAAGCTGCAGGACGGTCAAAACTTTAAAGTGAAAAACAAACAAACAAACAAACTTTAAAGTGGCTAGTGGTATTTTTTCTCTGGAAGTAGAGGCTGAATTTTTCTCTGATGGAAGGGTCCCCTGAAGAGAGAAACCCTCCAGTGTCCAGGGTCTTTAGGAAACTTTGAGAACAGAGCCCCAGTCTCAGAATGGAGATCTGCCACTAAGAGGAACTGGGCAGGGGTGCATCTCGGGTTCCGGGAGCCTGATAGGCATCAGGAGCACCTGGAGGGCGTCCGCACTGTGGGAGGGGGCACAGGCCACCCCAGCAGCATGGGAGCTGGCTGAGGGTCAAGGAGAGTGAAGGCCTATTGGGGTGACCAGTGGTGGGACATGAACCACCAGCAGCTCCAACACCAGAGACATCCAGCGTCCGGGTTCCATGTTTTATTTTCTATATTGTATGTTCCTTCCATATCGTAAGTAAAGTTGTGGGAACTGTTACTCCATGGTCTTAGCCATGCTTTGGGGAATTGAGAGAGGTGGTCTGACAGGGAAGGAAGGCGGAGGGAGAGCTGCAGAGCTTGGCAGAGCTGGTTAGGAGAGAGCAAGAGGTGAACTGCAGGCCCCAGAGCAAGAGGCTGGCAAGGGACGACCAGAGGAAATGGATTCTCACACTAAGGACATCCTAGAAGCTCAGGGAAGAAGAACCTCAGTCCACCAAGCAAGCTGGAGTTCTCCTTCAGGGGCCTCCTCCACAGAAGGACATTTTTTGCCCCCCAAGTTTGAGATGTGGGGCAGGCCTGTCCCACGCAGGCGGGCCATGCTGGAGGACAGGGCAGGAGGAGTCGGCTACAGAAGGGGTATCAGCAGGACCCACAGCTGCAACCGAGCAAGTGAACCTGTTGCCTGGGAACATTCCACAGAGCCCAGCCGGCCCGTGTCCCAACATGCCTGGGACCGGGTCTGGGAGCTGCAGCAGCCAGGCCTGGCTCTGGAACGTCAACAACGTGACAGCAATAAATAATGGGCGGGGAGGCGTCCGGAAGGACAAATCCAGGCAGCTTGTTTGGCCTTCAAGGTTCTCCAACCCCACGTACTCAGGACGGTCCTTGGAAATGATAACACGTTTCCCAAATCCGGTTTGACTTGCCTGTCCTAGCCTCTGGCCCTGGAGCCCCGCAGGCCTCCTCCTGCCTGCTGTTGACTCTATGCTGGTGTGGTCCCCACCACCAGTCTGGGAAGCTCCGACAGGCCCCATGTTCGCTGCATTCTCTCCCAGCCTGTGCTGACCGGCCGCCTGGGCCTTCTTGTTTTCCTAAAGGAGCATTTTTACATTAAATTAAATGTTCTCAGTAAAGTCTTTTTCTGTCTGGCCCTGTTTCTCGCTGGAGCGGTCAGAGGGGCCATGGAGGAGGATCGGGGCGTGAAGGGCCCCTCACTGCACTCCCTGGATCCCTGCCACCGGCCCAGCCCCCGCGGCCTCCCGGCCAGCCTGGCCTCACACAGGCCCCTCACATTCCAAACTGCCTGCCTGGTTTGTTTTTTTAAGAAAGCAATAACCGCAGCACATTTGCTGTGGTTCTTTATAGCTTTCCATATGTAGAATTGCTCTTTCTCTCTTCAGTTTTTCCAATGCTTTTTTCTTTTAAATAAATGCTCATAAATTTTGCTGGTGTAAAGGATGAAAAAACATACCTAAAAAGAGCAGTTTGTTGGAAAAAAAAAAAAAAGAAACCACCACCAAACAGTATGTTGAAAAACGGAGCTGCTGTTTAGCATTATATACTTCAGAAAATGGGGGGAAAACATTCAGGGTTTATAAAAAGGAGAAGGCTGTTCTGTAACAGCTCTACAACTTGCATGTCTACATCTTGAGCTTTTATTTGATAAACTTAAACCCCCGCCATCAACTCTCTGGGCTTGCTGAAGGCTGAGGAGACCCAGGAGGGTGGGCCCTCAATCTGTGGTGGAAGGAAGCCGCAGTGGGGCTGGGACTAGAGCAGCCCCCTGGCTTTAGTCTTCCGCCAGCTGTTAAATTCACATAGGGCCTTGTGCAAATCTTGTGATCCAGAGGCCCCTGTCTTCATAACTGCAAAAATGAGCGGGTTGGGCTAAAACATCTGGAAAATTCTATGGCTTTGGGATTAAGTCCTTGATAAACGAGAGCAGGAAACAGATTCTGAGGCCTCTTCAGATCCTCCCTGCCCCTCAGAGAAGCTGCTGCAGATTCTGCTGGCTCCTTCCAAATATCCGTTCTTCCCTTCCTCCTTGCCCACAGAACTCCAGTTTTCTTTGCGGCAGCAATATGCCCAGCTAGAGAGCAATTTCCCAGCCTCCCTTGGAGTTGGGCATGGCCACATGACAGAGTTTCAACAAATATAGTGTAAGGCAAAGTCTCTGGACCCGCCACCTCTGCTGGCTCACTTGTTGGCCCCTTGCTCTTCCTGCCTGGAATTCCATCACAAGGGAGGTAGAGCAGCCATCTTGAAAGTAGAGGTCAAAATAGAGCAGAATGGTGAAGCAGAAGAGATCAGAAGGGTCTGGGTCCCCAGTACACCCAGGAGTCACTGTCCAGCCCTGGACTGCCCACCTCACATGGCTACTTGTTATATGACAGAAATAAAACCCCTATCTGGTTAAGCCACAGTAAGGTGGACTTCTGCCACATAAAGTGAAACCTAGTCCTAATTTTACTAGGCTGAGGAGAAACAGTCCTTTAACAAATATAGAGAATCTTCTATGTGCCCAGTGCTGACAGGTGCAGAGAGAGTGAGCAACACAGATATGGCCCCTGCCCTCATGTAGCTCACACAGGAGGGCGGTGACAGACAGCAGTAGACTAAGAGGTCAGTTAGTTAGTTATTATCACTGCATTGCTCTGAAGGAAATAAATGAAGTATTGGAAAAGAGAATAATAGGAGAAGCTCTACTTCCAGTGGGTGGTCCTAGGATTTGTGAGGAAAGGATATTGAAGGAGGAGAGAGGGAGGAAAGAATGTTCCAGGAAAGCAGCACACACAAAGCCACCAGTGGGGCCCGCTGGACAGAAGCACTGATGTTGAGGGAACTGAGAGGAGACGGCGAGGTTGGAGCTGGTGAGCAGGGAGGCAAGAGGAACTGGCACAAGGCAGGAGAGGTAGACAGGGCCACCAGGTAGCGCCTTGGGCTTTTTAAGAAGACCTCCATCTGGGGCTGGGCACAGTGGCTCACGCCTGTAATCCCAGCCTTTGGGAGGCTGAGGGGGACAGATCACCTGAGGTTGGGGGTTCGAAACCAGCCTGACCAACACGGAGAAACCCTATCTCTACTAAAAATACAAAATTAGCCTATCATGGTGGCACATGCCTTAATCCCAGCTACTCAGGAGGCTGAGGCAGGAGAATCACTTGAACCCGGCAGGCAGAGGTTGTGGTGAGCCAAGATCGTGCCTTGGGCAGCAAGAGCAAAACTCCGTCTCAAAAAAAAAAAAAAAAAAGAAGAAGAAGACCTCCGTCTGGACAGCAGTTTCAGCCTCAACTTTTGTGAGCTTGATGGCTGCTCAGAGAGCTGGCCAAGCTGGCTGTGAGAACAAGTTCCTCGCCCCTGATCCTGCAGAGCCTTGGTCTTGAGTTGGGTTCAGGTCCTGAAGGCAGATGATGATCTACCAGCCTGCAGGTCAGTCCCAGCCCTGCCACTCAGGACCCGTGTGCCTTTCAGCGACTATCCTCTCTGAGCCTGAGTCACTTCCTTGTCTGAAAATAAGGACAGTAATAGTCCTGCTTCCGAGAGCTGTGAGCAGGTGACATGTTGAATCCCCTAATGCACTTGGCACTGTGCCTGGCACATTGTAAGTGCTAGAAAAGAGTTTATTTTGGCTGTTACTGGGAAGCTCATCAGAGTCCAGGCCTCCTGCCCCTAGGCCAGTTCTTCTCCAGTTTGGCATTCGAATCTCCTAAGCCCCACCCCTCAGAGACTTGGATTTAGTAGGGCTGGGACTAAGCTCCAAGGTGATGTGAGGCCTGTGGTCTGCAGACCACACTGCTTTAGGCTAGGGCCAAGGCAGCCCCCAGGAAGTACTCTAGAGAGTGACTGGCCTCCCTCTGTGGCAGCCACCTCCAGCCCCAGTGCACAATGGCAGAGCTGGGAGACCCAAAGCCCAACTCCTCCCGGGCAGACTGGAATATATTCTTCCTGGGAGGCAGGGGAACAGGGATCAGTGGGTACTTGAAGATACCTCAAAACTCCTTGGGCAGTTGGTAAAAATGCAGATTTGGGGTGTCTAGCCCCAGATATTCTAATTCAGTCTGGAGATGGAACCAAATCCCTTCCTGTTAAACAAGTCTCCCTGGATTCTGCTGCAGATGGGCCACTGGCCGCACTTGGACAAATGGTTACAGTGGTTTTAGAGTTCGACAAACCCAAGTTCAAATCTTTCTCAACAATTTTCTCTCCACGTGGCCTTGTATGACTTTTAAAACATCTCCAAACCTTGCTTTCCTTATCTACAAAAATGAACTTATTAATGCCAGGAATACCCTCCCCAAGAAGATGAAAGAAAAATAAAAATATTTGTATAGAGAACATAAAAGTTATAATCACAGACTCCACTGTGCAAAGGTATAACTTGCTTTGTTTACCTCTAGCTCATATTAACTTAGCCCATGACCTCGAATTTCCACTAGCAGCAGAAAACTTTGGGTTGGAAATTCTAGCTCACTCAGACCAATCCCAGCTTTAAAAAAAAAAAAAGTCTCCTGTGGGAAACTTCAGCCAAAATCAAGATTTTCTCCTCCTCCACTGCTGGTTGTTCCCCTGAAGATGATCTGGGTTGTTCAGGGGTTAATTACCCTCACTTCCTCAGGGCTTCCATGTGGCACAGCTGGCCTTGGGCATCTGCATGCCCAGCCAGTGCCCACTGTGCCACCATGGCCACTGGCTGCACAGCCCCGGCTTGGCCTTCCGGCCTCTGTCCTAGGCCTCCTCACCTGCCAACCTTGTTTCTTTGCTCAGAGCTCTCCACAGCTGCACCACTGAGAAGTGCTCGGCCCCTATGGCTGCCTCTAATCCTCTGTCTAGTCTCCTTCTTCAGCCATTAGTCATTTGCTGCTTAGACGCCATATTGGATATGAACCTTACTTGGGGTTTTGATCATCTCCCATCCCCTTCTTCTACCAAATGGCCCAAGCACTATCTCCTTTCACAGGCTGAATGGAAAGGGAGGCTAAGTTAATATACACTAGAGATAAATAAAGCAAGTTACACCTTTACACAGTGGAGTCTGTGATTATAACTTTTATGCCTTCTACACAAATATTTTTGTTTCACTCTGTTTTCTTCTCTGTCTCTGTGTCCTCCAGGAGTTGGCTTGTGGCCATCCAATTTCACAAACACACACACACGAACGTACACACGTGCACACACACGCACACGCACACGCACACACAAACACACACAGAGCCTGGCTCTTGCAAATGCAAGTCTTGCTCTCACGACTAATGTTTCTGCCTCAGATTTACACAACCTCATTTGGCTCTTCCTGTTTCTAGGGGTTATCTGCCTTCCTGAGGGCAGAGCAAACAGCCCCGCTATCCCTGCTGTCCAGTACAGCCTGCCAGTCCCATCATTTCCCAGAAAGCAGCAGGCGGAATGAAGAGGCAAAAGGTACAAGGAAGCCTGGGGCTGGGGGAAAGCGCCTCTTTAGTATCTCACAAGAGTGCCCCTTAAACTCTCTTAGGGGAAGTGCCTACTTAACACAGCTCACGGATGACAACCACGATGGTGTCGGTGATGATGAGGATGAGGAGAAGCTCTTCTTCCTGGATATGCAGTGCTTTGATGTGCTGGCTCTGACTAGCTCTGAGCCTGTGTTCCCAAGACCAAGGGAGCCTTTGAGGACACCTCAGGGGGAGCAGGTCATAAACCAATGACTCGTTCGTGTTGGGTTATGGGGTGAGTGGTAACTTCCAAAATGTGTTCCTGCCCCCTCCCTGCATGGGAAGTGAAGCCAACCGAGGTGGAGATGGCCTGTCTGGGCCAACCTTTCCCTCAAGGTGGCAGAAATGCCCCCATCAGAAATGCTTTCCTTTAGAGCAAACATTGTCCCCTCCAGGGGCATCTTAAAATGTAAATATGCAGGGACAATGTGTGCCTTCTCTGTTCCAGGCCCTGAAAACACTGCAAGAGGAGAAAAGCTATAGCCTCTACCCCCTTATTGTCCTGAAGGTAGCATGGAGAGTAAAGAGGCTTCCCCCACATTTAAGCCCCAACCCCGGGGAGTGAGAAGCAGCTCTCTCGTCCCCTTGTCAGTGCTGAGCCCATAGGGGTGGTAGCCAACATGAGAGGCAGTGAAGCCTGTTCAAACTTGTATTTATTTTCTAAGAGGTCAGGATGAGGGCATGGGGATGGGGGTGCATAACTTGGGTTTCAGGAGGAGCCGCAGACCTTGGGGAGAAGGATGGAGCCTCCTGCCCTGCCCTCAGTCGTGCTGCTAGTAAGGGTGATTCAGGGTGTGCTCCATGATGGTCCGGAGCGCCATCCACGTCTCCTGGGCCGTGGGGATGATTTGTGTGGCAGGCAGCAGGAAGCCATAGCGCCCAGTGTCCCGGAGCTCAAAGCTGAAGGCATACTTGATGCCACTGTCGTAGGCCCAGTCAACGGTGATCCCACTGGCCACATCTAGAAACAGAAAGTCCAAAATGTGACTCCAAAAGGAAGAAGGGGATGTGGCTGCAAGGTACAGAGGCATCCTGAGTGGAAAGTGGGCCCTGGGAGCCAAACCCCCACCCACCCCAGGCCACACCGGGCTTCCTGCCCAGGCCTCAACCAGGATCACAGCCATGCACCTAACCCATTCTCTACTCCTGCAGAAAGAAAGCTCCCTGCAGGCTACCAGGCTTAGGAACCTTGCAGTAAGCCAGGCATTGGGAGCTGTGCACAAAAGCTGCCAAGAAACAGTTGCCTGGGTACCACTGTTAACCCTTCTATCCAGTTGGGAGGCAGCTTTGGGCCAGCCCAGCTAGATCCATGGCACTGCCCTGCGGCCAACCCCAGGTGGATGTGGTGTCTGAAGCAGGGCCAGGGAAGGCTCACTCACAGAGGGTGGTGCTGATGCTGCCAAAAAAGTACTCGATCCCGTGGACCTTATACAAGGCCTCCACCGCATCCTTGGCAAGATCGTACTGCAAGATGACATCGGCAGGGTGAAAGGCAGGGGCTCCCCAGGGCTCCCACACACTCCCCCACCCTCACCACCTGGTGAGAAGCATGGATTTAGGAGTCCTGGTAGTTGAAGGTGGAGATGACCCTTGTGAGAAGGGAGCACAGCATCTCCAGCTTTGAACTTGATCACACATGAGAACAGCAAGCTCCCCCTACCCCCTCTCTGCACCATGGGGTCTATCAGTCCAGACCCTTGTATTCCAAGTAACAATCTGAGCCCTCTGGGAGTATGACAGATATGGATTTTCCTGAGAAGGGGTCTCTTCTCCCCAAGCCCTAAGCAGCCAGTCTCACCAACTCCCTGTGATTTGAAACGGGCTCCAGCGATCGGCCGTAAGGGTACATGAGCATCTGAGAGTAGCTGTGGATGGAGATCAGAGCCTTGAAGTTGCCATGGGCTGTGATGAAGTTCACTATGGCAGCCACTTCTGGCTCTGACTGAGGGGAGGGCCCGTGATAAGTCTCTGAGCAGGGGTTGCTGTTAGAACCATTTCCTGGAAGTAAAATAAAGCCACCCAAAGAGTTGAATCCCCACGTGCGACACAGATGGCACTCACAAAATACCCTTGTGTTCCCCTGCATTTCCCAGCCTCCTTTGCAGTATGACTAAGGTCATACTTTGACCAATGAAAAGGTGAACAGAAATGACATGGCACTTCTGGGTTGAGATTGTTAAGAGCAAGTGTGACTTCTCCATGTTCTTTTCTGTCTGTGTGGCTGGAAGCAAAAACAAAATTCTAGATAGAAACAGCCTCCTGGATCCCTCTCTCACTGCTAGAAGAAAGCTGCCAAGGAGAGTCACCTATTCATATTGGACTTTGTGTGCATGAAAAACAAACTTTTGTTGTGTTAAGCCACTGAGATCGGGATGGATATTTGTTATTGCTGCATCCTCTAGTCTAATGTCAGAGGACTGCAGCCACACCATACCCCGCAGTTCTGAAGCCCTGCAGGGAGCCCCTTCGGCTTGGTCCTGTAGTCCCTTTAGGAAGGTGGGCCTGGCTCAGAAGTTGCATCCAGAGGAAACTGTAAGTCTCTGCCCCAACCCTGGCTTCCCCTACTGAGCAGCAACACCTTTAGGCTGATCCTTCCTGGGTGTGCCGTCAGTTGAGGACTCAGACTCAGTGTCAGCTCAAGCTTTGCCACAGCCACGGCTCCAGGTGAGCCATGAACTTGGGGTCTGGGGACATGGGAAATCAATGTGGGAGAATAGTTCCGCATAGTTGCCTGAGGCTGTTCTGGGAGCCAGAGGTGCAAAGAAGTCTTTGAAAATTCTTCTTGGGGACTTAAGATGAGGGAGCGAACAAAGAGGAGCAGGGCTTTTATTCTTTTCCCAAGTTCCATTTGTTCCCATCTCCCCCCGATTCTTTGCCCTCACCCCATCTCTCTCTTCCTCTTCTGCTCCTCCTCTGTTTTCCCTTATTCCCGAGGGGAGGGTTGGGCTGCACTGAGCTGGTCAAGACTTTGTAGGCTAAGGACACACTTGGAAGGAGTCATCCCAGTTTCTCCTCTCTCTCCTCTTCCCTGGAATGGTGGCACCATCCAGAGATCAGGGATTGCCTCAACTTCTGAAGTCTCCTGAGGAGGCCACAGCATTCCTCTTGACTCCTGGGGCGGGGGGCTGGCCCATGGACCACTTCAGATGATGCTCTAGGAATGCAGCACACGGGTCCTCCCCAAGAATGCACAGGAGGCCAGGCATGGGTGGGAGGGATGGGCTACAGGTTACTTGTTAAACAGCCATTCAATTAAGGCAATAACAAAACCATAAACAAAGTCGTACAGCCTGAGTCACCAACCCAGACACACACTCTTGCTGGCCCCAGGGAGGCCCAGGGAGCACACCCCCTCTCGGTTTGGTGGTCCTCACCTGGGATGGGGACCCTGGTTAGAAGGGGAGGTGCCAGCAGACCTAGGGGGTGAAAGGCAGCCCCCAGGCTGGAATCAGCCCAGCTAACAGCGGCCTTGTTTATTGTGTCTGCTGGGAGCTCCTGCACCTGCTCCACTTGATGAATGACAAACAGCAACAGATGCGCAGAGCGGGGGAGGTTGAAGGCTTTGTCTGCCTTTGCGGCCCACGCACAGAAAGCCGTTCCCCTGCCAACGACCAGGTGGCTTTGCCCAAATATGGAGAAACACTTCAGGCCATTAGTTCTGGTTTGAGCTAAGCAGAATAAACTAATCTTCCCCTGGCCAAATGGGAATTAGCTGCCTGCATCTCTGACGCTCACAGTCAAGGTCCTCTGAGTCTGCCTGTTTCACAAGTACCTGCTAATGGATTCATTAGCTATTTATTTTTCCTTCTCTAAAAATGTAATTTGTAGCAAGGGGAAGTCTCTGGAAGGACATGGTAAATTATTAAAAACAGTGATCTTTGAGTGGTGGGATCATGGGAGCCTTTTGCCCCCTCTGGGCTTTTTTTCCATAATTGTTTTGTACATTGTGTGTATACGGATTTTTTTTTTTTTTTTCCTGTGGCGAGACCCACAGCGGTTATTTTCTTTAAGAGGTAATTTCTCTTTCTACTAGCCAGCCTATCTTGGGGTGCATGGGCACTCACTCCAGTCAGTGCTGAGGGGCCTCATGGACGCCCCCGCTGAGGCAAGCGTCTGTTCATTTGGAGGTGGAAATGCCTAATTTTGCATGGTCTGGTTCCCTTACACAAGCAGTTAGAACCCCCACACTCCGGGCCATGGGCCTCACTCTCAGTGCTTTGGGGCCATCCTTGTTTTTCAGTGAGAACAGACTCCAAGAAGCCAGATTTTTAAAGCAATGGGCATCCAGATTTAAATGTTCTACCTCATTGGTTTGGATACCAGCCTATAGGTCTGATTATCAACAGCAATGACACCGTCCCCTGTGGAGCCAAACCCTGACCCCAGTGAAGTGCAGATGCCACGTCTGGGGGCTGAGGGCTGTGTCTGTTCTGGAATCTCTGTCTTAACTGGACCCATCAAATTGTCCTGCCCATCAAATTGCTGTATTTCCAGGGTCCATGGACCTGTCTCTGAGCTTTCTGGAGGCCTCAATTTCCCAATCCCTGTGCCCCTTGCATGGCAAGGGAGATTAATCAGGGAAAAACACCAAGGAACTCAGGAGAAAGCTGCCCTCTCCCCCTCACTGGGATTAGACAGCTCTGTAGGTATGCACCAGGGTCATAAAGTAATGGGTCAAAAATAAAAACCAGGCTCAAGGCAGCCTTGATGACAAATAATTTGCTCGAGGCTGGGTGCGGTGGCTCACGCCTGTCATCCCAGTACTTTGGGAGGCCAAGGCGGCTGATTCCCTTGAGCCCAAGAGTTCAAGATCAGCCGAGGGAACATGGCGAAACCTCGTCTCCACAAAATTTTTTAAAAATACAAAAATTGGCTGGGCGAGGTGCCTCATGCCTGTAATTCCAGCACTTTGGGAGGCCGAGGCAGGTGGATCACCTGAGGTCAGGCGTTTGAGACCAGCCTGACCAATATGGGGAAATTCTGTCTCTACTAAAAATACAAAAAGTAGCCGGGCGTGGCGATGGGCGCCTGTAGTCCCAGCTACTCAGGAGGCTGAGACAGGAGAATCACTTGAACCCAGGAGGCAGATGTTGCAGTGAGCTGAGATCACGCCACCATGCTCCAGCCTGGGTGACGGAGCAAGACTCTGTCTCAAAACAAAAACAAAAACAAAAATTAGCCGGGTGTGGTGGTGCACACCTGTGGTCTTGGCTACTTGGGAGGCTGAGGTGGGAGGATCACTGGAGCCCAGGAGGTCAAAGCTGCAGTGAGTCATGATCACACCACTGCACTCCAGCCTGGATGACAGAGTGAGACCTTGTCTCAAAAAAAAGAAAACAAAAAAAAAAAGTGGGTCATTCTATTGGACACTTGAAACTATTGCCCTGGCCTCCCCAAAGGGCAGATTTCAGTCCTAGCTCTCAGGGAAAGAGTTCAGAGGCATTTCTTCGTGTTGTGCTCCCTTCAGGGCAGGGCTAGGGATATTTTGGGAGCACCGTAAACTCTGGATTTTGAACAACAAGCAAGGCTACTTAGTACCTCCATTAAGCCTTTCTCTGTCATATTTAGGATTTGACCCATGTAGTTAGTCCTCATTTCAGGAGCTGGGGGCTCCCCTAAATGTTTCCCATGAAGGTTTGGCACATGTGTACATTCAATACACACACACACAACCTCTCCCATACCCACGGCCAGTCTGAGATATGTGCTCGCCTGATCCCTGGCCGTGACTCATGCGTGTCAGCTGACTACATTGTCCTGTGCCTCCCAAGTTGCGTCAACATAATCTGACTGAGTGGGAGAACCTGCCACGGGCCAACACCTCTTCTCCAACCCTGCCCCAGGACAGCAGGTTGCCATACCTCCAAAGCCAGACTTCCAATTCCTGTTGAGATCCACGCCAATGCAGAAGATTCCAGGTCTGATGGACTTGTTTTTCCGCCATAAGCGGTTCTGGGAAAGCCCAGGTCAGGTGACCTCATTCACTGGGCCCATTCCCAGGAATGGGAGCCTCTGATATCCTGGCCTGTGGGGGTAGGGGACCCTGGTGGGGCAGGGAGGAGCAAAGGGAAGGAATTGCCAGGACAGGATGGAGCTGGCATGGGGCTGGGCCAAGGACACAGCTCAGATACTGTGTAGTTGAAGTCAGGGTCTGGGGAGAGGCTGGGCATAGGCTGCCAATAGTGGCCTTCCCTGGGCAGCAAGAAAGAGGTCAGAGGGCAAGAGGCTGCAGGTGCAGTACCTGAGCAGCCTTCCTGCCCTTGGTGAGGACTTCTGCAAAGAGGCTGTGAAGGGATGGTTCCCAAAGTACAGTGACCTTTTCTCCATCCCCCTAGAGCTGACCCCCTCCTTCCATCCTTCCCAGGTGCCCTCACCATGCTGTGGGTAAAAGCAAACCCATCAGGGTTTGTGACGAGCTCTATAAAGATGTCCATGGCCTTCAGTATATCTGTCAGGACACGGTCTTTGCCATAATCACTGACAATCTGCAAGAAAGAGTGAAGAGGGATGGGAGGCCCCACTGGTCTCCTGGGAGGTGGCGCAGGACATTTGCACAGCCAGTGGCTGCAGGAAAGGGTGGCATGGAACCCCTTAGGTATATCTTTTATGCAGAACCAAAGGCTTGGATATTAAACAACTAGAAGGCAGGGGATCAATGTGGGCTCTGTGCTGCAAAAGGTAAGAGTGCACTGTGGCTGCCCCAAAGGGCGGGAGGGAGACAGCACCCTGAGTGTAATTGTTCAACCAGAGGCACCCTTAAATAGTAAGTCCCTGCCCCTAGTTGCAGCCCCCATCATGGGTGCACCTTGGCTACAGGTGCATGCTGACCTTATTGGCAGTCCAGATGCCGGTGGCATGGGTGATCCACTCCCGGGAGTGAATTCCAGTGTCAATCCAGATGGCTGGGTGCCGAGAACCTCCAGTGCTGAACTGAGAAAAAGAATCAGGCCCCAAACACAGGTTTGAACTCAGACAGCTACTGCCTCTGGGCTACCTGGAAGGAGGCCCCCGAGGCATCCTCACTGCCTGGGGCAGTTTCACACACTAGGTAAGAGGGTGTGTGTGCAGGTACCTGTCCGTGTGCCCAAAAATGCACATTTGTGAGGGCCTTTGAAAATATGGTGGTGCCCTTGGGGAGCAAAGTGATCCAACCAGAAGCACAGAATTTCCCAGGATTGAAAGTATCTTAAGGCCAGGGTTTCTCAAACTCTAATGGGCACATGAGTCTCCTAGGGATCTTATTCCAGTGCAGATTCTGACTTAGTAGGTCTGGGGAGGGTCTGAGGTTTGGCATTTCTAATAAGCTCCCAGGTGATGTTGATGCTGCCATGCAGGGGCCGTGCTTTGAGTAGCAAGGCTTCAGACAGCATTAGAAAGAGAAGACCACAGCCCCTGGAGAAATGGAAGCAGGGACAGGTTAAGTCAAATCCCAAGTTAGGTGGGTCCACTTGGCTGTTCAGAAGAGCCCACCAGAGAATTGTTGAGAGCGGCAGCAAGCACCTGTCCTTCCTGATAGCTAATGCTAAATGCCCCGCAGGGTCCACACTCCCTGGTGCCCTTTTGGGCTCAAACTAAGAATTGCTTTCTGATGGGCTCTGCATTCACCTCTCCTACTTCCTTCATGACCCAGGGAACTGCAGGGTGCTGAGTTTGCTTGATTTCTGTTCCAGTGGCTCCTGTGAAGGGCTGGGAGGCTTCTCTACAGACTCAGGCATATCTGCAGGGCTGTCTGAGCCAGATGACCTCATTAGCAAATGGGCCCTCTGTGTACCTCTTTTCCCATTGAACGAATGAAGCAACTGAGGTACTAGAACGCCAACTCACCCACACTCACACCCCAAGTCCAGGGTGACAACTGCCACTCTGCAGCCCCAGCTCCTTAGCCATCCTCCCACCTACTTCCTGACCAAGGACAGGCTAGGTCACCACACTGTCACCTCTTCATACCTACAAGGGTGGATCTCTGAATGCCACAACCCCAAAGCTTATGGGTCACCTGGGGACAGGAGTAGACATATTGTCCTTCTCCCTGAAACTCCCGCCCAGCCACTGCCCCACATGAGCTCAATCTTATGCCAGAGCCCTCAATGTGGAGTCCACAGGTTGATGCTGTTGGCTTTTACCTTCAGGACAAGAATGGACCGGTTTTCAAAGCTGTTGCCAATCTGAATTTTTGAGACAATATCGGAATGCTCCGTTACAAAGTTGTCAATCCAGCTATATATCTAAAAGGAAAGGCATGTGTAAGATTGGCAGTTAAGCAGGAAGTGGGATGAACACCGGGGACTCTCTGAATGTTCTCCCTGCCCTTTCCCACTCTCTTCAATGGTTTCCCACCTCCTCAGAGGGTCTAAAAGAACCAGATAAAGAATTGCAAAAATAGAGCATTCCCTCAGAGCTAAAGGAAGTGAGTTATGATCTTGCTGGATTCCCAGGCTCCTTGCTCTGTGCAGAGCTATGCCTTTGCCTGGGAGAATAGTGTGTACTGAGCCTGCTCAAATCCCCAGGCTTGACCCACATGGCTCTCTCTGGTTGGAAATTCTCTCTTGCCTCCATTCTTTGGCCCATTCAATCCATCTGATAGATCTCACAGACTTTGTAGTGATGTTTTTATCTTCTTGCTCCTTTTAGACTGTAAGCCCCTCGAACGCAGGGTTCTTGTTTTATTTATCTTTGGCATCAATAAATAGTGCCAGACTGTATTATTTCATTCTCTTGTTCTTTCAATACATGTAATTAAATTAACAAATATATGAAAGAAAGTGGATTCCCTATTGCATGACTTGTGAAGTGGGAAAAGTGATGATGATAATAGATGGATGATATCAAGAATGTCATATCCTTGACACACAAAATGAGAAGTGTGCCTTGAGTTCCTTTCTGGAATGGGCATCCCTGCACCCTCTATGTACATTCTCCTTTATAAACAAGTTGCTTGCCCTGGCTGACTGCAACTGTGATCATGAACTTTCTCCAAGTGAAGGCACCTCTCTTTTATTCTACAAACATGACTGTCCAATGTGCCTGGCTTCCTGCCCCTCATATTATATACTCCAGCACCCATGGCTGGGACCACTGAACACCAGGACTGGTCACGGAGAGGCTGAGAGCCCTAGGTCCCTAACTGGAGGATTGGATATGTGTAAGAGTAAAAGAAAGAGGAAAGAAACACAAAAGGTGGCTTCACAGTCAAGGACAGGTTTATTTTAGAGAAATCAACCTGAGAGGGGTTTCTGGATGATGTTTGTCCTTTTTTTAACTATAAGCACTGGAATTAGGCAGTTTTTTAATCAAAGGGAACTTAGAATGGTGGTGTTTGTTCAAGATGGTGACGCTCCTGCTCTGTCAAGATGAAGGTAGCTTCTACCTGCTCTATTCTGACCCATAATGGGTCCCTGACTTAGTGTTCTGCCTAGTAGACCCATTACTCTGCTCTGTACCTGCCTAGGGCTGTACAATTGAACTACTGTCCCCTCTATCTGAATTCTGGCTTCTGGACATCTTTGAATATGACTCTCTGCCTAAGAGACCTTGACCTAATGTCTGCTGTACAGTCCCCAAGTGTCAGTCACAGTTTCCCATAACCCTGGAGTCCTTCACTAGTTTCTGCATGAATCAGGAAACCCTAAGGGGACCAAAGATACAAGAGAGCCCAGAGCTTGACCAACCAGACCTACCTCCTCCAGGGTGTGGTATGAGGAGTAACTGAAGCTGCTGGTGCTGCGCTCCAGCCGGCGGGATTTCGCCATGGCCTCTCTTTCCTCATCCAGCAGCACCTGGGTGATGGGGAACACATATTGGAAAAGAAGGGGAGAGCTGGGCTGCCTATGCCTCTTCTGAGCCCTGCCTCCGCTGGCTGTGCATATAGACAGCAGCAACACAGGAGAATGAGCCACCATGAGTGTGAACTGCACAACAGAAGGAAGGTCCAGATTGCTGGGTGATTATTCTGCCTGGCAAGCTGGCAGTCATGCTGCCATTTCCCAAATGAGCATGGGGCAAGGAGTCCAGAGAGCTGGGGTCTAGGTTTGCCTTTGCCACTAACTGGCTGTGGAATTTGCTGGGGCCTTAGTTTCCTCAGCTTGAAAATTGGGAAAGCAATATCTGCCTTACCACTTCATAGGATAAAATGTAATAATGGATTTGAAGGTGTTTTTGGGGGAAAAAAGGGTGCTCACAGTCTACTGCCAACATTGCTTTTGCACTTAATAAGCACTCTGTTGAGTCAGGACCCAAGCCAAACCATGTGCACTGACCCCATTGGGGGAAGCAGAGGGTTCCTCTGACCCCCAACATTAACTCCACTTCCAGGAAATAGCCTAGACAACTGGTATACAAGCCATTCAGAAAGCCAGGCATGACCAAAGTCAGTCTAAATAATTATGATTAATGTGCCCATGGTCTTTCACTTACCTCCTAAACACAAGTCTGGGTGAGTCAAAAGCAATGTCCTTGGGTATCAACGTGGAGTTAGCATTCAAGTCTTACATGGTACTTCCCGCTGCCCATACAGAGGGCAGTATAATACCTGGCTGGGTTAATCACTCACTCACTGCTCAGACCACCTACATTTCAAATGTCTCAAAAATCTTGAGACATTTTTCCCTGCTTGGGTCGCAGTGAGATGAGCTAGTGTCCTTCACCCAAGCTCATGCCCTTATAATGGCATCCAGAAGCCAAGACACCCCAGGATTCAGCACAGACTGTCCAGTGTGGGAGGTACTCAGGTCCTCTGCCACTGAAGATGCCGAGAAAGCATCTTCATTAACCCAAATTGCCCTTTGTTTGCAGCACTGAGCCACAACTAAGTCTTGCCGATGACTTATTTGGGGGCTAGAGCCTTAGTTAACCAAGCTTCATCTTCATGATCTCACTTGATCTGGTCAGATGACCTGATAACAGAACAGAAATGAGCTATTTGTGTTTTAGAGCTAAAGCAGATTGGAGTGGTAAAGGGACATAAAAGCAAAGATAACAAGTGGCAGAGGTGAGACAAGAACCAGGCATTTTAGTCCATACCCTGGGGTTCCTTAAGGCCAACTATCAAAACTAAAGGCTAACAGTAATAATACACATGCAGGCTGGGCATGGTGGCTTACACCTGTAAACCCAGCACTTTGGGAGTCCAAGGCAGGAGGATTGCTGGAGCCCAGAAGTTTGAGACCAGCCTGGGCAACAAAGCAAGACCCCATCTCTACGAAAAATTAAAATTAAAAAATTAGCCAGGCTTGGGGACGCATTCCTATAGTCCCAGCTACTTAAGCTGAGGCAGGAGGACTGCTTGAGCCTGGGAGTTGGAGGCTAGAGTGAGCTATGATTGAGAGTGAGTTATGATTGTACCACTGTACTCCAGCCTGGACAACAGAGCAACACCCTATTTCTAAACACACACATACGCACGCATGCACAAAAACACACACATACACAGATATGTTTATGTCTGTGTGTGTCGATATGTGTGTGGACAGAAAGAGCATGCAAATGTTAACAACAGCTGAAAACTCCATTCTTGCAATTTGAAAGTTTTTTACGATAATGAAAAATCAAGGACCCCTGAGAAGAACCCAAGAACCTAAGACACTAAAATGCCAAAAATATAAACCAAAATGTTCACAATGCCTGCTAAGATAGAAGAAGGTGGATTTGAAGTAAATTTTTTCTATCCTTTATTTTCACATTTTGGCAATGTGCTTATACTACTTCAATAAGTAAGAACTTTTTTTTTTTTTTTTTTTTTTTTTGAGACAGAGTTTCTCTCTTGTTGGCCAGGCTGGAGTGCAGTGGCGTGATCTCGGCTCACCGCACCCTCTGCCTCCCAGGTTCAGGCTATTCTTCTGCCTTTGCCTCCCCAGTAGCTGGGATTACAGGCATGCACCACCACGCCTGGCTAATTTTTTGTATTTTTAGTAGAAACAGGGTTTCTCCATGTTGGTCAGGCTGGTCTCGAACTCCCAACCTCAGGTGATGCACCCGCCTCAGCCCAGAACTTTTAGATGAATAAGCAATAGCAAAACCAAAAGCCCTAATGGCTACTGTGGCATCTTCCACCCCGGTCAGGAAGAGCAGCCTCCCCGCCCCACCTGCCACAGATGAGGCAATGCCTAATGACTCACTCATCCCCGAGGCCTAGTCGGCTTGCTCACAACGCTCAGGTTCATAGATTTCAAAATGGGACTGGAAATTGATGTTTGGGGCTCACTTTACTTTTAAGCACCGACTCCATGCAAGGCAATTACAGTTGTGATATTTTCCAGCTGCACTGGCTGGCCAGGGGCAAAGCCGGGATTGCTGGGTAAGTTAGACATGGCCGGAGGAGCCCGGGGCCTCTCTGGCCCTTTGCAAACACTTCTGGGAAGCTCTAACAAAAGAAATTTGTCTTCTCAGGAAGCCGACCCAAATCACAACAGCCTACCATGACCAATGTGTGCCTGGTGCCATCAGCTGTGACGAGCAGCTGCAAGGAAGAGAACAGCCTGCCAGCCTTGAGGACAAGGCAAAGGGTTTCCAAGGATCTGGTGGAAGCCTGAAGTGGGGGTGAAAGTGGAGGACAGGGAGGAGAAATCAGGAAAAAAAGGACTAGAGGACCCAATTCTCCCCACACAGCCTGGGACACCCACAGGAAGACAGGACCCAGGAGACTGTCCTTTGTTCCACATAAGAGCTTGGAGGCAAATGGGAAGTTAGCACCAAACTGCAAATAACTTTCCAGACACCCTCACAGCCTTGTGAATGGAGGTGACACCCTCTTTCAAACTGGAAATTCTCAGGCCTCACAGCTGGCCCCACTTCCAGGAACAGGAATCTGCCTTGGCCTGGAAAATGCACCAGCGTTTGCTCCATTCCTGGGACTGAGGGAAGGGGATGGGTGACCAAAGAATGCGGTCTGGCCACAGGCTGAGGAATGCCTAATGACAGCCCTGTCAGGCTTCTCAGGAAAAAATAACAAAACAAAGAAACCAACCAACTCAGAAGTAAAAGCCATCTGCCTCCCTGGAAGCCATAACCTGACAGGGAAAGCAATACCTCAGTGTGAATTAATTTACGATGAGTCAGGAAGGATGGGGGCCCTAAGGGAAGAACAGCCCTCCCGGGTTGGGCAGGGGAGGAGGCAGTGGGGCCCCAGTTCCTGTGAGAGCAGGATCTCTCACAGCCCAACCCCAGCCACAGATGCAAAATGGACACAGCTACTGAAAATAGAGTGGGCTGGGGGCTCTGGGACAGCAGCTGCTGCCTCTCCTCCCCAGTTCCTGGCCTTCTCTTCCAAGCCTAACATCTGCAGTAGCAGCTACGTGGCCAGTAGCAAATCCAGTCCTGTGGCACTGGACGTGGGGGGAGGCTGCCGATCTGATGTTTTCAGAATGGACTCCCTCAGAGGTCAAGGCCAAACCACAAGGCTTCCCTGTCTAAAAGGCAAAGTTAAAACACCACACGGACAACAATGATGACCGCTGAGGGGACAGGTGGCTTGAGAGTGGAGTCTGAGGGTGCAGGAGCTAGGTTAAACCCTGATCCTGCCACCAACTCCATCAAATTACTAACTTCTCTGTGCCTCAGTTTCCCCTTTGTAAAATGGAGGTCATGTTATCACATACTTTAGCATATACTTTAAAATGTTCTCATGAGGGCCAGGTGCAGTGGCTGACACTTGTAATCCCAGCACTTTGGGAGGCTGAAGCAGGCGGATCACTTGAGGCCAGGAGCTCAAGACTGGCTTGGCCGACATGGCGAAACCCTCTTTCTACTAAAAATACAAAAATTAGCCGGGTGTGGTGGCAGGCACCTGTAATTCCAGCTACTCAGGAGACTGAGGCAGGAGAATTGCTTGAACCCAGGAGGCAGAGGTTGCAGTGAGCGGTGGTTGAGTCACTGCACCCCAGTCTGGGCGACAGAGCAAGACTCCATCTCACACACAGACACACACACACACATACACACACACACACACACACACGCACACACACACACCAATGTTCTCATGAGGATTAGAAGGGCTAATACATGCTAAATGCTTAGACTTTTGCCAGGCATGTAGTAACTGCTGGTGAATGTTAGCTATGATGAGGAGGAGGAGGGTGATAATGACAAGGAGGATGATAATAACTTTGGGATGACTCCAGGGCTTTGTGAGGGAGCATTACAAGGCATGACCAGGAAGTCTGGGTTCTCCAGAGGTAGGATAGCTTCTGTAGGACTTGGAAGGCAGAAAGCCCCCATTAATGGTCATCTGGGTGAGTCAGTCAGCACCTGCCTTTCATGTGGCCCGACAGAGGGGCCTGGGTCCTCTTCTGTCCCTACCCCCATGATGCAGCCAGGCTCTGCCTCTCCCAGGGTCTTGCCCATCACTGCTCCTGTCTTCCCTGGCTTCTCCTGCAATCTTCCCTGTTGTCTTCTTCTCTTCTCTGGAGCTGCCACTCACCCTCAGACCAGCCAACAGCATTTCTACCTTTAAAACTCTGCTGTTCAAGCCAGGCATGGTGGTGCACACGTGCAGTCCCAGCCATTCAGGAGGCTGAGGCAGGAGGATCTCTTGAGCCCAGGCGTTCAAGGCTGCAGTGAGCTATGACTGTCCCTGTGAACAGCCACTGAACTCTACCCTGGGCAACATAGCAAGACCCCATCTAAAAAAAAAAAAAAAAAAACTCTGGTGGTTCATGCCTGTAATCCCAACACTTTGGGAGATTGAGGCAGGTGGATCACTTGAGGCCAGGAGTTTGGGAACAGCCTGGCCAACATGGTGAAACCCTGTCTCTACTTAAATAATAATAATAATAATAATAATAATAATAATAATAATACAAAAATTAGCCAGGAGTGGTGGTGTGTGCCTGTAAGCCAGGCTACTCAGGAGGCTGAGGCATGAGAGTTGATTGAGCCTGGGAGGTGGAGGCATGAGCCGAGATCATGCCACTGTACTCCATCCTGGGTGATGGAGTGAGACTCTGTCTCAAAAACAAAACAAACAAATAAAAACTGTACTCTTCAGCTAGCAAGATAATAATTTAAAAAAGTAAAGAATTAAATTATATAGGCAATGAGAAAATGGTAAATGTCAAGAAGAGTGAAATGGGAAGGAAAGAGGAAGTTGGGGAAGTGGGGAAGAAGAAGGGTACAGTTTAAAACAAGATGAGCAGTCTGGTGTGGTGGCTCACACCTGTAATTTCAGCACTTTGGGAGGTCGAAGTTGGCAGGTTGCCTGAGCCCAGGAGTTCAAGACCAGCTTGGGCAACATAGTCAGACCCCATCTCTACAAAAAATAGAAAAATTAGCTGGGTGTGGTGATGTGGTCCTATAGTCCCAGCTACTTAGGAGCCTGAGGCAAGAGGATGGAGTGAGCCTGGGAGTTCGAGGCTACAGTGAGCCATGGTTGTGCCACTGCACTTCAGCCTGGATGACAGAGCAAGATCTTGTCTCAAAATAAGTAAATAAAATAAAACGAAAAGAAAGCCTTATGACCATTGCAAGGGCTTTGGCTTTTACTCCAAATTAGTTGGATTTTAAGCAGAGGAACAACATGCTTGAATTTGCAATAGTTTTAAAGGACCCTTCTGGCTGCTGTTTAGAGACTAGGTAATAAGGAGTCAAGGTGGGGAAGTGGGGAAAGCAGTTAGAAAGCGAATGGAAGAACCCAGATGAGCGACGAGATGGCGCATGGGCCCTAGGGGGTGGTGGGGATGTGCTAAGATCCATCCTGAAGACAGCGATAAATCTGTTGTTGATGGGGGTTTGAGGAAGGGGTCAAGAATGTCTCCCAGCTTCTGGTCTGAGTGACTGGAAGGATGGTGTTGCCATTTCCTGAGATAGAGAGGGCTGTGGAGGCACTGATGAAGGGCCAGGGGAACTTGGTCTGGACCTGGAAAGTTGGAGATGCCCACTGGACCCCCAGGTGGAAACACTGAGTAGGCAGTTGGATCCAGGAGAGGAGGTGCTGCCTGGAGACAGAACACAGAAGTCCTGGATGCCAGGAGAAGAGACAGACTCCAGGAAGCAGAGAGCCACCAGTTGTGCTGTTGGAAGAGGAACATTGAGAGTTGGCCACTGGGTTGGATTTGAAAGTTGTGTGTGACTTTGTCGAGGGAAGCTTTGGTGAAGTGAGGGGATAGGCAGCCTGCCGGCGGAAAGGGATGGAGATGACAGGGAAAGTCAGTATTTTCAGGAGTTTCACTCTATGGGGAAGCATAAAAATGGGGTGATGGCTGGAGGGGAGAGGGAAGGGATCAAGAGAGGGTTTTTGTAAATGGGAGAAATAACTCTAATTGCATGGTGATGAGAGTGATCCACTAGGGCGAGGGAAATTGGCAAAGCAATATTTACACCCAATTGTATTCTACTCTGGATGGTCAGAGCATGAGTGATTTTTGTTTTCTCCTTGTGCTTTCCACTATTTTCCAAATTATCTAACATGAATATTTATTAATTTTGTAATCAGAAAAAAAGCCATTAAAAGCCACAGAGCTGATTGCTCAAGTGAAGCTTTTCCATGGTGACTCATCCTAGGGGGAAAAAAAAAAAACCAAAGGGCTGAAAAGAACGAGGAGGTGAAGAAAAATTAAATGCAAATAGAGCTCGCTCGGAATCAGATAATTTCTTGCCTGGCCCACTGCAATTTCCTCACCACCCTCCTGCCTGTCAGTCTCTCCCTGGCCCTGTCGCCAACTCAACACTGTCACTGTCAGGGTGGTTTTTCTGAAATGCAAATCTGATCATGTCAAAGCACCTCCGGTGACTCCTCCCTAGTTTTCGGGATAAAATCCTGACCTTGTCACATGGTGGAGGGCACTCTTTGCGATGGGGTCTGGCTTCATCGCCAATCGGGGTGGGGGCCCCCCTTCCTCTGGCCAGCCCCCCTTACCTGCTCTTCAGCGCACCATAATTACCGCCTTCTCAGAAGCGCAGCGTGCAGTGCCTCTTGTATGCGCTCCCATAGCAACCGCCCTCACTCCATCAGCCCCTCATCCACTCCATTGTAACCACCGGCTTACTCCCCTCCATCCCTGGCCCCCGCGACCCTCCGGCTCTCCTGGATACAGGGACAGGTTTTTCATCTCTGTGTTTCCAGCTCCTTGCCCAATGCGCAGCACACAGTAGGGCTCTCTGTGTCTGTGAGTGGAATGAATGGCCCTGCCTGACGTTTCTCAAGCATCCCTCTGATCACAGGGCAGAGGGAGGGAAAGATTCCAAAATCTCCCCTGCCTCTGGCCAAAGTGAAAACCAGCATCGAGGTTTTCCAGCCTGGTCCTAGCCGCCAAACACCACCACTCCTCTTTCCTTTCCTCCTCCTAATGAATGTCCATTGGTTCCACTGACATGTATCAAGCCCTAATGAAGCAGCAAGTCCTATGGTGGGTGCTGGGGTAGGAAGATGGATACAGAGCATGGAGCTGAACCTTGGCTGAGGGGAGGGGGCCAGAGAAACAAAGACCCACATGTGAATAAGGTCGTGCCTGTCCTGAACTCCCCAACTGAGCAAGTCATTCGGCAGACAACCACCAAGGGCCCACCCTGCAGGGGACATTGCCAAGTACTTGGCTGAGGGGATCCAGAGGACAGGGAGAAAATCACGCCTGTGCCTCTGTATCTGAAATACAAGACTGGACGCCAACAACCTGAGGGGTGTAAAGCCCTTTCAGTCCTGTTAGCAAATCTCAGCTTCCCTCCTCCTGGACCCCTCCCCATCATCAATCCCTCAACACATCAACACACCAGCCACCCCCACCCCCAGCTCCCTCTCAGCCAAAATATGATCTCAAGTATGGCAGTAAGCGCTTGATCCCTGCAGGAAGAGCGAGTTGGTGAAAATCCTGCCTGGCTGGATCAAGGCTAAGAGGTCAGAGCATTTTCCTGAAAGGGAGGGCAAAGCCCTAGAGGGACTCGGGGCTGCGGATGTGGGGAGAGGACAGGCTAAAGCCAGTGGGGGAGGCTCAGAGGGGACTCTGGGGCAGTCCCTGATGTGCAGAAATCAACAGAAAGTTTTTAGAGACCTCTGTGTGTCTGTTTGCCAAATGCTGTGGAGCTCCCAGGGTAGGGCTGAACCAGGGAAATGGAAACTTCAAAATAGAGGCCTGGGCTAAAAATGAGAATTCAGTTCTATTTCTTTTAATGTGGTAGCCTCTTTTGTCTGTGGGAGTTTCCCCATTTTTGCTTGTGGGGGATTTCATTAGAGAAATATCCCACTCCCACATGTTGAGCGGGAAACAGATGTGCCTGATGAGGGATAAAGGTCTTTGAAAGGACCAAAGTGCCCCAGCCCTGCGCTCGCATGGGAACGGAATGCTGCCTGATGCGTTGATCCTCTGACATACAGTGTCAAGTGTGTGTGCTCCGGGAGGCTCTGTGTTCCCACACTCGGAGCCCTTAGGGGAGATTAGCACCGTACAACAAGGTTGGGAATGAATCTTTATGGATACACTTCCACAGGTACACGGCCAGCAGCAGCTGCTGCAGAAAGATGCAGCCAGGGAGGCTTAACCAATCAGTGGTACCCACAGAGATCTCTAGGAAGGAGGCTGTGCTGCCAGCACCTTTCAGGGGCTCTTTAAGATATCCTGGCAAATAGAACAATTGAAACAGAATTTCATGATGTTCAGAAAAGACTCAGGGAAAGCAGCAGGGAGACTGGGGTGTCCAGGATGAAGGCTACCTTTGTCCTACCCAAGAGCGGTTCTGCTCTCCCAAAGTGGTTCCTCTGGGAGAATCCTGCCTGGGGGAGATGCCCTGTGCAGAGAGCCATGCGATGGAGGTCAGGGGAAGGCAACCACACCAGTGATCTCTCTGCTTCTTTCACCATTTCCCAATCCTCTGAAGTAAAGCCGTTCCCCCAGGCATTGGATGGCTGAGACACAGCGGGAACAGGAGGGAGTGGTCAGATAAGCAAAGGAAGAAGTTATCCAGAGGCACCTTCCCACGGTGCCCCTGGGAAGACCCCAGCTACATCCTCCTGTCTCCCTTCTCCCGGCGCCTTTGCTGTTTATTGCTGCAAATCCCTCCCCAGGAGGACTCATCACAGGCGTCCTCTCCACTCCCACACTGTGAGTGCTTCCCCCATGAACTCTGTCCTAGCTTCGGATTCTGAGAAGCGTGTGGCTCACTGCCTTCCACAGCATGTTCACAAACACACCGATGGAGACCCAGAAACCACATGTCCACTTTTAGCCCCGAGAACATCTCCTCCATATTGGGCCCCAACCAGAAAGGAAGGCAGAAGGCAGAGCCCTTGCTGGGGCAGGACCTCACCTGGATGTCCTTTATCATGATGCTGTAAGCAAGGCCATGGGACTCCAGATAAGCTTTGATGTCTTTCAGTTCGGAGAAAGGAACTCTCATATCCACGGGGAGGCTGGGCCTGGCTGGGCCACGCCAGAAGTCCACCTTGTTCACCAAGGAAAGAGAGACAGCTGCATTACTCCATGTCCTTCCACACAATCCTGTAGGTGACCCCAGAGAGCCAAAGAATCTCTCAGCCAGTAGAGACCTTTTTTCTACGTAGGAGATGGGGACGGGGGTGTGATGTCCCAAGACCTCCCAGCGGATGCCTGAAACAGCAGATAGTACTGAATCCTATATAGACTATGCTCTTTCCTATACATACAGACTTGGGATACAGGTTTTTTGTCATTTTTAATTTTTGTGGGTACATATTAGGTGTATATATTTCTGGGGTATATGGGATATTTTGATACAGGTATACAATATGTAATGATCACATCAGGGCAAATGAGGTATCTGTCACTCAAGCACGTATTCTTTGTGTTACAGACAATCCAAGTACTCCAAGTACACTCTTTTAGTTATTTTAAAATACACAATTAAATTATTATTGACTATAGTCACCCTGTTGTGCTATTAAATACTAGATTTTATTCACTCCATGTTTTTGACAGACCTATAATAAAGTTTAACTTACATATATATATATATATATATATATATATTTTTTTTTTTTTTTTTTTTTTTTTTTTTTTTTTTGAGATGGAGTTTCACCCAGGCTGGAGTGCAATGGCATGATTTCAGCTCACTGCAACCTTTGCCTCCCAGGTTCAAGCCATTCTCCTACCTCAGCCTCCTGAGTAGCTGGGACTATAGGTGCGTGCCACCACGCCTGGCTAATTTTTCTATTTTTAGTAGAGACGGGGGTTTCGCCATGTCGGCCAGGCTGGTTTTGAACTCCTGACCTCAGAATATCTGCCCACCTTGGCCTCCCAAAGTGCTGGGATTGCAGGCATGAGCCACCGCACCTGGCCCTAACTTATAAAATAGGCATAGTTAGAGATTAAAAACAGTAACTAATAATAAAATAGAGCAATTAGAACAAATGCCAGCATCACTACCCATACACTTTGGGGCCATTACTAAGTCGAATAAGGGTTAGACGAACAGAAGCACTGTGACACAGCGACAGTCGGTCTGATGACCGAAATGGTCACTAAGTGACTCACGGAGGGGAGCCTGGACAGCGCGCAGGTGCGAGACTTCATCACACTACTCAGAACAGTTTGCAAGTTAAAACTTATGAGTTTTTTCTTTCTGAAATTTTCCATGTAATGTTTTAGGTTGACTGTCAATCAGGAGGGACTGCCATACACTTAAAAGGGCCCCAGTTCCATAATGAAACCCTAAGGCTGAGCGGAAAGACTGCGACAAACAAAATCCCCAAGGCACTGAGGTTCTTTCCCTAATTTCAAGCCCTGTCACCTCCACACCTCACTCACACTCATTGCAACTTCGCCTGGATCCAGAGAACCTAAAGAGTCCTAAAGAGTCCTCAGGATGAGGCCACCCATCATCTGGGACATGAACACGGACAAGAACCCTGGTCAGGAAAGGGAAGCGTCATTGCTCCCATCCCCACAGAAGTAGGAGAGGCCGGATCTGTGTCCCTAGGTCAGCCTTTTGCGACACCTATTTTTCAATTAGTAAAATGGAGAGAATGATCATAAAACATCATGAGTCCCAGTCGACGGGACACTCAGACAAGTAGGAGCAAGGGCTTTGACCACATCCAGAATTATCTGGTGGTTCCAATGGCCCCCTAACAAAACCCTTCTATGTAACAGTCAAAGTCAACAGAAATGTTTTCCATTGTGAAAACCTGCAGAGGACAAGTGTTCTCAGAAAAGATGCTCAGGCTGACAGGGACAAACTCAGATAAGATACAGGTTTGCCAAGCTAAGCTATTTCACTTGGGAGGCCAACGTGTCCAATCTCCACGCGACGTGGCATCCCACCCAGAGACACTGTGTTCCCTCCCCCTCCCCCTGCCATCCGTGTGGCTTTAGGAAATTCCTGCCGTTTGGAGATCAGTGCCCTGACAGGTTGTGTAGCAGCTCCCTATCCAGGAGAGAGTGGGTAGCTAGAGGAGACACGCCCTAAAAAGGCAGCCCAAATTTCTGGGCAAGTGTCCCTGAGTTTTCCTGAAGAGGAGCCACATGTGATTTCCCACAGGTCTGTGCTCTTTGCAGGGACCTCAGGAGGGCAGGTTTGGGGTAAAGGGGGGCAGGACAAGGAGCTGAAGGTATGAGCCACTGCGGAGGGAGTGGGGGGTGTCCTCAAGCCTGAGGAGTCCTCACCTTCTGGGGCTTCAGGCCCTCCAGATCCCTGAGAAGTGAAAGCTGCTTCTCGTCTTTGGCCAGGACTCGAAGAACCTGGTCCCTAGAAAAACACAGGGAGGGGCGGAGGAAGCTGCGGAGAAGGATCCCTGGAAGGCTGTGTCACTTGGAAGGGGCAGAATGGAGTAGAGGCCCCGCTGAAGGCAGAGCGGGAAGGCCGGGAGGCACCGCCCGAGTGGAGGCTGAAGGAGCCCTGAGCAGCCAGGACTCGCAGGCAGCTCTGAGAAGCACATGGTCCTTCAGCCTAGAGCCAGTGAGCTCTCCAGCCCCAAGGACAGACCACTTCAGGGGCTAAATAAAGCCTGTCAGTGCTACTGCTGGACTGAAGACCAAGCCAGGGGAAGAAGGAAGGGAAAGGAATGGGGACGGGGGCAGTGTGTCAAACGAAAGGAATGAAAGGAACACAGGGGCTGGGGGGACCAGTGGTGACCCCAAGGGCTCTTCGCGTGGGGGCTCCAAGGCCATAGTCTGTCTCAATGCCCGGAAGGTGAGATCAGATAACCGCACCCCACCTGACATGGAGGAAGCTGAGCTCCTTCCCTTCCCGATGGAGGTGGGTGGGAGGTGGCGTAACCAAGAGGCCTGTGGTGTGGGCTCTGGGGTGTGACACCTGGGATGGGGTTGCTGCCCTCACAGGCTGGCTCTGAGACCGTGGGTGAGGAACCCCCTCTCTACGCTTGCTGTGTCTCCCCTTCTCTACTGTGGAGCGTGGTGGGGCATCCACCTCACCTACGGACCTTGGGGAGACTCAAAGTACATCCACAGAGGGCCTGGTGTGTAATACTAGAACTTCCTGTCATTCAAAGGAGGATGACACCCACATCCATTTGTGGTAGAGGTACATAGTCTTGTGGGGGCTCCAACTTCTCTGAGAATCAGAGGAAAGCTATGCATGCTTCCTCCCTGAAGAAGCCCCTGTTGTATAGGAAAACTGTTGCATGTGGTTTCAGGGGATTCTTGTAGCCCCAGGGGTTTCCTCCTGGACTCTGGATTAAGAACTCTGGATTTGGGGAGGACCACCAACGAGCCAGCCCCGGAGCATGAGAGTGGGAGGCTGCGAAGCTGGAAGTGGGTTCAGGGCAGGAACCCACATCCTGACTCTCCGCCTTGATCAGGCACCAGTGGGGCAGCCACCTCCTGCTGGGACATCCAGTCCCCTCCTCCCAACCAGTCCTCCCTCCCGCTGCGGAGCAGCCACTCACCCTGTGAAATTCATTTGGCCCAAAGCTGCTGCCAGGATAAAGCTGAAGACCAGGAGTGTCCGCCTGTCCATGGGGGATGGCCCAGGGCACGTCCCTCCTCCGGGAGTGCCCTGCATGCGTCTTCCTCCTGGTGAGCTTCAGGGGCTTTCCTTGGGCACCATGGACTGGGCTTCAGGACAGCACAGCACCTAGAGGCTGGAAGGTCCAGCTTGAGAATGAGCATTAGGCTGTCTGGGGCACCCAGCATGTGGCTCCCACATGCCAGGCCTTGGGAGAGCTAGGGCTGCCCTGCCCCAACCCAGCACATCCTCTCCTGGGAAAGGGAGAGGGAAGAGAGAAGGAGGAAGACAGGCCCTTAGCTTTTCTTTTCTCTCAGGAGGTTTGCCAGGGCAGCGCCTCGTGAGCGTCAAAGCCTCCAGCTCTGGAGAAAGACCAGAGTAGCCAGCAGCCCTGGGACACCCTCCTTTCCTCCCTCCTCTATAGCATCCTCTCTTTTGCTCTTCTTCTCTCCTAGCCCACTCATGCTTTCCCTGGGCCATATCCTCCTTACACATAAGGGTGTGGACGCCATTGAAAGACCACTGGGCTTAGAGACAGAGACTGGGTGCTCACTTCCCATCTAAAATATCTGGGGCAGCTGCCCTACTCTCTAAATCTCAGTTTACTCATCCATCAAATGGGTTAAATCATACCTCCCCTCCCTACCTCACAGGGTTTGGAGGGGTACAGATGAGGCAACTTGAGTGAACTGGCTTGGTAAAGCCTGCAAAATGCAATGTATTATTATTTCAAAGGCATTAACTTTTAGTCACAGCCACATTTGAGATCAGTCCTCCAGTGGCAATGGGGAGAAGGGGAAGAGAAGAGAATGGAGAGGAGAACAAAGGAAATAACTATATATTGTATGAGAAGGAATTCAATCAAGATTCCCTTTTCTCTGTCTTCAGGTGGTCATCATTGTGCTAGCACAGATCGTGGGCTTTCTACTAGACATGAAGGTCACCGCAGTCGTTATTATAGTTCCCAACAGACAGCAGAGTCAATTTCTCAGTCCTGCTGAAGCCCCACACAGTTCCCTTTATAGTCTGGGAATAGCAGGAGTAAAGCAGGGGCCAGGACACAAAGCAGTCATCTTGGAAGGAGAAAGCGAGAGATGATGCCTGAATGGCAAATGATGAATCTAACAGAAAATCCACAGGGGGTGGGGGAAGGCAGAGGCTGAATCCAACCAAGTCGTTTCAGCAGAGGACGTCAACAATAGGCCACTTAACTGTCACCGGCGATTCTCAGAAGCCCCTCTCCCCATCCATAGTATCTCAGAATGGCCAATTAACTGGCTATGTGTCCAGAGAAGGCAGCTCTTTTATCGACAGAACGCCCTGCTCCCCCACCAACCTGCCCTACTCCATTATTTTGTAGTTCAGCTGTTCAGACATGCCAAACTCTCCTAGAACCCTGGCTTTGGGGACTCTCAAACAGTAATATTAGCAAAGGGTTTAAGGACGTAGAAAAGAAAGCAGTTATGCTTTCCACCCAAGTAACATTCAGCTTCAGTAGCA
This sequence comes from Rhinopithecus roxellana, assembly GCF_007565055.1. Lineage (NCBI taxonomy): Eukaryota > Metazoa > Chordata > Mammalia > Primates > Cercopithecidae > Rhinopithecus > Rhinopithecus roxellana. The sequence continues at coordinate 63,011,628 of NC_044554.1, forward strand.
ATGGAGATAAAAGGGTGTATTGCTAAACAATAGCTCAGGAGTTTAAAAGGAAATAAACAGAGATAGTGCTAGTCACCAAAAGTACCCAGTGTCTTCTTGTTCAAAAACATCATTTTAAGCCACCAATAATGAGACAACTATCCTTGTACTTGGCTTAAGGGTGGGAAAAGAGAGAGAGAGTGAGAGAGAAAGAATAAGAGCAAAAGAAAGAGAGAGAAGCAGTTAGGAATTTTTGAGAATTCTATGACACAGCTTCCAATAGAACTTTCTGTGATAATGGAAATGTTCTATGTCCACACCCCCCAGTAGGATAGCCTACTTGAAATGTGGCTAGTGTGATTGAATACTGATTTTGGAGTTGTATTTAACTGTAATTAATTTAAATAAAATTTAAATAGCCACATGTGGCTAATGGCTACCACATTGGACAGCAGAGTTCTCTGGGAATTCGCCAACACTGAAAGCACCGTCTCCAATGGCTGGATTTGTTTTTGATTTTGCTTCCTCTAAGTTCACGTTGGACGGGTAATGTGCTGATATCGTAACAAGGTTTGAGGGTGATACATCTCACACACGCATGCATGAGCACCCAATTATCATGCTTATGAACTGCAATTATCAGCTTATGGCTGGATTTGAAGCAGAGACACATAGCTATGCTTGACCTAATACCTCAGGTTGGCTTTTCACTCATAATTAATTACTCGCCTAATCATTTGCTCAGTAAATGTCCACTGAATACCTACTATTTTCCAGGCACTTGCTAAAATCTGGAAGCAAAATAGAAAGCAACACATATCTGGCCCTTACATTTCTAAAGGGGTAAGTAGACAATTAATTTAAATAGCATGCAGATAACTGGTGATTGGAGCCCATCTCACTCCACATAAGTGTAAAACTGTAGCTGGTGTTTGTGCTACAAGGGAAAGGCACATTGTACCATGAGGACGGGTAACATGGGCTCCATATAGACTGAAGAAGAGTTTCCCTAAATTAGAAATTTTATTGGAGGATTTTTATTTCCTGCAGGTGGGTAGGTTAGATACCTAAGCAATCCTGCCCAAATGAAAGAACTCAAATGCAGGATAAAATATTTTGAGTAACAACTTTTTTAAAGCCATCGCTGGGTTGGCACAAATGTAAGAATCTACAGATCCCCAAAAGGAGGAAAAGTCAGACAGACACCAAAGAGGTAAGCAAGCTTTGCCTCAGAGAACTTCTCAGAATGCTGGTGTTCTTGATTTTCCTACTGGATGCATGTACCATGCATCTAGAATCATCTTCCCTCTGCTTCAAATCTATCTTTCCAAACCTTCCTTTAGTGAAGGTTTCTGTTTTTACTTATTTGAAAATTCTTGGCCAGGTGTAGCAGCTCACCCTGTAATCCCAGTCCTTTGGGAGGCCAAGGCAGGAGGAACCCAGGAGTTCACTTGAGTCCAGGAGTCCAAGACCAGCCTGGGCAAGTCAGGGAGACCCTATCTCTGCAAAAATAAAATAAAATTAGCTGGGCATGGTGAGGCATGCATCTGTAGTCCTAGCTACTCGGGAAGCAAGCAAGAAGATCGATTGAGCCCAGGACTTTGAGGCTGCAGTGAACCATACTCCAGCCTGGGTGACAGAACAAAAACCTATCTCAAAAAAAAAAAGAAAAGAAAGAGAAAAAAGAAAGAAGGAAGGAAGGGAGGGAGGGAGGGAGGGAGGGAGGGAGGAAGGAAGGAAGGAAGGAAGGAAGGAAGGAAGGAAGGAAGGAAGGAAGGAAGGAAGGAGAGAAAGAAAAAAACAGAAAGAAAGAGAGAAAGAAAGACAAAGAAAGAAAGAAAGAAAAGAAAGAAAGAAAGAAAGAAAGAAAGAAAGAAAGAAAGAAAGAAAGAAAGAAAGAAAGAAAGAAAGAAAGAAAGAAAGAAAAAGAAAGAAAGAAAGAAAAAATTATTTTGCTCTCATTCTTGAAAGGGTTTTTTGGGATAGAAATTCTAAGCTGATTACTGTTTTCCTTTCAACACATTGAAAATATTATCCCACAGTCTTCTGATTCCATTTTTGCTGCTAAAAGGTAATCAGTTGTTGACTCACTGTTCTTCGGAAGGTGACCTCTCTTTGTTCCTGGTTTCTTTGAAGATCTTCTCTTGGCTTTTGATGGTCCACAGTTTTATTATCATATATTCTTCAGATGCACCATCATATGTCCAGGTATGGAAATTTTGTTTGTTTTGTCTTGCTTGAGAATCATTTGAATTCCTCTATCTGAGTGTCACTCGCTTTCCATTATTTTCCAAATTTCTCAGCCATTATATTTTTAAACATTGCCTCTTCTCCTCTCTATTACCTTCATCTGAAACTTTTGACTGGATAGATGTTAGACCTTCTCATTCTAGCCCCCAAGACTCATAACCATTCTGCTATATTTCCATTGTGTGGTCTCTCTGGGCTACATTCTGGACAATTTATCTGTAAAAATATTTGTGTCTTTATTCCAATTACCTGATTTTTTCACTGGCTGAGTTTAATCTGCAATTTAATTGATCTGTGAAGTTTTACATTTCAATTGCTAAGGTTCATTGATTCTGCAACCTTTTTTTTTTCACGTTTTTAACACTGCTAAAATCAGGATACATCTTACAATTGGTGGCATCTTGCAATGACAATCGGCATTATTGTTGATGGCACATAAAATTATGGTGCATCTTATAAAATCAATCCCGTTTTATAGTCAACACAATATGATATTCATTTCTTATTTTTGGAAGTTCTATTTGTTTTTTCTTTTTTATTTAAGCCCAAATGACTTGAATTTCTTATGTATTTTAGAATTTATTGATTATTTCTTTAAATGTATAAGACAGATATTTTATATTCTGTGTCAGATAATTACAGTTCCTAGATATTTTAAGTCTATTTCTGCTGTGTATTCTTTCTGCTGGTTCTCACTCATGGTGCATTTTCTTTCATGCCACGTATCTGTGAACCAATCATTTTCCTTGAACATTTATCTGTGAGAATCCCTTGAGGCCTGGGTTGAAGGTGGGTTCTTCCAGAGAAGATTTGCATTTACTTCTGTAAGTTGCTGGGGACACTACCAACCTGAGACCACTCTAAATTAAATAATTTAAGGTATTTTTTGGACTGCATAGTTAGCATAAACTTAAACCACAGACTCATGTTGGGGAGCTTACTTGTGGTTATGAAATCTCAGGAAACATTTTTCCCAGCATCATCTAACAGCAAAGTTTTAAGTCCTGGACAAGAATAGTACGTTATCTGCAAGCAGGTCATCAGAGTTAAAGTGTCTTAAGGTCCTGGAATTGTTGGGAGAACGGAGAGATATTGACAATTTTTTAGATTTTGGTAAATATGCGTGTTCAAATAGCTAGAGCAACAACTAGAAGAATAGGCCCAGTGCACACAACTTTCAAACAGGTAGAAAGGATAAAGATAAAAAGAGATGAAGGAGGAAACATAAACCAGAAAAAGATGAGGAAAAAAGATTTACAAAAAGGAATTTTAAAAAGTAGAACATAAAGATACTCCAGAGCCTAGAAAAAAACAAAGTAGAACAAATTGAAAGGGCATAAAAAGAAGAAACTTGCCTAATAATAATACTAAATGTAAATGGATTTAACTCTTCAATAAAGGACAAAAACGACCAATATGATTTATTTAAAATAGTAGCTATATGGCCAGGCGTGGTGGCTCAGGCCTGCAATCCCAGCACTTTAGGAGGCCAAGGTGGGTGGATCACCTGAGGTCAGAAGTTCAAAACCAGCCTGGCCAACATGGTGAAACCCAGTCTCTACTAAAAATACAAACATTAGCTAGGCATGGTGTGGGAGTAATCCCAGCTACTCAGGAGGCTGAGGTGGGAGAATTGCTTGAACCCAGGAGGCAGAGGTTGCAGTGAGCCAAGATCATGCCACGGTACTCCAGCCTGGACGACAGAGCAAGACTGCCTCAAAAAAAATAAAAAATAAAAAAATACTAGCTATATGGTTTCACAAGAGGCACTCTTAAAACATAAGAACAAAGAGAGACTCAAAGTCAAGGATGGAAAAAAGATATTCCAGGTAAATACTAATAAAAGAAAGCATATAACCAGGTGCAGTGGCTCATGCCTGTAATCCCAACATTTTGGGAGGCCAAGGAGGGAAGATCACTTGAGGACAGGAGCTCAAGACCAGCCCGGGCAACATAGGGAGACCCTGTCCCTACAAAAAATAGAAATAAGTTAGTCAGACATGGTGGCATGCACCTGTGGTCTCAGCTACTCGGGACACCCCTTCTTAAAAAAAAAAAATCAGGAATAATTCTAACAAGCAATGTGCAATCCTCTCTGTTCTGAAGTAAACAGGTATATGCAAACCTGCCCCCAAAGTCTTAGGAAGCTGAGAGGTCCAAGAAAGAGGCCGACAAATCTGTTTTTTAGAAAGAAACGTTTAATAGGGACTTAGAAGCAGAAGTCATGTCTGTGTATCAGGTGTTGGTGAGACAAGCTGGTGATTCCTGCACCGCTACCCCCGAGACCCATGGCCCATACACCACAGGGACAGGATAACTCTGAAGGAATTTGTAGGACAGTTGAAGGGTGATAGCATCAAGGCTGTACCAACCCCAGGGCAGAATTCACGGCAAGCACATACTCCACACAAGGAACAACAGACAAACTGGAAATCCTGAGGCCTTCCCCGATCTGGGGGCAACCAGAAGTCAACATGGCAGATTAGCATTCAAGATGGAGTTGCTTTGGCCTCCATGCTTCCTGGAGACAATTATAAAACTATTGGAAAATGCTAACATTCCAAACAAATCTAACAGTATACTCTATTCTTAAATAAGAAAACTCAATGTCATCACGCCATTGTGCTCCAACCTGGGTGACAGAGTGAGACCGCATCTCTACAAAAGTTAAAATCATCCAGGTGTGATGGTGTGCGCCTGTGGTCCCAGCTACTTGGGAGGCTGAGGTGGGAGGATGGCCTGCACCTGGGAGGTAGAGGCTGCAGTGAGCTGTGATCACACCACTGTACTCCAGCCTGGATGACAGAGTGAGACCCTGTCTCAAAAAAAAAAAAAGAGAGAAACTCTTGCACATGTCACCAGAACATACGTACAAGATTGGCTGAATAAATGGAGATGTCATACAACGGAATACAAAGAGCAGAGAAAAGGAGTCAACTACAGCGCCATGCATCCACATGGTTGAACCTCAAAAAACATAGTGTTGAACGAAAGAAGCAAGTCAGAACACACTGTGTTTCCATTTACATACATCCACAAAACAGCATATTGTTTAGGAATATGCCCATATGCAGTAATTACAAGGAAAAGAAAGAAAATTATTAGCATGATTAGTGGTTTTGTCTAGAAAAGGAAAGGAAAGGGAGTACATTTGAGGGGCATGTGCAGGCTACTCGAATAATGTTGCATTCTTGTTCTTAAGCTGAATGATAGGGTAAGAGTGTTAATTTAATTTTTTTTTTTGAGACAGAATCTCACTCTGTTGCCCAGGCTGGAGTGCAGTGGTGTGATCTTGGCTCACTGCAACCTCTGCCTCCCAAGTTCAAGTGATTCTCCTGCCTCAGCCTCCCAGTAGCTGGGATTACAGGCACCTGCCACCACACCCGGCTAATTTTGTATTTTTAATAGAGATGGGGTTTCACCATGTTGGCCAGGCTGGTCTCAAACTCCTGACCTCGGGTTATCCACCCGCCTTGACCTCCCAAAGTGCTAGGATTACAGGTGTGATCCACTGTGCCCGGCTGTTAATTTTATTTTTAACAGCTACTGAAGTTTTATACAGGATCTTGTACATATGATATACTTCACAATAAAACATATTTTAGGCCGGGCGCGGTGGCTCACACCTGTAATCCTAGCACTTTGGGAGGCAGAGGTTGGCAGATCACGAGGTCAGGAGATCGAGACCATCCTGGCTAACACGGTGAAACCCTGTCTCTACTAAAAACACAAAAAATTAGCCGGGCATGGTGGCGGGCGCCTATAGTCCCAGCTTTGCGGGATGCTGAGGCAAGAGAATGGCATGAACCCGGGAGGTGGAGCTTGCGGTGAGCCGAGATTGCGCCACTGCACTCCAGCCAGGGCAACAGAGCAAGACTCCATCTCAAAAAAAAAAAAAAAAACATATTTTAAAGGAAATACAGGGAAGTTAATTTACTTTTTATAGTGAGAATCAATCAAAAATGCCCAAAACTGAAAAGTCAAGAAGTAGCAATGTAAGCACTTTACCTAGTCTTATGAATGTTGAGCATCAAGGCTAGAAGAACTCAATGTGGTTATTGTCAGAGAGCAAGACCAGGGAAGAAAGCGAGGAGCAGGACTCTGCTGCTTTTTATAACAAGTCTTGTAGAACTCCGACTCTTCATACGACGTGCTGAGTAATCCTTTAAATTAAAGAGAAGTTGTAAAAGTGGCATTTAATACCTAGAGTAGTCCAGCTCATAGAGACAGCAAGCAGAATGGTGGTTGCCAATGGGCAAATGGGAAGTTATTTAATGAGGATATAGTGTCAGTTTAGGAAGAGGAAAAAGTCCTGGAGATGGATGATGGTGATGGTTGCATAGCAGTGTAGGTATACTTAATGCCACTGAACTCTACACTTAAAAACAAAATGGTACATTTTATGTTAAGTATATTTTATCACATACACAAAATTAAAGCTAAAAACACCCAGCCAAACAGTAGCATTTGAGCTGAGTTAGGTAAGACGTGAAGGAGTTAACTCGACAAACCGTGATGGGGGGACTGCAGGAAATTTGATTCTAGCCCTGAAAGCCGTCCTCGTTAAAGGCATTAATTCCCATGTCTGGCTGGGGACCACCTGGGGGTCTCCAGAGATCGAGTGAGGTGCTCCAATATCCGCAAACAAAACTTCCAAACTAAATTATGTTTTAGTCTCCAAAAGTCCCCGTTGGGTGTTTCAGGAAAATAAATACATCGAGTGTAATCTTTAAAAAAAGAACAGCAGGATCATCATCATTCCCTTTCTAAAAGGATTCTTTGATTATCGAGAAGAGTTGCCACTGTTTCTTAAAATGAAAGCTCCCCTAGTGCAGTCAAAATGTGATTTAATTAACAAAAAAACAGCCTTATCCCACCTTTCAGAAATATGCCAAGCAGGTGCTTTCAGGAAATGAAATATTAAAAATCCAAGAAAACAACGAAACGCCTAAAAGGTAGGTTAATGCTGCTCTGGATTAGAGGTTCAAAATTTACTTTCTCATGCAAAATCCCAGTGTGGGGCCACCCACCGCAGGGAACCCGAGCCTACTGACCACATCTCCCCAGTTTAGCTAATCATGACTTTTGCCTCCATCACACACCATAGATTCTAATTCTTTACAGGCATCTGCAAACACAAAACAAAGTCTTCGTGGGCTGGGGCTGTGTCATATTCATTTGCATCATCCCAGGAACTCTTGGCATAGCCAGGCCACTGCCCAGGACCTATTTGTTGACTGATTTGTTGATTCACTCATTCATTCCAATGACTCCCCAAAGCTTAGGGAACAAACCTTCGCATCCAGGACCTTCACCTTTGCCTGCTCCACTCAGCTCTGCCTCTGTCAGCCCAGAGCTCCTAAACCTTTGCTCTGAGCTGCTCCCCATGTTTAGTTACTGGACCTCACTCTCACCACCCACAACCAGGGACCTACCTCCCTTGGTGTCATCTTCAAATGCAGGCCTCCAACACCAAGGTCTTGCCTCCCTCTCCCCCAGGACATATGTTCCTGCCCAGATATATGCCCAGAAGTTGATGATAGACTATTGGGCAACCCTCCGCCACATGGCTGCCTCCATCCAGGCACCCAGTTGGCTTCCTCTCAACCACACTACACCTACTCCTTCCCTGCCAGCTGGGTTTCTGGATAGAGGCCAGACCCCCTACCAGTCACAGGGCAGTAAGAGCTATGGAATGGCTGGCCAGGACATGTCACTTGCCAAACTCCTCAGAGATACTGTGAGGAAGTGGGCTGGGGCTGGGGGTTCCCTGGGTGGGTGCCTAGTGTCTGGTCATCTGGGACTTAGCTAATGACCACCATGAGGTGCCCAAGAGCACAGGCTGAGGGCCTGCTCCCAGCGAGAGAGTGGGTTGGTAGCCTACAGGCCAAGGAAGGGATGCAGCTGCAGCCAAGGCCAGCCCCTTGGGCCTGGAGAGCCACCTGGACAGCCCTGTGTGGAGCTTTCCAAGGCCTCACCATTTAGAGGAAAGGTAAAGGTGACCCACATGCTTTCCCTGCCTAGGGTCCAGCAAACTTTTTCCGGAAAGGGCCAAAAAATAAGTATTTCAGTCTTTGGGGTCCGGAAGGTAAGATAGAGCAACTGTTCTCACTAAAGAGTCTGTTTTTTCCTTTAATTAAAAAAAAAAAAAAAAATGCTGGGCATGGTGGCTCATGCCTGTAATCCCAGCACTTAGGGAGGCGAAGGCTGGCAGATCACGAGGTCAGGAGATCAAGACCATCCTGGCTAACATGGTGAAACCCCGTCTCTACTAAATATACAAAAAATTAGCCAGACGTGGTGGTGGGCGCCTGTAGTCCCAGCTACTCGGGAGGCTGAGGCAGAAGAATGGCATGAACCTGGGAGGCAGAGCTTGCAGTGAGTGAGATCACACCACTGCACTCCAGCCTGGGTGACAGAGCAAGACTCCATCTCAAAAAAAAAAAAAAAAAAAAAAAAAATCATAGAGACGGGGTCTTGCTGCATTGTCCAGGCCAGTCTTGAACTCCTGGGCTCAAGGGATCTCCCACCTCAGCCTCCCAAAGTGTTGGGGTTACAGGCATGAGCGACTGTGCCCAGCCTAAAGAGTCTTTTTTACGTTTAAAAATGTAAAAACCATTTTTAGCTTGAAGGCTATGGAGGCTAGATTTGATCTGCGGGCCATAGTTTGCCTACCTGGTCTACCTGAAGAGGCAGGCATTCGTTTATGAGATTATTCAGATCTATTAGAGAGCTCAAGGTAAACCAGAGTCAAGAATTAGAAGCATTTTCAATGAAATGCAGTGCTTTCCAGAGTGCGGCATTCATTCCTACCAGGGGATAAAGGAAGGAGCTATTAAGACTTATAAGCTATATTTTTATCTCATTCTTTTTATCTTAATTTTTATGTTTTACAAAATATATAATATGAGTACAGTGGCATTTGTACAGAATGTATAAATACATAGTTACATATGTTGGGTGTGACAAGCTAGATTTTTTAAAAATTATAGGGGTGCAGGATGAAAAAATCTGAAGAATTCTGCCTAGAGTTCTTACATCAATTTATTTTGTAAACTTGCCACCACCATGCTTTTGTTTCTATAAGTACCTCTTCTTTCACATATTTCTGGGTGGCAAAATCTGATTTTTAAAATTGAAATTTATTGAAATTCATGGTGATAGATGTTGCAGAATTTAACAGTCCTTGAAAGCTGTGTATTAGGAAGCAAAAGGCTGTTTGCTGAGCACCACTGTGAGCGACATTCTGCCTTTGTAACCTCATGTCTGGCTGGGAAATCGGGCAAAATTTCACCAGTGTTTGATCAAATCCCCCCCCCCCCAACCCACTGTTTTGTTTTGTTTTGTTTTGTTTGTTTTGTTTTGTTTTTGAGACAGGGTTTCGCTCTTGTTGCCCAGGCTGGAGTGCAATGGCGCTATCTCAGCTCACTGTAACCTCCACCTCCCGGGTTCAAGCGATTCTCCTGCCTCAGCGTCCAGGGTAGCTGGGATTGCATGTGCCACCACACCCAGCTAATTTTGTATATTTTAGTAGAGACGGGGTTTCTCCATGTTGGTCAGGCTGGTGTAAGAACTCCCGACCTGAGGTGATCCCTCCCACCTCATTCTCCCAAAGTGTTGGGATTATAGGCATGAGCCACCACCCCCCGGGCCAAAGTTCACTTTCAAATAACACTAGACTACTTCACATGTAGAGCAGGTACCTCGTAACAAAGTATTCCTAGTTTTTTTCTCCTGCCCCTTATGACATTGCTGAAATTTATTTCACTTATCCATATGTTATAATCACACAATACATTGCTACTATTATTGCTTTAAACAAATAGTTATATTTTAGATAAATTAAGAATAAGAAAAATAAGTTATTTTACTTTCATTTATTCCTGCTCCTTCCCTTTCTGTATGTGGATCTGAATTTCTGACTTATACTATTTTCCTACTCACTGAAATGGTTCTTTTAACATTTCCTGTAGAGCAGATAGGCTGGTGATGAATTCCCTTAGTATTTGTCTGCGAAAATATTTATCCTTCACTCTTTTTCTTTCTCTTTTTTTTTTTTTTTTTTTAAGCAGAGTCTTGCTCTGACACCCAGGCTGGGGTGCAGCGGTGCAGTGGCACCATCTTGGCTCACTGCAACCTCCACCTCCTGGGTTCAAGCGATTCTCCTGCCTCAGCCTCCTGAGTAGCTGGGATTACAGCCGTGTACCACCACGCCCAGCTAATTTCTGTGTTTTTGGTAGAGACGGGGTTTCGGCATATTGGCCAGGCTGGTCTCAGATCCCTGACCTCAGGTGATCATCCTGCCTCGGCCTCCCAAAGTGCTGGGCTTACAGGCGTGAACCACCGCGCCCAGCCTCACTTCACTTTCTGCTTGCTTGCATAGTTTCTGACCAGAAGTCTGCTGTGGTTTTTATTCTTGTTCTCTATTGGTAAAGTGGTAAAGTGTTCCCTCCGGCTCTTTCAAGACTTCAATTATTTTTTTTTTTTCAGTTTAATTATGTTATGCCTAGGTATAGTTTCTTGGTATTTATCTTTCTTGGTTTTCTCTGAACTTCATAGATATGTGTTTGGTATCTATTAATTTTGGAAAATTCTCAAGCATATTACTTCAAATATTTATTTGGCTCTGTTCTCTCTTCTCCTTCTGGCATTCTGATTATGTGTACATTATACCTTTTGAAATTGTCCTCCAGTTCTTGGGTGTTCTGTTCTGGGTTTTTTCATCCTTTCTCTTTTGCATTTCAATATGCGAAGTGTTTTCTTCCCCGCTTCAGTTTCACTGATGCTTTCCTTGGCTGTCTCTGGTTTACCAATAATGAGCCCATCAAAGGCATTCTTTGTTTCTGTTACAGTGTTTCTGATTTATAACACTTTCCTTTAATTCTTTCTTAGAGTTTCCGTCTTTCTGCTGCTTACATTACCCGTCTGTCTTTTCCCTTAGAACACTTAACACATTAATCATTGTTATTTTATTTTTATTTATTTTACTTTTTTTCTAGAGACAGGGTCTCACTATGTTGCCCAGACTGGACTCAAACTCCTGGGCTCAAGCAATCTTCCTGCCTCAGCCTCCCAAGTAGCTGGAACTTGGGCATGAACCACCACACTCAGCTCTAATCATTGTTATTTTTAATTCCCTGTGTGATAATTCCAGAATCTGTATCATGTTTGAGTTTGGTTTCTTTTTCTCTTCAGATAGCTTTTGCTTTGTTTTGTTTTGTTTCTCCAGAGACAAAGTCTTGTTCTGTTGCCCAGGCTGGAGCGCAATGGTACTATCATAGCTCACTGCAGCCTCGAACTCTTGGGCTCAAGTGATCCTCCCCAGCAGCCTGCTGAGTAGCTGGGACTATAGACACGTGCCACCACACCCAGCTACAGACAATGTTTTTGATTTTGGTTTTGGGTTTTGTTTTGCCTTTTAACATACCTTGTAAATTTGTTTTGAAAGCTGGACATGATATATTGACTAATAGAAACTGAGGTAAATAGGCTTTCAGTGTGAGACTTTGTATTAGTCTGGCTAGGAGTTGGGTTTTGCTTAATGTTTTCTGTAGTTATTGGTGCCAGAGGCTTCCAATTCCTCAGGGGTCTTTGGTTTTGTCTCCCCAGCTGTCTTTTGGTTTCCCTAAGTACTCCTCCTCTGAGAAAGTCAGCAACTTCCAGTTCTTTCAGCTTTAATCCAGTTTCATTATACCTCTTGGTGTGGTGGTAGGATGTGGGGGGAGAAAAATGTTCTATCATCTTATAATTATGAGATGAGCAGGTCTCTGGGCTGTGACTTTCACAAGTGTTTCTTAGTTTTTTCCCCCCTCTCTTGGGTGAGATAGGAATATCGCAGGGGACTGGATTTGGATAATTTCCCTTCCCCCAAGTAGATAAGGCTCTGGTAAAGTCTTCTCCTAGCAGAGTAGGCCTTTGTCATGAAGAACACTCTGGGCATTTCAAAATGGTTACCTTTCCTCCACCCTGCCAGCAACACCAGAGATTTTTTCTTGGTTCTTCATTACGAGAACCTGGTGGAGTTCCTAGAGGTAAGATCCACAAACATATTGGGGGAACCCCTAAGGCTACAGGCCCCCGGGAGTTTCTCAATCTCAAGCAGGTTCACACTCAGCCTCCAATTGCATCAAAATTACCATGTAAGTGTTTTTACCAGCTTATGGCTTTAACAGTTTCTGCTCTAGGTACACAGATCACAGCTGTGTACCTGGAGCAGAAGGTTGGCCTGTCTCTCCAGATTTGGGGGTGGCAGGTGCCTTGGGAGTTCAGTTCTCTGATAGGTCTGAGAAAAGCCATTAACTTTCAGCATATTCAGCTTATTTCTTGTTTAAAGAGTTTCCAAGTTCTTTATATGTCAGCACTAAAGCCGGAAGTCCCCAAATCTTTTATAATAGGCAGTGAGCCTAACTGCCCTTTGCTCTAGAAGGAACATTACTTTTATTATAATGGACAGTAAAGAAATCTGTCCTTCACTCCAGAGGGAGATATTGTCTATCTTTCAAGGTTGTTTGTTCTTCTAACATTCTTGAAAAGATCATCTGGAATTATCTAGATATGCAGAAATATAAAAGGCCCAAGGAGAACTGTCTCTCAACAGATGTAAAAAACACTGGGAAAATGGTGCCAGAAATAGAGTTGAAAACGGTTGTGCTCAACCTTGGCAGTCCATTAGCACCACCTGGATGGATTTTTATAAAACCGATGCCCAGAGATTCTGTTTCCATTGGTCTGGGGTAAAGCTCCAAGCGTCAGTAGTTTTTAAAAGCCCCTGTGTGATTTTAATGTATAGCCAAGGTGGAGACCACCTGTCTAAAAGTTGATGAGGTGAGATATAATTAATAATATGTTTTTTACCTCAGTGCTTCCCAAGCTTTGCTGTGCATGTGAATTACCTGGAATTATATTCAATGCAGACTCTGATGCAAGAAGATCTAGAGGAGGGCCAGAGATTCCGTTTCTGACAAGCTCCCTGGTTTTGCCTGAAATTATCATTCCATTTGAGCAGCAGGATTTTGGCTCACTGGAAACAGACTTCTCATTATAATCTGTGTCTACTGCTAAGCTTGCATCCTTAAGGCTTTATATAGATATACATACATATAGATAGATGATAGATGGATGATTGATAGATAGATAGATAGATAGATAGATAGATAGATAGATAGAGGTGTGGATATGTTCAGGAATGTATCATGTAGGGAAGGAGAAGGTAGCCTGACTCTGGAAGATGATTCTTGCAGTAACAGTAAGGCCCACATGTATACATATGTAACAAATCTGCACGTTGTGCACATGTACCCTAGAACTTAAAGTATAATAATAATAAATTAAAAAAAAAAAAAAAACGAGGAAGGCCTGTCCTTTCCCAGGACCACAGAAATACCCTAGGCATTGAGATCATGAGAAATTTGAGAGATGCTTCAGGATGTTGAAAACAAAGATTTAGAACACAGGGCCGTCAAGTCCTAAGGAACAACTTCCCTCTGAGCCTTACATTGCTCAATATCAATGGTAGCTGTTGGTGAAGAGTATTTGGATCCAAGTATCAGAGAAATAAAAAGTAAAATCATAGTATTGCTGGAGTAAAAGCCCTTTCCGGTATGAGTGACCCAGAAGAACACTGACCAATGTTGTTTCTATTTCTTCTGTTGGGAGTAAGGGAAACAGCTCTGGCCATCCTCCTCCCAATCTCCTGATTTAATTTCCAAAGGTTATGGTCCGGTTGGCCTCCACGACAGCAGAGCTGGCGTCTGGGCCTTCCCATCTCTTTGCAGTGCTGGCAGCAAGAGGGAAGGAAATACCCTCTTCCAGGCCCAGCACTGCTCATGCACACGCCTTCCCCGGCCCAGCAAAATGTCCATTTTCCTGCTTGAGTGAGTCACTTTCTGGCTACACGTATCTTTCATTTGTTTTCTAGAGTAAACAGAAGACTCCTAGATAGGAGTCAGGTTCCAGAGAGCCCATAAGGACATACAGAGACATGTCTGTTAAATATTGATTGTATTGGTGGCCCTGGGGCGGGAGGGAGGGAGGAAGATCTAGTGCCTCCTTCTTTAATGTCTCTTTAACTAAGTTAATACCTGTCCACTCGCCAGCTGCCTCTGGAAGCATTTTAGAAATACCACTTCACAGCCGGGCGCTGTGGCTCACGCTTGTAATCCCAGCACTTTGGGAGGCCGAGGTGGGCGGATCACGAGGTCAGGAGATCAAGACCAACCTGGCTAACACAACGAAACCCCATCTCTACTAAAAATACAAAAACAAAATTAGTCGGGCGTGGTGGCGGGCACCTGTGGTCCCAGCTACTCGGGAGGCTGAGGCAGGAGAATGGCGTGAACCCGGGAGGTGGAGCTTGCAGTGAGCCCAGATCACGCCCCTGCCCTCCAGCCTGGGCGACAGAGCGAGACTCCGTCTCAAAAAAGAAAAGAAAAGAAAAAAGAAATACAACTTCATAGTGAGGAGACACGTTATCCTTTCCCACCGAGCCTGGTGTCTCTGAGTTTTCTAATACAGATTTGCTGAAATGGGAACAGGAGGTCTTTGCTTTTCCTGACCTCTGTGTGTCTCACATCCATCAGAAAGAACAATGCCATGGCGAGGTACTCAGAGCGGAGGGAGGAAGATTGCTGCAGCCGGTGAGCTAAGCAGAAAGAATAACCCCGGCTTCTTTGGGATCCGATGTGGACTTGGTCCCGCTGCAGGTACTCATTCAATACCTCTTTATGATGCACCATTGTGTGCTTAGGTGCTGAGGATTCTCAATGACTAAGACCTTGGCTCTGCCCATGAAGGGCTTATAAGCCCAAAGCCGAGGTTAATGGTAAAGCTAGGCAGAATTGCTTAAATACTCAAACAGAATACATCTATTTGCTTGTTGAGAGAAGTGAACATTTTGTCATCCAAGGATGTGAGAGGCTAACAAAGATGGGGATAGGTGATTCTACCGGCCATGAATCCCTATGAAAAGACATAAAGTCCCTTGGCTGGATGCGGTGGCTCACATCTGTAATCCCAACACTTTGGGAGGCCAAGGTGGGCAGATCATGAGGTCAAGAGATCAAGAGCATCCTGGCTAACACAGGATGGACTAACCCCATCTCTACTAAAAATACAGAAATTAGCCGGGCATGGTGGTGGGCACCTGTAGTCCCAGCTACTCGGGAGGCTGAGGCAGGAGAATCGCTTGAACCGGGGAGGCAGAGGTTGCAGTGAGCCAAGATCACGTCATTGCACTCCACCCTGGCGACAGAGTGAGACGCTGTCTCAAAAAAAATAAAAAAGGCATAAAGTCCCTAAAGGTTGGAAATAGTCTTCAGCCCATTCCAGATGTTTTGCATTAAAATATTAGCCATAACTCTCCTGATGGCAATCCGGAGCCCAGACCCATAGTGGGAAAGCCTATAGGAACAGCAGGATGCCCCTCAACCGGCGAGGGAGACCTGGCTTTTGTTCTCTACATTCCCTCTCATCAGTGCACAACTGAAAACTAAAAGGTTTCAGGAGCCAGGCATAAAATACAAAAGTGTGAGACCAGAGGGACTGCAGGAGCTATGTGTATTTTAAAGGCATTCAAATTCAAAACCAAAGTCAGCAAAGCATCTCCTGCCCTTTTGCTACCTTAGCAACAATCTGTAGAGCCGCTCCTGACAATCTGCTTCGCCATTTCCATCGCCTTAAGTCTGGGCATGTCCCTTTGCCTCTTCAACACTTCAACTGCCTCAACAGTTAAATAAGGATGATAATACCCAGCCTGCATCTATCACCGGGTAATTGTGATAATTTAATTATCCAATAGCTATAAAGCACTTTAAAACTATAAATCACTATAAAGCTGCAAGCAATTTAACCAATACCAAGCCTTTCTTATCTCTGAATATTTAATTTATGCTCTGTCTCTCTTAGAACGTAGGGACATACATTCCAATATATTTTCCAAACTTCCACTAATCATATTGGTTGGAAAAAGTACTTTTTGCCTGTTGCCCTGACTTGTTGAGAGCATGGCTTCTGCAACTGTTACCCGGCTGTCCTGCAGCAAATCATATCAACAAATATTTACTAGCTGCTGAGCTAAGCCTTGTAGGAGATACAAAAAAGCATGAGATTCACTTTCTGCACTAAAGGAGCAAACTGCCCAGCTGAACCACAGAACCTGTGTGTTCTAGAGAAGAAAAAAACGCCTGTGCTCCCTGGATGCCCCCAATATACCTGAAGCTTTACTTCAAATACAAGAAACAGCTGGTGTTCGTGATTTAAGGCTCAGTACAAATAGCAGAGAGAATTTATTTTACAAGCTGCCTGGGTTGGCAAAATTCCAGAATTCATCAAACAGAAAGATAAGGATGATGATGATAATGATAAAAATGATTCTGCATAATGAGTCTTTCTATAGTAACATAAAAGAAGCGCAATCTACATAGGACATTCCAGAGTTGAAACATGCCCTCAACATCACCCAAAACCGATTTACAAGAGGGCCTTTCCAAGACCTGTAAAACCCAGTGACTCCCTATGTTTGACATGGTTGTGTTTGGAAGCTGGACCTGCGAAGGTTTCAGGCAGTGATCCTTTGTCTTAATCTCATAAAGGAAACTCGGTATCTATAGAACCTGGGAAAAATCCCAGAGAAAGAACCCCAATATTTCCAAACCCAAATAATAATAAAAATTACTTAACATCCAGCTAGTATTTTTCTGTGATCTGTTGAGATCTTTGTTATTACATTTCATGAACAATCTGAAGCAAATAAGTCTCTCACTTTAGGGAAAATGCTGAAGACCTAATTTATAAATGAATTTCCACCACTCAGTGAGAATAATTCTTTTTTGTTTGCTTGCTTGTTTGTTTTTGAGACAGGGTCTCACTCTGTCACCCAGGCTGGAGTGCAGTGGTTTGATCATGGCTCACTGCAGCCTCAACCTCCTGAGCTCAAGCCATCTTCCCATTTCAGCCTCTCAGGTAGCTGGGACTATAGCCACCACACCTGGCTAATGTTTGTATTTTTTTGTAGAAACAGGGTCTTGCCCTTTCGCTCAGGCTGGTCTCAAACTCCTGGGCTCAAGCAGACTGCCCACCTTGGCCTCCCCAAATGCTGGGCTTACAGGTGTGAACCGCTAGGCCCAGCTGAGAATAATTCTTTTATTTTTTATCTTTTTTTTTAAATTTCACTTTAAGTTCCAGGATACATGTGCAGAACGTGCAGGTTTGTTGCATAGGTAAACGTGTGCCAGCTGACAATAATTCTAACACATACCAAGAGCTTCTACTGCCAGGTAAATAACTGAATGCTTTAATATTCGCTTAGTTAATTCTCTTGATAAGTCATTGCAGACACTGTCGTTATTCTTTTAAAGATGAGAAACTGAGGAGCCCAGAGGTTATCTCATGGGCCAAAGTCATACGGGTTGGTGAAAAAGTTGGTCCATTCCACGGCTTTCCACCACCTGTGACCCAGAATACAGAAGTGGCTATGGTCTGCTCCCTGCCTCCAGGGGCCTGCAGTCCAATGAAGGGCTCTGGTGTCAACTGGACAACAGCTAATCCCAAAGATAACCCTCATTCTGTCAGCTACTTCACAAAGATCTTCTTTTGGTCCCCAAGAGAATTGGGTGCAAGACCTGGAGGTGGCTAGGAGAAACCCCTCCTTCCCAGTACTGCAAAAAAGAGAACTCAAGACATTTTTCCTCATTATTGATAGATTATACTTTTTCTATCCTCATTGATGTCTTACTGGTGGAAAATTCCCTACAGACTGATTTGATGAGGTATGAAAGCCTTTCAAACTTAAATGTGCTTCAGAAATGTAAGTCGCTACCAGACATGGTGGCTTATACCTATAATTCCAGCACTTCTGGAGGCCAAGGCAGGAGGATCACTTGAGCCCAGGAGTTTCAGACCAGTCTGGGCAACATAGAAAGACCCCATCTCTACAAACGATTTTTTTTTTCTTAACTAGCCTAGCTACTCCGGAGGCTGAGTAGGAGAATTGCTCGAGCCTAGGAAGTCAAGGCTGCAGTGAGCTGTGGTTGTGCCACCGCATTCCAGTCTAAGTGACAGAGGAGAGATCCTGTCTCAAAATAAAAAATCTAGCCCACCTTTTTCACATGTTTTGGGGAAGTAAACAAAGAATACAAAGAATAAAGTTAAGAATAGTTTATATTACTATCTTTCCTAGCTTTCCAAATCTAGACAGGCTCCTCTACCACCCATCACTCTCCTGACAGCAGTCTGTTTTATTTATAGCAGCTCTCCTCACCCAAATTAACTTCTTAATTTAGTTACTTGAGTATTTTACTTGAGTACTTCCAACTACAGTGAAATTTCATGCAATAACAGATTTTGTCTTCTTGTTTGCAATAATAAAATAATAACACTGTCTCAAGAGCCAGGTGTCGTGGCTCGTGCCTGTAATCCCAGCATTTTGGGAGGCTGAGGTGGGAGGATTACTGCAGCCCAGGAGTTTGAGGCTACAGTGAGCTATGATTGCCCCACTGGACTCCAGCCGTGGTGACAGAGCCAGACCCTGCCTCTAAAAAAAGAAAAAAAAACTGTCTCTGGCACATAGTAGGTACTCAATAAATGCATGTTGAATAGTACAATTTTCGTTTAAAATTAGTATCTTTATAAACATTTTTAAAATTGTTTTTCAAGTCCATAGAAATAGATTAATTACAACCCATGGTTAGTGGCACACCCTTCATTGATCTATGCATGGTCCTCCTCTTTTTTTTTGAGACAGAGTCTCGCTGTGTCACCCAGGCTGGAGTGCAGTGGCGTGATGTCCGCTCACTGCAAGTTCTGCCTCCTGGGTTCACGCCATTCTCCTGCCTCAGCCTCCTGAGTAGCTGGGACTACAGGCGCCTGCCACCACGCCTGGCTAATTTTTTTTTTGTATTTTTTTAGTAGAGACAGGGTTTAACTGTGTTAGGAAAGATGGTCTCGATCTCCTGACCTTGTGATCTGCCCGCCTCGGCTTCCCAAAGTGCTGGGATTACAGCCGTGAGCCACCGCACCCAGCCGCATGGTCCTCTTTTAATTATTTATTTAGCTACTTAATTAGGTTTTTTAAAAAATCGTATAATAGGCTGAGTGCAGTGGCTCACACCTGTAATCCCAGCACTTTGGGAGGCCAAGGCAGGAGAATTACTTGAGGCCAAGAGTTCAAGACCGACCTAAGCTACATAGGGAGACCCTTATCTCTACTTCAAAAAAAAAAAAAAAAAAAAACGTAATAAACACCTGAAAAAAACAGTATCTAAAACAAAAGCTAAGGTTCATCCTCTAACCACAGGACCCTGTCTCTCTCTCTCATCCTTCACCTCTCTCCATTTGAAGGAATCATCATTCAGGAATCCCAGGTTCTTCATTTCCTGTGGTCTTAGTCTCCCTAGAAGCAGAACCCGAGATGGAGATTCTTATGCAAGTGATATGAAGGGGAGTGGTCTCAGGAGGCAAGTGAAGGAAACAGGCGGGGCAGGAAAAAAAAGGCTAAGCAAGGATGACTTGCCTGAAATCGTCTGGAGCTCTAGCCCAACGCCATGGGAGCTCGGGAACATTTGTTGTGACAAAGTGTTGCTCTCACCTTGAAGCAAAGAGCTAGCTATGTGTACTCCTGAGCCAGTCTGTCATGGGTGGACATTTGGGAGGATGGTAAAAGAAAAGTCAGGTGCGCAGCCTCCTGCGTGAGGCAACCCCCATTTGGCCAAGAGCAATTCTCTAGAGAGGGACGTAGCCCTGAACATTGGCAGCCAATACTTAACAGCCGCTGGGATCTGTGCATTCAGCCAGGAAGTGGGGTCTGGACATGTCCACTATGGCTTGCTTCTCTTTTTATATAGTTTCATCAAAATTTGTATATCTTCTTTAAAAGTATGCATTTTTTTTTCAGGTGTTTGGATCTTTCTATAAAGGAAATCATACTAAATTTTGTTTTGACTATTGTATAATAATATCTCAGTATGTGAATGTACCACACCTTTTCACCCATTCTCCCACTGATGGTTTTCTGAGTTATTTTTTGGTTTTTACGATTGTGAACAATGTTGCTATGAACATTCTCGTATGTCTCCTCTTGTACAATTGCAAGAATTTCTTGAGGTCATGCCTAGGGTGGAATAGCTGGATCATAAGGTGTAAACTTGAAAAGATAATGTCAAACTGTTTTGTAAAGTAGTTTTACTAATTCAGCTGCCCACCAATAAGGTATGAGACCCTGCCACTCACATCCTCTCCAACTTTTTGATTTTTGTAAATTGAATGAGTATAAAACAGCATCCCATTGTAGTTTTGATTTGCATGTCCTCAATCACTAATCATCCTTTTATATGTTGATCAGATATATCTGCTTCTTATTCTTTTTTTTTTTTTTTTTTTTTTTTTTTGGAGACAGGGTCTTGCTCTGTCACCAAGGCTGAAGTGCAGTCTAGGCTCAAGCAACCCTCCCACCTCAGCCTCCCAAGTAGCTGGGACTACAGGTGCATGCCACCACACCCAGATAATCTTTTTCCTTTTCTTATAGAGACATTGGGGGCGGCTTCTTACTATGTTGCTGAAGCTGGTCTCAAACTCCTGGGCTCAAATGATCCTTCCACCTCAGCTTCCTGAGTAGTGAGATTATAGGTGCTTTCACTACACCCAACTAATTTTTTATTTTTATTTTGTTTTCATTTTTGTTGAAACAAGGGTCTCACTTTGTTGCCCAGGTTGGTCTCTAACTCCTGGGCTCAGGCAATCTTCCCACCTCGGCCTCCCAGAGTGTTGAGATTACAGGCATGCACCACCTTGCACGAACTGTGCTTCCTCTTATGCAAAATGCTTGGTCAATTTGGCGCATTTTTCTATCGGCTTATCTGTGCTTTCTTTATTGATTTGTTGAAGTTCTTCATGCATTCTTTGTCTGTTGTGTGTATTAGGAATATGGTGAACATCCTCTCTTGGCCTTTAACTTGTTTTCTCCCTTTCTATAGTATCTTTTAATGAACAAAAGCTCTTAATTTCATTTTGGTATCTGACATTTATGTCTTGTTTAAGCAATCTTTCCCTTGGCTGGGTGTGGTGGCTTACACCTGTAATCCCAGCACTTTGGGAGGCCAAGGTAGGAGGATTGCTTGAGACCTGGAGTTCAAGACCAGCCTGGGCAACATAGCAAGGCCCCATCTCTCTATAGAAAGACATAATAATAAAATTTTAAAATTAATCTTTCCCTTAAGGAATCTGAAGGATAATCTCAATCTGAGGGGAGTGACCACAATTAGGCCCAGGTTACAGGCCAGCCACAGAGGCAAGCTTGGTTATGCTCACCAAGGCACGGCCCTGTCTGAGGCAGCCCTAACCAGCCAGCACAAGTGACCAGCTGGCTGACTGGCAGGTGTGCTCTGGCTACAGAGCTGGATATATTATGCTATTAGAGCTAGGTGCTGTTAAAAATTCTAATCATAGACTTTAATTAACTTTCCTTGCTCTGACGCCCGCTCACTAAGCAACCTTCTGATTATAATTTGGCTTCCCATGTATCTTGCCTACAGGGAAAGAATGTACTGCTCAGGCCGACGTGAGGATCCAACCCACTCAACAGTTACATGCCACGATGTAAATTAATAAATTCGCATTCTGATTTTATCATCTGCCTCATCTGAGGTCTATAGGCGTGAGTCAGCATACCCTAGTTTAATCAACATGGACACTGAGACTATCAAGCTTTTGAGCTGAAAAGCTAAGAACTAGACCCAGGACCACAGTGAAATCACCAAGGTAACATTGCCCTGGAGGCCCCTTGGCCTGATAAAGGAGGACTTCTTACGTGTCATGCAATATAGACAGGGATTAAAGTCGACTTCTGACATTATAAAGAGCTGCATATTCAAAACCATGGCTTGGTTCCATTCAGGTGAAGGCAACGAATGGAGATGATCATGAAACTCATATTGAATATTTATTGGCTTATAAGCACACACCAGATGCTGTACAAATCCTAGGGAGGAGATTAAGATTTACAGAAATGTTTGGAAAAAGCGAAAAAACGAAAACAAAACAACAACTAAAGGACAGATGGTGCGTGCTGAGGTGAAATGAAACAAGAGGCAGCTGGCTGATGAGTTCTTGCTCTACTTAGGGACTCGCGGTCCAGGATACAAAATAGACAGACACACACACACACAAACCAGGACAAGGAAACACAGGATACACCACAGCACAAACGGAAATGTGCCAGGGCGGTGACATTATCCAGGCCGGAGGAGTGATTTAGGACCTGTAAGATGAGGCCTAGATCTTTGAAGTGAGTTCAAAAGGCAAAGAGGAGGTGAGCCCATTAGGACAGATGGGGATAATCTCACCATCCTGCAATTTAGATGGTCACTTCACCCAGCCTTCCTGGGTGAGCAGTACCTACAGTGACACAGATCCCCTCCCGCCATCCTGGTCACACTGAATAACAAAGGGAGGAGAGGGGTAAGAACTGTAGTATGTAGAAATTCTCAGTGCAGTGAAGGGAAGTGAACTTCTACTTTGTATTCAGGCCTAAAAAAGGAGGGGAGGGGCCCAGTGCCGCGGCTCATGCCTGTAATCCCAGCACTTTGGGAGGCTGAGGCAGGCAGATCACCTGAGGTCGGGAGTTTGAGACCAGCCTGACCAACATGGAGAAATCCTGTCTCTACTAAAAATACAAAATTAACCGGGCATGGTAGCATGCGCCTGTAATCCCAGCTACTCGGGAGGCTGAGGTAGGAGAATTGCTTGATCCCAGGAGGCAGAGGTTGCGGTGAGCCAAGATTGAGCCATTGCATTGCACTCCAGCCTGGGCAACAAGAGCAAAACTCTATCTCAAAAAAAAAAAAAAAAAAAAAAAGGACAGGAGGGAGGGAAGAGACCTTCACTGATACCCCTATGAGATTTGCTGCTCAAAGGAAAATATTTTCCAGGAAGACTGAGAGAAATTAAAGGAAATTCTATGTCATCTTTGAGACCCATCTGAAGACAAGTGGTGTCTCCCACAGTGCCACCAGAGCAAGGTCATTGGCTTGGCTAGATGTGGATGAGGCTAGAGAATGATCTCAGATTTTCTTTGGTTCTAAAAATGAGGTAGAGAGAGACATGCTGCCCAGGAAGGGGTGATGCTAAGTGCAGCTGCCCAGCCAGCAGGGTGGAAGGAGAGACAGACAAAAGGCTCATCAAAAACAGTGGGACCAAAATTGAGCAGGCTGGCAGAACCACTCCTTGCAGGGACACCGCCAGGACACAAGACTCCAGGGAGCTGGCTGGAAAGGGGCAGGCCTGTGTGCTCTACAAACCCAGAGGGCTCTGACTCACACGGGAAGGAATGGCCTCCTTTAACAGTGGCCTCAGTGGGTGCACGTGTGGGTACAAATAAATGCAGACAGAGCAGGGCCGTCGCCTAGTAAAGGTTGTCCCGCACGTGCTCCATGATGGTCGTCAGCCCCAGCCAGGTCTCCTCCGCAGTGGGGATGATCTGGTTAGCTGGCAGGAGGAAGCCATAGGTCCCGGTATCTCTCAACTCAAATGTGAATGCAAATTTGATGCCATTATCATACGCCCAGTCGATGCTGCTCCCACTAGCTGGATCTGTAAGTTGGAGGACAAAACACTCTTGAAGCCCAGTTCCCTCCTGGGTTAGATGGGAAAGGGCCAAGAACTCTGCCTGCCTGGGGTTCCTTCAGGAATCCAGAGTTTGATCCTCAAGTCATCAGTCCAAATCATCAGCCTGATCCCTATGTCTCAGACCATCCTGCACTGGCCTGAGGTGCACACTGGTCTCAAACCAAGAGATCTGAAACCCTTACTCCCGCCTTATTACTAACTTACTGTGTCCGTCCTGTTGGTCCCTCAAAACCAATCTCTATAGAGGGAGAGTATAGCAGGCAGCCTCCAAGGTAGCTCTAATGATACTTGGATCCTAGAAGTCAAGTCTCTGTGCAACTCCCTCCTACATTAAATAGGGCTGACCTCACCAGTGTAACTGACAGGATGCTGCAGAAATGAAGCCGTGTGACTTTCAAGGCCAGGTCATAAAAGACACTGTGGCTTCTGCCTTGCTGTCTCTTGGATTACTCACTCTGGATAAGCCAGTTGTCATTTGGTTTTGTAAGGACATTCAAGCAGGCCTCTACAGAGGTTCATGGTAGTGAGGAACTGAAGTAGTGAATGAAAAATGCAAGCTGATATGGTTTGGCTGTGTCCCCACCCAAATCTCATCTTGAATTGTAGCTCCCATAATTCTCATGCATTGCGGGAGGGACCCAGTGGGAGATAACTGAATCATGGGGGTGGTTCCCCCATACTGTTCTCGTGGTAGTGAATAAGTCTCATGAGATCTGATGGTTTTATAAGGGGAAACCTCTTTTGCTTGGTTCTCATTTGCTCTTTGCCTGCTGCCATGTAAGACATGCCTTTTGCCTTCTGCCATGATTGTGAGGCCTCACCAGCCACGTGGAACTGCAAGTTCATTAAACCTCTTTTCCTTTATAAATTACCCAGTCCCAGGTATGTCTTTATCAGCAGTGTGAAAACAGACTAATACACAAGTCTTAGGGTTGACTGTGACCCTGGAAGGCATCTTGACTGCAGCCTCATAAAGGATCCTGAGCCAGAGCCATCTAGCCAAACCACTGAATTCCTGCCCTACAGAAACTGTAAGAAAAAGTATGTTGATTGTTTTAAGCTGCTAAGTTTTAGGATTTTTTTTTTTAACATTACAAAAGAGAATGGATACAGAGAAGGCAGCACAGACCTTGGGACTTCCCTTCACCAAAAGGCTTATGAAAGGCAAGAGGCCCATTTTTCTGCTTCTTCCCAAACTCTACTAGCTCAGAAATTGCCTAAGAGTGCAAAATATAGATAATTCTTTTCTTTTTTCTTTTTGAGACAAAGTCTCACTCTGTCACCCAGGCTGGAGTGCAGTGGCATAATCACAGGTTATTGCAGCCTTGACCTCCTAGGCTCAAGTGACCCTCCCACCTCAGTCTCCCAAGTAGCTGGGACTGCAGGCACATACCACTATGCCTGCATAGTGTATGTAAATAGATACAAATTTATCTATTTGTAGAGATGGGGTCTTACTGTTGCCCAAGCTGGTCTCAAACTCCTGGACTCAAGTGATCATCCCACCTCAGCCTCCCAAGGTGCTGGGATTAAAGGTGTGAATCCCACGCCTGGCCTGGATGACATTAAATAATAAAACGATGTCAATAGCAGCTACCATTTGTTGAGCATCTATCATGAGCCAGGCATTATATCAGACACTTCACATTTATGATCTCCTAATCTTTAAAAACTCAGTGAAGTAGGTTTTATTGTCCTTGTTTTACAGATGAGGAAATCCAAGCTCAGAATGGATAATTCACCTAAGGAAGTACAGATGGAAAATGGCGGAGCTGCAATCTAAACCCAGGTCCATCTGATAATAAAGCCCAGGCTCTCCTCAACCAGTGAGTAAAAAACAAGCCTGCTACCTGGAAATATGGGTATTTTGGCTTTTCTGTGGTTCCTGAGAGCTGTGTGATTCCTGAATAGCATTTGTGATTTTTCTAGGGATGCTTCCAGTGAGACGCCGTGCTCCCTCTCTGTGTGGAGGGAGCCTTTCTCTACCTCGAGAAAATACTGAATGAAAAGCAATGGTACCAGAAGTTTCTAGAAGTTACTTACATGGCAAGTGCAAGTATTTGAGAACACATTTGAGATTCAGGAAGGAGGCAAAAAGGCTTCTGCCGAGCAGTCAAAATGACAAACTTTGTAAACTTCACTTTATTTGGGTTCCTGCTCAAAGTCTACCTACTCTTTAAAAAAAAAAAAAGGGAACATGCTATTAACGCTGTTCTGCACACTGTATTTTTCAATTAACAATTGATGAGTGTTCCCTTTTAGCACACATAGATCTACCTCATTCGCTTAAGGACTGTGAAGTGCTGCATTGCGTGAACGCACCAAATGGTATTTATCCTGCATTCTCTATACGGACATTTTAGACACTTACAAGGGTTGGGGCTCAGAAAGTGGTACCCCAAAAACTGATGTTTTGACATGCTGAGAGCCCTCAGAAGCCGACTCCAAATCAAGGTCCCTCTAACTTCTTATTCCTCATACCTGCCCCACTACCAAGCACAGGGAGAGACTGTCTCTGTCTTTGGAAATTTCCTCATCTGACTGAGTGTCTTTCCAAAAGAAATGCAATTGTCTTAAACAGCCTCCCTAGAGGTCTCATCAAATAACCAAGAAAAATAAACCACCAGAAGAGATGAGACTGTGAATCATCACCACACCCAGACAGACTTCATCTATTCTTCTGAGGGCAGCTCCAAGAGATTGCCTGGAGGATTTTATCTGCTTAATAAGACAACCTTTGTTCCTGTGCAGCTCTGCCCCTCACCTTCCTGTAATGTCTGCCTCCCACCTCTCCAGTCCATACATCTCCTCCCTCCTGTATGAAAAAGGGTGTACAGGCTTCTGTGCCCCATTGGGTTATTGGGTAATCATTGTCTTGCGATTCCCCTGTGCCATGCACACTAAAATAAAATTTTTTATGCCTTTTCTCCTATCAATCTGCCTTTGGTCAGTTGATTTTTCAACAAACCTTCAGAAGGCAAAGGGGAAGTTTTCCCTTGGCCCCTATACATGTCTTTTGTGACTATAGACAATGCTGTCATGAACACCCTTTCTTCCCCCACGTCAGATGGGTAATGCACTAACATTGTAACAAGATTGGAGGAAGGCATATGTCACACATGAGCGTGAAAACCCAATCACCATGCTTATGAACTACAAAAAGTACATGGAACTGCCTTATCCATGAGTCAGATGAACCCAAAGAACTTGTTTCCCAGCCCTTCCTGGAGCAGAAGCAGTGAAGAGGAGGGGAAAGGGTTGCTAGAGGCTGTTGGCCTGAAGCAATACAAGCTACTGCTGACACTCTGGCAGGAGAAAGGAGACATAAAACTCTACAAAGCAAACACTGGAATTAAAAAAGCAAAACAGGCTGGGACCATTGAGCAGAAGGTCCAAGCAGTCCAAGATGGCAGAGTAGGCCTTTAGCATATATGAACTGGGGTGGAGAAGTCCACTTAACCATGAAGAAAGGGGCTTAAATCTCTTCTCCATGCTCCGTTTTAGAAGGCAGAAGAGTGTAAAATCCATTTTAGAATTATTTTCCTCTAAAATGGTGATCTAGGAAAAGGTCCAGCACTTGAAAGGGCAAACGTTGACTGTGTATGTAGCACACACCATAACTTATGGCGTTGGATAGAGTGCTATTGTACAAAAATTGATTGCTTTTTTTGAAAAACAAGGAGGAACGACAAGGCCTATAAAGAATATGGAAGATGGGCTCTTAGAAAAGGTGGACATTTTGGCGGGGTGCCGTGGCTCACGCCTGTAATCCCAGCACTTTGGGAGGCTGAGGTGGGCGGATCACCTGACGTCGGAAGTTCAAGACCAGACCAACCAACTTGGAGAAACCCCGTCTCTACTAAAAATACAAAAATTAGCTGGGCATGGTGGCACATGCCTATAATCCCAGTGACTTGGGAGGCTGAGGCAGGAGAATCACTTGAACCCTGGAGGTGGCGGTTGTGATAAGTGGAGATTATGCCACTGCACTCCAGCCTGGGCAACAAGAGCGAAACTCCATTTCAAAAAAAAAAAAAAAGAAAAGAAAGGGTAGAAATTTTATGTCTCCTGGACAGCCCTCGAGAGAGCCTTCCTCCTCTTCTGTTGGAGGAATCTGACGAGTATCTCCCAGTTTTGTAAGTTTATGCTGCAGAGGAGAGAGAAGAATGATGCAGGAGGACAAGGCCATTATTTAAGCTGGTGTTTGACCCAAAGGCCGGGACCCTGGTGATCCCCAAAGATCTTTGGAAAGGACATCCTCAAAGGGCACCTATCAAGTCTCTTTTAACTGTCTTTGGCCCCTCACTCCGTTCTAATTAAGCAGAGGATGGAGAAACTCTCCAGGTGTGTTGTCTGAAGAGTCCCCACTTAGCAACACTAATATCAAGAAACCATGAATTATTAATGGATTGTTGCTACAATTAGCAGCACAAACACCAACATCATCTGATGGCATCTGAAACAGAGACAAGACTGTTGAGATGGAGTCCAGAGGAGGGCCCGGGGGTGGATGGAGAATCTTCCTGAAAGAGGGGTTCTGAAGCGAAGCCAGTTGAGGATGAGGCCAGTTGGAGGGGAGAGTGGGTGGAGAGTTGAAGAGGACAGAAACGGCAGTGAATTTGCAGGGGTTCTCAGGGTGGATCACCTATTGAGACACCATTATAGAAAAGGCAATAGAGGGGAAAGAAGGGCGCGGTGGCTCACACCTGTAATCCCAGCACTTTGGGAGGCTGAGGCAGGCAGACTGCTTGAGCCCAGGAATTTGGGATCCGCCTGGGCAACATACAGAGACCCTTTCTCTACCAAAAAATACAAAAAATTAGCTGGGCATGTTGGTGTATGCCTGTACTACCAGCTACTCAGGAGGCTGAAGTGGGAGGATCACCTGAGTCTGGGGAAGACGAGGCTGCAGTGAGCCAAGATTGCACCACTGCACTCCAGACTGGGTCAGAGAGTGAGACCCTATCTTATCAAATTTAGAGAAAACAAAGGAGGGTGCCACCTTAAGGGGGATCAGAGTTGCACCTGCCATGTTTATACAGCCATGCATCACTTCACAATGGAGGTATGTTTTCATCATCGTGCAATGTATTTACACAAACCTAGGTGGCATCGCCTCCTGCACACGTAGGCTATATGGCGTAGCCTATTGCTCCTAGGTTACAAGCCTGCATGGCATGTTACTGTACTGAACACTGTTGGCAGTTTTAACACAATGGTGAGTATTTGTCTGTCTAAACAAATCTGAACATACAAAAGGTACAATAGGCCAGGTGCACTGACTCATGCCTGTCATCCCAACACTTTGGGAAGCTGACAAGGGAGGATTGCTTAAGCCCAGATAAACATCCCTTCAGGTATTTTCTTCTCACAGTCTACAAGATATGCTCAGCCATAAGGCATTCACCTCCATCTCATCCTCTCCCATGCAAGCCCTATATTCAATACTCTTTCAACCTTCTCTCTCTCTTCATAGATGCTACCCCCCAAATCCTGCCACTCTTTTACCTTCATTTTTTCTTTTCTTTTCTTTTTTTTTTTTTTTTTTGAGACAGAGTTTTGCTCTTTTAGCCCAGGCTGGAATGCAACCTCCGTTTCCTGGATTCAAGCGATTCTCCTGACCCAGCCTTCCAAGTAGCTGGGATTACAGATGCACACCACAACGCCCAGCTAAAGTACTTCAGTAGAGACGGAGTTTCACCATGTTGGCCAGGCTGATTTCAAACTCCTGACCTCAGGTGATCCTCCCGCCTCAGCCTCCCAAAGTGGGAGGACTACAGGCGTGAGCCACCACGCTCAGCCTCAACACCAATTTTAAACCCCAACCCAACACTCGTGCTCTGATCTAATTAAAAGTTCTCTCACCATGTTTCACCACCTTACTTCCATTCACATAAAGGGAGCCCCAAATTAGTTTATAAATGGCAGCACATCAAAAAACCCTCCCTCCAAGCAGGATATGCCATCATTAAGGGATAACATAATGATACCCACTCTCTCCACCTAAAAGAGTTGTAGAGTCTGCCCCCTAGCCTTTGGGCACATCCTCCAAACAAACAGAATTAGTTGCTCTAATAAGAGCACTAACCCTAGCAAAAAACACACAAGTTAATTTGTACACTGATTCTAAATATGCCTATAACATCATCCATTCCAATGCCGAAATTTGAAGAGAGCAGGGCTATCTCATGGCCGAGGGAACGCCTATCATTAATGGAAAATAATCCATCATCTAAAGGCAGCTTTACTTCCAGAAAAGGTTGCAGTTATCCATTGCAAAGGACATCAGTCAGATAAAAGCCACATTTCTTTAGGGAACCGTGAGGCTGACTATTGAGCAAAACACGTCTCAACCAATCATCCAATTCCCCAATACCTATTTCCCCTCATACAACATATCCCCTCCTTTTATCCTAAACACCAAATACAGCAGCTAGTTACGCCAGGGGCACAATTGAAACCCCCATACTGGTTCATACAAAACAAATTAGTCCCACCTAACCCTGAAAAAAGAACTCTTTTATGAGACATACACAATCTCTTCCATAGTAGCCATTCCCCTCCACAACATTTCGTAAGTTCTCATATACACATAACCCCAGATATAAAGGAACAGTTAAAAGCCATTTCCCATCAATGCTCTTTTTGCCAGAAAGCATCACCCTATTCCAACACTAAACCCCTTCTTTCCCAAACCATCAAGCCAGGAGACACCTTTCAGGACAAGACTGCAAATTAATTTTACCCATATGCCCCAGGAAGAAAGGCTCAGTTTCTTTTAGTTCCAGCTAATGCCTTTTCGGGATGGGTGGAGGCTTTTTCTATCCAACAATCCAATTTCTATTGTCGCCTCCAAATTAATAACAGAAATCATCCCCAGGTTCGGAGTGCCTCTTTCTTTCCAATCTGATAATGACCCTGAATTCATTTATCAAATTACTCAAACAATTGCATAAGCCCTACTAGTGACCTGGAAGCTACACATCCCCTATCAACCTCAATCTTCAGGAAAGGTTAAAAAAATGAGTAACATTCTAAAAAACACCCTCACCAAGTACTCACTCCAAACACATACAAACTGGGTTCCATTTTTACCTTTGGCCCTTCTAAAAATTCAGGCACTCCCACCTAAACCTCCAATGCTCAGCCCCTTTAAACTCACGTCCGAAAGACCACTCATCCCTTTTGTTCCACCTCAGAGTCAAGCCCCGCCTCTACCCACCCCTCTCATTTCCCCTCTTCTACATACCATCTGCCATTTTATTTGGGAATATGCTGACAAACGCCTGCCACAACCCGTAACCGACTCCTCTAATCCCTTCCTACAGCCAGGAGACTGGGTTCTGGTAAAAGATCCCAGTCCTACCCCCATTTCCCCCCTCACACCTAAATGGAAGGGACGTTACCAGATCATCCTTACCACACCCACAGCAGCAAAACTCCAAGGACTCCCCAACTGGTTTCATTATACTTTTCTCAAGAAAACAGACTTCCCTTCACCACATACCCAAACAACCAAGTCTAAAACCCCTTCAGCCTTTTCTTGTGTCTCCATAGGACCCACTTCCCTTCACCTCACCGGAATCCCGAAGAAAAAGGAAGAGAAATCCACGTAAGCCACTTACGTCTCTTTCTCTCCCAAACTTTTCATCGCTTCCTAACCAACCTCATTACAGCCCTTCAGTGGTACCCTTACAAAATTCCCATTCCACATACTGATCAGCTCCTTACTGTGTTGTGGGACCTATGGCTTCAAGGAACTTTCTGGGACTTTACTCCTACCCAAATAACTTTCTTCTCTTTTTGCTTGTTTCTTTCAATATAAATTCCCTAATCACATCAACCTCACCAATACAACCACTCCTCGCTGCTCTCAAAATAGAACTCTCTGTAAACCTTGCACGATCCCTCTTGCTGCAAGCTAACTGTTCCTTTGCTCCAGAATGCTGAATGTGCTTATCGTTGTCTTCCTCAGCTTACACAGCCCTTCCTACACCCCTTCATGACCTTTTAACAGGAAACATAACCTAATTTATAAACTCCAAAAAGGAGCTTCCTTTTTTAAAAGAGCTGACACCCTGGTCAGCGATTATCCCACTTCCAGGGCCAATCAGGCCAACAAATTATTTCAAACCTATTACAACTCCCTACAACACCTCAAGCCCCAAAGCCCTCCCATTAAAGGGTCCATAACTAAACACACCCCCCTTTTACTACAAGCCTCACTTTGCTTTTCAGCCTCTAAGGAAAATTTTCCTGTAGGGTCCTTAACACCTAACCAATGCAACCGCACTATCATTATTAAAAACCCCTCTGACCATCAAACTAATGAAGTTGACTACCAAGGATCACCAGAAGCAAACGGAGCATTTCTGCAACCAGCTCGTTTTACAGCCTCTCCCTCAACTAATGCCTCCGGCCCAACTTGTATTGTCCCTGGTGCCCACCTTTTTCCATGGTTGTATATCAATGGCGCAACGTCCGACTGCATTATTGTGTAAAAAATAACTCTTCCTATATCTCTACTATAGTGGGTGTCTCCCTGGCCTCCTCCTTGTCCACCTGGAGTAATGA
The DNA here is from genome assembly GCF_007565055.1 of Rhinopithecus roxellana. Taxonomy (NCBI): domain Eukaryota; kingdom Metazoa; phylum Chordata; class Mammalia; order Primates; family Cercopithecidae; genus Rhinopithecus; species Rhinopithecus roxellana. The sequence goes on from NC_044554.1 coordinate 63,044,046, forward strand.
ACCACAGGAAAGAAACGGCACACCATCTTTAATTCACTTGTTTTCTTTCCATATCTCCACCTGTATTTATAATGAAGGCTTGTTCTTCTGGTGTGGCACCAACACATGTCTTTGTCTCCCCACCAACTAAACTGGAACCTGTGCCCTAGTTTGTCTTTCTCCCTCCACTAAACTAGTTCCTCCTAATCAACCTTTACCCATTCCACCCGTCCAATAGGTTTTAAAAAAGAGGGCCATCCACGTCATTCCTTTGATAGTGGCCTATAAGTGTAACCTCTATACTTGGATTGGTAGCAGGCAGATCGGCCACCTCTTTAGCATACTTTTAAAAACTCTTTCAACAGAACTACAGGGTTTTTTAAAAAATATAGCCCAAAGCCTTATAAAAGCCTAAGACCAACTAGACTCCTTAGCTGGAGTAGTCCTGCCAAATAAATGGGGATTAAATCTTATAACAGCTGAAAAAGGGGGCCTCTGCTTCTCATCGGGTAAGAAACGTTGCTTCTGTCTCAACCAATCAGGCCTAGTAAGAAACACTGCTGAAAAACTTTTAAAAAGGGCTAAAAAGCTAAGGAAGAGCAAAATAACCAAATGAATTATTGGTTTGGAAACAAAATCATAACACAGGCCATCCCATTCCTGGGCTCTCTCCTAATAATATGCCTAGGACTAATGTTCTTACCCTGCCTAATCAACCTTTTTCAAAGATATTTAACTGACAGAATCATGCCTATCTCACAGACTACTACCCAAAAGCATCTACAGACAGCATTACTCCTACAATCTGAGACCAAAAATCTCTCCATGCCCCCCTCAGCAGGAAATAGCCAAAAAAAAAAAAAAAAAAAAAAAAAAAAAAAAAAAACATGCCGCCCTTCGTCCTTTTATAATTATAAGGTCTGGATTGACAGAGCAGGAGCATCACCATCTTGGGCAAACACCACTATTTTAAGTTCCCCTTGATTAAAAGTCAGTCCCAAACATCAGCCTAATGGATAATGTCAACATGACCAGAAATATTCCAACTCTAAGATAAACCTCCCCTCTGACCAGATATTCCAACCCTGAAATAAAACTCTCCTTCACAGAGAAACATTCTGAGCCTGCGATAAGCTCCCCCTCCCTAAACCCTTAAATACCCTTAGTCTGTAAGAGAGAAAGAACACTCCTGACCGAAATCAGCCAGAAGCCCCTCTCAGGTTTATTCCCAGAATAAACCTATCTTTGACTGTTAAGCTGCTTTTCATGTTTCTTTCCTCTTTTTTAACTCTTACAAGAAGAGGGCTTGTGCAAGAAAACCCCTTGTTATAGTAATCATCAGATCTTGTGAGATTTACTCACTATCATGAGAACAGCACAGGAAAGACCTGCCCCCGTGATTCAATTACCTCCCACCAGGTCCCTCCCACAATATGTGGGAATTCAAGATGAGATTTGGGTGGGGACATGGCCAAACCATATCAGATGGGGTCTTGCTATGTTGTCCAGGCTCAATGTTTGTTCATCTCCTTTAGGAAGATGAGGGAGTCTCCCCCAACTCCATTACCACCATCAGTTTACCAATTGAAAGGTGGGTTTCTCTTGAAAATGGAGGGATGGACATGAGGAATTTTTGATATGATGTTGATGAAGGGGACTGCATGCAACAGCTGTCACCACACAGGCATGATGTAGTTCAGTCTATTACTAACAACAAAAACAATCAGATGACAAGTAAGTCTAACAGCTCTCCTCCCATTCCATTTCAAGTTTCCTCTCAAAGTGTTTTCTAAGTAACTCATCAATAAGCGAGTACTTACAGACAGTGGCACAGGTGGGACCCACTTGGTACTCAGTGCCTGACACAGAAGCCAGAGCTTTGGCTGCACGCCTTGCCACCTTGTCCTGGGAAGGGGGAATGTGGAGTGAGAAAAAATGGATCCTGAAGCTTGACCTTCCTCAGCTGCTCTGCTCTGGGATGGTTTGGAAGATTCTCGGCCCCTCTCCTGATTTCCTTTCTGGTCCCTTCTTTCCCCTTCACCCAGTGCCAAGGCCCAACTGTAAGCTGAGGGAGGTGGCATGGTTCCTTCAACTCCTTCTCCCACCACATCCCCAGTTCTTGACTCCCAGTTTGGGGGAGGAGATGAGGAGGGAAGTGGAAGCCTGTGCGTTATGTACTCAGATTGGAAGAGATGGGGGGTCTGGAGCTACTCACTGACCCACTAGGAATCTAGTAAAGGCACCATCTTCACCTATCCTGAGAAGGGGGGCATCACTCATACATGAGGGAAGACCAAGTATGTTCAAGAGAAAGCTCTCAAAGAGTTGGGTGTTGCAGAGTAGAGGAGGAGAAGGACCACCATAGGTGGATGATCCCTGTGTAGAGTGCCTGCCCGAGAGGCCAGGTGGGAGTAGGGGAGCAGAATCAAGCCCACACTTTGCCATGAGCCTGGGAGGGGCTGCATCTGCCCGAGGTTTAAGGGCTGGCTGTGGCCCTGGGCAGCCACCTGCAGTCACCCTCCAGATGTCAGGCCTGCTCCTGATGGCCCACGTTCTGGACAAGACACAGAGCATCCCAGGCCATGGCCTTCACCCTCCTTAAACTCTTCCTTCACTAGAGTGAGGAGCTCTCCCCGTTGCTCACCCGGGTGCCACCCACAGTCCTTGGTAAGCAGCGAGTCCACAACACATGGCAGTCAGAAAAACAAGGGAGAAGGAAAGGCGGGGCAGGCATGGTTCAGGGAACTGATAGCAGACACAGAAATAAAGAGCACTGTCTTCCTGTCCCCAGCAGATGATAGCGTATCCCAAAGGGCAGGGAGAGAAGACTGGGCCTTCAATGAAACATGCCCAGGCTCCTGGACTCTCCCTATAAAGCTGCAGAGCTACCACCTTAGCTGCGCCAGGAGGGTCAGGCAGACCCCAGGCTGGGTGGGAGGCAGCTGTGACTCACCAGCTCCTTGGCATCTGGGGCCTTTTTGGCTGAGTATCCATATGGATACATCAGCAGCTGCGAGTAGCTGTGCAGGTCGATGAAGCACTTGAAATTCCCATGTTTTTGGATGAAATCTACCACCGACTTCACCTCCACCTCTGAATTGGCATGGGGTCCATGGTACACTTCGGAGCAAGGGTTGTCACTGGCTCCCTTTCCTGTTGGGGATAGCCCAAGAAGAAACATTAACTCATAATCCAGGAACACAGAAATGCAAGACATTCCACCTAGAGAGGGGCCGAAGGTATTGGGAATGGGCAGGCCACGGTGAGACGGCCCAGAGCACCTAGTCCACGGTGGGTGTGGACTGCAGAGAAGGCATGGAAGAGGGAGGGTTGGGTGTTGGGTCTGCTACAGCTGAGGAGAAAAACTGTTGGAGTTGACCTTGCCTTGTACCAACAGCAGTTGTCATAAATAATTAATAGCACCCTTGAGAATAAGTTGTAATTAATAAGTAGTCTAGATAATTAATATGAACACCAATAAATAATGAAAATGACTCCATTTATTCTGGTGTCAACTTATTCTCTTGGTTCAGATCTTAAAGGCCAAGTGTGCCAGAAATAATCGATTGTTGTGGCTAAAATCTCTTGATTATTTGACAGGCTTTTAGAAACACTGCCTTCTGTATTACTTCATAATGTGGTTCCCTTGGGTTTCTAGGGTGTGTGCACACGTGCGTGCGTGTGTGTGTGTGTGTGTGTGTGAGTGTGACTGAAACCACCCCAGTGGTGGGAATATCTGACTTAACTTTGAAACTCTGAGTTCCCACATTTGTATCAGTTCCTTTCCCACAATCATTATTTTCCCCCACTGGTTTGTGTGGTATTTCTATACAAGTAAAAGAAGTACATTAAAAACAAACCATCAGAGCCGGGCACAGTGCCTCATGCCTATAATCCCAGCAATTTGGGAGGCTGTGGTGGAAGGATCACTTAAGCCCAGGAGTTCAAGACCAGCCTGGGCAACATGGCAAAACCCCACCTTCACAAAAAAATACGAAAATTAGCTGGGCATTGTGGCATGTGCCTATAGTCCCAGCTACTCGGTAGGCTGAGGTGGGAGGATCGTTTAAACCCAGGATGTCGAGGCTGCAGTAAGCCGTGATCCAGCCTGTACTCCAGCCTGGATGACAGAGCATGACCCTGTCTCAACAAAACAAAACAACCAACCAACCCCATCAGCATAGCCATGGAGCAGTGAAAGGGAACTGCCTGGATTTGGAATTGGAAGGTGAGTTTGGATCAGAACTCTGATCACCCATGTCACCTTGAGATCGTCTCTGAGCTTCCACTGTCTCATTTCAGATCATAAAATTCACTCGCTAGGTGAGAAGAATAAATATGATAAATATGGGAAGGTACTTGGTACACAGTCGGCACTTTTGTGGAGGGTGGTTTTTAAATCGCTGGCACTCAGAGCCCAGGTCTCCTAATTCTCTTTCCCTTTCCACGACAGCCAGCTGCTAAGGTTCATGTCTACACACCTAAGGGTACCGGAGTGGAATTTTCACAGCATGGTCTTGCCTATTGGGGTGACAGTGCTAATTCGTCTCTTCTGGGTTGCTGCCAGGAGTCCTTCCACCCGCTCAGAACTTGCCCAGGCAGGGCTGGTAGGGTCAGGGATAAGGAAGGTTCCCTGTTTTGTATGTCTTAGAAGAGGGCGTTTTCAAAATATTAGTGTAGATGACAATCTGAATGTAAGATGGTCTGTCCCACCATTCTCTCAGGAGGACAGACATTACTATCATTCCCTTTCAAAATTACAAAAATACGTTTTAAAAAACAACAAACAGGCTGGGTGCGATGGCTCATGCCTGTAATCCCAGCACTTTGGGAGGCTGAGACGGGCAGATGACCTGAGTTCAGGAGTTCAAGACCAACCTGGTCAAAATGGCAAAACCCTGTCTCTACTAAAAATACAAAAATTAGCTGGGCATGGTGGCATGCACCTGCAGTCCCAGCTACTCAGGAGACTGAGGCAGGAGAATCATTTGAACCCGGTAGACGGAGGATGCAGTGAGAGTGAGCCAAGATCCTGCCACTGCACTCTAGTCGATGGAGCAAGACTCCGTCTCAAAAAAAAAAAGTCTGGGCTCGGTGGCTCATGGCTGTAATCCCAGCACTTTGGAAGGCTGAGGCAGGTGGATCATGAGGTCAGGAGATCAAAACTGGCCAACATGGTGAAATCCCATCTCTACCAAAAAAAAAAAATGCAAAACATAGCCAGGCGTGGTGGCGTGTGCCTGTAGTCCCAGCTACTCAGGAGGCTAAGGCAGGAGAATCACTTGAACCCAGGAGGTGGAGGTTGCAGTGAGCCGAGATTACGCCACTGCACTCCAGACTGGGCAACAGAGCGAGACTCCGTCTCAAAACAACAACTGCAACAAACAAAACACTAAGTCAGAGCCTAAGGAGTGCTCCTCAGTTTCTCAGTGATGCAGCAACGGAACCAGAGTGGAAATGGGCTCTGTCCCGGCCAGCTCAGAGCACTGGTAGACCAGGCGAGCCCAGGGACAGCAGGATTTGAGAACTGTCTCCCCAACACCTACCTGCAAAACTAGCGTTCCAGTTTCTATTTGGGTCAGCACCAATGCAGGAGCTTCCAGGATTTAGGGACCGCGTCTTCCTCCATAATCGGTTCTGAAAAAGCCAGGAGGAGACAAACAACCCGAGGCAGATCAGAGCACTGAAGAGGGCTCAGGTGGAGACGACACGCAGGCAGGGCAGGCTGCTCGCAGTTCTGCCGTGAGGGTCCTGGGGCTCCGGTGCTCATTGAGCAGTCGTCTCTCCTCCCGCAGAGAGAGGAGTATTTCCCCTTCTGGCTCTAAGAGAAGGACTTCTTCCAAATGTACTGATGAGACCTTCATGTGCTAGAACCAGTCAGAAACTACCTGAAACCACTGAATCATTTTTGGCTTTGGCAGAAGTGGGACAAATGGACACTACATGCCTCCATGATAACAGATGTAACTGGAAGCGCACAGCCCATTTCTTGCTTGCCTAAAAAATTCCCCTGAATCCAGTCAGGCTCTAGACCTGGCAATCTGTGAATAGGAAATACCACAGATAAGGGAACAAACTAAATGGCATAACAAAGAAGCCATCAGCCAAATTCAGAATGTGAGACACTGTACAGGGCAAATTACTTGGCTTCTCCCCTAAATGAGTGAGACTTTTAAAAGGTGGGTGCTGTTGTAGAATGAAAGAGACTGCAGAGACACAGCACCATGTGCATGCACAGACCTTGTTGGGTCCTCACTTGAACAAATTGACTCTTAAAAACACATTTTTTTTTTTTTGGAGACGGAGTCTCGCTCTGTCGCCCAGGCTGGAGTGCAGTGGCTGCAATCTCGGCTCACTGCAAGCTCCGTCTCCCGGGTTCACACCATTCTCCTGCCTCAGCCTCCCGAGTAGCTGGGACTACAAGCACCCACCACCACGCCCAGCTAATTGTTTTGTATTTTTAATAGAGACGGGGTTTCACCGTGTTAGCCAGGATGGTCTTGATCTCCTGACCTCATGATCCGCCCACCTCGGCCTCCCAAAGTGCTGGGATTACAGGCGTGAGCCACCGTGCCCGGCCTCGACCTCCATTTTTAAGATAACTGGGGGTGGTGTTAGATGATATTAAAGAACTTCCATTATTCCTTTAAAGGTGATAGTAGCGCCACGGGGTTTTTTAAGGTTTTTTTTTGTTTTTTGTTTTTTGTTTTCTATCATCAGTTAGAGATGCATACTAAACTAGTTTAGGGTGAAATAACATAATGTGTTGAATTTGTTTTAAACACGTCAGGAAAAAAAAATGTGTGGGAGGGTAAGAGATGAAAAGAAGATTAGTAAAATGTTGGTCATTGTTAAGACCCATGATAGGGAGTTCATTAGACTATTTTCTCTAAGAAAAAATATCCCCTGGTGATTCTCAGCTCTGAGGATGACTAGAAGATGAAATCCCAAGGAAGCTCATAAGGTGCACATTTGTGGTAATTCTCTCCAAGGTCAGACAATTAGTGGCAAAGCAAGGAATTCAACAGTCTCCAAGCCCAGCCCATTTGGGAATACTCACTTGAGTTTGAGTATACACATATCCATCAGGATTGGCCACAGGCAACAAGAAAATATCCATTTTTTCCAAGATGGAGGTGATAGCTGGATCCCTCTGGTAATCAGATACAATCTAAGCAGAGACAATATGCTTGTCAGCTATCCCATAGCAGGATGGGTCATTAGGGCTGAACCATGTATCTTCTAAAGATGCCCGGCATCCAGCTAGAATGGATGCTCCTAGAACAGCATCTAACCTCAAAAGCCTCCCTGCCACCCTCAAAGGCTTTGCTCTCTGCAAAGCCCTCTGAGCCCTTCAAATCCTGGAGAGACACAGCTGCTTGGGGACATGGCTGCTAATGACATCCACTGCAGTGAGTCCTGGGGTACATGCTTTATTCCTTCCTTCCAGGGGGAGGGAGTCACACATCGTAATAGTTTTTAGGAGTTTGAACCTCCAATGAAGAGGGAGGGAAGATGTGTCCTCCACATGCAACCCTCCTCCTCTCCCAGCAGCCTTTCTTTCTTTTTTTCTTTTTTAAGACAGGGTCTCGCTCTGTTGCCCAGGCTGGAGTGCAGTAGCATGATCTCGGCTCACCACAACCTCCACCTCCTGGGTTCAAGGGATTCTCCTGCCTCAGCCTCTTGAGTAGCTGCCCTCCCAGCAGCCTTTCTAGGAGATGGAGATGGTGTGAGGTCCCCAAGGGCCTATGGGGCCTCCTCTGGGTGTTGCTCCACTCCCTTTCTGTGGGGTGGACTGCGCTCAGAGGCTCAGGCCCACCTCTGCTGCATATCAGCTTGCGCACCAGCAGGAACGCAATCATTTGGCTGCAATGAGCTGACCAAGGGGCTTTGACCATTTGCTTCTCCAATCTGAAAAGGCCCCCCAGCCGACTGAGTCTTAGCAGAGCACCCTCCCATCTCGTGCCCCAGGCCCAGCTGCATGGCATGCTTCAGGGGCACCCCGGGCCCATCAGCATTCTTGGCTAATACCAGGCGACATGACCTTCCTTGCTGTCCAGATTGCAGTGGCCTGGGAGATCCACTCTCGGGAATGGATGCCTGCATTCAGCCAAATGGCCGGCCGCCGCGCACCTTTCCCAGTGCTGAACTGCAGAAGGGAGAAAAGGCTCAAAAATGACCGCCTGCCCACATCTCTGCTCACTTCTCCTCTCTCCAGCTCTCTCCCATCCATTTAATTCATTTAAGATAATTCAGAGACCAAATGTTCCTAAGGGCACCATCTATTTATCGAGCTTATCCGTGACCAGGAAGCTTAATTGGTTGGCTGCGGAGCCAAGCTGCAGCTCCAGGCAGCCTGAACCTCTCCAGCATTCCAAGTAAATGGGAGGGGGAAACAATCGTTACTGTGTTTTATGATGCTGGTGCCATTAGAGATAATGTTATGTCTCTTGAAAGACCTCAAATGGTATCCCAACAGCGAGAGACACAAGGGTACACAAACCAGGCTGTTTCGGTCGATAAGATAAATGAATTTGGTTTTAAACTAAGAAGAAGCGGGGCTCGCTATAGCTCTTTGTAAATGGCAGTCATGAATCCTGGCTCCTGCCTTTGCCATAGTGTTGGGCCCCCTTGGGTCAGAGCTTGGTGCTAATGAAGCCAGGGTCTCCATCAGATTGGCAAAATATTTAAATGTAATTATCCAGCTCCGTGGCAGGTCTCCTCTCCCACTGGTAATTTGCTTAGTGCCATAAGCCTGAGTTCTTTGGGACTTACATGAAGCTGAGGGTTTGGCAAATTCTTAGCACCATCAGTGTTCCATGGGTTATATGCCCAAATTCCTTCTTATTCATTCAGCTGGATTTTTATGTAATTTATGTCATTATCATAGTTCTTTACCTCTTTTGCCAATATAGTCTTGAATCTGTTAGAAATATTTGGAAATTAGGCTTTGTGCAGCCAAGGATCAGAAGCTGTGCTTAAAATTACACCAACCCTCAAATTCACTTCCTAGGTTGATTTTCCAATAAGCACCCCCTGCAAGCAGAATAGAAGTCAGGCCCATCCCAACTTGTCCTGCTATTTACAGAGGTGAGAATGAAAGTAAATGACTCCGTCCCATCTGAGAGCTTTCTGGAATACTAATCGCCTCCCTCTGATCCTGTCTTTCAGCCAAAACTTGGATGAGTCCTTCTAACTCCCCCTACATTAGACAGAAGCAGGGGACTCTGTCAGACCAAATTCCAGCCCAGGTACAACGTGTCCTGATCTCGCTTTCCTCCCTGAAGTCAAGGAGTTCAAAAAGCTGCCCTTTTCAGAGGTCTGAGGCTGGGTCCTGAACATGAGGACCCAGGAGACCCCTCCAAATGCATGTGGCCTCACCTTCAGTACATACATCGGCCGGTTTTCAAACGAATGTCCAATCTTCACCCTCCTCGCCAGGTCAGGAAAGTCTGCGGCAATGTTGTCCATCTCGTGGTAAATCTGAAGCATGAAAGAGTGAACCCAGGGACATTTAAAAAATCTGCTCAGCTCTGGCTGGGTATCTGTGATTTACTTTGTTGGTCTTAATTATCTCTTCTGGGACTCTAATCTTGGAGTTGACCATATTATCAGCATGGAAATGCTGATTATGAGAACTGCCTGAATAGTCCTTTTCTGCAGTTTTCTAGAGAGTAGCACACTTTATTTGTTCACAAAATTGTAGTCCACTAAACTAGAGTAGAGAGGCTTTTGCAATATTGCTCTAACACTGTGTCCTTTGTCACTGTACTAGACTGGACAGTCAAAGACAAGGGGCCAGGCGCAGTGACTCATGCCTGTGATCCCAGCACTTTGAGAGACTGAGGCGGCAGGATTGCTTGAGGCCAGGAGTTTCAGACAGCCTGGGCAACATAGTGAGACGCCATCTTTACAAGAAACATTGAAAAAATAAAAATAGTTCATAAAAAATATGGAAGAGGAAAGAAATTTAAAAATTTAAGAATAAGATTCTTAAAAAAAGAAAGAAATTTAAAAAGTTAAGAATAGTAATAAAATAAAATAAAAACAAGCCAGGTGCAGTGGCTCATGCCTATAATCCCAGTACTTTGGGAGACTAAGGTGGGAGAATCACTTGAGCCCAGTAGTTCGAGAGCAGCCTGGGCAAAGTAAGGAGACCCCCCCCCCCCAGCTCTACAAATAATGAAAAAAAAAATAGCCAGCTGTGGTGGCGTGTGTCTGTGGTTCCAGCTACTCGGGAAGCTGAGGTGGGAGATTCATTCAAGCCTGGGAGGTTTAGGCTACAGTGAGCTGTGAATGCACCACTGCACTCCAGCCTGGGCAATGAGTGACCCTGTCTGAAAAATAAAAAATAAAAAGAAAGAGCCCCAAAGCTCTTAAACCAGTACTCTCTAAAATTCTGTGATCACTTTCTCTAACTCAAAACTAATAAAAAATTAGCATGCACCATATATATGTACACACACACACACAATGATACAAATATACTGTGCACATTATTAAACAATTGAAATGGTTGTGTTAATAATAAACATAAACATATGTAGAAATATAAATAGAAGTTGTAATCGTTTCTTCCTTCATCCCTGTGGACTATCTTGCTTACACCCTGTGGACTATCTTGCTTACACCCTGTGGATACATGTGCCCCGCTTTGGAGATAATTTATCTAAAGGCTTTGAGAGTGCAAGTGAAGAAAGGTAAATAAATGGCTAAGAATACCCTTATTTGCTTTCGGGAAAAAAGTTCAATTTAAATAGAATTTATCCATCTTAGTTTTCAAACCACTTGAGGGCCAAAAGAAAATAAACAAATGTATTTGTTTCGGCCTTAAGACTGGAAGAAGAAACTATACAGAGGAGGAAAATGTGTAATTAATATAGAACAAAGTCAAGCTTAAAGGGTTTATCAGACTTGCTGTCAATATGGTAGACTGAGCAGAAGCAAGAAACCACCTCCAAATACATAGGCAAACCAGGTAAAATACAAGGAAAATGATTCACAGCCAAGTTGAAAAGCTAAACAAGAGGAAATTGTAGGTGCCAGAAACAAAGAAGGAACTAACTAGGAGGGTAGAGGGTGGGAGACGATGCCACAGAACACCATCTCTGCCTTGGGTGCTACAGGCTTAGGCAAACCTGGACTAGGAGGGGAGCTATAGGACCCAGCATGGCACAAGGAGCTGGAACCTGAGAGCTAGGAATGGGCAATTTGGGCCACAAAAAGGGCCTACAAATTCTACCCACTCTACCCACTGACCCTAGAGAGTGGAGGAAAAGCAAGGATAGCTGCCTTAAGCCTTGGGAGATACTCACTGCTTGGGCCACACTCACTGTTTTCAAAACACCAAGCTGTGTCCAGGTGTGGGGTGCAAATTCACACTGTCCACCACTGCCACAACACAGACAATGGCTTTGGAACCAGAAACTCTGGCAGAGGCCAACATGAAATTCCCACTAGAGACCTAAGAAAGCCTAAGTGGTTATATGAGCCAGTATGAGCTTTTTTTTTTTTTTTTTTTGAGACGGAGTCTGGCCCCATTGCCCAGGCTGGAGTGCAGTGGTGTGATTTTGGCTCACTGCAACCTCCACCTCCCAGTTTCAAGTGATTCTCCTGCCTCAGCTTCCCAAGTAGCTTGGACTACAAGTGCCTGCCACCATGCCTGGCTAATTTTTGTATTTTTTTAGGTGAGACGGGGTTTCACCATGTTAGCCAGGCTGGTCCTGAACTACTGACCTCAAGTGATCTGCCCACCTCGGCCGCCCAAAGTGCTGGGATTACAGGTGTGAGCCACCGTGTCCAGCCTAGAATACGAGTTCTTAAAAGCTGTTTTTAGGAAGAACTGCATGTGACTGAGCTAGGATGGTGGTGGCACAGCTATTCACAGCAGAGGGCTTCGCAGTGAGGACGAGATTGCTGTAAAGGGCGCCTCAAACCAGAGAAACCAGAGGTGAGCAGGTGAGAGACAGTGAGGCTCCAGCAGCCGGCAGGTGAGGCGATGGCCCCTCCAGGGTCTTCGGTGACATTTGCAACTGGTTAGCTCAGTTGGCAAGGGCCCCATGTTCATGAGGCTTATATCACGGGCTTGATCCCTGTGTGGGCTCTGAGCTCTGCTTTCGTCGGTGGCCTGAGACTGAACTCCTAACTTTAACCAGCTGTTTTGCAGATGTATGTCACTGGTCGCAAGAGGGATCAAGGGTCAGAGTCGTTGGAAGTGTATGCAATAAACAAAGCTACCGACAAGCATGGGAAAGAAGTGGAAATAGTCAACCTTTGAAATCCTCCCTCAAGAAGAGAAACAACTTGAAGTACACGCCTTGTGAAATGCATGCCAACAGCACCATGTCTGTATATCAAGAACAACATGTATTAAGGTACACCAGGGGGAACACTAATTTAGATGTGGGGGAGTGTTCCTGAGCTAGTTGTCTGCAGATGGGTGGAGATACTGAGGGCTGTAAGAGAACTGTACTGCATTCATGGTACAGTTCTATTCTACAGCCTCTCTTGATTTCTTAAGTTCCAGTATCCCAGGAAATTATTCTACTTCAAGTTTTTCATTTGAAGGCTTGGCTTACCTTGAAAGTCAGCCATCTATATCAAGTGGTTCCTAACTAAACACAGCACCAAAATGCATGATGGAAAAAATATATACATTATAAGTAGTCATGATAAATGAGTGGAAATATTTGGTTAACCTTGGAAATCGCCGCTTGTCTACTTGCCTAGAATAAGTAACATTTTATTCTGAGTGAGTAAAATAGAGGGATTATGGTAGGGTAGAAGAAGTTTGAATTACAAGGACTAGAAATGATTGCAATTATTTTCATGGTGTTCTGAAGGAGTTGCTTAAGGAAAGAAGGATGGTTGAGGGAGGAAATAGCCAGGCTGTATTTCATGACACTCAGGTGCCGGTAGGAGTTAAGCAATCCAAGAATTAGACAGGAATTGAAGTGTACACATCTTAGCCCCTCAGTGAGTGGATACTGTGCTGAAGACTAATGTCTCCTGGAAGTAAGGAGAGAGGTTACAAAATTAAGGAGGCAGAGAACCTTGATCTTAACCCACTCTGAAACACTTACAGCTTTCAGGGAATGGTAAGCCCCGTAGTTGAAGTTATTACTGCGCCGTTCTTGCCCTTCATTCTGTTGCATTTCTTCATCTTCATTGTTTAAAAGGGCCTGAAAACACACAGCAATGTTGTGAAGTGATCCACTGCAGACGCAGGTTTTACATTTTTTCTGTCATATCTTGGCATGTGGGTCAGCCAAGATGGCGGGCCCCTTCAACCCATCAAGCAGCACAAATGTCAAGGTTTAAAAGGGGGTCAGATTTCTTTCATATATTTATAAAATTTTACTTCTTGGCTGGGCGCGGTGGCTCACGCCTATAATCCCAGCACTTTGGGAGGCCGAGGCAGGCAGATCACGAGGTCAGCAGATCGAGATCATCCTGGCCAACATGGTGAGACCCTGTGTCTACTAAAAATACAAAAATTAGCTGGGCATGGTGGCGCGTGCCTGTAATCCCAGCTACTCGTGAGGCTGAGGCAGGAGAATTGCTTAAACCAGCGAGTTGGAGGTTGCAGTGAGCCAAGATTGCACACTATACTCCAGCCTGGTGAAAGAGAGAGAATCCATCTCAGAAAAAAAAAAATTTTTTTACTTCTTGGTGCCCAATTTACATGGCCTCATTCAAAATCCACTTACTCCCTGGAAGCAACATACGCGCTCTTTGGCTATTCTATAGTATGAACTCTCTAGACATGAGCCTGCATCTGGTATCCAGTGCCTCTGAAATACACAGCTTGGGAAACCATTCAGAAACAAAGAAATTCTTATAACCACTCATACTTTGAAGGTTCCTGGCAGATGTCTGTGACATGTGAGGATGATTAACAAGCTCATAGCTGCTAACGCCATCAGGAAACTCCCAGGCCAGATCACCAATTAGTCCATAACCCACCTCAGTGAAGGAGAGAGCATGAGCCAGATACAGGTCGTGAGGCCAGAGGATGGCATTCCCTCTGCTAGGGCTATCCATGACATTCCCCCTGTCTCCAAGGGTGCCTCTGTGGCTGGTCCCCCACACCCTCCCCCTGCTCTGCTCTTGCCACTTGACTTCAAAGAAGAAAAGAAAGAGGGACTTATGACTTAATGGCAGATCTAGGATATGCCAGGCACTGTTAGACATTTTACATATATTTAATCCTGAATCTTCTCAACAAATCACCTGACAAAGGTCTCACTATCACCATTTTACTGATGAAGAAATGGAGGCTCAGCAGGTTAATAACTTGTCCAAAGACATAGCACACAGCACTAGTAGCTAGCAAAATCAGGATTTGGATCCAAATCTGTGTGGTTCCCTGGCCTATTTATGCCCTTTCTACTACAAAATGTTGCAGTCCTCTAACAAGTCACTGCACTTTACTTCCATTTGCCTCCATTTCCTCATCCATAAAATAGAAAAGGATAAAACCAGAACTTGCAAATCACTACGGTCTACTCTGGACTGGCTGCCTGGTCCTATGCGAGACCAGGAGGCAGGGGGCATAGTCTACCTACCTGCAGGTCCTCAATTGCCACTGCGTACTCTAAGCCCTGGGATCTCAGGAAGGATTTAACTGCCTGCAGACTGACAGATGGGACCAGGACATCCACAGGCCGATTGAAGGTGGAGAGAGATTTCCAGACATCGAGCTGAAGGGAACAGAAATGAAACCAGGTTAAAGGACAGTTCAGGTAAAATGTACAATGAGCTCATTCTTCTAGAACACTGCCAAAAGCCAGGGTGATCCCTGAGAGGTTGGGCTCTGCGCAAGGTCAAAGTTTGCCCGTTTCACCATTGTGTCTGGTCGGACCCACCCAACAAGCAGCATCTGTCAGAGACCGAGCATCATAAGTGGACGGCAGCTAGAAGGATGGGGCATATACTGTTCAAGCATCTCCTCTCCCAGGACACCACAGCTGTGATGTCATCTACAGTACTCCCTTTCTCCCATTGGCCCCCTCAATTGTGTAAATGGCCAGTGGACTCACACAGGATTATATTCAGAGACTCCTCGGAAATAAAAATAATAATACCAGTAGAGCAAGAGTCTTCTCCTACCAAAGTTAGAAAACACTCAGGAGAGCTAAAAAGAAGCAGATACCTTCAAGTTGTTTGAATTCACTAGTTGACTCAATTTGCTGATCTCGTCTCCATTTCTGACATTAATCCTAAAAACTTGGTCCCTGGGGAAGAAGAAAAAAGAGAAAAAGAGCAAAAGATAATGATGAGCTTTTAGCTGGCAAAGAAACCCCAAGCCTCCTATCCTAGACGCAACCAGGCCGAAAGAAAGGAAATGGTCTAGTCTTCGGTTTTAATGTATGGCCATTAAAAATGAGGCTACATGGCAACTATGAAAAAGTGCTTATGGCATAACTTTAAGGGAAATATTAAGTGAAAGAGCAGGACACAAAATTGTATGTATGCCATGATTATAAGTATGGAAAAAGCAGATGCATTGGAAGAAAAACAGACAGCGGAAATATACCAAATGCTGACAGCCCTTATGTTCGGGTCGTGGGATTATGGATGACTTACTTTTTTCCCCCTTGTATCTGTTTTCTGTAATGTGGTCATATTACTTTATAATGAAAAACATATATATTTTACAGGAAGGAATGTGCCTGAGTTACACGCAAAGCTAACTCAAGACATAAAGAAGCACTTCTTCACTGTCAGGGCTGAGGACGGAAACCCTGGCGGCACCTCCGTGCTGGAAAGAAAACAGCATCTCCATGCTGGGAGGGTGAGCTGTGCCCTCTTAAAACACAGGCGAGGCTGGGTGCTCGCTCAGTCCCTTCCAGCTACAGAACCCCATACAAAGGCTCGTTTGGGTGGAAACTGACTATGACCCATGGTGCTGAGGCTGGGTTTGGGATCCACTCCTCCCCACGGGGAGAGAGGGTACCCTTAAAGGACACAGACGGGGCCGGCCAGTCTCAGTCCCCTTTTGTCGTTTGTCCTGAGCTTGCTTCATATACGTGATTTAGCTTCCGCAGCGGCGGCAGGGGTAGCGGGCCCCCAAGGTCCTGTGTGTGGGTGGGAGAAAGCGGGGCCTGAAAAGCTGCCTTTGTGCTCTCAGCTGGCTGGGGAGACAGGGGAGCCATTAGGCTGTTGCTAGGTGACGGCCCCAATGAATCCGCACTCGATGCTGTCACTGCGTCATCCCTTTGACACAAGTGAATGCAAAGAGAGCCGCTGTGACTCAAGGACCTGTTGAGAGTGAATGGCTGTCACAGGGAGCTGAGCGTGCAGCCCCATGGGGCAGCTCCTCAGCAGAAAACCGGTTTCATCCAGATGGCCCGTCAGGGTTTTGCTGGGTTCTGGAAGGTTCCAGGGGCTCTCCAGTGGGTCTAGGCCAGCCTCAAGGAGTCAAGGTCCACTGCAGAGCCCTTCTTGCTGCAGGTGGCTGGCCAGGAGGAGGTGCCAGTGCCGAGGGTTCCCTTTCTCCTAACCCACCTGGTCCCCACAGGGTCCTGGAGGGGAGCAGGTAACTGCACCCTGTGGGCACTGCTGAGGGCCCTGAAGAGATACCACTGGGTAGGCAGGTCTCAGTCTGAACCCTACAGGCTTGCCAAGAGTTGAACCTGCCGCCCTGCAAAGATGAGGCATCAAACCTGATCTTTCCCTGACCTCGGCAAGCACCCTTGAAAAAAAGGCACCGATGTAAGACAGAATGGAGCCAGGCACCATGGCTCACACTTGTGATCCCAGTGCTACAGGAAACCAAGGTGAGAGGATTGCTTGAGGCCAGGAGGTCAATATCCTCCTGCACAAAATAGTGAGATTTTGTCTCCACAAAAAGAATGAAAAACTGTTAGCTGGGCGTGGTGGTTCACAGCTGTAGGCCAGCCACTCAGGAGGCTGAGGCAGGAGGATCACTGGAGCCAGCAGTTCAAGGCTGCAGTGAGCCATGATCACACCCCTGCACTCTAGCCTGGGCAATAGAGCAAGACCCCCATCTCAAAAAATTAAAATTAAAAATAAATAAATTTTAAAAACAGAAAGGAAATCTTTACTCCTGGATGGGGACAAGGGCCCGTCTGCAGAACTCATGCTCTATCACAACCTACCGCCAACACTCCAAAAAGGGGGAATCTTTAAAATGGCAATTCTATACTTGGGAGACTGAGGCAGGAGGATTGCTTGAGCCCAGGAGTTCAAAACTGCAGTGAGCTATGATTGCATCACCGCACTCCAGTCTGGCTGACAGAACAACACTCTGTCTCAAAAAAAAAAAAAAAAAAAAAAAAAAATGGGGCTTCTAGAAAGATCTTGCGTGGTGACATATTTATTAGCACAATTAGGCATGTGTAAAATACAGCACTGGCTACAGCACTCACAAAGAGGAAAGGGAGGAAGAAGGAACAGGAGGAGAAAATAAAGGAGGACGTAAGAATAAGAAGCTCTTTGAGTATGAAAATCATGTTATGCATTCACCCAACACATGCGTTTTAGTTTTTCCAAAGTGGTGACTTCACAACAAAACTTGTGCACATTCCTGGGCACGGTCCAGGACAATGGGACACCGTGTCTCTGCCTGGCCCTGAGGATGATTAAATCCGCAAACCCATTTCATCCTGCTCTAATCAGCCAAGCTGCAGAGGTCAAAGAAATATCTGTAGCATGCAAAGCGGCAGGGCAGAAGAGCAGGTGCAGAGTGGAGCCCATTTCATCTGTCTCTTCTTCACCTCTCCCTTCCACCCCACCTCGGACCCAGCCCAAACTCACTATGTACTTCTGTATGCTTTTGTACACGCTGTTCCCACTGCCTGCAATCCATCCTTTTTCTCATCTGTCAGGCCCATCTAGTCCCATGTAATCTTTAGGACCGACTCACATCACTCATGAAGCTTTTCCTGACCAGAGGAGGCAAAGTCCTAACAGTCTTCAGATAGTGCTGAACATTGGCAGTGGTGGGAGTAGGTAGCAATATCCTTTTTTTTTTTTTTTTTTTTTTTTCAGACAAAGTTTTTGCTCTTGTTGCCCAGGCTGGAGTGCAATAGCACGATCTCACCTCACTGCAATCTCCACCTCCTGGGTTCAAGTGATTCTCCAAGTACCTGGGATTACAGGCATGCACCTCCACACCTGGCTAATTTTGTATTTTTAACAGAGATGGGGTTTCTCCATGTTGGTCAGGCTGGTCTCGAACTTCCGACCTCAGGTGATCCACCTGCCTCAGCCTCCCAAAGTGCTAGGATTACAGGCGTGAGCCACTGCACCTGACAGTAGCATTATCCTTATGAACAGAAGCACAGCAACACCCGAAAGCAGGGAGGACATTGAGGGGTGCCATGTGAAGAGCAGCCTTTTTCTTGCCCTCACTGTCCTTGTCTGTATTTGGAAAATACCCTTGTCAGTTCATGAGACTCAAGATGGTGGAGCACATCCTATCTCCACTATCTGGATATTCACTCAAAGACTTGAGCTCTTTCTGAAGATGGAAGATTGGCCCAGGAGTCGGATGTGTTGGGATTTACAGGCAGCCATGTCTGCCCCTCCTGCTCCACACGGGTGTTCTCGCAGCTCCTCTTAACTTGATCCTCTCCAATAGCCAGGGCGTCCAGCTGCTGCCAGTGCAATGGCTGGCACCCCTGCTCCCTCACCCTCACAGGCATCTGTGCTTTGGACAGTCAATACCCACTTTGGTGACTGAGCATCTATCCCTCCCCTTTCACCATGCTGGCAGCCAAGTGACCCACTCTTTGTGCCTTTCTCATCTGCCTCCCTAGCCAGGCTTAGCAGCCACCACAAATAATATTAAGAGATGGTTTCACAGAACCCTTAGATGCCTGCCAACTACTGCTGATGCCATAACCAGCTCTGCAAATGGTTCCTGTTCTCTGCCTGCCCGGTTCCTCTAGGCATCCTGGCCATTGTCCCAACTGGAAGATCTGTGAAGACCAGGGCAGAAGACTCCAGTAAAGCAAGAGAGACTGGGAAGATAGGTGAGGCAGACAGAAGGAAGGGGAAGGGGTGGTGGGTGGTGGGGAGAACCATCATCCTCATCTTCAGCAGCCAATCCAGAGCCTGGTTTCCCAACCACTCGAGTGCTCAGAGGCCAGCTTCTCCTTGCTCTAAATGTTCCCTTTGCTCTAAAAGCTGGGTGTCCCGGACATCTCTAGAGAGCCCAGGAAGAATTCTACCTTTGCTACGTTTCCTACTGTAGTGTGAGAACAGATTTAGGGATGAGAATGACACTATCAGTTAAAA
This sequence comes from Rhinopithecus roxellana, assembly GCF_007565055.1. Lineage (NCBI taxonomy): Eukaryota > Metazoa > Chordata > Mammalia > Primates > Cercopithecidae > Rhinopithecus > Rhinopithecus roxellana. Next base: position 63,063,291 of record NC_044554.1, read on the forward strand.
CCATCTGCAGTCAGCTCAGGCACACAGCTTTTTCTGTGCAAAATTCCTGCAGAGAGCATTCTAGGGCCTGGCCCAGCTGTTGCAGCCCAGGTGCCCACCGCATTGCAAGAGAGGTCTGTATCTTGCGAAACAGAGATCTTTCAGCCACATGAATAGCTGCAGTGGGAGCCTGACAGTTCCATGCATCAGCCCACACGGCAGTAAGTCTAGTCACTACACACCTTCTGATGAGCCACCTGTGGGAAAATCATCCCTGGCCACCTGCTACGCCTAACCCCTCTAAGCTGTTTGGCAATAGAGACACAGGTGTGAACAGAAGACATCATCATAAAAATTAGTCAATCTCATATAAATAATTACCTCAGAAAACAACCCCAAAGTCTCATTAGCCAGATAGTAAAATAGAAAGTAAACTAAGAGATAGATCCAAGAGATACAGGATTTTATTTGGAGACGAACTTGTGTTACAGCAAAAAGAGTTTTACGTTCAGAGTTCCAGCTCCCCTGCTTCCCAACTAAGTGGCCTTGGGCGTGTTCCTTAACATTTCCAAGGCCGATTTTTTCTTTCATGCTTAAATGGAAGAAAATAACACCCCTGCCTGGCAAAGTTGTTGCGTGATCCAAAAGATAATGTACATGAAAGCTCTTTGCAAATGGCAAAGTATTACACAGTAATGAGTTATTATAATTCAGTCTTCTAACAGGGCACCATGGTATCCCTTTTATCTCTCCTACCACCCGAATGTCCTCTCCCCTGCAAACCTCAAAGCATTCTGCGTGAAGCACACATGCACACACACACACACACACACACACACACACGGGGTACAGGCATGTGTCTCTGCATGTCATTTTCATAGCTGTGTCTAGGCAAGACCTGTGAAATCTCTACGTCCCAGAAGCCAATGAGAAAGCACCAGCTCAGAAGGGGGTATAGCTCAGGGGTAAAGCATTGAACTACAGATCAAGAGAAAGCACCAGCTCTGCAAAGCCTTCGCCATTAACAAAGAAGTGAAACCAACAAGCTTGAGACCCAGGGTTTCCCTTTAAGCATGGCGGAAATTGGAAACAAACCATTTCTGGTAACCAGTAACTCTTAGTAATTAATAATGTAGCTCTCAGTAACTAGTAACTCTTAGTAATTAATAAGGTAGGAGTAAGAAAGCAGATGCCTGGAACTGACCTTATAAATAAGAACTAGGCAGAAAAAGAACTGGCAGGAGATGAGGGAGCTGGGGAGAGACTGCAGTGATCATCTAGTCCTGATTTCACAGATGAAATTGGGTCTCAGAGAAGAGAGTGGACTTGCCCAGGATGACACCAGGACAGAGCTGGAACAAGAGCCCAGGACTCCTTCCTCCATGTGAACTATGATCAGCCATTCATTTTCAGTTCCATTTGGCTCCCATATTTCTGAAATAACCGAATAAGAAGAAGTCCAAAAGGAACTTACCCAAAAAATTTTTCTCGGTCACAGATGCTGGACCCAATGAGGGCCCCAATGAACAGTGTCCACCTCATGTTCCCGGGGAGTCAGTCATACAGTGGCTGAGTCAAGCTGTATTTATAAAGCGTCTGAGAGTGACTCAAGTCCTCAAAAATGCTAATGCGATTCCCAACCACCCTTGCAACTCTGACAGTGTGACAGGCAGGCCTCACCAATGCCTCTCCCATTCCTTTCAAGTGACAAAGGTTGAGCCTCTCCATTTACAAGGTCAGGAACTTGCTCCAGGAGCTGAAAAAGTCTGTGCCAAGGGTACCATATTGCTCATCACTTGGCATTTAAATAGTGTTTTTTCAGTGAATAAGAAAGTTCCACAGTGTTGGATGGAATTTATCCTGATAGGAGAGGTCAGATTATAAACCTGGCATAGAGTTACCTCTAGAATAAAAAAACAGAAAAGTTAAGACTATCAAAGCAACCCTGAGCTGGCTCCAAGACCACAGGCTTGACAAGCCCTGCCAGAGGATTTCACCAGGGCAGGTCAGGATGAGGCAAGAGGTTTGTGGCCTCTTTTATGGATCTGAAGCCTAATTCTTATGACCCCACTAAGAAAACAGAACTGTATCAGGCAAATGATATACAAAGGATGTTTTGGTCTGAATAAATAATCAGTGTTCCTTGGGGTCTGAACTATAGGGAAGGCTTAATGGTTTTATCAATAATAAGATTTTCGGCCGGGCTCAGTGGTTCATGCCTGTAATCCTAGCACTTTGGGAGGTCGAGGTGGGCGGATCACAAGGTCAGGAGATCGAGACCATCCTGGCTAATCCGGTGAAACCCCGTTTCTACTAAAAATACAAAAAATTAGCCGGGCGTGGTAGTGGACACCTATAGTCCCAGCTACTCAGGAGAAAGGCGTGAACCTGAGAGGTGGAGCCTGCAGTGAGCTGAGATCGTGCCACTGCACTCCAGCCTGGGCACCAGAGCAAGACTCCATCTCAAATAAATAAATAAATAAATAATAAGACTTTCTTATACTTCCTAGACTGTGGGTCTGGTATCCTTTCTACCAAGTCACAGCTGAATAAATGGAAGACACTCATGATCTCCATAACGTCTTCAGGGGCTCCGGGACCTTTGAGTCTGTCCTGGGAGCCCCAGTTCCCACAGTCTTTCCCGTCCCACCCTCCCTACAGTCTACATGCTTTCCACACCCACACAAGGGGAGTGGACACAACCAAGGGTCACAGTTGAGAGAGTTAAAGAAAAACTATCCTGACATGTGTTCAAATGTAAGACCTAATTCAAGATTATGATTAGGACCATGGCACTTTCACTAGGAGAGACTTATTGTGCTTAAACTGAATACGGCAAAGAAAACAGAGAGGATGTGGGATTAATAAGAGAAGACATCGAAGTAGGGGGATTCTTGCTAAAGGCAGGCCAAGGGCTTACACATCAAAGGTGGGGATGAGGAACTTGATCGGATATCAAGGTGGGAGGGATGACTTCGCAGGATCTTTGCTCAGCCTGGCTTAGCCAGGGCTTGAGAACCAGCCTAGTCAAAAAGAGGGTGCAGAATCTCAAGTGTGGTCCCAGAGAGAGCCTTTGTCAGGAGCTGTGGAGTTAGGGGCCATCATCTCCTCTTGCTCCCTCAGGGTCCTTCTGTCCTCTCAACACTTAAACTGAATTCCTACACCCACCCTGTCCACCACAAAGCGTGGGCTCAGTGTCAGGAGATCGATGTTAGCTTTGCAGTTAGCAACAAGAACAACTGAGACCCAGATCTAAGAGATGTGAAGTGGAAGAATCAAGGACCCAGAATTCTAGGCAGGCTGAAATTTAGTTCTTCCCTTTTTCTCCCAGGGAAAATCATCCACATGAAGAAAACCTAAATCCCCAACAGAAGTCAATATCTAAAGAGAAACTGTGTGCAACCTGAGACCGAGGCTCGACAGGGGGGCAACCAGGAAAAAGGAATGTTGTTGGCTTGGGTCCCCACCAGTTTGTGTGTTTGTTTTTTGAGACAGGGTCTCATTCTGTCGACCAGGCTGGAGTACAGTGGTGCGATCATAGCTCACTGCAGTCTCAAACTCTTCGGCTCAAGTGATCTTCCCACCTTAGCCTCCCAAGTAGCTGGGACTACAGATGTTTGCCACCATGACAGGCTTTTTGTTTTGTTTTGTTTTGTTTTGTTTTGTTTTGTTTTGTTTTGTTTTGTTTTGTTTTGTAGAGACGGAGTCTCACTGTGTTGCTCAGGCTGATCTCAAACTCCTGATCCCAAGGGATCCTCCCACCTCAGTCTCCCAAAGTGCTGGGATCACGGGCCTGAGTCACCATGCCCTGCCCCACCAGTCTTCATAAAACAGCACAACACACCAGGAAAGGAAAAACCAAAGGCAACGATGGAACCAGGTATAGCACCTGGGACAAGGCCTGGCACAGTGCAGTTGCTTAATGAGTATTTACTGAATAAATGAACTTGAAAGTCCATTGCTAGCCCTAAAATGCTGCACTCTTAAGATGAAGGGGCTGACACATGCCACACCGTGGATGAATCTTGAAAACATTATGCTAAATAAAATAAAATAAAAAAATGCCAGCCACAAAAGGGCAAATACTGTTTAATTCCACTTATATGAAGTACCTAGAATAGGCAAATTCATAGAGACAGAAGGTAGCTAGTAGTTGCCAGGGGCTAAAGGGCAACAGGAATGGGGAGTTATGGTTTGATGGGGAAGAGTTTCCATTTGGGATGATAGGAAAGTTCTGGAGATGGATGATGGTGATGGTGGCATAACGTTGTAAATGTACTTAATGTCACTGAATTGTACATTTAAAAATGGTCAAAATGGTAAGTTTTATATATAATTTAACACAATAAAAGACTGTCAAATGGGGCTAGGCACGGTAGCTCATGCCTGTAATCCCAGCACTTTGGGAGGCCGAGACGGGCAGATCACTTCAGGTCAGGAGTTCAAGACCAACCTGGCCAACATAGTGAAACCCTGTCTCTACTAAAAATACAAAAAGTAGCTGGGTGTGGTGGCAGGTACCTGTAATCCCAACTACTCAGGAGGCTGAGGCAGGAGAATTGCCTGAACCTGGGAGGCAGAGGTTGCAGTGAGCCGAGATCGCACCATTGTACTCCAGCCTAGGTGACAGAGCGAGACTCCGTCTCAAAAGAAAAAATAAAACTGTCAAATGATGTTGGGAGCACTCTGCTTAGAATGGATTTTTTTTTAATATTATTATTTTTAGAGATGAAGTCTCCCCATGTTGCCCAGGCTGGTCTCAAACTCCTGGGCTGAAGTAGTCCTCCCACCTCAGCTTCCCAAAGTGCTGGGATTTCAGGTGTAAACCACCACACCTGGCCTCAGGATGGATTTTTAAAAAGATGAAGGGGTACAATGCCATGACTTGCTGTGTTTGAGGGAAGCAGAAAATGGAGAAACAGTGCTCCCAGATCAGGCTTAAAAAAATAAACAATACAACCCAACGTTGCTTCAAACCAAAGAGATTTTAATGGCTCTTGTTTCTTCCTCAGGGCCCTAATAGGGGTGGTCTAGCACCTGCTCCATAACTGCCTTCAAGCCAAGCCACGTCTCCTCAGCTGTGGGAAGGATCTGATGGGCTGGCAAGAGGAAGCCATAGTGCCCTGTGTCTCTCAGTTCAAAGGCAAATGAGTACTTGATGCCGTAATCATAGGACCAGTCAATGCTTCCTCCACTGGCTTGGTCTGAAGGACAAATGAGAATAAAGTTTGGTTACGTGACTCCCACTAGCCTTCACAGCAATGGAACCTCTATATTAAATTCTACCTTCATAGGTAAGCCAGGCCCCTACGCTTGAACTGTAAGAGGGGGAAGAGTTTAGTAGAGGATCACATTTATGAAAAAATACAATAATTTGAAAAGCAAAAGGTGTTATTCAATGGACACTGAACTGAGCCTTCCTTTGGTGTTCTTAGGAGCCTGTGGTTTTACCCACGCCATCCTAAGTGGCCTCTTCTCCACCTTAGGTAGGCCACACCACTTCCTTCTTCAGAAGGTACAGACATGGTTTTCTCTAGTGGGAGTGGAGGGATTATAAATGCAGTAAGAGGTTCGGTCCCTATCCTCAGGGGACTTTCAGCATTAAGGGTGTGGCAGGCTCTGCTCTGCTACCAAGTCGCATGTCTGGCACCTCTGTGTAGTGGGTTCAGCCAACACAGTAATGTGCACCTGAGATCTGTGTGGCTGCTGATGTGACAGATGATGAAGGAAGATGGCATTAACCTACGAATCAGTCATGACTCAGAAAAGCCGAGCAATGGACCAGCCCTGTGGCCCCTCCCAGGAAGGGCAGTTAGAGGTCACAGGAGGACTTGGCTAGGGCACAGATGGTGGAAGAATGGAGCTGGAAAGACCAGAGAGGTTGTACCAGAAAAGAATAGGGCCAGAGGTTAATATTGTAAATTGATATTGTCAAATCCCATGAGTTTTGTCTTTGCCTTCACCCAGCAGAGCAGCTTGGAAATTAATGCCTGGTAAATAATAAATACTAAATGGTTGCGGATTTGAACTGAATCCTCCCTGGACCAAAATTACCGACTCACACCTTTTGGTGTGGCTACGTGACACAGCCAATCACACTAAGAGGTCCACTGTAGACAGAATACTGGCCTCAGATAAAATCCCAACCCTATATATCATTATCTGGGTGACCTAAACTAAGTCATTTGTTTCCAGATGCTTCACCTGTTACACAGGGATGATATTACTACTTGTTTCACAGGGCAGTGAGAATTAAATAGCATAATGGTTGTGATGACACTAGTTGGCTGTGTCCTCAATGTGCTAGGCTCTATGTTAAACTGGTCCATGAATCTCTAGGTAGGTACTAACATTATTCCCATTTTACAGATGAGGAAACTGAGATTAAGAGGTTAAGTGGCAAGGCGTCGTGGCTCTCTGCCAACACTTAGGGGACCAAGGCAGGAGGATCACTTGAGCCCAGGAGTTTGAGACCAGCCTGGGCAACATAGTGAGACCCTGTCTCTACAAAAAAAAATTTTTTTAATGAGCTGGGTGTGGTGTCGCATGCCTGTGGTCCCAGCTACTCAGGAGGCTGAGGTAGGAGGGCTGCTGGAGCCCAGGAGGTCCAGGCTACAGTGAGCCATGATCCTGCCACTGTACTCCAGCCTGGGCAGCAGAGTGAGACCCTATCTCTAAAAAAATAAATAAAACAATAAAATAAAAACAGATATTAAGTGAAGGAGCTAGGATAATGTATGTAGAATAAGCATTCAATAAATGTCAGTTATGTTTATAACTATCATTGTCAATAAATGACCAGGATGCAATCAAAAAGTTAGGCCACATTAAGGATCGGAGTTACCTGTGGGAGAGCATTCACCAGGAAACGAACAATCGTCGTTTATATAGTACTTTAGAATTAGGGAACACTTGTATTCCACGTATCTTTTGAAACTCTCAACAACCTATTTCACAGATGAAGAAACCAAGGGAGAATAAGTGACTGGACCATGGCTACTTGGTTCCAAAGCGGCAGTGCTATAACTCAAACCCAGGGCTCTGTACTCAAGCTCTGTGTTTTATTTCCCCACTATGCCTATCTGAGAAAGAATTCAAAGAACAACTTCTGGGCCAGGTATAGTGGGCCAGCACTTAGGGAGGCCAAGGTGGGCGAATCACCTGAGGTTAGGAGTTCAAGACCAGCTGGCCAACATGGTGAAACCCCACATCTACTAAAAATACAAATTAGCCAGGCATAGTGGTGCGTGCCTGTAATCCCAGCTACTCGGGGGGGTTAAGGCAGGAGAATTGCTTGAACCTGGGAGGTGGAGGTTGCAGTGAGCCAAGATTGCCCCATTGCACTCCAGCCTGGTGAGAGAGCAAGACTCTGTTTCAAAAAAAAAAAAAATTAAAAAAAAAAAGAACAACTTCTGAACCAAACACCTACTATAGCACAACTCCTCAAAGCCCTTTCCAGATGGGAAGCTGCCCGGGAAATACCTCACCCACTAGAACCATATGGCCACCTTTTAGGTGGAGTAAGGCAGGTGTTCTGCCCAGAGCTGCATACTGACCTGGGGCAGGAAGCAAAAAGTGCTGAATTAAAACTAGTGCTTACAGGTAGAACTTGTCCCAGCTGGAATGAGGCCAGGATAAGAGTCAGCTGTGGACAATGATGCAGCTAGAACTTGCCGGGCCATTCATAGTCGGGCTCCAAAAGATCATACAGCAAAGCCTACACCTGTCCAATATCTGCTTATTGGAAATATCTTCCATTTCTGTGACCTCACCAAAGAAAACATACTAAACGTCAGCTTCCAAGGTCTATCTTACTAGTAAATACCTTCAGATAAGATGGATGAAAAGCTAGATTCCTTGTAATAAAATGGCTGAGACCTATGTAGGGGTCCGGGGATACACAATGCTATTCGGCTGACACTCTGAACTCCAGCCTCCACTCAAAAGCTGCCAAGCAAACGCACTCATTCCTCAATCTTAAGCTGCCATCATGTCTCAAGCTGGGTCCATCCTCTGTCCCCACTGCCACCACTCAGAAGGCCCTTCTCCCTGGGGGTATCCCTGATCAGAGTGAGGACAATCCCATGTGGAACATGGTTGAAAAGGTCTCAGCAACTGTAAGCAAATCAGTCTTCCCAGAGAACTGCGTAAAAAATATGTAACAAGAGGCCAGGCGTGGTGCCTCATCCCTGTAATCTCAGCATTTTAGGAGTCTGAGGAGGGCAGATCACGAGGTCAGGAGTTTGAGACCAGCCTGACAAATATGGTGAAACTCTGTCTCTACTAAAAATACAAAAATTAGCAGGCATAGTGGCGGGCGCCTGTAATCCCAGCTACTCAGGAGGCTGAGGCAGGAGAATTGCTTGAACCCAGGAGGAGGAGGGTGCAGTGAGCCAAGATCACACCACTGCACTCCAGCCTGGGTGACAGAGCAAGACTCCATCTCAAAAAAAAAAAAAAACAAAACAAACAAAAAAAAAGTAATATGAGCGCCAAAGCTGTTCATTCCATTTAACTTGACAATCTTGCCTCAGGAATATACTCCAAAAAGATCATCTAAGAGAAAAAGGAGTTTATACAAACATGTTTATAGTAGCACTATTTAGCAAAAAGATGAAACAATCCAAAGACTCAGTAATCGGGATATAGCAACATTATGGAATAACCAAAAATTATAATGTAAATTCATAAAACTATAGAGGAAATGATGTTAATTTTAAAAAGCTGAACATACCGGTAATCCCAGCACTTTGGGAGGCCAAGGTGGGTAGATCGCTTGAGGCCAGGAGTTCAACACCAGCCTGGCCAACATGTCAAAACCCCATCTATACTAAAAATACAAAAATTAGCCTGGCATGGTGGCACACACCTCTAATCTCAGCTACTTGGGAATCTGAGGCAGGAGAATCTCTTGAAGCCAGGAAGCGGAGGTAGCAGTGAGCCAAGAGTGCACCACTGCACTCCAGCCTGGGTGACAGACCGAGACTCTGTTTCAAAAAAAGAAAACCATGACTGGCAAGGGTGCATTCCCATGATTCCCGCCATCACCCCTCCTATGGCTGTGGCTACATCCAAGCCCACAACACATCCAAAGACATGCTTCTCTCATTCCATCCTGAGCCACAACTTCTGCCCACCTCTGCCTGTCCTCCTTTCCCCAGCTCTGGAACCTCACTGCACTGGTCATTTCTTCTCTCTCCTGTATCTTCCACCTCTCCCTCTTTATTTGTTCTTTCCCATAGTCAATAAATACATCTCTTATCTCAAAAAGAAAAAAGGCTTCCATTCTGCTCTCCTTCCCTTATCCACTCTTCTGAAACTGCTCTGGGTAAAGGTCACCAGTAAACTAGTGATGAAAATTCAGCGGAAAATGTCCTGTACCTTATCTTAGTTGACTTTTCATGGCCTTCACCATTGGTGACCACTGCCTCCTTTTCAATAATTACTTTTCCCCTGGTTTCTGACATCCAGGGTTCTCTGCCTTTCTGCCTAGCCCTTGGTGCTAACCCCTTCTGCGGCTTAACACCTTGCTCCCTGCTTTGCCCAGGGTTCCTCTCACTCCAAATGTTCTCCCTGCTCTACTGGTCCAACCACCCGCTCTATACCGACTCTTCCCAAATCTCTCTCTCTACAGAATCCCAGGGCATGTAGTCCAAAACCTACAGACCATCTCCATTTGAATGCCCTACAAGGAGCTCAGCCTCAATATGTCCACAGTTGAACTCATTATCTTTGCGATCTCACCCCTCTTTCACCTTCCTGGACTTCTCCCTCAGTGACTGGCACCACTCAATGACTTTCAGTGAGGATCTCTCCCCATCCAATAAATGACAAAGTTTCTTGGCTTTACCTCCTAAATCCCTTCCATCATCACTGGCCCTGCTGTAGTTTGGGCCATCGTCTCTCACCTGAACTCCTCCTCCTTTTCCTATGGGATGTCTCTACTGCAGTCCCTCATCACTCCATCCACACTGCTGCTATGTTTTAGCTAAACACAATGCCTCAATTCCCTCACCATCCTGCTGAAAACCCCCCAGTGGCTTTTAGAATCCTTTGGGTTAAACCTAAACTCCTTACCATGGCACACAAAACCCTGAACTTCCCCAGCTCCCTTTTCTCCCTCTTTCGTTTCAGCAATCTCAACCTCCTTGTAGCTCCCAGAACCCATCATGCAGTTTTATACTTCTATGCCTTTGCATATGCTGTTGACTGTGAGAATGCCCCATCCTTTTTTTCCTTCTCTATCTTCCTAGTGATCAGTCTTTACAACCCTACCCTCTTCCTACATGAAGTTTTTCTGCTTCCATCAAATCCCCCTACTTTCTAATACTTCCGTACCATGTATACCCTACTATTGCACACATAATACAAAAGCTCACTAGCCTTCCTGTTCATCTCTTCTATTAAAGAGTTCTTTGTGGGCACATTATGTCTCCATTGCTTGGCATAATGCTTAACATGTAATAGATGCTTAATTTAAAAGTCTGTTAAACAGAATGGGTGGCCAGGCGTGGTGGCTCACGTCTGTAATCCTGGCACTTTGGGAGGCAGAGGCGGACAGATCACCTGAGGTCAGGAGTTTGAGACCAGCCTGGCCAACGTGGTGAAACCCTCTCTCTACTAAAAATACAAATAAATAAATAATAAATAAATTAGCTGGGTGTGGTGGTGGGTGCCTGTAATCCCAGCTACTCCAGAGGCTGAGGCACAAGAATCCCTTGAACCTGGGAGGTGGAGATTGCAGTGAGCCAAGATGGTGCTACTGCACTCCAACCTGGGTGACAGAGCAAAACTCCATCTCCAAAAACAACAACAACAACAACAGAATGGGTGCCTATTAAAGGCATTGGTTTCCAAAGGATCCTTGGGCATGGAAGCACTAGAGAACTCCTGGGCATGGAACTGTGTGGTCCTGAGTTTCCAACTTTGTCCATAAGGAAGGGACCGTGCCTTTGAAGGACTCAGAACCTGCACAAGCATGCTCTGGGATTTCTCAAAGTGCTGTAGTCGTTTCTTGTTTTTATCTCAATCCATTGGGGAAAAGGAGGGCCTAGAAAGTCTGACGGCAGGCTCCCCAGACTTATTCCTCACACTGCCGCTATTCCTGACTTCTCCTCCTCCATCTCCACATACTCTGCATCAACATGTGGCTGCCAACAGAGTCTATCCACAGAACCACCTGGGTCCCTTCAAGAGTCACACTCATTCTGCCCCCACAGTCCATGGAATTCTAAAGGCATGAGCCCCTCTTAGCCAGGAAAGGGAAGATAATAAAACAACCAGGTCTTAGGCCAGGCACAGTGGCTCATGCCTGTAATCCCAGCACTTTGGGAGGCCTAGGTGGGCAGATCACCTGAGGTCAGGAGTTCGAGATCAGCCTGACCAATACAGTGAAACTCCGTCTCTATTAAAAATACAAAAAATTAGCTGGGGATGGTGGCACACACCTGTAGTTCCAGCTACTTGGGAGGCTAAGACAGGAGAAGTGCTTGAACCCAGGAGGTGGAGGTTGCAGTGAGCCGAGATCATCCCACTGCATTCCAGCCTGGGCAATTGAGCGAGACTCCATCTCAAAAAAAAAAACAGAGCCAGGTCTTGATAAAGGCTCATTTTTAGATACAGAAATTCTACAGAATGAGAGTGAGCTGTAAGGATCTGAACAAGCACAGGAGAGGGCACAAAACATATACTTAGGGAGTCCTTTGTTCCGGCCATCACACAGTAAGTATCTCATGGAGGAGACTAGATTCACGGAGGGAAACTGGGGAAGTTTGGGTTCCATGCATGAAGACCTATCCCTTTCACATAAAGGCATGTAAAAGCTTTGGCCCAAACTCACACGGTGCCTGCCATCTTAATGGGTCATTCGTAAAAACTTCCAGCACACTGGATACTTCCAGCACACTGGATACTTACAGATGACAGAGCAGATTGGTCCCACTTTGTACTTGGTGCCATGCAGGCTTGTCAGAGATTGGGCAGCCTTTTAGGCCACTTCACTCTAGAGTAAGAGAACCAAAGAAAGGTAGACAGATAACACTTGTCTCTTGGGAGATCAGCTGCCCAACAGCAGAACATAGAATGCTCTAACTTAATGCTCCAGTTAATTGAGGTGAAGGCACAATACCCTTTTTATTTCAACCATTTTCACTGGGAAGTAAACACAAGTTCACTTCCATTGGCTTTGAAAATACAACATGAAGGTCCTCATTGTCTATGTGATCATCCTGGTGTTTGCAACACTCATGGATTCATTATTTTGCCACCAGTTCTCCCTGGTCAGGGGTGTGGCTAGAAATAGGGTAGATTTAAGGGGTCTAAAGAGAATGTGGACTGACCCCAGGACATATGTGGGAAGCCGACTTTTCTTTTACTAGATCCCTACATTGGCTTATTTCCCTATGGCTGTCTCTTTTTCCAAGAAGTAGAGCTCAGAAAAATATTTTCCATTATTTGAGGCTTCCAATTTTGACTGATTGAGGCTTTACTGTCCTTGTCAGGGATAAATGTAAGGTCTTGAACTTGGATCCAGGAAAACAACTGTACGATTACCAGATGGGGGAAACCTGGCTTGGTCGAATCCTTGGAGAGCCTGGGGGTTACTCTTGTCAATGAGCCCGACATGAGTCAACATTACAGGGCTACGGCCAAAAAACTAATGTGATCCTCAACTGAATTTGCAGAAGTGCACAGTCTGGCTGAGGGTAGTTATGGTCACACTCTGCTCTGTGCTGGGTAGCCCACAACACACATTTCACATTCACTTCTGGGAGCTACCTGCTGTAGTTTGGATGTTTATTTCCCTCAAGCCTCATGTTTAAATCTCATCCCCAATACTGGCAGCAAGGCCTAATGGGAGGTGTTTGGATCATGAGGATAGATCTCTCATGAATGGCTTGGTGCAGTCCTCACAGTTAGGAGTGAGTACTTGCTCCATTAGTTCCCTCGAAAGCTGGTTGTTAAAAAGAGTCCAGCACCTCTCCACTCTCTCTTGCTTCCTCTCTCACCGTGTGATCTCTGCACCATACCAGCTCCCATTTGCCTTCCATGAGTGGGAAGCAGCCTGAAGCTCTCACCAGATGCCCAGTCTTCCAGCCAACAGAATCATAATCCAAATAAAACTTTTTCCTTAATAAATTACCCAGTCTTAGATATTTCTTTACAGCAATGCAAACAGATTAAGACACCACCCTTGAAGAAGCATATTCAGAAAACAACAACCAGAATAGTAAGGGAACTTGAGCCCATAATACGAATGCTTGAAGAAATTGAGGCTATTTAGAAGAAATAAGAGCTAGAAGAAGCAGGCTGGTGGTCTTCAAGTAATAGTGGATTCACCTCTTAAAGGGAAATAAGCTTGCTCAGTAGAACCAGATGATAAACCAGGGCTGATAGGTGAAAAACACAGAGATTTCGCTCTCTGTAAAGAAGAACACTAACAACCTAACAACCTTCCCCGACACAGAATAGGCTCCCTTGAAGGCAGGAAGCCATCTAATCATAGCCTAGATTGACTATCTGCGAGAGGTTTGAGCACCAGGTTTAGATAATTTAAGGTCATCTAGGTCTAAAAAAAGAACATTTTAGAACATTCTTTTTCCCTGATACGACCTTGAATGGTAATACTCGCCATCAAAACCTCACAGAGCTCAAATCTAACTGATGAGATGAAAGGCACACTTGAATGGGAATAATATGGCCTATTTCTGCGTGGGGCTGCAGACAACAATCTACTTGAAGGTAAATTGACAAAAAGGTTCCAATTCTGGGCTTATTTCTAACATATGGGTTTCACAAATCCAGCCTAAAAGCCAAATTGGAAATATTTGCACATTCTTTTTAGCTGGGGATAGCTCTTGCTCAATTGTGAATAGCCTCCTGAGATGTCACCATCTGATCTAAGGCTGGGGCCAGTTGGCTTATTCCTGAAACAGGAAGGGTGACAGAAGGTATCAAGTTAGGGAAGTGAGTATTTTACCCCCAGCATCATACACCAGTGCATCATCATGGTAGATCATAGAGCCAAAGTCCCCAGGAAAGTATAAGACAAGTTGCTGAGAAGCAGAATTGCTCAGCTTAGAGCATTTGACTACCAATCCAAGAGTCTCATATCCAAATCCGAGGGTTTTCTCCCCCATATGCAATGGAAAAGCATGTTCTGGGAATCTATGCTTAAACCAGGCTCCTGCTCATCTAGATTAAGGTAACAACAACTTCATGAATTCTATTTCCCAAAGAAACTTAGTTTAGTAAAGTTCAAAATGAGTCTTTCAAACCTTTGGCTGCATTTCATAATCTTCTCTGTGTCTGACTTTATGTCTCATTCATCGTTGTAATGGTACACCTCCGCCTCAGGGCATGACTTTATGCCTGAAACTTACTTGACCACACAATGCACGTTTGTTGCTGGGCTGAAATTAAGTTTCAGAAACTCACCAGCTCATCAGAGTTATCTGGCTTGGTACATTTGTACCCGTAGGGGAACATCAGCAGCTGGGAATAGCTGTGGAGGGTAATGAAGGCCTTGACTTTTCCATGACTCTTGATGAAGTCCACTATGGATTTCACTTCAACTTCAGAGTTGGCACTGGGTCCATGGTATGAATCAGAGCAAGGGTTGCTGCTGGCTCCAGGTCCTGGGGAGATGCAGAAGTAGCCCAGTGAGGACAGCGAGCTCTAAGAAGACACTGTAGGGAGGAGGTCACCATGCATCACCAATTTTCTCCTCTGGAAGTCAGGGCAAGATTGTCATTGTGTTAGATCAAGTGTCTTCCAAAGGTTATAGTCAGAAAGGCTAACTGAAGTGATTCTGGACACATCTCTTCTTCAAAAAATATGGTTTCTCTATACAGTAGAAAGAGCCATCTAATTAGATCATCTCCTCTCTGTAGGCGTTGTTGGAAGAAAAGCTAGATTTAATATTATAGATGGAATTCCTGCATTGGGTGGGAGTTTAGCAAGTTCATTTTCTGGGATCTCATCCAATTCTTAGAGTCCAAGAGTAGAAGATTCTATGCTCTGTAATTCCAAGGCACAAAGCCACAAATGCAAGGAACCTCTGACACCCTTTCTGCAGTGAGGAAATCATGACTACATTTGACAAGGCCACCTTTGGCCTTGATTGTCTCAGCAACTAGAGTGGTTCAAGACCCCTGAAATGGGTCCATTGTAGGCCTGGCCAGGGTTCTCACTGCTAGAGAAACTTCCAGGGGATGAGTAGGGGTTAGGATTCCCTAGGCTCCCCATGTGATACAGACAAAATGTCACCTTATTTTAAAATGATTTAATGAAAATAATATTGGGGAGGATTGACATTGAACTGTGGGCCATGGCTCAGTATTGTGCTTTATTTTTCCCCTACCTAAAAAAAAAAAAAAGAACTGTAAAAGCAATGAATGAAGTTGCCACTCATCCGTATCCTGTAGCAGTTCTCTAATACGTCCTATCTTAGTTCCATAACTCTAATTAATTAATTTGTCTTACAAATACGTAGTGATTGCCTTCTGCATTGCAGACACTGTGCTAGCTGTTAGGAATACTTCAGTGAAAAAGACACAGCTCCTGACCTCAATCTTATCATAGCCTAGTGAGGGGGAAAAAATTTTTAATTCTATGGTTAGTGAGACATAAGGGGTTTTCTCCAGTGGCTGAAGGCATAAAGGAGCCCCTAACTAGCCTGCCACGGAACTCCAAAATGTAAGAGCTGTCACAAAGCCAGGGCAGCAAGCTCACATTTTATATTTGAATCTGTTTTGAAAGTCAGTTTCTTCATCCTGTGTGTACGTACTTCTTTTTAGTTTTCTTTCTCGAAGCATCCATAGATGATGTAATGCTTCTCCTCGGAATAGATCCTAACCCCCTCTAGTGGCTGGCTCAGGGCTTCCCGAGTTCTCCTGCCATTGTGCAAAGTCTTGCTCCGGCTGCACAGAAGGCTAACCAGGCAACAGCTTGTGGGAAAACCAAGATGTGAGACAAAATATATTAAATGCTGCTCAGTGCTCTGTGACAGTACTGTGCTCCTGTGAAGTGAATTTAGTTAAGTGTTTTCAAAGAGGTTTTTAAATGGCTTAAATCCTGGATGGGCTTAGCCAGCTGATGCACTGCAGGGCCATCTGAACCAGTTTGTAGGCCAGACCACGGGTTGACCATCCCTGGGGGCAAGTCCCAGGGCTTACCTCCAAAACCTGCATCCCAGTTCCGGTTAGGATCCACACCAACACAGAGGCTTCCAGATACCTTGGACCGGGTCTTCCGCCACATACGATTCTGTCAGATCCCACCCAAAAAGCACATGGAAAAAAAGAAAGAGGGTCATTCAGCCTGATCAGAAGGTTCCTTTAGAATTCTGTCAATTTCCCTAGTTCTCTGGGACACTCCTTTCCCTTGGTTGGGGCGGTGGTAGACAGTCCTCATACAGGTTCTGCTAGGAGTTTCTCCGTCATTTCACCAAAGTGAGACATGAATACACCCCCATCTCCTCAAATGAACCTGCCAAACACGTGTCATGGAACCCTAGTTCTGTCCAAGGCCAACAGCAACAACCAAAAGCAGAAGAAAGGGTTCTGTGATGAGACTATTTGGGGGAAAATATAGGGCTAACTTGGTAAACTTTCTTCAGAACTTCTAAGGATTGTTAATGTCTTGTTTTTTATGAACTTCTAAGAAACGGATATGGTGGGTGGTGTTTCCTAGACTTGACAATGGAACCCTTGATTCATATGGTATCTCATGGGATGAATACTAGTATTAGTATGAGTTTCTTTGAAAATGTCTTTGAAAACGCTACTGTAGTTAGCTCTCTCTAAAAATAAACTTGAAGCTGTCATTCATTTTGAATATATGTGGGGTCACAGTTGCTACAATAGTGTATTGTAATGAGATTTTAAGGGGAAAAAAACTACGTAACTCTTTTTAGTGATATTACGGAGGATTTCTCCCACAGATTTTAAGTAAAACGCTAGATGCACTGTACTGCCCACCTAAATCCTACTGCAATCTAATTGCCAGCAGGTAACATCCGCCTCCTCTTTTCTATCAATCCTAACACAAAAAACGCAGAGATAATTGGAACAAATCTCCTAGATGACTCACGGTGAACACTGAGCTCTAACAGCCCAGCCTAACAGCTGAAATGGGCTCTGGCTGAGGCAACATGTAAAGACATCATGCATTGGAATAAGAAGTGATTATAACCACTTCTCTATCCCTCATTTCTGGGCGACTACTGAGAAATTAGGCATTCCATTTAGAGTAAATCAAGAAACGAATGACTACTTTTATTTTACTTTTGAAGTTCCTACATATCTCCTTAGGTCCTTGTCGAAGAAGGGAAAAAAATCCAGGCTTACTTTGGTTTGAGAGAACACGTATCCATCAGGGTTTGTGACTGGCAGGAGGAAGATATCCAGGGTGTCCAGAATGGAAGTGATGGATGGGTTCTTTCCATAATCAGAGGCAATCTGAGCAAAGACAAGATACATGTCAACCTCACACACCCCTTTTGTCAGGAACACAGGACAGAATAGTAAGGGAGTGTTTTTTTTCCAGATGTGAACCGGGGATCACTATTGGTCAAGGAAAGTCTTCCAGTCACCCAGCAGTACGGTCTCCTGCAATGTTAATGTGTTGAATATGCTAGCGCCTATACTTTTATTTCTAGTCAAAATAATTTACTTCTACTGAGTAAAAATCAGATATCATGTATCTACTCTCTTTCAAAAGCAGTAACATTCTTCCTGTTCATTCCAGTGAGACATTTTGCAATAGTGAGCAGTGATATATGTGACTTATGTGTACCTATGCACCAAAGAAATTTTGTTTCATATTCCTTAATCCCCTACATGGGCTAACTTTCCAAAAGAACTCACAACAAACATCAGATTACTTAAATATGCAGAGACATTGCTAAAGACACAAAGAACCAGTTAAATTCCATTTGAGGAATTACATTTTTACTTGCCATCAACTGCAGTTGAGTTGAAGTTTCTGCTGGATTAAAATTTATTCATTTCCTGTGCTCAGCCATCCTAAGGCATTATTATTCAACCGTTAAATATCCATTTCATAATACCCTAAAGGTAACCGCATTTTAATTGAAGGGAAAAATGTATCAGTCGGTATGCACGTGGTTGCACATGCTTGAACGATCTGATGTGGATTGATTTCCTCTGCTCATGAATTAACATTCTGATTTATAGCATGTCATTTTTGAATTACTTAAGAAATACCAGACTAGGTCACTCCCAGCCCCATGTCCTGACTCTAATGCCAACAAACTTGTGGAAGACAGATCTTACTACACCCTACCTTCAAAATCAAAGTTGGGACATTTTCAGAACAACCCAAACACCCTTAGCCAACTCCACTTTGGATCTGTGGGTTAAACTCTTCTTGCACCTGTTTGTATTTTCCAGCTGATTCCCTTTCATGATTTTTTAAATTTCTAGTACATCACACCTCAGCCCTCAGGGTTCCAGGCAGCAAAGTGGTTTCTCTCGAGTCGGTTCTTATGCTGAAATCTGGCTCCCAAGAGTCCTCCCTGGCCACCCGTTCCATCTCTTTAGCTTCCTGAGTCTTTTTCTTCCCCCCTCTCTCACTCAACAGCAATCACCACATCGTGGTGTCTTTTAGCAGAGCGCACAGTGGGCTGCCCAAGGGGAGGAGCCTGGGGTGCTGGATGGGGCAATACCAAAAAAGGCTGGGTGGGTTCATTGCCAGCCCGTGTGACAAGAGAAGGGTTTTGGCTGAGAGCACCAGCCATCAGGACCACTGGGACTGTCATGGGTTTCAGTGGGCCTGACCCCAGAAAGGTAAAATAAGCAAGGAATGTTAGGCAAAATGACCTTATTTGCTGTCCAAAGTGCCGTAGCTTGTGTAACCCACTCTCGAGCATGGATCCCAGCATCCAGCCAGATAGCTGGCTTGTCTCCTCCGGTGCTGAACTGCAAAAGCAAGTGTGGCAATGTGAACGGCTCCACTGCCATGGCACCTGGTTGCCTCCTCTCTACCCCAGACCATCCTTCTCTGTCCCTCTCTCTGTTCTTGATGTGATTGACAGAGAAGGAAATACAGACAGTGATGCTGTGGCCTAACTCTCATTTAAGGAGAATTTTCTTTTGTCCCCTTCTTCGAATGCAAGTGTAAATGCAGACTGAGGGGCATAGACAATTCTCCGATGTTTGTAAAAAATCGTTGTAGATAATGACAGGAAAATATCTTCATATGCTGAAAATTGGAAAAAATGGATTACACGATTTCATTTTTATTTTTAAAGAAACTAGTTCATTTATATACACACATACATATGAGAAAAAAGGAAAAGGAGAAGGACGAAGAGAGAAAAGGAAAAAGAAAAGAGAGAAAAAAGTAGAAAAATATACAACAGATTGTTAATAGCTATTATCCCATAGTTGTGGGATTAGAATTACGAGGATTTTTTTCTTTTTTGTTTCTTTTGTTGCTCTATTTTCCAAATGTATGCAATCATAGTGTTTTATTATAAAAATGCTTGTGATAGCCTTTTGAGACCTTCATAAAAACATGATAGCAAACCTCTGGAGGTACTTTCCAGAGTTTAAATTTTATGATCTAAGTGACTTAGTTTTATTTGAAACAGTGGCTTTGCCAATTGGATCAGTAAATGGGGAGGAAAAGATTATTTTTGCACCATCAACTTCTATCTCTGTGCAGCATTCTAAACACAGCAGATAAGGTAAATGAGAAATGCAAATCCTTGCTAAAAATTACAGTTCATGAGTTCTAAGAGTTTTAGTTAAAAGTGCCTTTTCCTCTAAAGAGCTCAAACGTAAAAAGCAGGAACTTTCAAAAACACAGCATCTTCCACCGCCGAACCACCCCGGAAAAGGGAAGGCCAGGGAAGACCACGGTGGAAGAGAATCTGGGGTTTTCTGACCCAGTTGGTGGGCGGGGGGTGCGGGTAGAGGAAATAAAAAGAAAGAAGGGAGGTAAACATTAGCAAATGTATCCCTGTGGTATAAAGCAGGCAAATCACTCCTCTCAGGCCTGCTTTGGGAAAAACGCTCTGGAGAAATCCATCTGTCCCAGTTAGTCAGTTGGTTCCCAGCCATAACGTTTCCAAATTTAGCGAGGAGTTGTGACATTACCTCTTTTTGAATTTTTTTTTTTTTTCTCTTAACAAACTCTTTCTAGGAAATCTGGGGAAGTAATTTTCACTGTTTTTGAGGACAAAGTGCGAAGCTTGAAATTATGTGCACAAAGACGGTCAGAGGTTACGAGATGGCGTCAAACCCTAACCTCTTTCCGTCTATATCCTTTTTCAAAAGATCTTCGTTCAGGGCATTTGTCTTTGCGGTTTAGGGTTTAGTTGTTCTGCATACGACCAGAACTCTTCTTTAAAAACTAAAAACAAAAAAAGAAAAAAGAAAAAGAAAAAATGCAGCTTAGGCAATTAGTGCTTTTTCTTTTTTAACTGGTGTGCTTGTGTGTGTGTGTGCGCGCGCGTATGTGTGTGTGTGTTTAAAGAGGAAAGAAAAAAAAAGAGAAGGGGAAGGGAGGCAGAGAACTCTCAGCTAGATGAATTACAGCCCCCAGCCCCCAACCTCCCCCGGACCGCACCTCCCCCTTCCTCAGCTCCTATTGGCGCGTTTGCCCCGGTTCCCCGGGAGCTCATCTCTCAGGACGCGAGCATTAATTCACTCCTGCAGACCTGCGTCAGCTTGCGCAGGAACAGAGAGAAAGAAAAAGAAGCGGGCGGGGGTGGGGGAGTGGATACTCAAAACCAGCAAGGACCGGTTAGGAGGAAAAGAAAAAAAAATAAAAAGTAATAAAAAGGAGCCGCTCTGTAGCACAAGCCGGGACTGCTGGCTAGCCTGGGAGGAGGGGGATTCTAGAAGCATCGAGAGGAAGAACCGCCCCTGCACCGTGTACCTTGAGCACGTTCAAAGGCCGCTTCTCAAAAGAAGAGCCAATATTCACTTTGCTCACTAGACCAGGGTGCTCAGCCACGAGGTTATCCATTTCTTGGGAAATCTGAAATGTTTCAAGTGAATAAATAGACATTTGCGAGTGAACCATCTGTTGCATGAGATCTGATCCCCTGGTGATTTTCCCCATTCCCTTGGGACACAGCGGAGGGGGCAGCGCGGCTCGAGCTATAGGGTCGGAGGGTTTGGATCCAGCTGAGTGCTACTGAGTCTATGGGCGTCTGCGGGGGCTGCAGTCCAGCCGGCTCTTTGCAGTTTTGTGCAAAGCAAAATGACACACTTCCCTGGGGTACTTGTGGCTTTTGGCGACCCCAGCCCTTAGGTGGAGTTTCTCGCCCTTGCTAGCAGAGGAAAACAAATGGTAGTGCCCCCTCAACCCCAAAGGGGATGTAGAGGCGATCGCTACAAAATGTCTTCCGGCTAAATCAGGCCCGGGGACAATGGGGTTTCTGCTGCAGACGCACTAAGGCCACCGGCTACTCCAGCTCCTATTTTCAAGGCGACTGAAATTTTGTGCATCTGGGGAGCCCTAACTATGTCCCTTGCTGGGATTGAGACGTGTCCGGGTGCGTTTGGAGAGCTAGCGGGAGGAAATCAGTCCCTCCAGCTGTTGCCAGTATTTGCACTCCGTAGGAGACAGACATCAGTTTGTCTGGGAGGGAGGGAGGGCGTCTTGTTTGCTCCACTTCCTTTTCTTCCTTATTCTCTGTGCTGGTCCACAGTCCCCTATCTGAAACCCTTGAGGCCATATATATTTCAAATAAGAGATATTTTTTTCAGGGGAGAATTTTAGAAAGGTAATAGGAAATATATATTATGTATTACACATGGGACATTGCTCCGTATTCAAGCACATTAATATTTCTGGCAGTGAAACAAATGAGCAGTGAGGCAGTTCAGGTCAGATTTTGCTCCCAAATGAGTTTAGGTCAAATCAGCTTTTCCCATCAAATAAATTAGGAGAAAAAAATGTTTAACGCTTTTTGCATTTAAAAACTGCCAACTTGGAGACTTGGTGCCTACCAGATATCTCTTCTCCGGCTCTTTCCTACTCCCCATGCCACCCCTTAGCCCTACAACCACCATCCCCTCCGGCCCCTTTCCATCCCTCGACTCTTAAGTCATTGCAGGTAGATTCCCGTGGGCCTGGAGAAGAGCTCTGTGTCAGAGAGGTCAATGCAGCACTGCCCAGGATCCCCACAGCAGCATGGAGTAGCCGATGCAGGAAGGGGATAGTCTCCACAGAAACAACAAAGCCCAGGAAAGACAGCAGAGACTCCATGAGGGTTTGCTGCCATGAGGTCTTACAGAGCACATCCCTGCGAGGCAGAAGGATAGGATCTGGAGGCAGGGAACCTAAGGCCAATTCAGGCTGACTCCCTAGAACTAAATCAAAAAGAAAACCCCAACTTTCTATGCCCAAGTAACAAAAGGACCAGGGGCTAATCCCTTTGCACCTACCCCCGCTCCTCTTTCTGGCATGGCAGATGAAAAATTGAAACTACCTCTAATTGGTCCCCTCCCGCAACAAGTCAGGTTGGTTGCAAGCCAAGTCTTCATTTGCATAGGAGTATAACTTTGTAACTTCACTTCAGCCTCTGACTGGCTGCTTTCTGCAACCAATCAGACTGATCGAAGGCTACTACTTCATTTACATAGGGCGTACACCAAGTAACCAATGGGAAACCTCTAAAGGGTATTTAAATCCCAGAAAATTCGGTAATGGGCTTTTGAGCCCCTATGCTCGGGCTGCTCCCCACCTGTGGAGTATACGTTTGTTTTCAGTAAATATCTGCTTTTGTTGCTTCATTCCTTCCTTGTTTTGTTTGTGCGTTTTGTCCAATTCTTTGTTCAAGACGCCAAGAACCTGGACACCCTCCACCAGTAACACTTGGATGGAAGTCAGAGGCGTCAAAGGTGGTCCCTGATTCCATCATCAGTGGCAGCCCGGAAGCACAGCTCTCACTTGCTCAATGTATTTCAGTCTGTAATTGTGAAGGAAAGGGTAACACTCGGGTCCCCAGTACCAAGCTTTCCTCTTCTTGTCCTGTAGGCTTTGCGGTCATGACTTTCCCTTATTCTGGCCCCACTGTGAAAGGGGATGGAGCATTAATGGGACTTCCTATCAGCCAGATGCTGCAGGTGTGCCAGGGTGGATTTGCAGGCATGGTCTTATGGCTCATCTTACCTTTCTGGGAGCTCAGGGCCTGAGTTAACCTCTAAACAAAAACTAAATCAAGCCAGACTCAGTGGCTCACCCCTGTAATCCCAGCACTTTGGGAGGCCGAGGCGGGCGGATCACTTGAGGCCAGGAGTTTGAGATCAGCCTGGGCAACACAGTGAAACCCTGCCTCTACTAAAAATACAAAAATTAGCTGGGCGTGGTGGCGCATGCCTGTAGTCCCAGCTACTCAAGAAGCTGAGGCTGGAGAATCGCTTGAGCTTGGGTGGCAGAGATTGCAGTGAGCCGAGATTGTGCCACTGCACTCCAACCTGGGTGACAGAGTGAGACTCCTTCTTTTCCTTCTTCTGCCTAACACCCTTTGGTTTGTACTTTATATTTCATGCTGTAGCCTCTCTTTTGCCCTTTCCCTTAAATTCTTTGTTACCATATTCTGCATGTGCCAAATGCAAAAGGGAGAGAGACAGTGTCCTCCTACCCACCTTGCAAGGGGAGCCCGGACTGCTGGAAGGTCCTATTGGTACCCACAGGTCCCTTCCCTGCAGAGAGTACTCAAGTATGAAAGAAGATGGAACTGAACTGACGTTCATGTGGCCCAGCAAGCTGCAGGAAGGTGAGTCCGTGGCATAATTACCTGCACATCTTCAATCATGATGGAATAGGCAATTCCCTGGGACTCCAAGAATGCTTTGACTGCCTCAACGCTGACAAAGGGAACTCGGACGTGGGCTGTCTCCCCTGGGGTGCTGGGTGATCTCCAAAAATCAAGCTGAAAGGGATAAAAGTCCAAGCCAAGGCAATGAATGGGCTATTCTGGGGAATGGACAGCTCAGCACTGATAGATTTCTAGAAATAAATTTGCATCAATTTTATCTTGAGTCCACAAGTTTTGGAATCATTGTGGAATCACTATGATATTGCAACAACGGCTCTTAAACATCCATGTGTCAGCAAATCCATTATATTGTTTCCCCTGCCCCTATGGCTAGATATTAAAACTGGCAGAAGGAAAAGATTATTAATACGATGGCAGTTTTTTTAAGCTGGGATTCTAGTGATCCAATTCATTTAATAATAGGATATAAATGCTATAAATTATTTTACAAGGGAAATATGCACTAAGGGTGCTTAATTTTTGAAAGTAACTTTCACATTTGATATCTCCTTTCGTTCTTACAATAAACCTGAGAGATAGAAGAACGATATATTTATCACCATTACTCTGAATGAGAAAATGAGACACAGGGAAGGTAGGTGACTTGCCCAGTATCCTGTAGTTGGGACCAGAGCCCAGGTACCCAGCTGCATGAGTTAGCATTTCACACTATGTCATGGGAGTCAGAATACAGTCCAAAATAGATCTCAATCATGTTTAACTGTATTCGTTCTGGGAACAGAAACTCGCACTAGATCAAATACCTGGAGATGTTCTTGAGCCTCCAATTGTAGCAGATTTTTAAATTTGTTCTTCATTGCTTGGTACAATCTCAAGAACTTGGTCTCTAAAGAAAATTAACCACAAATGTGACCTTAAAAGCAAAACCTGGACACTGTTTCCTGTTGCTTTCTGCACCTGTTAGTCTCTGTGTATAACAGGTTCATGCAACGGTCAGTAAGCTCTGTGACAATCCAGAAACTAATAAATAGTATACTAAACCCACATCGCCAGAATGAGAAGGTGATACAATGGCATTATTTCCTCCCAAGAAATGTTATCTAAATAATAATGAAGAGGTGTACCTGCTCCTAGCAGGAAGCCTGCCATTAAAGTTACCTTTCCCTTAGCTAATGAATCAAATAACACCTGCTGCTCGTGGAGTGTTAGCTTTTAATACTTGCCTATTCCTGTTGTTCAGAAGTAAGTTTTTAAAAAGTGGAATAATTTGGCGCTTGTAAGAGGAAACAGTTCATATGTGGGTAGACCTAAGGGTTTGTTTTTAATGGTTTTGGGGGTTTTGTTTGTTCCTTGTTTTTGTCAACTGAAAATGTATCACGGTTCTATCCCCAAACCCCATTCATGTGACCCAAACATGGGGCATGGCCAGAGATAGTTGGGACCTTGACAAATTATGTGTCATGCCTCTCTTTACACACACACACACACACACACACGCACCCTTCATAGGGAATGAAGGATGAACAGGAAAGAGAAATCTCAAAACAATCAAGCACATATCTTTACGAAGAATTCCCTTGGTGACAGAGCTTTCCCTTCTAGCCTTTCTCCAAGTAGGCAGACTTCCTAAGTCATTGTCCCAACCATTTATAAAGTGGGGAAGGAATCAATACAATGAACCATGTACAGGGACCAGAATATGGGTCTTCTGAAACCAAGCCCCATGCAATTTCCTACGAACTCCAGTGGAATACAGAAGTGATGGAACATGAGCTCTTTGAGGCTCATCTGCCACAAATGGTCTGAAAATTCTTCCATTTAAGTCTCATTATTTTTGGTTAATGCATGGACTCCCAGGAGTCCTCCTTTAAAATGGGAAGGCACTGAGAAAACTAATACAGTAGGCTCATATTTCCTGGTGTGTGTTCTGAAGAATAGTAGTTCTTTGAGTTACTCAGAGACAGAAAAGAAGGAAGGGAGGAAAAGAAGGAAGGAAAGAGGGAGGGAGGGAGGGAGGGAAAGAAAGAGAGAGAGAGAGAGGAAGCAAGCAAGCAAGCAAGCTGGAGGCAGTGGGTAGTTGATAATTTTAAAAAATGGTACATGCTGCAACCTAGATCCCCTCTTATAGATTTATAATGAACACTGATTTAACCAAAGCTCCTAGAAATCCTACAGTTTGTTTAACCCTCTGATTCCCACATTTATTTGACCAGTGGCTTTCTGGAACCAAACTTATTTGACTATTTTCTTAGTTCCCTGGAACACTCTTCAAAAAATGCTGCCTAAAGCCCTTAATAGAATCATGAAGCAAAGTACTTCGGAGCAAAGATGAGTCCTCCAAAGCCAGGAGAGGAGGAGTTGAGCTGAAATCTATAGCCCTGGCATTTCCACTTCATGAGGTTTCCACCGCCTAGATGCTGAATCTAAAGATCGGCGGGTAGGGGACAAGGGCTAATGTGAATGGTAAAGCCCAGAAGAGCAGGAGGAGGTGAGAGAGTAGCCTTGACACCAGCTGAGTTACCTGAAACAAATGGCTACACAGCTGTATTTTCCTTGATGTCTATCAAGCCTACAGTCTGATCACTGGAGGGAAAAATGAGTAAGGACAGAGAGAATAGGGTTATGTGTGTTCAGTTTTCCCTTTTGTCTTTACCTTTAAGTGTCATTCATCTCTTTTTTGATCATCCACTCCTATTTTTCCCACTATCGACTTATCCCCAAATCTAAGAGAACTTCTCTGAAAACACTGAACACTTATACCCATTTACTCTGTAACAATCAAAGGTTCCATCAATCAGGTAAGTAAAATTCAAAGAAGCACCAGAAAGCATAACTTACCCCACAAATGTTTCTAGACAGTAGATATGCCCAAAAAGGGCACCAAAAAACAGGATCGACCTCATGGCCATGGGTTTTCCTGGAATCCAGAATTCAGAGTCCTTCCTGAACTTTATTTATAGGGATGGCAGCTGAGGGTGATGTGCTGGCCCTTTGAGAACTCATGTGAATTCCCACATGGGAAAATTCCCACCTGCATGTGAAATTCTCAAGGTTGTAGACATCCACCTGTGTGATATCACCAATCTGTACATTTTCAGTTCCTAGGATAACAAACTTTGATGTAAAGAGACCAAAATTGCTAGAGCATACCAAGGGCAGTATAGTTATGATTGAGAACATAAAACGCCACTAGCTACCCTGCGATAGAAGCCAGATTAATAGACCTAGAGGTTAGTCTTTTCTGGGTCTCTGACAAAAAAAAGCCAGAGCATTTATAGTAATTACTCAGGCATCCTGTCTATCACATTCCATTAGCTTACTCGTTTGTTTATTTTTATCATGTTTACCTTGAAACACTGCAATCACTCAGTTCACATCTGCTGAGTGTCCCTGTAGATGTGACCCATTCCAATCCTCACTCTATATTAAAACAAAACAGAAGGCCTTTTAATATTCAATTTTCCACTGTCTCAAAAGTGATCCATCTGCATTTACACCAAATTGATATCCCTCTTTCTGTGCTTTTTCCCAAAATGAAAATGTCTTTCTGATGACATTTCCTATAACAAGCAACAATGAAGTTGCTTGTTATAAAAAGTATGAATTAAAAGGAAGTGTTTTCTTTAATCATCAATAATTCTTCCATCCAAAGAAGACCATTTGGCATATATCTTTAAAAATTTCTTTCTCTGCTTTCGAGTTTTTTCTTAAACAAAGATTAGACCATGGCCGGGCGCGGTGGCTCAAGCCTGTAATCCCAGCACTTTGGGAGGCCGAGACGGGCGGATCATGAGGTCAGGAGATCGAGACCATCCTGGCTAACACGGTGAAACCCCGTCTCTACCAAAAAAATACAAAAATCTAGCCGGGCGCGGTGGCGGGCGCCTGTAGTCCCAGCTACTCGGGAGGCTGAGGCAGGAGAATGGCGGGAACCCGGGAGGCGGAGCTTGCAGTGAGCTGAGATCCGGCCACTGCACTCCAGCCCTGGCGACAGAGCCAGACTCCGTCTCCAAAAAAAAAAAAAAAAAAAAAAAAAAAAAAAAAAAAAAAAGATTAGACCATATCGCGTATACTGTTCTTTAAACAAAGGTGATATTTTCTTGTTCATAAACATAGATCTACATTAATCTGACTTCGTTCTTCATTGCTTGAGAAGAAAATACACCTGTTTATTTTTAGAAACCATAGTTTATTTAATTTTAGCTGTTCATACACATTATATTAAGCCTAGAAAGACTCAACCACAACAAGCAGCAAGGAAATTTTCGTCTGTCCTCTGTGTGTCAAATTTATCTGCACACACTTTAAATCTCTGGGTTTGCATTCTCAAATATATGCTTGAAGGGGAAAGATATATACACAGTGTTTCTGATTTCAAGAATGACTGGATTAACTTGGTTTTTCATTCTCTTTGGAGTCAGAGAGAAGACAGAAACCAAAAGGCAGAGGCCATGATTCATCCTCATGTCCCCAGCATCTATCAAATAAACAGGAGTTCAATAAATTGGAAGTATGTACTTGGAGAATCAATAAAAGTTTCCTGGAAAAAATGGAGTTTTCGGCTGGGCATGGTGGCTCACACCTGTAATCCCAGCACTTTGGGAGGCCAAGGAGGGTGGATCATGAGGTCAGGAGATCAATACCATCCTGGCTAACGTGGTGAAACCCCATCTCTACTAAAAATACAAAAAATTAGCCTGGCTTGGTGGTGGGCACCTGTAGTCCCAGCTACTTGGGAGACTGAGGCGGGAGAATGGCGTGAACCCTGGAGGCAGAGCTTGCAGTGAGCCAGGATCACACCACTGCACTCCAGCCTGGGCGATAGAGTGAGACTCCTTCTCAAAAAAAAAATGGAGTTTGAGCTGAGACTTTGGGCAGGCAGGATCTGCCAAGGCAATTGTGAAAAGAGCCTGAATTTCTGGTGGTAAGAAAATATGAGCTAGACAGGGAACCAGGGGAGAGCACATGATACACATCTGGGTTAAGGGGGAAACTTGGCCCAGCAGAGCAGGGACTTGACCCTGGGAGTGGTGGGGAAGGTAAAATACCAGAAGGTGGGCTAGAGGGCAAAGGATCTCACAATCCATACAGAGGAGTTTGCTCCAGATGAAATGGAGAGCCTTGGAAGGTTTCTGAGCAGGTAACTGATTGATGAGGGCAATGCTAAAAATTGTGAACCTTGCAGGATGGTGCCTGGCAGAGATCCTCTAAGCAGGGAGCCAAATAAGAGCCACTTGAGGAAACCCAGATTTAGGATACCACCTCTGGACTTGTGGATGGCAGAGGAAATGTCTGAGATGGGCTGCCGAGACCAGCTCAGTCGGGGAGACCCTAACTCAGTGGTGCTAGAGGAATTAAAAACACACACACAGAAATATAGAGGTGTGAAGTGGGAAATCAGGGGTCTCACAACCTTCAGAGCTGAGAGCCCCAAACAGAGATTTACCCACATATGTATTAACAGCGAGCCAGTCATTAGCATTGTTTCTATAGATATTAGATTAACTAAAAGTATCCCTTATGGGAAACGAAGGGATGGGCTGAAATAAAAGGATGGGTTTGGCTAGTTATCTGCAGCAGGAGCATGTCCTTAAGGCACAGATCGCTCATACTATGTTTGTGGTTTAAGAACTCCTTTAAGCGGGTTTTCTGCCCTGGGCAGGCCAGGTGTTCCTTGCCCTCATTCCGGTAAACCCACAACCTTCCAGCGTGGGCGTTATGGCCATCATGAACATGTCACAGTGCTGCAGAGATTTTGTTTATGGCCAGTTTTGGGGCCAGTTTATGGCCAGATTTTGGGGGGCCTGTTCCCAACAATGGGCTTGAAGAGAGATTTCAGTGGAAGAAACACGAGCCCATGGTGAGTAATTGGTGTATGAATGGATATAGAAGGAGAAGGTGGGGAAAGGAAGTTCCAGCCAGTGTTAAAGCAGGGACAGGTAGCCACCTCCATGGCTGCCCCACAACATCTCCCCATCCATTGTGACACTGTGTGAAGTTCCACTGTAAGAATTTGTTTTGATTATCTCCCCTACTGCTAAGCTTTCAAAAAGAAATTTCTGCTGAGAAGTGCTACTCAATGATTGAATCCACTCTAAGTGCTAGGAACATGCTAGCTCTCTTTCCTTCCTGGGAAGAACAGTGGAGGGGGGGTGTTGAGCTTAGAGCTATAATGGGAGTCCAAAAGATGCCTTGCCCCCACCTCACTCCTGAGTCCAAAGGACTCAAAGATGATGCCTGAGTGACAAAAATAAACATTCCCTGGATGGATGTGTCAAGTAAAAATTACAGAAGGCCATTATTTTGGACCAAGCTTCCATACCAAACCCCAGCAGATCACACTAAAAATCAAAGCAGAGCCACCCATGCTAAGGACCCAGGATAGGTTGTTAACTGACCTGAGAAATCAAGAGAAAGAGATAACAGGCAATTTCCCAAACAGGCCAGTTTAAATCTTCAATAGGCATGATAATGAAGTTCCTTTGCTTTAGTCCTTACACAAAAAATGTGGCCTGAAGTCACCTGAGTTATTTTTCTATTGTGGTGTCTGACTGTCCCCACCTTAAAAGAAAAGTAGCTCAGAAAGACTAATAGTCTTTGTTTTTTGCTTCTGCGCTATCCAGCCTGTCTTTGTCTGTAAGGCCAAGCCCTTCTGCTTAGCTCATGAGAACACTCACTGTGTTTTATGGGATGAAGTGTTGCCCTATTCTAGAATCACAAATAAAGCCAATTGAGATCTTTAAACTGAATTTGATGTAATTTTGTCTTTTGAACGGTGAAAATTGTAATTTTAAAAAATAAATAGAGGAAGTTAGAGAAGGAGAAAGCACAAGCCTTCATAGGAGGTTGTAGGAAAAACTTAAGAAAGCTCTGTTTTCTGTTTCTGACAATATAAACTGATATATATCAGAATAGGGCATCGTCATTTCTACCTCCTCACCACTATACAAGCTGGGTGAAATCTATTTTTTTAAACAGTCATATTGAGGTATACATGACATGTAATAAACTGCGTATATTTATTTTTAAATTTTTATCATTGTCTTAAGAAACTCAGTCTATAAACCACATATATTTAAGACATGCAATTTGATATGTTTTGACATAGGTATACATCCATGATGAAATCATCACCACAATCAATATCACATATCACAAATCCATCATCCCCAGTAAAATCTGTTTTTGAGAATCACTAAGAAAATCTCCAGTCGGAAAGAGATCATTGAAGCCTCCTTGCTTTGCAGAGGAGGAAAGGAGGCCCTGAGAGGAGAAGCAACTTACACAAAGCCTCAGAGCTCATCTGGGCTAGAGCAGGCACCAGGAGCTCCAGCCTCAGACCCTGGTTCACTGTTCTATCCAATTAACCAAGGTAATTCTACTCGGTTCTAGGAAAAGACCATGTTAGACCAAATGCTTCTTCATCAACCTATCCCCCAGGAAGCTGTAATTCAGAAACAGAAAAATGATAGCTCCCTTTAGAGAAGTGTTTTAATAGCATATCACTCCCTATGAAGATGATGTTAGGCACACTTCGCCTTTCTCGCCCTTTAACCCCAGAAGGTGAGATAGCCTAACGGTAGGGTGAGTAGGTCACTAGATGGGACCATAGGAGAAAGAACCACAGATTGAAGCCTTCGGTAGAGTTACCAGACTCTCAAGCACTTCTAACTCAAAACTCTGAATGCCTTTGCCTGTAGAAACACGGTTATTTGTAGTACTTTTTGTCCCCCTGCCTTGGGTTTATTTGTACAAATAGCACTGGTGGACATCAGCCCCATGCAAATGGCAGCCCAGGGGTCACACCAATCCTCTGTCCTCATATTGGCAGACAGAGGTCTCTACTCTGAAGCATTTGTGAGAGCCTGGACACCTTTTGGAGTCTAAGCTAGAACTGAAGCTGGAGCTGCAGCCTGAGCCTTGCTTTGATACTTGGCCTTGGCCTTTGGCTGGCAGAGTCTGAGACCCTTGGCAACGCAGGCACAAGCACAATTCCCAAGCTTGTGTTGCAGAATTTTTGCTCCTCAGCTCAGCTAAAATGAGGTTCTTGTCACACAACCAGGAAAGATTAGGCACGCAGACACATTGAAGGGTGAGTAGAGTGGAGTTTACTGGGCAAAAAAGAAAAAACTCTCAGCAAAGTGAGAGGGAGTCCTGCTAACAGGCCCCCACCTCACAGGTTGATTTCAGGCCACCACACATGAGCTGAAGAGGCCAGGTTCTTCCTCCGGCACAAGGTGTGAACTTCCCATGGCACCACCCCATCCTCCCAGTGCACAGGCGGGTCCTCAGTCCATTGCGGGCAGGTACAGACAAGACCCTGGGCAGGTTCCCCCATCTGCACAAAAGCGTATGATGTAAACACTTGTGGGGCAGGTCGGAGATTCTCCAGGGACCCCTCCCCATATCTACCTCTTGCATCTATTATTTCCCCCTCTAAAAAGTCCATCTAACTGCCTTTAGAATAAGGATGAAGATAAGGATAAGGATGAAGACCAATCTTAACTGCTTCATGCTGACAGGGGGCACTGTTTTGGGATAACGGCAGTGAGATCTCCCTCAGAGGCCTATGTAAGGGTCCCCAGGAAAAGGGACCATTGTCCAAGCCCCAAGTTGCATGATCATTTGGAGCTTGAGAGCCTGAAGGTGAGAACAGACAACGTGAGTTATTAGAAAACATGTCTCAAAATGAAATAAGGGAGGGTAAGGACAGCTCAAAAACCACAAGGCTTTTCACCAGTTTGCACAAGAAGAAGCAGGCCAAAAGCCCGACTGATAATAAAAAGCTTTTACCCTTTTGTCAGCATGTCAGACTTCTGGTTTCTCTTCCCCCAAGCCCAATCCTAAGTCAATGAGTTTAAGGTTTGGAAAATTAACTTTTTCCAGTTTGGAAGATGTATCCAAGTAGAATGTGTTGTAGTACAGAGACACAATTACCTATCAGTGAAGAGAGCACAGAGGAGGAAAAAGGAAAAAAGAAGGTTTTCTTTTTTTCAAAGGAGCCCCAGAGCTTCAGGATGCATTTGAAAGGGGTACAGACTGAAGATGAATGGCTACTCATTTAGAAAGAGGGGAGCAGGCATCCAGGTTCCCTTCTCTTCCTAGAAAATATCCAGGGTACATGAGGGAGAGAAAGTGAGGTGTTCCTCCTGGCAACTGTGACAGGGTGCCACCCATGGGTGTCAAAGTGGCTTTCACACATGTTAACAGGGGGCCTAGGGGGTGAGAATATCCACTCTTACCAACATATGCCCTATCTCCTCTGCTGTCAGTAGTCTTCGAGTTTTCTAGACCTCATTTATGCCACGGATACTAGCATAACCTTTATCCATGAAACAGGAAGCTTGACTTAATCAGCAGGAATCAGTCACACTCTGCTGTGCCTTTTAACTTCCATTATCATCTATCTCTGAATCCCTCAGATCCAGTTTTATCTTCTAGGGCTTCAACCTGAAGCTTGGAGTTGAGTTTGGGACAAAAATGTTCCTCTGGAAGGGGGAGGCAGTGTTGCATGGAATCCTTATCATAAATTGAACACTAAGGTGAAACTATGGAATTGAGCCATCCTCCAACAGGGAGAGAAAAGGATGTCCTGTGACATGCCCAGATAATTGGTGGCTATAGTTACGCTTGCTGAGATTTGCATATGTGGGGCTTGGCTTTAGTTAACTCCCTTGGTCTTACTTTCCCAAAAAGGAAACCTCCAGTTGATGGACATTCTGTTTATTCCCATCACCTGGCAGGATTCACATGCTAATTGCTCAGAACTAGAATATTGATCCAGATTTTTACATCATCCATCCCGTTTGTTCCTTCTGAGCTGCAGCCAGGGATTACTGATTAGTTCACAAGAATAAGCACGATAAGTATAAAATGTAGGCAAGAAGTTAAAAACAACTAATGAGTCTAGAATTTAATGACAAATGTATGATAAATTTTAAAACATAATTTCTCTCTCCTTGGTCCTCATTTTGTTAAAAACATACCATGATAGGACTGAGTTGTTTGCAAATAGACTTTAGTATGATACTTGGCCTGATTATTTGCATAAAATAGCCCTTTTAGACTGGCTTTCATGAAACTCTGTTCCACAAGGAATCTCACATAGGACTTTCTAAAGCTGAGCCCAGGCATGGATTTGTACCTTCAAATACCTGTGAGTTGGGTAAACTCCTCCCTTCTTGAGGTCCCAAGAGCATGTGATTCCTGGCCTGTTGGAATGTGACATTCTTTACTCACCACAGGTTAGGAACCCTGTACAGGGACTGTGAAGACAAGGTATGAGGCCAGTTTTCCCAAGGGGCTTTTATCAGCTCTGCAAGTTGAACTTGACCCTTAAAGGGAAGCATACTCATTCAGTCAAAGCTTTGGTAAAACAACCAGTTTCTCCAATCGCATCCTGTTGCAAAAGAAAATGGATTCTTATTGCACTAATGGAAACTATATTGCCATAAGTTAAGAATACTCACAACTAGTTTCCAAATCCTGGGCCTGGTGTGGTGGGTCACGCCTGTAATCCCAACACTTTGGGAGACCAAGGTGAGTGGATCACCTAAGGTCAGGAGTTTGAGACCAGCCTAGCCAACATAGTGAAACCCCATCTCTACTAAAAATACAAAAATTAGCTGGGCATGGAGGCAGGTGCCTGTAATCCCAGTTACTCAGGAGGCTGAGGCAAGAGAATCGCTTGAACCCAGGAGGCAGAGGTTACAGTGAGCTGTGATCGCACCATTGCACTCCAGCCTGGGCAACAACAGCAAAACTCCATCTCCAAAAGAAAAAAACCAAAACAAATTCCAGAGAAGCCAGTCAGAGAAAGAGAGACAAACATGCTCCAAATTTTATTCGCAGGAGTATAGCTTACTCAATTACTCAAGGCCATAAATAGTTCAAAATAAGTATCCTTGACTCTGAGAAAATAAGGATCAGCAATGTTCCAAGCAAAAGTCAAAAAGATTACTTTAATTTTCTATTAGTTTAGTCAATTCAGTTAATTCTTGTTTTGCTTGATATTCATGAACATTTCAGCTCTTCATGAGTTCTGTGTGTTTTTCCTTTATTCCAATGTCATAATCTCCAAAGTTATCAGAAACCTCCATTTGAGAGCACCTGTCAAAATTCTATAGCTGATTAAAAATCATCTTTTGAGGAGGATCAAAACAAGACAACCATGGTCTGTGAATAACAAAATGTCCAGGGTAGTTACCATCAGAAACATGATTGACAAAGAAATTTGGTTATCCCTGTGATTTACAATACATAACAACCTTAATTGTGATTGATAGCATATACTTAGACATTAGAATTTTTTAAATCCCATATAATTTTGAAACATGTATTAATATTATGTCCTAAAATATAACTTGAAGAAGATAAAACATCATTTTGGGAATCCCATGTACCTAAACATGTCAACTAATCCTGTTTACCTCTCTTCTGAATGCTCCAGGGGCCCTCTGTAGCATCCAAAAGCTAAGTGTCAGGAAAGACAATTTTGAAACTGAAGTTTGATTTTGGGAAGCCTGTTAAATATGTTAGAGGTTTAAAACAGTTGATGTTATAAAACAGAATTCCAGATTACCACAAGTTATTTATTTTGCCAAAATGGTGACT
Source organism: Rhinopithecus roxellana (assembly GCF_007565055.1). Lineage (NCBI taxonomy): Eukaryota > Metazoa > Chordata > Mammalia > Primates > Cercopithecidae > Rhinopithecus > Rhinopithecus roxellana. Next base: position 63,098,644 of record NC_044554.1, read on the forward strand.
CAGAAATTTTTTTAAAAAGCAAAAAAATTTTATAACCCTTTTGAATTTAGTTCACACAGAGAATTTACTTTGCAAGATCAATTTTTTAGAAACCTTACATAACTTGTTTAAACTTTTAGCTTTATCTTATCTAATTCAAAACAATCCTTTAACCCCAGGCAAAAATTTACATTTTGATGATATCTGCATTTTACCAATAATCTTTAAGGCTGTTTTTATTTCTCAAAGATTAAAGTCACATGAACTAAAAGGTACTATAGCTTTTATATTCCCTTTAAAAACTATTTGATCCAAGTGTTTATCCTTCTTTAAGTCAGTAAGTTAGAGCTCTTTTTATAGACATCACATACACAATACATGTACTACTAAACAGAGAGGTAAAAGAAAATCCAGTAGCCATAAGATTTTTCATTCTCTCCTAAATGGATTATTGGCTTCTGGGTGGAGCCTTTTAAGAACAAGGCTAGGAAAATATGCCATTTTTAGGGCCTAATACACAAATACAGCTGGAAGGCAAAAACAGATTTTGAAAGGGATCCATCCACCTTTAATTCTCGGGGATCCATGAGGAAAACAGAAGTCTCTCCCCTCTCATGCTTACGTTAAGAGCGGTAAGGCAAATGAAGAAAAATATTTCAGTTAATTAAAAAAACCTTTTTCCAGCAAAACAAGATTCAAGAAGAGAAAAACACAGCTGGGCGTGAGCCACACCTGTAATCCCAGGACTTTCGGAGGCCAAGGTGGGTGTATCACCTGAGGTTGGGAGTTCAAGACCAACCTGACCAACATGGAGAAACTCCATCTCTACTAAAAATACAAAATTATCCAGGCATGGTGACACATACCTGTAATCCCAGCTACTTGGGAGGCTGAGGCAGGAAAATCACTTGAACCCAGGAGGCGGAGATTGTGGTGAGCTGAGATCATGCCATTGCACTCCAGCCTAGGCAACAAGAGCGGAACTTCATCTCAAAAAAAAAAAAAAAAGAAGAGAAAAACTTACAGGCTTTTTAAATATACTCATAACTTGGATATCTACTTTTAATTAAGATGAGCACTCTTTAAGAAAGTCCTTTTAAATCCCTTGTTATCCAACTTTAGCCGTGCCAAGCAGCCAATATTTCTGACTTTCAAACTTTATTAAAAGCTCAGAGAAAGGAAAATCCAAGGCAGTTCATGGAGGGGAAGAGAATCAACAAATGGCAAGAAGTCATGTGGATGTCAAACCAGAAAGAACTCATTCCCTAAGCCAGGATTGAATCTAGGCCGCCATTGTAAAATGGCAGATGCTAAAATAAAGCATTGCCTTGTGGTTACAGGTCACACTTCCAAAGATGTAAAACAAGATGGAGACCAGCAGCAAAGTTTGCTGCTGATCATACGGAAAGGTATGCAAAGCACACCAGATTGGCTACAGCTTAAGACAAACCTGGCAAATCCTTTTTCATAATCAAAACTTTACAGAGGGCCGGGCGCGGTGGCTCAAGCCTGTAATCCCAGCACTTTGGGAGGCCGAGATGGGCAGATCATGAGGTCAGGAGATCGAGACCATCCTGGCTAACATGATGAAACCCCGTCTCTACTAAAAAATACAAAATAACTAGCCGGGCAAGGTGGCGGGCACCTGTAGTCCCAGCTACTCGGGAGGCTGAGGCAGGAGAATGGCGTAAACACGGGGGGTGGAGCTTGCAGTGAGCTGAGATCTGGCCACTGCACTCCAGCCTGGGCGACAGAGCGAGACTCCGTCTCAAAAAAAAAAAAAAAAAAAACTTTACAGAGAATATTAGCTGTGTTAGTTGGGGTCCTGGCCTAGTAAAATGTTTTCTAAAAAGGAAAAAAAAAAGTCTTACTTAAAATTTAACTCCTGACCTGGTAGAGAAAAAGAAAACAAAACAAAACAAAACAAAAAAAGCTTAAATGCAGGGCTGTGTTAACTGCCACAGGGTGGAGAAAAAAAAAGATGCCTTTGGAAGAAACTTTTATTCTTATGCAAATGGATTCCTGCAACAGGGAGATACTTAATTGCTGTCTGATGGAGCTGGACCCCTAGGCCAGGGAAGGGGAAAACTCCATGGATGCATAGCCGGGAACGCTGGCCAGCGTGCCATTCAGCACCCTTGGGAGCCCCAGCCCCAGCCAAGAGGGGAGCAGGGAGCTGCTATTCGCCCATCCATCCTGCACGAACTTGCAGTCACTGAGGTCAGGTGGCGCACAGATTCCTCTACCCTCAGAGAAAGTCTGAGGACAAAAAGGCTTAGAAGCAAAAGGGAAAAAGATGTTTTGGTTCACATCTTACTCACCCTTCCTCAAGTCCCTGTTCAGGCACCAAAATGTTGCAGAATTTTTGCTCCTTAGTTCAGCTAAAACCAGATTCTTGTCACAAGACTGGGAAAGATTAGGCACGTTGACTAGTGAGCAAAGTGAAATGTGTTGAGTGAAAAGAAAACAAACCTTTCAGCAAAGCAAGAGGGGTCCTGCTAACAGGCCCCCACGTCACAAAATGATTCCATGCCACCACACGAGCTGAAGAGGCCAGCCTCCTCCCTGTTGCCCAAGGCGCGAAATTCCCATGGCTCTACCCCATTCTCCCAGTGCACAGGTGGGTCCCCAGTCCATTGCAGGCATACACAGACAAGACCATGGGCAGGTTCCCTCATCTGCACAAAAGCATCTGATGTAAACACTTATGGGGTGGGTCAGAGGTTCTCTAGGGACCTCCTTATCTGCCTCTGCATCTATCACTTGGGGTGGGTAATGTAGGCAAGACGATTGAGCTCACAGCTGATGCCCTTTGGGATCTTGGGCTTAACCTCCTCGGGCTTTACAATGGCCTTGATAATCTTGGCACGTGCATCTTCTTTAGGACCTTCTTGTTGTGCTTCTTGGAAAAGCAGATGTTCCTCAGGAATATGGGGTCCACCCCCTTAAAAGATGCATATCTTTGTGATGAGGGTTTCCTGATGCCATTTCTGTGCCATTTTCAGGACTGGTTGTGTGTGGTATGGTTGTTGGACTTGGCCATGTCTGCACCATAATGTGTGACTCCCGAAGGGATTGATACTAGAAGAGAAAAGCTATTTGTAATAAAATGAGTTCTACAGCACTATTAATAAACTATTAATGATATGTTTCAAAAGATTATGAATTAAATAGACATTGGTACTCTCACAGGGAAATACATAAAATCATGGTTGGCAGAAGTAGGATGAACCTAGGAGGCAGAGGTGCAGTGAGTCAAGATCAAAGTTTAATCAACCAAACTTTAAACAAAATTTTTCATTACAGGAAGATGAAGGTTGTATCAGTTTCTTCTTTCTCTGGAACCATGAACAAGGCTCAATTCTCTGGAACCATGAACATTTAAAACCTTATGGGATTTTTTTTGTTTTGACAAATGTACCATGGGCCTGTAAGATGTTAACATTAGGGGATCCTTGGTAATCTAGTGGGTGGGAAAAAAATTACAGGTAGCTGAGTGAAGGTATACAGGAACTCTCTGTATTATGTTTGCAACTTTTCTGAAAATCTAAAATTATTCCAAAGATTATTTCACAATAGAAAGTTTATTTTATAAAATAAAACTTTCTGAAAAATCACATGCCAAAAACAATGAAAAGGCAAATAATGTACAAGGGGAAATATTTACAGCATGTATAATAAAGGGTTAATATCCTTACTATGTAGAAATCACCTACAAAATTCTATAAGAAAAGTCTTGTAAAAATTAAATAATGAGTCTCTGTTCCAAGATGGCCAAATAGGAACAGCTCTGGTCTACAGCTCCCACCGTGATCAATGCAGAAGATGGGTGATTTCTGCATTTCCAACTGAGTTATCTGGTTCATCTCATTGGACTGGTTGGACAGTGGGTGCAGCCCATGGAGGGCAAGCCAAAGCAGTGTGGGGCATTGCCTCACCTGGGAAGTGCAAGGGATCAGGGGATTTCTCTTTCCTAGCCAAGGGAAGCCATGACAGACTTTGCCTGGAAAAATGGGACACTTCCACCCAAATGCTGTGCTTTCCCCATGGTCTTAGCAACCAGCAGACAAGGAGATTCTCTCCCGTGCCTGGCTCAGCAGGTCCCATGCCCATGGAGCCTTGCTCACTGCTAGTGCAGCAGTCTGAGATCAACCTGCGAGGCTGCAGCCAGGCTGGGGGAGGGGCATCCACCACTGCTGAGGCTTGAGCAGGTAAACAAAGTAGCCAGGAAGCTCAAACTGGGCGGAGCCCAACGCAGCTCAGCAAAGGCTACTGCCTCTATAGACTTCAACTCTGTGGGCATGGCATAGCTGAACAAAACGAAGCAGACAACTTCTGCAGACTTAAAAGTCCCTGTCTGACAGCTCTGAAAAGAGCAGTGGTTCTCCCAGCATGGCGTTTGAGCTCTGAGAACGAATAGACTGCCTCTTCAAGTGGGTCCCTGACATCTGTGTAGCCTAACTGGGAGACACCTCCTAGTAGGGGCTGACAGACACCTCATACAGGCGGGAGCCCCTCTGGGACAAAACTTCCAGAGGAAGGATCAGGCAGCAATATTTGCTGTTTTGTAGTATTTCCTGTTCTGCAGCCTCCGCTGGTGATACCCAGGCAAACAGGGTCTGAAGCGGACCTCCAGCAAACTCCAACAGACCTGCAGCTGAGGGACCTGACTGTTAGCAGGAAAACTAACAAACGGAAAGGAATAGCATCACCATCATCAAAAAGGACATCCACACCAAAACCCCATCTGTAGGTCACTGACATAAAAGACCAAAGGTAGATAAAACCACAAAGATGGGGAGAAACCAGAGCAGAAAAGCTGAAAATTCTAAAACCAGAGTGCCTCTTCTCCTCCAAAGGGTCGCAACTCCTCACCAGCAATGGAACAAAGCTAGACGGAGAATAACTTTGACAAGTTGACAGAAGTAGGCTTCAGAAGGTTGGTAATAACAAACTTCTCCAAACTAAAGGAGCATGTTCTAACCCATTGCAAGGAAGCTAAAAACCTTGAAGAAAGGTTAGATGAATTGCTAACTGAATAAACAGTGTAGAGAAGACTTTAAATGACCTGATGGAGCTGAAAACCATGGCACAAGAACTTCATGATGCATGCACAAGCTTCAATAGCAGATTTGATCAAGTGGAAGAAAGGGTATCAGTGATTGAAGATCAAATTAATGAAATAAAGTGGGAAGACATGTTTAGAGAAAAAAAGAGTAAAGAGAAATGAACAAACCTTCCAAGAAATGTGGGATTATGTGGAAAGAGCAAATCTACGTTTGATTGGTGTACCTGAAAGTGAAGGGGAGAATGGAACCAAGTTGGAAAACACTCTTCAGGATATTATCCAGGATAACTTCCCCAACCTAGCCAAGGCAGGCCAACATTCAAATTCAGGAAATACAGAGAATACCACAAAGATACTCCTCGAGGAAAGCAACCCCAAGATACATAATCGTCAGATTCACCAAGGTTGAAATGAAGGAAAAAATATTAAGGGTAACCAGAGAGAAAGATCAGGTTACCCACAAAGGGAAACCCATCAGACTAAAAGTGGATCTCTCAGCAGAAACCCTACAAGCCAGAAGAGAGTAGAGGCCAATATTCAACATTCTTAAAGAAAAGCATTTTTAACCCAGAATTTCATAGCCAGCCAAACTAACCTTCATAAGTGAAGGACAAATAAAATCCTTTACAGATAAGCAAATGCTGAGAGATTTTGTCACCACCAGGCCTGCCTTACAAGAGCTCCTGAAGGAAGCACTAAACATGAACAGGAACAACTGGTACAAGCCATTACAAAAATATGCCAAACTGTAAAGACCCTCGATGCTATGAAGAAACAGCATCAACTAATGGGCAAAATAAACAGCTAACATCATAATGACAGGATCAAATTCACACATAACAATATTAACCCTAAATGTAAATGAGCTAACTGCCCCAATTGAAAGACACAGACTGGCAAATTGGATAAAGAGTCAAAACCCATCAGTGTGCTGTATTCAGGAGACCCATCTCACATGCAGAGATACACATAGGCTGAAAATAAAGGGATGAAGGAAGATCTACCAAGCAAATGGAAAGCAAAAAAAGGCAGGAGTTGCAAACCTAGTCACTGATAAAACAGGCTTTATTTTATTTTATTTTATTTTGAGACGGAGTCTCGCTCTTTCGCCCAGGCTGGAGTGCAGTGGCGCGATCTCGGCTCACTGCAAGCTCCACCTCCTGGGCCCACGCCATTCTCCTGCCTCAGCCTCCCAAGTAGCTGGGACCACAGGCACCCGCCACCGCGCCCGGCTAATTTTTTTTTGAATTTTTAGTAGAGACGGGGTTTCACTGTGTTGGCCAGGTTGGTCTCGATCTCCTGACCTTGTGATCCGCCCGCCTCAGCCTCCCAAAGTGCTGGGATTACAGGCGTGAGCCACCGTGCCCGGCTTAAAACAGACTTTAAACCAACAAGATCAAAAGACACAAAGAAGGCCATTACATAATGGTAAAGGAATCAATTCAACAAGAAGCGCTAACTATCCTAAATATATATGCACCCAATACAGGAGCACCCATATTCATAAAGCAAGTCCTTAGAGATCTACAAAGAGACTTAAACTCACACACAATAACAATGGGAGACTTTAACACCCCACTGTCAATATTAGACGAGGCAGACGATAGATGGACGAGACAGAAGGTTAACAAGGATATCCGGGACTTGAACTCAGCTCTGCACCAAGAGGACCTAATAGACATCTACAGAACTCTCCACCCCAAATCAGCAGAATATACATTCTTCTCAGCACCACATTGCACTTATTCTAAAATTGACCACATAATTGTAAGCACTCCTCAGCAAATGTAGAAGAACAGAAATCACACCAAACTGTCTCTCAGACCACAGTGCAATCAAATTAGAACTCAGGATTAAGAAACTCACTCAAAACCGCACAACTACATGGAAACTGAACAACCTGCTCCTAAATGACTACTGATTAAATAACAAAATGAAAGCAGAAGTAAAGATATTCTTTGAAAGCAATGACAACAATGACACAACGTACCAGAATCTCTGAAACACATTTAAAGCAGTTTGTAGAGGGAAATTTATAGCACTAAATTCCCTCAAGAGAAAGCAGGAAAGATCTAAAATCAACACCCTAACACCACAATTAAAAGAACTGGAGAAGCAGGAGCAAACAAATTTAAAAGCTAACAGAAGGCGAGAAATAACTAAGATCAGAGCAGGACTGAAGGTGATAGAGACACAAAAAACCCTTCAAAAAAATCAATGAATCCAGGAGCTGGTTTTTTGAAAATATCAACAAAATTGACAGACTGCTAGCAAGACTAATAAAGAAGAAAAGAGAGAAGAATCAAATAGACACAATAAAAAGTGATAAAGGGGATATCACCACTGACCCCACAGAAATACAAACAACCATCAGAGAATACTATAAACACCTCTAGGCAAATAAACTAGAAAATCTAGAAAAAATGGATAAATTCCTGGACACATACACCCTCCCAAGACTAAACCAGGAAGAAGTTGAATCTCTGAATAGACCAATAACAGGCTCTGAAATTGAGGCAATAATTAATAGCCTTCCAACAAAAAAAGTCCAGGACCAGACAGATTCACAGCCAAATTCTACCAGAAGTACAAGCGGAACTGGTACCATTCCTTCTGAAACTATTCCAATCAGTAGAAAAAGAGGGAATGCTCCCTAACTCATTTTATGAGGTCAGCATCATCCTGATACCAAAGCCTGGCAGAGACACAACAAAAAAAGAGAATTTTAGACCAACATCCCTGATGAACATTGATGTGAAAATCCTGAATAAAATACTGGCAGACCGAATCCAGCAGCACATCAAAAAGCTTATCCAGCATGATCAAGTGGGCTTCATCCCTGGGATGCAAGACTGGTTCAACATATGCAAATCAATAAATGTAATCCATCACATAAACAGAACCAGTGACAAAAACTACATGATTATCTCAATAGATGCAGAAAAGGCCTTTGACAAAATTCAACAGTCATTAATGCTAAAAACTCTCAATAAACTAGGTATTGATGGAACATATCTCAAAACAATAAGAGCTATTTATGACAAACCCACAGCCAATATCATACTGAATGGGCAAAAACTGGAAGCATTCCCTTTGAAAACCAGCACAAGACAAGAATGTCCTCTCTCACCGCTCCTATTCAACATAGTATTGGAAGTTCTGGCCAGAGAAATCAGGCAAGAGAAAGAAAGAAAGGTATTCAATTAGGAAAAGAGGAAGTCAAATTGTCCCTGTTTGCAGATGACATGATCGTATATTTTAGAAAACCCCATTGTCTCAGCCCAAAATCTCCTTAAGCTGATGAGCAACTTCGGCAAAGTCTCAGGATACAAAATCAATGTGCAAAAATCACAAGCATTCCTATACACCAATAACAGACAAACAGAGAGCCAAATCATGAGTGAACTCCCATTCACAATTGCTTCAAAGAAAATAAAATACCTAGGAATCCAACTTAGAAGGAATGTGAAGGACCTTTTTAAGGAGAACTACAAAACGCTACTCAACAAAATAAAAGAAGACACAAACAAATGGAAGAACATTCCATGCTCATAGATAGGAAGAATCAATATCGTGAAAATGGCCATACTGCCCAAGGTAATTTATAGATTCAATGCCATCACCATCAAGCTACCAATTACTTTCTTCACAGCATTGGAAAAAATTACTTTAAAGTTCATATGGAACAAAAAAGAGTCTGCATTGCCAAGACAATCCTAAGAGAAAAGAACAAAGCTGGAGGCATCACGCTACCTGACTTCAAACTCTACTACAAGGCTATAGTAACCAAAACAGCATGGTACTGCTACGGAAACAGATATATAGACCAATGGAACAGAACGGAGGTCTCAGAAATAACACCACACATCTACAACCATCTGATCTTTGACAAACCTGACAAAATCAATAAATGGGGAAAGGATTCCCTTTTTAATAAATGGTGCTGGGAAAACTGGCTAGCCATATGTAGAAAGCTGAAACTGGATCTTTTTTACACCTTACACAAAAATTAATTCAAGATGGATTAAAGACTTAAATTTTTTTTTATGGTTTTAGAAACCATAAAAACCCTAGAAGAAAACCTAGACAACACCATTCAGGACATTGGCATGGGCCAGGACTTCATGACTAAAACACCAAAAGCAATGGCAACAAAAGCCAAAATAGACAAATAGGATCTAATTAAACTAAAGAGCTTCTGCACAGCAAAAGAAACTACCATCAGAGTGAATAGGCAACCTACAGAATGGGAGAAAACTTTTGCAATCTACCTATCTGACAAAGGGTTAATATCCAGAATCTGCAAAGAACTTAAACAAATTTACAAGAACAAAACAAACAACCCCATCAAAAAGTGGGCAAAGGATATGAACAGACATTTCTCAAAAGAAGACACTTATGCAGCCAACAGACACATGAAAAAATGCTCATCATCACTGGTCATCAGAGAAATGCACATAAAAACCACAATTAGATACAATCTCATGCCAGCTAAAATGGCGATCATTAAAAAGTCAGGAAACAACAGATGCTGGAGAAGATGTGCAGAAATAGGAACACTTCTACACTGTTGGTGGGAGTGTAAATTGGTTCAACCATTGTGGAAGACAGTGTGGCAATTCCTTAAGGATCTATAACTAGAAATACCATTTGACCCAGTGATCCCATTAATGGGTATATACCCAAAGGATTATAAATCATGCTCCTATAAAGACACATGCACATGTATGTTTGTTGCCGCATTATTCACAATATCCAAGACTTGGAACCAACCCAAAAGTTCATAAATGACAGACTGGATTAAGAAAATGTGGCACAGGCCAGGCGCAGTGGCTCATGCCTATAATCCCAGCACTTTGGGAGGCAGAATCAGGCAGACCATCTGAGGTTGGAAGTTCAAGACCAGCCTGACCAACATGGAGAAACCCCATCTCTACTAAAAATACAAAATTAGTCGGGCATGGTGGCACATGCCCGTAGTCCCAGCTACTCAGGAAGGCTGAGGCAGGAGAATCGCTTGAACACAGGAGGCAGAGTTTGCAGTGAGTCGAGATCGTGCTATGGCACTCCAAAACTCAGTCTAAAAAAAAGAAAAGAAAATGTGGCACATATACACCATGGAATACTATGCAGCCATAAAAAAGGATGGGTTCATGTCCTTTGCAGGGTCATAGATGAAGCCGGAAACCATCATTCTCAGCAAACTATCACAAGAACAGAAAACCAAACACCGCATTTCTCACTCATAGGTGGGAATTGAACAATGAGAACACTTGGACACAGGGTGGGGAACATCACACACTGGGGCCTGTCAGTGGGTGGAGAGCTGGGGGAGGGAAAGCATTAGGAGAAATACCTAATGTAAATGACTAGTTGATGGGTGCAGTAAACCAATGTGACACATGTATACCCATATAACAAACCTGCACATGGTGCACATGTACCCTAGAACTTAAAGTGTAATAAAGAATTTTTTTTTAAAAACCTGCAAAAAACGAAAAAAAACTTAATTATTTTGGATTGAAATTACTTCTATCAAACTTTATTCATTAAAAATTGCTTGTTTCATTTGACCAACCCTAAAAAATATGAATAATGACAAAAATAAGCAGCTCTCTCTCACACACACACGGCGGGGGGGGGATGACCAAACTCTTTTTTAAGTTCAATACCTGCAGTAATCACAGAAATGATATTTTAAAAAATAAGATGCCTTTTTTTTCATCAATCAGGTTAGTGAAGCTGTTAGGTTTTTTGTTTTGTGTTTTTTGTTTTGTTTTGTTTCTGTGGTAGGTTGTTTTTGAGGGGGGGTTTCTCTTTGTTTCTGTTTGTTTGTTTGTTTCTTTTGAGACAGAGTCTTGCTCTTTCACACAGGCTGGAGTGCAGTGGCACGATTTTGGCTTACTGCACCTCTGCCTCCCAGGTTCAAGCAATTCTCCTGCCTCGGCCTCCCAAGTAGCTGGGATTACAGGCACATGCCACCACACCTGGCTAATTTTTGTATTTTTAGTAGAGACAGGTTTCACCATGTTGGCCAGGCTGGTCTCAAACACCTGACCTCAAGTGATCTGCCCTCCTTGGCCTCCCAAAGTGCTGGGATTACAAGAGTGAGCCACCATGCCCAGCCAATGTGGTAGGCTGTTTTTTGTTTGTTTGTTTTTAATACTACCCAAAGTTGGTGAGGGTTTGAGGAAATGAGCAGTAGAGGAAGTGTGTATACTGTTACAGCTGTTCCAAGGGTGGGATTTGGCAATTCAAAGGCAAAAACTTACAGATATGTACTTCTGTGCCTATTATTCTACTTTCAGGAATTTATTCTAAGGAAAATCACCATGGATACACACAAAGATGTACCTAGGATGTATGTTGTTTAAAATGATGAAACATTAGAAAAATCCTACTGTCTTCTAATTGGCATTTGGTTAAATCAAGCAGAGCAAATTCACACCAGAGATAAGGCTACCATTAGAAATGATATATATAAGAGCCAGCCAGGCATGGTGGCACATGCCTGTAGTCCCAGCTACTGGGAAAGCTGAGATGGAAGGATCCCATCCCTTAAACCCAAGAATTCAAGTCCTTCCTAGGCAACATAGCAACAAGACCCCACCTCTTTAGGGGGGAGAAAAAAAGTATATAAGAATGCTAAGAAATCTGGCTGGGCAGGGTGGCTCACACCTGTAATCTCAGCATTTTGGGAGGCCAAGGCAGGAGGGTCATGCGAGCCCAGGAGTTTGAGACCAGCCCTGGCAACATAGCTCTACAAAAATTACAAAAATTACAAAAATTAGCCAGGCATGATGGCAAGCACCTGTGGTCCCAGCTACTTGGGAGGCTGAGGTAAGAGGATCCCTTGAGTCTAGGAGGTCGAGGCTACAGTGAGCCATGGGCATACCACTGCACTCCAGCCTGGGTGGCAGAGAGAGACATTGTATCAAAAAAATAAAGAAGGAAAGAAGGAGGAAAGAAAGAAAGAAGAAAGAAAGGAGGAGGGAAGGAAGGAAAGAAAGAAAGAAAATACTAAGAAATTTAAAGATGTGAAAAGATGTTCACAGAATATTAAATTGTTCGGGGTTTTGTTGTTGTTTTTAATTTTTTTTTTTTTTTTTTTTTTTTTTTTTTTTTGAGACGGAGTCTTGCTCTGTCTCCCAGGCTGGACTGCAGCGGCAGGATCTCAGCTCACTGCAAGCTCCGCCTCCTGGGTTTACGCCATTCTCCTGCCTCAGTCTCCCGAGTAGCTGGGACTATAGGCGCCCGCCACCTTGCCCGGCTAGTTTTTTTTGTATTTTTAGTAGAGACGGGGTTTCACCGTGTTAGCCACGATGGTCTCGATCTCCTGACCTTGTGACCTTGTGATCCGCCCGTCTCGGCCTCCCAAAGTGCTGGGATTACAGGCTTGAGCCACCGCGCCCGGCCTGTTTTTAACTTTTAAGTTCAGGGGTTGATGTGCAGGTTTGTTAAATAGGTAGACTCATGTCATGGGGATTTGTTGTACAGATTATTTTGTCACCCAGGTATTAAGCCTAGTACTAATTAGTTATTTTTCCTGATCCTCTCCCTCTTCCCACCCTCCACCCTCCAGTAGGCCCCAGTGTTCTCCTCTATGTGTCCGTGTGTTCTCCTCATTTAGTTTCCACTTATTAAATATAAGTGAGAACATGAGGTATTTGGTTTTCTGTTCCTGCAGTAGTTTACGAAGGATAATGGCCTCCAGCTCAATCCAAGTTCTTGCAAAGGACATGATCTCATCCTCTTTTTTATGGCCGCATAGTATTCCATGGTGTATATGTACCACATTTTCTTTATCCAGTCTGCCATTGATGAGCATTTAGGTTAATTTTATGTTTTTCCTATTGTGAATAGTGCTGCAATGACCATGCAAATGTGTGTCTTTATGGTAAACGATTTCTATTCCTTTGGGTATATACCCAGTAATGGGATTGCTGGGTTGAATGGTAGTTCTGTTTTTAGCTCTTTGAAGAATAGCCACACTGCTTTCTGCAATGGTCGAACTAATTTACCTTCCCACTAACAATGTATAAGTGTTCCTTCCTCTCCACAACTTTGCCAGCATCTGTTATTTTTTGACTTTTTAGTAATAGCCATTCTGACTGGTGTGAGATAGTATCTCATTGTAGCTTTGATTCGACCTTCTCTAATGATTAATGATGTTGAGCTTTTTTTCATATGCTTGTTGCCTACATGCAGGTCTTCTTTTGAGAAGTGTCTGTTCGTGTCCTTTGCCCACTTTTTAATGGGGTTATTTTTTTCTTGTAAATTTGTATGTTCTTTATAGATGCTGGATATTAGACCTTTGTCAGATGCATAGTTTGCAAAAATTTTTCTCCCATTCTGTAGGTTGTCTGTTTACTCTATTGATAGCTTCTTTTGCTGTCCAGGAGCTCTTTAATAAGATCCCATTTGTCAATTTATTTCCTTTTTTGTTGTTATCAATAAGGCTTCCAGTCAATGTCATTTTTTTGTTTCTGTTGCAATTGCTTTTCATGAAACTTTTGCCTGTTCTAACATCCAGAATGGTATTGCCTAGGTTGTCTTCTAGAGTTCTTATAGTTTGGGATTTTACGTTTAAGTCTTTAACCTATCTTGAGTTGATTTTTGTATAAGGTGTAAGAAAAGGGTCCAGTTTCAATCTTCTGCACATGGCTAGTCAGTTCTCCCAGCACCATTTATTAAATAGAGAGTATTTTCCCCATTGCTTGTTTTTGTCAGCTTTGTCTAAGATGAGATGGCTGTAGGTGTGTGGCCTTATTTGTGGACTCTCTACTCTGTTCCATGGGTCTATGTATCTGTCTTTGTAAGTACCATGGTGTTTTGGTTACTGTAGCCCTGTAGTATAAAGTCAGGTAGCATCATGCTTCCAGCTTTGTGCTCTCTGCTTAGGGTTGCCTTAGCTATTCAGGCTCTTTTTTGGTTCGATATGAATTTTAAAAGTTTTTTTGCTAATTCTGTGAAGAATGTCGTCAGTAGTTTGATAGGAATAGCATTAAATCTATAAATTGCTTTAGGCAGTATGGCCATCTTAACAATGTTAATTCTTGCTATCCATAAGCATGGAATGTTTTCCATTTGTTTGTGTCATCTCTGATTTCTTTGAGCTGTATTTTGTAGATCTCATTGTGGAAATCTTTCACCTCCCTGATTAGCTGTATTTCTAGGTATTTTATTCTTTCTGTGGCAACTGTGAAGGGGATTGAATTCCTGATTTGACTCTCAGCTTGACTGTTGTTGGTGTATAGGAATGCTACTGATTTTTTATACATTGATTTTTGTATCCTGAGACTTTGTTGAAGTTGTTTATCAGCTTAAGGAGCTTTTGAGCTGAGACCATGGGGTTTTCTAGATACAGGATAATGTCATCTACAAACAGGGATATTTTGACTTCCTCTCTTTCTATGTGGATGCCCATTATTTCTTTCTCTTGCCTGATTGCTCTGGCCAGGACTTCCAATACTATATTGAATAGGAGTGATGACAGAGGGCGCAGAGAAAAATCTACCAAGCAAACAGAAAACAGAAAAAAGCAGAGGTTGCAATCCTAACTTCAGACAAAACAGACTTTAAACCAGCAAAGATCAAAAGGACAAAGATGGGCATTACGTATTGGTAAAGGGTTAAATTCAACAAGAAGACCTAACTCTCTTAAATATATATGCACCCAACATAGGAGCACCCAGATTCATAAAATAAGTTCTTAGAGAACTTCAAAGAGACATAGACACCCACGCGATAATAGTGAGAGACTTTAACACTCCACTGACAGTATTAGATCACCCAGGCAAAAAATTAACAGAGATATTCAGAACCTAAACTCAGCACAGGATCAAATAGACCTGATAGACATCTACGGAACTCTCTACCCCAAAAACAACAGAATATACATTCTTCTCATCGCCACATGGCACATACTCTAAATTCAATCACATAATCAGATATAAAATGCTCCTCGGCAAATGCAAAGGAACTGAAGTCATAACAACCACTCTCTCAGACCACAGTGCAATTAAAATAGAATTCAAGACTAAGAAAATAGCTTAAAATTATACAATTGCATGGAAATTGAATAACCTGCTCCTGAATGACTTTTGAGTAAATAATGAAATTAAGCAGAAATCAAGAAGTTCTTTGAAACTAATGAGACTGACTTTTGGGTAAATAATGAAATTAGGCAGAAATCAAGAAGTTCTTTGAAACTAATGAGACCAAAGATAAAACACACCGGAATCTCTAGGACACAGCTAAGGCAATGTTAAGAGGAAAATTTATAGCACTGAATGCCCACATCAAAAAGTTAGAAAGATCTCAATTTAACAATCTAACATCACAACTAAAATAACTAGAGAACCAAGAGCAAATCAACCCCAAAGCTAGCAGAAGACAAGAAATAACCAAAATCAAAGCTAAACTGAAGGATATTGAGACTTGAAAACAAAAAAAGATCCAAATAAAATAAATTAGAAAAGACAAAGGGGATATTACCACTGACACCACAGGAATACAAACAACCATCAGAGAATATTATGAACACCTCTGTGTACACAAACTAGAAAATCTAGAAGAAATAGATAAATTCCTGGGCACATACACCCTCCCAAGACTGAACCAAGAAGAAATTGGATCCCTGAACAGACCAATAACTAGCTCTGAAATTGAATCAGTGATAAATAGACTACCAACCAAAAAAAGCCTGGACCAGATGGATTCACAGCCAAATTCTACCAGATGTACAAAGAAGGGCTGGTCCATTACTACTGAAACTATTCCAAAAGCTTGAGGAGGAGGGACTCCTCCCTAATTCATTCTATGAGACCAGTATCATACTGAAACTAAAACTTGGCAGAGAAACAGCAAAAAAAGAAAACTTCAGGCTAGATGAACACTGATGCAAAAATCCTCAACAAAATACTGGCAAACCAAATCCAGCAGCACATCAAAAAGCTTATCCACTACGATCAAGTAGGCTTTATCCCTGGGATGCAAGGTTAGTTTAACATATGCAAATCAGAAAATGTGATTCATTACATAAATTTAGAACTTAAAGACAAAAATTATATGGTCATCTCAATAGATGCAGAAAAGGCTTTTGATAAAATTCAGCACCCCTTCCTATTAAAAGCTCTCAATAAGCTAGGTATTGAAGGCACATACCTCAAATCATTAAGAGCCATCTATGATAAACCTACAACCAACATTATATACTGAATGGGCAAAAGCTAGAAGCATTCCCCTTGAAACCCAGAATTAGACAAAAAAAAATTTTAAGGAGCTTATAAAACAAAACATGCATTCAAAATGATGATTATTTTGGAAGGAAATACACCAAAAAGTTAACTCAGTGATTTGGCTATCCAAATTACCAAAAATTCTGTGTAGTGAAGAGCAATTTTAATTTTCTTTTTTTATTATTAAAAAAATAGAGATGGGGTCTCACTATGTTGCTCAGGCTGGTTTCAAACTCCTGGCCTCAAACGATTCTTCTGCCTTGGCCTCCCTAAGTGTTGGGATTACAGGCATGAGCCACCACACTTGGCCAATTTTCTTCGTTTTGTTTACA
The DNA here is from genome assembly GCF_007565055.1 of Rhinopithecus roxellana. Lineage (NCBI taxonomy): Eukaryota > Metazoa > Chordata > Mammalia > Primates > Cercopithecidae > Rhinopithecus > Rhinopithecus roxellana. The sequence continues at coordinate 63,115,263 of NC_044554.1, forward strand.
ATTTAAGTAGAAAGAAAGTAAAGGTCAAATCTCCTACTGAAGTGATAAGGGAAACCACAGATTCCCAGCATATTTTCTTATACATTGATTCCATCCTGGTTTGGCTTTCTAGCCTGGCTTTCCTTTTGATCTATGAGTTTGTGATTTGGGTTCACCCTAACACTCCGTTTTCCCACTCATCCATCATCTTTTGGGTTCCCCAAAGCCAACCACCCTGGTGGCTCTCTGCTGCCCCCTCCTGCCCCCAGCAGACAACCACTGTGTCAGTCCCCTGGTCCTGAGTTACACCAGGTTCCCGCCTTGTACCAAAGACAATCTTGAGTCTAAAATTCCATCATGAAAATTCTTCTTTATATTAAGTCAGTTGGGAAGAACAAATAGATTCCGCAAATAATTTGCTGTCTGCAACACCAAACACAAAATCCCTCCACGTATATTAACTATTTGTCCTGCTTAAGAGGAGGTAAACAGGGCCATTCATGGCCATGTTGTGAAGGTGTGTCTTTTCACCCTTCATCAGTGTGCTACTCATGATGACCTCAGTCCGGGATCTATGAATGGATTCTTCATTTATGGAGTTCCTACTGTGTGACAGGCACTGTTAAGTCATGGAGCTCCAAAGATGAGTAAGAGATTGTATCTGCCTGGAGCTCAGTGTCTAGACCACAGCTGTCCAATGGAAGGTTCTGTATCTACAATGCCCAACGTTGCAGCCACCAGTCACTTGTGGCTATGGAGCACCTGAAATGTGCAAGTGTGACTGGTCACACTAGTGATGTTTTAAATTAATTTTAACTTACGTTTAAAAATTGAAGCAGAGCTTTCCCTTTAAATACATACATACCTTATTGCTTTGGTAGAACACATTTTAACTGTTGAAAATTTAGCACCCAAATTGAAATATGTTGTAAGTATAATACACACCAGATTTAAAAGATTTAGTGTACAAATTAGAATGTAAAATATCTCATTAATAATTTTATATCCATTACATGTTCACATGATGATATTTTGGATATATTGGGTTAATAAAATATCGCATTAAAATTAATTGCACGTGCTCCTTTTTAAAATGTAGTTACTAGAAAATTTAAAATTACATATGTAGCTTGCAATAAATTTCTATTGGATAGCATTGGTCTAGAGGGGAAAAAATGATATCTGAACAGTCTACTTGTATCATAATAGGTTCCTAGAAATGCACAGGAAAGCCTAATGCATAAAAATGAAACAATAGGACCGGGCACAGTGGCTCACTCCTGTAATCCCAGCATTTTGGGAGGTCAAGGCTGGTGGATCACTTTAGGTCAGGAGTTCAAGACCAGCATGGCCAACATGGCGAAACCCCATCCCTACTAAAAATACAAAAATTAGCCACGTGGTGGCGCATACCTGTAATCCCAACTACTCAGGAGGCTGAGGCAAGAGAATCACTTGAACCCAGAAGGCGGAGGTTGCGGTGAGCCAAGATCAAGCCAGCACACTCCAGCCTGGGCTACAGAGCGGGACTTCATCTCAAAAAAAAAATTAAATTAAATTAAACAATAGACTGCCTGATATAACAGGGTAAGGTAGTTGCTTCTCAAGAGCTAGACAAAAATCATAAAATTCCCAATTTCAACCAGCATCAAATGATAACTTTTTATCTCAGCTGTAAAAGGAATTCATGCGGCATATTAACAATTAAGATATTATAGACATTACTAAGAAAGTTAAAATATTCCCAGAGATAATTAACAGTTTGATCTATATAAAGGCGTACTGTTGTTATTGGTTATTTTTCTTTTTGAGACGGAATCTTGCTCTGTTGCCAGGCTGGAGTGCAGTGGCACAATCTCGGCTCACTGCAACCTCCGCCTCCCTGGTTCAAGCGATTCTCCTGCCTCAGCCTCCCGAGTAGCTGGGACTACAGGAGCCCACCACCACCCTCAGCTAATTTTTTGTATTTTTAGTAGAGACGGGGTTTCACCATGTTGGCCAGGCTGTTCTTGAACTCCTGACCCTGTGGTCCACCCGCCTCGGCCTCCCAGAGTGTTGGGATTACAGGTGGGAGCCACCGTGCCCAGCCATGAGTTAATATTTAATAAACTCCCCTTTAAATATATATGTATCCTATTAGTTCTGTCCTTCTGGAGAACCCCGACTAATACAAGCTCAATTCATTGCAACACTTGTTCTATTCTATGGAATGAAGTGTTGCCTGATCCTAGACTTGCAAATAAAGCCAGCTGAGATCTTTAACCTCAATTTGTTGTCATTATGTCTTTTGACACACACTTCTCAGTTATATAGGAGGTTCAGGGACGTATACTTATGGTTGCTAAGTTAAGAATTCTGGTATACAAATCTTTTAATTAGTTTCAAATGTGCAGAGACCTGGGGCTCAGGGAGTAGAGAAAATAAGACTAAACTCTTATATTGAAAAAATACTTCTGTATAATAATGCTTTTATATGTATTGGGAATAGGAGGGAGGTAGGAGTTTTGGGCTGAGGAATGAAAACTAACTGTAAATGCAACTGGGAAGATGTGGAAGAAGGTGGCCTCTGTGAAGGAAGTCTCCAGACCTTGACAAAAAGGAGAGGATTACCTTCTTCAGGTGAGGAGCAGCCTTCCAGGCTACCTAAAACCCCCGGCTACCAAACAAAACACTAACTCAGTTCACTGAGCCATCTCATATTAGATCTCCTGACCTGCTTTGCTTTTATCTGAAGTCCCTTTAAAGACAGAAAATGCTTTTTTCTTTTTCTTTTTCTTTTCTTTCTTTTTTTTTTTTTTTCTTTTTTTTTTTTTTTTTGAGACAGAGTCTTGCTCTGTCACCCAGGCTGGAGTGCAGTGCCCCGAACTTGGCTCACTGCAGCCTCCTGGGTTCAAGTGATTCTTGTGCCTCGGCCTCCCAAGTAACTGAGATTACAGGCATGCACCACGACACCTGGCTAATTTTTGTATTTTTAGTCGAGATGGGGTTTCACCATGTTGGCCAGGCTGGTCTCAAACTTCTGACCTCAAGTGATCTTCCTGCCTTGGCCTCTCAAAGTGCTGGGATTACAGACATGAGCCACTGCACCCAGCCATAAAACCTTTTGTTACACAATTAAAGACAAGGTGTAGAATGCATATTCAGAATTGGATTAATATTTTTATTGTGAATGAGGACAAATAATCAATTATTAGCAAGATTCACGTGGCTGGCAGCAGCTCCTTCCCTTCTTTGATGAGGAGAGATTGGAAGGGATAGAGAAAGATGGTATCAAGGTAAAGGGAGCCTCTTCTAGACTGACCGCCTACACACACTTGGTTCTCTGCCTGAAAACAGATGCCAAATCTTCAAATACATTCTTAAAACCCTCTTCAATTTTAAGACCAACCTAAAGGGCTGGTCTTTCTAACCAACCTCTGTGACATTTTCTGTGGCTTTCTCAGGAAAGTTGGGTTCTTGGTTCAGACCCCTGTTGTAGCATTGATCTCCTTTTATGCAATTGACTGACAGCAGTCTCTCCTCTCATCTGTTTGGTGTTCAAATAAATAGAGTTTTTGGACATTATGCATTGACACCACTAAACCCCCGGAATTTTGACTTTTGTACTTGAGCTCATGAATGAACATTTCAAATGACTGCATTGTGTAGTTCCAACAGCACCAGTATCTCTGTGCATTGGTATTTGAACATGATTTGAATATATATACATGGAAAAAGAATGTGTTAATGTTAGTTATAAGAAGAGTAAGTCATAAACATAGTTCAATCTGGACAAACTTGGAAATCATTAGACATGCTGGAAGGGGTGCATTTTAACATTGATCACATATTTGGGCTTAGGCCTGTTGATTCTGTTTGTGAAAAAAAAAATTAAAGAACACATATAAAATGTCAAAAAATATATTCCTGAAGAGTATATCTGAAAGGTGACATGAACTAATTCTTCATATAAAAATTAATTCCAGATGGAACAAAATTGAGAGATAAAACAAGGAAACCATAACAGTACTAGAAAAAAAAGCACTTGTAAAAATTTTCTTAATCTCACTCAAAAGTAGGAAAGACTTTTTCAAGCATAATATAAATAAAATCCAGAAGCCTTGAAGGAAAAGACTAATATTTGGACTTCATAAAAATAGTTAAACTTCTGTAGCACGAGAAAAAAAAAAAAATCAGTAAACGAAGTAAAAAGTTGAAAAAAATGTTGGAACACAAGCCCTAACTTTCCTCATATATAAAGAGCTTTAAAAATAAGACGAAGTGCCTGTAGTCCTGGCTACCTGGGAGACTTAGGCAGAAGGATCATTTGAGCCTAGGCTGCAGTGAGCTAAGATTGTGCCACTGCACTGCAGCCTGGATGACAGAGTGACACCCCATCTCAATCTATCAATCAATCAATCAATAAGATAAGATAAAGCCAAATAACTTAGTGGAAAAATGGTCAGAATATATGAATAGAAAGTTCATGGATGAGGAATTCCAAATAACTAATAAATACATGGAAAATGGTCAACTTTACAAATAAATAAATATAAAATAATGAAATATTTTTCTTATTTTAGATTGGCATAGATCCAATTTTTGATGATATCAGTATCAGGAAGATGTGTGAAGCAGGTCCTCTCAAAAGCATTGTTGGTAGGAAAGAAAATTGTTACAATTTCTTTGTAGGGCAGTCTAGGAATACTAAAAATGTTCACACACTCTGTGACCCAGCAATTCCACTATTCAGAATTTGTCCAACAGGCCGGCGTGGTGGCTCATGCCTGTAATCCCAGCACTTTGGGAGGCTGAGGTGGGCAGATCACTTGAGGTCAGGAGCTTGAGACCAGTCTGGCCAATGTAATGAATTCTCATCTCTAACAACAACAAAAATACAAAAATTAGCCAGGTGTGGTGGTGGGCGCCTGTAATCTCAGTTACTTAGGAAGCCGAGGCAGGAGAATTGCTTGAATCAAAGAGAAGGTTGCAGTAAGCCAAGATCACATCACTGCACTCCAGCCTGTGCTGACAGAGTGAGACTCCGTCTCAAAAAAAAAAAAAAAGAATTCATCCAACAGAAATATCCTTTTAGTAGCACACACAAAAAATTAGATACACAGCTAAAGACATTCACTATAGTATTGTCTGTGCTTAGGTTTCCAGGTTCTCAGAGTTTGTTTTTCAAAAATGACATTTGTGTTATGTTGTTTTCTGATTAGAAGCACCCATGTGCATTGTAAGAAATTCGAATAAAATGGTTATGCTAAAGTAGAAAGAAAACGCCATCCTCAAAGATAATTACTACTAACAGTTCAATGCATATTATTTCCAGACATAAATACATGCAGTAATCTGAATTTAAGCTTTCCAAATCATATAACCACATTCAGATAAATATTTTGAGATATGATTTCTCCTCATCCAAATGCTTGCTATGTGCTATTCACAACTTATGAACTGAATACATTGAAAAAACTAATATCCTTCACTATCTGAATTCACTTCTCAAACTTTATCTCTTGGTGTCTCAATTTAGAAATAAATATATTTGAGATCCAAGGACAACTGGATAAACATTTTTTCTTCTACAAATTTAAACTGTAACATGCACTATTCAACAGCTTGCCTTTTTTTTCCTTACAAATATATTTTATACATCATTCAATGTTAGTTCAGAAAGATCTATCTCAGCTGGGCATGGTGGTTCACGCCTGTAATTCCAGCACTTTTTTGGGAGGCCAATGCAGGAGGATTGCTTGAGTCCAGGAGTTTGAGACTAGCCTGGGTAACATGGCAATACCCCATCTCTACAAAAAAAAAAAAAAAATTAGCTGAGTGTGATGATGTACACCTGTATTCCCAGGTATTTGGGAGGCTGAGGCAGGAGGATCACTTGAGCCCAGGAGTTGGAGGCTGCAGTGAGTTATGATCAATATCACTGCACTCCAGCCTGGATAACAGAGTGAAGCCCTGTCTCTAAAAACAAATAAAAGTAAGAAAGATCTATCGCATTTCTTTTTAATGGCCGCATAGTACCATTGTACAGCTATAACATAATTTAACTGGTTTCTTATTGATGAGCATTTATTGGTAGCCTAAGTATATGTATTGACATGGAAAATGCCCAAATATTTTTAAGTTAAAAAGTAAATTGGACCATATGTATAGTCTATTTTCAAAGGATGAGCTGGTTAATATATACACAGAAAAAAAAATTCTGGTGAAATATACTTCCAACTACTGTTTATTTATTTATTTAGAGATGAAATCTCACTCTGTTGCCCAGGCTGAAGTGCAGTAGCATGATCTGGGCTCACTGCAACCTCCACCTCCTGTGTTCAAGGAATTCTGTCTCAGTCTCCTGAGTAGCTGGGACTACAGGCACACGCCACCACACCAGGCTAATTTTTGTATTTTTAGTAGAGACAGGGTTTCACCGTATTGGTCAGGCTAGTCTCGAACTCCTGACCTCGGGCGATCCACTCACCTAGGTCTCCCAAAGTGCTGGGATTACAGGTGTGAGCCACCATGCCCAGCCCCAGCTGCTAACTATCATCAGAGGTACAGATTGAGACAGGAGAGGGGGACAATAATCATTTTTGGGGGGGTTATATTTTTCAGTGATGTTTGAATGGTTTTACTATGAAAGTATTATCCTAGAAGCAGAAAAAAATAAAAGCCCACAAAGGTATTGTCAAGGAACAATATTTCACCAAATAGAGTTTTAAAAATCTGATCGGCTTTTGTTAGTGATTTATGAATTGGGCAGCGTCTCATCTATGAAATAGAAAGATGCTTTGGTGAGCTGAGCAGAGAGGGTTGGTTATATAGGCAGAAAAAGGCTGAAAAGAGCAAAAACAAGGAGCAAAAAGTACATTGATCATTTCAAAGTTACTTTCCTTATAGGGTTAAAGCAGAGGGGATTTTCATATCATGCCAATTCAGGTTGACTGGCCCCTTTCGATTAAATGCTGTGAATCTCTTGTTCTTTGGAAAACTAATTGGTTTCTAAATTTAGTTTGATTATGTGGCACCTAGCATGAGTGACTCCATTCTGGTTTGATCTGATCTGTTGGGGCCTGGGGCAGGAGCTCAGTCCAAAACAATGACCTCCCACAAATTTTATTTAACGGCATATACATGAATATTCTTTGTAATATACTTTGAAATAGTGAAAAATTGGGTGCAATAAATAAGGGATTGGTTAAATCAGTATACTCACATTGTGGAATACAATTGAGCTCTCCCCAAAATACAATATAATCCCACACAGAGAAAAATAACCAACATGGTGAAACCCCATCTTTACTAAAAATACAAAAAAAAAATACAGGCACGCACCTGTAATCCCAGCTACTCAGGAGGCTGAGGCAGGAGAATTGCTTGAACCCAGGAGGTGGAGGTTGCAGTGAGCCAAGATCACGCCATTGCACTCCAGCCTGGGCAACAGAGCAAGACTCCATCTCGAGAAAAAAAAAATTAAATATTAACTCACATGATCACAAGGTCCCACAATAGGCTGTCTGCAAGCTGAGGAGCAAGGAGAGCCAGTCCCAGTCCCAAAACTGAAGAACTTGGAATCCAATGTTCGAGGGAAGGAAGCATCCAGCACAGGAGAAAGATGTAGGCTGGGAGGCTAGGCCAGTCTCATCTTTTTGCATTTTTCTGCCTGCTTTATATTCTAACCACACTGGCAGCTGATTAGATGGTGCCCACCCAGATTAAGGGTGGATCTGCCTTTCCCAGCCCATTGACTCAAATGTTAATCTCCTTCGGCAACACCATCACAGACACACCCAGGATCAATACTTCGTATCCTTCAATCCAATCAAGTTGACAGTATCAACCATCACAGAGCTGAAGAAAGCAAAGACAAAGAACAAGGAGTATATTTGTTACTTTTACACAGAACAATAGAAAAGTAACCGATCAGTCAATGTCAGGTTACTTCAGGTTACTTTTTTGTGTGTAAGGTTTAGAGAGAGAGCTGCATTATCCAGCCTATTGAAGATTTTTAACTGGCCTGTTTGGGAAATTGGTTGTTATCTCTTTCTCTTGATTTCTCTGAAGGTCAGATAACAACTTACTGTAGGTTGGGTGACCTGGAACTTTAGCATGAATGATTCCATTTTGGTCTTAGGTCTGGTCTGTTGGAGTCACTGCAGAAACGCAGTCCAAAGCAATGTCTTTCCGTAACTGGTATTTAACATGTGTTATGTGTTGTGTTCTTTAGCCAGTGGTGTGCTAGAGCCATCTCCCACCAGCTCCCCAAAACCAATGTGCTTGTTGCAGTGGGTAACGACTATCTGGGGCCAGTGGCACAGGCGGTAAAGGAATTTACCTCGACAGCTGTAGGTAAAGAAAGGCAGATTTATTGGAGGTCTGAAAACATGCTGCAAGGTTGCAATGGGCAGCACAGCAGAGAAGGGGCTGTCTGCAAAGAGGCAGGGGCTAAAGGGAAGTTTTATAAGATCATGCTGGAGGGGGCTACATGTGGAACAAGGTCATGCTGCTGGGACTATGAACAGAAGATACAGCTGTGTCCACGGAGGTCATTGTGCCTGGGGTTTTTTTTTTTGTGATTAGTTGTCTCTCAGAAAAATTGTTCACTGTTCTTCTCTACCTGGGACCCTCCCCCACCTGGGGCCCCCTCCTCACTGTGGCTCACTTATCAGGACTCCACAGTTGTCTCTGCCCAACTCCATCTTCATGCTGCCACTTTGGTAGCTTGAGATAAGTGATAGTGGGAGTATTTATATAATGGAAATCAGCAAGTGCTGTAAAATCAGGGCTGTTAACAATCAGAGCCAATTGTTAAACATTTACCAGCACACCACTGCCTTAAGGATTTTTTTGGTTTCCAGTAATGCAATCCCACTTGAACCAGCATAAGTGAAAAGGGGGAATTTATTATAAAAATCTGCTAGTGCCTATGAGTGAGTAAACAGATGGGCCTTAGAAATGACCTAGAATCAGGGATTTGAAAAACATCAGAACTTTCCATCTCATCTCTCTGCCCCTCTCTGCTTCATTTATTTTTATTTTTATTTTTAAGAGGCAGGGTCTGGCCAGGCATAGTGGCTCACACTTGTAATGCCAGCACTTTGGGGCAGATCCCTTGAGACCAGCAGTTCAAGACCAGCCTAGGCAACATGGTAAAACTCCATCTCTACAAAAAACACAAAAAGTAGGCCCAGATACAGTGGCTTGTGCTTGTAATCCCAACACTTTGGGAGTCCAAGGCGAACAGATCACTTGAGGCCAGGAGTTCAAGACCAGCCTGGCCAACACGGTGAAACCCCATCTCTACTAAAAATACAAAAATTAGCTGGGCATGTTGGCGGGCACCTGTACTCCCAGCTAATTGGGTGGCTGAGAAACAAGAATCACTTGTACCTGGGAGGCAGAGGTTGCAGTGAGCTGAGTTCATGCCACAGCACTCCAGCCTGGGTGACAGAGTGAAACTCTACCTCAAAATAAAAACAAAAATAAAAATTAGCCGGGTATAGTGGCGTGTGCCTGTAGTCCCAGCTACTCAGGAGGCTGAGGTGAGAGGATTGCTTCAGCACAGGAGGTGGAGGTTGCAGTGAGCCAAGATTACACCACTGCACTCCAGCCTGGGCAACAAAGCGAGATTCCATCTGGGGAAAAAAAAAAAAAAAAAAGAGGTAGAGTCTCGAACTCCTGGCTTCAATCAGTCCCCCCAACATGGCCTCTCAAACTGCTGGGATTACAGCATGAGCCACCATGCCCAGATCTGTTTCTTTTTTTCTTTCCGTAATAATCTGCTTTTTCTGTTTCCCAATCTACATGGAGAGAAATGCAGAGCCTGAAAACCTGTTCTAGTTGCAGTTACCCAGAGACTGATCTCTTATCAGGTCCCAATTCCAACTTCTCAGGAAGCAGCTCAGCTTGGAAGAGTCCTACTGCAGTCTATGCCTGGTCGAGGTGAAGGTGAGGTGAGAGAGAGCAGTGTCATATTGTGTTGACATTCATGAGAACTGGGGGAAAAGTGGCTCCTGGTAAAGAAAAGGGAGGAGACAGGCAACACAAAAAAGTCCAAAACATTTACCAAAACCTTCCCTCAGCTGTTAATAGCTCTCAGCATCGATATGGGTTGGATCTGTGTCCCCATCCAAATCTCGTTTCGAATTGTAATCCCCACTGTTGGAGAAGTGGTCTGATGGAAGGTGATTGTGATAGGGATAAGAGGCAGGGAAATTCTGGGTAGAAGAGGGCAGGTCCCCAGTGAGGGCCCCACCCTTAAGCCAAAGAGCCTGAAATCGCAGCCCAAAGTGAGAACTTACATTCCTGTTTTCCTGCTTGAACATTGTATTTTCCAAAACTACCCATGGCCTGCCCTACCCCAAATCCTGTGCCCATAAAAATCCCTGACTCAGCCGGCAGAGAGGAGAAGCAGCTGTACCTCAGAGACTATGGTTGGATGTTGGAGAGAAGCAGCTTGACTTCAGAGGGATGGTCTGCCAGTGTAACTTCAGAGAAGAATCCAGCCAGAGATGGCTGCCCCATCCGTTATTCAGCTCCCCTTCCCACTGAGAGTCACTTTCATCCTCAGTAAAAGTCCCCACGTTTACCATCCTTCAATTTGTTTGTGTGACCTCATTTCTCCTAGATGCTGGACAAGAATTCAGGAGCCAAGAGTGAAGATAGAAAAGGCTGTCACACTGACCCTTTGCTCTCACTGGCGGAAGGCAGCCGCCTCCTGCAAAAAGGCAGAGGGCCCACTGAGCTGTTAACACTTCCACCATCTGTGGATGGCAGAGCTCAAAGAGCACTGTAACACACCCTCTGGGGCTTTAGGGCTTGCAAGCACCCCCACAGATGCTGCCATGGTACCAGCAAGGAGTTGGCTCCTGCTGGCCCCCCAAAGCACTTGCCCCAGCTCCTGAACCCATTCACCTGCACAACCCCTCCAGCAAGGGGTGGAACACACTGGGTCTGAGTGGAGTTCACTCCGGCTGCTGCTGGAGTGGCCAGCTGACTCCAGTGCTCCAGGGCCAGCTGACTGCAGTGCTCCAGTGCCAGCTGACTCCAGTGCTCTGGCTTCAGCTGACTCCAGTGCTCATATCCTCCAGTTCCTGTCTCATTCATCCGCACAGTCCCTCCCACGAGGAGTTGAGAGCTGTGGGCTGAGTAAATGGGACACCCCCTTCATGAGTCCTGCAAAGGGGTCAGGGAAATATCCTACTTCAATTGGATCATGGGGGTGTATTTCCTCCTCGCTGTTCTCAGGAGAGTGAGTTTTCACAAGATCAGGTTGTTTAAAAGTGTGTAGCACCTCCCGCTTCACTCTCTTCCTCCTGCTCCAGCCATGTAAGATATTCCTGCTTCCTCTTTGCCTTCCACCATGATTGAAAGTTTCCTGAGACCTCCTCAGCCATGCTTCCTGTACAGCCCGCAGAACCGTGAGCCAATTAAACCTCTTTTCTTTATAAATTACCCAGTCTCAGGTATTTCTTTATAGCAGTGTGAGAACAGACTAATACGATCATCATCACCACACACACAAAGTCATGGGCCCCGCCATCAAAGAAGCACACATACTTTTTTCTTTAACAACTTAGGCATCATAGAGCACCTTCCAGGCAAAAGAAGCTGCTCTAGAAATTACAGAACATGAGAAGATGACTAAGACCCTGTATCAACTGCAAGTCACAGAAAAACCAACTTATAATGCTTAAACAATAAGGATTATTTTGCCTAGCCACAAATCTAAAACTAGGATGCTTCCAGAATTTGTTAATTCAGCAGCTCAGGACCTAGTCTTTTCCATATTTCCACACTGTCATACTCAGGCGAATGCCCTCACGGACACGAGCTGGCTGTCACACAGTTCCAGTCATCACGTGCAGACTTGCTGGCATCCACCAAAAGAAAAGGGTCTGTTTCTTTTCTCCACGTCTTTTTAAAGAAAGACTGAACAAATTTTTTTCTCAGAATGCTCCCCCCAGCAAAATTCCCTTCCCAGAATCAGATTACATGCCCACCCTTCAGCCACTCATGGACCAGGAGAATGGCACCACTAGGCTTGGCTTAGACCAATCTGAACTTAACTGTAAATCACGTAAAAGAGCAAGAGCAATGGAACAAAATGGAAGAAAGGAAAACAACGGAGGCTACTTCAGACCCTTTCTGTATCTGAAGGGGTACAATCAGAGAAAAGAGACAAAAAGACACTAGCCCTAAGTGGCATTTCTCCAAGCCCTTTCGTCTCTTCCTCAATCCTCTGACCTGCCAGTCAGTCTCAGTAACCCTGGCTGTAGACCCTTCCACGAGGACCTGGTTTTCATCTCTTCACTTCCCCTTTTGTGATTTACACTAATTAGTAGCAGAGCTGGCTCCCAGTCTGGTGTTCTCACTGCTAAATCAAGATTTTGAACACATGAAACTTCATGGTGACAGAGGGCCCTAATAAACAAAGACAGTTAGAGACAACAGGCCCCTGCAATAAGGTGGCTTAGGGAACAGCTTGTGAAAGAGGCTATGCTCAGAAGATAAAAGAACTTGAAAACAGTATTGCTCAGGATCATAAAATTTTTATTTAAAAAAAGGGTTTCACACATTATCCTCTTGTGCACTGAGTGGAAATTTGCAATAAGAAATGCCGAGAAAGGACAAGTATAATTTCTTTATAATGCATCTTTCTCTTGCTAACTTCCCTGGACCTCTCCAATAACTGCCAGTCTACATACAAAAAAGGTCAGCTTTCTATTTTCATCTGAGGTTTTGTTAAATTTAGACCGTAAGTGCAACTCTTCCTTACACCAAAAAGTGCCTATTATTTAAGATTCAGTTGGTATGTAATAGATACTTGAAAAAAAAAAAAAAGCATTTTCTTCGTTTTGTCTTCCTCTAATGGTATAGGAATGTATGGGCCTGATTTATATTTCCCCCACCCTCCCACCCACCTCTTTGACCACATGTTCCTGACAGATAGACAATATCCAGGTGGCCTGGTACTTGGAAACTTGTCAGATGTTATTCAAAGCAATAAAAAACACATCATGCAAGTCTTCGGCATATTGTTACAGGGAAACCCTGTTTAGAATCCACTAATTGGGAATTTGTGATAATTTGAGGAAGGGCTGGCTGAAGTTAACCTTTGTACTATCTATGAAAAAAAAAAAGTTCACTGAAGTTCTGAATAGTAGTGTAAACAAGATTGGAAGGGGAATAATTATCTGCTTAAAAGAACCAGTTGTTTTGAAAAGCTGTAGAAGTATTTTTTTACATACAAACAGGGTAATTATGATTTAAACAAAGGCTGGCCTGTTTCTTAGGCTTCTTTGAAATGTCAGTTACAAATAACTCTTGTCTATTCACCAAGCCAAAACGCACCCCTGTGTACCAGGCAACAGTTGGTTAGCTTGCTTCCACTTTCTGTATTTGAAAATAATAAACCTGAAGTTCTTTTAAAGTAGTATAATTTAATTCAAGCTTTTCACTAATCTAGACAGTTGGTCCATCCTATAGTGTGGTTAAGGATTTACTAATTCCTAGCATACAATTGGGAAAGCATGGAGTGATATTGTCTTCACTAATTTAGTGGTATCGCTGGATGATACGGGAAAATCTACAAAGAAAACTACTCTAGAGTGGTGACTTTTGATTTTATCTTTTTTTTCTATTTTTAAATATTTTTATAGAGACAGGGGTCTTACTATGTTGCCCAGGCTGGTCTCTAATTCCTGGGCTCAAGTGATCCTCCTGCCTCAGCTTCCTAAAATGCCGGGATTACAGGTGTGAGCCACTGTGCTCAGTCCTTTTCTTTTATCACACATAATAAGAAATACATTTTACATTGCAATTCATTACATACACACACTTAATACTTACCCTTGTTATGTGTGATACACTGTTACTTTCTGTTTATTACTTTATTTATTTTTTAGACAGAGTCTTGCTCTGTCGCCCAGGCTGGAGTGCAGTGGCATGATCTCAGCTCACTGCAGCCTCTGCCTCCCAGGTTTAAACGATTCTCCTGCTTCAGCCTCCCAAGCAACTGGGATTACAGGCATGTACCATCATGCCCGGCTAATTTTTATATTTTTAATAGAGACAGGATTTTGCCATGTTGGCCAGGTTGATCTCGAACTCCTGGCCTCAAGTAATCCGCCCACCTTGGCCTCCCAAAGTGTTGGGATTATAGGCGTAAGCCACCGCACCCAACCAACTTTTTGTTTATTATTTAATAAATGCAAATCACGACCCACTAAATTGATTTCACAATCTGCTAATGGGTTGTCGTTTTCAAAATACTACTTCTAGAGCGTGCTGGAAGATAGTACGCCTTCATGAGATAAAGGAGTGGCACTGGGGAATAGTCATAGCTGCTATCTGGTTTTCTTGATGGTGTTCAGCTTGCTGTAGAGCCCACACCAGACTCTGCACAAAAGCAACATCCAGCCATGACTAGTGTCTATAGTCCCAGCTTCATAACCATCTCATCTCACCAGATCTGCACATGACCATGGTTTTGCTCCTCATTCTATGGTTCACCATGTCCTGGGATGATGGAGCAAGGCAGCCCACTCACATGAGAGTTCTCACTCCCCACGCGGTCTGAAACCAGATCCCCTCCTCCTTCTCCTCCATTCAAACCCTTGGCCATTGACCTCACTGTTTTAGTTCCTACTGTCCCTTGTTTCTCAACAGTCAGTGCAAAGTTCATTTCTATCCTCACCAATGCTTCCAGCTAAGTCTCCATTTCCCCCTTTTTGTCTTAAGCTGGCCAGGCTTAATCCCTGCAGAGGAGGCAAGCTGATGTCATAAGGTGGAAACCACCTTTGCAAAGATTATGATGATGAGAAAAATCCAGCATGGCTAACTCCATCTTGCCTCTAGCCTCATGAGCTGGTTGGCCTTGCTCACTCCTAGGTGTAGGAATTTATTTTATAGTTTAACTTTGAAGCAAGGATGACAATAGTTTCTCCTTAAAACTAACTCTCTCCTTGCTCAGGGACTGAAATCTTCTTTGTAAAACTAATGAAAGGCCATGAAAATTAGGATTATTGTAACTGTCCAATGGGTTCACCTTACCTGCTGCCTAGACAGAGCCAATTTATCAAGACAGGGGAATTGCAATAGAGAAAAAGTAATTCACACGGAGCTGGCTTGCAGGAGACCGAAGTATTATTATTACTCAAATCAGTATCCCTGAGCGTTCGGAGATCAGAGGTTTTTGTTGGTGGTGGTGGTGGTGGTTGTTTGTTTCTTTGTTTTGTTTTGTTTTTTGAGACGGAGTTTTGCTCTGTTGCCCAGGCTGGAGTGCAATGGCATGATCTCAGCTCACTGCAATTTCCGCCTCCCAGGTTCAAGCGATTCTCCTGCCTCAGCCTCTTGAGTAGCTGGAATTATGAGCATGTGCCACCACGCTCATGCTCAGCTAATTTTTTGCTTTGCTTTTTTTTTTTTTTTTTTTTTTTGAGACGGAGTCTCACTCTGTCACTCAGGCTGGAGTGCAGTGGCATGATCCCAGCTCACTGCAAGCTCTGCCTCCCAGGTTCACGCCATTCTCCTGCCTCAGCCTCCCAAGTAGCTGGGATTACAGGCACCTGCCACCATGCCTGGCTAATTTTTTGTCTTTTTAGTAGAGCTGGGGTTTCACCATGTTAGCCAGGATGGTCTCGATCTCCTGACCTTGTGATCTGCCCGAATTTTTTGTATTTTTTAGTAGAGACGGGATTTTGCCATGTCAGTCAGGCTGGTCTCGAACTCCTGACCTCAGATGATCTGCCTGCCTTGGCCTTCCAAAGCGCTGGGATTACAAGCATGAGCCACTGCACCCAGCTTCCCCCAAGACTTAGGCCCTGCTTTGAACTGTAGCCACAAGATAAGAGTCCCTGCTGCTTCATCTTGTGCTTGCCAGCCCTCTCCTCTGGGATCTGGGCCTTGTTTTCTATCCCAGCTGGGGTCCTGCCATCCACCCTATTTCCCATTTCTATTCTGGTAAGATGATCTCCAGATTGACCCCCATTTACTTAAGCCTGCTTACATTCCCCACACCTGGGGGCCCCACTTAACTAGAAAACCTAGCCCCAACTATGCCTAGGTTATGCCTAACTTGTGACAAAGACTCTCTCTTTGGCCAAACTTTATTTAGGCTCCTCTGAGCCCTCTTCTTAAGTAGGACTCAATCTTGACTCCATCCTGTCTTTGACCTGCCCAACCCAATTTTGGCAAGAATCCTACTGAATAGGTTTATCGAGAGTCTCCCCATCCTTAATAACTAATCAAATTCCTCATCCTCCACTTTTTTTTTTTTTTTAAACAGAGTCTCACTCTATCACCTAGGCTGGCATACAGTGGCACAATCTCAGCTCACTGCAACCTCCGCCTCCTGGGTTCAAGCTTTTCTTGTGTCTCAGTCTCCCGAGTAGCTGGGACTCCAGGCATATGCCACCACACCCGGCTAATTTTTGTATTTTTAGTAGAGGTGGGGTTTCACCACATTGGCCAGGCTGGTCTCAAATTCCTGACCTCAGGTGATCCGCCCACCTTGGCCTCCCAAAGTGCCGGGATTACAGGCGTAAGCCACCACACCTGGCTTCATTCTCCACTTTTGATGTGTAAGTCCTTGGCCTGCCTTTAGCATGAATCCTGTTAGGTCACTTTAGCAGGAATCCCCCTATGTTTGACGTCTCTCTTTAGTAATTTCCTGTCCTACGATGTCCTCTTCCGGCTCCTGGCTATAAATCCCCACTTGTCCTTGTTGTATTCAGAGTGGAGCTCAATTTCTACTCCCTATTGCAACAGAGTCTTGAATGAAGTCCTCCTGACCATTTTGACAAGTGTCAGAATAATTTTTCCTTTAACATTTGCCGTGCACTTTGGAAGACAACCGTGGGTAGCCCACTGCCCAACTGCCTTCTGGGTCATGCTGCCTCTTCTCCCTACTCCAGGAATCAGATCTTATTCCAGCCTCTTGGGCTTCTCTTCCACACTAGCCCCTAGCTGACATGTGTGGCAACACAGTTCTTATGGGGTCAAACCTAGACAGGATGGGGCAATTCTATTCCAACCAACTTCACCTAGTTCATTCAGTCAGTCAGATAAGCAAAACATCTGAATACATTTAAGTGGTTTCTCAACATAAATAACATATTTTCAAAGAGCTTTCGTATTCGTATTACAGACATAAACAAAATACATACACTCAAGACACAAAGTATCTGTCTTGTGCTATTTCAAATTAAAAAATCATCGCAGATACAGATCTTCGGTGTTCTAACGGTGCCATAAACACATTCGATGGCCTTTTTTTTGAACAAAGAATTGTGTGAGATTTCACCTCTTGGGTTCCAAGTATGTTTTTGTTTGTTGGTGGAGAGACTGCTGTAAAAGTTTCCTCACCTAGAGCTTTGGTGATTTTTCATGTTTTATTCATCTCTTTCATTCGGCTTCAAGTGAGGGAAGAACGTGATAAAATTCAAAATTTACTAAATTTCGTGTTAATGTCAGATATGGAACTTTCCTCTTGACTGTCTCCTTTCATTGGCGGTGTTACTGAAGCCTCTTGTTGGGAATGGTGCACCAACCATTCATTGGTTCTCATGGCTTTGCAGTGGAGGCAGTGCCTTTCACTCATTTGGTAACTTCCCAGATTCCTTTGCCTCTGAGCCGTTTTTCTCCTCTTAATACTGTCTGGTGATGGGTGGTGTTCACTTTCACTCTCCTTCCATGAGGAGGCTTCTGAGTTAGATTCTTCACTGCCACTCTCCGTAGTATCACTGTCATGTTGGTTCCGGTTCACCTCATTGAACTGAGACTGGCGCCTGGCTCGTCTTTGTTCAAGATAGGCATTGACCAAAGCTGCTTCTGAGTTGGTTACAGGAGTAAGTTGGCTCTGCTTTGGTTTCTTCATTGTCTGTGAGGGATCCCAGGCACCGTCTTTGCTTTGCCACTTGTAGGAAGTCTCTTTGCTTGCTAACAACCAATGAAACATATCAAGTTAGTAACATTGTTGGTTACTATAAATTCCTATTACTTAAGAAGCCTGTGCACATATAGCTCACTCTTAGTAGCCATTTGTCAAGCCATTGCTTTTCTCCAGTCACCTGCAAGTGTTGGCAGCTGACTGCATTTTCCAGTACCATATCCCAACTCCTGCAGACCAGAGAGCTTAGATAGATGCTTGACATATCACTTTTGAAGTTTTGTGGATGCTAAACATAATATCAAAGGAAAAGATCTTTAAACTTTTCCAGGGAAGAACACTTTTTTTCCTTTGAAAATTGAACTCTTAAAGATTCAAGCACGTATATGAATGTGATTTGGGGAGCAGGAACTAAAAAGGATCTTTCCTTTATGTAGTGGTGTGCTGAAGTTGGCTTGTACCCGCTCAGAAGAGCTGATAAACTTTCAGTAATTTTGTGAGATAGTTAAACATAGCCATTATTAAAAACTAAATTATAACAACTTAAAATACATTCAATTAATAAAAATAGAGGTAATAAATACTCAAAACCTATCACTTCCTAATTATCTTACTACATTTGATTATGCTGTGTGCTCTTCTGGTTTTTTATGTCTGTTGTATTTGGATGTTGGAAACTCTATGCTGTGTTTTCTTTCTTTTTTTTTTTTTTTTTTTGAGACAGAGTCTTGCTCTGTTGCCCAGGCTGAAGTGCAGTGGCACGATCTCGGCTTACTGCAACCTCTGTCTCCCAGGTTCAAGCGACCTCTGTCTCCCAGGTTCAAGTGATCCTCCTGCCTCAGCCCCCCTCGTTGCTGGGATTATAGGCACATGCCACCATGCCCGGCTAATTTTTTTGTATTTTTAGTAGAGACAGGGTTTTGCCATGTTGGCCAGGCTGGTCTCAAACTCCTGACCTCAGGAGATCCACCCACCTTGGCCTCCCAAAGTACTGAGATTACAGGTGTGAGCCACCGCGCCCGGCAGAAATTCTATGTTAAGGATACACTACTGCACATCTCCTCCCAACTCCATGTTCAATGACATGCTGTGGGTAGCTTAAAATCAGCTTTGGTAAAAGTATTTATACCATGAAAATCAGCAAACACTAAACATCAGGGCTTGATGTATGGTTTTGTTGATTATCTAGGCTTAAGAAAATGATGGAGAACATGTTACTAATGCACATTACATTCCAGTGTCATCCCTGTAGCCACTACATTGTGACTAGCCCTGCAAAATGAGGAAATATTCTTCCAGTATTTTAGAACTATTATCCATTCCAGCAAAGAAGTCACTCACGTCACTGACAACTAAGTTAAGTTCCAACATACATCTATCTTCTGCTTCGCTTTCATCTCACTCCTTAGCTTAGAGGAAAATGACATTCACGCTGAAACTATACTTGTTCATCAATTGCAGCCATGGTTGGCTAAGGTGCAAGGGTCTGGCAAAAATCAAGGAGAGCGTTTTGTGAGAATCAGTTGTCTATATGAAATTGGCCAAAAGGAGTATTGTATATTTTATTATTTATAAATGGTGTGATATATATTTACTTATTTAATTTTTATTTATTTAATTTTTTGAGTCAGGAACTCGCTCTGCTGCCCAGGCTGGAGTGCAGTGGCATGATCATGGCTCACTGGCAGCCTCGAACTCCTGGGCTCAAGTGATTCTGTTGCCTCAGCCTCCTAAGTAGCTGACACCACAGGTGCAAACAACCATGCCAGCTAATTTTCTTTCTTTTTTTTTTTTTGAGACGGAGTCTCGCTCTGTCGCCCAGGCTGGAGTGCAGTGGCTGGATCTCGGCTCACTGCAAGCTCCGCCTCCTGGGTTTACGCCATTCTCCTGCCTCAGCCTCCCAAGTAGCTGGGACTACAGGCACCCGCCACCTCGCCCGGCTAGTATTTTGTATTTTTTAGTAGAGACGGGGTTTCACCATGTTAGCCAGGATGGTCTCAATCTCCTGACCTCGTGATCCACCCGTCTCGGCCTCCCAAAGTGCTGGGATTACAGGCTTGAGCCACCGTGCCTGGCCGATTAATTTTTTGTATTTTCAGTAGAGATGGGGTTTCACCATGTTAGCCAGGATGGTCTCGATCTCCTGACCTCGTAATCCGCCCGCCTCGGCCTCCCAAAGTCCTAGGATTACAGGCGTGAGCCACCGCACCTGGCCCTAATTTTCTTTTTTTAAGAGATAGGGTTTTGCTATGTTCTCTAGGCTGATCTTGAAGTCCTGGCCTCAAGCAGTTCTACTTCAGCCTCCGGGGGTGCTGAGATGACGTGCAACCTTTATATCAGTAAAATTTTTAGTAAGCATATGTACACACAGGAGTTTTGGAGAGCCATTTACCAGCACACCACTGCTTATAGGTTGTTGAAAAAGATGTCATAGACAGCTCATAATCCTGTAATAGCACTAACAATGAGGGTGTGGGAAGGGCAAGCAATGTGAAGGGAGAGTGCTAAGGAGTGAAAAAAGAACTTGAGCTCCACCTCCCAGTAATTCATAGCTTCTTGCTAAGCAGCTAAACTGTCCCTCTGCACTAGGGAGTCCAAAAGCAAAAACTCACCCAATCCCAATGGGCCTTCTCTAGTGTGCAAAGTCTGACAATGCTCTAAGCTGTTCATCTCTGTTGTTTGCTTTCCACACTCAGCACAAATTTCTTTCTTCATCTTTCTTTCTTTTTTTTTTTTTTTTTTTTTTTTTTTTTTGATACTGGGTCTCACTATGTTGCTCAAGCTGTGGTCTTGAACTGCTTAGCTCAAACAGTCCTCCTGCTCAGCCTCCTGAGTAGCTGGGACTACAGGCGTGCAACACCACACGTATTCTTCCCCTCATAGCCCAATACCAAATAGGCACTGGTTCTCACCTTTCTTTACTGAAGTACTTGTCCCACTGCCTTCATCCTTTTTATCCTCAGACATCTGTTTCAGAAACATAGGTTAGTAAGAGTGATCTCAGTTGTTTTATGATAGTATGTACTTGTTATAAAACACTATTGCCAAGGCCCATTGACAATGTCTGATTTTTATTTTATTTTATTTTATTTTATTTTATTTTATTTTATTTTATTTTATTTTATTTGTTTATTTTTGGAGAGTCTCACTCTGTTGCCCAGGCTGGAGTGCAGTGGCATGATCTCAGCTCACTACAACCTCTATATTCCAGGTTCAAGTGATTCTCCTGCCTCGGCCTCCCAAGTAGCTGGGATTACAGGTGCCCACTACCATGTCCGGCTAATTTTTGCATTTTTAGTAGAGACAGGGTTTCACCATGTTGGCCAGGCTCGTCTCGAATTCCTGACCTCAAGTGATCTGCCTGCCTTGGCCTCCCAAAGTGCTGGGATTACAGGCGTGAGCCACCAGGCCTGGCCTGACAATGTCTACTTTTAAACATTCAGTTTAAACAAGTACTTACTGAGTTAAATAATAAGCTAATTCAGTATGTATCGAGTTCCTGTTATAGTGATCCTACTTCCACTTCCCATTAAGACTATGCTTCGATAGCAGAATGTACCAAAATGTTTTGAAACAAACAAAATGGAACAGACTTGAGAGAAAATAGCACTGATAAGGAGCTATGGCTTATAAAGCTTTCCTGTACCCATTCACATTACAGAGAAATAGTGTTTAAAAAATTTTGATAGTACTCAGATTAGTTTAGTTTTTTGTTGTTGTTTTTTTGAGACAGAGTCTTGCTCTGTACGCCCAGGCTGGAGTGCAATGGCGCAATCTCGGCTCACTGAAATCTCTGCCTCCCAGGTTCAAGAGATTCTCCTGCCTCAGCCGGGATTACAGGCATGCACCACCACGCCCGGCTAATTTTGTATTTTTAGTAGAGATGGGGTTTCTCCATGTTGATAAGGCTGGTCTTAAACTCCTGATCTCAGGTGATCCGCCTGCCTCGGCCTCCCAAAGTGCTGGAATTATAGACATGAGCCACCGTGCCCGGCCCAGATTAGTTTAGTTTTTAAAGGATGTTTGATCAGGGTACATTATTGATAGTTCTTTAAGATAGAAGACATCTACCATACACAAAGATCTGTACCTGAATTCATGAACTTAATATCTCCTTAATCCCTCCGAAAGTTTCCTCCAAAATGTAATCATGATATATTATTTGTGAATATGGCAACCAGAAGAAATGGATTTCTTTGAATAGTTCCAATTTCAAATATTCTGCCCCCCAATACTCCATAAATATATTTGTCCCATTTTTCAGATTAGTGTCCCATTTTCTGATGCTGAAAGTGATTTTGCCAAAAGACACAGATATAAACCAACCCTTTCAGAAAATAACAAAAACTAGAAATTTTCATTAACGCCTTTGACATATAATTCTCTCTCCGGGAATCTATCAGCAAGAAATAACCCTCAGAAGAAAGCTTTGTGCACAGAAACATTCATCACAGTATAATTACGGTAATATAAAATTCAAAAGTAGACAATGGTTTAAGTAAATTATGGTACAATTATATAATAAACAGTTGTAAAATTATAATAAAGGTATGTCATAGTATGAGGAAATAAGTGTGCTACCATACTGGGTATGGTATTACATCAAGATGCAAATTTGTATATACAGCATGAGCACAAATTAGCTTAAAATATGAAAAAAAAAGACTTTAAGGAGCATAAAAATGATAGCTATGGTTGGCTTTAAGTGTTGAAATGGACTTTTTCAGGGCCGGGCGCGGTGGCTCAAGCCTGTAATCCCAGCACTTTGGGAGGCCGAGACGGGCGGATCACGAGGTCAGGAGATCGAGACCATCCTGGCTAATACGCTGAAACCCCGTCTCTACTAAAAAATACAAAAAAACTAGCCGGGCGACGAGGCGGGCGCCTGTAGTCCCAGCTACTCGGGAGGCTGAGACAGGAGAATGGCGTGAACCCGGGAGGCGGAGCTTGCAGTGAGCTGAGAGCCGGCCACAGCACTCCAGCCTGGGCGGCAGAGCAAGACTCCGTCTCAAAAAAAAAAAAAAAAAAAAAAAAAAAAAAAAAAAAGAAATGGACTTTTTCTCTCCCAATTTGTTCAAATTGTCTACAATTAGGAAAAAAATGAATTTATGTGGAAGTCCAGTTTCTTTGGAATGAAAAGTGCCATAGTTGGGTATTTGTAACTGCAATCTAAGATCCTCGGCTCATTCTTTTCTTAATATCTGATCTCTGCAATGGTAGGCAAGCATCTTTAATGAGGTGCCTTTCTGTTTTCTGGGTTACAGCAATCATTCTCCAAAAATCTTGAAAGTGGAGTTCTCTTTTAAGATACCACTTTCTGGCCAGGCATGGTGGCTCACGCCTGTACTCCCAGCACTTTGGGAGGCCGAGGCGGGCGGATCACAAGGTCAGGAAATCGAGACCATCTTGGCTAACACAGTGAAACTCTGTCTCTACTAAAAATACAAAAACAGTTTGCCAGGCGTGGTGGTGGGCGCCTGTAGTCCCAGCTACCTGAGAGGCTAAGGCAGGAGAATGGCGTGAACCTGAGAGGTGGAGCTTGCAGTGAGCCAAGAGCGCGCCACAGAACTCCAGCCTGGGTGACAGAGCGAGACTCCGTCTTAAAAAAAAAAAAAAGAAAGATACCACTTTCTAAAAAATGCTTTTGGAAGGGGCTTAAATATTTTAAATTTAATATGTATCACTTAGATTAGGTTATAGAAAAGGAAAAAACCCAAAAGAATTGGAAGTTTATAAACCTAAAAGTTGACAGTAGTTGGTTATTTCTACATAATCTGGAGTGATTTTTATTTTGTTTTGTCTTCTGCCCTATAATTTCCACATTTTCTATATAATGTGTACTTTTGTAATAGACGGGAGAAGGTGTTTAAAAACACTTATTAGGTTTATATCATTTCCACAGAAAGCTCTCACATTTGATGTCAAATCAAAGCATAACCACAAAATCAAAAGAAAGATTTTGCATTAAACTAGGTGGGATCATATGAACTGCGGTTATGAAAAGCATTTTATTAACTGTCTTTGTGTGTGACTCAGCGAGTGAAAACAGCAGGAGTGCCTGCCCTGAGGGGCAGAGTAGAAAATGTGGGCCGTGGCTCTCTTTCTGCCACTAACAACTCTGATTTTTCCAAGCCACTTAACACCTCTTAAGCTCAGTTTTCACATAAACAAAATAAGGAGTATGGATTGCTATTGTCCAGAAAAATACCACACTAACAATATGAATAAACATAAAATAAAAATATAAACTAAATATAGTATTTATAGTCTGAAAGCAAAAGGGTGAATGCTGCTTTAAAAAGTGGCAAATTCAGAGGAAATCAGTGTGCTTCGTGTTGGAGGATAATTACCACATTTCCATCGCGCTTTTACCATTACCTCAAAGTTTGTAAATAAAGTCTCAAAGTTTAGCAGAGAAAACGAAGAAGTTCAAAGTGAAGGAAAAATTCCATCCTCCTTTACTAGCTCTCATATCGTTCTCAGATTTCAAATCTGGGAGCCTTCAGAAGAAGCAGCCCAGCAGATTGTAGCCGTCACAAGGGTACAAAGTGAAAGATGAAACCTCAAACATAATTAAGGTTTTAATCAGGACTGAGTAGATCTAAGTGGACATTTCAGACTATGCTTTGATGCAAACAAATAATTTGACAGGAAATCTGGGTATGTTCCTCTTCTGTCACTAACACTTTTGTGACATTGGACAAGTCACTTAATTTCCTTGGGCCTTATCAATAAAAAATGGGTGGGGGAGGGTTAATGATAACTTACTTGCCTACAAACAGGAGGCTGGACCACGTGCTCTCTTGAGGTCCTGGAAGCTCAAGGCTGCATGACTCCCGAGAGCTGATGCAAGCAAGGGAGCAGAAAAATAGCTTAGACTGGGCCGGGCGCAGTGGCTCACACCTGTAATCCCAGCACTTTGGGAGGCCGAGGCGGGTGGATCATGAGGTCAGGAGTTTGAGACCAGCCTGGCCAACATGGTGAAACTCTGTCTCTACCAAAAATACAAAAATTAGCTGGGCGTGGAGGCGCACGCCTGTAATCTCAGATACTCAGGAGGCTGAGGCAGGAGAACCGCCTGAACCCAGGAGGCACAGGTTGCAGTGAGCTGAGATCATGCCATGCACTCCAGCCTGGGCGACAGGGCGAGACTCCGTCTCAAAAAGAAAAAAAAAAAAAATAGCTTAGACCTCTTAATTCATGATGAAATTGCCACTGATCAATTTCAATTTTTTTGTTAATTTTCTAAAGTAGCTTTGCTTGCCAGGCCAGACAAATTCAATATACTTAGCTAGGGAGTCTAAGACACATATAAGTTATCACTATTCTAAATCTCCTTTTGGCAAAGTATTTACCTTAAGAAGCATTTAGACTTTAGATGAAAGCTCTTCTTCACCAGGAGGTGGTGGTTATCAAAAAGTCTTTGATTATTAGAATGGAATCCAGCTGGCATGGACATAACAA
The DNA here is from genome assembly GCF_007565055.1 of Rhinopithecus roxellana. NCBI lineage: Eukaryota > Metazoa > Chordata > Mammalia > Primates > Cercopithecidae > Rhinopithecus > Rhinopithecus roxellana. The sequence continues at coordinate 63,140,584 of NC_044554.1, forward strand.
ACCTTCTCCACCCCATCCAGAGCTCATAGAGCACTAAGTCTTACTGACCACTGCCAGCACAGGGCTCTGGCTATAATGTTACTTGATGGTGGTTTTCTTAATCATCAGCCTGGAATTAATGACCAGCAAGGATATCATGTCAGCAAATTATAAGAGCTTGGTTACCGCTGGGCGTGGTGGCTCATGCCTGTAATCCCAGCACTTTGGGAGGCCAAAGCGGGTAGATCACTTGAGGTCAGGAGTTTGAGACCAGCCTGGCCAACATGGTGAAACCCCATCTGTACTAAAAATACAAAAATAAGCAGGGCGTGTTGGCTTGCGCCTGTGGTCCCAGATACTAGGGAGGCTGAGGCAGGAGAATCACTTGAATCCGGGAGGCGGAGGTTGTAGTGAGCCAAGATTGCACCACTTCACTCCAGCCTGGGTGATAGAGCGAGACTCCATCTCAAGAAAAAAAAAAAAAGAGCTTGGTTACTCATAATATGTTGGAAGCATCACATTCCTGATAAAGTAGGATATCTCATTCTTAAGACGATGGCATTTTAGTGGTGACTTTAGTTCTGTTTAGTCTAGCTCTGCATCTTATTCTGTGCAGAAAGTGTATTGCCTCATTTTAAAAACCCCAAAATCCTACAGCATGTATCCTATCAATATGACAACTTTTGTATCTTTGATTAGAATCACATGGCTAGAAAAGGGATTTGGAAGTCATTAACCAGCAGGGAGGTTTATGCCAGCATTACATAGCATATGGATAAACTGTAAACAATCTGAATATTTCAAACTTGCAGAATTTTTTGGTGCAAACAAAAGACAGAAAATTATGCAGTCATTAAAAGTGCTGCTGAGTGAATATAATTTAGAGAAGTATTTCCGATATATTATTAAGCTTAAAAAGCAGGATATGAAAATATATGCAATATAATGCCAACCATGTAAGATCAAAGACAAAGAAATGGAGAGATATATATTGGGATAGAGAGAGGAAAAAAAACAAACTGGAAGAACATACTCCAAAATGTTAACAGTGGTTTTCTCTGGGAAAGAGGATAACTGTAGCTTTATATCTTCCTCTTCATCCTTTTCCATATTCCCAGATTCTGCAGAATAAGATTGCATTTTTTTAAAACCAAACAACTTTTAAAAGTAGTTTCATCAAAGTATAGTAAATGTATTTTATGGAAATTTTCCTAGTGTACAGTAAACATATTATTTAAAATGAAAAAAAGATATCCTACCCAGACAGAAGCCCTAGAGAAGAATATCAGGACAAATACAATGACAAAATACCAAAGCAGGAAGTTCCCTATGGTCCCACAAGAGTCATCCTTCCGGCATTCATAATCTTGATTTGGAATGGCACAATTTAAAGGTATGGGGGGAGGATCTACCTCCCAAAATAAGGAAAAAAGGTCTCCCATGATGACTCCTTGCTCAAAAAATAAACCACGCTCAAAGGGATAAAGATGACTGGGAACTACTTCACTCCCTCTATGATGTATGACAATTTCCTTGGCAACTTATTATGACATATAATAAGCAACTGTTCTAGGAACTGACAAATGCTTCCTGGATTTCTAAGTTTGTGGAAGGCTTATTCAAATTACTTCTGTGAATGTTTACGGTATTTTCCCCCATACCTCAATATGGTGCATTCTGCCTTAATTTTTTTCCCTAAAACTTGTATATACTATATTTTCCTATCTTTACATCTAAGTGTTTATTGTATCCACTCATTTTAATTCAGACTCTTTTATATGTATCATGCCATTGCAAATTATCATAGACAGTTCTAATGTATTACTGATTGAACTGTGTTCCCTAAAATTCATACGTTGAAGCCCTCACCTCCAGTGTGACTCTATTTGGAGACCAGGCCTTTAAGGAGGTAATTAAAGTTAAATGAGGCCATAAGGGTAGGGCCCTAATTCAATACAACTGGTATCCTTATAAAAAGACAGCAAGGATTCGCGAGCACAGAAATCAAGGTCACAATACAAGGTGGCCGTCTGCAAGGAGACCTGCCTCAGGAGAAACCAACCCTGCTGACAATTTGATCTTAGACTTCCAGCCTCCAAAATTATGAAAAAAAAAATAATTTCTGTTGTTTAAGCCACCTGTCTATGATATTTCGTTATGGCAGCCCTAATACATAATGCTCACTGTCATTTGGTCAGTAGTGTTCTTTTTTAAGCCTTGAATAAATGCACAAGTTTATAGATTACATGAAGAGGGAAAAACACAGATGTGCCCGTTATGAACTACTATGAACTATGTCACATGCATACAATTTCTTCTTAGGAAAGTCACATACGGAGTGGGTGGGAACCCGGTATTCTAATTATTGTTATTACTATTTTTTTTTTTTTAACAGAGTCTCACTCTGTCGGCCAGACTGGAATGCAGTGGCACCATCTCGGCTCACCACAACCTCGGCTTCCCAGGCTCAAGTAATTCTCCTGCCTCAGCCTCCAGAGTAGTTGGGATTACAGGCATGTGCCACCATGCCCGACTAATTTTTTGTATTTTTAGTAGAGGCGGGGATTCAGCGTGTTAGCCAGGATGGTCTCCATCTCCTGACCTCGTGATCCGCCCGCCTCGGCCTCCCAAAGTGTTTGGATTACAGGCGTGAGCCACCGCGTCCGGTTGGTATTTTAATTTTGACTGTACCTTGAGCCCTTTCACTTTGAACAATTTTCAGGTTAGTTCATCTCTAAATCTAAAACTAGAGCAAAACAACATTGCTGCTAAAGCAATCTAAAAATGATAAAACTTAAATAAAAAAGTTAGCTCTTTAAGAGCACAGGGTACCTGCCGATTTTCATTAATATACAATACCACGCGGTATTAACCTTAGGATCATTTTAGGAAAAACTTTGGCCATTGGGCATACGTGATGTAATAATCCAGTAGCTTATTGTGACATGGCTTAATGTTTTTATTAGAGGCACACTTCAGAACAAATCCCCAGGCCCTGGGCTTCTGGCTGTTGACTCTCTAACGCGTCATCTCCTCCAGGAGGCTCGCTAGAGCTGGGGCTGGGCTGTACGTGCCTCCTTGGGGCCCACTGCACCCACCTCACCTGCCTTCGAAATGCATCTTTGGGCCTCTGCTGGGGTTGAGCTCCTCTGGGTAGTAACCAGGGGGCTCTTATTTTCTATATCCCTGCACCTCGCTCAGCGGCACACTTGTGCTAAATGAAACAAAGCCCAACCTTTTCCTCAGGATGAGAAGCTCTTCCAAAAAATACATAGGAAAACGTGTTGTTATTATTTTTAATCTCAAAACCACCAGCAACTTCAATAAAACAAATTTTGGGTGTGCTTGTTACAGCTACACCCTATGAAACAGATTATTTAAGAATTCAGAAGGCCGGGCCCGGTGGCTCAAGCCTGTAATCCCAGCACTTGGGGAGGCCGAGACGGGCGGATCACGAGGTCAGGAGATCGAGACCATCCTGGCTAACACGGTGAAACCCCATCTCTACTAAAAAATACAAAAAACTAGCCGGGCGAGGTGGCGGGCGCCTGCAGTGCCAGCTACTCGGAGGCTGAGGCAGGAGAATGGCATAAACCCGGGAAGCGGAGCTTGCAGTGAGCTGAGAACCGGCCACTGCACTCCAGCCCGGGCGACAGAGCGAGACTCCGTCTCAAAAAAAAAAAAAAAAAGAATTCAGGCCGGCACGGTGGCTCATGCCTGTAATCCCAAAAGGCAGTGGGAGGCCGGCAGGCGTCTGGGAGGCTGAGGCGGGAGGATCCCTTGAGGTTAGGAGATAAGAGACCAGACTGGCCAACGTGGCGAAAACCCGTCTCTACCAAAAAAAAAAAAAAAAAAAAAAAAAAATTTACATGGGGTCAGAACTCTTGACACAGATGTTTTAGCACAGGGGAAAGAAAGAAATACTTTGTCACTGATGGTGTCTGGCCACTTTATCACGCCACTCTATCCTACGGTGAGCCACCCTACTTAATCAGTTTACACATGTGAGTCCATAAATGCCCTACGGAAGCTAAAATTATATTAATAGATACAAAATTCAGCTCGTTATAATTATTTTTACTGCGGGTTCTCTGAATTTTGCTGCTTAGCTTTCTCCCGCAGCTGAGTGGGAGCCACAAAACCAAGACCTGTTTCCCTGGTAACGCTGCTAGAGCCAGGGCCTGCGACCCCTCCCTTTCTCGCGAGAAGAGACTGCCCAGTTCTTCCGGTAACTTTAGAGCGGCCTGCCGGTCACCTCCCTCTTGCCCTTGGCTTCGCGCATGCCCAGAGAGAGTGGCGGGAGTCCGTTTTCCGGCCAGAGGACATGGTGCGTTTTCGGGGTCATGTTTGTGCTTCCTGTTTTGGAATCCACGCGGGTTGTGGGAGTTCCGCGCCTCCTGATCTGTTCGGGGTTTAGCCAAGGGGGGATGTGACTAGGCGTCCCGCCTCTCTAGGGGAAGGGAAGAAAGAAGCAATAGGGTTGCTGAAGTTCGTGCCGAGGAGACGGGGAGGGAAACTCTGGACTGGGAAATTGGGACGCGGGGGCTGAGTGGCTTGAAGGCTATTGCTCTATCCCCTATGGGATACAACTCCTTGTCGCTGGAACAAATTTTGCACTGTCTGTAAGAGTTGAGCCTAGCTGAAGAAAGGAATTATAAATCCCAAATGTGGACCAAAACAATGCACGTTTTCCCCTCTCACCCTCTCACTCCCCTCACTACCCCATCATGAGTACGTGCCCTTCTAAAACTTAAATCCTTATCCTTTATCCACACACAAAAGGGAGAGCCCTGGAGTACAGCCGTCCAAATGCAGAGCTGTTTAGATAGCAATGGCGTCTGCATGAGGATGTAGAAGAGTCCTTATGACTTACAGGAAATACGGAATATAGCCTCCCAAAACTTGATATTTTGAGTTTCTGAAATTAGCCTTCTGCCTAGTCCTTGTAACATACCCCAAAAACAAAATACAAAGTATTTCCAGACATAATCACCAATCCTTAAATTACAAAATAAAGACATTTTTATGTATTGGAAGTATTAAATTGTTCTTAAATAACCAGCCACGGCTGGGCGCGGTGGCTCACGCCTGCAATCCCAACACTTTGGGAGGCTGAGGCGGATGGATCTCAAGGTCAGGAGTTCGAGACCAGCCTGGCCAAGATATTGAACCCCCATCTCTACTAAAAATACAAAAATCAGCCGGGCACGATGGCGGGCGCCTGTAATCCAAGCTACTGGGGAGTCTGAGGCAGGAGAATTGCTTGAACCCCGGGAGGTGGAGGTTGCAGTGAGCCGAGATCGCACCACTGCACTCTAGCCTGGGAGACAGCAAGACTCAAATAGCCAGCCACTTCTCTGTTGATTATACTGTGATGCCAGTGAAGTTATGTATAATTTTGGGTTCCCTTTTTATATACTGATACTAAAATGGAAAAAGTTTTGGTCAAACATTTTAAAGATGAGAGAAGGTATATGTAGTTTCAGTTACCTTTGTAAGGGATGCAAAATTTGGTTTTTAAATAGAGCAATAGTTTCTTTTGGTTAATTCCTGTGCTTTTTGTTTTTTTCATAGATGCAGGGGGAGGCACACCCTAGTGCTTCCCTTATTGACAGAACCATCAAGATGAGAAAAGAAACAGAGGCTAGAAAAGTGGTCTTAGCCTGGGGACTTCTAAATGTATCTATGGCTGGAATGATATATACTGAAATGTAAGTGAAGCAGCCCAAAAAAAAGTGAAAATTTAAGAAGCTGGTGACTGGTTCCACAGGTTTTTGTGTTTGTTTTTGATTTTTGGTGTTTTTAAGTTCATTGGAAAGCCTTTCTAATTTTTTTTCAGGACTGGAAAATTGATTAGTTCATATTACAATGTGACATACTGGCCCCTCTGGTATATTGGTAAGTAATTAATTTTCACTGTAACTTACATTTACCAATGAAAAACTGCTTTCAGATTTAATTCAGCTTAGTATACTTATTCAACAAGTATTTGACTGCCTGCTGGGTTGTAAAAACTGGAAATACAGCAGAAAGAGAGCAAGGTAAAACCCTGGTATTATGAAAGGAACATTCTCTTAGACAATCAAATTAATAAACAACACTTCAGGTAATTATGAGTTCTGTGAAGAAAAATAGGTTCAGGCCGGGCGCGGTGGCTCAAGCCTGTAATCCCAGCACTTTGGGAGGCCGAGACGGGCGGATCACGAGGTCAGGAGATCGAGACCATCCTGGCTAACACCGTGAAACCCCGTCTCTACTAAAAACTACAAAAAACTAGCCGGGCGAGGTGGCGGCGCCTGTAGTCCCAGCTACCCGGGAGGCTGAGGCAGGAGAATGGCGTGAACCTGGGAGGCAGAGCTTGCAGTGAGCTGAGATCCGGCCACAGCACTCCAGCCTGGGTGACAGAGCGAGACTCCGTCTCAAAAAAAAAAAAAAAAAAGGTTCAGAGGTTAGTGAGATTTGTTTTTGTTACTCTCCTGAAATGCCCTTTCTGCGCCTCTACCTTTTTACCTTTCAGGACCAGCCCAGATTTCTGCTCCATTGATGCCTTCCTCACTTGTCACATTCTTTCCTCTCTTCTTGTCTGCTCTCCCATAGTCCTTGGGTATAAAGAGTCTTTATGGATGTTAAAATAAATTTCATAGTCTATACACTTTAATCTAAAGTCTTTCACAGGGAGATAGTGTGCCATGTTGGGAGAGCAAGGGATTTGCGATCGGCAGACCTCAGTTAGAATCATGGCTTCACTAACTCTATACTCTTGTAAGAGTCACTTGGCTTCTGAATGAGTGTTGGTTTATATTTAAAATGAAGGTGAAAATATTTACTGTACAGGGTTGCTAGGATTAGTGCTATTTTGAAACTCACTAGTAAATGACCTACACTTATTTATTTATTTATTTATTTATTTATTTATTGAGAAGGAGTCTCGCTCCATCACCCAGGCTGGAATACAGTGGCAGGATCTCAGCTCACTGCAACCTCCACCTCCCAGGTTCAAGCAATTCTTCTGCCTCAACCTCCCAACTAGCTGAGACCACAGGTGTGCGCCACCACACCTGGCTAGTTTTTATATTTTTAGTAGAGATGAAGTTTCACTGTGTTGGCCAGGCTGATCCTGACCTCAGGTGATCCACTTGCCTCAGGCTCCCAAAGTGCTGAGATTATGGACATGAGCCACCATGCCCAGCTGCCCTACAGATAATAGACATTCGTTAAGTTATAGTTTTTATGAGGAATAGGAAGGTAATTTTAGTTAGTTTGCTAAGTATAGAAGGTTTTTGTGTTCTCAGTAAATGCCCTCCTCACCCCCCTTTTATTAAAAAAAAAATTGTTCTCTTCCAGAGCTTGCTCTTGCATCTCTCTTCAGCCTTAATGCCTTATTTGATTTTTGGAGATATTTCAAATATACTGTGGCACCAACAAGTCTGGTTGTTAGTCCTGGACAGCAAACGCTTTTAGGGTTGAAAACAGCTGGTGAGTGTTTTACATCTCTTGCAGAGGTGGGGAAAAGGTTGACAATAAATCTTTCTCAATTTAATTTTCCCATTTCATAGACTCAGAGCTGGAGGGGACATCAGCTCTCTTAAGCAGGATACAATAAATTGTCTTATGACCAATGATTGTCATTCCTTCTTGTATACAGTCAACTATTTCATGTAAGTTTGTTCCATTGTTCAGGTGCAATTAAAATTAAATGACTGACTTGCTGAGTTGAAACCAGTTTCTAATTTTGTACTCTGAAAATGGTAAACACCTAATTTGTGTCCTTTGGTAATAATACATTCTGTGATTTAACAACCAAGTAACTCTGTTAACTTTTTTCCCTGAAGAAAAAGACTTAGTTGCTTAAATATATTTTCATATAATTTTATTTGTATGTACATACACATATGTTGCTTTTTTTTTTTCCTTCTAGTTGTACAGACTACTCCTCCACATGATCTGGCAGCAACCCAAATCCCTCCTGCTCCACCTTCCCCTTCAATTCAGGGTCAGAGTGTGTTGAGTTATAGCCCATCTCGTTCACCCAGTACCAGTCCCAAGTTCACCACCAGCTGTATGACTGGTTACAGTCCTCAGCTGCAAGGTCTGTCCTCAGGTGGCAGTGGTTCTTATAGCCCTGGAGTGACCTACTCGCCTGTCAGTGGTTATAATAAGGTAATGACTCTCTTCTCTTCTCTAGTCACATTATTTTAGAATTGGGAGGTATACTAAAAATCACCTAATGAGTCAAAACTTATTTTATCAATGAGCAAACTGAGACTTGACTTGCCCAGAACACCCATTTAAAAACCAAGAATATCTAGTTTAAAAAAAAAACACAATATCTCAAACACAGCATCTTAAACAGAAAAAATTAGCATTTGCAGAGATAACAAACTTAGGTTCACCATCTACGATCTTTCAGAAGTCTTTAAAACAAGTTGAAACCATGATTTTTTACTTTGGTTGCTTTTACTCATGTTTTCCCTCTTTCTTTCCTTCTTCATGTGAGGCCTTTGTATATCCTTTTAGAGTTTTAGTGTGTTTTATCATGTTGGAGTGTCTTCTAAGCTAAAAACTGGGATTGTCACATGGTTGGGGTTTTTTTTCCCCAATGAGTACAAATGATTCTTGAGTATGGACACTTTCCATGGAATAGTAGGAATTTTCATTCCCACTCCCACAGTAATGTGAAATTTTGTTCTAATTTTTAGGATTAATAGAAACTGGATTGACAAATTGAAATTTTGACTCCTTCCTGAAGCATAAAACTATTACTATAAGTGGGGCATTGAAAGAAGAGTGGTCATTTCAGATGCTGTCGCTACTGTGTTGGACTGATATCTCTATAGCTGCTAGTTAAAAGAGGAGTCTCTGGAGATGAAATGGACACACTGTCTGCCCTTAACCATTTACATATTTCTTTGTAACGAAATTCCATACTACTGGTTATCCAATATTAAAATTAATTTTGGCAGGTAATAGAATTTTGAAAATTTTGTACAAGTTAAATTTTTATGAAAAAGTATATATGTAATGAAAATTCATAACTCATAGGTAAATGCGACTTTTAAAAATAATTTTTCACAAGATGATACTAAATGATCCTTATAGAAAATTGGGGCCGGGTGCGGTGGTGGTTCAAGCCTGTAATCCCAGCACTTTGTGAGGCCGAGACGGGCGAATCACGACGTCAGGAGATCGAGACCATCCTGGCTAACACGGTGAAACCCCCTCTCTACTTAAAAAAAATACAAAAAACTAGCCGGGCGAGGTGGCGGGCGCCTGTAGTCCCAGCTACTCGGGAGGCTGAGGCAGGAGAATGGCGTAAACGCGGGAGGCGGAGCTTGCAGTGAGCTGAGATCCAGCCACTGCACTCTAGCCTGGGCGACACAGCGAGACTCCATCTCAAAAAAAAAAAAAGAAAATTGGAAAAGTAAAATAGAAGGAAAATTATTATAGTCCTGCCACACAAAAATAATCTGTTTAATGGCTATTTAATACTCATCTAATGGATATACCATAATTTACTCTTGAATATTTAAGTCATTTTCATTTTTAAAAAACTTTTTAATGTGTACTAAATAGCCCTGTACATAAAATTCTTCATAAATTTGGGATGGGAGTGTCTATCCAAAAGAACTGTACCAATTTACATTGTCACAGAAATGTAGAAGAGAATTTGTTTTACCTCACTTTTGACCATCAAGTTAATTTAAAAAAAAAAAGAATCTCTGGTAATAAGAAACATGACAGGCTGCGCGTGGTAGCTCACGCCTGTAATCCCAGCACTTTGGGAGGCGGAGGCGGGCGGATCACGAGGTTAGGAGATCGAGACCATCCTGGCTAACACAGTGAAACCCCGTCTCTACTAAAAAATACAAAAAATTAGCCGGGCATGGTGGCGGGCGCCTGTAGTCCCAGCTACTCGGGAGGCTGAGGCAGGAGAATGGCCGGAATCCAGGAGGCGGAGCTTGCAGTGAGCCGAGATGGGGCCACTGCACTCCAGCCTGGGCGACAGAGCAAGGCTCTGTCTCAAAAAAAAAAAAGAAAAGAAAAGAAACATGACAATAGTCTATTGTAACTTTTAACAAAGATTTCTTTCAAAGCCACATAGCTAAATCAGGAAGTTCTCGTTCTTTACTCACTTGTCTTTTGGGTCTGTATAATCTGATATTTTTTCTTGGGTTGCTATTTAATTATAGAGTATAAAATATATATATATACAGAAACTTTAAATGTTTAATAGTCTTATCTGTTTATCTCTTTGTGGTTTGCTCTGTTTTTAAGTTTAGAAATTTTCTCACTTTCAGAATTGATTCCCCCCCCAGTATAGTATAAGATGATAATTTTACTCATTTTTATTTTATGCTAAAATTGATAACTAGTTGTCCCAATATCATAAATTATTTTTACCTTTAATTGACTTGGAGCCTTCTTTGTATTACATGTGATTTTCCATATTAGAGTCTTCTGGGTGATTCTGTTTACTTGCTATGTTTTTAATGTTGTGTGTAGCAGTTTCATTGTGGACTGTTAGAACAAAAAATGTCAAATACTATTTCATTTTTGCTTCAAAAACAGATAAATCAAGCTTATGTTCTATTTGTACAAAAGAAGTGACAACACCAAAATATCAAGTATAATTTTTATTTTTAAAGAAATAATTTTTTTCTTACGTTAACTCTCCCTTTGTACCTACTCTTTTCCAGTCGTTTCTTCTGCCTTGTATATCTTTATATTTACAAATTAGAAAAAATAATGAATTGAGTTTTTTTTAACCTTAATAATCTTTCTTTTTTTTAAATCTTAAAAGATGTATCAGGAAAACATCAAAAGAAAGTAAAGGTGACGGCCGGGCACGGTGGCTCACGCCTGTAATCCCAGCAGTTTGGGAGGCTGAGGCAGGCAGATCACAAGGTCAGGAGATCGAGACCATCCTGGCTAACATGGTGAAACCCCCGTCTCTACTAAACAAAATACAAAAAATTAGCGGGGCATGGTGGTGGTCACCCGTAGTCCGAGCTACTTGGGAGGCTGAGGCAGGAGAATGGCGTGAACCCTGGAGGCAGAGCTTGCAGTGAGCCGAGATCGTGCCACTGCACTCCAACCTGGGTGACAGAGTGAGACTCTGTCTCAAAAAAAAAAAAAAAGAAAGTAAAGGTGACAAAGGCATATCAGGAAAACATAAAAATAAGGTGGTAGTATTAACAATGTGTAACTTCAGAGGAGTAAGAATTATATGAGACAAAAGGTCATTTTAAGTTGATGGAAGAAATAATACATAAGATGAAATAGTTACAATCCCAAACCCTGTATATTGAATAGTACAGCATCATAAAATGTAAAGCAAAAACCTTTAGAAAAATGAAATCAATACACACAATTATATTGGAAGACTTTAGCATTATCAGTGTCTGATAAAGTAGGCAACAAATAAGGACACAAAAGATTGGAACAATAAAATTTAATAAGACAACCTCCATAAGAATACTATTGAATATTGTACCATTCTATTTGAGATGGTCATGGAATTGTACATGTTGTATTTTCTGACCAAAACAAAAAGAAAACTAGAAATTAAAAATAGAAGTTTGAAAAATACCACTAAAATATTTTAAAATACTCACCAAATTATTAGGTTAAATTAAAATTAGGAAAACAAGAATGCTTCAGTATCAGAATTTATGGATATAGTAAAAGCTATATGCAGTGGTAAATTCTTTTTTTTTTTTTCCTTTGTTTCAAGTTTTAATCAAAGCTTTTATATAAGATTACTTTATTCCTGCATCTTCTCAATAGTTTCTTCCTTGTATTTGCCCTTTTCCTTTCCTACTTGGCGAGACTTGGCTTTCCGTTCAAGGATCTTTTTGCGGTCTTTGTCCAGTTTTAGCCTAGTGATAACTACCTTGCTGGGGTGAATGCCTACATGGACAGTTGTGCCATTAGCCTTTTCCCGCTGCACCCGTTCAATGTAGATAACATATTTCTTCCTGTAAACCTGGACTACTTTGCCATTTTGCTGACCTTTATAGTGTCCTCGTACAACCTGAACTTCATCATCCTTTCGGATGGGCATAGATCGCACGTTGTACTTCTGTCTCAGCTCTTTGGAAAGAGGGGAAGACATAATCTTCCTGCGAATGTGGGAAGGTGCATTGAAATGCCTTTTGCGATTCTTGCTTCGGTCGGAAGTCACAAAGATTAAATTTCATTTTGGCCGCTCCCGCTTCGGTGATGGCCGCAAAAGGGCGGTAAATTCTTAACCTTAAATGTTTTTATTTTTGTTTTTTGGGGAGGTTTTTTTGAGACAGAATTTCACTCTTACCGCCCAGGCTGGAGTGCAATGGTGCGACCTCGGCTCACTGCAGCCTCCACCTCCTGGGTTCAAGCGATTCTCCTGCCTTAGCCTCCTGAGTAGCTGTGATGACAGGCACCCGCCAGCATGCCCAGCTAATTTTTTTATTTCCAGTAGAGATGGGGTTTCACCATGTTGGCCAGGCTGATCTCCAACTCTTGACCTCGAGTGATCCACCCACCTTGGCCTCACAAAGTGCTGGGATTACAGGCATGAGCCACCTCACCCTGCCCATTTTTGTTTTAAAAAATAAAAATAGATGTACTAAGAATTCAGGTCAAAATTATAAAATTATAACAAGGAGGATACAGAAAAAATGATAGATATGTGGTACAACGTGGATGAGTCCTGAAAACACTATGCTAATGAAAGAAGCCAGTCACAAAAGACCACATATTATATGATTATAGTTATATGAAATGTTCAGAGTGGGCAAATCTATAAAGACAGGAAGATTAGTGGTTATCTAAAGTTGGGGTGGAAAGGAAGGAGAAAAGGAGATTGATATCTGATCAGTTCTTTTTTAGTGGGAGGAAGGAAAAGAATGTTCTGAAATTGATTATGATGGCTGTATAATCCTGTGAATATACTAAAACACATTGAGTTGTACACTTTACATGAGTGAATTGTGTGGTGTGTGAATTTATATCTCAGTAAAGCTATTTTTTAAATGATAAAAGCAAATGTTAATGAATTATTATCTAAGACCTTTTTTGTGTGTACATGGGAAATCCCATAAAATAGACAAATCTGTCCAATCAGCAGGGCAAATAAGACATAGACTTAAGGAGAAATTGAAATGGAAGATTTAGAAAAGGATACAGAGAAGTTTAAACCAAAATGAATATTTTTACATTTTATGATAAGAGCAGAGAATAGCTATTACCATAACGTTTCATGTCTCTGTGTTGTTACTTATCTTTTAAGTTATTCTCTCTGCTGAAAACACTCTTAACATCATCCTTTGTTTGTTTAATGATGATAAAACATACCATTTTTAAGCGCATAGTTCAGTAGCGTTAAATGCATTCAAATTGTGCAGCTGTCACCCTCATCGTCTCTAGAACTTTTCATCTCCCCACTGAAACAATGTGCCCATTGAAAACAGTTAAGATCGAGACCATCCTGGCTAACACGGTGAAACCCCGTCTCTACTAAAAAATACAAAAAACTAGCCGGGCGAGGTGGCGGGCGCCTGTAGTCCCAGCTGCTCGGGAGGCTGAGGCAGGAGAATGGCGTGAACCCGGGAGGCAGAGCTTGCAGTGAGCTGAGATCCAGCCACTGCACTCCAGCCTGGGTGACAGAGCGAGACTCCGTCTCAAAAAAAAAAAAAAAAAAAAAAAAAAAGAAAACAGTTAACTCTCTTTTTCCACCCCGTAAGTCTCTGGCAACCACTATTCTGTCTCTCTGAATTTGATACTCTAAGTACATCATGTAAGTGGAATCGTACAGTATATGTCCTTTAACTGACTTATTGACAAGCATAATGTCCTCAGGGTTCATCCGTGTTGTAGCATGTGTTATAATTCCCTTCCTTTTTAAGGCTGAATAATACTCTGTCGTATGTATACACCACATTTTGTTTATTCACTCATATGTTGATGACTTCTACTTTTTGGCTTTTGTGAAGAGTGAATGCTGCAGTGTACATGGCTGTATAGCTTATCTGTTTGAGTCCCTGCTTTCAGTTCTTTGGGGCATATATTAAGAAGTAGAGTTTATATATCTATTTTTAATTTTTTGAGGAAACATTCTATGGTGTTTGTTTGTTTTGGTAGAGATGGGGTCTTGCTATGTTGCCTGGGTTGGTTTCAAACGTCTCGACTCAAGCAGTCTTCCTGCCTCAGCCTCCCAAAGTGCTGAGATTATAGGCATGAGTCACCACACTTGGCCCCATACTATGGTTTGTAGCTACTTACATTCCCACCTTAGAATATTTGCATAATGATATATCAAACAAAGCATAGTATTTTAAAATAGTTGCTTGTATTAGTCTGTTTGGGCTGCCATTAAAAAATGCCACAGGCTTTGTGGCCTGACAGAAATTATTTTCTCATAGTTCTGAATGCTAGAAGTCTGAGATCAAGGTCCCTGCCAGTTTGGCTTCTGGTGAGGGCTCTTTGTGGTTTACGGACAGCCACTTTGCCCTCCCATGCCCTTTCTGGTATCTCTTCATGTAAGGACACTGAGCCTGTCAGAACAAGGCCCCACTCCAATGACCTCACTTAGGCTAATGATCCTCTTACTTCAAAAACAGCCACATTGGGGGTTAGGGCTCCAACATACGAATTTGGGGAAGACACAGACATTCAGTCTATAATAATGTTCACTTTTTTCCCTCTGGACTGTAACCCTCTTGAGCACAGGATTATGTGTTTTTATTCATCTTTATTTCCTTAGCCCAGTATATGGAATATAGATGCTACATCAGTGTCTGTTGAGCCAAACTAATAACTTAGAAAAGTTAATGAAATACATTACTTTTCTTGGGGAAAAAAAAAAAAGCCAAAAATTGGCTAAGAAGTAGAAAACCAAAATGAGAGAGAAAATTTAAAAACGATACATCACATACATCCCCAGAAGACTGTAGGGCCCTTAAGTTTTATATTGAGTTCTTTTAAACTTTGAAGGAACAGTTACTTTATAGACTTTTTATTATGGAAAATCTCAAACTCACAAAAGTGAAGAGACCAGTTTTAATATAGTGAACTCCTGTGTATCTTTTACCCATCTTCTAAAAGTTATTAATATTTTGCTGGGGTATGAACAGCTAATTCTGATCCAGTAAAACAACATGTTAACATCAACTTGAGTTAGAAAACAGGATTGAAATCCTGATATGATCTTCAGCAAGTTATGTAAACTCATAAGGCAAATATAGTAATCATGTGTACCTGTTATTGAAAAGATAAAGTAAGACAGTGTATGTATTAAGCATAATTAGCACATTGTCTGACATATATAATGATTGCCAGATATACTTGGTATATCACGTATATCTTGGTATTCAATATGAATATTGATATTGGTATTCATATTGAATACTTGGTATTCAATACGAATTATTACCAGATACAGAAAAGATGAGAACACCACTACCTATTTTACTTTATAGAATGTAATAAAACTTAAAGCACAAAATAGTTCCCCCTGGGATCTGTAAAAAACAAACCAAAAAAACTTAAAAATAAATAGGACAATGTGAAAGTTGTAAACTAAATAATGGTTTGAATTCACAGAAATTACACTTCTTTTTCTTCTTTTCAAAATAACTTTTAAGGAATAATTTGATAACCAGGTACAGTTTATCCTAGCAATGCAAGAAATCTATTAATACATTATATTCAGGAGTTCATTTAAAACCTAAAGTTTGAAAAGCTGTTTCCTAAAAACACCCATTTTAATATTAAAAACTTTGGTTAAGTGGCTGGATACACGGTAAATATCGAAAATCAATAGCTTACGGTTATATATATACCAGCATTATTTAATTAGATCTATAGGGGTTTCCAAATTCCTTTCATAATTGATTAAAAAACATAAGATCCGAAAATTGAGCTTTAGAAGTGGGGCCAAAATATTGCCAAGAAATATAGGAGATGCTAGATGAAGAGAGAGAAAATGTTCTTGGATAAAAAGATATTGTTATAAAGATTTTCTCCCTACATGCTAATGTATAAGGTGTATGCAATTCTAATTAGTCCCAGTCTACCATTTTTTAAAAATAGATTTATGCAAGTTACTCATTGATTTTAAAGTTAATATAGAAAAACAAATGAGCCAAGAAAATTTTGAGTAACAGGATACTTCCCCATAGACATTAAAACTTAATAAGTGAAATATTATGGCCTCTGGGCAAAAATAGTCCAATTAATGCAATAATAGCCCAGATATAGTGTATATAAGGATGTAATATGTTAATTTTAAAAATAAAAGAAATCTGGGTGGAAGAGGATTAACATTTTTATTTTCAAACAGCATTAAACAATTATAAGACTGATTAATCTTTAACTTATTGCAAGCTAATATAAAGTGATCATAAGACCCCAATAGAAAAAAATTGTAAATGTACTTGAGTAAACATTTAAATAAGTAATCCAAGTGACCAGTAATTGTATTTTTTAAGTGTTTAACATCATAAATATAGGGAAATGCAAATTAAATGTCCAGTTTTTAAAATTCTTGTATATCAAGTAACTGTTAATATGCTTTCACCAAATAATTTCAGTTTTAGGAATCTGTTAAAGGAAGCCATCAGAAATTCAAAGATTTATGTACAGCTATCTTCATATAACATTGACAAAGCTGTGTATATTTTAGAGATTTTAAAATACATAAAATATGAAAAAGGATTATATTATCTCTGGGTGGCAGAGTTACAGATGTTATTTTATTTACACTTTCTGTTTTTAAAAATATGCATGTGTTACTTCTTTTTTTAAGAGACAGGGTCTTACTCTATCACCCAGGCTGGAATGCAGCGGCACGGTGATGGCTCACTGTAGCCTCTAACTCCTAGGCTCCATGAGTTACTTTTTTTTTTTTTTTTTTTTTTTGATGGACTTTATTTTTTAGAGCAGTTTTGGGTTCACAGCAAAGTCAAGAGATCTCGTGTACATCCCCTGTCCTAACACGCATAGCCTCCCCGATGATTAGTATACTCCCTCACAGTGGTATCTTTCTTACAGCTGATGAACCTGCATTGATATGTCGTTATCACCCTAAGTGCATAGGTTACATTAGGTTTCACTCTTGGTGTTGTACGTTCTATGGATTTGGACAAATGTGTAATGATGTGTTCACAATTATAGTATTATACAGAATAAAAAATCTGTACCACTTATTCATTCTTCTTTTCCTCCAAATTCCTGTTAACCACTGTTTTTTTTTTTTTATTTTTTTATTGCTGCCATAGTTTTGCCTTTTCTAGCGTGTCATGTACTTAGACTCATACCTGTGTAGCTTTTCGGATTGGCTTCTTTCACTTAACAATATGCATTTTAAGATTCCTGTATGTCTTTTCGTAGCTGGATAGCTCACTTCTTTTTTTTTTTTTTTTTTTTTTTTTTTTTTCTTTGAGACGGAGTTTTGCTTTTGTTGTCCAGGCTGGAGTGCAATAGTGCAATCTCAGCTCGCTACAACTTCCACCTCCCAGGTTCAAGCGATTCTCTTGCTTCAGCCTCCCGAGTAACTAGGATTACAGGTGTGAGCCACCACACCCGGATGATTTTGTATTTTCAGTAGAGACAGGGTTTCTCCATGCTGGTCAGGCTGGTCTAAACTCCCGACCTCAGATGATCCTCCCGCCTCAGCCTCCCAAAGTGCTGGGATTACGGGTGTGAGCCACCATGCCCAGCGATAGCTGACTTCTTTTTAGTGCTGAGTAATACTCCATTACCTAATTTTGCCAGTTTATTTACTCATTCACCTACTGAAGGGCATCTTGGTTGCTTCCAAGTTTTGGCTATTATAAAGCTGCCATAAATGTACAGGTTTATGTGTGGATGTAAGTTTTCAACTCCTTGGGTAATACTAAGGAGCACAATTACTAGATTGTATGGTAAGAGAATATTTACTTTTGTAAGAAACTGCCAAACTGGGTTTCAAAGTGGCTGTATCATTTTGCATTCCCACCAGCAAAGAATGAGAGATTCAGTTGTTCCACAACCTCATCAGCATTTGATGTTGTCAGTGTTGTGGATTTTTGCCATTCTACCAGATGTTTTACTTAAGTCAAAAACCAAAACAAAATGAATTTCAATTAAAGAAAAATAACATAAACATCTTTTATTTTGTATAGTTGGTGAGCTTTAGCCCCTCTCCTCCTTCTCCATACCCTACCACTGTTGGACCAGTAGAGAGCAGTGGATTGAGATCTCGCTACCGTTCTTCACCTACCGTCTACAACTCACCTACTGACAAAGAAGACTACATGACCGACCTACGGACTTTGGATACTTTTCTTAGAAGTGAAGAGGAGAAACAGCATAGGGTTAAGCTGGGTGCCTATATATTTTCTTTATATATACTATACATAATTTTGGTGTCACTTAATCCTTAACCTATTATTTTCATTATTTTAATATCCATACTAACAGACTTTGTTAGCACTTTTTTTACTTTATATGTAACATAATTTTATGCAGTTAGAATTAAGTTCACAATTTAAGAAGTGAAATATAGCTAAACTAAGAAATCTTGAACCTACAGTAAGATTGAAAGCTTTTTTGTATAATGTAAGTTACAATTTCTATTTAAAGTTGAGGCTACAACATAATGTTTTGAAGCAGTGCATAGTAAACTTACTCAAATTATAGCTGTCTCTTTTCAGGTAGTCCTTTGGAAGGTTGGTGTGGCAGAGCAGGCCGAAAGAGAGAGCATGTGTTCACTTGAGAAGCACTGCTGTTTTTCAGAACATTTTAAAACTTGCGTTTTAGTATTTCTGTAAAGCCTATAGTTTACCTTGGGAAAGAGTGTTAGCAGATCTTAATCTGTTTGGGGTGGATTTGATTATTACAGAGTCAATTATTTGAAACCAAATTAGGTTATTGAACTGAGTAATGATTTTTCCCTGTCAGGAACTTTCATGGAAAGCATATTAGGCGCTACTAAGGAAGCCGGTTATTGGACCATGGCTCTTTGTGTCGCTTGAAGTCTCACCAGTGATTTTTAATTTCATTTTGCCTGAAAGTGCCACAGATATTACAGAAACCAGTCAATATTATCTTCTTATTTTTGATACATGCTTTTTAAAAAAAAATTTGAAATATTTTGAGTCTACTGAAACTTTAATACAGAGTATAATACAAAGAACCTATGTATCCTTGACACGTTTGTAATACCTAGATATTTTCTGACTTCACTTTTATTCTTTGACCCAGTAGGAGCTATTTAGAAGTAATATTATTATTGTTTGGAAGTGTTATTGATGTTGCTTTTAATTTTCAAGCCTGAAAAGTCTTGGTTACCTTTTTTGCCTCCTAAGTTAATTTTACTGTGGTTAGAGAATCTGATCTGTACCTATCAATTTTGTTTGTTCGTTTGAGACTTGCTTTTAGGTCTACTATGTGATCACGTTTCTGTAAATGGCTTTGGTATGTTGAACAGAATGCAGAGTCTCTAAATTTGGGCCTCTATATTTGTTCACTGTCACACTTCTTGATAGTATTCTTAAATTCTTTATCTTACTAATTTTTATCTGCCTGATCTATTCGTTGTTAAGAAAGTATGCCAAAAGCTGACCGGGCGCGGTGGCTCACGCCTGTAATCCCAGCACTTTGGGAGGCCGAGGCGGGCGGATCACAAGGTCAGGAGATCGAGACCATGGTGAAACCCCGTCTCTACTAAAAATACAAAAAATTAGCCGGGCGCGGTGGCGGGCGCCTGTAGTCCCAGCTCCTAAGGAGGCTGAGGCAGGAGAATGGCGTGAACCCGGGAGGCGGAGCTTGCAGTGAGCCGAGATCGCGCCACTGCACTCCAGCCTGGGCGACAGAGCGAGACTCCGCCTCAAAAAAAAAAAAAAAAAAAAAAAAAAGAAAGTATGCCAAAAGCTCCCATTGATTGTCTTCCATTAAATGTTTTCTCACAGTTCTGTCAGATTTGCTAAATATACATACGACATTATGTTACATGCATGTAAATTCCGAATTGTGAATATCATTCTGGTGAATTATGCCTTTTATCTTTATCTCTTAGGCTTTTTGCCTTAAAGTCTATTTTGTCTGACATTGACACATCTATATTAATTTCTTTTTGGTTAGTATCTGTCTGGTATATCTATCTCTATCTCTATTCTTTTAGCCCTTCTGTGCCCATAGGTTTTCGAAAATTAAGTATTTTGTGCAAATTAATAAATGATAAATAAGTATTTTGTGGGAAGCTACTTATCTAAAACTACATAAATATTTGGTCCCCATCAAACTTTTTTTTTTTTTTGAGAATAGGTCTCACTGTATTGCAGTGGTACAATCTTGGCTCACTGCAGCCTTGAATTCAGGGCTGAGGTGCCTCTCCCACCTCAAACTCCTGTGTAGCTGGGACTACAGATGCATGCTACCATGCCATGCGAATTTTTGTGTTTTTGGTAGAGACAGGGTTTTGCCATGTTGCCCAGGCTGGTCTCAAACTCCTGAGCTCACACAACCCACCCACTTTGGCCTCCAAAAATGCTGAGATTACAGGCGTGAGCCACTGTGCCTGACCCCATCAAACTTAGACTTACTAGTTCTAACATCCTTTTAAGATTATTTTCAAAATTATTTTTCAAAATTATTTCAAAAATATGTTGGTTGTCATAGGGCTTTCCAATTTCATCATTTCTTCTATGTTTATTTATTCCTTTAACATTTTTCTTTTTTTTTTTTTTAACTAATACAGTATACATAAAATTTATAATATTAACCTTTTTTTTTTGAGATGCAGTCTTGCTCTGTCGCCCAGGCTGGAGTGCAGTGGTAGATCTCAGCTCACTGCAACCTCTGCCTCCCAGGTTCAAGCGATTCTCCTGCCTCAGCTTCCCAAGTAGCTGGGATTACAGGCGTCTGCCACCATGCCTGGCTAATTTTTCTATTTTTAGTAGAGACGAGGTTTCACCATGTTGGCCAGGATGGTCTCCATCTCCTGACCTCAGGTGATCTGCCTGCCTCAGCCTCCAAAGTGCTGGGAATTACAGCCATGAGCCACCGTGCCTGGCCCAATATTAGCCATTTTAAGTGTTTAATTAAGTGGTGGTAAGTACATTTACATTATTGTGTAGCCACCTCTTACATTTATTTGTTGGTATTCTGTAAGATAAAGGTTTCTTCTCCCTAATCATATCACTTATGTTGATGATTAGATTGTCTTAGATTGGGCTAGTGGGATCCTCTGTAAGCTGACTTCTCTGTTCTTTTGACATGATACCATCATTCTTTGGGCTAATCCCCCCACCCCTACCACCTTTCTAGTACCATAAAACGTCAGGCTCATTTTGTGTTGTCCCTGGCTAGCTCCAGAGTCAGTCTGTTTCTCTAAGAGCCCTGATTCCTTTTAATGGAGAACGATACTTAGAAATTAATATCTGGGCACACTGTTGTTATTGAGGTTATCATTACTCCAGGTCCTCTAGGAAATATTCCTATAGACACATACACAGATATATGTACATGCACACATCTATATGTATTATTCTGTCTATGTTTTTAAAAAACCATGAGTTTATAATGTTATTTCCAATTCCAGTGCAGCTATACAGTTTATTCTGTCCTCCCCACTTTTCATATTTGTAACTTTCTCCAGTAGTAAAAAACCAGCCCTCATATTCTCTCTCATGCACACTTTCTTGCTGAATCATTTGAAAGGAACTTACAGGCATCCTGCCACTTCATTCCTGAGTATTTCACATGCATCTCCTAAGAACAAGACATTTTCCTTTATAACTACAATGTGAGCTGGGCGCAGTGGCTCACACTTGTAATCCCAGCAGTTTGGGAGGCCGAAGCAGGTGGACGATGAGATCAGGAGCCTCATGATCAGACCAGCCTGACCAAAATGATGAAACCCCACCTCTACTAAAAAATTAGCTGGGCTTGGTGACGCGAGCCTGTAATCTCAGCTACTCTGGAGGCTGGGGCAGGAAAATCGCTTGAACCTGAGAGGCAGAGGTTGCAGTGAACCAAGATCTTACCACTGTACTCCAGCTTGGGTGACAGAGCGAGACTCTGTCTCAAAGAAAAAAACCAAATAACTACAATATGATTGTCATGCTTAAAATACTACAGGTGTTCATATTCACATTTCCCCAGTTGACCTAATACTGACCCTTATAGTGCTGTTTTTTTTTTTTTTTTCTTTTACTGATGCAGGATCCAATCAGGTATCACATACTGCATTTACTTGTGCTTCTGTTGTCCCCTTAAATCTAAACCATTTGGATAGTTTGGGTTTTGTAGGGGTGTTTTTTTGTTTTTTTTTTTTCTTTTATGACATTTACATTTTGCAGACACCAAGCTATTGTTTTGAAAATTCAGATTTGTTTGATCATTTTGTTACTATTAGATTCTGTTTAAATATTATTTTCTGGCAAGAATACAACATAGGTGGTGGCATGTCCTTTTCAGTGTATGACATCAGGAGATGCGTGATGCTGCTTTGTCTCTTTGTCGGTGATGTGTAATAAAATTGGATCACTTGGTTAAGGTGATAGCAACTGGATTTCTTCATGATTTTCCCTTTATGTCCTGTTTCCGTAACAGCGTTTTACCTAGTGATTTTAGCATGTATTGATGATCCTTGCCCTTGATAAAGTGGTGATCATAAAGTGGAGATTTTCTTTCTTTCTTTCTTTCTTTTTTTTTTTTTTTGAGACAGAGTCTCGCTATGTCGCCCAGGCTGGAGTGCAGTGGCGTGATCTTGGCTCACTGCAAGCGTCGCCTCCCAGGTTCACACCATTCTCCTGCCTCAGCCTCCCAAGTAGCTGGGACTACAGGTACCCACCACCACGCCCGGCTAATTTTTTGTATTTTTAGTAGAGACAGGGTTTCACCATGTTAACCAGGATCGTCTCGATCTCCTGACCTCGTGATCCTCCCGCCTTGGCCTCCCAAAGTGCTGGGATTACAGGTGTGAGCCACCACGCCTGGCTAAAGTGGAGATTTTCTAATTATTTATTTCTACATTTCATAGTTTGGCATTCTTCTCTAAAGAAGAGCATTCTGTTTTACCCCCACCCCAACTTTTTTGGTTTAGTCACTGTGGACTCATCAGCTCTTTCTTTAGTAATGTCTAAACTGCTATTTAACCAATTCATTGAGTTTTTTAATTTCAGCCACTTGTTTTCATTTTATAGTTTTATTTGGTTCTTTTCAAATATGCCAGATTTTTGTAGAATATTTTTTATTCTTATGTTTTCAGTTCCTTTTTCTGTCTCAGATGCTTAAACACACTTTTTTAAAGTTATTTGTCCAATAGTTCAATTATCTAAAGTTCTTGGAAGTTAAATACAGACCATTTTTGTCTTGTTGTTATGCCTGGAGGCTTCTTTCCTTGTATTTGATGTAATTTCTGTTTGTTTCTGGTAAGTTTATCTTGGCTGGATGGAAGCTTTGTCTCTTCCTAGCTGTTTTATATTTGCCTCTGTCAGGTGCTTTAGGAGTATTATTGACCTTGAGCTAAGTTAAGTAATTTCTAAGCTTGGAGATTCCTGGACCTCGCAGGTAATATGAATGGGCACTCTAAACCCATGTGAAGATGTATCTATGATTTTTAAATGTCGGGGTGCTTTGCTTTTTTTTTTTTTTTTAAATCTCCCAACAACCTATGACAGACAAACTTTCATTATCTCCTGGTCCCATTGAACACATTTTTTTCTTATCTACTCAGAATGTGGCCCTTTGAGATTCCTGGTCCTCTACCAGCAGCAGGGACTAGGGGTAGAGAAAGGTGTCAGCCCAACTCTCTACCTCTTATGGGCCCAAATCCTTATCTCCATTTCCCACTTGGGCAATGAATTCCAAGCTAGTAGATTTCTCAAGGCCTACAAAATTCTTTAGAGCAGCCACAGCATCCTCTTACAGGCTGGTTTGATTTTTAATTCTCTTTTCATTTTTAACCATTGACTATTCATAGCCTTACTTTTTTACTCCGGAGTAACTTACTCCATTACTCATTTTAGTAATTTTTTTTGTTTGTTTTTGAGATTGAGTTTTTTTTTGTTTTTGAGATGGAGTCTAGCTCTGTTGCTCAGGCTGGTGTGCAATGGGGTGATCTCGGCTCACTGAAACCCCTGCTTCCTGGGTTCAGGCAGTTCTGCCTTAGCCTCCTAAGTAGCTGGGATTACAGTCATGTGCCACCACACCTGGCTAATTTTTGTATTTGTAGTAGAGGCGGGGTTTCACCATGTTGGCCAGGCTTGTCTCAAACTCCTGACCTCAAGTGATCTGCCCACCTTGGCCTCCCAAAGTGCTGGGATTACAGGCATGAGCCACCGCGCACCAGCCTAAAGAACATATTTTATTTAATAAATGTTTTTAGATATTTATGTGGGAGATGTTTTAGGTTGTCTGGTTTGCTGTGTTGCCAGATTTCCAAATCTCCATGTGCTTTGACTCTTAGTTTTTTGAGGTTCTCCAGCTGTAGATTGTGTGCTATTGTGGTGGTGGTGGTGGTGGTATGCATCATGGAAAGGCCCTATTTTGTCATTACTTGCTATGTACATTTTTTCTCTGCTTTGACTAATGCCCGGAGGTACTAGAACTTCCTATTTCTATTCATTGTCTAAAGCAAATCTTCAATGAAATTTTTCTCAAATACAGGTTTTTTCATAGAAAACCTATGTTTCTTAAAGTTAATAATCGCAGTGATTAATCAAATAGGATAACTTTATGCTCTATTATGACCATGTTTCTTTCCATTTCTGTTCTCTATTTATTAAATCATTTGTGTTGGTTGGCAACTGCTTTTCTTAACATTAATTCATTCCTAAAGTCAGTTTTGCCATTATTTCATACAAAGTGTGATGTTTCTTTACTGTATGTAGCTTTTTATGCCAGGATGAAACATACGACATTCACCAACGCTCCTACTAGCTAACCTTCCAAATTTTGATGAATTGAAATATTGCTGCATATCCTTTTGATGATTTCTAATTCTTTGTGCCTGTAAACATAAGGAAAATGAGTTTTATTATTTTCCAGTCATTCCTTTCAGAATTCTGCCAAGATTAAAAAAAAAAAACTTGTTTCTATTTATGAGTTTTGTTTGAGGGTATAAAGTACCAATTGATATTTTTTATATCAGTTAAACTCTGAAAATATAAGCCCTTTATAAATACCATATAATTGGGTTTTTTTTTTTGTATTTTTTTTTGAGACGGAGTCTTGCTCTGTCGCCCGGGCTGGAGTGCAGTGGCCGGATCTCAGCTCACTGCAAGCTCCGCCTCCCGGGTTTACTCCATTCTCCTGCCTCAGCCTCCCGAGTAGCTGGGACTACAGGCGCCCGCCACCTTGCCCGGCTAGTTTTTTTGTATTTTTTAGTAGAGACGGGGTTTCACCATGTTAGCCAGGATGGTCTCGATCTCCTGACCTTGTGATCCGCCCGTCTCGGCCTCCCAAAGTGCTGGGATTACAGGCTTGAACCACCGCGCCCAGCCAATACCATATAATTGTTGTCGAGAACTTGCTTATTTATTTAGCCACTATGCTAGATGCTAGGGAAAAAAAATATTCCCTGCTTTCAAGGAACTCAATTCTATTTGGGAAAACAGACAAAAACTATAACCCTGAAGTGTGATGAGTATCCTGGTTCAGAGGCCTCTGTAGGAGTACATTCCTAAATATAACTTTTTTTTACATTTCTTAAAAGTAAATTTATAAATTTAGAAGGATAACCATCAGATAGTCTTTTAATACAACTCAGGAATTACCACAGGCTGTTAAATAAAACAGTGAAGTACAGGGACAAATATGTTTAGCCTGTTACCAGGAGAGTAATCTTTTCGTAGGAGGCTATAGTTATCCCATTCAGAAGGAGCTTCTAGAAACTTCAAACAAAGAACTTGCTTAGCCTATTTATTTCCTAAAGAAGTTTGTCTGTTTCTTACTAAATGATTTAAAAGTCTTAGAGAATGAAACGAGCTTAATTTTTCAACAAAACTAGACAGATTCCTTTTGACTGCTTATTGTTCTTATGACTCTTAAAGTAATACGGCTTAGAAAATACTGTTTTAAATTGTTAATCACAAGCCGACTGTGCTCTCTAAAGAGAAAATTTTGTTAGGGAGAAGAGAATCTCCTTGAGGGTTGGTCTTCTGATTCCTGGATTGCCATTGCCTAGATAGAAGTGTTAACTCTAGATGTCAGAATTGCTACAACACACTGATACTGTTTATCTTCACAATTAATTCTAGGGAGCCCAGATTCTACCTCTCCTTCCAGCAGTCCTACTTTCTGGAACTACAGTCGTTCTGTGGGGGATTATGCACAAACTTTAAAGAAGTTTCAGTATCAGCTTGCCTGTAGGTCTCAGGCCCCATGTGCTAACAAAGATGAAGCCGATCTCAGCTCTAAACAAGCTGCAGAAGAGGTAAGTGGAAAATAAAAGTGACTTAATATTTATGATTTATGCATTGCTAGAAAGTGTTCTACTTGTGGAACATATTTTCTGTAATATTCCATTCTGTTGGACAGAAATATAAATCTGGCACACATTAAGCAGTGGGAAAGCTCCTGTCTTACTTTGTGTACCTAAAACTAAAAACTAAATTATATCATACATTTTATGACACACAGTTCACCTTAGTGCCCTGCCCGAAACATATTTTTACATTGATTATAAAAAGGCTCTCAGGTATATAATTGTACTTAACACATACAGAAGTCTTGCTTTTAAAATATATTTGGATTAGAACATTTGTCAGTAATTCCATCACTTTAATACCAAATATGGAATTTTTATTTTGTTCTTAAAAGCAAGAAAAATGGGCTGGGTGTGGTGGCTCATGCCTGTAATCCCAGCACTTTGGGAGTCCAAGGCGGGTGGATCATGAGGTCAGGAGATAGAGACCGTTTGGCCAACATGGTGAAACTCTGTCTCTACTGAAAATACAAAAATTAGCCCGGCATGGTGGCATGCACCTGTAGTGCCAGCTATTGAGTAGGCTGAGGCAGGAGGATCGCTTGAACCTGGGAGGCAGAGGTTGCAGTGAGCCGAGATTGCGTCACTGAACTCCAGCCTGGTCAACAGATCGAGACTCTATCTCAAAAAAAAAAAAAAAAAAGCAAGAAAAAAAATGTTCTTTACACATACCAATGTAAGGAACTTTTAAAGATAAATCTGTGTGTGAACAGCATTTATAAGTGAGTAATAAGAAAATTACTGAATATTAATTAGATGAATATTGATGTTTGGGACTTTTTTTTCTAAGTTCATTAAATATTTTTAGGATGGGAGAAAGAATGATGATTTCTAGCAAGATTTTTCCTCACTGATTGTTCATTTTAAACATGAATTTTTATAGGTTTGGGCAAGAGTGGCTATGAATAGACAACTTCTTGATCATATGGATTCATGGACAGCTAAATTTAGAAATGTAAGTTCTGACATTACTTTTTGGACAATATCAGTGCCTCTTAATATGCAAAGCATGTTACTGGAGTATCATTTAGAGTTCATTATAAATTAGAATATTACAGTTATGAAGGTGCAGTATAAATGGTACATATGTAAGGATAAACATGACTGTTACTGTATGGTATTTATTTTCATGAGATTTTTTCTTCCTCCATATTGAGTAAATTGATAGGTTTTGAGAAGATAAAGGAATAATATGTTTAGTTATTAAGGTCCTCCCGTTTCCAGTTCTCAATTTTATTTTCCAAAGAGCTTTTCTGTTGGAGCCTTTTATGTACCTAGAATTGTGAGGGGAAACAAAAATGAGGCCCTTGCCCTCAGAAAACTTAAAGAGTTAGAGAGAGAAGACAACGTATGCTTGAAGCTATTTCAAAGTAGATTGTGATTTCTGTTTTTCTAGAGAAGAACCCAAGATTATTGGGCCAGCTTTTCCATATACAGAGTGAGTTAGTTCCCTATTTCCAACTCCACGTCTTCCCCCCACCTTCTCTAGTACCTGTGTGTCCTGGGTTCTGTTAGGCATATGGACTTCCCCTTCCGTTATATGGAGCTCCACTTAGCTTCTGAAGGGGCTGCTGCTTCTGTTGTTTCACCCTTCAACACACATCCATCCACTCTGCATCTTCTAGAACTATTTTGAAATCACTTGTGCTCATTTTTTATCCTTTTACTGTTATTTAAATAGGGTATCAAAATAGAGGGGCAAAAAATGGTAGCCTACTTTCTTGAACCAGAAACCTGGATGGCATTTTACAGATAATTCCTGAACCCAATCCTAGACCTACTCAATTAGAATTTATAAGGGTGGGGCCTAGACCTCTCTCTGGGACATGTTAGATGATTTCATTACGGCCAAAGAGTGGCTGGCAAATTAAGATGCATATAGTAAATGTTGGAAGAATAAATGAGTGAAATCATCTCCTGGAACTGGAGTTTGTTGTAGTTTCTGTTATAGGCTAGTCTAAAAATGCTAACATGTTTAAAATATGAAGTCTTAGTCAGATGGAGTATTAGCTACTTAGAAGAAATGCAAATACATTTCCTCATCTGAAGTCCCTAGGCTACCATGTGCTATGAAATGTAGAGTTTTTGGATTTTTTTTTAAAGCAATACATGTATACCTGTACTGTATATTTTATGACACCAGAGTCTAGTTAACACCCAGTAATCAACCACATTAATACTTATGCAGAAAAACATATGAATAATTACACTCAGTGGGATAAAGCCTGTAAATAGCTTCATGTTAATTCAGTTCAAGTCTTGCCAGTGGATCGAAATATGCTTCCTTACATGGATTACAAAAAATCTTTTAAATTCCCAGGTTTTTATTTCAGTTGTTTATATCGTATTTCATCGGAAACATTTTTTCATTATTTTATGGATAAACAAAAGCATGGAAACAGAAGTGGTCATTGAAGTTGCTACAAACACACACACAAAATAACAACACACAAATCAGATGGGATGTATCCTTAGACAATCTTTTCACATCCCAGCGTTAGTTTTACATTAGCCATGCAAGAGGCATTTGGAAGTCCCAGTCCTAAAGTAATATTGTAATATTCAAATATTCACAAGCCAGTTTCAAATGTAATAAGTCTCTGTTTTTCCACATGGCTAGGGAATTGGGTGAGCCTGCTGAGAGTTAAGCAGTTAGTTTGAAAAACTGTCTTACTGATTACAAACCAATATAAACACTACGTTAATAAATGTGTGAATAGCTACCCTACAAATGTAAACTGAAGATTATCCTTTTAGCTAAACATAATAATCAGAAAATTTTAAGAAAAATTTAACATATAACTAAGTTTTTTTTTTTTTTCCATGAAAAAAAAAACATGTTATTTAAGAATGTAATTTAGTTGCCGGGCGCAGTAGCTCTCACCTGTAATCCCAACACTTTGGGAGGCCAAGGTGGGCGGATCATCTGAGGTCAGGAGTCCAAGACCAGCCTGGCCAGCATGGTGAAACCCCGTCTCTACTAAAAATACAAAAAATTAGCTGGGCGTGGTGGCAGGTGCCTGTAATCCCAGCTGCTCAGGAGGCTGAGGCAGGAGAATCCCTTGAACCTGGGAGGCGGAGATTGCAGTGAGCTGAGATCGCGCCATTGCGCTCCAGCCTGGGCAACAATCTCAAAAAAATAAAAATAAAAAGGAATGTAATTTAGTTAATTTACACTCCAGTGGTGTATTTATTTAACCATCTCTTGATTTCTGGTAGCTATTACTTTCATTCTCTTTCACTATACTTTATGATTTAATATTCAACTATAAGATAGTAAAAAAAAATTCTGGCCGGGCGCGGTGGCTCAAGCCTGTAATCCCAGCACTTTGGGAGGCCGAGACGGGTGGATCGCAAGGTCAGGAGATCGAGACCAACCTAGCTAACACGGCGAAACCCCGTCTCTACTAAAAAATACAAAAAACTAGCCGGGTGAGTTGGCGGGCGCCTGTAGTCCCAGCTACTTGGGAGGCTGAGGCAGGAGAATGGCGTAAACCCGGGAGGCGGAGCTTGCAGTGAGCTGAGATCCGGCCACTGCACTCCAGCCTGGGTGACAGAGCGAGACTCCGTCTCAAAAAAAAAAAAAAAAAAAAAAAAATTCTTAAGAGTTGCTTATAAAAAGGAAAGTAATTGTTTGAGAGCTGCTTTGGAATTATGTATCCAAAATCTGTACCTTATTTCTTCCTAGTGGATCAATGAGACAATATTAGTGCCACTTGTTCAAGAGATTGAGTCTGTCAGCACACAGATGAGACGAATGGGTTGTCCAGAGCTACAGATAGGAGGTATGTGGAAACGGAGCCCGGTGTTGGATTTCTATTAGTAAATCTACCAAGTGGAAAACTTCTTCTTGTAATGGACAGCTTAACTTATTTTGTTACCTTGAGGTGAAAAACCCCAAATGTCTGTAATCTAGTTTGTTTTTTTTAATGTGACAGCTTTATCAGGATGTAATTTAGCTACCATATAATTTACCCATTTAAAATGTACAGTCTGAAGTCTTGGGTTATGCAACCATCACCATAGTCACTTTTAAAACATTTCATCACCTGAAAAAGAAACTCTCCACCTTTTACCAGTCACCCCCCATTCTATACATTCCTCCCAGCCCTTTGCAAGTGCCAGTCTATTTTCTGTCTCTATAGATAGGCCTGTTGTGGATATTTCGTATGAATGGAATCACAGAATATGAATAAAACTGTGACTTCTTTCACTGAGCATAGTGCTTTCAAGGTTTCTCCATGTTGTAAAATATATCATTACATCTTTTTTTTTTTTTTTTTTTTTTGAGACAGAGCCTTGCTCTGTCACCCAGGCTAGAGTGCAGTGGTGCAGTGTCAGCTCACTGCAAGCTCCACCTCCAGGGTTCACGCTATTCTCCTGCCTCAGCCTTCTGAGTAACTGGGACTACAGGTGCGTGCCACCACGCCCGGCTAATTTTTTTGTATTTTTAGGAGAGATGGGGTTTCACCATGTTGGTCAGGCTAGTCTTGAACTCCTGACCTCATGATCCATCCACCTCAGCCTCCCAAAGTGCTGGGATTACAGTCGTGAGTCACCGCACCTGGCCACAATTATCATTCTTAATATTCTTTTTTTTTTTTTTTGAGACAGAGCTCACTCTGTCACCCAGGCTGGAGTGCAGTAATGGCGCTAGTGCAGGAGTGTATAGACCTTGCAGCCTTGAACTCCTGGCTATGGCAGTCCTCCCTCCTCAGCCTCCCAAAGTGCTGGGATTATAGGAGTGAGCCTCCACGCCCAGCCAAAAAAGACATTTCTAAGAAGATATACAAATGACTGATAAACACATGAGATGTTCAACATCAGTAGTCATTACAGGTGTGAGCCACCAGGCCCAGCTACATCATTTTCTTTATTGCTGAATAATACTCAAAATAGATCTACTACATTTTGCTTATTCATCAGTTGATTGACATTTAGGTGGTTTGCACTTTTTGGCTATTATGAATAATGCTGCTGTGAACAGTCACATACAAGTGTTTATATGGACCTATGTTTTCATTTCTCTTGGGTATATACCTAGGGATGGAATTGCTGAGCTGTACGATAACTGCTTAACTTTTTGAGGCACTGCCAGACTCTTCTAAAGCAGCTAGCCGCACCATTTTATATTCCCACCAGCGTGTATGGGGTTCTGTTTTCTCCACATCCTTGCAACACTTGTCATATGTTTTATCGTCATCCTGTAGTAGGTGTGAAATAGTGTCTCATTTGGTTTTGATTTGCATTTCCCTGATGACTACTGATGTTGAACATCTCATGTGTTTATCAGTCATTTGTATACCTTCTTAGAAATGTCTTTTTTGGCTGGGCGTGGTGGCTCACGCCTGTAATCCCAGCACTTTGGGAGGCGGAGGCGAGCATATCACCTGAGGTCAGCAATTCGAGACCAGCCTGACCAGCTGGTGAAACCCCATCTCTACTAAAAATACAAAATTAGCCAGGCGTGGTGGCAGGCGCCTGTAATCCCAGCTACTTGGGAGACTGAGGCAGGAGAATCGCTTGAATCTGGGAGGCAGAGGTTGCAGTGAGCCGAGATGGCGCCATTGCACTCCAGCCTGGGGGACAAGAGCGAGACTTCGAGACTTCATCTCAAAAGAAATGTCTTTCTGGTTCCTTTACCCATTTTTAAATTTGATTGTCTTTTTGTTGAGTGGTAGATATTTTCTTTATATTCTAGATATAAGACCAAGACTCTTAGCAGATATTAATCACAAAGTTGTATAAAGCGTAAAGACTATGTAATAATAGCAATTTTCCATCAACTTTCTTATCTGTTAAAGGTAAAATTTTAGGGTACCATATAAATTGCCTAAAATATATATACTGTAACTTAGTTATTAAATAATTACCTTTACTATTAATGCTGCAGTGAATATCCTCTTACCTAAATCTTTGTATGCATTTGTAATTATTTCTTTAGGATAATTTCTTAGAAGTAGAGTTATGTGTCAGTAGGTATGAATATTTTAAGATTTTTTTTGTTGTTGTTGTTTTCTAAAAGACAGTCTCGCTCTTTTGCCCAAGAGGGAATACAGTAGTGCTCTCATGGCTCACTACAGCCTCAGCCTCCTGGGCTCAAGAGATCCTGCCACCTCAGCCCCATCCAAGTAGCTGGGACTACAGGCACACACCACCACACCTGGCTGATTTTTGTATTTTTGTAGAGACGGGGTGCCCAGGCTGGTCTTGAACTCCTGAGCTCAAGCAGCCCCTCCGCTTTGGCCTCCCAAAGTGCAGGATTACAGACATGAGCCAATGCATCTGGACATATTTTAAGGTTTAAAAGATACACATCTCTTCAAAAAGCTTATACCAGTTTGTACTTTAGCAACCATGACACATATAAGAATGCTTTTCCTAACATTGGATATTGCTAGTAAGTTTGGATATTTTGAAAATTTTAATTGCCTTTTAAATTTCTATGCATAATTATCTTGCAGGATATGATAAGAGAAATCACTACCATAAAAAGCTTCTGCTTGTCCTGCCATAATGGGCAACTTCTAATTCAACTTATTTTGAAAATGATTGTGTGTCTTTTTATACATGTCCTATAAAATTTTCTGTATATTAGTTGTTTATAGATTTGCCAAAATCGGTTTGGCTGCTTCTCTGGGGAAGGGGAGGGGATGTTGCAGGTGTAAATCTGGCTACCTTGCCAGGAATGGGTGTAGGTAATATAGATAGTGCAAATTAAGATGAACTATTACTGCTTTCTTTCATGTATTCCTTCGACATTGAGTGCCTAATTTGTGCCAAGTATTAATACTATTCTAGGCATTGGGGGATACAGCAGTGAGCAAAAGGGCCAAAATCCCTGCTTTCATTAAGCTTTCATTCTAGTAGATGAGATAGACAATAAAAAAGATAAAGTACTTTGGGCCAGGCACAATGGCTCACGCCTATAATCTCAACACTTTGGGAGTCCAGCGTTGGTGGATTGGTTGAGCCCAGGAGTTTGACCAGCCTAGGCAATATAGTGAGACCTTGTCTCTACTAAATAGAAAAATGGTGGCATGTGCCTGTAGTCCCAGCTGCTCAGGAGGCCGAGGTGTGAGGATTGCTTGAGCTCAGTAGATTGAGGCTGCAGTGAGTGGTAATTGTGCCACTATATTCCAGCCTGGGTGACGGAGCAAGACACTGTCTCAAAAAACAAAAAGGGAAAAAAAGACAGTACATTGGACAGTGCTAAGGAGAAAAAAGGCACAGGAGGGTAGTGTTCCTAAAGTCTAGAGAGGAGGGGTGAAATTTGAGGTAGGGTGGTCAGGGGAGACGTCATTGACTTGTATAAAGACCTGAAGGCAGTGAGGAACCAGCTATATGAACACATGAGAAGAGCATTTTAAGTTCTTTTGGAAACTCACTTTTAGAATAATCTGTGTTCTCTGTGTTTTGTTTTAACAGAAGCTAGTATTACTAGCTTGAAACAAGCCGCCCTGGTTAAAGCCCCTCTCATTCCGACTTTGAACACAATTGTTCAGTATCTAGACCTTACTCCAAATCAGGAATACTTGTTTGAAAGGATCAAAGGTAATTATTGTTTGGAAGAGGAAAAAAATGAGAGCTTTTGTACTACACTGGAATTTATCAGTACAGATTAACAAGGAAAAACCATTTTAATTAAAAGTATAATTTATGTCTTATAAATACATGTTAATTTTGGCTTAATAATTTTATTTTGTGTAGGAAACTTAAATATGAGCTAAATGGGCTCCAGTGAATATTTCAATCATTTCCTACTTTTAGACTCGTAAGAATGGGTGCCACTAAGACGTTCTTTATATTTCCAGCATGCTGAGCCTTATTTCTCTTAATTTTTATGATTCCTATTTAATAAGTTCCTTCCTTATATTTCTGTTATATTCTTATTATTTGGTGGAAGATGTGCTCTTCTGAGGAGATTGACTTGAGAATCAGGAAATGTAGCCTCCCTGACACCCCCATACACCCTCTATGCCTCTCTACTTACAGAGCAATTCATAAAGTTAGAATTTTTTTTAATTTGAATAAACTTTTTAAAGGTTCTCATGACTAAGACAAGTTTTAGAAATAGTATTCAAATTTATCATAAATCTTAATTTGAAAATATTATAGTGTTCTCCCTTTCCCCTAAGGTTAGAGCAGGGTTCAGGAATAAACATTTTTCATGACTTTTTAAAACATTTTATATAAGGAGAATTTCAAACATACACAATACTAGACAAAATAGTATACACACGCCTCTTGTACACATCACCCAGCCCCAACAATCACTAGTCCCTGGCCAGCCCCTGCCCTATCCATACCCCATCCACTTTCTTCCTGTATTATGTGAAGCAAGCCCTCATGTCATTATCAGTTCATTTGTAAATATTTATTTGTATATCACTAAAAGATAAGCCTCCCGCGACCCCCTGCTTTTGAGACAGGGTCTTGCTATGTTGCCTAGGGTGGTCTCCAACTCCTAGGCTTAAGCAGTCCTCCCACCACAGCCTCCCAAAGTGCCAGGATTATAGACATGAACCACCGTGTCCCACTGAGCCTTTAGAAAACTGATACAACCATACATAACAACAATACAATTATCATTCTTTCCTTTTTTTTTTTTTTTTTTTTTTTTTTCTTGAGATGGAGTCTCTCTCTGTCGCCCAGGCTGGAGTGCAGTGCTGCAATCTTGGCTCACTGCAACCTCCACCTCCCAGGTTCAAGTGATTCTCCTGCCTCAGCCTCCTGAGTAGCTGGGATTATAGGCACGCACCACCATGCCCCAGCTAATTTTTGTATTTTTAGTAGAGACGGGGTTTCACCATGTTGGTCAGGCTAGTCTTGAACTCCTGACCTCATGATCCATCCACCTCAGCCTCCCAAAGTGCTGGGATTACAGTCGTGAGTCACCGCACCTGGCCACAATTATCATTCTTAATATTCTTTTTTTTTTTTTTTTTTTGAGACAGGGCTCACTCTGTCACCCAGGCTGGAGTGCAGTAATGGCGCTAGTGCAGGAGTGTATAGACCTTGCAGCCTTGAACTCCTGGCTATGGCAATCCTCCCTCCTCAGCCTCCCAAAGTGCTGGGATTATAGGAGTGAGCCACCATGCTGCCTAGCCCTAATATTTCCTGTGTTATGAGATATTAAGTCTGTTCAAATTTCCAGCTATCTCATAAAAATACATAATTTTTCGGCAGTGTTTGTTTGAATTGGGATTCGAATATTGTAATACATTGCAATTGGTTATTTCAGTTTATTTTAAGCTATATGCTTCCCATCCACCCTCTTTTTTTTCCCTTTGCAATTTATTTGTCATAAGAACTGGATTGTTTGTCTTGTAGAGGTTCCCATAGTGTGGGTTTTGCTGAATGCATCCCTATGGTGTAGTTTACATACAGGGGTGTAGTGTACATAACCCCTTCTCTTTCCCATAAATTCATGTTTGAGTTTTTTGGCAAGATTGCTTTGTAGTTAGCAGAGTATTTGAACATCCAAAAAAAGAGTCTGTGTATGTACACATATATACAAAGTATATAAAGGTTTTATATCAAATATACAAAAAAGCTTAAAAGAATACACTGGGCCAGGCACGGTGGCTCATGCCTGTAATCCCAGCACTTTGGGAGGCCGAGGCAGGTGGATCACAAGGTCAGGAGATCGAGACCATCCTGGCTAACATGGTGAAACCCCGTCTCTACTAAAAATAAAAATTAAAAAATTAGCCGGGCGTGGTGGCAGGCGCCTGTAATCCCAGCTACTCGGGAGGCTGAGGCAGGACTGTGGCGTGAACAACCCGGGAGGCGGAGCTTGCAGTGAGCCAAGATCGCACCACTGCCTGCACTCCAGCCTGGGCGACAGAGACAGACTCCGTCTCAAAAAAAAATACAGTGAACACTCTCCTGTTCTAGATTGGATAGTTAGCAACCTTTTGACATATTTGATTCTTTCTTTCTACATATATATACACACACACATTTTTTTTCTTGCTGTGCCATTTGAAAGTACATTGAAAGTACTTTTTAGCATGCATTCTCCTACCTAACCATAATACAATTATCATACCTTAAAAAAATAATAATTTTCTGATATTGAATATATTATCCATATTCAAATTTTCCCTACCCATCGACTTTTTTTTTAAGAAGCCAGAATAGTAGTCAGATAAATCTAAAATCCTACATTTTGGATTTATCTGATTTCTTCAGGGACATGTTTATCTTTTTATATCTTATATAAAAAAGAAATATATTTCTTTAGGTTTGGGTGTTCTGATCGAGTTTTAAAAATGATTTGCTTCCCTTATTATATTCCCTTAGCCTTTTTTTTTTCTTTTTTGCATACTCTTAGCTTTTAAAAATTTCACCTTGTTGCCACAGAACTCTCTCAGGGAGGTTGTATGAGCTCATTTCGATGGAACAGAGGTGGTGACTTCAAAGGACGAAAGTGGGATACAGACCTGCCCACCGATTCTGCTGTAAGTCCCTAGATTCATTCATTCATTTATTTATTGTTGATTGACTGACAGACACAGGGTCTCACTCTGTCACCCAGGCTGTAGTGCAGTGGCATAGTCACGTCTCACTGCAGCTTTGATCTCCCAGGGCTCAAGTGCTCCTCCCAGCTCAGCCTCCCAAGTAGCTGGGACTAGGCCCGAGCCACCACACCCAGTTAATTTTTTAAATTTTTTGTAGAGACGGGGTCTCACTTTTTTGCCCAGGCTGGTCTCGAAGTCCTGGGTTCAAGTGATCCCCTTGCCTCAGCTTCCCGAAGTGCTGGGTTTACAGACATGAGCTACTGTGCCTGACCCTTAGATTTATTTTGTTTTTTCAGTTTAATGTTTCCGTTACTGGATTTATGTGTTTTTGTTTGCCTATCATAAGAATAAGTATTAAAAAATAATTTAGAAAATAAGGTATTTATAATAGTATCAGCATGTTCGCCCAACCACTGTTAATATTTTTGTGTATTTTTTCCTTTTACTTGGTTGCTACTATTTTTTAATGTTTTTATCATTTTGTAATTCTCCTGTATGTAAAATTATGTATTCTTCCACTTCTGTAATATTTAGGGGTTTTTTTTTACTTCAACCTCCCCCTACCTAGATATTTTTTCATTATTACACACTGTCATTTAACTATTCTCCTATAGTGGACCTGAAAGTTTGAGACACTTTTGGTAGAGAAGGGATATTTACTTGTTTTTTTGATCTTAAGTAATACAGCATGCAAATAGTGTGATGCGCATTGCTTTCTTGGGATTGTCGCTTTAAGAGAGACTCCTAGAATTATATTTAGGAGATCAAAGAACATAAATGTTCTTGTGTGCTTACGAGTTTTTCAAAATTATGTTCTCTCTTTTTTTTTTTATAGTGAGTGTTACGGGTGAAAATTAAGTTTTATGTTGAGATTCAGATTGAGAATTGAATGTATTTTATCTTGGTTTTGCTATTAACTGTGTTGGTATGAATGATCCACTTAGCAAAAAACTAAGAATGCCCTGCTTTTCTAGGGTTGCTATGGAAAACTAAAAATGTAGATCAAATATGTAGGGAATGGGAGTCTGGTGTTTAAGCCCCACCCTCCACCCCTACCCTCAACAGATAATGGTAACTTTGTAGGCTGGAGTATTTAAACTTTTTCAATTTGAAAAGGAAACCTTCCCATCAAAATATAGACTGATTTGATGGCAAATATCTTTTTCTATTTTAAATTTTGAGTAGATTATTTGAATTAAGCCTAGCTTCATGTCTTAAACACATTGAATTCCTTTATGATTTAGGAGAGGAATTAGTGAATTCCTTATCTTTATAGGAAATAATACTTTCAATTAAAAGAATAGGTGTGCTACCTGAAGTATGTGTTCTTATCTTTTTATTCTACAGATTTTATCTTGTAAATCTAACCATTTGACAACATTTTTCTCATTCACTCTTTAGAGAAAAATTTTTTAATTGGAATCGTTATAAATACAGATGTTTCTAAAGGGCTACATCCATGCTAGATTTTCATGCTGACTTAAAAAAATTATTTCTTCATCCTCAGATCATCATGCATGTATTTTGCACCTACCTTGACTCCAGATTACCTCCACATCCGAAGTATCCCGACGGAAAAACTTTTACTTCTCAGCACTTTGTTCAGACACCAAATAAACCAGGTATAAACCTCTCCTAAAAGAATGTGTTGAGATTTTCACACAAAATATCTCTGGGGGTTTGGTTTTTTAATGCAGCATATTTCCTTCCTTTACAGATGTTACGAATGAGAATGTTTTTTGCATTTATCAGAGTGCCATCAACCCTCCCCATTATGAGCTCATCTACCAGCGTCATGTATACAACCTGCCAAAGGTATTTCTATATAGAGAAGATGTTACAGAATGTCTTGGGTGATTTGCTTTGATGATGTTTTTAAAATTATAATCTCATGTTAATAGAAGAAGTAAATTTTTTAAATTAGGGAAAATGTGTTTCATACATATATATTTCCTACTATAAAAGTAATATGTGCTTAATTTGGGAAAGTATAAAGAATAAGGAGGAAACTGACTCATTCCATTACCTAAGGCAGCCATTGTTGATTTTTTGCTTGGTATATTGCCTTTTGGTAAATTTCATTTTGGTCTTCTGTCTCTTTTTAGAGGCAGAGTCTAGCTCTGTCACCCAGGCTGGAGTGCAGTGGCATGATCATAGCTCATTGTAGCCTTGAACTCATGGGCCCAAGAAGTCCTTCCACCTCAGCCCCCCAAGTAGCTAGGACTACAAGCA
This sequence comes from Rhinopithecus roxellana, assembly GCF_007565055.1. Lineage (NCBI taxonomy): Eukaryota > Metazoa > Chordata > Mammalia > Primates > Cercopithecidae > Rhinopithecus > Rhinopithecus roxellana. The sequence continues at coordinate 63,179,773 of NC_044554.1, forward strand.
CGTACTGGTATACCTGGCCAATTTGTTTTTTGTAGAGACAGAGTCTCTCCATGTTAACTCAGGCTGGTCCTGTACCCCTGGCCTTAAGCAGTCCTCCCACCTTGGCCTCCTAAAGTGCTGGAATTACAGGTGTGAGCCATTGCACCTGGCCCTTTCTTTATATTTTTTATGGGCTAAAATGATTTATGTAGTTTTATATCTGCTTTTAAATATTAGCTTATAGCATAATTTTCCATACTATTAAAAAATCTTCATAAATTTTTTGTTTGTTTTTGTTGTTGTTGTTGTTGTTTTTGAGATAGAGTCTCACTGTTACCCAGGAGTGCAGTGGCGCAATCTCGACTCACTGCAACCTCTGCTTCCTGGGTTCCAGCAATTCTCCTGCCTCGGCCTCCTGAGTAGCTGGGATTACAGGCACCCACCACCACGCCCGGCTATTTTTTTGTATTTTAGTAGAGATAAGGTTTCACCATGTTGCCCAGGCTGAAACTCCTGAGCTCAGGCAGTCTGCCCACCTCGGCCTCCCCAAGTGCTGGGATTGCAGGCATAAGCCACCATGCCCAGCCTAAAAATAGTTCTTAATGGCTATAAAAAAACTTCACTAGTATAGTTTATTCAACCACTTCTCTACTCTTGTACATTTTGGGTATTTCTAATTTTTTATTATAAATACTACTGAAAAGGCGGAGGCAGGCGGATCACGAGGTCAGGAGATCGAGACCATGCTGGCTAACACGGTGAAACCCCATCTCTACTAAAAATACAAAAAAATTAGCCAGGCATGGCTGGCAGTGTGCGCCTTTAGTCCCAGCTGCTGAGGAGGCTGAGGCAGGAGAATGGTGTGAACCCGGGAGGCGGAGCTTGCAGTGAGCCGAGATTGCGCCACTGCACTCCAGCCTGGGTGACAGAGCAAGACTCTGTCTCAAAAAAGTAAAATAAAATAAAATAAAAATAAATAATGCTGAAAATGTATCTTCATGCATACAGCTATCTGCATTCCTTTAGCCCAGAGTTCTAAAAGTGGAATTCTAGGTCAAAATATTTTTAAGACTTTAAAAATAACGTATTACCAAATTACTTTATAATAAAGGTATTGTATCAATTTATACTTCCATTAATGTGTTTTACTTTTTTTGAAGTAGTCTTGCTGTGTTGCTTAGGCTGGTATCACATTCCCGGGTTCAAGCAATCCTCCTGACTCAGCCTCTTGAGTAGCTAAGATTACAATCACATACAAGTTTTTTACTTTTTTTTTTTTTTTTTTTTTTCCTGAGACAGAGTCTTGGTCTGTTGCCCAGGCTGGAGTGCAGTGGTGTGATCTTGGCTCATTGCAACCTCTGCCTCCCAGGTTCAAGCGATTCTCCTGCCTCAGCCTCCCGAGTAGCTGGGACTACAGGCGTGTGCCACCACACTTGGCTAATTTTTTTTTTTTTTGTATTTTTAGTAAGAGATGGGGGTTTCACCGTGTTAGCCAGGATGGTTTTGATCTCCTGACCTTATGATCCGCCTGCCTTGCCCTCCCAAAGTGCTGGGATGATAACAGGCATGAGCTGCCACACCCAGCCTGGTTTTTTACTCTTGATTACAAGCATCAGTTCTGTTGATAACCTTTGTAATTATTTTCGTTACCAGCATTTTTACTGAGAAACTTTACATTGGCATAGTGATAAATTGTGCTCTCTATCAGATTCTCAGGAAGATATATTAATTTCTTTCAAGTTTAATATTTTGTCTTTGTATGTAAATACTTTGGGCCATTGAAGTTCTTGTGAATATCCATGCCAATCTTTGTTTTTTAACCACTATCTGTTCTTTTTCCTTTTCCTTTTCCTTATAGTGTAAACATTATCTTTTAAAAATCATACATTCTCTCAGATTGAGTTAAAAACACATTAAATCAGAGTAAGTGGGGAAAAGTTAACCTGTAAATTGAAAATCTAAATTTGGAACTGTTTTTACAGACCAAAATTTACATATAATAGTTTGATCTTAGAGCTAGCAATATGCTGCCTAGTATTCCCTTGCAGATAAAATAAATTCATATCTAATATGTTATTTATATGCTAAAGTATATTCTGATATATTTTAAAGTATGACTCAAACCTTTTTTTATCCCAACACTTGTTTATACCATTACTTTGGGGGATAGAGCATTTCTGTGTGTGTAGTGTACAGGGGCACCAACCTCAGAATAGCTCTCCAGGCTCTTCCAGGCCTTAGTACGTGTTTTTCCCCATGTGTGAAACACAGCCCCCCGGCCCCCCAGTATGTTACCTTTCTGCTCATCTTTCAGGTTGCAGCTTAAAATACAAAAAAAAAAAAATTAGCCGGGCATGGTGGCAGGCACCTGTGGTCCCAGCTACTCAGGAGGCTGAGGCAGGAAAATGGTGTGAACCTGGGAGGTAGAGGTTGCAGTGAGCTGAGATCACACCACTGCACTCCACCCTGGTCGACAGAGCAAGACTCCGTCTCAAAACAAAACAAAAAAATCTTTCCCTCAGGGAGGCATTCTGTTGCTAACCAGCCTAAATCAGACACTGCATCTTCATATGTTCCTGTGGCACCTCCTCTCACAGCATTCCTCACGCTTTGTTGTGATTCTTAGTTTACTGTCTGCCTTCCCTACTGGCTCTTAGGTCCTTGATTACATGTATCCTTTCTGTCTTCCTCACTGCAGTATTCCCACTTCCTAACACAAAGCGTGGGTATTTTGTTTAATGAATAAATGAAAGTCTGAATTGTATGGAATTCTGAGTTAGTAGGATATGAATTGATAAGATATACATTTACCTACCAGACTGAATCTTTTTGGTTTGGATTAAATCTTGTCTTTTTTGTCTTTGTTCCAGGGCAGAAATAATATGTTTCATACATTGTTGATGTTTCTCTACGTCATAAAGACCAAAGAGTCAGGAATGCTTGGGTAGGTACTTACGCATTAAAAACGTAAGTAGTTATTTACTGATTTTCTTCCTATGTTAAGATTCTGCAGAAGGCAGCAGCATGTAACTGAAGATTTATGGATTGAACAATAGATAATGGCTTCAGCCCTGTCACAAACTACCTCTGCTATTTTGGGCAATCCATTAACTACCTCCTCAGAACCCATTGGTAAAAGGCAAGTGGACTACATCGTTAGCATTATAGTTGTGTTCCCTGAAGGAATAATTCCGAGATAGATAAAAATTAGACTCTTGCCATTTAAAAAAAAATTTTTTTTTTTAAATCTGGAGTCTGTTTTTTTCCAAGCCATTTCATTTCAGACACAAAGCATTCTGCAAAGTGTTTACACTTCCAGAGAGATGGAGTCAGTACCCATTCCATAATATCATTAACTGCAATGGAAAAGTAGTCAGTTGAAATCGTTTACATACTTGGTAACAAAGCTCACATATTGCAAGAAATTCAAAATTTTAGTATTTTCATTTTGATGATTAGAAATTTTAGTGTATTAAATGACATATGAAATAAGTAGACCCCAGCTAAAGCTAGCGATATTTGTAGTGCCTGATCTGGGAGTTGGAAAACCTGGGTTCTGGGTCCAGCTCTGCCATACTAAGTAACCTAAGGCTAATAAAAAAAAAAACAACGATATGGGCTTGGAGCAGAAGGGATTGTGATCATTTCCACTTCGGATATGCATGCACCTTTAAGTTTTAGATAGCATCCTGTAAACTCTAATTTAGAGTTTATACATGTCCTAGAACTGTGCTGTCCAGCCACCAGCCCTGTGTGGCACTGAACACTTGAAGCAGGACTAGTCCAAATTGAGGTGCACTAAAGTGTAAAATGTGTAACAGATTTCAAAGACATAGCCCCCAAAAAGTAAGATAACTCCTTAAAAATTGTATATATTTGTTACATATTGAAATACTAGTTTGGATAGATTTAGTTAAGTTAAATAAGATTTAGTTAAGTTAAAATTAATTTGACCTGTTTATTAGGTATCTACTAGAAAATTTAAAATTATGTGGCTTGCATTTGCTGTCCATACCATATTGTATTTTTATTGGACAGCACTGCTATAGAGAAACCAAAGCTCCTGTCTTTATTAGATGCAAAGATTAAAACAGACATGAACAGAAATTTGTAAACAAATATGAACATTTATTAGCTTTTTTTTTTCTTTTTTTTTTGAGGTGGAGTCTCGCTTTTTTTTTTTTTTTTTTTTTTTGTGATGCAGTCTCGCTCTGTCGCCCAGGCCGAAGTACAGTGGCACTATCTCAGCTCACTGCAACCTCTGCCTCCCAAGTAGCTGGGACTACAGACGCCCGCCACCATGCCCGGCTATTTTTTGTATTTTTGGTAGAGACGGGGTTTCTCCATGTTGATCTCAAACTCCTGACCTCAGGTGATCCGCCTGCCTGGCCTCCCAAAGTGCTGTAATTACAGGCATGAGTCACCACGCCCAGCTATTAGCTTCTTTTTTCATATATTTTTTCCTGTTAGAAAGATTAGGAAACTCACTTTTGTGGGGCATCTAAACTAACAGGGTTTTTTATTTTTAAATTATGAAAATAATGCGGCCGGGCGCGGTGGCTCAAGCCTGTAATCCCAGCACTTTGGGAGGCCGAGACGGGCGGATCACGAGGTCAGGAGATCAAGACCATCCTGGCTAACACGGTGAAACCCTGTCTCTACTAAAAAATACAAAAACTAGCCGAGCGAGGTGGCGGGCGCCTGTAGTCCCAGCTACTCGGGAGGCTGAGGCCAGAGAATGGCGTAAACCCGGGAGGCAGAGCTTGCAGTGAGCTGAGATCTGGCCACTGCACTCCAGTCCGGGCGACAGAGCGAGACTCCGCCTCAAAAAAAAAAAAAAAAAAAAAAAAAAAAAAGAAAATAATGCATACTCAGTAGACAAGTATTTAACACAGCAGTGTATAAACTAGAACTAATTTCTAATTATGTGTAGAGACAGTATCTCACTATATTGCCCAGGCTGTGATCCACCCACCTGCCTTGGCCTTCTAACGTACTGGGATTACAGGCATAAGCCACTCCACCTGGCTTTATTTTTGTTTCTTTTGCTTAAAAATGTATTGTGTCCAAACATAGTACTTTATGACCTAATTTTTAGTCTCATGGTATATCTTGGACATTCTCCCATGTCAAATTTTCCATAAAATGTCTAGGAATGTTTGGTTATAAATATACTTATATATTAGATGGAATATGGAATTTTATATAAATATGTTGTTAATACATGTCAAGTATTCTTTATCTGAAATGCTTGGAACCAGGAGTGTTTCAGATTTGATTTTCTCCAGTTTTGGAATACTTGCAATAATTACTAGCTGAGCATCCCTAATCTAAAACTCCCCAGAATGCTCCAGTGAACATTTCCTTTGAGCATCATGTTGTCACTCAAAAAGTTTTGGGTTTTGGAGCATTTCGGATTTTCAGATTATAGGTGCTTAACCTGTATAATATAAATAAACAATTTTTGGTTTTAATTGAAAACGTATCTTTTCCTCTGTGGATCCAAATTGGTATTTTGATGCATAAATGGTTTGTCATGATAGCATGAGGTTTGAGTGCCATGTACAGTCTGTCATATGCATTAAAATGAAAAAGTGCTTAGTGGAGCAGCACTTTTTCATTTACTGAAATGTAATGAAATTTACTGAAAGGCCAAAAGAAATTGATACAATTTTTAAAGCGCTATCGTCTCTTAATGAGCAACTTATATATCGAAAATTAAGCATTTTAGACTAAAGCTAGTGTTTTTAAACTCAGGGGGAAAAGCTTAGAAATTATTAACCTTTTGAACATGAATACTTTTTTAAATACATCCTAAAACAAGTAGTTAAAAACTTTCCTATAACTTAAAAGAAATGACTGAGTGGCTCAAATATAGTCCATTTGGATTTATGACCATAAACCCACAGATTGATCCAAATACATTATCAATTTAATGCCAGATATTTGTGCAGTAACAGGAATCAGATGAATGTCCTACTTGCAAAAGGAAAAAAAATCTAGACAGAATTCACTGCACAGTGACTTAAATGTTCTGTTCAGGAAAAAACACTATAAAGTTTAAAGTTAAATGACAAACTGAAACAAAGCATTATTCTGCTATAATATAAGCATTAGTAATTGGATTTGCAAACATAGCAAGCTCATATTTGTTATATATAAAGAACATATATGATTTTATTAGAAAAATGGACAAAGGCATGGAAGATTTCTTCATAAAATGTTTAGACAGCTCCTAAACACAAAAAGATGCTTAGACTCTTGCACAAACAAGTCAAAATTAACTTTTTTTCTATCAGATTTGATATTTATCTGTGTAGGGTCGGTGAGGGTACGAAGAAATGGAAAATACAGTTGATAGAAATTACCTGTTTTGAAGGGCATTTTTGGCAGCTTTTTACCAAAGTTAATACCTTCTCATAATTTAAAAAGTCATAGAGGGCTAAAAGTTCATGACAGAAATGAGCAATTGCCTGTATTCCCCAAGTCTGCTTCCCAAAGTAGACTGTAGTCCCTCAGTGGCTTTTTCTGTTATTACTCTCATAGTTCCAAATAATAGAGGTATACAGCTCTCTTGATTCTTCAGTTTCAGATATTCTCTATTGATTTTTTTATTTTGTTAGGTGAGTAATTTCTTTCTCTTATAACCCTCTGATTCCCTCAGACTTTGAATATAGTCATATTACTCTCTGGAAGAGAAGTATATGTATTTTTTTTTATATGCAGTATGATTTAGTTTAATTTTAATAATACACTTATGCAAACTCACTAAAGTATTCCCAGTAGTTAGTAAATTCCTAATTCAAATCAAGTAATACAGTTCTCTGAGAGGCTAGCATCTCCATATCTTCCATCTTTTAAATGTAATTGATACTTTAATCTTGCTTGTTAAAATTATTCTGTTAGCTATTACCTGGTGTAATAGTTCTTGTTTACTGACATAAATCTATTTATTCTAAATTTCGGTTTTAAGCATAGCTAAGAAAGTAATTACTGTTACTGGAATTCACCTGATAAACTATGTATAACATAATTCATTGCAATATCACATTAAATATCAGTTAAACATGTATTAATCATAAAGATTTTTGTTACTAGAAAAAGACCTTAAATGCTTGGCAACCAATTCTTTTTTTTTTTTTTTTTTTTTTGAGACAGAGTCTTACTCTGTCGCCCGGGCTAGAGTGCAGTGGCTGGATCTCAGCTCACTGCAAGCTCCGCCTCCCGGGTTTATGCCATTCTCCTGCCTCAGCCTCCAGAGTAGCTGGGACTACAGGCGCCCGCCACCTCGCCTGGCTCATTTTTTGTATTTTTTTTTTAGTAGAGACGGGGTTTCACCGTGTTAGCCAGGATGGTCTCGATCTCCTGACCTCATGATCCGCCCGTCTCGGCCTCCCAAAGTGCTGGGATTACAGGCTTGAGCCACCGCGCCTGGCCAACCAATTCTAATAAAAGATTTTTTTCTCTTTATAGGAGAGTTAATCTTGGTCTATCTGGTGTGAATATATTGTGGATCTTTGGCGAGTAGCAGGTCATATATTTAATTCCAGACATTTGGACTTTTATTTCACTGAACCAGAAGTCGAAACTAAACATCTGAGCCACGGACTCTTCTGAAATAAAATACACATGTGTGTATGTTACAGACTCTTTAGATTTAAAGAAAAAGGTAGCAGTTATGAAATGTCATTGTAAAAATATGTCCTGTATCTTCTATATCAAGAGACATTACCTTTAATTTTATATTGCTTTTCAGAAATTTCAGGTGACTATAAAACTGCAACCCTTCAGATTTTTATTGACTCAAAACAGTGCCATTACCCTTAATGAAATAGATTGTGAGTCTTTTTTTTTTTCATTATAACCCCCAAATGAGAATCATCTATCTGATCCTTCTGCCACAAAAAATTTTTTTCAAATTTTTTTTTTTTTTTTTTGAGACAGGGTCTCTGTCACCCAGACTGGAGTGCAGTGGCATGATCTTGGCTCACTGCAACTTCTGCCTCCCAGGCTCAAGCAAAAATTCTCCTGCCTCCTGAGTAGCTGGGATTACAGGCACGCGCCACCACACCCAGCTAATTTTTATATTTTTAGTAGAGACAGGGTTTCACCATGTTGGCCAGGCTGGTCCCGAACTCCTGACCTCAGGTGATCTACCCACCTTGGCCTTCCAAAGTGCTGGGATTACAGGTGTGAGCCACTGCGTCCAGCCTCAGTTATTTTATTTAATAGTGTAAGTACTTAGAAAGTAAGAAAATTGCTGATTTAGGTTTTTGTTTTTTTTTTTTTTTAATGTTTCCCCAGCATTCTGCAAGTTAGGCCAAAGCCCACATTCAAAGAAATGAGATTGCCGGGCGCGGTGGCTCAAGCCTGTAATCCCAGCACTTTGGGAGGCCGAGACGGGCGGATCACGAGGTCAGGAGATCGAGACCATCCTGGCTAACATGGTGAAACCCCGTCTCTACTAAAAATACAAAAAAAAAAACTAGCCGGGCGAGGTGGCGGGCGCCTGTAGTCCCAGCTACTCAGGAGGCTGAGGCAGGAGAATGGCGTGAACCCGGGAGGCGGAGCTTGCAGTGAGCCGAGATTGAGCCACTGCACTCCAGTCTGGGCGACAGAGCGAGACTCCGCCTCAAAAAAAAAAAAAAAAAAAAAAAAAAAAAAAAACAAAGAAATGAGATTAACTCTTTAAATAATGTGTTAAATTTACATATATTTTAAAATATTATTAAAGGAGGTTTGACAGTGTTGACATTTAAAAAGTCAACATTTGGATTAAATTTATATATTTTAAAATATTATTAAAGGAGGTTTGACAGTGTTGACATTTAAAAAGTCAACATTTGGATTAAATTTAGCTGGTAGTATTAATTTGGGTTTTAGTTAAGAGTCTGAGGACATCAAGAAAACTGTTTACCACTTTGGTTTTAGCAGCTCAGTTTTACTATTCCATAATGTGTTATTTTTAAAGTTCTCTTTTTAAGATCACAGTGATATCCTGTTTAAATTTTTAAAATATGTTCAAAATATCTGGAGGGTGAGAAGTTACCAAGTTTGTATGTTTCGCTTGACTCACCATCTTTATTTTCTGTATGTATATGTAGTAACTGGCAATTGTGTATATTTTCTTGATTAACATATTAGAGACTGCTTCCATCATCTTATGTAAACCTGGAAACAGCTGAAACTAGTCTTTTCTGAAGAACTGTATATCAGTATTATTAGATGTGCATCCCATTTTGTCATTGCCTCAGACTTTGAATATGGTCATTACTCTCTGGAAGAGAAGTATAATTATTTTTTTTTGTTGTTATATGCAGTATGGTTTAATTTAAGATCTAGTAATAATACACATATGTAAACTCATTAAAGTATCACCAGTAATTAGTAAATTCCAAATTCAAGTCAGTACAGTTCTGTCTTTGTAAATTCTGTCTTTCAAAAAGTTATTTGTGTTTTTAAAAGTTGATGTCCAAAGGAAAGGAGCTTCTTATCTTTTAAGTACTTTTGGTGTGTGTTAAATATTTATTTGCTATGATATTCTAGAAGAAAATATCAAACATGTTAAATATAAGAACATGTTAAAATTTAAATTTGTTATTTCAAAAGTTACTGAAGATGTCTTGGAATAACAGTTGTTATGCTGTTAAACTATATAGTTGCATACACTTTATTAAAAGCACTATGGAGAAAAATTTTAACAATGCATAAGACAAAAGGTCTTTTTTTCTTTATAGGACTTAGCTTTTAGTCTAAAAATTCAAAGCTATAATATTTTATTTTTCAAGTGACTCAAAAAAATACAGTCTACAATAAATATATACATAGGGATACACACTGAAAAAGATGTTTTGTTTGCATACTATTAATAAGTCTAGTGTGGATTACTGTACTCTGGGTAGCTTTCCTATATTAGCTTTTCTTCCCAAATATTTGAGCCAGTTTGTACTTAAATATAGCTTTTATTAAAAAATACTTTGGTGGATTCATTTGAATTCACCCCTCAGGAAGACAGTGCACTGCAAATAAGGCAATTTTTTTAGTCCTTGTGTTAAAATGAATAAATGTCTACTAATGTCTCTGATCAAATGTTATTTACAGGATATATGTCACAAGTTTTTCTTTGATTGCTTGACTTCTTGTGGGATCAGATCCACTAATCTTCTAGATTACATTCACTTCATAATTTATCCTTTTCTTTGTCTATAAATATCATCCTTAAGCCAGATCTCTTTTAAAGGCATGTTAGGTATTTGTAATTTAGTTTCTACTGAGACATACAAATGTTATATTGTGTGGCTTTCTCAAACTAAAATATACTTGACACTGATATTTTATGTTTTAACAGTAAAGACACGCAGCATGTGGGGTGGCACTTTTTCTTTTTCTTTTTTTCTTTTTCTTTTTTTTTTTCTTTTTCTTTTGAGACGGAGTTTTGCTCTTATTGCCCAGGCTGGAGTGCAATGGCACAATCTCAGCTCACTGCACTTGGCTCACTGCAACCTCTGCCTTCCAGTTTCAAGCGATTCTCCTGCCTCAGCCTCCCAGATAGCTGGGATTCAGGCTCCCGCCACCATACCCAGCAAATTTTTGTATTTTTAGTAGAGACGGGGTTTAACCATGTTGGGCAGGCTGGTCTTGAACTCCTGGCCTCGTGATCCGCCCACCTCAGCTTCCCAAAGTGCGGGGACTACAGTCATGAGCCACCGCGCCCAGCCCTTTCCAGGCAGCTTTGTAATAGAAATGCACACATTGAAATGCACACATTCCTCAAAGGTCAGTCTTTGGTCCTCTGATTCACTGTATATGATTTTCCTTAGAGATCTCAATTCATTCCACTTCATTTATCACCTCTCTGCCTTTGATTCCCAAATTCATCAAGCATAGTGTCTCTCCTGAGCTGTAGTGTTGATTTCCATCTACCTGTCAGACATTTCTGTTTGGATATTCTGTGAACCCCATGTGTGAAACTGAGCTCACATCTGCTCATATCAGCTTCCTTTTACATCCCTTTTTCTGTTCATTGTACTACCAGTTGCCCATGCTCAAAATTCTGGTGTTATCTTTGATTCCTGGAGCTCCCTGGATCCCCAATCCAATCAGGCAGCAAACCTCATCCATTCTTTCTTAACAATGTCTCTTGCAGCTGTACCTTTTCCATTTCTGCCACCACTATGCTCATTTATACCCTTATCAACCCACACAGGACTACTGCAGCAGCCTAGTTAATCTCACAGCCTTCGAATTGTTGCCATGCTTCCAGATTTTCCAATTCATCCTGCACATTCTCTTCAAATTCATCTTCCTAGAACACCTGTTTGATCATTTCATCCCCCTGATAAATTCCTTAGCCTAACATTTAAAGCTTCACACAATCTGGCCCCAACCTGGCCTCATGCACCTAACCCCTTGGCTCCAGCCAGTGCAGGCTGCTGCCTGCTTGCTGGGTTCTCTCTGTGCTACTCATCCTGATCACTCTCTGGGGATGCCCCCTCTCAATCTACTGTCTTCCCCTGCATTGAGACTTCACTCTAATTAAACCTGCTATTTGGAACTAGTCCTGACCACTCCAGATGGCAGTCATTTCTCCCCTTGAGTGATTAGATCGGTGCCCCTCCTTTGGCACTCAGCAGCTACATGAATGGATTCAGAAGTGACATTTAGTCAAACAGTAGGTCCTCATATCTTGTCTCATCCTTGCACAAGAACTGAGTTTCTTACTAGTCTGAGCTGTGCTGCTGTTCAAGTATACTTGTCAATGGTTAAAACTACCTTTTGGGAAAGCCTCCTACATTAGCTTTCCTAGATTAACTGTTCTCCTCCAAAGGACACCTTTTGATCCCTCCAAGCGCACTGGCTTTCCTTTTGTGGCTAGACCTAAGGAGGAAGCACTCCTGGGCCTGGACAGCTGCTGCAGGGGGACTGCTTGAAAAGTAAAGGTGTTAGGAAAATGATGAAACTCATTCCAGTGCTTCTGGGGGTCTTCCTTAGTAACCTGGGGGTGAAGGCACTGCACTTATGTGCAACAGCACAACATTGTCCCAAATGCTGCAGGGACCAGTGGTGGGGGCCAGAAGGGATTGGCTGGCCTGCCTGCCCTTCTGGGTGGCTTTAGTCACAGCTGTCCCTGAACTGTGGATGAGGTCAAAAGTCTTCAAGGACAAGCAGCACACGGCTGGGCTCTCTGGCAGGAAGGCTTCAGGGAAGGACCCATGTGGGGCTTTGCCTGCCCAGTTAGAATGAGAGGGCTTTGTACAGTCAGCACCCATGCCTCTTGGACCCCAGTGACACTGCCACATCTCACTGGGTATGCCAGTAGCTTTTTGCTGGGTGTGCAGGGTTGTTAGGCATTAGCTCCGAGCCACATTATAATTTGATCCCTGGATGTTCATCAGTAATAACATTTTCACACTGAACTGCATTGACCTGGGATGGGACAATGTATGAATTCTACAGAGGCGGCACCTCAGTGGGAGTTAGGAAGGAGAGTCTTAACAGCAGGATGGGTGTGGAGAACAGTGCCACAGCCCTGCCGCCCCACAGGGAACGGCAGCAACCCTGAGGATATTTCTTAGCAAACTTGCTTGCAAACAGTCCCAGGCACTACTGCGGATGAGATTTGTATGTAAATCCTTTTCTGCCCCAAACCAAAATGAGTATTTCAAAATCAATCTGGCTAGAAGAGCTGCTGGCCTCAATGCACTGAGCATTCAGTGGGAGGACTAAGCTCTGTCATTAAATGGGGCAGGACAACTAGTCTTTCAGACTGATTATTTATTTATTTATTTATTTATTTGAGATGGAGCCTCGCTCTGTCACCCAGGCTGGAGTAAGGTGGCATGATCTCATCTCACTGCAACCTCTGCCTCCCAGGTTCAAGCAATTCTTGTGCCTCGGCCTCCTGAGTAGCTGGGATTACAGATGCCTGCCACCACACCCAGCTAATTTTGTATTTTTTAATAGAGACGGGGTTTCACCATGTTGGCCAGGCTGGTCTCGAACTCCTAACCTCAAGCGATCCACGTGCTGGAATTATAAGCATGGGCCACTGCACCCGGCCCTACACTGGTTTCTGATAAAATAAGATGGGCTGGATGCGGTGGTTCATGCCTATAATCCCAGCACTTTGGGAGGCTGAGGCAGGAGAATCACTTGAGCTCAGGAGTTGGAGACCAGCCTGGGCAACATAGTGAGACCCCATCTCTAAAAAAATAATAATAAGTGATAAGATACTCTTCATACCTAGAGGTAACTGAGAAACTCAAAGTGAAAATAACGAATGGACTGCTTTTAGGTGAAGGAAAAAAAAGCAAATTAGTATAAAAGTAGGAAATGGCCCCTTTGGTACTGTAAAGCAACTGTCTCGTCCTTGGATCACACTGAGCTACAGATCTTCATGCCCTTGACACCCACCCACCCCAACTGTGCTAGCCCAGCTTTGCCTCCTGCTCCCTCTGTCCTTCCCTTCCCGAGACCTGGCCATTCATTCCCCAGTCATAGACAGTAGTACCCTTGTATCCTGAAGGCTGGGCTTTCTGGTATACCAAGAAAACACAGTCTCCTTCCTTTCCCATTTCTACACTTGAAGGAAAAAATAACAATCCCAAATCAGACTCTGCTTTCATGCACTGCATCCCATAGGAGGAAAGTTAGAAGGTGGTGATCAGCTCCACTGGGGGCAAAAGTTGTTTTCTCAGGAGCAGCAGCCAGGCATGATTCTCTCCCAAACACATGGTGTGGAGATTGGAATCAGGCAGCTCTGTGATAGTTTTGGCCCAGAATACAGGCACCAGCTTAATGAGCTCCACCTCCAAAGAAAGGCCCCTTGTGTTCCTAGTGGGGAGGAGTGTCATCCACGGGACAGCCTGAGGAGTCCCCTGACTCGGGAAAGATTTGGCAGAGGGAAATCTGAACCTAAGCTGCCAGGCCCCAAACCTGTCGGTTTGAGAAGGTGTAACGTGGCTTCCATCTCAAAATTAAATTCATTATGATACTCTGCTTCCAGTTGAATGGTCTGCGTGAATTCTTTAAACAAAGCACCCCAAAACCACAATAACCATTTAGTACCTCTCTCCATGGGCCAGAAATTCAGACAGGACACAGTGGGGATAGCTCCTCTGTGTTCCACAGTGTCTGCAGGTTCACATGTCTGGCAGTTGATGCTAGCTACTGACTAGGAGCCTAACTGGAGATATTGGCGGAACACTCACAGTTGGCCTCCACACAGGGCCTGGGCTTCCTCATAACATGGTGGCTGAGTTACTAGGGCCAGTGTCCTGAGAAAGTGAGAGAGAGGCAGAAGCATATTGCCTTTTGTTTATAACTTAGCTTTGGAAGTACCATGTTTCTTCCACTGCATTCTGTTGGTCAAGGCAGCTACAAAGAACTGCCCAATATCAAGGGGAAGGAACACAGACCCCTACCACTCAATGGAAGAATGTGCCACATCACACCATGTCGGATGGAACGTTTATTGATGTGACCATTTTTGGAAAATACAATCTGCCATAATGTGCAGTGCCAAAAAAAAAATTAATGCTCTTTGTCTCATTGATCTCAGGAAAATTTATCTTAAAATATTCAACAGAGGCTGGGCGCGGTGGCTCATGCCTGTAATCCCAGCACTTTGGGAGGCCGAGGCAAGTGGATGACCTGAAGTAAGGAGTTCAAGACCAGCCTGGCCAACATGGCGAAACCCCATTTCTACAAAAAATACAAAAATTAGCTAGGCGTGGTTGTGGGCGCCTATAATCCCAGCTACTTGGGAGGCTGAGAGAGGAGAATCACTTGAACCCCGGAGGCAGAGGTTGCAGTGAGCTGAGGTCATGCCATTGCACTCCAGCCTGAGTAACACAGCAAGACTTGGTCTCAAAAAAAAAAAAAAAAAAATTCAACAGAAAAAAATAGTTATGCCTAAAGGTGTCCGTCATGAGTGCTTATTCATTTATTTACCCATACATCCAATTTTTTTTTTGAGACAGAATCTCGCTCTGTTGCCCAGGCTGGAATGCAGCGGCACAATTTCTGCTCACTGCAAACTCCGCCTCCTCGGTTCAAGCAATTCTTGTGTCTCAGCCTCCTGAATAGCTGGGATTACAGGCGCATGCCACCACACCAGGCTAATTTTTGTATTTCTAGTAGAGACAGGGTTTCACCATATTAGCCAGGCTGGTCTCGAACTCCTGGCCTCAAGTGATCCCCCTCGGCCTCCCAAAGTGCCGGGATTACAGGCATGAGCCACTGCACCCAGTCGATCCAATAAATATTAATTGAAGTATTTTGCCAGATGCTAGGAATACAAAGAAAACTTAAGATCTATCCTTCTTTCTTTCAAATAGCTTCCAGTCTATGATCGCTAAAAATAAAACCCATCCAAATGTCCAGTAATAAGATGGTTTAATAAATTCTATGTAGGCCGGGCACAGTGGCTCACGCCTGTAATCCCAGCACTTTGGGAGGCCAAGGCAGGCGGATGACCTGAGGTCAGGAGTTCGAGACCAGCCTGACTAATATGGTGAAACCCCCATCTGTACTGAAAATACAAAAATTAGCCAGGTGTGGTGGCGCACGCCTGTAATCCTAGCTACTCAGGAGGCTGAGGCAGAAGAATCGCTTGAACCTGGGAGATGGATGTTGCAGTGACCCAAGATTGCACTATTGTACTCCAGCCTGGACAACAAGAGTGAAACTCTGTCTCAAAAAATATATAACAAATTATATGTAAACTCTAGGAGATACAATCTTGAGATGTTATCATCACTTAAGGACTTTTATTTTGACCTCTTATTTTTATTTTGACCTCTTTGAAAAGACTACGTGGAAAGATGGGGGAATTGTTGGACAGAAGTGAAAAAAAATCGAAGTTGTATGTCTACTGTGATTACAATTATGTAAAAATATGCATGCATATCACCAAGGACTAGAAGAGAATATCCAAAAGTGAACTCACTTGTTGAAGTGGGAATTTGCATGATTGTCCTTACGTTTTCTTTTATTTTCTTTTTCTTTCTTCTTTTTTTTTTTTTTTTTTTTTTGAGGTACTTTTCAATGTATATTGCTTTTATAATTGAAAAGTTCCAGAAAAAATAATGTGGTGCAAATAAAATTGTATAGGTCAAAGGGAAAGTGCCGCTGGGTGGGAAGCTGGCAGGAGAGACTTAATTAAAAAGGTGACATTTGGGCCAGGTGCAGTGGTGGCTCACACCTGTAATCCCAGCACTTTGGGAGGCCTGAGGTCACGAATTCGAGACCAGCCTGGCCAGCCAACATGGTGAAACCCCGTCTCTACTAAAAAGACAAAAAATTAGCTGGGCATGATGGCTCACGCCTGTAGTCACAGCTACTAGGGAGGCTGAGAGAGGAGAATCACTTGAACCTGGGAGGCAAAGGTTGCAGTGAACCGAGGTCTCACCACTGCACTCCAGCCTGAGTGACAGAGTGAGACTCCATCTCAAAAATAATAGAAAGGTGATATTTGGATTTCCATAGGAGGAAGAAGCAGGCATCCAGACTCAAGACAGGAAAGGAAGAGATGTCTTTAGAAAACTGCAAAGAGGCCAGGTGCAGTGGTTCACGCCTGTAATCCCAGCACTTTGGGAGGTCAAGGCGGGCGGATCGCCTGAGGTCAGGAGTTCGAGATAAGCCTGACCAATGTGGAGAAACCCCGTCTCTACTAAAAATACAAAAAAACTAGCTGTGCATGGTGGTGCATGCCTGTAATTCCAGCTACTCGGGAGGCTGAGGCAGGAGAATCGCTTGAACTCAGGAGGTGGAGGTTGTGGTGAGCCGAGATCATGCCATTGCACTCCAGCCTGGGCAACAGGAGCGAAACTCCGTCTCAAAAAAAAGAAAACTGCAAAGAATCCAAACTGAGATGGGTTTAGAGGAGCATGGGCAGATAGGACTGGAAGGAAGAGGGGGCCTCAGGTGCTGGACTCAGGATTTCTGACTTTACTCCGAGAGACTCCGGAGCCTTTTGAGTACAGCATTAACTGAAAGAGTGCTGAAGGAAGATGACCGACTGCAGTACTGAAGAATGGCAGAGCTGGAGCAGCTGAAGTTGGGGAGACCCATGAGGAGGCACCTGCAGTCATCCAGTGCCTGGACTGTAGAGGTGGCAAAAAAAAAAAAAGACTGGAGAGCATTTGTGGAAGACAAATGGTCACAACTGGGAGCTCAGTGCATGTATGTAGGTGACTGGGAAGAGGGTGGAACAAATATCAGCAATAGAGCAATGAGGAAGAGGAACCGGTTTGCAGCAGAAGAGAAATTTTAAATGGGTTGCATTTGAGCGGCTTTGGAACATCCACATGGAGATAACAACAGAGAGCTGGAAATGCAAGTCTGAACCTTAAGGAAGAAAGCTCTACTTTTGGCAGAAGAACTGGATGGAATGTGTCCCCTCTTCCTGGAGTGCCTTTCCCTCAACTGTCTCCTTTCCGGTCCTCAGTAAGGTCTCGGCTCAAGTATCCCTTCATGCCCTTTCTCCTACAGTGGTGCCCCTGTCACACACACACCACCACCCTCGCCCTGCTCAGTTCTTCCTCTCTGCACCTACCTGAGATTTTGCTTATTACCTGCTCCCCTCCTGGAGCATCACCTTTAGAGTTGGTACACTAGTCTCAATTTCCTGTTTGAAAAACTGAACATTAAAAGGCAACCATGTCAAGAATATTCAAAATGAAGGCTGGGTGCAGTGGCTCAGGCCTGTAATCCCAACACTTTGGGAGGTGGAGGTAAGTGGATCGCTTGCACCCAGGAATTTGAAACCATTCTGGGCAACATGGCAAGAAGACCCGGTTGGGGTGGTGCCTGCCTGTAGTCCCAGCTACCAGGGAGGCTGAGGCGGGAGGATCACTTGAGCCTCGGAGGTCAAGGCTGCAGTGAGCTGTGATGGTGCGCTGCACTCCAGCTTGGGTGACATAGCAAGACTCCGTCCACCAAAAAAAGATGAATCAATTAAGGAAGTGCATGGTGAGAGAGGTTTCAAGGGAACTAATGAGTCCTCCATCCGCAGCACTGACCATACCCAGAGTCAGGTGGAGCCAAGGCTCTGTGGGCTTATTTAGACATCCCCTGCAGGGGTGGACTGCTGTTCTTCATTCATAGCCATCCTCTTCTTCCTTTGTGTTAATTCTTAGCTGGACACGGCCAGGATGGTCTTGAACTCCTGACCTCATGATCCACCCACCTCGACCTCCCAAAGTGCTGGGATTACAGGCGTGAGCCACCGCGCCCAGCCAATTGGTTCATCTTCTGTCCCTTTCCCAGGCACTGGAAACGAAATGTTCAACATTTCCAAAACAGAGCAAAAACATTGCGGACATGTCCACAGTGCTGCTGGAGCAACACTCCAAGTATTTTCAGCCAGCAACAATTAGGTAATTTGCGAGAGACCCACAGCAAAATGAAAATGCGGGGGCCTCTGTTCAAGATAGCCACAGCAGGGCATTACACCTAGCACGGGGCTCTCCTAACGGCCCATGAGAGTGCAGGCTGCAGGCCTGTGAAGCCAGCTCTGTGGCCCACCCCACACCACACGGACAGGCATGGTTTATAATATGAAGCACCCCATGCCAGTAGTGTTGGCTTTTCCAGCTGCTTCAAGTTTTCGGTGAGATTTTGTCCTTGTCACAGCTCAGAACAACTTAGAAGTGGTCTTGGAGATCAAATAGTTGGACTGTCTTGTTTTACACACGGCCCAGAAGCCCAGAGTGGGCCTGTGAGTGCCTGGGCCCTGCTGGTGCTGGGGTCCAAAGCCTTTCTAGAAGCATGGCCTAAGGACGCTGCCAGGAGGCCCCCTGGCAGCGCTGCAGGGGGGCTTGTTTCCTCCTGGCTTTCCCCCTCAGGCTGGCTCCTCTAACCCTCCCTTGCACCTCCTGTTGCCTGCTTGGGTCAGACTCTTCTTCCAGCCTCTGGTCAAAGCGGAGACAAGAGGTCACGCCATTGGGAGGGTCACAGGAAGGCCTGATGGTGGCCTGACAAGGTAGAGCTGGGCCCCTGCGCTCTGACAATCCCTTCCACAGCCATCTCCGTGCTGAGGGCTGTGCCCCTTGGCACTGAGATGCATGGAAAGTTTACGGGAGGACTTCCTGGCTGGGCACAGCCTGCCAGCCAGGTGCCAAGGACACCCTGATGGGAGCACAGGACAGTCCTGGCGGAGGCTGGAGCAGGAGGTGACAGGCTGGGTCATGGGGTTGCACAGAGCAGAGGCAGCAGCGAGGCCAGATGGCCTGGTCCCGGGGAATGGGCAGGCGCTGAGGTGTCAGATGGGCACGCTTGTCCCTGAGGGCAGGCAGACGACGCGAAGCCAGGCAGAGGAGAGAGGTGGGATGAGCACGCGGGCAGCCAGTCACGCATGTGGTCCCCAGGCAGCTGCAGACACTGCGGGCCCTTCTGGACCCGGGCTGCGCAGCTGGCACTGGGATAGGTGCCAGGGCTCCTGCGGGGCCTCCCGAGGAGGGGCAGAGAGCCTGGCTCCTCATGGCCACCTGCTCCTGGCTGGAGCCCAGAACCAGCTGGTATCAGCCTTGGGCCTGGCTCGCCTCCTGGCTTCTGACTAGACCTGGCCCTCCCCACCACCCACCGTGCCCCTGCCCGCCACCCCCCGTCCCCACCACACACTGAGGGGTTCTGGCTCCTGAGGTGCTAAGAGCTGTGAGCAAAGCAGAAGCAGTCAGGTCCCATGTCCCCTTCACGCCCTGGCAGCACTGCCCTGGCCTGGGACAGCCCCCAGGCGGAGCACACAGCCCAGGCCAAACACGCACCCGTGGAGAATCTGGAAGCCCAGGCATGAGAAGCTGCCTTTTTGTCTCACATGAAGACGCTGCAGCCCTGCCAGGGACGCCCCAAAGGCTCCAGGGCCACACCAACACAGCTGTCCCTGCCTCTCTGAGGACATGGAGGCCGATGACCACTAGTTTCCTGTAACATGGGGAGTTGTGGGCAAAAGAAACGCAACTGTTTCTCAACTGTTACCGTAGGCTCGAGAGTTGTGAGGTGTTTGCCAAGTGGCCAGGGCATCAGCCCACGGTGCCTGGGTGCCCACAGCCCTTGACCAGCAGACTCTGTGGCCCCTTTCTAGAAGGTGCTTTGCAGAATTGACTGCCCCTCTCCTTCCTCCCCCACGGCATCTCCCTGAGCTCTGGAGAGAGGGCCTGACAGGGCTCAGGTGGAGGGAGGCAGGGTGGCTGTGGGCAGAGAGAGGGCCTGGGACCCGCGAGACGATGGCAGGCCGAGGCCGGCGCCTCCCTGGAGCTGAGGGAGACCCACGGGCCCGCGAAACCCTGCCCTCCCCACCGGCCGCTGCTGTTGTGCGCCTGGACCGGGGCAGGGAGAGGGAGGTAGGTCAAAAAAGGCCTCTCCTTCCTCCTTCCTCCCTCCTCCCGGTCCCCGTGGCTGTTCAGGCACTGGCTCCAATGACTTTTCTGAGCTGCTCTTTGGAGCCAGGCGGTTCCCCGGTACCAGCGCCAGGCAGGCCCAGCCTCTCCGCGGCTGCGCCCATGGCCCCAGAGGCCGGGGAGGCTCACACCCCTATGGTGGTCACTTAGGTTTGCCGTTCTGCTGCCAGAAGCTTCTCTGCCCTGGCTGGGATGGGGAGGGAAGAGTCGGTGTGGTCTGGTCCCGGCCCAGGCCTCTGCCCGAGTGCCCCCCAGGGAGACCCTAGCTGCCAGCGCACCAGGCCCTTCCCCGCCGGAGCCACTCTCCGTGGGGACCGCAGGCAGAGTCTGCTCGGGTAGCCCAGTGGCTGCCACTCCTGGCTGAACTCTTTTCTTCCCCGCATCCATGTTCTCTGTCTGCAAAACGAGATCAATAAGCCCTGGCTCGGAGTCAGGGGGC
This sequence comes from Rhinopithecus roxellana, assembly GCF_007565055.1. Taxonomy (NCBI): domain Eukaryota; kingdom Metazoa; phylum Chordata; class Mammalia; order Primates; family Cercopithecidae; genus Rhinopithecus; species Rhinopithecus roxellana. The sequence continues at coordinate 63,200,590 of NC_044554.1, forward strand.
CTTAATCAGGGACCTCTGCTCCTCCGCACAGCACGGCCCGCATTGGAGACAAATGGCGAAAACGGGCTGAGTCAGCTCCTGCCCGCGCTGCCTGCCTGCGTGTGCGGCAAACGTGCACTGCCTGGAGTCACAGTTCCTAAGTCCCTGTCACAGACTCCCACCCAGGCCAGGGGGCAATGGGTCTCTGGTGGATCTGGGGAATGTGGGTGCAGTGTGTGGGTGTGGTGTGTGGTGCATGGTGCGTGTGTTTGTGAGGGGTGTATGTGGTTTGTATAGGTGTGGGGTGTGTGGAGGGGTGTGAGAGTGTATTTGTGTGGTGCATATGGTGTGTGCGATACATGTGTGGGGCTGTGTATACGGTGTGTGTGTTTCTGGTTTGTGGTGTATGTGGTATGTGTAGCTCTAATGCGTATGTGTGGTATATGGTGTGTGGGAGTTAGCAGGGTGTATGGGTGAGTGTTGGATGGTGTTGGTGTGATTTGTGGTGTGTATGGTTTGTGATATATATCTGTGGCTTGTGTGTGTGTGGTCTGCAGTGTGTGTGGCTTGTGGTGTGTGATGTGTATTTGTGTGGTGTGTGTTTTGTGGTATGTTTGTGTGGTTTGCGGTGTGTGTGATGTGTGTGGCTTGTGTTTGTGTGATGTGTGTGTGGCTTGTGGTGTGTGTGTGAGGGGGTATGCTGTTTGTGGTGTGTGTTTCTGTGATGTGGGTGGCTTCTGGTGTGTGGTGTGTATGCGGCTTGTGGTGTGTGGTTTTTTATTTGTGGTGTGTGTGTGTGATGTGGTATATGTGGCTTGTGGTGTGTGTGATGTGTGTGTGGCTTGTGTGTGGTTTGTGGTCTGTGGTGTATGTGGCTTATGATGTATGATGTGGCGTGTGTGGCTTGTGTTATGTGTGGCTTGTGGTGTGTGTGATGTGTGGTTTGTGTGTCGTTTGTGGTCTGTGGTGTGTGTGTGATGTGTGTGTGATGTGTGTGTGACTTGTGGTGTGTGTGATGTGGGTGTGGGGCTTGTGGTGTGTGTGGTTTGTGTGATGTGTGAGTGTGGTTTGTGTGTTTGTGTGATCTGTGAGTGTGGTTTGTAGTGTTTGTGTGGTATATGTGATGTGGCGTGTTTGTGTGAGGTGGGGTGTGTGGCCCGTGGAGTATGTGTGATGTGTGTGTGGCCTGTGGTGTGTGTGGTTTGTGGTGTTGTGTGTGTGATGTGTGTGGCTTGTGGTGTGATGTGATATGTGTGTGATGCAGTGTGTGTGGCCTGTGGCATGTGTGTGTGATGTGGTATGTGTGGCCTGTGGCATGTGTGTGTGATGTGTGTGTGGCCTGTGGCATGTTTGTGTGATATGACGCAGTGTGGCTTGTGCCTGGCACTGCCCTGGAGTGGAGTTCCCTAAGGGAAACCTGATGTACAGTACTTACTAGGGTTCTGCAGGGAAGGGCCTTGGTGCCTTCCTAAGAGCAATAAGAGCAATTTTCTTAGAAGTGTGGTTTCGAGGCCGGGCACTGTGGCTCTCGCCTGTAAACCCAGCACTTTGGGAGGCCGATGTGGGCAGATCACCTGAGGTCAGGAGTTTGAGACCAGCCTGGCCAACATGGTGAAACGCCATCTCTACTAAAAATACGAAAATTAGCCCGGTGTGGTGGCGGGCGCCTGTAATCCCAGCTACTAGGGAGGCTGAGAGAGGAGAATCACTTGAACTCGGGAGGCAGAGGTTGCAGTGAGCCAAGATCATGCCATTGCACTCCAGCCTGGGTGACGAGAGTGAAACTCTGTCTCAACAAGAAAAGAAAAGAAGTGTGGTTTTGTTTGAGCACGGTGGCTCACACCTGTAATCCCAGCACTGTGGGAGGCCAAAGCAGACAGATCACTTGAGGCCAGGAGTTCGAGACCAGCGTGGCCAACATGTTGAAATCCCATCTCTACTAAAAATACAAAATTAGCCAGGCGTGGTGGTGGGCACCTGTTATCCCAGCTACTCGGGAGACTGAGATAGGAGAATCACTTGAACCCAGGAAGCAGAGGCTGCAGTGAGCAGAGATCACGCCACTGCACTCCAGCCTGGGAGACAGAGAGAGACTCAAAAAAAAAAAAAAAAAAAAGTGTGGTTTCAGTCCTTCCTACAGCACAGCTACGTGTGGCCCTTCCTTAAAATGCAGGTCTGGGCCCACGCTGATTTACTGAATCAGAACCTGTGGGCCTGGGGCCTCCTAACCTGCCCTTTTTAGCAAGCTTTCCCATAACTGCAGCTGGTGAGTTCACACAGCACAACCTCGGGGAGCCATGGCCCAGTCTTCCTCAGTACCTGCTGAGGCACCTTTCCAGGGTGGTGGGGCCCTGCAGTATACTTGGTAGCAAACGTCTCCCAGGGTCGCAGTTGTTCTTGCATGCTAGTGTCCTTGAACATTTAATGTCACCTCTGATTAGCCCCCTCAGCCCCACTGCACTGTGCCCATTCGAAGCCTTCTGGTTTAAGTAGCGTGAATATCACAACCACTGGGTGTGTTTTGTTCTCAGGCCATTTCGTGGGTAGATTTGTGTTTTCTCACCATTTTAATAATATCCTTGAGAGCAGACACATTTCCTGTTTTTGTTTCCTTTTCGCTCCCCAGGGTCTAATGTGTGTTCCGTACATAGCCCATGCCCAACTGCGGGCAGAAATGAAATGGTGACAACCTGGAGAGACTCTAAGAGCCCGTGGGAGTTCCTGGAGTCAGGGCAGGGCCCCTGGCTGCAGTGGTCCCACACCTGCGGCTACGTCTTCCACACCCACACCTGCCTGGGGTGACCATCTCCCCCCACCTCACTAGATGAACATGAGGATGAGGGCTGAGCTCCTCCTGGCAGACCCAGAGCAGAAATGGGCGCAGCCGAGGCTGCGGGTCAGGTGGTGGCAGCAGGCAGAGCACCCACCTCTCCATCTGCTTGACTGACAGTGAAGTGGGACAGGCGCCAGCCTGAGCCAGTCACCTCCTCCCATCACCTCACCAGGTCTCTCTCTGTGCCCAGCCCTTTGCAGCCACCACCCCCGCAGCCTCCTCCTCTAGCCCAGCAAGACTGAGAGTGCCCTGCAGGGAGAAGGCCTCACTGCTGGTCCCCAGGCAGCAGGATCTGGGAAGGAGACAGCACATCTTCAATACCGCTTTCCATAACGGTATGCCCAGCCGCCCCTCGGGAAGCAGGCTTTAGGACTTGCAGGATCAAACGTCTTCACAGGGCTTTAGTCTCTCCACCCACAAGCTGAGTCCAATTTTAATTGAAGCCTATGAAGTGCACGGTCCTACAGAAACCATTATAAGAATCTTCTGGAAAAATAGGGGCAATACTCCCTGTAGGAAGGAGGATGAAAGTACTTACGGCTTGCCAAGCCCTCTGGCCAATAGGTCCCAGGGTACCCAGCAGATGGCTTCACCATCTCAGGTCTCTCCCAAACCTGATCTCATTATAAGAAAACCAAAAGGGTCATATTATTTGGCTCCCATATGGTCTCTGGAAATTTCAAAACTTTAATCAGTAAAACATTAAAAAACAATTAGGCCAGGCTCAGTGGCTCACACCTGTAATCCCAACACTTTGGGAGGCCGAGGCGGGTGGATCACCTGAGGTCAGGAGTTCAAGACCAGCCTGGCCAACATGGCGAAACCCCTTCTCTACTAAAAATACAAAAACTAGCTGGGCACACTGGTGCATGCGTGTAATCTCAGCTACTCAGGAGGCTGAGGCAGGAGAATTGCTTAAACCCGGGAGGTGGAGGTTGCAATGAGTTAAGATGGTGCCGTTGCACTCCAGCCTGGCGACAGAGCAAGACTCCTCAAAAAAAAATTAAATAACTTTACAATAACAAGGAAGCCACCAGCTGGCCCTTCCTGTGATCTTGCCAGACTGGATGGGAAAGGGATGACACCATCTGGGCCTGACTTTCCTCCCAGGGAAGAGTGAGCAATTCCACCATTCGAGGACCCAAGTTTAAAAAAAAAAACCTTTCCAAATGAGGAAGAGTTATGCCCCTAAGCAGCTTAGGTTTAAAATATTGTTTGCTTCCTGCATCCCACTGCCGCCACCCCAAGCCAGCCCTCTGTTCCCTATTCCAGGCCAAACATGACGACGCAGCATCTTCAGGAAGGGCTGGCAGGTCAAGGTCAAGGTACCACAGGAGGCCCCCAGTGCAGAAATGTGCAGAAGTCTGGGAGCAGGAGATAAATTATGCTGGCAGAAAACAAAATAAAAGGGGGGAGTGGGGGGTCTAATTCTTCCTACAAGCCCAAGTATATGATTTATACTTCTTCTTCCTGGAGCCACCTTGCTGTCACCAGGGACAGCCTAAACCTAAGTCCCTGGTGGTGGAAAGGCGGGGAAGAGGCACACTGCCCATGGTGACATTCAAGCAGAGGAGAGAGCTCTGGTGGCTCATGCTGGCTGTCCCTTTTTCAAGGAGCCACTGAAAGGGAGACTAGGCTTCTGGAGTCAGGAGGGCAGTGCCTCCACGGAAGGTTCCCATATATTCTCTTGCAGTAGTGGAGTGGCCGCTGCCCCATCTGGTATGGCCCTGGGAAAAAGAGACCAAGGCAGGTGGGAAGACTGGACGGGGCGGCAGAGTGGAAACCACAGCTGGGGCTTGGGCTCCGCTCTTGGAAGCACACCGAGAGAGCAGCTGGGCTCTTGTTCCCCAAGAGGGCTGTTGAGGAGGAGGCTGTTGGAGGTAGATCTCCCCACTGAAGGGCTCGCTGGCAGCCTTGAGCCACTAGGCTGGCTCCTCTTACACCCTGCTGCCAGCCTCAGACTCCTATGGAAGCTCCTCAGCCGTGGAAGCTTCACCCTGGGTACTGGTTGGGTGTCACACGCAGGCCCCAGGGGTCATTGGCCTCTTGGGCACCGGTGCCCTTCCTGAAGGGACTAGCTGTCATCCTACCAGGGAGCACTCCTGACTACAAAGGCCGGGGAGGCCAAACTGGTGGGAAGAGGTAGTGTTGAGGAGACAGCCTGCTCCCCGAAGGGTGAGAAGAGCACCCTGGGAAACGCTCCTCGGCAGTGAGGGCTGGAGGCGCCTGGGTGGGTGGTGCCGCTCAGGAGGCTGGCACCACGGTTCCTTTCAGGCTGTTAAATGTGGCATCAGTGGCCCCTGGGGTATCTAATCAGACACCTACCATTGGTCTGGCACTTTCCTGGTCACCCTGACTTTTTCCTTGTGCTTGATTTGCACAACCTTTTGAGGGTGGATTTTCTCTTTGGTGAGCAGGTAGGCAAAGACCAAAATATTTCTTTTTTTTTTTTTTTCTTGAGACAGGGCCTCACTCCGTTGCCCACACTGAAGTGCAGTGGTGTCGTCTCAGCTCATCGCAGCCTCTGCCTCCCAGGCTCAAGCAATCCTCCCGCCTCAGCCCCCTAGCAGCTGGGATTACAGGAGCATACCACTGCACCCAGCTAATTATTATATTTTTTTTGTAGAGATGGCTTTTTGCCATGTTGCCCAGGCTGCTCTTGAACTCCTGGGCTCAAGTGATCCGCCTGCCTCAGCCTCCCAAAGTGCTGGGATTACAGGCGTGAGTCACCATACCAGGCCAGAATACGACATTTCTTTTTTTTTTTTTTTTTGAGACGGAGTCTCGCTCTGTCGCCCAGGCTGGAGCGCAGTGGCCGGATCTCACCTCACTGCAAGCTCCGCCTCCCGGGTTTACGCCATTCTCCTGCCTCAGCCTCCCGAGTAGCTGGGACTACAGGCGCCCGCCACCTCGCCCGGCTAGTTTTTTGTATTTTTTAGTAGAGACGGGGTTTTCACCGTATTAGCCAGGATGGTCTCGATCTCCTGACCTTGTGATCCGCCCGTCTCGGCCTCCCAAAGTGCTGGGATTACAGGCTTGAGCCACCGTGCCCGGCCTCAGAATATGACATTTCTAAGCAGAATTGCTGAGACCCAAACCCGTGTACTGTTTAAAGTCAAGGAGGCTTTTCTGCAGAGCTCGTGCAGCTAAAACACCTGGCCAAGTGTGTGCATCCAGGTGTGCATGTGTCACCAGAATCCACTCTGCCTTGCTGCCTTGTTCTCTTTAGGGCAGGCTGTCCCCAGGCAGAAGTCACAGGGCTCCCATCAGCTCCAGGCTCAGAGCCTTAGGTCAGCAACCCCAGGAGAAAGCATCTGAGTCTTCTCTTTAGGTCTCACTCATGCCACCCAGGCTGGAGTGCAGTGGAGTGATCTTGGCTCACTGCAGCCTTGACCTCTCAGGCTCAAGTGATTCTCCCACCTCAGCCTCCCAAGTAGCTGGGATTACAGGAGTGCACCACCAGGCCCAGCAAACTCTTTTGTATTTTTTTTATAGAGATGGGGTATCACCATGTTACCCAGGCTGGCTTCGAACTCCTGGGCTCAAATGATCCGCCAGCATGTCTCCCTAAGTGCTGGGTGTGAACCACCGCACCCTTTTTCAGTTCTTTAGGAAAAAGTATAGTGGGCAAGGTGCAGTGACTCATGCCTGTAATTCCAGCACTTTGGGAGGCCGATTTGGGCAGATTACCAGAGATCAGGACTTCAAGACCAGCTTGGCCAACATGATGAAACCCCATCTCTACTAAAAATTAAAAAAAAATTAAAAAAAAATAAAAAAAAAGAAATTAGCCGGGCATGGTGGCAGGCGCCTGTAATCCCAGCTACTCGGGAGGCTGAGGCAGGAGAATCGTTTGAACCCAGGAGGGGGAGGTTGCAGTGAGCCAAGATTACACCACTGCACTCCATCCTGGGTGACAGAGCAAGCCTCTGTCTCAATTAAAAAAAAAAAAAAAGGAAGAAAAAAGAAAAGGAAGAAAAAGAAATAGTGATTAACATAGAGAATACGCTTGCACCTACTGAGATGCGTCATATCTTCACATTCTGCCCCGAGCCTGTGTATAAAAAAAGGTTAGAAAAACATAGGAACATTAAGAACAAAGACACTCAAGTTGATTCTTTCCATGAGGCCCCACTGTCTGAGTTCCCCAGGGCTACAAAAACAAAGTATCACACACTGAGTGACCTAACCAAGAGAGATGTATTATTTCACAGTTCAGGGCTCTGGCCGTTGAGGTAAAGGTGCCAGCAGAGTCGACTGTGAGGAAGAATCTGCTATACTTCCCTCCTGGCTCTGGTGGTCTAGTGGCAAGCCTTGGTGATTCTCGGCTTATAGACAGACCTGTCAGCCAGATCGCTGCCTTCATCTTCATGTGGTATTCTGTGTGTGTGTGTCTTGGTTCAAATTTCCCCTTTTCATAGGGACACCAGTCGTATTAGATTAACGCCTATTCTAATAACCTCATTTTGTTTTTGTTTTTGTTTTTGTTTTGAGACAGAGTTTTGCTCTGTTGCCCAGGCTGGAGTACAGTGGCACAATCTCAGCTCACTGCAACCTCTGCCTCCCAGGTTCAAGCAGTTCTTCTGCCTCAGCCTCCCAAGTGGCAGGGATTACAGGCACACACCACCACGCCTGGCTAATTTTCGTATTTTAGTAGAGACGGGTTTTCGCCATGTTGGCCAGGTTGGTCTTGAACTCCCGACCTCGGGTGATCCGCCCGCCTTGGCCTCCCAAAGTGCGGGGATTATAGGCGTGAACCTTACTTTAATTTACCTCTGTAAAGAGCCTATTTCCAAATAAGGTTACATTCTGAGGTTCTGTAGGCTAGAATTCCAACATATATGTTTTCTGGGGGAATGGGGGGGGACACAATTCAATCCATAGCCTCCACTAAGAACACAGCCCTGCCCTGCCATGTGGCAGCTGATTGGAGTGGTATTGCTATGAAACAGGGAGGGCTGTGTTTATAACCAGCCCAGGCGTTGACTGTATTCTACCTCGAAGCACCCATGGGTAATTTCACAAGCGGACTGCAGTTCACACCTGGATCTCCCATTAGAGCAACCTGTCAGTGGCTTGCTTGGTTAGACACGTTTTCCAGGTGTCACAGGACAATTCAACATGGGGCAGGTCAGCTTTCGCTCTTCGGGTATAGACAAGCCCCCAGCAGTCACGTCCCAAGGCTCTTCGGGAGACCTGGGCACACCAAGAGCTTTTCACTTTCTGGTTTTGTCTCTGTGCCAATGAGCTCACGCCTGACATTCCACCAGTGTAATTCCAAGAAGAATTCTCTCAAGATCGATTGCCCAAAACATACTTACTGTCTGACACAGCCATTTGTATTCCTTTTAGAGTCCTTTCTTGCATTGCTGACTTCAAGAAAGCTAATTAATTATTTGAGACACTGCTATTAAATTGACATAGTGATTAATCTGATAATCCTTTTTATGAAATTACCTCTAAAATGCTAACTTTTCATCTTTTGAAACTCACTGTGTAAATTACTCTGAAGATTACATTGTACCAGCTTTTGGCTCTGTAAATCTTAATGGCAGTTTTTCGCCAAAAGCAATAAAAGCTGTCCTGAATTTATCAGGTCAATCAGGAAAGAGGCAGGCGGGCAGGAAATTGAAGGTGACTCACTCTGCAAGTGGGGGTTTCGAGGGATGGAACTGTGAAAACTTGTTGTTGCTGGTTACACACAGCGAGGAACAGGAAGCAGAAAGGCGCACGGAGCCCCCAGTGCAGGTGTCAGGGCTGCCTGTCTGAGAGAAGCACTAGTGTGGTTCTAAGAGGGTCTTCTCCCCTCTTTCCTCTACCCCAGCCCCTCCCAATGCGCTGCCAGGCTGAGAACATTGGTAGTGGTGAAGGCCTCCAGCACATCCCACTTGGGCTGAACCCACAGAGAGCTGCCTCATTGCCACCACCCCTGCACAATCCCCACAGTCCTTGGTGTGGGGTAGGGGCAGGGAGCACACCTGGGCTATTGCCCTCCACCCTGCTTTTCCCAGCGGGCAGAGTCTTGGCCTCGGGATGAATTTAATTTCTCCAATTGTGCTAGCAGTTTTCATGTAGAAGGACTCTTTTTTTTTTCCTCTTTGAGACAGAGTCTCTCTGTGTCACCCAGTCTGAAGTGCAGTGGCCTGATCTCGGCTCACTGCAACCTCCGCCTCCTGGGTTCAATCAATTCTCCTGCCTCAACCTCCCAAGTAGCTGGAATTACAGGTGTGCACCACCGCACCTGGCTAATTTTTTTTTTTTGGTAGTTTTAGTAGAGATGGGGTTTTGTCTTGTTGGCTAGGCTGGTCTTGAACTCCTGACTCAAGTGATCTGCCCACCTCGGCCTCCCAAAGTGCTGGGATGACAGGCATGAACCACCTCACCGGGTAGATGTAGAAGGACTCTTAAAGCTGGCTGGGGCTACTGGGCCTGGTGGAAGTAGCAGCATCCACCTTCGTTATTTTTTTAAGGCCAGTCTGTTTTTCTTTTTAGTTGTAACCACTGTACCTCACATTGTGTGCCTCACCAGGAGTGCATTACGCCACTCTGCCAGCCTCTTCTAAGGCCGCAGCACACTTCCCACTTGTTGGAAGGGGAACTGGGGAAGGACACAGCCTACTGACCCCATGGCCCCATTTATCCCTCCATCCACCCCTCCATCTGACAGTGTGCACTGAGCACCTACTATGTGCTAGGCTCTGAAGAATACAGACAGAACAAGAACAAGGCAGAGACGATTCCAGTTCTCATGGCACTTCCATTCTAACGGAGAAAGCCTGGCAATAAACAACGCGCCTACTAAACAAGATGGTGCTCCATTCTTTGGGAAGAGGAGGGGGAGTGGAGAGTCCTGAGCAGAGGGGAGAGTATACAGTTTTAACAAGAGAGGGCAGGAAAGCCCTTGCTGCCTCACTTGCCTCACCCTAGCCCCGGCTCTGCCTCAGTGAGAAGACCACATTAAAAAACTGAAGAAGGCCAGGCATGGAGCCACGTGGATACTGGAGGAGGAGACTTCCAGAAAGAGGGAGCATGCGCTCAAGGAGCAGCAAGGAAGCCACCGTGGCTGGTCAAGAGTAAGCAAAGGCACAGTGGTAGAAGTTGAGGCCAGAGAAGTTTGGACTGTGCAGGCCCTGGAGAGAGCTGGGTAAATGGGGCATTTCAGGGTGTTCTGCAGGCGAAAGCAGGCCCTCCCACCCTCAGTTCTCTTCTGTCTCTGGGCAGTCCACAAGCACCTGAGGGCCCCCGTGAGAAGAGGCCTGGGTTCTCCCCGTCTGGAAGCTCCACTGCCAGAAGCATTCACCCCCTGGCCCAGCGAAACCAAGGTCAGAGGGCACCTCCACCCAGGTTCCCACAGGCGTCCCTGCCGCTGCTTCACTGGGCGGAAGCTACCCACATTTCATTCAGCTTTGCCAGGGCAGGATGCTTACCCTTTACAACCTCTCTCTGTGCCGTTTTCTCCTATCCCTGGGCACGCAGGTGAAAGCTAAATGAGCAGAGACCCGCCCCACACCGGAGTGGCCAGGCTGACTCCTGTGGTGGAACGAGTTGTTTTTTTTTGTTTTTTTTTTTTTTTGAGGCGGAGTCTCGCTCTGTCGCCCGGTCTGGAGTGCAGTGGCCAGATCTCAGCTCACTGCAAGCTCCGCCTCCCGGGTTTACGCCATTCTCCTGCCTCAGCCTCCCGAGTAGCTGGGACTACAGGCGCCCGCCACCTCGCCCGGCTAGTTTTTGTATTTTTAGTAGAGACGGGGTTTCACCGTGTTAGCCAGGATGGTCTCGATCTCCTGACCTCGTGATCCGCCCGTCTCGGCCTCCCAAAGTGCTGGGATTACAGGCTTGAGCCACCGCGCCCGGCCTCGGAACGAGTTTTTAATGAATCCAGAAGAACTGCCCAATTCCACGCCTCACTGCAGTCTCTTCACGTTGCTACAGAGGGAAGACCCGTAATGTGGCAGGGCTGTGGTCAGCGAGGGCTTCGGTGAGCAGCTGGAGAGTGCCGTAGTGACACGGTGACAGTCCTTGGCCTCCAGGAGGGGCGGGGCCACCCCTCTGGGACCCCCAGCCCTAGAATCCTATGCAGGAGTGACTCTGCTGTCCCATCACACTCACAGCTGCGGCAAGGATGCCTTTCCAGCAGTCACACTCCCACGCACGGGTCAACCTTCCTCCCAGCGGGGGCACGGTGGAGCAGGAGCTGGTCCTCCCAGCATACTGCAGCCGGACAACAGTGGCCTGTTTCAGGTGACACCTGTCTTCGGGCCCAGATCCCACCTCTGTGGTTGTCCCCAGGTTGAGCTGCCCCTGGAAGGGTTTTCTGGAAAGGATCAGGGAGGTGTGGATTTCGGAAGCTCTGAGCCCTCTGGCACCTCTTTTCTGCTCCCTGGGTTGAGTGGTCAGGAGAGGGTGTGCGCTTGCATTTTCGGTGTGACCCCTGGCCCTTATGTGTCTCTGTGTCCCCAGGGCCCTGCTCAATTCTCCACTTCACCGAGGGTGCCTGACCCCTCTCCTTTTCCCTCCATCCCCTACTTGGCAACGCACCCCACCGTGTGCATGGGAGGGTCCTTCCTCCCTGTGGCTTTTCCAGGGAGCCTTTTCTTCTCCCCGAAGTCACCCCCGCACATCCCGGAGAACCACAGCGCCTGCCCTCTGGGTTCTGGGTTGCCATGGAAACAGAGCCTTCTTTCCTCCTCCCTCCTGTTTACCTTGGTCAGAGACTGCGGCAAAAACCAGCCTGTCGCTGAAGGAGAGGGAGAGCAGTGGGCGGGGAAGCAGAGAGGGAGCCAACCCGCTCCAAACCAGATCATTCCGGTTCAGAGCGGCTTCCCCTCCGGTCCTAGGAGCCTCTCCGGCAAGCCGCGCTGGGCTGCGCAGGGAGGCCCTGGGTCGAGCTGACTTTAGTGGGGAGGGCCTGAGACCACCCTGGCCAGCGCCCCCTCCCCAGTTCCGTCCGACCTCCATGCGTCCCTCCTGCCAGTGCTGGCACTAGCAGGGCCTGGGGCGCTGTCCCTGATTGCTGGCTGTTCCCCAAACAGGGGCGCCCTGCTGGGGCGGGGGTGATGGGAGCGGAAGTGTCCCGGCCCCAAGGTGCTTTTTGCCCTGCTGGGAACCCCGCGCACTCTCCTGCGGCAGCTACAGGGATGCTCTGTGTGGCTCTGGTTTAAAACTTCCCGCTGCGTTTAGAGAAGCCAAACGCTTTGTCCCAGCCCCTGATGATCTGTGCGGGGCCGCCTCTTCCCCGGGATTCCCCTGGCTCCCACCACAGGGCTTCTTCCCCTTGCAGAAGACACCAGAAGCTGGGTTTTGTCCCTGCCCCGAACAGTATGGCCACACTTTCTAACTCCCCGTGCACACCGGGCGGGAGGCTTTCCTTGTTTGTAGGCCACACTGCTCCTCGTCCCCCTCCGTGGGCCACTGTGGTCATCTTGCTCGTTTTGCTGTGGTCTGATCGATCGCCTCCTCCCCTATGGAAGCTTCCCGAAGGGCAGGGCCCGCTCCCGCAGCACCCCATCACCAACGGCATGTCCCAGATGTTCGGTGAGCGACGGTGGCCTCCAGGATGGGACGTGCGGCGGCGGGCTGCGAGGGCCACTTCCTGGCGGAGTCCCCTCCCCGCTAGCGGGCGGCAGCTTCTTAATCATCTGGGCGCACAGACTGAAATCCACGGCTCTTCCTCCCCAGCAATGTGCGCTGCATGCGGCCAGGCCATGGCCAGCGGGGCGGGCAGCCCAGCGCACCGGGCCTTGGGGAGCCGCCCGCAGCACGGACCGCCCTGGCCTCTGGCTTCACCGCTCCAGGGCGGCTGCTCCCAACCCCAAATCCCGCAAAGCCAGGGGTGACTTCACGTCCCCGAAAGCCCTTCTGAAAGAATTTTCTCAGTAACCACCCAGGCCCACGTGCCTGCCGCCGGGTCACAGGAGGATGAAAGTTCTCATGAACGCGATCTTGCAGGCTTGCAGACTTGGGCTCCCTTCTCTGGCCCTTGGGTCTTGTCTTAGCCTGCCAATCTGTGAAACGGGGATAAGACTTCTAGGCCTGCGATTCAATACAGGCTTGCCAACGAGAAAATGAACTGAAAATGCTTGGTTGACATGGCAGGGGGTGCAGAGGCTGGGCTCTGAGGTAGTGTGTGTGTTTCGGGTCTGGGGTTAGATCTGGTGTAAAGCTGGAGTTCTCATCCTGGATGCCCTAGTATGCAAGTAGCTCTGAGATACCCCCGTGCCTACTGTTCTTATAAACCGCATCTTTGTGGACAGCAAGCCTGTACGGTGCAGGGTGAGCCCACGCAGGGGCCGACATCCTGAACCATGACCTGATCTTAGCTGTTTCAAGGTGAGGTTTGGGTAGTAAATAACCCAGGTGCAGAAGATGCCTGGATGGCCCGGATGTATTTTTCTGGGGCTGGGAGACTAAGTTTGCTCCCTGACAGTGGGGTGGGGATTTTGAACACATCCTTGGTGGTCATGGTGAAAGCCTCCTCAGCCTGGTGGTTCTAGGTGGCAGGTTCGAGGAGGATAAACTGAGCAGTCTGACCCCTCTAAGGTGACACAGGCTGCATGGCAGCTGCTTTTTCTTTTCATGGATGTCATTTGCAATACTCTAAAGCTCCCGGCCTGCTGTGGGGCCCCCAAATAGTAAGTGGTCAGAGCTCCTGGCTGTCTCTGCCCTCTCTTCCCAAGTCCTGGAGCTGGGCTGGGGTGGCTCCTGACCTCCCTGAGCGGTGTGTGGCACCTGCCTTCCTGCATGGGCTGCTGAGGTCCCCCTGCTGAGCTGTCTGCTGGAGAATCTGAGAAGCCTCTTGCGTTTGCATTTGAGGCTGCAAGGCCAGTGCAAGGTGAGCAGATCGGCTGGGTCAGCTTTGTATGTCACTCAAAACTACCTCCTCTCCCCTGGCTGTGGATGAAAGAAAAAACCTCTGCTCTACAATAATGTTCTTGCTTGATTTTATTAATGGAGAGGATGGTAAGGAATAGGCTTTGGGCAACAGGATAAAATCACAGCTAAGCCAGGTGTGGTGGTACATGCCTGTGGTCCGAGCTACTTAAGAGGCTGAGGTAAGAGGATCACTTGAGCCGGGGCACTGTGATCGAGCCACTGCACTCCAGCCGGGGCTCAAATAAAACAAAGCGAAAACAAACAAAACCCCACATCTAAAACTTGACAGAGTGTGTATTTTTTAAAAACCTCCTCCCTCACCTCCATTTTTTCCTTCCACTAGCCTCTAGGATTGGCTTTTAAATCAAAGATTCTCAAGTACCAGTGAGGCTGCAGCTGAATCAGGGAGGAACTTGAAAATATGAATACCCTAGCTGCATGCTTTGAATCACCCCGTCTTATGTGGTCAGAAGAGACTCAGACTTGCCATATTCTGAAGAAGAGCTAGACTGAAAGAGCCACAGAAGGTTCTGCTTTAGGAAGGCAGAAAAAGTAAAAAAAAAAAACCAAAAAAAAAAAAACCAGGATCACACTCGAAAACCAGCAGTCACTGCCACAGCCCCTCTGCCTCGTCACCTGTCTTACTACCATGAGCTCTGTGAGCTCTTGTGGCTGCTTTTTGGATACCCACCTTTTTTTTTTTTTTTTTTTTTTGAGATGGAGTCTTGCTCTGTCGCCCAGGCTGGAGTGCAATGACGCAATCTCGGCTCACTGCAACCTTCACCTCCCAGGTTCAAGCAATTCTCCTGCCTCAACCTCCTGAGTAGCTGAGATTACAGGCACCTACCACCATGCCCGGCTAATTTTTGTTTTTTTTTAGTAGAGACAGGGTTTTGCCAGGTTGGCCAGGCTGGTCTCAAACTCCTAACCTCAGGTGATCTGCCCATCTCAGCCTCTCAAAGTGCTGGGATCACAGGCGTAAGCCACCATGCCTGGCCTGATACCCACCTTTACATCTCTAATTTACATGTGTACCCAGCTATTGCTTCAATCTAAGACATTCTGTTTATCCCCTTCCTGCTATGGAGAGCAGAACTCAGCTCACTTGCATCACCACCCTCCCTCCCTTGTCCTACATTTAGTTTCTTCTTTATTGGTTAACTTTGTAATTTTTAGTAAACATTTTTCTTTTTTTCCCCGAGATGGAGTTTCACTCTTATTGCCCAGGCTGGAGTGCAATGGTGCAATCTTGGCTCCCTGCAACCTCCGCCTCCTGGGTTCAAGCTATTCTTCTGCCTCAGCCTCCCGAGTAGCTGGGATTACAGGCATGCACCACCACGCCTGGCTAATTTTGTATTTTTAGTAGAGATGGGGTTTCTCCATGTTGGTCAGGCTGGTCTCGAACTCCCGACCTCGGGTGATCGGCCCGCCTCAGCCTCCCAAAGTGCTGGGATTACAGGCATGAGCCACCACGCCCAGCCTTCACTTTTATTTCTTACTCCATCAACTAGAGAGCAATCACAGTCAATATCTCCATAATGCTTACTATATGCCAGGTGTCATTTGAAGCACTCTACCCATATCTACTTATTTCAGCCACACAGTAGTATGGAGAGAGGCTACTATTATTAGCCCCATTTCAGAGAAAAGGAAACTAGGGCCACTTTGTTATTTTAGTGGTTCTCCAAGAAGGAGTGGAGAATACTTGTGTACTCAGTCTGCCACTGAGTTCTAATGGGGCAAGGATTGGGAAACGTTCATTCTGGCCTTTGCAATGAAGTCCCCTGCTGGACAATGAAATATGACAGTAAAAAGTAAAGTAACAAAGTCTCTCATCTTGGCCAGCATTGGCCAGTTAGTTCAGCTGTGGGTCAGTGGTTCCCAAACATCTTAAACCAGCTGAATTGGAATCAACAAAAGAGTTTATTAAAATTACACACCTATTAAAATCTAATCCTTGGGGTTTGGGCCCAGGAATCTGTATTGTTAACAAGTATGGATCATGACTTTTTTTTTTTTTTTTTTGAGACGGAGTCTGGCTCTGTCGCCCAGGCTGGAGTGCAGTGGCGCGATCTCGGCTCACTGCAAGCTCCGCCTCCCGGGTTTACGCCATTCTCCTGCCTCAGCCTCCCGAGTAGCTGGGACTACAGGCGCCCGCCATCTCGCCTGGCTAATTTTTTGTATTTTTTAGTAGAGACGAGGTTTCACTGTGTTAGCCAGGATGGTCTCGATCTCCTGACCTCGTGATCCACCCGTCTCGGCCTCCCAAAGTGCTGGGATTACAGGCTTGAGCCACCACGCCCGGCCTGGATCATGATTTTGAAACCAGTGGGTTACAGGTGGCCTGGCAGTGGCTGTGTTCTAGTCCCTACTCTATTTCCAATACTTTTTCTTGGAGCCTGCACTGTGCAAGTGGAAATCCTGACTGTGCCACCCACAAAGGAACCACCTGGAGCAGGCAGTAGACCTCCCACCATGATGAGATCAGTGATCTTAAGATCAGGATCAAGTTTAAGAGGTAACTCTAGTCCTAGCGCTGTACACCTATGGTACTCACCACTATGCTCCAGGCTTTTGGCCAAACATCCTAAATAAAGAATGTTAGATATGGGGATTATCTAGCTAACCTCCTCACATTTGACAGATGAGTAAACCAAGACCCAAAGAAAAGCAAGTTGCATACAGAACAGGGCTATTATGGACTCAGCCAAGAGCAGAGCCCTCATCTCCTAACCCCGCAGGTCATCTTTTTCTAGAACAGCACTAAGAGGTAGCCACTAGCCATGTGTGGTTATTTCCATATAAATACATGAAAATTAAATCAAATTAAAAATTCAGTTCCTCAGCCATACTAGCCACATTTGAAGTACTCAAAAGCCCCATGTGGCTTGTGGCTACCACCATATTGGATGGTGCAGATACAAAACATTTCCACCATTGCACAAAGCTCTATTGCTCTAGCACTGGGCTAGAACCTGGCCTTTCATTTGAAGGCAGTAGGGAAACTGGATGGTTTTACCAGTGTTTTCTTCCCTCAAGCAATTACTGCAGAAGATTAACTACAAGAGAATGTGGTTGTTCAATTACAGTAGCTTAACAATTATCATTTTGACAAACTAGAATTGTATACACATAAAGGCCACTGAAACCCCTCCCACTAGGCCAAGATGGGTCTTAGATGCCTTATATTAAGAACCAAATCAGATGCACATAAGAGTCCATTTCAAAGCTCTGGCTGGTCTAAAGACTGAAAGGTATAGGGTCCATTACTTATATCTGGTAGGTTGGAGAGGAGTATAGTTAAGAGGTAGGAGAAATAAACCCAAGGAAAGAAGACTGCTCTGCATAATAAAGTATTAACTGTAAGGTGGATGAATGGGTAGAAACTGTTTCTCTTCTTCCTTGTAGATGTATATTGTAATAGCTAAGATTACTTGTCCATGGAAGGTATGCTCAATCCAATAGTTAACCAATGGAAACACTGAAAAATAAGAGGCATTTGTGCAATTCTTGAAGGCAGACCTGAAAAATGATCAGACTTGGGAGTATCCTTGCCTACTTACTCTGGACTAAACAGACATGGAGGAAAGTACTGCATGGAGAAGGGTTAGAGGATTAGAGATGGCAGTATCATAAAACAGAGGTTTTGGTGAAGGAAGCATCTGGAAGGCCAAGGGCAGAGCTAGTTTCACCCCCAGAGAACCCCTGCACAGGGCTCAGCAGCTCCTGGGGCTCTTCCCTCGGATCATAAAGACAGTCATATGACTGTATATGCAGGTTCACATTTTCCCTTTGAATTCTCTTCCAGCCATTCAGAAAAGTCTTGATATACCTATACAAACTTGTCTCACGGTGGTTTGGGGAACATGGGGTGGGGCGGTGAGAGGGAGTATGGGCTGCCCGGCAGTTGCTCCCTTGCTGATGTCTTTGTGGAGGGAGCAGTGTACTGGTGAGGGAACTCTTGTGTGTCCAGGAGTTCCAGACAGTGAGCAGATAAAGAACCCACAGCGGAGTGGGGGTGGAAGGCAGATGACTCACAGATATTACAGAGAAAAGCTGAGCCTGATGGGGGTGGTGGAGGTGGGCAGGACTGACGCTTCTGTCATACAGGTGCGCTCACGTACACACAAATTACCATCAGACAATCAAGGTGGCCTTGAACCAAATTGATTTGGATAAGATTTATTGATCAGATTGTTTTAGAAAACCAACAGCAAAACACTGACAAGGTACATAAATACAGATTGGACATTTTAGGGTAAATTCACTATATTTCCTACTTGCTTGTAGGAAACCAAGTAAAGTGGAAAAGCTGTCCTGATCATATGGCATGCACACCAGACTGCAAAAGGACGTCCACACTATTTAACAGGACTGTGGCAAAATAGCTTTAAAGTAAGGCGAGCATTGTGTATGGCCCAAGCATACCCTGTAGGAAGAGCAAAGCTAGGCTCACCTCCCAGAGACTGCGTCTCAGAAAGAGGCTTCCTTTCTTGCCTAGGTTCTTCCAGGAAATTCGTCATTGGCAGGTGCTTTTCCAGGGAGATGCCTGTGCTCTCCCTGTGCAGACTCTGTGCACAAGGAAGTGGCTTTAGAGAGTGTGTTTTCTGATGCCTCCTTTATATTCTAAATGTATAACTAGTAAAATAACAATTACTACCGCTTGGTGAAATTGTTTTTTGTTTTTTGTTTTTTTTTTCCTGAAAATTGCCTCTGACTCCATCCTGTACACTGACTAAGCAGGGCCCTTAAAAAACCTTATAAAAAGTTTTTTTATTTTTTCAAATTAAAAACATGAAAATTACAATAAAAAGATGGAACTACTTTTGTAGCACAACTCAGAACTTATGTTCATAACACCAGACTAGGGAAGAGGTCGCTTTTGGCTGAATCTAATGACCTTAGAAGGGAAAGGCCATTGCTAGATGGGATCTGGTGGCAACGCACACAGAGGTCCTAGAACTATGCAACCTACCTCAGGCCCTGCGGGTGCGTCTGGAGTCCCAAGGCATTTGGGGAACCAGAGCAATTTCAGCCAACAGTGACCAGTTTTTAGAATGGAGCTGATGATCAGAGGACCATAAACCTTCATCCACCCTAGAGCTCAATGCCAGAAAAATTAATACAAAAAAAAAAAAGGAAAATAGCTTTTTGTGCTACATCAGAATGCTGGCAGGTAGACAATTTAGTAACCTGTGCCACTTTCTAAACATCTGTAAGACCACAAAAAAAAAAAAAAAAAAATTTGGTTTTACAGAATACTAAGACCAACACAGTCTTAGAGGATCATTCAACCTTTCCTACATGCCAAGTTGTGTGATTGGAAAATGGAGGAAATCTTGCAAGATTAGAGGAAAAGCAAGTATTTGTCAAGAGCCAAATAAATGTGTTCAAATAATGGAATTTTCTCTGTGTTGCACACAGCTTTTCCTTCCCATAGGTACTAAGAGTTCTTTGGTGGTTAGAGGAGAGATGGCCTGGAGCTCAGGGCAGGAGATGATGCTGAAGAGTTACATCTACTCAGGATTACCACCTGTGGTTCCTAATTTCAGCATTCAACTCTAATTGTTCAGACTGACTAATTACAGGCAATCAGCTGCTTATATGGTCACTGGTTGTCAGCTCCTACTGATTGTTCCTTTTCCTTTTCTAACTACTCATTAGCCCCATTCCATGGAAAAACAGGTGCTTAGAGGGAAGGATAGAGAGGAAAAAGAAATGTAAATGAATCTATTGTTTGATAGAAAAGTTGATTCGCTGATTATCTATGGATTTCAATGATCTGTGCTTTACTCTTGCTACTGGTGGATAACCAAAGGTCACTGTTAACCTATCTTTTGCTTAAAAATGTTAATATGCTTATTATACTTTAAAATCTAGCTATGTAAGGACATGAATGGTTTAAAGCAAATTTTTACATCGTGTCATTATGGCCCTGTAAAAAGGAGATTCTGCCAATGGAAAGGGTTTTGTTTAGCCCCTGAAGGATAGTTAAGATTTCAATTTATTCTGTGTCAGTTTATAGTTTTTCCAGGACGTGGAAAATATTAAATGAAGAAAGCATCATTTTCTTCATTTAATAAAGTGTTACATTCCCAGATAAATTAGTATATACATGGGAGAACGGATAGTGTTAAATACTAGGTTTTAATTCTCCATTTAGGAAACTCCTTACAGACGGACTTCCTTGTTCTCGGGCAACAAAATGTAAGACATGCAAACATGAGCTAGTGCAAAGATGACAGGGAGAAAAAAAATCTCAACTCTAACACACTTAAGGAACAGTGAGTCTCTAAGAGTTCCATCTTGGAGTAAGAAAACATAGACTTGAAAATCCAGCTTTACCATGAGTTGGCTTAAGCCAGCTGATCACATCTAAAATTCTTGGCATAATTTGACCCTAAAGTAATAAGCTCACTTCCCCAAGACGCAAAAAAGTAGTCTACCTGCTTTATAGTTACACCCTATATATAATCTGTATATATCCATATGTTTCTATATATTGCACTTAAATTTACAGGACTGTAGTAAGACGGCTGGGAGTACCTCAAAGAGGCAGAGAAGCAGCAGGCATAAACTTTCCTAAATCAAGTAAACAGTGTCCGGAATTTCGAGTGCTGGTTATAGGTATACTGAAATGCCTGATGACCCCTATCTAATTTCTAGTTATCTACACTTAGTCATTCACACACAGTCATTTGGCATCCAGAACATGTGCACATGTGTGGTTCTATAGCACTCAGTGCTGGTCATACCACGTCATTTTTACTAGTGTTATATTAAAAGAAGACACTTTGGACCAAGGATATATACTTTTATGAAAATAAAACACACAGGTCTTCGATGTCAGGCCTCCAAGGTCTACCTCAAAGAAGACTGCCCTCAGGAGGCTTAACAAAGGATGCCAGCAAGTGTGGATGGAACCAGACCACATCTCTCTTCAGCTCTCTGGTGTAGCAGGGCTAGAGACTCGCTTCTATCCTAAGGATCATGAAAGTCTAAGCACAGAGGCTGAGCATTCAGTCTTTGGTCCCTGTATAAATCCAGGTCAAAAATCCTCTTACCACCCTAGACAGCCTGGCTTGTTCAATTGGGATATATTTCCACCAAATATCCAGAGGCCAGGCTGGAGCCATGCAGCAAAGCTCTGTTTTGGACTAATGGAGCTGCTCAGACTGGCTTGCTCTGGGAGAGCACAAAGAAGCAAGCCTGGCAGTGGTGGCAGGAGGTTAAGGGCTACATAGACTGGTAATGGCAAGATGTGGGAGGATGGGCCCCTAGAGGAGCTGCTCCTTTTCCTGCCTCTCTCCCACATTCCTCACTCCCCAGAAAGGACCCAAGTTCACAGGTGCGTGGTTATTATAAGACTTCCCAGAATACAGGCTCCATGAACTCAACCCGTCACAGAGGGGATGGTATGATAAGGCCTAGAAATCAGGAGCATGTCTGGAGGCTGTGGTTTTCTCTTTTCCAGAACTGAACACCAGATGGTAACTTTTTAACCATAGCACAAAGGTCATTTTAAATCCACACATAAGCTAAAGAGATCCCTTCTGAGATGAAGGAAAAAGAATAACTTTAAAAGCTAGGTGAAAAAAGAGGCACTTAAAGGAAAGGTGTGTTCCAATTCTCCCATGCAAGTCTCCTGCTGTGAGGTGGCCCCGGGAGGACCAGCGCTGCCCCTTGCACGCCTTCAGCACCTTGAGTACACCTGCGGCTTACACATGCGAATGGTGAGCCTCTTGCTCAGCTCCCCTAGCAGCCTGATGGCAAAGCAAGTGAAAATTTATGTCATTCTTTTTAGAATTAAAAAAAACAAATCAAACAAACCAGAATTGAAATTTCACACACAAAAAATGAATGCTACTCAGTTTCATTCCTTCCTCATGCTAGATTTTAAATGATACTTGGTTCTTCAGGAAGGATGACCTGTGGCTTTACCCCCAAGACCTTGTATCCAATAACTAGACAATTACTCACAGCACCATGCACATTAAAGCAGACAGAAAAGAAGGCAACAAGCTAAGGAAAAAATCAAGGACCAACTGCCTGAGAAAATGGCAGGTACCTGGCCCAGAGATTAGAAAAGAAACAAGTTCTCAAAAGGAAATGGCCAAGATGATAGCCAAAGACCATAGCCTGAGCGGAAGCCAAGTTAACAAGCCCAGAGGATGCAGGTTTTCTCTGCCTGGCTCTTCCCTGGCCTCCCTCGGGAACTTGTGTTCATGTTACACGGCATTTACACCACGTATTTAGGGTCTGCAATTCCCCATGAAGAAGTCAAAGAGATATTTAAAACCATTCATAAGCATAAGAGAGTTTCAAAACCGCCAGAATGAAGAACTTTGGCCACCACAAGTGTTTCCATTTGAAACATTCTTGATGCTATAATTTCTAAGAGCAACAACAAAGAGCACAACCACGACACACACATGAGTCCTTTGACAGCCAACTCTACCCACTGCTGGCACTGTGAGGATGAGAAAGAAATCACTAACCATGAGGTGCTGGGCTGCTTAACCTTCCTTCAAAGCCAAAGTAGTAGGTTTGAGTTATCTATGCAACAAGATGGCAACCACTGCTGCCATCAGACCCAGCTACTAGTCAATTAGACGCATCTTGAAAACACTAAGTTAAACATCTAGGTTTAAGTATAACCTGCAAGATTCCCAAGGTTAGCCTTCTCAGCTTCCCCTAAACTTGTGGTTGTTGCTGTTGCTAGATGTAAAAATTTTTTAATTTCATTTTTGTTTATGTTGATGATGTTTTAATTTCTAGAACATTGTATGACATGGAACTGTTCAGAATTCCTTTAAAAATGAATCTGTCTTGATTAAAAACATTATTAAGGTACTTTCAGGCTTTCCCTTAACTCCATCGAGAAGGAAGAGGGAGTATGTGAATACATGTGCATGTAATGGGTCAGGAGGAAGAGAAGCAAAGAAGGAAGCACATGGGAAAGTGAGATGTCCATAAACTGAAAAACCAATTTACAGAAAGGCATCTGATGTATTTTCTAAATAAGGCCTTGATCAGGGTAACCAATCCTCTTTGTAGCACATTCTACACTGCCCATAAATAAAGGAGTCTCTTTAAATTAACATTTCCAGTATCAATGAACAGTCCAGAAATCCTCATTTCAAGCGTTCGATGAGTCCCTGTGTGAGTCCAAGATGCAGAAGCTGTGTTCGGGAGAGGTTTGCAAGGTTAGGGAAGGCCGCAAGCAGCTTCTCCCATGCCAGTTCCAGCAGGCTAGGTACGACCAGCCAGATCTTAAACAATGACCCAGTCCGTTTGTTTTCATGGATGTTCACCACTCCTCCATGAATGTACATGCAACCAGCCTATGAGTGGTCAAAACAGGACAAATTCAAATGGGAGAGAAACATACAAGGCTGAAGACTCAGTGGGGAAAGAGCACAGTAGATGGAATCAAACTGAAATGAGACAAGAATTCCTCACTGATCCCAATATCATGTGGAGATCAAGAGGGTTTAAATAACGAATTACTAAGGGAAAAACTATATATATATATATATGATTTTTTTTTTTTTTTTGAGACAGAGTCTCGCTCTGTCGCCCAGGCTGGAGTGCAGTGGCACGATTTCGGCTCACTGCAAGCTCTGCCTCCAAGGTTCACGCCATTCTCTTGCCTCAGCCTCCTGAGTAGCTGGGAACACAGGCACCCACCACCACATCTGGCTAATTTTTTTTTTGTATTTTTAGTAGAGACGGGGTTTCACCGTGTTCACCAGGATGGTCTCAATCTCCTGACCTCGGGATCCACCCGCCTTGGCCTCCCAAAGTGCTGGGATTACAGGCGTGAGCCACTGCACCCAGCCTATAAATATGAATTTTTTTTACTTCAACAACAAACAATTTCACTATTAACTAACATTAAACTAAAACTATATTAAGTATCCAAAATGCCAAATGTTGGTAATACAAAGATGAAAATAAAGGCCATCGCTTCAAGAAATGAGCAGGACCTTCAATAATATGGTATCAAGGGGTTAAAACGATTCTACCCTCTCAGGAAACAACTTTGACATCATGGTCAGGGCCGGAATGCCACAGGTAGCATTTCTCTTACATCTGTTATTCTCTCAAATTTGGGTGTGATGATTTTTCTCCTCTTTTCTCAGAGGATGGCCTAGCTTTGGGAGGAAGTTTTAAAAATACATTATTAATAATCTAAGGTTTGCCCATATCTGAGTTTTTTTCTTGCTAATATCTCTAAAAAGATTTCTTTATCATCTGTAACTACATAAGGAAGATATGAAAATAAAAACTTACTGGTGTAACTGCTGCACAGTGAAAATAAACCGGCTCTGGCATGGTAGCTGGGAGCTTCACCCATTGGAAAGTCTGCAGATTCAACTTCCAGATATCTCCCAGGATCACCTCTCCATTATAGCCCCCACAAATAAAAACATCTATGAAGAAAAGAGAAAGCCAAGATCACACAAAGGAAAAGAGCCAAAACTATGGAGTGTTTTAGGGTAGGTCACACAGCCAGCTGACATGTGGCCAGTGAAGTGGATTGCCCCATGACACAGACGACTTCTGCTGTGCAGCCTCTCATGCTGTTGTCTTGTGCCTCAATAGAACTGAGATGCTACGTCAGGGTATTCACTGGGACTAAGGATGCAAGCCTCTAGGGAGCCTTCATGTCAAAGTTTCCAAACTCAGACACATACCTACAGATGCCAGGCACAGAAAGTGAAAGAGCAAGGGGTCTAGGGAAGATAAACAGAAGGCTCCGGAAAACAGACAGGAATGCTCATGCTCTAAAAGAGGTGACAGCTATGCAGCCCCAGCTGTTCGTTACCATAAGAGACTTAAGGTTGGCAATTGCCAGATTGCCCATTTTTTTTCAAGGCAAGCTTGGAAATCTGGATATGTTTTTAAAAATGAAATATTTTGATTTTTAAGTTTTGGCTACTATTTTTTTTTTTTTTTTTAAAGAGACAAGGTCTCACTATGTTACCCAGCCTGGTCTTGAACTCCTGGGCTCAAGTGACCCTCCCGCTTCAGCCTCCCAAAGTGCTAAGATTATAGGCATGAGCCACCACCCCAGCCTCAAAACAATTTTTAATACACATATGAGCCAAACAAAACACATATGCAGGCCACCAGTTTGCAAACTCTTCTTTAAATAATGTCCTGGAAAGAACATACATTTATCTGTTCATAGACTCTAAAGTCTCTGAGGAGGAACGTTCACTGCAGTGTTCAGTTTAGGAACACAAGAGAGGCTCTTCCAAGCTTTCTTCAGCTAAAAGAGGACAAACTGAAGCTCTGTTTGATCTGTACAGTTATTAGGAATAATTTTCCCAAAATGAGAGGTGTGGGTTTTCTGGTAAAATCAGTTAGTTATAACTGATTAGACAACTTGTAACAAAGGCTATGTGAACCTTCAAATGAAATGCCTAGAACTAAGGTTGAATTCTATTTGTATGGTGCTTGGCCTCAAAGAATTAAATGAATAAATTTCTTAACTCAGGTCTAGACCAAGTTTAAGCTAATACTTAAGCTATAAAATGCACTGGAAACTTTTTTGGCTAGGATTCAAGGAAAATCTAAAGTACAGTTCCATTCTGAGAGAGAGAAATGTGAGCAATGTCATTATCTATAAATTTTATCCAGAAAGCAGGAGCACAATAAAAAATCCCTCTGAACTAGAGATGGCAGAATAATCCTAGTTATATCTGAACTAAGTTGCTAAAAGCATACAGGCTATCTAACTCATTTATATATACTTTCCTCCCAGAAAAAAATTAAGAGCTATATCAAACGATGAAATAAGTTGTAAATTAAAAGACAGGAAGGTTATCCAGAGAGGAGTCACTTATCACATTTAGTTAAAGTAGCTGCAGCTGCTTTCTGAAGCCATACAATGCCTTTGTTGTAATATAGCCAAAGAATGAGCTAAGAGTTCCATTTGGCATCAGAGAGAGAACAGAATCAACTTCATGAAATATCACTCTGAAGGAGTTATTACAATTTTAATATAATGTTTGCTGAGGTCTCTACAGTATAAACAGTCAAAATTATTAGTATTAGTCACCATAACCACAGACATCTGTTGAGGTGTGGGATGCTGGAAGATCAAGTGCTAAAATAAAAGATTATTTATCACCATTTTCTGAGTTCTCTAATAACTGAGGGAACCCAAACACCATACTAGTTTACATGACGAAAATGGCTGAGAGAGGCATAACTACTAATTTCCCTTTAAGTTTAAACTACCAGAAATAGACTTTTCTCAAAGTTATGAGCCTCTTTTGAGGGGGCTATCTTTAGGAAATAAGATATTTTCAGAAGATACAATTACAGAAATGGAAGCAAAATGTTATTTAGAATCCTTACCATTTTTTATTTGAACACAACTGTGACACCTTCGGGCTGCAGGAAAGCCTGCCAAACACACAAACACAGAAGTTCCATTACTTACAGAAAGACTGGGAATCACACTGATACAACACAGTGAAAGACATACTATGTGTAACTCAAAACAATCCCTTTGTTGCATGTTAAGCAAACACTGAATAGTCCTTTCACTCCCTCCGTATTTCAAAAGCCATCAGGAGTCTCATCGTAACAGTACAATGCTAAGGTGCCAGAAACAAAGAGGGAAAGGACAGGAGTTGCTAGTGGCTTTCCCAAGCCCTTTTACCCACACAGAGATAGGTAGATCTTCATTATTTATTTAATTTAGAGACAGGGTCTCACTCTGTTGCCCAGGCTGGAATGCAGCAGTGCTATCTTGGCTCACTGCAGCCTCCACCTCCTCGGCTCAAGTGATCCTCCCACTTCAGCCTCCTCAGTAGCTGGGACTACAGGTGCATACCACCATACCCAGATAATTTTTTGTATTTTTAGTGGAGACAGGGTTTCACCATGTTGCCCAGGCTGGTCTCGAACTCCTGGGCTCAGCCTCCCAAAGTACTGGGATTATAGGCATGAGCCACCACACCCAGCTGGTAGATCTTTATTTAGGCTCCAATTTCTTATATCACCCATATTTCTCAGCTTCTGCCAAATAATTCAATAAAGAGGATTAAAAGTCTCTTTCCTCAATCACTAAGGATAATTACTGTGTGGGGGAAGGGGGGGTTTGTTTGTTTGTTTTGTTTTGTTTTGTTTTGTTTGACAGCAAGACTCTGTCTCCCAGGCTGGAGTGCAGTGACGTGATCTTGGCTCACTGCAATCTCTGCCTCTGGGATTAGCACATACCACCACACCCAGCTAATTTTTACATTTTTAGTAGAGATGAGGTTTCACCATGTTGGCCAGGCTGGTCTCAAATTCCTGACCTCATGATCCGCCCACCTCGGCCTCCCAAAGGGCTGGGATTATAGGTGTGAGCCACCACGCCCAGCCCTAAGGAATAATTATAATTGGACTAAGGAATACAAGTATTTTCTAATACCAGTTCAACAGATTTTTCTTTTCTTTTTTTTTTTTTTTTGAGATAGGGTCTCACTCTGATGCCCAGGCCGGAATGTAGTGGCTCAATCATGGCTCACTACATCCTCTATTTCCCAAGCTCAGGTGATTCTCCCACCTCAGCCTCCCGAGTACCTGGGACTATAGGTGTACACCACCATGACCAGCAAATGTTTTTGTATCTTTGGTAGAGACAGGGTCTCACCATGTTGCTCAGGCTGGTCTCAAACTCCTGGGCTCAAGCGATCTGCCCACCTTGGCCTCCCAAAGTGCCGAGATGAAAGGCGTGAGCCACTGCACCCGGCCCAACAGATACTTAACTTGCCATATAACTCAGTAAAATTACTTTTTCCTTCCAAAATGAGTAAAAGTGTAATATATGTTTGTTAAAGATAAGTTAAGCAATACTTTAAATTTACCTATTTTTTCATGGGGTTTTGTTGCAATTTCCTCCCATGCATTCGTTTCAAGGTTGTATGCATGGATCTTAGAGAAAAAAAAAGAACATATACACATACATAAATAACTGTAATTTTAGCTAGCCTGAAAATGGATTCTTTTAAAAACAGACTTTGTTTTTTAAAGCAGTTTTAGGTTCACAGCAAAACTGAGCAGAAGGTACAGTGATTTTCCATATAGAAAACTGGACTTTTAACAGCAGCAGCCTGCGTAAACATATATTCTTAGTTGAAAAGTCTTTCTTCTTTTCTTTTGCTTTTTTCTGATCTTTCCAAATATATGGGAAAACATTAAATGGGGCAGTTGAAAATTAAACACATATATGATTTTGCTTTTTATTTTATTTTTTATTTTTTTTGAGATGGAGTCTCTGTCACCCAGGCTGGAGTGCAATGGCACGATCTCGGCTCACTGCAACCTCCACCTCGTAGGTTCAAGCGACTCTCCTGCCTCAGCCTCCCGAGTACCTGGGATTACAGGTGCCTGCCACCATGCCCAGCTAATGTTTGTACTTTTAGCAGAGACGGGGTTTCATCATGTTGGCCAGGCTGGTCTCAAACTTCTGACCTCAGGTGATCCGCCCACCTCAGCCTCCCAAAGTGCTGGGATTACAGGTGTGAGCCACCACACCCAGCCCACTTTTTTAAATTCACAGAAAAAAATGAAGAAAAAGGTTGGAATGAGAAGCTGCAGTGCATGTGATTCTTGATTTTCTTCTATATGTTGTTTGCAACTTCCACATTTTCTACAAGGGGCATGTATCATTTTTACAACAGAAAAAAGCAAGTGTTTGTAAGGGAATGTGGGAATTCAGTTTTGACAAAAGTTGAAAAAGACCATTAAGGTTCCAAGCAGTCCAGGAGCTCTACAGCCTAATGTAGGTTTCCCCTGGGATGTGTGACTATGACATTTTAGAAATGCCACAGGGATGGATGAATAACAGCCCTTCAGAGCTCAGCTTTCTCAAGTTCGTGACGTGCAACCCTAAACAAGCCTGTTCTTTTTAGATACACAGCAGTGATGATGATGCGGATGTGACATTCTGAGAATGCTGCTTCCAATTCTAATTAGTTGCTCCATTCAAGCTACTATGCCTTCCTTTTAGTCACTTTCCTCATCCAGCATAAGTGGATAATTTTCACAAAGTATTTTCAGTGTGTGATAAATAACACCTGTCAACTGAAAGCATTTTGGGGTACAGGGTTCAACCTTATAATATAAAGTGCATCCAACACAAAATAGGCGTTAATGAGGAATGTGCTCAAAAATTAAAATATCTAAAGTAACAGAATTATCTTGCTTAGTTGACACATGCCTCTTTCTAGCCTTCTCCCTCTCCCTTTTTTTCTTTTTTAAAAAATATACCTTGTTTAAGGAATATGCTGTCCAGGACGTACCACCTCCCAAGATGTAAATCCTCTGCCCGTCATGTGCGATTTCATGTCGGTATCTGAAAATTTACAATAAAATTCACTTATAATTAAGTGAAAAATGATCTACCTAAGATTTAGCTATAAGGTTTTATATTACATCATTATTTATAATAATAAATTATTGGAAATAACCTAAGTGTTTAACAATAGTGAATTGGTTATATGACTTACAGAATATACATAAAATGGATTAGTATGCAACCAATAACAGAGTAGGTACCAGATAGTGGTTAATGCATTGAGAACTTTTTTGTGTCATTTTTTAAAATAAATTGCATTAAAACTTTATAGATACATAAATATATATAGAAAATGGCTATTAGGATATAATCCAAAACATTAAACCTGGTTATCTTTGAGTTTAGACTTGGATTTTTATTTTCTTCATTTTGCTAATTTGTATTTTGTAGATTTTTCTATAACCTTTTGTGATAATTTTGTATAAAGGGGAAAATATTACATAGTTTTAAAAAGTGATCTGCCTACATTTAGAGACCTTAGACTATGAGTTTGCAAATTAAGATACTTATTTAGCAGAAAATTATGCTACATAGAACTGTGGATATAATATAAAACACCTCAGAACTTTCATCCAGGCAGTCTAGCTAAAAGCTAAAATAATTTCTAATATGTCCAAAATGACTCAAAGAAAGCAACCATGTGAAAATGCTTTGAAAACTTAATCTATTTCCTTCTTTACCTGAAGTCTTTGTTGCTGATAAAATAAACTACATCAAAATCATTCCAGTAAGAGGCCAACTCCCAAGTCCTCTTATGTTAGTTTTACAATGATCAGCCCACTAACAGGCTACAATTAAGATAAATTCTTCCTTAGCACCTATATGCTATTTTGTTTAGAGGCAACAAAGAGACACTGGATTCATCTAAACAGAGTTAATAAAAAATGTTTTACTGTCTTTGCTTTCAAACTGGAGGGGAAAAAAATCTCTTCAAGTGTTTCAGTGAGTTTAATTCTTTTTTCTGTTCTTTTTTTTTTTCAAGACAGAGTCTTGCTCTGTCGCCTAGGCTAGAGTGCAGTGGCGCGATCTCAGCTCACTGCAACCTCTGCCTCCCAGGTTCAAGCAATTCTCCTGCCTCAGCCTCCTGAGTAGCTGGGATTACAGATGCCCACCACCATGCCCTGCTAATTTTTGTATTTTTAGTAGAGACGGGGTTTCACCATGTTGGCCGGGCTGGTCTCGAACTCCTGACTTCATGATCCACCCACCTCAGCCTCCCAAAGTGCAGGGATTACAGGCCACGCCCAGCCACAGTGAGTTTAATTCTATGAAGAGGCAACTGCTATTAGCAAAGAAAAGTGAAAGATACAGATCTGCTACTAGAAGGCAACTAGAGAAAACCATGTGATGTTTAACACGGCACTTAAAATGAATGACCTTTCCATCCATCCATCCATCCATCCATCCATCCATCATTCATCACCGATCCACCCATGCAAGCTTCCTTCCATCTATCCAATCAACATTCACATTCACTGTGGGGATGGCCCTGTGCCCTGTACTGATGATATGTCTGTGAGAGAATGAGGCAAAGAATTCTAATATGCAAGTTAAGAAGGGAAATCAGGCGTGGCATGGTGGCTCACACCTGTAATCCCAACACTCTGGGAGGCCAAGGGCAGGCAGATTGCTTGAGCCTAGGAATTTGAGAAGCAGCCTGGGCAACATGGTGAGACCACATCTGTACAAAAAATTAGCCAGATGTGGTGGCACATGCCTGTAGTCCCAGCTACTTGGGCGGAGGGCTGAGATGGGAGAATGCCTTGAGCCCAGGAGGTCAAGGTTGCAGTGAGCCATGATTATGTCACTGTGCTCCAGCCTAGGTGACAGAATGAGACCCTTTCTCAAAAAAAAGGGAAATCAAAAAGTAACTGGACAGTAATTGTTTTGCCTGTAATATGAAATTTGGCTATAGTTGCTACCACTGGTTTCTTCTTCAAAGTGTTACTACTATCTTCCTAATGCAGAAAGACTAAATATAAGAGGAAATGACATGGAAAAAATTCGGTAGTTTAGAAGGAAATACTATTTCCTCACCAGAAGAACTTTTTTTACTATAGACCTTTCTTTACTACTTACCTGAGATCTAACATCTAACAGCCAGTTAGTTACTCTAACTGGAGCCAAAGGGTTTTCTTCATATTGCCAATACTCTGAAAGAGGTCAAATGTTAGCACAAAAGAATACATATGCTTGAATCCTAGAACCTCACCTCTCTTCTGGTAGATCACAGGATAGGTTATTTGGTTTCAGTTGTGTCCACTCTCTGGTATTGAGATCTAACTTGTGCAGGTCTGTGCTGTATATATAGCCGGTTGTCCCTCCAAAGACATAAAGGGAGCCATTGATGATGGCCATAGCCTGGATAACAATGAAAGGTGAGTAAGACCAACTTGTTAACACTTGATTAAAGAATGTAAACTTACCAGACACCTCCAAATCAGGTTTTATGAAATTCTCTTGTACTTCTTAATCTTTTAATGTATCAGACTCTTAAAAGAAGATTTTAGAGAACCCAGAGATTATTTTAAGAACCTGGAAAACACCTTTGGAAAGGAAAGCTTTACTCAACTGGAAAGCAAGTCCTACCTGCCAAGATGATTCTTAAGGGTCCTGGCCGACCAAATAATTTCTAGCCCATGGGCACATACAAGCACTTCCGTTGAAAGCTGCTTCTCCCTATAAGCAGTCTGAAGTAAAATGCTCTCAAGAAGCAGCAGATATGAAAATAAGCCACCGCAATCTCCTAAGTAGAAACCCTACTTAGCAGTTCAAGGAACCTGACGTTTTCCAAAGGACTCTTTTCAATGAAAGTTTCAGCTATTGTTATGGCCACTTCTTATAGTTTAAATGCCTCCTGTGGAAGCAACAAAGTTGTCTAGTATGTGCTCCTTTGAAGTCAAGCTCAGAAGCTGTTTATCAGTACTAATGCCGGCAAGTCAAGAAAGAAGTCAAAGCTTGGTTGTTTTAAGCTTAGACTCTCAGAGTCTCTGATGTATGGGGGGTTGCTCCCTATCTTTCTGGATATAACTTTTCAGACCTAAGGTTTGAAGTGCTGGAACCTAAACTAATCTCTACAAAATGTATGTATGTTTTAGCTCAGATCCATGTAAAAGTTTCTTCACCAAGTGCTTTCTCATCTACTCAAGAATCACTCTAAAAATGACCAGGACCCAGGCCATAGTGGAGCCCAATCTCTCACTGGGGGTGAGGGTGGAGGTGGAGGTGGGGTTCTAACACTTAAAGGAACTTCCATACAGGTCTATATCCTGACCCTAAGTTGAATTAGAAAGTGAAAAAAAAAAAGGAAAGGAAAGAAAAGAACAGAACATGCCAAGTAACCAGATTTACAAATTATAATTTCATATCAGAACTAAAAAATCAAGTACTAACCACAAATAACTCTTCTCCATTAAAATAAAATGGTAACAATTACAAATATTCTAACACCATCCCCAGACTAGAAAAATATGAACAAATACACCATGACTGGCCACAGATTGGTACCTGTCCATATATACGACTGGGTTTCTTCCCCCGACAGCTGAGCAAAGCCCATCTCTTATACTTCACATTACACACATGGACGTCATTGCCGTTGCTCTCTCCAAATGGGATGCCCGTACCTCCAAACACTAACAGGTTGTTTCCATGCAGCACAACTGAGGAAGGAGAAGCACAAGTTCCATTCACAAATGGCTACCTGCAATGTGTTCCCACATAAACCCAGAATATCTGAGAAGCTAACACATATCTGCTTTAATGATCTCATATGATAGCTCAAATCACTGACATCTAACTAGTAGCTGAGCATACCAAATCTGAAAATCTGAAATCTAAAATACTTCAAAATCCGAAACTTTTTGCGCACCAACAATGATGCTTAAAGGAAATGCTCACTGGAACATGTTGGATTTCAAAGTTTTGGATTTGGGATGCTAAGTACAATGCAAATATTAAAAAAAAAAAAATCTGGAATGTAAAACACTTCTGGTCCCAAGCATTTCAGATAAGGGGTACATGGCCTATACTACAAAGTTCTGCAGAAAAAGATCGAATATCACTATATGGGCTCTATCATATAGTTCATTGGTAGGCATATATGACGTATTCAATACATATTTATGGAATTCACTAAATACTCTGTATAACAATATTGAGTTGTATGAACTACAACCTACCCAGTATACCACTGCTGCTCAAGACAGTTCAAGTATGCAGCAAAGCAGAGAAAAATGAAGCATCATCTTTGCCTTAGCAAAGACCCAAGGGGACTCCAAATAAAGGGATTAAAGGGACATTCTGTTTTTGCCAGGAAAATGATCTCTACATTTAAAATTATGATTTCTGTCATTTTAATGCTCTACCAGATAAAACAAAACACACCAATATCCAGCAGGCAACTTTGGTGTTCTTCCTCCTGTAGCTCTTTTGTTCCTGCCACCACACACATACACACACACACACGTACCCACGTATTCTCTTCACTCATACATATGCTCGCTCGCTCTCTCTCGCTCTCTCTCTCTCTCTCGAAACAGTGCTCCTATGTTATTTCAGTGGCTTTTTTTTTTTTTTTTTTTTTGACAGAGTCTTGATCTGTCGCCCGGGCTGGAGTATAGTGGCATGATCTCAGCTCACTGCAACCTCCACCTCCCAGGTTCAAGCGATTCTCCTGCCTCAGCCTCCCTAGTAGCTGGGATTACAGGTGCCCACCACCAAGCCCAGCTAATTTTTGTATTTTTAGTAGAGACGGGGTTTCGTCACATTGACCAGGCTGGTCTCAAACTCCTGACCCAAAGTGCTGGGATTACAGGCGTGAGCCACCACGCCCGGCCGGCTTTTTTTTTTTTTTGTAACTCTTTTTTTGTTTGTTTGTTTGTTTGAGAGGCAGGGTCTCGCTCTGTCACCCAGGCTGGAGTGGAGTGACACGATCACAGCTTACTGCGCCTTGACCTCCGGGACTCAAGTTATCCTCCTGCCTCAGTTTCCCAAGTAGCTGGGACTACAGGTCTGTGCCACCACGCCTGACTAACTTTTGTATTTTTTTGTAGAGATGGGGTTTTGCTATTGTTGGCCAGACTAGTCTTGAACTCCTGGGCTCAAGCAATCCACCCACGTCAGCCTCCCAAAGTGCTGGGATTATAGGGGTGAGGCACCACACCTAGCCTTTATTTATTATTTGTTTGAGTCAGAGTCTTGCTGTGTTGCCTAGCTGGAGTGCAGTGGCATGAACATGGCTCACTGCAGCCTTGAATTCCTGGGCTTAAGTGATCCTCCCACCTCAGATGTCCAGGTAGCTGGGACTATATGTACAGGCCACTATGCCCAGCTAATTTTTTTTTTTTTTTAAGAGGCAGGGTCTTGCTACATTGCCCACGCTGGTCTTGAACTCCTGGCCTCAAGTGGTCCTCCTGCCTTGGCCTCCTAAATTGCTGGATTACAGGCCTGAGCCACCACGCCAGCACTGATCAGTGATCTTTGACGTTACTATTGTAACTGTTTTGAGGCGCCATGAACCACGCCCGTATAAGACAGTGAACTTAATCAATAAATGCTGTGAGTTTTGACTGCACCAATCAGCCATTCCCTCATCTTTTTCCCCTCTCCTCCGGCCTCCCTATTCCCTGAGACACAACAAGATTGAAATTAGGCCAGTGAATAATCTTATCTCTGAGTAATAAAGTGAAAAGAAGAGTCTACCGTATCTAACTTTAAATCAAAAGCTAGAATTGACTAAGCTTAGTGAGGAAGGCATGTGGAGAGCAAAGAGGCCGAAAGCTAGGCCTCTTGCACCCAACAGTTAGTGCCAAGTTGTGAATGCAAAGAAAAGCTCTTGATGGAAATTAAAAGTGCTACTCCAGTGAACACACGAATGATAAGGAAGCAAAACAGCCTTATTGCTGATAGTGCAGAAAGTTTAAGTGGACAGATGATCAACTACAACATTCCCTTCAGGCAAAGCCTAATTCAGAGGAAGGCCCTGACTCTCTTCAACTCTATGAAGGTGGGGAGAGGTAAGGAAGCTGCAGAAGAAATGTTGGAAGCTAGCAGAGGTTGGTTCAAGAGGTTTAAGGAAAGAAGCCATCTCCAATACATAAAAGTACAAAGTGAAGCAGCAAGTGCTGATGTAGAAGCTGCAGCAAGTTATCCAAAAGATCCAGCTAAGTGGCTACACTAAACAACAGATTTTTAATTTTTTTTAAAATTTTTTTGAAACGGAGTCTCACTCTTATTGCCCAGGCTGGAGTGCAGTGGGGCGATCTTGGCTTATTGCAACCTCTTCCTTCCCGGGTTC
Source organism: Rhinopithecus roxellana (assembly GCF_007565055.1). Lineage (NCBI taxonomy): Eukaryota > Metazoa > Chordata > Mammalia > Primates > Cercopithecidae > Rhinopithecus > Rhinopithecus roxellana. The sequence goes on from NC_044554.1 coordinate 63,235,933, forward strand.
AAGCGATTCTCCTGCCTCAGCCTCCCGAGTAGCTGGGATTACTGGCGCCTGCCACCGTGCCCAGCTAATTTTTTTTTTTTTTTTTTTTTTTTGGTATTTTTTGTAGAGATAGGGTTTCACCATGTTGGCCAGGCTGGGTCTCAAACTCTTGACCTTGTGATCCACCCACCTCAGCCTCCCAAAGTGCTGGGATTACAGGTATGAGCCACCATGCCCGGCCTCTTTTTCTTTTCTTTTCTTTTTTTTTTTTTTTGAGACAGGGTCTTACTCTGTCACTCAGGCTGGAATGCAGTGGCATGATCACAGCTTCTGCAGCCTCAACCTCCTGGGGTCCAGCCATCCTCCCACCTCAGCCTCCCAAGTAGCTGGGAATATAGTCGTGCAGCACCACGCCTGGTTAATTTTTATATTTTTTGTAGAGAAAAGGTCTCACTATGTTGCCCAAGCTGGTCTTCAACTCCTGGGCTCCAGTGATCCTCCTGCCTCAGCCTCCCAAAGTGCTGGGATTACAGGCATGAGTCACTGTGCTCAGTGAAAGTGGTTTCCTGAGATAGAATCTACTCCTAATGAAGATGCTGGGAACACTGCTGAAATGACAAGAAAGGATTTAGAATATCACTTAAACTTAGTCGATTAAGCAGTAGCAGGGTTTGAGAGGATTTGACTCCAATTTCGAAAGAAGTTCTGCTCTGGGTAAAATGCTATCAAACAGCATTACATGCTACAGAGAAATCTTTTGTGAAAGGAAGAGCCAGTTGATACAGCAAACTTCTGTGTTGTCTTAAGAAACTGCCACAGTCACCCCAACCTTTAGCAATGACCACCCTGATAAGTCAGCTGCCTCCGACATCGAGACAAAACCCTCCACCAGCAAAAAGATTACAACTTGCTGAAGACTCGGTTGGTTGTCAGCACTTTTTAGCAATAAAGTATTTTTAATTAAGGTATGTACTTTTTTAGATATAATGCTATTGCACACTAAAGAGACTAGTGCATAGTGTAAACATAACTTTATATGCACTACGAAACCAAAAACGTTGTGTGACTCGCTTTATTGTGGTGGTTTGGCACTAAACCCACAATATCTCTGAGGTATGCCTGTACTTTGCTCAATAGCTATTAACTGTCATTGTCCTAAGCCCCATTTGTTGACCTTCTACTACATTTTGCCTAGCATATACATGATACTTTATATTGAACCCTCTAGGATATTATTAATCCCATTTTACAAGTTAGGAAATTAAAGCTAAAACTCACCTGACAAGCTGAATTCAAACTCAGGACCCAAATAGTTTAGAATCACCATGCTATGTTATTACCCTAGTAAAAAGCCTATCCACCCACAGGACGAAATCACAATATGGTGTTATAAATTATTAACAAGGAATATGGGACAGTGAACCTGGCTTCTCAGACATTTCATAAAGTCAGGAGTTACGAACTGCTTGTACTCACGTGACATAGATGCCAATTCCCGGGGCATGTAGCCATCTGTGCCCATCTGGTGCCATACTCCTGTAGCAAAATGATACCTCCAGAGTTCCCTGAAGAGAGGATAGTCTTCATTATCAGGCCCTCCCGATTCATCATAATCTGGGTTATAACCTCCAAACACATATAGGTTGGTATTATCTGCCACGCAGCGATGTCCACTTCGTGCTGGTGGAGGTCTGTGGCCTAGGAGAGAAGAGGACAGTTTTCCACAGGTGTCCTACCAGTTTAAAAGCACAAACAAAATTAGGTAACAATCATTTTAGCCTTAAAAGGGGATCAGGAAAGATGTATAACATGGATATACTTCTTATTTGTTTAGATTTATAACATGGATATACTTCTTAATAATACTTCTTATTCACACATACTACTTAAGATTTTAAGGAGCTAGTCTCTACTTCTATTTTTTATGATTACCTTCAGATTTTGATAACTGTAAAAAGCATGATAAATTCAAGAAAATGGCTGATAACTTGAAATTTTCAAGAAAAGAAGGAGGAAGGGTTTAATAATCCAAAAGCTAACAGGACAAATTTTCTAATTTCCTCAGAGGAGAAAAAAACACAGGCCAACTAAATTAAACTGTGAACATTAGAGAACTAAATAAATATAATCACGAATGTGAATGAGTCATGTATAAATAAAAATACACACACATAAAATCTATGATTTTTCCACAAGATATAATTATACACTTAAAATGGAAACTGGCTGTTAAGGAGTTACAGTAAAATTTTGACTTTAACATCCTGGATTTATGGTGGTTAACAAAGAATCTCCTTATATTTATCTCAGAGAGCATCTTTCATCCTATTAAGAGCTTTACTAAGAAAAGCTGTTTCTACAATTTATATTTGAAAGTGTCCTGAAGTCTAAATTATATCAACTACTTTTTTTTTTTTTTGAGACCAAGTCTCACTCTGTCACCCAGGCTGGAGTACAGTGGTGCGATCTCAGTTCACTGCAACCTCTGCCTCCCAGGTTTAAGTGATTGTCCTGCCTCAGCCTCCCAAGTAGCTGGGATTACAGGTGCCCGCCACCATGCCTGGCTAATTTTTGTGTTTTCAGTAGAGACGGGGTTTCACTATGTTGGCCAGGCTGGTCTCGAACTGCTGACCTCAGGTGATCCGCCTGCCTTGGCCTCCCAAAGTGCTGGGATTACAGGCGTAAGCTACCACGCCCAGCCTCAACTAGTTTACTAAAAATTACTTCAAGGTTGTTTTAGAGTAAAAAAAAAAAACAAAAAAAGTTTATTATAATTTCTGTTATCCTTAAAATGTTTATACCAATCTATACAAACCCTTGCCTAACTTCAGAAACAAAGATGCTTAAATACATAGTGGATGGAATAAGAAGCTACTATAGTTGTGACCCTAAAGATGAACGTACTTTTATATGTTGGTAATAGATACTAGTATAAAGTTAATATTTAGGACAACACTAGACACCTAATAAACATGTTATACAAACATTTATTACCAACCTAACATAGGCCTTCTATATTTACTTTTTAAAATCAAAATCCCACTTTCTAAGGTTATATTTTTAAACAAGAGCTGAAACTGTGCACAGATTGAGAGCAACTAAAAAACAGTGAATCACTGAGTCACTGACATCTAACCTGTTAGTCGTGTTTGAAAGTCTTTGATGGTTCCTCACCACTCAAGTACCAAGTCCCCTGCCCAACATGTTAGAGCTTTTCTCCTACTAACCTTGTCCTACTGTCAACTTCTCACACTTCTCTCTGCCTGAAAAGCCCAGAGTTCCTCCCCTATACCTTGGCCTAGTCTACCTACCTACCCATGAATCCCTACTTGTGGAAATACCTAAGTCTAGTGCACACCACCCTTCTCATCGATAAAACCCTAGGACCCTTCCAGTTCAATACCATACTACTCATATATTAGTGTATACATATACAATTAATAAGATCACACCTTAACTATGTAAATACATGAATATCAGACAAACTATAATCAGTTTGTCTGATTTACTGAGCTATGATTTACCTTAAATGACGAACTCAATTTCTCTTTTTAGGACTCTTGAAACAGAAAGTGTGGTGTGGAAGAAAAAATAAGAGCTCCTATAAATGTCTAAGTTTGAATCCAGATTCTTTCTAACTGCTACTTTGAGCAAGTCACTGACTTAGTCTCAGCTTCCTCATTTGCATATTGGGATATTATTACTGCACTTCAAAGATTTCTTAGATTTGTCATGTTGAAAAGTTTATTGGCTTACGCATGTAACTTTCTAGGAGGCTTTGAGCTATTTGAGGGAAAAGGAATACATTTGTATTCACCTTTCTATAACCAAGCCTCGGGCACACAGCAAACACTAGATAAACGGGAAATCAACTTATTTGGCATTTACTTTTCTCTATGCATTTTGTCAGTTTGTTTTTCTTTTCCAAATGGATTATAAGCTCCTCAAGGGCAAAGATCATATATAATAATTATCCTGTATCACCCACAACACCTAAATAGTTGGAGATCTGTAACAGGTACTAAAAGTTTGATTGACTTCAACATCAGGCCAAAGTAAACAGTGACAGGGATGATTAAAACAGTGTCCAACTCTCAGTGGACTTTGATATTATTTATGTCTAAGAGATACATGGTTTAGGGAATGGGTGTTGGATTACGCAATCTTCTTCTCAAGACACAAATGCTTCTTTCTAAGAATTAGCGAGACAAATTTAAAGAAGAAATCTAACAGAGTTGCTATGGTCAGCAGACAGCAACTCTAAAAATCTCTGTCATTTACTGTATTACCTGAAGCCAACAAATAATTTTTAAAGCTGCTTTTGGGCAAATATGAAAAGAAATGCAGTCTATTCTACATTTTTCTCTAAATGGCTGTATAGCAGGGAAGGTAATGTTACAAGTTTACTGCCAACTATTTCCGTGACAAATATAATTCACATGGATTACACAGTTGAGGGGTCTGTGAAAAGATGGTTTCGGGCCGGGCCGGGTGGCTCACGCCTGTAATCCCAGCACTGTGGGAGGCCGAGGCAGGTGGATCATGAGGTCAGGAGATCGAGACCATCCTAACACGATGAAACCCCGTCTCTACTAAAAATACAAAAAATTAGCCAGGCGTGGTGGCGGGCACCTGTAGTCCCAGCTACTCGGGAGGCTGAGGCAGGAGAACAGCGTGAACCCGGGAGGCAGAGCGTGCAGTGAGCCAAGGCTGTGCCACTGCACTCCAGCCCGGGCAACAGAGCGAGACTCCATCTCAAGAAAAAAAAAAGAAAAAGAAAAGAAATTATGATTTCATATTTTTCTACTCACTCATTCAGGTCAAAAATATTGGGCCAGGCATGGTGGCTCACACCTGTAATCCAAGCACTTTGGGAGGCCAAGGTGGGTGGATGACCCGAGGTCAGGATTTTGAGACCAGTCTGGTCAACATAGTAAAACCCCATCTCTACTAAAAATACGAGAACTAGCCAGGTGTGGTGGCGGGCAGCTGTAGTCCCAGCTATTCGGGAGGCTGAGGTAGGAGAGTTGCTTGAACCCGGGAGGCGGAGCTTGCAGTGAGCCGAGACTGCGCCACTATACTCCAGCCTGGGCGACAAAGCGAGATTCCATCTCAAAAAAAAAAAAAGTTATTATTGGACGCTGGCTATGTAGTAAGTACCATGTACTGTGCTAGGTGCTGGGGATACAATGATAAGGCAATGACTACCTCTGTCCTTGGGAGCTTACAGTCCAGCCTGCACAGCCCACGTCAGTAGCCATGAGCCATGCCATAACACGTGGCTTCCGAGCACTTGAAATGTGGGTGGTCCAAACTGAGCTGTGCTTTACATGGAAAATACTCACTGGATTTCAAAGACTTAGTACCCAAAAATGAATGTAAAATTATTAGTTTTTATATTGATTATATGTTGAAATGGTATTTTTAATATACTGAGTTAAATAAAAATATTAAAATTAATGTTACCTGTGTTTTACTTTTTTAAATGTGGATACTGGAGGAATTTTAATTTTGTGGTTCACCTATTTCTGACACAGTGCTGATCCAGCCCAACTGTTGGCTTCTGTTAATAATTTCACGATCTCTGCAAATCACATTTTTGGGTAAAGCGTGTCTAATCAATATTTGATAAATATTAAACATCTTGTCAAGGAATCTCATAGCTGAGAGTAAAAAGGCAACTCCTCTTTCTCTCTCGCCAGTAACTACAGATTTCTTTCTCATATTTATAGCCCAAGAGTGACTAACATATTAAAAAGTCATTTCATTTTGGATAAACCATGGGAATTTGTCTGGGTTAATGCCACGGAGACTAAGCATTAATTTTTATTAGGTGAAATATAGCATAGGCTCCTCAACCTTGACAAAACTGAAATTGTGTTTCAGGGTCTAAAGTAGCTCTCTAAATCCTCCCCCAAATTCTCCATGTGCAAATCCCATTTTCCTAAAAATTACTTGCTGCTAATAAAATCTACCATAGAATTTGGTTTACCTGATTCAGGAACTCCCAGTGGAAAACGTAAAAGCAAAAAATTAAAACAGAACCTGTATTCACAGGTAAACATTTAATATCCAGAAGGGAACATGAAGCTAAAGGATTATGTCCCTGTGAAGTCTGACCCATCCTCTCTTCCATGTCACAAGAAGTTGCTCTTTACCCCAGGGAGAAAGCAGGAACTTATAGTAACCAGGGAAACGGGTTTTAGTTTCTAGTCCAAAGGCAGAAAGAAGCTAGCTGTCTGAGATAATGCGACAGAAGGGTGTTTCCAAGGTTTTCACTATTACAAATAATATTGTAACAAAGCTTCCTCTACATATATTTGTATGCAAATGTATGAGAATTACTGGAAGTAGAATTTCTAGGTCAAAGGAATATGCATTTAAAATTTTTATAGAAAAAATAAAAAATACAAAACAAAAAAATTTGTATAGATATAATACTGTTATAGGGCCACACTGCTCTCCAAATAGAATGGACCAATTTCTATTCCCAGCAATGTTATGCGAGTGCCTACTTCTTCATACTCTTTAACCTTCTCAAATTTGTGCCAATCTGATGGGTACAAACTGGTGTCAGGTTAATTTGCATTTCCCTTATTGTACTAGTTCACATGTTTATTGGCCCATTTGTATTTCTTCTTTTTGGAACTCCCCGATCACCTCCTTTGCCTACTTTTTAGATCTATTAGATTGTCTTCTCACCATTGTGGAAGTTTTTTTTCTTTTTCTTTTGAGACAGGGTCTTACTCTGTCACTCAGGCTGAGTGAGACCCTGTAGTGGCATAATCACAGCACACTACAGCTTCAACCTCTCTTCCTCAAGTGATCCTTCCACCTCAGCATCTAAAGTAGCTGGGACTACACGCATGAGCCACTATTAAAAAGTAGCTAACATCTAGCTACTTTTTAAATTTTTTTTGTAGAGATTAGGTATCATTATGTTGCCCAGGCTGGTCTTGAACATCTAATCTAAGCTCAAATGATCCTCCTGCCCCAGCCGTCCAAAGTGCTGGGATCACAGGCATAAGCCACCTTGCCCGACTCCAAATTCTTTATTTATATTTATTTCTTCCAGCTTGCTCCTTGTCTTTTGTTTATGGCATCTATTAACATACAGAAGTTTTGAGTCTCTCTATCTTGTCTTTTTCAGCTCCCTTGTTCTATATTTCATTCACCTCTGCATCATTATAAAATGAGTAAGATATTCTCATTTATTCTGAATAATTTCAGGTTTTGATTTTTTATATTCAGAATTTGAATACATCAGAATTAATATTTTTGTGTGTTGTATAAGGTAGGGCTCTAATTTTTCCTCCCAAAATAAACAGGCTACTGTTCCCAAAGGACTTAAAGAAGCCCACCCCTCCTATACTTATTTGAAATGCCATCTTTGTCATATTCTAAATCGATAGGTTCTAGAGTAGAATTAGGAAAATCCCAATATTCGGGTCTAATCCCCTTGGACACAAAATTTCTTGCCTTTAACAATATATGAATGGAAATATATATAAACAATATGTAAATATATAAAAGAACATCACAGAAGCTTAAATGCAAAAGCTTGTAAATAAAGTAGTACATAACATTTATTGCTTAATAAGTCTATTACTTACAAGATGTAGCCACCTCCAGATGTGCTAATGAACATTTGTGGTGACGCCATTTAAAAAAAAAAAAAAAACTTATTGTTAAAAGTATTCATTAGTTATAAATATCAAACAGCCTAAATGATAAATCAATGTAACTGGTTACTTCTTTCCAAATATAAAGGCCACAATTACCTCTACCACAAGACAGGTCTTCTGTTGGACCTAGAAGTCTCAAGGAAAGCCAAGGAAGTCTGATCCAGTTAGCTCTCCCATATCCCCCAAACGGCAGGTAGAACTTTTTACTACTCCCAGAGCCCAAGTTGCTCAGACCAAAGTAATCCATTCACACCAACCCACAATATTACTTGTTGGTTATATAAGCATCTCCTACCACAGGGCCTCCCAAAGTGCTGGGATTACAGGTGTGAGTCACCATGCCTGGCCCTCATTACCACATTGTTTTAATTATTATAGCTTTGAACTATCTTTCAATATTTAGAACAAATTCCCTTTTGTATTACTTTTTCCCAAAAACGTCCAGCTATTTTTCTCCATTTACTTTTGCAATTAATTTTAGAATGAGTTTGTTAAGTCTATAAAAAGTCCCATGGACAGACAGCATCTTATCCAGGTGATCAAAATTAACATCACCAGTAATGGGACAAATCAATCAACATCATGTGCAATGAGATGACCACAATATTCTTTCAGTGGTAGTCCTGCCAAAGATACATAAGCTGAATGTAACTATGAGAAAATGGGGAGAAACCCAAAGGGACATTTTACAATGTACCTAGTCTGCAACTGTTCAAAAATATCAGTGTCAAAAAAAAAAAAGGCTGAGAAACTGTTCAACACTGAAGGAGGCTAAAGACACATGACAACAGAATGCAACACACAATCTTGGATTTTTTACTGCTATAAAAGAACATTATGGCCGGGCGTGGTGGCTCAAGCCTGTAATCCCAGCACTTTGGGAGGCCAAGACGGGCGAATCACGAGGTCAGGAGATCGAGACCATCCTGGCTAACATGGTGAAACCCCGTCTCTACTAAAAAATACAAAAAACTAGCCGGGCGAAGTGGCGGGCACCTGTAGTCCCAGCTACTCGGGAGGCTGAGGCAGGAGAATGGCGTAAACTCGGGAGGCGGAGCTTGCAGTGAGCTGAGATCCGGCCACTGCACTCCAGCCCGGGCGACAGAGCGAGACTCTGTCTCAAAAAAAAAAAAAAAAAAAAAAGAACATTATTGGCCCAGCACGGTGGCTCATGCCTGTAGTCCCAGCACTTTGGGAGGCCGAGGCAGGCAGGTTGCCTGAGGGCAGGAGTTCGAGACCAGCCTGACTAACATGGTGAAACCCTATCTCTACTAAAAATACAAAAATTAGCTGGGAGTGGTGGTGGGCGCCTGTGATCCCAGCTACTCGGGAGGCTGAGGCATGAGAATTACTTGAAACCGAGAGGTGGAAGTTGCAGTGAGCCGGGATTGTACCATTGCACTCCACCCTGGGTGACAGAGCGAGACTCCATCTCAAAACAAACAAACAAACCAAAAGAACAATATTAGGATAGTGGCAAAATAATAATGGCAAAATCTGAAACAAGGTCTGTAACTTATATACTAGTATTAATTTTACCCATTATTTATAGGGTTAATAATCAGTGTTGACGCCTAATTTTCATACAGGTTCTGCAGTTATGGAAGAGAATGTCTGTTTTTCAGGTGCAAACACGTTGCTACACAGACATAAAGAGATACGGCAAAATAGTGAAACCCTATCTCTACTGACCCCGCTAAAATAAAATTAGCCTGGCATGGTGGTGCATTCCTGTAGTCCCAGCTACATGGGTGGCTGAGGTGGACTGGAGGATCGCTTGAGTGCAGTAAGCTATGATTGCACCCCTGCACTTCAGCCGGGGTGATAGAACAAAACTTCACCTCTAAAAAAAAAAAAAAGAGACATCTGCTGGGCTCGGTGGCTCACATCTGTAATTCCAGCACTGTGGGAGGCCAAGGCAGGTAGATCACTTGAGGTTAGGAGTTCGAGATCAGCCTGGTCAACATGGTGAAACTCTGACCCTACTAAAAAAATATAGGGTGTGGTGGCGCACACCTGCAGTCTCAACTACTCGGGGAGGCTGAGGCAGAACAATCACCTGGACCTGGGAGGCGGAGGCTGCAATGAGTTGAGATTGCGCTGTTGCACTTCAGCCTGGGCGACAGGGCGAGACCCTGTCTCAAAAAAAAAAAAAAAAGAGAGAGAGAGGAAGACATCATGTCTGCAATTTTCAAATGGTTGAAACAGAAAAATATGCATATACGTATTGTGTATAAACGGGGGAAGGGAGAGAGGAGAGGGAGCAGGATAAAGTAAAAGACAAAATAACATTTGGGGAATCTGGGCAGATACAGGATAAAATTTTTTCCTTTTTTTCTTTTTTTCTTTTTTTTGAGATGGGGTCTTGCTCTGTCGCCCAGGCTGGAGTGCCATGGCGCAATTTCAGCTCACTGCAACCTCCACCTCTGGAGCTCAAGCAATCCTTCCACCTCAGCATCCTGATGAGTAGCTGGGACCACAGGCGCGCACCACCACGTCCAGCTATTTTTTTTGTATTTTTGGTAGAGATGGCATTTCGCCTCGTTGCCCAGGCTGGTCTTGAGGCTGGTAACTCCTGAGCTTAAGCAATCCACCTGCCTCGGCCTCCAAAAGTGCTGGGATTACAGGCGTGAGCCGCCGTGCCCGGCCAGGATACGGGAGAATTTCCACCATTTTTGCAATTTTTCTGTTAAACCGGAAGTTCTACGGGATTTAAAATTGAATTTTTAAAAAGTCCCTTGAGGATTTTATCTGGGATAACCCATTAAGGAACATAATCCCTAGCCATTTATTCTTGTCTTTTTTGATGTCCGTGAGTATAGTTTCTTTCGTTTTTTTTTTTGAGACGAGTCTCACTCTGTCGCCCAGGCTGGTGTACAGTGGCGCGATCTCCGCTCACTGCAACTTCCGCCTCCGGGTTCAGGCGATTCTCTCACCTCAGCCTCTGGCGTAGCTGGGACTGCAGGCGCACGCGAATTCAACCAGCTATTTTTCTTTTTCGGGGAGGGGGTTGTTGTTCTGTTTTGGAGACGGAGTCTTGCTCTGTCCCCCGGCTGGGGTGCAGTGGTGTGATCTCACCTCACTGCAACCTCCGCCTCTCGGGTTCCAGCCGTTCTCCAGTCTCAGCCTCCAGAGTACCTGGGACTACAGGCAGGGGCCACTGCATCTGGCTTTTTTTTTTTTTTTTTTTTTTTTGAGACGGAGTCCCACTCTTGGCGCCCAGGCTGGAGTGTAAGTGGCGCTATCTTGGCTCACTGCAACCTCCGCCTCCTGGGTTCAAGCAATTTTCCTGCCTCAGCCTCCCGAGTAGCTGGGATTACAGGCGAACGCCACGATGCCCAGCTAATTTTTGTATTTTTAGTAGAGGCTGGGTTTCGTCATGCTGGCCAGGCTGATCTTGAACTCTTGACCCCAGGTGATCCGCCCACCTCAGCCTCCCAAAGCGCTGGGATTACAGGCATGAACTATGGCACCTGGTCGCCCAAGCTAGTTTTTGTATTTCATCAATAGTTTCATTGTTTTCTTGTTTTTTTATTTCTAAGTACTTCATAAATTTCCATACAATTGTAACTAAATACCTCTTTTATTTTCTAATTGGTTGCTGTTAATATATAAGAAGGTGGTTTTTACAAGTTTTTGTCTAGTCAATTTTCTGAACTCTAGTATTAGTTACCATGAAATATCTTGAATTTAATAGGTAGACAATCAGATAATCTGTTATTAATGCCAACTTTAACTCTTCCTTTCCAATATGTGTACTTTTTTCTTTTTTCTTTTTTTTTCCTGGTTTTCTACTGTATTGGCTGAAAACTCCAGAACAAAGTTGAATAGTGGAGATGACAGTTGACATCTTTGTCTTGTTTTTTTACTTTAATGAGGATACTGGTAAGGTTTTGCCATTATATATTATGTTTGCTATTGGTTTCTTACCAATAAATGATAAATCATATATGATATTTACTACTTGTTTTCTATAGTATTCTGTCATAAATATTTTATCCCTGGATGCATAAGAATGTTTTCCCTTACCAGGAATGGATGTGGGGTTTGTTTGTTTGTTTTTGAGACAGGGTCTTGCTCTGTTGCCCAGGCTGGAATGTAGTGGTGCAATCACTGCTCACTGTAGCCTTGACCTCCCAGGTTCAAGCAATCCTCTCATCTCAGCCTCCCAAGTAGCTGGGACCACAGGTGTGTGCCACCATACCCAGCTAATTTTTCAGTTTTTTTTTTTAGAGACAGAGTGTTGCCCAGGCTGGTCTCCAACTCTTGGGCTCAAGAGATCCTCCTGCCTCAGCCTCCCAAAGGGCTGGGATTACAGGCATGAGCCACTGCGCACCCAACACAAAGTTTGTATTCAAATGTAACATACAGAAAAGCATATATGTCATAAGGGTACTGGATGCATTTTAACAAAATGAGCACATTAAATATCAAATTTTATTAAATGCTTTATTTAATACAGCAAAGTCACACTTTTTCTTTAAGCCTATTAAAGTAGTAAAATAAATACATTCCACAGATAAGGTCCATTTGATCTTGATTTCTTCTTATTTAGATTTGTCCCTGCAATCTTATGTATTTTTTATTTACCACTCTTTCTTGATTTTCCCACTTTTCTGATTTTATTGAAATAAGCTTTCTTTTTTCCCCTACAAAGATCTGTATCTTATTACCCCTAATACTTTCTGGAAAACAAACTTTTATTTTTTTAACACTCTTCAGAAAGAACCACATCTGGAAAGACTGGCCTGTTAATGGTGGTTGAGTGAAGATGTGAGGCAGGATCTTTGCTTTTTAAATTTAACTCCTTTTATTGTTAAATATGGCATGCATTAGAATTTACACAAATATAAATGTACAAATTATTATTATTAATTAATTAATTAATTTTTTTGAGATGGAGTTTCACTGTTGCGCAGGCTGGAGTGCAATGGTGTGATCTTGGCTTACCGCCTTAATCTCCTGGGTTCAAGCGATTTTCCTGCCTCAACTTCCCGAGTAGCTGGGATTACAGGCTTGCGCCACCACGCCCAGCTAATTTTGTATTTTTAGTAGAGGCAGGGTTTCACCATGTTGGTCAGGCTAGTATCAGACTTCCAACCTCAGGTGATCTGGCCTCCCAAAGTGCTGGGATTACAGGCGTGAGCCATCGCACCCGGCCTTAAATGTACAAATCATTAAAAAGAGAACACGTAACCACCATCCAGCTCAAGTAACCACCATCCAGCTCAAGAAACAGAATACTGCATAAAGAGCTTAACAAATTATTAAAATAGGTCAAATAACCATCATCCAGGTCAAGAAACAGAATACTGCCAGCACCCAGAAACCCTCTGCCTGCCCATCTTGATCACACCCTCCAACCTCCCTTCACTTCTAGAGTATCCTGCTTCCTGATTTTTAGGGCAATCATAAAAATCTGTTGTCTTTTTATAGTTTTATTATACCTAGGTATGCATCTCTAAACAATACTGTTTATTTTGGCCTGGTTTTAAAGTGTATTTGAATAGAACAGTATGTAGAATAATTCAGTGTATTTTCTTTCCTGGCTCTTTTATTCACAATTAAGTTTTTGAGATTCATCCCTGTTCTAGGGGAGCAGAGGTGGTCTGTTCATTTCCCTTGCCAAATATTATTTATTTGTATGAATATATATCACAATGTATTTATCCAGTCTAAGTTGTGTGAAGAGGCATTTTGGGTTGTTTCAAATTTGTGGTTAATGTTGCTCCGAACATTTTTGCACACGCTGCAAGTTCACAGGGGCTCGCATTTCTGTTGGCTATAAATCTGAACATGGAATTTCTGAATCTTAATGTATGTAAATCTTCACCTTCATTTGGTAAAGCCAAAATGGTTTTCAAAATGGCTGTACCAATTTACATATCCAAGGGCAGCATGTGAGAATTCCTGTTGCTCCACATCCTTGCCAATATTTGGTATCGCCATTGTCAGTCTTTTTAATTTAGCAATTCCTGTGAGTTTGTAGAGCTCTCGTGGTTTTAATATTCATTTCTCTCATTACAATGAGGGTGAGCACCTTTTCACGTTTATTGGCCATTTGAATTTTTCTTTTGGGAAATGCCTGCTGATATGGTTTGGATCTGTGTCCCCACCCAAATCTCATGTACAATTGTAATCCCCAGTGTTGGAGATGGGGCATGGTGGGAGGTGACTGGATCATGGGGGCGAAGTTCTCGTGAATGGTTTAGCACCATACCTCCTTGGTACTGTATAGTGACTGAGTTCTCACAAGATCTGGTTGTTTAAAAGTGTGTAGCACCTCCCCCCACCGCCTCTTGGTCCTGCTCCTGCTATGTAAGACACCTGCTCCCACTTTGCCTCTTGCCATGAGTAAAAGCTTTCTGAGGCCTCTCCAGAAGCAGATGCTACCATGCTTCCTATACAGCCTGCAGAACCGTGAGTCAATTAAACCTCTTCTTTATAAAGTACTCAGTCTCAGGTATTTATTTATACCAGTGCAAGAACAGATTAAGAACACCTGCTCAAGCATCTAACACATTCTCATTGAACTGTCTTTTTTGAACTTGATTTGTAGAAATGTTATATATGCTTACAATAAGGATCTTTGCACCCTATGTATTTCTGTATTATTTGAATTTTTCTTTTAGTAGATAATATTACACCTGTAAATTTTAAAACAAAAAATTCTAGGACCTTTAGCACTACTCTCAATTTGTTTAATTTTAGTTACAGAATGTTATATAGTTAACCCTTGAACAATATGAATTTGAACTGCACAAGTCTATTTATATGCAAATTTTCCTCTGCCTCTGCCACCCCTGAGACGGCAAGCCCAAGTCCTCCTTTTCGTCTTCCTCCTCAGCTTTCTCGATGTAAAAACAATAAGGATGAAGACCTTTATGATGATCCACTTCCACTTAATGAATGGTAAGTGTATTTTATTTTTCTTATGTCTTTTTTTTTTGAGATGCAGTCTTGCTCTGTTGCCCAGGCTGGAGTGCAGTGGTGTGATCTTGGTTCACTACAACCTCCGCCTCCTGGGTTTAAGCGATTCTCCTGCCTCAGCCTCTTGAGTAGCTGGGATTACAGATGCCCACCACCATGCCCGGCTAATTTTTGTATTTTTAGTAGAGACGGGGTTTCACCATGTTGGCCAGGCTGGTCTTGAACTCCTGACCTCGTGATCCGCCTGCCTCAGCCTCCCAAAGTGCTGGGATTACAGGCGTGAGCTACCACTCCCAGGCTGGATTTTTCATTTTACCAGAGTGTATCTTCAAGTAATTTGGGGTATGTCACAAAATGGGGGTATGTCACAAACTTTCAGATATCTTATTTTGACTCCCCCCCTTAAACATTAGTGAGGCTGGGTACAGAATTCTTTCTTGAGAATAATTTCCCCTCAGAACACTGAAGGCATTTATCTTCTAGCAAACCATGCTGCAGGTGAGAAATCCATGCCAGTCTGATTTTCAGTTTTGAGTCTACATAACTTGTTTTCCACCTCTGAAATAGTAAGTACTTTAGTAACGTATAGGGAGGTACTTTTTGTTGGTTTGTTTTTGCATTTTTTCCTGTTTGGTCCTTGGCATGCCCTTTATACGTGAAAACTCAGATTTTTTTTTTTTTTTTTGAGTCTTGCACTGTCACCCAGGCTGGAGTGCAATGACGTGATTGTGGCTCACTGCAACCTCTGCCTCCCGGGTTCAAGCAATTCTCTGCCTCAGCCTCCCAAGTAGCTGGGATTACAGGCACCTGCCATGCCTGGCTAATTTTTTTCTATTTTTTAATAGAGACGGGGGTTTCACCATCTTGGCCAGGCTGGTCTTGAACTCCAGATCTCGTGATCCACCCGCCTCGGCCTCCCAAAGTGCTAGGATTACAGGTGTGAGCCACTGGCCGGGCCAAAACTCAGATTTCTAAATTTTCTCCATTCTATTGTCTGATCTTTCCTTCTGTAACTCCTGTGAAATGGGTACTTGATCACTCAGATCTATCCTTAAAGGATGAATTTTCCTCATGTACTTTCTATCTGTAGGTCTTCTTTATAGTCTGCAAATTTCCTCTATTTTATTTTTATGAAAAGTAACTGGTCTTAAGTGTATTGTTTAACCCTCCAACTGAATTTTAATGTCAGCAATCAATTCAATATAAAACTAATTCATTAATCATTACTTTTTATCCATGGAAACGTTTTTTGTTTTGTTTTGAGAGAGTCTCGCTCTGTTGCCCAGGCTGGAGTGCAATGGCACAATCTCATCTCCCTGCAACCACTGCCTCCCAGGTTCAAGTGATTCTCATGCCTCAGCCTCCCGAAATAGCTGGGATTATAGGTGTGTGCCACAGGTGTGTGCCACCATGACCAGCTAACTTTCGTATTTTTAGTAGAGATGGGGCTTCACCATGTTGGCCAGGCTGGTCTTGAACTCCTGGCCTCAAGTGATTCACCTACCTTGGCTCCCAAAGTGCTGGGATTACAGGTGTAAGCCACCACGCCCAGCCAGGAAGCTGGTTTTTTAAATTTATGAATCTAATTCACTCTTGGCTCTGTAACGATACATCCTGTGATTAGAACTTCCTCAAGTTCCACTCTACTTCTTCATTATCTCTGTTTCTACCACAGGCAGCTGTTTTATTTGTTTATTTTAGTCTCTTCTAAGTCTAGTTTCCCTCAAATGTAGATGAGCCTTTATCACCTACTCATATTATAAATGAAGGACTACATTGTTTAGTTATTATAAGAAACATGTGTTTCCTCAACAGTTGTATTAATCTGCCTCCAAAACCCAAACGGAGGGATGGAAGGTCTGAGTGTGGGTCTCTGCAGGTAAATGGCACACTGACAAACAGGTTTCCCTTTACAAGTGGAGAAAAGAAAGCAGTTTGACCTTATTAATGCCAAAATTGGCAGGCTGTATTTTGACGGTATTGTCCTTTAATGCATATGGATCCTTGACAGAGCTGTTTTTCTTGTTCTCTCATTCTACTCTTCTCATCCATCTACTACAGAAGTCCATTCGCTAAGGCTCTGCTTTGTGCACTCTTCCTCCAGTATCTTTTTTTTTTTTTTTTGAGACGGAGTCTTGCTCTGTCGCCCAGGCTGGAGTGCAGTGGCGCGATCTTGGCTCACTGCAAGCTCCGCCTCCCGGGTTCACGCCATTCTCCTGCCTCAGCCTCCTGAGTAGCTGGGACCACAGGCACCCGCCACCATGCCCAGCTAATTTTTTGTATTTTTAGTAGAGATGGGTTTTCACCATGTTAGCTAGGATGGTCTCGATCTCCTGACCTTGTGATCCGCCCACCTCGGCTTCCCAAAATGCTGGAATTACAGGCGTGAGCCACCACGCCCCGCCTTCTTCCTCCAGTCTTAATCCAGTGCCTGCCCAATCCTCCCCAAGGCAAATCTACTTTCCTTGAACTGTTCTCATGGCCTTATCCTGGAACTAATGCCACTGCTAGGGCGCTTTATATGAAGGGAGAGAAGGAGTAGGGGAAGTAACTGTTTTGAAGGCAATTTTTTCATTACCTGCCCTGATATTCCACTTTCCCCCCAAACTGCTCCATGTTCCTATACTTGCTGCCTCTATGCTTAGAGTTTAAGAAAAGAGCCCTATTAAGACACTCTCTGACCTCTACCATGCAACAGGAGCATCTATTCTGGGTTGCACTTTATTCTGTGATGGTTCCTCCATCGATATAATTCCAATTGTTTTCCAGTACCCTAAAATTTCTAAAAACTTCTGGCATTATAACAATAACAATAATGATAGCGAACATTAATTCAACATTTGCTATATATAAAGAAACTCTCCTAAGTGCTCTGGACATACTGTCTCTCTTGATCTTCACAGTAACTCTAGGAGGCAGATACTATTATCATCATTCTAATTTTACAGATGAGGCAACTGAGGCAAAAAAAGAATAAGCAACTTGCCCAAGGTCATACGGTTGCTAAAGGGCAGAGCCTGGATTCAGACACAAGTAATCTCGTTTCAAAGTCTCCCTTTTCTTTTCTTTTTTTTTTAAATTACAATGACTTATTCTCTGTCTTATGTTTGTTTTGTCATTTCCAATGACATCTGAGAAGTAGGGGAAGGTAAATGGGTATGTTAAGTCTACCATTTTATAATAAAAACCATTGTTTTCATTACACCATTACTGTTTTCACTACACCACAATTTTAATTGGTAGAAATATGTTTTAGAGAAGATGTAGGACCTAGTGAAGGAATCTAGTGACAGAAAATGGGCCCTATGACATAAACTGTCTACAATCTGAACCAAGAGAGGTGATATAAAGAATTCCAAAATATGAGGCTTGAAAGTGGCTATTTCAAAAGTATAATTAAAAACAAACAAACAAAACCAGACAACCTACTGAAGCATTAAACAATAGCATTTTCATGTTCTCAACAATTCATTAGTTCACTGTCACCAATACCATAGAGAAGTTGAGAACAAAATAAAATGTTAGTCCCATCCTATTTTCTGACAGTGGCCTTTACAATACTTTAATTCAACTCAAATACATATGGTATAACTGCTACATGCACTATCCTACAAACTGGAGTAAAGATATGAAAGGCACTGTCCGATTGTCCCTGCCCTTACAGAGCTTACAGTCTAATGGGAGGCAGAGCCAAGTAAACAACTACAGTTCAGTGCAATAAGTGCTATGATATAGGTAGGTACACGGAGGCTGCCATTACAACAAAGAGGGGAGAGGCCTGCCAAGGAAGATTCCCTGGAAATACTCTTGGACCGAGTGTTCAAGGATATGCTATTAATGCTATTATTGGTTGGTTGAAGAGACTAAACTGAATTTACTATCCTTTGCCTAAAATCTACATCTAATTTCATTTCCACTTCCTTATATGTCAAATCAATTCTCTACTTTTTTTTTTTTTTTTTTTTTTTAATGAGACAGGGCCTCACTCTTTCACCCAGACTGGAATGCAGTGGCATGATTATAGCTCACTGCAGCCTCAAACTCCTAGGTGCAAGCAATCCTCCTGCCTCAGCCTCCCGAGCAGCTGGGACTACAGGCATGCCCCCACCACACCTGGCTAATTGTACGTGCGTGCGTGTGTGTGTATGTAGAGAGACAGGGTTTCACTCTGCTAGGATTGCAGGTGCAGGCCACCATGCCCAGCCCCTACTCTCCATTCCTGTTACAACTACCTCATTTCAGTCTCTATCATTTTGCATACTGATAACTGTAATAATCTCATAACTAGCCTTTAATTAAATTTCTTCACTAGCTAAAAAACCAAATCTGATCCTGAAAACCCCACCTGGGTGGTGCCCACTTGGTCTGGGCCCTCTCCAGCCTCTTTTGTCTACCCCTTTCCCACTGTGCTGAACTTTCTCTAGATCTCTAAAAGCACCGTGGCCTGTTTTGCCTAAATGCCTTTACTCAAGCTGCCTGATCCCCACAGTTTGAGAGGATCCAACCCTCCTTTGCTGATACCTACTCAGCCTTTAAGCACATTCCTTCTGATGTCATCCTCATGGCCACTCCTCTGTCACCCTCCTCCAGCCAAGTTGAGTCAGGTACCTCTCCTGTGTGCTCCCATAGCATGCTACCTCATCAGAACACTTACCACAAATAATTATACTCAAATTATTCTGTAATTGCCTGTTTACCTGATTCTCTATTACTCAGATCATCAGGCTAGCACAGTACATAGGAAGCAATCAAGAAATACTGAAAGAATGAAAGAATGAACGAACAAACAAACAAAGAGAGTTAAGCCTGTGAAAGTTGATGAGACAACTAAAAGAGATAATGGAGAGAACAGAACACTGGAGCAATACCCACCTTGAGGGGGCAGGAAGAAAGAAGCTAGTGAAGGAAACAGAATGAACAATCAAAGAGGCAGGAAGAAAACATCTAGAACTATACAGTACAGCAACCCAAAAAAATAGAAAAATTTAAGAAGGGCAAGTAGTCAACAGCCTCAAACACTACTTAGAGGTTAAAGAAGGTGAGAACTAAAAGAAGGCCACTAGTGATCCTGATGTTGCTGATGCTGAGTTAACTCCCACCTCAATTCCAGTACTGTCAGGGGCCACCTTTCTCAACCACTGATTGAGGCTATTGAGGGCTTACAAATAACCAATGCTATAAAACTTACCTGTGCAATCTTTTTTTCCACAATCAAAAAATTGAAAAACAAACACCATACGAAAGAAAATAAAATCCCCACCATACAGAAACAACCTGTTATGTCACTATTTGTTTTTTATGTTTACATGTTCTATATCATTATGTTGAATTATATATCCTAAACAATTCCTTAATTATGCTTATATTTAGTATGCATAATTATTATTAATATAATTAAATGAAGTTTAATTTATGCTTTATTAGGCACAAGTTAGATTTCTCATTGGAAATTGGGAAATTGGCATTCTAATTTATAAATAGAAAAAATAAAAAATGCTATAGAATTAGACATGCCTGCTTGGCCATGTGTGTACAATGGCTTTCCTGTCATATAATACTAAACTCACCTAATTTTTTTCTTTTTTTTCGAGAAAAGTCTCACTTTTATCGCTCAGGCTGGAATGCAGTGGCGCAATCATGGCTCACTGCAACCTCTGCGTCCTGGGCTCAAGTGATCCTCCCACCTCAGCCTCCCAAGTAGCTGGGGCTGTAAGTGTGCACCACCATGCCCGGCTAATTTTTGTATTTTTTATAGAGACAGGGTTTCACCATGTTGTCCAGGCTGGTCTTGAACTCCTGGACTCAAGCAATCTGCCCACCTTGGCCTCCCAAAGAGATGGGATTACAGGTATGAGCCACCCAGCCTGGCCCTTAATTTTTACTAACAAAATTTACTCATGCTAAAAGGTGGTACACCATCTTCAGGATCTTATCTTGACCCATTTTACGGCTGATTTTATGCATGATCTGGAGCTCGGGTGCCAAAAATAGGTTAGGAACTAGATATAGAAACATTTATAGCAGTTGCAGGATTTTTTCCTAGGTTAAAAAAAAAAAAAAAACTCCAGTTAAAATTAGATACACTGGGTTGTAAATAATTTAATATAGTCTAAATTACAACATTAAGTATGCTTGTGTGACAATTTGTTGTATCTAGAAAAATAGTGTGAATCAGTTTTCAACCCTCTTTTGAGATTTTCTTTTTTCAGTATGGAGTATGTTTTAGTAGAAAAAATAAAAAGTAGAAGGAATGCAACATTTCTAAAAGTAAAAACTGCTAGGTCAAAGGGTATGAACATTTCTAAGGTTTTTAATACATATTACCAAACTGGTTTTAGAAAAGCTGTATAAAATTTACACTTCCTTCAATATATGAGCTTTATCTTCCCATACCCTTGCCAATATTGGATATTCTTATTTTTGGTCTTTGCTCATCTAATAGGTAAAAATATCTTATTGTTTTAATTGTTGTGTTTATTTTATTTTATTTTATTTTATTTTATTTTATTTTATTTTGAGACGGAGTCTCGCTCTGTCGCCCAGGCTGGAGTGCAGTGGCCGGATCTCAGCTCACTGCAAGCTCCGCCTCCCAGGTTTATGCCATTCTCCTGCCTCAGCCTCCCGAGTAGCTGGGACTACAGGCGCCCGCCACCTCGCCCGGCTAGGTTTTGTATTTTTTAGTAGAGACGGGGTTTCACCACGTTAGCCAGGATGGTCTTGATCTCCTGACCTCGTGATCCGCCCGTCTCGGCCTCCCAAAGTGCTGGGATTACAGGCTTGAGCCACCGCGCCCGGCCTGTTGTGTTTATAATAATAGTAAAAATATTTGTTCGTAATTATTGGCACTTCTTTTTAACAAACTGATAATTCTATATCCTTTTACCTATTTTTCTAGTGGGCATTTGTTTTTACCCTATTGGTTTATAAGAACTCTTTATACATTCATATTACCCCTTTGTTACAAATAATTCTCTTTTTATCTTTTAATATATGACATTTGACATAAGAGGTTTTTTAGTTTATACCATCACATAATCTTTTACTTCTTCCTTAGAATCATATTTAGAAAATTCTTTCCCCCATCCATATTTTATAGATTATTCACTCAAAATTCTTTCTAATATGGCTACTGTGGAATACCATTTTTATCAGAGAGATGATTTATCTCTACTATCTAATAATACAGTAAGTGATTCTAACTCCCTGACACTTACAATTACAAGCCCAATCGTGGCCAACAACAGGTTTAAAATTAAGTTCTAGATTTTTCTTATTCCAATTGTTTCATTAGCTAGATGATTTTTGAAAACCAGAGTTTTGAGTTTAGAAAATTCATTCAAAGTTCCCTTTAACCCATATGAAGCACAGATCTCTTGCTAGTTATCACCCACCTCTCAAAAACCTGTTAGGGATCCTTATGATGGGACAGGACTGAATGAAGCGCCTCCTAACTGGGTCCCATCGTATTTTCTTCTTACCTGTTACCACAATTATCAGCAATAAGTCAGACACATACAACACATGGCAAATAATACATAGTCACTGTAGTTATAAAGACAGAAAAACAGGAAACAAAACAATACTTGAATACAGAAAGAAAGTGATGTAAAGTAGCATTTAACCCTGTTTTGGAAGTCAAAATTAAATTAACATATAAGCAGTGATGAAGGTTTTCAACTCTTACCCCCAAAAGAATACAATTTTGTGCACCGTTTTTCGGAATTCTGGTTCAATAGTATGTGCACTCAATAATCACCAATGCCATCTTGTGGCAAAAATTCACCAGGAGCTTTATGAACAGATTAGAAATGATGACATTTTTAAGTCAGTTAATTTCAAAATGGAGCTCTGAAACTAACTGGACATAACAGAGGCTCCTGTTCCCTTCAAGGTTATATTAATTATATGGTTAAGAAGATAAAGCAATGGGCACCATTCTTTAAATATGAAATAAGCTGACCCTACTATAATTAAATTTTAAAACAGCAACTAAATTAAACAAACATTTAATATCTTGGCACTTCCACAGGGGAAAGGAGGGAAGGTGCTCATCTGCCTTCCCAGGAAGCAAATTACCTCCATGTTAACCTCAATTAAAATATGTTTTCTTATAAAATAGAAGAAAAACCTAATAAATTAATGGAACTGTTAAATGGGGTAATTTTCTCTTTTCCCAAAGTTTTGATAGCTCTCAAAGATAGCTGTTATTGACAATAAAAACAATTAACACTTGTATAATGTTTAGGGTTTACAAAGAGCTTTCACATATATTACCTCATATAATTCTCACAACAATCCTGTATTGATTCAACAATCATTTTATTTAGCATCTGCTATGCCTGAAGCCCTATGCTAGGACCTGAGATTGCAAAACAAGGACATGACTCCTGCTCTTCGGAGCCCATGGTCTCATGAGGAAGGCAGATGTGTAAAAAAATAATTACATGATAGTGAAGGAACTGCTGTAATAGGAGCTACCAAAACACTTTGAAGAAGATAGTATCATCCTAATGTTTCAAGCAAGGAAGCTAAAGGAAAATTAAATGACTTAATGCTAGAGCCAGGATTCAAGCAAGGCCTTCTGACTCTAAAAACTTGCCTCTTTCCACTACACCATATTTATCCTGTCTTAAATTCCCTACAAAAAGAACAGTTTTTATTTTTGGCAACTGGAAATATATATTCAGATGTCCATCAGCAGGGTCTAGTTTGCTTACTACAGAACTTGTACATAGATATATACCAATTCTGTATAATGAAATGGCATCACCTGCACATTTGTACTTGATTTTGTAGAGAATACAGACTCATGGAGAAGGGGAAGAATTATTTATTTTGCAAAAGGATTTATCTTTTAATATTCTAAGTCTTTTAAATCAGTGATTCCCTAATGTTGGTCTACTGACAACTGCTAGGCTAAGGTGAAGATTCACCAGTCCAACACAAAATGAGAAAAATATGGACAAGGCAGTAAGTTTTTCAAAAAGCTAAAATGTTCCGTTTAAAGGCCTGCCCTTTTTTCAGAGATTAGAACCTTTTTGTTGTTAAATATTTACTTTATGAAATGATGCTGATAAGAAAATGGTAGTTGGTTTTCTTTTTAATATTCTCTCGTGGAAAAACTGAAAATTTGCAAGCCTATCTCTACTCTAAATATACACATATGGATAAATATAAGTACATATATATTTTAGTGTACAAGTTTATGACATTCAACAGTCTAGAGAAACACTGTTTTAAATCAATACAGTATGTGTTGAGATGACTCCAGAGTCCAAAATTGTAAACCACACTGTCAAAGGATACATTAAATATATAAGAAACCTCCCTTGCCATTAAGCTTACATTCTAATTAGGGAGACAAGACAGACACATAAAATAATTAGCAATACAGGACAGAATATAACAAGTGATTAGCTTAAAATTTGACATTTTTATGTATCAAAAGCGTTAAAATGTACATACCCTTTGACCCAGCTATTCCACTTCTAGGAATCTATTCCTAAAGAAACAATCATAGATGCATGGAAAGATGTATGGACAAAGATATTAACTATGGTATTATTTATAATGGTAAAAAATTAGAAACACTTTCAATGTCCAGTGACAGGGGATGGTTAAGTATGCTAAATAAACATACTTAAATATGCTCATATTCTACACACCACTAAAGAGTATATACAAAACTATTAACATGACAAAACATTCACAATATATTGCAAATGAAAAATACAATGTACAAAGTAGTATTAAGTATGACACCATTTTAGTAAAGAAAAAAGTATTTTTATATATTCAGAAAAAATACAGGAAAGATTACATCAAATTAATGTATTTGACTGTAGTTATCTTTGGATGGTTCTAATACATTATTTTTGTTTTTTCCCCTTTATGATGGTCTTTATTTTCCAAGCTCTCTGAGTAGGCATTACTTTTAGACTGGAAGAAAAACAATACTGTATTATTTTAATTTTTTTAAGAAGGGATTATAAAAAAATACTGGAAAGAAACATACCAAAGTCTTAACACTGGTTATGATTGGGCTTGAGGTTATTACCCCTTTTATGTTATCCATAAATTCTAGGATATATGATTTTACAATGGAAAAATACAAAAAACTACTTTGGAGTAACACTGAAGGAATAACATTAAAAATTACCAAACCAGGCCTGGCGTGGTGGCTCACGCCTGTAATCCCAGCGCTTTAAGAGGCCAAGGCAGGCAGATCACTTGAGGGCAGGAGTTTGAGATCAGCCTGGCCAATATGCCAAAATCCCATCTCTACTAAAAATATATGAAAATTAGTCAGGCATGGTGGCAGGTGCCTGGTAAATCCAGCTACTCAGGAGGCTGAGACAGGAGAATCGCTGGAACCTAAGAGACGGAGGTTGTGGTGAGCCAAGATCGCGCCACTCCACTCCAGCCAGCCTGGGTGACAGAGCGAGACTCTGTCTCAAAAAAAAAACCAAAAATAATTAACAAACCAAAACTGTAATAAAAAACCCTTTTTATGTTTTCTCAGGACTTCTGTCAAACATCTTTGGCATGTCTCTCTCTCAGCAACCAGCATAAGTTTGTATGCATAGACTCCTGTTGACTCTGCTGAGGTTATTCAATCAAGGCAGGCACTGACTTCAGAACCCGTTTTATTCTTTCACCCAAAGAGCAGAAAAAAGAGAAACAAGCAACATAACAGTGTTACGCCAACACAAATGTACTTATTAAATTTTTAAATAAATATATGCCTCTCCAGTTCCATATAAATATATTATTGGTCTGAACTTTCATTCATTGAAGTTTTAATTTTTATATATGCAAAGTGCCAACCTTCCTAAGTGATAGCTTAGACTCTTCAAAACAAAAACATAGGCCAGGTGTGGTGGCTCACACCTGTAATCCCAGCACTTTGGGAGGCTGAGACAGGCAGATCACCTGAGGTCAGGAGTTCGAGACCAGCCTGGCCAACATGGTGAAACCCCGTCTCTACTAAAATACAAAAAAAATTAGCTGGGCATGGTGTCGTGCGCCTGTAGTCCCGGCTACTTGGGAGGCTGAGGCAGGAGAAGTGCTTGAGCCCAGGAGGCGGAGGTTGCAGTAAACCAAGATCATGCCACTGCACTCCAGCCTGGGCGACAGAGCGAGATTCTGTCTCCACAAAAATAATAATTTCTTCAATGATTTCATCAATATTTTATTTTCTGCTAGTTTTTAATTTTTTTCTCTTTTTACTATGTTTACTTTGCTATAAATATAACATAGTCATTGGCTGAATTAAAATGGTAGGCTGAGCACACTGTGAGCAAGCTCACCTTCCCTTAAAATCTCCCAAATAACAAAAAAAGTCATTAAAAAAAAACCATAATTAAAAGAAAACAAGAAATGCCCTTAGTGGACTAATACTATGAGGAATCACTGGACGATGAAAAGCGGGTATAATCAGACTAAAGAAGACACCACAGTCCTACACACCAAGAGCAGAGGACCAGGGCAAGTGGAGGGACCAACTCTCAGAGTCAACTAAACCCCAAGGTAAAAGACAGCAGGAAGATGTGAAACCATTTTAAACATTTACTGCCTAAGTGATTGGAGCGTAGCACAGAAGTTACATAGCAGGTTAACCCCTCCCAGCCATTTACCTCTTTGAGTCAAGCACTATAGAACAGAGGTGTTTGTTCCCAGATGGGAACAGTGGCAAAAACAACAAAGGTGTCACTGTTCAGCTAGAACAATGAGTGTGAACACTGGGATCAGAGAGAGAAGGTAGAACCCTGTGGGGATATTAACACCCAGGCAGAAGAGGGGACAGTCACACTGAAGAAGCCTGGCAACTACTACACTTCATCTCATTGCTTATTCCATCCCTATCCACAATCCATGGAGACATGCTGCAATAAACAGATGTAACACTCACAGCAAAGCTAACTAGGACTCACAGATAAAGATGAATGAGCATAAAACTAAGACCCAAGCATGAAGAAGTATTATAGAAAAGTATATTAAAAAGTTAAGACACAAAAGAGAATCGAACAATATTAAAATTTCAACTACATTTTTGTTTTGCCAAAATGAACAAGCTAATTCTATACTTCAGAGGGAAAAAAGCAAGAAACCCAGAATACCAAAACAATCTTGAAAAAGAAGTGAAAGAAGACTCATACTTCCTAATTTCAAAACTTTCTGCAAAGATACAGTATTCAAAAACTGTGGTACTGGCATATGGATGGACATACAGATTAAATGAATGGAATTGAGAGTCCAAAAGTAAACCCTAACATCCATAGTCAATTGATTTTTTTGACAAGGGTGACAAGGCTATTCGGTGGGGAATAGTCTTTTCAACGAATTGTCCTGGGACACTTGGATATACTTTTACATTTAGAATTCTATGCCTACTCCAACTCCTGCTCAAGAAGGGGAGTGAAATAAAGACTTTTTTTATATGCAAGGACCCAAAAAGTTTGCTTCCTTCAGACTTCTGATGAAAGAATTACTCAAAGATATATATCTGGATTGTTTTTTAAAACAATTAATGGAAGAATAACAAACAAGGCACAAGCAAAGAGTAAGCAAAGAAACCAGCAAAACTTTTAAGTCTAAATATGCACTGACTGGGGAAAAACATTACTAACATTCAAAACTATAATCTCAGATGCTATCAACAGGAATATTTATAAGGGTAGGAAGAGAGGCTGAGAGAAGGAAAACCAGAAGAACATTAAAGTATCTGTCTTATTCAGATGAAGGATATAGAAAATGATTAATATAGATATTGATGGAAAAATATAAATTGAAGTATTGTGTAAAAGATTTAAGAATACTAGATGGCTTCACTGGTGAAGTCCTCCAAATATTTAAGGGCCAATTGCCAAGTCAAACTGATATAAGTAACCAAAGGTCTCATTCTAGAGAACCTGAAGATACATGTAAGAAGTCAATCAGTTCTGATTTTCTTAAAATGAGAGAGACTAGTTAACAGTAGTTGCCAAAGTTACCAAGACTGATCATGGTGGCAAGGATGCAGAGGACCTGGATGAGTTATACTTTGCTGGGAGGAATGTAACATGATACACACATACTCTGAGAGACGGTATGGCAGTTTCCTACAAAGCTAAACATATGCTTACCATACAACTCAACAATTACATTCTTGGCTATTTACCACAGAGAAATGAAAACTTACGTCCACACAAAAACCTGTACACAAACGTTCCTAACAGCTTTATTCACAATAGCCAAAACATGGAAACAATTCCAATGTCCTTCAGCGAAATGAATGGTTAAACCTGTGGTACAACCATGAACTACTGATTCATGCAACCAATAGGGAAAAAAAAAGTGTCAAAAGGTTACATACTGTATGATTTTACTCACATAACATTCTTGAAATGACAAAATTTTAGAGAACAGATTAGTGGTCACCAGGGGTTTGCCAGGGAAGGTGGCTGTGGCTGTATCAGGGTACCACCAGGGAGCCTTGTGATGGAACTGTTCTGTATCTTGACTGTGGTGGCCACACGAATCTAACACGAAATAAAATTGTACAGAATATGATACACACACACACACATACACAAGTACATGTAAAACTGATGAAATCTGAGTAAGGTCACTGGATGGTATCAAAGTCAATCTCCTAGTTGTGTTATTGTACAATAGTAATAGGATGTTATCATTCCAAGAAACTGCCTGGGGAAGGGTATATGGATCTCTCAGTATTATTTATTTTCCTTTTTTTTTTTTTTTTTTTTTTTAAAGACAGTGTCTTACTCTGTCACCCAGGCTGGAGTGCAGTGGCATGATCTTGGCTCAATGCAACCTCCACCTCCTGGGCTCAAGCAATCCTCCTACCTCAGCCTCCCAAGTAGCTGGGACTACAGGTGTGTGCCACCACACCTGGCTAATTTTTGTGTTTTTTGTAGAGATAGGGTCTCACCATGTTGCCCAGGCTGGTCTCAAACTCCTGGGCTCAAATGATCCGCCTGCCTCGATCTCCCAAGTGCTGGGATCACAGGCATGAGCCACAGAACCCAGCGAATATTATTTCTTAAAACTGCAAATGAATCTACAGTTCTCAAAGCAAAAGGTATAAAAATTAAATAAAAATCGAAATGAAGAAAAAAAAGATGGTGCAAATATGGAACAGATTACATTCAAAAATGATATATCTAAAACAATTATGAATATTTAACAATTAGAACTACTGAATCAGAGAAAATGATCCAAGAATTCTGACTTAGGTGGCTACAACATGTGGTACAGTCCTACTCCTATATACAATTCAGGATCTGTAAGAATTTCAAAAGAGAAGCAAATTAATACTGTATTTGGAATTGCTGCACAGCTGTACAGATTGCTTACTGCACAAGAGCTCCAGGCAAAGTGTCTAAGGGAGGCTAAATCCAGCCTTCACTCTATTCTCCAATGTACCCATGGGACTATGTCTACCTGGAAGAGGAATCTTTTTAAAATTTCACAATGGCACACTTTGAGCTAACAGTGACTTACTTGTTAAGTAAACAACTTCCTTTTAAATTTAGGATAACCAACATTTATTATCTACTCTATGCCAAACAACTTTATATACTGAGTATCTACTCTATGCTTAGCACTTATAAATACTCTTTTTGGCCGGGCGCGGTGGCTCAAGCCTGTAATCCCAGCACTTTGGGAGGCCGAGACGGGCAGATCACGAGGTCAGGAGATCGAGACCATCCTGGCTAACACGGTGAAACCCCATCTCTACTAAAAATACAAAAAACTAGCCGGGCGAGGTGGCGGGCGCCTGTAGTCCCAGCTACTCGG
Source organism: Rhinopithecus roxellana (assembly GCF_007565055.1). NCBI lineage: Eukaryota > Metazoa > Chordata > Mammalia > Primates > Cercopithecidae > Rhinopithecus > Rhinopithecus roxellana. Next base: position 63,265,329 of record NC_044554.1, read on the forward strand.
GAGGCTGAGGCAGGAGAATGGCGGGAACCTGGGAGGCGGAGCTTGCAGTGAGCTGAGATCCGGCCACTGCACTCCAGCCTGGGCGACAGAGCGAGACTATGTCTCAAAAAAAAAAAAAAAAAAAAAAAAATACTCTTTTTTTTTTGGCAGGGCATGGGAGAAGCAGACACAGGGTCTAGCCATGTTGCCCAAGCTGGTCTTGAACTCCTGGACTCAAGAAATCCTCCTGCTTCTGTCTCCCAACAGGGAGACAACAGGCATGTGCCATCATACTCGGCTAATTTTTGTTTATTTTGTAGAGATGTGGCCAGGGTTTCACCACGTTACCCAGGCTAGTCTCAAACTCCTGAGATTACAGACATGAGCCACCATGCCCAGCAGTCTTTTTCAATTTTAACATTTTATGATTCTAAGAAGTTTCAGACAAGGGGAAAAATTTAAAAGATAAAAGTTCAGGCCGGGCGCGGTGGCTCAAGCCTGTAATCCCAGCACTTTGGGAGGCCGAGACGGGCGGATCACGAGGTCAGGAGATCGAGACCATCCTGGCTAACACGGTGAAACCCCGTCTCTACTAAAAATACAAAAACTAGCCGGGCGAGGTGGCGGGCGCCTGTAGTCCCAGCTACTCGGGAGGCTGAGGCAGGAGAATGGCGTGAACCCGGGAGGCGGAGCTTGCAGTGAGCTGAGATCTGGCCACTGCACTCCAGTCCGGGCGACAGAGCGAGACTCCGCCTCAAAAAAAAAAAAAAAAAAAAAAAAAGTTCATTTTAAAATCTTTTTTTTTTTTTTTTACTGTACACGGTTTTTTTCTGTAAGATTTACCAAAAATCCTGCCTGCATTTGTACTTTATATGTATCAGTGTGAATGTGCCTATCTTGAAATATTAACTATAGCCAGAGATTGTTTTTCTTAATTGAGTATTACCCTCCTTCCTTTTTATCTCCAGCAAAACTTCACCACTTAGAAAAATAAACTGAGGCCAGGGGCGGTGGCTCAGGCCTGTAATCCCAGCATTTTGGGAGGCCGAGGCAGGCGGATCACTTGAGGTCAGGAGTTCAAGACCAGCCTGGCAAACATGGTGATACCTGTTTCTACTAAAATAGCTGGGTGTGGCGGCAGGTCCCTGTAATCCCAGCTACTCAGGAGGCTGAGGCAGGAGAATCACTTGAACCTGGGAGGCAGAGGTTTCAGTGAGTTGAGATTGTGCCACTGCACTCTAGTCTGGGTCACAGAGTGAGACTCTGTCTCAAAAACAAAAAACAAAAAACACACACAAAAAAACAAACTAGAGAAGCAATCAGTTTTGAAAGTGAAGACACGGCTGGGGCTGGTGGCTCAGGCCTGTAATCCCCAGCACTTTGGGAAGCTGAGGAAGGTGGGTCACTTGAGGTCAGGAGTTCGAGACCAGCCTGGCCAACATGGTAAAACCCCCATATCTACTAAAAATACAAAAATTAGCCAGGCGTGGTTGTGCACACCTGTAATCCCAACTACTCAGGAGGCTGAGGCAATTCTGCTTGAACCCAGGAGGCAGAGGTTGCAGTGAGCCAAGATTGCACCACTGCACCCCAGCCTGGGGACAGAGCCAGACTAAGTCTCAAAAAAAAAAAAAAAAAGTGAAGACATAATTTTTCTTTATGAACTCACTTTCCATTCTCTCAGGTCATTTTCTGTTGACAAATGCAATGCCTTCCAAGAAAATACTTAGATCTGACGGAAGGATATAAAAGCTTATATTGGACTAAATCCAGCAAAAAGCAAATAATAGTCACTAATTAGCAAATTTTTAATATCTAATATCTGATATTTTTAAAGTTGCTTTAAAAAGTATAATATGGCCAGGCGCAGTGGCTCACACCTGTAATCCCAGCACTTTGGGAGGCTGAGGCGGGTGGATCACTTGAGGTCAGGAGTTTGAGACCAGCCTGGCAAACATGGTGATACCCCGTCACTACTAAAAATACAAAAATTAGCCAGGCGTGGTGGTGGGCACCTGTAATCCCAGCTACTCAGGAGGCTGAGGCAGGAGAATCACTTGAACCCGGGAGGTGGACGTTGCAGTGAGCCAAGACAGCACCACTGCACTCCAGCCTGGGCAACAAGAGCAAGACTCCATCTCAAAAAAAAAAAAAAAAGAAAGAAATTACATATTTCTGTTTTAGGTTTGTGTGTATGTGTGTGTTTTAAGGAATTTGTTTTATGTGACACTAAAATATCTGTGGTTAGCATTTGATCAATTACACATCTGACTGAAATTAACTGAGTTGACAGTTTGTTGATGAAACCATATGGCAGGAGCTACTATGGGTAAAAAGGGAAATAACTCAAAGAAAAAACACCATTCAACTCCAAAGATCACTTACTTCATTTTTTTGCGAGTCATAATACTTCTAATTTCACTTCACTATCTAGTCTTATTTTGTCTTATGATGCTTTAATGCTCACATCCTAGATAAAGCTTGGAACAAATTCAGGGACATATAGCAAATATAAAAGGGAAGAGCATGAGATTGGGCTGGATTCTAAATGCAGCAGGAAGCTACTGAAGGATTCTGATCTGGGAAGCAACATAACCATAGCTGTGCATTAGGAAGATTAATCTTGTTTCAATATAGAGAACGGGGTAGGAAAGTAAGACTAGGAATAGCAAAAAAAAAAATTTTTAGTGTAGTCCAGTTCACAGCAGTGAGGGCCTGAATTACAGTACTAGTAACAAAATAACAGGGAAGGACAGGAAGCAGAGGGGAGTGCAGCATGGTGCATAGACTTTTGAACCACATTGCCTGGGTCTAAATCCTAGCTCTGTCCCTTGCTAGCTATATGTCCTTGGACAAGGTCTTGTCCTGGGTACCCCAGCTTCCTTAACTATAAAAAAGGGACAGCAATAGTATCTATTCCCTTACTGAGTTATGAGTAAATGTTTATATAAATCCCTGGCTAATATTACTGTAGAGTTATGAGTAAATGTTTATATAAATCCCTGGCTAATATTATTGTAGGGATAAAACATAAGGAGTAAAAGACTAGCTGAATGGGAAAGTGGAGTAAAATAAGGGGATAAGTGTGAGTTTTTAAGTTCTATAACTTGAGGAAAACTTTTAAAACACAGACATTAAAAGGCAAGTTAGCAATATTTATCACTATGCATTGCAGTGATGTTCTTAAATAACAGAAACCAGAAACAAGCTAAATATCTATCAATTGGGTGGCTGGTAAATTACAGCACATTCACACAACACAACACTTTCAGCCATGAAGAAGCATGAGATAAGTCTAAATGTGCTAACACAGAACAATCCCCAAAATATATTTTTAAGTGAAAAAAAAAGACAGATGCAGAAAGAATACTTTGTTGTTGCACTCTGTTTTAATATAAAGATAACATACACCTATATGCACACATATGCAAATTCTACTTCTAGAAAGACACACCAGAAACTCTAGGGAGATGACACTGCTAGGGAGACAGAATGCAAAACGTGGGATCTCAAGTGGAAGGGACACTTTCTCCTCTTGCATACTGTTTGATTTTACCAAGTTTACATGTTTTCCCATTTAAAAAATTAATAAAACAAACAAAAAAGACTTTTAGGAGGAAAGCTGGATGCATTCAATCATAGGAAATCATACTTACATATTTTAAGTAAGCATAACCTTTATGTGTTCTACAAGCTTGCCCAATACTGATACTGGTAAAAGTCTAATGATACGGAGTGTTCAAAACCACTTAATAAATGGGCAAGAAGACTATAGAACTCTTGAAAGTGAGAAGGAAAGGAGAAGCAAAGAAGGTCAATAAAGTAGGAGGAAGACAAGGACTGCTTACTTTAAAAAGTAAGGGAATGACCTTAAAAATAGTTTGGGGAGCCGGGCGCGGTGGCTCAAGCCTGTAATCCCAGCACTTTGGGAGGCCGAGACGGGCGGATCACGAGGTCAGGAGATTGAGATTATCCTGGCTAACACGGTGAAACCCCGTCTCTACTAAAAAATACAAAAAAGTAGCCGGGCGACGCAGCAGGCGCCTGTAGTCCCAGCTACTCGGGAGGCTGAGGCAGGAGAATGGCGTAAACCCGGGAGGCGGAGCTTGCAGTGAGCTGAGATCCAGCCAATGCACTCCAGCCTGGGCGGCAGAGCGAGACTCTGTCTCAAAAAAAAAAAAAAAAAAAATAGTTTGGGGAAAATAAAGCCTTAAAAAATATGCAGGCTAATAAAAATTAGGCTGCACCTGAAAATTCTAAGTAATTATGTCAATTTGTCATTTGAAATTCTTAATATATTTTCCAATGTTATAAGTAGTTAATAGGTCAGTCCCTATTCAGCCCACAAAGGCCTACTATACCCTATTAGATTACTTATAATACTGTACTAATGGTAGTACAGATTCCACCATTTTATTTTGTTTTGTTGTTGCTGTTAAATTTTTTGGTTTTTTTGAGAAAGAGTCTCACTCTGTCACCCAGGCTGGAGTAGAGTGGTGCAAGGTCAGCTCACTGCAACCTCCACCTCCTGGGTTCAAGCGATTCTGATGTCTCAGCCTCCCAAGTAGCTGGGACTACAGGCACCAGCCACCACGCCTGGCTAATTTTTTGTATTTTTAGTAGAGATGGGGTTTTGCCATGTTGACCAGGATGGTCTCAAACTCCTGACCTCAGGTGATCCACCCACCGCGGCCTCCCAAAGTACTGGCATTACAGGCATGAGTCACTGCACCCGGCTGGGTCTACCATTTTAAAACCTTATCCTACTCAAGCTCTCAGGTACATTTGACAAGGTAACCTCTCCCTCCTTCTTGAAACATGTTTTTCTCTTGACTCTTGTGAAACCAAGTAGTCCTGGTCTTCCTCCTACCTCACTAACCTTCTTTGCTTGCTTCTCCTTTCCTTCTCACTTTCAAGAGTTATATAGTCTTTTGACCAGTTTGTAAAAATATTCTTTGTTTTTTTTTCTGAGATGAAGTCTTGCTCTGTCCCCCAAGCTAGAGTGCAGTGGCATGATCTCGGCTCACTGCAACCTCTGCCTCCTGGGTTCGAGCAATTCTCCTGCCTCAGCCTCCCCAGTAGCTGGAATTACAGGCACCCACCACCACATCTGGCTAATTTTTGTATTTTTAGTAAAGATGGGGTTTCACCATGTTGGCCAGGCTGGTCTCAAACTCCCAACCTCAGGTGATCCACCCGTCTCGGCCTCCCAAAGTGCTGGGATTACAGGTGTGAGCCACCACACATGGCTAAAAATATTCTTTGGTGAACTCATCCAGTCCAAAGGCTTGTTAATAATTCCAAAAAACATTGTGAGCCTCACCATCTCCCTTAAGTTTGATTTTTTTTTTTTTTGAGACGGAGTCTCGCTCTGTCACCCAGGCTGGAGTGCAGTGGCCGGATCTCAGCTCACTGCAAGCTCTGCCTCCTGGGTTTACGTCATTCTCCTGCCTCAGCCTCCCGAGTAGCTGGGACTACAGGCGCCCGCCACATCACCCAGCTAGTTTTTTGGTTTTTTTTTTTAGTAAAGATGGGGTTTCACCGTGTTAGCCAGGATGGTCTCGATCTCCTGACCTCGTGATCCGCCCGTCTCGGCCTCCCAAAGTGCTGGGATTACAGGCTTGAGCCACCGCGCCCGGCCGCTAGGTTTGATTTTTTTAATGTAAAGATTATTTACTGTATATCCTTACTTGGAGGTCAAATAGGCATCTCAAGCTTAACACTGCCAAAACAAAACTCTTGATTTGCCCCCTGCCATCCTGCTGCTTCAGATCTGCTCCATCACATTTGATGAGATCGTCATCTATCCAATCGCTCAAGACAAAAACTTAGGAGTCTTTTTTTTTCTTTTCCCAACTCACTGCAACCTCTGCCTCCTGGGTTCAAGCAATTCTTGTGCCTCAAGCCTCCCAAGTAGCTGGGACTAAAGGCACGCGCCATCACGCCCGGCTAATTTTTGTATTTTTAGTAGAGATGGGGTTTTGCCATGTTGGCCAGGCTGGCCTCAAACTCCTGACCTCAAGTGATCCGCCTGCCTTGGCCTCCCAAAGTGCTGGGATTACAGGAGTGAACCACCGCATCTAGCCTTGTTAGCAATCATCTTGATTCTTCTCTCTCTTTCACACCTCACAGCAAATCCTATTAATGCTACTTTCGAAATACATCTCGTATTCAACCACCTCCAACCACTGATATACCACCATACCCTAGTCTAAGCCACCACAATCTTTTTAGCAAAGTACTTCTATAGTCTTCTAAATGACCTCAATGTGTCCTTATTACCATGTCCCACTAGCCATTCTCCAACCAGCAGCTAGAAGGAGCTTTAGAAAATAATAAATCATATCACATCACTCCTCTGCTTAAAATTACCCAATAGTTACCCTTTAATTTTATAATAAAGATCATAAATTCAGTTTTAGGCTTGCTAAGCTTGAGAAATGTGAAGCATGTAATTATAGATATGGAGAAAACAAGGAAATGGCCCTCAAAAGAGATTTGGGCTGAAATTACAAACTGGCATAACTTATTGGCATATGCATAGATACTAAAAATCACAGATTTGGAAGAGAACACCTCAAGTAAGTTGAAAAGAGAAGGGTGGGAACACAGAACCAAGAATTGAGAACTCTCATACGTAAAGTCCTGGTGGAAGGGAAAGAGTTGACAAAGACGACTAAGGATGAGGCCAGACACATAAATGGAAAACGAGACCTGACGCCCAGGAAGCCAAAAGGGAAAAGGATGTTTAAAAATGAAGGGAGATCAAGGCAGATTGAGATTTTAAAATGTTCCTTTGACTTGACACACATAAGTCATTTGTGGGTTTGTTTTTTGTTTTTGAGATGGAGTCTCACTGTCGCCCAGGTTGGAGTGCAGTGACACAATCTCAGCTCACTACAACCTCCGCCTCCCGGGTTCAAGTGATTCTCCTCCCTCAGCCTCCCAAAGTGCTGGGATTAAAAGAGAGAATAGGAAAAAATGCTATGTAGATTAAAGTATACATGGGTGGGTCTAAAAAGATGACTAGGAGAATGGCACTTTAGAAAGAAGAAATGGTATGTACAAAATCAAGAAACAGTGTAGCACAGGAAATTCCAAGTTTTTAAAAAATCTCTCCTCTCAACCTACCTTGTTCCAAGAATTTAACGCAACTAACTGAAAATACTTCTGCATAGCTGAAATATAAAATGAAAGACATAAATGGGGAGGGTAAAGAGGTAGAAAGAGACAAACAGAGTGAGGGTAAGGAGGAAGAATCAACAACACAATTCCTTATCGAATTGTGACCAATTCGATAAGGAATGAGTAAAAGGAAAGAATCTCATGTGATTCCCACATTTCTGGCTTGACTCACTAAATTGATGATATAGCCATTAAATCAGTAAGGATAAGAAGCACAGGATGAAGTAACAGGTTTGGCAGGAAAAAAGATGAAATTGTTTTTTGAAAATGTTGTATTTGAGGTACTCATCAGTCAGTTGGTAGAAACATCTAGAAGCTGTTGGCAAACAGGCCAGAAAGAGAGATGTGGGTTAGACATAGATGTAGGTTTAGTCAGGACATTAATGGTATCTTACTAAGAGTAAGAAGGGGAAACAAACAGATATACTCTTGAATACCAATATTAAGGGGCAGATGAAAACTAACAGGAAGTTTAAGAGATAAAAGAATAAGAGCTCTTTAGGAATAGGAACTTTATTTAATTATGTATTCCCAGGGTCTAGCATAGGAGACAGTTAAAACCAAATTCTAGAGAAGCTGGGTATGATAAAAACTAAGAGCTAGCTACTGGAGTTAGCAATTAGAACATTATTACCTTAGTAAGAGCACTTGAGTAGAACAATGGAGGCAGAAGTGAGACTGCAAAAGACTGAAGAGAAGAAAAAAAAAGAAATTAAAATAAACAACAGAGTCTATTCTTTCTGAAAGCCTGGTTGTGACAGAGAGAAGTAAAACAGGCCACCAGCTAGGAAAAAACCTAAAATGTTACTCATATGGTAAACTGAGGAGAGATTCCACCTAATAAAATAACAGAAAACATAAACAAGCCTTGTGAGTCAACATTTAAATATAGAACGGTTTTAAGAGAATCCCAAATTCCTACAGGTGATAAGTTATTACGCAGTATTAAATGAAACACTTGATAAAGAATTAAAAGGAAAGTAAAATATTAAAACGTTGATATAGCTGTCTTTAAGTGGAATCACTATAGATGATTTTCTCCTTGTCTCAATTTTTCTACATTTTCCAATTTGGGGGGTTTTTTTGAGGCAGGGTCTCACTCTGTTGCCCAGGCTAGAGTGCAGTGGCATGATCTCAGCTCACTACAGCCTCAACCTTCTGGGCTCAGACAATCCTCCTGCCTCAGTGTCCCAAGTAGGTGGGATTAGCTGGGATTACAGGCACGTGCCCCGACAGCTGGCTAATTTTGTTTATTTTTTGTAAAGACAAGGTCTAACTATGTTACCCATGCTGGTCTCAAACTCCTGAACTTAAGCCATTTGCCCGCCTTGGCCTTCCAAAGTGCTGGGATTATAGGTGTGAGCCACCACACCCAGCCCATTATCCAAATTTTAATTAATGAGTTTGTATTCCTTTCATATAGTGGTTGTGGTAGGGGGTGGGAGACAACAGGTTTTACAAAAACTAATGTCTCAAGTCCAGAAAAGAAAAGAGATTCTAGCTCTAGAAAGGCAGAAATAGAGAGAAATATAAACAGAGAACAGAAAAGAAATGGAAGGGAAAAATAAAACCAACACAGAAATGAAATCTTCATTGGAAGTAGCACAAAGGAGCACAGACACTGCTGAAAACATAGTAAGGGACATATTAATAGACGACAGAATTGAGAAAGGCAGGCAAAACATAAATGACCTGTGAGAACCACAAAACACTGTTGACATAAACTCAAGATCTAAATAAATGGAAATACATCTCATGTTCACAGACTAGAAGACTTAACATCATCAAAATGCCAGGTGCGGTGGCTCATGCCTGTAATCCCAGCACTTTGGGAGGCCAAGGCAGGTGGATTGCCTGAGCTCAAGAGTTCGAGACCAGCCTGGGCAACATGGTAAAACCCTGTCTCTACTAAAATACAAAAAATTAGCGGGGCGTGGCAGCGTGCACCTGTAATCCCAGCTACTGGGGAGGCTGAGACAGAAGAATCACTTGAACCCAGGAGGCAGAGGTTGCAGTGAGCCAAGATCGCACCACTGCACTCCAGCCTGGGTGACAGAGCGAGATTCCATCTCAAAAAAATAAATAAATAAACAATATCAAAATGACAACACTGCCTAAATTGATCTACAGACTCAATGCAATCCCTATCAGAACCCCAGCTGATAAAATGACAATCCCTTGTACAAAGTGAATCCCTTGTACAAAATGACAAGCTGACTCTCAAATTTATATGGCATTGCAAGGGACCCAGAATGGCCAAAATAACCCTAAAAGGGAGGAATAAATTAGGGGGACTCGAACTGTCCTGTCAAAACTTACTGCAGGCTGGGCACAGTGGCTCACACCTGTAATCCCAGCATTTTGGGAGACCAAGGCGGGCCGATCACCTGAGGTCAGGAGTTTGAGACCAGCCTCACCAACATGGAGAAACCCCATCTCTACTAAAAATACAAAATTAGCTGGGCGTGGTGGTGCAAGGCTGTAATCCCAGCTACTTGGGAGGCTGAGGCAGGAGAACTGCTTGAACCCGGGAGGCGGAGGTTGCAGTGAGCTGAGATTGCGCCGCTGCACTACAGCATGGGCAATAAGAGCGAAACTCCAACTCAAAAACAAAAAAAAAAACACAAACCTTACTGCAAAGCAACAATAATTGAAGCAGGTGTTGGTACATGAACAGACATATAGATCAATGGAATGGAACTCAGAGTCCAGAAATAAACCCATACATTTATGGTCAATTGATTTTCAACAAGAGTGCCAAAACCTGTTCAGTGGGGAAAGAACAGTCTTTCAACAGATAGTGCTGGGACAATTGGATAGGCAGTTGAGATAATCCTTATCTCATACCAAATACAAAAGTTAACTCAAAATGGATCAAAGACATAAATATAAGAGCAAAACTATGAAGCTCTTAGAGAAAACAGGAACAAGTCTTCATGATCTTGGATTTGGCAAAAGATTCTAAGATATGACACTGAAACAAAACCAACAAAACAAATTAGACTCCATCAAGATTGAAAACTTTTGTGCTTTAAAGAGCACAATCAAGAAAATGAAAAGACAATCACAGAATGGGAGAAAATATATGCAAATCACATACACGACAATGGATTTGTATCTAGAATATATAAAGAACTCCTATAACAACAATAAAAAGACAACCCAATTAAAAATTGGGCAAAAGATCTGAATAAATATTTTTCCAAAGAGGAAATGGCCAACACATACAAATAACCAACAATCACATGAAACAATGCTCAATATCATTACTCATCAGGGAAATACAAACCAAAAACCACAATGAGATGCCACCTTACACTCACTAGGACTGTTAGAATAAAAAAGAATAAAAATCTCATAGGCCAGGTGCGGTGGCTCACGCCGGTAATCCCAGCACTTTGGGAGGCTAAGGTGGGCAGATCACCTGAGGTCAGGAGTTCAAGGGCAGCCTGGCCAACATGGTGAAACCCCATCTCTACTAAAAATACAAAAATTAGTCAGGTGTAGTGGTGGGCACCTGTAATCCCAGCTACTCGGGAGGCTGAGCCAGGAGAATCGCTTGAACCCGGGAGGCGGAGGTTGCAGTGAGCCAAGATCACACTACTGCACTCCAGCCTGGGCGACAGAGCAAGACTCCATCTCAAAAAAAAAAAAAAAAAAAAAGTAGCCGGGTGTGATGGTGCACACCTGTAATACCAGCTCTCAGGAGGCTGAGGCAAGAAAATCGCTTAAACCCAGGAAGTGGAGGTTGCAGTGAGCCAAGATCGCACCATTGCTCTCCAGCCTGGGTGACAGAGTGAGGCTCTGTCTCAAAAAGAAAAAAAAGAGAATAAAAATTTCATATATAGCAAATGTTGGCAAGGATGTGGAGAAATCAGAACCATCATACAGTGCAGGTGGGAAAGTAAAATTCCAGCCACTTTGGAAAACAGTCTGGCAGTTCTTCAACTGATTGAACGTAGAACACAGAATTACCACATGACTCAACAATTCTACTTGTACATACAGACTTAAGAGAAACAAAAATATATGTCCATAGAAACTTATATGTCAACGTTTACAGCAGCATTATTCATAATAGCCAAAAAGGAAAAACAACCTAAATATCCATCAATAGATGAATGGATAAACAAAATGGGTCTACCCATATAATGGAATATTATTTCATCATAAAATGCAATGATGTACTGATACCTTCTACAACATGCATGAACCTTGAAAATATTACGCAAAGTAAAAGAAGCCAGACACAAAAGGCCACATACTATTACTATATGATTCCGTTCATATGAGAAAGTTTGTAACAGGGAAATCTATAGAGACAAAAAATAGATGAATAATTGCTTAGGGCTAGGGTGAGGGAATGGGGGAGGGGAACAGGAGGATAAGGGGATGATGGCTAAAGGATAAAGAGCTTACTCTTGAGGTGATGAATTGTTCTGGAATTGACTGCAGTGATGGCTGTGCATATCTGTGAATATACTAGAAACCACTGACTTTCACACTTCAAATGTATGAATTGCATGACATGTGAATTATATCTCCATAAAGCTGTTAAAATATATAGAAATGGAATGTTTTTTAAAAAAACTTAAGGGCCAGGCATGATAGCGCACATCTCTAATCCCAGTATTTTGGGAGGCCAAGGTAGAAGGATGGCTTGAGGCCAGGAGTTCAAGACCAGCCTGGGTAACACAGCAAGACCCCCATCTCTACAAAAAATTTAAAAATTAGCTGGGTTTGGTGGGCACATACCTGTCATCCCAGCTACTTGGGAGGCTGAGGTGGGAGGATCGCTTCAGCCTGGGAGGATGAGGCTGCAGTGAGTCATGACTGTACCACTGCACTCAAGCCTGGGTGAGAGAATGAGATCCTGTCTCTAAACAAAACAAAAAATAAAACAAAACAACACTTGAAAAGGATAAACTACTCTGTGTTTAAAAAAATTCAAAATGGAATGACAAAATATTCAGAAAATAATTACAAAGAGAAGCCTACAATCAACAGTACACAACTAAAGCAGGGCTCAGAAGAAATTGCATTTAAACATATGGGAAGAATGAAAGAAATATTAAGCATCCAACATAAGAAGATAGAAATACAAACCACAAAATACAGTGTGGAAAGCTAAAGGGAGGATTTAAAACTAAAAGAAAAAAATTAATAAAAAAAAGAAAATAGTGGAACTAAGTTTTAAAAATCCAAGAGCAGGTTATGAACAAGGGCAAAGCCTCACATAATACAAAATAAGAAATGATAATGAGTAGTCGCAAACCCAGGAAATAACTGTTTAATCAAAGAATACCTTGGTCAATTCACACAAATAATTTTGAAAATCTAGATGAACTGATTTTCTAGGTTAACATAAATTATCAAAGCTACCCCCAAAAGATATAAATTGTAAGAAGCCAACTATCAGAGAAGAATGATATTATTGGTCCGCACACGGTAGCTCACACCTATAACCCCAGCACTTTGGGAGGCCGAGGCAGGAGGATTGCTTGAGCTTGGGAATTCAAGACCAGCTGGGGCAACAATGAGACCCCACTGCTACAAAAAAAAATTTTTTTTTAATTAGCCAGGTGTGGTGGTGTACACCTGTAGTCCCAGCTGCTCAGACGGCTGAGGAAGAAGGATCCCTTGAGCCCAGGAGGTTGAGGCTGCAGTGACCCATCATTGTGCCACTACATTCCAGCCTGGGCAACAGTATGAGACCCTGTCTCAAAAAAACTAAGAAGTATGATATAATTGGACAATATAATTGTCTAAGAGCTACTTCTACCCCCTAAAAAAGAGGAGGTCCAAATGACTTCATGGGGAATTCAACAAAACCTTTAACTTCAATGCCATTTAACCATAGAGGGGAAAAAAATGCATAGAAAAAGAAAGGAGGGCTAGGCACAGTGGCTCACACCTGTAATCCCAGTACTTTGGGAGGCTGAGGTGAGAGGATGACTACAGGCCAGCAGTTTGCAACCAGCCTAGGCAACATAGCAAGGCCTTATCTCTACAAAAAAATTTTAAAATAAGCTGAGTGTGCTGGTGCACACCTGTAGTCCTAGCTACTTGGGAGGCTAAAGCAAGAGGTTGGCTTGTGCCCAGGAGTTCAAGGCTGCAGTGAGCTATGATTGCACCACTGCACTCTAGCCTGGGCGACAGCAGGAGGGAGGGAGGGGGGAAGGGAGGGAGGGAGAAAGGGAGGAAGGGAGGGAAGGAGGAAGGGAGAAAGGGAGGCAGGGAGCAAGGGAGGAAGGAAGGGAAGGAGGCAGGAAAGGAGGGAGGAGGGGTGGGAACGGAGGGAGAGAGAGGGGAAAGGGGAGGAAGGTAGGGGAGAGGGAGGGAGGGAAAGAAGAAGGAAGGAAGGCAGGCAGGCAGGCAAGCTTTGAAATAGTTTTATAAAAGTAGAAACAAAATAACATAGTTAAAAAAAAACAGAAAGGAAAATGAAAATGCCTATGAGGAGTGATGCAAAATTTCTAAGTAAAGTTCAGCAAACAGAACCCAGCAGTACGTTTAAAATACTAATAAACCACGACAAAGTAAGTTAATTCAGGAATACAAGAATGGTTCAGTAACAATAAATCCATTAGTACAATCTACCACAATAATAGATCAAAGGAGAAAAATTACATTATAATTCCCATAGATGCTGAACAGGCATTAGCAACATTACTTCCATTTATTAAAAAAATACTTTAGGCCTGGCATGGTGACTCACACCTGTAATCCCAGCACTTTGGGAGGCTGAGGTGGGCGAATCACTTGAGGACAGGAGTTCAAGGCCAGCCTGGCCAACATGGTGAAACCCTGTCTCTATTAAAAATACAAAAGTTGGCCGGGCGCAGTGGCTCAAGCCTGTAATCCCAGCACTTTGGGAGGCCGAGACGGGCGGATCACGAGGTCAGGAGATCGAGACCATCCTGGCTAACACAGTGAAACCCCGTCTCTACTAAAAAATGCAAAAAAGAAAAACTAGCCGGGCGAGGTGGCGGGCGCCTGTAGTCCCAGCTACTCCGGAGGCTGAGGCAGGAGAATGGCGTAAACCTGGGAGGCGGAGCTTGCAGTGAGCTGAGATCCGGCCACTGCACTCCAGCCCTGGAGACAGAGCGAGACTCCGTCTCAAAAAAAAAAAAAATACAAAAGTTAGCAGGACGTTGTGGCGGGTGCCTATAGCCCCAGCTACCCGGGAGGCTGAGCCAGGAGAATCACTTGAACCCAGGAGGCAAATGTTGCAGTGAGCTGAGATCGAGCGACTGCACTCCAGCCTGGGCAACAGAGTGAGACTCTGGCTCAAAAAAAAAAAAAAAAAAAAAAAAAAAATGGGCCAAGACGGACAGATCACGAGGTCAGGAGATCGAGACCATCCTGGGCTAACATGGTGAAACCCAGTCTCTACTAAAAATACAAAAAAAAAAAAAAAATTAGCCAGGCGTAGTGGCGGGCACCTGTAGTCTTAGCTACTCGGGAGGCTGAGGCAGGAGAATGGCGTGAACCCGGGAGGCAGAGGTTGCAGTTAGCCGAGACCGCAGTATTACACTCCAGCCTGGGCAGCAAAGCAAGACTCTGTCTCAACAACAACAACAAAAAAAAGTGAAAAGGAGGGCAGGGCGTGGAGGCTTATATCTGTAATCCCAGCACTTTGGGAGGCCAAGACAGAATGATCACTTGAGCCCAGGAGTTTGAGATCAGCCTGGGCAACATAGCAAGACTCCATCTCTATTCTATTTTATTTTAATTTTATTTATTTATTTTTTTTGGAGATGGGAGTCTTGCTCTGTCACCCAGGCTGAAGTGCAGTAGCGCAATCTTCACTCACTGCAATCTCTGCCTCCAGGGTTCAAGCGATTCTCCTGCCTCAGCCTCCTGAGCAGCTGAGACTACAGGCATGAACTACCACCACGCCCAGCTAGTTTTTGTGTGTGTGTTTTCAGTAGAGACGGGGTTTCACCATATTGGCCAGGCTGATCTCAAACTCCTGACCTCAAGTGATCTGCCTGCCGTAGCCTCTCAAAGTACTGGGATTACGGGCATGAGCCAACACACTCAGCCTATTTTAAAAAAAGAAAAAACAATGAAAAGGAGAAGATAAAATTATCATTATTCAGCAATTATATAATTATTTAGCTATACCTGTTATTCTATAGAAAAACAACTGGGAAACTATTATAGATAATATTAGAATTCTTAAGGTGGCTAGGTATAAAATTAATACTCAAAATTTAATACATAATTCAAATAATAATAATAATTCAAACAACCACATAAAAGTTAAAAAAGAAAGCAGAAAGCCCAGCAGGGCATGGTGGCTCACGCCTGTAATCCCAGCTCTTTGGGAGGCTGAGGTGGGTGGATCACAAGGTCAGGAAATCAAGACCATCCTGGCTAACGAGGTGAAACCCCATCTCTACTAAAAATACAAAAAATTAGCCAGGCGTGGTGGCGGGCGCCTGTAGTCCCAGCTACTCGGGAAACTGAGGGAGGAGAATGGCATGAAACCAGGAGGCGGAGCTTGCAGTGAGCCGAGATCGCACCACTGCACTCCAGCCACCACTGCACTCCAGCCTGGGTGACAGAGCGAGACTCCGTCTCAAAAACAAGAAAAAAAGAAAGTAGAAACCCCGTTTACAATAGCAACAAACAAGATAAACACCAAGGAATAAACATAAGAAATGTGGCCGGGCGTGGTGGCTCAAGCCTGTAATCCCAGCACTTTGGGAGGCCGAGACGGGCGGATCACGAGGTCAGGAGATCGAGACCATCCTGGCTAACATGGTGAAACCCTGTCTCTACTAAAAATACAAAAAAACTAGCCAGGCGACGTGGCAGGCACCTGTAGTCCCAGCTACTCGGGAGGCTGAGGCAGGAGAATGGCGTGAACCCGGGAGGCGGAGCTTGCAGTGAGCTGAGATCCGGCCACTGCACTCCAGCCTGGGTGGCAGAGCGAAACTCCGTCTCAAAAAAAAAAAAAAAAAAAAAAAAAAAATGTGAGAGGTCTATATGAAAAAAACTTCTTAATATTGATAGATGCAAAACAAGACTTGAACGACAATAAATACATGTACTGTTCTTTTTTTTTTTTTTTTTTTGAGACAGAGTCTCGTTCTGTCACCTAGGCTGGAGTGCAGTGGCACAATCTTGGCTCACTGCAACCTCAGCCTCCCGGGTTCAAGCGATTCTCCTGCCTCAGCCTCCCCAGTAGCTGGGATTACAGGCACCTGCCACCAAGAACAGCTAAGTTTTATATTTTTAGCAGAGACGGGGTTTCCCCATGTTGCCAGACTGGTCTCGAACTCCAGGCCTCAAATGATCCACCTGCCTCAGCATCCCAAAGTGTTGGGATTAAAGGCGTGAGCCACCGTGCCTGGTCACATATACTGTTCTTGAACATAAAGAAATGAATATAGACCCTGTTCTTGAACCTCAAAACGATGTCAATTATCTCTAAATTAATCTATAAACATAATACAATACCAACAAAAATACCAACAGGACAGAGGAGCAGGACTTGGTTAGCTAATTCTAAGTCATACAGAAAAATAAACAAAGAAAACTTCCCAGGAAAACTCTGGGAAGTAGAATGAGGAAGACGATAACCAAGGAATGGGGTCATTAGGTATAAAAAGGTAATCTGATCAATGAAACAGAATAAAAGTCCAGTAATAACCTCAAATTATATGTAGGAACTAAGTACACCTATAGACAACATTTCAATCAGTAGGGCAAAGTTGAACTAAATGAAGGAAACTGCCATAACTGGGCAGCCATCCGGAAGAAAAGTAAAGTTGGATTCCTACCTCGACACCTTATTCAACTTACATTTTGTGTGGGTAAGTGTATTTAACTTAAAAATAAAATTACAGAAGTACCTGGAGAAAACACAAGAATATTTAATTCGAATTAGAAATAATAATAAAATAGGAAAGGCCTTTCTTATGACACAAAACCTAGACTCTGAAAAGACTGATAAATTTAACAACAAAACATTTAATTTCTGATGAAAAAATATACCATGAACAAAGTCAAAAGGCAAATGAAAAACTGTGAAAAATATCTGTGACATGTATCAAAGGTCAAGAACTGATTTCATTAAAATACAGAGTTTCTATAAACCAGGGGTCAGCAACCCGCAGGCCATGGACCCCCAGTACCGGTCCATGGCCTGTTAGGAACCTGGCCACACAGCAGGAGGTGAGTGGTGGACGAATGAGCATTCCTGCCAGAGCTCGGCCTCCTGTCAGATAAGGTATTAGATTCTCATAGGAGTGCTACCTCTGCAGTGAACTGTGCATGCAAGGGATCTAGGCTGTGCGCTTCTTATGAGTCTCTAGTGCCTGATGACCTGAAGTGGAACAGTTTCATCCCGAAACCATTCCCCCTACTCCTCCACCCCGCCATCCCTATCCATGGAAAAATTGTCTTCCACAAAACCGGTCCCTGGTGCCAAAAAGGTTGGGGACCGCCTTTATAAACAATATGAACCACCCCAAAAGAAAAATGAACAAAAAATATAAATGGGTCTATAAATAAAGGAAACAAATAAATGGCTCTTATATCTACCTACTGAAAAGACGCTTAAGAAAAATATTCCTATTAAACTGACAATTTAAAAAACATTTGATAACCCACTCCGTTACCAAGAGAACAAGGAAGACAGCACTTGAACACCAACAGGAAAACACAAACTTGAAATCCAACAGTATCTATCAAAGTTTAAGCAGTAAACATATATCCTTTGACCCAGAAACTGTACTTCTACAAATGTATCCTAAAGAGAGACTCTCTCATGTGCAAAAATTATATATGTATAGGGATATTCATTGTATCACTATTTGTATTAGCAAGACTGTAAACATCTTAAATATCCATCCAAACAAAGGAATACTACCATCTCCACAAAGTCCTTCCCGTCCCCTCATGCCTGGAAATAATACACAAGAAATGTATCATTGGTTGCTTCTAGGGAAGGAAGTCAATTAGCTGGGGTCAAAGGAAGAAGAAAAACTTGTCTTTTACCATATACCTTTTTGTACCATTTGGATTTTATACACATTACTTACTTAAGATGTTTAAGACTACAGTATTATTTTTACCCAGCTTTACCAACTGTCACATTTTTCCTTCTTTTTCTTTGTCAGTTTTCCAGTTCTCACGTTAGTAACGCTTAACTATTTTCCCAGTTAATCATGGTATTTAATCAAACTCACACAGTTAAATCACAAGTTACCTGAATTCCACTGTCCCATGAGCCCCTTGCTCCTGAGCTCTCTCTGCATACTTATTCTACAAAAAGCACAATTCCCTGCTCGTTACTGGGTGTATAGAAATTATGAGTTAGTAAAAATCCAGGAGTAAAAAGCTATTAATTTCTTGGCCTATGAGGCAAATACATAATCACTACCGAACTTTAGAAACAGCAGAAAGGCAAGTGCTCAAAAAAAAGGTTTCACAAACTATCGTTTGTGCTGTCGCAATGGATGCAGACTCTAATCCACTACTTTACATTAAAGAACCTGATTTTGGTCCGGCACGGTGGCTCATGCCTGTAATCCCAACACTTTGGGAGGCCAAGGTGGGTGGATCACAAGATCAGGAGTTCGAGACCAGCCTGGCCAACATGATGAAACCCCGTCTCTACTAAAAATACAAAAATTAGCACAGTGACACACACCTATAATCCCAACTACTCAGGAGGCTGAGGCAGGAGAATTGCTTGAACCCGGGAAGCAGAGGTTGCAGTGAGCCGACACTGTGCCACTGCACTCTAGCCTGGGTGACAGAGCAAGACTCCATCTCAGAAAAAAAAAAAAAGAGAGAGAAACTGATTTTAACCACCTATTCAGAGTCAATGTGGCTAGAGAGGATTGAACCACACTAATCAAACTCACTAGACATTAATGCGTTATATATAATGCCAATGTATTAATTTAGAATTTTAAAAATATATGTATATGTGTATGGTATATATGTATATGTGTATATATGTACACACACATACATCTCAAGAGTATCAAATCATGCATATCAAGGAATCACATACAAATGGTAAAGTATGCACAAGGAGAGCCACATGATGCTATGAGTGTTACAGAGAGAAGAGACCAAGTCAGAAAGGTCAGGGAAGGCTTCTGTGTAAAAAACATTTTGATCAAACTGAGATCTAACAGAATAGAAGTTAAAATAAGAGAATGGAATGAGGAGTAAGAAGGTTCTTGGATGATGGAAAATCTTATGCAATGGATCTGGGGCAGGAGGAAGCATGATACATCTAAGGGGGCAGAAAAAGATCAACGACCAAGAGAACATAACACAGGATTAACTGTAGAGTTAGAGAGGAGTCAGACGACACAGTGCCTTTGAGGCCATGTTAAAGATTTTTGCCTTATCCTAAGAGCAATAAAAAGGTTGTGAGCAGGGATGAGAATGTATTTGGGCTTGCAAAAAGACTGGTGTGCTATATGAACTGGAGGGCAGGAGTAGAAGCAGGAATACTGCTTAAAAAGCTGCTGCAGGAGATCTAAGTGAGGGATGGTGGCACCGTGGATTGGAGTTACGGCAGGAGTAAAAAAAACAGGACTTGGTAAATGATTACACCTGAAGTGCAAGGGAGACGAAAATATTGACGAGGATGCCCAAGTTTCAAGTTTGCACAACTGGATGCATAAAGAAGCTATCACTGAAAGAGGGTGAGAACACTCCAGGAAGACCAGGTTGTTTTGTTTGGTTTCATTGGGGGCTGGATGGAGGGTTGAGACGTAAAAAGTAAGAAAAGGTTCTAAGTGTCAGTAACTGGAAGTCTTGGCAGACAAGGATGAAAAATGGAACACCGGGCTGGCTGGGCACCGTGACTCACGCCTGTAATCCCAGCACTTTGGGAGGCTGAAGTGGGAGGATCACTTGAGGCCAGGAGTTCGAGCCCAGTCTGGCCAACATGGCAAAACCCCATCTCTACCAAAAATACAAAAAAT
Organism: Rhinopithecus roxellana; assembly: GCF_007565055.1. Taxonomy (NCBI): domain Eukaryota; kingdom Metazoa; phylum Chordata; class Mammalia; order Primates; family Cercopithecidae; genus Rhinopithecus; species Rhinopithecus roxellana. The sequence goes on from NC_044554.1 coordinate 63,285,458, forward strand.
TAGCCGGATGTGGTGGCCCGCACCTCTAATCTACTTGGGAGACTGAGACAGAAGAATTGCTAGATTTTGGGAGGCAAAGGTTGCCAAGACCATGCCACTGCACTCCAGCCTGGGCCACAGAGTGAGACTGTCTCAAAAAAAAAAAAAAAAAAAAAAAAGACAAATGGGATTTAGAGGTCAAAAGAGAGAGTGAGCTATAGCAGAGTTGGGTTTTTTTGTTTGTTTTTTTGTTTTTAATTTTTAACTTGAGATGCGGTATTGCTTTGCTGCCCAGGCTGGCCTTGAACTCCTAGGCTCAAGCAATCCTCCCACCTTGGCTTGTCAAAGTGCTGGGGTTACAGACGTGAGCCATCATGACCAGTTGCTATAGTACACTTTAAAAAAAATTTTTTTTTGGCTAGGCAAGGTGGCTCACGCCTGTAATCCCAGCACTTTGGGAGGCTGAGACAGGCAGATCACCTGAGTTCAAGAGTTCAAGACCAGCCTGGCCAACATGATAAAACCCTGTCTCTACTAAAAATACAAAAACTAGCCGGGCGTGGTGGTGGGTGCCTATAATTTCAGCTACTCAGGAAGCTGAGGCAGTAGAATAGCTTGAACCCAGGAAGCAGAGGTTGCAATGAGCCGAGATGGCGACACTGCACTCCAGCCTGGAGGACAGAGCAAGACTCCATCTCAATAAATAAATTAATTAATTTTTTTAAAAAAAGGTTTTATCTCCAAGGCCCGTCAACCAAGCCTAGACATCCTACTCCTCCCCATCACCTAAAATCTTTTAAAATCTATCAAAATACAAGAAAAGGGAGAGGCTTAAAATGCAATACCTAGGAGAATAAAGAATTGGTATGAAAGAATTTCAAACTATATAATACACTGAGATATCAGATGTGTCCCAGTTTTGAGAATGAGTAAAGGAGCAATGAAGTGTCAGTCAAGAGAAAAGGGAAGCAGAAAAAAGAGACTGATGACCCCACTTTACAAATTTTCACAGTTTAGACACGTTTATCTTTACCTCCGGATAAATGGCTGTTCTTGGTCTTGTGTGCTAAGGGAATGCAGAAATAGCTCCACACTGAAGCCCCTTAGCAGAAATCATGGCTTCCACTGCCATCACGTGGTGGCAGTGAGGAAGTACACCAACCAGGTTCTAGGAACCTAGGAATGCCTACATGAAGCCCATGGTATAATTAATCCGTGATCAAAGACCTAAAGATTACGGTAGTAGAGGGCAAACTGGTGACAGTGCTTGCTAAGACATCCATCTTCTAAGCTGTCAATACACAAAAATCTAAGTTTGTATTGTTAATTGGGAGTAAGAAAAAAGATTGCTCCTTTTTTCTTTTTCATGTTAAGGATCATATATTGGGAAATTCTAGGGTGCCCAGTCTGATATTAACATCTCAAACCCAACTTCTGGTATATTATATGATTACTTACAAATGCCTCGATTTAATTTTAATGGTGCATATAAATGGTGTAATGTACGTTTCTAGCACACATCAATAACCTCATCACAAACATAAGCAATTGTCTCATTAAATGTGCTAAATTCCCTTTGTCATCTTCAATTTAATCAAATAATAATTTTTGACTACTTAGAAGTATAAGGCACAGTCATAAGTACAATTCAAAAAAATCAATTCATCATGTTCTCAAAACTCATCAGCTAAACAAACATATCACTAATATAATCAATATTATTCACAAAAAAACACGATGAATAATTAACACATCATTCCTGATAGTTCTTTTCATAGTAAAAACAGGCTTGCCCAGTGGGATATTTGACATTCTGAGCATTATTTAATTCCCTACCTTCCTTCTACTAGATTGAATATTCGATTACAAACGTACCTCTTTAAACTTGTCTACACATACACATCCACTTGATTTTATTTTGTTTTCAAAAGCATCTGAACTCAAGACTACAGCACTGTAGACCAAAATGTGAAATAATTGTATTGGGTACATTTTTCCAATTCTTAGTTGTTTTTATATCGTAAACACAGCATAATTTTGTCACTAAGTATATTTTTGATCTTCACTTTCTCCCCTAAAACCTAGACCCCATTATCCATTCTGTCTCTGGACATTCCAAAATAATAATAATTCAACTAGTTTTCCCTAATCCTGTAGGTTCTCTTTCCCATACACTCCCCAACCAACACTCCCCCACCCCTTTCTTCTGTTTCAGAATGCCTCTTACACACACACCCCGGGTAGTTTTTACAAAATCACTCCTTGGAATGCGCTTCCCTCTTCTCTCCTTAACTTGGCACCCTTTTTGAAATAATTTCCCACAGCTAGGCGCCAACGTCTTTCATTTACAAGATCAAACTGCGGAAGGGAAGAGATTGGGAACCGAGTAACCGAAACATTTGGAAATGTCAATGAGACAGTGGCCTCTCCTTTGAAAAGAAAACAGAACTCTCAGTACAGAGCTTTCAACAGAGCAAAGATACTTTTCTTCGCTGTGCTCCTGTTCCCTCCCTGACCTCAAAGACACCTTCCCTTTTCTCTGATACCCAGTCCCTCTGCCATGCGTGGGGCCTGCCTTTCCTCCTCCCAAGGAAAAGAAAGCCAGGGAGAAAAAGAAAAGGTAGCAGTCACCTTCCCGCCCGCCGCGCCCGCAAGCGGTCAGGACCCTGTCCCACGACTCACCTGGCAGGTGCGGCCGCCCGGAGAGTTGCACGAAGCGGTTGAGCTGGCCAGTCCCCCGACCCCCGCTGCCCCCACTGCCCCCGCCGGCCCCGCTACCTCCGCCACCAGCGCCGGCGGCGCCTCCTCCCCTCCGGCGGTTCCTGTCCCAGCCCTGGGCGGCCGACATGACCCGCTAACGATTGCCGCAGCCTGGTCCCGTCAGCGCCTGACCCGGCGGCACCAGCGGAACCTCCTTCCTGGGCTCCTTCAGAGACCCAGGAGAGAGGGGAAGGGGGCAGCGCCCGGTCCCACCAGAGACCAATGACTTACCGCCTTGGTGAAAGACAGCCAATGGTCAGTCGTTTTCTTGGCAGGTGGAGGGAGGCGGAGAGAAACGTGGTAACCATAGCTATGGCTAAAAAAAAAGTGAGGAGAGAGAAAGGCAGAAGCAGCCACTCCTCGCTCTCATCGTCCGCGCTGGGCTGGCCGGCGTCACCCCGACTCCTGCGGGACCAGGCGGGCCAATCGAAGGTCGAGTGTCAGAAGCCGCGCCTGCGGAAAGACTCACGGCGACGGCCAGTGCCTCAGGTTTGGTTAGCATTCAGGAACTCTTTCCTGTAAACATTGCAATCGGACACTGGATATAAGCATAATACACATATTTGGGGGGCAATACGGTATTCTGCCAGCTTTTCAGACTGAGATCCCATTCCCTGACAGTTGACACAAAGGGCTTGCTTGGGGTCGGGGTGGGTGAGGGGACCCAGGGGCGGAGTCAAAGCTAAAATGTAAGAACCAGATATTCCTGGGTTTCATTTGTCTTTCAGTCGGATTAACTGCACTCGTCCCTGTATAAGCCACGTCCCAATCAAACAGTTTTAAACCTGGTTAACAAATACGGGAAAATGCTCACTCTCACCAGTAATCTTAGAAATACAAAATAAAACCCCAATGAGAAACCATTTTTGGCTTATTACATCAGTAAAGGTTTTTCAAATAACACCCGGCAGTGTGTGGAATGCCAAGAAAAAGGTATTCTCGTAAATGGTTGATGGCTCTGTAAATATTTTTGTTCACTCAAACTCCTTTTGGCTAGTAGAAAATTTTAATCAGCTTGGAAGATATATAATCAAAAGGAAATGTAAAATTAAATAAAAGGCAGTAACGGGTATGGAAGATCAAGATCAAAGAAAACTTTAGATGTGCCGATCAGGAGTTCCTATTGTTCCAAAATTAAACAGAAATTTTGGCTTGAAACTTACTGGGCGCATTGCAAACTGGGAAAACAGACTACACACTGATGTTTCTAAATGATGAGGAAAAAGCATATCAAATTCCTCAAGGGAAACAAAACTTTTCGAGGTCCTTAGATGTGACAGATTTTTTTTTCTTTTGCATTAGAAGAACCTTTCATGGTTTCAGAGAAAAAAAGAAATTCTGCTGGAGCTGAGGACAAATACCATTTGGTCCTGGTGTGCAAATTTCTGGTCACCACTGGCCCTGCCTCCTTGTTTTCCTACTTCCAGTCCCTGTAGGCAGAGATGTTTTAGCTACTAGCACCATAGCACACTACTTATGAAATGTTTGAGACTTAAAAAAAAAAAAAAAAAAAAAAGCCTGTGGTTCTAAAATATGAAAAACAAAATTAATATATGTTAACTTTTTTTTTTTTTTTGAGACGGAGTCTTGCTCTGTCGCAGAGACTGGAGTGCAAAGGCATGATCTCGGTTCACTGCAACCTCTGCCTCTCAGGTTCAAACAATTCTCCTGCCTCAGCCTCCCAAGTAGCTGGGATTACAGACATGTACCACCACACCCGGCTAATTTTTATGTTTTTAGTAGAGATGGGTTTCCACCATGTCGGCCATGCTGGTCTCCACCTCCTGATCTCAGGTGATCCACCTGCCTCTGCCTTCCAAAGTGATGGGATTACAGGTGCGAGCCACTGCATCCAGCCCGTGTTAACTTTTCTAAAGAACCTATACCTTTGAGTAACCAAATAGTAAATGAGGGAAACTTTCTCTTTAAAAGAGTAGTCCAATTAATAAATAAGGAATGATAGGATGTCACCATTTTGCAACCCCTAATGAATTAAGAGATCTACCCATTGAGCATCAACCACTGTTAGTGTCACAAAATAAGAGGTGAGACATTATGTGCCACTCTGGGGCAGGGAAGCAGTTGAACAATTCTGCCTGAGATGACACTGAAAAGGTAAACCTCATCAAGGAGCTTAAATTGAATCCTAATGGAGTGAGGAGCATTGAAGGGTTTAAGCAGAGAGGTGACACGATCAGATTTATGTTTTCAAAGATCACTCCAGCTACAGTGAACTCAGTTGGGTAGATTTTGGGGAATTTTGTTGCTTTTGTTTTTTTTGTTTTTTGAGATGGAATTTCACTCTTGTTGCCCGGGCTGGCGTGCAATGGCACAATCTCGGCTCACCGCAACCTCTGCCTCCTGGATTCAAGCAATTCTCCCGCCTCAGCCCCGTGAGTAGCTGGCATTACAGGCATGCGCCACCACGCCCGTCTAATTTTGTATCTTTCGTAGAGATGGGGTTTTTCCATGTTGGTCAGGCTGGTCTCGAACTCCCGACCTTAGGTGATCTGACTTCCTCAGCCTCCCAAAGTGCTGGGATTACAGGCGTGAGCCACCACACCCCAGAGTTTGGTGTTTATACTAGAGAATGGAGGTGCCTATAAGCAGCAGCCTCAGGGAAAAGACCTCTGCTCCCAAATATCTTCTAACTGCCACACTAAATATCTACCTATCACATTATGTGTGTTTGAGAGCAATATAACTAAAGATTAAAATTCCCGTTTAGACTATGATTTAATTGCAATACAGTACTACCACTAGGTCACATGGTTTTATAACCATCAATTATAAAGGCAATGTTCTTGTAGCATTGTTTTGTAACCCAAAGACTAAAACGGAATGAAATTTTAGTTTTTTAAGGTACTAAATTTGTTTTTCTTTATTTATTTTTCTTTCTTTATTTATTTAATAATTTTGTTGTTGTTTAGAGACAGAGTCTTGCTATGTTGCCCAGGCTGGAGTACAGTAGCGTGACCTTGGCTCACTGCAACCTCTGCCTCCCAGGTTCAAGTGATTCTCATGCCTCAGCCTCCCAGGTAGCTGGAATTACAGGTGCCCGCCACCACACCCAGCTAATTTTTGTATTTTCAGTAGAGATGAGGCTTCACCGTGTTGCCCAGGCTGGTCTCAACCTCCTGATCTCAGGTGGTCCACCCGCCTCACCCTCCCAGTGTTGGAATTACACGTGTGAGCTACTGCTATTTATTTATTTTTGAGATAGGGTCTCACTTTTCAATCTTCTAGGCTCAAGGGATCCTCCTACCTCAACCTCCCAAGTAGCTGGGTCTACGGGTGCACACCACCTGTAGCTAATTTTTTTTTCTTTTTGTAGAGGTAGGGTTTCACCATATTGCCCAAGCTGATTCTGAACTCCTAGGCTCAATCAATCCACCTGCCTCAGCCACCCAAAGTGCTGGGGTTACAGGTGTGAACCACTGAGCCCAACCTGAATAAGTTTAGTTTTGTACTTGACATTATGAAAATGACATAATGTAATGCAGCAGCATATTACTTTAGCTGTTGTAGGCTAATTAGAAGAGCGGGGGTCCCCAACCCCTGGGGCCAGTCCCATGGCCTATTAGGAATAGGGCTGCACAGCAGGAGGTGAGCGGCTGGTGGGCAAGCAAAGCTTCATCTATATTTACAGGCAGTTCCCCATCACTTGCATTACCACCCAAGCTCCGCCTCCTGTCAGATCAGCAGCAGCATTAGATTCTCATAGGAGCAGGAATTCTACTGTGAACTGTGCATGTGAGGGATCTAGGTTGACAGATCCTTGAGAATCTAATGCCTGATACCTGTCACTGTCTCCCATCTCTCCAGATGGAACCATCTAGTTGCAGAAAAACAAGCTCAGGGCTCCCACTGATTCTAAATTATGGTGAGTTGTATAATTACTTCATTATATATGACAATGTAATAATGATAGAAATAAAGTGCACAATAAATGTAATGTGCTTGAATCATCCCAAAACCATATCCACCCCGCCACCCCTTCCAATAAACCGGTCCCTGGTGCCGAAAAGGTTGGGGACCACTGGAAAAGAGGATACACACAGGCTGCCGTATGCAGGTAAATGAAGCCTGCATGACATCACAGTGAAAAGTATAAAACCAAGCTTAGCAGTGGTCCTAATGTTCCAAGTCCAGTAAAAACTGGATGTTTGGGGGGAAAAAAAACTGGGCTCACACCTGTAATCCTAGCACTTTGGGAGGCCGAGGTGGGTGGATCACCTGAGGTCAGGAGTTCGCGACCAGCCTGGCCAATATGGTGAAATTCCATCTCTACTAAAAATACAAAAATTAGCTTGGTGTGGCGGCATGCACCTGTAATCCCGGCTACTCAGGGGGCGAGGAGGGAGAATCACTGGAACCTGGGAGGCGGAGTCTGCAGTGAGCTGAGATCGTGCCATTGCACTCTCACCTGGGTGACAGAGCGAAACTCTGTCTCAAAAGAAAGAAAAAAGAAAAAAAAATTGATTAATGGTCAGTCATTTTAAAAATTATGTGAGTAAGTCATTGGAGTACTTACCTCCTTCAACAATCTAACAGAAACTTCTGGGCTAAAACTAGACACTTTTTCAACATCTGCAGTGATTGGACTTGAAGTCCAGATATTATTTCCTATTCCCTATTCCAACAATAATTGGCTTAGATACTCATTTAATGCAGATTTGAGTAACACTAACTTAACTACAAGGGAACAAGTCTGTTTTAATGAAGATATCAAGTCACATCTCATTAAATTGACATTAAAGAAATGCTTTCTTGCAAAATCTTTTGTGACTTATTAAGTTCAATTATTTTGAATAAGTAAATAAAGCCTTGAAATTATGAATATCATTTTGTATTTCTGGTATGACAAACTTATGTGAACAGGCATTCTCTGCATGTGTTAATATATTAAAACGAAATTAAGCAAATTAAATAAACTAAAATAGAGCTATATTTTTCTGCTTTGTTCCAACATTGGTAATTGTATTTCAGCAAAGCAACATCACTCATCAGAGTAAATGAATGCCATTAATGTGAATTGTTTTGAGTTTGCGGTTATTTAATTAATAAATTTATTCTTTTTAAATTTTTATTGATTTATTTTTTTGAGATGGAGGCTCACTCTGTTGCCCAGGCTGCGGTGCAGTAGCATGATCTTGACTCACTGCAACCTCTGCCTCCCGAGGTCAAGCAATTCTTCTGCCTCAGCCTCCCGAGTAGCTGGGATTACAAGCGACCGCCACCATGCCCGGCTAATTTTTGTATTTTTAATAGAGACAGGGTTTTGTTATGTTGGGCAGGCTGGTCTCAAACGCCTGGCCTCAACTGATCCACCAGCCTCAACTTCCCAAAGCACTGGGATTACAGGCATGAGCCACCATGCCAACCTATTTAATTAATAAATTTATTCTGATTTCATATTCTGATTTCAAATTTGTTTTGAGAAAAACAAATTTACTTATATGCATGCTCCTTATGCTTATAGGAGCTTATAAATAATTTATGCATATAAGTAAATGTGTTTTGTTTTTTTTGCTGAGATCTCACATATAACTAAATTTGGATAAAATAACTTGCTAACATTGAGGAAGGGGTTTCTTTTTCTTTAGAATAGGAAGAACAAAATTAAAAGGTGGAGGGAACATTCCTCAATTTTAAGAAATGCTGTTAATAACTATTAAGTTTTCCTTCTTGCTTAGATTAAATTGGATTTTTACCTGAAGCCAATAAAATTATAATTAATACACTACCTCTAGAGCCGTGAGAAATAGATTCAAACCATAAAGTGCAATGGAATCAGATATTTACCATACAGAGAGAGAGAGAGAGAGAGGGAGTGTGTGTGTTTTGTGAGATAACATCTCCTCTGTCACACAGGCTGGAGTGCAGTGGCACAGTCATAGCTCATGGCAACCTTCAACTCCTGGGCTCAAAGGCTCCTCCTGCCTCCACCTCCTAAGTACAGGCACCTGGCTAATTTTTTAATTTCTTGTAGAGATAGGGCAGTGTGGGGGAGGTAGTCTTACCTAGTTGCTCCAGCTAGTCTAGAACTTCTGGCCTCAAGCCATCCTCCTGCCTTGGCCTTCTAAAGCATTTGTAATTTATAGGCATGAGCCACCATGCCCAGCCAAAGTAGATTCTTAAGTAACACTTCTTAATTAATCAACTGGGAGAGATGAAATAAGAAAATAAGATATAAACTTTTGGCTGCGCGCAAATGGCTCACGCCTGTAATCCCAACACTTTCTGTAATCCCAATACTTTGGGAGGCCAAGGTGGGCAGATCACCGGAGGTCAGGAGTTCAAGACCCACCTGGCCAACATGGTGAAACTCTGTCTCTACTAAAAATTGAAAAAAATTAGCCAAGCATAGTGGTGGGTGCCTATAATCCCAGCTACTTGGGAGGCTGAGGCACGAGAATTGCTTGAACCCAGGAGGCAGAGGTTGCAGTGAGCCGAGATCGTGCCATTGCACTCCAGCATGGGTGACAGAGCAAGACTCTGTCTCAAAAATAAAAAAATAAAAAAAAAAATTTTTAAAGGGCCTGGGTGCGGTGGCTCACACCTGTAATCTCAGCACTTTGGGAGGTCGAGGGGGGTGGATCATGAGGTCTGGAGATGGAGACCATCCTGGCTAACACGGTGAAACCCCATCTCTACTAAAAATATTAAAAAAAAAAAAAAATTAGCCAGATGTGGTGGCAGGCGCCTGTAGTCTCAGCTACTCAGGAGGCTGAGACAGGGGAATCGCTTGAACCTGGGAGGCGGAGGTTGCAGAGAGTCGAGACCACACTGCAACACTCTGGCCTGGGCAACAGAGTGAGACATCCAAGAAAGAAAGGAAAGAGAAGGGAGGAAGGGAGGAAGGAAAGGAGGGAGGGAGGGAGGGAGGGAGGGAGGGGGAAGGGAGGCAGGCAGGCAACATATAAAGTTTTAGTAGTCCCAAGGTTTGGCTCAATAGCTATATGGGTAACTGCTATGATTCTAATGTGTCCCCCACAGTTCCATGTGTTGGAAACTTACTCCCCAATGCAACAATCTGGAGAACGAACCCTTGAGAGTGATTAGGACCTGAGGGTTCCGCCCTCATGAATGGATTAATGCTGTAATGGCAGGAATGGGTTAGTTATCTCAGGAGTGTGTTCCCAATAAAAGGATAACTTTGGTGCCTCTCTCTCACTCTCCCTCTCTCTCTCCCTTTCTCTCTCTCTCCCTTTCTCTCTCTCTCTTCCTCCTTCCCTCTGCCTTTCCCTTTCACTCTCTCTCATCCAATGTGATGCTTTTTCTGCCATGTTAAGATGCAGCAAGAAGGCCCTTTTCAGATGTGGCTCCAGGATCTTGAACTTCTAAGCGTCTAGAACCATGAGCCTAATAAATTTCTGTTCATTATAAATCATCCAGTCTGTGGGCATTCTCTTATAGCAGTACAAAATGGACTAAGACAGTAACTCTACTGTCTTTAAATTTAATCCTAATGTTCAAAATAATAGCCAGGCACGGTGGCTCACACCTGTAATCCCAGCACTTTGGGAGGCCAAGGAGGGCAGATCACCTGAGGTCAGGAGTCTGAGACCAGCCTGACCAACATGGAGAAACCCCCTCTCTACTTAAAATACAAAATTAGCTGGCATCGTGGTGCATGCCTGTAGTCCCAGCTACTCAGGAGGCTGAGGCAGGAGAATTGCTTGAACCCAGGAAGCGGAAGTTACAGTGAGCCAAGATCCCACCATTGCACTCCAGCCTGGGCAACAAGAGTGAGACTCGATCTCAAAAAAAAAAAAAAAAAAGAGTACATCCTTATTTTATAATCTTAAATAAACAGAGGAATATAGAGAAAAAGTGAAACTTTCCACTTCACCCTTCCCCCAATCTTATTCGCCTCTTCAAAAGACTATTAGCAGTTTGATGGCTGGGCTCAGTGGCTCATGCCAGTAATCCTAGCACTTTGGGAGGCTGAGGCGGACAGACGGCTTGAGGTCAGGAGTTCCAGACCAGCCTGGGGAACATAGTGAAATCCCGCCTGTACAAAAATTAGCCAGGCATGGTGGCACATGACTGTGGTCCCAGCTACTCGGGAGGCAGAGGTAGGAGGATTGCTTGAGCCCAGGAAGTAGAGGCTGCAGTGAGCCGATATCACACCACTGCACTCCAGCCTGGGTGTCAGAATGAGACCCTGTCTCAAAAAAAAAAAAAAAAAAAAAAAAAGACTATTAATAATTTGATATAGGCCAGTCGCAGTGGCTCACACCTGTAATCCCAGCACTTTGGAGGCTGAGGCAGGTGGATCACCTGAGGTCAGGAGTTTGAGACCAGCCTGGCCAACATGATGAAACCCCATCTCTACCAAAAGTACAAACATTAGCTGGGCATGGTGGCAGGCACCTGTAATCCCAGCTACTTGGGAGGCTAAGGCAGGAGAGTCGCTGGAACCCAGGAGGCGGAGGTTGCAGTGAGCTAAGATCGTGCCATTGCACTCCAGCCTGGGCGACAAGAGTGAAACTCCATCTCAAAATAAAAAAGAAAAAAACACAGTTTGATATAGTTTTAGTTCTCTTTCTATGTAAACACATACACATTTGTAGACCTATGCAGGTACTCTGTTTTCGCTTATTACATAAATAGGATTGGGGATTGTACAGAATGTATTCAGCAGATAGGTTTTTGTTCTTTTATACAATATGTCTTAGAGAGCTTTATACATTGTTTTTTGTGGGTTTTGTTTTGGTTTGGTTTTTGTTTGTTTTTTGAGACAGGGTTTCATCTGTCACCCAGGCTGGAGTGCAGTGATGCAATCTTGGCTCACTGCAGCCTTGACCTCCTGGACTCAAGCCATCCTTTCACCTCAACCTCCCAAGTAGCTGGCATGCCAAGTAGCTGGCATGATCATGCCCAGTCAATTTTGTTTATTTTTTATAGAGATGGAGTTTCACTGTGTTTCATTTTTATGTTTTTTTTTTTTTTTTGAGACGGGGTCTCACTGTATTGCCCAGGCTGGAGTGCAGTGGCACGATCTTGGCTCACTGCAACCTCCATCTCCCAGGTTCAAGTAATTCTTCTGCCTCAGCTTCCTGAGTACCTGGAATTACAGGCATGTACCACCACACCCAGCTAACGTTTTTTGTACTTTTAGTAGAGACAAGGTTTCACCATGTTGGCCAGGCTGGTCTCAAACTCCTGACCTCAAGTGGGCCGGGCTCGGTGGCTCACGCCTGTCATCCCAACACTTTGGGAGGTCAAGGCAGGCGGATCACCTGAGGCCAGAGTTCAAGACCAGCCTGGCCAACATGTTGAAACCCTGTCTTTACTAAAAGTAAAAAAAAAAAAGACCCAGGTATGGTGGTACACACCTGTAATCCCAGCTACTCAGAAGGCTGAGGCAGGAGAATCACTTGAACCTGGGAGGCAGAGGTTGCAGTGAGCCGAGATTGCGCCATTGCACTCTGGCCTGGGTGACAGAGCAAGTCTCTATGTCAAATTAATTAATTAACTAATTAATTTTAAAAGTAAATAAATAAAATCTGCCACCATTCTTTTTTCACCATTGGTGAAAACAACTAGTAAAGAGTTCTCCAAAAAAAAAAAAAAAATGAGGCCAGCCACAGTGGATCACGCCTGTAATCCCAACACTTTGAGAGGCCGAGGTGGGTTGATCATGAGGTCAGGAGTTCAAGACTAGCCTGGCCAAGATGGCGAAACCCGTCTCTACTAAAAATAGAAAAATTAGCTGAGTGCAGTGGCCGGTGCCTGTAATTCCAGCTACTCGGGAGGCTGAGGCAGGAGAATCACTTGAACCCGGGGGGCAAAGGTTGCAGTGAGCCGAGATTGTGCCACTGCACTCCAGAGACTCTGTCTCAAAAAAAAAAAAAAAAAAAAAAAAAAACCTCCTAAGCCCCAAATCAGCACATTGGAAGTTTAAAATGTAAGTTTAAGGCCAGGGGCAGTGGCTCATATCTATAATCCCAGTTCTTTGGGAGGCTGAGGTAGGAGGATCCCTTAAGCCCAGTTCAAGACCAGCCTGGGCAATATAGTGAGACCCCCATTTCTTTTTTATAGAGCCCATGCCTGTAGTCCCAGCTACTTGGAAGGAGCGGGTAGGAGGATCCCTTGAGCCCTAGAGCTCCAGGCTGCAATGAGCTATGATCTCATTGTTGCACTCCAGCCTGGGTGATAGAGCAAGCAAGACCCTGTCTCAAAAATCAATAAATTAAATTTTTTAAAATACAGAAAAAATTAAACAAAAGATGTTAAAATCATTCAAAGACTCCAAATAAATAAAAGCAAAGTTGAAGTTGTCTTCAGCATATTAACAATCTTTCCTTTCAAAAAATATTAAGGGTAGGCTTGGGATTTCTCTAAACAGGAAGGATAATTCATCAAGATCTGAGTGAATCTGAGGATATCCTTGTACAGTAGGTTCAACAAGTTTGACCAGGTGGGGCAGCCCATACCTGCAATTCCAGCACTTTAGGAGGCGTAGGTGGGCGGGTTGTTTGAAACCAGGAGTTTGAGACCAGCCTATACAACAGGTGAAACCCCATCACTATAAAAATAATACAAAAATTAGCCCGGCGTGGTGGTGCCCGCCTGTGGTCCCAGATGCTGCTCTGGAGGCTGAGACAGGAGGATCACCTAAGCTGGGGCAGTTGAGGCTGTAGTGAGCTGTGTGCATGCCACTGCACTCCAGGCTTGGCGCCAGCGTGAGATCTTGTCTCAAAAAGAGGAAGAAGAAGGAGGACACGAGGGAGGGGGAGGGGGGGAAAACCAGGCACGGTGGCTCACACCTGTAATTTCAGCACTTTGGGAGGCCAAGGCGGGTGGATCACTTGAAGTCAGGAGTTCATGCCTGGCCAATATGGTGAAACCCTGTCTCTGCTAAAAATAAAAAAATTAGCCAGGCATGGTGGCAGGTGCCTGTAATCCCAGCTACTCAGGAGACTGAGGCATGAGAATCGCTTGAACCTGGGAGGTGGAGGTTGCAGTGAGCTGAGATCATGCCACTGTCGACAGGGCAAGACTATGTCTCAAAAAAAAAAAAATAGTTCTACTGAGTTTCATCTCCCCTGAGAGAATTTGTTCATAGGACACTGTTCTGGTTTCTCCATGCAGATATTGCTCCTTAAATCAGGAGTTCCTGGCTGGGTGAAGCAGCTGACACCTGTAATCCCAGTAATTTGGCAGGCTGAGGCACGAGGATTGCTGGAGGCCAAGAGTTCAAGACCTGCCTTTAGCAAGACCCCCGTCTCTACTAAAAATTTTAAAATTATCAGAATGTAATGGCGCCCCCTTGTGGTCCCAGTACTCAGGGGACTGAAGTGGGAGGATCACTTGAGCCCAGGAGCTCTTTCAAGCCTGAGAGATAGAGTAAAGCATCGTCTCAAAAAAAAAAAAAAAAAAAAAATCAGAGTTTTTTAACCTCTATCAACCTGGCAGAGCCTATGAACACTTTTTCAGAAAAAATGTTTTTAACGCATAAAATGAGATGTGTAGGATTACAAAGAAAACCAATTATACTGAAATATAGATATCAAATATCAAAATAATCAAATTTGTAACATAGTAAATTTTTTTTGAGACAGGGTCTCACTCTCGTCTAGGTTAGAGTGCAGTGGAGCAATCACAGTTTACTGCAGCTGCAACCTCCTGGGCTCAGGTGTTCCTCCCGTCTCAGCCTCCCAAGTAGCTGAGACTACAGGCATGGACCACCACACCTGGCTAATTTTTGTAATTTTTTTAGAGACAGGGTTTCATCATGTTGCCCAGGCTGGTCGCAAACTCCTGGGCTCAAGCGATCTGCTCATCTCAGCCTCCCAAAGTGCTGGCATTACAGGAGGGAGCCACTGCACCCAGTTGTGATAATGTAATTAATGTGTCTCTAACATATTAAATAACAAGTCAAGACCGGGTGCAGTGCCTCATGCCTGTTATTACAGCACTTGGGGAGGCCAAGGAAGGTGGATCACCTGAGGTCAGGAGTTCGAGACCAGCCTGGCCAACATGGTGAAACCCTATCTCTACTAAAAATACAAAAATTATCCGGGCACAGGGGCACACTCCTATAATCCCAGCTACTCAGGAGGCTGAGGCAAGAGAATTGCTTGAACCTGGGAGGCGGAGGTTGCAGTGAGCTGAAATCATGCCGTTGCACTCCAGCCTGGGCAACAAGAGCGAAACTCCATCTCAAAAAATAAATAAATAACAAGTTAAGTGGTAGTCTAATAACTATTATAGGGAATAAATAATATTTCGCTGGGTGTAGTGGCTCATGCCTATAATCTTAGCACTTTGGGAGGCTGAGGCAGGCAGATCACCTGAGGTCAGCAGTTCGAGACCAGGCTGACCAACATCAAGGAACCCTGTCTCTATTAAAAATACAAAACTAACCGGGTGTGGTGGCACATGCCTGTAAGCCCAGCTACTCAGGAAGCTGAGGCAGGAGAATCACCTGAACCCAGGAAGCAGAGGTTACAATGAGCCGAGATTGCACCATTGCACTCCAGCCTGGGCAACAAGAGCAAAACTCCATCTAAAAAAAAAAAAAACCCAAAATGTTTCAAAAAAAATCGCAATAACTATAATGGGATATGAAAATATCTGGATTTCTATTGGTGACAAACTCACAGTACAGTTAATACCACTGTGGCTTGCTGACTACATTTATCATAGATGGAAATGCCAAATTTCAGTTGGAAGATTATGAAAACAGTGGTACTTTTTTCCTATTTATATTAATCTCCCAAGTGTATTAGTTGGCTAAGACTGCCATAACAGAATACCACAGTCTACTTAAACAATAGAAATTTATTTTCTTACAATTCCAGAAGCTAGAAGTCCAAAATCAAGACATCAGCCAGATGTCTTGATGTTTGATCCGATGCCTGTCTCCTTGACTTGCTGACAGCCACTGGCATGCCACCACGCCCGGCTAATTTTTGTATTTTTAGTAGAGCCGGCGTTTCACCGTGTTGGTCAGGCTGGTCTGGAACTCCTGACCTCCTGATCCGCCTCTGCCTTCCCAAAGTGCTAGGATTACAGGCGTGAGCCACTGCACCTGGACCTTTTTTTTTTTTTTTTTTTTTAAAGAGACTAGGTGTTGCTCTGTTACCCAGGCTGGAGTGCAGTGGCGTGATCACAGCTCACTACAGCCTCAACCTCCCAGGCTCAGGTGATCCTCTGACCTCAGCCTCCCAAGTAGCTGGGACTACAGGTGAGCACCATACCCAGCTAATTTTTTGTAGAGTCACTATGTTGCCTGGACTGGTCTCAAAACTCTGGGGGCTCAAGCAATCCTCCCACTTCGGTCTCCCAAAGTGCTGGGATTACAGATGTGAGCCACCACACCCAGCCTGCTAGGTATTTTTTTAAACCATAATTTAAAAAAGAGATAAGGAATGAAAAAAAAAGGAAAAGGATGCCAGAAGAAGACTGAACCCATTCAGTAATATATATATATATATATGTATCTTTTTTTTTGAGACAGAGTCTCGCTCTTCACTCTGTCACCCAGGCTGGAGTGCAGTGGTGCGATCTTGGCTCACTGCAAGCTCCGCCTGCCAGATTCACCCTGTTCTCCTGCCTCAGCCTCCCGAGTAGCTGGGACTACAGGTGCCCACCACCACGCCCAGCTAATTTTTTGTATGTTTAGTAGAGATGAGGTTTCACCCTGTTAGCCAGGATGGTCTTGATCTTCTAACCTCATGATCCACCCACCTCGGCCTCTCAAAGTCTGGGATTACAGGTGTGAGCCACTGCGCCCAGCCCCTATTTAGTAATATTCTATTCTACCAAAAACATTCTATTCAACTTGGCTTCCTTTGGACTCAAAATGTGAAAATGTGAACAGTATTTCAAAGGAATTTTTATGATAATTATCTTATTCTTATCAGTAATGTTCTTGTATTTACCAGATAATAAACTCAGAAGTGGCTGGATGGGGTTGCTCTTGCCTGTAATCCCAGCACTTTAGGAGGTCGAGGTGGGAGAATCACTTGAGGCCAGCAAGCCCAGCCTAGGCAACAAAGTAAAACTCCATATCTACAAAAAAATTTTAAATCAGCCAGGCATCGTGGAGTATGCCTCTAGTTCTAACTACTTGAGAGGCTGAGGCAGGAGGATCCCTTGAGCTCAGGGTTTGAGGTTGCAGTGAGCCGAGATCCCACTGTACTCCAGCCTGGGTGACAGAGTGAGACTCTGTCTCAATAAATAAATAAATTAATTAATTAATTCCTAAAACTCTACAACAAGAAGACAACCCATTTAAAAAATGGCCAAAAAAGCACAAATAGCTATTTCTGCAAAGAAGATATACAAATGGCCAATAAACACAGGAGAAGATGTTCAACATCATTAGTCATTAGGGAAATGCAAATTGAAACCACAGCGAGATACCACTTCACACTCACTAGAATGGCTAAAATATAAAAGACAGACAATTATAAGTGTTGACAAGGATGTGGAGGAAGGGAATCCCTCATACATTGCTAGTGGGAAGGTAAAACGGTGGAGTCATTTTGAAAAACATTTTGACGCGTCGAGGGGAGAGGCAGCCGCCGCGATGGACGTGTTCCTCATGATCCGGTGCCACAAGACCACCATCTTCACGGACGCCAAGGAATCCAGCACGGTGTTCGAGCTGAAGCGCATCGTCGAGGGCATCCTCAAGCGGCCTCCTGACGAGCAGCGGCTGTACAAGGATGACCAACTCTTGGATGATGGCAAGACCCTGGGCGAGTGTGGCTTCACCAGTCAAACAGCACGGCCACAGGCCCCAGCCACAGTGGGGCTGGCCTTCCGGGCAGATGACACCTTTGAGGCCCTGTGCATCGAGCCGTTCTCCAGCCCACCTGAGCTGCCCGATGTGATGAAGCCCCAGGACTCGGGAAGCAGTGCCAATGAACAAGCCGTGCAGTGAGGATCCCCAAGAGGCCCATTCCCCCCAATAAAAGAGATTTGGGAGTCAAAAAAAAAAAAAAGAAAAAAAAAAAAGAAAAACATTTTGACAGTTTCTCTAAATGTTAAATATACAATTACCATATGATCCAGAAATTTTGCTCCTTAATATATGCCCAACAGAATTGAAAATGTATGCCCTTACAAAAACCTCTGTATGAATATTCATGGTAGTATTTTTCATAATAGCCAAAAGTGTAAACAACCCAAAGATTCATCAATGGATGAATTGAGAAACAACATATGATATGCCTATACAGTGAAATATTGTTCAACCATACAAAGGAAGTATAGTAGTAATACATGCTACAACATGGATGAACCTTGAAAACATGATGCTAAGTGAAAGAAGTAAGACACAAAAATCCACATATTGTATGACACCATTTATATTAAACGTCCAGAATAGGCAAATCCATAGTGACCAAAAGTAGATTAGTGGTTGCCAGGGAGGGAGAGGAGGGATGGCAGTAACTGCTAATGGTTACTGGGTTTCTCTTAGGGGGTGATAAAATGTTCTGGAATCAGTGGCAATAATTGCACATATCTGCAAATATACTAAAAACCACTGACTTGTACACTTTAAAGGGTAAATTTTATGTTACGTGAGATCTACATCAATAAAAAGCAGCCCAAAAGAAATGAAATGTTTTGACTCAGCAAAGTGCCTCATGCCTGTATTTCCAGCACCTTGGGAGGGTGAGGCGGGTGGCTCACTTAAGGTCAGGAGTTCAAGACCTGCCTGGCCAACATGATGAAACTTCGTCTCTACTAAAAATACAAAAAATTAGCCAGGCATGATGGCACACACCTGTAGTCCCAGATCCTGGGGAGGCTGAGGCCTGAGAATTGCATGAACCCAGGAGGTGGAGGCTGTAGTGAGCTAAGATCATACCACTGCACTCAAGCCTGGGTGACAGCAAGACTCCATCTCAAAAAAGAAAAAAAGAAATGAAAATGTTTAATAAATGTATACTCACTTTGGCCGGGCGCGGTGGCTCAAGCCTGTAATCCCAGCACTTTGGGAGGCCGAGACGGGTGGATCACGAGGTCAGGAGATCGAGACCCTCCTGGCTAACACGGTGAAACCCCGTCTCTACTAAAAATACAAACAATTAGCCGGGCGAGGTGGCGGCGCCTGTAGTCCCAGCTACTCGGGAGGCTGAGGCAGGAGAATGGCGGGAACCTGGGAGGCGGAGCTTGCAGTGAGCTGAGATCCGGCCACTGCACTCCAGCCTGGGTGACAGAGCAGGACTCCGTCTCAAAATAAATAAATAAATAAATAAATAAATAAATAAATAAATAAATAAATAAATAAATGTATACTCACTTAAAAACCTGTGTCACCTTTTATATAAATTAAATTTTCACTAAAAATAAAAATTTTGCTTTTTTTTTTTTTGAGACAGGGTCTCACTCTGACACTGTCTAGAAATCAGTGAGGCAGTCATGGCTCACTGCAGCCTTGACCTCCACGGCTCAAGCAATCCTTCTGTATCAGCCTCCTGAGTAGCTGGGACTACAGGTGCATACCACCAAGTCTGGCTAATTTTTAAATTTTTTGTAGAGACAGCATTTCACCATGTTGCCCAGGCTGGTCTCAAACTCCAGGCTTCAAGCCATCCACCCACCTAGGATTCCCAAAGTGTTGGGATTAAAGATATGAGCACAGAGCCTGGCTAAATTTTGCTAGTTGACACATTTTTCTACTTCATGAAAGAATTATATTCACAAATACAGTATGTTTGATTTATTCCTAAGAGGAGAGGTCCTATGAAGTATTAAAAGCTTCTCAGTTTAAATGTCTGTGTGTTCTTCTTTTTTTTTCTTTTTTTTTGAGACAGAGTCTTGCTCTGTCACACAGGCTAGAGTCCAGTGGCGTGATCTCAGTTCACTGCAACCTCCGCCTCCCCGTTTCAAGCAATTCTTATGCCTCAGCCTCCCGAGTAGCTGGGATTACAGGTGCATGACACCACGCCCACCTAATTTTTGTATTTTTAGGAGCGGCAAGGTTTGACCATTTTGGCCAGGCTGGTCTCGAACTCCTGACCTCAAGTGATCCACCCATTGGGCCACCACACCTGGCCAAATGTTTTGTGTTCTCCCATTAAAAACCACACATACGGCTGGCCGGGCAGGGTGGCTCATGCCTGTAATCCCAACACTTTGGGAGGCCGAGGCGGGCAGATCACGAGGTCAGAGGATCAAGACCATCCTAGCTAATACGGTGAAACCCCATCTCTACTAAAGAAAAATATAAAAAATTAGCCGGGCATGGTGGCAGCTGCCTGTAGTCCCAGCTACTCGGGAGGCCGAGGCAGGAGAATGGGGTGAATCCGGCAGGCAGAGCTTGCAGTGAGCCAAGATCATGCCACTGCACTCCAGCCTGGCCGACAGAGAGAGACTCTGTCTCAAAAAAACAAACCAGCAAACAAAAAAACTCACAGAAAACAAAGAAACATACATACGACTGGGTACAGTGGCTCATACCTATAATCCCAACACTTTGGAAGGCCAACGTGGGCAGATCACAAGGTCAGGGGATAGAGACCATCCTGGCCAACATGGTGAAACCCCATCTCTACTAAAAATACAAGAATTAGCTAGGCGTGTTGGCGTGCACCTGTGGTCCCAGCTACTTGGGAGGCTGAGGCAGGAGAATTGCTTGAACCTGGGAGCAGAGATCGCGCCACTGCACTCTAGCCTGGTGACAGAGTGAGACTCTGTCTCAAAACAAAGCAAAAAACCATACGTACAGTAAAGACAGTCTGACAGCTGGAGCAATCGGCAGAACTGTCTACTTCCCCAGTATAAACAAAATGGATAAGCAGCTCCTGAGAGGGAGATTAGCATGCAGGAGGTTTTTGGGGAGGACTCTTGGGGTCAACACCATGGAAAGGATGGGAAGGAAGCTGGTCTGGGCAGGGGGAGAAGCTGGGCTACGATGCAGTCTCAAGGGAGACCCTCCAGGAAACCCTGAGACTGGATGGCCCTTCAGCATTATCCTGAGTTAGGACACACGGCTGGGCCTTTTATAACTGTCTGGATTAGTTAGTGGATGCCCTAAGGAAGGGAGTGGAGGTGACCTCAGGAGAAATGCCTTCCTTCAGTGAAGTAGATATCAAAGGAGATGACAGCCAAGGACAGCAGGGCTTCCTGCTGCTGCTATGCCTAGCGGCTGGGGAGATTAGTTCTTTATTCCTGTAAGGATGTGGGATAATGCATCACTAAAATGCTTAGGAAGAAAACTAGCACTTACCAAGAACCTACTACGTACCAAACATTTTCACATACATTATTTCATTTAGTCTCAAATCCAGAAGTTATTTGACCCCAAGGCCACATGGCTAGTGATGGAAGCAGAACAAGAGACCATCTCTGTCTTCAAAACACTTTTCTTCACATCACACTGGCCAAGTGACTATCTGAAACTTGGAAAGTTTTTATTGATTCCTGTCTTAAAATTGACATCTTCTGGCTGGGCGTGGTGGCTCACACCTGTAATCCCAGCACTTTGGGAGGCCAAGGCGAGCAGATTATGAGGTCAAATGATCAAGACCATCCTGGTCAACATGGTGAAACCCTGTCTCTACCAAAAATACAAAAATTAGCTGGGCATGGTGGCACACGCTTGTAGTCCCAGGTAATCGCTTGAACCCAGGAGGCAGAGGTTGCAGTGAGCCGAGATGGCGCCACCGCACTCCGGCCTGACAACAGAGCAAGACTCTGTCTCAAAAAACAAAAAAAATTGACATCTTCTGAACATCTACTATACGCCAGATGCTGGAGAATTAAGGGGAAAAAAACTGAAATACACACACACACACACACACACACTATATATACATTATACATAATAGATATAAATAAATAAATATCTATACATCAATATACATATAGTTGTCCCTGCATCTCCTCAAGGGATTAGTTCAGGACTCCTCTTCAATACCAACATCCACAGATGCTCAAGTCCCTTATATAAAATGGTGTAGTATTTGCATATAACCCATATACATCCTTCCATATGTGTATCTGTTAAATCATCTCTAGATTACTTACAATACCTAATACAATGTAAATGTTATATAAATAGTTGTTATACTGTATTGTTAAAAGAATAACAAGGAAAAAAGTCTGTATGTGTTCAATACTCATGCAACCATCCATTAAAAAAAATATTTTCTAGGCTGGGCATGGTGACTTATGCCTGTAATGCCATCACTTTGGGAGGCTGAGGCGGGCGGATTACAAAGTCAGTAGATCAGGAGCATCCTGGCTAACATGGTGAAATCCAGTCTCTACTAAAAAAATACAAAAAATTAGCCGTGCGTGGTGATGGGTGCCTGTAGTCCCAGCTACTCGGGAGGCTGAGGCAGGCGAATGGAGTGAACCCGGGAGGTGGAGCTTGCAGTGAGCTGAGATGCACCACTGCACTCCAGCGTGGGTAACGGAGCGAGACTCCGTCTCAAAAAAAAAAAAAAAAAAAAAAACCCACAAAGCCAAATTTCTTGCTTACTATAAACAGTAAGAGCCATGCAGGTGAGGCACAGTCTTCAAGCAGACCAGACTACTAATCTTCTATCAGGCTTTGAGAAAGTGAGGAGTTCAGCGATGGGCAAACTTTCAAAGGTGTAAGTGTGTTGGCATCATTTGTAGAAGTGATAACTTGGGTGAAACTATTGTTGAGTGGCTGGTACTCAGAGGAGTGCTTATTGAAGTGAGTCTTTGTGATTGGTTGAATCAAGAAGTTGTCATTGATTGCGTTTACAAAAGCGCGTTCACTGTGATGAGTAATCATGGGTCAATTGAACTTAAAACTGGCTCTGATTGCTGGTTGTTACCATGGCTAACTGTATAGTCAATATTTTCTTAGGAGTGTGTCATTAGCAGAAAGGAAGTATGGATAAGTGGAAGTGTTGAAGGTGTTTGAGGAAGGAGTTACACAATAGCCATCTATGAAGGCGGGTGCAGTGGCTCACACCTGTAATCCTACCACTTTGGGAGGACGAGGTAGGCAGATCACTTAAGGTCAGGAGTTTGAGACTAGCCTGGTGAATGTGGTGAAACCGTGCCTCTACTAAAATTATAAAAATTAGCCAAGTGGCCGGGCATGGCGGCTCATGCCTGTAATCCCAGCACTTTGGGAGGCCAAGGTGGGTGGATCACCTGAAGTCAGGAGTTCGAGACCAGCCTGGCCAACATGGTGAAACCCCGTTTCTATTAAAAATATGACAAATTAGCTGGGCATGGTAGCAGGTGCCTGTAATCCCACCTACTAGGGAGGCTGAGGAAGGAGAATCGCTTGAACCCAGGAGGCAGAGGTTGCAATGAGCTGAGATTGTGCCACTGCACTCCAGCCTGGGCAGCAGAGGGAGACTGTGTGGGGGAAAAAAAAAAAAAAAAAGTCATCTATGAAAAGTGGGAAGAGAAGTGGTCTAGATAAAGGTAGTATAATTACTGCGAAGAATTAAGGTCCCACTTGAAGTCAAGAATATAAAGAGACAAGAAGTTAGTTTGTCATTTATCTTTAGCCATATTTAGTTATATGGGTACAGAAGCAGTAATACAGAACTCACTTCAACTGCGATTGAGGTTTTGTCAAGTAAGTACTATTAAGCAAGAGAGGTTCAAGGAAATTCAAAGGGTATTCAAGAACATGTATTTTTTAGCTTATGTATTTTGCTTTTTATTATGATATTGTCAAACATACTTAATAGCAGAAAGAACAATATAATGAACCCCACAATTCTATCATCCAAGTCCAATAGTTTGAAATTTTGCAATCTTTTTTCATCTATTTCTCCACATGGTTTCTTTTCCTGGATAATTTCAAAGCAAATTCCAGACATCGTATCAGTTCACCTATAAATACTTCCAGATGCATTTCTAATAAAGAAGGGCTTTTAAGAACCGTAACTACAATGCTATTATTACATATAGTGAAATCAACAATGATTCCTTCATATTAACTAATTCTCAATCCATGTTCCAGTTTTGCAAAGGAATGATGGTAACAACCAGTAATGAATTTAAGCCGGCTAAGAAAAGAAGAAACAAGGGTGATGGTGGAGTTAGGAATAGCAGAAAAGTAATTGGATCAATATGTTGCAGGTCCTGCTGCTGGGAGCATTGATAGAGTCAGGAACCCACAGGTAGGGTGCTCGAAGGATAGGAGATGATCCCACTTTCCTCTTTGCCCATTGTTTAATCATATCAGTCTTCCAACCTGGGGGGTTAGAAGATTCTGTACAGATTTCTTCCCTTCAATCTCATCCATCTCAGCTCCAGCACCTGATTTTCTCAGGAGAATGTGCAAACTAAATTAGATTCTCCTATTACAACCTTGGTGCATCTTTGAAACACTTGTAATCATAATTTTAAAACTATAAGAAAATTTATTTGACATCTAACTCCACCAAGATCTACAGCTCCTTTGCTCATGACTGTCATTGCTAGTGCCTAGAGACTATTAACAGGAGGTTTTTGGCCCGGCACGGTGGCTCATGCCTGCAATCCCAGCACTTTGGGAGGCCGAGGCAGGTGGATCACCTGAGGTCAGGAGTTCAAGACTAGCCTGGCCAACATGGTGAAATGCCATCCCTACTAAAAATTTAAAAAAAATTTAAAATTGCTGGGCGTGGAGGCGCATGCCTGTAATCCCAGCTACCGGGGAGGCTGACCTAGGAGAATTGCTTGAACTCAGGAGGCAGACGTTGCAGTGAGCTGAGATCGCGCCATTGCACTGCAGCCTGGGCAATAAGAGCGAAACTCCGTCTCAAAAAAAAAAAAAAAGGATGCTTTCAATAAATATTTGTTGAACGAAGGAAGGAGTATCAATAGTCTCAAATGCCACAGACTTCTAAATCCATAACACAGTTTCCAACAAGGATTCTAAATTATTTGCTCTTACGAGAGGGACACCAGTTCCTCGCTTGTAAAAAGATGCAACTTAGTAGGGTCGTAAGAGTTATTTTTTATTTTTATTTTTAATTTATTTATTTTTTTTTTTTTTTGAGACGGAGTCTCGCTCTGTCACCCAGGCTGGAGTGCTGTGGCCGGATCTCAGCTCACTGCAAGCTCCGCCTCCCGGGTTCACGCCATTCTCCTGCCTCAGCCTCCCAGGTAGCTGGGACTACAGGCGCCGCCACCTCGCCCGGCTAGTTTTTTTGTAGTTTTTAGTAGAGACGGGGTTTCACCGTGTTAGCCGGATTGTCTCGATCTCCTGATCTCGCGATCCGCCCGTCTCGGCCTCCCAAAGTGCTAGGATTACAGGCTTGAGCCACCGCGCCCGGCCATTATTTTTATTTTTTAAAAGGAGTTTTCCTCTTGCTGCCCAGGCTGGAGTGCAGTGGCGCAATCTCGGCTCACTGCAACCTCCGCCTCCCGGGTTCAAGTGATTCTCTATCTCAGTCTCCCTAGTAGCTGGGATTACAGGCGCCTGCCAGCACGTCCAGCTAATTTTTTCATTTTTGGTAGAGATGGGGTTTCACCATGTTGGCCAGGCTGGTCTCGAACTCCTGACCTCAGGTGATCCGCCCGCCTCGGCCTCCCAAACTGCTGGGATTAGGCATGAGCCACTGTGCCTGGCCGTATTATTTAGCATTCGTTGAAAACTAAGTTAAGCCCCTCTTCCCTGCTGAATTTGGACAGAACGCGTTCTAAAATCTCTTATCAACCTAAATATGCTAGTTGATAAAGGAAATGATTAATCAAGATTGCCCTAAACACTGCAGCCCTCCTTAAGCTCGCTCTAAGGTTCTAAAATGAGCAAAAAAGGCGTGGACCACGCGGTTAGACTTTCCCCAACAGGCTGCCTCAAGAGGCGGATATTAACCTCTCAGGACGGAAGTTCCGGAGCCTTCAAACGCTCGGGGAAGCGACTCGGCAGCGCACCAAGATGGCGGCGCCCAGTGAGGGACAAGCGTTTGCCGTAGGGGTTGAAAAGAATTGGGGTGCAGTTGTTCGCTCCCCAGAAGGGACCCCCCAGAAAATCCGGCAGCTGATAGATGAAGGGATTGCCCCAGAAGAGGGAGGCGTGGACGCGTGAGTTCACGAGTTAGCCCTGGGTCCGGCGTTGGAAGATTGGAGAAGGCTTGGGGAGGGGGTGGCGTGTCGCGTGGGGGGTTTCCCTCGGTCGGCGACTCGGGCAGTGGGGATGGCTTCTTCTTAGGATCTGAAAGATACTCTGGTTACTATGTTTGATCGGCTTTGATCTTCCCGTCGGGATGTACCGGATTCCCAACCGCAGCCGAAATTTTGTCATCGGACATTATTTTTGGAAGGAAAAAAAGGACCCTTAACTGGATGAGTTCACCTGACTTCTCTTAATTGGGAATTCTTGACCTTTTTTGGTGCCGTGGACCCCTTTGGTTCTCTGGAGAAGCTTATTAACTCTCGTAATATTTTTAAATGCTTGAAGTAAATTACATAGGATTATAAAGGAAACCAGTTAGATTGGAATGTAGTTATCAAGAGAGTAAAAGGAAAAAGTTATGCAGTAACATTCTTTTTATTAAAGAGTTCATAATATCTAGTAGTATGTCTTGTCAACCATAAAAGGTATTTGAAAACGTGCGACCACCATAATGTGGGAATATTATTTCCATTGATGACAAATTAACAGGTACTAATACTACTATGGTGTTTTTACCCTCATTCATAATTGAAGAAAATGCTAAATCTTGTCATTTAATGAGAAATAAATGTCATTTTTACCCATCCAAGTTTATGGATGCTGTGAATTTTTTTTCTTGGGGAAAAAATTTTTTTTTCCCACACCGCCTTGAAGCTCTCTATGAATCTCTGAGAGTTTTAGAATAAGTTTCTTTCTTTTGAGCTATAATCGTTGACGTAATCCTATTTTTTTTCTTTTTTTTCTTTTTTTTTTTTGAGACGGAGTCTGGCTCTGTTACCCAGGCTGGAGTGCAGTGGCCGGGTCTCAGCTCACTGCAAGCTCCACCTCCCAGATTCCCGCCATTCTCTTGCCTCAGCCTCCCGAGTAGCTGGGACTACAGGCGCCCGCCACCTCTCCCGGCTAGTTTTTTGTATTTTTTTAGTAGAGACGGGGTTTCACCGTGTTAGCCAGGATGGTTTCGATCTCCTGACCTCGTGATCCGCCCGTCTCGGCCTCCCAAAGTGCTGGGATTACAGGCTTGAGCCACCGCGCCCGGCCTCCTATTTTTATTAAAATAATGCTTGTCGCCTGGCGCGGTGGCTCACGCCTGTAATCCCAGCACTTTGAGGAGGCTGAGGCGGGCAGATCACGAGGTCAGGAGATTAAGATCATCCTGGCTAACACGGTGAAACCCCGTCTCTACTAAAAATACAAAAAATTAACCGGGCGTGGTGGCCCGCACCTGTAGTCCCAGCTACTCGGGAGGCTGAGGCAGGAGAATTGCTTGAACCCGGGAGGCGGAGGTTGCAATGAGCCGAGATCGCGCCTCTGCACTCCAGCCTGGGCGACAGAGCGAGACTCTGTAAATAAATACATACATACATACATACATACATACATACATACATACATACATACTTGTCTTTCAGCAATTCCCCCAATTCCCCGAGCACTGTTGAAATGCCTTCCACTGAGAATGAGAGAATTCCTTTGCTGAGTTTTTTTCTCCCTGATTTTTTTTTTCATGAAATCTCCTGAAGATCTTTACTTTGATTCGAATTTTCTAATTGGTTCTTTTTTTTTTGGAAGGAGAGGGTATCAAAGGTCCCTCCAGGTAGAAATATCAAAATTGTTTTTTCAGCTGTTAAGAGTCGAATTTCTGCCAGGCGCAGTGGCTCATGCCTGTAATCCCAGCACTTTGGGAGGCTGAGGCGGGCAGATCACGAAGTCAGGAGTTTGAGACCAGCCTGACCAATATGGTGAAACCCCGTCTGTACTAAAGACACAAAAAATTAGCCGGGCCCACGCCCGGTGGTGCGCACCTCTAATCCCAGCTACTCGGGAGGCTGAGGCAGGAGAATTGCTTGAACCCGGGAGGCGGAGGTTGCAGTGAGCTGAGATCGCACCATTGCATTCCAGCCTGGGCGATAGAGCGAGACTCCATCTCAAAAAAAAAAAAAAAAAAAAGAGTCTAATTTCTGAAGAGATTCAAACTGTATAATGCATACCTGAAGTCTTGAGTCTTATTTTCTGTTTACTAAAGTTATGCAAAATACTTGTGGAGAACAGTGAATGAGTGAGGAGAATAGTTTGCTAGGATTAGCGGAGCACTGTAGAGGCAGAAATTGATTGAAGTTTAGATATGGGTAAACTGTAAAGAGTTTTGAATGCCAGACTGAAGAATTTGGATTTTATTTAGTAATTATTATAAAACCATTGAAAATAATAACCTGAGGAATGACATGAGTAAAATGACTTTTAGGAAGCTTAAAATCCAGCGTTGGTGTGATTTATGATACGATGTATAGAGAAGCTAGATAGAAAACATTTAAGCAGAGGGTACCGTGAAAGGTTTACCAACAGTTTTGCCACTTTATATTAGGAAGGACACGTCTGCCACTTCCCAGTCAGTTAATGGATCACCCCAAGCGGAACAACCTTCATTGGAATCTACAAGCAAAGAAGCCTTCTTTAGCAGAGTGGAAACATTTTCTATATCCTTTTTTAGTTCGTGTGAATTGCACTTTCTGCCTGCTTCTAGAATTCCTCCAACGTATTACACTACTTACTGTAATGTTTTAAACTTTAGAATCAAACCTTCGTAAGAAGTTATATAGGAAAGTCAGTGTCCTAATGTGTTATCACTCAGAGGGACAGTTGAGGTTATCTAACCTTTTCTTTTTACAGAAGAAAAAACTAACAGCCTGAGAAAAGAAGAAATAATAACTAATACTCGTATATAGTATGTTTTTGCGTATATTATCACATTCAATCTTGACCTTAAACCTATGAAAATAAGCATTATTATTATACTTGTTTTACAGAAGAGGAAACAGTTTGGGGCAGGTTATATGACTTGCCCAAGATGAACCTGTTAGCAAATGGCAGATCCAGGATTATAATCTAATGTTTTTTAGATTATTAGAGACTATACTACGATAATGTCTCTTTCTAGATTTTCCTTTGTATATTAGCTACCTATTGCTGCGTAACAAATTGCCCTAAAACTTAGTGATCTTAAAACAACAAACATTTTTTATTTCGTAATTTCTGTGGATCAGGAATCCAGGCATGGCTTAGCTGAGTCCTCTGACTCAGGGTCTCTCACAGGCTACGATTAAGATTGGTCAGGGCGGCCGGGCGCGGTGGCTCAAGCCTGTAATCCCAGCACTTTGGGAGGCCGAGACGGGCGGATCACAAGGTCAGGAGATCAAGACCATCCTGGCTAACACGGTGAAACCCTGTCTCCACTAAAAATGCAAAAAAATTAGCCGGGCGTGGCGGCGAGCGCTTGTAGTCCCAGCTGCTTGGGAGGCTGAGGCAGGAGAATGGCGTAAACCCGGGAGGCGGAGCTTGCAGTGAGCTGAGATCCAGCCACTGCACTCCAGCCTGGGCGACAGAGCGAGACTCCGCCTCAAAAAAAAAAAAAAAAAAAAAAAAAAAAGATTGGTCAGGGCACTGTCATTTCAAGGCTTAACTAGGAAAATTGTCTCAAAAGAAAAATAAAAACGCCAGGTGCGGTGGCTCACGCATGTAATCCCAGCACTTTGGGAGGCCAAGGCGGGCGGATCACGAGGTCAGGGGATCGAGACCACGGTGAAACCCCGTCTCTACTAAAAATACAAAAAATTAGCCAGGCATGGTGGCGGGCGCCTGTAGTCCCAGCTACTCAGGAGGCTGAGGCAGGAGAATGGTGTGAACCCAGGAGGCGGAGCTTGCAGTGAGCCGAGACTGCGCCACTGCACTCCAGCCTGGGCGACAGAGTGAGACTCCATCTCAAAAAAAAGAAAAGAAAAAAACAAAACGAAATTAGCCAGGTGTGGTGGTGCTCACCTGTAATCTCAGCTACTCGGGAGGCTGAGGTAGGAGAATAGCTTGAATCTAGGAGGCAGAGTTTGCAGTGAGCCAAAATCGTGCCACTGCACTCCAGCCTTGGCAGCAGAGCAAGACTCTGTCTCAAAAAAAAAAAATAGGAAAGGGTCACTTCCAAACTCAGTCATTGGCACACTGTTGGCAGGATTCATTTACTTGTGTCTGTTGGACGGAGGGCTTCAGTTCTATACTGGCCATTGGCCAGAGATGCCCCTCC
Source organism: Rhinopithecus roxellana (assembly GCF_007565055.1). Taxonomy (NCBI): domain Eukaryota; kingdom Metazoa; phylum Chordata; class Mammalia; order Primates; family Cercopithecidae; genus Rhinopithecus; species Rhinopithecus roxellana. The sequence goes on from NC_044554.1 coordinate 63,315,343, forward strand.
TCACTTGGTTCCTTGCTATGTGGGCCTCTCTAAAAGAAAGTTCACAACTTGGCAGCTGGCTTCCATCAGAGTGAGCAAGCCAAAGAACAAGATACAAGCCAGCCTCATTTTGTAATCTAATCTCAGAAGTGACATCTCATCATTTTTGTCATATTTTATGCATTAGAAGCAAGTCACTAGGCCAGCCAGCCCATACTCTGGAGGAGCAGATAACACAAGGACAGGGATCGCAGGTAACACAAGGACATGAATACAAGAAGGCAGGGATCATTGGAGCCACCTTAAAAGCTGCTCACATCACCTTGCTTTGAGAGAAGTCTTTAGTAGCTCCACCTGCTTTTTTTCCTGCAAGTTTGCACCCCCACCCCAGTGTGTGTGTGTGTGTGTGTGTGTGTGTGTGTGTGTGTGTGTGTGTGTGTGTGTGTGTGTAGACAGTTCCTGTGTTGCCCAGGCTGGTCTCAAACTCCTGGTCTCAAGCAATTATGCTGCCACAGCCTCCCAGAGGGTTGGGATTACAGGCCTGAACCACCAAACCTGGCCCTGAATTTCTATCTTATAAACTATTAACAAGGTCTTGACCTAGGAATCAAAAATTAACAAAATTTCAGAATTTAAGACCATGAAATAAGCCAAATCACACACCTTTTTTTAATCCAGAAACTAATACTGGCTAGGCGTGGTGGCTTACGCCTATAATCCTAGCACTTTGGGAGGCCAAAGTGGGCGGATCACCTGAGGTCAGAAGTTTGAGAGCAACCTGACCAATATGGTGAAACCCCACCTCTACTAAAAACACAAAATTAGGCCGGGCGTGGTGGCTCACGCCTGTAATCCGAGCACTTTGGGAGGCTGAGGCAGGTGGATCATGAGGTCAAGAGTTTGAGACCAACCTGGCCGACATGGTGAAACCCCATCTCTACTAAAAATACAAAAATCAGTTGGGCATGGTGGCGTGTGCATGTAGTCCCAGCTGCTCAGGAGGCTGAGGCAGGAGAATTGCTTAAGCCCGGGAGGTGGAGGTTGCAGTGAGCTGAGATGACACCACTGCACTGCAGCCTGGGCAGCAGAGAATACTTTCTCAAAAAAAACTTATACTGGAATATTACCCAAATGAAAAAGTAAGCACATACCAGCTATCACATTGCATGTTTCAGGAAGAGACATTAAGCCTTATGTCATAAGTTTATTTACAAACATACCTCGTGTGCTATATGCCTGAGATCAAGAATTTGATCCATTGTTTTGTTTCCTTTTTTTCCTTCAACTTTTTTTTTTTTTTTGAGACAGAGTTTCATTCTGTCATCTAGGCTGGAGTACAGTGGCACCATCTCGGCTCACTGCAACCTCCTCCTCCTGAGTTTAAGCAATTCTCCTGCCTTGGCTCCCGAGTAGCTGGGGTTACAGGCGTCCACTACCGTGCCTAGCTAATTTTTTGTATTTTAGTAGAGACGGGGTTTCACTGTGTTGCCCAGGCAATCCGCCTGCCTCGGCCTCCCAAAGTGCCAAGATTACAGGCATGAGCTACCATGCCCGGCCTTTTTTTCTTCAACTTTTATTTTCAGTTCCAGGGTACATGTGTAGGATGTACAGGTTTGTTACATAGGTAAACGTGTGCCATGGTGGTTTACTCACAGATCAATCCATCGCCTAGATATATTAAGCCCAGCATCTGTTAGCTATTCTTCCTGATGCTTTCCCTCCCCCGACTCCCACCTCCAATAGGCCCCAGTGTATGTCCTTCTCCCCACGTGTTCATGTGTTCTTATCGTTCAGCTCCCGGTTATAAGTGAGAACATGTGTTTAGTTTTCTATTTCTGTGTCAGTTTGCTGAGGATAATGGCTTCCAGCTCCATCCACATCCCTGCAAAGGACATGATCTCATTCCTTTTATGGCTGCATAGTATCAAAGAGATTGTGAGCTCAAACATCCATCTTAAGCAGTTGATGTATTTTTTTTTTTTTTTTTTTTTTTTGAGTCTCACTCTGTCACTCAGGCTGGAGTGTACTGATACGATCTTGGCTCTCTGCAACCTCTGTGGTTCAAGTGATTCTCCTGCCCCAGCCTCCCAAATAGCTGGGATTACAGGCTCCCACCACCACGCCCAGCTAGTTTTTGTATTTTTAGTTTCACCATGTTGGCCAGGCTGGTCTCAAGCTCCTGAAGTCAGGTGATCCACCCACCTCAGCTTCCCAAAGTGCTGGGATTACAGGCATGAGCCACTGCGCCTGGCCCAGTTGATGTCTTATAAAGAAAAGTGCAGCAAATCAGATCCAAAGTACAAGTCATCATAATTAGTAATTGCCACTTGTTTTCCACTGAAAATGGCAAATTCTTCTCTGGGCTGTCATTTTGGCACCTATAGACCATAGACGTTGTGAAGCTGAGGAGACTCTATCCCAACATGGCCAACATGGTACTGACAGGTAGCTCTGTGAAAGGAGCAGAGACTGAAGGCAGAAGAAATGTGGTACCACACCAAGTCCTCCACTTTTCACTACTTTATTCCCTGTGTGCAAGGACAGAAAGACTTGGTAGTTTTTTATGTGAGTCTTAAAAATTTTTTAATTACAGACTTACAGAAAGGTTGCAGAGGTTACAAAGAACCTTTTTTCCCTGAGCTATTTGAAAGTAAGCCACCAAAGTGATGTCTTACTACTCCCAAGTATTTCCTACAAACAAGGACTTTGTCCTATGTAACCAGAATGCAACCATCAAAATCAGAAAATTGACATTGATAGGTTACTACCCCTCTAATCCTCAGACCCCAGCTTTTTCATCAGTTGTACTAATAACATTCTTTATAGTTGAAAGATCCAGCTGAGAATCACACAGTACAGTTAGTTGTCATGTTGCTTTGTTCTCCTTTAATCTGGAACGTTTCCTCCGTTTTTTCTTGAATTTCATGATCTTGATACTTTTGAAGATTACAGAACAGTTGTGGTGTAGAATGTATGTCAGTGACATTTGTTTGATGTTTCTTTGTGATTAGATTCAGGTTATGCAGGAGTGTCGTGAAGCAGTGCTGCATTCTCCTTGCATCCTGTCAGGTGACACATGATTTCTATTTATCGCTTTATGGTGATGATCACTTTGATCACTTGATTAAGGGAGTATCTGTCATTTCTGTTGTAAAATAACTCTTTCCTCCTTTGTAAATAAGAAGTACTTTGTGGGGAGTTTCTTTGAAACTATGTAAATATCCCATTCCTTGTCAAACTTTATGTAATTGATTTATTTGTAGCAATGTGGACTCATGATTTTCTTTGTTATTCAATGGGTTATAATTCATTACTATCATTATATATTTTGATACTCCAGTTGTTCCTTATTTAGTCAGTGACATCGCCCTCAGGTTGGCTTCTGTGGCCTTTTGACATGTCCCATAACCCATGACCTCTTTATTGCTTTCAGGAACAAGTTGTTCTCGGCTTATCTTGTATTTTTCTTGCCCCATCCCTGGAATCAGCCAATTCTACAGGATCCTTGGCTGTTTTTCAGTGGAGAATGTTATTTAAAAGCTGAGATCTGAACTGGGTGTGGTGGCACACCTATAATCCCAGCACTTTGGGAGGCCCAGGCGGGAGAATTGCTTGAGCCCAGGAGAGACCAGCTTGGGCAACATAGCAAGATCCTGTCTCTATATAAATGAATGAATGAATGCCAAGATCTGGGTGCAGGGAGAACTCATAGCTACTGGGATGCCACTGTTCTCAGGCCCTGTCAGAGGAAAAAGCTAGAGAATATATATGTTTATACACACACACACAGACACACGTTGACATGTATACACATCTAAATTTACATCCATTTTTCTCTTTTTTTTTTTTTTTTTTTTTTTTTTTTTTGAGACGGAGTCTTGCTCTGTCGCCCAGGCTGGAGTGCAGTGGCCGGATCTCAGCTCACTGCAAGCTCCGCCTCCCGGGTTTACGCCATTCTCTCGCCTCAGCCTCCCGAGTAGCTGAGACTACAGGCGCCTGCCACCACGCCTGGCTAGTTTTTTGTATTTTTTTTAGTAGAGATGGGGTTTCACCGTGTTAGCCAGGATGGTCTCGATCTCCTGACCTCGTGATCCGCCCGTCTCGGCCTCCCAAAGTGCTGGGATTACAGGCTTGAGCCACCGCGCCCGGCCCATTTTTCTCTATATTTTAAAAAACAATGAGTTCCTGCTGACATCTCCAGTTGCAATTGTATATCACAGGATTCATTCTAGTTTTCTCCTTTTCCCTATTTTTCCCTCCCATATTCAGCACTGTGAAACATAATTTCTGTCATCCTCAAAATATTTACTACTTTGATCAATCCCCTATATGCGCTTCACTTAATCTGCCATTTCTGCCATGCTGCCATCCTTTCTTGCATGAATCTCTCGTCACCCCATTTAGGCCCTAGCACTCCACACTTGGCTGCCCGCAAGTGAATGCCTGGTACATACCATTTTGGTTCTGACACCCTGGGCTAAGCCGCCTCTTCGCAGCCTCCTGGGTCAGACATCTTCCTTGTTCACCATCTAATGGCTTTAAGACTAAATTGCTCAGGAAAGGGAGGGTATTTTAACCATCCTTCTACCATTGTTTCTTGCATTAAATCTTGATTTTGATACAATATTTACATCCATATCCTTTTTGTTCATTGGCTATAAATTGATCACCATTTTGGATATAATGATTATTTAACCATTACTTTTATTCTAGATAATCATGGCTCCTTTAATATTTGTATCTAAATTTTGTTTTCCAGTCTTCATTCTTCCTTTGCTGATGTTGGAATGTTTTTCAAATTCCTATATCCCTTTATAAAAATGTAGAACTTTGCTGCATCTTCTTTCATATTTTATCCTTTTTTTTACTATGCTTTGTAAAATAAGAGCTCTTCAGGTAGAATTTTTTTTTTGAGACAGCATCTTGCTATGTTGCCCAGGCTGGAGTGCAGCGGTGCCATCTCAGCTCACTGCAACCTCCGCCTCCCAAGTTCAAGTGAGTCTCCTGCCTCAGCCTCCCCAATAGTTGGGATTACAGGTACGTACTACCACACCCAGATGATTTTTGTATTTTTAGTAGAGATGTTGGCCAGGCTGGTCTCAAACTCCTGACCTCAAGTGATCCGCCCATCTCAGCCTTCCAAAGTGCTGGGGCCACCACACCTGGCCCAGGTAGATTATTAAAAACTGAGGCTGGGTGAGGTGGCTCCCACTTGTAATCCCAGCACTGTGGAAGGCCGAGGAGGACCAGCCTGGCCAACATGGCAAAACCCCTTCTCTATTAAAATTACAAAAATTAGCAGGGCATGGTGGTGCATGCCTGTAATCCCAGCTACTTGGGAGGCTGAGGCAGGAGAATCAGTTGAAACCAGGAGGCAGAGGTTGCAGTGAGCCAAGATCGTGCCATTGCATTCCAGCCTGGGCGACAAAGCAAGACTCCATCTCAAAAAACAAAACAAAACAAACAAACAAAAAAACTGAGCATTTAATATTAAGGAGTAATAGATGTTTTAGGATACCTTTCCAAATACATACTTAACAGATGCTTTTAGCTATGTAAAACACATTCTCACACATCCCCATTGATACTAGCAATCAAATTTTGAAGGGATAATTTTATTGCCTTTATTCTTTGGAAAGTAAAAATGGATGGGGTTCAGTAGGAGAACATAGGTGAGTGGCAGAAAATATTTCCGTGTATTTGACTTTGACCATCTCTTATTGTTTAGGCATATCCCAGTACTTTCACTAGTGTCTTTAAGTTCCTAGTATTTCAGATTCAGTGAAAATTAACAGATGCTATATTCTACCAGAGAACCAATAATAAACTTTTTTTTTTTTTTTTTTTTTGTGAGACAGGGTCTCATTCTGTTGCCCAGGCTAGAGGGCAGTGGTGTGATCGTATCTTACTGTGGCCTTGATCTCCTGGGCTCAAGCCATCCTCCTCCCTCAGCCTCTCAATTAGCTAAGACTACAGGTGTGAACCACCACATCCTGCTAATTTTTTTATTTTCCGTAAAGATGAGGTGTCGCTGGGTTGCCCAGGCTGATCTTCAACTCCTGAGCTCAAGCAGTCCTTCCATTTCAGCCTCCCAATGTGCTGAGATTATAGGCATGTGCCACTGTGCTTGGACAATAAACATTTTAAACACCTAAAATACATAGTACTTCTTCAATAATAAGTTAATAACTTTTCCCTCCCACTTATTACTTAAATGACCTTCATCATTCTGTGAAGTATGGGCCTGTGCATTAAAAATAGTTTTTACCACTTTTCTCATTGCCTTTCTCCTTAATGTTTATTCCTATATACATTAAGAATGAGTTGGGCTGGGCCCAGTGGCTCACGCCTGTAATCCCAGCACTTTGGGAGGCCAAGGTGGGTGGATCACGAGGTCACAAGTTCAAGACCAACCTGGCCAAGATGATGAAACCTCGTCTCTACTAAAAATACAAAAATTAGCTGGGCGCAATGGCAGATGCCTGTAATTCCAGCTACTCGGGAGGCTGAGGCAGGAGAATCACGTGAACCCGGGAAGTGGAAGTTGCAGTGAGCCGAGACCGTGCCAATTCAATCCGGCCAAGGTGACAGAGCGAGACTCCATCTCAAAAAAAAAGAATGAGTTAAGATTGTAATTTATGACTTACTCGTTTTAATATACTTGCAGTGTTCACCTGTGATTCCAGCACTTTGGGAGGCCAAGGTGGGCGGATCACCTGAGGTCAGGAGTTCAAGACCAGCCTGAGGAACATGGTGAAACCCCATCTCTACCAAAAAATACAAAAATTAATTGGGTGTGGTGGCGTGCATCTGTGGTCCCAGCTACTTGGGAGGCTGAGGTGGGAGAATTGCTTGAACCTGAGAGGGTGAGGTTGTAGTGAGCTGAGATTGTGCCACTGCACTCCAGCCTGGGTGACAGAGTGAGACCTTTTCTCCAAAAAAAAAAAAAAAGTACATATATGTATGCACACACACACACACATACACGTATATTTATACACACGTGTATATATACATATACATACACACACACACATTTATATATATATTTGCGGTGTTGTTTTTCTTAACATGGATACTCTTTGAAATGGGCAGGTAAGCCCCCCGAGCTGTCTCCACTCGTCTGTGCAAAATATGGCTGGGTCACAGTTGAATGTGATATGCTCAAGTGCTCTAGCTGTCAAGCTTTTCTCTGTGCCAGTTTACAACCAGCTTTTGACTTTGACAGATGTAAGTATAAGGTACAAATTACATTTTTCTCCACACTCAAATATGTACTATCCTGGTTTTCTGGGGCGGGGAAAAGGTCGTTTTAGTTTGATCAAAAAATGCATACTTCAATCTTTTTTTTTTAATCTTTTTTTTTGAGATGGAGTCTTGCTTGTTGCCCAGGCTGAGTGAGATACAATAGTGCAATTACAACTCACTGCAGCCTGAATCTCCTGGGCTCAAGCAATCCTTCCACCTCAGCCTCCCAAGTAGCTGGGACTATAGGCGCAGTGCCACTACACCTGGCTAATTTCTGTTTTTTTTTGTAGAGGTAGGGTTTTACCATGTTGCCCAGGCTAGTCTTGAACTCCTGAGCTCAAGTGATCTGCCCACCTTGGCCTCCTAAAGTGCAGGGATTACAGGGGTAAGCCATAGTGCCTGGCCAGTCTTTTTATTTTTTATTTTTTTTGAGAAGGAGTCGGGCTCTGCCGCCCAGGCTGGAGTGTAGTGGTGCGATCTCGGCTCACTGCAAGCTCCGCCTCCTGGGTTCACGCCGTTCTCCTGCCTCAGCCTCCCGAGTAGCTGGGACTACAGCTGCCTGCTACCATGCCTGGATAATTTTTTGTATTTTTAGTAGAGACAGGGTTTCGCCATGTTAGCCAGAATGGTCTCGATCTCCTGACCTCGTGATCTGCCCACCTCGGCCTCCCAAAGTGCTGGGATTATAGGCACGAGCCACTGCACCCGGCCTTTTTTTTAAACTAAGCTAGCTACTGCAGCATGGACTTAATGTAATCTAGGTAACAGCAGCATGTTTACTTTATTATTCCAAAATTTATACTTCTAGACAAAGAGTGACAAAGGACTTTTATGAAGGCTCACATTTGGAATGCTCTGCTTTATGAGATACATGGGGGCTGGGCGCGGTGGCTCACGCCTGTAATCCCAGCACTTTGGGAAGCTGAAGTGGGTGGATCACACGAGGTTGGGAGTTTGAGACCAGCCTGGCCAACGTGGTGAAACCCCATTTCTGCTAAAAATGCAAAACACTACTCGGGTGACTGAGGCAGGAGCATTGCTTGAGCCTGGGAGATGGAGGCTGCCTTGAGCCGAGATTGCACCACTGCACTCAAGCCTGGGTGACAGAGCAAGACTGTCTCAAAAAAATAAAAAATAAAAATAAGATACATGGTATCTCCTTTGTTGATCTTTAGGATCTCAATTTAGAACCTGTTTTGTGGAAAATATTAAGATTATGTAGTTGATAATATTTTCACATTTTAAAATTCTCTTATTTGTATTTTTAGTTAAATCTCTGCTCTTAGAGGCCATTCATTGGATTCTGAATCTATATAGTGTTTTCTAAGGTGTTGCTGTTTGTGTGGATTTCAGATAAGCAACGATGTGCTGAGCTGAAGAAAGCCTTGTGTACTGCCCATGAGAAGTTCTGTTTCTGGCCAGACAGCCCATCCCCAGGTACTTATTTTTGAGAACTCCTGTTCACCATTTTCCTTCGTCATTGCATGTCTAATATTGTCTATTTGTTGGTGAAAACCTAGTCTTTGAAGTTTCTTTTTCTCCTTTTTTTGAGATGGAGTTCCACTCTTGTTGCCCAGACTGGAGTACAGTGGTGCGATCTTGGCTCACTGCAACCTCCACCTCCTGCATTCAAGCGATTCTCCTGCCTCAGCCTCCAGAGTTGCTGGGATTACAGGCATGCACCACCATGCCCAGCTGATTTTGTATTTTTAGTAGAGATAGGGTTTCGCCATGTTGGTCACTCTGGTCTCGAACTCTTGACCTCAGGTGATCCGCCTATCTCAGCCTCCCAAAGTGCTGGGATTACAGGGGTGATCCACTGCGCCGGCTTCTTTTTCTCCTTTCTATTTGCATTTTTCCAGAAAAACTTATATTTACTTGTGTTATTACTTACCTTCATTAAGTGCATTTGACATGCTTAAGGCTTTAGACATATGTATGCATTATCCCATTTAATCCTTACCGGGGCCCTGGGAGGTAGATATTATCAACTCGGTTCTTTTTGTTTGTTTGTTTGTTTGTTTGTTTGGGTTTTTTTTTTTTTGAGACAGAGCCTCGCTCTTTTGCCCAGGCTGGAGTGAAGTGGCACCATCTCAGCTCATTGCAACCTCCACCTCCCAGGTTCAAGTGATTCTCCTGCCTCAGCCTCCCGAGTAGTTGGGTGTGCACGCCACCACACCCTGCTAATTTTAAAATTTTTTTGTAGAGGTGGGGTTTCACCATGTTGGCTAGGCTGGTCTCAAACTCCTGACCTCAAGTGATCTGCCTGCCTCGGCCTCCCAAACTGCTGGGATTACAGGCATCAGCCACTGTGCCTGGCCATAACCCAGTTCATTTAGGTGAGGAAACTAAGAATCAAAGGTCTTAAAACCAACTAGAAGAAGCTATAACAGTTTAATCTGATTTCAAACCCTCGCTTTTTCCATCACACCAAGAAATGCCATATTCTACTTAGGCTTCCTGTAGAGGGAGTACTAATAGCAATTGTGGTGGAAGTTCATTTGCTAAAGAAGACTCATGGGACCCCAAGTGAGGGTGATCACAAATCTGCAGTTTATTACAGTAAAACAGTACACCAGCACAACAGCATTGAAGTAAGGGTGTCATCACAGCCACAGGCTGCCTGTCTGGGGAGGCCAGGCCCAACCTCCTATTTCCTGTCTACATAAGGGCCATAAGAGAACATACTCACCCTTGAATCAGGAACTACTGATGTGTGCACAGAACACTTTGGAATAAGAGAGCCCAAAATGTAATCTCAACTGGGTTTTTAAAAATATTTTGTTCATCGGCCAGGCACAGTGGCTCCCAACCATAATCCTAACACTGGGAGGCCAAGACAGGAGGATCGCTTGAGTTCAGGAGTTTGAGACCAGCCTGAGCAATAAGTACAGTAAGACCTCATTTCTATTAAAAATAAAAATTAAAAAATATTTCGTTAATCATGTAGGCATATTCCTGCTAAGTAAACAGCTTCAAAGCAGAGCCCTCTGGTGGGGAATCTAAGAGCAAGTATAAAAAATTATTTAGACCCATAGTTAAAAAAGCAACACTATTCATCTGTATATTTCATGCCTTGACCAGGAATCAGTGCCATATAGGTATATATTTTATTTCAGTAGGATGGCAGGCTAATTCCAGGGTCACTGATATCTAGGAATCTTCCATGATTTATCACTAAAAGGAAAAAATAGATTGAAAATAACCAGAGATTCCCCTCTACCTTTGATCAATGAAAGGGTGATAGAAAAGGGATTATTAAATAAAATTGTTAAAGTGAAGCTGATTGCATAATATAGATTTCTTGCTGTTGAAATAGCTAGGATTTACTAGTTATTTAACTGTATTGTATAACAAAACTTGGTCCCATGAGGATTTGAATCCATCCTTGTCTAGTGTACTCAGTCCAAGTTTGTTTTTGCTTTTTGTTTTTCATTTTTTTTTCTTGAGATGGAGTCTTGCTCTGTCGCCCAGGCTGGAGTGCTGCAATGACTCAGTCTAGGCTCACTCTGCTTCCTGGGTTCAAGCAGAACCTCAGTCTCCCAAGTATCTGGGACTACAGGCACATGCCACCACACCCAACTAATTTTTGTATTTTTAGTAGAGACGGGGTTTCACCATGTTGGCCAGGCTGGTCTCAAACTCCTGACCTGAAGTGATCCACCTGTCTTGGCCTCCAAAAGTGCTGGGATTACAGGCGTGAGCCCCATGCCTGGCATCTAAGTTTTTAAGGTCTGCCCAGGGCTCTATTTGTGGTTCACAACTCTTGTCACTATACATTTTGCTTTCCTGATCTCATTCGTAATTCAGCTACCACCTCGGAGACCTCTAATTCCTATCCAGACCTCTCTTTTGAGCTTGACTCATATTTTCATCTACCTTCTAAACATTTCCACTTAATATTATAGGTACCTGGAACTCAATGTGTATAAAACTGAACTCTTCCTCTTATACCTAAAACTTTCTCCATCTCGGCAAATATCCCTGACCTCCCATCCAGTTGTCCTAGCCAGAAACCTGAAAGTCACTTTAGATGCTCTTCTCTAACGTCACCCACTTTGACCTATCCATTCTACCTCCTAAATGGATCTTAGATATGACCTTTCAATTATACAATCCCTTGGTTTGGTTCTTTAACATTCAAAGAACATTTGTGTAGATAAAAGAACACTCAATTATTTTCACTTTATGCTTAAATTGATTAAGCAAAACTACTAATTTTGAAGGTAATTTTTTTCTAACATTTACCAATAGTTATAAACTAAATTAAATTTCTTTAAACAGTATTTTAGTTTAGTTTAGTTTAGTTTAGTTTAGTTTAGTTTACTTTAGTTTAGGACGGAGTCTCACTCTGTTGCCCAGGTAGAGTGCAGTGGCACAATCTTGGCTCACTGCAACCATCGCTTCCTGGGTTGAAGCAGTTCTCCTGCGTCAGCCTTCCGAGTAGCTGGGATTACAGGTGCCCACCACCACACCTGGCTGATTTTTCCCTCCTGAGTTCAAGCAATTCTCCTGCCTCAACCTCCCAAAGTGTTATTTTTAGTAGTGATGAGGTTTCACCATGTTGGCCAGGCTGTCTTGAACTCCTGACCTCAGGTGATCCACCTTCCTCTGCCTCCCAAAGTGCTGGGGTTACAGGCATGAGCCACTGCACCCGGCCTTACCTTGACTTTTAAAGCCAACTTTGTTCTTTCTCCAGCTTTTCCCTCGGATTGCACATTCATACAGAGTCAACAAGTGCCCCAAAGAAAAACCCCTGAATTGTGAAAAAAAACAGACATATTTCTCTCCAGAAAAATCAAAGCTAGAATGTTTAGCTATGAAAATGTCTCTCCCACTTAGGCTTAGATCAGATAGCTTCACTGTTGTGGCTCAGAAAGGGGCAGACTCCTTCCTTCCAAATCACCCCGTCACAGAACACCTGTTGCTAAGTACCAAGCCAGAGGGTTAGACTGAATGCCCCATAAGAGGAGACTTCGAAGTGTTGAGACCTTCAAGTATAGCCTGTGAAGGAAAATCTTAATCTGTGAGTGACAAAATAAGTGCTTCAGGACCACTTACTCCAAATCTACATTCTGCAATACAGTCTAAGAAATAAGGCAAAGTGGTAAGGTGTGATCGCTCACGCCTGTGATCTCAACAGTCTGGAAGGCCAAGGCGGGAGGACCACAAGGTCAGGAGTTCGAGACCAGCCTGGCCAATATGGTGAAACCCCGTTTCTACTAAAAATACAAAATAAATTAGCCGAGCGTGGTGGCACATGCCTGTAATCCCAGCTACTCGGGAGGCTGAGGCAGAATTGCTTGAACCCGGGTGGCAGAGGTTGCAGTCAGCCGAGATCCCACCATTGCACTCCAGCTTGGGCAACAGAGGGAGGCTCCATCTCAAAAAAAAAAAAAAAGAAAGGAAAAAGGCAAAGTATCTGTCCATCTCAAAGCCCTGGGCCCCATGACACTTAGCACAGTTGTCCCCACCAGATGGAAATGCTTTCCATGGCATACCTTCTCCCTGTCTCCCAGGTTAGGCACAATGCTCCCAAGGCTCTCTCAGTCATCAACACTCTCACCCTTTCTTTAAGAATTTCAAAAAATGATACTGGTTTAATTTTTCTTTTGGCATCTAGGTAAGAATGTTCTTTCCCTATAATGTTTACTGTGTTCTGGTCTAGTTTCAAAAAGCATAAACAGCCATGCATGGTGGCTCATGCCTATAATCCCAACACTCTGGGAGGCAGAGGTAGGAAGGGCACTTGAGCCCAGGAGTGTGAGACCTGCCTGGGTAACATAGTAAAACCCAGTTGCTAAAACAAAACAAAACAAAAGTATAAACACACTGAAATTAAAACATAAAATATTAAGAATAAAAGATGATGTAGAGCCAAAAACCACAGATGAGGCAGTCAACAACGTGACTTAAACACACCACGCTACCTTATCCTTCCTGGAGATACCCTGAGGAAGCCACAGGTTGCAACTGCAAGGCTGCTCCAAGATTACATGCCATTTTGGCCTAACAGTTATTTGAAACAGCAACCTAATCCAACACCAAGCTGGACCGTTCTCTCCAAAAGAATCCTAACTGTCTTCTGCAATGGGATTTCTGTGCAAGTCAGCCCCAAACTCTGGGAAAGTGGTGCTGTGCTGGGGCCGGGGTTCTCCCAAAGAGCAGAGTGTTGTTTGGAGATTAATACTGAAAGATGCGCTTTCTAAATATCATCAAGAATCTGCTGTAGCTCCTCATCTTCAAATCACCCTTCTAGGCTTGGGATTAGGGCCTTGGACTCCTCAGCAGTCTCTAGGCAAAAGTTGGCCAAGCAAGGCCAACCTAAACATATGAAGCTTTTCCTAGAGCAGTAAGCTATGAACACTGGCAGTGGTCTCTCTGTTTTTGAAATGGGCTGTGTGTAGTTAAACGTTTGCATGGAGACCTTTGAGAGTTTCTATTCATCCTCTTTACTCTTGTTCTATTGCTTTTGATGCTCCAGAAGCATATGAACTTCTGAATTTAGAAGTGTCTCAGCTGCCTCAAACTCTGGGAAGGATGAGCTGTGAGGCGTCCTCCCCTAAACCACCGGCCTGCGGATCACTGTTGCCGGCTGTCATCACTGCCTCGCACACCACCACCTAGACCGCTAGAGGTGGAAGCATGGAGCCCACAGCCTACATTTTCATACTGTTTAAGCCATTTGGTTACTTATTCTATTTCGTGTCTTCCTTCTCCATCCCTCCTCTTTTCCTCCTCCCTCCTTTTCTTTTTTCCTCTTCTTTCTTCATCCCCGTCAAAGCTTCCTGCATTCCAGCCTGGACAATAGAGTGAGACTCCGTCTCAAAAAAAAAAAAAAAAAAAGCGGCCGGGCGCGGTGGCTCAAGCCTGTAATCCCAGCACTTTGGGAGGCCGAGGCGGGCAGATCACGAGGTCAGGAGATCGAGACCCTCCTGGCTAACACGGTGAAACCCCGTCTCTACTAAAAATACAAAAAACTAGCCGGGCGCGGTGGCGGGCGCCTGTAGTCCCAGCTACTCGGGAGGCTGAGGCGGGAGAATGGCGGGAACCCGGGAGGCGGAGCTTGCAGTGAGCCGAGATCGCGCCACTGCACTCCAGCCTGGGCGACACAGCGAGACTCCGTCTCACAAAAAAAAAAAAAGAAAAAAAAAGCAAATTCAGCTTAGCCCAGGCTGGAATGCAGTGGCATGATCTCAGCTCACTGCAACCTCCGCCTCTCAGGTTCAGGTGATCCCCTTGCCTCAGCCCCCCAGTAGCTGGGATTACAGGCATGCGCCACCATCCCCAGCTAATTTTTGTATTTTTAGTACAGACGGGTTTTGTCATGTTGGCTAGGCTGGTCTCAAACTCCTGACCTCAGGTGATCCACCTGCCTCGGCCTCCCCAAGTGCTGAGATTGGCGGGGCGCAGTGGCTCATGCCTGTAATCCTAGCACTAGGGGATGCTGAGGTAGGAGAATCGCTTGAACACTGCACTCCAGCCTGGGCAACACAGTGAGACTCCATTTAAAAAAAAAAAAAATGCTGGTACATTTGGGGAATGCTGAATAGTTTCACAGGGTTCACTGCAACCTCCGCCTCCCAGGTTCAGGTGAGAAACTACGAGATTTTTTGAAGAAGGAAGCCACTTCACTCGGCGGGGTTTTTGTTTGTTTGTTTGTTTGTTTGTTTTGAGACAGGGTCTCACTCTGTTGCCCAGACTTGAGTGCAGTGGCTCCATCTCAGCTTACTACAACCTCCGCCTCCCCGGCTCAAGCAATTCTCCTGCCTCAGCACCCCCGAGTACCTGGGATTACAGGTGCACGCCTCTACTGCCTGGCTAAGTTTTGCATTTTTAGTGGAGATAGGGTTTCACCATGTTAGCCAGGCTGGTCTTGAGCTCCTGACCTCAAACGATCCACCCTCCTCAACCTCCCAAAGTGCTGGCAAAGTGCTGGGATTACAAGCGTGAGCCACCGCGCCTGGCTTCTAGGCTGAATTTGAAAGACCAACAACAGTGGGTAAAAGCAAAAGGCCAAAGGATGGTACATTTGGGGAATGCTGAATAGTTTCACAGGGCTGGCTCACAGTGTCCCTGTGGGGAGAATAGAGAAGAAGACTAAAGTGTAGACAGTGGCCAAACCATGATTTTATTAAATGTATGTGATGAGAAGCTATGAGATTTTTTGAAGAAGGAAGAGATGTTATAGATAACATGAACTAGGGTAGAGTACAAACTGTAAGGGGTAAGTCTCAAGGCAAAGAACTAAACTTAGAAGACATAAAAGGACTTAAAGTAATAACCCAGCCAGGCGTGGAGTCTCACGCCTGTAATCCCAGTGTTTTGCAGGGCTGAGGTGGGAGGATCACTTGCGGCCAGGAGTTTGGGACCAGGCTGGGCACCCTGTCTCTAAAAAGAAAAAAATATTTAAAATTAGCCAGGTGTGGTGGCATACCCCTGTCATCCTAAGCTACTCGCTAGATGGAGGCAGGAGGATCCCTTTAACCCAGGAATTCGAAGTTACAGTGAGCTATACTCATGTCACTGTGCTCCAGCCTGCATGACAGAGCAAGACCCTGTCTCTTAAAAAAAAAAAAAAAAAAAAAAGGAAATGAAAGAAAAACAGGATAGAATAATATGCAGCATTAAATCGGGAAAATAAATATAAACTCAAGATGTTAAAATAGAAATCTAGCAGTGATGGCTGCATGAATGTGCATGTCAAAACTTATCAAACTATATACCTAAATATGTGCAATTTATGTCAGTTAGACCTCAGTAAGGCTGTTTAAAAAAATATCTTTTACAGTTTTGTTATTAGAAGGGGCCCAAATGCAGTAACAGCAGCACTTCTGCCCACACTTGTTTGCATTGTTAGCAACCAGATTTTGGTCCCTCATTTTAGTCTAGTATGATTAAAAGGATCAGGCTCTTTGGAGAGTTGCTGATTCCATGTCTCGGAGCAAGGACGATAAATCAACTTGGATCAGAATATCCTGTTGCTGCTAGAAAGTAAGAATGTTTTCAAGAATGCTACAGACAGGCCAGGCGTGGTGGCTCACGCCTGTAATCCCAACAATTTGGGAGGCCGAGGCAGGCAGATCACGAGGTCAGGAGTTTGAGACCATCCTGGCTAACACAGTGAAACCTCATCTCTACTACAAATACAAAAAACTAGCCAGGTGTGGTGGCACGCACCTGTAGTCCCATCTACTCAGGAGGCTGAGGCAGGAGAATTGCTTGAACCCGGGAAGCAGAGGTTGCAGTGAGCCGAGATTGTGCCACTGCACTCCAGCCTGGGTGACAGAGCAAGACTCCGTCTCGAAAAACAAAAACGAATGCTACAGACAATGCTAAAAGAATAGAATAGCCAGCTTAAAGGAGATCCACTACCCCACTTATGAATGTCTGAAACTCAAATAAGAAAATAATCATTACAATTTAAAATGCAGCCAGGCGTGGTGGCTCATGCCTGTAGTCCCAGCACCTTTGGAGGCTGAAGTGGGCAGATTGCTTGAGTCCAGGAGTTCAAGACCAGCCTGGACAATATAGTAAAACCCCATCTCTACAAAAAATACAAAAAATTAGCTGGGCATGGTTACGCATACCTGTGGTCCCAGCTACTCGGGAGAGTGAGGTGGCAAGATCGCGTAAGCCTGGGAGGTTAAGGCTGTGGTAAGCCATGATTGCACCACTGCATTGTAGCAAAGGAAAAAGATGGGGTCTCACTCTGTTGCCCAGACTGACCTAGAACTCTTGGGCTCAAGTGATACCTCTGCCTAAGTCTCCAGAGTAGCTGGACTTACAAATGCCACCTGGCTAATAATAATTAATTTTTAAAATTGATTTTAGTAAGCAGGAGTCCATCCCTCCCTCTCTCCCTCCCTCCTTCCTCCTTCCCTTCTTTCCCTTCTTTCCCTTCCTTCCCTTCCTTCCCTTCCTTCCCTTCTTTCTTTTCCTTCCCTTCCTTCCATTCCCTCCCTCCCTTCCCTCCCTTTCTCACTTCCCCCCTTTTCCCCTTCCCCCCTTCCCCTCCCTCCCTGCCTCCCTCCCTTCCTTCCTTCTGTTTCTTCTATCAAGTACATGTTTCTCTCTCTCTCTCTCTCCCAGGCTACAGTGCAGTGGCATGATCATAGCTCACCCTTAATTCCTGGGCTTAAGGAATCCTCCTGCCTCAGCCTCCTGAATAACTGACTACAGGCATATGCCACCACATCCAGCTAATTTTTTTTTTGTTTGAGATGGGGTCTCACTATATTGCCCAGGCTGATCTCAAACTCCTGGCCTCAAGTGATCTTCCTACCTCAGCCTCCCAAAATGTTAGGATTACAGTCATGAACAATTGTGCCTGGCCTCAAATACGTGTTTCTTGTCTCAATCCATGTAGGATGTCTCCAGTGGGGATGGTGGAGGAAGGGCATCTGAAAATCCTCTATGAGAGCAAAAAGAACACTTGCAAAATTATCAAAATCAACTTACCTTTTTTTTAGACGGAATTTTGCTCTGTTGCCCAGGCTGGAGTGCAATGGCGTGGTCTCAGGTCACTGCAACCTCCGCCTCCTGGGTTCAAGCAATTCTCCTGCCTCAGCCTCCTGAGTAGCTAGGATTACAGGCGCCTGCCACCATGCCTGGTAAATTTTTGTATTTTTAGTAGAGACAGGGTTTCACCATGTTGGCCAGGCTGGTCTTGAACTGCTGACCTCGTAATCCGCCCACCTCGGCCTCCCAAAGCGTTGAGATTACAGGCGTGAACCACTGTGCCCAGCCTCAAAATCAACTTTCACAGGATGATTGAACAGAGATTTCTTTAAATGCCTAGAACAAATAAGTCCCCCAGTCTTGCCAAGGAGCTCTGTGTGGTGGGGGGAGCACACTTTCAGTAGTCAAGCAGGCAGTTAGCAACTCTGTGTCAGCCTTCACACAAGCAGGACCTCAGCATCAGCCAGAGGTGAGAGCTTAGGGCCTTTTTCAGGTCTTTCCTGGGCATGTGTATAGCTCTATACTTGCACATGTGCTTCTAGATTCCAAGGAATATGTCAGAGCCTTTCAAGCCTGCCTATGGACATTTCATTTCCCAGCTTTTAAGGTTTTTGGTCAGCTTATTATTTGTTCCAATTCATACTGCTGCCTCAAAGCAACTGTGATGTTAAACAGTTGCCAATGATCATTTTTGAAAACCTGTCTGGGGAAAAGGGTGTTCTCACTGGGACAGTATGATTTCCAGGCAACTGCCACACAGATCAAATAATGATGGTTCTCTGGAAGGGGGCTTTGGAGGAGCTCCATCTCTTTTCTGTGCTCTCCAGTGACTGCTAAGCTACTGGTTTTCACCATGATCGTGGGGATGTTGGTTTTCCTTTTCTCTTTTTTTTTTTGAGATGGAGTTTTACTCTTGTTGCCCAGGCTGGAGTGCAATGGCGCAGTCTCGGCTCACCAAACCTCCGCCTCCCAGGTTCAAGTGATTCTGCCTCAGCCTCCCCATAGCTGGGATTACAGGCATGTGCCACCATGCCCAGTTAATTTTGTATTTTTAGTAGAGACAGGGTTTCTCCATGTTGGTCATACTGGTCTCAAACTCCCAACCTCAGGTGATCCATCCGCCTTGTCCTCCGAAAATGCTGGGATTACAGGCATGAGTCACTGCGTCCGGCCGGGATGTGGGTTTTCAAGGCTACCACAGACCTGAGCTGGGGAAGGGAAGATGGAAACGACAGTTAAAACATCACAAAACGGGCCGGGTGCAGTGGCTCACACCTGTAATCCCAGCACTTTGGGAGGCTGAGGTGGGCGGATCATGAAGTCAAGAGATGGAGACCATCTTGGCCAACATGGTGAAGCCCCATCTCTACTAAAAATACAAAAAATTAACTGGGCGTGGTGGCGGGCACCTGTAGTCCCAGCTCCTTGGGAGGCTGAGGCAGAAGAGTTGCTTGAACCCAGGAGGCGGAGGTTGCAGTGAGCCGAGATCGCGCCATTACACTCCAGCCTGAGCCACAAGAGTGAAACTCCATCTCAAAAAAATAAATAAAATAAAAAATAAAAGCCGAGATAGCTTTATGTGTGCTCCTAGCTAAGACAAAAATTAAGAATTCTTATTTTTAAAAAAGTAAGAATTGCCGGGTGTGGTGGCTTACATCTATAATCCCAGCACTTTGGGAGACAGAGGCAGGCAGATCACATGAGGCCAGGAGTTCAAGACTAGCCTGGCTAACACGGCAAAACGCCATCTCTACTAAAAATACACACAAAAAAAATTAGCCAGGCATGGTGGCACATGCCTGGAGTCCCAGCTACTTGGGAGGGTGAGGCACAAGAATCATTTGAACCCAGGAGGTGGAGGTTGCAGTGAGCCAAGATCATGCTCCTGCACTACAGCCTAGGCAATGGAGCAAGACTGTCTCAAAAAATAAAATAATTTTAAAAAGAAAGT
Organism: Rhinopithecus roxellana; assembly: GCF_007565055.1. Taxonomy (NCBI): domain Eukaryota; kingdom Metazoa; phylum Chordata; class Mammalia; order Primates; family Cercopithecidae; genus Rhinopithecus; species Rhinopithecus roxellana. The sequence continues at coordinate 63,334,982 of NC_044554.1, forward strand.
AGGATTCCTGCAGGGCTGGTAAATTTATTGGCTCAGACATAGCACTAAGGACCCAGTCCTTGCAAGAAGCATGTCATCTTGTTCTAAAACTAGTTCCTCTCAAGGCAGCAGTTTGAAGAGTCATGTGCAAACACCATCTAGCCTTCACATAGTCACAGAATCCCTCCAGCCCGCTACCTTTCCTGTCTATTGACCACGACTGGATCAAATACCCCTTCCTAAATGGGTCACTGTTAAGGAAAACGCTGCTGTTGGGATTGGTAGAGACAAGTCAGGAATTTACCCTATGGGAAAGATAAGACAACAAATAAAACCTTCCTTCTGCTAGCAAGGCAGGAGCAGGAGATAGCTGGGTGAACAGCTAACAGTATCTGCTGTATCCCTATTGTACAGTCTCATAATGGTCTCTCTTTACTGTTGTGATAACACTTATCACACTGTAATCGCATTGCGTGTCTGGCTTCCATATTAGATTATGAGTAACTTAAGGATGTTGAATGTGTGTCTCATCTTTGTAGCCTGCGGGGCTGCCTTATACTGCTGTTGAACAACTAAATGTTAATTTGAGGCTGAGAAAAGACCAGTGAGTTGAGTGGCTTCCTACTTTTTAGATGATCAGGTTAGGATGACATGTTCTTTCTTCACTTTTCCTATGAAATCTCTTCCAATATGTGTTTTCATTCTTTATTAAAGCTGATTCAGGGCTGGGTGTGGTGACTCATGCCTGTAATCTCAGCACTTTGGGAGGCCGAGGCGGGTGGATCACCTGAGGCCAAGAGTTCAAGATCAGTCTGGCCAACATGGTGAAACCCCGTCTCTATTAAAAATATAAAAATTAGCCACGCATGGTGGCAGGCGCCTGTAACCCATGCTACTCGGGAGGCTGAGGCAGGAGAATTGCTTGAACCTGGGAGGCAGAAGTTGCAGTGAGCCAAGATTGCACCATTGCACTCCAGCCTGGGTGACAGCAAAAACTCTGTCTCGGGGAGAAAAAAAAAAAAAAGCTAATTCAGTGTAGTTTCTACTTATCATTCTAGACCTACTAGACTGACCTCTTTAAGAAGTAGCTTGGCGGCCGGGCGCGGTGGCTCAAGCCTGTAATCCCGGCACTTTGGGAGGCCGAGACGGGCGGATCACGAGGTCAGGAGATCGAGACCATCCTGGCTAACAAGGTGAAACCCCGTCTCTACTAAAAAATACAAAAAACTAGCAGGGTGAGGTGGCGGGCGCCTGTAGTCCCAGCTACTCGGGAGGCTGAGGCAGGAGAATGGCGTAAACCCGGGAGGCGGAGCTTGCAGTGAGCTGAGATCCGGCCACTGCACTCCAGCCTGGGCGACAGAGCGAGACTCCGTCTCAAAAAAAAAAAAAAAAAAAGTAGCTTAGCAAGGCCTTTCTGCACTCATCATTTGCCTTTGTACCAGTATACCAAATATGCAGTAGATGAATTGGGTAATGCCAGAGATAATTATACTATAGTATATAATCAGTTTCCACACTGCTTAGATTTCAGACAGATTCTTTTCCAACTTAGGTATTACCAGTAGAATTCCTAATTGAATACTTTATTTACTCTGGTACCCAGTTATGTTTCACCTTATCATGTGAGCCTTTTTGAATCTCTTGTGTAGACTTTAGGAACATGCCACTTTTTTCATTCTTAGCTCACAGTAAATTATAACTTGGTAGTTGTTATAAAATGATGGTTCTTTAAGCCCTTTCGCCTACTTAAGTCTCCATCTTTACTAACTCTGTTTTGTTTTCTCCTTCTTAAGGTAACAATTTCAAACATACACAGAAGTACACGGAATAGTATAAATAATAAAACCCCATCACTCAACTTCAACAATGATCAACTCATGGCCGATCTTGTTTCTTCTGTATTCCTAACACCCTGCCCCTCTGCATTGTTTTGAAGTTCAGTCCCACATATTATGCCATTTTATCTGTAAATATTTCAAGATATAAAAGAAACGGATTCTACTTTTTAAACGTAGTCTCAGTAGTATCATTACAGCCCCATCAAAATGAAAATCAATAATTTCCTGACACCATCAAATAGCTCATCAATTTTACTACATTTCCTCAATCATTCAATACATGTTTATTTATTTTATTTTATTATTATTTTTTTTTTTTTTTTTTTGAGATGGAGTCGCACTCTGTCGCCCAGGCTGGAGTGCAGTGACCGGATCTCAGCTTACTGCAAGCTCCGCCTCCCGGGTTTACGCCATTCTCCTGCCTCAGCCTCCCGAGTAGCTGGGACTACAGGCGCCCACCACCTCGCCCGGCTAGTTTTTTGTATTTTTTAGTAGAGACGGGGTTTCACCTTGTTAGCCAGGATGGTCTCGATCTCCTGACCTTGTGATCCGCCCGTCTCGGCCTCCCAAAGTGCTGGGATTACAGGCTTGAGCCACCGCGCCCGGCCTGTTTTTTGTATTTTTTAGTAGAGACGGGGTTTCACCGTGTTAGCCAGGATGGTCTCGATCTCCTGACCTCGTGATCCGCCTGTCTCGGCCTCCCAAAGTGCCGGGATTACAGGCTTGAGCCACCGCACCCAGCCTATTATTACTTTTTTGAGACAGAGTCTCGCTCTGTTGCCCAGGCTGGAGTGCAGTGGCGCAATCTCAGCCTTATTGCAACCTCCGCCTCCTGGGTTCAAGTGATTCTCCTGTCTCAGCCTCCCAAGTAGCTGGGATTACAGGCGCACACTACCATGCCTGGCTAATTTTTTGTATTTTTAGTAGAGATGGGGGTTTCACCATCTTGGCCAGGGTGGTCTTGAACTCCTGACCTCAGGTGATACACCTGCCTCAGCCTCCCAAAGTGCTGGGATTACAGGCATGAGCCACCGTGCCCAGCTGTGTTTTTTACTTTTTACAGTTTATACCAATATAATCTTCCAGTTTACTTTTTCCACAGACCGATTTGGGATGTTGCCCCTGGATGAGCCTGCTATTCTTGTTAGTGAATTCCTAGATCGTTTTCAAAGCCTTTGTCACTTGGACCTCCAGCTTCCTTCCCTAAGGCCGGAGGACTTGAAAACTATGGTGAGTTTTTCCTGACTAGGCTGCAAGGGCTTCCAGTTGTTGCCAGCATTTATACCTGAAGCATTTCTTTTAATGACAAGAAGATGCAATTGCTGTGAAGAGAACTGCTTATCTGTCTCTCAGCTCACTGTTTCAGTCTCCACCAGGAAGGTGACTGTTGAGAGTTCCATTTGAATGTTTAGGTATGGTTTTTTAAATGGCATGGATTCAATTTAACATATACGTATATAAGCAGAGAGTTTATTTGGACCAAGTTTTAGGGCTATAGCCTGGAAGCATAGATTCAAGTTTATTCTGAATATATGCTTCCCATAAATTCTATTTTATCTTGATTTATTACTTAAATTATTATTATTTTGAGACCGAGTCTCTTTCTGTCATCCAGGCTGGAGTGCTATGGTGTAATCTTTGCTCGCTGCACCCTCCGCCTCCCAGGTCCATGTGATTCTTCTGTCTTAGCCTCCTGAGTAGCTGGGATTACAGGTGTCTGCCACCACACCTGGCTAATTTTTGTATTTTTAGTAGAGATGGGGTTTCACCATATTGGTCAGGCTGTTCTTGAACTCCTCACCTCAGATGATCCACCCACCTCAGCCTCCCAAAGTGCTGGGATTACAGGCATGAGCCGGCTCACCCAGCCTACTTAAACTATTTAACAGAAAATACTGAAATGTGACTGCATATGGTTTATTGCACATCATTTTTCAAAGAAAGTCCAAACTCCTTTCTCCTTGTGAGTAGAAACGTTTAAATGCTGTAGTCAGCCTGGGCACGGTGGCTCATGCCTGTAATCCCAGCACTTTGGGAGGCTGAGGAAGGCAGATCATCTGAGGTCAGGAGTTCGAGACCAGCCTGGCCAACATGGTGAAACCCAGTCTCTATTAAAAATACAAAAAATTAGCTGGGCATGGTGGTTTGTGCCTGTAGTCCCAGCTACTCAGGAGGCTAAGGCAGGAGAATTGCTTGAACCTGGGAGACAGAGGTTACAGTGAGCCGAGATCGTACCATTGCACTCCAGCCTGGGTAACAAGAGCGAAACTCGGTCTCAAAAATGAAATAAAGTAAATGCTCTAGTCAATTTGTACTTTGAAACTGAATATTTACTGTTCCATTTAATCACCCTGTGGGTACTCCATGAAGACAAGCTTTACTGTAGGAAATAGTAGCCTCTTCAAATTAAGAGAGTGGTACGGGTTTTAGCATCAAACTGTTAACTTCCCAAACTCCCCTCCAAGTACTAACCAGGCCTGACCCTGCTTAGTTGCTGAGATCAGACGAGATTGGGTGCATTCAGGGTGGTATGGCCTGAAATACCACCCTGAAACTGTTAACCTCTGATGCTTATTATGAATATAACCCTGTCCCGAGCCAAGGCAATTTTTTTTCACCTGGTCATAGTTCCTTATTTTTCTTAGAACAAAAATAAAGTCTAACAAGCTTTGTCATTCTGTCAAAAAGTAAATTTAGAGCCTGGGGCATGGTGATGTACGCCTGTAGTCCCAGCTACTCGGTAGGCTGAGGTGGGAGGATTGCTTGAGCTCAGGAGTTCAAGACCAGCATGGCCAACATAGTGAGACCTCAACTCTAAAATTTTTTTTTCTTTAATATTTAAGTAAATTTGGCATCAGGCTAAGACATAAGCAGTAATTGGTTTTCACTATTTGGGTTTGAAGTTTGCAGGTTTCAGGGAAAATCTGCAGCTGATAAATTGAAAACAATTTAGTACTAACAAGAGTTTTGGCAGTTCCAGGGAGACTCCGTCTTTCTCAGTCAGCAGATTCAGGGCAATTCAGAAAGCTGTGTGATACTGTATCCCTGTCCTGGAAGTATTTATTCTCTGTGAAGAGAACTGTCTTCATGTTTGTAATTTCCTTCCTGATTTTCCGCTTATACTATCTAGGTATGTTATAATGTGTAATTTTTCTTTTTATGGTAGTTGAAACGAAGTTTTTTACTTGGCTCCCTTGTAGTGCTTGACAGAAGACAAGCTCAGTCTTCTCCTACACCTGCTTGAAGATGAACTTGATCACCGAACTGATGAGAGAAAAACTACAATCAAATTAGGCTCAGACATCCAAGTCCACGTCACTGCCTGTATTCTCTCTGTGTGTGGCTGGGCATGTAGGTGAGTCAGCGAATTTTGCCCGGAGACATGAGCCATGACAACAGCATTACACTTGTATATATCAGTCACTTATCGCATTTAGGAATCACATGGTGTTTCCCGTGACAAAAAGAGACAAAGAGAAACTGGGTGAGGGATGGCAGCGAGGAGAATGGATAATAAGAATTAGTAACAAAACCAGAATTGGAATTCAGGAATTCTTGGTGTTCACAACTGAACTTTGTTTATTGTACGGTTGCTTCTCAACTGGGAATTTGTGTTCTATAAACAGTGAACCTCCTTTCGAAAAATAGAAAGAAAATAAGCTCTTTTCTATTTTTAAGAAGGAAAAATAGAAAGGAAGTTCTTTTCTATTTTTAGAAAGGAAGAAAAATCCACTTAATTGATAAAAACTACCATAGGAAACACCAGCTGGAGTCTTCTAGGCCCCCATGTTGCTATTTCCATTCCAGCTGCTCAATTTGGCATAGACTCCCACTATCCTTAATCTACCAAAGAGAGCATATTTAAAGTAAGATTGGTTCTGACAATAAATAAATCTTGATTTATTTTAAATATGCTCTCTTTGGTAGATTAAGGAATGTTTTTCGTCTAAAGGGAAAAGACTTTAAGAGGGACAAGAGAGGCCGGGTACAGTGGCTCACCTGGCCATCATGGTGAAAGCCGCATCTCTACTAAAAATACAAAAATTAGCCGGGCATGGTGGCAGGTGCCTGTAATCCCAGCTACTCAGGAGGCTGGGGCAGGAGAATCCCTTGAACCCGGGAGGCGGAGGTTGCAGTGAGCCGAGATTGTACCATTGCACTCCAGCCTGGGCAACGAGTAAACTCTATCTCAAAAAAAAAAAAAAAAGAAGGACAGGAGAAACCTTTTCATTGTTGTTGTTGGTCAGGCTGGTCTCAAACTCCAGACCTCAGGACCTCAGGTGATCCACCCATCTTGGCCTCCCAAAGTGCTGGGATTGCAGGCATGAGCCATCGCACCTGGCCGAGAAACTTTTAAAACATGCCTGCAAAACAGTCTTACCATAAAGAGCACACTAAGAACCCTAGGTCTTTCTATGGGAAATACGTGAGAGATGATGAAGTATGAAGCTGGGGTCCTGAGATTGGAGCTCAGAGGCTCTGACAGGCCATGGTTCCCTGTCCACTGGACTGTTCCAGAAATTGGATGATATAAAGCATACTTGCGAGACATTACACTTAGTCATTTGGAAATGTTACACTTTGAGAAAATTCTCTTTTTTTTTCATTCCTATCTAGTTCCTCTTTGGAACCCATGCAGCTTTCCCTGATAACATGTTCGCAGTGTATGAGGAAGGTGGGGCTCTGGGGCTTCCAGCAGATTGAATCATCCATGACTGATCTGGATGCATCCTTTGGCCTGACCAGCTCCCTGATCCCAGGCCTTGAGGGGCGACCAGAGCGCTTAGCTCTGGTGCCTGAATCTCCTCGGAGGATGATGACGCGGAGCCAGGATGCCACCTTCTCCCCAGGCTCAGAGCAGGTATGCACTTAGCTTGTTTGGGGTGGACTTTTAAACAACATTCTTAGCAAACATGTTATTGGTAGAAAGTTGGAAATTAATGTAGGTGGATAGGCTTCACTTCCCACTACATTGGTTACAATACCACGTAGTGTTTCTGTTCACTAATGGAGAAGCTAAATTCAGCCAGACCCGGTGGCTCACACCTGTAATCCCAGCACTTCAGGAGACTGAGGCAGGTGGATCACTTGAAGTCAGGAGTTCGAGACCAGCCTGGCCAACATGGTGAAACCCCGTCTCTACCAAAAATGCAAAAATTAGCTAGGGGTGGTGGCGGGCGCCTGTAGTCCCAGCTACTTGGGAGGCTGAGGCAGGAGAATCACTTGAACTTGAGAGGCAGAGGTTGCAGTGAGCCAAGATCGCCTCACTGCACTCCAGCCTTGGAAACAAAGCGAGATTCTGTCTCAAAAAGAAGAAGATTAAAGAAAGAAGTATCATTAATATCATTCGTTTACTTCCATTATCTCCCCTTTCCTTCAGGCTGAAAAGAGCCCTGGTCCCATTGTCTCTCGAACTCGGAGCTGGGACTCTTCCAGTCCTGTTGACCGTCCTGAGCCAGAGGCTGCTAGCCCCACCACCAGAACTCGCCCAGTGACCCGAAGCATGGGAACAGGAGACACCCCTGGAATGGAGGTACCATCTAGCCCTCTGCGGAAAGCCAAACGAGCTCGCCTCTGCTCCTCCAGCAGTTCGGTGAGTCCACCGTGCATGTAGCAGTGGCTGAGCAGAAACAGCATGTTGGGCTCTCCCTGGGCAGCACAGAGAAGCAGGCATGAGTCCTTCCGTGGTCCAATGCAAAAAGTAGACCCTGTGAATAAGTTTAAAGTTGGGTGACCAAAGGGGAAAAATGTCAGTCGTTTTTTGCTCCTTTTTGCTCCTTTGGGGTGGATTCTAGAGAAATAATAGGTATTTCAGGCAAATGGAACAGCAGTGTGATACAGGGACAAACCTGATATGGCAGTGGTCCCCAACCTTTTTGGCACCAGGGACCGTTTTCGTGGAAGACCATTTTTCCACAGACCAGGGTTGGGAGGATGGTTTCGGGATGATACAAGCACATTACATGTATTGTGTACTTTATTTCTATTATTATTATATTGTAATATATAATGAAATAATTATACAACTCACCATAATATAGAATCACTGGGAACCCTGAGCTTGTTTTCCTGCAACTAGATGATCTCATCTGGGGGTGATGGGAAACAGTGACAGACATCAGGTGTCAGACTCTCATAAGGAGCCCAAAGTCTAGATCCCTCACATGTGCAGTTCACAGTAGGGTTCCTGCTCCTGTGAGAATCTAATGCCACTGCTGATCTGACAGGAAGCAGAGCCCAGGTGGTAATGCAAACAATGGGGAGCAGCTGTAAATTCAGATGAAGCTTTGCTTGCCTGCCTGCTGCTCACCTCCTGCTGTGCGACCTGGTACCCATCCATGGCCTGGGGGTTGGGTATCCCTTATCCCTTGTGATAAAGTGTAGTTTGTTTAACACAAAAGGAGTGAAAAAAAATAAAGAAAATGCGAGGAAAATGTATAGGCAAAGTTAAAGGAGAGCATAAACACTTGAAGTATAGGCAGTTGTGAGATTCTGGACTTGAGGACTAATAGCAGTGTCTCCCTGAACTTACCTAGCGTCTACCCAAGAATGCTATTTCTTTTTCTCCTTCCTCAGGACACATCTTCCCGAAGCTTCTTTGATCCCACCTCTCAGCATAGAGACTGGTGCCCTTGGGTGAATATCACACTTGGCAAAGAAAGCAGGGAGAATGGTGGAACTGAACCAGATGCCAGCGCCCCAGCAGAGCCAGGCTGGAAAGCGGTGCTGACCATCCTCTTGGCCCACAAACAGTCTAGCCAGCCAGCTGAAACGGACTCCATGGTGAGATAAGCCATTGCCTTGTGTGTGGGCAGCACTTGCTGTGTATAGGAGGAGGAGCAGAGGCTAGTCCTGTAATTAGCACCCTGCCTGCCTTCAGCTCCCGTACATCAAATTATTTGGGTTTGTTTGTTTGTAAACAGTTTGTTTTCTGAGATGGAGTTTCGTTCTTGTTGCCCAGGCTGGAGTCCAATGGTGCAATCTCAGCTCACTACAACCTCCGTCTCCTGGGTTCAAGCAATTCTCCTGCCTTAGCTTCCCAAGTAGCTGGGATTACAGGTGCCTGCCACCATGCCCGGCTAATTTTGTATTTTTTAATAGATGGGGTTTTGCCATGTTGGCCAGGCTGGTCTCAAACTCCTGACCTCAGGTTATCCACCCGCCTCGGCCTCCCAAAGTGCTGGGATTACAGGCACGAGCCACCGTGCCTGGCTTACACGTCCAGTTAGACTCATTCTGCTTTAGTCCTAGGGAATAGGCATAGAACCAGTTCGTCTTTCTGCAGTTTAGCATATGGCATTCCATCAAGTTCTGATAAATTCTTTTGTTCTCCTAAATAAATGACTCCAAGTAGAAAAGGAGTACAGAAACAGAAATAGATGAATAGGCAGCTGCTCCGGCCTCATGTTGCAGACAGCTGCTTTTTCCTTCAGTTGCTATCACTTGCACTTGGAGCCTGGCCAGTTAACTTAGCTGTTTGGAGCACTGGGCTCTGACACCAAAGTGATGGTTTCATTCCGCACGCCGGGCACATTACTCTGTTCTACAGCCCAGACTGTGACTCTGCTAGCCATTGCAGCCATGACTGCTGTGGGTTACAAATGTGGGTGACAACTGAGAAGAAAAGTCAAGTGTTTGCTCTGTTTAAAGATTGGAAGTGATAAGCTGGGCAATACAGAATCAATCATGAAAACTGGGTTCTCTCCTTGGCTGGCTAACTCCCAGATTTTCCTTGTAGCTTGTAACAATTTCTGACCTGTATAACTTTCAAGGACAAAGTAAAATAATACTTGTCAGCAGATATTTATGAGCAGCACTCCTAGATTCATAGTTTTCTAGGGTTACAGGATTCCACTGGAGGGAACTATTGTAATGCTAAAAGTCCAACAATGCATGGCCGGCGTGGTGGCTCACGCCTGTAATCCTAGCACTTTGGGAGGCCAAGGTGAATGGATCACCTGAGGTGAAGAGTTTGAGACCAGCCTGGCCAACATGATGAAACCTCATCTCTACTAAAAATACAAAAAAAAAATGAGCCGGGTGTGGTGGCAGGCACCTGTAATCCCAGCTACTTGGGAGGCTGAGGCTGGAGAATCACCTGAACCCAGGAGGCGGAGGTTGCAGTGAGCCGAGATCGTGCCATTGCACTCCAGCCTGGGCTTGAGAGAGAGACTCTATCTCAAAAAAAATAAAAATAAAAATAAATGTGTATTAGTACCCTCAGTAAATATGTAGGTGAAGGTTTTCCAAGTTTTCACAAAAAAAAAAAAAAAAAAATCTGCATTTCTCTACCTAGATCTTCAGGAACTAGTACATTGGCAGTTTTCAGTAAGACTCCTCTCTCTCCCTGCGGTATGAAAAAGAAAGCCCATGGGGTTTTGTTTTTGTTTTGTAGTGGGAAAAGTTGGCTTCATAATTGGCCCTGGATTCCAGGACTTTTTTTTTTTTTTTTTTTTTGAGACAGAGTCTCGCTCTGTCGCCCGGGCTGGAGTGCAGTGGCCGGTTCTCAGCTCACTGCAAGCTCCGCCTCCCGGGTTTATGCCATTCTCCTGCCTCAGCCTCCGAGTAGCTGGGACTACAGGCGCCCGCCACCTCGCCCGGCTAGTTTTTTGTATTTTTTAGTAGAGACGGGGTTTCACCATGTTAGCCAGGATGGTCTCGATCTCCTGACCTCGTGATCCGCCCGTCTCGGCCTCCCAAAGTGCTGGGATTACAGGCTTGAGCCACCGTGCCTGGCCGATTCCAGGACTTTTAAGATCTTTTTTTTTTTCTTTTTTTTTGGTAGTGTCTTTTAACCTTCTGACAGCTGCTGCGACTGGATGCTAGAAAGTTTAATGAGACTGTGTGGTAAAGGATCCTGATGTTTGAAAAAAAAAAGTATATACCGAGGCCAGGTGCAGTGGCTCATGCCTGTGATCCCAGCACTTTGGGACTCTGAGGCAGGGAGTCACCTGAGGTCAGGAGTTCGAGACCAGCCTGGCCAACATGGCAAAACCTCGTCTCTACTGAAAATACAAAAATTAGGCAGGCCTGTTGGCATGCGCCTGTAGTCCCAGCTACTCCAGAGGCTGAGGCAGGAGAATCGGGAGGTGGAGGTTGCAGTGAGCCAAGATCGCGCTACTACACTCCAGCCTGGGCAACAGAGTGAGACTCCTTTTCAAAAAAAAAAAAAAGAAAAACGTGTATACCATTTTTTCAACTCATGTTTCTTTCAACTTTGTCATTCTATTAAATAATTTCCCTCAGTCATTAGTAAAAGTTCAAACTTTTTCCTCCTGGAACTTACTGAAACATCCTCAAAGAGGATAGATTTTTTAAAAACTGAAAGTGGGCTGGGCGTGGTGGCTCACGCCTGTAATCCCAGCACTTTGGGAGGCCGAGGCAGGCAGATCACAAGGTCAGGAGATCGACACCATCCTGGCCAACATGGTGAAATTCCATCTCTACTAAAAATACAAAAATTAGCAGGGCATGGTGGCACATGCCTGTAATCCCAGCTACTCAGGAGGCTGAGGCAGGAGAATTGCTTGAACTAGGGAGTCGGAGGTTGCAGTGAGCCGAGATCACACCACAGCACTCCAGCCTGGGTGACATTGAACATGTCATATGAGAAACTGGAGGTAACTGTGGATCATCTTGCTAGACATTCTTTGCACTCTCACCGAAGCCCTTTCTGCATGGAACATTTGCTCTTTATTGTGACGCTCAAAGGCAGACAGAACCAAGTGTTCTGATTCACCAAGAGCTTTTGTCTCCTAAGGAATGACTTTGTCTCCCTTTACCACCATTTCTCAGAATCTCAGAGTACTTCATTGGCATAATCAGATGGCAGTGAGATTCTTCCTATTACTAGCACTGCTGGCTAAAACATAAAGCGGTGAAGACCAAGGCCAGAGCTTAAACTCACAGGGGTCATTCAACTCTGTTTTTATTACTTGGCCTTGGTTTATACTGTTAACCTCAGCTAGGCATCACATAAGTATAAATACTTATTCACAAGAAATAATGAACTAGGGCCAATTCAGCATCATGAATGAAAAACCAGTGCAAAACATGTGCTGCAGTAACGGCAAGTCAGAAGTGTCATCCACAAGTACAAAGATGAGGACAGACACAGATGCCTGAAGGGAGGATACGTGCCGTGTCTTAGAGGCTCAGAGTGTGTTAACATGAGTCTGACAGTAGAACATCAGCCCCTCGATCTGTAGTCTGACTTTAGGTATACATTATGTATAGCATACTACAAAGTGAATTTTTACTCAGTCCTAGACATACCCGGATCATTGGGGGACAAATGATTTATCCTTTGTCTCTATCAAAGAACCTAATCACTAATAATAAGCTTTTCTACCTACAGAGTCTCTCTGAGAAATCAAGGAAAGTATTCCGAATATTTCGGCAGTGGGAATCTCTATGTTCATCCTGAAGATATTCCAGCCCCTTCCTGGAGAGAGCTGGAATGCGAGTGACTTTTGGAAGAATTAAGGCTGAGTTCCTATTGGTCAGCTGACGCTAAGTTTTTCCTGTTCTGGGTTAATCATAAGGAGCCCCCTGCCATAGCAAAGGCAGGGAGTGTCAACTGTCTGCATCTGGCTGAGGGAGACCCGTTTCCTTTCAGGGATGTGGACAGGGTAAGGGCAGCAAGCCTGATTCTGCTGAAGGAGTGTGGGGTTTAACAAACCAGGAGGACTAAGGACCTGACCACCCATTTCAGGATCTTCAGTGTGGGGTGGCGTTCTGAGGACTCTTCTATCCCAGGAGTATGACAGCGTGTATTAATAAAATATTTGCTAAGATTCTCATTGTTGGAGAACTGTTTTCCCCCTTACCTTGTGGGCGGGAGACAATGTCAGTGGAACATTCGACTTTTGATTTTCAGATTGGCTTCGAAGCCTAAAATTTATGATTCCAGTCAAGGAGGTATAATCTTTCCTAAACTAAAAAAGCAAGATGATTTTCATTATGCCACCAGGAAATTTCCTGGTGTGTTACAGTGAATGGTAAGCTGATAATTTTCTCCTTACTTTGATAATAACAGAATAAAACAGTGTAATGGGGAGGAAGACACTTCAGAAGAGATCCCTGTCCATGTGCCATTGAATGCATGACTCCCTCAGTTGGGCTTCCCCAAGAATCGCTGCTTTTGGGGGATCATCAGTTTTTTTGTTTTTTTTTTTTTTTTTTTGAGACGGAGTCTGGCTCTGTCGCCCAGGCTGGAGTGCAGTGGCCGGATCTCAGCTCACTGCAAGCTCCGCCTCCCGGGTTTACGCCATTCTCCTGCCTCAGCTTCCCGGGTAGCTGGGACTACAGGCACCCGCCACCTCACCCGGCTAGATTTTTGTATTTTTTAGTAGAGATGGGGTTTCACCGTGTTAGCCAGGATGGTCTCGATCTCCTGACCTCGTGATCCGCCCGTCTTGGCCTCCCAAAGTGCCGGGATTACAGGCTTGAGCCACCGTGCCCGGCCGGATCATCAGTTTTTGTGGTAGAGAAGGTTGACCCTGAACAGCCCACTGATAAAGTAACCATGACCTAGCAAAGGCTAGAAAGTGATTATTCTCTGATATGCCATGTTTTTAGTCACTGAGATTGTTTTATTTTATACTTTTGTACTGAAGTATTTTAAAGAAAATGACAGACATAATATTTTACTCACAGTTTAATCTCTAAAAAATAGAACCTAGGCCAGGTGCGGTAGCTCAGGTCTGTAATCTAGCACTTTGGGAGGCCAAGGCGGGTGGATCACTTGAGGTCAGCCGTTCAAGACCAGCCTAGCCAACATGGTGAAACCCCATCTTTACTAAAAATACAAAAATTAGCCGGGCGTGATGACAGGTGCCTGGAGTCCCAGCTACTGGAGAGGCTGAGGCAGGAGAATCATTTGAACCCAGGAGGTAGAAGCTACAGTGAGCCGAGATCGTTCACTGTACTCCAGCCTGGGTGAGAGAGCGAGACTCCGTCTCATTTTATATATATATATATATGTATATAACTTTTCTCCTACATATTACACCCAACAAAAATTAATAATCCAACCAGGCGTGGTGGCTCACTGCCTGTAATCCCAGTACTTTGGGAGGCCAAGGTGGGCAGATCACCTGAGGTCAGGAGTTCAAGATCAGCCTGGCCAACGTGGTGAAACCCCATCTCTACTAAAAATACAAAAATTAGCCGGGTATGGTGGCTCGCACCTGTAATCCCAGCTACTCTAGAGGCAGAGTCAGGAGAATCGCTGGAACCCGGGGGCGGAGGCTGCAGTGAGCCGAGATTGCCGCCATTGCACTCCAGCCTCGACGTCAGAGCAACAGTCCGGGTCAGAAAATAAAAATAAAGGGCCGGGCGCGGTGGCTCAAGCCTGTAATCCTAGCACTTTGGGAGGCCGAGACGGGCGGATCACGAGGTCAGGAGATCGAGACCATCCTGGCTAACATGGTGAAACCCCGTCTCTACTAAAAAAAAATACAAAAAAACTAGCCAGGGGGAGGTGGCGGGCGCCTGTAGTCCCAGCTACTTGGGAGGCTGAGGCAGGAGAATGGCGTAAACCTGGGAGGCGGAGCTTGCAGTGAGCTGAGATCCGGCCACTGCACTCCAGCCTGGGCGACAGAGCGAGACTCCATCTCAACAACAACAACAAAAAAATGAAAATAAAAATAAAAATAAAATCATAAATGGAAGCAGAGGCCAGGCGTGATGCCTCATGCCTATAATCCCAACACTTTGGGAGGCTGAGGCAGAAGGATCACTCGAGTCTAGGAGTTCAAGACCAGCCTGGGCAACAAGGAGAAACCCTGTCTTACAAAAAATAGAAAAAAATTAGTGAGGTATGGTGGCTTTCACCTGTAGTCTCAGCTACTCAGGATGCTAAGCTGGAATGCTCTCTTGAGCCCGGAAAGGCAGACTGCAGTGAGCTGAGATCACGCTGCTGCACTCACTCCAGCCTGGGCAACAGAGTGAGACCCTGTCTCAAAAATAAAAATAAATTGAAGCAGATTGAGACTGTGTAATTCAAGAAACATTCTCTTTCATGTGTGAGGCACTGTGCTAGCCCTTGTAGATGAATGACTACCTAGTTTCTGCCTCTTAAGAAGTGTACAGGCCAGGCCAGAAGACACACTGGTATATAAATGTTGCACAGAACAAACTGCTAAATGCTCTAGTCTAGGAGAGGTATAAAAAAGAAAGAAGTTAATGGTCACATATCACTGGGGAGAGATTTGAGGAAGGTGCAGATTTGAGCTGGTCCTTGGAGATGAGTGGGAGATGTAGGCTCCATGAGAACAGGGACTTTGTCCTGGTTTTTTTTTTTTTTTTTGGAGACGGAGTCTCGCTCTGTCGCCCAGCCTGGAGTGCAGTGGCCGGATCTTGGCTCACTGCAAGCTCCGCCTCCCGGGTTCACGCCATTCTCCTGGCTCAGCCTCCCCAGTAGCTGGGACTACAGGCGCCCGCCACCTCGCCCGGCTAGTTTTTTTGTATTTTTTAGTAGAGACGGGGTTTCACCAGTGTTAGCCAGGATGGTCTCGATCTCCTGACCTCGTGATCCGCCCATCTCGGCCTCCCAAAGTGCTAGGATTACAGGCTTGAGCCACCGCACCCGGCCTGTCCTGGTTTTAATCTCAGCACTCGAAACAGTGCCTGACACGTGATAGACCCTCAGTTAAAAATATGCACATCCGAGACTGAGGGAGCATTGTAAGCAAATGAGCAGCATGTAGGATATGTTCCAGGAAGAGCAGGTATTCTGCTGCGGCTAGAACTCTGTGTTGAGTAGAAAAGAAAGGAAAAGAAAATGGAAGTTGGGCCAGATTAGAGACTTGTATGTTATACTCAGGAGTCTGGACTTGATTCTATAGGGAAAGAGAAACTTAAAGAATATTTGGGGCTGGGCGTGGTGGTTCATGCCTGTAATCCCAGCACTTTGGGAGGCCGAGGTGGGCCAATCACTTGAGGTCAGGAGTTCAAGACCAGTCTGGCCAACATGGTGAAAGCCTGTCTCTACTAAAAATACAAAAGTTAGCTGGGTGTGGTGACACATGCCTATAATCCCAGCTACTCGGGAGGCTGAGGCAGGAGAATCTCTTGAACCTGAGAGATGAAGACTGTAGTGAGCTGAGGTCATGCCACTGCACTCCAGCTTGGGTGACAGAGCAAGACTCAGTCTCAAAAAAAAGTGTGTGTGTGTGTGTATGTGTGTGTATATATATATAAAAGCAGGAGAATGACATTTGTGCTTAGGAAGATAATAGCCTGCATTAGGGAAGACAAGAAGGATTTAAGGGAAGTGTGAAGGCAGTGGCCATGGCAGTTGCAATGGGGCATACTTTGATAGAAATCTCAACAATGACTTCATGATTGGTGTTGGGCATGAGGAGAAGGGGAAGAATTACAGATGACCTTGAGGTTGAAGCCTAACCAAGATAGAGAACCCCTCAGGTGTTGATGGATGATAATAGTTTTTTGCTTTTACTTACTTTTTATTGAGTTCAGTTACATATGAAGATATCTGTCTAGAAATGGAGTTCAGGAGAGGAGGATTCAGTGTGCTGAAGAAATCAAAGATATTGTTTCCAATGCTTAAAATCAGCTGGGAGTGGTGGCACACACCTGTAGTTCCAGCTACTTAGGAGGCTGAAGCGGGAGGATTGCTTGAGCCCAGGAGTCCAAGAGTAGCCTAGGTGACACAGAGGACCTCGTCTTTAGAAAAAAAAAAAAAAGCTTAGGACCTATAGAGCCATGTAGAGTGAAGCTCTCAACCTTGTTGTCTTATCACAAGAGATCTTAGTGCCACCCTCTTTAACAGCATGAGTTCAAGTCTACATGTCAGCGTTTCAGGAGAATATGCTACTGAGCTGGAGTGAGTATTCTTTCAAACATACTCATTCCAGTTTAGTCACGTAATGGGGTGTTCTCAGATGGGACTGAGTGCGTGAGCTTCCTTTCCCAAAGCATCTGTTCTCTTCCACACCCCAAGACATCCTTTCAACCCCAGGCCCTATTCATTCGTCTTGTGGTTTGTTCCTGTAAACGTTTTTAGTATGGCCTTTCCAGGAACCTAGTCTTCCCGATTTGATTCTTTATTTGAATTTTTTTTTTTTTTTTTTTTTTTTTTGAGACAGAGTCTTGCTCTGTTGCCCAGGCTGGAGTGCAGTGGTGTGATCTGCCTCCTGGGTTCAAGCAATTCTCCTGCCTCAGCCTCCCGAGTAGCAGGGATTACAGGTGCAAGCCACCATGCCCGGCTCATTTTTGTATTTTTAGTAGAGACAGGGTTTTGCCATGTTGGCCAGGCTAGTCTCAAACTCCTGACCTCAAGTGATCTGCCTGTCTCAGCCTCCCAAAGTGCTGGGATTACAGGCGTGAGCCACCGCGCCTGGCCTGAATTTTTTTTTTTCCTTTTGTTAGAGCCCTTTAAAGAAGATAATTGCCTGAAATTTCATTTTTGCTACCTGACTATCCACAAAGGTAGCATTGTAAGTCGGCATTCTAAGGAATTTTTCCACTTGTGTTAGCCACATTAGGTAGCTTATGAGGATCCTGTGTGATTTCTGTGTTGTTTCCTGCTGGTAAATAGAACTTCAGCACCTTCCTCCTGACCTCCCAGGCCAGCACCTTCTTTTACAGTGCTTGGTTAGTGATCAGGACAGGTGGTGGCATGTTGAAGAGCCCTTGCCATTCCAGATTATTCATACCCCATTATGACAGTGCCCCCAACCTTCAGATTCTCCTTTCACTAATTTTCTCCACTAAATCCTCTAGGATTCTGTGTTTTAACAAGGTTGCATTCCCCATTCAAGTGGATTTTGTTTTTACCGAGAAGACTGAAGCTCAAAGACATCTAATAACTAGCTGTCATATAGCTAGAATGAGGCAGAGCCACACTGAAATCTATCTTTCCCAGCCTTCTGTTCTTTCCATTATGATACAGCTGGGAACATCTTCCAAGCACTGGGAGTCTATGATTTTCTTTCCCAAGCTCAAAGTTGAGATCTCGCTCTCACGGTAGAAAGGCATATCTTGCAGCCACTCACGGGATACTAGTGCCCAGAACAGTCTTTCCCCTGGCTCCTTTTTGATTTCAGCCAACTTTAATAGGCTTAACAGGTGGAGCATTCTCTTTGGGGCTTTCCTCACTTATACTCTTCTGGTTGTGGGTGCCTGAGAGCCCCTTCTGAATCCCTTCCATCCTATTCCATCTTAGCAACAAAAACAGCTGCACACACAGCTTGACCATCGACAAAAGTACAAACTCAGTTTTCCTTTCTATGTTTAGTTTTATTTCTATTCTAGGTTTTCTTTGGCGTTATACAGCTGCCATCTTGGTCAGTTGGCGCATGCCCTCAGAAGTGAATGCTGCATTTAAACCCTTTAATTAGAGACCATTCATTCCATCTGTATCCCATACTCTCTTTTTTTCTCGTTGCTCCTTGGCTACAGCTGTGGTGGTTATTGTTTTTCTTGCCACAGTGCCGCTCTAGTTGAACTGACTGTTGTGTGACCGAAGCCAATTAGGAAGAGAGGGAAACAGGAACATACAAAGGTATGTGTAGGACAGGTAGGTCACGGAGATTTGGTCACGTATCCACAGATAGTATCTGAGTCAGATAATTATAATAACATACTCTTTAGCTTTCTGTTCTCACTTCTTTCTATTAGCCACCTATTGATATCCCAGTAAGCAGATATGGAGGAAAGTTGTTTCCTGTAATGGGTCAGTAACAGCCCTCAAAGGGATGGTAGTAGGCACAGAAAATGTGAAGCCTGGAAGGGAATCAAGATGCACCTCCAAGGCCTTCATAGTTCTCATGGGGAAGCCATGATCACAGAGACAAGAAAATCCTTTTTAGCCTCTGTGTCCATTTCTTGGCCAGTCTTGTCCAACCTAACTAGAACCAATGCAGAAGAAGGAAAGGCACAAAGAATACCTGGATGGCACAGCGGGTTTTGAGCCAATCAGAAGTGATAGCAAAGCCAGGCACAGTGGCTCACGCCTGTAGTCCCAGCACTTTGGGAGGCCAAGGCGGGCGAATCACTTGAGGTCAGGAGTTCAAGACCAGCCTGGCCAACGTGGTGAAACCCCATTCCTACTAAAAATACAAAAATTAGCTGGGCATGGTGATGGGTGCCTGGAGTTCCAGCTACTTGGGAAGCTGAGGCAGGAGAATCACTTGAACCCAGGAGGTGGAGGTTCCAGTGAGCCGAGATCACACCACTGCACTTCAGCCTGGGTGACAGAATGAGGCTGTGTCTCAAAAAAAAAAAGGGGGGGGATAGCAAAACCAAGACTGCAGCTGGAGTCTACCTCCTACTGAGATGTGGGGAATCAGTCTTCAGAAGAACCTCTGAAACTTGATTTTACTACTACTGCAAATAGCTATCACTTGTAAGTACAGATTGTTTGCCAAGCACTGGTCTAAGCATTTTATCTTATTTAAGCCTCATAGCAGTCCTATGAGGTAGGTATAATTACTGTTCCATTTCTACAAATGAGGAAACAAAAGTGTAAGTTAATTACTTTGTTCAGGATCACACAGCCCAGTAAGTGAGGGCTGGGATTCAAACTCAGTCCATCAGCCTCCAAGGCAGACCCCACTGCCTGCCTCTAACCAAGGACATGCATGGCGATGTTTCATACCATTGTTACTTGGATTTTTGTTTGTTTGTTTTTGTTTTTGTTTTGAGACAGTCTTGCTCTGTTGCCCAGGCTGGAGTGCAATACTGCAGTCTCGGCTCACTGCAACCTCTGCCTCCTGGGTTCAAGTGATTCTGCCTCAGCCTCCCTAGTAGCTGGAACTACAGGCACCCGCCACCACGCCCGGCTAATTTTTTATTTTTATTTATTTATTATTTATTTGAGACAGGGTCTCACTCTGTCACCTAGGCTGGAGTGCAGTGGCAGGATCTCGGCTCACTGCAACCTCCACCTCCCAGGCTCAAGCGATTCTCCTCCCTCAGCCTCCTGAGTAACTGGGATTACAGGTATGTGCCACTACCGCCTGGCTAATTTTTGTGTTTTTAGTAGAGACGGGGTTTCACCATGTTGGCCAGGCTGCTCTTGAACTCCTGACCTCAAAGATCCACCCGCCTCGGCCTCCCAAAGTGCTGGGATTACATGGGTGAGCCACCGCACCCAGCCTGAGGCCTTTCTTCTGTAGATCCAGAGAAACTAGATGTCAAGGGAAATGCAATTTATCAGATATTAAGTGATAAGAAAATCTCCCCTCCTAAGGATCATGCCATCTCCCAAGTCTCCAAGAGCTGGGGCAAGTCACTGTAGCTGACTTGAGAATCAAGTTCAGGTATGAGGCCAGGCGTGGTGGCTCACGCCTGTAATCCCAGCACTTTGGGAGGCCAATGCAGGCAGATCATTTGAGCCCAGGAGTTCAAGACCAGAGTAGATAACATAGGGAAACCCCGTCTCTACCAAAAAAAAAAAAAAAAAAATTTAGCCAGGTGTGGTGGTGTCCCAGCTACTCAGGAGGCTGAGGTGGGAGGATCACTTAAGCCTGGGAAGTCAAGGCTGCAGTGAGCTGTGATCACACCAGTGGTCTCCAGCCTGGGCGACAGAGCAAGACCCTGTCTCAGGAAAAAAAAATAAAGTTCAAGAATGTGACCTCAGTGCTAGGCAGGAATGCTAGCAGTATCCATCAGGACCACTAGATGGCCCCCGTGTTCCACATCTGGCTTACCTCAATGGACTTGCCAACACAAGACATCATCATTCTTACTTTGTCCTTATTTTGTTACAGGGTCTCTCCGCTAACCCCACTTAAGCTCTACCAAGTGCAGTGATGGAAACAGAAAGAGACTGAAAGCATTGAGACAGTCAGCAGAGAGAGAGAGAAATGAGAATGGGTATTGAGGAGACAGAGAAGGAAAAAGTCCTCTAAATTTAAGGTCAGAGTTGAGGCCTTGCATCCAGGAATAGTGGCTCGAGTAACAAGAATAAGAATCAGATTGAACGCGAAGTCAACCGAAAGGGAAATCCAGGGGACTGTGAGCCATTGGCAGCCACACTGGGACACACGCAGCCCTCCCCAGGTGTCATCCTTTGGCTGATCTCAGCACCCGCACTCAGGGCTGGGCCACCCCAGGGCCAACCTGCACAGTTAGGCAAGCCACTAATGAAGCATGATGATACACTCACAGGGGCATGAACGATGTCTCATCACAGCCAGGGTGCCGCCCAGACACACCAGATGACCCTTTTCTTGCGAGGATTCCCAAGTCTGTGACTAACGCTAATTAACCCTGACTCACCGTAGCACTGAGCACACAGAGGTCATTATCTCCACTGGAAGGAGTGGGGAAACTGAGGTGTGGAGTGGGGAAGCAGCTTTGCTCCATCAGTGTCACCAGGTCAGGAGTTGATCCCTGCCCTTCTCAAAAGCCCGTGAGGCTGTCCTTGGTAATCAGGAGTAGATACTTCCGGTGGGGCTAAGGGTGGAGGGGATAGGGCCTTTCCCCACTGCTGTTTCCACGTGAGTCAGAGTCACAACTGGAAGCAGAGTTGCAGACTACTTAGTCTAATCCCTGAGGAATCTGAAAGCCAGAGTGAGGAGTGAAGGCTAAGATCACACAGCAGGTTGTGGCTGCGCCACGCCTAGAATCCTGAGGCTTCTTGCTGAGTCCCCTTGCACTACAGTCATGACAACAGAGCAGGAGAGAGGGAGTACCCCGTGAGAGTCAGGAGCACCAGCTCACTAGCCAGGAGTGGTGGCACGTGCCTATAGTCCCATTATACTAGGGAGGCTGAAGTGGGAGGATCGCTTGAGCCCAGGAGTTCCAGACTGCAGTGAGCTATGATTGCACCACTGCACTCCAGTCTGGGTGACAGAGCAAGACACCTTGTTTATAAAAAAGAAAATTAACGGGGGTAAAAAAAAAAAGCACCAGCTCTAGGTCAGGTAGCTTGGCAGGTGGATCTAGCAGGCTCTAGGTTCGATAGCCTGAGTTCAGATCCTGGATTCACTGGTCACCAGCTGTGTGTTTCTGAGCCTGTGACACCTTCAGCTTCCTCATCTGTGAAATAGGGATAATACTAGTAGCTGTGTCACAGGAATGTTTTGAGAATTCATTGACATATGTGAAGTGCTTAGAGCGGTGCCTGGCACATGAGAAGTGCTCGGGAAACATTAGCTGTTTGTTTAAGCTGGCTGTTTGTTAAGCCCAGTCACCTCTCTGGCCGAGTGTCTCCAGTTTACCTGGTCTTTTGGAACTCCTGAAGGAAGGGAGCACCAAAACTATAGGTGTTGGGATCACGAGAAAGACACATACCAGTATCTCCTCACCAGATTGTCTGTGGTCTCAGTAGGGCTCTTTCAGCCCAGCGGCCTCCATGCCACCATCAGACAGCACAGATGCTGGTGGATCAGCTCCAAGCCCAGCTTTAGAGGCATCGGAAAGCACCTAGGCAACAAGACATAAACCAAGATAACCACATTCCTGCCAGTCTCCACGGGCCCTGACTCCGGGCCTGGCGAGGTCACCCTCAGGAAGTGGTGGTACAATGATGACAGAAAAATTAATGACAGGCATCACCATGCTGGGCTGAGAATGCTGGCTTGTTTGTCCAGCACAGCTTACCTGAGTCACCCATTGTGGAGCCTGCAGCCACCTGGGCCTGGAGTTGGCCAGCGGGCTGCTTGGAGTCTGGAACACCTTCTGCAGGCTGAATCTGGCTAGGGTCGGCACTTTCTGCCTGTCCCCTCCTCAGAAAGCAGGTCGAGGCAGTTTAGCTCCATAGATCTGGCTCCAAACAGTGAAGAGCCTGGCGGGGGCTGACAACAGTCCAGAGACATAGAGCCCCCTCCGTGGGGAACAGAATGTGAACTGAGGCCTTAGAGTGTTTGGAAAATCAGCTCCATGAATCAGAGATGGACCGGGCAGCAGCTTCCCCTTCTCCTCCATCCCACGCCACACCCGTAGCCACTCTCTGCACCCCACTGGTCCTCAGGGGGCCCTGCGCCCTCTTGCCAAGTCCCAGCACTGCCCAGGCCCATGCAGCCAGTCAACAGTGACTGGGCTCAACTCCCACTAACTCAACTGGGGGTTTTCCAAAGTGAAATGAGGAACAAAATAGGTGCTATGTTTCATAGTACCAAGTTTTAAAATACTAATAAAATTAGAAAATACTTTTTCAGGCTGGGTGCAGTGGCTCATGCCTGTAATCCTAGCACTTTGGGAGGCTGGGGTGAGTGGATCACATGAGGTCAAGAGTTTGAGACCAGCCTGGCCAACATAGTAAAACCCCGTTTCTACTAAAAATACAAAAATTAGCCGGGCGTGGTGGCGGGCGCCTGTAATCCCAGCTACTTGGGAGGCTGAGGCAGGAGAATCGCTTGAACCCAGGAGGCAGAGGTTGTAGTGAGCTGAGATTGCACCACTGCACTCTGTCCTGGGCGACAAGGTGAGACTCCATCTCATAAAAAACACAAAAGAAAATACTTTTTCAAAAGGTATAAAAAATGAGAATGAAAGTCTCCTGCCCCTTCTGGCCCTTGAGGGGCTTTCTACTGGAGGGACCGTTTGTGGCAAGTTGGCAAGGACACCCTAGAAGGCCAGAAGGGGATGCCTGTGGGTAGGGACGGGAGGCACAGGAAGCAGTGTTTTAAGGTAGTGATCCCACAGGCCTAAGAAGGTGGCTGTGTTCCTCCAAGAAGGAGTACTAAAGAGCCGTCATAAAACAGTACTGACCAGGTGCAGTGGCTCACAACTGTAATCCTGGGAGGCCAAGGCAGGTGGATCACTTGAGGTTAGGAGTTTGAGACCAGCCTGGCCAACACAGTGAAACCCCGTCTCTACTAAAATTTAAAAAATTAGCCAGGCATGGTGGCATGCACCCGTAATCCTAGCTGCTTGGGAGGCTGAGGCAGGAGAATCGCCTGAACCTGGGAGGCAAAGGTTGCAGTGAGGTGAAATCGCACCGCTGCACTCCAGCCTAAGCAACAGAGCGAGATTCCGTCTCAAAAAAAAAAAAAAAAGAAGAAGAAGACTGTCCTAGGGACTTGAGATATGCAAGCTATGTGTGCTCTGTGCTCAGTGCTCAACACGAGGTGGTGAACCTGGCGTTGGGGAGCCCAAGCTGGAATAGGGAGCCTGGCTATCTGGGTGCCCCACCCTGGTAACTGACCTTGGGCAAGTCAGTTTCCATTTCAGTCCCTTTATCTTTATATTTGTTTTTTGTTTTTTTTGTAGAGACAAGGTCTCATCATGTTGCCCAGGCTGGTCTCAAACTCCTGTGCTCAATGATCTGCCCACCTCACCCTCCCAAAGTGCTGGGATTACAGGCACGAGTCATTGCACTCAGCCTTCAGTCTCTTTATCTGTCCAGTGGGGTAGTAACAAGTATCTAATGTTCGGAACAACATTAAGACGTTCAGAATATGTCAAAGAAGCTTTGGAAGACATTTGAAACTCTCTCTCACACCCCCCACATGAGGTGTAACTTGGTTTGGGCATGGGGGGTGCTCCCCCAGGTGGGAACAGCGGCTGGCACCTGAGTTGAGAACAGGGTAAGAGCAGAAGACAGAGGTAGCATGGAGAGCCAAGGACCACAGAAGAATGCTGTGAGAATCAGGCTGCCAGGCACCTGGGCTGTGGGTTGGAAGCAAGAGGACCATCGGCTGGCGACAGGCAGAGGAAGTCCTTTCTCTCAGCTGCTGCCATCTTGCCTTCTGCAATCCTGTGGGCCCACCTGGCCTGCCACCTGAGGAGCAGGAGGTTTAGGCTCTGGCTGTGCCCCATGGCTGAGCCAGAAGTGAGCAGCAGAGCCTGCAAACTGTGCAGGACGGGTCACCGCATCCTAGGCAAGGGAGACAAGGCTTTGAGAAAGAAGCCTGACGCTTGCCCCCTTGACTGCCAGAGAGGGAATTTAGTGCCATCCAGGGTCCCCAGATCTTCACCTGTGTCCAAAAGCCAGTCTGTCGTGGACAGTCACCATGGTCACCTTATATCAGATTCTCTGTCTCTGGCTTTGGCTCCTACTAGCTGACCTCACCTACCTCAAAGTCACTTGAGAGAGCCAAAGCTGCTATGTATCTGGGTGCCCCAAGAAGCTGAGTTCCTTGTCTATGTGGGGATGATAACCCCCCCGATTCAGTGCCCAACCTCATCTGTGCACCCCAAAGCTGCAGTGCACTGTCCAAGTCTCCAAACCAGTTGTGAATAGTCAGGTTAGCTTCCGACCCTCACCCCCAAACCCCAGGGACTGAATGGAGACCGAGGATCTACAGGGGAGGGGACACTTTCCTGGTCAGCCATCCTTCCCTCCACCAAGGCTGTCCCTCTGCCCTTTCCCTTGGCTCCTTAAGGCAGTTTTAGCTCCTTGGAGCCAGGACATATCCAACATCCCCATTTCAGAAGAAGCTGTTTCTTTTTGTTTGCTCATCTGTAATATCGATTTCATTGTGTCTTCCTGAAATGAAGGAACTGGGTATCCTAAAGGTATACATGGAAGCTTTACATGGGGACAGAATTCTGGTGAGAAGTTGGATTTGATGTTCCCTTTGGTCTCATCAAAAATCTTAGGACTCGGCCAGGCGCGATGGCTCACGCTTGTAATCCCAGCACTTTGGGAGGCCGAGGCTGGCAGATCACGAGGTCAAGAGATCGAGACTATCCTGGGTAACAAGGTGAAACCCCATCTCTACTAAAAATACAAAAAATTAGCTGGGCGAGGTGGCAAGTGCCTGTAGTCCCAGCTACTCGGGAGGCTGAGGCAGGAGAATGGAGTGAACCCGGGAGGCGGAGCTTGCAGTGAGCAGAGATTGCGCCACTGCACTCCAGCCTGGGCGACAGAGTGAGACTCCGTCTCAAAAAAAAAAAAAACAAAAAAAACTTAGGACTGAGTTTCTACATATCACATTACCTAAGAGTAGGAGAAATAAGTAAGACACCCGGCCGGAAGTGGTGGCTCACACCTGTAATCCCAGCACTTTGGGAGGACAAGGGGGACAGATCACAAGGTCAGGAGATTAAGACCATCCTGGCCAACATGGTGAAACCCCGTTTCTACTAAAAATACAAAAAAATTTAGCTGGGCATTGTGGTATATGCCTGTAGTCCCAGCTACTCGGGAGGCTGAGGCAGGAGAATCACTTGAACCCAGGAGGTGGAGGTTGCAGTGAGCCAAGATCGCACCACTGCACTCCAGCCTGGCAACAGAGCGAGACTCCATCTCAAAACCTATCGGAACTTCTCAACCACTCCTCTCCCCTCCACCATATGACTTTCCCGTGATGGCAGCCCTGGCATTCAGCAGGTGCCTGGCACTCAGCAGGTGCCTGGCACAGAGAAGGTGCTCAGGAAATATTTGTTACCTAAATGAACAAATACATGTTTATCACCAATGTAGGAGTTTGGAGGCGGAGCTAACTTTGCCTTGAAACCTTGGCCTGGGGACGAGGACTTCCATTCTGGTCCCTTGAAGAACCTACTTTGACAGGGGTCTGGAAGACATGACTGGCCTCCTCTTGATAACAAGAAGGCAGACCAGCGTAGGCAGTGGAAGGGGAAAGCAGCTGGAGATTGAAAAGAGGAAATTTAGGGCTATGTTTAGGCTAAGAAACGAAGAGCAGGACTGTGTGCCCCAGCAAGCATGTGGCCTGATGATAGCATTAGGAAAATTTTGGGCCAGGTGTGGTGGCTCACACTGGTAATCCCAACACTTTGGGAGGCCAAGGCAGGAGGATCACTTGAGTGTAGTTCAAGACCAACCTGAGCAACATAGTGAGACCCCATCTCTATAAAAAATTTAAAAATTAGCCACTGCACTCCAGTCTGGGTGACAAGAGACCATGTCTCAAAAAAAAAAAAAAAAAAAAAACACACATTTTCATATAACATACCCTTCTATAGCTCCTCTCCATCTCATCTGATGTTCTCAACATGGGAGAGCAAAAGAGAGAACTTACGTGGAAACCCTTGGGGTTTTTTTAATATCTTGTTTGAGACAGAGTTTCAAAAAAAGATAAAAGCCTTGTCCAAAGACTACAAACTTGTCGCCCAGGCTGGGGTGCAGTGGCGTGATCTTGGCTCACTGCACAACCTCCACCTTCCAAGTTCAAGTGATTCTCCTGCCTCAGCCTCCCGAGTAGCTGGGATTACAGGTGCACACCACCATGCCTTGATAATTTTGTTTTTTTGTTTGTTTTTTGAGACAGAGTTTCACTTGTTGCCCAGGCTGGAGTGCAATGGCATGATCTCGGCTCACCACAACCTCCGCCTCCCAGGTTCAAGGGATTCTCCTGCCTCAGCCTCCCTAATAGCTGGGATTACAGGCATATGCCACCACGCGTGGCTAATTTTTTGTATTTTTAGTAGAGGTGGGGTTTCTCCACATTGGTCAGACTGGTCTCGAACTCCCAACCTCAAGTGATTTGCCCGCCTCAGTCTCCCGAAGTGGTGGAATTACAGGCGTGAGACACCACACCCAGACTAATTTTGTATTTTTAGTAGAGATGGGATTTCACCATGTTGGTCAGGTCTCGAACTCCTGACCTCAGGTGATCTGCACGCCTCAGCCTCCCAGAGTGCTGGGATTACAGGTATGAGTCACTGCGCCCAGCCCCCTTGGGTTTTTTTAATTATTAAAATAAGGATAGCTAACCTTGTTTGGAGCCTTATAATTCACAAAACCTATATATAAGCATTGTCTCATTTGATCCTATGATACCTCTACAGAATTAGGTCAACAGACATTATTCTCAACTTTCTTTTGCAGATGAGAAAATTTTTTTTTTTTTTTTTTTTTTTTTTGAGGCGGAGTCTCGCTCTGTCGCCCAGGCTGGAGTGCAGTGGCCGGATCTCAGCTCACTGCAAGCTCCGCCTCCCGGGTTTGCGCCATTCTCCCGCCTCAGCCTCCCGAGTAGCTGGGACTACAGGCGCCCGCCACCTCGCCCGGCTAGTTTTTGTATTTTTAGTAGAGACGGGGTTTCACTGCGTTAGCCAGGATGGTCTCGATCTCCTGACCTCGTGATCCGCCCGTCTCGGCCTCCCAAAGTGCTGGGATTACAGGCTTGAGCCACCGTGCCCGGCCGATGAGAAAATTTTGAACTGCAGAGTCAGTAAACCAAGTAAGGTCTCTAACCCAGGTCTATCCAACTCAGGGCTCTGTATTCTTTCTGCTATAGTTTACCTTTTATTGATTGCATTAACACTATTACAACTCTACAACCAGTAATTAAATACAAAGGTACAGGGTTTTTTGTTTGTTTGTTTTGGAGGGTTTTGTTTTTCTGGGGACAGGGTCTTATTCTGGTGCTCAGGCTGGACTGCACTGGTGCAATCATAGCTCACTGCAGCCTCAAACTCCTGGGCTCAAGTGATCCTCCTGCTTCAGCCTCCTGGGTAGCTGGGACTATAGGACCACAAGCACATACCACCACGCCTGGCAGAAAAAGATAGTTTGAAAAGTATCTTGTAAAACATAAGGCTTTGGTCAGGCGCGGAGGCTCACACCTGTAATCCCAGCACTTTGGGAGGCTGAGGCGGGTGATCACCTGAGGTCAGGAGTTTGAGACCAGCCTAGCCAACATGGTGAAACCCCCATCTCTACTAAAAATGCAAAAATTAGCTGGGTGTGGTGGCATGCACCTTTAACCCCAGCTACTCAGGAGGCTGAGGCAGGAGAATCACTTGAACCTGGGAGGCAGAGGTTGCAGTGAGCAGAGATCACGCCATTACACTAGCCAGGGTGACAGAGAAAGACTCCATCTCAAAAAATAAAGAAATAAAATAAATAAATAAATAAATAAATAATAAATAAATAAATAAACTAGCCAGGTGTGGTGACAGGTGTCTGTAGTCGCAGCTACTTGGGAGGCTGAGGCAGGAGGATCGCTTGACCCCTGAGATTGAGACTGCAGTGAGCTATGATTGTGTCCCTGCACTCCAACCTGGGTGACAGCAAAAAAAATTGTTTAAATTTAGATACAGCATACAGTCAAAGCTACTTCTGGTCCATATGGAATCTGTCTAGCAGAGCAGGGACTGTTTGTATGGTGAGCAACCTGCCCAACTGTACGCATGTGGTGAATTATTGGGGGTGAGGTGGGAAGGCAGCATAAGATTTGAAATCACAGAATCTGAAGCTTAGCTCCAGTTCTGCCTCTATTATTAGCTTTGTTGCGTTAAGCAAGTCATTTTGCCTCCCGGCATCTGTTTCCATGTCTATGCATCTCAGACGTTAATTATACTGTTCCCTTCATCAGAGTATTTTGAGACTTAAGTGAGGTAAGATGCTGGATGAATGCTGTTGTTTTACAGATGAGGAAAGACTTGCCCAAAGTCACGCAGCCAGTGAATGACAGAGCTAGGACTCACATCCAGCTCTCCTGGCTGTAGGTCAGCTCTCTTTCTACCACGTTTGCATTTCATACATCTAGTTGGTGGTCTACAAACTTTTTGGGGAAGCGTATTATTCTTTTTTCTTTCTTTCTTTTTTTGAGATGGAGTCTTGCTGTTGTCGCCCAGGCTGACATACAGTGGCGTGATCTTGGCTCACTGCAACCTTCGCCGGGGAGGCCTATTATTATTATTATTATTATTATTTTTTTTTTTTTTGAGACAGAGTCTTGCTCTGTCACCCAGGCTGCAGTGCAATAGCACTATCTCAGCGCACTGCAACATCTGCCTCACAGGTTCAAGAGATTCTCCTGTCTCAGCCTCCTGAATAGCTGAGATTACAGGCAAGCACCACCACACTTGGCTCATTTTTATATTTCTAGTAGAGACGGGGTTTTTACCATGTTGGCCAGGCTGGTCTCGAACTCTTGACCTAAGGAGTTCCGCCAACCTTGGCCTCCCAAAGTGCTGGGATTACAGGCATGAGCCACCGCGCTCAGCCTATTATTATTATTATTTTTTTTTTTGAGACGGAGTCTCGCTCTGTCGCCCGGGCTGGAGTGCAGTGGCCGGATCTCAGCTCACTGCAAGCTCCGCCTCCCGGGTTTATGCCATTCTCCTGCCTCAGCCTCCCAAGTAGCTGGGACTACAGGCGCCAGCCACCTCGCCCGGCTAGCTTTTTTTGTATTTTTTTAGTAGAGACAGGGTTTCACCGTGTTAGCCAGGATGGTCTCGAACTCCTGACTTCGTGATCCGCCCGTCTTGGCCTCCCAAAGTGCTGGGATTACAGGCATAAGCCACCGCGCTCAGCCTATTATTCTTAATTGTTTTGTTTTGTTTTTGGTGGGGATGGATATGAGTTGTGGGTAAGTACTTCAGAGAAGGAGTTACTGGTGATCAGGCATTTACCTTAGATTTCTAGTACAGCTCATCATCCGTCCAACACCCGTGCTCCTTTATTCCTTCCCAAAATGACTGGGATAGGCTTGTTTTTGTTGTTTTTGAGACAGAGTCTCGCTCTGTCACACAGGCTGGAGTGCAATGGCATGATCTTGGCTCACTGCAACCTCTGCCTCATGGGTTCAGGCGATTCTCCCGTCTCAGCCTCCCAAGTAGCTGGGATTACAGGCACACACCGCCACACCTGGCTAATTTTTTGTATTTTAGTAGAGACGGCGTTTCACCTTGTTGCCCAGGCTGGTCTCGAACTCCTGAGCTCAAGTAATCCACCTGTCTCAGCCTCCCAAAGTGCTAGGATTACAGGCCTGAGCCACCGCGCCTGGCCAGGGGTTGGCTTGTTTACACACCCCCCTGCATTGGCAGGTAAGGGACATTCAGCATCATATCTATTGATATGATACTCATATCTACTGTATTTACCCTATGGGCAGAGGTAAATGTGCAGCCCTCACCTGGCTTCAGGGCTGGAATTTTGCAGAGTGGATATCAAAGGACCTGCATGGTCCTCTTCATTCACCCTTGTTCACCAAAGGGTGACTGGGTGCCAGTTCACAGAGAGGAGGAAGATATGAGAAAGAGCATACCTGAGGAAGAGTCAAGTGTTTCAAATGAGGGCCGGGTGTGGTGGCTCACGCCTGTAATCCCAGCATTTTGGGAGGCCAAGCTGGGTGGATCACTTGAGGTCAGGAGTTCGAGACCAGCCTGGCCAACATGGTGAAACCCCATCTCTACTAAAAAATACAAAAATTAGCCAGGCATAGTGGTACATACCTGTAATCCCAGCTACTCAGGAGGCTGAAGCAGGATAATTGCTCGAACCCAGGAGGCAGAGGCTGCTCAGTGAACAGAGATCACACCACTGCACTCCAGCCTGGGCAACAGAACGAGACTCTGTCTCAAAAAAAAAAGTTTCAATTGGATCATAGTTAACTCTGAGATATTCATTAGAAATTCATGGCTAGGCGCAGTGGCTCATGCTTTAATGCTAGCACTTTGGGAGGCCGAGGTGGGTAGATCACCTGAGGATCAGAGTTTGAGACCAGCCTGGCCAACATGGTGAAACCCTGTCTCTACTAAAAATACAAAAATTAGCTGGGCGTGGTGGAGGGTGCCTGTAATCCCAGCTACTCGGGAGGCTGAGGCAGGAGAATCACTTCAATCTGGGAGGCAGAAGTTGCAGGGAGCCAAGATCGTGCCACTGCACTTCAGCCTGACTTCGGCAAGACTCCGTCTCAAACAAACAAACAAGAAATTCAAGGCAAGATATTAAGAAAGCACTCAATGCCACGGGGGTCATCATTCTGTTATCTTTACTTTTGCATATATTTAAATGTTTCCATAATACAAATTAAAATTTTAAAAAGAAAGCAGTTCAGCATGTGAGTGTGCAGCTTCAGGAAGAAGATGCATTAGAGATGGAAACTTGGAGATCTCTGAGTACACTTGTTATTAAAGTCATGGCCTGAGGATGTCACCTACAAGAATTAAGGGACCAAGCCCAGGGACTCCTGACATTACAGATTCAAAAGATAAACCAGGTAGCCGGGCGCGGTGGCTCACCCCTGTAATCCCAGTGCTTTGGGAGGCCAAGGCAAGCGATCACTTGAGGTCAGAAGTTCAATACCAGCCAGGCCAAGATGGCAAAACCCCATATTTAAAAATAAAATAAAATCAAATAAGTACAAAAGTTAGCCGGGCGTGGTGGTGGGTGGTGCCTGCAGTCCCAGCTGCTCAGGAGGCTGAGGCAGAAGTATCGCTTGAACACAGGAAGCAGAGGTTGCAGTGAGACAAAATCGCTCCATTGTGCTCTAGCCTGGGCAACAGAGTGAAATCCTATTTAAAAAAAAAAAAAAAAAAAGAGGAAGTAGCCCATGGATAGTTTTTTGGGGTTTTTTGGGTTTTTTTTCTTTTCCAGACACAGTCTCGCTCTTGTCCCCCAGGCTGGAATGCAGTGGCGTGATCTCAGTTCACTGCAACCTCTGCCTTCCTAGTTCAAGCGATTCTCCTACCTCAGCTTCCCGAGTAGCTGGGACTACAGGTGCACACCACCATGCCTGGTTAATTTTTTGTATTTTAGTAGAGATGGGCTTCACCATGTTGGCCAGGCTGGTCTCAAACTCCTGACCTCGTGATCCATCCAGCTCAGTCTCCCAAAGTGTTGGGATTATAGGCGTGAGCCACTGCACCCGGTCAATAGTTTTGAGACTACAGAAATATCCCATCCCTCATCAAACCTCCCTCCCTGATTTAGCTTTCACTGACCATTCTTCCTTCAGTCATTTTTTAGTATGATGGGCTTTTTTTTCTTTCTTGTAGCCCAAAGCATAACCAACATATCTGATTAAATGTTTAGAATAAGGCTGGCTGTGGTGGCTCACACCTGTAATCCCAGTACTTTGGATCACGTGAGGTCAGGAGTTCGAGACCAGACTGACCAACATGGTGAAACCCTGCCTCTACTAAAAATACAAAATTAGCCAGGGCCAGGTGCAGTGGCTCATGCCTGTAATCTCAGCACTTTGGGAGGCTGAGGCAGGCAGATCACAAGGTCAGGAGTTTGAGACCAACCTGACCAACATGGAGAAACTCCATCTCTACCAAAAATACAAAATTAGCCGGGCATGGTGACGCGTGCCTGTAATCCCAGCTACTTTGGGAGGCTGAGGCAGGAGAATCGCTTGAACCTGGGAGGCGGAGGTTGTGGTGAGCCAATATCGCGCCACTGCACTCCAGCCTGAGCAACAAGAGTGAAACTCCGTCTCAAAAAAAAAAAAAAAAAAAAAAGAAGAGCCAGGTGTGGTGGCACATGCCTATAATCCCAGCAACTTGGGAGGCTGAGACAGGAGAACTGCTTAAACCCAGGAGGAGGAGGTTGCAGTGAGCTGAGATTGCGCCACTGTACTCCAGCCTGGGTGACAGAGTGAGACTGTCTCAAGAAAAAAAAAAATAAGTTAGCCAGGTATGGTGTTGAACACCCGTATACCAGCTACTTGGAGGCCGAGGATAGAGGATTGCTTGAGCCCAGGAGAGCAAAGCTCCAGTGAGCCATGATTGTACCACTACACTTCAGCCTAGGTGACAGACGGAGACCCAGCTCAAAAAAACAAAAAAAAAAGTACAGCCTGGTCCTTTCAAGCTAAAAGGAAATGCATTCTAAATGGGACTAGGGAGGAGTCAGCCTTCCATCAGGGTGGCAGAATAAGAGTGTCAGTTTCTGTCTAGCTGAAGGCCTAGGACCTTCTGGCAGGTAAGGCCTGAGAGCTTTGGAGGTACAAGTGGGGACTCAGGGTGCTACCCTCTGAGCTCTTGTTTTCTTTATAAGAAGATTTCTTCTCATTTTTCTTTGTCATTTTTCTTTGTCTCTCATCTCCACACCTACGTTTCTAACCACCTCCTAGATGTTTCCATCTGGATGCCCTGTTGTCACCTTGAGCTCAATATGACCAGAAGCTACCTCCTGTTCCTGTCAGTGTTGTTGTTTTTGTTTTTGTTTTTAGACAGAGTCAGTCTGTCGCCCAGGCTGGATGGATTACAGTGATGTGATCTCAGCTCACTGCAATCTCCACCTTCCTGGTTTCAAGCAATTCTCCTGCCTCAGCCTCGCAAGTAGCTGGGATTACAGGTGCCCACAACCACACCTGGCTAATTTTTGTATTTTTAGTAGAGACGGAGTCTCAACATGTTGGCCAGGCTGGTTTCGAACTCCTGACCTCAAGTGATCCGCCCGCCTCAGTCTCCTAAAATGCTGGGATTATAGGCATGAACCACTGCCCCTATCTAGTGTTTTGTTTTGTTTTTTTTTTTTTGAGACAGAGTCTCACTCTGTTGTCCAGGCTGGAGTGCAGTGGAGCCATTACAGTTCACTGCAGCATCGGTTCACTGCAGCCTCCAAGTTCATGTGATCCTCCCACCTCAGCCTCCTGAGTAGCTGGGACCACAGGCGTGCACCACCACGCCCAGCTAATTTTTGTATCTTTTGTAGGGACAGGGTCTCACTATATTGCCCAGGCTTGTCTCAAACACCTGGGCTCAAGTGATCCTCCCACATCAGCCTCCCAAAGTGCTGGAATTATAGGCGTGAACCACCGCTCCCAGCCAGGTGTTGTTATAATTATACCAATCACTCAAGCCGGAAATCTCAGAGTCATCTTTGATATTTGATGTCTCCCTCTCCCTCACCTCCAGCCATCAGTCTCCAAACGGGTCGCGTCATCCCTCCTGCATCCCTTCCATCCTCAAGTGTCTCCTTCCCATTTGT
Source organism: Rhinopithecus roxellana (assembly GCF_007565055.1). Classification (NCBI taxonomy): domain Eukaryota; kingdom Metazoa; phylum Chordata; class Mammalia; order Primates; family Cercopithecidae; genus Rhinopithecus; species Rhinopithecus roxellana. Next base: position 63,369,353 of record NC_044554.1, read on the forward strand.
CTTGCTCTCCCCGAGACCAGGTCCTCACGGCATCGTGTCTAGACTGCTCTCTGGGACAGGTCTGCCTCCAGGCTTTACCCTGTCTAACCCATCTCGCACACAGTCCTGCCAGATGAATTGCTTCAAAACGCCGCTTTTACCAAGCCAATGACATTCGCAAAATCCGTCAACGACTCCTCATTCCTAGGGAATTGGGGCTTTTCCAGCTTGATTTCAACAACCTGCCTGGCGTGGTGGCTCATGCCTGAAATTCCTGCACTTTGGGAGGCCAAGGCGGGCAGATCACCTGAGGTCAGCAGTTTGGGACCAGCCTGGGCAACACAGCAAAACCCTGTCTCTACTAAAAAAATACAAAAATTAGCCGGGTCTGGTGGCACACGCCTGTAATCCCAGCTACTCAGGAGGCTGAGACACGAGAATCATTTGAACCCCGGAGGCAGAAGTTGCAGTGAGCTGAGATCGAGCCACTGCACTCCAGCCTGGGCAATAAAGTGAGACTCTGTCTCAAAAAATAAAATAAAAAATAAAAATAAAAACAACCGGCAGGGCGCGGTGGCTCACGCCTGTAATCCCAGCACTTTGGGAGGCTGAGGTGTGCAGATCGGGAGGTCAGAAGATCGACACCATTCTGGCCAACATGGTGAAACCACGTCTCTACTAAAAATACAAAAATTAGCTGGTCGTGGAGGCCCGTGCCTGTAGTCCCAGCTACTCAGGAGGCTGAGGCAGGAGAATCACTTGAACCCGGGAGGCGGAGGTTGCAATGAGCAGAGATAGCACCCCTGCACTCCAGCTTGGCGACAAAGCTTGACTCTGTCTCAAAAAATAATAATAAATAATAAAAAACAACCTTTGCCAACTTTAATTCTGTGAGAAGAGTCTTCCTCTAGCCAGCTGGTGTACGTATATACTTCCTGAACAAACTGCTTAGCGTGCTCACCGTTCCCACGCGTTTCTCCCAGGCTTTCAATGCCTTTCCTTGTGTCTCTCTCCCTATCTCAACTGTATTTACCCTTCAAGACTCTGCGCTAACCCCATCTTCACACCAGCTCACAGTTCATTGCTCAGAACTATAGAATTCATTGCCTGTAACATACACATTTATTTCATATATATGTGTGTGTGTGTGTGTGTGTATACACATATATATATATGTTTTGGGGGTGTTCTGTAGAGATGGGGTCTCGCTATGTTGCCCAGGTTGGTCTCAAACTCCTGGCCTTGCACAAGGCCTCCCAAGTATCCCAGTGTGCTGGAATTACAGCCATGAACTGCTGCACCTGACCTTTTTTTTTTCTTTCTTTCTTTTTGGAGGCAGGGTCTCACTCTGTCGCCCAGGCTAAGTGCAGTGGCACAATCATGGCTCACTGCAGCTTCAACCTCCTGGGCTCAAGTGATCCTACCACCTAAACCTCCTGAGTAGCTGGGACTACAGGCACACACCACCATGTCCAGCCAATTTTTTAATTTTTGTAAACGTGGGGCCTCACTATGCTCACTTTGTTGCCCAGGCTGGTCTTGAATTCCTGGACCCCAGCCTTGGCCTCCCAAAGAGCTGGGATTACAGGTGTGAGCCACAATACCTAGCCTGTTTCTTTTCTATTTTTCTTGCAAACACCAACTCAAACTAGTACACATATATTTCTTGCTCACATATCATCTTACAACATTTCTGTTTTTTTTTTTTTTTTTTAGACGGAGTCTTGCTCTGTCCCCCAGGCTGGAGTGCAGTGGCGCAATCTCAGCTTACTACAACCTCCACCTCCAGGGTTCAAGCAATTCTCCTGCCTCAGCCTCTCGAGTAGCTGGGATTACCGGCATGCACACCAGGCCCAGCTAATTTTTGTATTTTTGTAGAGACAGGGTTTCACCATGTTGGCCAGGCTAGTCTTGAACTCCTGACCTCAGGTGATCCGCCTGCCTTGGCCTCCCAAAGTGCTAGGATTAGAGGTGTGAGCCACCGCGCCCGGCCATCTCTGCTTTACCATAGTGATAAGAATGCAGGCACTGGAGAAAAAGGGAAAAAAGAAGGTGAACTCTGGAATCAGATTCCCTGAGGTCAAATCCCAGCTTTGCCACTTATTCACTGCGTGACCTTGAGTAAGTCACCTAATTTCTCTATGCCTCATCCATAAGATGAGGATACTCATATTATTTACCTTATAGAGTTTAATGTGATGATTAAATGATTTAATACACAAAGTACTTATAAACATACAATTACCATGTGATCCAGGAATTCTGCTTCTATGTATGTACCCAAGAGAAATGAAAGCAGGCTGGGCACGGTGGCTCATGCCTGTAATCCCAACACTTTGGAAGGCAGAGGTGGGTGGATCACTTGAGGTCAGGAGTTCGAGACCAGCCTGGCCAACATGGTGAGACCCCATCTCTACTAAAAATACAAAAAAAAATTAGCTGGGCCTGGTGGCATACACCTGTAATCCCAGCTACTAGGAGGCTAAGGCAGGAGAATCACTTGAACCTGGGAGGTGGAGGTTGCAGTGAGCCCAGATTGTGCCACTGCACTCCAGCCTGGTCGACAAAGAGAGACACCATCTCAAAAAAAAAAAAAAAAAAAAAGGAAAAAAATAACTGAAAGCAAAAATTCAAACAGATGTGAATATACCAATAATCACAGCAGCATTATTCACAAAAACCAAAGGTGGGAACAACCCAAATGTCTATCAGCTGATGAATGGATGAACAGAATGAGGTGTGTACCTACAACAGAATACTATTTAGCCTTGAAAAGGAATGAAATTCTGATGCATGCTATCACACATAAGAAACTTGAACACAGGGCCGGGCGCGGTGGCTTACGCCTATAATCCCAGTACTTTGGGAGGCCGAGGCGGACGGATCACGAGGTCAGGAGATCGAGACCATCCTGGCTAACACGGTGAAACCCCGTATCTGCTAAAAATACAAAAACTTCGCTGGGTGTGGTGGCGGGCGCATGTAGTCCCAGCTACTCGGGAGGCTGAGACAGGAGAATGGCATGAACCCGGGAGGGGGAGCTTGCAGTGTGCCGAGATCACGCCACTGCACTCCAGCCTGGGTGATGAGCAAGACTCCATCTCAAAAAAAAAAAAAAAAGAAACTTGAACACAGTATGCTACATGAAATAAGTCAGATGCAAAGTACAAGTATTGTTTGATTCCACTTACATGAGGTACCTAGAATAGGTAAATTCATAGAAACAGAAAGTAGAATAGAGGCAACCAGGGGGTGGAGGAAAGTGGAAATGAGGAATTACGGTTTTAATGGGTATAGAATTTCTGTCTGGAATGGTGAAAAAGTTCTGGATAGTGGTGATGGTTATACAGCATTACAAATGTACTTAGTGCCACCGAATTATACACTTAAAATGGTTAACTGACATATTTTATGTTACGTATATTTCACCAAAGTTTAATAACACCCCTAAAGGTGCTCAGAACAATACCTGGCATATGGTAGGTGTTGTTAACTATTTTTTATCATCTCTCACATTACCACTGTTGGCAAAGCTTAACAGATGTCAAAAGGAGAAGGTACCAGTATTCTGGGAGTCATGTTGATCTGAGGCTGTGTCCACACAGATCCAGAAGCATTGTCAGTGGATTTAGAGTTGATCAGCCTCAGAAGGCTCAACTCAAATCAAATTCTCTGGAAACTGATCAACTAGATCTCCAAATGCACATGCTCTGTTGTCCAAAGGTTCCTTAGAGATGGTCAGAAAGGTGATTAAAGTTAAATACATACACACACACACACACACACACACACACACACACACACACACACATACACATATATATATCCCTTAAAGAGTATCAGAGGCCAGGGCAGGGTCAGGGAATTTTAACCCCTGGTGGCATAAGGGACTGATAGCTTAGGGTTTCCTTACCCTCTGCAGACATAGCTTTTGCTGCCAGGCATACGCTCAGGGCTCCCTCTCCCTGTGGATCTGCCACTGGGAATACTGACTAGTTTTTGCTCTTCAGTTTCCTTTTTTCCACATTGTAAGGAGATTCCCCCACTTTCACATCCTGACAGTACATTCTTTCTTTAGCTGAGTTACAAACCCAGTAATTCACTACAAGCCCTCTTAGTTCTAGATCTGACTGCACACCTTTCAGTGATCTTGAGCATTTCCCCAGTCTTTATCAGCAACAAACTGACAAACCTATTTCAAGGGGGAATAGCTTTGCATCTGGCTGAATGTGTTCATTTTCATCTCCCTGGGGAGGTGACCATCCGAGTTCTCAGATATGCCACAGGTATCCTCTGTCTACAGTCTTTCTTTTGAGACAGAGTCTCTCTCTGTTGCCCAGGCTGGAATGCAATGGCACAATCTCGTCTCACTGCAACTTCTGCCTCCCGAGTTCAAGCGATTCTCCTGCCTCAGCTTCCCTCGTGAGTAGCTGGGATTACAGGTATGCACCACCATACCCAGCTAATTTTGTATTTTTAGTAGAGACAGGGTTTCCCTATGTTGGTCAGGTTGGTCTTGGTCTCGATCTCCTGACCTCAGGTGATCCACCTCCCTCGCTCAGCCTCCCAAAGTGCTAGGATTATAGGCTTGAGCTACTGCACCTGGCTACAATCTTTTTTTTTTTTTTTTTGGAGATGGCATGTCAGTCTGTCACCCACCCAGGCTGGAGTGCAGTGGCGTAATCTCAGCTCGTTGCAACCTCCGCCTCCCAGGTTGAAGCAATTCTCCTGCCTCAGCCTCCAGACTGCAGGCGCGCACCACCACACCCAGCTAATTTTTGTATTTTTAGTGGAGATGGGGTTTCACCATGTTGGTCAGGCTGGTCCCAAACTCCTGACCTCAGGTGATCCATCTGCCTCAGACTCCCAAATTGCTGGGATTACAGACGTGAGCCACGGCATCCAGCCTACAGTCTTTCATTACTTGTTTTAGTATTATTACTTAGTGTATCATATTATCCATTCATTCAACAAGTTTTTGGGGTTGTTTTTTTCCTGAGACATGGTCTCTCTTTGTCACCCAGGCTGGAATGCAGTGATGCCATCATGGCTCACTATAGCCTCAACCTCCTGGCTCAAGTGATCCTCCAGTCTTAGCCTCCCAAGTAGCTGGGACTACAGGTGTATGCCACCATGCCCGCCTAATTTTTTAAATTTTTTAAAATAGAAATAGGGTTTACTATGTCGCCCAGATAGGTCTCAAACTCCTGGGTTCAAGCAATCCTCCTCCCTCAGCTTCCCAAAATGTTGGGATTACAGGTATGAGCCACTGTGCCTGGCCCATAGAAACGGAGTCTCGCTCTGTCGCCCAGGCTGGAGTGCAGTGGCCGGATCTCAGCTCACTGCAAGCTCCACCTCCCGGGTTTACGCCATTCTCCTGCCTCAGCCTCCCGAGTAGCTGGGACTACAGGCGCCCGCCACCTCGCCCGGCTAGATTTTGTATTTTTTAGTAGAGACGGGGTTTCACCGTGTTAGCCAGGATGGTCTCGATCTCCTGACCTCGTGATCCGCCCGTCTCGGCCTCCCAAAGTGCTGGGATTACAGGCTTGAGCCACCGCGCCCGGCCGCCTGGCCCATTTCTTAAGTATCTACTCCGGGTCAGCCATTGTGATAGGTGCTGGGGATACAACAGTGGGCAAAATGGATACCAGCCTACCTGGTATACATAGAAAGCATACAACCTAGTGTATAGAAGATGACCATAGGCTGAGGACAGTGGGTCCTGCCTATAATCCCAGCTACTCAAGAGGCTGAGGCCAGAGGATCATTTGAACCCAGGAGTTTGAGGCTACACTGAGCTATGATCATGTCATTGTTCTCCAGCCTGGGTGACAGAGCAAAAAAACCTGTCTCTTAAAGAAGACCATAAGGCAGAGAAATTCATTTTTCTTTTTTTTTCTTTTTTTTGAGACGGAGTCTCACTCTGTCACCCAGGCTGGAGTGCGGTGGCGCGATCTCCACTCACTGCAAGCTCCGCCTCCCGGGTTCACGCCATTCTCCTGCCTCAGCCTCCCGTGTAGCTGGGACTACAGGTGCCTGCCACCGCACCCGGCTAATTTTTTTTGTACTTTTAGTAGAGACGGGATTTCACCGTGTTAGTCAGGATGGTCTCGATCTCCTGACCTCATGATCCGCCTGTCTCGGCCTCCCAAAGTGCTGGGATTACAGGCGTGAGCCACCGCGCCCGGCCTTTTTTTTTTTTTTTCAGACGGGGTCTAGCTCTGTTGCCCAGGCTGGAGTGCAGTGGCCCGTGTCGGTTCACTGCAACCTCCGTCTCCTGGGTTCAAACAATTCTCCTGCCTCAGCCTCCCGAGTAGCTGGGATTACAGGCGCCCACCACCGTGCCCAGCTAGTTTTTATATTTTCAGTAGAGACGGGGTTTCACCATATTGGCCAGGCTGGTCTCAAACTCCTGACCTCAGGTGATCCACCTGCCTCGGCCTCCCAAAGGGCTGGGATTACAGGAGTGAGCCAGCATGCCTAGCCGAAAAATTCATTTTTCTTTCTTTTTCTTTTTTTTTTTTGAGACAGAGTTTTGCTCTTTTTGCCCAGGCTGGAGTGCAATGGCACAATCTCGGCTCTCTGCAACCTCCGCCTCCCGGGTTCAAGCAATTCTCTTGCCTCAGCCTCCCAAGTAGCTGGGATTACAGGCAGGCACCACCACACCCGGCTAATTTTTTGTATTTTTAGTAGAGACGAGGTTTCACCATGTTGGCCAGGATGGTCTCGATCTCTTGACCTTGTGATCTGCCTGCCTCGACCTCCCAACACGCTCACAGGCGTGAGCCACCAAGCCCAGCTGAGAAATTCATTTTTCTTTTTTTTTTTTTTTTTGAGACGGAGTCTCGCTCTGTCACCCAGGCTGGAGTGCAGTGGCCGGATCTCAGCTCACTGCAAGCTCCGCCTCCCGGGTTTACGCCATTCTCCTGGCTCAGTCTCCTGAGTAGCTGGGACTACAGGCGCCCGCCACCTCACCCGGCTAGTTTTTTGTATTTTTTAGTAGAGATGGGGTTTCACCGTGTTAGCCAGGATGGTCTCGATCTCCTGACCTTGTGATCCGCCCATCTCGGCCTCCCAAAGTGCTGGGATTACAGGCTTGAGCCACCGCGCCCGGCCGAGAAACTCATTTTTCTAACAAACACGCAGGATCGAACTATCCAAAGAGATATTCTCCTCCCAAAGTTGTGACTTTGAGAGGGTGATACCCCGTACACACACTTCTAACAAGGGTTTTGCTTGTGCTTGTTTTGTTTTGTAGCTTTTCTCATGCAATAGCTTTGAGAACCTCTGGCACATTCTTTTAAATAACCTCAGTGATGGCAAGGCCTTAAGTCGTTTATAGCAGCTCTGACTTTCAGAAATAGCTAAAAGGCATTCAGAGTTAAGTCTGGCAAATAATTGTCCTGATAAAGCTAGGTAATAACACTGCAGTTAAATAAATATATAAATAAGACTCTCAGGAGACTGATTCTTGTCTTGCTCAAGAAATGTCTCTGGAAGCAATTCCAAAACTGGAGAGCCAAGAACGCTGGAGGCACAGCAGCATCACTGTTGAGGTTCTGAGGGTGAAAAGGGCAGCAATTATCTGCCTGTGACTGGGAAACTCCATCTCTACTAAAATACAAAAATTAGCCCAGTGTGGTGGCGGGCACTTGTAATCTCACTTACTTGGGAGGCTGAGGCAGGAGAATTGCTTGAACCAGGAAGGTGGAGATTTCAATAAGCCAACATTGCACCACTGCACTCCAGCCTCGTCGACAGAGCGAGACTCCCTCTCGAAAAAAAAAATTCCAGAATAAAGCCCACATCCTCCAACATCCCCAGGAGCTCTGTATCCTGGTACTCACGTCTGCTTAGACACCAGCTCCTTGCCTTCCTCTTGGGAACTTTTACTGTGATCATGTCTCCCCTTGTGCTTTGGTTCCCCACAGTACAAGACTCAGAGGCAGTTCCCTTTCTGGCAGGCGGGCAGCAGCAGGATGTGAGAAGTCAGCTGAGCAAGAGGCAGGGTGGGCACAGGAAACACAGGGCCCTCCGTCTTAAGTTCTCACTTCAGCTGTTTCATGGGGACCATATTCTCATGATTTAAAATAGAGCCCTCCTGGTGGCCAGGGCAAGCTCGCAAGGCACACCGCGGCCTGGCTGGTTCAATGTGGCAGTGGGACTGACTTTCACAGCCTGCCTGCCTGCCTGGTTGGCTGCTCTGAAGAGGAGTGGCTTTGTTTTGGGGTCAGGTGCTGGCTGCTGGACGCTGCAGGAGTTGCGAGGAGCAGTGCTGGAGAGAAGGCTGTGGTTCCCTGGAGCACCAACTCCTCAGAGGCCTCTCCATCACTGGGGAGACCTCAGGATCCCCAGCCAGCTGGCTTCTCGCTGGCTTGGTTCTAGTTTTAGACACTGTGGTAGGTTGGATGATCTCCAGTCGTGAACATGCTCCCAAGGCACCAGCAGAATTTTCAGCAACTCAGGGATATGTTTGTCTCTTCCCCAGACCTGACCAAAGAGCAGAAAACCAAAAGGTTACAGTAACGGGCAGAAGGTCAATGTTCAACTGCCTCTCACAAGGGCAGGTCTTGGCCAGAGGTGAATGCTGGCTTTTCATGGATGATCTGGTCCAAACCCAGCCTGCTGTGCCTAAAAAGAGATGTGATCACAGTCCTCCCAAGCCTTCTGCCCCTCCAGGGCCCAGTTCAAGGCCTCTCATAGTCTCACAGCCCTTGGATTATTATTTTTTTATTATTATTTTTTATTTATTTTATTTTTTTAGACGGAGTCTCACTCTGTCACCCAGGCTGGAATGCAGTGGTGTGATCTTGGCTGACTGCAACCTCCGCCTCCTGGGTTCAAGCAATTCTCCTGCCTCAGCCTCCTGAGTAGCTGGGATTACAGGCACGTGCCACCATGCCTGGCTAATTTTTTGTATTTTTAGTGGAGATGGGGTTTCACCACGCTAGCCAGGCTGGTCTTGAACTCTTGACCTCATGATCCACCTGCCTCGGCCTCCCAAAATGCTGGGATTACAGGCATGAGCCACCGCACCTGGCCGGATTTTTTTCTTTTTTTTTTTTTTTAAGAGATGGAGGTAGGGGTAGGCCTGGCGCGGTGGCTTACGCCTGTAATCCCAGCACTTTGGGAGGCCGAGGCGGGTGGATTACGAGGTCAGGAGATCGAGACCATCCTGGCTAACACAGTGAAACCCCATCTCTACTAAAAATACAAAAAATTAGCCGGGCGCGGTGGCGGGTGCCTGTAGTCCCAGCTACTCAGGAGGCTGAGGCAGGAGAATGGAGTGAACCTGGGAGGTGGAGCTTGCGGTGAGCCGAGATCACGCCACTGTACTCTGCAACCTGAGCAACAAAGCAAAACTCTGACTCAAAAATAAATAAATAAATAAAGAGATGGAGGTGGGGAGTGTAGGGGCACTTGTCTCAATCTCCTGGGCTCAAGTGATCCTCCAGCCTGTCTCCCAAGTAGCTGGGACTATAGATGTACGCCAACATGCCCGGAGTCTTAGGATTCATCACAGCTGAATGTTTCCCTTTCCAGCCTTCCTCAGACTCCTGCAGCAGGTCCTCAACACGCAAGTGGGCATCAACGTCACCTGCATGGCTTGTTACAAACAGATGCCTGGGCCCCACTATAAACTCGTTAAATCAGAGTCCGTAGGGTGGAGCCAGAAGTCTGAATCCTTTAACAAGGCTCAGGGTGATTCTGATTCACACCAAGCTCTGAGAGTCAAAGCCCTAATCAGTCATGTTCTCTTTGATCTTCACTTCCTTGATTGAGACTAGAAACCCCCGAGGCTCGGATCAAAGCCAACATCATTGCTGCCTCTCTAAAAAATAGTTTCTGTTGAAATTATGCAGATACCAGATCTCCAAAATGAAGGAGTTTCTATTTGCCTGGGGATTGGCATTTCCCATACATCAGATTCTGCTTTTTAAATATAAAATGTGGGCTGGGCACTTTGGCTCACGCCTGTAACCTTTGGGAGGCCGAGGCCGGCGGATCACTTGAGATCAAGAGTTCGAGACCAGCCTGGCCAACATGGTGAAACCCCGTCTCTACTAAAAATACAAAAAATTAGCTGGGTGTGGTGGCACGCGCCTGTAGCCCCAGCTACTAGGGAGGCTGAAGCATGAGAATCACTTGAACCCAGGAAGCTGAGGGCAGTGAACTGAGATCGCGCCACTGCACTCCAGCCTGGGCAACACAGTCAGACTCTGTCACACACAAAAAATATACATATATATACATATATTTTTATATATATGGAATGAAGGGTCACTGGCCAGGTGCAGTGGATCATGCCTGTAGTCCCAGCACTTTGGGAGGCTGAGGCAGGTAGATTGCTTGAGCTCAGGGGTTCAAGACCAGCCTGGGCAACATGGCAAAACTCTATCTCTACAAAAAAATACGAAAGCCAGCTGGGTGTGGTGGTAGGTGCCTGTAGTCCTAGCTACTTGGGGGGCTGAGATGGGAGGATCACTTGAGCCTGGGGTTTGAGATTGCACCACTGCACCACTGCACTCCAGCCTGGACATCAGAGTGAGGCCCTGTCTCTAAAAAAAAAAAAGGCCAGGTGTGTTGGCTAATGACTGTAATCCTAGCACTTTGGAAGGCCGAGGTGAGAGGATTGCTTAAGCACAGGAGTTCGAGAGCAGCCTGGGCAATATAGCAAGACCCCCCATCTCTAATTTTTTTAAATTTATTATTATTTTTTGACATGGAATCTCACTCTGTTGCCCAGGCTGGAGTGCAATGGCGCAATCTCTGCTCACTGCAACCTCCACCTCAGGGGTTCAAGCGATTCTCTCCCGTCAGCCTCCTGAATAGCTGGGATTATAGACACCCGCCACCACGCCCGGCTAATTTTTGTATTTTTGTAGGGACAAGCTTTCACCATGTTGGCCAGGCTAGTCTCGAGCTCCCAACCTCAGGTGATCCGCCCACCTCAGCCTCCCAAAGTGCTGGGATTACAGACATGAGCCACCACGCCCGACCTTTTTTTAGTTTTAAAATAAGAAAGAGTACATTAAGACACAGATGAAGAGGGAAGACCACGTGAAGACACACAGAGAAGATGCCATCTCCAAGCCAAGAAGAGAGGCCTCAGAAGAAGCCAATCCCTTGATCTCAGACTTCTAGCCTCCAGAATCGTGAAAAAATAAATATATGTTTTTAAGCCATCCAGTCTGTGGTACTCTGTCACGGTAGCAAAACCCATACAATCACCAATAAGAACCCCTGAAGCAGACAGCTCTGGCTTGATTAATTCGGGGACTCAATGGCTTCATTACAGACCCTGCCCTTTCACTCTTCTGCTCTGTTGTCTGCCAGCGCCCCACGTGGTTGTAGCTGGCTCTTAAAGGCACCACATTCAGACAGGATGACACTTCCTGGAAACCAAGAGGGTCTGATTCATGCCATGCATCCCCCCTTTTTTTTTTTTTTTTTGAGACGGAGTCTTGCTCTGTCGCCCAGGCTGGAGTGCAGTGGCGCGATCTCGGCTCACTGCAAGCTCCGCCTCCCAGGTTCACGCCATTCTCCTGCCTCAGCCTCCCCGAGTAGCTGGGACTACAGGCGCCCAAAACCACGCCTGGCTAATTTTTTTTTAATTTTTTTATTTTTAGTAGAGACGGGGTTTCACCGTGTTGGCCAGGATGGTCTCGATCTCCTGACCTCGTGATCCGCCCGCCTCGGCCTCCCAAAGTGCTGGGATTACAGGCGTGAGCCACCGTGCCCGGCCTATGCATCCCCTTTTCACAAAAATAAAAGTACTTCCAGAAGCCCCCAGTAGAGTCAAAATATTGGCCCTAATGTCCTCCCACGCCCAATTCCAAACCAAGCACTGGCAAAGTGGTTGGAAGCATCATAATTGGCTGAGGCTAATTAGGATTTACTCCCGAGGTGAGTGGGGCTAGGAGGAGTCACCCGAACAAAATCAGAGTTCTCCCCGCGAGGAGGAAGGCCAACGGCTGCTGGGAAGGCCGCCAACAGCAACTGCTCTGAGGTGCTGCAGGAGTAAGACAGGCGGATGTGAGAAAGAGGGGTAGGTTGAAGGACAGTGAGCGGGGGTGGGGGAAGGCCTCTCTGAGAATGTGACGTTTCAGCTGATGCCCGATTCAAGGGAAGAAGCCAGCAAGCAAAAATTGAGGATCAAAGCATTCCAGGCAGTAGAACTGCAAAGGTTGGATCAAGCTTGTGGCATGCCAGCATCAGAAAGAAGTGGAGCTGGCAGGGCATGGTGGCTCACGCCATGGTAATCCCACCACTTTGGGAGGCTGAGCTGGGTGGATCACCTGAGGTCAGGAGTTCAAGACCAGCCTGTTCAACATGGGGAAACCGCATCTCTACTAAAAATACAAAAATTAGTTGGGTGTGGTGGCAGGTGCCTGTAATCAAAGGTACTCAGAGGCTGAGGCAGAATTGCTTGAACCCTGGAGGCAGAGATTGCAGTGAGCAGAGATCGTGCCACTGCACTCCAGCCTGGGTGACAGAGCGAGATTATGTCTCAAAAATCGAAGAGAGAGAGAGAGAGAGAGAGAGAGAATCTGCTCTATCCCTCCCCTGACAAGACCTTCCCTTCCCCATCCTTGCTCACCTCTCCCTGGTCTCTGCTTCAGTCCCAACCGGAAAAATGGGACTTAATGAAGACTGTTGGTTCCTTCCACGTTCTTGAGCCATTACTAGGGGTGCATACCAGTCTGGCTGCTGCCCTAAGGATGTCAACAAGAGCAGGAAGCCCTGGACCAACCAGGCAGGCATTCTCTTCCCAGAATGATGGGAAAACACCAAATGGAAGCCTATGACAGCCTCTACCTGGCAATCCTCATTCAACCCCAAACTCAGGCCCTCAATCCCCCTGTACAGCCTATGCTCCCCAGGTTGTCATGCGGAGGGCGCTAGGTGAAAATCCTAGCCAGGCGCGGTGGCTCAAGCCTGTAATCCCAGCACTTTGGGAGGCTGAGACGGGAGGATCACGAGGTCAGGAGATCGAGACCATCCTGGCTAACATGGTGAAACCCCGTCTCTACTAAAAAATACAAAAAACTAGCTGGGCGTGGTGGCGGGCGCCTGTAATCCCAGCTACTCGGGAGGCTGAGGCAGGAGAATGGCGTAAACCTGGGAGGCGGAGCTTGCAGTGAGCTGAGATCCGGCCACTGCACTCCAGCCTGGGCGACAGAGCAAGACTCTGTCTCAAAAAAAAAAAAAAAAAAAAAAAGAAAATCCTATATAAACTGCATGCTTTTTATTTATTTTTTTTCGACAGAGTTTCGCTCTTGTTGCCGAGACTGGAATATAGTGATGCAATCTCGGCTCACTGCAACTTCTGCCTCCTGGGTTCAGGTGATTCTCCTGCCTCAGCCTCCCGAGCTGGAACTACAGGCATGCACCACCGCGCCCAGCTCATTTTGTATTTTTAGTAGAGACAGAATTTCACCATGTTGGTCAGGCTGGTCTCAAACTCCTGACCTGAAGTGATCCACCTACCTTGGCTTCGCAAAGTACTGGGATTATAGGTGTGAGCCACTGCGCCCGGCCATAAACTGCACGCTTTTTGCAAGTGGTTCTTCTGTCCAGCCCTTTGACCCTGAACTCTCTTCCATGTATGTAGCCCCCAGTAAAACCCCATGTCTCCTTTGGCCTCTTGAACCTGGTGCCTTTCCCATGGGAATCAATAGGGGTTTGACACAACACCACCACCTCAAACATTTACCATTTCTTCGTTTTGGGTATGTTCAAAATCTACGCTTCTAGTTGTTTAAAAATATGCAATAGGTATGGCGGGACGCGGTGGCTCACGTCTGTAATCCCAGCACTTTGGGAGGCCAAGGCAGGTGGATCACAAGGTCAGGAGATCCAGACCATCCTGGCTAACATGGTGAAACCCTGTCTCTACTAAAAATACACACACAAAAAAAAAATTAGCCGGGCTAATTTTTTGTGATGGTGGGTGCCTGTAGTCCCAGCTACTCGGGAGGCTGAGGCAAGAGAATGGAGTGAACCCGGGAGGCGGAGCTTGCAGTGAGCCGAGATGGTACCACTGCACTCCAGCCTGGGCAAGAGAATGGCGTGAACCCGGGAGGCGGAGCTTGCAGTGAGCCGAGATGGTACCACTGCACTCCAGCCTGGGCAAGAGTGTTAGACTCCATCTCAAACAAACAAACAAAAAACCAAAAAGAAAATATACAATAGGTTAGGCATGATGGTTCTTGCCTGTAATACCAGAACATTGGTAGGCCAAAGCGGGAAGATCACTTGAGCCCAGGAGATGAAGGCTGCAGTGAGCCATGATGGTGTTACTACACTGCAGCCTGGGCAACAGAGCAAGACCCTGTCTCAGAAAAAAAAAATAAGAAAACATACAATAAATTGGTGTTAGGCCAGGCGCAGTGACTCACACCTGTAATCTCAGCACTTTGGGTGGCCGAGGCGGGTGGATCACCTGAAGTCAGGAGTTCGAGACCAGCCTGGCCAACATGGTGAAACCCCATCTCTACTAAGAATACAAAAATTAGCTGGGCATTGTGGTAGGCACCCATCATCCCAACTAGTTGGGAGGCTGAGGCAGGAGAATTGTTTGAACCTGGGAGGTGAAGGGTGCAGTGGGCCAAGATTGTGCCATTGCACTCCAGCCTGGGCGACAAGAGTAAAACTCCATCTCAAAAAATAAAAAAAAAAATTGGTGTTAAATACAGTCACCCAACAGTGCTATAGAACACTAGAAGTTATTCTTCCTAACTAGGCGTGCTTTCGTATCTGTTAACAAACCTTGGGCTAACCCTCCTCCCAAACTATTCTACTCTGTACTTCTAGAGAGAATCAACTTTCTTAGTTCCCACAAGTGAGAACATGCAAGATTTATCTTTTTGTGCCTGACTTATTTCACTTAACATCATGTCCTCCAAGCTCATTCATGTTGCCACAAATGGCAGAATTGTCTTTTTTTTTTTTTTTGAGACGGAGTCTTGCTCTCTTGCCCAGACTGGAGTGCAGTGGTGCAATCTCGGCTCACTGAAAGCTCTGCCTCCCGGGTTCATGCCATTCTCTTGCCTCAGCCTTCCGATCAGCTGGGACTACAGGCACCCATCACCATACCTGGCTAATTTTTTGTATTTTTAGTAGAGATGGGGTTTCACCGTGTTAGCCAGGATGGTCTTGATCTCCTAACCTCGTGATCCACCCATCTCGGCCTCCCAAAGTGCTGAGATTATAGGCGTGAGCCACCCCACCCAGCCAAATTGTTTTCTTTTTAATTGCTAAATAGCATTCCATCATGTGTATACATAGGCCATATTTTCTTTATCCATTGATGGACACTAAGGTTGATTTTATATCTTGGCTATTGTGAACAGTACCACAGTAAACGTGGGGATGCAGATATCTCTTTGACATGCTGATTTCCTTTAGTTTGGATACGGGATTGCTAGATCATATGGTAGTTCTATTTTGAGAAATCTCCATACTGTTTTCTAGTATGGCTGTACTGATTTACATTCCTACCAATAATATATAAGAGTTCCCCTTTCTCTGCATCCTCACCAGCATTTGTTATTTTTTTTGCCTTTTTGATAATGGCCATTCTAACTAGGACAAAATGGTATCTCAGCCAGGCGCAGTGGCTCACACCTGTAATCCCAACACTTTGGGAGGCTGAAGCGGGTGGATCACCTGAGGTCAGGAGTTTGAGACCAGCCTGGCCAACATGGCGAAAATTCATCTCTACTAAAAATACAAAAATTAGCCAGGCGTAGTGGCAGGAGCCTGTAATCCCAGCTACTCCAGAGGCTGAAGCAGGAGAATTTCCTGAACCCGGGAGGTGGAGGTTGCAGGGAGCCGAGATTGTGCCACTGTACTCCAGCCTGGGTGACACAGCAAGACTCCATCTCAAAAAAAAAAAAAAAAGATATCTCATCGTGATTTTGATTCACATTTCCCTGAATATTAATGATCATGATTTTTTCAAATACCTGTTGGCCATTTGTGTGTCTTCTTTTGAGAGATGTCTATTTAGCTAATTTTCCATTTTCTTTTCTTTTTTAAAAATAGAGACAGGAAGGCTGGGTGCAGTGGCTCACGCATATAATCCCAACACTTTGGGAGGCCAAGGTAGGTGGATCACCTGAGGTCAGGAGTTCGAGACCAGCCTGACCAACATGGTGAAACCCCCCATCTCTACTGAAAATACAAAATTAGCCAGGTGTGGTGGTGCATGCCTATAATCCCAACTACTCAGGAGGCTGAGGCAGGAAAATCTCTTGAACCCAGGAGGCAGAGGTTGCAGTGAGCCGGGATCGCGCCACTGCACTCCAGCCTGAGTGACAAGAGCAAAACTCCGTCTCAAAACAAACAAACAAACAAACAAAAAATAGAGACGAAAGGATCTTGCCACATTGCCCAGGCTGGTCTCAAGCTCCTGGGCTCATGTGATCCTCCTGCCTTGGTCTCCTAATGTCCTGAGATTACAGGTGTGAATCACCATGCTCAGCCCTATTCTGGATGTTAATCCATTGTTGGATGAGTAGATTACAAATATTTTCTCTCATTCTGCAGGTTGTCTCTTTACTCTGTTATTTCCTTTGCTATACAGAAGTTTTTTGTTTTGATATAATCTAATTTGTCTATTAAATATATGCATTTATATTTTCATTTTAAAAGTAGTAAAAAAAAATAGGGCAAAAAAGGTAAATTTCACTGGTAAACAGGTATAATCACTTCTAAAAAATAACTTTACCTAGTCAACTTGAACATGTTTATATCCTGGAATCCAGGAATTCCAGTCCTAGGTATACATCCAGAGAAACTAATATACACTCGCACCAGATGATGTATATAGCAACAGTCATGATCACATTGTTCCTAGGAGCAAAAAATTGGCAATGATCCAAATTCCATCCAAAACAATACTGGCCAGGCATGGTGACTCACACCTGTAATCCCAGCACTTTGGGAGACTGAGGTGGACGGATCACCTGAGGTCAGGAGTTCGAAATCAGTCTGACCAACATGGTGAAACCCCCATCTCTACTAAAAATAAAAAAATTAGCTGGGCATGTTGGTGCATGCCTGTAGTCCCAGCTACTCGGGAGGCTGAGGTGGGAGAATCGCTTAAACCCAGGAGGTGGAGGTTGCAGTGATCCGAGATTGTGCCACTGCACTCCAGTCTGGGAGACAAAAGCAAAACTCCGTCTCAAAAAAAAAAAAGAAAGAAAAAGAAAAATCTCCAAACACAATATGCTCAGCACCTCATCCCACATTTTCCGTTCAAGGCTGCTCCTTCTCCACTGTGTCCCCTGTTCGTGTTCACAGCATCCCACCCTCCCACTCACCCAGGTTGGAAGCCTCTTCCCTCTGCCTCACCCCAATCAATTATCAAGTACCACAGATTCCACCTGGAGAATGTCTTGCAAGACTCTCTCCTGCCAGCGTGATTCAGATTGTCTTTACCTCTTGCCTGAATCTCATCTGTGATAGCAGCTAACTGACACTTTTTCCTCCAAGCTCCCCTCTGATCTAAACTTTACCCTACTACCAAGCTTGTGATCTTTCTAGATATGGGGTTTGGAGATTTCTAACAGACAGTTTGAAATGCGGACCTAGAGCTCAAGAGAGAAGTCTTTTCCTTCATCCTCTGCTCTACTTTAGTCTCTCAAACATGTTCAGTAAAGACGCTATAACTTTTACTGTTTTCTTAGACGGGGTCTCACTCTGTCACCCAGGCTGGAGTGCAGTGGCACCGTCTCAGCTGACAGCAACCTCTACCTCCTAAGCTCAAGTAATCCTCCCACTCAGCCTCCCAAGTAGCTGGGACTATAGGTGCATGCCACCACACCAAGCTAATTTTTGTACTTTTTTTAGAGACAGGGTTTCGCCATGTTGGTCACACTGGTCTCGAATCCCTGGATCAAGTGATCCACCTGCCTTAGCCTCCCAAAGTGTTGGGATTACAGACGTGAGCCACTGTGCCCAGCCAAGATGCTGTAACCCAATTACCGTCTCAGTGTAACCAGGACTGGCTGCCTTGATGCCTTCTGGGGTTGTACCCCACTTTAGGCTGATATCTGGACCTAGAACTGTGGTCTCTGCCCAGGTGGGATCATGATCCGGTATCCTTGTTTTTTTTTCAATATCTACCCCAATATGGCCGGGCACAGTGGTTCATGCCTGTAATCCTAGCATGTTGGGATGTCCCGAGGCAAGTGGATCACCTGAGGTCGGGAGTTCAAGACCAGCCTGACCAACCTGGTGAAATCCCATCTCTACTAAAAATACAAAAATTAGCTGGGGATGGTGGCACATGCCTGTGATCCCAGCTACTTGGGAGGCTGAGGCAGGAGAATCACTTGAACCAGGGAGGCGGAAGTTGCAGTGAACAGCAACTCTGTCTCAAAAAAAAAAAAACAAAACACAAAATTAGCAGGTATGGTAACTTACCTGTAGTTCTACCTACTCAGAGGCTGAGGCAAGAGGATCACTTGAGCCCAGGAGTTTGAAGCTGCAGTGAGCCACTGCACTCCAGCCTAGGCAACGAGCAATACCCTGAATCAAAAAATAATAAAAATAAAAATGAATGGCTGGGCATAGTGGCTCAAGCCTATAATCCCAGCACTTTGGGAGGCCGAGGCGTGTGGATCACAAGGTCGGGAGTTCGAGACCAGCCTGACTAACATGGTGAAACTCCATCTCTACTAAAAATACAAAAATGATTATTTGAAGTTGTAAGAGTTGTCCAGCTATTGCTTAATAAAATTTTGCAGATCAAAAAATAAAATAAAATAAAATAAAAAATAAATAAAAGTACAAAAATTATCTGGGCGTGGTGGCACGTGCCTGTGATCCCAACTACTCGGGAGGCTGAGGCAGGAGAATTGCTTGAACCTGGGAGGCAGAGGTTGCAGTGAGCCGAGATGGCACCATCGCACTCCAGCCTGCGTGACAAGAGTGAAACTCCGTCTCAAAAAAAAAAAAAAAAAAAAGCCAGGTGTGATGATGTGCACCTGTAGTCCCAGCTGCTCAGGAGGCTGAGGCAGAAGAATAGCTTGAACCCGGGAGGCGGAGGTTACAGTTAACGGAGATGGTGCCATTGCACTCCAGCCTGGGCAACAAGAGCAAGACTCCATTTCAAAAAAAAAAAAAAATCTCTCCCCATCTTTGAGTCTTCTCTGCTCAATCAATTTGTGGTACTTACTCATATCATCCCAAATTACCTGAGTGACTCTTCTTTCTGTGACCATTTCATTTCCTTCAATAAGATTCCTCAACCCAAAGTAAGGATCTCTTCCTTTTGCCCAGTAAATCTCTCTCAGCCCTCCAGAGAAAGGAAAATAAAGGAGCAGGTGTAGAAGATAGATGTGGGGGTGGCTGGGACTCTAATTTACACTTCCCCCAGCTGCTCTTGAAACGTGCAGGTGGCTCCTTCTTGCCTCTCTGAAATCCACCATGAAGATGTCTCTCCTTGGGCAGAAGTTCCACCGTGACAGACTTTATTCTCCCACCTCCTCCGCCCCGTGGAATCCTCTCTCTCACACACACACACCTGGACCTGAAAGGAGGCTCTAGCAGCTTTTAAATCAGGTTCTCCAGACAAGCTGGGAGACAGAAAGGAGCATTGCTCCACCCTCATGCCAAGCCAGCTGTTTAGTCCTAGGGCATCCGCTGCTCCCACCTTCGTGCCTCCCTGTGGAAGAGGTATCCTCCTGACCTCCCTCTCCTTCCCTCTGATGTCTTCTCTGAGCTCCTTCCAGGCCAGGTGTGGTGACTCACACCTGTAATCCCAAAACTTTGGGAGGCCAAGGTGGTAGGATCACTTGGGGCCAGGAGTTCAAGACCAGCCTGGGTAACATAGCAGGACCTTGTCTCTACAAAAAAAAAAAAATTAAAAATTAGCCAGGTGTGGTCCAGGCATGGTGACTCATACCTGTAATCCCAGCACTTTGGGAGGCCAAGGTGGGTGGATCACCTGAGCTCTGGAGTTCAAGAGCAGCCTGGCCAACATGGTGAAACCTCATCTCTACTAAAAATATAAAAATTATCCGGGTGTGGTGGCACATGCCTGTGATCCCAACTACTCGGGAGGTTGAGGCAGGAGAACTGCGTGAACCTTGGAGGTGGAGGTTGCAGTGAGCAGAGATCGCACCAATGCACTTCAGCCTGGGTGACAAGAGTGAAACTCCGTCTCAAAAAAAAAAAAAAAAAAAAATTAGCCAGGTGTGATGATGTGCACCTGTAGTCTCAGCTGCTCAGGAGGCTAAGCTGGAAAGATTGCTTAAAGCTGGCTGCAGTGAGCCGTGATCACACCACTGTACTTCAGCCTGGGCAATAGAGGGAGACCCTGTCTCAAAACTTAAAATCAAATAAAGAAATAAAGCTCCTTCCATCCTTACAGTTCTATCTTTCTTTCTTTCTTTTTTTTTCTTTTTTTCAAGACAGAGTCTTGCTCTGTCTCCCAGGCTGGAGTATAGTGGCACGATCTTGGCTTACTGCAACCTTCGCCTCCCGGGTTCAAGTAATTCTCCTACCTCAGCCTCCGGAGTAGCTGGGATTACAGGTACATGTCTACCACTCCCAGCTAATTTTTGTATTTTCAGTAGAGACAGGGTTTTACCACGTTGGCCAGGCTGGTCTCAAAGTCCTGACCTCAAGTGATCAGCCTACCTCGGCCTCCCAGAGTGCTGGGATTACAGGCATGAACCACCACGCCCAGCCACAGCTCCATCTCACACAACTGATTCTAAGACTCAAGCTCTTAGATTGAGCATGGGAGGAGAACAAGGTTGCAAGTATTTCCACTTTAATATTTTTGATCCTGTCACATTCCATTTCAGAGTTTTATGTTATATCTGTGTATGTTTCTAAAACCATATATTGACCTGCTTTTGTTTTTCCATTACTTGACTGAAAACTCCTTGAGCACAGGTAATGTTTCTAAATTAAATTAAATTTAAAAATACCTTTTTTCTTTTTCTTTTCTTTTTTTTTTTTTTTTTTGAGACGGTGTCTTGCACTGTTGCCCAGGCTGGAATGCAGTGGCACTATCTCGGCTCACTGCAAGCTCTGCCTCCCAGGTTCACGCCATTCTCCTGCCTCAGCCTCCCGAGTAGCTGGGACTACAGGCACCTGCCACCATGCCCGGCTATTTTTTGTATTGTTAGTAGAGACGGGGTTTCACCGTGTTAGCCAGGATGGTCTCGATTTCCTGACCTCGTGATCTGCCCGCCTTGGCCTCCCAAAGTGCTGGGATTACAGGCGTGAGCCACCATGCCCGGCCAAAAAATACATTTCAAGAGCTGAGTACATAGTTATCTTAACGGGAATCTTGGCATCAGTTGAATGGAGGCCTGGATCATGACCTTGTTCACCCTTGCTGTGTTAGGGGTGGCTTGATGGGGGCAGCCTGAAGTGAAAAGATGTAAGCTCAGTCCCTAATTGACTGTGTCAGTCACAGTATGTGGTGGGCAATTCACTTTCTCTATCATCTAAAATATTACGATTGATAACACCTGTTCTGCCTTTTTCACAGGATTCCTGTGAAAATTAAATATGGAAACCTTTGTAAAAGTCCCTTGTAGGCCAGGCACGGTGGCTCATGCCTATAATCCCAGCTACTCGGGAGGATGAGGCAGGAGAATCACTTGAACCCAGGAGGCAGAGGTTGCGGTGAGCTGAGATTGCGCCACTGCTCACCGGCCTGGGTGACAAGAGCGAAACTCTGTCTCAAAAGACAAAACAAAAAAAGCCCTTTGCAAAGTGTGTAAAATCCTGTACAAAGGTGAAATACTATGATCATCATCTAGGGCGCCAGCACTGGGAGATGGGGCTTCTACTGTTTCGTATTTGTGTAGGATACCGTGGCCCTATGTGACTTAGCTGGCTGACTAGGACCAGAGAGTGTCTCCTTGCCACCACGCCCAGCTAATTTTTGTGTTTTTAGTAGAGACGGGGGTGTCACTATGTTTTGTTCTTGTTGCCCAGGCTTGTTGGCCAGACTGGTCTCGAACTCAAGTGACCTCAAGTGATCTGCCTGCCTCAGCCACACACAGGCATCGTTGCCTATTTTCTCAGCTTGCTAATGACCCGAAGTAGTACCAGCTTGGCTGGTGTTTGACGAGAGAGAAAGAGAGAGAGAGAGAAAGAGAGAGAGAGAGAATGAATAGAGAGAAATAAATACGCAGACTTTGGTTTTAGGATTGGGATTTTGCAGGGGGGTTGTCAGAGGACTTGTATGACTGTCAGGGGTTTGGTCTGAGCTCATGGAGAAAGGAAAGAAGGAAGATGAGAGAGGAGCATATTTGAGGGGGTGTCTACGGTTTTAATTTGACCACAGTTAAGTTTGAAATACTCATTGCAGCCGGGTGCGGTGGCTTATACCTGTAATCCCAGCACTTTGGGAGGCCGAGGCGGGTGGATCACGAGGTCAGGAGATTGAGACCATCCTGGCTAACACGGTGAAACCCTGTCTCTACTAAAAATACAAAAAATTGGCCAGGTGTGGTGGCGGGCTCCTGTAGTCCCAGCTACTCGGGAGGCCAAGACAGGAGAGTGGCGTGAACCCAGGAGATGGAGCTTGCAGTGAGCCGAGATGGCGCCACTGCACTCCAGCCTGGGCGACAGAGCGAGACTCTGTCTCAAAAAAAAAAAAAAAAAATACTCATTAGAAATGCATGGGCAGGCCGGGCGCGGTGGCTCAAGCCTGTAATCCCAGCACTTTGGGAGGCCGAGACGGGCGGATCACGAGGTCAGGAGATCGAGACCATCCTGGCTAACACAGTGAAACCCCATCTCTACTAAAAAAATACAAAAAAATTAGCCGGGCGAGGTGGCGGGCGCCTGTAGTCCCAGCTACTCGGGAGGCTGAGGCAGGAGAATGGCGTGAACCCGGGAGGCGGAGCTTGCAGTGAGCTGAGATCTGGCCACAGCACTCCAGCCTGGGCGGCAGAGCGAGACTCCGTCTCAAAAAAAAAAAAAAAAAAAAAAAAAAAAAAGAAATGCATGGGAAAGGCCGGGCGCAGTGGCTCAAGCCTGTAATCCCAGCACTTTGGGAGGCCGAGATGGGCGGATCACGAGGTCAGGAGATCGAGACCATCCTGGCTAACACAGTGAAACCCCGTCTCTACTAAAAATACAAAAAACTAGCCGGGCGAGGTGGCGGATGCCTGTAGTCCCAGCTACTGGGGAGGCTGAGGCAGGAGAATGGTGTGAACCCGGGAGGCAGAGCTTGCAGTGAGCTGAGATCCGGCCACTGCACTCCAGCCCGGGCAACAGAGCGAGACTCCGTCTCAAAAAAAAAAAAAAAAAAAAAAAAAAAAAAAGAGTCAGGGCCAGGTGCAGTGGTTCACTCCTATAATCCCAGCACTTTGGGAGGCTGAGGTGGGCAGATCACTTGAGGTCAGGAGTTTGAGACCAGCCTGACCAACATGGAGAAACCCTGTCTCTACTAAAAATACAAAAAATTAGCCGGGCGTGGTGGCACATGCCTGTGATCCCAGCTACTCCGGAGGCTGAGGCAGGAGAATTTCCTGAACCCAGGAGGCAGAGGTTGCAGTGAGCCGAGATCGTACTATTGCACTCCAGCCTGGACAACAAGAGCAAAACTCTGTCTCAAAAAACAAACAAAACAAAGTTTAAAAAAAAAAAGAAAGTCAGGAAGAGTTGGGCATGGTGGCCCACACCTGTAATCCCAGCACTCTGGGAGGCCAAGGTGGGCGGATCACTTGAGGTCAGGAGTTGGAGACCAGCCTGGCCAACATGGTGAAACCCCACCTCTGCTAAAAATACAAAAATCAGTAGGGTACGGTGGTGGGCACCTGTAATCCTAGCTCTTCAGGAGGCTGAGGCAGGAGAATAGCTTGAACCCAGGAGGTGAAAGTTGCAGTGAGCCAAGATCAGGCCACTGCAGTCCAGCCTGGGCAACAGAGCAAGACTCCGTCTCAAAAAAAAAAAAAAAAAAAAAGTCCCCTGTGCACCACCTATGTATCTCTCCCTTTCCCCTAACCCTAGACAGTCACTGATCTTAAAAATTAAAATTAAAAAAAAAAAAAAGAATATGGAGTGGAAGGTCTCAGAGGTCATGAACTTCCTTACTCTGGGGGAGAGACAGAAGGACTCTCGGCCATCCTCACTGTCGGTTGAGCTGAGGGAAACTCCTCCCTCAGCTGGTTTCTTTCCCAAGTGGCCCCTATGGTGGTTGACCTAGTTCTAGAGTCACATGCAGACTCAAAAACATTTTGAAGAGCAAGAGGCACTATTTCTTTCAATACATCTATTTTCTTGTGTTTTTTGTTTGTTTGCTTGTTTTGTTTTGTTTTGAGACATAGTCTCGCCCTGTTGCCCAGGTTGAAGTACAGTGGTGTGAGCGCAGCGCTCACTGCAGCCTCCACCTCCTGGGCTCAAGCAATCCTCTGGCCTCAGCCTCCCCAGTAGCAGGGACTACAGGTGTGTACCACCACGCCCAGCTAATTTTTATTTCTATTTATTTATTTGTTTTTATTCTTTTGAGATGGAGTCTTGCTGTGTTGCCTAGGCTGGAGTGCCGTGGCACAATCTCGGCTCACTGCAACCTCCTCCTCCCTGGTTCAAGCGATTCTCGTGCCTCAGCCTCTTGAATAGCTGGGATTACAGGTATACGCCACCATGCCCAGCTACCTTTTGTATTTTAGTAGAGACAGCGTTTCACCATGTTGGCCAGGCTAGTCTTGAACTCCCGACCTCAAGTGATCTGCCCGCCTCAGCCTCCGAAAGTGCTGGGATTACAGGCTTGAGCCACTGCATCCAGCCCTAGCTAATTTTTATATTTTTAACAGAGATAGGGTCTCGCCATGTTGGCCAAGCTGGTCTCAAACTCCTCAGCTCAGGCAATCTGCCCAAAGTGCTGGGAATACTGATGTGAGCCAGTATTCCCTCGCCAGTGTCTGTTTTTAAGAGTAGAGAAATCGGCCAGGCGCAGTGGCTCATGCCTGCAATCCCAGCACTTTGGGAGGCTGAGGCAGGTGGATCACGAGGTCAGGAGATGGAGACCATCCTGGCTAACACGGTGAAACCCCGTCTCTACTGAAAATTCAAAAATTAGCCGGGTGTGGCAGCATGCGCCTGTAGTCGCAGCTGCTGGGGAGGCTGAGACAGGAAAATAGCATGAACCTGGGAGGCAGAGCTTGCAGTGAGCCGAGATGGCGCCACTGCGCTCCAGCCTGGGCAATAGAGCGAGACTCCATCTCAGAATAATAATAATAATAATAATAATAATAACAACAATAATGTTCTTGGCTGTAATTAGAACCACCTCAAGCCTACTCACCTGGATTGGAGGGAGGCCCAATATCAACTATTCCAAGGATGGGTTCCACTCCCTTGGATCATCACTAACCCTGGGCGCCTAGACAGGATCCCATGGACTCCCAGTCTTTCAGCACTTAGAGGCCCTGGTTGGCTCTCCTGTGGCTGCTCTGCCAACCAGAGCTGCTGCTTCAAATGCTGGTCCCCACCATCTCTCTGGCCATGGATGTTCCAGAGGATCCTGCAGCCTCCTAGCCCAGCTCCCTGCTCAGAGCGTAAGGATTTCTTCCACTTCAGTGTCTCCACCCCTCCCCTAGGCCCCAAGGCCTTTACCAACCTAGTTCTTCTTCCCCGTCCTTGAGATGCTCCTAGGGTCTGGCTGCTCTCTCATTTCCAACCCCTGAACATCCTACAGCTGTCTGAGACGATAAAAGCTAATCTTGCTGGTAGATTATACAAATGACTCCTCACCTCCTATGATCACCTTCTAGAGGAAAAGGTTTCCCAGAAATCAGAATAAAGCCCTGTGTACCACACTGGGAGGGGAAAAATACCTTTCATTCCTCCTAAGGCATCCACAGCAGCAAAAACAAACACGAGCTGATTCTCAGTAGATTATTCTGCTACATATATCATGTATGCATTTACATCTCATCCTAACAAACAAAAAAGAAATGAAAGAGAGGTTTCACCTGTGCTGTAATTATGCATGTTTCAGTCTTCCTGATAGCCTTAGAAATAATTTAAGGGGCCAGGTGCGGTGGTTCATGCCTGTAATCCCAGCACTTTGGGAGGTCGAGGCAGGCAGATCACCTGAAGTCAGGAGTTCAAGACCAGCCTGGCTAACATGGTGAAACCCTGTCTCTACTGAAATACAAAAATTAGCTGGGCGTGGTGGGGGGGGCACCTATAATTCCAGCTACTCAGGAGGCTGAAGGAGGCGAATTGCTTGAACCTGGGAGGCAGAGGTTGCAGTGAGCCAAGATCACACCACTGCACTCCAACCTGGACGACAGAGTGAGAGTCCCTCTAAAAAAAAAAAAAGAAAGAATTTAAGGACAGATACTCCATATTACCAATCTTTGTATTCTCAAGGTGGGTGCTTAGTAAATATTGGATGAATGAATGAATTGCCTGTCTAATTTAGAACCCTCAGTACAATATTGTATTTACTGGCCACTTTAGGAGGCTTAACTGCCAATGACTGGTGTTCTATTACCAACAGAGAGCTGCTGATTGTCAGAGCATGATAGCAGCTCATCCTCCTAGACATGGGGCAAGTTTGCATCAGGTGAATGTTTGTACTGGAATTTTCTATCGTAGGTGTCCAAATCTCTGCTACTTGTAAAGATCAGTTCCATGATTAGTCAATAGACTTGACGTTCCTGATTCCAGAAAGTTAATAGCCACAGTGTCAATTATTTAGCAAATGCAGACTTAGCTGAGAATTTTTTTTTAAACAGGGTCTTACTCTGTTGCCCAGGCTGGAGCACAGTGGCATGATCACAGCTCACTGCAGCCTCAACCTCCCAGGCTCAAGCAATCCTCCCACCTCAGCCTCCTGAGTGGCACCACCATGTCCAGCTAATTTTTGTATTTTTTGTAAAGATAGGGTTTCACCATGTTGCCCAGGTTGGTCTCAAACCCCTGGGCTCAAGCAGTGCTTCTGCTTCGGCCTCTCAAACTGCTGGAATTACAGCATGAGCAACTGTGCCCAACCTGAGAAATTTTACACCCAAGAAGAGCACTGGAAGAGCATTCATATGATTGGGTAGGTTTGTTTGTTTGTTTGTTTGTTTTGAGATGGAGTCTCACTTTGTCACCCAGGCTGGAGTGCAGTGGTGTGATCTCGGCTCACTGCAACGTCTGCCTCTTGGGTTCAAGCAATTCCCCTGCCTCAGCCTCCTGAGTAGCTGGGATTACAGGTGCCCGCCACAATGCTCAGCTAATTTTTGTATTTTTAGTAGAGACGGGGTTTCACCATGTTGGCCAGGCTGGTCTCGCACTCCTGACCTCAGGTGATCCACCCACCTCGGCCTCCCACAGTGCTAGGATTCCAGGCATGAGCCACTGCACTACAGAGGGTAGGTTTTTTGTTTGTTCATTTACTCGTTTGTGTGTGTTGGGGTAGAGGGATTGTTTTTGTTTTGCTTTGTTTTGTGGTTTGCTCCATCAAAACCCTGGCTTCAGGATGTTAAAATCAACCAAATAATAAGCAGCTGAATCAACACTGATCTTGAGACAGAGGTGCCATGAGATGAAATGTTTCCACCTGTGCTGAAAATAAACATTGTTAGCACAACTGAGCACACTGCAACTGGGGTTATTCCATTCCAGGGCACAGGACCAAGGAGGTCTCCTTAGCACAATCTTCTTAGCCCTTGTGACTCAAGATCTCCTCTTTATCCAGAAAGAGAAGTAGCTTGGAAACACACTCAGTTATCTCAGTAACAAACAAATTGCTATCCCTCAGTGAGAAAATTTAATTCCAGTGATTTGTGCGTGAGCTCAAGAGACACCACTCAAAACCCCGAAGGGTTTAAGAGAAAGATCTAACAACCAACACTCATTTCTAGAAAACAAGGTGTACCACACAAATTTATAGATTTTTTTTCTCTATTTAATTACTGATCTTGTAAGTAGCTGGAATGCAGTGGGAAGCAAACCCTTGGACTATAATAAAAAATATTCCGGGCCGGGCACGGTGGCTCAAGCCTGTAATCCCAGCACTTTGGGAGGCCGAGACGGGCGGATCACGAGGTCAGGAGATCGAGACCATCCTGGCTAACACGGCGAAACCCCGTCTCTACTAAAAAAATACAAAAAACTAGCTGGGCGAGGTGGCGGGCACCTGTAGTCCCAGCTACTCGGGAGGCTGAGGCAGGAGAATAGCGTGAACCCGGGAGGCGGAGCTTGCAGTGAGCTGAGATCCGGCCACTGCGCTCCAGCCTGGGCCACAGAGTGAGACTCAGTCTCAAAAAAAAAAAAAAAAAAAAATTCCGGCCAGGCATGGTGGCTCATGCTGTAATTCCAGCACTTTGGAAGCTGAAGCAGGTGGATCACGAGGTCAGGAGATGGAGACCATCCTGGCTAACACTGTGAAACCCTGTCTCTACTAAAAATACAAAAAATTAGCTGGACATGGTGGCAGGCGCCTGTAGTCCCAGCTATTTGGGAGACTCAGGCAGGAGAATCGCTTGAACCTGGGAGGTGGAGGTTATAGTGAGCTGAGATTGCACCACTGCACTCCAGCCTGGGGTACAGAGTGTGACTCTGTCTCAAAAGCAGAAATGAAACAATAGAAAAGCAGGTGAGGCACCCTATCTAAGTACTGATCACATCTTTACTGAGCACTTGACTGTACACTCCAGTAACTCTGCTGGGCCTTAGGAATACATCGTAAGAGAGATCTGGTTTTCACACTTGTGGAGCTCCCAGTACCATCAGAGACATTAATCAACTAATTACACAAAGATAACAGTGAACTTTAACATTCGTTTTGTTTTGTTTTTTTTTTTTTCCAAGAGACAGGGTCTCGCCTGGGAGGGGTGGCAGTGAGCCTGAGATAGCGCCGCTGCACTCCGGCCTGGCAACAGAGCGAGAGTCCGTCTCAAAAAAAAAAGAGACAGGGTCTCACTCTGTCACTCACGCTGGGTGGCAGTGGTGTGACCATAGCTCACTGCAGCCTCAAACTCCTAAGCTCAAGCCATCCTCCGACCTCAGCCTCCCAAGTATCTGAGACTACAGGTGTGCACCACCACGCCCCACTAATTTTTCATTTTTTATAGAGACAGGGTTTTGCTATGTTGCCCATGCTGGTCTTGAACTCCTGGGCTCAAGCCATCCTCCCACCTTGGTCTACCAAAGTGCTGGGATTACAGGCATGAGCCACCATGCCCAGCCTAACATTCCACAAATATTCTAGTCTCCTGGCTTTGGCCAGTGCTTTGCCTTGGCCACACTCTGATTGTGCTCTAGCTGCAGCCAAAGATAGATTTCGCCCTAACACAACATTATGGACACATCAGGAGATTTTTCCTTTCCTCTCTTAATAGCCCAGTAAGACAATCTTTTGCTAATGAACAAAATTAAGCTAATTTTTTTTTAGGTGTGGGTGGGTCATTTATCTATTTCAAAATGTGTTCGGAGGCAGGGCGCGGTGGCTCATGCCTATAATCCCAGCACTTGGGAGGCCGACGCGGGCAGATCACCTGAGGTCAGGAGTTCGAAACCAGCCTGGCCAACATGGTGAAACTCCATCTCTACTAAAAATACAAAAATTAGCCAGGCATGGTGGCGTGCACCTGTAGCCCCAGCTTCTTGGGAGACTGAGGCAGGAGGATTGCTTGAACCCGGGAGGTGAAGGTTGCAATAAGCTGAGATCACACCACTGCACTCCAGCCTGGGTGACAGAGTAAGACTCCATCTCAAAAAAAAAAAAAAAAAAAAAAAAGAAAAAAAGAAAAGAGATGCAAAAAGTTTCATCAATTGACCAACAATTAAATACATCATGGTACCTCCATATGATGGAATACTTTGTAACAGCTAAAACAATGATGGGGTAGGGGCAGGTGCTAATGATATAGTAAGTGAAAAAAGGTGATACAAACATATATATACAACATAATTCAACTATGCTAAAATATGTGAACATAAAAATAAACATATGCCAAACATTAGGGAAGTTTTCTCTGGGAGGTGGGATTATGATTTTTTTTTCTTTTATTTTTCTTTCTTTTTTCCTTTTTTTTTTTTTTGAGACAGAGTTGTCTCTGTTGCCCAGGCTGGAGTGCAGTGGTGCAATCTTGGCTCACTGCAACCTCCACCACGCAGATTCAAGTGATCCTCATGCCTCGGCCTCCTGGGTACATGGGATTACAGGCGTGTGCCACCACACCTGGCTAATTTTTGTATTTTTAGTGGAGGCAGGGTTTTGTCATGTTGGCCAAGCTGGTCTCAAACTCCTGACCTCGTGATCTGCCCACCTCGGCCTCCCAAAGTGCTGGGATTAGAGGTGTGAGCTACCATGCCCAACCTTTTTTTCTTTCATTTTTAAGAAACAGGATCTTGCTCTCCTAGGCTGGAGTGTCATGAGGTACAATCATAGGTCACTGCAGCCTCGACGTCCTGGACTCAAGTCATTCTTCTGCCTCAGCCTCCTAGTAGGTGGGACCACAGACTTGCACCACCACACCCAGTTAATTGGGAGGTGGGATTACAGATAGCTGTTATTTTATTTTCCTTTTTCCTTTTTTTTTTTTCTTAGCTTGTCACTGATGAAGCTCTAAGACTGTTCTTTTCTTTTTCTTTTTGAGATGGAGTCTCGCTCTGTCGCCCAGGCTGGAGTGGAGTGGCGCGATCTAGGCTCACTGCAAGCTCCGCCTCCTGGGTTCACACCGTTCTCCTGCCTCAGCCTCCCGAGTAGCTGGGACTACAAGCACCCTGCCACCATGCCCGGCTAATTTATTGTATTTTTAGTGGAGTAGAGGTTTCACCGTGTCAGCCAGGAAGGTCTCCATCTCCTGACCTAGTGATCCACCCACCTCAGCCTCCCAAAGTATCGGGATTATAGGCGTGAGCCACCCGCGACCGGCCTCAAGACCATATTTTCTTTTTTTTTTTTTGTTTGAGACGGAGTCTTGCTCTGCCACCCAGGCTGGAGTGCAGTGGCCAGATCTAAGCTCACTGCAAGCTCCGCCTCCCGGGTTTACGCCATTCTCCTGCCTCAGCCTCCCGAGTAGCTGGGACTGCAGGCACCCGCCTCGTAGCCCGGCTAGTTTTTTGTATTTTTAAGTAGAGACAGGGTTTCACCGTATTAGCCAGGATGGTCTCGATCTCCTGACCTCGTGATCCGCCCGTCTCGGCCTCCCAAAGTGCTGGGATTACAGGCTTGAGCCACCGCGCCCGGCCCCAAGACCATTATTTTCTTTACATGTTCCAAGTTTTCTCCACTAGGAACATATTACTTTTTTTTTTTTTTTTTTTTTGAGATGGAGTCTTGTTCTGTTGCCTAGGCTGGAGCGCAGTGGCATGATCTCGGGTCACTGTAACCTCTGCCTCCCGGGTTCAAGCAATTCTCCTGCCCCAGCCTCCCAAATAACTGGGATGACAGGAGTGCACCACCATGCCCAGCTAATTTTTGTAGTTTTAGTAGAGAGGGGTTTCACCATGTGGCCCAGGCTGGTCTCGAACTCCTAACCTCAAGTGATCCACCCACCTTGGCCTCCCAAAGTGCTGGGAGCCAGGAACATATTAGTTTTCAAATCAGAAAGGAGGCTGGGCGCGGGAGGTCACGCCTGTAATCCCAGCACTTTGGGTGGATCACCTGAGGTCAGCAGTTCAGGACCAGCCTGACCAACATGGTGAAACCCCGTCTCTACCAAAAATATAAAAATTAACTGGTTGTGGTGGTGGGCACCTGTAATCCCAGCTGCTCAGGAGGCTGAGGTAGGAGAATCGCTTGAACTCAGGAGGCGGAGGTTGCAGTGAGCCGAGATAGCGCCACTGTACTCTAGCGTGGGCAACAGAGTGACACTTCGTTTCAAAAAAAAATTTTTTTTAATTAAATCAGGAAGGATACTAAAAGTGAAAAATAATTTCAGGTCTACAAGCCGCTGTGGTTATTCTATTTGAATTCTAAATGTTCCCTCAGTTTTCCTGCCCGTCTTACTCTTTGTTTCCTTTTGAGGAACTAATGGCTTGTAAGGTAGGGGTGAGCAGTTGGATTTGTAAGTGTGGAGAAGCATCCTGGCACCTCTCTGAGAGTTTCCTCCCAAACCTCCCCAGCCTTGGCTGCCCTTCGAGGGAGTGGCCCGCATGCAGGTGAACTTCACACTCTGCAGTGTCCGGGCAGAGGGTCTTCCATTCCATTGACTTCTGGAGGAAGCCAGCAGCTCTGAGCCCAGTTGCCAGTGGGGGAGGGAAACCGAGACAGGGAACTCACTGCAGAGAGGACTCCAGGGACTCTCTTACACCTTCCCTGCCCTAATGACAAGCATTTCCCAAAGCTACTGCACCCCTTCTTCTCCCCTTCAGGGTTGGGGAGAGAGATTTGAGAATTGAGGGTAACCCTGGCCAGACATGGTGGCTCATGCCTGTAATCCCAGCACTTTGGGAGGTCGAGGTGGGAGGATCACGAGGTCAGGAAATCGAGACCATCCTGGCTAATACGGTGAAACTCCATCTCTACTAAAAATACAAAAATTAGCTTTTTTGTGTGTGTGTGAGGAAAAGACAGGAAGCCCATTTTGATGAAGACACCAACCAAAATTTTTTTTTTTGAGACGGAGTTTCGCTCTTGTCACACAGGCTGGAGTGCAGTGGTGCGATCTCGGTTCACTGCAACCTCTGCCTCCCAGGTTCAAGTCATTCTCCTGCCTCAGCCTCCCGAGTAGGTGGGATTACAGGCACCCGCCACCACCCCCAGCATGGCGTGAATCCAGGAGGTGGAGCTTGCAGTGAGCCAAGATCGCGCCACTGCACTCCAGCCTGGGCGGCAGAGTGAAACTCCATTTCAAAAAAAAAAAAAAAAAAAAGAATTGAGGATAACCCAGAAGTCAGGAGTTTAACAAGAGAAAATACCAGGCATGACAGACAAGTCCTGGCTAGGTCTTGGCTGGATGGAAGCAGGGAAGCTAACTGGTCATTGCTGGTGGCCAGGACCAGCCTTGTGAGTAACCAAGAGGCCAGGCCAGTGGTTCTGGTACCCTGAGTGTGTTTCAGAAGCTCTCAGATAAAGAATGTGGGAGGTTTACCACTTCTTTGTGCACTGGTTAAAAATCCCAGGCTAGGAGGTAGCTTAGATAATGTAGCATACACTGAAATTCTTCTGTGCTGAGACACTTATTTCCTGTCTTTATTCAATGCCAGTGAATACCAGAAAGTTTCCTTTTCGGGAGTTCAAACTTCAGGCATCAGAGAGGTGAACAGAGCCGTAAACAAAGACACACGCACGCGTGTGAATCACACAAGCACTAAAAGCCACCATGGAGGGGAGGAGGGGAAGGTGAGGCCTGGGTGGGGCCTTCTGCAAGAAAACAAGGAATAGCTGTTTAGGGGTGGGGGTGGGGAGAGAAGGAAAATAGCCTCAGGGGACCAGAAAGTCAAACACTGACTTTAGGAAAAGCAGTGTCTGCACAAACGTTCCTTCTGAGGCAAGAAGATACAGGTAATGGCCAAGCTCCGTGGCTCACATCTGTAATCCCAGCACTTTGAGAGGCCGAGGCGGGCAGATCACCTAAGGTCAGGAGTTCGAGACCAGCCTGACCAACATGGAGAAACCCTGTCTCTACTAAAAATACAAAAATTAGCTGGGCGTGGTGGTGGGTGCCTGTAATCGCAGCTATTGGGAGGCTGAGGCAGGGGAATGACTTGAACCCGGGAGGCAGAGGTTGCAGTGAGCTGAGATCGCATCACTGCACTCCAGCCTGTGTGACAAGAGTGAAACTCTGTCTGAAAAAAAAAATTGTTTGGTGTCTACATCAAAATGGGCTTCCTATCTTTTCCTCACAGAATTCAACTTACTCTCCCCCAACCCCAGTCTTAGACAACACTACTGGCTACATGCAGGACAGTCACCCCCTTTCTTCCTGCCAAGGGCTGGTGCTCACCCCTTGGAGTAGTGGAGGTTGGAAGAAGGGATAGAGTTATTTTTCTAGTACCATTCTCTCCCAGAGAGGAGAGAAGTTTCTACTCAAGGGTGCAAAGTAGAAAAGCAGGAGGGTTTATAAAGCTCCTGCCCTCAAGTAAATGCATAGTTTGCCTGTCCTGACGTGACTTCCTAGAAAACAGAGTTGGAGGCAAAGCCCGAAGGTTAATTTTTTTTTTTTTTTTTTTTGAGACGGAGTCTCGCTCTGTCGCCCAGGCTGGAGTGCAGTGGCCGGATCTCAGCTCACTGCAAGCTCCGCCTCCCGGGTTCACGCTATTCTCCTGCCTCAGCCTCCGGAGTAGCTGGGACTACAGGCGCCCACCACCTCGCCCGGCTAGTTTTTTTGTATTTTTTAGTAGAGACGGGGTTTCACCGTGTTAGCCAGGATGGTCTCGATCTCCTGACCTCGTGATCCACCCGTCTCGGCCTCCCAAAGTGCTGGGATTACAGGCTTGAGCCACCGCGCCCGGCCCAGAAGGTTAATGTTTCACTGGGGAGGGCTGCAAGCCCAGGGCAGCAAGAGTGAGGAAGAGGGGAAGCTAGGCAGTGGAGGAAGGAATGTGTTCTCATTATGGATGACAGGTCGTTGTGTTTTCATTCATTGGGGGCCTCCAAGTGTTGGAAGAATCACATGCGGACAAAGCAGCAGCAGAATGAGCCACTGCGGGCTCCTTCCAGCCTCCTTTTTCTTTTCGGTCAAAGTCCACCCCACGGTGTTAACTCCCCTTCATGTGCGGATTGTGTTACTGGGCCCCTCCCTCTCAGCAACTACTGGGGAGCCAGAAGGTCCTGGACTCCAGTTCGGTGCTGGAGCTGCTGCACCTTGGCCCTCACTCCTAGGGGAGGTTGAGGCAGTGGCTGCATGAGGAAAGAGGCCATGGCAGTGACAGCTGTGCCTGGAGGGCCACAGAAGGATGCAGCCGGCACTGCTCCCGCTACACCGGAAGCACAGCAAGACGGAGAGACCCAGGCAAGACCAAGGCCTGGGAAGGAGTGGGGCTTAGCAAATCTAAGGAGGTATATAAACTGGGTCCAGAACATTGACTTAGGGAAAAACTGTTTGGATTCTAAATTTGATGTTCTGAGCAGCCAGATGTATTGTGACTGCAACTTCTGTAGGCACTGGTTTTCATTTAAAAAGCATGTGAATTGAAAGATTTCTTGTGCTGTCTCCTCATGACAAAATGATGCAACTATCTTGTCCTGGCGTGGTGGCTCACACCTGTAATCCCAGCACTTCGGGAGGACGAGGCGGACGGATCACTTGAGGTCAGGAGTTTGCGACCAGCCTGGCCAACATGGTAAAACCCATCTCTACTAAAAACACAAAAATTAGCTGGGTGTGGTGGTGCACGCCTGTAGTCCCAGCTACTTGGGAGGCTGAGGCAGCAGAATGACTTGAACCCGGGAGGCAGAGGTTGCGGTGAGCCAAGATCGCACCATTACACTCCAGCCTGGGCGACAGAGCGAGACTTCGTCTTAAAGGAAAAAAAAGAAAAACAACAACGACAACAACAAAAACGAAGCAAGTGCCGGCAAGGCCTAGAGGCCTTCCAAATTTGCGCTGGGCTTGAAACTATGCAGAAGGCCTCGATCACGGGCCCAACCACTGTCCAGGTAACCAAAAATATGGTATTGGAACAGCCTCATTTACTTTTATTATTATTTTTTTGAGACAGAGTTTCACTCGTATTGCCCAGGCTGGAGTGCAATGGTGCAATCTCGGCTCACTGCAACCTCTGCCTCCCAGGTTCAAGCGATTCTCCTGCCTCAGCCTCCCGATAGCTGGGATTACAGGCATGCACCACCACACCCAGCTAATTGCTAATTTTGTATTTTTCTTAGAGACGGGGTTTCTCCATGTTGGTCAGGCTGGTCTCAAACTCCTGACCTCAGGTGATCCACCTACCTCGGCCTCCCAAAGTGCCGGGATTACAGGCATGAGCCAATGCGCCCGGCCTGGAACAGCATCTGTTTTTTTTTTTGAGACAGAGTCTCACCCTGTCACCAGGCTGGAGTGCAAAGGCATGATCTCGGTTCACTGCAACCTCCACCTCCTGAGTTCAAGCGATTCTCCTGCCTCACCCTCCCAAGTAGCTGGGACTA
Source organism: Rhinopithecus roxellana (assembly GCF_007565055.1). Taxonomy (NCBI): domain Eukaryota; kingdom Metazoa; phylum Chordata; class Mammalia; order Primates; family Cercopithecidae; genus Rhinopithecus; species Rhinopithecus roxellana. Next base: position 63,405,354 of record NC_044554.1, read on the forward strand.
CAGGCACACACCACCACGCCCAGCTAATTTTTGCATTTTTAGTAGAGACAGGGTTTCACCATATTGGCCAGGCTGGTCTCGAACTCCTGACCTCATGATCCACTCGCCTTGGCCTCACAAAGTGCTGGGATTATAGGCGTGAGCCACCGTGCCCGGCCTAGAACAGCTTCATTTTTAGCCAAACAGAATGTGATAGGAATCAAGCCAAACATCATACAGTTTGGTAAAAATTATCCTTCACCCCTTCCCCTGCTTGACGATACAGAGCTGTCAGCTGAAGGCATGATGGATCCTTTGCCGTGTGACCTCTGGAGGAAGGCCAAAGGCATTTACAGGCCAAGCAACCGGAGCACCCTGGAGAAACTAAAGAGGCTTTAGAAACAGCAGGAGAAAGTAAGAATGAGAGAAACTGAGGGAGGGAAAGAAATCAGAATCCTGCTTTCCCACTTTAGCTTTCTTTTCCTTTAGTCAACTAAGCAAATTTCTCTTTTTTTTTTTTTTTTTTTTTTTGAGACGGAATCTCACTCTGTCGCCCAAACTAGAGTGCAGTGGCTGGATCTCAGCTCACTGCAAGCTCTGCCTTTCAGGTTCACGCCATTCTCCTGCCTCAGCCTCCCCAGTAGCTGGGACTATAGGCGCCTGCCACCTCGCCTGGCTAGTTTTTTGTATTTTTTAGTAGAGACGGGGTTTCACTGGGTTAGCCAGGATGGTCTCGATCTCCTGACCTTGTGATCCGCCCATCTCGGCCTCCCAAAGTGCTGGGATTACAGGCTTGAGCCACTGAGCCCAGCCCACCCTAAGCAAATTTATACATCTCACTTTCCTCTAATGCAACCTCACTTCTCCAGCAAAATTAGCAGAGGAGTCCTGGCTTCCATTGTTGGGAATAAGAAAACTTTGGAGGCAGGGTGCGGTGGCTCACTCCTGTAATCCCAGCACTCTGGGAGGCCAAGGTGGGCAGATCACCAGAGGCCAGGAGTTCAAGACCAGCCCGGCCAACATGGTGAAACCCCGTCTCTACCAAAAATACAAAAATTAGCCAGGTGTGGTGGCACACGCCTGTAGTCCCAGCTACTAAGGAGGCTGAGGCAGGAGAAACGCTTGAACCCAGGAGGTAGAAGTTGAAGTGAGCTGAGATCACACGAAACAAAACAAAACAAAACAAATTTGGTTAAGTTTTGCCAGACTTAACTTTTTCTTTTTTTTTGAGACAGGGTCTCACTCTGTCACCCAGGCTAGAATATAGTGGCGTGAACATAGCTCACTGAAGCCTCAACCCGCCATGCTCAAGCGATCCTCCCACCTCAGCCTCCTGAGTAGCTGGCACCACAGGCACATGCTACCATGTTCAGCTAATTTAAAGATTCTTTTTGTAGAAATGGGGTCTCCCTGTTGCCCAGACTGCTCTTGAACTGCTGGGCTCAAGTCATGCTTTCACCCTGGCTTCCCAAAGTGCTAGGACTACAGGCATGAGCTACCATGCCAGGCCATACTTAACCTTTTTTTTTTTTTTTTTTTGGAGACAGAGTCTTGCTCTGTCGCCCATGCCTTAGTGCAGTGCCATAATCTCAGCTCACTGCAATGTTTGCCTCCCAGGTTTAAGCGACTCTCCTGCCTCAGCCTCCTGAGTAGCTAGGATTACAGGCGTCACCACCATGCCAGGCTAATTTTTGTATTTTTAGCAGAGACGGGGTTTCACCTTGTTGGCCAGGCTGGTCTCAAACTCCTGACCTCAAGTGATCCACCTGCCTCGGCCTCCCAAAGTGCTGGGATTACAGGTGCTCACCACCATGCCTGGCTAATATTTGTATTTTTAGTAGAGACAGAGTTTAAACATCTCTGTCTCATAACAAAAAATGATGAACATGTGAGGTGATGAGTATGTTAAGTAGCTAGATTTAACCGTTTCATCATGTATACATATGTCCAAATATTATGTTATAATATTATACCATACGATACACAATTTTGGCCTGGCGCGGTGGCTCACACCTGTAATCTCAACAGTTTGGGAGGCTGAGGCGGGAGGCTGACAGAGCGAGACCCCGTCTCAGAAAAAAAACAATAACACACACACAATTTTTTTTTTTTTTTTGAGACGGAGTCTCGCTCTGTCACCCAGGCTGGAGTGCTGTGGCCAGATCTCAGCTCACTGCAAGCTCCGCCTCCCGGGTTCACGCCATTCTCCTGCCTCAGCCTCCCGGGTAGCTGGGACTACAGGCGCTGCCACGTCGCCCGGCTAGTTTTTTGCAGTTTTTAGTAGAGACGGGGTTTCACCTGTGTTAGCCAGGATGGTCTCGATCTCCTGACCTCGTGATCCGCCCGTCTCGGCCTCCCAAAGTGCTGGGATTACAGGCTTGAGCCACCGCGCCCGGCCCACACACAATTTTTATTTGTCAATTATACCTTAATAAAAAGAAATAGCTAATAGCAGAACCATATATATTATTACCGTGTGTACATACATGTATATGCATATACATACACATAGATACGTATAAATACTGAAATTTACTTGTGTTTTAAATAAATACATATTCAAACTTAAAACATCTTAGGCCAGGCACGGTGGCTCATGCCTGTAATCTCAGCACTTTGGGAGGCTGAGGCCAGTGGATCACCTGAGGTCTGGAGTTCGAGACCAGCCTGACCAACATGGAGAAACCCTGTCTCTACTAAAAACGCAACATTAGCTGGGCGTGGTAGCACACGCCTGTAATCCCAGCTACTCCGGAGGCTGAGGCAGGAGCATCGCTTGAACCCGGGGCACAGAGGTTGCAGTGAGCCGAGATCACGCCACTGCACTCCAGCCTGGCAGCCAGGGCAACAAGAGCAAAACTCTGTCTCAAAAATAAATAGATAGATAGATAGATAGATAGATAGATAGATAGATAGATAGATAGATAGAGATAGATAAAAAGGCCGGGTGTGGTGGCTCACGCCTATAATCCCAGCACTTCGGGAGGCCAAGACAGGTGGATTACCTGAGGTCAGGAGCTCAAGACCAGCCTGGCCAACATGGTGAAACCCTGTCTCTACCAAAAAAACAAAAATTAGATGGGCATGGTGCCAAGCATCTGTAATCCCAGCTATCGGGAGGCTGAGGCAGGAGAATTGCTTGAACCTGGGAGGTGGAGGTTTCGGTGAGCTGAGATCGCATCACTGCACTCCAGTCTGGACAACAACAGTGAAACTCTGTCTCAAAAAAAAAAAAAAAGAAAAGAAAAGAAAAGAAAAGAAAAGAAAAAGAAACGTCTCGGTGGCTCCTGGGTGAGGAATAGACTGTAGGGTGAGGGGAGAAGTCACTATGGGCAAACAGCGGGAGCAGAGAGGCCAGTTAGAATGGATCGCACAGAGGATGGTGTCTCACTTTAGGTGTGGGACACAGGGAGAAGGGCTCAGGTTTGGCAAATATGTTCGGAGGGGGTCTTGTGGAATTTGCTGATAGACTGGGTATGGGGATGATAAAGAAAAAAACAGTAGGCCGGGTGCGGTGGCTCACGCCTGTAATCCCAGCACTTTGGGAAGCCGAGGCAGGTGAATCACGAGGTCAGGAGTTCAAGACCAGCCTGGCTAACATGGTGAAACCCTGTCTCTACTAAAAATACAAAAATTAGCTAGGCACAGTGGCAGGCACCTGTAATCCCAGCTACTCGGGAGGCTGAGGCAGGAGAATCGCTTGAGCCCGGGGTGGGGGGCAGAGGTTGCAGTGAGCCGAGATCATGCCTCTGCACTCCAGCCTGGGTGACAGAGCAAGACCTGTCTAAAAAAAAAAAAAAAGAAAAAAAAAAGGAAAACAGTCAAGGGAGACTCCAAGGGCTTAGTCTGGGCAGCTGATTGAATGATGGTGTCATTTGCTGAGAGGGGGAACTCTGGAGAACAGACCATTTCTTTTCAGAGGAACATTAATGTGGTTTAGAATGGCCTAGATCCTGGGCGATGAAATTATCTGTATACTACACCCTCTGTGACATGCAGTTTGCCTATATAACAAACCTGCACCTGTATCTCTGCAACTAAAATAAAAGTTAAAAAAAAAAAAAAAAATGAGTGGCCTAGTTGACTTCTGGTCATGAAGGAAGTAAAATTAACTTTCCCAACACCTACAAATTACACTGACTGAATTAACAAGGGGCACGGCAGATTGCAAGTGGCATGTGCTTTGACACTGGGAACTTGGATTTGAATCCTGATGCTTCCATTTACTGACTCTGTGACCTTGGGCAGCTTACATGACTTCTTTGAACCGAAGGTTCTTCAGCTGTGCAACGAGCAGAATAACACCTGTCCTGCCAGGTTGTTTGGTTGTAAGTAATGCACCTTGCTATAGTTCCTGGTTCAGAGTAGGTGCTCAGGATGTGAGGTTTCCTGCCACTCTATACAGACCGTTGGGAAGAATTAACTTTGTGAGCTTCTAAGGAGCTGCTTTCAGCTGTTAATTCTGTGTTACCTTTTCAGCTGGTCTTCCTTCTTCATTTCATTCATTCACTATTTGAACACTTACTATGTACCACATACTACTCTAGACATTGGATATATAACAGTGAATTAGACAAAGGTCCCTCTCTTCATGCAGCTTACATCCTGAATTAAATACATTATTTGAGTAAAATACAGTATATGAGATGGTAGTAAGGAAAAACAAAAGAAAAAGGAAGAGGATGTACTGGGATAGAATTGGTACTGCAATTTAAACTGGGCGCAGTGGTTTGTGCCTATTATTCCAGATACTCAGGAGGGTGAGACGGGAGGATCGCTTGAGCTCAGGAATCTGAGGCCAGCCTGGGCAAAATAGTGAGAACCTGTCTCTAAAAAATAAATAAATGGCCGGGCGCGGTGGCTCACGGCTGTAATCCTAGCACTTTGGGAGGCCAAGGTAGGCGGATCGCCTGAGGTCAGGAGTTCAATACCAGCCTGGCCAACATGGTGAAACCCCGCCTCTACTAAAAACTACAAAAATTAGCCAGGCGTGGTGGCATGAGCCTGTAGTCCCAGCTACTCAGGAGGCTAAGGCAGAAGAATCACTTGAACCCGGGAGGTGGGGGTTGCAGTGAGCGGCAATCACGTCACTACACTCCAGCCTGGGCAACAGGGCGAGACTCCATCTCAAAAAAAATAAAATAATAAAAAAAGTAATAAGTAAATAGGCTGGTCGAAGTGGCTCACGCCTGTAATCCCAGCACTTTGGGAGGCCAAGGCGAATGGATCACCTGAGGTCAGGAGTTCATAGACCAGCCTGGCCACCATGGTAAAACCCCGTCTCTACTGAAAATACAAAAATTAGCCAGGCATGGTGGCAGGTGCCTGTAATCCCAGCTATTCAGAAGGGTGAGACATGAGAATCACTTGAACCTGGGAGACTGAGGTTGCAGTGAGTCAAGATTGTGCCACTGCACTCCATCCTGGTTGACAATGTGAGACTCTGTCTCAAAAATAAGTAAATAAATAAGTTGGGTGCAGCGGCTCATGTCTATAATTCCAGCACTTTGGGAGTCTGAGGTAGGAGGATCACCTGAGCCAAGGCGTTCAAGACCAGCCTGGGCAATATAGCGAGACCCTATGTCTACCAAAAAATAAAAAAAAAAAGTCAGCCAGGTATGGTGGCACACATCTGTAGTCCCAGCTACTTGGGGGCCTGAGGTGGGACGATCACTTGAGCCTGGGAGGTTGAGACTGGCTGAGGCATAATCACACCACAGCACTCCAGCCTGGACGACAGAGCAAGGCTCTATCTCTAAACAATTAAAAATCTAAGGTGCTCAGGGAAGGCTCTACTGAGAAGGTGACATTTCAGCAAAGACCCAAAGGACATTAGGGAGTAGGCCATATGCTCATCTGGGGGAAGAATATTTTAGGCTGAGAAAGTAGAAAAGTGCAAAGGCCCTGAGGCCGGGGCATGCTTGGCGTATCTGAGGAACAGCAAGAAACCCAGTGAGGGCTGGTCTGAGTGCAGCGTTTACCACTATTGATTACAGATTTCTCTGTTGCTTCTCCACCCCCACTGCTTCACTTGACTAGTCTTAAAATACATATACATGTGAAGGCCGGGCACAGTGGCTCACGCCTGTAATCCTGGCACTCTGGGAGGCCGAGGTAGGTGGATCACGAGGTCAGGAGATGGAGACCATCCTGGCTAACACAGTGAAACCCCATCTCCACTAAAAAATACAGAAAAATTAGCCAGGCGTGGTGGTGGGCACCTGTAGTCCCAGCTACTTAGGAGGCTGAGGCAGGAGAATGGCATGAACCCAGGAGGCGGAACTCTCAGTGAGCCGAGACTGCACCACTGCACTCCAGTCTGGGCGACAGAGCGAGACTCCGTCTCAAAAATAATAATAATAGGCCGGGCGCGGTGGCTCAAGCCTGTAATCCCAGCACTTTGGGAGGCCGAGACGGGTGGATCATGAGGTCAGGAGATCGAGACCATCCTGGCTAACACGGTGAAACCCCTTCTCTACTAAAAAATACAAAAAACTAGCTGGGCGAGGTGGCGGGCGCCTGTAGTCCCAGCTACTCGGGAGGCTGAGGCAGGAGAATGGCGAAAGCCCAGGAGGCGGAGCTTGCAGTGAGCTGAGATCCGGCCACTGCACTCCAGCCTGGGCGACAGAGCCAGACTCCGTCTCAAAAAAAAAAAAAAAAAAATAATAATAATAATAATAAAATAAATATATATACATGTGAAAAAAGAGAAAAAGAAAAAGAGAAAGACCAGTGTGGGTAGAAAGGAGTGAGTGACAGAATCGGAGAGTGACAGAATCGTACAGAATCGGACAGGACCCTCCTGTAGGGCCTTGAATCCTGTGATGGCTTTGGCTTTTACATCATGTGAACTGGGAAGCATTTGGAGGGTTTTGAACAGTAGGGAGACAAGATTTGCTTTATAGTCAGGCTCACTGGCTTCTGAGTTGAGTACAGGGGTTGATGAAGTGAGGCCAACTGGGAAGTGATTATAGCAATCTGTGTAAGAGATGATGGCTTGATAGAGAAGGCGAGGAAAAGATTCTGGATATATTTTGATGGTAGGGCCAACAGGATTTCCTGATAATTGGATGAAGGGGCTAGAGAATGAGAAGGGTTGGGGACTATAATTCAAGGTCCTTGGCCTGAGCAGCTAGAAGAATGTATTAGGTTGAACCAAATGAAATTACCAATATTTGATAGTTCTTAACCTTAAAAAGCAATTTCTTTTTTTTTTTTTTTTTTTGAGACGGAGTCTCGCTCTGTCGCCCAGGCTGGAGTGCAGTGGCCGGATCTCAACTCACTGCAAGCTCCGCCTCCCGGGTTCACGCCATTCTCCTGCCTCAGCCTCCCGAGTAGCTGGGACTACAGGCGCCCGCCAGGTCGCCCGGCTAGTTTTTTGTATTTTTAGTAGAGACGGGGTTTCACTATCTTAGCCAGGATGGTCTCGATCTCCTGACCTCGTGATCCGCCCGTCTCGGCCTCCCAAAGTGCTGGGATTACAGGCTTGAGCCACCGCGCCCGGCCAAAAAGCAATTTCATATATTTCAACTTGATAGTTGTCATTGACTGAGATGGGGAAAAGTAAGTGAGGAAGAGGTGAGGAGGTGGTATCAGAAATTTATTTTTGGACATGAGATGTCGCACAGGCAGCTATGTATATGCCTCTAGGTTCAGGGGTGTCTTAGTCTTTTTTCTGTTGCTATAACAGAATAACACAGAGCACTCACAACCTAATCACCTCTTAAAAAAGAAAAGAGAGCTGGGTGCAGTGGCTCACGTCTGTAATCCCACCACTCTGGGAGGCTGAGGCAGGTGGATCACCTCAGGTGGGGAGTTTGAGACCAGTCTGACCAACATGGAGAAACCCTGCCTCTACTAAAAATACAGAATTAGCTGGGCATGGTGGCACATGCCTGTCATCTCAGCTATTCGGGAGGCTGAGGCAGGAGAATTGCTTGAACTCAGGAGGCAGAGGTTTCTGTGAGCTGAGATTGAGATCGTGTCACTGCATTTCAGCCTGGGCAATAAAAGCAAAATTCCGTCTCAAAAAATAAATAAATAGTTGCCGGGTGTGGTGGTTCACGCCTGTAATCCCAGCAGTTTGGGAGGCTGAGGCAGGTGGATCCCCTGAGGTCGGGAGTTCGAGACCAGCCTGACCAACATGGAAAAAACCCATCTCTACTAAAAATACAAAATTAGCTGGGTGTGGTGGCACATTCCTATAATCCCAGCTACTCGGGAGGCTGAGGCAGGAGAATCGCTTGAACCTGGGAAGCAGAGGTTGCGGTGAGCTGAGATCGCACCATTGCACTCTAGCCTGGGCAACAAAAGTGAAATTCTGTCTCAAAAAGAAAGGAAAGAAAGAAAGAAAGAAAGAAAGAAAGAAAGAAAGAAAGAAAGAAAGAAAGAAAGAAAGAAAGAAAGAAAGAAGGAGGGAGGGAGGGAGGGAGGGAGGGAGGGAGGGAGGGAGGGAGGGAGGGAGGGAGGGAGGGAGGGAGGGAAGCCAGGCATGGTGGTTCACGCCTGCAATCCCAGCACTTTAGGAGGCCAAGGTGGGTGCATCACCTGAGGTCAGGAGTTTCAGACCAGCCTGGCCAACATGGTAAAACCTCGTCTCTACTAAAAATACACACAAAAAAATTAGCCAGATGTGGTGGCGAGTGTCTGTAATCCTAGCTACTCGGGAGGTTGAGGCAGGAGAATCACTTTAACCTGGGAGGTGGAGGTTGCAGTGAGCCGAGATGGTGCCATTGCACTCCAGCTTGGGCAACAAGAGCTAAACTCCCTCTCAAAAAAAAAAAAAAAGAAGAAAAGAGGTGAAACCTTTAAGATTCCGGATGTCACTCTGTCACCCAGGCTAGAGTGCAGTGACTCGCTCGATCATAGCTCGCTGCAGCCTCCAATTCCTGGGCTCAGGTGATCCTCCCACCTCAGCCTACCGAACAGCTGAGACTACTGGCATGCACCACCATGCCTGGCAAATTTTTAAAACATTTTTATAGAGACAAGAGTCTCACTATGTTGCCCAGTCTGGACTCAAACGATCCTTCTGCTTGGCCTCTCAAAGCATTGGGATTACACGCATGAGCCACTGCACCCAGCCAATGTTCCACCTCTAAATATCATCACGTTGGCAAATTTCAACATGAGTTTTGGAGGGGACATTCAAACAATAATATGGGGCAAAGGCCCAAATCAGGAATATACATTAGGGAATCAAAGTATGGATGGCATTTAAAGCTTTGAAGTTGGGTAAAGTCACTTAGAGTATTACCTGTAGATAAAGAAGAGTAGATAGAGACCTGAGAATTGAGTCTGGGGCTTCCAGCATTTCCAGATCAGTGAGACGAGAAAGCAGTGAAGTAAAGACAGGAGGCTGCAACTGACAACAAATGGGCTCTGAACAGAGGAGCTGGCCCAAATGAGAGCTCTTTCAATGTAGGTATGAATAATTTTCAGCCTTGCTTCCTCCTTGAAGCTTGGCATTGGGGAGTGTGTGTATGTGTACAGGGGACCGGATAATACTTTATAGATGACTAGCACATCAGAGGTTGCATCATCTCCTATTTGATCCTATTTGACCTAGGCAAAGGAAGTACAGTTGCTATCATCCTGTTTTTCTTTTTTTTTTTTTTTGAGACGGAGTCTCGCTCTGTCGCCCAGGCTGGAGTGCAGTGGCCGGATCTCAGCTCACTGCAAGCTCCGCCTCCCGGGTTCACGCCGTTCTCCTGCCTCAGCCTCCCAAGTAGCTGGGACTACAGGCGCCCGCCACCTCGCCCGGCTAGTTTTTTTTGTATTTTTTAGTAGAGACGGGGTTTCACCGTGTTAGCCAGGATGGTCTCAATCTCCTGACCTCGTGATCCGCCCGTCTCGGCCTCCCAAAGTGCTGGGATTACAGGCTTGAGCCACCGTGCCCGGCCTCATCCTGTTTTATAGATGAGGAAACTGAGTCATAAAGGTTCAGTTACTTGCCTAAGTTATATATCAGTAACAGGTAAATCCTAGGCTGGAAGGGGTCTTCTGTCTCTAAGTTCCATGGGCTAACTGAATCGTGCTGCATGCTCCTGAACTCTTGACTACTTCTCTGGGGACAAACTGTTACAAACTTACATGCAGATAACTTGAAATGGGTTTTAAGCTTTCATTTCCACAGCAGCAAAGAAACTACTGACCCGATTACCTTCTAGAAGGGCCTGGACCTATGATCCCAAACGCCAAGAATGCCAGCTCAAAATGAACGACTTTCCCACTGAGAAGCAGTGAAATGGAACTGGGGCGCTTTCTACAGGGATTTTCACACTTGGTGGGGACAGGGATCAATTCACTTTGGTTCCAGAGCTGTTGGAGTTAACAGGTAACTTCAGAGACAGAGCAGCTTCTGGCCTGGGCTCTGCTACTCATTCCACCAAATAACCGGTTTCATCTTACTCTGTCTGAGTGTCTTGCTGAAAGCATTAGATTCTCTCCAAACTTGTTTTCTTGCCCTGGAGAAGCTGCTCCTGAGATCGGAGGCTTCGTGGCTCAAGCTTGGCCCTGCCCTGGGCAGAGATAAACAGGCCCTGAATACATTTCCCAGATTGCAACACTGGTGAGTCAGCCAGGGTCGGACAGCTGTTCCTCACAGGCACCCCCTGGCTGTACCTGATAAGGAAGACCGTCGCTCATTCCAGCACAGGGTGGCTGTGTGTGCACCACATATAAACAGACACTCCCAGCCGCAGTGCTGTCTTAGAGGAAACGACAGACATTCTGAATGGCAGAAAATATTGGTGAGCTTAGCAAACTCATCTCTGCTCAAGGAGGGCTCCAGTTTCATAAGCCAAAATAAGTAAAACCAGGGCTATCATTTGGCTCTGCTTTGGGACTGCTTTTTGAACCTACCTGGTCAAGGGTGGGCTCAGCTCTGGAAAGGAAAAGGAAGGATTAAAGTGGAGGGATGAGGAGGAGGTCAGAAGAGGGGAGGTGGGTTTATGAAGGAACAAATGGCAAAATGCCTAGAGAGAAAGGGTGTCTCATAAAAATGTGAACATACCTTCACTGCAAAGAGAGGGAATCAGTGCCATGGCCTCTTCAAAAACAGGAAAAAAGGCCAGCACAGTGGTTCATGCCAATAATCCCAACATTTTGGGAGGCAGAGGTGGGAGGATCACTTGCTTAAGCCCAGGAATTTAAGAGCAGTCTGGGCAACACAGTGAGACTCTGTCTCTATAAAAAACTAAAAATAAAAAAGCAGCCAGGTGTGGTAGCATAGCACGTGTAGTACCAGCTATGTGTAGAGGCTGGAACAGGAGGATCACTTGAGTCTGGGAGGTTGAGGCTGCAGCGAGCTATGATTGCACTACTGCATTCCAGCCTGGGCAACAGAGTGAGACCTTGTCTCAAAAGAAAAAAAAAAAAAAAGAAGAAGAGAGAGGCCGGGTGCGGTGGCTCACGCCTGTAATCCCAGCACTTTGGGAGGCTGAGGCAGGCGGATCACCTGATGTCAGGAGTTTGAGAGCAGCCTGGCCAACATGGTGAAACCCTGTCTCTACTAAAAATACAAAAATTAGCCAGGCGTGGTGGTGGCGCGCCTGTAATCCCAGCTATTTGGGAGGCTGAGGCTGGAGAATCGCTTGAATCCAGGAGGCGGAGATTGCAGTGAGCCGAGATCATGCCATTGCACTCCAGCCTGGACAACAACAGCGAACCTTCATCTCAAAAAAAGAAAAAAGAAAAAAAAAATCCCCCCCAAAATGAACAGACAGATCTTGAGACCAAAAAAAACAAGAGTGGCTACTCCTTAAATAATTTACATGAGTAAAAAATGGGGCAAATGGAGGATTGATATTAATAATTAATGGTAATACCACCATCGCATTATACCTTGTAATCAACACTTCACATTACCTTTATGAAAGCCATTTACAGTTTACAAGGGGTTTTTACATTCATCTTTTCCATTTACTGCATCAACACATTTGAGTGGGTAAGATATTGTGAGCTACATTTTACAGATGAGAAAATTGAGGCTCAAGGAGGATACATGAAATTAACTGAGATTTAAAAGCTGGGAAGGGGCAGGTTTGTCTTAAGTAACCCAGACCTAGATACTTACTAAAGACACAATAACTTGGCTGGGCATGGTGGCTTATGCCTACAATCCCAGCACTTTGGGAGGCTGAGGCAGGAGGATTATGTGGGGTGAGGAGTTCGAGATCAGCCTGGTCAACATGGTGAAACCCTATTTTTACTAAAAATACAAAAATTAGCCGGGCGTGGTGGTGTGTGCCTGTAGTCCCAGGTACTAGGGAAGCTGAGGCAGGAGAATCGCTTGAACCCAGGAGGTGAAGGTTGCAGTGAGCCGAGATCGTGCCACTGCACTCCAGGCTGAGTGACAGAGTGAGACTCTGTCTCAAAAATAAACAAATAAATAAAACAAAGACACAATTTTTTTTTTTTTTTTTAGACAGAGTCTTGCTCTGTCATCCAGGGTGGAGTGCTGATCTGCAACCTGCACCTCCCAGGTTCAAGCAATTCTCCCCGCCTCAGCCTCCAGAGTAGCTGGATTATAGGAGTACATCACCATGCCCAGCTAATTTTTGTATTTTTAGTAGAGACAGGGTTTTACCATGTTGGCCATGCTGGTCTCGAACTCCTGACCTCAGCTGATATACCCACCTCGGCCTCCCAAAGTGCTGAGATTACAGGCATGAGCCACCATGTCCGGCCAAAAATAACCCTTCTTTTTTTTTTTTTTTTTGAGACAGAGTCTTGCTCTGTCACCCAGGCTAGAGTGCAGTGGGGCGATCTCAGCTCACTGCAAGCTCCGCCTCCCAGGTTCACGCCATTCTCCTGCCTCAGCCTCCTGAGTAGCTGGGACTACAGGTGCTCGCCATCATGCCCAGCTAATTTTTGTTTTGTATTTTTAGTAGAGATGGGGTTTCACCGTGTTAGGCAGGATGGTCTCGATCTCCTGACCTCATGATCTGCCTGCCTTGGCCTTCCAAAGTGCTGGGATTACAGGCGTGAGCCACCGTGCCCGGCCTAAAAAAAAAACCCATCTTTAGGATGATTCCTTTATTTAAAAAAATTTTTTTTGTAGAGGTAGGGATCTTGCTATGTTGCCCAGGCTGGTCTCGAACTCCTGGTTTACAAGAGATCCTCCCATCTTGGCCTCCCAAAGCGCTGGGATTACAGGCATGAGCACGATGCCCAGCCAGATTCTTTTTCAGTGACTGCTCAGAGGGCTAAATCTCCATTGCATTTTTAAGTAGAGCAGCCCACCTTCTCCAGTATCATCTGCAACTAATTTCTCTAAACACCTCTTTGATTATTTTTTGCCTGGTAAGCATTGTTGAAGAGTAAAGCACCAGGGAAAATTTCTAGGCTCTACTCCATGTCCTTGTTTCCGAAGTGTCCCTTCCTTAACCTGTTCTGTCATAACCTAACCTGTTTCTGGACTACACACTCTGGATTCCAGAAACAACATCTTTGGGTCCTCTAAGCTTACCACTGTTGCTCTCAGGTTGGGGGAAACTGTGGGGGGCACTCAGACCTTCCCTTATTTGCATAGCACATTACGGGAGCAGTTAACTCACCTGGAGTAGTCAAACATGTATTTCGAAAGTGGTGATGCCTGCTGGAATCTTAAAGGCAGTGGTTCTCAAACTTTGGCCTGATCAGAATCATCTGGGGAGCTTGTTAATGACTTGGATGTCCAAGCCCCACCCCAGACCTTCTGAGTCAGAATTCCCAGGGGTGGGGCCTGGACATTTGTGAACTTAACAAGCTCCCCAGGTGACTCTGATGAACACCAAAGCTTGAGAACCAGTGTTAGCATTGTCTTAATCAGGTGAAAGACAGCGGGGAGTCATTTTAGGAGAGAAGGTAGCAGCAACAGAAGTGCAGAGAGCCCAACAGGAGATAGAGTCAGGAAGATAAATCTCTGCTCTGTCTTTATCTCCCTTGAACAAAGTGGTCAAATAAAGGAGGTTATAGGAAATCTCTTTGTTCAGGCCGCGTGTGGTGGCTCACGCCTGTAATCCTAGCACTTTGGGATGCCAACGAGGGTGGCTCACCTGAGGTCAGGAGTTCAAGACCAGCCTGGCCAACATGGTGAAACCCCGTCTCTACTTAAAATACAAAAATTGGCTGGGTGTGGTGGGGGACGCCTGTAATCCCAGCTACTTGGGAGGCTGAGACAGGAGAATTGCTTGAACCTGGGAGGTGGAGGTTGCAGAGAGTTGAGACCAGGCCATTGCACTCTAGCCTGGGGGACAAGAGTGAGACTTCGTCTGAAAAAAGAAAAAGAAATCTCTTCGTTCAGACGTGTCCTCCTTCTCTGTGTGGTTTTCTATGTGCAATGTATTTATTTATTTATTTTGAGATGGAGTCTCACTCTGTCATCCAGGCTGGAGTGCAATGTTGTGGTCTTGGCTTACTGTCGCCTCCGCCCCCCCCCCGAGTTCAAATGATTCTTCCGCCTCAGCCTCCTGAGTAGCTGAGACTGCAGGTGCGTGCCACCACAGCTGGCTAATTTTTGTATTTTTAGTAGAGATGGTGTTTCACTATGCTGGCCAGGCTGGTCTCAAACTCCTGACCTCGTGATCCGCCCCGCCTCGGCCTCCCAAAGGGCTGGGATTACAGGTGTAAGCCACTGCACCCGGCCGTGCAATTTATTTTTATTTTTTCTAAGGCTAGTCAAGTGAAGCAGTGGGCGTGTAGAAGGAACAAAGAAATCTGTAACTGGTTGTGATCAATTAGTTTTAAACACCACTGCACCCAGACCAGCAGCAATGTACAATTTGAAAGAACAATGCACTCCTTTCAGAAACAGCTAAAATAGCCCATCTTTTTCAGAACATAAAGAGGTTATCAAGGGCTGGGGGGAAGGGGTTATTGCTTAATGTTTGGGATGGTGAACACGTTCTGGAAATGGGTAGTACGATGGTTGCATGACATTGTGAATGTATTTAATCCTATTGAATTATACCTTTAAATATGGTTAAAATGTTAAATTTTATGTTACGTATGTTTTAGAATTTAAAAAAGGCTAGGTTTTTTGAGGCATGAAATGATAGCTGCAAAAGATGTTCAATCTTAGCGCATTGCTGCTGCCCCAGGTGTGTGTGCATAGGAGATTATGTAAGGGAGGCTCAACTCACAACACATGATCTGACAAAGTACAAGTGTATATTCATGGGAACGAGGGAAAAGATAAAACTTTTGAAATTGTAGTGAAAATCTGACATAAATATAAGCGATGCCTGGAACACTCTTCACTGGCCCTTTTGCCTGGTTGACTCCTGGGTTCCATAACACTTCTTTTGGAGGACCTTATGGGGCAGCATCTTTCAAACTTCACTGTGCGTAAGAATCACCTGGGGACCTTGTTAAAACTGCAAATTCTCATTCAGTAGATCTGAAGTGAAGCTCTAGCGACATTTCTAACAAGTTCCCAGGCGATGCTGACACTATAGACAACAGACTATACTGGGGGGTTGTGTAAATTTAGTCTTCCTTTCCTTTTTTTTTTTGGAGACAGAGTCTTACTCTGTCGCCCAGGCTGGAGTGCAGTGGCACGATCTCGGCTCACTGTAACCTCTGCCTCCTGGGTTCAAGAGATTCTCCTGCCTCAGCCTCTCTAGTAGTTGGGACTACAGGTGCCCGCCACTGTAGTGGCTAATTTTTATATTTTTAGTAGAAATGGGGTTTCACCATGTTGGCCAGGCTGGTCTTGAACTCCCGATCTCAGGTGATCCTCCTGCCTCGGCAACCCAAAGTGCTGGGATTACAGGCATGAGTCCCTGCGCCCGGCTAAATTTAGTCTTTCTTAGTTCACCATTATATCCTCACGTCCAGCAAGGTGATTAGCACATAGGAGGTGCTTAAGAAATATTTATTGAATGAATGAAGTATTTAAGGTTGGTGTAGGAGGTTCACACACTTTGTGAAGTTGCCTCATGCTCTGTAGAATAAGGATATTAGTACTAAATTATTTCTGATCTTACCACCTTGCTGTGTAAACTCTAATCTTTGAAATAGTGGCCGTAGACACGTGGATTGTGATGAACCCTGTTATGCAAGCCTGAGGAAGCCTTGCTGTGGTCTACAACCCTTGGAAACAAATTCTCTCCAGTCAAGGAGGGAGCGGAGTGCAAGTAACCTGCTGGTGTGGGAATTTCCAGATTTTGGTGCCTGAGTAATTGCTACCTTGGCCTCCTCCAAATCAAAGAAATTAACAGCTTGTTAAACAGAGTGTGTGTGGAGGTTCATTACCCTAAAATCCACGCATTTAATAATATTGCCATTATTTACTATTATCGTTTAGGATGATGATAACGACATTGGCAGTTGAGCGATGAAGTAGGTGGGGAAGTTGGGGGAGGGGACAGAGGGTGTGAGACAGCCGGAGAAAGAGGAACTACAACTCCCAGAATCCACCGGGAAAGCCCACGGCGCAGCGGCGCCCCACCCCTCTCGGCGTCCAGGCCCGCCCCCTCCGATGACGTCACCTCTGTGACGTCACGGCGCCCAGAGCGAGGCTGGGGTAGGGAGGCCGATTGAGCAGGAGTCGTCCTGCTTGTAGTGGAGGCTGCTAGGAGCTGGTCAGAGGGTGAGTGGGGAACAGGCGAGCGAGCCAGAGCAGGCAGGAGGGAGCGTCGCGCGGCGCAGAGGAGCGCCGGGGCCGGGCCGCGGAGGAACCACAGCCAGAGAGGGGCTGCCCGAGCCGGGCGCCGCGGGGTCCCCACCCCCACCCAGCCGGACAGTGCCCGGTGTTCCCCCGTGCGGGGGGCGGCGGCGGCGGCTGACGGGACCGACGGGACCGCCGGGACCGCGGGGGTGTTGCCACCTCCACCGAGGAGCCGGCGCGGCCGCGGGCTCCTCAGAGCCGGGGCCCGGGGCCCGTGACAGACGGGCCGAGGAAGGGAGAGAGGCGGCGGCGGGGAGTCGGCGGCGACACCATGTCATCTCCCAGTCCGGGCAAGAGGCGGATGGACACGGACGTGGTCAAGCTGTATCCTTCGTGGAGGGGAATTCGGGATGTGTGTGGGGGGCGGTGTGGGGATGCCCAGGGCACCCCCGAAACCACTGCAAAGGCCCTGGGGGCACTCCAGGCCACTGTCCGAGACTCCCCTCCTCCCCCAGTGCCTACGGCGGCTCCTTGGCACCTCCCAGGGGCCGAGAGCCTTTTCAGCTCGCCTTTTTCCCGCAGCACCCCGAAATACGCGTTGCTACTCGCTCTTCCTGTATCCCCACAGCCCGTGACTTTCCTCCGCGACGTTTGGACTCCCAGACGACCTTATTTCTTTTTGCAGGACCAGTCGCCTCACTCTCTACCACCGAGCCCATCTTCAGGGTTTCTCTCTCCTGTTTGCTCGCTCTGGATTTAGGGACTCAAGGCAGAAATTCCCGAGAGGGAAGCCTTTCTCCCTTTCTTGAGATGCCCCCATTTCCTCCAACCACAATGCTGCTTGAACTGGGGTCATTCAAGCGACCTCTTTTATCCCTAATTCCTTTCTATATTAGGAAGAGAGTCGCCTGCTCATGGCCCCCTCTTCTAAGAAAGAGCTCTGTGTGTTTTCAATCAGTCCCTCCTGTTAAGCTTTCTGGTCCCCGGGAGAACCCTACTGTTTTCCTTTCCACTGACAAAGCCTGTCCCACCCATAGTTGTATGTGATGAAGACCCCTAGGCCCTCCAGCAAGCCACCCTCCATGTTGTGGGTATGACAGCCGGGGAAAGAGGAGCTCCTGGACAAAATAGTCCCTGGACTGGCCACTTGGGCAAAACTTCCTCTGTGAGGGTCAGGTTCTTGGGGGAATACTTGCCCTGATGTCGCCAAGTGACACCCTTTATTTTTTGCCCCCTCCCCCCAACTTTATGCACTCTGGAGGCTGCAGTGGGAAAGCCGTAACTGATAAGAGCCCTTCAGGCAGTGGTTTTGGTTGAAGTCCAGACTGATTATTTAAGGACCAGCTAGAGAAATTCGCGAAGGTTCCTGTGACAAATCAAGAATTTGTTTTTTGAAGGGTAATTTAGAGGGTGGGGGGAGCCCAGAGTTCTGAACAGTTAGTCCTTGGGGAGGGGGGAAAGTGGGGGCTTAGGGGGTGGTAGTGTGGAACACAGTTTAAAAGTCCTGTCTCCTGTTTCTCTCCCTTCTCCCCATCCCCCCACCGTTTCCCCCTGTTGCAGGGTTTTGTTTATATAACTCAAGTTGTTTGGCTAAATTCTTCAGGTGAATTCCTTTTTTCTTCCTTTTATTTGTTGCTGTTTTTGATTGTTTTACCTCTTTGTAGAGGTCAGTGATTATTGTCAAAAAATTCAGTTAGGGAATTTGCTGAAGTTTTAAAAAAGTAGTTTTTGCATATGGTTTGGCAATGGGGGATGGGAGGGAAGTTGTCTGGGCAAGATATTTTTTTAAAAAAATCTTTTCAGAAATAAGGTGTTTTTCTCCTTGCTCAGGGAAAACTTGGCTAGAAATTAGGAGCAGTAGATAGACTTCTAAGTTTGTGGTTTGGAGTTTAGAATTTTTTGGGGGTGGGAGATTAGAGCGGAGCAACTAATAAAGTGTAGTGTACCTAATATATATTCAGGCACAAGTGAAATCAACTCCTTATGAGCTGTTTGTGGCTGTGATTGTTTTGTAAATGTGTGAATGATACCAGTAATGTTGGCTTTTCATAAGGCTGCAGGAAAACTTGTAACTGACTGTGTGTACATTTTAGACAAAGCAGTTTCAGGTTTTATTTTTGTTTAGAAACTAGGAAATGACATGGTGGCGGAATCTGATTTATTTTTATCTTGAATTGAGAGTTACTGTCACACCTAATGCGAATTTCTACCTAATGTTTAATTGGGATGGAGTGGGGAGATAGAATTCCAGCTGTTTGTGATCGTTGTCAGAGTCTCAAATTATGTACATAGACATATTTTTAAAAGATTGAGGATAAAGAGGGGGGCCTAACTTGACCTGATGCCTTTTCCATACAGTGCCTTTTGTTCATTTAGTAGTTGTGGCATCTAGAATGATTACCGCATTTAGGAGTCGGGGTGTGGGGGGTGGAGAGGGAGAGGAAAACAGACAAAGAACAGCAGGGTGTCTTTTTTTTTCTCCCCCTAAGTGGCTTATTTCATAGCTTATTTTTAGTAGAAGATGAAGAAAGGCAAAGATGCATTGGCCTTCTGTTCTTTCCCCACCTTCCTTCCTTTCTGACAAAAGAAAGCAGAGGCGCTTTAAAATTGTAGATCTGAGATAGGAGGATAACAGTTTCAAGATTTAAAAGCCAGAGGTTATCTTTGTTTCGTGTTTATTTTCTGGTATAACGGAGTTTGGAAGTTAAAATGTTTCGGATTTCCTTTTGTGTGTGTTGTGTAGGTGAGAGATTTTGTGTCCTCCTTTCTCTGTTGAATTCACAGATCAGTAGGCCCAAATGGAGCCAACAATTTTTGAGTAAGGTATATTTAGCAGAAAATTTAAGGAAAAATTCCCCAACCCTCTCTACTAAAATGAGTACAGTTGTGTGAAAAGGCTGGGGGTTGAGAAAGATGGTGGAGAGGAAGTAGGAAGAAAAGGTCTGAAGGAATGCACTTCTTGCCCCCCAGTGCCCCTTGATGATTTCTTTGGTGTGGGGAGTGATAGCTGGTTTCCTTGCAGTCTCCTGTTTCAGCCCATTTTTGGATGTCTCCTAGCGTAATTATACCACCACAATTTACAGCCTGGCAGGGAACCTATATAGTAGGAAAGTAGCAGTGTGGGGGTAGGGAGAGAAGAGGATGTGTAACTAATTGGCCGCTGCCTTCCACCACCTCGCTTGGTTCTTTTGGAGACACAGTCTCTGGTTGTTGTTTGGAGTCAGTGATATTTCTTTTGTGACGGGTTGGTAGGAGGAGAGCTGACTCCCAAGTTATGCAGGGAGTGAGTGTTTTGCACCAATGCACTTAATAATCTGCTGGGTGATTATGTTCTGAAACTCTGACTCATTCATTGTTTCTCTTCTGATCCTTTGCTCAGGGTTGTGCAAACCTCCCCAGGAGCCTAGAAACTGATTTACATGACTTTTGGATCCTTTAGGAATGTGTCCCAATGAAAAAACCTTGCAGTTAGCTCAGATCCTATGGAATGGTCTCGAATAGTGCAGCCATTTGTTTGCAAAGTCAGGTAGATGGGTGATCTGTGCTGCCCAGAGCCTGGCAACCTTTGAGGTTTCCACCTCCAACCAGCTGATTATTTAGATTGTCTGAGAGCTGGGGCTCTGGTGACCTTAAAGCGTGATTTACCCTAAAGGAATATCGGTTTAAGTTCTCCCTGGTGGAGGAACAAACAGCTCAGATTACACGGGTTTCCTTGTTGGTGGGGGTTACTCGTCTCACCCTGTTGCACAGCCCTGGTGATCCTTTCATCTGTGAACCAGTGGCCCCTGCTGAAGGCTAGAGCTGCTTGTTTTGGAAAAGCGTATGCAGGCAAAAGGCCGCAGGCACCGCTCCTCAGCGCTCATTGGCTGCCCTGTTACTACCCGGAAAAGGAGGAGGGGAGGAGCTACCAAACAGCTGATGGAGTGTGTGACAAGAGAGTGTGTTTATATACAAAAGAGGTGGGGGCTGGGGAGGCCCTCTGAGTGGTGTTACAGGAACAAGTGTGTTTTCGAGGGGTAAAAAGAGGAGAGGAAAACCTGACCTGTTAGAGTACAAGAAACGTTTAGAAAAATTAAGGCTAAATCGGAAAAGTAGATAATAATGGGGACCAGCATACACCATATGTACAATTTTGTAACACCCCCAAGAGTTTTCAATGATTCTTCTTTTCAGAGGGAGTGCAGTAATAAAGTAGGAAACACCCCTTTATTTATTTTTAATTTTGTAGAGACTGAGGTCTGACTAGGTTGCCAGGCTGGCCTCCCAACTCCTGGCCTCAAATCTTCCTCCTGCCTTGGCCTCCCAGAGTGCTGGAATTACAGGTGTGAGCCCAGTGCACCTGGCCCAGGGCATGCCACTTTAAATGCACTTAACTGACTCATTTACAGGGATTCCAAAGTATGGCAGAAATGTCAGCTTCCCTTAAAGCATCAAGAGTGATAGAAAGGGACAGTGTCTTACACTAAATCCATTGGCAGCCTGAGTTAATTTTACAGAATCGCTGGTGTCTGCTTTAGGGTTTCAGAGGCTTTCTGTAACAAATTCAAAACCTCAGATGTTGCCGAGTGTGATGGCTCACACCTGTAATCCCAGCATTTTGGGAGGCTGAGGCAGGAGGATCACCTAAGTGTAGGAGTTTGAGGGTCCAGTGAGCTAAGATCATGCCACTGCACTCATGCCTGGGCAACAGAGCAAGACTCTCTCAATTAAAAAAAAAAGCTGGCACGGTGGCTCATGCCTGTAATCCCAGCACTTTGGGAGGCCAAGGCAGGTAGATCAGCTAAGGTCAGGAGTTCAAGACAAGCCTGGCCAACACAGCGAAACCCTGTATGTACTTGTACCAAAAATATAAAAAATCAGCCAGGTGTGATGGTGCGGGCTTGTAGTCCCAGCTACTTGGGAGGCTGAGTCACGAGACTCACTTGAACCCAGGAGGCGGAGGTTGTGGTGAGCCGAAATTGCACCACTGCACTCCAGCCTGGACGACAGAACAAGACTCTTAGCTAAAAAAAAAAAAAAAAATCCTCATATGTTTGGGTACCTACTTTGTGCCAGCATGGTGCTGGGAGTTTAGTAGTGAAAAATTCAGCATGGGTGATCATGGTCCTTATGCAATTAGTTAAAACTTTTTTTAGTTAGAAAGGACAGGCTGTGGTTAGGTCATTGGTGTGTGTAGTGCCTTTCTGAGTTAACTTGCATTTACTCTTAGAGTGGACTTTTCAAGGAATAGAAAGATTAAAAATTTTGTGTGCTAGGATGTATATGGGGATCTGTACACCTGTTTAAAAAAATTACAAAACTAAAATATTAAAATATGTAGCCATTTGTCTTTGACTTAACTTTGGCATTTTGCTGTTAATCAGTAGTTATTCTATCCTTAAGTTAGTAGTCTTTGTTACTCTTTAATTTGTGTTCAGAGTGTAGATAATTCCGTAATCTTTTAACTAGTTCCAGTGTCAATTGGGAACCTGTGGTTTGCCTCTTTATTTCCTGTGGCCTCTGTTTTAGTGAGATGATGAGATGTAAGTTGGCACAGCTTTATGGTCTTCAAGCTAAAAGTTAAAGATTTGGCAACTCTCAGTGTTCTGAATTTGTCTTCCCTGCCTAGATTTTGGTGACAAATATAACATATTGGTACTTATTTTGGTTAGGCAGGAACCTACATGAGTAAGCATTCACAGCTTCAGAACCTGATTCCTGCAGTGCAGTTCTAGTAAATTACACGCAAGCATAAAAATTCAGCTTTTTGGGAAAAAAAAATATTCTGCAGATGTGACCCATAAAAGTCCCTCCTGTATTTGTGTATGTGTGTTAGAACAACCTAGATTTGTTGGGTTTTTTAGTGTTGCAATTTTCTTAGCCCTTTGACCTGCATTTTATAGATATATTTAAAATTTGGTATTCTTTTCAGCCTTAACAGATTTGATGGTTCCAAGAATCATTGGATTTTTAGGCATGTAATCCAGACCTATACATTACGTTATAATGTTTGCAATGTAACAACTTTTTACCTGTAGACCTACGGAGTGTACCTGTTAGTAAAATACTTAAAAGAACTTAGTTGGATTTCAAAAGTAAGAAGATAATTGAGGAAAACATAGGGTTACAAGAAGGAAAACTAGTCACCTGTAATCCTACCCTTTAAACAGTAGTTCTCAAACTTTAATAATCACCTGGAGAGTTTGTTAAAACAGGTTACTGCATCCCATTCCTGGAGTTTTCTAATTCATTGGGTCTAGGTTGGGGTCTAAGAAGTTCCCAGATGATGCTCCTGGTCCAGGACCACTGTTTAAGAACTATTAGCCTTAAATGTTAACCTTATGACTTTTTTCCTATGTCTTTTATTCTCCCCAGGATATATTGTTTTCAACCTGTTGATCATACTGTCTGCGTCTGCCCTGTTTTTGCTTAATATTTTTGCAATTGTTTTTTCCAGTTAAAAATAATGACTAGGGGCCGAGTGTGGTGGCTTATGCCTGTAATTCCAGCACTTTGAGAGGCCGAGGCAGGCAGATCACAAGGTCAGGAGATCGAGACCATCCTGGCTAAAATAGTGAAACCCCATCTCTATTAAAAAATGCACAAAAAAAAAAAAAAATTAGCCCAGCATGGTATGGTAGGCACCTGTAGTCCCAGATACTCAGGAGGCTGAGGCAGGAGAATGGAGTGAACACGGGAGGCGGAGCTTGCAGTGAGCCTAGATCACGCCACTGCACTCCAGCCTGGGCCACAGAGTCAGACTCAGTCTCAAAAAAAAAAAAAAAAAATGACTAGGCTGGGCGCGGTAGCTCATGCCTGTACTTCCAGCACTTTGGGAGGCCCAGGCAGGCAGATCACCTGAGGTCGGGAATTTGAGACTAGCCTGACTAACATGGAGAAACCCCGTCTCTACTAAAAAATACAAAATTATTCGGGCGTGGTGGCACATGCCTCTAATCCCAGCTACTCGGGAGGTTGAGGCAGGAGAATCAATTCGTTTGAACCTGGAAGGCGGAGGCTGCGGTGAGATGAGATCATGCCATTGCACTCCAGCCTGGGCAACAAGAGCAAAACTCCATCTCAAAAAAAAAAAAGAATAGCTCATGTAATATGCCATCCCATGACTGTGCCATCGATATAATTCTTTGCCATTTTTCTCTGATGAATAAGATTGAAATTAACATCTTCGTACATAGGCTTTTCTTTGGGTTATTTCTGTTTTCACGAAATGGAATTCTAGATCAAAGAAGGTAAACATTTGAATTAAAATATTTAATTAAAAATCTCGGCCGGGCGCGGTGGCTCAAGCCTGTAATCCCAGCACTTTGGGAGGCCGAGACGGGCGGATCACGAGGTCAGGAGATCAAGACCATCCTGGCTAACATGGTGAAACCCCGTCTCTACTAAAAAATACAAAAAACTAGCCGGGCGAGGTGGCGGGCGCCTGTAGTCCCAGCTACTTGGGAGGCTGAGGCAGGAGAATGGCGTGAACCCGGGAGGCGGAGCTTGCAGTGAGCTGAGATCCGGCCACTGCACTCCAGCCTGGGCCACAGAGCGAGACCGTCTCAAAAAAAAATATATATATATCAGAGCCCTACACTCAGCGGGCTCTTGTTTTGTTTTGTTGTGTTTTAGTTGGTATCGTTTTGGCACCGAAATAGCCTGGCATAGTGATTAAAGATGAATTCTAATTTCCTCTTTGTTTAAACTTTGATTTTTCTGATAATGGTGATCCTCAATTTAGGCATACTTTTGTATTCTCAGAGTGCATACTGCAAGTCGATAGGTTAAATATATTTGTGAGCAGATACATCTGACTAACAGGAGCTGTAGAATTAGTTTTGGCATCTTGGATTCTTTTTCCTTTTGTTTATTGAGGTATAATTGACATACAGTTAACTGTACATATTTAAAGTGATATGTTTGATAAGTTTTAATGTTATGTATCACCCATGAAGCTTATCCTTATCAAGATAGGAGACATATTTATCATCCCCCAAAGTTTCTTGTGCCCCTTTGTAATCTTTCTCTCCCTCCCCTCCAACCATTGATCTCATTTCTGTCACTGTAGATTATTTTACATTTTCTAGAATTGCATATATAAGTGGACTCATTTAGTATGTACTCTTTTTGTGTGAGTTCTTTCACTTATTCTGAGATTCACCCATGTTATTTAGTTCATTTTTTTTTAAATTGCTGAGTAGTATTCTATTGTATGGATATACCACAATTTGTTTATGCATTCACCTCTTATGCTCGGTGGCATTTGGGTTATTTCCAGTTTTGGGCTATTGCAAGTAAAGTTGCTATGAACATTGTGTGGACATGAGCTTTTTTTTCTCTTGGCTAAGCTAGATAGATCTTGTGGTAGGGTTTGCATGTGTGTGCGTGTGCGTGTGTGTTTTGAGATAGGATTTCACTCTATTGCCCAGGATTTCATGGTGTGATCTCAGCTCACTGCAGCCTTGGCCACTTGCCTGGCTAGTTTATTTTTTTTTGTAGAGAGGAGGTCTTACTGTTGGCCAGGCTGGTCTCAAATTCCTGGGCTTAAGTGATCCTCTGGCCTCAGCCTCCCAAAGTGCTGGGATTACAGATGTAAGTTGCTGTGCCCAGCCATGTTTAACAGGTAGTTTGAGTTGAATGTTTACTGATGATGATCCATATTTCAACCCCAGTAAAATTGTGACAACTGTTGTTTCACTTGAGTGTTTTTTGGGTTTTTTTTTTTGTGATGGAGTCTTGTTTTGTCGCCCAGACTGGAGTGCAGTGGCGCGATCTCAGCTCACTGCAAGCTCCGCCTCCTGGGTTCACGCCATTCTCTTGCCTCAGCCTCACGAGTAGCTGGGACTACAGGCACCTGCCACCAAGCCCGGCTAATTTTTTGTATTTTTTTAGTAGCTACGGAGTTTCACCATGTTAGCCAGGATGGTCTCCATCTTCTGACCTCATGATCCACCCGCCTTGGCCTCCCAAACTTCTGGGATTACAGGCGTGAGCCACAGCACCTGGCCTCACTTGTGTATTTTTAAGGAATCATGTTAAATTACATGCTCTTAAAGCACCGATTTTTAAAAAAATTATTAACCTTATTTTATAGTATATGAATTTTGTTAATTTTTTAATCAATAAAACGGATTTTATCTTACCACAATGATTGTGATACCTTTCGCTTGAATAATGATTTAAACACTTTATCTTCCTTTTTTTATTTATTTATTTATTTTTATTTTTTTTTGAGACGGAGTCTTGCTCTGTCACCCGGGCTGGAGTGCTCTGGCCGGATCTCAGCTCACTGCAAGCTCCGCCTCCCGGGTTCACGCCATTCTCCTGCCTCAGCCTCCCGGGTAGCTGGGACTACAGGCGCCGCTACCTCGCCCGGCTAGTTTTTTGTAGTTTTTAGTAGAGACGGGGTTTCACTGTGTTAGCCAGGATGGTCTCGATCTCCTGACCTCGTGGATCCGCCCGTCTCGGCCTCCCAAAGTGCTGGGATTACAGGCTTGAGCCACCGCGCCCGGCCTCCTTTTTTTATTTTTAAAGACAGAGTCAGTCTCGCTTTATTGCCCAGACTAGAGTGCAGTGGCACGATCTTGGCTCTCTGCAACCTCTGCCTCCTGAGTTCCAGCAATTCTCCTGCCTCAGCCTCCTGAGTAGCTGGGATTACAGGGGCCTGCCACCACACCCGGCTAATTTTTATATTTTTCATTAGAGACAGGGTTTTGCCATGTTGGCCAGGTTGGTCTTGAACTCTTGACCTCAGGTAATCCGCCCGCCTCTGCCTCCCAAAGTGCTGGGATTACAGGTGTGAACCACGACACCTGGCCAATCTGTTTTTTTTTTTTTTTTTTTTTTAATGGAGTCTGGCTCTGTTGCCCAGGCTAGAGTAGAGTGCAGTGGTGTGATTTCAACTCACTGCAACTTCTGCCTCCCGACACCTGGCCTAAAGCATTGATTTTTAGCTGAATTTGGTCACGGCTGCTCTTCTCTCACCACCCCCATTTGAAATTAGTGAATTAAATTTTTACTGTGAAATATTTCTGTTAGCCTGAGCAACATGGCAAAAGCCTATTTCTACCAAAAAAGATAAAAAATTAACCAGGTATGGTGGTATGCACCTGTAATCCCAGCTACTCTGGGGGCTGAGGCAGAAGGATC
Source organism: Rhinopithecus roxellana (assembly GCF_007565055.1). NCBI lineage: Eukaryota > Metazoa > Chordata > Mammalia > Primates > Cercopithecidae > Rhinopithecus > Rhinopithecus roxellana. The sequence continues at coordinate 63,432,058 of NC_044554.1, forward strand.
ACTTGAGCCCAGGAGGCAGAGGTTGTGGTGAGTTGAGATCATGCCACTACACTGCAGCCTGGGTGACAGGACAAGGCCCTGTCTCAAAAAAAAAAATGTTTTGTGGCCCTTTGTAATTACACTTTAGGAATCTGACCCAGCGTGGTGGCTCAGGCCTGTAATCCTTGCACCTTGGGAGGCTGAGGTGGGCAGATCACCTGTCAAGAGTTCAAGACCAACCTGGCCAATATGGCGAAACCCAATCTCTACTGAAAATACAAAAACTAGCTGGGTGTGGTGGTGCACGCCTGTAATCCCACATACTCGGGAGGCTGAGGCAGGACAGTTGCTTGAACCTGGGAGGCGGAGGTTGCAGTGACCCGAGATTGTGCAACTGCACTCCAGCCCGGGGGACAGAGCAAGACTCCATCTCAAAAAAACAAAAACCATATTACACTTTAGGATCATAGTCACAAACAACTATTTTATTTTTATATTTGCTTGTAGGACTCTAGCACACTTTTTGTTGATGATATTCTTCTCTTTGTAAAGTATTGATAAGATTTTTTTAAAACATTTCTTTAGCATTTCTAGTGAAGTTTATAGCAGTTGATAAATATTTCTGGAGCACTCTGTTAAAGTCTAAATAATACCTTCAATTTTCACATGGAATAAACTTACGTGAAATGAACTAATAGCAGCAACTCAGTGACAGAAGGGGAAACAGACTGTAAGAGTTAGGGTATCCTTTGATATCATGCTTTCCTGGAATTTTTTTGTGTGTGTGTGAGACGGAGTTTTACTCTTTTTACCCAGGCTGGAGTGCAATGGCATGATCTCAACTCACTGCAACCTCTGCCTCCCAGGTTCAAGTGATTCTCCTGCCTCAGCCTCCTGAGTAGCTGGGATTACATGCATGTGCCACCACGCCTGGCTAATTTTTTATTTTTAATAGAGAGGTGATCCCCCCGCCTCGGCCTCCCAAAGTGTTGGGATTACAGGCGTGAGCCATCGTGCCCAACCTGGAGTTTTTTGAAGATTTATTTATTTTTTTGAAATAGGGTCTCACACTGTCACCTATGCTGGAATGCAGTGGTGTGATAACAGCTCACTGCGGCCTCGAACTTTCGGATTCTGAACTCAATCATCCTGCTTCAACCTCCCAAGTAGCTGGGACTATAGGCGTGTGTCACCACACCTGGCTTATTTTTGTATTTTTCGTAGAGATGGGGTCGTGCCATGTTGGCCAGGCTAGTCTCCAACTCCTGGGCTCAAGTGATCTGGCTGCCTTGGGCCTCCCAAAGTGCAAGGATTACAGGTGTGAGCCACTGTGCCTGGCCTTAAGTTAATTTTTAATGAAATGGTGCTTAAAGTTTTTTGTGGCATCTTCAGAGTTATTTGATAGGTTATTGGACACTACCATAGTAAAATTAGACATTGATTTGTAATAGTTGTTATTACATTCTTTCTGATAAATTATAAACAATTTATCTTATGGATGTTTACTTGTGTGTTGCTAAAAAAAAAAAAATTAAATGTGGGTTCAGTGGCCCATGCCTGTAATCTCACCACTTTAGGAGGAGTGCTTGAGCTCAGGAGATTGAGTGTGCAGCGGGCCATGATTATGCCACTGCACTCCAGCCTGGACAACAGAGTGAGACCCTGTCTCAAAAAAATTAATATTACTGACAGCTGGAACTTTTAGTTTGGCTAACAAAAAGGTCATCTGGCTTGTACCTGTTTTTAGTTTGGAGCAATGATAGTATGTTTGGTGAGTAGACTGTTTTGGTATTCAGACACAGGAATGGTGCCCTGAGCATATAAATTCCAGTGTGTTGGCTAGGTGCAGTGGCTCATGCCTGTAATCCTAGCACTTTGGGAGGCTGAGGCGGGCTGATTGCTTGAGCTCAGGAGTTCGAGACCAGCCTGGGCAACGTGAAACCCTGTCTCTACTAAAATACAAAAAATTAGCTGGGCGTGGTGGTGGGCGCCTGTAGTCCCAGCTGCTCAGGAGACTGAGGCAGGAGAATTGCTTGAACCTGGGAGGCAGAGGTTGCAGTGAGCTGAGATCGTGCCGTTGTACTTCAGCCTGGGCAACAGAGTGTGACTCCGTCTCAAAAAAAAAGATTCCAGTTTGTTATTTTCTAATTGCCGAAGTGTGATTCAAGTGCATTGTAGAAACTTTTGAAAACACAGTAGTCTGTCGAGGCTGTTGTTGTATTGGTGGTTCTCAATTGGGTATCACATTTGAGAAGAATTAAGTTTTTTGGGGCCCAGGTACTATGGTTATTGTAATTTCTTCTGTGTACCTCACCAGATGCTTGGGGAAGGTGTCTGGTTGTTTATAGGCTGGTGCTCGTGGGGGTATCTGCCCATGCCCAGTAGAACCCAAATCCTCAAGGGCCCAGGGAAGCCCCACATGGCAGCCATATGCTTATGAGGGAAGAAGGATCCTTTTTGCCTCTCCCTGCTGTGTAGGTATCTAGGACGTTAGGTAGGCAGTGTGAATAGTTGCTGCTGATCTTCTGACCTGTTCCTGCAGAGAAGTCAGGGAGGACTAGGTAGCCCTTGTGGAGGGAGAGGTTTGGCTGGACTTTGTCATTCTCTGGAAGACAGGCATGGTTGGCGGGTCTGTCAGTGGTAGCACTTGGAGGATCCATATTTAGGATATCAATTAATTGGGAATGGAATCTTTGTCTTTGGTTCAATCTCCTGGTTTCTAACTTTTAAACCATTTTTAGGGAAGCATTATGTGTGAAGGTGGGAGATACTCCCTGCATACAAAATCATGTTGCTAATGTTGTGAATTATGCATTTTCTTTTTAATATTAGGCACTTTTTTTCATATATCAAGTTTTTATCATGTACACTTTTCAAGGTTTTTTGGATTATGAAATCTTGGTTGATATAATATAAATAGAAAACTAGATATGGAATACATGCCTGGTTCGTGTTACCTCAGAAGCAGTTGGGCTGCCACTTAGCCTAGCAAAAAGTAAATTTAGTTGTTTTATCCAAAGGGTGCCAGTATAACTTTGGTGATCTAGATTTTGCTTTTCTTTCTTTTTTTTTTTTTTGTTTTTTTGAGGCAGAGTCTTACATTGCCACCCAGGCTAGAATGCAGTGGCTTGATTTCAGCTCACTGCAGTCTCCGCCTCCTGGGTTCAAGCGATTCTCCTGCCTCAGCCTCCCGAGTAGCTGGGATTGCAGGCACACGCCACCATACCTGGCTAATTTTTTTGTGTCTTTAGTAGAGACGGGGTTTCACCGTGTCGGCGAGACTGGTCTCAAACTCCTGACCTCGTGATCCACCCCCCTTTGCCTCCCAAAGTGCTGGGATTAGAGGCCTGAGCCACCATGCCCGGCCTGGATTTTGCTTTTCAATTTGATGATTATATTGTATAGACAATTTCTGGAAAGTTGATTAATTTAAAAATTCAAAATTTGGTTGGGCATTTCCATCGCAGCATTTGTATGTAGAAGGTTGATTGGTTAGAGTCATATCAATAAGAGATCACCCAAGTGTAATATAGTTGGATATAATGTTTTCATGGTCTTACTGCTGGATGTTTACTACCCTTTTGCTATTCTTTGAATCTAAACCTGTAAATAAATTAGTGATTCTCCTTGGCAGCAAAGCTTGGAACTACATAACTCTTTTAATTTTATCCCAAAAGAAACTGGGTAACAAATGCTCACTTTCACTGGTTGCAGTGGCTCACTCCTGTAGTCCCAGCTACTGGGATGGCTGAAGCAGGAGGATTGCTTGAGTCCAAGGCTGTAGTGTACAATGATTGTGCCTCTGAATAGCCACTGCATTCTCCCACCTGAGCACTATAGTGACACCCTGTCTCTAAAAATAAAAAAATAAAAACAGTCACTTTTATATGGCCTTTCGTTCTTACAGCTGTGAATTGTACTTGATCAGATCATTAATTCAAACTAGAGGCCGGGCGTGGTGGCTCACGCCTGTAATTGCAGCTCTTTGGGAGGCCAAGGCAGATGGATCACCTGAGGTCAGGAGTTTGAGACCAGCCTGGCCAACATGGTGACGCCCCATCTCTACTAAAAATACAAAAATTAGTTGGGTGTGGTGGCAGGTGCCCGTAATCAAAGCTACTCAGGAGGCTTGAGGCAGGAGAATTGTTTGAACCCAGGAGGTGGAGGTTGCAGGGAGCCGAGATCGCATCACTATGCTTCAACCTGGTGATAGACTGAGACTCTGTCTCAAAAAAAAAAAAAAAAAAATTCAAACTAGGAGAGCCTACAAGTACATAATCCTGTGAGGGGAATCTCGGACAGTTTGAGGTGGCTTTTTTTTTTTTGAGATGGAGTTTTGCTCTTGTTGCCCAGGTTGGAGTGCAATGGCATAATCTCGGCTCACCACAACCTCCGCCTCCTGGGTTCAAGCGATTCTCCTGCCTCAGCCTACCGAGTAGCTGGGATTACAGGCATGTGCCACCATGCCCTGCTAATTTTGTATTTTTAATAGAAACAGAGTTTCTCCATGTTGGTCAGGCTGGTCTCAAACTCCCAACCTCAGATGATCCGCCCACCTCGGCCTCCCAAAGTGCTGTGATTACAGGCTGAGCCACCGCACCCGGTCAACTTTTTTTTTTTTGCTTTTTTTTTTTTTTTTTTTTGAGACAAAGTTTTGCTTTTGGTGCCCAGGCTGGAGTGCAATGGTATAATCTCGGCTCACCGCAACCTCTGCCCGGGTTCAAGCGATTCTCCTGCCTCAGCCTCTCCGGTAGCTGGGATTACAGGCATGTGCCACCATGCCCAGCTAATTTTGTATTTTTAGTAGAAACTGGTTTCTCCATGTTGGTCAGGGTGGTCTTGAATTCCTGGCCTCAGGTAATCCACCGGCCTCGGCCTTTTAAAGTGCTGGGATTGTAGGTGTGAGCCACCGCACCCAGCCTTTTTTTTTTTTTTGATGAGACAGTTTCTCTTTTGCCCACACTGGAGCGCAGTGGTACCATCATGGTTCACTAAAGCCTTGACCTCCTGGGTGCAAAGCAGTCCTCCTGCCTCATCCCCCTGAGTAGCTGGAACTATAGTCACACGCCACCATGCCCTGCTAATTTTTCTATATTTTTGTAGAGACAGGATTTTGCCATGTTGCCCAGGCTGATCTTGAACTCCTGAGTTCAAGTGATCCTCTTGCCTTGGCCTTCCAAAGTGTTGGGATTACAGGTGTGAACCATTGTGCCTGGCCATGGATTTTTATTACAAATTATATTCAAATAGATGAAAACAGGAGGGAAAAGAATTTTCAGTATGTGTAGTAGTTTTGACAGGAGTTTTAGCCCTTTATCCTGGTGACTGATATTAATGTTGCTCTTAAGTGTACTTAATTTAAGCACACTAAAACATTGAACACAACATGTGTTTAATAACACAATTATCAAGGGAACTGAGGATAAAAGCACTCATCTTTGTATCGCAATATGACATTATTAGCATCTATTAACTTTACAAACCTGACTCATTTAATTTTCGGCAGCCACCATCGTGATAATGAATAAAGAGAAAACAAATCGTGTATTTTGTCACTCTATTCATTTTTATCTATAAAGATTTAAAATACCTTTCTTTTGAGTTAGATTGGTTTTATGGTTGGAAGAAGGAAAGGAGGTAGACCTTTGAATGTCTTGATTGCTGCTCATTTCTCTAGGCAGTGAAGAAAGGTAGCTAAAGTGCTTTCTGTGATTATCAAATGCCATATATGTGAATATACCTGTGTTGTCTGTCATGCCGTCGTGAACACTCGCTTGCTTTCATCTTTTTTATCCACGAGCTCTTGCATTAGAGTAGTTAGTAACCAGTTCTCTCTCTTGGAGTAATTAATGTGACGTTTCCCTTGTTTGAGATTTAGCTACGAGTTTTATATGTAACATATAAACCATGATATATCAGAAAGACTGTATTTGTGGTTCATAAAGACTGTAATTTCATTTCATTTTCATAAATTGTATGTTTTCAAATCTATATGTTTGGTTTTTTTTGTTGTTGTTTGTTTTTTTGATATGGAGCCTTGCACTTGTAGCCTAGGCTGGAGTGCAGTGGCACAATCTCGGCTCACTGCAACCTCCGCCTCCCCAGTTCAAGCAATTCTCCTGCCTCAGCCTCCCCAGTAGCTGGGATTACAGGCACCTGCCAACACGCCTGGCTAACTTTTTTTTTTTTTTTGTATTTTTCAGTAGAGATGGGGTTTCACCATGTTGGCCAGGCTCCAGGTTGGTCTCGAACTCCTGACATCAGGTGACCCACCTGCCTCGGCCTCCCAAAGTGCTGGGATTACAGGCGTCAGCCACTTCGCCTGGCCTGAACTGGATTATTTTAATGGACATATGTATCTTTTTATTTGCTTAATGAGAATTTGGAATTCTATTTTTAATAGAATCAGAAATTAGTTTGTGACTTGTGTGCTTTTAAATTAGGCATATTACTCACTTGAATGAATTGGATAAAACATGATGGTTTTAGTCTGCCATTTCTGGCAGTTTTATTTCTTTTTTTTTTTTTTTTTTTTTTTTTTTTGAGACGGAGTCTCACTCTGTCGCCGGGGCTGGAGTGCAGTGGCCGGATCTCAGCTCACTGCAAGCTCCGTTTTGTCAGCTCTGATGAAGTTCTGATGGCATCTTATTATTTAAATTTAAATTTTGGCTGGGCGCGGTGGCTCAAGCCTGTAATCCCAGCACTTTGGGAGGCCGACACGGGCGGATCACGAGGTCAGGAGATCGAGACCATCCTGGCTAACACGGTGAAACCCTGTCTCTACTATAATTACAAAAAACTAGCCGGGTGAGGTGGCGGGCGCCTGTAGTCCCAGCTACTCGGGAGGCTGAGGCAGGAGAATGGCGTAAACCCGGGAGGCGGAGCTTGCAGTGAGCTGAGATCCGGCCACTGCACTCCAGCCTGGGTGACAGAGCGAGACTCCATCTCAAAAAAAAAAAAAAAAAAAAAAAAAATTAAATTTTAATAGGTATTAGAGTCATAGATTTTTGCATGTGTTTATACTTGGAGAAAACCTGGACTGCAAATACTGGTATTAAAAAGCAATGGTGGCTTTCTGAATATAAGGGCTCTTAGTGTGGAAATTAATAATCATATTCTCTCTAGGCAATAGCATTCGTGGCCTTAAGTAGTAGCTTAAGAAGTATTAATGCTTGACTGTAATGCTTCAGATTAGGAAAGTAAACTCTGGTAACTTTGTTATTATTGATAGAAAAAAATAGAGGTGAAGGTTGAGAGGATACTACTTTTCAACTGTGATTAACACCAGTTTTACTAGTAGTCATATTTGTTGTGTGAAAAATAGAATTAAAACAACAGCCTAGTAATGTCTGTTAATCCTGCTTATGAATATAAGATTCGCAAACAAAAATAAAAAAGACCTAGTAGGTTTTAATTAGTGTTCTGGTACCTCTGGCACTGCATCTTTTCTTAAGGTGTCAGAATTGTATTTACCCTGTTAATTTATTTTTTATTTTTATTTTATTTTATTTTTTTTTGAGACAGAGTCTCGCTCTGTCGCCCAGGCTGGAGTGCAGTGGCCAGATCTCAGCTCACTGCGAGCTCCGCCTCCCAGGTTCACGCCATTCTCCTGGCTCAGCCTCCTGAGTAGCTGGGACTACAGGCGCCCACCACTATGCCCGGCTAATTTTTTTTGTATTTTTTAGTAGAGACGGGGTTTCACTGTGTTCGCCAGGATGGTCTCGATCTCCTGACCTCGTGATCCACCCGTCTCGGCCTCCCAAAGTGCTGGGATTACAGGCTTGAGCCACCGCGCCCGGCGTTACCCTGTTAATTTAAAGAATAACATAAGTCCTGTAAAAGTGCCTGATTTATGGAAGCTTTTGTCAGGATAAAATGGCAGCATGCTGTTTCCTTTCAAAGTTTTATGTATTTAATTACCTGAATTATATTTTCTTTCTTTTTTCTTTTCCGTTTTTTTTTTTTTTTTTTGACGGAGTAACTTGCTCTGTCGCCCAGGCTGGAGTGCAATGGCATGCTGTTGGCTGACTATAACCTTCACCCCTTGGATTCAAGCGATTCTCCTACCTCAGCCTCCTGAGTAGCTGGGATTCAGGCACGCACTACCACACCCACCAAATTTTTGTATTTTTAGTAGATACAGGGTTTCAGCATGTTGGTCTCGAACTCCTGACCTCGTGGTCTGCCCACCTCAACCTCCCAAAATGCTAGCATTACAGACGTGAACCACCATGCCCAGCCTTAAATTTATTTTTAAAAGTTATATATGCATTTATATATGTTTATGCTTCTATGTATACCTCTATATATACGTTTATTTTTACCTTTCACCTCTATTCTGTGGTGCATATATATATATATATATATACACACACACACATACACACACATATATTTTTTGTAGAAATGGGGTCTTGTCCTGTCCTTGAACTCCTGGCCTCAAGTGATCTGGCTACCTTGGCCTCCCAAAGTGCTGGGATTACAGGGTGAGCCACCACGCCTGTTTTTTAAAATTTTTATTTTATGTGTTTTTTTCTTTTTTTTTTTTTGAGATGGAGTCTTGCTGTGTCGCCCAGGCTGGAGTGCAGTGGCGCGATCTCGGCTCACTGCAAGCTCCGCCTCCCGGGTTCATGCCATTCTCCTGCCTCAGCTTCCTGAGTGGCTGGGACCACAGGCGCCCGCCACCACACCTGGCTAATTTTTTGTATTTTTAGTAGAGATGGGGTTTCACTGTGTTAGCCAGGATGGTCTCAATCTCCTGACCTCGTGATCTGCCGCCCGCCTCGGCCTCCCAAAGTGCTGGGATTACAGGTGTGAGCCACCATGCCCAGCTGGTGTATGTATTTTTATTTCAGCTCTTTTTTCTTTTTTTTGAGACAAACTCTTACTGTTTCCCAGGCTGGAGTGCAGTTGCATGATCTTGGCTCATTGCAGCCTCCGCCTCCCGGGTTCAAGCGATTCTCCTGCCTCAGCCTCCTGAGTAGCTGGGATTACAGGTGCCCACCACCATGCCCAACTAATTTTTGCAGTTTTAGTAGAGATGGGGTTTCACCATATTGGCTAGGGTGGTCTTGAACTCCTGACCTCGGGTGATCCACCTACCTTGGCCTCCCAAAGTGCTGGGATTATAGTTGTGAGCCACCACTCCTGGCCTCAGCTCATGTTTTTGTTGTTCTTTTTTGTTTTTAAAGCAAGGTCTGTCTCTGTTGCCTAGGCTGGAGTGCAGTGGTGCTTTCTCGGCTCACTGCAACCTCCACCTCCCAGGCTCAAGCGGTCCTCCTGCCTCAGCCTCCTGAGTAGCTAGGACTACAGTCGTGTGCTACATTTTAATGCCCAGCTAATTTTTGTAATTTTAGTAGAGATGGAATTTCGCCATGTTGCCCAGGGTGGTCTCAAACTCCTGAGCTCAAGTGATCTGCCCACCATGGCCTCACAAAGTGCTGGGATTACACGCATGAGTGACTGTGCTCGGCCTGTCATTGCTCAGTAATGTACTTTTCGTTCTAATACATTTCACGTTTATCAAAACTTGCAGCGTTTTTGCTTTGAGATGTTAATGGCTCACTTTCTGTGGATTAAAAATCTGGACCACACAGGTCAGTTGAAGGCTGAAGATGCTGAGATCAGAGTCAGTCCTTATCACAATGGATCTGGGGCTGACTATGGTTTCGTAAGCTTTTGTCCCTTATAGCTTTGCCTGTGTAGTAGATGCTCAGCAAACCCCTGTTAAATGGATTAGAATGAATTATATACTACTGGGTTTTCACCAAGTCCTTAGGTCATTTTTAGACTAAACTTTGGCACCTGCAATTGAAGCGATATGGAAATCTTGCAGGAAAGTGTGGAATCTTCTTCCAGTGATGGGGACTTCAGTTCTTTTCTGCGCGGATATCATTTGCCTTTTTATGTAGTGTTCATTTTCCCACATGTAACGTGCATTTGTTTTCTGAAATGGTCCTAAATGCTAATACCTTATAGGTTATTCAATGCCATTTTCAGATGGTTAAGATTGTTTGATTCCTGGTGTTTAAGATAAAAAGAAATTAAGGTTGTGCGTTGGGGAAAGAAACAGCTGAAACTTTACTTCATTTGTAAAATAGAATACTTAAACCCATCCAAATTGTGGAGATTTTTACTACTGTGTTTTATACGTTGCAAAGTGTGTCAAGTTCCTCCTTACAAATTTAGAAGTTCTAAAAGGGGCTTTCCTTAATATTTGATACTGTCACTTCTTAGTTTGCTCAGGACTTCATTAAGGACCTTTATTTTGTGTTTACCTTTCATCTGTATTCTGTGACAGAAGAGGACTTAAGAACTACTTCAGCAGCTCACACCTTCCATAAAAATAATGTGGCCTTTTCTTAGTTATTCAGAATAATAGGAAAAATACTTAAACCAGACTTTTAAAAATCTCATTTTACAGATGCAAAACCTGAAGTTTAGTGTTATATTTAAATGTGTAGACACGTAAGTATAGCTTTTGTTTTTCTTTGTGTGTGGGCATGTGCTTGGTGAAAGAGGAACAGAATTTTACTCTTTAAGTTTTTGGTAAATAACAGAGGTTCCAGCACAGGTGATGTCTAGAGCCCCCTAGGGATCCCCAAGATACTTTGAAGGGGACTGTGAAGTCAGAACATGTTTCATAGTAATATTCATTCATTATGTGCCTTTTTTGCCTGGCCAACAGTCTTCTGATATAGACATTTCTGACAGGATTTTTGATGTATGATGAAATGATGTCAACATTTGGAAGATTTGTGGAAGTCAGTGAAAACTATTTTCCAAATGGCCAGTGCATGACAGAAAAATTATGCCTGGTTAAAAGATCCATTAAAAATGCAAAGTAGGCCGGGTGTGGTGCCTCACGCCTGTAATCCCAGCACTTTGGGAGGCCAAGGCGGGCGGATCACGAGGTCAGGAGATTGAGACCATCCTGGCTAACACAGTGAAACCCCGTCTCTACTAAAAATACAAAAAATTAGCAGGGCGTGGTGGCGGGCGCCTGTAGTCCCAGCTACTCGCTACTCGGGAGACTGAGGCAGGGGAATGGTGTGAACCCAGGAGGCAGAGCTTGCAGTGAGCCAAGATCATGCCACTGCACTCCAGCATGGGCGGAGACTCCGTCTCCAAAAAAAAAAATGCAAAGTGGGCTGGGTGCAGTGGCTCACACTTGTAATCCCAGCACTTTGGGAGGCCGAGGCAGGCAGATCACGTGGTCAAGAGTTCACAGTGAAACCCCGTCTCTACTAAAAGTACAAAAATTAGCTGGGTGTGGTGTTTGGTGCCTGTAATCCCTGTTACTGTGGAGGCTGAGGCAGTGGAATCGCTTAAACCTGGGAGGCGGAGGTTGCAGTGAGCTGAGATTGTGCCACTGCACTCCAGCCTGGGTGACAGAGCTAGACTCCGTCTCAAAAAAAAAGTAAAGTAGAACAGTGGATTTTAATATAAGAATATGAAAAGTTCATTGGTACAAATTAAGATTCCACATTGCAGTTAGCCTTTAGGAGACAACCGCTTGTCTGTCAATTTTGGCATAGTATCAACAAAAAATGTCCAGAATTACCTGAAAAGTCTATTAAAGGACTCTTTTCTAATTACATTCAAAACGTACCAGATTCAGTACAGAAGCACATATGAAAATCCAGCTTTCTTTTCTTAAGCTGCACATTAAAGAGAGTTGCAAAATCATTAAAAGCCGTTATTATATTATTCTTTGTTTTGGAAATTAATTTTTTCTTAAATGATGTATACATGCATAAGATTTACTTTTAAAGGAATTAATATTTTGTGTCTCTAAAATGGTAGGTAACACACATAGAAAAGCTCTTTGAGGTCTTCAGTTTTTTTTTTTTTTTTTTCTTTCGCCAAGACAGAGTCTACTCTGTTGCCCAGGCTGGAGTGCCATGGCGTGATCTCTGCTCACTGCAACCTTCGCCTCCCGGGTTCAGGCAATTCTCCTGCCTCAGCCTCCCCAGTAGCTGGGATTACAGGCACACACCACCACGCCTGGCTAATTTTTTTTTTTTTTTTTGAGACAGGTTTTTGCTCTTGTTGCCCAGGCTGGAGTGCAGTGGCACAATCTCAGCTCACCGCAACCTCTGCCTCCTGGGTTCAGGCGATTCTCCTGCCTCAGCCTCCCAAGTAGCTGGGACTACTGGCGTGCACCACCACCCCCAGCTAATATTTTGTATGTAGTAGAGATTGGGTTTCACCATGTTGGTCAGGCTGGTCTTGAACTCCTGACCTCAGGTGATCCACCTGCCTCAGCCTTCCAAAGTGTTGGGATTACAGGTGTGAGCCACCGTGCCCTGCGTTTTTTTTTTTAATTAAATTTAATTTTTTTTTGAGACGGAGTCTCACGCTCTCACCCAGGCTGGAGTGCAGTGGGGCAATCTCAGCTCACTGCAACCCCTGCCTCCTGGCTTTATGCATTTTCTTGCCTCAGCCTCCTGAGTAGCTGGGACTATAGGTGCATGCCACCATGCCTGGCTAATTTTTTGTATTTTTAGTAGAGATGGGGTTTTACTGTGTTAGCCTAGATGGTCTCGATCTCCTGACCTCGTGATCCGCCCGCCTTGGCCTCCCGAAGTGCTGGGATTACAGGTGTGAGTCACTGCGCCCAGCTGTTAGTTTTTTAATTTTTAGTAGAGATGGGGTTTCACAATGTTGGCCAAGCTGGTCTCGAATCCTGACCTCGTGATCCACCCACCTTGGCCTCCCAACGTACTGGGATTACAGGCGTAAGCCACCACATCCAGCCGAGGTCTTTAATTTTTAAGAGTGTAGGCCAGGTGCGGTGGCTTACACCTGTAATGCTAACATTTTGGGAGGCCAAGGTGGGCAGGTTACCTGAGGTCATCGGGACTTTGAAACAGCTTGAGCAACATGGAGAACCTCATCTCTACTGAAAATACAAAATTAGCTGGTCATGGTGGTGCATGTCTGTAATCCCAGCTACTCCGGAGGATGAGGCAGGAGAATTACTTGAACCCGGGAGGCAGGGGAGGCAGAGGCTGTGGTGAGCCAAGATGATGCCATTACACTGCAGCGTGGTCAACAAGAGTGAAACGCCATCTCGGAAAAAAAAAAATACGAGGAGTGTAAAGTGTGCTGAGACCAGTGTTTGACAGCTACTACTCTAGCAAATGTATGTCGGAAGAGAAGTCATATTATGATAAAGTCTAGGATGTGCTTTAATTGTAACCTAGCACAGTTTCTGGTATATCAGGTTTTTTTTTTTTTTTGAGACGGAGTCACTGTTGCCCAGCCTGTGGTACAGTGGTGCAATCTCGGCTCGCTGTAACCTTCACCTCCTGGGTTCAAGTGATTCTTCTGCCTCAGCCTCTCAAGTAGCTGGGATTACAAGGGGCCTGCCACCACACCTGGCTAATTTTGTTGTTTTAGTAGAGACAGAGTTTCCCCATGTTGGCCAGGCTGGTCTCGAACGCCTGACCTCAAGTGATCTGCCCACCTTGGCCTCCCAAAGTGCTGGGATTACAGGTGTCAGCCACTGTGCCTGGCAATGTGTTAATATGAAATTTGAACCAGACTGGATTGAATTATTAAGTAAACCATGTCAATACACATGTAGCCAAGAAGGAAGATTGGTGGTGTGTGAAGATGGTGTTTTTATGTTAGTAAACAGTGTCTGGTTTATCTTGTATTTTATAGATTCTAAGACCTTTTTTTCCACATCTTAACATCTTTGAAATTGAGATGTCTTAAAATGGTGATAAGTCATAGTCTAATGGGCAGCTTTTTTCTTTCTTGGTGTGTCATAAAATAATGGTGTGTCATAGATGTGATGAAATGTGCTAGTGTCTCTTTTTGTGTGGAGAGGAGAAGGAAACATACTGGATAGCACTTCAATTCTTGAGCTGCAGGATATGGTGCATTAAATATTACTCTTCTTTTTTTTTTTTTTTTTTTGAGACGGAGTTTTGCTCTTGTTGCCCAGGCTGGAGTGCAATGGCGCAATCTTGGCTCACCGCAACGCCTGCCTCCTGGGTTCAAATGATTCTCCTGTCTCGGCCCCGCCAAGTAGCTGGGATTACTGACATGTGCCACCACGCCAGCTAATTTTTGTATTTTTTTTTTTTTTTTTTGAGACGGAGTCTCGCTCTGTCGCCCGGGCTGGAGTGCAGTGGCAGGATTTCAGCTCACCGCAAGCTCCGCCTCCCGGGTTTTACGCCATTCTCCTGCCTCAGCCTCCCGAGTAGCTGGGACTACAGGCGCCCGCCACCTCGCCCGGCTAGGTTTTTGTATTTTTTAGTAGAGACGGGGTTTCACCATGTTAGCCAGGATGGGTCTCGATCTCCTGACCTCGTGATCCGCCCGTCTCGGCCTCCCAAAGTGCTGGGATTACAGGCTTGAGCCACCGCGCCCGGCCAATTTTTGTATTTTTAATAGAGATGGAGTTTCTCCATGTTGGTCAGGCTGGTCTCAAACTCCCGACCTCAGGTGATCCGCCTGCCCTTGGCCTCCCAAAGTGCTGGGATTACAGGCGTGAGTCACCATGCCTGGCCCCTGAATGTTACTCTTATCAGGCACTTAATTGACTCTGGGCTCATTGTATGTATTCTATTCATAAAGCAATTATCTTTATTTCAAGCCAGAAAACTAGATTTCAGTGCTAGAATTCAAGTCTTTAAAATAAAATATAAAACTCATATTTGTGTATCTTTTTTAATATGCAGAGCCTTTTTTCTGTGTAACCGTATTGTTGATTTTTCTCATCTTTATATATATATTTTTTTTTTGTTCGTTTTTAATTGACATATTTATGGCATACAGTGGTACTTCTATAGATGTATACAATGTGTAGTGATCAAATTAGGCGTATCTGTCACCTTATGTAGCACTGCTTTGTGTTGGGAACATCCAAAATCCACTCTTCTAGTTATTTGAAAAGACAAAATAGTTTTTATTTATTATTTTTGAGACGGAGTCTCACTTTGTCGCCCAGGCTGGAGTGCATTGGTGCGATCTCGGCTCACTGCAACCTCTGCCTCCCGAGTTCAAGCAATTCTCCTGCCTCATGCTCCTGAGTAGCTGGGATTACAGGCATGTACCACCACGCCCGGCTAATTTTTGTATTTTTAGTAGAGACAGGGTTTCACCATGTTGGCCACGCTGGTCTTGAACTCCTGACCTCAAATGATCCACCCGCCTTGGCCTCCCAAAGTGCTGGGATTACAGGCATGAGCCACTGCGCCCAGCCATAAATCGTGTTTTTTTTTTTTTCCCTGAGACAGACTCTCGCTCTGTTGCCAGGCTGGAGTTCAAGCAATTCTGCCTCAACCTCCCGAGTGGACTACAGGTGTGCGCCACCATGCCCGGCTCTTTTTTGTATTTTTAGTAGAGATGGGGTTTTACCATGTTGGCCAGGATGGTCTTGAACCCCAGACCTCATGATCCGCCTGTCTCAGCCTCCCAAAGTACTGGGATTAAAGGCGTGAGCCCCTGTGCCTGGCCAAATTTTATTTTATTTATTTTTTTAAATTTTGAGATGGTATCTCGCCATGTTGCCCAGGCTGGTTTTAAACTCCTGGGCTCAACTGATCCACCTGCCTTTGGCCTCCCAGAGTGCTGGGATTACAGATGTGAGCCACTGCGCTCAGCTACAATAAATTGTTAATTACAGTCACCTTCCAGTGCACACTAAGACTTATTTCTCTTATCTACCTGTAATTTTGTATTTGTTAATCAGTCTCTGGCTACCTCCCCATCAGACTCTAGTAACCACTATTCTGCTCCATTTCTATGAAATTAACTCTTTTAGCTCGCACATATGAGTGAGAATATGCGATACATGTCTTTGTGTGCCTGCTTTATTTTACTTAACATAATGTCCCCTAAACTCATTCATGATGCTGCGAGTAAGATGGGGCTTTTTATATTTTTTATGGCTGAATAGTACTCATATATAGTATATTACATACCACATTTTCTTTATCCATTTATTTGTTGCCCACTTTTTTTTGAGACAAGAGTCTCACTCTGTCACCCAGGCTGGAGGCCTCCCGGGTTCAAGCAATTCTCTGCCTCAGCCTCCCGAGTAGCTGGGATTACAGGCATGTGCCACCACGCCAGGCTAAGTTGTGTATTTTTAGTAGAGACCGGGTTTCATGATCTTGACCAGGCTGGTCTCGAACTCCAGACCTCAGGTGATCCACCTGCCTCGGCCTCCCAAAGTGCTGGGATTACAGGCATGAGCCGCTGTGCCAGGCCGAGGCCAAGAGTTTCATTACAGCCTAGGCAACAGAGCGAGACCCTTTATCTTAAAAAGAAAAAATCATAGACTTTTTCAGATGTGTGACATTTGAAGAAGTAAAACACAGTGGAATAACTATAGGCTTCAGCCACAGATTGGATTTGTATCTCTTTGCCTTGGTTTCCTCAACCGAAAAAGGAAGGAAATACTTGTAACTTGTTTTGAGGTTATTTTATATGAAATGTATGTGAATGTATTTAGCATGTAATTGCTTACTGGACAGATCAGTTAGGAATTGTAGTTGGCTGCTAGTAACAGTTCTGGAATAATGTAGTTGTGACGGTAAGTTAGGTAGGCAGATAAGGGCGGGCTTCATGTCATCAGGGAATCCAGATTGCTGCAGTGTGTATTCCCAGCCCTCTTCAGTGCATTACTTAATCTTAAAGGAATCGCTTCTGCAGTCACCTCAGTTTCATGCAGTGGGAGGAAGAAAGGGGTGAGTTGGCAGAAGGCTAAGAGCTAGCTAAAACTATTCCCCTTCTCCAACAACCAAAGGAACTTTTCTGAGTGTCCCTCCCTACACATTGCCCTGATCATCCTGGGCGAGAAGTGTCTCGTTGCAAGAAAGGCTGGGAAACAAGGCTGTTTGACTGCCCTGAATAAAATCGGGGTTTTGATAGTAAGAAGGAGATAATAGGTATTGGGTTGGATGATGTACAGTGTCTTTCACAGCAAATGTTGTTTCACTTTTTTCTTTCATTTATGTATTTGGGAGTATTATTGTATAGGCCTAGCTATTATGAACTGTCCCACACTGTGGATTTTATTTTTTTCTTGTTTTTTTCCACCTGGAGAACACCGTGAATTTTTGTTTATGAATATCTTTTTTTCCTTTCTTTCTTTCTTTTTTTTTTTTTTTTTTTTTTGAGCCTGAGTCTCGCTCTGTCTCCCAGGCTGGAGTGCAGTGGCGTGATCTTGGATCAGTGCAACCTCTGCCTCAGGTTCCCGAGTAGCTGGGATTACAGGTGCCCGCCACCACGCCTGGCTAATTTTTGTATTTTTAGTAGAGGCGGGGTTTCACCATCTTGGCCAGGCTGGTCTTGGAACTCCTGACCTCGTGATCCACCCTCCTCAGCCTCCCAAAGTGCTGGGATTATAGGCGTAAACCACTGTGCCCAGCCGTTTATGATCATTTACATCTTTCGGGTTCTGCTTTGCTGGGGGACTGGGCTTATGTGATAAAATTACTTACTTGACTGTTAAAGGAAAACAAAAAGTTAAACTTTTTTTTTTTTTTTTTCGTTCATAGTTTAGCTTACCCTCAACCTTTAACTCAGAGGACCTGATTTGGTAGTTTGGCAGTGGTTGAAGGTTGGTAGAGGAGAGGCAGAGTGTTACCAGGAAAGGAGACTGCCTGGAGGACTGTTCAGGGCTTTCGTCCTTGGCTCTGTGCTACTCGGAGGCCTTGGGGCTTTCGGTTCCTTCTTGGGTTATCTGTGTCCTTATCTATCAAATAAGTAGTTGGTTTAGATGATTTTAAGTCTTTCCAACTTGAATATTCTGATTTTATATGTAGACATTATATATGCAACTCTTATTTTGTGTGTGTGTGTGTGAATGTAAAAGGCCTTCACAGCCATATGTATACCTGGTATTGCCTTCTAGGGAATACAGAATTGAAGATAGAGTTATGACATAAAGTTAAAATCTCATTTTGAATCTTAGTCTCTTTGCAGATAAATATGCACAGTAAAACTAGGTAAATTCTGCAATTTATTACCTTCTTGGTATGAATTTTTACTAGGGCTTTTTTAGAAGTTCAAAGTAGAAAACCTTTAACATCTTCATTTTGGATTTTAAAATGTGGCAGTGAAATATTTCACATTTAGAAACCTGTGTTAATGTTGACTAGGAAAAGTCTCAGTCTTATGCCATTAGTAATGATGTGTTTGTTATCCTTTCGTTTCTAGAAATGGATCCCTGGAATTAGATGGAGTATTATGAAAGTATAATATTAAAAAAAATGTTTTTGTAGAGACAGGGTCTCACTGTATTGCCCAGGCTGGTCTTGAACTCCCAGGCTCAAGTGAACCTATCACTTTGACCTTCTGAAGTGCTAGGATTACAAGTGTGAACCACCATGCCCATCCTGAAGGTATAATTATTAAAATGCTACCCGATGTTCATAATCTGCTTACCCAAGAATTCAAATGCTTTGTTTGCCCTGCTTAGGTCAGACTTTGGCCTACTCTGAGTGAATCAGTTTTTGCTTTTGTTACAGATGGTAGAATTGAGTCAAGATGTTAATGGCCCTTGTCCAATATGGGGAGCTAGTTAATGTCTTCTGATTCTATCCTGTGGAGTGAGAGTATCTATTTGTTCACTTGATGGAAACTTACAGTTCCCTTGTGTCTTGTTTCAGTTTTGTTTTTCATGTGAAATACATCTAGAGAGACAGTATGGTTTAGTGGATGGGACAGGCCCTTGTGAGAACTATTTCAAATGATTTTGTAATTTCAACCCAGTAAATTTCTCCATCAGCGTTCCTGATCCCTGGCGTTATGAACAGTAAGTTTCAGAAAGCTTGCATGTTTTAGAACCTCTCCTACCGGACAGTAATCACCTCAGATGTTTGTAATTTGTAATTGGAATATTTAATTATTAGGTAAGAGCAAGGTATTACCGATTCTTTGGAGTGCAATGGCTCGATCTCAGCTCACTGCAGTCTCCACCTCCCAGGTTCAAGTGATTCTCCTGCCTCAGCCTCCCGAGTAGCTGGGATTACAGGCACCTGCCACCACACCCAGCTAATTTTTGTATTTTTCGTAGAGACTGGGTTTCACCATATTAGCCAGGATGTTCTCGATCTCTTGACCTTGTGATTCGCCCGCCTTGGCCTCCCAAAGTGCTGAGATTACAGGTGTGAGCCACCACATCCAGCCAAGGTGTTATAGATTCTTTAACCTAAATTTGGCTTGTTACTTGGAAATGTTATTGAGGAAATTGGTAATCAGTTTTATGATTTTCTAAATTACTATATAACTTCTAGTCACACAAGAAGTGTCTAAGTCCAGTAGGAAGAGAGGGCTGCTTCAAATTGCGATTAATGATACTGGAGAACAAATTCTGGGTTGGTAGTAATATTTATTGGTTAAAATATAGTAGTAGGCCTTTAACATGGATATGACTGTATGTCTTTATTTTCAGCTGCCACATATTTGTGAATAAAACCAAACTTAGAAAAAGCAGGTAAAACTTTATTTTGGAAGTTAGTTGACAAGGGTAATTCAGATTGAATTGCATAATAATGGCAATATTAAGTTTCTTGTTTAACAGATATGGACTGGAAAGTTTTCTTTCAGCACTTTGGGAGGCCGAGGCGGGTGGATCACAAGGTCAGGAGATTGAGACCTTCCTGGCTAACACGGTGGAACCCTGTCTCTACTAAGAACACAAAAAATTAGCCAGGCATGGTGGCAGGCGCCTGTAATCCCAGCTACTTGGGAGGCTGAGGCAGGAGAATGGCATGAACCCGGCAGGCAGAGCTTGCAGTGAGCCAAGATCGCGCCACTGTACTCCAGCCTGGGCGACAGAGCAAGACTTCTTCTCAAAAAAAAAAGAAAAATCTCAGATACAAGCCAGGCACTGTGTGTGCACTTGTAGTCCCAGCTACTTGGGAGGCTGAGGCTGGAGGATCGTTTAAGCCCAGGAATTCAAGTCGGTCTGGGCAATATAGCAAGATCCCCATCTCTAAAACAGAACAACTCAGATACATATAATTAGAATAGTATAAATAAATACCTGTATGCCATCCTACTATATGGACTCAATATTTTGCTATATTTGCTATCATATTTTTGGTTGAGCCATTTATAATTTGCAAATACCATGAGACTTCAGCATAAATACTTTAACATGCATCTTCAAAGAATAAGGACTTTTCTTCTGGGCACGGTAGGTCATGCCTATAACCTCAGGACTTTGAGAAGCCAAGGTGGGTGGATCACTTGAGGTCAGGAGTTCGAGACCAGCATGGCCAACATGTTGAAATCCCGTCTCTACAAAAATTAGCCAGGCGTGATGACGTGTGCCTGTAATCCCAGCTACTCAGAAGGTTGAGGCTGGAGAATCACTTGAGCCTGGGAGGCAGAGAGTGCAGTGAGCCGAGATCATGCCATTGCATTCCAGCCTGGGTGCCAGAGCAAGACTCCGTCTCAAAATAAAAATTAAAAGGACAAGCACAGTGGCTCACGCCTGTAATCATAGCACTCTGAGAGGCTGAGGTGGGTGGATCACCTGAGGTCAGGAGTTCAAGACCAGCTTGGCCAACATGGTGAAAACCTGTCTCTACTAAAAATACAAAAATTAGCCGGACATGGTGGCTGGCGCACACCTGTAATCTCAGCTACTTAGGAGGCTGAGGCAGGAGAATTGCTCCGACCCAGGAGGCAGAGGTTGCAGTGAGCCAAGATCGCGCCACTGCACTCCAGCCTGGGTGACAGAATGAGACTCTGTCTCAGAAAAAAATTTAAAAAGTATAAGGATTTTTCTTACATAAACACAGTACCATTATCACACTAGAGGATATTAATAGTAACTTCAATTATATCATGTAATAGCCATACAGGAAATATTGAAATGGTGAGATGTTTCATCTAGCCACTTTCAAAGAAAGAAAGCCTGTATTTTTACATTTTAAACAACATTAATCAAACAAAATTAGCGCCAAAAAGATTGCTCTGAAACCCATGCAATGTTACTGGGCAAAATGTTCTCATGCATTCTAATAATTTATGAAGTCAGCTTTTAAATTAGTGTTTAAGTTTGCTTTTGTAGCTGCATATTTTAAAAAGTTTGCTTGAGCCCAGCAGGTTGATGTTGCAGTGAGCTATGGTTGCGCCAATGCACTCCAGCCTAGGCGACAGAGTGAGACCCTCTCTCTGGAAAAAACAAAAACTTTCTAAAATAGAAGAGTCAGTTTTTCTGCCCTTAGAAAATGTAGAATGGTGAATACAATTGGACCCTCAAGAGTAAAGACCAGACAGTGACACAGTCTGGTAGAAAATAATAGTACCTGCTGCAAAGGGTCATTGTTACCAAGTACGTGAAATTGTGTAGTAGTGGTTAGCACAGTATCTAACACATAAGTACTCCAGTGTTAGCTTTAAAAAAAAAAAATCACATGTGGAATATGTATTGATTTGGAACTATAAACACCAGGACTTTTTTTTGTTGTTTTTTTTTAAAGAGGCAGAGAGTCTCTCAAACTCCTGGCCTCAAGTGATCCTCCCACCTTGACCTCCTAAACAGTGAGTCACTTCTCCCGACCAACACCAGGACATTTTAAAGGTTGCTTTTTTTTTTTTTTTGACATCTTCTAGTTGTTTGTTCACTACATTTTTTTTCAATGACAAAATATTTTAAGCACCACAACAAATATGTGGAATAAAATAATGAACAGCATCCATTTCCCAGTTGTCAGATTTTAACATTGTCTTCAGAATTTTTTTTAAGGAAATAACACCTGAAGTCACACCAAAGCCTCCTGTGATGTCTTTCCTGATTCCGCTTCCCTCCCTGTCTTCATGAATTATCATCTTTCCATTCATGTTTTTTTATTTTCTCATATATGTATGTATGTAGTATTTTGCATGTTTATATAAATATACTCATACATTTTTATTCAATATTACTTTTAAGATTTATTGATATTATTAGAAGTATTCTAGTAGCCCTACTTCATTTGTTTCCAGTTCATTTATATTGAGTTATATGTGTGTACCATATTTTTTCCATTTTGTTAATGTACATTTAGGTTATTTCCAGTTTTTTACCATTATGTACAGTGTCATAATTAACATTTATGAGTGTCTTTTTGAGCACATATGTGTTTTTCTGGGATAGTGTTTTTCAAGCCTTTTTGTTCACTAGAAACAGTAAGAAATGTACTTTACATTGAGACCCAACATATGTATGTATGTGTATATTTGCATAATGCTTCTATATATGCATAAATATGTGTAATGGAAATTTATAGTTTCATAAAATATTTACCCTGAAAAAATATTTACCCTTATAATGTAAGAGATGCATCCTTGAGATATGAATAAATATCCCTTCATTATAAATATGCTGATCAGGACAATATTTCACAAATAATAGTCTAATGTATGTAACCTGAAGCAGAATTGCTGATCTTGATGGTGCTCATTTTCAGCTTGGCGAGAGATGAAAAAAATCTCTCTTCAAAGTGGTTTTACCAAACTCACATTCCCGTCAGGAACATGTGAGAGTTCCTGTTTATTCATATCCATACCAACATTTGTCCAGCTTTCTAATATTTTGCCTATCTGATGGATGTGAAATGGTATCCCAATGTTTTCTCAGTCTGTTTTCTAGTCACGTATTTTTAGTGCCTTCTATCTGATTTTTTTTTAAAGCTAACACTGAAGTACTTATGTGTTAGATACTGTACTAACCGCTACTACACAGTTTCACTTACTTGGTAACAATGACCCTTTGCAGCAGGTACTATTATTTTCTACTAGACTGTGTCACTGTTTCTGGTCTTTGCGAAGCAGTAAAGATGCTAACAAGAGAGGTGAGACATGGCTTTCCTATTCTAGGGAGCTTGCATTCTAGGAGAGAGATGAACTTTGTCTCCCAGTGAGTGACAAAGGGACACACAACGGGGTGCAATGTGCAGCCTGCCTGGGGAAATGGGGCTGTTACAAGAGATGAAATTTGACCTTGGTCTTGAAAGATGAGTGGGCGTTTTCAGAGAGCTGTGGAGTTGAGGGGCATTCCAGGTGGAGGGGAGACAAAGGCATAGAGCCGTAAGACCACATTATTCAAGGAACTTAATGAGTGTTCATGACTGTGTAGAGTCAGGATTGATGAGGCCAAGGGATAAGCAGAGGAGCGCCTGCAGACATGGAGGCAGGTGGAGTTGTATGCTGCCTGCACCCAGACTCATTGAAGGTTTTAAGTAGGGTGTTAACAGGAGTTTTGTTTGGTTTTGTTTTTACAAGTCTAGGAATGGATTCTGGTATTAAAACAAACTTGATGGTCAATCAAGTTTTTGTCTTAATTTCAGTTTCAAACTCATTAACTTGGCTGTTTACTATTGTCTTTTTGAAACAGGTAGATAATAGAAATTATTATACTTCCTTTGAACTAGAGTTAGTCATTTTCTGTTCTTTCCTAGCATATGACACATTTCCTTTCATCCATGTGCCTTGCTTTTGGTGGGGTTTTTTTTTTCTTTCTTTGTTTTCATTTTTGAGACAAGGTCATGCTCAGTCACCCAGGCTTGAGTGCAGTGACACAATCATAGCTCACTGCAGCTTCGACCTCTCAGGCTCAAGTGGTCCTTCTACCCCAGCCTCCCCAGTAGCTGGGACTATAGGCGTGTACCTCCACACCTGGCTAAATTTTGTATTTTTTTGTAGAGATGGGGTTTCACCATGTTGTCCAAGTTGTTTTTGAACTCCTGGGCTCAAGTGATCTACCTGCCTCAGCCTCCCAAAGTGCTGGGATTACAGGCAAGAACCACAGTGCACAGCCCTCTTTCTTTTCTTTCTTACATGTTAAACATATACATAGAGAAAGGGTCTACATTGCCCAGGCTGGTTGTGAGCTCCTGGCCTCAAGCGTCCAGCCCATACTCCTTAGTTTTAAGTGGGACAACAAATGGCCTTCACAGGTTTTTTTTTATTCTCAAATATGAATAGATATGGCTTTGTACAGGTTGGTAATTTTAAGAATTTGGAATTTGGGACTGGGCACTTGAGCCTGGCCAACATGGCAAAACCCTGTCCCTATATTAATAAAAATACAAAAATTAGCTGGGTGTGGTGGCACATGCCTGTAATCCTAGCTACTTGGGAGGCTGAGCATGAGAATCATTTGAACCCAGGAGGCAGAGGTTGCAGTGAGTCTTGATTGTGCTACTGCACTCCATCCTGGGTGACAGAGCAAGATTGTCTCAAAAAAAAAAAAAAAAAAAAAAGAATTTGGATTTTTTGGACAATGTCTTTCCTGAGGATACTTTCGGTCTTTATCTCTTACTCTTGCTACATTGTATGTAGCAAGTATGGATACAGTTAAAAGAACTTCCTTTAGAAAGCTGGAGTGCCTCCTGTTAATCAACTGTATGTGCGTGTATGTATATATAAAGGTGATGATATGAGAGATTGCTTTGGGCTTCTTGCAGCTTTTGGCATTCCTGGGCTGCCAGTCCTTTTTTAATAGGAGCATTTGTCTTGCTTTAAGACATGAAAGTTTGAGGACTGCCAGTGTCTAATTTAATAGAAGCAGTTTTCGGAGAGCAAATTATAGAGTCGTGTTTTGAAATTCTCAGTGCCTTAAAATAATAAATGTGAACCATAGCATGGAATAGTAAGCACTTATTCTCGTGTGCATACTTGATACTAGCTTTTGGTGAGAAGTCTCACACTTGTGCTAGTATTAAGGAGTGTATTCAAAGGTGTGTTGGTATGTTCATTGAGATGCAGGGGCAACACTGAGCATTGCATAGATCCTATTTTGAATTTAGGAGAATCCTATGCAGGTAGGTTAACTTTTTTAAACTTTACAGTTCAAAGTTGTTTTTTTTACCCCTCCTTTTCACCTCCTAGTTCAAAGTTTTAATTATGTTTCCTAGCTACTTGATATTTAACAATTACATACTTCCCTGCTATCTCTAAAATAAAGTCTTTTTATTAGTTCAGGATTTAGTCCAGGGAGAGCTTTTACTGTGTGAACCACTTGAGATGAAAAGAACTAGATAGAAGCATGTGTTGCCCAGTGTCCCTGCCTGTGCCCTTTCTTCTCAGAAAACCCTGGCTAGTTGATTGTCTCAGCCTCATGGTCTCCTGTTACCACCAACCTCCCTGCACCCCAGACTCTAGCAGGCACACATACACGTGGGCATACACACATGTGCACACACACACAGTTTAGCTGGCGTTAGGTCCTCAGGGTAGGGGCTGGGACTATTTCATTTTCTTTCTGTCTTCAGCAAATGTAATACATGTTAACACCTTGGCAGTAAAAGTGGGCTGGATCAATTGGATACAAGGTGACTGTTCTAAAATAAACAAAATGAAACAGCATAATCTCGAATTTGTAGGCAGCATGTGAGACCCAGCAAATGGAACTTTTTGTTTTGTTTGTTTGGAGTCTCACTCTGTCGCCAGGCCGGAGTGCAGTGGCATGATCTCGGCTCACTGCAACCTCCACCTCCCGGGTTCAAGCAATTCTGGGACTACAGGCGCCCACCACCATGCCCAGCTAATTTTTTTTTTTGTTTTTCAGACGGAGTCTTGCTCTGTCGCCCAGGTTGGAGTGCAGTGGCACGATTTTGGCTCACTGCAAGTTCCACCTCCCGGGTTTATGCCATTCTGCCGCCTCAGCCTCCGGAGTAGCAGGGACTACAGGCGTCCACCACCTCGCCCGGCTAATTTTTTGTATTTTTAGTAGAGACAGGGTTTCACCGTGTTAGCCAGGATGGTCTCGATCTCGACTTCGTGATCCCCCTTCTCGGCCTCCCAGAGTGCTGGGGTTACAGGTGTGAGCCACCACTTCCAGCTGCAAATGGAACTTTTGCAGGTGGTTTGGCCATTAGCCGTGTGCATGCTCAGAGTGTGTTTAGGCTTGGACAGGATGCTCTGTGTGTACTGTGTAACCTTGAGGCTTTGCATCTATTTCCATTTCCCTAGAAATGAAATCTAAAACAGATAGGCTGCTTTCCTTCCTCCTAGCTTTCCAAACAAAAGTAAGGCTTGTAGATGTGAACTAGACTGTTGCAAAGTGCTGGAGAGGATGGCTGTAGTTTGGGATTTGATTTTTTTTTTGGTGAGGCTTTTTTTTTTTTTTGAGTTGTTAGAACTCGAGTGTGATAAATGGCTTTTTTTTTTTTTTTGAAAGTGGGAAGAAAATACAAGATCATTAACCACTTATGCATATCCTATTTCAAATGGCTTAGAAATTTAAAGCATATTTGTTAAAGTTTATAGAAGCTGAGTGTGTTGATTTCTGTGGTGGATAAAAGCCGATGCTGTATCTGGAAACTGTTTTCCTATTTTTCTTAGATACCCCTTGAATCATATCTGTTTAATGGAAGAGGATTTCTCTATTAAGCTGCTTATAATGCCCGTTAAACTTTGTGTTTAAGATATTAGAGTCCTGGAATGAATATAATTACTTGCCTATATTAAAAAGCTGAAATCATTTGACGAAAAATTAACAAGTGCAGGCATATGAGCCATTTGAAAATAAAATGCATCTGAGAGAGCTTTCTGAGATTCACAGGGTTTTATGGATTTTTTTCTGTCTTTTAAATAATTGAACTTGATATGAAATGTACATTTTAGCTGGATGGACTTACAAGGCTGATAGAGGTAAAGAATTTTTAAATTATAGATTGTCTTTGCATTACCTTTGGTCTGTTTCTGTATTCTGAACTGATGATTGAAAGAACGACCTGTGGAACTCAACATTTTTACGAATTTTGAGATACAAAGGGAGCTCAAAGGTAACTGCATGCTGGGGATAGTAGGAGTTCTCTTGAAAGACAGGCAAGGTCTGGGCCACTTAGCCTGTTTGCTTTTCTTTGGTCACAGGTACAGGCATGCTGTTTTACAAAGAGTTAAAGTTCTGCTTCTAAACAGATGCCTTTCTGTTTCAATGTTTCTTCCTGGTGCTCTGAAAACCATATGTGGGGAAAGTAGTCTGTTCTGTTTAGAGGTTAAGGGTGTTGCCTGCCTGAAAGCACCAGTATTTAGTATAAAGTGTGAAGAAGCAGATGAAGAAACCTTCCTACCATTTAACAAAAGGGAGCCAAGCCCGCGGTTTTTGTCTCAGGAAATGTGCTTCTACCACTCCTTTAAAGCTATGAAAGTTAATTTCACAGCCTGGGGGAAAGACTTCGTTTCCCCTAAAGATCAGTTCTTGAAGTTGGAAGTTGTCATTTGGTCTATAACTTAACGCTAATGAAAAGCCTCTTGGAGTGCTTACTGTGTGCCAGACACATTAATCACAGTAGTAACAGCTGACATTTGAGCGCATCCTGGGCCGGGCACTGTGCTTTTTAGCACTTGAAATAACTTTTTTTTTTTTTTTTTTTTGAGACAGTCTCGCTCTGTCGCCCAGGCTAGAGTGCAGTGGCGCAATCTCAGTTCACTGCAACCTCCGCCTCCTGGATTCAAGCAATTTTCTGCCTCAGCCTCCCGAGTAGCTGGGATTACAGGCACCCGCCACAATGCCCGATTAATTTTTGTATTTTTAGTAGGGACAGGATTTCACCATCTTGGCCAGGCTGTTCTTGAACTCCTGACCTCACGATCCACCTGCCTCGGCCTCCCAAAGTGCCAGGATTATAGGCGTGAGCCACTGCGCCCAGCCAGCACTTTAAATATCTTCCTCAGTCCTCAGAATAACTCCAAGAGGTGGGTACTATTTTTTTTTTTCTGTTTTGAAGATGAAACCTTAGGCCCTAATCTCTTGCCAACTAAGTTGCAGAGCTGAGAGATAAACTCAGTCTGTCTAACTCTGGAGCTTTGACTCTGAATCACTAAATTCTATATTACGGTACTGATAATTCCCTGGACTGTCTGGCAGAAAGGGTGGTCTTATTTCATCAAGGGAGTGGGCTCAAAGAAGATAAGTAATTTACTGTCATAAGCCTTGTGTTGAAACCAGAACTCAAACCTGGGTCAGTTTGAAGTGAAAGCTTATGTTCTTGCCACTGAGTATATCATATGACCTCTTAGAGTACATTACTGTAATATCTGATTTACAAAGATCTTTTTATTTCTTGTGTCGGCTGCCCTCTGTTTCTGGAGGGAAGCTGTTTAAAAAGTATATTTTTGGTCGGGCATGGTGGCTCATGCCTGTAATCCCAGCACTTTGGGAGGCCGAGGTGGGTGGATCACTTGAGGTCAGGAGTTCGAGACCACCCTGGCCAACATGGCAAAACCCCATCTTTACTAAAAATACAAAAGTTAGCCGGGCATGGTGAGGCGTTCCTGTAGTCCCAGC
The DNA here is from genome assembly GCF_007565055.1 of Rhinopithecus roxellana. Lineage (NCBI taxonomy): Eukaryota > Metazoa > Chordata > Mammalia > Primates > Cercopithecidae > Rhinopithecus > Rhinopithecus roxellana. The sequence goes on from NC_044554.1 coordinate 63,460,292, forward strand.
CACTGGGGAGGCTAAGGCAGGAGAATCGCTTGAACCTGGGAGGCGGAGGTTGCAGTGAGCCGAAATTGCACCTCTGCACTCCAGCCTGGGCAACAGGGTAAGACTCTGTCCCCCCCAAAAAAAAAAAAAATTGATTTTTGAGGTGGCTGTTGGGAACTTGATATGTTGTCTGCTGGCAGCTATGTTGCACCTGGTTGTGGTTCCGAGACTGGCCAGAGCCCATTGGTACATCAATACGTGTTACCTCCTTAAGCTGCTGACACCAACCTGGCTTCCAAGATTTGCATTGAGTTTCAAGTAGTTATCTCCCTCCATGTCGGTAGCAAACTACAGAGTATGGGGTCGTGATTAAATACAGAGCCTCTGAGGTCAGACTTGGTTCTCTCACCCACTCCCTACTAGGTGACTTGAGGCAAGGCTCTTAACCATTTTTTCCCCTTGAGAGACAGGGTCTGGCTCTTGCTCAGGCTGGAGTACAGTGGCGTAATCGTAGCTCACTGCAGCCTCCAATTTCAAGGCTCAGATAATCCTTGTGCCTCAGCCTCTGGAATAACTGGGACTACAGATGCATACCACTGCACCCGGTTAAAGGCTCTTAACCTTTCTAAGGCTCGGTTTCCTCATCTGTAAAATGGATGCCCTCATGGGTTATTGAGGGGCTCGAATGAAACAAACAGGCCTTAGATGCTTGGAATGGCATCTAGACACGGTGGGTGTTCACGAAATGATGGCAGTGGTGGTGGAGATAGCAACAACTTCTCTGCTGTGTGGCCCTTCTCATCTGTTACAAAAGACCAGGACCTTTTGTAACAGGTCAAGGTGAATGCTTTCTGGAGTAGACTGTTGTGTTAATGCTCTGAATTGGATATAAAGTAAAATTGGGGATTCCCTTTATTTTGTAGGCACATGTAAGTCAATAAATTGCCTTGTAATTTAAATATTATATTGTCAAATTCTGTGCTGTACTTTTTTTTTTTTTTTTTGAGACAGAGTTTCACTCTTGTTGCCCAGGTTGGCATGCAGTGGTCTCATGCCTCTCGGCTCACTGCAGCCTCTGCCTCCCGGGTTCAAGCCATTCTCCTGCCTCAGCCTCCTGAGTAGCTGGGATTACAGGTGCCTGCCACCACGCCCAGCCAATTTTTTGTATTTTTAGTAGAGACGAGGTTTCACTATGTTGGCCAGGCTGGTCTCGAACTCCTGACCTCAGGCGACCCACTTCCCTTGGCCTCCGAAGTGCTGGGATTACAGGCGTGAGCCACCACGCCCGGCCCAATGTTGTACAATTTTATGTTGTTTAAAACCTTGACTTTTATTGGAAATGCACTTGGTTGTGTTGAACAAAATATTTGAGGAAAATTTTTAATGATTAACTTTGATAGTTAAAAATGAGCCTTTTAAGTTCTTGTTGAACTTGAACATAATGTACGTTTCATTTCTCAAATGGAGAAACTGAGGTAGTAAGTAGGGATAGGCTTCGCCTAAAGGCTATTGAGTAAAGCATGAGTGAGCAGGCTTTATAAGGGCCAAAAACAGGTTGTGCATCCCTCATCTGAAAATCCAAAATCATTTAAAATGCTCCAAAATTCAGAACTTTTTGAGCACCTACCTAATACAAGTGGAAAATTCCACACATAAGTACTTAACACAAACTTTGTTTCATGTACAGAATTATTTAAAATACTGTATAAAATTACCTTCAGACTATGTGTATATGTATATGAAACATAAATAAGCCCAGTGCAGTGGCTCATGATGTAATCCCAGCACTTTGGGAGGCTGAGGTGGGAGGATTGCCAAGCCCAGGAGTTCAAGAACAGCCTGGGCAACATTATGAGACCCCATCTCTTTAAAAAAGAAAGAAATATAAATGAATTTTTTTTTTTTTTCAGACCGAGTCTCGCTCTGCCGCCCAGGCTGGAGTGCAGTGGCCAGATCTCAGCTCACTGCAAGCTCCGCCTCCTGGGTTTACGCCATTCTTCTGCCTCAGCCTCCCCAGTAGCTGGGGCTACAGGTGCCCGCCACATCGCCCGGTTAGTTTTTTGTATTTTTTTAGTAGAGACGGGGTTTCACCGTGTTAGCCAGGATGGTCTCGATCTCCTGACCTCGTGATCCGCCCGTGTCGGCCTCCCAAAGTGCTGGGATTACAGGCTTGAGCCACCGCGCCCAGCCAATGAATTTCATGTTTAAACTTGGGTCTCATCCCAAAGATATCTCATTATGTATATGCAAATATTCCCAAACCAAAATCCAAGCATTTCTGGTCCCAGGCATTTCAGATAAAGACTGCTCAACCTGTAGTAAATATTTCAGGCTTTGTGGGCTGTATGGTCTTTTTTGCAACTATTGAACTCTGCTGTTGCAGCACAGAAGCAGCCATTGATCATACATAAATGGATGGGCATGGCGTGTTCCAGTAAAACTTTATTTACAAAAACAGGTGGTGGGCCCTAGTTTGCGGACCCCTAAACTGAGGGAACATTTTAAATTCTATCTCATAATAAAGGCCTACCTTGGTCCTGCATCTCTCTGTGTACATGTATGAAAGGTTGTTTTTCCCATAGGCTTCATTCTCAGTCTTTTCACGTAACACATCCTTTGCTATAAAATGATTCATAGACCGGGTATGGCGGCTCGTGTCTGTAATCCCAGCACTTTGGGAAGCCGAGGCAGAAGATCTGATTGAGGCCAGGAGTTTGAGACTAGCCTGGGCAACATAGACGTCATCCCTACAAAGAAAAATTTAAGAATTAACCAGGCATGTTGGCACACACCTATAGTCCCACAGCTACTCTGGAGGCTGAGGCAAGAGGATCGCTTGAACCTAGGAGTTCAAGGTTACAGTGAGCTATGATGATGCGACTGCATTCCAGCCTGGGCAACAGAGTGAGATCCTGTCTCTGAAAAATAATAATTTAAAAAAACCATATATGTGCATTTTTAGTTGAGTTGTTGTTTCCTTAACTCTAGGTTAGTGTAGGTTCCTGCCTTCTAAATATCTCTTCAAGACGATCTCAGCAGGCCCCTCAAACTTTGCATGTCCAATACTGATTTCAGTACTATTTCCTCCAAACTCTCACTGCAGTCTTTGTTTACTGATCTATTGCCCAAGTAACAACCTCCCTCATCCTGTTTGTTCTTTTTTTTTTTTTTTGAGACGGAGTCTTGCTCTGTCACCCATGCTGGAGTGGTGCAGTGGTGCGATCTCAGCTCACTGGAACCTCCACCTCCCGGGTTTGAGCAGTTCTCCTGCCTCAGCCTCCTGAGTAGCTGGGACTACAAGTGCCTGCCAGCATGCCCCGCTAATTGTTTTTTTTTTTTGTATTTTTAGTAGAGACGGGGTGTCACCGTGTTAGCCAGGATGGTTTCGGTCTCCTGACTTCGTGATCCGCCTGCCTTGGCCTCCCAAAGTGCTGGGATTACAGGCATGAGTCACCACGCCTGGCCTGTTCTGTCCTCTTTATTCTCTCCCCTCACCCTGCCCTCCATCACAACCACCACTATTGGATTCAGGGCCTCAGGACTTCACCTGGACTGTTGGAGATAATCTCACAACTTCAGGGCTCCCTGCATCTAGTCTATCTCCTTCCAGTCTGCCTTTCATCTTGGCCGCCAGAGTGATCCTGTTTTCTGTTTGTTTGTTTTTGTTTTTTTTGAGACAGAATCTTACTCTGTCACCCAGGCTGGAGGACGGTGGCGCGATCTCTGCTCAATGCAACCTCCGCCTCCCGGGTTCAAATGATTCTCCTGCCTCAGCCTTCCGAGTAGCTGGGATTACAGGTGCTCACCACCACACCTGGCTAATTTTTGTATTTTTAATAGAGACGGGGTTTCACCGTGTCATCCAGACTGGTCTTGAACTCCAGACCTCAGGCAATCAGCCCTCCTTGGCCTCCCAAAGTGCTGGGATTACAGGCGTGATCCTGTTTTTAGTATATCTGATTATACTACTTCCTGCCTAAAACTCCTTGGTTGCTCTTTAGTGCCCATGGTTTAAAGCCTAACCTTGGTATAAAAATCAGTTTGATGGAGAGGCTGATAGAGAGGTCAGTCTTGGTATAAAAGTCAGTGTGATAGAGAGGTAGTGCCTTCCTACCATTGGTCTAAGATACAGTGTTGTGCTGTATGCCTCTCCCCTCCCCTAGTCTTCTCAAGGGACACTTCCTAACTCTTCAACAGAGTCCCTTTCTCTTTTGGCTTTTTTTTTGAGATAGAGTCTTGCTCTGTCGTCCAGGCTGGAGTGCAGTGGCGCAATCTCAGTTCACTGCAGCTTCCACCTCCCGGGTTCAAGTGACTCTCCTGCCTCAGCTTCTTGAGTAGCTGGGATTACAGGTGCCTGCCACCACACCTGGTTAATTTTTGTATGTTTAGTAGAGATGGGGTTTCGCCATGTTGGCCAGGCTAGTCTCGGAAGCTCCCGACCTCAGGTGATCTGCCCGCTTCAGCCTCCCGAAGTGCTAGGATTATAGGCATGAGCCACCATGCCCGGCAACTTTTGTTTATTCAATATTCACTTCAAGCCTTGCATCTTCCTCAAAGCCTTCCTTGAACCGCCCCCGCCCCCCATATTTGTCTTAGACCCTTTTCCTGTCTTCTGTATGCTTTAATTGAACCCTTTGTTTTCCCCTCAGATAAACAGTTAACCACTTTATATAATCAGCTGTTTGCTTGTGGCTCCAACTCCCACCTCTTTCAAGCTGCTCCTTAGAGGATAGATTCTGTGTCTTATCTCTTTGTGCCTAGATCCTAGAACTGTTTGTATTGCATCTGGGCTTAAGCATTGTGAAGAATGGGTGGAAAATGGTAAATATTTATTGCTAAAGATGTGGGACCACATGTACATTTATATATTTTTTAATATAGACAGGGTCTCACTATGTTGCCCAGGCAGGTCTTGAACTCCTAGGGTCAGGTGATCCTCCCACCTCAGCCTCCCAAAGTGCTGAGATTACAGGCATGAGCCACCACTCCTGGCCCATTTTTCTGTTTTTGAAGGGTTTTTATTTCTACTCTTCCAGGGCAATTAGAATCAAAAGGAAAAGACCCTTGGACTGGAGTTTGGTAGAAAGAATGCTCAGTGGGCAGACCTGGGCCTCTGAACTGTCCCCTTGTATGTTTTTCACAGCCTTGCAGCTGACTCCTTGGAGCAGTGGTTCTTTGAGGTGTAGGTCAGAAATTCATGGGGTGCTTCATCAAAGTGTACGTGTCTGATGAATACCTACCCCCTGCTGTCCCTCTCTAGGTATCAGTGGGGTGGGGAATGTCACTCTCCTGGTGATTCTTGTACATGTTTCTTCTTCCCATTTCCAGTCATTTTTCCCACCTGACATTTTCTCCCTGCTGCTTATATTACATAGTTCTTTATGGTCTTTCTCCTGTGTTTTGTATTCCTTCTCTGAGAGAGGGGACTCCAGTTGCAGTGAGGTTCAAATGATGGTTTTAGTGTCTCAATTAAAGCTCTGAATGCACTTTTTTAGTAAAAGCATTGGTATAGATGATGGCTACTATTCCAGAGTTAAATAGTGTACTTCAGATACAATTGAGTTTAATTGGCTTTTATATCTAAGAAGTTACATTCTGAGTTCTAAGGAACGGACTTAAGAACTTTTGAAACAAAACTTAAAGCTGTTAAGGACTCATGGAGTCAGATCTGCAGTAGAGAACATCATTCTATACCTCCTGCCGTATCCCCCTCTTGTGACCCTCCATTTCTTCCCTTTACTGGTAAGAAACCCAGGAGCAGGCAGTCTTTCTTGGGGATAACTGTAGATTGGCCCCTGGAAAGTGGGTTGGAGAATTTGAAGGTAGTGCTTCTTTGTGTTTAAACAATTATTTGCTATCATATTTAGTAGTATGCTTTGCTGGTTTTTAGGTTGAGCCTATGCAGATAGTTAGCTGGAGCTGTAAAGAACCTTTTTATTCTTGAGTGACTGACTGCTTAGTAATCTACATAACAAATGAACCATTTTGCTTCAGAGATGTGAAATAGGCATCTATAAATGAATAGTTTTTGAAACTAAAGTTGTTAAGACAAAGTTCATCTTTTCACAGTAGGGTTTCTCAGAAAACCCTCTTTACTCTATTGAAATGCAGCTAGTTGAACTAGGAAAGCATATTCCAGTAATAGGCCCATGCAATTAGCCTTTAGTATAATGGAATGAATGCTAGAATTTTTTGTGCATTGTCATCAATTGATGTTAGTCCCAAACTACATAATAGCTAGAAACCTTGATTGAGAGACACAAACAAAGGTTTCTTATTCATGGGCATGCTTTAATTCTTGAAACTAGTAAAATGTTAGACTTTTAAATCTTATACTTTTTTGATAACCATCTACTGGTAAGATTAAGACATGGTGCGTCGGAATTATATCATTATTTTGAGTTAGAAGAAACGCCGAGAAACTCTTCATTTAGCATCATACCCAAGCCAAACCTTGTATAGAAATGACACGGTGTGCTGGTGAATATTAAACCACCACCCTGGGGAGGGGGATAAAGCCCTGATTTGTCATGTTTGCTGATTTCTGAGGTATAAATACTCTTATCATGGCTGGTTTCAGGCTACTAGTGTGAAGTTGCTGAAGTTGGGAAAAAATGCGTATAATCAGCTGGCTTGAATTAATCTCAGCTATCAAATGTTCAGGATTTTACAGCCTGATTTTTTTTCCAGCCGGTATTTTAATAATCAGCTTATTCTTGTCTTTACCTTTGTCCTTTGTTTTTAAAAAATTGGTCTTACTGAGGTATAATTTATACGCAGTAAGATTCAGCAGTTTTAAGTGTATACATTTGATGAGTTTTTATACATGTATACCTCACCACAATCATGATATTCCATTACCCTTTCTATACACAGTTGCCAGATTAATTTTCCTAAAATCGTGCTTTGCATCCGTCATCTACCTAGGCATAAAACCTTCCCTGGCTATGTAGTGTTCATAGGATAAAGTACAAAATTCTGTGGTCTGGCTCTCTTACCATCTTGCTTTTTGTCTACTTATCTGCCTTTATCTACCACAACCTGACTACATGGACCTCTTATTCCAATAAAACTGATCAGCTGGTTCTAGGCACAGTTCCTGCATCTGTGCCTTTGCTCTCAGCTGTACCCTGCCTACGATATTCCTTGGACCTCATATTCCTTCTTGACTGCTTGGCCTTAAAGTCTGGCTCAAGCCCCATTTTCTTATACGATCCAGGCTTTACTGATTACTCCTGCATTCCAACTGCTATTATACCATTTGTTTTGGCACTTAACTATCACAACTTGTGTTGAAATTCCAGAGATGTTTTTTGGAGTCATTTGATCTTACCCAACAAAGTTGTAAACTATGATGGGGTAGGAAACGTACAATGGAGTTTTTAGCATCTTGCTCAAGAAAAAAAAAAAAAAAAAAACCCTAATAAATGCCTTTTGATGATGATAAACCTGTAAGCAGCTCTTCCAACTCAGTGAGTCACAAATTCAGTAACACTGCTGGGGAGAATAGTACTCTGCTATACCATTGACGTAGAGACTGAAGGTTTGGTCTGTCTCAGAGCATAAATGTATAGTAATGTCTCTCAAAACTAGTATTAGTCATTAAAATGCACATTGGAGATTTTATCTCTGCCTTGAAAATTCATCCAAAGGTAGTTAGCATCATGGACTTTGGACTTTTGGCAGGGATTAAGTGTTTAAAGTAGGTCTTAAAAGAAACTTCTTTGTTTCTCTCAACCAGCTTTATTGCACTTTCTGAAGTACTGGTAAGAGGTCAGGAGGGTGTATCTCATTGGTTTCTTTACTGTCCCAGGAAGCCATATTATGGTATTCTGAAAGAACTTTTGTCTTTTTCAGTAACTTTACTATAAGCGAATTGTTTTTTTCTTTCTTTTTAAAACTTGTGTTTTTTCTGTAAGACATTGCATACTTGTTGAAAGCAGACATTAAATGATAACCTAACAAATACTTGTAGGTTCCTTTTATTCTCTTAAAATTGGCTTTACTCAGGGCTGGGCGCATGGCTCACACCTGTAATCCCAGCACTTTGGGAGGCTGTTTCGGGTGGATCACATGAGGCCAGGAGTTTGAGACCAACCTGGCCAACATGGTGAAACCCTGTCTATACTAAAAATACAGAAATTAGCCGCATGTGGTGGTGCACACCTGTAATCCCAGCTACTCAGGAGGCTGAGGCACAAGAATCACTTGAACCGGGAGGCGGAGGTTGCATTGAGCCGAGATGGCACCATTGCACTCTAGCCTGGGTGACACAGCAAGACTCCGTCTTTTTTTTTTTTTTTTTTTTTTTTTTGAGACGGAGTCTCGCTCTGTCGCCTGGGCTGGAGTACAGTGGCCAGATCTCAGCTCACTGCAAGCTCCGCCTCCCGGGTTCCCGCCATTCTCCTGCCTCAGCCTCCCGAGTAGCTGGGACTACAGGCGCCCGCCACCTCGCCCGGCTAGTTTTTTGTAGTTTTTAGTAGAGACGGGGTTTCACCGTGTTAGCCAGGATGGTCTCGATCTCCTGACCTCGTGATCCGCCCGTCTCGGCCTCCCAAAGTGCTGGGATTACAGGCTTGAGCCACCGCGCCCGGCCAAGACTCCGTCTTAAAAAAAAAAAAAAAAAAAAAAAAAATGGCTTTACTCGGGGTTTCACAGTTCATCCTTATCTCTTCGTAGGTAGTACCCCATTCTTGAGTGATTTAGTCTATTATTGCCTGAATGTGTTTTTAGAATAAAAATTCCATATCTCTTGAGCTCTGGTCTCAGATGGCCAAATGCCTACTGGACATCTTCTCTTTGCTGCTTTTCAGAGACTCCAGATTCAGCATGCCCTAAATGGAACATCTCTATAAGTCTTTTTTTTTTTTTTTTTTTTTGGAGATAGTGTCTTGCTCAGTGGCCCCAGCTGGAATACAGTGGCCCTATCGTAACTCATTGTAACCTTTAACATCTGGGCTCAAACGATCCTCCTGCTTTGGCTTTCTGAGTAGCTGGGACTACAGGCGTGAGCCACTGTGCCTGGCCTCTCTGTAAGTCTTAGGCCCCCTCTTATTCCTTGATTGCTGAATTGTATTACCATCAGCAATCCAAGTTAACTCAAGATAACTGAACTTGAGATAACTCAAGCCAGAAACCTTGGAATCATCGTTGGTTTGTCCCTCTTCCTTCTCTTTCTGTATCTGTCAGGTCCACCTCAAACATTTCTTAAAAAAATCCTTTTCCTCCTCTGTTTTGAGTTCTGGCCAACCTTATCCTTTGTTGGGAAGGGGACTCCCCTGCCTTCAAAGCATCTAATTTGTGAACTACGAGCAGATCTACTTCCGTGGCATCAGATAAACCAAGCTCATAAGTCTGAAAGGTACAACTGGAAAACCAGCATATAATTTTCATTGTGTACCAGTGTCTCTGCTCCCTGTAGGAAAACATAGTTGGAATCCCATACTATCACTGGAAAGAAGGTTATTTGAGAAGGAATTAGAACAAAAACAATGAGATAAATCAAATATATAATGGTCTGACACAATCTGATGATGCCACCATCTCATCGTAGATCTTTTGTGACCAGAAAACTCATGTCTATGAACAAAGACTACTTTTTCTCCCCTATCCAGTTGTCTCAGTGGCCCCTGCCAGTCTTTCTCTTTTTCTTTTTCTTTTTCTTTTTTTTGAGACGGAGTCTTGCTCTGTTGCCCAGGCTGGAGTGCAGTGGCACAGTCTTGGCTCACTGCAAGCTCCGCCTCCCAGGTTCACGCCATTCTCCTGAATCAGCCTCCCAAGTAGCTGAGACTACAGGTGCCCACCACCACGCCCGGCTAATTTTTTGTATTTTTAGTAGAGATGGGGTTTCACTGTGTTAGCCAGGATGGTCTCAATCTCCTGACCTCGTGATCCGCCTGCTTCGGCCTCCCAAAGTGCTGGGATTACAGGCGCGAGCCACTGCGCCCGGCCATCTTTCTCTTTTTCATTCTTCTTCTGTGCTTGCAGGGGTGACCCTTTTATGAGATACCTGGATTGTTTGCATGTCTAAATACATTGATTCTGGCTGTACTTGAATCTTGCTATGTGGGAAACCAGATTTTCTCTTTCAAATGGCTTGTACTCCCCTAAGTCATTGTGTGTTGATCTCCAGTTGAACTCTGAGGGGCCATCTTACTTCATGTCCTTGGAAAACACTTCACTGTAGCTGCCATGTAAGAGCAAAATGCTAATCTTCCATTGCATTTAGCCAGCATCACCACTCTTGAAAACACCTTTGGCTTCCCCACCTCTTGGATTAGGACAGGAGCACCTTCCGTGTGCCTCCTCAGCACTGCTGGGTAACCCTCATATCACTCTCATCTTCCTTTTTGGTAATTTATTGATTGTTCATTTCCCCACTAAACTTGGAGCTTTCAGAGGGCAGATGCTCTCTTATTTCCAGATCCTACTGTCTAGCGTAGTGCCTGGCACCTACTCACACTATTCATTTAACCAGTTTCTGTTGAGCATCCACTGACACTTAGCTGAGGCTAGGCACTCAGCTAAATGTCAGGAATAAAGGCAAATAAGGTTCTTGCCCTCTTGGAACTCGAATTTCGTTTGAGGTGAGGGAGGATGTAAGAAGACAAAATAGTACTGATGATAAAACCTACAAGGAAATAGACAGTAGAGTGAGGTAGAGAATAATTGGAATCGTCCGTTGGGCATGTACTTCAGGTGATGGGAAGGTCTCTAAGAAAGTGCCATTTAAGACACACCATAAAGGCCTGGTGCAGTGGCTTACACTGTTAATTCCAGCACTTTGGAAAGCCAAGGCAGGAGGATCCCTTAAGGTCAGGAGTTTGAGAACAGCCTGGCCAACATAGCGAGATCCCCATCTCTATTAAAAAAAAAAAAAAAAGACACACCATAAAGTGTAAGAATCAGCAAGCTATCTGTCGAAACAGGGAAATAAGGGCTGGGCAGAAGAAACAGCCATTGCAAAGGCCCTGTCGAGGAAGAGAGCTTATTGTGTTTGAGGAAATGAAAGAAGACCAGTGTGTCTAGAAAGGTAGAGAGAAGAACGTGGCAGACTGAGACTGTTTCAGGCGTATTGTGGGCTTGGATGAGTGAAATTAGACAGCTGTCGATACAGTGAGTGATTCACATACTTTAGATTCATTTGGAACTAGCACTATTATAACTTGGGATTCTAAATGTTAATTTTTCACATTCTTTTCTGGACTGTTAATACTCAAAAATAATGATTGAAAGATAACTTATAATTTATTATTTTTTAAGAGACAGAGTGTCACTCTGTTGCTGAGGCTGGAGTAGAGATGCCAGCATAGCTACCTGTAGCCTTGAACTCCTGGGCTCAAGGGATCCTCCCATTTCAGCCTCCTCAGTAGCTTGGATAACAGGTGTGTAACACTGCGCTCAGCTAGTTTTGTTTTGTTTTTTAAATAATAGAGATGGGGTCTTACTTTGTTGTCTAGGCTAGTCTCGAATTCCTGGGCTCAAGCAATCCTCCTGCCTTGGCCTCCCAAAGTGCTGGGATTACAGACGTGAGCCACCACACGCAGCCATAGTTTTAAAATTTTTGTAGGTATGGCATCTTGCTGTGTTGCCCAGGCTGGTCTCAAACTCCTGGCCTCAAGTGGTCCCCGGACCTGGGTCTCCTAAAGTGTTGGGATTACAGGCAGAAGCCACTATGCCTGGCTGAGAATTTCAGTCTTTATGTGAAATATATCCTACAGTTACAGACACTCTTTTTTTTTTTTTTTTTTTTTCGAGACGGAGTCTTGCTCTGCCACCCAGGCTGGAGTGCAGTGGCCGGATCTCAGCTCACTGCAAGCTCCGCCTCCCGGGTTTACGCCATTCTCCTGTCTCAGCCTCCCGAGTAGCTGGGACTACAGGCGCCTGCCTCGTCGCCCGGCTAGTTTTTTGTATTTTTAAGTAGAGACAGGGTTTCACCGTATTAGCCAGGATGGTCTCGATCTCCTGACCTCGTGATCCGCCCGTCTCGGCCTCCCAGGGCGGAGCCACGTCTTGCCTGCCCTGGCTGGAGTGCAGGCGTGATCTCACCGCGCTCGCCCCCGGGTTTACCCACAGCCCCCGATACTGGGACTACGCGCCGCCACTCTCCCAGCTAGTTTTGTATTTTAGTAGAGCGGGTTTCACCGTTTAGCCGGTGGTCTCGATTCTGACCTTGTCTCGGCCCCCAAGTGTGGGTTACAGCTTGAGCCACCGCCCGCCCAGGAGGTCCTTTCTTGTCTGAATTTTATCCTCAGAGCTGAAAGCTATATTGAGAGTTTTCTGTGTCATATTGGGAATTTTCACGTGGTCTTATTAACAGTTGTTGCATTCTGCTGGTTGATCTATTTTAATTTTAGCACAACTGTTGAAATAAATACTATTCATTTAATGCCACATCCTTATCTGAAAATCAGTTCAAGGATAAGCACAGCTGAGTCATTTAAGCTTGTATGAGTACAGTTTTTGAACTTCGTGGATAGTGCTTTAAACTAGTGTTTAGATTCTCTGTAGGTGCGAGGCTTCTTTCCTCCCCTGCTCTCACACATTCTGTCCCCTTGGCTGCACTGGGTTGCATATGCATTATTGAGGTTAATGGGAAGCCAAATGCAGAGCAGGGAGCCACAGTGAGTAGCAGCTCTACGACTCAATAGCAGTCTGACCTTGGACAGGGTTGCAGCCCGACAATGTATTCATTTTTTATAATGGAAACAATACTTGCATGATAGGATTGTTGAGAGGATTAGATGATATAACATATGTAAGACACTAACACCTCTTGATAGAGGCTTGGTAAGTATTTGGCACCTGTTAATCCTCAGTTTCCCCATAGGGTGAATATGTTTATCCCCACTTTTGTAAATGGTAGCAGGAGGCAAGGCTTAGAGAACATTTCACTGGCCTTAGGCTGGTGGTTCTCAGTCACTGGGGACTCTTGTTAAAATGCAGATTTTGATTCCGTTAGTCTGAAACTGGGGTGCAGTGTATTAATTTCTAACAAGCTCCTCCACCTTAAGTAGGTAGGCCCTAGGCTACTTAACCTAGGAAATGGGGCAGATGGGCCTCAAACCCAGGTTTGCTCTACTCCAAAGCCTTCCCCCGTCCCATGGAGCCTCCCTTATTCTCACTTGTGCAATGGGCTTTTTGTTTGAGATGGAGTCTCACTCTGTTGCCCAGGCTGGAGTGCAATGGCACGATCTCGGCTCACTGAAACCTCCGCCTCCCAGGTCCAAGCAATTCTCCTGCCTCAGCCTTCCAAGTAGCTAGGATTGCAGGTACCTGCCACCATGCCCAGCTAATTTTTTGTATTTTTAGTAGAGACGGGGTTTTGCCATGTTGGCCAGGCTGGTCTTGAACTTGTGACCTTAGGTGATCTGCCTGCCTTGGCCTCCCAAAGTGCTGAGATTACAGCTGTGAGCCACTGTGCCCGGCCATGTAATGGGTTTTGTTAAGAGACTTGTATTTAATCACTCCTTAGACTACTAAGATCTGAAGTTACATTTTTTTATTCATTTGCTCAGCCTTTACTTAGAACTCTTTGTATGCTGAGTTCCCTTTTTAAAGATCTACTTTGAAAGAAGTAGGACTAGGTGAAAACGGGTTAATACTTCTTAATGTTGTCTGTTGGACAATTACTTGTTGTCTCATCGTGTTAAATATGCCACATTTTTCTTCTCTGCCCCACACCCCGCCCACCACCACCAAACTTGCTCCTGCTACTTCTGCCCACCTTTTATTTTTGTTAGAACAGTGTCATTGGTCGGGTGCGGTGACTCACACCTGTAACGCCAGCTCTTTGGGAGGCTGAGGTGGGTGGATTACTTGAGGTCAAGAGTTTGAGACCAGCCTGGCCAACATGGTGAAACCTCATCTCAACTAAAAATACAAAAAATTAGCTAGATGTGGTGACGGGCACCTGTAATCCCAGCTATTCAGGAGGCCGAGGCAGGAGAATCGCTTGAACTCGGGAGGCGGAGGTTGCAGTGAGCTGAGATCGCACATTGCACTCCAGCCTGGGCAACAAGAGCGAACTCCATCTCAAAAAAAGAAAAAAAAACAGTATCATCATCTACTAGATTGGAAATATCAGATGATATTGAGTCTTTCTTCTCCCTCATATACAATTAGTCATCCAGTTCTTTTAGTTCTTCAAAATCTTGTTGAAATGTGGCTTCCCCTCCAGCCAGTCTGCTGCCTGTCAGAGCTTACCTGTCTGTGCATTAGCCCCCACCGACATTTCTCCTACCAGCGTCTCCCCGTGGCGCTGTGCAGTCTCGCTGTTGATCACCTTCCTAATCAGAACAAGCCTGAGTGTGCCACACTCCTCTCCAGAAACCCTGTGGTCTTGATAGAGAGAGGCAAATCAGGTGGTTCAAAGAACAGACTTGAACTAAACTGCCTGGGCTCCTGTCCTCCCTCCACAACTCACCAGCCGCAGATAGTGAGAAAGGTACATTTGCTGGGGAAAACATTTAAATACAAATACTCATCTTGATGTGTTTAAACATGTTGAGACAGTTCTGTCTGAGTTGAGGAACAAATTAAGGATAGATACATTGGTTTCTTATTAATTTCGTGTTTAAGACAGTGCTTATTGCCTTGAGGAAAAATACTGTAAAGAAAAAGAAAACGCCGGCTCATGCCTGTAATCCCAACACTTTGGGAGGCCAAGGTGGGCAGATCATGAGGTCAGGAGATCGAGACCATCCTGGCTAACATGATGAAACCCCGTCTCTACTAAAAATACAAAAAATTAGCTGGGCGTGGTGGCGGGCACCTGTAGTCCCAGCTACTCAAGAGATTGAGGCAGGAGAATGGCGTGAGACCAGGAGGCAGAGCTTGCAGTGAGTGGAGATCGTGCTACTGCTCTCCAGCCTGGGTGTCAGAGCGAGACTCTGTCTCAAAAAAAAGGAAAAGAAAAGAAAACTTAATCATATAATACTATGTGGCTCAGAAGTGAATATTTACACAGTCATAATATAATCTCTAAATATTGATTTGACCAACAATGGTGATGTGATTGTATTCCATGGAGAGGGAGAAGAAACATGGAGTTGAGTTGAAAATCCTGATACTCCAATGTGAGAAAGTTTGAAACTGTAATTTGATAATATTTGAAACTATAAAATCAAATAGTATATACAAAGTTATATAGATATAGAGAATTATCTTCCATGTGTTTGAATTATCTTCTATGGGATCTCACATTTAAGTAGTCAAGGGTAAACTCTATGACTTTTAGCAAACTGGAGAGTAACATATGTGTTACATTAATGTTGAATATTGAGGTCATTAAATCCATGTCATTATTTTGTGAGAACACATTATTTTGTGTGCTGTAATAGCACAGTAGTTTGGAATAAGGAGCTATTTGACATACCAGTTCCGCCTAAGAAATTAAAAATATAACTTCATATCCTATTTTGGTCATAGATTAATTTTATTATTTTAATTTTTTAAATTAAAATTTAAATTAAAAGTGATTTAAATCTAAAATCACTTTGTCGCCCAGCCTGGAGTGCAGTGATGTGATCTCGGGTCACTGCAGTCTCCACTTCCCATTATCAAGCGATTCTTCTGCCTCAGCTTCCCAAGTAGCTGGGATTACAGTTGTGTGCCACCACACCTGGCTAGTTTTTGTATTTTTAGTAGAGATGGGGTTTTGCCATGTTGGCTAGGCTGGTCTCGTACTCCTCACCTCAAGTAATCCACCTGCCTTGGCCTCCCAAAGTGTTGGAATTACAGGCGTGAGCCATGGCATCCAGCCCTATTGGGGCATAGATTTAGAAGTACAAATACTTTTTAAGTGTTTGAGGTGTAGGTAAAATACTACTCCTTGTTATTTAAGAGATGCTGTATCAGAGTAAACTCTGTCCTTATTTTTAGTATTTTTCTGATCAGGTTCTGGAGTTAACCTGTCTCACAGGTTAAGTGAGATTTAATTGATGAGCCTTCTCTTTGAGATAGTTGATGAAAGGTGCTTCATATCTTAGTAAGTTTTTGTGTATGAATCCTGAGCACATGCATGTGTTGTGTTAGAGAAGCAAGAAGGAAGGTCAGTAGAGTGAATCCTTGTGAAAAGCATGCTTTTCCCCGTGGGTCACCTAGCCAGGGCTCTGTTGGATTGGTGAACAGCCTGAGAGAAAAAAAGCACTGGGCAGTTTGAGCTGCATTTGGCAAGTGAGGTGGCGTTTAAAGGTGAACTTTGTTTTACTATAAAAGTTTTAATACCAGTATTGGTGAGAGCATGGGGGAAACAGGTCTGCTCATGTGATGGTAGTTAGAAAGTAACTGGGTGCAACCTTTTTGAAGGATGTTTAGGCATTATGTATCAAAATTAGGGATACAGCCCTTTGAATAGAAGTTCCACTTCTAGAAATTGCAAACAGATACTTGAAAAAATATACCAACAGACAATTACTGGGATGTTTATTGTAACTAATAGCAAAAAACAACAACAAAAAAACAGACAACAGCCTTCCTATTCACTAATGGATATGAAATTATGGATAGGTAAATTATGGTATATGGACATTATGCAAGCACTAAAAAAAGGAGTTTAAATCTGTATGTCCTCAAACATATCCTCCATGGATGCATGGGCAGAGGTATTTGCAGAACAGTTTGTACCTACATGTCTTTGTGTATGTGATGACGTGGATGTGTGTGTATATAAACATTTCTATGGAAAGTGCATAGGCAGTGGTAGTATCTAGGCAGTGGGACTAGAAGTTGCAGGGTGGAAAGGCTATTTTAAGCCCCAGTCATGTTTTTAAAAGACAAGAAGAAAAACGGGCCTGATCTGAAAGACAAGAAGAAAAACGGGCCTGATCTGAAAGACAAGAAGAAAAACGGGCCTGATCTAAAAGACAAGAAGAAAAACGGGCCAACACTTGATCTGATGAGGTTATTTGGTTGTATTGAAGGTGCTCTCATGTCTTTCAGGAGGGACTCTCCTCTGCACTGTGCCCTCTGATTGCAGCACTAGCACATCTCACATGGTGGCACCTGAGCCTATCAGTTCTACTTGTCTCCGTGGTGCAAACACGAGAGAAGGAAACTCAATAGTTTTGTCACCTTTTCAATGTCAAGTTTTCTTACTATACATACATCCACTGTTGTGTATGTGTCTAGGTTTGTTTTCTGTTGTTTTGCTAAATACTTGATTTTTTTCATATTATTCAATTATTTAGGAAATACTACTTCTTGTGAGAAACTTGATTTTTAATTTCCTTCTCATACTTCGTAACAATACAGCCTTTATTTTTATTGTTGATGCATATTTAAATCTCAAACTTCTACTTAAGTGATTAGGTTGGTTTCCATACTGTTTATTTATCACTTCCATATGCCCTAATTGTACCTGACAGATCATTTCTTAACTGTGTGTTAATCATTTCTGTTGGTCTTGAGCTAGCAGTTTTGCTAACATGGCAGGGTGGCTTTTTCTCTGAGATCACCTGTTGGTAGTATGATGCTGAAACTCTACCACTCTTGTAACATTGCACACCTAGATACAGTCTACTTTCACCTCCCTTGACTTTCCAGGGTTTTCTTGCTTATTTACTCATATTGATGTGATTTTCTTATGGTAGGGTGTTTCTTTAAAGCAGTTTTTTTCTGTAAAATAATTCATTTCTTTTGCTTTTCACTATGGACTTTTTAAAAAAGCAGCATTCCAGTTTCTGTTGAAAGTTTTTAATCCCATTTCTTCTATCCTAAATGTTAATAAAGATAATAAATACAGACAGCTTATAATAGCTATTTGAACATATCAAATAAGGCATTTTTCTATTAACTACACTTCTGTATAGTTTTTAAGCAGAATTTCAATCAAGAAGACACTGCTATTTTTCCATATCTCTTTAGATTACTTTTTGATTTTTTAAAACACTGTTTATACAAGTTTTTATCAAACTTCCAACAGATAATGGGTACTGCCTCTCATAAATCTTCCAAAGGGACAATGGAAGCCGGGCCCAGTTGAATAAAGGCATATTCATTTGTTTTGGAACGCAGAGTTCTCTGCGTGTAGATTGCATTTAGCATTCTGTCTAGTGTATCCATATGTAGTTTTGCTTTTTTCAGAATAAAACCTTGACAGTAATTTTGAACCTGTTACTTTCTTTTTGCATGTATTGCTTTAAAAAGTCCGAACTCTAGGCCGGGCATGGTGGCTCAAGCCTGTAATCCCAGCACTTTGGGAGGCTGAGATGGGCGGATCATGAGATCAGGAGATCAAGACCATCCTGGCTAACACGGTGAAACCCCGTCTCTACTAAAAAAGTCCGAACTCTAATGTTCTCTTCCCCTTTTTAAGTTTTATGAAATCAAGGTTAAATTGATATTAGTGCCACTTAATATTTGACGCCTGTTATGCCTAATGAACTTGAAGTAGTAAAGGGAGCAGCAGGGGTCAGCCACTCATGTTATGCAAGATAACTAGAGATCGAGCGGGCTATGATTAGAGCTTTAGACTAGGGGGTTCTAACCTGTTTATAAGAGCAAACTTATTGTTTATATATGCATATGTGTTACCTTTTCCTTTTTCCTATGGATTCATAGGTATTTATATTTGAATTTTAATAATTTTCTTGATATTATATTATAGAAGTCATTAAGATAGGGAATCAATCTCTAGAGACATTAACTGGTAATTAGCCAGTGTAGGGGAGGAAAGGAAGATGAGGCATGGTCTGGTTTGTGGACTGGGTCTTCGAGTAAGTGGCTCCATAACTTTGGAGTGTGCTGAATATAATGTAAGAGGAAGAGGGTGATGGCATGTCTAGCATCTCTTCCTGCTTATTTTTTATGATCCATTATTCACACTTTGATCATCTTTATCTGCTGAATGGGTACCACAGCTTGGTATTTATTAATTATCACCTACCACTCTACAAGGTAACTATTTGTCACTATGAAGAATGCCAAAAAAAATTTCCTCGTAAAATTTAACTGCTTACTGTGAATGATTCATTTATGCCTGAATAAAATGTCTGTGAGTAGAGATTTTTATGCATGGACTTAGCTAAATGCTATCTTCATTGAGTAGCATTGCAGTCTATATGTCAAGTTAGAGTAAAAACTATATTTAAAATGGAAAAAAAAAAGGGCCAGCCAAGGTGACTCACACCTATAATCCCAGCACTTTGGGAGCCTGAGGTAGAGGGATCACTTGAGACCAGTAGTTTGAGACTAGTCTGGGCAACATAAGGAGACCTCATCTATACAAAAACTAAAAAATGAGCCGGATGCGCTGATGTGTGCCTGTAATCCCAGCTACTGGGGTGGCTGAGGTGAGAGGATCGTTTGAACCTGGGAGGGTCGAGGCTGCAGTGAGCTGAGTCAAGATCTCGCCACTGGACTCCAGCCTGGGCAACAGAGTGAGACACTGTTTCAGTCAATCAGTAAATAAATAAATACAATGAAAATAAAATGAAAAATGGAAGCAGTGTTCTTTTTTTTTTTTTTTTTTTTTTTTGAGACGGAGTCTCACTCTGTCACCCAGCCTGGAGTGCAGTAGTGTGATCTCGGCTCACTGCAACGTCTGCCTCTTAGATTCGAGTGATTCTCCTGCCTCAGCCTCCGGAGTAGCCGGGATTACAGGTGCCCCGCCACCACATCCAGCTAATTTTTTGTATTTTTTAGTAGAGACAGGGTTTTGCCACGTTGGAGGCTGGTCTTGAACTCCTAACCTCAGATGATCCACCTGCCTCGACTCCCAGAGTGCTGGAATTACAGGCGTGAGTGAGCCACAACGCCCGGCCAAGATTTTTCAAGGAACACTGGGAACTTGAATACCAAAGGCACTACATAGATACTCCATAAAGTCATATTAAATTTAGCTTTTTATTGAGAAGTTGCTTTGTGTTGAGCACTCTGGGTGGTGTAGCAAAGACACATACAGCCCAAAAGGGGAAGTAGGATTTTTTTGTTGTTGTTTTTGAGACAGAGTCTCGCTTTGTCGCCCAGGCTGGAGTGCAGTGGCGCGATCTCGCCTCACTGCAAGCTCCACCTCCCGGGTTCACGCCATTCTCCTGGCTCAGCCTCCTGAGTAGCTGGGACTACAGGCGCCCAGCTAATTTTTTTGTATTTTTAGTAGAGATGGAGTTTCACCGTGTTAGCCAGGATGATCTCGATCTCTTGACCTCATGATCCACCTGCTTCGGCCTCCCAAAGTGCTGGGATTACAGGCGTGAGCCACTGTGTCCGGCCTAGTAGGATGTTTTTAAATAGATATTTTGGGGAGGGGGAATTGGGGGGAAGATAGATAGATGTTTTCATTAGGATTTTGCAGAGGGCCACCTGATGATTTGTATGTCTTTGTATCATTTATGGGGAAATTATATGTTGCCTATGACTTGGAAGTTTTCAAAGTGAGTTGCTCTTGTCATTTTTAAGCTTGTGATTTGTTTTCCTTGTCTTGCCAGCCTCCTGTGATTAGGTAGGTTCTGCCTTTGGAATGACAAAGTTCTTCCTGCATGTTTTTCTCATGTGCACAATGGTTTTGTTTCCCCTCCACCCTTAGAATTTGCAGGTCTAGGCCGGGCGCGGTGGCTCAAGCCTGTAATCCCAGCACTTTGGGAGGCTGAGGCGGGCGGATCACGAGGTCAAGAGATCGAGACCATCCTGGCTAACACGGTGAAACCCCGTTTCTACTAAAAATACAAAAAATTAGCCGGGCGTGGTGGTGCGCGCCTGTAGTCCCAGCTACTTGGAGGCTGAGGCAGGAGAATGGCGTGAACCTGGGAGGCGGAGCTTGCAGTGAGCCAAGATCGCGCCACTGCACTCCAACCTGGGTAACACAGTGAGACTCCGTCTCAAAAAAAAAAAAAAAAAAAAAAAAGAATTTGCAGGTCTAGGTCTTCCACCTGTGCTTCCCTTCATGTCATAGCCCCCATGTGACAGGTGCTAGAGACTGTGACAGCCATAACTAAATGCCACTTGGGACTTCTGCACAGCATGTCAGATGCACAGCTCATTGTTTGCCTCCAGGCCTACAGTTAACCAGGAAAGATTTTTGTTGTCTAATTATTTTATAATTTCCTGAGAGCAGAAAAAGTGGATTTTGATTAAGTACCAGATGTCTTTTAAGGTCCTACCTTCTAAAAGTTTTCCAAAAAGTCTTCAAAACAATTTTTCTAGATTTGGAATTTCATTGTGGACCTGTTAATGTCTCTGAAGCGTCTCATGTCTTGAGAACCTTGTAGGACTTTATTCTCTGCAGTTCAATCCAAGTTTGCAGATTTTAAACTGAATGCTTGACTAGCTGATAGTTATTTGACAGTGAGTGTCAATCTTTCCATAGAAGTAGGATGTGCTTTGAGAAAAGAAGTTTAAAAAATGATGGGGATGGGCCAGGCGCGGTGGCTCAGGCCTGTAATCCCAGCACTTTGGGAGGCTGAGGTCGGTGGATCACCTGAGCTCAGGAGTTCAAGACCAGCCTATCCAACATGGTGAAACCCCATCTCTACTAAAAATACAAAAAATTAGCTGGGCATGGTGGTGTGTGCCTGTAATCCCAGCTACTCAGGAGGCTGAGGCAGGAGAATCACTTGAACCCGAGAGGCGGAGGTTGTGTAATTGCAATATTTTGGGAGGCCGAGGCGGGCGGATCACCTGAGGTCAGGAGATCAAGACCAGCCTGGCCAACGTGATGAAATACAAAAATACAAAAATTAGCCATGTGTGGTGGCAGGCGCCTGTAATCCCTGCTACTTGGGAGGCTGAGGCAGGAGAATCGCTTGAACCTGGGAGACGGAGGTTGCAGTGAGCCGAGACCACACCATTGCACTCTAGCCTGGGCAACAAGAACGAAACTCCGTCTTTAAAAAATATATATATATAATATATATATAAAATCACTTCATCTGTCTGAGAGGGTAAAATTGTATTAAGGTCTCAGACTGACAACTTCATTCATGTGTTCATCTTATTTTTAAATTTATTTATTTTTAAGCGACAGAGTCTATCTTTGTCACCCAGGCTGGAGTTCAGTAGTGTCATCATAGCCTGCTACAGCCTCAAACTCTTGGGCTCCAGCAATCCTCCTGCCTCAGCCTCCAGAGTAGCTGGGACTACAGGCTTGTACCACCCTGCCCAGCTAATTTTTTGGTATTTTTTGTAGAGATGGGGGTCTCACTATGTTGCCCACGCTGGTCTCTAACTTGACTCCTGGGCTCATGTGGTCCTCCCCTGTCAGCCTCCCGACTAGCTAGGGCTATAAGCACGTACTGCCGTGCCTGGCTAATGTTTAAAAATTTTATTTTTGTAGAGACTGGGTTTTGTTAATGTTGCCCAGGCTGGTCTCAGACTCCTGGCGTCAAGCGATCTTTCTTCCCTTGCTTCCCAAAGTGCTGGGATTGTAGGTGTGAGCCACTACACCTGGTCTCATGTTCATTTATAGTCTACTATTTGCTGGGTACTCTTCTGTGAACAAAATAAACAATTCCTGCTCTTACGGAGCTTGTACTGCAGTAGGAGTTATAAGTAAAATATATAGTATATTGCATGGTGGGAATGTTAGGAGTATGTGGTTGTAAATAGGATATCCCAGAAGGCCTCATTGAGAGGGAGACATTGGAGCACATATGCTTTGTTTACACTTAGAAATTTAGAGCTTGATTTAGAAATTAGAAGATTGATTTGGAGATCCAAGTTTTTGATTTCTCGTGAAAATTAGACACTGTAGCAACGTTGGAGCTTTCTACTGGCTCTGCCAGGTCTATTCAGCTGTGAAGGCCTGTGAGGGCTCTGTTTAATGTCCCATAATTCCTGTGGCTGCTACCTTAGTTGAGGCCTTGAATATTTCTTTTCTACTCTTTTGCTTTAACTTTGTTTATTCCCACCTTCAGCCACACCTACACACCACAGTTGGGTTATCTTTGTAAAGCATAGGTAGATGCACTGTGCATGGAATACTATTTCCCTGTTTGCCAGATAAAATACACACTTCGGAGCCCTCCGTAATCTGGTCTTGGCCTACTTTCTAGTATTCCCTGGGGTCCAGTCATCAAAATAAAAATGTATTGTTCTTATTTTCCCGAATCAGTCCTATACTAAATCTTTGCATTAAATTCCTTCTCCCACCTCGACGTGTCCAAATCACACTCTGTTTAGGACATTTTGTAAATCCTTGCCTTCCAAAGCAGACCATCCCTATCCCTCCCTCTGGGCTGGAAGAAATCTCTCCTACTCTAAGCTATAGTAGTACTTTATGCAAACTCTTTCTGTACTTGTTAATGAACAGATCTCATGTTCGCTTGCTAGACTTCAAACTTCCGGAAGGCAGTCTCTGTGTAAGAGTAGTTTTTGTGGCTGGGCATGGTGGCTCAAGCCTATAATCCTAGCACTTTGGGAGGCTGACGTGAGCGGATCACTTGAGGGCCAGGCTGGTCTTGAACTCATGTGGTGAAACTCCATCTCTACTAAAAATACAAAAATTAGCCAAGCATGGTGGCACGCTGCTGTAATCCCAGCTACTCGGGAGGCTGAGGCAGGAGAATGGCTTGAACCTGGGAGGCGGAGGTTGCAGTGAGCCAAGATCTGGCCACTGTACTCCAGCCTGGGTGACAGAGCCAGACTCCGTCTTAAAAAAAAAAAAAAAAAAAGACAGGGTCTTGCTATGTTGCCCAGGCTGGTCTCTAACTCCTGGGCTCAAACAATCCTCCCACAAACAATCCCTCCTAAAGTGCGAGGATGGCAGGCGTGATCCATTGCAATGGTCCCTAATTCTTTATACCTATGGAGTTCATCACTGATAGAAGCCACTTCCCATTGTCTTTTCTCTATGCTACTTTTTTTTTTCTCTTTACTTAGCAAACCTTTCCCAAGATGTGTTCATTTTCTGAATAGCTTTTATTTCTGCCATTCAATTTCTCTTTTGAATAAAAGGCTTCCGCCTCTTCATTTGAAGAACATTAAAAACCCTTAAAATTTTTTCAGCTTCTTATTTCAGTCAGGAGCCTTTCTATTGGACATGACCATTTTTCCTTGTAGTTTAAGAGCATATCTTTGGTTAGGATGTTGCCCAGAGGCTGTTTGTCATGGATATACAGACACATGCTTGTCTTTCTTCTATGTGATTGAATTTTTCATAGACATCCTTATGAAGCCACTTGAACTTGTTTCCTTCAGAATGGTTAGCTGTTGATTTACTGTCTTGGCAGAGTATGCTTCTCTTTCAATGTAAAGTCTTTGTTTTTTTGGTTTTTGGTTTTGTTTGTTTTTTGAGATGGAGTTTCACTCTTGTTGCCCAGGCTGGAATGCAATGGCGTGGTCTTGACTCACCATAACCTCTGCCTCCCGAGTAGCTGGGGTTATAGGCATGTGCCACAATGCCTGGCTAATTTTGTAGTTTTAGTAGAGACGAGGTTTCTCCGTGCTAGTCAGGCTGGTCTCAAACTCCCGACCTCAGGTGATCCACCTGCTTCGGCCTCCCAGAGTGCTGGGATTACAGGCGTGAGCCACCATGCCCAGCCAGTCTTTGCTTTCTTAAATACTGGATCACTTGCTATTTTTTGTCTTCTTCAGACTGTTATATTTCAGGAAAACTTAGATTGTTTCATAAATGTTCAAGAGAGGCCGGGCACGGGCCTCATTAATAGTATCACCTTTGGCTGGGCGTGGTGGCTCACGCCTGTAATCCCAACACTTTGGGAGGCCGAGGCGGGTGGATCACGAGGTCAGGAGTTCAAGACCAGCCTGACCAACATGGTGAAACCCTGTCTGTACTAAAAATACAAAAATTAGCCAGGCGTGATGGTGCGCACCTGTAATCCCAGCTACGCGGGAGACTGAAGCAGGAGAATCACTTGAACCTGCGAGGCAGAGATTATGTATGGTGAGCTGAGATCGCGCCACTGCTCTCCAGCCTGGGTGACAGAGCAAGACTCCGTCTCAAAAAAAAAAAGTTCAAGAGAGCTCTAGTAGCTAAATTCTAGTTCTAGTTCTTGTTCTTAGCTCTATAGCTAAGCTTTATGTCTCTACAAAGCTAAACTTTTGATGATAACTATGTTATTAGGTTTTTGAAGAACTTTTACTGTATTATGGAAAACTTAAAAATAGCAAGAACAGTGTAACAGATTACCATGTGCCACTGGGACTCGATCATTAACGTGGGATTCGATCATTAACACTGCCAGCCCACTACTGTTTTTCTATACCTGTCCTACTCACACTAGCAAATCCTAGATACGTTTTTATTAGTAAATATTTCCATTTATGTCTCTAAAAGAGAAGGATTCCTTGTAAACATTTCCCCCAAAGCACTATTTTTGTGATACTTACATATTAATGGATTAACAGACATATCTTTTTTTTACCAAAAAAAAAAAGGAGAAAAAACCAAACCAGGTAGTGAAAGTTGCCAAGTTTCTTCAGCTTTCCTGTGATTCTTCTCCAGGAGAGTGGGAAACAGGTAGGTCTGAACACAGAAATCCACATGGCTTGCTTCTGCCCTCTGCACAGAAGCACGTTCTTTATGCCAGGGCCTCGTTCCCTTCCACACAGCTCAGGGAGGGCACCCTTTTATTTTATGAACACGTTATCAGTAAGTTTAGGTCTCTGAATGGTCCCTGAATCCTTGGTCCTTGACCTGTTATTGTTAATCCTAAGGCCCAGACTTCGCCTTTGGCTTCCTTTGTGGAAAGTTTCAGAACTGTATAAAAATAACTTGTAAAATTCTGATAGACATATTTTGCCAAGAATGTCATTTATCTCTTGTCAGTTTGGCATTTGCCTTTAAATATTAGATTGTGTAATCATAATGGCATTCAGGGAAAATAATGTGAGTGGTGGCACTTCAAAAAGTGAAATGGACTTGGGTTCTTGGGAATGTTAATCATTATTCTACACAAAATTTTGATACACCTTAATAGTTAAATGCTAAGTGGGTATAAAGCAGTATTTGTGAATAAGATCAAAAAAGGTGAGTATAAAATGTGATTTATGGGTTTATTTAATGAGTTTTTACCAGAACAGTGTATGAAGGATATTTTATATTTTTAAACTGTGAAACAGAGAAAGTAATGAGGAATCTTCTTTTTTTTTTTTTTTTTTTTTTTGAGATGGAGTCTCGCTCTGTCGCCCAGGCTGGAGTGCCGTGGCCGGATCTCAGCTCACTGCAAGCTCCGCCTCCCGGGTTCACGCCATTCTCCTGCCTCAGCCTCCCGAGTAGCTGGGACTACAGGCGCGCGCCAGGTCGCCCGGCTAGTTTTTTGTATTTTTAGTAGAGACGGGGTTTCACCATGTTAGCCAGGATGGTCTTGATCTCCTGACCTCGTGATCCGCCCGTCTCGGCCTCCCAAAGTGCTGGGATTACAGGCTTGAGCCACCGCGCCCGGCCTATGAGGAATCTTCTAGTGAGTCCCACCAGTCTCCCAGCCTGACCAGCACGTCCAGAAATAGATCATTATTTTTGTCATTTTAACCTGCCTTCTTACTGCCTTCCTTGCCCTTGACTTTGCAGCAGAGAGGAGAAAGAAACTCGTGGTCTCTCCCATAAATACACGTGGTAACAGCAGAGAAGTAATTATTATATTTTTTGTGGCAAGTCATTCATTCAGTGGTGATGGAATGGCTTATTTTTAATGCAGTGTTTTTCTTTAGACTAAACCTAAATTCTTTTTTCTATCTCATTTAGTGTCTGTACCATTCCAAGGCAGCATAAAGTTAGCATAGCTTCTCATTTTACCAGTTTGGTAAAAGTTTTAAAGATTTAGTTCAGTTTGCTTTTGGGTTTTCATATGAGGTAGACTATGAGAACTCTTTATGATGTGATATATAAAAACAATCCCATTGTATCTGGCATGTGGGCTGTACTGGGGATCATGGGAAAGAGAAGGCTTAGAGAATCTTCTTTATAAAATGGATGTGAGTTTGGACTAAATTCCAAACAAACCACAAAATGGAAGGAACCTCGTTTTATCACATCCAGGTAAAGGATAGAAAAGGTATCTTCAGTTTTCCCAGAAGTGACATCCACGAGGACAATTCGTGATTTTAAATGATTAAAAGTAATTGCTGTAGATCAGTGTCATTCATAGCAAATTAGTTCTTATCAATGGAGAATGCTGCATCTGTGGATTTTTATGTTATAAAATTAGTTTAAGACTTCTTTTGTTAAAGTCGTTTAATCTTCTGCACTACTCCATTCTTTCATTATCCTTGTCAGTTTTAAGGGCTGGAATATCTTTGTACAACTAAATTCAGTTGACTTCTTCTGGATACCCAAGTTGAACAGACACCACATACATTAGTGGAGCTCTGGTTGGAAAGGGCCCTAGTAGACATTACTAGTAGCCTACTGCATATAGTTTGTGTTTTTTGGCTTTTTTTTTTTTTAAGAGAAGTTCTCACTCTGTCTTTCAGGCTGGAGTAGAGTGGTACAATCATAACTTATTGCAGCCTCAAACTCCTAGGCTCAAACAATCCTCCTGCCTTAGGCCTTCCAAAGTGCTGGAATTATAGGTATGAGCCAGTGGAGCCAGCCACCTATTGTGTAAATGGCTTATAAGTCATTTCACCTGGCTAGGCATGGTGGCTCATGCCTATAATCCCAACACTCTGGGAAGCAGAGGTGGGAGGATCACTTGAGCCCAGGAGTTCAAGACCAGCGTGGGCAAAGAGAGAGACCCTGTCTCTACAAAAAACTAAAAAAAATTAGCTTGGTGTGATGGTGCCCGCTGTAGTCCCAGCTAGGGGGAAGTAGAGGTGGGAGGATCACTGGTAGAGACTGCAGTGAGCCATGATCATGCTACTGCACTCCAACTTGAATGACAGAGTGAGACTCTAGCTCAAAAAAAAAAAAAAAAAGTAACAGTAATTCATTGAACCAGTTTCTTATTAATAAATGTTTAGACTGTTTCCATTTTTAAACTTCAAATATTCCAGTAAACATATACACAGATTTATCAGAAACATGTATTTCTGTAAACTTTTTATTAAAGAATAACATATATACAAAAAGTACAGAAATTTTTATTCTTTTTTTTAATTTATTTTTTCAAGACAAAGTCACACACTGTCACCCAGGCTGGACTGCAGTGGTGCAATTTCGGCTCACTGCAACCTCTGCCTCCTGGGTTCAAGCGATTCTCCTGCTTCAGCCTCCCGAGTTGCTGGGATTATAGGTGCACACCACCACACCTGGCTAATTTTTGTAGAGAAATTATTTCTGTAATTCATTGATGAAATCTGTAAAACCCATACATTTATGTGTATCAAATTCATTCTTTTTTCTTTTTTTTTTTTTTTAGTTACATTTTTTTGAGACGGAGTCTCACTCTGTTGCCCAGGCTGGAGTACAGTGGTGGAATCTCAGCTCACTGCAACTTCTGCCTTCCGGATTCAAGTGATTCTCCTGTTTCAGCCTCCTGAATAGCTGGGACTACAGGCACCCGCCACCATGCCCAGCTAATTTTTATATTTTTAGTAAAGACAAGGTTTCACCAATGTTGGCCAGGCTGGTCTCAAATTCCTGATCTCAAGTGATCCGCCTGCCTTGGCCCCGCAAACTGCTGGGAGTGCAGGTGTGAGCCACTGTGCCCAGTCTATTTTTCTTTTTTAATGCTTTGTAATTTTCTTTTGGGTGACATACTACAGCTTATTCTTTTTGCCATTGATGAACATTTGGATTGTCTCCAATTTTTGGATATTACAAATAGTCCTGTGAACATTCTCAAACATGGGTTTCGGTGAATGTAACTATCCATATGTATTGGGCGTATCTCCGGGAGTAGCACTGACAGGCATAGGGTATGCATATGTGCAGGTTTAGTACTGCCAACAGTTTTTCAAAGTGGGTGAAACCATATCACACTCCCACCAGCAGTGTCTGACTGTTTTCAAAAAATAGCTTCATATAAGTGAAATTTGAATAGAAGAGTAAATTCATTTTAAGTTTTGGAATATAGTGCTGGATTTGTCCTCAGAAGTACTAATTCATAGTCCACTGAACACTGGATTTTATTCAGCTCTTCTGTTGTTTTCATTGTTTATAATGAAAAAGTATCTTTTTAAACTTCTTTAATGAGTTGGACGTTTTTATACTTCAGTTTTACCCATTTCAGTTTTCTTGACTTGGCTGTTCTGGCCTTTTCTTTGTTGGGGTATTTGTATTTTTTTCTTATTGCTTTGTAGTAACTTATTTTAAAAATCCACGTTTTTTGTCTTCCTAGTTTGTCCTTTGTCTTTTACAGTATAGAAGTGTTTTCCATGTCTGTTTTCTTTAAGGACTGTATTATTGATATTTAATTTTATTTTAACTGGATTTGCTTTTTTTTTTTAACCTGACACAAGGATGCTTTTTAAAAAAACTTTAAAAATTTTAAACATGTTATACTTTTACTTATTACATTAACTTTAACTTTGGAATATTTTGCAGGATGTCACAGGGTGACTGGTCAGAGTAGGCATGCATGTGTCATTTGACCAAGCAAGAAATAAGCCAATTTTCCTATATGGACAGTATTGAATTCTTTCAGTGTGCATGTTTCAAAGGTAGTTAGTTATCATTTAGAAAAGAATTAGATCAAATTAGCCTAGACTGAACTATCTTATTTACATACCTCTTGTGGATACTATTCAGGGCTCTTGAGCAAGGACTTTACCAGAATTACACCTGGCCTCTTGCGGTCAGTTCTGTGTCCCGTTGGACACAGTCTTGGAGTGCCAAATATTTAATTTCGGATCTTTAAAAATATGAGATTATTAAAACTTTTTAAATGTTTCTATTTTGTGTAACAGTATATAATTTGCACTGCCGATGGAGAAATATGAGACCGGTCTATCATGTTTTCCTTTTTAATGTTACAGTGGGATTTGAGAGCTTCCCAAAGCCTCTGTCACCTAAAATTCCTACTGAGAGAATCATTTTTGGATTTTACCACAAAGCAGATACATAGAACAGATTTTAAACCAGTAGTCCTCTCTTCTAATATGGATTAATTTGGTTTCTAGAATTGAATCTTAGCACCTTAAAGGGGCAAGGATCTCAGGGGTAGGTAAGTTTTAGAGGAAAGGAGTACAGCCATGTTACCCCTCTGTGATTAGAGCCCTGAAGCATACCAAACCTCGAGGCAAGTCTGAAGAAGGTGGAGTTTGGGGGGCGGTGAAAACAAATGCTCTGGATGAGATCTGAAAAAATTTTTTTTTGTTTTGTTGGTCTTTTGCATTTGGCAGTACTGCTTGTGGCAAGGTTGTATCATTAACTGTGTTGATTATTCCATAAGCCAAGGAGACAATTGTAGGACCTCTCTTTAGTAAATCCCTTGTTTTAGGAGCATAGCATTTCCAGTGTAGGGGAATTTGTATTTTGGTGAACATTTGAATTTGACTAAAGGGAATGCAGGGTTTATATGACAGACTCATTAGGGATAGATTGAGGAGGAGAGGGTAGAAAGGGAGAGAAAAGCTAAAATTAAGCACGTATTTTTCTTGTATATTTTTTATTTTATTTTTGAGACTGAGTTTTACCCTATCACCCAGGCTGGAGTGCAGTGGTGCGATCTTGGCTCACTGCAACCTCCGCCTCCCAAGTTCAAGCAGTCCTCCTGCCACAGCTTCCCGAGTAGCTGGGACTGCAGGCATGCACCACCATGCCTGGATAATTTTTGTATTTTTTAGTAGAGATGGGGTTTCGCCATATTGGCCAGGCTCGTCTTGAACTCCTGATCTCAGGTGATCCACCCGCCTCTGCCTCCTAAAGTGTTGGGATTACAGGCAGGAGCTGCTGCGTCTGGCCAGTTTTTTATGTATGTAGGCAAAATGCAGTCTTACACATTTTACATGTTTAACCTGTCTAATCCTCACAGAATCCTATGAAATGCTGTTTTCCCAATTTGCAAAGAGAAAACAAAGACTCAGGAAATAAATTGACATTATTTTGGCTAGGCTCAAAAACTCAGTAAATGGCAGTCCTGGGATTTGAACAGCTGTCTCTGAATCCAAAGCTCATGTGTATTCTTCTCACAAGAGTATATAGCCTCCTAAACTACCAGAATTATTATGTATATTTCATCAATGTCCTGCCAAATTTTGGTAACACTTTAAGTGGCATATCCTGGGAGTGTTATCGGTAATTCTGCCAGGTACTGTAAAGCCTGTGTAATTTCCTTTACCATCCACCTTAGCATTGAGAGTAAACATGAGGTTACGATCCTGGGAGGACTCAATGAATTTGTAGTGAAGTTTTATGGACCACAAGGAAGTAAGTACATGTGTTGGTATGTGTTCTTCTATTACAGTCTTTTACTCTATTTCTTAATAGAATATCAGAGATAGATGGTAGCATGCATAGTTTCTGAAAAGCAAGTTTAGTTGGACTCTGGAACCAGTGAGGAAATATTTCTCTTATCACAATTACTTTATATATAGTCGTCCCTTGATATCTGCAGGGGATTGGTTCCAGGACCACCTCATACCAAAATTCACAGATGCTCAAGTTGCTGTATAAGATGACATAGAATTTGCATGTAACCTACACACATCCTCCCATGTCCTTTAAATTATCTCTAGATTACTTGTAATACCTAACACAATACAAATGTTACGTAAATAGTTGTTATACTATATTTTATTTATTTTTTAAGTGAAGGAGTCGTACTCTGTCACCGAGACTGGAGTGCAGTGGCACGATCGTGGCTCACTGCAACCTCCACTTCCTGGGTTCAAGCAATTCTCCTGCCTCAGCCTCCCAAGTAGCTGGTACTACAGGTGCCCAGCTCATTTTTGTATTTTAGTACAGACAGGGTTTCACCATGTTGGCCAGGCTGGTCTTGAACTCCTAACCTCAGGTGATCCACCCACCTCGGCCTCCCAAGTGCTGGGATTAAGGTGTGAGCCAGCACACTTGGCCTTTTTTGTATTTTTTTGTGTTATTTTTAATTGTATTGTTTTTTATTATTGTTTGGATTTTTCTCTTGAATATTTTTTATCTGTGATCGGTTGAATCCAGGAGTGTGGAACCTGTAGATATAGAGGGCCGACTGTAGTTTTCTCTTTATCTCTATGTGACAGTACTAGACGTGAGTTGTAAATTCTGGGTTTTGTTATGGATGGCCACGTGGATGGTTTCCAGGAAATGTTTTTTGTTTTCTTCTTTTTGTCCTTGGAGGGGGGATGAATATGGGGTTTATTGAGATACGAGGGAAAGTAACATGGCTATTACTTACCAAATAATTGAATAGTGTTTAGTACTTTTGAAGAATCAAGTAAACTGCAGGAGAGAATGAATCTGTTTATTTTTTAACTCTGGATCTTCCCAAGAAAAGTATCTTAATCTGAACATGATGCACCTACTGATTGTAATAGATCCCTGACTCTTGAAGGAATTAATTTGGAAGGTTTTCAGAAGATTAGGGGGTAATGTTTAATTTACACTCAGATTTATTTTCGAATTTGGAGACGCAGTTCTGATGAACATTTTTACTTTTATTTCAGCACCATATGAAGGCGGAGTATGGAAAGTTAGAGTGGACCTACCTGATAAATACCCTTTCAAATCTCCATCTATAGGTATGTGACTACTTGGTTTTTCTCCTTAGAGAGTTTTGAAATCTAAGGGGGAAAAAATCCTGCATTTCAGGGGAGATAATTCCAGAAATGGCTATCTAATTGAATTTTTCCTTTTTTGGCTTTGGTTAATTAATCAGTGACTTCTGGAGGGAACTTCTATAGTGTGTTAGAAGACATTTAAATATACCCTTTGCATAATTATAATGATCATTACTTTAGATTTTTGTCTTTCAATGTCAGATTAAACCAGCTTTCAGGCCCCACTGTCCTTTAAGCTGTTAGCAGGAAAATAATAAACATATCCTAAGTCTAATTTTGAATGCCAGATTGCAAGAATGAATGCTATATAGTATGTGTTTTAATCCTATCATTTTCAGAAATCCTCCCTAGATCCTACTTTGCTTTTTTGTTCAGTCCAACTCTGAGTACCTTACAATTAAATGACCCTTTGTAGTCTTCCCACCTCCAGTCTTTTCAGCCCCCTAAACAGCAGAAGAAAGAATAGAAACCTCAGTGGAGTTGTACAAAAAGGTACTTTCTCCTCACCTTCATCTCCCTTTACCTTAATGGGTGATGTTATTTACCTGTCACCCCCATTGAGGCACTCAGTGACAGATCTATCTGATTGAAGGTTGACACCTTTAAATATTTGGAGACTGTAGAATGGTAGTAATTTAGTTAATTTAAACCAACTTTTCTTTTTTTGCTTTACTTTATACATGTCTTTAAAGTATTATAAAATATTGACCAATTTTAAGTAAGAAAAATAAAATTGTAATATATCGAGCATTCTCTGACAGACTAAGCCTCATGCTCAGAATTGCCAGAGTTCAAACATTTTGCTACTGCTGTAGGCTGTCTTTTTTTTTTTTCTTTTTCTTTTTTTCTTTTTTTTTGAGACAAAGTCTTGCTCTGTCGCCCGGGCTGGAGTGCAGTGGCACGACCTCAGCTCACTGCAAGCTCTGCCTCCCGGGTTCACACCATTCTCCTGCTTCAGCCTCCCGAGTAGCTGGGACTACAGGTACCCCCCCACCACACCCAGCTAATTTTTTGTATTTTTAGTAGAGACGGGGTTTCACCGTGTTAGCCAGCATGGTCTCGATCTCCTGACCTTGTGATCCGCCCACCTCAGCCTCCCAAAGTGCAGGGATTACAGGCGTGAGCCACTGCGCCCAGCTGCTGTGGGCTGTCTTAAGAAGTAATGCCCGATCTTTTGGAGTCTAGACCACCCCCCCACTACACCCCTACTCCTAACCAATTGAATCAGAAATTTATTTCTTGCTACAGGGGCCTCTAAGTTTCAGCATTGTGAATGGTAAAGTGGGACTGGAGCTGTGAGGTTCAACACCCGAGCACATCTGACTTAGCACCTGTATAGGTGTAGAAATGTATACGCCTTTACACCCTCTCCTTTTGAGAGGACTTTTCTGTTGTGTTGGTGGTTCCCTGTCCCCAGTTTATTCATCTTCTAACTTTAGGGTGTTTCTGTCTATTCAGCCATTTAAAACTCTTATGCTGTTTAGTGATATGAATTTAAAGCCTTTATAGAAGTCCAAACCATGCAAGTTCATTCAGATATATTTCATAAATACCTACTTACCTAAAGGCTAAAAACTGGCATGCTAAGTCTGGTTTTGTTAACCGCACATTCCTAGTCAGAAAGGAAACAGTAGAGCTTGTTGAAACTAACAGTGAACTTACAGAAATGCAATTTCATATCCTGTAGAAATGTAGTTATTTCTCAGACCTATCTTAATGTATTTTTCTAGGTAATATGATTATCTCATCATAACTTTCTAGTTAATAATGTCTAAACTTTAGGTGTTGCTTATTTATTAACTAATGACACAGAAAGCCTGCATGCTTTCTTAAATTAATGATGCAATATGAAATTTGGTTTGGACAAATGACTCAGCTAATTTAACTTCTTCATAATTTTTTCTTTTGCCTTTCTGTGTGCTTTCAAGACTTGATAATGCCTACAAATGTGTATCATCTTCTCTTAGGGAAGTAGATTTAGCTGAAATATTTGTACAAGCTGTTCTTGTTTCCTCCAGAGGAAGGT
This sequence comes from Rhinopithecus roxellana, assembly GCF_007565055.1. Classification (NCBI taxonomy): domain Eukaryota; kingdom Metazoa; phylum Chordata; class Mammalia; order Primates; family Cercopithecidae; genus Rhinopithecus; species Rhinopithecus roxellana. The sequence goes on from NC_044554.1 coordinate 63,494,847, forward strand.
TGCATAAGAGAGTTTCAGTCAGTTGTGAGGGTGACCCATTTTCAGGTCATCAACAATGTAATTACTGTTGAGATGTGCTTTAAGCATTCGGAAAGATTGTGGCTCACTTAGAAAAGGCAAGGATTCCTTTCTGAGTTGCATAGATAGGTGTAAAATTATACAGAAGGGCGAGGAGGTAAGATAAACCCAATCTCAACATTCTTTTTAAATCTTGCACCTGTTGTATCTGGGTAGGTGTACTGTTCTTCCTGAGCCAAATTTTGAACTTTTAAACAATCAACTGTGCAAATTTAGATCAAACATCTTTAATGCTTGGATCTTGGAATTTTGCAGTGTCTGTGTACTTTGTTCTATTTTGTGTGTTTGCGTATGGATGTATATTTTAATTGTATAAATGACCCATATCCATTAGAGTAATGTAAGAAAATCTGTAAGCCAAAGTAAAGAAAAATCAAAATGTCTCATAATCTTATCCCTTAAAGGGTGTCATTATTTACATTCTGGCATATGCTCTTTAAGACATTTCTCTCTGAATATTTAAATATACATTCAGTATAATGTGATATGCTTATCTTTGGGACACTCTCCAAATATAGTTTTAGAAGGCTCTCAGTAGTTCCATGATTGCATGAGATGTCCCTTTAAAACAATTTGCATCTGCAAATGAGTTGGGTATTCTAAATAGTGGCATAGCTACTTTTTGGAAAGAAAAGGGATATAAATAGACACCTTAGGAGGTTATGAACTTACTCTTACAATGCCATTATTGTTTCAAACACTTTGAACTCTTTTTTTGGAATTTTACTTCTGTTTGAATATCATAAATGATGGCAAATATTGATGCTTTGAAGCTGGATATGAATTTTTGAAATGACTAACAGTCATTTAAGCCCAAAGAATAAGGTGCATGGAAAAACGAGTAATATCAATTGGGGTATAAAACTGGCCCTCTAGGCACTTTGAAAGAGTAATTATAAAACTCCTTTAATCAACTATAACATCGCTGAATATTTGCATAGTTTTCCAGAGAGACTGCTTTGAAATGAATCATATTTTAATCTTTTTCTGATTTACTTGAAAATTCAGACTTTTATATTTTTCATTCAGAAGCATTAGTTCTTAGAGTGCTTAGCAATGCTGCTGGGTGTTACTGTATAGGAGTTAGGAGAGTGTGATTGGTCAGTGGACTGACTGGTTATCAGGACAGAAGTTCTGGCCCTGGTTCTCCTTGACCATGAGAGAGATACTCAGCTGAACCATTGTTTTCTCTTCTAGAAAATGAGATACTAGAATTAAATGGATTCTGCATGTTTGATATGACCAGTATATTAAAACTCGGAGTACCTGGCATCCTGCTGGACATGAGGAAGGCTGTAGAAGATCTTTACTGGTTAGGAGAGAAGAGGAACATAAATACAATGCTACGTGTACTTTAATGGCATGGTTCCATTGTTTTTTAGGAGAGGTGTGAGTCAGCACCTCAATTTAGAAGATAGAGTGTAAGGAAGAAATAAATTTCTACAAGAAAGATTGTCTTCACAAAAGCTTCAGAGTTGTTGAGGTGTGCATGAGGACTTTAGAGATACTCATTCAGAACCCCAAGTAATCCCCAGTTCATGAAGATTTTGTTTTATGCAAAGAAGTTGCTGCAGAGACTGCCATAGCTCACATTTCTCCAGGTTCACAGTTTTTAGCCTTTGATACTTGCGCTCAGCTATTAAGTGAAAGCTTTCACTAAACAGACTTGTAGTTACAGTGTGGGTGAAATAAAGATGAATGATCTCATAGAAGAGGGTAATATAGTGTAATTTTTAATAAAATAAGCAGAGGATACAAAATGGTTTTATGTCTAATCCAAAAGAATGCAAATTAAAACGATAGTACAGTATATGATTTGTCAAACTGGCAGATAAAACAGTATTGGCAAAGATATTATGATATAACCAGTCTACCACTATGTATTGCTTGGTAAATATTTTATATCCTTCAAATATTTTTTTTTCCAGGTTCATAATTTATTGTACAAATTGAATTATCACATGATGAGTTGGGATAGCTTCTCCAGGCATGGGAACTTAACAGATGAGGTTAAGAACTGTAGACAGTTTAAAATCCATTTATGTTGCTTTCACAGCTGGAGTTTTTTGGATCTTAACTTGAAATACAAGACAATCAAAGCAATGCTTCCATATGTGGCCAGTACACAATTCCTTCTACCTGTGAGAGTATAAGAGTTGAAATATTTTTTAATACCAGTGAACTGGTATTGCGCATCACTTTCTGGACCTGCCATGATTTCAATCTGCCAAAGCCAAAAATTCCGCAGCTGGTGTCCTTCACCAAACGTAACCCCTTCAAATATTTTTATTTAAAAAATTTAAAATTATCTAAAAAAAATTTAGAAATGTGCACTGTCAAAAGAATACGGGAATTTTAGTATTATAATACCTAAAAGTCAGAAGCAACCTAAATGACCCAGTCTGTGATAAAGTAGCTAAGTGATAGTACATCTTAGTGAATAAAATGTTTTACGGCCATTACTCATGTTTTAACACCCTCTTCAAAGGGATGCACAGGAAAATTTTTTTATATAGTACAACTCTAATATTTTCCCATGCATTTCACATTTGAATGCCAAACTGTTGATGTTATCCATAGCTGTTCAGTTAAAGGAAACTAAAAACATACTATTCTGTAATTTCCAAATAGTCTACAATGTTTGCTTTATTATAAAAGTATTTTTAAACATATTGCAAATGTCTTTTGACTGTCCTGTCTGCATCATTGTCTGAGTCTACACTTTGCTGTCTTTTGCTTTAGAAAGCCATCAGGCTCAGCCAGAATTCCCCCCGGTAGCTTGCTTAGGACCTGCCTGACCCACGTGTTTCCCAGCAGCCTCCCTTCTTTTTTCGTTTAAATTTTAATTATGTGTGTGTGTGTAAGTGCACACACAGTTTTCCTTCCTTTGTTTTCTGCTTAAAGTTTAGAGTTTAGTCCATCTCAGATACTGTCTTTACACACAACTTTCTTCACTTCTTTCTTTCCCCTTTTTCTCTTCTCTTGGGTGGTTACCTCAAGTACTTCTCACCTTTTTCTTTCCTGCCTGACTCTTCCACTTCCCCCTTCCCTCGTTCCATTTATCTCTTCATATAAACCGAAATAGGCCCCTCTTTAGAGCTTATAAATCATAATGGGGATACTTTTGACAAGCCTAAGCGAAGGAGAAAAAATATAAAAGTCTTCTAATAAAAGATACAGGGCCGGGCGTGGTGGCTCACGCCTGTAATCCCAACACTTTGGGAGGCCAAGGCGGGTGGATCATGATGTCAGGAGATTGAGACCATCCTAGCTAACACAGTGAAACCCCGTCTCTACTAAAAATTCAAAAAATTAGCCGGGTGTGGTGGTGGTTTGCCTGTAGTCCCAGCTGCTCAGGAGGCTGAGGCAGGAGAATGGCGTGAACCCGGGAGGCGAAGCCTGCAGTGAACCAAGATCACGCTACTGCACTCCAGCCTGGGCAACAGAGCAAGACTCTGTCTCAAAAAAAAAAAAAAAAAAAAAATGTGTGTGTGTGTGTGTATATATATACATACATATATACACACACACACATATACGTATATGTACACTGTGTATATATATGTGTGTATGTATAAATTGTATGTGTGTGTATATATATATAATTAAATTCAGGGCTTCTAGCTGCTAAACATCTTGCAACATCCAGAAGTTCTCTTCTGGATCTATTATATTCTCCTTCATATCATACCTACTTTACTTAAACACTAGCATTCCAGATAAAATTAAGACGTTGTCATTTTATCTTACATTTAAATGATTATTGGCTACTATTAACAGAATTGTATCCTAATTTCAGCTAGAACTATAGAATATTTTAGAATCCTTTGTAAATAACTTTAAGAGCAGCCTAGGAACCCTGTCATCATTTATACTTCTTAAAAAATAGAAAACTGTGTTATAAGATCCAGGTAACAAGTTTAGAAACCAATTTGTGAAATGCTACCAATCTGTATCTACGTATTTTCAGTGAGGAGGACCCTCTACTAGGAGCAGGCTGTATGCATTGCATCTGGGTTGCAATTTGATGATACCAAGGTTGGGAAGGTAAGAGAAATGAGTTGAGAACAGGATTCTGGAGGAACTGCTGAATGGTTTGCTGAGCGTTGGTAGAATGGTCAGGTACAAAAGTAGCAAGCTCGTGCTGCCATAGAACTTGATGTGAGGCCAGGCACAGTGGTTCATGCTGTAATCCCAGCACTTTGGGGAGGCTGAAGCGGGCACATCACTGGAGCCAAGGGGCTCGAGACCAGCCTGAGCAATATGGAGAAACCCCATCTCTAAAAAAAGATACAAAAATTAGCCGGGCATGGTGGTGTATACCTTTCGTTCCAGCTACTTGGGAGGCTGAGGTGGAAGAATCACTTGAACCCAGGAGGCAGAGGTTGCAGTGAGTTGAGATAGCGTCATTGCACTCCATCCTGGACGACAGTGAAACTGGTCTCAAGAAATAAAAAAAATTAAAAAAAAAAAAAAAAAAAGAGTATTTGATGTCAGTGGCATGAAGCAAGAACTTGCTAAACCCATTTGAGTAAATAAATGGAGACAAAATGAAAAAGTCACGGCAATACAATAGTTAAAATACTCTGAGCTGGCCGGGCGCGGTGGCTCAAGCCTGTAATCCCAGCAGTTTGGGAGGCCGAGGCGGGCGGATCATGAGGGCAGGAGATCAAGACCATCCTGACTAATACGGTGAAACCCCGTCTCTACTAAAAAATACGAAATATTAGTCGGGCGTGGTGGCGGGCGCCTGTAGTCCCAGCTACTCAGGAGGCTGAGGCAGGAGAATGATGTGAACCCGGGAGGCGGAGCTTGCAGTGAGCCAAGATCGCGCCACTGCACTCCAGCCCAGGCAACAGAGCCAGACTGTGTCTCAAAAAAAAAAAAAAAAAAAAAAAAAAAAAAAAAAAATACTCCAAGTTATACTAATGGCCTTTAAAATTGGGTCAAACTATCAGGATGGTTCAGGTTGCCCTGTTCCACTAGACTAGACAGCCTGTCAGAGTTCCTCTTGAATTTCCCAGTCTGCCATAAGTTCTTAGTTGAAAGATACTCTGATAATCAGAGTGCCATAATTTTTTTTTTTTTTTTTTGAGATAGAGTCTTGCTCTGTCACCCAGGCCAGAGTGCAGTGGTACCATTGCAGCTAACTACAACCTCCGCCTCCCGGATTCAAGTAATTCTCCTGCCTCAGCCTCCTGAGTAGGTGGGATTACAGACATGTGCCACCGTGCCCTGCTAATTTTTCTGTTTTTTAGTAGATACGGGGTTTCACCATGTTGGCCAGGCTGGTCTTAAATGCCTGGTCTTAGGTGATCCACCCACCTTGGCCTCCCACAATGCTGAGATTACAAGCGTGAGCCACCGCACCCAGCTGATAATTTTTTTTTTTTTTTAACTCATGCAAGTGATAAAGGGAACTGCGTTAATCTTTTTCATTGTCAGAATAATAGACTGTTCTGGCATTATACATTTTTTATTTCACTCTGGCCAGAAATGACCTCACACTATTTTTGGAGTGGAGGTTTATAATATGGTATGACTAAACTAACTATAGAACTTAGACTACCATTTTATTTTATATCTTCCTAGATGGAATCATTCTATAATTACTCCCTCAAGAACTAGCATGAGTAACTTCACTGAGCAGTATTTAAGCAGGGGTGGGCCAGTATTTGGAGTAGAGAAGAGTGTGTCATTCACAAGAGGTTTCAGGTTAGTCATTTAACAAAGGCCTACTTGTACCACTGTCTTTTTGCAAATAAAATGAATTCTGGGACTGGGCACGGTGACTAACGCCTGTAATACTAGCACATTGGGAGGCCGAGGCAGGAGGATCACTTGAGGCCAGGAGTTCGAGACGAGCCTCACCAACATAGTGAAACCTCGTCTCTGCTAAAAAATACATATATATATATATATAAGTAAGCCGGGCATGGTGGCATGTGCCTGTAACCCCGGCTGCTTGAGAGACTGAGGCAGAAGAATTGCTTGACCCTGGGAGGCAGAGGTTGCAGTGAGCTGAGATGGCGCCACTACACTCCAGCCTGGGTGACAAGAGTGAGACTCCGTCTCAAATAAAATGAATTTTGGGGCTGGGGAGGCAAAATTCCATTAAGATCACCTATGTACTTCTCTAATAACCGTGGTTATGAATTTTGACCTGTCCCAAACAGTTACATAATTGCTACTCTGTAGTGATCTATGTCTTTTTTTTTTTTTTTTTTTTTTCTGATATGGAGTCTTGCTCTGTCGCCCAGGCTGGAGTGCAGTGGCACAATCTCAGTTTACCATAACCTCTGCCCCTGGGTTCAAGTGATTCTCCTGCCTCAGTCTTCCGAGTAGCTGGGATTACAGGCATGCACCACCAAGCCCAGCTAATTTTTGTATTGTAGGAGAGATGGGGTTTTATAGTGTTGCCCAGGCTGATGTGGAACTCCTGACCTCAGGTGATCTGCCCGCTTGCCTTGGCCACCCAAAGTGCTGGGATTATAGGCGTGAGCCAGTGTACCCAGCCAATGATAAGTATCTTTTGAATTCCAGTAGAGAGAAACAAGTTTCTAGTAAGGAAGGTTTTTTAAAAAAATAAATAGAGAGAATGCTATGAGAATATAAGCCACTGTTAAAAGTTCTTTTACTGGTGTTCTGAAAATGACATTTTTCAGGACACATTTTTAAAAAAATTATGTCTGTCAGCTGAGGCTTTGCCTATGGCCTACATCATTTCTTCTAATCAGTTTCACAAATTTAGTGGATACCTACTGTGAGCTGGGTGTTATTCTGGGTGCTGTGGATGCAGAAGTGAACAAATTGCTCTCTTAATACTCTATGTTCTTTTGGAGTGAGAAGATAAAGCAAAATTTAAAACTTCTTTTTTTTTTTTTTTTTTTTTTTTTTTTTTTTGAGACGGAGTCTTGCTCTGCCACCCAGGCTGGAGTGCAGTGGCCGGATCTCAGCTCACTGCAAGCTCCGCCTCCCGGGTTTACGCCATTCTCCTGCCTCAGCCTCCCGAGTAGCTGGGACTACAGGCGCCCGCCTCGTCGCCCGGCTAGTTTTTTGTATTTTTAAGTAGAGACAGGGTTTCACCGTATTAGCCAGGATGGTCTCGATCTCCTGACCTCGTGATCCGCCCGTCTCGGCCTCCCAAAGTGCTGGGATTACAGGCTTGAGCCACCGCGCCGGCCAAAATTTAAAACTTCTGATAGCAAACGGGCGTGGTGGCTCACGCCTGTAATCTCAGCACTTTGGGATGCTGAGGCGGGCGGATCACGAGGTCAGGAGATCGAGACCATCCTGGCTAACACGGTGAAACCCCGTCTCTCCTAAAAATACAAAAAATTAGCCGGGCATGGTGGTGGGCGCCTGTAGTCCCAGCTTCTCAGGAGGCTGAGGCAGGAGAATGGCGTGAACCTGGGAGGCGGAGCTTGCAGTGAGCTGAGATCGTGCCACTGCACTCCAGCCTGGGTGACAGAGCAAGACTCTGTCTCAAAACAAAAAAAAAAAACAAAACAAAACTTTTGATAGCTTTATGCAGATAATTAATGGATAGAATAGGTACCTTGGATCAGATATTCAGGAAGGGTCTGACAAAGTAAATTTAAGCTGAGACTTAAAAAGATTAAAAAAAAAAAAAAATTAAGCCAGCCGTGATCCTCCAAAATCAGGGGTAAGAGCTTTCCAGGCAGAAGAAATTTTGACTACAAAGGCCCCAGCGTGGAAAACTGTGTAAAATGTGAGGTGTGTGACATGGGCCAAGCGCAGGCAGGGTCGAATTCACAGACCGCTTTGTAGGCCAGGTTAAAGGCTCAACTTTCATTTTAAATGTAATAGAAAGATTACATAGTCTTCAGCAGGGGAGGGAAAGGTCTGATTTTGTGTTTTAATGATCATTCTACTGCTGTGGGGCAAGAAACAGTGACAGGATAGAAGCACAGTTATAAAAGCTTTTGTAGCCAGAGATGCTGGTGGCTTGGACAAGGCTGCCAAGGTCAAGAAACTTTGTTCTAGACATACACTGCTCTGAAGAAATGTGGCTCTATTAAGGAAATCATCCAAATGGGAGTGGAAGATAAAGGGATGGTCTGTTTTTTTTTTTTTTTTTTTTTTGAGACGGAGTCTCGCTCTGTCCCCCGGGCTGGAGTGCAGTGGCCGGATCTCAGCTCACTGCAAGCTCTGCCTCCCGGGTTTACCGCCATTCTCCTGCCTCAGCCTCCGAGTAGCTGGGACTACAGGCGCCCGCCACCTCGCCCAGCTAGTTTTTTGTATTTTTTGGTAGAGACGGGGTTTCACAGTGTTAGCCAGGATGGTCTCTATCTCCTGACCTTGTGATCCGCCCGCCTCAGCCTCCCAAAGTGCTGGGATTACAGGCTTGAGTCACCGCGCCCGGCCTGTTGTTTGTTTTTTAAGACAGGGTCTCATTCTGTTGTCCAGGCTGACCTGCAGTGGCGTAATCTGGGGTCACTGCAGCCTGGACCTCTGGACTCCAGGCATAGGCCACCACGCCTGGCTAATTTTTTTGCATTTTTTGTAGACATGGGTTTCACCATGTTGCTCAGCCTGGTCTTGAACTGCTGGACTCAAGCGATTTGCCCGCCTTGGCCTCCCAATGTGCTGGGACAGCAGGTGTGAGCCACCGTGCCTGGCCTGTTTTTAATTTTTAAATGGAAGATTCTGAAGGATTTTTAAGTCCTTATTGTAGAGAGATGTTAGAAAAGGGAGAGCTTGGTAATGCTGGAGTTGGGAAGAGAATTGCAGGAGCACCACCATTGAGAAGGAAGGAGAGAGCAGGATGGGAACTCAGAGGCCTGGTGTTTCAGAGGAGGGGAACATTTGTGCAAGCTGTTGAGGTAGGGAGAAAGACTGTGTGTGCAGGGAGGAGTTCAGAAATTTTTATGGAAAATGAGGGATCCTGCCAACTGACTTTGATCTTCTCAAAGAAAAGGGACGTGGCTATTTAGTGAAAGAACTGGTGGAGAGGGTTGGGGAACAAAGGGAGAGAAAGAAAGTAGATTTGCAGGGTCGTGGTAAAATGTAACAGTCATGGGAGACTGGGGGAGCAAGCCACTAGAGAAAGGAGAAGGGAAGATTGTAGGTGATTTTGATTCCATGAAAGGCTGTTGAGCATGTTTAGATAAATTAGTATATATTTGTTTACGTATGTCTCTTCTCCCTGCCAGCTCAGTAGATGTGAACTCCATGAAGACAGTCCCTGGGTCTGTTTTACTACCACCACCTCTGTCCTCCCAAATACTCACTACTCAGGGCCTGATACATTGCCCGTTCTGCAGAAGAATATTTGTGTGAGTGAATGAATGCCTACCTAGTGGTACCCTCAAGTCCAAGTTGAACAAATGTGAATGATGCTTCCGGTGGTAGATTTGCATTTTGGCATTTTGGAGGTGAGAGGACAGGAGATTTGCAGAGGATTGCTTGAGAGTGAGGATGGTGATGGCTCTTAAATCTTAAGCTGAGTAAGAAGCCAGTGAAGATAAGAGGGCTGGTAGGTGGGAAGAAAATGGGAAGATCTGTGGATTACATTTAACAGATGAAAAGAATTAGTGATTCCTGGGGTGGGAAGCTTTTGGCAAGGATAGGAGATTGATTGGTAGGATAGGAGATGTCTGAATTTGTGATTGGGAATGTTTTGTAGCCAGAGATGCTGGCTACAGAATAACAAAGGTCAAGGTATGTCCTTGGGAGCATGAAGTGGAATGGAATAGAAGAAAGGTCATTGAGAAGCTTAAGAAACAGGTCAGGCACAGTGGCTCACGTCTGTAATCCCGGCACTTTGGGAGGCCGAGGCAGACAGGATCACCTGAGGTTGGGAGTTCAAGACCAGCCTGACCAACATGGAGAAACCCCGTCTGTACTAAAAATACAAAATTAGCTGGGCATGGTGGCACATGCCTGTAATCCCAGCTACTCGGGAGACTGAGGCAGGAGAATCGCTTGAACCCGGGAGGCAGAGGTTGCAGTGAGCCGAGATCACGCCATTGCACTCCAGCCTGGGCAACAAGAGCAAAACTCTGTCTCCCCCCACCCCCCCAAAAAAAGAGAGATCCAGGTGTCAGGAGTATGGTCTGTATTGTCACCAAAAATGACAGGAGTTGGGGCAGAGAGCAACTTGGGGGCCAAGCCAGGTGCTGAAGTTCTCAGTGAGAGAAGCCAGTGGTCAAATGGGCCCTTTTAATGTGAAACCTGCTGTGAGCAGGCTGTAATGTCTAAATTCATTTACCTGCATCTTGCTATTAGCCAGAGTAAAAATAGTACAGTAGCTTTCCCACTCCCTTCCCCAGGCTGCCGCCTCTAAGGATAACCCTGCTTTTGCATGTGCTTGTTACTATCAGAGGACTTGTCCATTTCTTTCTTGAAGTTGACTTATACCGGTTTTAATTCTGCCTTTGATGGCTCATTATTATGTAATCTTTTCATTTGCTATTTAAAACTTCCGTCAAACTTGCTGCCTAGGTTAGTTCCTACTCTGTATTGGATGACCTCTAGCTTTTGAGCTGGTTATTCCTGCCATCTTTTTGGCATTAAATCTATTTCTTTCCCTTTAGGATTTGGTGTCGTAATGAAAACAGTATTTTTGGCTTCCTTTTTCTTTAAACTGAAATTCTTTTGGAAACAACAAAAGCAATGTCTTAGTTCTTTCTAAAAACCTGTTCACAGTTTGAGATTTGCTTATATTCCTGGTGTTGGTGAAAACTGTGTTGTTAAGTGGAAGTTTAGAGATTATGACATCCAATTTGCCTGATTTTAAGGATGGAAAAGAATGAGGCTGAGATGTGTGACTACTAACTAGTTGCAGAGTCCGTCTTCTGGCTTCCAGGTTAGTGTGTGTGTGTGCTCGTTTTTTAACTATACCAAATGCAGTCAGGATTTTTTTTTTTTTTAATCTAATTTTTGCTTGCACATCAAGAAAGGATGGTCTTTTTAATAATAAATATGGGGCACATGTTCTCAGGACCTCCTGGGGCTGTGTCATAGAAATAGTAAATATTAAAAATAAAAATTATAATTGTATTTTCCATTTCCAGGGTGACAGAGTTACGGGAAACATATCTCTAAATCATAATATCCTCTCATGTTCTTGACACTTGTAAGAGCATTAAGAGATGGACACATAGGGTAAATATTAATCAGTTTTAGGATGAGGACAGCAAGATGAAATTACTTGTTCATTAAACTTATTAAGCTAATTCTAACATTACTGCATGGTTACTGTATGCCAGTTACTGTTCAGATGCTTTACATATATTAAGTCATTTAATCTTCACAATTAATGATGTGTGGATGCCATTATTTAACCTAGTTTTAGGAATAAGGGAACAGAAAGGCAAAGAGATGAAGTAGATTGCTCCAGAGGCTCACACAGTGGCATTTAGGCATTCTGACTGGAGCCTGGTCCTTTTAAAAAATGTATTGTTACATCAGTTACACACATTTTTGGGGTACATGTGCTATCTTGGAACATGTATGCAATACATAATGATCAAATCAGGGTAATTGGGATATCTGTCACCTCAAACATTTATCTTCAGCTCTAAAAGAGTGGTAGAGAATTGTAGTTGCGTCTTGTGAGTTCAAGTCCAATGTGTTCTGTACTGTATTGTCTCTGACCATGAAAATAAATACTGCCTGATCCCAACAGTGTGGTTATATGAACGACCAAGTGATCGAAAGATAAACTATGGAAACAAGGCAGAAGTTAGTCTCCCAAAAATGAAACCACAGGAAAATAGGCCAAAGGTTTTTGTAATCCACTAGGTTGGTAGAAGGGTTATGCTATTGAAGGATAATAACACTGTACGTTTTCTTAGCTATAAATGAACTTTTCTTATCCATCTAGCCCATTCCTCAGACTCCATATTATCAGAGAGAAAGGAAGAAACAGAAAAGTGGACCCCTTTTTGAGTTTAGATCTCTTGAACACACACAGGATGAGTTCAGAAGTTCCCATGACACAGGGCATTGAGAGTGAGCTCTTTGCCTGGTTCCTCACCCGAGAAGAGACCGGCTCAGGTCCATCTCTCCTGAGTAGGAAAGGCTCAGCTTTCTGAAGAGATTTCTACCTGGGCACAGGCTGCCTTGGGCAGGGCCTGGCTGTCTGAGGTAAGATGAAAATCTATCAGATTGTGCAGTCTTGCACACAGCTGACCAATGGCTGTCACTAGGGGAGCTGGCAGCACCCCCCCCCCCCACTTACTCAATTGGAACACCCCAACTCTGGTCATCCTGTGTGCTAGGAACAGAGATCCAAGTATTACCCTTAAATAATTTGTAGTCTGAGATATTGCAAGGGAAGATGAGATTCAATCTTTAATAATAATATTTTAAACAATTATACTTACTCAAAAAATAGAATCAGTTTGGTTGTGAATATTCTACTTTATGTGGGCAGTTGTTGTGAAGATAGACAATCAGAATAACTTAATGTATTCACTTAACTGTTTTCTCGCAGGAATTCATAAACTTATAATTAAATTGCATCAGCCACAGCTGTCTGAGCCACCTTAGTCTAGGCTCATTTTATCCCTGGGATGTAGCTGCTGTTTTGGCCTTTGGTGCTCTTCACCTGTTTATCATAGGGTGGATTTACCTTGATTCACAAGTCATTTGTCTAACCTCTCATTTTGTCAAGATAATTCCAGGTGAAATTTCTGGTGATTGGCCCAAAGTATTTCATCTACCCACAAATTTGATCATTATCCTCTCAAATAAAGGGAACAAAGATGGAAAATAGGTGAAGCTTAGCCTCATTTATTTACATATTGACCCCAATGTCAGAAGTTACTCAGAAGTGTGTATAACTCTGTATAGACCCCTTCCTGGAACTGGACACAGAGGCTGAAATAAAAACCAGTTTTCAGCATGACTTAGCACAATGTTATTTATGTTCGCTGCCTTTTAGCCTATGGGTCATGAGATTTGTTATTCTAGAGCAGTTGAGTATTGGAGTGGAACAAGCAAAAGCAAAGCATGTTTTTCTGTTGTAATCTGTGCTTTTTATTTTTTAAGGTATATGATAATAGTTTTACATCAACTAAGTGTGATCTGGATTCCTTCTCCAGAATTATAAATTACCTAATTCCCTTCTGCTAAAAGATGCAGGACAGAGAGGGTAATCTTTTTAGCTGGACATTTATTCCTGTTGTACAATCCTCCTCACCCCCTTTAACGAGTGCTAGAACTACGCCAGAGAATAACTGTCCAAAAAACTTAAAGGAGTTCTGATTTTTATCTGGTCAAATCACTGAAATATGTCATTAGAAAAGGTCTGGTAGTGGCCGGGCACAGTGGCTCACGCTTGTAATCCCAGCACTTTGGGAGGCTGAGGTGGGTGGATCACGAGGTCAGGAGATCGAGACAATCCTGGCTAACATGGTGAAACTCCATCTCTACTAAAAATACAAAAAAATTAGCTGGGTGTGGTGGCGGGCGCCTATAGTCCCAGCTACTTGGGAGGCTGAGGCAGGAGAATCGCTTGAACCCATGAGGTGAAGGCTGCAGTGAGCCGAGATCGCACCACTGCACTCCAGCCTGAGTGACAGAGTGAGATTCTGTCTCAAAAAAAAAAAAAAAAGAAAAGAAAAGAAAATGCCTGGTAGTGAATAAAATCTTAAATCATGTAGATTAAAAATAACCTGCTACTTCTACTTATGTTGCCATAAAAGCAGTTTTCAAAATATGTTCTCTTAAAATATCTTGAAAATAGTTCCTGGTCTAATGGAAACAAGTGTTGGGAAAATTCTCCTGTTGCAGACATATTCATTAGTGTGATGATAGCATTGCCAAAAGGAAGGAGAACATGCCAGGGCCAACACACAGTCCTGAGAACATTCCTTCTCTAAATTTCTGGCCCGTTCTTTCTCTGTCTCCCTTCTCCTTGTCCAGGAGCTCCATTGTTGGCATCATTATCCAGAATGTAAATGGCTTTGCCAGAAACACTGCCCACAGCTTGCCTGAGAACAAATGTCAAGGAGATATGCTCTTTTCCATGTATTTGCATTGGATATTTTTCTAACAATTAAAAAAGCCCAAGGGCCGGGTGCAGTGGCTCACACTTGTAATTCCCCACACTTTTGGAGGCTGAGGTGGGTGGATCACTTGAGGTCAGGAGTTCAAGACCAGCCTGGCCAACATGGTGAAAACCCCATCTCTACCAGGAAATACAAAAATTAGCTGGTTGTGGTAATCCCAGCTACTTGGGAGGCTGAGGCAGGAGAATCTCTTGAACCTAGGAGGCGGAGAGGTTGCAGTGAGCTGATAGTGCACCACTGCACTCCTGCCTGGGTGACAAAGTGACCTTGTCTCAAAAAACAAAAAAACAAACAGAAAAACCCACCTGGTGTTGGAAGAGATCATTTTAGTTTAGAAAGTAGGAAGTTTCTTGATTGAGTTGGTCTGGTTGTGTTCATTCCTCAAAGGCAAGATTATAAACTGTTTCTGCCTACTTTGGAAGAGTCAAAGGGTTTGTTTTGTGGCTCTTTATGGTATTTTATCATGGTGGTGGTTTTGTATTCTCTAGAAAATTCCTGTACTTAAAAATGCTGCCTTACAGAATTAATTTCCTTTAAGGACTTTACTCTTGGATATTTCCCCTTAATTCCTCTGTTCTCAGAGTGCTTGCCGTTGTTATTAAATGCTAGATTTTTAGAGCTGATAGGGCCTTTAGAAACAGTGAGAGTGGAGAGTTTGGAGATCATGTAGTTCAGCTGTTTGTCTTCGTAGGTAAGGAAACAGACCCCACAAGGTGCAGTGCCCAGGGCCTGCAGTTGATGAGTTGCGGCTAGAACCCATGTCCCTGTTGAGTACTTTGCTCTTCGCGGTGTGATTCTGCCCTCTGTCCTAGTGCTCAGATGGTGTTCCTATACTTAGCAGGGGCACTGGAGGCTGAGCTCCAAACCATTTATTACTAAAGCATATGTTTACCAAGTCCTTTTTGGTTCTGTTATTTATTCCTGTACTCAACTAAGCCAAATCTAGATTTAATTGAAAACTGTATAGACACTGTTAATTCCAGGTGTGCTCTTCAGGCCATGTCCAATGAGGGAGGCACCTTAGTCTTTCAGAGACCATTTTGATAAACATTTAAAGCTTACCATAGTTATTTTTTTGACTTAACACCTTTAAATGCCCCGTGGCATCCCATTGTTGAAGCGTAATGCCCGGTAGGATTCCCATTTCATTTAGATTGAGATCTGCCATTCCCCAGCACTCAGGTGAGCTGATTGAGCTGTTCTCCAACTAACGTATTTTAGGACACAAGCTGTTTGTTTTGTTTGTTTGTTTGTTTGTTTGTTTTGTTTTTTTTGAGACAGAGTGTCCCTCTGTCGCCCAGGCTGGAGTCCCGTGGCACGATCTCGGCTCACCGCAAGCTCCACCTCCTGGGTTCACGCCGTTCTCCTGCCTCAGCCTCCTGAGAAGCTGGGACTACAGGCGCCCACCACCACGCCCTGCTAATTTTTTGTATTTTTAGGAGAGACGGGGTTTCACCCTGTTAGCCAGGATGGTCTCGATCTCCTGACCTCGTGATCCACCCGTCTCGGCCTCCCAAAGTGCTGGGATTACAGGCGTGAGCCACCACGCCCGGCCTACACAAGCTGTTTGTTAAGCCAAGTATGTGAATATGTCACTGTTCAGGCACTAGTCTCAGTGGCCCCCCATCTCCCTCAATAACAGCCAACGTCCCTAAAAGGGCCCCGAATACTGATCACCTCTGTGACATCACTTCTCATTTTCTGCCCCTTTCTCAAATCCCTTCAGTTTCAGGAAAAAACTTCAGAGCATCAGGCAAGCTCCTAATGTACTTTGCACTTGGCTGTTCCTGCTATAGAGACCTTCTCCTCTCCTCTTGGTACCAGGTGGCTCCTCTTTCACCTCCTTCAAAGCAACTCACCTTCTCAGCAAGTCCCTTACTGACCTTATTTAAAACTGCCACCCCGCCCCAACCTTTCCATTTCTGTTCCCCTCCTTTGCTGTGTTTTTCTCCATAATGCTGGTGACCTTCTAATGTAGGACTTATTTTTTCTAAAGACCTCTCCTTACAGGTATTTCCCCTTAAGTCCTATGTTCTCAGAGTTCTTTGAGTATTGGTTTTAGTTTATTTAAATGAAAACTTCCCAGTGCTTCTCATCTGTAGCCAGCATTGGGAACTTTTGCCATAGACGTTGCTTCATTAGGTGTTAGTTTTGAGAGTTCTCACAGAGGCAGAATTTAAGTATCAAGAACATATTTTTAATTCTTAATAGTAGCTTCAAGCAATGTTTTTCATATAGTAGGACCATTCTCTTGCCTTAAACCACATAGTGGCTCAGCATTGTTCCCTACTCATCAGAAAGCTTCCCTGCAGTAGTGATAGCAGCATGTTCCTATATATATAACTGATCTTGAGGACCATGCACCTTATAACCTGAGGTTCCTCTGGTTTTAGAGGGAGGATAATGAATTTGTATTATTTGAACAAGAGTGTTAAGATATGAGATTTCAAATAAAATGGTTGGTTTTACTGACTTTTTCTTAAAATAGTTCAGCACTAGTTAATGTTTGTATAATTAAGTCTATTTTAGAATATTTGATTCTATGTATAACTTTTTTTTTGGAAATGGAGTCTAGCTCTGGCTTCCAGGCTGGAGTGCAGTGGCATGATCTGCAAAGGCTCACTGCAGCCTCCACCTGCCAGGTTCAAACAATTCTCCTGCCTCAGCCTCCTGAGTAGCTGGGACTATAGGTGTGCCACTACATGCCCGGCTAATTTTTGTATTTTCCATACAGATGGGGTTTCACCATGTTGGCCAGGCTGGTCTCAAACTCCTGACGTCAAGTAATCCGCCTGTTTTAGGATTCCAAAGTGTTGGGATTTCAGGCGAGAGCCACTGTGCCCAGCTGATACTATGTATAACCTTTTATTTGAAAGTTTTTTTACTCTCAACTATTAAAATTACACATTGTAGAAGTGTCAGAGAGCCAAAAGTGCAAGTAGAAATAATGGGAGAATCTCTCAAAGATGACAGCCATTGACACCTGTTTTCTAGCCTTTTCCCATTGCTGTGGTCCTAGTTCTGTTCAGGTGTGATGAGATTTGAACAGTGCAGTGGAGAAAATCCTACCACCACTAAGAATTCTGCACTGTTAACTTTTGTGCTTACTTTCAGTTTCTTATTTATGTGCATATGTTTTAAACAGAGCAAATAATATACAAGCACATTGTCCCTTTTTAAAAGGAATATATTAATAGTGTTACATAAAGTCTTTTTTTTTTTTTTTTTAAGACAGCCTCACTCTGTTGCCCAGGCTGGAATGCAGTGGCGCCATCTCGGCTCACTGAAACCTCCGCCTCCTGGGTTCAAGTGATTCTCCTGCCTCAGCCTCCTGAGTAGCTGGGACTACAGGCACATGCCACCACCCCCGGCTAATTTTTGTTTTCTTTTTACTAGAGATGGGGTTTCACCGTGTTGGCTAAGCCGATTTTGAACTCCCGACCTCAGGTGATCCACCCACCTTGGCCTCCCAAAGTGCTGGGATTACATGCGTGAGCCACCGTGCCCGGCCAGATGAAGTCATTTTTAACCACTCTTTCCTGTTCTGTTCCCTATTCCCATCATGACCCCAGCCCTGGTGCCCTAACTGAAACAATTACTTTTGCAAATTTGGTACGTGTTGGTTCAGTACAGTTTTCCTATACTTGTTACCATGGAGAATAGGTAGTATTGCTTTGTTTTAGTTTATTAAATAACCTCAGGCTGTAAATATAACATCCTGCAACTTAAAAACACAAACAAACCAATCAACCTTAGCTTTAGATGTATACAAGTTGATACACATTGATCTACTTCGTTACCCTTGGCTATGTAGGACTCAAGTAGATGGATGTACTCCCCTTTATCCAACCCTATCCATTGACAGGGTTGAATTTGGCTCTTGGCTTTTATAAATAATATTGCAACAAATACTCTCATGGGTCATCTGGGACATGTGTATTAGTATTTTTCTAAAGTTATATAGAATTTTTTTACCCTAATTTTTCTCCTCTTAATACCAAGACATGAACATTTCCCATTATTAAAATGTCTTTATAAACCACATGCTTCTTACATCTAGACTTTGAAACGCCTTAATGAAAAATTAATATTGGACACAAAGCTTTTTTTTCGTCAGAGTAACTTAAACATCACATGGGCCCTCT
The DNA here is from genome assembly GCF_007565055.1 of Rhinopithecus roxellana. Taxonomy (NCBI): domain Eukaryota; kingdom Metazoa; phylum Chordata; class Mammalia; order Primates; family Cercopithecidae; genus Rhinopithecus; species Rhinopithecus roxellana. The sequence continues at coordinate 63,513,112 of NC_044554.1, forward strand.
TGATTGTGGTAGATAGAACATTATGCTGTTTCAACACAGAGCATTTAAAAACAAAAGCTAAAAGTGTGAGTGACTACAGTGGTCTAAGACTGGACTACTTGGACTTGGTATTCTTATCTCCTGTTTTCTAACTCAGGGGAAGTTTCTCAGGTTTTTGAAGACAATCTCTGTAGCACCTCACTTGAGGCTCCTCCAGTGCCATTTCTCTGCGTCTTTCCTGACTTCCTATTTTACTCCCCCTGCTGTGTCAATACTTTATTCAGATTGCAGTTATTTATTGGTGTCTCTCGTCCCACTGCCACAGTGACCTCCTCAAGAATAGTGAACTGTCTTATTTTTGTACCCTATCCAAGCACAATGCCTGCTTCAGATATTGAAAGTGTGGAACAGAATGAGAGTCCTAAAAGGAAATGAAGTGATAAGGATGACAAAATGACACCTTTGACAATGGATCTCTGCTTTAGAATGTTGCCATTTGCATATATACCGACTGATTGAATCACTGGTTTTATTAATTTCTCCTTGAAGTTTAAATGGCCGTATAACTATTAGAGTGTGTACTTGGTTTGCTAGGAAAAGTTTTAAAAACTTAAACCTCCAACAGATATAGCCAACTTAGAGGTGTTTTTTTTTTTTTTTAAACTCCTTGCTTCATTTCTTGGTTGCCCCAATTTTAATCAACACTGGGTTTCCCTGAATGAGCAGACTAATGTTAAAGGAAATATTTTGGTCACTGTTCTTATGAAATCCTTTGTGGTTTGAAGTGGTATTCCTTTAGCATTTCAACAGTTTCATTCATGTTCTGTGCATAGTGTAGCCAAGTGATACCAGTGAGCGAGCTTCAGAAGGAGAAGTTCAAATGCAGAACCTCCAGATTTAGAGCTTGAACAATAAAACTTCTGGGAGGGAGAGTCAGACTTTTATCATGACACTGGTTATGAACCATTAGTAGTATAATTTATCTTTGGGCAGTATCTTCATAGCTCAGAAAACAGTTGCTTTAATGATTATTTTGTATAAGAAGCTGCATTTCTCCCAGTTTGCTCTTTTGTTAATAGAACGCTGATGTATTCTAAGTAATTGGAACTGTCAGGAGAATATAATGTTTATCAGTAACCAAAGATGTACGGTTGAAAGTAGTGATTTATAAGTATTATCACCTTTTCCCAATACTGAAATTGTTTCCAGTACTGAAATACTTTAAAAAACTAATTGTTCTCTGGATACTTTTTGCTGCTAATTAACATCTCTTTTTACAGGATTCATGAATAAAATTTTCCATCCCAACATTGATGAAGCGTAAGTAACTATTTTAAAATGTTTAAATTTTAGCAGCAACTGCTCTTGATTAGCGTTTCTCTCTCTGTTATAAAAAGCCTCAGTTATCGTTTTGGACCTTATCAGGAGTTAGGACTGTATGAATGGTCATGTAAATGACAGAATCCAAAGGATATGAGGTTCTCAATCACTTAGTTCACATTCTGCTATTGTACCACTTAGTTTTTTCCATTGTCGTGACTGGGTCCTTCATTTTTCTTGTTATCCAGCAAACAGCAGTAATATTCCACATCTCACTTCTCTTTGTGTAGACACAATTCAGAGATGTGTTTTCAGTCTACAGATTGACTGTTTTCAGACCTTATAGTATTTTCTCGATTCTTGAGAGTAAGGCAAAATGACTATTGATTCAGTTAATGAATCTTATTTATCCCTTTCTTTCATTCTAATATTTTATTAATGATACTTTAAAATATTCCAGCATATCCTGTTTCCTACTTCTAGTGCTGTTTAGAATATATTATTATTTGGGACGCGGTTTGAATTTGTAATGGCACTAAGTTTTGCTGTCTCTCACAAGCATACCTAACAGGTTTTTCTGAACCCTGTGTGAGTAGGTTGTATGTATATATACATCATGCCCCTTAGTCCTTTAATATTAATACTTTGTTGTATCAGTTATCCTAACAAGGATATTCTCTTATCTGTCCACAGTATATGGTTGTCAGATTCAGGAATTTAACATTAATGCAATACTTTTTATTTAATCTACTGCCATATTCCAGTAACCTACTTTTAACACTTTTTTCTTTCAGTGAAGGATCCAGTCTAGAATCATACATTACATTTAGTTGTCAGGTTTCTTTAAACTACTTTAATCAGGATTAGTTCCTCAGCCTGCCCTTTTCTTTTATAAAATTCACATTTTAAAATAATATAGACCCATTATTTTATAGATTGTTCCTCAATTTGGGTTTGTCTGATGTTTCCTGTTCATTAGATTCACAGCATGAACACACTTAAGGCCAGAAAACTACAAAGTAAGATTGTATCTTTCTTGGGGTATCACATTCAGAGACATACAAGGTCTGTCTGCCCCTTGTGTTCTCAGCACCTGGTTCAGGTGTTGTCTGGTTTCTCCATTGTATAGTTACTATTTTCCCCTTTTAGTCTGTAAGGTGACACTTTAAGACTTTGTACTATTCTGTTTCTCATCATAGTTTTCCCCAATTGGGATTCTTTTTTTCACAGATCTATTAAAAGTATTTTTCTTGATAAGTAAAATGAGTTGCCAGATACATGCAACTAACTTTCTAATTTTTAAAAACATGCCATTCTTTCCATCTGTTTCAGGTCAGGAACTGTGTGTCTAGATGTAATTAATCAAACTTGGACAGCTCTCTATGGTGAGTTTGGCCATGGAATATTTTTTGGAGATGTTGAGACATTGCCTAAAAAATGTTATTTGGCTTTTCTTTTCTGGTTTAAGATGCTTTGTTGGTAATGGGAAGGGATTTTTGAGGGACCAACTGGGAAAGTTTGATCAGTGGAAAAAATATTTTCTCATAAGTACAAATATATCAGTTTAGCTGTGGAAATTTAAAATGATTTTGTGAGATTCCAAACTTAAGGTATAGTGATACAGGTGCACACACACGAATACATGTGCAAACATATATATGTATTAGAACCACGTAATATATATATATTTTAGTTTTAGAAAAAACTAAAACTACTTAGGAATGTCCCTCTGAAATGAGAGAGAAATGATATAGTAAGAGGTTTTAGGGGATCATCTTTTCAAAGGCCAAAACTTCCTTATGAAGGAAGAGTAATTTAGCCTTACCTTCAGTGCTGAAATTGACACCCCATCTCTTACAGGGAAACAACAAATGAATTGCCCAGCTCTGCAAAGTACTATGCTGAATATCACAGAGAGTTATAAAGAGCATCAGGCCTTTCCTCCTTATCACCTGGTTGGGGAGCTGAAAATATTTTAAAATACAGTCATCCCTTGGTATCTGCAGGGGATCAGTTCCCAGACCACCAGCAGATACCAAAATTCGTGCCTACTCAAGTCCCACAGTCATCCCTGCAAAACCCGCTGACATGGAGGGCTAGCTGTATTTATTGAAAACCATATGTGAGTGGACCCATACAGTTCAAACTGTGCATGGACCCATGTTGTTCAAGGGTCAGTTGTATATTTGAAGTTAATTAGGGATACAACAAATAAATCTATTTTTCCCTCCACTTGTCCAAATCTCAGGCTTTGTAGAGTCTCCCTACTCCAGTGCTCCTACCCCATATACTTCTGCTGATTCTCCAGCTGGAAGTAATCTCTGGATACCATTACATTTTATAGCTCCTTTTTTTATGGCCCACTTTCACTTTCTACTGTGTATTTGTTGTTTATGCCTATTTTTTTTGTGCTACTAGATTATTTCCTATCTTAAGGGCTATCAGGTGTATGTCTGATTCATCTGGAAGGCCCAGGATTCTTATCACAGTGCCCTTCACCAATATGGGTTGAAAGAATGAATGGTACAGGTAACAGTTGCTGAGAGGCACAAGAAAAGAAGGGAAAGCTCAGTTGAGGCTGAGCTTAACCAGGGATGGCTGCTTCTTGTTGAAGACTTGTGTGACCTTTTAATGGTCTGAGGTAGATAAGACTTCTTAGTCCAGCCACAATTTGCAAGTTACCTTTGCCAGATATCCTTGAACTAGGATGGTAAATGAGAATCACAGAGAAAGGTTGGTCAGCAGCAGAACACAGTTAATCCCTGCCTCTACCTGATTGTGCCATTCAAAAATTATTTTCTCTACCTGGAATGTTCTCCCCTGATCTTTGTGTGGTTGGCACTTTCTTCACTCATCTCACATATCACTTCCTCAGAGCAGTTTCCTTTCCCAGCCACTCCATCTGAAATGACACCCCTCCATAGCACAGCACCCTGTTGTGTATATTTTTTTAATTTTAAAATTGTTTTTTAATGCGTAGAAACAGAGTTGCACTCTGTTGCCCAGGCTGGAATGCAGTGGTGTGATAATAGCTCACTGCAGCCTTGAGCTCCTGGGCTCGAGTGATCCTCCCACCTCAGCCTCCCCAGTAGCTGGGACTATAGGAGCATACTACCAGGCCTGGCTAGTGCCCCATTTTCAGTAAGCTTCTGAAACTGGTATTTGTTTATTATTTATCTTATCCCCTTGGATTGTAAGCACGATGAGTAGGGACTTTGTCTTGTTCTTGTCTTTCTCTCTCTCTCCATCCACATGCGACTATAACAGTGCCTGGTGCACAATAAGGGTTCGACTATTTGTTGTCTTAATGAGTGAATTAATCATGTCCAGTACTGTTTAACAAGAGAGTTTTAGGGGAGATGGTGGCATCTAGTTGAGGCAACAAGAAAGAACATACACTCTGAGCTTGATTAAATGGATTCATTTTAAGATGGTTTTTTTGGTAAAAATGTCTCATGGCAGGCTGCCTGGAATATCTGATGTAATGATGTGTTTTCTTAAACTACATTCACATTTTAGAAATGTACATATCAAAATACTGCAAGCTGGTTCCAATTACAATGAGGTAAATTGATGTTTAGTTTTGCTAAAGCTTTTACCATTGACCAGAAAAGCTTTGTGGAAGATGTTTGCTGACTGTCAAGTGCCTCATGTCTCAGAACAGATTTAAAAAAAAAAAAACAGTTTCACTGAATTCATAGACATGCAACTCACCCATTTAAAGTGTGTAATTCAGTAGTTTTTAATATATTCAGTTATATGCAGCCATCACCACAGTCAATTTTAGAACATTTTCATCACCTCAAAAATAAATGTGTACCCTTTAACTATTCCCTACCTACCCCTCAGCCCTAGGCGACCACGAATCTGCTTTTTGTTTCTGTGGATTTGCCTGTTCTGGACACTTCTTAAAAATGTAATTATAGCCGGGCGCGGTGGCTCACGCCTGTAATCCCAGCACTTTGGGAGGCCGAGGCGGGCGGATCACAAGGTCAGGAGATCGAGACCATGGTGAAACCCCGTCTCTACTAAAAATACAAAAAATTAGCCAGGCGCGGTGGCGGGCACCTGTAGTCCCAGCTACTCAGGAGGCTGAGGCAGGAGAATGGCGTGAACCCGGGAGGCGGAGCTTGCAGTGAGCCGAGATCGCGCCACTGCACTCCAGCCTGGGTGACACAGCAAGACTCCGTCTCAAAAAAAAAAAAAAAAAAAAGAAATGTGATTATATAATATGTGGTCTTTTGTGACTGGTTTTTTTCACTTTGCATAATGTTTTCAAGGATGATCCGTGTTGCATGTATCAGAATTTCTTAAGGCTGAATAATATTTCATTGTATAGATAAACCACATTATTAGATAGTAGACATTTGGGTTGTTTCTGTCTTTTGGCTATTACGAGTATTATAAATATTTGTGGACAAGTTTTTATGTAGATATGTTTGCATTTCTCTTGGGTATATAGGAGTGAAATTGCTGGATAATATGTGTAACTATTTGAGGACTGATAGACTACTTTCTAAAGTGGCCAACATGAGTAAGATTTCATCACATTTATAAAATGTTAGCGTATGTTCTTATATTAACTTGCAAAGCATTTAATAAGCAGCAAGAGTTAAACCACGTTGGTCCAAGTGAACTGAAAGCAGACTTCTGTGTTACATGTGTATGAGTTATTGAACATGTTCCATAATACAGGAGTGTGGGCACACTAACAGGTAAGTACAGGAAAACAAGAAGAAATATTTTCAGAGTATAGTCAAAAGTATACTGAGCATGGGAGAATTGTTTTGACATTTTGCTCAAAACTATTTCTCAAGAAAATTCAGTATTTCTTTCATGGAAAGTTTTAGGAACAGGTAAATACAAGTATATAAAGTACCGGTAGAATATGTTCGTTCGGATGACCTTGAAGTATTTTTTCAGACTTATCTGATCTTGAGATCTGAACTGAATTTTTATTAGAAACTGTTAAAGCCTCTGGCGTTGAAGGTTAGTTCATAATTGGTGAGTTCTGAATCACTTCATTTCCTGCAGTGGTTCCTGAGAGAATCTGAGTTCAAAGGACCGCCCCCACCAACCCCTGCCCCGCCAAAAAAAAAATCTAACACTACATAACTAATAGGAGAAAGTTGGCATGTCAACATAAATATTCAACTGAAAAGCAAAAGGCTAAGCCTGGCACCTAAAACTTGTTTCAACACTTTCCTCTGCTGTAGATTCGATGAGGGAGCAGGGAGTGGATTGTGAAATTTCCTGCCCTTTACCTTGCCCCAGGGCATGTACTGTGCTGTGGGTTATACATATTTGTAGCATAACAGCAATTCACAGTTGAAATTTCAGGTTTATGTTAATCATAGCCTGATATTAAACAGCATTCATGTTAGCAGTAAATTTAGTCCTCTGTCCCCTCACACCCCTCCCCGTCGTTGATTTCTGGTAAGCCAGTTGACTCATTGCTTCTGTTCTTACCCTGTTTTCTCTTTGCCAAGTGTATGTGCAATTTGTTTATTCAGAGTTCAAAATTGGTATAATTGTGGTTTACTCACCCAGTAATTTTTAATTTTATATTATTTAACCTTACAAGAGAGCTAATTATAGTGAGGAATCAGATTAATTTTGTAAAGATGCTTGTCATCAGTATGAAGTTATCAAGTCTGAAGTTATCTATTGTTATTCTTATGACATTAAACAGAAAGTAGCAGATGACCAAATTGATTGATTTTGGCTTCCTGCAGGATAGCATCTTTTTTTTTGCATCCCTTCCTGCTCTTCCAGACAGCAGTGACAGAAGCTCTGAGAAACATAAAATGTAGCCAAGGGGATCTGGATTTCCATTTCAAAACAAATTAATTTTAAGGACTGACAGGAGAGTTCATTAAGCCACAGGTAGCTTTTTAAGCACTCTTCTACTTTCCAGTTTTCCTTTTTTTCTTCAAAATATACTTTATCTGTAGTTGGCTTATCACCCTGCACTCCTGGGGGCTCAGGTGCCTTCACTGCAATACAGCTTTAATCTCTCTCTCATCCCACCCTTCTGGACAAGGCATGCTTGATCCCTGCAAATGTGTTTCTCTCTCCAACTTTCGTTTTATTCATTCTTTTACTTGGTAAATTATGTATATGATGGATTAAGTTGTAGGCTGGGCACAGTGGCTCACACCTGTAATCCCAGCACTTTGGGAGGCCAAGGCGGGCGGATCACCTTAGGTCGGGAGTTAGAGACCAGCCATGACCAACATGGAGAAACCCCATCTCTACTAAAAATACAAAATTAGCCGGGCATGGTGGTGCATGCGTGTAGTCCCAGCTACTCAGGAGGCTGAGGCAGGAGAATCAGTTGAACCTGTGAGGCGGAGGTTGCTGTGAGCCCAGATTGCACCATTTCACTCCAGCCTGGGCAATACGAGTGAAACTCCATCTCAAATATACAAAAAAAAAAAAGTTGTGGAGAAGTGAGGTGGAAGACAGTTGTCTTATGAAATTGGGCAGTTTACATTTTCACTGTTAGGGTTTCACCCTTAGGGTTGCTAGCCAGTGGACTGGATACTTGTACTCTTATTTTGCCAGGCAGAAAAATCAACATTTGGGAGAAGTCTTCCCCTAGAGTTATCTGGGGAGTTAGTAACAGGCAAATTAAATTGACTATAACAGAAGGGAATACTTCAAGGACTTTGAGATTAGGCAAGAGATATAAAATTTCTTTCTTTCTTTTTTCTTTCTTTTTTTTTTTTTTTTTTGAGACAGAGTCGCACTCTGTTGTCCAGGCTGGAGTGTAATGGCACAATATCGGCTCACTGTGAGCTCCGCCTCCCGGGTTCACGCCGTTCTCCTGCCTCAGCCTCCCGAATAGCTGGGACTACAGGCGCCTAAAATTTCTTTTACCAGGCATTTAGAAATTTAAAATACAAATGTAACACTTATCCCATCCCCTTTTCAGTCAGATAGTCTGTGAATCTTCCCAAATAATTCAGATTTTGGAAGAAGGTGTATCTTAAAATAATGCTTTATGCTGGATTAGTGCATGCTGTTTCTAAACATTTTAGTGTAATTACACAGATAAGAAATACATGTGTGTGCATGGATGATTGGCCAATTACTATATTTGAATAGCTTGAGAACTTCGGTATTGGTCTGTCCATGTTGAATCACAAACATCATCCTGCCTTTGGAACAGCTGGATGTCATTATTTCTAGATAGAGGCCAAGTAGAGCAATTCTGTCCAGTACTATTGGGATAATGTCACCTGTTATACATAATAAAGAAATATGCTCAGTTGTGGATTTATGCTTCAACAGTACTTAGCTAGCTCTGTGACCAACCTTCTTTATCTGTCTGCTTGGAAATCTTCAGATGTGGTGTATGTGGCTCAGGAGTCTAACTAGTTATATACATAAAAATGGAGTCTTGCTTGCTTTGAACAACTTAGTGGAAATTCATTAAAAATATCACACTCGGCCGGGCGCGGTGGCTCAAGCCTGTAATCCCAGCACTTTGAGAGGCCGAGACGGACAGATCATGAGGTCAGGAGATTGAGACCATCCTGGCTAACACAGTGAAACCCCGTCTCTACTAAAAAATACAAAAAACTAGCCGGGCAAGGTGGCGGGCGCCTGTAGTCCCAGCTACTCGGGAGGCTGAGGCAGGAGAGTGGTGTAAACCCGGGAGGCGGAGCTGAGATCCAGCCACTGCACTCCAGCCTGGGCTACAGAGCGAGACTCCGCCTCAAAAAAAAAAAAAAAAAAAAAAAAATCACACTCACTGGTGGTCAGCTTTAAAACCATGGAGTGGTCCGGGCTTTTTGGATCATGGGACATGAGCCAGCCAGGGTATGGCTCTGAAAGACAGCCATAGCTATATTCTGCTTTCATAGGGGCTCTGATTTCAGGGCTTGTTTCATTCTTGATTATATGTAAATGCAACCTTGATTTGTTTTATCTTCATTCACTTGTGATTACTGAGTTAATAAAGTCTTCCCAGTGTACGGACACTTGGCTTGTAATTGCAGGAAGTTATCTCTCGTTATTCTTTTCTGATATTAACAAAAACTAAATTATTGTCTAGTAATTACAAGCTTGAATAGCGAGTTTTAGTATGCCAGCAAGACTAGCCAGCTAGCTAATTACACATTAACTGCCCTCATTTCTGGAAGGCTAATAACAAATCCTGTTACCATGTTTTAGCTTACAAGCTCTTAAAGTGAGCAGGGTCATAACAGGTTTGAACTAGGATGAATGACCTCTAAAAAACACCCAAGTAAGATGAGAATTGTTTTGAGATTAACAATGCAGCAAGAGCAGTGTTTTTGATGAACAAGAGCTTGTTTTCTTCATTGTGATCTGTGCAGTAGCGTTTATTTTCTTCTGCAGCTCTCTGAAGTTTAAATATGTTGGGGGGAAAGGGGCTACAATTAGGCAATGAATGGGAAATTACCTTTTAAGCGGGTTTGGAATGCTTTAAAACCAGTCCATGTCCTGTAACTACACACCTCAGATTGGTGACCTGGTAGCCTGGCCCTGAGCAGAATGTGGCTGGTTTTCCCGGTTTCAGCACCCTGTATTCATCTATCCATCTATCTTTTCTTTTCTTTTCCTTTTCTTTTTTCTCTTCTCTTTTCTTTCTTTCTCTCTCTTTCTATTTATCTTTCTCTCTCTCTCTCTCTCTCTCCCCACCCCACCTCTTTCTCTCTTTCTTTCTTTCTTTCTTTTTTGAGACAGAGTCTCACTTTGTCGCCCAAGCTGGAGTGCAGTGGTGCAATCTTGGCTCACTGCAACCTCTGCCACCCAGGTTCAAGCAATTCTCCTGCCTCAGCCTCCCAAGTAGCTGGGATTATAGGCACCTGCCACTGCACCTGGCTAATTTTTATAGTTTTAGTAGAGATGGCATTTCACCATCTTGGCCAGGCTGGTCTTGAACTCCTGACCTCATGATCCACCTGCCTCGGCCTCTCAAAGTACTGGGATTACAGGCGTGCGCCACCGTGCCAGGCCGGTGCCCTGCGTCTTTCATATTTCCCTTTCCCACACAGCACAGGAACACCTGTTTCTAGCTTAGAATACTTAAAAACCACAATGTTACTACTAAGTGAGATTTAACTTTTTTTTTTTTTTTTTTTTGAGACGGAGTCTCACTCTGTCGCCCAGGCTGGAGTGCAGTGGCCGGATCTCAGCTCACTGCAAGCTCCGCCTCCCGGGTTTACACCGTTCTCCTGCCTCAGCCTCCCAAGTAGCTGGGACTACAGGCGTTGGCCACCTCGCCCGGCTAGTTTTTTTTTTTATTTTATTTTTCAGTAGAGACGGGGTTTCGCCGTGTTAGCCAGGATGGTCTCGATCTCCTGACCTCGTGATCCACCCGTCTCGGCCTCCCAAAGTGCTGGGATTACAGGCTTGAGCCACCACGCCCGGCCGAGATTTAAATGTTTTTACCATGTATGTTGCAAATATGCTTTGATTGTTTGAATTCCTACTAATTTTTCTTTTTTTCATTTTTTTCATTTTTTTCATTTTTTTTTTTTTTTGAGACAAGGTCTTGCCCTGTCACCCAGGCTGGAGTGCAGTGTGGCTCACTGCAGCCTCAACCTCCTGGGCTCAAGTGATCCTCCTGTCTCAGCCTCTCAAATAGCAGAGACTACAGGCATGCACCACCACACCAAGCTAATTTTTCGTTTATACTACAGATGGGGGTGTCACTATGTTGTCCAGGCTGGTCTTGAACCCCTGGGCTCAAGTGATCTGCCCACCTTGGCCTCCCAAAGTGCTAGGATTACAGTCATGGGCCACTGCACCCAGCCACCATTTTTGAGAGGTAGGAGGGAGGTGTTTGGTGTGTTTTTTAAAGCATCCCACTTCTTTTCGGATAAGGGAGGTGTTTTCGTCTGTTTTTGTTTTTTATTTTGTTTTGTTTTGTTGCCTGCATGGCAATCTTCATTAAGACTTTATCTTTAAAAGATCCCTGTGGACTAATATGAGAAGATATGTGAATCTGCTGAGCTTAGACTTTTTATATATTTTATCCACACATGAGACCCTCTCAGTTAAGTAATTGTATGAATTCTTTAATATACCTTTTAGTATTTGGCAGCGGGTTATATTATCTTATTTGCAGCTAGTTAGCCTTCAGTAAACTAAGTGCAGCATGGTGAGCCCTGTGGCCAGCTGGGCCTGAGCCACAACACTGCAGGAAGTCTGGTGGGTTGCTTCAGCTCACCACCTGTGTGCCCTCAAAGCAGCTGGAGAAATGGGCTTTTTGTCCCTGAGGCTGAGTTCAAATTAATTATTTTATTATTTTATTTTATTTTATTTTGTTTTATTTGAGATGGAGTCTTGCTCTGTCGCTCAGGTTGGAGTGCAGTGGTGCAGTCTCGGCTCACTGCAACCTCTGCCTCCTGGATTCAAGCAATTTTTCTGCCTCAACCTCCCAAGTATCTGGGATTATACAGGCACCCACCACCAAGCCCGACTAATTTTTGTATGTTTAGTAGAGACAGGATTTCACCATGTTGACCAGGTTGGTCTTGAACTCCTGACTTCAAGTGATCCACCCGCTTCAGCTTTCCAGAGTGCTGGGATTACAGGTGGGAGCCGCTGCGCCCGGCGCAAATTAGTTATTTTAGAGAATATTACTTTTTTTTTTTTTTTTTTTTTTTTATTTAGTTTCAGTTCTCTTAAAGAATTTATTTTAAACCTATTATACCACAGTATGTTTTATACACTGACATACAACTCCCTAATAAGATAAAGCAAAGATTAAAAAGTTTATCTTATTAGAAACAAGATACACCACCACTTATTGTCTTCAAACATTATTGCACCTTAACTTTCTTAATTTGACAAAGCATTCAAGAAACAATCTGCAGACTAGTTTTAACAGACAAATAACACCTGTAAGCAGACATGACTGTCCTAAATTGTTTATTAGGTATGAATTTTACAAACTTAACTTATATTAGCGGTAATGGTGGAGCTGGAGAGTATTGCGCCTTCTCCAAGCTGCCCGGCGAGAACCACCAATAGTATGGTGGAACTTATGGCCCTTTCCAAGGCCACGGCTCTTTCAGCCTGCAGATGTCAGCCCACGTATCTCCCTGTGCTTGTGGACTGGTTTGGTGATCCACTGGGTGTCAGGATTTCTTCTGATAGCTTTATGGAATGGATCAATGAGGATAACCTCAAAAAATTTGTATGTGGAATCTTCTCCAACCCAGTAAGAATTCAGGACTCTCAGAGCCCCACAGTGGCGTCCAGCTCGCTCCTCTGCAACGGACTGAAGGCTTCCAGCAAACTTTAGCTAGTTAACACCATGATGGACAGGCTTGCCGTAAGTTGCACCCTTAGGAACTGGGCGTTTTCGGCCACCACGGCGAACACGAATCCTATATATGACGTAACCTTGCTTGGCCTTGTAGCCCCGTCGGCGCGCTTTATCAGGCCGGGTGGGGCGGGGAGCCCTGTGGAGAGCAGAGAGCTGGCGGTACTGCCAGCAGCGGACCCTCAGAAGAAAGCGCATGACATCAGACTGCTTCTTTCTCCATAGCTCCTGGATGTACTTGTATGCACCCATCTTGGCTTACCTGATGGCTGCCGCCAGACGGAAAGGCAGAGAATATTACTTTTAATCTCAAAACTGTTTCTTTGAAATCTGCCTGCCTATCTGATTGGTTTTATTGAAGTTTTCCTTGAGGGGCTGTTTGTCATCTTTTAGGGCCCTCTGTTTGCAAGGTTTTTTCAAAGATAACAACTGCTTGGTTGTGTGCAGTGTAGGACTCTTTATAGGTTTTTGACTACTCTTCCTTTCTTGTAGAATTTCACTGTCTTTTAATGTTTACAGACTGTAAGCAGGATAAAATTTTAAAATTCAACCATTATTAATATTGCTGCTTCGTAGGAGCTGGTAAAGGAGTGGAAGGTAAAGATCTATTAGTTATGGTGTCTAATACACCGTTGAGGAAAATCTGTTAACCCCAAATTATTAAGTACCTAAAGAAATCTGGAGATCTTAATTTATTTGCCCTATTTCAGGACTTAGCAACAACAACAACAAAAACTACCTAGTTTTTGTACATATAGTAGATACCCACCACCACCACCAAAAATAGTTGTTGAATGAACACGATGAAATTTTGTGGTTGGCTTTATTTTGAGCACATATTGTAAAATTCATGACTTGTGTGGCAGTTCATGACGAATTCAATACAGTTCCTAAAGTCAACCGATGGGATTTTGAAAGGTCAACAGCTGCTTTTCTCTAGTAGTCAAGGACGTGAATAACATGATCGAAATTCCCAGGAGTTTCAACTGTAATGACCAAAAGTGCAGGGAAGGAGATCTGTGTAAGTCACAGAATCATCAGTTCTAGACAACAATCAACTTATGATTTTTGTCCATCTTTTCTTCTAGGTGTGAACAGGATTTGTCTTCCTTTCCTTTCAGCCCTGTTCCTTAAAGAATTACAGAACAGATAAATACCTTGGACAGTAGTGACTATCCCTGTGATTTTCAGCTTGGAAAGCCAGGAGTCCTCCCCCAGAGGGGAGAGGGATGGTGAAAGAAGTTTGGATAGCATGCTTCTGGAGGGTGCAGAATTTTGATTGACAAATAATCATTGTACATATTCATGGGGTGTATAGTGATATGTTTTTTGTTTTTGTTTGTTTGTTTGTGTTTTGTTTTTGTTTTTGTTTGAGACAGAGTCTCGCTCTGTCGCCCAGGCTGGGGTGTAGCAGCGTGATCTTGGCTCACCGCAGCCTCCACCTCCCGGGTTCAAGCAGCTCTCCAGGATGCAGAATTTTGATCGAGGGCAAGAGGAACTTATTGTTTGTGGGAAATGACCTACATGATTGTTTTAAGGAAACTTTCTCTGATTACAAAGGCGAGAGTACAGAACCTTGAAGGCCATTTAGTAGATGACTGCCCTGATCCAGGGCTGGAATGATATATTGGGCTTGACATAGTTACATGCCAGGGGAAATAGAAGAAAAACTAGAGACATTCCTGGGAAACTGAACACATGGAAGAAATGAAGAACATCTAGCCAGATTCCTTCCAGAGGCTTGGAGCCTGAGAGCAAGGGCGTTAGAGTCAACCTACTCCCTTCATTAGGTGAAGGGAATGGGTTTTCAGGAAAATAATCTTAGACATGTAAAGTTTGATAAGACTATAAGACTCATGAAGGACCAGTTTTATGGATTTGGTAGTTACCAACATAGACGACTTCTTTTTCTTTCTTTCTTCTTTATTTAAAGAGACTGGGCCTCAACTGGGCATGGTAGCTCACTCGTGTAATCCCAGCACTGGGAGGCCAAGGCTAAAAGATCACTTGAGCCTCAGAGTTTGGGACTAGCTTGGGCAACATAGAACTTGTCTCTGCGAAAAAAAAAAAAAAAGAAAGAGAGAGACTGGGTCTTACTGTGTCATCCAGGCTGGAGTGCAGTGGTTGTGATCATAGCTCACTATAACTTCAAACTCCTGGGCTCTAGTGATCCTCCCTCCTTAGCCTTCTGAGTAACTGGGATTACAGCTGCAAGCCACCACACCCAGTAGACTTACTTCTTTAAAATTGTAGGATTGCCGGGCACAGTGGCTCACGCCTGTAATCCTAGCACTTTGGGAGTCTGAGGCGGACGGATCACCCTGAGATCAGGAGTTCGAGACCAGCCTAGCCAAAATGGCAAAACCCTGTCTTTACTAAAAATACAAAAAGTTAGCCAGACGTGGTGGCATGCACCTGTAATCCCAGCTACTCGGGAGGCTGAGGCGGGAGAATTGCTTGAACCCAAAAGGCAGAGGTTCCAGTGAACTTAGATTGCACCACTACACACCAGCCTGGGGCAATAGAGCAAGACTCCGTCTCAAAAAAAAAAAAAAAAAATTATAGGATGATGAGCTTCCCGGGGTAAGAGTGTACAAGGCTAATTCTTAAAATGCAAATACCACAGAATTTGAGCTGCTGTGCAGGATGCTGATGTCTTTCCAGATAAGTTTTTTATTATGTGTTTTTAACAAACAGGATATTGGGCTTCTGGGGGACAGATAGTAGAAGTAGAAAGGGGATGGGGTAGGTCGGTTTGAGAACAGAAGAATGGCTTTGATGGTTCTTGGCACGTGGCACCACTTGGTAGTTTTTGAGTTACAGCATTTATTTTTCAGTATTGAGTCCGAAAAACGAAGAATATTTAGGTAAAAGTCTCCAAAATGACTGCCTGTGTGCTAATTGTGGTTCCCAGTGAGGCAGAACATGTCAAGGTTTGGGTGTCCACAGGATTTTAACCTGAAGAAAGCAGTGTATGTTACAATTTTTTGGGGGGTGTTGGGTGTAGAGAGAGGTCCTTGTTTTGTCACCCAGGCTGGTATGCAGTGGCATCACAACATACTGCAGCCTCGACCCACCCACCCGCCGCTGACTTGAGCAATCCTCTCACCTCAGCAACTACTGAGCACCTACTCTCCTGAGTAGTTGGAACCACAGGCACATGCCACCATGCCCAATTATTGTTACTATTTATTTTATTTTATTTTTTGTAGAAACTGGATATCCCTATGTTGCCCAGGCTATTCTTGAACTCCTGGGCTCAGGCAGTCTTCCTGCCTTGGCCTTCAAAAGTGCTAGGATTACAGACATGAACCACCATGCCCAGCTTGAAATTTTCCATTTATTTCAAAGGAAATAGAGGAAAAAGAAATAACTTGTGGTCACTGGTTCATAAATAGCCAATAATAAAACATGAGATGTGTGATTCATCCCCTCTTGTGTTTTCTCCTTCAAGCCCTGCACCATCTCATTGTGAGTCACCTGGAGTAGGGCGATTTTACTTTAAGAGTTGGTACGTTTTTTCAGTGTAACTCTTTTTAATTAATACATATTCTTTAAGGGATACAGGTAGCTGAAATGTCTACCCTTTGAGGATGTCATATTTGTATTAATAGTTTACTTCTCTGGTGCAATTTGAAGTATATCTTATAGTCACTTTTAGTAATGTATGTTACTTCCCTGTAAGGAATAGCAATGTTATACTTCTCCTTTTGCAGTGAAGAAGTTGAGATGTAGAAAGGAAGAGACCTGCCCAAGGTCTAAGAGCAAGTCAGTGGAAAGCCTGAAATTAGACTTGTGGTCTTTTAGATTTTTCATCTGTTGTTCACCACTGAGGAGCCAGCTTTCTATTTGCTGGAGACAGTTCAGCCTAATGGAATTTGCTCTGCCGGATGTCCACAGTATGTTAGGTGATGATTCTAACCATCCCCTAACACCCATTCTCCTCCAAAGTGGCCCTTTAGTCCCCCTCCAGAACAGATCTGCTTTTGACTGCCTGTGGTGTGGCACACCTCTGCCTAGAGGTAACAGTGGTAACAGCAGTGTGCAGAAAAGAGGGAAGGGTCAGGGAAGGTCACTAAACCAGAGTCGAGCCGTTAAATGCGAACATTTTCTTGCACAAAAGAACCTACAAGCAAATGGCCCTTTCCTTCCCATCTATTTGGGGATAGGGGATCATGGGCCAGGTAGTATTTCCTGACTGTGCATTTGCATACAGATGTCTGTATCACACGCGTACAGATCCCATCCAATCCTGAACCAGAAGCCCTGGGGTAGGTGTGAAGCTGCAACCCTAGGATGCTAAGCAAGTTTTTGGAAAAACTCCACAGGTAATTGTGATAGACAAGCAGGACCTAGACTTAGCCCAGAACCACTGCTCTAGAGTAAGTGATGCTGCTTTTGATGATAAGTTGTTATGATTTGGGAGTCTTATTCCATTGCCCAGGCTGGAGTGCAGTGGTGTAATCTCAGCTCACTACAACCTCTGCCTCCCAGGTTCAAGTGATTCTCCTGCCTCAGCCTCCCGAGTAGCTGGGATTACAGGTGCCCACCACCACATTTGGCTAATTTTTTGTATTTTTAGTAGAGACAGGGTTTCACCATGTTGGCCAGGCTGGTCTCAAACTCCTGACCTCAGGCAGTCCACCTGCCTCGGCCTCCCAAAGTGCTAGGATTACAGGCTTGAGCCACTGTGCCAAGCCTGTTTTTAAATATTAAATATGAATATAAATTATATGCCTAAACTGAGATATGAGTGTTATAATTTTAGCATTAATATAAGATCAGACTGAAGAGTCAGTGCTAATGAACCACATTTTGGTTCTAATTGAGTTTAAGGCAAAAGTAAGGGCTGTTTGCTCATCATAAACCGTTTACTCAGGGATCTTGGGACTTGCTTTAGAAGTTAAGATAGCCGGAAATGGGGTCAGCTGACTGTACTCTACAGGTTTAGGTCAACTGTATTGGGCTCTCTTCCTTTTTAAAGGAAGTTGAAGGTTAATGTTTTTAGATAAAGATCTTTGAACTGACACATTTTTATTATCACTATTATCGACACATTTTTATCGTTTTATCTAACAAAAATCTAGGGGAAAAAATGTTCTTTATTTTTCTACAGATGAGTATCTTTATTTTATTATTGATTTATAGTTTTAGTCTTCTCTGCCAGTGTATTTATCTTTTTTTTATTATTATTATTTTTATTTTTTATTTTTTTGAGACAGAGTCTCACTCTGTCGCCTGGGCTGGAGTGCAGTGGCCGGATCTCAGCTCACTGCAAGCTCTGCCTCCCAGGTTTACACCATTCTCCTGCCTCAGCCCCCCAAGTAGCTGGGACTACAGGCACCCGCCACCTCGCCCGGCTAGTTTTTTGTATTTTTTAGTAGAGACGGGGTTTCACCATGTTAGCCAGGATGGTCTCGATCTCCTGACCTCGCGATCCGCCCGTCTCGGCCTCCCAAAGTGCTGGGATTACAGGCTTGAGCCACCGCGCCCGGCCCAGTGTATTTATCTTGAAAGAAGACTATCTGCACATTTGAGAGCTGCTCCTTTCAGAAGCACCCTCAGGAGTAATCACTGTGTTAGCCACTAGCAGGAAAGCCTCATTGCTTTAAGATGGCCAGAGCCATCACATCCTGGCCTCCTGAAGTTGTCATCTTCACCCAAAACTAGGCCTCACGTGTTTCCTTTTCTGCTCTTCCGTTTTACAGGTGTAACTCAGCACATCTGTAAAATGGATCAAAAATGTTTTAACACAGGAAGACGGTAGATACAAGAAGGAAGAACCAATAATTAAGGGTTCTTTGTTTGGAACAAATTCATAGGCAAAGCCTTTTATTGGTAGCTTGAGGAAACTTAAAAGTAGTAGGAAAGGGTATAAAATCTCTTTCTGGGACACGCGAAGCTCCTAGTTTTGTAACATGTTATCTGTAATATTTCTCTAGCCCTGAAGCACTTCTGAACATTACTTCAGAACATAAAACCTATGCTTTGTTTTTAAAGGTTTTTGTTGTTATGTAATAGCATCCAGCTGCTAATCCTTTTGAGCAGCACGTGTAATAATAATATGGCAGGAGGAGCCTTCCGTTCACGGTGTGCGGGTGTCTGCGGGTTGCCTCCTGCGGTGAAGCAGTGTGGAAACAAGCACACCGCTTCTGTGAATAGCCACAGAAACGCCTGAACGTCCTTTGCTTAGCATCCTTCTTTGCACTTGTGAGGGATTCTTTGGGGAGGATGTGATCATCTCTGATCCATGGATTTAGCTTCCCTGCCAACGATGGTGTGCAATTTTTGACCCAGAGACACGGGGAGCTTGTGCCTTCGTAAAAGTTGAGGCAGTGTGTGTTTTATCCATTAGCAGAGGCAGCATAATGGATAAGCTCAGGTTTGAGTTCCAGATCCATACTTAAGTTCGGTGTGCCTCAGTTTCTCCATCTGTAAAATGGTACCTACCTCATTGACTGTAGTGAAATTAAGAGTGTATATGCAGAGCTTGGAAGAGTGCCTTGCTTGTAGTAAGCACTATGTAAGCATTAACCTGCCATTACTGTTCATGGGCCGGGCGCGGTGGCTCACGCCTGTAATTCCAGCACTTTGAGAGGCCGAGGTGGGCAGATCACGAGGTCAGGAGATTGAGACCATCCTGGCTAACATGATGAAACCCCATGTCTACTAAAAATACAAAAAAATTAGCCGGGTGTGGCAACGTGCACCTGTAGTCCTAGCTGCTGGGGAGATTGAGGCAGGAGAATGGTGTGAACCCGGGAGGCGGGGCTTCCAATGAGTGGAGATCTCACCACTGCACTCCAGCCTGGGTGACAGCAAGACTCCGTCTCAAAAAAAAAAAAAAATTACTGTTAATATAACTATTGTTTGACTCTTCCCTGTTCTGGGATCACATTCAATTGTAAAACTACTGTTTTTTGTTTTTGTTTTTGTTTTTTTGAGATGGAGTTTTGCTCTTGTTGCCCAGGCTGGAGTGCAGTGACACATATCTCGGCTCACTGGGTTCAAGAAATTCTCCTGGCTCAGCCTCCCAAGTAGCTGGGATTACAGGCACCCGCCACCACACCCAGCTAATTTTTGTATTTTTAGTAGAAACGAGATTTCACCATGTTGACCAGGCTGGTCTCAAACTCCTGACCTCAGGTGATCCACCCATCTCAGCTTCCCAAAGTGTCGGGATTACAATTGTGAGCCACTGTGTCTGGCCTATAAAACTTAATTTGCTTACCTTTTGGCATTTTCTACCACTGCCTTAATAACTCACCCACCCAAGGATAAAGATAAGAAAATAAAAACGTATTCAGACTTTTCATGTTTTATTGGATATTTCAAACATACACCAAAATAGAAAGGACATATTTACAGGAAAATGTTATTTTTATTTTATTTATTTATCTGAGACAGGGTTTCACTCACTCACCCAGGCTGGAGTACTGTGGTGCAATCTCGGCTCACTGCAACCTCCACCTCCCCAGGTTCAAGCAGTTCTTCTGCCTCAGCCTCCCAAGTAGCTGGGACTACAGGCGCGCGCCATCACGCCCAGCTAATTTTTGTGTTTTTTGGTAGGTATGGGGTTTCACCATGTTGGCCAGGCTGGTCTCGAACTCCTGGCCTTATGTGATCTACCCACCTTGGCCTCCCAAAGTTCTGGGATTGCAGGCGTGAGCCAAAAATGTTGATTTTTAAAGGCAAAAGAAATGTCATTTGAAATGTGAAAAGTAGAAGTTACACACCTATTGCCTTGACGTAGCTTTTTAAAATGTTCGTCTTATGCATACGCACTGTACATAGTTGTAATTCTAGAAAACATACCATTTTATGGCCTTTCTCTACCCAGCATTCAAGTATAAGCATTTTTTTCCATTTAAAACAAGTAGTTTTCAATGGTTTTGTACCATAATAATTGTTTCCCTTTTTAAAAAAAAAAAAAACATCGGTGAAAATCTTACTGCAGATAGTTTGGGGGTTATCTAGGAAGGTGATTTTTGTTTTGCTTTTTTGATTAAGAGTGTCAGCATTTCTTTCGTGGTACGTGAGAACCTTACTATAAAGTGGCTCTTTAGGACTGTTCTGAAGTCAGCCTTATGAAGGTGAAATAAACCCTGATGAAATCACCCCAAGTCTGTGGCTTTTGTTATAAGGCAGAGCTGCTCTGTGTCAATATCTGGTGTGTGAGAACAGGACGTGGTAGCTGTCATGGGGCCCTCTAGCCCATCATTCTCTAGACCTGCACTGTCCAATACGGGATCTACTAGCCATGTGTGGTTATTTAAATTTAATTAGAATTAAATAAACTGAAAATTAATTTCCTTATTCACACTGGCCATATTTTGAGTGCTCAGTAGCCACTTGTGGCTAGTGGCTATTGATTTAGATGGGGCACATATAAAACGTTTTTATCACTGCAGAAAGTTCGGTTGAGTAACACAGCTCTAGATTATTCTCTAACTGCTCAGCTTCTTAACCTTACAGTGATAAGAGCCACCTCTTATAGGTAAGATTTTCTAGAGCGAAGTTGGGCAGACCTTGGGTACTTGTTTTTGTATATGTAGTTTTATAGGAATACAGCTACATTGATTTGTTGACCTGTACTCTGGCAGCTTTTGTGTTAACAGTGGCAGAGCTGAGTTTTGAATAGATACGACAGAGACCATATGTGGCCTGCAAAGCCCTAAAAGTATTTGACCCTTTACAAAAAGGTTTGCCTACCCCTTTTATCTAGATCTCAGAACTGATGACATTTTGGTCTAGATAATCGTTTGTTGTGGGACTGTCCTGTGCATTGTAGGTGTTTAGCAGTTTCCCTGGCCTTCACCCACCAGATGCCAGTAGTACCCCTTAGATATGACAACCAAAAATGTCTCTAGACATTGCCAAATTCCATGGGGAGCAAAATCACCCCTGCCTGAGAACCACAGATCTCAAGCAGTGTGGCTTGGCGAAGCATTCTGTAATACTGCAGAGGAGCGCCCATTGTTAAAAGAAAAATTTGATGAAAGAGTTGACTAAATTAACGAATAGTTTTTTATGCTACTTAGTATACTTCAGCATTGTCTCCAGAAACAGGAATGTTTGATATAAAACATGACAAAGTCGCTGGAGTGGGGCAGAGTCATGGAAGCATTCTCATCTCCTTCTATTTCTCAGGGGTGCCACAGTTCACTGAGGAGCAGAGAGTGGAAGTTACAGCATCTCTGAGCTGTGGGGCATGTGGGTTGTGTTATATCCAGGTTCTCAGGGCCTGCTTTTCTAAAACGCTGGGTAACTGCGGGTGTTTGTCGTTTGCTAACTGTGTGTAGATATCATCTGTGTATGCCTGGCAAGAAAGGAATTAATAAATGTCACGTCTGCAATCCCAGCACTTGGGGAGGCTAAGATGGAAGGATCACTTGAGTCCAAGAGTTCAAGAGCAACCTGGGCAGCATAGGGAGACCCTGTCTCTATTAAGAAAAAAAAAAAAAAATTTAGCTGGGCATGGTGGCACATGCCTATAGTCCAATTTCCTTGGAAGACTGAGGCTGGGAGGTTGGCTTGAGCCCAAGAGTTTGAAGTTGCAGTGAGGTATGATCACACCTGTGCATTCCAACTTGGGCAACAGAGTGAGATCCTCTCTCAAAAAAAACTTTTTTAAATAAATAAATGTAGTAGATTGGTGCTTATCTGTCTTATGAATATTTGTGGTTTTATGTGGTCCATATAATTCCTATCCTCATTACCCAGAATAGTTGAAAAATTGGTTGTATTTACCTCCGTTAGAAGTTGCAAGAATTGAATTAAATGTCAAGTCCTATAAAATTGTGTTCAAGGCTGAGCACAGTGGCTCACACCTGTAATCCCAGCACTTTGGAAGGCCGAGGCTGGCAGATCACTTGAGGTCAGGAGTTCAAGACCATCCTGGCCAACA
Organism: Rhinopithecus roxellana; assembly: GCF_007565055.1. Taxonomy (NCBI): domain Eukaryota; kingdom Metazoa; phylum Chordata; class Mammalia; order Primates; family Cercopithecidae; genus Rhinopithecus; species Rhinopithecus roxellana. The sequence goes on from NC_044554.1 coordinate 63,535,623, forward strand.
TGGTGAAACCCCATCTCTAATAAAAATACAAAAATTAGCCAGGCATGGTGGCAGGCGCCTGTAGTGCCAGCTACTTGGAAGGCTGAGGCAGGAGAATCGCTTGAACCTGGAGGCAGAGGTTGTAGTGAGCTGGGATTGCACCACTGCACTCTAGCCTGGGCAACAGAGCGGAAAAACCAAACCAAACCAAACCAAAAAAACTATCTTCAATTCTTTTAAGACCCAGCATTTGAATACCTTTCACAGTGGGGGGTTTTGTAAGCTGTAGAAAATGGCTGTGTGAAATAGCCATAGAAATAGAGTGAAATAGAATTGGGAAAATTGTCTTTCAAAGTGAGTATCAGGTATATATCTTTATCTCATTCTTCAAATTAAAATTAAAATTAAAAATTTTAGTTGGTATTGAAATGAATGTGTGATATTAGGTCACATGTACTAGAGCACACTTGTATGGAGAATCATCCCCATGTAGTTAAATATCTAAGAAGGTAAGCAGCTTGACTACTGAATGCAGGTGAATTTTAGGTGAACTTGTATTTCCTGTGCATGACATGTTTCTGTTTGGTTTTTCAGATCTTACCAATATATTTGAGTCCTTCCTGCCCCAGTTGTTGGCCTATCCTAACCCCATAGATCCTCTCAATGGTGATGCTGCAGCCATGTACCTCCACCGACCAGAAGAATACAAGCAGAAAATTAAAGGTAAGAGGGTGCGTAGTTTACCTGGAGACAAAAGAACTTAAATCTATTGGACTTCAGTCATTAAAAGTCCTTCTTAAATTACTTAGTTCCTAATACTTTTTCTCAGGCCTAAAAAGAGACAGCTGTGGGCTGAAGTAGCACTCACCAACCTCGGGTGGTAGTAGCACCAGTTTGCTCATCCTTTAGGATTTGGAATCCTATTTTCCCATTCTTGAAACAGTTTACATGCTGATGGGATGTGAGTTTGATTTAAATGAAGATAAGTTTGCGAAATAACATCCAGCTGGCCATGGTGGCTCACGCCTGTAATCCCAGCACTTTGGGAGGCCGAGGCGGGCGGATCACGAGGTCAGAAGGCCGAGACCAGCCTGGCCAACATGGTGAAACCCCATCTCTACTAAAAGTATGAAAATTAGCCGGGTGTGGTGGCATGCGCCTGTAGTCCCAGCAACTCGGGAGGCTGAGGCAGGAGAATTGCTTGAACCGGAAGGCAGAGGTTGCAGTGAGCCTAGACTGTACCATTGTACTCCAGCCTGGGTGACAGCAAGATTCTGTCTTTAAAAAAGAAAAAAAAAAATCCAAAGCTCCACCTGAGTTCACTGGATTGTCCATTTTACCTCTGTTACTTTTCATAGTGAAAAGTCTAGATACATGAAGCTCCACCAAGAAGCAAAGGAATTCAAAGTGTGTAATATACCTGCTGTTTTTAACCAATGGCAGGCATTAGTATCTAACCCGTTTTTCACATGATGGGCCCGTCTGCATAGCAGTCCAGAATGTTGGCTTCCTCAAAATGTGTGGCCTATCTGAGGTACATTTGCAAGAGGTGGCAGTAGAAGTAATTTACCAGAGCTTGAATGTGCAGGTCTTCACTCTGAAATGTGCAGGCATGAGGCAAACAGGGACTATTCATGAAACAATAGCTTTTCTTCTGTTTGTTTTCTAATTCTTCTTCCAAGGTCTTTATAGGGTATTGTTTGGAGCTTTTGTTGAGATAAAGCAGAAATAAATTTACTATAATTAAGTAGATCTCAAGTGCTTTGCAAATTAATATCTTATTTATGTAGCAAAATATATAGCTGAGCAAACATGTATTTGAAGAAAAAGGCAGTTTCAGCCAGATAAAGTGCTGTTATGAGACTATATTAAAACTTTGAAATAGGAATCACTTAGCAATGTCTGCAAACCACAGATATCTTGGAGCAGAGTATATTTCTCTAGTTCACATATGCATTCCGTCTCAACAATTTAGCAGTAGCCCTGTTTCAGTACATATCTGCTATAGTCTCATTTACAAAAAGAACCGAGCCTGCATTTATCTTAGAATGGCTCACTCCAGTGTACGGACCCCCAGCCTTAGGGAATGTTCACGTTGGCTATCATTTTGTCTTTCTTAGAAATCTGAGAAAATCATGGCCATCAGACTTGAGCTCACCCCCAGTTCCTACTGTACCTTGATGTCTTCTCCCCTCCCCCCTACATCTTTTCTTTGTTCCTGTGGGAAATAAGAGACACCCTTCCTCATTTCTCAAACTCACTCCGACCACCAACCCGTGATCTTGTTTTCCCAACCCCCGGCCCCTCCCAATGCAGTCTTCCTCCTGCACCCGCCAGAGGTCTCCCTGTTTCAGAAGCAGTGATCTGCTCCTGTGGGCTCCCTTAGGAGTCATGCTGTTTATTCCCTTCCATTTTCAAACTTGCATCCTCACCGTAAACTCCTCTCATTTTTTTCCCCTCTGCTTAATCTGTGCCCTCATTTCTTCCCAATCCTTTGGGATTCTTCTCAGGTTCCATTTTGCTGGACCTCTCTGCAAGTGTTATATTTTACCCTCACCTTTCTGGAAAATTCTCATTCCGTTTCCTAAATGTAGTCATTCACTTAGGACTTGGTCCCAGGGCTCCGTCTCTTCCTCTCACCCCTGGGGAGCTGCTTCACCTCTCACAGCTTCAGTCAGTCTCCTCCAGGGAGATGATTTCTCAATGTGTGTGTCTAGGCCTGGCCTCTCTCCCAAGCTGCTGCTGGACATTTCCATTTGTGTGGCAGTCACCACCAACTCAACACACACCTAACACAGTCAGCGTTCATATTTAGTTGGCACTGTCTTATAGTGCATGTCTGCAAACGTGTTTAAATATTGGATAGCGCATAGCACTGGGCACCATTGGAGCTGTCTAAAGCTGTCACTTCCCTGCTCACAACCCTTTGCTGGGTGACATCTTTGCCTGTCATTCAGGGCTCTCTGATACTGATACTGAGTGGAATCTACCTCTTTGCCTTTACTCCTTTTTTTTTTTGAGACAAGTTCTCAAATATAGTTCTCTCTCTCTCTCTTTTTTTTTTTTTCCGAGATGGAGTCTTGCCCTGTTGCCTAGGCTGGAGTGCAATGGTGCGATCTCAGCCCACTGTAGCCTCTGCCTCCCGGGTTCAAGTGATTCTCCGTTAGCCTCCTGAGTAGCTGGGATTACAGGCGTGTGCCACCACGTCTGGCTAGTTTTTTGTATTTTTGTAGAGATGGGGTTTCACCATGTTGGCCAGGCTGGTCTCGAACTCCTAACCTCAGGTGATACACCCACCTTGGCCTCCCAAAGTGCTGGGTTTACAGGCTTGAGCCGCTGCGCCTGGCCATAGTTCTCTCTTAAGGTTGTGTTTAAGCATCCCAGCCACTTACTTTCAACAAAGCAAAGCGTTTCCCTGGAGTGACCTCTCCTATGTCATAGCTGGCAGGACTTGGGGGTCAGTGTGGCTGGGACTGCCTCAGCCGTTTTTCTTCTGTAACTGCTTCCCTCTGGTGACACTCAGCAGCTCCTTCCTTTTATCTTCCTCTGTTTCCTCCTCCTCATTGGTGACCTTGCTCTTCCTTTCCCTATCCCAAAGGCCTTGTCCTAAGTACTTAATATACATTTGTTTCCTTGAATACATTAAAGAGGGCTGATAGTATCAAATTCTAGTGTCAAAAAAACAATGTCAATGTGTAGCTTCTACAAAGGAAGATGCAAAATAGCCAACCCATTAGAGGTTAAAAATAAAATTGTTAAAGTTTGAATAAACATTTATTTCACTCTAAAATGTAAATTAAGGTAAATTCCTACCTAATCATGGGCTACTTTAATATCATCAAAATCATTAGCATAAAGTTTTGTTATAATGAATTTGAAGGGCTCTAAGTCTCAAGTCTGCAAACCTTTTCTGTAAAGGACCACATTGACCAGATGTGGCCTTTATCACACATTCTGTTTATTTTTTTTTAAGACAGTCTTCAAAATATAAAAGCATTCTTAGCTAGGCCCTGTGCTAGTTATTCAAATCCGGTAGGCGCATTTGGCCATTCAGCTTATCTTCCTATTGCAGTGAGTCCCTGCAACTCTATAGGAGGAAAAACAAAGCCACAAGGGTGTGTTTTTGTGTGGCTTGCATTTTGAATAGGTTTCTGTCTTGTCTTTTCCTATTATGTGTAGGCTATTCACTTGAAAACAGAGTTTTTAGGAACAAGTTTGTTTATTCAGCAGTTCTTAAAAGCAGTTTCAGCAGTCTTATTCAGCCTAGGGTTCCACCAAGGCCGTAGCAGTGGAAATCTACCTTCAGGTAAATTATACATGGAAAAGCCACCCAGAGCCAAGTGGTGTCTCCATATAGCAGCTTAGTCCTGAGCAGATTGAGCGATGGTTTTGCCAGCTGCTTCAAAAACCTGACAGGCAGGATCTGTTTAGACTAAAATCGATTCCTAAAATAATAGACCTGGGCTGACTGTAATGATGTAACTGCAGATCTAAAAATGATGGGGGATTTCCTTATAAAATTACTATGGAATCATGACTAGTCCTGTCTGTACTATCTGGGAGGTGAAAGTAAAAAGAAAGCATGGGGCTCCCATTTCCCCCGTCCCTGAAGAGTTATTGGGGTGCTGCAGCGCACGTATTCCCCTGCAAGCTGAGCCTGCTGTGTTGCTCTTCCCAATACCCCTTCCCTCAGGGGGCAAAATGCAGAAACCCTGTCCCAGAGAAGTCTCCCTGTGGGATTCCCCTTAGCTGTAGTGACCATGGTTACTGTCATCTTTGTCCCCCCTGGTATTCAAGGTAAGTTTGAACCTCCCCAGCCTTGCCAGCTTTTTGGGGTCGCCAAGCACATGCCTACCCACTCACTGCCCTTGTTGTCTCTCTCCCACCTGGTGCAGAGTACATCCAGAAATATGCCACGGAGGAGGCACTGAAAGAACAGGAAGAGGGCACCGGGGACAGCTCATCGGAGAGCTCTATGTCTGACTTTTCCGAAGATGAGGCCCAGGATATGGAGTTGTAGTAGAAAAAGCACCTGCTTTTCAGAAAGACTATTATTTCCTAACCATGAGAAGCAGACTATAATATTCATATTTAAACAAAGCAATTTTTTTTATTACTAAACAAGGTTTTTATGAATAATAGCATTGATATATATATATTATATATCACCCTTTAGATCTTGATTTCTTGGTCATTTCTCAACCTGAGGTGCATAGCATATTCCCACATTCCATTTGGTAGCAATATGCGGTCCGAATGCATGCATTCATGAGTCCATGTGGCCAAGTCAGCCTGTGTGCTACTGAA